>NC_140650.1:6286154-15621909 GCF_978046115.1 Saccoglossus kowalevskii | reverse complement strand
CATAACAACCTTCACATAATGCAAAGAGCAATGCAGTGCACAGATGTCTACGCTGGCTCTATTAGTTACACTTTCCACTTTAACGGAGTAAACGTTTGGATTATAACACGATCTAAATCTAACGTTAAGCATATAAACGTTCCATTGTTTTTAGTGCCAAACCCCTTTATTGAGTACAACAACAACTATTTTGTTGGTGTTTGTGAGCTCTTGTGTGATTGGTCAATGCATGGACAGTTCTTCCACTTCTGTGTTTTACTTCCTATCAATTTGGGCCCTGCTTAACCATAGACAGTATAGCAGTATAGTAGCACCAGAGTCAAACGGAATGCAAGTGTAAGTTTGTACCCCGTATTCGACAAAATACACGAATATTATTGTTTTCATGATGCATGAATCTTCATTTTTTTATTTGCACCGACTACGCTTGTTTTTTGTTGTTTTCTGTCTCGCGTTTTTTTTTAGACTTTCATTCCGTCTTCCGTTTTCACGTCTGTCGCCACCTTGACTACACGTCCAGTCTTTCAGCCTGAATGCACGTCTGCCTACGTTATATTAATAATTTCAACAAAATAACTCGAATACTTGTGTATAAATGAGGCATGATTGTCTTTATTATTTTATTTTCACTATTTTCGTTTTTTGTTAGTGTTTCAAAGGGTTTCTTTTACGTGACGATCAAGAAAACGCAAATCTTCGTTATTTTCGATGTTGATGCCCGGGCTCTGAATCACACACACAGAGTTGTTAACATAAATTGCCGTGTCTACTGCGTTTGGATCTTCTTTACTATCATTTCCACCGTCATCAAAATCCGAAAAAAAAAACATCTAGCAAATCATCTACACACAGGAACTCTTGATCAGCAACGGCCTTTTGGAATACCCATGGAATACCGTAGGCGACTCTCGTCAACGAAATTACGCATTTCGCGAGAGTTCACGACTCTCGCCGCCTAAAAACAGACACTTTTCAAGAGGGCACTTTCTTCATAGTTAACAGATGTACCCGTAAACCAATTTTAACAGGAAACAGAAGCATGGTTTAGAAGCAATTTTTTTTTAAAATCACTTTTGCCCACAAATACACATTTTTATGCATATTTCAAACTATGGTGTCCATAAAAAGATACTTAAAATTTTAAAATTCATACAATAAGCTTTCCAAGAATATATAGTTTTGTGGACAAGGGAGGTCATCTTGGTTGCCTAATTAACTAATTAAAATACCTGTCAGGTAAACTGCATCTCTACCTTAACGAGAAATCGAAATATATATTTAGTTTATGTTAACGGTTAGTTTAAATCAGCTTAATTTTTTTCCAGCCTACCCTGCTACAATAGAATCGCTGGAGTTGCTTGTCCTTCCTACTAAGTTGTCTATGGTTTAACTCCGGGGTTACGTCCAAACGCCACCCTCTTGACTGGAGATCTGTGTTGAAAATAAACCTTTGTTGTTGCGGTGTACGCAAGAAGATGAACTACTTATGTTTTTAACATCACTTTTCACCCCTAGACGTGATGATTTCATTTCAATAGTAAAAATCTGTTCTCAAAATTCCAAATAATCACAACCTCACTGAAATTCATTTTCTATTCTTACCCACAAGCCACACCCAGACCATTCATCAAAATGAGTGGTCTGGGGTATACTAGTACTCTGACCCATGCCGAGGACTTCCTGTTTGTAATGCTATATGATAAATCAGATTAACTATCACGTGAAACCAAATGAAAATCATTCTAAAATAACGTACTTATACCCAATTGATTCTGGATTCATTGACCAGGGAGAAAGAAATGACATTTGCATTAATAATCGACGAGCAGGTCCGGGTAGTTACGTTCGGTTGACGAAATAGACGATATAACAGTACTGATTGGACCTACATGAATGCTAATCTATTTCACATAACCAAATGTTGTTGTTGTTTTGCTGGCGTACATTATCTTCGGTGATAACTCCGAAAGTGAAGTCTTATATCTTCAGCAGAACGTAGCCGTTAAAACTTGCAAAACGAGTCTGTTTCGATTGATCATCGCTTAAGCAGCATACAATTTATTTATTTCTTGACTTATTTAAAAAATACGAACGGTGTCAATATTATTATTTTTTACAAAGGACCTGAATGTACAGCACTAATATCACCCAACCTCCTGCTCGCTTCTGCTTTTCGGTCATTATTTTTACTCGCTTTTGCAACCGCAAGTTGAATAATTTCCGCTTAATTTTTCGAGCGCGCGAACCCAGAAATATCGCCCGTCTGCACGCTCGCATATAAAATACATGGCCGTGGCATCAATATGTTCCTGGTGTCTCTGCTCTCTGCCCTGAGAAGGTAGCATTGCCTGTATCACGTAATTGTCTCGATAATCATATTTTTGAAACGAGGTAGCAGCCCTGGATTCAAACGGAACACAGTCCCGCTCTATCAGCTTGTTGTGGAACGTTCACATAACAAGAGGTCATAGTTCAAGTTACGTTCGCGAACGAAACAAAGTATCACGATGATGGTTTCAAACTTTGAAATTAAATAATGGTTAATACTCGTTGAATCCTCAAACTTTAGCACTAAAACAACCATTTCGACAACTCATGTGTCAGTGTTCAGTGTTGGAACATGATGTCAGTGTTTTTAATAAGCGAGTGAGAAGAAAAAAAAGGGGATAAAACATGGTCGTTTTTCCGGTCGAAATTAAGCGATATTCTGTTGATTAAAATTTTGTTATAAAAGCGAAATATTGGGCGAATTGAGTATTGATGCTCATTTATAGCTTGATATGCGTCACCAAATGGGGACATGGTTAGAGTTGGTAGTACCATGGAAGATACTAATCCATGGTAGTACCAGTACTAGTATACGCGGGGAGGAAGTCCAGAGAGGGAACAGCCAGCATCCCTTTTACGGGAAAACGTGAAATCTCATTAATTTGTGCCTTTATATGCAATGTATATACTGGCGATGCTGGATATTGGCGATCTGAAGTTTATGATGTTTTATGTAATGATATATAGCTCAATAGTTAAATTAATAGGATAAACAACCAATGTCAATAATTTGGCCAAAGTGTTAAAAATGGATTAAGTATTGGCAAACCAATACATGTGGACATGTCTCTAACGCAGGCTTTTTGGTTCATTTAATATAATGGTTGGACACGTGCCACGTGTTGCTCCGCGGTATCAATCGACATCGTGATTTCACATGGGTGGCACTTGTCGTTACACATAAAATTTCCTTGAGAACTGCTCGAGCGAACGCAATTTTTAGCATGAATAAATTCTTAATCACTTATACGGCAACTTATTTGAAGATCTACCTTTTGTTTATTTCAAAGACGGACGTATGTAAACAAAAATCAATACATATCATTTTATATTTGTCATAAATTCTGTTTATTTGTAAGCTCGCATGGATGTAATTACACATTCTTCGTATTTTATCAATATTTCAAGGATGTTTTTTATCAATATTCAGATGTGATGCAATTTTTTATGCCGTTTAATTTAAAAAATCAGATTTTCAAATTTCGGAAGAAGGAAAATGATAAAAGATTGATTTCGTGTTTGAAAACGTCGCAGAAAATCATCAGAAAATCGAACGGTAACTGATTTTTATGGCTATGGCATACAAATAAATTATAAAATAAGAATATAATTTATTGTGAATTACTTTTTGACATTCAGTGTGGAATGATAAACGTTTGTTAAATACGTTTCTCTATATCATGTCACGTACATTTGAGACCGGAAGTAAGTGTCACTTTTAAATATGTCACTGTCCCCACTTTAAAATTACTTTTAAGTGAGTTGCAATTAAACACATTAAGTGTTTTTCTTAAAATCGCAAATGAGGTATTTTATGAGTTGTTTTAAAATAAAACATTTTAACTGTTTTTTGATAAGACATTTAAAGTGTTTATACGCTTGTCCCCATTTAAAAACACTTAAAGTGTTTATAATCTGCATAAGTGTATATTATGAAAACACTTTTATTGGAACATTTCAGGGATGTTTTTGCCCGTAACACATTATGTAAAGTGATGCCATTAGAAACACATTTTTATAAGTGTTTCCACCAGAAGCATGTATATGAAGTGCGTATTATCACAACACTTTTAAAAGTGTTTTTACTGGTCACACATTTGTAAAGTGTTTCTTTCAGAAACATGTATAAAACGTCCTTTATTATCACAACACTTTTAAAAGTACCTTTACTAGTCACACATTTTGTAAAGTGTTTAGAATCAATGTCTCATCCGAAGACATGTTTTAATGAAGTGTTTACCATCACTCTTTGAAAAGTAATTTCACTATTTACACTGATAACATGGTAAAAAATCATTAACATTATCATTTTTGAAAACAAAATAAATCAAATGATGCGTTTGATGGTGAGTCACTTTGGACTATTGTACCGTAATCATAACAAACGATAAACAAATCACATAATCAAGTAAGAATGTATTTCTAAATACAAACATTAATAAGGTAAGTTAGAGGTGAGTTCGAGTGTAAAATTATATATAGACATGTATAGTTGTTGTAAAAGATATTATCAATCGCGTGAATAAATATGTTTACTGGAATTCAAACCTTTCGTGAAACTGTAGACACAACATTGATACTTCAAAACAGATGAGTAATTTAATGAAACGAACAATAACATCTTTGAAACCTTTCATCACATAAATGAAAAGTCCCAATCTCTTCCCATGTGGCATTGTTATCTTGGATGCAGTCTCGCCGGGCACATAATAGTGGCACATAACAAAATCATTAATTTCATCTATTGCGATCCCATTCACACTCAATCATCCTCGACTCTGAATATATGCACTACATCTATTCTATTTCATTCAACTTTTCTATCCGTCAAATGGTTAGATAGCTTTTAAAATCACCCCTAAAATGGATAGTGCTGTATTTTGAAAGTATATTTACCTATTAAACCAAAGTTTTTCTCGCAAGACGAGGGTACTCAACCAAAAATAACCCTTATAAACAGGACAAAATTAATTCCGAATATTCCGATCGTAACTCTTAAAATCTGAAAAGTATAATATTATCAAAATTCAGTGAGTGATGTTCAAATAATTATCATTATTGTTACAAGCAAGGCGATATTTGAATCAGAAATATACAATGTAAAATACTAATGTTGTTATAAACAAACGCGCATGTAATGTGAAAACGACAATATGACCACACACGAATTGAACTGCAATTTCCTGTTAAATTCTGAAACATTTATATGATTTTATTTGGTAACTCAGATCTTGTCTCTTAGGATGTCGGCATGGACGAAAAATGGTATAGAATTCTCTGGTCCTGTTTAATCAGTTAAAGACAAGAATAGAGGCAACTACAAATATCAACGTAGTACTCAACTGCTGCCGGGCTCTATCAATTACACTTTACACAATCTTAGTAACAGAATAACAATATCATCATATCTTCAGGTTTGTTTAGGATAACTTCCGGTTCCCTTCTGTCCTCAGTAAATCAAAAAAGACGTCATTGGTTACAGTTTTCGTTGCTTCTTCAACGAATGTGCCACCTATTCACACATTCCCAATAGTATAATTCAATCATGGATGAGCGGGCGCACGACACAAGTTACCAGTTACTAGAACACGCAACATACAATATTGTCCACCGTCGTTTACGAAAGGTGTCTGAAAATATTTGCAAGGAAGTAGCTAACTTAATTATTGTTCAATATTTGTTTTCATATTGTATTTATTGCATTAATGAAATTTCCAAATAACAATTGAATTGTTATGTATTATTTGAGGCTTAGAGGAGCTCGTTTAAATTCGGGGCAATTTCACACAGGTACATGTTAGTCACCATACTGGAATTCAACATCGAGGCTCCGCCAATAGAATAAAAGCTGTTAAGAAATTGAATTAGATTTAGATCACAGGGAATTAATGCATCCGTCATCCAGCTTACTAACTCGAACATTGATAACAACACCGTGCATGTTTAATTCCATCGCTTTTTAAACATGTGACAGGTACATGGTATACAAACTCGCAAAATACTAAAATCTGTACATTTAGCGCTACATATACAGTATGACTTGCTGACTTATGTGACGTGTGTGAGCATTTTTTCCAATAAATATGCTGCATACAGTCGATAATAATTACTTTATAGATGCATACCGTAGACGGCATACAAAAGTGTAGTATATCAAAAGTATATAATCGGTTGTTTTAGGTTGAAACATTGCATGTCTGCCTCAAAATACAACAGTTTCAAAGAAAAGTGCTTTAGTTACTTTTATGAACGTTTGTACATGTCATGCACGTAGACACTTATGAAACATGCATAGTCGAGTATTTTACTTTGAAACATTACATGTGTGTTTGTTTCATGTTGAAATAATTTAACAATTTGGAAGAAAGGTGTTTTAGTGTTTTACTCTCATGAACACAAATGTGTCTTATACATTAATAAAAAATAGTCTGGTGTTTAGGGTTGTAACATCGTTGGTGACTTTTCTTTCTGAAGTGTTTTAATTTGAATTTGTCGATGAAAATCACATGTGAGAATGCCCAGATGTGATTGGGACTACAACTACCGTTCACCAAATGCGGATTAATATAATCCACGATGTATTTAATCCACCACGTGTCTTGATTTCTAGTTGTACTTACCCATCTTATTATGCGTTGAATTACGTTACTTTCAGTGATTGTCTAGTTGGCATATACATCATAATGTTTACTCACGATTCCCCAGACTTTTCACTGAATTTTGTTTATACTGCTTGCATTACGTTTGATGCATTAGTACATAAATTGTCTATCAATAAACACTTTAATCACACATTTTGTCAGTGTTTATTTTGAAAAAGTACAATGTGTTTACAAAAAGTGTTTTAATAATTCCCGAAAACACTTTTCAAAAAATACTAAAACACTTATGTTTTGATAGAAAATTCAAGTGTTATGTTATATAATAATAATGTGTTTAATTACAACAGTGTGTTTTCAATTAAAACTGTATGATATAATGAAAAACATGAAAGTGCTTCCAAGATCCTCAATGTGGTTTTACCACGCATGCCATGCTCACATTCAGCAAAAAACATGACATATTCATTCCGCCCACATAACTTCACGAATTCAAATTATCTCCACAAAATTTACATTTTACAAACCTAAATGCCAGAAACAGGGCGTCGGTTTTTGAGCGAATCTACTTCCCAGGCATGTTTTGCAAAATTAGAGCGTAATCTGCAGTGCCCTTTTCAACATTGCTTTGTCATTTGCTGCCGCCTTGTCGCCATCAGCACTCGAGGGGTGAAAACCCCGATATTTCACTGGCGCCGTCGCACCACCTGCGCTCGTGGGCTGAAAGTCTGAAGCTACAATTTTTATAGCGTTGTTGTAAACATTCATTTTTTATTACTAATACCCGACCTTCATATTTTGCCTAATATTTCTGTCGGTTTTAAAAGATAAATCCAGCAGCATTTTAGGAAGGAATACCTTGGAATCAACTTTATATAATTATATTATTGCTTGTCGAATATTTTACTGTGAGACACGCGAGTAGTTACTTCATTAAGGGTTCTCCATTTGAAATCTTGGGAAGAGCAGATACATTCGGTATTTTGTAAATATTGTTATATCAGCTCATGTCACAGGACATAAATAGGGATGTTTTGAATATATGTAATGTTACTAGTAATTTAATCGTCATATACACAGATACTTTACGTTGTGGTTATACCCTCTCAAAACAGTACATGCAGGGTTGAATCCATACTCCGACAGTTATCGAATGATATTTAGTTCAAAATAAGTATGTTCTGAGCTTTGGCCAGTTATCAAAACTTTTATAAGTTTGGCGTCACACGTTTGTGTTAAGCAAGCCCATGTGAGGAACAACGATATTTGTTCTGTGTCGATAACAATCCTAATATCTGAGAATAATAAATTTAATGACGCCAAATGTATCAGAAATTATTAAAATACCATCACAAATACTATGAACCGGCACAAGAAGAGCTATGAACCAACACCTATATCTTTAACTATTGTATGATTCGGGTATAGAGGCAGCCTAATGTGCAGTAAATACTTATTACATAACTTGTTTATATAGATATTTTGTACAAGTAATGAATTGATGCTCAGACAAGTATTGTATTACTAGTCTGAGATTGATGTAACATATGCCCTTTCTCTGCAAATATAAACCAGTGATAGGGAGACTAATGCACGACTAAAATTTGTATAAATATACTAACTAAGTAATTCTATGGTTTGTGAAGAGAATAATATATTTATTCATAGATTTTTGTTTTGTTGAATCCACTACAAAATGGTTTTCAGAGATATCTATATTACCATATGACCGTGTAAAATACGTGACGCTCCACTCGAAATTTCACTGTCAGTATGGCATGGTAAACAAACATTGGCAGATGCAGAAGTGTACAAAATCTTGCATGCCTCGTACTCGTGCAAACACACGCACACATAGATACCACCACCGTCGACGATAAATGCTTCATATAACCACCCAAGGTTTCTCCGCTGTCATATAATAAGTTAGTTTTGTCTTTCTATACATCAAGTTTATTTGTGATTCATATTCACAGTAATTAATATTTCCTTTGAATAGCGTTCACATTCACATTTTACTCTTACCAACACATTAACTATTTGTATGTTTGGAATAACATAATTATAATTATGTGTTGATGTGTTTTCATGAGTGAAAGAGGCAGGTAAGACCACGTGCCACAACATGTTTTATTTCCAATGCGTGTGGTCGGAACATTTGATTGTGTTTATTTTGTTTTGTTTTTATTCTGCTAAAGTATCACTAGCTGCGTTTATTTGTTATTTCTGGCAACAGAATCAACTTGCCAACCAACGTCGTCTTGACTGGAAAGCCAATTCCCAAGTTCTCTTCTCTCTTCAGGCCTACGACCACTCCAAAAGAAGGTATATTCTGCATCACTTTCAGAAAGTTCGCCCTCTCCTGCCAGCCTGGTTTCGCTAAGAGCAACGATGTTGATGTTGTACCTGGCGAGTTCACTTACAATGAGCGCTGTCCGTCTATGGGGTCATTCTGACTCATCCCTGTCAAGAAGTGTGCGAAACTTCCAAGCGGCAAGGTTCAGTGGTGTAATCCTGTTTTTTTCTTTTTGAAGTTTTTCTTTCATTGTTTCAACCGCATGTGTAGGGCCCCCTCCATTCGCGGTAAACTGGTGATGAAGGAATGTGATGAAGGATGATGATAAGATGACTTATCGGTTACAAGTGTATGTTTTGTTTCATTCCGCTTGCATGCTGGAAGCGTCTACTTCTTGTCTGTTTCTGTAGTTTGCTAGTTGATCGCGCTTGAGGTAAGTAAACAGAGAGCCAGGACAGGAAGTCGCACACCGGTTGCTTCGTAACTGAGGCCAGCAATCATTTGCATATAACATAAACAATGACTTGTCAATCAAAGAGCAACGCAAACAAACTTTTGGGACTTTTAATCACATACGCGTGCCTCGGTTCCTTATATTTTAATATTGATTTTTGAGTATGTTCCAACAATGACAATGCTCCGAAATGTTAACACTATCTAGCCAAGACTGTCCGGGCAAGAGAAATAAAAAAAAATCACTCTGAGTGCCCAAGAACCTGCATCTCTACCTTAAACGCACTAAAACAGCATTCAATCCTCAAACATATAGTCAGTGTAAGCAATGCTTTTCGGAAAAACTAAAAGAAACCTACTTTCTATCGAAAATTCTTTTAAATATCTATTGACTATTTAAATAAGATGACCCCCCTCAAAGATTAAGTGATAAACGCACGTCTTTTGTACTGTTGAAATTCAGACGATATCACTGGATTTGAACCGGCCCTAGGTCATTGGTTTGGTTTTACCACACCATGGTCGCATTTAGCAAAAAAACATGACATATTCATTACGCCCACATAACTCTATGAATTCAAAATATTTCCACAAAATTTTCAACTCACATACCTAAATACGACAGGACGTCGGTTTTTGAGCAAATCTATTTTCTCAGCCATGTTTTTCAAAATTAGAGCGTAATCTGCAGTGACCTTTTAAACGTTGCCTCGTCATTTGCTGCCGCCTTGTCGCCATCAGTACTCAATGTGTGTAAACCCCTATAATTTACTGGCGCCGTCGCACCACCAGCGCTCGTGGGGTGAAAACCCGAAGCTAAAATAATAAAGTTCATATCTTTGTTGTAATCATTCTTTTTTATTACTAATACATGACCTTTATATTTTGCCTGATCTTTCTGTTGGTTTAAAAAGATAAATTCAGCAACATTTTAGAAAAGAATGCCTCAGAATCAACTTAATATATTTATATAATTCCTCGTCGAATATTTCACCGTGAGACATGCGAGTACCAAACACACATACGTAATTCATTAAGGGTTCTCCATTATAAATCGTTAGAAGTGCAGATACATTCGATAATTTGTAAATATTGTTATATCAGGCCATGTCACTGGACACAAATAAGGATGCTTTGAATATATGCAATGTTACTAGTAATTTAATCGTCATATTCAAGTAACACAGTTACTTTACGTGGTGGTTAGTATGTATATTCTCTCAAAACTTCACATGCAGGGCTGAATCCATACACCGACAATTATTGTATAATATTTAGTTCATAAAAGAGTATGTTCTGAGCTTTGGCCAGTTATCAAAACTTTTATAAGTTTGACATCACACGTTTGTGTTATGCAAGCCCATGTGAGGAACGATATTTGTCCGTGTCAAGAACAATCCTAATATCTGAAAATAATATATTTAATGACGCCTATTGTTTTAGAAATGAGTAAAATACCATCACAAAGACTACGGACTGGCACAAGAAAAGCTATGAATTAACAGCTATATCGTTAACTATAACTATGATTCAGCTATAGACGCAGTCTAATGTGCAGTAAATATTTATTACAGAACTTGTTTACGTAGATACTTCGTACAAGTAATGAATTGATATCCATCTGGATCGCATATCGTGATGACGCCATTGCTTTGAAGCTGAATGTAACATATGGCCTTTCTCTACAAATATAAACCAGTGGTATGAATACTAATGCATGGCTATAATGTTGTATAAATATACTAAGTAATGCCATGGTTTGTGAAGAGAATAATATGTTTATTCATACTTTTTTGTTTTGTTGAATTCACTACAAAATGGTTTTCAGAGATATATATATTACCATATTAATTCCACTGTCAATATAGCAATGTAAACAGACATTGGCAGATGTAGATGTGTACAAAATCTTGCATGCCCCTTACTCATTCAAACACGCCCACACATAGATACCACCACCGTCGTTGATAAATGCTTCATATACCCTCCCAAGGTTTCTCCACCGTCATATATTAAATTAGACTTGTATTTCATCAAGTTTGTTTTTGATTCACATTCACATTCACAATAATTAATATTTCGTTCGAATAATGTTCACATTCACATTTTACTCTGCAGAGTTGTCTCTTTGCCAACACATTTACTATTTGTATGTTTGGAATAGCATAATTATAATTATGTGTTGATGTGTTTTCATGAGTGAAAGAGGCAGGTAAGACCACGTGCCACAACATGTTTTATTTCCAATGCGTGTGGTCGGAACATTTGATTGTGTTTATTTTGTTTTGTCTTTATTCTGCTAAAATATCACTAGCTGCGTTTATTTGTTATGTCTGGCAACAGAATCAACTTGCCAACCAACGTCGTCTTGACTGGAAAGCCAATTCCCAAGTTCTCTTCTCTCTTCAGGCCTACGACCACTCCAAAAGAAGGTATATTCTGCATCACTTTCGGAAAGTTCGCCCTCTCCTGCCAGCCTGGTTTCGCTAAGAGCAATGATGTTGATGTTGTACCTGGCGAGTTCACTTGCAATGAGCGCTGTCAGTCTCTGGGGTCATTCTAACTTATCTCTGTCAAGAAGTGTGGGAAAGTTCCAAGCGGAGAGGTTCAGTGGTGTAATCCTGGTTTTTCTTTTTGAAGATTTTTTTTCATTGTTTCAACCGCATGTGTAGGGCCCCCTCCATTCGCGGTAAACTGGTGATGAAGGAATGGGATGAAGGATGATGGCAAGATGGCTTGTGCGATGAATTGGATTAATTGGATTGCGCATCTCGTCGACCTCACTCTCTCGCCCAAAACCATATTGGTCAGGCAGCAAGACATGGTCAAGACGACAGAGATGGAGTTGGGTGCAGTGGATGACCATGGCTTCTACGTGTCTCACAACGCTCTCTGGTTCCACAACCCGTTGCTGGGAATCGCCTTTCTGCCCATTGAACCTGCTGTTTTTCTCATGCAGTCCACCGAGTCCAGTCTCCACATTCAGGGAGACAAAGATTCAGCTGCACACCAGCTATTCACTCGGCATGCTCACAAGACAGCAGACTTATTGTGGCGGGATCATCAAACTGCCTGTACAAGCTCAAGGAGCTTAAGGAGCTTGCCCACTGCCCATTAGCGTAATATAAACTGATAACTGCCTGCAATCATAGGTAGGTTTCATAGCTCCCAGTTAGACGCATTTGACACTACACGAACATGTATTTAAAAGTAGATCTTGTTACGTGCCACAGATGTCAGCATTGGACTTCAAGTATGCGGGTGATGAATGAGCAGGTGAGCCAAATAATGATTGACACAATAAACTGTGTAACGCCTTGGTATTTAACACTGAGACAACGTGGCTCTATGGACTGTTTTGCCAATAAAACAAAACCAAGCTTTGTTGTTACCCTGAAATCTGGCAAGCTGATCCACGTATTGACTTACTACCATGATCCCAGAGTTATCATCAAAGTTTGAGAAGTCTGAAGTCAAACTGAGAAGGAAGCCAGGTGCTATGTTTGTAAAGGTAGAATTCGATGCTTTAATTTGTGAAACTCATTTAGCTGTGGCTGGGGACTGCTCTATGTGCCGATATCTCAATGTTCCGACACCCTACCTTCCGCCACACAGTATACTTGTGTCAAACTTAATCTGACTAGCTCTCATGTGGCTACAAGTAATTAAAATACACATGATACCACGCACGACTTTTCACTGATATGATCTGTAACCAGGATGTCCTGTGGGTTAATACTGGAAATCTGGGAAAATGTAATGAACCAGCATCCGGCCATGATGCTCGAATATCCATGAAGGCGGGATCTTGCATATTTTTATCGGATTAATAGAATTATCAAACTATGTTGCCCATCGTATCAAGTATAATACTTCGACAATTACTTCAATGCTTATGCAATCATAGGCGTTGGGATCCAAAGCAATCCTGTTGGCACATCTCTCCCTGTCTGTTCGAGTGAAGAGTGGGGCACAGGGCATGCAAATGGTGTTGATGGGCAGACATTGGTCAGCTGCGGAGGAGGTAATGCTTAAGGCCCCCAGACCAAACGCTACCCAGTCGGTGTGATTTTGTGCAACCTGCAACCGGATCCCATCACAGACCCCGGTACAATGAATTTACTTTGGCAAACTGGGTAAAGGGAGCAAGTGAACTCGCCAGGTACAACAGCAACATCGTTGCTCTTAGCGTAACCAGGCTGGCAGGAGAGGACGAACTTTGTGAAAGTGGTGCAGAATATACCTTCTTTTGGAGTGGTCGTAGGCCTGAAGGGAGAAGAGAAGTTGGGAGTTGGCTTTCCAGTCAAGACGACGTTGGTTGGCAAGTTGACTGGTCCCCAAAGGGTGTGAATGATCGCATTATGACGATGAGACTCCCCCTTCCTTGTGGACAGAAGTACGTCACAATTGTCAGCGCCTATGCCCCCACCATGACCAACCCAGATGAGACCAAGGAAAGGTTTTTGAAGATCTGAACACTGTCATCGCTGTTCCCCATGCGGACAAACTTATCAATCATGAAGTCGGCAACTGCAACAGCAACGGTACACTACTCTCACTGCTGTTTATTGCTAGCAAGATCCTGGCTAGAGTTCTGCTGAACCACCTCATCTTGCACTTGGAGCAAGTCCTGAGAGCCAGTGTGGTTTCCGGAAAGAGCGAGGGACTATTGACATGGTGTTTGCTGCCAGACAGCTACAGGAGAAGTGTCAAGAACACAATGCCGACCTCTACTCAACCTATGTGGATCTGACCAAGGCCTTCGATACTGTTAGTAGAGATGGTCTTTGGAGAATAATGGCAAAGTTTGGATGCCCAAGAAAGTTCATCGCCATCGTCTACAGCTACACGATTACATGCTGGCAAGAGTCCAGAACAATGGAGAGATGACCGCTTCATTTCCTTTCTTCAACAGAGTGAAGCAGGCTCCTTGCTCCCACCTTGTTCAGCCTCATGTTCTCAGCCATGCTGAAAGATGCCTTCATAGACATCGAATTGGGCATTGGCATCAACTTCCAGAAGGATGGTTCAGTGATCAATCAAAAACCAAGGTTTTGACTGACACTATCAATGACCTGCTGTTTGCCGATGACTGCACCCTCAATGCTGCCACTGAAGTGGACATGCAACACAGAATTGATCTGTTTTCTGACGCCTGCCACAACTTTGGCCTCACCATCAGCACAAAAAGACAGAGGTAATGCATCAGCCAGCTCCAGGCAAGCCATATGTTGAATCAAACATCATCATCAACGGGCAGCGACTGAACTCGGGAACAAGTTCACCTACCTTGGCAGCACACTCTCCAGGAATGTAGTCATTGACAATGAAGTCAACGCCAGACTCGCCAAAGCAAGCTCCGCCTTTTGAAGAACGTCTAGAACAGGAGAGGGATCACCACAGAGATAAAGATTAAGTTGTTCTCACTGTGAAACATTGACAGTCTATCAGCTTCACACCAGGAAGCTGAACTTCTGCCTGCCTCAGAAAACTTCTCGGCATCAAGTAGCAAAATAGGATCACAGACACTGAGGTCCTAACACGTGCTGACCTGCCTACCATCCACACCATCCTGATGCAGTCTCAGCTTCACTGGACAGGTCATGTAGCTCGCAAGTCAGACGAACTCTCCCCAGTGAGCGAGTTACAGCAAGGTAAACGCTCCCAAGGTGGCCAGAAGAAGCGTTTCAATGACACGCTAAAAGCCTCACTGAAGGCTTTCAATATTGGCCTGGTCACGTGGGAGCAGGCAGACCAAGACAGAGGAGCATGGCGATCAGCTGTACACAAGGGTTCCAAAGCATACGAGGCCAACAGGATCGATGTTGCTGAATATTGCAGACAAGCCAGGAGGAACAGAGCCATCAACCCTGCAACAGATGCCACCATTCCCTGTCTGTACTTCCAGAGACTCTTCCGGGCCCAGTTTGGCTTCACCAGTCATCTGCGGACTGACAGAGCATGACTTCCCCAACCCCATGATGACTAGATGATTCTTGTTGCATTGACGGGCGAAGAACATACTACGCTAATAATTAAATACATACTCTCTTGTTTACAACATGTAATCGTTTCTTATAATACAATTCAAAGGCCTTGTGACAGTCATAGTACTTGTATTTGAAACTCTCTGTTTTATGTAATACTTATTTTCTGGTGCTGCTGGGCGCCGATGGCTTAATGGTCGCTTCAAGTCAAACACTAACTTGAGTGAGCAGGTCGACCAGATTGTAAGGACGTCATAAAAACTGGCAGGATATCAAATGGTGTAAGCCATCCTGAATGAAGTAAACATTGCTATATCACTGTGAAAAATATCTGTAAATAGGAACACTTGTTTTGTTTATGCATTAAGTGATTATTGGTAGCATAGTGCTGGTGGCATCAGGGTATTTGTCAGAACACTTGATTCCATATCATACACGGAGTTGATTGCTAAAATGGTCGATCACCGTTGAACCCTGGGTGTGTGCAATAGTGAAATCACTAAAAATGCTCATTTTAGGGAAACCTTGCTTATAGACAGATGGTATTTCTGTTCACCTGGTAACACGGAATTATGCATTGCAATTACCATAATACCAATATGATATAAAAGTTATCACAAAATCAGGTGAGGCAATAATGTCAATTTTAACTTCAATGATATATCGCCTGGTGCAAACACGTATTTTCGTTGTCACAGCAACATTTTATTAGTTCACGGCAAAACTGACTGGGACTCGGCAATACTTGTTATATTTGTTTGTGTTAAACTTAGTTTATCACAGGGTTGGCTTGCAATATATTCACAATTCCATTATTGCGAACCTGCATTTTAGCTTGACGAATTAACCATTTAAGACCAACGTAACTATTTAATCAATATTATGTCCTCCATGGTTACAGCTTTGTAGATAAGTTAAAAACACAGCTGTAGCTTACAGTACTTGTATCTTAACTGATTAAACTACTAAATATGCTGCCAAAATACCGTCCATGCGCTCATTCATTGGGGTAGTCATGTGTGAATTATATTGTGTGTCCTTGGGACAACACTTGTTTAGATATTCGCAATTAACCTTAACAGTGACCGTGTTCTATTTAAATGTTGATAAGCCGTTAGAAAACATCCCACACTTAGAGACACTTTAGCACTCTGGTGAAGAGTAGTAAAATTGTCAGACAAAATCCTGATAATTTAGCAGTCTGTCAAATTATCGAGTCAAAATTCCGATACTCTTTTTTTTAAATTTTTTTTAAATTTTTTTTTTATTTTTACGTTAACCACATTTATAAATACATAAAATTATCCCATCAAAATAGTACAATTTCTACACAAAACCATGGTAACAAGATAACTATAAGAATACAAATATAAAGTAAAAAAAAGAGAGATATGTCAACGCATGCATATGATTATCATTTTTGACTTCTACTGATATCTCAAGTACTAAACATCACATTTTATTGAAACTTGGTACATAGATGTCATAGGACACTGGACAGACCTGATGTATTTGGAGTAATATCTGTACATATTAATTACCTAATTTGCATAATTAATAAATGTTCAGCTTTTGATATTTTAAGTAGTAAGCATTACATTTCAATGAAACTTGCTACATATATACTCAAAGACTATGCAGAGATTAATTAGTTTTGGGGTAAATAATTGTGCATATTAATTACTTAATTTGCATAATTAATTTTCAGCTTTTTCACTAATATTTCGAGTACTAATCATCACATTTCAATGAATCTAGAACTATGCAGAGACCCGATTAGTTTTCGGTAAATATTTATGCATATTAATCACCAAATTTGCATAATTAATCAATTTTCAACATTCACACTGATAACTCAAGTACTAATCATCACATTCAAATGAAACGTTGTACATGGATGCTGTAGGACAATAGACATACCTAATTTATCGTGGGTTAAAATCTGTACATATTAATTACCTAACCGATTTTAGGCTAACACACAAATATCTAAAGTACAAATTATTCCATTTCAATGAATATTAGTACAAAGATGCTCTAGAACAATGTACAAACTTGATTCGTTTGGAGTTAAAATCTATTGATATTAATTCCCTGATTATCATTATAACTCATATTTTTGTGGTTTTAATCACATTTCAATAAAACTTGGTACATAGATGATCTGTTACATTGCGCAGACCTCATTAGTTTTACACTCAAATCTGTTTATATTAATTTTCTGATTTGCATAATTAGTTTTCACCTTTTCCATCAATATCTCAAGTAAAAGTATTTTTGAATTATTTTTAATGTGTCTCTAATACTTTTTCTTTCTAAGCTTTCTTTGATTTAGCGTGCTTCGCTAATTTTCCCCCCACTTATCACTATCTCTTTTTCAATATTATAAACTTGCCTGATGAGATATAGACATCCATGGAAAGAAGGTTTTTCGCTTCTCATTTTAAAAAAAGTAGATATGACGTTTAGCTAGAATAATAATTTAATTTTTTATATTCGAAAAATCCTTGTTCCCGAGAATAATATATTGGTTGGACATATCACTAAGGGCGGGCAGATGAGCGATACTTTTGCGTTCTGAAAGTCTGGTACACCAGTTCACAACAAGGATTATTAACATTGCAAAATTCAGACCATTCCATTCAGAGGTTTTTGCAAATGGCGTGACGGGAAAAAACGGGGGAAGAAGCAGATCATATGTTTATTTCACCTTTATTGATCACGTCATATCATTACATTCACTATATTAAATTGGCCATTCAAATTGATAATTTAGAATGTATGCTTGTAAAGTAAAGGTGAAGATGAGGGTAAAAAATCAAAGTTAAACATTTAGTTTTGGACAAACCATATGGCAGCAATGTTTCTAGGTTTCTTCTTTGCTGTTCATTCATTACGTCTGCTGATATGTTTTGTAGCTGCTATTTTGCAATGTTCGATCAAAGCACTCATGAGAAACAAATTATACACTTTTGTGCACATATTTGTGCAGACAATCCAATATGCCAGCAACATTACGTGACCAGGATTATGTTTTCTGCTGAAAGAGTTCAGTAAAAAGATGTAACAATAGGATAAAGGTGCCGTCACTATTCCAAGTTACAACTATTCGAAGGACACGTGGTTGCTGAAGACTTTATGTCATAAGAATTCAACCCCTCTATACCATCAGCTACAATTCTAAAGCTAAATACCCACAATGCACCACAATTGAATCCTCAATTGAATTCTTCATGAGTCCTGTTTTTGAGACAGAATGAGCTGAAATTGTGCATGTATATAGCACATGACAGGCGTGGGCCCCCACAAGTGGGGGTCTGTGGTGTCACAGAACCATTTTGTAAATGAGCTTATGCAAAATTCAAATCACTGAAGGATTCACTCCAGCTAATCACTAGTTGTTTATTTCGACCAATTAAATGCTTCCATTCTCCTCCAATTAGTGCCAAGGTCCAAGTTGCACACACCGCTTAGCTTTGTTGCCAACTTTATTTGTTTCAGTGCTGTAGTGATTACAAATCTGCTGCGTTCACAGGGAATTCCATCTGAGCTAATTTGTGCAACATTAAGAACAATAGTTCCAGTAGTGCCAGTAGATAAAAACGGACGAAAACGAGTGACCTGTCAAGGCAAAGAAATTTGCAATAACAGCAGTACCATTATTTCAGTTGTAACAATTCAAATAATAGCTGTAGCAACTTGTCTCTGATCATCACCCAATTCAAGACAAATGTTTGCCTAGGGGCTGTGCTAATCAAGCTTTACTGACAAATAAACCATCAACATTAATTAACATTGACATACTCAACAAATAAATGTCCTGCCATTCATCTTTGCAAGGGCATTGATACAAAGGTCAGGGACCTTTCCATATCTCCATTGATTCGTTGTACTTTTCTCTCATCAAGTAACCAATCAACCAACTACTGTATCAGAACTAATGGTAGCAGAAGTAAAAGATGATTACTTAATTGGACTATTCACTATACCACCTTTCGATATTATAATTATCACTGTAGTCCAATTGGTGTTGTAGAGTAAAAAGGCTCCACTAAAACACTTGACTGTTGACCTGTCTTCACCACGTAATATGTCCCAAGATTGTTAAAAAGTTGCCAGAGGCTATCTGCTGGTTCGCACATAACAATTATGGTACTCACACAATTTTCCACTTACTAGATGACTTTTTGACCATTGATGCACCCTCGTCTGATGCAGATCGAATCATGACCACCATGACATAAGACAGTTGATCAAACTACCTTTCTTCCAAACTACCTTGTCTTGGAATAGGCATTGACAACATCAAGATGGAAGCATATCTACCTCAGAACAAATTGAGCAGAATCCATGGCTTCATTTCTATCCTGCACAAAACGTGAGCTGCTGAGTCTTCTTAATTTTGCATGCAGAGTTGTAATTCCTGGAAACACGTTTATCTAGCGTTTGAACTCCATCATCATATTACAATCACTACAGAGAGTAAACAAGATCTACACATGTGGCACCACTTTCTTGCTGGTTGAATCGGTATCAATGATTATTGATACTCATCAAACAGTAATGCAGATATTTACCAATAGCAGTGGTATTGATCATGCAGTTTGTGGCCTGTGGTTTCACGAGAAATAGCCAGACGGTTCCATCCTAGACATGAACCCAACATTGTCTATCGCATTCCATGAGCTGTATCTAATTGTTGTAGCATCGAATATCACTGTTATATGGAAATATTTGGCATGCTGACTATGTTGTCTTCAACTGTGACAACATGACAACCATTCAGATTATCAACAAAGGTCAATCCAAGTCTACAATCATCATGATTTTTAGTGTGTCGCTAGATTTTCTTGCTACTTCATTCATGCAAGAAATAGAAGGCCCCAGAAGCAGATGCGGTTCTTTGCCAGATTTCCTCCAACATAATGTTTGTTTAAACACAGCAGTGGCCATAAGCCTCACTTAGTACTGCAGGTTCTTATTCTACTGGAATGCATGCAAAACATTCAATACTTTTAGACACCTGTAAGAAGGTGTCAAAGAACCATACATTGACCTCTTACTCAAATTAGCATTCTTGCTGGCTTTCTTCGTTTTCCTTCCCTGTTGCGATTTACCTGTATGACAATTGCTTTCAATCCCAATTACAACCGGTGATGTATTGTTGTTTGCATCAAATTATCGAAAACTGACTAATTTTGTTGTGTGTTTGATTTCTGTTTGTTGGCTACAAATTCGTTGTTGTGCCCGGTCACCAGTTCTTTGAAGTACATTAAATAGGAGTCACAATGAAGCAAAACATTCTTCCTGCTTCAAGAAACCACATATCTTCACTGACTTATTTCGCACACTACTGACAAGTTTAAACCACATCTCTTTGCTGGACACTCCTTCCGCATTGGAGCAACAATTACTGCAGCCATTGTTCATCTCCCAGATCAGATCTCATTCAAATGTTGGGAGATTTCTACTGCATTTACATTCATACATTCAGACCACGATGTTGTGATAGCAGACATTTCAATGTTTTCCGTGGAGCAAAAACTTATATGATTTCAGTGTAATCATGCTTCGAACATTCCAAAATTCCATAATTTCGTTGTTGCCATGTCTCTAATTTCCGAAATAATTTAAGCCTTCCAATGTGCTTTCATTATCATTACATTCATTCATTACTGTTCATCATTACTGTTTTCTACATTTTCATATATCTAACACACTTCTCTTCTGCTGTCTGCTCTTTCAACTCCCCTTTACCTGGGCCACACAGCAGTCACCAATAACACCACTCCACCACAGCATGGTGTGCAAGGCATACATCATTTCCTCATTTTGCCAAAACTTGCCTCTCATTGACCTTGAACTTGGCCCAAGTCAGTCAGATCGAAGGAGCGCCATTCCTAACGTTTCTTGATTTTGTAGTTCTGTAATTTCTAGTTTTATTTTTTGTATTTATTGTAATGTATTAAATATTTTTGATCTCAAATACAACTTGCAACGTGTTTTTACAACTGTAAATGTGTTGTAGCGCAGAGAATGAATGGCAGTGAAACATTTTTCACATGGCTTCAAATTTGCCCTGTACATCAGTTTCAATACGGTCAACATATTGTTTTATTGTATGCCATTCTAGTGCCACATCTGGACTGAGAAAATATGTCACACGTCTTGGGATACATTAGCACTCGCAATGTTTTTTTCGGACTCAAAATGGTCAAACGAATCCAGTTCATGCATCACACATATTTAGATACATTTCGCATACATTAACACAGCCAATTGTCAAATACAGTATACCAAACACTGTTGTCTTTCTAAATTAAGATGTCGGTTATGCATGAACATATTTTGTTCCAATTACGTAACTTCGATCGTAAACAAAATGACCGACTGGTGGACATGTTCTTTTAATGAATGTTGTCTTCGCCACATATCTGACAATGACATGCATTGACTGACTATGTTCACACTTCACTCATACACAACACGTCATGTGGCATATGCACACGTTTCAATCAAGATGGCCGACGAGGGACTATTTAATGCTACAAATGTATGACGATCCTGCATTCGTGAAAACGATGTACATACATTAACATTTTCTGTGGAAAAACACAATTTTGTATCGCGCTACGCGATGCTACGCCGTATACTTAGATAGAGGGCGCAATTTCAGATACAGTGCCGGAATATGTGTGTAATATATCATGTTTTATTTGTCATTTTACTTAGCATTCCTTTATACTGAAATAATAGGAAAATGTTCTATGGTTATAAATTGTGTTTATGTGTTAGCTCATTAGAATGTAATAACACATTTACTATAATATGTCAACGATTTAAGGATGTATTTAAGGTATTTGCTACTATCTGACACACAAAACTCGTTTTTGGCTAGCTCGATTCAACTGCCACAATTAAAGCCAAAATTAGTTTGTGTTTTTTTGTTTTTGTTTTCTGCAATAACAATGTTCCCAATATAAGATAAATTAAACTCTCTAATGTCCATCAAGAGAAGATGAACGTGAGTGAACATTTTACAGAACAGTGGAGATAAACATGTGTATACTTCAGAGAAACACGGTTATATATTTCATCTTAGATGTGAAACCTACTTACTTGTCATTTTCTAATCGAACTGTGATGGTCAAAACTGTAACAGATTACAGTTTTACTTGCGGCTTAATATTGGTTCTACATCGATCATAGGTAGTTTTGTTCAACATTTGCATTTCAGTAGTATTATCGCCCAAATACAAAAGCTTGTATAGCTACACACACGCGTTTATAGTTTACAATGTGTCCAGGGCTTTTTATGACAAATGTTATACCTCTTCCGGCAAACGCTTATTCTAAAATGATACAAAAATATTTTGTCAATACAATCGAAAAGCATTAGTCTTGAAATAATAACATTTATATTTTGCATATAGTTTCAACGCTAATGTTTTATATCAGTACATATCCATAACATTGAGTACCGGCTAATTATCACAGTCATGATTATTTCCGAGTCGAGTAAAAGTGTAAATTTGGTAGCAGGGCAGAGTCGACAAAAACAAAGCTGCTGACAAAAACAATGATCGCTACAAAAACGGCTAGTGACCTAAACGTATTACGGAAACCGAAGAGGGCTTCGGATTTTCATTATTGTCACTTTATCCATGTTGTAATTGATGTATTGAAATAATTAAAAGTTTACTTTTTGTTGAAAATAAATGGTGATTTACATTCTTAATATTTATTCAGATTTTAAATCCACTTTTTTTGATCTGATCAAATATGGCAGACTGGTGATCATTTTAATAATACAGCTTTAAATGTAAACATATACATTTGTTCGCAACTGGTTCTTGAAGAAGATGATTGGACCGATTCGACTTCGTGTGATGTCATTATAAGACTGTTTTAGTTTTCCACAGCCACATTTTGCCACAATTTTCCTACTTGCCTGGAAAGATGGGTATTTTTCACTTTTTTAGCAAAAGTCTGTCCTCACTGTTATGCTACGTCAGACGATCTACTTCAAGGTATGTTAGGTGCCAAAAATGCACACGGACCCTCAGCACATCACTCTGGATGGTCGTGTCAAAAACACTGGGCTAAAAGATTATTATACATGTATTTGTATTTAAATGTATGTGGAAAATTATAGACCTAGAATTAATGAGCATTTGAGAACAGATTATGACTTCAGTTACAGGACAGTGTCGCCTATATTTTGATGTTTAATTTCCACATGTTCAAGATATCTTCTTTGTCTTTCGGTATCCATTATAATTTTGAATCAACATAAATGTTAGCAATGTACATTACAATTAAAGAACTGAAGATATCTTTGCAAAATGAACAACTTTTTGTTTAACATTGGTTCGGGCAACAATGATTAACATTGGTGAACAGCTATGCAAACTAATTTTACACTGCTTTCTTTGCATGTTATCCTCTATGTGTGCCAGTTTACATGACAGGAAAATTTCCCTATCCCAGGTATTATAACCTATAACAATATGATTTGAGGAGTCCAAATTTATCGAAATATCCAGTCCATGACTATCAATTTAACAATTTGTCGGACATGTCTTCCAAATGTCTTCCAAATCCAAGAACTGATACAATTGCAAAACTAATGACATATAGCCAATTTTATTTTATAGTAGATGTACATACCATATACTCAGCTGATTTTTTTTTATTTTTGGACAAATATATCAGGGTAACATGACTTCTCCCAAGATGCAATTTAATTATCAACTCGTTTTGATGTAGCAGTTTGATGACAAGGTAAATAGAAAAACCACGATAGACTCATGTTGCATATATCATTTTATAATTTTTTCGAGTAGACAATTTTCAGATTGCACCACGTTTTGCCTAATTTAGTGATTATTGACATCAACGAAAACTTAATGAGATTGACCAATTTGTGCAAATTAGGTAACTAATATGCCTAATGACACATGATTCTGTGCCGTCTGCGTATTTACGTAGCGATTCACCAGGCCATTCTTGAGTACATTCAGAAGGGAGCACCAAAAAACTCATTCAAAGACAGCGCCCGTACGGTGTAAATAGGTTAATGTACGCGTTTTTTACTTGAGCACACATGTTTTTTTTCAGAGACTATCAGACACACAATTTATAAAACACGAACACCATATAATAAAATACACATTATTTTTTAAAACACACACCATTCTTAAACACGTATAATATTTTAAACACACACACCATTTTTGAATACATTCTATTTAAAATGAAATCGTCGTTTCAAACTATTATAAAAAGCATAGTCACGTCGTTTTTAAATACACGCATCATCTTAAAACACATACCATTCGAAACAATACACATGTAGTTTTGAAACATATGTAATAATAACAGAACGCTATGGCGAGAATTTTTTGTTGATTTATTCATTCATTCTTTCATTCATATTTGCTTTTTTGAAATTTTGTTGCAATCTTTTCTCGATTAATATAAGAAGCAACACCTCCTGCTACAGCTACAGTTGCAACAGCTTTTCCAGCCATGATAGCTTTTCCAGTCACAGCAGCTGTTCCAGCAACGGCACTTTTTCCAGCCAGGGCACCTTTTCCAACCAGGGCACTTTTTCCAACCAGAGCACCTTTTCCAGCAACGGCACCTTTTCCAGCCAGAGCACCTTTTCCAGCCAGAGCACCCTTCCCAGCCAGGGCACCTTTCCCAGCCAGAGCACCTTTTCCAGCAGCAGTTCCCACCTTGATCCAGGAAAGTATTTTAGGCGCTGCTAAATAGCAACCAGTAGCAATGCAAGCGACCCCAACAACAGCAACAGCAGAACCAATGACAATGGTTGTGGTGCTCCAACCCTGCAAAACATTAATTGTATTTACATTTTAATAGTTAAATGGTTTAATAGTTCAGATGAACGAGAACAGTGTCTCTTTAAAGTACTTGCATATACTACCACAGTCAATTTACTGGTGCGATTTCACCAACACCAGCCCGACCAGACCCGCGGTATTCCTCAACAGAAAGTTTACACTGTCGTATAAATTCATAAAATCGTACTTCATCATGGAATAGAGGTTTTCAGGAAGGTAAATTAGATGTTTATTGTTCTCATTTTAACCAGAATATGCGTTTCTGCAATCAAATTGTGAAATCTTTTGAATGCGTAAATTTAACAAAAATAACTGACCTCGTATTGTTCATATAGTCTGTCAATAGGACATGTACTATGGTCTCAGGCTGCTCAATGTGAGACATGATGTGTACCGTTTTTAACTTTTGGTTGAATGAACAGTCGGAATTGTTCATTATTTATTATACTTACTTCGCTTACTTCAGGAGCATCTTGTACAATTTCCTGTGAATAAGACATAAATATGTATAAAAACATAAACTACTCCACTCAGGCTGCGCAAAGGCTTATTCAAGGTGAGACATGGTGTGTATCGTTTTTACCTTTTGGTTGAATGAACAGTCGGAATTGATAGATATTTATTATACTTACTTTGCTTTCTTCAGCATCTTGTACAATTTTCTGTGAATAAGACATAAATATGTATCAAAACATAAACTACTGCACTCCATTGTTGATTAAATGAACATGTGTAAGCTTTGTTTGACACATTGTTCTGATTGTTCTCATGTGAGTATTATGTGGAAAAATCTAGAGGACAAAAAGCAAAATTAAAACACTAACAAGGCAGTATTTGGATATACTACACACTACACCATCGCTCATATATACAATACCTAAAATGGAATTGTTCCCCGAACCTCTCTTGTGCAAGGCGAAGACTCTACCCACTGCACCATTGTCCATATATATTATAATCACAATGGAGTTGATCCAAAAACCTTCCTTGTGGGAGGCGAATACGCTACCCACTGTACCATCGCCCATATAAATCACATCTACAATGGAGTTAATCTCCGAACAACCTGGTGCGAAGCGAAGACGCTACCCATTACACCATAGCCCAAATATATGACA
This sequence comes from Saccoglossus kowalevskii, assembly GCF_978046115.1. Taxonomy (NCBI): domain Eukaryota; kingdom Metazoa; phylum Hemichordata; class Enteropneusta; family Harrimaniidae; genus Saccoglossus; species Saccoglossus kowalevskii. The sequence goes on along the minus strand of NC_140650.1, from coordinate 15,595,542 downwards.
TCTACAAAGGAACTGATCACAGAACCTCCGTGCTGCGATGCGAACATGCTACTCACTGCACCATCGCCCATATATATCACATTTACAATGGAGTTGATCCCATAACCTCTCTTGTGCAAGGCGAAGACGCTAAGCACCATTATCCATTATATCATATTTACAATGGAGTTGATACCAGAACCTCCCTGATGTGTGGTGAAGATGCTATCCACTCCAATATCGCCCGTATATATCACATCTACAATGAAGTTGATCACAGAACATCCCTGATGTGAGCCGAAGACGCTACCCACTGTACCATCGCCCATATATATCATATCTACTATGGAGCTGATCTCCAAACCTTCCTGATGGGAGGCAAAGACGCTACCCACTACACTGTGGCCCACATATATCACATCTAAAATGGAGTTGATCCCTGAACTTCCCTGGTACGAGGTGAAGACACTAACCACTGCACCATCGGCCAAATATATCACATCTACAATGGAGTTGATCTCCGAACCTCCCTGGTACGAGGTGAAGACACTAACCACTGCACCATCGGCCAAATATATCACATCTACAATGGAGTTGATCTCCGAACCTCTCTACTGCGAGGTGAAGACACTAACCACTGCACCATCGGCCAAATATATCACATCTACAATGGAGTTGATCTCCGAACCTCCCTACTGCGAGGTGAAGACACTAACCACTGCACCATCGGCCAAATATATCACATCTACAATGGAGTTGATCCCCAAACCTCCCTGGTACGAGCGTAGACACTACCTACTGCACTGTCTCCCATATATATCACATCTACAATGGAGTTGATCACAGAACCACGCTGATGTGAGACGAAGACGTTACCCACTGTACCATCGCCCATATATATCACATCTACAATGGAGTTGATTCCAGAATTTCCGTGGTGCGAGGCGAAGACACTATCCACTGCACCATCACCCATATATATCACATCTACAATGGAGTTGATCCCAGAACCTCCGTTGTGCGAGGCGAAGACGCTACCCACTGCACCATCGGCCATATATATCACATCTACAATGAAGTTGGTTCCCTAACCTCCCTGGTGAGAGGCGAATACGTTACCTACTGCACTGTCGCCCATATATATATCACATCTACAATGCAGTTGGTCATGTCTTATATATTATGATAGGTACATTTTGATATAATAATTTGACAATTGCAGCTAAATATATATTTGAAGACGATAAACAGAATTTTTCCAACTCAGGCCATTTTAGAAAACCTATGCCAAGCGAGGACATTATGAATTAAACATGAACTGTGCATGTGCTAAAGAAAAGAAGAAAGCAAGAAACCAAGCTAAATTGAGAGTTTCATAGCTGGTTCTGGAACTAATAATTTTGTTCAATGTAGGCACCAAGTTTGAAAAACAATAATGTCCATGCATGAATGAAATCTGGATATGGAATGGTAAAAATAAAAATATTTTGATGATATTTCAGCTTGATTTATTTGGAAATCTTGAATTGAACCATGAAGCAATTACATATGTGAAATATGATGAATGATGAATATGGTATTAATTTAATAACTCGAGATTGATTGATTCCAGTGTTAAATGTAACTTAAAGTTTCAACTAAACCCAACTATACATAGCTGTGATTCAGTTCCAGAATGGAGGAATGTTGATGTTCTAATAACCAGTCAGACTGGATAAATCAAACAACAAAACAAATGCACGTGTAAATGTATCTTAAAAATGTAAGGCTTATGACTGAATGGAATCCACCGCCATGTCCGAGATATAGCCCTAGTTTAATCAACCGAATGCCGCATTTTAATCAGATCTGCAAAACATCATGCACTTACATCATGTCCGATGGCCAGGCACATGCGCGCACAGATTAATTAGAACAAGCTTTAAATGGAAGTTGTAAAAACACTGCATATGTTCCATTGCTCCGAACATACGAACGGAAATCAAATCTACATTTCGTTCTAATGAGAACTACAGATTTAAGTGATATACATGTGTAAAACAGAATACAAAGGTAATAATAACTTACATCAATACAACGTATTATAGATGTTCTGTCTAAAGGACTGATGCCCAAATTAGTCAAATATGACTTCATTTCTTTACGACCATTTTCCTGTAACATTGTGACGAATTCGTCGACTGTTGTGCCATCCTTGACCAGATTATTTGCATATCTGTCTATGTCGTCTAAATCCAGGTTATGTAGTAGAAGTTTCCAATCATTAATCGCCTTTTGAATTTTGTTACTGTAATATACAATATATAATAACCAAAATTTCAAAACCAGCAGACTGGCCTCATAACTCTGAAATGTTAAACGAGTGCGTTCTCATATGACCACAACTTTAACTGTGTTTGCATGAACATGTCATAACAAGAAACTTCTGTAACTTTCCCTGATTTCAGCCTTTTTTGAATGAGTACATTGGGTTGTATTATGTTCTGGATTGTATTAGGTGGTTGCAATTGCCGGTCCAATTTACTCATTGATATGACGGTTATTCGTCTTATGTTCATGACATAATAAGTGTATTTGACATTTGATCTTTTTGACACCTATCAATTATGACCCCATTCAGTAACACAAGTTTCAAACATTTATAGAAGACACATACATACCGACATTGGAATGTATATATATTATAGGGGTGTCACATTTTGTCTGGGGTTTGTTATTTTTTGTATGTCGAACATTTTTGTAATACTAGGTAAAACTAGGTATATATTGCACATCTTGCAAATTAAGTAGTTAATAATCGGGTTTTTGTTTCAACATATAATTGAAACCTATTGTCACAATATCTCAGAAAACCCATGTTTATGTCAGTTTCATTAAAATGTGTTGAGTGGTACTTGAGATGTCAAGCTGAAAACTCATTAAAGTGTGACTTTTTCCAGCCCACCAAAGAAAGTATAATTTTCATAAATTATTTGTATTTAATTCAAATTAATTGAATAACTTCTCATGTGGGTGATTCTGGCATTATTAAACTATTAGTAAGGTGAATATACTCTTTATGAAGTACTAGTAACTCATGTTTTGGAGGGCCACGACAATATATGCGCATGCGCCGATATTTTTGTCAATTAAATTTGAGTAACTGTCCAGGAAAGTTCTGTTAATTTTCCATCATACTTGGCAAACTTGGTATTTAATTTGTCATCTACGTCCTCCTTTTCTGTTTTATTTGGTAGGTTTTCTTGCCATGTTTAAGGCGTCCTTGGGAACATTAACAATTCGCTACACCAGATAGACCCTGAACAGTAACCAACCGGTTGTTAGGGGTAAAATGTAAGCTCCATTTTTAAGGTTCGTTTATAAATCGAATGTCCCTTTCGGGGTTATCCCTATGAATGCCTGCCCTCCAGTGGCGTAGAATATATTTTCATAATTTGTCCATGCCTGTCGATACTAGAAGAACCAGTTATCTCTACAAAACTGCAGCTTCAAGGTATGATGTTTGTATCGGCAATAGGTTTTCAAAACTATCGGTGCTACACAAGATAAGTCTGTCTTGGACCGACAGACTGGCATTAATTTCTGTCATCGCCTAAAATGTGATGTTGCGATTCGTGCCCCTTTATTGACAGTTAACCTGAAAAACACAATTTAGCGAGTAATTGGTAATTGATGTAAATTCACAGTGCGAAAAGTAATGCTTTGGCTAAAAATATTAATATAATAATACAATATATATATTAACTCCATCGACTGATGCTCCAAGATTGTTTATTTAAATGGCTAGTACACAGCAATGTTAATTTTTAGTAACCTCATCCATCAAACTTAACATAATGTAAATACAAGATAACACCTATACTCACAAACTAATACAGACATCACTAACATCAATCTCGACTATATTTATTCAGCCATTGAAGCTAGTAGTTACTTGAATGGACATACGAATGTCTTAACATATATAATACCATATATGTATATGCATTATTTGAGTTGTTAGTTGTTATAATCTGTTTAGTTACACTGGTATATTATGAAATCATTTTAATGACTTATTGGCTATACACCAGTAGACATATTGGCTACTAACTAGTGTGATATAATATAAACAGCTCAACCTCAGCTTTACTTGAATAATCGCAAAAAAATGGCATACAGTATTTTTTGGATTTTGATTGGTTGAGGGTGTAGCTTTTTTTATGAAATGTACACCTGTAAATGTATTGAGTTTAACTTCCACACCTTTTCACGTGAATTGAGGTCACACTATTTGTGAGTTATATTCGGCTTCCGATTGTTTACACGGAATGCTTGTGACATGCCAGGACCCGCACATAAGAGGCGCATCTGTTCGGACTATTTTCAATTGTTGGTTTTCATTTTTCTCTTAAATTGGTTTTGGCTGTAATTAAAAAAACGTTTGACCGTTTTTGTGGTGATATACAACGATGTAAAACTGGAATTCCTCGTCAGTGCAATGGCTTGGTTTTGGAAATATGCAGAAAATGTTTGTTATATTGATCTATTTGTGGAGAGCCGAGAAGTTTGATTATTTGTGTTTTGGTGGAACAAGGGGAAATGGAAGTAAATTGAAAGAGAAGTGATTCGCTAAATAGTTTTTATTTGACTGGTGTTTTATATGAGTAGGCGAAATCATTCCTTATCTAGTTATTATTATTTGAAGAGCATGTTCTTGTATTATTATTTTTTTGATTGTATTTTGACCAAATTATGCAAATTAAAGATTTATGCAGGTGTTCACCAATTTCTTATTTGTTTTCATGCCAGACAGCCATGAGCAAAACTAAATTGATGGTGACCTCATTTCATGTGAAAAGCAAATATGCGTAGGCGTATTTAAGAAAAAATCGACCTCACATACATCTAGAATAACTGACCAGTCGGCTTTATATTTATATAAAATGTATTACGAATAATTTAATAGCACCCGGACACATTCCACAATTTCATGAACTAATAATCGTATGCATGAAAAATGTTTAATCAAACCTACAAATAATGTTCACTTGAAACTAAAATAACATATCATACATTTGGAATACTAGAATGCTCTGGTGAAACCACCACCACCCTCCACCACCCTCTACCAACATCAAATTTTTCCAAACAGCACTTAGCCCCGTGTATAGTTGTTCTTATATGTTAATTTGTAAGGCCGAATTTCACGTTGATTATGTTTTTGAATCTGACAAATAATAAAACATCAGAAAGTTGCATATATGCCGTAAACCTTACCTTTGGGGTTTATGTTCCAGGCTGTCCAATGCCTCTTCACTCAATTTTGGTACTGGTGGCATGATGTTTGCTGCATCAATCCATAAAAGTCATATGAATAAAAAACAACTGATCAAACGTGTATGTCCTCTTAAGTATATAATGTAATAACTTTTCATCAAATGTGATTAATTACTCCGAAAAACACTTTTCCAAAAATAATAAAACACTACTGATTAAAGAACATTGAAAATTGGACCAGGCATGCCCGAGAAGCTTGTGTGGTTTTATTCGTTTAGAACAATATTTCCGCCATGAGGAGTTTTGTCAAATGTTTACCAAAGGCAAATGCAACCCATAATGTCTTGCTTCTGTGAAAATCTGGAAAAGGGTGTCTCAAAAACGAGTAGAAAACTTGGAAACAGTGATATCAATGGAAAATTTAAATGAAATCGACCCAGGCATACCAGTGAAATGATTGGTGGCAAGCTTAAATCACAAGTCATTGTTTGGGACTGCGTAGGAAGGGGTCTAAACAGTTTGATTTATGCTTTATTTAGCGAATTTATATGCAATATATATTAATTAAGTGTGCAAAAATATTACTTAAATTACTCAAATAAATGAAATGATATTTTTGGGAGTAAATCCCATTGCACTAGAACTCACCTTTTGTAGATGTTGCTTCCACTGCGAGCTGTGTGTATATATAGCAACGCTTCTTGTTACTAATAGGCGGTCGACACTTCCGTTAGTGGAATTTTACAGTCATCACTTCGTAGAAAGCTTGACGTTAAATTTCCATTCTGATTACTCACCAACAAATATTTAATCTACGCACCATCGACCTTGCAGTCTGAGTGGCAGCTGGATAAATCAACCTTTATACCCATATTTACACTTTACATTGGTTTTTCTATTTTTATTTATAGTTGACCTGGGTCCCTGGGTTAGTCTCATTAGACGTCTGGAAATATATTCATAATCAAAGACTTCCATTAGGCTTTATAATAAGCATAATAAATGAGCAATAAGGTGAATCAGATCATTCAATGGTTTTCAGTTCTACCTAGTTCTTCACTTATTTGTCACAGCATTACGTGTTACATAATGGAGACTGGAAGGTTCAGAATGAATGGAATCGTCCGAGGTCAATTGTATATACCATGGCAACCGATGTGTGACTTACCTGGCAACCGATGTGTGACTTGCCTTGTAAGTGTGGCAGCATATTCTCTCAACACTTGCTGCGCTACTTTGATATGAAAATCAGTTTTGCGTCCAAATGTTCATTCTGAATGGTTTCTTCCCTTGCAAAGGGACTAATTATATCTAGCTGCAGTTCTGTAGCTCGCTTGGTTTCGCTGTCGGTTATTTTGTTCGTCGTGGTGTTAACGCGAAACCAGGGAGCTACAGTTCCATCCTATGCGAGTTACCATATTTTACCGACCTGAAATCAGGTCGGGCCGTAACAGCCGTTTTTTTTTCATTATTTTCGCCTCAAGTTTCTACTTTTCTACTGTCGATGGGTCCCGAAACTATTTCATCAATTGTTTTGAGGGCGATTGTCCGAAATTGGTCGTTTTCACGACGAAAACTGCGTGAAATGGGAAAACTGTGACGCCTTGTGACGTCACGATAACTTATTCAAGATGGCGGCAAACGCGGGGATTTTGCTGTAGTTTTCCGCGGTTTTCGTCGTGAAATCGACCAGTTTTTCTTTGAGCCCTCAGCGGTGAAAACTTGGGCAGGGAACTTCGCTGGTTCCCGGCGTCCTTTGCGAATGGCAGGTAGGACGCAGGTACTTAACTAGTAATCGCCATATTGTTCCATTTGGGCCGGTTTTCAGGCCGGAAGGAACGCGACTGGGTGACGTAATTTGAAAACATTCCAAGTTCCGTTCTGCGTAAACATGTCTATAATACTATAATAAAGCCATGCTCAAACATACTGCCTGCTTAGATTTACACATTTGAGATGTTTCTGACATTCTTCGCTGTTTCTGTGAAAATTTATAACAAAAGAAACAGTTTTTTATTCACCCAACCTTCGAAAGTAAAAGGAAACCCCTGAACGGCCACGAGCGTAAGCGCTGCCGTCAGGTATCCAAGGGAAATAGAACAAGCAACGAGAAAGTGATGTACCAATCAGAATGCCGGAACCGTTACTAGTTACCGGCCTCTTGTGGCTTGGTACGCCATGACACTTGAGGCGGGAACCAGCCAAGCAGAGAAGGGTTATGCGCACGCCACATTGGGTCGTATCTGGGAGCTCTCAAATAGGACCTCACGAATACGACCTACTTTACATATTACCCATATTGCATTATACAAAATGGCTGGTAGGTTAGTTGTTAGTTTGTTTCGGTTTCTTCGCAGTGTGTACTCGATGTTTTGCGTTTACCAGTAATCGTACGTTTTCCTGACGCAGTATTTGAACCAATATCGCCTCGCGAGATAGCGATTCAGTTTGCATGTTTATGAACGTAGGATTTATTGACATTTATTGGAATATTTATTGGCATCGGACTCGTTGCGTTGACCCGAATCTTCGACAGCTTGTTAAACGGAAGAATAACAAATAGATTTCCATACTCTTCAGGAGTAAAACAGAGCTGTAACTTAAGCCCAACATTATTTAATCGTTTTTATTTTATAAATGCTCTCCAGACATTTTTGCTATGAACACTTGTGACCCTCCAACCAGTCGGAGCCCAGGAACTTTGATCAACTGTACGCAATCCCTATGAGCGCGGGGGGGTGTTATCGGCTGGTATCTAGTTTAAGAAATAAGGGATGAAGGCTCCAGCCAGCTAATATTTTTTAAACTCGAAAAAACAGTCAAACGGAATGAAAAAATAAAATCTAAAAAAAAATACCAGCTTGAAGAATATTGGTTGCTGTTTAAAATTTCAAATTTGATCATAGTTCCTGTGCTCCAACACGGGGGGGGCGGCTCCTTTTACCAAAACCACCACCCCGTACCACTCCTAGTCCAATTTAATTGCGTATGTCCCTTCTAAGGACGCCTATAGTTATCTAGAGGGGGTATAGGGAAGAAGGCTTATTACTGAAACAAACGTACACTAGTACAAGTTCGTACTAAAACAAACACTCAATTCTGTCTCAAACCTCAAAATAAGCATAGCTCTAAATCTATTTGATAAATTGATAGCACCCATCATTAGCTATGGGTGTGAAGTATGGGGAGAGGAAGTCACTAAAAATAGCGATATTATTGAAACTGTTAACTATTCTTTCTTCTGATTACTCCTGAGGGTTAAAAAGAATGCTACTAAGCTTGCAATCTTAGGGGAATTGGGAAGATACCCTCTTGCCATAAAAATTATCACACAAATAATTAAATTCTGGCTCAGATCAAAACTTCCATAGACGCCCAAGTTAATAAAAAGCACCTTTGATGAGGTCAATACAGTAAAAACTAGGTAGACAAGAAATGTCGACAAAATAATCAGTGACAACTTGATAAGGCAATAAAACAACAAATAAAAAAAAAAGAAACCACACCAAACCAAGACTATCTCTGCTTTACTGAAAGAAAATTATAAAATAAAATGGAAAGAAGCTCTATTTGATGACAACAGAGCAAATGGTGGAACAAACAAATTGGCAAATTATAGAACATTCAAAACACAGTTTAAAATGGAAAAATGTTTAATAACAATGAGTAATATTAAACTGAGACACTCCCTATGCCAGTTCAGAATCTCTGATCACAAACTTCATATTGAAACTGGCAGGCATTGCAGAACTCCAAGGAATAAAAGGGTCTGTAAACACTGCTAAAAAGCAGATTGAAGATGAGATACATTTCCTTATGGACTGCAGTCTGTACAATACACACAGAATTGAATTATTCAAGTACTGTAAGGAAATTATACAAAATTTTAGGAAGTTAAATGAACTAGAAAAATTCAATGCAATCATGAAATATTGTTCAGGAATAAGAACTGCACAATACATACAAAAATGTATGCAAATGAGATGTGAGCAGCTCCATCAAAATTAAAAATATTCTTTCCACCATAATTATGACTCTAATGTGATTTTAATGTGATTTTGTTACCTCTTAATAATATTAGCTAGTGTATTGTATTGTACCGTATAAGTTTATTATGATCTTTTGCATGTTTGTAATATTATTTAGCTTTATTTAGCATTCTGTGTAGTTGATTAACATTACTGTATCTTAGTGTAGTTTATTTTATTTTATCTTATCTATTTTTATTGTTATATGACCATAGAACAACTCACTGTAGTTCGTTTTAGTGTTGAATAAATAAATTATTTGACAAATTAATTTATTTTTTAATTCAGCTAATCCTTGTTTGAGGTAGTGATGTCTGGGGGCATTGAAGCATGTACTGTTCCAATGTACTATTTAACATCTATTTAACATCTATTTAACATCTAGCTTGTAGCATTTAACTGGTACAATTGTATAAAACCAGTTTAATTCCTCTCCAGGAATTTGACATGTTTCAATAAATGTAAGGTTATCCTGATATTGCTTGTTCTAGACCTGAGTGTTTTTGGGTAAATTATTTTTTCTAAGATTGGGGAACACAGCATTAAAGAACTGGGTAATATTCTTTCCACATTAGACGTAAACAAATTTCACTGGCTAACTCAGGTGACTGTGTATTATTGTTGTCGTTAAAACAATACTTCATACCTTTGTAATTTTTAAACATTATTATCTTGGTATAGTAGTGGTTTATACCCCGGTATAAGGAGCAGTATAAATTTGATATCTTAGAACATAACATGTTTCTGTTTTAGCATGTTTGGTCTTATATTGCTTCAGTGATCAAAACATTCAATCCCATTCCTATACACAAGACAGAACCTATATTTCAAAACTGTGATTGGAATAAACATCTTTCATGATGTTGAATAGTTCCTTAAAATAAAAGGAAGACAGTGATTGGTGTGCTTACTACAGGCTAATTACTGCAATGTATTTTACAACAACTTTCTTTTGGTAACCATCAGGTGCTACAATTTTTTTCTCAATAATGATCAATGTATGTTTCTAATTTGTGTTTATTGAAAATCAAATTATTTTACTAATAGATGTCATCTCTATTACTTATAATAAATAAAATGTGGCTAATGATTTTTATCAAATTTACCGCTGCATGTACATAAATCAGATTAAATTATTACCAGTACATGTAGCTGATTTGGATGGCTGATAGACTGTATGAACCTAATAAAATGGTCCATGATTTAACAGTAGAATGTATAGTTTCCTTTCTCAAACAAGTGAATTTTTAACCTAATGAATATTTCTATTTAGTATCCACTGGAATTCAAACCAGTGAATGTTTTTTAAATACACAGTGCCCTCTATGGGTTGCTTGGAGAAAGATACAAAATAATGTGAACTACCCCCAGTAATTGAAATTGAAGATTGCATAGCAATTGTTAGTTTTATAGAAGTTCAAGAAAGATTAATGTCTGATAATTGTAAATGTAGTTCCACCTTGTTCAAATTCTACCATTTAAAATCATGAAGTGAAGAATATCATTTTTCAGGCATGCCTTAATATATTGTGTGCACCATAGTTTTGGAATCAGCTGTCCTGAAAATTCATTTATTTAATATTTTAATCATTCATATTGTGAAAGGTGCAGCATTTGAATATTGCATATATATCACTAATTCAAGTTTATGCATAAATTAACACCCTGGCTAGTTGTCTGTACGATTGTTGTAACACTGTTCAACCAAAAACAATGCCCCTACGGCGTTTTGAAGATAAACACATTGTCAATCATTTGTGAAAATTTCAAAACAAAAGGTCAAAGCGTAAAGTTTATAAGAGACAATTGCTAATTTGTATATTTTATAGTTAAGTAAAAATATATGCTGATTTACATTGCTATTGGATTTAACAGAGTTCCACTAAAAAATGCTCGGCACCATCTAAAAAAAAATTGTTATATACATATATCTGTCAGATTTGTTAAATTCGTGTAAAAATATGGAAATTTAGATTTTAAGTGAATATTTTTGTCATTTTTGGTAAAAAATGTTATTTTCGACAACTAGTTCGAAACCATAAGTCCAAATGCTTTCATATTTCCAGCAATGATACGTTGGATGGTCAGATTTGTTAAACTGGTGTCAAAATAAGCAAATTTGGATTTTTAGTGAACATTTTTTGACAACTGGTTCAAAACCGTAAGCCCTATTTACAGAGAGCTTTCAACTAAATATAAAACATAATACAGCTTTAAAGTATACTTTGAATATGTAATAGCACAAGTGAGTTAAGTAACTGGTATTTTTGATGAAAAATGCGATGATTATTCTGCTTATATCAGGTCCCTTGAATTGCACACATAATAATTTGGACGGTCATTATAAATAGAACATTGATACAGTCATTAGATCTCAGCTTATTTCAGAAGCCACCACATATATGGCACAACAATTGATCTTGCATTCAGCAATGTCTTATGTAAAACTGGAGTACATTTGTAATTGACTCTTTTATACCTGATCATAAGAATATTACTGCACAGATTTATTGAACATTTGTTCTTGGGTGTAACAAAACAATTACATATATGTACAACGTATCAGGAAAGATAACATTTCAAAAACATGACCACAATTTTCAAACAAAAACATATTTTTTTTTCTCGACTATTTCTCAGGTTTTTGCACATCCATGATTTCTTAAGTTTAGCCTCAATGATGTTTGTCCAATGAAATGCACTATCCTTATGAACACTATAAAAGTTCATAATTGCAACTGCAAGAAACTGCAACTGCAATGTTTTCTAAATGACTGACTATGAATATTACAACCACAATGCCACTTCACTGATTCTTGTTCCATGATAATGAAGACAGCGGACCTATTTCGACCGTCAGGTCGCTTGGTTTTCAGTAGATTAATGATTTATTTCACAGCACAAATCATCACTGTGTACATGGTATGCTATCAAATCACATATGCAATCTATAAACGACAACCATTACAAGTTCTGAATATTAGGGTAACATCCATGTGAAATATAGGAATCTGAGTCTTTGATTTGCACAGAAGATCTGAAGTTTGTGGACTCCTAGTGATACGTCACTCAAAATAGGGAATACTATATAATAGCTTGTGTTGCATGCTCGTTGAATTATGTTTCTTTATTATTTTACCTTTTGATCTTAAAAATTATATTATGTTGTTTCTGATAATAAAATCAATGAAGATCCCATAAATTTGCATGCACAAAGTTTCTTAAAAGTGGGAATAAATATAACCACAGTTTGGGAGTGCCATATTTACAATTAAATAATTGTATTTAATGTATTCATGGTCATTAAAGCGTGGTTGCTACGCATTCCCTGTAAACAAATGTGTATTTTACACGTATTGTGTATGTCATGAGTTCCATATTGAACAGGACAAGTAGTAGTTTGACCAATCATTTTCATAAACAGATTAAACAGCAAATACAATGTTTATGTTAGCAACATATTTCTTAAGAACATTTCCCATCATTTCCAATGCTACTACCAGTACTGCAGAATTTACAGTTGATGGAAAATGTTACTGATATTAAAATATACAATCAATACAGTTTTTCTCTATTGGTGCATTAAAATTGTTGTTCTCTATTTCTTTTCTCTAATTTTTTTGGAGTATAAAGAAAACTGGTATTTTTTTTTTTACAAAATTGACCATCACATTAAATGTTTGCAGTTTTCCCCATAGACCACCATGTAAACTGAAAAAGGGTGTATAGTAATGAACCATTTTATTTAGCCATTTCTGAATACAGTCTTGAAAATGTATTGGTCACCCTTAATTTCTGTGCAAATGAATTTATTCACTGATTTCACCTCAAATTTGGTTGTTTTCCAGACTTTTACAAAATTGTTATATAGGCTTGTACATATGACTTACATATGAACATCCATTTGTGATACAGACTTATTTAACATGGACAAACAGTGGCAATTTTAGTGCTAAAAATACATCAAAATTCCCTGTTTTGGCCATTTCAGAAACAGATCTTGGTAATGCATAGACTGATTACATTCAAACTTGGTACAATGAAAACGAATGGGACCTTGATGCACGAGACATTCAGATATAATTAAAAATGGCTTACTGGTGGCCATTTTGTTTTACCAAATACAGTTCCAGGTCTCTATATTGGAAACACTGGAATGGTCAAGTTCAAACTTTATACAAACACCATACAACATGTGCTACTACTTGATTCAAGATTTAGTACTAAAAATGCATTAAACTTATTTAAATTGGCCTTTCTGAACTAATATTGAACCTTGATGCGCGTCCTTTACTTTTGATTTAACAAATATAATTCTGGTTCCATATCTTGAAAGTACTTGGATAGTTAACCTGAAACTTTAAACATGCACACAACTCGGGATGCATATTTTTTATTCATATTTGTTTTTTATTTGTTTTTTATTTTTAGAATAGTGTGTTTTCTTTTTTGTTTTTTTTTAAATTATAGTTTTTAAATTTCTTTTTGTAAGACCCTTTTTATTCTTCCCTGAGGATTTTATGCATCTAATAAATATTATTAAGATGACTGCAGAAGGCCCCATCTTGGATGGATTTTGTTTTTTATGCAATGACTTAAACTTCATAACCAATGAGGAATGTATAACTTGTTAATAGTATTTTTGGGCAGGCAATACAGTAAAACTTGGGTTTTATCTATTTATAGCAGTTTAATTGTACCACAATAAGTCAAAGGTGACATTGTACACTCTTTGCCCAAAAACAATGTTTCTGGCCAAATGATTTTTTTCAAAATTGATGCATTTCTTTACTACAACTACAAAAAAAAACATTTGACATGTAATCTTTGAGTGATGTGCATGGTGATCTGAAACATTATTTTGTTTTGTTGAGCTTAAACTATATATAAATCTTAAAAAACATGGCTAAGAAAACAGAAATTCTGTGGAACCACAGATAAATCATTCTTGTATATATCATGTGTGTTTGACATTCTGAGTGCATGCTTTTCTAGTTTGTATGTTACATTAGTATAGGAAAATGCAGAAAGTATTTGGTGTCCCTTGATGCCCTATTTTCACAGGTTCGTACAGAGTCCTGTCAGGAGCACTAGTGCATATAGAGATAGTCACACAGTGTTATAATGAAGACATTGCACACTAGCCCTGATTAACCTATTTAACAAGTTTATAATTCCATAGTTTGTAATAAAATGTTGAGATGACGATGACATAAGTATCCACCACATTCCAGTATATTACTTACATGCACTGTAGGCAACTTTAATACAATTATGATGGTATTAGTGACAACTGATTTTCATTGATGTCAGTTCAAATTTAAATAGCTAATTATTGCTACTGCCGAACTGACACTTGCCATATTAGTCATCTAGAAGGCAGCACATTTACAGTTTTCAATTTTTTTGGAAAATTATCTTTACCTACTTAAGATACTTGATGAAATTTGTGGTGCAAATTTTCACTGGCCCTTTAAATTAGTTGCTCATAATTGTGGATGTACAGTTATTTATATTTTGTGGACACAAATCTCAATTGTCAGTTTTGCGCCTAAAATGTCACACAAATCATATGGACATTCAGAACCAAGTTTATTTAGTATGGAATAACACTGCAACCATTTACAATTATTATAAAACAAATTGTGTTTTATTAGAGAACCTATATAATATAACTGAGGATGCTGATAAAGAATGCCATATTTTTTCCTTTATATTCTTTAGAACAAGCTGTATGGAAACCAACATTACTGCACTGTATACTGGATATAATATAAATTAATGCTGGCTAACCTGGAATTATCAACATTGTATAGATGTGGGTGCAACGTCAGGACAGACATTTTGCCAGATTATTTCAGTTTATAATGAAAATATTTTTTTGATAATCATCTTATAAGCTATTTTCATTTGTTAACTTGAGTCTCGAGTCCAGGAAATAATTCCCTTTCCTCGATGGGTTAAATAAAGTGACACTGAAACATTACAATGAAAAGAAATTGTTTCAGATGATATTTAAATGTTTTTCATATTAAAAGTGCTGATAATACCATGAACTAACAAACATTCATTGTCAGCTGGCTACACATGAAGCTCCATGCAATACATAACCCCCAAAATAGCTTACTGCGGAAGCACCCAACACTGTTCTGTACACTGTTCTAATACATTTGGAGTTATTGCTATATACCGGTACTGATAGAAAATTGCGTATTTCTAAAGATGCAATACAGTACAATTTATTAACTCATAACAACCTACTGAAGGAGGTTAAAGGTTACAACAACAACAAAAATTACAGAAAAAAAAATAATCAAATTACAATGGCTAATAGTTTAAAGACAACCAAAACAGACTAAAAACAGAATAAAAGTTAGTAACGGAAATATATAATAAAGTAAAATAAAACACCAAAAAAAAACTATAAACTGAATATAAAAACAAAAACCCAATGAATAGGTGTAAAAAAAAAATAAAAGAAAAAGTCAATGACTAAGTACCAGGGGTAGGTGCTGCTGTCTAATAGCAAAGCTGTATTTCAGATATTGTGCCAGAGGAATTGCTAACTTAAGTTATTATTTGACATTATTTTTATGAATTTATTTTCAGGTGTGAGATTAGTAAAGTCAGGAATAATCTTTTCAGCTTCATTGTATAAAACGACCCTCTCTTTACTATATACTGGGTATATTATGAGGAAGTGATGTTCATCTTCAATATCATTTTTATTACACAATTTGCAGATTCTGTCGCTACTTTTGATTCTGTTTTGTCTTTCTTTTTCAATTTCTAAACTGTGATTGCTCAGTCTGAATTTAGTTAGGGTACTTTTCAGTTCTTTATTTTTTAGCTTAATTAAGTAGTTTTCCAAAATGAAGTTTGTTTTAAATTTTTTTTAAGTCCTCAGTTTGTTTTTTGTATTAGTGTTTTGTCTGTTATCATCATTAATTGAGTTAATCCAATGCTTTATAAATACATTTTTTATTTTATCGTATATCCGTGACATTTGTGACGATTTTAGCTCATTATTGTCAATATCTGATAGTGTTGTATTTGTAGATTTAAATACAGTTATTATTATTATGCGTCTTATATCTACTTCAAACAAAAGTAGCCGCTATTCATGATGAGAACTGGAAAACCAACTGTAACTTGGGTAGCTGGTAAACTGACCTAGCTGATGACAAACCACTATCAAAAAAACTTTCGACCCCATGTAGCCACGTACGGCCGTCAGCTATATGAACTGTACTCCGTCTACAAATGTTCATCTGCCGACACGTTATTGGACTTTCCCACCCACGATGACAACCAATAAATCATGTTTGTGACGTCTGGTCTGATTACACCCAGCAGCACAAGCTCTAAATCAGGGTCATATATTGCAGATTTGTATTTGAACAAATAATCGTGCATAGGCATCCTGTCTTCTAAGCTTTGTGAAAGCATAAGGTTTTGAAAGCATTGTGCATATTTACAACTTTCTAGCATTTCACACGTAATGCGCCATATACTGTAAAAGGATCAATTGTTCACCGGGTTTTAATTTGGCTTATTTCGCTGAATGAAAAATGCGCTAAATTAAAACCCAGTGAATATGTAAAATTTAGCATAGAATACATTATCTAAATGACAAAACCGTGAATTTAAAACCCACTTAATATACCTGAAATGGTAAATCAGCGAAATTTAAACCAAGTGAAAATTAGTCATTTTACAGTATGTGTATCGATGTCGCCATGCCAACGTTTCGTTTCGTCCTAGTTGTGATATTTATCTGTAAATGTCAGACCATTGGTCTGAGGTTCATCGCAGACTCTATTTGAAAGGCTGCGGTTGAGGTTTCATGTTGATCCGTCGAAAATGGCAGTTACTTATCACACAACAAAAACTTATTAGTTACGACAATATTGTCTTAACATTTTATGGAAACAATTCGTAGTGTGCATAAACCTTAAAGAAACATAATAGACAAAACAGTAAATTTTAATATTACTTGTTCGTGCTGTTTTGCAGCACTGCGAAGGAAAATGAAAGATTACAACAATTAGCACATATGGCTGGAAGTTACATTTGCTCCGTTGTGTAGACAGGTTTCAACATTTCATCAGATAATACAATTTATATCCAATCATCTAGAACAAACTTTTCTAGAGAACACACGCGCACAAAGATTTTGTGGTCTCGTATTGGGGGAGGGGTCACAGTAATATAAACAAGGATACATTTTGCCGAGATATTCAAATCAGTCGCTATTATGATTTACAGAGGCGGCGGAACGAAATATCCCATGGAGGGGCGAGATCTGCTCATCACCCCTCGCTTACTAGGAGGACCCAGGGGCATACTCTTCCTTGAATTTTGAAATCTAGACCCTCTACAACCTAAGCTATTTCCTTCATTTTGAGGGGCAAATTGTGCTGACACAAAAGGTTTCAGCTTGATTTTCGAGTGGCGGCATATTTTACGTGCCCCTGAAGTGGTTCTCGTTTTTAGAATATTAGAAATAAGTATCGGTCTTATTTCTGATCAAGATAGGTATGAATATCGGTAGTATTTTCCCAATTTGGTGTATTTATGGTTCCGTATATGAGCGAATATCTCCACCTCAGATTTCGGCCTCATATCCCTAGGTAACTGTTTTATTCGAAATAAACAGTGAGGACAGAAATGGTACTTTGGTATAAACATGGATATAGATTTTGCCACTATCCAGTTATAAAATTGGCCACACTTTTGAGCACTCAGGGGCACTTCCCTACCCAGCTATGTATCAACTGCCCCCCCCCCCCGCGTGCATGCCCGTGAATGTGGTTATGCAATAGAAAGTAATGTCTACACGTAGGTAGGGTTATTAAAATCGAGAAAACAAAATACGGGTATATTTTTTCCGACATATAAGATAAACGGAAAAGAGGTTACTAATCAATCTTCAAGTTTTACATTTTTGTAATTTCTTCTGTGAATCTCTCCGGCGAACCTACCAGCGAATCTCCGGTAAGGTATACTTAGTAGTACGTGACGTTCAGAATTCCCCGCCCCTGAATAATCGCGAAGAACAGACTGGCGTGTTAACTGCATAAATATGTATAATTTCCTTCCTGAATACAGAACTTAGTTGATCTAATCGTTAAGGCGTATGATACATTTTGATGTGAGTTAATTTGTAATGAATAGTTCAGCCAAACACTGAATTATATCATGATGGTGGTATGATGAATTATATTTTTTTTCAAAATGATATTTCTGGATTTCATAGAAGTATATTTTCATTTTTTGGCCGGCTAATGTTGGATGTGCAAACCTCATTCGGGGACATGTATATTCGGTGTTTAGAATAAAGATGGGCAAAATGCTAACAGGGCAATCGTTTTTATTGATATGTTGAAATTACGCCAATAGGGTATGCTTTTGATGTTTTTGTTAATTGAATGTTTTTGTTGTTGTTGTTGTTGTTGTTTTTAAAAAATTGTGTACGTATTGGAAATTTATTTAAAAAGCTGAAGAACCCTTGTATCATCAGAGGGACTGTGCATCATCATAAGAATAGCGGATTTTGCAAGGAATAATGTTTACTTGCTCTCTTGACTGAACACTTAAAACCCAGAGTAAAGAATAAACTTTATAAAATAGTCGGATGGTTGAGGTGATATACTAGTATCACATGGATATGTGTAGTTGTAGTCGGATAGTTGGGTGATATACTAGTATCACATGGATATGTGTAGTTGTAGTCGGATGGTTGAGGTGATATACTAGTATCACATGGATATGTGTAGTGTAGTCAGATGGTTGAGGTGATATACTAGTATCACATGGATATGTGTAGTTGTAGTCGGATAGTTGGGTGATATACTAGTATCACATTGATATGTGTAGTTGTAGTTGGATGGTTGGGTGATATACTAGTATCACATGGATATGTGTAGTTGTAGTCGGATGGTTGAGATGATATACTAGTATCACATGGATATGTGTAGTTGTAGTCGGATGGTTGAGATGATATACTAGTATCACATGGATGTATGTAGTTGTAGTCGGATGGTTGGTGATATACTATACTAGTATCACATGGATATGTGTAGTTGTAGTCGGATGGTTGAGATCATATACTAGTATCACATGGATATATATAGTTGTAGTCGGAAGGTTGAGACGATATACTAGTATCACATGGATATGTGTAGTTGTAGTCGGATGGTTGAGATGATATACTAGTATCACATGGATATGTGTAGTTGTAGTCGGATGGTTGAGATGATATACTAGTATCACATGGATGTATGTAGTTGTAGTTGGATGGTTGGTGATATACTATACTAGTATCACATGGATATGTGTAGTTGTAGTCGGATGGTTGAGATCATATACTAGTATCACATGGATATGTGTAGTCGTAGTCGGATGGTTGAGGTGATATACTAGTATCACGTGGATATGTGTAGTTGTAGTCGGATGGTTGAGGTGATATACTTTTATCACATGAATATGTGTAGTTGTAGTCGGATGGTTGAGGTGATATACTAGTATCACATGGATATGTATAGTGTAGTCGGATGGTTGGGTCATATACTAGTATCACATGGATATGTATAGTGTAGTCGAATGGTTGAGGTGATATACTAGTATCACATGGATATGTGTAGTTGTAGTCGGATGGTTGAGGTGATATACTAGTATCACATGGATATGTATAGTGTAGTCGGATGGTTGGGTCATATACTAGTATCACATGGATATGTATAGTGTAGTCGGATGGTTGGGTGATATACTGGTATCACATGGATATGTGTAGTTGTAGTCGGATGGTTGAGGTGATATACTAGTATCACGTGGATATGTGTAGTTGTAGTCAGATGGTTGAGGTGATATACTAGTATCACATGAATATGTATAGTGTAGTCGGATGGTTGAGGTGATATACTAGTATCACGTGGATATGTGTAGTTGTAGTCAGATGGTTGAGGTGATATACTAGTATCACATGAATATGTATAGTGTAGTCGGATGGTTGAGGTGATATACTAGTATCACATGGATATGTGTAGTTGTAGTCGAATGGTTGAGGTGATATACTAGTATCACATGGATATGTGTAGTGTAGTCAGATGGTTGAGGTGATATACTAGTATCACATGGATATGTATAGTGTAGTCGGATGGTTGGGTCATATACTAGTATCACATGGATATGTATAGTGTAGTCGGATGGTTGGGTGATATACTAGTATCACATGGATATGTATAGTGTAGTCGGATGGTTGGGTGATATACTAGTATCACATGGATATGTGTATTATATGTACATGTCGGATATTTTGTCTTTTACGCCTTGATGAGTCTGTCACAGGGTTCACAAAGAATCACGTGTAACTGCCCCTTAAAAGAAAAATAACATTGCATACTCCGAGGTTAGTATTAAAGCCAATCGGCGAATTTTGCAGGGGCTTATTGCCAGTAGCCCATATTCTCAAAACCGTGGCGAAATGAAACATTAAGCTCAGTGGTTAGTTTACGCATCTTTTAAATGTGTTTTGATTCACAGTGCATTCGGCAATCAACTGCAAGTCAGTTATGTGAATATGAATTGCATTCACTGGCAGCCGTACTAATGAACAAGTTGAAATCGCATTTAACGGTAGAAATATGATAATTCTTAAAACATCTACATTTCTATGAAAGGTCTCAGTACTCTATATTGTTTTAATTTGTATGTAGCTGTTGTTGTATTTTCTGATTTAGTAGTAAGTGCAATGTATATTTCATTAAATGAGTGAAACAAAGACGTGGAATTCATCACCTAAACTGAGTATAATAATTTGTCAAAATAGCAATAGAAAATAATATTTCTTTGGCATTACCCAATCTCATTTAATATACTTATTAGACAACAGAAAGACAGACAATATGCAGGGTTACATCCTTAAATGACGATTCACCGTGAATGGAAGGGGTTCACTGCCAAGTTGAAGCTCCTTGTGTTGGAGAGGTATAGGTACATTCTGCGCTACGGCGTTCTCATTTCAAACTGTTCAACCCCTCTTTTCAGTGTAATGTAGAACTATGTCTTATTATGACAACACATCTTCATCAAAATGTCGAAATTTGAATATCCATTTTAGTAAAATTTACCCAAAATGGAGCCTGAGTTTTAAGACCTTTTCTAATATAAATAAGAAGTGGAGTTTAGAACACCTATTAAAACATACCATCTTACATATTTCGACATTGATTTTGCAAATAAAACATTTGCTTGAATGGTATCATCACACTGCTGTCATTTGAAATAAAATTTGCACTCTGAGAGAATTTATAAAGCGTTATTAGTGTACTGGAAAATGCCATTCTCTGTAATAGCACGGACTGTGACAAAACGTGAAACCGTGAGTTCTATATAAGTTTGTTGAACGTAAATAATTCCATTACAGCATTAAAACATGAAACTTAGTGCTGATGGTCAATTCAAATAATGGGTCAAATATTTTTTTAGTCTATGAAGACGAATCATGTATATTTTATGTAATAGATTGAGAGTTTCCTGTCACCCAGATTATTTGGAAATCTGTTTTTCAAAGCTAAATTTAGATAGCACCGCAATTCTATTCAACCCACACATTTATAATTATAAGCAAACGCTGTTTTATTTTAGAATTATCTTGCGAGCATCATTGTTTGTTGTCATCAGAGTACTTCGCTAGGACCTACAGGACTCTATAGTAAACGTGTCGCTCTCCATGACCAACTTCTACAAAGTACCGAAAAATCTAATTGTTGAAAACATCACTACCGGTAAGTTGAAGATTATGAACTGGAACTCGAAGGCCTCAAAACACATTCTGTGCCCAGGAATATAACGGCACACGGCGTTTGAATCAGTCACAGTACCGACCGTTACATCGCGAGTCATCGAATAGTAGCACCGCAAACCAAGGGTCATTCAATAACCAAACACTCCCTTGCTCCCTTGCTCTGTCCGACTGTGTGCGACCCGAGTCCGCGACCCGAGTCCACGTCGCGAGCTCAGTTTCTATTTACGAAATACCAAATATATTGATACTAATGGGCCCGGCAACGTTAAATTATAATGTGCCACAACGCCATTGAACAATCAATACGTCACTTCCTGAGTCCTATTCGTGAGGTCGTATCTGTGAGGTTCTATTCGTGAGGTATATAGCGTGCGCATACATCAATTGGCCAAGCAGGGAACCAGACTATCTATAACTGTCAATGACCGTGTGGTGGCGCCCGTTAACGTAATAAATGAATGGGGCATCTTAAACTAATCATGAACATCGCGCATCCACCCATGTTTGGACTATTGTCTAATATACAGTCGTTATAATCACTGGTGGTTTCAACTGTCATTTTTGGGTTATATATTAACATCCACGGGTAATTTGAAACCATTGTATTGTATAGAATATTTATTACATTCGTTTAGAAACGTATTACATTTTCTGGTGAAAAGCAATAAAATACTTACAAAGGAAAAGAAACTAAACAGAAAGAGGAAAACATAAATTAAATTAGAATAAAAATTGATTAAATTGATAATTAACCCATTTGTAATCGGCTTCGCTCGGTAAAAACTGACTAAATAGAAATGATTAGCGACAACAGTATTTGTTTGACGCTTGTGAACATAATTACGGTCGTCATAAATGTTGTTGTATCCTCGGGGGCGGACATCCGGGCATTTTCACCTCCTTGGCAACCCGCGGCGGTGAAAACAAAGGCCCAAAACTCGCAGAAAACGATACTTTGGGATGATTGTTGAGACTCTTCTGAACAGTGTAACAAGATTAGCCCTACGTGTGTAACATATATAAATTTGGTTGTTCGGGATTACTTCAAAGTTGAGTTTGTGTTGTTTTCTCGAATTTTCACCGACTCGACCGTCGTTCCACAGCAGCGCGTACAGAGCCCATAGAAATGCATGTACAGTGGTGCGCGTCGTAGCAACGTGGAACGTCTTGTGACGTAGCTCCGCCCCCGAGGATTGTCTAGATATCTGAAGTATACCGACCTTTCTCACACGGCGCTTGTCAATCTGCTTAGTGAATTTTGATGAATTGTATTTTGTCTTTGGTTTTTCTGTTTCAGTTGTATGATATATTCTGTGATCAATACTATTTTGGAAATAAGTCTGTCTATTTACATATGACGTTTATCTAAGAGACGCCACGTGACTTAATTTATTTATTTTATTTGGCGTTCATTCTTGTTCAACTGCTGTTACGTTTGAAACGTTGGAGTTTCAAATCAAGTCAAAAATAAAATCAAACCTCGCTTAATATCCGCCACGACCGTGGATTGATTTTTCTTCGTATTTTCTTTTGTAACATTTTATAGGATATCAATAGGAATACATTTATACTAATTTTTAATATTTGTTTAGTTTATTTGCCCAGAATGGATTTTTTGAAACGATATACATGTATATGTAAAACTACTAATTTGTATTTAAAATCTGACCAGACCCCAACTAACTCAGCTAGCTACATGTATACGTCGAAGTACCCCGTTGCCAGGGAAACAGATTACGAGCAAAATCAACCCGGAAGTAACATGCGCCCTCAAGCGACGTGTTGTGTGTGTTGACACGGAGAACGTTTACTGTAACTGAGGTCGTGATCAATGTAGGGCTGCAATTTAATTATCTTGTTATTATTAATGTCAACTTATTATTATACATCGCCCACCATCGAGTGTTATATGCGCGCTACCCATAAGCAGGGATCACTAGCTATGAATTTTTAATGAGCGATCGACAACCAAGCAACTGAGGCAACACCAATTTGAGTAGAAGCAATATGGCGGCGAGAAATTGAAGTTATTTTTAACAGGTGTAACATATATAACGCTACAACTACTGTGATGGGCCTCGGCGGGGGTTAATGGCTGTACCCGTCACTAGCATCACCTGTCCGACATGCGGAACGCACAGTGCACCGATATCAGCACACCGGCGGCATTTGCCGATGTGTCCAAATTGTAGGGGAGAAATGTCAACAACATCGACTACTTCAGTGCCAGTAACGAGAACGAGAAGAAATAGGTTGACTGCATCAGCCGGCGCCACGGCAACGCCAAGCACTAGCAGGGACCACTTGCCACCGTTAGATGGCAATACCAGTAAAAATGTAAGTTGTAAACAAAATATTTTACGTGTAATTGTGATTACAATTAATAGGTCCTTATTAATTAGGCATATCACCACATGTATGTAGGTTATATTTTTGCCTCCATGATATTGCATCAATAATTTTAAACATTTCTATAGTGAGAGACGACTAAACTAACAACTAAATGCATACCTGTAATATTTGTATTACTAGTATGTTCTACAAGTTTGTTGTGTTAATATAAAGGGCAATTAATGTGTTCATCATCACATTCATTTTCAAGAACAATTGGAAAAATAACATTTGTTATGATTGGTTTGTTTTGGTTTTTGTTTGTTTTTGTTTTTTCACTTCACTTCATTCACACAGTACATCGCAGAAAATTATAAAATTAAATTATGAAAAAGAAAATACATGTAACAATTACATATACAATACAATAATACTTTATTATCACCGTAAAGAAATTACAATCTTTTTTGGGCTCTGAATAATAAAGTTAAATTAAGAAACATGAACACAAATTAATTATAGTATCAAAAGACAAAGAAAGTTACTAAATGGAAAAACATAATATAATATATATTATTATTTTATACATTTGGCCTTTTTAAATAAAAAATATCTTTTCGCTGGTGAAAGTGCTCTGTCAGCCCTATGTAGTAGTTTTAACCATGGTGACTAATACTGCATTGTTTTTATTATATTAGCCACTTACTTAGCAAATGGAAAAGGGGGAGATTATGAAAGATCACAATATTTGTCAGTGCCATCTTCAAAATTGATATGCCCTGTGCTGAATCCGGAATTATATTTCACTTGTAAACAAGAACAAATAATTGAAGCAGCAAAATGTCTACAATCTTTAGATTTAATGGGGGAGGAGGGGAGGGGGGGGTTATATGAAACTAATTGAGGAGCCCCTTGTCTCTGTTCCCGCTGTAACATACAATTTATAATAAGCAATATGTATAATGTTTAATTAACCTGTCGGTGTTGACTTGTTGAATGATTCAGTTCAGATTCTCAGAATAATACTTACTTTTTCCGTGCATAGCCATTGTTGGTGAAAACAACATTATTTAGAGTCAAAATATTATATGGTACTTATTATTGTGTGATGATCCAGTTTTAAAAATTGTTAATATATTTTTGACTACATGAGTCTTAATACTATAGGTGAAATTCATAAACTGCTTGACTCAAAAACTGGTAGTAAATCTCATAAATTCAGCCAATAGATGAACATGTAGTCTACTGTAAAATACTTTATTTTAGCTGGAATTAATTTTCGCTGAAAAGACTTTCTTAGTGTTTAGTGTGGAATTTATCTTCACCGATTTTTGACGAAAATGTAAAATATAGGAAAGAAATTACTTTCCATGGATTATATTTTCACTGAATCATTCCTTCAGCGAACATAGCAAAAATTAGTTCCAAGCGAAAATAAAGTATTTTACAGTAAATATTTGGTATTTCACTGCAAGTATTCACAATTCTCATACTGACAGATGACAGCAACATTTTTTTATAGAATTTACTTGAACCCATCTGGGAATTATTTGCATTAATTATGCCATATTTCACCCCAGCATATTGGTATCTATTTCTCTATTATTTCTGTTAATTTTCATCCAGATGTAAATAATTTCTCATTGACTACAGGTAGTATCCAAAAGTTTGAAAGAAAAAAAAACAACTTATGCAGGTATATTTTGTAAAATGTTTTACTTTCATAGTTCATTATATTTAATTTCATTTTGCAGGCTTCCAAATTCATAAGTAAATTATTCTAACATAAAAATGAAAAATGTCATTTAAAAATTACTGTAATTTTTTTTGTCCCTTCAATATATATGCTAGACAGACAGCCTAATTTGGTGCTTTGTCATTTGTTTTTCTAAAGAGGTAATGGAAATGTATGTAACCTTTTGATGTAGGTAAATCTGCTTCCCACTCAAAAACCTTTGTGGAAAACGTTAATGTTTCACTTTCTAATTACACATTATTCCATTATTAGAGTTTTGGATTGCATTCATAGTATGTAGTAACCAAATAAGACAGAGCAGCACCATGACAATATTTATGTTTTTAAGTTTCTGTCCTGTATGTCAGGGTTCTATATTTATGGTGGCCATGACGGGGATTAATTGCTTAGCTGTCCCACCTAAATATCCTGATTTTCATAAAAATATATCAATATATCCTTCACAGTTTCATTAAGTTTCAGGCATCTTTTGAAATGTCAGCCTTGAAATTGGGCATAGTTTATTTAGTATCAGTGATAAAATGGAAATATTTTTCATGTTACAGATTTATTTACCTGTTTTTCAGTGATTTTATTAGATTCTTCAGAAATTTACATTTGTGGGGTTCTGGATGGGATTTGTGATCTAGGGTGATTTTCTATTAAAGCTCTATAGTCAATGTGTATTTGACATCTCACGCAATGTAAGACACATAAATACTTATTTTTTTTTTTAAACATTGCATGTGTGCAAAATGCTCCCACAAGGGAGGGTATGTTATACAAATGCTGGCTTTAATTCTGATAAGATTTTTGTTTGCATATCAATTAGCCAATTTGCACACTGATTTTGACAGTTTTTGCCTAATATATTTGAAAACATAACAATATGGTACATAGGACTTCTTGTTTAAGAATAGTTTATAATGGCCTATGTATATTAAATAGCTAATTTGTATATTAAATATCTAATTTGCATACTAATTAACTTTTTAGTTTCTTTATTCCCGTTAGTTTACATAGTTACTCGTAATACGTGTCCATCATTTCATTTATGAATACATTGTGTACTACAGTATATTCACTCTTATTGAAGTAGCTACATGCATTCATGTGATTACCCCGTCAATATTGTTTATGAAAAAGGTGACAGTTTTTATATCAGTACTCCATGGAAATAGCTGGAATAAGCTCCAGACTTACATAATACATGTTTTCATTAGAAATGTTCTTCTAATAACAGAAACATGATACATAAAAATATGAATTTGTAAAATATTAATAATTAATTTTTGAAAATGGTTTGCTTTGTGTTTTACATCACTAGACAGTTTCTATTACATTTTCTATACATATTTCAATACTTTCATTCTCCACAATAAACACCATTGTAGTATGAGGTTGTCAGGAAGTAATTCATCTGCGACTGTTTCTACCCCAACTGGAACTCCGCTCAGTTAGTTCTAGTCTGACATTTATTACAATAGGGTCAGTTCATTCAGGTGAATTACTCAATAACAATTTTTTTCAACAGTTTTATTTTTGTTCAATTCATTAGTCCAAATTTTATTTCTATACATTCATGTTCTAGAAATTAATTAATCAAATAATTTAAAACATAGTTTTATATTCTGCCTGGTCAATTTATATCATACTTCACATTAATGAGTTTGCGTCTGTTGCTTTAAATAGGCTTTTTCAGGAAGTGAGTGTTTTTTCCAGAAATTTGTTTAGTTTACATAATACAAGATGCTAGGAATTTCCACAGTTTGATGATTTTATGGTATTCGTAACATTTTTGGGACTACTTTATTGCATGCGTCAGAATACATAATTTTGTAATGGTGTTATATGTCACCTGATCACCCGAGTGTATTGATATGTAAAAAGTAAAACTGAAAATGGCGGAATAAACAAGAAGTTAAACTTGAAAGCTCTCTGGGTTTTTTTTTGATGTTTTGTGTGTTCTTGTGTCAACACATCACAGTATTCATGAAAACTAAATTTTGAAAAAGTCATTGATGCTTCACTTCGTAAGACCCCAGAAAAGTTTTACTGCTGCAAAAGTGTTATTGTCTCATGAAATTTCCCAAAAAATGTGTCATGCAAAATCAAAGTGGTTTACAGTAATAGTTTGTTACTGCATGCACAGTGTGTATATTTTTTTGATAATTACCTGCACCAATATCAGTCTAACATTCACCAAATATTTTTATTAACTTCAATTGTCATTGATCATCAGCCCAGTTGTTCTTACCATAGTATGTTTTATTTATTTGCTCATAGCTAGGAAACAAAGGCTTATGAAGTGGAGCCGAGACGCGACTATCTAGCCGATAGTGTTGTGAATGTCCTGTGCAGTTTACAGATCATTTCTTTGACTGAAAATGTTTAAAAACAATGTTTTTTTTCAATAGTCAGAATAGTCAAAAAATCACAAATTGTAAATTATGAAATTATGCACTACTAGCTGTATTCCCTTATATCTAAACTTTCAGATGATGTATAGATTGTTATAAATGTAGTAGTATGCGTTTAGAGAATGTCTGAATTACAGATGTTTTAACATGTTTTACTTCTGTTGCTACCTTAATGATATGCATACCATATTTGTTCTATTGAAAGCTCAGCTCCAATATAAGCACATTTAAGCCAAAAATTGCATTTGTGGTATACTAAATCTTTTAATACTTACTTATTTTGAACATAAAACACCTCAATCTGTAAATTACGTAAGTGAATGCATTACTAATAGAGCAAATACTGAATGGGCGAATTACAGTAAATTTGTGAGGATTCAATTCCAAATTCTTGACTGTAGTATTGCAATGTAATCTTTGTGAATCAACATACATGGACAACTGAGGAATCCTTGCGTATTTTGTGCATAACAAATATTTCTCATTGATACCCAAAACACAATCAAACTTTATGAATAATCTCCGAGAGCAAATTTAATCTCCTCTATTTAAATAGAATCACACAAGGCATTGTCAGCATCTGTTTTTTTTGTGTGTTTTTTTATTTTTGGCAAAATAATTTTGAGGATGAAAGAAAAGTATGATTTTTGTAGCACTTGAAAATGAGGAAAAAAAACAAACTTGTGTCATCATACTGCTGCTCTGAACATTATGCTGTTTGTGATTAAAGTGAATTTGGTTGCTGTTATTATTTTTGATCAATTCTCTGTTATGTTACATGGTGGCCATGGTTACCATTATTGTTGTCACCTTCGTTAAAGCGGAGGGCTTGTCACCTGTGCACAAGCGGGAATTGAGTTCCAAGCAACAATAACAACACATGCTAAAAATGCAAAAACTCATGAGTAGATGCATATTACGACGACATATTATGGCTGTCTGCACAGGTGATGACTTCCCTGCTTTAAAGTCTTGGTAAATACAGCAATATATATAAAGTGGTTGTTGTCATGGGAACTGACATTCTGTTACAACAGGTAGCTTACATGTACATGTTCCATAGCTGGTGTTTTCTCTCGATGGCAGCTGTGTAAATGGCAGTCGGTTTAAAGTACAATAACCTGAATTAATCTTCTGGGTCTGCAAGGCATTTCTATATATTCTGTGAATACTCAGATGTTATGTTGTGTATTTACCTATCCACATATGTATAGAGTGTTAAATGTAAATTAAAATTTTCAAAGTAATGAATGGATTAAGTTACACATCTACATTCTTCATATTGTCAACATGCGACAATGTATAATTCTTTAATTGAACAATAAATTATTGTAACAATGAATAATGAATAATAATATTAATAAAATAATAATAATAATAATAATAATAATTTATTGCATCTTTTCTATCAGTTGACAATTACTATAATGAATAACCCAGTACAATATAGGAGATTGTATACGATGCAAGCATGTACATGTACTATATAGCATAGTACCAAATATATATCTACTTCAAATCCTAAGGCACTATGGAGAGTTCATTATTAAATACAATATGTTAACCAGTTATTGAAAGACTCATAGATTTATATGTGGGATTCAATGCATTGTTATTCTATCACGTTATAATTATAGCAGATATTATATTCTCACAATGCCGTCAATTTAGCCGTACCGTACTTTCTCTATTACTAGTGCATGTGCTTTACCAATAATACAAAAAAGATGAAGTGTGTTTATATGGTAAAAAGTCATATTACAATGATTTACAATACAATATGGTATTTTGATAGTGAATTCACATATGTACATGACAGGGGTGTGTCTGTTGTAAAAATGATGCTGATTTCAATAATTCAGTATACAGTTAAACAACAACTGTTAATTATTTACACGAGCTTTCATATGAGATTCACTTTGAACATTGCAAAATATCATATTCAAGTTCCATTCATGCAATGAACAAAATTTGTTAAAATTGAATGTTTTGATGTGTTTTAGCGTCTTTAGACATGTGACCACCCATTCATTGTGCAACTCTACATTTCTACGAATTCAACTAAACTTAACTTGAACGTTAAGTTACTCGTAACCTCAAGACATCTATAAAAGCTCAAGTTTTTTTCTATATTACTGATAGTGAATTCTAAATGTTAGTATGGTCTCCAACATCTGTCACTTAGACAAGTAGTAAACCAATATATTGTTTAAATTATGAGTAAAATTCAAAAAACGTAAGTACAGTAGTTTTCCTACCTTTTTCAAATCAGACACGTATTTTCTACTTTTGCTTACATGTACTACTCTATTAGTTCAGAACTTTTACACATTTTATATTATTCTATTTTCCTACAATTGTGTTATATTACTTTATTTATATAAGGAACATTGCGATAAATATTACTTGAAGAACATGAATATTAATTAGTTAATTTGTTCCTGTAATTATTATCACGTCATTATTCTTGTTCACATCTAAATTTTAGCCAATATTTTCCATGAAAAATTTGAAATATGTATGTTAAAAAAAATATATTATTCATTGTTTCAGGATTTTATACTCAACTTTGGCATGCAAAGAAAATATCATGCTTCGTTAGTTTGTATTCATTCTTCTGTTTGCTTTAATCTAGATTTTCAATGGACAAGGTTGTAATAGATACGCTATGTTTAATACATGTATACTGAGCTAAAATTACCTTTGTAGCATCACCTGAGTAATCACTTGTTGATTTGTCATATGACAAGGCATTATTAGCTGGTGAAATATAGAGTTTTGTCTGTGCTATATTTTTTTAATTAATCTTATTAACTTGATGGGATAGAGTAATTAGTGGAGCAGACATTAAACTGTTCAATAAAACTGTTTTTTGTGATGGGTTATTTTAATCATCTAATAACATTTTATTATCATGAGATTTTATGTTTGATTAAATTTACATATTGAATGGTGGAGGCTTATGGGAGAACTATGCTGTGTTGACGCTGATGGAACTTACGTTGACGTAAGAGAAAAATAAATGTGAACATGTTTAAAATGGCAGGTTTGAACTCTCTTGAAGGGAGGTATTAGCACAGCATAACTGTTATGGAATAGTTTTTTTGGTGATGAAAACATTTGACACATGAGTAAAAATATGACGCAAGCAATACCGACAACCATGCAAAGGGTGTTGTTACGTGCATTGACGTTCCAAACTGAATTTGAATGCCACACTCAACTGTATTTAATTTAAATATATTTAATTACTATATAAATGCTTGATTAACAATAGAAGGATCTCACAATCTTGTGTTGAAAAAACAAGATAAGGATTTCATAATTTTGTGTTGATTATCTTGTTAATGAACACAATATTATGAGATCTTTATCTTGTTAATGAACACAAGATTATGAGATCTTTATCTTGTTAATCAACACAAGATTATGAGATCTTTATCTTGTTAATGAACACAAGATTATGAGATCTTTATCTTGTTAATCAACACAAGATTATGAGATCCTTATCTTGTTAATGAACACAAGATTATGAGATCTTTATCTTGTTAATCAACACAAGATTATGAGATCTTTATCTTGTTAATCAACACAAGATTATGAGATCTTTATCTTGTTAATGAACACAAGATTATGAGATCTTTATCTTGTTAATCAACACAAGATTATGAGATCTTTATCTTGTTAATGAACACAAGATTATGAGATCTTTATCTTGTTAATCAACACAAGATTATGAGATCCTTATCTTGTTAATGAACACAAGATTATGAGATCTTTATCTTGTTAATGAACACAAGATTATGAGATCCTTATCTTGTTAATGAACACAAGATTATGAGATCTTTATCTTGTTAATCAACACAAGATTATGAGATCTTTATCTTGTTAATGAACACAAGATTATGAGATCTTTATCTTGTTAATGAACACAAGATTATGAGATCCTTATCTTGTTAATGAACACAAGATTATGAGATCTTTATCTTGTTAATGAACACAAGATTATGAGATCTTTATCTTGTTAATGAACACAAGATTATGAGATCTTTATCTTGTTAATCAACACAAGATTATGAGATCTTTATCTTGTTAATGAACACAAGATTATGAGATCCTTATCTTGTTAATGAACACAAGATTATGAGATCTTTATCTTGTTAATGAACACAAGATTATGAGATCTTTATCTTGTTAATCAACACAAGATTATGAGATCTTTATCTTGTTAATGAACACAAGATTATGAGATCTTTATCTTGTTAATCAACACAAGATTATGAGATCTTTATCTTGTTAATCAACACAAGATTATGAGATCCTTATCTTGTTAATCAACACAAGATTATGAGATCTTTATCTTGTTAATCAACACAAGATTATGAGATCCTTATCCTGTTAATCAACACAAGATTATGAGATCTTTATCTTGTTAATCAACACAAGATTATGAGATCCTTATCTTGTTAATCAACACAAGATTATGAGATCTTTATCTTGTTAATCAACACAAGATTATGAGATCTTTATCTTGTTAATCAACACAAGATTATGAGATCTTTATCTTGTTAATCAACACAAGATTATGAGATCTTTATCTTGTTAATCAACACAAGATTATGAGATCCTTATCTTGTTAATCAACACAAGATTATGGATCGTTATCAATGTTATCACTGGGCATTTAACTTACACAGACATTATTTTTCCAGTGAGAACAGGGTATGAACCCCTACAACTAGCTTATTAATTCTTTCAAGGTTTTATTTTATAATCAAAGAACACAAACTCACATTCAGTGTAACAAAGGATTTTATTTTTATTTGTTAAATTTTCAATTGCTTTGGTTAAATACAAACTCATAAGTTTCTAGCTAGGTGTAATATAGCCTTCAATACAAGTATTCTTTCCCAGACACACCTAAATTTTATTTAAGTAAATACAAATTTTCGCAGGATTTCATGATACCTTTGTGAATTATGTACCAGTAGATTTTTTAAACAACTATTTCTAAATTAAAGATTATAACACGATTGAATACCTGCAAAATAGGCTGAACAAAATGGTAGTTTTGATGACCTACTCTGACACAAATATCATGTGACACTGAATCACACAGATGGTTCAAAAACTCAGCTGCATTGTAGCTACAAACTGTGATGAACAAAATGGTTGTTTTGATGACCTACTCTGACACAAATATCATGTGACACTGAATCACACAGATGGTTCAATAACTCAGCTGCATTGTAGCTACAAACTGTGATGAACAAAATGGTTGTTTTGATGACCTACTCTGACACAAATATCATGTGACACTGAATCACACAGATGGTTCAAAAACTCAGCTGCATTGTAGCTACAAACTGTGATGAACAAAATGGTTGTTTTGATGACCTACTCTGACACAAATATCATGTGACACTGAATCACACAGATGGTTCAAAAACTCAGCTGAATTGTAGCTACAAACTGTGATGAACAAAATGGTTGTTTTGATGACCTACTCTGACACAAATATCATGTGACGCTGATAGCCACAAATGATTCAAAACTCAACTTCCTATAAACCTGGATGAACAAAATGGTGGTTTTGATGACTTACTCAGATATAAATGTCACCTAACTTTAACTCACAAATGGTGTATCCTCGGGTAAATTAGAATTAAACTTGTTTGGTTACTATTCTTTCTATATCTTAATTTCTCTGTGTAGAAAGTTAAAGATAAATCCGTTATTTTCAATACATGTAAATGATTTGATCAAATTTTGATACAATATATCATATTTTCTATTTAGGAAAAAATAACTGAAAATTTACAAATATGTGCACTCAAATTTTAATGTGAGGAAAATACGGACTAAATATTATTTTTTTCTATTAAATTAGTCTGTTCTACTGCAATGATTGATAAATCTGTTTGATTTCTCGATAACTTCACAACATAAAGCAGAATTGTTGGTATTGGTGTTTACACTGACAGGGAAAACAACAGTTACTTAAAACATTTCTTAGATAAATGACATTAAATAAATGTATGCTATGTTGATCAGACTCATGAGCAGGTAACTGTACAATGTGATTAGACTGATTTCTAAATCCCTTGTCATTATACCTGTTACTGTCACAATATGTTAAGATCACATTATGTACACTCACACTGAGTACTGCCATTTTAAGGTCAACAAAACACAATACATTTTATAAAAAGAGAGAAAATTGAGAATAATTGACTTGTTTATTCATTTCATTTACCGTGAAGAGTTTGACTCAAAGGAAATTAAATTTACTTGTAGGTTTTTTTTTAACTTTTGAGTATTTATTTTAATGTAAAATGAAAAGTTCATTCTTTTTACCTTGGCCGTACCATCAAAGATGGTAGGGAAAGGTATATTAAAGGGAAAATGTCTGTCGTCGTTGTCGACCTCATTATTAATTATTGTGTGTGCACAATAACTTTCCTAATTCTATTCCAAAATTTATCGAACTTGGTCACCTAATTCATCAGTATAAAATCTTTCCTTAGTATGAATGACAGATGTCCTGCTTTTGTGAATTGATGATTTGAGAGGGTGAGGCTTGATTAAAATTTAAAAATGTTCACTATGTAATTACTGGTGTGTTATAGAATGGAATGTTGTGAATATCCAACAGATATTTTGCATAATTACCATAGTTATATTTGCATAACTTGAAACAGGTTGTTTTTTGTTAGGAATTAGAATGGACAATTTAGGAATTTCATTTACATGTACATGTAGGTAATTTGCATAATTAGTAAACCTCAGTTTATTTTTCAGTTATTGCAGCTCAAAGACTGACACTATAATGTTAACGTCATAATTTGCAGAACTTGTGTTATTACCATTTGAAGCGAGAGAGTTGTCACCTGCGCATGCGTCAGATTGCTACATCGTGTCATTGTTTACAACAAACGACTACCCATGAGCCTTTGCATTTTTAGCGTGTGTTGTTATATCGTCGCTTGGGACTCAATTCCTGCGTATGCGCAGGTGATGACCCTCTCGCTTTAAGTAAAACTCCAATTTATAGATTTAAATATAACTCCAATTTACAATTTTCATGAATATTTGACAAATCTTTCTGACAGTGTTTCTGTATTTTGGGTTTTACAGGAACAAGACCGAACTGGACGAAGTACACGTTTCTCAGGGCTGTCAAATTTCTTTTCCTTTGGTAAAAATAAAAACAGGAATCATGATAAGGATCTTGGAAGGTCTTCAGCTCAAAAGGAATTGCCACCAATAAGTCCTGGACCGAATTCACTTGTAACAACACCAGTAAATACAACCCCAGACTCAAATTCAACAGAAAAAGAAGACATTATTCTGACCAAACCAAAGAGCTATAAAGATTTTCAGTGAGTTTTATGTTCAGAATATATAATTATTATTTATTAACAACTTACTGTAAAATACTTATTTTCACTTGGAATATAACGCCTTTTATGCTGGAGGATTGATTCTGTGAAAATAAAATCCAGTAAATATTTTTTTTTTCCTATACATTCAACTCGTCAAATATCAGTGAAAATAATTGTGTACACAACACCCAAGATGTGTTTTCAGTGAAAATTTATTCCAGATAAAATAAGTATGTAGAATATAGTGTACCCTAAAATCAATGTTTTGTTTCACTCATATACCTTCCTATTGTGTTGTGGATTCTCTCCAAAATAATCTGGAATTATGTTATCTATTATGACGCCTCAGTGGTCAATGGGTGACTGTGATGTCTATTGACGTTTTTCCTAACATTTGACAGTTACCTGTTTTCTGCCTAAGCAATCAACTGGTACTTGCCACAGAGATGAATGTGTGACTGCCCCATTCTTTGTGACATTGGAAAACTGTTAATGCATAGTTAATGAGCAAAAATTAGTCAATATTTCCCGACTATTGTGGAGAAATAAGACCCATAAATGAATCAATAGGTGACCTGGCTACTAATGCCTAGGTATGTTGCTAGTAATATCTCATCATGGTCAGCTACTTTATTGACTGTACGATTTGATTGGTTGACCATATCTGAATGGATAATGAAATATTATAGGCATATATCAAGTAACTTACAGTGAATGAAATGCTACATTATAGTTTCTATCTAAACATGGTGACAAAATAATCTTGGTGTGTTACAGTGATATATCGCCTTGCATTAGGATGGCTATGGATTAATATTCTTGCTCAGACCATGAAACACATACAGGTTTGGGATAACTGCTTCTTATCAGGTGGGGGGACGATAAAAACTGTTGCTTAAATTTAGAAATTAATTGATTCTCATGTCTTTTCTTCTTCAGGGATGAAGTTGAGAAAGCCAAATTGTCTGGTGACTACAAGACTATCTTAGAGTTCCTAGAAATAACTTTCAGTTCATTTCACAATTTGAATTTGACATTCAAGGTAAGTTTTTCACTTGTACAATGTACTTTCAACTGAATCTGCACAATGTAAAATAATTTAATATTGGTATAATATACTGTTGCTGTTATAAAAATGCATCAGTTGCAAATTTTCCTTGAAAGCCTTATTTGCATATTATTAGTTATTTAAAACACAGTGTTTGATGATTTTGCGTGATATGAAAATAAAATAGAAGCATTTGGGTTTAAAGTCATTTTTTAGAGCTAGGGAGGCGTCACCTGAACATGCGTCAAATGGCCATAGCGTGCCAATGTCAACAAGCATCTACCCATGAGCCTTTGTGTTTTTAGCGTGTGTTGTTATCATCGCTTGGGACTTAATTCCTGCCACATGCGCAGGTGACGAGCCTCTCGCTTCACAATTCCCGGATATGTGAAAGAATTCTGTTATTTTTGTTATAATCAAAAACTTGATGTCTTGTTGAGAAGTTTTCATTCTATGTAGTTTAATATTACTTCTCAACCTTTACAGAAAAACCCAAGCAAAGAGTACAACACACTGGATATCTCAGGAGTAGATCAGGATTTCCTTAATAGTGTATATGAATGTATGGATGTTGTCCCGAATGATATCAAAAAAGCTGTCTTGAAAGCCATCATTAATAGTTTACTCAAAGACATGAAAAAGTAAGTATACATATTTAATTGTGGTATATGTTTAATTAATTAAATTGGAATGGATTAATTTTCTAGTATGGCAATTAATGTGCCAACAAATGTTATTCCCTGTGTACTGGGCAGAAAACTGTTTAATCATTGACTTTTGTGAATTCCCCTGTAATAGCGGCCAGCATAACATGCAATAGCACTGCTTTAGTGGTTGTTCACTGTGTGTCATAGATGGTGGTTTTTAGTCTCTGTTTTGAAGCAGCCTGAAAAATAGGGACTGTGACCTCAGTGTTCTCGTACATCTATCCCCACCTGTATCTCAGACGTGCCTAGACACATTTATTTTAGGATCTGATTCAAGATTGCCTAGTGGCAGCCATTTCATGCAAAAAATTCATTATAACCATTGCATTTCTGACATTCCGGAACTGGATCTTGTCATGCATGGAGAGATAGTGTTCGAACTTGGTATATAATTTCCGCCATTCCGTAACTAAATCTTGGTCATGCAATGACAGATTTTCTTTAAACTTGGTTCATACATTGAATACATGTATTAAAGGACCTTAATTCATGCACATCATGGTATTCGTAAGATTGCACGCATCATGCAGTGTTTAATCATAAATAAAATTGCAAGTATTAAATTATTAACCTTGTTCGTTTTCAAAACCATATATACGTATGAATATTAAAATTGTATTTACGTGTTGAATTTTCAATACAGTGCTCTTTAGATGTCGTAAATATTTTAGTATCACATATATATATATATATATATATATATGTCTGTACTAGCTAGTATGTGGTAATGTTACATTGTGTCGCTGTAGAACCTATCATTGGTATTTTTATGGTAACAGAGATTGTTGAAATTTTTACCTCTTGGTCATATTTATGTTGCATATAATCAAGATGAAAAAATATTACATTTTATTTTATTTGAGTAAATTTCAGTGATGGTATTCAGTACTGTATACTGATCAAGAAATATGTCAATGTTACTTACACATTTACTGTGCAGTAAAATAAGCCCCTATAATCATAGATTA
Source organism: Saccoglossus kowalevskii (assembly GCF_978046115.1). Lineage (NCBI taxonomy): Eukaryota > Metazoa > Hemichordata > Enteropneusta > Harrimaniidae > Saccoglossus > Saccoglossus kowalevskii. The sequence goes on along the minus strand of NC_140650.1, from coordinate 15,556,874 downwards.
GAGAACCTATCGTTGGTATTTTTTATGGTAACGAAGAATGTTGAAATTTTTACCTTTGTAAGCTTGGTCATATTTATGTTGTGTATAATTAAGATGAAAAAATATTACATTTTATTTTTTTTTAGTAAATTTCAGTGATGGTATTCAGTACTGTATACTGATAAAGAAATATGTTCCTGTGCAGTAAAATAAGCCCCTATGATCTTAGATTATAGAAATACGTTTTGCAAGAAATATATTAATATATAGTGTTCCCCAGGTAATTTTGTTCAGTTTTATTTTCCAATTTCATTGATTAAATGTAGAATCCATTAAACAACTGGTTTATTATATTACACCTCATTTGTCTAAGATATATTTAAAATTGATGTATCAGTATAGAAGTGGTTGAGACAATTTTAAAATGAAAAAAAAAAAAGAATTATTAATTTATTCAACATTGAAAATTGTTTTAATGGTGTTATTATTTTATATTAGGTTCTGTCATAATAGAGAGAATATGCAGTAAACTGTTCAATATAGAAAAGTTAGTAATTTGAGTGTGTTAACAAGACGATAGGAGACTTATATTTCATGAGAGTCACTGAATCCCTGTCAAAAAACAAAATAAAATTATTACTGTTACACATATTTTCATATTTCTTGTCTCTGAGTGTTACCGGTAGTACTAAATATTTTTAAGAAATGAGGTATATAATGCTAAGCTGATAGCATGCATATGTAAACTTAAAACTATGTGTGACTGTGAGTTGTTTACTATGTTTTCAACTGCTAACTAATGCTAAACATAGTAAAAAGAAATTATTAAGTGTTTTTCATGAGTTCGGTGAAAACAGTTTTTTTGAATTCCAAAATATCGCATATCACTTTTCAAATAAGAAACTTCAGAAGCATTTAAAACGTTACCGCACTACGTAAGTCATGTTTAATGTGAGTCCCATGTGACGTGTACAACATGTGTAAAATAATTTACTGCCTATGATGACATATGACTGTATTGTTTACTTTGCATGATGGGTAATTATATTTAATTAATGATTGACAATAATTTATCCAGTGATGCAGACAATCTATAGTGTTTGTCACATTTATTAGCTCTTGCTGAAGACAGAATGTTATCAAGCGTGAAACAATTTACAAAATGTGCACATCATACATAGATGATTTTTTTTAATCATTTTTTTTTAGTACTTTTTTTTTCTATCACACAACAATTACAAAAAAAACAATTACAAAGACAAGTAATTAAGAAAGGAAGATGAAAAGCAAGTACACTTAGTCATAAATATAATCTTGCAGGATGTCGTAATTGAAATGAATAGTCATGCACCTAATGTCGCAACTAACAAACCCCATTTGTTTTGAAATTTTTCCATGGCTTTATTTTTACATGCTATATATTGCTCTGCTGAAAAAAATACTTTTAAAGAAAGCTATAAAGTTAGAGAAAAGTAAAGTCTCATACATAGATGATAATGATAATAACTTTATTCAAACACATCTACATAATAAAATAAGAAAAAATACAAAATACAAAAAATACAAAGAATGGCAACTTCAACCTCAACTGCAGTGATTTTGGTGATTACCGGTAGTTGTGAATCCCAAGTTTATAATCTTGGTAGTGAAATTATTTTATTTTCACAGAAGTTATGAATTCATCTGTCACTAAATTACTTTTTGGTTATTTATTTGTTTGTCTGCATCGAACATCATTTTGAATCTCATTACCTAGTGACATCATCTGAAACGACCACCGTGACTATATTCTATAAATCCATAGTTTCACTACGACCAGTATGGTTATTATTTTCATTATTTATGTGGTGTATCCTGCAGCCGTATTTTCATAAGTTAAGTGATCAAGTGAAATACAGCATGGTTACACTGTATCACTCATGAAAAGAACTTCCATACCTCACAATTGGTAGGTCGAGGCCATGACATAGGTTCTGTCATTATGATGATTTTTTTCAGACTTCACGAAAATTGCACAGAACGTCGTAACAAAGTTAAACAAATGTTCTTAGCAAGCTTTAAATTCTGTCTAATGATTGGTTCTCCCAGTATTTCATTGTATTCTTATGCAAATTATGGTAGATGTGTATTCACCGCAATGGTATTTGATAACAAAAATGTCAACTGGCAAGTGCAGCAAACAAAACAAAATTCAAGAATTTTCCAAACTAAACAATCAGTATATCTCACAGACACTTCCCGTGACTCAGGGCTTCTTTATACTTGCTTTTTATATATCAACATAAAAAATAAATATGACTTTTAATGAAACCAGGTTCCAGTCAAGACTCTGCAATCCAGAAAGTGTCATTGAATTTTCAAACATTTTCATTTCATGGTGTTTTGATGTGTTTTTTAATCTTCATTATTTATGTTACTTTCCTAAAAATATTGCATTGTCATGAAAACAATTATGGTGTTTATTGAGAAAACATTTCGGCTCTTGGTAGCTTTTGATGGTGGTTCAAATGTAACAAATTATTTTGAGTGGCTCTTAGTTGATGGTGAAAGATGCTAAAATAGTAAAATGTGTTGATCTCAGAATACCTTGTTCATACAAGGATTTTATATTCCTCTCCACGTCACTTCTCTCAACACCCTCACATCAAATCAACCAAATGTGACTTGCGATCCCTTCTGATGTTGTCTAGATCAGTTGTGATGACAACCAGGTCATGAAAGTTTGCAAGACCACAGGAAACATAATTAATTAAATTTCATTTCCTTTCATTTTTTTTTTTTTATTTCTCGACAGACCACGTAGCAAAGATGATTTACGAGCATATTTGATACTGGTACAGGTAAGTTGACAATTTATATGTATCCAGGCAACACGGCTTTGTTTGTATGTCTTCATGGCAACCAGTGTGATCAGTATGATTATGAACATTCTCTGCCTCAGGCTGACTATAATTGTTGTAATGATGTAGTCTCATTACCTAAGGAAGGTAATATGATTAATTATTCACAAGGGAATATACTTATTATGTCGTTATTGGTGTAATCATTGTACAGCTCTGGTCAATCTCCGGTCAAATGTATTTTAAGCAGATTTTAGGTCAGTGTTACAACTGATATTTTTAACTAAATATGCAAACATCATCAGTCTGTGAATGCTTGAACAGTACAAAGAGAAAACCAAATAATATAGAGATGACATTTTTATCATTTCTGTATAAGAATTTCAGACTGGTTATCAACAATTACTTGCATAGTGCAATGACAATAGCTTATAATAATAGTTTATTTTGAAAACCATCCGTGGTCGTAACTGCAAATGCATGTCTACCGACACACTTAGACATTATGCCAATTTAGCAAAAAACACACTTATGATTCATGTAGTCCTATAAAATCACTCTTTGTTTTGAAACTCGGATTTCACTTACTTCTAGAGCTGGCTGCATGTACCAGTATTATCCATGCACCTGTGGTTCATGGATAATTATAGCCCATGATGTCACTCACGTCAACTGGCTTAATTTACAAACAGATGATGTAATCTCCAATTAATTGTATTCTGAATTCATGTTGACAAAAACTGATATCAATGATTTCTTATGTCGAACCTTGTCTAGAATGCAAAAGTATGAAAAAAAAATGATAAGAGTTTTGAGCAAAATGATTTTGTGATGATATCTTCGATTCTTTATTTATGACGAATATTTTTGTCATTTTTGTTAAAAAAAAAATGTTGTTTTTGACTTTTTCTTGAAAATGGCTAGCTGAGTTAGTCAAAAATATGGAGCTGTTCATTTTGTCAGATTTCCTGTTTAAAAGGCTAGGCCAATGACTTTGATATAGCTTAGGGTGGACCTCAGTCATATTTGTTTCTTTTTGGATTATACCTTATTTTCTCTAATATTTTTGTGATTTTTAGGGGAAAATGCTATTTTCGACCTTTTCTTTAAAATGGCTAGCCCAAATGCTTTGATATTTTATATGCTTTGAGTGGACCTCTGATAATTTTTTTTCATTTTGTAATAATAAGTTTAATTAAATATTTTTGGTAAAAAATGCTATTTTCAAATATATAGTATAGCAAAGCTATATATGCCAACTGGCTGCTTGTTTTTGCTTTTTTTTTGTTTCTCAATAACATCTTAGCCCATTAATTATAACTGAGTGTTACATGAATGCTTATTAAAATTGTCTAAATTTTTTATTTTTTTAACTTTTCATGTCATAATCCGTTCATATTATATTTTTTTATATATTGGAATATTAAATTACAGTGATATTATATAATATGCCTTGTTCTTTTTGGATTGTAATTTTTTCAGCTTATTGTTTTAGTAAGTTGATCACTGTCTTGTTACATATACAAGGAAATGTCAACAAATAATTAATACTGTTAGATGGCCGAATGATTACTCATAGAAAGTGTTTTAAATAAATTATTATAAATACTTTTACTATGCTGGTTTAGTGATGATATTTACACTTTATATTTTCTAGTATGTTTTTTATATTTTGTTGCCAACTTCAAATGTTCTTTTTTCCTTATGTCCACAGTTCTACTACAAACTGTAAATGTATGTGCATATTTTGCCACAGAATTCAATTTTTTACAATACCTAGACAGTATATGAGTTTAATCAACACTATAAAAAAGCACAGTATAGTTAAGTTGCTTTTGAAGTTAAATTCCACAAAAACAAAAGTATATTTTCCCTAAAATTCGCTAAAATGCAATAAGACCTTTGGCTCCAAAAAAGGGTTGTACATTACTCTTTATAAATATTCTAGTATAATGAATACGGTATCGTTGGTTATTTTTTATACATTCCTCGACTTATAGATGAATTTAGATCAAATTCATTCATTTTTTTTACCCGCTTCAAGTGCCTTAAACATAAAATCTTTTGTTTTTTCTTCTCCCAGAATCCACAGTTTACGGGTATATCTACCTATGTCATATTTGCGCATCTATTACGACAGATGGCCGCCCTGCCCGACCAGGACCATCATTTTCTAGTGCATTGGTTCAAACTGTAAGTAAATTAAAGAAAAGACACTGGGTGTGTAATTTTCAATGTGTTATGTAGTAACTAATGAAAACATGTCTGTCAATCAGTTTTATTGTCATCGGTGATGATACTTTTTATGTTTATGATCCTATATATGAACATTTTTTTATGTATTCTTTTTAATAATTTCTTTTTTGATTTTGAATGAATATATGTTTTATTTTAAATCTTTTGGAAAATTATTAAGAAAATGTTGCAGGTTTTTTATTTTTAGGTGACAAAATTAAATTTTGGTTTTCACCGGGTCAATGGTGTTTTGACATATTACGTGTATAGTATGTCATTGCATGTTCTACTCATTCAAATTATATTTTGTGATAACAAAAACAGTATTTTACACTACTACTTTCTCAATCCTACGATTAAGGTAAATTTCAGCAGTACAATTGTCTATACCAGTATTTTTAGCTCCCATTCGAACACTGTTCGAAAGCGAGGACTTATGAGTTGACCTATGTGTGTGCGTGCGTGTGTCCTTGCGTGTGTTCAGATCGACCTATAGATATGCCTAAACTGATTACATTCAAACTTCACACATACATCATACATAATATTTATATACATACGCACATGACTTTATTTCATGATCTGATTCAGGATGGCTGAATGGCGGCCGTTTTTGTGCTGAAAAATCATCAAAATCAAGCATTTCTTGGCTGTTTACAGATGGGTTTTGTTCAAACTTGGTACATTCATTAGACATTATGGTGCCTTGATGCACATCACTTTGTTTTTTGGATCGGATTCAAAATGGCAGACTGTTTTAATTAATGCTGTTCCAGAGCAATATCTCTCAATAGGGACAAGTACTCATTTGACGATCAGATACAAGATGACTGAATGTCAATCATTTTAATGTTAAAAATTCATCATAATCAAGCATTAGCTTCTGGATCCATATCTCTGACATGTTTGTGTTCAAACTGTATAATTATAAACAAAACTATATATCTTAAATTTGATAACTAACAGGGACTATGCCATGCATGGCTTGTTCTTTCAGGTTATCCCATTTGAATTGTACAGGTTCTGACATTTTGTGGATTCACAATTTCTGAGTGCTGTGATAATTTAAGAGCAAATTTCCTGCAATTTGCACATTGTAAACCTTTTACTTTTCACTGCTATAAATTACCATGAAATCAAATTTAACGCAGTTGAAATTAACACGATAGTCACTGTGTCTCACTGTCTTAAAGATTCCCATGAAATGTTACACTGCTACTCAATTACATCACATCCATGTACAGTAATAGCCAAATAACGTCAATAAAAAATCATCTCTAATACCTTTCTCTATAAAATGTACAAGAAAGTAACCGAAAATGTACGACTAATGTTTTTTTTGCATATTACAGTATTATTTGGGCTGTTTTAGTGAAAATTTTACGGTTATAAAATTCACACATTATTTCTGACATTTTAGAAAGCCAAATTGTCTCCAAATGGCTATAAAACCTGATCTATGATGCAATATTTTTTCACGGATAATTGATCGCGTTACCATTATATGCTTAAACTGTCTTGAATTTACGCATACTACTTACTTGAACACAGCTGCATTGTGGATGTAATTGTCTGCATTATCTACGTCTATACATCAGCCTTTGTTTGTGGATTTCATTCACTCTGTGTGTAAGTCCCTGGCGTTATTGATTGCTATTGATTCATATTGATCCTAATATCTTGTCGCCAAAAGAATGCGTTAACGAAACCTAAAATCAAGTAGACCAAAAGGCTCTTATTATCGTTTAGTTCAATATATACCGTTTTGGCTCTATTAGAAGTGCATGTACCCTGGTACTTATTTTAATGATATAAGTGTGTATATGGTCAAAATAAGCATCTCAAAAAACATCACATAAATGTAATGATCCAGTATACAATATACAACTCTATTATAAGTACCATATATGTAAATGATGGAGGTATATCTATTGTCAAAATAAGTTATATTTCATTAATTTTTCAATAAATGCAATATTAGTATATGTGATTTTAAGTGTAAAAATGCTACCAGTATTTATGTTTAAAAAACCCATATCACTAACATTAAAAACTGTTCATTTCATGACAAAGTCTACAATTTTCTATTTAAACACAATCAAAATATAAAATTTATAATTGTATTCAGGAAGTATATAATACAATAACTGAAATGTAAAAAAATCGTGCAAACATCTGTTCATGATAAATATAAATTATTGGTGTTATCAAGGATTTATAGGATGACTGTTTGCAGCTGCTGGGTGCGCTCTAAAAACAGATTTTTACCAATTAATCTCGGGATATTCAGTAACTTTTGGAAAAAAATCTCAATTTACCACATTTACTAATGACAGAGAGAGTATAGCACTGGTGTGACATGCGAGGAAGATCTATAAATTCAAAATCATGCAAATTGCAAGGTCACAGAATTGCAAGACAAACTTACATTTTTTTGAAATGTTAACTTAAGTCTGTGAACAAACTGCTAAGTGTTTTCTTCAAGCCATTTGCTAGTGTCATACTATTATTTAACCTTTAATTGCTATTTACGCAAAGGTCACTGTTTTCTGTGATGCTGTTAATCCTCCGTAACCATAGCTATATACGTATACTCAAGACTTTATATGATGACAATATTAATATTAAAAATTCACCAAAATCAAGCACTTTTACCGTTTCGGAACTGGATCTGGTTGTGAGAAATTTTATTCAAATTTGGTACATTCTTCGATTGTTATAGGACCTTGATGCATGTCATTTTGTCTGTCAGTTCAGATTCAAAATTGCCAGCTGGTCACCATGTTAGTGAATATGCAGTTTTGGACTATATCTCTGACCGTTCACATTTAAACTTCACTCATACATCGGACATTTTTTAAACTTGAGAACACACAAGGACTATGTAATGCAATTACATGTACTTGTTTCAAAACAAACTTTGTGGATAAAATGAGTTTGGGTATTAGCATACTAAGTATTAGTTCTCATTCAATCCTCTCCATGTCTGCCAACACTTGAAGAGATCTCCATCTGGCTCTGTCTGCAACTACTCTGGGAGCTGAGGTTTTCTGTCTTCTGCATGGTAGCATATTGGTACTTTAATAATAGTGAAATTCTTATTTTTTTGCAGACTATCACCAGAGAATTTTAAAGCTCTCGTCCAGAGATTGTTGCAGTTTATCTCAGTGAGGTTGTTCCCACCGCACCCCGCTGAATTACCACCTATGAATAAATGTACGTGGTGGATACCATCTGCAACTAAAGTGTTAGCACTGCCATGTAAGTTCATTCATTGAATTTTGCAGTGCGAATGCATTGTATATTGCGAAATTTGATCTTTATATTATTAGCATCTCATTTGCATCTCATTTGCATCTCATTCGCATCTCATTCGCATCTCATTTTATGTGTACGTCATAAATATTACATTTCATCACCTGTATTAGACGGCTTGTAAATCTGTTTTGATGTAAGCTGCTAAAACGTTACAGTTATTAACATTCGTTACCAAAGTGTTGGCATACTAACAATAGAATCAAATGTCATAAATTAGGATGTTGAACAAAATTTGGAGTAGGTCATAATCAGATGAGGAATGTGTGCCATTAACTTACACTATTAACTTTATTAGTGTATTTGCTCTGCTAGCAATGCATGTACTTTATATAGGTATATGTAAATGACAGACGTAGGTGTATGGTTAAAATAAGTCACATTTTAATAAGCCATTTATATTATTACTAATTTTTAATTTATGTCAAATGCGCTGTTAATCAAGCTAATGGGATATTAATTTTTTTTATTCTTTCTTCAAAAGATACCATAATTAAAACTAAAGCTTATTAATAACATTTTATTCTGTCATTAATGTCCTTAAAACAGCTGTGGATGAAGACAGTTATGGTTATGGTTCAAATTAATTACAGTATTCATTAAAATAACCTATACATTGACTCCCCTGGATTTGGAAAAAAAGGGGAAATTCTCCCATCATACTAAAAAAGTGGGGATTTTGTTTTTCAAAATGTGGGGGGGGGGGCTCCCCTCCCTCATTCTGAATACAAGGGTGAATATTTTAATTATAACTCAGTAACAATTTCTTCTGCCAGTAATTGTTTTACTGTATTCGTTTTTATTGTATGCTAATTTCTGTGATTTTCAAATCACTTATATCAAATATTTATGGCACTAACCAGCTAACCTAATTTTCACCCAACACCCCCACCCCCACACACACACAGTAGTTTGTTTGTTTCATTGTGTATTTAAAAGATGTATGTGCGTTTTCTTTGTCAGCCATATTGAAAAATTAATATTCGCAAGAGTGTCCGGTAATTCACAAAAGAATAAATTGTTAAATACTCATGAGTTCCTTTTTAGTTTACAGCTCAGACCAGTAAGTCTTTTAACAATAATTTAATTCTAGATTGGAAATACTGTGTATTTGTAGTTTTCTTAAAATTAATAACTAGGAAAAACAATTGTAGGAAAATCATGCACACATTCACCAAGAATTAGTGGGGGAATCCTTAAAAAAAGTGATAAGTGTGTAATTATCAGTTATTTCTTTCCATTCTAGATGCTGCCAATACATTGTCTACTCCGCCCATTATCCCATATACAGATTTCTACAATTCTACCCTGGATAATATGGACCTGATGTCAGAGTACTATGCATGGCAAAAACCATCATCCAGTCAAATGTAAGTATAACTTTGCTGCTTGAAACTTGTATGTGGGCATATACCGTAGTTAGTGTGAAAATGAATTCACTCAATTACTTGCATCGTTGGTATATGTGCCGATTTAGCACACAATAAAGTGGACAGTGGAGTACATAATTATGTAATCTCAGTTTAAAGTATTTTAATCAAGGTATTAAACTGACGTAACAGTTGGATATGTGTGATATGTATGTGCACTAATGATAACTGATCTTTAACTTGGAGAGTATTTGATGTTTGTTTCTTATTACAGGTTTACTTTCTGTCAATATCCATACATTCTGAGCTTAGCAGCAAAGAGGACAATAATGCAGAAAGATTCAGAACAGCAAATGATAATAATGGCTAGGGTGAGTTTTTTTAGTATTATAATAATCATCATAATAATAATAATTGTTTATTGCATCTTTAGAAATATGCATTTCTTTCAGTATATAGCAATAGAAATATTAATCAATACAGAAAAATAAAATAAATATTATGTTGTAGTATTAATACCCTTCTTTCTTCTCACCACCCTTCTTCCCTTCTTCCCTTATCACCTCCTTCCTTCCTTCATCACTACCCTTCATCACCACTTACTTTTCTTCATCGCCACCCTCATTTCCTCATCAACACCCTTCCTCCCTCATCACTTCCCTCATCACTTCTCTCATCACTTCTCTCATCACTTCTCTCATCACTTCTCTCATCACTTCTCTCATCACTTCTCTCATCACTTCCCTCATCACTTCCCTCATCACTTCTCTCATCACTTCTCTCATCACTACCCTTCTTTCTTCATCTCTATCCATCTTTCCTCATTACCACCCTCCTTTCCTAATTGCCACCCTCCTTTCCTAATTGCCACCCTCCTTTCTCCATTAACACCCTCCTTTCCCCATCACCACCCTTCTTTCCCCATCACACCCTTCATGGCTTCTTTCTCTCTCACCTTCATTTTCTAAATCCTGATAATAAAAGTACATGTATAAAGGCATGGCAGCATCAATTAAATATTCTGGTTTTTTTTTCATTAAAGCATTATGAAATAAATAATAATAATAATTGTGTGCAGATGCTTTTAAATGATTTATTTCAAATCAACAATCAGGCCTTATGTCTTCTTTGTGACACAAATATTTTAGCTTAATTCATAGTGAATGTTTTATGAATACAACCCAATCCACTTATAAGTAGCAATTTATATAAGCTTTCTATCTCGTTATTGATTAATTCATTTTATAAAAGAGTTTAGTTATAACAAGTATCTTGCAAATATAGGTGAAAGAAGGGATCAAGGGAGATGGTGGGCTTAAATCATTTTGGTGCAATGTTTTGCAAATTTCGACATACTTTTCCATAATTTAATAAACTTTATTTTTAATTGGCTATAGGTCTTGATAATTTTCACAATATATGGAAAAAAATTATACAGATTTATTTTTTAAAAGTTGACAAAAAGTTTACTTTGGCAATCAAAGGGTTAAGATACTATGGAGCATTAAGTAATTGTTTTGACATTCTTTGAGAGCACTTTCTTTTATTAGCTCCGCTGTTGACTTTGTCGAGTGGAGCTTATCATATGAGTGATTGTTCGTCGGCGTCCGTATCAATGTTTTACTTTTTCGACTTCTTCTTGAAAACTGCAAGCCTGAATGCTTTGATACTTGGTGTGTATGTACCTGGGGTAGACCTCTCTCAGATTTGTTCATTTCGTGATGATATCTTTAATTCTCTAATTTTGGTGAATATTTTTGTAATTTTTGGTAAAAAGTGATATTTCCAACTTCTTGTTAAAAACCGCAAGTCCAATTGCTTTGATATTACATATATAGATACTACATGTGGACCTCTCTCAGATTTGTTCATTTTGTAATGATATCTTCAATTCTCTAATTTTGGTGAATATTTTTGTAATTTTTGGTAAAAAGTGATATTTTTGACTTCTTGTTAAAAACCGCATGTCCAATTGCTTTGATATTACATATATAGGTACTACATGTGGACCTCTCTCAGATTTGTTCATTTCGTGATGATATCTTCAATTATCTTCTAATTTTGATGAATATTTGTCATTTTTGGTAAAAAGTGATATTTTTGAATTCTTGTTAAAAACAGCAAGTCCGATTGCTATACATACTATACATATTGTTCGTTTTCTAATGATATCTTCAGTTCTTTAATTGAAATGTGCCTTGCTAACAGCGGAGCTATCTCAGCCGAGAGGCTGCTTGTTTATGAACATGTGTTTGACCCTCTGTGCGTGGGTTTGGCATCAGACTCCTTTATGAAGCTTCATTGGAAAACAATTATAGGAGAATTAATCGGCAATAAGTAGCCATGGCAACCAATTCTGTCAATGTACAGAGTTTTTTTGTCTCTACTAGTATTTACCATACATGTTCCATAGCACAATAGCGCTAACAATTTATGGCGTAACTTCCAATGGGAAATAATTTCATGAACAGTTGCATTGCTTGATATGTTTCCTGAATTTTATTTTTTATTAAAAGTTCAGTCTCCCGTATCTTTGTGCTTAAATGTGAAGGTCGCTGTGAATCACAAAAGTTGGCAGTCTGCATTTTTTTATTTCCATTAGTGCGTGACATATTTTCTCTATTAGTAGCAATTACGTTTACATAAATGACAAAGGTGGTAAGCATACAATAAGAGAAATTTTATATTTTGGTTCTATTAAAATAGAAGAGCAAATAGGTCATTTATTTTGCCACTAAAATATCCAGCTTGTTGAGAGGTCAGTTATCAACCTGATTAAACTGCTGGCGACTTAGATGAGCGGAGCTTATCATATGAGTGATTGTTCGTTGTTCGTGTCAAATTTTTACTTTTTCGACTTCTTCTTGAAAACTACAAGCCTGAATGCTTTGATACTTGGTGTATATGTACCTTGAGTAGACCTCTCTTAGGTTTGTTCATTTCATGTTGATATCTTCAATTCACTAATTTTGGTGAATATTTTTGTCATTTTTTGTAAAAAGTGATATTTTCGACTTCTTGTTAAAAACTGCAAGTCTGATTGCTTTGATATTTTATATATAGGTACTACATGTGGACCTCTCTCAGATTTGTTCATTTCATGATGATATCTTCAATTTTCTAATTTTGGTGAATATTTTTGTCATTTTTTGTAAAAAGTGATATTTTCGTCTTCTTGTTAAAAACAGCAAGTCTGATTGCTTTGATATTATATATATACATGTAGGTACTACATGTGGACCTCTCTCAGATTTGTTCATTTCATGATGATATCTTCAATTCTCTAATTTTGGTGAATATTTTTGTCATTTTTTGTAAAAAGTGATATTTTCGTCTTCTTGTTAAAAACAGCAAGTCTGATTGCTTTGATATTATATATATAGGTACTACATGTGGACCTCTTTCAGATTTGTTCATTTCATGATGATATCTTCAATTCTCTAATTTTGGTGAATATTTTTGTCATTTTTTGTAAAAAGTGATATTTTCGTCTTCTTATTAAAAACAGCAAGTCTGATTGCTTTGATATTATATATATAGGTACTACATGTGGACCTCTCTCAGATTTGTTCATTTCATGATGATATCTTCAATTCTCTAATTTTGGTGAATATTTTTGTCATTTTTTGTAAAAAGTGATATTTTCGTCTTCTTGTTAAAAACAGCAAGTCTGATTGCTTTGATATTATATATATAGGTACTACATGTGGACCTCTCTCAGATTTGTTCATTTCATGATGATATCTTCAATTCTCTAATTTTGGTGAATATTTTTGTCATTTTTTGTAAAAAGTGATATTTTCGTCTTCTTGTTAAAAACAGCAAGTCTGATTGCTTTGATATTATATATATAGGTACTACATGTGAACCTCTATATATTTGACTTTTTAATTTTGGTGAATATTTTTGTAATTTTTGGTAAAAAGTGATATTTTCGACTTCTTGTTAAAAACATAAGTCCCATTGTTTTGATACTATACATATTGTTCATTTTCTAATGATGTCTTCAGTTCTTTAATTGAAATGTCCATCGCTCACAGTGGAGCTATCCTAGCCAACAGGCTGCTTGTTTTTATTATTTTTTTTATCTCATATATTTGGTGTTATCTTAGCTATTGCTCCATTCATTCATGATTATAAAAACTTAAAAAAATCTCTTGCAAAAAAATAATTAAATACACATTTAAAAAAAAATATATAAAATACAATAAGCCCAAAATCTTGTTTATATTCAGATAGGCATTACTAAGAAAATGGACTCTTTTTATGTTGCTATACTTGCTTGGGTAATTTCAAAGAAAGCAAGTAGGCATATTGTATGAACAGTAATGTGCTGAATAATAATAATGTTCACATTATTGATTTGCAGCGGAGCCTTGTTGCTAAGGTGCAGCAACGACAGATTCCTGATATGGGCATGTTGTTTTTGAACCTTAAGGTCAGAAGGTCACATTTAGTGCATGACTCTCTTCATGAAGTAAGTTGAAGTATAATATACTATTATCATTATTCAATTTTATTTGCCCACAAATTTACTGTAACTGTACATGACTGGCAATACTAGTATTAGTTTTCCAATACACACTCCTAATTTCAATACTGCCCTCAAGAGTTCAATTTTACTTTACCTTTTGTTTTATGCTACTCCACACTGCTATGATTCACAGTTGTCATGTTTAGTGTGAAGTATCCCTAGCTGATATGGTATGGGAATTGTTGTAATATTCAGGTACATGTTGTTGTGTTATGCTTATTTTTAACAGGACATTGAGAACGACAAATTTTAAATGAAAGTCCACAGACACTTTAGATATTGTGCTTTATTAACATAAGTAAATTGTAAGCCTGGTTTTATAAAATTATTATTTCTCTGTTTTTTAGTCTGTTCACATGAAGTCCGAAAACGGGGGCTATTAATTTGGGTTGTTCTGTCCGTCCGTCCGTCCGTACGCCCGGAGCTATATCTCGAACACCCATTGACAGATTCCATTCAAACTTCACATGAAGACAATACATAATGTCCTACATACTTTATGATCAGAGAAAAAAATGGCCGACTGGCGGCCATTTTGGATGTAAAATTTGCTATTTCTGATACCTAAACGTGTCCGCAGCAGTTTCTCGGAGATGACTGGGCCGATTTGGATCAAAGTTGATATGGTGATTATACATATAGGGTTATAGGTGCACGTCATATTTTTTTCATGATTGGAACAAATATGGCCGACTAGTGGCCATTTTGTTTTTCATGGTACCCATGCTACTTTCTCTTGAATGCAATGAACGTTTTTCTATAAATTTTGTACAAAGACAGTATACCAATAGATACATCAACATGAACATTATTTTTGTAATTTGATTCAGTATGACTGCCCAATGTCCAATTCTTGTGTAAAAGCACTAAATCATAATTTTGTACAAATCCATCTCCTATTAATGGTTTCAATCTAATCTTAATGACTTCATCAGCATCAAATTGATATGTCAGATCACAAAATTTTGGATGGGGATTTTGTTATTAACAATGACTTGTTAGCTCTCAGAGTTGGTAACGTGATTAAAAGATCATGACTTGTTCGTAAAGCTGGTTGATATGATTGATGTCATGGGCTAGTATTATCCATGAATCAACAAATTTGTTGATCTATTTATTTTTCACAGATTGCTGCTCAGAAAGTTGATTTAAAAAAGAAATTGCGAGTGACCTTCGCAGGTGAACCTGGTCTGGATATGGGCGGGCTCACCAAAGAGTGGTTCCTTCTGCTTTTACGAAAGATTTTCAGACAAGAATATGGTGAGATAAAAAAAATCTTAAATGATGACTGACCCCCCCCCCTCCTTCCACATTTGATTTAACTAAACAGTAATATCTTTCACATGCTTGGTTTCATATTTTCATATTTCAAAATATAATATACTAAAACAAAAAATATGTTTGATGGATGTTGGCTGCATTCTAAACACTGATGACTACTTTTCAAGTCACATGACATATCTGACCAATCAAAAATTGATTGACTGTATTATTAACCAATCAGAAGTTGACATTTATGTTTTTACTTTTCAGGTATGTTCTCCTATGATCATAAATCACATTGTTTTTGGTTTAACCATGCATGTACTGATTCTATGCAAGAATTCAATCTTGTGGGAGTGGTATCCTTTTATTTATTGTATTTATTACTGGAATTCAATGTAATTTGTTTAGAAAACTGAGAAATTAAAATAATTACTCGTGTTGAAGGTTTATAATGTTTTAATGTTAAATTTAATGTTTCAATCTATCTTTTGATTTGCTATGTCCAGATTAATTCTGATGATTCTTGCATTAGGAGGTTTGGTTTGGGTTTATCTAGGTTTTTCATTGAGGCAGAACAAAAAAATGATTTGCAGTTATGGGTGATACCTGAATATGTGTTTTCTTTTACTGAATCTACCAATACCGGTAGTTCTGCCCAGACATGAATGACCTCTGAACCCTGGATGTGATTGTTCATTTGTTAGAAATAGAATAAAACTTCCGGTAGAAGTTAGGAAATGCAGTTTTAGGTGCTGGGTTTTGCCAGGAAATGTTCAGCTTAACGAATTACCACAACATATGCATATAGAATAGAATAGAAAATTCAGGCTATGTGTTAAAGACTTAAATCAGTGAAAGTAGAAATTCCACATCAATTGTGTTTTGCTTCTTAACTGTAAATTTATAGTTAATGGGACTAGCGGTGTATAACAGCATTATATTAGATATACACTTCCCGCTAGCTACTTATAAAAAGTTATTAAGTCCAGCAGTTGTACCGTACAACAATCCTAGGTCATCTGTTGGAAGGGCTACATTCACTCTAGATGACTTAGCTGCATTACATCCGGTAAGTCAATTAACAAAGATTTCTTTTTTCAAGGTTTCAACTTAACCAAAATAAAACCCAAAAGATCTGTAGCCAAAATTAACAAGAATTTTAGACATATATATAAACAAAGTTGCACCAAAATTTAACATGAAAAATTATGGCAGTCAAAGAATTAATATATGATGTAGATTACTATTTAAGATATTTTCATTGGAAGATAGAATCAGTAGAATTTATGATCTTGACACTGATTGGTTAGGAAACAAAAGTTGCTGATAGATTGAAATAAATGACTTGTGATTGGCTGGAGCAAATACCATTATAGTGATCTGAAAATGGTAGCTTGCTCAGCGCAATTAGAAAACTAGGTTTTTGATAATTACAGAAACCCCCACCTCATGTCGATCTAACCTTGAATTGCAAATAAAATGTAACACCAAACTGTGCGAAATTAATGAAAATGCTACATACTGCAAAACATGTTAAAATACATACATGTAGCTACATGCTATTTTTGTGAATTTGACTTTATAATCTATGAATTAACAGAATCTTAATAAAGGCTAACAATCTTATTATGTAAATAAATTTTATTTAGAATTAGCAACATCTTGAAAAATATTATTAGCAAAATTATGGATTAATTAGTGTTAGTAGACATAACATGCTAGCTAGAAAAACTTGTTTTACAATATTTTATTTGTACATTTGTGTTTACAGGATTTAGCACATGGTTTGAAGGAATTATTGGAGTATGAAGGCGATGTGGAGGAAGATTTATGTCTCACATTTCAGGTGAACAGTAGTTTTCTAATAACAATAAACATTCCAGAAATTGATATTAATTTATTAGCATGAATCATTGCTATGATGAAGAAATAGTGAATCTACAATGATGCAGTTAATTCTAATTACTGGAAAGTGATAATGATAGAGCTAAAACAATTGCCTCATTATGATGTGAGAAAGACAACAACTGTATTATAACCAAATAAGCATTTATTGTCCTTGTCAGGAGCCTGTTGTCAGATGCCAAGAATAACTTAAAAATAATTTTTCAATATTTTGTTATTTTAATAAACATCTCACAATTTATATATGTATAATCTCAAATCAGCTAATAAAGATGAATTCCCATTTAATACATACTGAGGTATTTTTAAAATGGTGTAGTGTTTTTGTAAATGAGCACCTTCTGTTAAACCTAATCTTGTTGAAAATGTACTAACTTGATTAAAATTACAATGGAAAACAAATAGTATAAACATTATAAATAATGTTGTCCCATGATTCCCTTGTGCAAGCCCAGGGATTGACAGCTTCCCCTTTTAAATAACATATACCACTTGGGGAATAATACTTCTGTATGTGCATGTATTTGTCAACAGATTAATATGCAAGCCTATGGTACTGTTGTAACACGTCCTCTGAAGGCAAACGGAGAAAACATCCCTGTTACTAATGAAAACAGACAAGGTAATGTCTACTAGTATATGTGTCTGTTTCAACTTTGTGTGGTACAGTAGTTAGCGTGTTCACTTTGCAATTAAGGATGTTTGTATTTGATTCTCTCAGCCAGCTGCTAACTAAAATCTAGCATTTCTGCTATTCTTGACCTGAATCTCTGTCATACATAGATAGCTTGAACATAATAGTTTTTCAGATTTGATTCAAAATGGCAGACTGAGATCCATTTGGTTTTATATATACATCATGTATCACATACAAGGATAGCCATCATTCAAACTTGGTACATACATTGAACATAATGGGATCTAGATTCATTCTTTTTTAATTCCCTTTCGGACACAGTTTACAAAAAGATTTTGTTCAAACTTGGTACTTACATTGAACATAATGGGATCTAGATGCACATTCTTTTTTAATCCCCTTTCGGACACAGTTTACAAAAAGATTTTGTTCAAACTTGGTACATACATTGAACATAATGGGATCCAGATGCACATTCTTTTTTGGTCTCCTTTCGGACACAGTTTACAAAAAGATTTTGTTCAAACTTGGTACTTACATTGAACATAATGGGATCTAGATGCACATTCTTTTTTAATCCCCTTTTGGACACAGTTTACAAAAAGATTTTGTTCAAACTTGGTACATACATTGAACATAATGGGATCCAGATGCACATTCTTTTTTGGTCTCCTTTCGGACACAGTTTACAAAAAGATTTTGTTCAAACTTGGTACATACCTTGATGCGCATCATTTTGTTTTTCAGATCGGATTTAAAATCGACAACCAGTGGCCATTTTGTTTTAATTAATGCTGTTTCAGAGTAATACATGTATCTCCCAATATGGACAAGTATTTGTTCAATGATAAGATACAAGATGACTGAATGTCAACCATTTTAATGTTAAAAAATCACAATAATCAAGCATTTGCTTTTGGAAACATGCTGCTAACATGTTTATGTTTCAACTATATTACCATAAACAAAACTATACATCTTAAATTTGATAACTAACAGATTGGATTCAGAATGGTTGTCTGATGGACATTTTGTATTGCAGAGCCATATCTCTGACATGTCTTGACTGCTTGCAGTCAAACTTTACACCTACATTATACATTGTGTCATTCAAATTCTGATTCAAAATTCCTGACTCATCTTGATTTTGTTTACTGTTAAACAACAAGGATAGTGACAATTTGTATTTCATTTTATTTTCAGAATATGTTAATTTGTATGTAAATTACATTTTGACTGACTCAGTGTACCACCAGTTTGCTGCATTCTATTATGGGTTTCACAGTGTCTGTGCGTCTAATGCACTTCTCATGTTGAAACCTGAAGAAGTAGAAATATTGGTTTGTGGCAATCCAAATCTCAATCTAGAGGAACTTGAAAAAGTTGCCACCTATGAAGGTTACAAACGACATGATGCCATGATCAGGTTTGTTTTTATTGGTACTATGTACCATAAAATCTGTATTAGAAGCCGCATCCCTAATAGAAGTCGCATCCAATCTTTTTGTACAATTGAGAACCAAAAATTCATCATTTTTCATATGTGTAGATGCTCTAATATAAGCCGCATTCCCTCTGTTGCTTTGTACCATTTTAATAGAAGCCGCGGCTTCTAATACAGATTTTACAGTAGTTACAATATGGTTTATACAATGCGTAAATACATACAAATAAAATACATAAGTCATTTACAGGAATTCATACACCTGCTACATGATAAATACAGAGCTCTAATACCGCTTCAAAACACGATTTCCGACCTTGCCAAGATCATGCGGTATGCATGAAATCAAACGAGAAAACAACACAAACAAAGGTCATAGAGTCGTGGTACGTCAAAAAATGCATGGGATTTGGAAGTAGTTTTTGGGGTATTTGGCGCTTAATAGTGTGCTGTACACATTTGATGGTGGAAAATTTTGATGAAGTAAGAGTATCTCAAATGTGTGTGTGTTTCACTCAGTATTGTGACAGTGAACCATTAAAAAAAGAAATTAAAAATCAAAACATTTGATTTTGTTGGCAGAGGTTTGATCTGCACATTGCACAAGATTGCACAGTAAATAGAAAATCAACTACTTATTGTGAGAAGCAGTATTTGGAGGAGATGCCACTGAAAGTATTACAAAATGTATCCTCGGGGGCGGAGCTACGTCACAAGACGTTCCACGTTGCTACGACGCGCACCACTGTACATGCATTTCTATGGGCTCTTTGCGCGCTGCTGTGGAACGCCGGTAGAGTCGGTGAAAATTCGAGAAAACAACACAAACTCAACTTTGAAGTAATCCCGAACGGCCAAATTTATATATGTTACACACGTAGGGCTAATCTTGTTGCACTGTTCAGAGGAGTCTCAACAATCATCCCAAAGTACCGTTTTCTGCGAGTTTTGGGCCTTTGTTTTCACCGCCGCGGGTTGCCAGGCGGTGAAAATGCCCGGATGTCCGCCCCCGAGGATACCCTGAAACCATACATATAAAAACAAGAGATACTGTTGTCATGTCACTAGAGGGCGATATTCATAATATAGAACTGGTTTTCGTTCATAGATATTTCTGGGAGACTGTAAAGTCGTTTCCGCTGCATATGCAAAAGAAATTGCTGTTATTTACCACTGGCAGTGATAGGATACCGATCGGAGGAATGTCTGAGATGTCTTTTAAGATAATGAGAGTAGATACATCACCAGATATGTGAGTATTTTATATGAATTCTTGTTCATGAATACATTGTCTCAGATTATCGCAACACGCTTCATGTCTTTCATAAGAGACAATTAGTGATTTTACGCCATGTTAATAATTAAGTATCATGAGGATGTTTGACTTGACAAATAAAAATTAGAAATATTTTTAAAACTTATTCTGGAAACTTTGTTCAAATTAATATATTGTGTTACGTAAATCATTCCCAATAGTACCGATAGTTATTTTACCATAAATCGTAACAAATGTTATCAGTCGAATGCTGGACCAAATATCAGGCACTCTGGATTGGTGACCAATTTGTAGCTTTGAATCAATACATGTACTCATCTGGCATAGTCTTTTCACCATCAGTCCCCTCTTTTCATCACCAGTTCCCTCTTTTCACCACAGGTCCCCTTTTTTCACCACCAGTCCCCTCTTTTCATCACAAATTCACAATATAGTCTGCACTTTCTTTCATAAGATTGGGACAAAATAGCCAATTTTATTAGTCCCTGTCAGACGTAGTCCGAAATGAGGACTTATGTTTTGGGTTCCGTCCTTCCGTCCTTCCGTTTCTGCGTCTGTAGTCTTTTCTCAGAGACGCCTAGACAGATTTTCTTGAAAGCTGGTACAAAGACAAGTCATAATGGCAGACATGTGCACATCAATTTATTTTTTATATTCATATTTGGTTGACCTTTGACTGACCAGTGGCCATTTTTGACCCCAAAACACCAAAAATCAACATTTGAACATGCCATCAACTGTTTCTCGAACATGCCTTGATCGATTTCATTCAAACTTGGCATTGACATCAGTCATAGTGGATTACTGATGCATGTCATTTTTTTCGTGATTCGGCCATTTAATTTTTTACGAGCGTTCGGCTCATTTTACAGAGATGGTTATACAGATTTGGGTTAAATTTTGTACAAAGGCAAGATATGATGGGTTAAATGTTGTTTTCAATTATTTTTCGTTTTCATCGAAATTTAGCCGAATGGCGGCCATTTACGTCAAAAACGAATAAAATTCAAACATGTCATCAACCGTTTCTTGGACATGCCTTCATCAATTTCATTCAAACTTTATACCTGTTTCATGCACATTTGTGGCTAATATGCTAAATACTAATATTTAAACATAATTTGACTATGCTTTTCATTATTTGACAAAGTCACTAAACACATGACGAAGACAATGACATTGACAATGACTTGTTTAGTAAAAACTGAAAATTGACCTAAATTTCATCTGTTGGCTCCAAGATTAAGATTCATTCAGAAATATTGAAGAATATAAGAAAAAAGTGAAGATAAATTTGGGTGAGAATTTCTGGTGGTGAAAAAGTTAAAGCATATTACAATTGTCATACAAATCAGTTGTCATGTAAAGTTTGACGTGACATGTACATTATGTGTAAAATATATTTGAATGGGTGCTGCATGATGCATTTGAATCTCACATACTGTAAAATACTTTATTTTTGCTTGGAATAAATTTTTGCTGAAGGAATGCTTCAGTGAAAATAAAATCCAGCTAATATACCTTAACACCCAAAAAGTCTTCTTCAGCGAAAAATAATTCCAGCTAAAATAAGTATTTTACAGTAATCAATTCCATCCCATAATTTACACTCCTCCAATACAAAAATACAATCATCTGTTTCTAGATTATGCTAAAGTCGTTATGAACATCTTTCTTTCAACAGGTTACCGATGGCGCACACATGTTTCAACCAGTTATGCCTACCACCTTATAGGACGAGAAAACAACTCAAGCAGAAATTGATAATAGCGATCTCCAACGCTGAAGGATTTGGATTGGAATAATGTAGTGAGGATGATAATAATCATTTAATTTTTTAATTATGTTTTGTAAATTAATTGTGCATAAGTTAGGAATGTTGATTTTATATTGCTTAAATCAAGAGTATATAAGCCTGCCTGTTTGAAACAAGTTTCTGTGGTTCTAATTCATACATATTTGTATTCACTATTTCTCGGATGAACTGCTTAGTCCAAAGATGGAATAGATGCATGTCAGTTTGTTCCCCAATATGATCAAAGATGGCTGATTGGCAACTATTTTTTTTAATGTTCGGTTCAATATATGTATTGCCAGTTTGTGAATAGATACCTCATTGATAGTAAATATTGATAGTCTGTTTTGCATGAATGGGGGGACTACTGGTATGTTTACTCAATTATGCAGAGAACACACTATTAATAGAATATTGATTATTCTTACTCAATAATGGGAAAAAAAATTTTTTTTAATAGAATATTGATTTTTTTGCAATAATGCGAAAAACTCTCTGTTAATATAATTGATTGGCGTATAATGATTGGACATTTTAATCCACTGCTTACTTTGCATTTTAATTATAATACTGTTCCTCCTTTACATTCCATATAATTTTTTACTGGTATATTTCCTTTATTTAGAAGTGTAATATAAATTGTACACCAAAATGAACTGAAAACTGCCATGTAGATACTGTAAAACCTTCTGATATCAGTATGAGTAGAATTAAATAAGTAAAATATTCTATTGAATGTTTACTTTCAATTTAGGAAAAGCAGTACTTTATTATTACTCCGTCCATTATCACTTTGTGCGTTTTCTCATGTTGGCCCCATTAACCTTTTCACCACCAGTTCACAAAATAAAAGATTTGAACAAAAATAGCCAAATTTATTGAGCAAAATCTTAAAATTGATGCAAATTTTGACTTGTGGTTTCTAACAAGTCAAAAATATTGCTTTTTACCAAAAATGACAAAAATATTCATCAAAATTAAAGAATTAAAGATATCATCACGAAACGAATAAATCTGAGAGAGGTCCACATGTAGTACCTATATATGTAATATCAAAGCAATTGGATTTGTGGTTTTTAACAAGAAGTCTAAAATATCAGTTTTTACCAAAAATGACAAAAATATTCACCATAAATAGCGAATCTGAGATTTTGACATAAAATGAACAAATCTGAGAAAGAACTATCCAAGATACTTGCATATCAAATTTGAAAACATTTTGAATTGCGGTTGAGTTGAAATTGTAAAGTTGACGATGATAGATGACGACGACAGACAATCAGTAATATGAACAGCTCCGCTGTGTCGACAGCGGAGCTAAAAATATGAAAAAAATGTGCAAGAAAATTTGATGAAGACTGGTGTTGAAAAGATTAACAGCTATGTAAGACCTGGGGCCAAAGAATGCACAAACCACTAATATGCAATTATACATATAATGCTTTATAAAGTATACTTGAAATGTATGGTCTCTAATGTATATCTATATTATCAACATGATAATTATTTGCATGTGTTTTGTGAGGTCTTTGCAGTAAAGTATTTTTTTTAATTTTTATATGACTTGGCATGTACTGTATTTTCCAATAGAACATGTATAACTTATTTTAGTCATAGACAATTATATACTTATAATAGAGCAAAGGTATGTGTTACATCCATATACTGTAAAATACATTATTTAAGCTGGAATTGAACGACATTTTCGGTGTTTTGTTCGGAATTTATTTTCACTGATTTTTGACAAGTTGAATTTAAAATATATTCGCTGGATTTTATTTTCACTGAATCATTACTTCAGTGAAAATTAATTTCAAGCGAAAAATAAAGTATTCTACAGTAGTGGATCTGTTATTACAAGAGAATTTTTTGTCTTGATGCTTATACACTTCATTCTGTAATTGTTTTCTGGCTTCACTAATGAGTTTGTATTGTCTTGATTGTTTTTTCAATATTGTAGATAATTGATAGTCTTGGTATCATCGAAGTAGGCAGCATGATTACTTTGTAGGTGATAACAATTTTAGTAAACTCCTGACATTTACACTGTCAGTGTGATAACATCAAATTCAGAAACAAGAATCCTCTCGGAATCAAGTTTTGTATGATGCATGGTCACAATACTTAGAACCGTGCACAATGCAGACATTTTCATCGATCTGCTTAGTTTGAATTACTTACAAATAATGTGTGTAAAATTCAATGTATGATATGATGATCAACTTGAAACACTGTGAAATTGTCAGTAACACTATCAAAACTGCCAGTCAAAGTCAAATTGCATATGCTGTGGACTTTGAAACACCAGCTGCATTTCAAATCTCAGTGACAGCAATTGAAATTGTGCATTTTGCCAACACACCAAGTCTACAATGTTGCAAAACTATAATAAAAAGTCAACCAATGTTTATAAATTCACTAGTAGAGTAAAAAAAATAGTTACAGAAGTGTATGAACATTTGAGACAACATTTTCGTTCGATGTAACAACTGTACAATATAATATACAAAGTATTCTTGTATATCGTTTTGCAGCCTATGATACTGGTAAAGATACAAATTTAACCATCTTACTATTGCATGATAATTTCATGCTGTCTTGTACATAGAATTCACAGAAGGGCATTTCCAATACATTAGGTACCTATCGATGCAAGATTTTGCTGATTAATATGTTGCATAATATGTAAAATTTGCATTGAGAATTTAATAGTTTAATAAGAAATATTGATCTCAAAACAAGTAAAGCTCCATACCTCACTGTGAATTCCTTAATTGCAATACTAGACAAATGAAGACCATATTTAAGTTTAGTGGTCTTGTACCTTGAGCTAATTACTTAAAATAGGTTTGCAATGAAATCATTGTTGGTGTGCCTTATGACTTATTCCATCCACACATTTCACGTCTTTTGAAAGAGCTAGTTGTTTAGCCTATTTAATCAGTTTCATTCAATTCAGAATTAAGTAATTATTCAGTTAGTGTTTTTTCAGAAGATTTATGATGTTTTAGTTGCTACATAGCCTAGAATCTAGTTGTTTTTTGATGTCTACATTGCAGACCCTCTGCAATACATTTAGCATTTATACACAGTAATTGTAATCATGGTCAGATATTAATCAAACTTTAATTGTAAATGCCGTCATCGTAAGCATTGTTAATCTTTTGAAGAGTGGGTATGATTATGGGGTAATCCCTAGCTGCATGCTTCATTTAAACTTGTCAACTGGATTTTTACTTCCAATAGTTCATATTTCACCTGCCTGTAATCATAGACCTTAAAAATACAATATATTTTTTAAGGTCTATGTCGTAATATACAATGTTTGAATATGTTTTCATTGGCTCGTAAGCTAAACTGGACAATGAATAGAATGTTTTACCACAGGACCATGGTTTTACTTAATATACTAGTTTGACCTTTCATATGTGATGCTTGAATAGACTACTGATGATGCTCAGAGGTCTGTCTTGCAAACCTCAAGACTATGCATAGATTCTAGACGATGGTAGTATTATTAGACCATATTTTACACCAGTATACTGTACACCGATTAATTTCTGCTGCTCGGAAATCATGATTTAACGATTTTAAGGTATTGGTGAAAAAATTTTGTGAAAGTCACTGACATTCCGTTAGTATCGGATAAATTACTCCATTTATGTTCATTGAGCATTTTGTTGCTTTTTAATGATCTTATTACGTGTGATTTGACACAAGATAAAACGTCCTCAACAAAATTTGTTAAACTGCATGACACAGTCCTTTTTAATAAAATTTTAATCACTGTTTATCTGTATATAGCCGACTGTATTGTCAAATTACCGGTATACTTTGAAGTTGTCTAATACTTGAGCTTTTTGCTCAAACAAGACTAGTATTTTTATTGTACCATTAATATTTCCATAATGGAAAACATGTGGTCAAACTAGTACTATGAACCCTATTATGTAAATAGAACTTAACGTAACGTGTATTATCAAATACTTCTTTCCATAAATTTTCTGTGCAATAATGATTTGAAAGTAGTTGAATTATAAGATTTAATAAATCAAATTTTAATTACCCAACGGTATATGCAAGCAATCACTTGACAATTTTGAATGTAGTTTCTAAGTGTTTAATAATTTATTGTGTGCATGACAGTATTATTGTTCATGACCTTATTTTATAGGAATAAAAAAAAAATGTGAAATTTTGCATTAAATCAGCGAAGGGCAAGTAGAATGTAAACTCTGCGAACCTTAGAAAAGTTGGCACTAGTTTGTAATCAAATCTTGCACAAATAAAATGTACGATTGGAGCAAGAGTTATGATTGACATGTGTAACGACATAAATTTTCAATTAGCTTTTCAAGCCAGTTGAGACTAGCGATTAGCTGCCATCTTAAAATCAGTGTTCATGGGAAATCAACATATCATTATCAACATTTACACATAGCACAGACTAATAAATAAAAAAAATTGAGAACGATTACACATTTTTACCAAAATTGAAATAAAACATTAATGAAAGTGTAAACTTCTGACAGATTGTCGGTACTGCAATTTTTCTGTTCATTGATCCCATGACCAAATAATTATTTTGGGAGGTGGCTAAATTGTAAGACTCAAAGGTGTTAATTTGTTTTATTTCTTGCCATTAAAAAGAAACATTAAAATGGATTGATCACATTTGATCATGTTGTAGTTTTCTGGCTGGTGGTTGAATTGCTAATGAAAAATTACTGTTTTAGCAAAAAGCAGGTAGTCCAACCATAGACCTCATTTTAAGGTCTATTGTCCAACTAAGGGAGGGAGGGATTACAGGTAAATAGCAATTTATCAACTAGGTTGCTGTAGCATTGGTAATTATTGAACCATCAATTGCAATGAGAATGTAATATATATCAAGGACTGGGACACGATAAGGATACAATGTGTGTGTGTATATATATATATCTCTTTAACATTTTCATTTGGTTGTACATGTACATAAATGTTATTTATTTACAAGAGTGTTGATAAATGTGTGTGAACAGATGTGTAAATAAATTTACAAATACATCACAGTGTCTGTCTGGTTTTTAATTCTTTTGTAATAGCTTCCAATGGCAGGTAATTGCGTTACAAATATTTCTACTTTAATACACATAGATAATGGAATTAATTTGACCAAATTGGATAAATAAAACAAAATCAAAGAAAGCTTAGAAAGAACTGTGAGCTGAGAGATTTGAATAGCTTGTGTGAGAAAAATATTCATCAAAATTAGAGAATTGAAGATATCATGAAATGAAGCATTCAGGCTTGTAGTTTCCAAGAAGAAGTCGAAAAAGTAAAACATTGACATGGACGACGGACAATCACTCATATGATAAACTCCGCTCGACAAAGTCGACAGCGGAGCTAAAAAGTCATGCACAGAGGAAAGTACATAACAAATCATATACAGTCAAACTTGTGTGATCAATCAAGGCAATTTATAAAAAAAAAAACCTTATAGACAGGGTGCTAATATGTTTTGCTTTGGAAATGTAAAAGTGTTCATTATAGGAGTGATTATATAGAGGTGATCACTAACACAGATTTGACTGTACTGAAAACTGACATAATGAGAAACAATTCATTTTTGTAAAATGGAGACATGACTTTTACTACATCACTGTACACAGCCGGTAAAATTAGTCCTCTATGTCCTAAGTTTGTTGACAATTCAAATAATGTATCAAAAATTGACAGCATACATTGGAAACAGTAGTTATGTACCAGTAGTTGTAGCATTTTTTTTGTGTTATTTCATCACAAATACGCTAAAATTCAAAACCAGGAATTGCGTAATTTACAAGGCAAAAAAAGTGTCATTAAGTACATTGTATTAAAGAATTTACTCGTGTCGCAACAAAGGCATTTCTTTATCTTTACAAGTGTTTATAAATTTCAATGGCAGTTGAATCAAACCAGCCAATCAACAAGCAGTGTGCAACGGCAACATTTTGAAAAAGTTCAAACGTTATTCAATCGTTGCAGTTTGAATTGTGAAATGTATAAATATTCATAACGATAAAAGGAACACCTTTGTTGTGCCAGGAGTACTGCTGAACTAGGTTTCATTCAGTATTTAATAATTCAATCACAAAATTAGTAAAATTATGAATGTAAAAAACACATAAAAAATATCTTCCTATTTATTAAAAAATGTATTTAAGTGGCAGTAATTATGTACAAGCTATTACATTGCAGCATTCTTGAAATATCGTATTCTATTATATCTGACATTTTGTACAATTTATGAAATGCCATATTTGCTTTATTAAACGCACATTTTCAATGGAAGTGCATATAAATAAAAAATAGCATGTTTTGGATATGGAGAAATTATAACTTATTTTTCCAATCAAAACATCTGTACTGGTAATGCAGCATATAAAGCACATACGCTTTCAATATAGCAAATACAGTAGTCAGTAGTAACATTGTGAACCAAAAATATAATAAAACTATTATTCAGGGCTTGACATTCGGGTAATCCTATATCCTGGGACAAGTAAAATTGAATAGTATTAAACTCACTTTTCTTTAACATATAGGCAACATACAGTTTGGACAAAAAAGTTTAAAAGTTAACAAGAAGTCCTGTTATTTTTTTTTATTTTTATTTTTAGTCACAATTTGCCATGGGCCATCTCCAACATCACTAGCCTTCTCCATTACATGATCCTTAACACTGGCCTTCTGTTCTTTGTTTCTGATGGAATCATTTGAATCATTGATATTCTTTGCTTGTGATAACTGGGCTGCCTGTTTTGAATCCTTTGGCTGCTGCGAATGTGTAGTCTTCCTTCTAGCAGATTTTTCAGATAGTGTTCTGTTGCCAGCAGATTTGTCCACATGGGACACATGCTCTGCTTTTTTTTCAACTGTGATGGACTGAATTTTTTCAGTGATATCATCAACCTGTTCCACATCATCTTGTGAATCTATCTCACTCATTCCATCAGAATCGCCGTAAGTCTGCTTCGGCAGTGTGAATACTTCATTTGTCTTTATTTGACAGCCGTCTTCCAGTAATTTTACCATTATTCGTGCAATGTTCCTACAATCTGCAATACCACTGTGTTGACGTCCTTCAAAAGTCATTCCAAGATGATCCAACATAAGGGTGAGTTTAAGTCTTCGGGTGTGGTAGTAATTGCTGAATAGTTTTCGGATATTAATCCAGCGACGTGCATACTCCGGGAAAGAAATTTGACTCAAAACACATTGTACATTGAGGAAACATATAATATCCCATGGCCTATGAAAAAAAAAACAATAACCTCACTATAAATAAACAAGCAAAGCTCATTAGGCACTACCAGTACATATCAATTCATTTGCCCATAATATTCACAGATGCACTCTAACTTCATAAATTGTGTCACAAAAATTGTGATGACAGTTTAATTATTATTTAAAAAGTGTACTTTCTAGTCTCTACCTGTTGAAAGGTTAAGGAAAGCTACAAAGAGACAATCTTGGATCACGCCATGTGACCATGCATTGGCCAGTCGTATCACAGAATCCATGAATGGGGCAGTATCATAAACATTAGACTGATTAGCAATTCAATTTAAGGCAATTTACTTACCCATCAGTTACAATTGCAAAACTGTACTCTGATCCAAGTTTATTCTCTTCAAGCCAGTTTTCGAATTGGTCAAGCACATCTGAAAATAAAGGAGCACCATCCACCTGGGCCTAGTATGTTATAATAGGACAAATACAGTTACTTACAAAACAACAGTACATGTATGATATTCCTGTTTTAGAAATTATGTAGCTAAAAAACATACCATAACAAACTTTGTTCTTACCTGTGTGATCCCAGTTAGTTCTGTACAGAAATCTGATAGTTTGGGGTGTAATACTGGCCGACAGAAGGTACGAAACTCCTTTTCCTGAAAAGATACACCAAAAAACATGTATATATTTTATTTTTGGCAATGCTTACACTCAGGCAACCAGTCGGTCGCTTAATCTTTCCAATGACAACTCAATGAGTTATCCCAGGACATCAACAAAATGATAAATGTGTGAACAGAAAATATAAAAGCTAAACAAATGGAAATTGCACATTATGCAAATATATTATTTTTTGATTGATTAATCTGATTATTCTAGCAATAGATATAGTCAGATCAACATCACTGGTTAGAAACCTGTGCCGCTGAGTTTGCACACAAATGATAAAAGTTGTTTAGCACTGGTATTTTCAGAGATTAATTTTTAAATCTTCATTTTTTTTTTTTGTTTAATCAACTTGTAAGCCAGCCTATGTACTGTATTGTACTGCAGGATTTGATGAGGATTCATCAGGATATTTCAACCATTATGCACATCCAACAAAATCTTACCATTTTCAGCGTTTTACTATTTATCAACACCACTGGGAACTCAATAATTTCATGAACATAGTCTGTAGGATTTTCTTTCTCACATGTGGCTTCATAATCTATCACTACTAGGTAATCAAACGGACATTTTACAGGATTGATTATGTCATCTGATTCCAAACCAGCTTTGATTAACTTCTGCTTCCGCATATGTGACTTCAGTCGTTTCTTCAATACATCTGTGGTACCTCTGAAACAATTAGCATGTCAGTTACTGGATTCTTCCATTGTAAAAGTTATGTGAATTAAAAAACTATATCAAATTAAAAATACTGGCATTATGACACTCACTCTTTATCTAGTTCTAACTCTTCAAGTTTGGCAACCAGCTGCAACTTATTCCATTTATTGATTTCACCATTTTTTAGTGATATTTCTTTATATACAGGGTTACTGTAGTCTTTCTTCTGGGATGAATCCGCCATCTGTAGCACTGACGGTATCTTGTAACAGTCATTGGCTTTGTTTACCTGCAGTTCCAAAATAGATGAGATTAAAATAATAGGAACTGATGTCCAGGAAATGTGCTACAACAAAAATCATGGACAGCAACCATTAAAATATTTAAAATCCTAAAGTTCATCTTATGTTATCTCCATCAGTAATCAAATTTAAAAGTTCAAGAGTTATACTGACTGAAAGACGACATTCTGCACCATTAATTACAAATCCTGTCTGACATTGCTGTGTGAATATTGCTTTGAGTGTGTGCTAAATACAACTAACCTAGGAAGAACATAATATTTGAAGTTATCTCTGATAAAATTCAAAAGGCAGGGACCAAATGGTTATACAGAAAACAACAAGAGTCTGGTGTGCATCACAGACTAATATTTCACTTCATGTCAAATATTGATTTTGTAATATAGTCCATAGTCGATTATGAAACTGAGAATTCTGTGTGCAATTTGATGACTTTGCAATTCCTTGAGATGCTGGAAACGTATTCCCAACCAAATCCACACAACTGATTGGTAATAATTTTCTGATGCAGATATCTTGCGAATATTGTAGCTGTTGTATATTATGTGACATGCTTTTAGGCTACAAACATCATTTTACAGGCAATACAACTTCAAGGACGGTTAACACAATTCCTGGTCCCAGACAAATCGGATATTCAACAGGTGTGGTTGCATGATCATCATATTTTTTATTTGTTTGTGGAGGTCTGCTGGACTCGCCATAATTTTTGTTGAAATGAAATATGCACTATTTAGACGGTTGTGATTGTGGCAATTTACTAAAGAATGACACAGACATAGGCAGGAACAGAAGTCAGTGACTTTCATCAACCCTTTGTCAAGGTCAAACAAGACTCACAGTAATTACTGTAGTGTTAATGTGAGACCTACGAAAGTTCACATTGTCTCGTAATCATTTTTGTTCACTTCATGTATAGGGAAGAGTGTGTTAACTCCATGTTGGATTTTGAAAGGAGTTGTGGGATAGAAAATTGAACTGTAGAGGGCGTTTGGGAGGAAACTCACATCTTTTCTATAGAGCCCTATGTTAAAACAAAGACATTAGAAAATCTTTTTCTAATTCTAAGTCAGATAACATAAGGTTATCGTATTTCCTTATTTCTTCCATTCAAACAACTTTATGAAAATTGGCAGCAATATAGTAGAAATCTAAACACAGTCAGTCAGTATTACAGCGGTTCTGAGAATTATTCATTCCGTCAGTCAGCAAGACGGCTTGCAACTTTGCAAAATATTTGGTTTTTGCTTTGAGGGTGCTGTTTGACTGATAGTATGCTGTATGGGATACGATTCACTATTTTATGGGGATTGTCAACATGATTATTTGCTAATCTAGTTTACGTATTCAATAACTATTCTTCATTTTTTGAGTATCTACATTGTATGCTGATCAAGAATGTTAAAATAAATCAATATAACCTGTTCATGTATTCTAAAGAACGTGTACCATATTTGCTCTATTAGAAGCGCATCTCCAATAGAAGCGCATATAAGCTGTTTTTGTTGTTTATTTTGGTTGTAATAGAAGCACACCCACCAGGACGTCAGTATCCGATGTTTTGTTTGCATGGTTTTCAGAGTGGCATTTATAATCATGTGTTTACTTGCAAATGTTCTACTTCACACATCTACCGTAATAATCCTTCTATCAAATCGACCCCTCTATTAGTTGGACCACCTAATTTTGTCTGCAAAAATATATTTTTGTTTTTCCTCTTTTAGTTCGGCCACTCACAGGAAATGGGGCCTTCAAATTGCTATCATCCCAGCAAATGTTTCACGCAATGAATAGCAATAAAACAAGTTTACTATGTTTGTCTTCCTGTGCATTCTGTCACTTCACCCCTCTTTTACACACAAAGAAACAATTAAATCTTCCAGACATGGCGTTGACTATGTGAGCTTTGATAAACCCAAGTGCGTCTTTGTGGGGTCAAACTGATGTCATATGCTAATCACTATCACTGTTGCGTGCAGCGTGATTTATGATTACCGGCAAATTAGACAAAAACAAAATTAACATAAATGAACTAGTAACCACAATTTTCCTACCACTGGGCCTATAGTAAATTTGATAGCGGCACACTAACATCCTATAAAACAATCATATAATCATAGTAAGTGTAACCAAATTTAGAATTTCAGCACATAAATTACCAATTGAAAAATTAAGATACCAAAAAATACCCTCAGAGCAAAGATTTTGCACATTGTGTTCTGATCAGTCTGTTGGTGATGAAATGCATGCTCTTTTTGACTGCAAACTGGATGAAATTGTAAAGGCACGTAGCTACTTTTGGAATACTCTATCATTATACAATGATAATATTTTAAAATTACCAAATAAAGATATGTTTGTGCATATTATGGGAATAAAAGACAGTTTCATTGCCAATAGTCTAGGAAAGTTTATTAACATAATTTTACAAAGTAATACCTAATAGTTGTTAGTGTTATCTGTTTTAACATTTTATTGTATTTTTAATATCTGTATTTCTTGTTATTGTGTTGTTGTTGTTTTGTTTTTTTCTTTGTGTATGATTATTGACCATGGTTAATGTGTTTCCAATTCATTAATTTGAGTCAAATAAAATATACTATACTCTACTATACTATACTATACTATACTTGTCAAGGTACTCAACATAATTCGTCATCCAGAAAAACTTGACACTGTGTGGCGTGACATTCTTAGTTTAACACCGGACGTTGCGCCTAATTTCAAAGGTTGCTACACCTCTCCTATCACAAAACACGAGGGAGATCTACAGTGGCGCATTATTCATGGTGCCTACACTACAGCGGGCTTTCTTGTTGGTGCCAATCTCGCCACTTCAGAAAATTGTCCACTTTGTGGCGAGTTGGATTCTTTGCCGCATATTTTCCTGGAATGTCCGGTGATTGATGCCCTCTGTGGTAGTATCAAGCATTTGTCTACAAATCTTCTCAAGCCTGGTATCTCAGTTCCACATTGGTGGTTTGTTATTCTTCCTCCTCATCATTCGAGTAAATTTCTCTCTCGTCAGTGTGAAAGCATCTTCTTGTATATTATATCAACTGCCAAAATAGCAATTCATATCTCTCGTCGGAATAAGCGAGAGAAAAACCTGCTTGTGAATCCATTTGAAATATTCAAGAATCGAATTGTTGCCCGGATAAAGTCGGAGTACCAGTATTTCAAAATGATAAAACAACTGGAAAGGTTTGAACAAGTCTGGGCTACTAATGATACACTTTGTTCAGTAGAAAATGGAGTATTACAAATCCATGTCTGATTGCGTTTTCATATTTTGTTTTTTCTGGTTTCATTCACATGGTCATTTTGTTTCGTGTTTTCTTTATACGTTTCGGTTTTCCTTAGCATTTGGCAGGGGGGATCGTAACTTCTTGTAGTGAGAACCAGTGTGACTGGCCTGCCAACGGGATGCTAAGGTTTTTATAGTAAAAGTTATCAGTCACTTCCGTTAATGTAATTTAGTTTTATTATCCGTAAATCAAATAATCATACTATACTATACTATACTATACTATACTATACTATACTATACTATACTATACTATACTATACTATACTATACTATACTATAACGTAATCAATCATTCAGTTTGTCTTCCTAAAAGCATTTATTGTTTACTGCAAATATGCTAATGAGGAGATAAGTGAACTGAGACACTGTTGCATGCAGCATGATTTATGATTGCCATCAAATTAGACAAAAACAAAATTAACATAAATGAACTAGTAACCACAATTTTCCTACCACTGGGCCTATAGTAAATTTGATAGCAGCACACTAACATCCTATAAAACAATCATATAACGTAATCAATCATTCAGTTTGTCTGCCTAAAAGCATTTATTGTTTACTGCAAATATGCTAATGAGGAGATAAGTGAACTGAGACAGTGCATCTTTGGAAGTCAAACTTGTGTTGTCTGCAAGGAAACATTGGATCAACATTGACCTGTGATGGCTGTAAAACAATCATGTAATCAATTATTCAGCTTGCATTTAGATTTTCCTTTAATTTTTTCTGTATTACAAGCCAATATTACTGTGAAGTATTCACCAATGTCCGTCAATGTCTTGCCATGTTTTTTGACTGCTTTATCTAGTCACGGTGGTGATTAGACATGACGTTTTATATAAATTGAAGTTGGTAAATCATTTTCAGGGTCATCCCACTCTAAAATATGCTAAGCAGTTCAAAAGAAAATAGTATGAGAAAAAGATTGAGCGAGTGTACAAATTATTGCAAATTACAACTAACATGATCGAACTAAATACATTATTTACATAACTTGACAAGCTCTGTGGGTGGTGTATTTAGCGCTTCCGCTGTGTTTGTTGCGTTCTCTTCTTGAAGTGGTAGTTTCTTTTTTATTCTCAATCCTGCAGTTCAGTTACTAGAATTTATACCCTTATAATTCGACCACTCAAAATATACCTCTGATAGTTTAACCACTCAAAGAAATAATTTCTGTTTTTCTTCTTATAAATCGGCCACTCCCAAAAATAATTATTTGTTCATGATTGAATTGATAGAAGAATTACGGTAGTACATAACAATAACGATTATACAAAATAATGTTGATACATTTTGAAACAAAATTGACGAGCGGTGCCTTTTTTGGTTCGGGTCAAGAACTTTCATCAGTAAACATGTTGTAAATAACCAAGTAATTTGTCAGCTGTCAGCGCGTAGCTGTCTTTCTAACAACCTTATATCTTCGTTGAACGTGAATGTTTTTCTAGTCGAGTATTGTACTAAGGTAGAAGCCTAGTCATAATTTTTGAAAAAATTGATCATATATCATGTCACGAATGTCAAACATTAAATCATGTTTATGTTGTATGTCGTGATGGTGGCGTTTTGTGTTTGTCTTACGGCGATAGATAGGCAATGTTGTTTTTGGCGATAGATAATTGTTAAATATAGAGTGGCAAGATGTTTCTTTTAGTCAGCACTAGGGAAGCGGACTTTGATAGAACCCGATCTGAACGTTCATGTGATCAAATGTGGATGTCCGATCTTGTAGGTACCACAGTAAGCCATTGAATAATATTGCATCATGGGAGTTTGTGATCTATTCTGGAGGACGTCGGTTCGCCGTTGTTGGCAGTATACCATTTTTTACGTGTCTACTAATCACGCGTTTGCAAGTAACGTTAGAACAATACACTGTGTATTGTCATACAAATTAATGTATTGTGATCTACGGAATGTGCATCATAAAGATAATTCTATTGGCCAATTCCGGCCTACTGCAGTTAACGAGTGGGGAAACTCGCCAGTGAATGACATTCCCGATTTTGGTTCTGAACTGGATGTGCCTTCTAATTTATGTTACTGGCTACGGAGGTGTACTGCGGTGCAAGGGAATCCACCCGGACCACTCTCCTTCTACAAGTTACGAATATTGGACAGATAAACTCTGTAATTGATTGGTATCGTGCTCGACTGAGTGTGCAGCGTGTATTCTACGACTACAGTGCTTCTGACTGCGTTTTGTAATTACCGTCGTCGCCACCGTTAGCAGAGACTCGCTGGAAAATACACCGTTATCACGCAAAGACCCGTTTTCATCTAGTTTGAAGAAACTGTATGTAGGTAGGGCTGTGTCCGATCGCCAGTATATTATTTGCGTCCGTTGTTTGTTATGTATGTTTGTCTCTTAGTTTTATGCATGCATGCAAGATTCTATGTTAGACAATTATTTACATTATCGATTTAGGCATTTCCTCGTAATAGTATAACGTAATCCACTACCCTTTTCCCGTGTGGAAATATTACAATATTATTACTGAATTATATTTCTAGTGTTATATTTTTTGTGTAACAAAACAACGTGTACCCCACTACCCCTTGTAACGGGTCAGGCATTTCCTGCCCATCTTTTAGGTGTGTGGAATAAAGTACGTTGTTTAAACCTTACTCGTGTAGCGTGTACTTGTTGTTTATGTCGCATATAAATTATATAACTGTCCTAAGTTTCGAATTATTAAAGGACCCAGTTCACAGGGGTGTTATGGGTGTCATTTGTTTGGGACAATTTGAAACCTTAGCTCAACCCAACTAGCACCCTGTGACATTTTGGTGGCAGCGGTGGGATTCATAGGTTTATAAATCAATTGGTTAAATTTATGAATTCATTGAGTACATTTATAAAGCCATTAATTATATCGAAACAAATCTATCAGTTGTTGTTGGATTGAGTGCGACATATCAACAATTCCTTGCTACAATTAATCGACTAGATTAAATTTATAACATGGATATTGATGTGGGAAAGTTAAAGCAAACTGGGGAAGAATTGGGTTATGAGGGGCCTGCCCTAACAAAATTTATTCAGGAAGAGAGAAGTAGATTAATCATTGAATTTAAAGAGAATCAACAACATGCTAGGGAGGCAAGAAAGGCAGAGAGGGAAGAGGCAAAGGCACAAAGAGAGGAGGCAAAGGCACAAAGAGAGGCAGAGGAACGGTCTGAAAAAAGAAAGTTTGAAGAAAAAGAGAGGGAAAGGCAATTTGAATTAGAAAGAATAAAAACAGAAATAACCGTGAGAGCAGAGGGAACTGGTGGCCAATCCCAGGATTCATATATGATGGGTGCTAAACTTCCTAAACTGTCAGAATTTAAGGAGGGCGAGGATATGGATGCGTTTTTGGTTCGATTCGAGGTATTTGCTAAAAGTCAACACTGGTCAGAAGATGTATGGGGCGTAGGTTTAGGTGCACTTTTGACTGGTAAAGCGCTTGCAGTGTATGTTAGTCTTCCTGTAGAAGATTTAGCAGACTATAAAGCAGTCAAGGATGCCTTGTTAAAACTATACGATTTGAATGAGGAGGGATTTAGATACAAATTTAGGCAAGCAACACCTGGGAACATGGAAACGGCGGCTCAGTTTATGGTAAGGTTAGGAAATTATTTGGCAAGATGGGTGGAATTATCGGGCCGTGACAAAACGTATGAAAACATTTTGGATTTGGTGACAAGAGAACAGTTCATAAACACATGTAGTCCCGATTTGGCTTTATTCCTTCATGAGCGGAAGCCAAAGAATTGTCATGAAATGGCTGAATTAGCCGATCGTTATAGGGAAGCTCGTCTGTTTAGAAACCACAGAACCCCTCGTAATGTTAATGTCAACACTGATGCTTCTTTTGATCCTGGCCAGAAACAAACTGGTAAAGGTAAGCAGAATCATAGTAAAAATGGTTCACGGCGAAAAGAGACCCGGACATGTTTTAAATGCCATAAGGTAGGTCATATTGCACCAGATTGTCGTAGTCGTGCAATGAAGTCAGCAGCTGTTGAGGTTGAAGGTGAGAGCAAGCAGATCTCAGCAACCTGCGTGGTCACTCATGCAGATGGTAATAAGTGTTGTAGGCCCAAAGCAGGTAAGTTAACTCTGAAATGTGGCCATGATTTACCATTGTTTAGTTTGTCTAGTGTTAATGCCAAGTCACAAACTACAAGTTCGAAAATGCCTGTGGTAGAGGGTACCATTGGTAAGTATAAAATTAAGGTGTTAAGAGATTCTGGGTGTAGTGGTGTGGTCGTTAGAACCAGCTTAGTAGAATCTAATCAGTTTACAGGAGAGGTTCGAACCTGTTTGTTAATGGACGGTTCGTATCGCAGTGCTCCTGTGGCAAAGTTGTATGTCAACACGCCTTATTTTAAAGGATGGGTTGAAGCTCTGTGCATGAAGCAGCCAATCTATGATTTGGTTATTGGAAATATAGAAGGCGCAAGAGAGCCGGGTGACCCAGATCATGATTGGCCACATGTAGAAATAGGTCTGAAAGTTGACCGAGAGAGTAATGATACAAGAGATCATGAAATGGTCCAAGCTGTACAAACTAGAGCACAGATAAAGGCTCAGAGTAAGCCTGTCCGTCCTCTTATAGTAAAAGAGTTTAAGGAAACTGATGGGGTTGAGTCACACCCTGTTACTGTTGAGGTGCTCAGGGAAGCGCAGCGAACAGATTCAAGTTTAGTTCAAGTTCGTAAGTGGGTGGAGTCGGGCGAAGAGAAAATTTCAGGGAGAGGCAACAAGTCCAAATTTGTGGTGAGCAAAGGTCTCATCTACAGGTTGTATCAATCACCTAAGTTAGGTCAGGGAAGTCGTGTTAAACAACTTGTAGTGCCTACAAAATTTCGCAACGAAGTAATGAGATTGGGGCATGATTGTTTATTATCTGGTCATCTTGGGACCCAGAAAACAGTTGACAAGATCTTAACACAATTCTATTGGCCTGCAATGCATGGCGACATCCAAAGATATTGTCAGTCTTGTGATGTATGCCAGCGTACGTTTCCTAAAGGGAAGGTTGGTAAAGTACCCTTGGGGATAACGCCTCTTATAGACGTACCTTTCAAACGGGTTGCGATTGATTTGGTCGGGCCTATTGATCCCGTAACAGATAAGGGTAATAGATATATTTTGACGTTTATGGATTACGCCACAAGATATCCCGAGGCGGTGCCTTTGAAACGAATCACAACAGAGGTTGTCTCTGAAGCTTTAGTTGGAATTTACAGTCGGTTGGGTGTACCTGAACAGATATTGACTGATCTTGGAACCCAATTTGTGGGTGACCTGATGAAGGAGGTAAGTCATCTTTTGTCAATTAGGCGGATTACTACCACTCCTTACCATCCAGCGTGCAATGGACTTGTGGAAAGGTTCAATGGAACTTTGAAAACAATGCTCCGTAAAATGTGTGATGAAAGACCAAAGGACTGGGATCGGTATGTAGATCCATTATTATTTGCCTATAGGGAAGCACGAAATGAGAGCCTTGGCTTTTCACCATTCGAACTCTTGTATGGAAGAACGGTCAGAGGTCCCATGTCAATTCTGAGAGAATTGTGGACAGGTGAGTCTACTTCTGGAGAGGTGAAGTCAACCTACCAGTATGTGTTGGATCTGCGTGACAGATTAGAAGAAACGTGTAAACTCGCTAGAATGGAGTTATCTAAAGCCCAGTCACGATACAAATTTCATTATGACAAAAAGGCCAAACAGCGTCAATTTGAGGTAGGTGATCATGTTCTACTACTGCTCCCTACAGCACACGACAAGTTAAGAATGCAGTGGCAAGGGCCTTACATTGTGAAGGAGAGAGTGGGTCAGATGGACTATCGGATTGAAAGGAAAGGTAAGATTAAGCTTTATCATGCTAACCTGTTAAAAAAATACGAGTTGAGATCGGAAGAGCCTGTGAATAAACATATGGGCGTATTGGAGTGTGTTGGTGTTGGATTAATCGATGGTCACGAGTTGGACGATTCGTGGGCAGACGATCCAAGTCGAGAGACTGCCGACTTAGTAGAAACCATCACTATTGCAGGTAAGGAAAGCATTAAAGATGTGCACATCTGGGAAGGGTTAGACGACGAACAAGCGAAGGTAGTTAGCATGCTACTTGTGAAATTTGCTGACACTTTGTCGGATATTCCTGGTAAATGTAGAGTAGGGCAACATAATATTCATTTGACCTCCGATGTGCCAATCAGATCACGTCCATATCCCCTGCCATATGCCTTGGAGAAGACAGTAAGGGATGAAATCCAAACTATGTTGAAAATGGGGGTCATTGAACAATCAAACTCCCCATATTGCTCCCCAATCGTACTCATTAAGAAAAAGGATGACGCAATTAGGTTCTGTATCGATTTTCGGAAGTTGAACAAGATTACCATTTTCGATGCAGAACCAATGCCAAATCCCGAGGAAATGTTTGCCCAATTGGCTAAAGGCAAGTATTTTACCAAATTAGACCTAGCAAAGGGGTTCTGGCAAATACCACTGGCACCAAAGGCCAAGGAAAAGACCGCATTCCAGACTCCTTTGGGCCTTTTCCAATTTATTTACATGCCCTTTGGACTTGTAAATAGTCCGTCCTCGTTTAGTCGCATTATGCGTGTGGTTCTCAAGGGCTTAGATGGAAAGGTGGTGAACATGGTTGATGATATCTTGATTTATACAGAAACTTGGGTAGAGCACATGACTATTTTTGCAGAGGTTCTAACTCGTTTAAAAAACGCAGGGTTGACGGCAAAGCCAAGTAAATGTTTCATAGGATATAATAGCTTAGAGTTTGTAGGTCATCAGGTGGGTCATGGGCTGTTACGAATGATACCTGAAAAGGTTGAAGCACTCTTGCAGGCAAAACGCCCATGTACAATAAAACAAGTCCGATCATTTCTGGGTATGGCTGGGTATTACCAAAAATTCGTACCTAATTTTTCCACTATAGCAGCCCCCCTGAGTGATCTAACAAGAAAGGGACAGCCTAAAAAGGTGAATTGGGGTGAGCCACAGCAAAAATCTTTTGATGATTTGAAGGAAATGTTGAGTAGACAACCTGTGCTGAGTTTACCAAATTTTGCGGAACCATTCATAATACGCACAGACGCGTCTAACTGCGGACTAGGAGCAGTTTTATTGCAAAATAAAGGTGACCATGCATTTCCTATTGCCTATGCAAGTAGAAAATTATTGGATAGGGAAACCTCTTATTCAGTCATTGAAAAGGAATGCCTTGCACTTGTGTGGGGAATACATAAATTTCAGAGATACTTGCATGGACGGGAATTTGTGATTGAAACAGATCACCAACCGTTAATATATTTGAACCGTGCCAAAGTTTTGAATGGCAGATTAATGCGCTGGGCTCTTTCCCTACAACCTTATAATTATAGAATAGTAGCTATAAAAGGGTCTCATAATATTGGTGCTGATTATTTAAGTCGCAGCACTGGTGCAGAGACCGATAACTAATGATATAATGATTGACAATCCTGACTTCTTAGATGAAGACTACGTTTCATCTTAAAGGGGGAGTTGTGTCACGAATGTCAAACATTAAATCATGTTTATGTTGTATGTCGTGATGGTGGCGTTTTGTGTTTGTCTTACGGCGATAGATAGGCAATGTTGTTTTTGGCGATAGATAATTGTTAAATATAGAGTGGCAAGATGTTTCTTTTAGTCAGCACTAGGGAAGCGGACTTTGATAGAACCCGATCTGAACGTTCATGTGATCAAATGTGGATGTCCGATCTTGTAGGTACCACAGTAAGCCATTGAATAATATTGCATCATGGGAGTTTGTGATCTATTCTGGAGGACGTCGGTTCGCCGTTGTTGGCAGTATACCATTTTTTACGTGTCTACTAATCACGCGTTTGCAAGTAACGTTAGAACAATACACTGTGTATTGTCATACAAATTAATGTATTGTGATCTACGGAATGTGCATCATAAAGATAATTCTATTGGCCAATTCCGGCCTACTGCAGTTAACGAGTGGGGAAACTCGCCAGTGAATGACATTCCCGATTTTGGTTCTGAACTGGATGTGCCTTCTAATTTATGTTACTGGCTACGGAGGTGTACTGCGGTGCAAGGGAATCCACCCGGACCACTCTCCTTCTACAAGTTACGAATATTGGACAGATAAACTCTGTAATTGATTGGTATCGTGCTCGACTGAGTGTGCAGCGTGTATTCTACGACTACAGTGCTTCTGACTGCGTTTTGTAATTACCGTCGTCGCCACCGTTAGCAGAGACTCGCTGGAAAATACACCGTTATCACGCAAAGACCCGTTTTCATCTAGTTTGAAGAAACTGTATGTAGGTAGGGCTGTGTCCGATCGCCAGTATATTATTTGCGTCCGTTGTTTGTTATGTATGTTTGTCTCTTAGTTTTATGCATGCATGCAAGATTCTATGTTAGACAATTATTTACATTATCGATTTAGGCATTTCCTCGTAATAGTATAACGTAATCCACTACCCTTTTCCCGTGTGGAAATATTACAATATTATTACTGAATTATATTTCTAGTGTTATATTTTTTGTGTAACAAAACAACGTGTACCCCACTACCCCTTGTAACGGGGCAGGCATTTCCTGCCCATCTTTTAGGTGTGTGGAATAAAGTACGTTGTTTAAACCTTACTCGTGTAGCGTGTACTTGTTGTTTATGTCGCATATAAATTATATAACTGTCCTAAGTTTCGAATTATTAAAGGACCCAGTTCACAGGGGTGTTATGGGTGTCATTTGTTTGGGACAATTTGAAACCTTAGCTCAACCCAACTAGCACCCTGTGACATATCACATGACAATGTTCATTAGTTTATTATGTACAATGATGAATCAAATGTTCTATGGTACAATGAAATAACATTTTTTTGTGCGTTACAGTTAAACTTTTTGAGAAATGTGTTCTAATATTTCTGGAAAATTGCTATTTTTAGAACGATTCCGTAGAACACAATGTTAAAGAAAAAATGCATTTTTTGACACTTTTTAAAACCCAGATTTTTAAAATAATTTAAACAAAAAGTATGCAGCCTATGTCACCAGGCTAGATTTTGAGATACTGCATAATATCTCTGCCATTGGAACCTATGGTAACATTGTTATAATAGTGCCAAAATGGCGATTTTCCACTAA
Source organism: Saccoglossus kowalevskii (assembly GCF_978046115.1). NCBI lineage: Eukaryota > Metazoa > Hemichordata > Enteropneusta > Harrimaniidae > Saccoglossus > Saccoglossus kowalevskii. The sequence continues at coordinate 15,512,902 of NC_140650.1, read as the reverse complement.
AATACAACCATCATTTTCTCAAAAAAAAAGGTGACCACCAACTTTTTTTAGGTCAATATCCTTGTATTGCCTTGGAGTACAGTTTATAATTGCTGGGTATTTTAACTTATTGAGTAGGCGCCCTTCTACCTTAAAATGCCATTATAGGAAGACGGTCTTACCGGTATTGGGAAAACCTTGGAAGACCCGGGTATAGACAGCAGAGAATCCATAATGAAGGACGCCCTCAACCAACACTTCCAAGAAAGTCTGGTCATAGCAACTCGTGGAATAACATGCCTATAGAAAATAACGACAACCCAGCCTTGTTCTCACAGTTCCTGAAATTCATGAACTTTATAAACTCATTTTGAATATAAAACAGATACTTCACCGTTTTACAAAGCAAATTTCCAACTGGTAGAACCGGTTGATTTTGAATTTTAATTTCAGTTTTACATCCAAAGTTACCGTTGAAAAATGTTTGATTAGTAATTGTTGTCTTTCCACTCTTGCAATCATACAAGGGTGTACTTTCAACAGAACCGTTTTTTTTCTTTTCATAACCGCTACAGTGATGCATATAATTGCATTTCGCGTAACAAACCAGCTTAGAAGGAAGACAGTCTGAGCAGCTAATAAAGAGATAATAAAATTAAGAGTTGTCTTTTGGGGGAAATTTAATGAGTCTGGAGACCTACAATACAATAAAATAGAGACTATAAGTGATACTATAGATAGTAAATAAGATACGAGTGTTAACCACTCTAAAACAAGTTGGTAATTATTTTCAAGACATATGTAGGCAACTAACCAGTCAGAACTAAGAACAAATTCTTTCTCAACAATGTTGAGATATAACATTCTGTATACTAATTTGTCTTGATGGACTTCAAAATTAAATGACTGTAATGTTGTCAGTAATCCTTTATCGCATTGTAGGCTATCGCACACCTCAAATACACATAAATATTGATTCATATTATTTGGTTGAACTGAATACTCAAGATCACAAGAAAAGTGTTTCCAGTATGAAATGTACATACACATATCAGTGTCATTAGAAGATACCGTGTAATAATTTGACATATCTTTTAATAAAACAAGTTTTATGTAACATTTCTGTGCAAATTGTTCAAATATTGACGGATTTGATCCTTCAACAAATTTTAAATCTAACACAATACTATCACACTTAATGCCATTGACCTTAGTATTCTCAACAATCCACAAACCTTGTTGTAAATCATATTCGAATATAATTAAGTGAACTATGATTTCGTTTGCATTGGCGATGGTGGAAATATTGATTGCATCTATACTGAAGTTTTGTATTGAAGTATAAATGCATGAAGAGAGGTTTGTCTGTAATGTTTGCGAGAATTGAAGTACATGATTACCATTATCTAAAGCGACAAATAATAGAGAAAGGTGTATCACACTGTGATTGGATTCACTATTTGACATTATTTTGATCTCGTTACACTGCTGTCCGATCTGGTTAATTTTGATACCCTGGTGACACTGAACCCTACTGACAACTTTATATTCCTCTGAATCAAAGTGTAATCCAATTAGACTATGACGATTACCAAGTGAATACCTAATACTGCATTCACGAATTTCACCAGAATTGCAATAAACGCAAAATGCATTTTTATAAACATCATTAAAATTGCTGTAAACTGCCAAATCATCATTTAAACATCTGCTTTCGACACTCTGATAAAGCTGCATTGACCCATTCCACTTTGATTGGTCACAATAATCAATGTAGGATGAAACACATGCTCTGATATTTCTAATGCTGTTTTCAGGAGGAATGAGAGACACGTTACACATCTGGATATCTTCTTCTTGGTTCAAACAGTCTGTCCAATACTCTAAATCTGAATGATCTTCCCCATTGCAAATGGCACAGTAAATGTTGTTATACACCACTCCTATTAGTGACGTCACATGAATTGGCATTTCATCTAAAAGTTACAGAAACAACAATTTAATAACATGATTCAGTTTGTCTTAAATTTGATTGTATATGATAATAAAAGCATATTTTAAACTGCCTATAAACAGTGAGAATCGAGTGTAAATAAAACAATAATACTAAACATCCTGCACATGGTAATGACCTACAACTAGTAAGTCGCCACCTTTTTATAGTTTGTATATCGCATGCCAGCATATGTTTGCAGCTGTATGCTGACAAGCCTGTTATCGTTGTTAATTTTCTTGTTAGAATTTCAGAAAGCAAAGCTGTCTGGTGAGCCTATTGTTTTGGTTAAAATTATCATTATTATAATTGTCTCTCATTCGTTATTACAGTCAAACAGGCAACCTGTTTCAATTGTGTAAACTGGTGTATATTGATGAGAAGTTTAACTTATGATCTAAATACACGACATCAATTATTTTTTACATCACATCTAATACATATATTCTTGTCGCAGAGTAGATCCTAAATTCTGCCAGTTTATTATATCATTTAGTTAGTTTCATTCAAATATATTTTTGAATTATTTAGGTGAGAGACCCAATTTTAAAATCCTTGTTCCTCTTAAACGATGTAAGTTACCTGGCTGGTATTCATAGTAAACATTTACATTTAAGTAAAAGAGTGTGTTATTTATTCTAAGCCATCTAAAAATATGTTATTTATTCTAAGCCATCATATTATTTCACCATATATTTGTGTACAAACAAATTCAGAAAAACAGGAACTATGAGGACATTACCTGTAACGTTAAGGCTATCTTCACATAGTGCACGAATTTGTGAATCGGACCAGGTACCTGGACATTCAGTTATCATCCACCATCCAATACGTTCGTCACTATTAAGATGAGCTATGCATTCTGATTTAGGTCGGTGATTGTCAGCTTCTATTATTTCAGGCTCAATTCTTGTCATGGAATTGCTCATTACTGTGGTTGATGCAATCGTTTCGTTTTGAGTACAAATTCTGATATAGTCGTGACAGCAGTCTCCATAGTATATACAGTCTTGGTCACAATTGCATACCAATCCGTTACCTTTTAAATATCCTTCAAATTGTCCGCATCTTCTCCCACTCTTTGTTGAGCAGCTATCCAAAAAGTTACCATTAACCAAGCACCTTTCTTTTAGCCACCTGATTGAGCCTGGCACTGATATACCTGGCAGTGGAGTAGTGACTGATGAGCTCAGACAAATATGGACAAACAGTGAGTAATATATATATCTTCTGAAAAGCATTTCTGTCGTGAAAATCAGCAAAAAACAAAATTAATACAATATTCACATTACTAATTTTACCAGGATTATCATAAATATTAACATAGAAGGTAGTCTAAACTTGCCAATAATAAGATACGTCTTCAGTTACAGCATTTATAAAGTATGCTCTCAGTCGCATAATGTCACACTACACAGCAGTGTTTATAGTACTTTTTTTGTAGAGCAATGACATACCATATGTTACTCTTTTGCTTGAAGGCAGATTGTCACTACCATGATAGAGCCCCGGGCACTTTAGGTCCTTGCTTGTGTTGATAATTTCACAAAATGTTCAATAAGTTCTCTTATAAGTAGTTGCTGCATCTTTACTGCATCTATAACGAAATAAAATGAAAGGTAAAATACCTCTTGTTGTTTCTGTGGATCGTTCACTATAACGCGTATGAAGCACCGGTTTTGATATAATAATTAACTAAAATCAACAGCTGTATAACTTCAGGCATTTCTTGAAACCTATTAGTTCACAGTACTTAAGATTCACAGCTACGTCACGGATTACTTTACAAATGGATCAACTGCACTGTAAATTTTAGGAAACCTTTCAAGTTTTGCAATAAAACATACTGTTTAAAAAACATAACAAATCCAAGTTGCATTGTCATGGGAGTATCATGATCATAGTACCGAAGTCTCGCGCAGATCTATACTTCATGGGCATTGGTTGACAGTGAATCTCGGCTTGCTGCTTGAGACTACTTGGCGAACATGGCGGCAGCGTGGATTGTGGTGACACGCCGTGAAACTCTGTCGTCAAAAACTGATAAATCCTTCATTAATGCTGAAAATTGTGCCACAATTGGCGACATTGCCAACCTAGATGGTTCTAAGGAGTGGGAAGATCGACCTATTGTACGCATTGTTTAGATGCAGTCGCCTCAATCAGACAAAACGGTGCTCCCCACTAGCGCACCGATCACGATAGCCCAGGACGTCGGCCTGAAATACATCGATGTTGTTTACGGGACTAAGTATTCTGTAAACGTGCATAACCCTTATGAAAGCAGCGAGAAGTTACTCGCATTAGCCGCAGAAGAGTCGAGTTATAATTATATTCACGCAAATTGACATCAAATAGCGGTCGTAGCCCTGCGGTGTGTCGCTAATCATAACCTATTTTCATTATTCACGCCCTTGAAGCCGCAAAGTTGTCGCTGGTGCAAATTTAGGCAACCCACAAAAATGTCCAGTTATACAAGTCAGATGACCTTTGCATGGATTAATGTGATAAACAAAGTTATACATGGAATAACATTTTATTTCAATTCTTCTCTCCGATCAATGATCTCACTTACAATTCTCTGAGAAACACACCAATCTAATGGAAAAAAAAGAATTAATTTGATTTTTTCAGCCCTCCTCAAAAAAATTGCCTTATAAACTCGAAAAACAAGGAATAAAAAAAATCTGGCCTTGTCACAACAACATTCACATAATGAAATGAAATGAAAGGAGGCCGCTGCAAATAGCAATGCAGTACACAGCTGCCGACGCTGGCTCTATTAGTTACACTTTCCACTTTAACGGAGTAACTATGTCACCAATACTATCTTCAGGTCCCTTCTTTCCTTTCCTCCCTTTTTATCCCTTTCTTTTCTCACTCGCTTATTAAAAACACCGCTTGTTCAAACACTCAACACTGGCACATGAGTTGTCGAAATGGTTGTTTTAGTGCTACAGTTTGAGGATTCAACGAATATTCACTGAGTATTAACCATTATTTAATTCCAAACGACACTTCCAACCAATCCATCATACTTTGTATCGTTCGCGAACGCAATTTGAACTACGACCTTTTTTTTTTTACACGTAACCACAACAAGCTGATAGAGCGAGACTGTGTTCCGTTTGAATCTAGGGCTGCTACCTCGTTTCAACAATATGATTATCGAGACAATTACGTGATACAGGCAATGCTGACTGCTTAGGGCAGAGAGCAGAAAAAACAGAAACATATTGATGTGTTTTCCAAAAAAACAAAGATGCCACGGCCATGCATTTAAAATACGAGCGAGCAGACGGGCGATATTTCGGGGTTCGCGCGGTCGAAAAATAATGCGGAAATGATTAAACAAGCGGTTGCAGCGAGTGAAAAAAAATGATCGAAAAGCAGAAGCGAGCAGGAGGTTGGGTGAAATTAGTGCTGTACATTCAGGTTCTGAAGCACGCCAGAGACAGACAAAATGCAGTTTTGAATATTGACACCGTTCGTATTTTTTAAATGAGCCAAAAAAAAAACAAAATTGTATGCTGCTCGTCTTGCAACGTTTAACGGCTACTTTCGGCTGAAGATTGGGTATAAGTACGTTATTTTAGAATGATTTTCATTTGGTTTCACGTGATGGTTAATCTGATTTATCATATAGCATTACAAACAGGAAGTCCTCGGCATAGGTCAGAGTACTAGTATACCCCAGACCACTCGTTTTGATGAATGGTCTGGGTGTGGCTTGTGGGTAAGAATAGAAAATGAACTTCGGTTAGGTTGTGATTATTTGGATTTTTGAAAATGTATTTTTACTATTAAAATGCACGTTTATTTTTTTTTCAACACAGATCTCCAGTCAAGAGGGTGGCGGTTAGAAGTAACCCCGGAGTTAAACAGGGAGTAAAACACAGAAGTGGAAGAACTGTCCATGCATTGACCAATCACGCAAGAGCTCACAAACACCAACAAAATAGTTGTTGTTGTACTCAATAAAGGGGTTTGGCACTAAAAACAATGGAACGTTTATATGCTTAAAGTCAGATTTAGATCGTGTTATAATCCTAAATCCCCCTTCGAAGAGTTGTAAGCACAAATGTTCATATTGGTATGTATCTATAATATACACACTGCTTATTATCGATTGTATACAGCATAGTTATTAGGAAAACATGCCCAAACACCTCATCATTGTCAGCAAGTATACTGTACATGTAGCGATAAATTTATTGATTATATTATTGTCTGCTTTATATACTCACATATTTTGCGGGTGTGCATACCATGAACCTGTCACAAGTTTAATAACCGATGGAATTAAACACGCACGGTGTTGTTATAATTGCTCGAGATAGTTAGCCAAAGGATGTAGCACTCGGCTGGCGTTAATTACCTGTTCCTGTGATCTAATCATTAGATTCATTTTCTTCATAGCTATTATTATATTGGCGGAGCATCAGTGTTGAATTCCATTTAATATAGTGATTATCACACAACTGTGCAAATGTTCACATAACTTAAAGTATCTAATAATACACAATCATTTAAATGTTATTAGAAATGTCATTAATAAAATAAATACAATATGATTACAAATATTAAACAGTAATTTAGTTTGCTACTTCTTTGCAAACATTTTAGATGTTGCGTGTTGATCTAACTGGTAACTTGTGACGTCTGCACACTCATTCAACATATATTCGTTAAAGAAGCAATAACAACTTGAGCCGAATGATTTCTGTTAGATTTTCTGAGGAAAGAAGGGACCTGAAGGTAGTACTGGTGATATAGTTACTTAAAGTAGAAAGTGTAACTAATAGAGCCAGCGTCGGTAACTGTATACTGCATTGCTATTTGCAGCGGCCTCCTTTCATTTCATTTCATTATAGGAATGTTGCTATGACAAGGCCAGACATTTTTTATTCCTTGTTTCTCGAGTTTTTATGAGGCATTTTTTGGAGGAGGACGGAAACAAATAAAATTAATTCTTTTTTTCCATTAGATTTGTGTGTTTCTCAAAGAATTGTAAGTGAGATCATTGATCGGAGAGAAGAAAGGAAATACAATGTTATTCCATGTATAACCTTGTTTCTCACATTAATCCATGCAAAGCTCATCTGACTTGTATAACTGGACATTTCTGTGGGTTGCCTAAATCTGCAAGAAAACCCCAAATTAGCAGTTCTTGTGAATTTCACACTGAAATGTTTTGTCATTAAAATTACAACCACTCACTCGAATATCCAGTTTTACAAATAGATTTTTGAAATTTAAAATAGTATAATGTATGCGTACTCAAAGTACACAAGCTTGATTAGAGTGTTTCCACCAACTGAATAAAAAGTCTAACCCACATATGCACAGGCGACGGCTTCAAGGGCGTGAATAATGAAAGTATATTGTTGCTTAGCGACACACCGCAGGGCTACCGCTATTTGATGTCAATTTGCGTGAATATAATTAAAACTCGCCTCTTCTGTGGCTAATGCGAGTAACTTTTCGCTGCTTTCATAAGAAAATCCAGGGCGGTTGGCTCCTGTTCATCAGGGCTATGTACGTTGACAGAATACTTAGTCCCGTAAACAACATCGATGTATTTCATGCCGAAGTCCTGGGCTATCGTGATCGGTGCGCTAGTGGCGAGCACCGTTTTGTCAGATTGAGGCGACTGCAGCCCATCAATGCGTACAATAGGTCGATCTTTCCACTCCTTAGGAACATCTAGGTTGACAATGTCTGTAATTGCGGCACAATTTTCAGCATTAATGAGGGATTTCTCAGTTTTTGACAACAGAGTTTCACGGCGTGTCACCACAAACCAGGCTGCCGACAAATTACGCTGAAATAAAATTTTATTTTTATTTAATTTTCGGCTCCTCTTTCACACGGCGGGTTCGCAAAACAAGGGATAAAAAAGTCTGGCTTAACTGATTTAATTCAAGCCTTTGCTAGACCAGATAGGTAAATACTTTTAAAATACCACACTTCCCGTGTTGGGGTGATTTCAAAGTAGGTGGTGAAAATAAACTAACCATTTGATTGATAGAAAAGTGAAAAACGAATAAAATGGTATGGATGTAGTGCATAAATGCAGATTTGATCAAGTGAGAATGAGATTGTAAATTTTAATTCTAGAGAGCATGTTTCTCTGAAATTAATGATTTTTTTTGTTCCAGTATTTTTTTATTTTTTGCCAGGTATTTGATTTGCCAGGAGAAACTGCATTGGAGACAGCAATAACACATGGGATTAGAATTGGCAACTTCATTTATGTCAAAGGGGTTTAAAGATATTTTTGTTCGTTTCAGTTCATTGCTGATTTGTTTTGAAGTGTCAATGTGTTTATAATAATTGGGTATTGTATCTACACTTTCACGAAAGTGTTGATTTTCAATAAACACATTTATTCAGCTGCACACAAGCAGAGAACAGTTCTTCATACGATTGATATCATTACACATGTTTGTACTTGATTAATGTTTTAAATAATTACTTGATTATGTGATATGTTTATCGTATGTTATGATTACTGTACAATAGTGCAAAGTGTCTGATCATGAAACGCATCATTTAATATATTTTGCTCATTAATACTTTTCAAAATGACAACTATATTTGTAACATTTTATCAGTAGAAATACATTTCAAAATGTGCCTCTGCTACAAGCATTGTCAATATTCACATTGTGTTTTGCGCTAAAGCACTTTTCAAATGATAAACAATGAGAAACACTATTTCTATACATATTTCTGGCGGAAACACTTGAAAAAGTGTTTAGTGAAATCACCTTTGAAAGTATTATAATCACTTTTTATACAGGTACCTAGTGGAAACACGTTTAAAAATGTATTTCTAGTAAAATCACTTTTAATTATTAATTTCATTTAAGGATGTAGTAGACTTTCGTTGGGCAAAACAGAAAAAGCTTGATAAAAATAATAATAATGGTTAATGACTAACAATTTTTACATGTTATTGTAGCCCTTGCAACACTATACAAAAATATGATAACACTTATGTCAACATTAATTACGTCACGTGACTGCTAAATAAACAAAATCGATTGTTCTGCTATTTTTACTAGAAAACGAAAACAGTTAGCCAACATATTTTTATGAGAAAAGGAAGACTACAATGTTCTTAACAATAATGTAAAAGAAATAGTTTCTGAATTGTTTGGTTCTTTTACAAAGTGGTTGAGAAGAATTCTGTAATAAATTAGAGTGCTCTCTTTTCACAGGTCAATTGGCAATGAAATATCACTGATACTTGAAAACTATTTTACATTTTGTTTTCTCTTAAGTTCAATCTCTGAAAAAATCAATAAAATCGGACAAGAACTGTTCGCGTAATCGTGATTTTTGTGGTTTTAGACACGTTACGTTTCAAATGGCTGAAAAGACTCAAAAACCAAAAGTAGCACAGTCGAGAGAATATTTTCTGTTCAGCGCATCGTATTCAGTTATTTTTTTATGTTTAAGATAGCTATTGTGTTGGTTTTATGAAAATCAAAACAACACGTTTGGTACATGGCCGATAAAGTTATGAAAAATCGATAATTTGAAAAAAGCAACGTGAAAACTAAGTATGGCCGCCCTTGAATAAACAGTGTAATCCCGTTATCAATTTAAATGTATTTGCTTGACAAGCTTAGTTTCGAGTGTTATACCATATCACAACAAACTTGGCAATTGTTTATGTACAAAACGTGGTATGTGACCGTTAAACTTGAACACTGTCGTGTCTAACGCTCTTTCTCGCAACTTTCTCGTAAGCCACGGCATCTGAACCAAGCGAAAATGTCATCAGAGCAGAACTACATAATGAGATGCGAGTACTCGGTAAAGCTACGCTTTTTATTTTTTACTAAATATCGGCAATGACACTTTTGTTGTTGAATATCAATTAAAAATCGTAATTGAAGTAAAAAAGGGGCCTACTATTTGCTGACCGAATCCGCTTGGAAGCAAGTCAGTCAAGCTTGCCGACAGTACTGCCGTGAATTACAGGTCGTCGTTTTTGCTCTATAACTCGTTACAATCGGAGTCTCGTTTAGTTTAGTTTTGTCGACTTGAAGTACGATTGTTATAAAATTATTACCAGCATAAAACAGATTTCATTTCCAATAGCTAAGAATGTACGTGTAACTAACTGCTTTGTCTATACACCACCGATGCGTCACTGAAATTTGAAAGTCAGTCTGCCGTCCCACATGACACAATGGACCTGATTAGTCTATTTTGACTACCTCGTAAGTTCTTAGCCAATACACGTGCATGTGCTATGTTCGAAAGGTCGCATGTGCACCGGAGACTAAAGTGAGATTCCCAGCCATAACAAGATTCATGGATATTTATTTTTCCCTTTTTACACCGAGAACATTTACAGTGGTCAGCCAGATTCGAAATTAATATATCCAGGTCGACGAGTCTCGTGTTATTCGCTTCACCGCAAGCGTTACCAGATACTGCAGACTTCGCTGGCGATATTTTTCGTTTCGACATCATGCTCATCCTGTATGTTGATGTTGTGTCGTCAGCCTCCAGTGACAGTATAGTGGTGACACATTCGAGGTAGTTACGGTGGTGTCTTCAGTCTCCAGTGCGGTGGAGCAGATATCACTTTGGTTTTCACTCAACTTGTCTGTTATCGACTCGTCCGACTTTAATTCGTTGATGAACTGTGTTTCGTAGTAAAAAAATACGGTTTCTGCTATTCAGAAATTTGCAGGTTTCGCCTGTCATTGGAACACTCTTTTTCCAATATTTTCCCTGTGCCATTTTTTTCAAAATAAACTTGGTCAAAACAAAATAAATGAACAGTAATATATAGTAGAGAAAAGCGATGCGATGAACTATCAGCAACGAGTAAGTGTATCCGGTCATTTGACCGGCAGCGTACACTCGATGTTTATTTGCGGGATTAAGCTAATTAAAAATGTTATTGTTTTGGCTCAGGGGGGGGGGGCTTAGCCGAAGTGCACATTCCCGGGGTTTCCGTTAATTGTAAAGCCGTTTTTTCTTGAAATAAAAACGTGATTTAATAAAAAAAACAAGGTCGTATGGCTACCTATAGGTATAAGTCACCATTTAATGAAAGAAACAAAAATGAAGAAAAAAATTACCACCAAAGTTTACTACATCCTTAAACAATGTTTTTTAAACAGTGTGTTATATTGAAAACTTGAAAGGTTTCCTAAAATTTACAGTGCAGGAGATCCATATGTAAAGTAAACCGTGACGTAGTTGTGAATCTTAACTACTGTGAACTAATAGGTTTCACTGTTTTCCAAGAAATGCCTAAAGTTATACAGCTGTTGATTTTAGTTTATTATTTTATCAAAGCCGGTGTTTCATACGCGTTATAGTGAACGATCTACAGAAACAACAAAAGGTATTTTACCTGTCATTTTATTTCGTTATAGTACAGTAAAGATGCAGCAACTACTTATAAGAGAACTTATTGAAAATTTTGTGAAACTATCAACACCAGCAATGACCTAAAGTGCCCGTGGTTCTAATATCGTAGTGACGTATCTGCCTTCAAGCAAAAGATTAACATATGTTATGTCATTGCTCTACAAAAAAGTACTATAAACACTGCTGTGTAGTGTGACATTATGCGACTGAGAGCATACTTTATAAATGCTGTAACTGAAGACATATCTTATTATTGGCAAGTTTACACTACCTTCTATGTTAATATTTATGATGGTCCTGGTAAAATAAGTAATGTGAATATTGAATTAATTTGCTTTTTTGCTGATTTTCACCACAGAAATGCTTTTCAGAAGGTATCTATATTACTCACTGTTTGTCCCTATTTGTCTGAGCTCATCAGTCACTACTCCACTGCCAGGTATATCAGTGCCAGGCTCAATCAAGTGGCTAAAAGAGAGGTGCTTGTTTGATGGTAACTATTTGGATAGCTGCTCCACAAAGGATGGGAGAAGATGCGAACAATTTGAAGTATATTCAAAAGGTAGACTGGTATGCAATTGTGACCAAAACTGTATATACTATGGAGACTGCTGCCACGACTATATCAGAATTTGTACTCAAAACGAAACGATTGCATCAACCACAGTAATGAGCAATTCCATGACAGGAAATGGTCCTGGAATAACAGAAGCCGATAATCGCCGACCTAAATCAGAATGCATAGCTCATCCTAATCGTCGTGTTGGATGGTGGATGATAACTGAATGTCCAGGTACCTGGTCCGATTCACAAATTCGTGCACTATGTGAAGATAACCTTAACGTTACAGGTAATGTCCTCATAGTTCCTGTTTTTTCTGAATTTGTTTGTACACAAATATATGGTGAAATAATATGATGGCTTAGAATCAATAACTTATTTTGGGGAAAATATAACACATTTATTACATAAATGTAAATGTTTACTATGAATACCAGCCAGGTAACTTACATCGTTTAAGAGGAACAAGGATTTTAAAATTGGGTCTCTCACATAAATAATTCAAAAATATATTTGAATGAAAATAACTAAGTGATATAATAATCTGGCAGAATTTAGAATCTACTCTGCGACAAGGATGTATGTATTAGATGTGATGTAAAAATTGATGTAATTGATGTCGTGGGTTAAACTTCTCATCAATATACACCAGTTTACATAATTAAAACAGGTTGCCTGTTTATTTACTGTAATAACGAATGAGAGACAATTATAATAATGATAATTTTAACCAAAACAATAGGCTCACCAGACAGCTTTGCTTTCTGAAATTCTAATAAGAAAATTAACAACGATATACAAACTATGAAAAGGTGACGATTTGAGGGAGTTACTAGTTGTTGTTTATTACCATATAAAGGATGTTTAGTATTATTGTTTCATTTACACTTGATTCTCACTGTTTATAGGCAGTTTAAATTTGTTTTTATTATCATATACAATCAATTTTCAGACAAACTGAATCATGTTATTATATTGTTATTTCTGAAACTTTTAGATGAAATGCCAATTCATGTGACGTCACTAATAGGAGTGGTGTATAACAACATTTACTGTGCCATTTGCAATGGGGAAGATCATTCAGATTTAGAGTATTGGACAGACTGTTTGAACACAGAGGAAGATATCCACATGTGTAACGTGTCTCTCATTCCTCCTAAAAACAGCATCAGAAATATCAGAGCATGTGTTTCATCCTACATTGATTATTGTGACCAATCAAAGTGGAATGGGTCAATGCAACTTTATCAAAGTGTCGAAAGCAGATGCTTAAATGATGATTTGGCAGTTTACAGCAATGTTTTTGATGTTTATAAAAATGCATTTTGCGTTTATTGCAATTCTGGTGAAATTCGTGAATGCGGTATTAGGTATCCAATCGGTAATCGTCATGGACCAAATGGATTGCTCTTTGGTTCAGAGGAATATAAAGTTGTCAGTAGGGTCCAGTGTCACCAGGGTATCAAAATTAACCAGATTGGACAGCAATGTAACGAGATCAAAATAATGTCAAATAGTGAATCCAATGACAGTGTGATACACCTTTCTCTATCATTTGCCGCTTTAGATAATGGTAATCCTGTACTTCAACTCTCGCAAACAATACAGACAAACCTCTCTTCATGCATTTATACTTCAATACAAAACTTCAGTATTGATGCAATCAATATCTCCATCATCGCCAATGCAAACGAAATCAAAGTTCACTTAATTATATTCGAATATGATTTACTACAAGGTTTGTGGATTGTTGAGAAAATTAAGGTCAATGGCATTAAGTGTGATAGTATTGTGTTCGATTTAAATACTGTTGAAGGTTCAAATCCGTCAATATTTGAACAATTTGCACAGAAATGCTACATTAAACTTGTTTTATTAAAAGATAAGTCAAATTATTACACTGCATCTTCTAAAGACACTGTTATGTATATGTACATTTCATACTGGAAACACTTTTCTTGTGATGTTGAGTATTCAGATCAATCAAATAATATGAATCATTATATATGTGTATTTGAGGTGTGTGATAGCCTACAATGCGATAAAGGATTACTGACAACATTACAGTCATTTAATTTTGAAGTCCATCATGACAAATTAGTATACAGATTGTTATATCTCAACATTGTTGAGAAAGAATTTGTTCTTAGTTCTGACTGGTTAGTTGCCTACATATGTCTTGAAAATAATTACCAACTTGTTTTAGAGTGGTTAACACTCGTATCTTATTTAGTATCTATAGTATCACTTATAGTCTCTATTGTATTGTATTGTAGGTCTCCAGACTTATTAAATTTCCCCCAAAAGATAACTCTTAATTTTATTATCTCTTTATTAGCTGCTCAGACTGTTTTTGTTGTGAGCTGGTTTGTTACACGAAATGCAATTATATGCATCACTGTAGCGGTCATATCTCATTATGCATGGTTGGTCACGTTTTCATGGATGGGCATCATTGCATTTGATATTTTTCGTACATTTGGAATGTCCTCATTTGCTAATTCTAGTCATGCGACTCACTCTACTTTAGTTCGGTATATTCTTATAGGGTGGTTTGTACCTGCTGTGGTAGTCTCAGTTGCAGCTTTTATCGATTTTTGCGAATATACTGAGCTTACTATTGGATATGGGCAGTTCGGAAGTTGTTGGATTGGGAATCGGAATGCTCTACTTGTATTTTTTGTTGCACCAGTCTCACTGGTTCTATTGTTGAACGTTATGTTCTTCACAACGTCAGTCTACCGCATTAGAAGTTCGATATTAGAAACCAAACGATATTTTGTGGGACAATCTCATTCATGGAATGGCCAACAGATTTGCATGGTGTTCAAAATGTCAATTACATTTGGTTTCACATGGATTTTAGGATTATTAGAAACTTTTATTACCTCATATGTGTTGTCATTTATTTTTGCGATTGCCAGTGCTTGTCAAGGGCCAGTTATGCTTGCATCGACCACCTCAAACACCATAAAAGGAAAAAGAAATTCGACGAAAATTGTACAGTCAAAACTGTAATATTGAATAGATATAGATTATGTTGCATATAGATTCAAATCGTTACATGAAATGGCGTTCTCATAGTTTCGGTCTACATGAGAAGAACACAATTTCAAGATAAATAATAGTAAATTATTACTCGTTAAATAAATAGATGAGAGTTTATATTGTCATAAAAGTATATATTATAATTATGTTATGATGTGAATAGGTATTGTGCTAAATCACAAATTCATACAATTAAGGTGTTACTTTACTTTGTAATCTATATTGAATTTGTTTTTATGACTGTGTATCAGAGAATGTATTTATCCTGAACAGTAGCAACTGAAATAGCATAGACATTATTTTTTATATGTGTTTTTGGTGAATCTCCAATCACATCTTCATTCATGTTGGAATTTAACATTTCAATTTTTGTGTATGAAATAATAGTATGTAAAATGTAATTTGATTTTTTCTGATTTTGATTTGATTGTCTTGAACATGTAATTTCACCTGTACGGCTTGTAATTTATCGGTTCCGGTATTTAATTGTTGTTATTGTGTATATTTATTTGTTCCATTCCTTGGATAATTTATTTGCTTTCAGCTAGGCGTATAACGAAGTAATCGTCATTTTCGAATGACGTCATTTTCAATTTATAAATTGTTAATAAATATTATGTAAATGCCTGGTTGTACAGCTTTACTATTTGAGATGAGTGTGTGTGTGTGTCAGAATTATTGCTTTACCTAAGCCATAATAAGGTCAAAGATTTATGGCCGACAGAGAAAGTTTAGTATGGTGCACAAATAAAGCTTCTCTTAATTGATTTAAAACAAGATAGTAGTGTTTTTGACAGGTAAATATATAAATACGATGAAAATATTTCTAGTATACAGAAGTCTACCATGCTGCTCGATATGTGTGTTAATAATAAGTTTGACACTGCAGTGACAGCGACGCACACATTTAGTTTTAACTGGACATTGTGCACATGGGTGGATCTAAGCAGTTGTGTTTTGGGCATTGTATTGTGTCTGGCACTGAATGCTGATAAGCCGAGACATGGGCAGAACTACACTGATTAATATTATAGATTTTCCTAGAAAACCATTTTGAAGTGGATGCAACAAAACACTAATGTATAAATTATAATATTATTCTCTTTACAGAAGACCATATCTTTGTATTAGTAAGGTAACACAATTATAAAACGTAGCTCTCTTAGTCGTGTAATGGCGTCCAATGCATTAGTGTTCATAGCACTAGCTAATTCTGTAGACAAACGACAAAACCTATGTTCATAATCGGTTGAAAGCATAGCGTCACCACGGTACGCAGGCCAAGAGACTTTAGTTTAGTACTTGTATGGAGTATCTGAGCAATAAAGTTATTCAAGCATATTAGGCTGTACCTGTATCATAGAACATTTAAAGACAATGTTATGTTAGTATGATTGTTGCTAAGACGCTTAATAATGTGTTGGCATTCAGCTCCAATAAAATAAATCTACATGATGCAGCTAAATGCGAAACTGAAACTATTATATCAGCTAAAATGCGTTTTCACAAAAAACATCCAATCATTTGATCATGATGTTGTATTCCAACATGAAAAAAATGTTACAAACAACAAACTGCTACTAGCATGAGGAGATTTAATCCCATGAACGTTCTATAAAATACAAACGTCAATATGAACAAACAGAAACTGATACTACCATATACTTACAATTCCGACAATTTGTAGCAAGTTCAGTGAGACAGTGGCCTCCACTGCTGATCCACCAATGTCAGGACGCAAACCTTGTCATAGATACCTGATCAGCGACTGTTAAAAATTAACACTAAGATTACAGACATATGTCCACACGTTTTCGAAATGTCCATCGATTATTGTTCCTAAAATTTTGAATTCCTGTGTTTTCACTTATTTTTTTTATGCAGTTTGTATAACCCCACTTTTTACCATTATAAGACGGAATTAAATATCCTTCTCAGTAAATAGCATAGTTTTGCATTATCACGCATAAAAATTAAACATTTGCGACCTGATCTATACCATGCGATGTTTCAACAATTAGCTGGCCTCACAATCAAATCAATCTTCTTGAATGCGGGGATTAAAATACGTTTTCCCCTTCAGTGTGTGGAAAGGTATTTCTTGCACGTTTTGATGAGAATTTTCATGTACAAACTGTACCACTTATGTAATAGAATACGTTATTTAATAAACAGTGATTAAATGCAATTCAGTGTGTTGGAAAATCACTCTGTCCGCAGCCCGGGAAACATTCATGTAGAGTCATGGCTACGTACTGAAACATGTTAATTTTTAGATTGAACTATCAATGCCCGTTAAAACAATACTTCAATGTTTTGTGATATTTTTCAAATTGTACAATTCTATGCAAAATTTGTCATATGTACGAGTTCAATCAATGGAGTCAGTTAATTCACATACATCAATTGTATGACGCTACGGTTCACGAACTCCGAACAGACGATAATGAAGTATTTGCAACGCCCTCACACAGCATAAATGGAACGTTTAAGGGAACTCTGAAAGGTTTAATTGCTGATTGGTCACCACATAATGGTTGGGTCAATACATTTTCGTTTTGATAGTACATTTTTTCACAATTCTTAGATGTACCATAGATGTTCACTTGATTATATAATTGTGTATAAATATCTTAGTCAAAAAAATTACATATACATACAATTTTTACATATAGATAAATACATCCCTAAAATGTTGGCACAACACAAAGAATTTGCTATTACATGTATGTGAGCTAACGCGTAAACAGAATAAATGGTTTTTGGTTTGTATATGTTACACTTTTAGAATAAATAAACAATAACTTTTGAAATACGTTCACACAAATGGAAATCGAACCAATGTGAAATCGCGCCCTCTATGGCAGTATACTGCAGAGCAGCACGGAGGGCGACAGAAAGGGGTAATAATAGCACCATAACTTCAAGTATATTTATGATAGACTCCGGCACCCGTATGTATTCCTTTAGAAATTCTGAAAGGCAATTGTTGCTGCTTTTTAAGGAGCATGCCACCTGTTCATATGCTCCTTATATTATACTACAATAGTTAAATGAGCTTGAACACGACACAAGTTACCAGTCACTCGAACACGTAACCTATACTAGTGTTCGTCGTGAAAAAACTGTCGATTAAGAAAAGTATTTGACAACAGATGTAGCAACATAAATTAATGTTCAATATTAGTTTTCATGTTTACGAAAGTCTGTTAGAACCATATCACATCAGGGAAAAAATTATTATCACGAGATATTATCACGAAATCACGAGATATTATCAGGATACACTATCACGAGATCACGATACACTATCACTAGACACTCACGAGGTCACGAGACACTCACGAGATCACGAGACAATATAACGCGACAATATCACGAGATCACGCGATACTATCAAGAGATCACGCGATACATACTATCACGGGTTTTGATCAAAATTTACGTCACAGTTACCCATTTCTTGAACCTAACACAAATGGTTAAAAGACAAAAAACACGCGCCATAATTACGCCAGCAAGGTGTCGATCTACATTAAGGGAGCACTGTCTAGTGAATTTATATTCCTGAATAAATTTGCCAAAGACGAATTATAGACCGTTTATTTTATTATCATACTCATTTAGACAGATTGACGTATATAACTTACAATCATATGACAAGCTATGTCTATTGCTTAATTTCGATGATTGCTCAGCACAAAAATGTCTACTATTCGGCCATCTTGAATCAGATCGTGAAACAAATTGATGTGCACGCACGCACTCACTAAAGTCAGTCC
This sequence comes from Saccoglossus kowalevskii, assembly GCF_978046115.1. Lineage (NCBI taxonomy): Eukaryota > Metazoa > Hemichordata > Enteropneusta > Harrimaniidae > Saccoglossus > Saccoglossus kowalevskii. The sequence goes on along the minus strand of NC_140650.1, from coordinate 15,494,134 downwards.
ATAACTTCACGTTTCCGTCATAGAAATAATCAATTGTGAGGGGATAACATGGGAATATGTATGTGGGAAAGGTCATATGACATAATAATTTATGAATGAAAGTGAATACAATGTTTATATTCGTTGACAGATTTCCAAATTTTATTTTTTCAACGTTGAAAATTGTTTGTGGGCAAGTGAATGAAGACGGTGGAATGTCTGAAAATTTGTGCAAACTGTGTTTTAGTAAACTGATAACATATCGATCCGGTTTCGTTATGTTTCCCATCAAACGCATCAGTGCCCTGAGATACAGCACTTAGCGCCTTTTTTTGATGGGCAGCAAGCTCGTTCACAGAGCAAAAACAACACGTTGATTTCTATATTCCAATATTCTAATTTTATCAAGTAATGTGTGGTTTCTATCATGTGTTCTGATTGGGTAATGCAAATGAGCCCAAGGGAATCTTATAATCGATTGAGGGCGTGCGACATACAGTAAATCATGGTGAAATCTGCCTAGGGTTAATGTTGAGGCTTCGGCCGGATAAATGGTCCTTGGCTGGCGAATATAATAAACCAGGCAATAAATACACAACCAAATTAAGCCTTCTTTGTCATTTGTTTCGACTATAATTTATATTCTAAGACACAATATCGATATGGTCATAACAGCCAAAGTACGTTCTAAATGCAGTTATATCTTGTACGATATCTCAAAATGTTGCTCAGTGTTGTGTAGTCCATGTATCTAATATACTGTTTAAGTAAGCCGGCAACCCCCCACTCTTCATCAATCATCTGCCCAGGAAACAATAGTTGGGTGATAACACCATTTGTTGTTGGTTTTCTACTCCAAGTGGTTCAAGAATTGCACCACAGCCACCACTAACAACATTGAGTCACTAAAACCAACATGTAGCTGCTAAAACAAAACAAAGTCATGTACCTGAATCATTTTCAGAAAACAAAACTGAAGAAGATTTTTATCCAGCGTGTCACCACTAAAAAGATCATTATCTTTCTACCCATCCAGAACTGCACACACACACTGAGTGTGCTCTATGTCCCACCATCTCTCCATTAGTTGATAATCGTATCCTTATTTGGATATTGACTCAGAAAAAGAAAATTACAATAAAGACGAAAAACTGATGAAGTAACAAAATGGAAGCGCTACAATTGAAAAGAATGAAAAAAGAAATTGTTTATGTATTTAGGGGAAGCTGGTAGTTTTTTAAATGATTTTCTCTGGCACTGAAACAATGTTTTCCATTTGTTACTGTTGTTAGATAATTTTCATACTGGCAATTCTTCGTTAGCAGTCTACATGGGCGCAGCTTATTCTTTTTGTTTTTGTTTTTATTATCATCATGCATTTGTTCTTGACTCTTTTTTTTCGAATACTTTTTTTGAGCATAATGCAAATTGTGTTGATTAGATTGGTGTTATAATTTGGATCATGACTTTTTGAAACCAGATACCCAATTAAGTATACCTTTACCATACATATCAATGCCAAGTCTGAATGCTTCATGGACTAGTGTGTTTTCATGTTTGTTTTTATTTTTAGCCAATATTTTATCATTTGTTATATACTAGTCAGTAAATTAGGGTGTCTACCTAATTCAAAATACATGCCAAGTATACTGGCTTTACAGTTTACCTTAACATGTATTTGCAAAATTTGTTATGAATTTGTTCAATAGGTAGCCCACTATCAAAAATATCTTTTATTTGTAGTATGAAGGCGCTCGTCCAAATTTCGCTGCAATAGATCGGGATAAATTTAACCATACTAACATACTAGGTATGGTTTGACTGGAATATTGTACAAATTGATGTTTTGTTATAGTTTAGCCAGATTTATTGAAAATCATGATTTTAGACTTAGTTTCCATATAGTCGGGCCAATGCATCCATTTTCTGAAGTGTTTTCAAAATTTCCAGTGTAGGTAATCGACACGTACAGAACACCGTGACTTGGTGGTGTACCTAAACTACTGTGATCTAATAGATCACGCAGGTTTTTACTACGTCTCTAAGTTATGATTTGTTATGATAAGAATGATTTACACCATGCTGAATTAGTTATTTAAAAAGTCGTTATTCGTGAAACAGTCTAACTGATGCATAGCTATTTAGAATTATTTTAACCTTTCTAAAATACCTAATCGTCACGGCACTTTCACTCATAAGCTGTGTCGTGTAAAAAGAATAACCTAACATTATTTATGTAGCTCACCCACCTTATTAAGGGTTTCTTTTTGTATTAAAACTGTGTTATATGCGCCGTACGTAATACTTCCCCGTTTCATCGGAAATGCCTGAAGTTTGTATAACTTTAGTAAATCAGTTTTCCCATTCCGATTTCCTATACCTGATTATAGTGAATAAGAACTTGGTAATATCAGTAAAAATACTGTACATTTTCTTTTGTTGATTTGACCACAGAAATGGTTTTCAGAGAATATATATTTTACTCATTGTTCTTCCTTATTTATCTGAGCTCATCAGTCACGACTCGACTGTCTGGTATATCGGAGCAAGGTATAATAAAATTGTTGAAAGACAAGTGTTTAGGTGATGACGAATAGATACTAGCTCCATAAAGAATGGGACACGATGTGGACAGTTTGAAGTAGTTACTTTCCCTAGTATCTGGTATGCAATTGTGACCATGACTGTATATATTAGGAGACGACTATATCAGAATTTGTACTCAAAACTACACGACTGCATCAACAACGATAATGAGCAATTCCACGACAGAAGAATGACCTGAAACACTAGAAGATGATAATCACCGACCTAACTCAGAATGCATAGCTCATTCTAATCATGTTGGATGTTTGATGATAACTGAATGTTTAGGTACCTGGTCAATTACAGGTAATGTCCTCATAGTCCCTATTTTATCTATTTATCTATGTTCTTCAAAACAGGGACTGGTTCGTAATGTTTTTGCTAAAAGGCCATTACTTCATACAATGAAGATAGAAACGATTTTAAACGTTCGTCTGAATATATATATATATATGTTTAGTTCTTTTAAAAGATTCCTCTTATTAGTAAATAGCGTTCTCACTCAACAATATTTAGAATGAGTGGTTGGTCAAAAGTTTGATGAGTCAGGTGCATCTATTGGCTAAGCTTGTTGTTGTTGTACATAGATGCAAATGAGTATAGGAACCATTAATGCTGTAGGATGTACTGGGGGAGGTGGAGGATTTCATGTTTGTTATGACTGGTCGTAATGTGTTATCTCGTTGTTTTCAGAATGCAGCCTGATATTTGTGGCTTTCTTGGTTGTTCAATTATGGTTAAAATGTGTGTGGTGGGTGGTATACGTGTTTATTGTTTGTTGAGTAATTGTTTAGACACCCTGCAACTTGAAATGGTATGGTCCAAATTCAAATTCGATATTGCGGTGTTGAATATCTGTGCGATATGGCGGTGTCGTCTAAAAACATGGCATCAAAATGATTTCTGTTTATTTATTTACTGTTGTAGATCCTGAGAACTAGACACTGAGTATGATGTCGGGAATAAATGGTATTCTGAACAAGCTTTATAAATTATTGCTGGCAATATTCTAATATGAATTGGGAGCAAACTGTGACACCAAATCTAGTCGTTGTATTGTTATGCTTCTAAAATAAATTTTTCAAATGTCTTGAAACATATTCAAATATAAGGATATGGATTGCAAAATATTAAGATTATATAGTGTCCAACACATTAATTTGTAAGTGGTAAATTTATTTTAAAAAAATCAGTGACAATAATATGAAATAAAATAAATAAATTAAATAGAAAAATTATGTGTATTAACAACGGCTGTATTTGTGCGCCATGCCTAACTTTCTCTGTCGGCCATAAATCTTTGCCCTGATTATGGCTTAGGTTTAGTTACAGCGTGTAATAATTCTGACACACTCATCCCAAATAGCAAAGCTATGTATCCAGACATTACATAATATTTATTAAAAATTGTTATAGTTGCCACAGTAAACAATATGCTGTAAGAAATATTTTTTGTCTTGAGACATTTATACATTAAATATACTTAGCATCTCATCATTGAAAAAAAAACGACAACATTGATATAAGCCTAGCTCTTACCCAAGCAATAGAACAAATAAATATACACAATAACAACAATAAAATACCGGCAACAATAAATTACAAACCGTACGTATCAGAGAAATAAAAATAGAATTTATATACTAAAAAAATAGATAATAAAATTTTAAATTCCAGCATGAGATTCTCAAAAACACATTCGTATGTTACCTAAATATTATGAATTTGTTAATTATATTTCAAATACAATACCTATTACTTAATCGTAATACAATTATAATATATCATTTTATGACAATATCAGCGCTCATCTGTTTATTTAAAAGATAATAATTTACTATTATTTATCTTGAAATGGTGTTCTGATATGTAGATCAAAACTGTATGATAGAGAACGTATGCATACACAATTATTATATAACGATTTAAATCTATATGCAACATAATCTATATGAATTAAATTATTACAGTTTTGACTGAGCAGTTTTCGTCGAATTTCTTTTTCTTTTAACGGTGTTTGAGGTAACCGATGCAAGGATAACTGGCCCCTGACAAGCAGTCCCAATTGCGAAAATAAATGACAACACATATGAGCTAATAAACGTATCTAATAATCCTAAAATCCATGTAAAACCAAATGTAATTGACATTTTCAACACCATGCGTATTTGTTGGCCATTCCATGAATGAGATTGTCCCACAAAATATCGTTTGGTTTCTACTATCGAACTTCTAATGCGGTAGACTGGCGTGATGAAGAACACAACGTTCAAGAATAGAACCAGTGAGACTGGTGCAACAAATAATACAAGCAGAGCATTTCGATTCCCAATCCAACAACTTCCGAACTGCCCATATCCAATAGTAAGCTCAGTATATTCGCAAAAATCGATAAAAGCTGCAACTGAGACTACCACAGCAGGTACAAACCACCCTATAAGAATATACAGAACTAAAGTAGAGTGAGTCGCATGACTTGAATTGGCAAATGAGGACATTCCAAATGTACGAAAAATATCAAATGCAATGATGCCCATCCATGAAAACGTGACCAGCCATGCATAATGAGATATGACCGCTACAGTGATGCATATAATTGCATTTCGCGTAACAAACCAGCTTAGAAGGAAGACAGTCTGAGCAGCTAATAAAGAGATAATAAAATTAAGAGTTGTCTTTTGGGGGAAATTTAATAAGTCTGGAGACCTACAATACAATAAAATAGAGACTATAAGTGATACTATAGATACTAAATAAGATACGAGTGTTAACCACTCTAAAACAAGTTGGTAATTATTTTCAAGACATATGTAGGCAACTAACCAGTCAGAACTAAGAACAAATTCTTTCTCAACAATGTTGAGATATAACATTCTGTATACTAATTTGTCTTGATGGACTTCAAAATTAAATGACTGTAATGTTGTCAGTAATCCTTTATCGCATTGTAGGCTATCGCACACCTCAAATACACATAAATATTGATTCATATTATTTGGTTGAACTGAATACTCAAGATCACAAGAAAAGTGTTTCCAGTATGAAATGTACATATACATATCATTGTCATTAGAAGATACCGTGTAATAATTTGACATATCTTTTAATAAAACAAGTTTTATGTAACATTTCTGTGCAAATTGTTCAAATATTGACGGATTTGATCCTTCAACAAATGTTAAATCTAACACTATACTATCACACTTAATGCCATTGACCTTAGTATTCTCAACAATCCACAAACCTTGTTGTAAATCATATTCGAATATAATTAAGTGAACTATGATTTCGTTTGCATTGGCGATGGTGGAAATATTGATTGCATCTATACTGAAGTTTTGTATTGAAGTATAAATGCATGAAGAGAGGTTTGTCTGTAATGTTTGCGAGAATTGAAGTACATGATTACCATTATCTAAAGCGACAAATAATAGAGAAAGGTGTATCACACTGTGATTGGATTCACTATTTGACATTATTTTGATCTCGTTACACTGCTGTCCGATCTGGTTAATTTTGATACCCTGGTGACACTGAACCCTACTGACAACTTTATATTCCTCTGAACCAAAGTGTAATCCAATTAGACTATGACGATTACCGAGTGAATACCTAATACTGCATTCACGAATTTCACCAGAATTGCAATAAACGCAAAATGCATTTTTATAAACATCATTCAAATTGCTGTAAACTGCCAAATCATCATTTAAACATCTGCTTTCGACACTCTGATAAAGCTGCATTGACCCATTCCACTTTGATTGGTCACAATAATCAATGTAGGATGAAACACATGCTCTGATATTTCTAATGCTGTTTTCAGGAGGAATGAGAGACACGTTACACATCTGGATATCTTCTTCTTGGTTCAAACAGTCTGTCCAATACTCTAAATCTGAATGATCTTCCCCATTGCAAATGGCACAGTAAATGTTGTTATACACCACTCCTATTAGTGACGTTACATGAATTGGCATTTCATCTAAAAGTTACAGAAACAACAATTTAATAACATGATTCAGTTTGTCTTAAATTTGAGTGTATATGATAATAAAAACATATTTTAAACTGCTTATAAACAGAGAGAATCGAGTGTAAATAAAACAATAATACTAAACATCCTGCACATGGTCATGACCAACAACTAGTAAGTCGCCACCTTTTTATAGTTTGTATATCGCATGCCAGCATATGTTTGCAGCTGTATGCTGACAAGCCTGTTATCGTTGTTAATTTTCTTGTTAGAATTTCAGAAAGCAAAGCTGTCTGGTGAGACTATTGTTTTGGTTAAAATTATCATTATTATAATTGTCTCTCATTCGTTATTACAGGCAAACAGGCAACCTGTTTCAATTGTGTAAACTGGTGTATATTGATGAGAAGTTTAACTTATGATCTAAACACACGACATCAATTATTTTTTACATTACATCTAATACATATATTCTAGTCGCAGAGTAGATCCTAAATTCTGCCAGTTTATTATATCATTTAGTTATTTTCATTCAAATATATTTTTGAATTATTTAGGTGAGAGACCCAATTTTAAAATCCTTGTTCCTCTTAAACGATGTAAGTTACCTGGCTGGTATTCATAGTAAACATTTACATTTAAGTAAAAGAGTGTGTTATATTTCCACAAAAATATGTTATTTATTCTAAGCCATCATATTATTTCACCATATATTTGTGTACAAACAAATTCAGAAAAAACAGGAACTATGAGGACATTACCTGTAACGTTAAGGCTATCTTCACATAGTGCACGAATTTGTGAATCGGACCAAGTACCTGGACATTCAGTTATCATCCACCATCCAATACGTTCGTCACTATTAAGATGAGCTATGCATTCTGATTTAGGTCGGTGATTGTCAGCTTCTATTATTTCAGGCTCAATTTTTGTCATGGAATTGCTCATTACTGTGGTTGATGCAATCGTTTCGTTTTGAGTACAAATTCTGATATAGTCGTGACAGCAGTCTCCATAGTATATACAGTCTTGGTCACAATTGCATACCAATCCGTTACCTTTCAAATATCCTTCAAATTGTCCGCATCTTCTCCCATTCTTTGTTGAGCAGCTATCCAAATAGTTACCATTAACCAAGCACCTCTCTTTTAGCCACATGATTGAGCCTGGCACTGATATACCTGGCAGTGGAGTAGTGACTGATGAGCTCAGACAAATATGGACAAACAGTGAGTAATATAGATACCTTCTGAAAAGCATTTCTGTGGTGAAAATCAGCAAAAAACAAAATTAATACAATATTCACATTACTAATTTTACCAGGATTATCATAAATATTAACATAGAAGGTAGTCTAAACTTGCCAATAATAAGATACGTCTTCAGTTACAGCATTTATAAAGTATGCTCTCAGTCGCATAATGTCACACTACACAGCAGTATTTATAGTACTTTTTTTGTAGAGCAATGACATACCATATGTTACTCTTTTGCTTGAAGGCAGATAGTCACTACCATGATAGAGCCCCGGGCACTTTAGGTCCTTGCTTGTGTTGAAAATTTCACAAAATGTTCAATAAGTTCTCTTATAAGTAGTTGCTGCATCTTTACTGCATCTATAACGAAATAAAATGAAAGGTAAAATACCTCTTGTTGTTTCTGTAGATCGTTCACTATAACGCGTATGAAGCACCGGTTTTGATATAATAATTAACTAAAATCAACAGCTGTATAACTTCAGGCATTTCTTGAAACCTATTAGTTCACAGTACTTAAGATTCACAGCTACGTCACGGATTACTTTACAAATGGATCAACTGCACTGTAAATTTTAGGAAACCTTTCAAGTTTTTCAATAAAACATACTGTTTAAAAAACATTGTTGAAATAAAATTTATAATTAAAATTGATTTTACTAGAAATACATTTTTAAATGTGTTTCCACTAGGTACATGTATAAAAAGTGATTATAATACTTTCAAAGGTGATTTCACTAAACACTTTTTCAAGTGTTTCCGCCAGAAATATGTATAGAAATATTGATTATCATTGTTTATCATTTAAAAACTTTCTTGAAAGTGTAGATGCAATACCCAATTATTGTAAACACATTGACACTTCAAAACAAATCAGCAATGAACTGAAACGAACAACAATATCTTTAAACCCCTTTGACATAAATGAAGTTGCCAATTCTAATCCCATGTGTTATTGCTGTCTCTAATGCTGTTTCTTCTGGCAAATCAAATACCTGGGAAAAATAAAAAATAGTGGAACAAAAAACATCATTAATTTCAGAGAAACATGCTCTCTAGAATTAAAATTTACAATTTCATTGTCACTTGATCAAATCTGCATTTATGCACTACATCCATACTTTTTTATTCATTTTTCAATTTTCTATCAATCAAATGGTTTGATTATTTTCACCACCTTTGAAATCATTCCTACATGGGAAGTGTTGTATTTTAAAAGTATTCACCTATCTGGTCCTGCAAAGGTTTGAATTAAATCGGTTAGGCCAGACTTTTATTATCCCTTGTTTCGCGAACCCGCCGAATGAACAGGAGCCGAAAATGAAATAAAAATAAAATTTTATTTCAGCGTAATTTCTCGCGCCCGCCGACTTGTAAGTGCAAAAAATTGCTTAAAAAATGTATTTTTATCTTCATTTTTTTCCGCCCGCCGCATAACAAATCCAAGTTGCATTTTCATGGGAGTATCATGATCATAGTACCGAAGTCTCGCGCAGATCTATACTTCATGGGCATTGGTTGACAGTGAATCTCGGCTTGCTGCTTGAGACTACTTGGCGAACATGGCGGCAGCGTGGATTGTGGTGACACGCCGTGAAACTCTGTCGTCAAAAACTGATAAATCCTTCATTAATGCTGAAAATTGTGCCACAATTGGCGACATTGCCAACCTAGATGGTTCTAAGGAGTGGGAAGATCGACCTATTGTACGCATTGTTTAGATGCAGTCGCCTCAATCAGACAAAACGGTGCTCCCCACTAGCGCACCGATCACGATAGCCCAGGACTTCGGCCTGAAATACATCGATGTTGTTTACGGGACTAAGTATTCTGTCAACGTGCATAACCCTTATGAAAGCAGCGAGAAGTTACTCGCATTAGCCGCAGAAGAGTCGAGTTATAATTATATTCACGCAAATTGACATCAAATAGCGGTCGTAGCCCTGCGGTGTGTCGCTAATCATAACCTATTTTCATTATTCACTCCCTTGAAGCAGCAAAAATCTGGCCTTATCACAACAACATTCACATAATGAAATGAAATGAAAGGAGGCCGCTGCAAATAGCAATGCAGTACACAGCTGCCGACGATGGCTCTATTAGTTACACTTTCCACTTTAACGGAGTAACTATATCACCAATACTATCTTCAGGTCCCTTCTTTCTTCAGAAAATCTAACAGACATCATTCGGCTCAAGTTGTTATTGCTTCTTTAACGAATATACATTGAATGAGTGTGCACACGTCACAAGTTACCAGTTAGATAAACACGCAACATCTAAAATGTTTGCAAAGAAGTAGTAAACTAAATTACTGTTTAATATTTGTAATAATATTGTATTTATTGTATTAATGATATTTCTAATAACATTTAAATGATTGTGTATTATTAGATACTTTAAGTTATGTGAAAATTTGCACAGTTGTGTGATAATTACTATATTAAATGGAATTCAACCCTGATGCTCCGCCAATATAATAATAGCTATGAAGAAAATGAATCTAATGATTAGATCACAGGAACAGGTAATTAACGCCAGCCGAGTGCTGCATCCTTTGGCTAACTATCTCGAGCAATTATAACAACACCGTGCGTGTTTAATTCCATTGCTTATTAAACTTGTGACAGGTTCATGGTATGCACACCCGCAAAATATGTGAGTATATAAAGCAGACAATAATAAAATAAATCAATTTATCGCCACATGTACAGTTTACTTGCTGACAATGATGAGGTGTTTGGGCATGTTTTCCTAATAACTATGCTGTATACAATCGATAATAAGCAGTGTGTATATTATAGATACATACCAATATGAACATTTGTGCTTACAACTCTTCGAAGGGGGATTTCGGATTATAACACGGTCTAAATCTAACGTTAAGCCTATAAACGTTCCATTGTTTTTAGTGCCAAACCCCTTTGTTAAGTACAACAACAAATATTTAGTTGGTGTTTGTGAGCTCTTGTGTGATTGTTCAATGCATGGACAGTACTTCCACTTCTGTGTTTTACTCTCTGTTTAACTCCGGGGTTACTTCTAGCCGCCACCCTCTTGACTGGAGATCTGTGTTGAAAAAAAAATAAACGTGCATTTCATTTTCAAAAATCCAAATAATCACAACCTAACCGAAGTTCATTTTCTATTCTTACCCACAAGCCACACGCAGACCATTCATCAAAACGAGTGGTCTGGGGTATACTAGTACTCTGACCTATGCCGAGGACTTCCTGTTTGTAATGCTATATGATAAATCAGATTAACCATCACGTGAAACCAAATGAAAATCATTCTAAAATAACGTACTTATACCCAATCTTCAGCCGAAAGTAGCCGTTAAAAGTTGCAAGACGAGCAGCATACAATTTTGTTTTGTTTTGGCTCATTTAAAAAATACGAACGGTGTCAATATTCAAAACTGCATTTTGTCTGTCTCTGGCGTGCTTCAGAACCTGAATGTACAGCACTAATTTCACCCAACCTCTTGCTCGCTTCTGCTTTTCGATCATTTTTTTTCACTCGCTGCAACCGCTTGTTTAATCATTTCCGCATTATTTTTCGACCGCGCGAACCCCGAAATATCGCCCGTCTGCTCGCTCGTATTTTAAATGCATGGCCGTGGCATCTTTGTTTTTTGGAAAACACATCAATATGTTTCTGTTTTTTCTGCTCTCTGCCCTAAGCGGTCAGCATTGCCTGTATCACGTAATTGTCTCGATAATCATATTGTTGAAACGAGGTAGCAGCCCTAGATTCAAACGGAACACAGTCTCGCTCTATCAGCTTGTTGTGGTTACGTGTAAAAAAAGGTCGTAGTTCAAATTGCGTTCGCGAACGATACAAAGTATGATGGATTGGTTGGAAGTGTCGTTTGGAATTAAATAATGGTTAATACTCAGTGAATAATCGTTGAATCCTCAAACTGTAGCACTAAAACAACCATTTCGACAACTCATGTGCCAGTGTTGAGTGTTTGAACAAGCGGTGTTTTTAATAAGCGAGTGAGAAAAGAAAGGGATAAAAATATGGTCGTTTTTCGGTCGGAAATTAAGCGATATGCGGTTGATTAAAATGCGATAAAAGCAAAAGATTGGGCGAAATGAGTATTGATGCCCATTTATAGCTTGACATGCGTCACCAAATGATGACATGGTAGGAGTTGGTAGTACCAGATTCTGCCGTAAATTCGCCCAGGGCCGTTTAACGGCAGTTCGGGCTTTTAAACCAAAATAAAATGGGAAGTTTTTATTAAGTTTTTATTCAAGAGTATGGTTATTGTAACTAGCGTGAATAGGTTAGCTTCAATTCGTTTCGACAATGACCAGTTATCACTGTAAACAATGTTGAACTGTTCTTCTAATGCTCAGTTTATCTTTTGAAAACAACTATTTTTTGACTTGAAAAAAAATCATGCCATTTTCCCAACAAAATCCAAGCTAAAAGATCGTATTATAACATCGGCAAATCTCTTCCGGTAATTTGAACACGTTGGCATCATCCAGCATTCTGTTTGGCTAATCAGCGATTCGACCTATTAGGTCAACTATGCAAGAGAAAGGACATGGCGGATACTCTACAGCATCAAGCGTTTATATGCGACCGGAATCATGTGCTTACAATGAAACTAAGATGAATTTTATCTGCATTTCAAAGAATTTATTTGTGTGCGTCATTATAATCACTGATGAGTAATTATCAACAATTGTAAAACGCATGACCGGATTGCGCAACTGTGATCATTTTCTACTACGCATTGCAGTTAGTTGGTTTTCGTTTATATTTAAAACTTCGTTTACAATATACTTTCGTTACTAATAAAATAACAACAAATTTATTTGACACTGGGTGATATTGTGATGAAATTTCAGGCGGTCTACTTTTTAATTCAGCAAGAATTATTAGTTATTTTTAATTCTGCAATGATTTCCTTCGTCTTGGGTGGCCCAACGGCCGGCGTTGAAAGTTGGATTTTTTAATGAAAATAGAAGTAACCAAACAATATTTGATGATTATTTTTTGAAATTTTGAACCCTAAATAAGCGCCCACCAGATGGGCGAATTTACGGCTGATGCCGGCACAGGTATACGCGGGGAGGGAGTACAGAGATGGAACAGCCAACACCCCTTTTATGGGAAAAACGTGAAATCTCGACGGATTTGTTTCGTTCACACATAATATCAGGTTTTGGGGGCTTCTGAGTTCAAAAAAGATGACTAAATCAACCAAAAAGCATGCGTTTAGAGGCATACCTATGCAGAAGTTTGTTTGCCAGTACTTAATCCATTTTAACACATTGGCTAGTCTATTGACATTGGCTATTTATTTCATGGATTTGGCACTTGAGGTGGATTTATCTTTTAAAACCAACAGAAATATTAGGCAAAATATGAAGGTCGGGTATTAGTAATAAAAAAATAATGTTTACAACAACGCTATGAAAATTGTAGCTTCACATTTTCAGCCCACGAGCGCAGGTGGTGCGACGGCGCCAGTGAAATATCGGGCTTTTCACCCCACGAGTGCTGGTGGTGCGACGGCGCCAGTGAAATATCACGGTTTTCACCCCTCGAGTGGTGATGGCGACAAGGCGGCAGCAAATGACAAGGCAATGTTGAAAGGGCACTGTAGATTATGCTCTAATTTTGCAAAACATGGCTAGGAAGTAGATTCCCTCAAAAACCGACGCCCTGTTTATCGCATTTAGGTTTGTAAAACGTAAATTTTGTGGAGATAATTTGAATTCGTGAATTTATATGGGCGGAATGAATATGTCATGTTTTTGCTGAATGTGAGCATGGCGTGCGTGGTAAAACCACCCTGTAGATATTGGAAGCATTTTCATGTTTTTCATTAGAAAAAAATGCCCAAACACCTCATCATTGTCAGCAAGTAAACTGTACATGTGGCGATAAATTGATTTATTTTATTATTGTCTGTTTTATATACTCACATATTTTGCGGGTGTGCATACCATGAACTTGTCACAAGTTTAATAAGCGATGGAATTAAACACGAACGGTGTTGTTATCATTGCTCGAGATAGTTAGCCAAAGGATGCAGCACTCGGCTGGCGTTAATTACCTGTTCCTGTGCTCGAATCATTAGATTCATTTTCTTCATAGCTATTATTATATTGGCGGAGCCTCAGTGTTGAATTCCATTTAATAAAGTGATTATCACACAACTGTGCAAATGTTCACATAACTTAAAGTATCTAATAATACACAATCATTTAAATGTTATTAGAAATGTCATTAATAAAATAAATACAATATGATTACAAATATTAAACAGTAATTTAGTTTGCTACTTCTTTGCAAACATTTTAGATGTTGCGTGTTGATCTAACTGGTAACTTGTGACGTCTGCACACTCATTCAACATATATTCGTTAAAGAAGCAATAACAACTTGAGCCGAATGATTTCTGTTAGATTTTCTGAGGAAAGAAGGGACCTGAAGGTAGTACTGGTGATATAGTTACTTAAAGTAGAAAGTGTAACTAATAGAGCCAGCGTCGGTAACTGTATACTGCATTGCTATTTGCAGCGGCCTTCTTTCATTTCATTTCATTATAGGAATGTTGTTATGATAAGGCCAGACTTTTTTTATTCCTTGTTTCTCGAGTTTTTATGAGGCATTTTTTGGAGGAGGACGGAAACAAATAAAATTATTTTTTTTTTCCATTAGATTTGTGTGTTTCTCAAAGAATTGTAAGTGAGATCATTGATCGGAGAAAAGAAAGGAAATACAATGTTATTCCATGTATAACCTTGTTTCTCACATTAATCCATGCAAAGCTCATCTGACTTGTAAAACTGGACATTTCTGTGGGTTGCCTAAATCTGCAAGAAAACCCCAAATTAGCAGTTCTTGTGAATTTCACACTGAAATGTTTTGTCATTAAAATTACAACCACTCACTCGAATATCCAGTTTTACAAATAGATTTTTGAAATTTAAAATAGTATAATGTATGCGTACTCAAAGTACACAAGCTTGATTAGAGTGTTTCCACCAACTGAATAAAAAGTCTAACCCACATATGCACAGGCGACAACTTTGCGGCTTCAAGGGCGTGAATAATGAAAGTATATTGTTGCTTAGCGACACACCGCAGGGCTACCGCTATTTGATGTCAATTTGCGTGAATACAATTAAAACTCGCCTCTTCTGTGGCTAATGCGAGTAACTTTTCGCTGCTTTCATAAGAAAATCCAGGGCGGTTGGCTCCTGTTCATCAGGGCTATGTACGTTGACAGAATACTTAGTCCCGTAAACAACATCGATGTATTTCATGCCGAAGTCCTGGGCTATCGTGATCGGTGCGCTAGTGGCGAGCACCGTTTTGTCAGATTGAGGCGACTGCAGCCCATCAATGCGTACAATAGGTCGATCTACCCACTCCTTAGGAACATCTAGGTTGACAATGTCGGTAATTGCGGCACAATTTTCAGCATTAATGAGGGATTTCTCAGTTTTTGACAACAGAGTTTCACGGCGTGTCACCACAAACCAGGCTGCCGACAAATTACGCTGAAATAAAATTTTATTTTTATTTCATTTTCGGCTCCTGTTTCAAACGGCGGGTTCGCAAAACAAGGGATAAAAAAGTCTGGCCTAACTATTTAATTCAAGCCTTTGCTAGACCAGATAGGTAAATACTTTTAAAATACCACACTTCCCGTGTTGGGGTGATTTCAAAGTAGGTGGTGAAAATAAACTAACCATTTGATTGATAGAAAAGTGAAAAACGAATAAAATGGTATGGATGTAGTGCATAAATGCAGATTTGATCAAGTGAGAATGAGATTGTAAATTTTAATTCTAGAGAGCATGTTTCTCTGAAATTAATGATTTTTTTTGTTCCAGTATTTTTTTATTTTTTGCCAGGTATTTGATTTGCCAGGAGAAACTGCATTGGAGACAGCAATAACACATGGGATTAGAATTGGCAACTTCATTTATGTCAAAGGGGTTTAAAGATATTTTTGTTCGTTTCAGTTCATTGCTGATTTGTTTTAAAGTGTCAATGTGTTTACAATAATTGGGTATTGTATCTACACTTTCACGAAAGTGTTGATTTTCAATAAACACATTTATTCAGCTGCACACAAGCAGAGAACAGTTCTTCATACGATTGATATCATTACACATGTTTGTACTTGATTAATGTTTTAAATAATTACTTGATTATGTGATATGTTTATCGTATGTTATGATTACTGTACAATAGTGCAAAGTGTCTGATCATGAAACGCATCATTTAATATATTTTGCTCATTAATACTTTTCAAAATGACAACTATATTTGTAACATTTTATCAGTAGAAATACATTTCAAAATGTGCCTCTGCTACAAGCATTGTCAATATTCACATTGTGTTTTGCGCTAAAGCACTTTTCAAATGATAAACAATGAGAAACACTATTTCTATACATATTTCTGGCGGAAACACTTGAAAAATTGTTTAGTGAAATCACCTTTGAAAGTATTATAATCACTTTTTATACAGGTACCTAGTGGAAACACGTTTAAAAATGTATTTCTAGTAAAATCACTTTTAATTATTAATTTCATTTAAGGATGCAGTAGACTTTCGTTGGGCAAAACAGAAAAAGCTTGATAAAAATAATAATAATGGTTAATGACTAACAATTTTTACATGTTATTGTAGCCCTTGCAACACTATCCAAAAATATGATAACACTTATGTCAACATTAATTACGTCACGTGACTGCTAAATAAACAAAATCGATTGTTCTGCTATTTTTACTAGAAAACGAAAACAGTTAGCCAACATATTTTTATGAGAAAAGGAAGACTACAATGTTCTTAACAATAATGTAAAAGAAATAGTTTCTGAATTGTTTGGTTCTTTTACAAAGTGGTTGAGAAGAATTCTGTAATAAATTAGAGTGTTCTCTTTTCACAGGTCAATTGGTAATGAAATATCACTGATACTTGAAAAATATTTTACATTTTGTTTTCTCTTAAGTTCAATCTCTGAAAAAATCAATAAAATCGGACAAGAACTGTTCGCGTAATCGTTATTTTTGTGGTTTTAGACACGTTACGTTTCAAATGGCCGAAAAGACTCAAAAACCAAAAGTAGCACAGTCGAGAGAATATTTTTTGTTCAGCGCATCGTATTCAGTTATTTTTTGATGTTTAAGATAGCTATTGTGTTGGTTTTATAAAAACCAAAACAACCCGTTTGGTACATGGCCGATAAAGGTATGAAAAATCGATAATTTGAAAAAAGCAACGTGAAAACTAAGTATGGCCGCCCTTGAATAAACAGTGTAATCCCGTTATCAAATTAAGTTTATTTGCTTGACAAGCTTAGTTTCGAGTGTTACACCATATCACAACAAACTTGGCAATTTTTTATGTACAAAACGTGGTATGTGACCGTTAAACTTGAACACTGTCGTGTCTAACGCTCTTTCTCGCAACTTTCTCGTAAGCCACGGCATCTGAACCAAGCGAAAATCACAGTCACTTGGGGCTGAAAATCAATAAATACTAATACGGCACCTAGTAAATCGACACCCTGTCGGTTTCAAATGTCGATTTCTTACCTTAAAATGCGAAACAAAAATGTTAGAGGGGATCAGGTGTTACGTTAATAACCATTGTTCATAATCGCTAACTTGGTTTTATTCAAAACTGCACAAATTCCGCGTTTTCTGATGATATCCGACGATTTCATGATCGAAAATGGCCAGCAGCCAGAATCAAGGGGGATTCGCACATAGTTCTGGGTAAATCAAGGAAATACTCGCTGTTACGGCACGCCTGATTGGCTGAAAATGAGTATGCGCACTTGATTTACCCGATTCACAAATTCGTGCACTATGTGAAGATAGCCTTAACGTTACAGGTAATGTCCTCATAGTTCCTGTTTTTTTCTGAATGTGCTTGTACACAAATATATGTTGAAATAATATGATAGCTTAGAAACAATAACATATTTTGGGGGAAATATAACACATTTATTACCTAAATGTAAATGTTTACTATGAATACCAGCCAAGTAACTTACATCGTTTAAGAGGAACAAGGATTTTAAAATTGGGTCTCTCACCTAAATAATTCAAAAATATATTTGAATGAAAATAACTAAGTGATATAATAATCTGGCAGGATTTAGAATCTACTCTGCGACAAGGATATATGTATTAGATGTGATGTAAAAATTAATTGATGTCGTGGGTTAAACTTCTCATCAATATACACCAGTTTACACAATTGAAACAGGTTGCCTGTTTATTTACTGTAATAACGAATGAGCGACAATTATAATAATGATAATTTTAACCAAAACAATAGGCTCACCAGACAGATTTGCTTTCTGAAAATCTAATAAGAACATTAACAACGATAACAGGCTTGTCAGCATATTGATGCATACAAACTATGAAAAGGTGACAACTTACTAGTTGCTGGTGTGTACCATGTACAGCATATTTAGTATTATTGTTTCATTCACACTTGATTCTCACTGTTTATAGGCAGGTTAAATGTGTTTTTATTATCATATACAATCAATTTTCAGACAATATGAATCATGTTATTAGATTGTTGTTTCTGTAACTTTTAGATGAAATGCCAATTCATGTGACGTCACTGATAGGAGTGGTGTATAACAACATTTACTGTGCCATTTGCAATGGGGAAGATCATTCAGATTTAGAGTATTGGACAGACTGTTTGAACCCAGAGGAAGATATCCAGATGTGTAACGTGTCTCTCATTCCACCTGAAAACAGCATCAGAAATATCAGAGCATGTGTTTCATCCTACATTGATTATTGTGACCAATCAAAGTGGAATGGGTCAATGCAGCTTTATCAGAGTGTCGAAAGCAGATGTTTAAATGATGATTTGGCAGTTTACAGCAATTTTAATGATTTTTATAAAAACGCATTTTGCGTTTATTGCAATTCTAGTGAAATTCGTGAATGCGGTATTAGGTATCCACTCGATAGTCGTCATGGACCAAATGGATTACTCTTTGGTTCAGAGGAATATAAAGTTGTCAGTAGGGTCCAGTGTCACCAGGGTATCAAAATTAGCCAGATTGGACAGCAATGTAACGAGATCAAAATAATGTCAAACAGTGAATCCAATCACAGTGTGATACACCTTTCTCTATTATTTGCCGCTTTAGATAATGGTAATCGTGTACTTCAATTCTCGCAAACATTACAGACAAACCTCTCTTCATGCATTTATACTTCAATACAAAACTTCAGTATAGATGCAATCAATATTTCCACAATCGCCAATGCAAACAAAATCAAAGTTCACTTAATTATATTCGAATATGATTTACTACAAGGTTTGTGGATTGTTGAGAAAACTAAGGTCAATGGCATTAAATGTGATAGTATTGTGTTAGATTTAAAATCTGTTGAAGGTTCAAATCCGTCAATATTTGAACAATTTGCACAGAAATGCTACATTAAACTTGTTTTATTAAAAGATATGTCAAATTATTACACGGTATCTTCTAATGACACTGCTATGTATATGTACATTTCATACTGGAAACACTTTTCTTGTGATCTTGAGTATTCAGATCAATCAAATAATATGAATCATTATATATGTGTATTTGAGGTGTGCGATAGCCTACACTGCGATAAAGGATTACTGACAACATTACAGTCATTTAATTTTGAAGTCCATCATGACAAATTAGTATACAGAATGTTATATCTCAACATTGTTGAGAAAGAATTTGTTCTTAGTTCTGACTGGTTAGTTGCCTACATATGTCTTGAAAATAATTACCAACTTGTTTTAGAGTGGTTAACACTCGTATCTTATTTAGTATCTATAGTATCACTTATAGTCTCTATTTTATTGTATTGTAGGTCTCCAGATTCATTAAATTTCCCCCAAAAGACAACTCTTAATTTTATTATCTCTTTATTAGCTGCTCAGACTGTCTTCTTTCTAAGCTGGTTTGTTACGCGAAATGCAATTATATGCATCACTGTAGCGGTCATATCTCATTATGCATGGTTGGTCACGTTTACATGGATGGGCATCATTGCATTTGATATTTTTCGTACATTTGGAATGTCCTCATTTGCCAATTCTAGTCATGCGACTCTACTTTAGTTCGGTATATTCTTATAGGGTGGTTTGTACCTGCTGTGGTAGTCTCAGTTGCAGCTTTTATCGATTTTTGCGAATATACTGAGCTTACTATTGGATATGGGCAGTTCGGAAGTTGTTGGATTGGGAATCGGAATGCTCTACTTGTATTATTTGTTGCACCAGTCTCACTGGTTGTATTGTTGAACGTTGTGTTCTTCTCAGCGTCAGTCTACCGCATTAGAAGTTCGATATTAGAAACCAAACAATATTTTGTGGGACAATCTCATTCATGGAATGGCCAACAGATTTGCATGGTGTTCAAAATGTCAATTACATTTGGTTTCACATGGATTTTAGGATTATTAGAAACTTTTATTACCTCATATGTGTTGTCATTTATTTTTGCGATTGCCAGTGCTTGTCAAGGGCCAGTTATGCTTGCATCGACCACCTCAAACACCATAAAAAGAAAAAGAAATTCGACGAAAACTGTACAGTCAAAACTGTAATATTGAATCAATATAGATTATGTTGCATATAGATTGAAATCGTTACATGAAGTGGCGTTCTCATAGTTTCGGTCTACATGAGAAGAACACCATTTCAAGATAAATACTAGTAAATTATTACTCTTTAAATAAATAGATGAGAGTTTATATTGTCATAAAAGTATATATTATAATTATGTTATGATGTGAATCGGTATTGTGCTAAATCACAAATTCATACAATTAAGGTGTTACTTTACTTTATAATCTATATTGAATTTGTTTTTATGACTGTGTATCAGAGAATGTATTTATCCTGAACAGTAGCAACTGCAATTGCATAATTTTTAATTATTTTTAATGTCTTTTGGGTGAATCTCCAATCATATCTTCATTCATGCTGGAATTTAACATTTAAATTTTTGTGTATGAAATAATAGTATATAAAATGTATTTTGATTTTTCTGATTTTGATTTGATTGTCTTGAACATGTAATTTCACCTGTACGGCTTGTAATTTATCGGTTCCGGTATTTAATTGTTGTTATTGTGTATATTTATTTGTTCCATTCCTTGGATAATTTATTTGCTTTCAGCTAGGCGTATAACGAAGTAATCGTCATTTTCGAAAGACGTCATATTCAATTTATAAATTGTTAATAAATATTATGTAAATGCCTGGTTGTACAGCTTTACTATTTGAGATGAGTGTGTGTGTGTCAGAATTATTGCTTTACCTAAGCCATAATAAGGTCAAAGATTTATGGCCGACAGAGAAAGTTTAGTATGGTGCACAAATACAGCTTCTCTTAATTGATTTAAAACAACATAGTAGTGTTTTTGACAGGTAAATATATAAATACGATGAAAATATTTCTAGTATACAGAAGTCTGCCATGCTGCTCGATATGTGTGTTAATAATAAGTTTGACACTGCAGTGACAGCGACGCACACATTTAGTTATAACTGGACATTGTGCACATGGATGGATCTAAGCAGTTGTGTTTTGGGCATTGTATTGTGTCTGGCACTGAATGCTGATGAGCCGAGACATAGGCAGAACTACACTGATTAATATTATAGATTTTCCTAGAAAACCATTTTGAAGTGGATGCAATAAAACACTAATGTATAAATTATTATATTATTCTCTTTACAGAAGACCATATCTTTGTATTAGTAAGGTAACACAATTATAAAACGTAGCTCTCTTAGTCGTGTAATGGCGTCCAATGCATTAGTGTTCATAGCACTAGCTAATTCTGTAGACAAACGACAAAACCTATGTTCATAATCGGTTGAAAGCATAGCGTCACCACGGTACGCAGGCCAAGAGACTTTAGTTTAGTACTTGTATGGAGTATCTGAGCAATAAAGTTATTCCTGCATATTAGGCTGTACCTGTATCATAGAACATTTAAAGACAATGTTATGTTAGTATGATTGTTGCTAATACACTTAATAATGTGTTGGCATTCAGCTCCAATAAAATAAATCTACATGATGCAGCTAAATGCGAAACTGAAACTATTATATCAGCTAAAATGCGTTTTCACAAATAACATCCAATCATTTGATCATGATGTTGTATTCCAACATGAAGAAAATGTTACAAACAACAAACTGCTACTAGCATGAGGAGATTTAATCCCATGAACGTTCTATAAAATACAAACTTCAATATGAACAAACAGAAACTGATACTACCATATACTTACAATTCCGACAATTTGTAGCAAGTTCAGTGAGACAGTGGCCTCCACTGCTGGTCCACCGATGTCAGGACGCAAACCTTGTCATAGATACCTGATCAGCGACTGTTAAAAATTAACACTAAGATTACAGACATATGTCCACACGTTTTCGAAATGTCCATCGATTATTGTTCCTAAAATTTTGAATTCCTGTGTTTTCACTTATTTTTTTTATGCAGTTTGTATAACCCCACTTTTTACCATTATAAGACGGAATTAACTATCCTTCTCAGTAAATAGCATAGTTTTGCATTATCACGCATAAAAATTAAACATTTGCGACCTGATCTATACCATGCGATGTTTCAACAATTAGCTGGTCTCACAATCAAATAAACCAGTCTTCTTGAATGCGGGGATTAAAATACGTTTTCCCCTTCAGTGTGTGGAAAGGTATTTCTTGCACGTTTTGATGAGAATTTTCATGTACAAACTGTACCACTAATGTAATAGAATACGTTATTTAATAAACAGTGATTAAATGCAATTCAGTGTGTTGGAAAATCACTCTGTCCGCAGCCCGGGAAACATTCATGTAGAGTCATGGCTACGTACTGAAACATGTTAATTTTTAGATTGAACTATCAATGCCCGTTAAAACTATACTTCAATGTTTTGTGATATTTTTCAAATTGTACAATTCTATGCAAAATTTGTCATATGTACCAGTTCAATCAATGGAGTCAGTTAATTCACATACATCAATTGTATGACCCTACGGTTCACGAACTCCGAACAGACGATAATGAAGTATTTGCAACGCCCTCACACAGCATAAATGGAACGTTTAAGGGAACTCTGAAAGGTTTAATTGCTGATTGGTCACCACATAATGGTTGGGTCAATACATTTTCGTTTTGATAGTACATTTTTTCACAATTCTTAGATGTACCATAGATGTTCACTTGATTATATAATTGTGTATAAATATCTTAGTCAAAAAAATTACATATACATACAATTTTTACATATAGATAAATACATCCCTAAAATGTTGGCACAACACAAAGAATTTGCTATTACATGTATGTGAGCTAACGCGTAAACAGAATAAATGATTTTTGGTTTGTATATGTTACACTTTTAGAATAAATAAACAATAACTTTTGAAATACGTTCACACAAATGGAAATCGAACCAATGTGAAATCGCGCCCTCTATGGCAGTATACTGCAGAGCAGCACGGAGGGCGACAGAAAGGGGTAATAATAGCACCATAACTTCAAGTATATTTACGATAGACTCCGGCACCCGTATGTATTCCTTTAGAAATTCTGAAAGGCAATTGTTGCTGCTTTTTAAGGAGCATGCCACCTGTTCATATGCTCCTTATATTATACTACAATAGTTAAATGAGCTTGAACACGACACAAGTTACCAGTCACTCGAACACGTAACCTATACTAGTGTTCGTCGTGAAAAAACTGTCGATTAAGAAAAGTATTTGACAACAGATGTAGCAACATAAATTAATGTTCAATATTAGTTTTCATGTTTACGAAAGTCTCTTAGAACCATATCACATCAGGGAAAAAACTATTATCACGAGATATTATCACGAAATCACGAGATATTATCAGGATACACTATCACGAGATCACGATACACTATCACTAGACACTCACGAGGTCACGAGACACTCACGAGATCACGAGACAATATAACGCGACAATATCACGAGATCACGCGATACTATCACGAGATCACGCGATACTATCACGGGTTTTGATCAAAATTTACGTCACAGTTACCCATTTCTTGAACCTAACACAAATGGTTAAAAGACAAAAAACACGCGCCATAATTACGCCAGCAAGGTGTCGATCTACATTAAGGGAGCACTGTCTAGTGAATTTATATTCCTGAATAAATTTGCCAAAGACGAATTATAGACCGTTTATTTTATTATCATACTCATTTAGACAGATTGACGTATATAACTTACAATCATATGACAAGCTATGTCTATTCCAGGGTTAATTATTCAAAAGGAGAGTTCTTGCGGCTTTGCGAATACAACTCAAAGATTACAAACTTAACTTGTGTGTTATTCACGATTGTGATTGCGATTGTGATTCACGATTGCTTAATTTTGATGATTGCTCAGCACAAAAATGTCTACTATTCGGCCATCTTGAATCAGATCGTGAAACAAATTGATGTGCACGCACGCACTCACTAAAGTCAATCCATAACTTCACGTTTCCGTCATAGAAATAATCAATTGTGAGGGGATAACATGGGAATATGTATGTGGGAAAGGTCATATGACATAATAATTTATGAATGAAAGTGTTCTGATTGGGTAATGCAAATGAGCCCAAGGGAATCTTATAATCGATTGAGGGCGTGCGACATACAGTAAATCATGGTGAAATCTGCCAAGGGTTAATGTTGAGGCTTCGGCCGGATAAATGGTCCTTGGCTGGCGAATATAATGAACCAGGCAATAAATACACAACCAAATTAAGCCTTCTTTGTCATTTGTTTCGACTATAATTTATATTCTAAGACACAATATCGATATGGTCATAACAGCCAAAGTACGTTCTAAATGCAGTTATATCTTGTACAATATCTCAAAATGTTGCTCAGTGTTGTGTAGTCCATGTATCTAATATACTGTTTAAGTAAGCCGGCAACCCCCCCACTCTTCATCAATCATCTGCCCAGGAAACAATAGTTGGGTGATAACACCATTTGTTGTTGGTTTTCTACTCCAAGTGGTTCAAGAATTGCACCACTGCCACCACCAACAACATTGAGTCACTAAAACCAACATGGAGCTGCTAAAACAAAACAAAGTCATGTACCTGAATCATTTTCAGAAAACAAAACTGAAGAAGATTTTTATCCAGCGTGTCACCACTAAAAAGATCATTATCTTTCTACCCATCCAGAACTGCACACACACACTGAGTGTGCTCTATGTCCCACCATCTCTCCATTCGTTGATAATCGTATCCTTATTTGGATATTGACTCAGAAAAAGAAAATTACAATAAAGACGAAAAACTGATGTAGTAACAAAATGGAAGCGCTACAATTGAAAAGAATGAAAAAAGAAATTGTTTATGTATTTAGGGGAAGCTGGTAGTTTTTTAAATGATTTTCTCTGGCACTGAAACAATGTTTTCCATTTGTTACTGTTGTTAGATAATTTTCATACTGGCAATTCTTCGTTAGCAGTCTACATGGGCGCAGCTTATTCTTTTTGTTTTTGTTTTTATTATCATCATGCATTTGTTCTTGACTCTTTTTTTTCGAATACTTTTTTTGAGCTTAATGCAAATTGTGTTGATTAGATTGGTGTTATAATTTGGATCATGACTTTTTGAAACCAGATACCCAATTAAGTATACCTTTACCATACATATCAATGTCAAGTCTGAATGCTTCATGGACTAGTGTGTTTTCATGTTTGTTTTTATTTTTAGCCACTATTTTATCATTTGTTATATACTAGTCAGTAAGTTAGGGTGTCTACCTAATTCAAAATACATGCCAAGTATACTGGCTTTACAGTTTACCTTAACATGTATTTGCAAAATTTGTTATGAATTTGTTCAATAGGTAGCCCACTATCAAAAATATCTTTTATTTGTAGTATGAAGGCGCTCGTCCAAATTTCGCTGCAATAGATCGGGATAAATTTAACCATACTAACATATTAGGTATGGTTTGACTGGAATATTGTACAAATTGATGTTTTGTTATAGTTTAGCCAGATTTATTGAAAATCATGATTTTAGACTTAGTTTCCATATAGTCGGGCCAATGCATCCATTTTCTGAAGTGTTTTCAAAATTTCCAGTGTAGGTAATCGACACGTACAGAACACCGTGACTTGGTGGTGTACCTAAACTACTGTGATCTAATAGATCACGCAGGTTTTTACTACGTCTCTAAGTTATGATTTGTTATGATAAGAATGATTTACACCATGCTGAATTAGTTATTTAAAAAGTCGTTATTCGTGAAACAGTCTAACTGATGCATAGCTATTTAGAATTATTTTAACCTTTCTAAAATACCTAATCGTCACGGCACTTTCACTCATAAGCTGTGTTGTGTAAAAAGAATAACCTAACATTATTTCTGTAGCTCACCCACCTTATTAAGGGTTTCTTTTTGTATTAAAACTGTGTTATATGCGCCGTACGTAATACTTCCCCGTTTCATCGGAAATGCCTGAAGTTTGTATAACTTTAGTAAATCAGTTTTCCCATTCCGATTTCCTATACCTGATTATAGTGAATAAGAACTTGGTAATATCAGTAAAGTTACTGTACATTTTCTTTTGTTGATTTGACCACAGAAATGGTTTTCAGAGAATATATATTTTACTCATTGTTCTTCCTTATTTATCTGAGCTCATCAGTCACGACTCGACTGTCTGGTATATCGGAGCAAGGTATAATAAAATTGTTGAAAGACAAGTGTTTAGGTGATGACGAATAGATACTAGCTCCATAAAGAATGGGACACGATGTGGACAGTTTGAAGTAGTTACTTTCCCTAGTATCTGGTATGCAATTGTGACCATGACTGTATATATTAGGAGACGACTATATCAGAATTTGTACTCAAAACTACACGACTGCATCAACAACGATAATGAGCAATTCCAAGACAGAAGAATGACCTGAAACACTAGAAGATGATAATCACCGACCTAACTCAGAATGCATAGCTCATTCTAATCATGTTGGATGTTTGATGATAACTGAATGTTTAGGTACCTGGTCAATTACAGGTAATGTCCTCATAGTCCCTATTTTATCTATTTATCTATGTTCTTCAAAACAGGGACTGGTTCGTAATGTTTTTGCTAAAAGGCCATTACTTCATACAATGAAGATAGAAACGATTTTAAACGTTCGTCTGAATATATATATATATATATATATATATATATATATATATATATATATATATATATATATATATATATATATATATATATATATATATATATATGTTTAGTTCTTTTAAAAGATTCCTCTTATTAGTAAATAGCGTTCTCACTCAACAATATTTAGAATGAGTGGTTGGTCAAAAGTTTGATGAGTCAGGTGCATCTATTGGCTAAGCTTGTTGTTGTTGTACATAGATGCAAATGAGTATAGGAACCATTAATGCTGTAGGATGTACTGGGGGAGGTGGAGGATTTCATGTTTGTTATGACTGGTCGTAATGTGCTATCTCGTTGTTATCAGAATGCAGCCTGATATTTGTGGCTTTCTTGGTTGTTCAATTATGGCTAAAATGTGTGTGGTGGGTGGTATACGTGTTTATTGTTTGTTGAGTAATTCTTTAGACACCCTGCAACTTGAAATGGTATGGTTCAAATTCAAATTCGATATTGCGGTGTTGAATATCTGTGCGATATGGCGGTGTCGTCTAAAAACATGGCATCAAAATGATTTCTGTTTATTTATTAACTGTTGTAGATCCTGAGAACTAGACACTGAGTATGATGTCGGGAATAAATGGTATTCTGAACAAGCTTTATAAATTATTGCTGGCAATATTCTAATATGAATTGGGAGCAAACTGTGACACCAAATCTAGTCGTTGTATTGTTATGCTTCTAAAATAATTTTTTCAAATGTCTTGAAACATATTCAAATATAAGGATATGGATTGCAAAATATTAAGATTATATAGTGTCCAACACATTAATTTGTAAGTGGTAAATTAATTTAAAAAAAATCAGTGACAATAATATGAAATAAAATAAATAAATTAAATAGAAAAATTATGTGTATTAACAACGGCTGTATTTGTGCGCCATGCCTAACTTTCTCTGTCGGCCATAAATCTTTGCCCTGATTATGGCTTAGGTTTAGTTACAGCGTGTAATAATTCTGACACACTCATCCCAAATAGCAAAGCTATGTATCCAGACATTACATAATATTTATTAAAAATTGTTATAGTTGCCACAGTAAACAATATGCTGTAAGAAATATTTTTTGTCTTGAGACATTTATACATTAAATATACTTAGCATCTCATCATTGAAAAAAAAACGACAACATTGATATAAGCCTAGCTCTTACCCAAGCAATAGAACAAATAAATATACACAATAACAACAATAAAATACCGGCAACAATAAATTACAAACCGTACGTATCAGAGAA
Source organism: Saccoglossus kowalevskii (assembly GCF_978046115.1). Taxonomy (NCBI): domain Eukaryota; kingdom Metazoa; phylum Hemichordata; class Enteropneusta; family Harrimaniidae; genus Saccoglossus; species Saccoglossus kowalevskii. Next base: position 15,465,827 of record NC_140650.1, on the reverse strand, counting down.
ATAAAAATAGAATTTATATACTAAAAAAATAGATAATAAAATTTTAAATTCCAGCATGAGATTCTCAAAAACACATTCGTATGTTACCTAAATATTATGAATTTGTTAATTATATTTCAAATACAATACCTATTACTTAATCGTAATACAATTATAATATATCATTTTATGACAATATCAGCGCTCATCTGTTTATTTAAAAGATAATAATTTACTATTATTTATCTTGAAATGGTGTTCTGATATGTAGATCAAAACTGTATGATAGAGAACGTATGCATACACAATTATTATATAACGATTTAAATCTATATGCAACATAATCTATATGAATTAAATTATTACAGTTTTGACGGAGCAGTTTTCGTCGAATTTCTTTTTCTTTTAACGGTGTTTGAGGTAACCGATGCAAGGATAACTGGCCCCTGACAAGCAGTCCCAATTGCGAAAATAAATGACAACACATATGAGCTAATAAACGTATCTAATAATCCTAAAATCCATGTAAAACCAAATGTAATTGACATTTTCAACACCATGCGTATTTGTTGGCCATTCCATGAATGAGATTGTCCCACAAAATATCGTTTGGTTTCTACTATCGAACTTCTAATGCGGTAGACTGGCGTGATGAAGAACACAACGTTCAAGAATAGAACCAGTGAGACTGGTGCAACAAATAATACAAGCAGAGCATTTCGATTCCCAATCCAACAACTTCCGAACTGCCCATATCCAATAGTAAGCTCAGTATATTCGCAAAAATCGATAAAAGCTGCAACTGAGACTACCACAGCAGGTACAAACCACCCTATAAGAATATACAGAACTAAAGTAGAGTGAGTCGCATGACTTGAATTGGCAAATGAGGACATTCCAAATGTACGAAAAATATCAAATGCAATGATGCCCATCCATGAAAACGTGACCAGCCATGCATAATGAGATATGACCGCTACAGTGATGCATATAATTGCATTTCGCGTAACAAACCAGCTTAGAAGGAAGACAGTCTGAGCAGCTAATAAAGAGATAATAAAATTAAGAGTTGTCTTTTGGGGGAAATTTAATAAGTCTGGAGACCTACAATACAATAAAATAGAGACTATAAGTGATACTATAGATACTAAATAAGATACGAGTGTTAACCACTCTAAAACAAGTTGGTAATTATTTTCAAGACATATGTAGGCAACTAACCAGTCAGAACTAAGAACAAATTCTTTCTCAACAATGTTGAGATATAACATTCTGTATACTAATTTGTCTTGATGGACTTCAAAATTAAATGACTGTAATGTTGTCAGTAATCCTTTATCGCATTGTAGGCTATCGCACACCTCAAATACACATAAATATTGATTCATATTATTTGGTTGAACTGAATACTCAAGATCACAAGAAAAGTGTTTCCAGTATGAAATGTACATATACATATCATTGTCATTAGAAGATACCGTGTAATAATTTGACATATCTTTTAATAAAACAAGTTTTATGTAACATTTCTGTGCAAATTGTTCAAATATTGACGGATTTGATCCTTCAACAAATTTTAAATCTAACACTATACTATCACACTTAATGCCATTGACCTTAGTATTCTCAACAATCCACAAACCTTGTTGTAAATCATATTCGAATATAATTAAGTGAACTATGATTTCGTTTGCATTGGCGATGGTGGAAATATTGATTGCATCTATACTGAAGTTTTGTATTGAAGTATAAATGCATGAAGAGAGGTTTGTCTGTAATGTTTGCGAGAATTGAAGTACATGATTACCATTATCTAAAGCGACAAATAATAGAGAAAGGTGTATCACACTGTGATTGGATTCACTATTTGACATTATTTTGATCTCGTTACACTGCTGTCCGATCTGGCTAATTTTGATACCCTGGTGACACTGAACCCTACTGACAACTTTATATTCCTCTGAACCAAAGTGTAATCCAATTAGACTATGACGATTACCGAGTGAATACCTAATACTGCATTCACGAATTTCACCAGAATTGCAATAAACGCAAAATGCATTTTTATAAACATCATTAAAATTGCTGTAAACTGCCAAATCATCATTTAAACATCTGCTTTCGACACTCTGATAAAGCTGCATTGACCCATTCCACTTTGATTGGTCACAATAATCAATGTAGGATGAAACACATGCTCTGATATTTCTAATGCTGTTTTCAGGAGGAATGAGAGACACGTTACACATCTGGATATCTTCCTCTGGGTTCAAACAGTCTGTCCAATACTCTAAATCTGAATGATCTTCCCCATTGCAAATGGCACAGTAAATGTTGTTATACACCACTCCTATTAGTGACGTCACATGAATTGGCATTTCATCTAAAAGTTACAGAAACAACAATTTAATAACATGATTCAGTTTGTCGTAAATTTGATTGTATATGATAATAAAAGCATATTTTAAACTGCCTATAAACAGTGAGAATCGAGTGTAAATAAAACAATAATACTAAACATCCTGCACATGGTAATGACCTACAACTAGTAAGTCGCCACCTTTTTATAGTTTGTATATCGCATGCCAGCATATGTTTGCAGCTGTATGCTGACAAGCCTGTTATCGTTGTTAATTTTCTTGTTAGAATTTCAGAAAGCAAAGCTGTCTGGTGAGCCTATTGTTTTGGTTAAAATTATCATTATTATAATTGTCTCTCATTCGTTATTACAGTCAAACAGGCAACCTGTTTCAATTGTGTAAACTGGTGTATATTGATGAGAAGTGTAACTTATGATCTAAATACACGACATCAATTATTTTTTACATCACATCTAATACATATATTCTTGTCGCAGAGTAGATCCTAAATTCTGCCAGTTTATTATATCATTTAGTTAGTTTCATTCAAATATATTTTTGAATTATTTAGGTGAGAGACCCAATTTTAAAATCCTTGTTCCTCTTAAACGATGTAAGTTACCTGGCTGGTATTCATAGTAAACATTTACATTTAAGTAAAAGAGTGTGTTATTTATTCTAAGCCATCTAAAAATATGTTATTTATTCTAAGCCATCATATTATTTCACCATATATTTGTGTACAAACAAATTCAGAAAAACAGGAACTATGAGGACATTACCTGTAACGTTAAGGCTATCTTCACATAGTGCACGAATTTGTGAATCGGACCAGGTACCTGGACATTCAGTTATCATCCACCATCCAATACGTTCGTCACTAAGAGGATGAACTATGCATTCTGATTTAGGCTCAATTCTTGTCATGGAATTGCTCATTACTGTGGTTGATGCAATCGTTTCGTTTTGAGTACAAATTCTGATATAGTCGTGACAGCAGTCTCCATAGTATATACAGTCTTGGTCACAATTGCATACCAATCCGTTACCTTTTAAATATCCTTCAAATTGTCCGCATCTTCTCCCACTCTTTGTTGAGCAGCTATCCAAAAAGTTACCATTAACCAAGCACCTCTCTTTTAGCCACCTGATTGAGCCTGGCACTGATATACCTGGCAGTGGAGTAGTGACTGATGAGCTCAGACAAATATGGACAAACAGTGAGTAATATAGATATCTTCTGAAAAGCATTTCTCTGGTGAAAATCAGCAAAAAACAAAATTAATACAATATTCACATTACTAATTTTACCAGGATTATCATAAATATTAACATAGAAGGTAGTCTAAACTTGCCAATAATAAGATACGTCTTCAGTTACAGCATTTATAAAGTATGCTCTCAGTCGCATAATGTCACACTACACAGCAGTGTTTATAGTACTTTTTTGTAGAGCAATGACATAACATATGTTACTCTTTTGCTTGAAGGCAGATTGTCACTACCATGATAGAGCCCCGGGCACTTTAGGTCCTTGCTTGTGTTGATAATTTCTCAAAATGTTCAATAAGTTCTCTTATAAGTAGTCTTATAAGCATCTTTACTGCATCTATAACGAAATAAAATGAAAGGTAAAATACCTCTTGTTGTTTCTGTAGATCGTTCACTATAACGCGTATGAAGCACCGGTTTTGATATAATAATTAACTAAAATCAACAGCTGTATAACTTCAGGCATTTCTTGAAACCTATTAGTTCACAGTACTTAAGATTCACAGCTACGTCACGGTTTACTTTACATATGGATCAACTGCACTGTAAATTTTAGGAAACCTTTCAAGTTTTTCAATAAAACATACTGTTTAAAAAACATTGTTGAAATAAAATTTATAATTAAAATTGATTTTCCACTAGGTACATGTATAAAAAGTGATTATAATACTTTCAAAGGTGATTTCACTAAACACTTTTTCAAGTGTATCCGCCAGAAATATGTATAGAAATATTGATTATCATTGTTTATCATTTAAAAACTTTCTTGAAAGTGTAGATGCAATACCCAATTATTGTAAACACATTGACACTTCAAAACAAATCAGCAATGAACTGAAACGAACAACAATATCTTTAAACCCCTTTGACATAAATGAAGTTGCCAATTCTAATCCCATGTGTTATTGCTGTCTCTAATGCAGTTTCTCCTGGCAAATCAAATACCTGGGAAAAATAAAAAATAGTGGAACAAAAAACATCATTAATTTCAGAGAAACATGCTCTCTAGAATTAAAATTTACAATTTCATTGTCACTTGATCAAATCTGCATTTATGCACTACATCCATACTTTTTTATTCATTTTTCAATTTTCTATCAATCAAATGGTTTGATTATTTTCACCACCTTTGAAATCATTCCTACATGGGAAGTGTTGTATTTTAAAAGTATTCACCTATCTGGTCCTGCAAAGGTTTGAATTAAATCGGTTAGGCCAGACTTTTATTATCCCTTGTTTCGCGAACCCGCCGAATGAACAGGAGCCGAAAATGAAATAAAAATAAAATTTTATTTCAGCGTAATTTCTCGCGCCCGCCGACTTGTAAGTGCAAAAAATTGCTTAAAAAATGTATTTTTATCTTCATTTTTTTCCGCCCGCCGCATAACAAATCCAAGTTGCATTTTCATGGGAGTATCATGATCATAGTACCGAAGTCTCGCGCAGATCTATACTTCATGGGCATTGGTTGACAGTGAATCTCGGCTTGCTGCTTGAGACTACTTGGCGAACATGGCGGCAGCGTGGATTGTGGTGACACGCCGTGAAACTCTGTCGTCAAAAACTGATAAATCCTTCATTAATGCTGAAAATTGTGCCACAATTGGCGACATTGCCAACCTAGATGGTTCTAAGGAGTGGGAAGATCGACCTATTGTACGCATTGTTTAGATGCAGTCGCCTCAATCAGACAAAACGGTGCTCCCCACTAGCGCACCGATCACGATAGCCCAGGACTTCGGCCTGAAATACATCGATGTTGTTTACGGGACTAAGTATTCTGTCAACGTGCATAACCCTTATGAAAGCAGCGAGAAGTTACTCGCATTAGCCGCAGAAGAGTCGAGTTATAATTATATTCACGCAAATTGACATCAAATAGCGGTCGTAGCCCTGCGGTGTGTCGCTAATCATAACCTATTTTCATTATTCACTCCCTTGAAGCAGCAAAAATCTGGCCTTATCACAACAACATTCACATAATGAAATGAAATGAAAGGAGGCCGCTGCAAATAGCAATGCAGTACACAGCTGCCGACGATGGCTCTATTAGTTACACTTTCCACTTTAACGGAGTAACTATATCACCAATACTATCTTCAAGTCCCTTCTTTCTTCAGAAAATCTAACAGACATCATTCGGCTCAAGTTGTTATTGCTTCTTTAACGAATATACATTGAATGAGTGTGCACACGTCACAAGTTACCAGTTAGATAAACACGCAACATCTAAAATGTTTGCAAAGAAGTAGTAAACTAAATTACTGTTTAATATTTGTAATAATATTGTATTTATTGTATTAATGATATTTCTAATAACATTTAAATGATTGTGTATTATTAGATACTTTAAGTTATGTGAAAATTTGCACAGTTGTGTGATAATTACTATATTAAATGGAATTCAACCCTGATGCTCCGCCAATATAATAATAGCTATGAAGAAAATGAATCTAATGATTAGAGCACAGGGACAGGTAATTAACGCCAGCCGAGTGCTGCATCCTTTGGCTAACTATCTCGAGCAATTATAACAACACCGTGCGTGTTTAATTCCATTGCTTATTAAACTTGTGACAGGTTCATGGTATGCACACCCGCAAAATATGTGAGTATATAAAGCAGACAATAATAAAATAAATCAATTTATCGCCACATGTACAGTTTACTTGCTGACAATGATGAGGTGTTTGGGCATGTTTTCCTAATAACTATGCTGTATACAATCGATAATAAGCAGTGTGTATATTATAGATACATACCAATATGAACATTTGTGCTTACAACTCTTCGAAGGGGGATTTCGGATTATAACACGGTCTAAATCTAACGTTAAGCCTATAAACGTTCCATTGTTTTTAGTGCCAAACCCCTTTGTTAAGTACAACAACAAATATTTAGTTGGTGTTTGTGAGCTCTTGTGTGATTGTTCAATGCATGGACAGTACTTCCACTTCTGTGTTTTACTCTCTGTTTAACTCCGGGGTTACTTCTAGCCGCCACCCTCTTGACTGGAGATCTGTGTTGAAAAAAAAATAAACGTGCATTTCATTTTCAAAAATCCAAATAATCACAACCTAACCGAAGTTCATTTTCTATTCTTACCCACAAGCCACACGCAGACCATTCATCAAAACGAGTGGTCTGGGGTATACTAGTACTCTGACCTATGCCGAGGACTTCCTGTTTGTAATGCTATATGATAAATCAGATTAACCATCACGTGAAACCAAATGAAAATCATTCTAAAATAACGTACTTATACCCAATCTTCAGCCGAAAGTAGCCGTTAAAAGTTGCAAGACGAGCAGCATACAATTTTGTTTTGTTTTGGCTCATTTAAAAAATACGAACGGTGTCAATATTCAAAACTGCATTTTGTCTGTCTCTGGCGTGCTTCAGAACCTGAATGTACAGCACTAATTTCACCCAACCTCTTGCTCGCTTCTGCTTTTCGATCATTTTTTTTCACTCGCTGCAACCGCTTGTTTAATCATTTCCGCATTATTTTTCGACCGCGCGAACCCCGAAATATCGCCCGTCTGCTCGCTCGTATTTTAAATGCATGGCCGTGGCATCTTTGTTTTTTGGAAAACACATCAATATGTTTCTGTTTTTTCTGCTCTCTGCCCTAAGCGGTCAGCATTGCCTGTATCACGTAATTGTCTCGATAATCATATTGTTGAAACGAGGTAGCAGCCCTAGATTCAAACGGAACACAGTCTCGCTCTATCAGCTTGTTGTGGTTACGTGTAAAAAAAGGTCGTAGTTCAAATTGCGTTCGCGAACGATACAAAGTATGATGGATTGGTTGGAAGTGTCGTTTGGAATTAAATAATGGTTAATACTCAGTGAATAATCGTTGAATCCTCAAACTGTAGCACTAAAACAACCATTTCGACAACTCATGTGCCAGTGTTGAGTGTTTGAACAAGCGGTGTTTTTAATAAGCGAGTGAGAAAAGAAAGGGATAAAAATATGGTCGTTTTTCGGTCGGAAATTAAGCGATATGCGGTTGATTAAAATGCGATAAAAGCAAAAGATTGGGCGAAATGAGTATTGATGCCCATTTATAGCTTGACATGCGTCACCAAATGATGACATGGTAGGAGTTGGTAGTACCAGATTCTGCCGTAAATTCGCCCAGGGCCGTTTAACGGCAGTTCGGGCTTTTAAACCAAAATAAAATGGGAAGTTTTTATTAAGTTTTTATTCAAGAGTATGGTTATTGTAACTAGCGTGAATAGGTTAGCTTCAATTCGTTTCGACAATGACCAGTTATCACTGTAAACAATGTTGAACTGTTCTTCTAATGCTCAGTTTATCTTTTGAAAACAACTATTTTTTGACTTGAAAAAAAATCATGCCATTTTCCCATCAAAATCCAAGCTAAAAGATCGTATTATAACATCGGCAAATCTCTTCCGGTAATTTGAACACGTTGGCATCATCCAGCATTCTGTTTGGCTAATCAGCGATTCGACCTATTAGGTCAACTATGCAAGAGAAAGGACATGGCGGATACTCTACAGCATCAAGCGTTTATATGCGACCGGAATCATGTGCTTACAATGAAACTAAGATGAATTTTATCTGCATTTCAAAGAATTTATTTTTGTGCGTCATTATAATCACTGATGAGTAATTATCAACAATTGTAAAACGCATGACCGGATTGCGCAACTGTGATCATTGTCTACTACGCATTGCAGTTAGTTGGTTTTCGTTTATATTTAAAACTTCGTTTACAATATACTTTCGTTACCAATAAAATAACAACAAATTTATTTGACACTGGGTGATATTGTGATAAAATTTCAGGCGGTCTACTTTTTAATTCAGCAAGAATTATTAGTTATTTTTAATTCTGCAATGATTTCCTTCGTCTTGGGTGGCCCAACGGCCGGCGTTGAAAGTTGGATTTTTTAATGAAAATAGAAGTAACCAAACAATATTTGATGATTATTTTTTGAAATTTTGAACCCTAAATAAGCGCCCACCAGATGGGCGAATTTACGGCTGATGCCGGCACAGGTATACGCGGGGAGGGAGTAGAGAGAAGGAACAGCCAACACCCCTTTTATGGGAAAAACGTGAAATCTCGACAGATTTGTTTCGTTCACACATAATATCAGGTTTTGGGGGCTTCTGAGTTCAAAAAAGATGACTAAATCAACCAACAAGCATGCGTTTAGAGGCATACCTATGCAGAAGTTTGTTTGCCAGTACTTAATCCATTTTAACACATTGGCTAGTCTATTGACATTGGCTATTTATTTCATGCATTTGGCACTTGAGGTGGATTTATCTTTTAAAACCAACAGAAATATTAGGCAAAATATGAAGGTCGGGTATTAGTAATAAAAAAATAATGTTTACAACAACGCTATGAAAATTGTAGCTTCACATTTTCAGCCCACGAGCGCAAGTGGTGCGACGGCGCCAGTGAAATATCGGGCTTTTCACCCCACGAGTGCTGGTGGTGCGACGGCGCCAGTGAAATATCACGGTTTTCACCCCTCGAGTGCTGATGGCGACAAGGCGGCAGCAAATGACAAGGCAATGTTGAAAGGGCACTGTAGATTATGCTCTAATTTTGCAAAACATGGCTAGGAAGTAGATTCCCTCAAAAACCGACGCCCTGTTTCTCGTATTTAGGTTTGTAAAACGTAAATTTTGTGGAGATAATTTGAATTCGTTAAGTTATATGGGCGGAATGAATATGTCATGTTTTTGCTGAATGTGAGCATGGCGTGCGTGGTAAAACCACCCTGTAGATATTGGAAGCATTTTCATGTTTTTCATTAGAAAAAAATGCCCAAACACCTCATCATTGTCAGCAAGTAAACTGAACATGTGGCGATAAATTGATTTATTTTATTATTGTCTGTTTTATATACTCACATATTTTGCGGGTGTGCATACCATGAACTTGTCACAAGTTTAATAAGCGATGGAATTAAACACGAACGGTGTTGTTATAATTGCTCGAGATAGTTAGCCAAAGGATGCAGCACTCGGCTGGCGTTAATTACCTGTCCCTGTGCTCTAATCATTAGATTCATTTTCTTCATAGCTATTATTATATTGGCGGAGCCTCAGTGTTGAATTCCATTTAATAAAGTGATTATCACACAACTGTGCAAATGTTCACATAACTTAAAGTATCTAATAATACACAATCATTTAAATGTTATTAGAAATGTCATTAATAAAATAAATACAATATGATTACAAATATTAAACAGTAATTTAGTTTGCTACTTCTTTGCAAACATTTTAGATGTTGCGTGTTGATCTAACTGGTAACTTGTGACGTCTGCACACTCATTCAACATATATTCGTTAAAGAAGCAATAACAACTTGAGCCGAATGATTTCTGTTAGATTTTCTGAGGAAAGAAGGGACCTGAAGGTAGTACTGGTGATATAGTTACTTAAAGTAGAAAGTGTAACTAATAGAGCCAGCGTCGGTAACTGTATACTGCATTGCTATTTGCAGCGGCCTTCTTTCATTTCATTTCATTATAGGAATGTTGTTATGATAAGGCCAGACTTTTTTTATTCCTTGTTTCTCGAGTTTTTATGAGGCATTTTTTGGAGGAGGACGGAAACAAATAAAATTAATTCTTTTTTTCCATTAGATTTGTGTGTTTCTCAAAGAATTGTAAGTGAGATCATTGATCGGAGAAAAGAAAGGAAATACAATGTTATTCCATGTATAACCTTGTTTCTCACATTATTCCATGCAAAGCTCATCTGACTTGTAAAACTGTACATTTCTGTGGGTTGCCTCCTAAATCTGCAAGAAAACCCCAAATTAGCAGTTCTTGTGAATTTCACACTGAAATGTTTTGTCATTAAAATTACAACCACTCACTCGAATATCCAGTTTTACAAATAGATTTTTGAAATTTAAAATAGTTTAAAGTATAATTTATGCGTACTCAAAGTACACAAGCTTGTTTAGAGTGTTTCCACCAACTGAATAAAAAGTCTAACCCACATATGCACAGGCGACAACTTTGCGGCTTCAAGGACGTGAATAATGAAAGTATATTGTTGCTTAGCGACACACCGCAGGGCTACTGCTATTTGATGTCAATTTGCGTGAATATAATTAAAACTCGCCTCTTCTGTGGCTAATGCGAGTAACTTTTCGCTGCTTTCATAAGAAAATCCAGGGCGGTTGGCTCCTGTTCATCAGGGCTATGTACGTTGACAGAATACTTAGTCCCGTAAACAACATCGATGTATTTCATGCCGAAGTCCTGGGCTATCGTGATCGGTGCGCTAGTGGCGAGCACCGTTTTGTCAGATTGAGGCGACTGCAGCCCATCAATGCGTACAATAGGTCGATCTTCCCACTCCTTAGGAACATCTAGGTTGACAATGTCGGTAATTGCGGCACAATTTTCAGCATTAATGAGGGATTTCTCAGTTTTTGACAACAGAGTTTCACGGCGTGTCACCACAAACCAGGCTGCCGACAAATTACGCTGAAATAAAATTTTATTTTTATTTCATTTTCGGCTCCTGTTTCACACGGCGGGTTCGCAAAACAAGGGATAAAAAAGTCTGGCCTAACTATTTAATTCAAGCCTTTGCTAGACCAGATAGGTAAATACTTTTAAAATACCACACTTCCCGTGTTGGGGTGATTTCAAAGTAGGTGGTGAAAATAAACTAACCATTTGATTGATAGAAAAGTGAAAAACGAATAAAATGGTATGGATGTAGTGCATAAATGCAGATTTGATCAAGTGAGAATGAGATTGTAAATTTTAATTCTAGAGAGCATGTTTCTCTGAAATTAATGATTTTTTTTTGTTCCAGTATTTTTTTATTTTTTGCCAGGTATTTGATTTGCCAGGAGAAACTGCATTGGAGACAGCAATAACACATGGGATTAGAATTGGCAACTTCATTTATGTCAAAGCGGTTTAAAGATATTTTTGTTCGTTTCAGTTCATTGCTGATTTGTTTTAAAGTGTCAATGTGTTTACAATAATTGGGTATTGTATCTACACTTTCACGAAAGTGTTGATTTTCAATAAACACATTTATTCAACTGCACACAAGCAGAGAACAGTTCTTCATACGATTGATATCATTACACATGTTTGTACTTGATTAATGTTTTAAATAATTACTTGATTATGTGATATGTTTATCGTATGTTATGATTACTGTACAATAGTGCAAAGTGTCTGATCATGAAACGCATCATTTAATATATTTTGCTCATTAATACTTTTCAAAATGACAACTATATTTGTAACATTTTATCAGTAGAAATACATTTCAAAATGTGCCTCTGCTACAAGCATTGTCAATATTCACATTGTGTTTTGCGCTAAAGCACTTTTCAAATGATAAACAATGAGAAACACTATTTCTATACATATTTCTGGCGGAAACACTTGAAAAATTGTTTAGTGAAATCACCTTTGAAAGTATTATAATCACTTTTTATACAGGTACCTAGTGGAAACACGTTTAAAAATGTATTTCTAGTAAAATCACTTTTAATTATTAATTTCATTTAAGGATGCAGTAGACTTTCGTTGGGCAAAACAGAAAAAGCTTGATAAAAATAATAATAATGGTTAATGACTAACAATTTTTACATGTTATTGTAGCCCTTGCAACACTATCCAAAAATATGATAACACTTATGTCAACATTAATTACGTCACGTGACTGCTAAATAAACAAAATCGATTGTTCTGCTATTTTTACTAGAAAACGAAAACAGTTAGCCAACATATTTTTATGAGAAAAGGAAGACTACAATGTTCTTAACAATAATGTAAAAGAAATAGTTTCTGAATTGTTTGGTTCTTTTACAAAGTGGTTGAGAAGAATTCTGTAATAAATTAGAGTGCTCTCTTTTCACAGGTCAATTGGTAATGAAATATCACTGATACTTGAAAATTATTTTACATTTTGTTTTCTCTTAAGTTCAATCTCTGAAAAAATCAATAAAATCGGACAAGAACTGTTCGCGTAATCGTTATTTTTGTGGTTTTAGACACGTTACGTTTCAAATGGCCGGAAAGACTCAAAAACCAAAAGTAGCACAGTCGAGAGAATATTTTCTGTTCAGCGCATCGTATTCAGTTATTTTTTGATGTTTAAGATAGCTATTGTGTTGGTTTTATAAAAACCAAAACAACCCGTTTAGTACATGGCCGATAAAGGTATGAAAAATCGATAATTTGAAAAAAGCAACGTGAAAACTAAGTATGGCCGCCCTTGAATAAACAGTGTAATCCCGTTATCAATTTAAGTTTATTTGCTTGACAAGCTTAGTTTCGAGTGTTACACCATATCACAACAAACTTGGCAATTTTTTATGTACAAAACGTGGTATGTGACCGTTAAACTTGAACACTGTCGTGTCTAACGCTCTTTCTCGCAACTTTCTCGTAAGCCACGGCATCTGAACCAAGCGAAAATCTCAGTCACTTGGGGCTGAAAATCAATAAATACTAATTTTCAAAAAAAATCATCCGCTATACGTATATAAATAAACAAGTTGTGAAACACGGCACCTAGTAAATCGACACCTTGTCGGTTTCAAATGTCGATTTCTTACCTTAAAATGCGAAACAAAAATGTTAGAGGGGATCAGGTGTTACGTTAATAACCATTGTTCATAATCGCTAACTTGGTTTTATTCAAAACTGCACAAATCCCGCGTTTTCTGATGATATCCGACGATTTCATGAACGAAAATGGCCAGCAGCCAGAATCAAGGGGGATTCGCACAGAGTTCTGGGTAAATCAAGGAAATACTCGCTGTTACGGCACGCCTGATTGGCTGAAAATGAGTATGCGCACTTGATTTACCCGATTCACAAATTCGTGCACTATGTGAAGATAGCCTTAACGTTACAGGTAATGTCCTCATAGTTCCTGTTTTTTTCTGAATGTGCTTGTACACAAATATATGTTGAAATAATATGATAGCTTAGAAACAATAACATATTTTGGGGGAAATATAACACATTTATTACATAAATGTAAATGTTTACTATGAATACCAGCCAAGTAACTTACATCGTTTAAGAGGAACAAGGATTTTAAAATTGGGTCTCTCACCTAAATAATTCAAAAATATATTTGAATGAAAATAACTAAGTGATATAATAATCTGGCAGGATTTAGAATCTACTCTGCGACAAGGATATATGTATTAGATATGATGTAAAAATTAATTGATGTCGTGGGTTAAACTTCTCATCAATATATACCAGTTTACACAATTGAAACAGGTTGCCTGTTTATTTACTGTAATAACGAATGAGCGACAATTATAATAATGATAATTTTAACCAAAACAATAGGCTCACCAGACAGATTTGCTTTCTGAAAATCTAATAAGAACATTAACAACGATAACAGGCTTGTCAGCATATTGATGCATACAAACTATGAAAAGGTGACAACTTACTAGTTGCTGGTGTGTACCATGTACAGCATATTTAGTATTATTGTTTCATTCACACTTGATTCTCACTGTTTATAGGCAGGTTAAATGTGTTTTTATTATCATATACAATCAATTTTCAGACAATATGAATCATGTTATTAGATTGTTGTTTCTGTAACTTTTAGATGAAATGCCAATTCATGTGACGTCACTGATAGGGGTGGTGTATAACAACATTTACTGTGCCATTTGCAATGGGGAAGATCATTCAGATTTAGAGTATTGGACAGACTGTTTGAACCCAGAGGAAGATATCCAGATGTGTAACGTGTCTCTCATTCCACCTGAAAACAGCATCAGAAATATCAGAGCATGTGTTTCATCCTACATTGATTATTGTGACCAAGCAAAGTGGAGTGGGTCAATGTAGCTTTATCAGAGTGTCGAAAGCAGATGTTTAAATGATGATTTGGCAGTTTACAGCAATTTTAATGATGTTTATAAAAATGCATTTTGCGTTTATTGCAATTCTGGTGAAATTCGTGAATCCGGTAATAGGTATCCACTCGATAGTCGTTATGGACCAAATGGATTACTCTTTGGTTCAGAGGAATATAAAGTTGTCAGTAGGGTCCAGTGTCACCAGGGTATCAAAATTAGCCAGATTGGACAGCAATGTAACGAGATCAAAATAATGTCAAACAGTGAATCCAATCACAGTGTGATACACCTTTCTCTATCATTTGCTGCATTAGATAATGGTAATCCTGTAGTTCAATTCTCACAAACATCACAGACAAACCTCTCTTCATGCATTTATACTTCAATACAAAACTTCAGTATAGATGCAATCAATATTTACACAATCGCCAATGCAAACAAAATCAAAGTTCACTTAATTATATTCGAATATGGTTTACTACAAGGTTTGTGGATTGTTGAGAAAACTAAGGTCAATGGCATTAAATGTGATAGTATTGTGTTAGATTTAAAATCTGTTGAAGGTTCAAATCCGTCAATATTTGAACAATTTGCACAGAAATGCTACATTAAACTTGTTTTATTAAAAGATATGTCAAATTATTACACGGTATCTTCTAATGACACTGCTATGTATATGTACATTTCATACTGGAAACACTTTTCTTGTGATCTTGAGTATTCAGATCAATCAAATAATATGAATCATTATATATGTGTATTTGAGGTGTGCGATAGCCTACACTGCGATAAAGGATTACTGACAACATTACAGTCATTTAATTTTGAAGTTCACCATGACAAATTAGTATACAGAATGTTATATCTCAACATTGTTGAGAAAGAATTTGTTCTTAGTTCTGACTGGTTAGTTGCCTACATATGTCTTGAAAATAATTACCAACTTGTTTTAGAGTGGTTAACACTCGTATCTTATTTAGTATCTATAGTATCACTTATAGTCTCTATTTTATTGTATTGTAGGTCTCCAGACTTATTAAATTTCCCCCAAAAGACAACTCTTAATTTTATTATCTCTTTATTAGCTGCTCAGACTGTCTTCGTTCTAGGCTGGTTTGTTACGCGAAATGCAATTATATGCATCACTGTAGCGGTCATATCTCATTATGCATAGTTGGTCACATTTTCATGGATGGGCATCATTGCATTTGATATTTTTCGTACATTTAGAATGTCCTCATTCGCTAATTCTAGTCATGCGACTCACTCTACTTTAGTTCCGTATATTCTTATAGGGTGGTTTGTACCTGCTGTGGTAGTCTCAGTTGCAGCTTTTATCGATTTTTGCGAATATACTGAGCTTACTATTGGATATGGGCAGTTCGGAAGTTGTTGGATTGGGAATCGGAATGCTCTGCTTGTATTATTTGTTGCACCAGTCTCACTGGTTCTATTATTGAACGTTGTGTTCTTCACAACGTCAGTCTACCGCATTAGAAGTTCGATATTAGAAACCAAACGATATTTTGTGGGACAATCTCATTCATGGAATGGCCAACAGATTTGCATGTTGTTCAAAATGTCAATTACATTTGGTTTCACATGGATTTTAGGATTATTAGAAACTGTTATTACCTCATATGTGTTGTCATTTATTTTTGCGATTGCCAGTGCTTGTCAAGGGCCAGTTATGCTTGCATCGACCACCTCAAACACCATAAAAAGAAAAAGAAATTCGACGAAAACTGTACAGTCAAAACTGTAATATTGAATCGATATAGATTATGTTGCATATAGATTCAAATCGTTACATGAAATGGCGTTCTCATAGTTTCGGTCTACATGAGAAGAACACCATTTCAAGATAAATAATAGTAAATTATTACTCTTTAAATAAATAGATGAGAGTTTATATTGTCATAAAAGTATATATTATATGTTATGATGTGAATAGGTATTGTGCTAAATCACAAATTCATACAATTAAGGTGTTACTTTACTTTGTAATCTATATTGAATTTGTTTTTATGACTGTGTATCAGAGAATGTATTTATTCTGAACAGTAGCAACTGAAGTAGCATAAACATTATTTTTAATATGTGTTTTGGGTGAATCTCCAATCATATCTTCATTCATGCTGGAATTTAACATTTCAATTTTTGTGTATGAAATAATAGTATATAAAATGTATTTTGATTTTTCTGATTTTGATTTGATTGTCTTGAACATGTAATTTCACCTGTACGGCTTGTAATTTATCGGTTCCGGTATTTAATTGTTGTTATTGTGTATATTTATTTGTTCCATTCCTTGGATAATTTATTTGCTTTCAGCTAGGCGTATAACGAAGTAATCGTCATTTTCGAGTGACGTCATTTTCAATTTATAAATTGTTAATAAATATTCTGTAAATGCCTGGTTGTACAGCTTTACTATTTGAGATGAGTGTGTGTGTGTCAGAATTATTGCTTTACCTAAGCCATAATAAGGTCAAAGATTTATGGCCGACAGAGAAAGTTTAGTATGGTGCACAAATACAGCTTCTCTTAATTGATTTAAAACAACATAGTAGTGTTTTTGACAGGTAAATATATAAATACGATGAAAATATTTCTTGTATACAGAAGTCTACCATGCTGCCCGATATAAGTTTGACACTGCAGTGACAGCGACGCACACATTCAGTTTTAACTGGACACTGTGCACATGGATGGATCTAAGCAGATGTGTTTTTGGCATTGTAATGTGTCTGGCACTGAATGCTGATGAGCCGAGACATAGGCAGAACTACACTGATTAATATTATAGATTTTCCTAGAAAACCATTTTGAAGTGGATGCAATAAAACACTAATGTATAAATTATTATATTATTCTCTTTACAGAAGACCATATCTTTGTATTAGTAAGGTAACACAATTATAAAACGTAGCTCTCTTAGTCGTGTAATGGCGTCCAATGCATTAGTGTTCATAGCACTAGCTAATTCTGTAGACAAACGACAAAACCTATGTTCATAATCGGTTGAAAGCATAGCGTCACCACGGTACGCAGGCCAAGAGACTTTAGTTTAGTACTTGTATGGAGTATCTGAGCAATAAAGTTATTCCTGCATATTAGGCTGTACCTGTATCATAGAACATTTAAAGACAATGTTATGTTAGTATGATTGTTGCTAATACACTTAATAATGTGTTGGCATTCAGCTCCAATAAAATAAATCTACATGATGCAGCTAAATGCGAAACTGAAACTATTATATCAGCTAAAATGCGTTTTCACAAATAACATCCAATCATTTGATCATGATGTTGTATTCCAACATGAAGAAAATGTTACAAACAACAAACTGCTACTAGCATGAGGAGATTTAATCCCATGAACGTTCTATAAAAAACAAACTTCAATATGAACAAACAGAAACTGATACTACCATATACTTACAATTCCGACAATTTGTAGCAAGTTCAGTGAGACAGTGGCCTCCACTGCTGGTCCACCGATGTCAGGACGCAAACCTTGTCATAGATACCTGATCAGCGACTGTTAAAAATTAACACTAAGATTACAGACATATGTCCACACGTTTTCGAAATGTCCATCGATTATTGTTCCTAAAATTTTGAATTCCTGTGTTTTCACTTATTTTTTTTATGCAGTTTGTATAACCCCACTTTTTACCATTATAAGACGGAATTAACTATCCTTCTCAGTAAATAGCATAGTTTTGCATTATCACGCATAAAAATTAAACATTTGCGACCTGATCTATGCCATGCGATGTTTCAACAATTAGCTGGTCTCACAATCAAATAAACCAGTCTTCTTGAATGCGGGGATTAAAATACGTTTTCCCCTTCAGTGTGTGGAAAGGTATTTCTTGCACGTTTTGATGAGAATTTTCATGTACAAACTGTACCACTAATGTAATAGAATACGTTATTTAATAAACAGTGATTAAATGCAATTCAGTGTGTTGGAAAATCACTCTGTCCGCAGCCCGGGAAACATTCATGTAGAGTCATGGCTACGTACTGAAACATGTTAATTTTTAGATTGAACTATCAATGCCCGTTAAAACTATACTTCAATGTTTTGTGATATTTTCAAATTGTACAATTCTATGCAAAATTTGTCATATGTACGAGTTCAATCAATGGAGTCAGTTAATTCACATACATCAATTGTATGACCCTACGGTTCACGAACTCCGAACAGACGATAATGAAGTATTTGCAACGCCCTCACACAGCATAAATGGAACGTTTAAGGGAACTCTGAAAGGTTTAATTGCTGATTGGTCACCACATAATGGTTGGGTCAATACATTTTCGTTTTGATAGTACATTTATTCACAATTCTTAGATGTACCATAGATGTTCACTTGATTATATAATTGTGTATAAATATCTTAGTCAAAAAAATTACATATACATACAATTTTTACATATAGATAAATACATCCCTAAAATGTTGGCACAACACAAAGAATTTGCTATTACATGTATGTGAGCTAACGCGTAAACAGAATAAATGGTTTTTGGTTTGTATATGTTACACTTTTAGAATAAATAAACAATAACTTTTGAAATACGTTCACACAAATGGAAATCGAACCAATGTGAAATCGCGCCCTCTATGGCAGTATCCTGCAGAGCAGCACGGAGGGCGACAGAAAGGGGTAATAATAGCACCATAACTTCAAGTATATTTACGATAGACTCCGGCACCCGTATGTATTCCTTTAGAAATTCTGAAAGGCAATTGTTGCTGCTTTTTAAGGAGCATGCCACCTGTTCATATGCTCCTTATAGTATACTACAATAGTTAAATGAGCTTGAACACGGCACAAGTTACCAGTCGCTCGAACACGTAACCTATACTAGTGTTCGTCGTGAAAAAACTGTCGATTAAGAAAAGTATTTGACAACAGATGTAGCAACATAAATTAATGTTCAATATTAGTTTTCATGTTTACGAAAGTCTGTTAGAACCATATCACATCAGGGAAAAAACTATTATCACGAGATATTATCACGAAATCACGAGATATTATCAGGATACACTATCACGAGATCACGATACACTATCACTAGACACTCACGAGGTCACGAGACACTCACGAGATCACGAGACAATATAACGCGACAATATCACGAGATCACGCGATACTATCACGAGATCACGCGATACTATCACGGGTTTTGATCAAAATTTACGTCACAGTTACCCATTTCTTGAACCTAACACAAATGGTTAAAAGACAAAAAACACGCGCCATAATTACGCCAGCAAGGTGTCGATCTACATTAAGGGAGCACTGTCTAGTGAATTTATATTCCTGAATAAATTTGCCAAAGACGAATTATAGACCGTTTATTTTATTATCGTACTCATTTAGACAGATTGACGTATATAACTTACAATCATATGACAAGCTATGTCTATTCCAGGGTTAATTATTCAAAAGGAGAGTTCTTGCGGCTTTGCGAATACAACTCAAAGATTACAAACTTAACTTGTGTGTTATTCACGATTGTGATTGCGATTGTGATTCACGATTGCTTAATTTCGATGATTGCTCAGCACAAAAATGTCTACTATTCGGCCATCTTGAATCAGATCGTGAAACAAATTGATGTGCACGCACGCACTCACTAAAGTCAATCCATAACTTCACGTTTCCGTCATAGAAATAATCAATTGTGAGGGGATAACATGGGAATATGTATGTGGGAAAGGTCATATGACATAATAATTTATGAATGAAAGTGAATACAATGTTTATATTCGTTGACAGATTTCCAAATTTTATTTTTTCAACGTTAAAAAATGTTTGTGGGCAAGTGAATGAAGACGGTGGAATGTCTGAATATTTGTGCAAACTGTGTTTTAGTAAACTGATAACATATCGATCCGGTTTCGTTATGTTTCACATCAAACGCATCAGTGCCCTGAGATACAGCACTTAGCGCCTTTTTTTGATGGGCAGCAAGCTCGTTCACAGAGCAAAAACAACACGTTGATTTCTATATTCCAAGATTCTAATTTTATCAAGTAATGTGTGGTTTCTATCATGTGTTCTGATTGGGTAATGCAAATGAGCCCAAGGGAATCTTATAATCGATTGAGGGCGTGCGACATACAGTAAATCATGGTGAAATCTGCCAAGGGTTAATGTTGAGGCTTCGGCCGGATAAATGGTCCTTGGCTGGCGAATATAATGAACCAGGCAATAAATACACAACCAAATTAAGCCTTCTTTGTCATTTGTTTCGACTATAATTTATATTCTAAGACACAATATCGATATGGTCATAACAGCCAAAGTACGTTCTAAATGCAGTTATATCTTGTACAATATCTCAAAATGTTGCTCAGTGTTGTGTAGTCCATGTATCTAATATACTGTTTAAGTAAGCCGGCAACCCCCCCACTCTTCATCAATCATCTGCCCAGGAAACAATAGTTGGGTGATAACACCATTTGTTGTTGGTTTTCTACTCCAAGTGGTTCAAGAATTGCACCACTGCCACCACCAACAACATTGAGTCACTAAAACCAACATGGAGCTGCTAAAACAAAACAAAGTCATGTACCTGAATCATTTTCAGAAAACAAAACTGAAGAAGATTTTTATCCAGCGTGTCACCACTAAAAAGATCATTATCTTTCTACCCATCCAGAACTGCACACACACACTGAGTGTGCTCTATGTCCCACCATCTCTCCATTCGTTGATAATCGTATCCTTATTTGGATATTGACTCAGAAAAAGAAAATTACAATAAAGACGAAAAACTGATGTAGTAACAAAATGGAAGCGCTACAATTGAAAAGAATGAAAAAAGAAATTGTTTATGTATTTAGGGGAAGCTGGTAGTTTTTTAAATGATTTTCTCTGGCACTGAAACAATGTTTTCCATTTGTTACTGTTGTTAGATAATTTTCATACTGGCAATTCTTCGTTAGCAGTCTACATGGGCGCAGCTTATTCTTTTTGTTTTTGTTTTTATTATCATCATGCATTTGTTCTTGACTCTTTTTTTTCGAATACTTTTTTTGAGCTTAATGCAAATTGTGTTGATTAGATTGGTGTTATAATTTGGATCATGACTTTTTGAAACCAGATACCCAATTAAGTATACCTTTACCATACATATCAATGTCAAGTCTGAATGCTTCATGGACTAGTGTGTTTTCATGTTTGTTTTTATTTTTAGCCACTATTTTATCATTTGTTATATACTAGTCAGTAAATTAGGGTGTCTACCTAATTCAAAATACATGCCAAGTATACTGGCTTTACAGTTTACCTTAACATGTATTTGCAAAATTTGTTATGAATTTGTTCAATAGGTAGCCCACTATCAAAAATATATTTTATTTGTAGTATGAAGGCGCTCGTCCAAATTTCGCTGCAATAGATCGGGATAAATTTAACCATACTAACATATTAGGTATGGTTTGACTGGAATATTGTACAAATTGATGTTTTGTTATAGTTTAGCCAGATTTATTGAAAATCATGATTTTAGACTTAGTTTCCATATAGTCGGGCCAATGCATCCATTTTCTGAAGTGTTTTCAAAATTTCCAGTGTAGGTAATCGACACGTACAGAACACCGTGACTTGGTGGTGTACCTAAACTACTGTGATCTAATAGATCACGCAGGTTTTTACTACGTCTCTAAGTTATGATTTGTTATGATAAGAATGATTTACACCATGCTGAATTAGTTATTTAAAAAGTCGTTATTCGTGAAACAGTCTAACTGATGCATAGCTATTTAGAATTATTTTAACCTTTCTAAAATACCTAATCGTCACGGCACTTTCACTCATAAGCTGTGTTGTGTAAAAAGAATAACCTAACATTATTTCTGTAGCTCACCCACCTTATTAAGGGTTTCTTTTTGTATTAAAACTGTGTTATATGCGCCGTACGTAATACTTCCCCGTTTCATCGGAAATGCCTGAAGTTTGTATAACTTTAGTAAATCAGTTTTCCCATTCCGATTTCCTATACCTGATTATAGTGAATAAGAACTTGGTAATATCAGTAAAGTTACTGTACATTTTCTTTTGTTGATTTGACCACAGAAATGGTTTTCAGAGAATATATATTTTACTCATTGTTCTTCCTTATTTATCTGAGCTCATCAGTCACGACTCGACTGTCTGGTATATCGGAGCAAGGTATAATAAAATTGTTGAAAGACAAGTGTTTAGGTGATGACGAATAGATACTAGCTCCATAAAGAATGGGACACGATGTGGACAGTTTGAAGTAGTTACTTTCCCTAGTATCTGGTATGCAATTGTGACCATGACTGTATATATTAGGAGACGACTATATCAGAATTTGTACTCAAAACTACACGACTGCATCAACAACGATAATGAGCAATTCCAAGACAGAAGAATGACCTGAAACACTAGAAGATGATAATCACCGACCTAACTCAGAATGCATAGCTCATTCTAATCATGTTGGATGTTTGATGATAACTGAATGTTTAGGTACCTGGTCAATTACAGGTAATGTCCTCATAGTCCCTATTTTATCTATTTATCTATGTTCTACAAAACAGGGACTGGTTCGTAATGTTTTTGCTAAAAGGCCATTACTTCATACAATGAAGATAGAAACGATTTTAAACGTTCGTCTGAATATATATATATATATATATATATATATATATATATATATATATATATATATATATATATATATATATATATATATATATATATATATATATATGTTTAGTTCTTTTAAAAGATTCCTCTTATTAGTAAATAGCGTTCTCACTCAACAATATTTAGAATGAGTGGTTGGTCAAAAGTTTGATGAGTCAGGTGCATCTATTGGCTAAGCTTGTTGTTGTTGTACATAGATGCAAATGAGTATAGGAACCATTAATGCTGTAGGATGTACTGCAAAGATATGGTCTTCTGTAAAGAGAATAATATAATAATTTATACATTAGTGTTTTATTGCATCCACTTCAAAATGGTTTTCTAGGAAAATCTATAATATTAATCAGTGTAGTTCTGCCTATGTCTCGGCTCATCAGCATTCAGTGCCAGACACAATACAATGCCCAAAACACAACTGCTTAGATCCATCCATGTGCACAATGTCCAGTTATAACTAAATGTGTGCGTCGCTGTCACTGCAGTGTCATACTTATTATTAACACACATATCGAGCAGCATGGTAGACTTCTGTGTACTAGAAATATTTTCATCGTATTTATATATTTACCTGTCAAAAACACTACTATGTTGTTTTAAATCAATTAAGAGAAGCTGTATTTGTGCACCATACTAAACTTTCTCTGTCGGCCATAAATCTTTGACCTTATTATGGCTTAGGTAAAGCAATAATTCTGACACACACACACTCATCTCAAATAGTAAAGCTGTACAACCAGGCATTTACATAATATTTATTAACAATTTATAAATTGAAAATGACGTCTTTCGAAAATGACGATTACTTCGTTATACGCCTAGCTGAAAGCAAATAAATTATCCAAGGAATGGAACAAATAAATATACACAATAACAACAATAAAATACCGGCAACAATAAATTACAAACCGTACGTATCAGAGAAATAAAAATAGAATTTATATACTAAAAAAATAGATAATAAAATTTTAAATTCCAGCATGAGATTCTCAAAAACACATTCGTATGTTACCTAAATATTATGAATTTGTTAATTATATTTCAAATACAATACCTATTACTTAATCGTAATACAATTATAATATATCATTTTATGACAATATCAGCGCTCATCTGTTTATTTAAAAGATAATAATTTACTATTATTTATCTTGAAATGGTGTTCTGATATGTAGATCAAAACTGTATGATAGAGAACGTATGCATACACAATTATTATATAAAGATTTAAATCTATATGCAACATAATCTATATGAATTAAATTATTACAGTTTTGACTGAGCAGTTTTCGTCGAATTTCTTTTTCTTTTAACGGTGTTTGAGGTAACCGATGCAAGGATAACTGGCCCCTGACAAGCAGTCCCAATTGCGAAAATAAATGACAACACATATGAGCTAATAAACGTATCTAATAATCCTAAAATCCATGTAAAACCAAATGTAATTGACATTTTCAACACCATGCGTATTTGTTGGCCATTCCATGAATGAGATTGTCCCACAAAATATCGTTTGGTTTCTACTATCGAACTTCTAATGCGGTAGACTGGCGTGATGAAGAACACAACGTTCAAGAATAGAACCAGTGAGACTGGTGCAACAAATAATACAAGCAGAGCATTTCGATTCCCAATCCAACAACTTCCGAACTGCCCATATCCAATAGTAAGCTCAGTATATTCGCAAAAATCGATAAAAGCTGCAACTGAGACTACCACAGCAGGTACAAACCACCCTATAAGAATATACAGAACTAAAGCAGAGTGAGTCGCATGACTTGAATTGGCAAATGAGGACATTCCAAATGTACGAAAAATATCAAATGCAATGATGCCCATCCATGAAAACGTGACCAGCCATGCATAATGAGATATGACCGCTACAGTGATGCATATAATTGCATTTCGCGTAACAAACCAGCTTAGAAGGAAGACAGTCTGAGCAGCTAATAAAGAGATAATAAAATTAAGAGTTGTCTTTTGGGGGAAATTTAATAAGTCTGGAGACCTACAATACAATAAAATAGAGACTATAAGTGATACTATAGATACTAAATAAGATACGAGTGTTAACCACTCTAAAACAAGTTGGTAATTATTTTCAAGACATATGTAGGCAACTAACCAGTCAGAACTAAGAACAAATTCTTTCTCAACAATGTTGAGATATAACATTCTGTATACAAATTTGTCTTGATGGACTTCAAAATTAAATGACTGTAATGTTGTCAGTAATCCTTTATCGCATTGTAGGCTATCGCACACCTCAAATACACATAAATATTGATTCATATTATTTGGTTGAACTGAATACTCAAGATCACAAGAAAAGTGTTTCCAGTATGAAATGTACATATACATATCATTGTCATTAGAAGATACCGTGTAATAATTTGACATATCTTTTAATAAAACAAGTTTTATGTAACATTTCTGTGCAAATTGTTCAAATATTGACGGATTTGATCCTTCAACAAATTTTAAATCTAACACTATACTATCACACTTAATGCCATTGACCTTAGTATTCTCAACAATCCACAAACCTTGTTGTAAATCATATTCGAATATAATTAAGTGAACTATGATTTCGTTTGCATTGGCGATGGTGGAAATATTGATTGCATCTATACTGAAGTTTTGTATTGAAGTATAAATGCATGAAGAGAGGTTTGTCTGTAATGTTTGCGAGAATTGAAGTACATGATTACCATTATCTAAAGCGACAAATAATAGAGAAAGGTGTATCACACTGTGATTGGATTCACTATTTGACATTATTTTGATCTCGTTACACTGCTGTCCGATCTGGTTAATTTTGATACCCTGGTGACACTGAACCCTACTGACAACTTTATATTCCTCTGAACCAAAGTGTAATCCAATTAGACTATGACGATTACCGAGTGAATACCTAATACTGCATTCACGAATTTCACCAGAATTGCAATAAACGCAAAATGCATTTTTATAAACATCATTAAAATTGCTGTAAACTGCCAAATCATCATTTAAACATCTGCTTTCGACACTCTGATAAAGCTGCATTGACCCATTCCACTTTGATTGGTCACAATAATCAATGTAGGATGAAACACATGCTCTGATATTTCTAATGCTGTTTTCAGGAGGAATGAGAGACACGTTACACATCTGGATATCTTCTTCTTGGTTCAAACAGTCTGTCCAATACTCTAAATCTGAATGATCTTCCCCATTGCAAATGGCACAGTAAATGTTGTTATACACCACTCCTATTAGTGACGTCACATGAATTGGCATTTCATCTAAAAGTTACAGAAACAACAATTTAATAACATGATTCAGTTTGTCTTAAATTTGATTGTATATGATAATAAAAGCATATTTTAAACTGCCTATAAACAGTGAGAATCGAGTGTAAATAAAACAATAATACTAAACATCCTGCACATGGTAATGACCTACAACTAGTAAGTCGCCACCTTTTTATAGTTTGTATATCGCATGCCAACATATGTTTGCAGCTGTATGCTGACAAGCCTGTTATCGTTGCTAATTTTCTTGTTAGAATTTCAGAAAGCAAAGCTGTCTGGTGAGCCTATTGTTTTGGTTAAAATTATCATTATTATAATTGTCTCTCATTCGTTATTACAGTCAAACAGGCAACCTGTTTCAATTGTGTAAACTGGTGTATATTGATGAGAAGTTTAAATTATGATCTAAATACACGACATCAATTATTTTTTACATCACATCTAATACATATATTCTTGTCGCAGAGTAGATCCTAAATTCTGCCAGTTTATTATATCATTTAGTTAGTTTCATTCAAATATATTTTTGAATTATTTAGGTGAGAGAACCAATTTTAAAATCCTTGTTCCTCTTAAACGATGTAAGTTACCTGGCTGGTATTCATAGTAAACATTTACATTTAAGTAAAAGAGTGTGTTATTTATTCTAAGCCATCTAAAAATATGTTATTTATTCTAAGCCATCATATTATTTCACCATATATTTGTGTACAAACAAATTCAGAAAAACAGGAACTATGAGGACATTACCTGTAACGTTAAGGCTATCTTCACATAGTGCACGAATTTGTGAATCGGACCAGGTACCTGGACATTCAGTTATCATCCACCATCCAATACGTTCGTCACTAAGAGGATGAACTATGCATTCTGATTTAGGTCGGTGATTGTCAGCTTCTATTATTTCAGGCTCAATTCTTGTCATGGAATTGCTCATTACTGTGGTTGATGCAATCGTTTCGTTTTGAGTACAAATTCTGATATAGTCGTGACAGCAGTCTCCATAGTATATACAGTCTTGGTCACAATTGCATACCAATCCGTTACCTTTTAAATATCCTTCAAATTGTCCGCATCTTCTCCCACTCTTTGTTGAGCAGCTATCCAAAAAGTTACCATTAACCAAGCACCTCTCTTTTAGCCACCTGATTGAGCCTGGCACTGATATACCTGGCAGTGGAGTAGTGACTGATGAGCTCAGACAAATATGGACAAACAGTGAGTAATATAGATATCTTCTGAAAAGCATTTCTCTGGTGAAAATCAGCAAAAAACAAAATTAATACAATATTCACATTACTAATTTTACCAGGATTATCATAAATATTAACATAGAAGGTAGTCTAAACTTGCCAATAATAAGATACGTCTTCAGTTACAGCATTTATAAAGTATGCTCTCAGTCGCATAATGTCACACTACACAGCAGTGTTTATAGTACTTTTTTTGTAGAGCAATGACATACCATATGTTACTCTTTTGCTTGAAGGCAGATTGTCACTACCATGATAGAGCCCCTGGCACTTTAGGTCCTTGCTTGTGTTGATAATTTCACAAAATGTTCAATAAGTTCTCTTATAAGTAGTTGCTGCATCTTTACTGCATCTATAACGAAATAAAATGAAAGGTAAAATACCTCTTGTTGTTTCTGTAGATCGTTCACTATAACGCGTATGAAGCACCGGTTTTGATATAATAATTAACTAAAATCAACAGCTGTATAACTTCAGGCATTTCTTGAAACCTATTAGTTCACAGTACTTAAGATTCACAGCTACGTCACGGATTACTTTACAAATGGATCAACTGCACTGTAAATTTTAGGAAACCTTTCAAGTTTTGCAATAAAACATACTGTTTAAAAAACATAACAAATCCAAGTTGCATTTTCATGGGAGTATCATGATCATAGTACCGAAGTCTCGCGCAGATCTATACTTCATGGGCATTGGTTGACAGTGAATCTCGGCTTGCTGCTTGAGACTACTTGGCGAACATGGCGGCAGCGTGGATTGTGGTGACACGCCGTGAAACTCCGTTGTCAAAAACTGATAAATCCTTCATTAATGCTGAAAATTGTGCCACAATTGGCGACATTGCCAACCTAGATGGTTCTAAGGAGTGGGAAGATCGACCTATTGTACGCATTGTTTAGATGCAGTCGCCTCAACCAGACAAAACGGTGCTCCCCACTAGCGCACCGATCACGATAGCCCAGGACTTCGGCCTGAAATACATCGATGTTGTTTACGGGACTAAGTATTCTGTAAACGTGCATAACCCTCATGAAAGCAGCGAGAAGTTACTCGCATTAGCCGCAGAAGAATCGAGTTATAATTATATTCACGCAAATTGACATCAAATAGCGGTCGTAGCCCTGCGGTGTGTCGCTAATCATAACCTATTTTCATTATTCACGCCCTTGAAGCCGCAAAGTTGTCGCTTGTGCAAATTTAGGCAACCCACAAAAATGTCCAGTTTTACAAGTCAGATGACCTTTGCATGGATTAATGTGATAAACAAAGTTATACATGGAATAACATTTTATTTCAATTCTTCTCTAGTAGAAAGTGTAACTAATAGAGCCAGCGTCGGTAACTGTATACTGCATTGCTATTTGCAGCGGCCTCCTTTCATTTCATTTCATTATAGGAATGTTGTTATGATAAGGCCAGACTTTTTTTATTCCTTGTTTCTCGAGTTTTTATGAGGCATTTTTTGGAGGAGGACGGAAACAAATAAAATTAATTCTTTTTTTCCATTAGATTTGTGTGTTTCTCAAAGAATTGTAAGTGAGATCATTGATCGGAGAGAAGAAAGGAAATACAATGTTATTCCATGTATAACCTTGTTTCTCACATTAATCCATGCAAAGCTCATCTGACTTGTATAACTGGACATTTCTGTGGGTTGCCTAAATCTGCAAGAAAACCCCAAATTAGCAGTTCTTGTGAATTTCACACTGAAATGTTTTGTCATTAAAATTACAACCACTCACTCGAATATCCAGTTTTACAAATAGATTTTTGAAATTTAAAATAGTTTAAAGTATAATGTATGCGTACTCAAAGTACACAAGCTTGTTTAGAGTGTTTCCACCAACTGAATAAAAAGTCTAACCCACATATGCACAGGCGACAACTTTGCGGCTTCAAGGGCGTGAATAATGAAAGTATATTGTTGCTTAGCGACACACCGCAGGGCTACCGCTATTTGATGTCAATTTGCGTGAATGTAATTAAAACTCGCCTCTTCTGTGGCTAATGCGAGTAACTTTTCGCTGCTTTCATAAGAAAATCCAGGGCGGTTGGCTCCTGTTCATCAGGGCTATGTACGTTGACAGACTACTTAGTCCCGTAAACAACATCGATGTATTTCATGCCGAAGTCCTGGGCTATCGTGATCGGTGCGCTAGTGGCGAGCACCGTTTTGTCAGATTGAGGCGACTGCAGCCCATCAATGCGTACAATAGGTCGATCTTTCCACTCCTTAGGAACATCTAGGTTGACAATGTCTGTAATTGCGGCACAATTTTCAG
Organism: Saccoglossus kowalevskii; assembly: GCF_978046115.1. Taxonomy (NCBI): domain Eukaryota; kingdom Metazoa; phylum Hemichordata; class Enteropneusta; family Harrimaniidae; genus Saccoglossus; species Saccoglossus kowalevskii. Next base: position 15,435,802 of record NC_140650.1, on the reverse strand, counting down.
CATTAATGAGGGATTTCTCAGTTTTTGACAACAGAGTTTCACGGCGTGTCACCACAAACCAGGCTGCCGACAAATTACGCTGAAATAAAATTTTATTTTTATTTCATTTTCGGCTCCTGTTTCACACGGCGGGTTCGCAAAACAAGGGATAAAAAAAGTCTGGCCTAACTGATTTAATTCAAGCCTTTGCTAGACCAGATAGGTAAATACTTTTAAAATACCACACTTCCCGTGTTGGGGTGATTTCAAAGTAGGTGGTGAAAATAAACTAACCATTTGATTGATAGAAAAGTGAAAAACGAATAAAATGGTATGGATGTAGTGCATAAATGCAGATTTGATCAAGTGAGAATGAGATTGTAAATTTTAATTCTAGAGAGCATGTTTCTCTGAAATTAATGATTTTTTTTGTTCCAGTATTTTTTTATTGTTTGCCAGGTATTTGATTTGCCAGGAGAAACTGCATTGGAGACAGCAATAACACATGGGATTAGAATTGGCAACTTCATTTATGTCAAAGGGGTTTAAAGATATTTTTGTTCGTTTCAGTTCATTGCTGATTTGTTTTGAAGTGTCAATGTGTTTACAATAATTGGGTATTGTATCTACACTTTCACGAAAGTGTTGATTTTCAATAAATACATTTATTCAGCTGCACACAAGCAGAGAACAGTTCTTCATACGATTGATATCATTACACATGTTTGTACTTGATTAATGTTTTAAATAATTACTTGATTATGTGATATGTTTATCGTATGTTATGATTACTGTACAATAGTGCAAAGTGTCTGATCATGAAACGCATCATTTAATATATTTTGCTCATTAATACTTTTCAAAATGACAACTATATTTGTAACATTTTATCAGTAGAAATACATTTCAAAATGTGCCTCTGCTACAAGCATTGTCAATATTCACATTGTGTTTTGCGCTAAAGCACTTTTCAAATGATAAACAATGAGAAACACTATTTCTATACATATTTCTGGCGGAAACACTTGAAAAAGTGTTTAGTGAAATCACCTTTGAAAGTATTAAAATCACTTTTTATACAGGTACCTAGTGGAAACACGTTTAAAAATGTATTTCTAGTAAAATCACTTTTAATTATTAATTTCATTTAAGGATGTAGTAGACTTTCGTTGGGCAAAACAGAAAAAGCTTGATAAAAATAATAATAATGGTTAATGACTAACAATTTTTACATGTTATTGTAGCCCTTGCAACACTATCCAAAAATATGATAACACCTATGTCAACATTAATTACGTCACGTGACTGCTAAATAAACAAAATCGATTGTTCTGCTATTTTTACTAGAAAACGAAAACAGTTAGCCAACATATTTTTATGAGAAAAGGAAGACTACAATGTTCTTAACAATAATTTAAAAGAAATAGTTTCTGAATTGTTTGGTTCTTTTACAAAGTGGTTGAGAAGAATTCTGTAATAAATTAGAGTGCTCTCTTTTCACAGGTCAATTGGCAATGAACTATCACTGATACTTGAAAACTATTTTACATTTTGTTTTCTCTTAAGTTCAATCTCTGAAAAAATCAATAAAATCGGACAAGAACTGTTCGCGTAATCGTGATTTTTGTGGTTTTAGACACGTTACGTTTCAAATGGCTGAAAAGACTCAAAAACCAAAAGTAGCACAGTCGAGAGAATATTTTCTGTTCAGCGCATCGTATTCAGTTATTTTTTGATGTTTAAGATAGCTATTGTGTTGGTTTTATGAAAATCAAAACAACCCGTTTGGTACATGGCCGATAAAGTTATGAAAAATCGATAATTTGAAAAAAGCAACGTGAAAACTAAGTATGGCCGCCCTTGAATAAACAGTGTAATCCCGTTATCAATTTAAGTTTATTTGCTTGACAAGCTTAGTTTCGAGTGTTACACCATATCACAACAAACTTGGCAATTGTTTATGTACAAAACGTGGTATGTGACCGTTAAACTTGAACACTGTCGTGTCTAACTCTCTTTCTCGCAATTTTCTCGTAAGCCACGGCATCTGAACCAAGCGAAAATGTCATCAGAGCAGAACTACATAATGAGATGCGAGTACTCGGTAAAGCTACGCTTTTTATTTTTTACTAAATATCGGCAATGACACTTTTGTTGTTGAATATCAATTAAAAATCGTAATTGAAGTAAAAAAGGGGCCTACTATTTGCTGACCGAATCCGCTTGGAAGCAAGTCAGTCAAGCTTGCCGACAGTACTGCCGTGAATTACAGGTCGTCGTTTTTGCTCTATAACTCGTTACAATCGGAGTCTCGTTTAGTTTAGTTTTGTCGACTTGAAGTACGATTGTTATAAAATTATTACCAGCACAAAACAGATTTCATTTCCAAGAGCTAAGAATGTACGTGTAACTAACTGCTTTGTCTATACACCACCGATGCGTCACTGAAATTTGAAAGTCAGTCTGCCGTCCCACATGACACAATGGACCTGATTAGTCTATTTTGACTACCTCGTAAGTTCTTAGCCAATACGCGTGCATGTGCTATGTTCGAAAGGCCGCATGTGCACCGGAGACTAAAGTGAGATTCCCAGCCATAACAAGATTCATGGATATTTATTTTTCCCTTTTTACACCGAGAACATTTACAGTGGTCAGCCAGATTCGAAATTAATATATCCAGGTCGACGAGTCTCGTGTTATTCGCTTCACCGCAAGCGTTACCAGATACTGCAGACTTCGCTGGCGATATTTTTCGTTTCGACATCATGCTCATCCTGTATGTTGATGTTGTGTCGTCAGCCTCCAGTGACAGTATAGTGGTGACACATTCGAGGTAGTTACGGTGGTGTCTTCAGTCTCCAGTGCGGTGGAGCAGATATCACTTTGGTTTTCACTCAACTTGTCTGTTATCGACTCGTCCGACTTTAATTCGTTGAGGAACTGTGTTTCGTAGTAAAAAAATACGGTTTCTGCTATTCAGAAATTTGCAGGTTTCGCCTGTCATTGGAACACTCTTTTTCCAATATTTTCCCTGTGCCATTTTTTTCAAAATAAACTTGGTCAAAACAAAATAAATGAACAGTAATATATAGTAGAGAAAAGCGATGCGATGAACTATCAGCAACGAGTGAGTGTATCCGGTCATTTGACCGGCAGCGTACACTCGATGTTTATTTGCGGGATTAAGCTAATTAAAAATGTTATTGTTTTGGCTCGGGGGGGGCTTAGCCGAAGTGCACATTCCCGGGGTTTCCGTTAATTGTAAATTATTTTTTTATTTTTTAAAAAGCCGTTTTTTCTTGAAATAAAAACGTGATTTAATAAAAAAAACAAGGTCATATGGCTACCTATAGGTATAAGTCACCATTTAATGAAAGAAACAAAAATGAAGAAAAAAATTACCACCAAAGTTTACTACATCCTTAAACAATGTTTTTTTAAACAGTGTGTTTTATTGAAAACTTGAAAGGTTTCCTAAAATTTACAGTGCAGGAGATCCATATGTAAAGTAAACCGTGACGTAGTTGTGAATCTTAACTACTGTGAACTAATAGGTTTCACTGTTTTCCAAGAAATGCCTAAAGTTATACAGCTGTTGATTTTAGTTTATTATTTTATCAAAGCCGGTGTTTCATACGCGTTATAGTGAACGATCTACAGAAACAACAAGAGGTATTTTACCTGTCATTTTATTTCGTTATAGTACAGTAAAGATGCAGCAACTACTTATAAGAGAACTTATTGAAAATTTTGTGAAACTATCAACACCAGCAATGACCTAAAGTGCCCGTGGTTCTAATATCGTAGTGACGTATTTGCCTTCAAGCAAAAGATTAACATATGTTATGTCATTGCTCTACAAAAAAGTACTATAAACACTGCTGTGTAGTGTGACATTATGCGACTGAGAGCATACTTTATAAATGCTGTAACTGAAGACATATCTTATTATTGGCAAGTTTACACTACCTTCTATGTTAATATTTATGTTGGTCCTGGTAAAATAAGTAATGTGAATATTGAATTAATTTGCTTTGTTGCTGATTTTCACCACAGAAATGCTTTTCAGAAGGTATCTATATTACTCACTGTTTGTCCCTATTTGTCTGAGCTCATCAGTCACTACTCCACTGCCAGGTATATCAGTGCCAGGCTCAATCAAGTGGCTAAAAGAGTTGTGCTTGTTTAATGGTAACTATTTGGATAGCTGCTCCACAAAGGATGGGAGAAAATGCGAACAATTTGAAGTATATTCAAAAGGTAGACTGGTATGCAATTGTGACCAAAACTGTATATACTATGGAGACTGCTGCCACGACTATATTAGAATTTGTACTCAAAACGAAACGATTGCATCAACCACAGTAATGAGCAATTCCATGACAGGAAATGGTCCTGGAATAACAGAAGCTGATAATCGCCGACCTAAATCAGAATGCATAGCTCATCCTAATCGTCGTGTTGGATGGTGGATGATAACTGAATGTCCAGGTACCTGGTCCGATTCACAAATTCGTGCACTATGTGAAGATAGCCTTAAGGTTACAGGTAATGTCCTCATAGTTCCTGTTTTTTCTGAATTTGTTTGTACACAAATATATGGTGAAATAATATGATGGCTTAGAATCAATAACTTATTTTGGGGAAAATATAACACATTTATTACATAAATGTAAATGTTTACTATGAATACCAGCCAGGTAACTTACATCGTTTAAGAGGAACAAGGATTTTAAAATTGGGTCTCTCACATAAATAATTCAAAAATATATTTGAATGAAAATAACTAAGTGATATAATAATCTGGCAGAATTTAGAATCTACTCTGCGACAAGGATGTATGTATTAGATGTGATGTAAAAATTGATGTAATTGATGTCGTGGGTTAAACTTCTCATCAATATACACCAGTTTACATAATTAAAACAGGTTGTCTGTTTATTTACTGTAATAACGAATGAGAGACAATTATAATAATGATAATTTTAACCAAAACAATAGGCTCACCAGACAGCTTTGCTTTCTGAAATTCTAATAAGAAAATTAACAACGATATACAAACTATGAAAAGGTGACGATTTGAGGGAGTTACTAGTTGTTGTTTATTACAATATAAAGGATGTTTAGTATTATTGTTTCATTTACACTTGATTCTCACTGTTTATAGGCAGTTTAAATTTGTTTTTATTATCATATACAATCAATTTTCAGACAAACTGAATCATGTTATTATATTGTTGTTTCTGTAACTTTTAGATGAAACGCCAATTCATGTGACGTCACTAATAGGAGTGGTGTATAACAACATTTACTGTGCCATTTGCAATGGGGAAGATCATTCAGATTTAGAGTATTGGACAGACTGTTTGAACACGGAGGAAGATATCCACATGTGTAACGTGTCTCTCATTCCTCCTAAAAACAGCATCAGAAATATCAGAGCATGTGTTTCATCCTACATTGATTATTGTGACCAATCAAAGTGGAATGGGTCAATGCAACTTTATCAAAGTGTCGAAAGCAGATGCTTAAATGATGATTTGGCAGTTTACAGCAATGTTTTTGATGTTTATAAAAATGCATTTTGCGTTTATTGCAATTCTGGTGAAATTCGTGAATGCGGTATTAGGTATCCAATCGGTAATCGTCATGGACCAAATGGATTGCTCTTTGGTTCAGAGGAATATAAAGTTGTCAGTAGGGTCCAGTGTCACCAGGGTATCAAAACTAACCAGATTGGACAGCAATGTAACGAGATCAAAATAATGTCAAATAGTGAATCCAATGACAGTGTGATATACCTTTCTCTATCATTTGCCGCTTTAGATAATGGTAATCCTGTACTTCAACTCTCGCAAACAATACAGAGAAACCTCTCTTCATGCATTTATACTTCAATACAAAACTTCAGTATTGATGCAATCAATATTTCCATCATCGCCAATGCAAACGAAATCAAAGTTCACTTAATTATATTCGAATATGATTTACTACAAGGTTTGTGGATTGTTGAGAAAATTAAGGTCAATGGCATTAAGTGTGATAGTATTGTGTTCGATTTAAATACTGTTGAAGGTTCAAATCCGTCAATATTTGAACAATTTGCACAGAAATGCTACATTAAACTTGTTTTATTAAAAGATATGTCAAATTATTACACTGCATCTTCTAATGACACTGTTATGTATATGTACATTTCATACTGCAAACACTTTTCTTGTGATGTTGAGTATTCAGATCAATCAAATAATATCAATCATTGTATATGTGTATTTGAGGTATGTGATAGCCTACAATGCGATAAAGGATTACTGACAACATTACAGTCATTTAATTTTGAAGTCCACCATGACAAATTAGTATACAGAATGTTATATCTCAACATTGTTGAGAAAGAATTTGTTCTTAGTTCTGACTGGTTAGTTGCCTACATATGTCTTGAAAATAATTACCAACTTGTTTTAGAGTGGTTAACACTCGTATCTTATTTAGTATCTATAGTATCACTTATAGTCTCTATTTTATTGTATTGTAGGTCTCCAGACTTATTAAATTTCCCCCAAAAGATAACTCTTAATTTTATTATCTCTTTATTAGCTGCTCAGACTGTTTTTGTTGTGAGCTGGTTTGTTACGCGAAATGCAATTATATGCATCACTGTAGCGGTCATATCTCATTATGCATGGTTGGTCACGTTTTCATGGATGGGCATCATTGCATTTGATATTTTTCGTACATTTGGAATGTCCTCATTTGCTAATTCTAGTCATGCGACTCACTCTACTTTAGTTCGGTATATTCTTATAGGGTGGTTTGTACCTGCTGTGGTAGTCTCAGTTGCAGCTTTTATCGATTTTTGCGAATATACTGAGCTTACTATTGGATATGGGCAGTTCGGAAGTTGTTGGATTGGGAATCGGAATGCTCTACTTGTATTTTTTGTTGCACCAGTCTCACTGGTTCTATTGTTGAACGTTATGTTCTTCACAACGTCAGTCTACCGCATTAGAAGTTCGATATTAGAAACCAAACGATATTTTGTGGGACAATCTCATTCATGGAATGGCCAACAGATTTGCATGGTGTTCAAAATGTCAATTACATTTGGTTTCACATGGATTTTAGGATTATTAGAAACTTTTATTACCTCATATGTGTTGTCATTTATTTTTGCGATTGCCAGTGCTTGTCAAGGGCCAGTTATGCTTGCATCGACCACCTCAAACACCATAAAAAGAAAAAGAAATTCGACGAAAATTGTACAGTCAAAACTGTAATATTGAATAGATATAGATTATGTTGCATATAGATTCAAATCGTTACATGAAATGGCGTTCTCATAGTTTCGGTCTACATGAGAAGAACACCATTTCAAGATAAATAATAGTAAATTATTACTCTTTAAATAAATAGATGAGAGTTTATATTGTCATAAAAGTATATATTATAATTATGGTATGATGTGATTAGGTATTGTGCTAAATCACAAATTCATACAATTAAGGTGTTACTTTACTTTGTAATCTATATTGAATTTGTTTTTATGACTGTGTATCAGAGAATGTATTTATCCTGAACAGTAGCAACTGAAATAGCATAACTTTTAATTATTTTTAATGTCTTTTGGGTGAATCTCCAATCATATCTTCATTCATGCTGGAATTTAACATTTAAATTTTTGTGTATGAAATAATAGTATATAAAATGTATTTTGATTTATCTGATTTTGATTTGATTGTCTTGAACATGTAATTTCACCTGTACGGCTTGTAATTTATCGGTTCCGGTATTTAATTGTTGTTATTGTGTATATTTATTTGTTCCATTCCTTGGATAATTTATTTGCTTTCAGCTAGGCGTATAACGAAGTAATCGTCATTTTCGAATGACGTCATTTTCAATTTATAAATTGTTAATAAATATTATGTAAATGCCTGGTTGTACAGCTTCACTATTTGAGATGAGTGTGTGTGTGTCAGAATTATTGCTTTACCTAAGCCATAATAAGGTCAAAGATTTATGGCCGACAGAGAAAGTTTAGTATGGTGCACAAATACAGCTTCTCTTAATTGATTTAAAACAACATAGTAGTGTTTTTGACAGGTAAATATATAAATACGATGAAAATATTTCTAGTATACAGAAGTCTACCATGCTGCTCGATATGTGTGTTAATAATAAGTTTGACACTGCAGTGACAGCGACGCACACATTTAGTTATAACTGGACATTGTGCACATGGATGGATCTAAGCAGTTGTGTTTTGGGCATTGTATTGTGTCTGCCACTGAATGCTGATGAGCCGAGACATAGGCAGAACTACACTGATTAATACTATAGATTTTCCTAGAAAACCATTTTGAAGTGGATGCAACAAAACACTAATGTATAAATTATTATATTATTCTCTTTACAGAAGACCATATCTTTGTATTAGTAAGGTAACACAATTATAAAACGTAGCTCTCTTAGTCGTGTAATGGCGTCCAATGCATTAGTGTTCATAGCACTAGCTAATTCTGTAGACAAACGACAAAACCTATGTTCATAATCGGTTGAAAGCATAGCGTCACCACGATACGCAGGCCAAGAGACTTTAGTTAAGTACTTGTATGGAGTATCTGAGCAATAAAGTTATTCTTTAATAAGTATTTCCTGCATATTAGGCTGTACCTATAGCTGAATCATAGAACATTTAAAAACAATGTTATGTTAGTATGATTGTTGATAATACGCTTAATCATGTGTTTGCATTCAGCTCCAATAAAATAAATCTACATGATGCAGCTAAATGGGAAACTGAAACTATTATATCAGCTAAAATGCGTTTTCACAAATAACATCCAATCATTTGATCATGATGTTGTATTCCAACATGAAGTAAATATTACAAACAACAAACTGCTACTAGCATAAGGAGATTTAATCCCATGAACGCTCTATAAAATACAAACTTCAATATGAAGTTTTTGTTAACAGAAATTGATACTACCATATACTTACAATTCCGACAATTTGTAGCAAGTTCAGTGAAACAGTGGCCTCCACTGCTGGTCCACCGATGTCAGGATGCAATCCCTGTCATAGATATCTGATATTGTTCCTAAAATGTTGAATTCCTGTGTTTTCACTTATTTTTTTATGCAGTTTCTATAACCCAACTTTTTACCATTATAAGACGGAATTACCTATCCTTCTCAGTAAATAGCATAGTTTTGCATTATCACGCATAAAAATTAAACATTTGCGACCTGATCTATACCATGCGATGTTTCAACAATTAGCTGGCCTCACAATCAAATAAATCAGTCTTCTTGAATGCGGGGATTAAAATACGTTTTCCCCTTCAGTGTGTGGAAAGGTATTTCTTGCACGTTTTGATGAGAATTTTCATGTACAAACTGTACCACTAATGTAATAGAATACGTTATTTAATAAACAGTGATTAAATACAACTCAGTGTGTTGGAAAATCAGTCTGTCCGCAGCCCGGGAAACATTCATGTAGAGTCATGGCTACGTACTGAAACATGTTAATTTTTAGACTGAACTATCAATGCCCGTTAAAACTATACTTCAATGTTTTGTGATATTTTTCAAATTGTACAGTTCTATGCAAAATTTGTCATATGTACGAGTTCAATCAATGGAGTCAGTTAATTCACATACATCAATTGTATGACCCTACGGTTCACGAACTCCGAACAGACGATAATGAAGTATTTGCAACACCCTCACACAGCATAAATGGAACGTTTAAGGGAACTCTGAAAGGTTTAATTGCTGATTGGCCACCAGATAATAATTTGCTATTACATGTATGTGAGCTAACGCGTAATTAGAATTAGAATTTGGGTTTGCATACGTTACCTATACTAGTGTTCGTCGTGAAAAACTGTCGATTAAAAAAAGTATTTGACAACAGATGTAGCAACATAAATTAATGTTCAATATTAGTTTTCATATTAGAACCATATCACATCAGGGAAAAAAGTATTATCACGAGATATTATCACGAAATCACAATATATTATCAGGATAAACTATCACGATACACTATTACGAGACACTCACGAGATCCCGAGACACTCACGAGATCACAAGACAATATAACGCGACGAGATCACGCGATACTATCACGGGTTTTGATCATATTCTACGTCACAGTTACCCATTTCTTGAACACAAATGGTTAAAAGACAAAAAACACGCTCCATAATTACGCCAGCAAGGTGTCGGTCAACATTAAAGGAGCACTTTCTAGTGAATTCATACAATATTCCTGAATAAATTTGACAAAGACGAATTATAGACCGTTTATTTTATTATCATACTCATGTATACAGAAAGACGTATAGAACTTACAATCATATGACAAGCTATGTCTATTTCAGGCTTTACGAATACAACTCAAAGATTACAAACTTAACTTGTGTGTGATTCACGATTGTGATTGCGATTGTGATTCACGATTGCTTGATTTCGATGATTGCTCAGCACAAAATAAAATGTCTGCCATTCGGCCATCTTGAATCTGATCGTGAAACAAATTGATGTGCACGCACGCACTCACTAAAGTCAATCCATAACTTCACGTTTCCGTCATAGAAATAATCAATTGTGAGTGGATAACATGGGAATATGTATGTGGGAAAGGTCATATGACATAATAAATTATGAATGAAAGTGTATACAATGTTTATATTTGTTGACAGGTTTCCAAATTTTATTTTTTCAACGTTGAAAATTGTTTGTGGACAAGTGAATGAAGATGCTGGAATGTCTGAATATTTGTGAAAACTGTGTTTTAGTAAACTGATTACATATCGATCCGGTTTCGTTGTGTTTCACATCAAACGCATCATTTCCCTGAGATACAGCACTTAGCGCCATTTTTGATAGTCAGCAAGCTCGTCCACAGAGCAAAAAACAACACGTTGATTTCTATATTCCAAGATTCTAATTTTATCAAGTAATGTGTGGTTTCTATCATGTGTTCTGGTTGGGTAATGCAAATGAGCCCGACTATAATTTCTATTCTAAGACACAGTATCGATATGGTCATAACAGCCAAAGTACGTTCGAAATGCAGTTATATATTGTACAATATCTCAAAATGTTGCTCAGTGTTGTGTAGTCCATGTATCTAACATACTTTTTAAGAAAGCCGGCACCCCCCCCCCCCCACTTCATCAATCATCTGCCCGGGAAACAATAGTTAGGTGATAACACCATTTCTTGTTGGTTTTCTACTACAAGCCGTTCAAGAATTGCACCACTGCCACCACCAACAACATTGAGTCACCAAAACCAACATGGAGCTGCTAAAACAAAACAAAGTCATGTGATTACCTGAATCATTTTCAGAAAACAAAACTGAAGAAGATTTTTATCCAGCAAGTCACCACTAAAAAGATCATTATCTTTCTACCCACCCAGAACTGCACACACACACACACTGAGTGTGCTCTATGTCCCACCATCTCTCCATTCGTTGATAATCGTATCCTTATTTGGATATTTACTCAGAAAAAGAAAATTACAATAAAAACGAAAAAACTGAGGAAGTAATAAAAGGGAAGCGCTACAATTGAAAAGAGTAAAAAAAAGAAATTGTTTATTTATTTAGGGGAAGCTGGTAGTTGTTTTAAATGATTTTCTCCGGCTCTGAAACAATGTTTTTGCATTTGTTACTGTTGTTAGATAATTTTCATACTGGCAATTCTTCTTTTGCAGTCTACATGGGCGCAGCTTATTATTTTTGTTTTCTTTTTATTATCATCATGCATTTGTTCTTGACTCTTTTTTTCGAATACTTTTTTTTAGCTTAATGCAAATTGTGTTGATTAGATTGGTGTTATAATTTGGATCATGACTTTTTGAAACTAGATACCCAATTAAGTAGACCTTTACCATACATATCAATGCCGAGTCTGAACGCTCCATGGACTAGTGTGTTTTCATTTTTGTCTTTATTTTCAGCCAATCTTTTATCATTTGTTATATACTAGTCAGTAAATTAGGGTGTCTACCTAATTCAAAACACATGCCAAGTCACTGGCTTTACTGTTTACCTTAACATGTATTTGCACAATTTGTTATGAATTTGTTCAATAGGTAGCCCACTATCAAAAATATCTTTTATTTGTAGTATGAAGTAGCTCGTCCAAATTTTGCTGCAATAGATCGGGATAAATTTAACCATACTAACAAATAGTTTTAGGTATGTTTTGACTGGAATATTGTTTTCAGATTAAAACAATTATTTTATTTTGAAGATAGCTTTCATCGATTTATGGCTGATATCTTCTTGAGTTCTGATAAGTTTACCAATTGTGTTTAATTTCAAACCTAGGTAAGTTTAAGAAGATACATTTTCTATTGATTACAAATTGATGTTTTGTTATAGTTTAGCCAGATTTATTGAAAATCGTGATTTTAGGCTTAGTTTCCATATAGTCGGGCCAATGCATCCATTTTCAGAAGTGTGTTTTCAAAATTTACAGTGCAGGTAATCGACACGTACAGAATACCGTGACTTGGTGGTGTACCTAAACTACTGTGATCTAATAGATCACGCAGGTTTTTACTACGTCTCTGAGTTATGATTGGTTATGATAAGAGTGATTTACACCATGCTGAATTAGTTATTTAAAAAGTCGTTATTTGTGAAACATTCTGACTGATGCATAGCTATTTAGAATTATTTTAATTGAAATTTAAAAACCTTTATAAATGCCTAATCCTCACGGCACTTTCACTCATAAGCTGTGTCTTGTAAAAAGAACAACCCAACATTATTTCTGTAGGTCACCCACCTTATTAAATGATTCTCTTTATATTAAAACTGTGTTATATGTGCCGTACGGAAAACTTACCCGTTTCATTGGAAATGCCTGAAGTTATACAGTTGTTGACTTTAGCAAATCAGTTTTCCCAATCCGATTTCCTATACCTGATTATAGTGAATAAGAACGTGATAATATCAGTAAAGTTAATTTTTTCACATTTTCTTTGTTGATTTGACCACAGAAATGGTATTCATAGGATATATATTTTACTCATTGTTCTTCCTTATTTGTCTGAGCTCATCAGTCACGACTCGACTGTCTGGTATATCGGCGCCAGGTATAATACAATTGTTGAAAGACAAGTGCTTAGGTGGTGGCGAATATTTAGATACTAGCTCCATAAAGAATGGGACACGATGTGGACAGTTTGAAGTAGTTACTTTCCCTAGTAAACTGGTATGCAATTGTGACCATGACTGTATATATTAGGAGACGACTATATCAGAATTTGTACTCAAAACTACACGATTGCATCAACCACAGTAATGAGCAACTCCACGACAGGAGAAGGACCTGAAATACTAGAACCTGATAATCACCGACCTAACTCAGAATGGATACCTCATCCTAATCATCATGAACATGTTGGTTGTTAGATGATAACTGAATGTCTAGGTACCTGGCCCGTTACAGGTAATGTCCTCATAGTCCCCATTTTATCTATTTGCCCTTTTCTTTGAAATTTCCGTTGGCACTACACTGTGAGGTAACACAACCAAATATGTTCTTCAAAACAGGGACTGGTTCATAATGTTTTTGCTAAAAGGCCATTACTTCATTCAATGACGATAGAAACGATTTTAAACGTTCGTCTGAAATATATATATATATATATGTTTAATTCGTTTACAAGATTCCTCTCATTAGTAAATAGCGCCCTCACTCAACAATATTTAGAATGAGTGGTTGGTCAAAGGTTTGATGAGTCAGGTGCATCTATTGGCTAAGCTTGTTGTGCATAGATGCACATGAGTATAGGAACCATTAATGCTGTAGGATGTACTGAGGGAGGTGGAGGACTTCATGTTTGTTATGACTGGTCGTAATGTGCTATCTCGTTGTTTTCAGAATACAGCCTGATATTTGTGGCTTTCTTGGTTGTACATTTATGGCTAAAATTTTTGTGGTGGGTGGTATACGTGTTTATTGTTTGTTGAGTAATTGTTTAGACACCCTGCAGCTTGAAATAGTATGATCCAAATTCGATATTGCGGTTTTGAATATCTGTGCGATATGGCGATGTCGTCTAAAAACATGGCATCAAAATGATTTCTGTTTATTTATTTACTGTTGTAGATCCTGAGAACTAGCCACTGAATATGATGTCGGGAATAAATGGTATTCTGAACAAGCTTTATAAATTATTGCTGGCAATATTCCAATATGAATTGGGAGCAAACTGTGACACCAAATCTAGTAGTTGTATTGTTATGCTTCTAAAATAAATTTTTCAAATGTCTTGAAATATATTCAAATATAAGGATATGGATTGTAAAATATTAAGATTATATAGTGTCCAACACATTAAATTTATTTTTAAAAATTCAGTGACAATATTATGAAATAAAATAAATAAATTAAATAGAAATATTATGTGTATTTTTGTATGTGGAAACTTCGCTGGTCCACTCAAAAATATAAAGAAGTGAGGTCTGCAGTTTTTTTTTTTTTTTTTTTTTGTTATTTGTGAAAAAAAACTTGTATTTTACAGACTGCAAACAATACAACACTCACAGTGCAAGGCTGGTTCACCAGCATGTCTATTCCCTTGCTTGAGTGTGAAAGTACATGGTTTAGTGACTACCTCTTATGTTTTTAAATTTTAGAATTTCTTTTATTTGGGAAGGTTCTTCTATAAAAATAGAACAGATGTCTTATTCACAGATATATATATATATATATATATATATATATATATATATATATATATATATATATATATATATATATATATATGAACAATATGAGGTCAGTTATTGTTGTTAAATTTACGCATACAAAGGATTTCACAATCTGACAATGTTTTTATACATGTTTATATCTTATTCACAGGACATTGTACAAGATGCTTCTGAAGTAAGCGAAGTAAGCATAATAAACATCGATCAATTCCGACTTTTCATTCAACCAAAAGTTAAAAACGATACACACCATGTCTCACCTTGAATAAACCTTTGCTCAGCCTGAGTGGAGTAGTTTATGTTTTTATACATGTTTATGTCATATTTACAGGAAAGTGTACAAGATGCTTCTAAAGTAAGTATAATAATAAATATCAGTTAATTCCAACTGTTCATTCAACTACAATCCCGTTCAAATCTCGCGTAAGTAACAGCCAATCACAGCTCCCTATTATACAGGTTGCTTACTTTTCAGTGTAACGATACTCTATGGGCAATCTTTCTGTACATTATATTTTGCCCACTTTAATAAACAATTAATAGAAAATTGCTAGTATATTTTTATTTACAAAAGAAATTCAACAGCATTTTACAATTTTTGTCATTACATTAAATATTTTTTTCACTTCTAACAAATGTGTACACTTCCTGATGCATCTTTGCCAGCCAAGGTTCGTTCAATCAGTCATCGCTTCAATTTTACATCAAACACTGAGCAAAATTATCTAGAATAGAAGCAAAAAAATAAGTAAATCGTAATGATTAGAACACTGTAAACAGCTATAGTAAACAATGCAAACTGATTTTAAATTGTATAACGGTCACCGGCCAACGGCATCGACGCAGAAAATTGGAGCAAAAAAATATTGCCTGATCAATTGCGATGTGTTCCAAATAAAATATATTTTATTCCAGTCCAAATCAGCTCAATTACTTTAATAAAGAGTTATTGTATTATAATTTACAAAATGTAATACATTTTGATGAATATTTCCAGCTACGGCTTCAATACCGTAGACGATTTTGGCCTGATCGTCAACAAAACATCACCCGTCTGCAGGGCAAGCGACTGGAAAAAGACACCAGTGTTCGGTGTTCGGTTGAGCCGGTGGAAACAAAATTGTCACTCCCAGAATAACTACGCAAAATAACGATCTAAACTCGAACCATTCGAGTCACAATATAAACATAAAAAAATTACTTTCGTTGCATTTGACAATGATAAACTTACCGAAAAGCCGTGTTTTTCTCGGTCACTAGCGTCGGTATAATCCGCCATTTTATTTGAGTGTGTTTGTCACCTGACTCTGCCCGGTGACGTCATCATGTGCGCTATAGAAGGAGGTCTGTGATTCGTTGACTAAAATCTACGATATTGGGTCTCGTTGAAATCTCGTTACATAGGCATCGGGTTAGATGTGTGTAGGGCGAATTAAAAAAAATCACAAAGTCAAAATCAAAGTAAAATAAAAAGGCATTAATAACAAAAGTAATAAAATTAAAATGAGTTTATAGCCAAAATAATTAAAGCCTGTACACTAATTTTAGTCAGATTGAAAAAACGACGTGACTATGCATTTTAATCGTGTGTTTTAATGTTGTTTATAAAAGTTTAAAACGACGATTTCATTTAAAAAAGAAATGATTGTTTTAATTGTGTGTTCACGACTAATGAATGTATTCAAAAATGCTGTGTTTGTGTAAAATGTTATACGTGTTTAAAAATGGTGTGTGTTTTAAAAAATGATGTGTATTTGATTGTATGGTGTTCGTGTTTTATAAATTGTGTGTCTGATAGTCTCTGAAAGAAAAAAGCTAATTACACCGGTGCGGGCGTTGTCTTTGAATGAGTTTTTTTGTGCTCCCTTCTGAATGTACTCAAGAATGGCCTGGTGAATCGCTACGTAAATACGTAGACGGCACAGAATCATGTGTCATAAGGATTACAATGCACGCATATTAATTACCTAATTTGCACAAATTGGTCAATTTCCAGATATCTCATTAAGTTTTCATTGACGCCATAGTTGAAAACTTGTCAACTCTAGGCATTGTACCTTTATTATATTAGAGAATTGTAGACGTACAGTTATGATGAAATATGAAAAATATCAGCACTATCGGCAACAAAACAGCGCTACCTATTGAAGTTTGTTGGGTTTGTTTTTTTGTTCCAAAGCGTAACTTAAAAACTATTTGCTCTAACTTAATTAAACTTTTTCAACACGAGGATGAACACGAAACAATGTATTGATGTGTATTGATGCTAGCAAATGACAAGCAAGTTAATCACTAGATTGGGCAAAACTTGGTGCAATCTGAAAATTGTTTACTCGAAAAAATTATAAAATTGTATATGCAACATGAGTCTATTCAAGTTGCGATTTTTCTATTTACCTCGTCATCAAATACGAGTCCACAAATAAAAATAAATCAGACTATATGGTATGTACATCTACTATGAAATACAATTTACTATATGTCATTAGTTTTGCAATTGTATCAGTTCTTGGATTTTATAAGACATGTCCGACGAATTGTTAAATTGATAGTCATGGGCTGGATATATTGATAAATTTGCTAAAAAATAATAGTGTTATAGGTTATAATACTTGGGATAGGGAAATTTAAACTGGCACATATAGAGGATAACATGCAAAGAAAGCAGTGAGAAATTAGTTTAGAGCTTATTATATGGACGATTGACCGTCGTCGTCGTCGTTTGCCGTCCTCATCAACTTTTTACATTTTCAATTTCTTCTTGTCCGGTTAGTTTGATATTTTAAACATATGTACTACAGGTGGACCTCTCTCAGAGGTGTTCATTTTGCAAAGATATCTTCAGTTCTTTAATTGTAATGTGCATTGCTAACATTTACGTTGATACCGAAAGACAAAGAAGATATCTTGAACATGTAGAAATCAAACATCAAAATATAGGTGACACTGTCCTGTAACTGAAGTCATAATCTGTTCTCAAATGTTCATTAATTCTAGGTCTATAATTGTCCACATACATTTAAACACAAATACATGCATAATGCGCTTTTAGTTCAGAGTTTTTGACACGGCAATCTAGATTGTTGTGCTGATGGGTCTGTGTGCATTTTGGCACCTAACATACTCTTCATAACCTTAAAGTAGATTGTCTGATGTAGCAGATAAGTGAGGACAGACTTTTGCTAAAAAAGTGAAAAATAACCATCATTTTTGGCAAGTAGGAAAATTGTGGCAAAATGTGGCTGTGGAAAACTAAAATAGTCTTATCCTCTGATCAAAAAATCAAAGATCAGCAAAAAACCGTTCACAATATTTATAATAATGGAGTCTATCAATTACAGTATTCATATTTCACTAATCATATTTCTTATAAATACGTGTGAACAGTAGAGGTGAAAATGTCACTGAAATGTGCAACAGTTGAAATAGACAATACCCCCCCCCCGTATACGGTACACATACATGCTAAGATATATCTATATATTATTAATGACATCACACGAAGTTGAAGTGTAATCGGTCCAATAATCTTCTCCAAGAACCAGTTGCGAACACGTGTAAGTGTTTGTATTTAAAGCTGTATTATTAAAATGATCACCAGTCCGCAATATTTGATCAGATCAAAAAAGTGGATTTAAAATCTGAATGATTATTAAAAATGTAAATCACAATTTATTTACAACGAAAAGTTTTAATTATTTTAATACATCAATTACAACATGGATAAAGTGACAATAATGAAAATACGAAGCCGTAGCCCTCTTCGGTTTCCGTAATACGTTTAGGTCACTAGCCGTTTTTGTAGCGATAATTGTTTTTGTCAGCAGCTTTTTTTGTCGACTCTGCCCTGCTACCAAATTTACACTTTTACTCGACTCGGAAATATTCATTACTGTCATAATTAGCCGGTGCTCAATGTAATAGATATGTATTGATATGAAATACTAGAGTTGAAACTATTTGCAAAATATAAATGTTATTATTTCAAGACTAATGCTTTTTATTTGTATTGACAAAGTACGTTTTGTATCATTTTAGAATAAGCGTTTGCCGGAAGAGGTATAACATTTGTCATAAAAAGCCCTGGCAGCTAGCTAGACACATTGTGAACTATAAACGCTTGTGTGTAGCTATATAAGCTTTATTTGTATTTGGGCGAAATGCAAATGTTCAACAAAGCTATCGATGATCGACACTGTAATCTGTTACAGTTTTGACCATCACAGTTCCATTATAAAATAACAAGTAGGTTTCACATCTAAGATGAAATATATAAACGTGTTCCTCTAAAGTATTCACATATTTATCTCCACTGTTCTGTAAAATGTTCATTCACATTCATCTTGTATTGATGAACATTAGAGAGTTTAATTCATCATATAATGGGAACATTGTTATTGCAGAAAACAAAAACAAAAAAACATAAACTCATTTTGGCTTTAATTATGGCAGTTGAATCGAGCTAACCGACAGTAGTAAATAACTAAAATGCATTCTTAAATCGTTAACATATTATGATAATTGTGTTCTATTTATTAAATTCTAATGAGCTAACATAAACATAATTTATAACCATAGAACATTTCTCCTATTAATTCAGTATAAAGGAATGCTAAGAAAAATGACAAGTAAAACATGATATGTGTTTGTTTACATACATATTAAAATTACATACATACTCAAATCAAAGTATTCCGGCATTGTATCTGAAATTGCGCCCTCTATCGGAGTATACCACGTAGCAACGCGTAGCGTGATAGAAAATTGTGTTTTTCCACAGAAAATTCGAATGTATGTACATCGTTTTCACGAATGCAGGATCGTCATACATTTGTAGCATTAAATAGTCCCTCGTCGGCCATCTTGATTGAAACGTGAGATTAACTCACGTGCGCATATGCCACATGACGTGTTGTATATGAGTGAAGTGTGAACGTAGTCAGTCAACGAATGTCATTGTCAGATATGTGGCAGAGAACAACATTCGTTAAAAGAACATGTCCACCAGTCGGCCATTTTGTTTCCGATCAAAGTTACGTGCATCAAGGTCCTATGATGATTAAAGCTTGTACGTAATTGGAACAAAATATGTTCATGCATAACCGACATCTTAATTTAGAAAGACAACAGTGTTTGATATACTGTATTTTACAATTGGATGTGAAAATGTATGCAAAATGCAAATGTATCTAAATATGTGTGATGCATGAACTGGATTCGTTTGATGATTTTGAGTCCGAAAAACACATTGCGAGTGCTAATGTATCCCAAGACGTATGACATATTTGCTCAGTCCAAATGTGGCACAGAATGGCATACAAAAAAACAATAAAAAAGGGCAAAATTGAAGCCATGTGAAAAATGTTTCACTGCCATTCATTCTCTGTGCTACAACACATTCACATTTGTAAAAACACGTTGCAAGTTGTATTTGAGATCAAAAATATTTAATACATTACTACAAAAATAAAACTAGCAAATACAGAACTACAAAATCAAGAAACGTTAGGAGAGGGGCTCCTTCGATCTGTCTGACTTGGGCCAAGTTCAAGGTCAATGACCTTGAGAAGCAAGTTTTGGCAAAATGAGGAGTGGTGTATTGGGTGGCTACTGTGTGGCCCAGGTGAGGGAGAGTGGAAGATCAGACAGCAGAAGAGAAGTGTGTTAGATATATGAAAATGTACAAAACAGTAATGATCGACAAATGAAAGCACATTGGAGGCTTGAATGATTTAGGAAATTAAAGACATGGCAACAACAAAATTTTGGAATGTTCGAAGGATGAAATCATATAAGTGTTTTGCTCCATGGAAAACATTGAAATGACTGCAATCACAACATCGTGGTCTGAATGTATGAATGTAAATGCGGTAGCAATCTCCCCCAACGTTTGAATGAGATGATCTGGGAGATGAACATCGGCTGCAGTAGTTGGTGTTTCAATGCGGAAGGAGTGCCCACCAAAGAGATGTGGTTTCAACTTGTCAGTAGTGTGCGAAGTGAGTCTGTGGAGAAATGTGGTTTCTTGAAGCAGGAAGAATGATTTGTTCATTGTGACTCATATTTAATGTACTTCAAAGAACTGGTGACCGGGCACAACAATGAATTAGTAGCAAACAAACAGAAATCAAACTGGTCAGTTTAATACATCACCGGTTGTAATTGGAGTTGGAAGCAATTGCCATACTGGTAAATCGCTATAGGGAAGGAAAATGAAGGAAGCCAGCAAGAATGCCAATTTGAGTAAGAGGTCAATGTATGGTCCTTTGACACCTTCTCACAGGCGACAACACAAGTGCCTAAAAGTATTGAATGTTTTAGGTAAAAAATATTTAATGTGCAGCCATGCATGCACTCCAGTAAAATTGAACCTGCAGTACTAAGTGAGGCTTATGGCCACTGCTGTGTTTAACCGAACATTATGTTAGAGGAAATCTGGCAAAGAACCGCATCTGCTTCGGGGGCCACTTCCTTGAACAGCTGTATCTGGAAATGAGAGATAGAGTCAGCAATAACATGCCTGCAATATTTTCTGCATGAATGAATTAGCAAGAAAATCAAGCGACACACTAAAAATCATGATGATTGGGGACTTGGATTGACCTTTGTTGATAATCTGAATGGTTGCCATGTTGTCACAGTTGAAGACAAGATGGTAAGAATGCCAAATATTTCCACATAACAGGGATATTCGACGCTACAACAATTAGATACAGCTCTTGGAATGCGATAGACAATGTTGGGTCCTTGTCAAGAGTGAGACCATCTGCTTATTTCTCGTGAAACCACAGGCCATAACCTCCCTGACCAATACCCCTGCTATTGGTGAATATCTGCATTACTCTTTGATGATTACCAAGAATCATTGACACCGTTTCAACCAGCATGGAAGTGGTGCCACATGTGTAGATCTTGTTTACTCTCTGTATTGATTGTAATATGATGGTTGAGTTTCTTAACACTTTTTGACAGCTTGATCAAACGCTAGATACAAGTGTCCAGAAACGACAACCCTGCATGCAAAATTAAGGAGACCCAGCAGACTCAGCGGCTCACGTTTTGTGCGGGATAGAAATGAAGCCAGAAGTGCATGGATTCTGCACAATTTGTCCTGAGGTATCCATGCTTCCATCTTGATGTTATCAATGCCTATTCCAAGACACTCCAGGCAGGTAGTTGGATCAACTGTTTTATGTGGTGCAATATGTACTCCTAAACATCAGAATATCATTGTCATGGTGGCCATGATTCGATCTGCATCAAACGAGGGTGCATCAAAGGTCAAAAAGTCATCTAGTAAGTGGGAAATGGTGTGAGTACCATAATTGTTATATGCGGCCCAGCAGCCTCTGACAACTTGTCGGCAATTTTGGGACTTATTACGTGGTGAAGACAGGTCAACAGTCAAGTGTTTTAGTGAAGCACTTTTACTCTACAACACCAATTGTACTACAGTGATAATTATAATATTGAAAGGTGGTATAGTGAAAGATTCAATTAAGTAACCGTCGTTTACTTCTGCTGCAATTAGTTCTGATACAATAATTGTTTGATTGGTTACTTGATGAGAGTAAAATACAATGAATCAATGGAGATGTGGGAAGGTCACTGGCCTTTGTATCAAAACCCTCGCAAAGATGGATGACAAGACATTTATTTGTTGAGTATGTCAATGTTAATTAATGTTGATGGTTTATTTGTCAGTAAAGCTTGATTAGCACAGTCCTTAGGCAAACATTTTTCTTGAATTGAGTGATGATCAGAGATAAGTTGCGACAGCTATTATTTGAATTGTTATAATTGAAATAATGGTACTGCTGTTATTGCAAATTTCTTTGCCTTGAATTGTTACTGTTTCCGTCCGTTGTTATCTACTAGCACTGCTGGAATTATTGTTCTTAATGTTGCACAAATTAGCTCAGATGGAATTCCCTGTGAACGCAGCAGATCTGTAACCACTACAGCAATGAAACAAAGAAATTTGGCAACAAAGCTAAGCGGTGTGTGCAACTTGACACTTACCTTGCCACTGATTGGAGGAGAATGGAAGCATTTAATTGGTCGACATAAACAACTAGTGATTAGCTAGAGTGGATCCTTCAGTGATCCAAATTTTGCATCAAGCTCATTTACAAAATGGGTCTGTGACACCACAGACCCCCACTTGTAGGGGCCCACGCATGTCATGTGCTATACACATGCGAAGTTTCAGCTAATTTTGTCTCAAAAACAGGATTCAATTAAGGATTCAATGATGGTGCATTGTGGGTATTTAACTTTAGAATTATAGCTAAAGTTATGTCGAGCAAGTGGTTGTTTACATGACCTTCAAAAATCTGCTTCTAGTATTCCGATTGGCCCAAAAATTTGACCACCATCTTGGATTCAGACTAAACCTGAAGTGGTGACCCTTTCTGATGGTATAGAGGGGTTGAATTCTTATGACATAAAGTCTTTAGCAACCACGTGTCCTTGGAATAGTTGTAACTTGGAATAGTGATGGCACCTTTGTTCTATTGTTGCATCTTTTTACTGAACTCTTTCAGCAGAAAACAGAATTCTGGTCACGTAATGTTGCTGCCATGTTGGATTGTCTGCACAAATATGTGCACAAAAGTGTATAATTTGTTTCTCATGAGTGCTTTGATCGAACATTGCAAAACAGCAGCTACAAAACATATCAGCAGACGTGATGAATGAACAGCAAAGACGCAACCTAGAAACATTGCTGCCATATAGTTTGTCCACAACTAAATGTTTAACTTTGATTTTTACCCTCATCTTCACCTTTACTTTACAAGCATACATTCTAAATTATCAAATTGAATGTAATCAATTTGAATGGCCAATTTAATATAGTGAATGTAATTAAACGATGATACGACGTGATAAATAAAGGTATAATAAACACATCATCTGCTTTTTCCCCCCGTTTTTTCCCACTAAGCCATTTGCAAAAACCTCGGAATGAAATGGTCTGAATTTTTCAATATTGATAATCCTTGTTGTGAACTGGTGTACCAAACTTTCAGAACGCAAAAGTATCGCTCATTTGCCCGCCCTTAGGAATATGTCCAACCAAGATATTATTCTAGGGAACAAGGATATTTCGAATATAAAAAATCACATTATTCTTCTAGCTAAACACCATATGTACTTTTCTAAAATGAGAAGCGAAAAACCTTCTTTCCATGGATGTCTATATCTCATCAGGCAAGTTTATAATATTGAAAAAGAGATAGTGATAGGGGGAGGCAAATTAGTGAAATTGGAATCATATGCTATTGCGTTGACATACCTCTTTTCTTTTTACTTTATATTTGTATTCTTATAGTTATCACGTTACCATGGTTTTGTGTAGAAATTGTACTCTTTTGACGGGTTAATTTTATATAAATGTTGTTAACGTAAATAAAATAAAAAAACAGTATTGGAATTTTGACTCGATAATTTGACAAGCTGCTAAATTATCAGGATTTTGTCTGACAATTTTGCGTGTGGGATGTTTTTTTCTAGACTAACGGCTTATCAACACTTAAATAGAACACGGTCACTGTTTTAAGGTTAATTGCGGATGTCTAAACAAGTGTTGTCCCAAAGACACACAGTATAATTCATACATGACTACCCGAATGAATGAGCGCATGGACGGTATTTTGCAGCATATTTAGTAGTTATCTAATCAGGTTATTAGTTAAGATACAAGTACTGTAAGCTACAGCTGGGCTTTTAACTTATCTACAAAGCTGTAATCATGGAGGACAAAATATTTAATATATAGTTATGTTGGTCTTAAATGACTGATTCGTCAAGCTAAAATGCAGGGCTTCGCGTTAGGGGGACTATATTGCAAGCCAACGCTGTGATAAACTAAGTTTTACACAAACAAACATCACAAGTATTGCCGAGTCCCAGTTAGTTTTACCGTGAACTGATAAAATGTTGCTGTAACTGGTGAAGCTTCTCATCAGTGAATGTTTCTGTGACAACGAAAATAAAAGTGTTTGCACCAGGCGATATATCATTGACATTATTGCCTCACCTGATTTTGTGATAATTTTCATATCATATTGGCTTTATGGTAATTGTAATGCACAATTCTGCGTTACCTGGTGAACAGAAATACCATCTGTCTATAGGCAAGATTTCCCTAAAATTAGCATTTTTAATCATTTCACTATTGCACCCAGGGGTTCAACAGTGATCGACCATTAAAACATTCAACTCCGTGCAGGATATGGAATCAAGTGTTCTGACAAGGACACCGATGCCACAACCACCACGCTACCAATAATCACTTTATGCATAAACAAAACAAGTGTTCTTTCTTTTTATTTACAGTGACATAACAATGTTTACTTTATTCAGGATGGCTTACACCATTTGATATCCTACCAGTTTTCATGACGTCCTTACAATCTGGCCCACTCAAGTTAGTGTTTGCTGCGCCCAGCAGCACCAGAAAATAAGTATTGCATAAAACCGTGAGTTTCAAATACAAGTACTATGACTGTAACAAGGCTTATGGATTGTATTATGAGAAACAATTACATGTTGTAAACAAGAGAGTATGTATTTAATTATTAGCGTAGCATGTTCTTCGTACGCCAATGCGACGAGAACCATCTAGTCATCATGGGGTTGGTGAGGCCAATGTGGGCCCGGAGGAGTCTCTGGCAGTACGAACAGGGAATGGTGGCATCTGTTGCAGAGTTGATGGCTCTGTTCTTCCTTGCTTGATTGCAATCTTCAGCAACTGAACAACGATCCTGTTGGCCTTGCATGCTTTGGCACCCTTGTGTACAGCTGATCGCCATGCTCATCTGTCTTGGGCTGCCTGCTCCCACATGCCCTGGCCAATGTTGAAAGCATTCAGTGAGACTTTCAGCGTGTCCTTGAAACGCTTCTTCTGGCCACTTTTGGAGCATTTATCTTGCTGTAACTCGCCAAACAGAAGTTTCTTGGGGAGACGCTCGTCTGACATGCAAGCTACATGACCTGTCCAGCGAAGCTGAGACTGCATCAGGATGGTGTGGGTGCTAGGCAGATCAGCATGTGCTAGGCAGACCAGCACTTCAGTCGCTCCCCGTTGATGGTAATGTTCGGTTCAACATATGGCTTGCCTGGAGCTGGCTGATGCATCACCTCCGGCTTTTTTGTGCTGATGGTGAGGTCAAAGTTGTTGAAGGCGTCAGAGAACAAGTCAACGCTGTGTTGCATTGAAGGCGCAGTCATCAGCAAACAGGAAGTCATTGATGGTGTCAGTCGGTTTTTGCTTGAAGCCTCCTGAGGTTAAACACTGAACTGTCCGTCCGGTAGTTGACGCCGATGCCCAAGTCAACGTCTATGAATGCATCTGTCAGCATGGCTGAAAACATGAGGCTGAACAAGGTGGGAGCAAGGGCGCAGCCTTGTTTCACTCCATTGGAGACAGGGAATGGAGCAGTCATCTCCCTGTTGTCCTGGACTCTGGCCAGCATGCCGTCGTGTAGCTGTCGTATGAAGGTGATGAACTTTCTGGGGCACCCGTACTTCGCCATTATTCTCCAAAGACCCTCTCTACTAAGAATGTCGAAAGCCTTGGTCAGATCGGCATAAGTTGAGTAGAGGTCAGTGTTCTGTT
Source organism: Saccoglossus kowalevskii (assembly GCF_978046115.1). Classification (NCBI taxonomy): domain Eukaryota; kingdom Metazoa; phylum Hemichordata; class Enteropneusta; family Harrimaniidae; genus Saccoglossus; species Saccoglossus kowalevskii. The sequence continues at coordinate 15,409,446 of NC_140650.1, read as the reverse complement.
TTTGACACTTCTCCTGTAGCTGTCTGGCAGCAAACACCATGTCAATAATCATGCTCTTTCCGGAAACCACACTGGCTCTCACGTAGGAGACCTTGCTCCAAGTGTGTGATGAGGCGGTTGAGAAGAACTCCAGCCAGGATCGTGCTAGCGATGATTGATTGTCTCAGACTTTGCAGTTTCCTATGCGCTTTTAGAGGTGGATGATGGAGGCATCCTTGAAGTCCTGTGGCACTCGTGCTGCCACCCTCCTTGTAGGTTTCAGCTGGGATGAAATCCGAACCAGGTGTGTTGCCACTGGAAAGTAGTCGGACTGCTTTCTGAATCTCATCCAATGTGGGCAGAGAGTCCATGGTCTCTTTAACAGGGACTAAGGGTAGCCTGTCGATGGCATCATCGTTGATGGTGGAAGGCCTATTCAGAACGCTGTTGAAGTGTTCTGCCCATCTCTCCAAAATCGTCTTCTTGTTGGTGATAAGGGTTGACCCGTCAGCACTGAGGACGGGAGACAGTGATACTGAGGTGGTAGGGCCGTAGACTTCATTCAAGCTGTCATAGAAGTGCTTCATGTCATTCCTGTCTGCAAAGCCCTGGTTCTCATCCACTTTGTTGCTCAACAAGGAATTTTGCATCTGGTGCAACTTCCCTTGAATATTGCTTTGTACATTCCTCAGCGTGTCTTTTTTTAGATACTGACTTTGGATTGTAGAGATGAGCTTTGTAGGCACAACGCTTTTCCTCTAGAAGCTGATCTCTGCGCAGTTCTCATAAAACTAGTTCTTGTGTCTCCTTGTAGCTGGCCTAAGGCACTCCATGGCTGTGTTGTACACCGTTTCACAGAACGTTGCCCATGCTGTCTCAACATTCTGGCCTTCCAGCACAGTGGAGTATAAGCATTGCTCCAAGGTGTCGGCAAAAGTCTGCTTGATGTCACTGACCTTCAGCTTGCTGATGTTCAGTCGTTTTGGTGCTTCACTCCCTGCCGCCGTCTTTTGGGCTGGATGTGAAGGTTGAGCTTGGAGACAACAAGGCGCAGTTTGTCCAGCACTCTGCACCACATATGGTCTTCATGACTTGTACATCTTGTCTTTCCCTCTTCCTTACGATGACGTAGTCAATGAGATGCCAGTGCTTTGAGCGGGGATGCATCCATGACATTCTGTTGATGATGGTGTTGGTGATCAGAAGGTCATGCTCAGCGCAGGTCTGGATGAGTAGTAGACCGTTGCTGTTGCAGTTGCGACTCCATGCTGCCCGATCACACCTTCCCAGGAGACGCTGTCACAACCAACTCTCACATTAAAATGATTGATGAGTTTGTCTGCATGTTAAACAGCAGTGATGAAAGTGTTCAGATCTTCATAAAACCTGTCTTTGGTCTCATCTGGGTTGGTCATGGTGGGGGCATAGGCGCTGACAATAGTGACGTACTTCTGTCTACGAGAAAGGGGGAGTCTCATCGTCATAAGGCGATCATTCACACCCTTTGGGAGTCGAGTCAACTTGTCAACCAACACCGTCTTGACTGCAAAGCCAACTCCCACCTCTCTTCTTTTTTCAGGTCCACGTCTACTCCAAAAGAAGGTATATGTTGTACCTGGCGAGTTCACTTGCAATGAGCGCTGTCCGTCTCTGGGGTTTCTCTGACTCATCTCTGTCAAGAAGTGTGCAAACGTTCCAAGCAGCAAGGTTCAGTAGTGTATACCTGGTTTTCCTTTTTGAAGTCACGGTAACTGGCCAGGGTAGGTAGAGCAGGCAATGTTTGGAACACTGCTGCTCAGTCACTCAGATGGCTGCCGAAATCCACTGCTGCTCCAGTTGAGTGAATAGCGACTCTATGGCCTGAGCCACCTGTGTGCAAGTTTGCAGCTATGACTGCCAGTGTACCCACACCTGTCGCTCGCCAGTCGCCACAGGACTTTGAGATGAAGGGATGGGATGAAGGATGATAATAATATGACTTGCACGATGACTTGGATTAAAGTGAGAAAGAGTTGCGCATCTCATCGACTTCACTTTCTTTCCCCAAAACCATCTTGGTCGGGCAGCAAGTCATGTTTGAGACGACTATAGATGGAGTTGGGTGCAGTGGATGACTATGGCCCTTACGTGTCTCACCACACTCTCTGCACTCCACAACCTGTTGCTGGGAATCACCTTTCTGCACGTTGAACCTGCTGGTTTCCTCCACGCAGTCTGCCGAGTCCAGTCTCCACATGCAGGGAGACAAACTCTAGAACTGAGGATCGAAGACCCAGCAACACACCAGCTATTCTTGCGGCATGCTCGCAAGCCAGCAGACTCGTTGGGGCGGGAACGTTGAACTGCCTGTACAAGCTCAAGGAGCTTGTCCACTGCCCATTAGCGTAGTATAAACTGATAACAGCCTGCAATCATGCGTAGGTTTCATAGCTCACAGTTAGGCGCATTTGACACTACACGAACATGTATTTAAAAGTGAATCCTGTTACGTGCCACAGATGTCAGCATTGGACTTCACTGGATAAGTATGCGGGTGATGATTGAGCAGGGGAGCCAATTAATGATTTACACAATTAACTGTGTAACGTCTTGGTATTTAACACTGAGACAACGTGGTTCTATGGACTGTTTTGCATGACCAAACTTTGTCATTACCCTGAAATCTGGCGAGCTGATCCACGTATTGACGTACTACCATGAACCCGGAGTTATCATCAAAGTTTGAGAAGTCTGAAGTCAAACTGAGAAGGAAGACAGGTGCTATGGTTGTAAATGTAGAATTTGATGCTTCAATTCGTGAACTCCTTTAGCTGTGGCTGGGGACTGCCCTATGTTCCGACATCTCTATGTTCCGACACCCCTATGTTCCGACACACAGTATACTTGTGTAAAACTTAATCTGACTAGCTCTCATGTGGCCACAAGTAATTATAATACACATGATACCCCGCATGACCTTTGACCTGTAACCAGGATGTCCTGTGGGCTAATGCTGGGAATCTGGGAAACTGTAGTGAACCAGCGTCCGGCCATGATGCTCAAATATCCATGAAGGCGGGATCTTGCATATTTTTATCGGATAATTATCAAAGAATTATCAAACCATGATGCCCATTGTGTCAAGTATAATACAATTATTTGACAATATCCATGTGTGTTGGAAGTGTTTCCAACCTTAAATCGCCCGATAGCCTAACTATCAAAGTTTTAGATCGATAATTATTAAAGAATGATTTTACCCCTTGTAAAAGTGAAAGTTGAATATTCATCAGTCGCGGAATTGCAAGGTTGCTGTTTACATCCGGTAGTACATTTCCACATTTGGTACATTTGGGTCGGGTCAGGTATGGGCAACGGAATTATTAACAGGAACGTGTCTTGGCATTAGAGTTAGGGTTGGGTCAGGTATGGGCAACGGAATTATTAACAGGAACGTGTCTTGACATTAGGGTTAGGGTTGGGTCAGGTATGGGCAACGGAATTATTAACAGGAACGTGTCTTGACATTAGGGTTAGGGTTGGGTCAGGTATGGGCAACGGAATTATTAACAGGAACGTGTCTTGGCATTAGGGTTAGGGTCGGGTCAGGTATGGGCAACGCAAATGGCAAACACCCAATTGGCAAAATGTACATTAACGGGTTATGGCATGCATATAGTTTACACAAGTAAAAACACAAAATTGGCATTTTTTTGACAATTGTAACTCAATATTGGAAATATACACGTGTGAATTAGTTGGATGCTTTTTATTTTCACAGCTACATGATACTTGCGGGAAAAAAACGAGACGCCACAAAGGGCAAACAGACCCCGTAACAACATCCTCGGTTTAACCCCCCCCCCCCCCCCAATTCAGTAAAAATGTCACTAACAGCGTCGGGAGAAGATTCCTCGTCCTGGTTTCCAAAATTTTCAGCTGTAACACCATCACATTGAGCTACAGCTGTACGAACAACGTAAAACAAATAATCTGCAACCAAAACAAACAACAACTTACAGCGGCCAACACCAATACACCCAGTACCGAGATTAACAGATTATGTAACTGCTGTAAGAAATCTGCATGTCCCTTAAAGGCCCAGGTATACTATAAATACGCTCCTAAACAATAGGGGTCATTTCCTTGCTTGTCACGCTGTAGTAAACAGCTCCAGCCAAGCTCCGGTAAAAACGTGTTTTCTCGAACTTACAGGTCGATTATGTCGTGCCAAAGTGGATGCATGTGACTATGAATATCACAGTAGTGACTGTGTGTAATATTTATGACAATAAATTGTGTACGAGCTGAGATTTTGGCGGATAAAAGTAAAGAACATGAACCGGGGAAAGGGATGCGCGACTAATCTTGAATAATTACTACTGTCAATCAAAGTCATGTGATGTTGGACCGCTGAAACAGGATGCATCATAGGCTACGCAAGTGATTAACACCATGCATTAGAATAGCCACACCTCCAATTCACACTTGCCCGGGGCAAGTGAATTGGGCCTTTAAGGTAGCGAGAAGGGAAATTTTCACTTTTTTCTTGATTTTTTAAAAAATGATAAAACGGTTACTTTAGACCTTGATACATCACCCCAGGTTTACAAAAGATCGAAATTGCGAAATAACGTTGCTCAAATTAGTGTTTTAAAACACTAGCAGAAAAGACTACAACTGCCGTTTCGTGGATATTTGCATAGTGTTTATCTTTGGAAGGAATTAAATAATAACATCTTATCTGTATACTCTGTTGTTGACGATTCTGATATAACGGGTGATAAGCTTCCAGTTGCAAACAATGCGTGTTTATCTAACGTCCATTGTCAGCATTATTGTCAGTCGAGACTTCGTCGGAGAAACATGGTCATACAGTACTCATTTCGCCCAACCTTCCGCTTTTACATCGACCGCTTATCGCTTAATTTCCGACCACGCGGTCTTGTCCGACCGGAAACCGACCGCATTTTAATCGCGGTTTTTTTTTTTCGCTCGCTCGCTCATTGAAAACATTGACCGCTCGCCCAAACACTGAAAACTGGCACATGGGTGGTCGAAATGGTGGTTTTGATAGTAAAGTGTGAACATACAACTAGTATTAACTATTATTACATTCTGAACGACACTTCAAATCTAATAGCTGTATTACACTTGTATCGTGAAAGCAACTGAACTGAGACTTCTTGTTACGTGTTTTGGGTGCTTGTTCTAGATGTAATATTTTTATTTTTATTTTAATGAGACAGTTACGTGGTAAAAAGCCTAGGTAACTCCTTTTGACAGAGCAGAGAAACGAGGAAATGTTAGTGATTAATTCCAAAAATAACGATATCGAATCCACATCGGTCCACGTCTGGTAAAATTTGACATTCATTTTTTAAAATTAAGTCACGATCATTGAATGAGCTCTGTCTATACCGTATACGTACCGCAAAAGTATTCCCACAAAAAATATTTTCGACTAAAAACGGCCACATGCCCTGAAAAAATCGAACAGAGCTTGACATGTATGAATAATTTATTGGGCTTAAATGAAAAACGTGTCAAATTTAGTTATAGCCATAACTATTTGGTGGCCAGTCGATGAACAATTCAAAGTCCTTCAGGGCTGAAAATCATCGACGCTACTCTGGTTTACTTTATTTCACAACTTGCAGAGAAAACTGATTCGCGTGAGCTCTAATGTATCTTAGCCTAGTATTTTCTTTTTGAACTAAGGTCAAATTCCATCAGTTAGTCAAAATAGATGTTTTTCAGCGAATAATTTTGAAGCCTGTCACAGCACAAACAACTATGTGAATCGACGCCGGTGATTGGATTGTACGACGACCCTTCAATTAGCGTCAAATATGCTTTGTTACAACATCATTGATTGGCTGAGAGTCACCTGATCGGAGCACGAAATGGGTCACAGAACCATATTTGTCCGTATTATCAACAGGACTTCGCAAAATAACCACACCCACATTTTCAATCATTTTTAACGCGGAAGTTGCCAACAAATGTAAAAAAAATCGTGAATTTCATGGATTCGAATAAAATAAAGCAAGCGATTGATAAGGATGATTATTAATATTTTCCCCGATGCTCTTCGAATTTTTATTTTTTTTATTTCAAGGTAAGAAATGGCTAGCTGAAGTTGCATCGTCTTCAATGCGGTTGTTTCACCGCGAACAACTCTAGCTCTGTTTTGGGCATGGTTTAGTTTTGCGATGTAAAAATAAAATATATATTAAAATAATAATATTTGATTAATTATTTGGGGTTTCAGCCCACAAATTACGGACATGATCTCCATGAATTACGGTCAATGTTTGTCTTCCCTCGGCTGATTGTCACGGTGTTGATCGACGCCCTTCCTAAACTCAGTATGGAGAAACCAACGGGGATCGACATTCCAAACAAACAATCGAAATTATCAACGAAAGACGAGATTTTTCTAGATATTTACAAACATACTGTCATGACAAACATATGTAAAATTAACAAATACACAAAGAGGTGTAATATTAGGTTTTATTTTAGGCTTAGAAATATTTTCTTTCACTCAGCCCATGCATGTAACTGCCATTTAGCTTTACGGTCCTTCAGCATCGGGGGGAAAACAACAATAATTATACAAAACACATTGCGAAGAATCAACAATCAGGAAAGAAACCCCAGACAACCCTGTCGTACTTGTGTTGAAATACATTTTGTATTTCACGTCAGAATATTGTTTAAAATAAAATATTCAGTCCAAGCCAAATCGAGGTCAAAGGGTCAGGTTGCGTGCATATAATTATATATAGTTAAAACAAAAAGTATTTGAACTTTTGTCAGCTGTTCAACATCTATAAAAACCAGAAAGACAATTATAAGACAATGTGAACCTCGGAAATTATTCTGTTAGTCCGAATTTTAAATGCGCGCGAGCGAGCAGGTGGGCGGTGACATTTCGGGGTTTGCGCGGTCGAAATTAAAGCGGAAATTGTCTGGTCGAATTCAACAAGCGGTCGCAAAAGCGAGAGAAAAAGGTGATTGGAAAGCGGAAGCGGGCGGGAGGTTGTGCGAAAGGAGTACTGTAACTTTGCACAACTTTCTTTTAAATCGTTTTATTTTCCAAGTCAATATTCTATTTTACTAATACATTTTTTTTCTAACGCAATGGCGAAGAAAAGAAAGAAAGCGTTGACAGACGAGGCAAAGAAAAATCTGCCACTCAGTGTCGCACTCTGACACAGCAATTTTTTTTTCAAACATCGGCCATTTTGTTTCACCATGAAAACCGTTTTATTAGATGTCTTATCTGAGACACTTGAAGGATTAGCTTGTTTGTAAACTGTCAGCGTGTACAATGGGACAGTAATGATTGTCAGAGGATTATCCCTCGTTGTTCGTTTGCATAACAATGGAAAACCCGAACGTTGATGAGTACGGACTCAAATGCCAGCAGTTTTCTTCATTTTTCGCGCTCGAGCTTGAAATTATTCATTATCTGACACTCTTTATGAGTTCTATGATATCAGTGGTTAATATGTTTGGCCATTTTTAGTGTATATTTATAATAATGCAGCAAATCTACAGTGTTTTATTAACCAAAACTGTTTTTCGCGTTTTTTCTCGAGTTGAAGTTTTGATCGAGAACGACTCATTGGGACCGCCGCCAAATCAAGTGCGTTCGGACTAGGACATTCAAACTCGCAGTTATCGTTCAAAAGATAATGATGATGCGAAATATGTCTGGGTTTTTAAAGAAAATGCTTTGTCACAGAATAATAGTCTGTTAAAGGTGCCAAGTATGAAATAATTTGGGGACAAAAAAACAAACCTGCATAGAAATCGGAATAATAGGTCTTTTGATTATCGGAGACGCATTTCAATGGACTTGATTACGGACAATGCATAACTTAAATTTCACCAGGAAATTCCGCAGTGTGCTCTCGCAATCGCGTACTTAGTCATTTTTACAAGGTTCGCCATTTTTGATGTCACGTGATAATTATGTAAACAATGTCTGTCCAGTTTGTGCGAACTTGCACCTCTATACTTAGTCTTTTGATATATATAACCTAAATTACTGTTCTGAACGAGACAACAGACAGAGAATGTTTTATTTAAAAACGTCACAAAACCTTCTCGCTACCTTAAACGGAAATTGTTTACAATCAGCCTTGGTTTACCAAGCTAATATCAGACGGCAAGACAACAACAAGTGTGAAACAAATGTGGGACTAACAGGAAATGAATTTAAAACCCAGTACGGAAACCACACAGCATCGCTACGCAACCAATCATTAAGAACTGCAACAGAGCTCAGTAAATACGCTTGGTCATTAAAAGACAATAACATCGATTATGAGAGTATTATCGCGTGCTACACCATATTATAATTCAAGCAAACGTTGCAACTTATGCATTAGAGAGAAATATATTATAACAGTAAACAACATTACTGTAGTTTAAATAAAAGAAATTAACTTTTTTCTTCCTGTAGACACAGCCAAATCGTTGCTATTCAACAACTAGTTTCAATATCGTAAACTCACTCCATTATTATGCAAATCTGTAACGCTTATAACGTAGTCTGTTTCGGTGGTTTATTAAATAAAGTCTTAACTCCTGATGAGTGAGGTACTCCAGGTACCTTATATATGTTTTTGTTGAAAACACAACCAGTCAATCCATCATGGTCTACTCTTGTGGGTCAGTTGTCTACTTATGAAACACGGAAACTAAACCTAATATTGTAACGTGCTCTGTAGCAGGAGCTTGTGAAGGTCGGAACAGCGTCTGGCTTCAACTTTTTTTTGTTACCAACACCCATCTGTTCTTAAAGACAGTCAGACAGTGGGTTCACGAAGCTATCTTTCGTCCAAATTTTTCCGTATTGATCATACGGCTCGTATCCATTGACATTTCATCGGCTGGTGAATGAAAAAAAGGTTGCATCTTTGGTCGTGTTGTTACAGCCTCCAAAAGCGCATCGTCTCACCATAGTGATTATCGGCTTACTTACACCCAATTTTGGAATACTGTTTACAATCTCATAAGTCAATACACATTCCTCGGCAATGTTCGTACAGCCAAAAAAAGTCGACCAAAACAAAAAAGAGCCCCCCCCCCCAATCAAAAATCAAACGTGGGTCACTAGGTTTTCCCTAGAGACGACATTAAACTCAGCTGTATATGTCAGCACAACGTGCCTCTCACAATGCAAGAAATGGCGTTTCAGGGGGCGTAGATTCAAAATTTCGACGCAGGGGATGATTCTATTTACCAGTTCATGCTCAATGATGTATCTTCACTGTTGTACATATTCAAAAACAATGTCTCGACAAATGATGAATCCTTTTAGCAAGTTAATCGATCTAAAACGTCTTCAACCAACCTAGGCCAATCATTAATGTGCTGGGTAATTACTAGTACTCTGGCCAATGATATTGAACTTTGCTACTCGAGTAAGCAGCGGTTTCCCACTTCAAATAATACCCTTGATACCCTGGACATTGTTTCACAAGAACGACTGACCCAAAGGATTTTTGTCTTCTCACGATAAACCTCCCACCGTTATTTTGTTTACTAAAAGGAAATGTCTTTTGACAGAATGTCTTGTATTAATTTCCAGTGCACAAAAAAGCAGCAAATACTGTTATTGAAGCACAAAATTTGCATGTATTTTCCCCCGGTCGTTCACGAAAACTGCAAATCAAGGCTAATACCGCATCCATAGTCGTTGACACTTTGCAGTTGCCATGATGAATGTTTTGTTTTCAGTTTTCTAAAATTATTATACTGATCAAAAGACTTGTCACTCCCATCATGCAATCCCCCATAGTACTTGTAAAATACACATACACAGCGACGATTACCAACACAAATACAAAAAACCTCGCTCTCAGGAGCTGAGGAATGAAAGACATTAAAAACATAAACAGCAGCTTCAATATATCAAGAACTCAAGTCAGTAAAACAGGACACAATAATACTACCGTACATGGAAGCCAGTCAAAGCCGACGTATCGTCGAAGTACGAACACAGTTGACAGCTGCAAATCACATGCAACAACAACAACAGACGCGAGGATAATTTCTGCTCTCCAAATGCGTTACTTCCTTTGTATTGACCCCCTAAGAATTGCTAATTCCCCCTTTCTAACTTCCCCCCAATAATATATCGCTCATTTTAGAATGTATTGACCCACTAATTAATGAATATTCATGAGCACAGAAACTGCACGTCATGAATAAATTAGCATAATTGTGAACAATCTGCATGGTACAGTACGTAAGTAAGTACGTCTTCTGGAACCCTGCCAAGACTTTAAAATGATGATGGTACTTATAGGTGGAATTTTCCACGAAGTGATGACTGTAAAATTACACGGAAGTGTCGACCACCTATTAGTAACAAGAAGCGTTGCTACATATACTAGTACATACAGGCCACAGAGGAAGCAACATCTAAATAAGGTAAGTTCTAGTGCAATAAGATTTACTCATTTCATTTATTTGGGTAATTGAAGTAATATTTTTCCACACTTAATAAATATATATTGCATATAAATTCGCTAAATGAAAAAAATCAAACTGTTTAGACCCCATGCTACGTAGTCCCAAATAATGACTTTAAGCATGTCATCGACCATTTCATTGGTATGCCAGGGTCGATTTCACTTAAACTTAGCATTGACATCATTGTTTCCAAATTTTCTGGTCGTTTTTGAGACACCCTTTTCTAGATTTTGTTAAAATTTGGCACAAAAGCAAGACATTATGGGTTTCATTTGCCTTTGGTAAACATTTGACAGACTCGTAATGGCGGTAATATTGTCCTAAACAAAGGCTTATTGTAATCGAAAAAACGAAAAGAAACGAAACGAAAACGAAACGAAACGGGATGACAAACATTATAACAAACAAATTGTAAGCAATATTTTTATTAATAAATGGCTCGTTTCGCTAATAACAGATAATCGGAAATCTGTAATCAGCAAAACAAGTTTCCTACACGTACAATATTCACAACTGTCGAACGAAGCTTCGGACGAGTATATTCACATTTCAGTCGTGTATATAACTACATAAAATATTTTGCCGAAAATACATTACATACACGTTTGATCAATTGTTTTTATTTATATAACTTTTATGTATTAATGCAGCAAACATTATGCCACCAGCAAACACATTGAGTGAAGATAAATCGGACAACCAGGAACATGAACCCCAAAGGTAAGGTTTATATGCCATTTTATGGTATTTTATGATTTGCCAGATTCATAAACATAATCACCGTGAAATTCGGCACCTTGTGCGTACCATCCCAAACATCGCGTTGTGAAAGATTGAGCCTTACAAATTAATTTGTAAGAACAACTAGACATGGGGCTTAGTGCTGCTTGGAGAAAGTTGATGTTGTTGGAGGGTGGTGATGGTGGTGGTTCCACCAGGGCATTCTAGTACTAGTATTCCAAATGTATGATATGTTATTTTAGTTTCAAGTGAACATTATTTGTAAGTTTGATTAAATATTTTTCATGCATACGATTATTAGTTCATTAAATTGTGAAATGTGTCCTGGTGCCATTAAATTGTTTATAATACATTTTCTAGACATAAATATAAAACATACTGGTCAGTTATTCTGGATGTATGTGAGGTCCATTACTATAATGTAAGCTTTACCCCAGTCATTGTATTGATTTGTATAAAATACACCTACGCATGCATGTATTTGCTTTTCACATGAAATGAGGTCATCAACCTTAAATATAGTTTAGCTCGTGGCTGTCTAATCTTACAACTAGCTGTATAAGTATAAGGCGTATACATTAGGTCTACTCTTGGTGTCAGAACAGAATAGAAATATATATATAATACGGATCGGCCTTGTCTAGCTACCTGCCAAACTTGATTGATAGCCGGTGTATATACTGCCGTTAACACCTAAGCGAAGCATAAAGACTACTCAGTGTAGTCATAAAATGTGGTTATATTAAATCTGTCGCCATACATTAGCCAGGCACGGGACACGGGCATGTTCGGTCTGGTGTTCAGTATACACTTACAGCTTTAATTTAAATGCGATACAGACGTCGCGGGCATGATTCAATGAGTTTGTTTGGCCTTCCGTTTTGTCATTTTAGTGTTTCAGATGCACCAACTGGTGTTGGTGTGCTGATATAGGATGGGTATTGTCTAATAAGTGTGAGTGAGTTTCGTCGGCCGCGATGTGGAAAAGGGTGTTCAGCACTGTAACTTTCAACATTTCTAGTCTTGACAGGGCAGCATGAGAATAGCGCGCATTCAAAGTGGTGTGGGTCACGACGTCACTTCCTGTTTACTTCCTACTTTGCGTGTATAATGGCGGCCTCGAGCAGAGTTTTTTCACGAGAGCATTAAGTCCGTTTATGTGGTGCTACTGTAAAGGTAAACTTTTTCATCATCTTTTTTCGTATAATTTCTGGAAGAATATATAGCTAGCTTCCGCATACCGATGTGAAACTAGTTTAATACTTTCATGACTGTGTTTTTTTGTCAATGGCATTTTCAAAATGTAAATAGCAACTTCACGCGAATGGCAGTATTTACCAAATCACTACCGTTCGTTTAATAGCCGTTTACGAAAAAAATAACCGCTTTTCATGTTATTTTTTTATTTCTGTTGTCTTTAGTATACTTGCTGTCCAAAAATGCGAAGGCCCCCCAAGGCGCCCCTTTTTAAGTTGGTATTTACGCTCATTCTTTGAGACCTATTGTTGGAGGACATTACAACTTTGACCTGCACGCAAAATAAGAGATACCTCCGACAAATTAATTACAATTGTTCATTTTTTTATAGAATCATGTCGAGACCGCGTGGGTCTAACACGCCGACGCCTAGGCAGGTGAAAAGAAGTAAGGTGTCTGTACACCTATCTGGTAAAAAGTGACAGCTTGTGTTCAACTTGTTGAAAACCGTCTGGTTGTTTAGATACTAGTATTATATATAGCGGTACTACATGTGGACCTCTCTCATATTTGTTCATTTCGTGATATCTTTAATTCTCTAATTGTGATGAATATTTTTGTCATTTTTGATTGCTTTGATACTATGCATATTGGTACATCAGAGTGATATCTTCAATTATCTAATTTCTTGTTGAAAACAGCAATTCTGATTGCTTTGATACTAAACATATTATTAATTTTCTAATTGATATCTTTAATTGAAATGTGCATTGCTAACAGTGTAGCTATGTCAGCCGAGAGGCTGCTTGTTGTATTTTTTAAAACATTACTACCTGTGGCCCTGGAAAATTGGGGCATATTCATGAAAACATGTAGTTGTATTATTTGTGTAAAGTCTATTTATGTATACAGGAGACATTAAACATAATGTATCATTTCATTGAAAAAATGTGCAAAATTTGAGTGATATTTTAATCAAATATTCATTAATCCTTTCACCACCACTCAAACAATAGTCAGCAAGTTGGGTACACTTCCAGGAATATTACAAGAGGTGTTCAAGGTGTAACTTGTGGGAGCAACTGAACTGCACAACCAGAAAATTTGATATACAGGACAATTAACAACCTGTTGTATTCAACACAAATCAGGCGAAGTATGAGGAAATGGTTTCATTTTGTCAACACATGAAATTTGTAAAACCAGGCTTTTGAATAGGAAACCACTGGTTCTGTGATTAGTACATTGACAAAATAAAATTCATTGTCCAGGACTAGGTTTTTCATTCATCTGTGAAAAGTCAACAAATATCAACACAAACAATGTTAGCAAAATTTGTATAATAAAAGATATAAAAGCAAATTATTGCAAAAAGATTTAATTATACAATATATATAGGACAGAAATTTTTCAGACTTTTCCCAAAGTACCTCTGCCTCCCACTGACCGTCAGTTCGTGTTATACTTATTTTGGCATAAAAACCAAACATTAGCCAGGTAGTTCGAAACTTTATATTATCTACAACAACATCAGTTATAGTTATTGGCTTTTAAAAGAGGGTGTACATATGTTGTCAATTCTCGGTCTGAATAACCCAGTTCATTCTAGCCTTTGTTTTAGCACACAGAATGAAGAAATTTGTCCATAAAATTATTAATCCGGACCAAACTGCATATATTCCTGGTCGATTCATTGGACAAAACATTAGACTTATTTATGACATTATATGGCATACTGAAATCGAAGATTCGCCAGGAATCATCCTTTGCTTAGATTTTAGAAAGGCATTCGATACTGTCGAACTACCTTTTCTATTCAAGACTCTTGAAAAATTCAATGTCGGCCAAAGTTGTATTAATTATGTCAAAACTATGTACACAAACATAAACTCCGTCATAATTAATAATGGCCATATATCTAGAAATTTCAAGCCCACTAGAGGTATCAGACAGGGCTGTCCTCTGTCAGCCCTACTTTTTCTTTTAGTGGTTGAAATCCTAGCTATTACAATAATCCAAAAATCGAAGGGATTAATATCATCAATACCATGTGGCAAGTCAAATTAAAATTAGCCAAGTAGCTGATGACACCACCATGTTTTCTAGCAAATGATAATAGTTTTTATGAAGCTATTGAAACGGTCAAATGATTCAACAATGTGGCTGGGACACTTTTAAATAACACTAAAACATATGGGATGTGGATCGGGAAATGAGAAAACAGGAAAAAGTGTATCAAATGGCCTAACGAGCCGATTAAATCTTTGGGGTGTACTTCCATACAGACTTAACACTTTGCAAAAATAAGATTTGGGTAGTTAAGATAGCCCAGATAGAAAAGAATCTTATGCCCTGGAGAAAACAAAATATTACCCTGTATGGTAAAATGACAATTCTGAAGACTTTCGCTCTGTCACAATTAACATATATTTTATCCATTCTGGATTATAGTTATAATTCCCTGAAAGAGATTGATGTTATGTTTTTCAACTTTTTATGGGGGAGTGAAAAACATAAAAAAAGGCTGTGATAAGAACGTAGAACACTAAGCCGGGGTATTTGAAACCGAAATTGTCATCTAAGCGTTAGGCCGTCGCTGATTGGCTGCTGAGCTGGAATGCCAATTTTTAGTTTTAAATACCCCAAGGAAGTGTTCTAGGTTCTTCGCGTAATTAGGTGTTCGTATGCAAGGGATTTTTCCACACAAAAACGACGAATTAGGCCGAACCCCAACGGACCGTATTTTTGTGAAAGATTGGTATTTTTGTCCTGATTTGTAGGAATCTGAAAAACGCGTTTCACAACTTGTCTCTTATTTAGTTGTATGCGTCATTCAAGATGGTGGGCCCCGTATAGTAAATATCGTATTTATTTTATTATCACGTGTGCGCCAGCTGACTGTGGTTGAAAACTACTATACTAAACACCCGTCCTTCACGAAATATACCTGACTTGTGGAACAATTCCACCAAAACTCATCTAAGCAGATTTTGAGCTTCTCCACAAAACGTTCCAATCACAAATCGCATCCCTCCCCCCCCCTCTTTCCCTCTTCTTCTCTCCCTCCCTCTACCTCCTTCCTTTTCTCTCTCCCTCCCTCCCTCCCTACTCCAACACCCCTCCACCCTTACCTCTTTCATTACATATGCTTATATATTGTGTATCACAGAACCAAATTTCAAAGGGAAATTGATAATTGGGAATGTGCCCTGAATGGTTTGGATTTAGACGACATAGACATGTATGCAGATAATCTGGTCAATGATGGCACAACGGTCGAAGAATTCATCACAATGTTACGGCAAGATGGGCGTAAAGAAATGAAGTCATATTTGTCTTATTTGGGCGTCAGTCCTCTAGACAGAACATATATAATACGTCGTATTGATGTAAGTTGTTATCACATTGGTATTCTATTTTACACATGTATATCACTTCTTTAAATCTGTAGGTCTCCTTAGAACGAAGTTCAAAACGTAGCAACTGTATGCGCATGCCTTGGTCATTAAACATGGTGCATCAACATGATGATTACAGATCGGATACAAAAAGGACAATTTTTGTAGAATCGCGGATATGCCAGGCATACCTCATTTAAACTGAATTCTGTCATGTGCCTTACCTCTTAAGATACATAAGCACGTGCATTCATCTTGTGGTCTGATTCAACCTGGCAATAAGGCAGCCGTTTTAACATCAGCATTTCTGCCATTTTTGAACTGAATATTAGCTATGTATCACTCATTGGATTTAGTTAACACTTGGTCCATACATTGAACATTAGGTTCAATGAATGCTGTACCACAGCAATATTTCTGACATGCCTTGAGTAATCATGTTGAAACTTCACGCATGCACCATACACCTTTTCCCACGAATTTGTTTCATGGTCCAATTCAAGATGTCCAAATTTGAAAGCTAAAATATCATAAAAATCAAGTTCTTTTACCGGTTAAAGACTGTTTCATCATTGAATTTAAAGTCAACACAATGGAATCAAGTAGCTTATGCTTTATACATGTTTGTTTCTTATTTGAAGGATATTGAACAAAAGGTTCTTGAAGCAAGCAAAGTAAGTAGGTGTGGTATATATGGGCAACAGTGCAGTAAGTAGCGTCTTCACCTAACACCAGGGAGGTTAGAAGATCAACTCCATTGTAGGTGTGATATATATGGGCAACCGTGTAGTGAGTAGCATATTTGTCTCGCCCAATGGAGGTTCGGAGATCAATTCCATTGTGTGCCTGGTATACATGGGGGATGGTACATTGAGTAGTGTGTCCGCCTCACATCCAGGGGATTCAGGGATCAATTCCATTGTAGACGTGATATATATGTGCAGCGAGTAGCGTCGTTACCTCGCCCCTCGGAGGTTTGGGATCAATTTCATTGTAGGTGTTGTATATATGGGCGATGGTGCAGTGAGTAGAGTGTTCGCCTTGCACCATGGAGGTTCGAGGATCAACTCCATTGTAGCTGTGGTATATATGGGCGACGGTGCAGTGATTAGCTTTTTCGCCTTGCACCAGGGAGGATTGAGGATAAACTCCATTGTAAGTGTGGTATATATTGGCGACGATGCAGTCAGTTGCATGATCGCCTCGCCAAAGAGAATTACGGGGATCAACTCCATTGTAGGTGTGGTATATATGGGCGATGTTGTAGTAGGTAGCGTATCCAAATACTGCCTTGTCAGTGTATTAAACTTGCTTTTCGTCCTCTGTATATTTTTTCCACATGAGAAACATGCGAACAATGATTCAAAAAAACCTTACATCTGATATATTAAAAATCACAAAAATAGAGCAGAGTAGTTTATGTTTTTATGCATTTTTATGTCGTTTACAGGAAATTGTAGAAGATGCTCCTGAAGCAAGCCTAGTAAGTATAATAAATATGCTACACATATATTCATCTTACTGTAGGTGTGGTACATATGGGCAACGGTGCAGTGAGTAGTGTCTTCGCCTCACACCAGGAAGGTTCAGAGATCAACTCCATTGTAGGTGTGGTATATATAAGTAACGGTGCATGAGTAGCATATTCGTCCCGCTCCACGGAGGTTCGGGAATCAATTCCATTGTGTGTTTGGTATACATGGGGGATGGTAGACTGGCGCAGTTGGGACGATTAATTTGTTTTTGTACTTTGAAAAAAAACGCGAAATGGAGGTGTTAGCGCGAAATCACCCCGACTGGTTTATTCTGCAGGAAATTCATTGCTATTAAATATTCATGATGCAAATATTATAATTAGGTGGGCGCGGAAATATGTGCATAATGAGGTCAACATGCTAAAGGTCACACTGCAGACCCAACATGGCGACACGTTCAAATTCGAGTTTGTCGTAATCGTCGTTTCTAATTCATCACAATGTGTAAAAACGTGACTCGCACTAGTCATAGAATTGAAAAAAAACGGCTGCTACAATCAGCCGACGTCTTCTCGGTCAGAGGTCAGTTGAAGAAACGTTGTGATTGGTTTAGATGATTGTCAATTAGAACACTCATTAACATAATTACCTGTTGAAAAATCTACAGGTTCATGCAGTGCTGATAGAGGGCCATCCAGAATCAACCAGTTGGGGTGATTTCGCAGTTACAGGGGATTCCGCGCTAACACCTCCATTTCACGATTTTTTTTTTACTTAAACTACAAAAACAAAATAATCGCCCGACTGCACCAGTCTAGGGGGATGGTACAGTGAGTAGCATGTCCGCCTCACACCCCAGAGCTTCAGGGATCAATTCCATTGTAGATGTGGTATATATGGGCGATGGTGCAGCGTGTAGCGTCTTTACCTCGCCCCACGTAGGTTCTGGGATCAATACCATTGCAGCTGTGGTATATATGGGCGATGGTGCAGTGAGTAGCATGTTCGCCACGCACAAGAGAAGTACGGGGATCAACTCCATTTAAGGTGTGGTATATATGGACGATGTTGCAGTAGGTAGCCTATCCAAATACTGCCTTGTCAGTGTATTAAACTTGCTTTTCGTCCTCTGTATATTTTTTCCACATGAGAAACATCCGAACAATGTGTCAAAAAAAACCTTATACCTGATATATTAAAAATCACAAAAATAGAGCAGAGTAGTTTATGTTTTTTATGCATTTTGATGTCGTTTACAGGACATTGTAGAAGATGCTCCTGAAGCAAGCCTAGTAAGTATAATAAATATGCTACACATATTCATCTTACTGTAGGTGTGGTACATATGGGCAACGGTGCAGTGAGTAGTGTCTTCGCCTCACACCAGGAAGGTTCAGAGATCAACTCCATTGTAGGTGTGGTATATATAAGTAACGGTGCATGAGTAGCATATTCGTCTCGCTCCACGGAGGTTCGGGAATCAATTCCATTGTGTGTTTGGTATACATGGGGGATGGTAGACTGGCGCAGTTGGGGCGATTAATTTGTTTTTGTACTTTGAAAAAAAAACGCGAAATGGAGGTGTTAGCGCGAAATCACCCCGACTGGTTTATTCTGCAGGAAATTCATTGCTATTAAATATTCATGATGCAAATATTATAATTAGGTGGGCGCGGAAATATGTGCATAATGAGGTCAACATGCTAAAGGTCACACTGCAGACCTAACATGGCGGCACGTTCAAATTCGAGTTTGTCGTAGTCGTCGTTTCTAATTCATCACAATGTGTAAAATCGTGACTCGCACTAGCCATAGAATTGAAAAAAACGGTTGCTACAATCAGCCGACGTCTTCTCGGTCAGAGGTCAGTTGAAGAAACGTTGTGATTGGCATAAATGATTGTCAATTAGAACACTCATTAACATAATTACCTGTTACAAAATCTACAGGTTCCTGCAGTGCTGATAGGGGGCCATCCAGAATCAACCAGTTGGGGTGATTTCGCAGTTACAGGGGATTCCGCGCTAACACCTCCATTTCACGAATTTTTTTTTGCTTAAACTACAAAACAAAATAATCGCCCGTACGCACCAGTCTAGGGGATGGTACAGTGAGTAGCATGTCCGCCTCATACCCCAGAGTTTCAGGGATCAATTCCATTGTAGATGTGGTATATAAGGGCGACGGTGCAGCGTGTAGCGTCTTTACCTCGCCCCACGTAGGTTCTGGGATCAATACCATTGCAGCTGTGGTATATATGGGCGATGGTGCAGTGAGTAGCATGTTCGCCACGCACAAGAGAAGTACGGGGATCAACTCCATTTTAGGTGTGGTATATATGGACGATGTTGCAGTAGGTAGCTTATCCAAATACTGCCTTGTCAGTGTATTAAACTTGCTTTTCGTCCTCTGTATATTTTTTCCACATGAGAAACATGCGAACAATGATTCAAAAAAACCTTACATCTGATATATTAAAAATCACAAAAATAGAGCAGAGTAGTTTATATTTTTATGCATTTTTATGTCGTTTACAGGAAATTGTAGAAGATGCTCCTGAAGCAAGCCTAGTAAGTATAATAAATATGCTACACATATATTCATCTTACTGTAGGTGTGGTACATATGGGCAACGGTGCAGTGAGTAGTGTCTTCGCCTCACACCAGGAAGGTTCAGAGATCAACTCCATTGTAGGTGTGGTATATATAAGTAACGGTGCATGAGTAGCATATTCGTCTCGCTCCACGGAGGTTCGGGAATCAATTCCATTGTGTGTTTGGTATACATGGGGGATGGTAGACTGGCGCAGTTGGGACGATTAATTTGTTTTTGTACTTTGAAAAAAAAACGCGAAATGGAGGTGTTAGCGCGAAATCACCCCGACTGGTTTATTCTGCAGGAAATTCATTGCTATTAAATATTCATGATGCAAATATTATAATTAGGTGGGCGCGGAAATATGTGCATAATGAGGTCAACATGCTAAAGGTCACACTGCAGACCCAACATGGCGGCACGTTCAAATTCGAGTTTGTCGTAGTCGTCGTTTCTAATTCATCACAATGTGTAAAAACGTGACTCGCACTAGTCATAGAATTGAAAAAAACGGCTGCTACAATCAGCCGACGTCTTCTCGGTCAGAGGTAAGTTGAAGAAACGTTGTGATTGGCTTAGATGATTGTCAATTAGAACACTCATTAACATAATTACCTGTTGAAATATCTACAGGTTCCTGCAGTGCTGATAGAGGGCCATCCAGAATCAACCAGTTGGGGTGATTTCGCAGTTACAGGGGATTCCGCGCTAACACCTCCATTTCACGATTTTTTTTACTTAAACTACAAAAACAAAATAATCGCCCGACTGCACCAGTCTAGGGGGATGGTACAGTGAGTAGCATGTCCGCCTCACACCCCAGAGTTTCAGGGATCAATTCCATTGTAGATGTGGTATATAAGGGCGACGGTGCAGCGTGTAGCGTCTTTACCTCGCCCCACGTAGGTTCTGGGATCAATACCATTGCAGCTGTGGTATATATGGGCGATGGTGCAGTGAGTAGCATGTTCGCCACGCACAAGAGAAGTACGGGGATCAACTCCATTTTAGGTGTGGTATATATGGACGATGTTGCAGTAGGTAGCCTATCCAAATACTGCCTTGTCAGTGTATTAAACTTGCTTTTCGTCCTCTGTATATTTTGTCCACATGAGAAACATGCGAACAATGATTCAAAAAAACCTTACATCTGATTTATTAAAAATCACAAAAATAGAGCAGAGTAGTTTATGTTTTTATGCATTTTTATGTCGTTTACAGGAAATTGTAGAAGATGCTCCTGAAGCAAGCCTAGTAAGTATAATAAATATGCTACACATATTCATCTTACTGTAGGTGTGGTACATATGGGCAACGGTGCAGTGAGTAGTGTCTTCGCCTCACACCAGGAAGGTTCAGAGATCAACTCCATTGTAGGTGTGGTATATATAAGTAACGGTGCATGAGTAGCATATTCGTCTCGCTCCACGGAGGTTCGGGAATCAATTCCATTGTGTGTTTGGTATACATGGGGGATGGTAGACTGGCGCAGTTGGGGCGATTAATTTGTTTTTGTACTTTGAAAAAAAAACGCGAAATGGAGGTGTTAGCGCGAAATCACCCCGACTGGTTTATTCTGCAGGAAATTCATTGCTATTAAATATTCATGATGCAAATATTATAATTAGGTGGGCGCGGAAATATGTGCATAATGAGGTCAACATGCTAAAGGTCACACTGCAGACCTAACATGGCGGCACGTTCAAATTCGAGTTTGTCGTAGTCGTCGTTTCTAATTCATCACAATGTGTAAAATCGTGACTCGCACTAGCCATAGAATTGAAAAAAACGGTTGCTACAATCAGCCGACGTCTTCTCGGTCAGAGGTCAGTTGAAGAAACGTTGTGATTGGCATAAATGATTGTCAATTAGAACACTCATTAACATAATTACCTGTTACAAAATCTACAGGTTCCTGCAGTGCTGATAGGGGGCCATCCAGAATCAACCAGTTGGGGTGATTTCGCAGTTACAGGGGATTCCGCGCTAACACCTCCATTTCACGAATTTTTTTTTGCTTAAACTACAAAACAAAATAATCGCCCGTATGCACCAGTCTAGGGGATGGTACAGTTAGTAGCATGTCCGCCTCATACCCCAGA
Source organism: Saccoglossus kowalevskii (assembly GCF_978046115.1). Classification (NCBI taxonomy): domain Eukaryota; kingdom Metazoa; phylum Hemichordata; class Enteropneusta; family Harrimaniidae; genus Saccoglossus; species Saccoglossus kowalevskii. The sequence goes on along the minus strand of NC_140650.1, from coordinate 15,387,482 downwards.
GTTTCAGGGATCAATTCCATTGTAGATGTGGTATATAAGGGCGACGGTGCAGCGTGTAGCGTCTTTACCTCGCCCCACGTAGGTTCTGGGATCAATACCATTGCAGCTGTGGTATATATGGGCGATGGTGCAGTGAGTAGCATGTTCGCCACGCACAAGAGAAGTACGGGGATCAACTCCATTTTAGGTGTGGTATATATGGACGATGTTGCAGTAGGTAGCTTATCCAAATACTGCCTTGTCAGTGTATTAAACTTGCTTTTCGTCCTCTGTATATTTTTTCCACATGAGAAACATGCGAACAATGATTCAAAAAAACCTTACATCTGATATATTAAAAATCACAAAAATAGAGCAGAGTAGTTTATATTTTTATGCATTTTTATGTCGTTTACAGGAAATTGTAGAAGATGCTCCTGAAGCAAGCCTAGTAAGTATAATAAATATGATACACATATATTCATCTTACTGTAGGTGTGGTACATATGGGCAACGGTGCAGTGAGTAGTGTCTTCGCCTCACACCAGGAAGGTTCAGAGATCAACTCCATTGTAGGTGTGGTATATATAAGTAACGGTGCATGAGTAGCATATTCGTCTCGCTCCACGGAGGTTCGGGAATCAATTCCATTGTGTGTTTGGTATACATGGGGGATGGTAGACTGGCGCAGTTGGGACGATTAATTTGTTTTTGTACTTTGAAAAAAAAACGCGAAATGGAGGTGTTAGCGCGAAATCACCCCGACTGGTTTATTCTGCAGGAAATTCATTGCTATTAAATATTCATGATGCAAATATTATAATTAGGTGGGCGCGGAAATATGTGCATAATGAGGTCAACATGCTAAAGGTCACACTGCAGACCCAACATGGCGGCACGTTCAAATTCGAGTTTGTCGTAGTCGTCGTTTCTAATTCATCACAATGTGTAAAAACGTGACTCGCACTAGTCATAGAATTGAAAAAAACGGCTGCTACAATCAGCCGACGTCTTCTCGGTCAGAGGTAAGTTGAAGAAACGTTGTGATTGGCTTAGATGATTGTCAATTAGAACACTCATTAACATAATTACCTGTTGAAATATCTACAGGTTCCTGCAGTGCTGATAGAGGGCCATCCAGAATCAACCAGTTGGGGTGATTTCGCAGTTACAGGGGATTCCGCGCTAACACCTCCATTTCACGATTTTTTTTACTTAAACTACAAAAACAAAATAATCGCCCGACTGCACCAGTCTAGGGGGATGGTACAGTGAGTAGCATGTCCGCCTCACACCCCAGAGTTTCAGGGATCAATTCCATTGTAGATGTGGTATATAAGGGCGACGGTGCAGCGTGTAGCGTCTTTACCTCGCCCCACGTAGGTTCTGGGATCAATACCATTGCAGCTGTGGTATATATGGGCGATGGTGCAGTGAGTAGCATGTTCGCCACGCACAAGAGAAGTACGGGGATCAACTCCATTTTAGGTGTGGTATATATGGACGATGTTGCAGTAGGTAGCCTATCCAAATACTGCCTTGTCAGTGTATTAAACTTGCTTTTCGTCCTCTGTATATTTTGTCCACATGAGAAACATGCGAACAATGATTCAAAAAAACCTTACATCTGATTTATTAAAAATCACAAAAATAGAGCAGAGTAGTTTATGTTTTTATGCATTTTTATGTCGTTTACAGGAAATTGTAGAAGATGCTCCTGAAGCAAGCCTAGTAAGTATAATAAATATGCTACACATATTCATCTTACTGTAGGTGTGGTACATATGGGCAACGGTGCAGTGAGTAGTGTCTTCGCCTCACACCAGGAAGGTTCAGAGATCAACTCCATTGTAGGTGTGGTATATATAAGTAACGGTGCATGAGTAGCATATTCGTCTCGCTCCACGGAGGTTCGGGAATCAATTCCATTGTGTGTTTGGTATACATGGGGGATGGTAGACTGGCGCAGTTGGGGCGATTAATTTGTTTTTGTAGTTTGAAAAAAAACGCGAAATGGAGGTGTTAGCGCGAAATCACCCCGACTGGTTTATTCTGCAGGAAATTCATTGCTATTAAATATTCATGATGCAAATATTATAATTAGGTGGGCGCGGAAATATGTGCATAATGAGGTCAACATGCTAAAGGTCACACTGCAGACCCAACATGGCGGCACGTTCAAATTCGAGTTTGTCGTAGTCGTCGTTTCTAATTCATCACAATGTGTAAAAACGTGACTCGCACTAGTCATAGAATTGAAAAAAACGGCTGCTACAATCAGCCGACGTCTTCTCGGTCAGAGGCAAGTTGAAGAAACGTTGTGATTGGCTTAGATGATTGTCAATTAGAACACTCATTAACATAATTACCTGTTACAAAATCTACATGTTCCTGCAGTGCTGATAGGGGGCCATCCAGAATCAACCAGTTGGGGTGATTTCGCAGTTACAGGGGATTCCGTGCTAACACCTCCATTTCACGAATTTTTTTTGCTTAAACTACAAAACAAAATAATCGCCCGTATGCACCAGTCTAGGGGATGGTACAGTGAGTAGCATGTCCGCCTCATACCCCAGAGTTTCAGGGATCAATTCCATTGTAGATGTGGTATATAAGGGCGACGGTGCAGCGTGTAGCGTCTTTACCTCGCCCCACGTAGGTTCTGGGATCAATACCATTGCAGCTGTGGTATATATGGGCGATGGTGCAGTGAGTAGCATGTTCGCCACGCACAAGAGAAGTACGGGGATCAACTCCATTTTAGGTGTGGTATATATGGACGATGTTGCTGTAGGTAGCTTATCCAAATACTGCCTTGTCAGTGTATTAAACTTGCTTTTCGTCCTCTGTATATTTTTTCCACATGAGAAACATGCGAACAATGATTCAAAAAAACCTTACATCTGATATATTAAAAATCACAAAAATAGAGCAGAGTAGTTTATGTTTTTATGCATTTTTATGTCGTTTACAGGAAATTGTAGAAGATGCTCCTGAAGCAAGCCTAGTAAGTATAATAAATATGCTACACATATTCATCTTACTGTAGGTGTGGTACATATGGGCAACGGTGCAGTGAGTAGTGTCTTCGCCTCACACCAGGAAGGTTCAGAGATCAACTCCATTGTAGGTGTGGTATATATAAGTAACGGTGCATGAGTAGCATATTCGTCTCGCTCCACGGAGGTTCGGGAATCAATTCCATTGTGTGTTTGGTATACATGGGGGATGGTAGACTGGCGCAGTTGGGGCGATTAATTTGTTTTTGTAGTTTGAAAAAAAACGCGAAATGGAGGTGTTAGCGCGAAATCACCCCGACTGGTTTATTCTGCAGGAAATTCATTGCTATTTAATTTTCATGATGCAAATGTTATAATTAGGTGGGCACGGAAACATGTGCATAATGAGGTCAACATGCTAAAGGTCACACTGCAGACCCAACATGGCGGCACGTTCAAATTCGAGTTTGTCGTAGTCGTCGTTTCTAATTCATCACAATGTGTAAAATCGTGACTCGCACTAGCCATAGAATTGAAAAAAACGGCTGCTGCAATCAGCCGACGTCTTCTCGGTCAGAGGTCAGTTGAAGAAACGTTGTGATTGGCATAAATGATTGTCAATTAGAACACTCATTAAAATAATTACCTGTTACAAAATCTACAGGTTCCTGCAGTGCTGATAGGGGGCCATCCAGAATCAACCAGTTGGGGTGATTTCGCAGTTACAGGGGATTCCGCGCTAACACCTCCATTTCACGATTTTTTTTTTTTACTTAAACTACAAAAACAAAATAATCGCCCGACTGCACCAGTCTAGGGAGATGGTACAGTGAGTAGCATGTCCGCCTCACACCCCAGAGCTTCAGGGATCAATTCCATTGTAGATGTGGTATATATGGGCGACGGTGCAGCGTGTAGCGTCTTTACCTCGCCCCACGTAGGTTCTGGGATCAATACCATTGCAGCTGTGGTATATATGGGCGATGGTGCAGTGAGTAGCATGTTCGCCACGCACAAGAGAAGTACGGGGATCAACTCCATTTTAGGTGTGGTATATATGGACGATGTTGCAGTAGGTAGCTTATCCAAATACTGCCTTGCCAGTGTATTAAACTTGCTTTTCGTCCTCTGTATATTTTTTCCACATGAGAAACATGCGAACAATGATTCAAAAAAACCTTACACCTCATATATTAAAAATCACAAAAATAGAGCAGAGTAGTTTATGTTTTTATGCATTTTTATGTCGTTTACAGGAAATTGTAGAAGATGCTCCTGAAGCAAGCCTGGTAAGTATAATAAATTTGCTACACATATTCATCTTACTGTAGGTGTGGTACATATGGGCAACGGTGCAGTGAGTAGTGTCTTCGCCTCACACCAGGAAGGTTCAGAGATCAACTCCATTGTAGGTGTGGTATATATAAGTAATGGTGCATGAGTAGCATATTCGTCTCGCTCCACGGAGGTTCGGGAATCAATTCCATTGTGTGTTTGGTATACATGGGGGATGGTAGACTGGCGCAGTTGGGACGATTAATTTGTTTTTGTAGTTTGAAAAAAAACGCGAAATGGAGGTGTTAGCGCGAAATCACCCCGACTGGTTTATTCTGCAGGAAATTCATTGCTATTAAATATTCATGATGCAAATATTATAATTAGGTGGGCGCGGAAATATGTGCATAATGAGGTCAACATGCTAAAGGTCACACTGCAGACCCAACATGGCGGCACGTTCAAATTCGAGTTTGTCGTAGTCGTCGTTTCTAATTCATCACAATGTGTAAAAACGTGACTCGCACTAGTCATAGAATTGAAAAAACGGCTGCTACAATCAGCCGACGTCTTCTCGGTCAGAGGCAAGTTGAAGAAACGTTGTGATTGGCTTAGATGATTGTCAATTAGAACACTCATTAACATAATTACCTGTTACAAAATCTACAGGTTCCTGCAGTGCTGATAGGGGGCCATCCAGAATCAACCAGTTGGGGTGATTTCGCAGTTACAGGGGATTCCGTGCTAACACCTCCATTTCACGAATTTTTTTTGCTTAAACTACAAAACAAAATAATCGCCCGTATGCACCAGTCTAGGGGATGGTACAGTGAGTAGCATGTCCGCCTCATACCCCAGAGTTTCAGGGATCAATTCCATTGTAGATGTGGTATATAAGGGCGACGGTGCAGCGTGTAGCGTCTTTACCTCGCCCCACGTAGGTTCTGGGATCAATACCATTGCAGCTGTGGTATATATGGGCGATGGTGCAGTGAGTAGCATGTTCGCCACGCACAAGAGAAGTACGGGGATCAACTCCATTTTAGGTGTGGTATATATGGACGATGTTGCTGTAGGTAGCTTATCCAAATACTGCCTTGTCAGTGTATTAAACTTGCTTTTCGTCCTCTGTATATTTTTTCCACATGAGAAACATGCGAACAATGATTCAAAAAAACCTTACATCTGATATATTAAAAATCACAAAAATAGAGCAGAGTAGTTTATGTTTTTATGCATTTTTATGTCGTTTACAGGAAATTGTAGAAGATGCTCCTGAAGCAAGCCTAGTAAGTATAATAAATATGCTACACATATTCATCTTACTGTAGGTGTGGTACATATGGGCAACGGTGCAGTGAGTAGTGTCTTCGCCTCACACCAGGAAGGTTCAGAGATCAACTCCATTGTAGGTGTGGTATATATAAGTAACGGTGCATGAGTAGCATATTCGTCTCGCTCCACGGAGGTTCGGGAATCAATTCCATTGTGTGTTTGGTATACATGGGGGATGGTAGACTGGCGCAGTTGGGGCGATTAATTTGTTTTTGTAGTTTGAAAAAAAACGCGAAATGGAGGTGTTAGCGCGAAATCACCCCGACTGGTTTATTCTGCAGGAAATTCATTGCTATTTAATTTTCATGATGCAAATGTTATAATTAGGTGGGCACGGAAACATGTGCATAATGAGGTCAACATGCTAAAGGTCACACTGCAGACCCAACATGCCGGCACGTTCAAATTCGAGTTTGTCGTAGTCGTCGTTTCTAATTCATCACAATGTGTAAAATCGTGACTCGCACTAGCCATAGAATTGAAAAAAACGGCTGCTGCAATCAGCCGACGTCTTCTCGGTCAGAGGTCAGTTGAAGAAACGTTGTGATTGGCATAAATGATTGTCAATTAGAACACTCATAAACATAATTACCTGTTACAAAATCTACAGGTTCCTGCAGTGCTGATAGGGGGCCATCCAGAATCAACCAGTTGGGGTGATTTCGCAGTTACAGGGGATTCCGCGCTAACACCTCCATTTCACGATTTTTTTTTTTACTTAAACTACAAAAACAAAATAATCGCCCGACTGCACCAGTCTAGGGAGATGGTACAGTGAGTAGCATGTCCGCCTCACACCCCAGAGCTTCAGGGATCAATTCCATTGTAGATGTGGTATATATGGGCGACGGTGCAGCGTGTAGCGTCTTTACCTCGCCCCACGTAGGTTCTGGGATCAATACCATTGCAGCTGTGGTATATATGGGCGATGGTGCAGTGAGTAGCATGTTCGCCACGCACAAGAGAAGTACGGGGATCAACTCCATTTTAGGTGTGGTATATATGGACGATGTTGCAGTAGGTAGCTTATCCAAATACTGCCTTGCCAGTGTATTAAACTTGCTTTTCGTCCTCTGTATATTTTTTCCACATGAGAAACATGCGAACAATGATTCAAAAAAACCTTACACCTCATATATTAAAAATCACAAAAATAGAGCAGAGTAGTTTATGTTTTTATGCATTTTTATGTCGTTTACAGGAAATTGTAGAAGATGCTCCTGAAGCAAGCCTGGTAAGTATAATAAATTTGCTACACATATTCATCTTACTGTAGGTGTGGTACATATGGGCAACGGTGCAGTGAGTAGTGTCTTCGCCTCACACCAGGAAGGTTCAGAGATCAACTCCATTGTAGGTGTGGTATATATAAGTAATGGTGCATGAGTAGCATATTCGTCTCGCTCCACGGAGGTTCGGGAATCAATTCCATTGTGTGTTTGGTATACATGGGGGATGGTAGACTGGCGCAGTTGGGACGATTAATTTGTATTTGTAGTTTGAAAAAAAAAACGCGAAATGGAGGTTTGAGCGCGAAATCACCCCGACTGGTTTATTCTGCAGGAAATTCATTGCTATTTAATATTCATGATGCAAATATTATAATTAGGTGGGCGCGGAAATATGTCCATAATGAGGTCAACATGCTAAAGGTCACACTGCAGACCCAACATGGCGGCACGTTCAAATTCGAGTTTGTCGTAGTCGTTGTTTCTAATTCATCACAATGTATAAAAACGTGACTCGCACTAGTCATAGAATTGAAAAAAAACGGCTGCTACAATCAGCCGACGTCTTCTCGGTCAGAGGTCAGTTGAAGAAACGTTGTGATTGGTTTAGATGATTGTCAATTAGAACACACATTAACATAATTACCCGTTGAAAAATCTACAGGTTCATGCAGTGCTGATAGAGGGCCATCCAGAATCAACCATTTGGGGTGATTTCGCAGTTACAGGGGATTCCGCGCTAACACCTCCATTTCACGATTTTTTTTTTACTTAAACTACAAAAACAAAATAATCGCCCGACTGCACCAGTCTAGGGAGATGGTACAGTGAGTAGCATGTCCGCCTCACACCCCAGAGCTTCAGGGATCAATTCCATTGTAGATGTGGTATATATGGGCGACGGTGCAGCGTGTAGCGTCTTTACCTCGCCCCACGTAGGTTCTGGGATCAATACCATTGCAGCTGTGGTATATATGGGCGATGGTGCAGTGAGTAGCATGTTCGCCACGCACAAGAGAAGTACGGGGATCAACTCCATTTTAGGTGTGGTATATATGGACGATGTTGCAGTAGGTAGCTTATCCAAATACTGCCTTGCCAGTGTATTAAACTTGCTTTTCGTCCTCTGTATATTTTTTCCACATGAGAAACATGCGAACAATGATTCAAAAAAACCTTACACCTCATATATTAAAAATCATAAAAATAGAGCAGAGTAGTTTATGTTTTTATGCATTTTTATGTCGTTTACAGGAAATTGTAGAAGATGCTCCTGAAGCAAGCCTGGTAAGTATAATAAATTTGCTACACATATTCATCTTACTGTAGGTGTGGTACATATGGGCAACGGTGCAGCGAGTAGTGTCTTCGCCTCACACCAGGAAGGTTCAGAGATCAACTCCATTGTAGGTGTGGTATATATAAGTAATGGTGCATGAGTAGCATATTCGTCTCGCTCCACGGAGGTTCGGGAATCAATTCCATTGTGTGTTTGGTATACATGGGGGATGGTAGACTGGCGCAGTTGGGACGATTAATTTGTTTTTGTAGTTTGAAAAAAAAAACGCGAAATGGAGGTGTGAGCGCGAAATCACCCCGACTGGTTTATTCTGCAGGAAATTCATTGCTATTTAATATTCATGATGCAAATATTATAATTAGGTGGGCGCGGAAATATGTCCATAATGAGGTCAACATGCTAAAGGTCACACTGCAGACCCAACATGGCGGCACGTTCAAATTCGAGTTTGTCGTAGTCGTTGTTTCTAATTCATCACAATGTATAAAAACGTGACTCGCACTAGTCATAGAATTGAAAAAAAACGGCTGCTACAATCAGCCGACGTCTTCTCGGTCAGAGGACAGTTGAAGAAACGTTGTGATTGGTTTAGATGATTGTCAATTAGAACACACATTAACATAATTACCCGTTGAAAAATCTACAGGTTCATGCAGTGCTGATAGAGGGCCATCCAGAATCAACCAGTTGGGGTGATTTCGCAGTTACAGGGGATTCCGCGCTAACACCTCCATTTCACGATTTTTTTTTTACTTAAACTACAAAAACAAAATAATCGCCCGACTGCACCAGTCTAGGGAGATGGTACACAGTGAGTAGCATGTCCGCCTCACACCCCAGAGCTTCAGGGATCAATTCCATTGTAGATGTGGTATATATGGGCGACGGTGCAGCGTGTAGCGTCTTTACCTCGCCCCACGTAGGTTCTGGGATCAATACCATTGCAGCTGTGGTATATATGGGCGATGGTGCAGTGAGTAGCATGTTCGCCACGCACAAGAGAAGTACGGGGATCAACTCCATTTTAGGTGTGGTATATATGGACGATGTTGCAGTAGGTAGCCTATCCAAATACTGCCTTGTCAGTGTATTAAACTTACTTTTCGTCCTCTGTATATTTTTTCCACATGAGAAACATCCGAACAATGTGTCAAAAAAAACCTTATACCTGATATATTAAAAATCACAAAAATAGAGCAGAGTAGTTTATGTTTTTATGCATTTTTATGTCGTTTACAGGAAATTGTAGAAGATGCTCCTGAAGCAAGCCTAGTAAGTATAATAAATATGCTACACATATTCATCTTACTGTAGGTGTGGTACATATGAGCAACGGTGCAGTGAGTAGTGTCTTCGCCTCACACCAGGAAGGTTCAGAGATCAACTCCATTGTAGGTGTGGTATATATAAGTAACGGTGCATGAGTAGCATATTCTTCTCGCTCCACGGAGGTTCGGGAATCAATTCCATTGTGTGTTTGGTATACATGGGGGATGGTAGACTGGCGCAGTTGGGGCGATTAATTTGTTTTTGTACTTTGAAAAAAAACGCGAAATGGAAGTGTTAGCGCGAAATCAACCCGACTGGTTTATTCTGCAGGAAATTCATTGCTATTAAATATTCATGATGCAAATATTATAATTAGGTGGGCGTGGAAATATGTGCATAATGAGGTCAACATGCTAAAGGTCACACTGCAGACCCAACATGGCGGCACGTTCAAATTCGAGTTTGTCGTAGTCGTCGTTTCTAATTCATCACAATGTGTAAAATCGTGACTCGCACTAGCCATAGAATTGAAAAAAACGGCTGCTACAATCAGCCGACGTCTTCTTGGTCAGAGGTCAGTTGAAGAAACGTTGTGATTGGCATAAATGATTGTCAATTAGAACACTCATTAACATAATTACCTGTTACAAAAATACAGGTTCCTGCAGTGCTGATAGGGGGCCATCCAGAATCAACCAGTTGGGGTGATTTCGCAGTTACAGGGGATTCCGCGCTAACACCTCCATTTCACGAATTTTTTTTGCTTAAACTACAAAACAAAATAATCGCCCGTATGCACCAGTCTAGGGGATGGTACAGTGAGTAGCATGTCCGCCTCATACCCCAGAGTTTCAGGGATCAATTCCATTGTAGATGTGGTATATAAGGGCGACGGTGCAGCGTGTAGCGTCTTTACCTCGCCCCACGGAGGTTCTGGGATCAATACCATTGCAGCTGTGGTATATATGGGCGATGGTGCAGTGAGTAGCATGTTCGCCACGCACAAGAGAAGTACGGGGATCAACTCCATTTTAGGTGTGGTATATATGGACGATGTTGCTGTAGGTAGCTTATCCAAATACTGCCTTGTCAGTGTATTAAACTTGCTTTTCGTCCTCTGTATATTTTTTCCACATGAGAAACATGCGAACAATGATTCAAAAAAACCTTACATCTGATATATTAAAAATCACAAAAATAGAGCAGAGTAGTTTATGTTTTTATGCATTTTTATGTCGTTTACAGGAAATTGTAGAAGATGCTCCTGAAGCAAGCCTAGTAAGTATAATAAATATGCTACACATATTCATCTTACTGTAGGTGTGGTACATATGGGCTACGGTGCAGTGAGTAGTGTCTTCGCCTCACACCAGGAAGGTTCAGAGATCAACTCCATTGTAGGTGTGGTATATATAAGTAACGGTGCATGAGTAGCATATTCGTCTCGCTCCACGGAGGTTCGGGAATCAATTCCATTGTGTGTTTGGTATACATGGGGGATGGTAGACTGGCGCAGTTGGGGCGATTAATTTGTTTTTGTAGTTTGAAAAAAAACGCGAAATGGAGGTGTTAGCGCGAAATCACCCCGACTGGTTTATTCTGCAGGAAATTCATTGCTATTTAATTTTCATGATGCAAATGTTATAATTAGGTGGGCACGGAAACATGTGCATAATGAGGTCAACATGCTAAAGGTCACACTGCAGACCCAACATGGCGGCACGTTCAAATTCGAGTTTGTCGTAGTCGTCGTTTCTAATTCATCACAATGTGTAAAATCGTGACTCGCACTAGCCATAGAATTGAAAAAAACGGCTGCTACAATCAGCCGACGTCTTCTCGGTCAGAGGTCAGTTGAAGAAACGTTGTGATTGGCATAAATGATTGTCAATTAGAACACTCATTAACATAATTACCTGTTACAAAATCTACAGGTTCCTGCAGTGCTGATAGGGGGCCGTCCAGAATCAACCAGTTGGGGTGATTTCGCAGTTACAGGGGATTCCGCACTAACACCTCCATTTCACGAATTTTTTTTTGCTTAAACTACAAAACAAAATAATCGCCCGTATGCACCAGTCTAGGGGGATGGTACAGTGAGTAGCATGTCCGTCTCATACCCCAGAGTTTCAGGGATCAATTGCATTGTAGATGTGGTATATAAGGGCGACGGTGCAGCGTGTAGCGTCTTTACCTCGCCCCACGTAGGTTCTGGGATCAATACCATTGCAGCTGTGGTATATATGGGCGATGGTGCAGTGAGTAGCATGTTCGCCACGCACAAGAGAAGTACGGGGATCAACTCCATTTTAGGTGTGGTATATATGGGCGACGGTGCAGCGTGTAGCGTCTTTACCTCGCCCCACGTAGGTTCTGGGATCAATACCATTGCAGCTGTGGTATATATGGGCGATGGTGCAGTGAGTAGCATGTTCGCCACGCACAAGAGAAGTACGGGGATCAACTCCATTTTAGGTGTGGTATATATGGACGATGTTGCAGTAGGTAGCTTATCCAAATACTGCCTTGTCAGTGTATTAAACTTGCTTTTCGTCCTCTGTATATTTTTTCCACATGAGAAACATGCGAACAATGATTCAAAAAAACCTTACACCTCATATATTAAAAATCACAAAAATAGAGCAGAGTAGTTTATGTTTTTATGCATTTTTATGTCGTTTACAGGAAATTGTAGAAGATGCTCCTGAAGCAAGCCTGGTAAGTATAATAAATTTGCTACACATATTCATCTTACTGTAGGTGTGGTACATATGGGCAACGGTGCAGTGAGTAGTGTCTTCGCCTCACACCAGGAAGGTTCAGAGATCAACTCCATTGTAGGTGTGGTATATATAAGTAACGGTGCATGAGTAGCATATTCGTCTCGCTCCACAGAGGTTCGGGAATCAATTCCATTGTGTGTTTGGTATACATGAGGGATGGTAGACTGGCGCAGTTGGGACGATTAATTTGTTTTTGTAGTTTGAAAAAAAACGCGAAATGGAGGTGTTAGCGCGCAATCACCCCGACTGGTTTATTCTGCAGGAAATTCATTGCTATTTAATATTCATGATGCAAATATTATAATTAGGTGGGCGCGGAAATATGTCCATAATGAGGTCAACATGCTAAAGGTCACACTGCAGACCCAACATGGCGGCACGTTCAAATTCGAGTTTGTCGTAGTCGTTGTTTCTAATTCATCACAATGTGTAAAAACGTGACTCGCACTAGTCATAGAATTGAAAAAAAACGGCTGCTACAATCAGCCGACGTCTTCTCGGTCAGAGGTCAGTTGAAGAAACGTTGTGATTGGCATAAATGGTTGTCAATTAGAACACTCATTAACATAATTACCTGTTACAAAATCTACAGGTTCCTGCAGTGCTGATAGGGGGCCATCCAGAATCAACCAGTTGGGGTGATTTCGCAGTTACAAGGGATTCCGCTCTAACACCTCCATTTCACGAATTTTTTTTTGCTTAAACTACAAAACAAAATAATCGCCCGTATGCACCAGTCTAGGGGATGGTACAGTGAGTAGCATGTCCGCCTCATACCCCAGAGTTTCAGGGATCAATTCCATTGTAGATGTGGTATATAAGGGCGACGGTGCAGCGTGTAGCGTCTTTACCTCGCCCCACGTATGTTCTGGGATCAATACCATTGCAGCTGTGGTATATATGGGCGATGGTGCAGTGAGTAGCATGTTCGCCACGCACAAGAGAAGTACGGGGATCAACTCCATTTTAGGTGTGGTATATATGGGCGACGGTGCAGCGTGTAGCGTCTTTACCTCGCCCCACGTAGGTTCTGGGATCAATACCATTGCAGCTGTGGTATATATGGGCGATGGTGCAGTGAGTAGCATGTTCGCCACGCACAAGAGAAGTACGGGGATCAACTCCATTTTAGGTGTGGTATATATGGACGATGTTGCAGTAGGTAGCTTATCCAAATACTGCCTTGTCAGTGTATTAAACTTGCTTTTCGTCCTCTGTATATTTTTTCCACATGAGAAACATGCGAACAATGATTCAAAAAAACCTTACACCTCATATATTAAAAATCACAAAAATAGAGCAGAGTAGTTTATGTTTTTATGCATTTTTATGTCGTTTACAGGAAATTGTAGAAGATGCTCCTGAAGCAAGCCTGGTAAGTATAATAAATTTGCTACACATATTCATCTTACTGTAGGTGTGGTACATATGGGCAACGGTGCAGTGAGTAGTGTCTTCGCCTCACACCAGGAAGGTTCAGAGATCAACTCCATTGTAGGTGTGGTATATATAAGTAACGGTGCATGAGTAGCATATTCGTCTCGCTCCACGGAGGTTCGGGAATCAATTCCATTGTGTGTTTGGTATACATGAGGGATGGTAGACTGGCGCAGTTGGGACGATTAATTTGTTTTTGTAGTTTGAAAAAAAACGCGAAATGGAGGTGTTAGCGCGAAATCACCCCGACTGGTTTATTCTGCAGGAAATTCATTGCTATTTAATATTCATGATGCAAATATTATAATTAGGTGGGCGCGGAAATATGTCCATAATGAGGTCAACATGCTAAAGGTCACACTGCAGACCCAACATGGCGGCACGTTCAAATTCGAGTTTGTCGTAGTCGTCGTTTCTAATTCATCACAATGTGTAAAATCGTGACTCGCACTAGCCATAGAATTGAAAAAAACGGCTGCTACAATCAGCCGACGTCTTCTCGGTCAGAGGTCAGTTGAAGAAACGTTGTGATTGGCATAAATGATTGTCAATTAGAACACTCATTAACATAATTACCTGTTACAAAATCTACAGGTTCCTGCAGTGCTGATAGGGGGCCGTCCAGAATCAACCAGTTGGGGTGATTTCGCAGTTACAGGGGATTCCGCACTAACACCTCCATTTCACGAATTTTTTTTTGCTTAAACTACAAAACAAAATAATCGCCCGTATGCACCAGTCTAGGGGGATGGTACAGTGAGTAGCATGTCCGTCTCATACCCCAGAGTTTCAGGGATCAATTGCATTGTAGATGTGGTATATAAGGGCGACGGTGCAGCGTGTAGCGTCTTTACCTCGCCCCACGTAGGTTCTGGGATCAATACCATTGCAGCTGTGGTATATATGGGCGATGGTGCAGTGAGTAGCATGTTCGCCACGCACAAGAGAAGTACGGGGATCAACTCCATTTTAGGTGTGGTATATATGGGCGACGGTGCAGCGTGTAGCGTCTTTACCTCGCCCCACGTAGGTTCTGGGATCAATACCATTGCAGCTGTGGTATATATGGGCGATGGTGCAGTGAGTAGCATGTTCGCCACGCACAAGAGAAGTACGGGGATCAACTCCATTTTAGGTGTGGTATATATGGACGATGTTGCAGTAGGTAGCTTATCCAAATACTGCCTTGTCAGTGTATTAAACTTGCTTTTCGTCCTCTGTATATTTTTTCCACATGAGAAACATGCGAACAATGATTCAAAAAAACCTTACACCTCATATATTAAAAATCACAAAAATAGAGCAGAGTAGTTTATGTTTTTATGCATTTTTATGTCGTTTACAGGAAATTGTAGAAGATGCTCCTGAAGCAAGCCTGGTAAGTATAATAAATTTGCTACACATATTCATCTTACTGTAGGTGTGGTACATATGGGCAACGGTGCAGTGAGTAGTGTCTTCGCCTCACACCAGGAAGGTTCAGAGATCAACTCCATTGTAGGTGTGGTATATATAAGTAACGGTGCATGAGTAGCATATTCGTCTCGCTCCACGGAGGTTCGGGAATCAATTCCATTGTGTGTTTGGTATACATGAGGGATGGTAGACTGGCGCAGTTGGGACGATTAATTTGTTTTTGTAGTTTGAAAAAAAACGCGAAATGGAGGTGTTAGCGCGCAATCACCCCGACTGGTTTATTCTGCAGGAAATTCATTGCTATTTAATATTCATGATGCAAATATTATAATTAGGTGGGCGCGGAAATATGTCCATAATGAGGTCAACATGCTAAAGGTCACACTGCAGACCCAACATGGCGGCACGTTCAAATTCGAGTTTGTCGTAGTCGTTGTTTCTAATTCATCACAATGTGTAAAAACGTGACTCGCACTAGTCATAGAATTGAAAAAAAACGGCTGCTACAATCAGCCGACGTCTTCTCGGTCAGAGGTCAGTTGAAGAAACGTTGTGATTGGCATAAATGGTTGTCAATTAGAACACTCATTAACATAATTACCTGTTACAAAATCTACAGGTTCCTGCAGTGCTGATAGGGGGCCATCCAGAATCAACCAGTTGGGGTGATTTCGCAGTTACAAGGGATTCCGCTCTAACACCTCCATTTCACGAATTTTTTTTTGCTTAAACTACAAAACAAAATAATCGCCCGTATGCACCAGTCTAGGGGATGGTACAGTGAGTAGCATGTCCGCCTCATACCCCAGAGTTTCAGGGATCAATTCCATTGTAGATGTGGTATATAAGGGCGACGGTGCAGCGTGTAGCGTCTTTACCTCGCCCCACGTATGTTCTGGGATCAATACCATTGCAGCTGTGGTATATATGGGCGATGGTGCAGTGAGTAGCATGTTCGCCACGCACAAGAGAAGTACGGGGATCAACTCCATTTTAGGTGTGGTATATATGGGCGACGGTGCAGCGTGTAGCGTCTTTACCTCGCCCCACGTAGGTTCTGGGATCAATACCATTGCAGCTGTGGTATATATGGGCGATGGTGCAGTGAGTAGCATGTTCGCCACGCACAAGAGAAGTACGGGGATCAACTCCATTTTAGGTGTGGTATATATGGACGATGTTGCAGTAGGTAGCTTATCCAAATACTGCCTTGTCAGTGTATTAAACTTGCTTTTCGTCCTCTGTATATTTTTTCCACATGAGAAACATGCGAACAATGATTCAAAAAAACCTTACACCTCATATATTAAAAATCACAAAAATAGAGCAGAGTAGTTTATGTTTTTATGCATTTTTATGTCGTTTACAGGAAATTGTAGAAGATGCTCCTGAAGCAAGCCTGGTAAGTATAATAAATTTGCTACACATATTCATCTTACTGTAGGTGTGGTACATATGGGCAACGGTGCAGTGAGTAGTGTCTTCGCCTCACACCAGGAAGGTTCAGAGATCAACTCCATTGTAGGTGTGGTATATATAAGTAACGGTGCATGAGTAGCATATTCGTCTCGCTCCACGGAGGTTCGGGAATCAATTCCATTGTGTGTTTGGTATACATGAGGGATGGTAGACTGGCGCAGTTGGGACGATTAATTTGTTTTTGTAGTTTGAAAAAAAACGCGAAATGGAGGTGTTAGCGCGAAATCACCCCGACTGGTTTATTCTGCAGGAAATTCATTGCTATTTAATATTCATGATGCAAATATTATAATTAGGTGGGCGCGGAAATATGTCCATAATGAGGTCAACATGCTAAAGGTCACACTGCAGACCCAACATGGCGGCACGTTCAAATTCGAGTTTGTCGTAGTCGTTGTTTCTAATTCATCACAATGTGTAAAAACGTGACTCGCACTAGTCATAGAATTGAAAAAAAACGGCTGCTACAATCAGCCGACGTCTTCTCGGTCAGAGGTCAGTTGAAGAAACGTTGTGATTGGCATAAATGGTTGTCAATTAGAACACTCATTAACATAATTACCTGTTACAAAATCTACAGGTTCCTGCAGTGCTGATAGGGGGCCATCCAGAATCAACCAGTTGGGGTGATTTCGCAGTTACAAGGGATTCCGCTCTAACACCTCCATTTCACGAATTTTTTTTTGCTTAAACTACAAAACAAAATAATCGCCCGTATGCACCAGTCTAGGGGATGGTACAGTGAGTAGCATGTCCGCCTCATACCCCAGAGTTTCAGGGATCAATTCCATTGTAGATGTGGTATATAAGGGCGACGGTGCAGCGTGTAGCGTCTTTACCTCGCCCCACGTATGTTCTGGGATCAATACCATTGCAGCTGTGGTATATATGGGCGATGGTGCAGTGAGTAGCATGTTCGCCACGCACAAGAGAAGTACGGGGATCAACTCCATTTTAGGTGTGGTATATATGGACGATGTTGCAGTAGGTAGCCTATCCAAATACTGCCTTGTCAGTGTATTAAACTTGCTTTTCGTCCTCTGTATATTTTTTCCACATGAGAAACATGCGAACAATGATTCAAAAAAACCTTACATCTGATATATTAAAAATCACAAAAATAGAGCAGAGTAGTTTATGTTTTTATGCATTTTTATGTCGTTTACAGGAAATTGTAGAAGATGCTCCTGAAGCAAGCCTAGTAAGTATAATAAATATGCTACACATATATTCATCTTACTGTAGGTGTGGTACATATGGGCAACGGTGCAGTGAGTAGTGTCTTCGCCTCACACCAGGAAGGTTCAGAGATCAACTCCATTGTAGGTGTGGTATATATAAGTAACGGTGCATGAGTAGCATATTCGTCTCGCTCCACGGAGGTTCGGGAATCAATTCCATTGTGTGTTTGGTATACATGGGGGATGGTAGACTGGCGCAGTTGGGACGATTAATTTGTTTTTGTACTTTGAAAAAAAAACGCGAAATGGAGGTGTTAGCGCGAAATCACCCCGACTGGTTTATTCTGCAGGAAATTCATTGCTATTAAATATTCATGATGCAAATATTATAATTAGGTGGGCGCGGAAATATGTGCATAATGAGGTCAACATGCTAAAGGTCACACTGCAGACCCAACATGGCGGCACGTTCAAATTCGATTTTGTCGTAGTCGTCGTTTCTAATTCATCACAATGTGTAAAAACGTGACTCGCACTAGTCATAGAATTGAAAAAAAACGGCTGCTACAATCAGCCGACGTCTTCTCGGTCAGAGGTAAGTTGAAGAAACGTTGTGATTGGCTTAGATGATTGTCAATTAGAACACTCATTAACATAATTACCTGTTGAAAAATCTACAGGTTCCTGCAGTGCTGATAGAGGGCCATCCAGAATCAACCAGTTGGGGTGATTTCGCAGTTACAGGGGATTCCGCGCTAACACCTCCATTTCACGATTTTGTTTTTACTTAAACTACAAAAACAAAATAATCGCCCGACTGCACCAGTCTAGGGGGATGGTACAGTGAGTAGCATGTCCGCCTCACACCCCAGAGTTTCAGGGATCAATTCCATTGTAGATGTGGTATATAAGGGCGACGGTGCAGCGTGTAGCGTCTTTACCTCGCCCCACGGAGGTTCTGGGATAATACCATTGCAGCTGTGGTATATATGGGCGATGGTGCAGTGAGTAGCATGTTCGCCACGCACAAGAGAAGTACGGGGATCAACTCCATTTTAGGTGTGGTATATATGGACGATGTTGCAGTAGGTAGCCTATCCAAATACTGCCTTGTCAGTGTATTAAACTTGCTTTTCGTCCTCTGTATATTTTTTCCACATGAGAAACATCCGAACAATGTGTCAAAAAAACCTTATACCTGATATATTAAAAATCACAAACATAGAGCAGAGTAGTTTATGTTTTTATGCATTTTTATGTCGTTTACAGGAAATTGTAGGAGATGCTCCTGAAGCAAGCCTAGTAAGTATAATAAATATGCTACACATATTCATCTTACTGTAGGTGTGGTACATATGAGCAACGGTGCAGTGAGTAGTGTCTTCGCCTCACACCAGGAAGGTTCAGAGATCAACTCCATTGTAGGTGTGGTATATATAAGTAACGGTGCATGAGTAGCATATTCGTCTCGCTCCACGGAGGTTCGGGAATCAATTCCATTGTGTGTTTGGTATACATGGGGGATGGTAGACTGGCGCAGTTGGGACGATTAATTTGTTTTTGTAGTTTGAAAAAAAAACGCAAAATGGAGGTGTTAGCGCGAAATCACCCCGACTGGTTTATTCTGCAGGAAATTCATTGCTATTTAATATTCATGATGCAAATATTATAATTAGGTGGGCGCGGAAATATGTCCATAATGAGGTCAACATGCTAAAGGTCACACTGCAGACCCAACATGGCGGCACGTTCAAATTCGAGTTTGTCGTAGTCGTCGTTTCTAATTCATCACAATGTGTAAAAACGTGACTCGCACTAGTCATAGAATTGAAAAAAACGGCTGCTACAATCAGCCGACGTCTTCTCGGTCAGAGGTCAGTTGAAGAAACGTTGTGATTGGCATAAATGATTGTCAATTAGAACACTCATTAACATAATTACCTGTTACAAAATCTACAGGTTCCTGCAGTGCTGATAGGGGGCCATCCAGAATCAACCAGTTGGGGTGATTTCGCAGTTACAGGGGATTCCGCGCTAACACCTCCATTTCACGAATTTTTTTTGCTTAAACTACAAAACAAAATAATCGCCCGTATGCACCAGTCTAGGGGATGGTACAGTGAGTAGCATGTCCGCCTCATACCCCAGAGTTTCAGGGATCAATTCCATTGTAGATGTGGTATATATGGGCGACGGTGCAGCGTGTAGCGTCTTTACCTCCCCCCCACGGAGGTTCTGGGATCAATACCATTGCAGCTGTGGTATATATGGGCGATGGTGCAGTGAGTAGCATGTTCGCCACGCACAAGAGAAGTGCGGGGATCAACTCCATTTTAGGTGTGGTATATATGGACGATGTTGCTGTAGATAGCTTATCCAAATACTGCCTTGTCAGTGTATTAAACTTGCTTTTCGTCCTCTGTATATTTTTTCCACATGAGAAACATGCGAACAATGATTCAAAAAAACCTTACATCTGATATATTAAAAATCACAAAAATAGAGCAGAGTAGTTTATGTTTTTATGCATTTTTATGTCGTTTACAGGAAATTGTAGAAGATGCTCCTGAAGCAAGCCTAGTAAGTATAATAAATATGCTACACATATTCATCTTACTGTAGGTGTGGTACATATGGGCAACGGTGCAGTGAGTAGTGTCTTCGCCTCACACCAGGAAGGTTCAGAGATCAACTCCATTGTAGGTGTGGTATATATAAGTAACGGTGCATGAGTAGCATATTCGTCTCACTCCACGGAGGTTCGGGAATCAATTCCATTGTGTGTTTGGTATACATGGGGGATGGTAGACTGGCGCAGTTGGGACGATTAATTTGTTTTTGTAGTTTGAAAAAAAAACGCGAAATGGAGGTGTTAGCGCGAAATCACCCCGACTGGTTTATTCTGCAGGAAATTCATTGCTATTTAATATCCATGATGCAAATATTATAATTAGGTGGGCGCGGAAATATGTCCATAATGAGGTCAACATGCTAAAGGTCACACTGCAGATCCAACATGGCGGCACGTTCAAATTCGAGTTTGTCGTAGTCGTTGTTTCTAATTCATCACAATGTGTAAAAACGTGACTCGCACTAGTCATAGAATTGAAAAAAAACGGCTGCTACAATCAGCCGACGTCTTCTCGGTCAGAGGTCAGTTGAAGAAACGTTGTGATTGGTTTAGATGATTGTCAATTAGAACACACATTAACATAATTACCCGTTGAAAAATTTACAGGTTCATGCAGTGCTGATAGAGGGCCATCCAGAATCAACCAGCTGGGGTGATTTCGCAGTTACAGGGGATTCCGCGCTAACACCTCCATTTCACGAATTTTTTTTACTTAAACTACAAAAACAAAATAATCGTCTGACTGCACCAGTCTAGGGGGATGGTACAGTGAGTAGCATGTCCGCCTCACACCCCAGAGTTTCAAAGATCAATTCCATTGTAGATGTTGTATATATGGGCGGAGGTGCAGTGAGTAGCGTCTTTACCTCGCCCCACGGAGGTTCTGGGATCAATACCATTGCAGCTGTGGTATATATGGGCGATGGTACAGTGAGTAGCATGTTCGCCACGCACAAGAGAGGTACGGGGATCAACTCCATTTTAGGTGTGGTATATTTGGACGATGTTGCAGTAGGTAGCCTATCCAAATACTGCCTTGTCAGTGTATTAAACTTGCTTTTTGTTCTCTGTATATTTTTTCCACATGAGAAACATCCGAACAGTGTGTCAAAAAAACCTTACACCTGATATATTAAAAATCACAAAAATAGAGCAGAGTAGTTTATGTTTTTATGCATTTTTATGTCGTTTACAGGAAATTGTAGAAGATGCTCCTGAAGCAAGCAAAGTAAGTATAATAAATATGCTACTCATATTCATCTTACTGTAGGTGTGGTACATATGGGCAACGGTGCAGTGAGTAGTGTCTTTGACTCACACCAGGGAGGTTCAGAAATCAACTCCATTGTAGGTGTGGTATATATAAGTGATGGTGCATGAGTAGCATATTCGTCTCGCTCCACGGAGGTTCGGGACTCAATTCCATTGTGTGTTTGGTATACATGGGGGATTGTAGACTGGCGCAGTTGCGACGATTAATTTGTTTTTGAAGTTTGAAAAAACAACACGAAATGGAGGTGTTAGCGCGAAATCACCCCGGCTGGTTTATTCTGCAGGGAATTCATTGCTATTAAATATTCATGATGCAAATATTAAAGTTAGTGGGCGCGGAAATATGTGCATAATGAGGTCAACATGCTAAAGGTCACACTGCAGACCCAACATGGCGGCACGTTGAAATACGAGTTTGTCGCAGTCGTCGTTTCTAATTCATCACAAGTGGTAAAAAGTGACTTGTACTAGTCGTAAAATTAAAAAAAACGGCTGCTACAATCGGCCGATTTCTTCCGGGTCAGAGGTCAGTTGAAGAAACGTTGTGATTGGCTTAGATGATTGTCAATTAGAGCGCTCATTAACATAATTACCCATTGAAAAATCAACAGTTTTCTGCAGTGCCGATAGGGGGGCCATCTAGAATAAACCAGTCAGGGTGTTTTCGCAGTTACAGGGGATTCTGCGCTAACACCAAACTACAAAAACAAAATAATCGCCTGACTGCACCAGTCTAGCAGGATGGTACAGTGAGTAGCGTGTCCGCATCACACCCCAGAGTTTCAGGGATCAATTCCATTGTAGATGTAGTATATATGGGCGATGGTGCAGCGAGTAGCGTGTTCGCCTCGCACCAGAGAGATTTGGAAATCAATTCTATTATAGGTGTGGTATATATGGGTGATGGTGCAGTGAGTAGCATGTTTGTCTTGCACCATAAAAGATCAGGGATCAACTCCATTGTAGGTAGTTGTAGTATATATTGGCGATGGTGCAGTGAGTAGCATGTTCGCCTTGCACCATGAAAGAGGAGGGGTCAACTCCATTGTAGCTATGGTGTGGTATATATTTGCGATGGTGCAGTGAGTAGCATATTCACCTCGTACCAGAGAGACTTTGAGAATCAACTGCATTATAGGTGTGGTATATATGGACGATGGTGCAGCGAATACAATGTTCGCCTTGCACCATGGAAGTTCAGGGCTCAACACCATTGTAGGTCTTGTATAAATGGGCGAAGGTGCAGTGAATAGCATGTTCGCCTTGCACCATGGAAGTTCGGGGATCAACACGGTGCAGTGAGTGACATGTTCGCCTCGCATCAGATAGGTTCGGGGATCAATTCCATTGTAGGTGTGGTATATATGGGCGATGGTGCAGTGAGTAGCGTGTTCGTCTCGCACCAGGGAGGTTCAGGATCAATTCCATTGTAGCTGTGGTATATATGCCGATGGTGCTGTGAGTAATGTATTCACACTGCACCAGGACGGTTCGGGATCAACTCCATTGCTGGTGTGTTATATATGGGCGACAGTGCAGTGATTAGCATTTTTGCCTTGCCGCAGGAAGGTTCGAGGATAAACTTCATTGTAGATGTGGTATATATGGGCGACGGTGCAGCGAGTAGCGTGTTCGCCTTGCACCATGGAAGTTCAGGGCTCAACACCATTGTAGGTGTTGTATAAATGGGCGAAGGTGCAGTGAATAGCATGTTTGCCTCGCACCAGAGAGACTTTGGGAATCAACTGCATTATAGGTGTGGTATATATGGACGATGGTGCAGCGAATACCATGTTCGCCTTGCACCATGGAAGTTCAGGGCTCAACACCATTGTAGGTGTTGTATAAATGTGCGAAGGTGCAGTGAATAGCATGTTCGCCTTTCACCATGGAAGTTCGGGGATCAACACGGTGCAGTGAGTGACATGTTCGCCTCGCATCAGATAGGTTCGGGGATCAATTCCATTGTAGGTGTGGTATATGGGCAAAGGTGCAGTGAGTAGCCTGTTCGCCTCGCACCAGGGAGGTTTGGGGATCATTTCCATTGTTGCTGTGGTATATATGGCGATGGTGCAGTAGTAACATGTTTGCCTCGCACCAAGAAGGTTTGAGGATGAATTCCATTGTAGGTGTGGTATATATGGGCGATGGTGCAGTGAGTAGCGTGTTCGCATCGCACCAGGGAGGTTCAGGATCAATTCCATTTTAGCTGTGGTATATATGCCGATGGTGCAGTGAGTGATGTATTCACACTGCACCAGGAAGGTTCGGGGATCAACTCCATTGCTGGTGTGTTATATATGGGCGACAGTGCAGTGATTAGCATTTTTGCCTTGTCGCAGGAAGGCTCGAGGATAAACTTCATTGTAGATGTGGTATATATGGGCGACGGTGCAGCAAGTAGCGTGTTCGCCTCGCACCAGAGAGATTTGGAAATCAACTCCATTATAGGTGTGGTAAATATGGCGATGGTGCAGTGAGTAGCATGTTTGCCGTGCACCATGAAAGATCAGGGACCAACTCCATTGTAGGTAGTTGTGGTATATATTGGCGATGGTGCAGTGAGTAGCATGTTCGTCTTGCACCATGGAAGTTCGGGGATCAACACCCTTGCAAATGTACTATTTATTGATGATTGTGCAGTGAGTAGCATGTTTGCCTTGCACAATGAAATATCAGGGAACAACTCCATTGTAGGTATGGTGTGGTATATATTTGCCACATGAGAGACATTCCAACAATGTGTCAAAAAAGCTTAGATCTGCTATATTAATCAGCACAACAATAGAGCAGAGTAGTTTATGTTTTTATGCATGTTTATGTCTTGTTTACAGGAAATTGTAGAAGATGCTCCTGAAGTAAGTATAATAAATATGCTACACATATTCATCTTACTGTAGGTGTGATACATATGGGCAACGTTGCAGTGAGTAGTGTCTTCGACTCACACCAGGAAGGTTCAGAGATCAACTCCATTGTAGGTGTGGTATATATAAGTGACAGTGCATGAGTAGCATATTCGTCTCGCTCCACGGAGGTTCGGGAATCAATTCCATTGTGTGTTTGGTATACATGAGGGATTGTAGACTGGCGCAGTTGGGGCGATTAATTTGTTTTTGTAGTTTGAATAAATAAAAAAAATGCGAAATGGAGGTGTTAGCGCGAAATCACCCCGACTGATTTATTCGGCAGGAAATTCATTGCTATTAAATATTCATGACGGTGCAGTGAGTAGCATCTTCGCCTCACACCCCAGAGTTTCAGGGAACAATTCCATTGTAGATGTGGTATATATGGGCGACGGTACAGCGTGTAGCGTCTTTACCTCGCCCCACGGAGGTTCTAGGATCAATACCATTGCACCTGTGGTATATATGGGCGATGGTGCAGTGAGTAGCATGTTCGCCACGCACAAGAGAGGTACGGGGATCAACTCCATTTTAGGTTTGGTATATTTGGACGATGTTGCAGTAGGTAGCCTATCCAAATATTGCCTTGTCAGTGTATTAAACTTGCTTTTCGTCCTCTGTATATTTTTTCCACATGAGAAATATCCGAACAATGTGTCAAAAAAACCTTACACCTGATATATTAAAAATCACAAAAATAGAGCAGAGTAGTTTATGTTTTTATACATCTTTATATCGTTTACAGGAAATTGTAGAAGATGCTCCTGAAGCAAGAAAAGTAAGTATAATAAATATGCTACACATATTCATCTTACTGTAGGTGTGGTACATATGGGCAACGGTGCAGTGAGTAGTGTCTTC
Source organism: Saccoglossus kowalevskii (assembly GCF_978046115.1). Taxonomy (NCBI): domain Eukaryota; kingdom Metazoa; phylum Hemichordata; class Enteropneusta; family Harrimaniidae; genus Saccoglossus; species Saccoglossus kowalevskii. The sequence continues at coordinate 15,362,126 of NC_140650.1, read as the reverse complement.
GCCTCACGCCAGGAAGGTTCAGAGATCAACTCCATTGTAGGTGTGGTATATATAAGTGACGGTGCATGAGTAGCATATTCGTCTCGCTCCATGGAGGTTCGGGAATCAATTCCATTGTGTGTTTGGTATACATGGGGGATGGTAGACTGGCGCAGTTGGGACGATTAATTTGTTTTTGTAGTTTGAAAAAAAAACGCGAATGGAGGTGTTAGCGCGAAATCACCCTGACTGGTTTATTCTGCAGGAAATTCATTGCTATTAAATATTCATGATGCAAATATTATAATTAGGTGGGCGCGAAAATATGTGCATAATGAGGTCAACATGCTAAAGGTCACACTGTAGACCCAACATGACAGCACGTGGAAATTCGAGTTTGTCGTAGTCGTTGTTTCTAATTCATCACAATGTGTAAAAACATGACTCGCACTAGTCGTAGAATTGAAAAAAAACGGCTGCTACAATCAGCCGACGTCTTCTCGGTCAGAGGTCAGTTGAAGAAACGTTGTGATTTGCTTAGATGATTGTCAATTAGAACAATCATTAACATAATTACCCGTTCCTGCAGTGCCGATAGGGGGCCACCCAGAATAAACCAGTCGGGGTGATTTCGCAGTTACAGGGGATTCCGCGCTAACACCTCCATTTCACGATTTTTTTTTATTTAAACTACAAAAACAAAATAATTGAGCGACTGCACCAGTCTAGGGGGATGGTACAGTGAGTAGCATGTCCGCCTCACACCCCAGAGTTTCAGGGATCAATTCCATTGTAGATGTGGGATATATGGGCGACGGTGCAGCGAATAGCGTGTTCACGTCGCACCAGAGAGATTTGGGAATCAACTCCATTATATGCGTGGTATATATGGACGATAATGCAGTGAGTAGCATGTTTGTCTTGCACCATGGAAGATCAGGGATCAACTCCATTGTAGGTAGTTGTGGTATATATTAGCGATGGTGCAGCGAATACCATGTTGGCCTTGCACCATGGAAGTTTAGGGCTCAACACCATTGTACATGTTGTATAAATGGGCGACGGTGCAATGAATAGCATGTTCGCATTGCACCATGGAAGTTCGGGGATCAACACGGTGCAGTGAGTAGCATGTTTGCCTCGCATCAGATAGGTTTGGGGATCAATTCTATTGTAAATGTGGTATATATTGGCGACGATGCACTGAGTAGCATGCTCGCCATGCACAAGAGAGGTACATGGATCTACTGCATTGTAGGTGTGGTACATATGGGCAATGTTGCAGTAGGTAGCGTATCCAAATACTGCCTTGTTAGAGTATTAAACTTGCTTTTCGTCCTCTAGATAGTTTTCCCACATTAGATACATCCGAACAACGTGTCAAAAAAGCTTACACCTGTTATATTAATCAGCCAACAATAGAGTGGAGTTAGTTTATGTTTTTATACATGTTTATGTCTCATTTACAGGAAAGCATACAAGATGCTACTGAAGTAAGCAATGTAAGTAAAACAAATATGCTACACATATTCATCCTACTATAGGTGTGGTATATATGGGCAACGGTGCAGTGAGTAGCGTCTTTGCCTCACACCCCAGAGTTTCAGGGATCAATTCCATTATAGATGTGGTATATAAGGGCGACGGTGCAGCGTGTAGCGTCTTTACCTCGCCCCATGGAGGTTCTGGGATCAATACCATTGCAGCTGTGGTATATATGGGCGATGGTGCAGTGAGTAGCATGTTCGCCACGCACAAGAGAGGTACGGGGATCAACTCCATTTTAGGTGTGGTATATTTGGACGATGTTGCAGTAGGTAGCCTATCAAAATACTGCCTTGTCAGTGTATTAAACTTGCTTTTCATCCTCTGTATATTTTTTCCACATGAGAAACATCCGAACAATGTGTCAAAAAATCCTTACATCTGATATATTAAAAATCACAAAAATAGAGCAGAGTAGTTTATGTTTTTATGCATTTTTATGTCGTTTACAGGAAATTGTAGAAGATGCTCCTGAAGCAAGCAAAGTAAGTATAATAAATATGCTACACATATTTATCTTACTGTAGGTGTGGTACATATGGGCAACGGTGCAGTGAGTAGTGTCTTTGACTCACACCAGGAAGGTTCAGAGATCAACTCCATTGTAGGTGTGGTATATATAAGTGACGGTGCATGAGTAGCATATTCGTCTCGCTCCACGGAGGTTCGGGAATCAATTCCATTGTGTGTTTGGTATACATGGGGGATGGTAGACTGGCGCAGTTGGGACGATTAATTTGTTTTTGTAGTTTGAAAAAAAAAACGCGAATGGAGGTGTTAGCGCGAAATCACCCTGACTGGTTTATTCTGCAGGAAATTCATTGCTATTAAATATTCATGATGCAAATATTATAATTAGGTGGGCGCGAAAATATGTGCATAATGAGGTCAACATGCTAAAGGTCACACTGTAGACCCAACATGACAGCACGTGGAAATTCGAGTTTGTCGTAGTCGTTGTTTCTAATTCATCACAATGTGTAAAAACATGACTCGCACTAGTCGTAGAATTGAAAAAAAAACGGCTGCTACAATCAGCCGACGTCTTCTCGGTCAGAGGTCAGTTGAAGAAACGTTGTGATTGGCTTAGATGATTGTCAATTAGAACAATCATTAACATAATTACCCGTTCCTGCAGTGCCGATAGGGGGCCACCCAGAATAAACCAGTCGGGGTGATTTCGCAGTTACAGGGGATTCCGCGCTAACACCTCCATTTCACGATTTTTTTTTATTTAAACTACAAAAACAAAATAATTGAGCGACTGCACCAGTCTAGGGGGATGGTACAGTGAGTAGCATGTCCGCCTCACACCCCAGAGTTTCAGGGATCAATTCCATTGTAGATGTGGGATATATGGGCGACGGTGCAGCGAATAGCGTGTTCACGTCGCACCAGAGAGATTTGGGAATCAACTCCATTATATGCGTGGTATATATGGACGATAATGCAGTGAGTAGCATGTTTGTCTTGCACCATGGAAGATCAGGGATCAACTCCATTGTAGGTAGTTGTGGTATATATTAGCGATGGTGCAGCGAATACCATGTTGGCCTTGCACCATGGAAGTTTAGGGCTCAACACCATTGTACATGTTGTATAAATGGGCGACGGTGCAATGAATAGCATGTTCGCATTGCACCATGGAAGTTCGGGGATCAACACGGTGCAGTGAGTAGCATGTTTGCCTCGCATCAGATAGGTTTGGGGATCAATTCTATTGTAAATGTGGTATATATTGGCGACGATGCACTGAGTAGCATGCTCGCCATGCACAAGAGAGGTACATGGATCTACTGCATTGTAGGTGTGGTACATATGGGCAATGTTGCAGTAGGTAGCGTATCCAAATACTGCCTTGTTAGAGTATTAAACTTGCTTTTCGTCCTCTAGATAGTTTTCCCACATTAGATACATCCGAACAACGTGTCAAAAAAGCTTACACCTGTTATATTAATCAGCGCAACAATAGAGTGGAGTTAGTTTATGTTTTTATACATGTTTATGTCTCATTTACAGGAAAGCATACAAGATGCTACTGAAGTAAGCAATGTAAGTAAAACAAATATGCTACACATATTCTTCCTACTATAGGTGTGGTATATATGGGCAACGGTGCAGTGAGTAGCGTCTTTGCCTCACACCCCAGAGTTTCAGGGATCAATTCCATTATAGATGTGGTATATAAGGGCGACGGTGCAGCGTGTAGCGTCTTTACCTCGCCCCATGGAGGTTCTGGGATCAATACCATTGCAGCTGTGGTATATATGGGCGATGGTGCAGTGAGTAGCATGTTCGCCACGCACAAGAGAGGTACGGGGATCAACTCCATTTTAGGTGTGGTATATTTGGACGATGTTGCAGTAGGTAGCCTATCAAAATACTGCCTTGTCAGTGTATTAAACTTGCTTTTCATCCTCTGTATATTTTTTCCACATGAGAAACATCCGAACAATGTGTCAAAAAATCCTTACATCTGATATATTAAAAATCACAAAAATAGAGCAGAGTAGTTTATGTTTTTATGCATTTTTATGTCGTTTACAGGAAATTGTAGAAGATGCTCCTGAAGCAAGCAAAGTAAGTATAATAAATATGCTACACATATTTATCTTACTGTAGGTGTGGTACATATGGGCAACGGTGCAGTGAGTAGTGTCTTTGACTCACACCAGGAAGGTTCAGAGATCAACTCCATTGTAGGTGTGGTATATATAAGTGACGGTGCATGAGTAGCATATTCGTCTCGCTCCACGGAGGTTCGGGAATCAATTCCATTGTGTGTTTGGTATACATGGGGGATGGTAGACTGGCGCAGTTGGGACGATTAATTTGTTTTTGTAGTTTGAAAAAAAAACGCGAATGGAGGTGTTAGCGCGAAATCACCCTGACTGGTTTATTCTGCAGGAAATTCATTGCTATTAAATATTCATGATGCAAATATTATAATTAGGTGGGCGCGAAAATATGTGCATAATGAGGTCAACATGCTAAAGGTCACACTGTAGACCCAACATGACAGCACGTGGAAATTCGAGTTTGTCGTAGTCGTTGTTTCTAATTCATCACAATGTGTAAAAACATGACTCGCACTAGTCGTAGAATTGAAAAAAAAACGGCTGCTACAATCAGCCGACGTCTTCTCGGTCAGAGGTCAGTTGAAGAAACGTTGTGATTGGCTTAGATGATTGTCAATTAGAACAATCATTAACATAATTACCCGTTCCTGCAGTGCCGATAGGGGGCCACCCAGAATAAACCAGTCGGGGTGATTTCGCAGTTACAGGGGATTCCGCGCTAACACCTCCATTTCACGATTTTTTTTTATTTAAACTACAAAAACAAAATAATTGAGCGACTGCACCAGTCTAGGGGGATGGTACAGTGAGTAGCATGTCCGCCTCACACCCCAGAGTTTCAGGGATCAATTCCATTGTAGATGTGGGATATATGGGCGACGGTGCAGCGAATAGCGTGTTCACGTCGCACCAGAGAGATTTGGGAATCAACTCCATTATATGCGTGGTATATATGGACGATAATGCAGTGAGTAGCATGTTTGTCTTGCACCATGGAAGATCAGGGATCAACTCCATTGTAGGTAGTTGTGGTATATATTAGCGATGGTGCAGCGAATACCATGTTGGCCTTGCACCATGGAAGTTTAGGGCTCAACACCATTGTACATGTTGTATAAATGGGCGACGGTGCAATGAATAGCATGTTCGCATTGCACCATGGAAGTTCGGGGATCAACACGGTGCAGTGAGTAGCATGTTTGCCTCGCATCAGATAGGTTTGGGGATCAATTCTATTGTAAATGTGGTATATATTGGCGACGATGCACTGAGTAGCATGCTCGCCATGCACAAGAGAGGTACATGGATCTACTGCATTGTAGGTGTGGTACATATGGGCAATGTTGCAGTAGGTAGCGTATCCAAATACTGCCTTGTTAGAGTATTAAACTTGCTTTTCGTCCTCTAGATAGTTTTCCCACATTAGATACATCCGAACAACGTGTCAAAAAAGCTTACACCTGTTATATTAATCAGCGCAACAATAGAGTGGAGTTAGTTTATGTTTTTATACATGTTTATGTCTCATTTACAGGAAAGCATACAAGATGCTACTGAAGTAAGCAATGTAAGTAAAACAAATATGCTACACATATTCATCCTACTATAGGTGTGGTATATATGGGCAACGGTGCAGTGAGTAGCGTCTTTGCCTCACACCCCAGAGTTTCAGGGATCAATTCCATTATAGATGTGGTATATAAGGGCGACGGTGCAGCGTGTAGCGTCTTTACCTCGCCCCATGGAGGTTCTGGGATCAATACCATTGCAGCTGTGGTATATATGGGCGATGGTGCAGTGAGTAGCATGTTCGCCACGCACAAGAGAGGTACGGGGATCAACTCCATTTTAGGTGTGGTATATTTGGACGATGTTGCAGTAGGTAGCCTATCAAAATACTGCCTTGTCAGTGTATTAAACTTGCTTTTCATCCTCTGTATATTTTTTCCACATGAGAAACATCCGAACAATGTGTCAAAAAATCCTTACATCTGATATATTAAAAATCACAAAAATAGAGCAGAGTAGTTTATGTTTTTATGCATTTTTATGTCGTTTACAGGAAATTGTAGAAGATGCTCCTGAAGCAAGCAAAGTAAGTATAATAAATATGCTACACATATTTATCTTACTGTAGGTGTGGTACATATGGGCAACGGTGCAGTGAGTAGTGTCTTTGACTCACACCAGGAAGGTTCAGAGATCAACTCCATTGTAGGTGTGGTATATATAAGTGACGGTGCATGAGTAGCATATTCGTCTCGCTCCACGGAGGTTCGGGAATCAATTCCATTGTGTGTTTGGTATACATGGGGGATGGTAGACTGGCGCAGTTGGGACGATTAATTTGTTTTTGTAGTTTGAAAAAAAAACGCGAATGGAGGTGTTAGCGCGAAATCACCCTGACTGGTTTATTCTGCAGGAAATTCATTGCTATTAAATATTCATGATGCAAATATTATAATTAGGTGGGCGCGAAAATATGTGCATAATGAGGTCAACATGCTAAAGGTCACACTGTAGACCCAACATGACAGCACGTGGAAATTCGAGTTTGTCGTAGTCGTTGTTTCTAATTCATCACAATGTGTAAAAACATGACTCGCACTAGTCGTAGAATTGAAAAAAAAACGGCTGCTACAATCAGCCGACGTCTTCTCGGTCAGAGGTCAGTTGAAGAAACGTTGTGATTGGCTTAGATGATTGTCAATTAGAACAATCATTAACATAATTACCCGTTCCTGCAGTGCCGATAGGGGGCCACCCAGAATAAACCAGTCGGGGTGATTTCGCAGTTACAGGGGATTCCGCGCTAACACCTCCATTTCACGATTTTTTTTTATTTAAACTACAAAAACAAAATAATTGAGCGACTGCACCAGTCTAGGGGGATGGTACAGTGAGTAGCATGTCCGCCTCACACCCCAGAGTTTCAGGGATCAATTCCATTGTAGATGTGGGATATATGGGCGACGGTGCAGCGAATAGCGTGTTCACGTCGCACCAGAGAGATTTGGGAATCAACTCCATTATATGCGTGGTATATATGGACGATAATGCAGTGAGTAGCATGTTTGTCTTGCACCATGGAAGATCAGGGATCAACTCCATTGTAGGTAGTTGTGGTATATATTAGCGATGGTGCAGCGAATACCATGTTGGCCTTGCACCATGGAAGTTTAGGGCTCAACACCATTGTACATGTTGTATAAATGGGCGACGGTGCAATGAATAGCATGTTCGCATTGCACCATGGAAGTTCGGGGATCAACACGGTGCAGTGAGTAGCATGTTTGCCTCGCATCAGATAGGTTTGGGGATCAATTCTATTGTAAATGTGGTATATATTGGCGACGATGCACTGAGTAGCATGCTCGCCATGCACAAGAGAGGTACATGGATCTACTGCATTGTAGGTGTGGTACATATGGGCAATGTTGCAGTAGGTAGCGTATCCAAATACTGCCTTGTTAGAGTATTAAACTTGCTTTTCGTCCTCTAGATAGTTTTCCCACATTAGATACATCCGAACAACGTGTCAAAAAAGCTTACACCTGTTATATTAATCAGCGCAACAATAGAGTGGAGTTAGTTTATGTTTTTATACATGTTTATGTCTCATTTACAGGAAAGCATACAAGATGCTACTGAAGTAAGCAATGTAAGTAAAACAAATATGCTACACATATTCATCCTACTATAGGTGTGGTATATATGGGCAACGGTGCAGTGAGTAGCGTCTTTGCCTCACACCCCAGAGTTTCAGGGATCAATTCCATTGTAGATGTGGTATATAAGGGCGACGGTGCAGCGTGTAGCGTCTTTACCTCGCCCCATGGAGGTTCTGGGATCAATACCATTGCAGCTGTGGTATATATGGGCGATGGTGCAGTGAGTAGCATGTTCGCCACGCACAAGAGAGGTACGGGGATCAACTCCATTTTAGGTGTGGTATATTTGGACGATGTTGCAGTAGGTAGCCTATCAAAATACTGCCTTGTCAGTGTATTAAACTTGCTTTTCATCCTCTGTATATTTTTTCCACATGAGAAACATCCGAACAATGTGTCAAAAAATCCTTACACCTGATATATTAAAAATCACAAAAATAGAGCAGAGTAGTTTATGTTTTTATGCATTTTTATGTCGTTTACAGGAAATTGTAGAAGATGCTCCTGAAGCAAGCAAAGTAAGTATAATAAATATGCTACACATATTTATCTTACTGTAGGTGTGGTACATATGGGCAACGGTGCAGTGAGTAGTGTCGTTGACTCACACCAGGAAGGTTCAGAGATCAACTCCATTGTAGGTGTGGTATATATAAGTGACGGTGCATGAGTAGCATATTCGTCTCGCTCCACGGAGGTTCGGGAATCAATTCCATTGTGTGTTTGGTATACATGGGGGATGGTAGACTGGCGCAGTTGGGACGATTAATTTGTTTTTGTAGTTTGAAAAAAAAACGCGAATGGAGGTGTTAGCGCGAAATCACCCTGACTGGTTTATTCTGCAGGAAATTCATTGCTATTAAATATTCATGATGCAAATATTATAATTAGGTGGGCGCGAAAATATGTGCATAATGAGGTCAACATGCTAAAGGTCACACTGTAGACCCAACATGACAGCACGTGGAAATTCGAGTTTGTCGTAGTCGTTGTTTCTAATTCATCACAATGTGTAAAAACATGACTCGCACTAGTCGTAGAATTGAAAAAAAAACGGCTGCTACAATCAGCCGACGTCTTCTCGGTCAGAGGTCAGTTGAAGAAACGTTGTGATTGGCTTAGATGATTGTCAATTAGAACAATCATTAACATAATTACCCGTTCCTGCAGTGCCGATAGGGGGCCACCCAGAATAAACCAGTCGGGGTGATTTCGCAGTTACAGGGGATTCCGCGCTAACACCTCCATTTCACGATTTTTTTTTATTTAAACTACAAAAACAAAATAATTGAGCGACTGCACCAGTCTAGGGGGATGGTACAGTGAGTAGCATGTCCGCCTCACACCCCAGAGTTTCAGGGATCAATTCCATTGTAGATGTGGGATATATGGGCGACGGTGCAGCGAATAGCGTGTTCACGTCGCACCAGAGAGATTTGGGAATCAACTCCATTATATGCGTGGTATATATGGACGATAATGCAGTGAGTAGCATGTTTGTCTTGCACCATGGAAGATCAGGGATCAACTCCATTGTAGGTAGTTGTGGTATATATTAGCGATGGTGCAGCGAATACCATGTTGGCCTTGCACCATGGAAGTTTAGGGCTCAACACCATTGTACATGTTGTATAAATGGGCGACGGTGCAATGAATAGCATGTTCGCATTGCACCATGGAAGTTCGGGGATCAACACGGTGCAGTGAGTAGCATGTTTGCCTCGCATCAGATAGGTTTGGGGATCAATTCTATTGTAAATGTGGTATATATTGGCGACGATGCACTGAGTAGCATGCTCGCCATGCACAAGAGAGGTACATGGATCTACTGCATTGTAGGTGTGGTACATATGGGCAATGTTGCAGTAGGTAGCGTATCCAAATACTGCCTTGTTAGAGTATTAAACTTGCTTTTCGTCCTCTAGATAGTTTTCCCACATTAGATACATCCGAACAACGTGTCAAAAAAGCTTACACCTGTTATATTAATCAGCGCAACAATAGAGTGGAGTTAGTTTATGTTTTTATACATGTTTATGTCTCATTTACAGGAAAGCATACAAGATGCTACTGAAGTAAGCAATGTAAGTAAAACAAATATGCTACACATATTCATCCTACTATAGGTGTGGTATATATGGGCAACGGTGCAGTGAGTAGCGTCTTTGCCTCACACCCCAGAGTTTCAGGGATCAATTCCATTGTAGATGTGGTATATAAGGGCGACGGTGCAGCGTGTAGCGTCTTTACCTCGCCCCATGGAGGTTCTGGGATCAATACCATTGCAGCTGTGGTATATATGGGCGATGGTGCAGTGAGTAGCATGTTCGCCACGCACAAGAGAGGTACGGGGATCAACTCCATTTTAGGTGTGGTATATTTGGACGATGTTGCAGTAGGTAGCCTATCAAAATACTGCCTTGTCAGTGTATTAAACTTGCTTTTCATCCTCTGTATATTTTTTCCACATGAGAAACATCCGAACAATGTGTCAAAAAATCCTTACACCTGATATATTAAAAATCACAAAAATAGAGCAGAGTAGTTTATGTTTTTATGCATTTTTATGTCGTTTACAGGAAATTGTAGAAGATGCTCCTGAAGCAAGCAAAGTAAGTATAATAAATATGCTACACATATTTATCTTACTGTAGGTGTGGTACATATGGGCAACGGTGCAGTGAGTAGTGTCGTTGACTCACACCAGGAAGGTTCAGAGATCAACTCCATTGTAGGTGTGGTATATATAAGTGACGGTGCATGAGTAGCATATTCGTCTCGCTCCACGGAGGTTCGGGAATCAATTCCATTGTGTGTTTGGTATACATGGGGGATGGTAGACTGGCGCAGTTGGGACGATTAATTTGTTTTTGTAGTTTGAAAAAAAAACGCGAATGGAGGTGTTAGCGCGAAATCACCCTGACTGGTTTATTCTGCAGGAAATTCATTGCTATTAAATATTCATGATGCAAATATTATAATTAGGTGGGCGCGAAAATATGTGCATAATGAGGTCAACATGCTAAAGGTCACACTGTAGACCCAACATGACAGCACGTGGAAATTCGAGTTTGTCGTAGTCGTTGTTTCTAATTCATCACAATGTGTAAAAACATGACTCGCACTAGTCGTAGAATTGAAAAAAAAAACGGCTGCTACAATCAGCCGACGTCTTCTCGGTCAGAGGTCAGTTGAAGAAACGTTGTGATTGGCTTAGATGATTGTCAATTAGAACAATCATTAACATAATTACCCGTTCCTGCAGTGCCGATAGGGGGCCACCCAGAATAAACCAGTCGGGGTGATTTCGCAGTTACAGGGGATTCCGCGCTAACACCTCCATTTCACGATTTTTTTTTATTTAAACTACAAAAACAAAATAATTGAGCGACTGCACCAGTCTAGGGGGATGGTACAGTGAGTAGCATGTCCGCCTCACACCCCAGAGTTTCAGGGATCAATTCCATTGTAGATGTGGGATATATGGGCGACGGTGCAGCGAATAGCGTGTTCACGTCGCACCAGAGAGATTTGGGAATCAACTCCATTATATGCGTGGTATATATGGACGATAATGCAGTGAGTAGCATGTTTGTCTTGCACCATGGAAGATCAGGGATCAACTCCATTGTAGGTAGTTGTGGTATATATTAGCGATGGTGCAGCGAATACCATGTTGGCCTTGCACCATGGAAGTTTAGGGCTCAACACCATTGTACATGTTGTATAAATGGGCGACGGTGCAATGAATAGCATGTTCGCATTGCACCATGGAAGTTCGGGGATCAACACGGTGCAGTGAGTAGCATGTTTGCCTCGCATCAGATAGGTTTGGGGATCAATTCTATTGTAAATGTGGTATATATTGGCGACGATGCACTGAGTAGCATGCTCGCCATGCACAAGAGAGGTACATGGATCTACTGCATTGTAGGTGTGGTACATATGGGCAATGTTGCAGTAGGTAGCGTATCCAAATACTGCCTTGTTAGAGTATTAAACTTGCTTTTCGTCCTCTAGATAGTTTTCCCACATTAGATACATCCGAACAACGTGTCAAAAAAGCTTACACCTGTTATATTAATCAGCGCAACAATAGAGTGGAGTTAGTTTATGTTTTTATACATGTTTATGTCTCATTTACAGGAAAGCATACAAGATGCTACTGAAGTAAGCAATGTAAGTAAAACAAATATGCTACACATATTCATCCTACTATAGGTGTGGTATATATGGGCAACGGTGCAGTGAGTAGCGTCTTTGCCTCACACCCCAGAGTTTCAGGGATCAATTCCATTATAGATGTGGTATATAAGGGCGACGGTGCAGCGTGTAGCGTCTTTACCTCGCCCCATGGAGGTTCTGGGATCAATACCATTGCAGCTGTGGTATATATGGGCGATGGTGCAGTGAGTAGCATGTTCGCCACGCACAAGAGAGGTACGGGGATCAACTCCATTTTAGGTGTGGTATATTTGGACGATGTTGCAGTAGGTAGCCTATCAAAATACTGCCTTGTCAGTGTATTAAACTTGCTTTTCATCCTCTGTATATTTTTTCCACATGAGAAACATCCGAACAATGTGTCAAAAAATCCTTACATCTGATATATTAAAAATCACAAAAATAGAGCAGAGTAGTTTATGTTTTTATGCATTTTTATGTCGTTTACAGGAAATTGTAGAAGATGCTCCTGAAGCAAGCAAAGTAAGTATAATAAATATGCTACACATATTTATCTTACTGTAGGTGTGGTACATATGGGCAACGGTGCAGTGAGTAGTGTCTTTGACTCACACCAGGAAGGTTCAGAGATCAACTCCATTGTAGGTGTGGTATATATAAGTGACGGTGCATGAGTAGCATATTCGTCTCGCTCCACGGAGGTTCGGGAATCAATTCCATTGTGTGTTTGGTATACATGGGGGATGGTAGACTGGCGCAGTTGGGACGATTAATTTGTTTTTGTAGTTTGAAAAAAAAACGCGAATGGAGGTGTTAGCGCGAAATCACCCTGACTGGTTTATTCTGCAGGAAATTCATTGCTATTAAATATTCATGATGCAAATATTATAATTAGGTGGGCGCGAAAATATGTGCATAATGAGGTCAACATGCTAAAGGTCACACTGTAGACCCAACATGACAGCACGTGGAAATTCGAGTTTGTCGTAGTCGTTGTTTCTAATTCATCACAATGTGTAAAAACATGACTCGCACTAGTCGTAGAATTGAAAAAAAACGGCTGCTACAATCAGCCGACGTCTTCTCGGTCAGAGGTCAGTTGAAGAAACGTTGTGATTGGCTTAGATGATTGTCAATTAGAACAATCATTAACATAATTACCCGTTCCTGCAGTGCCGATAGGGGGCCACCCAGAATAAACCAGTCGGGGTGATTTCGCAGTTACAGGGGATTCCGCGCTAACACCTCCATTTCACGATTTTTTTTTATTTAAACTACAAAAACAAAATAATTGAGCGACTGCACCAGTCTAGGGGGATGGTACAGTGAGTAGCATGTCCGCCTCACACCCCAGAGTTTCAGGGATCAATTCCATTGTAGATGTGGGATATATGGGCGACGGTGCAGCGAATAGCGTGTTCACGTCGCACCAGAGAGATTTGGGAATCAACTCCATTATATGCGTGGTATATATGGACGATAATGCAGTGAGTAGCATGTTTGTCTTGCACCATGGAAGATCAGGGATCAACTCCATTGTAGGTAGTTGTGGTATATATTAGCGATGGTGCAGCGAATACCATGTTGGCCTTGCACCATGGAAGTTTAGGGCTCAACACCATTGTACATGTTGTATAAATGGGCGACGGTGCAATGAATAGCATGTTCGCATTGCACCATGGAAGTTCGGGGATCAACACGGTGCAGTGAGTAGCATGTTTGCCTCGCATCAGATAGGTTTGGGGATCAATTCTATTGTAAATGTGGTATATATTGGCGACGATGCACTGAGTAGCATGCTCGCCATGCACAAGAGAGGTACATGGATCTACTGCATTGTAGGTGTGGTACATATGGGCAATGTTGCAGTAGGTAGCGTATCCAAATACTGCCTTGTTAGAGTATTAAACTTGCTTTTCGTCCTCTAGATAGTTTTCCCACATTAGATACATCCGAACAACGTGTCAAAAAAGCTTACACCTGTTATATTAATCAGCGCAACAATAGAGTGGAGTTAGTTTATGTTTTTATACATGTTTATGTCTCATTTACAGGAAAGCATACAAGATGCTACTGAAGTAAGCAATGTAAGTAAAACAAATATGCTACACATATTCATCCTACTATAGGTGTGGTATATATGGGCAACGGTGCAGTGAGTAGCGTCTTTGCCTCACACCCCAGAGTTTCAGGGATCAATTCCATTGTAGATGTGGTATATAAGGGCGACGGTGCAGCGTGTAGCGTCTTTACCTCGCCCCATGGAGGTTCTGGGATCAATACCATTGCAGCTGTGGTATATATGGGCGATGGTGCAGTGAGTAGCATGTTCGCCACGCACAAGAGAGGTACGGGGATCAACTCCATTTTAGGTGTGGTATATTTGGACGATGTTGCAGTAGGTAGCCTATCAAAATACTGCCTTGTCAGTGTATTAAACTTGCTTTTCATCCTCTGTATATTTTTTCCACATGAGAAACATCCGAACAATGTGTCAAAAAATCCTTACACCTGATATATTAAAAATCACAAAAATAGAGCAGAGTAGTTTATGTTTTTATGCATTTTTATGTCGTTTACAGGAAATTGTAGAAGATGCTCCTGAAGCAAGCAAAGTAAGTATAATAAATATGCTACACATATTTATCTTACTGTAGGTGTGGTACATATGGGCAACGGTGCAGTGAGTAGTGTCGTTGACTCACACCAGGAAGGTTCAGAGATCAACTCCATTGTAGGTGTGGTATATATAAGTGACGGTGCATGAGTAGCATATTCGTCTCGCTCCACGGAGGTTCGGGAATCAATTCCATTGTGTGTTTGGTATACATGGGGGATGGTAGACTGGCGCAGTTGGGACGATTAATTTGTTTTTGTAGTTTGAAAAAAAAACGCGAATGGAGGTGTTAGCGCGAAATCACCCTGACTGGTTTATTCTGCAGGAAATTCATTGCTATTAAATATTCATGATGCAAATATTATAATTAGGTGGGCGCGAAAATATGTGCATAATGAGGTCAACATGCTAAAGGTCACACTGTAGACCCAACATGACAGCACGTGGAAATTCGAGTTTGTCGTAGTCGTTGTTTCTAATTCATCACAATGTGTAAAAACATGACTCGCACTAGTCGTAGAATTGAAAAAAAAAACGGCTGCTACAATCAGCCGACGTCTTCTCGGTCAGAGGTCAGTTGAAGAAACGTTGTGATTGGCTTAGATGATTGTCAATTAGAACAATCATTAACATAATTACCCGTTCCTGCAGTGCCGATAGGGGGCCACCCAGAATAAACCAGTCGGGGTGATTTCGCAGTTACAGGGGATTCCGCGCTAACACCTCCATTTCACGATTTTTTTTTATTTAAACTACAAAAACAAAATAATTGAGCGACTGCACCAGTCTAGGGGGATGGTACAGTGAGTAGCATGTCCGCCTCACACCCCAGAGTTTCAGGGATCAATTCCATTGTAGATGTGGGATATATGGGCGACGGTGCAGCGAATAGCGTGTTCACGTCGCACCAGAGAGATTTGGGAATCAACTCCATTATATGCGTGGTATATATGGACGATAATGCAGTGAGTAGCATGTTTGTCTTGCACCATGGAAGATCAGGGATCAACTCCATTGTAGGTAGTTGTGGTATATATTAGCGATGGTGCAGCGAATACCATGTTGGCCTTGCACCATGGAAGTTTAGGGCTCAACACCATTGTACATGTTGTATAAATGGGCGACGGTGCAATGAATAGCATGTTCGCATTGCACCATGGAAGTTCGGGGATCAACACGGTGCAGTGAGTAGCATGTTTGCCTCGCATCAGATAGGTTTGGGGATCAATTCTATTGTAAATGTGGTATATATTGGCGACGATGCACTGAGTAGCATGCTCGCCATGCACAAGAGAGGTACATGGATCTACTGCATTGTAGGTGTGGTACATATGGGCAATGTTGCAGTAGGTAGCGTATCCAAATACTGCCTTGTTAGAGTATTAAACTTGCTTTTCGTCCTCTAGATAGTTTTCCCACATTAGATACATCCGAACAACGTGTCAAAAAAGCTTACACCTGTTATATTAATCAGCGCAACAATAGAGTGGAGTTAGTTTATGTTTTTATACATGTTTATGTCTCATTTACAGGAAAGCATACAAGATGCTACTGAAGTAAGCAATGTAAGTAAAACAAATATGCTACACATATTCATCCTACTATAGGTGTGGTATATATGGGCAACGGTGCAGTGAGTAGCGTCTTTGCCTCACACCCCAGAGTTTCAGGGATCAATTCCATTATAGATGTGGTATATAAGGGCGACGGTGCAGCGTGTAGCGTCTTTACCTCGCCCCATGGAGGTTCTGGGATCAATACCATTGCAGCTGTGGTATATATGGGCGATGGTGCAGTGAGTAGCATGTTCGCCACGCACAAGAGAGGTACGGGGATCAACTCCATTTTAGGTGTGGTATATTTGGACGATGTTGCAGTAGGTAGCCTATCAAAATACTGCCTTGTCAGTGTATTAAACTTGCTTTTCATCCTCTGTATATTTTTTCCACATGAGAAACATCCGAACAATGTGTCAAAAAATCCTTACATCTGATATATTAAAAATCACAAAAATAGAGCAGAGTAGTTTATGTTTTTATGCATTTTTATGTCGTTTACAGGAAATTGTAGAAGATGCTCCTGAAGCAAGCAAAGTAAGTATAATAAATATGCTACACATATTTATCTTACTGTAGGTGTGGTACATATGGGCAACGGTGCAGTGAGTAGTGTCTTTGACTCACACCAGGAAGGTTCAGAGATCAACTCCATTGTAGGTGTGGTATATATAAGTGACGGTGCATGAGTAGCATATTCGTCTCGCTCCACGGAGGTTCGGGAATCAATTCCATTGTGTGTTTGGTATACATGGGGGATGGTAGACTGGCGCAGTTGGGACGATTAATTTGTTTTTGTAGTTTGAAAAAAAAACGCGAATGGAGGTGTTAGCGCGAAATCACCCTGACTGGTTTATTCTGCAGGAAATTCATTGCTATTAAATATTCATGATGCAAATATTATAATTAGGTGGGCGCGAAAATATGTGCATAATGAGGTCAACATGCTAAAGGTCACACTGTAGACCCAACATGACAGCACGTGGAAATTCGAGTTTGTCGTAGTCGTTGTTTCTAATTCATCACAATGTGTAAAAACATGACTCGCACTAGTCGTAGAATTGAAAAAAAAACGGCTGCTACAATCAGCCGACGTCTTCTCGGTCAGAGGTCAGTTGAAGAAACGTTGTGATTGGCTTAGATGATTGTCAATTAGAACAATCATTAACATAATTACCCGTTCCTGCAGTGCCGATAGGGGGCCACCCAGAATAAACCAGTCGGGGTGATTTCGCAGTTACAGGGGATTCCGCGCTAACACCTCCATTTCACGATTTTTTTTTATTTAAACTACAAAAACAAAATAATTGAGCGACTGCACCAGTCTAGGGGGATGGTACAGTGAGTAGCATGTCCGCCTCACACCCCAGAGTTTCAGGGATCAATTCCATTGTAGATGTGGGATATATGGGCGACGGTGCAGCGAATAGCGTGTTCACGTCGCACCAGAGAGATTTGGGAATCAACTCCATTATATGCGTGGTATATATGGACGATAATGCAGTGAGTAGCATGTTTGTCTTGCACCATGGAAGATCAGGGATCAACTCCATTGTAGGTAGTTGTGGTATATATTAGCGATGGTGCAGCGAATACCATGTTGGCCTTGCACCATGGAAGTTTAGGGCTCAACACCATTGTACATGTTGTATAAATGGGCGACGGTGCAATGAATAGCATGTTCGCATTGCACCATGGAAGTTCGGGGATCAACACGGTGCAGTGAGTAGCATGTTTGCCTCGCATCAGATAGGTTTGGGGATCAATTCTATTGTAAATGTGGTATATATTGGCGACGATGCACTGAGTAGCATGCTCGCCATGCACAAGAGAGGTACATGGATCTACTGCATTGTAGGTGTGGTACATATGGGCAATGTTGCAGTAGGTAGCGTATCCAAATACTGCCTTGTTAGAGTATTAAACTTGCTTTTCGTCCTCTAGATAGTTTTCCCACATTAGATACATCCGAACAACGTGTCAAAAAAGCTTACACCTGTTATATTAATCAGCGCAACAATAGAGTGGAGTTAGTTTATGTTTTTATACATGTTTATGTCTCATTTACAGGAAAGCATACAAGATGCTACTGAAGTAAGCAATGTAAGTAAAACAAATATGCTACACATATTCATCCTACTATAGGTGTGGTATATATGGGCAACGGTGCAGTGAGTAGCGTCTTTGCCTCACACCCCAGAGTTTCAGGGATCAATTCCATTGTAGATGTGGTATATAAGGGCGACGGTGCAGCGTGTAGCGTCTTTACCTCGCCCCATGGAGGTTCTGGGATCAATACCATTGCAGCTGTGGTATATATGGGCGATGGTGCAGTGAGTAGCATGTTCGCCACGCACAAGAGAGGTACGGGGATCAACTCCATTTTAGGTGTGGTATATTTGGACGATGTTGCAGTAGGTAGCCTATCAAAATACTGCCTTGTCAGTGTATTAAACTTGCTTTTCATCCTCTGTATATTTTTTCCACATGAGAAACATCCGAACAATGTGTCAAAAAATCCTTACACCTGATATATTAAAAATCACAAAAATAGAGCAGAGTAGTTTATGTTTTTATGCATTTTTATGTCGTTTACAGGAAATTGTAGAAGATGCTCCTGAAGCAAGCAAAGTAAGTATAATAAATATGCTACACATATTTATCTTACTGTAGGTGTGGTACATATGGGCAACGGTGCAGTGAGTAGTGTCGTTGACTCACACCAGGAAGGTTCAGAGATCAACTCCATTGTAGGTGTGGTATATATAAGTGACGGTGCATGAGTAGCATATTCGTCTCGCTCCACGGAGGTTCGGGAATCAATTCCATTGTGTGTTTGGTATACATGGGGGATGGTAGACTGGCGCAGTTGGGACGATTAATTTGTTTTTGTAGTTTGAAAAAAAAACGCGAATGGAGGTGTTAGCGCGAAATCACCCTGACTGGTTTATTCTGCAGGAAATTCATTGCTATTAAATATTCATGATGCAAATATTATAATTAGGTGGGCGCGAAAATATGTGCATAATGAGGTCAACATGCTAAAGGTCACACTGTAGACCCAACATGACAGCACGTGGAAATTCGAGTTTGTCGTAGTCGTTGTTTCTAATTCATCACAATGTGTAAAAACATGACTCGCACTAGTCGTAGAATTGAAAAAAAAAACGGCTGCTACAATCAGCCGACGTCTTCTCGGTCAGAGGTCAGTTGAAGAAACGTTGTGATTGGCTTAGATGATTGTCAATTAGAACAATCATTAACATAATTACCCGTTCCTGCAGTGCCGATAGGGGGCCACCCAGAATAAACCAGTCGGGGTGATTTCGCAGTTACAGGGGATTCCGCGCTAACACCTCCATTTCACGATTTTTTTTTATTTAAACTACAAAAACAAAATAATTGAGCGACTGCACCAGTCTAGGGGGATGGTACAGTGAGTAGCATGTCCGCCTCACACCCCAGAGTTTCAGGGATCAATTCCATTGTAGATGTGGGATATATGGGCGACGGTGCAGCGAATAGCGTGTTCACGTCGCACCAGAGAGATTTGGGAATCAACTCCATTATATGCGTGGTATATATGGACGATAATGCAGTGAGTAGCATGTTTGTCTTGCACCATGGAAGATCAGGGATCAACTCCATTGTAGGTAGTTGTGGTATATATTAGCGATGGTGCAGCGAATACCATGTTGGCCTTGCACCATGGAAGTTTAGGGCTCAACACCATTGTACATGTTGTATAAATGGGCGACGGTGCAATGAATAGCATGTTCGCATTGCACCATGGAAGTTCGGGGATCAACACGGTGCAGTGAGTAGCATGTTTGCCTCGCATCAGATAGGTTTGGGGATCAATTCTATTGTAAATGTGGTATATATTGGCGACGATGCACTGAGTAGCATGCTCGCCATGCACAAGAGAGGTACATGGATCTACTGCATTGTAGGTGTGGTACATATGGGCAATGTTGCAGTAGGTAGCGTATCCAAATACTGCCTTGTTAGAGTATTAAACTTGCTTTTCGTCCTCTAGATAGTTTTCCCACATTAGATACATCCGAACAACGTGTCAAAAAAGCTTACACCTGTTATATTAATCAGCGCAACAATAGAGTGGAGTTAGTTTATGTTTTTATACATGTTTATGTCTCATTTACAGGAAAGCATACAAGATGCTACTGAAGTAAGCAATGTAAGTAAAACAAATATGCTACACATATTCATCCTACTATAGGTGTGGTATATATGGGCAACGGTGCAGTGAGTAGCGTCTTTGCCTCACACCCCAGAGTTTCAGGGATCAATTCCATTATAGATGTGGTATATAAGGGCGACGGTGCAGCGTGTAGCGTCTTTACCTCGCCCCATGGAGGTTCTGGGATCAATACCATTGCAGCTGTGGTATATATGGGCGATGGTGCAGTGAGTAGCATGTTCGCCACGCACAAGAGAGGTACGGGGATCAACTCCATTTTAGGTGTGGTATATTTGGACGATGTTGCAGTAGGTAGCCTATCAAAATACTGCCTTGTCAGTGTATTAAACTTGCTTTTCATCCTCTGTATATTTTTTCCACATGAGAAACATCCGAACAATGTGTCAAAAAATCCTTACATCTGATATATTAAAAATCACAAAAATAGAGCAGAGTAGTTTATGTTTTTATGCATTTTTATGTCGTTTACAGGAAATTGTAGAAGATGCTCCTGAAGCAAGCAAAGTAAGTATAATAAATATGCTACACATATTTATCTTACTGTAGGTGTGGTACATATGGGCAACGGTGCAGTGAGTAGTGTCTTTGACTCACACCAGGAAGGTTCAGAGATCAACTCCATTGTAGGTGTGGTATATATAAGTGACGGTGCATGAGTAGCATATTCGTCTCGCTCCACGGAGGTTCGGGAATCAATTCCATTGTGTGTTTGGTATACATGGGGGATGGTAGACTGGCGCAGTTGGGACGATTAATTTGTTTTTGTAGTTTGAAAAAAAAACGCGAATGGAGGTGTTAGCGCGAAATCACCCTGACTGGTTTATTCTGCAGGAAATTCATTGCTATTAAATATTCATGATGCAAATATTATAATTAGGTGGGCGCGAAAATATGTGCATAATGAGGTCAACATGCTAAAGGTCACACTGTAGACCCAACATGACAGCACGTGGAAATTCGAGTTTGTCGTAGTCGTTGTTTCTAATTCATCACAATGTGTAAAAACATGACTCGCACTAGTCGTAGAATTGAAAAAAAACGGCTGCTACAATCAGCCGACGTCTTCTCGGTCAGAGGTCAGTTGAAGAAACGTTGTGATTGGCTTAGATGATTGTCAATTAGAACAATCATTAACATAATTACCCGTTCCTGCAGTGCCGATAGGGGGCCACCCAGAATAAACCAGTCGGGGTGATTTCGCAGTTACAGGGGATTCCGCGCTAACACCTCCATTTCACGATTTTTTTTTATTTAAACTACAAAAACAAAATAATTGAGCGACTGCACCAGTCTAGGGGGATGGTACAGTGAGTAGCATGTCCGCCTCACACCCCAGAGTTTCAGGGATCAATTCCATTGTAGATGTGGGATATATGGGCGACGGTGCAGCGAATAGCGTGTTCACGTCGCACCAGAGAGATTTGGGAATCAACTCCATTATATGCGTGGTATATATGGACGATAATGCAGTGAGTAGCATGTTTGTCTTGCACCATGGAAGATCAGGGATCAACTCCATTGTAGGTAGTTGTGGTATATATTAGCGATGGTGCAGCGAATACCATGTTGGCCTTGCACCATGGAAGTTTAGGGCTCAACACCATTGTACATGTTGTATAAATGGGCGACGGTGCAATGAATAGCATGTTCGCATTGCACCATGGAAGTTCGGGGATCAACACGGTGCAGTGAGTAGCATGTTTGCCTCGCATCAGATAGGTTTGGGGATCAATTCTATTGTAAATGTGGTATATATTGGCGACGATGCACTGAGTAGCATGCTCGCCATGCACAAGAGAGGTACATGGATCTACTGCATTGTAGGTGTGGTACATATGGGCAATGTTGCAGTAGGTAGCGTATCCAAATACTGCCTTGTTAGAGTATTAAACTTGCTTTTCGTCCTCTAGATAGTTTTCCCACATTAGATACATCCGAACAACGTGTCAAAAAAGCTTACACCTGTTATATTAATCAGCGCAACAATAGAGTGGAGTTAGTTTATGTTTTTATACATGTTTATGTCTCATTTACAGGAAAGCATACAAGATGCTACTGAAGTAAGCAATGTAAGTAAAACAAATATGCTACACATATTCATCCTACTATAGGTGTGGTATATATGGGCAACGGTGCAGTGAGTAGCGTCTTTGCCTCACACCCCAGAGTTTCAGGGATCAATTCCATTGTAGATGTGGTATATAAGGGCGACGGTGCAGCGTGTAGCGTCTTTACCTCGCCCCATGGTGGTTCTGGGATCAATACCATTGCAGCTGTGGTATATATGGGCGATGGTGCAGTGAGTAGCATGTTCGCCACGCACAAGAGAGGTACGGGGATCAACTCCATTTTAGGTGTGGTATATTTGGACGATGTTGCAGTAGGTAGCCTATCAAAATACTGCCTTGTCAGTGTATTAAACTTGCTTTTCATCCTCTGTATATTTTTTCCACATGAGAAACATCCGAACACTGTGTCAAAAAATCCTTACACCTGATATATTAAAAATCACAAAAATAGAGCAGAGTAGTTTATGTTTTTATGCATTTTTCTGTCGTTTACAGGAAATTGTAGAAGATGCTCCTGAAGCAAGCAAAGTAAGTAAAATAAATATGCTACACATATTTATCTTACTGTAGGTGTGGTACATATGGGCAACGGTGCAGTGAGTAGTGTCTTTGACTCACACCAGGAAGGTTCAGAGATCAACTCCATTGTAGGTGTGGTATATATAAGTGACGGTGCATGAGTAGCATATTCGTCTCACTCCACGGAGGTTCGGGAATCAATTCCATTGTGTGTTTGGTATACATGGGGGATTGTAGACTGGCGCAGTTGCGACGATTAATTTGTTTTTGTAGTTTGAAAAAAACGCGAAATGGAGGTGTTAGCGCGAAATCAACCCGACTGCAGGAAATTCATTGCTATTAAATATTCATGATGCAAATATTAAAGTTAGTGGGCGCGGAAATATGTGCATAATGAGGTCAACATGCTAAAGTTCACACTGCAGACCCAACATGTCGGCACGTTGAAATACGAGTTTGTCGTAGTCGTCGTTTCTTATTCATCACAATGTGTAAAAAGTGACTTGTACTAGTCGTAAAATTAAAAAAATGGCTGCTACAAATTTATCGGCCGACGTCTTCTCGGTCAGAGGTCAGTTGAAGAAACGTTGTGATTGGCTTAGATGATTGTCAATTAGAACGCTCATTAACATAATTACCCATTGAAAAATCAACAGGTTCCTGCAGTGCCGATAGGGGGGCCATCTGGAATAAACCAGTCAGGGTGATTTCGCAGTTACAGGGGATTCCGCACTAACACCAAACTACAAAAACAAAATAATCGCCCGACTGCACCTGTCTAGCGGGATGGTACAGTGAGTAGCCTGTCCGCCTCACACCCCAGAGTTTCAAGGATCAATTCCATTGTAGATGTGGTATATATTTGCGATGGTGCAGTGAGTAGCATGTTTGCCTCGCACCAGAGAGATGTGGTAATCAACTGCATTATAGGTGTGGTATATATGGACGATGGTGCAGCGAATACCATGTTCGCCTTGCACCATGGAAGTTCTGGGCTCAACACCATTGTAGGTGTTGAATAAATGGGCGACGGTGCAGTGAATAGCATTTTCGCCTTGCACCATGGAAGTTTGGGGATCAACACGGTGCAGTGAGTGACATGTTCGCCTCGCATCAGATAGGTTCAGCGATCAATTCCATTGTAGGTGTGGTATATGGGCAAAGGTGCAGTGAGTAGCGTGTTTGCCTCGCACCAGGGAGGTTTGGGGATCAATTCCATTGTTGCTGTGGTATATATGGCGGTGGTGCAGTAGTAACATGTTTGCCTCGCACCAAGAAGTTTTGAGGATCAATTCCATTGTAGGTGTGGTATATATGGGCGATGGTGCAGTGAGGAGCGTGTTCGCCTCGCACCAGGGAGGTTCACGATTAATTCCATTGTTGCTGTGGTATATATGGCGATGGTGCAGTGAGTAATGTATTCACACTGCACCAGGAAGTTTCGGGGATCAACTCCATTGCTGGTGCGTTATATATGGGCGACAGTGCAGTGATTAGCATTTTTGCCTTGCCGCAGGAAGGCTCGAGGATAAACTTCATTGTAGATGTGGTATATATGGGCGACGGTGCAGCGAGTAGTGTTTTCGCCTCGCACCAGAGAGATTTGGAAATCAACTCCATTATAGGTGTGGTATATATGGGCGATGGTGCAGTGAGTAGCATGTTTGCCTTGCACCATGAAAGATCAGGGATCAACTCCATTGTAGGTAGTTATGGTATATATTGGCGATGGTGCAGTGAGTAGCATGTTCGTCTTGCACATGGAAGTTCGGGGATCAACACCCTTGCAAATGTGCTATTTATGGACGATTGTGCAGAGAGTAGCATGTTTGCCTTGCACCATGAAATATCAGGAATCAACTCCATTGTAGGTATGGTGTGGTATATATTTGCAATGGTACAGTGAGTAGCATGTTCGCCTCGCGCCAGAGAGATGTGGGAATCAACTCCATTTTAGGTGTGGTATATATGGGCGATGGTGCAGTGAATACCATGTTCGTCTTGCACCATGGAAGTTCGGGGATCAACACCATTGTAGGTGTTGTATAAATGGGCGACGGTGCAGTGAATAGCATGTTCGTCTTGCACCATGGAAGTTCGGGGATCAACACGGTGCAGTGAGTAGCATGTTAGTCTCGCACCAGGGAGGTTTGGGGATCAATTCCATTGTTGCTGTGGTATATATGGCGATGGTGCAGTAGTAACATATTTGCCTCGCACCAAGGAGGTTTGAGAAACAATTCCATTGTAGGTGTGGTATATATGGGCGATGGTGCAGTGAGTCGCGTGTTCGCCTCGCACCAGGGAGGTTCAGGATCAATTCCATTGTAGCTGTGGTATATATGGCGATGGTGCAGTAGTAACATATTTGCCTCGCACCAAGGAGGTTTGAGGATCAATTCCATTGTAGGTGTGGTATATATGGGCGATGGTGCAGTGAGTTGCATGTTCGCCTCGCACCAGGGAGGTTCAGGATCAATTCCATTGTAGCTGTGGTATATATGCCGATGGTGCAGTCAGTAATGTATTCACACTGCACCAGGAAGGTTCGGGGATCAACTGCATTGCTGGTGTGTTATATATGGACGACAGTGCAGTGATTAGCATTTTTGCCTTGCCGCAGGAAGGCTCGAGGATAAACTTCATTGTAGATGTGGTATATATGGGCGATGGTGCAGCGAGTAGTGTGTTCGCCTCGCACCAGATTTGGAAATCAACTCCATTATAGGTGTGGTATATATGGGCGATGGTGCAGTGAGTAGCGTGTTCGCCTCGCACCAGGGAGGTTCAGGATCAACTCCATTGTAGCTGTGGTATATATGCCGATGGTGCAGTGAGTAATGTATTCACACTGCACCAGGGAGGTTCGGGGTTCAACTCTATTGCTGGTGTGTTATATATGGGCGACAGTGCAGTGATTAGCATTTTTGGCTTGCCACAGGGAGATTCAAGGATGAACTTCATTGTAGGTGTGGTATATATGGACGATGTTACAGTAGGTAGCGTATCCAAATACTGCCCTGTTAGTGTATTAAACTTGCTTATCCTCTAGATATTTTTTCCACATTAGATACATTCGAACGTGTCAAAAAGCTAACACCTGTTATATTAATCAGCGCAACAATAAAGTGGAGTAGTTTATGTTTTTATACATGTTTATGTCTCATTTACAGGAAAGCGTACAAGATGCTACTGAAGTAAGCAAAGTAAGTAAAATAAATATGCTACACATATTCATCCTACTATAGGTGTGGTATATATGGGCAATGGTGCAGTGAGTAGTGTCTTCGCCTCGTCCCACGGAGGTTCAGGGATCAATTCCATTGTGTGTTTGGTATACATGGGGGATGGTACAGTGAGTAGGCGGTCCGCCTCACACCCCAGAGTTTCAGGGATCAATTCCATTGTAGATGTGGTATATATGGGCGACGGTGCAGCGAATAGCGTCTTTAGCTCTCCTCACGGAGGTTCGGGATCAATACCATTGTAGCTGTGGTATATATGGGTGATGGTGCAGTGAGTAGCATGTTCGTCTTGCACCAGAGAGGATTGGGAATCAACTCCATTGTAGGTGTGGTAGATATGGATGACAGTGCAGTGAATAGCATGTTCGCCACGCACCGAGGAAGTTCGGGGACAACAGCATTGTAGGTGTAATCCATCTAAGAGAAGGGCAACTCTAATCTCAAACCAAACATGCTTCTGCGATGTATACTGATTGCAAAAATGCATATTCTGGTGAAAATGGTAAACAAAACATGTAATTTTACTTCCTGAAAACCTCTACTAAGTCCTGAAGTGCGATTTAATGAATTTATACGACAGTGTAAACTATACGTTGATGAATACCGCTGGTTGGGTTGGGTTGCGTTGGTGTTGGACAGTGTATTGCATTACATTCCTTCAATTAATTGGTGAATGTCGCAAGCATGTGTTTTAACATTGTTTCAATAAGTAATGGAATCGCACCGGTAAATTGCCTGTGGTAGTGTATGAAAATATTTTAAAAAGACACTGTCCTCGTTCATCTGAACTATTGAACTATTAAACCATTTAACATTTTTACAATAAATTTTTTGCAGGGTTGGAGCACCACACAAATTGTCATTGGCTCTGCTGTTGCTGTTGTTGCGGTTGTTTGCATTGGTACTGGTTGCTATTATGCAGCACCTAAAATACTTTCCTGGATCAAGCTGGGAAGTGCTGGAAAATGTGCTCTAGTTGGAAAAGGTGCAGTTGCTGGAAAAGGTGCCGTAGCTGGAAAAGCTGCTGTGGCTGGAAAAGCTGCTGTGGCTGGAAAAGCTGCCGTTGCTGGAAAAGCTGCTGTGGCTGGAAAAGCTGCTGTGGCTGGAAAAGCTGCCGTTGCTGGAAAAGCTGCCGTGGCAGGAAAGGCTGCTGTGGCAGGAAAGGCTGCTGTGGCTGGAAAAGCTGCTGTGGCTGGAAAAGCTGCTGTTGCTGGAAAAGCTGCTGTGGCTGGAAAGGCTGCTGTGGCAGGAAAGGCTGCTGTGGCTGGAAAGGCTGCTGTGGCTGGAAAAGCTGCCGTTGCTGGAAAAGCTGCTTTGGCAGGAAAGGCTGCTGTGGCTGGAAAGGCTGCTGTGGCAGGAAAGGCTGCTGTGGCTGGAAAAGCTGCCGTTGCTGGAAAAGCTGCTTTGGCAGGAAAGGCTGCTGTGGCTGGAAAGGCTGCTGTGGCAGGAAAGGCTGCTGTGGCAGGAAAGGCTGTTGTGGCAGGAAAGGCTGCTGTGGCAGGAAAGGCTGCTGTGGCAGGAAAGACTGTTGTGGCAGGAAAGGCTGCTGTGGCAGGAAAGGCTGCTGTGGCAGGAAAGGCTGCTGTGGCTGGAAAAGCTGCCGTTGCTGGAAAAGCTGCTGTGGCAGGAAAGGCTGCTGTGGCAGGAAAGACTGTTGTGGCAGGAAAGGCTGCTGTGGCAGGAAAGACTGTTGTTGCAGGAAAGACTGTTGTGGCAGGAAAGACTGTTGTGGCAGGAAAGACTGTTGTGGCAGGAAAGGCTGTTGTGGCAGGAAAGACTGTTGTGGCTGGAAAAAGTGCTGTTGGAACAGCTGCTGTGACTGATAAAGTTGCTATGGCTGGAAAAGCTGTTAGAATTGCAGCTGTAGCAGGAAGTATTGCTGCTTGTATTACTCAAGAAAAGATTGCAAAAGTCTATAAAAGCACATATGGATGAAGGAATGAATGAATATATCAACAAAAATGTCTCGCCATGGCGTTCTGTTATCATTACATATGTTTCAAAACTACATGTATATTGTTTTACATGGTGTGCGTTTTAATATGGTGCATGTTTTTTTAAAAAATAACATGACTATGCTTTTTAATGGTGTGTTTTAATGTTTTTATAATAGTTTGAAAAGTTTATTTTAAAAAGAAGTGATTGTTTTTATTCTGTGTTCAAACCTAATGTATGTATTCAAAAATGTTGTGTGTGTTTTATATTGGTGTGTGTTTTAAACAATTGTGTATGTATTCAAAATGATGTGTATTTTATTAAATGGTGTTAGTGTTTTGTAAATTGTGTGTCTGAGGCTCTCCGACAGCGAGCTAGACACATTGTAAACTATAACACGTGTGTGTAGCTATACAATCATCTGTTTAGGCAATAATAATACTATATCATAAATCTTCAGCAAAACCTTCTCAGATCGACGTAGAACCAATATTAAGTTTGTCGCAATTATTACAAGTAACACTGTAATCTGTTACAGATTTGACTATCACAGTTCAACACGTAAGCAAGTTTCACATCAGATGTTTATCCCCACTGTTCTGTAAAATGTTCATTCACATTCATCTTATGAATTTAATTTATTGTATAATGGGAACATTATTTTTTGCAGAAAAGTTAGTTACCGTAAAATCTGTATTAGAAACCGCATTCCTAATAAAAGTCGCACCCATTCTTTTTGAACAATTGAGAACCAAACATTCACAATTTCTCATATGTGTAGATGCTCTAATGGAAGCCACATCCCCTCTGTTGCATTGTACCATTAATACAGGTTGCTAATACAGATTTTACAGTACTGTTAGTTGGAGTGTTATTGTTAGTGTAAAAACAACTTACGAGAATTAGATTGTAGACATTACTGGACAAAAATTAAAATTAAAAAAGAGAAAATTGCTGCAATATGCATCTACTAGTATAAGAACATGTTTAGACACAAATTTACAGCAGGGTATCAACCTGGAATTTGTATGTGCCTGTCGAATTTTTAGCTTTTCTGCTTGTGTGGCATTCCCTTAGTAATGTGAATAAAAACCTGGCAAACTCAGTAGTTGCCGTTGAGGCTGTCGCAGTACTGTTTCTTTTTATTGATTATTGAAGAGTGATGACAACAATTTTGCTACATTGTCTTTTATATTATCCAGTTGAGGTGTTCCATGGATAAATATCTCACGTCTATAATAAATTGACAATGACTTGTTCATTTTTGTTTTGGCATAAATGGTCCAACTAATAGAAGGGTTTCACTGCCCGACCCTAAAATGTTTTTTTTGGCAATATTTGAAAACACATTACAAAATTGTGCCAGAATTTGAATAAGACTTTATTCAAAATTTAAAAAAAAAAATCTTTTCTCATGCTATTTTTGAAATGAAGGAACCACATTTTTTTACTTGGCTTGTTATGTTTTTTGTCAAGATATACAAATAATGGGGTGTCAGAAAAAATCACAAATAATAATTAAGAGGAATATATCATTGCAAGGAAGACTTTAAATTCCGTCACATTTGTGCTGTACAAATATATCCTTTTGCTTTCCATCAAAGAAGCAGTTATGGAATGATTATTGAATGATTAAAGCACGGTGGTCGTCGCGCAAGCGCGTGTTCTAATTTCATGTAAATAAACACTGTATTTTATACGCGTTGTGTCTCCCTTCAACCAGTGTGAGTTGTGTCAAGCTATACACAGTTCCGGGACACAGTTCATATCAAGAATTTGATATGCATACTGTTATAAAAATATTATGGCTACTCCCTGCAAAATGTTAGCCATAACCTCATTATATAAGCATTTTTGCAATCATCCAACCTTAATGGTAACCTCGCCTGACATGATCACCGATAGTTATTGCGCCCTCGCCGACGGATTCACTTGGACACAAATTAGTAGAGATCATTGGAGAGGGCGCAATAGCTATCGGTGATCATGTCAGGCTAAATAGAGTAGGGATACTTAACTATCAGATAATTGTATGATTTAATTGGAGTGGGTTTAAACTTATAAATATAACTGCCGTAGATACAATCTTGTAAACTTTTGTCAGGTTGATTTTATATTGAGATTAGAATATAACCGTTGTGATCGAGCTTTTACAGACAATCGGACACGTGTGCATTTGGTGAATTAAAAATCCATGTAATGATTTATTTATTGACAGTTGAGTGTAACAATGTTGTGAGTTATGCCATGACATTGTGCTTGGCTCCATTCAGATTACGTCCAGACATAAACTCTGTTGCACCACTGTAACAGTGTATAATTAACAGATACCGTTGAGGGCAGTATAACTAACATGAACGCCAACTATATACACAATGGACATGCTGTGAATAGAGTCTCGTTGAACTTATAATAAACGCCATATGAACCGAATGAAGTGTAACAATATAATCATTTATATATAGAGGGTGATCTGTTGAAGTCGCCTGTAGGCTGGAAATAGCACAATTTGTTATGAAGTCAGTGACTTGAGTCAGTAGTCGTATATTAAAGGACGGTGATCGTCACACCAAATCCTGTTAGATATGGGACTCAAATTGACGTACACAACAAGTTCAAAATACAGTTTATTTACATGAAATCCAAACACGCACTGCATGAAGTTCATGTAAACAAACAATATATTTTACATAAAATAGTTGCTCTGAATATAAATACCTCTTGCGAATATTAGTGCATATGTTTCTGACTATGGTACATTCCATAATCATGTCAAATATGTACCAATGGTAGTTACTAATTCATGCATATCCAAAAAAAGCAACGGGGAATGAAATGATTGTATAGGTACCCACTCCTCCATCCAAACATCCTTACATCTGCCCTGCACACAATTTGTCAATACATGTCCAAGAAATTAGTTATTTTCAAAGCACAATTGTCGGAAGCCACTACTGGTAATTTCATAGACTATTGTCCAAAACAAGGAACAGAGTTATTAAATCATAAAACAAGAAAATCAATAAATCATAACAAAATATGTAATGGATGATTTTTGGTTAATTGACAACAATAACAACTGAACTGTAAAAAATATCCCTGGCTGTAGTGGAAACTGAACATTACAATGAGCATAAACAACCATGGCAGCCTTTTGTGTTGCCTCAATCAATAAGGAGCTACCCAGAATGCAGTACTTCACTTCATCGACAGATAGGCTGCAGTCTGTGAATAAGGTACATGTAGGCCAAAAAGTTACAAGTCATGATGAAAAGCAAGTTGAATTTTTTTACATTGAGTTTCTTGGTTTTTGTAGAGCCTGCAATGATTTGTTTTTTTATTTCATTCATGTCTTTATCTAGTACTGTCATCAAAATTTTTATTTTCAACATTGGAATCGGCATTTCTTCAAACGATTTTGGTTTTTAAATCAGACATTGGTTGTGGTGTGATCAGTAATGTACTGTATAGACTGCTTGAATTTGTGATGTTTTACATGGTTCTCATAAACCTGCTTATTTTTACCAGTGCATTACGTAAATAGACTACAACTTACAGAAAGTATGATGCATGCCCAAATAAACTTAGCTGCCTTCTGACTTCTGCTTAAGTTATGGCTTCAAAAAACAGCGAACATAGAACAATAGCTGTGAAAATCACAAGTAAATGTACGAAAATCAATCATAGAGATAACGATTTTGAGCGTGGTGGTGTCAGACAAGCATAGCTATCTCCCATTGCAGTATTGCGTATTCACCACACTGTTTGTATCCTGGGTGGAACACTGCTATACCCGCACTGCAGATATATGCTAATTGTTCAATTACAAACGCATCTCTTATAGAAGTGCACATAATTGCATTATTTTAAATGCTAAATTATTGAAATACGACTTATTTTAACCTTAGACACACCTCTATCATATATGTGAGTGTGTGCAGTGCTAATAGAGCAAATACAGTAGCACTGATTTTATTGAAAATGAGCTTTTAATAGAAGAAATATGGTAGCCACAGTGATTACAGGTTTCTGTTCATGTTAAAAAAAAAGCTCATTTGAATCAAACTTTCCTGAATCTGTGGTTAAATTTTAAGGTTTCAATGACAGTAGTCAATTCACAGTAGCAATAATGTGTGTTTTTTTCTGCAAGATTTAATCTTAATCCCATTTGGATTTTTTATACTTCGTCACTGTTGTTCCATCAACATTATAAGCTTCATACATTTTCCTGTTTTCAGCCGTAGCATTCATATAGGCAATATAGGAGACACAACAGGTAATGGCCACCACACCAAATATCATCACAACCTTATTCTGAAACAGAAAAAAAAAAATATCGGTAAACTCCATTTTATGCATAGTACATGTCAGTATAACACAAGACCAATAATACAAAGGACAAATCTTCAATAAGACCAAGAAATTGTATTTTGTGACATGGTTTGCAATTATGTATAAAACAAGCTCACGAACGTGATAAGTTAGGTGACAATAATTTCTATTTTTGTTTAACCAATCATGAGTCAGGTCATGGAGGCAAGGCTGTAAATTTTTGCATATGAACACTAAAATTTGTGTGACATTTAGCTGCTGTCCACTTCGTTATTTTTTTAATTTGTACTGTTATTGTTCAACTTTTCACATTGAGATGGAGAGTAGATGTGTTTGATTGTGCACTTACATCAGGTCATGTGATATGCAAATTGTAAGCTCATGAATATTAATATAAATTTATTAAACTACATAAAGAACACATTTTTTTATCACACCTTCTTTTTTTTGCAAACACAGCACTATTTATTATTTTATTCATTTTTATGTAATTTCCATTTTTTCCATTCTTTGTTAGCTTATGCTAACTGAAATATAATGTAGCTATAACTCATTAACCACAATAAGTTGAGTCATACCAATAATGTTACAATTCCTTCTCGTTGAAAGGCAAATAACAGGGATTACCTAAATGGAGGCAGACTGTTTGTATGCCCCACATATGCTGCTTACATACGATATCATTTCTGAACATCAGTATTAAAGCTGTCCCTGCGTAACGCAGTGTGGAATCGTGCAGCCCTATCATATCATATACATGTACCGGTAGTCCAGGGCGGTAGTCTGAAAGTTGCGATACTAAAACAAAAACATTTGAACGAATAATCGACTGAGGGCGCTGTTCGAAATGGTCAAAATTCGCAACTAGTTTTGCCTTTCCTTCATTATTTGTCAACTTTATGATAGACGAATGACACAAAGTACGATAGTAAACTGTGTCGAAACAAATAAGGACACTTACTGGTTTCACAAAGAGCTCAAAATTCACAGCCTTGAAAAGGGAAGTTGTTCTGACTCCCCTGATGCCATCGCCCGGAGCCGGTGTTCGCTGGGATGTTTTGTTTGCCGATCCTTTCGTGTTGATGTCCTTTTTGGACATGTTGTTAACCGTGATCGATATTCAAAGTGCTATACCTAACGTTGAGGTACACATCCACATATCCAAACAGGTGATCATATACCTTGTGATTGTATCAAGTGGTCGTCGTGGTCACGCTGACTGTACGTATATCCACACAAGATGGCGGTTTTCAAAATAAGCATGCTATGAACTGTGGGATACATACACGATATGAGATGCACCCGGGCGCATCTGATTACATCTAATTAGTAGCTGGACGTTTCGGCCTGCTTCCTTTCGAGCCGGTAAATAAAACAAGTTATGGCCGTGGTATAAATGATATCAAACTGAAAGGTACTTCTGATAGCATTCAAAGTAGTGTTGATATCTAGTATACATAGCCCGATCTAGACTGGCGCAGTCGGCGCGATTAATTTATTTTTATAGTTCAAATAAAATACAAAAATTCGCGAAATGGAGGTGTTAGCGCGAAATCCCCTGTAACTGTGAAATCACCCCGACTGGTTTATTCTGCATCGATTTTTCAACGGGTAATTATGTTAATGATGTTCTAATTGACAATCATCTAAGCCAATCACACCGTCTCTTCAACTGATCTCTGACCGAGAAGACGTCGTGCGAGTTAAAAGTATATATGTAACCTTACCCTACGTCTCCGGCCGACGAGTCCGTGCAACTTAGTATCGCTATACAACGCATGCGCAGTTTTTTCCCCTAGATGAGTACACCGCAAATCAACCACTATTATAACTCCTTACTGTAATCCGGGATACTACTAATAGTACGACAGTCCATACAACACCGCTTCCTTACAGTTTTTAATAAAAAAAAAAACATTTATTTTCAGATTCCAGATTTATTTTCAAAAATCGTATTTTTTTATTTATTTCATGTTTGGAATTTTAATTTTATGAGTAAAGTTTTTATTTTATTAGTGAAGTCGCATTTCATGTGCAATAATTCGAACTAGATTCGACGGGGGAGGGCTCATTCAAAATGACAGGTTTATTTTGTGTGTGAGTGTTGACACATCGGACAATGAACATAATAATTTGCAAGAGACTCGTGGTTCGCTGAAAAAATCAAATTTGATTAGACAATATCCCGATTTGCCACCTTCCGATTGCTGGATATGGAAAGCCACAGCAATTGTACGTCGTAAAATAGTATGTCATGTAGTGCATTTACCATATTATAACGTAACTAGAGTGCAAAGTGCGAAAAAAGAATGGAAAGTTGTGGAATAGTGGTGTAAAGTGCGAAAGCAGGGTGCAAAGTCGTATAATATTGGTGCAAAGTGTGAGATTAGAGTGCAAGGTAGTGGAATAGAGTTGTAAAGTACAACGTATTGTAATAGTGATGCAAAGTGTTAAACTAGAGAGCAATGTAGTGGAATAGTGGTGGAAAGTGCGTAAGTAGAGTGCAAAGTAGTGGAATAGTGCAATCTGATTAAAATCTGATGTAGTGTACGGGCTTTAATTATTTTGGCTATAAACTAATTTCAATTTTATTTTTTATTACTTTTGTTATTAATGACTTTTTATTTTATTATTTTACTTTGATTTTGTGATTTTGATTCTCTACTACCTTGCAGCCTAATCTCACACTTTGCACCAGTACTCTACCACTTTGCACCACTA
This sequence comes from Saccoglossus kowalevskii, assembly GCF_978046115.1. NCBI lineage: Eukaryota > Metazoa > Hemichordata > Enteropneusta > Harrimaniidae > Saccoglossus > Saccoglossus kowalevskii. The sequence goes on along the minus strand of NC_140650.1, from coordinate 15,326,951 downwards.
TTCCACAACTTTTCTCTCTATTTTTACACTTTGCACTCTTGTTATGCACTTTGCACCACTATTCCACAACTTTTCTCTCTATTTTTACACTTTGCACTCTTGTTACGCACTTTGCACCACTAACCCACTACTTTGCATTCTAGTTTTGCACTTTGCACCATTAGTCCACTACTTTTCACTTTAATGCACATTTTGCACCACTATTCCACTACCTTGCACTTTAATTTCACCCTTTGCCCCAATATTCTACCACTTTGCACTCTAGTTACACACTTTGCACCACTGTTCCACTACCTTGCTTTCTTGTTTCGTACTTTGCACCAGTACTTCTCTACTTTGCAATCTAGTTTCACTCTTTGTACCACTAATCCACAACTTTGCACTCTATTTGCATATACTCGGTTGATTTACTAGCGTCACTAAAACTGAAAGATGCACATTTGTGTATATATATATATATAACAGTGTATGAAATTGTCCATAAATTATTGCCTCATCATCATACTACATCAGAACGAGTGTCCTACTAGAAAGTTATTAGTACTGTTTTTTTTTTGTTTTTTTTTTTTTGCTCATGTTATACACTCATTATAAAATAAAATTAAGAATACATGTGTCAATGATGAACTTGAAGATTTGCTCATTTAATAGATGATTTTCTTTGTGAGACCATAGACAGCTCGGCATATTTATCACGTACCAAATGCTATTATACCTTATTATGTTTTGGTACAAATTCATGCATGATAATTACGTTAATTTACATAATAATCAGTTTTAATACTTCCATCAAATCCTTCTGCATCTGTTTTCTCAATTGCATTGATTGATATCTGATAATTAATTTGTGGATGATCATTTCTAATTTGAATACTAATTTAACTGTGTTCAGCTTTTTAATTGGCATTATTTGCATGTGTTCGTCTATACATTCCAGCTTGTGTCTTGGTCATGCGTTGGCAAATCACATTCGAGCTTCAAACTTAGAACATACATTTTGAGAAACATATGTACATACCATTGTTTTGTTTAACTATTTGATTTAAGGTGGTCAAATGGCGACAATTTTCATGCTTAAAATTGCAATTCTTGAACTCGGTTGTGTATGTATGGATTTTTTTTTTCAACTTGTAGTATATGTTGAACATAATACTAGTAATAACTTTGTTACGAAAGAGGTGTAAACCGTAGAGGGACTCCGGCGAGTGTGCAGATATCCCTCACACGTAGAGGTACTAGGTTCGACCCAACTTGAAAGTAATACACATTAGTTCATTACAGACAGTCCAGCTTTATTCATCAAATCAGTCAGCTGAGTTAACGCCTCGTGATTAACAGGTCTGTGTCTCACGGTTAAAGCATTGTGAAATTGACACTACTGAATACAATTTGTAAACATACTATTTATAAAATTTCTGTAATATATGTTTATAATGTGTACTTTAAACATGCAAGTTGTTGATCCTAAATAATACTGCAACGTCGTGTAAACCCAATGTGAGTACATGATGGCATTATGGTAACACTTCGATGCACATCTTCTTCAGATCGGATTTACTGGCGGCAATATTAATAAATGATGTCCCAAGTGATATCTTGACATTTCTGTCATTCGATTGTGGGAAACAGTTCTTGGTCTTGATGAATTGGTAGATTTCGTTCAAACATTGCACATACATGTATCGTGAAACCTGGATATGATATAAGTAATTATGTTTGTTTTCAGATCGGATTCAAAATTGCCAACTAAATTACGTTGTTTCAATCACAGTCAGCTGGCGCACGCGTGATAATAAAATATATACGATATTTACTATACGGAGGCCGCCATCTTGAATGCAGCGTAAAACTAAATAAGAGACAAGTTGTGAAACGCGTTTTTCAGATTCCTATAAATCAGGACAAAAATACCAATCTTTCACAGAAATACGATCCACTGGGGTAATATTAAGCCAACCGATAACAAAATTCGGTCGAATTCGTCGTTATTGTGTGAAAAAAACCCTTGAATACGAACACCTAATAACACGAAGAACATAGAACACTTTCCTGGGGTATTTGAAACCAAAAATCGTCATTCTAGCTGAGCAGCCAATCAGTGACGGCCTTACAATCAGCTGACTATGGTTTCAATGAATACTGTAATCAGAGCCATGTCTTTAACATGCTTTGACGTTCTATACATGTATACATTCTGTCATTCTTGACCTTGATAATAAACATACATGAATAGATATTGTTCAAACTTGGTACATGCGTGTAAGGCCATGGCATCATGACGTTTTTTACACCGGATCACAAAATGTTGAATATTGTCAGACAATTTGTATTAACAACTGAAGTTGTGGACCTATTGACATGTCTTGACTGATTACAATCACATTTTACTATTGTATTGTTCATGTTACACATTTGTTACGTTTGTTTAAATTTTACTTTAGTTGTTTGTTGGTAATGAAGTATTAGTTTAGTTCCAGTTGAAATAATTGTTATATTGCAGATCAACATATATCTATTTATATATTTATAATTTTTATTTATTTATATTTATATATTTATATATTTATTTATATTTTTTTTTTCATATATTTTTTTCGCTGAAGGAATGATTCAGTTAAAATAAAATCCAGCGAATATACCCTTTTCCTATATTTTACATTCAACTTGTCAAAAATCTGTGAAAATAAATTCCATACAAAACACCCAGAAAGTGTTTTTAGCGAAAATTAATTCCAGCTAAAATGAAGTATTTTACAGTAAGCATGCAAAAATATAATCTTCATTAAAAGAAAACTGGAGATCGACGCTACAAAATTCACCAAAGAACACAACATATATACCTTTGTACAAGAACTGGCGTAGTATTTGACCTTTGTTCAAAACGAAAAACAAATAAGCTAGATTGCACAGCGAATCAGTTTTATATGTACTTGTGCAAAATAAGATGGATATATTTATTTATCTGTCCATCAAATCTATAATTCTACATAAAGCTGACAACATAACAAAAAGCGGAATTTATTTTCTAATATGTGTGGACACACTTTATACTTCCGTGGTCCGTATGAGTGTTTTGTGTTCTACCTTTTTTAATATTCAAATTCTAAAATTACATAGCACAGACAATAATGTTAAACCCTCTAAATTGCTTACGCAACTACGTGATAATACTTATCTTAAATAATTCATAATAATTTAGTTTATGATATTTAATTCTGCTGACCATATCTCGAGAATATTTCAAAACGATTTGCAAATACTTTTTTTTTCCAATCCCTCGCGATAACTATACGTCCCATGCCATATAAAAACGCATGTCGCCCATCAAATCTGATTTACCATATTGGAATTTGTAGCATTAAAGACCATGTTCATTTTGACCGATATTCAAGCAACCAATATTCAATGTTGCGCTTAAACATTTGGGATTTTTATGGTGTACCTAGGCCCCATACCCTGAATAGCATTAGAAGTATATAAACTAGGTTTTAGTTTATAAACTGAGTTTTAATGTATAAAAAAGTTTTAGTGTGTATCTACAAAATTGTAAATGCACTTTTTGCATATCCTTTGCACCACGAAAACCCAAAAACCTCGCTTCCATCATGATGTACAATTGAAATTGACTTTGGAGTCAGAAATAATAAAAAGAAACATCAATTTTGCAAGTGTTGTAATGAATACAATTGTAATTTGAATTGGTTAGCTGGTATCTGTATTTAGCTAGACGTGATTACTCACATTGGATTTCTTTCTGTCAGAACGTGATTTCATTACACATTTGTTAACACGGTACTTCGTGTATAGGCACTCCCCAAAACACGTTTTTATCCTTGCTATTAGCACGCATTATAATTTCGTCTCTAACAAAACGTTAGAGACAAAAACATCTCAAAAGCCCAACAAAACTATAAATATCATAACAATACATTGACAGAAAGGTGAAGTAAGTAGTGTACTCCGTATACATTCATTTTGTTGTTATATTTGAGCATTTAGTAGTTGGCTGCCGATTGCCGATAATATTTTTTGGAAAAAAAACCAAGTACTAACAATTATTGACATTTCTCAGCCCTGCATATTTATACATATCTTTTTTATTCATCGTGTTTGTTTCGATTTTTCATTAAGTGTTGGTGACTGTGCTATTTTTCTTGTGTGGCAGTTCGCTCTCTACCGCGGGTACCAACATAGTAGCAAATACCAAAATAAAGACTCAGAGTCGTACCGCGTTCCGTTCATTATAGGACTCATACAACTAACTGTCATATCGGCGTACATAACGCGTATAAAATTAAATACATTTCAAACACGTACAACGACTACCGCTCTTTGACACATGTATGACATGAGAGTAATGACCATACTCATTCCGGAATTCAATGCTTTATGATTAAAAGAACACAATGGTCATCTTCGTCGGAGAAATGTTTTGTGTTAAAAATCGTATTTCAATATTGTATACCATTGACGGTGTAACCCATTGCTTATTTTCAATCAAATCTAGGTTGAAATAAACAGAAGTGTCAAATTAATTATTACACGTGAAAGCGCAGTTAAGTGTTATCTTGTCGTTTTTACTCGCTAAAGATATAACGCTAATGTCGTGATGAATTCAGTTAGTACACATGTCTTGTCGGGGATCTATGATTTGAACAAAACACTTGACACGGAGTTCAGCAGTGACAAATAATTTTAGTTTTTTTTGTTTGGTTCCCTAAAAAAAGAGTATGATATTTTCTCTAATATTTCAAGAACCATAATTTATTCACCAATTAACAGTTTACATTAATGAATCACAGATTGTTTTTTGTGTACTGTGATTATAGTCTAGATCTAGTCATTTGTCAAATTTCAAGAAACCTCGCAATACCCTGAACATTCTAGCTGACTAACATTCTAACCACATGAACAACTTAAAGTTAATATCATTTAATAATAATGTATTACACCGTAATGAAATTACAAATTATTTTTTGACTGAAAGTAATAAAAGTAAAGGTAACATATAAAAAAGAACAATAAATTAACATAATATGTTAAAATACATATCATTGTATGCAACAAAGATTATACCCCCGCTACGTCAGTGGCCCGCCTTGGCCACCCATACAGTCCAGCGGTCATTGAACCACGTATATTATCAGTGGAGTAGAGATATGCCGAACAATTGTACATTTCCACCATACTGACTAACAGAGGATCGAAACCGAAGTTCGGTGTGTGTGTGTGTGTGTGTGTGTGTGAAGTCAAGTACACCGTGATTTGCCTCCATCGGGAGTGACTCTGGGTAGGATGGACGAGCCCATGGAGGACCAGGGCGGTGTGAATCAATCAAATGAACAACACCAGCAACAGTCGATCGACACTGAACGAAAGAAATTACCGTCTCTCCTGCGGCCAGTAGGTCAGTTACAATTTAAGACATTAACATTTCCACAGTGTAGTTTAATAGATTTGATCCACGGTTTCCGGATCCAATACTGTAATCGTGTCTGATTCATTTATTCCAAAATACCCTACATGGTGTCTAAATCGATCTTCTGAAATTAAACACGTAATACAGTGATGGGTCAGTACTTAGGAATGAACATGTCTCGTTTTTTAACTGGTATCGCATTTCTATTTCTACTAAACATCATGACATCATGTTTTGCAATTTATTTTGCGAATATTTGCCCATCCCATTTTTCATCAGAAATAACGTTTTTCGTTGATCAAATAACTCAGTCAGTAACTAAATAGCTATACATAAAAAAAGAATAAAAGGCTTAGAAAAGTATAGGAATAGAGTCGGGAGGTGGATGAACCATTCTTTGATTTCTTGATCTAAAAGTAAACACCAGCTGTGGATATTTCCCTGCACAGTTATATAGTATTTTTTGTTTGCATATAAATGCTCTCCATTTCTGCTCGGTATATCAACAACACTTGATAGAGGCTAGATGTTCTACTTTGTGACATACATTGTATCCACTCATCCACATTACAGAACTCTCCTCTAGAGAGTCCCTGTTTTGCTTAAAAGTTCTTATTCAAAGAAAAAACACACTCATTCGTAGTAACAATTGATTTTCATTTCAGTTCCTGACTTTGTTATTTTTTTGCATTGTGAATTATTTTGATTCTAAATGCAGATCGTTACTTTTCAGTTTGGTATTTTGTTAGTGTTCGTGCATTCATTATTTCTGAAGTTTTTGATAATTTTCTTAACTGAGTCGCACTAATTAACACAAGTTCATAACAACTTTCTGCTCAAGAGAAACAATAATTTTGATTTAATTAATGCCAGTTCTATTTACAATTGCATGTCCTGGTTATACATGCTATGTAAAGAAAGGTTCACACAAGAATGGCCCCAGGTATTGTGAAACAACTTCATTTTTACTAGTTGACTGCCATGCATTTAGCTACATACAGTGATATGAATGCTGTGCAAATAGATTTACTAAGTTGTAATTTTTTCAGTCACATGATCAATTTTCCAGTTTTGTGTAGGAGTACTATTTGGCATGCACATTAGATGTAAACTGATGTAGATGATTACCCTGTTAATCTTATTCTATAAAAATTGAAAACTGATTTATCAGCATTGTAGTCTGGTTTGCCTAACTGAGATATCCAAAGTCTGGAATTCTGCATCATTTGTAATGTGGTAAACCTAGCTATAATAATGTATGGCAACCAATTCATTCACATTTGGGAGTTGAATACCATTAAAACAAATGATCAGATTTCCCTGATGCTTACACTATGGTTTTATTTTATGCTGTTATTCATTAAACCCAGATAAAAAGTTTGCACAAAACATAGGTCTAACATTCATGAATATAGTGATTTTGGGATCATTTACCATTAGTTTCTATGGTAAAAATTTCTCATAGATTTCTTAAAACTTTTTGTTTGGTTACGTACGTTAAAAAAAAAAACTTATAAGTTAGATGCTTATAGTTATCAATAATTATAAGAGACATTCATTTTCTATGAAATAATGCTGTAACATCGCTTCATGTGGAAATGATTCCGAAAATGTCCATTTATTTGGGCATTTTTTATCTAAAAGAAATATATCATACTAAAATAACAGAAAAGCTGGTGACATGATTATGTGGCACAAAACTTGTGATAAATTTTTTGCTCCTATTTATTAGGTCAAACCGTCAAATACTACCTTAAATTAGCAAACCAATCAACGCATGTAGTCAATCCGACTGTGCAAGTTGTGATAGCTCAAAATCAACCTTAACAGTTACAGTATCAATTCATGAACATGTGTTTTTAGGTGACCATGACCCCAATTGCTTAATGCCATATAAACCTGGCCTAGATTCAGTATGGACTAAATGCCCAGTACTGAGTGTGTCATCATCATCTGGAGATACAAAGCCTTCATGTTTAGCTGCAATATATCATCATATATAACATCATCTAATTCTGAATCAGTACACATTCAAGCAACATTTAAATTCACCAGTTCATCTGATTTCCATAGATGGTATATACTCCCTGACTTGCATCTTTGTGGGTCTAACATTTATTGTGTTTATTTAAAATTGATGTATTGTTACTGTGAATTTCATAAAGGTATGAATGTTTTTTTTTGGAAATTTATAAAATATTTATACAAAATTTACCAAGAATGATCTTTGCACTTCATGCAAATCTAAAGAATACACTTTCTTAAGCTATGTATAGAAACCATTTGGTACTGTACATTACCCATGATGCTTTGCAGGGTTCTTTCAATCTTTATATAAAAATATATACATGTGTGTCGTCCAAGCCCTAGCTCATTTAACTGTTTTCTATTAGTATCCTTTCTGAACTGAGAATACCAGCCTCCATGTCTAATAAATATGGTGCACGTGACTTTAGTGTTGCGTCCCAAGAGAAGAATCTCGCATCAGGACTTGTAATTAACTAGAACTGGCAGTGACATTTTTTTCTCTTCCATTAGAACAATAATAGCAAGCCTTCCCCCTGTGAATTCTACCCATGTATTTTAGTGTTACACCAGTGAAGACCCTTGTATTAACAAGTATATAATGTATTATTTAATGTATAAATCAGTGCTTGTACAAAACTGAGCTGGTTTGCATGATGGTTCACCTGTCTCTAAATGGCTGCATGTGAAACCATAACTGTGTTCACCAGGAAATTAGGGCTGACCTGTGTTTAATCATGGGGCAGTTGCAACATGTCATATTCTTGTCTTGCCATATGTCAAAGATTGGAGATAGAGATTGTGTTGCAATGAGCTTCTCTGGGCATGTGATGAAGAAACTTTCCTGCAGTCTTGTAAATGCTGGTTCCTTAATACTATAGTTTATAAATTAATTCAGTAAATTTTTTTCCATGTTGTACATTCATTTTCAAAGTGTAGTTGCTTATCAACTCATTTAAATGAAACTCTAGGTTTCAGTCTTCTCTGATAGACCCTGTTCTGAACTGTTCCATGACTACTGAATCTCAGTCTGTTATTTTTCAATTAGGCCCCACCAAAAAAAAAGTTAAAAAATAACTTCAAAAACTAAATGGCTGCCACCCACATCTGAAGTCCTACATGACACAGGCTTACAGCAAATGTTAGCAGGATACCATTGGCACAATTTTAGTTGAAAAAAAAAATTATAATCCATAGAGCGTTCTAATAGGAATAGTAATCTTTATTAACATCAGATTAATGTAATTAGTTGCCATACACCACATGTATGAATCATAACTAAAATATGTCACCAGTGAGTTGTTTACATGGTTCAAACATTGTTTACATGCTAACAGTATTTTACACTCATGGTTAAATTGAATTCTTGATGAAGTATAATGTTATACTTTTCATGCAATTTGACGATTACAAAAATGCCCATATTAAGATTTAATATACACTGTACTGTTGTGACTCTGAAGGTGAACCCACTAGATTTATGACAGATTACTATGACAACACTCTAGATTTAGTGGTCTATAGGTATATGAAGTAGAACACAATACAGTTTTTTAATTGTCACTGCTAGAAAGTTCACATGATGCCCTATTGTTTTAGAAAATTTCAGGCTATTAAATGACAAATTTGAAAGTGGTTTTGTTGTTAATGTTGGAAACTTGCACATCACAAACTATTATTATTTTCTTCTTTCAACCTCAGTCACTTCTGCCTGAGTTGGTATTACCATATTGCATCTTGCTATGAGTGTAACCAGAAGAGAAGCTACATGTTAGATGTAGCTGTTTTGACTTAGGTACATATATGCTTGGTGAAGTGAGGTGAGGTGAGGTGAGGTGAGGTGAGGTGAGGTGAGGTGGGCCACAGACTTTTGCCAGTTATCAGATGTGCTGTTGAGACCCTTTGTTGCCGCTTCATCGTTTTTTTGACACAAATACAAGGTTGATACTATGGTTCCAAATTTCAAGTTGTGTATTTACTCTATTAAAAAAAATGCTTTTTTGTTTACACTGGATCATTAAAATATTGAAAGCAAATTAGTCATCACCTGTGCACATGTGGGAAGCGTCAATAACAACGCATGCTAAAACCGCAAAAGTTCATGGGTAGACGCTTGTTTATAAACAATGACACACTATGCATGCGCAGGTGTCATCTTCCCTATTAAACTGTTGACACACCTTATTTATGTAAATGCATGCACTACTACGGTTACATAGCAATCCGGTAATTTTATTCCAATGCCCACACATCACTGGGTTATTCATTTACTGCTGGGAAGTATGCACAAGTAATTCTACAAAGTATTAAAAGGAAAAATCTTTTCTTCAAATATCTTTACATTTTCTATGATATCTTCAATTCACAATGCAAATTTTATTTCAAACAGACAGTATATGATTATAGCAAACTTGACTTTGATCAGATACTGTAATTGTTATATTTGTTGCTTAAAAACACATTTTAAACATTATGACATGTGATGTTAGTTGACAATAACAATAATTATCATCCAGTGATACTGTAAAGTACTTTATTTTAGCTTGAATTAATTTTCGTCGAAAAGGCTTTTTGCGTGTTTTGCATGGAATTTTTTTTTTTGCTGATTTTTGACGAGTTGAATGTAAAATATAGAAAAAAAGGTATATTTGCTGGATTTTATTTTTCACTGAATCATTCCTTCAGCCAAAATAGCAAAAATTAATTTCAAGCAAAAATAAAGTATTTTACAGTAAAGCATCTTTGGGCAATTAATTGATCTATGAATTGTTTTCTCCATACAGTGATGGGTGCAATTACTAAGGAGGAATATTCCACCCAATACTGGCCTAAATTAGAAAATGCCATTATTCAGCTGTTGACACAGACACCTGGCGACTATATTCCTATATCGTATGAACAAATGTACAGGTAAATATTATGGTTTGAAGTGCTGAAAACCGTCTTACAAATTTATTTTCAGTTTTTATTTTAGTGTTCAATAATTTACAGGCATTCATGACTTCCTGTCTTAAAGGAGTATGTCCATTTGCATTAAGATTGGCACTTGACCCACATGCTATTTGGTGCTATGTGTAGCATGGGACCATTAACAACACACTTGGTCACAAGAGCTAACTTCCCTATAAAATTAAATAAAACATTTCACAGTTTTCTCTGATTTGCGAAAAAATTTACCTCAGTAAATGAAATTAAATACAGAAAGTTACCGTAGTTACAAATCATTATTACCTTTGAGTGTGTAGTAGGTGGTGTTGAAGGGGGTGTTGTTAGTAAATACAGACAACAAATAGCTAATAAAAAAAATTGAAAGCAAAAAAATATTAGTCGATGTGAATGGGCTCCCCAAAAATTTCCTTAGTGAGAGTGTAAGTGTAAACTCCTATAGTTCAGTTTGTATTTTTACCTACCTAGTTACTATTTCCGTCTTGTTGCTTCATAGCTTGTGTACATTGTTTATGTTCATTCATGTTTGTTTTTTTAAATTCATGTTTGTGATGATTCTCATTCCGATCTTCATGCATCAATAACAAATAGCTGAACTCTCAAATGCTTTGTGTGATTCAATACCCCAACTTAGTTATTCACTTTTTGAGATCAAACAAGTGAATTAAATTTGTTAATTTTTTTTTAAACATAATGCTTACTGTGCAGTTGATTATTTTTTTTTTTTTTATTTCAGTTGTGTATATAAATGTGTTTGTCAGCAGCACTCAGAACAGATGTACAATGATCTAATTAAAGTAGTAACTCAACATTTAGAAAGACTGTCAACGGAACTTCAGGCATGTTATATTCATTACTCATACTTTAATGGGGAATAGGAAACAGTTATGGGGAACAGGAAACAGTTATGGGGACCAGGAAACTGTTATTTCCTTGACAAACGCAATACACAGTGAACCTGTCTAAACCAGACGTGAGAAATTGTTTGACTTAATGTGGTGTTCAGTAATTACTTGTAGAAGTCTTTTATATATTAAAAGCAGTTTCCATCCCTCTGATTGTCTTCCTGCTCACAATTACTTTCTGTCTACTTACCTGGCACACTTATATATTGAGCGATATTGCAGTAGACGTTAAACTTATACATTCCTGTGCGTTGAGTTCTGTTCACATGAAATATTGTCGCACATTACCACAAGATAACTTGATGTTATAACTTTTCAACAAATCACATGCAATGTACGTACATGTTCCGTATATGCAAACTAGCTAATCTACATTTATTATCACCTGATTACACTCAATAGTGTCCACATTATCCATTCATCCCGTGATTGGTGCACTTCACCAAAGATTGCAAACATACACAAAAATAACATAATTTCGTTTTTATTCAAACGATGAAATGGCCCAAAAATTACATAAATTATTTTTTATAAAAACTTACCGGTAGATGAAATGGCCTTTTGACCCCACCCCCAATGTTTGTATATAACAAATGTAGAATGTGACATAGATGTGTGAGAAAGAAAGAAAGTTCATTCATATTATCGTTGTTTTGGTCTGTAGTCATTTATCAGTGTAACAAATGTTTCTGATTGAGAGATTTACTCTATTCTAACTGAGGATCGACTACATCGCCAAGCACAGTTGATGCTTTGACTGACATAATGCTTTAACAAATCTCTGTCACAGAAGCACTTTAATTGTCTTGGAATGGCACGACTTGTTGGAAAAGTGTATTTTTTTTATTTTTTGTTTTGTAAGTTGTAGCACCGTCCCTCAACACCTTTTCCTTTAAAAGATCCTTTGAATGATCAATGTTTGGAAATTGAAATTCTGTGAGATTTTGTAGATGTTCAAAATATGCACTATTGGAATAGTTACCAGTGATGTTTTCTTTTTCAGGCAAGTTCGATTGATGTCTATGTAGAACGTTTTAATTTTGCACTTACGCAGTATACACAAGCATTAGGGGGCATTGTTCCCATCTTTAACTACATGGTAAGTATTCATGTTAAGGGGCATTGTTCCCATTTTTAACTACATGGTAAGTATTCATGTTAAGGGGGATTGTTCCCATCTTTAACTACATGGTAAGTATTCATGTTAAGGGCATTGTTCCCATCTTTAACTACATGGTAAGTATTCATGTTAAGGGGCATTGTTCCCATTTTTAACTACATGGTAAGTATTCATGTTAAGGGGGATTGTTCCCATCTTTAACTACATGGTAAGTATTCATGTTAAGGGCATTGTTCCCATCTTTAACTACATAGTAAGTATTCATGTTAAGGGACATTGTTCCCATCTTTAACTACATGGTAAGTATTCATGTTAAGGGCATTGTTCCCATCTTTAACTACATGGTAAGTATTCATGGTAAGGGGCATTGTTCCCATCTTTAATTACATGGTAAGCATTCATGGTAAGGGGCATTGTTCCCATCATTAATTATGTAGTAAGTATTCATTGTAGGGGGTGTTTCCTCCCCTACATCACAGTCCCTCTATCCCCAGTCTGAAAACGGCTATTGTCTAAGTGTGAATTACCACCCAATGCTCGTACAGACCTGGGTATGGCTTTCCGCAAAGCATAGTCTTTTGATAGCAGAGCATTCTATTGAAATGATCAATTCATTGTTCCCTGCATATTCTAGCTTTTACAACTGAAATAGACCATATTATAATACTTTTTTATAAGTTTAGAAGCTCAACACAATTTTTTAATCGGCATATAGTGGCATATTGACATTATTATTCGTAAATATCACACTTAAATTTGAGGTACTCGATCTGTCAGGGATCGCAACATGGAACTTTTCTAACAACATTGAACGGTTGACCCTTTCTATTCCTCATGTGTTTTAGAAAGGTCAATGTTTTTTCATATATTGGATAGCTTCACTTTTTCCGTTCAAATTAAAGATGATCTCTCGCTGATTCAATGCAATTTGAATTTTTGTGTCATTATTTTTTTTGTTTTCAAGCATATATTTGGAATGTAGTTTACAATGCTGGTGACATCATGTCTCTAAGAATAACATCCTGCAGTATCAATTCTTTAGCACTGCCATGAATTGAGTAAGGAGACTTTTTTTTTTGCTTCGAAAATTTAATTACAGGCGCCATTTTGTTTTTGATTTACAGAACTTACTTGATGCGTTGTCAGCGGGTTGGCCCCTTTTATAGTGAGAAAATAGCATTCAACCATAATATTTGTTTTTCATTTGAAAAGATATGTACATTTACTTTTTGGTGATGTCAGATGTTCATATTTTGAAAAAATCCTGGTAATATATTCAGCTCTGTTTGCAGTTTGTGATTGTAGTGTGTAAGTTGTATACGTTCAGCTTTGTGGCTAATTGTCCAAGGTGTGAACGGTTTATTTAGCTGCAACCAGCCCTGGGACATTAGACTGCCAAGTGTTTCCAGTCCTGGGATAGAGGGACTGTGTCTACATGAATGCAATTGGGTCTATGCAATCATACAAGATTAGCTTAAATCTTAATTAAGCTGAAGCCTGTACTCATGCCTGCTCATACATTAACTCTGATGGTTATCTGTACTGCAATAGGTTGCTAGGAAACCGTAGAATTGGCCTTCATTGATTCTCGCCAAAATGAGAGTACCGTTAAAGTCCTATTATAAACCGCGGTTTATATTACAATGTATCAATTTAAAAATTGGGATCAAAAGCTCAAGTTCGGGGTGCGGTTTCTATTACGTACATATTGCAATCACTAAATGGGCGTGGTCATTTTTTGTCCACAACACATGCACAAAACAAACAATACACCATACAATCTCTTGTACCGTTGTTTGTGCCATGCCAATTTTAAATAAAATGCATTCTTTTTATTATATTTTTTCAGAATCGTTTTTATGTTGCAACAAAGCTCAACACGGATTTAAAAGATGAATTATCACATTTATACACAGTTTATGTTGCAGACAAACATGTTACTGGGTTATTTAGTGAGTATTAAGTTACCATATTTCATTCACATGTTGTTTGAAATCTGACCTTTGAAAATATCAATAATCAATATTCCCACAAGATTACAGAATACATGTAATATTTGTATTATCAGTAGCGGCTTTAGTTTATAATGGAAGATAAAACACTGGAATTTGTTTACTGCTATATTATTGTTGTTTTTATTGTGAGTAATTTTTCGTATTTATTACATGTACCAACAAAATGACAAAAAATAACCTTGATACTTTTTCTTTATTCGTTCATTTTGTTCTGTGATATTGATGGGTATAATCCCTTTCTACATATTCTACAGTTTTCATGATTGATGTGCGCCCAATTTACTGTTGCCATATGGGTTTTTAGTGTTTGATATGTTTGTATTCCACTCGCCAATGCCTGCTTGCTTCTCGTTGTATGATGTGTCTTAGAACCATTCTTAGTAACATGTGTTTTTTCCAGCTTTGCTTGAAGAAGCCCAACACAAGCCTTTTACTGTTTCTCCTCCAACTATGGCAAATATTATTAAAGGACTTCACCATCTTAAACCTGGTAAATACACTATTATATCAATGTCTGTGGGGTGCAGTTTATTGAAAGATGGACACAGCTAACTAGTAAAAAAAATTACCATTTCCTGAGGTTGAATTGCTAGAGGAAAATAAAATAAATTATTTTTTTAACCTTTTCATAACCAGTTCCCTCCATTCATCACAAATTCACAAATAGTTTTGTTTATAGTCTGCACTTTCCTTCAGAAGATTTAGACGTAAATAAATAAATAATAATATTTTGAGTAAAAACCGACTCGAATTTTGTCTATTGGCTCCCAAATTAGAGTTCATTTCCAGAAAAAAAAGTGCAGCAAATATGCAAGATTTGATTTACAATAGTGGTTTACAAGTTATGTACGGTTACCTGTAATGATTTACACTCTGCATATGAATACGACCGTATAAGAACAAAGAGAGATGTGTGGATTTACTGAAATAAATTCTGTATAATAATACACTCTGTTTTTTCATCTTGGAAATGAGACAGGCCTTTACAATCATCTGGATTAACTGGTAATAATATTGCTAACTGAATTTTAAACATTTTTTTCTTTTTCTCACAGCTTATGCACAGCTAAAACCCTATTTATTTGCTAAATTTATCCCCAATATTTTACCTCCTGCGCAAGAGGACCTTTTAGAACAGTATGTTGAAGAAACAAGGCAAATGCAACAAGAACTCATTGAACGTCAAGGATATTCAAGGTTTGATTTGTTACTACAAAGGTTTATGCATTTCTTACTGCTGTAATGTCTTGAGAAGTCACAATAGTCATTTTGCTGAGTATCCTAAGGGGTTACACAAGGTACAGTTTAGTTTGGTGAGTGTCCTAAGGGGTCACACTAGTCCATATCACATATTGTTTCTGAAAACAATCTTACCACTATCTTTGCAGAAAAAAATTGTATGCCTGATAACATTTTGAGAATTCCATCTCCACACAGACCCACTTTTTAAACAATAAGTATATTCTTGTCAATAATGTCTAAGTGAATTCCATACTTGCTTTCTTGTTTTTAATTTAAATAATAGATGTTTTGCCCATGATTTTTATTGCTACCTCAACCCTTCACCCACACAACTACCAAACATTACATGCGCAACTCGCTAAAACTATTTTGCTCCTAGAATAAATTTACTCTAAACCAGCATATATACCATATTTCTTTAACAACATTTAGAGTTTTTTGCCACAGACCAGATTAGTATGACAGATCTACTGTAGTCAAAACCAAAATACATTGTATCATTATATTAAATTTGAAATTATTATCTTTTGGAATAAATTTGATTGATTGATTAGGTATGGTTTTGTTTAAAGTTGGAGTTGTATTTTTCTTTATTGTCCTTGCTACATGTAGTCACAAAAGTCAGTTTAGTTTATGTCCTAATTGGTCCTGAGTGTTGTAAGGGACCACTTTAGTCTTTTTTATGAGTGTTCTAAAAAATTTGGTGAGTGCATGCTCCAATACTGATGGAATTATATGTATTAAATAATAATAATAACTGGGGTACTGTATGGTAAATATAAAATACATTGCACAGACAGAAATAAACAATATATAATAAGAAACTATATCTATTATGAAAATAAAACTCCTTTGTTTTTACATGTATTTGATTTGGTATATTGTATTTTTTAAATATATGAGCAATGCAATACTACAATTGCATATTGTGTTATTTTTTATTCTTCAAATAAGGATTTCCTTTCCTCCTTTATATAATTCACAAGCTAAGATGACTACTTTTGCATTGCATTTTTATTAGCTCTGTATTCTAGGCAAACTAGTACCGTACTTCCCCGAGTATAAGCCCAGGGGCCTGAACATTTAAAATCGGGAAAAATAAGGGGTGGGCTTATACTCGAGGACCACCTCGGAAAAAATATTTTTTTGCTGTGTTTAAAACTGTAACCATCTTCCCAACTTCGAAACATTATCTAAAAAAACAAATTTCCGTTCACAGCGCCAGTCTCGGAAGGATATTACGTCTTTTTGAGGGAAAAAAGGAGAAACAAGTCTTCATTGATTTCAATGACACTTTTTACAATGAAGAAACAAACATGTTCATAAAAATACACACATTTTATTACAATACGATTTACATACCGTCTGAATTTACGGTGCAAAAATGGGTAGGGTCTGTAGGAAAACTCCCGATACAAACTCTCGATTTCCGCCATGGTTTCATCATAATTTGACATGAACAACTTCCTTTGACCTCACAGGTCACGTCTTTCGTTAACCAATGAAAATGATGTGTCGTACAGTCGAAGTTTTCTGATTATTGACGAAGTATTTTTTTCAACGCAATGCGGAAGTGAATTACCGCAATGTTAAAATGCAATTTGTTAACACTGATTTCGACAAAAAACGGTGACGTTTTCCCCTAAAAGCTGTTGATTCGCAATTTTCGAAAGGCAAACTAAGGATGAGAGAAGTATTCACCCCTTTCACAGCCGCCAACAAGTCAAGTTGAAGAATAGTTTGCTCGTTCACACCCAATTCACGATAGTCTCAATAGACAAGATTATTCGGGGAAATAAAAACGATGATCAGTGACCAGGTTTCACAACTTGACGATGACATTTTTGCCGTTTGAAAAACTACTACTCAAAAGAAATATGGATTATTTCAGTATTGCAATTTGCAACATCGAGGTTCATTCCGAGTAAATAACATAATAGAAAACGTGCAAACTATGTTCTGTCACGTACATTCGCCCGCCGTGAACCAAACTACCGTACCAATCATGATTTTTATGCAATGAAATACACTTTTTACATGCGTATTTTAATAAATGTTGTCGATGCCCGGTAAAAACACCCTGGGCCTATACTCGGGGATGCCCTTAACTCGTAAATGTCCAAAAACAGAGGGGTGGCCTTATACTCAGGGAGGGGCTTATACTCTGGGAAGTACGGTAAGTTTAAGTAGTGCCTATACTTTGTTTATGTTATATTTCTGTCACAAAAGATTGAAAACTTCTGCACAAAATGTTCAATTGTGTAATGATGAATTTCTTTAAAGTGATTTTGTTTTGTTTGTTTCTAGGGATAACCAAGGAAGGAAAAGGCCTGGTGAAGACAGTATGCAAAGTAGGTAATTGTTATATTGAGTTTGAAAGAAATCTGACATGATATCCTGAATTCAAATTTAAACATCTTATCTGATGCCGTAAGACATTATTTTTGGGTTTTGATATTCTATATTTAGAGATACATCTTCAAGAAGCATACCGGTACATAAACTAAATTATTGCATACTGCAAATGCTTAATTTAATGGGTATTAATTTTGCTATTTTCCCTTATGAGTAAATTCCACTAAATTAAATCTATATGAACGTGTAAAATATCAAAAAAGTCATTGTTTTTTGACCAATTCGTGAAAATTAAAACACAGTGAATATGTTCAAAACATGACAATAGTGAAAGTAAATGGTTTTGCAGTATATAGTTTAGTTGGTTATTAAAATATAACTTATTTTGACCACACTACTGTCATTTATACAGTATGCTAGAAAAGTGGTATTTGTATTCTATGGTACAAACATAGAATATAGTAGAGATGGGATCACAGTGTTGCAGCAATATATTTGTAGATTAACTTCATAAGGTCAGCAACATGCATGTAGATTGCCTTTTTTACTGTCATGTAATGAACCACCTAACTATAAAAACAAAATTATTTGGTTTACTGGGATACAAACACACTGCTGACTTATTTTTTTCTCTTCTTTCAACAGAATCTGTGTCGTCAAGTTACATGCCAAAGAACTCTTCCAGTTGAGAGATTTGGAATTTGGTTGACTCCAAAGTTGTGATGTAAATAGAATCGTGTATAAATTACATTTTATGCATGTGCTTTTAAAACAGTGCCCCTCAAACAAATAAAAGGATGGACACACACATCAGTCTTGAATTGCTTCCCCTACCATCTTCACCACATACTATTCAGTTTTTAAAAAAGCATTCGCAAAGCTTCTCTAAGCAAACAATGACTTAACGCTCACAGAAAAAATGAATCAGGTTCCAGACAATCAAAAACAGTGACAACGCGACTGCTGTGTGAATGATTTTTGTTCGCTTTCTATGACATTGTAATTTGTTGAAACACGTGACTGGTGAAGCCGCAATGACATCATCAAACGCCAAATTCGTAAAAGAACAGGAGTTGTTTGGCATATTCACATTTTAGTCGTGAGTGTTACTCCGTTGCTAGGTACATATTAAAGTGCAGTGCAATTGACTATTATTTAAACTGATATTTACTAGTACCATATTTTCAGTTCTGTTTTCTCGTATATCAGACCAGTAAGTGTAGAGCTGCCTGCCTACACAAGAGACAGGATTTGCATTATGTAATCTATTAGATGTCCAAATACTCACTTATTGTGTATTTAATTTACAGATCATTTATCATGTATAAAAGTTGATATGATCAAAACGAAATATTGATTAATTTTGCTTTGTTATTAACCATATTGCATTGCAGCAATAAAACCAAAATGGCGGAAGATCGTAAATGTGACTTGCTCGCCAATTGTCGTCCTAGAAAACACATGATGTTTCTATTGTGTGTGATTGGTTGAGTGTTTTGACATTTCGTCACTATCTAACTTTCAGAATCATTCACATTGTTCTGGTTATTCAAACTGAAAAAAGTTGCAAAATATTAAAAACTTTTAGTAATATCCAATTACGACAGATTGATTTGAAAGTAGCATCAAGGGAAAAATAATGTATATTTGTGTACCACATTTGACGATTGAAAAAAAGCCTCAAAAATAAAAAGTGCTGCCATCACAGTTGAAGGGCTATAAACTGCATTACTTTTGACTTTCTTTATTCAATGCTGAAATGACTTTACTAACAAAATTATTTTTAACTTAACTTAATTAGTTTAAGATACTGTGCCGTATCCAGAGAATCGAAACTTTGCATTTTGTTATTTCATTAACCCTTTGAGCGTCCAAATACATGTATATGATATACTTTTTTGCCATATTTTTCCTAAATTAAATGAAGATATTATCAAAAAATTAGTAAAATTATTTGGTCAAAAATTAGAAAAATGAATAAAACTATTGTACTAAAGTTTTAACGAAAAAAAACTAAAGTTCAAAGAATTAATGCGTCATCGCAAATGGGCATAAACATTCTTGGTATCATGTATCCCTCATACATCAGCAACACATGCACGCATGTAATACGGAAAAATATTCTTTGTTTTAGCTGGAATTGGTTTTCACTGAAAAGGCATTTTTGGGAGTATTTTGTATGTATGGAGTATATATTTTCACTGATGATGAGTTGAATGTCAAATATAGGAAAAAAAGGTATATTCGCTGGATTTTATTTTCACTGTATCATTCCTTCAGCGAAAAAATAAATACCAAGCAAAAATATTCCGCATTTTACAGTACATGTCACAGCAAAGAAAAAAAAAAACCTTTTTCCAGTGGAATAATCATTGCAGATCATTGAAATACTTCAAGTTCGCACTGCTTAGTATTAGTTCTCGTTCGGACGCAATCTAAAAACGGGGACTTATGTTTTGACCTGCGTGTGTGCGTCACAATCAAACTTCACACATACATCATACATAATATTATACATATGCACATCAATTTGTTTCACGATCTGTTTCAAGATGGCCGAATGATCTGTGTATGATGACCTTAAACGGTTACCCCTCCTGGTATTTATAATGACCTCGAAAGGTCACTCATCCTGGTGTTTATGATGACCTCAAAAGGTCACCCATCCTGGTATTTATAATTATCTCAAAAGATCACTCATCCTGGTGTTTATAATGACCTCAAAAGATCATTCATCCTGGTGTTTATAATGACCTCAAAAGATCACTCATCCTGGTGTTTATAATGACCTCAAAGCTCACCTCTTCTGGTGTCTTTAATGACCTCAAAGGTCACCTCTCCTGGTGTTTTTAATGACCTCAAAGGTTACTCATCCCGCTGTTTATGGTGGACTCAAAAGGTCACTTATTCTGGTGTGTATAATGACCTCAAAAGATCACTCATCCTGGTGTTTATAATGACCTCAAAGCTCACCTTTTCTGGTGTCTTTAATGACCTCAAAGGTCACCTCTCCTGGTGTTTTTAATGACCTCAAAAGGTCACCCATCCTGGTATTTATAATTATCTCAAAAGATCACTCATCCTGGTTTTTATGATGACCTCAAAAGATCATTCATCCTGGTGTTTATAATGACCTCAAAAGATCACTCATCCTGGTGTTTATAATGACCTCAAAGCTCACCTCTTCTGGTGTCTTTAATGACCTCAAAGGTCACCTCTCTTGGTGTTTTTAATGACCTCAAAGGTTACTCATCCCGCTGTTTATGGTGGACTCAAAAGGTCACTTATTCTGGTGTGTATAATGACCTCAAAAGATCACTCATCCTGGTGTTTATAATGACCTCAAAGCTCACCTCTTCTGGTGTCTTTAATGACCTCAAAGGTCACCTCTCCTGGTGTTTTTAATGACCTCAAAGGTTACTCATCCCGCTGTTTATGGTGGACTCAAAAGGTCACTTATTCTGGTGTGTATAATGACCTCAAAAGGTCAATCATCCGGATTCTAAGTAATGAATGGAATTCAAAAGGTCACTCATCCTGGTATTTATAATGATCACTCTTCTTGGTAATATTTTTGTAAATAATACTTCTTTGAAATTTCATTTATTGCCCTTGATTTTAAAATCTGTTTAGCATTTCCGCTCATTAATGTCCTCAAGAAATATGGTGGAATCAATACTATAAAAGAACCAGGATATATGTGACCTGGAGGGGGGGGGTGTCACGACATATTTTATGATCAGTGTGTGAGAGACCAAGTTATTTATGGATTCTATTATATCAAGAAATAGACATAACCAATTATTGCTGGGAAAGGATTGACCAGCTTTGTTATTTCCTTAATTCATTAACCTTTGCTAAATAAATATTATAATAATTTGTTTCTATTAAGAGGTATATAATAATTATTTTTATTTTTATTCTTTCTTATATCAAATAACAGTGGATGTATGTCAGTCCTTTATTGGTGGATCTTACTTGTAGGAAAATTGTATTCCTCTTGGTATGCAAGATTGAAAAAAATTATTATATAAATCTGTCAAAAAAATTTATCATGGAATGTTTCTGATGTTTTCAGAACATGAAGTAGGCTTAAAAAACATTTTGTGCAGAATTTCATGTTCAGGTTTGTTATGGGACAGATTAAGGTGATATTAACAAGTATTGATTTACATTGGAACATGTCTGTGATTCTGTATTATATGATTAATATTATAATATTCTTGTTTTTATATGCGTATAATTGTAGACATGTTACAGTGCTGCCTTGGTACAGCTTCCTTGTAAACAATGAGCTGTACTCTCTTCACAAATAAATAAACACATTCATACTGCCATGCCTTCAACAATGCCCTCCGACGCCACCATCCAAACCATGCATCCCTGTGCATGCCAAACCTCCACCACTTCCGCCCTTACCCCACCCACAACCAACCATCTCAACCTCTTGGCATCATGGATTTGTGTCAGAGTATGCCAGAGTTAAAAACAATTTTATTTTGATAATGTAACTATGCTTAGACATTGTCACTTGCTGTATTTGTTCTATACCCACCTCCAAAATAACATTTACTGTGTGCCGGATAATTAAAATTTGGCTAATTTTGTTCATAGTTACACCTCTATCATTTACTAATAGAGCAAATAAGGTCATTCATTGTGATGTTTTTGTATTCAATAATCTTTTTTTAAAAAAATTAAAACCCTGGCCCAACATTTTTCTTAAAACAAGAAGCAAAATCTTTGTTTTGCCTTATCTACTTTGTAATAAAAATCTTTGGTCTGTATTTCTACATTAGACATTCAGTTGCAAATGACCTTGTAATGTTGCTAAATAAATCAGTAAACCTATAAAAATATTGCCTGAAATGCTTCCAGATATTAGTATTAAAAAAATGCTTAGCTCAAAACTTCTATAACAAACTCGAGCACAGTTTGGTTAGGAATTGACCAATAGAAAGTCTAGAGGGAGGAATGGCAAAAATGAGAAAAAATAATTTACATAAAAAAAAATCCTTCAGGAGTTACAGCAAATTCATCATTGGAACAAAAAAATTAGCACAAAACTAATAAAGGAATATAAAAATTGCACAGCTTTTCTGCTATCGCCGCTCCCAGAGTTTCTGACTTTAATGCAGTGACCTACTGTATTGCATCAAACTAATTAATTTTCACTTTACAATGAAATGAAGGAGATTTTTATTGTTCTTATGCACGTGGTGACTATTGTTTCCATTTTCTAGCAAGGGTTTTTGTTTATTTATTCACGATCAACTGCTCGCAAGAACATTGGCACATTGTTGTATTTGTTCATTCCATTCTGTTGAGCTATACAAAGAGTAAATCTAAGCTTCTGAAAAAAATTTCTGATTCTAGCGAAATAATTTTGATTTGAGGGTGAGTGAAAATTATCTGCGCAACAGGGATAAAAAAAATTGTGCCATCCCCTGCACATGTTCAGTTCCAATCATTAATTGTCACTCATGTATTGTTTTTTGCAATATTTAAGTATGGGAAATTACATAAATATTATAAATTATTTATAGTTTGCAAAGTTTCAAAATCCTGTAAACATCTTGCCAACTAGATGGTGACCAAAGTCTTCAAAACGTTTAATTCACAACCTATGATATCAAGTAATGTTTGTTTGTTCCAAAATGAACTTTCCAAATTTTCCAAAAATGTGTGCACCAATGTGAAGGTTATAAAGAAGTTGCTAACATTAACAGTGAGAATTGTCTTGTTTGTAGAATCATTTTACAAGGGGCATGGTAGGTACCGGTATATCATATTTAGTCTGAAATGATACTTTATATCAACAACTGTAACACTTATTTTGTGGCTTGTTAAACTGATGTTATGAATATGAAGATGATGTTTGTTTGTTTATGACAATGATTCAAATAAAGTGGTGCTAAAACAGTCAAGTTTTTTTTAGCAAAATATTTGTATGTGGTATGATAGTTGACTTTGTTGAAAACACACAGTGTTGAGTATTAGGAAAAAAACTAAAGGCACTCAGAATTACTGTAGTAAGAAGCATGTACAACAGCGTTGACATGGTTACCAACTGAATGTGCCAGCATCATGGCAAGCAGCAGTGCATGGATCCAGAATTGTTTTCCCCAGGTTTGATCATTTGTCAAATAAACCAGAAAACCAAATGAAATGAATATATTGATATATATTATATACAAGACTTCAGGCGGTTTGCCCAAGGACGTGCATTTTCTAGTGTCCTTGGTTTGCCAGAACGCAATGAGTCTCTCTTGACACAGTAACTTTGTGAAACATAGCAGGTACCTGTCTCAGGTCATTGTTATGGTGATTATCAATGTCTGTCTCCATACAAGCTACCAATCGTCATAGATGATAACCAATGTATTAAGTAGGGGGGCAAGGGGGATAGTTGGTACAGGTTACAGGGAATAAAAACGGTATTTTACGTTTTTACATGGAATGAAATGAAAGTTCCATTTACAGTAAAAATAGTGTTTTACACTCAGATAAAACATATTTCTAATTACATTTTACATATATTTGTGTTTATGAATCAAAATTATAAATTGCGTAATGATTACATTTAATATGGAAAATGCTTTATACGCTTACAAGAAATAAGATCTTTGTACAAATTACGGACGAATAAAATAGCTGGTTACATTTCACACCTTGTCTATGTCTACGAATGTACGTGTTTTATTTATTTAAATTACATTATTACGAAAATAAAAACAATTGATTACAGCTTACGAAAATACCCCTTGCCGACCTTCTATCAAGTTTTGATAAAAACTGTATCGCAGTAGTAAAAGGGAAGAAATATGTTACCGGTAACTCCATATGCTTTTGCAAAGGGTTGTGGCATAGAAGATTGAACTATAGAGGGCGTTTTGGGGACCCATATCTTTTCCATGCAGCCCTGTGCTAACATCTGATTACCCATGGATCCTTTTTTGGGGGGTGCCTGGTGGCCGAGGGGAAGACGTGTAGTGGCGTGAAACTAGGCGATTAGGTGCCGTACGCGAGCGCCGGTTCGAGTCATGCACGCAGTACGTATTTACTATAATTAGACGTAGTCTTTACCTTGCCGTTTATTCGGTGTTATTTGCTTACTCATGGGTCACGTGCTCATGGGTAGACGCTTGTTTGTAAACAATGACACGCTATGGTCATCCGACGCATGCGCAGATGACGACTCCCCGCTTTAACACTTAATAACGTCGAAAGTTATGGTGATGACTCTTGATCATCGTCCCCATATAGTAGTATGGATTTATATAATTTCTCTATGCACTTACTGTTACAGTATTACTTAAAATAGAGAAGTCGGATGTAAATGAAATAGCAAACCCCCAATTTGTGTGTGTCATGTATACAAGAGAGAATTTTCACATTTCATATGAGGTTATCACTGATATATTTCTTGTGACGTCATGTAGTTGTCAGTGGATGAACCAATCAATAATACAAACATTAGATCATCGTGATTTATAAGCTTTCTCGTAGGTGAAACAAGATTGTTTCATACCCATAGTTTTTATGGCGAGATTACGACTCTCTTGTGTTCTTATTGCTTCAGGTGCAGCTGAGATTATATTGGACACCTTTCTTTTTAAGGAATAGTTCCAACTAGTGTGTGTTTGGGTATATAGTGCAACTCGTCTTCTTAGTGTTGATACAGAATTCGTTATAAGTTGACTAAGGAATTCATCATTAGAGTCTGATTGGGTGAAGAAGGTTGTCAAAAATCAATAAACCTGCCCCCATATGTACATGTATACGAGGTTGCGCCCTCTGTCGGCAGCTACAAAAACAAAAGTAGAGCTCATAGGGGCGCAACTAACAGACTATTTTAAACCCCGGTCAATAATATGCGTAATGTATATGTATACACTGGTTTGAGATTACCCATGGATCTGGTGTACGGTATTTTTTTTTTTTATAAATGTAGATTCAAATTCAATGTGTGCCAATTCGTCCTTGATTTGGCCGCGTCTCATTCTTGCCTTGAACAAACCACATCCAAGGGTAACCTGAAATCATTGTAGTACTCAATGTATATATATGACAATAATCATTGATGTTGACAAGGCAAAATATAGTTACACAAGTATTTATTAATTTGGACACAAGTTATCACTGTTAACCAAGTATAAAATATTTTTGGGGAGAAAAACTCTGAAAATGTTAATGTTAAGGCACCATTACTGAAAAAAAAACAGAATTTCCTAATAATCCGTAACAACCACAAGTGCCCATAACTCTGACAACGTGTGATTTTGTCATCATATGTAACCAGAACGAAATTCCCGAGATATACCTTTGTA
Organism: Saccoglossus kowalevskii; assembly: GCF_978046115.1. Lineage (NCBI taxonomy): Eukaryota > Metazoa > Hemichordata > Enteropneusta > Harrimaniidae > Saccoglossus > Saccoglossus kowalevskii. The sequence continues at coordinate 15,300,594 of NC_140650.1, read as the reverse complement.
CCATTGTAACCAGCGGTAAAGGTATTCGCGCGGTACTTTTTTTGTTGGTACCCACATTGCCTATTAAACATCTATCAAACTTCAATCTAATTAAAATCTAATGTATTGCACAGCGTGAATTTAATTTAATTTTATATATTTTATTTGTACTATGCATTTTGATTATTTTGTAATTGTTTATTATTAGTGCGTACATCTTATTATGCTTTCGTTGTTAGCAAAAATAAATAAAATATTCTTTTCTAATAATGAGAAACAAATTAAGCCCAAACCAGGATGTTATTTTAATCAAATTGAAGATAAAGGGTTAATTTGAAAATACTGTAATAATTATTCGCCCCGACGTGCAGTCTATATTTAGAATCCTAAGAACCAAGCTCGATATTTTCGACGTCTTCAAATGTTCTTAGGTATCGAATTGACTTTATATCCTCAAAATCAACGTCACCGAAAACGGGCGAGGACGCTCGTTTACTAAAATCTCTTCTGCCAGGCTTGTGAATGTTCTGTGCGTATATTGGGGGCAAAACTATTGGTGATCCAAACACCTGGACCTTGGCCGCTTCTTTAAATCCGACTCTGGAGCTATGTGGCATGGGAACGATGCTTTTTCTTCTTGACGACGCCGTATGGCGCATGTGCATGGGAACTTGACCGTTATATTGTTCAATCACTGTTCCAGATAGACTTGTGGCACCCATTGAGTTGGACCGTCGTCGAGAACATGTCGTATCTTCACAGTCAGTGCTAAATTCTTGCGACTGACCGCTGAAAGAACGTTGAAGACTTTGACCAAATATTGTTCTCTCCAATGCTATCATACTAATATCACCGAACGACGCACGTTGCGTTGTAGCAGTTGCTTGTTGTTGGTCAACGTGTTCTGTTGATAGACTACGATCGACATCTTTCTTCTTATCGGGGAAGCAAACTCCTTCCAAAGAACGCGACCGGAGTCTCTGGCGAAATAATTTTGGTGCGTTTTTTCTAACTTCTGCATCGTTAAAATAGTGTCCACGATCCTGCAAGGGACTTGTTCCACTCGATGCTGACGGTGATGGAACAAATGCCACAGGAGTGGCTGCTGGCACTGAATTCATTCTCGTTATTCCTGGAGATTTGGACCGACGACGACGGTGACCACACTCGGCTACGTCACTAACGGCACGTGGTCGACGTATTAGTGATGGCGATCTATGCGACAAGGCGTCGGCCGGAGGTTTGGCCACAATCGGTGTAGGAGAAGAAGGTGACCTCGATTGTGGATGTTGTCGCGTCTTTTCGCCTGGGACAGACAAATGATTTTCTGAAGTCGGATTTTCGGACAATCGGGTCTTCATATCTAAACTCGCATTTAAGGATATCATTTTACGAATATCTTTACGAGCGAGGCGTGGGGATGAAGGGGGCATGGTAATGTCGACTTCTTTGTCCAGGGATGCATCTTCGAATGACCTTCTAATCTGATCGATATAATCATTACATGGATCAAAACATGTTGCATCAGTCCCATCCTGCCCTTTTCCATCACTAGGCGTGTGCGGGCGACCATCTGATAGGCTAATCCCAGGTACAGTGCGATCTTTACCCCCCTCGGCTATTTCTCCGTTGCTTACCATCATTGAATCTTGACGATTTATCGTTTGATATCCCATCGTCGATGCCGCTCGACTATGAGTGTTTCTTGGTATTTGTATCGATGACGAAACAACTTTCAAGTTCTGGTTCACGTCTCCACCACCTTGTTTTTTCAAGTTTGGCGATCCAGTTATTTCTATCAATTTCTTAGCCGATCCATGTCGTATTGGCGAGTTTTCCATAATTATGATATTTCACACCAACGTCTCTTCCCCCTCACTACTACGCGAGCTGTTAAGTCGATTTCTATTCCACGCTAAAATGAAACCTACGTCGGTAGGCAGGAGACAATGTTCTAGTAATGTTCGCTTCAATGATGTTGATGGTCGGCGGTCTAAACTAAATTATGTTTGTTTGTCACGTCTACAAACTATATAACACGTCGTTTAGTCAACAAACATTATTTGCATATGTTCTACGATTTATTGCCTGTAATCGCCAATTGGAAAGTACAAGACCACCGATTATGTAAATATGGTTCAATGACACGGACATCTCAGGAGTGAACCATTACTTCGAGGGGGCAAAATAACCAATTGATGAAGCTAACACTTGTTATCATAATTAACGTAGCGTTACGCACCCATGCTTGTCCGAAGTGCGAGCCGGAATTTACTTTTCGATCGATCCGATTCGCAAGACCACGCGATATCATCCTAGAACGGCCCGGGGGAGGGGGTTACGGGTATTCTTCTTTCATTTATGGCTTATCATTTACTATACGCGTGTTTCCAGATAGGCTTGTAACCCCTATTCAGTTAGACCGTCCGGCGAGGTCGCTACGAATATTAAAGTTAACGACAACAACTATGTGCGTCCGAGTAAAAACACAATTACGTCATATCGGACGTGGCGTTGGATCATGTATTTTGACAAATGAAATAAAATTGTTTTCAACAACCACGTGTCATATAATTGTAATACTAGTATCAAGGAGCGTCCCATTGTCGAACGCATGAATATTCCCAAGGACACTGTGTGTCCAACCTACGGTATACTTGACGTTGTTTATGATGATGCAAATTAAACTGAATATAATTTTTTTTATCTAATCTAATTTAAATTGCATTAAAATCGTAATCGCCTGATCGAACATTGATTGACATCATATGTTATGGCTCTGGGGTAAATCGACGCAATCCGAAATGCGATGGATCGGTCGCTGGTGACATCGCCGCTAATCGTCGGAATTCTAAACGAACAAATTGCGTTTTATTCTGCTGTGCAGTTATGTAGAAACTCGATAAGTCAAACGTACGAACATGTACACGAGAAAAAACAGTGTGTTTACCACACTGGGATATACCATGTAACAGACTGAGTGTAGTGGTATTCTGAATCATTCTATCGGCGACTTGACTGTGTTATTGTGTCGTTTGTTTTGTTTTCAATCAGTGCAATAAATAGTTAACGTGGCCCTATAAACTACATATCCAAGTACACACCGGCAGACCCAATGACATTAGTATTCACATACTACTATCCTTGCTATTTAATATTACGATAAACATCACTGTTAAGTAAGGTTACCGGGAGTACAGGCCTATATTTCATCTCTAGTCAGGGTCACTGCATGGCTGGTCGTGATTTAATGTACCTACTATCAACGGTGTGATACATAGATCAATGTCAAATCGATAAATAATGAAGCTGTGTTCAAGCCATGGATCCGTGTTTTATTTTCTAGCTTAAAACTGTGTTTCATGTTCAATTCCCCGTATGTGTTTCCGTAAATACGTCTGAACGCTATGAACCCAATTGTTTTAAAAAGATTTACACCATTTAGAGATTTTACAAGAATCACTTTAAACACTTTATTTTTTTCAAAATGGAACTATTTTGTCCATGTTTATTTCATTTATGCACGAAATGTGTGATAATGTAGTATTGTTATGATAATACAGCAGGAAAACGTGTTATCATGGGATATGCCTTCTGAAGTCAAAAACAAGACGCCACCTACGGCGAAATTTGGAGAATGGCGTGAAAAGACAAGCGGAGGGCTTCACGAACAGTATTTTTTCACCGTTTTTTTATCAAACAATATTCATGGGAATGACTGGGTCAGAGAGAGATAACACTATTTGCCAGTGAGTCATCAGTGACTATCTGTCTGTTTTATAGTTATTAAAATTTTTACCATCAAAAATACGTATTGAAACGTACTTATTATCATAACACGTTTACACGTGCTTTTACTAGACATACTTTTTATAAAGCGTTTCATCCGAGCATGTTTTTAATGTAGTGTTTACTATCACTTACTAAAACTTTTAAAAGTGCTGTCACTGGTCAGTCACACCACAGTTTATAAAGTGTTTCAAACGAGGATGTTTTTAATGTAGTGTTTACTATCACAACACTTTTAAAAGTGCTGTCACTAGACACACCACAATTTAAAAAGTGTTCATGATCGCGACACGTGGAATGGTGTATCAACCAGCGGAACGTTTTAAGCGTTTTCTATCACAATACCTATTGAAAAGTGTTTCTGTCAGAAACAAATATTAAACAATGTCTATTGTCACAGCACTATTTAAATCTTGAAAGTATTTGTTTCAGAGACACATTTTAAAAAGTGTTAACATATTAATTACAAACATCATTATCAATACACGTAAATAACTGCATCCGAAATACATTTTGGAAAGTGTATGAGCAAATATAATCATATGACACGCTTTGCAATATGCACAGTAATCATCATAACATACGATAAACAGATCACATGGTCAAGTATTTATTACTAAATATAAACATTAATAAGCCAAGATTGTGCATAACGTATCAAAAAACAAGGCATATATTATACATATAGTGTTTATGGAAAATTATGACAATCGCATGAAGGATTGATTTTTGAAAAGAAATAAGTCCCCAACTTATTTATATCAGAATTAGTGTTTTTACTGAAATTCAAACTTCCGTGAAACTGTAACACCGTGCACTATTTAAATATTGAAAAGTGTTTGTTTCAGAGACACATTTCAAAAAGTGTTAACATGATTACAAACATCATTATCAATACACGTAAATAACTGCATCCGAAAAACATTTTGGAAAGTGTATGAGCAAATATTATCATATGATGCGTTTTGTGATCAAGCACTTTGCAATATGCACAGTAATCATAGCGTACAATGGACAAATCACACAATCTAGTCAATATTCTAAATATAAACATTAATAAGCCGAGTTTGTGCACGTATACAAAAGGCAAGACATAGTGTGTATAGTGTTCATGGAAAATGATGACAATCGCATGAAGGAGTGTTTTTTGAAAAGAATAAAGTCCCCAACTTATTTACATCTGATTGTGTGTTTTTACTGAAATTCAAACTTCCGTGAAACTGTAAAACCGTGAAATATAGACACATCAAAACAGATGATGAGTAAACTGAAACAAATAATAGCATTGACGTGTTTGATGTTTGCATTTGACCCGTGCTCTTGTACAATGGGATGACGTAGCAACCTTGGAATTGTTGACGTATCTAAGGTATTTATTATCCCATTGTGTAACGGTTAATTTGGCCGAGTAAAAGACATGACATGCCCACATGTTGGTAGATTAAAAAGAGAGATTTTGGCAGGTTTTGAACATTGAGAGCTGTTCTCTTGTCGACGTTGTGTGATATCTTCAATAATAAAGATGTAGAAGTAGACCCTAAACGATACCCCGACACCTTTGTAGGCGAGAATACTATCACGGGGTAAATTCTTCTCCTCTGGGGTTCTCCACACGTATCGGGGGGGGGGGTCTCGTCTCGTCTCTCTATCGCGTCCCCTTGAGGTACGGGATCGGGAAAGTCACTTAAACCTCAGACTAGTTGTATTACTAGTCTGAGCTTAAACTTTACAGTCAAATAAGACACACACAACGAAATACGTTTCAACTCTGTCTTAGTCGGTCAGTCGAGCACTCTGTAAGACACAGCGCCCTGGGGAAAAGTCCCCAAGACTATCGCAAGGCTGACCCAAATCTCGCCCAAGACTGCGTCAAGACTCGCCCCACGACTCTCCAGGACTGCGTCTGTTCTGGTGTACACGCCAAGACCAACTAAAACTCTCTTTATTCATTTTCAAAACCTTAACCAATTACAAAACAGTAAAAAGACTCTAGGGCGTAACCTTCAATCATACAGCCAATCACACTAAGTACTGAACACGTCATATCTTTTGATTAATCGTTCACTATATTAATAACTGCGAATACCAACTGTCAGAAATAGAGGTCCGGATGGCAACGGTATATCGTAATTAGTTCCAAATCACTATCATATTGTCAACGTCAGTTTATATTTATGGGTACTAATGGTCTTGCAATAACATTCCACAGTTGACATCAATATACATCATTCGTCCTGGACTACGACCAAAGCACCGCATAAGCTTGAAATCGCAAACTCATGAGAATGTGTTGTCTGGTCTCGACTAGTTCCGTCTTCTTGCCTCACCATTTAACCTTTATCAGTAGATGTCATGGTAACCACTATTAAGCCGACTGGCCTCATCATTTAACCTTTATCAGTAGATGCCATGGCAACCACTATTAAGCCGAAATATAAATCATGATAATACCCACAAGATTCCCCGGAAACCAAGGAATTTAAATTCTTTAATTTCATACCATTATCAAGGGGAAAATTCTTCTCTCGGGGTTCTCCACACTTGCCAGGGGGGAATCTCGTCTCGTCTCTCTATCGCGTCCCCTTGAGGTATGGGATCGGGGAAGTCACTTATACTTTTACAGTCAAATAAGACACACACAACGAAATACGTTTCAACTCTCGTCTTAGTCGATCAGTCGAGCACCCTATAAGACACAGCGCCCTGGGGAAAAATCCCCAAGACTATCGCAAGGCTGACCCAAGACTCTCTTAGACTGCGTCAACACTCGCCCCAAGGCTCTCCAGGACTGGACTCAGACTCTCCAGGACTGGTCTCTCGACTGCGTCTGTCTGCTGTACTCCCCAAGACCAACTAAAACAACTTTATTCATTTTCAAAACTCTAACCAATTACAAAACAGTAAAAAGACTCTAGGGCGTAACCTTCAATCATAAAGCCAATCACACTAAGTACTGAATACGTCATATCTTTTGATTAATCGTTCACTACATTAATAACTATGAATACCAACTGTCAGAATTAATAGTCAGAATAGCGACGGTTATCTCGTAATTAGTTCCAAATCACTGAGTCGAGTTCCGTCCAAAACTTCAAATAGGCCTAAACGATGACAGGCATAACACAGCAATTCGCTAATAATCAGCTAATTAAGTCGGTTAACAGATACGCAAAAACAAATTCATGACATCATCTTCAAACTCTTCATTCTGTGATATGAATGAACATGTCCAATTTGTTGTGATACTGGTTTCTGGAATACGGTGAAACAAATGAAAATTCATTAATTTCACAGAATCATTCTCAATAGAATTCAAACCCATGCTTACCAAATTCACGCTTCTGCATCTATGTATTAAATCAATTCCATTCCATTTCATTCATCTTTCAATCCCTAAAACGAAGCAGTGTGGTATTTTAAATGTATATTTACCTAACCATAGTATTTCTGGCACAGATGACGAGGACAACCTACAATACGAAAGGTATCTCAAAAAGCCTAGCAACCTAAATCATTATTCAATACTAGTTTTATATTGTAATGTATTTATGGAATTTCTAAGTAATAGTTGTGTGTTATCAGAGACTTAGAGGGGCTCATTTAGGTTATACGCAAATTCGCACAAGAGGATGGTTATCACTATTCCAACATTGTCACTCCACCCAACAGAATTATAGCTATCAAGAGAATGAATAAATGATTGGGTCACATGACGCCGGTCTAGCATTAAGAAGTTTATATGAAAATTCGCCACATATTTTTTTTTTGTATAACCGATCACTAGTTTACCAACAATATTCTTGGCGCGCATTTATCTATTTGTTTTATTTATCGTACAAGCTTTCGAATTACCAATGATTCAAGAATACGCGTACCACGAAGAAATTGAGACGCCGTTTGAGTGACTAATTTTATTGAATTTCTGAAAATGTAGGAATAAACATTTCAAATATAGCTACGCAAAAAAATTTAAACAAGGCATGGAAGGCTGGTATTGTGCTGGAAATGTCTTGTCAGGTGGGGCACTCACATGGAAGAAGTATACGTAATGTGCCTCGGTTCAAACTGGTTTCTCGAAAAATCCCTAGATACGAATCAAACTTTTTCATAAACATGCGCTTATTCAGGCAAAATTTGGACTAACATTTCCAAAATTTCGCCATTTTTACCCGAAACTGCCTTTTTCGCATTCGCTTTCGCAGTTTTTCGTCATTTTCAGACCAAGATTCACCGAGAACAAGGTTATTGTTTTGACATGTCAACAGAGGAGAAGGGTAAGCCAAACATATACTAATAATTTACACGTAATAACGCACATCCATCCATTTTTTTAATTTACCTAAATATATAGTTAAAATGTTTTTTATAGACTTGCTTAAAAGTTATATTGTTTTTTAAACTTTTTCTAAGTAAGTCTAAGTTTACTATGAAAATAACTGATCCCACGCACTTTTTCACGCTTGTCAATACTGGTATACGTTTCCTAAAGGTTGCGCCCTCTAGTGAACGAAGCGATTCTCTTGTGGCCCGGAAATTGTTGACAGGAAGGCCATTCACATCGTCGGCATTGCATTGATCTGTCGCCCATCTGTGAAAAAATCATTTTTTTGAGCGAGATTACTATGTTTAAAATATATATATGGGTAACAAAATCACATTTTAAAATGTAAAATTATGAGGGTACTGCATGTCGCGCGTAACACCAGGCGCGGGGAAAAAGTACTGCACCAGTTCCCGGCATTTATATAATTGGAAGAATAACGTTCAGCCGGAGAGGGTGCATGAACTATCGGATAGTGTTCTGTTCCTCGATGCACGTAAAACAAATCACTGCCGCGGATTATAAACAAATATATATGACCGGTATAAGTTTACGAAAATTGTTCAAGATGTAAGTTTAGTATTTCAATTACAATGTATTTAATAAAATTAATAACATGTCGCATGTTATGTTCAAAGTGTCCATAAACATTCTATCATGGCAAACAACGGAAATAAGGCCCCGGTTTCGAAATTTGGATTGAAACTTTCATACGTCATGAATTAACCAATCAGCGTTGAGTTCACTTTTAGATCAGGAGCACTGATCGTATCAGTGTACTTGCCGCTAGAGAAAAAAATCTTCGCCAATAAAATTGTACAGTGTCAATTTTGATTTTAATATTCATAAAACACAAAGTACATCTATTTGCTTTCCATTTCTGTGTCTTGAAGGATGTGTCTGACCGTACCGACATCTTGCAAAGTTACTCACCCCGCCCAAGATTCAAGCAGTTTAATTGGTAGAGTGAACAGGAAGGACAGGTTCGTTGATGACCTATGATAATCTGAAAGTGTACTTTACCTCACCCTTCTAGTGTTAATCTTCAAGTGCCAATAAAGGCAGTGTTTTAAGACTTTATATAATTAAATTTAATGTTTGTTCTTGAGTATATATATAATTGACCAGGATATCCTTGTAACTTTGCAATAAATAAATAAATAAATAAGTTGCCACAACCCAGCGCATCGTCCATTCGCACAGTTCGTAACATTATACCTTGAAAATTCAAGATTGTCCCAGTCTCTACATGCAAATCAGTGGCGGATCCAGCAAAATGTATTGGGGGGGGGGTCCAAGCTACGCTTAAGATATACGGACCGTAAATCGCAGAGAAGCTATGCGTAATCCAGATAATATAAATCGTCATGCGTTTGGGGGGCATGCCCCCCCCCCCTGACCCCCCCTCTGGATCCGCCACTGATGCAAATGCAATAACCATAAACACTAAAATACAGCACAATGCTCATCAATAGGTAGTTTTCAATTACCGATAGAGGGCGCCTATCACACTAATTGCTGCGCCTTCAAGTTGTCGGCTCGTGTGTACTTTCATCTGAAATGACAAACCAGTCACCGGTTACCTGCATGTACAAAGTCACTTATGATGCATTCCAAAAACGTGTTTTTTATGTTGAGAAACCAAGCCACTACAAAACAAAGAACAGTTAAAGCGGGAGAGTCGTCACCTGCGCATGCGTCAGAAGGTCATAGTGTGTTGTTGTTTACAAACAAGCGTCTACCCATGAGCCTTTGCGTTTTTAGCGTGTGTTGTTATCGTCGCTTGGGACTCAATTGCCGCGCGTGCGCAGGTGACGACCCTCCCGCTTAAAATCTGAGGTTTTATTGCATAAAATAACTCGTACACATGCTCGTGATGCCAAAATACTAGTATGTCACGATTATTTACTAAATTGACAGATGGGAAGTCTGTACGTCACAGAGATACGTATAATTCACTATATACAAAAGTAGCATTCACAAACAACTTAAATAAATAACAATTTCAGACAACATGTTGCCAACGTGATAATAATTGTAAATACATAACAACACACGAAACGAGTATACAACAAGACACCGTAATGTGTGCGTATTCATATTGTGGATCAGTCGTCCTTGAGGTTAACGCCTATAAATTACTGCGTTTCTCTTAAACTGTATACTAGTAGTTTTCTTCCCAAATGGGTGGCTCCACCTTCTGACATAAATCACAAATATAAGTATCCAATTAAAAAGTGTATTGTGATCCCATTAATTGTTATAAGAATGACCCATGGATTTCAAATGGCTTCGTATTCCCTTATGAATTACATCCATGAACTGAATATTGGGGAAATGTTCATTTCTACTGATATTTACTTTCACCGTGACTGTTTTGTTATTTGAGCATATTGAATGTTTTAAATCCACGGGCTAGATTTCATTGTAAATTCACATTGTTCCTGACACTGTTGAGTAGATTTCCATTAAAATGGTTGCGTCTTCAACTTCTTCTTTTTCATCAACTTTATGTATGAAATATTATACGCGATTGGAAATGTAAGAAAAAAATATGCCATTTAACGTCACTACGTAAAAATGAAAGATGAAAATGCAAAAGGCACAAACATTATTGAAATGTATCGATCTTCCATCAACTGTTGGCAGATAACTAACAGCAACAGCAACTTAGTTCTAACTAATATTCGCTCACCGGCCGTTATGGTAACAACCAGCTGGGTAAATTGATTGATTAATTGATTGATTGTCGAGAGTATAAAGGAAATCTGCGAATGACAGTGAGTGCAAAGGTTATTTCTCATAACCAACCACAATCAATTAAAATGCATGCTATAAACATATTAACCGTATTACGACTGTCCTGGGTGTAACACGGATCATATACTCTGAGATAATAGACCAGGTAATAAACACACACCTATATCGTACAGCTATTAGTACAGTCATAATGGTACTTCATTTAAATGTTGATTCGCGTCGAAGATATCGACTATCGATAACTTTAAATTGTTACTACTTTCTGTTATTTTTCAGGTGAAAGTCATATTGTCCAGCAATTGTTTTTTTCCGCAACACTCTGGTGAACGGCGTGGCACTCTCTTGATTATTTTTAGCGCGTCTGTTCACTCTCGTAGTCATTAAGGGTAGTCTGTTAGATTCATCTTCGTTCATCTGCATGGTGTGTGTACACGTTTTATTCCACCCCACCGTTCTCAACTTACGGCCTTGCGACGCTGTGGTGTTTCTCATGTAGCTTGGAATGTTCCATTCCTCTAAACCCTGTTTTCTACTTCTCTGACGCGTCATTGACGACGTCGGTCTAAACGGGTACAGAAAATGAAAACGATCTCGGTATGACCACATGTACGTTTCGCCCGTCGTTTGTAGCTTACCAGCAGCCGACTTCGGGCGATGATTTTCAGGGCATATTTCCGTTGAATATTTTCTGTATGTCCCAGGTGGCTCAGCAATGCTAACTCTGCGGACTGGTTTCGGTGGGAGAGATTGCTGTGGACGTGACGCCAACAATGCCGCGCCGTCAACGTCTTTACTTTGAACATCTGCCGGTTTAGGTGATAATAATTCAGGGGCTGAGCCTTCCTCGCTGCTATGTGAAGTACTCGACAGATCATCGCATTCTACCCCCTCGTCTTCGGCTACAGCCGGGCTTGGTGGTTGATCGTCTTTTTCAAGAGATGATGTCAGCGTATCTGACTCACACTCATCAGAAGACTGGTCGCTTGACGACAATGAAACATCGGAAACTGATTGTAATTTTTCCGACGTCGTGTCCCAAAATTTTGTTTCATTTTCGATCGACACTTTCTCGATTTCAGTGTTTTTACTGACAACAGTTCTTCCGTGGGAGCCCTTAGATGTAGGTATTCGCCTGACAGTACACTTTCTTTTCATCCGAGAATTGTACATGTCGCGCGACTCACCGTTTTCTGGTTCCATTTCTAGTCGTAAAATCAATTCATCTATGGGTTGCCCTGAGTTACGACCATGCTGTTTTGTCCGAGTCGACACAAACTGCCTTTCTGCTCGATGTATAGTGTTCTCGTGGTTTTCATTGCGCCCTTGTCTAAGTACAAGTCCGTGAATACTGATGGGAGGTGTTTTGTCATCACCTCGCTCTTCAACTTTCCTTTCAGTCGATGTCTTTGAGTTCAAAGTCACGACTTGTTCATATTCAACCACGGCGTTCTTTGCCTCTGAAAGCGATGCGAGTAACCATTTCGGTGTATGTGTTTTAGACTTTTGGCGTTTTTTAAGAAACGGACGAAATTCCATTGCAAGTCCGCTTATAGAATCTTACTCGTCGCTTTGCTTCCTCGTGCCACTCCACAGATTTGACCGGTGACGCTCGATACCGACTAACCTTTTAGACCGGCACCCTTGTCGCACTCTGACTCTCACACCATGTGACGTCACTTCGAGACACAGCGCATTTGTTTCTTTCTGGTTCCCATCAACAATGTTGCCCCGTACCATACTCCATTAAACAAACTAAATAACACAGGTTACAGAGATTAGCTTCGCCTGGGGACAAACCGTCAGGAAACACGAATGCTATTGAATCCGGCTGGAAGAGCAGAGTAACTTCTAATTATACAACAATATTTTCAAAATAACGACACTAACCTATCGGCGAAGGCGTGTTTTATATTAGGATAAGTAGATGTAAATAGTATTAATTCCTCTTTACAGCGAGCTTTATGTGCCGTACACGATAATCTTGTACTTAATCACTTCTGAAGTATGTATATACCAAACGCTGAAATAGTTGTTTGATGTAGTGTCAATACATGTTTAAAACTGTCTGACTCGTATCCTTTATTTCACGCCAAATAACCACCTCAACAAGTAGAAGTGGTGTTCACCGCGTAGTTTTTTAATGTTCCACAATGACCCCTTCAGCCCCCGGTAAATCATTGGATGGGGGATCTTCACAGAATGGAGTGGGTTGTGCTACCTTTCCTTAACAGTGGCAGTTTTATTAGACAATTCTCAGCGCTTCAATACAAGCAGGTCATAACATTAACAAAGGATCGATAGGTGTACGTCAGGAAATTACTAGTATGTGACAGAAGGGGGATTGGTTGACAAGGTTATTACGACACGATTTAAAAATGAAGTATATGATGAAAAAAAATAATTTGTGTATGACTACTACGTTTTTAATGACACGAAGACTAAAGTCGTCACATGCTGTCGTCTCGGGATCGCGTTCAATTCGTGGATTGACATCACCACCCGGCGTAGATAACACATGTGCTGTTAATAATCAACGACTTTCAACTGTTTACAACGAGAATGCCCAGAATGCGGTATTGTTTGTTATATGTAATTATCAAATATGAATGTATATTATTACCGGGTGATAATAATCATTGTCATTTCATTTAAGCTTAATGCCATACCTTATCTTTTAATTCCCCCCTCGAGGCTGTAATGGACATAGGTCAACCAAATTGAGTCGTGAATTCAGTGAATTTTATGACGGTCTGAACAATTCCTAGTCCCAGTCTGACATTCGGCGCTGATGTAATTCGGGCATGTATATGTCGACTGGGACCTACAGGTCAGATCAAATTCAAACGATACTTTTCCCTAAGCGGGTCACTGCACAAGTTCTGCATCATTCAGTAAGTTGTTTTATGACGTCTTGTACTTGTTGATTTATTGCATAAATCGGCAGCTTTAAACTACTTTAAATGTCATATCTTGAAAACAGCCGGCCAATAATTATGCATGTTCAGACTGTACGTTATTGTCTAGTCTCCTACATTATTCGTAGATTCCCTTCGTGTTCTCATACATGCTTGTATAGAATTAAAACAGGTTGTCCTCACATCATCACTTGAGGGCGCTTATGGTCAACCGAGTGTCGCCGCACATACCGTTCATTGTATTAATATAAGCAGAGATCATCCCACAGGGGTGGGCGCTTAACACTATATAATTCGCCCAGTGTCAAATTGATCCACCCGACTAAACTAAATTCGATAGAGCGCGAAGGGGCGGTTTTGCTACGATGGTTTGTTTTTAAACAGCATAACTTGACTGCCAGTAACGATATATGTCACACTTTCCCAAACATGAAATGTTTAAAAAATCACTCCGACACAGACATGCATTTTGCCGATTGCAGACAAGACTCACTGGATCCAATTTAGTCAAAATCTGATGTATTCTATGGCATGCACTTCATTTTACACTATTGCGTATTTTTGATTGTTTCCTATTACGTACATAATATTTGTGTATGAACTTTCGCGATAACCAGCAAATAATTCATTAATTAAAATATTTGAAAATATATAAATAATAAAATAAAATAAACCCAAACTGGGATCTTATTGTAATTAAATTGGTTTGTGAAATATTTTTAATACAAGCAATAAATCACATAGAGACGTCGAATTGTGATACTATTATTTGTATTTTATGATTGAATATCGCAGACCAAAACCAAATCAAACATGCGCATGCTCACTCGACACGATAATCAGATTATGTGCTAGATTAGAATTCTGCGTTTATTTACAAACAAAAAAAACATAATAATAATTGTTTTCAGTGATATTGAAGTAAAATTAGAATTCTAAATATACATCAAGTTAGGATAAATTGCTTCAATGTTTCCAATCTTGAAGAAATTGCTAAAAACAGACAAAAACTAGTGTTCATAGATGGGTAAATCACAAAAGTGGGTGTTCATTTGCATATAATAATGTGACAACAGTAAAATATTGAATGTCCGTATGACAACACATGTGTATTAAATTTTGTCTTATTTTAAGTCCGCTTGTCGTCACGTTTGATAATATAGCGACATGACTTTTCAATCTGTTCAAGTTCTTGGATGGACGCTTTTCTTTTTTCGGCAACATTCAATTCTTTGACGTCGTCTCTCGGAGCAGGTACCCGCAGTTTTTGTGTGTAGATCGGTGGTAGCGACTGTGGCGGTCCATATGTTCGTATCTCGAGTTCAGAACCTAAATCGGTCTGCTGCTGTTCTTGTCCTTTGTATCCGACGCCTACGATGGCTTTACGCCGAGAAGTCTGTGTTTGTGACAGATATGTCTTTTCGTCTGTAGTTTTACTGCGTTGTGGCCTTGGTCTCACCTCCATGACGTCTTCGGGCAAAGAGCCATCGTTGATGCGACTGTTCTTCAGCGCAAGTATTGTCACCTTTTTGGTGTTCATGTTAGGTCCGTCGTGGTGTTGTTAAATGGTAGCAGTGATGTGTTGACAACCTGTTGATGCACTGTTGCACCGTTTCTTAGGGAAAGACTTTTCAACGCCCGGTTTTTGGTCACGCTTGCTTCAGGGCTTCAGGACTAGAAATACCAAGTGTTGTAGCAACTTCCGGGCGACTTAACGTGAAAATAAAAACACAAGGTTACCGTAATAGATCAATACGCAACACACCGTTCTGAAAGTAATGTTGGAGATAACCTCCGTTTGTATGATAGTGATTCGTTCTTGGTTCTCTTTGCAGTATCGATCTATTTTTCTAACGACCGTATAATCGATACTTTAATGCACTCTCAATGTTAACTATTTGTGCGAGTTTCTAGCAGCATGATCGGTCATAATAGTTTGACAATATAATTTCAATTTTGTTAATCTCCGACTTCTTTGTGTGATTCAATGTGTAAAGCAAATCCATTGTTGTACTCAAAATAAAGCTGGCGGGCGCAATGACAGATTGAATTGACAAAATAAACGGATACCTTTGAATAAATGGTTCTGTCATATCCCAAGAGTGACGTAATGTCATAAATCATGGGCGGATTTAGAGGGGCGGGCCCCTATTTTTAACAACCAACTGGGCTTCGCGCCATCGGCGCTCCCGAACTTGGCATTCGGCCAACTTACCCCCCCCCCCTATTCCAGAATCCTAGATCCGCCCCTGTATATGTTGCACAAAATGGACGACTTCCTCATTCAAAGTCACATACAAACATTCTTTCAGAGTGGGTGGTGGATAATTATATTTTATAGCGAGTGGGAATAATGAAAAGCGATTTGATGAAATAAAAACGCGGTAATAAGAAATCATCAGGGAGTTTCGGGTTAGAATTCTCAGTTTCACTATTTTCAAGTACATGATGCAGAACCAAACTGAATATCATTGTCGTGAATGGAACCTTGCAAGTTTGTAGTTGTTATATTTTTCACTTGCACATTTGGCATTTTTACTGCCGAAGTTTGCTAAAAAGCCCTTAACACAATTCATTTTAATAACAATTTTAATGGCATGTAAATAGCAACATCAACCCTATCATTATAACAGATACGCGTTATTAGTGTGTAAATGTGTATTATTTACAAGAATTTCTTGTTAATAATAATGCTAATATCAAATTAAGTGATTTTCTCTACAAGTTATATATGACCTCACAAATTGGACTGGCCCAGCCGTGGCAATTTGGATAATATATTTTTCAAAATCTTGGTCGCGTGAGCCAACATAGGTCTGATGCCGATCGGCCGGCGAGGGCCCACTCACGCCTACATACCTGAAAAGGAAAAGGACGTCGTCGTTTACCGCGCCCTCTTGCGGTGGCTCTAAACTGCGCTGTCTTTTTTTCCGTTCTTTTCAAAAGGCCAGTCAGTTTTTGATGCCTTTCACGTGCATGAAGCCGACTTGATTCAAAATTAGAAAAGATATATGCAAAGTTGGCCAATTGTGAAAAGAAAATATTTTGAATTGTCGATGTTCGTGGTCAGACCAGTCTCGAAATCTGGTGGCCCGCCCGCCCCTTATCAAATGTTACCGTTTTGCAAACATTATTTACATAACAAACCCAAAGATTGTCAAACCGGAGATTATGACTGTAAAAAAAAAAAAAATCATTGGCTCTCAGCTGATCGCTCGGACGCCATAATGGTGACGTCATAAATATGAGCACCATAAATACAACGTCATCGAGGTCACTTCCGACAAACTTTGCAGTCAACATGGCGATCAGTTTCCTCAAACACAAGGCCTCGCTCGTCAAAGCATGGCAAGATGTGCTGGACGACAAGAACGACGTCAATTGGTATGTATCAGTACCGAGACTGTATATGGTCTAGATGGGGTTATTTTGAGGGACTTCGTTTAAATTGTTTTTTGTTTTGTTGGACGAAAGGGGTGTGACCCTGTTTCCTGATTTATGCTAAAAGTTTGGTTACTTCCGCCTTTATAAAACTTAATATTTTCTACTTCATCCTTGCTTGTATTGCCCGCAACCAGTTTATGAGATTTAAAATGTTGGTAGACATACTCAAATTTTGTCGATGTTGACGATGCACAGACTGGTGACGCTCGTCCCATGACTCACCTTGTCTCTCGCGGTAGTATCTACAGTCCGGATGAATGTGCTTTCAGATCCACGCTATATTTTGCAGTACTCCCGGAATATATATCAGACATATTCATGTTCACTGTAGCATGGACCTCCATGATTGCAGTGTCAAATGGGTTGATCACCACTCTAAAATATGCAACTTCTGAGATCAGCAGTTTTGTGATCTTGTATAATACGGGGAATTTGTGAAAATCAACGTTGATATCAGCTTGGTGCCTGTGCGTGGGGTGAAGGTAATGAGTCACCTGTTTTGGTTTATGAAATCATAATTTTATTTATGTATTTGCTTAACTGTAAAACCATTTATTTTCACTATTGTGATGTTTTGAGCATATTCACTGTGTTTTAATTTCACGAAATTGTCAACAAAACAATGAGATTTATTGTTATTTCACATGTTCACATAGATTTAATATAGCAGATTTTATTTATCAGTGCAAATAGTGATATCAAAACCCAGTGAATAATAATATTCAAAAAATAAATGTGGTCAAAATAAGTCATATTTTAATAATCCAGTATACATTAAATACAATTTTTGGTTTGTATCAATGACCAAGCAGAATTTACTTTTTCTTGTTACATCACTGGAAAGCCTTGTGTACCAGTGATACATCTAAATGACATAAAACATGTATTGAAGCGTGGTGGTCGTCTCACCGCGTCGCACCGCACCACACTTGTACAAGATATTGTTCCCATATAAACAAAGATGGTGATTGATTATTACACAATTACAAAAAAATTATTCCAAAAAAAAAGACTAGTAAGGTGTAACTAATCACTTAATTTTAACGGGTTGAAGAAGTCAAAGTTGGTATTTGCAGTCAGATGAATTAACACTGGGAGAGTGCATTGGAAAATCACTGTTTAGCACAGTTTAAAATTATCGCCCACCAGTACTTTCATCAAAGATGAGTAACTTTTCATTCCGATTGGTAACAATTAAAACTAATTTAAATGTTGATTTTCATGGTCTGCTTCAAGTAAGATTTTAAGAATGCAATTTTAATTCTGTTGAACACCTGTTCCTCTATTCCGATGGCTGATTCAATGATTATAAAACAAAATATGTAATTATCTTATCAGCAGAATATTGATTTTATTCGCATAAATCTAGTTCTTTAGTTCTAGTTACACATATTTTATGCAAATTAATTTATTATTTTCAACTAGGGCCGTGTTTGGATATGATGGCAAGACGTATGAACTCAAAGTGGTTGAAACGGGAGGTAAGTTTTTCGTTACTAATGGATTCAGTATGCGTTGTTTTATGTCAATGAATGTATGCTGACGTCTTAATTCAATCACAGAAGGAAGTATTCAGTGAGATGTGGTTGACATCAGTACTTCCCTCTTTAGGCCTTTCAAATCACCAAATGAAATGAAATGCTTGCATAGTTGTGTGAAATCAATAATGAATGACAAAATGTCTCTAAAAGACGCTTAAGCTGCATTTTTAATAATAATATATTGAATGTTTATGCAACTTATATGGAAACAGCATATAATCAAAAAAAAATTTATTTACCAGTTTTTTATGCACTACTATTAAGGTATATTTACATGCCTTATTGTTTTCATTCAAGGGATGAAACATTTATGAAAAAATCCTGCACCCTATTTTGAATGTTTTTCTTTTTTCATGAACCATTTTGAAATTGCTCGAATGATAATTCAGTAAAGATCAAGCATTGAGTCTGAACCAGTCTAGAAGGACAAATTCATAGTACATTGACTGCCACCTGTGTTTGATTTCATTGACTATCAATACCAATTAATATACATTTTGAATACATCACACCTATAGATGACCTTGACGAGATGGTTGATGAATTAAATGGCAGTAAAGTTATGTACGCTTTCTGTAGAGTATTGGATCCGAATACCAACCTGCCTAAATATGTACTCGTGAATTGGGTAAGTATAGTAGTATGCTCATGCTGATTAACATATTGACTTGTTGTTGGATTTGATCAGTCACATTCTGACATGAGACAACTTGAAAATCACTTATTCAATATTCCAACAAACATTGCAAAACACACCTTTATTATCGTTTCAACGTTATAACTAAATTTTCTATATAAAAATCATTAATATTTTGATTTTCTAGAGTGGTGAAGGTGCTCCTATTGATAGAAAAGGTACCTGCGCCCGGCATTACAGGGACGTAGCTGGCCTGTTTAGGGTAAGAGAATTTTTTCTTTTCAAAGATGTAGTTAAAAAATTATAAGTGCTATAGTTGTTGTGCATAATGTTCAATATGGATCAGCATGATGATGTGATTATTTTAATTGCTACAAAATATGTTTCACATGTGATTTCTTTTTTTTCAAAATTAAGGGTGCCCATGTTACCATCAACGCCAGGACAGAAGACGATGTTGACGAAAATGAACTAAAGAAAAAAGTAGAAAAAGCTTCTGGAGCAAATTACAGTTTTCATAAAGAGAAACCACGACCTGTTCCTGAACCAAAACCAGTTGGATCAGTTTATATAAAAACACGTGCTGATTTAGAGATCAAAACATCCAGCCGAGATACATTCTGGAATAAAACACATGTAAGTTAATTGTAATTATTATATACTTCCCAACAAGAACTTTCAAAATTAACTAAAATTAAAATGACCAAGGTTGGATACACCAAGAATATTCTTGGACCCTTACTCTGAATATGTTGTATACATGTGTTAAAATATGTGGCGCAAACTCGTAATATCATTAATATTTTCATTTTTCAATTAAAAATTCCCACACACTGAATATTGACTCATTTGATATAGTGGCCCCCTACTCTGAATACCTTGCATATTTTATAACAAAAATCTAAATTTGAATGTTGTGCAAAATTTGCTGTGAATATCTTCTGTACTCATCTCTCATATTTTATGTACATTTTTAGAAGGAAGATAAAGAAAGATTGGAGGCAGAGAGTCAGCAGAAAAAACAACAACTTGCTAAGATGGATCAAGAAAGGAGAGCCAGGGAGTCTAAGGAGGCAGCAGACAGAGATCGTCAAATGTCAGAACGAATGAAACAAGTGCAATCCATGAAGTAAGAAGCTGTTTGTTGAATTTTGCTGAATTACCCTATTCATGTTTCATTAGTTTGTGTGTGTATGAGTGTGAGGGTGAAGTGGGGTGCAATATGTAACATAATACATCTATCTAGTCCACTGAATATGAGAAATATTATGGAAAAATCAGATGGTGATGTTGCATTCACATGTTAATAGGCTGCTAAATCTCATTATTATTATAGGGCAAAAGAACAACAAGAAAATGAACATAAAAAGGAAGAAGAGAAACAAAAATGGGTTTGTATTTATCACTTTGTTTTTTTAATTTACAGTGAAATTTATGAAGACACCTTTTACCTTGGAAGATTCTCACTCAAATCCAAAGAATATACTTTCATTCCCCATAGAAACTTTGCAGGTTTTATTCACTCGTATGCCAATTTATTACCGTGCATAGTGACTGGTCAAGTTATTTTCAACCCTCGTTTGAAATTTATAAAACATTTATGAATATTTTATCTTATCGTCAAGAAATTCATTTCTAATGTTGATGATCTAGCGTTCATGATTCAAGGCGAGGACATCGCCCTGTCTTGTTTTTAAGTCATGTCAAGACACCATGATTGCTTGTTTTGGTGAACTGTAAAACATACAGAGCTTCACAGAACTTGTTGTTACATACACTAAAAACTGATACTACCCAATACAGTAGTTGTGAAATGCTGCAAATCTGTTTTTGTTATGGCCAGTCCCTTAACGAATGAAAAGGTTGCTCTCTATGTTGTTGTTCATTTTACTAACTGATTACTTATTGCTTGTAGGAAGCACAAATGGCAGAAGATCAGAGAGAAGCAGCAGCTAGACACAAAAGGGGATCTGAACACACATCTGTAAGTAAATACATTTTTCAAATTTGAGAAAAAATTCATTTTATAAGTGACTTTGGCCTAACACAATTACATGAAACTTTCATGGTAACTAAAATGTGCTATACAATTTAGTATTAAACTTGTTATTACAGGAAGCAGCTCAAATGATTCAAGCAAGAAAAAATGACCCAAAAGCATTCTTTGAACAAAAATCAGTGGCAGCACCATTAAGACCAGCTGCTAGACCACCACCCAAAGTAATTAGAGATGCTCCACCTGGAGCACCACCACCAGTTGCTTCTGAGCCAGCCAGGCCACCTGCAAGGCCAGCAGCTCAACCACCACCGCCTCCTGCTGCTGCAATGTCAACTCCATCGCCCAAGCCTGAACCTGAGCCTGAACCTGAGCCTGAACCAGAATATGAACTGGAACCACAACCAGAAGCTCAGTATGAGTTAGAACCACAACCGGTGTATGAGTTAGAACCACAACCGGAATATGAGATCGAACCACAGGAGGAAGTTGAATATGAGCTAGAACCACAACCAGACGCTCCATATGAACCGGAGCCAGCTCCACCAGTTCCATCTCAGCCTATTCCTAAAATGGTACCACCTCCTACTTATAGGCAAGATTCTGAAGAACCTGAAGAAGATGATGAAGATTGGGGAGGTGAGTTACCATGGAAATAATTATGTGATAACATTTTTGCACATTAGTTGGCATTTACAATACAAGCAAAATGAACGTGTATTGGAGAACATGGAAGAGGCTGGTTCTTTAAATGGACGATTTTTCTTTGGCGTTGGGAAAATTCTGTTTATTGTCTCCTACTAAGACTATCGGGGTATATTTAACTAGAATTGTTGAATTTTTAGCTCAAAAATGTGTCCGTTGAAATATTTGAGAAATAATACACATGTTTTCCATGGCAACGTTTTGGTTGTGTAGAGTCTGGTAATCGCCTCTGAAATTGAATAGAATTGTGTATTGAGCCTTATATGTAGGGCTATATGGTATTCAATCTCATGATATGCCGATGACCAAAAGTTTGTGTGTGACATTTTATTCCCTGTTTTGACCTCCATGTGTGTGCATGTCTGCATCTCCACTCGTATCACAGACATGCCTGGTCTGATCACATTCTTACCTCAGATTTTTTCCTTAATTTTTTTCTATTTTACAAATTAAAAAAAAAATGCATGATGACATGTAATGGATGTCAATGTAATTGCATTTTTGAAAATAATATATCATGAAAGTTGCTGTGATAGTGGTAATAATCCAGCATAAAAACACCCCAATAGAGCAAACATTCAGGGAATCAGCTCACATAAATCATACCGATATGTACATTTTTGATTTGCACTTTTGTAGAGCAAGAGGCTGCATATGACATTCCTAAAGCCCCGGCGGCGGCGGCCCAATCACCACAAGAAGAGGATCCTTATGAGGCAGCACCAGATTATGAAGAACCACCAGAATCACAGGCAGAAGAATATGCTTCAATCTCTGACAAAGGAGTATGTGCCACTGCTCTCTATGATTATCAAGCAGGTAAATAGATCAATATGTTTTTGGGGATGACTGTAAGAGATGAACTGCAATGTGAAACACAATTTTTTTTTGGTTACTCTGTATGTGTGTATGCATGTATGTCTGTTCCACAGATATCTTATGAATGACTTGCAAAATTTCAATGGAACTTGTTACATAGGTGCTCTGGAACAACATCTGTACAGACCTAAATTAATAAACGCTGCTCGGACCGATAAATATGATATATAGAAGATAATATTTGGTAATCGTAGACCTAAATAACTATTAAAAATAGCTAGACGTTTCGAGCAATGGCTCTTTATCGATAGCATAGAAGAAAATGTCAGATCAAACAAACATGTGAGACCTGATTAGTTTTTGGTTGAAATGCATATTAATTACCTAATTTGTATAATAATTAGTAAAAATTTTTTTATTGAATTCTATGAAACCTGGTACATAGGTGCTCAAGAATAAACTGACTTGGTTATAGTTCTTGGTTGAAATTCATGAATAATTAATAATCTAATATGCATAATAATTAGCAATGTTTAGCAATTTAAAAACTATCTCATGAACCACTTTCTATGAAACTTCTATGCTTTGGGGTAAGCCACATGCATGTTAGGTTATGGTGGAATTTGGTGCATACTAATTAATTTGCATAAATTAACTGATTCCCGGTACCACTAATCAAAATAAATTAAACTTGGTGCTTTGGAATGATCCACAGATCTGATAAATTTATGGTTGAAATACGTGCATATTAATTATCTAATTTGCATGAAATTAAGTAATTTTCTGATGTCTCCATTAACTCAGATCAAATTTATTCATTTTGTTCTCAGTTAATATAGTATTATAAACTTCTGTACATTACTGTGAGGCAAGTTGCTTTCAAATTGTGCATCTCAAGAAACAAAACTATATTAGGCAACAGGCATCTGGTTTATATAAATATATGCATTTCTTATTTGTACTCAATATCTCTAATAACCTTCAAGCCCACAGGAGTACTTTCTAAGGTTTCTTTGATCTAAGTTGAGTAGTCCAAATGCATTACTAAATTAATCAAATACAATTACACTATGTTTTTGCATTCATCAGTTTGTCTTTGTGGGTATGTGCCACACATAAATTGAGCAATATAGGTGTCTGCTAAGGCTGAATGGACTACAGGCTCTTAAAACAGGCATCACAGCCGACTTCCACAACATTTTTTTTAATTTCAAGTCCAGCAGATCTGTTCAGATTTTATATACCGGTATGATGGAAATCAAAACACTTGGTTTTTTGATCAGTTTCAATCCTAGGTACTCAAATCAATACCATCTCCAAATGAGTGAGACTGCTGACATTCATATTAGCTGAACTTGACTGCATTCGTTGATACTACATGTAGGCCTGTATTGTAGAGGTCTCAGATACTGTACAAATCATCCCCTCTCGGAGTGCTTCTGTGACATGAAAGATTGAATTAAAGCGTCAATATAGTTTTGATCTGAAGTACGAGAATAACAATTAGATATTAATTCTAGCAAATGAGTACACAATCAAAGTTTTTGATATAAACCACTTTCCCAGAGGCAGCAAGACTGGGGTGCAGAAATATGTCTGCTTTGTCATGGCGGGAGATACAAACATGTCAGTTTGCTGATAGTCGATAGAGAGGAATTTTATTTTTGTCACCTTGATTGGTACACCCAATATCATGCATGCAAGTTTATGTTACAGTCCAAAACTGTATGTTTGTGCATGCAAAATGCCGCTTCTTCGACTATCAAGAAAATGGTCTATTTCTTTCACCCATTAACAGAAGCATTTGTCACTAGAGGGCGCTGTTTATAGAAATATTGTATTCAGGGGTAAGAAGAGAGGATTTTCAAGCCCTGGTGTATGGTTGTAATATATCAATGTTTGTTTTTTTCCAACAGCGGATGAAACAGAGATAACCTTTGATCCTGGTGACATCATCACGAATATAGAAAAAATTGATTCTGGTTGGTGGCAAGGTGTCGGTCCAGACGGTTCTTTTGGCATGTTTCCATCAAATTATGTAGAAGAAATATGAATTTTATCAGTTACATTTTTTTCAGTCAGTGAGTGTAGAACTGTAGAATATTACTTGACTCACTGTCTTAGAACATCACTGGTGTCAGAACTGCATGTTACGTGTACGCATTTTACTGTTGTATTATTTGCACACATATGTATTATAATCAGTTCATTCAAGAAACATAAACATTGCTCAAGATCGTAAATAATACTTTATAGTCAAATAAATTTATTGCCCTTTAAAATGACAAGCCCAACACATAATTTTGACAATATTTTGTTCTTTAAAAACTGGTCGCTATCAATACATGAACAATTTGGGCTGCACAAGTGTCGTTCTGATTGCAGTGTCATTTTCAAAATCAAATCAAATGTTCACTGTCTCGTAACAATTTGTGAAAATAAGAAATTTTAATTGAGTACTTATTCTCACACAGAATTCACTTTTATGTAACGATCATTTATCAACAATAAAAAAAACAGAAGAAAAACAAGATTTGAAATTGAATAATCCAGTTAGAGTACAGTCCTCTTTAGGGGAAGTTTTAATTATTCAGCGCTTCCAACGATTCTGTCTGTTCCACAATTTCAACAAAGTTACACAGCATATGTTAATAAACAAGACTGTATATTTCACTTTGTTTCAGTTTCAGTAACTTTGTTTCACTTTTGTAAGTACCAAGAATTAGGGAAATCATGGATGATGTTATATAAATGGGACCCCCACAGATTCTTATTCATAGACATATGAGGAATTACCCATAATGCCTATTATATATACACGTCAGATTTTGATTTAATCCTCGTTCCTCTGAATACCAAAGTCAACTTTTGTCACAAAATAAACTTTTTCCATAATTTTTCAAGACTTTCGACTATTGAAGTGCGGTGGTCATCGCTCTGCGCGTGTTTGAATTTCATGTAAATATACAATGTATTTTACACGCGTTGTATACGTCGCTATGAGTCCCATTTCGAACAGTACGCGGCACGACGACTGCAGCCCTTTATGTTCAAAATTAACAAGAAAGTATGCGAAATGTTCAACCAAAATTTTGGCACAAAAATTATGTGATTTAAGGGCAGAAGACACCGTACCACTAGTGTTTATTATACATGTACATTTTAACACTTATGCATGTCGCCCAAAATTCAGTGCAAATATTTTCCCATTTTGTAAAAATGTTCACTAAATTTCATCATCCTTTGGACCACCTGAACAGTTTCTGATATTGCTTTTAGGTTTTAATCAAAAGGTTTGTCAATTTATCGGTATATCAACATTGCATGTGGGGAAGAACAGACTACAAAATAATTTTGTACACTGTGACAAAAGTTGACAATGATTGCACTGATTAATCATTTAATTAAACTTAACAATTTCTTTAAAATTATCAGTCAACTTGAACTGACTACTGTAGAATACTTTATTTTCGCTTGGAATTAATTTTCGCTGAAAAAATGATTAAGTGAAAATAAAATCCAGCGAATATACATTTTCCCTGTATTTTACATTCAACTCATCAAAAATCTGTGAATAAATACTATACAAAACAAAAAAAGTCAGTCTTCTCAGCGAAAATTAATTTCAGCTAAAATAAAGTATTTTACAGCTTTTCTGTGGTGAATGCTTGCACAATTTGTGATATCATTTTTTTTATGAGACAGTGTACCTTTAATGCTAGAAATTTTGTAAGGTTTTATGAAGTATATATGGAACTGTCTAATCTTGAAGAAATTAATATTTTTTACTGTAAGGCAGTGCATACAACTTTAATTCTATAAATTTATAAAGTTACCTGCTTCTTCTCTGGAATTGATGTCAGTTTTTTCAGGCGACTGTGAGACAATTCCTGGTTGATGAATCACGTCAACTTGTATTGTTTTCCTGACAATACACTTTAGTACTAGAAATTTACCTCTTGAAAGACAACATTTTTTTTCGTTTTCTTTTAGTATTTGTATCACACTTCATATTTTACATTCTGTACATTTCTCAGTCATTGTACATCAAGACAATAATTTCATATTATTTCGAAGAAATATGATCTACTCTTATGAAGATTTATGTGAACAGAACTTGAATCAGTCGTGCATAACATACTTATTGATAAGTAGCATGAAATATGGAGAAAACAAGAGAACTGATATTCTTGTATTAAATGTATTGTAAATTATGGAATTTTTGAATGTGAACACGAAGATAGTTGAAGTTGCAAATGAGCCAAATAAAATGTGGGTGATGACAATTTTACAAATATCTTTTTTTTTATATGTAACCGATTCTAAAAATTATTAAATTACAAAATAATAAATGACTGCAAATATTAAATGATTATTATTGAGAAATAAATTTTATGTGATTACAAAACTCACAAGTATATAGAAGTGGTAATCTTAACACCCACATCACTGTATGCTACCAGTAAGGTCACCTGTTATCACCTGTTTGTAGAGGGGGTTTATGCAAGGGTTACCCACAAATCTGTTCATGACCTCACTTGTTTCAAACAGCTCTACAAACAAGTGATATTCTCATTGTCACCACCTGGTGGCGCTACAACTCATATTTGCCCAATTCTTGATTCCCAAACTGAAAGCACATTTATTGTTTTTGCGATTCTAACAAAAGTACCATCATCTTTCAGCTAAATTTGCAGACCATTCAAACATGCAATTATCTTGAGAAATGTTTTTATATTTATGGAGTTGAAAAACTGTTTTCAGTTTATTTTTTTTGCAAGAAAACATTTTTTCAACTGGTAATACATGTTTCTCAGCTGTCTTGTATTGTATACCTACCTGACCTTTTTTTGTTTAATACCATCCACACTCACTCCACAATCTTTTACATTTTTTTCCCATGTATGCCCTGTGTCTTTCAGAGTTGCCTGCCATTGTTGACTTCATCATTGCAGTACACTATAGGTGTTCTAGTACAGCTCAACTCTTCATAGACAAAAATGCAAAAACCTAAAGAACCAGGGCTATTTGAGCCAATGATTCTAACTACCCAAAATACAAAAAATTTAGTTTTTTAAATCAAATAGTAAAAGACATTATTTTCAACCACCTGGTATTAACAATATTGGGAATGTTGACCCAGCTGAATATTCACACTAAGCGTACCAGTCCTCCATTTTAAAATCAGTTGGTTTATGCCTAAATTCCACTCGGGCTCTTGTATGAAATAAATTCAAGCATTGGATCCCTTGCAAAAAAAAAGCACTCACAGCAAAGCAGCTATATACATATCTGGTACTCATTCTGGTACATTTCTCATTGTACTACTGGTTTTAGGAGGTTTTTCACCACCATCCAATATATTATCTGTATTCCAATGGTCTTGTAGAATTGTATATTCTGAACATGGTTTTTAATCATTCGTTTTTCACGAATCACAAACGTCTGGTGGCCAAGTGGAAGCCACACTTGATTGTGTAACTTGATGATTTGTTGCTATGGTCGGCAATGCAACTAGCACATGTTGTACATGGACTTTCTATCCTTGATTTTCCGATTAGAAAAATAAGATATTGGAGAGGTCTACAATTACCAATTTTAATTCACTTGAATCACCCTGTAAAATCATTTTCAACCACACTCTGCATGTAATCTCACTCATTGAATAAATAAATTGATTCCACTGCAAAAAATATTTATTTCATCTCAAAATATCACAATTTAATGAGAAGCTCAAAGATTGATCCTGCATTTCATGACAAAAATAACAAACAAACAAAAACAGTATATTGTCTCACTTGTTTGAAATACTTGCATATATTTTGATTCATTATCAAGTATGTCACATCACAGAAAGCAGAGTTCAGTTCTTTTGTTTGATGTAAGCAAAAACTATTTATCATTTGGCGTTCCATACATCATCTCATACATGTTAGAACACATTGCTACCTCTTCCGGCGTTTTCAAATACTGATCCATTTCGGAATCAGGAATATCTAGTTCTGTTAATTCTGGAGAACTGGAGACTGAGATACAGTCAGGTTCAACATGTATAGGTTCAGCCTCTCGTTTTCGTTTCTTATAACATGGTGGCTCAAAAATCATCTTCGGTTCATCAAGGACATCATCAGCACTCTCACTTGCATGTGCTTCTAATGCTCTTGATTTTAATGACTTCTCGTAATTTAAAATTTCATTCAAGTAACTAGAAATGTTTTTTTGTGTGACCATTTTATTATCAACCCATGGTATTTGATGTGCTAATATCAAAAGCGTTTGCTGGATTTCCTTGACTTTCTTTAAGATGTTACAATAACTACCAATGCCATGTACAGCACAGAAGTTTTTGAAACCAACATTTTTGACACTAACATTAATCTGAGATTTCCAAACAATGTACACAGCAGCTGTGGCGACTGGTTCAGCCGCACGCCCAGAGCTAATCCAAGCATCTTTTGCCAGCTGAAGCACCTTCATAGTTTTATTAACAAATTCAGGTTCTTCAAATCCAAACTTGTTGAGCAAATGTTTAACAACATCTTCAACACACACACTTGTAATCTGAATATCCAATTGTGATAGTAGTGATTTGTAAACAGAGTTGAAATCTTGACGCGAGCATTGAATTAAATCACAAATAAATGCAATCGTAACAGGCCAGTTTTCCTGACGGCATGATATATACACGCAACAGCCATTCAAGACGTGTTTCTTCTTGGTCATATAGTTTTTAAAGCAATCTATATTATACGCCTTTTCGAACAACTCAGTAGATCTTTTTTGAAGTTCAGAAGACATCTTCATCAGTTTGCATAGCTCACTTATTTCTTTCAAACCAGCTTTGTGACCACACGATTTACGTTTTCTGTTCTGCCAATGGTATGCAGTAGCAACGGTGGAAGCTGAGTAAGAACCATCGCTAAATACAAAGCAGGCTGACGACTCTTTCTCTGCTTGGAAAGAGAGTTCTTCTACCACATTCCCACAGTTGGTACACACCTTGTGATCCTGACTAAAATGATGGTCTTCTTCGACCGCATTTTCACCACACTCAGAGCACAGTGAAGGCATGTTGTCAGCTTCTAATATATATAAAATGGGATTATTTATATTAAGCAATTATTCTGTACACAAACGATGAGGTTCAGATATAATCCATGGATGCTATTGCTTAGATGCCCTACCGTTTTGCCTTGGTGCCCTTAGAAAAATACGAATATTAATGAACAAAAAATACAAATAAACTAGGGCAATTTTATGAAATTTGATCTTGAAGTTAGGTGCCCAGTAGCTCTCAGCTACAATATTAAAGCCTTGACAACCTGATATCATTACTATTCCAATTAATGAAGAAAATTAGCATGGATGGCCCTATATTTTTCATTATTATATAAAAATTAATAAATTAAAAAAAAATTAATAATAATAAAATGAATAAAAGAATTAATATAATAACTGTGTTACACTACTATAATAGGAAACAATATGGTAATTTAAACAACAGCATATATCATCCTTTCTGCAGCGATACTATTAATTTAATACTTAATTTAATTTATGCAGTATAAAAGAATGTACAGTCTAAGACGAAATGAACTTCATCCTCAACCATAGAATCATATAATAAACTGTCAATGATGTAATTAGGCAATTGCGATTAAGCTCATTTGCGGCTCCGTCGATTACTACCTGTTAATATTCACTTATTTAACTTGCCCTTGATCGCATTGCGTTGCAAGTTGCATTATTCCATCTCGGGCCAAATGTACACAAACTCAGCGACTGGGAGAGAGCTACATTTACCTGATCCTGACCCAAATCTTGTTCTCTGGTACAACTATCAGTATCCCGTCATTCTTGAAGTGACGCCACACATAAGAAATCAGTGAAGATTGTAGTCTAGCCGCGCAAATAAGCAACGACCTACTGGGCTATATTGCTGACCACAGTCCCTCAACACCGTGTGTGTGCTGACGAAGCTACTACGATTTTCCTGAATCCTTGTGACAAAAATAGCGATGACCTTTCACCTAACTTGTATGTTTGTTTGTGTATGTATTGGTTTGTTCCACACTCCAATCACTGGCGGCGCTCTAACTTCTGTTACCTGCACACTTAAAAACTTATAACCCACCCAATGTATAGCACATGTCACTTATTACTTGCCAATTTATTAATTAATTTATTTATTTATTTATTTATCTATTTATGTTCAAGTTTGTCTGTAAACAAATCATTCACGGTGTAATGAAATTATTAAAAATGCTTGAAATGATGCAACCATTGATATACACGAAAAATACTAAAATCAATGCGATTTTAATGACATAACGTGACCGTGACACGGTAGAGGATCTGACAGAGTGGTATTGTCGTGTCAGTCTGAAAAAGAGCTCTAAAAAACGTGTGAAGGATATCACGAACGATTGACGTATAGTTGCAATTTAATGTGCTATCCTGGTGTCAACCAGGTTCGGTCGAACACAAACACTTGCAGGGGCGGATACATGATTTTTTAGGGGGGGTCCAAACTTTAAAATCGCCAGACTAAGTTAATGATTTTTTTATATTATACAAAAACAAATTGAATGCATTTTTCAACGGGGGGGGGGGGTCCGGACCCCAAGAACCCACCCCATAGATCCGCCACTGACCCAAAGTCCATTCGTTTGTGAATGAATCTTGGCCAGTGGGTTGGCCTTCCCATTGAGTCTGTGGGACACTCACTCAGGGTAGGGGTCGACCCTTTTGATGTTCAGCCGATCATGAGTCTGATGCGACAACCACTATGCTACCAGTGACCGTACAGTTCCTACTATATCAATAATTCACCGTGATTCAACTTTGATCTATAGCAATTTAAGCAAATGCAACAATATTTTTTTTATAGATATACAATATATAAAGACCCAAAAAGCTACCCTATTACATGAACTGGGAGGTGGTAGTGTTTTCATTCATTTATGTTCTGATATTACCGAACACGCATGGGATGCTTACGACTCGCGCAGCTGGCGTTTAATAAAACAATTTATTATATTTTGTAGAAATGATGGTGCTTATATAATTGTGATTTGCAGGACGATCTACTACTAACCACTGTACGATGACGTAGGATTGGACAATTTATGGGAATATTTGCTTTTGAATCAAATTAGGACATATGCATTCCTTATGTCTTTTAGTATTAGGCTAATCTTCATCAGTTGAGTGTTACACAAAATAATCGAATTATTGATTTAACTATCCGCATAGTTCGGGATTATGCCGAACATATTTTGCAGCAAAAATAAGTGCAGATCAACAATTGAATAGTGACATATTTTTAATTTTTATTAAATGGCTAAAATAAAGGAGTGTCTAGACTAGACTGACTTAAAGGAGGTCGGAACATTGTAGCCAATGATTATTATAAACATGATTAACAGAGATTACTCTAGTGCAAAAGTCACACTAGTAACTGCCCGGTGTTGATAAAAACGCACCATACGTTTGACGACAGATTCTAATTTCACGCAGGCAACTGATTGTTGACATTCTGACATAACTGACTGTAGTATACTGGACATATTAAATAGATCAAACGTGACATGTATCTTTGTACCAATTAATGGATTAGATTTCGCAAGCACAGTGATGCTCAACATAATTACTATTTTTAACATCGTACCAAATTAGGACACAGGAAACCCCAGACGTGTTCTATTCTAAGTATCCAATATTTATCAGTTGTTCCTTGTTTGCATATATGTATAAGATTAGCCTTATCAGTCACCTTATTCTGTCGAGTTATACTATATGTCATTGTGCAATTCGCGGTATTAAAAATTGTTAAAAATCGATATTTCTAATAGTCGCAATAGTCAAAAATGTTCAGAAAACGTTTGAGAATCAGAGAACAATTGTTAACACGTTTTTACTTTAAGTAGACGTTAAGGCCCATCCCAGATGTATATGGTGACGTAGAATCGGACATCACTTATTAATAACATATAAATACTAATTATGACACGGGAAACCCCGTTGGTGTCACCCAGATAAGAAGACCAATCTTTATAATTAGATCTATTCGCTTTCATCTATTTGCCGTATGAAATCCAAACTATATTTGACAGCAACTTTTCTTTATTAGTTTGACCATAGACCTTAGGTCTATGGTTTGACCAATTTTGGGGAGAATAGTCATTGCACATGACGTAGGTAGTTTTGATGTTTTTTTTTATATAATTGACTCTTGTTATCACGAATCTATACTCATTAGTAGAGGGAGGCACGGAGTTCGTTCGTTATCTCCGAAAGTTCATTATAAGTGAGTTCGTTACAGAGAGTACTGCATCGTTGTAGCATGACGGTTCAGGAAGAACAACTTGCAAAATATTCATAGAACAACAAATATTTAATCATACTGAATAAAATAAATAAAGTAAAATAAACAAAGAAAAGAATCGAGAAATTGAAAAATCCATTGAATAAAATAGTTGATTACTTGATAATTATAGAATTTTTTTTTTCATGTTTCAATATAGGGGTAAGCTGGGCACACATAATTATTACTATCTAACAATTATTGTAATGCGAGATTAACGTTTTTATAAATTTAAATCAGGAAAGTGTTTTTCAAGATTATTTACAATAAACATCTACATGATGTACACCTAAAGTTCAGAGTTATTTTGATGTAATTGATTGACAAATCTGGATGGAACAGTCACATGCAGTATATGTTGATTGTTTATGGACATTCTGTTGATGTTGTTCGGTATTCACGAATCTCGAACTGGCATCAGTGTGTGGTCATTCCTGTCATGCTTCCAGTCGTTCCTGCCCTAGACCGAGTATCGCCTTTCTTTGAACCATTGCTTCTGTTCTTCTGACGCACCTGATGTGTGCAGAGAGTACTGCATTGTTGTAAGTGTCTTTGTCAGCTGACACTTGTGTTCAATATATTTCACAGTATATGTTGGTTGTTGACAAGTCTCTCCACTGTTGTTCTGTTGACATCCGCAGACTGCTCACTGCCAAATTGTCCACCAGAAAGCATCTTTCAAACTACAGTGTCTGTCAGAGTATCAGGTTGCCAGTTGTCGGTTAAAACAAGTTGCCTGGTGAACTGTTGTTAATTCGTACATCCCGCTGAACATTTTGTTGTTAGGCTCCTCTATCCAGTTTTGCTTAAATCATTCGGTAATCGTGAATGACTAGGTATAAGTTAGTGACCATTTCCTGTTGTGCTTCCAGTCGTTCCTGCCCTGGGTCGACTATCGCCTTTCTTTGAACCATTGCTTCCTTTCTTCTGAGGTACCTTGGTGTGCAGAGGGTAGGAGAGGTAAGCGAATTCTAAACCAGACTGCATCGTTGTAAGTGTCTTCCTTCTCAGCTGACAGTTGTATTTTCTCTAGGAGTATAGCGCCAATGTTCAGCAGTGAAATGATTAGGAGTGTGTCCGTCTCTTCTTTTATACATGTCAGTGCTATCCCAGAGTTCATTTCTCCTGAAGTTTGCGCAACATCACTGATATGAAAAAACTGGTCTGGTCTAGTTAATCTAGCATGCACGAGTCAGGTGATATGTGATGAACTTTGAACTATTCACATTCGTACTAAATATTCAACGGTGTCTATTACCTATTACAATGAAATAATATCAACCCTCAATGTAAGAAGGTAACTTTAGACTCGGGTTTGAATTGCCAGTAAATATTATTTTGAGATTTACTAATAATTACATATACACTTAAGGGAGTTAGGTACACGTGGACGATGTGAGCAGACAATACGATTTGTTTATTTGGTGGAGAACTGTTTGCTTGGTGTAATCAAAGTGTTTTATTTGTGCAGTAAATATTTAGATATGTTGAGGTTACTGCTAATGTGGTCGACGAATTTCAGTGAATGCGTATATAAGTATGCACGTAGTCGTATTCATTTCCCTTAAATGACGTCATCCATTTCAAAGTTGCAGCCCCTTCCCATCTTCACTCTACTGATTTTTGGTTAATTAAAAGGAAAACTTGTAAATCTCTGTAAGGTCATAAACCTATTAATCATTATTGAATAGTATATTGTGTCATCTTTCAGTGATGTGTAAAATGTTAAAAACAATTAAAATAACAGTTTTTCTACGTTAATTATGTATGGAGTAGTAAATATCCATAGGTCGTTTTTATATAAAAAAAAAAACACTTAAATGTTGAAATTGTTTTTCTTTCTAGTTTTAAATTGCGAAATCTACATGACGTGGCGGCAGCGACAGCCACCTGACACAGCTCAGGGGTGCGGAAAACGTGTCATGATTTTTATCAGTTGGTTGTTGCGAAATGTGGCCCATGCTGGAATCGTTAAGTTAATGAATGCCTTAACTGGAAAGCCGTTTTAAATTCCAATTAATTTATTCTTGTTTTAACAAAATGTTATTGCATGCGTAGTACTCAGTAGGATCTGTAGATCTAGGGATGTAGACGCTATCGCTGATGGGTCCTTAACCACTCCTTATTACTTGTATTGAAATTCGTTTTAATCCACACATACTTATTTCACATGAACACGTGTCATTACTGTTTTTATAAAGCAAGAATGTTCAATTTAATCAGTCATAAATGCGTCAATAAATGTAAATGTAATTTTATAAAATCACCATTTTTTAAAATTCACAATATTCAGCATTGATATTGGTTGTTAATTTATTACTATGAAACATTCAACAATATAGTCTGAATGTTGTTAATAGTTATAAGTTACGAATATATTTTATAGCTACTAACAGCAGCAGAAATTAAAACCTACTCCGAATTTGTATAACGACATGGGGCCGGATGTAATGTCGTTTTTAACTTAATTAAAACACTTTTAATTCAGTTCGTATTATACACATACGAAAGGTCATTTTTATCACTTGTTGGATTAGCTTTTATATAACAACTGAGGCAAATCAACCCATCGAGTCAAGTTATTCGTATATATTTTATTTTCTAATTTATCATTATTCCCTGTCATTATTTTTATTTAGATTGTGAGTCTTAACAAAACACTCAATTCGGAAAATCGAAAATTATGATGTGTCGCAAAAATGAAAAGAAAAGCTGCTGGAAATCTTAATAGTAAACACATAATTCATCAATGTCGAATAATAATGCAACAACATAATACATGAAGTCAAGTCAAGTAAATACAAAATGCAAAAAATAAAAAAAAATAAAAAAAAATCGTTGCTCACTAATAATTGTTGGATACTGTGTTCCACGTTTTACGTCGAATCATTATGTTTACATTGCGAATCGCCAAATGGCATTACTCGGTTGCCGTTTCTGTCGTGCTTCCACACTGAAGTACCTTACTGTGTACTTGGTAAGAGCAATATGTGAATTCTAATAAGGCTACATGATGGTGATAGTATCTTTTCCTGAAATATACCGTTTAATGTTCGGCAGTGCCCTTCCTTTCTTTTATGTCCACTGGTGATTTCAATTATATCGAAGTTTACGCAAGAAGTCTCAAATGGCAACTAGTTTTGCCAAGTTAAACTCTAAATTAATTGGACATTCGATTGATACCAAAGTTGAACCCTGAACTTTTGTTGAACCAACCTCTTAAATTGACAATGCCATGTTTTTGGTTAATACATGTATTGAGTTGATGTAATTCATTTCTCATAGAAGTAGTAATATATATTCATGATACAAATATGCATATATTTAGGATACAGACGACAGTGAATTCTTTATGTGACTATACTGTATCAGGGGATGGGTTGTTTATTTGATCAAGAACTGTCTGCCTAGTGCAAATATGTGTTGTTTTTCCCGAATGTACAAGGAGATTGTGGGTGTTTCTTTACAAAAAACGTCTATGGTTTAAAAGTCTTAACAGTGAATATACATAGGTGGCATCTATAATAAAAATACAATTAAATTTAGATTTTTTTTTTCAGTTTTAAATTTCGAAATCCACATGGCGTGACTTCCATTAAAAGATGACAGTCACATTATACATAGTTCAAGGGCGCAAAAATCATGACGTGTCATGATCATTATCAGTTGCTTGTTGCAAAATTTGTTTTCCTGCTGGCGTCGACGTGTTAATGAATAACCTAGCCGGCCAGCTGCTTTGGATACCAACTGATGTATTTCAGTCCCAGCAAGATTTAGTGTGACTTTGCGCACATTAGAAACTGTGGATTCGTAGATGTAGATACAATGCTAACACTGCCAAGAAGCTTCTGGCTTGCGGTAATTATTTTCTTCACACATGCTCATTATACTGTATAACATGTAAAACATTGGACGTCTTACGATAACGCAGATTATAAGCACTGGTGTACATGTTCAATATATTAATATATTTAAGGTGTGTTACATGTGGTTGTAAGTGTTTTAATATTCGCTGTACTAGTTGTAAGATACATATTTACTTTATATTGTAATAGTTGTGGATTGTCTTTAGTAACCATTTAGACCAACCCTAGATGCGTATAGTAACGTAGGGTCGGACGTAATGCTATTTTCAAACCTATACCAAATTAGGACACTGGAAACCCCGTTCGTGTTATACAAATAACTAAGGTCATCTTTTACCAGTTGTTTGTTTAAGACTTCGTCACTCATATAACACTTAAAGTTTCAAGTGATGCATTCAAATATGTCACTATTTGTGTCATTGTATTTGTTGAATCCGCTGTGTTATGATGAGAATAACATTTGGAACTGTGTAAATGTTTGTGAAGATTAGATGGTGTACCCTGTTCCAGTGGTTCAAAGTCACGTGTAGGTCT
Organism: Saccoglossus kowalevskii; assembly: GCF_978046115.1. Lineage (NCBI taxonomy): Eukaryota > Metazoa > Hemichordata > Enteropneusta > Harrimaniidae > Saccoglossus > Saccoglossus kowalevskii. The sequence continues at coordinate 15,262,922 of NC_140650.1, read as the reverse complement.
CATGCCACTAATTAACCAATGGTTGCTCGTAGCAAATGCCCAGCCCAGCAAGAACCAATGAAATTTTTTAAATATTATTTTTCTCAGGTGCTTCCTGTTTGAGGGCATAATCACCTGGGTCAGAGGTGAGACCAACATGTGGTCTTTTGTTTACTACTTAGCGGCTGTGTACCTGTGGGTTTATTCTGTGTGTTAATGGATGTTCTAATCTTGGTGTTTTTCCAGTGATTTCTCTTGGTGCAATCCAAATACAGTAGGTGTGTCTTGTTTACCTGAGATTTGCAAGAGTTTGAGCTGGCCAACATGTTAGTTTTTTTCATATGGTTGATTACTGGCATGTTGATTTCCCATTTTTGAGCCATATTTTCAACTTTCTTCGTCATTTTCATATAGCAATCTCGTCATATGTTAACATTGTCGTCTATGGAAATTCAATTAGTGGTATGAGCCCTGTACACTATTTATTGTCATAAATATAACATATAATCACAGCTGTGATATTCATTGTCACATACATACACTTTGGAACGACATAATCGATAGCGGAGCTTGTTTACTACATCGAGACTTGCAAGGAAATAACCCCCCATTGTTTAGAAACGTATTTTAGTATTTAGTATACCCAGGCCTTTAATTTGTCGATGCCATGTATTTAATTAATAGACTAATTGAATCGATCAAGTAGCAAATTATCGTTTTGAAAAATATTTAATATTTTAGAATTTTTTTGAAAAAGTAAAGAAACACATGGCAGTGTATTATTTATGTGACTATACTTTATATGTTTCAGGAGTGCTTTGTATGGCCTAAATGTACGAAGAAAATAAGGCTATTTCTTGACGTGAATTTTTCTATTTAGAGAGTCAATATTTCTAGATGCCATGTACATATTCGTACTCAAATCGTTATATCTATACAGTAACACCATCCTCACCATTAGCGAGTATTTAAATTTATTGAATTTTCTAGTTGCCAAGTAAAAAACATCTATGTCTGTAGATCAGTTATTAAATGCAACTTCTTAAAGATAAGCTCAGCACACAGGATGTCAAACACGTCAAAAATTATGAGTGTCTATGATATATAAAGCTATAAATAAAAGTTTGAAGTAGACGCTACGTACAACCATCGACTTAAATGTTTTCATTCTGCTATACTAGTATTCTGATATTGCCGAATACACGTTGGCAACCCATAAGTCAAAACATATTGATGCTGGTCTTTATTAGTTGTATGTTGCGATATATAGATCGTATCAGTGGTTTATCTAGCCATGATTTATGTCAAATGTGTTTACTTGTGTCAACCAAACGAGATAACAGTTTAAATATTGAGGCAATTATTGATACCCAAAGCAGCGAGAGCATCAAACAATTAAGCAAGTACTAAAGAAAATTAGAAGATATAATTTTGAAAGAAAAGTATTAAAACAAACAGTCATGACTAATATATGGACCTCATCATTATAATTGCGAAAATGGTTATTAATTAATAGCGAAATATGCCATATAAAAGATGTTCAATATCCAGCGTGGGTTTAAGGCAACTGAGTGTTGACCTTTTAACGTAAGCAAGAAGCTAGGCCAACACTTGATGACGTGGCATCGGACTCCGCAAGTGCAATGATGCTCTAACATAATTTATATTTTTAACATTGTACTAAATGTACTAAAACGAGGAAACCCCAGACGTGTTCTACTCTAAGTAACCAATATTTATCAGTTGGTTGTTGTTTGCATACATGTACAAGATTAACTTTATCAGTCACCTTATTCTGCCAATTTCTACTGCATGCGTAATCCACCAGTCATTCGCGGTATTAACAAATTGATACAAATTGATGTTTTCAAGAGTCAAAAATGTTTAGAAAAAGTCTGAATCACACAGCAATTGGTTTACAGGTTTCTACCTTAAGCAGACGTCAATGCCAATCTCAGATGTATATGGTGACGTAGAATCAGACATCATACTACATTTGTATTTTTGTTTATGACATATAAATGTTAATTATTACATGTGAAACCCCGTTGGTATCATACAGATAAGACGGGCAATCATTATAATTTGTTCTATTTGATTTCATGTTTTTATATACAGATAGTTCGTCACTTAATTGCTGCATGAAATTCAAACTATATTTGACAGCTTTTTTTATTAGTTTGACCAATTTTGGGAAGAATAGTAGTCATTGGACATTGACGCAGGTAGTTGTGTTTGATCTAATTGACTCTTGTTATCACAGATCTATACTCATTAGTATACAGAATCACGGAGTTTATTTGTTAAAAAACACTTAACATTCAAAGGTGAATATGAAGAAAAACTTAAAAAATATTCATGGAGCAACAATAAAATAAAGTAAAATAAACCAAGAAAAGAATGTGAATAATGTAACAACAAAATAAATGAAGAAAAGAATAGAGAAATTGTGAAATCCATTGAATAAATTAGCTGAGTACTAATAATTATAGAAAATATTGTTTTTCATGTTTCACATTGAATTAAATCAATCGATAATATAGGAGTAAACATAGTTATTACTATAACACAATTATTGAAACGTGAGATTGACGTTCCTTATAAATTAAAAACAAGTAAGTGTTTTGTTTTCAGAATTGTTAAACATCTACATGATATACACTTAAAGAGTTATTTTGATGTTTTATGTTGATGTCGGTTGTTTACGTTGCTTGTCCACAATCTGACATCCTTCAAACATATTTTTCTCTCTTGCTGGGTCTTAAGCTTGTTCCTTCATGTTCATCATAACTTGTTCGGTATTCAAGAATCTTGAAGTCACATCAGTTAGCGGCCATTTACTGTCGTTCCTGCCCTGGGTCGAGTATCGCTTTCTTTGAACCATGGCTTCCGTTCTTTTGACGCTTCTGTGTGCCTGAAGTACTGCATCGTTGTATAAGTGTCTTAGCTGACAGCTGTATTTTTCCGTTCAATATTTCACAGTACATGCTGGTTGTTGATGAGCCTCTCCACTGTTGTTGACATCAGCAGACTGCTCACCGTGCCAAATTGTCTACCAGAAAGCATCATACAAACTGCAGGGTCTGTCAGAGTATCAGGTTGCCAGTTGTCGGTTAAACAGTTATCTGATTGTCTGTTCCCAGGTTGCAAGTGGTCTGGTGAATTGTTGTTAATTTGTTCACCCCGCTGAACATTTTGCTCCTCTGTCCTGTTTTGCTTTAGTCATTCGGTAATCGTGAATGACTACGTATAAGTTAGTGACCATTTCCTGTTGTGCTTCCAGTCGTTCCTGCTCTGGGTCGACTGTCGCCTTTCTTTGAACCATTGCTTTCCTTCTTCTGAGGTGCCTTGGTGTGCAGAGGGTAGGAGAGATAAGCGAATTCTAAACCAGACTGCATCGTTGTAAGTGTCTTCGTTTTCAGCCTACAGTTGTATTTTCTCTAGGAGTATACTGTCCAATGTTCAGCAGTGAAATGATTTCGAGTGTGTTCGTCTCCTCTTTTATACATGTCAGTGATATCCCAGAGTTCATTTCTCCTGAAGTTTGTGCAACATGTTATGAAAACTGGTCTGGTCTAGTTAATATAACATGCACGAGTCAGGTGGTATGTGATGAACTTTGAACTATTCACATTCGTACTACATATTTAATGGTGTCTATTACCTTCAATGAAATAATATCAACCATCAATGTAAGAAGGTAACTTTAGTGGATTTGAATTGCCAGTAAATGTTTTTTTGAGATTTATACTAATATCACATATACACCTAAGGGTGTTAGATACACGTAGACGTGACGTGTGAGCAGGCAATACGAGTTGTTTATTTGCTAAAGAACTGTTTGCTTGGTGTAATCATAGTGTTTTATTTGTGCAGTAAATATTGAGATATGTTGAGGTTACTGTTAATGTGGTCGACCAGTGAAAACAAATAAGTATACACGCAGTCGTATTCATTTTCTTAAATGACAACGCCATTCATTTAAAAGTTACAGCTCCTCCCAATTTCCGCTCTACTCATGTGTGATTAATTAACACGAAAACTATGAAAAGTGTGTAAAGCAAATATTTTGAACATGCAGACTCGAAGATTGAAGTGCGTACGAATTATTTACTATTGTCTCAAACAGTATAACTCATACACTTCATATAAGCAAAGATAGTTTTGCATAAAGACGGAAACCTCTGACTAAATGTTGTAATTAAAATTGCGCAAACCACGTGGCGTGACTTCTATTACGAGATGCCAACAACCCAATTTCGTATCAAAGTCAAACACCTTTTCTATATCAAGTAAACTGAAAATTAGTTGCATAACACAAAGCTCGTACAATAAAAAGAGTGGTCACTTAAATTCGTCGAGTCAATGATTTGAATGCCACAGCCGTGATGAAATCAGCAAGTCTGAATATATCATAGCTAATTATGGATACTGCATGCAATTGGGACATGCATAGTTACAATTTCTCAAACCAAATAACCCTTACACTTCCTATAAACCAAAATGTCTGTGCAGCAATACGGAAGCCCGTTATTGCACCAACAAATTAACATACACACGTGTCGCATTTATTAAATGGTATATTTTGTCATATTTCATAGTGATGTAAATTTCAATAAACATTGAAGAAATCTAGGCTAATAAAGTAACATATCAGTAGGGTAAAACTAACCTGTCTCACGACGGTCTAAACCCAGCTCACGTTCCCTGTTGGTGGGTGAACAATCCAACGCTTGGCGAATTCTGCACAAAAACATTTAAATGTATAAATTGGTTGTTTTTTTCTAATTTTAAATTGCGAAATCTACGTGGCGTGACTGATTATTTGACGACAGCGGGCAGTCACCCGAAACAGATCAAGGGTGCGGAAAACTCTGACGTGTCATGATCTTTATCTGTTGATTGTTGCGAAATGTGGTCCATGCTGGGGTCATTAACTTAATAGATGTCTTAACTAATAAGCTGTTTCAAATACCAATTAATGTATTATTGTCTTATTTATTGTACACGTTGCGTTGTACACTGTGGCTTCTTGCTTGGATTAATCTTCATAATGTCTCTTATTCTCTGTATCATGCAACACATTAAACGTTTTACGATAACACATATGGACTGGTGTACATGTTCAATTTACTATACTCAAAGAATGTTACGTGTGGTTGTTACATGTGATCATTACTGCTGTTCCATCGAATATTTGTTTTATCTTGTATGCATCAACTGAGAACGCATCTTAGCACTGAATTGTCAGTAGAGTGTACGCTATCGCTATTTTTTCGATACATATTTCTTATGAACACGTGTCATTACTGTTTTATGAAGCAATACTTGTGAATTTGATCATCACCGGACAGTTATAAATGCGTCAATAAATGTAACTGTAATATGAAATCAATTTTTTTTCAAATTTACAATATTCAGCATTGATATTGATTTGAAGACACTGGTTGTTAATTTATTACAGTGGTACATTAAACAATATAGTCTGCAGTATAATCACGTACCAAATTAAAACACTTTTAATCCAGTTCGTAATATACATAAGGAAGGTAGTTTTTATCAGTTGTTTGATTAGCTCTTAAGTCTTGTTTTATGGCAACTTCGGCACTTATATAACAATTGTCGCAAATAGACTTACCAAATCAAGTTATTCGTATATATTATATTTTCTAATGTTTCTATTTGTGTCATTATTTATATTTGGCTGGTGAGTCTTATTATTCGTTAGTTATTGAATAGTGTGTTCCATATTTTGCGTCGAATCATTATGTTTACATTGTGTAATGATATTAAGGCATAAGACTCCCAGAGTGAAGTAGTTTCCGTGTACTGTCTATGAGCAATATGAGATTTGCAGATGGGTGTTTTCCATATGAAGTGATAATGTCTTTCCCCTTTCTTTTTTTATCTACTGTTGAAATTATTTATATCAATGTTTACACAATAACGCTCAAATGGCAACTAGTTTTATGTAGTTAAACCTCATCTAATCGGACACTCGGATGATACCACAGTTGAACTTTGAACTCTTGTTGAACCAACCACTGAAATTGACAATCCCATGTATTTGGTTAATACACGCATTGAATTGATGTAATTCATTTCTGTATATGTTTATTTCATCAGAAAAAAATGAAAATACAAGTAATTAAATAGATAAAATAAAAAATATGATGAGGACTGTGAAAATAGTTCTACTGTACTAGTCTAGTCCACAGCCCTGCCATGCTAGTAAACTTATGTGCATAGGTCATTGACGGACAGAAATTATTTATAATTTTAAATCTATATTAGGAAACAAAATAGATGAAAAATGCAATTAATCAATAACTATTTATCACAAAAAAAATAATAAATAACCAAGCAACCAGTTGATATAATAATTAATTAACCTGTTATGAAACAATTAAATGAATCAAACTGCTAATTAAACAAAAATACGAAATATAAATAATGAATTGGTAGGGAAAAAAACAATAAACAAAATCTTCCAAGGAAGTAACAAATATGCCCTGGTTAGCAAATATAACACAAAGAAAATAAAGTAACTAAAATAGTCAAGAAAGATGGATATGCCAGTTAACTACTTGGGTCTTTAAATCTGATTTAAATTGATTTCTATTATTTGAACTTTTTAATAAAATTGTGAGGGAGTTCCAATGTGTAACAGCTGCATATTTAAAATTATGCTGGAAAATGGACAAATGTAAATTTCTCATAAATGAATAATATTTTGTAATTCATAATGAAACCAGCAAACATGCATATGTTGAGAATATATACATGGTAGTGAATTATTTATGTGAGTATACTGTATCAGGGGATGGGTTGTTTATTTGACCAAGAACTGTCTGCTTAGTACAAATATGATTTGTTTGTCCCGAATGCACAAGGAGATTCTAGATATTTCTTTACATGGATATCTCCATTTAGAGGATACATAGTTCTTTCAATTCACAAACAAAAACGTATATGCCATAAAATCAATTATTAAATAAGATAAGCCCAGTACACAGGATGTCAAACACGTCAAAAATGATGAGTGTCTATCATATATAACGCTATAAATAAAAGTTTAGAGTAGATCCTACGTACAATCATCGATTTAAATGTTTTCTGTCCGTTATACTAGTATTCTGATATTGCCGAATACGCATGGAATGATTACGACTTGCATTGATGACGTAAACATGTATAGAAATGTATTAGTACGCGCACATTGGTGGGGTTGAAGCTGGCGTTTAAATACAATACAATACAATTTAATATATTCGGTAGAAATTGTAGGTTAATTGTCTACTACTATTGACGATAAAATCCCGTTTGATAAATGTACGATGTCGTATGATTGGACAACGCGTGGGAATATTTGGTGCTGAATCCGTACCAAATTAGGACATAGGCAACCCCATGTGTCAAAGCATACTCAAGCTTATCTTTATCAGTTGTGTGTTGCTTTACATACATCGTATCAGTGGTTTAACTGGCCACATTATTTAGGAATCAGTCAAATATGTTTTACATCTGTTTAGCAGACGAGAGAACAGTTTATGTATTGAGGCAATTAAGCAAGAATGGCAAATTAGAAAATACAACTATCAAAGAAATTTATGAAAACAAGTAATTTATGACTATTATAGAAGTTCGACACACAAAATATTAACATTGTGATAGTTATAAAAACAACACGGCAATATATCAGTGGCGATCGACTCGGAGCATACGTAACTGACGGTAGTATACTGAACATAACTTTTTTAAATCAAATATATAAAATATCAAATATATAACTTGCCGGGCTACTGTGACTTTTGTTGGTTGATCACATGCCGTAAGTTGAGTAGGAAGAGGCTAGGCCCACATCTGATGACGTGGCATCGGACTCCGGAAGCGCATTGATGCTCTAACATAATTTATATTTTTAACATCGTACCAAATTAGGACACGGGGAATCCTCAGACGTGTTCTACTCTAAGTAGCCAATATTTATCAGTTGTTTGCATACATGTACAATATTGGTACAATAGGTGTAATCTTTCAAATTTTCATTAAAATACACTAAAAACAAATCAGTGGCAAATCAGATTGTCAGTGTAATATGCAAATGCTAGCTAGAAAATCAATTATTGCCCGTGTGATAAAAAGGTCATTCGACTGATTAAAAATGTTTAAAAAACTGAGTTTTAATAGTAAGAATATTAAAAATAATAATAACGAAATCAGCAGTTACGTAATCTCTTAACATTGATATGGTGTATGCATTACCCTATTCATCTGTGCCTAAGTTTCAGATGTGGTATAGGTTATACTAGTATGCTTAGTAACATTTAGATAATGTCGGAATCAATTTATCATTTTTTAGCTCATTTTACCCATGTATTTGGCGATTTAGGGTCGGACATATATAATATGAACTAATCAGGTTCTAGCCAATTTGACATGTATGAGTCAGGTGATATTTGACGTACTGTCATTCTTAACTTTAGACTTGGGAATGATTTGACGGTTAATATTATTTTGAGTTTTATATATATTAGAAATACATTTAAAGGTGATATATAAATGTGGACGTACCATGTACACAGGCAATTTGACAATATGAGTTGTTCGTGTTAGCTGTTCATGCTTGGTTGGTATTTTATTTGAGCAGTAATTATTATAATATGTTTTTTTTATGTTTTTGCTAGTTGATGGTGCTCGGCCGATATAAGAAGTTGCAGACGATGTGTGTACATAGCTAACAAAGACTTGTTCGTTTAGAATGACTGGCAATGAAATTAAATAGATATTGTTAAATCAATTCCCCTTCAAAGCCTCTACTCTATATCAACTCAACTGATAAAATACTACAAAAAACGAGTACCAGTTATGATAGGTTTCGTCACTCGAATGTGAGAAACAAATATTTCTAACATGCAGACGATGGGAAATTTTAAATTGCCAAGAGAATTAAATTCCAAATAAAGTGTGTAATAATGAGGTGAAATATTCAAATTATTGGCTTAAATACAATATTTCAATATGTCTGCATATAGACAGCGGCATCTGGATGTACCAATAAATCATTGTACACACGTGTTGGAAATATATCATGATTTATTGAATGATATATTTCGTTATATTTCATAGTGATGTATACTTTGTTACTCAGGAAAGAAAACTATGTTTTCATTAAAGTATATATAGTGAATATACATAGGTGGCATTTATAATAAAAATACAATTAAATTTTGAAATAGTTTTTTTTTTCAGTTTTAAATTGCGAAATCCACATGACGTAACTTCCATTAAGAGATAACAGTCACATTATACATAGTTCAAGGGCAAAAAAATCATGACGTGTCATGATCATTATCAGTTGTTTGTTGCAAAATTTGTTTTCATGCTGGCGTCCACGTGTTAATGAATAACTCAAATGGACAGCTGATTTGGATAACAACTGATGTATTTCTGTCACAGCAAGATTTAGTGTGACTGAGTGCACAGTATAAACTGTGGATTCGTAGATGTAGATACAATGCTAACGCTACGAAGAGGCTTCTAGCTTGAGGTAATTAATTTCTTTACACGTGCTCATTATACAGCGTAATATGTAAAACATTGGACGTCTTACGATAACGCAGATTATATGCACTGGTGGACATGTTTAATATATTAATATATTTAAGGTGTGTTACATGTGGTTATTACTATTGCTACAACGAGTATTAGTTGTAACTTGTATTCATCAGCTGGGGATGCATCACAGCATTGGGTTGCCAGTAGATTACGTGCTATCGCTTTTGCACTCATAGCAACTCGCCTATTGATTTTCGTTTTTCTCAAATATGTATTTCACATAAAATCAAAACACGTGTCACTACTGTTTTAGAGAGCAAGTCTTGCTAAGTTGATTATCAAAAGAAAGTTACAAATGTTCCAATGAATAGAAGACTAAATATACTAGGTAATATAAAATCATCAATTATTTTTTAAATGTACAACATCCAACATTGACATTGATTTCCAAACACTGATTGACTGTGACTGAATTTCTGACTGTGGAACTCTCAAAAGACGAATACAGTCTGTAAGTGTTTTAATAGTCGCTGGTTACTTGTCACTATTTCTGTCTTGTATTTCAAATTAGACGGAGAGTCTTAACAAAAGACTCAAATTGAGGGAAATCGGCGATTACCACGTTGGTTGTTGGTTGGTCGGAACGAATTGCCACTTGAAGAATTCAAGAACAATTTAGGGTTAGGTCACCGCGTACACACACGAAACATAATAGTAAACAATACTGAACACCTTAATTTCATTAAAACAACTCTGGGTATTTCTGGCTTGTACTCCCTCTGACGACTGTCATTGTATTCGTTGAATCCGCTATATGACTTGGGAAACGCATTAGAAACTGTGTAAATGTTTGTGAAGATTAGATGGCGCACCCTGTCTCAGTGGTCCAACGTCACGTGACAATGATTGACAGCAGTTAATTATTCAAGCCCAGCGTCGCGTTTAACTGGTTTGTGTTTTTGACTTTCATTCATCAAAATCTCAACGCGTACACTATTTATTGTCATAAATATAGCATATAATCACTGCCGTGATATGATATACATCCACTTTGGTACGACATAAACTTTACCGGAGCTTGGTTGAAGCTATTTACTACATCGAGACTTGTAAGGAAATAATCCCTATTGTTTAGAAATGTATTATAGTATTTAGTATACCCAGATCTTTAATTTGACGATGCCATGTATTTAGTTAACATACTAATTAATTTGATCAAATAGCGAATAATTGTTTAGAAAAATATCTAATATTTTAGAATTTGTTTTGAAAAATACATTTAGTAAAGATACACATGGCATCGGATTATTTATGTGACTATACTTTATATGTTTCAGGAGTGTTTTGTATGACCCGAATGTGAATTGACGTGAATTTCTCTATTTAGAGAATTAATAATCCTAGATAGCATGTACATGATCGTACTCTCATCGTCATCAAATCATTATATCCATACAGTAACACCATCCTCACCATTAACGAGTATTGAATTCATTGCATTTTCTAGTTGCCAGGTTACTATGTCCTTAGATCAGTTATTAAATTGAACTTTTCAAAGATAAGCTCAGTACACAGGATGTCAAACACGTCAAAAATGAGGAGTGACATATAAAGCTATAAATAAAAGTCTGGAGTAGATCCTACGTACAACCATTGATTGAAATATGTTCATTCAGTTATACTAATATTCTGATATTGCTAAATACGTATGGGTGATTACGACTTGCATTGATGACGTAAACTGTATAGAAATGTATTAGTACGTGCACATTGGCGGTATTGAAGCTGGCGTATAAATACAATAACATTTATTATAATTTGTAGAAATGAGGGTGGGCTAATTGTCTACTACTATCGGCGATCTTCTACCTTGATAAAACAGTTCGAACCAGCCATTTGTTTCATGTATGTATAATTGGACAACTCATTGCTCCCGAATCCATGCCAAATTAAAACGTGGGCAACCCATGAGTCAAAGCATATTTAAGCTGGTCTTTATTACTTGTATGTTGCAATATATACACCGTATCTGTGGTTTAACTAGGCATGATTTATGTCAAATGTGTTTACTTGTGTTAACCAAACGAGATAACAGTTTAAATATTGAGGCAATTATTGATATCCAAATCAGCGAGAGCATAAAACAATTCAACAAGAACTAATGGTAAATTAGAAAATTTTGAAAGACAATTATTAAAACTAACAGTCATGACTATTGTATATAGAAAATCGACAATGTATTAACACTGTTTTTGTTAATACAAACTCTAAACAACACGACAAAATTTCAACAAATAATGTGTTATCAGTGGTGAATCAGAACATTGCCTCGATGCAACGTTCACGTAAATATGTCAGTTCACTTCATGAATTTAGTACGAAGACACGGACCTCATCATTATAATTGCAAACTATGCCATATGAAAGATGTTCAATATCCAGCGTGGGATTACTATCGTTTCGGTCATTCGTTGAACGTTATTGTTTATGTAAATGTTGCTGCACTGCTGTTAGTAAATGTACAGCAATTGCTTTGAAAGTTATTGAACTTGTTTGCCACAATAAAGATTGTAATTTAAGGCAACTGATTGTTGACTCTTTAACGTAACTCACTGTAGCATACTAAACATATTTTTTGTTAAATCAAGTGTGTGATGGACAGATTCCATTGTATCATTTAATATATATAACTTGCCAGGCTACTGCGACTTTTGTAGGTTGATCACATGCCTTAAGTTGAGTATGAAGAGGCTAGGTCAACATTTGATGACGTGGCATCGGACTTAGCAAGCACATTAATACTCTAACATAATTTATATTAACATCGTACCAAATTAGGGCACGGGGAATCCCCAGACGTGTTCTACTCTAAGTGGCCAATATTTATCAATTGCTTCTTGTTTGCGTACACTATCAGATTAGCCTAATCAGTCACCTCTTTCAGGTACCAGATGTGTTCTACTTCATTCCAATGTTCATTAAAAAAATACGCCATATTATATTATATGCCAAACTAAATTTGAATGCAGCTTTTCTTTTTTAATACTTTGTGACCCATTTGCGAGAATAGTCTTTGCACTTAACATCGGTGAAGCTGTAATGTATTTAATCCGTGTGACTCTTCTTTACACGTATTCGTTATATCCAGGGAATAGGGGAATAGAAATAAAAAATGGCAAAGTATTCATAGAATAAAAAATAATTTATTCATACTGGTAATGCAACAATTAAATATAAAGTAAAATAAATAAAGAACAATATGTGAATAATGCAACAACAAAATAAAGTAACATTTTTTAAATCTACTGAATAAAATAGTCTATCACTAGTATTGTTATAAATAATTGTTCCACGATGATTTAAAGTGAAGTAATATATGAGTAAACGTGACAACATAATTATAACTATAAAAAAATCATTAAAACGTGAGATTAACATTCAAGAATTGCGTTGTACATATATAACATGAAATCGGGAAAGTTTTATTTCAAGATTGTTTATAATAAACATGTGCATGGTGTACACGTTAATAATGTCATTGATTGGTTCACCTAGATTTGTCGTGGAAGAAATCACATGGCGTAGATGGTGTATGTTGATGGGTTAATGGTTATTCTTTTGACATCGGTCTTTGGCGGTTTTTGGTGATATTGCCAGTTTGTCCATTGGCTGTTTCCTTCAGTCCTCCAGTCGTTTCTGCCCTGGGTCGACTATCACCTTCTTTGAACCGTGGCTTTTTTTCTTATTAGATGTTGATGAGCCGCTCCACTGCATTTTTCAAATGTCTGTCAGGGTATCAGTTGCCTGTTCTCAGGTTGCCAGTTGTCTGGTATAAAGTTGGTAGTTCATACTTCTAAACATTTTGTTGTTAGTCTCATCTGTCCTATTTGGCATAAATCATTCGGTAAATGTGAATGACTATAGGTTAGTGACCATTCCCCGCTGTGCTTCCAGTCGTTCCTGCCCTGGGTCGACTGTCGCCTTTCTTTGAAGCATGGCTCCCTTTCTTCTGAGGTACCTTGGTGTGCAGTGGGTAGGAGAGGTAAGCGAATTCTAAACCAGACTGCATCGTTCTCGTGTCTTCGTTCTCAGCTAACAGTTGTATTTTCTTTTGGAGTATACCGTCCAGTGTTCGGCAGTGGAATGATCTCTAGTATGCCCGTCTCCTCTTTTATACATGTCTGTGATATCCCAGAGTTCACTGACGTTTGCGCAACATCACTGATATGGCAACTGGTCTGGTCTAGTTAATCTAACATGTACGAGTCAGGTGATATGTGATGAACTTTGAACTATTTGCATTCAATGGTGTCTGTCATTTTCAACTTAACTTTAGATTTGGATATGAATTGACGGTTAATATTATTTTGAGTTTTATTCTCATAGTAGAAATACATTTATGGGCGATAAAGAAAAACGTGTTCGTTTAGAATGACTGGCAACGCCATTTAATATTGTTAATATGCAGTTGGTATAATCAATTTTCACTAAAGGTTGAAGCCCCTGTATTTGTGGCTAAATACTTCAAAAGACGGATACAATCGCTAAGAAACATGGTAAAATGTGTGAAATTGCTTCGAGAATTGAATGTAAATAAAGTGTATATGAGACAAGATATTAAAATTATTGGCTCAAACACAATATATCGACAAAGATATTCCTGCATAAAGACGGACGCCTCTAAATGTACTCGTACATCACCGTGCGCATGCGTCAGAAATATATTTATGATTTATTGAATGGTATATTTTGTCATATTTCACAGTGATGTATACTCTGTTACTCAGGAAAAAGTTTTCATCAAGTGTTGAATAGTGAAAATACATAGGTGGCGTTTATAATACAAAAAAAAAACAATTATTTTTTTATTTTCCAGTTTTAAATTGCGAAATTCACGTGGCGTGACTTCCATTACGAGACAACAATCAAATTAAACATAGTTCAAGGGCGCACAAATCATGACGTGTCATGATCATTATCAGTTGTTTGATGCAAAATGTGTTTCCATGCTAGCGTCCTAAAGTTAATGAACAACCAGCTAGCCAGCTGCTTTGGATACCAACTGATGTATTTCTGTCACATGATTTGTGCACAGTATATTAATATTAATTTCTACACACATGCTCATTATACTGTATAATATGTAAAACATTGGACGTCATACGATTATGTGGACTGGTGTACATGTTCAATATATTACTATATTTAAAGGGTTTTACATGGGGTAAAATGCTACAACGAGTATTAGTTGTATATTGTATTCATCATTTGGGGACGCATCATATCACTCGGTTGCAAGTAGTAAAATCACCAATTAAATGTGCAATATTCATCATTGACATTCTATACACTGATTGTTAATATTTGACCGTGGAACGTTCAATAATGCAGTCTGCAATTGTTTTAATATTCGCTGATTAGTTTTTATACAGATCTTCTATATATAATAACAGTTGTGAGCTGCCTAGAAACCTTTAGTAGAAGTTTCGTGACGTAGGGTCGTACGTAATACTATTGTTAACTATATACCAAATTAAGACACTTGACACCCCATTTGTGTTAACAACTACGAAAGATCATCTTAATCGATTGTTTTGCTTAGCTTTACGTCTTTCTCTATGGTGAAGTTGGCACTCATATAACAATTGTCGCCTGGGGTATTAAGTAAAGAAATGGGTAAACAAGTATATATACTTGGATGCTACATGACAAAACACGCATATTTCGAGAAAGATAAAAGCTGCAGGAAACTGTTGTAGTATAATATATAAGGATACATAAAATAATTAACAGAATCTTTGCTTACTAGTAATTATTGGATACTGTGTTCCATATTGTCCACGTCTTTCTTCTGTGGTAAGAGCAATATGTTAATTATAAACCAGACAGCATGGTAGATGTCTTTTATCAGCTGTGTCTTCTCCTTAACTCTACCGTTTAATGATCGGCAGTGGATGCAATGTGATTCCCTTTCTTTGAATTCGGTGGTGGTTACTGCAATTATATCAGCATTATGATGAAAACAACAATAACATGAAACAACAATTGCGCGTTCTTGACACATTCAGAGTAAAATACAATGGATGCTGGAACTAACATTTTACCATTTGAGATGCTTCGAGCAGCATCCGTATTTTAAGTTCGTTTTCAAATCGTATATCTTTGCGGAGATTTTGATATATATGACGTCATCTAAATAAACGTATTTTTCAATGTGAAGAAATCAGTGAGTCACTAAATGGAAAGACGGTCACCTGGGACGTCAACTAAAATGGAAAGTCAAACAATAAAAACAAAAGAAATGTGAGTGACTGTGATATGTAAAGCTACTTATATATACAATGAAACGAACGTTATCATAATGATTTCAAAAATACTTACTGGCAAAATATGCTTCTTTATGTTAAATATTCAAAGTTGTTTTTAAGGCAACTTATTGTTGAACATATAACGCAACTTCCGATAGTATACTGGCCATACTTTCTAAAACGTCAAACGTGCGATAGACGTGTGTGTTTGTATCAGTTAATAGTTATAATTCTTTAGGCTTCCGCGTCTTGTGTAGGTTTATCAAACCCCGTAAGCAGGAAAAGTGTTTTCCTGCTCGACTTCCTTTTCTTTTTTGAACCATAACTCTCTTTGTTCTGAGGTACCTTGGTGTCCAGTACGTAGGAACATTATGCGAATTCTAAACCAGACTGTAATATATTTGGCAGTACATGTTGGTTGTTGATGAGCCTCTCCATTGTTGTTTCTATTGACATCATTTGTCACTGCCAGTCATGCCAGGTTGCCGACTGTACAAGATCCTTCAATGTCTGTCAAACTTCAGTACCTGTCAGGTTATCAGTTGAAGGCTAAACAAATATTCGATTACTTCTTCATATGTTGCATGCTGTTTCATGAACAGTTGTTAATTCATACATCTTTTCCCCGTTAGTCTAACCTGTCTTCCTGTTAATTTCTGGTCTCGTCTATTTAATTTAACATCAGGTTATTCGGGTGATAGATAAACTTTTAATTATTTGCTTTCATATTAGAAAATTAATGGTGTCATCTATTAGCTTCAATGAAATAATACCAACCATCAATGTAAGAACTTAACTTTAGACTTGGGTTTAAATTGCCAGTAATATTACATATACACTTGAAGGTGATAGGTAAATGTGGATGTGTTATGCGGACAATAAGTGTTGTTTATTTGATGATCACTTCCATTTCCACATTGATTTTGGGTTAATTAACACAAACAACAGTAAATCCATGAGAGGTGTGGTCACTCAAATGTGTGAAACAAATATTTTGAGCAGAATTGGAAATTAGATATGCATGAATTTAAATATTAAAAAATGTTTAATATTATCTCAAACACTTATAAATAAAGATATGTTTGCACGGGGACCTGTGAGTGTGCTAACAAATCAGTGAATGCACATGAACTGAATGTTAATATTAAAATTATAAAAAAACACCTGGTGTGATTTCCATTACGAGATAACAGTCACCAAAAACAGCTGTTCAGATGTGTATTATCCTGCAGCTCAACGAGTCACAGTTATTTATACTAAATTAATTCAAGAGTATGGAAATCCCTGACGTGTCATGATCGTTATCAGTTGATTGTTGCAAAATGCCTTTTTATACTAGAGTCGTTAAGTTAATGTATGTCTAAACTGGCCAGCTGTTTCGGCAACCAACTGATGTATTTCTGTCTTAGAAAGATATAATGTAATTACACACCCATATGCACAATAGGAACTGATGATTTGAGGATGTAGATCCAAAGCTCATAACACATGGACTGGTGCAGATATTCAATTTTTTATATTTACAGGATGTGGTTGTTGGCATGTGGTACTGAACATTTCAAACCCCTTGCCAATTCAAATACATTGAGAAAAACTTCTTTTAACAAAATAATTGCCTTATCTTGTGAGCAGAGTTAGACAGAATGAGGGAGAATATACTGATATCAAAACAGGATAAATAAAGCTAGGAATGAATTCGTCGCCGGGATTTTATACACAGTAGGCTGAACGTATCTGTGATATAAAATCACCAATTATGTTTTAATGTATAACATTTAGCATTGATTTCTAGATACTGATTGTTGATTTCTGACTATGACAGATTCAACAGTACAGTCTGCATGTTTGTTGAAATAGTATCTTGTCAGTTAGTAGTTAAAAGTTATGAATCCATGTTACATTCTAACAGTTGCCGGCCAACCTTAGATGTGTATGGTGACGCATGGTCGTACGTAATTATATTTTTAACCTTATACCAAATTTAGACACTGGAAACCCCATTCATGTTATACAAATACGAAAGGTCATATTTATCAGTTGTTTGTTTAGCTTTTACGTCCTGTTTCATAGCGACTATGTTACACTTGTTCCCAATCAACTGAGATAGTACATATTAGTCACTGTACATAGCCTTTATTTTTTAAACAATAGTTTCAAGTGATGAAATCATGTATTTATTTAGATTTCGGGTCTTAATAAAATACTGAAATTTCAGAATTTGATAATCATGTGCCAGGGAAATAAAAAGAAAGGCTTTAGTTAAGGTTAAAATAGTAAAAACATACAAAGTAATTCAACAATTTATTAAATAATGTGAAGTAACAAACATTTTACCATTTGAGATGCACTGAGCAGCAGCATGAATTTCAACATGCCGTATTTTAAGTTCGTTTTCAAATCATATATCTTTGCGGAGATTTGCAGAGTAAATGTTGAAAATAATGCAGAAACTCCAATAAACAAAATCGTTGCTTACTAATAATTACTTTTCCATATTTTTAATTTCAACCATTAAATCACCGAGTTTTAAACTATGGGCATATAGTATTTATAAATATCAACTAATCACTGTCATTTGTGAATAAAGGGCATGGAATATGTGTTGATTTTTACAGTAAAAATCTACAGGTTGTGCATATCAGTTCATGTTTAGAGTTCGTTTAATGTCACTGATTGTTTTTGACCAACTCCATCAAGCTGTCTGTTTTCTGCTGACAGCTATTATAACAATGCTCACTATGTCTGATGTCTGCAATCCAACATCCTACAAACTTGAATGTCTGTCAGGTCATCATATTGTCAGTTGTCGAGTAAACAATTGTCTGGTTACCTATTGTCAGGCGGCCATCTGTCTGGCAAACAGTTGTTAGTTCACAAGTCTAAACATTTTGCTGATAGTCTAGTACAACACAAATCATGTGTTAGTCGTACTTCTATGAGGATGAGTTAGTGACCATTTTCTGTGTGGGGGTTGTATATCACAACCTGCAAATAACAGAAGCTCTCTGGGTTGAAGGTAATTCATTGTTTTGCAAATGTTTATCATATCATGGAACACAGTGAACGTGAATAAGGTTATATTAAGCGGTGAGTTAAAGAGTTTCAAATAAGGCCGTCACATGGTTACCGGTGCAGTTGTGTCCTGTCCGTACATTCATGTACACAACATTCGTCAGGCCACACTTCATCCCTTAGCTGTCAGTAGACCAATTTTTGTATGAACTTTTGAGTCAAAAGCATTCACCAGCTGTGATTCCCGTGTGTCATATTGATTTGATTTTCGTGTGTCACAATTACAAAACAGGCATGAGGTCTAGATACGTGTTTTTGTACTTTTTCAATTTGCTGAGTTGCTACATCTTGAATCCCAAATAATTCATAAATGTGTCAAACCAAGAAAGTCTAGAATGTTCGCGTGATATAAATTACCAATATTTTTCTTTCTAACTTGCTAATACATGGCATTGACATTGTATTTGATGATTGTTGACTTTCTAACTATAACATATTTAATAGTAGAGTATGCATGCATTTTGTGATAATTCAAAGAGTTACTTATCATATCTAAACAGAAACATCACATTATTTTAAACTTAATAATTTCTTTGATTAGCGTTCATGTTTTTATATAGGCCAAAGTTTCTAATGGTCAACCCCCCTAAATAAATACAGAAATACATGGAGAACTTTGAACAGTTGAACAAAATATTTGATTGTTGACAAATGTTTTTTCTATGTTTTACATGAAACAAATCAATCGAGTGAAGTTATCAGTGATTGACTTTGAACATATAGAATTTTTTTATTATCAAAGAATAATGGAAACGTGAGATTAACACTCATGAAATGTATTGTACACAATAAGTAGAAAAGGTAAAAGGTTTTCTGATGTCAATGATTTTATCCAGATTTGTCAAGGAATATATAACATGCAGTGCATGTTGATGGATCACTGGTCATTCAGTTGGTGTCAGTTGTTGACATTGCTCCACCATCCAGCATCAATCAAATATATTGGGTAATACACCTCAACATTTGCTTGTTTGTTTGTTTTCTCCCTTCCCCCGTTTTTCAGCATAAGTTGTTGTTTACTGTCATGCTTCCTGTTGCTTCTGCCCTGGGTCGAGTGTCATCTTTTTTGAACCATGGCTCCCTTTTTTCATGGGTACCTTGATGTGCAGTAGACCAGACTGCGTCTTGGTGAGTGTTCTCGTTCTCAGCTGACAGTTGAATCGTGGACTATAACGTTCAGCAGCACATATTGGTTGTGGACGAGCCTCTCTGCTTTTGTTTATAGTGACATCAGCTGTTTACACTGCTTATCGTATCAGGCTGTCAACCATGCAGCGTCCGTCAGACATCAATGTCTGACAGGTTAGCAGTTGTCAGTTGTCGGCTAAACAGTTATCCAGTTACCCGGTCTCAGATTGTCAGTTGTTAATTCATACATCTGAACATGTTTATGTTAGAATTAGTCGGTAATCATGAACGCGTAGGTATACATTAGTGACCATTTCCTGCCGTACTTCCAGTCGTTCCTGCCCTGTGTCGGCTGTCGCCTTTTTTGAACCATGTCCCCCTTTCTTCTGAGGTGCCTTGGTGTGCAGTGGGTAAGAGAGGTAAGCAAATTCTAAACCAGACTGCATCGTTGTAAGTGTCTTCGTTCTCAGCTGACAGTTGTATTCTCTTTTGTAGTATGTCGTCTACTGACAGTGGAATGATTACTGGTGTGCAAGTTACCTCTTTTATACGTGTCTCCCGGAGTTCCATTGTACTGACGTGTGCGCAACATTGCTGATGGCAACCGGTCTGATTTAGTAAATTTAAATTGGACGAGTCAGGTGATATATGATGAACTTTGAATTATTTGCATTTGTACTACATATTCAATAGTATTATTTATTAGCTTCAACACGGTTATTGAATTTAGACCTTGTAATACATTAAGGGTTATATTTGAGTTATACTAGAGTATACGAATATAACATGTACAATTAAAGGGAATACTTGTGGACGTACCATATGCACAGAAAATTAGGCAGACTTGTTTGTTTGAAAAGACACTGTTTGCTTGGTTCAATCAATATGTTTTATTTGAGCAGTAAATATTAGGATACTTTGGTGATGATGTGTGCACGTAGCCAAAAAAGTCGTGAACAACGTCATTCCACATGTTACAGCGCAGTCAGTAAAAATCAACTTCACATCAAAGACAAAGCCCCCCCCCCCGCCTTATGCACTGATCGTTGTTTAATTAACACAAAGCTCGTGCAACGAAAGGTCTGGTCAATCAAATTCATTGAATTATTACCTCTGGTGATATCATTACAGATGCTGCATCCCGTGGTGACATGCACGTGTAGTGAATATGCCACTGAACCACTCTCACGCGTATAGCTTAAATTTCAATGTGAAGTATATAATAAATATGACTATTACCCTATTTTCCGGTTTTGAATCATAAAATCCACAAGGTGTGACTTACATTACATTTTTTTGGCGACAACCACCTGACTGAAACAGCTGATGGTGTAACACCCTGAATCGCAGAGTTCACAGCTAAATTACCTGAGATGATGTAGAAACCCCCAGATGTCATAATCCTTATCAGTTGTGTTGGAAATGCGTGTGAATACGCCCTTAAGGAAAATAATAACTTAAATAGTAAGCTGACTTGGATACAAACTTATTTGTTAACTGTTTTAGTAAATCTGTGATTATATCCGTGGTGTGAAGTAGATTACATGTTAGCATTGCCAAGGAGCTTCTCGCTTGAGTTCATTAATCTCCATAAATACTCATCATATTTCGTAATGCTGTGTACATGTTGCAATAACACAGGTTATATAAACTGATCTACACATATGGTTGTTACATGACTATCAACACTACTACCATTGATTATTCATTTTACCCTACATCAGAGAACGCATTACATTACTGAGTTGTCAGCTAACTGGGTGTAATCGTTGTTGAACTCATAACCATTAATTATAACAAAATACACTGTGCGCATGAAGTCTAATGTGTTTACTCCATTCTGTGATTAATTATATAAATATATAATATTAAACATGACAGGTGAATAGGGCAGAGCTGTTTATTTGATGGGGTACTGTCTGCTCGGTACAATCAAGGACTGTTATTTGATTGGGGTAGATAAGAAAACAGTTGGGCATAATTGTTTTTCAAGTATACACGGGTGCCCTGCTTCGGGGGTTGCAATTGTGACAATGTAATGCACATGATGTCAAAAAAGTTGCCGGGGTCTTTCATGTACTTGTTTCTATACATTTATATTCAGCAAACGAATAGTTTCATTACGATGGACGCTACGAAATTATTACCTGTAGTTATATAATCGATATATAATGGGAAGGGGTGATGCACTTATTGTCAACAACTTGTAATACTACCAGTCGCCAGAATTAAAATTCGCTACACAAATCATGATAACCATACATAAAACGGAGGCTTTTAAATACAATCCAGCGATTACATTCAATTTTGCAATTGTTTCATTTTCTTTTTGAGTTTTAAATTGCGAAATCCACAGGGCCTGACTATATTTAATTAAAGAGTCATATCAATTCATATCTAATTGCTTAAAAGGACATGGAACAGCCCACATATGTCATGATCTTATCAGTTATTTGTTACAAATTGTGCTTTGCATGCGTGGTTCTTGAGTTAATAAATCAACTGGTCTTTTGATTTGAATACCAGCTGATGTGTTTCAGTCTAAGGAATATAGAATGCAAGCGTTTCTACAATACAAACAGCCACACAAATATTCGCGGGGGTCTTGGTTCTATGCAGAAATAGAAAATTGGGAGGAATTAATTATACATTATGTTGTGTGAGTTACAATACTGTGGACGTTTTAAATATTTATTGAGCTGTGTTGAAGAAGTTTTAAATTTCTTGCCACTTAGTGTTTATTACTGTAAATATATTATGCCTTCCATCATCCGCGGCGGTCGCATTACATCACTACACTGTTAGTGAACTGGGGTTTTTATAGCCTGACACTGACAACTACAATAATATTGATGTTAGTTCGTGCATCACAAAAACAGACTGCTTCTGAAGTCTAAAAACGTTTCATTTCCACCTAAATAAAGGTATCATGACCAGGATTATTATGGCCAGGTATTCGAAAAGATGGCATGCAATGGAAAAGTGTATATTCTTAATGTAAAATAACTATTTCATTCAAAATATGCATAGTATTCAGCGTTGTCATGTATTTGTATTATCCGCGTCAGAATTCATGTCACTGTGGGTGTTACAGTGGCTAAACAACAAAAAGTGCTTTGCCTATTGCTACGCTTCAAATAATGAAATTACATAATTTAACGCTTTATCTATCTAAACATTTTGGTCAATGTTGGGTTTGTGTGAAGACATAAGGTAGTACAGCGCATGCACACTGATGATCAAACATCTGTTTTAACCTTATATCAAATTGGGAAACGTAAATCCACACTTTCATTAGCCAGTATTTTTTCCTGACAACTGTTTATCATTGTGACCAATTATTGGAGGACATATCCTTACAAAAACGCGTGTAACGTTTTAGGAGATGGTCGTTCGGACAACTGTTCATTATTGTGACCAGTTATCGGAGGACACATCCTTACAAAAACCCATGTAACGTTTTAGATGGTCGTTCGGACAAATGTTTATCATTGTGACCAGTTATCGGAGGACATATCCTTAAAAAAACATGTAACGTTTCAGGAGATGAACATTAGGTGCACAGTCGAGGCCAAGTATACATTGTGAAATAAAAATAAAGTTGCAAAACATTCATAATGCAACAATAACACAATTGCTCAATACTAACTGTGATTCATTCATTGTATTGAGTGTCAAACTCTGGACACACACCAATTAGGACAATCAACTACTCATTGAAATGTGGTATAGAATGTAAATGAATGTTTTGAATTCAAGTGTTCCTTCTAGATTTGTTTTAACTAATAAACGTTTGTACATGATGCCCATCTTTAACGTCAACTAGATTTCTTGTAAAATAGATCGACCATGATGGATGGTGATGGGTCTCCTGTTGTTGATACCGCTCACCTTGTCATTGTTGTCATCTTGCATTGTTCACACACGGCTGTCTTTCAGGTTATAAATTATCAGGTTGCTTCGTAAGTTAATTTAATCTTAGTGTTTGTCATAAAGCATTCATTAGTCGTGCATTTTAGGTCTGGGTTAGTGGGATATGTGGAAGGTAATGTTAATCATATTTCATAACCTGAATTACAGTTGACGTGTAATAACACAGGTTATATTAAGCAGTGGAAATATTTAAAAAGGCTCAAACAAGGCTGTCACGTCGATATCTACCAGTGCAGTTGTCCCTGTCCCAGTCTATGCATTCATTGTACTCTGCATTCGTCAGGCCGCACCACGTCACTAAACTGTCAGTCGACCAAGTTTCTTTTCTACATTTAAAATGCTGTTGAGTTGCCAAGTTTTGAATCCCAAATAATTCATAAATGCGTCAAAAGAAGTCTGAACATATGCATAATACCAATCACCAATCGTACCAAGACAGGGTATTGACCATTGTTTTGTATATAATGAGTATTGACTTTCTGACTGGTACATTCAACGATAAAGTATGAATGTCTGTCATTACAAGTCTACTCTTACTGTGACACTTGAAAGTTGCTTAGCAATCTTAAGTAAACGTTTCGGACTAGATGTATATGGTAGCCAATGATCGGACATCACACTATTTTAAACTTTCGTTGATTAGCGTCCATGTTTTTTTCTACAGATAATTAGTCATCCATTTTTCATATAGACCAACCTATTTTTGACAGCAAACTTATTTTTTTAGTTTGAGAAAAGATTATTATTACATATAACGCAGGCGAAGTTGTAATATATCACATTTAATTGACTTATTTTCTCATATATGTGTACTGATTAGTATGCAGTGACACTGAGTTTGTCTGTTCTACTCGGAAGTTTGTTATAAAGAGTTTGTTGTGGTTACAGTGATTTCAGGTGGCAGTTGTTTAGTAGGTATAAATACTCAACGTTCTAGAAGGGGAATAATAAAAAAGCTGCAAAATAACCATGAAGCGAAACAATAGTTTATTCATACTAAATAATTCAACAACAAAAAAAATGTGATAAAGGGTGGACCATTATTGAAATAAATATCACAAAACTAGGTGAAAGAAAAAAATTGTATAGTTTTTCTGCCACCACAAGGTTTCAAATGGTAAACCCTTATATAGATACATAAATAAATAGAGAACTTGAAAACTCAATTGAACAAAATAGTTGATTATTAATAATTACAGACACTTTTTTTTTATTTTTTTACATGGAACAAATCAATCGGGTGAAGTAATCAAGAATGAATTTTGAAAACATACCAATATTAATTATCAAAGAATAATTGAAAAATGGGATTAACATTCATGAAATGTATTGTACCCATAAAAACATCTGCAGGGATACACCAAGAGTTTTTTTAATGTCAATGTTTGTTTCAACCAGAATTGTCAAGAAATATATCACAGGCAGTATATCGGGCATGTTGATGGGTCCCTGCTTATTCAGTTGGTGTCAGTTGTTGACATTGCTCCACCATCCAGCATCAATCAATATGTTGAGTTGCTTATCTCTTCGTGTTAGCATAAGCTATTCACTCACTGCCTTGGATCGAGTATGACTTTACTTTGAACCATGGGGTGCCCTGGTGTGCAGTAGATAGAGGCAATGTGTGAGCAAGATTGTACACCAGACAGCATCCTTTTCTTCGTTATCAGTTGACAGTTGAATCATATAACATCCAATGTTGAGCAGTACATGTTAGTTGCCGACGATTCTCAATGCTGTTGTTTCTGTTGGTATCAGCTGTTTACATTACTTATCATATCAGAATTTCAACCATGCAGCATCCTTCAAACGTCAATGTCTCTCAGGTTAGCAGTTGACAGTTTTCGGCTAAACGGTTATCTGGTTTCCTGGTTTCAGGTTGCCAGTTGTCTGGTTAACAGTTGAAAATTCATACATCTAAAAATCATTCGGTAATCATGAATGAATGAGAAGTTATACGTTAGTGCCCATTTCCTGTTGTGCTACCAGTCGTTCCTGCCCTGGGTCGACTGTCGCCTTTCTTTGAACCATGGCTCCCTTTCTTCTGAGGCACCTTGGTGTGCAGTGGGTAAGATAGGTAAGCGAATTCTAAACCAGACTGCATCGTTCTAAGTGTCTTCGTTCTCAGCCGGGATTTGTATTTTTATTTGTAGTATATCGTCTACTGTTCAGCAGTGGAATGATTACTAGTGTGTCTGTCTCCTCTTTTATATGTATCTCTGATATCCCAGAGTTCCATTGTACTGACGTTTGCGCAACATCACCAATATGGCAACCGGTCTGATCTGGTAATTTAACATGTATGAGTCAGGTGATATGTCATGAACTTTGAACTATATGTATTCGTACTACATCCCTACTACAATGGTGTCATCTTTTAACTTCAATACAATTCTTAACTTAATTTTCAGGTAATATATTAAGGGGTAATACTATTTTTGAGTTGTGTACTAATATTACATGTACAATTAAAGGTAATACTTGTGAACGTGTCATATGCTCAGACAATGAGGCAGACTTGTTTGTTTGGAGAAAAACTGTTTATTTGGTACAATCAAGGTGCTTTATTTGAGCAGTAAATATTAGGATATCTTTTTGTTATTGTTAATCATAATTTAGGGCTTATATGACGATGTATGCACGTAGTCAACAGAGTTGAGATTTAGAATGTCTGGCAGTGTCATTCTAAATCTTACTGCACAGTCAATAAAGCCCTTTCTCCGTATCTTTTTTTATTTAACAAAAATGAGTGCAATAAATGGTGTGGTCACTTAAATTCGTTGGACAAATTATTTTAATACCACAGACATTGCGAAATTATAACCTCTGATGATATCATAGTTAATTACAGATGCTGCATAAAGAAGAGACATGCACATATAATGATTATACCAACCAATCAGTCCCACGTGTATAGTTTTTAACATTGTTCACTGTTATATGGACTGATCAAAGGCGGCGGCACGATATTTTGCATGAGGGCAAGATCTGAAATCTAGACACTCTCAAAACGCTGTGTCCTGCATTTTGAGGGGGATTTTGCCGACACAACGGGTTTTAGCTTGATTTGAGAGGAACGACGACCCCCCCCCCTGTGCCACCGCCACTACTGATATACATTTGGGTGTCGCTGATGCATACATAGCCACTCGTCACTGAAGATAATAATTATTCTAAAATGCACAATGCGCATGAAGTCTAATTGAACTCCATTTATAAATATATAATTAATGACAGGTGAATAGGTGTGGACGTACCACGTGACAATAAGGAAGAGGTGTTTATTTGATGAAGGACTGTCTGCCTGGTACAATCAAGGTGTGTTATATGATCGGGGTAAAGATGAAAACATCTTGGTATAATTGTTTTTCAAGTATACGCTGGTGCCATGTTTCAGGGGTTACAAGTGTGACAATGTAATGCACACGTAGTCAAAAAAATATTTATCATTATGGAGTGATTGTCAGCGTCTTTCATTATTTAATTGTTTCTGTACCACGTGAGCAGACAATAATGCAACGGTGTTTATTTGACGAGGGACTGTCTGCCTGGTACAATCAAGGTGTGTTATTTGATCTAGGTAAACATGAAAACATTTTGGTATAGTTGTTTTTCAAGTATACGCGGGCGCCTTGTTTCAGGGGTAACAAGTGTGACAATGTAATACATACGTAGTCAAAAAAATTGTATCAATATCTAGTGATTGTCAGCGTCTTTCATTGTTTAATTATTTCTGTACACCCTCTTCTCAATATCCATTCAACTGATATTTGTTTAATTAACGTACAACTAGTGCTATATTTACTTTAAGAAGTGGAAATTCATATTCAGCAAATGAATAAATTAAGATCTCTCATGTTATAATATATACATATAAACGGTGTGTGCAATGCGGAGGTTGCGCACTTTTAGTCAACAGCTTGTAATATTACCAACTGCTAGAATTAAAATTCCAAATGTGTATGAATAAATATTAAAATTATCTATCTATCTAACACAATTACCGGTACGTATACAAGCCATGATACCCGTGCACAAAGACGGGGCACGAGAATACAAACCAACCAGTGAACGCAATTACGGTTACAAATTTGCAATTGTTTAATTTAATTTTTGAGTTTAAATTGCGAAATTCACAAAACTCGCGTGACCTTCACCACGCCACCAACCTAAATAGCTTATTGATAATGTAATAATTAAAGATTAAATGCTTAATTAAAGAGTCTTATCAATTTATATCCACTTGTCTATTAAATGACATGGACACTCCACGTGTGTCTTATCAGTTGTTTGTTACATGCATGCATGGGGCCTAAGTTAATAAATACTGGTTATTTGATTTTGATACCAGCTGATGTGTTTCAGTCAGAATACAGAAGATAGAATATGACTGCAAGCATGTCGGTGTTCTGGATCCTATGTTGAAATTGTAAATGAACTTCTGGATTTGGGGGAGTTCATTACTCCATCGATATCCATTATGCTGTGTGACTTTCAACACGGTGAATGTGTTAAATGTTACAAAAGATATATTGACTGGTGTAAATGTTCGATTTACTGTATTTAAAAAGTGTTAAATTGGTTGTTGTATGGGGCTTATCACTGTTGTCTCTGTCATAAATGTAAAGTGCCTTTCATCGGTTGCATCTCGTCACTATGCTATTTTGTTCGTGCATCACGATTACACAAAGTGCATCTGTCTAAGCACGTTTCTTTTTTATTGTAAATGTAGGTATTTTGGTAAAGAATATCATCACTGAGTATTCGTAAAGATGCCAAAATAAAGTTGATGTTTTTAATATAAAATCGCTATCTTTTTAAATAAGTATAATATTCAGCATTAAAACTGATTTGTATCATATGTTTGGTGTCATTTCGACTGTCCCACATTCAACATTATATGTTAAAACTTCATCATCAGTTAGTATACATTGTTGGGCTATAGATGCAGATTCGTGGCACTTGGGAGTGAATTATTTTGCTTTTATTACCCAAACACTACTTTGTAAGACGCAGTTTTTCGCGATCTCCGGTGAAATGGACCGTGCGTTAGACGACCAGGTTGAAATGGGCTGTAATATTTTGCTACATAACGGCTATTCACAGTCTTTACTACTCAGTCGCCCAAACGCCAGTGCGAGAAAATCGAAATGGAAAGGAAAGCATTTTAAATCAAGGCAGGTTTAATTCAACTACGGACGAGACGGGTCGATAAAATTTAAACGAACCCTGACCTCTGGAAATATAGAGTGCTTTAGTACCAGAGGTCGCCGAGCATGGCCGTACAACGTACTTTGCGACATCGATACAGATGCATGCTAGCTGACGATGGGGTGTTCGATTAAGGTAACCAAGATGGCATCGCAAAGTGCTTGATTTTTCCGCGGTATTTAATAACAGCATCTCATTGACGATTTTTCTGTAATTTCCAATTTATTTTTTTTTATTTTTAATTAACCGAGCATTTTACGTTTGTGTATTTTGCCACTGAAAAGGTAGTTAGCAATGGTGTTTATTCATTGCATCGCAATGCTATCAGCACGGTGATCGTTACAGCGAAACGAAAAATATATATAAATATAAAAAAAAAATATTGAACAGTATACCACTGGAAGCTGCCAGGCTGGAAGTTGTCGAATTGTTGCGAGATAAGGGTGAAAAGGTTAACTTATCATTTACAACTGTATGTTTTTTATTCCCCTTGTATGCTGGAAGCGTCTACGTCTTGTCTGTTTTTTTGTACTTTGCGAAGCTAGTTGATAGCGCTTGAGGTAAGCAAACAGGGTCCAGGACAGGAAGTCACACATTGTCGCATCGTAACTGAGCCCAGCACTCATTTGCATATAACATCAACAGTGACTTGTCAACCAAAGAGCAACGTAAACAAACTTTCGGGACTTTTAATCACATACGCGTGCCTCAGTTCCTTATATTTTACAATCGATTTTTGAGTTTGTTCCAGTATTGACAATGCTTTAAAATTTTAACACTGTGTAGCAAAGCCAAGGGTAAGAAAAAGCAAAAAAAAATCCACTCCGAGTGCTCAAAAACCTGCATCTATACCCTAATATAATTCTATTGTGACATGTGTGAGCTGAAAAACAAACTTATTAGCGGGCGTGAAGTTTGCGAAGGATTCATCCTTACCAATTCAATTAAATTGAAAAGACCTTATCTTGTGAGCACAATTAGACATGGTGGGGGGAATACATAATATTGTAAAAAAACAGGATAAATAAATACATTTTTAGGAATGCATTTTCACCCAAAATGTATAAATGTGCCAATAAATAGACTGAATGTATGTAATATAAAATCACCAATTATTGTTCAGCATTGACATTCATTTCCATACACTGATTGTTGATTTCTGACTGTGGCACATTCAGCAGTACAGTCTGTATGTTTGTTGGAATAGTTTCCTATCAGTTATGAACCTGCGGATCTTAAGTAGACATTTAGGCAAAACCTAGGGGTGTATGGTGACATAGGGC
Organism: Saccoglossus kowalevskii; assembly: GCF_978046115.1. Taxonomy (NCBI): domain Eukaryota; kingdom Metazoa; phylum Hemichordata; class Enteropneusta; family Harrimaniidae; genus Saccoglossus; species Saccoglossus kowalevskii. Next base: position 15,232,450 of record NC_140650.1, on the reverse strand, counting down.
CGTACGTAATTCTATTCTAACCTACTAATAAATTAGGACTCTGGAAACAATGTTAGTGTTATACAAATAAAAAGGTCATCTTTATCTGTTGTCTGTATAGCTCTTACATCATTTTATATGGCGACTATGTCACTCACATCCCACTTGTCGTTAATCAACTGAGATATTACTTGTCAACGTATCGAGTTTAGATAACGGCAACAATGGTCATCATCAATAGCCCTAAATTATAAAATGATAAAATCAAATTTGTTACTGTGTTATTTATTTGGATGGGCAGTATTAACAAAATTTCAAAAAAAAAAACATTTTGATAAACCTGAGCCAGGGAAATAAAAAGAAAAATTGCAAAAAACTTCAACAATAAAAACAACATAATAAACACAGTGAAGTAAAGTATATATAGAAAATAATGTGGAAATTATAAACTCCAATAAACAATATTGTTGCATACTAATAATTATTGGTTAATTGTGTTCCACAATGTACGTCGAACCATTAAATCTTCTAATGGTAAATTATGAATAAATAGTAATCATAAATATCAACTAATAACTGAAATGACTAAAAGTCTACACGTTTTGCACACCAGTTCGCGTTTTGGGTAATTTTAACGTCATTGGTTTATTGGCCCACTTCTGTTGACATTAACTATTGACACTGCTCACTTTGACAGGTTGTCTGCAATCCAACATCATTCAAACTTGAATGTCTGTCAGGTTGTCAGTTGTCGGGTAAACAGTTGTCTGGTTGACAGTTGTCATTTTGTCAGCTGTCTGGCAAACACTTCTTAGTTCAAGACTAAAGATTTTTATGTTAGTTCTGTATACCATAAATCAGTCGTTAGTCGTAATTCTATGAGGTATGAGTTAGTGAGCTTTTCTGTTGTAGTGTGGGGATTTTCATCACATCATTGCTACTTAAATATATGTATCGTGGTCAAGGTTATTTATAAATATGACAAACAATGGAAATGTGGATGTTCCTAATATAAAATCGCTATTTTTTTAAATATGTATAATATTCAGCGTTGATATATATCATTTGTGTGTTGACTTTTTGACTGTTGCAAGGATTCGTTAATTCAAGAATTTCAAATAGGTATGTTAATGTTAATGCATATAAGTATGCACGAATTCATTTACTTAAAGTTACAACGCTATACAGTGTACAATTGTTACAATGCTGTAAGTATCACTTTCCTTTCACATTTCCAGACTCTTCTCATTTTCATTCAAGTGATTTTCGATTAATATCACAAAAACTAGGAGAGTGTATGAAAGGTGTGGTTAATCAAATTTTTCGAAACTTATATTTTGAACACACAGACGCTAGGAAATTGGAAATCGTCTCGAATATTAAGTGTGTATTAATTTTAAATATTAATATGAAATATGCTAAAAATAACCATAGCTCTCTGGGTTGGGAGTAATTTATTGTTTTGCAAATGTTTATCATCTTTATAAGATAAACACAGTAGATGTGTAATAACACAGGTTATATTAAGCAGTGTAAAGAAGGCTGTCACATGGTCACTAGGGCAGTTGTCCCTGTCCATACATTCATTGTACTATGCATTCGTCAGGCCACACCACATCACTAAGCTGTCAGCCGACCAAGATGTGGTATGAACTGTGTAGTCAATAGCAATCACTGCTGCTCATATTAATGCATGAAGTATAAATTGATATAAATTACCAATATATTTTTTAAAATGTACTACACATTTGAATTGTATATAATGATTGTCGACTTTCTGACTGGCACATTCAACGATAAAGTATGGATGTTTGTTGAAATAGTCAATCATTACAAGTCTACTTATATTGTGAGTTGCTTAGCAACCTTGAGTAGACGTTTAGGCCAACCCTAGATGTATATGGTGACTTAGGATAGGACATTACACTATTTTAAACTTATTCTAAATTTCGTTGATTAGCGTTCAGTTTTTGTCTACAAATAATTAGTCGTCTATTTTTCATATAGGCCAATGTTGGCAGCAACTTTTCTTCTTACTTTGATCAGTTTTACGGAAGGAGTGCTATTACACATAATGTAGGTGAAGTTGTATTATATCAAATTTAACTAACACGTTTTATCACGTATATGTAGTGATTAGTATTCAATGCCACTGAGTTTGTCTGTTCTACTCAGTAGTTTCTAATAAAGAGTTTGTTATATCGAGGTTACAGTGTATTCGGGTGGCGGTTGTTTAACAGGTATAAATAATTTACATTCTACAGGCAAAATAATAAGAAAAGCTGCAAAATACACATAGAGCAAAACAATAGTATATTTATACTGAATAACGCAACAAAAATTAAATTTGGTAAAGGTTTCGCATCATTGAAACAAACAAATATCACACAATTAGTTGAAGGAGAAAAATACTTTGTATAGTTTTTCTACCATTGTCACAATTTCTTATGGTACATACAGAAAAGAATGGAGAAATTATAAACCCAATTGAACAAAATAGTTGATTATTAATAATCACAGAAAAATCAATCGAGTAAAGTAATCAAGGATTAACTTTGAACACATAGCTATGTTAATTATCAAAGAATAATTGAAACGTGGGATTAACGTTATGAAATGTGTTGTACACATATAAGTAGAAACAGGTAAGTGATTCTTTACAATAAACATGTGCATGAGGTACACCCAGAGTTTTACGAATGTCAATGAATGTCAGTTGGTGTCAGCAGTTGACATTGCCTCACCATCCAGCATCAATAAAATACGTTTCAACATTTGCTTGTTAGTTTTCTCCATTCCTCCATTTCGGTATACGTTGTTCACTGTCATGCTTTCTGACTTTTCTGCCCTTTGTCGAGTATCGCCTTCCTTTGAACCATGGCCTGCTTTTTTCATGGGGTACTTTGGTGTGCAGTTACCATACTGCGTCTTGACAAGTGTCTTTATTCTCAGCTGACAGTTGAATCATGGACTGCAGTACGTGTTGGTTGTCGGTGAGCCTCACTGCTTTTGTGTATGTTGACATCAGCAATTTACACTGCTTATCTATCAGATTGTCAACTATGCAGCATCCTTCAAACGTCAATTTCTGTCAGGTTAGCAGTTGTCGGTTTTTGGTTAGTGGCCATGTCCCGCTGTGCTTCCAGTCGTTCCTGCTCTAGGTCGGCTATCGCTTTTCTTTGAACCATGGATCCCTTTCTTCTGGGGTACCTTGGTGTGCAGTGGGTAGGAGAGGTAAGCGAATTCTAAACCAGACTGCATCGTTCTAAGTGTCTTCGGTCTCAGCTGACAGTTGTATTTTCTTTTGTAGTATATCGTCTCCGGTTCAGCAGTGGAATGATTTTGAGTGTGTCCGTTTCCTCTTTTATACGTGTTCCTGCTATCCCAGAATTTCATTGTAGTGACGTTTGCGAAACAACGCTGATGGCAACCTGTCTGATCTAGTTAATTTAAATTGGATGTGTCAGGTGATATATGATGAACTTTGAACTATTTGCATTTGTACTACATAGTTAATGGTGGCATCTATTAGAAAAATATGGTTCTTAAATTTAGACTAGGGTAATTAAGGGTTAATACTATTTTTGAGTTGTATACTAATATTACATGTACAATTAAAGGTAATACTTGTGAACGTGTCATATGCACAGACAATGAGGAAGTGTTGTTTATTTGTTTGCTTGGTACAATCAAGGTATTTTATTTGGTGTGGTCACTTAAATTTGTTGAATTATTTTAATGCCACAGACATGGCGACATTACGACTTCTGGTGATATCATAGCTAATTACAGATGCTGCATGCAGAAGAGACATGCACATATAATGATTATACCAACCAATCAGTCCCACGTGTATAGTATTTAACATTGTTCACTGTTATATTGGCTGATGTACATGTGGTTGTTACATGATCACACACATCACATTTGAACTCTCTCCCTCCATATACATTCAACTGATATTCATTTACTTAACGTACAACTAGTGCGATATTTACTGTGAAAAGTGGAATCTCGTATTCCGCAAATGAATAAATCATGATATCTGGTTATATAAGAGATGCATATAAACGGTGCGTGCAATGGGAGGGAGTTACTCACTTACAGTCAACAACTTGTAATATTACCAGCTGCCTGAATTAAAATAAATAAAATAAAATATGTATGTATTAAAATATTATTTTCCATTGTCTCAAACACAATAACCGGTACACAAACCATGATACCCGTGCATAAAGACAAATACCAACCAAAAGGGCATGTAATTACGGTTACAAATAATTTTCTCTTTGAGTTTTAAATTGCGAAATCCACATGGCGTGACTTCCATCATGCCATCTACCTAAAATAGCTTATTGGTGATGTAATACACAGCATATTTAATTATAGAGTCATATCAATTCATATCTAATTGTTTAAAAGGACGTGGAACACCCCACATATGTCATGATCTTATCAGTTGTTTGTTACAAATTGTGCTTTGCATGCGTGGGCCTAAAGTTAATAAATAGCTTAACTGGTCTTTTCATTTGAATACCAGCTGATGTGTTTCTTGGGAAGATAGAATGCAAGCGTGTCCACAGTACAAACTGCCACACAAATATTCGGGGGGGGGTCTTAGTTCTGTGCTGCAATTGAAAATGGGCTTCTAGGTTTAAGAGAATTCATTATTCATTATGCTGTGAGACGTTTAACACAGTGGACGTGTTAAATGGCATACAGGATACATGGACTGGTGTAAATGTGCAATTTACTGTGTTAAAAAGTTGTAAATGTCTTGTCACTGTTACCGTAAATGTATTGTACCTTCCATTCATCAGCTGAAGTCGTATCACGTCACTACGCTGTCAGCGTACTGGGGTTTTATTTTTTGAATTGAAACCACTGACAACTGTACTACATTACAAATACACTGATCTATCGGTCACTGGTAGCATTGTGGTTGTCGCTCCAGACTCATGATCGGTAGACCCAAGTTCAAATCCTACCTTAGGCTGAACATCAAAAGGTCAACCCCTACTCTGGGAGAGTGTGCCACAGACTCAATGGGAAGGCCAATTCCACTGGTCGAGATTCATTCACTAACAAATGCCACTTTGGGTGAACCTTTGTTAAGGTCCGCAGGTGCTTGTCTTCGACCGAGCCTGGTTGACGCCAGGATAGCGCGTGTCAGCACTAGCACTTGCAATTTGCACATACAAAAAAAAGTCAGAAAAGACAACGGTGACATTCAATGTCCAGATCTGTCGCCTGGCACAAAAATGCACAAATCTAAATCCTTTTCTTTTCTAACACTACATTAAAGACTTTCAATCGACATTGTGAAATTCTTTTGTTTATATTAAGAATAATTCATAACTAAACGAATTTCCGATTACACACGAATATTAAAGAAAAGGGCAAATTTGCTATATTCTTTTGCCTCTCATTTGTCTTGAATTATGACTAAAAGAAGCAGAATGAAATTACAAACTAAGTAGTGTGTTTAACAACTCATGTGTGAACAATAGCTTTTATAAATATGATTTTAACCTAGTAAAAATACTGTATTATTCTGCATAAAAACGAAAGAATTTCACAATGTCGAAAACGGGAAGTCTTTATCGCAGTGTTTTTAATTTAAATAAAATTATCATGACCAAGATTATGATGGCCGGATATTCGTTAAGATGGCAAACAATGGAAAGTGCATTTCCTTAAAATATGAAATCTTTCTCAAAATATGTATAATATTCAGTGTTGACATTTATTTGAAACATCTGCGTGTTGACTTTTTTAATGTCGCATATTCAAACTTTATGTGTTAAAAAAGTCTATCATCAGTTAGTATACAGTGTTAATATAATTCAATTGTGACACGTGTGAGCTGAATAACAAATGTAAGTAGACGGGCGTGAAGTTTGGGGAAGAATTGCTTTGCCTGCTGCCAAGTTTCAAATATTAGTATTAATCCTCCATCTGTCTAAACGTTTTGGCATGCCCGAAGATGATCAAACTGCTTTTAACCTTATATCAAATTTGGAGATGTGAAACACCACTTTCAATTTTTTCTGGCAATTGTTCATCGTATTGTGACCAGTTATCAGAGTGAATAACCATACAAGACCATATGCAACGTTTCATAAGATTTAAACTCACTGATAACTATATTTATTATTTATCATGGTCATTTGGGTGCGGAGTCGTGACCTAGCATACATTGCGAAATAAAAAAAAAGTTGCAAAACATTCATTGTATAAAAAAATAATTTATTCATGCTGAATAATGCAACAATAAAATAAATAAAGTAAACAATATGATTCACCAAACACAATTGTTGCCTAATACTAACTGTGATTCATTTTCTACATTTAATCTGTAGGTTGTCAAACGATGGACACAACCAGCAAATTATTGAAATAGAATGTGTATGGAATGTGTTGAATTCAAATGTTCAAACTAACAGTATTAATAAACGTTTAAATTTGTTCGTGATGCTCATCGGACCATTTTCATCTTGATCAACTTCAGCTAGATTTCTTGAGAGTAGTGAGTGATGGTTGGTTGGTTGGTGACGGATCACTTGACGTAGGTTGTTGATACTGCTCCCTCTTGTCAGTTTGACCGCCATCCGTCATCATTCACACAGGTCTGTCCTTCAGGTTGTAAATTGTTAGGTTGACTTCTTCCGTCTAAACGTTTGCCCTTCTTCGCGTTTCTTGGTGTTTGTCATAAGGCAAGGTTAGAAGCGAATGATTAGGTATAAGTTAGTGACCATTTCCTGTTGTGCTTCCAGTCGTTCCTGCCCTGGGTCGACTATCGCCTTTCTTTGAACCACGGCTTCCTTTCTTCTGAGGTACCTTGGTGTGCAGTGGGTAGGAGAGGTAAGCAAATTCTAAACCAGACTGCATCGTTGTAAGCGCCTTTGTTCACAGCTAAGAGATGTTTTCTTTAGGAGTATACCGTCCAATGTTCAGAAGTGAAATACTTGATCGTATGTCCTCCTTTCCTTTTATACATTTCAGTGATATCCCAGAGTTCAATTTTACTGAAATTTGCGCAATAGGAGGTAAATGGCAACCGGTTTTATCTAGTTTAATTAACGCGGAGCAGTTCGATGACACATACTGAACTTTGAACTATTGAGACTCGGTACAATTTGATTGTTTTATTTGAGTGGGTTAAATATAACGACCTGCTGGCATCACTGTTTTCCAAATGTCAGTGGGTGCCGTGTCGGCAAAGTCGTGCTATAATAGAAAGACTCACATCCTCTCCCACTCGACTTATTGTTTATCACAAAACTAGTTAATCGTCTATGAAAGGTGTGTTCCCTCATAAGTTGAATAATACCACGAGCGCTGTGAAAATATTTCTATTTAGTTGTAGGTTATTTCATAATTATATTTGTTATAATAATTTCATGATATAAAAGGCCTGTAGGTGTAGACTTGTGAAATAACAAAACAAAAACAAAATGGTATGAATTTTCGAAATTATCTGAAACATAGCAAGAACAATTTTGTATCAATTCACTAACTTGTTTTTTTTTCTAGTTTTAAATCCACGGGGTGACTTCCATTGCGTCACGACTGACTCGATTATACGGTTTATTGGTGGCACAAGACACCGCGTCCGCATTTTAATCACACCTAAATTTACCATATTGTCTCAAAGGACACGGGAAATCCCATATGTCGTGTGATCAGTATCAGTTGTTTGTTGCAAAATATGATTTGCTTGCATATATCAGTTATCAACTGAGTTGTACGATCTGATGTTTTCTGTGACTTAGTAAGATACAATTTTATTGCACTGTAGACACCTTCGAATAATAAGGGTTCGAGACTTAGGTTTATTATTGAAGTATTGTCAAAACTCGGCGCAAACACGAGAAACCGTTTACGTCAAATGTATTAACGGTACATGTGCATTGTTGGAACTTTGGGGTTCGCACAGCAGTCTCGGTCGTTTGGTGCTACATATGTAGGGTAGTTTAGAATTGCCGGTGGACGCTGTGCGTTATGCCCTTCCACCGAAACATATTAATATATACAACTACTGCTCAGGTCACATTGATCATCGCATAATGATCGGGAGTAATCGATATTACATATCACAAAAAAACACTGTTTACCCCTTTGACTGTTCTGGGTGTTTGACATCATTTTGTAGAAGTAGAAGGCGTGCCTCAAGTTGCGCAATTAACAATGGTCAATTTTCTGATTTGTTTCAATTACAATGGGGGTGACAGGGTGACCCTCTATCTCCATATCTTGATTCTTTGTGTTGAGTCGCTTGCCCATAAAATACGTCATTGTTCAGACATTAGTTGGGTGACCTTATGGACACAAGAAATTCTTTTAGGTCAATACGCAGATGACACATTTACCTTTCTTGATGGTTCAGAATCGTCTCTAAAAAGTTTATTTTTGATACTTGAACAATTTGCATACATTTCAGGTCTCCAGATAAATCACGATAAATCAAGAGTAATTTGGATAGGATCAAAACGCCACTGTGGAGAAACTATGCTTCCGCACCTAAATTTAAATTGGTCTGACAAGCCTTTTACATTATTAGGTGTACATTTTGACGTGGATTTAATTCTGTGTGAAAAAATTAATTTTGACATTATGTGGCAAGGTGCCAGTAGTGAAGACATTGGCGTTGTCGAAAATGGTACACATATTATCTGTGTTGTCTCCTATGCCAGAAAAACAGACAAAGTATATTATGGACGCTTTTTATGAATTCATTTAGAATAAAAAACAAGACAAAATTAAAAGACCTCGTTTGTGTTGTGAATACCACAATGGCGGTTTGAGCCTAACTCATTTACCATCTTTAATTGAATCGCTTCATGTCTCCTGGGTAGATAAGCTGTTATCTAGCCAATATGGCGAAAGTGGGTGGAAACGGCTATTTCAAGCTTATACTTGTATAGATTGCTCATGTTTTAAAGTTTTCAGTTCTAAACAAGCCGCCGACTTTGCTGAAAATAGGTTAAAATTAAACCCTTTTTGGTACCATGCTTTTCTGAGTTGGTCTAAAACAATTACATGTACAATCCCTTACTCAAAGCAATGCATTTGGTTTAACCCAGATATCTTAATTAATAAGCAAACTATTTTCTATAGAGGTTGGTACCAGAGTGGTATTGTATTTCTTTCGGATGTACTGGATGATAGTGGCAATTTCCTTACCTTTAAAACTTTCTCGGACAAATATAACATATCATCAAATCAATTTTTATTGATACTATTCCTGGAAATTGGTTAGTTTCCTTGAATAGCAGAAATAATGAAAATGAATCTACCCTGATCCATATTAAAAGAGCTTACTCATAAATCGTAGAGAGAGTATATAGATTAAACCTAATAACTCAAACCTGTGTTGAAAAGTGAGAGAGATTATTTGGCACAAATCTAAATTTTGAATATTGTTTCAAACTACCTTTCATTATTACTTATGATGTATCACTCAGAAATACAGACCGATTAATAGAATTACCACTACAACAGGTTTTTAAAAATACGTAATATAATTGATACTGATAAATGTACTTTTTGTAACAATTTTCCTGAAACACTGCTTCATTTGTGTCCGTCGCCGAGGGCGCTGACATCATGCTGCAAGAGACCGAAGACTCAAAGGGTATTCTGGGATATATGTAATACTGATTTTTTTGCCATGGCCATGGTCATATTCTAACCTTAGTGCACATCATTTATATACGATAAACTTCATGTTTGTATCTCAGATACATGCTGCTTATTTGCATATCATAATTACGAGAGACATTTGCTGAACGTGTAAATGGCGCGTAGTAATATTTGTTTTACCGATATTCGAAATCCTCAACGGAGTAAACGGTGCTTTATACGATATTTTATCTTAATTATTCTCGATTCTTATGCGATTGGTCGTGATTGTAATAGTTCGGTCGAAATTAAGCTAAATTTAACTAACTATTATGTTACTTTAAAAACTTAATATACAATCGTGCTCATTGTTGGATATGTAAATTTTTGAAATGTTTTCGTGACCATGAACTGTCCACAGGTGATTTTGCCTTTTTATATTGTGTTTGTGTGTTACTAATATTAGTATTATGTGTCAGAAATCAGAAATTGTTCAACAACTGAATACAATAGAATAGTTTATTTGTAAGGCTTCCGACCCATACACAAACGATGACACAATATGTCTGAAAAAATATTTAAAATTAAATTACATTAAAATTTCTTTTCTTTTCTTTTCTTATATGTAGTGCTTTAAAAATAAAACTTGATTTATAACAGTTTGTCCGTTCTTTTAGAATGTGACAGTGGGAAATGAACAACTGGTCAGACTTATTAACTTATTTCTGTTTATATATTGTATATCAAATAACTAAATAAATAAAACACAGTAGTAGAACTTATTTGATTTTGTTAGGAGAATGTGATTGAAGTTTGGTAAACAAATCCGTAACGAATGACGTCTTTGTGTAAAGTCATATTGAGTAGTACAAAAGAAAGTTACAATATTTAGTCATTGTTGCGTTTTTTAGAAAATGTCTTCTTCCCGAGCCGATATACTTCATAGGTTCGTCAAATGTCTGGTTTTGTTTTGTCAAATTTGCTGAATTGTCGTTGGAAGATAAATCATCATTGTGATCGTTCTCTACTACACTTATCTAGGCACTGCTCGCATTGTCAGTTCGCTTGTAGGAATTGGATTGTTGGTGGAAAGTCAGATTGTTTCGCAGTGGTCGATTATGACACGAGGTGATGCCTCACATGATTTCACTTGTTCCTGCCCTGGGTTGTTACATAAGCATTTTATGTTGGATATCAAGTTGTTTTGTACATCTAAACATTTGTTCAGAAACTATCTTCGATGTTCAGCTGGAATCTGTTAATGCCCGTTTCCTGTCGTGCTTCCAATCGTGCCTGCCCTGGGACGCTTGTCTTCTTTCTTTGAACCACGGCTCCCTTTCTTCTGAGGTACCTTGGTGTGCAGAGGGTAGGAGAGGTAAGCGAATTCCAAACCAGACTGCATCGTTGTAAGTGTCTTGGTTCTAGGATGATATTATTCTGTATGCTCTCTTCTGATGGTCAGTGGTGAATTGTATTTTTTCTGAATACCAACCTTCTTTTTTATACCTCACATCGACCTTCGTGTTTGTCATTGAGAAAATTAGGGTGAAATAACAAGGACACATCATTGCGAACTTTAACCTCTTTCTGAGTCTGTGTCCACACAGTTATATAGACGAGGGGTGGTGCTAGAATATAAACCAGGGACATCAGATACAGAGAGGTATGCAAACTAAAACACCTTTCCTGTTTCATGCATTGCTGAGTCTCAAAATTAACTGAATGTTGTTTGAAATTTTAATACATTTTTTTATAATTATTTACGGATTTCAGTTGACTAAAGTATATAATCACATATCATACCACATTTTATGATTTTCACAAAAATAACGAATATGTAGAACTTTTTGCGACATCTTCACATACGTTTTACCCTAACACGCCTCCATAGATTGTATTTTGAATTTATTGTATAACATGTCTCTGTGTTCTATACTAGTGGTAATATTTTTTACAGCACGGCATAGGACATCTCAAATGTTTGTAATATAATGTGGACGCTATTAACGACTAAAATTGAACAAGATATCGTCCCTGGAGACAAGGAATGTTACCCCCGCTGAGATTCCAACTCGTAAACATCTTAGAGATGTGAATTATTGCAGGTGTTAAAAGGGTCACCTTGCTTTGATCGGATAACCTCCTACCCCCCCCCACACACACACACACACACCTACGGTACTCGTAGGTCTCAAATTTAATTACTACATATTTCGACGCTTCTTATAATTCTTATAGCCCAAGTTGTCATTTTGGCATTTGTGTAACCGTACTGAAATGATAACATGTAATACTTAACAACTATACTTTTAAGACAAAGTTATTTTGTATATTGTAGATGATCATGTATGGTTTATTATTGCACTTATTATGTTAATTTTTTTCTCGCACATTCAGTTTTTCCCACGGCATCCACAAAGTTGTAAACAACCTGTGTATCATCATTCCAAAACATGTTGATGTGCTTTGGGGGGAATGAGAACATCTGTTGTTTTTGAATTTCTTGAGCTGAGAACTATAAGTAGTGTTCACATCTTGTTCGTAGGAGTCTGGTGAAATGAAAACATATATTGTTATAATACGTTCCCGTTTAACACTACTGTACATAGTATCTTACACATAAGCTAGGACACGATTTCATATATTTAATGGATAATTCTCAAACTTAATTGACATAACTGGCATTGAACAAATGTATTAGGGGCGAGAATAACTAATTAAAACAAACTATTTGATCCGTTTTCATTTCACATCCATCCTTGTATTACCATGTACAATGCCGACCCCAAGTCCCTGGAAATGTCAAGGTAACATTTTAGGGGTTGACCATTAGAAAATCTGGGCGAGCTGGTATAGTTGGAACAAATAATTAGCACAGGAACAACTCTTCGACAAAATCTTACAGAGATCAATAACTTAAATAGAATACTACACATAGTGTAAAAATGCAGCAAATTCATCATCGAAACAAAAAATGAGCACACAACTAGGTGTAGAAAAATATTTTCTGATGTTTATAATGGCCCATCCCTTACACCTCAAATTATTACCTTGCATGTGTTGGTGCGCCATCACAGTTGAAATATAAAAATGTTTTGAAGCATGTAGATAATAAGATTTACTGTTATTTTCTATCACAGTGGTGATTTTTTAACTCATGATAGAACATTGGAACAGAATAAGTGTCGATCATTCACGTTTCTCCCTAGACGTATGTGTTTTAATCGTCATTCCTATAGGATATATACTCTTGGTCCCGGTGTCAGCCATACAGACCTTACAAAAGGTGTCGTTCTGTTAGTTCTGAATGAAACTCGGTTCGGAACCCGGTCTGTGGCTGTCCCATTAAATCGACGAACCCTTCACCTAGGGTACGGTCTGGCACCATAGTTAAAATCTTAATATTTTTTAAAAGCGAATCTTATTAGTCGATAATTTAGCTATCGTGCCCAATCAGATTTGACCTCTTACATATACGCTTAGAGTTTACGGATAGAGTTAACTTACGGATTGGTGGAGAACTACGATTTCTGATTGAAAACTGTGAGAGCGGACGATGACCCCCGTGTGAACTACACGCATATGCTGGCGTAGATGTATTTGTCTTATATTACGACCTCATATCGATCAGGCCATTTATTAACAACTTCTATATTTCTGCCGTGAGAAGAATTTTTAATACGAATATAAAGAATAAATTAATATAGCCCAACCAGACCCCATTATTCATGAACAATTTCATCATCCTGACATTCAACCGACATTCAACAGGTGATGTAATACATGTACCTGCAAGATATAGGTATCCTACCTGTTTAGTTAATGGTATGTTCCGATATGACAATGATTTACTGTGAAAAACAGCTCGAATATAAAGGGGTCAGCTGCTAGCTGTTAGTTTCATCATTCCGCACAACCTTATCCACAATATACTGTACTGCCTTGAAATGATATACCATTCTACTATTTCAACTTCAGCGCTGTCCAACAAACTGGTGGGCACGTGCACAAAGAGATTCGTCCGCATCTCAAATCAGAGTTCTAGATGTGTGAGAAGTAATGCAAGCACACCTAGTAATTCATCAAAGAGAAGTACAAAGAAAGTTATCAAGAAGACGTTCTTCAAACCAATCAAGTCGAACCAGCATCTATTGATGATTGGTGAATGAAGAGTGGACATTTGACATTGCATTAGCTGTATCAAAACCGTAGTCAATTGCTTACTGACGACATTCTCTATTTCTTCACGCTGAAACCAATCTGGACGCTGATCCACACACACAGAGCGAGCATGAATATGTCAAGAGAGCGATGAGCAATACGAGAAGGCATATATATCTCCATTACAGAAATCGCACAGTGAACGACATCCATGGCCAGCGAGTCAGACGAGGTTACCTACGAATGAAGATTGCTTCTGCGAACCATGATAATTCCGAATGCTACTTATTCAAAATTAGCCTGTTGCAGTTGCATCATACGCAAACCATTGTTTGGTTAGCTAATATCAATATACATTGAAATGAACATGTATGTGGGCATAGATAGTAACTTATTTATCCACCATTTTCACATTAACTTCTGTTTTCTATAAAAGCTGTTTTCTATAAAAACTCTTTTCTATAAAAACTGTTTAGATAATAAATAGATTATGTACCTGAGAACTGTATTATTTCATATTCTTGGTGAATGGTACCTATGATTCTTAACAATGCAGTTCATCACAGAGTAATTTAACAAATAACCATTTTGTTGATGGGCGCCATGCGGTTGTCATGGACACGTACACATAAAATAATTGAATCATTATAAAAATGTATTTGTCACCATGATGGGTACTATTGGGCTCCAGACTTTTTATCCATTATATACTGAAGTACGTTATGTCAATTTCCAGTTTAATACACTTCTTATTAATTGACCACCCCTCGCCCAAAAAAACCAAAACACATAAACAATTTCGCTGTTTAACAGCAAAGAAATATACGCGTCACAATGTCTGTGATATTTTCTGCCTTGGAACTGTGTAGGTTTTTGGATGTAATGAAGACATGCTCAATACACAATCAACAACAAGCATTTCCGCGGGCTGCCCTTATGTAAACATAGTGTCAAATACAAAAAGCAAACTAATAAACCAGCATACGAATATTCTCTCACATATATGGATGTGGGTACAATGCAAACACTAGACTTCTATACTTAAAATACTTAAAGATGTGTTATGTAGGTAATGACACAAACGTACATACCCAAACTACATCTCCATTAATATAACAACGATTTGTGATCTCTCAAATAACAACATTCAACATAAATAAACCAGAAACTTCAAATCCATGAATAAACAATCAACTGAAACATGGCATGCTGACTGTCCAGGTCCATACATGTTTCCACCAATTGTTAATGACCTCTTAATGCATCATATGTTTGCCTACAATTTGGACTCAATACCAGAGTTATATGCAACACAAAATTCTATATCATACCAGAGGGCGTTCTTCAACAAATGTATAGACTATCAAGATACACCCACTATATACCCAGTACTCTACAGGGCTTCGTCATGCATGATATACGTAATATTAAATAACTAATGAATTTAGATCAGGTGGCTTTTACTAGGGTATATGCTTTGAGTTAGAGAAACAGGGTAAAATTACATACACTGCACTTTGTCGTCCAACATTGAGGGAACTTGGTTGGAGAGAGGCCGACACCTTATGCACTTAGTACATGGCCTACTACTGCGTTGAGTCTTATATAAGGAAATATCATTTTAGTTAGTAACATTCGCTCGTGTTGGGAAGATACAAGTGTGCACTGTAATGGAAACATTTCACTTTTGGTAAACGAGAAATTCAAACTGGAGTGTTATAATATCAGTGATCACAAACACTATGACTGCACATCGAACCATATCATAATTCAAACAGGTGGGACAGCACATTGAATCCTTTCAGGAATGCTGGTTAGGACTGTGTAAATATGTATTGCATCAGCTGTTTGTGGAACTGCTGATCGGGCATTTCCTAATTAATGTGACAGTTCTAAATATAGTAATCCGTCAACTAACAGCATGACGAAACTTCAACTCAGGGTCTGCCCAGTGACTCGTTATTTCATAGGATTTTGGTTTCATCTGAAATGTATTCTATAGTATTAGTGTTTGGAATTATTTATATTGACATTTGGACGCAAATCAGCAATATAGTGTGAAATATTACGCAATATTGTCAGTAGTATAGTAATACAATTATTGACCAATGTATCACACAGGCATGTATGTATGTATCATTATAATATATGTTTATTTTCATTATTTCACATCTATTTTACAATACTAGCCTGGCCATAAAATCTCTACAAATCAATTTGTTTTATGCTGTTGTTCTCTTTAAAGTTTTCAAGACCAATAGTAAAGACTGGGAGACTGGTTTGAAAATTAACTGGGTCAGTTCGTGCACCTATACTGCTCGACAGGGTTATGGATCAGTGAACCTTCATTCGTGACATGGATTAATAGGTGTGTCGATCATCATTGTTCTTTTGTCTGTACGTGTTTGTTTCCATGTGTGCATGTCTGTTTCGTCACAAACACATATGGTGTGATTCCAAATATAGAATGATCGAATGTATTTTGGATTTGTCAATTTTGTCGACTTATTAGAATACAAGGTTGAATCATGTAAATCGTGATAAATAGAGCGTCATCATGACTAATCTCAGAACAATTATTACAGTATCAATTGAACTGAATAAGTAGGTCATGTTCAAGTGTTATTGTCATTAATTTGTATTAATTGCATTTGTCTCGTGCACTTGTCAATTGTATCCGACTTTTGTTCACGGATCTACCCTTGGGTATGTTACTTCCAATTATATGTAAATAATATAATTCATATGTAAATAGCCTGAAACTCATTGAATTTAATACGGCGTGATGATGATCTAGCCAGAGTGTACTGTTTCATACTTTTGATTGAACATATGCTTCATAATGCACTACACTGCACTTTCAACATGCAAGTAAATTTCATGCAAGTATCGATCAAGTAAATAAACTTGAGAGTGACCGAGCAGTCGACATCGACATTCACTGTACCGGTATACCAATAAGAACATGCAATTCAGGTAGTAGAGTATCCCTTGCGGTAACACGGAGTCTGATATATTATCGAAAGATTAAAGCATTGACGAAGAATTAGTTTACGCTTCTTGTACTTGAGCTGTTTTTCAGTGAATGAATGCCATTAATCACACTTGTGGGCTGGTACGTTGATACACCTTGTATGCTGGTCATGTTTGAACAAGTACGATTGTTGATAGCACTGTATGTTGATTGATAATGTATGACATGGCGTATGCTAATAATAGTAAAGAGTCTGGTTAAACTACAGCGTATGGTATTCCCTATGACTCACTATTCTTATGAGTTATCGAATTCTGCTGCGACTTCTTCAAAAGCTACCATGTTTCAAATGAATATTTGTCTTCAATTATGACTGAAAGAATTCTCCAATTATTATACTTGGTAAAAATATTGTATTTTCCTACATAAAAACAAAGAATTTCACATTGACGAAAACAATGTCTTCATCCCAGTGTTATGTATAGTTTCGTAGTTACACCAGTTAAATTTTGCAGTTTCGATACATTCTCAGCTTGTCTTCAAAAGTAGTTGCTCCCGAAATGTTGATATGAAAAGGCTGGAAAAGATAATGCTGAAAAAAGTATCTTTCGTTTTTTAATAATTTGATGAACACAAAAAATCCGTAATTCACGATTATAAGCACATGCTATTCATCTCAAGGGTCATAAGCGAACAGATTCTACTCGTGTCAACGTGCCGCCACTGTATGTTTAACGTTTGAACTTTAATACATTGAGTTGTTTGCTAGCGATATGAAAACAGTATCAACGGTCGGTCATATGGTTCAAGCTTAAAAGTATATCAGTAATTGAAGTTAAAAGAAAGGACACTATACAGTTATTCTGGCGTCCATGGTCTTCCATACATTGTGACGAAGTGTTCACGTGCTATCTAAAGTAATTAATTAATGATAACATTCATTAAGTATAAAATACATTTTTAATTGTTGTTTAACAATTATTAGTGTAGTTCCCTAATTCAATGTACGTTCACCGTAATATATATTTATATAAAACATTGATTGGTCTGAAAAATTACAAATGTTTTTTTGCTACTTCCTCTTTTGATGCGTTGCCAGATGTACTGATGTACTGGCATTGCTCCTCGCTGATCCTTCGCTCAAATGGTGTTTGTCTAATGTGTGGCTAACCCGCTTTGAATATCTACCTAGCATCCTATTGGACAACATTGTGGTTAAAATGGTAGAATGATGTAGTATATCATGGTATGATGAAATGAGTAATATTTTATCCACCTATGATCGAGTTGTCTTTTACAATGTCATATTGGACCATATCATTATTCACACTGCGGAGACAGGGGGATCGGATGTTGTGAACAAATATTAACTGATGCTGTCGTAGGACGGTCACCCCTGACAAATATATCATTTATAAAACCCGATAGCTGCATTAGTTCACGTTATAGTTTTGCTTCAATTGTATATTCAAGATTAGGGGATCATGTATCTGTGGCTGATAAGTATTTATTTCTAGTCTAAGCTAGTGTAGTAAGTATTCTTAAAAAAATTGTAACACAGCTAAAAACCAAAATTTTCCCTTAAGAATATTACATTCATCATGGAAGCCAGATGGTTTCCCTTAGACCATATTAGGGATATGTTATAGATAAACACACGAGAGGGATTTGAAGTAGATTAAATACTCATGCAGTTTGATGTGTACCTGAAGCAACCCTGGGAATAAGAAAATAGTCTTAGGGTGGCTGGGAGACTGAAACTAATTGTAGTTGTCCTCCATTAAGACCCCTGTGTAGAAGAGAGCCTGAACTTCTCAACATTGATTCTTCACTTCACAGGTCGCGTTCTACTGAAGTTGACATATTAGTTTTCAGCATTCGTATTGATATTGATTCACTTAATTCACATGCATCAGTTTAATTTCGCATATATTTTTTTTTACAAATAAACTGGTATATTTTTAAATAATCAGACACTCACATCTTGTATTTCTGAAAATTTTGCTTTTTAAAATTACGAATTCATGCTCTCGAAACACCAACTTCAAGAGGAATTGACGAGTGTGCATATGCTATTCAGATGTATATAGTATGGTCGTGGATAGCTTGGCACACGTGCAGGGTGGGTGTGTCATGTCATGTCAGTCATCCATACACCATTGTTTTTAAGATTTCTTCGATCAAATATGTTTATTTGAACTAAGTTTGTACACGATGTACGTGCAGTTTGCCATACGTGCATGTAGCTAATGTGTGTCAACATAAACAATTGCATGTCTATCAAATATGTGGTTTGTTCGGACAATGAGGATTATCAATATTATGTGTATAATGGTTGACCACGGCAATGCGCTTGCACTTACTAAGGGTGGTTAGTTATGTGATGTGTTTGGCCATCCTCCACTAGACGGAGGCTTATTACCAATAGTAAAGATACAATATTAAAAACATTCCCGATGACATTTTACCCATGCCCACTAGTCATGCACTGTTTTATTAAAACAACCAATCTGTAAATTAATTGTAAAATCAACAACGTCAACTAGATTTCATTCATTACAAAAAATAACTTATTTACTTTATTGGTTGTATTGTGCTGTGTGACGTACCTATTCAGTCTATCTTAACAACGAATGAAATAAATAAAAATCTTCTGGATATAGTTCAACAAATGCTGAGGTGTTGAGGTCTTGTTGATCGTACATCACCCAGAATTCATGCTGGTTGGTCGTCAATGGGGTGTTATCTTAGTTGACCTTTGTCAAAGTCAGTCAATATTGAAGCAAGTGTAAAACACCAATCAGTCTACAGTTGTATGTTTTGTAGTCACCCATACAAAACAATCATTATATATCAGTACATCGCCATCTAACGCTGGATTAGACCGTGTACATGTGGATAATAGATTCACGTGTCAAACATGATAGAGTTGGTGACATCTGTGAATGTTTACTCGTTCACGTGTCTCTGTTTTGTATTCTACGCCGAGTCGGAATGCATCTTTGTCTTCATTCTCCAAGCATTAGCATTTGTTGGTTCGGTTTGATTGGTCTGAAGAAAGTCTTCTTGGTGGGTGCCTTGGTACTTCCATTCGATGTGTTGCTAGATGAGCTGGCAGTACTTCTTGTGGAACCCGATCTCAATCTCTGTTGTTCGGGTGTGTAGATAATCGTCTTGGGGTATTCACCGAGCATCTTGCTGGATAATGTTGTAGTTGTAGTTGAAGTATTAGGGCGATATCGTATGTTAACTGAACAGTGTAGTTGTTGGAATCTAACGTTGTGTAGAATGACGATGTATTCAATAATTCACGTGTTTATGCCCCAGTTGTTTTTCACGACATTGGACCATATCATTAATCAAACAGATAGGCTGATACATTATTTACGCTGATGTGGATTTTACCAAAATATTTGCGTCAGTGTCAGTTGTGTTGTTTACTGATTTAGCATTTTGTGCGGTTTCCAACGTGTACACAAGTGTGTGTTTACCAGAAGTATGGTATAATTAAGAATATGGGTCGATCAGAGTTACCTCGCGTTTCCTTAAAGAGAATTATATTCTATTTTGACGACTTAATTAGATGTAAAAAGTAGCAAAGGACTTTCATTTTTATTATGCAGAATAAGATTTCGTGTCGTCGCCTCTGCAAGGTACAAAAGACAAGTGTTGACAAAAAGGACCTGAAATAAATCCAATGCTATACTTTGTGTGTCAAGGTGAACATGTATTAGCTAGTACTATTGATATTGTATGTACACCGCAGGTCAGATAACGAGCTCTGCTCACATCGACAGACAGTCACTGTATGTTTAACATTTGAACTTTTGATAAATTGAGGTGTTTGCTAGCGATGAGAAAGATAAACAACAGTCAGTCATATGATGTAAGCAGGGATTCCCCGTTTGAAATCTAGTGTTGGAGTGGAGGATTTTAGAGATAGAAATGTCGTGGGTGAAAAGAAAACAATCAAAAATGTAAAAGAAAGTGTAAATACAGAAATTGTCGTCAGACATATACAATAAATACTTCTCCAAGGCTGTCCCTTGATCTCAAATTGGTGACCCCAAATAATAGTTGTTGTGTATCCATGGTTACTTACATTGCCCCAACTCATGGCAATAATGACATGTTAATGTATACTGTGATGAATAGGGGCTCAGAAATGAATCTAAGATAAATTAAATTAAATTTAAAACGTAATGAAGATAAAGTACATCTATCTTTGAATCCTTTTGCAAAACAAAATAGTTTTTCTAGTCAATATAATACAAATTGAGAGATGTAATCAATGTTGTGTTTTGTATATATATTTATTACAAAGCAAAAGGCCATTGGCCCAAAAAGGAAATACAGTTTCACTTAACAATTGTAACAATAGAGAAAACAAAAATCATTTAAGTTCTGTTTTTCATGGCGAAATAAACATAACTCGCTAACTGATTTAAAATTACATCATTTCTTGAACTCATGAGCGAGATAAATTTGTTGTAAGTGGGGTTGGTGCGGAACCATACAGGCAAAAATTCTGCTCTAATACGTTGATAACGATGGAAAATAGCTATAAAATGATATTCGTCTTCAACATAAAGTTGATTTCGTTCAACACAGTATTCACACAATCTATTATCGAGGGGGACATTTTCATGTCTTCCCTTTTCAATACGCAAATTGTGAGAAGAACAACGTAACCTTGACAATGCAGCTCTGAATTTGAAAACATGGATGCAAGACAAATATTTTTCTTGCTCAAGTGACGACTTAAAATCGAGATAGGAACGGAGTTTGGGGGAAGAAGCAGTGTCGTCGTGCCATACTTGTTGCGCACAATCTTTAATTCTTTGTGTGAACTGTGAAAGAAACACACTTTTCGAGCCCACACCTTGGTTCAGCCATACATGACCGAATCCGAGCGAAATAGCAAAATTTTTACATTAAAAGCCCAATTTACCGATGTTATAACACGTTGGTCGGATAATCTTTTTAACATTAAATAACATTTATGAGGATATCTATTACCGTCCATTTGCAATAATCTCAGCCAGTAGCTAATGCATCTTTTAAAGTAAATAACATAGAGAGGAAAACGACCACATTCGCCAACAGCTGATAAATCGCTTGAGTTATTACTCACACCGAGTAGAAATTTACAAAATTGATTCTGAACTTGTTCAATTTGAGGAGCGTTCTCGTAACCCCAGATTTCACTACCATATAATAAGATTGGCACAATGATGGAATCAAATAATTTGAATGAATCAGATGTGGTCATACCACCAAGTTTTCGAATCAATACTTTAAGTTGAAACATTGCTTTTTTACCCTGTGCTGATTGGTTTAATTTGGTCGGATTCCAACTTAATGTTGTGTTAGATGATTGTAAAACGAATATTGGTTAAGCCTCTGAAATGTGTATGGTTCATGGTTAGGAATAATGTAATCTGCTATGCTACTACCTCAATGTTCTGTACATCATTTCGTTTACATGGTTCGCTGCACTACAGGTGAGTGATGCAGTTCACTATTTATTTATAGTGATTTTGTCTACTTGTAACAATTCACTATAATGTTTTTATGCTAGTAATGCACAAAATAGATGTTTGCAGCATTTTTCAATCAAATTGATCAAATCTGGGGTGTGATAATTGAAATGTTCACCTAGCACCTTGCTAGCAGCATTGCGGTTGAAGTTTGAGGACGAAATTTGAATTCATTTTAGGTAGACAAAACTCATTGTGAAAACATTCTATGGAATACTAGTATGGTGAAATCGTCAACATATTATCTCTTTATATTGGAGTTGTTTTCACGGTAAGTCAATGTCGTATCAGATCTATCATTAATTAAATAAGACATCTAGTTAGTAGTGGGAATTTACACAAATATTTGTTGTGTTAAAGAGCTAATCTATGTCGTGTTGTTGTGTAGCTGACATACGTGGTTATGGTTCAACAGTGTTGCCAAATCGTTAAATTTGTCACTATATTATGAATTCATACCTGTGTTTCGGGTGTGTAAATGACGTTACAGTCACATATACAAACATTTCAAACTTACAAGCACGAAAAATGCATCTCGCCTAGAATTTTGCCACTTGACAATTTGGTTGTAATATTAGGGTGGTTGATTTTCTTCAAATGATGCAGTAAAACATAGGTGTTTGTGGTAATGATGAAATCAGTTATAATTTACTCGTTTATGATCGAGTTGTTTGTCACATTGACGCATATCATTATTCAAACGTGCAGATCAGAATGTGCAAATATTTGTTCGTATCGGCTGGTGTGGTCAATGGATGACGATCCCTGGCCTGATTCAGGGGTTTAAAAACAGAATACCGGTAACACATGATTGAAACATTACATTTACTTCATATATCACATTCTTCCTGTAAAAATTAAAAAAAAACTGATAATAGTGATGCTGGATTCTTCTGTTGAAACTATTCTATTTTGTCTCTTTCCATTAGAAGATAGTGCATCCCATGATGGGGAGACACTTTGCACTAGCTTTTAATGGGGGTGGGCGACATTGCTCTGGTCCTTCATTAAGGAAACAACGTTTTTGGTGGAAGAAAGACAATACGCTGGTTCTTAAATAAGGAAACATTTTGGTGTGAACTTGAAACAGACACCTGCCTTACAATGAGAAAACAACCCTTGCATGGGTGGCAGAGAGAAAATACACTGGGTTTTCAAATAGGAAACTATCCACAGGGGAAAGGAAGAGGTTTTGCGCTGGTCCTCCACTACGGAATAACACACATTCACGCGTTAGTTCTTGTTTTACGCACTGGACCAAACACATGTCCACTACTAGGTCATCTAGGTGGTTCGATGTATCAAGCATGTGCATGTATCACCCACGGTTTGTTGACATTGACATGTATGATCTGTGCTAAAAAATAGGTTGGCCAATCTACTGCTGGTGGGATTCCCCGTGATTCACTCTTACGTTGAGTTAGAAGTTAGAAATTATCGATATTGAGTGAGATTTTGATATGGTGCTTGACCTAGAAATGTTTATTAGTTTACATGTAACTCCAATAGTACGCAGGTAACTGCAACCATTCCACAACAAATAAATTGGTATATCCCATCATGCATTTCTATTTTATAATCAATAATTTTAGATTAAATTGCTTTTAGAACAAGTGTAAGAGTGTATGCTTATACACATGCGTTAACAAATGACATACGAGTTGGTCGCGTCAAACCAGTATTACGTTGTTTTTCAGTTGTTCCTTTGTCCCAAAATGTCTATGTAAAATGTATTGTGTGCGATATACATGCAACACGTGGGACACACTGCAATACTCGGGTAGGAGAGAGCAGAATAGAATAGAATAGAATAGAATAGAATAGAATAGAATAGAATAGAATAGAATAGAATAGAATAGAATAGAATAGAATAGAATAGAATAGAATAGAATAGAATAGATGAACACTGTATAGATAATGTGAAATTTCTTTTGGTTTGGGTTAATATGCTGATAAAGGTTGGACATAATTGTATTTACTATAAAATACATAAAGCAGAAGGAGCATGTGTTATAGCCTGGAATCTATTCTGAGTACACTTAAGAATGGTCTGGCGAATCGCTATGTAACTACGTAGTCGGCACACAATTTTGTGTCATTATTGATTGACTGTCTCCATGACTTCAGTACATTCCCATGGTAACTCGCATGCGCAGGCTGATCTGTACCTAAAGCCTACCCAAAGCCCGTCAGACCAATTCACGGGTCGCAGGTTTTTCAAGGTACATGTATTACGATCATAGACGACATTTCGTCTACTGTAACTCTGTACAATGAATGTACATGTGGGTCGAAGTCCATCGTGGTGGAGTATCTCAAATGTAGAAACACGTGTAGTTTTGCTTGGGGTTGAATAACCAACCGGAAACTTAAGTGAATAAGCCAGGAACTATATGGAGAGAACGAAGCCAAACTGGCCGAGAATCATTGCCCAACGTATGAGGTTCTCAAGAAATTTTGGTTACGGTCAACAGAGGCTTGTGTTCGACCATGCCTGCTTGATGCTGGAATGGCGCATATTATAAAACTGACGTTGTCGATTTTAGTATCGGGAAAGCACGTCATTTTAACTAATCTGTTGTAACCACAGGTGAGAGTAGGTATTTTCTGTTATAGCAACAAAGACAACATATATAGAGTTCGATCACAAAGTTATTTTATTATGCACCTATGACAATTCAGAGCGTCCATCGCATAAAAGTATACTGTATATAATAAAGAAACTGTCCAGATAATATATATAAATAACCAGCTGTTAAGACAAACTGACATTTTTAATAAATAGAAGACGAAAAGCACATGTAAATAAAGAAATACGTAATTAATTGTGAAATAAATGAACAAGATATGTGATTATTTCATGCTGTGGATTTGAATGTATTGTGTAATCCACGTTATATAACGTAAAATAAATAAAAAAGTATGTTCGATAAAAGTTCAACTGCTGGGATCTTGATTTGGTGAGTCCGCACTGATCAGTAGTCGTTGGAGTGTTAATCTCAGTTCAAGTCGATGTAATTCAATCTCAAAGCAGCTCTGAAACACCAACCAATCAGCAGTTGCGTTTCGTCTAGTGACCCGCCAATCAGTCTGATTCGTTTCCCACGGCGAAGCGTCATCTAAAGTTAAAGCACGGCGTGTAAACTCTGAAGTTTTCATTACTCACGATAGACCCGCTCACATGTACAACATGGTGAGTTTGGTGAATAGTGAGCATGGCTGAATGTTCACTCGTTCACGTGTGTCTGCGTTATATTCTAGTACCAATTAGGGACTGTGTCTTTGTCTTCATTCTCCAAGCATTAGCATTTGTTGGTTCGGTTTGATTGGTCTGAAGAAAGTCTTCTTAGTGGGTGCCTTGGTACTTCCATTCGATGTGTTGCTAGATGAGCTGGTAGTACTTCTTGTGGACCCCGATCTCAATCTCTGTTGTTCGGGTGTGTAGATAATCGTCTTGGAGTATTCGCCGAGCATCTTGCTGGATAAAGTTGTGGTAGCTGTGGTAGGATGGTAGCTCGTCTGTTAACTGCACAGTGTACTTGCTGGAAGCTAGCGTTGTGATGAATGATGACATCCCCAATAATTCGCCCTTTTATACCCGAGTTGTTTTTCACGATGCCATATCAGACCATATGATAAAGCAAACAAGTGGGCGGGGCGTGCAAACGCTTTGTCATGATGTTTTTCTCGTATCAGCTGGCGATGTCAACGGTTGGTCATCCCTAACCCGGTTCGGCTGTTTTAAAAATAGAAACCCGACCACAGCCGAATAAAACCTTACAGCTCGTGATTTTTTTCGACGATGTATCGTACAGCTATGCCACTGTGTGTGATATACATATGATATACATGTGATATACATTTGACATTTGCTTGAATTTACTCGGAAAAGTCACATTGACCTAGTTTTGTGGGATGATGCAAACTCTCTGTATATTGCGAAATATGGAAATTGTTTATGCGTTTGTTTTAATTTATTTACCACGCGACCTACTTAATGTCTTGCATAGTTCAATGATTTGGTCACAGTGGAATTGTCCAACCTTCTAGTATAGCATAAGTTCCACGAAATTCTACTATATCGCGCAAAAGTTTTTTTTTTGTGTTTTTAAATATTGAACATTCGAGAACATATTCTCGCGAGTCTGAGACTAATAATCTTGTATAACTTGGCTCGATACTAATTTCGCAACAAAAACTATAACTATCTACTGGCAGTCAGTCGGAAATAATTTTAATAATCTATTACATAAATCCTTAAGAACAAAAATGCACCCTACCAATTATAACTATGAAATCAAACTGATTTTAAGTTTATAACAAGATATGGGTCAATATTGAATCCAAGCAAAGGTAAAATGTGTGAACACAGAGCGCACGTATTGACACGCATTGAGTGTTGTAGGAGTGCCGTATCAAACACCCAATCGACCATTTTAGGGGGGAGCAAATTCTCCATGACATTGCACAAACATAATGATCATTAGTCATTTATTAAAACACGGTAGCCCAACTCCGGACAAAATAGGTGCTTCGATTACATCCTCCTCTCCACCTGTCCACATGACCAACAAACATTACACAGAATATAATAAATATTATAAATTGAAAAGACGTTTACTAGTGTTTCCTGAAAGTTTTTATTTGCTCTTTGATATTTACACACCGCTATCCTTCGTCCATCCAAATATCGAATATTTATAAAGATTTCAGGTTTCTGTATTTTATACAAAATACAATAGTATAATAGTCAATGTTTAGTGGAGTGACTGCAGGTGCTAGAAAGAGGAACAAGAGATAAAAAATCGACAGAAGGCAAATAAAACACAGACAATATAGTTTATATCATTGATTTTAATTTCAATTATAATTGCATTTTACTTCATTTGTGTCTCGCACATTAAATTGGTTGGTCTGTATCTGGTCACATGGTTTCCTTTATATTTGAATTCAGGTTATGTGTTAGTGTCGAGTCAATTACAACAAATTCTCATTCCAGTGTAAAATGATATGGTAGAAATATATTGTATTTTCAAGGTGTGCAAATTATTGTTATTATTGAATCATCAAATAATTAGCCAGTGCAATTAATGTTTGATGATGCTTAGAGAAAATAACCAGTTACAGGCTAAATAATAAGATGACTCCTACCCCTGTGCGACCCACCCCCGTACGGTTGAAATTAAGGTTGTTCGCTCCCTCGTATTTGCCGGCCCATCCCTGGTTGTTAAATACTAGGCCGTTCCTTAATTGTTCTTTTGTTTGTTTTACATTAAAATGTACGTACAGTTTTGGGTATACTTTGGTCTCACGCTAATTTCGCAACTTTTCCCGAAATGTCGTAACATACTAGAAATATACTAGAAATATATTTTGATGGTCCACCCCGGTTGTAAAACCTGAGCCGTTCTTTAATTGTTTCTTTGTCTGTTTATGTTAAAAATTACATACAGTTTTTGGACAGCTTTGACATTGTGTTAATTTCGCCAATATAACTACCCAGAGAATCAGAAAATAGTTTCTCTTCATATATTGCAAATAAGGTGTCCAAACCTCGGATTCACCCGGCCTGCCCCAGTCGTAAACACTTGGCCGTTCAATAATTGTTCCTTCGTCGGTCTTACATTAAAAACATACGTGCAGTTTTTTTTTTGTTTGGGGGGGGATACTTTGACCTCGTGCTAATTTCGCAACCATTCTCAAAACTTCGTAATACAGCCAATAACTACCCAGAGAATCGGAGAATAGATTTCAATTTATATATGCAATAAAGGTGCCCGGCCTGTCCCAGTGATAAACACTGGCTGTCCCGTTCCTTAATTGTTCCTTTGTCTGTTTTACATCAAAACGTACGTGCAGTTTGGAGGAATAATTTGACCTCGTGTTAATTTCGCAACAATTCTCGAAACTTCGCAACTCAGCCAACAGCGTCCCGGACAATCGGGAAATGATTTCTTTTCATATACCCTCCTTCAAAAACAAAAATTAATTCTACCAAATAAAACTAGAAAATCAAATTCAAAAATTACTTGGCCGTTCAATAATTGTTCCTTCGTCGGTCTTACATTAAAAACATACGTGCAGTTTTTTTTTTGTTTGGGGGGGGATACTTTGACCTCGTGCTAATTTCGCAACCATTCTCAAAACTTCGTAATACAGCCAATAACTACCCAGAGAATCGGAGAATAGATTTCAATTTATATATGCAATAAAGGTGCCCGGCCTGTCCCAGTGATAAACACTGGCTGTCCCGTTCCTTAATTGTTCCTTTGTCTGTTTTACATCAAAACGTACGTGCAGTTTGGAGGAATAATTTGACCTCGTGTTAATTTCGCAACAATTCTCGAAACTTCGCAACTCAGCCAACAGCGTCCCGGACAATCGGGAAATGATTTCTTTTCATATACCCTCCTTCAAAAACAAAAATTAATTCTACCAAATAAAACTAGAAAATCAAATTCAAAATGCACCAATCGAAAAAGGATTTTAAGTTTATAACAAAATATAGGCCAATAATGAATTCTAGCTATGAGTGTGATGTATGAACGAATGGCCGTGGGTGAATATGAGTGCCGTATATCAATCGCTCAAACAGTCATTTTTAGACGACGACCCAGTGTTTATGACCGTGGGTGAGTCAACAAATTGTTCTCATGAGGTTGTACAAAAAATAATGACCCCTCGTTCAAAACAGGATGGCCCTTCCACCCTGTGGACTATCCCAGTACACACGGCCCCTTGACTGATTCACAATGATAACGCTTGAGGGCGCGGTTCATGATATGATACGACGGAGCCGGTGAATGCAGTAGAATATTTGTTGTTACGGAAAATAATGAATGTACCATGTGTACATTCATAAATGCCTGGCAGGGTTACCATTATAAGCAACATAGTAAACAGGACATCTAGATCATAATGCTGTATCATTGTATACACTAAATGTGAGAAAGTTGTCGATAAATATTGGTAGTATTCTACCAAACTGATGATGAGGGAACACATTGAGTTATATCAAGAACATGGTAAATAAAGCTAAAAATGCATTTAGAAAGATTGAGAACTTATGAGATTCCAACAATATACTAGTAGCACCAAGACCAAACTCAAGTTGTACTAGAGCTATGTGATATCCGCCCTATTCATGGCTCCGAATGCCGGAGAATGACAGTGAATGAAATCAACCAGGTATCACTTTTCTGCCCAACGAATCTAAGAAGAATATGTAGGATTTCCTGGCCAAGCAAGATCTACTTATTTTTCTGTCACGTAATGTAAAATACAACTGAGAAACAGCCAGGGATGGTATTCAACTTGTGAAAAAACTTCGGGTTAGCAATAAACTGAAGAAAACATACTGAGACTAACAGGCCCACGAACGAGTGGTGTATAAGCACCCCCTTCGGTCGCGGTTACCTTTGAATTAAAACTGTGTAATATTAGTCCGCGACTCGGTTCTCAAACCCCCCATTCTATACTAAGAAAAGACACTAACATCACTAACCAAATATACGTTTTACTGGTTGTCAATAAACAGGGTCAGATGACTGCCAGTAAAATGACGAACGACTTTACAGCCAAAGGTAGTAATCGCTTTCAACGGCATTCCGTTAACTAACGTCCATCAAGTGTACTAGTATTTTTCTTTCGAAATTTCTATGTTCAGTTCATCATTTCTAAGTCTTCCTTAATTTGTTGGCCATACTTATAGCTAAATTAACATCTGTGTTGGCTAGGTATATGGTGGTTTGAAACCTAAATCGCCAAGAAAATACGAAACTCTGAAGAAAAAAACAATATGCTCAATATGATGCGCCCTCTAAAGTGGAATGGTTGGCGAAGCAAATAGTTGTCAATGACGTTCATTGATTGGTTAACACGCAATCGTTGAAAACATTGAAAATGAACATGTTTTATGGCAGACTTGCTTACAAGTCTTATTGTTTAAAGGGTATTTGTTTCCAGGATGATTTCATTCTTTAATATTTTTTTGCTATTCTGTAGATTTTTATTGAATTTCTTTATTTTTTTTCCATTTTCAAAAAAAAAATGAAACAATGAGACTTGTAAACATCTGGTTCTATGATGCAACATGCCTTATTAACGCATGTGTCACGTGACCCCTCGTTAAGTCGCGGGTTTTGGACCTAGTATGTATTTTGATCCCCAATTTTTTTCGTACATGTATTTCGAAGTCACATCGTATAAATACATTTTTTTTAGGAATCTCTCCAAAGATATAACCCTTATGGGGGTTCATGTTTTTTGTTTTCGAAGAAGAATCCGGCGGAGGGTAATCTATTTAAACGTTGCCTCGCTATTGAGAGGACGCTATTGTTCTTCCATGTTCTATGATCACTTCGTTGTATTTACAGAGATAAATTGACACGAAAATCACGCAACATGACCAAATCACAGATCCTTGTAAAATAATATTCTATCCTAAACAGAAGCTTTCATAGCTCCACTAGAGTCAAATCGTCTTATTTCACTTACACTGCGTATTGAAAAGTCAGTTTGTCATGAATTGACTACCTCCTACCACCTTCCATTTGGATACGAGTGATAGAGCAATGGCGAGACGTGATACACTATGTATTTAGATTCTGTATAAGAATTTCTATTTTGTCATATGTATAAATATCGTCACACTGTCTACATCATTATAGTGGCTAGTCAGTTTTACCGCTTTATACTTGGTTTCAGTAAACTGGCACCAACTATTGGTGTAAGAGCAGAGTTAGGAAGATTTCCAATTAGAATAAAAATAACTCTAGCAAAAATTAAATATTGGTATAGACTTAGCATGTTTGCTGACAATAATATTCTGAAATGTGCATTAAATGAAAACAAAGCAATTAAATCAAAGTGGATAAAACATATTGAAAATATTATTGGTCACGAGGAACTGGAGGAAACAAAAGAACAGCACAATGTAGATAATATTAGCCAGTTATCAAACACCGTGAAAGTACAAACAGTCTTGGAAGGAGCAGCTAAACTCATCCACTAGTAGTAGAGACAAAAATAAAAGCAATAAACTTAGGACATATAAACAATTTAAAATAAACTATGAACTTGAAAATTATCTAAATGAAATAAATAACTTTAGCTTACGTAGAATGTTATCAAAATTCAGGCTTAGTGATCACATTTTGGAAATTGAACTGGGGAGAAGAAGAAAACCAAAACTACCAGCAGCAGAAAGAGTCTGTAAAAAATGTGATCAAGGCGATATAGACGATGAAAAACATTTTCTTTTGAGCTGCTCACATTTTGAAAATGAAAGAAAAATCCTCCAGAAAAACTGCGAAATTACCTCAAGTGAAAAGAACAAAGACATAATATTCTTAAAAATTATGGAAAATGACATTGCTCTGTCTCTGTATCTTAATAATACCATATACAAAGCACCGTCTGTGTAAACCCCTGGGTAGGAAGAACCTTTACTTTGATGTATTTACTGTATTTTTATTACTTTTTTTGTAATTATTATAAATTTTAGATTTGTAGTTATTTTTAGTTGTTTTATTTTACACTAGTTTTACCTTACTGTATTCACAGCAGATTACAGTTGCGTAATAAACTATTATTATTATTATTATTATTATTATAAATTATTATTATATTGTGTCTGAACATTATAACTGAAGCTGAGTAAAAAAGTTTTTTCTTTAAAATTAAGCCTAATCTCACAACAAATTTACTGTCTGGATGAAAATTACAATAGATAACAACTTGAAAAGGTAGATTAACATTGTAAACAACATAACATAACGTCCCATGTTTCTTTGGGCAATCCCTGGGCTTGGAAGGTTCCCCTTTAAGTACACTCCAATTAAATGTTAATGAACCACAAAGGTCGATGTATGAGCTCACTTTATTTGCTTTTTTGTACACCAGACACACCATTCTTGTTTTCATTGTTCCCCAAATGTATACTTGCATGATACTGTAGAATACTTTATTTTAGCTGGAATTAATTTTTGCTGAAAAGACATTTTGTTGGGTGTTTTGTATGGAATTTATTTTCACTGATTTTTGACAAGTTGAATGTAAAATACAGGAAAAAGGGTATATTTACTGGATTTTATTTTCACTGAATCATTCCGTCAGCGAAAATATTTTAGTTACTTTCATTCATTCGGTGAAACCACAGAAGTTTTAGTTCGTTTTGCTTTGCCATACTATTATTACAATGGAAGATGGCCACAAAGCCCCGTCATGTATTGAGCATATTCACTGGGGTTTTAAGTTCACGAATTTTCAAGGGAAGCACTGTTTTACTTATCAGCGATTACATGGAGTATGGTTTCAAAATTCAATGATTTAAAGGGCGGTGGTCTGTGTTCGAAATTCATGTAATCAAACAATTATTTTACACGCGATGTATACGTTGCTATACGTTCCCATACCGAAAAGAGTGCGGCTCGACGACCACTGCCCTTTAAACTTAAAGGTTTGTATAATAAATTTCTATCTGCCATTCTTAAATTTCGTCTCGTCTGCAACTATGGTTCTGATCAAACTCTTCCAAACCTAATCTCTCCAGACAACTCCAACACATCAAAACTCTCATAATTCAAGATCAAATTATACATTTAACCTCAATTGCAACCTATCTTGGTCTAAGATTACGGTTCAATCAAACGTTCGGCTTGTCAATGCGTATTCAGTGTTAATGAGTAGGGAACAAAAAATCTATACGGACTGTTAGTCACGTCTCAAATTCCAGTCACGCATTTATTAGCATTGCGCCCTCTCGCACAAACAAATTCAATTTATTTCTTACTTGAGTTGTGGGGGCGCTAGTCATGTAAAAATATTTTGCAATTACTGTCTGTTCTAGCAAATATGGCTCAGTAGCTGAATTAGTAGTTTTCTGAATAGCCCAAATAACTGTTCTTAGTTTTGTGATCGATGCATTTACTGTTGCATTCAGATTAATAAAATATTACTCTTGCAAGTGTTGAATAAGATCTTACTTCAAGAAAATTGTATGTATCAACAGTTAGGGGTCAACCATTTGAAATCGTGGGGTGGCTGGAAGTGTATGACAAACGCACCCCCCCCCCCTACCGGCATTATCTTATCTGTACATTTTTATTTTTCTTGAATCGTAACAATTGTTTTCCCCCAGTGTCTAGTTTGAATTTTTTTTTACAAATCTTTCACACACACACACACACACACCCTGTCCCACCCAATGATTCCAAATTATTGACTCCTAATGAAAAAAGCTTAAATTTTCACTAGGATTTAATTTCACTATTTTTTTAATACTTAGCATATTCACCGGGCCATGAATTCTCAAATTATTTTGCCAATGTATTGTAATTTTCATGTTGATTAAATTTACTGAATTTCACTAAACGGGAAAGAAGGCAATTTTAAAAACAAGTAAATAATAGTATATATAATATTACCCCAGCACTGAATAACAAAATGCCTACTTTTAAATTTCCATATTATTTCACATCCACATTGATGCATAAAACATTACTGGTATTTTGGTATTGTTTTTAATACTTAATAGGGCTTACTTATTCCCTGGTCTCTATTTTCGCTTATTTTGCTGCATGTGCTAAATTAAAACCCAGTGAATATTCAAATATACCATATAATGCATGTATTGTTTCCTTCACAAAACACTGAATTAAAACTTAATCAACTAAACATGAATTCGGCTAAAATTCAACTCTGTGAATTATTTCCATTTCCACAGTAATAAATTAAATTACATTACATTGAGACTTGTACAAATTGTATATAAAAATAATTTATTTACAGGTGGTTCCAAGTTACAAAGAATGACCATAAGAAAATAATAAATACAACAAATTTGCTCTATTAATCCAAACAAATAGGAATATGAAATTCTCGTCTATGGTCAAAATATTTCAATAATTCAGTAAATCATCCCTATCAGAAATAGAGGTTTTTATGACGACATATAGTTTTACATTTTCACATGATAAATGTAAACCTCTATTTATAAGTAAATTATTTCTTTCAACAAAAAACTCCCAAATTTATCTAAATTTGTTTAATAATTTTGATAGTGGGGATTTACAACAATCATTAACCCACCGAAGAAGGGTCCAGTCGCTTCACACATTATCTTGTCATTACCCTTGTTCTCATCCAATAATTACTGATTTTTGTTTGTTTCTATTGCAGATGTACTTCCAACATACCAAATACAGTAGATATAAATAAAATTTGTTTATCATTAATTGTCTACCATAATACTTTTTATCAAATTCTATATTCAACAGGAATACCTGGGTATATACATATATTTTTGTATGTGTATTAGATAAGACTGCCAGCTGTGGTGCGGTGTGGTGTTAACAGGTGTGAAAAGCTTAATACGTACTACTTACATACTAATATCAATCTGATTAAAATAAAGACATTTGTTTAACTTTAGGATGAGACCCAGGTCCAAGGTCACTTATTTTAAAACTTGTATTTCACAAAGATGAGATTTGAATGTACATGCATTACTGTAAAATACTTTATTTTCGCTTGGAAATATTCTTCGTTATTTTCGCGGAAGAAATGATCTAGTGAAAATCGAATATACCTTTTTTCCTATGTTTTACATTCAACTCGTCAAAAATCAGTGAAAATTAATTCCAGCTAAAATAAAGTATTTGGTAGGTTCTACTGTAAATTCATTAATTGTTAGGCCAGACTTTTATTAATCCTGTTTCGCAAACCCGCCGAATGAACAGGAGCCAAAAATGAAATAAAAATAATATTTTATTTCAGCGCAATTTCTCGCGCCCGCCAAATTGTAAGTGAAAAAAATTACTAAAAAAAAAATATTTTTATCTTAATTTTTTTCCGCCCGCCGCATAACAAATCCAAGTTGCATTTTCGCAGGAGTATCATGATCAAAGTACCGAAGTCTCGTGCAGATGAGAAACAAGATTATATATGGAATAAAATTTTATTTCATTTCTTCTCTCCGATCAATCATCTCACTTACAATTCTTTGAGAATCATGCAAATCTAATGGGGGGAAAAAAAGAATTAATTTAATTTTTTTTTTCGCCCTCCTCAAAAAATTTGCCTTATAAAAACTCTAGAAACAAGGAATAAAAAAAGTCTGGCCCTAGCTGGGTTTAAATTTTGCTGTTTTTGTTGATACAACAAATTTGCTAAATTGAATTCACAAGATCATTACTATACATCACTGGCAAATTCATGAATCCAGTCAACTGCTCACAATATCAAAATAGTGAAAATAAATGCTTTTACAGTATTTTTACTTTTATAAAACAGGTTGCCATTTCTTCAATATTTGTGCACATAAAAACTTCTAAAAACAAACATTTCTTCACACAACCAACGTTTCTAGATGAAGATCTAGGTCATGTATGAAACCATTGTTGAGACGATATCACAAATTGAGAACGACTAAAAAATAAGCAATTTTTTTTTTCATTATCTATTTCCTGGTATTATTTTTAGCAAGTACTGTAAAATACTTTATTTTAACCAAAGACACTTCTTTTGTGTCTTTGTTTTAACTGGAATTAATTTTAGCAGAAAACACTATTTGGGTGTTTTGTATGGAATTTATTTTTACTGATTTTTGACAAGTTGAATGTAAAATATAAAGGTATATTCGCTGGCTTTTATTTCCACTGAATCATTCTTTCAGCGAAAATAGCAAAAATTAGGTGCAAGCGAATATAAAATATTTTACAGTACCGAAAAATCTGTATTAGAAGCCGCATCTCTTATACAAGTCGCACCCTTTCATTTTGAGCAGTTGAGCACCAAACATTCACAATTTGTCATATGTGTAGATTCTCTAATTGAAGCCGCATCCCTTCTTTTGCATTGTACCATTTTAACAGAAGCCGCAGCTTCTAATACAGTTTGTACAGTAGTAGTTTTGATACTCATGAATACCTAACTGTGGTGATAATGAAAATATATCTGGTCAAATTTACAATAAATCTTTCAAACATAACACTTTAGTTTATTATTTAAACTGATCGATTTAGGGGGAAGAATTTTGGATAAACAATTTGACATGCAGCCTGATATAGTTTTAGCCACATTGGCTAATACTACATTGTTATTCTTACCCAATTTCTAACTGGTTCAGGACAAAAAAAAATCACAAATTTGTCAGAAAATTGGAGACTGAAACACGCTACTGTAAAATAAACTTTATACCAAGCAATATGCTTTTCTCTTGTGTAATTTACATTTCTGTGGGTGATGACATTCTTTTAAAGGGAGGTGATCGTCGTGCCACTCATGTGCGACATTTGTGTTGTTAAACATTGCTTTTCCCACAATCCAATGCACTCTTCTATTGATATCACGAGTTTTGATCTGGATGCAATGTACACTAAATGTCGACGATGACTCCTTCGACACCTTCCAATCACCAAAGAAACTACCCAGTTAAAGCTTAGTAACGTCTCAGTTTGTACTCATTGGTCTGCGCAACAGTCAAAGTCACCGTCTTTGTTTATACAAGACTTGTACTCACGCATGCATGGCACGACGACAACTGCCCTTTAAATGACTAGCATTTTAGCCATTAGTGGTAAAATTGACATTTTATTGTGGCCAAATTTAAATGATATGCACCAATGGCGATGGGTTAGTGGAAGCCTAAGGAAAATATCAAGCACCCCCAGATAGATTCAAATGGTCCATCCAATACCAGACATAGCAGACAATAGTTGATAAGCGCTGTAATCCGATTCATTAATTTGGCTCAAATTAGCATTGAATTATTGGGAGAAAATGAAAATGACAATTTCTAATCATTTATATCAAATATGACAAGTCTAAATCATCACATGAAATGTAAAAAATTTGTCACCAGTCACTTTTCCTGTTGACAAATATTTTATAAATGCCAGAAAACAAAGAATTATTGGCTATGTTAATTATATACAAAGCAGGCAGACCATCCAGCACAGCCTCTATGAAGGCGCGACAATGTCAAATCATTATCGGATAATTATTGTCTTATAAAATCTAATGAAATTTTTGGCATCACTAACTGGTATTATGTT
This sequence comes from Saccoglossus kowalevskii, assembly GCF_978046115.1. Taxonomy (NCBI): domain Eukaryota; kingdom Metazoa; phylum Hemichordata; class Enteropneusta; family Harrimaniidae; genus Saccoglossus; species Saccoglossus kowalevskii. The sequence goes on along the minus strand of NC_140650.1, from coordinate 15,195,116 downwards.
TTTTCTCCAATATTATTGTCTAATAATGTGCAAGTTAGATCATGGCTCCATGGTGAGACACTCATGCCTGGACAACTATGAGGGCAGTTGTCTAATAAAATCTAAAGGTAGACACGTCTGGGCAACTATTGGGGAAGATCGCTTTTCGTCTAATAAAATCTAATGAAATGTTGGCAGAGATGTCTAACTAGCATTTTTAGACATTAGACGATAAAATCGATTTTATCGATAATATCGGAGAAAAACGAACTGCCACAATATTTACTAAAAAAGAGATATCTAACTTAAACATTTTTAGACGATATCGTTGAAAAGTGCAATGTCACGCCTTCCTCAAGCATGGGCTCTGATCATGGAACTACAAACCCATGTAGTTCCATGCTTTGATACAGCAGGTCAATTTGCAGGAAAACAATGACTCATTAAAGTATGCAATGAAGGCCACGCAAATTGTTTTGCAACACCTCTTATCAGCTTAGTATAACCACATTGACAGTCAGTGTTGTGTCAATAAATAAATTATAAACATAAATAACCTTGGCTATTCTGAACAGTACCTTTAGATCTTATCACTGATTAGGATAAGTTTAAAGGGAAAGCATTATAATACCATGAAAAAACAAGTCATTCACTACTGAACAAAATCAACCGACTTTCCACCGAAGACCACAAAATTGTATACATGTACAGGGCAAGGCGATATGTTCATAGACATGTAACTGCCGAAAAAACAGTGAGCTACTCCAAATACAGAGCAAAATGCGGAATTGACTTGTATATCAAGTGGTTCATTTCACATTTACAAATTTGATGTTGCACAAACATTCATATGGTTATGAATTTAACCACAGTCAGCTGGTGCACACGTGATAATAAAATAAGTACGATATTTACTATATGGGGGCCGTCATTTTGAATGACGCATAAAACTAAATAAGAGTCTTTTATTTAGTTTTATCCATTCAATTACAGTCAATCGTATAGGAATAAATCTTTGTGAATCAATGGGCATTAAAAAATTATTCAAAAGTGAATTCTCTCAGTGCAATGCACCTATCAGCATCATAAGCAGTAGGTCACTTAATCCATAGTCCATTGCTTCTAGCATCCTCTTTCAGGTGACAATCGCACTTTCGACCTTTATCCTAATTTTGAATAAACAATCGTTAAAACAAGTAATTGCAGTGAATGTTAAAAATTTGCATGAAATCCGTCATGATCCGGTTCCAATAGGGAAGAAATGCTTGATTTGGGGGGATTGTCGAACATTAAACTGGTCACCATTCAGCCATCTTGAGTAGTGGGAGGCATAATACAAGTTTGAATATGATCGGGCATATCTTTGACTCAAAGATATAGCCATTGATAATGACAGTCCCTGTTGGAATTAAGCGAAATGTTATTCATGTCAAAAATAAAGTAATATGCACCAAAGGCATGAATAATAATTTAGAGTGAATACTGTAAAATGACCAATTTTCACTGGGTTTAAATTTCACTGATTTACCATTTCAGGCATATTCAGTGGGTTTTAAATTCACGGTTTCGTCATTTAGATAATGTGTTCTATGCTAAATTTTACATATTCACTGGGTTTTAATTTAGCGCATTTTCCAGTCAGCGAAATAAGCTAAATTAAAACCCAGTGAATAATTACCCCCTTTACAGTAATTGGCTGGTCTAGTATAAAAAAAATTAGATGTATTCATCGACTCTTCCAAAATCGTGATATATGGTCAGAAATTCAACATGATATTCATGCATTTTTTTTGTATCCAAACTGAATTTCATTTGTCCAGACATGTATTTCAACATGTATAATGCTTTGTATTAAATTTGAAAACTGAAAAAATAAATTAAAAAAAAACAAGCAGCCTATCGGCTGAGATAACTCCGCTGTTAGCAATGCACATTTCAATTAAAGAACTGAAGACATTAGAAAATGAACAATATGTATAGTATCGGACTTACAGTTTTTAACAAGAAGTCGAAAATATCATTTTCTACCAAAAATGACAAAAATATTCACCAAAATTAGAGAATTTAAGATATCATCATGAAATGAACAAATCTGAGAAAGGTCTACATGTTGTATCTATATATGTAATATCAAAGTAATTGAACTATTGGTTTTTAACAAGAAGTCGAAAATATCACTTTTTACCAAAAATTACAAAAATATTCATCAAAATTTGAGAATTGAAGATATCATCATGAAATGAACAAACCTAAGAGAGGTCTACCCTAGGTACATATACACCAAGTATCAAAGCATTCAGGCTTGTAGTTTTCAAGAAGAAGTCGAATAAGTAAAACATTGACACGGACGACGGACAATCACTCATATGATAAGCTCCGCTCGACAAAGTCGACAGCGGAGCTAAAAAAGATGGATTCCAGTCTGCCATTTTTGATTCGATTATGGAACAACCCGACATGAACATGTAATCTAAAATGTCCAATGTATGTAACTGACAAAGCAGGCATAAGATACATTTTCACAAAACAAAATGGCTGCCAGTTAGCCATCTTGGATTAAAATCAGTAAACCACTGAATGTGCATACATGTATGCCCCGGGATAAAGTACTGGGCACATGCAAAGAAGGAAAAGATTTGGTCCAATGGATTCTGACATACGACTCCGGATGATCAAACAAACTGAGACCAAATTGCAAGTCCTTGTTTCAAACTTACATTGTTGCCATGTCATTTCGTAGTGACCCACCATAGGCGGTAGGTGTAATCTCACATGCAAGGTACTAGTAATCATCACAGTCGTTATATTTATAGCAAGTTAGAAGTGATGGTTTTATACACTGCGTTATACCATGGAGGTAAAAAATTTTTTTTACACACAAGAGCTGAGCTTGCCATCTTAAACTGAAATCAGAATGAAAATTAATCTTATGCAAATTAAGTATAGGTCACAGTTGAAGATGAGTTTGCAAATAGCTGTGTCAAACAAACAAATGGTATTCAGAATTGTCCTATTCCCCATAAACACACGGGAGAAAATAACAATTCACGAAATTGCAATTGATTGAGCTGACCTGTTACATGGCTTCCTGAATTTATACACTAAGCTATGTATCATGACTGAATGACCTAGCTATATAGCTGCTTCAAATACGAGCATGATGGCCATGAATATGTAAATGTACAGATATTGGTCACACAATTTGCGTCAACCATACACAGCAAAAGGTCATTCCAAAGGTCACTTTTGGTGGTTAAAAGGTGGCTAGTTTCTTCAAATTCAGGTGATAATTTCAATTGAATAGTAGTCATGAAATTATAAGTTACATATAGAAGTTGTAAATCTCACACAGGACTTTATTTGATTCAATTTATATGAAGGGACTACTAAGTGGGACCATGGACATACTGGTGCGTCCATGCGGGGCGGAATTTTCAGTGGAGCAGCGACTATACCTGTGCATTAATTAATACCAGTACTTAATTTTGCCAGCAAAAAAAAATAAACACATTAGATATGCCAGGATGACACAAGTAGGGCACAGTTCTACATTAAATTGTCAATTAAAATTAAAGCAGTTCAGATTCTCCCTAGGAACACAATCTAGGCACACAGTCATCTCTTCAAGTCTTTCTATAAATACCGTAATGAATAAATGAGAAATACCAGAGGGTTGTCAGATCAGATAAATAGCGGCCTTAATAATGGGATTTGTGCTGTTGCACTTTGTTGTCATAATTTCAAGCAGTTAACATTTTTAACTACTTCTTGATGTGACATTGTTATACAGGCAAATTGTAATTTTTTCACAATAAATTATATATTAGCATTGATTTTGGAAAACAAATTACCGCTAACCATAATCTTTTCTTTCGACCTAAAACGATCATTTATGCTCTGATAAACAAGTTCAAAGGTCAAGCAACAGCCCCATAAATCAATAGACTTTGCATATATCAATTGTTAAGCTGCTGTATAATTATCCGTTCCAGTTTGTAACTGCACCCCCACACCAATACAATTTGGGGAAAAAAAACAAGACTTCTACTTACCTGATTGATATTCTGTTGCCTTCCTTCTTGCCGTGTGATAGAAAATAATACAATACCTGTACATCAAAATACACCACACAGCACATGCAAAACACACACACACACACTTTTAGGGTTTCAGTTTTGCAACCAAACCCTTTTAACGGTATATCCCTTTTTGGAGGATGTGTGGCCCTAAAGAGGGCCGAGAATGAAAGGATGGAAAGATGGATGTGCGATAGTTTTTTTATATATAGTTCTATGAAGCGTCTTGTTGTGCGATGGATGCGACCTCTGACAGTTGTGCGTGCGCCAGCATCAGTCTTCTACTTGGGTTCTTCATGAGCTTGTGAACATTTTTGGAGACGATCTTGTGGAGTTGTTGGTACATAAAAATGGCAGTGAGCGTCTCTTCCATTTTGGTCACATTATTTACAATGTCCGAAAAAAAAAATGATTTTTAAGAAAATACTTGCTAATACAGTAGACAAACTGTACAGATCAGACATCGAGTCTGTATTATATACAATGAATTTTGATAAAAAGTGCCTAAATATTATTTGTTGTTATTAAACGAAAGTTTATTTTAAACTCCATATACGGTACTAACATGTTTTTCCCTATTAACTATTTGAAATCTAGATAAAAACGGCAACACCCTAACATATACAAAGTCTGTACAGATATAGCACCTCTCCTCAATCAAGAAAACTTCCATTTTTAGACAAAACTTACAAAAACCTGAAATATTTACACTATATACGCTTTCAAGTGCACTTCAAAATACATGGGATGTCAATTTGATTTTAAAAATTTCAAAAACTCTGAATATATATATAACACTGAAAAAGACTATGAAATTTGGATTTAAAAACATGTTTTCTGTATGAAAGCTTTCTTGATTTGTTGAAGTTACCATATCCCCCACAAGATTGACAATGATCGAAATTAAAAAAAAACGTGAACCACTCGAAAAGGTTTCAACGTATATGAAGGACCCTTAATTCTGGATTTGAATTTCTGTGCGTTTTATTACCACTTAAACCATGGAACCATAGTTCCATGCTTAACTGAGCTTATCACATGCATAACTATCTGGGTTATAATTTGAGCAAGAATTGGTTCGGAATCTAGTAGCTGACTTGGGAAGAGAAAAAGATGGGTGAATAAAATGAGTAGAAATCTGACAGGTTCAACTGATTACCTGAAACTACAATCTAAAGAGCTAATAACTCCCTATCAAAAATACTAATTATTAATTTTTAACATTTACAACTTTGTAAAGATATTCTAAGTCCTGATTTATCAAAAACAATTTTGGTCACAAAACGTTCTGTCTCATTTTCTTTAAAATATCATAAATCTTTGCATAAAATACGCTTTCTTTGTGAAGTACTCTTAGATTATTTTTAAAATCGCCTTAAAATTCACGCAGTTACTTTGAGCATCATTTTCAGTTGTGAAGTCATGATATCACATTCTGCTTCAGGAGTAATGCTGCGAGGAGTAATAATGGCAGTAGTACTGACCCTCCTATTTTTTACCGACTCTTCGACCCAACGTGTGGGTGGCCTCGGCAGAAATTTTGGCGATGGTGGGTCGCTAAACTTAGCACCAGCATAGGGACTTTCGTTATTGCTGTTGGGATCGGACGGCTGTGGTGATTGTCTGGGTGTGACGATGAACGGCGAAGACGACTTAACTCGTCGATTGTTGTTCTCTATGTCCATAGTTGTACGTGGTGAAACCCTGCTTTGTGTGCCGTTGATATTACCCTTACGTAGTTTTGGCGATGGTGTGTTGCTGTTTCGGTCCCTATACTTCCTATAACTGTTCCCTCCACCTCTTCTAGTCGGGGTGTGGTGAGTACTGTTTGGATTTGGGCTGTTTGGAGCCATGGTGTAAGTCATCGAAGAACCTGTTTGTCGTGGCTAGGTGACCTCTGTCTACGTGCGTTTCTCGGTCTCGTCGATGACTCAATCTGATTTTGACCTAAAATCGCTCCCTGAAACAAGCACGTATTATCATTCGAAACGATCCGAGCGAGGTAATATTTCGATTACAGTCGCTGAACGTTCTTCTTTCGTCTCTTCGCTTGGATGAGAAGTATTTACCAGAAAGCCTTCGTTTTGGCAAAAAACCAACAAAGAGTTCCAACGTGGAACAAAGATGGCGAGTAAATATAACAGCTCTTCTCGGCGATAAAAAAACTCCTTCTTCAAATATTCTTCACTGAATATTCTCTTACTAACTGCCTTCAAATGGTGATATGCTCTCTCCCCTCTCGTCTACACTCTTTTGGCACAAAATTGTGCTGAAAATAGGCATGAACGCCGATAAATTGCACAAAGTAATGGCAAGAGCTCGACTCTTCTCAAACACTAACAACAGAACGACACAAATACAGTGCATTTAGCTACCCAATCACGTTAACCCACAAAGACACGTGATTAGAATCTACCAATCCCTGTTGAGTTATGTAAATTACTGTGCTTACACATTTTTTATTTATAGATCTGGAAAAGAGATGACAACTTTATTCTCGAAATTGATTCCAAGTCTATCGCGATAAGCTCCTGTCTTTAGAAATTCGACATATTACCCAAACGTGATTCGCATTTTCAGCCTTACTATAATTTCACGACTCGATAAAACTGTGGATCATGGAGTAAAAAAGGCTCAGTTCTTTGTTTTCGTGAACATTGACGTCATTGACACGCCTTTTGTTATTGAACCCCTATAAGGCGCGCGTCCCTGGGCAACCATTTCCGTTTACTCCCTAGTTTACTCACTTTTGACTATAATTATTGGATCGAAAATACCCTGGAAAATACATAACGCGGACACACGTACGAAAGGAACCCCCTTCGGAGAAACATTGCATGTGCGATGATTTAATCATTAACTAAAAAAATAAATATTTGTTTATTCGTGAGGTTGATTGACGGCACTACACGTCTTCATCAACACCCCTGTGTAATAATAATGTTAGTATTACGTAATGTAATTACGGGAGAGACATTTTTGTACTAAATTCATAATGCGGTATACTGTATATAAAAGCACTAAATATCCAGCAAATACTTGGTATGTAGCTAAAAACAAGATTTAGCTCAAAGGACAATGCTCCCAGGATGCATCAGACTTCAAACCCGTTGCGAATACGGGAAAATAAATGATGCACTGAAACTGAAACTACAATGACAACATCGAATGGAGACATACCAAGCACTTCGTATGACATCATTCTCCCTATTATGTAGAACATGAAAAAAAAAACACGAAACAAAATCTTCCATTCATTGTTTTTTTAAATTGAGGGTCACGTGTTTTATTTTTTTGACGAAGCGATGAACTGAACTTCTTCCATAGTCCTGCTGTAATTTTAATATAATTATGAATTCAGGATGCAGCCATGAACTGGAATAAACTGAATCAATTCATGATTGTAAATGTTGAGTTCCACGATATAACTTAGTTACTATGCATGATAAGTCGATATCCATTGTGACTCAAATCATATTTTACTATCTTTCACACACACAAAGTTTCCATATTTGTTTTAACTATCGCTCTAGCTCTAACTATTTATCCAGGCATACAGCCAATGCAATATTGTGCCCATCAAATTAACAATTATACAAAATAAATAATGTTGCACCAAATTTGTGTTGGGAGAGTATGTTATTTTTCCATTGCCACGTGTTTCTCTTTATGGGGGTTAACTTTTATGGGAATGAGATAGCCTCGTATAGCGAAGCACTATGACTTTCAATTCGTTATCCTTGTCTGATTATACTGTGGCACGGTTCTTTTTTAGTAACTGTGACTGTGGTGATATTTGAGTGTGTCACATTGTATGGCTAAACTAGCTTCACGGTGTAAGGTGATCTGTTACTCATCACATGTACTAGTAAAAGCTCATGTAAGGTTTACTCAAAAAAGATTTTCTTTCAAGTCTCGCTCCTACCAAATTCCAATCAAGTAATTTTTCGTTTGTTTTAATTACTCAAATTATTAAATTAATCACGGAAGGTACTAACGGTACCTTCCATGAATTAATCAAGTGCTGAGTCAGTACGCAATTGTTCATACATATGACATGTGGAGAATATTTAAATTCTGGCTTCTTGACATTACTAGTATCTGTTGTGTCAAAACTTCCTACACCCAGACATGGAAGGTGAAATATAACATGATTCAGAAAAGAGGGTCTATGTTCAGACGAGTCAAAACAATGACTGTCAACAGCTACCATGTTTGCGCATGCTCAGATAAGAAATAAGTACATGTAGATTCAAAACTCAGTTGAATTACCCTTTCCACCGCCCTGTTCTGTCCATGCATATAGATGCATTGCCATGACGGTTCCACACATACATAACTTGTAGTTTTTAAATATGTTACACAAGATAGAAGAGAAAAAAAAGGACTATTAACTGGTATTATGTGATACGCGCCTATGAATAGAAGCTTTACGTGTGGGTATTATTGTTAATGAGGACCACTACACGTCTTCATCAACACCCCTGTGTAATAATAATGTTAGTATTACGTAATGTAATTACGGGAGAGACATTTTTGTACTAAATTCATAATGCGGTATACTGTATATAAAAGCACTAAATATCCAGCAAATACTTGGTATGTAGCTAAAAACAAGATTTAGCTCAAAGGACAATGCTCCCAGGATGCATCAGACTTCAAACCCGTTGCGAATACGGGAAAATAAATGATGCACTGAAACTGAAACTACAATGACAACATCGAATGGAGACATACCAAGCACTTCGTATGACATCATTCTCCCTATTATGTAGAACATGAAAAAAAAAACACGAAACAAAATCTTCCATTCATTGTTTTTTTAAATTGAGGGTCACGTGTTTTATTTTTTTGACGAAGCGATGAACTGAACTTCTTCTATTTGCTTCTTACATGAGTTGCGTTCTCCCATAGTCCTGCTGTAATTTTAATATAATTATGAATTCAGGATGCAGCCATGAACTGGAATAAACTGAATCAATTCATGATTGTAAATGTTGAGTTCCACGATATAACTTAGTTACTATGCATGATAAGTCGATATCCATTGTGACTCAAATCATATTTTACTATCTTTCACACACATGAAGTTTCCATATTTGTTTTAACTATCGCTCTAGCTCTAACTATTTATCCAGGCATACAGCCAATGCAATATTGTGCCCATCAAATTAACAATTATACAAAATAAATAATGTTGCACCAAATTTGTGTTGGGAGAGTATGTTATTTTTCCATTGCCACGTGTTTCTCTTTATGGGGGTTAACTTTTATGGGAATGAGATAGCCTCGTATAGCGAAGCACTATGACTTTCAATTCGTTATCCTTGTCTGATTATACTGTGGCACGGTTCTTTTTTAGTAACTGTGACTGTGGTGATATTTGAGTGTGTCACATTGTATGGCTAAACTAGCTTCACGGTGTAAGGTGATCTGTTACTCATCACATGTACTAGTAAAAGCTCATGTAAGGTTTACTCAAAAAAAGATTTTCTTTCAAGTCTCGCTCCCACCAAATTCCAATCAAGTAATTTTTCGTTTGTTTTAATTACTCAAATTATTAAATTAATCACGGAAGGTACCTTCCATGAATTAATCAAGTGCTGAGTCAGTACGCAATTGTTCATACATATGACATGTGGAGAATATTTTAAATTCTGGCTTCTTGACATTACTAGTATCTGTTGTGTCGAAACTTCCTACACCCAGACATGGAAGGTGAAATATAACATGATTCAGAAAAGAGGGTCTATGTTCAGACGAGTCAAAACAATGACTGTCAACAGCTACCATGTTTGCGCATGCTCAGATAAGAAATAAGTACATGTAGATTCAAAACTCAGTTGAATTACCCTTTCCACCGCCCTGTTCTGTCCATGCATATAGATGCATTGCCATGACGGTTCCACACATACATAACTTGTAGTTTTTAAATATGTTACACAAGATAGAAGAGAAAAAAAAGGACTATTAACTGGTATTATGTGATACGCGCCTATGAATAGAAGCTTTACGTGTGGGTATTATTGTTAATGAGGACCATTGTTACCAATTAGGGGAATTTCTTTATGTACCAGAGATGCCATAGAATTGTGCCACAGCCCACAGTTCCTCCACCTACGTTCCGGCATCAGTTATTGTCAACAGCCCGCATGTTTGGGCTCAATTTTCAATGACGGACCGAAACGGGAAGTCAGTAAAAAACAACAGATTATTTTGTTAGCGTGAGGGAAAGTTGGTTAATTTGGGCAAAACAGAGGTGTTAATCCGATGCATACTAGTAGTTAGACTGTCGACAGTCCCTCTGGCCTTACGTGTGTGTGTTTTTTTTATTAATATTAATATTAATCAAACGCCGTAGGCGTTTGCGAAATGCCTGTCAATCATGATGGTACGCTACAGGAGAATTTCTCTACAGTGGCGAGTGGTGGCGCAGCAGGCTATAACAGTCTCTCGGGCCTTACGGCCCTCGCTTGAAATGCCTTCGGCATTTCGCAAACGACTACGGCGTTTGATTAATATTAATAATAAAAAAAACACACACACACACACACACGTAAGGCCAGAGGGACTGTCGACAGTCTAACTAGTAGTCTATTATTGAGGATGAGCAACATTTTGTAATGAAATGTCCAGCTTACAGTCACCATAGGGACAAATTATTCCTGACTGCCCAAAATAAAGTTCCAAATTTTGATAAAGAAAATAGTCAGAATAAATTCATTTTGATTATGGCAAACCATACTCTAGCATCAGCCTTAGCAGTCTTCCTAAAAAACAACTATGGAACAAAACAGCAACAACTATCAGTGTATTAGGCTACATTTTGTGTTCATTCTATATTCTGTATTCACCATTGACTGCAAATTGTCTTTATTGTTTTTGATTTGTTTTAATTTTTAGAAAAGTTTTTATTTTTTGTTTTATTTTTTAGATTGTAGTTTGTTTTAATTTTTTTCTGTAAGACCCTTTTTATCCTTTCCTAAAGATTTTATGCGTCTAATAAAAAAAAAAAAATATTGTTTGTGATTGGTCCTGGCAACGTTTTGGGGATCGGTACTCCCTAGGTCAATGGTTCCCACGGTTTCTCCACAAACTCTAAACTCCCTATGGGTTGTATTTACAATGCTGTAAGTATAGGGCTAAATTATCTCCATGGTGTCAGGTAATCTGTATTGTTAGTACTGTATTGAAACACATAGAATGGTTACATCATGGAGGTGAAAGACCCTCCATGGTTACATAAATGGTTACCTCTACCACAGTCCCTCTAGTGATAGAGGGACTGTGCCTCTACATGACAATTAAATATAAAAAACACCCAAACAATCTACATTAAACTAAAATCAGACGAGAAATAATAAAGATCATGCAGTAGACTACTAGTAGTAGTAGCAGGGATTTTTTTTAAACAAGGGAATAGGGGGCGCAGTGCCCTCATGCCATGGCCATGCACGCCCTTACACTGGAGAGCAGATCCTCTGGCAACCATAAAATTCTGATTGACCAGGGCTCATCAGGGCTGATGTGGCTGTAATCTTCAATTGTTACCTGTCTGATAGTAATTTTGGCCCCAAGGAAGCCATAGAATGCTCCATTTTAGAATTATCAAAAACTCCACACCCTGGTAAGGAGAACCCTATCTCCCCCACTTGGTTGGCTCCACTGAATTGCAGTGCTCACTTTTGCATTTTTTTCTCTAGAAAAAACCCTAGTAGTAGTATACGATTACTAGTAAAAAACCCATGCAAGTTTTATAAAAAAATATATAAAATTCTTATTAATCGAGATTTCATCAACAAAACAACAAACACAAGCTGTACACAAGGTATTAGTTAAAGTAATACAATAAATATACTAAAAAGTTAAAATGACAAAACAATCATTGAAGAAGGAAAATCCATCCACATTTGTTTCAAATTACGACAAGAAAAAATCTTAAAATGCCAGATGCCTCAACCAACCACCAAATAATTCAATTTTTTTTTCTTCTTTTCTTTATTCAAATGTCTATGAATGTCTTGTTTTTTTTTTGCTATCTTTTTGTATTACTTTATTGTATTTTCAACTAAGATCCCACTCCGAGATGCGGTTTCAATAAAGATTATTATTATTATTATTACAAATAATAAGATATACATACCGGTAATAATAATAAAAACAATTACAAAATAAAGTAAAAATGAAATAAAATTAAATTCATGCCATCATATTTTAATCTTTTGTCGGTTGTAATCAAACAATTTCTATATTATAATTTCACATCGTATTTTAGCATTTACATTTTACTAGACAGTCTGTATTGTCAACTTTTCTTATTTTACTGCCTTGTGGTGTTCAATCCCAGGTATTAAATAATCCTATCAGTGATCAAATTGCTGTGTACTGTAAAATGATTTGCTTCGACAATTTTGATATTTGACCATAACCACCAAGTTTTAAGTTCACAAATTTAATTAACTAATGGATTTACAGAACTTAAAACATTTGATATTAGTACGTACATAAACACTTCAGTAGGTTACATGTGAAACCTTCAGAAGACACAGTATCTAATACCGATAGTCAAAGAGTGGTGGCCCTCACATCTGCTACGTTCATGTTATGGGATCTCGACACGTGTTGAAATTGTTAATCCTAAGTAAGGGTTTGCAGAGGAATTACGTTAGTTTGGACCCACTCGGCTTGTGCCGACATCACACCCTCATTCGTCGATCTGTTATTTGACACAAACATGAAAAATGATACACATATGATGATAATAATTGCTATATTGAAATTCTATCCATTTGCTATTGTGGTATTTATTACGAGGCATTGTGTACATGAACGGCATAGAAGATTAAAAAAACATTTTTTTTTATGTTTATGTAGCATTGCAAGAAAAAAATTGGTTGCAGCAGTATATGAATAAAATGACTGTTTGAATTCGTTACTACAGCATTTGACCACATATAGCTGCACTTCCTCCATCGTCATGTCATACTTTTATGAATCAGTTCATGTTCTCTTTAATTCACCACAGAGGGCGTGATTTTGGTCAGGCAGCAAATCTCGCTTTATGTCGAGTTTCGGTCCCAAGCATCTATCAGGACCGAGATCAAGTTTTTTTTCAGCACGTGCCAACTCAATCTGATTAAAATCTGATGTAGTGTACGGGCTTTAACTATTGTGGCTATAAACTTAATTTTATTTTATTTTTTATTACTTTTGTTATTAATGCCCTTTTATTTTATTATTTTACTTTGATTTTTTTTTTATTCTGCCCTACCTAGGGTAGGGCGGAATTAAAAAAATCACAAAATCAAAATCAAAGTAAAATAATAAAATAAAATAAAAGGGCATTAATAACAAAAGTAATAAAAAATAAAATTAAAATAAGTTTATAGCCAAAATAATTAAAGCCCGTACACTACATCAGATTTTAATCAGATTGGTGCCAACTCAATCCCGATCGTTCAGTCTCGTCATGTTTCAAGATCTCTAACATGAACGTCACTAATATGTTTGACATCAATCCTATGTGGATTAGCTGTAAAATACATGGTTTGTTTACATTCAAAGTTTGAATTACTATCCTCGGGCGTGGACATCCGGGCATTTTCACCGCCTGGCAACCCGCGGCGGTGAAAACAAAGGCCCAAAACTCGCAGAAAACGGTACTTTGGAATGACTGTTGAGACTCCTCTGAACAGTGTAACAAGATTAGCCTTACGTGTGTGACATATATAAATTTGGTTGTTCAGGATTACTTCAAAGTTGAGTTTGTGTTGTTTTCTCGAATTTTCACCGGCTCGACCGGCGTTCCACAGCAGCGCGCACAGAGCCCGTAGAAATGCTTGTACAGTGGTGCGCGTCTTAGCAACGTGGAATGTCCGTGACGTAGCTCCGCCCCCGAGGATACCCTCAACAGTTTACTCATTAGTGATGGCAGTTTCTTGTACAGTATTTAAAGTTTATTTTACCAGTATCACATGTACATGTACACAACTTTTATCACGCACATTTCAGAGAATAGAACTATAGTATATGGCATCTCAAAATTTACAAAAATTTGAATTGTGATCTCCAGTTGGTAAAATATCATCTTCAGCTCAGTTTACATGTTTTGCTTTCATTCTCTAATATTGTATTTCTGATCCTTCAACTTTAGCTGAAAATGTTTGAAATTAAACACTGTTTTCATTACAAGTGTCTATTTGGTAATTGAAGAAACAAACTTATATGGAGGAAAAAAATGAGGTACGTTTGAAGACTTGTATTTTGTTATTTGATTATTAAAAACTATGAAAACAAAATGACAAAGATGACTCTTACAATCATAATTTATTTATATCACAGACAAATTAGTAGAGCTTAAACTACTAAATTTTCAGTAAAAACTGAAAGGATTTGCGTATGTGACAGTACCCCATAAGTGAGTATTCCTGATTCCAGGAAAATTATTCCCCCCTGCATTTTGTACACTGTTCCATTATTTCTTTGTTAGTTTTATACATTATGAACCCAAGTTTTCGCTATCTACAGGTACTGATATTGATCAAAATTTTGTAAACAAATTTTGTTTGTTAAAGGTGACGAAAGTTGGCATGCATATTGTTAATGAAAGCAATACTGTAAAATACCTTTTCCCGAATATACCTTTTCCCCTATATTTTACATTCAACTTGTGAAAAAACAGTGAAAATAATTGCCATGCAAAACACGCAAAAAGTTTTCTCAGTGAAAATTAATTCCAGCTAAAATAAAGTATTAAACAGTACGTTGAGGTTTATATTCAAACATATAACATGTATGTCAACTTTTCGAGCATTCTTGTAAAATACCAAATATTGATAATACAAACAACACTATAAAAAAATCACGAGTTCCAGAATCTCCAAAGTCAACTATCTGTCTGATGTTGTCGTATCAAGACTTGGTCCCGGATCTTCTGAAGTTTTAGTTTGTTCAGACAACATTTTAACAGGAACGAATGTCTTGTATCTTTTGTTTCCATCCCTGTCAATGGCAAAATTGTAGTCCTTCACATCGGCAAGTGCTTTTTCAATAGCTTCTTCTAAAGTTTCCAAGGTGATAAAAGACTTACTAGCCTCCTAAAAAAACAGAAAATGTTTGTGATCAGAACACCATCCTCATCAGAAAATTATATGAATTATTTCATGCAACATCAATATACGCCAAATGACGCCATTAGTGATGAAGATATTTGATGCAGACAAAAAATTGATTAGATAAAACTAAAATAGCAACAGATGTTTTTATAACTTGTGGTGTTGAAATAAATTCTTCAAGGCTTTGTACAGGCAATAAACTTGTTTTGGATTCACAACAAATCATCTCTAATCACAGCAAAGAGATACAGTTGGGATGTCATCATCCTCTGCACAGTTTCTTATTTGTCATTTGATCTATTTCGTGTACTGCCAGATTCTGCCGTAAATTCTCCCATCCGAAAAATCACCCTGGGCGATTTCACGGCTGGTGGGCCCTTATTTGGGCTTCCAAATTTTGAAAAAATGTCGACTTTCAACGTCAGCAGTTGGACCACCCAAAACGAAAGGAACTATTGCAGAAGCTAATCTAAAATTTAACTATGATTAGGCCTCACAAAAAAAAAGGTTCAGTCCATCAAATTTTTTTTTTTTTTCAAATATTTAACATTGTGAGATGGCGAAATAGTGAAAACAAAATTTTCAGTCAAAAGTTTTTTGGGGTTGCGCCCACACTAAGTAGTTGAGGCATTCCATCAGTTTTATCCCGAGTAAGATCTTGCAATGATGACGAATACTATTGCGAGTGCTGAGTATTTTCTATTGTATACATGTATGCAGTTATTGAGAGGGTTATCACAGTGCCGAATGTAAGAAACAAGAGACACAATAGTGGTTTATAAGACCACATGAATAACTACATGTAGTACTCAAGCGATTAATTTTTGGGGTTAATTTTAAAGTTTTCTTTTTAACATTGTGTTGAAGGTTACTGGGCATTGTTGCTGAATTTTTAAATCATATCCTTGTTCATCAGATACAAAAACATCCAACTAACAACATTCTCTCGTTAAATTCTAATATACGCAATATCTGCCAAGTGATGTCATCAAATTGTTAAGTGACATCATCAACTTGCTCAGTGATGTCACCAACTTGCTCAGTGACATTATCAAGTTGCAGTGACATGAACTTGCTCAGTGATATACCTGTATTTAACTTCCTCAGTGACATTGCCAACTTGCTCAATTTATCATGAAGTTTGTTCAGTTACAGACCAAATTTTATTTATTCTTACATTTTACAGTCAATTTTGTTGTTTAATTCATGATGGTCAATATTCAATGACCATGAAAGAGAATTATTGAGCTATGCACATTATAAAACGTTGGATTCTGTTGCAGATGATATTTGTTTGTAAACAACTGGGAATGACCAATAAGAACGTCAAGGTCACAGATTTTCATTATCGACAACATGACAGTGTTCTGACCAATCAGTGTGTTGAAGGTATAATAATTATCTTTATAAAACATAAATACCACCACGTCCATGGAAATTTCCTGGATAACAATTTACTTCACTATCAGGACAAAATGTGACGTATATCTTATACTAACTTTTTCTGTTTCAACAATTTTTTCTCTTTCATTTTTCAGTCTCTCTCTGAATGCATCTCTTAATGTCCATCCAAACTCTCTGGCCTTCTGTTTGTCTGCTGCTTCTCTGGCCTGTCGTGCTTCTCTGCAGAAAAAATAAACAAAAAATGTTTTGAAGACACACTAAATCCACAGCAGTAGTACATGATCACAATCAGCTGGTGTGCAAGTGATAATAAAATAGATATATTTACTATAGGGGGGCAGCCATCTTGAATACAACTTCAAACTAAAGAAAAAAAACTTGTTAAGAAACCGAGAAATTCATACAAAAATAATAAACTTTCACAGCCAAACTATCCTTTGGGGTAATATTAAGGAAACCGCTAATACAATTCAACCCTAATCACTGTTTTTGCATAGAAAATCCCTTGCATATTAACACCTCATTAAATGAAGAATCTAGAAAACTTTCTTTGGGTACTAGTATTTGAAACCAAAATTATCGTTCAACTGTAAAACTAAAGCTGGTTGGATCCCTATGTCCCAAAAAATGATATTAGACACACACAGTATTTCCCTGACAGAGACAAAGTCATGGAGGAATTAAATAAAGCATCTAAACTACTACAGTTCTGTAATTTTTGATATCCACGTGAGGTGAAAAAAACATATTCAACTTACCTAATGAGACGAACACGTTCATTTTCTTGTCTATTCCATTCTAAGCCTAATTGTTGTTCTTCGTGTTCTCGAGCATATACATCATCTAAACTCATTCCCGCTAATTTACCCTGCAATTCCTCTTGAAACATTACGCTATGACAGAAAAATAGAAAGATAGGTAAGTAATACTCACAAATGGTTCATTGGATGATGATGTGCATTTAGCCATGACACTGTTGCAACCATTATTACGAAC
This sequence comes from Saccoglossus kowalevskii, assembly GCF_978046115.1. Classification (NCBI taxonomy): domain Eukaryota; kingdom Metazoa; phylum Hemichordata; class Enteropneusta; family Harrimaniidae; genus Saccoglossus; species Saccoglossus kowalevskii. The sequence continues at coordinate 15,177,547 of NC_140650.1, read as the reverse complement.
AACATCATAATGTTTATCAGGATTTACTTAATTGGATTAATGGATATCACGCTGATACTTCAAAAAATATGAGGTTATTCACAAAAAAAGGAATTTACATTGAGTGTATCATACAGCAAAGGTATCAGATGTGAAGACAATACCACAGCGTATGATGCACAAGGCATTTTGTGTATACATGTATTTTTTATTATATACCTTCTATGGACTATAATAATAAGAAAAACAAAATAGAACATTTTAATGTCGTGTTTATACAGTGTTAGGATTGTGCCAACACTCATAATGAGTCATTTGCATAATATCGAACGTCGCTTTGGCTCACCGTGCACGTTCAAAAAAAATAGATTATGTAATTAAAGTCATTCAAAAACAACATGATTGGAAACCATGACATTTAACCTTTTCACCACCAGTTCCCTCTTTCCATCACAAAATAGTCCCTTATATACCCGGTATTGTCTGCACTTTCCTTCAGAAGATTGGGGACGAAAATAACCAAATTTTTTGAGTAAAAAACTGAAAATTGACTCAAATTTTGTCTGTTGACTCCAAAATTAGGGTTCATTTGCAGAAATGTTGAAGAATATAAGAAAAAATTTGGATGAGAAAGTCTTGTGGTGAAAAGGTTATTCAACATAAATTCTTGATTATTGATCAGGTGGACAGGTGAAGGGTCAATAACTCAAGAACAATCACAAAATATATTGTACCCTTAACACAGCTAGGCGTATAATAATGCTAAATAAACAGGAGAATAAGAATACATATAGGCTTCATTTTTTTTAATTTTAGAGACAATTGTAAATCAAAGAAAGCTTAGAAAGAACTCTCGTGTGCTGAGAGTATTGGAGACATATTAATAATTAATTAGTCTTTCAAAGAAGGTCTGTGCAATGTCACAGACTGTCAATGTACCAGGTTTCATTCAAATTTGATTATAACTTGAGATATCCATGAGAAAAGCCAAAAAATTATGAATTATTATGCAAATTAGGTAATCAATATGCACAGATTTTAGTCAAAACTAATTAGGTCTCATCATAGTCCGAGAGCATCTATGTACTAAGTTTCATTGAAATGTAATGAGTAGTACTTGAAATATCAGCGGGAAAGCAAACAAATTTGCTAATTATGCAGATTAGATAATTAATATGCATGGATATTGACCAAAAACTTATCAGGCCTGTGCATTGTTCTATGACATCTAGGTACCAAGTTTCATTGTTTTGTGATGATTAGTACTTGAGATATCAATGTAAAAGTCTAAAATTTACTAAACATAATGCAAATTAGGTAATTAATAAGCACAGATCTTTACCCAAAACTAATCAGGTCTGTGTGTTGTCCCAGAGCTTATATGCACCAAGTTTCATCAAAATCCAATTAGTGGTTCTTTAGATAACAGTGGAACAGTCATAGAACAGCTAAATATTAGCTAATTATCATGCAAATTAGGTAATTAATATGCATGGATTTAAACAAAAGCCTAATCAAATCTGTGCATTACATTCTATGAATGATGCAATGGGCAGTGGGCCATTTTGATCAATAACCTACAGTATTCTAGACAAACACAAAGCTGTAGCTCAGACACAGTCCCTCAACACGAAGTGTCGAAAAAGTCCAAAAAACATTGAGCCATTATTTTTTAAATGCATGCATGCAAAAATGTAGTTTTATACAGACCCACACTTATTTGTTATTCTCAAATATTTTATTTCTAGTGACCAATCATATTTTTTTTACGATTTTGCGCCCTGCCAATAGACAGTAACTTGTTGGCAAGGACCAGTTGTTAGATAAAATAGAGGCATTGTTCACCCTATTCGTTATTAAATTCACATGTATGTGTCCCTGTTAATAGAACAACTCAGCGCAATGTAGCCTGACAAGTTGGGATCGCAGCAGTCCAGGGCGCCACCTACGCCAAATTGTCATGCTAAGCGCAATGTTGTCATAGAGATCACAAGCATTTGTTATCAGACATTCGCGTGCTGTTCGGCAAAACTTTAAACAAATAAAATCACAGCAATAATTTCAGGATCACCACATGATGAGCAAAATATTACACCCTCATTATACCAGATGATTAAAAAACTACAGCAAGTGAAACCCACAACACTATTCAATGTACTTAACATCAAATAAATACAAGTTCAACCTCATCTGGTGTTGTGATGTTGCATACTTTTATTTCTTAAATAATTTGCTCAACAGCTCTGCTACATTGCTGTGTCCATATTTTAACACAGTGCAACCATTGTACAACCCTAAGGTATATACATGTATAAAGCATGCACATCTATCGGAGTAAACAATCTGTGCTAAAATTGAATTAATTTTCCCAGATTTGAACCTGCTGCATAAAGATATCATATAAAATAAACCAAAATGGCAGATCCAACTCACCTAAAAATTGTTATAGAGGTATGTATGCACAGTATGGAGATTTAATAGTAATTTTTCAGTCACATGCTGACGTTTCAACTCACTGTAGAATATTTTAGGACACATTAATCCATAGTACTGATCATTCACGCCTCTGCGCATGTAATATATGATGTATATTGATGTATGATGATGATGATGATGATGATGATGATAAAATCTACTAAAGTCCAGCACATCTACCTTGTATATAACAAATTATTATAATTTTACCTGATAGATTTCATATCTGTTAAATACCGTGGGAGCGCTTCTTCTAAAAACTCCGTCTCCCATGGATCCCTTGGAGTTGGTTTGCGGACGTAGTTCTCTTTCGATTTAGAGGGTGGCCTCGGAATACCGCGTCCATAATAACCTTCACGACCGCGAACAATTTGTTTCGTGATTACTGACATTTGCCATGGATTCCATGAACTCTGAAGACCACCAACTCTAGAAAATACTTGTGTTGTACGTGAGTACATGATTTGTTATTCGATGAACATATTATTCACCGGTTTGCACGTGTTGTTTGTGAGCCGACTCACAGCGATAAAGTTATATTCGTATACGACTATTTTGGATTCGAATAATGATCTATGTATATTGTTTTAACCTTGGTTAGTGGATTCCTCTTTTAACATTCAATATCTTTCATTAGTATTTTTACATTGAAAAAAAAAACACGTCGACTGCAAACAATAACGAGTGGAAAGATTACATTTATACAAATACAATACGGAATTAATTTAATATTTACATGTGCTGGTTAGTGTATCGTTACTCCAGTAAGTAACTGGCAAATGAAAGGGTATGTCTCCAATTCGTTCCTTGTCCCACCAAGCATTTCTGAACCAACCTTTCGCATTGCATTCTGGGAACTGAATTCCGCCATTGCTGTCAAAGAATGATGGTGAGTGAGTTTGCAATATTGTTTGAATCCGATATCATCGGTCACCAGAACGGTTATAAAAGTGTTTAATTCCCAAATATTCAACGAATATACATTAACGTATATTGTCCATTTTGCATTTAATTTTAAGTTTAGTATTGCCTTGTCAAAATGATTGCGTTCCGTTGCTGTGCTCCATGAGATAGCATGTCGACATGTACATACACATCCAGTGCTTATACTGTATGTACTAACGCCCGGTATGCATATCGCTGGACTTTCATGATATACATGTATTAAAAATCAATATAAAGTTATTGAAAATATTTCCTTGATTTAGTTATTGGATATTCTCTTAGGTGACGATTTACGCTGTACGTCTCTTTATTTCAAATTTATTTTTTGTATTATAACCCAGCCATTTCCACCGATTTTACCTGTTCAAATCACGCACTTGACAATTTAATCTGCGACTTTGACAAATTCAATGAAATGAGCACATAGTCAGAGCATGGGGTGATTATTTCTAAGTCTTGCTGATCGGAGCATCTTTTTTATAGCTCCATGATCTGAACGAATCCCCAAATTCATACATCAGTGTTTCGAATTTTATTAAAAGTCTGTACCCCTAACCACTGAAACCAGGGCAGGTAGGTAACTTTGAAATTTCACCAGTTTTGCCAGAAAATTTATCAGCCCTGCATTAAAGTTTATTTTTAAATATTTCCAAGTTAGCACATTAAGTCACTTTATTTGGCAGTAGGCAGAGATAATATCATTATTAATGATCTGAATGTCAATAATTTCTTGGTTATCACTTTCATCTAGATCGAAAAAGTCCAATTTATATTCACAGTAAGAATCTAAAATATATTATAAAATTTTAATTGAAACGACCATGAAAAGAATGTTACCCAGACCCTTAGCCTGGTTACCACCATTCTATCATTTCCTTGGTCCTTTGGCTTTGGCCTCTGTCTGGAAACGTTGCTTCAATTTTGCTTTAACAGTCAGTGGATTACAACTGAATATGCTAATCTGAATATTTATTTTTGAAAATATCTTTTCAATACTTAATGTGTGCTTTGTTTATTAAATGCACTGCGAGAAAGTGTCAGTTGTGATTTGATATAATTTGGCAAATCAAAAGCACTGCGAAATTTAGATAGAACAGAAAAGGATGTCATACCGTCATACATTGTTGGACTAGATAGGTGTGAATTGTACTATCTCCGCACATTTTTTCTCAACAGATAGTTATTACAGAGAGGAAAGACCCTTAGACATGAAATTTTTACTAGCCAGACTTTTAAAGTTACCAACCTTGCACAGGTGAACGAGTGAGCTGTTATTTCAAACTCTGATTTGGTTGGAAGAAAAAAACTTAAGAATATGATTTTGAAATTTTTTATTTTTTTTTTAATTTGTAGCAACCACAGATTATCCTCCTGAAGGAGGGGACCGAGGCATCTCAAGGAAAGTCTCAAATTGTGAGCAATATCAGTGCCTGCCAACTTATTGCAGATGCTGTAAGAACGACGCTCGGTCCACGTGGAATGGACAAACTGATTGTAGATAATAATGGTAAGGTTAAATGTACATTTTAGTGTAACTTCTTCAATACTAGACTCAAAGCCTATAATAGAATAGAATATTGCTTTATTACAACCTTAAAGTGCCTGTGAAATGGCTGCTATTTTTACGCCTAAAATTATCCATTGATACATAAATATTATTAATTTTTATGTTTCTAAGCATGAATTATTTTTTTTAAGTGAAAAAATGTGTTTTAAACTCAGTCTACGGCAACTTTATTTTTGTGTATTTTAAAACGAGGCTCCTCATTAGCTTATTTGCATACAAAAATTCCCCTTGTGACGTCAGAAGGGGAAGTCGCATGGCAGCTCGCATTGCCGTTACATGTAAATAAAGCAAATTTCTTGTACAGTTTTCTCGTCTTTGACTAAATTGTCACTTATGTACTTGTTCTTTGAGGAAGAATGGACCATAATGATTACATAGTATCAATTTTTGTTGCATGGGGTTGAGTTAGATGCGAAATATGTCCGTTCTGGTGTAGCTGGTCACAGACACCGGCGCACGTTTGTACACTGTCGCTGGACTAAATAGAATTTGACGTCGGAATTATCTCGTTATTTAGCAGGTTAATTGGCACGTCACTACACTGTTTTATTTCATCGATCATCTGAGTAAAACTTTCAAAATTAAAATAAGAGAAAAAAATATTTTGACATTCTAAACATTAAACTATAGTGATCACTATAAAATAATTAAAAAGAACGACGAATCACAGTTACTAAAAAAATGACAGCCGCGTGGAAATATATTGACATTTTGTTGAAATAGGTGAACGCGTCGGGTCACGGCGAGGGCAAGTGCGTTAAAAACGGCGTTTAATTGGATAACAAAAATAATCGAGATCGACACACATCCATGGCGTGATTGTCATAATTATAACATCATATTAAAACTTGATTTGGTGGAAACACATTGACCAAGCCCGGATTCTTATTTAATAAATTATTACGCAGATCAAGCTGCAAGCATGGAGGTAAAAAAAGAACAGAGGTGTGAATTCGACATTCAACACCAATCACCAACCAATTCAGAAACGTTTAGCCTTCGAAAATGAAAACAATTAGCAGTGTGTAAGGGCTGTGTAATTTCCTGTTATTGCTACCTTTTACCACAGTCCCTCTATGATTGTGCTTTTACTTAACAGGGACTAAATGGTCTCTATAAAACGATAATCAGGATCGCAAAAAAAGTAAACTCATTTGAAACATTTGCCGGACGTCCCTCATTCTTCTGAAATCTGCCTCGGTGATCATGGGCTGGTGCGGAATCTATTTCTTTGAAAATTGTTGCGCCAGGTTTACGTTGTCGGCGTTTTTCTTTAAACCTAGTTTTTTTCATGGACGAGGACAGTTTTTCCACACACAAAAAAGAATCTGAGGTTAAGTGGCTTTTGTCCACTGATGTCGCACCTGCGGATCTATTAGAAACGTGTGAATACATACACTATGACTATAAGTTTCACTTCAACTGCCCACAACACAACACCTAAAAACTCTCTCACAAAAAAAAAAAAAAAAATAGACCGAAAAATGTATATATAAGTATACTGGTATGACTTCCTCTCACATTTTGTCATTTGGTGGCGCACTTTCGGCGACAGTCGGAAATCCGGAAACAGTCGACCGTTTCAGGATAGGTGGGTGTGGCTACAACACGAGAAATATCTCAAATTTACTTGGATACAAGTAATCATTTTCAGCAAAAAAATCAATAACTGCCCATTTCAGTGGGACACAGATCTAAAATGAGAAATGTGAGGGTGGTCATTGCACAGGCACTTTAAAGAAAATTAGACATTACGGGTTCCGTGATGCACGTCATTTTATTTTTCAGATCGAATTCAAAATGGCTGACTGGCGGCCATTTTGTTTTAATATCTGACATGCTTTGACTGATCATGTTCAAATTTTATATATTCATTATACATCATGTTGTAGATATATACATGTATTCAAAATGGCTGATTTTGTTTTAATTAATGCTGTTCCAGAGCAATATCTCTCAATATGGACAGGTACTCGTTTGATGATCAGATACAAATGTCAATCATCATCATATTCCTGACATGGTTATATTCCAACTATATTACTATAAACAAAACTATACATCTTAAATTCAATAACTAACAGGGGACTGTGTCATGCATGGCTTGTTATACAATGATTAAAGTGTGAATAAGTTTACAATAGGGTGGTCGCTATATACAGGGTACTTTACATGTAAATTGTGGTAGGCAAGTGACCGCTATATAGAGGTGAGCGTTAACACAGGTTTGACTGTATGTGCAGAAAGTGGTTTCTTAATTTATTAAAATTATCCATACTGTATTTTATTCTCCAAAGACTGTTCCACAAGTAAGTCAGCTAAAAAAGATTAATAACTGTCTTTTTTGGCGTTACACTTGTGGTAAATTAATGTTCATGTCTGTTTATTCTTTCACTGTACTGTACTAGTGCAGCGAAATAGAATGTCTGACAGAAATGGCTGTGTTTTTTTTGAGAGTTGGTCCAGTCTTCATTATAGTCAGGACCATAGAAAAGAAACATACATTTTAAATGAAATAATTTTATATCCAAAATCTTGATTACTTGAGGGGTTGACCATCAAAAATTTTGTCTGGAGGAGGGTAATAATTTTCACAGAATAATTTGAAGGAAAAAGCAAACTTTTTTTTTGCAGAAAATATAGGCCGTACTGAACGAAGAGAAAATATAATTTGTTTACCATCTCCACTATTGTAGCCCACTTTGCAATGGTCAATACCCTGAAAGACTAATCTAATTACAACAAAACATTTTGCTCATTTTCTAGGTAAAGTGACAATATCCAATGATGGTGCAACAATATTGAAATTATTAGATGTTATCCATCCTGCAGCAAAAACATTAGTACAGATTGCCAAGTCACAAGATGCGGAGGTAAGCAGTGAAAGTAATCATCTTTTTTCTTTCTAGATTTATTTAGACTGTAACTTGGCCCTCAAAAATATTAGTCACAGATATTTTCAATGAAAACTCTGAGACAAACAATTTTTGCATTAAATCATGAAACAAAGATGTTGTGTATAAAAAAGTTGAAATGCACTTGGTTGACTTGAAGGTTGGTGGCTTTCGATGCACATGTTTGATATGGGTCTTCTGTGACATTATACAACTTGCGTCAAATGCATTGTTTACATACCTGTACTGTGCAATGACTAAGACACTGACCTTCTGTGAATAAAATTCAACCAAGTGACAAGATCCAAAATAGCAGATGCACTTTGTATAGATATGGACATTTTCACAAAAAAATGGTAAAATATTAAATCTGTGGAAAAATTTCTTTATTTTTTGAGCCTATTCCACAAGTAAGTCAGCTAAAAGAGAATAATAACTGTCGTTTTTGGCGTTACACTTGTGGTAAATTAATGTTCATGTCTGTTTATTCTTTCACTGTACTGTACTAGTGCGGCGTAATAGAATGTCTGACAGACTGGCTGTGTTTTTTTTTTAGAGTTGGTCCAGTCTTCATTATAGTCAGGACCATAGAAAAGAAACATACATTTGTTTGAGTAAATTTGAAAAGATCATTTAAGTGTCATTAAAAAAATGTCTGTATCATTGAGTTTGTACGAGTCTGGTCTAAACTCAGTGACCATGCTTGTTGTGTAGCATGACCTCTGAACCAATTTAAAGATTTTTTGGAATTCATGAAGACACAATTTTGTAAAAGTCAGACTTTCAGTGTAGTAGAACCCCAGAAACATTTTCTGCTGCTATAAAATGTGGTTTTCATTGATTGCCGAAAACTTTTGTTTACAGTATATAAATTGTGATATTCTCACTGCCAGGAAGCCACAGAGGTATTTGACCATATTGATATTATATATAATCCTAGGTTGGTGATGGTACTACATCGGTTACTCTCATAGCAGCTGAATTCCTCAAGCAAGTTAAGCCTTGTATTGAAGATAATGTCCACCCACAGATCATTGTAAGAGCCTACAGAAAAGCAACTCATTTAGTACTGGAAAAAATTAAAGAGATTTCAGTCAAAGTGAAGAAAGATGACCCGCAGTAAGTTGACGTTTTCTAGTATTTTACATCCTGGTACTTTGTATGACCCTGGAGGTCACACATCCTGGTACTTTGTATGACCCTGGAGGTCACACATCCTGGTACTTTGTATGACCCTGGAGGTCACACATCCTGGTACTTTGTATGACCATGGAGGTCGCACATCCTGGTACTTTGTATGACCCTGGGGGTCACACATCCTGGTACTTTGTATGACCCTGGGGGTCACACATCCTGGTACTTTGTATGACCCTGGAGGTCACACATCCTGGTACTTTGTATGACCCTGGAGGTCATACATCCTGGTACTTTTGTATGATCCTACAGGTAACACGCCCTGTACAATTTCTTCTTGTACGACCAGTTTCTTTAACATTTTTACTGGTTTCTCTTAGGCAATTACGAGAGGTACTTGAAAAATGTGCTGCGACGACTTTGAGTTCTAAATTGGTTGCGGCCCATAAAGAATTTTTTGCGGTAATGATTGTAGATGCTGTGATGTTATTAGATGAGTTGTTGCCACTTGACATGATAGGTATAAAGAAAGTTACTGGTGGTGCTCTGGAGGTAAATAATTACTTCTCTGTTTATAAAGGAATTAAATGTCATTGCAATGTTTTGGGCTCTTTGGTTCTTAAATAAGTAAAATAATATTAAAAAATTTTAAAAACCTTGTGGGTTATGCAAAAAATACTGTGGACGCTTTTTTACAAGACAAATTTTGCCAGTCTGGGAAAACTGGAAATTTTGTAGCTATGAATATTGCATTGCAATATAATAAAATATAATAAAGAATTTTGCAGCCAATCTTTGGTTTGAGTTTTGTACTTCCTGTTTCTTTGATGGTATTTACAATGCACCTTGTTTCTGCAGGATTCCAGACTAATTTCGGGTGTCGCTTTCAAGAAAACATTCTCCTATGCTGGTTTTTGTATGCAACCTAAAAAATACAAAGATGCAAAAATAGCTTTATTGAATGTGGAGTTGGAATTAAAAGCAGAAAGAGACAATGCTGAAATCAGACTAGATAATGTTCAGGTAAGACGTAGTTGTTTTTGTTTGTTGCAATAGAATCAAAGTTTTAAAAAGTAATTTGCAATCTAAGATCTCTTGGTCTTCCAGTTTAATTGTTATATTAGTACTATTAGTAGTGCATATACTTATGTGAATGAAGGGTTACTATCGTCAAAATAAATCATAATTGATGATCTACTATACAATTGATCATTTACATGCGCTTCTATTAGTTAGGTACTTCTAACAGAAAAAAACTGTGCCATGGTTCACCTTAAAGTTAACACCACCTTGAATTTATAATAAATAATATTGAATTTGCTGATTGTCTGTAGGAGTATCAGGCTGTAGTTGATGCCGAGTGGTCTATACTGTATGATAAACTACAAAAACTTCACGACAGTGGCGCTCAAGTTGTGTTATCTAAACTACCAATTGGAGATGTTGCAACTCAGTGGTTTGCTGATAGGTAAGGTACAAGTGTTTTACATACAAACATGAAGTGGTTTTGTGACCGCTGATCAGACATGTTACTCCAGCATTGCATATCAGGAATGAACGTTTGGTACACAATGAAATCAAAGTTCAAATCTTATTTCACCAACAGCTAATCGCGTTTTCTGTTACAAAACAGCATGTATAGACTAGTGTAGCTTGTTATATTGTGCGGAACTGGTTGTCTTAAAGGCCCAGGTATACTATAAATACGCTCTAAAGCAATAGGGATTATTTTCTTGCTTGTCACGCTGTAGTAAACAGCTCCAGCGAAGCTCCGGTAAAAACGCGTTTTCTCAACTTACAGGTCTATTATGTCGTGCCAAAGTGGATGCATGTGACTATGAATATCACAGCAGTGACTGTGTGTTGTATTTATGACAATAAATAGTGTACAAGCTGAGATTTTGGCGGATAAAAATAAAAAAAACATGAACCGGGGAAAGGGACGCGAGACTAATCTTGAATAATTACTACTGTCAATCAGTCATGTGATGTTGGACCGCTGAAACAGAATGCGTCATAGGCTAAGCAAGTGATTAACACCGCTCCTTAGCATAGTCACACCTCCAATTCACACTTGCCCGGGGCAAGTGAATTGGGCCTTTAAGCCTTAAGTGTATGGCAATAAATATAACGGTAATCACGCAATACCATATATTCACAAATATCCACATCAGTTTCTTTCCAATAGCAACAGATTCACTTGTGATAGGTTTCAGCATTTTTTACAGAATCATATCACACAGAATTTTTTGTTCAATGATTGAAGATGAACTATATGACAAAATGATATGATAAAATATGATTGAGAAGTACACCAGCCTCTTGTTTTGTGTACAAACATTAGGTTCCATTTTATTCAAATTCATAGGACAACTATTTTCATTTTCATTTTAGTAAACTAACTAACATTACATACTTTCCTATGTTAGTTGTGTTTAGTGACTGGCAGATTTGATTTACACAAAATTGCTCCAAATTAAATGAGCTTAAAACTAAGTTTTGCTGACAACATACTGTGAAATACTTTATTTTAGCTGGAATTAATTTTCGCTGAAAAGACTTTTTGGGTGTTTTGTATTAAATTTATAGGAATTATTACTTCACCGAAAATAGCAAGATTAATTCTAAGCAAAAATAAAGTATTTTACAGTAACTTTAATTAGGTGCTCTAATAGGTTTACAAAGTTATCATAAAATGTAGTGATATAGACAACCAAGTAATACATAACCCATACTGAGATGTAATTTGTTGAAGAACTTGTTCTTTCCCTGCCTAGATCTGCTTATTTTTGTCATAAATTTATAATTCAAATCGTCAAATTGTTAAAGAAAGGTTTTCCATGGTCTGAAGGTGAAGTAATGATAAAAAAACTTGATTAAATAATATTAATACTGCAAGATGCTCAATATTATTCCTGAAATCTATTATGATGTATAGGTGGAGATACTGACCAACTGTTTATTTATTTCAAAGGGATATGTTCTGTGCTGGCAGAGTTCCTGAGGAAGATTTGAAACGTACAATGAAAGCTTGTGGTGGTGCGATACAGACATCTATAGAGTCGCTGACAAAAGATGTCTTAGGTAGTTGTGAATCATTTGAGGAGCAGCAAATAGGTGGAGAAAGGTATAATATATTTACTGGCTGTCCACAGGCTAAGACGTGTACGATTATATTACGTGGTGGTGCCGAACAGTTTATAGATGAAACTGAACGATCTTTACATGATGCTATTATGATTGTACGAAGAGCTATCAAGAATGACGCTGTAGTTGCAGGTACTGTTTCATTTGGGTGTGCTAGTGTTGTCTGATTTAACCTTTTCACCACCAGACTTTCTCACCCAATTTTTTTCTATACTTTTTTTTTTGGAGTCAACAGAAACAATTCGAGTTTTTAGCTCCGCTGTCGACTTTGTCGAGCGGAGCTTATCATATGAGTGATTGTCCGTCGTCGTCCGTGTCAATGTTTTACTTTTTCGACTTCTTCTTGAAAACTACAAGCCTGAATGCTTTGATACTTGGTGTATATGTACCTTGGGTAGACCTCTCTCAGATTTGTTCATTTCATGATGATATCTTCAATTCTCTAATTTTGGTGAATATTTTTGTCATTTTTAGTAAAAAGTGATATTTTCGACTTCTTGTTGAAAACCACAAGTGCAATTGCTTTGATATTACATATATAGGTACTACATGTGGACCTCTCTCAGATTTGTTCATTTTGTAATGATATCTTCAATTCTCTAATTTTGGTGAATATTTTTGTAATTTTTGGTAAAAAGTGATATTTTCGACCTCTTGTTGAAAACCGCAAGTCCAATTGCTTTGATATTACATATATAGGTACTACATGTGGACCTCTCTCAGATTTGTTCATTTTGTAATGATATCTTTAATTCTCTAATTTCGGTGAATATTTTTGTTATTTTTGGTAAAAAGTGATATTTTCGACTTGTTGAAAACCGCAAGTCCAATTGCTTTGATATTACATATATAGGTACTACATGTGGACCTCTCTCAGATTTGTTCATTTCATGATGATATCTTCAATTCTCTAATTTTGATGAATATTTTTGTAATTTTTGGTAAAAAGTGATATTTTCGACTTCTTGTTGAAAACCGCAAGTCCAATTGCTTTGATATATTATACATATAGGTACTACATGTGGACCTCTCTCAGATTTGTTCATTTTCTAATGATATCTTCTGTTCTTTAATTGCCATGTGCATTGCTAACAGCGGAGCTATCTCAGCCGACAGGCTGCTTGTTTTTGACTCCCATGTGCGAAGCACAAAATGGGAGTCTTTGCAGTTAGTGTGTCTGTATGTGTGTATGTGTGTATGTATGTGTGTATGTGTGTGTGTATGTGTGTCCGACTGTTCCACTGCTATCTCAAGAACCATACATCGGTTTTTGATGAAACTTGGTGCATAGATGCTCTGGGCCAATGCGCAGATTTGATTAGGTTTTGGTAAAAATCCATGCTCGTTAATTACCTAATTTGCATGATAATTAGCTAATTTTTAGCTGTTCTATGACTGTTCCACTGATATCTAAAGAACCACTCATTGGATTTTGATGAAACTTGGTACATAGATGCTCTGAACATATGCGCAGATTTGATTAATTTTTGGTAAAAATCCGTGCATATTAATTACCTAATTTACATGATAATTAGCTATTTTTTAGTGGTTCCATGACTGTTCCACTGATATCTAAACAACCACTCATTGGATTTTGATGAAACTTGGTACATAGATGCTCTGAACTAATGCTAGGTTTTGATTAGTTTTTGGTAATAATCCGTGGATACTAATTACCTAATTTGCATAATGATTAGTCAATTTTCGTTTTTTCCACTGATATCTCAAGTACTAATCATCACATTTCAAATGAAACTTGGTACATAGATGTCATACGACACTGCACAGACCTGATAGTTTTTATGGTAATATCAGTACATATTAATTACCTAATTTGCATAATTAATTAATTTTCAGCATTTGATATAAGTAGTTAGCATTACATTTCAATGAAACTTGGTACTTACATACTCAAGGACTATGCAGAGATTGATTGTTTTCGATAAATATTTGTGCATATTAATCACCTAATTTGCATAATTAGTTAATTTTCAGCTTTTCCATGGGTATCTCAAGTACTAATCATCGCATTTCAATGAAACTTGGTACATAGATCCTTTAGGACTATGCAGAGACCTGATTAGTTTTAGGGTAAATAATTGTGCATATTAATTACCTAATTTGCATAATTAATTTTCAGCTTTTCTACTGATATCTAAAGTACTAATCATTTACATTTCAATGAATCTAGAATTATGCAGACCCAATTAGTTTCCGGTAAATATTTGTGCATATTAATCACCTAATTTGCATAATTAACCAACTTTCACACTGATATCTCAGGTACTATACATCACATATCAATGAATGTACATGGATGCTGTAGGACAATAGACAGACCTGAATAATTGTGGGTTACAATCTGTACATATTAATTACCTAATTTGCATAATTAACCAATTTTAAGCTTTCACACTGATATCTAAATTACCGTAAAACTCCAAAATTTCGACCGGTTTTAAATAATTGGCGTTAGAAATGTGACATGTTTTTAGAGTCGTGGCCGAGTTGTAACTCAAAATCTAAACAAAGTCATCAATCAGTGAGTATTATGACAAGCAAAACAAAACATCAAGACGCGCAGAAGAGGTCAGCACAAAACTAATAGGTCAAAAGACAAAGCTGTCTCGCACTACCTAGGAAAACTTGCGAATGTTCGAAGTACAGGTACCCATTGGACAAAAGATACATGGAAGTTTAGCAAACTATCTCCCCGACCCAGTGCAATGTATCCGGTTAGAATCAAAGCTCACGTGTCCCTTATTTGAGGGACCAAATTCTGCCTTAAATTCGCCCTTGGATTAAAAAATAAAATGGGATTTAAGAAAATAAAATGGGACTTTTAAGGTGTATTTTGGCGTCATTTTTCGGACATTTCAATCAATCCTGCCGGCTAAAATAGAGTCTAAGTTTTACCGTAGTCATTGACGTCTGTCTATTCAAGAGTACACGTGTATGATTTTTATCGTGACTAGCGTGAGCGGGTAAGCTTCCTTTCGAGAATGAGCTGTTATCACTGTGAACAATGTTAAATTATTCTTCAGATGACCAGTTTATTTTTTAAAAACAACTAATTTTTTTATTTAAAAAAAAATCATGCCGTTTTCGCATCAAAATCCAAGCCAAAATATCGTACTACAACATCAATCTCTTCGCATTGCGTTCAATAACATTAACATATTTAAATAAGCTATGGTAATTTGAACACGTTGGCACCATCCAGCTTTTTGATTGGTTAATTAGCGATTTGACCTATTTGACCTAAGAGAACATGGCGGATATCCTACAGCATCAAACGTTTATACGAGACCGGAATCATTCGCTTACGATGAAACTAAGTTGACTTTTATTTGTATTTCATAACCATTCAACAAATTTATTTTGTGTACATTATTATAATCACTACTGAGTACAGTAATAATCAACAATTCAGAAACGCAGCATGCCGAGATTTTTGTGTTCGTTTTTATTTGAAACTTCGTTTATTTAGAATATATTTTCGTTACCAATAAAATAAAAATCTCTCAGTCAATCAGAAACCCGGATTCATGCCTTCGAGGAAGGTCCCGTTTGAACGCTCACATCGGTTTTTTTTTTCGTTTGGGGCAAAACTAAAACTGGTCGCAATTTTCGAATAAGAATGAGTCGGCAATTTTTAGTGGAGTCGAAAATTTGGAGGTAAATAAAACACAAATAAATAGCCAATCGAATTTTTAGAGGGGTCGAAATTTTGGAGTTTTCACGGTACTAATTATTCCATTTCAATGAAACTTAGTATAAAGATGCTCTAGGACAATGTACAAACCTAATTAGTTTTGGGTAAAAATCTGTTCATATTAATTCCCTAATAAGCATAATAATTCATAATTTTTTGGTTCTAATCACATTTCAATTAAACTTGGAGACATAGATTTTCTGTTACATTGCGCAGACCTCATTAGTTTTACACTCAAATCTGGTCATATTAATTTTCTGATTTGCATAATTAGTTTTCAGCTAAGTAATTTCGAATTATATTTAATGTGTCTCCAATACTCTCGGCACATGGGAGTTCTTTCTAAGCTTTCTTTGATTTCTATTTTACTCGGAACACTTAGGCCATTTTTTTGTCCCAGTCTTCTGAAGGAAAGTGCAGACTATAAACAGGACTATTTTGTGAATTTGTGAGAAAAATGAGGGAACTGGTGGGGGGAAAGGGTTAACGGTATCCTTCATTGAATGAATGCATGCATGCATGTATACAGATATATAAAGTGGTTTTCCTAAATGTGAAAGAATGTTTAAATGCTTGGTAGAAATCTTTAATTCGTTCAAATCTTGCCAAATCTTGCTTTTATTTGTTGAAAAAGTTCAAGTCCTGCTTTTGTAAAACGTTTATCAACTTCTCATAATCGTATGTTTTATAGAATAGGTGATTTTCCGTACAATTGTGAGATCTCGCGAGATGCATGAAAGACGTGCGTCAAACGTCTGCCGCAAAAATCGAACGATTTGATTTTGAACTCTAATTTCTTTATTTCGTAGCTCACACTGACCGGCCGATCTTCGACAGAGGAATATTGCTTCCGAATACCCTTACATAATCGAAATTGCCTATCATCAAAAGTGGACAGCACATTATTAAGCATGGAAATGTCCCCCAAAATACTTCGCGTTTGTCGAATCCCACGCGATGTTTGACGCCACTACAACGCTATGACCTTTGTTTGTCCTGTTTTTACGTTTGATTTCACGCATAACGCGTGATTCTCGCAGTGTACGGGAAAATGGTCTATTAATTTTTTCTTTCGTTTGTAATCACATTATCATACTGATTGTAAGTTGCTTGTATTACCAAAAAAACAAGTGTCATGTTTATTTAGGCATGGTAATGATTTTGAGTGTGCCCACCTGTTTAGTGAATAATCTTATTGACTAATGAGTAACAAAGCTGCATTTACTTAATCTTATAAATATTGTGGTCAAGTTAAAGAATAAATACACTGTATAGTGAGTGAATCTTGTATGAATATACAAATTGTCATGGTTACTATTTGCAGGTGGCGGAGCCATTGAGATGGAGCTCAGTAAATACTTGCGTGACTACTCGCGTGGTATAGCAGGCAAAGAACAGGTTCTCATTGGAGCAATGGCAAAAGCATTTGAATGCATTCCCAGACAGCTATGCGACAACGCTGGCTTTGATGCCACTAACATACTTAATAAACTCAGACAAAAACACTTCCAGGGTAAGTAAAAATACTTATGTTTAGCTTTGAGTTTTCTCTGTGTGCCATAATTTTTTTTTTCATCTATAGCACATCAGATTTGCTCATTTAGTGCATTTAATATACATCATAAAAAATGCTATAAAATTTGATGGCATTGGTGGAGATGATGGCCACTGTAAATCACTTTATGGCAATGATATAGGATTTCTCAAACATGCATAGTAATTTTTCTCTGAAAACTCAGAATACTGAAAATCCCTTGTTTAATAAATTCAGATACAACACTGTCACAAATTGGAGATACTCTGTGTATGCATCTAGTGGCACAACTCAGGAACCCAGAAAACTTAGCATTGATTATTTGGCCCACTGTCACGATTTCAACTATAAGCCAAGGGTGGACAAATTCCCCTGTCTTTCCCAGGCTGAACTATTATCAAATAATGACACAAATGTATATGATAATATATTTTCATTTATGGTACTTGTAAATAAACCAACAAAATGTCCATAAACATATAAATGAATTTACACAACTCAAATATATAAATAAATTTACATTACAAATATATGCTTTAAATACAGAAAATAATAGTCGACTTATAAAATGTCATGTATATTCCAGCTGCTCAGAATGGCGAACTATATCACGACTATTCGTTTGATCTACATAAATAACTTGTACAACTGACTCAACCAGGTGCACCCATTTTTTTTACACATTTTTCCCTCAATCGCTCATGAAATTTATAATTGTTCATTTGCAGGTGAAATGTGGTATGGGGTGGACATCAACAATGAAGATATAGCAGATAACCTTGTAGCATGCGTCTGGGAACCGGCTATTGTCAAAATGAATGCCATCACAGCGGCATCCGAAGCAGCTTGTCTTATATTGTCAGTCGACGAAACTGTTAAAAATCCACAATCGGGGGGAAATCAACAACCAAGAGGGAGAGGGAGAGGCAGGCCACATTAACACTAGTTTCTCTTAACTATATTTATAAATGTTCATGTCGCCATTCCTGTGTATTGTCTACCTTTCAAATTATTAGATATTTGGGTATATGTGCATCTGATAAGATAGAGGTATAGACTTCATTTTTTTTTTGCTCTGCCACATTACATGTTTCTTAATGTGTATGGAAGAGCAGATAAAACATTGTCTCCCTGCATATGCATTTGATCAGATTGACGCAATTGTGACAAAAGTGGTGTATGCTTCATTTCCATTCTATAAATGTTAAAGAACTATAATGTACAATTCAATGGAATCTATGCAGTTGATAATTTAATTTTTTTTTTTAGTTGCTTCTTCTGTACATACCTTTTGTTTATTGAGGTCGACAGTGGGTTAAACCACTGACGGAATCTCCCATTGTATTTAAAGGGTGGGGCTAAACAACTAAGGGGTCTGCTTGGATTTATTTTGTTTTGAAATAAGTCATGTCTTGTATTTACAGCTGCATTTGTGCTGTAACTTCTGATATTCTTTCTTTGTATTTTTGTTTACAATAAAATGAATGTTGTTCGGGAAAGGTTGTATCATTTCTGCTGTGAACGTTTTCAGTGAAAGCATATATACAACGCAAAATGTTTTAAGTCAAAAAAAAACCTGTCAAACTGCATCCTCTGACAATTACTTTCACATTGTCTTTGATGCAGTGATTGTTTGTGGATTGATCAGTATATCCTAGTTCCCAATACAAGATTCTACCTACAAGATAGTTGGACTTGTATACCTTGACAAAATTGAGCGTTTGGCAGAATTGCTGGTGTATGATGCTAATGGACTGAATGAATGAATGAATGCATGCATGCACACCAGGCATTAACATGATTTTAGTTCAATATTTGTAGCATGACATTGAAGGTATGAAATACCGGTATGCTAGATTTGCATTGATGAGACTAAATCCTTATTGGCTTGGAGGCTCATCCTACTGGTTGCATTGGTTGGTTTGTACTTTGCCCTTGGCCAACTTGTTTTGAAGAATTGTTCCAAATTAGAACTTGAATTTTAGTCTTGAATACAAATTGCTGGATTAAGGTCAACATTTCTGATTTGCATTCAGACTACTGTAAAAGAGTTAATTATTCACTGGGTTTTAATTTTGCTTATTTCTCTAAATGGAAAGTTTGCTAAATTAAAACCCAGGGAATATGTAAAATGTAGCATAGAACACATTATCTAAATGATAAAACAGATTTAAAAACCACTGAAATGGTAAATTAGCAAAATTTAAACCCCGTGAAAATTGGTCATTTTACAGTATTAAAGAACTTAAACAATAGCATCTAACTTCTCCAAATTAGAGGGCGCAAATCAGAAATATTCATCTTGAATTTGTTTTTCCAATTCCACCATTTTAGATTTCCAGATTCTCTGGGATAAGATGAACTTTGTAAAATTCAAAGCTTTCTTGATACTTGCAGTGTTCAGTAAGTGAGATTTAAAATTAGTGAGGAAATATGCATACATTTTTCTTCACATAGTAAATTATCACTTTCAAGGCATCCTGCAGAAGGTGAAACACTCGCACGGATTGATCAATTCAGTTCCATGAACATAAAAACTATCCAATATTTTTTGGAATCTCTCATTTTGAATTATAATGCATGTAAAAACATACCAAATATGATATGGCGTATTCCTACAGCGTATTTTTCATTCAAGCTAGTCACTGGGGATAACACTGCTTCGAGGTGGTAAAATTCTGCAATATTCCCTGGTCATATTTTTGTCCCCCCCCCCCCCCCCCGGTTCTCTAATGGTTAACCCCAGGGCATTCATTGGAATTATTGTAAACTTGATAGTGAGTTTTGCAACACATTGGTGTCTGGAACATCAAGGTCACATTTAAAAGCATGAAATAAATCAAACAACTCTTCATTGGTGATGCTCAGTTCTAATATTTTTATTACAACAATACATATTTACAACTAAAACAAAGATACATTTAGTATACACTGAGAAACACTTGTATATTCACAACCTTTTTCAGACCTATCAAGATTCTCCTGAACTTTGAAATTATGTCCTCCGTTTCATACCGGATAGAGTTCTGGAAAATTTTAAGTAATAGGATTTAAAATCACCAACTTATTTAAATGAATTTTTAAATATCTGATAGATTTTTGGATATTGTGCATGAAAAAATGACATGATGGTGTTCAAAGTAAAATTCAGGATGTTTTGTCAAAGGAATAATGAAAAAAAACTGGACATCCTGTTGTGAAAGTTATCTTGAGTTAGGTTTAAATTTTTATGCATATATCAAGAATTGATATGCAAATTAGCTACTTGGTATGCAGAAATATGTACAGAACTTTTAGACATGTACTGTCAAGCAGACAGAAAAGTTTAAAGGCTTGTAGTCTTCCCACTCAATTTCCAACCTAAAGAACCTTCAGTTACTGTAAAATGACTAATTTTCACTGATTTTTGCTGATTTACCATTTCAGGTATATTCAGTAGGTTTTAAATTCATGGTTTTATCATTTAGATAATGTGTTCTATGCTAAATTTGAAATATTTACTGGGTTTATTTTTAGCACATTTTTCAGTCAGCAAAATAAGCAAAATTAAAACCCAGTGAATAATTAACCTCTTTACAGTACTGTACATATTAAAGGGGGCATTATAACAAAAGATACAAAGTGTGAAAACTAAAGATTTATGCAAAATCTTGCAAACTTTACAGTGAATTTTGTTTTCCTGAAATAAAATAGCACAAAGATTTGAGGAGATCATTTTTTCCCTAATCAATATTTCCCAAAAAATAAAAAAACAATACAAAGTATATATTTATACCAGTAGTTATTTCATGCAGATTCATGCCATTTAAGTGATTAAACACAATACAGAGGACAGTATATTTTGCATATTTAATGAAATAAATTTTGCACCAGAATATCAATGGATATTTTGCATATTTAGCGTGTGACCACTATAATTGACCAATCACAAGACAACAATTATAACTGTATTAATTTTTTTTACAATAGATCATGTTTTCACTCAAGCATAATGCATTGAACAGTTCTGTGTGCAAGAGAATAGCACCATCAACAACAGTACAATGACACAACACAATGTATAATGTATAGTAATCATATCATTTATACAACATTCTGTTACTGGATTCTAAAAGTCACGATATATATCAGTTTGTTCACTTTAGTCGCTAGCATGGCCAAAATGCAATGTGTTACGTTTATATAAAAAAGGAACTACTTTAAAATACTTTAGTTTAGCTGGAATTAATTTTTGCTGAAAAGACTGTTTGAGAGTTTTGTATTTATTTTCACTGATTTTTGATGAGTTGAATGTGAAATATAGGAAAAAAGGCATATGCTGGATTTTATTTTCACTAAATCATTCTCTCAGCGAAAATAGCGAAAATTAATTCCAAGCGAAAATAAAGTATCTTTATGCCAAAGTCTTTTCCAACAATATCTACAGAAATTCTATACGCACTCAAACAAGATATGCCCTGATTAGTTTGTCATGTGTTTTAGTACTTGATAGCCAATCAGAGACTGTCTTTTATTTAAAAGCTTTTAATTCCAGATACCCACATGGTTTTTAAAAGAGACTGATCAGGACGTCAGGAAATCAAAATATATATATGAATGCATCAATAATTTCGTTAAATATTTACTTGCTACCAGCAGTATGCGTGTAAATAAATGATAACCAGAGATAATCAGGTAATACCAATCTAAACTGAATACCAATCTTAATCAAACACATTTTCCAGAACCTCAATAGATTTTCTTAAAGGGCTGTTCAAGCAAACAAAATATTTAAAATGCTTTGAATACGTCGCGGTGTGACCCATATTAAACACAACATGGCACGATCTTCATTAATATTGATATGCATAGGTATCAACTTAAAACTAAATTTGCATAAAATCGACCCACTTGTCCGAGAATGATAGTTTAATTGTGGGTTTTAATGAAAGTTTTGTAAAAAAAAATGACTGCCAATCAGACATATTATTCTGACTTGCTATCTATGTGAAATTTGTTTAAAAAATTCAAGTCCGACAAATGGCTGTTGAAATATTGCACAAAACAAAAAAAGCACATTGAAATATTTTGTTTGTATATTAAATTGTAATGCCTTCCAAGAGACCCACTTCATTTCATAAACTGAGTAGTTTTCATAATCCCTTTTGGTGTTCTGGTTAGACAGGTCTTGTTTTATAGTAAAGTTCACAATAGAATTAAATTCTCACTACATCCGACACCTTTACATATGGACCAGATAGAACATGTATAGTTGAATCAAACTGAGAACAACAACGTATTCTAGATAAAAAAAAATATGGCAGGAACTTGTGTTTTTGGCATTTGATAGGGCAGGGATGTTTAAATGGAATGTTATGTTCAAAAAGCTCATTACAGTTGAACAAACAGGAAAATGCCGGAATGTGGTTGGTCCATGATGTTTGCCTATTTACTGAGCAAAGCAAGTATATACTGCAATTAAGACTACAGGACATGTGATCAGTCACATGGTGTACGACAGCCAATCAGAATTTGTGATGAAAGAATACATCAACGTTATCTTGATATTTAATTGATAAATTATAATCAAACTCTTTAGCACCTATCACAGCCGCACCGATAGCTGGCGATTCTTTCAAATCAAGCAGACTGAATTCTTCAATAGTAATATCTCTATCATGCCGTGGCTTTAACCCTTCCAGAAAACCTGAAAATAGATGAAGTTAGCAAAAAAAGGCTTCCGAAAATAAAAGCTTAATTTGGTCTGCTTGAGAGATCAATTGAAATTTAAGAAAGTTGCTACAATAATGACAATCATTTAGTTCCGTTGGGTAAGGGAGTATACAGTACTGATTGAGCGTAAAACTTAAAGCGGGGGAGTCGTTACATGCGCATGCGTTAGATGGCCATAGCGTGTCATTGTTTACAAACAAGCGTCTACCCATGAACCTTTACGTTTTTAGCGCGTGTTGTTATCGTCGCTTAGGACTTAATGTCACGTGCACAGGTGACAACCCTCCCGCTTTAAAGCAACGTTCTCGTCAAAACTACAATAAACAATCAGCAGCCTTTTTAATAAAAACTTGCAATTTTGTATGCGAGCGTCAATCATCAATGTTGTATTTATACGAGTCATATGTAGGGGGATTGTTCTGCACACAGGGGTTTAGAATGTTAGCTAAATGTTAAGTCAAGCATGCATCTATTATAACCAATCATCCTATTACAAAATGAACGGCTGTACAAAAATAATAATATGAACATTGCACTTGCTAAATTGATGAAACTAAATACTGATACAAGACAGCAACACATCAATTCATAGATATATTTGATAGTGTTCACTTTTGTTTTCTTGTTTGTATTTTATATAGGGATGTATTCTGTTTTGGGGGATTTTTATAACAATTTTAATTTCCCATGCAGAATTTTATGTGTTCTCGATAAACCAAACATCAAATTAGTTAGTAGCTTGTTAGAAACATTCATTGTTCTGTGCCACACTCAAAAATAAATGAAAACATAGCATTTATACGTGGTATTTTTTTATTCCCATAAAATAAATATTCTATGTCTGTCAAAGAAGATATCTTACCTTCTTTTAGAAGATCCCAACTTTTCCAAACTGATCCAACACAAACAATTTGAAGACCACCATCAGCCTTTAATAAACACTACAGAATTACAGAACAGACATTAGTCAGTATTAGGCAATTACCCGATACATAATAGAAATCAAGTTAGGCAAAAACAATGACATCAGCGAAATCAAGTTAGGCAAAAACAATGACATCAGCGAAATCAAGTTAGGCAAAAACAATGACATCAGGGAAATCAAGTTAGGCAAAAACAATGACATCAGAGAAATCAAGTTAGGCAAAAACAATGACATCAGAGAAATCAAGTTAGGCAAAAACAATTACACCAGAAAAATCAAGTTAGGCAAATAATGTCATCAGGGAAAATAAGTTAGGTAAATGATGTCATCAGGGAAAATAAGTTAGGCAAATGATGTCATCAGAACAATAATTGTGCAGTCTACCTCATCAATTTTTGGTCCTAATGAAATTATATGTCTTGCCAAGACTTTACCGGCTTGTCTAAACAACCAACAACATAAATCGTCTTTATGTTTCACTGCACCTGGAACAAAAAGAAATGTAATGTCACATTAATATTGTTATAAATAATGTGACAAATTTGTATACGAAAATTACGTTGTCAACAAATTGTGTGATTTACTTGAGTGAGTTTATATATTTTGTTTATATATTTTATCTAGTTGTCTAGTTTCAAACAGAAGAATTATTACAAAGGACTTAAATATGTCTTTTCAAAGGGTTAGATCTTACAGCAGAACAAATCTGATTGACACAATTGTAAGGCACAACCAAATATACAACGCTCTTTTTGTATTCAAATTTAGTCTTGACACTTATAGTCTTATATTTAAAAAAGAGCTTTTGAATTATAATATATATTTAAAGCTCACCTTCAGCTAGACGCACACAGAAATCTGCGAACTTTGGTTTGTTAAAGTTAGAGTACACATGATCTAACATTCCATGTCTTTCTGTGATCTGCAACATAAGAAAAATACTACATAATTCAGATTATGTTTTTCCATCTATAAGAAAAAAACATCACATAGTAAAAGTGACAATATTTTCATCATTATTTCTGTTACAATGTTGAACAAAATTGCATAGTTCAAACACAAATGATAAACGGACACCAATCGGCCATTTTGAATAAAATTGTAAAACAAAATAAGTACTGTATAAAAACATCTTTTTAGCTAGCATCTCATTTTAGCTAATTTAGCTAACCTGTAATTTTGCTAATTCAAGATGACGCTATATATATATATATATATATATATATATTCTCGCAATGAGATTGTTGGCATTTTAGCTAAATTAAGATTTTGTTAATTCAGGTATTGAGTCAAATTCGCTAAAATGGCATGTATCTATTTCAATGTGTTTTACAGTACGTGATATGTAACCCGTAAGACTTTCATACAAAGTTTGAAACAGTTGTGACACACTAAAATCACAACAATGACTGCTAGTATGCCATATTGAATCAGTATGCAAATTAGATACTTAATATTCACAAACATATTGAAAATAACATTTTTACCTGAAAAAACTGATACATAGCCTTTGACACATAGGTAACATCATACGGAGCATCATTCATGTTGTCTTCGGAATCAAACACAATTTTCACAGCTTGGTGAGCAATCCAATAAGCTACAATCAAAATTGTATTATAATAATCATTCCGTAATCCAGATGAAGCAGATGTGCAATGTAACCATCAAATCTTTATTTTAATTTTCAAAATTTACTTAAAACTGTCGTCAGAACAGTGCATGTACATAGGGCATACATAGGCATCCAGTTTTTAGAGATCTACTAAATCTTATCTGAGACTATAAAGTACTCATTTCAAATGCAAGCAATTGGATGTTGGTAGCACAGTCAGCTGGCGCACACGTGATAATAAAATAAATACGATATTTACTATATGGGGGCCGCCATCTTGAATGACGCATAAAACTAAATAAGAGACAAGCTCTGAAACGCGTTTTTCAGATTCCTACAAATCAGGACAAAAATACCAATCTTTCACAAAAATACGGTCCGTTCGGGTTATATTAAGCCAACCGATAACAAAATGCGGCCTAATTCGTCATTTTTGTGTGGAAAAATCCCTTGCATACGAACACCTAATTACGCGAAGAACATAGAACACTTTCCTGGGGGTATTTAAAATTAAAAATTGGCATTCCAGCTCAGCAGCCAATCAGCGACGGCCTAACGCTTAGATGACATTTTCGGTTTCAAATACCCCGGCTGAGTAACAATAGAATGGGCACATGTGTAGTTCTGACAAAAAAATCCAGCTGTGCATGTGAATATATATGCTACATTTTAGTCTACGTACAACAAATAAGTATAAATTACACAGTGTCCATCAATAATTTGACATACATAATCATACACTATAAATTTTGAGTGAAAAAACCCTTATTGAAAATCTGCAACCCAATATGTAATTTTACTATACCATTTTGACTGAATCTGCCAAGCAATAACTGAGAAATGGTTCTGGACAAAGCTATGTATTAGATTCACCTATTGTTATGTCAAAAATTGCTGCCAGGCAACCATTATTAATAAATCACACTACAAAACTTGTAACATTTTTGGGATAATTTGTATGTATGTATGAGTGAAAAAAGAAATGTGAAGAATGAATTTTCTTTTCATATTTGTGATATGTGATAATTATGTTATGTATTTTTTTCGTAAATATGTATTACTTTGACAAAACAGAATCTGTGAAAGTGTTTGAAATGGCAGAGCACACAGCCACCAGTCAGCCATTTTGACTCGAACTGCAAGACATTAGGACAAACATTAGTAACCAATCATTGGTGAAACAAATCAAAACGGTTGATGACATGCTGGAATTTTGTTTTTTTAGGAAGAAAATGGCTGCCATACAGTCAAAGGTCGATGAAACTGAAAACTAATTGCACATGCATAACATTATGTTGTGTCATTGCACCAACTTCGAACAAAATCAGTAGAGGCATACTCAAGAAATTATATTGAATGCACAGACAGATGGACAGAATACAAAATATACATCCAGGCAGGGACTGATAATTTGTTTTTCTAAAATAGAAACAGTGACACATTTTATACTGAGGTGGGAAAAATGTGCTATCAAATGTGTTCTTTTGCACTCAAGTGTGCATGTGATGTGACAAGAGTATGGTGCTCCATACCAGATCCTTCATCTCCCAGCATATGTCCCCATCCACCACATCCATGTATTTTACCATTAGGGTTGATCAGCTGACAATTAGAACCAGTACCTGAAATTAACACTATACCACCTGCAATGGAAAATACAAAAATCAATCACTGCAGCAATAGCACCATTTTACTGCAATATGGCTGCCTTTAGCACTAGTAGGTTCAATCAGAAGATGCAGCCTCTATACCAATAAAAGCATTACATTTGTTTTCATGTATTTTACTGCAATATGGCTGCCTTTAGCATGAGTAGGTTCAATCAGAAGATGCAGCCTCTATACCAATAAAAGCATTACATTTGTTTCATGTATTTTACTACAATATCGCTGCCTTTATCTCTAATAGGTCTAATCAGAAGATGCAGCCTCTATACCAATAGATGCATTAGATTTGTTTTCATGTATTAGACAAATTAGATAATATATATTTATGAGTATACGAATGTCACTGCAGTGGCAGGAACATTTTACTGCAATATGGCTTCTTTTAGCACTAATAGGTTTAATCAGAAGATGCAGCCTCTATACCAATAGACATATTACATTTGTTTTCATGTATTAGAGATAATTTAATATGATAATATGATTACAAGACTATCACTGCAGCAATAGCTACTGGTATATTTTACTGCAATATGGCTGCCTTTAGCACTAGTGCAATCCTGCAGGAAGAACTGCCATACACACCATTATCACACGCCGTCGCAATTGCACCAAATGTATCAGTACACATTGTATGATGTTCGCTAATATTAGGAAAACGGGTCTTCAATCCTTCAATAACTTTCTTTTGACCTTCTTTTTGTTCACCACCACTCAAAGACATGCCCTGAAGAATTTAAAACAAAATATATGACCTACAGTGAAAGCATCAATTTTTACTTGTATTTAATTAAACTATTTTAATGAAATTCATATCAGTCAATAATATCACCACTGTGCAATATTATGTAATCACTAGCGCAGAATGCTAGTAATAAATTGTTTTATTGTGAATAAAAATGGAACATTCACTTACCAATGATTTTAGAGGTTTGTCTAGATCAATGTCTGCTGTTAATTTAGCGTCTACAACCATATTATGTATTCTATCAAGACATTCATCAATACCAATCAGCTGCCATAAAAATAACAAAATATGAGCTGACTATATGATACATGGAACTATATCCCAGAACAAAAGTTTCTGGTAATTTTTTATAAAATTTAATCTTTCTTTATTCTTTCCAAAAAAATCTGACAAAAAATACGAGAACAATGTTTTTAATGACTGCATGGATTGTAAATAAAAGATGTAGATTATAATTAAACAAGTCATTGTCATGTTTTTTGTGACTGTCAACATTAGTGCCAGAGAACAATTAGTGTGAAGTCATATAATGTGCACATGAAAGTCATATCAGAATTATGGTATTGAACAGCATTTTATAAAATAATACCATTTGTTGGTGTCCACTGTGAAAGATATTCAGATAAATGCTTACCCAATGATTTGTACTTGGTCCTCGACTCCAAGCTTTAATTTTTCCGTCAGATGACATTATCACCATCTTGGAATGGGTAGCACCACTGAAAACGCATAAACAAATTGGTAAAGATGTCTGTCATCGACTGACATGTATGTTTCTATACTACCAAAGATTTAGTCTGGTTTGGAATTATTGATTTATCAGGGGTTTATCTAGAAGAACTGCAAGAGGGAGCACTGCAATTCAGCGGCGCCACCAAGTGAGGGAGATAGGTGATAATTCTAAGTTAAAATGGAGCATTCCATGGCTTTCTTGGGGCCAAAATTACTATCAGACAGATCACAGTTGAAGACTATGGCCACATGTGATCCCTGGTCAATCAGAATTTTATGGTTGCCAAAGGATCTGCTCTGTTTAACCCTCTTTTAGCCAATATATATTTTGTGTTATCTTACCAACACCATAAAAAACCTTGTGAAAATAGAGGGCATTTTTGCCTGATACCTTAAAATACCATAGCCATTTTTGCACATTGTCTCTTTTGGTTTTACATCTCCCGAACTTTAGATTATGAAATATTCTTACAACTTCTTGTATGCATTATATCTATTATGATGTCCTTTATGTATTATACTACTTTTATTAAATACACGAAAGGTATTTTTCTAGTCATCACTAAAAAATCACACATGGCTTTTTATGGATTGGGCTATATTGCTGTTGGTATGGATTTATGGTTTATTATGGTATCGGCTATTATGGACATTATGGTTTTTTATGGTAAAATTTGTTACACTTGGATTGAATATGATAATTTATGGCATTTTATATGATACTTGATTGTGAAATGGTATATTATGGCTTCAGATTTAAAATTTTATGGTAATATATGGTGTCAGAGTTCACTAAACCATGTGTTACTATACCATCAAGATTTCATTAAAATTTGATACACAGGTGCAAATCTGTTTAGACTAATGACATATTTTTGCTTTTATCTGTTCAGACGTTTTTGTTTATCATATTTATACTTAGTTTTTCTTTAGCCAAAATATATCAGTGGTCAAACTGTAGAAATGTTCATTTCTTTTGATAAACAAATTCTTCTAATGCTGCTAGTCTATAAACAAATGAAGATCATTAACATTTTCAAAATGACAGCTGTTTTAGCCCATAAAAAGGTTACAGTACATGTAAATGCTAAATCTGTTGACACCATTTTGAGTTTCAAAATTATTCAGAGTTTAACAGAATTTGATCGTCGCATTTAGGTAATTATATTTTTTCTCAAATAAAAACCTGAAGCCATATTTTACCATAACATGGTATTTTATGGTCCAATGATTTCCTTTCCCAAGCCATAAAAACCCATATTGTCTGGCAGAATACTTATTCCTTCTGAAACCATAAAGTACCATATTTTGTGGTCCTGAGGTTATGATAAAATAAACGTGTATTCCCCAAACCATATTTTACCATAACATGGTATTTTATGGACCAACGATTTCCTTTCCCAAGCCATAAAAACCCATATTATCTGGCTGAGTACTTATTCCTTCTGAAACCATAAAGTACCATATCTTTAATTATTACTGTAGCCATATAATGCCATAAGATAAATGCCCTACGTTCTGCACAATCTGAACGCATAAACTACCATATAATTGATTTTAGACTGGAAACACCCCAAGCCATACAAAACCATATTTTGGGGGGTAACATTTTTTTGGACCCCCCCCCCCCCCAAATTCAAATTCTCAAGTAGCATAGATACTTGATAAACCATGACTTACTCTTTTAGGTAAGTTCACTTTTATCTCTGGTTTCATGATTTATTAACAAAATTCACAGCTGTCATATTTATCTTAATTAGCATATTTTTGTAACCCTCCTCTAATCGTACAATTTAATTTATGTGTCTGAATTTCATGAAATGAGAAGACAATATTCTATTCTAAATGGAAAACAAAGTTTAATGTCAATTTGATTACTTAAAAGGCAGTACTTGACAATTGAAATTGGTTGAAATTACACAAAAAGTCTTGGCTAGTTAGTGTGAAATGTATGCTGGGAAAATAGGTGTTCATTTTTCACATGGTATTTTATGGCGTCGGTAAGAAGAGGGTTAAAAAATCCCTGGATTTATATTTACTGGACTTTCAACATGTTAATTGAATACTGGCACACTGCACTGTTGTCATCTGTGTTAAATTTTTGAATCAAATTATGATTTTCAAATGAAAAGTTAATGGCTTCTTGATTTCAAATTTATGGAATAAAAGATTATTCAAACTACCGCTGTGATTGGTCATTTGAATGCAATGCCTATTTTCAAAACTACTATAAACAAATTCATTTTGCAAAAGACACATCTTGAGTCAGTAAAAATCTTAAAATGTTTACAGTCACACTTCATTGCTCAAATATAGATTATGGTTCAAGCCCCAACAAGACCAAACTACTGTAAAATACTTTTGCTTCGAATTAATTTTCGCTTAAAGGAATTATTCAGTGAGAATAAAATCCAGTGAATATACCTTCTTTACTATATTTTACATTCATGAATAAATTCCATACAAAACACCCAAAAAGTCTTTTCAGCGAAAATTAATTCCAGCTAAAATAAAGTATTTTACAGTATGTTGTCAGCAAAACTTAGTTGTGAACTCATTTAATTTGGAGCAATTTTGTGTAAATCAAATCTGTCAGTCACTAAACACAACTAACATAGTAAAGTATGTAATGTTCGTTAGTTGAAGAAGTCGCATAGATGATATAACCACAAAATTTCAAGAAAAGCCTACTTTTCTACAAATCCTAAGCCAAATGTGAACACCACTAGTATACATCATACAAATGTAATCTTACACTTAGATACCATAATTTTCCTACATATTAACTATGTTAATTATTTAAATTATTCTTAAGTTCTGAATAAACTTCTCTATATTGCAATGTAACTTAATGTTATAGTATATTTTTGGTAACACAGTACACAAATACACAAATGAATAGAGGATGAGAAACAGTTTGTGTTAACATGTTATCAGTACTGCACCCAAAGAGACACATTATTCATTGATGATGAAAAGAATTTAAAAATAACAAAAATGAATACAAATTCATTTTTGTGATGAGTAACAAACACATGTCCATTCCCCTTTCACAATTTCTGAAATATGTATTTGAAAATGAGAACAATGCCTCCTGAATAATTAAATATTTATTCTTTTTTCTCATTGACAACTATTGATATGTACTTATTTGAGATTTTATTATTACCAATTGATTTTTTTACCCATACTTTTATGTATTTGCCTTTAATATTTCTAGTTTATTTTTTTATCATTAATTTTAGTAAGTGCACAAATTTGTTTCTCTCTTTAGTTTTGTGATTAACTTTTATAATTGTATTTTTTAGACCTTACTGCTGTTCTTTCTGAAGTCTGTGTTGTGTCAATAAACGTACGATTCTAATACACGTGTGATAATAAAGTGGGCGTAACTACCTACAGAACCATGCGACCTATATCAGTGTCTGCATTTCAGGAATAAATATTTTGTGAATTGTTAATTGGTTTAATTTGAATGTAAAAATGCAAAATATGCAAATGTATTTCTAAGAAATATAGATTGCACTCAATTAAAACATTATCAATATAACAAGACAGTTATGTCCTTCATTAATCATTGGCCTGCCACTGGTCCAGTCATAATTTACGAGTCAGCATAGATTAAACCTTAATTCATAAGACGAATGAGATTATAGACAGCGAGCATTAATAGTTGCAACTGACAATGAGTAGTGATGATTAATAAGCTATTTCAAAACATTTGAACCATAGTCTTACCCCTCGATTCCTCCGAAATATTCAACCACTTTCTCTTCCGCCATGTTGAATCTGTAGTCACATTGCGCATGTGCAGTATTTCATGTGACCTTGGGTGACCTTACATCTCACGCCCAGGATGTCCCGACACATACACAAAAACTGTTCCGTCTGGGTTCCACTCTGAAAGTCTTTGGGGAAAAATATCTATGTATGATAATATTTTACTGAACAAAATGTATCCGCCTGCTGTGGTCTACAACAAGTCGTTTATAATCAATAATCAATTTCTTACGTTTGGCATGCTCTTTTTCAACGTGAAAAACATGGTAACCGTGTAATAAATGAAAAATTAAAACATATACAATTCGGCACAAATTGCCATGTTATGGGAGAATGTCCACAACATTATCTAAGAAAAACGCTGCTAGTACTTTTTTTTTCAATCAACATTTCCTGCTCTAAGTAGCTGAACAATTGGCCAATCAAAACAACGGATACGGAGAAGCAATGCAAAGAACCAATCAGAATGCGTTTTACAAAAGTGGCGTTTATTTCGAAACTGGGTGAATCGCCATTTTAATTTGTTTACGTCCCTTGTGGTATGATATAGGCCGAAAGTGCCACAATTTCCGTCGATATAAGTGAATTATCTCCGTTCAGAAAATCAGACACGTCGGTAAGTGACTTTTAACCATTGAACAGTGTAGTAATACACCAATATAACGTGTATATAATATAATATTAACAAATGTAATACATATAGATGCTTGATAATAAATAATACGAAGACGTACCTCCTAAATTATTGAGTCTACAGTAAGGCGTTAGTCGTCGCGCCACGCATGTGCGAAACTTGTGTTGATAAACAGTGATTTCCCAATAACCCAGCCCAACCGACCCAATATATAAATGTGTCGAACCCGATCGTACACGTAGTTTAGCTGTAGTTATGTAGCTCTTGGATTCGCCTTTGACGTTTATAAATAAATATGGACGAGGCACAACATTATAGCTCCATGGGCACAGCAAGATTCTTATCCTTATTTCAAAAATAAAGTTGCAGTGCAGTGGACAATAAATTCAATGTTCATTCTGATGATGGGTTTACCAGTGTTCCAAATAAATTCATAATATATTTTGTTTCTGCAGCACACATGAGAAGATGTGGCAAAAATTTCCTATTGGGAGATATATTCCCTGTAAATTGTAATTTGTAAAAGTACTTATAATTTCTTGAAACTCGAAAATTAAAGTTGTATTGTAAACTTGAGTGATGCTCTTTTAGTTTTGAGAAGCTTGGCTGAAACTCAATTCTGAAAGTTACAGTATTTGTGAGTTATACTGATCAAAAGCTGAGGTACTGCATCGTATATGAACTAAGTACAGTTGTTATTTAAATTCTGCTGTGTGTGTGTGCTGAACACAACTAACCTAGGAAGTATGTTATTAGCATCCTTTCTCAAGTCATTTATGCAGGGTTCTCCCCAGGGTTAACCAATAGAACCCCATTTAGCATAACAATGAATACAAGTCATTATTCTAATGTTATGTAAAATGGTCGATACTGTATGCAATTTTTTTGGGTGTGAGATCACTGCTTATGTATGTTCATTTTGCGACTGTGTCTTTTACAATTTGCAGACGAATAAAATGCACCATTGGCATTTAGAATAGGGATGCATTGTTCTCTCTCTATTATATACATTTAGTAAATAAAATAATACATACCAAATGATTACTTGCTGAATAAAGTTCATACTGGACAATAGTATGTTAGAATGTTAATTTTTATTAGAAAGAAAATCTTATAACTCTACTTTATACAGTCTTTATATCATTAATTGTGTGTTTTTAAATAAATGCCAAATATTGGTAATGACATTGCATAATGTAGCAGAACCCCACACCCTGCCTGTGGCTTTCGTTGCGTATGGAAGTTATTTTCATGATAGATGCGGTGTATCCTGCAGCCGTACTTTCACGAGCGAATCGAGTTAAAGTACAGCAGAATACACCGCATCTCGAGTGCAGTTATTTGTTTACAAAATAAAAGTAGTTCGGTCGCCAATGGAAATACCATGTTCATTTGCATATAGACCATGAAAATACCGAAAATATTTTTGCATGGGTGATATGCAAATTAGTTTTAGTGACTGCCTAAAATTACCATTACTTTTGTTCAAATTTCATTTCACTCGGCAAGTGTATTCATGTACCCTAAGGGGAAAATATCGTACTTCTAAATATTGTTTATTTCTGCTATGTTTCGAAAAACTGTTTTCCTGAAGGGCCTACTTTGTTTGCTCTCAGACCTCATTTTCATTGGCATATGGGATGTGGAAATACCAATTTTGATTTCAGGGACGAATAAAAATAAACTGCAGTACATATGTAATAATATACCCCCCCCCCCCATCTACAGTGAAGTAATTATGTACTTTTTCTTTCACAAGTCATAACTTATAATTCATGTTTGTGCAAACACATCTTGATTCACTATTGAGTATAATAAGGGTGTGGCTAACAGTGCAATTATATACTACATGTAGAGACAAATAATCACTTGGATCACTGTTCAGTTTAGCTTTATTGTCAGAATTTTTAAATCACAAATTAATGACAATTTTATAATAAATATAAAAAGTCTTGTGCACAGCAATTTAAAAAAAAACAACAGTTAAAAAGTCTCTTTTTCACTTGGCCTTATATGTATATATAACCCCGGTACTAATATTATACACGTACCTGATCACTGTGACTAATGTTACCTATACTTTCAGTACAGTAGTGCACTGTATGTTCATTTTAATGGTGAACTTCTTATTTGCAGTTATACACAACATGCCTGCAGGGAGAAAGAAACAAGTCTGGGCATATGGAAGGCATAGACGGAGAATTGTGAAGAATGATTCTGACAACTGGTTATCACCGGAATTGAAATCCAAGCAACTGTTTTCATCAGATTCAGAATCAAGTTGTGAGCATAAGTAAGTACATGTACACCTGTTGTTCAACGTGAAAAAGTTGTTTTTTCAGCAATATTTTGCTGGAAGCCCTTGAAATTAAGAGTAACTTGGGTTAAACACCAAATATGAAAATTTAGGCATTACCAAATTAGAATCAGATATAATTTACTTTTATCAACATCGTTTATATTTTCACCCCAACAACTGTTGTTTCCCTGTCTCTTTGAATGATAACTTTGTGCTAAATGTTGCTACACTACTAGAATTGTTTTTTTATTTGGTTGTTAACTTTATAACAGTTATTCAAAACATCGCGCACTGACTAGGGTAACAATCGAGGGTTGTTATCACATGCACGTTTACTCGCCATCTTTTCCTCACTTGTAGCATAACATAATTCGCAAGCACAGTGACTCTAAAATCTGTTTTAGTTGTGTGTAAAATGGCAGAATATTTGTTTAAGGATGCTGTACACCTCTTTGGTAATGTCATTGTATACTGCTGTATTTTAATAAAATATTCAATAAACTATACCATGTTATATATTTTATGAAAGCTTATTTTCCCAGGAATATAAAAATAGTTACAGAACATCAAAATACCATTATGTAATCACGTGACCGCTATGCAAACATGGAGGTGTTATTTTCAGGGAAAATGTAGTTAATGAAGAAAATAGTGAATTTGGGTGCATATTTAAAACATTTTATTTATTTTTACATGATTCCTACACAGTTACAATGATTTCAAGCTTATTAATGGCCGGGTAGCATGATAAAACCTACCGATTTAGCTCTTTTAAAAAACACTTCTCCAGTATAGTTTTACTCGTCGTGGGAAATCCGTTGTAATTTGAAAACAACATCGGCTCACGTAAAAATAATTGGCGGCTGTGTAGGGAAGGGGTAGAAGAGTAATTGTGTGGATATATTTTTGTACTATTCTGAAATCAGAATAGTGTCAGTATACATGGAGAATGAATTTTGTCAAATGAACTACAAATATTTTATTACATGACTAGTGCAGGCACTTAGTAATGACAGCTTTGAGTGAGGACTATGAATGGATTTGCCGACAAACGAATGTTATAGACTAAAACTAACTGAAAATCACCAAAAACACATTTTTTATTCTGATTGCCAATGAGAGCACAATGCGTATCAGAGACGTATTTTTATCTTGTCATGCCGAAATGTTGCATGATGATGTTCGGTTTCAATGTTTTGTAGATTTCAATTCGCTGAAAAATGTCAAATGCTTGTTGATGTCACCAGTTGACATGGACATCTTTTATATGCCCTAGGTAGCTCATTGTTATCATGTTATTTGTATCATGATTCTGCATACTGGATTACAAAAGTGCATCTAAATTTTTAGCTCGGAGATGACTAAGCAGAGCAATTCTTGTACTCTATATGTGCATACATTGGGTGGACCTCTGTCAGATTTGTTCATTCCATGAGGATATCATTAATTTTGTGTTTTTAGAGAATATTTTCAGCATATTTTTGATTACTTCTTAGAAACTAACCAGCCCTATTGTTTTAATATTTAATATCATGTACGTACCTTGGGTAGACTTATGATTAATTTAATTGTGTACTTTTAGCGAATAATTTTAAAATACAAACCATTTTGTGAACAATCACAATTGCTCTGGGATTTAGCCATTAATCCAAAACACAAACCATAATAGCAAGTTGCATCTCAGATTGCACCAGACTCGGCAGTACAATATGCATTCAATAGCTTCAATATAATGTTCATAGATAGAAAGTATAACCCCATTTTGTACAAGTTTAATTTTACTTTATTTATATTTAAAAAGATTATACAACTGAGTTTGTATTTAGATTATAAAATATGTACAACTGTAGATAACTCAAGTGAAAAACAAAAAAAGTAGGAATACTTTATTTTTGATTAGATTTTATTTGTATTGTTGTAAGCGTAAATCAGTAAACATGAAGTCCAGTGAAATACTTCATTTCTATTGCTTTGTATGTAGCGTTTGCTAAAGTCAGTGAAATACTTCATTTCTATTGCTTTGTGTGTAGTGTTTGCTAAAGTCAGTGAAATACTTCATTTCTATTGCTTTGTGTGTAGCGTTTGCTAAAGTCAGTGAAATAATTTCTGTTTTCATAGTATGCATGTAGTGTACACCAAATCAGTCAACAATATTTGTGTTTTGCGCAAAAATAAAATACGTCACAGTATTTCATTATATGTTTTCTACAAGCTGCTCCTCATCTGCATTTTCATCTTTCCTCCCATGCACATCGGGCATAACGTAATATAATTTTTCCCAGAACATTGGATCGTTCATCTCCAAATAGGTATTGGTTTTAAGATACATCTTTATTTCTTTATCAATGTCTTGTTGAGGTATTTTCTCCATTAGAATAACAATAAGTCTGCATGACTTATCTCGTACAACCTGCAAATGGGCTTGGTTGAATTCATATGCGCACCATTCGCTTCTAAGAAAGTTGTTACTAAGTATCACGATGATTCTTCTACTTTTTTCAACGGCGTCCAGTATGTTCGTAGCAATACATTCGCCTATAATAAAATCTCGGTGATGTATGCATATTTTATACGGTGGAACATGGTTTTCAAGTTTTTTCAACAAACTGTTTTTGACCCATGGTAAGTCTTCACTACTGAAGGATAAGAATGCGTCATAAATCTTGGCATCTTCGTAGTCTTTATTGTGGTGAAGTCGCCAACCTGTTCGGTTGTAGATAATGACTCTTATGATGTTACGAAATTTAAAAACAGTTACCCCAATGATCATAGCGATGACCGCCAACCCTAGAACGGCCCCTATGATTCGGTTCTGTATAACGTTAATCACCTGACTGTCAGTACTGGTAGTGCAGTTTAAGTCATTTTCATTGGCTTGCAAAATCGGTACATCTTCCAGGGTATTATTTGTTGAGCATGTGATGTTATATTGAAAAGCAACGATGGCGTTAATGCTCGGTTGCTGTAACCAGTGTTTGAAATCAACCCAAGGTGTTTGGCAATCACATTGATAAAGATTATTATGTAACGTTAGCATCGTCAACGAATTAGTATTATTAAACATATCAACATCGATAGATTCCAACATATTGTTATCCAGCATTAGTTCTTTTAACCGACCCCCACTCACAAAACTATTGGTACTGATATAATCAATGTTGTTAAAATTCAGATATAAATTTTCTAAATTAGACATGGTAGTGAACTCATTAGTGATTTTAGTGATGAGATTGTAACTAAGATCTAGAGTGATCAACGAGGTTAGATTATGAAACGCTTTATCGTCAATGATCTGGATGGCATTGTTGTTCAGGTACAGTTCCCATAGTCGTGTAAAGTGGTTCAATTTATTGTTGGTTATTCGCGTTATATAATTGCCTTCCAGTAGTAAATATGAAATACCAAACCATAGGTTATCTGGTATCTCAGTGAAACCTCTATAACTACAATTTACAATTAAAGAATTTTCTACAGGCACCATGTAACATGTACAGTTGTCAGGGCAGAAAGATGTTGTTTCACACCAGTATTCATTCTTTTTTAGTGACATTATGGAACGACCTCGTAACCGCATCGGACGATAGCATACTAAGCTTGAGGGATCAGGCATGAAACGTTGATTTATTAATTGATCTGTGCCCGGCCACAATATGTGTTCATACCTTGCATGTCCCGATGTATTGAACAATTTTGCAAACATTTGACAGTCACAGTTGAAGGGATTATTCGCCATGTAGACTAGCATTGGGTCATCAAAGTGTAAGAAATCAGGTAAAGCCGGCAATGGTTGCACTAAAGCACCTCTACGAGCATACAAGAAAAATTGAAAATTAGTTAACAAATTGTTATTCAGACGCAGCTCTTTAAGATTGGGAAGTTGAAAAAGACCCACTGCATGTATAAAGTATATATAGTTGTGACTCAAATCAAGTGTATTGAGCTGTGATAACTTGTAAAATGTGTGTTTTTGAATAATTGTAATATTGTTATGCGACAGATCAATGGACCTCAGCTGGCTATCTTGAAATGCATGACTTTCTATGCTTGATATTTCATTATACGAGAAATCCACTGTGCGAAGATTAATAGCGTGACTGAAAAGGACAGCATCTTTCGGTATAAGCTTAATATGATTAGTGCTGAAATTGATTTCTTCCAATGCGACACTGCCAGCAAAGGTCATATTACGCAAACTTGTTATATTTGCTTTGGATATATCCAGTGTCTTCAGCATCGGTATATCTATGAATAAATCATCTGGTAAAACCACACGAGACCAGCTAAATTCAATTTCGCTCAGATCAATATGTTGCAAGTTATGTAATCCATGGAAAAGGTTGCTCGGTAAATCCAGAAACATGTTATACCGTAAGTTGAGATGTTGTAAAGATTCCATTCCATTGAATACATCAACAGATAATGTATGGATTATATTGAGAGATAAATCCAAAATTCGAAGTTTTCGTAAATTGTTGAAAGTTCCCGTACTTATCACTTGCAAAGCATTGCTGTACAGTAACAGTACTTCTAAGTCTGTTGTATTGTCGAACAGCGTCGGTGAAATGTGCGGTATCGTATTACGACTTAAATCGAGTGTCTTCAGATGGTGTAAATTCATAAACAAACCTTCTGGTAGCGTCTCATGCTGTCCAGTCATAGCCATAGTTAACACTTTCAAATTTGTAAACTCTTTGAAGGTTTGGTTACAAATGTTCTGCAGGGAATTTCCATCTAGGTATAGTTCTTGTATTTTTGATGCTACTGTTGTGTTGTGACTGTGCCCAGGTATAGTGTCTGGGATGACAGACAGTTTGTTATTTGTCAAGTTGATCACACTTAAACTTGGTAGGTTTTGTAATGCATTGTCTGTGATACTGTTCAAATCGCTGTTAGTAATGTTTAATATTCGTAGATTCGGTAGAAATGGAATACTTCTATTTGTAAGTATGGGCACTGGACAGAAGGTGAACTCCACTTCTTTTAACACTGACTTATTTTGAAGGTGATGTAGAGTGAACTGCACTGCGTTGATGAGTGGCTTCGAATCACAGTGCATGCTTAGCTTAGTGGTGGCTGCAATGCTAGTGGTGTCTCCCCTCGCTGAAAAGCTTCCCCAGCCGCATAATATGTTGTCAAATTGATAGATGTTTGATTCATTCACGTCACATGTGCAGCCTCTAGGACATTCTAACTGGATTGTAATATCTGCCATCATTATTATCAGGACACTTTTCAATAGTGATATATTCATTTTGTGGGTTGTTGCTTTAGTTGATGTGATCTGCAAATAAAAAAAAATTATCAAAATATTATCATATACTCGTACTCGTATATTGTTTATAATATTCTCGAAAAATTCCTTATTACTCCATGTTGTACATTGTTTGAAACAAGGAGTTGTGTTTTTGGTCTGTCCGGCATCATTTTTTGAACATGTCTGGACTGATTTCATTCAAA
The DNA here is from genome assembly GCF_978046115.1 of Saccoglossus kowalevskii. Lineage (NCBI taxonomy): Eukaryota > Metazoa > Hemichordata > Enteropneusta > Harrimaniidae > Saccoglossus > Saccoglossus kowalevskii. Next base: position 15,136,591 of record NC_140650.1, on the reverse strand, counting down.
GTTGGTACCACAAGTCACAATCAAATTTATATGTTTGACCTTTCACCAGCTGGTAATAAGTTTTGTCCTGAAAAATACCAAAAACGAACAGTTGGACATATCATAGGGCATGCCAGGGCAAATTTATGTGTTCATTTTGTGACGATATTTTCAACTCTCTATTTTTTTACTGAACATTTTTGTCTTTTTTGCCTAAAATTGCTATTTTTGACTTTTTTTTTGAAAACTACCGACTCAATTGCTTTGATACTTGATATGTTGGTACCGTGGATGGAGCTTGTTAGATTTGTAACTACCGGTTACAATTGCCATGGCAACAACCACATAAACTAGTCGTTACTATCTCACCATATAACACTTAATCAAGTTTGTTTAAAGAAAAACAGCAGAGCTATTTCAACCAGGATGTTGCTTGTAGTAAGCTAATATAAACTTTACGGTACCAAATTTATAAATGTACCTAACCATCTGGAAAATGAATTTTTGATCAACTGACAATTCATATCCCGTCTTTAGCTATTACGATAGATATACATGTAAATAAAAGATATTTCATGAGTAACCCTAAAATTTCAGATTTATTAAAGAAATTTGGTTAAATCTTCACGTCCAAATATTTTTAACAGAACAATATAATCTTCCAATGACATATTGAAAATGTTGTGATTCTTGCTTTCTCATTCACTACACTCATTTACAGATCTGACACTAACTCATAGGGCTGCTATTTCCTAAGGGGACAAGTTAAATGCAGACATTTTACTCAATATTTTACTTGAATTCTTAGAGGCAAATATGAGCATGTTTTTATAATAATTTTTTTATGAGACTGTCATAATGTTAATGGTGATTCGAATTCTGTGGTTTATAAATGTAGCTAAAATGCTATGAACAAAATGTCAATTTTAGCAATACATATTTTTCACTGATATTTAATTTCAATTTTTTGATGCTTTGAGCAATTTCACTGAGTTTGAGAACTTGGCAGGAAAATGACGAGTTCTATTGTTATATAACATGGTCACAAGAATTTAATTTAGCAATTTTACTTACCGAGGAAAATAGTGAAATTAAAAACAAGCGAAAATTAATACATTTACAGTAATGTATGGACTAATGAAAGAGTTATTATATCCAGTAGTCAAAGGAAACTGACTCCATGAAAAAAACTGAAAGTAAAATCAAAACAAATCTCAAATGTTTTTTAAACCAGTAAGTCAATGTTGAACATCAAATATTTAATTTTATTCATTTGTGAACCATATTATCAAAATATTTTTATCCGGCCATGATACCTTTTTTGTAAAACTTTATTTATCTATTTTTCTTCAGTATATTGTAGATGGATATACAGTTTCCAGACAGTTTGTGAAAACAATCTAAGTGTTATGTACAGGATGTTAAGAAGTTAGGCAATAGTATCCCATTCATTCTGGAGAGTGTCAAATGAATCCTTGACCTTTTGACACTGCTCTGTATGTTCAGTAGATTGCAACCTCTACTCCAGCCAATGCACGTAATCCAATGCACAACAATAAAATCCATTCTGTGAAACTTGATCACTATAAATCACTGGCTTAACTTTAACAAACATCTTGTTAGTATATTCGTCTTTTTTTAGAGGCCAGTTATGGGGTGAGAAATGGAAATGCCTTCACTACCTACTTATCAGCCGTTGTTCTGCCACTGCTCATCCAGCTGGCTCAATCTATGTTTTGAAATCACTTTGGATTGTTGTCTTAACACCAACCCACAAAATGTTCATATAATAATATAAATGACTTGCAAATGACTGGAAAAGTTAGTTAAAATGAAGAGTAGCATAATAACTTACCATCAGACTGATTCTTTCAGACTGGCATTGGGGCTAGGCATGTCTATGCACTGTGTGAGTCACACAGGATGTTAATGTCTTCAGTGAAATGTTACTCTGCTTATTTGCATATTTCTAGTATATAGAGGTGCTTGGTGATTAATAAAGTTGATGTTTTAATAATTAATTAGTTTTTGTAACTGGTTGTCGAATATCACAATTTAACTAACAATAAGGAGAAAAATAAATACTTTGTTAAATTTGAAAGTTTTTTGTTTGTGTGCTTTCATATCATCTAGTAGTAAAATGAAAATGATTGTCTTTTAGTGGCAGATCTAAATGGTTCCATGAATGACTCTATTGATGATGTTAGTCATCCTGGGATGTTCATAACATAGCTAAATTGCCAATTGAAACAACCATGAAAATATAAATACAGAAATCACACTATTACAGCGGATTCTGGATTTGATTAGATGCTTCCATTACTGAGCGATGTTGATATGTTACTATAATTCATTAGGTCTCAATCAAAAGCCGCAGAAAAACATATCATACTAGAAATAATAAATGACTATTTTCTTTCTTGGCTAAAATAAGTTATTAGTAAACAGAAACTAAAAAGCAGTATTACACGCAGTGCTATGGTGACATGTTCTGTCTCCTACTTGTAATGGTTTTGGTCTTGCTCAGGCAGTTTTAGAATACATACGTCTAGCATGTACAAAACATGTCTATGCAATGTAGGACTCTTTCAATCCACTCTTCATAATAAATAGGCAGGGTATGATTTTTCTCCAGCCGACCAATAGATGTTCGCCATATGTGACCAGCAATTGTTCATCCAATTCTTGTACTTGTACCAATGTTTACGTGTTCCATGCTCTTTTTCACATTACAGTGCACTTTTGCCAATAAAACTATTTAAAAATATAATTCACTAATCTGGCTCAATATCGAATGAAACTCTAATAATTCCGACTGTATGGTCACTCATGATGCATAGCTGTCACTAGCTGCTGTTCTGTGCATATTTAAACTTAGTTTGATGACAGGCGACTAATCTTACCAGGGATTGAAAAAAACACAGAATATACCATCGTAGTACTGCAGTTAATGCGTTAACAAACAACTTTTCGGGTAGCTCTGATTTTGAACAATCTTTGTACATGTACAGCCAATGTCAGGGTGTGATAATAAGCTCAATCAAGCAAAGTTTTTATTATGTACATGGAAAATTTGGTTTATTTCTGTATTTCATAAAGATTTTCCAAAAGCAGCACATTAAAATTACATACCATGATGAGAATTTGATTATTTGGCATTCAACTGTCCAGTACGAATACCATAAATAATGTTCATGTTAACTAGTACGCTTACATTTCATTTACACTATTCCATAAATCTTTTAAAATAGAATGTTTCACTGATCCAACACATTTACCTAACCATGGTTACCTTTGTAAATCTGACACCGATTTGACAAATTTGCATAAATTATCTCTAAAATGAGAGGGGTGGAGTCTCGTTTTGCATTTAGCTGCCAACAGTGGAAACAACGAACAACAAAGTAGTACATTACCGTCTTAGTACTACAAAAAAATTCATTTTAATAGAAAAAGCCCTTCAAACTCATGATGATCTTCTTTGCTATATAATGAAATTGATTACATACCAAGAAAGGGAGCTATACGTATCCAATCGCCTATTTAAGCAATTTGTCATCATATTATTACATATTACAGAAAAGAAGACAGCGGTGTGCCACTATTTGCAGACATACTCTCCACACCAAAGACAAATAACATTAAATCTGTTGTACTCGCTGAGGAAACGCCGGATAATTTCAACGTTGAAATTAGTGACATTCACAATGCTGACAATGATGATGATGATGATGATTACCGATACGTGAACACAAAACGAAGGGTCTGTTCTCCTGTGTCTAGTTTGAATTTCTCAGTAAGTGTTGATCAGTAAGTTAAAGCGAGAGGGTCGTCACCTGCGCACGCGCGGGAATTGAGTCCCAAGCGACAATAACAACACACACTAAAAATGCAAAGGCTCATGAGTAGACGCTTGTTTGTAAACAATGACACGCTATGGCAATCTGACGCATACGCAGGTGGCGACTCCCCCGCTTTAATTAATCTTCATGCAAATTCTGGTATCAGTGGTGTTTTCGTCTGGATGATGGAAAATAGAATAATATAAAGTGTCACAGTTATTGCATAGCATTGCAACATGTTTGTTTCCATACTGTCATATGTACGTTTGTGCTTGAGAGAAGATCATTTGCCTAATGTTACTGTTAGGAGGGTAAATATTCTCTTGCACAGATTGATGAGATGAAACGTGTAGAAATCTTGTTACTGTACCATACCGTAACTTGTTGATATAAATCAGCATAATTCTGTCACAGTATTGTTGTCATAGTAATGTGCATTAATTGTATATCTCATTGTCCAGGAATTATCGAAGTGTTTACCATCATTTACAAAACCATCGGAAGAAGACACCAAAAAGGGCATCAGGAATGACAAAAAGACCCGCAAGTATACAAAGCTGAGTACCAGAAGCAGAGTGCAGAAAAACACTGAAAAAGACACTGAGCAGACTGAGAGAGATAAAATTGCATTAGATTTAAGTGACATCGATAAATATGTACTAGCTATAGAGAACTCCACTCCAAAAGTAGAAGATTTAGTATCAGAGAACACTGAAGCCACACCTCCCATACTACACAGCAGTGTGTGTAATGAAATTATCCCCAATCATTCTGGAGGGAGTATAAAAATGGACTATTCAACTAGTACACCCTATGTCCGGAACAACCAGGGTCGTTCACTTCAAAAGAATGCTTACGATTTGAAATGTGTTTCTGATGCTGTTACTTCAGGCAATAGATTTAAGGTTAAACAGTGTTCGGTGTCCTTAAGCAAAATACAGACACCAAACTTTGCCAACGTGTCCCAACACAACAGTTTTGGTGATTCTACCAGTAAAGTATTAAATCCACACAATGCTGGTGACTGTGCCATGGAAATAATGAATGATAGTAGTAATCTGAGTGGTCATATTGAAAAAACACACCTAAATACTGCGAGTGACAGTTCTACTAATACTGCAGCTCAAAACGCGAGCTGTGGCAGTGTTCAAAAGTTACTACTGCATGGCAGTGGTGCTAAAAAAACACCACAGCAGGACTGTTTTGTGAAATTGAATGCACTCACGCCACGGACTATAGATAAACACATCTCTAGGATGCACAACGATAGCGTGGAAGATATGGAATTGGAATTATCTCTGCTGAGTATTCACAGTCATAGTAGCGAAGAAGCTGATGTTGAAATGGAAGAATGTGCAGGTGTCATGACACCGGCAAAGAAAACCGTCAAGTCACAACAAAAGGCTGAATTATTTAAAGTAAGTTGGGGTTATTTGTCGTACAAGTATTTTTACTCAAATTACTTTGTAGTTGTGATAGAAATAGACTGTTTTATTTTAGACTTTTGCAGTTATATGTATTGATACAACACAGTTACAATATTCGCAAGATATTGGAAGCTTTTTGCCTGTAGGCTGAAAGTTACCCACCATTTTACAGCGAGCGCAAGATATTTGCATACACCTAACTCCCGCACCCGACAGGTAATTACTGAGGGACTTTGCAACATCTCCAGACACTTTGCTAAACGCTCCAACGACCGCTGTAGACGCAATAAATTTACATACACGCCTACGTGACAATTTATCATAACAACGGACCAGGGCTTCAGATGGTCAACAAACATTCATCAAGCAATCATGTTTTAATCATTGTTGATATCGGACACTTTATTATTTCATACATACATATGCTCGTTCATTTAATACATCCTATTTTGAACGTTTCACGAAAATAATAAACCTAGTTGATACAAATATTTAAAAACGTCCCTAACATATAATGATATAATGAAAATACCTAAATTTTCCTCGTTTTGAATACAGTTTCTGATTTTGAACAATTATTGCTATTATGTCAAAGCATTTAGACAAGGACACTGAGATGGAGATTATTCGCCTCTCGCGAATGATCGACGGCGAAGGAAGTTGGACTAGCGACGGCAATGGTTCAAGGGACTGTGCCGCATTTCTGTCGCATCAGTTGGATACGTTTCGAAAGGAGTCAGTGAGCGGCGGTCGTCGACTGAATGTTACATAAGAAATTGTTAAGTTTATTGAATTTTGTCTGCAATTTGAAGGATATTTGAAACTGGTATATGGTGACAGTGTGGAGGTGAAAAAAGTAAAAGATTCCAGGGAAAGATTGACTGGGCGATGAGTGTTCTGGCAAACTGGCAATGGGACCAGCCATTATGCGAGAAATTGAAAGGGACACTCACAACGCTAATATTATTACTATAAATCCATTGACAACATCTCAACAAACTACAAATCTAAAGAATTTATATTTATCATTTCTTGTTAATATTCATTCCCAGTTTTATGTTCGTATTATATTTCTCTCAAGTGTTACACAGCAATGATTTTTGTTCCTACAAAGCAATGGAATAGTCCAACTACCTCTCGTTCCTCGTGGCCAAACATCAAAGGCATTCCGCGTCCGGTGTTTTGATTAATTGTCATGTGAGTGGGTATGTAACTTTATTGCGTCTACAACGGTCATTGGAGTGTCTAGGGAAGAGTCTGGGGATGTTGCAAAGTCCCTCGGTAATTACCTACCGGGTGCGGGAGTTAGGTGTATGTAAATATCTTGCGCCCGCTGTAACTAAGCATTTCACTTACACATACACTATTATGGCCCAACTTGGCTCTCTGCTGACTCTGGCATTTTTTAGCAAAACTTTGGAATTTTGTTTGAGTATGCAATGCAATGCAATCAAAGTGTTTTACCAACATTACTACCCGGTATCACAAAATATTTTGAGACAGAAAACTGCACAATTAATACCGTATTTACTCTATTAGAAGCGCATGTAAATCCAAAATTGAATTTTTGTATACTGAATCAATGAAATATTATTTATTTTTGACCATAGAAATAACTCTGATTTATGTATTATAAAATGCATGTGCTACTAATAGAACAAATATGGTAGGTGTTAGTTTTGAAATCAAGCTGAACTATCTTTGAGTAGCTGAAAGTTGAGAATGTACTGGTATGATGTACAAGTGATGGTATACCACAAGGTATACATGTTTTTTTGTGGCTTTTCAAGAAGTAAGAACTATCATCAGCCAAGAGATACCGGTATAACCAATTACAGTGTATGTATGGTGTTAGTGTACAATTGTTGATACTTGATTTGATTTGATGAGATTACAGTTTATAAATCAAAATTACACCTCAAGATCATATTGGGGTCTTGGGACTATCTGATGTATTCGATTTATGAATACGTGCACATTTTTTGACTGATTTGTACCAAAATACTGCAAGACACTATAATATGCAAAAGTTGTGAATCTATGTGATCCCATCCCTTTTGAAATACTATTCAGAATTCGTAGCAAATTAACTATCGGTACAATCAAATTGAAAGCAAGAATGATTGCCAACTTTTTAATGCATTGAATATTGAGTTTTTAGTGCATACTAATTTCTTGCAATTTGCACAAATTCAGAGTATCAAATAATTTAAATAATCATATTCTGATGCTTAATATATCATTTCCATAGGAAGCACTGACACCCTGCAAACCTAAAGATAAGATTATGTCTGCTAGGGAGAAAGTGTTGCTGCAGTGTGAGCAAATAAACACCATACCATTCACTAAATGTATTCCAGCAGCCATACGAAAGAAGTGCTGCAAGATTGGAGAGGGTACCTTTGGAGAAGTATTCCGCATGGAGGTCAGGAGGCATTCTCTGGCGCTGAAGGTAATCAACCATTTTTCACTCATTGCGAGATCCTGCGATGTGCGTGAAATCAATGGGAGAAACAAAGGTCATACATGTAACATTGAGTGTACTGGTAATTTGACAAATTAAAGTATTTCCACACTTAATAATGTGATATAACACATTTCATGATGATGATCAATTTTGATGAAGTAAGGATATCTCAATGCCGAATTCTTCTCTGAAAGATCAGCATTTTCACATTGAGATATAAAAAAAGGAATACAAGTTTAAAATCAAATCGTTTGATATTTGTGGAAAACATTCGATTTGGCTTTCAACGTAATAGGGGAGATCTCGCAGTGAACGAAAATTATCCAGTAAACCATTATATTTTCACTGAAATCAATTTTTGCTGTTTGATGATTCTAGCATTTCACAAGACAGTTCTCATAAAAGCCTCTGTGGCCTCGTACCAGGATGTGTGACCTTTATGTACCCAGTCTAATTTGCATGTTATTTGCATATTGTATAACAAATTAGAGGTAATACACACAGGCAGCAAGTACCAGGATGTGTGACCTTTATGTACCCAGTCTAATTTGCATGTTATTTGCATATTGTATAACCAATTAGAGGTAATACACTACAGGCAGCAAGTACCAGACTGTGACCTTTATGTACCCAGTCTAATTTGCATGTTATTTGCATATTGTATAACCAATTAGAGGTAATACACCACAGGCAGCAAGTACCAGGATGTGTGACTTTTATGTACCCAGTCTAATTTGCATGTTATTTGCATATTGTATAACCAATTTGAGGCAATACACCACAGGCAGCAAGTCCCAGACTGTGCGACCTTTATGTACCCACTCTAATTTGCATGTTATTTGCATATTGTATAACCAATTAGAGGTAATACACCACAGGCAGCAAGTCCCAGACTGTGTGACCTTTATGTACCCAGTCTAATTTGCATGTTATTTGCATATTGTATAACCAATTAGAGGTAATACACCACAGGCAGCAAGTACCCAGGATGTGTGACCTTTATGTACCCAGTCTAATTTGCATGTTATTTGCATATTGTATAACCAATTAGAGGTAATACACCACAGTCAGCAAGTACCAGGATGTGTGACCTTTATGTACCCAGTCTAGAGTTTATAAATTCTCTTTAGAATACCTTATTTGCTCTATTAGAAGTACATCTCCAATAAAAACATTAAAATATGACTTATTTTAACCATTAAAGCGTCTCTGTACATTATATAAGTGTATGTACTAATAGAAGAAATATGGTATAATTTATTCCCTAGATCATACCAATTGAAGGTGATTTCCTGGTGAACGATGAACCACAGAAAACATTTGAAGACATCTTACCTGAAATAGTCATATCAAGGTTTGTCAGCAATGATGTCCAAGTCACGAATATAAGAATCCTATCATAGCCATTAAATAGCACTGAGGGCGCTCTTCATATAATTTATCAATGGCATGCCATAAGCAAGCTTATATTGTACACCGTATTTGCTCATTTCTAATAAAAGTGCATATAGATAAAAAATATATTGATTATAATACTGGATCATTAAAATACAAATTATTTTGACCATATATACATCTATTATTTATTTACGTAAGTGCATGCACTCTTAATAGAGTAAAAGGCTGCTCTCTACTTCAGTACTACCGGTATATTCATGTTTCTGTGAAAAATGGAAATAAAATGAAAAAAATTTCAATAACAGTGACTATAAAATCACATTCTTGTTCTTTCAGGGAATTGAGTGCTTTGCGGTATGGTGTTGATAATATGACGGCCAATTACATAGAACTGAAAGATGTATCATTAATCAAAGGAAAATATCCGCAAGATCTGATCAAAGAGTGGGATAAATATGACGAGAAGAAAACGTCAGAGAATGACAGACCAGGTATAACCCCTGATAGACAGCTTCTTGTGATGTTGATTACATCACTCATTCAATTTTTGTGTAAACAATGTATGTTACATGCGTTGTCAATTTTGCCTGTCTAAAATATACTAATAGGATTTTTGCGTGATTGTATTAGACAACATTTTCAAAGAAAAACAGAAATAATAATAATGTTTGCTGTCTGATGCAGTGCAAAGTGCAATATACTTCATTCTTAAAGCGAGAGGATCATCACCTGCGCATGCACGGGAATTGAGTCCCAAGCGATGATAATTGTCACAGTGTAAGGCCTGCTTATCACAATTGAGAGGGCCACCCTCAAAACTCACACTAGACAGGGGGTTCTTTCACTGCTAGTGTGGGGTAGACAAGACAAGACAATACCATTGAAATACACATACACCACAATATTGAGTTAAAGCACCCCCTGTCCAGTGTGAGTTCTGTGGGTGGCCCTCTCAATTGCGATAAGCAGGCCTTACACTGTGACAATAATAACACACGCTAAGAATGCAAAGGCCCATGGGTAAACACTTATTTGTAAACAATGACACGCTATGGCCACCTGACGCATGCGTAGGTGACGACTCCCCCGCTTTATACTTTAAAGGGGAGCAGAAGTCTGGCTTTTGACACTCTGTACATGAAATTTGAGATCTATGAATGAATTTTGTCAATAAAAACAACTTGCATGTGCTGCGAAATGCTCTAAATATCGGGTATAAAACGGGCTGTGAACAACAAACGTCCGCTTTGCCTGGCGTAATTTCGCCTCTAGAGGGCCAGTTCAATGATGTCACCAGTGAACACTGATAATTGAACCCATTCATTCTAGTACGTCAATCTCATAGAAGTGCTACTATGAAAACCCTTGTTAACTGACAATTTAAAAGTTGAAACATTGTGAGATGTTGTGCGTATGAATACCATACGTTTCTCGAAATCCCCAAAAAATCACGTTGTTGGTTTCGAAATATCGACAGAAAAACTAACTTGAAAGTGAAGACACGAACAGCGTTCTAGCTATAGTGAACAGCGAGTGAATAAACATTATACGAGTTAAAACTAAATTAGAAATACGCTAACTTCACTTGAACTACAGTACCCATTTCGCCCAACTTCTCACTTTTCAAATGACCGCTTATCGTTTAATTTTCGACCACACTGTATTTTCCGGTCGTTATCGTTTCTTTCGCTGGCTCATTGAAAACACCGACCGGTCGCTCAAACACTGGTCCCTGGCACAGGAGTGATCGAAATGGTGGTTTTAGTGATACAGTTTGGGGATACAACGGGTACTAACTATTATTAAATTCCGAACTACTCTTCAAATCTATACCACTTTGTAACTTTGACACATTAGGCGGAGAAAAAAAATTGTCTCGAAAAAAATGTATTATTTAGTTGTTTTTTTTCTATATTTAGGCAGAAATTCCTAAAAAATGGAGTGATGGAGACCTTTGACCTTTATAAGTGATGTGTGTGCTGTGCTGCCAGGAAACAAAATTTGTCTGTTTTTTTGCTTTTGTACTTCATAAATCTATTTTGTTTCTTTCAGATATATTTGATTCTAGTCAGTTATTTATTATATTTGAATTCAATGATGGAGGATGTGATCTTGAAAATTTTGAGGTAAATGTTATAATTATTTTATGCATATGTACATGTTGGTTGTGTTTCGGAGACATGGTGTGGCAACACTGCCATATGGTAGATAGCAGTAGCTGATAATATCGTTATTTCAGTATTACTCCACAAACATCTACAATATAATTTTGGAAATATAATTTCAACCTTAAGAATGTAAGACACCTACAAATAGTACACATGTATTGGGATACATGTGTGTTTGTGTGTCTCGCATAATATGGCCAAATATGATCAGTCAGCATGTGGTTTATATCACACCACGTATGATACCAATAATACCTTTAGATTCAGTAATGATACATGATGTAGAATAATTTTATTGGAAGTATTAATTACCTTGAATGGCCAAACATAACTTTGCAGACTTGAGGACGAACAAATGTTGCTTCCAGTTTAAAGATTATTATGAACCGTGACGAGAACCTGTAATTTTCGATAATGTTGTTGACGAATACTGTTATGTCGACGAATTGATTTGGCTAAGATTTATTTATCATGACAATAAAACACTGTCCTTTGTAGCACACATCTGAATATTCATTCGATGAAACAATGGAATTCTGTGATATGCCTGTATCCTGGTGCACACAATAGTACATACAATAACAATCAATGCACTCGCATATTAGTGTTCTTGATTTTGCCTCCAATGACAGCAAGAGTGTCTACCCATGAGCTTTTTGCATTTTTAGCATGTACCATTATTGTCTCCTAGGACTCAATTCCTGTGTATGTGCAGGTGACGACCTGTCTTCTTTAACAAAACATCCATTTGGTAAACAAAGAATTCAATGTCTTCACTAGTCTAATGACACATTTTAGGAATATTTTGCTGAAATTCTCAAAGTGACGTCAAATCGGGAACATCACCGGGTAGTTCTTCATGTGAAGGTGATGACGCAGAAAAATAGATTTAAGTAAGGTCATTATTACCTCATGAATATGCATGAGGTCATTTGATTTAAACAAACAAAACTAGAATAGGTATATTTGTAACTCTAAATATTGTATTCTGTCTCATCCAAAATTAATGCTGAATAAAAAAAAAATACAGGAAAACTTTTTTTGTATAAACAAATTTGATTAACAAAAAGTCCAAATTTTATTGTTTCAGTTCAAGAATATGCAGCAGATGAAGAGTGTGTTCCAACAAGTGACGTGTTCTCTCGCTGTTGCCGAGAAACAACTACAATTTGAGCACAGAGATCTCCACCAGGGAAATATTCTTGTGGCATTCACAGATACAGACAACTTACATTACGTTCTAGATAATGAAATGTACGAGATAGAAACACATGGTGTGCAAGTCAGTTTGATTGACTTTACTCTTTCAAGACTTAAAAAAGGTTGGTGTGATTATTGTCAGTATGATCCAATGTTACCATACATGTACCGGAAATCACCTAGCAGAGCTGAGGTTGATGTGACCACGTACTGTAAATCCATTTATTTTCACTAGTGTTTAATTTTGATGTTTTGAGCATTTTCACTGGGTTTTAAGTTCCTGAACTTGACAAGGAAACAATGAGTTCTATTGTTATTCTACATGTTTACATCAATTTGGCGAATTTTATTAGTTTCATTTTATTTATTTTAATTTTCTATTGTAAGTTTATTTTATGTCTTGATTGTAGTAAATGGCAATGGTCATAGTAGGTCATATTTTAATGATCCAGTAAGCATTACCATATTTGCTTTAGAAGCTCATTGTCAATAGGAGCATACGTACACCAGAAACCGCTTACAAAATCATCAAAAATATGACATAATTTGATTATTGACCAAGTTACTCATTACTGAAAGGGCTTTCAACTAAGTTTTTCTGACAATACAACTTAAAATTGCTCTTATTGCATTCTTTGTATTTATTTATTTTAGATGGATGTACTGTGTTCTGTAATCTGGCTGAAGATGAAACCTTATTCCAAGGTCAAGGTGATTACCAGTTTGAAGTTTATAGATTAATGAAACAATACAACAAGTAAGTATCCACACAGAGCATTAAACTTTGAAGTCTTTCAGTTAACAACTTCTGCTGAAATAAAAATGTCTACCGTGGTTTATCACTATGAAGTTTTAACAAGAATACCACAAAGCACACACAAAAGTAGCACAGTGAGCATGTCAACTAACCTATATCATCTATAGGTTATGATCATGAATATAGAAACATTTATTTGGCTTAATTGTTTGTGAAGTTGAACAAAAGTTGACTTTGGTATTCAAGCATGAGTAAAATTTATGGTGGCCCTGTAAGCTGTATGAGCAATCATTGAGATAGCGGCCCTCAAACCCGTATAATTGCTTTTGATCATGAATATGAATATGAATATGGAAACAATTATTTGGGCAACTTTTTTGAGAAAGGTGACAAAAGTTATTTATGGTGGGATATGGGCCCTGCAAGCTGTGTAAGCTATCATTGGGATAGAGTCCTGCAAGCTGTATAATCTTGCTGTATGAGCTATCATTGGCTTTCCCTGCAGTGGATATAGAATACACAGGCTTTCTGTGATATCCATGTTTCTGTTGAAGTACAAGCAATTTGCTATTTTTAAATCAATTGCATTTCTTTTAACATTCCAGAAATGATTGGGAAAAAAGTTGCTTAATGACCAACGTACTCTGGCTACATTACCTTGTCGATAAGCTAGTGAACCGGGACAGGCGGAAGTTCACAAGGAAACAAGACAAAATGATCCACAAAGAATTTTTAAGTTTTTACAACGAGGCTTTGAAATATCATTCGGCTGAGGAGATTTTTTTGAACTGTAAATTATGTCAATAGTTGTAATTAGTGAATGTGGTTGTACTATATGCTTGTTAGATATTTAAAAACTGAAATAAGGATGTCGTATTTGCTCTATTAGACGTGCATCACTAATAAAAGCATATGTAAACCAAAAATTGTGTTTATTATATATTAGATCATAAAAATATTACAATACACACTGAGCAGATGATGTTGTAAAGATACTAATATATACATGTCTTTAAATACAACCTCATGCTTGAGGTACGGAAAAAACACAAAACCATGAACAGTTGCAGCGAATCTCAGAAGTATTGGATTAGCAAGTCACTAATTCGCTATACAACTCTTCAGCCCTGTAAAACCTCATAAATCTATTTGAAATAAAGTACTGTAGAATACTTTATTTTCGCTTGAAATTTATTTTTGCTGAAGGGATGATTTTGTGAAAACAAAATCCAGCGAATATACTTTTTTTCCTATATTTCACATTAAACTCGTCAAAAATCAGTGAAAATAAATTCCATACAAAACGCCCAAAAAGCCTTCGCAGCGAAAATTATTTCCAGCAAAAATAAAGTAGTCCACAGTAGTTGGTGAATTAGTGAGCTAACTTGCTGCACCAATACTTTTGCGATATAAGGTTTCAAATTTATTTTTACTGTTGATAGTATTACTGTAAAATACTTTATTTTAGCTGCAATTAATTTTCGCTGAAAAGATTTTTTGCGTGCTTTATATGGAATTTATTTTCTCTGATTTTTGACAAGTTGAATGTAAAATATAGGGAAAAAGGTATATTCACTCGAGTTTATTTTCACTGAATCATCCCTTCAGCGAAAATAGCGAAAAATTAATTTCAAACGTATATAAAATATACAGTACCATCTAGTAAAAATAATTACACCAAAATCGCTTCATGAGCAAGAGAGTACTATGGCAACAAGAAATGTGGCTCATGCTCTCAAAAACATCTAAGGGATCATTTACGAATAAGGTGTGTGAACTTGGACAATAAAAGTACAATTGTGAATTATCTTTTCATTTCAGTCTAGCTAGTCTGCATCAGTGTGGCGTCTAAGCCAATATGACCTGCCATTGAATGTACAGAGACTTGCTGCTGTGTCATTGACACAACAGATAATCATACTTTAATATAATGGTCTTGAAAAACATCTTACTTGTACTGATGGAATTTGTAATTTGGTAAAATTCACATTTTATATATCAAAAAAGTGTAAAACAGGGTCACATTTTTTATTTGTGCCTCACCTACAGTTTTTTTCGTGAAGACTGACTTTCACAGCAATTGACAAGCTGACTCATCTTTGTTTTGAGATATACCACTTTGACTTACAAAATCAGTCCTGATAAAGAGCACACTGGCCTGCACCTAATCTAATCTAATCACCAAATCTAATATAATTTGTCATTTTTGTAATCACTCAATGTCATTTTTAAGTACATGTGTGCATGACTTCCTTTACTTTAGAAGGCATGTTTGATTTCATGATTGTGTTGGATAACATTTCTCATGAGTTCATTCAAAACCCAAAGCCCTTGTATGTTTACAGAGGTCAACATAAGACAGTATACAGATCGTACAAAGTGGGAATTCAATTTTAATATCAATGTCAATTTATTTTGACTAGGCTAGGGGGTCTAACAATTATTGAAGGTTTTAAACTGCCATTTTAGAATGTTTTTATAAAACTGAAAAGCTTACTTTTATCAACATTAATGTACTTGACTTCATTTATTTTTGTTTCTTTTAAATAAATATATTTAAAGGCGCAGTAACTATACTATAGCTGTAACTATCAATCTTCTTTTCGATGTTTTAATAAAACATTCCTGTGTCATTAGTATCAATTTCTATGGCTATTGCCGAAATGTGGGCACTGAAAACATAGCATTTATTGCAAGTGAAAAAAAATGGCCGCTGGATTGAATGCAAGTCTCCAGAGGGCACAATTGAAATTCAGTTTTGTCCGTCCAGAGAACCTTGCGGATGTCACTGATGATTGTCACTTCCCATAATATTGTACATTGTGGGTCATAATTTTTCACAGACCCCTTCACATGAACGATTTCAACGTTCAGCGATTACTCAACACATTTCATAAGATATAGCCTTGTGTCGGGTCACTTTTGCCTATGTAATTGGGTCTGAAGTTTTGGTAAGATATGGTGATATTTTTATGGTTATACTGTAAATGTATTAATTATTCGCTTGGTTTTAATTTCGCAAAAAGTAAAATCCGCTAAATTGAATCTACATGAACATGTAAATTAACAATAAATAAAATTCATTATGTCCTTGACAAATTTAAATTTAAACACTGAATATGCTCAAAACGTCAAAATAGTGAAATTAAATGTCAGTGAAAATAAATGGTTTTACAGTATTTAAACAAAAAAATGTTCAAAATCACAGCTATTACCACTTTAATACTAAGTAAGATGATTAAAAGTGGTAAACTAATAGTGGTAAACAAACTGCTTTTTCTTGTTTGCTTACTTAACTGCATGGTAAACGCTATAGGTGTGTGTCGGTCTAAAGTAGGCAAACTTAAAGGGCGGCAGTCGTCGTGCCGCGTCCTGTTCGATATGGGACTCATAGCGACGTATACAACGCGTGTAAAATACATTGTTTATTTACATGAAATTCGAACACGCGCTGCGCTGCGCGACGACCACCGCGCTTTAAGAGGGTTGTGATCGGACACTTTCCATGATTGAGGAAGCAGGTACAGTGTCGTAATTTGACACTGCTATTTGAACAATATTGTGTTATTACGCACACAAAAATCAAAACAAAAAAACTGATTTGAAATTCCCATGTTTAGTATCATTATTAGGTGTAAACCAGACTAAAGTAGACACACTTAAGGGTCTTGATTGGACACTGCTCAGGTGTACGATAAATCGGGAATAATCGGCCTAATATATTCGGCAAATAAATCCGTAGACGTACAATTCGAAAATCTGTTACAAAATACTCAAGTATATATTGTGTGTTCGAAAATAATTTAATGTAATCATACAATTCCTGTTTTAGGCAGCAAAAGTACGTTTCTTCACTTTTAGACTTTCTCTCTTTTAACGCAGAGGGCGCAAACACCCTAAAATATTCAGAAAATAAACCCGTGAACGTACAATTCTAAAACATGTTTCGAAATACTCCTACATATATTGTGCCTTCAAAAATAATTTTAGTTGAATCATACATGTCTGTTGTAGACAACAAGCAGCCCTTTTTTCTTCCTTTCAGACTTTCTCATTTTCAACACCGAGGGCGTAAACAAATTCGGAAATTTGTTTGAAAGTGTGAATATTTTGAAACAGATTTTAGAATTGAACGTCCCCGGATTCATCCATTTGCCGGATATTTTAAGCTGTTTGCGCCCTCGGCGTTGAAAAAAAGAAAGCATACGAGTTAAGAAAACGGTCATTTGCCGCCCAAAACGGAAATGTGTGATTCGACAAAAATTTATTTTGAACACAATATATTTGGGAATTGTATGTCCATGGGTTTATTTCCCGAATATTTTAGGCTGTTTGCGCCCTCGGCGTTGAAAAGGAGAAAGTGTGAAAGTGAAAAAACGTCTTTTTGGTGCCTAAAACGATATGAATGAATCAGCAAAAATTAATTTTGAAAGAACAATATCTGTGGAAATATTTTGAAACAGATTTCATAATTGTACGTCCCCGGGTTTATTTGCCGAATATTTTTGGCTGTTTGCGCCCTCTGCGTTGAAAAAAAGAAAGTCTGAGAGTGAAGAAAACGGCCGTTTGCTGCCCAAAACGAAAATGTATGATTCGACTAAAATTAATTTTGAAAACACTATATATGTTGAAATATTATGAAACAGATTTTAGAATTGTACGCCCACGGGTTTATTTGCCGAATATTTTAGGCTGTTTGCGCCCTCGGCGTTGAAAAGGAGAAAGTTTGAGCGTGATGAAAACGACCGTTTGCCGGAAATGTATGATTTGACTAAAATTAAATTTGAAAGCACAATGTATGTGGTGTTATTTCGAAACAGATTTTAGAATTGTACGTCCACGGGTTTATTTGCCGAATATTTTAGTATGTTTGCGCCCTCGGCTTTGTAAAAAAGAAAGTCTGAAAGTGAAGAAAATGGCCGTTTGCCGCCCAAAACGGAAATGTGTGATTCGACTAAAATTTAATTTGAAAGCTAATCTATGTGGGTATATTTCTAAACAGATTTTAGAATTGTACGACCACGGGTTTATTTGCCGAATATTTTGAGATTTTAGGGTGCTTGCGCCCTCAGCATGGTAAATGAGGAAGTCTGAGCGTGAAGAAAACGGCCGTTTGCCGTCCAAATTCGACAAAAATTAATTTTGAAAACACAATATATGTTGGTATATTTTGAAACAGATTTTAGAAATGTACATCCACGGGTTTATTTGCCGAATATCTCAATATTTTAGGGTTTTTGTGCCCTCGATGTTAAAAAGGAGAAAGTCTGAAAGTGAAGAAACGTCTTTTTGCTGCCTACTAAAACAAACATGTCTGATTCAAGTCTTTTAAACCATGGAAATAACATTTATATATATGGGAGTATTTTGAAACAGATTTCAGAATTGTACGTCCACTGGTTAATTTGCTAATTATTATATGCCGTTTACGTGTTGAATAAAAAAAATAAAGTCCACATGGGAAAAAAAAACTAATTTTCGAAGACACACAAGTAGAATTTTGAAATATATTTTTGTATGGTACGTGCGAGATGCAATTTGCTGATTTTATTTTAGAGTTTTAATAATGTGTTTTGAAAGCGTTCAGTAGTTCTGTCAGCTGTTATTATTACGAATATAATCTCCGAATCTTCTACTGTGAATGTGGTAATTACTCATTTTTCAAAATGGCCGCGCCCATGTAAATCCATGCTTGGAACTTGGGCTTTATAAATAATGGCAGGGAAACTCGATTTACTGGCTACATTGGATGGTCATCAGGATCGCGTATGGAATGTAGCATGGAATCCCAGTGGCACACTATTGGCTTCATGTGGTGGCGACAAAAGTATTAGAATTTGGGGTAAAGAAGGTAAAAGTTTACCGACTCCATGATGTTGTGTGTTAGATTTCTAGACCTTTTGGTCGTGGTTGCTTCCGGCCCTGATTGATAATAGACGCTACGGCCCTGGTTTTGACGACACAGGCACCGACGCTGCCATGTATACTGACAGACGAAGCACATGATATATCTGGACTCAACACGACGTGAAACCACGGCAAATGTGGCGTGTGTGTCAGCCCCGTAGCCAGCACTTTTGAATAGGGGGTTCGAAAACAACAATAAATGATATATTTGATGTGAAACGTGTGAATTTTATAATATTCAAAAAGTGCGTTTCAGCTCTGTTACATACATTTTTATATTCTCGGTTTTAAATTCAATTGGTTTACTTTGTGTTACGTTGGTAAGTTATTCCACATAACATTTTTGAACTATTTTACCATTTTAGAGAAGGGGTCCTAGGCCATTCTCCACCCACAGACAAACACACCCACACCCTTGATCCATTACGGCAAAATGTTGTACACAAAAAAGACAAGACTGTACGTATCTTAGCATTATTGTCTAAGCATTTTAAGGTAGAATGCTACTCACGAGCTTTTTCGCTCTTCACAGATGTTAGCGCACATAAAAGTGACACAATTTCATGTCGAAATCTGTCTACAATTATTCATTTTAGTATTAGTCAATTATGTAATTTTATTTCTGTATAAGGCCTCACCACAACGTACAAATGTAATGGGTAGAAATGTGCATATCACGTTTTAAAAACAATACAACATCCATGTAAACATATGGTACTAAGTTAAGCTGGATTCATATTTATCTCGTCGCTTGAAAACTTTTAAAAGATACAGAGCTAGTTGATATATGGTGTGGCAGTTTATGTAGCGACGAAGTAAGCCCAGACTGTCAGTATAGCATAATTGCATAAAATTATTGACAAAAGATCAGCCCTTAGATCATTATAAAATAAACATATACATGCTAAATTCAAACGTATCACTGCAAAAACTAAAAATTTATTGATCTAAATGTATTTTTGTGTGTCTGCTTAATTCAACATTATGTTCATGGCCAAAACAGCGAAAACTCGTCAGTATATATTTTAGTCTATAATTGCTTGCCAATAAATCTCCCAGGTTATAATACTACATTGATTTTTCCGAAAGTACACAGCCTGGATGATTGTGAAATTGAGGCATGCCATTCTTGCTGACAACAATTTTTTTATTTTTTAAGTAAATATCCCTAAGAAATTTGCAGTATCTGCAACTTGTTTTCTAAACCAGGCAATGCCGAAACCATATTTGAACAGGAGATTTTTATGTGGGTTTCCCAAGTAAGTCTGCCAGTCTTGTCTAATCGTTTAAGCATGATATAACATGTTTTTGGGTTCCAGCTATTTTTTATTTAATTCACCAATATAAGATACAACGCTTGAAATAACCACAGCATAATGGCAGCCTTCCACATTCGTCCAACATCGCTACATTTTTTGTACAACTATTAATGCTAAGTAGATATCTGCAAAATGTTGTCTGTACCCTCTCGATTTCCGAATTTTGGTACCCCCATATCGCTACCATAAGAAATAGCTGGCACAATGATTGCATCAAACAAATTAAATGCACTAACCAATGGCATACTACCAAGTTTCTTGCAGTATGTAAATTTGTTGGTTTACTGTAAATCTGTTTTTAGAGGGCGGTAAAATAATATGCATATAGTAGCAGTTTAGGAGCGGTCTCAATAAACTTCAATGACTACATCTCCCTTTTATGAACCTACTAAAAATATAGAAAATTTTCTAAGACATCAAAAAAACGTGTAAAAAATATGTTTGAAAAATATGATTCATCGCATAGTTTCTGTGCTGAAGCAACACTGTGGGGGTAAATTGTTGGCTGCAAGAAGCTCTTCGACCTATACAACTCGTGATGATAAATCTTCGTCATTTTTTTAATGATGTTTTCAACCCTTAGCTGTACATTATTGTCCAATAACACAGGCTACACGTACTAATAGAATAAGTTGACTACATTTGGCTGATACGTTTAGAACAAAACAGTATATATGCCATCATTAACTTGAAGAATACCAAACTAGGAAAGTACAGTGTCGTGTTGCCGTCTCAATCCCGTTCGAACCCCACACTTTACTGAGTGAACAATAGCACAAGACAAGCGGACCCATTCAGAACCACCAAATCCTTCAGAGAGTGACTACGATTACATTATTGTTTCAATGTTGCTTTAATATTTAACATCCGCTGCTTGAACGCGATCTTCATTGCACCATCGCGGAATCACCGAATAAAAGCTTGCCCATTTATAACAACCTGTTTTGATTGGCTGCTGTTGAGCTGAGACGGCGTAACTTCACGATTGACATTTGAAGCTCGTTTCCACCTAAATGTTCATTACTATGCAATTTCGACAGAGTCTGATAGTTACCTCACTGAGTCAAGTGATTTAAACAATGATAATTATTTAAAAAAATACTGTTTGTTTTATTATGTTCTAATCTACGATCACAAATCTATTCACTTCCAAAATTTAGGGGGTTCGACCGAACCCCCCGAACCCCCCCCCCCCCCAAACTACGGGCCTGTGTGTACAGACAAGGTGTATGTGTTCGTACATCTGACGGCAATGTATACTGCTACTTGCCAAATTCAAATCGCCTGAGCTCTCCTAATATCAGTAGATTTGTATGCCATACGTATGGGGGGCGTGGCTGTATAATAAATATGGTACACACCTCCTGCCGCCCCCGAGGGCCTGCCCTTTTTACATATACCCCACACAACATGCATACATGAGTGAGATCACTGAATACAGTCGAACTCAGGCAGAAACTCACACTAGAGATTAACAATTCATTAAAATTCAAATATTTAATAATGATTGGCTTGAGAGCTCAACATTGGCTATGCCCTTATTAATGTGTATGCATGCTTTCAAGTGATATAAGCAACTGCGACCACCCACTCATCCAAAATGAAGGGCTTGCTGATTAGAAAATGTTGAACTAGCTCATTACTTAGAACTCATGATGATGTCACAATATTGTTTCTGGATTGCTTGATTTATCTTTTTAAATGCCCAGTTTTATGTTTTTCACTGTATTATGTGATCAAGGCGATATTGAAGATGAAAAACATTTTCTTTTGAGCTGCTCACATTTTGAAAATGAAAGAAAAATTCTCCTTAAAAACTGCGAAATTACCTCAAGTGAAAAGAACAAAGACATAATATTCTTAAAAATTATGGAAAATAACATTGCCCTGTCTCTTAAAAATACCATATACAAAGCACCGTCTGTGTAAACCCCTGGGTAGGGAGAACCTTTACCTTTACTTTGATTTATTTACTGTATTTTTATTACTTTCTTTTTTTTTGTAGTTATTAGAACTTTTAAATTTGTAGTTATTTTTAGTTGCTTTATTTTACACTATTTTTACCTTACTGTATCCACAGCAGATTATAGTTGCGTAATAAACTATTATTATTATTATTTTATAGTTTGATTACTGACATATTTCTAAGTACATGCATCTTATGATCATCTCCGGTCTTTTGTGGGCTTTCTGTTTCTGGTGGTTGTCACATGTACTATATGTCTTCCAGAGCAACGTACAAGTTTAAAATAATTTGTTTACATGAAATTTTAAAATGTTCTGTTTTTATTCAGGTACTGACTGGGTTTGTAAAACTATATTAACCGATGGACATCAAAGAACCGTTCGTTGTGTGTCGTGGTCACCATGTGGTAATTTATTAGCATCAGCAAGTTTTGATGCAACTATATGTATATGGGACAGAAAGACTGGTGAATTTGAATGCAGTGCAGCTTTAGAAGGTCATGAAAACGAAGTGAAAGCTGTGAGCTGGTCATCTGACGGGTCATTGCTGGCAACGTGCAGTCGAGATAAAAGTGTGTGGATATGGCAAGGTACACTATGTAAAGCTCTCATAGTTAAATGTCCGATTTGTTAGCGTATAACTGATTCAGCCTGGATTTAACCACAGTCACCCTATCACTGATCAATGGATGTAAAAAAAAAAATTTAGGAATTGTGTATGGTCTTTGAACAAAAATTACAGAAGTTATTTTCTTGACAGCTATGCAGTCATGGGGTAATCTCCATAGTGTTTCTTTCTTTTTAAATGATCCGGCAAATATACATTTTTTATCTGAGTTACTGTGGAATGAAGCGCATGCAAATTGAGAACAGAGAACAATGGTGTACTTTTATTTGTATTATAGTGTTTTAGGAAACCAGTCTCTGAATTAATATCATCATACACGGCCATATTTACATATGCTTACATGGTTACAAATTGGTACTGGAGTCTTAAAAAGATATGGAATATACATATTTGTGTACTACAGATATCTAGAGTCTGGTAATTTGTATACCATACTCGTCCAACTTGGCTCCCATACTTGACAAAGTACCAACTCCCTGCTTTAGACAGATATCTGTTTGTGGGTAACATTTGACTTACCAGGGGTAGTGTCCATCTCCAAAATGCCCAAAGTAAACCAACAAGTCACAAAACCTGGTCATTGATCATCAAATAAGTGCCTACCTCCTAAAAAACAGTAAAGTTGATTACTATACTACCCATATTTTTTCAAATCTTGCAGTATATTTGTTATAGCTATCAGAGTAGCTAGTCTTAGGGTGAGAGTGACTTTTTGCAAATTTTGCTGTTCTAAATTATGAAATTGCAACTTTCCTACTCACAACTTTATGGGATTATGGTATTTCATCGTAAATTTTCTGTCAACAGTTGACAAAGATGACGATGACTATGAATGTGCCAGTGTACAGACAAGTCACACACAGGACGTGAAAAAGATTAAATGGCATCCGGAAAAGGAGGTAGGAAACCCACAATGCATTGCACTATAGTTTAATATTTGTAGAGTGGCATTCAAAAATATTCAAATTCTTTAAATACATAATTTGTGTCACTTTATATGATTCCTTTACTTGCAAGAAATGTGTTTTTTTCCTATTTTTATACTGCAGAAATGCACATTTCGATTTGATTCACTTGTGATATTTTTTCTTTTTTTTTTTCAGATTTTAGCTTCAGCGAGTTACGACAATACGTGTAAACTGTTTCATGAGGAAGGAGACGATTGGAGTTGTTTTTGTACTTTAGAAGGCCACCAATCTACAGTGTGGAGCATTGATTTTGATAAAACAGGACAGAGACTAGTCTCGTGTAGTGATGACAGAACCATCAAAATATGGCAAGAATATCAGGCAGGAAACCCGGAAGGTAAATTTCCCATCATTCTCTTTGATTTGTTGTAATTTAGTCAAATAGGATCATGAGAAGTCCTCTATATATTTTTTTATGCATTGCATGCAACTTCATAATTTTGTTTTCCTTGTGAAATAATTTCAGGTATTCCAACATCTGGCGGAACTTCCATATGGAAATGTACGTGTACTATACAGGGTTATCATGATAGGCCGATCTATGATGTCAGTTGGTAAGTTATAAACTGTTTCTTTCCATATTATATTACAGGTCATCAACTTTTTCTTTTACTTTACTATTTTGAACTTGAAGCTGTGCTTCGCAACTCAACAAAAACAGACTTAGTCTTGTGGCCCCTGGAAGTGTACGGTTTGGCATGGCTCGCATCCTCTCAAGAAAAAAAATAGATGACACTTGTACCCCTCATTGAAATATTCTACAAAAGTTGTTGGTAATGCCATTTTATGCAATATATTCAGCATAAATAAATATGAATGACGTTCGGTTTGAAAAAATAATTTTGCAAAATATTTGTATCCAGTTGTAAAGTGACAAGTTTTGTCGCAAGTTAGTTTTTTTTTTGCTCACATACTTTTCTTTATTCAAATTTAGGGCAGATTCAACTGGTTACCTAGCAACTGCATCTGGAGATGATTCAGTGTGTGTATTCAAAGAAGATGAAAGTGTAGTAGACCGGCGCAATCAGCCAGCATTTGAGTTAGCCGCGCGAGTCTCTAAGGCTCACGATGATGACGTAAACTGCGTGAATTGGAATCCTACAGACAATTCGTTGCTGGCATCATGTAGCGATGATGGACATATTAAACTGTGGAAATACACAGAGGAATAGTAAACTGAATCACCTGCAAACATTCTGTGATCAGGGATGATTCAATTTATAGCAGCACGCATTTGAATTCATGTAACATGCGTCGTTTTTTTTACGTGCATTGTATGTATGCATTCTTTTGTGGTCAAAATGTTTAGTGTTTTTACACACGATTCGGGCCTAGTCAAACTGCCTTGTATTTTGAAATGTCTGTGTTCTTCTTCCAAGTTTCAAAGAGGACATACAAACATACTATACTATGGATTTTGTGAAGCAATATTTTTATTTTCGCAGAATTACAGATATCTATCCTAGATCAGACAGATTATTACCCTCATTTTCCTGTAACAGAAAGTCTTTTAAACCATGGAAATAACATTTATACGTCAATTAAGGTAAAAATAAAACTGAGACAACTTCTTGCTGGTTACATATTCCAGGGTACTTTTCATTTTGAAGCTAATATGCATTGGATTCTATATTGGACATGATATGACTTGATGGCACTTTAACAGCTCACATATTTGATCACTGTTCAAAAAACTAGTCACGTCTGATGCCTTCTTCCTTGCTGAAAATGATATACTATGATGGTGTTGCTACAAAATTTACATCGTTTTTGCTGTAAGAGTAAGCTGCACAGGTGGGATACAGGATAATATTTAATACATATGTAATGTTTTAATCCTGTCTACATGGAATACTGAGAACATTTTTTCAATTTCTACCTTATTGATTTATTATGTATACTATGTAAAAAATAAACTCTATAAAAAGCAGACCTTTGTAAACAAACTGTTTTCTCTGTTCCTTTGGTGTCAGTCGTATTTACAATAATTAATTTTATTGAAGTCATGAAATGAAGTTAGTTACGGGGATTTCATTTCCATTTTGGTTACTTGTGTATCAGAATTCCAGGGTCCAACCCAGAGATTTTTTTTAACCCACTCTCGTAACGCATGTGTACAGACTAACTCGTTTGACATTTTTATGTCTTTTTTTTTTATAAATAGAATTTTTGAACTACTTTGGTTAATGGGGCTTAATCAAAATGTTTGAACGAAAATGCAAGTTTATTTTCTGAAAGGTGACAATAGTTGATGTTGACGTTCAATAGGTTAAAGCGTGGTGGTCGTCGCGCAGCATGTGTTCGAATGTCTTGTAAATAAACAATGTATTTTACACGCATTGTGTACGTTGCTATGAGTCCCATATCGAACAGAACGCGGCGCGACGACTGTCGCCCTTTAATCTGTAGACAATGGATTTATTGTATTGTGCTGTTTGGGGAAAATATATCTGATAATCGAACCACATAATTTATTACTAATAAGTTTATTTTTGGTGCATGATGTCATTTATTAAAATTTCACTCGTCAGTTTTCAACTTATGTTGGTGTAAAATCAGTATATATGGATGTATTGCTATAAATAAACTGATTTAAACTTGCTTGTTAATATTTACTGTAAAACGTTATTTTACCTAACCAATTATATTTTTAATCAAGTTGTTGCTGATTTACAATAAAGTATGTTCTCACAATGAGATATTTCATTTCAGTTCTGAGTATTGATCTAAATTACTGATAAAGGGCGCCCTCAACAATTTGCCACGCAGCTAAAGCAACGTAGCATAAACAACCAGCCAATAAAAGACGGAGATTTCAGTCACCTGATCAAACAAATCCCAAAACATACGATAACTGAAGTGACACTGGAAGAGGAGAACAACGGTGACTCAGGTTCTATTTCTAGAAGTTTCAATGTACAATCCATAACATAGGAATGGGTAAGAGGCGGAGGAAAGGATGGGCCCTCAAATGGAGCTCGTTTTTTGCGTCAATCGCCTTGATGGCGTTAATGCGACCGGTAAATGGGGACGGCGGTGGTGACGCAACGTCACCCAGTTCAACGAATGCTGCCGCTGAAGATGACACAGGATGTGAAGACGATACGTTGTACTCTCATAGCAAACACACCAGGTATTACTGCCATACTACCGTAGTTTATGTTCAGGATTATTTCACGATGACCCAACATGGCACAATACAACTCGCCGTGTTAGACATAGTGAGAACGCGCCAGGATTGGCCATGATTTGTGTTTTCACGAGTTTTCGTGTCGGATAATCGGTCCGTTGATTTTGAAACATGAACTCTTCAACTTAGAATCCCTGCTTTTTGTGCCTTAAAAACTGTTTTATTATTCGATGGTTGCCACAAAAACGTGATTGTTGACATTTACAGGAAATACAATAACAAGTTTGTCATCAATTGGTCACGTGACCTTCCACCAATCTAATCAACTGTGCCGATGATATTGTGATACTTTCTTAAACTAAACAGGGATTACAGACATGTCTTGATAGTTTGGCATTGTATGCTAAAACGTGGAAGCTCTCTGTCAACACTGACAAAACCAAAATTTTAATTTTCAATAAATCAAACAGACGTTTGAATAATGATACATTTTTTCTTGGAGGTATCGAACTTGATACAGTTAAATCTTATAACTATCTGGGACTAGTCATTAGTGCCAATGGTAAATTTAAGGATGGCCTAAAAAACCTTAAACGTAAGGCTCAAAAAGCTCTGTTTTCAATGAAAGCAAAGCTTGGCTCAATACAAAACATAAGTATAAAAGTTTCAATTTCCCTTTTTGACAAACTCATCAGACCTATCCTCATTTATGGTTGTGATGTTTGGGGTGATGAGTTCTCCACTAAATCACCTATTGAAGACGTTCAATTAAGTTATTGTCGGTATCTACTGGGGGTGTCACAACACACACCAATTATGGCCATGTATAGCGAGTTAGGCAGATACCCCCTAGACGTATTTATAAAAAAACAAATAATTAAATATTACAGTCGGGCCATGAATTCTAATAATGCGTTACTCAAGGAAGCTTTTGTGGTTAACCAAAGCATTAAAAGTAAATGGTATCTAGAAGTGACATCATTATTAAACAATATCCAACTATATCATTCAGTTAACAACGGTGATAAACTAACCTCGGCACAAATGAAACAAATTGATTTAGGCATCAAGGATTTATTTCTAACAAGATGGAAAGGTGAGGTCTATAATGATAACCGCACCAAAGCAAATGAGAAAAACAAACTAAGAACATATCGGCTAATCAAATCAGATTTAAAACTTGAGCCATATTTAGTCAAGCTAAAAAACTTTGAACTGCGTAGTGTGCTTACCAAATTCCGTCTTAGTGACCATAGTCTCAAAATTGAAATGGGTCGTCATAAAAAAATCCCACTAAACAACAGGGTTTGTGACATGTGTAACAAAGGTCTAATTGAGGATGAAATGCATTTTCTGCTGGAATGCAACAAATATAATGAGTTGCGTGCCAAACTGTTCAATAAAGCTAAGGATATGATCCCAGCATTTGAAAATAAACCTGCAGAGAAAAAATTCATGGAATTGTTACAGAATGAAAACATTATTATACCAGTAGCACAGTTCATAAGTAAAAGCTTTGAAGTCAGGAAGCAGGGTCTTACTTGACATCTTAATGCCTGCTGTCAATTTTGTAATTTTATATTAGATTGTATTTTAGAGATTTTGTTTTATTTAGTAATTTAGTGATTGTATTTGTTATTTGTTTTTTAGTATATTGTGTTTTTGTTTTGTTTTTTATATATATATATTTCTCCTTGTACTTTGTGACCATTTTCTTTCCCTCCGGGGATTGTGTAAGAGTCAATAAGTAAATAAATAAATAAATAAATAAATAAATAAAGATGTGGTCTGACTAGCCATGGACGTATAACAACACAATAGTGCATACAGTGATTACCATATTATGATCACACGTAATAAAAATCTGATTGCTATATATATTTATTGTGGAATTAATGAGCAACATATGTGACCTATATTCACTAAGTGGTTACTGAAATTTTTTTTTTTTTAATTTTTAAATATTTTATGCACAAACCACTCGACTATATGACAGTAACTTACTTAAAAGGTTGGCTCAACGTAGCCTAATTATAGCCAACACAACCCAACAGTGACTAGATGGAAATAATCAAGCCAAATCTTGTACAAGACAAACTACATATAGTATTTTAACTATACACACAGAAAATCTAGTATTCATGATTCAATATGAGCAATTTTTTGACAGAAATAGTAATATTTACGGGTTTTTCAAATATTTTTTTCACTCATTACCCTCTATTCATTACATGCTTATTGGTAATTGGGTTAGTGGGAAGAGTTCCTTTTGTACTCCCCGTCCCTAACCCTAAACCAACCCCTACCCTCCAGCACTCCCCATTTAATTGCACATGTCCCTCCTAAGGACATCTATAGAGTTATCTAGAGGGGGTATATACAAATGAATTGCCATTTGGGTAACTGGGAGTGAGTGAAAGAGTTTGGGTTAGGAATCAGGGGTACAAAAGGAACTCTTGCCGGGTTAGTCCTTGTACATTAAAATTGAAACCTACACATAGGCTCATGGCATGAATGGCATATGTGATATCGTTCTCGTATTTATTTATTTGTATAGTGATTTGATTTTGGTGAGTACATTGGATGGTCAAATCACAGCATTTAACCACAATGGTCAGATTGAATGGAGTGTTGATACCGCACCATTGTTGTCATCAAGTATAGATAAAATGGAAGTAAGTCTCTTTATTTTCACTATTCACCAATTTTCAATTTATTTTCATCAAAAAATTATCAAAAATGTCAGAACTTTGATCAAAATATTATCATCACATTCTAGTTTCAAAATTGGTGTTGGAATCAAAGAAAATTTACTTGAATTTATTCTACTCTTTTTTTTTTTTTTTTTTTTAAAAACTTAATGATTTTGTGCTGTTATAAAGTGCGTACCATATTCAATACAACAACGACACTTGATTCACGAATTCTGTGAATATTTGATAATTTTAACTTGAATCGTATGTCAATTAGTATTTCATCCTTGTGTGGTTTTTCATCACATACACTTTTCATACAAAACATTTTATTACTGTAAAGGGGGTAATTATTCACTGGGTTTTAATTTAGCTTATTTCGCTGACTGGAAAAATGCGCTAAATTAAAACACAGTGAATATGTAAAATTTAGCATAGAGCACATTATCTAAATGACAAAACCGTCAATTTAAAACCTACTGAATATGCCTGAAATGGTAAATCAGTGAAATTTAAACCCAGTGAAAATTAGTCATTTTACAGCTATAAAATACTTTTACTGAAAAGATGTTTCGGCAGTTCTATATGAAGTTCTTTGTAAAAAGTTGACTGTAAAATATAGGAGTATTTTAAGGGGTATTTTCAGTGAATTTTAATTTCATCGGTTCATCCCTTCAGCGTGTATATATAAAGTATCATCCACGATAAAATCATATGATGTAAATCATCCATACGTGTCTGTATATGTATATATAGCCAGGGATATTAAACTCGCAGTAGCACCAATATGGACGTCACCAATTTGTGATGACTGTATTTAAATTAATGTCTTTCAAATGTGTGTCTTTCAAATCAATAATGCACTAACTCTGTGGAAATTCAAACATTATGCATCAGAGAATCTGAAAAGATATTTAAAAGTGGATGAAATATAAAAATTTATATCAGTTAATACAAATTATAATTTTTTACCGCCTACTGTTAATGGCACACAGTGTCTCAGGTTCATCATCACTGTCTATAAAATATGAATATGTAAATTTTTCATTTATGTTTTCTTTTTGTCAAAACCAAATCATACGTGAATATGAGGGGGCTCCCATTATTATGTACTTGTACTGGCTACATCAATCTCAGGGCAGGGTATTCCTATGGTATTGCTTTGATGGTGTTCAGAATAATATAACAGTATTTTCTCCTGTAAAATTTATTTATAGCGTCTTGGCAAATTTTATTATTTAAATCATGGATTTATTTTGTTATATCCACGGTAGCTTGTTACTGCATTTTTTATGTTTTATTGCACTTTACCATCTACTGTGAAATACTTTATTTTAGCTGGAATTTTTTTGAAAAGACTTCTGTATCAAATTTATTTTCACTGACTTTTGGTGAGTTGAATGTATAAGGAAAAGGCAATACAGTATAGTGATATATTTTCACTGAATCATTTCTTCTTTATTTTCACTGAATCATTTCTTCTTTATTTTCACTGAATCATTTCTTCAGCGAAAAAGACAAAACAAAATTTCTAGTGGAAATAAATTAGTTTACAGTATACGTGTAGTGTACATGTACATTTTGTATACATTCTAAATCAATCTGATCCTAGACTAATCTACTGAGTGTTGTTCAGAAGCTATTTTCTGGGTCAATATATGTTTGTAGCTTTATATTTGTACATAGGGTTGTTTTTAGCCAAATCAGAAGGTATGCTTCACTAAGATTGCATCTTCTATAAAAAATATGTGAATATTACAGAGTTTGAATATGTTTATATTTACTGTATTTTATTAAAAAAAATAATAGAAAAATATATTTTTTTTATAGATCGTGAACGAAGATGGTGCGTCCATCCGACTGATACCGTCACTGGACGGTGGGTTATATAGTTGGGATGGTGAGACTGTGGAGGCTTTACCGTTCTCATCAGACAGTCTGCTAAGTTCATCGGTTAAACTCATGGATGAATCAATGATTGTTGGTGGCAAGGAAATCAAAAGCTATGGAATCAATGCATCCACTGGCAAGGTATTGCATCAGATTTTACTGTACTCATTTTGTTCATCTCTGACATTATTTTGAGGGCCAATGTCAACTTTTGTCACTTTCATACCAGTCTTTATAATAATAAATTATGTTCATTCAGGCCAAAATTATCAATACAATTTATAGAAAAATACAATAAATTAAAATTAAAAATTTTGCACCGAAATGTTAGCTGGAAAAATGGTAGTGCACAAAGGGTTGTCATTGCATATTGAAGATGGACATATCCTCAAATACCCCCCCCCCTCCCCCTCCAATTCACATTACTGGGTAAGCAAGACAGGTATTCTATGAATAAAAAATAAATGGCAGCATAAATATGTTGTTTATGACATCATTTTGTTGATAAACTCAGTTCTCACATTATTGTAAAATGTACAGTGTTTTTATTACTTTCAAATAAACGTATTTATAGCTTGAAATTACTATTGCTATAAATAAAAAATCAATTTAGATAATTGAATGTGATGTTGTTTTGTCGGTTAGTGATAAGTTACCGGTACATGCAATACTTTGTGATGAATTAATATCTTTTCATTATGTTTACCCCACCAGCAAATAAACAGCAGGAGTTATTTATGTATTTACAAGGACACTTTTTAAAAAAAACAATATGTTTAAAATAACTTCTTCAAAATGTTGTAATTTCATTATTGCTGACATTTTCTGTGTTCCCCTTGCATAAAGCAAAAAGAGATATGGTATCTATGGGGAAGGAGGGAGGGAGGGGGGTCTCACATTTTCATGCACATTGATGTTATTGGCAGCACCGGCATGCAGCGTACAGTTGATGTGACTCAGAATAACGGTTCTTCGATGCTAATTTATTATATTCTTAGTTACTCTACATTTGTTCTGCCGATGGTTGTGAACAGTTTGGTGAGTCTAAAGAAGAAGATGAAGATGACATCATATTAATAAAACGAGAACAACAAACAGTGCGATCTGTTGAACAAAGAACAGGTGGTGAGAAGTGAGTACACATGTATATTAAGGCCAGACTTTTATTATCCCTTGTTTCGCGAACCCGGCGAATGATCAGGAGCTGAAAATGAAATAAAAATAAAATTTTATTTCAGCGTAATTTCTCGTGCCTGCGAAATTGTAAGTGCAAAAAATTACTAAAAAAAAATTATTTTTATCTTCATTTTTTTTCTGCCCGCCGCATAACAAATCCAAGTTGCATTTTCGTGGGAGTATCATGATCAAAGTACCGAAGTCTCGCGCAGATGAGAAACAAGATTATACCGGGATTAATATTTTATTTTATTTCTTCTCTTCGATCAATGATCTCACTTACAATTCTTCGAGAATCAAACAAATCTAATTGAAAAAAAAGAATTAATTTTATTTTTTTTCTGTTCTCCTAAAAAAATTTGCCTCGTAAAAACTCGAGAAACAAGGAATAAAAAAAGTCTGGCCTAAAGTTCTTTACTACAGTCATAGACACTAAGCTACAAATCACTGGAGAAATGAATTAACACTGAAACTTGGCACATTGTTGCTCTGGCACAATGTGTAGACATTAAAATATGTGCGTATTATATTAATTACCTAATTCCCATCTCAAAAACATTCTAAGAAAACCTGAGACAATGCACAGTCCCGATTAGTTTGGGGTTGAAATTCATACATACTAATTACCTAATTTGCATATTATGCATAATCAGTGCATCCACAGACAAGATTAGTTGAAAACCATGCATGTTGATTACCTAATCTTTATTAGCTAATTTCTTATATCTCAGAAAATCAGATTTAGATTGAGCTAGAAGATCTCTGGCTCTGGAATAAATCAGACTGCTAACCACAGATGTAAAATAAAGTTTATTTTAGTATTTTTTTAGTATTTTTATTGTGGATCACATTGTTTTTATCTTGTGCATCTCAAATAGCAGACAAATATTAGTTGCCAAGCTTCTTGTTTGAAAGGCTAATCTTAAATTAATTTATGTCTTCAATACTTCGAGCACATGAAAGGTTTCTTTGATTCTGTTTTGTGCTAATTTAGTTATGAGCAAAAAACAGAGACACAAATTTGCAAAAACTTGCATAAAATGTCAAAGTGCTGAATAAAGAGGATGACAAATATATTTCCCCATTGTTTTAAATTCTTTTCTGGCAGCCATTTTTAATGACTTCTCACTTTTTGTATGACCTTTGGTCTTGTCAGTTGAATTTCAAATTACTTAAGTGG
Source organism: Saccoglossus kowalevskii (assembly GCF_978046115.1). Lineage (NCBI taxonomy): Eukaryota > Metazoa > Hemichordata > Enteropneusta > Harrimaniidae > Saccoglossus > Saccoglossus kowalevskii. The sequence continues at coordinate 15,102,497 of NC_140650.1, read as the reverse complement.
AGACAGAAAATAGAAATTTTTATAGCCAATACTTTTCCAACAATAATTATTTTATTGTCAATCTCAGGTGGAATTTCAGTGTCGGTCAACATGATATCACATTCCTGAAAAGTCGCCAGAGCAACAAGAACAGAAATGACGACTTTGTGTATTGCGAAGATGAAAGCGAATGTCTGATAGATGATGAGGAAGATTACTTTTTCAGTGATGATGAGGATTATCGCCTTAATCCTGATTTAAAATTTGTTGTCTCGGATGGTTCTATTGCTGCAGTTAGCCGACAAAATGCTCAGAAAGTACTATGGAAACACAAGGTAAAAAAGGCTATAAGTATTTGAAGTTGCTAACTCTATGTCTTGTGTAATGCAGCTCAAACACATGTTAAAATTAGAAACGGGTGATTTATGACTATAATAATGAATGAAACTGGTATGAGAAGTACCCAAAGGGTCCATTTTTTAAAATGTTCAGGAATTAAAGCTATGTTTAAACCACTTTAAATAGTGGGTCTCCATTGAATCTGGCCTCCCGGGCCTTGATTTTTACCAAATGTTGGTGTCTTGCATGCCCATATATAAATAATACAAGTGACCCCCCCCCCCTCCACTTCTATATGTCTAATATCTGACTCAATTGGATAAAGTTGTAGTACCTAATCAGGATGCAAATTATATGTTAATCACATGCACAATAATGTTATGCTAATAATATGCAAATTACCCATCACACTTTCATTTTTCAGCACATAATGACTTAATCATTGAGATCTTACATAAGAATAAATACATGAGTGATAGAGTAAATTTGTATGTTCTCATGTAAAAAAAAAGCTTATTATCATGTCTATTTTGAAGAATATAACAATCTTGAAATAGTACTGACTCAACGTTCTGATTTTGTACATGTGTATAGCAACGTTGTGTGAAGAGAACGCTCATCACTTACTTCCACCTGATTTATTTCCGCTGCTATTTAGTTTGACCTGCAACTGAATTATATACTTTCTGAACCTTTTGCGTAACTTTACCTCACATCGCAGTCTCTCGCGAGGTTGTGCGTTTATCACATGACTTCGTTTACATTTTCTTATCTCCCATAGCTGTTTATAAGATTAAAATGTTATTGCAAAAGTAAACTCAAGACACACATTAGATAAAAAAAAAATACCTGCTTTGCCAGTCTGTATATTAGTGGTCTGAGACTTCAGAACTTATTTTAAATTTCCAGCTGTCTAGTCCAATTGCGTCTGCATGGTCCTTGGAGGATGGTGATGTCATGAATGTTAATCTATTTGAAGCTAACACTATTCCAGCATTGTCTATGGGAGCAGAAAAAAATCCTGTAAATGACGTACTAGACTTCATGCAACCTGTTTTGTATATGGGTAAGTGTTTTAGGGACCAGTCTCAAATTGTTGTGGTATCTAGCATAGATTATGTGGGTGTATTGACCATGCCTGGTAGAAGTGCCTGAAAATCAGTTCCCATCCCCAGCTGCAGAGTCACTTGTGGATTTATAATTTCAATGTTCTGTCAAACTGTCTTTAGCTAGTATGATATTTTAGCTCACAATGAGATTGTTGGCACTTTAGCTGAATTGTATTACACAGAGTCAAATTTGCTAAATTGGTATTGTACCTACCGATATTTCAACAAGTTTACAGTTTACATCTGGCAGTGACATACTAGTATGTGAGGAAGACGTTTTTGAACTCCTCATGTATTTTCAGAGAATACTGTGACTGTGGGGCAAGACATAACTTTTTTTTTTAATTATTACTGGAATATATTTATTTCCAGGTATGTATCACGAGCAGTGTTACATACAGCAGTCGCATTCCAAGAACAGAGCAGTTCCGAAGACAACTCAATCTGTACCCAGCCTGGATGCAAGTGACACAATGCGGTTGCTCGCTGGACCCAAAGTGTTATGGCGACCGTATATAGCATCTGCTCCATCACGTACTCCAATCATGATAACACAAGTACCGAAGGGTGGGGAGGATGGTGATAGCAAAGCGTTGGCTACATGGTCTCAGTATCCTTATGGTAAGTAACCACATGTGGCAAAGTGTCTAGACCCGCCCACAACACATCGTTTAACCATCATAAATGTTTATTGTGTAAACAACTTCTAAAAACTCTCTCTCAAAAAAAAAATATTCAAAAAAAAGACACCAACAGAAAAATGTATATGTTGAATGACGCAGTGTTATAAAAGTACAGCTCAGGAACATGGCTTTCTCTCATATTTTGGCATTTGGTGGCGCACATTTTGCGAGAATCGGACATCCAAAAATAGATGACTGTTTCAGGATAGGTGGGCGTGGCTACAGCACGAGATGTATATCAATTTTACTTGGATATGAGTAATCATTTTCAGCAAAAAAATCAATAACTGCCCATTTCAGTGGGACACAGATCTAAAATGGGAAACATGTGGGTGGGCATTTCACAGACACTTTAATATTCAACAATTGGAAGGGTTTTGCAGAGAGTACATTCAACGTTTTGACTACATGTACCATATAATAATACCTCATATAAGCGCCACCCTGGATTAGGCGCCAGTACAATAGAAAAGGTGATAATTTTCACACCAATTAGGCGCCAGTCAAAGTTGAATGTGAAATCAGTGCCAGTGAATTCCCCATCTGGCCGACGTCTGCCTAACACTTGAGCTAATCTTTTTGTAAATGAATGAACAGTGTTTACTCTAAGATGCGCGATTCTCCGCCCCGTTAAAGTCCTAATATAAACCATGATAATGTATCAATTTAAAAATTTGGCTCAAAAGTTGAGTTGAATAGGTGTCAGGGAGGAGTGAAAGGCCTTACTTTGGTTCTAAAATAGGCATTACGAAATGTTGAAAAATTACAGTCAATCAAATAAAACTGTCCACATGATAAAAAAAAATACTCAGTATATTTAATGTAATATGCATTTATCTTTTTAGCTCCGCTGTCGACTTTGTCGAGCGGAGCTTATCATATGAGTGAGTTCATTTCATGTTGATATCTTCAATTCTCTAATGTTGGTGAATATTTTTGTCATTTTTGGTAAAAAGTGATATTTTCGACTTCTTGTTATAAACCGCATGTCCAATTGCTTTGATACTACATATATAGGTACTACATGTGGACCTCTCTCAGATTTGTTCATTTCGTGATGATATCTTCAATTCTCTATTTTTGGTGAATATTTTTGTCATTTTTGGTAAAAAGTGATACTTCTTGTTGAAAACTGTAAGTCCGATTGCTTTGATATTACATATATAGGTACTACATGTGGACCTCTCTCAGATTTGTTCATTTTGTGATGATATCTTCAATTCTCTAATTTTGGTGAATATTTTTGTCATTTTTGGTAAAAAGTGATATTTTCGACTTCTTGTTAAAAACCGCAAGTCCGATTGCTTTGATATTACGTATATAGGTACTACATGTGGACCTCTCTCAGATTTGTTCATTTTGTGATGATATCTTCAATTCTCTAATTTTGGTGAATATTTTTGTAATTTTTGGTAAAAAGTGATATTTTCGACTTCTTGTTAAAAACCAATAGATCAATTGCTTTGATATTACATATATAGATACTACATGTAGACCTTTCGCAGATTTGTTCATTTTGTGATGATATCTTCAGTTCTCTAATTTTGGTGAATATTTTTGTCATTTTTGGTAAAAAGTGATACTTCTTGTTGAAAACTGTAAGTCCGATTGCTTTGATATTACATATATAGGTACTACATGTGGACCTCTCTCAGATTTGTTCATTTTGTAATGATATCTTTAATTCTCTAATTTTGGTGAATATTTTTGGTAAAAAGTGATATTTTCGACTTCTTGTTAAAAACTGTAAGTCCGATTGCTTTGATACTATTCATATTGTTCATTTTCTAATGATGTCTTCAGTTCTTTAATTGAAATGTGCATTGCTAACAGCGGAGTTATCTCAGCCGATAGGCTGCTTGTTAATTTTCTTGGTAACGAAAAGTATATTCTAAAAGAAGTTTCAAATAAACACGAATGCACTGCTTAGTAGCAAATGATCACGGTAGCGCAATCCGGTCATGCTGCGGTTTACAAGTGAATAACTTGGTTGTTTTCGAAGTGTTGAAATTGGTGATTATTATTCAGTAGTGATTTTAGTAACGCACGAAAAATTAATCCATTGAAATGTTATGAAATGCAAGTAAAATTCAACTTAGTTTCACCGTAAGCGAATGATTTCAGTCACATGTAAACGGCCAATACGATGCGATATCCGCCATGTCTTTGAATGCACACGAGACGCGTTTATTAACCGGATAGGTCAAGTGGCTAATTAACCAATCAAAATGCTGGATGGTGCCCACGTGTCTGAATTACCATAGCTCATTTAATATGTTAATGACAGTTCAGCGACCTCATGGTGAACGCAACACGGAAGGGATTTACCGATAATGCAGTGCGATATTTTGACTTTGATTTCCATGGGAAAACGGCATGATTTTTTTTTTTTAAATCAAGAAATTATTTGTTTCGGAAAAATAAACTGAGCATTCGAAGAATAATTTAACATTGTTTACAGTGATAACAGCTCATTGTCGAAACAAAACTTAGCCATTCACGATAAAAATCATACCGTTAAAGTCCTATTATAAACCGCGATTTATATTACAATGTATCAATTTAAAAATTGGGATCAAAAGCTCAAGTTCGGGGTGCGGTTTCTATTACGTACATATTGCAATCACAAAATGGGCGTGGTCATGTTTTGTCCACAACACATGCACAAAACAAACAATACATCGTACAATCTCTTGAATAGGCGTCGGGGAAGCGTATAAGGCCTTATTTTGGTTCTAAAATAGGCGTTACGAAATGTTGAAAAATTACAGTCAATCAAAAAAATTTTCCACATGATACAAAAAATACTCAATATTTTTAATGTAATATGCATTTATTTTTTTAATTTTCTTGGTAACGAAAAGTATATTCTAACAGAAGTTTCAAATAAAAACACGAATGCACTGCTTAGTAGCAAATGATCACGGTAGCGCAATCCGGTCATGCTGCGGTTTACAAGTGAATAACTTGGTTGTTTTCGAAGTGTTGATATTGGTGATTATTATTTAGTAGTGATTACAATAACGCACGAAAAATAAATGCGTTGAATTGTTATAAAATACAAGTAAAATTCAACTTAGTTTCCCCGTAAGCGAATGATTTCAGTCACATGTAAACAGCCGATACGATATCCAGCATGTTTTTGAATGCTCACGTGACGTATTATTGACCGGATAGGTCAAGTCGCTAATTAACCAATCAAAATGCTGGATGGTGCCCACGTGTCTAAATTACATAGCTCATTTAAATATGTTAATGACAGTTCAGCGACCTCATGGTGAACGCAACACGGAAGAGATTTACCGATAATGTAGTGCGATCTTTTTGCCTTTGATTTCCATGGGAAAACGGCATGATTTTTTTTTTAAATCAAGAAATTATTTGTTTTCGAAAGATAAATTATTCTTCAATGCTCAGTTTAACACTTTTACGGTGATAAAAGCTCATTGTCTAAAACTTACGAAACACAGACCACAGTGATAGAGGGACTGTGCACAGACGTATTCAGAAAGAGTATTGACAGAGGTCGCCGCCAGAACAAAAGCAGTTTCAATGCCTGTCTGACATCTTATCACCGCTGAACAATAAATAGGTGTAAATATTTTTAGACATGTTGTCGAAACAAATGAATAGGATTAGGAACAATGCCGTTTTGGAACAGCTGGCTGAAACAATGAAGTCAGTCACGGTCTTGTTTAATTGGGGGTGCGGTTAGTAATAGGTACTTTTCAAGTTTTCAATTTTTGTTAAGAACTCTTTAACCCCGAAGCCGGAATTGGGGGTGTGGTTACTATTATGTATGCGGTTTATATTAGGACTTTAACGGTACTCTTGAATAGGCGTCCAGAATGATTGATTGTCTGAAAAATGAAACCAAAATATTTAAAAAAAACATGATTTCTTGGTCTCATTTTATTTTAAAAACCAACTGCCGTTTAATGGCCAAGGGCGAATTTACGACAGAATCCGGAACATTGTATAATCAGGATTCCTCTGATTGTAAGGTAACGTTACTGTAGTTCTAAGTGTGTGAAAAAATGACTGACCTCAATTAAGCGCCAGTTGCAACAAAGTTGCCAAAATGTGACCTCAAATTAGCGCCAGACAGAAATGGAAATGTATCAAAGTGGCGCTTATATGATGTATTACACGGTAGATCCTTAAATCTGTCTTCTCGATACTTGAAGTCTTACTGTCAAAGTTCTTGAAAATTCATACTTTGCATAAATTGCGGGCACAGAGCCCTGACATTATACAGAGGTCAAAATTTAAAACAAAAATTATTTCCAGGTGGCCATCTTGAATCCAATCACTAAGCCCACTGCATGTGTATATGTTTCAAACTTTAAAACAGCCACCAGTTTTGTCATCTGATTGTAGCTCTCAGATTCATATTTTCTGTATGTAATTACTACTGAATAGTGGAAGCATAGCAAAATAAGCCTGAATACCATATTCTCATAATTAGTAGTGTGTGCACTTTTATACATTGTATTTGACAGAGGTGTTAAGTTTACGTTAGATGCAAATTTTGCGTTATGTGTACCGTATAATCTGTAACTTATCAAACATTTCAATCTATCCTGACTCCTAGATCAGAGTCTAATTTAGGTTTTCTGTAGTCAATGATATCTACTCAAAAGTACAATGTTTATTGTGGCTAGCGTAAATGGGTTAACTGCGTTTCAACAGTGAACTGTTATTACAGTGCTCAATGTATATTTCAAAAACAAAATATTTTAAAGGAACGGAAGTGGGTAGGGCCCCTGACGGCTAGTTAGCACAGTAATCAGCGTTTTATTTTTATTGCCGACTATGGCGTAGGATGAAAATACCCTGTAAAAAACCACAAAATCAAGGCATGCTGTAATTTATGGCGTTACGGTGACAGATGTATAATGATCATCTTTATTGCGTTTGTATCCTTATTAGAATTTTGAATATACTTTTCGTTACCAACAATATTGATAAAATAAATGCATATGACATTAAATGTACTTACTATTTTTTTTGTCATCAGTTTTTTTTTGATTGACTGTAATATTTCAACATTTCGTGACTCCTATTTTGGAACCAAATTAAGTTCTTTCACTCTTTTCTGCCACCTAAATTAGAGTGACGATTATTCAAGCGATTATACGGTATTTCTATTGGAGACATGTTTCTAATAAAAAAAATATGGTATGTTTAGAATGAATGGACTACTTGATAATCTTCAACATTGTGTTTTATTTTTTTTAACAGATAGCGGTTATTACTTGTTTGCTGATCAGACACCTGTAAAACTTGTTACTGATCGCCGAGGTAATAAACGACCATATTTGGTTATTACGGAAGGGAATAATGAATCAATGGATGGATATTCTTTGAATACTTTAGTTGCTGTATCTGTGTGGGATTGGTGGTAAGTAAATTGTTATGTTAATTTCGGGGTTTGCGCTAGTGTCTTGGCAAGACGAGTCCAACTTACAAAATTTTAAGAAATTGAAATTGCATGTGTACGTGCATTCATGTCCACCTGTATGTCAGATATGCCTGGTCCAATCACATTCAATAAAACATATCAACACATGCATAGGCCAGGAAAAAAAAATTCCTGTTTCTCGTTTCATGGAAATTTTAAAATGAGGCGATTGTTGTTGTTGTTTTTTTCGAATACTGAGCTAAAATGGGGGAAATTTGAGACAAGTGCGAGTGCAAACGCAATTTGAATGCTTTAGAAGGAAAAAAACGTCATAGTTCAAAATGATGCGCTCGGAAATGAGAAACAGAGATATTTTTTTTTTCTCAGCCATATCTTTATTTGTTTGATGATCCAATTCAAGATAGCATTTTGGAAAACAAATTGATCAGAAACATTTTTCTTCAATAAGTTTATTATTCTTCATAATGTTTTTCAAGTTTGTTACAATATTTTTTTTTAAAGGAAAGAAATTCTACAACTGTGTATTTTGATGTCAATGTTGGTAAGCTCTATAAAGAAGAGTTTAGTTCATAACAATGGGAATATACCACAAACTGTCGAATCAGGGGACAAAGATATGAGTAAACCAACACAGAGTAATGACCCTAAGGAATTTAAATCAAGGTAACTATCTTTAGTATCACACCACTTTAACTATTTAGTACATGTAGAAACATGTACAGTGAAACTCTTCTACACTGAACACTTAAAAAGAACTGATACAGTGAAACCTTTCTACACTAAACACAAAAGGACTGATACAATGAAACCTTTCTACACTGAACACCATAAAGGACTGATACAATGAAACCTTTCTACACTAAACACAAAAGGACTGATACAGTGAAACCTTTCTACATTAAACACAAAAGGACTGATACAGTGAAACCTTTCTACACTGAACATCAAAGGGACTGATACAATGAAACCTTTCTACACTGAACACCAAAAGGACTGATACAATGAAACCTTTCTACACTGAACACCAAAAGGACTGATACAATGAAACCTTTCTACACTGAACACCAAAAGGACTGATACAATGAAACTTTTCTACACTGATCACTTAAAAAGAACTGATACAATGAAACCTTTCTACACTGAACACCAAAAGGACTGATACAGTGAAACATTTCTACACTGAACACCAAAATGACTGATACAGTGAAACCTTTCTACACTGAACATCAAAAAGACTGATACAGTGAAACCTTTCTACACTGAACACCAAAAGGACTGATACAGTGAAACCTTTCTACACTGAACACCAAAAAGACTGATACAATGAAACCTTTCTACACTGAACACCAAAAAGACTGATACAGTGAAACCTTTCTACACTGAACACCAAAAGAACTGATACAGTGAAACCAAGGGGAGGTGTTTGCTTTTTGAGTCATGGAAAGGGGTGTAGTGTTTATTTTAGACAGGTTTCAGGATAATGCAGGTTTCAGTTTAGAGAGATAAAATTAATATTTTGTCTTCTGTTGAGTTTTGGAATCCAGTAAAAACGATTCTGACAAGAGATTGCAAAACCTATCAAATCAATTTTACAATACATGTACATGTGCACATCTAGATTTAAACCTTATCAATTACCATCCCCATAACTTTAAATTTAATATTTTGTAGATATCATGAGGATTTTGAACAGCTCTATTGCCTTGGTAAAGGAGGATTTGGAACTGTTTTTGAAGCGAGAAATAAATTAGATGATAATACCTACGCAATAAAAAGGATTTCATTACCGGATCGGTAAGTGTATCTAAATTGAAAATGTGAATTCCACAAAAATATTATTCTAGATTATAAATCACCTCTATCAGAACTAGAGGTTTTTATGTCATAGCTTTACACAGTAGCCCTGAAAATGTCTATTCACAGTATAGTTAGTTTGTTTTCTTGTATTAAATTCATAAAGTGCCACAGTTGTCGCTCAGTCTAGGTTAGAATATTGTGTTGTATACATCACATTAGACCTGTGTGGAACACAGCATGGAGCAGAGACTAGTAATATAAAACATTTGATTTGCGTACAGTGGGTGTTTTGAATGAGTCGTGAGTTATTAAAACCAATGCACTGATAATTGAATTATTACACAATAGAGAAGAAGCGAGGCAGAAAGTTATGCGAGAAGTCAAAGCATTGGCAAAGTTAGAGCACCATAATATTGTCAGGTATTTCCAAGCTTGGTTAGAATCTCCACCGGTTGAATGGAAAGATTATCACAACTGTGCAATGTAAGTACCAGTGATGGGCTGCTTAACCTTTTGAACAGAACAATTTTTTCCACTAATGTTTTGTGGCAACTTTTTAGCTCTGCTGTCGACTTAGTCGAGCGGAGCTTATCATATGAATGATTGTCAACTTTTTAGTCCCCGTTTGGACGCAGTCCGAAAACGGGGACTTATGTTTTGCCCTGTGTGCGTCCGTCCGTCCGTCCGTGCGTTCGTGATCACCTGTATCTCGAACATGCATGGACCGATTAAGTTCAAACTTCACTCATACATCACACATTATATGGGACATATGCACATGCATTTTTTTCATGATCCGATTAACGATAGCCGAATAGCGGCCATTTTAAGGCCGAAAATGCATCAAAATCGCACATTTTCACCATTCCGGACCCGGATCTCAGTTATGCATGGACGGATTTTGTTCAAATTTGGTACATACATTAAACATAATAGGACCTTGATGCACGTCTTCTTTTTTTTTGGATCGGGTTCGAAATGGCCGACTGGCGGCCATTTTGTTTTAAAGAATTCAGTTCTGGATCCGTATCTGAGACATGCTTGGATTGATCGAGTTCAAACTTCACACACACAAGGTACATCATGTCACAAATATGTATGTGCATTTGTTTCATGATCTCATTAACGATAGCCAAATGGGGGCCGCTTTAAGGCCGAAAATGCATTGAAATCGCACATTTTCACCATTCCGGACCCGGATCTCAGTTATGCATGGACGGATTTCATTCAAATTTGGTACATACATTAAACATAATAGGACCTTGATGCACGTCATTTTTAGCTCCGCTGTCGACTTTGTCGAGCGGAGCTTATCATATGAGTGATTGTCCGTCGTCGTCGTCCGTGTCAATGTTTTACTTTTTCGACTTCTTCTTGAAAACTACAAGCCTAAATGCTTTGATACTTGGTGTATATGTACCTTGGGTAGACCTCTCTTAGGTTTGTTCATTTCATGTTGATATCTTTAATTCTCTAATTTTGGTGAATATTTTTGTCATTTTTGGTAAAAACTGATATTTTCGACTTCTTGTTAAAAACCGCAAGTGCAATTGCTTTGATATTACATATATAGGTACTACATGTGGACCTCTCTCAGATTTGTTCATTTCGTGGTGATATCTTCAATTCTCTAATTTTGGTGAATATTTTTGTCATTTTTGGTAAAAACTGATATTTTCGACTTCTTGTTAAAAACCGCAAGTGCAATTGCTTTGATATTACATATATAGGTACTACATGTGGACCTCTCTCAGATTTGTTCATTTCGTGATGATATCTTCAATTCTCTAATTTTGGTGAATATTTTTGTCATTTTTGGTAAAAACTGATATTTTCGACTTCTTGTTAAAAACCGCAAGTGCAATTGCTTTGATACTACATATATAGGTACTACATGTGGACCTCTCTCAGATTTGTTCATTTTGTAATGATATCTTTAATTCTCTAATTTTGGTGAATATTTTTGTCATTTTTGGTAAAAAGTGATATTTTCGACTTCTTGTAAAAAACCGCAAGTGCAAATGCTTTGATATTACATATATAGGTACTACATGTGGACCTCTCTCAGATTTGTTCATTTTGTAATGATATTTTTAATTCTCTATTTTTGGTGAATATTTTTGTCATTTTTTGGTGAAAAGTGATATTTTCGACTTCTTGTTAAAAACCGCAAGTCCAATTGCTTTGATCCTACATATATAGGTACTACATGTGGACCTCTCTCAGATTTGTTTATTTCGTGATGATATCTTCAATTCTCTAATTTTGGTGAATATTTTTGTCATTTTTGGTAAAAAGTGATATTTTTGACTTCTTGTTAAAAACCGCAAGTCCGATTGCTTTGATGTTTATTACAGAGTATTGCATACTAACCCCTTTGGTTAATGAAATTTTAATTTCATAAACAAATGGGATAATTGCCAATTATCATATAATACTGGTTAAATAAAATCAAAATAACAGTGGATAGCTCCCGTAGGGGGCGTCCTTCCCCTGTCATCTGATTTGCATACTTCCATTTTTAACCACGAGATTGATTCACGGTTGAAATTTGGGCTTGCCAAAATATCATTGTTTTTGCGGTGGAAATTCATTGTTACCACCCATCAACACAGCCACCGAACTATTAGTGTGTCAGGAAGCTCTTGTGGACGTCAAGAACTTCGTACTTAGTCACCTTGAGTAAAAAATTGTAGTTTTAGTAACGAAACTCAAAAGCCCGCCTTCAGTTTCAAGATGGCGGAAAATATGGATACCGGAGAGTTGAACACCGTTCATCCCAGCACTTCGGATTCAAACACTTTCGGACGAAAGTGTGAAGAGTGCCATATATCGATGCTCACTTACGATGATCACCGTATTTGCATTCCATGTGGCAGAAAATGTAATGGGCACATCAACTGCGGTGTTTGCCTCGCCTGGCCGATAGAAACTTGGAACTGGGATTCCCGCCTACGCAAGTCAACGGGAAAATCAGGAAAGAAGAAATCCAAAAAACGTCATTTGGAGGAGTCTTCGGTTTCATCGGTACCTACCAACGCTGAGGACGAACTATTGGCAGACGAACCCAGCCAAAAACGTCCAAAGGAGACTGACAATGAGCAAAGTGTTATAGCTCATTTACAGAACAAGGTGGATCTACTGACCAGAAAAATTAAAGTTTTGGAAAACCCAGTAGACGAAGAGGTACCACCAAAAGCATGGAGTGTCAGCGCTCTCCAGGCGGAAAAGAAAAAATCCTACACAACAGTGGTGCGAGAAAATGTTGAAGACGCACTGGCTGAGGCAGGCGTGATTTTTTCTACTGAAGATGCTACAAGCAACGCGGGGGAGGCCGGCTCGTCGAAAACCACAACAGTGAGTGATACCGACAAGGAGGACCCCGAATTCAAAATCCGCTCCGATGCTATCACGAAAGGTGCGGTTATGGTCAAGAAAATCTTACCTCTACCGATTCCACCGATGGCGGACGCCCCACGTTTCTCGATCGGTTTGTCTACACTGCCGAAAAAGGACACTTTTGCGACTTCAGCAATGCTACCATGGTCTCCCCGACTGACACAGGGCGCTGCTATAACACAACGCGTGATCGGAGGAGGCAAATGGGATCGTGAAGTTACCGAGAAAACCGCTACAGCCACCAAGGACGACTTCTTGGGGACTAACCGGGACGATTGGAGCAGACGCTACCAAAAAGTCATACCGCCCGCTGATGAGTGGAAAACACCGGTCGGTACCGACGCCAGCCTGCACGAACGACCTCTCGGCGTACAACCACCAGAACTGGAGCCATGCGTCCGGGAAATGGTCGCCGAAGGAAGTATAACGAAACATCCACTCGGCAAACCACAAGTTTACATCCCGTATTGCCTGTCCCAGTCAACGCTATGTAGATTGGAAAACAACGTTTGGGACACTTCTCTTGCATTAAGCCATAGAGAATTTTTCACTACTACTACACAAATTCAGTTAGCGAAATTCAAAACAGGCAACATCACCAAGGATGAACTGTTTAGCACATTAGAGCCGCTGTTGGTCGCGACTAACGTCGTCGACGCTGACATAATACAGAGTCACCTCCAGTTACGAGCGACTATTCAACACTCTCGCCGTGCAGCAGTTTGGTCCGCTATGCTAAAGACAGCCGCCAACGCTGAAATCAAGAACGAATTGGCGACGATCGATTTCAGAGGGACCAAATTATTCGACGGAAAACTCAGCGCTGTGAATTCTAAGTTGAATGAGAAAGCAGCGGCAAAAGTTAACCGTGTGATGATCGAAGGCGCCTTTAAAGCCAAGCAAGCCGCTAATAACAAACAGAGCATCGCGACCAAGGCGAAGCCAGTTAACCAAGCTACTACGGGTCAGCCCAAGGGAAACGCAAAGGCAAACCCGAATCAGGCAAAAGGAAAAAGTGAAAACCAGCAGCGACAGAATAAACAATTCTCGAAACAGACTGGTAACACTAAAAAGTCTTCCTGACTATACGTCAGCAAATATGGTAATGTATCAAAACAAGGTGCGATTAAACATGTCAAATATTACTCAAGTCTCCGAGTATTTTTGTCAAACAAATCAAACCACAGATCCCCTTACACATATACCACTTGCATTAAACGATTCGGTTCAGTGCCCAGGTCGGCGGGAACCAAGTCGTGCAAAACATCGTGCATTAAGCGATTTTGTTCAGTGCCCAGGATGGCGGGAACTCAATCGTGCACAACAAAAACACGGTCGGCCGCACCTCAGGTCGGTGGGCGATCGTATAAACAAACAACCGGCCGAATGCGTGGACCTAGGGAGAATGACGCATCGACCGGTGAAAAAACAGAAACCCGTAAGGCAGAGTCCCTACTCCCCTCCAGGTTGGAAAAAAAGGGGGGGAAGGACGTTAAACGGGGATATAACGCCGCATTCACTCCAGGGGGAAATGGAGAAATCGGCGATGTCAATGTATACCGCCACAAGCGACCGAGGGTTGGTGAGTCCCTCGACGCCGGTGGCACTGCGTCTGCAGAAATGTATTCCCCGGTGGAAAGAAACTATAAACGATCCGTATGTGATATCGATAATAACACACGGGTATCGAATACCGTTGATAAAAGAACCGAAATGCAAAAAAAGAACATGTATTTCGGGGAAACCGGGCTCTACTCAGTCAACAATACTGAAAGAAAGCGTGGAAATACTACTCGAAAAAAAGGTAATTCAGCGGGTACAAAACCCGAAAAATTCTTTCATCTCGAGGTTATTTCCCGTCAAGAAATCCAACGGTGGGTACAGGCTGGTGCTGGATTTAAAGGAGTTGAACAAATTTGTGAAGAAAGAAACGTTCAAAATGTTAACTCCGGCACTAGTGCGAGCGTCAATTCAAAAAGGGGACTGGATGACGTCCCTCGACTTGACCGACGCTTACCTGCACATACCAATACACACAGAAAGCAGGCGCTTGTTACGATTCGTGGTGAACGGTGTAACGTATCAGTACACCGTCCTACCTTTCGGCCTGACGTCAGCCCCACTTCTGTTTACAAAAGTTCTACGCACAGTGGTGGCGTTACTGCACAAGAACGCAGCAGACGTCAACCCCTACTTAGACGACTGGCTGATAAAAAGTCAAAATCGGAACCTGATTTGTCAATCAACCGAGCGGACTGTCAGTCTACTGTTAAAGCTAGGTTTTCTGATAAATATGGAAAAATCAGAATTAATACCGACGCAGAAAATAGTCTTTCTGGGCATGGAACTGGATGCGGAGAAAGGCATGATCCGACCAGCCCAGCACAGAATCGACAATGTACAAAAAATGATACAATCATTTCTAAAACAAAAACAAGCCACACTACGCCAGGTAATGCGACTAGTGGGGATGTTAACTTCGATGAGGGGCTTAGTACCGAGAGCGGCGCTACAGTCCAGACCGATCCAACGCCTAGTGTTAGACGCACAGTTAAAAATGCGACTATCAAAGGACGGGATAAAATACGAAAAACCGGTACTGTTCACACCGGCCTTTCTGGAATCACTTCCGTGGTGGGGCAACCTCAAGAACCTCACGGCGGGAATTCCCATGGACAAGGCGAAACCGACAGTAACGTTGGTGACGGATGCATCCATGACGGGCTGGGGAGGGCACTGCATGGACGGGATTGCACACGGTCAGTGGAACGAAAAACAAAGGAAATTTCACATAAACCGACTGGAAATGCTAGCGGTGCAGTTCTCCCTGCAATCCTTCAAAAAAGCGGTAAAAAACCGGGCCGTGTTAATAAGATCCGACAATCAGACTGTAGTAGCTTACCTCAACAAGGAAGGGGGAACGAAATCACAGTCGTTAAACGACCATGCTGTAGCAGTGCTAAAGTGGTGTGCACAAAACAAAGTCGAGCTGATGTGCAAACATATACCGGGAGTCCAAAACGGTGTAGCGGACTCGCTATCCCGGGGGAAACCCTACGACGACACAGAATGGGAGCTGTCACAGACGGCAGTAAACCTAGTGTTCGACATGTGGGGGGAACCCCAGGTAGATCTGTTTGCAACACCGGAAAACAAAAAACGTCCCGTTTTTGTGACGCGTTATCCGGACAAACAGTCACTGACGTGGGACGCACTTCAGATGGAGTGGGGCGGAATGTTCAGTTACGCATTCCCACCATTTTCATTGATCCACCGAACGTTACAAAAACTGGAACAATCGGAGAACTCGCACATGATTCTAGTGGCACCGAACTGGCCGTCTCAGACTTGGTTTCCGTTACTGCTGTCTCTGCTAACGGACCATCCGAGAAGCCTGCCACAAGAAATCACGTTGACACAACCCGGCGGTTATACACCAACCAACCCGGAGCTGTACCAACTTCACGTGTGGAAACTATCCAGCAATTTAGAATTGCGCAAGGGTTTTCAAGCCAAGTGTCGCAAACAACGACGGCCGGGCTTAGGGATTCCTCAAATGGATTGTATCAATACCACTGGGAAAAATTTCGTAATTGGTGTCTTGCAGGGGATATACATCCACTCTATCCCTCTTTGCCCCAAGTAGCGGAGTTTTTTTCTTATTTGATCAACGAAAAAAAGTTGAAACCGGGGACAGTAGAAAACTATAAATCGGCGATCAACTCTGTACTCAAACTAAGCCTAGACAAAAACATTTCGGATGACCCGACAATCTCCGATCTGTTCAAGGGCTTTATTACACAGGCGGGCCCCATTGAGAGGTACAAAGCGCCTGCATGGAGCTTGTCAGTAGTCCTTGAAGCGCTACGACAATTCCCATACGAACCGAAGGAATTGGCGTCACTACAGGACTGGACGAAAAAGACTGTTTTTCTACTAGCACTCGCTTCAGGGAGGCGAGTTAGCGAAATACACGCTCTGTCATTTGAAGACAATTTTACGGTGTTTTATCCCGATAAAGCGATTTTAATGACATCAGTAAAATTCAGAGGGAAAAATCAGAAACTGCACGAGACGGCGACTCCGATCGTTATCCCGGCACTGAGCAATATTTCCAATGAAAAACAAGACAGAATTCTTTGTCCGGTACGTGCGCTAGCTTATTATAAGAAACGTACTTCCGGGGTCAGAAGGGGTCAAAGGTCGATGTTCGTTTGTTACCAAAAAGGTAAACAAAGCTCAGCGGCGTCGAAATTCACGTTAGCGAGATGGGTAAAAGAGACAGTTTACCACGCTTATAGTGATAAGTATTTGAGCACAGAGGCAGGCAAAGTCACTGCCAAGATGCATGACTTAAGAGGCATAGGTAATACACTGGCATTTGCTAGCGGAGCTTCTTTAGCCCAGGTGCTAGCAGCCGGGTCCTGGAAAACTAGCAACACTTTTCTCTCTTATTACCTGAAAGACCTAGCGGCCGAGTCACAGGGCCTACACTCGTTAGGCTACCTAGTGACAGGCCAAGTTGTAACGAAACAATAGGGCATGTAACTTTCCGCAACTGCAAGAATTATTCAGTTAGCGGGAGTTATACAGTTGGGGGGATGGAATTTTTTCAATTCCATAATCAGGTGGGGTAGTATTTATCTGCCAAGAGATATTCTCTGGTAATCTGTCCCATTTGTTTATGAAATTAAAATTTCATTAACCAAAGGGGTTAGTATGCAATACTCTGTAATAAACTTTTAAAACTAGCGCCGAAGGCGCATATTAGTTTTTATGTTTATATAAGAGATTGCATACTTACCTTCCCACCCAAAACCACCCCAGATAAATAGCTACGAATCAATATCGTGGTCAAAAAGATCTGGAAGTATGCAAATCAGATGACAGGGGAAGGACGCCCCCTACGGGAGCTATCCACTGTTATTTTGATTTTATTTAACCAGTATTATATGATAATTGGCAATTATCCCATTTGTTTATGAAATTAAAATTTCATTAACCAAAGAGGTAAGTATGCAATCTCTTATATAAACATAAAAACTAATATGCGCCTTCGGCGCTAGTTTTAAAAATTACATATATAGGTACTACATGTGGACCTCTCTCAGATTTGTTCATTTTGTGATGATATCTTCAATTCTCTAATTTTGGTGAATATTCTTGTCATTTTTGGTAAAAAGTGATATTTTCGACTTCTTGTTAAAAACTGTAAGTCCAATTGCTTTGATACTATTCATATTGTTCATTTTCTAATGATGTCTTCAGTTCTTTAATTGAAATGTGCATTGCTAACAGCGGAGCTATCTCAGCCGATAGGCTGCTTGTTTTTTTTTCGGATCAAGTTCGAAATAGCCGACTGGCGGCCATTTTGTTTTAAAGAATTCAGTTCTGGATCCGTATCCGAGACATGTCTGGATTGATCAAGTTCAAACTTCACACACACAAGGTACATCATGTCACAAATATGTATGTGCATTTGTTTCATGATCTCATTAACGATAGCCAAATGGGGGCCGCTTTAAGGCCGAAAATGCATTGAAATCGCACATTTTCACCATTCCGGACCCGTATCTCAGTTATGCATGGATGGATTTTGTTCAAATTTGGTACATACATTAAACATAATAGGACCTTGATGCACGTCTTTTTTTTTTTCGGATCAAGTTCGAAATGGCCGACTGGCGGCCATTTTGTTAAAGAATTCAGTTCTGGATCCGTATCCAAGACATGTCTGGATTGATCAAGTTCAAACTTCACACACACATGGTACATCATGTCACAAATAGATATGTGCATTTGTTTCATGATCTGCTTAACAATAGCGGAATGATGGCCATTTTAAGGCCGAAAATGCATCAAAATCACGTATTTTCACAATTCCAGAACCGGATCTCTGTCATGCATGGATGGATTTTGTTCAGATTTAGCACAATGTGTTGTACATATGCAGGTGCATTTCGGTCATGATCTGCTTTGAATGTATATGTCACTCAAATATGAACGGAACGGGGACGTGTCATTGACAATGACTTGTTACTTTTTCGACTTCTCCTTGAAAACTACAATTGTTATTGCTTTGATACTTGGTGTATATATACCTTGGGCAGACCTCTCTCAAATTTGTTCATTTCATTATATCTTCAATTCTCTAATTTTGATGAATATTTTTGGTGAAAAGTGATATTTTCGACTTCTTGTTGAAAAAAACGCAAGTCCAATTGCTCTGATATTATACATATAGGTACTACAGGTAGACCTCTCTCAGATTTTTCTTTCATGATATCTTCAATTCTCTGTAATTTTTGGTAAAAAGTGATATTTTCAACTTCTTGTTAAAAACCACAAGTCTGATTGTTTTGATATTATACATGTAGGAACTTCAAATAGACCTCTTTAAGATTTGTTCATTTTCTAGTGATATCTTCAGTTCTTTAATTGAAATGTGCATTGCTAACAGTGGAGCTATCTCAGCCGAGAGACTGCAGGTTTATGTTTTTGTTTTGTTTTTTGACCAAAAGTCATAATTTCCTATTGGTTACATAATAATCTTTTGAAAAATCTGTAACAAATTATGCAAATTTCTTGTGAGAAAGATAACAAAAATTTACTGTTGTTAAAATGTGTTATATTCCAAAAAAATTAACTTTATGACATAGATTTGAAGCCATTATTGCTTTACTAATAAGTCAAACACATAGCATGCCGGCCATAGTCAAATACTGGTCCTGTGGAATTAAATTTACGTTGCTATCAATGTGTAAAATCATGTAGCCATCCATGCCACACTTTAAATATTAAGTGTGGCATGGATGGCTACATGATTTTACACATTGATATCAACATAATTAGAAATCATGAATAGAATTGTGAATCAATATTTAATATTGATTCACAATTTCATTTTACTTAGTTCATTTTCTATGTATAAAAAAAAAAAACAGAAAAAAAAAGAAACACCTTTGTGTTTGAGCATATAAACAGTCTGTTTTCAACTATTTCCATAATTGTAAGATTTCTATCATTCTATGATTTCAGTGATCAAACGGTCGGTTCTGATGGTTTCACTTCTACTGAGTTCTTGATTACGCATCCCCCTACAGTAGATGATAAAAATGATATAGCACCGTTTGGTGGGGGAGAGGAGGCCTTATCCAACTACATTAATGTAAACTCTGCTGGGGAAAGTGAAGGATTTCTTCCTATGATGGTTCCAGATGATGACAAGGAAGAGAGTGGTTCTTGGAGTGTGGATTACCATGGATACCATGATGAACATCATCAGATTAATGTTGAAAAATCTTTTAGTCTTGATTTTCGAGATGATGATTTTGATACAAATGATAGTGCCTCTAAGGCTTTGCCATTTAAAAACTATGTTAAGGAAGAAAGTGACTCTTTCAATGTTATTTTTGAGGATTCGGGCTGTGGCGATAAAATGAGTGAACGAACAAACACTAATTCTGCTCACAGCAGTTCACTTTCCCGGGTTGTCAGTGAAAAACTTGATTTGAATCAAACAACTGCAGAAGAACATGATCAACAGGAAAATGAAGAATCGGCTGACGGCCACAAATTATATTTATACATACAAATGCAACTTTGTCAGAAAGAAAGTTTAAAAGACTGGTTGCAAACTCACAATGGGCCAAGGGACCATCAGCAGGTGTTGTATATATTTGAACAGACTATAAGTGCGGTGCAGTATGTCCATGAATGTGCAATGATTCATAGAGACTTGAAGGTAAAAATCTAATTTTTTTAATCTAGTTTGAACCAGTTTGAACCGGCTTTAATGTGTTAAAATAATGTGGATTCCCTTATCCTTCTTTGATGTCTTGTGCCAAGAACATCAAAGGGTCGACCCCCTACCCTGGGTGAGTGTGCCACAGACTCAATGGGAAGGCCAATTCCTCTGGCCGAGATTCATTCACTAACAAATGCGACTTTGAGGGAACCTTGGTTAAGGTCCGCTGGTGCTTGTGTTCGACCAGGCCCGGTTTACGCCAGGATAGCGCATTACAAATTGCCATTTGACAGAGAGATGGCCGCACAGCCCTGTCATGTAGTCCCAAACATGAATATGTGTCGTCAATAGCACTTGCAATTTGCACATACACTGTCAACAGTGACACTCAATGTCAGGAACTGTTGCCTGGCACAAAAAATATTTAAAAAAAAAAAGATCATACAAGATGCACTGCTATTCTCAGCCGATTAACCTATTGAAAGTTATAATGTCTCACACGAAAATTGCAGTAAAGTTTTTTTTTTCACATTTTTATGTATTACAGTATTTTTCTATAATTTCTTCATTAATTTTTGTTAATTTTGGCATTGACATAATTTCTCATTTCTATATAAAGTTTGATCTATTTTTTAATGAATGTTTAGATCACAATGTATAGTTGTTGAAATAGCTACTCTGTATTGCACATGTATGATATGTACAAATAAGCAATACATCCAACATTTGTGAACCGACTAGAACTCAATTATACTTTCCGAAACTATAAAAGCTGTACTGATGATCTTATCACTAATATTTAATATTTTATTCCTAGCCGTCCAATATATTCTTTTCTTTGGATGGATCCATCAAGATTGGCGACTTTGGTTTAGTAACGGCCATGGAAGTACAGCCGGCATCAGGAGAGGAACTACCAGTTGCTCCTGAGAAGAAACACACTGATCAAGTCGGCACCCAACTTTATATGAGTCCTGAGCAAGTAAGATTGTCTACTGAATTTAAAAAATGTGTTCTGTGTTGACTTGGCCAACTAAAATAATTGGCTGCCTTTTTAAAGCATCACTGTGAAATAACTGGCCAGGATTTTGATCCAAACAGTTTAATTGGATATAAAAGTAGTCTGACTATACTTTATGGAAAACAACGATATATTGATGATAACGTTCTGTTCAGATTGCAGGAAAGAGTTATGGACATAAAGTGGATATATTTTCCTTGGGATTAATATTCTTTGAATTGATGCATCCTTTCAGTACTCAGATGGAACGCATACAGGTTAGTAATGCATAGTTCTCCTGCCTCTTGCACCCAGCTGTACATGTAAAGGTTTGTTAGGAAAATGTCATGGTGTATATTATACAGATAGTAAAGATGGTCTATAATATACAGGTTCTGGGCATTGCCATACAAGTCTTTTTCAAGTTTTGGATTTTCAATGTTACTGCTTCAGAATTGGCAGCCAAGTTGGCATCTTGCTAGAACAGAACATTATTTAAATTACATTGAAATAACCTGTACATCTTGTGTTGATGTCTTGATCGAATCACATGAAATTGATCTGTTTGTGAACAGTTAATGTTGATGGATTTATAAAGGAAGCTATTGATTGCCTGCGTTTGTACCATTGTGGGAAATCAGTCAGTCAGATTTGTTATCCGTAAAATTGTAATTTATATACCTGTATGTTCTGTCTGAGACTGACCTTATTAAAATGATTCCCTTTGAAGAAAAAACTGTCCTGGCATTGTGGGATATCATTGTTTGACTGATTAAATTTTGAGTGCGGCATCTGCTTTATAAGTAGCAATTCTCTAACAGGAACAGATAGAGGCTAAAAAATGTTTGGTGACACTTTTACTACGATTTGCTAATGCTAACATTTTTATCAGTATACTCAAGAATTTAGTACTTTTGATACATCTGTGTAACCTTTGAACTTAGAATGATAATAGGGATGAAGGTGATACTTTGACAGTAGACAAATTCGAATGTAGAGAGAAATTAAAAATCAATGATTTTTTTGTAGGTTATGATGAGTGCTAAACGGCAGATTTTCCCAGAGGATTTCCGACGCCAATCATCAGAAGAGGTAAATTTAAATTTTAGTTTTCAAAATTTCTGAAAGAGTGTTATCATTGTGTATAATCCTCAGCATTTTCATAATCATTGTTTTACAGGTATATTACCAAGGTCAAATACATTGCGCTTTCAGTACAATCGCACATGGTCAAGTTTGCAAAACCATGCAATTTGGAATGAATGAATGAAATGTCTGTATTGAAAAAGTCATGATTTAAATTTAATTTTAAGCCAATTCACCTATTTGTCAATGTTTTCAGGCACAGTTTGCAGAGTGGCTATTGTCAGCAGAGGCTGACAAGAGACCCAGTGCTGATGAGATAGTTGAAAGTGAATTATACAGAAATGTATACAGAGACTATATAGCACCTAAAACTCCAAGAAAAAGGAATACGTCAAGTTGTAGCGATTGATTGAACAATACTTGATTCTGATTTGTATGCATATTGATATGCACAATAGAACATGTGTGGCTTTCCTGATGAAGTGTCATTTTACAATTCTGACCTAACGAGGTACTGACATTAATTGCCATTGGATAAGTTCAAGAGTTAAGTATAAAGAATATGGTTATTTGAACAAAATGTTTTGCTAACATTGAACAGATGGCGACAAATGTAAAATCAGTGTGAAAATGACACATGAATGCATTGGATAGTGGTCATTTGTAGATTCTGATATCCATGTATTCCTCTATTATCAACCCACAGAGCTTTTTTACTGCCAAATTATATACTTATCATACTTTCAGTCTTGTTGTAAATATTATCTCGTTTGGAAGGATTTTATATTCCTTTGTTGAAAACTAAATATTTTCCAGACCCTCCACCCCAATTAGCCTGCAGTATTGTGTGTGCAAAATCCCTGAAATTATTTTTGGATCTCAACTGAAATACTTAAAATTTTACTTGCATACACACATTATTTCAAACATGCCCATTTGCAAATTACCCCCGGTACACAAAATAGTGGCATTGACTTTTTTTGCCAATGGTTTAAAAGTATTGTTTTGTTTTCACCTACTACTGTGTAGTTATAATAATAATAATGTGGTCAGGCTTTTCCATAGAAACAATAAATGCAGTTTCTAAAAGTATTGAAGTGTCATGGCAAAAACCATGTCACAACACCAGCCAAATCAGTTGTTTCCTAAATGGGTTTTTTTTGCTGTATATACCCTACTGCAATTGTTTACACAATTATAAACCATGTCATAGACTGTTCAATGATGATATAATCATCCTTACAATGTCATACACACAGCCCATATTCAAATTTCAGAAATTTTCCTGTACTCGTCACATTAGATCAACGACCGACACTTTAAACCTTGTTTGGGCGAACATTTATAGATACCAAATAATGAAATATTGACATATTCCAAATATCACTTTTTTTCTCAGATTTATGAACTTTTCTTTATCTCTACCTGTATATAAAATAAAAAGAAGATAACTACCTGTATATTTTGAATAATTTATTATTAGAACAGAAACGAGACATTCTAACATGTATAGATTGAATTAAATTATTAATTTTCCTAAAGTTTTTTCTTACGGTGCTATAGACCTGGGCAATTGCATGCTCATGTTACTAAAAGGTTATTTACAATCATGGATAAATAGAGAATTTCATCTTTTTTTGAAAAAAGCAAAAGTAATTGCTATTGTCAACAATTTTGTTTTACTTGCAACTATGTGTAAATAAAGTTCTACTTAAATTAACAAAACTGTATGGAATGAATGAAATTTAAAATGAATGACTGTAGTAATACACTTCCAAATGCACAAAATATACCAAAATGAGAATTTTCCTCCACTATTCGTGGGACTTTTACCATCAGACACAAACATCAGCAGCAAAAGTTCTTGGAGGCGATGTTTAGATGGTTATATCTCAATACATCTTTACAGGTAAAAAAAATACTAAATATGACATGATACATTCATAAGCTAGCAACACAGGTGCAGTGAAGTTATTGTTTCCCATCAATCTGTGCTATAGCACTCAAACACTTCTGACAGTCTTCTGTAGTTGAATCGAGAGTTTCTTGAATGAATGGGCTATACTGTGTTACAAGATCTACTTGAAGAATGTGACATTGAACTGCAAATAAAGCGAAAATAACTTGTCATTTAAAGCTATGCAAGCACAAGAATAGAGTTCTAAGTGACAATAAGGCAAGCTAAAAATGCAAAGGCTCATGGGTAGATGCTTGTTTGTAAACAAAGACGCACTATGGTCATCTACCACATGCGCAGGTGACTGACAAATTGCCTTATTGATGACAACTACCTGGGGACTAATTTTGGAATTTGTACAAGACTGGTATATTCTCCCATTTGTGTACCAGATCTGCTCTATTAGTATCTTGTAGAGCTGTTTGTATGGTCGAACATTCAAATTACTCAGTATCAGTATACAACAATGCATTTGTTTATATATGCTTCTAATGAAACTGTAATAATACAGTATGTCTACATAGTAGACAATATTTGATATTCATTGTTTCATAGAGCAGTGTGTGTGTGTGTGTGTGTGTCGTGCAGGATGTGTTCACATTTTCTATATAAAACAATGAATTTGACAATCAGCGATGCACAAGTAGCATATCGTGCATGATCACATTTGGCAGTTTTATTTCTTAATTTATATGTTTCTTTACTATATGTATATATGTTATGCATACAGTGAAATACCATCAGATAATATTGATAAGCATAAATTTCTTGGATGTTTAGGTAACTTACCACTGGCTTTGGTCAGTTGTTCTTTCATACTAATCAGCTGTTTTTGGAGGCTATCCAAGTTGCTCATTTCATTCTGGTGATTGTATTCCACTTGTGATCCTCTATTTCCATGTAGTGGTCCACTTTGCTTTAAACAATAAAATGACACAAGTCCTAGTGTGTTAATTATCATGTCAGTTGTTTAAGAGATTACGACTATTAAAAAAACCTGTCTTCAAATTATGACCTGCGGTAGCATGCAGGTACACAAACTGTGCTCAGTGCCGTATGTGTGTGTGCATATATATATATATATATATATATATATATATATATATATATACACACACCTATGTATGTTTGCAATCGGTGTGTATATTTTTGGGGTTTTGTTTTTTAAATATAACATTTTCCAGTAATTTTTCAAATTAATTTTTTTTCAAAGTTTTTAAATCTAGCTTCTACTCAAAGTTTTTTCCTATTATTTAAAAACTTAGTGCTTCAAGCATACCTGTTTGCTATTTTCTTCTATTACCTCATCCCGAGAATTCAATCTTCTGAAGAGAAAAATAGAGACATATATCATAGACCCTACAAAGCACAGGCATAGTATGCCAAATATGGTACTACCAGTGCAAGCCAGCCGTTCACTTTCTTTAGCAGTGCCAACCAAAAAATACACACAAAAACACATAAACATTAGGTTGTGCCTTTGTTTGTACAAACTTGTTCAAGTGTCAATTCAGCATCTCTGATAAAAACGTGATACATAACAAGTATTTGATTTCAATTTGAGTATGAATGGAAGCTATGATATGTTGAAAAAGGTGTTGTATGATTGGATGACACATTACAGTATATTTTCACCACTGGAAAATCATCTTCAATCAATTACAAATATGCATACATGTACTAACAAGACCGGAGGTGAATACCAATGTGGACAACCACTTGGCGATGATCTTTGGTCACTTATCGTATAAAGTATTATTCTACACATAAATCTGTCATAATTTATGGGATGTTCAAGATGTATCTGGCGAATCTTTGAATTGTCAACTGTACTTTGAACACCAAGATACTCATTGTACGGAAATCGAAACTTCAAAAGGTTCTCCACACACTAGTTTGGTACCATTGCATCAATGAAGTCCATTCAACATTACAAAAGTAAAATAACTTGCATACTTCATTTCTTGTCTAGTTTTATCAAGATAATGTATACTCTATACTAGTACTTATACCGGTACATGTATTCATATTCAATAACATTTGATACCAGATTTTTGTCACTGTCAACTGTTGCTACGCAGCTACATGTAATGTGCCCAACAAGCAGTATCACTCTAACCTAATAGACTGTGGAAGTTAGTTACCAGAATAGAATAGCTCAGAGTCAGAGGGCTTGTCTCAACTCCCATAAGGTATGTGTGAACCCAGTTGTAAGTAGCCTGGAATCAAGCCACTCAGAATGCCCATCCCAGTGCACTCAAGATTGGCCTGGTGTGTCTTCAGTGATTGGTTGTCTCCATGACATCAGTACATACGCATATGCAAACTGACCTGTACGTAAGGCCCATAAAGCCCTCCAGGAAGATTCACTAGTATATTATTCTCACAATAATAGTTTAAATGGTAAGTGGATTGGATGTGAATTGGTGTAGAGTTAAATATAAACCACTGCAACGTATGAACAAACTTTGGTTCAGCTCATTGACAAGGAATATTAAAAAAGGCGATCCAGCCTTCTGTTTGTCAGCATGTATGAACATGGGTTAAAACATGAAAGATACTATAGGTAATTAAAAATTCAGATTGAGTTTCTTCAGAATGACGCATATACATACATTTTTACAATAATACAAATAACAAAATACATAGAGAACTGTTTCAAAACCAGAGAAGAAAAATTGAAAAGTATCCCAAGATAAGGTCATGTACATGCATAAACTAAATAGTTCACCAACAGAAATAAGATAAACAATCCTTTTTTTCCCCCATTATTTTTTGTACATGAATTAGTTTGTCAGGTTTGATGTTTTTTCTTGCTTGTATTGCATTTTATTCAAAATCCTAATAAGTATACAAACGCAATAAAGATTATTATTATACATCTGTCACCGTAACGCCATAAGTTACAGCAAGCCGTAATTGTGTGGTATTTTCATCCTACCATATTGGGAAATGCGAATTCCAAATATGGAATGATTACGTGCATAAGCATCCTCTAATAATAAAGACAAACATGGCTGCCAGCAGGGTTCGACTGGACTCCACACAAAGAAGTTTCCTGATTCTGCTCTAAACTTTTTTGATTTCTGCATTCCCATTATGTATTCTTGGAAGGAAAAGATGTATAATAATGTAATCATGAGGATAACAGTACGCCGTTGCATCGACCTCCGCTGCACGTCGGTCGATACTCCCGCTGTATTGTCTTTGTGCATACATTGAGGTATCCTCGTAATAACCACATTATTACAACTATTGAAACCTTAGTTAAATATCCATTTGGCAAAAATTATTTTTAGATAATTAAGACTCAAAGTACAGTAGGTAGAACAATCTTGGAAGTCAACATTACCTTTCTTGTGCATATTCAGTTTTATGGTGTTGGTCTATAGATCCTCTTGGTGTATATAACATTCCAATATTTGGTTGACTGTTCTCAGTAAAGTTGAACATACTCATCTGTTTAAATTTAATATAGTATTATGCCAATCATTGTCAATGATAGTCTCCTTATTGTGTTTGGCTGAAGTGAAACTCAACACACTAGAGGAAGCATATATATACAAATATTTTGCAGGAGTTACGACAATAACAACTCACACTAAAAAAGCAATGGGTATAGACGCTGTCTGCCGCATGAGCAGTTGAAGACTCCCCCTGTTTTACAGCGGGCGCAATATATTTACATACACCTAACTCCCGCACGTAATTATCGAGGGACTTTGCAACATCCCCAAACACTTTCCTCTAGACACTCCAGTGACTGTTGTAGACGCAATAAAGTTACATACACGCCTACGTGACAGTTAATCAAAACAACAGACCAAGGTTTCAGGCGTTTTCAACTATTACAACGTGTAAGCGTCCAGTCAAACCATCAAACAATCATGTTTTTCTCATGGTTGATATCGGCTACTTTATTATTTCATGCATACATATGCTGATTCATTTAATAAATTCTATTTTGAACTTTCCGCGAAAATAATAAACCTAGTTGATACACATATTTAAAAACGCCCCTAACATATAATGAAATTACTCTTGTGAAAACAGTTTAGTTTTTTTAATGCAGTTTCTGATGTTGAACAATTATTGCTATTATGTTAAAGCGTTTAACTAAGATGGAGATTATTCGCCCCTTGCGAATGATCGACGACAGAGGAAGTTGGACTAGCTAGGGCAACGGTTCAGGGGATTGTGCAGCATTTCTGCCACATCATTTGGATATGAGTTTATCGAATTTTGTCTGAGATCTGAAGGATATTTGAAACTGGTATATAGTGACGGTGTGGAGGTGAAACTAAGTAGAAGATCCCAGGGAAAGATTTTCTGGACGATGAGTGTTCTGGCAAACTGGCAATGGGACCAGCCATTATGCGAGAAATTGCATGGGACAATCACAACGCTAATATTATTAATATAAATCCATTGACAACATCTCAACAAACTACCAATCGAAAGAATTTAGATTTAACTTTTCTTATTAATATTTATTCCTAGTTTTATGTTCGTATTATATTTCTTCCAAGTGTTACACAGCAATGATTATTATATCTACAAAACAATGGAGTAATCCAACTCCTTCTCATTCATTGTGGCCAAACATCAAAGGCATTCCGCGTTCGGTGTTTTGATTAACTGTTACGTAGGTGTGTATGTAACTTTCTTGCGTTTACAACGGTCATTGGAGTGCTGCTGCAAAGTACCTCGGTAATTGCCTACCCGGTGCGGGAGTTAGGTGTATGTAAATATATTACGCCCGCTTTAACACATATTTTCATCAACTTAACATAGCCAGAATTCATTCATTCAAAATTAGAGATTAGATTACTTTAATAATTTATTTGTGTATTTATTGTTTATACATATTTATTTATTTGTGAATTTTAAATACATTCATTCTAGTTATTTTCAAAATATTATCTTGTTAACAAAACATTTTTCATTGTTGCAAACACCCTATGGAACCTACTCTTTTTTTACACGGGAACAATAAAGTTCATTCATTCATTCATTCACTAAATATGGACACTACTTGGGAGGGGGGGCTGCTTGTCAATGTTCATACTGGGCTAGTTTATACTATCACCTAACCAAACTACATCATATCAGATGGAAAATATGTGTTCTTACAATTAGATCTATTAATCTGGTGAAACAAGGGAGCTCAAATATCGGCAGGCAATCTAAAAACAATTTGAACTGCGAACAGTACACAAAAAACTGACATATTTCTCTCGCTGGAAAAAAATGATATAAATTGCCACTTTTTGTTGGCGTAATAAGAGTATTAAATGTTTCTACCTTAAAAAATAAAATATGTGTTCATACAATTAGATCTATTAATCTGGTGAAACAAGGGAGCTCAAATATCGGCAGGCTCGCCAGAGCAAGACAATCTAAAAACAATTTGAACTGCGAACAGTACACAAAAAAATGACATATTTCTCTCGCTGGAAAAAAATGATATAAATTGCCACTTTTTGTTGGCGTAATAAGAGTATTAAATGTTTCTACCTTAAAAAATAAACTCTTCTAGTAGTGATTCTTGGTATAGCAGCAGACAATCGTGTACAAAGTCTGAGTACCGACAAAAAAATCCAAGCGTGAACTACGACCTGCTCAAACTTTTTTCATTGGATGGCCGTAGTCATGTGACTACCCCCAGGAAGGTTCCGGTTTTGTTCCTGGTGAGATGACTTTTTCTGTTCCGCCGGTAAGTTTATGTATATCTGCCTTTTAATATTAACGGTGAAAACATAATTAAGTAGCTAACGATGTCTATTGTGGCTATTTTAAAATTTTAATCAAGGCCAGCCTTCAGATATGCTGCAGTGAGTTAGCGTCTGTTATAACTCATGTCGCAGTAATATAAAGCGTGCGTTGAGTGCACAAGTTCGTGAAAACTGTACTTTTCATGTAAATGTATTTTACCAATAGTTATTGACATGCATTGTGAATATTTTGTTTAGGAGTATTTGTCTGTTGCACCCCTGTCAGATATAATGGTTAGACTGGCGTGGTACAATTCACACGCCATAGTCAGCAATAAAAATAAAACATTGATTACTGTGGAAACTAGACGTCAGGGGCCCCACCCACTTCCGTTATATATATATATATATTGGAGCCTTCGCGGCCATGGAAATGTAATTAGTCCCCGTTCGGACGTAGTCCGAAAATGGGGACTTATGTTTTGCTCTGTGTGCGTCCGTGCGTGCGTCCGTCCATGATCACCTGTATCTCCAACATACATGGACCGATTAAGTTCAAACTTCACTCATCGGGTGCAGCCAACGAGCAAAAAATTGAAATAGTCCATTCTCTGGGACAAAATTTATTTCATGGGCCTTTTGAAGAATGATAATTAATATAAAGGAAAGAAAGGAAATTAAAAGCTGTTCATAAGCTACCCTCCACCTGAAAAAAAATTGTTTTCCCCCTCCTGCTGACCAAATTCATCTTTACCCTCCCCTCATTTAGCAAACGTTATTTCCCCCGAATGCGTTTTTTATTATACCCTGCCTTAAAGGCTGTTTTGCCCACCCTGCGATATTTTTTTATGCAAATACCCTACCCACTAAAAAAGTTTCCCTGTCCTTGCATTTTTTTTTTAGAAATCTGCCCTGCCCACTGGGGGGTACTGATATTTCCCGCCCCCTACAAAAAATTGAAAAAAATCCCCTGCCCTCAACAAAAATCCCTTGGAACAGCTTTTCCGATGAACAGCTCCATTAGCTGCACCTGACTCATACATCACACATTATATGGGACATATGCACATGCATTTTTTTCATGATCTGATTAACGATAGCCGAATAGCGGCCATTTTAAGGCCGAAAATGCATCAAAATCGTACATTTTCACCATTCCGAGTCCCGGATCTCAGTTATGCATGGACGGATTTTGTTCAAATTTGGTACATACATTAAACATAATAGGACCTTGATGCACGTCATTTTTTTTCAGATCAACATCGAAATGGCCGACTGGCGGCCATTTTGTTTTAAAGAATTCAGTTCTGGATCCGTATCCGAGACATGATTGGATTGATCAAGTTCAAACTTCACACACACATGGTACATCATGTCACAAATAGATATGTGCATTTGTTTCATGATCCGCTTAACAATAGCTGAATGATGGCCATTTTAAGGCCGAAAATGCATCAATGTGTTGTACATATGCAGGTGCATTTCGGTCATGATCTGCTTTGAATGTATATGTCACTCACATATGAACGGAACAGGGACGTTTCATTGACAATGACTTGTCTTATTTTATTGTTGGCGTGATATTTCTTTTATTAGGTATCGTAAACTTATATGAATATGATATGAACCTGTCATCTTGAATCCTTCACCACAAATAGAACAAACCACAAGTTATAAACCCAATTTTCTTATAACTGTATGGGTGCTACAGTGAATGTTTTTTCATGGAAATTTATATAATAAAATATTTCTAAAACTTTTACCACAGGAGATCTAAAAAGGGCTTCATTCAAATCCAAAGAATGGGCTATAGTTCCAGTAGTTTTACTGTCATTGCCATAATGTTCCGCACACCAAAACAGCAACATTGCCAGCTAAGTTGCTGACTGCTTTGGTGTACGCGTCTAAAGATCGTTATCTTACTTGACCTCCTTGAATCAACTCATTTTAAGACGGGTGCCACTCGACTTAATGTGGGAAGTGTAAGTGAGCTCAAGTTAGCACACGGCTATTTCTCTCAGTGTGCTTGTTTTGTTTTCTATTACAGCGAGTCTCAGAAGTATTGGGGCAGCCAATTTGCAAACTCGCTAACGAATTGGCTAACTGCTTGGCTTTTGACTAAAGAATTAGCTTTTGAATCTTGCTTGCGCCGACTCGACTCGTGGTCTCGTTCACTCTGGATGAGTCTATATTGCAATTGGGGACATAGAATGTTTTTACGTAGCCTGGAATTGCAATGTTACGCGAGGTGTTATAATGTATAAGTAGTTTCCCTGTAGTTATAAGTACAAATGTAAAGTAAGCAAAATTATCGAGAGTGATTTTGGATTTGTTGAAAAAATAACCGGAATGCTGTGACATTGTCTAATTGGTGATGGGAATTGCGAAGCCAGTGTATAAAATAGTGAACACAAATTTTTGTAAATATTACTGACCACGAGAGAAGCCCATCACAAAGTGTCTTAAATATTATACTGTAGAGCGGTATATCTCTCTTGGAGGATGTAGTGGCCCTGAAAAAGGTCACTTTTAGGTTTTCTTAGTATATAGCAGAATATATTTAAAATCCGCAATGTTGGAAGAAACCTCTAGAAAGTTCTGGCATGATCATGTCCAGAGCATCCAGAATAGCGACTTTAGTGATAAGCAAATACCGATTAGCAAATACGTCATTTATTTGCAATTCTCGTTTTATATGCCGAAAACAAAGCTCGCAGGTATTAAATTGTGGGCTATATGGAGGCTGAAACATGAGAGTAACTTGTCTGGCATCGAGCATCTCGCAAAGAACGGGTTCGGTGAAATTACCGGTAATGAAAACCACAATTGTCCATCACAACAGTGTCGCCTTCTCCAATAAACGGCTGACCATCTACTACTTCTTCATTCAGTGCCTCCTCAAAAAATGTTAACAGCTCCATCCCATTTGAAGGACTGCAGAGAATATTGAAATGGGTCACACCAAGTGGGCTATGCAATAAATTCACGGTAAAATTTATGTTGGATGTGTATCTTTGCACTTCCACTGCCGACTTCGGCTGACCGACTGGAACATGTCCATAGACACGATTGCCCGTCGTGCGTTTCAATCCTGCCTCATCAAAAAAATAAACATTGAGAGGGTCAAGTTGAGAAATCATATCGCTATAATTCATGATTCTGTCCATGTTATGTTCCATCAGCTGTTCTTTCGGAATATACATATTTTTTTTATATGAGTAGTCTAAATCTCGCTAGAATGTGTGGTATATACTTCTTGTGGATGGCAGTGTGTTGGGCGTACAAACACCCTCATCCAACCACTTTCCTTTGACTTTGCTAGCTGACATAGATGCGTTGTTGGCCTTCTAAACTCAGTAAATTGCACTACTTCGGTGATTGCCTTTGTATCGGTTGACTTAGATTTACGTATGTTTCACCGATAGCACTTTATTGGACAACGCAATGTAATAATAAACACAAATTTGCGCGCAAAACTTCAACAGAAAGAACGTTCCATTATAATTTGGGAGTTGCCGCTTTTAGTGCGACACTGTATGTACAGTGTCAGTGTCTCTTATATTTTGATATCTCATACATTTTAGTATATGGCAACGTACACGGAATATTTAAATACATTGAAATTGGGGGTGTAATCCTTGAATTGATTTCCAGAACACTTGACTTGTGCGTGTTCCTTGTAATCAGTGCGATGTCTCCTTTTGGTGTTAGTTTGATCCAAAGGGGTCAAGTAAGATAACGATCTTCAGACGCATACACCAAAGTAGTCAGCAACTTAGCTGGCAATGTTGCTGTTTTGGCGTTCGGAACAACATGGCGGTGACAGTAGCAGCTT
This sequence comes from Saccoglossus kowalevskii, assembly GCF_978046115.1. NCBI lineage: Eukaryota > Metazoa > Hemichordata > Enteropneusta > Harrimaniidae > Saccoglossus > Saccoglossus kowalevskii. The sequence goes on along the minus strand of NC_140650.1, from coordinate 15,068,427 downwards.
TGATTGGCCTATTATGTTATGGCCAAAACCACTATGCTCTATGTGAGTGTGAATCAGTTGGGAGACCAAAGCCACTGTACCCTGGCCAATTGTAAAAATTTATTCATACATGGTTGTGACTTTGATTACAATCTTAATGTATATTTTATTTGCACTATTCATTGACACCCCAGACTTATTTTGACTTATTTGAAAACATCTATAATGTGCATCATATTGATGTGATGTGTTTCTATGCTGTTTCAGGTAAATATCCAGTTATATTGGAAACTGTTTTAACAAACCTTTATCATGAACAGTGATTGTGTTGAAGAGAGGGAATCTTACAATTTACAGCAACTATGTTTAGGGATGTGAATATCAGTCCATCGCCACGAAGACTTGACAGATCATACCTTGTTAAGATTAAAAAGTGGATCCAGTCAGATACCAAGTCACACGCAAGAGTATCACTTGAAGAGGAATTTATCAAGTATCAAGAAAATATTTCTCCCATCAAATGTAATAAGCTTGGCCTTCTTGAAGAGTTTGTTCATGGAAAGTATGAAGTGCCATTTTATCCTAACAAGGAGGATGTATTTATTCCTACAGAATATTGGGATACTGAATATGTGAATACAGATTTTACAAGTAACAAAGAAGCCATACACTCTGATAATCAGCAGAAATACATAAAGTGCCATTCACTAACTTTACCATATGGTTTTCCTGATAGGCTTGCCATTGATTCAGAACATCATTCATCAGCAGCTGGCATTGAAGACAGTGAAGCAATAAAATACTGTGACAGTCAACAGAATGGCTCAGAGCAACCACCATCTTCAACTGGAAATGCAGATGATAAACTGAAAATCAGTTCTCATGGTAGAGTTGTCAGTGATTCTGGAAATCAACCATCATCAGCAGCTGGCATTGAAGACAGTGTAATTGATGTAAATACTTGTAACCAAGCAACAGAATACTGTGACAGCCAACCACATGGCTCAGATCATCCACTATCTTCACCTGGAAAGGCAGATGATAAACTTAAAAGCAGTTCTCATGGTAGAGTTGTCAGTGATTCTGGAAATCAACCATCATCAGCAGCTGACATTGAAGACAGTGTAATTGATGTAAATACTTGTAACGAAGCAACAGAATACTGTGACAGCCAACCACATGGCTCAGATCATCCACTATCTTCACCTGGAAAGGCAGATGATAAACTTAAAAGCAGTTCTCATGGTAGAGTTGTCAGTGATTCTGGAAATCAACCATCATCAGCAGCTGGCATTAAAGACAGTGTAATTGATGTAAATACTTGTAACCAAACAACAGAATACTGTGACAGCCAACCACATGGCTCAGATCATCCACTATCTTCACCTGGAAAGGCAGATGATAAACTTAAAAGCAGTTCTCATGGTAGAGTTGTCAGTGATTCTGGAAATCAACCATCATCAGCAGCTGGCATTGAAGACAGTGGTACTGGTAACAAGGCAGTAGAATACTGTGACAGTCCACAGAATGGCGCAGAGCATCTGCCATCGTTACCTGGAAAAGCAGATGACAAACTGCAGAGAGATTATCATAGTAGTTGCCTAGGAGATGAGCTTGTGAAGAAACTGTGCACACCTCTTCGAAGGCCTATGGCTGTTCTTGCACAAGAAAACAAAACCAATTTTTCAATAAAAAGCACATCAGATCGTGATATGAAAAATAAAATCACTCAAAAAAGAACGCTTGCAGATGCTTTCGTCAAATCCAACAGCTGTCAAATTCAAGGAGAACTTGTTTTGAGTATTTGTGGTGAAAAAAAAGGATTTCTGCAAACACCTCTTGGAATAGCTGTCTCTCCAGCTGGTGAATTTGTTGTTGCTAACAGTGGCCATAATCGTGTGGATGTGTTTGACTCTTCAGGGAATTACAAATTAAGCATTGAACACACTGTGTTGGGGAAAAGTTACTTCAAGAACCCATCAACAGTCTTAACTACTCAGTCTGGTGACATCATTGTGAAAGATAACTTGCAAATTCAAGTGTTCACTGCAGAGGGGATATTTAAGAAGAAATTTGGATTTGGTATGCTACGGCATCCCAATGGTCTAGCAATGAATAAGCGTAATGGTAACATACTAACTTTGGATATGAACAAGTATACTACAAGTATTGTTCAGTTCAGTTCAGAAGGCATATGTTTGTCACGGACACCATTTCAGTTCATACAAGGAGTGAAAAGAAAATGTTGTTTCTTGGATCTCTATGGAGAACATCTGATAGTCAGTGATACTGGTAACAATGTTGTATATGTGACTGATCTGAGTGGAAAACTTCTTAACCAGTTTGGACATAAGGGTATTGGTTTTGGCGAGTTCAATGGACCAACTGGTGTAACTGTTGATACCTGTGGCAATATTCTGGTGGCTGATAATAGGAATGATCGTATCCAGGTAAGAACTTTTTGCCATAACTCTAAGTTCAATACCTATTTGCCTTTTGTGATTTTTAGCTTTCTACTAAATATTTAATGCACATTACGTTTTTGCCTTATCCTGCAAGATTCAACCATGATTTGAATTTGTTCCTTTGAATATTGATATATCATCAAGGATCCCATCAGCTTTTAAAACTTGTGTTTTCCTCGCAGCATACAAGTACATGTGAACTACTAATTCATCATCACAATTGTCATCACCATCATACTCAATTATATATAGACTGTCGACAGTCTTCGGGCCTAATGTAATTGTGTTTTCTAGACATTCGAACGCCGAAGCCGTTTGATGGAAAATGCAAAACATTTCACGCGAGGGACATTAGTCCCGAGAGTCTGCCCCTTTCTGCAGGTTTCTAGTTGATATGAATAATTCATAGTTGGTGGTGACGTCACGAAATAAAATATATTAACATAATGTATGTAAGTTTATTCTGAATGACCCCTGAATGCGTTGGGTGTTCACATGTGAACACAATGAATACAGTCACTCCAACCAAAATAAAAAAAAAATCTATTAAATTGCCTAGAACCAAGGAAACATTCCCGCACTTTTACAATGTTTTTGTCAAAAACTCCTGTGGAAAGTGTCGCGATCGTGCATAGTACAGTCAAAACAAACTTTGTGTAAGTCATGGGCTATCCTAGTAGCCAGTGACCCCTGACCCTTTTCACGATTGGCCATGATAAAATGAACACTCTAACATAATGTTTTGCCTGCTCTTCAGATTTTGTGTCATTCTCTTTACTCTTTCAATGCTGTCTTCTACACATATTTGTTTTCCTATCTTGTGACAAGTTTCCACACACTGCTTCTTCAAATTACCATAAATAATGTAACAAATTTAATCTTTTTACCACCATACTTTCACTTCCAAGTCATTCTGCACTTTTTTTTATATTGTTCAATATTCTTGGAAATGAACCCTAATTTTGGAGCCAATTTTTAGTTTCTACTCAAAAAATTTTGTTATTTTGTCCCAATTTTCTGAAGAAAAGTGCAGACTATGAACGGGACCATTTTGTGATGAAAATAAGGAACTGGTGGTAAAAAGGTTAAATAGTTTTGCTGTTTGAATGACATCTTCTTACTCATTTACATTCTAATTATAGGTATTCAGACCAGATGGAAGTGTTTTGGGCATAATCACTTGTCAAGATGGAATACTCAGACCCTCAGATATTCTGTTGACCGAGGACAATTGTTATCTATTATTTGTTAGTTATTCAGCTCACTGTGTTAGCAAAATCAAAATACAGTAGTTCATCTATATATCATATCAAAGAAATATACTGAAGTACAGTATAATAAAATGTTTATAGTCTTGTAGTTTTAGTTAACAGTCTGATAAAGGTAGAAGCCATGTTTGCTTTTAATTTCAGTTGTGGCGAAATATTACCTCAAACTTCATTTGACTTCCCGACTCAAAAGCTTCCTGTAACACAAGTCCTGATTGAGTGTTGGGAAGCTTCTCTGTGATGTTATTGGTCATCCAGTAATAGTGTGCCCTAATAGAAGGCAGTCTGTAACACAATTTATAATTGGCTACTGGGTAGCTCCTCTGTGATGTAATTGGTCAACCAGTGAGAGTGTGATAGAAGGCAGTCTGTAACACAATTTATAATTGGCTACTCCTCTGTGATCTTATTAGTAAACCAATGAGAGTGTGCCCTTCTAAAAAGCGGTCTATAACTCAAGTTCTGATTGGCTGATGGTTCCCTGAGAAATAAATTGAGTTTGTATACAGGTAGTCATTTACTGAAATCAAGTTTAATAATCATAAGATTAGTATTTTTTATGTTTGAACCTAGAATTTCTGTAGATAGTTGGAATATAAAAATTTTAATTCCAGTTTACTTATTTTATTGTAAAAGTCATCATATTTTTAGTATATATAAATTTGTTATTTATGTAAGATAACAAAATAGCTTGTATGTGACCTTATACTGGTCAGCAATATATTAACCTGACCTCAGAAAGTTCACAATTATGTTAGCTTGAACTTGGATTTGTCATAATTGTATTAACATGATGTTAGACTGGTCAGAATTATGTAAACCTGATTTTAGATTGGTCAGAATTATGTTAACATGACGTTGGATTGGTCAGAATTATGTTAACATGTGTTTAGATTGGACAGAATTATGTAAACCTGATTTTAGATTGGTCAGAATTATGTTAACATGACGTTGGATTGGTCAGAATTATGTTAACGTGTGTTTAGATTGGACAGAATTATGTAAACCTGATTTTAGATTGGTCAGAATTATGTTAACATGTGTTCAGATTGGACAGAATTATGTAAACCTGATTTTAGATTGGTCAGAATTATGTTAACATGACGTTGAATTGGTCAGAATTATTTTAATATGTGTTCAGATTGGACAGAATTATGTTAACATGTGTTCAGATTGGACAGAATTATGTTAACATGTGTTCAGATTTGTCAGAATTATGTTAACATGGTGTTAGATTGGACAGGATTATGTTAACATGTGTTCAGATTGTTCAGAATTATGTTAACATGTGTTCAGATTGTTCAGAATTATGTTAACATGTGTTCAGATTGGTGAGAATTATGTAAACATGTGTTCAGATTGGTCAGAATTATGTAAACATGTGTTCAGATTGGTCAGAGTTGTGTAAACATGTGTTCAGATTGGTCAGAATTATGTTAACATGTGTTCAGATTGGTCAGAATTATGTTAACATGTGTTCAGATTGGTCAGAATTATGTTAACATGACGTTGGATTGGTCAGAATTATGTTAACATGATGTTAGATTGGTCAGAATTATGTTAGCATGTGTTCAGATTGGACAGAATTATGTTAACATGTGTTCAGATTGGTCAGAATTATGTTAACATGGTGTTAGATTGGACAGAATTATGCTAACATGACGTTGGATTGGTCAGAATTATGTTAACATGATGTTAGATTTGTCAGAATTATGTTAGCATGTGTTCAGATTGGACAGAATTATGTTAACATGTGTTCAGATTGTTCAGAATTATGTTAACATGTGTTCAGTTTGGTGAGAATCATGTAAACATGTGTTCAGATTGGTCAGAATTATGTAAACATGTGTTCAGATTGGACAGAATTATGTAAACATGGCCTTATATTACTGTAGAATACTTTATTTTCGCTCGGAATTTATTTTCGCTATTTTTCGCTGAAGTGAAGATCCCGTGAAAATAAAATCCAGCAAATATACTTTTTTTTTTATATTTCACATTAAACTCATCAAAAATCAGTGAAAATAAATTCCAGCTAAAATAAAGTATTCCACAGTATTAGTCAGCAAGGTGAACACTACCTCATACTGGTCATAAAATTTCTTAAAATCATGTCAACCAAAATTGTATGCAAATAGCTATACATTGTACATGTTTATTTATATTCTCTGACAAGGAAGTGCATTAAGGCTTTTGGTTCAGTCAATACAATTCTATGATGAAAAAGACTCATCATCCAAGATAAAACACAAAAAAAATATATGTCACAAACTTCCTCTGTACTTTAGTTGCGATAGGAATCAGTGTAACTTGCAAAGAGTAGTTAACATATTTATTTTTATACTGGAAATGAAGGTTTCACTGAGAAGATTGTATTGAGTCCTTGGAACTTTTCTTTTGGTGTCAGACAAAATATTGCTGCAACATTGCATGTACTTTGAAATTTTTCTAACGTTTCTTTGTTAATTATGTTTGAAACAGAAATAATTTTATGTTGCCTACAGGTGTTAACTTTTTCGCAAAAAATTCCTGATTCCCTGGCGAGGGTAGTGCAGAAATATGAAATGTTGAAAAAGAACAATAGACAATCACGGAAAAAGTCAGTGGCATATTTTGAACAGTTTTTACAAAATAGCAGAGTGAGCACGGGTGGGTACAAAAAGGGCAGTTAGAAGAACTATATAATACAGCTGAGAAAAGTGGATTACCAATTAAAAAAAAAAATTTTCAGACAAAATGAAGTGCAAAAGATATGGTACATGTTCGTTTCGCTGAGTAATATGACGGAGATGTTCTTTAACTCCAAAAATACCCCCCTTGGAATCAGGAATTATGTGGGTTTAATTTAGTGAATGATGAAATAGCTCATCCCTGTATGTGCATCAGTCTGAATAGACCATCATGATGGACATACCAGGTACATACAAGTAGAGTGTGAAAGAATGAACACTTCATGTTTTGAGGTGATAGCTACTACTACACGACGGCACTGAAATGCGATATCAGTTCATGTTATTGGTTTTCAAATTGTCTTAGTCAATCCCATCGATCCTGTGACTGATGTGTGACCTTTAGAGGTCATGTATAAGTACCAGGATGTGTGACCTTTAGAGGTCATGTATAAGTACCAGGATGTGTGACCTTTAGAGTTCGTGTATATGACTTATTGAAAAGACCAGGATGTAGTAATGGGTGTTGTACTCTACTAGAGTTTATTCAGATGGATTTATGTACAATATTACAAAAATAGTAATATATTAATATCTATCTTTTATATTATATTGTGCATATTTGTACTATGCAAAACTTGTATTCATGTTTATACATTGATTTTAAAGTTGATTTTCTCATATATAGCCTTGTTTTGTATTTTTTGGAATATGTTTACTCATATTTATATTTTTTATATATTTCAGAGATTAAAATAAAGTTTGTTGAATAATTCCTTTGTTGTTTAATACATGTATGTATGTGAATGATATTTGGATGTTAAATATATTGATAACTTGGCCAGGTAGCATGTATTGTAATGTTTGAAGATAAGGGGAATGCAATTAGAGTAATATGCAATGAACAACTAGTGCAAAATAGATACAACACACAAATCGCGAGATAATCAGAAAAATTGCATGACATATAGAAATACTAAATGCAAATAAGTCAATCTGTGAAAGATCTGGTTAGTGTTCTCCCTGAGCTGTTACTTGTGTCCATGTTTGTAAAGTGTGTATTCTGTTTGTTTTGTGTTTTCGATTATGATGCTAATTCCTATTTGTGCAACCAAACTGTTCCAAACATTCGCTTAATAGCCATACCAATCTTGTTTCCGTGAAATGACTGATTTCCTTGAGCATATTATGCCCGACTAACAGCCATTTTAAAAATTAAATATTAGTCTACCGGTAAGTTAATACATCTAGGGTTAAAGGACTGCATTCAGATTTTGTGGAAACTAGTTATTCTAGAATAGAATATTTTAGTTTACTCAAAACAATGCATTGATATTGCATCATCAACAACCAAAAAGCACATGAGAAGTTTAAATAAAACACTTTATAAATGCAGTATACCGGTACATATGTTTATATAGAGGGACTCGTGAAGTATACATTGCATGTGACCACACACAATATATCGTGAAGACACCTACCCATAAGTCTATTCAAACTGGGCATCATTTGGTTGAGGGTTCTATTCACAAACACAAACATAATCTTGGACAATGAGATAAAACAATGTCAAATTTACGACCCTCAAATGGATATTCTGGACAAATCAGCAAGTTTAATAAATGGGAAAACCCCCAGGTATTATTACAAATGAAATAATCAAGGCAGGTAGAAGCTCTCTCATTGTATTTTTACAAAAACTGTCTTAAAATATAGGGATTAACAACCCAATCTTTGAAAAAGGTGACCCAACAGATCCTGGCAATTACAGAGTATAATGATATTAATACATTGACTCGCCAATTATTTCAAGTTGAATAACCTAATTATCAAAGAGCAAATTGGTTTAATGCCTAACAAAATGTATGTCCAGTGGAAGATAGCACTTTGGTTGTTTTATTAATATAAAAAATAATATTTGACTCCATCTGGTAGACTGGTTAACATAAGCTCAGCAACAGTTTTATAACATTGTAAAAGCTATTTATACATTTGTACTCTGTAGAATTTGTGAAAGTTATTAAAAATGGTTTGACCAATTATGAATACTGTCCCTACTGAGAAAGGCATTACAGTATTCAGAGAAATCCACCTCTGTTAAACAAGACACTTTCATGTCTATTGTATGCCGATGACATGCTTTTACTCTCAGAGACAAAAACTGCAATAATACTGTAAAAAATGGAAGTTAATATTACTAAATCAAAAGTAATAATATTCAATTTTATATCAAGAGTTAGAAAAAGTTATTTCTTACACATATCTTGGGATAAACTTAAAAATAACAGGTGGACTAGATAAAGCACAACTAAACCTGCTTTAAAATGAAACAAATACATTTTTTCAGAATCCTGTATGATGCAGTAATTAACCCGTCAATACTGACCTATGCAGTAATTTAAACACACAAAGGATTTGTGCAACTTTGCAGGTCCAATGCTGAAAATAAACAGCAGGGCTTCCAATCTCGCTTGTTTACATGAACTAGGGAGATATCCTCAGTCCAGAACTAGGCAAATGATAAAATATTGGATGAGGATAAAAAATATGCCAGATAATACACTAATAATAGAAGCATGATTTGGAAACGCACAACTTAGCTAGGCCAAATTGGCTATTTTGTGTGTTTCAAATATTTTATGTTTTAAAACTGAATACTAGTATTTGGAAATTGAAATACAGTGAAGCCTTAATGAAAGGCATTTGTGATGTAAAGCTCCATGCCAGATAAAAATGTAAATATTTATGCACCACAGACAACAAATGCACAAATCATAAAAATAAAATGAGAAGTACAGAGAACTAAAAAACAGAATTTCTGATTGATATATAGTTGCAATAATATAGCTCTGCAACGACGAAACTGACGATAAGCGCTCATTGCTTACAGAATGAAATAGAACATACCAATCTCTGATAGAAAATGTTCAGGTTGTGAATTGAGAATAAGCAACATTTCTTGCTGTCTTGTCAGTTATACACTAAAGAAAACAGAAAACACATTACTCAAGACTGGAAAAACAATGGAGAGTTATTAGATAATATTTTAAATAATAAGGATGAAAGTATTATGACTGATAAGGTAAAACACGTTTATAACTGTTTTAATAAACATTCAATTAAAAGTAAACTGCTTCAGAGTTGCCTTTTTGGATTTTTCCTGTATTGTTAGTTTTCATTTTTGTTTTGTCTTCAGAATTTATTACTTTATTGAAATGTCATCAGGTATGATAGCAATAAAGGTTCTATTCTATTGTAGAAACCTCCTTTGTTGTGCCGAGAGTTACTTTAAAACTTCTCAACTCGATCACGCTTTTGTTCTCCCATCAACACGTAGTCTCGCATGCCGTAAAAACAAAGGAATGTGTTAACTGATTGTTTGGGGGCGAACGCCATTCACACATAATAGCTAAAACGTCCGCGAGTCATTTTGAAAGTTGTCGGGCGGCCGATCGTGCTATCAACATTGTATCGTTCTGATTTAAAACGTGTCGTTTTCAGGGATATGGATGCAGCAAACGAAAAGACGGATATGGAAAGTCATGATATCGTGGATGATACCTCAAGAGAATTCGTGCCAATGGTTCATATTGACGGAGCAGACGACACCACTGCAGCAGATTTGGAAGTCATCGTTCGCAGTGAAGACAGTCGACCGCTCAGAAACTCGGGCAGCAATCGGAGACAAGGCAGTTCACTGCGTCAGCGTGCTGTCACGGCGTTTCATAGTGTTGGGTCGTTCTTTGGAGTGGATTCTCAAACTGATATTGCGATTTGGAGAGATAAATTTGCCAGAAGAATACGTGTAAGCATACTACAAACTATTTTATGACGTATTTGTATATTGATTGAAAATGAAATCAGCAGCAAAACTTAGAAGTTCATTGAATTAGGACATGAGCTAAAAACTAATTAATCGTTATCATGGCGTTTGAAAGTGCAGTTGTGTAGTGAGGAGCTCATTCAAATGTGGGTTGTTGCAGTGCAGATATCCCTCATTTTCGTTCTGCTTTATTACCTAAGTGGCCTCACACAAAAATCGGTATCGCTCACATCTAAGTTTAGGGGTCGACCATTTGAAATCATTGTGGTGGCTCGAAGATTTATCATATTCTGCCAGCCACCCCCATATTTTCCAATTGTTGACCCTCTTACATGTTAGAAGTCGACCCTGGCCTTGATAAAAACATGGTGGGAGTAGCTGTGGGTCCATAGCTCTACTTGTGTCGGTCTTTAGTCTTTGTGATGGTATTTTAGTTATTTGTGATACATTTGGTGTCATTACATTTGCTATTTTCCGACATTAGGATTTTTATCGACACAGAAGAAGTATGGTTCCTCTCATTGACTTAGTGTAACACAAACGTGATTTTGTATTGGTCTTCAAAAATGAACACTGAAAGAAGCAATGTAAAAGTGATCTATATGGCCTTCTGTTAGTGTAATGTTACGATCTGATTCAAGATGGCCGAATGGCGGCCATTTTTGTGCTAAAAATCATCAAAATCAAGCATTTCTCGGCTGTTTACAGATGGATTTTGTTCAAACTTGGTATATACTTTAGACATTATGGGACCTTGATGCAAACAATTTTGTTTTTTAGATAAGATTCAAAATGGCCGACTGGCGGCCATTTTGTTTTAATGAATGTGGTTCTCGTGCCATATCTCTGACTTGCTTTCACTGATTATGTTCAAATTTTAAATATTCATTATACATAATATTACATTATACATAGACAGATATATTGGTTTGACGATCCTATTCAAAATGGACAAATGGTGGCCATTTTTGTGCTAAAAAATCATCAAATATCAAGCATTTATGGATGGATTTCATTCAAACTTGGTACATATGTTAGACATTACAGGTTCCTGATGCACATCATTTATTTTTCAGATCGGATTCAAAATGGCTGTCTGGTGGGCATTTTGTTTTAATGATTTGGTTTCTTGAGCTATATCTCTTAAATGCTTTGACTGATTATATTCAAATTTTATATATTCGTTATACGTACATCATGTTATATATATACATGTATTCAAAATAGCTGATTTTGAATGCTGTTCCAGAGCAATATCTCTCAATATGAACAAGTACTAATTTTGACGAACAGATACAAATGTCAATCATTTTAATGTTAAAAAATCATATTCCTGACATGGTTATATTCCAGCTATATTACTATAAACAAAACTATATATCTTAAATTTGATAACTAACGGGGACTGTGCCATGCATGGCTTGTTTTGACTATTTTAGTTTTATCCTTAATTTGTGGCTATGTAATAAATATTAACTGTCATTGCCTTTAGGTTGAACCAAATAAATAATGGAAAAAACAATATTATCAATGTAAATTATCTATTTTGTAGATTTTGTGTTTGATAGTGAGTTTCATTTCTTTCAGTCAGGAGAAATAGGGGTGACTCTGAAAAATTCCCTTCCTAATCTGAAGACCAGAACAAGTTCAGATCAAAGTGGTCTTGAAGAAAAGATGTCACAGCTCATTTTAAGTATTGACGATAAACTTGCATGGGAAGAAATCCCATCAGAAGACGAAGAAGTGAACAGTGATGAAAAAATAGAGACACAGAATATCGACAAGAATGAAAAATTTACCATAGATGAAATGGCATGTGTTCGATGTGAGGAAATAAATGAAATGACTGGTGTCCAGCCTGAGGAAATAAATGAAATGACCAATATTCAGTGTGAGCAAATAGATGATATGACTGATGTGCGATGTGAAGAAATAGCAGAAATGGCCGATGTGCAATGTGAGGAAATAAATGAAATAGCCGATGTGCAGTGTGAAGAAATAGCTATGGAAGAAATACATTCAAAAGAAAGTGAGATTGGAGAACTTGAACTAGTTAGCAAACCTACTTCAGAATCAATAGATGTTCTAGAGAAGAAGTCAAAAAGTGAGACAGCATTAAGTGTAAGATCAGACAAGTCCAAATCCAAATCTAAAATGAAAAGACCACTCACCTTCAAATATAGTAGTAAAACTGCGCTGTTTGCTGCTGACTTGAAAACTAAAAGAAGTCTTGAACTGATTGACCAGGATAAAAAAGTTGTTAGGAATACTAGTAGCAGAGGGAGTACATGTAGTAATGAGCTGACACAGCTGAAAGAAGATTCAATTTCAGGACGCAGACCTCTGAGTTATCACTGTATGGAAAATGCAAGTACAGTTAGTTTGGTGTCACTAACCTCAATGGATAGTCGGGGAAGAAGATCCCTAGCAAGGTTACCAATCTCATCTCAGATAACTGCCAAAATCCTGAATCAGTCAGAAGAAAGTATTATTCCGTCATTAAAGACAAACGAATCGGTGACTTCTTTCAGTAAATACAGTCAGAGATCTGCAGAAAATGTTAAGGTTGGCACCAAAGATAGCTTTGTCTGGACACCAAATCCATTCTATGAAGATGATGACAGCGACATCACTGACTATATATATATGGCAGATGCTCTACAATATTACAGACACTTTATACAGGTATTTAAGATTTATGTAGATGTCAAAACAAATTTTCATTGGCCACTTTTAATTCTGTACCTGTGTACCCAGAATTTCCTATAATCACACAATCTTTTAACCCTGCACTATGTTTTCTTCTGTCATACTTGCATTGATAGTTAGTTAAGGTTCATCAATGCAGTTTAATGTTTACTGTTTGCACAAGTAATTCATCATTTTTAGTTTTAGTTCATGTTTTATAAATTTGTTGGAATGTATGTGAATTAGCTTAGCTAATTATTTCATATAATATCTACACAAAAAAACTTTAAATCAATAGAACTACCCATGTGCATGTGATAAACTGTTTAATGAATGAAAAGAAATATGCATTTATTTAGTTTTGATCAACATTTTGGTGTGATGTTTGAGGGTAGGTTTTGATGAGTTATTGCATGGAAGTATGTTCTACTACCCATGTGAAAGTGCATGTCAAACAATAAAAAAGTTATGTCAAAAAAAGTTTTAAATTTGTCATAGAAAAGGTTATGATTTACCGTAAGCATTTTCGAGAGGGGCGTATATATGTATATATCTACATGCATATTCTAGGCTACATGTAAGTTGTATGTTCTTTCAGATAGAAAAGTTAGACAAGAAGGAACGACGCAAGAAAAAGAGAAGACAAATTGAAAGTGAATTATTGCAACAAAAGCAAGAACTAGAAGATATGATAAAGGAAGCAAGAGGTATATATGACATACAACATGCTCAATACAATTTATGCAGTAAAACTGAAATTTGGAATTCACAATTTGCATTGCTAACACAATTGTACAAAACTTCAAACACCAAAACTACTCATTATTATATCATGTGTTAATTTCCCGCAATTCATGCAGAATCATACTACCAACAAAGATTATTTCAGTGTGCAACTTTAGGTGTCAATTTCTTAACATGGTATATCAGTGGTTGGATGGTCAGGAAGATGTTCATTTTCTTCAGAAAAATTGAATTGAAATATTTCATATATTTTTTTTTCACTTTCAGAGAAATATTCTGTTTACCCTGGCAATTTTAAAGGTATCGATGGCACTGAAAATGCAGGAGATGATACTAAACAGGTCTCTGTTGGCACTAAAGACAAAAGACAAGATAGAGATGATATTAAGCAGAACTACATTCCCACTGGAAACACAAGACAAGATAGAGATTACACTAAAAAGGCCTACGTTGGCAATAGAAACACAGAACCAAATAGAAATTATACTGAACAGGCATACGTTAGATCCCAGCTAGAAGCCCTGCCAGAATTTACACCTGTGTTCATTTATACAATAACTGTCATACAGATCATATTATTTATTATTTTGTGTGCTCTGGGAGGTCTGGCGCCAATTGAACTACAACCAAGTACAACATACATGGAAAACATCAAGACATTTGTTGGTACTGAAACTATTGAAGGTAAAACATTGCCGAACTTATGGATAGGACCAAGTGCACAATATTGGATAGGTAATGTACATGTATGCAAGGGGGTAAAATCACTATAAGAATATATAAAAACAAGTTCAAACTGATTTTTCTCCTGCAACTAACTACCTAATACATGTATTTATCATCTTTACCATACTTTCCCTGGTCATAAGCCCTCAACATGTAATATCAAGGAAAGTAACAGGTGGGCTTATAATTGAAGATCACCTTGTAAAAGATGATTTTTTTTTGTTTGTTCTAATGAACAAGAGGGAGCACACACAGGCGATAGACCTAGAAATGCCATATCGGAAGGTTTCTGTGCCGTTTTAACAATGTATCTATCACCATTGAAATGTTTTTGGAGTAATTTTAGTGTATTTGGTGTCCAGACACATTGTCAGCTTGTGTTGCTGGGAAGTTTTCATGGAGAAAAATATATTTGAGAAAGATTTCATGTTGTACGGCAGCAAGTGTGTGGCTCAAGGAATATATTTATGACTTAAAAGTTCAATCAGCAATTCAATAAGAGGGCACCAGCCGCGAGTATCAGGGTGCTGTTCCCTAGTTTCAAAAAAAACCTGGTAATCATATTACACTCTCGAAAAATTATCCAAATTCCATTTTTACATCTTATTGAAGAAAAAATATTGCAAAATGAGTCATCATTAATTTCCACAAAATGTTTACAATGAAGAAACAAACATGTTCACAAAAATATGCACATTTTATTACAGTAAAAATGAGTAGGGTCTGTGGGAAAACAGTCAAACACAAGATCTTTTTCATTATCTTCGTTATATGATGTTTTTGAACACATGCAAAGCAATTTCCGCCATTATGTTTTTCAGAACGATTTGACCTGAAACGCCCTCTGATCTAACAGGTCAAGTCTGTCTGTTAAAATCAAAATGCTGTGTTCTATTGACAAAATTTTATAATTATTGACAATGTAATCACGATTTTTATGCAATAAAACTACCTTTTTACATGCATATTTTAATAAATTTTAACCTATTGTCGTCACCAGTAAAAAACACCCTGGGCCTAATAACTGGGGATGCCTTAACTCGTTAAATGTCTAAAAATAAAGGGGATGGGCTTATACCCAGGGAGGGGCTTATGACCAGGGAAGTATGGTAAAGCTGTTTTCCTGTCTTACCAACAATCCTGTTACATCATCTCATACCACTCTTAATGTCAACAACAAAAAATTTTCATCTAATATGCTTTTACCGGTATATACTGAATATGATAGCTGTAAATCCTGTAATTGTTTCCTTTGTATGGGCCAACACCTTGTGACAGCATTTTTACCTCTCACCATGCAAATGTTGTTGTGGATACATGCAAAACATGAACAAAGTGTGTTCTCTTACTGGTAACATTTAAATTAAACTCAATAAGGATAAGTGCAGAATTCTTAGGAGTGCATACTTAATCCATTTTCCTGTGCATATATAACAAATTACATTGAGGTAATTAATCCTTTGAATGCTATAGCTTTTCCCACCAAAATTTTGAACATTTTTGTTAAATAGTTATTTTCCATTGGCTACAGGCTTTGATGAACTCATTTTGAAAAAAATATTGAGAAACTCAGGTTTATTCTTTCGAATGATGAAAACAAATTTTATTTTGGCACTCAAAGAGTTTATTATGGTTGAATATATTATAAATAACTTATGTTCTGATTTTATCTAGGTGTTGGTGCATTATTTACACCATGCATGAGAAGTGATCATAAAATACTAACATACTATGCGTCACTGTCTTACGATATGAGTGATAAATTAGGATGTTGTGAAGTGTTGTCTAGAAACACAGCTGGTACGACCACACAAGAAGAATGTCAACGTCAAACGCAAGGTATGTGGAAAGTTTTGCATCCAAGCATTTGTGAAAACCAAATTTCTACAACTGACATTCAAATATGTGTATGCATGTACTTAATTTCCCGACTAGTGTCTAATGCTTTTGAAATTGAACAGCAACCTTAAGGACTTCAATTTTCTAAATCCAGAACAACACATTTAGTTGCAGTGAATGCAGTATAAATTGGAGAATACTTTTCTGTGGCTGATTATTGCTAAAATAAATGCAAAAATATATTAGAACTTAGTGCTGGAGGGCAACAGGTTGTCTGGTAAAAAATATCTTCAGTTTAAAGCATAGGCTGCACACTGTGTAGACTGAGAATAATCAAAACTACTCTTGCAGTTGCAAACAGAAGCCAGTTTGTTTCCTATTTTACATAAATCTTTCGATATTATTTGTGAGAAAATCAAAAAATATTAGTGAATAATCAATTTTGAGATAATTTGAAGGAATACAATTTTAAAGAAAATGTATTTGGTATACAGGTGCTGGTGTCTGGAAGAATGAGAAATGTTGCGAGAGAGAAGCTGGTGAAAACAGTGTAGCACATATATTGAAACCATGCTGTATTGGTTTGACTGGTCAGTGTGTGCTTGTCACTCATGAACACTGTACTTTCCATCAAGGAGTCTACCATACTGATGAAGACCATTGTAATCAGGTATAATGTTATAAATGTCAGATTGACTGTCCTCTCCATCCGGTAGTTTGGACACAGAATAGTAGTACCTTGTGTGATTCAAAACTTCTCAGGGTAGTATGGACCAAGTTTAGATCATTGATTACAAAATTCAGTAGGTTATCACACTGAAAAGTATATGCATGAACCAACTACATTGAACTGAGCACAGAATCTCCCCCAGATAATATTTCATTATGCAAATAACATCAAATTATTATTTTTATTATACTTTATTTCAGACTTTGTAAACACTAAAAAAATGATGTGTACAAATGCCGGAAATGTTAGATAGAAAATTAACCACTATTTATACACTGATTAATTAGACAATTATCACTATGAAACAGACACTGTTAAAAATTGTACAATGATTTCCTCTGAAGTGATGAAAAATTTAAATATTTCTACAGATCTTTATACAATGTACAGATGGAACCCTGGCCATGCATTTAGTTTTTTTAGAATGAAATATAATATTGTAATGTATACCATACTTCTCACAAATGTCAACTAGTTTACAAAGCACCTTCGCTGAGGGAGACATTAACACCAA
This sequence comes from Saccoglossus kowalevskii, assembly GCF_978046115.1. Classification (NCBI taxonomy): domain Eukaryota; kingdom Metazoa; phylum Hemichordata; class Enteropneusta; family Harrimaniidae; genus Saccoglossus; species Saccoglossus kowalevskii. Next base: position 15,050,982 of record NC_140650.1, on the reverse strand, counting down.
GTCATTTGTGTATAACAAATATTACAAAAAAAGTATATTAGCAAACAGGACTCAAAAACTTTTGATGAAACAGACACAACAACAACACATAATTGTCTTTAGATGAGACATCTTTGGATTTGTCTTTGACAATACAAACAATTATTGCATTCGTTAAAGTTTTCAGATGATGTCAATGCCAAGATTAATCTCTGATCATCACATGAGTCATGTAATTTATAAAGCATCCTGAGATGCGCCCTCGTACATGAATTCAATCTATATCATAATCAAATCTTAGCAGTCATGTAACATGTATTGATTATCTGCCATAATTTTGCAATCTTGTTACACATTTTTTGACCACACACACTATCTCATAATTGAGGCTGCAACTTCTCATTCAATTTTTTACTGCAGGGAATTCATTTCTGTCTTAATAAAGCTAGGAATTGATGTAATATAGGGGTTGTTGTCTTTATTGTTTGTTCGAGATTAATATCATGCTTTGTTTTTCTGGAATATAGATCAACTGTTTACAAGATGTCTGTAACTTTGGAGGATTTAACATCAAGTCTTCTTCCGGTAAGTGTAACATACGATTCTCTGGTTATAAAGGCTAACAATTTGCGCACAATTTGTTTACACTTCATAGGCTATAAAAGGAGGGGGTTACTTTGATTGTTTATAGAAAATTATGGATCATTGAAATTTGAGTATAAGCCCAGGGGCCTGAACATGTAAAATTGGGAAAATTAGGGGGTGGGCTTATATTCAAGGACCACCTCAGAAAAGATCATTTTTTGGTGGGTTTAAAGTTGTAACTGTCTTCCCACCACGAAAAATGACCCAAATTACATTTTTCGTTCACAGAAAGGTAAACTGATGATAGAGGAAGTATTTAAACCTTTCACGGTCACCAACAAGTCATGACGAAGAATAGTTTGCTCGTTCACACTCCATTCACGATAGTACATGATTATTCGGAAAAATAAAACAATGCTCTATAACCCTGTTTACAACTTGACGATCACATTTTGGCGTTTCAAAAACCACTACTCAAAAGAAATATGGATTACTTCAGGGCTCATCCTGAGTAAATAACTGAATAGAAAAGGTGCGAACCATGTTCTGTAAGTTCGCTCGCCATGCACATTAATGCGAGTTTTCTCGTAAAATCAGGAACCAAACTACCATACCAATCATGATTTTTATACAAGGAAATACACTTTTTACATATTTTAATAAATGTTGTTGACGCCCGATAAAAACACCCTGGGCCTATACTCGAGGATGCCCTCAACTGGTTAAATGTTTAAAAACAGAGATGGGTGGGCTTATACTCAGAGAGGGGCTTATGCTCGGGGAAGTACGGTAATACAGCAAATATGATACTTTTCACCTGTTTATGTAATTATTACTGATGACATGACAGAAAGTACATGTTTAAAACTCAAAATACCTGTCTAAAATACGGGTGGTTGGCTAAAGTCAGTTATCACACAGCTCCTGTTTTTTGCTGAACCATGAGGTCTAATCTTCTAGTATTGAGTTTGTATATATATTTTTTTATTGATGCACAATGATGAAACAGTTTTCTACCAATGTTTGAAAGAAAACAGTCTTTGAAATCTGTCACATTTTGTCTTTACAAGTATTTATAAACTTCACTTAATAAGATACATGCAACAAAAAGACAACAGAATTAAAACAAAAAATCACATCTTAAACTACAATAGATACAATACAAATTTTAGTATCTGAAAAATTTACCAATATTTGTTGAAAGTATTCATTTGCATTTAGTAGTTGGTGAGATTTACAAACAGTTTGTTTTTCGTGCCGGAAACACCCTCGACATATTGTTTGAAGGGACCACCTAATATCATCCCTTTTTCCCAATGCATAGACACTGAATGTAAATCCAATTTGACGTTTTGTATGGTTAAGATATCGTTGATATTGGTGAGTAGGTTTAGAGTGCATGTTTTTGAAAATGCTGCGAAAACGAAACGTTTTCAAAAATAGTATATTTTCATTGTTGAAATTAGCACCCCTTCTCTACGTTTTGTCACGGTATAAATACATCATTCTGTTATCGGTAGTAGCTATCGAGTTAGTACATCACAACTTATAGTATACATTTTTTGTAGCTGTCTAACTGTGTTTCTATCCATACTTCAATCGGTTATAAGTATTTTAATATCATAGAATTGAAGTTTTCTTGTTGTTTTTTGTGGATTGTGTGTTGTTTGAGGATGCCATTTCAATTCCAAGTATGCGTCACTCGTCTGAAGTGTATACCAGCAACAGAATACAGTAACAATGTAACTAGAAATTTGTAACATGTAAATAAAAATCCAATAAAATACAGTCTCATCAACAAGCGGGTAGTAGTACACCACCTTAATAACACCATTAAAAACATAAAGCTTAAATAAACTATTTTCTGTTCACTGTAAGATCCCTCGTTATGTGTAAAATCAAACATGAAAGCAGGACAAACAATAGCATTGTAATGATGTCAAAACACCCTGTGGGATTCAACAAACTCACAAGTATTTTGGGAGAATTTTCACTCTTAATAATGTGCTATACATAATTGATTTTGTAACAAACGATCAGTCCGCGCCATTCACAAAATATGCTCTTGCAGTGAACGGAAAATGAACTATAAAAAAGAAATAGCCTAAAATTCACAGAATATATGCTCTTGACTTGTGGGATTTACGTGTTCATAAGTCCCCCATGGCGGAAACCTATGTTGAGTAAAGTTGGATTTTGTTTACCGTCAAGTTCCTCTTGTACAAGTTTACATGTACAGTCAAAACTATTAATTATTAGATTATTATCTTTGGATTCATTCACAGCATGTTTTTTTAATACAGTGCATAAATACTTAGTAAATACACTTGATTTACCAGCTCCAGCTGATGCCTCCTCCACAGAAGATGATGCTATAACTTGTGTATTTGTATATCGAGGGTTAATTATCTGGTCTGTCGCAAGAGATGTAAACAGATAATTTGCAAAGCAAGTGTCTAAAATGTACAATCTCTGATCAGCCATCTTGAAATGCTTGAACAGCTTACAACCTCGAAGAGTACTTTCCCCAAAACACTGGAGTCTTGGTGGCTCATATTCATCATTAGTGTGCCCACTGAAGTAGAATAATAAATTCCATCGTCGACCTTTTGTCCTTTCTTCAAGGTCTTTTGAATATTTCTTGATCTGTTCTTCTGTAGCATTTTTTCCTATACAAAGAAGAGCATTTTCCGTACTGTATTGGAAAAACATAGTATAGTCATTTAGCATGTGTATTATGCAGTAGCAGTGACATGAAGTCGTGTAATATTTTTCCATATTTGTCCTTGCACACATTTTAAAATTGCGCAGCGCTAACTAGTCACCTCCTAAAATGCCGCAACATGACTTGTTAAAATGATCAAACAAATTATTTTTGTGTAAACTGAATGTTCTCAATGCGATCTGACAGTTTCATGTATTCGCCAATGTGCGTTTTCATTTTAAATCACATTTGAAGATTCTTCTCCTAACCTTACAGTGGCAACGTACATGATTTGTTTTTCTCCATAGAAGCACAACTACTGCTTGCCGATTTACTTTGAAGCTACATGAAAACCACCGATTAACTACATTGTATATGTGCAGTAACATGCTCAGTAGTGCAAAATTTTAATTCGTCTCAAACTGCCTTAAAGTAGTGGTATATAATAATAATAACTTTATTGTCTCCATGTAAAAAGATTTACATAGAACATAACTAGTATTTAAATGTTATATATAACATATGTTTTATATACTTACTTAATAATTCCAAGCTCAATACATGTTTCGTAGAAGTCTTTTGCATCATCTTCGAAAATTTTCTCCCCTACACCAATACTTATTAGATAAGTGTTACCTTATCATTGGAAGAATTGAAAAAAAAAAAGAGTGATTATTATCTACATGTACTTTGATGAATCGTAAATGAGGTATATTGCTCACCATTCCATCATGTCCCATCAAGGAATGCTTATATATACACTGTACTGAATGCTTATATATACACTGTACTAAACTTTGTTGAAATTGCTTACCATTTTGAGAAGTAACCACATGTGATGCGACTTCCTGAGTTTCTTGCACTGGGATGGTCTCCCTGTGTGGACTGCAGTTAGCATCAAAGGGATTGTCTATATTGCTTTCTGTCTCCTCTTTTGAAAACTGTAACTGAGGGGAATCACCTTGGGTGATGCTGCTACATTCATGCTACAAGTAAATAAATCAAACAATCCATCATTCTTTCATGCAGTATCGCCACACTGGCACTGTCAGTACAAATTAGAAAAGTTCTTTACAGCATGTTCTCAGTGAACAGCACTAATAATCATACTATTATAAAAACAAAATAATAATAAAAGTAATTGTATTTACCAAATTTTTCTGAGTGGGAGGTTGTGTATCTTGTACTTGTACTATACTTGATGCTCTCTGACGAATTTCAAGCATGTACTGATATGTGCCTCTCAACTCAGATCTTAATGAATTTAACTTTTCAAGTCCTTGCAAGTCACTGCAACCTTTCTCGTAATCAGTTATTGAGTCTTCAACTTCCAACAACAATTTAGCTATTCCATTCATTGACCGTGAAAATTTAAGAGGATCAGTTATCAGGTCTTTGTTTTTGATTTTTGCACTTTCTGTACATGGTATGGGCTTTTTTGATTGTTCAGGACCATTTACATCTGCACAAAATATAAAAAAATAAGTAAAACCTATTCAATAAGTCTATCACATAAGTATATGGGTAAATAGTGGTAGTAGTTATATTAAGATTTTTAGCTCCCATTAATATTATTAATATTTTTTTCATTTTTAGTCAAAAATGCTATTTTCGACTTCTTCTTGAAAACCGCTAGTCCAAATGCTTTGATACTTGGTATGTAGGTACCTTGGGTAGACCTCTCTCAGATTTGTTCATTTTGTGATGATATCTTTAATTTTGATGAATATTTTTGTCGTTTTTGGTAAAAAGTGATATTTTCGACTTCTTGTTAAAAACCGCAAGTCCGATTGCTTAGATATTACATATGTAAGTACTACATATGAACCTCTCTCAGATTTGTTCATTTTGTGATGATATCTTTAATTTTGGTGAATATTTTTGGTAAAAAGTGATATTTTCGACTTCTTGTTAAAAAACGCAAATCCGATTGCTTTGATATTACATATATAGGTACCGTACTACATGTGGAACTCTCTCAGATTTGTTCATTTTGTGATAATATCTTTAATTCTCTAATTTTGGTGAATATTTTTGTCATTTTTGGTAAAAAGTGATATTTTCGACTTCTTGTTAAAAAACGTAATGGTGGGGGTAATGCGAAGAAAACTGAATCGGTTTATTACTCTTTACTAGTAAAACACAACACATGAATATAACTGCAGAGACGCATTCAATTTAACAGACTACTATAGTAAACATAAACATTTTATATTTGAGTGTGCGTAGATACAGACATATATATTTAAAAAAAAAAAGTTTTTGAAAAGCTTGAACCCAGAATGAGACTCAGTACTAATTTTCTAGATAGCGCAGAATGATGGCACAACTAGAGGGCACACAATGCTTATTTCGGGAAATGCTCTGGCACAGAGTACCAATTTTGATCCCCAAACAAACCTCCATGGTCGTTTTGGTTCCATTTTAATACATTTGTGCAGGATTTCAGGGGTTGACCAGGTATACTCAAGTTGTATAAATATATACAACAGTAGTCATTCATCAGAGACTGTTAAATTTGTCTGTAGTTAAAGCTGCAAATTAATTGAATGTAAACTGTACTGGTTTATTGTACCTTTGAATCCATCAGATCCTGTACTATAAAAACCACTATCATTCAGACAGTCAACTGAAGATGGATTGACTGAAAAGTAATATGAAATATACTAAGCATTAGATATTATAGCAAACACAGCGAGAGTGACTGAAGGTCGCTCACAATGTGATTATTTTTTTTTTGTCATTATCAATTTATTAATTTTATCATATTTTGCAGATTTTCCAACATTTTTTACTCCTGTGTGCGAAGCACACAATGGGAGTCTTTGCAGTTACCCTGTCTGTATATGTGTGTGTGTTTGTCCGTTCCACTGATATCTCAAGAACCGTATGTTGGTTTTTAATGAAACTTGTTGTATAGATGCTCTGGGCTAATCATATTAATTACCTAATTTGCATAATAAATCATAATTTTTGGTTCTAATCGCATCTCAATGCAACTTTGTACATGTATGGTCTGTGACAGTACTTATCTTAATTCAATGAATTTTGGTAGAGATGTACTGAATATAACATGAAAACAGCAAATGTGTTTGTGTTTCTTAGCAAGACAAGGGGAAGAATTAATGCATCACCTGCAGTACAATAATCTTCCAATCAACAATGAATAACTTACTCTGGTTCTCTGATTCAGCACAATCTTTCTCTTCAAGTTGCTTGATAGATTCTTTCATGACTTCCTGGTTCACTTCTGTGGCATTTGCATTGTTGGCTTTCAAACTTTGACAAGTGTTACAAGTTGATTGCTTATTCTGTGTGGGACCTGGATTTGATTCCACATCGCCACATCTAAGTAGACATAGAATGACGACTATACGTGTCATCAAGCTGCTGTCAAGTTGAAAATGAATACCACCATTGCTGCTCATTGAATTATGTTGACTAAAATATTCAATTCGGTTTGCTTTTGTTGAGACACCCATACTTTCTGCAAAAAAATGTCTGTATACAAATAAAAATGTGTATCAGGTTGTGTCAAATTCGCCATGCAGGGTTCAGAAGGTTGCGTACCTTGTTTGTTTGATCTACGTATCTATCGGTATATTCATTCTAGATAGAATCAACATGGGGATTTTAAAAAAATGTCAACACTAAGCATGCAGAGTTAAGAAGGTTGTGTACCTTGGCTAACTTAATCATTACAGAAGCAAAATGTGAAAAAATATATTGAATCAATCCAAACACATTGAAAAATTGAAACAAATATCTTAAAATTTGTGTGTTTATTAACCCTCAAGTGAACTCAGGTTGGAATATATACATATTGGCTCCCATTATGAAAACCAGTGTTATGTTCCCATATCCTAGCTGGTATGATGGGTTGTGTCAGAAGCAAATTGTGCACACCAAATATTAAACTCACCTTTCTGCCACTTGGCCAGCAAGGACTATGTATTAGGAAAAAAAGGAAAGTTAAGACAGTCTGGCTCCTAGTTTTCCAGAAATTTCACAGCCCTATGAACGAGGAAGTAATAATGCATGGGATCAAAGTATATTTCAAAGGTTAGATCAATTTAAATAGAAGATGCCTGTTACAGATATCATATACATCAGATATCAGAAAGTCTAGCGAACTGGAAATGAACCACGATGATCATACACGTGTTATTTGTTGCAAGCATTGACCCGTCAAAACTGCCCAAACGAAACGAATTTTCTCGATTGCGAATTATTGATATTACCTTTTATAAAAAAGATAGTCAAAATGGGAAATATCTTTCATTGAGAATGACCCTGAGATGACCCCTCAGTAACGTTACGTTTTGCCCATGCGCTAGCTCATTAGCATAATTTATACATACAACATGGCGGCCAAAATAGGTCAGATTTTGCAATCCCGCGATGAAAACGAATAAATGAATGTTTTATTATTTTGTTTGGATATTTCATGTCGACAAGGTAAATAAAACATCTCTCATTTAATAAAACTGGTTCAATTTTCTTTGTTTACGAGGTGGTGGGATTTGCTCTTCATTTGCGAGACAGTCCACAGAAGTGCATTGGCCGGCTGGGGATCGATAGTATAGTACCGATTGGAAACAAGCTAGTTTTTCATTTCAAACTTTGAATGAAACTGTTTGGCAGGACTCCAGAAGACGTACCTACACTTTATGCAAAGTTTTTAAAATTAAGCTAATTTATTCATGACGTAGCAGTTTCTGTGCTCATGAATATTCATTAATTTGTGGGTCAATACTTTCTAAAAGGGGTGATATATTATTTTGGGGGAAGAGTTAGAAAGGGGGATTAGCAATCCTTAGGGGAACCCATTTGGAAAGCAGCAAAGCTCTTCATGTTTGTTGCATGTGACTTGCAACTGTCAACTGTGTTTGCACTTCGATGATTCGCTTCAACTGGCTTCCATGTGAGATAGTATTCTTGTGTTCTGTTTTTCCAACTTGAGTTCTTGATATACAGAAGCTGCTGTTTATGTTTTTAATGTCTTTCATTTCTTGTCTTGTAGGAGTGTCCTGTTCGTGATTTGAACTTGCAATCTTTAAGTTCCCAGCGCACTGTCTTGTCCACTGTACCACGAGTATCTTCAGACAAGTGATAGGATTTAAGTCCTATTTATGGGAGTACTGTTCTCACTAGCATTCAAAAATCATGCTAACTGTACTGGATTCGAACCAGCAATCTCTCACATTGCCTACATTGTACATATCCACTGAACCATATAGGTAGTCATGAAAATGAATGATTTCTTTCTCATATTTAGCTTTATTGCAAATTAGTGTTTGCGAGAAAAGACTGGCAGGCATGGGAATTGAACTCGGGTCCTCCTGATCACTGTGTAGACAACTGACCCACAAGATCAGGATGGATTGACTAGTTGTGTATGCATTTGATGAGACTATATAGTGTGTATATATATAGAAATACAACATATTTCTATTATTTAGTTACAATTGTCCCAAAATTTGCCAATTTTGTGTTTTTACTTGTGTAAACTATATGCATGCCATAACCCGTTTGTGTACATCTTGCCAATTCGGTGTTTGCCATTTGCGTTGCCCATACCTGACCCCAGCCTAACCCTAATGCCAAGACATATTCCTGTTAATAATTGCTCAATAATGATACTCTGTTGTGTACTGTCTGCGGGTAAGTTGCATTGATGTCAACTGATTAAACAAGTCACGTTTAAGTAATTTCCACTATTAACAAGTGGTTAAATTGTGACAATAAATGTGTAGACATATATTTGAGACTTATTTTGGCGTAGACAACTCTCGTTTAATTATTTTACACAATTACAAGTTGTTAAATTGAGAGAATAAATGTGTGGCCAAATATTTGAGACTTATTTTTGTGTAGAAAACTCATTTAATAATTTTACACCATTACAAGTTGTTAAATTCAGAGAATAAATGTGTCGACAAATGATACTTATTTAGGTGTAAGAACTCGTGGTTGACCAACTTCCACCATTGCAAGTTGTTAAAATAATGAAATAAATATACTGGTATCATTGGATATTTGATTAATTGTGAAACTTTCTAACAACATGTTAACTGCTGACTTCGAACCCTCAATCAACAATTCCGCAGACACAGTATAAATTCCACAACACCACAGAAGAAATTCGTCTGTTGCATGAATTGTTTTCCTATAGGGAACGCCATCGACACTTTAACAAAACTTACCTTGGACTTGGGTCTTGTTTATCTCTTGTCACAATCTGGAAACTGATGAACAAATTATGCGTCGTCCAGTTTAAGACGCAAGCTATTTTATTCATTCAGTTTTACATGGTGGAGTTTCGTGAGGTTTATTATTTTTTCGCGACGTTCTTTGTTTACTTGTTACAGTTTGAGGGATTTCATTTTATTTGATTTACATTCTTACGGTAGCTCTGAGCGGGACTTGAATCCACTGTCTTTTCAAGCTAATTTTGTTTTACCTCGATGGCATGCTTGTGTACCACGCCACAACGTTGGTCGTTGAGTGGTGTTCATTTTTCTAAATACTCCAGTGTTTTTAACTTTTTCCCAACTTCACAAATCAAGTTGCGATGGACACCCCTGTCTATTAGCCTTAAAGATTGCGTACTTGGTAATCTGAACGTAACACATGGCCACTCTCCTGTTAGCGATTTGCATGTAGCTATTTTGCTGAGACCGTCTTATGGAAATGTTGGTGGTCGTTATACAAAGGTTCAAGTGTGGATAGGTCTACAATAGGGTGGTCGCTGGTTGCGTTGGACAGGTGTTCGCTATATCCAGTGTCTTTAATGTGTAAATTGCGAAGGGACTGTACTAAGGTGGTCGGTATGAGCAGGTGGTCGCTCTGCACAGGTGGTCGTTCACACAGGTTTGACTGTATAATAATTTTATTGTTCTTATACAGTACTGTTATATAACCTCTAATTTCCAAGGGCTATACATTTTTCACTGGGATTCACCTATAATGACCCAACAATCAGTTGATTTCAAATTTAAATTGTCAGTATTTTATTCATTAAGTAGAAATAATGCAATAATATAAAAATAAGACATGCATACACAAAGTCAGTATGTGCTGGTTGTCACATCAAACTCAACCTACCAGATACAGCTGGTAAATTACATGTTGGTGGCTTGGTGACATATGATGGACCATCCAACTATGTATATTGCAATTCAGTAGTTCAATAGTCATTATTCACTTTATTGTAGAAAAACCGTACCAACCAGAAGAGCCCAATCAATGGTGGAGACTGCTGATACCCCTGTTTTACTATAATGGAATATTCCATCTGTTCCCATCTATCATTGTACAGTGGTTGTTGGGTCGACCTATTGAACTCATGGCAGGGTGGGTCAGAACGTCATTAATCTACTTCCTCAGTGGAATAGGTGGTAATTTGGTAAGTCTATTTATATAGATTAATACCAACAAAATTTAGATGCAAGAGTTTGCGAAGTGTATTTTTCAATAATCTTTTATTTAATTCTGGACTAATTGCTTTAAATTTCCTATTGGCTACATAGAGGTCTTGATGATTTTTCAATAAAATGGGATACAAATTTCATGGCTGTCAATTTGTGAGATGACAAAAAGTTAATTTTGTGTATACAACTTGTATTGTGTTGAATAATTCACAACTTTTCAAATTTTAATCAGTTTGCATGCCACAATTTATGGTTTTCCAGACTAAATGTTTTTGATCTACCGGTAATAATACACTTAAATTTGTTGTATAATATAATTTGTATTATATGAGGAATTCAACCAGTTTATATAAAATAATGCAAAAATTGTGAAGTGCTGTGTTATATTCTTGTTTTTCTGAATGTAATAACTGTATCATTTCTCATGCAACAGGTGTCTGGTATACTGAGTCCATACTCGCCACAGGTTGGTCCATCGGGTGCACTGTGTGGATTACTGGCAATACATATAGTAGAATACTTCCAATCCTATCAGCTCATTGAAAGACCATGTCTACAATTTATTAAGTTACTTCTTGTAACTGTCCTTTTCTTCATGAGTGGCACATTACCATATGTGGACAACTTTGCGCACTTAGGGGGTTTTATCATCGGAATCTTAGCGGCAATTGTCTTTCTTCCATACATTGTGTTTGGTAAATGGGATGCAAATAGAAAACGATGTCTCCTTGCTGTATGTTTTCCCATTTTAATTGGAATGTTGATATTCTTGTTTTTTGTCTTCTTTGTCGTGCAGACTGTTGAGTTGTGTACTCATTGTAAGTATTTTAACTGTTTGCCGTACACATCGTCAATGTGTAATGATACATGGTATTACGACCAGTTACACCTGCACACTGTTGGACAATAATTTCCATATTTCTGTATAATAGTTTTGCACTAACCAATCACTTTATATGTTCCTTTGAGCAATGACTTGCTCAACCACAGTGCTCTTAAACTAAGACAGTAGTATACATTGTATTGTTGCCAACATTTACAGACACTTTTCCACATTGGACAAAACACAAATTTTGATGGTGCTGCTAAATAATCTGTATATTCGGCAGGTTAACATTTTATGAAGAACAAAGCAAATTCTGTAAAGAACTTCTTTGTTGAAGGTTAAAAAAATTGATGATGCATGAAAAGATCAAGTGAGACAATGTGTAGTGAGATATGTATATTTTAGCTTTTATTTCATTGGCAATCCAAATAACAAATGTACAAAAGAGATACAGGAATTAAGCATTTGTGAATAAACATGTTCATTCTATTCAATAAATAGTTGTCTATGTAAGTCATAATCAGGTAGGTTTCCTCATACATACAAGTGACTTTTACATGTGATGGATGGTTTGTTGAATCATGTCAGCAGCTTACAGGCTTGTTCTCAGTTTTTCAAAAAGTGACTCTTCTGAGTAACAGTTCTAAAATCCAGCAAAAAGTTTGAATTATAGCAAGTAGGTACTTGAGTACCAGGTATTATTTTATTTCAACATGGTTGATATATCTAATATTTGAAGGTATATTCTGATAAAAAATCTCCCAACACAGACCCCTGCAGAAGGTCTAAAAATAATAAACCTAACTAGACATAAAAACAAAATGACTACCTGCTTGGCCAGATGAGGAAAAACATGTCCCATGTCTGAATAATTTCAATCAAATTTTACAATGAAGTGCCTCATAAACAAATCAATATGTGCAATTTCAAAAGCAAAATAGCATATAATGCACCTTTTCTTTAAGTCCAACCATTTAGCGAATAAACAATTCTATGCATGAATAAAGATAATATTTTGAGATTTACAGTAACCCTATAAATGTACTTTAGATAATGAAATACATAATTGAACACAGTTATTAATTTGATATTGCCTTCACCCATCTACTGTAAAATACTAGATTTTAGTGAGAATTAATTTTGACAGGAAAGACTTTTTGGATGTATGGAAATTTAACTGTTGAATAATAAAGTTGAATGTAAAATATAGAGAAATAGGTATATTTCTTGATTTTATTTTCACTGAATCATCCCTTCAGCGAAAATAAATTCCAAGCGAAATTAAGTATTTTACAGTGCATCATTTTGACTGTGCTCTGTCACTTATGGTGTAGTGGTTATTGGATTGAAAAATAAATTGCTTAGCATATAAGGTTTCTTGCACATTAACACAGCTAGATGCCACCCCCACCCCACCCCCACCCCCGGAAAAAAAAAACTCCAAGCAACATAACCTACCCTGTCGGTCACACCAATGCCAGTCATTGACCTTGAAAGAAAGTAACTTAAAGTACGAAGACAGTCTTTTGAACAGAAATCTTAAAGTTATAAGAGAAACAAACTGTACGCTGGCAAATCAATAAATATATGTTATTAACTAACAAACGCAAAATGTGTTGGTCTAAAATTTCATTAACTACGACTAAAATGTGTTCAGTTGGAGCCTGTTGCTGTCATTATGTTGAAATAAAATGCATCATTCGCCAAAAAAAGTTGCATACACATCAAATAATGTAGTTGGTTTGAAAATAAAATTATGTTTTATTCTCGCATTAAAATTCTAACTTCATAGTATTAATAATGAAATGTTATATAAAATAAATTTCGGCAACTGTACAAACGGCAGGTTCATGAATCTATTTACAGACTCTACAATCACACTGGCTAGTCAATTACGTGACGCAATAAGAACTTCTCACTGCTTGGTGCACGCTTCACTTTTATCCATATATTCATTTCTTTGGTGCTTTATATCTTTCCCAGTGATGGTGATTGAGTTTGCTCAACTCTTCTAGTTGTGCGATGTCTTTTAAATACAATGAAAGTTTCAACAGTTCTTTGTCCTTTTGCCGATTTAAATGAGCTTGGCGGAATGGTCGTATCTATATAACAAAATGAAAGGAGTTGCTAAAAACTGATATCCCACACTGACTCAAGTCTCATTGCTATACCAAGGCTTTACGGTGACTCCGCTATACCAAGGCTTTACTCGACACTGACTCCGCTATACTCAGCCTCTACTCTACACTGACTCCGGTCTCATCGCTATACTCAACCTCTACTCTACTCTACTCTACTCTACTCTACTCTACTCTACTCTACTCTACTCTACTCTACTCTACTCTACACTGACTCCAGTCTCATTGCTATATCGTACTTATCTGGGTAAGAGCCCATGCCTGGGCAAACGCCCACCCCCCACTTTTGACACAATAAAGTAGTTGAGGTCATATTCGGGCACACGCCCAGGGGGTCTTTTTCAACACACAAAAAAATTATTTTCTATTCGTTGACTGTGGTTGTATTAACACTAACAGTTGACTTTCTTGTAGTCTGTCGTGATACTTATAAAAATTGTTAATTGCATAAAACAAGGGGTGAACGCAAAATAGCTGTGACAGCTTTCTGCCTTCAGGGCAGCATATTCTGAATCAAAACAGTCAGCTAGTCTATAAAATTATATATTAAAGCAGAAACGGTAGTTCTCTTTTTGAAATATGTTGTGGCCCTAAAAATGGCCGGCCGTTTGGGTTGTGCTTCCTTAGAAACGATTCAGGCAAATCGTATAAGGAGAGCCGCAAGTGTCGCACTCGTTCGGCTTTAGCGCCGTCGACAATGAAACCAATGTTGCAATATTATAGCAACCCATACCTGGGAGAGTGGTTGAAATCACGTTATTTTGGCTTTATAAAATATTTTGTAGCAGCTTGCGAATTAATAACTGGGATCAGCAATTTTGCAATGTCACGCCGAAGACTGCCAACTTTTTCCCATCTTTCATCACCATCATGAAAACATTCTTCTGTCGTTGGATAAAAAAAAAACTTCCTATTTCAAGTCCACCGCGATATCCATATGGTGAGACATTCCTACCGCCGGAACTTGCTTAATGACAACTTTCACCGTGATTAATAAGCGTCGAGTCTGATAAAAAAGCAATGTCACGATTTGATCTTTATGATGAAATACTAGTAGTGATGTCATTCTTAGCCAATCAGTAAAGCAGATGCATAAAGGTCAAAGATGATTGCTAGACTGTAAACAAAAGCATCGTGTGCCATCGCAGCAGAGCGACCCCATTTTTCTTGGTTCTTTATTATGATTAGACATGAATGAAAAGTGCCAAGCTGACAGACTGCGAAATCTGTGGATTAAAAGTGCTAAGTTCAAATTGTGTGGGACGATATCGACGAACTTCAGGAATAAGTTGTAGGGATTTTGTTCGACGGCTACAGTGATGCCGACTTGGACTTTGTAGGTTTTGAGTTTGACGAAGATGGCAATGAACGTACAAATAATGATCTGAGAAGTTTTTTTTCAAACAGCTATGAATTTTTATAATTTTTACTGTGTAAATTTGTAAATTATTATTGATCTTGTATGACGGTTGATGCGTAATTTGTCGAGACCGGAAATCATTTTACGCAGTTTAACCCCTGACATTTGAATTCATTTTGAGTTCACGCGTGTTTGTCGGCAGGAAAATCCTAATTCAAATGATTCCTCACTGTCTATTTTTATTATTTCTGGTTTATTTGTCACATTATAAGCAATACATTATTTTTGTTCTACTTCTAGTGTTGCATATTGTTCATTTATTTCCGTTGCATGTTTTCATTTGCCGTTCTATTCCCTGCCGCAGTTCGATCGAACTGCGTGTTGTAGTAAATTTTCCCGAATTTTCGGGTTTTTTTGCCGGGGATCTCCTGGCAAACGCCCACCCCTTCTTTTTGGCAATTTTCCATGTTCAAGACCCTGGGCTTATACCCGGATAAATACGGTACTAAGGCTTTACTCTAAACTGACTTCAGTCTCATTACTATACTCAGGCTCTACTCTACACCGACTCCGGTCTCATTGCCATACTCGATCAGACTCTACTCTACACTGACTCCAATCTCATTGCTATACCAAGGCTTTACTCTACACTGACTCAAGTCTCATTGCTATACTTAGGCTTTACTCTACACTGACTCCAGTCTCATTGCTATACTTAGGCTTTACTCTACACTGACTCCAGTCTCATTGCCAAACTCAGGCTCTACTGTACACTGACTCCGGTCTCATTGCTATACTTCAGCTGTACTCTACACTGACTCCAGTCTCATTGCTATACTTTAGCTGTACTCTACACTGACTTCAGTCTCATTGCTATACTTAGGCTGTACTCTACACTGACTGCAGTCTCATTGCTATACTTAGGCTGTACTTTACACTGACTCCAGTCTCATTGTCAAACTCGGGCTCTACTGTACACTGACTCCAGTCTCATTGCTATACTTAAACTGTACTTGATACTGACTCCAGTGTAATTAACATTATTATATGATTGTTTGAATCGTTAATTTCTTGTCACAAGCAAAATATTGCACTCAGGCACTAGTAGTACAAGGTCACATTGACCTCCGCTACAATCAATGTACTACCTTCATCCATACTTTGTGGTATTCTTGTGATAAATCTCTTAATATACAGGACAAATAAAAATTATGTTGTTCTCATAACCAGACCCTAATACCATAATATTTAAAGCAGAAGCTTCGTCACAGAAATTTAGTCCTAATCGATGATAACTTTGCAAGCTAAAACGTGAAGGCTCATGGGTAGATGAACAGCACGCTCTGGTCGCTTACTGCATGTGCAGGTGACGACCCCCTTGCGTTAATGAATATTATGAGATTCATCTAAAATTAATATTAATATATACTGAGTAATATAAATAATCATATAATACGTAATATAAATACATATTAAAATAAATATATAATGTCTGATATGGCTGGATACAGATGAATGCCTGAAGGTTGTTCCGTATTAATCAGGATAAACTTACCCGGAGTCCATTCTGGGGATTCATCAGAAAGTTTCGTCTGATATCATCAAACATTATAGTGTTATTGCTACTGTACTCTTCAAACTTTCCCCAGATGACACCTAGAGGTTTAGTCTGCAGCAAAAACAATGTATATCAATATTCTGTTTTAAATGTAAAAAAATGTTACAATTTTGTATTACGAATTTACTTTAATACAGTTCTAAATCTTACTCAATTTGTTTCCTACTGGCACATGTAGCATTCAAACACCAATGTAGCACATTAGCGATCAAATTTGCTTGTCAGTTTACAATGTTGATTTCTCACTAATGTGCTGCATTGGTGTTTGAATGCTATGTACACCGATTGAAAACGCTTTCAAAATGATTGCCATAGTCATGCATTCAAGTTACTTTATCCAGGGTGGGGAGTAGTTTTCACTTGAAACTTAGAATAGGTGTTTTTTTTTGGTGACTTCATAAAAGTTTGAAAATCCCATGCAGTAAAACAAATACTAAATTGGTGTAGAATATTAGATTGGATAACATATATAAATTTAAGAATTCTCAGGTAAGGGGGGGGGTTCTCATTTGAAAACTGAGGGTGGGTAGGAAGATTTTGTGAAACAAAAATTGTCAAACAATTTTAATAAAGAATGTGGAAAATGGTTTAAATTGTCAGACAGATAGATGTAAATAAAATATTTGCCGAAAAGAAAATTCCTGCAAGCCCCCCCCCCCCATTTCCGATGTGTAACCCCTATGTGCTTTTTCCCTCTTGATAAAAACTTGTTTCCTTCAGCTACCTTTAAAGTCACACATTCAAGAAAATGAAGAAGACAATACGTCCTCAGCCACACCATTGCTCTAATGTTATTTGTAACAATGGTATTGGCCTAGGTTGTATTTGACACTGATATCTTACCTCCACAACTCCATATTTGGGCGTATAGACTGATATCATAGCACCACTGTCCAACATGAATGCTAGTTTATAATCTGGATGAGATGAAACACCGAGTTCTTTCATCTTTGCATCTATCCATTTCATACTGGTAGCAGCTACAGACAAAAAAAAAAACATAAATGTCACAGACCCAGTCTTTGAAAAAGAAATACACGACCTATAGAGATCATGAATAACTAAATAATATGGGTATTGTATCACTGCCCAGTCCACATGCAGGACTGTTTATGAATGCATTCAAATATTAGACAAGAATCTAATCACAAAAAGTATTTACACTACCAGGATCATGTCTTGCTTTTCTGAAATGGGTTAGGACACACCAACTTTGAATCAAATCACAAAAATAAATCTGTGTGTATCAGTAACCTCCATGAGTACAGACAACACCGTGTTTGAATGAAAGTGCACCAGACACACCAAAAGAAATTGTTGATGACATGTTGAAACACAAAAATCTTTAAAGGCACATGAAAATAAAACCAACATGGCTACCAGTCGGCCATTTTGAATCAACATCAGTAACCCATTACGTGTGTTGTTCATACTAATATTTACTTGTTGGCACTTTACTAAAAGTTTTCATAATCGCGACAGCCCAAAATAATACAAAATACAAGATGTATGTAATAATAATAAACAAGCCATGCATGGCACAGTCCCCATTAATTATCAAATTTAAGATATATAGTTTTGTTTATAGTGATATAGCTGGAATATAACCATGTCAGGAATATGATTTTTTAACATTAGAATGATTGACATTTGTATCTGATCGTCAAACAAGTACTTGTCCATATTGAGAGATATTGCTCTGGAACAGCATTCAAAATCAGCCATTTTGAATACATGTATATATATAACATGATGTATAATGAATATATAAAATTTGAATATAATCAGTCAAAGCATTTAAGAGATATGGCTCTAGAAGCCCATTCATTAAAACAAAATGGCCGCCAGACAGCCATTTTGAATCCGATCTGAAAAATAAATGATGTGCATCAGGAACCTGTAATGTCTAATATATGTACCAAGTTTGAACGAAATCCATCCAGAAATGCCAGAAATGCTTGATATTTGATGTTTTTTAGCACAAAAATGGCCACCATTTGGCCATTTTGAATAGAATCGTCAAACCAATATATCTGTCTATCTATGAAATGATGTATAATGAATATTTAAAATTTGAACATAATCAGTGAAAGCAAGTCAGAGATATGGCACGAGAACCACATTCATTAATACAAAATGGTAACCAGTCGGCCATTTTGAATCTTATCTGAAAAACAAAATTACTTGCATCAAGGTCCCATAACGTCTATGGTATATACCAAGTTTGAACAAAATCCATCTGTAAACAGCCAAGAAATGCTCGATTTTTAGGATTTTTTAGCACAAAAATGGCCGCCATTCAACCATCTTGAATCAGATGGTAAAACAAAATGATGTGCATCAAGGTCCTATAATGTCTAATGTATATACCAAGTTTGAACAAAATCCATCTGTAAACAGCCGAGAAATGCTTGATTTTTAGGATTTATTAGCACAAAAATGGCCGCCATTCGACCATCTTGAATCAGATCGTAAAACAAAATGTGCATCAAGGTCCTATAATGTCTAATGTATATACCAAGTTTGAACAAAATCCATCTGTAAACAGCCGAGAAATGCTTGATTTTTAGGATTTTTAGCACAAAAATGGCCGCCATTCGACCATCTTGAATCAGATCGTAAAACAAAATGATGTGCATCAAGGTCCTATAATGTCTAATGTATATACCAAGTTTGAACAAAATCCATCTGTAAACAGCCGAGAAATGCTTGATTTTGATGATTTTTGGCACAAAAATGGCCACCATTCGGCCATCTTGAATCAGATCGTGAAACAAATTTACGTGCATATGTATAATATCATGTATGATGTATGTGTGAAGTTTCATTGTGATTGATTCAGGCATTTCTAAGATACAGGTCCGGACAGATGCACACACCCACGCACGGACACACGGAGGTCAAAACATAAGTCCCCGTTTTCGGACTGCGTCCGAACGGGGACTAATAAAAATGATAAAAAGTATAGTAC
The DNA here is from genome assembly GCF_978046115.1 of Saccoglossus kowalevskii. Classification (NCBI taxonomy): domain Eukaryota; kingdom Metazoa; phylum Hemichordata; class Enteropneusta; family Harrimaniidae; genus Saccoglossus; species Saccoglossus kowalevskii. The sequence goes on along the minus strand of NC_140650.1, from coordinate 15,031,368 downwards.
TAATAAAATAAAATAAAATATATGAAATTAAAAAATATCTGTCGTACAATACCAGTATATCAGATTGTAATTTGTTTGCGGATAAACCAAAAGAATCCTGACTACCTGAAAGACAAGCATTTTATCACAATGGTGTGAGGGTATGGAGCAAAGGGTTATGACCCCTGACTACTTTGATAACTAATTTGCACACAAACATTTACTAAATGAGTTATTTCAAACAATAATCAAACAGGTTAGTATGTGCAGATTTTCAGCCGAATTTATTGATTACTGTCTGACTGTAGTGTTCTATTTTATTGTGACATCTGGTTTTTTAGACACCAGTAAACAAAACTGAATAATTATCCAAATTATTATGCAAGAATCATAAATTGATCAGTTTTTTCAGTTTAATTAATTATCACAAAAACATTTCCCACATATTTATGTATTTGGACATTCCCATTGCCAACAGGTCTTCACAAAATTTTGTGAAAATACTGTGGGGAAAAAATATGCAGGTTTATTTTGGGAAATTTTACAAAAAGATAACTTGGGATAGCAGTAATTTTCTTGTATCAAGAACTGTATTGGACATAAAAGATTTGGTTAATACTTACACCAAATAACTATGTCATAATCTTCATAAGCTGCAGTTAAAAATTCATGTAAATATGGTCGCATCAGTTCAAACCCTGTCTCTGCACATGATCTATGGTCTGAAAAGACAAATATCAACACTGTCACATAAACGCCAAAGTCCATTTGCTATTTTTTTTAAATTCATAAAAGCATGTACCATTCATCAGTGATGGCAAATGGGTAAAAGGCTAACAACAAAATTATTCATTTTCAAAATATTACTTTTGGTAATAGATTTTATAAATAAAAAAATTTTGAAAAATTCGACAGGTATATATTCTGCTTAGGTAATAAATCCTTTCTTTGGAAGAACATACACAATTTGATAACAAGGGCCATGTTTCATGAAACATTGTGCTCCCAATTTAGTGATTTTTACTAATTTCAGTAAATTTTGAGATCTTTCTCATTTTTTTGTACACTAGTAGATTATTCAAAATTCAGGTGTAAAAATTGTACGGTATCATTAAAAACATATTGCAAACACCCAGAAATGCACATCAAGTACATCAAAATTGTTAAATACTAACTTTTCAAAGTCTTTACGTAGGCGCAAACATTTTTTAATGAACAAAATCTATAAATTTTGTGATGCCTTCCATGAAATTTCACTCTGTTCATGTGTATCCATGGTAACACTCACCAAACAATGTATAGTCAATATCTAAAACCAATAACTTTTTCCCAGGTCTTGGAGGGTTTAGAATTTTCACTTCATAGTTCTTGACTCTATTTTCAATTTTTCGTAAATTTTCTTCCCTGGAAACAAACAAAAGTTTGGTGTCAATCATACTACATGCTGTGTGAATTAACATGAGAGTGACTTTCACTGGCGTTCTAGGAAGTCACAATGACTATTGATGGGGTCATAGGGAGTCACAGTGACTTTAACTGGGGTCATAGGGAGTCACAGTGACTTTAACTGGGGTCTTAGGAAGACACAGTCACTGTTCTTGGAGTCATAGGGACTTTTGTAAGCAGTAAAACTTTCATTAGTTTCTTAGGAGTCACAGTGACTTTTACTGGGGTCATAGGGAGTCAAAGTGACTTTTACTGGGGTAATTTTAACTGGGGTCATAAGGAGTCACAGTGACTTACTGGAGTCATAAGGGAGTCACAGTGACTTTAACTGGGGTCTTACGAAGACACAGTCACTATTCTTGGAGTCATAGGGACTTTTGTAAGCAGTGAAAGTTTCATTGGTTTCTTAGGAGTCACAGTGACTTTTACTAGGGTCATAGGAAGTCACAGTGACTTTTACTAGGGTCATAGGAAGTCACAGTGACTTTTACTAGGGTCATAGGAAGTCACAGTGACTTTTACTAGGGTCATAGGAAGTCACAGTGACTTTTACTGGGGTCATAGGAAGACATAGTCACTATTCTTGGGGTCATAGGGACTTTTGTAAGCAGTGAAAGTTTCATCAAGTCTTTGGGAGTCGCAGTGACTTTTTACTGGGGTTGTAAGCGTCAATCTCTTTTATAATATATGTCTATGGAGAAAGAACTGAAAAAGTGGTTGGTTGATGAAACTTAAATAGAGGAAACAGCATGTAAAATTCAATTGACAGGATTTTCCTGTAATATTTGTGAAAGTTATCGGGTCCAGGTGCAGCAACAAATTACAAACACAGAAACTACATTGTATGTACTAGCTGCCATTTGCACTACAATGGAAAAGAAGCCACACCCATAGATTCAATACTTGTCACATGCTAGTTTAGTCAGTGTTATTTAATATGACTCCACAGTCATGCATCATTGGCCATCAAAAAAAGATTACATGAGCTTTAAATAATTTACCTATTTTCTATAAGTACTACATCCTCCTCGATATCAAAATCATCAACGACCTCACCCACGTCAGGTGGTGGTTCTGTGATTGCCTGGATTGCTTCTTCCCTTGTTCCCATCATCATGATTTTACTGTTTGGTTTGAGCTTCAGTACAGATAGCTGCATATCATCATCTGGTGGTTTACCTGTGTATATAGGCAGCATAAAACAAGATAGGTGAGGTCAATCATGTTTTACAAAACACTGAGAACTTTTAATTATTGAGAACCATGGAATTTCCATTAGGAGACCAAGAAAAAAAACAGGAACATCAGTTTCGAAGAAATTTTATTTAAAAAATTGGCTTAAAAATTAATTATAGTTTTTAATATTATTATACATCTGTTGCCGTAACACCATAAGTTACAGCGTGCCGTAATGTTGCGGTATTTTCTTTCTACCATATTAGGAAATGCGAATTTCAAATATGGAATGACTATGTACGTACACGTCCTCTAATAATAAAAACAAACATGGCTGCCACCAGAGTTTGACTGGACTCTACACAAAGAGATTCGCTGATTTTGTTCTAAACATTTTGGATTTCGGCATTCCCATGGTGTATCCTTGAAGGGAAAAGATGTATAATAATAAGGGTATTACGAAGATACCTCAAAGTATGCACTCAGACAGTACACTGTCGCATCGACCTCCACTGTGTGTCGGTCTATACTGCCGCTGTACTGTCTTCATGCATACTTTGAGGTATCTTCGTAATAACCTTATATTATTATGTTGTATTACCAAGGTGCCAGGCATTTTGCTTTGCTTGTGGAAGAACATAGAGGCTATAGATGAAGTGTATCTATCTACTAAGCATAATCAATTACAATTGGGGTAATTATTAATCTAATCAATTCCTAATCTATTTAATTTTTTGTTTTTCATTTTTTGTTTTGTCGTTTCCTCTGTGAACATTTTAATGTTTTTTACCAGAATAAGAAATTTATTTTCTAAATTGATGCAATAAATATTCTATTCATATAGTGTAGTAGTTGTTAACAATGCTTGTGAATCTATTTACTCAGAATGTTGACATTACATTCATGTTTACAAAATCCCATGCACATTTATTTGAATTCTGAGTGATATATGAGCTGTCTACACTGCAGTGTCAAAGATCGATACAACTGTAGTACCCGGTAAAGGTATAGTAGTATTTGAAAGAATTCTGTTCATTTTGTCATCGGTGTTGTTAACATTGCTGCGGTTTTATTAACTAAACATGTTTTTATCCAATTTCTAACATACTTCCTTGGAAACTTCCTTGGTACACTGTAGAAGATCAAAAGTACCTCCTTTTAATTTATCAACAGGGCAAATAAAAAGACAGGACATTTTCTCCAGTTATGTCATCCATTCTACTGCACTCCCTGCCCATTCATCTATTGGTTTATAATATTTGTCAGTTTGCCCAGGGTCTCCAGTAAGTTTTAATAGATGGCGTCCCTTGGACAAAATTTAGTGATATTTTAGTCATTATGATCAGAATACATCATATTACATCACCATTAATAAAAAAAAAATAAAAAAGTTTGGATTCACAACTTTCTCTTTTTTTCTGCAACCCAGGTAACAGTTGGTGGTAGTAGTATCAATAGTTTAGTGGTGTTTCGTTCCAACGCTCTTTCATCCCAGTTGCTTTGCCCAAATGTTGTTTCATTCCAATGCTGTCTGATGTCAATAATGTGACAAAAACCATTAGTTTGATGTTATTTTTGCCTAGATTTAGTGCTCCAAATCACATTTACATGTGGCAGTCATTTTCTTCAGGTCGGACAAGGACAGTATGACATCATTGGAGAAGATATTCCTGATAACTTGTTGGATACACCTGTAAAGCGAACTACTCGTTGTCGTCAACCACAGATGCATGCGTATACTGCCCACAGTTTTTTGAGAGAAATATACAAATAAATGTAGGATGCAGAGAAAATAGACAACAGTAAATACCACGAAGTTCATAGCAAAATACTAATAGTAGCTGACGATTATTTCTTGGTGTTTCAGCAGTTCCACTTTCCATGGAAGCTCATACAGTGATTTCATTAAGCCGAGTAATTTTGTCTTTGTTCAACATAAAGAAAATGGATAATTGAGCTAAACCCTGGGGGAAATCAGAATAGTTTTTGTGCTGGTGAGCATTTAATCAAAAAATTAAACATACTATTGATGAGTGATAGTTTCTGTTGCGTGCCTTATGAAAATGATGTACTTTTATCTGTTTTTATTTGCGACATATGCATTTGGTGTCGCACGTATGTGTTACGCAAGTCTATGGGAAGAACCATAGCTCTTCCGTGTCGATAAAAATCATATTGTCTGAAAATAGCAAATGACACCAAATTTACCAGAAATTAATAAAATACCATCACAAAGACTAAAAACCGACACACGAAGAGCTATAGACTCATAGTTAAGTTTCTTGCTAGAGCTAATTAAAAATAAATATGTAATTGTAAACCATATAACCTGGTGATGCATACTAATCGAAAGAATGTTTTTCGACATTTGGGGGAAGTGCTTTGTAATGCTGTCAAATATTCAAGTCAATGTCAGTTTGTCAAAAGTTCCGATCAATGGAAAACTTAAAACATACCTTTGTGTTTCAATCCTAATAATTTCTGACGCTGTGGCAAAACTCCTGTTTGCGCCTTTATTGCTTCTTTCAATTCCCTCACGGTATTTTCGCCGCCCAAATCGGAGATAGAGTATTCTTGCCCACTCCATTTCACGACCAATGTTACGGGCGCCGCCATATTGAATATTGGAAATAAAATAACGCCCTCACAGGTAAAGTGGCGACTTTTTAAAGTATTGCTGTGATAAATAGTGGACTTACCCTGCGGAGCGGCACCCATTCATAACAATTGTCACTCGTGTGATGGTGTGACAAAATCAATGTTGGCCCGCTGTAACCATATTTCGACGTTTTTCTTGATTTTGGGTGCTAGTTACAATTGCAAAGACTCTAGGCGTGACGTCACTAGAACTCTGTCACAGGGCGTTTGAGACCAAAGGTTGGATCATCAACAGGTTGTGTCGACTTCGTTATTGTAACATTTTGAGTCTGGGCGTTAACATTCCCCGACATTATTTCTGAAGTAGTCTGGACATTGATTTTACTGCTCTTGGGTCTTGTTGCAACGAGATATACTAGTACGATGACGGATTCGTGGACCGACTGAGTACCCTGTCTTCTCGAACTTATTCATGTTTACTAACTAGGTAGACATTCTTTTCCTGCTGGTCTTCGATCTGGTTCGACCCACTGTACATTTGATTAACTGCATATTGTATGCACAATGTTGCGATATAGAAAGGCGTTCTGTTTTCTGTGTGCATGTATCGCCCTAGCTGCCACCGCCCTTCTGATAACAGCATTTGTCACCGAGAATTGGGTTTGGTCGTATGTCTACCAGGACAAAGATGACATCCAACCCGACGACTACGGACAAAACAAAGTTCCGGATAATCCTAATGACCGTGGGACATACCTCGGGTCTATATACTTCGGGCTATTCAACGGCGTTGTATATTTAAACTGGGGTGCTGGACCCAGGAGTTATGAACAGAGTTGTAAGTTGTCTGATTTTTCGCGTCAATTGTTAAGTAAATTTAAAGCAGGGCGTTCCTTGATAAAAATGCTCTTGTGATCAAGTTTTCGTTTCGTCGGAACCATATAGGCCCATATATACCGGTATTTCACTCTGGTTGTATACACTTATCTTATCTTATTATCATTGCCTGCCACAATTAGGACTATTACCGGTATTAGATATATTTAATGGTGTGAATATGAAAAAGAAACAGTGCAGTAGCAACAACGTTAGGATTATAATCAATATCAATTTATATATTTTCTTCTCTGTGATGTTAAGCAAATCTTTTAGATACTCTCAGCACAACATACCTGTTCATTTTATCTTTATGAATATTTAAAAATTTCAAATTCAAACTGAAACAAGCGGTTTCTTTGGCCGATTAAATATCATTGGAATGTTTTTGACGTTTGACGTTGCTGCATAACACGCTCATTGATTGACTGGTTTGATTCAACTGCCATTGAAATTGATAAATATTTATGAAGATGAATGGAACAGGTTTGTTGTGCCAAGAGTAAATGCTCAAACAAAGATGAAATTTTTTTCGTTTCACACAAAAATTTCTGGTACGTGAATACCCGTCTTGGTATGTTTAAAATCTACCTTGCCTATGTATTATGCATGACCTGGTTTCTTTTATCACTCATTATGATTTATAACCAGTATTTTTCCATCTAGATAAGTAACGATAAAATGAAACATTTTTACTTTGAGAGTATAGATACAGAACACTGAGATTGCACGCTATAAAATGATGTATAGCCAGACACCTTTGGAAGATTTTGCGAATAGTGAGATCTTTTAATGATATGCATAAACTCTACTGAATACCCCAATCACATTATCTAATATAATGACTGAAGAAAAGAGTTCCTTTTGTATCCCAATCCTAACTCTAACCCTCACCACAGCCCCCCCCCCCACCTCCTCCCCATTCAATTGCACATATCCCCTCTAGATAACTGTAGGTGTCCTTAGATAGAGCTTATACAATTAAATTGGGGAGCGCTGGAGGGTAGCGTTAGGGGTGAGTGCAAAAGCAATTCATTCTCAACTAATTTGTTTTAGGCTTTTCAGTCTGGTTGTCCATCCAACGTTTTTTTGTTGGTAAAAAGACAAGACATAATGTTGTAAGCTAAAAAAAAAAGAAAAATTGTTTGTGAATCTGGGATGTTAAAATAAATGGTGTAATGAAAACCTTTCCATTTTCAAATATTTTGGCAGAAACTACCAGTAAAATAAAAGTCTTCAGTTTTGAAATTTTGAAAGAAATTATTCTTTTTAGCTATGCTGTCATTGAAGAGCGGAGCTATTCATATAGGTGATTTTTCATAGTCTGTCGTCCATCAACAATTGCTTTTTCAAAATCTTGAAAACGATTGACATTACTTTGATATATATGCATGGGTGGACCTCTATCATTTATTCATTTTGTGTCTATAAAGAATGATATTTTTGACTTCTTTTTGAATACTACCAGCCCGATTGCTTTGATATTTGATGTGTATATAATTTTGTAAACAATTTGTTTGATGAAAAGTTGCCAAAACCAAACAACTTTTTTGTGGGTTAACTTTGTTTTTGTCTTATGGGTGTGCATTGTTTGACTTGGCTTCCGCAATGTTCTTGTAGGAAAGCAGAGCTATTTTGACAATTAATAACTTTTTGTGGTAACGGGCATAAATATTAATTAAATAAGCAACTTGCACACTGAGGTGTTTGCAGAACACGTACAGTATACACACATGCACACTGGATTATTTATTTATTTTAACCTTAGAAAATAGAGCAAATATGGTGTCCTGAGTTTACAAATTACACCCAGCAAGGTTGGCTTGTGGTTTACCTAAAACTGTTTCATTTCATCAGAGACACATATCTGCTGTTCAATACATATGAATAAGATCAAACAAAATTTGATCAGATGCCGAGATGTTGTTGAAACGAGGAAGCAACAAACTTACCCCTCAAATAGGGTTCAATTTTCTTTCGTCATCACGTCCACTGACGTATGTTAATTATCATGATATGGAACAACGGATACCATTACATGAGAACATTAGGTCATGCGACTTTCAACGCGATCTCATTGGATCTCATTTACATATATTTGCAGCAAAAGACTATCTTGCAGACACTTACAATGAGGGCTTATGGATATCTACAATAGTGTTTTGTGCATTGGGTATTATTATGGGACTGGTAACGATAGGATTTGCTATTTATAACACAATTAAAGTACCAATCGGCATGATTACAGGAATCTTTGGTCTCTATATCTGGAATGGACTGGCAGGTAAGATACATTATACTCTTTTTAACCAAAGTTAATTAATTTTTGTCACAAATCACAAAATTATATTTTCTTCATTTGTTTTTAAATTTTGATCAAGACCTGTTGGTTACAAAATTATTGAAAAATACACAATGGCACTCAAAAAGTGAAATTCCATATTAGAAACAAATTTCTGCTAGAGATATATGCAAGCTTAATGAGATTGTGATCACATGAAACTCTCTGAACATTTTATCATGTAATTTACAAAAGCGTATGTACTAGAAATGGTATTCTTGTTTAATTACATATTTTCTGTCTAAATTCGTTGATACAATACTGGAACGTACCTTGTAATCAGTGTTTGAATGTTTGAACCCTAAAGTTAACATATTCAGTATTTTAGAGAGGAGTGCGCCCTCAAGTGTTCAACCTTTTGAGCACTAAACTTTAGCCACCATTCACAAAATTCACAAATTTTTTTTAATCATTTTCTAAAATTTTAATCAAAAATTTTAGCCAAAATTATTAAAATAAAATATAGAAGAATACATAAAAACAAACAAAAATTTTCTTAGAAACAAATTATCATGCACAAATTATTTGATTATACCGGTATTATCATATACACAGAGAATGATTTATCGTTTTATATGTACTGTATTTTCTTTACTTGTGGATGCCAAAGACATGTCTATTATCAAAACAAGTTGTATTTTAGTGATTTAACCAAGATGTCAGATGTAAATTATATTTTCTTAATGTGACACAAATCCTTTTAGCTATATTTTTTTAGTTGACCTGCATGTTTGGTAACTTAAATCAAATTCAAGTAAATTTCATAAGATATTATCAGTTATTGAAGATGTATGTAGTCAGACTGTTTAAAATGATTTACATGTTTATATTTTTCCCATCTGGTAGCGCTTTTCACCGGAATATGCATGGTGTTGTTCATCATAGAATATTATGTGTCACTCATCGACGGCCTCCTGAATGACGCTCATACTGCAGAATCCTGGGAAACACAGTGGGTTCATTTTGACTACTCCTTTTGGCTGGTAGTGGCTGCGTTTTGTCTCCTTGTCGTCAACTTTGGTGTTGTGAAGCTGAGCTCTAAAGGAGAGGACCCAGACATGACGATCAACATGAGAATGACATCACCACAGACTAATAAAGGAGATATGGGAGTGGTTCTTATGTATTAAATAATAATAATTATTACTTCAATTATTTTTATAATTATCAGTGTCGATAACGTACTTAATTTGTCAGATTATATTTAGATTCAAATGCTTTAGTTATGAATTAATTAATGATAAATTTATTGTCCAATTTCATTGAATTCTGGTAACAACAGATTGTTGACTTTCACTATTCACCAACATATGCAGGGATCTGCCCACGCTGGTCGCTAGCAGGTCAAGCAGGTCAGAGGTAAATGTCTCAAAATACATATTTTAGATGTGATTGTGAAAATAAAGTGTATACATTTTTCACTTTTATCAAAGCAGATTAATTTTACATTGAAATATTTAGAATAAAAGTTAAAATAATTAAAGTCAAATCGTAGCTAGTGGAACGGAAAATGAATATTAATTAGCTCATGAATATTAATGACCTCATGAATATTAATTAGCGACCGGCACTCAAATCAGGCTGGGCAGAACCCTGCATATGGTTACTCATACAGTTGAATAGTTATGTAACAAGCTTATCATCGTTGATATTGTTTACAATGTATTATATGGCAAACTCACATTTCATTTTTCTGAGAAAAAAAAATTGTGGCTCCATGATTTTTAAACCTTGTCAATTTGTCAGAAAATGAAAACACAAAAAAATATAAGAAGAAAGAAAGCTATAAGATTCTAACATGGATTTCATTTTATTATGACCAAGGAGGAAGTCCAAACATAGCCTCCATGTAACAAATTATGTTGAGTTGTCAGCCGTCAACTTGTGGACAACAAGTTGACGGCTGTCCTCTTGCTAGTGGATGTTTTCCTTGTAAGTAAACAACTGTGATTTTGTCAATTTCATGATATAGTAAACAATATCAACAATTGTAGATATTCCCAGGGTTCTCCCCAGCAGACAGAGAGTGCTGGACGGTATGAATATTCATTAATATGCATGAACTCATTAATATTCAAAATGGCCACAGGGAATGAGGTTCCTTTAATAATGAGTAATTTACCCTTCCTTACTTTGCGAAAGGCATTTGTAAACTTTAAGTTATTGGGTTCATTTATCAAGAATTTTTGTATTTAACCAAATGTTCTTTATGGTATTCGACAACAATTTTAAAATATTTCTAAATCTGTCATAATAAGCATACAATAATGCTACTCTCTGTATCACTGTCTTCTGTATAATTCATTGCTTTCTGAGCAGCTCAACAATCTTCTTCCAGAAATTGACATAATTTAAATTATTCTAATCTTGTCCTGACCAAATAAGTATTATTTCAGTGCTATTGTTAAAACTTAAGTTGCAGATGTCAAAGCATTAATTCATTGAACCAATTTATTGTTTTAGGAATTCATACAATCATGATGTTTAATTAGTTGTGGATGCAAGAATGAATATTTTAAAAAATGAAAATAATCTATGCAAAAGTTTATTGAGAATTTGAGAAAACGTATGTCTGTCACAAATCAAAGAATTGAGTATGTAATTGCATGTTTTAGTGTTAGATCATATCTGAGTAGGTCATCAAATCCACCATTATGTTCATCCTAGTTTATAGCTGAGTTATTGATTAGACCATTCTTTGGATTCCAGTGTCATGTGATATTTGTGTTCATACCAAGCCAAACTATGACTTGGCAGTTAAATGTTTAATTTGGTGTCATAGTTTTGAGATGTTACCGGTATTGAAAATAGAACTAACTTCATCATCATCATCATCATCATCAAATTGAACTGAATATTATGCGCACCAGGAACCCTCAACTAGTATAATCAAATCATGTACATTCTACAGTCTGTGTATGTATATGCTCCAATGAAATATGTGAATATGAAATGAAGTTATTACATATTCCTGCTCCTGAGCAGAACAAAATAATAATTACAGCAAACATGTTCAAGAAATGATTGTCTCTCATCATCATTTCTGTAATGCCATGTCTATGGTACTACAACATAAATTCTGGTTTGGGTTGCTATGTAAAGTGCAATGTCACCTATTATATTAATGTGCTAACACATTTTCATCACTAAGGGCAAATATACATTTATAAATGGGGCTAGATTTCTCAAACTTTGTTCATCTCAAATATATTATATCTTAGTCCAAGAAAAAAATTGTCAATGCAAACCATAGCATAGTGCCTGATTTATGTCAAGTTTACACCAATGTATGTTTGTACAGTGCTGTACGTATTGCTACAATCAACTGTTATATCTTTAAAGCAAATACTGACCTCAGACATGTATGGTACATGTATGGTATGGTTTCTATTTGCTGTAACTTCCTTATTTCCAATTTTGGTTTTTAAATTCATGAAATATCACCAATACTCCTCATCGCCCATATAATCTGGCTGGGATGTTTACGAATGTCAATCTAGAGTGATAAGCAGATACTTGCCCAGTAATTTTTAATTATTTATGTATTCATAATTGCTGTCACAGGCGTATGAAGTGTATGAAATGTTTTCAAAATACTAAATCCTTTTAGTAAATTTCACCATAAAGGCATAGTTTATGTTTTTGCATTGGGAACATGTTCACACATCTGTACTAGGCATAGACACAACATTTCTAGATCATGTGTTATTTGTACTGCAAGGTAATCATGTATCAACTTTTGTCTGTACAATGTTCAAGTCATCACAATGGATTGTATTTTCATGATATTAAAATAAATTTTGAAAAATGCAACAACTGCTGTAATCTAATTTTCAAGATGGATCTAATCACAGAACAAATAAAGTGGATACATTAACATGGAGTGGATATAACCTGCACTTACAATTGAATCTTCAGTAATAATCACTGAAATACTAAGTTTTTTTCAACACTGTTTGATAGTTTCAGGTCAAACAAGCCTACCACAATAAATTAATTGAAATTTGGAACACCAAATGAAACTAAGACGTTTTTTTTAATCAAAATGAAACTGGTGTGACTAAATCCAGTCTGAGCCACAGTCTGTGTCATGTTTAATTGTATCACCTGCTTGCATATACCGAGTAGTACTGCTAAGCCGCTGTCTAGTGTGTGTGTGTTGGGGAATGAATGCTTATGCAAGGACCTTACAAATATTTAGATGTACCGTAATTGTTTCCACTAGGCTTTCGTGAAGACACTATTTTTTTTTTTAAAAAACTTGATGTAATTGACTCACAAACTATGATAAACGCCCTCTATGGTAGAAAACAACACCAAAACTCCAAATGATAGATTCTATTGGAAGGGCAGCTGCAGGGTGTTTTTGCTTCATGGATACTCAAAGCCACTGCAGATTCACCAGACTTATCATTCAACTGATTCTCTAGTTCAACTTTTCATAAATGACACTTATTATTCGAATTGCTTCCATATTTGGAGTATAGATGTCTTTGGGTAACCTCATTCATTTTGTGATGATATCTGCAATTTTCTATTTTTAATGAATACTTTATAACTAAAACTGGTAATTTTGACTTCTTTTTGAAAACCACTGACCCAATTGTTTACTATTTTTGTTCATTATGTGTCTACATGTACATGTATTATCAAAATAAGTTGTATTTTAGTGTATATTTTCTTAATGTGACACAAATCTTTTTAGCTATATTCTTTTAGTTGACCTGCATGTTCAGTAAATCAAACCAACAAATTATATCATGTACTTTTTTTTGAAAACTACCAGTCTTGTTGATAATGCTATTAAATTCTTTAAATCAACCGATATGACAGTGGAGCTATCTTGGCCAACAGAGTAATTGTTATAAATATGACATTAAAATGAGTACCTTTATTACGTCACAAGTTATATTTTACTATGAATGAATGGCTAAAAAATACAATTATCAACAGTCATTGTATATTATCAGATACTGAATGGATTACTCAAATTGTCTTTGTCTTGGGAGTCGTCACCTGCACATGCGTCAGATGGCCATAGCATTTACTTACAAGAGTCTATTTCCAGGCTTTGTGTTTTTAGCGTCGTTTGGGACCCAATTCCTGCGCGTGCGCAGGTGACGATCCTCCCGCTTTAATCTGTCAAAAACACTGATTACTGTTGTGTTGCATTTTCAATTTGTTCTGCTTCAGAATAAAAGTTTAATCGAATAACACTCTACTCAGCGTTGATCTCATATTGACAATTTTTTATTCTCAATATAACTAATAAATAAATGGGAAAAATTGATTTTTAATGAGAACAAACCTTCCAGTTAGCTTAATAAATAAATATGACTGTTTTAACAAAATTAAGAACTAACTAAATATAATTACAACTTGATATACCCGGTACAAGATATAGATTGTATCAAATGTTCGCATCTTGGTTTTGCAAATGTTTGCAAATGTTCGCGTTGCTGACTGGCCTAGTGTCGTACCAAGGCACGAATAATTTATTTTCATTTTTGTTTTCTTCCTTCCTGTTAGGCATAAAATTGTAAAAAATAAATTGTATTCAATACAAGTCTAGTCAGAAGAGTTTTCCTTTTAATTAAAACATTTACATGACAAAATGAACAAGGTTGTACAAACACTTTGTTATTGAAAAGCATCCCACTTTTTTCAGATGTTTATCTATTATTAACGGCAGCAATACAAAATGACAATGTATTTACTGGTATTGTATTTCAAATAAACCATTTTGTGTAAAGACATACTTTCACATTCTGAAATATCAAAAGACCGGACGCTTCTGAAATTTAGATGGAAACAATAAATTTGAAATTGCGCATGTTACATTACCGGAACAAAACATAAATTATCATCAGTGTGCCTACTTCACGTCTCCATTAGAATGTATTAGAGGTTTTCACGAAGTAGCATTTACACTAATTATTTTCAGAATTGTTTTAAACATTGTATTTTATCATGAAATCTCATAATTAACACAATTCAAAATGATGCAACATTCACGTGGTCATGTGACTGCTAAGTAAATAAATCGAATGTACTGTTAAGAAATCACTAGTAAAAGGAATTCCACAATTTGATTTTTTTTTAAATTTATATATATGTTAATGTCTATCTTTGCATTTTCATCAGATTATGCTGAACGTTTTTTCAATCAGATTGTGAAATCTTTTAAATGCGTAAATTTAACAAAAATCAGGTATTGTTCATATATATATATATAGCCATAGTCCCTCAATCTATCTATAGAGGAACTGTAATATACCATATATTTGAAATTGGAAGATTGCATGTTCTTATTTTCAAGTTTACAATAAACGTATGGAAGTAGACTGTTAATTGACCGTGTGAGGGCGGTATATAATGAAACCACGCTGGTTTTCATTTTTGATTTTACTACAATTGCGCAATAATATACCAAGACGGCAATAATAAAATTTCATCTCTGTCTACCTCAATAGCATATATATTTTGTGAACAAAAATATATGTAATACAAGAAAAAAGAAACAGAATTTGTTAACTATTTTATAATCCTTAAGACATTCCAAAGCTAACGAAGTTGAAAAATTAAGTCATGCAGCCCAGAAACAAATCATTTGTGTTTGGGGGGGGGCTTGAAATTGTTCACCAATTTGTACTTGCCATTAATTTGATTTTTGTTGCGATCTTAGAATACTAAAATTGTGAATATAGCAATAAACCTAAACAGGTGTCAATAATAGTGTTTGTGTACCACGTGACATATAAATTCATATGGACTAAAAAAGTGTGTGCATTCGATGGCCATGGATCCACATCCTCTGCGTGGCTAATATGAACGTTGTCTTCATCAACATAACATTTAAGCGGCAATGGCTGTGATTTTAATTGCACGGACAAAATGACAAAAAGCTAGTATCGCATAAAATGCGATTTGAAAACTAAGAGTCGAGTAGTTGCCATTTACTAGTAGTTGAAATCAGCCACGTGGTAGGGACCGCAGAAACTTATGACACACGATGCACTATCATTGAAATAAAACACATAAAATCATCTGACAGAGGCCTGGCCTCTCAAGTTGGTGACTAGTACTTATTCGACAATTCACATTTGGCGACGGCTGTTACAAATTGGCACTAATGACACAGATAGTGTTTTATTAAAAACAAAACAAAAATCGAAGAAAAAAGATGGGTAGTTACAGTGAATTCTATGGTTTGACGGACTCAAACTCAACAATTGACGCCTCTATCAATTTACACCTGTTAAAATGCTATGCAGACATTAAAATTAAATATTTTTGTTTTATTTTATTTTATTTTGTCTGTATAATTTATGATTATTAATTACATTGCAATTAAAATAACAACTCAAGGCCGTCATCATTATGTAATAATAATCAACTCAAATAATCAGCGTTTACCAAATAATTTGTAAGTTTTACATTCATCTACACCAACCAGGTTCTTTACACCCAACGAATTGTATTTCATGATCACGATCATGTATTTCATGATCATGAACTTGATCACGAGTTGGACATGTACGCAATTTCATTTCTCCTGCAATGTCTACCGAATATAACCAGTCCAGATTACGTTTAATTTATACCAGGCGTGATTAATACATATTACGTACATGATACGTGCCCGGTGGGTATAATTATTTTCTCATTTCCGGGCAACATGTTCCTTCTGTGTAAACCGCGGAGTTAGACTTAATGGGGGGGGGGGGGGGGCGCAACTTAGTATCATTTCTCAATAAGCGCCATGAATTCAAAGCGCGGTGGTCGTCGCGCAGCGCGTGTTCCAATTTCATGTAAATAAACAATGTATTTTACACGCGTTATATACGTCGCTATGAGTCCCATATCGAACAGGACGCGGCGCGAAGACTGTCGCCCTTTAACCTCGGAAACGGGCCACATACGTACATATTATTACGTCCCATCATCACCTGAGGTCAAATTTCCTATTTAAAATAAGCCAGCATGTGTTGCACAATTCTATTTATGATCTATATAAATGAGCTATCCCTGGCACGATAAACGCGTTAACTACCCATGTAACTGTACCGCCGTCTGTGCTGGCCATAGCTCCTCCTCTCGCTCCGAGTCGATTCTCCAGGTCTTCGCGATAATTCAGAACCGCCGAAAATGCACTTTCAAGTACTGTTTCAGCATTTCTTGGACTCTCTTCACTCACAATGAAGCAGGGAATTTGTTTTATATGTGCGACGGCATCAACATTTGCAATGGGTTTATTCATAGTTGGAATGTCGACACCAAAGTGGGTCGTGTCCGAGGTTTGGAGAAATGTGACTTACAGCATGTTGGACGATACATGGATTGGTAAGAACAAAGATGTGGACCAGCCATGTGATCGTGGCATGCTATTGGGCGGGGTATACTTCGGTATTTTCTACGGTAAACAATGCTTGAACAATGGCTTTGGCGCCAGAGTCTTTGAATATGATGGTAAGTATATTGTATTATAGATTATAGATGTTTTGATAACGTATGAATGATTGCAATGATACTGAAAATTACACATGTTGATCGTTGAGAATGTCAATTCTTATTTATGTATAAATTTAAAATTACAAATAAATAAACTCAATTGTGACATTGTCATTGAACAAATCTGGAGATATCTGATTGACTCAAGATTTGACGGCGATGACGAATATATAACACGAACAGATGTATGTGTTGCAGTATTGTAATAACTATAATATTGTTTTATTTCATGTCCAGTGCACGAAATAGCAACTTCTCTTATTGGTGTCGAGTTTTGGATACCCATCATCATCATGGGTTGCCTGGCAATAATTTCTGGTATCGTCGCCATGTCGTTTGGGTTTTATTACATGTCAGTCAAACCACGTAGAAATGTCTACAACAGAATCAGAAATCTCATGTTATGGAATATATCATCGGGTAACTATGTATAATTGTTGTTCTCAATCAGAAGATCAATCAGAGATTATTATTCGTGTACACTTGTCAGCATTTACGTTGATGATGTCGTAGGTTGATTTCACGTTATTAATCACATGACCAATCACAATGACCTCGATAATATACGGGTACTTATAAGGCCATTAGCGCTGACCTTATCTGTGATAAATAAATAAATAAATAAATAAATAAATAAATAAATAAACAAATAAATAAATAAATAAATAAATAAATAAATAAATAAATAAATAAATAAATAAATAAATAAATAAATAAATAAATAAATAAATAAATAAATAAATAAATAATTTTGGAGATATGACCCAATTTTTGTTACTAAACTTGGGTGGTTATGATTTATTTAGAAACCATGAAAATACAGATTTAAAATCAGGCTGTCATTTGAAAAAAAATAATAAATTCATTATTCCGCATTAGGTAAAATATGTTGCAGTGACTGCGATGATTGATTGCGGTGTATTTATTGTAACGGATTGTCGATCAGAGGTTGGGTGAAATTTGTATACTAGTAGTTATGGAGGTGTAATAAAGTTACAAAAACTGGTGGAAATATCAGGGGTAAAATTCTCTTTCTCTCGGGGTCTCCACTCTGTCGGGGGGAATCTCGTCTCGTCTCTCTATCTCGTCCCCTTGAGGTACGGGATCGGGAAAGTCACTTTAACTTTACAGTCAAATAAGGCACACACAACGAAATACGTTTCAGCTCTCGTCTTAGTCGGTCAATCGAACACTCTATCAGACACAGCGCCCTGGGGAAAAGATCCCCAAGACTCTCGCAAGGCTGAACCAAGACTCGCCCAAGACTGGACTGCCTCAAGGCTCCGTCGCCCCTGGACTCTCTCGGACTGGACTCGACTCTCCAGGACTGCCTTCTCTCTCTACTGCGTCTGTCGTGGAGTATTCGCCAAGACCAACTCAAACTCTCTTTATTCATTTTCAAAACTCTGACCAATTACAATGCAGTAAAAAGACTCTAGGGCGTAACCTTCAATCATAAAGCCAATCACACTAAGTACTGAATACGTCATATCTTTTGATTAATCGTTCACTACATTAATAACTACGGATGTCAGAATAGCGACGGTATCTTGTAATTAGTTCCAAACCACTGAACCAAGTTCCGTCCAAAACTTCAAATAGACCTAAACGATGACAGACATAACACAGCAATTCGCTAATAATCAACTAATTAAGTCGGTCAACAGATACGCGAAAACAAATTCATGACAGAAATACCGTAATACTTTACTAACAGTGTCAATTGTACATAATACAAATTATTTTTTGCAACAACAAAAACATCCAGATGCATAATTTATCACAGCAACCGCATGTTTCAACGTGTTCCTAATATATCATGTGATATGTAATATCAAATTTACATGCGAAAAAGGTTCCGGGCTGCAGTCGGAGATAAGCTTTTAGAACATATATAATATTATATTATATTTTTACGATGACCTTGCGTCAAACTACAATTTTTTTATATGAAAGCAACTTACTTAGAAAATTTGCACACAGATATGTTTAGTATACTATGGTAAATCTTCTGATAAACGATATACAACGACACACTTCGCATTTAAATTGTAGCGAGAACAGAATGTTTGTAACTCATTTCGTTCCCACATTTGATACACTAAGACGTGAATTGTGTTATCCGTGTTTTAATCGTCTGTATAGCAGTCAGAATTCAGTACTTTGTTGCGCTCGTACGAACGTTTTATTTCTAAGATGATGTCTACTACATAGAAACTTTTTTAAAAACTGGATTGTTTGTGATGTTTTATGTTGCATATTTTTTTTTTTTACTGATACTTATTTCTGATCCCTTCACAGTCGTCTTCATTGGCGGAGTGGTGGCGTGCTTCACATATCGCTATTTACACGACTTGTCAACAAGTGTCTTGAGACCATTGGATATCGCCAACTATTGGAGAACAGATTGGGTTGCTATGGAGTATTCCTACACCCTCGTCGTTTGCAGCATCGGTGTGTTCATTTTCAATATCATCGTCATCGGCATTACGTCATGTTGTCACGGTTACCAATCACGCAATGACACTCACTCACAACAACATTCAAACAGAAGTAAACTTCGCGAATTCACAGCCCACTGCCAAGAAGAAATGCGACATGGACTATCATACTGAGTCCACGAACAACCCAATAAGACGTTGTTTCAATATTTACAAGTAAAAATGTATACTTTCAGTCATGTTCGGGAAGGTTTCGTTGCCATGATGTGAAAAGACATTAACACCTTCCTTTGCTCGTATGTAGATCTGAGTAAACGATTATGTCTTCCACTCTAATTTTAACCGTCTCCCTCCAGTGCCCATCCCCAATTTTAAAGGGCAGTGGTCGTCGCGCAACGCGTGTTCTAATTTCACGTAAACAAACAATGTATTTTACACGCGTTGTGTACGTCTCACTTAGTCTCATATCGAACAGGACGCGGCGTGACGACCACCAACATTTATGTGTATATGCTCCTCTCCAGAACACGTATATATCTGGGCCATATACAATTTACATTGGGGATGGAGGGTTAGGGTATAGGATAGTGAGGGCGCCTAAGGAAGACTTCCCGTTTTTGTCAAAGGCAGATAATACCAACTTGAAGACAAGTTTCTTTCAGAACTTGTTAACGTCACTTTACTCAGAACCGTTATATTTGATGACGAAATTTAAATAACGACGATTTCATATATGTTTATAAATATACTGTAGGAAGCATTTGCCAGGCCATCCACCCATCAGAGTCGAGACCTAGAAGCTACGTAATCCAGCTATTGGTGGATATCATACAACATAAACGCCTAGGTATACTGTAAGCAATTGTAATCGGAAGTTTGAGAAGTGGGAGTTGGAAGCCGGGCACCTTGGTATCCGGTTGACGAGCGATAAAGCTGGACTGTCTGTAGTGAAATAGTGGATCGAACTAGTACCGCTACTAAGTATCCGCCACGCTCCAGTCGTCGAAGTTCCTAGTTCCACTATGCTACTTTTCGTAACACATCTTTCCAGGTTACGGTTAGAGTACAATCAGAGGTTGACACTGTGGGTGGAAAATGACAGAAAAATTGCCAGTGTAATTTTGTTCCCGCGACGATGCTGCTGCTGCTACATTTGTTTGCTTTAATGTTCTCTGTGCAAACTTTTTTTTCTTTCAAAATCTGCCCGAGCTACTAGTAATAGACAAGACACTGTTTTTTTTACGGTTTGTTTACCTTATTTTCGGTTATTTTTCAAGACAGAAGCGAAGTAACGATAAACAATTTTTAACGTCGTATATAGTATGTATACCTAAATATGACGTATAGCTAAAGAACACAATAATTATATATTTGAAAAATAACGAGCTTTATAAAAGCTGTATCATTCCAAATTTGTGAAACATCACTCCCAGAACAAGCTAAAAACATGAAACGTGAAAAAAGTAAGGTATTAAAATTAAAAAGGTTATACAAATTAAAAAGTAGATACCCTGCCATCGCATTTCTAGACAATTCATTTCGAGAGTCTGGATATTGTTATCCCTTAGAAAAATGACAATGACAGACAACAATGCTCAGTGAGTACCAATTGTTTTCAAGTCAATAACAGATTACATAGGAGGCTTCATACTTCATATTAATGACTCCTCGCCCATCCACAATCTCACATCTCAAGTTGTATATACTTGCAATGAAATCATTATATTATAAGATAACATTTCTGTTCGGTTCCGTTATCGTGTCGACCAAGGTTTAGAAACAAATCATGTATAGAAGTGTATTATATATACAGTATCATCGAAAATAATGTTTCTAAAGATGCGACAGGCACATACTAGTAGTTTTGCAAGGCAAATATCAGTTTCATAGTAGCGCATGGTTCAGTGCTTTTATCTGGAATGACAGCGCCCTCATTGTTCTGTGTGGCTGGATATGCTCGTATATTTCAGGCGGAATGTAATCCCGGGCATAAATATTAGTGGCAGTATTTTTTGTTTTTGGTTCATACCAACAATTATCTTCACTTGCATTGTCATTTGCAATCAGTTTTTTTTTTTCTACTCGTTAATGAAATTTTCATGATGCCACACACAGTTGTCAAAATTTTATATTATTCCCAGATGCAATTATTTTCTATGTTTTATTATTTTTGCGTGTAAACGACTGTGTGCGGTTGAAACTAAATGCGACAGATCAACATAAACCACGATAGTAGTAGTAAAGTAGTAAAGACAGACGCCAAAATGAGGGGTAAACGTTGCATGACAAGTTCCTAAAAATGGCACAATTATTTACATATAAAAAAAAGTACATCCACGTAGGTATAAACTTTATTTTAGTCTTCCCATATGTAAACCTCTTCCTCGCCTGTAGTCATAGTAACAAACAATAAAAAGATCCACACACTATGAATATCGATTATTCCAGTAGTCAGGCTAATCTCCAAAACTTTGAGGTTTTACTTGCGCAGACATTTGCTCTATTAGAAGCATGCATGAACCAAAAATTGTATTCAATGTACAACTGATCATTAAAATACAACTTATGTTGACCATATACACTTCGTTTGCACAAGTGCTGCTAACATTTAATTTAGGTAGAGATGCAGTTTACCTGACAGGTATTTTAATTAGTTAATTAGGAAACCAAGATGACGTCCCTTGTCCACAAAACTATATATTTTCGGAAAGCTTATTGTATGAATTTTAAAATGTTGTTAGTATTTTCTTTTTATGGACACTGTAGTTTAAAATATGCACAAAAATGTGCTTTTTTGGTCAAAAGTGATTTAAAAAAAATTAGCTTCTAAACCATGCTTCTGTTACCTGTCAAAATTGGTTTATGGGTACATCTGTTTACTATGAAGAAAGTGCCGTCTTGAAAACCTGTCTACCAGTTGTCAATTTTGCAGGGCAGCAGCTCAAATTTCACTAATTCAAGTTTATGCATAAATTAACACCCAGGCTAGTTGTCTGTACGATTGTTGTAACACTGTTCAACCAAAAACAATGCCCCGACGGCGTTTTGAAGCCAAATACATTGTCAATCATTTGTGGAAATTTTCAAAACAAAAGGTCAAAGGGTCTAGGAGCTATTTTTTTTTAAAGTTCTGGGATGTGCACAAAAAAGAAACTGAGATAATCGCTAATTTGCATAACAATTCACTCAGTCAGAAGTTTGCTAATGCTCATAATTAAAATGGCTGTAACAGTTCCAAATTTAAATGTATTATCGTTTTGTTAAAAGTTAAATATAGTACATAATATGGAGATCACCATGTTTCTTTTTGATTATTTATGTACAGCCTTGCTAAATCTTGCTAAGCATTCAAAAGAGAGAAAGTTATCTATTTTTAAATCGTTTTTCGAGTATTTTCCACTATTCACAATTCTACAAAATTGTAATAGACTATAGCCAAGACTATTTGGACAATTAAAAAGCACAAAAAAAAAATTCACTCCCAAGTGCCCACGAACCTGCATCTCTACCTTAAGGTAGAAGCCTACTCATAATTTTTGACAAAATTGGTCATAAATCGCATGACAATGTTCATTAGTTTATTATGTACAATTATGAAGTAATGTCTCATGGTATAATGAAATAGCATTATTTTGTGTGTTACAGTTGTGCTTTTTGAGAAACGTGTCCTATTTTCTTGCCATTTTTAGAGCAATTTCATAGAATACAATGTTAAAGAAAAATTGCATTTTTTGACAATTTTTAAAACCCAGATTTTTTAAATAATTCAGAACAAAAAGTACTCCATTAAAAATATATTTTTTCAGCCCATGTCACCAGGCTAGATTTTTAGATAATATTGCATAATACCTCTGCCATAGGAACCTATGGTAAAAGCATTATAATAGTGCCAAAATGGCGACTTTCCACTAAAATAAAACCATCAATTTCTCAAAAATATGGACGGTGACCCCCCAACTTTTTTTAAAGTCAATATCTTTATATTACCTTTGAGTCAGTTTGTCGTAAAATGAATAAATTCTGGGTTTTTTAATTTATGAGTCGGCCTTTACCTTAATATGGTACTTCCACAAGTAACCAATTTCATGAAACCACTTCCTGGCAGAGAGAAGCATTGGTCTTTGCAAACCACAGATGGCAGTCATTTATAAACACAAAAGTAATGCAAAATGTCAGAAATTTAAAGTGATTTATTACTAAAACCGATTCAGTTAAATTCAAAATGATTCATTTCAGTAACACGATTCATGATGGAAGGTCAGTAGAGTTACATATTCAAATGGAACACTTTAAACTTTAATTTGAGCATTATACATCATTGCAAATATTGCAACAATTCAATGATTACTATCGGTAACTTCCACATCGACCAATTATTTTGACAAAGTTCACAACAACTTTACTTGTGGTTAATGCACTGATTGCAGGAAACGTTTCTCCATAAATATATACAATAGAAATACTATCTTCTCCATTAGAAGCACAAAAAAGCCAAAAGGTTCATCTGGGTGGAATAAGTATAATTAAACCAACACAAACTTGTTTTCAACAGGGCATTTACATAAACATATGCACTTCTAATAGAGCAAATATGAAAAAAAAATTTAGTTAAGGCCGTTGATGCGTTAAACCAAAAAATAAACTTTGTTTTGGTGTTGGACAGGTTTTACCTCTTTGTTTACAACCAAAGATCAGCAAATTGTATCCACAGAACAGAAATACATTTTTATAAAAGAAATGTCAATCGCATCTTCACTGCAGTATTCCTCCTAGTAATTGCACAGAAAAAGTATAAGCTAGGCTTTAAACAGAAACATAAGTAGGCATATTATAGCTTATAACTTGGCGTGTATGATAGCATTTCTGTGCCACATTATTTACATTTCATAAGCCATTATTTTTTTTTCTCCAAAACCAAGCACATTGAATGTCACTAGAGATGCCATTCAACTGAAAAAAATAAACATTTGTTTGACAATGTTATGATTACAATTCTCAATAATTTAAATATAACAATCTCTGAAGTCGTTTAAATACCCTGCCCAAATTGTTTATCATTGCAAGGTTATTCCAGACTTGATACTCCCACAAGCCACAAACAAGAATAAAGTCATATTTATAATATAATGGGGCTCTTAAAAATTAAAAGGAATTCTAGCAAAGAAAAGAAAGCCGACACATAAAATAGACACTTCAAAAAAATAATTTAGGTATATATAAAAACATTTCAATGTACAAGTCAAAAATTTCACTAGATGTCACTTCAAACTGATTAAAAACAGAATAATAGAATGGAAACTTTTTTGTCTATGAAAATAATTAAATTATGAATAAATGAAATCATAAATAGTTTTAAAACAATGTTAAAACACAACTCCTTAAACAGTGAAACTGTCCTGTGGCATGAGTTATAGTAAGTATGTTTTGTACATATATATACATCATTCATACACACTTCAATTCATTGTTATCTTAGTTGGGAAATCACATCACTGTACATTCAAGCTGATATTGCACTTCTATAGCTTGGCCATCAAACTGGATGGTTTCAAACTATATTAAAAGTTCTTGAATCTTGATGACAGACCCGTCGTTCTACTACGTTCTCCTGCCCAGGATCTGGACTTCAGTCTGAAATGTCGTAGGTCATTAGCATGATCTTTGTGAAGCATAATGACGTAGTTTTTTGGGTCACAAAATTCCTGTGAACATAATGAAAAACAAATTGTTAGAAATCATACAACTTTATTGCGCAACGAAACGCCTAAAACTATCGTAATTTATTTATAAGTAGCCCACTGACATAAATGACATGGTAGCTTTTTTAGTCCCAAAATTACATTTTTATTTTATCTGCACATTCTTTCTAGGACTTCTTTATGCAATCATGGGTGCCAGAATCATGGCACAAGTACAGTAGAAACGTGCAATTTATCTGTATACTAAATGCAAAAATAAGCATTGGAAATATGTCACTAGCAATTATGTTTTTAGTACCTTCTGTGTTTCATAGAATTCTTTATAGCCCTTGTGCAAGAGATACAATTCAGGATAATTCAGAGCTGGATAGTTGTCTTTGTTTGCATCACGGTCCTTGTTTCTCAGAAATCTATACAACTTGGGAGCTCTTTCTGATGAAAACTCGCAGTGAAATATAAGAACTTGTGGTTTTCCACTCTCATTTCGCTTACAATTTCCTGGTTTCAGGAACTCTTCCATGATAGCATCCTTTGTGTAAATATTCTTTGCTCCCTACAACAAGAAATAAGGAGTTGCTGTGTTAGTTTAATAAAATTATTTTACAAACTACACAAAATATGAAATCGCAATGACAACAAAAGAAATTTAATTAATGGTGATTGTGAAATCATTAGCATGCACCACTGGTTATATTTAATGTTCTGTTGAAGTGAAATTCTCAGTTATGCCGGCAGAATAGTAAACCATGCACCATATTTGATGTATTGGAAGCACATCTCCAAGAAGACTACATTTGCATGCAATGTGTGCTGGAACATCGAAATAAACTTATTTGGACCACAGCCATACCTTTATCATGTACATAATCACATTTGCTCCACTAATAGAGCAAATAAACATAGATGCATAGTGCTGTATATGTAATGAGGGTAACTTGTATAATAGCCATACCTGTATATGTCCTCCATTGTATTCGTATGGATATCTACAATCTATTATCTTATAGTCTATATCATATTTATTATTCAAAACGTCTCTCATGGTCTCTGAACTGATAGACTTCAAATCTTGGTGATTGCTTTTTGTCAACGGTAATGAAAATGCCTAAAAGTAAATAAAGAACAGTTAATTAGTTGAGTGCTAGGAAACAGTAAATTCAGGAAAATTACCTGAAAATGCTAACTTTCTATTTTATTTTTGCATTATTTCAAAAATCTTATACTGTTATCTGGAGCCTGTAACTGAAACATTGTTGCCAAGCTAAATTGACCTTGAGTGGTATTGGAGATGAGCCAAGAAAATGAAGTGTTTGCCTATATAACTTGGCTCAAGTCCAATATTTTAGCCTGAACGCCTGAAAAATATTATACTAACCTTTGAAAAGTCTCCTATAAGGTTCTGTTGATCACCTCCAACCATAAGTGCTCGATCAATATGTGCCGTATTAGCTATCGATTTGGATCTATTTAGTTTACAACTGGGTTCAGCCTGTAAAAAAATCAACAAATAATGAAGAATATAACCGATGTTTCTTTGTTAGATCTTTTGAACCCAAACAATTATTATATTGGTACTGGTATTTACATATCATGTCCTCTAATCACCACAGAATGCACAATTACCCAGCTCCACACTTCTCAATGATTAGGTCTTCATGACTGAAAATTGTCAGTCAACTTCTATTTAAAGACGCTAAACGACCACATGGTGACAGTATATAAACTTTCAAATTGTCAAAATTAGTTGTGTGTAACTGTAATTACTCACCCGAGTGGTGAATTTATCAAAAACAGATTGACTTGCAACAGAACATTTTCTTTTACTCTGTATAGGACTATGCATGTCAACTGGTCTTTCAGGTCTTTTCAAAAATGAACTGCTTCTGTGCATACTGTTCTTAGTCCTGGACATTGCACAAGGTACACTGGGAGAACGAAAAAGTCCACGCTTTGTCCGCGATCCAAGAGTTGGGGTGTCTGTGAATTTCGTTGCTAGATTAAGAGGTAGATCACAACAGCCGTCAATACTATCACTTCCCTGGTCAGTGTGGATTGGAGCACTGAGAAGATTGGACATCCCTGAAATCTCCATAGGATTACTCTGGAAAATAATAACAAGTCATTAGGTTCACATTCTTATTACAAGTTGATAAGTGGTATCAACAAATTAGAATTTCTTCTAATAAATAACTTACCTCAAGTGCTTCAGTGTCCAACAATTCCAAAAATCCATCATCATCATCATCTTCTGTACTTGTGAGTGTTGATTTTGACAACGAAACAGGACTGCCAAAGTTGAACTGAAAAGACAGGGGAATAAAAAAGGTAAATAATAATGATGATAGTTGCATGACAATGTATACATCTTGTATTAATGTTTAAATATGAATGTTACATGCTGAATACAATACTCACCAGTGTAGCTGGGGCCGAGATGGGCCTCTTCTTAGGAGGGGTTGATCCTGAGTAATTATTGCTACCATTGCCAAGGGGTTTCCTTGGTGGAAGAGGCTCAACAAATTTAAAATCATCATGTGTAGATAAGCCAACTTTAGAAGATGGACGAGCCTGGAAAAATAACAATATTCCAATAAATACACAGCATAATATCATTGCATTCCGAGATTGTGTTGAATGTGAAATAGTTAAAAATAACAATGTACCAATAATCTTAATTACCATAGAAAAATTTTCTTTCTCCTGAAACAATGTTTTTTCAAATGGAATTGCACTATTAATGAACTGTATGTCTTTATTACACTGCCTGCTTGCACTTGTCAAACTCACAGGCATCGAGTTGATTCTTTTAAACGCTGATGGTCTCCTGAAAAAATAATACAGTGGGAATATGTAACGTTGTGCAATCACCTCACTCAAAGACCACTATTCCACACTGTTCAATCTACCAGTAAAAACAATGTCTTTGAAAGAGATAAAATAAAGTATCACATCTCACTGTTGGTCATGACCACCATCCCTAGGGGCAGGCAACAGATCAGGATATTGTCCTCGCAAACACGCGTTATTATTTAACTGTTACCAGTATGTAAAATTGTGACCTCGACTTGATCTTTGTGTGTACTAGTCAAACAAATTAATTTGTATAATAAAAGCCCATCAGTAACTTACTTGATAACTAGTTTTTTTCTATTAATAACACATGGGAAATTCTCTCCATCATTTGAGT
The DNA here is from genome assembly GCF_978046115.1 of Saccoglossus kowalevskii. NCBI lineage: Eukaryota > Metazoa > Hemichordata > Enteropneusta > Harrimaniidae > Saccoglossus > Saccoglossus kowalevskii. The sequence continues at coordinate 15,003,114 of NC_140650.1, read as the reverse complement.
TTTCACTATCAGATTGAAAGCCACTACTGCTACTACCATTGCTGTTTTCATTCTGGTCAGCCTGGTTGCATTCATTATCAGCACTCAGCATTGTGGCAAATGAAAAGCATGGTTGATCAAAAGACCTGGCAATAGAAATGAAAACTAAAGGTTATTTACTTCCAATGAACCTGGGGGTAAACTGAAAAACTGAACTAAAAATCAACATTTTGTTTTCAAGAATTACATAATTAATATTTTACTTACATCTGAATTGCAGGTGATTCAATTGGACTAGGAGAATCAAGACAACAACCTGAAAACAAAGAAATGCAATTAAATGTAGGAAGTTTTTTACACTGGAAAAATTCTAAGCATTATAATTACAATTAATTTGTATGTTTTAAATATGTGATTGAGTAGTTAGTTGAACCATTTTAATTCCTTCTGAGGAATTGTAAGTGTTTCAATATACATAAACAATATTGACAAAAGAAATATTGAAATTCTCAATTCTTACAATCCATGTTTTATACACCAATTTAAACAAGACACCTCAAGGATTGACAGTACCCCAGATGGCAAGCATGAGTGAAGAGCAGTCTTTTAAAAGTACCACCCTTTATGAACTGCATTTACATATCTAAGGCGACCAACTTCCTTTTCATAAAGACTCCTCAGCACAGCACAAGTGACAATTCTGATGGCAGCGTGTACATTGAGTGAATCTCTTTGTTCGATAAATACTATAACTATAACTGACTAGTCTAAGGAGTCTTTTTTGTGAGCATTTTTCAACATACCAGTGTATATTGTTACCATCTGGCACACTCCAGTTTTAATCAAAAAAATTGATTTGTTTTAAAACAAATTATGATAAAAAGCCTTCATTAGGTATTCAATTAACACATGCTGGAATAATAAGCACCTTTGTTTATTTGAGGAAGTCTTTCATTAACATTTGTGGTGAAATGACAAACCACAGAAAGAAAATTTGCATCTAAATACCTTTGTGCATGGAAGGCAATTTCAACAGCTGGTCACATTGGCACACTCCAAGACAAAGAATCAATTTGTATATAAGTTTACATTTGTTATTTTAATAAATAAAGAAAAAGAAAATGTGTTGTAAATATTACCTGCATCAGAACTCAGAGATGATGGTCTTTGTGGTGTCGATGACAAATCCAAATTTGAAAGAGACAGTCTTCTTTTTGGCGTTGCATCCATACTGTGGAAGAAAAATTAAACAAAGACCATTTCAGAAACTTCATTGATTAATTAAAAATTATATTCAAAATACTAGGAATTTTTTTTAGATCACAAATTATTAATATATCAAGTACCATAAAGGGTTGGTGCAATGTGGCATAGCAGCTGCAGTCCTGTAAGGACAGATAAGAATGTTTGCTAAAGGAAATTATGTGCTTTAATGCTAGGTAACAGTCTATTGCGCCAAGCAAGTGTATTCCCCAAATAGAATTTTATGTTTAAAACTCAAAGCTTTTAAAATAATTAAGTATAAAATACCAAATAAAATTTCAACCTGGCAAAATACAACACCATATAAATCATAATTTTTCAACAACAAAAAAAATGTAGGATTAAAATTTTAAAAACATAACAAAAAGGCATTGTATTTACATTGGGTGTACTAAAAAAAAATAAAAGAAATGAAAACTATTTGATCCAGGAAAAAATGTATACAACTGGTTTTTACTGAATTTGTAAATATTAGTAAATTTATATTCATAAAATACCTTGTGCTGAGTCCACTCAGATTGAGAGCAAGGTCAGTCATTGGAGAAAAGCTGGAAGCTCTGCTCACAAAACACGGAGAGTACATTTCGTTGGAATCGAGTGGTAGAGAAAGGCTTCCCCTTGCTGTTGATTGTGTTGCCATCGTTGCGGATGATAAAGTTACCAAATGTCAGTAAAAATTGAAACGTTGATTTAAAATAGACGAGGGCGACGCTATCCCAGTATGCAGTATGAACTATCTGTACACGTATTATGGAACGCTGGCCTTGTTCCAAATGCGGAGTAGTTGAGACTGAACCGAAACCGGACCAATTCTTCGTTAAAATTGCACTTTTCCGTACGACTTAAAAACAATAAAAACCGCATACACTCAGATCCGACTGTTTGTCGTCAGAAAGTCAGTTTATATAAGCCATATTTGTAATCGATATTGCAGAGACCAGTGTATTTAGAGGTGGAGTGGTGCACCAATATGGAACTTCACTTGGAACTTAGTGGAATGTGATCGGTCGGTCGTCTGATCTTCCAGATTCTTCGCAATATTTTCTTGGTGCTGACACAGTACATGCGTTGCTGAACGAGTAATGTTGTGATGAAACACACGGCACCAGAGTTTCCTTGTTAAATGCAAGAGTTTTTGCGATGGGCGGCAAAAGGTTTGGATGAGATAAAATGACGCTCCTACACACTACGCCTGCCGCTTTCTTGTGTATCAGCTGCGCATTCAAGGGACCCGCGGGTCGACTGACGTTTGAAAAACAACATCGCAACAACCAATCAGAGAGCAGGAATAAATGCAGGCGCCAGGGAACAAGGTAGAATATACCATACCCTAATAGTGGGAATGTAGGTTATATTTGTGAGGGGTAAGTGCAAAACAATTTAGCAATCAGTTCATGAGTTTGGTACAATCTTGTTTATTTTTAGAATAAAAGTAATTACATTCATGTCTGGGGAATCAATTAGAAAAAAAAACGCTCGATAAGTGGTCGTTAATATTATGATATATGTCACGGCACCTCTTTAATGATATGAAGATGCCACACATAAATATTCTATTTTTTACATTTCAAAAAAATATGCATTTATTTAATCTAGTAGTAATATGATTTCAGTGTCGTATAATTAATATTTGGAATAATTCGATACAATCGCGAATTACTGTAATTCCGTGATACAATCAACTCGACCAAGGCAAATGTTCATGACCCTAGATAAAAGGAATTTGTGTTAATGCGCAGGCGCAACAAAATTCCGCGCCAAATTCGGAAACTACAACACAAAGCTCTAACAGCTGAAGTTGTCTGCGTCTCGCACACAGTTTTCTAATTCGAACCTCAATTTTCCACGAAAAAAAGCTTATTTTTACTGTAATATTCTCAGGTATGGCACCAATACAGACAGATGGCGCGAGGAATCTTGAAGGACAAGACGTTTACAGGAGAAGGTCTGAACATCGAGATCGCGAACGAAGAGCTTGTCATCAACGGTAAGTGCGGTCAGACTAACTCGCAGTCGCACATTTTCCCAAAACTTGACCTTTTTCTCTGCTTAGAAACAGTTTGATCCATATTCCTGTGTCGAACAGCAGAATCGGCAGTAACAGTGAACGAAAGTTCGATTCAAAAATATCATACGCCCAATGTATTTATGCATTCTTCCGGGTGTAGTCTTTCGCGCGCATTTCAACGTGGCGAGTCGCTTTGGTATTTGTGATGTTTATTTTCTATTGTTTCAATTCACACTGCCTCTCATTTGATGTGACCATCAATAGACTGTTATGAAGTAACCATGGTGTATTTCAAGTCACCTTTGTGTGACTATAAATAGCTTTAGTCTTGGACTTGGCTCTGATTGCAATTGCCTTCTTTTATTTAAAAAAAACAAGATTGACATTTTTATTTTATTTAATGTTTTTTATTTCACAGGGAAAGAAGTGACAGGAAAAGAGGTGATAGATCTGAAAGAGGACCTAGTCCACTGAGAAGTCCCAGAACATACAGAAGTAATGGTTTCAGTGCAAACAGCAGGTGAGTGCTGGGCTGATTGTTCTTTATTCTAGTTCAGTAAGTCAGATTCCAACAAGGCCATCAAATTAAAGGTCCTTTGTGTTCACAAACTATCAGCCATGAAAATTAACACTCGAAAAAGATGAATTTCCCAATTGTCAGATTTGTTTTTCAAAACTATTTTCTGCAAAGTTGGTTGACAATTTTTTAAAATAGAAATTTCAAAAATGAAATGCATACTAATCAAACTATAAGAATTTGTTGATGGCCGTCTTCTGGGGTCAAGTGCTTCGCTGACTTCTTGAATGCCATTGATATAATATAAATGATCAGTTATAAATTAATAAATGTCATGAAAATTACTATTTGATTCGATTGTTACACAAAGATGTACTGATTAATCAGAAAATGTAAGCATGTGAAGGTCATTCACACCAAGCATTAGAAGAATAGTTCAATGTGTTGATGCTAGCTGTCAATCAAGGTTAAAAACTCTCAGTGTTTATTTGTTTGTTACCAGGGTTCAGCCCAAAGGTGGGTCATCACACAATAACATTCAAACATTGTACATTGGATACTAATCCTCCAACACCTCTAACCCCAACCCCCCTCAATGTCACTTTAAAAATAACAAAAAACAATGCTTCTAGGGTGTAAGGTATACAAAAAGAAAGAATAAATTTATCAACACAATCCGGGGGGGGGATAGTAGTTCAAAAGAAAAAACAAAGTTGTTCAGTTTTTGATGAGGCAGTTTTTAATGTTTCATTCTGTAACCCCATATGTGGTCAATCAAGTCAATGTGAAAGTACATGGGGCTGATAAGATTAGGGTTGACGCAAGCTTTTCATTTTCATATTGCCTCCTGTTTTAGTCGGTCTGAGAGAAATGTTTTATACATGTAATAGCCTCGAACAAAATGAGATGCACCAAATACAAAATAATAGTCAAAATAATGCTTTCACAGGGTGCAACTTGTCTTCTACGTTTGAACTACAGTATATTCTTCTATGTTCAGATAAAATAGTGAAATAGTGACCATTTGTATTTTAGCAGGCGGAGTACTGATAATAAATCTGGAAGAGGAGCTAGCCCGCTGCGAAGACTGCGAACTTACAGTGATGACGAAGATTGTAGTTTTGCTGGCAGGTTAGTGATTGACAGTAGAGAGCCACACACCATTTTCTTTACATCACAACGCGTGTTACAAATATGATCAATTGTCAATCAGTGGCCTTGTTGCCTTGCATCACTGGGAGTTGTGGTAATTGAAGTCCCTGGATAGGGTGTCAACTTGTACTGGACAAGTCTCTTTTTTCACCCAAAAATGGAGTGTTGTCACAGGTTTCAGTGGCTGTCTGGTGTTTTGACAGGTTGTGAATAACCATATGGTTTATTCATAGGTTTAACAATTCTCATGTGCTGAAATAATTACTTTAGTTTAATTTTCTAAAGTTTCAACTAGTTTCTTGCCTATCCCTGGGTGCAAAATAAAATTTTGGATAAAGCTAAACATTATACCTTGTGGTACAGTGTTCTCCACAAATAAAATTTAAAGAGGGGTGCTAATTTGCATAAAATTAGCATATTTAATTTTCATATAATTAGCATACTAATCAAACATTTCAAAGGAAATTCTTAGCACTTTTATATTTACATCAATTAAATACTGTGTACAAGTACTATATTAATGTTCTTGAATTATTTTGATGAATAAGTTAAACCACTTGATGTGTAAAAAAAATATAAACTTTGACAAATGAAGAATATCAATTTTATTCTTTGTAAAAGTGTAATGGAACAAGTTGTGAAATTCTAGCCTTTCATTTATGCAATGCTTGTGATAATCACTTCACGCATTCATTCATTGTTTTTTGTTTATTTATTCAGCCAGTTTTTCCCCAGACATCAAATCCATTGTTCTAGTTGTCACCTATGCCACTATCTGTCTCTTAGTTCTTTGTTTTATCGCCTGTCAATTAATAAGAGGTCTCTCAATAACATTGTCGGGACATCTTCCGGGACTGTGAAACAGCCTGTCACCGAAAACAAAGGAGGGTGCTGAAGATAAAAAAGAGGGGCGCAAATAAATTAAAGAGGGGCTTCGCTTCGCCCCTCTTAAACCCTTCGTGGAGAACACTGAATACTCAACTAACAATACAATTGATATTTGATCGGGGTGGGAAATGTGAATGCAGGGCGCACAACTACCTATGCAGGGCGCACGACTTCCAATGCAGGGCGCTGCACCCTGCTTAAACCCCTCGTGGAGAACACTGGTAATAAAGGCTTAGTCATCGAGGCTATTCATATTGCTGTTTGTTCGTTGTTGGCGTAAACATTTTGACTTCTTAACAAACATCAGCCCTATGGCTTTGATGTGTTCCAGACAAGGTGTGGTTCTGCTGCAACAATTTTTTTTTCTGGAATGTTACGTCAATGTGAAAAAATAATTTTTTTTATGAATCTTCTATGCCGTTCATGTGCATGATGCCTCGTAATAAATACTACAATAGCAAATGGATAATATAGCAATTATCATATGCATAGCCGTATAGTTATCCATGTTTGGGTCAAATAACAGATCGATGAATGAGTGTGATTTAAGCACAAGCAGAGGGGTCCTAAGTGAGCCCTGACTAATATAAACGTGACTGCTGTAATCCCCCTGCAAACACAAGAAATTAAACATTTTGGCATGTACAGAGATCCCATAACATGAATTGCTACGTTCACACAACAGCATTTTATTGGAGCCCTACGGCTCGAACCAACAATAATGGCAGTGTATGAGTGTTTGGCTTGAGCCAAGTTCGGCTCCAATAAACCCTAGGGGTTGAGGCCCGACTGTGTATTTGCATTAGGGGCCTATTATCGGAGCCCAAACCACGCCCTCAATCGTCGTCTTCAAGTAACCTCTCATTTCAATTATGGTGGAGACAACATCTTTCATAATTTCACGCAATTTCCAGCTTGATGCAAACGTACGCGTCCTAATATATATTTGGCAGAGTAAAGAATTACTGCGATAGATTGATAGCTCAACAGGTAACAGAAAAAAATGGCATAAGAAATTATGCAACAAAATTGTTTTAAAGACACTAAAAATAAAAATCATAGAAGCAATCACTGTATGGTGACGTGTTCCTAGTAGGTTTAGATTCTTCCATAGTCCCTCTATGATAGAGGATATAGGAACTGTGATTCTTCCTAGTAGTTTAGATATCATCACAGTTGAATAATTACAAAATGGTAATTTTGCATGACAATAACTTAATCGAATAATAGGGTGTAACATATTTTAGCTGCCGTGTTTCCTGTTTATTCTTTTCTTACCTCTATACTCAGACTCGCGACTGTTTCTTTCTTTTTCTCTCCCAACTCAACGGCATGGTGCCATGTAAAGAAACAACACAAGCACGACACTAAAATCGTTTTCAGTCCAGTTTTTTTCATACTAATTATTTGAGGGCACTGTTCCGTTTGGCTCTGATCAAACTGAATCAAACTCTGGCAGATCTCATTTCTTGTTCAGCTCCCGGCCGTATGACCGCATTGAAGATAATCTCCTGTTAATCTGTAGTTCGGCTCCAATGGAATGCTGCCATGAGAATATAGCAATAAATAATAACTTTATGACACAACTAAATCGTCAGAGGATTTAGTAAGGTAAAGAGAATAACAAGACATATAAATAAACAAATGTAAAAAAAAAAACTTTAAAAAATCTTTTAAAGGAAGGACATTTAAGGATAAAATGCTTTGCATCATCACGTGAATGTAGCAATATATGCATATCATGAGTATTGTAGACAGTGACTGTTTTTTTAATTAAAATAAATGTTTATTTTGAAAAGAATTCATTGTTTCCGGCCTCCGATGTTTGTATTATTATTATATGGTCTTAAATTAAATAACATTAATGGCTGGATTTCTACTGCATCCGCAACTTTAATTTTTGTTGTTATCCTAATAAAAATGTAGGCCAAAGGTATTTTATAGATCATCATGCAAATTACCCTGTTCACCTTTCAATTGCAAAATGATCCAGTGTGTTTTGTGCCAGTACAGTAGATAGGTTTTATATTAGTAGCATTCATGCACAGCTCTTTAGCAATACCTTAGCCAGTGCTAAGAAAACGTGTATGAATGCTTAGTACAAGCTCAGAAATGCTAAGTAAAAATTAAATCTTGCCTGTTTTTAAGACCCGGTTCAGAGCCTTAGCACAGGTTAACAAAGCGTGCATGAATGCTTAGCACAGCAGGGATCGAAATACCCTGGTGCACACTGCACTATGCACCTAGATTATTAGCTCGTGCAAGTAAACTCAAAATATAATGTGCACGCTGTGCATGTAGAAATTAACACACCATTTTCTCATTATATTCACTAATTAAGCCTAAATTAAGTTCAACCAACATTGTGAGACAACTAAAAAAAATCAAATTCTTTCATGATTGCATCAATCGAGAACTCGTAAATTTTATTTAAATTTTAAAAATGGTGCATTTCACAACAAGTTAGTGCAGGTAAATTTCAAATTCAACATGCACACTGTGCATGCAGGGAAAAATTTCTATTTCAATCCCTGCACAGGCTAAGCGTCCCAAAACCATTATATTCAATGTTCATTTCGAATATTTACTATTATATTCATAACTATCCATTTCAACATGCCATTTCCGACATGACAATCGACATGAACCCACATAAATTGTTCCTGAGATAAAAAAATAACTGATGATGAGACTCTGTGCTACTGTGTTATCTGCAATCTGCACTTTCTTACCTTCCAAGCTTCTCTACTGAGCAGTCATAGTTAAAATGACTGAAGATTTTTGTATATTCTTATCAATAAGTTCCTCAGCGCAATTGGGTCTCTGATATGCAAATATACAAGATTAGCCTTTACTTCGTGTAGCATGAACACTACTATTAGCAATAGATAAGCTTAGCTTACCAAAGGTTGTGCATCTTTGCTGGGATGTTGTGACTTCACAAGTCTGATTTGGCTACAAGTGTTTTCTGGATTTTGTAAACATGTGTACATAGTCAGCAGAACTACAGACTTCAAGTGAACATTCAAAAATAATTTACCGCTGATGCATTTTTTTTATTAAACTATATTTCTGCAAATGCCATGACATTTTGTAACATGTGGTTAATCTGATAGTAAATCATTGGAGTAAACTTTTTTTTTTTTTTTTTAATTCAGCAAAAACCAAAATCAAGTAAAAAGATAACTTATGTATCTAGTTTTCCCCGAATAGCTTATCAGCCCAAATTGCATTTTTTTTAGCTCCCAGTAAATTGCAACCCAAGAAGCCACAGTATTAAAGGGGCACCTTCCAGTTAAGATTAATTTTACAACAAATTTACTTTCTGGATTAAAATAACAATGGATAACAAAAGATAGATTAACATTGTAAACAACATAAACAATAGTGTCCCATGATTCTTTGGTGCAATCCAAGGGATTGAGCAGTTCCCCTTTAAGTGTTGCATAATCCTTTGTTGCACCTGGTCAAACTGCACACAAAAGCTAATGCGTTATGAATAGTGTAGCTAATAGCAGCTGCCATTGTCTAAAGATTTAATGTAACTGTCCTTCATCACAACTGTAATCTCACTGGTGTGTGATGTTATGCTTAGACACGTTTACTTTATCAACTCATACTCAACTTGTATCAAATTTACCATCAGTGCTATACAGGAAACCCAGTATACATATCATTTGCTATAAGCTTCGGGCAACACAGGACATTTCTTGAACTAAATGTATTTTATACCGTCCCACCAGAGAATATGCGATATATTAGGAATAAGATCAGTTAACAATAGATAATTGTTATGCAGATGTTTGAATTTTAAAAACACTGGGAACGACATGAGCCACTTAGTATTGATTACACTGAATGCTGATTTTAAGTAGCTGTTTATGTCGCTTCCAGAGAACATGTTGCAACACTATTTTAAATTAATGAACTTAGAGTAAGTGTACTTTGGCAGTGACTAATTGTTTTATTGTTCTTTTCAATTTTACATCAGGATTTGCTCTATTATAGTGCCTTATTGGCTTTTGAAAAACAATTACTTTGTCTGAAATGAAAGTTCGATAGGTGTTTATGATGCTTGATTAAATAAAATTTATAACATCAGGTTTGTACTTTGGTCTGTTTAACAGTTGCATGATTAAACTGTTGTAACTGTAATCACCATGGATACCTATGCATATCATTCCGATCAATCGTTAATATTGATTCAAATCCTGTTTTAGGATTGAACTTGAAAACTGGTTTTGAAAAAACAAAATGGTTGTCAGAGCCACTTGCTGGAATTTTTCAACATAAGAATGAGTTTGAAAAGAGTTTGGTTGAGGTCAAATAGTGTTTGGCTTCGTGCCAGGTGTGATTGGCACCAGAATATTCAGCCTTGTCATGTAGTCCCAGACATGTGGAACAATGTATATTGACTTTGTGAATTAAAACAAATTTAGGGGTGACAACTGTGTTAACCTAAATTTGTTCAAGTTAGGAACCTAATGCTCAAGTGTGTAGGCTTTAGAAATACCAGTTATATGGTATTGAAACGATACTAATCCTGAAATTAACCACTGACTGGCATTTCCATAGTTACCTCGATGTTATAACATGTTCAGTAAATTAAAAGTGCGACATCAAACAATTGAAAACTACAGTTAGCTCTATCAGTATTGCATGTGTTTATATAAATAAAAGCTGTGTGTATGGTGAAAACTATTCATTTTTATTCAGTATGTGATATGTGCAACTGTTGGTTAACATATGCTTCATTGGAGATACCCTTCCAAAAGACCATATATGGTGTTGGACCAATTACAGTGCATTGTGGTACTGTTAATTCAAATGTGTATACTACAGTAATGTTGCTATGGTGCAATGTTTTGTGGTAAATGCTACTTTAATTGAAACGAAAAAAGAAAACCATTACTAATTTGTATTTCTCATTATTTTGTGTTCGCAGGAGAAATCATCGGTATTCTTCTGAAAGGAGATCTGCATGGAGGAGAGTAGAGGAACCAGTGTCCCCAGTGTGTAGCTATCTGAATGATTCATACGACTTCCCACCTCTAGGTAGTCGAGAAAACAAGTAAGCAATAATTAATAGCTACTTAACCTTAACATCAAGAGTGAGTGAGTTTGCTGTTAAAATTTGGGTAACAATTTGTTGCTGTCCAGTTAACTTACTGTAAAAGCATTAATTTTCACTGGTGTTCACTGACATTAATGTGTTTGAGCATGTTTTACTGGGTTTTAAAGTTACAAAAATCATCTTGTGAAGTAAAGAGTTCTATTGTAATTTTCACACATTAACTCAGTTTCACTCAACTTTTCCCATTACTTTACAGGTACACTCCTGAAAGTCAGCGCAAAGAGGCAAAATCTCTCAAACCTGTTAATGATTGGGGTACTATGGTGGAGGAAGAGGAGGAGGAACGTCAAATGGCCAAGAGGAAACTAATACTAAGTGCAAGCAGTGACAGGTAAGAAATAAATTCTCACTTTTAGACAATTTATGCTTTCATGTTGCTGCAGAGCTCAATTGAGAATGTGAAGCATGGAGACCATAGAGGAAATTAACTTAATGCCCTACCTTTCAATGAGACCAAAGTATTTTTAAAATGTTTTGTCCTAAAAATGAGTGTCCTCACAATTCTGAAGATCAAGCCCTTGACTGCTACATTCATAGATGTATAGAAATGATATTTAGGAGCCAACACTGTACTTCTATCCAACCAATCATTCTCAATTTACTGTTGTTAAATTTCAGCTCGCGAGAAAGAAAAGAGAGCAACAGTTCAAAAAAACCAGTTGAAACCGATGAAAGCATACTTCTTCGTAGACAGAAGCAATTGGATTATGGAAAAAACACCGCAGTGTATGGAGAGTTTATTCAACAAGTTCCAAGGTATTTATTTACTGTGTTTACTTGCAAATGCGCAATATTAGTTAACTCACTTGCCCTAACAGACTTCAACATACCAGAAAATTGAGTTTTAAGTTATCGCCATGTCCTGATAGTCTCTTATAAGATGGAGGATTCATGGAAAATGATATCAGATAATGGCAATGTACAAAATATCACAAGCTTACTACAGGAAAACGACAAATGCATTAAGTTCAGCTGTAATGCCATTTTTTAAAAATATTTTTATTACAGAGGTAAAAGATGCAAGGACCATCCACGTACGCCCAACAAGTACCAGGTCAGCAGCCGCAGGTCGTGGGACATGCAAATTAAGTTGTGGAAGAAGAAACTACACAATTGGACGGCAATGTCTGGTGACGAGAACGTGTCTACTGCTTCTAGTGATGAAGCCTGTATAGCTGGAGCTGGAAGGTGAGTTAGTTGGGTTTTTGTTGGTTTACCAGTTTTAAGAGCTGATAGTAGGCACTACACAGCCATGCAGAAAAGTGTCAATTTGTCTATTTTTTCTTTTTTCGAGACCTGTTGGTAGTCGTAATTTCTAGTGCATGTCAATAGGCTGTATCTGCACAAATATCCATTGTTTTTATTGGCAGTGCAACATTAGTCGCAAACAAGATTTATTTGTTATGGAATTTCTGTAATTGTTTCAATGGCATTTACACAAGTACATGTACTGACAGATGTGTATTTCATATAAAAAAACAAAAATACAGTACTTGTTAGTTTTTGTTATTACGGAAATATTCACATATCATCAGGGATGTTTAATTCTTGTAATAATCATTGAAAAGGGACAATTACAAATGGGAGTGAGACGTAAAAAAAAAAAAAAAAAATATTGTAAAAATTTCTATTCCTGTGCTTTATTTCAGGAGAGATTTACTTTCCGGGGACAGTTGTTCTGACAGCACTGGATCTATAGAACACACTATGGATATTGAAGACTGCGATGATGCTGATTCTGCTTTTGAAACCCCATCAAACTCACAAGAAACTGACGTCATGGATGCCGATACAAGTCTACCAGCATGGACAGATGTATCTGGTATATTTCAAACTCTCATGGCTGTAACAAAAGCAATGTCCAATGAGGTCGTAGAACCATCAGCCCATCCAACAAATAGTGTGATCCAAACTGATGATCCAAAACGGAAGAAGAATTTCATCGATGAATTTGACTTGGACAGTTGTCTCCAGGATGAGGATGGAGTTGAACTGTAAATCCTTGAGAAAATCTGAATTGTTAATTGATATTTAGTACAAATAATATCAATACAGCTACAGATGAAGTGACAATCACAAGAAGCAGATGGCACATTAAAAAAAAAACATTGATGTTTCCACCTAGAATTAATCAGGTTTGACACAGACTTTTTGTTCTGGCCGTGTCAGTGAGTGAATTAGTGTTAATTGCAAATATTGAAGCCCCACACTTTATAGATTTTCTGTGGGTTGTCAATATTCTTGAACCACTCCACCCCCCTAAAAAAATCCAGGTGTGGCAGCCAGTCAGCAAATTTCTGTTTTTCAACAAATAAGATATTCATATATTTTATGTTAATCATTTTTACTTGTATATATAATATTTTTTTTAATTTCTTGTTGAGAGATTTTGTATTTTATCACACTTGGCAGTAAAAGTAATGTTGTGCCTTTTTTATCGTGTTGATTATTCATCATGAAACACCATTAGATAGATATCCGGACAGATAACAATTGACGGTGATGAAAGGCTGGTACAGATGAGATTGGTTCTGCTTTTCCTGTGGTTTAGAAAAAAACAAACTACAAAACTGTTGAAACACTTGATAGAATCAACAACCCGAGTTGAAGAGATTGCATTATGATCACTGAAAGAAGTGCATTTCAATGTAATTAAAACATAGTACTAAAGTGTTGCAATCGTAATGATTTCTATGCATCTTGTCCTGTCAATTATCTTTGTCCTATGAATTCAGTTCAACCTACTGTGAAGTACTTTATTTTCACTTGGAATTAATTTTCGCTGACAGGATGAATTTGTGAAAATAAAATCCAGAGAAAATACTTTTATTTTACATTTCACCATCAAAATTCATTGAAAATAAATGTTATACAAAACATCTTTTCAATGAAAATTATTCGAGCTAAAATAAAGTATTTTACAGTATTTCCTGAATGTAGCAATTGACCACTCAGTGTATGATTCAGGGGCCTACAAATAATTTGACTTTCCACTGGCCTTTAATTGATGTTTTCGGCATATTAAACTTCACAAATTTGTCAGAAACAAGTTCTTTTGTCATTTTAAATGTTAATTTAATTCAGTGGAGTTTATTTATCAGCAAAAAATAGCGAAATTAAAACTCAGTATGCATGTAGAAATTCTTCAGCCCATGTTGCAGGTTTTTCACAACTTTTCATCTGTATTCATTAACCACCTTCAATACTTGGGTTAATAATCATCATTCCTTGGGTTAATAATCTTATATTAAGCTATAAAATATATATATATTGAGTTTAAAATTACAAAGAAAATATTAGACTTTTCTTTTGAAAGACACCAAAGGTGGACGGATACCTTCATGTATGATCTTGTTTTTATTTTCAGTTGTGGAAGGAAAACTACTGTACCGGTATTAGATTTTATGAAAACAAATTTTGTTTTATAAATCAATACTGTAAATTTTTTTTATTTTAGCTGGAATTTTTGCCTAAAAGATTTTTTGGGAGTTTTGTATGGAATTTGTTTTCACTGATTTTTGACGAGTTGAGTGTAAAAATATAGGAAAAAGGTATATTCGTTGGTTTTTATTTTCACTGAATCATTCCTTCAGCAAAAAGTATTTTACAGTACTGTATTATTTTTTATTGGAGACACAGTTGAAGTGTTAGCCATTTAATGCATCAATATATACCTAGAACAATCCACAAGTACAAACAGTTGCTTTTCTGTGCCTCTATTTTGACACTGCTTCTAATACAACAAATTTGGCATTAAAATTAAATTTCCATGTAAATAGCAACTTTTTTTAAAGCAGTTACGTAGTAGTGTAATTTTTATTGTCTGGAATTTTAAATTTAAAACTTAATAGTAAATTAAAGTGTTTATTATACTTAATAAACGGAGAGAAAACAAATGCAATTGTTATGAATGTTCAGCAAAATATTCATGAATGGGTTATGCAATGTGTTGCCATGCCATGCACATGTGGTGATAGATCAAGTGGCAATTTATTATTAATTACAATGCTGGTACAATATATAGTAGTACTATTTGGCTATTCTAACAGTCTTCTCAACTTTGATGGTGGACAGTTATCCTTTAACCTTTAGTATTTTTGTTTTAAAGCTCTGCTGTCATCAAAGATGGTCCAACTTTTTTTCAAGGGTCTTCTTTTAAACCGTAAGCTAGACCACCTTGCATCTACCTTGGGTCAAATTTGTTCATTTCATTACATCACATCCAAATCTCTATTTTGACTCCCGTGTGCAAAGCACACAATGGGAGTCTTTGCAGTGAGTGTGTCCGTCTATCCGTCCGTCAGTCTGTTCCACTGATATCTAAAGAACCATACATTGATTTTTGATGAAACTTCGTGCATAGATTCTCTGGGCCAATGCGCAGATCTAATTAAGTTTTAGTAAAAATCCATGCATATTAATTACCTAATTTGCATGATAATTAGCTGATTTTTAGCTGTTCCACTGATATCTAAATAACCACTCATTGGATTTTGATGAAACTTGGCACATAGATGCTCCAAACTAATGCAGAGATTTGATTAGTTTTGGGTAAAAATATGCAATATTAATTACCTAATTTGCTCAATGATTAATCAATTTTTGGCTTTTCCACTTGTATCTCAAGTACTAATCACATTTCAATGACACTTGGTACATAGATGTCATAGGACACTGCACAGACCTGATAGTTTTAAGGTAATATCAGTACATATTAATTACCTAATTTGCATAATTAATTAATTAATTTTCAGCTTTTGATATTTCAAGTAGTTAATCATCACATTTCAATGAAACTTGGTACATAGTTACTTAAGGACTGCGCAGACCCCTGATTAGTTTTTGGGTAAATATTTGTGCATATTAATTACCTAATTAGCATAATTAATTTTCAGCTTTTTGCTTGATATCTCAAGTACTAATCACCATATTTCAATGAAACTTGCTACATAGATCTAGGAATATGCAAAGACCTGATTAGTTTTAGGGTAAATAATTGTGGATATTAATTACCTAATTTGCATAATTAGTTAATTTTTTTCATGAATGTTCCACTGATATATAAAGAACCACGAATTGGATTTTAATGAAACTTTTAAAGAGTACTCATCACATTTCAATGAATCTAGGATTATGCAGAGACCCAATTAGTTTTTGGTAAATATTTATGCTTATTAACCACCTAATTAACATAATTTACATTGATATCTCAATTACTGATCATCACATTTGAATAAAATTTGGTACATAAATGCTCTAGGACAATAGACTGATTAATTTTGGGTTAAATTTGTTCATATTAATTCTCTAATTAGCATAATAATTCATATTTGTTTTGGTTCTGTTCTATTCATATTACCTGATTTACATAATTAGTTTTCAGCTTTTCCATCAATATCTCAGGTACAAGTAATTTTGAATAAATTTGTAATGTGTCTTCAATACTCTCAGCACACGGGAGTTCTTTCTAAGCTTTCTTTGATAAGGAAATATTTTTGGTCAAAAATGATTTTTTTCAACAACTGTTGTCAGATTGCATTGAAATCTGGCATTCACGTTCTTGTGATGGACTAGACTGACTTATTAATTTCATGAGATCATATGCATGTCTATTTTTAGTAAATATTTTTTTTGTTTGCTCATTTATGCATATTTTTGACTTCTCCAAAACTCCCTGCCAGATTGCTTTAAGATTCATAATGTAGACACATGGGTTCTCTTTCAAATTTTTGTGAAAGTTATGAATTTTTTTGTGAATATTTTCCCCAATTTCCCTTGCGTTATATATGGGCTATGTATAATACATGGACTGTAATAGACAAGTGTATTGTTAGGTTGTGGACTACCTGGGCCAATGTTTTATATGGTATTTTTCAGTACACGAACTACCTGGGCCAATGTTTTCCATGGTATTTTTCAGTACACGTTGTGTTGGGTTGTGAACTACCTGGGCCAATGTTTTCCATGGTATTTTTCAGTACACGTTGTGTTGGGTTGTGAACTACCTGGGCCAATGTTTTCCATGGTATTTTTCAGTACACGTTGTGTTGGGTTGTGAACTACCTGGGCCAATCTTTTTCATGGTATTTTTCAGTACACGTTGTGTTTGGTTCTGAACTACGGTACCTGGGCCAATGTTTTACATGGTATTTTTCAGTACACGTTGTGTTGGGTTGTGAACTACCTGGTCCAATGTTTTTAAAACATGTTGAATTTTAAGTCAAGATCATTTTAATGCTCATATGTTGAGGTCAAGGTCAATCTCTATTCTATTTCGAGTTTCAAAAATATTGTTTTGACTGGCCATATCATACTTCACAATCTCCATTTCTTCAAACTGGTAATAATACAATGACCAGTTTCTTTTATGGTGCCAAACTTTATCAATATTACTCCACCTTATGTTTCCAAGTCAACGTTAACAATTACAGCGACGCTCTTTCGACCGCAAAGTCGCTTGTTTTTTAATATTCCAAACAGTATTCGTTTACAAGTCTCTTTGTTCTCAACAATGCCTGTTCACTTGGAAAGGACTTTTCAGAATGTGGTTCATGTGCGTTTCAAGTAGAGAATACAACTGTTTGAAACTTGTAATAGTTTATTGCCTGTTTGGTGATTAGGTTCTTGTAAACTATAATCCACAACCTACCAACACAGATTTTAAAGCGGGGGAGTCGTTACCTACGCATGCGTCTGATGGCCATAGCATGTCATTGTTTACAAGCAAGCGTTTACCCATCAGCCTTTATGTTTTTAGTGTGTGTTATCGTCGCTTGGGACTCAATTCTCACATGTGCGCACCCTCTCGTTTTAAAACTACAGTATTTATGTGGCTGAAATAAAGACAGGATTCTTTATTTATTTCAGCCACATGAATGGTGCTTTCTTTCCCTGCGTACTTTGCTAGTGATCTGGATAGTGATTCATCCAACTACTTCCATACCACAAATGAACAAGTTTTCTCATGATTAGTCATCTTGCAAAATGAGTTAGGGGCTAATTTTAAATGAGGAATAAATAATTTTACACAAGAATTTCCTATAATGGAATTTGGATTTTCTCATTTTTTTATTTTACTTGCAAAATCACTGCTAAAATACAATCTGATTAAAATAAGGCCAGACTTTTTTTTATTCAGTGTTTCTCGAGTTTTTATAAGTAAATTTTTTTGAGGAGGGCGGAAAAAAATAAAATTAATTTTTTTTCCATTAGATTTGTGTGATTCTCAAAGAATTGTATTTGAGATCATTGAGCGGATAGAAGGAATGAAATAAAAATTTATTCCATGTATAACCTGGTTGGCAATGTCGCCAATTGTGGCACAATTTTCAGCATTAATAAGGGATTTCTCGGTTTTTGATGACAGAAACTCCCATAAAAATGCAACTGGAATTTATTTTAGTAATTTTTTGCACTCACAAGTTGGCGGGTGCGAGAAATTACGCTGAAATAAAATTTTATTTTTATTTCATTTTGGCTCCTGTTCATTCGACGGGTTCGAGAACCAAGGGATAATAAAAGTCTGGCCTAAGATACTAGTTGGGAATTTTTGTTATTAAATATGTGTTTAATTATTTATTTTTATTGTACTTTTATTTTAATTTATTATTATTAGCTGTTTTAAGAGTTTTGGTAATATCTATGTAATAACAGAGGTACATTACTTGGGGTTTGCAACTCGCATAGTACTGTATGGTGACATCATGTCAAGATCCCATTCAAGTCTCTTCTCGTAGATAGCGAGACTGAAGCTACGACCTTCTGACATGACGCATATCAATGTTCAAGGTTTGTAATGAAAAAAATAAACTTTTCTTGTCACTATCATAGTGAAAAATGTAATACATCGAAAATGTACAGAAAATATAGTTCTCGTAATCCGTCATATCGTGGGCAGCTATTTTGATCCACCTGGACATCCCAGTATCCTAGTTACCTCGGGCATGCGCATTCGCATTTTTTCTGAGTTGGAACGCTTATGCGAGAGCGAGATTGTGACGGGATCTTGGTATCATGTCACCGTAGTTACAAACCCCAAGTAATGTACCTCTGGTAATAATGATAAAACAATTACAAAATAATAAAATATATAGTAAAAATAAAATTCACGCTGTGAATACATCAGATTTTGCAAAATTAGTTTACATACTGGTAATATGGAAACTATACCACACACAATTTGGTCTATTAGAGTTGTATTATTTATCAATTAGTAAAATATGATTTAATTTGATTATAGACGCACCACAATTGTCAGCAAGTGTTACTAATAGCACAAATACAGTGTTGGTTACCTATGACATGCTATAAGAACATGATTTATTTGTGCAATTGAGATATTTTAGTTGCATTTTAGATTACTTTAAAAATCTCTACATCCGTAAAAAGTGTTCTCGGTTTACAACGAACAAGGGCAGGTTTATGGATGTCAGACACTATTTTAGATTTAGATGGGAAAAATTGAAATTATAGAGGAATTCTGGGAGATGTGTTGAACAAAGATTTGCAAGCTGGACACCGCGAAAATATTTGCTTGAAAAAAAAGTGTACACATTCAACAAAAATAAAATAGCGCAGACTAGACATGAAACAAAAAATCACTGGACACACTCAGCCACCCCTATGATTTCAAATGGTTAATCCCTTAGCGAGGTTTAATCAAATTCTTGATTTGAAAATGAGCAATGAAAATGAGCAAATGAAGCTGCGATGAGTTTGTAATAGCACCCTCAACACTTCACAATATGTCCAACAGAAGCAAATTAGCTGACACTAGAGGGCGCCATAACCGAAAATTGAGTTTAAAAAAAAATACGATTTTTTGAACAATATTAATACCGATTTTAATTTTTACTAATTTTACCCCCCCCTTTCCATGAGAACACTGCAAAATAATTTCCAAGCAAAAATTAATGATTCATTTTTACTGGTATTTAATTTCACTATATTCATACATATAGATACTATATTCACTGATATTTGTTCATGCTCACTGGCTTTATAAATTCACAAATTTCCAGTGAAAAAATGTTTTCTATTGTTATTTTATAAGTGTAAAGTGGATTCAATTTAGCAGATTTAATATCAGTGGTAATACCAAAATTAAAATCCAGTATTAAAATATGGTAGACAATATATTTACAGTATTTGCGCTCCATATGTTAATAATACCATGGATGGTTTTAATAATTACCCACTACTTGGCCATATTTTAACTGTTTCTAGTTAAAGCCAAAACAAAAACTTAATTTCTGATTTCAGAGTATGCCCAAAATCTTTAATAAAAATAATTTGAAAAGTGATGAATAGCGCCCTCATCATCCAAATCGAAAAATTAATATTAGGGATGGTCATTTAAATACTGGGAGGGGAGATGGTAGAAAAACTACTACTGTAAAATCTGTATTAGAAACCGCGGCTTCTATTAAAATGGTACAATCCAATAGAGGGGGTGCGGCTTCTATTAGAGCATCTACACATATGAGAAATGATGATTTGTTGGTTCCCAATTGTTTAAAAAGAATGGGTGCGACTTCTATTAGGGATGCGGCTTCTAATACAGATTTTACGGTAAATATTTTTTCATTTTTTTTTTCACAATGACTTTGTGTAAAGTGTTGTTCTTACTCTTCTCTATAGAACAAATTTTTATTATTTTTGTTTCTTCTGTAATTTTCTCTTTGGTTTTCAATATATTTTCTGCACAACTATGGCTTCAAAAATTGTGAAAACTTTTTTCCCCGACAAGAAATTGATTTGCAATGCCTTATGTTGACAAATTAAATACTAAACATCCAATTTAAAAACCGAAGATTTTGTGACAAAAATTCTTGTGCATGAAGAAAAAAACATTTCCACAAACAACATCAGATATGTGAAAAAAATAAAATTAAACAAGTCATTGAAAATGACACAGTCCCTGTTAAGTTCTCTTTGCGCTCGTCATATTAAAGCGGAGGGGTTGTCGCGAGCGTGTTTGAAACTTGAGTTCCAAGTGGCGTATACAACAGATTGTTTATTTACATCAAAACACCTGTTTCGTGTCATAGTAATATGGCCAAAATAAAAACAGCCGTTATTCAGCCATCTTTGATCTGGACATGTCATGGACATGCATCCTAACCTGTATAAAGTACATGTATGTGCCAAATTTGAATGAAAACTGACAGAGCACGTCCAAGATACCACATAAAAAAACAAAAACAAGATGCCTGCCAGTCGACCATCTTTGATCCAATTGCAAAATAAATCGTCATGGACATGTATCCTAACATGTATAATCTATGTACCAAGTTTGAATGACAACTGACAAAGCATGTCCAAAATACAACATTTTCAAAAAACAAGATGGCTGCCAGTCGGCCATTTTGAATCGAATCGCTAAACCACTGCATGTGCATATGTCCCACATAAGGTACTAGGCACATGCAAAGAATGAACGGAATCGGCCCACAGGATTCTGAAATATGACGTTGGATAGACTGACGCACGGACAGACGGACACACGGACGGTCGGACGGACAGACTCAGGAACTCACGGATGGTCTGGGACATGTATCCTAACATGTATGATCTATGTACTAAATTTGAATGAAAACTGACAAATCATGTCCAAAATACAACATTTTCAAAAAACAAGATGGCTGCCAGTCGGTCATCTTTGATCCAATTGTGAAATAAATCATCATGGACATGTATCCTAACATGTATAATCTATGTACCAAGTTTGAATGAAAACTGACAAAGCATGTCCAAAATACAACATTTTCAAAAAACAAGATGGCTGCAAGTCGGCCATTTTGAATCGAATCGCTAAACCACTGCATGTGCATATGTCCCACATAAAGTACTGGGCACATGCAAAGAATGAACGGAATCGGTCCAAGGGATTCTGAGATATGACGCCGGACGGACGCACGGACGCACGCACGCACGCACGGACGGACGGACGGACGGACGGACGGAGACTGAATTATAAGTCCCCGTTTTCGGACTTCGCCGAACGGGAACTAATAAAATGCAAATTTCTCCATTTCAAACACATGCAGACAAGGCATGATTTTATACATTGAAAAAAAAAACTTAACAAATATTCTGTTCTCTGATTGGTCTAACTGTTAGGTGTTGGGGTTGGGTAGCCAATCAGGCACAATCTTTCAAAGAGCTTTGCATTGACTCTATATTTACCGATTTTTGATGGTATTAACATCCACTCTATCTTTTGGAGGAAGTAAATATTGAAAAATATGGTCAGCCAGATGGTCAGACCAACCCAGAATAGGACCACAGGTGTTTCTACGATTATTTTATTGGTTCATACAAAACAAATTAATCTTGTATATATGTGTACTGTATTTGCTCTATTAGAAGCGCACTACAATAAAAGCAGTCAGCATATTACAAAACTTAACAGCTGCTGTGTTGGTGTGTGGTTTTCGATTGATTGCTGTTTAACATCACACCCGTGGGACGAATGACCCTGACCCCCTGACCTCTACGTATTGGAGTATAGATACAAATTGATACTGGGTAATTCAATTCATGGAACATCACAACATTTCATTGACAACCACATCTGGACCATCACCATGGCAACCCACTTTGTACAGCCCATACATTCAGGGGTTGTAACACATTTGTCATAATGTATACAAGGTCACTAGACGGAGTTTAATTGGTTTTGGGGAAAAAAGATTAAACTCCTTTCCACAAAAATGCATTTGGGGGATTTTGTATTATTATTACAGCTGTAGTTTGGACAATTTACATTACCACTAAAATTGAAAGTTGGCTTGCTCTTATGGCGAAATGGGATTAGACTTGAGCAAGTTATAGCACACACATTAATGTAATTGGGAGTATCCCCGCAGGAATTAAATTACACACATCAACGATGAATTTAATTCATTTGTTGTGCATTTGTGGACAAGGGGGGTTCATTTGACAACACAACTGCACCAATACCAAAGATTGATCGGGTATTACCGTGAAATGAATTATTGTCATTACTGTTATTCCTCTGCAAATTTGTAATAACACAGATGCTCAACTTTTCCTTGCCACTGACTAGACATTTATTGTGCAGCATTTTATACAATGTTAAACTTCTTTAAATTCTGAAATGAACATATAAAAGCATATATGCTTGTTTCATCAACACAATTGCAGGATCCAATTATTCTAATCACATTAGTTTTTCCGGGCTCTGAACAAATACTGGTAAACGAAATGAACATTTTTCTTCATTGTAGAAAAGGGCCATTTCGACATTTGTCAAGTTTTCAAAAAGTAAATTTTTGTTAGTACAAAATACAAATTTATCTATTTTTGAAAACCATCACAAGTATATCAAAAGTTAGCAGAAGGTACATTTCATGAATTGGCGTGGATGAAATTTCACAAAATCTTTGCAATGTCCAGTATTATAAGAGCACTGATCAACAATTGTCTCTCATGGAAGTAATCTGGTTTACAGCATATTTTTATCTTTTCTCGCCGAAATTTTGCTTTAATTCTCCTGAACATTTTTTAATTTTGACAGGCAGACAGGTCTCGATAAATATGCAGAATAATTTCATGATTGTTGACTTTCTAAAAGGGTCAAAATCTTATTCTGAACAAGATTTGCAAAATGACATGTATTCAATCATGACTGTTGGTGGAATTTTCAAGAGAACAACATTTTTGAGAGTTTTTTCATTTTATGAGCATCGAAAACTTCAATGATTGAATTTACATTCCGAATGATAAAGTCAACTTTTATTAACATTAAGCCACATAAATTTTTGTTATATTTTAGTAAAAAAATTGATCAAGACTGATAAGCCCGACATGTAGACAGGAGTGGCACACTCGCCGGCCGAACAGCATCAGACCCCACTAACGCCTAACAGAGTTTATGTATTGTCGGCAAGAGCAATACTGCGAATTCGAAAAGTTAACACCTTCTTGCAATGATTTTCAATGAATATTCATTTTGGTGGTCATGGTACCACCGTCAATCAAAGCAATGTTTGCATTGTCGGCAAAAATCACTGCTTTCAAGAAGATGATAAACTTTGCCGTGAATGGTTACTCTTTGATGGCTGTCACTATCTGATGTTCCTTCAATTTGATTGGTTACCAACAAAAAATCATTGGGGGAAGTGAAACACAACATCATTCTGTTAGTGTGTTGGGTTTGGAGCACTCACGTGACATTGTCAGACTAGGCCGATAGTTAGTGGAAAAAATTAAAGCGTTTCAAAAGGTTAAAGATGCAATATGGATGACAACATTTAAAAAAATTGTTTGATATTGCATGTTAATGAATATTCATTGTGATTTATCTTGCACATAATAGTAAACCTTCTACGAAACAAAAAATTATACATTTGCAACAATTGTACATTTTTATTACCGACAGATAACCCCCAAGTTATCAATATTTAGTTTGAATCACATAGCAACCTTTCAAAGCAACGACACAATATATTTTATATACTGATACCAATTTTATTGGATATATATCTTCATTTTACAAAAAGAAAAAAAAACAGGGCACACAGACTACGAAAGTTGAATATAATAACCACTTACGAAACCATCAATTCTAGATACAACTATCAATCTCAAAGGCGTGTCCAGATAATAGTCGGTTAAATTTGTAATACAAAAAGAAAAAAAAAAACACCCACTCTTTGCGGTCCGTTGAGCACAATACCTAACACTCAAGTATAAATTCTTATACATTTTTGACAAAAAAAGTCACCACCCCATCCCTGCTCACAAAAACCACATCAATAATTACAAATATTTGAAGATTGTTACTGTTAATACTGTTACTATTTATAGTCATGATGTTACTATAGTTACGCAGTCCCCAAAATATTGAACTCCCGTTGATCACCAGAGCTACAAAGTTCATTCACTTGATATACACTGGAACGACAACAATGAATGTCTTTGTATATAATTGGAACAAAAGGACAAACACCAAATTTTTAATTAATAAACAATTAGTGTCGTAGGAAAAAACCAACTGCTGCTGCTGCTGTATACCTAAATATTAAATTTAAAAAAAAAAAAAAGAATTTCGATATGCTTTTTTTGGAACCAAAAACATGCGAATGGTTTTATACTTTATAGAAAAAATAAAAGGCACTCTTGTGGTGGTCTTTGGAATATATTAATCACAAGCCGAGAGAAAAAGAACTAAGAAAATCAAATTGGATATCAAAAGAAATAGATTGTCACAAAAGTAAAGACAGCAGCAGTTCCATGTGGTAAAAACACTCTGATTTACCGCAACAAGAAATTTGACAAAATACAGCATTGGGACAAACGGTGTGCATTTCCATCGCTATACACATTTCAGAATTTTTGATCAACACCTGCAAGGGACATTTTGTTCCATCAGTTTTGTTCCAAATTATCATAAACCGGTAAACATTGACACCCAAAATTTGGCTTGAAAAAATGTACGCTGTGATAAAGGTTTTGAGAAGACTTTTCACACAGCAAAGATTAATGTTGACGTGAGACACATAAAATAATAGCCTCACATGTACTCCTTATATTTATCAACTAAATAGCGTCGCAGTTAATCTCACTTGCAGGACCATGCTTACTGAATTCATAATTTTTAATTTTATATTTTATCACTCCCATTTCTAGTACCTACCAGTTCGTGTTTCCTCTGACAGAAATGGAAACAGGGAAAAAATACAGAACGTTGAAAAATTACATTTACAATTTGACACCAACAGGTGGCGCTGTCTCACAAGTGAAATGAAAGTCCACCTTCCATACTGTAAGGACAGCAACCTCGCATACCATTAATTCCATCAATGTTGTAGATTTCACAACAATAAATCTAATATTTTTATAAATATTTAAAGCATAGGTTCATCACTCTTCTAAAATGGTGAAAAAGCAAACTGAACAAGATGAGGTGAAAGGACTAGGCACTGGGTTCACTAGAGATAAGAAACCACACACACACATACACACGTAGTTAATAGTATTGCTTAACTGGGCTACCACTGGCTAACCTATTCACCTCCCAACATTGAACATGATGAACAACGACACTGAATCAGCAGCGGCGATGGCCACAATGCCGAAAACAGTAACTTTTATAATGGTAGAAAATCAATGGAAGATACCCAGTGAAGATAAACAACATTGAAAACAATGATTGTCCATTGCAACGTTACTGAAATAGCCATCAATTTTAACACACACCAAGTGCAGCCGCAAATAAAAACTTGTTTTTTCCTCTTTAGAACAGCACATAGATGTTGATTTCATTTTGCACAATTGCTTCTACAGTTATTGCATGTCTGTCTTCGTTTTCCTCGTCTGACAATGAGGTAGTAGATCGGAAAGGGATAAAATCACGCAATGATTTCGCGGTCAAGTACTCCTCTGTATTCGGACATTATTGTCTTGTGACCGAACAGTTGTGTTATCATTCATGCTTGTTTTGGCAACGCATCACACAAAGCAGCTTGTCATTATTGATGCCATCCCCCCAAAAAAGTGTTATGGTCCATCCACACAATCAATAGTAGTAGATTCCATTTATATACAGGGGTAAATCCCCCTAATCAGATTGAGCAGACGAGAGTTCTGAGGCATCAGCACGGCATATTGGACAGGTACGGTTTGTCTTCAACCACTTATCAACACATTTTGTGTGGAATTCGTGGTTGCACGTTAGTACACGTAGTAACTGGCGCTGTTCGAAATCACACATACAGACAACACAGCTGCAAGAAAAGTGAAAAAAACAATGTCAATAATTTGACTAAAGCATATACATACAAAAGGATTATTGAAATTTGAGATCACATTACACAGGGGAGTGACAAAATTGTATGTCCGGTAATATAACTGTTTTGCGCACCAAAACCGCAACATAGCCAGATAAGTTGCTGACTGGCTTGCAATGTTCATCTTGAGATCATTACATAATTAGAACTGGTTAGTTCAAACCATTTTTATGCATAGCAAACCAGTCAGCAACATGGCTTACAATATTGCTATTTTGGTGTTCAAAACAATATGGTGGAGACAACACTAGTACAAGTCTAAGTTCAAATCAGTCATTCATTCATTCATTCATTCATTCAGAGCCTGTACCAATCTATAAAATGCTCAGATATTGCAACTTTCTATTGTTTACATCCAACCAATGCGTTCATAGATAGATAATACGTTAAAGGATGAAGGAGAATTGTGCAGGTCGTACATGTATTTTTTCCTTCAAATTCCAACTACATGTACGAAAGCAAGCACCACACATGCAACTCAGTATTTAACTTACCACGTTTGATCACTCCCCGATTGGTGGGTGTCGGGATTGTATCTATATGACGGCAACTGTTCAATGTCTGCCTTTGTTAAACCCCTAGGTTTTGCCTCTCCGAGTCTCTCAGCGAGATTCAATAATGCCTATGAAAAAAAAAAAATCATCAGTAAAGGACATTGCGTCATTGTGTACGTGTGCTCACAGAAATTAATCGACTTAAAGACAATGTGTGCACTGATATCTGAATTAACACGACATATTGACAAATGTTTTATTAGTTCATTTTAATGAGCCTAACCTCATAGTTTTCGGTCTCACTTCCATCTTCACTATCAATCTCCATACCATACGGTGGTACCATTGGTGGATTCGACAGCAAAGCACTGAAAACAACAAGTGATAAACAAATAAACACAAATACAAAGACATCTTGTTTTAACTCGTGATTTTATCAACAAATCTTTTCAATATATTTTATTTTCAAAATGGCGGTTTCACTTTCAGCAGTCAACCTTTAACCTTTTCACCACCAGACTTTTTCGCCTAAAATTTTCTGTATTTTTTTCCTTAAATTCTTCAATATTTCTGGACACTAATTATGGAGCCAACAGATAAAATTTGAATCAATTTTCAGTTTTTACTCAAAACATTTGGTTATTTTTGTTCCATCTTCTGAAGGAAAGAACTATTTTGTGAATATGTGATGAAAAGAGGGAACTGGTGGTGAAAAGGTTAAAGACCATAATTTTTTCTGACAAAATTTTGGTTAAAACTAAAAAATATTATTTATACAGAGTTCTAATGAGAAAGGCAACTTTGTTATTCAAATGGTTCAAGAAAAAAACAAAACAGTGTAGGATGACTAAAATAAAACTGAATGTTACTTACAGATAATGCAGTAGACCTGGGTACGATGGCTGAGTAGGCTGTGGGTGTGCGTGGGGGTGAGTGTGGGGGTGTGCATGAGGGTGGGGGTGGGGATGTAGATGTGGATGTGGATGGGGATGCTGCACTGCGGGTTGGGGTCTCCATCGTCGTCCTGTCAACCGCCTCTGTTGATATGCCATACGACCAAACCGGGCAGGGTAGGAATGTTGTTGGAAATTGTGCTGCAAAGAAATAAAAACAGAATTGTATTATATGTGATAATATCCCATAACCACTATGGTTCCCTGACGAAGATATTCAGCTACCGGATTGACTACAAACTTTTTTTAATAGAAATATTGTTGCTAAGTAACTGCTTATCAACATTAATGAGTTGAAACTCTAAAAAAAATTTCAATACATTAATACGATACTGTTTTAAAAATTTAATTTTTATAAAATAATTAAATTTATAAACTAGGTTATTTTGTGTGCATTGGCAGGTTACAATACCAACTTGCAAGGGGATGTCAATTGCTATTGTTATGAATTTTAAAATGAGTAACTGTTTAATTTTCATCAATTGTCACAAGGAGAAAATACTGCAAAAGTTGCTCCGACTACACGTTTTCAGGATGCCAGCGTTAGTTACAACATTCAGTTGTTTTTACCGATCACAAAAAAATTGCCTCTCGTGAAATTTAACCATTTTAACATATTAAGTAGCTTAGCGAAGTAAGTAATTATGAAAAAAGAGTTTTCACAAGCTAACATTTTTATTTTAAAACTAAAACTAAAATATTTAAAGATAAAAGAAGTGCGAAGGACTTTCTCACCATATATGGGAAATCTGGAGGTGCTGGTCTGACTTGCGGCTCTTGTAACATGTGTAAAGGCGGCGACGGTGTAAGTGGAGGGGTTGGATGGTGTTGGATGGGTGAAGGCACATGGTGGAATTGAGCGGTCCCTGCATGTGACTGAGGGTGTGATATCCTGTCGCTGAGTATTTCAACATCATTTTCAACAGAATGCATAGGCTGAAATTGAATACAAGTATGTTAATGATTTGTGTTACCATAGGAACAGAGTGCAGAGGATAAGGTGCATTCTTATTCAACGAACACTGAAAACTATACAAATACCTAAAACGCTGTGTAGACGTGTTTGAAAGTGGTACAGATGCATTTGAGTGTCTTTCTTATTTGGAAAACTTCATTTTAGAAAATTTTCCTATATTTGCATCGAATGCAGAAGCACTAAAAAGCATGACATGTTGCAGAAGAAATGTAGAGTTGAATGTAATAAAACATAGACAAAAAGATATTCGCTCAATTTTATTTTCACTGAATCATCCCCTTTACCGAAAACTGGGAAAATTAATCACAAGCGAAAATAAAGAATTTTATTATTACAAGTAGGAAAAAGATGTATAATAAGATTATCACGAGAATACCGCAACAAATGCATTCAGGCAGTACAGGAACACACTGACCTCCACTAAACATCAGTCAATGTGTTCGGCTTAATGTATTCGTGCATGCTTTGGGGTATTCTGGTAATAACTTTGTAGTAACACATATACAGCTAACTATACATTAAGAGGAAATCTGTCTAAAATAGACAAATGGTATTATACTGTTCTACATACTGTAGAATACTTTATTTTCGCTTGGAATTTATTTTCGCTATTTTCGCTGAAGGGATGATTCTGTGAAAATAAAATCCAGCGAATATACTTCTTTTCCTATATTTCACATTAAACTCATTAAAAATCAGTGAAGACAAATTCCATACGAAACACCCAAAACGCTTTTTCAGCGAAAATAAAGTATTCCACAGTATACTTGCTGATATAAATTGAATATTGGCTCTATTCAAACAGAATAATTATTTCAGTCTGTTTGACATTAGTTGTTTGAGGTTTAATCGTTATAATTGAACACAACGTTAACTAGCATTCAGAATGTCAGATCAAAAATATGGAAGAAAATAATAATAAAAACTCACCGATCTTTGGGGTTGCTGAGGAGGTAGAAATTGCGTTGTCTGTTGTAAGTGGGTGTGGTGGTGATGATGCGGATGAGGGTGGGGATGCGGATGATAATGATGCATGGGAGGAGCAGTAAAAAAAGTGTTCTGAGGGTAGATTGGTGTCATTGGGATGGTCTGCGTGACAGAACACACTGGTATATGAGTCACATTGCATGCTGGGATATGTGCCGCATTGCAAACTGTTACGGGAATACCGGCCGGATGGTGACGAGGCGGCTGCAATGGATTGCATGATGGGATACCAGGATGGTGGTGATGATGGTGGTGATGCTGCGGAGGTTGATACTGCATGTTGCATGCTGGGAAAGGCTGCGATGAGCAAATAGGAATTGTTTGCTGTGGCACGGAGAATGATATGGAAACTGGAACAGAAGACATCTGAAAACAAAAAAACAAAGAATAAAATGAATCTATATACTTTTAACTACAGGCCAAAGTTCAAATTCACACTTGTGTACTCAGCGTTATTTTGAACTATAAAATGTGTTTATGTTAATATAAATTTGCTTCATAAGGTAATATACATCTTAGAAATTACAACAAATTTCCTAATTAGAGAGGTCAATAGGTTACATATCCTAAAAATATCCTAAAAGCAGACGGATCTTACCTGGTCAACTTCAAGTACAATTGGTTGCTGCTGAGACTGTTGATGATGATGAGGGGGTGGCGGCGCTGGTTGAGACAGCCTTGGGGGTATGTTTGGTGGATGGAATGCTCTCCTTTCGTTTGTGAGTGGCGACTGGTTGTTGTATCTCCTTGCTAGTCTCTCTCGATATCTTTGGCTTTGTCTTCTAATTACAGGGCTGGGAAGGTCAAAATACAAATATTCAAAATTTCAGAGAAATGAATATATTTTGAATCATCGTCAATAAAATAAATCCATGTTATTCTTACAAAATGTGAAAAAATACCAAACTTTCTTTTATAGCTGCCCATACGAGTAAATTACGATAAATTTTTGCATTGATTATATTGATGCAATCAACATTTAAATTGTACAGTAGATGAATTCTCACCTTCTTCCACCAGATGACCTTCGACCTGGTGTATTACATCTATCCCCTGTGATATGCAAGGGGTTACCATGCCGACCAGAATTACTAAGTCGGTGTTGAGGTTCTTGATTTGATTGCCAGGGTCTGGTAGGTGGAGGACTGGGTGAATGCGTGAGATCTATAACACTGTGTGAAAGACGACGTCTCTTTCTGCTAGGACTTTCACTCTGTAAAAATAAAATAAACCATTTAAAAATACAGTGAGTGGGAGGTCGGTACCATTGTAATTGTGTACATTCATATGATGAGTCCCACACAACATGAATGAGCCCATAACAACCAATTTTCGTTGGGTGACGAATAATTCTGGCTCGCATTGAATAGCTAAGCAATGGAATCAAGCTAAAGAATTTAATCTTAAGGTTCAACTGAGTTGAAGGTTTACATGTAGAAGTAACATACCAAAGACATACAACCATGCTCACATAACTGCATATGCTTGCCTTGTTTATTTTCAAAAACCAAATACAGATTCAATGATGTATTTATACGCGAGAGCCAAGTGACAAGGCAATTTCACAGACAGACTCCCCCTCCCCGAAAGAAAAACTGATGCCTTTTAACTGCTGCTGCTGCTGCAAAAAAAAAAAAAAAAAGGAACACAACAGCAGAAAATCATAATAACTTAAACTTCCACAATATCTCAGGTCAGAAACGGGAAGT
Source organism: Saccoglossus kowalevskii (assembly GCF_978046115.1). NCBI lineage: Eukaryota > Metazoa > Hemichordata > Enteropneusta > Harrimaniidae > Saccoglossus > Saccoglossus kowalevskii. The sequence continues at coordinate 14,971,239 of NC_140650.1, read as the reverse complement.
ATTACAAAGGGTCTGAGTCGTAGATCATTAGCTAGACATCCTAGGCTTTTATCACTCACACATCTTCCAAAAACCATATTTGGATATGCCTCATTACCTATGCCAGACACTCAATAAGCATGGTAATTAAGTTTACTCAAATACAATCAGGTATACCGGTATATGTAGATTTCCCTATAAAACCCATATAGTTAACAGGTATAGACTTACATGCATGCAGATTTAATAAAAATTGATACCCTTCAAATGAACAAGATTTTTCCAATACTGGTACATTTTATATTCAAAATCAGAGTATAGTGTTAAATGAAAGTACATCTGGAATCATTGATCATACATAGCAGAGTGAGGCAGTTATTAAACACATCAGTCAGCCTGCAACAAGTGTAAGTTTTATTTACCCCACCTTTATACACGCATACAATTCCTTAACTGTCATGCCAAGTACTACTTCTATTGGGTGTGGCTTGATTACAGCAAACCCAACTACATGGCTTGGTAAAACACATTTACACACACTCAATGCTCACCAATCATTTTTGCTCCCCCTCCTTCAAGACTCTCCAACATAGACAACAACTGAACAAAACATTATTTTCAGACAATATTTGGAGTATTATTGTCAAATTGTTTTAAGTGTATTGAAACACCAACTGTATGTTCCAGTCCCTAAATTTCTGCTTTACTTGTTGCGACTTGTATTAAAGCATAATAACATTTCCGTTTTTTCTTGATTGGCGGTTTTATGTTTTTGTTTTTTTTCTTTCTAAAGGTGTTGATACTTCCTGTGCAAAGGCCATTCCATTTGCAAGGTTTAATTCCTGCTACTCATGTTGTTGCTATGGTCACACAGGTTCTCAGGGCATAGGATGAGGGGTCAAACAAATGGCAGGTTTTCTTGGTTGGAATTTAAAAAAAAAAAATTTTTAAGTAGAAGGAATGTTATAATGGAATTAAATTATTGTTTAATCATTTTTTTAAATGTTTCAAATTCTATCATCAATTTTTCTCAAATAGTAAAATCTATCATCTATTAAAAAAAATCTGAATAACATTAAATATTAAATAAATTAATAAAAACATATCTGAGTCGCTGCTTTTTGCCAGCAATGAAAAAGACTAGAGTAGAGCAACGACATAAAAAATTATCAGACAAATTTATGGTTGCATTTGAGACGAGAATAACCATGGAAACCATAGCATGGTGATCCTGAAAGATACTGACAAAAAAAAAAATCAGTCAAGTATTTTAAATCTCTTTTAAGGCATAAAAATAATCAAATAAAGAAAATGCATCTAAAGAGTGCTGTATGAAACTATGAATATCTTGCAGCCATATTTGCTCTCAAATATTCAGTAAAATATGACCTCATTTCTGTGGAGATTATAATTTATATTGTAAGCTTGAAGCTGACAAGAAAGCATGCAAGTCGATATAGTGCAGTCTTGATATTCAAAGCCAGTCATGTTTACCCCGAGTCTTGTATTCACCCCGTGTAATTATCACTACTTTGCGAATATTTCAGACAAATTTCAAGTGATTCTAAAATCTAAAATTAATACAATATTTTTTTTTTTATGGAAAGAATATTCCATGTCTTGAATTTTCAAAGTATTATGTGCCAGCTTACTGCCTTCCATGGTCGAGGCTTGGTTAGGAGAATTTTATGAAGTAGAAAAGACGGAAGGTTTACAAGTACAAAAATAGCTGATGTTTGAACAGCATGAATCCATTCAAGTATAGAACAGCATATACAAAGAATTCCTAGCAAACAATATCAATCTAGCAAACCATTAGAGTGACCTTGGTGAAGTTATTATTTCCTGTGTCATTGACATTGTAGATGAGAATATACAAAACTTTAATCAAAATCCAACACATGGCAGTTTTTTTTTTTTTAAAAACACGTAGGTACATCATATAGAGGAAGTAATTTTAAAACATGCAAAAAGCATGTGATAATTTCATGCTGACCCCCCCCCCCCCCCGATCAGTCTTGACACAAATAATTTCATTTCATTTATTTCTTTTGTATTTTCATCAGCATTTTATACCAATACAAATGACATATGCAAGTCAACGTTCCAAAAAGGTCAAGATACGTGTAGTTTATAATATTGATAAAAATAAATGATCAGCCAGCAATAAAACACAGAGCAGGCCAGCATGATTTACTTCAAACCCAAATGGCGGAAACATTGACCTTGACTGCCACAGCAACATTGACATTGAGTGTCACTATGAAAAGGTACCCAATGATTCCCTCTGCCATACCAGAGGTCTATCAGCAATTTTATTATTTACAAATTAGAAATTCAGCAAGATGATCACCCCAATCCTATTTGGACTGATTTTACTGACGTTTTAACCAAGCACAGTTATTACAGTGAAAACCTGTGCCTGGAGGCACCATATGCTTCTAAATAATTTAACAGCACTACTGCCTGTAAGTAAGACAATATATAAAACAACTAGAGAGACCAGTTTGAAAACGGCCAGGGATTACCAGCTATATAATCATACCCAGTAGTAGACTTTCTGTCTCTGATCCCAATTCTATTCTCATCTAGCTCATCAATCCTGTGAAAAAAACAAAACTTTCCACGATTGTCTCTTATCCATCTACTTCTAAGTGAATTTGACTTTGACCTTGCATTGTGAATCCGCTAATCAATGTTCAACTTTCAACAGGAAGTATCCTGTCGTTCATCTTGAATCATCTCTCTCTCTCTCTCTCTCTCTCTCTCTTTCTCTCTCTCTCTCATCCCATCACATCACCTGCAGGCTCTCAAAGACATTAACACAGCTGCAATGGTAAATGTGATCTTAACCCATCACAGTTATTTCCCATTCACATGAAAATAACGGCATTTTACAATTTAACGTTTCTCAGCGAACTGCAGTGACGACACCACTTGTAATATTCAAAATAATGCGAATGATTAATTTGAAGTGATCTATATTTCGATACAAAGGCTCATGGGTAATGTGCTTAACCAAAGGGCTTCAATAGCTAACAAAAACTTCAACCATGGACCTGAATCCAATCGTGGGGATCTCCCGTAGTAAATTTTTTATAAGTTTCCATAATAAAGGTTCACGCCTTTATTGTAACAATTGCTGTAAACAACAAGTAGCCTACGCGTAACACTGAGTTACAAAAAACTTTGGTAAAGTAATGCCTTGTTCTGGGTCTCAGCTTCAAAATGGATTGAAGTTATCTCTCTCGGTCTGATGCACACGTCTTCACCAGGAGTCTATCTATTGAGACATTTCATATGAAGGCTAGTTAGAAGATTACCTTGAAGCTAACAGAATATAAAAACAAAGTTTATTATTACCATCGAAAACTAGAACAGGGTGGTTCTTGATTACAGAGTAGAGTGACTGGAAATGCCTCAAGTTGGAAACACGATGACTTACAACACAGCTAGAGCCTAGACAGTATGAACTATGGTAGTGTAGTTCAAAATAAGTAAAAAGTACCCTCCCCCTTATAGTACTGAAATTGTATTAATTTCTCTCTAATGTAATCTAATTTTCGTTGATAGGAATTTTCAAGATTCGACTATAACTGCAACAAAATTTCATCGATTTTCACTAACTTCCACTAAAATCGTGAAAACGCGACTCTCAGGAAAAAATTTACAGTTTTCAGTACTTTTACAGTCATTGCATTGCCTATGCGACTGAAAACCTGCAGGAATTTTAACCTACAGTCGGTGTATACCGTAAATCAACACAGAGACACCTAGTATCGAGCAGAATAAAAGATTATTACTGCTTAATGCTGACATGTGTAAGCACATCTCGTCTTTACGCATATGTGAATATAAGTGTAGATTCAGCAAGACGGTTGGAACACTTAAAGATGCTTGTTGGTGTACCGTGTGTGTGTGTGTGTGTGTGTGTGACCATAACGTCAAGGATCCCAGTGGTAATAGAAGACCGTTTGCAAGAACTGCATTCCCATTCAGTGATGAGAAAGCTCAAGGCAAAACAGATTCTTGTATAATTAACCGAGCTAAGTATAGACAGAAGAGGTTTTGTGTAAGTCGATCAAGTAGCTCATGTCAGAAGCACGTAATCGCAATTAAACTTGTAGGTTGAATCATTCAAAAATTGTCAGAAAAATGGCCATAACCCAAAGCAACGATTTCCAGATTTCATCTCAATGTGATTTCAAATAGAACACAATTGCACCAGGCAGACTTTTGAAAAACAGTATGTCAACAAGATTTGGTAACCTTAATACTATTAATAGTCTTAGATAGGTTTCTTTCAATGTAAGTAAGACGACATGTAATGTATTTCCTCTATCAGTAGAAAACGACTTTAATTGTTGTTTTTATTTTTAATAATTATTGTAAATTTTCTGATTCAAAGGGGGGTCAGTGACTTTCGCAAAATCGCAAACACTTCTAGCAACACAAATATGTCAGTGTACACACATGTTTCGAGTCTACCAACAAAATTTGATTGCAAAAAAGGTCACATACCAAAAGCTTACTTTCATTTCATGGTCGAATATTAGAGTTTCGTAACCATCCTTGTCCATTGACATCGTACTGCACATGCCACCTTTATTCAATGCATTGTTTCTACACAATGGTACATTTGTTGCATTATTTCTGTTCAGTTTATCAAGCATTTCATTCAACCTTATGAAAAAGAGCTCTCCTAATTGGAAGATGTAATGTATCTAACCCACCTGTCATTACAATTGTGCGCATTATTTTCTTTTTTTTTGGAACACAAAATATGTTGGTTTAGTCGCATGGTTTAAAAGTAAACTGGTGAATAATGAAGCCGTATACTGAATTTTAAAAGACAGTCAATCAACTATGCCTAATTTTGATAATCGCTCAATATACAGTAACAAAAATTATTATTATAAGTCAATATTACTACAGTTCAGTGTCACGTTTTCCCCATAATTGGAAAACTGATTTCCCACACTGCTTGACAGTTTTGTACAATTTTTTTTATTGATTGTAGACTAAGTTCAGTACTGGAAACAATTCCGTCTATAATTTGAGAGTACAACGGGTTTATTTAAAAATAAATAACCGTTTTTTTCTATAATCCGGTCAATACCAGCGTTTTCACGTTATTTTGTTTTATCAAAATTTCTAAAATTCTGTCTGTCAAAATAAAATCGGAAGTGCGAAAATAGGATAATTTTTTTTGCCGGGAATGTTTCATTTGTCTGAACAGAATCGAGGTGATGCGTGTCAGCACCATCTCACTACTACATGTACATGAATTCAATTAAGTTTCAGTTGAATCTTTTCACAGCATTGGGAGATAACCGACTTACCTCTAATACTAGAGACACAAACCTAAAACTAACTTCCTATTTTGAAAACACAACTGCTCGATAGACGCCCACACGTACAATGTCCCTTTCTATAAACATCAATATCGTGTTGAATGTAAAAATCAATACCATTTCTATTATAAACCACAGTACTGTTTTTATTTTTTTTTATGAGTGTTTTTCTCCAAAAGAATAGCACCAAGTTTGACCGAAGGTTGTCCAAGGTGATACTTCTGACGTATAAGCAATATTGAATAGATTTCATGGGCAAAAGGGGGATGGGGGGTTGATGACCTAGAAATCTACAAACATTAAAAAGGATAGCATTGCATCTATTCAACAACGAGTCAAGCTTTAATTTCTGACTGGCGCATCAACAGACTTCGTGCTTACACAGTAACCCTGAAATACGAGAGCGTCTTTAATCCAAAAGTTCATCTCCCTACAAGACAGCATGTGTTTTCATTTGGTTACTGTATACTATCTATGGAAATTCGACTAAGCCCGTACACAGGGTCAATCACTAAGTCACACAGTAGAGAGCAGGTCTCATAATTAAGCTTGCAACAGGATTATGCTAATCGGAATATCTCAAATTAAAACAAAAAAAACTGTAGGATTATCGTCTGAATTATTTACAGTTATGAATCGATGCGATTACATTTTTTAATATTATAAATTGTTTGTTAAATGGATGTGCACAGATGGAGAAAGTTCAGCCTATAAGCTCCCTTAACTTCCGTAACAAGCATGCAGACTCCCTAGACTGACAAGGTTTAATTTTTGATGCTTTTTTTTTTTTTTTATTGATAACGATATTTTATTTTTAAATGCAAGGTATCTGAATATATAACAGAATTTTCGCAACTCAGAAGTACATCCATTTTTCAACAAATGTTAAGAGCAATAATTTTAATACCAGCTTCATAGATCTCATAGCAAATGTTAAAAGTGGAGAAATACCTTTGAGCCAAAAAACAATACAGATCGTTACAATGACAATAATTTCCACACCACTGAAAAGGTAGGTGCAGGGAAAATGTATTTTTCTTTGCAAGAACAATGAACTCAGTATTAGGCCAAGACTTAATACACAAGGGAGGGGAGGATAAACACAGTTGATTCCTCTATTAGGAGAACGAAAATTGCCTTCTGACTAGGATACAAAGATGCCCTGTGTTTCATTTAAATGATTGGATTTGGAAAAAAAAACATGCTTTTTTAATATTCCCAACCAATCAATCACTACATATCAATTTTTTTTTTTAATAATTTCTTTAAAAAAAAAAACATTAACAGACAAGAAGCATAAAAGTGGTTACGATGAAATTGATGTGGCAAATTTACACCACCATGACAACATCAATTTGATCAAAGCAGACACACATCATCAGACACATGTACCCAACATGCAGAAATGAATTTGCCGACCAACCATCCGACTAACCTCCATTTTGGGTAAAATTTATATATTTATAGAAATATACATTAATCAAAAATTGATGGTATATTTTTTAAATTTCTTTCTTTCTTTCTCTCCTTCTTTTAATTGTTTCACGTATGTTTATTCTGAATCTAAAATTCCCCTATCTGGTACAAATACTGTGTAGAGGTCAGTTCTCTTAAAGCAACAAAGTAATCCCTTCAGGACCGCACCTCATTCATTCCATTTAGGTTACTTTATAACGCCTGGCCTTGGATTGACTGAGTTGAGGGTATACAATGGCTACCTCTAGAAATCCGTATTACCATATGCTGGAACAGTTCCTATGTATCCCTTGATATCAGCAATCGTAATTGAATTTCATTGTCCATAATTTAGAAAATAAAACCTCGAAACACCGATAATTATTGTAAAACTTATCAGATAGATGTTTTCTACTAGCAAGTGTTGTATGCTTTCTGTGTAAATCATCCTTGTAGTTCAAACTTTGACCTCTTCGGATTAAAATACATTCACATTTCGGAGCTTATTCATTGCCCAAGTTCCCCACCTTCACAAAAGTAATAATAACCGTTATTCTAACATTCAGTATTCAAAAACAGAAATCAGCTATGATTGTATTTTGTGAGTGTGTTTTGAGTACGTATTAAACGCCCTGAGTATCAAGGACGATACAGTGTTTACAGTTAAACAACATACACTGCCGAGCAGTTCAAGCACTATGAGTACGAGGTCAGTACAGAATGAACACAGTAGGAACTCAGTTATGTAGGACACACTGACTGACTAAACAGTAAAAAATTCGCAATACTTGAAGACTGCAACAACATACATTTCCTGCACGTATAATTTAGTCAACAAAATCAACTTACTTTGCTCTCCTGTATAAAAGCTGCTACACACAGACATGCTTTCCGGTGCAGTTTAATTTATCCTTCATGTGATAATGACTCTAGGAACAGTGGTAGCATTATGCACAGAGAGAGAGAGAGAGAGAGAGAGAGAGAGAGAGACAATCTGCTATCGTAGCTAGCAGCTTAGAACAACACACTAGTCTCATAGATCCTGGTACCACGAACAATTTCACACTTGAGAAGCCTTTCCTCTTAATACAGACTGAATACAGAGTTCCAAATCCATACCTCAAGTGCTATTCAAAAGCAGATAAAAGAAGTACCTCCCACTATCATTCTTTATCAATACCCCCTACTGTTAGGTGACCTTTTCTCATCCACCAATAGAAATGCGTCTACACTGTGTGACCTTCCACGCGCCTACATCATTCAAATTTAACTGTACAACATGTAGGGGAGGGCATGTATACATTGAGCAGGACAATACCTAAGAAGATTAACAGCCCCCATTAGGAACATCTCGGTGGGGGACTGCGAGCTAAATAGCAGCTATATAGGGGGGGGGGGGTAGGCAGCCTGTACATATGGATCCGGGTTGTGATATGATCTCATATAGTATACATGTTACATCTAACCATTGGGAATCCATTTTACACTTCACACAAAAAAAAAGCTGCACAGCTGTTTCACTTTTTTCAAGAATTCATAATTAGAGAATACAAATTTATTTTGTTGTTGTTGCGAGAGAATTGTTACATAATTATTCTGTAAACACTTGACACAAGGATTTTAAAAGCATAGTTTTAAAATCGTTTATTTTGGAGCTTAGAGTGAAGGTTTCAATTAACCCGTAGAATTCATTTTATTTTTGTTTAAATTTACCGAAGAGCTTAATAAAGTAACTGGAAGATCCTTTTTGTATTTTGTTCCGAGACTAAGATTACAAAATAGTTGGGAGCATGCCAAGTACAAATTATAGATTTCTAAAAATAAAATACATGTTTTAATAATAAAACAAAATCATATTTGAAACGTGTAAAAATTTGGTATAAATTGCTAGGTTTTGTTTCATAGTAATTTTGTATGTACCTGTTGATTCCATGCAATTATTTTATATTGCGTATCTGAAATACACATGTCTGAGTATTTTTTTTAATTTAAATAATGTTAATAGGTAGCCACCATTCTTCTGAGCCAATGGCAAAAATGCAATCAGTACAGCCTTGTTATTTCAGATAAAAGACACGATAACACAACATCGGTATATACCGGTAGGCTGCGATAGATTTAGCCATACCTCAGTGTAATACATTCAAGGAAATCTGACAATGCTGTACATTAAAATAAAACAAGTCTAATCTCGCTGTCCATTTTTAATCACCAAATTTCTGTCATCACTGCTAATAAGCGTGACCATACTGCAAGCCATACAGTTTTGGATTTAAGAATTTATTGAAGTTTAATAACACAGTATTTCATTTACTCAGTAAACTTTATGTGCATTGCCAGCTGGGTGTTTTTGTTGTACTACCCCTTTCTCTCAAGCTGTTGCCAACATCAAAAATAAAATCACCCAAACTTTTAATAGTGTGCAAAGCAGTGTTTATATACAAAGCAGTGGAACAAAAGACAAATTTCAAATGGCTGAGCGGCCATCACACACCCATGCTACACTTGTAAATGACGGCATCTAATACGACACAGCCCTTTTCTAAAGTACCAAGCTATGTAAAGATAAACTTTTTTACTTCTTATCAATTCAATGGCGTTCTTTTATAGTTCTATCACTTTTATCTTCCATCCCACCTCCCCAAAAAAGACAAAAAAAACAACAACGCTGAATAATTTTTTTTTTTCAAATTTAAATTAATTTAGTGAAATGAGTCGGAATGTCTGGACTGTGTGAAAGAAACATACGACAAGCTATTGTTAATTGGTGAATAAATTTAAATTTTCAATATTTAATTATGTAGATTAAAAGACCACCTTTGTCTGTAGATTCATTCATAAAACGAGACTACACTGCTAACACATGTACTGGCTTCACCCAATTTGACTGAAAATAGGGAATAAAATAATATAAGGTCATTAGATTTGTCCCAAGATACTCTCATTAAAAATGTTAATTAGTTGAGAGGCAAAACAAAAGATTGCGAATTTCAATCACCATATGGCTGATCAACATATCAATGAGGTGTGCTTTTATTTTGACCATGTCAACACAACTCGGTCACTCAATGAATGTGGGACAGTGAGTTAACAGACCAACTAGTACTTGATAGCATGGAACTAAACACATGACCTTGACTAGTTTCATGTTTCCAGTGAGTCTGGATAATCAACAGACACAGTGGATCAAACGTATTAGAATGAAAATGTAGAAATGAACAAAGAAAAAAACAAAAAACGTATCTCATAATATACCCATCTAGGAGTGTAAGTCAAAGAAAAATTTCTCGTGAAAAAAAGAAAGAAGAGAAATACAAAACACTAGGCTTTAGGAATGAAGCAACCTCCAGGCAACACATTACATACTAGGTTTTGAGAAAAACGAATATGAAAAGCCATTAAGTTTACGAGAAGCAGAACTTCACAAGGTATAGAAGCCACTGAAGAAGGACCCGATCAATGCCATTCATTACATTATAATAAACATTCCACTCACCGACAACCAGTCATTCAACCACTATCAGCTCCTTGCTTAATCCAGAGACGGACAGAACTGTCCAAGGCAAGCGGTGTTGTTACAAATGAAAACTGTTAGGACATTCCCCCAAGCCTATGCTTTTGTAGCACAGGAAGGAGTGAATCACCATTACATACTGACTAGTCAACATAGTCGGTGAGTAATACTAAACCGACAGCCGCTCTATGAACTCAAAAAGGAAGTCATTTGAGTATGCGCCCCCATTTTTAGTTCCTGTTTTATGTTATGTCCATAATGACTCAACTCTGTACAGGGATTCTCTATCCTTATGTACCAGTGATTAGTACTTCTCTATTTCTCGTTAGGAACGTTTTCTTTAAAAACAAGTTATATATAAGGTAGAGCCTAGCACAGAAAGTGTTGCCAAGAGAATTAAATTCACAGTTTTGAATGTCATAATCAGTCTGGTTTTATGGACATTTCAGAGACATTAATTTAGCTACTGATAACTGTTATCAATTCCAACCAATAAAAACACTCCCAAAGCTTTGATGCTCTCCTCTCACTGTATCCCCCCCCCCTCCCCACCAGCTAGACTACAGCATATGACATCAGAGGGATATTGGAGACTATAATCCCTTCGCCCCCAGGGACAAGTTAAAAAGTTACAACAGAGCCTTGTACAAATCATGCTAACAGTGGATTAGGAAAAGTGAAGTCACACCATCAGTTTCACATGGTAGGTGAAAAATAAAATATCATTGAATTTTGTTATTTTTTTAAATCAAGCTTGTAGAAGTATTGACAAATATATTTTACAAATTTTCAAAGCTGTTACCTTTTGAATCAACTTTTTATTCACAAATTTTGATTAGGATTAGTAATCAATGATAAACTGTCAATTTATTCCAAAGTTTATAACAAAATGATACATGCAGTTAATTTCATAAAATTTTGCAAAATGTTGGGAGGAAAAATTAAGGCCATTCAATAATTAATATTACACAGGTCGGTAATTTTCACAGTGAAAGAATAAATGTTTCAGTCTACAGCAATGGAGTGAGAACGAAAGGGATTTTTGAGTGAACCAGATATTTTCCAATGTGATACTAACAGTACTGAAACTGAACATAAAGCAATGTCTTAGTGTGGGGAAAGATCCTGCGGAGGAGACCGAAAAAAGGGGGTCAAAGACGATAAAAAAAAGAGGACATGGCTTCTTGTTTGTTCAACATAATGAAATGTTGTGGTTTCAAGTGGAGCATGAAATGGAAAAAAAAATGGTTGAAACAAAAGTGGTATGCCACCTAACCTAAGAAAGCTTTTTATCTACCACACTGGGCTCTGTCCAAGAATGTGTGCACACAGGATCTGGGCTTTCAGAAAGTTTCATTTGCATAAGAAAGTATTTGCCCTCTCTACTTGAATGGTTTCAGAGATAACAATGCTTTGTGTCTGCAATGCATTGTGGGAAGCCACATAACAGCAGGATTAGCGAGATAAGAGCTGGCCACCTCACATGCAGACTTCCATGCACAATACATGAAAAAAAAAAATCATGAAAAAAAACAATTGTATGATATATTATCCATTCTGGTTAGTGATTAATAAAGAAAATCTGTTACATAGAGATATGTTCTTTAAATGGCTCAGCATGCTAGGGGGTCCTGATTCAGCTGAATGGTGGTGATTGTACTCCAGTTTCATTTGTACACTGTATACACGTAGTGATCGAAGGACATACGAATAGAACTCATACAGGTAGAAATCCAGTAGCACTATGTCAACATTGCCTTTCAATCAATACACCCATTCATCCTTCAAAAAGGATGAAGAAAAAAAACACACTTTTATGATAAATTCAATGCAAAATGGGCATTGTACACAGCAATTATGTTGCCATGGGTAACCATTATGGTACAACGTTTTTTAAAAAAACAAACTTTTTTCTGAGAATGTAAACAAAATGGCTGTGGTTTTGTGTATCAAATAATTTTAATGTTTTTTTTTACTTCAATCATGATGCAATCTGCATTTCACAGAAACTCAAAAATACACTTTATGAGAAAAATTATATTTAATAATTTATAATAGACACGCTTAGCAGCCAGATAGACGAATTATCACAAAATATTAAAATTTCCAAGGTAATTACAAAACCATTGACGAATTATAATATAAAAGTCAATGAACTGAAAACAAACCCCCATTTACGCATAACAGCTATTATTTTCATGTTAATGAGCAAATATTTCATAGTTTTGGCTTAATAATTCGTTTGATGAAGTGACTATATTCCCTGGTAATATTGCGAAAACAGAAGTGTGCCTTAGCCTATAATGGTTGACCAAATAATAGCGCCATTATATTTGGCATATTTTCAGGGCCAATTTGTCTAAAAGCAAACACTATCCATCTGCCATTCTATCGGCTCTATGAAACATGCTGGTCACAAAAATCAATGAGAATGGAACCATTTATTATTTTGAATTGTTGGCGCTTTTACTACGTGACTAATTATAACTGAAAAGGAAGGAAAAGGAACACTTTTCGGAATAGTTTTGCACGAGATTTCCCTATTTTTTAACAAATGAATGTTGTCATTTTAAGGTAATGGTGAACGTACTATATTTACACAAAAAAAATGTAAATGTGTATATAGTACAGTTTCAATATATCTATATATTCACATCCAATATTATATGCAGGAATAAGATTACTCGTATATGGAGGCTTACTAGTGAATGTCATACATTGTTATTTTTAGTGTAGTATGAGTCCTATTTATTATGTTTACATAAACCCACCCACAGCATTTTAATTGTGTACTCAAAGAATTTTTAAAAATTTTGTGCAAAAAAATCAAATTGACTCCAGCCAACTCATTCAATGGCAGACTCTGGCCAACTCATTCAATGGCAGACTCTGGCCAACTCATTCAATGGCCGACTCCAGCCAACTCATTCAATGGCCGGCTCCAGCCAACTCATTCAATGGCCGGCTCCAGCCAACTCATTCAATGGCCGGCTCCAGCCAACTCATTCAATGGCCGGCTCCAGCCAACTCATTCAATGGCCGGCTCCAGCCAACTCATTCAATGGCCGGCTCCAGCCAACTCATTCAATGGCCGGCTCCAGCCAACTCATTCAATGGCCGGCTCCAGCCAACTCATTCAATGGCCGGCTCCAGCCAACTCATTCAATGGCCGACTCCAGCCAATTCATTCAATGGCCGACTCCAGCCAACTCATTCAATGGCCGACTCCAGCCAACTCATTCAATGGCCGACTCCAGCCAACTCATTCAATGGCCGACTCCAGCCAAGTCATTCAATGGAAGGCTCCAGCCAACTCATTCGATGGCTGACTCCAGCCAAATCATTCAATGGCTGACTCCGGCCAAATCATTCAATGGCTGACTCCAGCCAACTCATTCAATGGCTGACTCCAGCCAACTCATTCAATGGCTGACTCCAGCCAACTCATTCAATGGCTGACTCCAGCCAACTCATTCAATGGCTGACTCCAGCCAACTCATTCAATGGCTGACTCCAGCCAACTCATTCAATGGCTGACTCCAGCCAACTCATTCAATGGCTGACTCCAGCCAACTCATTCAATGGCTGACTCCAGCCAACTCATTCAATGGCTGACTCCAGCCAACTCATTCAATGGCTGACTCCAGCCAACTCATTCAATGGCTGACTCCAGCCAACTCATTCAATGGCTGACTCCAGCCAACTCATTCAATGGCTGACTCCAGCCAACTCATTCAATGGCTGACTCCAGCCAACTCATTCAATGGCTGACTCCAGCCAACTCATTCAATGGCTGACTCGAGCCAACTCATTCAATGGCTGACTCGAGCCAACTCATTCAATGGCTGACTCGAGCCAACTCATTCAATGGCTGACTCGAGCCAACTCATTCAATGGCTGACTCGAGCCAACTCATTCAATGGCTGACTCGAGCCAAGTCATTCAATGGCCGGCTCCAGCCAAGTCATTCAATGGCCGGCTCCAGCCAACTCATTCAATGGTCAACTCCAGCCAACTCATTCAATGGCCGATTCCAGCCAACTCATTCGATGGCCGACTTCAGCCAACTCATTCGATGGCTGACTCCAGCCAACTCATTCGATGGCCGACTCCAGCTGCAAAACAACCCGATTGTAGCCTTGGTTTGTAAACATGACCATGTGTGTTGCTACATGTAGTTTGAGACATGTGGATATTGGAGGTTATTGTGGAATTGTAACAAGACTGGGTGGGTCATCAATGAGATCTTACCTTGCTGTCGTTTTCATCCACTGGATTCCCTGAGTGATGATAGTGAGGTGAATGCTGCATTGGATGATGTCCACTAGCAAAAGATTCTGAAATAAACCAAAATATAAAAAACATTATTATTATATTCTGGAATATACCTAAGTTGTTGACATCATTTTTTCCATTTTATTTCGGCTATTTATGGGGACTTTCAGCAGGTTGTTACACCTGGTTACACCTAGACAACTGGTTGAAAAATTCTAGCGCTAAGTCCAGACGCTCGTATCAATATAGCTGAATACCAACCGTAAAAAAAATGCATGTATCAATCTATAACAGTTTAGAAACATGGTGATCTATAACAGTTTAGAAACATGGTGTTAGATTGATACAACAAATGACATGTGAACGATTGTTTTGTTCTAAGCGCTGTCTAGTGAAGTAACCAGTGATGGTTTGGGGTGCCCTTTCGTTTATAATGAAAAAACAGGATATGAACAAAATTCAGATTATTATTTTGCTCTAAGCCCCATCCAGTGATGGTGTGGGATGACCTGTGCTTATATTGATAAAATAATCGGCATGTGAATGACAATCTGGATTGTATCGTTCTAAACGCCATGAAGTAAAGTTATGGACTGACCCACGCTTAGATTGACATACCGAGCATGTATGAACGCGAAAAAAATAAACTACGAATAAATATTCTTGCGTTGACATAAATATGAATGAGGCACATGAATAAAGTATATTTAATTATGATATGAACCAAAAACAAAAGCAACAACATTAGTCAACATGCATGTTTCAAATGAACCTGAAATAAGATTGTGTGACCTAAATGTAAGAGCTCAGACCCAGATGGGATAATTGCATGTACCTTTTAAATAATAAAATTAATGAATTTTTCTAAATAAATTTTGAATGAATGAAGCTTTAAACAAATCTGTAATGATAGAAAATAGTTTTGACAATCAGATACACATGTGCAAAGATGAAAAAGAAGTTGTCACTTCAATACTTTAACAAGGCCAGGAAAAAATTGTTTCTCATTTCTGCCCCTCCGGAAAAATTAAAATAAAAAATAATCAAAGAAGCTTAGAAAGAACTCCCGTGTGCTGAGAGTATTGGAGACACATTAAAAATTAAGCTGAAAATTAATTAATTATGCAATTTAGCTAATTAATATGTACTGATATTACCCTAAAAACTATCAAGTCTGTGCAGTCTCATATGACATCTATGTACCAAGTTTTATTGAAATGTTATGATTAGTACTTGAGATATCAGTGGAAAAGCCGAAAATTGATTAATCATTATGCAAATTAGGTAATTAATATAAACAGATTTTTACCCCAAACTCATGAAATCTGCGCATTAGATCAGAACATCCATGTGCCAAGTTTCATCAAAATCCAATGAGTGGTTCTTCAAATATCAGTGAACAGTCATGGAACAGCTTAAAATCAGTTAATTATCATGCAAATTAGGTATTTAATATTCATAGATTTTTACCAAAAACTAATCAACTCTGCATTATCCCAGAACATCTATGTACCAAGTTTCACCAAAATTTGATTAGTGGTTCTTGAGATAACGGTGGAACAAAAAAAGTGACATACATACATACATACATACAGACAGACATACAGACATACAGACAGGGTAACTGCAAAGACTCCCTTTTGTGCTTTGCACACGGGAGTCAAAAAATGTTCTGGTTATCACCAATGGCAACAAGTTGAGTGTAATCCTCCGAGAAAATGTCTGATTTCAATAAAAAATTCAGTGTTTGTTAGTTACGAATACTGCTTGTTAGTTGTGAATACTGCTTTTTGGTGAACGTGTAAGACAGCACATGACATATAGTACCCATCAGTTCTCAGAAATTCCAACCCAGAGGGGGAAAACAACTACAATGAAAGTTCAATTTTACACAGTATAAACCAACAAAATAACACAAGATGATAGCACACATTTTAACAGAATCGAATCTGGCAGATGGCAACTTCGACATTATGAAAATTGTATGGTTAGAGCTTTCTATATATCATACAGCATTTAACTTTAACAACATTAATTATCCAGTCCAGACCTGCATGGAAATCAACATGGCTACACACCTATTGTTTATGGCCAAACTGAGCATATCATACTAGTTCTAGTAGAAGCTCATCTCCAATACAAGAGCACAACAGGAAAAATTGCAATTGCTGTACATAATGTATACTGGATTATTATAATGTGACTTATTTTGACCATAGCTTTCTTATTAATGTGGACATACATTACCAGTAAGTACAGTCAGCAACCTGTTTATATGTGACCACCCTTTCAGCAATTGCAGATTCGCTTTAGTTTACATGTAGAGACCAAAATAAAATCAGCATATAAAATTAGTTTATAAAAAAAATGTCTTAAGTCAAACTTATTTTATTTTGATCAACTCAACAGGAACAACTCAATATTTATGGACAATTATATCAAATGTATGAGCTAGTGATCGGTCAAAACAAAAATTCTAAAAAATTAATTTGGTGGTTACTATATACATAAAAATTTTTATATATAAAAATTCAAAAGAAATACCATCCTTGATATTGTATCTACAATAAGCACCACAAATCTAATGTGATATACATTAGCCCTGATTTTTCACAAGCTATAAAAGTTTCACATGAAAGTGCTAAAATCTCCTTGAAAAAAACCCAGAAATTTCTATAAAACTAAAAAATTCAAAGCAGAATGTAAATTAGTATTCTAGTTAAAGCCAATGTGGTTATCAAGATTGAAGTATTCACGATACAATTACCCTGGCATCCAAGGTATTCATGAGTAGTTAGAAAGAGGCTGTACTGCAGAAGAGACCTGAAGGCCAAATGCTTTAAAATTAAACTACATACTTTTCTGCTTGCAACAAACCATAACTTTCATTTTTTCAACATTCAACCTAAAAATCCTATTATATCTACTAACACGTCCATTCTCAAATTTATGTTGGGACTAAATTAACACAGTTATTGAGGATGCTCAATTGATTTGATTTTTATTTGAACTCAAGACAGACGGCTCTCTCTGTATCTCAGCAATTCCATTACAAAGGTAACGCAGGGGCATTACGAAGTTCTACCATGGTACCGAATAACTGGCACCAATACAATGGATAGGCCTAGAAGGCTTGCATTCTGCTTCCATATAACTGAAGGCCAAATCAATTAGAAGCAGGATGTCACAGCCCAGACACAGAATAGCGACTGCTCAACATAGACGCAACCAAAGATTACAACAGTCAATATCTCTGACTACATTTGAAACGTAACATTAATCAAAGAAATGTGTGTTTTTGTACTGTAGATATGAAAATGTCAAAATGGGTCAACTGACCATAAAAGTAAACAAAACATGAGAAAAACATGCACCAATACATGCGAGGAGTATTATCAATGCCCCAATCAGCATTGTACGATTCCATTCTGCACCGACAACAGCATATCTGTTGCTGTGGATTCAATTGCGGAGGTGGAGTGGAAAACCAGGGCACACTTTAGTAGACTGTACAGACTATTTATTTATTTATTTATTTATTAACACACAACATCCCTCGGAGGGGATGAAAAGGGTTACAAATCAGATATTAGTAAAAGAAAAATAACCACATAAAGAGTAAGGGAACAAAAAGGCATAAAAAAAAAAAAAAGATAATAAGTTGAATACAAGGAATGTATTACTGGCTTAGTTTATGTAGGTGCTGCTGTCTTGTATTAAAACAGTTTTTTAAATATTGCGCTAAAGGAATTGACATTTTCTCGTCACTTAGTAATGATATGAATTTATTTTCATTACTAAATTTGTCAAAATTTGGTATACGTTTATTAGCTACAATGTAAAGTTTTGATCTTATTTCATTGTAATGAGGACAATTTGTGACAAAATGTTGTTCATCTTCAACATGGTCATTGTCGCACATATTGCAGACTCTGTCTTTAAAATCCAATCCTGTATGCCGGCCTGTTTCAATTTTCAGACAGTGGTTGCCAAGTCTAAATTTTGTTAAGGATTTGCGAAGTTCACTGTTTTTCATAATTGTTAAGTAGTTTTCTTGTTCTATTTTGGTTTTAAAAAGTTTGTAGGTTTATAGTGGTATACCCAGTGTGCCAGATAGGGCCAAGGTCATGTCAGCAGTGCTTCAACAAAGCAACACATGCCTCAGATTAACTATTGCCCAAGTTAGAACGACTGGCTTAAAAATCAAGGAATGTTCAACATACAGAGAGTGGTGTGTACGTGCATAGATTATCCGTAGTTACTTGAATATCAGCTACAGGCCATCAGAAGATATCAAAGAGAGAGGAGACTGGGTTTTTATATGCTACCGATCTATTGTAAAATACTCTACTTGAAATTGAAAAGCTTGAAATTTATTTTTTACTATATTCTTTTTTCTCCCTATATTTTACATTCAACTTGTCATACACATGTTTCAGCATATATCAGGGAAAATAAATTCCATATAAAACTACCAAAAAAATTCCAGTCAATTATCAGTTTTGGCTGCTTTTGACCTATCTTTAGAAGTGAAAGTGCAGACTGTAAACAAACTATTCAGTGAATTTGTGATGAAAAGAGGGAACTGGAGGTAAAAAGTTTAAAATGATTGACTTACAGTCATCTTGTATCTGATCGTAAAACGAGTACTTGTTAATATTGAGAGGTAATGCTCTGGAACAGCATTAATTAAAACAAAACAAAAAGGAAACGAGTCAGCCCTCTGAAAAACAAAATGACATCAAGGCCCCATAATAGTTGTGTTCACGTTACACGAAGTACGGGCTAAGATTTAAGCTGATTTAGGCTTATCTAGCCTATTTGCATTTCGGCTAGACCCAATTGCGTCCACGCACAGGGAGGGCTTGTCGTTAGCACGGGCTAAGGGGCGCCATCAGTCGGTGACCTTTGGCAAGCCGCTATTTACGAACGAAAAATGGATAACACGCGCGTGGTTCTATTGTTTCGTTCTAATTTTGAAGCGGCGTGCACAGGTACGCGAGAGAAGACGGACCCAACTTATTTGGATGCACAGAAACAGTATACAACGGCGTAACAGAATACAGAGTTTATTAATGCATGTCGTAGACAGTGACCCCAATTTATTTTGTCTACGATTGGAGCTGCTGTACGCTCTACTACAGCGACCTGATCAGTGTGGAAGCCTGTACACTGAGCTCGGTTGCCATTTTGGGAATGAGAAAGTTGGATATATTTGATCACGTGCATAATGTTCACACCCAAAGGTCGCTGCAGAGGGCGCTTAGCCCTGGGCTAAGCGTTCGCACACACTTCGTTAGCCCGTGCTAAGGGTCTAGACCGCGTCTTAAATTCGGATCAGATTTAACCCATACTTAGCATTCCTTAGCCCGTGCTAAGCGTTCACGCATGTTTGCTTAGCACAGGCTAAGGCATTTGACCTCTTAGCCCGTGCTAAGGAGCTGTGCGTGAATGCAACTAATGTCCAATGTATGAGCACATGCACCAAGTTTGAACAAAATCCATCTATAAACAAATTGCTGTGCATATACCATACTCGACCGTGTTAGTGCCCAGTGTCCGCAATTCAGAAAATCATGATTTTTAAGGGGTGGGAGCTTACCCGAAAGTGAATTATCAAGGTCACAATATCGGTACAATCGGTTGGAATTGATTTTGGCGAATAAACAGCATGATTGTTTCAAAAACTGGTAACTAGCAATTTTTTGATAGCTAAACTGAATATGGCATGAAGTATTTACCGCATTTCACTTTCGTTAACAGGTCATTGTTGAAGCGTAGTTTACGCACGATTACTGTGGTTTACACATTCACAACAGTCTTAGGGTCATCGCTATCCACACTGTATCATATGAAAACGATTACCAGTATTCAGAAAAGTTAAACAATGATCAAAGATCAAGTTTTATGTTTAAACAGTCAAATTAGGGACATATTGAAGGGGATGGGTGCTTAGGCGAACATGAATCGAAAATAAAAATCTTCTAAAAGTGGGGGGGGGGCGCTCAGCCGAGCATGGGCACCAACGTGGTTGAGTACGGTATATAATATTGTGTATGATGTATGTGTGAAGTTTGAATGTAATCAGTCCAGGCATGTCTAAGATATGTCTAAGATGCAAGCATGCACGTGCCTTAACTAACTATTAACTAATTAACTTAAGGATGCTGTACACCTTTTTTTGCTTTGAAACCCCAAATTCTACTTTTTTGTATTTTTCAATGCTGGACTACAAGGAGCAAACACTCAGTAGGAAAAAAAGTGAATTGGATGTTTTTATAGGGTGTAAAAATAAATTTTTGTTAATTAAAAACAAAAGCACATGTCATTTTTTTGAAAGCTGTGTTTTAATTAATCAGCCAAAGACATAATAGACAGATAATTTGCATAATAGTCACCACCCATAGCAAATATAAACAGTCTCTTGCATTCAGTAGAAGCTCAGACTAGTAATACAAGTATTAGTAGTCCGAGGTACAAGTTACACGCATTCCATTTACGATCGTCCACAAATTTAATTTTGTTGAATTTCTCGCTCTTCAAGCAGTCGACTATGAAACCGTCTTGAGGTCGACTATGACAGTGACGAAAGAAAACGAATGCAAGGAAATTTGGAGAAGAACGTCGACAGTATGTAAAGCGATTATTATGAAAATTTAATCATGGAAGGTACCTTCCACGATTTAATTGATCAGACCATGGAGGTATAAACAGAAGGTAGAAAATTTGAGCACATGGCAGACTTAATTTTCGTGACCAAATTACGTGTCATGGACTCCGACCACAATGAGTCGGAAGTGAAACACTTGGGCCCGGACTTGGCTACACCATGGCTACACGTAAAGCACGAGACAAGCAGCTGTAAAAGCGTGTGTGTGAGCATCTTTGTTTTACCTGTTTTATTTTTCTTAATCTTCACATTCTCAATAAATAATTTGACGGATTCAATGAAGTTAGATTTGTTATACATGATATAGAAAGTGAACTGAATGTAAGATACCGGCAGTAGTCCCCGCCAGCAGTTGTTCCGGTACTATGTATTACGCATTGAAGATGGAAAAAGAATCACACTAATTTTATCACAACAGTTTTGGGAACTAAAAAACGGAAAACACGATTTATGGCGAACAGGTTATTTTACAAATCAACAAAATAATAATGGAGCAAATAAACTGAAAATTCAACGCCCCATCGACAGACAACTTTAAACCTAAGCGATCGCATCTCCCGATTCAGTTCAGCACTCGCTGTGACTTCTATCCCCCTCATTGCCATTCAAATCAGATAATACAGATCTTCGTCGAGACATCTCGGGCAGTAAAAAAATAATCTTGGAAAGAAAACTACATGTAGTTGACTCTGGTGGTGCGTTCAGCCACGGTTACTGGTTCAGCAGCTGAGCAAGAGCCTCCTTCCATGGAGGGCAATGTATGGTAATGAGTCTTCCAGAAAAGGAGCGTCTCCTCCCACAACGTATTAATGAATATGTAAATCATGACGTCATTTTGGCGCGGCTTTGTCACACCGTGAAACAGTGTTTCCTATTGGATTCGGGAGCATAATTTCGTACTTTATAACCAATTGCGACCACGCATATCCACACATCTGCGTGATTATGACAGACAGATACCATGACTATTCATTATGAGTTTGTTTTGATCCATGGGACAAACTGATTTTGAGTTAGCCGACGATACGTTGCTGCTAAGTTGTTTTTGACATTTTCTCGGTTAAACAAAACAGTGATTCACGGCAACTGCAGGCCTTTGATCTCGAGTTTTAGTGGACGCATTATACTAGTTTTTTGCACAGACACTCTTTGATATGTACCCTCTCAAGCCGCGCTGAGATTTTTCTATTTTCCTATTTGTTTCGAAATTACGTTCTAATTTCTGAATACCGGAAAGAACCAGATCGCATTGTTTTTTCAAGATAGCTAAATTATTATTTCTTCTCCAACTATCATGTAGTATATATCTCAATTAACACGGAATGGTGGTGAGCGTCGTCTGAAAAACTGTTTTGTTGCCAATGTTCCACTAAATTTGTTTATTCATTGGTTCAATTATTTTTTTTACCGAAAATGGCTCTCTGTGTTTACACAGAGATCACGTGACTATACACGTCCATACACACACTATCTTGTCGATTTCATATCCAGTGTGAAATAAGCTTTCCATCAATATATAGCTCTGTGTTGTCAGTAAATATTTTATATGAAAATATCAGTTTAGAAAATCAATACCAAAAACGTGTACAGCATCCTTAATTAAATTAAGTTAGATCTCATTCAAAATCCACGTTATTTAATATTTATGCAAATGAAACATTTAGTTGAGCAGACAAGTTAAGTACAATGACTTGACAATGATACATGTACCATCAAATTTGACTCCAAAGTTTACTCAAAACCTTGAATTTATGTGCTTTTTACTTGCATTTACGATAAAGGCATAAGCATAATTATCAATGAACATAATCAAAACAACCCTATTTACATTACATTTGATTGGTGGATTGAAAATGACATCATAGCTAAGTATGTTAATCATCTGGCATTACATAAGAAAGTTATTTGTGATGTATGGGTTTTTTTCACACAAAAAATGTCCCTAAGAATCATTTTTTAATCATTTCAATCAACATCTTAATTTTTTAACACATTGACATCCGAAACAACACAAGTCAGGTCAAATATTTTCAATCCTTTATGTTTGCAGAGGGATTACAGCAATTATGTTCAAGTTTATCAAGATCCACATTGGAACCCATGCATGGCTCATGCTGGAATCACACCCTCGTACAAATGTACACCCGTTTGTTGTTCCTTACTGAGCTGTCAGCATGAAACAAAAATGTCATTTTCTCTCCATATACTCCAAGTACTCTTGGCATCTGACCATATCTTTCTCGACGAGCTAGCTTCACATCCCTTCATCGCAATGTCATATGAATCGATCACGACTCCCTATTGGGTCTGAGATCCAGTTTGTTTTTTTACCCGAATTGTGAACACAACTATTTATGTGTTGAAAGAAAGCGACTTGTGGTGGAAACGTTGAATTCAGGTTACATGTGCTGCAGTCAATTAGGTTTCGCGGAATGAAGAGCTTACGTAATGATCAATATGCTCTGGTACTCATTCGAGCTACGGTTATATTTTTACCTCTTGTCGCGTCCGCAAAAACCATTGGAGCGATTTTAAAAAAGCAGATTTTATTGACAAATAAAACTGGCAACTAGATTTACTAGTTACTAAATTAAATTTAAATGTCACCAATAAACACGTGTTGTTTTTGTTGGATTTTATCATTTTCGTGCAAGTCAATTGGTGTTTATGGCAAAAATCCCACTTCCTGTCATTTAAACCATGCCTGTAATGAATGCACAACTGCTAATTTGAATATTTACATCATGTAGGCCAATTGTTATCTGAAGAGCAAACATATTAAGCAGATGTGAAGATGACAATAGCATCAAAGGTGATCCCATCCTGATTGGTCTATCGCATTTATGGGATTTGTGATTGGTCAAATTCAAAAATGTGAGAACCAATCCTGCATTTGTAATTGTGAACAGACATAAAATTTGCATATAATTTAAATAACCAAACAAGTAATGACTGGCAGGTTACGCAAACTAATGGTTTCAGAGAAGCGATTTCTAATTAGGTAGATGTGGTCCATAAACAATGTTTTTTTCATTACTATCAGAGCAGCAAGAATAGAGATAGAAATCACTCTATGCTATTAAATTGCATATTCTCATTACTCAAATTTCAGTCTCCACTTGCAGTGATGAATAGGTACCCTTCTGTTATGCACATACAACAACCAACCCTTTGGGAATAACCTTCTACTAAATATAAATTTTAACGTTTTTATTTCTCTTTTATGGACTACCTGCTTTTATTGTACTGCAAAGATGGTCTCTCAAAAGACGAACAATTCTTGGAGACATAACACCCCCCAATTCTGGTGGAAGTGGAGATAATTACAATAATTCAGTAACGGGCAAATGAAAAAAAAAAATCTGTTTCTCACATCATAAAAATTTGAAAAGTCAGTGAGGCATTTTATGTGTTCCCAGGTAATTATATTTTTTAAAAACCTTAGTAAGTACAACATAACTTTAATTTATTACTGTAAAACTACCCTACCCAAATAGTACAGGTGGAAACTCAACGGGCAGGAAATGACATTTTTTTCCTGGCCTTTATACAAGAAACGTGTGATATATTATGTAATACCGACCATTGAAAAAGACAAGTGATTAACAGTAATTAGGGAGATCAGGACAATAAAATTGAATACAATTCTGACGAAAGTTTCTACGAGTATGACAGGTTTACAGTATTTTTTTTAAAATAGGTTTTTGTGCCTAATGATATATTGCATTTTTCCCCACACATATGTAAGCTTCATTCAGTACCATCACCATATTCTTAGTATTCAAAAACAATGAAATTATTACACAGAATGATAATTTACTGGAATCTATAATGCAAAAATACCGTTTTTTTCATTTTATGAACCATTGTAGTTGAAATCGTGCCAAACAAGGTGAGAAGTAACCTCAATGAAATGGACATTATGGGATACCTCGCCGTAAAGGTGAAAATTCATTAGATGATGCACTGGTAATTTACAACACACAGCAAAATAGCGGTTCATTTCTTTTCATTTTTACAGCGATCGATAACAAAATTAATGATAAACTCGAACAGAGATCAGTGAACGCAAGGATATAAATGGCAGACCAGTAATGGGAGCATCAATTTTAATTTGCCAATTGCTAAAACAAGGCCTTCTTTGTTTGGCCTTGCCTACATAGAAGGCTACTAGTATGCAAATTGGTAATTATCATATCATTTACATAATGAGATGGAAATATTGGCCAGTATGAGCTTGGAGAAACTACTAAAGGCTACAGAATGAGCTACACCACATCCATTTTATTTTTCATCTTACCACGCTTCATGGATACTTGCAAATGAATCTGCTGTTCTTTTTGCCTCTACTATAAATGAATTTTCTAAAGCAAGCAAATGAATCTGCTGTTCTATTTGCCTCTACTATAAATGAATTTTCTAAAGCAAGCAAATGAATCTGCTGTTCTATTTGCCTCTACTATAAATGAATTTTCTAAAGCAAAATAATCATGCCGGTGGTGACACGATTTCTTTTTTTCCATTTAGTTATTTTAAAAAACGTGCACGAAATAAGAAATTAATATCCATGTCTCAAAGCAAAAAATTATAGGTTCAGCGCAAGTTCATACAATATAGGTAGGATAGGTTGAGTCAATCAAAAGTCAAGTTAAATTTATTTTGCTTGCTAACATTAAAAGTGCACTCAAATTGATCTCCGGTGTTCTTGGAAAACAAATTGTGAACTGCAGTTGCCACTCTGAATAGGCAGTGGCTAGCTAGCATGATTGCAGTATTTCATATTTGCTCAATCAGAAACACAAAAGTATTATTTAAATAATATTATACACTGGACTAAAAATTTTTTTTAGAACAGATCTGTCATTTGTATAAACACATGCATAGTTTTTTGCTTGAACAATTTACCATAACCAATCATAACTATAAGAAACCACCAACAATGACTACAATAGAAAACGATCAATAATTAATAAGACACAGTGACAATATATTACATTTGGCAACCCTAACCAATACCAACAAATTACCAATACTAATCATAATCTTATTATAACTAACCTTAATGCCATGAACCAAGAAAGAAATGAACAGCAGGTTAGTATGTAGAAAGAAAATGGAAGGAAAATTTCAGAAAAATATCTTTGTATATGATTGTGTTCATAAAAGCGTGAATTCACATATAGCTACTCCTGTTCTGAATTACTAGTCTGTAATGATTCAGAAAAAAGCCTGAGGGCAAATTCGGACAAATTTCGAAATACTTTCCACAAATCATGTACATATTTCACATATTAATCGACCCCCCAATACAGGAATGATCTCTAACTGCAACTTTAACACGAGTTTGAACAATCCTAAATGAAACTGGAGTATGAACTAGTCATAACTGCTTGCAACATGCAAGACAATTCATAGCATAGCCGATAAAAGTTAAGAAATATAACCATAACAAATGAACTGACCAAAACCATTTCAACTTACCATCATTAACGCATAACATAAAACTGAATATGCTGACAGGAAACTTTGGAGTTGAGAGGGTACCCATTTTAAATTTGATAAAATTGCATTAGCATATAGATAGATAGGAAGGGTATGGGGAATATCCGCATTTTTGGAAGGGCATCATGACAAACTCCTTGGGCATCGACACAATTGTATGCTGATTGAAATGGCATCAATTCTTTCCAATGCCCTGCGCAATGAAATAAAATACATTTCCCAAAGATATTTTCAGAATGAATGGGCATTTCAACATATTTCGGAGTATCTCTATTCGAGTAGGGAAATATTCAGGTTTCTGGTCATCCAATCATGCTAGTCAGTAAAAAGTGTACAACATAAAACAAAAGGAAAATTAATTTCCATGAAAAATTACCTTAAAAAGCACAACCTCCCCTCCATCTATTTTAGAAAACAAACCAAACAGAAACGATTTTTTTAATGGGACAAACTAAAGGTCTATCAAAAATAATAGGATTCCAGGAAACGTAATTTTCCTATCTTGTTAACATTTTCTGTTTTACATTCCATTTTTTATATTATAGCAAATGTTGAGTTGTAAAATACATGGTTTAGTACAATTGATACTAGTACACTAATATCACCACAAAATCATTTTTCAGCAGAAAAGTTTTCTGAAATACATGGTTGAAGACGAAGATTTTTTTCCCTTTGCCAAAACCTGGTAATTGCTAGAAGAATCTAGATGTTAATAGAATAAATTGGTCTATTTATGATAATCACTTGATATTTTTTCTCATTGGGATGGGACAGCATGTCTCATTGGCTGAAAATCACCAGACAGTGTCATTTCAACAAATAGGAAAAGCCAACACACACATGAATGATCAAACTTGTGTGAAAATTGAGCCGAATATTTTAAACAAAATGACATCCAGTAAGTTGAACAGTTCATCTACATAATCCGAGATTTGAATAAGATCAAGTATGCAATACCAAAACAATCACTGTCAACTGAGAAATAAGCTGAACACTTGTACAGCTTCAGTCTGTGAAGCATTTCACAACACAGGTATTCCACTGACTGATTGGACGAGGGAGGCACTCAGGCCGAGATGCCACTTCTAAGGCCGACATTAATCAACTCGCAGATATTTCCCTCTTAAATACATGCATAAATCAATTAACATAATCAGTGTGGCAGAGAAAATACCAGTATGAAACAGCACAACTCCTCTTTGTTGGCCATCAGACCGTCCACATATTCCCTGATGGTATAATGGAACCTATTCACAACAGCTTTCCAGTTGACCTGCACATTTTACTGAAAGCTCCTTTATGGGAGCAGATAAAACAAGACTGTCCATATGTCCCAAGTGTGCATACAAACTACAAACACCAAGGCTAGCCATGTAACATCAACGTCTCTCACACAACTGACATTTGAAGGATTTACAGGGACAGGCACTCAGAACACGGCCCAATTATGATGCTTCACGCTCACCTGGGTAGCTAGTAAACTAGACTACATAGCCAAGTCCTTTGTTCTTAGACAGCCGGCCACACACATACTAACGGCATGTCAACAATTCATCATTTTCTGGGCCCCAGTTATGTTGTTTTTTCTCTGCCAGGCAATTACATTCATGTACACTCTTCCATATGGTGGATTATACACTGTTCCAAAAACACCCTTTAAACTAAGACCCCATATAATAGTGCTTCATTTGCATTTGGTGGCATTGAATTTCCACACTAAGCTAGAGGGTCTTCCCGCATATAATAAGACCCCCCCCCCCTGCCTGCATTTATAACTAATTGTAAATATGGCTAAGGCACACACAGAAGAGTGAAATAGCATGGTTGCTGATATGGCCAATACTTTTTTTTTATTACAGGACCAGTTTAATCAGCTTTAATCTCCAGTGGAATGAAATATCTAAATATAAAAAGTCACAACAAAATTTTGATTTGGCTTTATTAACCTAGACAAAGTGAACCCCACGAGCATGACACGCCATATTACTGTATTTGGTCTGTAAGAAGCGTATATCTAATAAAAGAGCACAAAAACCAAAAAATACATTTATGTATATTAAATCAATAAAAATTGGACACACCTTGGTCATTTCATACAAATTTTTTAAAAATAATATCAACACTGGTTACTGTCAAAGCATTACTGGTAAGTAACTAATACAGACTAAATGTAACCAAACTCAACAATAAATTTCACTTTTTAAGTGCTGATTTAACAACGTCCTTAGCCATGTAAATCATATTCCATGACTTCCTAACCATAATGGCACTTCAATGTATTATCATCCAGGCCCATATTTCCCTAAAATGGCAACCATAACCGAACAAATCTAGGCCTGTGGCATTGACTTTAACCATCAAGTTTAATTTTGTTTTTATCAACCCATCTGGAAAGATTGGAATAATTTGCAACTTTTTGTCTGAAGTGTGGCCACATTCAAAATTATTGTAAATGCAATAACGCTAAGTCAATAGCGATATCAGCGTAAAGATAATAACGTCAAGTCAATTTCAATTACTCATTTATATTTACATTTTCGCAAATTTCAAGTTTAAGTGGCACATTTAATTTTTTTCAATTTTTGTAAATTTATATATATACCATATTTACTATATACAGATGTGCATCTTTAATAAAAGTCCACACGAACCAAAAGTTATGTTTATCTTAACGCCAGATCATTATATTATGACTTATTTTGACCAAAAGTCAAGAAAAGCACATTACACTATAAGTAATACAGCAAATACGATACGATATTTTGACCTGCCATAAACCTACCGAAATCTAACTTTCAAAACTTGATTGATAAACCAATCTTCAATTTCATGCTGAATTTGTAACTGGATTCACCGAAGTGTTGTAGTCGGGTATTATATTTTTCACAGTTTGCGATAAGTCAGACATCGATAACTCTAATTTCTGCTGGTTTCTCCTTCCAGCTAAAAATAGCGAAATCAAATCCATTTGAAATATTCAAACTGGGGACTTGTAAGGCAAAGAGCTGAAAAGAGAACCTGAAAGCTAAAGGCTTTCCACTGAAGAAAAGTTTTTTTTATTAATTTGTATACCCAAAGGTATATCGAAGAATAGGATACAAAAATATAATATTACTTTACTCAAGTATGACTTGAGGACACAAGTATTGCAATTTCTCAATATATATTGAAAGAAAACATCGAGGGCGCTGCATCAAACTAAGATGTCACTCATATGTAAATAATGACACAGTTGCAAGTTCAAGTTTGATCATATCAATGAGCTCCATTTGTTGACAAATAAGGAGCAGTTATTTTTTTGATACTGGGCTTTTTTTTTTTTACAAATTTGATGTAGTAAAACTGTGAGAGTCCCTATAGGATGTGAAGAAAAGCAGCACTGACAATGCTATATACAATACACAGGTAATACCATATTATCAGAAGTCAATTGCAAATTTCAAGTTTAAGTGGCATATTTAATTTTTTCAATTTTTGTAAATTTATGTATATACCATATTTACTATATACAGATGTGCATCTCTAATAAAAGTCCACACGAACCAAAAGTTATGTTTATCTTAACGCCAGATCATTATATTATGACTTATTTTGACCAAAAGTCAAGAAAAACACATTACACTTTAAGTAATACAGCAAATACGATACGATATTTTGACCTGCCATAAACCTACCGAAATCTAACTTTCAAAACTTGATTGATAAACCAATCTTCAATTTCATGCTGAATTTGTAACTGGATTCACCGAAGTGTTGTAGTCGGGTATTATATTTTTCACAGTTTGCAATAAGTCAGACATCGATAACTCTAATTTCTGCTGATTTCTCCTTCCAGCTAAAAATAGCGAAATCAAATCCATTTGAAATAATCAAATCGGGGACTTGTAAGGCAAAGAGCTGAAAAGAGAACCTGAAAGCTAAAGGCTTTCCTCTGAAGAAAAGTTTGTTTTATTAATTTGTATACCAAAGGTATATCAAGGAATAGGATACAAAAATATAATATTACTTTACTCAAGTATCACCCGAGGACACAAGTAATGCAATTTCTCAGTCAGGTATTAACAGAAGTCAATCTCAATGTTCATTGCAAGTCACATAACATATAGATGTACCATAAAATCTGTATTAAAAGCCGCATCTCTAATTATGGTCGCATCCATTCTTTTTGAAGAATTGAGAACCAAAAATTTATCATTTCTCATATGTGTAGATGCTCTAATAGAAGCCGCATCCCCTCTGTTGCATTGTACCATTTTAATAGAAGCCGCGGTTTTTAATACAGATTCTACAGTAGATGTCAACCCAAAGGGCTCCATGCATTATATGTGTGCCAGCATAGAACAGAATCATTGTCACTGTATTTCAGCAAAACATGCATGGATATCTATGGTATTGCCTATGAGAACAGTACCTGTGTGCAAAATTTCAACTGAATCATATATAGTAATGAGGAATCGGCATGGAAATGAATAAAAACAAAATAACTACTAGTCGGCCAGTTTTGTCTGAATATCGAAAAAAATACGACATGCACCTCAACTCAATACAAATGAACATGCTATAAATTTTGAATGAAGTCCCCTTGTTCATCTCTGTGAAATGGATTCTACTATTTTAAAGTAGCAGAATTTAGTAAATTTTAGGACCAAAATGGCTGCCAGTCAACCATATTTGTTCAAAATCGATGTCAGTCATCATACATGAGGGTTTTAAGTTAAAATGTGATCGATCAAATAATGTCTGAAAAATGGCTTCAGTTAGACCCCAAATTTATTGTCCATGATGTACCGGTATACCAAAACTGGGACTAAATAATTAACCCTTACAATAGATATCACCAACTTTAATTATGTAGTTTTAACACTATATTGAAATATCAAATATAGAAATATATCCCTGAATCAAAACATGGTATGGGGGGGGGGGGGGCAATTTTGTTGACTTTTTTTCATCATTTTGTTGAACTAGACATATAGAAGACAGCTGGACATAAATATGATTGTAAAGTTTATTTCAGAGTTTAAGAGATTTTTTTTTTTATTTACCGGTAGTTTATGGCCTTTTTACACCTTGGGACATGGGAAACTTAATGATTCCTGTTTTGCTTGGCATTTCATGGTACTATCAACACAACAAACCTATTCCTATAAGTTTATAAATAACACAATTCAAACTGAAACAAGAGGTTGGTCGTGGAATAACATTGAAACATTATCAAATGACATAATTGCGCACTGTGCTCTTAGATTGACTAGTTGGACCCAACTGTTCTTGAAATAAATATTTAAAATGAATGGAATGGGTTTGTTGTGTTGATAGTATAACATAAAAAGCAAAAAATAAATACCAATCTTTTTCTCAGAAAATACATTTTGGGATCAAAAACATTTACAACATGGTTTACTTGCACAAGAATGTAAACTGCTATATTTTTAGCGCAATTAATTTTTGATAATTTAAGAGAGTTCTTGGGGACAAATTGCATTATTCATTATTGCGTAATCATAACTGATACATTAACAAAATTTTACAAATATTTTCTGACTTGCAAAAATTTGTCTCGTGAAAAATAAAGCGATTTACAGTTGTATCCTGTTTAAGTAAATTTAGCGTTTCTACTTTTATTAGTATAATTATATTCACTGTTTTAGTGGGTTCTATTTGAAACTTTTATAAAACAAAGGAATTAGTATTAATTAATATGAAAATATTGCTATTGTAACAAAAAAATGTGTTAATGCATTGATATGCAAATTAGGTACCACTGTTAGGTAAATTAGATAGCTTGCTGAATATAAAGTTGGGTCGGGTATACTTCGAAACTATGTACTGATAAGCCCAATTCAAGTTGAGAAGAATATCTTATCAAAGTTCTGTTTTTGCGTTCCCAAGTTCCAACAAGAATATCAAACCATTCACCAATTACTACAATATGGGGTGAGTGACCAGTGACAAAGAAAAAACTCCAGCCCACTAGAAACTCAACTACAAAACTGAGCCATATCCAAAGATCTGCTGCTTCATAATCGGCAAGATAGGGGTGCTTGCAACAAGGGAAGTCCTTATAAATGCAAATGAGTTGAGGTGGATTATGTTACCTCCACACCAATAGAATGCACTGCAAGCTGTCCAATCTAGTGGCAAGTCTGTCCAAAATAGCAGTGGATAGAGCAACCTTAATTGTAGGGTCTTCATTATCAAGTCTCAATGTTAAAGGGATATTTTATGGATCTGACAATCTCAGACACAGTCAGTAATTTCTTTTACCAAATTGTAATGAAAACGGTGCCGCAAGCAAGAAAAGCTTTGTAATGTCAATGAATTGTAAACAAGTAAAAAGGTGCGGTAGTACATCAAAGCCACAGGCGGGCAGGGCAGACACATAGGGCCTAAGCGAACCGCAGAATGTAAGCAGGATGCAGGGCAATTCAAATAAGCTGACAGACGAAGGTCCACCACCTACTTTGGTCTCATAACCACCATGTCTAAAACACAACAAAAAGTAAAACTGCCCTCAAATTAAATTTTATATAATTTTATATATACCAGGCATGGTGTGTGGCTGATGCCCCAAACAACACAGTGACAGCTTAAATTATTTGGCACAATAAAATACATAATGTGATCTGCGGCAAGGTCGTACTTAATAAAACAATCTTTTTGACAACGTATGTCAATAATCATCGACAAAACAAGTATTTGTATGTTTTTTTCCACAAAAAGCATATCACTAAGTACGGTTTTGTCATATCCCCTGATTACGAGACTAACTTAAATTTTTAAATAGGAGAGGAAAAATATATTAGGTGTTAACATTTTTACCTTGATATGATCTCCTTCTAGTATTGTGCCTAAGATCATAACCCCCGGGACCTGGGTTAGGGGAGTGGACTTGTTGAAGATCACCAAACAAATCTGACGGTGATGGCGGAGTCAGAGAGAGCCGGCGAAAATTAGACGAAGCAGTTCTTTGACTCATTGCGTTGCACTAAACACCGCGATTCGGTGGAAAGTTCATAGCATCTTCTGAAAACCTCGGTAAATCAATAAAATTCCCTCTATCGCCTGATTCGGCGACATGTTCCTCAACAAAATATGCCGTCTGCCACGACCCCCAGCGGAGTGTAACGTTTTTTAGTGTCATACAACGGAGTTATATTATGCGAGCTTCTTGTGTTTCGATTGGCATTACTAGTCGGCGATCACAGATATAACGTTGTGTATTACCCTAACAACAACAGTTTAAATGACGAGCTGTCCATTAAACCATTCGTTTATTTGTTGAATTAAACCCTGTACGTGTACTACTAGCACTACTCAAACTCCGTACATAGGAAAAAACTCTAACGAAACCAAAATGGCAACTCCCAAACGTAAACCATAACGATCGACACGACACGGCCAAGCTGAATCCACACTATACCACTAACGTTTATCTTTGCGTGGTGCAGGCAAGGCAAAAACAAATGCAAAATAGAATCCCGTGTCTTTCGAGCTAAGTCACTGACGACATCCGTCGATAAGTATGCTCAAAGTGTAAACCAGCTCATGGAGAGTCACGGCACACAATCACAAAATGGCAACCGGGCCGCGCATTCAAAGGCAGAAAATTCGAGTGTTTACCTCCAAATTGACGTTGTATTGAAAATCATCCAGATTTTCCACACGTTATGAGACGGGGTGGTTGTTCCGACGGTCCAGTAACGCGGATAAGTCCTCCAAATAAGCAGATTCTATGAAAATTCTACCCCGCGGAATGGTTGGTATGATAGAGAGCTATGAATGACAATCAGAGGCAGGGTGTATTTTTATGCGAAACATTTGACTTCCGGTCGCCTATGCCCGAAGTACGTCACTTCCGCCGAGGATATCCACTTACGTGATGACTTACGTCGTACGAACTCCGAACCCCAAGTCAATGAACATCCTCTACGTATTTTTAGGTTTAGGTTTAAAGCGTTTGCTCTTAATATCAAGGTTGCCCAATATTTAATATATCATAACTGGCACATGGAAAATAATGTGAAATTAATAGGCGTTTTATTCCCACTTTTAAACATTGTGGATAGATTAATGATCTGCATAGAAAAAAAAATGGAAAACACGGAAAATAACAGAAAGAAACATTATCTTTATATATATATATATTGCCAATGTCGACCGAGATGCCAGGCTTTGAGTCGGTTTGAGTGCTTTTGAACGCGCGGTGAGATTTTGTGAATAATAAATTGCCAAGAGCGAAAGACAAAAAGACAAAAATAATAATATAAAAAAATGGACAGAATCAATGCGACCAAATCCATCGTCATGACGATGCGAATACACTCATTTGTCCCATACCCTAAATGACCAGTAACCCTTATATGTCTTTGTAGGTGAGGAAATCAGGTTAGTAGGGCTGATGGCTACATGCTCGCAATAATTTTATGACCTCTGCGGTGCTTGAACGATATTGGTAAAATCAGATTCCGCTTTTATGGTGCACAGATAATTGGTATATATACACGAGCATGGTTTAGGAAATGCATTAATACTACCAATGTAAAACCATTAATTTGCATGGGCATTTAATTTCACTATTTGATGTTTTGGTAATTTCACCGGACTTTTAAGTTCACGAATTTGCCAGGGAAACATTGAGTTATGTTGTTTTTTCATGTCGACGTGAATTTAATTTTATTCATCATCAAAAATAGTGAAATTTAAATCCGGTGAATAATGAATGCCTGTAGTTCTTCTTACATGCAAATTCTGTCTTTTTCTTTAAAGCGGGAGGGTCTTCACCTGCGCACGCGCGGGAATTGAGTCCCAAGCGACGATAACAACACACGCTACAAACGCAAAGGCTCATGGGTTGACGCTTGTTT
Organism: Saccoglossus kowalevskii; assembly: GCF_978046115.1. Classification (NCBI taxonomy): domain Eukaryota; kingdom Metazoa; phylum Hemichordata; class Enteropneusta; family Harrimaniidae; genus Saccoglossus; species Saccoglossus kowalevskii. The sequence continues at coordinate 14,935,623 of NC_140650.1, read as the reverse complement.
GTAAACAATGACACGCTATGGCCATCTGATGCATGCGCAGTTGACGACTCCCCGCTTTAAAAAAAATTGTGTTACTCAGATTCAAAGGAACGCCGAATTTTAAATGTCTCTTTATCCACATTTTATTCAAACTGAGCTATATAACTGAACTATATGAATGCATCGTTTATTAATAACCGATTTATTGTTTTGTTTTCTCCCATTGCCTTCAGTCTAATTAAATTAAAAATAAATCAACAAATTTGTTATTTTCACTGTCACAGTGGTCATCTGCGTGCTATCAAGCAGTTTGTTTATACCACAGTCCCTCTAGAGGGACTGTGTTTATACCTACTAAGGGTTCTACGTAAGATGTAAACGTTTCGTTCACTCACTCGACGCTTGAGGTGTCAGGGACTGGGTTCAGTTGGCAAGAAATGTTTGATGTTTAGTTAATGTTAACCTGTTTAACTAGTATTGCCAAATTTCTTAAATACTAGGACTTGAGTCAATTACTTTCCATTAAATTTGCTACTAGAAATAGATTATTTTGTTAGTTACGATATACAGTAATTACTGTGATCGCAAGAAAGAATAGAACGACACTATTATAGTATAAGACAGTGTTTTGCTAATGATACGTCTATATTGCTCACAATGTAGCATTTGTTTCCCGTGGTAACACTTTTGGTAATGCAGCTATATATATTTTGTCAGCAAAACAATGTCTCTTACCGCAATATTGACGTTCCGCTCATTCTTGCAGTAATTTTTATTTACGCCCGAAATCACATAATCACTTTCAAAGGAATCCTCAATAATTTTACTGAAAAATAATCTGACTATAACTTATATGGTACATAGTATGATAGATTTGGGCCATGTGTTTGAGGGTAAATTTGGGGTTTCTTGCATGTTCTATTGTTTCTGAAAATAACGTTATTAATGGCATGTTCTTTCATTTCATCCATAAAATATACTGGTTTAATAAATAAACGCATTACAAAAGCGGATACCCGCACCATGAACGCGAGCAAAATGGCAGCTATAGCTAAATGAAAAATCGAAGTCGCCTCACGTTATGAAATGAAACGAACCATTGCCGTTGAAACCTTGTGCGCCCTCACATGATTAAAACGTAATACATTTGAGGATAATGGTCGTGAAGATGGTTCTCCCGGTGATTTTTTTTTTCCAAGTGTTATTGTTGGCGTCCTATTTTAACCAGCCGCATCATGCGTATGACATCGACGACACTAACGGACTTGGAAGACAATTTGATGGTATTGGCGCGATAAGTGGTGGCGGGGTAAGTATACGAACTCTTGTCAAAAGTCATTAAACTTCATTTATAATCTGGACTCGTTGTTTACGATTAACCGTTTTAACCACCGTGGCCAGAATCGTTCTAAATATCGATATTACATTGATTGGGAATTAATTAGTCATCGATCACGTAAATGCGGGCTCGAAACAAAAATAGAATGATCGTGAGGCTGAGGTTACAATAATCTGGGATTTCTGGGTGATCAACCTGAGGACTTAGGGGGCGTGTCCAATATAATCAGCTGTGTGTGTTTTATACACAAAAATACCCCACTATACCTACACTCTACGAATATGTAGTCCTTGAAGAGTAGACGTTATTAAGTCGCAACAATAATTGGAATAAAGTAGGTGTAAATCTCCACAAAAGATGCAGAGCTTCAGATAGCTTTTTTATTTTTATTTGGGGGGGGGGGTAAAGAATTAGTTTCAGATTTCTTAAGTAATGCTTGACTGCGAAGCTCCAGAACATTTTTAAACAAAATTTTCAAAATTCATAGAGCAGTTGGTCCTTCTGGACTCCTTGCTGGCTGCGCCTCTAAAAGTAAGCATGGTCTCAAACATGGGGCATGCTCTGAACAATGTGAGTTTAGTCATAAGAGAGCCATCAGTAAACATGATATTAAATTAAATTGCAATCCTATATAGGAATGAATTTTAAAATAACCCAAATTAATTTCATTCCTATACTCTTGGCACAACAAAGGCATTCTTTCATTTTTATAAATATTTATAAATTTCAATTGCAGTTGAATCCACAGTGTGCAACTACGTCATTTAAAAACGTTACAGTGTTATTCAATTGGCCGGCAGAAACCTCTTGTTTCAGTTTAAATTGTGAAATTTATAAATAGCTGTAAAAATTAAGAGAATGCCTTTGTTGCGCCAAGAGTATAATAGTACAATTTTCATTAAATTTAATTCAGATCAATTAAATTGCAACTCTTTTTTTTTTAATTGAATTAATTCAAGGTAGTATAAATGCACAGGTTTCTTGAAGGTGTGAATTTGTTTTATAGACATTTATAAATATTTATAAAACATTTACCCCAAAAAATACTTGCACTTCATTCATCGCAATAGGTCAAATGTCACCCAAGGCTTTAGAAACCATTTGATATTGCTCATTACCCACAAGCCTTTACAGGGTTTCTTCAATCATTGGTCGATTTACTGCCATGTATTCAAAAGATAGATCCCATCAAATGTGTTGAAATTACAGTGATTCGTTCCCTGAAATAAATTTAAGTTTAGCACAGAACATTAAACTGTGAAAATGAGCCAGTGTCGTTAAAAGATAACAGTGGGTTTTGATTGGTCAAGTTGTTTACAATACCATTTGAAATGTATAAATATTTATAAATGTTTAGTAGGCATGCTTTCATCAAAGTTAGTGTGACCTCAAAAAGTAGGCATGCTCTCAATATAATGGGTGTGTCGAAAAAGTGAGCATGCTCACATGTGTAATGTCTCTGAAAGTAGGCATATGCTTTCAGCAAAATGGATGTGGCTTCAAAAAGTGGACATGCTCTCAATTCTCAATGAAAAACATGGGTGTATTGAAAAAGTTAACATACTCTTGTGTATAATGTCTCTAAAAGTAGGCATGCTTTCAACAAAATGGATGTGGCTTCAAAAAGCGGGCATGCTCTCAAGATAGTGGGTGTATCGGGAAAGTGAGCATACTCTTGTGTATAGTTTTATCAACGCTGATAAATTTTTATATTTTCTCCCAATAAAGGCTACTTCAAGACTATTGGTGAGCTATGCTGAACCATACAGATCACAGATACTAGACTACTTGTTCAAGGTAAGGAATCAACCATTCTGAAAGAGGGGTAAACTTAAACAAAAAAACTTGCGTTCGTTTGATTTTGCTCTAATCATATAGGAAAAGAAATGAGGCCGAATCGGCTCAGGAGAGGACCAGGTTTACTCACATCAGGTCAGGTTAGGTCAAGTCACAATATTTGTAATAGGTATAAAACTTTAATTGTACCAAATCCTTAAGAATCCGAGAGGATTTTAGAATAGAATGCTGATCTCTGTTAGTGTAGTCATTGCAGTACCATGATTGGTTACAGTCTCAAGTTCAGTAATTCAACTAGGGTTGAGCACCATCAAAAAAAGAATCAAATCTTACCCAGGGTAACTCAATAGAGAGTATCACTGTACCGATAGAATCAAATCTTACTCAGGGTAACTCAGTAGAGAGTATCACTGTACTGATAGAATCAAATCTTACCCAGGGTAACTCAGTAGAGAGTATCTCTGTACTGATAGAATCAAATCTTACCCAGGGTAACTCAGTAGAGAGTATCTCTGTACTGATAGAATCAAATCTTACCCAGGGTAACTCAGTAGAGAGTATCACTGTACTGATAGAATCAAATCTTACCCAGGGTAACTCAGTAGAGAGTATCACTGTACTGATAGAATCAAATCTTACCCAGGGTAACTCAGTAGAGAGTATCACTGTACTGATAGAATCAAATCTTACTCAGGGTAACTCAGTAGAGAGTATCACTGTACTGATAGAATCAAATCTTACTCAGGGTAACTCAGTAGAGAGTATCACTGTACTGATAGAATCAAATCTTACTCAGGGTAACTCAGTAGAGAGTATCTCTGTACTGATAGAATCAAATCTTACCCAGGGTAACTCAGTAGAGAGTATCTCTGTACTGATAGAATCAAATCTTACCCAGGGTAACTCAGTAGAGAGTATCTCTGTACTGATAGAATCAAATCTTATGAGGGTAACTCAGTAGAGAGTATCACTGTACTGATAGAATCAAATCTTACCCAGGGTAACTCAGTAGAGAGTATCTCTGTACTGATAGAATCAAATCTTACCCAGGGTAACTCAGTAGAGAGTATCTCTGTACTGATAGAATCAAATCTTATGAGGGTAACTCAGTAGAGAATATCTCTGTACTGATAGAATCAAATCTTACCCAGGGTAACTCAGTAGAGAGTATCTCTGTACTGATAGAATCAAATCTTACCCAGGGTAACTCAGTAGAGAGTATCTCTGTACTGATAGAATCAAATCTTATGAGGGTAACTCAGTAGAGAGTATCACTGTACTGATAGAATCAAATCTTACTCAGGGTAACTCAGTAGAGAGTATCACTGTACTGATAGAATCAAATCTTACCCAGGGTAACTCAGTAGAGAGTATCACTGTACTGATAGAATCAAATCTTACCCAGGGTAACTCAGTAGAGAGTATCACTGTACTGATAGAATCAAATCTTGTCCAGGGTAACTCAATAGAGAGTATCACTGCACTGATAGAATCAAATCTTACCCAGGGTAACTCAGTAGAGAATATCTCTGTACTGATAGAATCAAATCTTGTCCAGGGTAACTCAGTAGAGAGTATCACTGTACTGATAGAATCAAATCTTACCCAGGGTAACTCAGTAGAGAGTATCACTGTACTGATAGAATCAAATCTTATGAGGGTAACTGAGTAGAGAGTATCTCTGTACTGATAGAATCAAATCTTACCCAGGATAACTCAGTAGAGAGTATCACTGTACTGATAGAATCAAATCTTACTCAGGGTAACTCAGTAGAGAGTATCACTGTACTGATAGAATCAAATCTTGTCCAGGGTAACTCAGTAGAAAGTATCTCTGTACTGATAGAATAAAATCTTACCCAGGGTAACTCAGTAGAGAGTATCACTGTACTGATAGAATCAAATCTTACCCAGGGTAACTCAGTAGAGAGTATCTCTGTACTGATAGAATCAAATCTTACCCAGGGTAACTCAGTAGAGAGTATCTCTGTACTGATAGAATCAAATCTTACCCAGGGTAACTCAGTAGAGAGTATCACTGTACTGATAGAATCAAATCTTACCCAGGGTAACTCAGTAGAAAGTATCACTGTACTGATAGAATCAAATCTTACCCAGGGTAACTCAGTAGAGAGTATCACTGTACTGATTGAATCAAATCTTACCCAGGGTAACTCAGTAGAGAGTATCACTGTACTGATAGAATCAAATCTTACCCAGGGTAACTCAGTAGAGAGTATCACTGCACTGATAGAATCAAATCTTACCCAGGGTAACTCAGTAGAGAGTATCACTGTACTGATAGAATCAAATCTTACCCAGGGTAACTCAGTAGAGAGTATCTCTGTACTGATAGAATCAAATCTTACCCAGGGTAACTCAGTAGAGAGTATCACTGTACTGATAGAATCAAATCTTACCCAGGGTAACTCAGTAGAGAGTATCACTGTACTGATTGAATCAAATCTTACCCAGGGTAACTCAGTAGAGAGTATCACTGTACTGATAGAATCAAATCTTACCCAGGGTAACTCAGTAGAGAGTATCACTGCACTGATAGAATCAAATCTTACCCAGGGTAACTCAGTAGAGAGTATCACTGCACTGATAGAATCAAATCTTACCCAGGGTAACTCAGTAGAGAGTATCTCTGTACTGATAGAATCAAATTTTACCCAGGGTAACTCAGTAGAGAGTATCTCTGTACTGATAGAATCAAATCTTACCCAGGGTAACTCAGTAGAGAGTATCACTGCACTGATAGAATCAAATCTTACCCAGGGTAACTCAGTAGAGAGTATCACTGCACTGATAGAATCAAATCTTACCCAGGGTAACTCAGTAGAGAGTATCTCTGTACTGATAGAATCAAATTTTACCCAGGGTAACTCAGTAGAGAGTATCTCTGTACTGATAGAATCAAATCTTACCCAGGGTAACTCAGTAGAGAGTATCACTGCACTGATAGAATCAAATCTTACCCAGGGTAACTCAGTAGAGAGTATCACTGTACTGATAGAATCAAATCTTGTCCAGGGTAACTCAGTAGAAAGTATCACTGTACTGATAGAATCAAATCTTACCCAGGGTAACTCAGCAGAGAGTATCTCTGTACTGATAGAATAACATCTTACCCAGGGTAACTCAGTAGAGAGTATCACTGTACTGATAGAATCAAATCTTACCCAGGGTAACTCAGTAGAGAGTATCTCTGTACTGATAAAATCAAATCTTACCCAGGGTAACTCAGTAAAGAGTATCTCTGTACTGATAGAATCAAATCTTACCCAGGGTAACTCAGTAGAGAGTATCACTGTACTGATAGAATCAAATCTTACCCAGGGTAACTCAGTAGAGAGTATCACTGTACTGATAGAATCAAATCTTACCCAGGGTAACTCAGTAGAGAGTATCACTGTACTGATAGAATCAAATCTTACCCAGGGTAACTCAGTAGAGAGTATCACTGTACTGATAGAATCAAATCTTACCCAGGGTAACTCAGTAGAGAGTATCACTGCACTGATAGAATCAAATCTTACCCAGGGTAACTCAGTAGAGAGTATCACTGTACTGATAGAATCAAATCTTACCCAGGGTAACTCAGTAGAGAGTATCTCTGTACTGATAGAATCAAATCTTACCCAGGGTAACTCAGTAGAGAGTATCACTGTACTGATAGAATCAAATCTTACCCAGGGTAACTCAGTAGAGAGTATCACTGTACTGATTGAATCAAATCTTACCCAGGGTAACTCAGTAGAGAGTATCACTGTACTGATAGAATCATATCTTACCCAGGGTAACTCAGTAGAGAGTATCACTGCACTGATAGAATCAAATCTTACCCAGGGTAACTCAGTAGAGAGTATCACTGCACTGATAGAATCAAATCTTACCCAGGGTAACTCAGTAGAGAGTATCTCTGTACTGATAGAATCAAATTTTACCCAGGGTAACTCAGTAGAGAGTATCTCTGTACTGATAGAATCAAATCTTACCCAGGGTAACTCAGTAGAGAGTATCACTGCACTGATAGAATCAAATCTTACCCAGGGTAACTCAGTAGAGAGTATCACTGCACTGATAGAATAAAATCTTACCCAGGGTAACTCAGTAGAGAGTATCTCTGTACTGATAGAATCAAATTTTACCCAGGGTAACTCAGTAGAGAGTATCTCTGTACTGATAGAATCAAATCTTACCCAGGGTAACTCAGTAGAGAGTATCACTGTACTGATAGAATCAAATCTTATCCAGGGTAACTCAGTAGAGAGTATCACTGTACTGATAGAATCAAATCTTACCCAGGGTAACTCAGTAGAGAGTATCACTGTACTGATAGAATCAAATCTTATCCAGGGTAACTCAGTAGAGAGTATCACTGTACTGATAGAATCAAATCTTACCCAGGGTAACTCAGTAGAGAGTATCACTGTACTGATAGAATCAAATCTTATCCAGGGTAACTCAGTAGAGAGTATCACTGTACTGATAGAATCAAATCTTACCCAGGGTAACTCAGTAGAGAGTATCTCTGTACTGATAGAATCAAATCTTACCCAGGGTAACTCAGTAGAGAGTATCTCTGTACAGATAGAATCAAATCTTGTCCAGGGTAACTCAGTAGAGAGTATCACTGTATTGATAGAATCAAATCTTACCCAGGGTAACTCAGTAGAGAGTATCACTGTACTGATAGAATCAAATCTTACCCAGGGTAACTCAGTAGAGAGTATCTCTGTACTGATAGAATCAAATCTTACCCAGGGTAACTCAGTAGAGAGTATCTCTGTACTGATAGAATCAAATCTTACCCAGGGTAACTCAGTAGAGAGTATCTCTGTACTGATAGAATCAAATCTTACCCAGGGTAACTCAGTAGAGAGTATCTCTGCACTGATAGAATCAAATCTTACCCAGGGTAACTCAGTAGAGAGTATCTCTGTACTGATAGAATCAAATCTTACCCAGGGTAACTCAGTAGAGAGTATCTCTGTACTGATAGAATCAAATCTTGTCCAGGGTAACTCAATAGAGAGTATCACTGCACTGATAGAATCAAATCTTACCCAGGGTAACTCAGTAGAGAATATCTCTGTACTGATAGAATCAAATCTTGTCCAGGGTAACTCAGTAGAGAGTATCACTGTACTGATAGAATCAAATCTTACCCAGGGTAACTCAGTAGAGAGTATCACTGTACTGATAGAATCAAATCTTATGAGGGTAACTGAGTAGAGAGTATCTCTGTACTGATAGAATCAAATCTTACCCAGGATAACTCAGTAGAGAGTATCACTGTACTGATAGAATCAAATCTTACTCAGGGTAACTCAGTAGAGAGTATCACTGTACTGATAGAATCAAATCTTGTCCAGGGTAACTCAGTAGAAAGTATCACTGTACTGATAGAATCAAATCTTACCCAGGGTAACTCAGCAGAGAGTATCTCTGTACTGATAGAATAAAATCTTACCCAGGGTAACTCAGTAGAGAGTATCACTGTACTGATAGAATCAAATCTTACCCAGGGTAACTCAGTAGAGAGTATCTCTGTACTGATAGAATCAAATCTTACCCAGGGTAACTCAGTAGAAAGTATCTCTGTACTGATAGAATCAAATCTTACCCAGGGTAACTCAGTAGAGAGTATCACTGTACTGATAGAATCAAATCTTACCCAGGGTAACTCAGTAGAGAGTATCACTGTACTGATAGAATCAAATCTTACCCAGGGTAACTCAGTAGAGAGTATCACTGTACTGATAGAATCAAATCTTACCCAGGGTAACTCAGTAGAGAGTATCACTGTACTGATTGAATCAAATCTTACCCAGGGTAACTCAGTAGAGAGTATCACTGTACTGATAGAATCAAATCTTACCCAGGGTAACTCAGTAGAGAGTATCTCTGTACTGATAGAATCAAATCTTACCCAGGGTAACTTAGTAGAGAGTATCACTGCACTGATAGAATCAAATCTTACCCAGGGTAACTCAGTAGAGAGTATCACTGCACTGATAGAATCAAATCTTACCCAGGGTAACTCAGTAGAGAGTATCTCTGTACTGATAGAATCAAATTTTACCCAGGGTAACTCAGTAGAGAGTATCTCTGTACTGATAGAATCAAATCTTACCCAGGGTAACTCAGTAGAGAGTATCACTGCACTGATAGAATCAAATCTTACCCAGGGTAACTCAGTAGAGAGTATCACTGTACTGATAGAATCAAATCTTGTCCAGGGTAACTCAGTAGAAAGTATCACTGTACTGATAGAATCAAATCTTACCCAGGGTAACTCAGCAGAGAGTATCTCTGTACTGATAGAATAACATCTTACCCAGGGTAACTCAGTAGAGAGTATCACTGTACTGATAGAATCAAATCTTACCCAGGGTAACTCAGTAGAGAGTATCTCTGTACTGATAAAATCAAATCTTACCCAGGGTAACTCAGTAAAGAGTATCTCTGTACTGATAGAATCAAATCTTACCCAGGGTAACTCAGTAGAGAGTATCACTGTACTGATAGAATCAAATCTTACCCAGGGTAACTCAGTAGAGAGTATCACTGTACTGATAGAATCAAATCTTACCCAGGGTAACTCAGTAGAGAGTATCACTGTACTGATAGAATCAAATCTTACCCAGGGTAACTCAGTAGAGAGTATCACTGTACTGATAGAATCAAATCTTACCCAGGGTAACTCAGTAGAGAGTATCACTGCACTGATAGAATCAAATCTTACCCAGGGTAACTCAGTAGAGAGTATCACTGTACTGATAGAATCAAATCTTACCCAGGGTAACTCAGTAGAGAGTATCTCTGTACTGATAGAATCAAATCTTACCCAGGGTAACTCAGTAGAGAGTATCACTGTACTGATAGAATCAAATCTTACCCAGGGTAACTCAGTAGAGAGTATCACTGTACTGATTGAATCAAATCTTACCCAGGGTAACTCAGTAGAGAGTATCACTGTACTGATAGAATCATATCTTACCCAGGGTAACTCAGTAGAGAGTATCACTGCACTGATAGAATCAAATCTTACCCAGGGTAACTCAGTAGAGAGTATCACTGCACTGATAGAATCAAATCTTACCCAGGGTAACTCAGTAGAGAGTATCTCTGTACTGATAGAATCAAATTTTACCCAGGGTAACTCAGTAGAGAGTATCTCTGTACTGATAGAATCAAATCTTACCCAGGGTAACTCAGTAGAGAGTATCACTGCACTGATAGAATCAAATCTTACCCAGGGTAACTCAGTAGAGAGTATCACTGCACTGATAGAATAAAATCTTACCCAGGGTAACTCAGTAGAGAGTATCTCTGTACTGATAGAATCAAATTTTACCCAGGGTAACTCAGTAGAGAGTATCTCTGTACTGATAGAATCAAATCTTACCCAGGGTAACTCAGTAGAGAGTATCACTGTACTGATAGAATCAAATCTTATCCAGGGTAACTCAGTAGAGAGTATCACTGTACTGATAGAATCAAATCTTACCCAGGGTAACTCAGTAGAGAGTATCACTGTACTGATAGAATCAAATCTTATCCAGGGTAACTCAGTAGAGAGTATCACTGTACTGATAGAATCAAATCTTACCCAGGGTAACTCAGTAGAGAGTATCACTGTACTGATAGAATCAAATCTTATCCAGGGTAACTCAGTAGAGAGTATCACTGTACTGATAGAATCAAATCTTACCCAGGGTAACTCAGTAGAGAGTATCTCTGTACTGATAGAATCAAATCTTACCCAGGGTAACTCAGTAGAGAGTATCTCTGTACAGATAGAATCAAATCTTGTCCAGGGTAACTCAGTAGAGAGTATCACTGTATTGATAGAATCAAATCTTACCCAGGGTAACTCAGTAGAGAGTATCACTGTACTGATAGAATCAAATCTTACCCAGGGTAACTCAGTAGAGAGTATCTCTGTACTGATAGAATCAAATCTTACCCAGGGTAACTCAGTAGAGAGTATCTCTGTACTGATAGAATCAAATCTTACCCAGGGTAACTCAGTAGAGAGTATCTCTGTACTGATAGAATCAAATCTTACCCAGGGTAACTCAGTAGAGAGTATCTCTGCACTGATAGAATCAAATCTTACCCAGGGTAACTCAGTAGAGAGTATCTCTGTACTGATAGAATCAAATCTTACCCAGGGTAACTCAGTAGAGAGTATCTCTGTACTGATAGAATCAAATCTTGTCCAGGGTAACTCAATAGAGAGTATCACTGCACTGATAGAATCAAATCTTACCCAGGGTAACTCAGTAGAGAATATCTCTGTACTGATAGAATCAAATCTTGTCCAGGGTAACTCAGTAGAGAGTATCACTGTACTGATAGAATCAAATCTTACCCAGGGTAACTCAGTAGAGAGTATCACTGTACTGATAGAATCAAATCTTATGAGGGTAACTGAGTAGAGAGTATCTCTGTACTGATAGAATCAAATCTTACCCAGGATAACTCAGTAGAGAGTATCACTGTACTGATAGAATCAAATCTTACTCAGGGTAACTCAGTAGAGAGTATCACTGTACTGATAGAATCAAATCTTGTCCAGGGTAACTCAGTAGAAAGTATCACTGTACTGATAGAATCAAATCTTACCCAGGGTAACTCAGCAGAGAGTATCTCTGTACTGATAGAATAAAATCTTACCCAGGGTAACTCAGTAGAGAGTATCACTGTACTGATAGAATCAAATCTTACCCAGGGTAACTCAGTAGAGAGTATCTCTGTACTGATAGAATCAAATCTTACCCAGGGTAACTCAGTAGAAAGTATCTCTGTACTGATAGAATCAAATCTTACCCAGGGTAACTCAGTAGAGAGTATCACTGTACTGATAGAATCAAATCTTACCCAGGGTAACTCAGTAGAGAGTATCACTGTACTGATAGAATCAAATCTTACCCAGGGTAACTCAGTAGAGAGTATCACTGTACTGATAGAATCAAATCTTACCCAGGGTAACTCAGTAGAGAGTATCACTGTACTGATTGAATCAAATCTTACCCAGGGTAACTCAGTAGAGAGTATCACTGTACTGATAGAATCAAATCTTACCCAGGGTAACTCAGTAGAGAGTATCACTGCACTGATAGAATCAAATCTTACCCAGGGTAACTCAGTAGAGAGTATCACTGTACTGATAAAATCAAATCTTACCCAGGGTAACTCAGTAGAGAGTATCTCTGTACTGATAGAATCAAATCTTACCCAGGGTAACTCAGTAGAGAGTATCACTGTACTGATAGAATCAAATCTTACCCAGGGTAACTCAGTAGAGAGTATCACTGTACTGATTGAATCAAATCTTACCCAGGGTAACTCAGTAGAGAGTATCTCTGTACTAATAGCACTTATACTTTATAAGCAGTGACATTCAATGTTGAGAATTGTCGCCTAGCACTAAAATATGTAAAAAAAAAAAAGAAGAACAATTAAGAAATCTAACTTTGAATTAAAACTGCAGTGTATTAAGTGAAGCCAATCAAACTTAATAAATCACAGACTTTAATTTTCACTGTACTTTTTATCACAGAATTTATCCTGTTACCATAGCAAATTGTATGCCACAGATACTACGTTCCAATACGAAGGTTATATTTGTATTTCCAGTGGAGATAATTTAGCTTGCTCACGGTCATGTCTTATTGCATGTAAGCTTTACATGTGCCAGTTACTGGCTTTTAAATTAATGAAATTGTAGGCAAATTAACTGTCACTACAACGGAGAGTTCATCATTCGCATCAGCAACCTTCTGATCAGTATATATATTTATTTGACACACTGAGTGCTATTATTAATTTTTTGTTGCCAGAGTGCTATTTATTTCATCTCGCAATGGACACAACTCATTTATTATTTATCATACACTAAATTAGAAACATATATTTGCGAATTGGGGATGAAATACCCAATTTGCTGATTTTATTATTTATGACTGTAGTTGAATATTTCCATAGATGTATTACCAATATATTGATTGCTATGGTAGACCTGATTTATTCAACTTGACAGCACTGTCAAAAAAGCTGGATCTTAGAAATATATTTTGAGATTATTATTATTGATTATTTAGATCTGAAATTGTTTTAATATTCAAGATAAAATATGGATGATTTTAAATATTCTTTGATATTGTATGTTGTTGAACACAACAGCACGCAACAGAAGGACGTTTTCAAATATGTATGTGTGATTGTTGTGTTACACATGCTAACAATCACTGCATATATGTTTTGATTTTACACTGAACAAATACTGTTGTTTGTGCTGGACACAGAGCAAATATTTAGCTTTTGATGAATCAAGTAATATCAAACAAAGATATTTAAAAAATGTATGGATTTTTCTGTATTTGATATTTAATGAAGCGCTCTATATTGGGTATGTAACTGAGAATATTTGAAATGCATTGTGGGTGAAAAATTATCTTGAATGGAAATATTGAAAACAAAATTACGGTACATGACAATTTTTTTGCAAATTTATGACAATAATATTGGTGATACAATGCAAGCTGTCACCAAGACAAATGTCTAGACTTGATGAAATACTGTCACCATAGAAACCAATGCAAAAAACAGATACAATGGAAACGTCGGAAAATTCAGGCTACAATAGTTGTCCAGTGTTCCCTCTTTTACGTTTCATTTTCTGTCTATCTGCGTTGAAGATTCATATTTCTGAAAATATAATTTTAAATGATTTGGAATTTGGTCTGAATCTCCTCAACCTTTGAATGACAAAGTCATCTTTCACAAAATTAAAACCACAACAATTTTTCAATTTTTTTTCAAAAATTTTGGTAAAGACCTTTATGCAATGTAAGATTATGTCAATTTGGTTCAAAATTATCAACAAATTCTAGAAAAATACATAAAAATTTGAAAAATGGAGTGGCAAGAAAAATTATAGTATGTACTCTAAAGCTTAAGCCAAACAAATTATGGTTCTCAACAAAATACAAATGAATGTGATTACTGATTACCTTATTATTTCTTTCATCCCAGGGCACATCTGTACAGAATTCTACTGTTTGGTATGAAATACTATGTACATTTTTTAAAGGATACACCAAATTTCACTTAGTCATGAATGCTTTTTATGGGAATTTATAAAATATTTACCTAGAAGACTCTAAACATTCTAAACAGCAGAAGTTAAAATTGGCTAGAGACTACCTATCACATTCATGATACATTTTCTGCCTTGTGCTCTACTTGGAAAATAGCTCCCATAAAATTGATTTATAATACTTCTAATTGATTGTCCACAGATATGAATATTAGGAATATATTACAGGTACATTGTACAGTTGTAATTGTGAAAACATATTCATTTTCTGGTAGCGGGGAAATTGTTGCGATAGGTCAAAGGTCACCCAAGGTTTACTGATGTTTTACATAAAAAACATTGATGCCTCAGAGAAAGCAAGTAAACAAAAGCTGCAAATAAGTATAGCATCACAGTTACTTGAACAATTTATGGTACAATGCAATGATCAAAACAATTTTAAAAAATGTTTTTTTTTCTCTGTGTATTATTTCAGGGTTCAACCTCACCCAGTATATATATATATATATTGTTGATTTTTTAAATTAAATGCAATATTTATACATTTGTTTAGCAACCAGATCCTGCCTGTTGGCTGACATTTTTTTGCTAAAAATGATTACAAATCAGTCATAATCATGCAAATTTGGAGCCAGATTTTTGGGAGGTTGGTGGTGGTTTATTGAGCATATTCTGCTCAAACTGAGTGTATATGTAGACCCTTACATACTTATTTGAGAAAAGAGATTCTCTACAATAAAAAATGGTTCTATTCTCTCATGCCAGCCATCGCAAGAAACAGCGAGAAATAAACAATACTGGAAAAATCATTTTTTTGTTGAAATTTGACAACATGTGGCTTCTAGATCTACCGTAATTGGGTCTTTTGCAAATTGGACGAATACATAAAATGAATAAGGAATACATAAAACATTTCTTACTCTACTTTATCACTTGATATTCATATCAAATGTGTTGTATTTTATTATAGCCAAATTTTGGCGCCTCACTACATATCTTCAAAGTTGAAATTGGAGGTGATGCTCAGAGTTCAGATGGAAGTGAACCTTCCCATATGCATAGTAGTGACGATGAGAATTATTACCGTGGCTATGAGTGGTGGTTGATGAAAGAAGCAAAGAAGGTACAGTACAATGTAAACCATTGAATTATCACTGCCAGTAATTATACCAGCGTATTCATGAGGACAATACTTTTTTTGAAACTTGCTGTGACTTGTCTGATTTCATGATTTTTCTGACTTTTGTCTTGTTTCAGTAATTAATTATTTTTTTGAATGTGATATTTTAATTGTCCAACATTTTGGTGCACATATTTGCACTTTTGTATGTATTTTTCTAAAATTTCTTTTTTAATTTTGGATGAAATGGACATCATTTTCTGCTAGTTACAGGACATCCAACCCATTTGCTCACTCGTATCATCGTTAACGCAGAATTCTCTTCCGACTACACAGTTGCATAGCGACTGACCAGGTCATTCTTGAGTGTACCCAAAATTGCTGGATTTCAGGCTACCTATCATAATAAATGATAATATATGACATATCACAGTGTTTACTCATTTGGTATTGCAAAGTCATTTTGGATTGGTTTTATATGGAATACAAATTTTGAACAAACTGGTGAGAAATACTGATGATGCATCTTTAAGATATCCAGCAGGAGGTATATAGACTCCCTATGTTGTTCTATAAAAATCACAAGACCCTCTAGGGTAATGCTGGTTTTTCCCATGGATTTATAAGGTACCAGTAAATTATTGAAGAATATGGCTGTAAATCTTGAGGCGGACATTATTCTTGACTTAATAGAACAGACAGGACAATGTGAAAGCTACTATGGAAGCCTGAGGAGTAACATAGCTTTGATGAAATAATGGCTTCAACTAAAGATTATCTATCTTGTATACAACTGCAGGAGTGCTCTAAGCTCTTCCAAAATATCACCTTGACATTCAAGCTTCGTAATTGATGCTGAATATTATATTCTGAAAACTTGATATTTGTAAAATAATGTCACAATCACAATCAAGTCTTGATCATTACTTTTTTTATTTGTGTGCAATGAACTATATGTCATTAAACCAGACTTTTAAATAAATAATTCTTTGATTTCATCGTGTACTTTGATATTGAAATATGTATAATCCGTTGACAAGATTAAATGCATTATTTTTGTGAATTGTAATCAACAGTACATGTATGCAACATGTCAAGACTGGGGTGATCAGAAGAACATAAATTATTTATTTGTGATCAGCATTAGCTGTGACTTAGTGCCACTGAAAAGTAACAAAAACATTCTTCTTGATAAAACTTAATGAAAGCTGTTTCTTGAAATTTGAAATTGTTAATTTCATTCTAATTATTGATGCTGTTATGTTATTTTGTGAGATTATAATCTTTAAATTTCGATTACATATAAGACAGATTTTGATGAGCTGAGATCGTTTTTTTTTTAATACGACTATAAAAATGTCTTTTTTTTAGCATGTTATTTAAGAGCTACGGGTACTTTCTATTTTACTAAATAAAGATGCAGCACAATCTGTAAAAATATCTATTTTTATAGTGAGAATATATGCACCAGGACTGATATTTATACCGTATTACAATGGGCTTAAAATAAATGACTGAAATGTGCATGTATGCATGGTCAAAATATGTCACTATACAACAAATGCAAGTTTTGTTTTATGCACACTTTTATTGAAAATACTCATCTAAGAATAATGTTAATCAGATTTATAGTCCCTGTTCAGATGTAATTTCACCTCCATGTGTCTGTCTGTCTGCACCTGCATCTCAGACATATCTAGGTCGAGTTTATTCAAATGTTACACACACATCATATCATTCATGTTTCATGATCCAATTCAAGATGGCCAAATGGTGACCATTTTAGTGCTAACATTTTATCAAAATCAAGCATTTCTGCTTTTTTGATAAAGAAAATAGTCAGAATAAATTCATTTTGATTATGGCAAACCATACTCTAGCACCAGCCTTAGCTGTCTTCCTAAAAACGGCTATGGAACAAAACAGCAACAACTATCAGTGTATTAGGCTACATTTTGTGTTCATTCCATATTCTGTATTCACCATTGGCTGCAAATTGTCTTTATTGTTTTTGATTTGTTTTATTTTTTTTAGAAAAGTTTTTATTTTTTGTTTTACTTTTTAGATTGTAGTTTTTTTTTTTTTTAAATTTCTTTCTGTAAGACCCTTTTTATCCTTTCCTAAGGATTTTATGCGTCTAATAAAAAAATAAATAAAAAATATACTGAAACCGGATCTCAGTCACGCATGAACATATCTTATTTACTCTTGGTATGGCCATTGAACATTGTCTATTAATGCACATACATTTTTGACTCCCGTGTGCGAAGCATAAAAGGGAGTCTTTGCAGTTACCCTGTCTGTATGTCTGTATGTCTGTATGTATGTATGTATGTATGTATGTCACTTTTTTTGTTCCACCGTTATCTCAAGAACCACTAATCAAATTTTGGTGAAACTTGCTACATAGATGCTCTGGGATAATGCGCAGAGTTGATTAGGTTTTGGTAAAACCCATGAATATTAATTACTTAATTTGCATGATAATTAGCTGATTTTTAGCTGTTCCATGACTGTTCCACTGATATCTGAAAATTAAACCACTCATTGGATTTTGATGAAACTTGGCACATGGATGCTCTGAACTAGTGCGCAGATTTGATTAGTTTTGGGTTAAAATCTATGAATATTAATTACCTAATTTGCATGATAATTAACTGATTTTAAGCTGTTCCATGACTGTTTCACTGATATTTGAAGAACTACTCATTGGATTTTGATGAAACTTGGCACATAGATGCTCTGAACTAATGCGCATATTTGATTAGTTTTGGGTAAAAATCTGTTTATATTAATTACCTAATTTGCATGATAATTAGCTGATTTTAAGCTGTTCCATGACTGTTCCACTGATATTTGAAGAACCACTCATTGGATTTTAATAAAACTTGGCACATGGATGCTCTGAACTAATGCACAGATTTGATTAGTTTTGGGTAAAAATTTATGAATATTAATTACCTAATTTGCATGATAATTAACTGATTTTAAGCTGTTCTATGACTGTTCCACTGATATTTGAAGAACCACTCATTGGATTTTGATGAAACTTGGCACATGGATGCTCTGAACTAATGCGCAGATTTGATTAGTTTTGGGTAAAAATCTGTTTATATTAATTACCTAATTTGCATAATGATTAATCAATTTTTGACTTTTCCACTGATATCTCAAGTACTAATCATAACATTTCAATAAACTTGGTACATAGATGTCATATGACACTGCACAGACCTGATAGTTTTTAGGGTAATATCAGCAGTACATATTAATTACCTAATTTGCATAATTAATTAATTTTCAGCTTTTGATATTTCGAGTACTGTAAAATCTGTATTAGAAGCCGCGGCTTCTATTAAAATGGTACAATGCAACAGAGGGGATGCGGCTTCTATTAGAGCATCTACACATATGAGAAATGATGAATTTTTGGTTCTCAATTATTCAAATAGAATGGATGCGACTTCTATTAGGGATGCGGCTTCTAATACAGATTTTACGGTAGTAATGATCACGTTTCAATGAAACTTGGTACATAGTTACTTGAGGACTGTGCAGAGACCTAATTATTTTTTGGGTAAATATTTATGCATATTAATCACCTTATTAGCATACTTAGTTAATTTTCAGCTTTTCACCTGATATCTCAAGTACTAATCATCACATTTCGATGAGACTTGCGACATAGATCTTCTAGGACTATGCAGAGACCTGATTAATTTTGGGATAAATAATTATGCATATTAATAACCTAATTTGCATAATTATTTAATTTTTTGCTGTTCTATGGCTGTTGCACTGATGTCTAAAAAACCACTCATTGGATTTTTATTAAACTTTTAAAGAGTACTCATCACATTTCAATGAACCTAGGACCATACACCATATTAGTTTTTGGTAAATATTTATGCTTCTTAATCACCTAATTAACATAATTAATACTGATATCTCAAGTATTGATCACCACATTTGAATAAAACTTGGTACATAAATGCTCTAGGACAATAGACAGCCTAATTAATTTTGGGTTTAAATCTGTTCATATTAATTCTCTAATTAGCATAATAATTAATAATTTGTTGGTTCTAATCACATTTCAATGAAACTTGGTACATTATTAGTTTTACACTTAAATCTGTTCATATTAGTTACCTTATTTGCATAATTAGTTTTCTGCATTTCCATCAATATCTCAAGTTCAAGTAATTTTAAATTAATTTTTAATGTGTCTCCAATACTCTCAGCACTCGGGAGTTCTTTCTAAGCTTTCTTTGATTTTTTTTCAGATCAGATTGAAAATGGCAGACTGGTGGCCATTTTGTTTAAACAAATTCAGTACTAGGGTCGGTCATATCTCTGACAAGCATTGACCAATCACAACACAAACAAACAAGCATATATCCTATAAGCACATGCATTTGTTTCTTGATCAAATTCAAGATGGCTGAATGGTGACCAACAATTCATCAAAATCGGGCATTTCTGCCATTCTGGAACTGGATCTCGGTTGTGTATGGACATATTTCATTTTCACTTAGAATGTCCATTAAACATAATGGCTCTTTGATGCACATCATTTTTTTCACAGATTTGAATTAAAATGGCTGCCTGATGGCCATTTTGTTTTTATCAAACGCTGATTTTAGAGCAATATTGATAACATGCCTTGACTGATCATGTTGAAAACTTTAGACATACATATATATCATGTAACACATTTACACATGCATCTGATTCAGAATCTGATTCAAGATGGCTGATTATCAATTTTTTTGCTCAAAATTCATTATTTGAATGTCATGGGCAAAATAATTATTTGACACTAATGTTGACAGTCACTAAAAACTGGACGGGGACTTGACAATGACAATGACTTGCAAAATATGTGTATGAAAGCCTGAGATATATTTTGCTTAAATTTATCACAGTATTGTAGTATGTATGATTTTTCCATTTCTTTTTTCTTTTCTTCTTTTATTTTGTTGCCGTTCCGAAGGTTTAATAAATATTATTATTAGTTTTATTATTAGCCATAATTGCTGTGACATTGTATTGTTATTTCTGTTTCCTCAGCGTAACCCTGATATTAAGTTGTACGGTTTACCGTGGACATTTCCTGGCTGGATCGGCAATGGCACAACATCACCATATGCAAATCCACAATTAACCGCTTGGTACGTTACGAAATGGATTCAAGGAGCCAAGCAATATCATAATCTGATGATTGATTATATCGGGGTAAGTTTATATTTCGACAACTTTTATTAAATATTTGTATCACTTATTGTTATTACTGTGGTTCTGAGAGTTATTCAAACTTGACTTGACAGTGTCGTTTATAGCATGGGATTGCCAATTTTTTATTTACTAATCTAGTGTACGTTTTCAATAACCATCCTTCATTTCTTGAGTATCTCCATTGCATGTGATTCAAAAAATATTAAAACAAATCCAAATAACCTACTCATGTATTAAAATGAATGTGTTTCATTTTGATAATCTGTAATTTACCCTTGTTAAGTTTGATAACGGAATGATCTGAAATGTGCTGGTGTCAATGGAATGGTGCAGTCAAAACCAAAATATTTTACAAAGTAAGTTACAAGCCATCTTGCTGAATGATTGACTGTCTGAATAATGAGAGAATGGCGAAAGTCAACAAAGTCGCTCGAATGCTGTGAACCATGTTGACAAAGTCACGAGACTACACCTGGCCGAAAATTTTAAGGTTGTCCAAACGAAACACTGAGCGTAGTTGATGTTGCCACCCCCGAATATAGATTCACCTACAATTGAAAAGTGAAGTAAAGTGTCACGACAGAAGTCGCTACACACCATTTCCCCCACTATGGTGAATGAAACCCAAGATCATTTACTCATACCACAATGGTTCACATTGCTGCCATCACGTGACCTTCTTTTTACAAATAGAAAGAATACCGGTATATGGTAATTATATGCAAATTAATATGCAGATTTATGTAAATCATGTAACGCAAGAACTATTTTGGATTGTGAAGAACACGGATAATGCTGAGAATATAAAAATGATGATTTCATTATTTTATGAGTATGCAAACAACTGAAAAATTGATGAAATAAAACTTGCGTTTCCCCCAGCCATTTAGACAGTTTATTTTTCTGACAGACCTTTATCATTTCTTTTTGCACTTGTGCTTTGTGGTTATCAAGTGAATATGGCACTGGGTTGTTTCCTAACTAGCAGTAAATATGTCTTGTGTCCATTTTTTCAAATGGATAAAATGTGTATCATTTAACCTGTCGGCAACTTTTCTTCCATAGCGGTTGCTGTTTTACTGTTCTGAGTAAAGTGTGAATGTATACTTCACCCTTTCACAACCAGTTCCTTCTTTTCATCACAAATTCACAAAATAGTCCAGTTTATAGCCTGCACTTTCCTTCAGAAGTCAAAAATAGCCAATTGTTTTTAAATAAAAACTGAAAATTTACTCAAATTTTGTCTGTTGGCTCCAAAATTAGGGTTCTTCTGTAGAAATATTGAAGAATATAAAAAAAAAAGTGCAGACAAATTTTGGGCGAGAATTATAGGTATATATACCACCCCGGTTGCACATCAACTTGTGGCTATTTTAAATTCAAAATATTTGTCATTATTTGTACTTTACACAGGAGCTTTACAAAGTTTAACTCAAATTAACATATGCATGATCATTATTGGTGGGGCTTAACATTAAAACTTCCAAGGTCTGGATATGGTACAAGATGCTTTGTTGGTCCATGCAACTGGAGACAAGTGCACTTATAGTCACTCCATGCAGTACTAAAATACAATAGAAATACTATGGAAAAATACAATAGATATTCACAATACAATAGATTATTCACAATACAATAGAAATACAAAATACAATAGAAATACAATTGATGAAGTATTTATTTATTTACTCTTATTTATACTGGTTTCACGTACTACCCATTAGCTCAAAGCTGCTTTGTGGGTCATGGTGTGAATGACTGAAATGAGGCACAATATAAGAATGACTTAGGTGTGGGCCGGGGAATGGGTGGGACAACAGTGAACTGATTAGCAGATAAAGTTGGACAAAAGTCAAGGATATCTGGCCTTATAACACATATGTTTATTTTATACTTTTGCAATTACCGTATTTGCTCTATTAGAAGCGCATATCCAATAGAAATGCACATAAAAACTGTGTTTGTTTTTTAATGAAACATTAGATTATTTGTTTTGACAATAGAAAAAAAAATAAAATACTTTATTTTAGCTGGAATTCATTTTCACCGATTTTTGACGAGTTGAATGTAAAGTATAGGAAAGAGATATAATCGCTGGATTTTATTTTCACTGAATCATTCCTTCAGCGAAAAATAGTGAAAATAAAGTATTCTACAGTAACTCTGTAAATTATGCAAGCTAATGCACTACCAATAGAGCAAGTACGGTAGTTTAAAAATACTGCCACAGAATGATACATTGTATAAATACAATACATTTCTCTACTGTATAGCAATGCTGATGGTAAAACAATTGCAAATAGTTGCGAAGATGGGGGTCATTAACATTACTATTGACAATTTTATCTGGGGTCAAAATGCTGTTTCTGAGAGATTATGTATATTCTTAATGCACGATCAAATAAAGGTTTTACTGTCACTTACATGTTTTCATCTTTTTCATACTAGTATACAGGTACTGTCAAACTATTTATTTTCACTGGTATTTAATATTGCTATTTTGATGCAAACTTAACAGGAAAACAATGAGTTCTATTGTTATTCTACAAGATCATATTTAGCGAATTTCATTTACAAACAAAAATACTGTAAAATACTTTTATTTTATCTGGAATTAATTTTCACTGAAAAGACTTTTGGTATTTTGTATGGAATTTATATTTACTGATTTTTGACAAGTTGAATGTAGAATATAACAAAAAAAAAGGTATATTCGCTGGGTTTTATTTTCACTGAATCATTCCTTCATTGAAAATAGCAAATATTAATTCTGAACGAAAATAAAGTAGCGAAATTAAAAACCAGGTAATAATTAATGCATTTACAGTAATGTCACCATTTTGCCACAAGAGGGCGATATGTTGTGAACGTAAATGCTAGAAAAGTTGGTACAAAAATATTACAGCAAATTGTTGGCCTGTCTTTCTGTCTGTTCATCTGTGAATATGGATGTCTTTTTGTTCCACCATTATTTAAATATGTCACAGCATTCAAAAAGACCAATAAATCTATCGTAATCTCGTCTCAGGTAAATCCATGGTGGATATTTCATTTTACTTTTATTAGATCCCGAAGAATTTAATTTAAAAAATGAAGCAGCTGCAGCTCAAATAATGTTTGTGTCAAAGTCTTTCTGATTAATCTTGTCCTTTGAAAGCATATATATAAATTGTGAGTGAAGGCAACAACTGAGTATTTAATTTTCAATGTATTTGATTGGGTGAGCAGGTGTGTGACCTTTGACATTGCATATCTTAAGGCCCCAACTCTGAATAAAGTAATTTCAATTATCCATCTGTATCTCAAAGTGTGTGCCTGTGGCTTTATTGAAAGGTCAGGTTCATTGCCGTGAACAAGCACACTGAGATATATAAAATATTTTATCACTGGGAATTTATTTTAAAATGTTCTTGTTGCTTGGCAGAATATACTGTGGATGACTTTAATAGTTAGACTAACATTTTTAAAATAAAAACTACAATGAGGACCGAAACAAATATTTCTTGTCATCATGTTTATCAATTAAAAAAATATGCATGCCAAAGCCCTTTTTAAAGTTTTGTGTTAGAATTCTTGGGAAAATTAATCATTCCTGAGGAATTTCAGAAAAAATCAAATAATTGTTTAAATAAATTGTTAATTAATTAAATAATTGGTTAAAGGTGATTCACTTTCACTAAAAATAAAATATTCTTCAGTATTTGTGAACATAGGATGTAGTCAAAATCAAAATTATGATAATCTCTGCAGATTTTTGTCAAATTTCATTGAAAATTGTATCTATTTTTAGGAACTTACTTTTCATTGATAATCTGATTAAAGTAAGATCTTTGTTTGGGTATTCAAAATTTTAGTTTATTATTTATTTTATAGATTACTGGTAGTTACTTTTAGTTTCTGTGATTGATCAAGTTATCTGCTTAGTAATGGCGAGTTATATGCAAGTTTTTATTTGAGTTGCTCAGATCTACAGGTTCAATGATCAGAAAAAAATTACAATCTTGCCTTTAAACGGTCTTTCAAAACGAATGAATAAAGAAATACGTAGTTGTCCAGTCTATAGCATTCTCTTCCTTTTGCTGCATCAGGGCATAACTGTACCACAAGTGCACAAAAATAAAAAAAAAATGTATTTATTGTATCATATCTATATACAGGAATTATTTTTTCTACATATCATTAAATGCAAATTAGTGCAAATATGATAAAATTAAAGCAAATATTATTATAATATTTTGAGAGATGTGACAAATTGTTTGTTTCCAGATTTGGAATGAAAGATTATATAATATTACGTATGTGGAGACATTAAGAAAAACTCTAGACAGTAATGGGTTAAACAATGTCAAGATTGTAGCATCTGATAGTCATTGGGGTATTGTGGATGATCTTCTCAAAGACAAAGTATTTTTTAACACTGTAGATATTGTTGGGTAAGTACATAATTACACAATTGTTACCATTTTGAAAACGGAGTGTCGTCCACGTTGTTAACTTATGTAGTTTTTCTACTTTGAAGCTTCTGTATATTCTTGAACATTAAGGTTATATTGACATCGAATAGAATCTCATCACTGAAAGAAAATGTTTGCCATTTGCAATTTGCTCTCATTTTATATCTCATAAATAAACAAGCAGGAATGAGAATACTGCAAAGTATGCACTCAGGCAGTATGGAATCACATCAAAATACTGTATTCTTGTTATAAACTTTATATTATCAATACGCCTCAGTGAACTCGTACAACGCTGTCTTGGAAAACCTCTGAATAATGTGTTAGATGACCCTAACACAAGCAAATTGTGTTTAATTATTCTCTTCATTTCAGAGTTCATTATACTGGTACACTGACTGTCCCTGATGCATTGAAAACCAATAAACCGCTGTGGTCCTCAGAAGACTATAGTACATTTAATGATAATGTCGGTGGTGGATGTTGGGCTAGGGTAAACCCACTATAATAAGTCTGTTAATAATAACAATTTTGTAGACAATGTACCATTATTGGCCTAGATACAGAACATTAAATTTATTTAAAAAAATAATGTTGGAAGTAAGATTGGAGATAAAGAAATTAAATATATATATTTTTTTTCTTGTTTCAGCTTTTGAATCAAAATTATGTGAATGGTCACATGACAAGCACCATATCATGGAATTTAATTGCTAGTTACTATGACAAAATAGACTGGGAACGAGATGGATTAATGACAGCCATTGAGCCATGGAGTGGTCATTATGAGGTCGCTAGCCCTATCTACGTGACAGGTAGATAAATCTCAGTGTTATCTTTTTATGCCCTGGCACAAAGTGCAGATGGGTGATATAGAGGTTACCCTCGTCTGTCTGTATATACATACATACAAAGTCATATCTGGAGCACGATTGCAGATAGAGACATTTAATCACATTCTCCTTCCCAGAGTTCCTTGCGGTTAGATCACCGAAAGTATATCTGCCACCACACACCGCCATTTTGTGGTGAAACACCACAAGACTTATACTACGCGTATCATTCGCGTATTTTGGTTATTAGAGGGCTCTCGTGTTGATTTCTTCATTCTAGTAAACAAGTTTTAAAATATTTTATCGATAGCTGATAATGTTTTTTTCGTAAACATACTGAAAACGGTGATATAGTTATAATTTACAAAAGAAAATAATTTCATCGCGGAATAACGGTTACTAAGGTGTTACTCGGTTCATCAAACTGAGCGTCCTGTCGATTGCCATGCGAAGAAATATGAACAAACGAAAGCACTTCGTAGTATTGACGACTAAATCGTCCTACTATCACATCGTTTGTGTTACAGAAAGAAAAAAAGAAGCTTCTAACTTTAAAAACAGCCAAAATCTGTAAACAACGCGTACACATTCGTTGGGTTCGAAAATCGAACACTTGCGTGGCAATGTTTTGATGAGCGTCTTTGAAAGTAGTACCGCTGTGACGCATCGACCAATAAACGACAAGCATAAGATCGCGTGGTGGCAGAGATATATTCGTGGAATAGAACTCTGCCTGGGAGATTGATTCAACCAGTGCTTTATTGAAGCACAATAGATCTGATCAACATATTGAATGACATTCATGATCACATGACCTCATTAAAAATGCATATTTTAACCATATATGGTATGTGACCCTTTGAAAACTGACCGATATAGACATTCAACCAGTGCTTTCATTACATAAAACTTTCAAAACACATGTCATTGTACTATGTTTCTTTTTTTTATGTGTTCAAGCTTCAATAACCTTAAATATACGAACAAATCTTGTTATACCTTGGTGACAAAAGTGGCCCATTTAGATGACCTAAAATGAACTTATTTTAATATTTCTTGATAACTTGTGCAAGAAATCAACCCTTAAGATTAATTATTAAAAAAAATTCTTAATTTCTGGTTAATTAGGTTAATTAATGATTAATTCACTAATTTTCATATCAATGAACTGATTCAGGCATTTCTCTATTGCTATACTATATTTGTTCTATGTAGAAGCACATCACAGTATTAGCTCTATTAGAAGTGCATCTGGAAAACTGTATTTACACTATTAGAAACACATCTATAAAAATAAGGTCACAAATACAGAAATTTTAATTTATCGTACACAGGATCAGAAAAATTAAACTTAGTTTTGACTCGTATTCATTCCCATGTGCAAATAAAGTGGGAATTATATAATAAGCGGCACTTGTAGAATTTAGAGCCACCATAAAATACGGTAAAACTCAAACTTCTTTCACTGAATAAATTTGCTTCGATCCACATAGCTCACACTTCACAGTTTACGAAGCCAGGATGGTACTATTATCCACATGGCCACGGTGTTAGTCATCTTGATAAAGGTGGCAGTTTTGTTGCTTTAACCAATAGCAAGGATCTAACAGTTGTCATAGAAACCATGGTAAGATGTTAAGATATTCTAATATTAAAATAATGTAAAAACCTGTATATTATTTAACTTGAGTGTTTCAAACCTCAGCTCATTTGTTACACACCTGGCTCGAAAAGCACTCACTCACTCCAGTGCTTAAAATTTGGTATTGAATGTTTAAAACGCAAATAAAATTAAATATTTTTTTTATGCCACCTTAATAATGTCATCGATATGTATTTTGTTTTAAACAGAGTCATGATCATAGTATCTGTGTTCGTCCACCATTACCCAAGTACACAGTTGACAAACAGAATGCAACCTTCCAGTTAAAGGGATCTTTTGTGAGTATAACATATATTCTATGAATTGAAACTACAACATTTTTTTATACTAAAAGATGACTGAAGCAGATGGAAGTACAGTTGAAAGCAGTTTAAGCCAAATTCAAATTTGGTCACGACTGTGCTTGTGTGGTGCATTATGGGATATAACTTTCTATTGTATATTCTCAAAAATGTGGAAAATTGTTATTACTCTGGAAACTTAATAAACTGAATATTACGACAATTTATATATTTTCTGTATTCTAAATGACATTATAAGTCATTTGTAATAATGAAAGAATAAACGAAATGACATGCTTAAGATAGAACGCTACGCAAAAGTCAAAATATTTCTTCATCTTCATATATTTTAATATTTCATGTCACAAGGATGAAAATGAATCAAATTATGTGGTCACGGTACTCGGTTTGGAAAAATTTGATCAATAAAACACAGTAAAAAAATAGCATGTTTTGTGGTTTTTTTAGAGAATATTACCATTGTTACTTATGGCAAGGTTATATCTCAATTTTGTTCAGTGAGTCATGGTGAAAGTAGGACGTATAGTTTCTTACAAGATACAATATTTTTAGTGGGATTTTAACAAGTCATTGTGGTGTATGGAAACTGCTGCTAAAATGGCATTTTATGCTATTATTATACCTCAAAAAACTGATTGACAGTGAACTAAAAAAGTTCACATACGGTTGATTAATACTAAAACGAATAATTGCAGACAGATTTAGACACAAAATATTGTCACTACTATATACGCCTATAAATATGCTATACCATACTACCTTACATACTCCTCAAAACTGACAATAAAATGTGTACAACACAACAATCACATAGCAGTGTGGTAGTTGCATATGACCCACAAACAGTCGTTCAATAGCTACCTGGAGTTTAATGTGCCACAAACTCATTTGGGAGACAATTCAAATGACTGTATGGCTGCAGGATCATTCATTAGTGGACTCTATGTGGGGAGCCTTGCTCAAGTTCAGAAGCTGATTTACGTCAAATGCTTTAAATACAAAGAACACTGTATTCATAAAAATACCGATAAAACTTTAAACCAGGAAGTCATCTAAGTATTGACTTCAGCTAATATTAAAAATTCATTACAACACATAAAATCCAGCTAAATATTTACAAGATCTTGATATCGTGAAAAACCAAAGACAAGCGTCTTTGGGTTTAAGGTAGCGGGACTATTATTTGCATACTTGTTTTCATCTTCTAATTGTGACTAAATGACTACAAATAGACCCGGGAAAGTATATATTTTTAGAATCGCCAGACTTCAAGCTTTTCACAAGTGTATTTTGCATGCCCGTATCTGCATTCTACGATGCGTTACTCAATCAAAGGTGAAACATTACTTTTTCTGTAAAAAAAATAATTACGCATTTATGCTGGCGATAAGAAGTATTTTTTTCACTTTTCCTAGTTGTTCAATAGTCTGGTAAATTGAATGTGTCTGGTCAGTTTTATTCAAGCAACGCGTTTTAAAAAATAGTGTGCTGAATTTCAATTACTGTTTTAGTCACATTGCCCCCAACTCAAACCACAACTCGTTGGTAAATAATCGATGAAATAGTTTGTCTGGACACATTCAAGTTCCTCTCGTTGTCACCTTAAAGCTGTGAAAATTTGGTGTTAATCCGACGACAATAAGTATACGTTATTTTTTGTTAAAGACCTTGTATTTTGAAAAACATAAACTCCTAGAAAACGTCCATGAAGTAACAGCAACGATTTTCAAGCTTGTTTATCGGCACAATCAATTTGTTTTCCCATCAAGGTCTGTTTTACCATGTGTAGGGGTATTCAATTGTGTAAGGCTATTGGAAACCAAAAAAATAAAGGAATGGGATAGCTATAATTGGATAAATTCGGCATATGAAAACACCAAAATCAATGATTTTTTTCAGTGGCTGTGTGACCCTTGTGTCTGACACATTCATATGCAAATGACTAATATGTGAAACAAACAGGGGCGGAGACAAACCACTCGAATGTTTGGAAACACTCATTGTGTGTCAGATAGCTACTGATAACACATCCTAACATTGCTTTGTCTTGAGTTTATCTTTGAAACTTATAGGCACACAGATTAAACCTGTGTTGTTGATTTTAGAAAACACTACTGAGGCTGCCTTGCTTCCCTTCAGAAAATATACATTTTAACCAACTTACATGACATTCTATGTTATGTTGACTTTATCATATGAAAGTTTATAGTGCATTTCATCAATTAATAAATAAATGTGAAAATGGTAATTTTCAACACAAATAATAGTCTTGCTACCTTAAGTCCTACTGCAGTGCCAGCTAAAAACCCT
The DNA here is from genome assembly GCF_978046115.1 of Saccoglossus kowalevskii. Lineage (NCBI taxonomy): Eukaryota > Metazoa > Hemichordata > Enteropneusta > Harrimaniidae > Saccoglossus > Saccoglossus kowalevskii. Next base: position 14,905,472 of record NC_140650.1, on the reverse strand, counting down.
CCAAATGAAGTACTTAAATACTGGGAAAGGGGGGACACATCGCCCTCCAACATATACCTAACTGGGCGGAGGAGGATCTTGTAAAAAATTGCAGATTTTCACTGATCCTTGATGAAAAAAAGTAGCGAAAATGAGCAGACTATAAAATCGTGAAATTTTACAGATGAACCAAAGCTTCTGATTGGTTGTTAACTGAAGTGGTAGGACCCTTGTTTTGATTGGTTCATATATTCATAGCCGAAAAGATAAATTACAGGCACTGCAAACTATGATTTTTGCTCTGTGGGTTCTTCCATAAATTACTTAAGGGTATAGCTGTGTCTCTCTGAAGCCCTATTTATATTTATAATTAATTAATATTTTATATCCATACCAAAATAATCATGATATTTATTTGTGTTTAACCAAAACACGATAATACAACTTAAATTTAGAAATCTATTTCAAGTGAGAAAGGTTTAAAAGCGTAAAACAATTAAATGAGGTTATATCACCATGTTCATGAAATGTCAAAACATATCATAGAAATACCTTGTTGAGAAATATATGTTATGTCTTATATAGAAATATATGTCTTGCAAAAAAAAAACAATGTCTGTTCACTGCGAGATTCAGCGTTATGTGTGTACAGTACATATGGGATCATAAAACATAAAAACAGGACAAACAAGAGTCGATCATAACATCATATGGGATTCAACAAACACAAAATTAATTTTTATGTATTTCCACGCTGAATGATGTGTATTAACATTTAATGATTGCCAATTTTGTTGAAGTAAGAGTATCTCAACAACATATTCCCATATTGAAGATATACCACTATAACAAAGAAAAATTCAAGTTCTAGTTTACAATCAAATCATTTTTGCAGCAGATGTATGATCCGCGTCTAAAATGACACTGTCCTGTTTTTCAGAATAACTATCGGTATTAACTAAGTAATGACCTTGGGTTTCTTCATGCAATGTCTGTTTGCACGTCATGCATCCAATTTATGTTAACATACGGTTGCAATATGCACTACTGTTCTCATCGCATTATACCACTGATGTTTTTCTGGGATTTTGATCAATCTTCATTAAATTGCCATCAGCACCTTTTTGATTAAAGGTCAGATATCAAAATAATGATTAAAAATGTTTTTTTTTTTTTCAAAAAGTTTATTGCTAAATTATAATCTGATACTTCAAGAATTAGGCTTTTTTAAAAATGTGGAACTGTTTATTGCTAATTACATGTTCTGATACTCCACATGTTTACCCAAATTTGTACAAAGTGACTGTACATTTCAAGGAGTTCTTCATACAATGTATACCTGCAGAAACTAGCTGTTCAAATATTGAATATTAATATGGGACTCATAGTGAAGTATACAACGCATGTAAAATACATTGTTTATTTACATGAAATTTGAACATGTGCTGCGAGACGACCACCGCGCTTTAATGTTTTAGACATTTTATACGAAGGATGATAAAATGGCAGAAAATTATGAATTCAGACAAAAAAAACATATGACAAAAACCTTCAAAATCATCTATGCATAGATTGTGCATCCCTATTCCTTGTAATGTGTATGAATTAAAAGTAAGCTTTCAGAATATATTTTTTTTTCTCGATAAACCTTTTTTAATTTGTAGGCTGGTATTACAGAGCTGTTCGTCTGGTATACCAAATTAGGATTCAATGGAGATCCATCTAAATTCTTTGAAAAGCAAACTCCCATTAAGGTAAGATTCTGGCCCAACAGTCCCCTCTATTCCATACCTGACATCCCTGCAATTATAATATTCCAGTCCATATCTATAAATAAGCATTCTTCCCAGTTACTTACTTACCTTATTATTTACAATTTCAAGCATGTGGCATACCTTATCAGAATAATAGTTTTCTATAAATTTAACATTTCTACATTTGTGTTTTGCCTTCTGTTACAATTTAATGAATCTATTAATCACGACTAGGTTGTAAATGGCACATTTTCATTGTTACTTGGCGTGGATGAATTATACACACTAACAACACTATCAGTCGGACACAAAGGTCAATATCCTAACTCGCCTGCATCTGAACCATTCCCATTACCATATTCAGATGATTTTGAAAGTAAGTATTCATGTCGTTGAGTTTTTCCAACTACAAATTTTTTCTCTTTAATTTTGGCAATTGTTTGTAGAACACAGGCATCAACCATAAAATAACAGATGTCACAAGAAGGTAATGCCCCTGTATTCAACTACTAAGTATGACCTTGGCATTTTTATTTTGTCCTGTAGTATTTTCATTGGTTGTGACTCAAATTAGCTACATATTGATAATTTACGTTTAATGTATTTCACTAAATCTGGAAATCAACAAAAATCAACCTAGCAAACAATGATGAGTATATGAAGCCTGTTTAACCTTGAAATGAACAAAAGATTTCTTGTTTGTCACCACAAGAGGGCAATATGTCATGCTCTTTGCCAATAGCCTTATGTTTTTTTCCTGTTTATTTATCTGTGGGAGTTTTTACCAGTTGATATGTTGAAAGAATAGAAATAATAATATATAATAATAATAAGTACTCTAATATGTGAATATTTTTTTTTAAATACTAAACATTGTAATGAATACACTGCCATATAAAAAATTGCTATTAGTGTTAAAATGTGGTGAACATAAATTGTTGGTTCGTAGACCTTAGTTGTTTTTTCTAAAGTAGATGATTGTTCACATAAAAATAGGATGAAACTAAATGAGGTCAAAGTTGAGGCAAGCATAATTCAGGGTGTCAATTAATAAATTATTGTCACTTTTAAATCATTGTTATTCAGAATATGCTGAGTTCAGCGAGGCTGACTATTTTGCTGACCAATCAGGCGTGTTTGAAATACGACAGAGTAACGATCTCGAACATGGTAAAGTAATGCGACAGGTGGTACCGCAGCGTCCCGTTGTTTGGTGTAATGACTCAGATTCTCCAACATCAATAATTGGTAATCATAATTGGTAAGTTACAGTATGTAACGTAAACATATTCCATGGTATACAAAAACTTTGACAATCACAAGGCTATAGTGGTTGGTTCAGCTCTAAGCCTGGCTAATATTTTCAACTATCACACATAGTATGGGCTGGCTCTTCTGTGACACCAAGGAAAGCAAAATACTAACTGATAGTATTTCCAATCTTACTATTGGTCGATAGCTTATTATGTTCATTTGAAAGATGTTGGTGTGCCTATGCATTTGTAGATTTCTATGAATGATATTATCATGCCTATATGCATTATTCAGGGGCCTCTGAATGACCTTACTGTGCCTATGCATTATTTGTAGAGGTCTCTGAATGACCTTACTGTGCCTATGCATTATTTGTAGAGGTCTCTGAATGACCTTATGGTGCCTATGCATTATTTGTAGAGGTCTCTGAATGACCTTACAGTGCCTATGCATTATTTGTAGATGTCTCTAAATGACCTTACTGTGCCTATGCATTATTTGTAGATGTCTCTGAATGGCCTTACTGTGCCTATGCATTATTTGTAGATGTCTCTGAATGGCCTTACTGTGCCTATGTATTATTTGTAGAGGTCTCTGAATGACCTTACTGTGCCTATGCATTATTTGTAGATGTCTCTGAATGACCTTACTGTGCCTATGCATTATTTGTAGATGTCTCTGAATGGCCTTACTGTGCCTATGCATTATTTGTAGATGTCTCTGAATGACCTTATCGTGCCTATGCATTATTTGTAGAGGTCTCTGAATGACCTTATGGTGCCTATGTATTATTTGTAGAGGTCTCTGAATGATCTTATCGTGCCTATGCATTATTTGTAGAGGTCTCTGAATGACTTTACTGTGCCTATGCATTATTTGTAGATTGTCTCTAAATGACCTTACTGTGCCTATGCATTATTTGTAGATGTCTCTGAATGACCTTACTGTGCCTATGCATTATTTGTAGATGTCTCTGAATGACCTTATCGTGTCTATGCATTATTTGTAGATGTTTCTGAATGACCTTACTGTGCCTATGTATTATTTGTAGATGTCTCTGAATGACCTTATCGTGCCTATGTATTATTTGTAGAGGTCTCTGAATGACCTTACGGTGCCTATGTATTATTTGTAGAGGTCTCTGAATGACCTTATCGTGCCTATGTGTTATTTGTAGAGGTCTCTGAATGACTTTACTGTGTCTATGCATTATTTGTAGAGGTCTCTGAAAAGACCTTACTGTGCCTATGTATTATTTGTAGAGGTCTCTGAATGACCTTACGGTGCCTATGTATTATTTGTAGAGGTCTCTGAATGACCTTATCGTGCCTATGCATTATTTGTAGAGGTCTCTGAATGACTTTACTGTGTCTATGCATTATTTGTAGATGTCTCTGAAAAGACGTTACTGTGCCTATGTATTATTTGTAGAGGTCTCTGAATGACCTTACGGTGCCTATGTATTATTTGTAGAGGTCTCTGAATGACCTTATCGTGCCTATGCATTATTTGTAGAGGTCTCTGAATGACTTTACTGTGTCTATGCATTATTTGTAGAGGTCTCTGAAAAGACCTTACTGTGCCTATGTATTATTTGTAGAGGTCCCTGAATGACCTTATCGTGCCTATACATTATTTGTAGATGTCTCTGAATGACCTTACTGTGCCTATGCATTATTTGTAGATGTCTCTGAATGACCTTATCGTGCCTATGTATTATTTGTAGAGGTCTCTGAATGACTTTACTGTGTCTATGCATTATTTGTAGAGGTCTCTGAATGACCTTACTGTGCCTATGCATTATTTGTAGAGGTCTCTGAATGACCTTACTGTGCCTATGGATTATTTGTAGAGGTCTCTGAATGACCTTATCGTGCCTATGCATTATTTGTAGAGGTCTCTGAATGACCTTACTGTGCCTATGCATTATTTGTAGATTGTCTCTGAATGACCTTACTGTGCCTATGCATTATTTGTAGAGGTCTCTGAATGACTTTACTGTGTCTATGCATTATTTGTAGAGGTCTCTGAATGACCTTACTGTGCCTATGTATTATTTGTAGATGTCTCTGAATGACCTTACTGTGCCTATGCATTATTTGTAGATGTCTCTGAATGACCTTACTGTGCCTATGCATTATTTGTAGATGTCTCTGAATGACCTTACTGTGCCTATGCATTATTTGTAGATGTCTCTGAATGACCTTACTGTGCCTATGCATTATTTGTAGATGTCTCTGAATGATCTTACTGTGCATATGCATTATTTGTAGAGGTCTCTGAATGACTTTACTGTGTCTATGCATTATTTGTAGAGGTCTCTGAATGACCTTACTGTGCCTATGTATTATTTGTAGATGTCTCTGAATGACCTTACTGTGCCTATGCATTATTTGTAGATTGTCTCTGAATGACCTTACTGTGCCTATGCATTATTTGTAGATGTCTCTGAATGACCTTACTGTGCCTATGCATTATTTGTAGATGTCTCTGAATGATCTTACTGTGCCTATGTATTATTTGTAGAGGTCTCTGAATGACCTTACGGTGCCTATGTATTATTTGTAGAGGTCTCTGAATGACCTTATCGTGCCTATGTGTTATTTGTAGAGGTCTCTGAATGACTTTACTGTGTCTATGCATTATTTGTAGAGGTCTCTGAAAAGACCTTACTGTGCCTATGTATTATTTGTAGAGGTCTCTGAATGACCTTACGGTGCCTATGTATTATTTGTAGAGGTCTCTGAATGACCTTATCGTGCCTATGCATTATTTGTAGAGGTCTCTGAATGACTTTACTGTGTCTATGCATTATTTGTAGATGTCTCTGAAAAGACGTTACTGTGCCTATGTATTATTTGTAGAGGTCTCTGAATGACCTTACGGTGCCTATGTATTATTTGTAGAGGTCTCTGAATGACCTTATCGTGCCTATGCATTATTTGTAGAGGTCTCTGAATGACTTTACTGTGTCTATGCATTATTTGTAGAGGTCTCTGAAAAGACCTTACTGTGCCTATGTATTATTTGTAGAGGTCCCTGAATGACCTTATCGTGCCTATACATTATTTGTAGATGTCTCTGAATGACCTTACTGTGCCTATGCATTATTTGTAGATGTCTCTGAATGACCTTATCGTGCCTATGTATTATTTGTAGAGGTCTCTGAATGACTTTACTGTGTCTATGCATTATTTGTAGAGGTCTCTGAATGACCTTACTGTGCCTATGCATTATTTGTAGAGGTCTCTGAATGACCTTACTGTGCCTATGCATTATTTGTAGAGGTCTCTGAATGACCTTATCGTGCCTATACATTATTTGTAGAGGTCTCTGAATGACCTTACTGTGCCTATGCATTATTTGTAGATTGTCTCTGAATGACCTTACTGTGCCTATGCATTATTTGTAGAGGTCTCTGAATGACTTTACTGTGTCTATGCATTATTTGTAGAGGTCTCTGAATGACCTTACTGTGCCTATGTATTATTTGTAGATGTCTCTGAATGACCTTACTGTGCCTATGCATTATTTGTAGATGTCTCTGAATGACCTTACTGTGCCTATGCATTATTTGTAGATGTCTCTGAATGACCTTACTGTGCCTATGCATTATTTGTAGATGTCTCTGAATGACCTTACTGTGCCTATGCATTATTTGTAGATGTCTCTGAATGATCTTACTGTGCATATGCATTATTTGTAGAGGTCTCTGAATGACTTTACTGTGTCTATGCATTATTTGTAGAGGTCTCTGAATGACCTTACTGTGCCTATGTATTATTTGTAGATGTCTCTGAATGACCTTACTGTGCCTATGCATTATTTGTAGATTGTCTCTGAATGACTTTACTGTGTCTATGCATTATTTGTAGAGGTCTCTGAATGACCTTACTGTGCCTATGCATTATTTGTAGATGTCTCTGAATGACCTTACTGTGCCTATGCATTATTTGTAGATGTCTCTGAATGATCTTACTGTGCCTATGCATTATTTGTAGAGGTCTCTGAATGACCTTACTGTGCCTATGCATTATTTGTAGATGTCTTTGAATGACCTTACTGTGCCTATGCATTATTTGTAGATGTCTCTGAATGACCTTACTGTGCCTATGTATTATTTGTAGATGTCTCTGAATGACCTTACTGTGCCTATGCATTATTTGTAGATTGTCTCTAAATGACCTTACTGTGCCTATGCATTATTTGTAGATGTCTCTGAATGACCTTACTGTGCCTATGAATTATTTGTAGAGGTCTCTGAAAAATCTCAGCTAGCCTATGCATTATTTGTAGAGGTCTCTGAATGACCTTATCGTGCCTATGCATTATTTGTAGATGTCTCTGAAAAATAAGCTCAGCTAGTCTCTGCATTATTTGTAGATGTCTCTGAAAAGACCTTATCATGCCAATGCATTATTTGTAGAGGTCTCTGAAAAATCTCAACTTGCCTATGCATTTTTGTAGAGATCTCTGAAAGATTTCTTAAAGCATATATATTATATGATATTAATGATGAGTGGGAATTTTTGGTTTAAGTGCTTCACAGCCAGTTGGAAACTGTACCTTAAAAGATCACTGTTGAGGGCACTTTTTAACTCAAAAATGAAGTTTTTTGCCAAAAAATGACACCCATGCTTTTTAATTCAACTACTTTACCTCGAAATTGTGTTTCACATTTTTTTGTTAATTTGTGTAATTTCTTCTATTCCAGGACCAATGTTAATGTTTCCTCTGATATTTACTTAGAAGACAAGAATGGAGGAGTGTTACTGGCGTCGAGGGTTAGTTCTGCGGGGTGTAGTATGAGAAATGCCAGGGGAGTATTTCTATGGCTGTCACCCGGTAAATATGAACTCACTACAGATCATGGTAAGTTGCCATTCACAGTCAGCTCTGAAATAAACTCTATCTCTCTAAAATTCTCTCTATCAATCTCTTACGCAACACTTCAATATTTGTAGGAACATTTTCAGTGATGTTTGTTTCGACTTGAGCAATTTCATTTCAAATTCTAGCATCCTCATCAAATATGGTAGGAATTTTGATATGAAAATGAGTGTTATTACTTTACATAGTTTGCTACCATTAAAACATGAACAAAATTTATTACAATAAATTATTCAAAGATTGTTGTGTGATGATTAACATACATGCATGTCATTAATATTAAAGGTTTTCACAGTGAAAGAAGGATGTGTGTACAAGAAAACATTCGCAAAATAATTTAAAAGGCGGCCATTTTGGAACATTTTCCATAGGATTCTATGTAAACACATTATTGCATGGATACTAATATATTTAAAATTCTCCAATTTTTTAAGACAGCCGTACGTAACCCTCATAACAGCTCACCGAAAACTAAACTACCGAGTATTCAAAACTATTCAAACTGGTAAACTATTCAAAACAAAAGCATATTTGATTAAATTTTTAGGTCGTTTTGCGGAAAACTTAGTTTGATGACCCTGTATTTTTATTTCAAAATTTTAAACATTACAGTAAAACCTAACCCCTCTTGCTGGATTTCAGAGTACTTTTATAATGATAGGAAACTATCTTAAGGGATCACATGTTCACTGCTGGCGATTTTGATGATTCCATGACCTTAGAAATGTACATTTCATATTAATCTTTCATTTCTAGAGCGCTGGGATAAAATGAAGAGTGGAACATGTGAAATGCAGGCACAGAAATGGTACCGGGCATCTCTTTATGTAAAGGTAATCTAGTGGCGAGCTTATATATATATATATATATATATATATATATATATATATATATATATATATAAAAAAAAAAGGTTTTGTTTCTCGTTGTAGAGAAAAATTATGGCGTGATGCAGTTTTAATTTTTGTTTGTGCCAAGATTATTTAATACCAGCACTATATGTATTTGGCAGTTAATGTTTCTTATCTTAAAGGGGAACCGATACTATAAATTGGGGCAAGATGGCCACTGCAATTAGTCTGCTAATCCGAACCAAGTAGATCAAATCGTGGCGGGTGCTCTGAGAAATGTGCCTTTTACAATGTTTAGAGATCAAGCTGTGATTCCAAATACATTTCTACGAGGGTATGAATATGAACTCTAGTGATTACACTCGTCTGGTTGGGCTTTTGATGTATAAAAGTTGTTATTTTCGGTTGAAACATGCCGCGACCAGTAACAATTGTGAGTTTAAAATGGCGGCTAATGTATGCAAAATGCGTGTCAATCACAGTTTGAGTGTGCGAGCATAATAAGCATTCATTTACTTAGTGGACAGAGATGGAGTTAATTACCCATGAGCACATGGTGCAATCCATGGGATTGAGCGGTTTCCCTTTAAATAATGCTTTCAAATGCACGCTTTGAAGGTTAGTTTGAGTTTGCATACTTTGGATTTTGTTGTTGTTGGTGTAAACAGAAAGTGTATATAGTTATAGTTGTATCTTTATCCTCGGCTGTGCGGTCAATATAAATCATATATGACTGAAACAAAATAAATTCATTTACAAATACATATTTACAAAAAATGTGCATAGCCAACTTCTCGTTGCCATTTACTGATACTGTATTTGGTCAGACCAATTTGTTTGCTAAAACCAAGGCATGTAAGGTTTCTATTTTTATTCCAAAATTTGTGCTTCATTATGATTGAACTGAATAAATTCAGAAATAATCTTAACAAACATGACGATGCATGTGACGACTAGAAACATGCATTTTCTGATCCTTGTTTTAGTTTACTGTTGCGCTTTTCTTTACCCAGGATTCTAAAGTCATTGCACATCTGAATGGTAAAAAGTTGTTTGATGTTAACATAGAAGTTGGATCATCCAAAGGATGGGCTGCGATAGGTACACTCGCTCACAATTATGCACAGTTTGACAACTTTAATATTGACCCAACAGGATAACACAAAGCATATGCAATCAATTTACAGGAATCTACACGACAATCGTGAGGACAGGATCTGCATTTTCTGTAATTTTAAACAGTGTCCTCTGTCTGTATACTGTAGTGACTACTGTACTTAAAAGCCGATTGTAATGAAATATTAAAATAAATTGAAATGTACTTGGTACAATCTATCTGGTAATTACCATATTACTTTATGATATAGTATATATTATCTAATACTACTTTATTGGTTTGAAAGTCTATTGTTACACACATTATTCATCACAGGTATTTACCAGTTTGTATTTCTAAACATTGTTTTTGAAATAAAATGTACCGGTATTATACATCTGTCACAGTAACGCTGCGTGTCTGTCATAAAAACCTCATATTATACATTTGTTATCGTAACACTATTAAAGTTACAGCATGCAGTAATTTGCAGTATTACATTAAGTATTTATATACTTCACTGCAGAATTAAAACAGAAAATGCGGAGAAAGAAAATTTTTTTAATTTAATGTATACATGTACCATTTTTTAAAATAAGACTTATTTTGACAATTTATCTAAGTTACCATATTTTGCTTCTGAATATCAGAGACAAAATCAACCACGAAACAGTTGTCAAATTTAGAACAAGTCTAAAAATCCAATAGGCAGCATTTTTCTGTATGCACAGTTCAACTGTGTTTCATCCAGTCTTATGAGTGGGTAGCATACATCAATTGTCTTACTTTATAAGTGTTTTGTGTTGCACTAGACTGCTATATTCTTGACTATAGACTGACATCCATATCAAACTTGCCAGTGGACACCTTTGGGAATTTCACTTGCAGAGCAATGAAACAAAATTTACTCTGGGCAGATATTGTACTTTTAATTTTTTGTTTATGAAGACAGGCAATTTTTTGCATTATACACGAGTATTTGAGAAAATTCTGATATAAATGTAATGTTTGGGGAAAATATTACATTTCAACATTTTGTTTGAATTCTTGAGAATGCCTAGTGTAACCAATCTAAATATAAACTATCGGTAACATCAGGGAATATGTCCGTTTTTCTGTAGAAGTAAAACAAGCCATTTAGATGAGTTTGTGCAATAGAGAAAGCAGAAATCGTTCAGCTACCAACTCAGAACTTGTCAATATATAATGTTAGTCTAAAGTTTGATCTAAAATGGCAGAAATGCATATTTAGCTTCCAAGCTGTATTATGTGTTAATATGCACTGAATTGACATCAGCAGTTACGAAATTCGCGAGTTAGAACCAGACTGATTTTTTTTTCTTCCTGAAATACCTAAATTTCAGACATGCACCAAATCCTGCTTTAGAACACACTCATCATAACTATCCTAGGAAGTATGCAATGTTCTATGTTTGCGCGAGATTCAATGGTCTTGTTGATGCCCAAAGCTGCTGAAAATTTGATCACAGCCGAATATACCTACTAGTATATATAATTGTTGCTTTTGGTACATAGCACATACTACATCATAAATACTAATAAAATATAGTAGATAATACTGCTCCAAAGTGAATGCCATTCAGCCATCTTGAATATGATCACAACACAAATACATGTGCAAAGGTACGACACAATGTATGGTGTATTTGGTCAAGGCTTACAGGTGCAAATGCATAGAAATGAAATAATAAGTTACCATTTTCAAACTTTGTCAGAGAACGGATTTAGAAGCGACTAAACTACACAGTGTAGTAAGCATCCCACACAGTTATATCTTAAGAAATAGCACAATTTTATTTGCATATCATCAATGTAAACATTAAAACAAGTAATCTACATTGTAGAGTATGATGCCATATCAACACAGCAGAAAAGTTTAAAAAGAACAGCTCAATAATTACCGGGGTATTGACTTGTAATGAGCAATACCATGCGTAATAACGGTATTTCAAAACTAACGTAAACGACTCAGTTCAGTCAAACTAACTCTACTTTTCTAATACAATACGCTATAATGCCACAACTTACAAATCCTCCAATGTGAGTGATTTCACATCCGTTCATACCATCACCAGTACACGCGTTTCGCAAAGATATATTTTATTTTCATTCAAATATAGGAAATATATTCCTTCAAGCTTTCATCACAGTATAAACTATGCAATATATATTTACCGACTAGCCCTTCATGTAAGACCAAAGCCAGAATTAAACTAACCTAACATAAAATCACAGTTGATTACTACCATTGGACCATTTCACTTACATTAAGCTAAAATTCAAAGAAATATTCAAGACACTTTTTGGTGCTCCTTGTCCAAGTTTTGTATGAATTAAAAATAGTTTTGCTGAGTCTTACATGAAGGGACCCAAGTTGATATACTCAGTGTGCATGCACAGAATTTTTCTTCAATGTTATATCCTTTATGCTGAACGTCACTTTTTCTTTATGCTTTAGCGGCTGTGAATTCATACAGAACCTGCAATTGGAAAAAGTAGGAGACAAATTCAGTTACAGTAGGCAGATTTAAATATTCAAAGAATTTTGAGCAAAAACATAAATGTGCTGCTTCCTGCCTTGTACATCTAGTTGCAGCTACTGCCATGTACATCTAGTTGCAGCTACTGCCATGTACATCTAGTTGCAGTCATACTGCTTCTGCGATGTACATCTACTTGCAGCCATACTGCTTCTGCGATGTACATTTAGTTGCAGCCATACTGCTTCTGCGATGTACATTTAGTTGCAGCCATACTGCTTCTGCGATGTACATTAAGTTGCAGTCATACTCCTTCTGCGATGTACCGGTACATTTAGTTGCAGCCATACTGCTTCTGCGATGTACATTTAGTTGCAGCCATATTGCTTCTGCGATGTACATTTAGTTGCAGCCATACTGCTTCTGCCATGTACATCTACTTGCAGTTTCTGCCATGTACGTCTAGTTGCAGCCATACTGCTACTGCCATGTACATCTACTTGCAGCTTCTACCATGTACATCTACTTGCAGCTATACTGCCTCTGCCATGTACATCTACTTGCAGCCACACTGCTACTGCCATGTACATCTACTTGCAGCTTCTACCATGTACATCTACTTGCAGCTATACTGCCTCTGCCATGTACATCTACTTGCAGCCATACTGCCTCTGCCATGTACATCTACTTGCAGCCACACTGCTACTGCCATGTACATCTACTTGCAGCTATACTGCCTCTGCCATGTACATCTACTTGCAGCCATACTGCCTCTGCCATGTACATCTACTTGCAGCCACACTGCTACTGCCATGTACATCTACTTGCAGCTATACTGCCTCTGCCATGTACATCTACTTGCAGCTATACTGCCTCTGCCATGTACATCTACTTGCAGCCACACTGCTACTGCCATGTACATCTACTTGCAGCTTCTACCATGTACATCTACTTGCAGCTATACTGCCTCTGCCATGTACATCTACTTGCAGCCATACTGCCTCTGCCATGTACATCTACTTGCAGCCACACTGCTACTGCCATGTACATCTACTTGCAGCTATACTGCCTCTGCCATGTACATCTACTTGCAGCTATACTGCCTCTGCCATGTACATCTACTTGCAGCCACACTGCTACTGCCATGTACATCTACTTGCAGCTTCTACCATGTACATCTACTTGCAGCTATACTGCCTCTGCCATGTACATCTACTTGCAGCCACACTGCTACTGCCATGTACATCTACTTGCAGCTTCTACCATGTACATCTACTTGCAGCTATACTGCCTCTGCCATGTACATCTACTTGCAGCCATACTGCCTCTGCCATGTACATCTACTTGCAGCCACACTGCTACTGCCATGTACATCTACTTGCAGCTTCTACCATGTACATCTACTTGCAGCTATACTGTCTCTGCCATGTACATCTACTTGCAGCCATACTGCCTCTGCCATGTACATCTACTTGCAGCCACACTGCTACTGCCATGTACATCTACTTGCAGCTTCTGCCATGTACATCTACTTGCAGCTATACTGCCTCTGCCATGTACATCTACTTGCAGCCACACTGCTACTGCCATGTACATCTACTTGCAGCTTCTACCATGTACATCTACTTGCAGCTATACTGCCTCTGCCATGTACATCTACTTGCAGCCATACTGCCTCTGCCATGTACATCTACTTGCAGCCATACTGCCTCTGCCATGTACATCTACTTGCAGCCACACTGCTACTGCCATGTACATCTACTTGCAGCTTCTACCATGTACATCTACTTGCAGCTATACTGCCTCTGCCATGTACATCTACTTGCAGCCATACTGCCTCTGCCATGTACATCTACTTGCAGCCACACTGCTACTGCCATGTACATCTACTTGCAGCTTCTACCATGTACATCTACTTGCAGCTATACTGCCTCTGCCATGTACATCTACTTGCAGCTATACTGCCTCTGCCATGTACATCTACTTGCAGCCACACTGCTACTGCCATGTACATCTACTTGCAGCCGCACGGCTTCTACCATGTACATCTACTTGCAGCTATACTGCCTCTGCCATGTACATCTACTTGCAGCCATACTGCCTCTGCCATGTACATCTACTTGCAGCCACACTGCTACTGCCATGTACATCTACTTGCAGCCACACTGCTACTGCCATGTACATCTACTTGCAGCTTCTACCATGTACATCTACTTGCAGCCGCACGGCTTCTGCCATGTACATCTACTTGCAGCTATACTGCCTCTGCCATGTACATCTACTTGCAGCTATACTGCCTCTGCCATGTACATCTACTTGCAGCCATACTGCCTCTGCCATGTACATCTACTTGCAGCCACACTGCTACTGCCATGTACATCTACTTGCAGCTTCTACCATGTACATCTACTTGCAGCTATACTGTCTCTGCCATGTACATCTACTTGCAGCCACACTGCTACTGCCATGTACATCTACTTGCAGCTTCTACCATGTACATCTACTTGCAGCTATACTGCCTCTGCCATGTACATCTACTTGCAGCCATACTGCCTCTGCCATGTACATCTACTTGCAGCCACACTGCTACTGCCATGTACATCTACTTGCAGCTATACTGCCTCTGCCATGTACATCTACTTGCAGCTATACTGCCTCTGCCATGTACATCTACTTGCAGCTTCTACCATGTACATCTACTTGCAGCTATACTGCCTCTGCCATGTACATCTACTTGCAGCCATACTGCCTCTGCCATGTACATCTACTTGCAGCCACACTGCTTCTACCATGAACATCTACTTGCAGCTATACTGTCTCTGCCATGTACATCTACTTGCAGCCACACTGCTACTGCCATGTACATCTACTTGCAGCTTCTACCATGTACATCTACTTGCAGCTATACTGCCTCTGCCATGTACATCTACTTGCAGCCATACTGTCTCTGCCATGTACATCTACTTGCAGCCACACTGCTACTGCCATGTACATCTACTTGCAGCCACACGGCTTCTGCCATGTACATCTACTTGCAGCTATACTGCCTCTGCCATGTACATCTACTTGCAGCTATACTGCCTCTGCCATGTACATCTACTTGCAGCCACACTGCTACTGCCATGTACATCTACTTGCAGCCACACGGCTTCTGCCATGTACATCTACTTGCAGCCACACGGCTTCTACCATGTACATCTACTTGCAGCCGCACGGCTTCTGCCATGTACATCTACTTGCAGCTATACTGCCTCTGCCATGTACATCTACTTGCAGCTATACTGCCTCTGCCATGTACATCTACTTGCAGCCACACTGCTACTGCCATGTACATCTACTTGCAGCCGCACAGCTTCTACCATGTACATCTACTTGCAGCCGCACGGCTTCTGCCATGTACATCTACTTGCAGCCGCACGGCTTCTGCCATGTACATCTACTTGCAGCCACACTGCTACTGCCATGTACATCTACTTGCAGCTTCTACCATGTACATCTACTTGCAGCCGCACGGCTTCTACCATGTACATCTACTTGCAGCCGCACGGCTTCTGCCATGTACATCTACTTGCAGCCGCACGGCTTCTGCCATGTACATCTACTTGCAGCTATACTGCCTCTGCCATGTACATCTACTTGCAGCTATACTGCCTCTGCCATGTACATCTACTTGCAGCTATACTGCCTCTGCCATGTACATCTACTTGCAGCCACACTGCTTCTACCATGTACATCTACTTGCAGCCGCACGGCTTCTACCATGTACATCTACTTGCAGCCGCACGGCTTCTGCCATGTACATCTACTTGCAGCCGCACGGCTTCTGCCATGTACATCTACTTGCAGCCGCACGGCTTCTGCCATGTACATCTACTTGCAGCCACACTGCTACTGCCATGTACATCTACTTGCAGCCGCACGGCTTCTACCATGTACATCTACTTGCAGCCGCACGGCTTCTGCCATGTACATCTACTTGCAGCCGCACAGCTTCTGCCATGTACATCTACTTGCAGCCGCACTGTTTTACCTTATAGTTACAGTAACACAGTTTATATTGTGTTAATTTTATACTTATTGTTACCTTGTCGGTGCAGCTATATATGTTGTTTGTGTTGTAAATATGTACATGGTACCACACTCGAACGTGTTAGCACCCATGCATCACTTTTGGGACATTTCTATTTTCGGGTTCATTCCAAAGTCGCAATATCCCCTCAATCTGTCACACAGTGAACTAAAACTGTCATTTGCTCTCTTTTTGCACGGGTAAGCGCCCACCCATAAAAAAATCATGATTTTCTGAATTGAGGACACTTAACGCTAATGCAGTCGAGTACGGTAATTATAACTGATAACGACTTACTTTTTGAATTCTTCAATTTCTCTTTCAAAGTCATCCAACTCCCCACTGTCAGTATTTTCTCTTGGCATGAAGATCTCATCTGCAGAGGAGAGAAAGACTTAAGTGCGTGGTCAAACTTTACTACCAAATTAGAAATTAACAACCTACGATTTCACAAGACATCAAATTTGTATGAAATTTAGCAGGTATACACTTTGCACATTTTATTTTTAAATATTAGGCAAGAAATTGAGAGAGGACATGTCATCAGTCTTTTACATCTCCTCCAAGGTAGATACCTCCCACAAATAAGCGGAAGAAAGGCATTGGGAATTTGCAGGGGAAAGAGATAGAGGAAGGCCAAGAAACATCTGGTGTAGAACATAGGAACAGGAAATAGGAAGAAGGGGCACTAGACCAGAGCAGAAGAAAGTGGAATAAGACTGTCTGGCCTATGCTGGGGGTTAAATTTGCTGAACTAACTCATTCGAGGGTTGAACTTGAAAGTTCCAGATTTCTCAAGTTTATTCTAAATACCTCATACTGATAACTGTCGGGCGAAGACCTGATTACCTAATTGATTGTCCACTTGAATGTTCAAATATTATTATTTCATCAATATCTTTCATAGCCAAAAAAGCTTACATTTTGGATCATAGCCGAAAGCTGACATTTTGGATCATAGTCAAAGTCACAATTTCTCATTGAATATATTTATGTGCCATTCAAATTACTAAAACTGGTTAACTGTCTCTTGTTGATTTGCTAATTAAGGTGTTTGGATCTTACTCAAGTATCACTTAATTATGTTAAGAAACACAATCCCAAAGCACTAGAAGATCAAAACTAAATACTCACCGATGGAAGTACTCAGTTTATCTTTCTTGTTCTTCTTTTTTCTTTTACTACCATTGGTATTAATCGTATCAGTTGGTTGTCCTTTACCCATAGTGGGGTTCGTTTGCTTCGAGTTACTTTTACTTGGTTTTGAACTTGGCTGCGGAGCAGTAACATCATCAACAACAGGAGGGCTTTTTTTCTGTTTATTTTGCCTTGGACTGGGCAGCGGATTACTCACATCATCAGCAGTAGGGCTTTTGTGTTGTTGTTTATTTTGCCTTTGACTTGGTTGTGGTACACTTACATCGTTAACAGGAGGGCTTTTTCTGCGTTGTTGTTTACTTTGTCGTGGACTTGGCAGAGGAGTATCAACATCATCTGCAGTGCGACTTTTTCTTTGTTGTTTTTGCTTACCATTGATGCTTTCAATACTACTTTCACATTCTATACTCGACATATCAGAAGAGTTTCTGGGTGAATGTCTTTCTTTCTTGCGCTGTTTTTTTGATAGCTGTGGTGGTGGAGAAGGCATTGGGATAGGGTGTGCTAGTTTTTGGGGTGAAATAAATTTGCTTTGGTGAGACTCTGGTTTTTCATTTCTTTTCTGATCTTTTCCATTTTGTTGTTGTTGCTGCTGCTGCTGTTGTTGTTGTTGTTCTTGTTGTTGTTGTTGTTCCTGTTGTTGTTGCTGTTGCTGCTTTTTTTGTTGTTGCTGCTGCTGTTGCTGTAGTTGTTGCTGCTGCTGCTGTATACACCTACCATGATGTGGTCGAGTATATTTTTCGCTATCTTGATGAGGATGTTTTCCTACATGGTTTGTACATTTACTGTGTACCCCCGAATGCTGGCTTTGGTGTATATTATTGTTATTGCCATTTTGTTTTTGATTACACTTTTCTTCCAACCAATTTCTTTCAGCAATATCTTTCATCTGTTGGTTCTTTGTCTTCTCATCAACATTATGTTCAGCTTTCTCAGTTTGCAATGATTTCTCTCTATTTTCTTTTTGTTCCTGTTCCAGTTGTTCAGCTTCTCTCATTTTCTCTTTTTCTTCTTCTAGCCTCCTTTCTCTTGCCTCTATCTGTATATGCAAAGAAATAGAACTTTGTCTTTTTCAACTATTTAAAGTGTGGTAAACACTCACTTAAACTTTTGAAGGTGATTATATGCTTTTAAATGATGCTTTGAAATTTCTGTTGGTAATTGGAGGGAAAAGTCACAGAAACTGTAGCAAACCCAAAGTTAGCAGGAGCCCAGACTGTTGCTGTTGCTGACAACTATATTGATATCAGAAAACATTGATAGATTTGTAGAATTTATTGTCAAAGTGTTACTTACCCTCCTTTGTTTCTGTCTCAATCGTTTAGCAGCTTTAGCACTAACCGGTTGATGGTTTGCCATCTGAACCTTCTTTTGAGTGGCACCATTAATAAAACTTAAAAGTTCATCAACCTCTCTACTATCTCTCAGCAAACTATGACTTTCTCTCTCATTGCCTGGAGCTGGTGATACTTCTTTGGGTTGCTAGAAACAACATACCGATAGTGATTATTGTAAGGTTATGTATTCTCAAATTGGAACCATGCCTGGTCCATTACAAACAAAAGGTGACTTAAAGATGTCAGTAGAGTTTCAGTTTCTTATCTAAGATAGTTTATTCATCCAAGTTTGTGGGTGGATATACATATTGTAGTAGGTTGTGGCCGAATCTGATTGCATGTTGTATTTTTTTTTTTACCTCGCATTGCGTGAATCCATGTAATCAGCCAATTGAAGTAAACCAGAGATAAATTTCAACTATGACTGATGGGAACTAACAAAATCAGATGTATCACATTGGACAGCGACAATAAAGACACTGAAGTGATGCTTGTATGACAAACACATTTAAAAGCACACTCACTTTTCGTTGTTTTAATCTAAGTCGTAGTTTATCGCGTATTTCAGTATAGTTCTTGCTAGTTGGTGCTACAGGAGGACCTCCATGTCCGAAGAATTCACAGTAACAACAATCACAGAATTTTCCATCTTTTTCTTTACCCGATGTACTCGATGTGCAATTACTTTTCTCAGAACAACTATCATCCACGTCTTCAATGTCATAGGAACGATTACCAACACTTTCCGCATCACTGTGCAAATAAAAATTGAAATTGATAGTGGTCTTTACAGATATGTGAATATGCAATGTACATCTTTCAAACTGCTCACACTTTGAGGAGGAAATCAAAATCAAACCAGCGGTTTCTGACATGGTATCAGAGGAGCCCCAAAGCGCACCAAATGCTTAAAGTTCAGTGTAGCGCCTCATTTTCGAAAACAGATTAGACATATACAAACATAAATTGTTGTAAAATAGGGCAACTAAACGTAAATAATAAATTCCTGAAAGGACTTATACAATTTTAGGACATTGTAGCAAGGTTTCTGTGTGACCAATTTCTTGTTGCATAAATGTTTTTTTTTCCAAACACAGCTGTCTGATAGTTACTGGTACTTTCATTTGAGTATAATGCATATGAACAAGATAGTTATATTTTTTGTTCCATAACAAATATTAACTACAATCATATTCAGTTGTGTGAAAGATACAAAAGAAAATTGTTTAGTGTTCTTTACTTATTACTTACTTTACTTATTTTTTCAGATCCATTTTCTTAAAAAACGTTTAATAAATTTTTTTGTTTTGCAAATTTCTCCAAAATACCAATTATGAAGTGGTCCACCCATGTTGACCAATTCAGTATATCAAAATACGTATTGAAAGCTGGGGTCTGCTTCCACATATGGCGACAGTCAAACAATTGAAAACCATTACTGAAAATTTGGAGTCTGTTGAACAGCTTTGCTGCAATCATCCATTATTGTATGTACTGGAACAGTACGAAAAAAAGCCTAAAAACTAAGTTGAAGCAAAAAGACTATTTGACCCTGTTCCAGTGGCCGCGCAGCACACAAATACCATAGTGCATCAGCAAGGCTTAAATCGTATCGAGACATTGGCATTAGAGTGCCAACAAATTCAGTCTTTCACACTTTATGGCTTGTGTCCATTCAAATTATTATCCTTAAACATATGCTTGATCCAAACTTTTACATATGAATTTAGTCGGGACTATTCGATTATGGTCACTATAGACAGGCAGCCAATCTATACAGGTAGCAGTTAACACAGGTTTGACTACTAACAAACTGACTCTTGATTTTGGGTGATTCCATTCCATTTGATTCCATTCCATCCATACAACATCAGTTCTGTTAGAAGGCACAGCGCCACTCACAGTGAGAGAATTGCTGTAAAGTATGGCTGACATACAAAGAATTACTTACCTTGACATGTTTGATGTTGTTGTACACAACCCAGTGATAGGATCAATGATTCCTGGAGTGGATCTATTCGATTGTTTGCATTGACCATGTATACAACTTGACGGAACACCTACAGTGACAAAACATGTAAACTATTACTGTAAAATTTGTATTAGAAGCCGCGGCTTCTATTAAAATGGTACAATGCAACAGAGGGGATGCGGCTTCTATTAGAGCATCTACACATATGAGAAATGGCGAATTTTTGGGTCTCAATTATTCAAAACGAATGGGTGCGACTTCTTTTAGGGATGCGGCTTCTAATACAAATTTTACGGTATGTCATGAATAGTGCTAAGAAGCAAATTTCACTCATACCTGTGTCATAATAGCATTACACAGACCCTGTGAGTCTTAGAAGCAGTTACAAGTACTTAGACAACACTTTGAATCGTATAGTATCTGGTATGGAACACCTTCAAGGCATTGTTCAGTTAAATGTGGAAGATATGATGTCTCAAATACCGTGGAATACTTTATTTTCACTGAAAAGGCTTTTTGGGCATTTTGTATGGAATTTATTTTCACTGATTTTTGATTAGTTTAATGTGAAATATAGGAAAAAAGTATATTCGCTGGATTTTATTTTCAAGGAATCATCCCTTCAACGAAATTAGCGAAAATAAATTCCAAGCGAAAATAAAGTATTCTACATTAATTGCAGAAATCATTCCACAACTGTTTGATCATCAGAATTAAAATATTTTTATGATTTGAAGCGCTGTCAAGTTAAATAGAAACTCTCATAAGTTAGCATGTTCTGGACATTGAGACAACATTCTGATCAAGAGGAAAAAGTACATTTTTGAAGTTATCCATATAACATGAACATAAAAAGTATAAACAACTGCTTACCAATGGAAGGATTGCCAATAGCCCTTGCTGCCTCTTCTTTGGCATGGTTAATTGCAGCTTGTCGTAGCAATTCAGGCGTTAGTTTATTAGGTAGTCTATCATGCTGATGAGAATGTAAGGTGTGAGTAAACTGATTATGCCTGACACAGTAATCAACATGCAAACCGCTTCCATCTTTTGACTGGTTATCCTGACTTGACTCTTCGGTGCATTGCTTCTCCCGATTCACTCGGCGATGATGGTGGTGATGATGATGATGATGATGGCGATGTTTAGTCTGCATTGTTGGAACTTTACCAGTCTCTTCATGCCCATTCGCTATAGTTGAGGTTTGTGTGGTGTCACTGCTGCTGGTGGTCTCCGTGGATGTGGTAGTCGTCGTTGGCTGTGTGAACTGACTCTCTGCTTCATTTCCAGTTACACCAAACTTGCGCGAGTTAAGCATAACCTTGGCACTTTCATAAGCATTATCCCACTCTCCGTACGCATGATAAATATGTTCATGTAGTGCTTCTTGGGAGTTTATATCCATACTGAGCGCAGACAAATTGATAGTGGCGGCTCTACCAAGTTTAGGTGATGTAGATGAATACAAGTGTGGATGGATCAATGAATGGATTGAACTATTACTCTGCTGGCTTGGAGTTATAGTATTATGCAAATGAGGATATAAATAATAGGAAGCTGGTTTAGGAATAGATCCTCCAAGTTTCTTGTCCAATTCCTTGGCACATGCATGACATTCACACGATTCATTTTTGGTCTCAACTGTACCCGTTTCCTGTAAAGTCACACAAAAAACATAATGAAAATACTGAAGCACTGGTATAGGGAGAATCGCTAATTATAATAACAGGAATACTGTAATTTCTCTTTATAAGTGTATCTCCAATAATTATTTTGCAAATCAAACAAGATTTGACATCACCTAGTAGCGAACAATTCACAGTATACGAGGATGGATATATTCTGAATGCAGGGACATTAAAATTCTAACTTCAGAATAGATTAAATGTTTGATTTGTTAACAAGAATCACTTACTGTAACACTGCTTCTCTGCTCTGATTTATCATTTCTGCTACAAGACTCGCATTCGCAATCTTCTTCTTCATCTTCATCCTCGTCGTCATCATCTTCCTCGTCGTCGTCGTCATCATCATCCTCATCATCATCCTCGTCCTCATCATCATCTTCATCGTCGTCATCATCTTCATCATAATCATCATTTCCACTATCATGGAAATCATGATTTACCTCATTCTGTGATGGCTTAACACATGCATGACGGGAATTTGATGATGCTGAAGTGTCATCTGAGTCTAAAGGTTCAGGTTCATCATCACCTTTCTGGTCAAAATCAGATTGATGACTGATTGGTGAATTTAACCTGCAAGAAAGAACAATGTAATACTGAGTGATTTAAATTATTGAGTTGCATTTTGACGAGAAAGTAAACACATCATTAAGACAAAAATAGAGCCACAACTACCCTATTGGTGGCATTAGTACTTAAATATTTTCGTATGGAGTGAAATTTGAGTGGTGCAGAATATGTCAACTTTGAGTAATTATGTGTATGACCTTTGTACCAAGGTTGAATGGAATCAGCCTAGATAGGTTCAAAACATGGTTGAACAGAGGGAAACATGTGGAAATACAAACAAGAACGAAGCCTTAATTAATAGTGCTCCATATAGGTACATGCATTATGCTGCATCTTTACAGTATGACGTCAAAGCATATTCACTGTACCATCCATCGACTGCATTCTGGTTCCATAATTGCTATGTATTACAATGAATCAATAACAGCACCAAAAACTTACCCAGGCGTTGTGAGATCATTTCTTGAAAAGATAGGAATGACATCCCCTGAGCCTGTTGGTGATGAACATTCTGATGATGTTGCAGATGATAAATCAGGAGGGTTTATTGTGAGATGATGTAGCGCGTCTAGTGATGTAATATGAGAGATATCTTTTGAATTGTGATGTGATGTAGTATTATGGTGATGAACATCATCGTGTATACTGCTTCCGAGATCATTGCAAAGATCAGGATTTATAAGACCACATGTAATCATATGAGATATACTGCATTGATCGCAAGGACATCTGAAAAAGAAATTTAGAATAAAACAAAATCAGTAAGAATAATGGATGTTATTTAAAAGAACACTTAAAACTGAGAATGCGTATTTTCTACTGTTATTGTCTTCTGTTCACAGGTTGATCTTGTGTGCACTGAAGTTAGCACATAGTTGATTCAAATTCAAAGTGATATAAACCTTGCCTATGGTGTAAGTAGTACTTTGTCATCACAAAATGGATTAAGGGTTTGATTCACTTACAGTCATCTGGAATATGCCGTTTTAGACAGATATTTTACTATATGAGCTTCAGTTTTGTACTGAACCGTTCATTTTGGAATACAGGTATCCAGACTCCTTTAGAATATTTGGTTCTTAAACATACACACAGTAAGATATGTCGAAGTGATGTCTATTCATCTTGTGAAATACCAGGGGGAAACGTTCTCACACACAAACATACAGCAACCAGGGAACTGAAAGACTTGTCTACAGTCATGTCAGAATAAACAAAGTAATGAACGAGTCCTTGGGTTAGTTGGACATTCTCATTTCAGGAAATGCTTGGTTTTAAATTTTATTTCATTTAATGTCTGTTGCAAATTCCTCTGAATTTTCACATGACAAAGTTGCCACTTAAATGCACACAATCATTTAATCCCAAGATCATGTAATAGCACAATATCTCACTCTAGTTGTCCCTGATGGATTTATGAAGTTATTTTATCTAACCTTTTTCTTTTACATGTTGTACAATGCAATTCATTTTCAGAAGGTTTTTCGCCATCCAGCAATTGACCCCAGAGAGAGCTGAAGTCTGGACAAATAGCTGGTTTGCCACTTTTGACTTTTTTGCCAACCTGCGATTCCAACGCTCTTCTCTGAGCCTTGAAAAATTCCCAGTCCTCTTTTAACATTCTCTGTTTTGCTTTCAATGTTGCCTATAAGGAAAAGAACAGTGATGAGCCCCATCTGTTTTGATATACTGTAACCAGTTCCAATTCAGATTTGTTCATGATTCATAATTTTGCACTAACTAATTTCACAATCACCAGTTTGACTGTTTAAAGGTCCATTCCAATCAATTATTTATCATCAGCTTTTAGTGGATATACGTGACAATAAATTTTACAGCACTGATAGATACTGTAGAATACTTTATTTTCGCTTGGAATTAATTTTCGCTGAAGGAATGATTCAGTGAAAATAAAATCCAGCGAATATACCTTTTTTTCTATATTTTACATTCAACTTGTCAATAATCAATGAAAATAAATTCCAGCTAAAATAAAGTATTTTACAGTAAACTGAAAATATAGGTACACCATTAATAAACCAGGGTTAACAATCTGGTGTTCTTTAAAGAAGCCCAGTGAATTTTCACTGCTACAAAATTTAAGAAAATTTGTCTCTAGGCATTCCAGTAAATTGGAATTCAGTCCAAAAACAGTAACAAATGTGTAAATAGCTGTCATTGTTATTAATTGTGAGATGGTGTCATGCATGGTATACAATAAGTCTTTCCTAACAAATACCGGTACTAGATTATATACTTTCACAGTAAAACTTTCTCAGTTTGGTGTCCAGTTTAGACAAATTTCACTGTATGCATAGCATTTTTTCATTGTACCTGTTCATCGATGTATATTTCTAGTAACTGTTGACAATCTCTCCAGACCACTGATAACACCGACATTTCATCATCAAATTTTAAATGCCTATGGTAAATAAAAATATAACACATATCAGTGATTATTTGGATACAGTTATATGCAGTCATTAAATTATTAACATCTATAAACAAAATTATAGGCAATGATAGCAGGTAATCAAAGTCCTTGGTAACAATGTAACCAGATAAAATTCAGGTATGATGTGATCTACATGTTACGCTTGTTTTATAGTTGTTTTTAATCTCTTACTCAATTCAGATTATCTACTAAAGGTACATTGCTTGAGATGCTTGGTTATATTGAATTAGTACCGAGGACTATGATTATCTGCCAACATTTTGAATATATTATATTTGTATACATCATGTTTATTGGTTCTTGAAGCTTTTTCTTCAATATTTTAACTATCAACTGAAAACTTGGTGACTAAGCTTATACAAGCAATGATATTGAGTTAGTATGACGCTTACTATATTTTATGTCCATTGAACAGACTAAGTTGTACTTGAACATGAAGGTCTTAGTCATTGTCACCATAGGTAAAGGTCAGGTAAAAATAGATACCACATGATAAAGAGATTGACCTTGGTATAAAATATTTTAATAAAACTTTATTACCAAAGATAAAACCACTAATTGTACCAGTTGTTTCTTTTAATCATAATATTGCTGGCAAGAAGAATTACTTAGATTAGGGGAAAGGGGGTATCGCAAGTCATGGGGGAGATGGAGGTTATCCTTGAGAAAATATTTTGATAAATTCACAATACCAAATTTACTCTACTAGTAGTGAATAATAGTGCATACTAACACATAATCTTAGGTACATAGAGGTTTGTTAATCATAATAATTCCTTTTTAAAAAATTCAGTACACAATAAATGCAACTGTTGGCTTGCATGTGCTTCTACTGGGAATTAAACAAATACAGTATATCACACTTGTCACATGCAATAAAATTCATAGTTGGACTACATGTTATCCTTCAAAATATCTATTCTGTCCACCAGGGTATTGAGGGAATAAGCTGCACTTCAACCAATTCTCCAAAAACTAATGCTCCAGTGCTCTCCCCACATAGAACAAAGCATGGCGGCACCGCCATGCTTGGCGACCCGGCCGCCACGCTTGGGCTCGGACCGCCATGCTTACAACTTCACCGCCATGCTAATAAGATGCATTGTTTACATCCATTTGAACCGCTCACACGTAGCGCTGCATAAATTATCACCGTCAACGCCACGGCGGTTTAAACTTGCCGGGACAAATTAAACAGTCCCATTGTTAAACACGTGTGAAGTACAGACGCTGTCAATGGGGAACAAATTGTCACTCAAGTTGCAAACAATGAGATGCTATATGACAAAAAAATGTAAAGGAAAGAAAGATTAATTATGCCGCCCGGCTAAAACGTACAATCATCGCTAGCACAGCACAGAAACGGAAGCGTGTAGAAACACAGAAACGACATGAGGCTGGTTTTGATGAGTCGTGGAAGAAGACATTTCCCTGGTTAAGGTCAACTTCAGATTGTTCAGGTAAGATTTCGTAATTTTAGAAATAAAATGCCAGTGTGTATATGTTTTGCCGATCGTAAGAACACCGAACATGGTAGGCCTACACCGATTTCAATCAACATCTTAGACAGGAGGCGGGTATAGACACGACATGAAAAAAAAAACATCACTCGTTACTGTCAACTTTTTTGGATTATTTATGGATATCTTCATAGATTAATGGGTACACGCATGTTATAATTTGTCCAAGCAAAAAAAAAAAATCGAATTTTTGTAATCTTCCGGTCACATGTTGACCTGTGTAGGTATTTCCAAGATGGCAGCCTGTCAACGTCTTGCGAACGACAGCTGCTATCGTCACCACGAGCTATGATCAATGGAATCCCGATTTGTATACATAATTCTATCGTTACGTTTTAATTTTAATTGAATAGTGACCTCATGTTTTTTTTCCTTGAAATTCCCGAGTCTCCTTGTCGTTGACCTGACAAAACCAACATGTAAACATGTTTTGCAGACGAAATGCTATCCATACGGCACTGGGTTCCCGATCGTGGCACAATTCAATCGTTATGTTTACATTTATTTGAACTTCAATCCTCATTGTTGTTTTTTTATTATTTTTCATTTTTTCCCATTAGGAATGTTGTGCAGTTTATGCTCAAAGCACAACATGATTGCAAAGAGTGGATCTTCTTTATGGAACAAAGTCCCGTGCTCGTCTATGAAGAGTTTAACTACAGTAAGGCAGCCAATGTTTGGAGTCAAGGAGGATTAGTTTAGACTAAGTTTTATGGAACAGTTCACATTAAATGACGATCTTGTCAAATTATGGTATATTATGTAAAGTATTATGTAATTTAAATAAAGTCTCCCATACATTCTAATACTGTCTTGTATGTTTGTTTTTGTGAGAGTGAATCCTGAAAAATATGCAAATTAGTATGCAAATTAGCATGCAAATTAGACCGTCATGCTTGCCTCTGAGCCTGGGGAGAACACTGTGCTCACTGACCCTGTTGTTTCAATAATTGAAATACAAAAGTTACTGCATTGCTATGTTTATAATTTCAGTGTTACAAACACCCTACTAAATGACATGCAAACAGTCTTCTGATAACCTTTGGCAAACTAAAACGATAGATAAATACATACCTGTGTAACAAATTAGGATAGGTATCCTGATGATAAGACTCCCTTGAAGCTGCCCCAAGCCTCAATTGTTTAATCAGATTGGGTAAACTATTTTGTATAAGTGGATCAGTATACACAATACTCTGAAATAAATGTTTATTGTGCAACTCCCACGTCAGATTGAACTTCTTAAGATGCTCTTCTTCCTGTGTGTAGCGAACAGATGAAATGTGAGTAAAGTAAAGTGAACATGGTAAGCTGTTTCAAGTTTACTGTGACATAACAATGACTTGGATTTGTACATGTATGAAGACTTTATGGTCCCAGCATAGGATAAATTTTGTAATTAGCATCATTGTTTTATTTTTCAATTTGATGCCATATATCTGGTCAGTCTAAGTTATGAATCCCGCACATGTTTGATTAACATAGTATTTACCATGCGCTGTATTTGCTATTATATTTAGACATGACCAAGCTTTGGCCAACCAGTACTACCCACTTGTCAGGGTGTTGTGCATCAAAATTTAGGGGGAAGGTCGCAAAACTGTAATTAAATGCGAATGATATTCACACAAATAAAGTACCGGTAACACATGTCTGGCCCAGTGTTGTGTGCTAACTAACACATATCAATGGTTCCCGAGAAACCAGACCAGGAAATGGTCATGTGCATGGATGACACAAGTTGTTAAATAACAATTGGTAAAGAAGAATGCTTCAAAAAGAAATTAAAACAAGGGTGACTCACCAACTCATTAAGTATTGCGGCCAACGTTGAAGCAGCAGAACATAAGGCAGTATATTCCTCTAATACCATACTAATAAACTGTTTGGCTTGCTGAGGAGTTTTATGACCCGATGATAATTGTTTTAATAACCTGACTTTCATTTCTATGACGTATTCTCTTCCCTGGGATTCCAGGCGTTGAAAGAGTTGATGTGCATCCCTGCTGCATAATCTATGCACTAATTCATTCAATCTCTCAGTGTCCAGCTTAGTGTTGGAATCTTCACCTAAAATACAATAACAATACTTACAGAGGTGACAAGAAACCAAAAATACAGAGCTTGAACAGATAATATATTTGCAAAAAGAGCAATCCCATTTTTTTTATTGGTAACCAACCACCATAACAGTCAAGAAGCTGATTCAACTGGCTTTTGGAGAATTCCATTTTGACTTGCGATTCCTACTAAATCAGTCTTGTTAGAGGCCACACTTGTTCTGATGATATTTTCACCAAACTAATCTACCTATACTGACTTTTAACTGGTAGATTACGTAAGCACATCTATTTCTAATAGACAGTATTCTTCCCATTATTTCTAAATTCTCACATGTCTTCTGAATGCTATTTACAACTCGCACTATCCCGATAACTCTTTCTCAAGATGCAACTTTGTGAGTACAAAAACTCTCTTGATGTGCTAGCAGTGTGAAATGACAATACAGACTAAAGTAAATGTAGTGGGTAGGAAAAATAGTTATAGAAAGAGGTAAAGATATTACCTTCCAATGCAGTGCCAGCTTCTCTATAAACACATCTGACAGCATGTCGTAGTTCCATCCAGTATGACTGTAATTGTTGAGTTTCATTTTCATGTTCTGCCTCTAACTGTCTGCGTTCAGTGCAGGCTTCACAGTTGCAAACGGAAGCAGTTGGAGCGGGTGGTGGTAGGTCAACATTTAACGAACTATCTAATGCTGTTTCCATGTCTTGAACTGAACTCATTAACGGAAGAGTTGGTTGAAGCAACAAATCTGGAGTCTGGGAACATGACAGATTGATCAAATTATTATATTTATGGGACTAAATAGTCACTTGAAAAATTTGAATAAAGGTGACACAGGTATTACACCCTCCAGCAAAGTTAAGACAGCTCAGTATTAGATTTGGTTTTTGTACTATTTTAAGGTATATTGAATGTGTTAGGACAAAAGAATGATACAATTCTGATATCAATCTGGCCCATGCACATTGGAGCTATAAAACTTTCAAACCTCAAACATACCTCTGGCTCAAACTGCCTATGCCTGTTTGATGGTAGTTGCTAATTACATTAGCATGATATAGCAAGCGATATTTGGAATTTGTTGTCCTAAGTACTATTCATAATACAGTAGTACTAGTTTACTTGTCAAGATACTCATTTTTATCTCAATTCACAAGATGAGGTGATAACTCACCAGTAATGATGGTTCTAATGCTGCTTTCTTTTCTTCTTCTTCAACAGTACGACGACATTCAGGGCATACCCATAATGGAAGCTACAATATAATACGAGGTTACAAATATGCAAAACTATCCAATCTAATAACAATCATGCCTACTTAGAATTTTACAATAAGTTCAAGAACATTCAATTTTAAGAACAATTTAATAATCAACAAAACTAAAGCAGTGATAATAAAATGTATTTACCTGAGAGATAGTATGAGCTGCACTGGTAGCAAAAGAGGATGTCTGTTGCATGGTATTGTTAGATTCTTGTGCTATTTTACTGGGAGATGATGGATCTTGTCTCACACATCGACACAACAAACATCTTTCACCATCCAAGTATGGTGTACTTGTGGTCTTGGGCATCTCCGTCAAAGGCTGCAGTAAAAACAATTCAGGGCGTGAGGAGGAAAGATATGTTAAGTACATCCACCATCACTTCAGAGTAGCTTAGTCAGTGTCATCATTGGCAATCCAACTCTCACAACTATCTAACTAGCCAATCAGGGAACCTGTTGTTTGTGTCTGTTTATTATTAGAATAGAAATATTGAATGGGATGTTGGACCTCAATAAGAGATTTGTCTTGAAGGAATATGGTCATTAAAATGCTAACTAAACAGACAGAAATTGAATTTATCAAAGCTAGTCATCTAGTGTTAATCTAATATTCAGGCAAAGATGTAGACTGACTCTGAATTTATCAGTAGTGACTCATACATACTTAGTGAAACAAGTCACTAGACACAGAGGCTTTCTATCATGAATAAATCATACAGCAGAGGCAATATATTGAGGCATGCACTAGCCTTACACAACAGTATTTTGCTCCTCCCACCAATCAAAAAGACATTAGCCCTTGTGTATTTATACAGTTGTGGCAGAGCATGGTCCAAAGTTTGTCAGTTTCATTAGGCCTAAGCTGGAATAGTGCTCTTGAATGGAAATTTCTTGTTTAGAAAGCTGGGGCCAGCTCAGTCTTATCCGAGTTCTACCCCAAGAATTTATCGGAGTCAAATTCAGCTTGAGCTGAAAGTGTGAATGCAATTACATGATCATTTTTGCTGGCACAAGCTATTGGGCTCCAATAAAATTCTGTTGTGTAAACAATATAATAGAAAGCTAAACAAATATAGAATTTAAAAGTGCTCTCACCAGTGGTATGTTATCCAAATCCAAATCAGATTTGCTGACTGGTATCTAGAAAATAATGATATAATATTTTACCAAGTGGCTTAATCAATAAAAAGGTCAGAACAGGAACTGTTAGAGATTAATTTGAAGATAAAATTAAGTGTTTTGTTATGAAACACAATGTATAGCCACAATGTTTCGGACCAATTGATGCCACTGTCAATTAGTAAAAGTAAATTTTGAGCAGACAGAAATACTTTACTTGCATTCAAAATCCTGGAATTCGATTATTTTTTTGTATTTTAGATTCTTTTTGTTCTGATTGCAATGTACAAAAGTAGTGTCCATTTTTTATACTATAGGGTATTAGTTTTATTTACAAACGCTTTTGAAATACAGTAAGCTATTACAGGAAAATTCAATTCAAATACAGTTTAATGCCTATATGTATGTATACATGTAAATACTGCAGTTGAAATTCCATATCTGATTTGTATGCATTTGTATATAATCCTTCAACTACTAATTTCTGTTACCTGGTACATATTTTATAATGGAAACACACAAGAGACAATATTGATAAATATTTGCAATAGAAATATAGTCATGAAAATGTTAAATATTAACTTGTTTTGCTATCTATGTCAAATGATTAAAATCAAACAAAAACATACTCCATTAGGTTAGTATTATTCCATTACGCCACACACGAGTGACATCAAATCCATTATACATCCACACGTACGAGCATAGTTAGACCTACAGTGGTCAAGTGTCAATACAGCGAGTATAACAATTATATAATTTTAAATCAACGTGACTCAATATTATTATTCAGGCAAACAGCTAAAGTATGATGAATGTGTATTTGCATATCCATATTATATTCAGATTTCATGACTAGACATATACACAGGAAGCTCCATGGTTCATATATAGAACTTAGAAAACAGGGTCTATGGTTTATATAAACACAGCCAACATGTAAATCAGTTGTTTATAATTCTATAAATCAATTAGCCAATCAGTAGACTGATTAAGGTAGCGAGACTATTATTTGTGTTGAAAATTACGATTTTCACATTTATTTATTAATTGATGAAATGCACTATAAACTTTCATATAAAGTCAACATAACATAGAATGTCATGTAAGTTGGTTAAAATGTATATTTTCTGAAGGGTAGCAAGGCAGCCTCAGTAGTGTTTTCCAAAATCAACAATACAGGTTTAATCTGTGTGCCTATAAATTTCAAAGATAAACTCAAGACAAAGCAATGTTAGGATGCGTTATCAGTAGCTATCTGACACACAATGAGTGTTTCCAAACATTGGAGTGGGTTGTCTCCGCCCCTGTTTGTTTCACAGATTAGTCATTTGCATATGAATGTGTCAGACACGAGGTCACACAGACACTGAAAAAAATCATTGATCTTGGTGTTTTCATATGCCGAATTTATCCAATATAGCTATCCCATTCCTTTATTTTTTTGGTTTCTAATAGCCTTACACATTTGGATGCCCCTACACATGGTAAAACAGACCTTGATGGGAAAACAAATTGATTGTGCCGATAAACAAGCTTGAAAATCTTTGCTGTGACTTCATGGACGTTTTCTAGGAGTTTATGTTTTTCAAAATACAAGGTCTTTAACAAAAAATAACGTATACTTATTGTCGTCGGATTAACACCAAATTTTCACAGCTTTAAGGTGACAATGAGAGGAACTTGAATGTGTCCAGACAAACTATTTCATCGATTATTTACCAACGAGTTGTGGTTTGAGTTGGGGGCAATGTGACTAAAACAGTAATTGAAATTCAGCACACTATTTTTTAAAACGTGTTGCTTGAATAAAACTGACCAGACACATTCAATTTACCAGACTATTGAACAACTAGGAAAAGTGAAAAAAATACTTTTTATCGCCAGCCTAAATGCGTAATTATTTTTTTTACAGAAAAAGTAATTTTTCACCTTTGATTGAGTAACGCGTCGTAGAATGCAGATACGGGCATGCAAAATACACTTGTGAAAAGCTTGAAGTCTGGCGATTCTAAAAATATATACTTTTCCGGGTCTATTTGTAGTCATTTAGTCACAATTAGAAGATGAAAACAAGTATGCAAATAATAGTCTCGCTACCTTAATAGCTAACATAAGTAAACAAAAGCCATGCATGGCACAGTCACAATTAGTTATCAAATCTAAGTTGTATAGTTTTGTTTATATTAATATATATATAGTACTAGTTCATATTGAGAATTATTGCCCTGGAACAGCATTAATTAAAAAACAAAATGGCTATCGGTCGGCCATTTTGAATCGGATCGTCAAACCATACATCTGTATATCTATGAAATGATGTATAACGAACAGCCTGATTTGAGTGCCAATCGCTAATTAATATTGATAGTGCCCCCCTACTAGCTAAGATTTAACTCATTAAATTTAATTCATTATGAATATTTGAAATTTAAACATATACAGTTAAAACATGTCAGAGAAATAACACTAGAACCGCATTCATTGAAACAAAATGGCCCCCAGTAAGCCATTTTGAATCCGATCTGAAAAATAAAATGTTGTGCATCAGAAACTCGTAATGTCTAATTTATGTACTAAGTTTGAACGAAATCCATTCATAAATGCCAGAAATGCTTGATATTTGATGATATTTTAGCACAAAAATGGCCACCATTTGGCCATTTTGAATAGGATTGTCAAACCAATATATCTGTAAATCTATATCATGATGTATAATGAATATTTAAAAATTTGAACATAATCAGTCGAAGCAAGTCTGAGATATGGGTCTAGAAGCCCATTCATTCATTGTGTCAACACAGGTGGCGCTATTCAGCACAGACCTGTGTCTTATGACGCCTAACTAGCCTCTGAAGGCTAAATATCCATCCGCTACCATTTTTCTCAGCGTTTCAGCTGCGGAACTATATAAAAGTATTTTTCTTGTTTTGAACACATCCTCCCCCGATTTTTAGCAAGATTTAATCTTTAATGAGTTGATCAATTAAAATAACACACAACACTCATCAGAATATCTTATTTTATTAACATTAAATGCATGTAAATTGGGAGGTCAAAGGTCTAATTTTTCTCAATATTGCATTGACACGCAGATCGCCGCAAACCAACCGAATAGCGCCACCTGTGTTGACACAAAGTGGAAATAGTTCCGACCACTTCTCCCATAGTTCCACGCGCGGTATATGTCAGATCGGTTGGTTTGTAGCGATCTGCGTGTCAATGCCATTCATTAAAACAAAACAGCCGCCAGTCAGCCATTTTTAATCCGACCTGAAAAATAAAATTGTTTGCATCAAGGTCCCATAATGTCTAATCTATAGACCAAGTTTGAACAAAATCCATCTGTAAACAGCCGAGAAATGCTTGATTATGATGATTTTTTAGCACAAAGCACGGACGCACAAGGGTCAAAACATAAGTCCCCATTTTCGAACTGCGTCCGAACGGGGACTAAAAAACAAAATGTGGAAAAATTAATATTTTAGGGGACATAGATTTGAAGACAAATTTGCATGGCAATGATATCGGGTGATCACTGAAATGTATGAAGATAACTTTATGATAATTATTATCGAACACAAAAATAGCACTAATAACAATTGCCCACATATGATAAAACATACAAATAACAATCTGTCTACGATAATCAACTTGTCATGCAAGCAATTCAATCACTGTCAGATGTTTGGCTCAGACTTAAGTCTTTTACTTGAAAACGATTACATGAATGAATAACAGTACAAAATAGAAAAAAAATTATTTAGATGGGATTACCAATACAATTTAATACTTCTTTCAGCCAATATTTTTTTACTGTAAAAAGGTCAATGCATTTTGTATGTTGAAAAGGAAAGAAATACCAACACAAAACTAACTACTCTACAGACAACAAAACAGTTACCCCAAAAAAGCATACTCCAAACTGAGTAGCAGAAAAATTTATAATGATTTTTCAATCAGTACAAGTTTTTAACATTGCTTTTTAATTAGTATCATCTGAGGAAAAGAGTCAGTGTACTATGCGCTTGACTAAACAAGTAGGAATAGGAGCTAAGGCAAACATTTGGAATAATTGAGCTGCTGCTTTAAATTTCAACATCTACAATAAACTGTTAAACCTGATTAATTAAACCACTCTCTGAAAACCAAACAACTTTTCCATTTTTTTTTTTTATAAACTTGTTTGCATATTCATAAGTGCCTACCAAACCTGGTGAGCTACCCAATAGATTCATAGAACAACCAGCTTTTAAAACTGGTAGCCCAGCGGGCTTCCATGTAAACCATTCAAAGTGCCTGTGAAACGCTTGCCATCCCCATGTCTAAAACCAGTTATTGGTATGTGAATATTACCATAAGCTTATACATCTGAGCACAAAATAAATATTTTAATCAAAGTTTCAAAGCTGATGTTTACTATCAGTCATTTATTGCATTTCACAACAAAACTCCTCGTTTGTCTTATTAATTTGCATCCAAGTACTTCCCTGGTGACATCACCAGGAGAAATTGCTCCACAGCCTATATATGGTAGTGTGACTGTGACAATTCTGGAGAATGCAATACGTTCTAATTTGTTATCTATTGATATGCACATGCTCAACTTAGCACCTACCTCCCACTTTTGGGGCATTTCTATTTTCAAGGTCATGTTTTCTTAAACTGCTAAACTAAAATTGCCATTTGCATAATTTTTTTCAAGGGAGGCACTGCCCATCCCACTAAAAGCAGAGTACCCTAGACGCTAACTCAGACGAGTATGGTATACAAATCACAAATGGCAAGTACCATAGCACAATCCTATAAGTCTTTCTAGGAATTACTGATAAATTATGCACAACATTTTTTATTTATTTTGTAATAATTAAAACTTGAACACATTCACCACTGGTAAAATGTTTGGACTGCATATACTGATATAATACATTCTATAGTTAAATATGCATAATCAGTGGCTTTTAATTTAGCACAGCAAATAAGCAAAAATAAATCCAGCTAATAATTAAATCCTGTATAGTATGACATAATGCGTGGACGCATCAAGAAACACACATTCTGACAGTGAATTTAAAGTGAATAACTTAGATAAACTATAATTTAACCTGTCCAGTGTTTGAGGCACAGACACAGGTTCAAAATTAAGGGGACATTATTGGTGCCAAGGGCAAAAAAAAAATGGTGTGGTTCCAGTAACAGGTTTTTTATAAAAATAGGGTAGCTTGATAGATCTATTTTTTTTGGTAATTTATTTAATTATTTGTCACCTTACCAAATTGTATGTTAGACAGCAGAATTTGAGACCATGGTCATGCAAATTACCATGGACATTATATTTTAATAGAATATGTTTTACATTCAGAAAAACACAAGTGATAATCTTATGCAAATGTCTGTGAATGATTAACATAGCACATTACCAATTTGTTTTCTCAACAAGATCACACTTTCTAGCATACATGCTGTGACGATAAACCATTTTGGAATTTTACATGTTACGGATGTGCCCTCACAGACATAATGTACATTTTTTCGCACCAATCTTGTGTTTTTTTGTTTGATTTTGCAAGGCAAGCTAAAAATGTTTAGGGACAGGGCTCTTTATTTGGTAGGGGTCATGTTACTGGAGCCACACTATTTTTGGGGGATGCCCTTACATTGTAGAAGGGTCTTCTATTGAAATGGAATTTTAATTATTCTGAGTAATAGCTAATAGAATTTATTTTAAACCATAAATAGATGAATTGCTCATATAAGGAATGTAAATATTGGTTATTATAGAAGAAACTACACAATTTTACTAGATGCTAATCTACAAGCATCCTAGGGGATTACCTAAAATGCTCATTATATAGGGCAGTTGTGTTTTAGCCCAACATTAGCCCAAGTGCACAGACCACAAACTTTTGTTTTAGAGCAGGAATTAAAAAAACAAACAATACTATTTATCTTCCATAAACCAGTTTGACTTCAAAGCTACTTTAATTGAGTAACTACGTTTATTTGTATAATTCACAATTTTTTGTATGGCTTCAGGTAACTACTTGATGAACTCTTGGTACCCGATTCTCAAGCCTTGGAGAATAACTGAGCATGCAGCTTTTCAGCAGTATTGCTTTTATAAACTTTTATTCGGTATGTGAGGGTATATCATTCTCTTTTGATTAGTGTCGATCAGTTGGCCAGATATAAATGTAAATAAATAACTACAAATTGAAAAACATCAACTTTAAAAACTAATTATCAGATACACTGTAATAACACTTTTGTCCTTAGACTTATTTTCAGATTTAAGCCATTTTTTTTAAAAACGATTATAAACATCTTTCCATGCAGTGACCAAAACATGCACTACACTACATAGATAAATCACAACTGCATTCAGTATTCCATATTGGATAAAGCAGCTTAGAACCACAGAGAATGTAAAATCTACTGTGCACTTGCAATCATAAACCTGATTATTAATTCCCAGTTTCATGAGATGGTATTACATGATACCTTTTCTGCATTGCCATACATAAGGTTGCGGTGAACCCTTACTGGGCTGGAAACCTTACACCAGCACAATTCACTTCAAAAGCACAACACTCAAAGCAGACTGCAGGCCCCAGTCATCTTATTGTCAATATTAAAATATTATGTTTGTGCTCTTGAAGAAACTTCATCAAATTTACTTAATATAATAACAAAACATATAAGCAGTATTAAATAAGGTGGCGAAAAAAACATACCTCGAAATTGTTAACAACTTTGAGTTGTTTTTGTTGCTGCTGTCGACTTCCTTTCCCTCCACCCCGTTTGTTCTTCTTTCTTCTGCCACGTTTTCCGTCCGATGAACTCATAGCTAGTGACTTTATGGAGGCTCAAATTGTGAAATGTATCATAAAGTTCCCTCTAAACAGCGAAAAAACAATCGAACGTTATTGTTTTTTACCAAACTTGTCAAATTTCGAACCACTGTAAAAATATTTCAATATTCAACATGGCGAAGGTAAATATTTCCCATAATGCCATTCAGTCAAAGACTCCCGAGTGAGGGCGCTTTCGACGAAGGAAAAAAAGATTTCTCAAACACGTGATGGAATACTGGCGGACTTGATTACATTACAGATTCATTTTGGAAAAAATAATTCACACAGTATTTTAATACAGTATTTATTTATTTATGAATATTTGTATTTGTTTACAATATGTGGCTTTTGTAGGATGATTCATTCGGATAATATCATAGAGGTTTCTGACCATACAAGCTCAACTGCAAAAGTTACGAACTTGATTGATAAATTAAACTGAAAATTTGTGCAAGATTAGGTGAAACACTTCTATTGACACAGCTATATTAATACAGAATGGATGTTTGTTTTCTTATACCTGAAGCAATTAAAAAAGGACGATAATTACCTTTTTCTTTTCATTTATAAAGCATTATAATTCTTAGTAATTGCGTTTATTCTTCAATAACATACATACAGATGTTAACTCCTAAACAACTGAAACGCAACTGCTCAAAACGAGCGCAAAAACATACAAAATTGCCATAGATCGCGTCAAGTAACATTTTTTAGGGCGGAAGGTGTTCCCGTTGACCGACTACATTATGGTGTTTACTCCGACGTTCGAAACAGATATTGGCCAAATTAAAGCAGGGTGTGCTAGTTTCTCATAGCATTACATGCAAAAAATGAAATATATATAATAATGAAAAAAGATCGATAAATCAAATGATTCCTCTCTACATAGTTATTAAGGGCGATTATTAAATATCAAGACGACCATACTCATTAAGAGAATACTCTAGTATGTGTGCTTAATCTTATAAATAATCCAATAATCCGATACACAGTGTATCGGCCATTTGAGTTTATAAATATTTAAATTTATAACGTACATGCATTTGTTTACTTTAGTAAATATGATATTGTTTTGTCTAGGTGATTTTTTCAGAAGTTCGTACTACACATGACTTTTTTTTCAGAAGTTCGTTTCTGCCGCGTATGTCAGAGCCACGTCACGGTCCGATCTCATACACAGTGTGACTGCCGCTTGAGTTCATAAATATGTACGTTTATGAATAATGTACAACGTACACGCATTTGTTTACTTCAGTGTATAGATCAAAGAAATCATTTTTTTCCAACGTGATTTTTTTTCACAAGTTCGTATCTCTGCTTGACTTTTTCACAAGTTCGTATCCAAAAACTCAATTTTTATAGCGCATTTTATACGCAACGAGGATTGAATTTTAAAAGAATTTTTCATTTTAATAATGGGGCGAAAATTAGTTCGAAGTCCATACTTTTTTTCTGACATTTGGAAACAGATTCATAACTGAGAGGGCGCTTCGAGATACCTTGTTATCAAAGTTTCGTATTCTAAAATAATAATAAAATCGCGTGAAATTACTGTTTCTAGACACCACACGCCCGTTTTCTGTTATCTGACAACCGTTATGTAATAATGTTATTTCAATAATAAAAGTGTCGTAAGTCTGTCACTGGAGTGGGGCGGGATAAGCCATTTGATCGGAGGGGTGAGCTTCTGAAATTGGATGCTGCGTTGCCGTGTTGTGCGACCTTGTATATGAGTGTATGAATGTATGTTTATAAGGACACTAACTAAACCGATATTGGGTGGGTTTACTTCCAGGGAATTGGCGTTAGGGATCAAACATAACCTGTGATGAAGCATTGTATTCCAGCGACCGACTTTTGATTTCAATCTTTGACCTTTCACACATATCTCGTGAAATGACTAAATCTCGCGATATTTGGTAAGGTCCATACTCATAGTGACTGGGAAGAAACTGTTTTGGCTGCAGAATCTACTGTTTTGATTGATAAATTGCCCGCGTCTTCATACATCAGAGACGAAACTGGCCTCTTCATGTACCTAACAAAAATACTATCGTCAGAAATGAGTGAGGTAAGAAAATGTTACGGTTCTGTATCATTACTGCATGATGTGTAGAGTTAGCAAGTCTTGTTGTGAGTGGAGATGAGAACTCAGTTTGAACTGTTCGATTGGCGGCGGTATTTTTTTCTCGTGACCGTATCTGGTCGGCGATTGGCATCATCTTTTGATTGACAACTCATAAAAGGATGAAAACAAGTATCTAAACAGAATATGAAAATTGAAATTCCGTTATCACCAGACGCAAATAAAGAGCTGTGAACCGCTGCTAATCCTGTTGTAGGTCGAGGTTGCTCTATTATTCATAGGAAGGATAGACATTTCCCACACACCGATTTACTGAATCAGCATCACGCCACATTCTCGTATAAAATATGGGTTTGGCAATTCACTGCATGTTTTCAACGCATTTCACATTTACTGTAAAAAAAGGGGGAACAAATCTGAATTGTAGCTTTTTTGCCATTTTTGTAAAGGTCATTTTGAATTATGAATGCATACCCCCACCCACCAGAGTCGCAGTTTTTTGTGGATTCAGGGTCTAGTTTTTAGTGGTTAGTATATGCTGAACTTTTAGGACACAGACTCAACTAATATATAGAAGAAAAAGGATAATAAGTAGTCTGAAATAAGTCACTGACACCGCAAAACCACAACTAATGGCACCTCATATTTGAATAATGTAGTACCATTTTCATATAACTTGTTACTAACTTGTTATATTTTATTTTTCTGTATTGATTAATATTTCTTCTGCTATATACTGAAAGAAATGTATATTTCTAAAGATGCAATAAACAATTATTATTATTATTATAACGGGGCACAGCAGCACACTAACTGTATCAGTACCAGTAAAACTGGAAATAGACTATTTTGTTGTTCGCTGCAAAATCCTATGTTGTGCATGAATTGAACATAAAAACAGGAAAAACAAAGGTTATATCATTCTAATGACACTAAAACATCTCGTGGGTTTTTGTCAAAACCGAAAATATTGTTTGGGTGTTTCTATGCTTAGTAATATTCTATACACGTTTGATGGTGGTAAATTTTGCTAGAAGAAGTGTATTTATGAAAAAAAAAGATTTTTGCAGCAGACCTTCAGTCAGTGAAAGGAAAATCACCTGTTCATGCAGAGTCACGATAAGTGAGATCAATGCCTGGTGTTTGACCTGTGCATGAAAGCCAATGTGTCTAACTCCTGTGTCAAATACAGATATGCAAATGTTTAAATTCATACCACAATTTATTACAGTAAAGGGCATAAAGCTATGATCATTTACATTTTTTTAAAACAAAATGGATGTTAGAATTCAAATTGACTAATCCGCAAATGGTATTGGGTCGTCATCGTTAATTCTAGTTAATATTAATAAGAAAGTTCAACATTATCCAATCATCAAGTGCTCCATTTTGAATACTAGTATGTGAACAGTCACAGTTTCTATATCATGTGAAAGCATGTGTGCGCATTATGGGCGTAGACAATGTTTAGCTCTTCAGCCAAACACTGTTGAATATTTGAATTTGAATGAAAATTATGATTAGCTTTCACAATTTTTTATAAATACATTTATAAGCAAAGCCCTTGCTTTGTGCCTTTCACTGTAGTGTCATTTCATGTATACTTTATGCAATTTGATTGTTGTGGTTGATATCTAACTGTTTGATAATATCAATGACAATAAACCATTGTCTTTGATAATATCAATAAGTTGACTTCTTGAATTGTTTGTGGCCAGCCATTATTGTTTATAGTGCACATTTACAGTTCTTAGCAAGATAGACTATGACTTGAATGCCAAAGATTATTTTCCTCATAAATACTATCTATTATCCTCTGAAGGTATTGGTCCTGGATAGTTCATGGCTAAACATTAAACCTGTTGATTCAGGCTGCCAAGCACTGTGGTACTATTTTTTTCTATTGGAAGCGGACGTAGACCAAACTTTTATTGTACATAAATGAGAAAACATTATTACGACTTATTTTGAATATATGCACACTTAATTTACAGAAATACATGCAGTACTAATAGAGAAAATATGTAGCATAAAAAAAAATGTTTTTTTTTTTTTTTTTTCTGCATACAAAGATACAATCCCAACTTAGACACAGTAACACTGACTATAGTAACTCTGGGTCACTATGTGTTATATAACAATCTCTACAATCTTCCAGCCTCCCACTTCTAGACTGTTTTTGTGGGTTCTGAGCTTTGATAACACAGAAGTCAACTAATAAGAATTGTCATATTACTCGTATTTACATTTTTACAGAAGTCAGACATTAATAAATAGTTTGGTTTTCACTTTTTGTTCAATGGCACTGCGTAGTAAGGTGATTGACCAGAAAATTGTGGCAGTGGTACTATTGTGTAAAGCACAAAGACCTATGGAAAGGAGATTGACCTACTCAGTGCTGCTTGTATAATAAGCTTATTCCTTGTACCCAACCACTATTAGTGCTCCTTACATAATAGGTTTAACCATATTACTCATTCAATTTCAGTGTTCCTTACATAATAGGCTTATTCCTGTTATATAGCCAATATTGGTGCTTTTTACATAATAAGCTCATTCCTGGTACCCAGCCAATCTCTGCATTTCTTACATAATAGGCTTAACCCTGTAATCCAGCCAATCTCAGAGCTTCTTGCATATTAATATTCTTTTCTCTGTTATTCAGCCAATCTCAGTGTTCCTTACATAAAAAAGGCTTATCCCTCTTATCCAGCCAATCTCTCTTACATGATAAGCTTATCCCTCTTATCCAACCAATCTTAGTCTTCCTCACGTGATAAGCTTATTCCTCTTATCCAGCCAATCTCAGTGCTCCTTACATAATACTTCTTATCCCCATTATCGAGCCAATCTGTGTTCCTTGCATAAAAAAGGC
This sequence comes from Saccoglossus kowalevskii, assembly GCF_978046115.1. Taxonomy (NCBI): domain Eukaryota; kingdom Metazoa; phylum Hemichordata; class Enteropneusta; family Harrimaniidae; genus Saccoglossus; species Saccoglossus kowalevskii. The sequence goes on along the minus strand of NC_140650.1, from coordinate 14,862,107 downwards.
TTATCCCTCTTATCCTGCCAATAAGCTTATCCCTCTTATCCAGCCAATAAGCTTATCCCTCTTATCCAGCCAATAAGCTTATCCCTCTTATCCAGCCAATAAGCTTATCCCTCTTATCCAGCCAATCTCAGTGTTCCTTACATGATCAGGTTATTCCTGTTACCCAGCCAAACAGTGCTCCTCACATACTTCTTTATCCCTCTTATCCAGCCAATCTCGGTGCTTCTTAAATAATAAGCTCATCTCTGTTACCCAGCCAATCTTAATGTCCCTTACATAAAAAGGCTTATTCATCTTATCCAGCCAATCTTTGTGTTCTTTACATAATAAGCATATTCCTGGTACCCAGCCAATCTCAATGCTTCTTACATAATAGGCTTATTTCATTTATCCAGCCAATCTCAGTGCTTTTTACATACTGTAAAATACTTTTATTTTAGCTGGAATTAATTTTCGCTGAATTTTCGACAAGTTGAATGTAAAATATAGAAAAAAAAGTATATTCGCTAGATTTTATTTTCACTGAATCATTCCTTTAGCGAAAATTAATTCCAAGCGAAAATAAAGTATTCTACAGTAATAAGCTTTGGCGTTTCTTACATAATAGGATTATCCATGTTATCCTGCAACAACATTATAAACTGTCTATTCAACTTCATGTTGTCTGTCATGACTCCTCTGCAATCTTAGTTTTTTTATTAATATTTTGCACCCAGTTCCCATAATTTTAAAGAAATAACAAATACAGAACACTAAATTAGGATGTCTGCAAATTCATTCAGTTTCGTCTAATTGTCTATTGATCAAGAAAATAGTTTGATGGTCTTGCATGTCAGTGTCAACCTTTTGCAGTCTCTGAACTTGGTAACCGTCTAGATAGTCTATTTGTTGGTATATCACTTATTTTCCCCAAAAATATCAGTGCACTGATTGAAATAGGTTATATCTATGTTAATTTGTCTGTATACATTACAATTAGTGAGAAAACATTTTTTTTAGCAGTCTAGTTGTGACATCAAGTACACATGGCATGCCACCCAGTTCAAATAACGCTATTTTCAACAATTGGTTCCAAAAAATAATTGGTCTATATGCATGTGTATTCCTGGTTTTCACAAAGCAGTGTGAGTAAAATGATGTCATACAGTACAGTTCTCGCGGAAGCTTTGGCTTCACTTCACCATCAGCTTCGCTTCAGCGTCGCATCATTATGGCATTGTTATGGCTTCAGCATCGCTTCAATGTCGCGACATAAAAAGTTGAGGCGGTCATCGCTTCGCTTCGCTTCATTGTGGCCTCATTATGGTGACAATGTGGCATCAGCATCACTTCATCAAACAAAGAAGTACAGAACTCATTTCGCCCAAGCACTCGCCCGCTTCCGCTTTTCAATTAATTGCTCGCTTTTGCGACCGCTTGTTGAATTTCCGCTTTATTTTCGACTGTGCAAAAATTCGGACAACTAACAATTTTCTGGTTTTCATAGATCACGGTTACTAGTTTAGTAACCGTGCATAGATGTTGAACAACCGTCAAAAGTTCAAATACTTTTTGTTTTAACTATCAATAATTATATGCACGCAATCTGATCCTTTGACCTAGATTTGGCTGGGAATGACTATTTTATTTTAAACAATGTATTTCAACAGAAGTACGACATGGTTGTCTGGGTTTCTTTTCCTGACTGTGTTGAGTTTACGATTTGTATAATTATTGTTATTTCCCCCAAGGAGAAGACAAGCCGAAGGACCATGAAGCTAAATAGAAGTCCCACGCATGGACTGAGTGAAAGAAAATATTTCCAAGGCTAAAATAAAACCTAATATTAACTTTTTGTGTATTTGTCAATTTTGCATATATTTAGTATGACAGTATGTTCGTAAATATCTGTAAAAATCTTGTCTTTCGTTAATAATTTCATTTGTTTGAAATGTCTACCGACCGTGTCCCAATAATTTGTTTGGAATATATCCCCGTTGGTTTCTCCAAACGGTCCCGACGTTCGTCATTCAACACAATCAGCATTTATTTATCGTAATTCATGGGGATCATGTCCCGTAATTTGCGGGCTGTAAAACCAAATAATTAAACAAGTACTATTTATTATATCTATATTTTTGTTTTAGCTCGTGAAACTACAACACGGCATAGAGTTGTCGTGGTGAAACAGTCGCCTTAAAATCGATGGAACTACAATTATCCATTTCTCACCTTGAAATAAAATTTTAAAAAAATCGAAGAGCATCGGGGGTATATTATTAACCAGTCTTACTAATCGCTAGCTTTATTTATTCAAATCCATAAAATTCACGAGTTTTTCGACATTTGTTGGCAACTTCCGCGCTAAAAATGGTTGAAAGTGTGGGTGTGGTTCTCTCGCAAAGTCCCGTTGATAATACGGACAAATATGGTTCTGTGACCCAGGTTGTGTGCTCCAATCAATGTGACTCTCAGCCAATCAATGATGTTGTAACAAAGCATATTTGACGCTAATTTAAGGGTCGTCGTACCATCCAATCTCCTGCATCGATTCACATAGTTTGTTTGTGCTGTGACAGGCTTCACAATTATTCACTAAAAAACATCGGTATATTTTGACAAACGACCGGGATTTAACCTCAGTTCAAAAAAAGAAGAAAAAAAACGGGGCTGAGATACAAATCAGTTTTGCAAGTTGGGAAATAAGGTAAACCAGATTGGAGTCGATGATATTCAGTATCGAATGACTTCTGTGTGTATCATAGGTTTCAAATTGTTCATCGACTGGGCACCACTGGACACGTTTTTTTCTGAAGCCCAATAAATTATTTCTGCATGTCAAGTGCTATTCAATTTTTTACAGGGCATGTGGCTCGTTTTTATTCGAAAATATTTTTTGTGAGAATACTTTTAAAGTATGTATAGGTCGAGCTTAGGTCACTGATCGTGACTTAATTTTGAAAATTGGATGTAAAATTTTACCAGACCGACTCCACCACAACCATCCAATCATAGTTAGAAATGTACGCACTTGTTTTGGAACTTTGTATCAAGATGGCAGGCGACAACTCCGACGCACCAGGCGATGTACGTGTATTTTGTATGTAGTAGTAGTCCGGGCATGGGATCGGACTCTGCTAAAACTAAACGAAACACAGAAAAATACCACCGAAATGAGGAATCTGAATCTATTCTCTTACCAGCAAATAAAATGAACGAAAATAAGGTAATTTTATAACAAGAACAGTTTCATTTCGTGTAGCAAATTGCGTTGTATCTGAACGACGATTGCATCGTGTGATTTAAATTGATCACGATTTTCCTTGCAGTCAATATGACACTCGTCACCTTGCAAATTGCAATGTACTTCACAAAGTTTTTGGTACCCAATACTCACAACATTAAATAAATAAACAAGATATATTTTTAAAATGTCATTTTACTCTTGGTCATATTTTATTCCCCTTACCGCCTTGAATTTCAAATCGATTACATATCATACTTCTGTACATGTGTTTTTCTCTACTGCCTTTCCGTGTGAAAATAATGAGGTCATACTCATGTCACAATGCTTTGAAGCTGATGCCATGTTGATGCCATGAGACTGCGAAGCTGAGGCCACGATGATGCCACAGAATAAGCGAGGCGAACACAGCTTCAATTGTCAATGACGCGAAGCTGATGCCACAATGATGCGATGCTGAGGCGACAATGAAGCCATGCGTAGGCAACAATGATGCCACAAAAGCCAAAGCTTCCGCGAGAACTGTACTGTATGATATGCTAATCTCATTCAGATGCAACTCGGATGCTTCCAAAGTGGTGTTACATTTGGATTTAAAAAAACATTTAAACACCCAAACACGCACCTGGAAATCTAATCGTTTCCTAACCGGCACTCAAGACTGTGATCCAGCCCATATTGAATATGAAGCAGCACAACTACACACCACCCTTACAGTTACAGCAGAGATGCATATATTAAAAATATTCTTTCCACTATGATCCTTTATGTGTTTGTAATATTATTTAGCTTTATTTAGCATTCTGTGTACAGTGCGATGCACCTAAAAAATTACGAGCGACGAGGCGAGGGTGCACCGTGGGCTAGCCCGGCAAGCAGGGAGGCGCAGTGAGAAACTAGCCTTGAATTTGCGTGGGTGCGCCGAATTTGTGTGGGTACGTCGGATTAAAAGAGGCTCGCCTTTTCCAAAGAGTGTGCCATAATGTAGTGTAATTTATTTAGTCCCCGTTCGGACGCAGTTCGAAAACGGGGACTTATGTTTTGACCTCCGTGTGTGCGTGCGTTCGTGCGTCCGGACCTGTATCTTAGAAATGTCTAGACCAATCACAATCAAACTTCACACATACATCATACATGATATTATACATATGCACATCAATTTGTTTCACGATCTGATTCAAGATGGCCGAATGGCGGCTATTTTTGTGCTAAAAATCATCAAAATCAAACATTTTTCAGCTGTTTACAGATGGATTTTGTTCAAACCTTGTATATACGTTGGACATTATAGGACCTTAATGCACATCATTTTGTTTTACGATCTGATTCAAGATGGCCGAATGGCGGCCATTTTTGTGCTAAAAAATCCTAAAAATCAAGCATTTCTCGGCTGTTTACAGATGGATTTTTTTCAAACTTTGTATATATATTAGACATTATGGGACCTTGATTGCTTCCACTGATTATGTTCAAATTTTAAATATTCATTATACATCATGTCATAGATAGACAGATATATTGGTTTGACGATCCTATTCAAAATGGCCAAATGGTGGTCATTTTTGTGCTAAAAAATCATCAAATATCAAGCTTTTCTGGCATTTACGGATGGATTTCGTCCAAACTTGGTACATACATTAGACATTACGGGTTCCTGATGCATGTCATTTTATTTTTCAGATTGGATTCAAAATGGTTGACTGACGGCCATTTTGTTTTAATGATTGGGCTTCTAAAGCCATATCTCTTAAATGCTTTGACTGATTATATATTCAAATTTTATATATTTGTTATACATCATGTTATATATATACATGAATGCTGTTCCAGAGCAATATCTCTCAATATGGACAAGTACTTGTTTGACGATCAGATACAAATGTCTACCATTTTAATGTTAAAAAATCATATTCCTGACATGGTTATATTCCAGCTATATTACTATAAATAAAACTATATATCTTAAATTTGATAACTAACAGGGACTGTGCCATGTATGGCTTGTTTTATATTATCTTATTCTATTCTATTCTATTTTATTTTATCTTTATTTTTATTGTTATATGACCATAGAACAACTCACTGTAGTTCGTTTTAGTGTTGAATGAGTAAATATGCCAAAATTACATTACATCTGTTTAGAACTTGCATAGTTTGCCAATCTAGCTGTTTCATAATTTGTAATGTTTGGCCTGTGACCTCAAGTCACCAGAAAGGAAAATGCCATTTTGACATTTAATTAAACATGACCCTCAGTCTGATTAAAGATTCTCTATCTGAATTGCGGTAAATCAACATATACCCCGGAGTTTACATTTATTAATGATTTTTGTCATCTCAAATTCAGAGTTAATACATAAAGTTTTCATCTTTATTGTAATTTTCAAAATATTGCATTTCAACTACAGTAAAACCTGTCAAAATCGACCCCTTGATAAACTGACCTACTGTCAGAACCAACCGATTTATGTAGCCCCAAAATTTCTCGTTAGACGCCTATGTTAAAACAACCTGTGAAATCCAACCACTGTCTACTCCAAACACTGGTCGCATTGATCAGTTCCAAGTCCAATATTCACACTGAATACATCGACCATTTGCTGTCTAGCAATCCGGTCTGCCGGACCTAAAAAGTGTACATTGTGTTCAATTTACCATGAACGTCACAGAAACAATACCAAATCTCACACTACTAGTAACTAGTAACGAGTAAAACAATGGCAACTGATTAAGTTTTTCAGACCCCACGCATCGCGTCGTGTCTGGACAGTATGACCCCGAATATAAACAAATGATGGGAGTCATCACTTTCAGTTGCAATAAAGCACACTGCATTATCACTTCTTCAACAAGCAAAAGACATTGAGTTGACGTGACTTGACGAATGGCGATGTGCTAGACATGTTGACGAGATTACAGAACTTTGCAATAAACAAAGACTCCAGTTACTTGACAGATATCCAAGATCTCAAATTTCTGACGGAAAACAAAATTGTTGAAAAAAGATGTTCTTTAAAGCAGACAAAACTTGATGATTTTTTTACATCGTAATTTGATTCATTGACTCAACAGCAAAATCGACTGTCTGCATAAATTATGATAATTACATGTACATTTGTAGCTCATGTGAACTTATGTTGTGATGTCATTCAAAATGGATGCTTTCAGTTACTATACATGATACTTACCGGTCTGTTCAAACAGTTATTTTAATGTTTATTGATTTCATGTACATACCATAATATTCATGTCTTGTTTGGTATTTTATTGAAACAATAAATAAATGTAAATATAATCACTGGGGGCAAACTGTAGCAAACATGTAATTGTTGTTTCAATCAAAGTCACGCCTACCCTGAGTAAACAGTCTCCCTCTGAAAACCGACCATAGATTCCAGTCCCAGGCATGGTCGATTTGACAGGTTTTACTGTATAAACTTGTCAGCTAAATGACACATAATATTGCTTGTTTAAGTGTTAAAATTTGCATGATTCATTCTGCTGACATTCTTAGAATGAAATGTTCGTGTGATTTGCATAATTATTCTGACTCATGTCATGTGACTGTAATTCATCCAATCAGAGTGGTGTTCTTCAATACAAGAGATGTCAACTTTACTTATTTGCACTATATGAAAAAAACCTTGACTGGAGCCAGTGTAATCAGCCTTCTCCACACATTATATATATTTCAATTTTACACTAATGATTGTCATCAATCATCTTATAGAAGTTGTACATACTATAGTGAAACTGCTGTAATTGCTGCCTTGTTGTGAGTGGAGTATGTTTGCATTCATGAAGCCTTGGCATAGTTTAATGGTCTATATATCATTCAGTGATATTTACTTGTCCTAGTTAATTCGTACACAGAGAGTAAAGTGTAGAGTTACAAATTTTTCCTGTACTGTTAAAATCCTATTACTAACTGCTTCCTGATTACAAACCTGTCCCCTAGTTGAGAGTTCTGGCTAATAGTGTTTATGACAACAATTCAAAAAGGGAAAAAATGTCACCTAGTGGTGCCAGATTTATGTCACCAAGTGGTGCCAGATTTATGTCACCTAGCAATGACATATTTATGTCACCTAGCAATGACATATTTATGTCACCGAGTGGTGCCAGATTTGTCACCCAGTGGTGCCAGATTTATGTCACCTAGCAATGACATATTTATGTCACCTAGTGGTGCCAGATTTGTCACCCAGTTGTGCCAAATTTATGTCACCTAGTGGTGCCAGATTTATGCCACCTCCACCTAGTGGTGCCAGATTTATGTCACCTAGTGGTGCCAGATTTATGTCACCTAGTAGTGCCAGATTTATGTCACCTAGTGGTGCCAGATTTATGTCACCTAGTGGTGCCAGATTTATGTCACCTAGTGGTGCCAGATTTATGTCACCTAGTGGTGCCAGATTTATGTCACCTAGTGGTGCCAGATTTATGTCCCCTAGTGGTGCCAGATTTATGTCCCCTAGTGGTGCCAGATTTGTTACCTAGTGGTGCCAGATTTATGTTACCTAGTGGTGCCAGATTTATGTTACCTAGTGGTGCCAGATTTATGTCACCTAGTGGTACCAGATTTATGTCACCTAGTGGTGCCAGATTTATGTCACCTAGTGGTACCAGATTTGTCACCTAGTGGTGCCAGATTTGTCACCTAGTGGTGCCAGATTTATGTCACCTAGTGGTGCCAGATTTATGTCATCTAGTGGTGACAGATTTATGTCACCTAGCAGTGCCAGATTTATGTCACCTAGCGATGACAGATTTATGTCACCCAGTGGTGCCAGATTTATGTCACCCAGTGGTGCCAGATTTGTGTCACCCAGTGGTGCCAGATTTATGTCACCCAGTGGTGCCAGATTTATGTCACCCAGTGGTGCCAGATTTATGTCACCTAGTGGTACCAGATTTATAGTACCTACTGGTACCAGATTTATGTTAAGATCCAGATCCAGATTCTTTTTTTCAGAAAAAAATTCTTCTTTGCATTGTGTTATGAATAATAAAAATGCTTTTAAACAAGGATCTTCAGTATAAGAATCAATTCTTGTTATGCAGTGATGGAATTTTTTATAAAAAGCAGAGCTTTTTATTTTTGAATTGCTATCACTGGTAATGAAGTATTTTGATTTAGGTTTTTCTTGAAAAATAATTGTTTTGAATTGACAGAAAAGCCTGAAAAAAGTGGTTTTAGCAAGAAACATGTGGGCAGAAAAAAAACTTTAAAAAAATATTAAGTGGTCGTTACAAAGATGACTGGCTTTTTTCACTGCTATATGTTCTTTATGTTTATTTCAGTTACTTAGTACCAGGCGTCGTAGACCTGTACCCTCTGGTGGTGAAAGCCGGTCATCAAGTGGGTCTCGAAGGGGGACTAGAAATACTGGCGGCACCAATACACCACCTAATAACCATATACCACGGATAAACGATAGACCAATTACATTTGAAGTGCAAGATCTAGATGAACTAGATTCAGGTATGGTCACAATAATACATCACATATACCGTAGTTGTCCGGGTAAGCGCACTGGGTGCTCAACATGGAAAATTGCTGAAAAAAGGGGTGGGCTTATGCCCGGACATCCCCTGCAAAACAAAAATAATTTATTGCTTATAATAATGACAAATAAACCAGAAATAATAAAAATCGACAGTAAGAAATCATTTGAATTAGGATTTCACTGCTGCAAACACGCGTGAACTCAAAATGAACTAAAATGTCAGGGGTTAAACTGCGTAAAATTATTTCTGGTTTTTCCAAATACCAGATCAATAGTCATACAATAATAATTTACGAATTTACACAGTAAAAATTACGAAAGTTCATAGTTGTTTGAAAAAACTTCTCAGATCTCCATTGCCATCTTTGTCAAAGTCAAAACCTTCAAAGTCCAAGTCGGCATCCCTGTCGCCATCCAACAAAATCCCTACAGCTTCGTCCTGAAGTTTGTAAACTTGCTGACTGTTATGATTCTGATAAAAATATCTTGTCTATGCCTGGACATGACAATTTCTTTATTGTATCAAAATTTGGGGGGGGGGGGGGGTTCAGTGTTTACCCCGGCACGTGTGGTTGCCCGGACAACTATGGTATCATGTATCAATTGAATGTTTTGATAACCCCCCCCCCCCCCATGCCTTTGTTTGTTAAATGTTCATTTCATTCATTGTATTATTTCAGAAGTTCATGAAATGATTTTTTTCAAACTCTGTATATAGTTGATACATGGTAGTATACATATGCCCCAGATTATTTATTTGTTCATATTTCATACAGGCTGACTGGCGGCCATATTTTCCCCTAAAATTGCTTGAAATCCCTACATTTTGTGTGTAGAGCATTATCTCCAAGTTGTGCTGGCAGATTCTGTAACATTGATGTACTTGTAACACCTATTGGCACACTGAGGCACATTCATTACATTCTGATTTTTTTCAAAATGGCTGACTGGCAACTATTTGTATGTCAAAAATACTTATTTTTGTTCAATGTTGCTTATAACTTTAGAACTACTAAGTTTATTCAGACTTGGTACACAGAAGCATTGATATGCATGTTGTTTTTTATTGAGATTGTATGCAATTTGGCTGACTGGTAGCCATTTTGTTTCACGAAAGTCAGCATTTTTGTGTGTACACTTCTGCTTATAACTCAAATTCACAATCTTACAATACGTTAAATTTTGGTAAATAGATTACTGAGTTTTAGTACATCAACAAAAGTTGATTTGTGTTAGTTAAATCCAGAAATGTTCAAGTGGCAGCCATTTTGTTTGACGAAAATCTGCAATTTTCATCTGTAATTTGCACAATTCTTCCTGTCCAATCGGATTCAAACTTGTTTCACAAACAATTGTGTTCAAGCACTTCAACGATATTTATTGGTGTCAAGATTCATTCCAAAATAGAACCAGTACATGCACTTGTACAAAAAAGATCATATACATGCTGACATTTTGAATATTAAAATACAAAAACAGAGAGAACTGTGACATTCTCAATGGCTTGTTTGAAATAACAGTTTGTATATATGTTTTAATGTTTCTGGTTTATACTGGTAATGTACAGTTTGATGTTAAACTTGCATATACAGTATGTACTTCTTAGTTTCTAATTCTCCCAAGCTCAACTTGGAAGTGCAGAGCATTTATTCACCTGACAAACCAGTTACAGAATTCTCATTAAAAATGTGTAAAATGCCAAGTACATGTACATAATTATTTCAGCAAAATTGCTTAACAGTCACTATAAATTGTCAGTAAACTTTATGCAATTGAATACAGAATGTGCTAGGAAGCCTTTGGCTCTCTAATTCCGATGTATTTATGCTGACAAAAAGGTTTGAAACTGATATAGAGGATACAGAGGATAAATACGTGACCATGTGTTATCAGATTTAATAAGCTTGTGTAGTAATTTTCGTATCTTCCGAGCCTTTGCTTGTACACATTTTCAATAAACCTGCCACCAGTTCATACTGACACGAATGAGATCCTCTATAAGTCCTTGTAAATTAACAAGATTATTCTCTGAGGTCATTTATAATGTTTTATTGCGGTCTAGGGACTATTATATGATTTATTTGGTATGAATATATTGAGAGGAAATATATGTACTAAACATTCACTTTTTAATGATTTTCAGTATGTCTGAGTATTAAAGCTTCCTTTGCCATTGTGTGCTTAAATTTTATTTAACATTTTTTAGTGGTGTTGCGCTGTGCATGAATTCACAAAACCATTCACATCTGTTAAGAATTACTACAGCCTACACTAATTCAGAACAACAGCAAATCCTTAAATCTGTCCATCAATTTGAACATATTCATACCATCAAATATTTCACATAATAGTTTCAGGAACCCAGTCAAAATAAAGTTTGATAAATGACCTCAGAGTGCAACTTTAACCTGTTGAACACCATACTTTTACCCATTTAACCCGGTATTCTTTAATTTTTGACTAAATGTACATAATTGCTCCGTAGTAATGATACATAGAAATTGTGGTTCTATGCTTTCACTGTGCACAAATGGGAAATATTTAGGGCCATGATCAGATTAAATATGTACATAAATATCTACATGTACACTGAAGTCATTATTATAACATTCCAAGGTTGTGTGACATAACACTCAGATGAACACTGACCTAATTTATTGTCATACTGAGATAAACTTATATACCATATTTGCTCTATTAGTAGTACATGCACTTGCTTAAATTACAGCAGTGTTTCTACTTATGATTTGAGGTTTATATGCACTTCTATTGGAGATACGCTTCTAACAGAGCAAATGCAGCATACAGTTTAACCTGTGTATAGTAACCATTCATTAAAATGGTCTTTTATAAACAGGATCACCAACTCGTACATTTGACATATTTGTCCCAGAAAATAATGAGATGGTAAAAATACATTTACTTGAGATGATCAAAATCAAGTATATTTGACTTGAGGAAGTAGAAGTTTCTTTTATAAACTGAATGCTAATTATTATTTTAGATTTTGAACAAACTCGGGGCAAATCTGCAGAAATATTGCTGGATCAGGTGATCTTTTATACACAGATTGCTCATACTTTTAGGACTGCCTAAAGCAAGTGGTTTTTATATATAGGTGGTGGCTTAGAGCTTAGACTGATCAACTGAAACAACAATGACTAAAACTAGGAACAATTCATTCATTTCGATTTTACTACTAATAACTTTCACATGATGTACTGATTTTTTTTCCCTTCGCAGATTCTTCATCAGCTATAGTAGATTTAACACAAGATTCAGAAGTTGTTGATCTGACTCAAAGTCCTGTAGTGTGTCTAGGTGATAGCGGTTAGTATTCAATTGTTAATCCACTCTCTGTAATGCAAGTAAATAGGATCAATTACATTTTTCGGAACTGAAAACAAAGGTTATTTAGTGAAATGTTGTCATTGTCTACTGCGTTACCTTTTCTTGTCTGTACAGTCATTTACAGCAATTCCAGGCACTGATTTGACGCTGAAGTAGTGCTAGATGTTGATAACTTACTACAAAAGGTTATACACTTTGTTTTCACATTAACAGAAGTTGTTACAAATAATGCAGACAGTATGTCTGCAATTTGAAGCGCACCGGAAGAAAGCTCCGCCCATAAAAGTGGCGGTACATTAGTTTTGAATTTCTCCTCCAATAAACGATCGAAGCTCTCAACTTAGTTTCGTACTTTAATTTACGTCACATGTTATTTCAGTGAGAGGGGCGTATAAAGTGGTGGCACTGTAAAGAACGTTAGTTACCGGGAGAGCTATTTTACAGAACCAGCTGACCGACTGATCATGACAGAATTATTGATCAAAGTGCCTGCAACAAATGTCCTATGAAGACTTCATCCAGTATATCAATAATGAAATTGAATACATGAAGTAGAATGGATGTTATTCGATTATTAGATTATTATTAGATTATTAGATTATTAGATTATTAGATAACTTACTACAAAAGGTTACACACTTTGTTTTCATATTTACAGAAGTTGTTACAAATAATGCAGACAGCATGTCTGCAATTTGAAGCGCACCGGAAGAAAGCTCCGCCTATAAAAGTGGCGGTACATTAGTTTTGAATTTCTCCTCCAATGAACGATCGAGGCTCTCAACTTAGTTTCGTACTTCAATTTACGTCACATGTTATTTCAGTGAGAGGGGCGTATAAAGTGGTGGCACTGTAAAGAACGTTAGTTACCGGGAGAGCTATTTTACAGAACCAGCTGACCGACTGATCATGACAGAATTATTGATCAAAGTGCCTGCAACAAATGTCCTATGAAGACTTCATCCAGTATATCAATAATGAAATTGAATACATGAAGTAGAATGGATGTTATTCGATTATTAGTTCTCGACGATGAGAACCAAAAGGTTGACGTGCCACCAAATAATCGCTTTAAAAAGCCTATCACTGGCAACACACGATCACACGTCTGGAGATGGTTGCCGCCGTACACAAGTAGTTTTTGTTGAATTTCCTGTCCGTAAATGCGCAGTCACAATGTTTTATAATTTTCGACATAGTCTATAATGTTGTCAGTTTCCTGGCAGTATACTCTCGGTGGTAACAAACACCATTTCGATCTCAGCTAATGACAGTCCACGAAAATACAAATCGACAACTCTTGTTCTCACTTCAACTGTTTTTTGACTCCTTGCTTCTCCATCGTGGTGCTTAAACAACTTGGACAAATGCCGATTTGTGGACACGCAATCAACACGATGACTGACCAAAAGTGAATGAAAGACAGACGCGCCTCAAAGTCTAGTGTACCTGACTTTGTAGCAAAAATAGAAAACATTGTGGGCAATATCTGTCAATGATTCCTCTGATTTGCAGCTGATGTTTATATTTCTAGTTACAACTTATGTATATTTGAAAACAAAGTGTATAACCTATTCTAGTAAGTTATCAACATCTAGCACTACTTCAGCATCAAATATGTGCCTGGAATTGCTGTAATAGAAGATTAGCTTGGTAATGTTGAACCATTTGTTTCAGCGACATATGATATTTTTGTCAAAACCACTGTTTTGTTCAGCCTAGTTTATAGCTGAATGAGTTATTGGACCATCTGTGGGTTCCAGTGTCATGTGATATTTATGTCGTAGTAGGTCATCAAATCCACCATTTTGTTAAGCCTAGTTTATAGCTAGATGAATTATTGGACCATTTGTGTCATAGTAGGTCATCAAATCTACCATTTTGCTCATCCTACTTTAGCTAGGTATAAAGTTATTGGAAGGTCAGTGGGTTTCAGTGTCATGTGATATTTACGTCATAGTAGGTCATCAAATCCACCATTTTGTTCATCCTAGTTTATAGCTAGGTTATTGGTTTGTCTGTGGGTTTCAGATCCACCAATTTGATTATCTTAATCGTAGCTATTTGTGTCATATTTGTGCACTAGTCATTTGAAACCCTGACGAAACAGACAATCTACACATCCTGGGACATTTACATACCCACCCAAGACCCACTAAATTTCACACTGTATTGACCATATCAGGGTGGTGGGGGTTTGTAATATTAAATTGGATTGACCCAAATATTAGACAATTTCATGTGCATGAGAAACTTTCTTTTACCAGCACATAACCCTGGGTATTGATTGGAAGAGATATCTAAAACAAGATCAAATATAACTAGTCCAATAGTCATTATCCATATTGGTAGATGTTCACAATATGGTACTTATCTGAACTTTCCTATCTGTTTTAGATTCTAGAAATCGTCATCGTCGTGCAATGCATCTATCACAAAGGGTAAATGAAATTGATCCCAATGTGGTTGAATGTAGCAGTGATGAAGATGATCTTCAGATACTTCCTGTTGTTTTAGATGTAGGAATGCACACAAGGTAAGTCTCAATGAACTTTTTTGTACAAACACACTTTACTCCACAGGGCGAAGTGTGAAACTCGCATCCCTCAAGTTGGATCCTTAGATAGCAGTGAAAAAACAAATAACAAATTACTTGTTTATATTCATCTTTCAACCAGTTGGTTGTTCTCTAAAATTTGTACAATTTGAGTTTCCTCAAACATTCGATACATCATTCATGTGTATCGAACTGTTCAGAATTTATTGATGAATGTGAATTAACTGAATCTCCAATACATCTTAAAAACTGATAGTTGCTGTTGACATAGGAAGTACCGTAAGCAAATAACACTGAATAAACGACAAGGTAAATACTACGTCAAATTATAGTAAACACGTACTGTGTGCGTGACTCGAACCGGCGCTCACGTACGGCACCTAATCGCCTAGCTTAACGCCACTACACGTCTTCTCTTCGGCCACCTAAGTAAAGTTCTTTCTCTATTTGTTCCAGTCCTGATGGCCTTAATGCTGGTTCAAGTGACAATACAACAGTAGATACATCACCAGTTAGAAGATGTATTACATGTCCTGTATGTATGGATGATGAGAAACAGGTACCGAGACTAATATATTCAAAACATTAAATAGAACACTGTCATCGTAATTACGCTTATGGTTGGGGTGAGTCCCATGCAACATGAATGTGTACCGTAGCAACTGATTTTCCCAGAACTGTCTATACTATCAAAACCACAATTTTTGTAGCAGTGAATATTTCACAGGAGTCACATTACACTTTCGCAATACGTCATGCCATAAAGTGCTTATATGTAAGCAGTGTTATTCAACTTAACAACTGTGATTGGTTGTGTAGACGTTAGTCATTTAGAGTACCGGGGGTATAGTAAATATCTCATATTTACGGTGAACTATTTATTGTCAACATGCCATTATTTAATAATCTTAACTTTGTGTTTATTTCTTTTTTCAGATAAAATCCAATAGACGGCATTTAGTATCAACTGTATGTGGTCATATATTTTGTAATAAATGCATAGTGGGAGCTATACAGTCACAACATAGGTGTCCAGCATGTAGAAAGAAGATATCAATGAGACAGTTTCATCCTATTTTTCTATAGAAATTATTTTCATAGTCTGAGCTTTGTTTACTACGCATCCTGGCTTCCACCGTGAATGGACTATCCCTATGCTGAAATATGATATAGATACCTGCAAGACCAAGAACCCCCCCGAGCTGATTCTACTGATTCATGGCAGCTGTGAGGGTGATAGACCCCTTCCATGCTGGAAGCAAAGCTGGAACACCATTTATGCTTTTTGTTAAGAAACATCTGAAAAATGATTGGGAATAATATTTGTTGTTGCTGGACATGACTTCTGTTTTATACAAAATCAGGGAAGTTGATATGCATGATGTTGTTGACTGAGAGGCCTTCCAATGTACATACCTCAGGTAGAGCGGGTAATGTTCACAGAAGTGTACAGTAGGTGTGTATTTATAGGGGATGTTGTTTTGTATGTAGCAAGTATTTATTGTTAAATTTACATGCTAGTGATATAAAAAAAAGGTAATTTCTTTTTAAAAAACTGAAATTGCGAGTCGCGCAAATTATGACAGATTGCATGACTCTTTTACAAATGAACAAACCGTGGTATTTATGTACAATATTAGTTTGAACACAACATAGGAATTCTTCCCTTGTACCGATACCCCTCATTCAAAAAAGTAAATGGCTTTTCAACGATCATAATAAATTATTATTATTAAATCAATTTTCTGAGAGAAAACAAAAAATGGAAATTTTGGCATGAATCAAATTATCTAAAAAAAATAATTATCTAAAAACATTTCACAACCTTTGGACTTGACGCATCACATGGGATCTCTTAAAAGTATTGGAAGAGCACGATGCGATATTTCTTTTAGTGAAATTAACTATTCTCCATGAAATATTTTATAGAAATGAAAGAAATGCTCTATCATTTCAATAGCTTACAAGATGAGAACTTTCAGTGTGAGTGCCCTCTGTAGTCAACATTGAGATATGCTGCATAGTGGTTGTTTCAATATGGGTACAATAAGAACTTCCTCAACACTGTTCAATTAATTAGTCTATATACTACCTTGCCTTGCTTTTTGCAGTCTCCAGAGTTCAGGTTGATGATTTAGATTGAGATGCATTTTAGGGGATATTGCCGAATTTGTTGCCTGAAAGTTCTTAATTAACTTAAAAAGTATGCTGGTGGTTGCAATGTGGTCGTCGTCTATATCTTGACCACTTAACTCTTTGAATGCCAAAGTTCCTGTTTCTTTTTCCTAAAAAGACCTGTAGCCAATGGGAAATTAATTGAAAGCCCTTTTAATTTTAAGTATCTTGACCAAAAATTAAATCCATTGGCAATTGATACTTATCTGAAGCTGGCGTTATTGCGCTGTTTAACAACAATAAGTCACATCATCCATTCGTGTTCAAATTCTGTTTTGGGAGTGCACTAAACATAACTATCGTAACCTTGGAAGTATGTAAAGTTCCAAGTTCCTAGTTCGAAATGAAGGAAATTTATTGCTATACGGGAGACAACTAAAGAGTCTAGCCTGCCTCTCAGATCTTAATGGAAAATAGTTGCACATTGAATATTGATTTTGTAATATAGTACATCTTTGATTGTCGAACAGAGAATCTGGATCTTGTGTGATTTGGTGACTTGATGACACCCTAAGATGCTGAAAACTCAATCACAACCAAAGCCGCATAACTGCTCGATAATTTTCGGCCATTGACAAAGCAGATGACTTGCAAATTCTATAGCTTTGGAATTACAGTACACATATTACTCAACATGTTAAAGGCTACAAACAAAATTTAAAAAAAAAAAAATACCCCAAAATCAGACAAAATTGTGGCATTCAAAAAGTTGGTACTGTGACACTGTGCGAGTTATCTTTATAGTGTTAACAGTGGTAAATAAAATAAGAAAGCCTCTAAAGCTGCATCTCTTCCTAATGCATGATACCCACATTATTCTGAGTTTAAACTGCACAGGATGCACTTCCTAAAATGCCTTGGCTCACTAATTTTGACGGTCTGTATAACGACCAATATAAGTTGGTTGAATGTGACCAACAAAATATAGAGATCATGTTTTGTAATTCTATTAGTATCAAAGTGATTTATTTTAAAATTTACATATAAATTTTTTTATATAACATGCAATTAGCTTAAACGTGGGAGGGTCGTCCCCTGTGCACGCATGGGAATCAAGTCCCTAGCGATAACACACGCTAAAAACGCAAAAGGCTCATGGGTAGATGCTTGTTTGTAAACAATGACACGCTATTGCTATCTGACGCATGCGTAGGTGACGACACTCCTCGCTTTAAAAAAAAGTTTGTATTGGAATTATTGAAACTAAGATCTGTTTAATTAACCTTTATTTGGTGACTAACAACAGAAGTTAGTGTTAAAACTAGTCAATAATAGTGTGTAGTTATGATTGTTTTACTCTTGTTTACAAGATGCTGCCAAGTTGAGTGACTGATGTCAGTTGTGTTATCATTCAGAAACCCTTTGGTGTACATGTTTGATGTACATCTGTCTGAATGACCAGTTGGAGAGAAATTGCATGGAACAATTACCGTAATATGTTGGATTAATGTGTACATGATTGGTATTCATTGGTTTGTTGAATGTATATTAGACTCCCTATGCTTATGATCTTTCTTTGTTATAATTCTCTATGCTTATAGAATTTGTTATACCTTGACTCCCTATGCTTATAGAATTTGTTATACCTTGACTCCCTATGCGTATAGAATTTGTTATACCTTGACTCCCTATGCGTATAGAATTTGTTATACCTTGACTCCCTATGCTTATGGAATTTGTTATACTTTGAAAATTATACTTTGGAATGCTTAATTCAAAAGTTTCCACGACTTTGCAGCCCTATAAGATATTGAAAACCAAACAAGCAGTTGACAAACTGACTGACTGACGAGTGTAAGGAAGGACGGACGGATGGACGGACAGATGAATCCAAAGCTACCTTTAGGCATATTTTTTACTGTTAATTTGGTATTAAATAGTTTAAGATCTTTGTAACTGTAATGTTTTGTTTTAGTTGCACACATGTCCATTTAAAAAATAAAATCATCTAATAATATTGTGAACTGTTTCTTGGTTATAGTATAAGAAAAAGATGTGTGTTTAATTGTGCATGATAGAGGGACTTGCAATAGGTAACTGTATGCATCAGAGTGAGATCAAGTTGTATTGTTGGTAACATTCTCTTTGATGCCTTTGGTAAATATCGTGATAACCACAATATCCGCATCAATTGCCAAAGATTTCTGTAGATTCATTAATTTTGTTTTCAGCATTAAATTCGCTAAATTGTATGTGGAATTTGCTGTTTGAAGATGTGCCACATGAAAGAATTAATATTAAATGTGAGATGCACACCAGACTTGTGAGTTGCTTTCTGGATATACATTAGGTCTCTTCCTTCTTAAAGCGCAGTAGTCGTGCTGCGCATGTGCGAGATATATGGGTCTCATATAAACAAAGATGGCAACTTTGACTGTTGCGCTGATCAACGAGTATGAACTCAGACGTTTGCGCAGATGAACGAGTATAAACTGAGACGTTTCCAAGCTTTAATTAAGTAATTTTCATGTTATTGGAAGGCATCGAAGGAATCACCGGCGGTAATCAGTGCAAGTCGCACCAAGGTCAAACCTCATACTTGTGATTTCCATTTGAAGAGCGCATTGGATTGTGGGAAAATCAATGTTTATCAACACAAATGTGGCACATGCGACGACGACGACTACCGCGCTTTAATTTTATACAACAATGTACTATGTATACTTGTGTTGGCACTGTGCCATGACTTGCCAGGGTTACTTGTGAGTAAGTCCACACACTTGATGAATTTGAAACAATGCTTTATAGGATTTATCTTAGTGGAGACCACGATAAACGAAGCATCCAGTTTTTGATCAGCATACGTCATAAACGCTGTAAAGTTTAGATTTCATGTTTGGTGAAGTTACTCAAAATGGAAAGAGCTTTTAATTAAATTTTCCTAATGATACATCTTTAACAATCATATACCAAAATAATGTGGGTAGATTCTTGTAAGCCAATCACAAGGCTGAATGCATAATTTTTGTCTGCTTTTCTCATACAACTGAAATCGCAATAGATTTGCCATAGTAATATAAATTACATTCCTCCAGTGTTGATATTCTTCAAAGCCCACATATTCTACTATGCTCTAAGAAACCAACAAACTGCTATGTGTTATGATTGAAGAAAGGAATATTTAACTTAGTTGAATAGACTTATGTATTTTATTTGTAACGAGACTTTATTTGATATTAATAGCAATCAATCTCGGAATTAAAAAAAAAATTATTCATTAGTAATAAAAAACCTGTATAAATTATATACTGTAAAATTATTAATTGGGTTTTAATTTTTCTATTTTTGCTCACAAGTTAAGTCCACTAAATTGAATACACATGAACATGTAAAACAACAATATAACTCATTTTTTCTCTGCCAAATTTGTTAACTTAAAGCCCAGTGAAAATCCGCTAAATTACTCAATGTGAACATGTAAAAACTACAATAAACTCATAATTACGCTGGAAAATCTGATTCTGAAACCAAGTGAATGTGATCAAAGTAGTGAAATTTAAATACCAGTGAAAATAAATGGTTTTACAGTACATGTACTGGATCATACTAAGGGGCATCACTATATACACACAGAACTGAACCACAGTTAAATGCAGATACAATAATGAATTAAGGATAGTTGGTATTTTCCGGTTATAACATCGTTATTAACCATACTATGGTAAGTATCTTGTTGTGGCTCCAAACTGAGACATATCCAACAAAGAGAATTTGATCCTTCAGTTCATGAGACAATGCTATTACAAGATTGTGACTGATGGCTACCCAACCCTAACATCCAACAGTCAGGCCAATCAGAAAGCAGCCGTTTGTTGACAGTTGTTTTCAATGTATAAAATTCTGCCTTGTATATATATTTGAATGAACTTAACTTCGCAAGAATATACTCGCATGTATAAATAAACCCATGTGTGTATATGTTTTTTTTTATTCATTTTCAATGGATGAGGCTGCTTGGTAAGTTGCGATCCCTGATAAGTCACTGTTTTTGCTTGGATCCTGACATCAGTGAACTAGCGAGGGGTCACTGTATTATGGTGCAAGTGTTTTTGATATGCTCTTTTGACCAGGTTGCATTAAATCCTAATAACTGGGCTGAGCCTAAATATTTTATAATCGTTCGCCAATGATGATGTCAACTTTACATAAACAGACTTTACATAAAAATGATGTACCAAATTTTTTGCAAGAAAAATTGTTATAATTAATTACCGGTATATACCAGTAAATGAATAATATAATAATTAATGAAAACAACAATGATATACATATTTAAAAGTGTGATGACCTGTTTGAATGAAGAAATCTCTGTTATCTTTCTGAAAATACTAAAGTATTTCTGACTGAAATTGACAGGATACTAAGTCTGTAAATGTGTCCCGACTGTTTCAAGATACTGTTTTGTTAAATGTTTTTAGAAATGTGTTTCCCAACTCAGTAATTCACTAAAATATAACACTATTGATGGGCCAGTATATTCCATGACAAAGCATTGTATTTCAAAACCCAGAAATTCACACCTCTCATTGTCTTGTGAGTCATAGAAACGCATCCCTTACCAAATTGTACGCGCCAATAGTATATTAATTGTATACATATTCTGTACAAAAAGTATACTTTTTTGAAATTGTGTACATTATTTGTATACAAAATTTATACATACAAGAAAACAGCAGTACCAGGGGTACATTATTTGTATACACACTTTATACAAATTCATTAATGTATATTTGTTGTAAACTAGAAATGTACAGACTTTTTGCATAGGATTCAATGCCTAAATATTGTATAATTTACATATACATAAAATGTACAATATCATGACTAAGAAATAAAGAGTAACCAAAAAAATGTATGTTAGATTGATGTCAGAATGAAGTATAATTTATGTATACATTAATTGTACAAATTAGTGGCTTGGCATCTTGACAAATATTAGTACTATATCTGTATACATAGAATGTACAAAAATTGGACTTAGAATCTGAATAAACTTAACTATGCTCAATACAATGTACTAGTATGTATACATAAACTGTACAAAAATATGGAATTTAATATTCAATTAAATTCATAAGAGAGTATAAAAACATTTTTAATAGATTAATTACAGGAATACTAAAGTATATTTTTGGATATCAGTAAAATTATATTTTTACTACAGTTTACTGAAAGAATTCAGTCAAAGTCATTTAGAGTTTGCCTAATTTGCATATATTACAAATTATTTTGTTTTGGATGCTAACATGACTTATTGCCAATTTTTATGAACTTTTTCTTGATCAATTTAACTAAATTAAAATTTAATTTCTCATTATATATCTAGTTTTGGCATTTTCAGTTGAGGAAAATACAATGAAATAAATCAGTATTACTCTCACCACAATCAGTTTGTTGTACATCCCTGGCTCACATACTAGTATATGTCAAACAGATACAACATAGGTTGTAAATGAATGTACTATAGTCAGTCAGGTAAGCATAAACAATTGATAAATTGAATTCTAAATGTAAGTATGGGTAAATACAAATACATGCTGCTGTGTAATAAGACCACACACTTGGGCAAAAGAAACACACAATGAAGTTGAATTTCATTTTGTTAAATAAATGCCCTTTATATGAATTGAGCTTTGTACAATTTTTGTATACAAAAATGTTCCAAATATGGGATACTTCTTGTATACAAAAGTACATTTTTTGTACACTATTTGCATAGTATTTGCATACTTTTTGTATACAAATCTGTTCCAAATATAGGGTACTTCTTGTATACAAAAATCATACATAAAATGTACAAATTTATTCAGAATTTGTATACTTTTTACACACAAAAAGTATACATTTTGTCTAATGAATTTTGGTAAGGGATGGCACCAACTTAGATATGAAAGAGCGGGGGGGTCCTTGTGCATGCTGTCAGTGATGAGTTAACATCCATTTTTAATTATTGGTAAACATACCAATCAAGGAATAGCCCTTTGTCAAACATTACTGTTTAACAGCATTCACTGACTGTTTACAATTAAGCTATAGTTCAAGTACATTTGATAACAAAATTATTTTTCACCTAAGTCTCTCCAAAAACAAACATTATGTAAAAACATAGCAGTGCTAGTTTGTTTAATATTTGTGTAGCATCTTGCTGATATTCAGATTTTTTTATTAGGTATAGTATTTCTTCTACTATAGTATGAAGAAACATTTTTCCTGTGTTAAAAAAATATATTTGAAAACAAAATATGTTTTTCCGTTCTCTTTAACTTAAAAACAATTATACATATGGTACTGGTGTACTAGTACACTGTATATATAAAAATAAAATAAAGCTGAACTCGAATGTTATATTAATCAGAGGGGACATTGTACCATATTAATCGGACAGTCCCTGGCATTGACACCGCCCGACACAATGGTCCAATCAGCTACACTCTTTCAACGTAAGTACATTCTAACCAATCACAGCACCGTTAACGTCGATCAACAAGGTCAGCGGTCAGTTTTGAATTTTGAAAGGATGATGTAGTGGGTTGTTTTCCGTGTACGGATATAAAGCATCTTATCAAAACTTACCATTGATTCTAAATCTAACAGGTAAATAGACTTATTATTTTGTTATTATGTCATATTTATTTCGTATATTTTCTCGACTAATTTACATCTTGTTATTTGTTACGAACTAGGCGACTATGTAGTTCGTCCTTCCGGAGTCGTCGCCTTGGAACATCAGTGGGCAATGACACGAACACAGTGTGAATATCGTTTACATTTTGTAAGATTCGGCGTGCTCTGTTATGTTTTCTGACCCACAAAGCATGATCTTAGTAGTGTTTAATATCCGCGGGTTCTTTTTCCCGTTGTGTTCCCCGTGAAACAGGTTCACACGTACTCATTCAAAATTTCCTTTGTGTCATGTTTTTTTTTTTTTAATCGGATTTGAGATTAATGATTTGGCCATTTAATGTGTCTTGGCATTGTGATTATGGTATAGGATTAGGTAGGTATACTGTATATTAATTGGTCTCAGTCTTAAATGGTCTTTAATATTTATTCAAGAATTTTCCAATTTCTTTTTTTGGTATTGGCAATTGTGAGCCCATTCAATTTAAATTTCTACTATTAGTACTAAGTACCGTAGTCTGAAAATTAGATAATCATATTACTGTGACAATAATTTTGTTTTCATTCATCGTTTGTTTACTTCAAGCTGCAGTTCTTAACACCATGACGAACGAAATAATCGACAGCAAAACCAAGCAAGCTGCAGCTATTGTTAAACTGTGACAATATTTTATATACCTGTATCTTATTTGTACATAAATCAATGCCTGTATGTGATTTTAGATTATTTAGTCAACCATTTCCGCTATGTGCTGGTAGTGGCAACATGTCATATAATATTGTCTCTTTATGGCAAGCGTTAATAAATTCTAGCAGCAAGAGTACTTTTCCATTCTTTTAGAAATAATAGTCTTGATTTTGTTGTGTTTTAAATAGGGCCTGTGCTTTGTATGTTGGTAAACCAGCACTGCCAAACTCAAAACACAAAAAAACTAAAACAATGAAAAAAATATGTGCATAAAACCAATCTGATGCCATATTGTTTATGTCATTTACTAAGATTTGCATCACTCATGATTACTGACACCCTTTAACATTTTCAGTCAGCAATCACAAGTGATTATCTTTTTCCAATGCTTTAAAGCGTGGCTCAGCAATCCCAGGGATTGCACCAATTACATGTGAAATGTAATTTGCATGCTCCGCCCAGTTGTTTACTTGGTACACAGCTGTTATCCTTTCAACCGAAGGTGTTAATTCCGTGAGCTAACATCATGCATTATGTCATATGTTAAATTTGAGAAATATACTTGACATAATGTCGGGAATGTATTTGTTGCCGAGCCCCTAGAAAGAACCTTGATTTTGTCATGTTATCATGACAAACCAGGCCTGTCACATTCGCAAATAAACTAATCTAGGCCTGTACCCATAGCTTGGTTCATCTTTTCATCAACAATTGGGTGAATCCGTCTTTTTTCCCTTCTCATAACTGACCTAGTTCACCTCTGTTGTCGCTGGAAAATTAGAATCTAGCAAGTTTACAAGCCCTGGAACTGCCAATGCCTTTCTTTGCACACATAAACTAAGGAAGTTATTGGAATTTTTACCTTCTCTCGTACACTCCCCAACTCCTGCCATCCGCACTAGCTCGGGCCGGACCACTCTGTGAATGAAGTGAATGGACAAACAGCTCACAGCATATCATTTCCTATTAGCTCTCAAATATCACTTACCCATACATCATCAACTCCATAATTACATGATAAACATACCTAGAGATTGAACAAACAACTTGGGATTAACACCTTGCATTTGCATAAACCCATGACTGACAGTCATTTAAAGCAGTCGAAACAACTGTTTGAATCATGCTTTCCCATCGCTTTTTACACGGAAATCACACTGACATCGCTTCAAACTTGTGAATTAACATCCAAATTGTTTCGCGGATATATTCATGTTTGTGTGAAATATGAAAATAATGTGCCACAGGCATTAAGATTGTTGAAAAAAGGGTCGTTTTGTGGAGCACTCCGAAGTGATGTTTCACGCTTGAGTGCATTGGCATACTGAAAACTGGCGGCCATCTTTCCTAATTTTTATACTCATCTTGTTCTGGATCATCCATAAAGCTGGCTTCCAAACTGTTTTTTTTTGGCACACTTGTGAATATGGTATTAGTATAGTCAACAATGTTGCAATATGAAAACAGAAACAATTTAGCCATAGTACTACCCAAACAAAAGTTACTTAGTCCAAAATCAGTGGTGCCAGGGGAAATGAGAATCATACCGAGAAATGTAGCAAATCATGTTCATAACCTTAGAGCATTTGATAGTGTCAATAAGAAAGTTCCTCTTTATTATTGCAGTGCTCATAGAGACTTTCCTAGGGAGTTTGCAAATTCCCAGTACGAATCTTGTTTACTGTCAAGAAACAATTCTTGAATGTGATAATTATTATATGATTATCATAAAAATAGAATATATTTAGGAAACATATAAATACTTTTTCAACATTCATGAAAATAAACATTTTTATCATACTGGTAAAAAGTAGATTACTGTCGTCCATTGTCAGATTTATTTTCAACATAATGTTACAATGACTGCTCATGTAATAAAAGAATTGTATTTTTTCATGTATTTCTCAGCAGTTCTTGAATTATGTCTGCCGCATCCTCGTCCAGTGCTATCTTTTGCAATCCATTTTATTATTTGGAAGCGATGAAACATAAACATGCGGACGTTTTCAATGACTGGTGTTGTACAGAGCTG
This sequence comes from Saccoglossus kowalevskii, assembly GCF_978046115.1. NCBI lineage: Eukaryota > Metazoa > Hemichordata > Enteropneusta > Harrimaniidae > Saccoglossus > Saccoglossus kowalevskii. The sequence continues at coordinate 14,835,950 of NC_140650.1, read as the reverse complement.
TCACATGTATTAGATTTCAAAGGCACGCAGAGTGTTGGAGATGTATTGCTTGGTAATACTGAAATCAAATATCCAAGAAACTCTATGAAGAAGTTCAAAGGTCAGAAAAGACGGAGTAAGTTTTCTTTAGTTGTTACAGATTTTAAAGCTCCATTGTTATGAGGCCTGACAGAAGAAACCCATTCTGCAGAAATCTACTGCTCTCTGCGATAATCTAAAATACCTGGGTTCTTCAACAAGCACAGAGAACAGGCCTGACATTTTTCATTGTCCCCATCCTACAGAAGGGCTAATAGCATGCGTGAACTTATATGCGAGTGCATTTCTAATGTGTGGCCCTTTGCATGCGTTTAATATACACTACATGTAGGTATACTTTGTTTGGCCATAGCTGCTTATATGGTGTCTCCTGGATGTCTTAGTTGCCTTACAGCACAGGGTTTTTATTATTAACAACTTTTAAACCAGACTCTGAATCTACTTATGAGATTCACATCAGATACATTTTATTGGACTGTGTCAACCCTAGACTGGCACAGTCAGGGCGATTAATTTGTTTTTGTAGTTTAAATAAAATAAAAAAATTCGCGAAATGGAGGTGTTAGCGCGAAATCCCCTGTAACTGCGAAATCACCCCGACTGGTTTATTCTGCATGGCCCTCTATCGACACTGCAGGAACCCGTCAATTTTTCAACTGGTAATTATGTTAATGAGTGTTCTAATTGACAATCATCTAAGCCAATCACAACGTCTCTTCAACTGACCTCTGACCGGGAAGACGTCGGCTGATTGTAGCAGCCGATTTTTTTCAATTCTACGACAGTATGAGTTACATTTTTACACATTGTGATGAATAAGAAACGACGACTACGGCAAATTCGAATTTCAATGTGCCGCCATGTTGGGTCTGCAGTGTGACATGTACCATGTTGACCTCATTATGCACGTATTTCCGCGCCCACTTCATTATAATATGTGCTCATGAATATTTAATAGCAATGAATTTCCTGCAGAATAAACCAGTCGCGATTTCGCGCTAACACCTCCATTTGGCGAATTTTTTTATTTTATTTAAACTACAAAAACAAATTAATTGCCCCGACTGCGCCAGTCTATGTCAACCCATGTGTGTCTTCAAGCTTGTCATCTATTGTACATACTGTAGAATACTTTATTTTGGCTTGGAATTTATTTTCGCTATTTTCGCTGAAGGGATGATTGCGTGAAAATAAAATCCAGTGAATATACTTTTTTCCCTATATTTCACATTAAACTCATCAAAGATCAGTGAAAATAAATTCCATATATATGTGTCTTTCATATATTTATCATACATTAAAGGGCGGTTGCTGTTTGCGCCAGGTCCTGTTTGATATGGCACTAGCAACATATACAACTTGTGTAAAATGCAATGTTTGTTTACATAAAATTAAAACATGTGCTGTGTTTTATTTATTTAGTACTTGGAGGAGTTTTTGGAGCGCCATTAACTGCTGAAGGCTATTGTCAAGCCAAAGTACTGACAGAATACCTTAGAAAGCGTGAGTAGATTCTGACTGTGTGTTCTCACTGCTGATTACACTCTGATCTTCAAATGCTTGTCAAGTTTGAGATTTAGATACCATTGTGTTACCGGTATATATTTATAAATAACACTTATAAAAATTATGTTATGATGTCTTTTGATTCATATTTGGGTCTCATGTAATGTATATACATGTAACAACCTTAAAATATACATTACCTTGTAAATGACATTTTTAAACTAGGGTATATGCTATACAAATTTGGTTGCAAGCATGACGTACAACATGTACCAGTAAACATTAACGATGACGATCAGAACTTATTTTTATATACTTTATAATTTTATATTCTCAATTATGTAGATTACATTGGAAACGCGTGTAAAATTTGCAGACACTAGTTTTTTTTCTCTTTTGAGTTCTATTGTGAACATACATACAGACATATACACACATAATGTACTTGCCTCCCTACATACATACATACAGCACTGTACGCTCTACCTATCCACTGCTTTGTGATGGTGCTGGTAAGTGAACAGTGAACATTTTTGTTGATTATTTTGTAAATGATGAGACAAACTATATATTATTGTGTGATTATGTTAAATCAACGTGGTATTTTGAATTGTTTTAGATCTTCACATTGAAGGTATTTTCCGAGTTCCTGGGAATGCTGAAAGACAGAGGTTGTTAAAAGAGAAGATAATAGCGAGTGAGATACTTGACTTAGATACCGATATTTTCACTCCTCATGATGTAGCATGCGTGTTGAAAACATTCCTTGGTGAACTGCCTGAACCACTATTATCAGACAAACAGTTCCAAGCACAAGTACAAGCAGCAGGTAACTTTTTGTGTTTTTTATTTCTTTAAAAGCTGAAGTCATCCACTGTCACCTTTCATGAAATATTTGTTCAGCAATTTTGATAGCCAATGGGAAATTTAATTTAAATTACATAAATTTTGTTGAATAAAAAATTATGGAGTTCACATGGTTAATACTTATTGATAGAAATAATCGTCTACATCCTCTTTCAAGTGATGCAATGCCAAATTGCATAATGTTGCACATGTTTGTATTTGAAGTATTGAACTACCAGTTTTTCACTGTCATGATTCCTTGACAAGATCATACGAGTTTTTGTTTGCCAGGCTTTCCTAATATTGAGTGAATTGTTTTTTTTATGTGTAGATTGCAAGTGATGGTACATATATGGTGTACTTAAGACTGATTAATATGGTGCATGAAATAATATCAAGAAAATTAAGGCTTTTGTTTCTTTTAAAGATTTAACTTACAAGTTAGAAGAATATAAGCCAGCAGCCATGAGTGAAGAGAATTTACAGAAATGGAGAGATAAACGAAAACAAGACCACATCACATCCCTGACATATTTATTTTTAATGTTGCCGAGTCACAGCTATAAACTATTGCAGGAGTTGTTGGAACTGCTTTATTTGGCTGCTAAAGAACAGACTCATAATAAAATGACAGCATATAATCTTGGGGTTATGTTTGCACCTCATGTGTTATGGCCAAGATATGTAAGTATATCTATGACCTCATTTCTTAATGGTCGTACATTCTGGTATTTGGGGGGAGGGTATCGCTACTTTGACATGTATGGTACGACAGTATGTGGAAGATTGTTATCTGAGATTGGCCAATTCATGCCAATGTTATCGTTTCATATGTTATTTCCATTTAAGAGTAAATTTTGTAGAATTCCTTGAGTTCGCATGACATCTTCACAACTGGTCTGTTCTGCTACACACACACACACACACACATATTTGTGATGGTAAAGTATGCTAATGACTAGCATGAATTGTAAGGTGCAAACATAGACTATACTGTCTATGCTGCAAGCAAAGGATAGTTTAGATCTGACCTATTCTACGCAACTGTAATCCATGCATAACCTTGATGCATTGAATTCTTTGCGTAAATACACACCTACTTTCCCTTTTTAGAATTCAGCCACTCCTGGGTTCCATAATGTCACTGCATATTGTGAATAATCAACAATGAATACACCTCCAGTCATAATTTGGCCATAATCTGACCATGATTTAAAAGAAAAAAAAAATTATAAAATTACCACTGCTGGGCCAGTCTATTCAATATTGTAAGTTATGTATGTGTAATCAATTGTTCCCAATCATCTCAAGGGTTGAATTTACATTGACATCTTATTATCCAAAGTTCAATCTTTTTGGGTAAACAACTACACACTAGAGATTTTCAGCCAATGAAAAATGTGGTTACACTGTGTAGCATGTTTCATTTATTGATCGTTTGTGTGTTTCAGTTTACTACAGATGATGTCAGAGATCAAAATTTTGTCAACAAATTGAACAAAGGTGTGGAGTTTATGATAAAATATTCTCAGAAGATTTTTAGGGTAAGTGTTCTACAATCCTCTGAAAAAAAGAATTTAGTTTATCTTGTGTCAAAATAATTCAACTGTAGTGTGTGTTTTTAGGCACATATTCAGTATTGTATTTTTCACAAATGTTCAGCTGGCATGTTTAGGGATCATGACACCCAACATTTGTTCACTTCATAATCGGTAGCTTCAACTTGACTGGAACCTCACCTAATTATCGTTTGCATTTCATTTTGTATCAGCATTTGACAAAAGGTAATTGAAAGGTACCCACTATGCACTGTGTCAACATAAAATATCTAAGTAAATGTTTCAAATATCCATACTGCATTACCGGTAATATTACTTTTATGGCTATCATTGTTCAACTGATTAAATTATTGCAGGTACCACCACTTTTACTCGCTAAATGTGAAGCTCATATCAAGAATGAATCATTACAACACAATCAGAATGAGTTGAAAAACCTTCAAGACACTCAAGATGGCCCCATTATAAGTAATCCACAAAGTGCCAATGTCCGTGTGAAAACTCGTCATACAACGGAAGACGCACTGGGAAAGTTATTCGATGGAGTTAAAAGTATGGAACCAAGTGCAAAGAGGAGAAAACTGATGAAAAATGTATGTGCATTTATATATTGGTTAATCTTCATCAAACACTTTTTTTTTCATGCTGTATTTTAATTTTTTGTGCTTCTGAAAAGTTTCTGCGTGGCTCAATATAGCTTTCTTACACACCAATAAATACATTTCTTTCAGTTTGCCAAGAACTGTCGCATGCCTACTGTCTATTCAATTCTTAATTTGCCAGGAACTGTTGCATGCCTACTGTCCATTCAATTCTTAATTTGCCAAGAACTGTTGCATGCCTACTGTCCATTTAATTCTTAATTTGCCAAGAACTGTCGCATGCCTACTGTCCTATTCAATTTTAGTTTGCCAAAAACTGTCACTTGCTTCACAGTCCATTAATTTATTTCAGTTTGCCAAGAACTGTCACATGCCTGGTACACCAGAAAGCGTTAGAGATGATGCTGCTAGATTCATGAGAGAGAAAAAACACAGTCGGAGTAAATCGTTTGGTGGCGTCATCAAGGTGTGTAAAAGTTTATTGATGTTTTAAATCTTTTTTTTTTATGGAGCTAATTTAAGCCACATTCCTAATCTGTTTTTTTGGAAATAAAACATCACAATTGATAGTGTTGTGACGAAAATGTTGCTATTAGATAACAAATGATGCACCATGTGTGCCATCCAATGTTTTCGTAATCACTGATTTTTACAAACCGTTTTTCAATACTATTTATTTAAATAGCCGGAATCTGGTATGCGATAGACTGCTACATGTATTGCTCACAAATAAGCATCTACCCATAAGCCTTTGCATTTTTAATGTGCATTGTTATTGTCGCTTATGACTCACTTGCCACGTGTGCACAGGTGACTTTGCTTTAACATTCTTACAGTGAGTGTGTGAAAAAACCCAATAGAAAATTTTTACCCTTGGCTGAGCATATTGAATACAACACTTATTTCTACAGAAACACATAGTTACACCTTTCAACAAAAAGCAAAGAAAAAACCGGCCAGGATCACCCCCAGCAACAACAGCTGCCCCTAGAAGTCGGGTAAGTTTTTAACAAGATAAGTATATCCTGGACATGCATTTATTTTAACTTGGTATATTCCCAATTCTACAGTATTCATCTGTCTTCGAATTGCTTAGAAAAATGGGATTTAACTTTGTCGTCTCATGAATGAGTGAAGTGACTGAACTATTATGTTAAGAACTGTTGTGTTCTTCTGTATTCTGTTTGGTCTTTACCATCATTACATATCTTATACATTCAACTGCAATATTGACTGTAAAGGGCTACACATATCTCTGTTATCATGACAAATATTCAATCAAGAACAACCCCAGAATACATACACATATATGCCACATATCTGTTCTATGCAGATTTGGCAGTTTTGCAAGGGATATGAACAAGCTGCCAGCCTTCATAACACGCACAAAAAACATAGAAATCATGTATCACAGTCATCAATACACGATGTATGAGTTGATTTGTTCATTATGATCATATTTGGTGACCCCAATCAAGCATTGTTTTTAGTACCAATAATCAATATTGCTTTCCATTCTCAGCTTTGTAGCATGCATTACAGCAATCAAGCTTTTAATACTTTGGGATTCTCATCACAGAATCTCAAATACTCCTTTTTTGAGTGAGATTTGTCGGTTTAGGTTTAATTCCACGTAAACACCATTGGCATAATACAGGTAACAATTGGGAATTATCTGTGACTTTGAATCCCATTATTAAAATCACATATTATTATTTGCATGTTTTTGTTTTTATTTTTCATAGATGATATTGCATGATGATACAACTAACTCACCAAACGTCATTACATCATCCATTTCCCCTAAACACAAACGCGATACTTTGATCCTTCGACTATTTCACGATGATGGCACGCCAGAAAAATCTGCAAGTCCTAAAACTAGTGTACCGAGACAGGTAAAGAGAGTGGATCACTAATTTTAAATTATTTCTCAATAAGGGACGGTTGTGAGAATTGAGTATGTATTTTAAAATTTCATAAACAAATCAGTGATCCTTATGTTCCTTTTCAAACTACACCATAATTAAAAATAGCTTCTGTTTCTACAGAGAAAAAATAATTAATTCTTCGACACTACTCAAAGAACACCTTTACCCATTATCCATTTAATATCTATGTGAAACAATTTTTTTATCTTATTGGCCATGCAAATATATTCAAACTGAGGGTCGGCATTTTTGCAGACAATTGAAGTAAAATGAGTAATCTCCATATGTTAACATTAATGGCATTTTCACTCAAATTTACGGTGAATATCTGACTGCGACAGAGTCCACTCTGAGCCCTTGAGAAGCACATAGCTTCCAGACTAAGAGCATCTAAATATCACTATGAATTATACACTCACAACCCTCCCTTCTGAAGGAAATAATTACACTATTTGTTTTTGCATGTTTTTTTTTTTTTTGCTTTAATTACAGAGTAATAAACTGGCTGGCATGAAAAATTATGTGTTAAGACATAATAAAAAGCGTTTGTAAGAATAACTTTCAATATACAATTTTTAATTGATAACAATCTCTAGTTCTTTGTAGAATAATTTCACTTGGTATGGTGATGTGAATTGTCAGTGTTTATCAATCCAAAGCCTGATAAGTGGCATACTGATATTAATTTGTGAGTCCGCATTCTGGGGTTGACACTTACCAGGCTCATGATGATGGCGAGTGGCATCCTCCTGTCAATGAAGAGTGGATACTCATGGGTTATAATAATCTTCTCTAACAAAGACTATTAATAGGACTTGCTTTCCAAACATATTATTAAATCTTGTTCTCCTGTATTTAGGTTACATTTTCAATTTTTTTTTTTTTTGTAGGTGATTTCAACCTCTAAACCTCCACTGCAAACACATAATCTTTAAGAATGTATAACGCTATATACGAATGATGAAATACTCAACACTGCCATCAACTCGTACATAAATGCACTACCAGTATGCACATTTGTGCAGCATTTGGTCCAAAGGGTGTATTCTGCTGAATCTCTGTTCATCCAATGGTTGCAGTTTTTAAACAAGATACACCATCAATTTTGCATTTGAAGTGTCTACTGCTTAACAAGCCTTAGACCATGTAGTTAACACAGAGTACTGTCCACAAGCTCATTATTCCAAGTAAAAATACAGTACTTGTACTGTTGAAATATTCTATTTTAGTTTCCAAAAGTCTCGGTGAGATACACATTGTGCGAGTGGTAGTGTTACCAAGGAATTTCTGTCCTCTTTACAATTATGTACATATTTAATAAACAGCATTACATATTTACTAACATTACTTTAATTATTCTGATTATTACTTATTGCTGTAAATAAGATGTATCATTTTCTGTAGCTTTCCATTTTACACGCGTCTATTGTATTTTTTAAATACAAAGTTAGTACACTTGTTCATGTATGGGATAAATATGACATTGGGGGGGGGGGGGGGGGGTTCTGACAAGCAAGTCTATGAAAACAATTTTCCTACTCTTACAAATGACCAGTATATATTTTGGGGGATTGTTTGACTATACATTATTAACATCCAAGACGAGAGCACTATGCCAATTATTAGTTTTCCACTCTAAAATATTCATAATTTGACATAAACACAATTTCTTTCTTCCTCCTTCTTTCCCAAGGTGCCAGAGAAGTTTAAAATTATCAGTGTTGATGTATACAAACTGCCATCTACTTATGAGCTTTGCGATTTTAGCATGCTTTAAGTGTTGCTTAGGACTTGATTCCCGCAAGTGTGTGGTGACAATCCCTCCACTTTAACTTTCACTGGTATTTAATTTCACTACTTTGATCAAAATCAGATTTTCCAGCATAATTATGAGTTTATTGTACTTTTTACATGTTCACATTCATTAATTTAACGAATTTCACTTGTTAAAACCAGTGAATGTGTTTACTGTTTGTGAAATTCTGTTCTTGTGATGCTCTGTTAATCAAGCATTTCGCATGTAATCATATCGTACAAATGTCTATAAAAGTTCAGTTTAGTCAAACAATCCTCTCAATAGAATAAATAGGAAATTGCAATTGATTGATAGAAATAAATAGCACTATCCACAATGAACAGCACATTTTAGCACTTTATTGTTTCTAACCTGTTAATTTTTATTTTCACTGTACAGAATTAAAGTTTGATTTTAACTTGAGAATTGTACATGCAGTTTGTTCATACTTGCTCTGCAGCAGAGAACATTTCCTCAGTTTGTGTCTTAAATATCAGTGTTCTGTGGTTCAGCAAATTTTAGACCTCAATACTGGTACAAGCTTAAGCAGCAAATTTACAAGAAATATAAAGAATCGTTTTCACTGCTTAAACCGCGGTAGTCGCCGCGCCGCGCTGCGCATGTTCAACATTTGTGTTGATAAACATTGATTTTCCCACAATCCAATGCGCTCTTCAAATGGAAATCGCAAGTATGAAGTTTGACCTGGGCGCGACTTGCACTGATTACCGACGATGACTCTTTCGATACTTTCCAATCACATGAAAATCACCTAATTAAAGCTTGGAAACATGTCAGTTCGTACTGCGCAACAAAGTCGCCATCTTTGTTTATACGAGACCCATGTATGCGGCGACAACCGCGCTTTAACATTTTGACAGTTTCATTTGATTCAAGCTAAATTTGTGCCTCCCATTGCACAAGTCTGGGAATATCTGAGCCATGTTAACCAGGTGACTTGTAGGTAATACTACTTTTTAGCTTGTCTCTATTCAGCAGTTTTCATCCTTATTGTTTCTCATACCCATTTACTAGGACTGTTTTTCAGAACTAAGTTGTGCTTGTATTACTTAAAATAAAGAGCACAAAGTTCCCCTAACTACTTTAATATGGTAAATTTTCAAGCAGCAATACTCAATCTCACAGGCAGTTCTATTTCTACAATTATATCCACCACCATGCGATCTTGTGCTTGTTGATTGGTCGATGCATCATATTGGTACTACTTTCAAATCTGATAAAAGCGTACGTGTTTGTGGATTTTTTTCACTTTTTGTGGCACAAACTGAATGGCAATAGAACTAGTTAATAGCTGTCAATACCATGAAGTGCTTTAGTTTGCCTGGCACCTTAGTAATTTGAGATGAAATTATTTACTTTTCTAAATTTTCAGTGCATTTACGAAATCATTATCAACCATCGATAACATATTTTTAAACTTGTTTACCAGTATGAAGAAAGCAACACGAGAGCCCTTTAATGACATGCCAAAAAATACGCATAGTAAAAGTTTTGTGACGTTTCACCTGTGTAGTGGCAGAGATACTTTCAGTGTCCTGGCGCAAGGATGTCTGGGGGGAAGAAGAATGAGCAACACCGTGTGAATGCATGGCGACTACTGAATGAGCTTAATTAAAGCAAGTGGTAGACAGTTGTACCTGATATTAATGTTATTATTAATTAGTGAACACCAGGACAGGAAGTATGGAGAAACTAAAGTCCATTGCGTGAAATGCTTCGGTGTTTGAATGTCTAGGACACACAATTACATTAGGCCAGAGGACTGTCTAAGCAGGTGGTTGAAAGCAGCATGTAGTTTACTATATGAATTGGGTGCAATTGCTACAGATCAGTGTCCTATACAAAGAGTTGCACGACACACAACCTGCGACAAGGATGCAAACATAAATTTGCAGTATTACTTTGTTCAAAGACACTAGTGTCTTTGCTTTGTTAAAGTATGACAGAGACCAACTGTCTGTTTCTGGTCTCTGTTGTAGTAAACTACCTCTACCCGGCAGGTATTTACTAGAACCTTTTCTTTGTGCATTATCTGAAATTTGTCTTGTATTAATTAATGTAGTCAATCATGTACACTAATTTTTAATTTTGGTAATGAACCATTTGGGGGTGGGGGGCAAACAATTTTGCACATACTGTTTACTACATTTTAGTATTATCTCAACTTTTTGACACATTTCAATAGAACTTTGCACGGAAGTGCCCCTGGGAAAATCACATGCCTGCTTTACCCAATAGATTACATTTTCTGGAAAAGTAATATGGGAATTCTTTAATTAAAAACAAAGTCATTGTCAAGTTTGTAGTATAGCCATGAAATATTGCATGACTACCCAGGCAATGTCTATAATATCTAGACATGCACGAGTTCTGGAACTGCAGTCGATAAAAATACACAAGTTTGTCAGATATGAGGCAAGCATGATAAAGATGAATTAAACAAAATCAAACAAAATCTGTCCGCACATGACAGATCTGGTACCAGAAAGGTGAACATATATGTTTTTTAGTTGGATCATGAAACAAATGCATGTGCACATGTCCAATATGATGTACTCGTGAACTACATTCTTAAAAACAAAATGACCACCGATCGGCCATTTTTAATTTGATCAGAAAAATGACATGCACCAAAGTCCCAATGTATTCAACGTACATTCCAAGTTTAAACAAAATCCATCAACACATGAAAGAGTTCCAGTTTCAAAATGGTGAAAATGTTTGACATCAAAAAGGATGCCATCTTCAATTGGATTATGAAACAAATTCACATGTGCCGGATTCTGCCATAAATTAGCTCAGGGCCATTAAACGGCAGTTTGGGTTTAAAAAAAAATAAAATGGGACCAAGAAATAGCCCAGGGATATTTTTCTGCAGTTTTTAAAGTTTTTTTTAAAAATATTTTGGCGTAATCTTTTCTGATGCCTAAAATAGTCTATTAAGTTTTTATTCAAGAGTATGGTTATTGTGACTAGCGTGAATAGGTTAGCTCCATTTCGACAATGACATGTTATCACTGTAAACAATGTTAAATTATTCTTCCAATGCTCAGTTTATCTTTTGAAAACAACTATTTTTTGATTTGAAAAAAAAAAAATCATGCCATTTTCCCATCAAAATCCAAGCCAAAAGATCCTACTGCAACATCGGCAAATCTCTTCTGGTAATTTGAACACGTTGGAATCATCCAGCATTTTATTGGTTAATCAGCGATTTGACCTATTGGGTCAACTATGCAAAAGAAAGGACATGGCGGAAACTCTACAGCATTATATGCGACCGGAATCATTTGCTTACAATGAAACTAAGTTGAATTTTATTTGCATTTCATAACAATTCAACGAATTTATTTTTTGTGCATTATTATAATCACTACTGAGTAATAATCAACAATTGTGAAACGCAGCATGACCGGATTGCGCTACCGTGATCATTTGCTACAAAGCAATGCAGTTAGTTGGTTTTCGTTTATATTTAAAAACTTCGTTTAGAATATACTTTCGTTACCAATAAAATAAAAACAAATGTATTTGAAAAATGACACTGGGTGACATTGTAATGAAATTTCAGGCGGTCTACTTTTTAATTCTGCAATGATTTCTTTTGTCTTGGGTGGCCCAACTGCTGGCCTTGAATGTCGCGTGGGTGGTTTTAATGAAAATAGAAGTACCCAACAAATATTTGATTATTTTTTGAAATTTTGAACCTCAAATAAGCGCCAGCAGTGAAATTGTCCACGGCGATTTTTCGGATGGGCGAATTTACGGCAGAAACCGGTATAATGTCTGGTGTATGTGTGGAGTCTGGACTTGATTGATGTGTGATATGGCTGGAGAGAAGCATGCAAGCATTAAAAGGAGCATGAAGGCGCGACAATGTCATATAAATCATTATCGGATAATTATCGTCTAATAAAATCTAATGAAATGCTGGCAGAGATGTCTAACATTTTTAGACGATAATATTGGAGAAAAAACGAACTGGCCCAATAGTTGCACAGACAGACCTGTCTAACTTAGACATTTTTAGACGATAATATCGGATAACGTTAAAAAGTGCAATGTCGCGCCTTCCTCAAAAGGAGGTCAATCAATAAGCCCAAATGGGGCCTAAAAATCATGCAAGAGATTTCAATAGTTGCAGCTGATGACACTTTAATGTACATAAATTAGCAAATATCCAGCTATTAGATTGTATACTTATTGGTTATCTCGGACTATGCACACATAGGGGAGATTGGTAGGGTTTTCTGTTTGTACAGTATTGTGGATCAAATTACTCTCACATCTGTGATTCTCACAGCAGAACAATCCTTAAATTTTTAATTAGCTTCCAATACTTTCTTTCTGTTTCATGTCTTCAATTCCCTCAGCACACTTGAGTTTGTTCCAAGGTTTCTTTGATTCTTGTTTGCTCATGAATCTGTTTTTTAAGGACATTTTGACATATGTGGATGTAATCATAAATTTAGTATACAAGCTGTAGCTACAAAAAGGCAGGGTTATCGAACAGTGAGATGTGCTGGTTTTCTGTTTCTTGCATCACAGGTGTTGCCTGTATGCTGGGGTTAGAGACATTATGAATCATCTTTGTTCTAGGTCCATCATATCGTCAGAATGGGTGTTTAATAACAGTACGACTTTTAACTACAAGCTGGTGAAATCAGAAATCTGTAACCTGCGTCAAATGACGATCATTAAAATAATGATGCTTTTTCAATCTTGGATCAGAGTCTTTTGAACTGAAGAATGACATCACTGAAGGGGTACCTTTCGCACCATTGTCTCCATCCTCATCATCATCCCTGTAAAGATGAAAACTGATATTAGCACTACATGTTGTCTCCTTCTGCTATGTGTCTTATCTCTGTATATTCGCCAATAGTCTGTCGATAAAAACCCTAGTATAACACAACGCCCACCTCCCATGCTGTGTTTTATCTTAGTATAATCACTAATACAGTCTGTCGATAAAAACCCTAATATAAAACAACGCCCACCTCCCATGCTATGTGTTTTATCTTAGTATAATCACTAATACAGTCTGTCGATAAAAACCCTAATATAAGACAACGCCCACCTCCCATGCTGTGTGTTTTATCTTAGTATAATCACTAATACAGTCTGTCGATAAAAACCCTAGTATAAGACAACGCCCACCTCCCATGCTATGTGTTTTATCTTAGTATATTCACTAATACAGTCTGTCGATAAAAACCCTAATATAAGACAACGCCCACCTCCCATGCTGTGTGTTTTATCTCAGTATAATCACTAATACAGTCTGTCAATAAAAACCCTAATATAAGACAACGCCCACCTCCCATGCTACAGCCTAGGAAGTTGCGAGTACCTACTCGCAAATGCGCCTAAAAATACGTCTATGCGAGTAAAAACTTTTAAATATCCGCATTTAGCTTGCAGTTATCAGAAACTACTCGCATTTTGCGAGTGAAAATTGAAGCAGCTGAAACATGCCGTGCACGCGTCAGACTAGACGTGCATCTTTGAATAATTTACGATGTACTCGGAAAGTCTAGTTTTAGGCGCATGGCAAGTGTCATGTTGCAATTGAGAGCGTACAAGCCAAAATAAAAAAAAATAGTAAGATTGTAAATATGTGATTGACAGTTTTTGTTTCAAAATACGGGCATACAGTGTTTTTTTTAAATGAACGGCGGTTTACACTGTCGGCGGCTCTTTGATTGTCAACAAAACAATTTTCATCTGCTAATGTGACTGCGTTTTTCAGTGTCAAGTCGCGTTGGAAACATCGATAACCAAAGTCACACTGTCGCATTGTCCGCTCGAACAAGACATGGCGAATAAGCAGATTACTAATTTCTTTCGGTCGGTTGAGCAGAACGAAATTCCAACAACTAACACCGGGACATCAGATCCTACATCCTCGCATCCAGCCACAAAACGGGAGATGGCATGGGATTCAATTTTGGGCACGAGTACGCGATCAAAATCTCGGAAGCCAGAACAAGATGGAAAAATTGTGCGATGGATCGAGCAATTCGAGTGGTTAGACGTTGACACAAAAAAAGGCGGCCGACAACTCGAGGCTGGCAACATATATCGAGTATGGTGTAAATGGTGTCGATCGACACGAGAGAAGACAGAGGGGCCAGCTAAAGTTGTCTACTGTCTGTGCTGTTCAATCATGATGCATGGCCAGATGATGTTACCAGGCTTATAGTATATGGGCAAGAAGAATTAGCTTTACTTTTGCAATGGTTTGGTCCAATCTTAGAAAAAAACGGATGTGTTGCATCAAATGTACCTGCTGAGTGGAGACAACTAAAGCTTCTGGTGTTTAAACAGTTTCGTGATAAAACGCAGTCATCTCTATTGGCCCTGTGCTTAACAAAGACGCCGTATTGTGATAATTATAAGAATGTACTCCACCTGTGTCAGATAATGATCGCACTGCCCGTAACCACAGCCCAGTGTGAACGTGTTTTTTCTGCACAAAGGCGTATCAAGAATGAACAGCGTAATTTACTGCATCCAGAAAGTGTGGGTGATCTAATACGTATCAGCCTGAAAGGGCCTAGCATGGCTGAATTTGATCCTTCAAGTTCTGTTCACATACAGTGGATGCATGAATCAGTGCGGGCCAGACGACCAAATGTGAAACTGATGTGGCCTGATAACATCGTACATGCAGTCTCCGACCAGGATACAAATCAAGACTTTTTGTAACAGAACAGTAACTCTCATTACAGTATGTCATTATTGTAGTTATATACGCAAAGTTTAACATAACATATTTTATTTGTTTTACGCATGAAACAATTTTGCTCCTAAAATTTTAGGTTTAGGAGCATTTTGCTCCTAATTTCTTAGTGCTTAGGAGCATTTTGCTTTTTGCCAAAAAGTTAACTTCCTAGGCTGTGCTATGTGTTTTATCTTAGTATAATCACTAATACAGTCTGTCAATAAAAACCCTAATATAAGACAACGCCCACCTCCCATGCTATGTGTTTTATCTTAGTATATTCACTAATACAGTCTGTCGATAAAAACCCTAATATAAGACAACGCCCACCTCCCATGCTATGTGTTTTATCTTAGTATAATCCCTAATATAAGACAACGCCCACCTCCCATGCTATGTGTTTTATCTTAGTATAATCCCTAATATAAGACAACGCCCACCTCCCATGCTATGTGTTTTATCTTAGTATAATCACTAATACAGTCTGTCGATAAAAACCCTAATATAAGACAACGCCCACCTCCCATGCTATGTTTTATCTTAGTATATTCACTAATACAGTCTGTCGATAAAACCCCTAATATAAGACAACGCCCACCTCCCATGCTATGTTTTATCTCAGTATAATCACTAATACAGTCTGTCAATAAAAACCCTAATATAAGACAACGCCCACCTCCCATGCTATGTGTTTTATCTTAGTATATTCACTAATACAGTCTGTCGATAAAAACCCTAATATAAGACAACGCCCACCTCCCATGCTATGTGTTTTATCTTAGTATAATCACTAATACAGTCTGTCGATAAAAACCCTAATATAAGACAACGCCCACCTCCCATGCTATGTTTTATCTTAGTATATTCACTAATACAGTCTGTCGATAAAACCCCTAATATAAGACAACGCCCACCTCCCATGCTATGTTTTATCTCAGTATAATCACTAATACAGTCTGTCAATAAAAACCCTAATATAAGACAACGCCCACCTCCCATGCTATGTGTTTTATCTTAGTATATTCACTAATACAGTCTGTCGATAAAAACCCTAATATAAGACAACGCCCACCTCCCATGCTATGTGTTTTATCTCAGTATAATCACTAATACAGTCTGTCGATAAAAACCCTAATATAAGACAACGCCCACCTCCCATGCTATGTGTTTTATCTTAGTATAATCCCTAATATAAGACAACGCCCACCTCCCATGCTATGTGTTTTATCTTAGTATAATCACTAATACAGTCTGTAGATAAAAACCCTAATATAAGACAACGCCCACCTCCCATGCTATGTGTTTTATCTCAGTATATTCACTAATACAGTCTGTCGATAAAAACCCTAGTACAAAACTATGCCCCTTTCCTACATTGCGTGTTTTAACTTAGTATACTTACCAATATACAGGCACAGCTTTCTCCTCTAATATCTTATCTGCAGTAGACCAGCTAAATCTTACAAATCGTGGAAATCCAAAGACCGGCTCCATAACGTTTGATAACCACTGTTTAGTTGCCGGATCATTAGGATATCCAGATCCATATGGCATTTCGTTGATTTCGTCAAATTCTGGAAATTGCCAAGATTTCACAGCTCGATCTCTGCATACCTAGAACAGGAAAGATTTCATTTGCATTCAGCAGTTATGAGTTGACCATAAAAATATTTGGGGGTGGTTTAGATTACAAAAAAAAATCGGCAAAAAGAATTTTGAGAAAAATTTCTACAGAAAAATTAACCAAAATTCTAGGAACACAAACAGTAACATTCTGAACAAAAAATTTCAAGGTCAAAATTAATCGAGGGGAAATTTTTTTTCTCGAGTATCCCCTTTCCAGAGTTTCTAATAGTCAACCCCTGATGTATCGGTACTGTTGTTTGATTTTGAAAGTTTTCGAAAGTTGGTTTGAGAGTGCCTGCTTGATGAACTAAATATTTTCACAACTCATCTGCTTGAGGGCGGTGTACTTCTCAATAATGCTGAAATTACCGTTCAATAGACAACTTGAGTTTCCTGGTTTCAAAAATGTAGTTGTTTGACAATACTTAATGTTTCAGGTTTTGAATAGACATTCTTCGGTCTTGCACATGAATACAAAGATGTAAAAATTTATATTTTTTATCCCAGTCCATGCATGTGTGGGTATGGATGAATGAAATCAAGTTTACATTACCTAAACTTTCCTAGAGCTAGTATAGCATTAAGGATGTTGTATACGTTTTTGGTATTGATTTTCTAAACTGATATTTTCATATAAAATATTTACTGAACCACACAAAGCTATATATTGATGGAAAGCTTATTATTTCACACTGGATATGAAATCGACAATAAAAAAATAATTGAACCAATGAATAAACAAATTTAGTGGAACATTGGCAACAAAACAGCTTTTCAGACAGTTTCTCATCGCTTGTTCAATTTGGGGACATTTCGCCACCCACCTAGCTCCGACTGGCATAACGTACAAAAGGTCTACCTGGCGGCCATTATCCATCTACACACCGACTCAGGTCAACCAGACAACATCTCGGACAACGTACAGTTACAACGTACACTACTTGGCATCAAAAGGTCATTAGGGGACACCAAGAAACCACGACTCCCTATCACTATGAACATTCTAAGACGCCTGAAAGAATCACTCCGAACGCACCCAACCATCCACACAAATGACAAACTCATGCTATGGTCAGCATTTACAGTCGCCTTCTTTGGATTCCTAAAAGTCAGGGAATTTACTGCAACGTCGCCCCAGCATTTTGACAAAACCTGTACCTTACTGATCGAAGACATAACATGTGCAATTGAGCTACACGTCCAGTTACGTGCATCCAAAACAGATCCATTTCGTCATGGCTGCATCATCAAAATTGCGCCTACATTCACCTCAGTCTGTGCCGTTCGTGCGTACACCAAGTATTGCAGCATCAGTGCCCCATTACCCCAAACGCCTGCCTTCCAGTTTCACTCAGGGAGTTTGCTTACACGTCAAAGCCTAACTACTCACTTGTGTGACCTGTTGACTAGAGCTGGGATCCAAAATCCACGCCTGTACACAACCCACAGCTTCAGACGAGGGGCAGCGACAACCGCAGCAGAAGCGAACGTGCCAGATTGGTTAATCAAGACTCTAGGAAGAAGGCGAAGCGCCGCATACCAAGTGTATATTGGCACACCTTCGTCAACGCTACAAGCTGTGCCTCGAATCCTCTGCGGACATTCATCTTAGGCGCCTCCTCCTACTACCTGTGGATTCTCAACCTCACGTGACTCTCACACTGGCATCTCGTTTGCCACATCCATGTACTTGCGTTATGTCGTGGTGCTACCTTCGACCATCCAACTTTGTACTCGCTCATTATAACCTTGTTACATTTATTTACATGAACTATATTTCGCTTTAGACATTTACCTTGACATGTTTGTATCATTTATTTTACTTTCAGTCGTGACGACCACCTTTTGCATTTTATATATCACAAGCAACTTTAATGCCACAACAATTCCCAGGTTCATTGATACTGATTCCTCGGCTTGCTTGTCGCTGCGCCATTCCCGGCCATCTCAAAATTTGGGAGTTGTCATCGCAGTGCATGTGGGCACCACTCGGTTAACACGCTGCCATTCTTCGTGAATAGAGTCAAACATGAGACTTTGTGCACGGAAATGGTATCCGCAACGATGGTCGGGTGGTGACCCCTGCGTTGACTGGTCTCGATCAAGTACCATGCTAATCTCTCCGTGATGTGAATCAAATCTGCGACTCACATCACGGAGCAGGTTTCGGTGACGACGCTTGACCATGGCTCACACTCCTTCTGCTCTCAGCCAAGACTTGGTCTTTTGTGTCGTTTCTTAGCATTAATTGTAGATTTGTAAAATAACCTGTTCGCCATAAATCGTGTTTTCTGTTTTTTAGTTCCCAAAACTGTTGTGACAAAATTAGTGGGACTACTGCCGGTATATTACATTCAGTTCACTTTCTATATCAGGTATAACAAATCTAACTTCATTGAATTTGTCAAGTTATTTATTGAGAATGTGAAGATTAAGAAAAACAAGCAGCCTCTCGGCTGAGATAGCTCCGCTGTTAGCAATGCAAATTTCAATTAAAGAACAGAAGATATCATTAGAAAATGAACAATATGTATAGTATCAAAACAATCAGACTTGCGGTTTTCAACAAGAAGTGGAAAATATCACTTTTTACCAAAAATAACAAAAATATTCACCAAAATTAGAGAATTGAAGATATCATCATGAAATGGACAAATCTAAGAGAGGTCTACCCAAGGTACATATACACCAAGTATCAAAGCATTCAGACTTGTAGTTTTCAAGAAGAAGTCGAAAAAGTAAAACATTGACACGGACGACAGACAATCACTCATATGATAAGCTCAGCTCGACAAAGTCGACAGCGGCGCTAATAAAACAAGGATGCTCACACACAGACGCGTATGTTTTCTTTTACAGGTGCTCATCTCAGGCTTTATGTGTGGCCAAGTCCGGGGGCCAAATGTTTCACTTTCGACTCATTGTGGTCGTGGTGTCAACGAGTCCATGACACGTAATTTGGTCACGAAAACTAAGTCTGCCATGTGCTCAAATTTTCTACCTCCATGGTCTGATCAATTAAATTGTGGAAGGTACTAACGTTATTTTTATAATAATCGCATACTGTCGATGTTCTTCTCCAAATTTCCTTGGATTCGTTTTCTTTCGTCCCTGTCATAGTCGACCCCTAGCCCTGCGTACAGTGCTGTGTGCACAGGGACGCGTTCGATTGATAGATGTCCCCACCATAGCCCTGCGAACCTCCATAGACAAAGTCCGGGACTTTGAAAAAAAAATATCTTTTTTAATGAAATAACATGCCCAGGTACCAAAAATGATGATCGATTACCAGATATATCCAGAACTCCCAGTTCGGAGTCCAATCGTGGATGGAATCGGCTACTTTGCCCTAAAAACAAACACATTCTCTTGCGTGAATGAAATTAAAAATGGCGGCGTTTGGTGGATAATTACTCCGGTACCAACGCGTTTACATTTTGTCCGTCTTTACCCATCGTTTTTTAAAGACATTTCAGTTTCAGATAACTTTGTAATGGTTGTTACGGATAACCGATTTCGGCTGGGAAACTTCTTATTTTAACTTGCGCACCAATTACGGTGCGCTCCCGGACTTTGTCTATGGAAGTACGCAGGGCTGTGGTGGGGACATCTATCAACCGAACGCGTCCCCATACACACAGCACTGTACGCAGGGCTAAGTCGACCCCAAGACGGTTTCATAGTCGACTGCTTGAAATTGAAATTTAATTTGTGGATGATCGTAAACGGAATGCGTTTAACTTGTAGCTCGAACTACTAATACTTGTATTACTAGTCTGAGCTTGTACTGAATGCAAGAGATCTAGACAGTTTATATTTGCTATGGGTGGTGACTATTATGCAAATTATCTGTCTATTATGTCTTTGGCTGATTAATTAAAACATAGCTTTCAAAACAATGACATGTGCTTTGTTTTTAATTAACAAAAAATGATTTTTACACCCTATAAAAACATCCAATTCACTTTTTTTCCTACTGAGTGTTTTCTCCTTGCATTGAAAAATACAAAAATGGATTTCAAAGCAAAAAAACGTATACAGCATCCTTAAATACTTGCCCAAAATAGCATATGATGACCAGATGTAAATCCAACCCCCTGTGAATGGTAGTCAATTTAACTGGAAAGCCAGAGACTTGGCAATTCAAACTCACCTTAGCACATATACTCGCTGCACTGACGATTGGAAATTTAGCATCAGCTTTGGGTGTAACAGTAATTTCAAGATCCGGGAACAATTCCTTCAGGTACGCCTGATACTTGCTGGCATCACCCACAGTATCAACATACACCTAGAAAACATAACCTGAATTGTCTATGACACCATAGAATCTACTCATCTCTTGTGAATGTGTAAATTATACTTCAGAATCAGCAGGATTTAAAATTGAAAATTAAATTTGCAAAGTTAAAATACAAAAATATTTGTTACAAGAAAATAAATCAAGACATTAATTATTTGAAATTTAATTTGGGGTTTTTCCCCATAGGTCTTAAACACTCTGAATGAAAGCAATTTTTCGGACATCAGAAACTTTGGACTACCCTATTGTCTTATTTAATAAAAACTTTATTCACTGTCAACAGGAACATGCCATTTCTAAATTTACCTGTCCCACCTAAAATCTATCCATCTGAGACCAGTTCCTGGTCAGTGTATAATGACAAAGGCCACTGATGATAATTTTAGGGAATGATGTCAGGATATATTCAGTAGGTTTTAAATTCACTGGTTTGTGAAGTAAACAAATTCTATTGTTAAATGTACATATTCACTGCATTTCAATGTAATTGAAATAAGCAAAAATAAAACTCAGCGAAAAAACAAGTCTTGTACACGAACAGTATGCAGAACAAGTGGTGTAATAATCAATCAATATCTCACATAAAATTTCTGAGCAAACTGTAAACCCCAAAAATTGTATGACAAACATATATTTCCAGAAATACTAATGTATTGGTAATCTGAGTCTGTGAAAGAGCTTTTTCATTTTAGGTTGTTTTACTAGTGGTCCTTGTGTATTTACAAAGCATGTATTACCTAGATAATGTATTTTTGATTACAATCATAAGTTTATTGAAACACTTAAAATTCCTCAGAAGGAATTAAAATGGTTACACTAACTCTAAAACACATATATAAAACATACAAATTTTATAAAAATCACTATCTAAAGCAAGACAATGGTTTAAAAAACAAAAAACAGACAAACTACCCCCCTGTACAATTAAAAAAAATAAAAAAATAATCCTGCTCATTTCAGTTAATGCAATAAAACCTTTTCAAGCATTCATTGTACTGTTGATGTCATTGGTTAGAAATTGGCTTGTTTGAAGTGCACACAGAATAAGGAACTTCATCGCATATGACCATGCATGGATATTAAATTGTCTGTCCTTATCATAAAAATCCTTCCTAATGTACATTCTATGAAACCCACTGTAAGTGAACACATTTTCTAGTCCCGATATTCTGTAGACTTGCTTGTATTCACTACCTGTATGAACTGAGCACCTCTGTAAACTTAACAATTTTCTGGGTCAGATTTCACTGTATTTTGAACTTACTTCTTTGATGTTAGCACCTTCTTCTATTGTAAGTCTGAGCAATTTAATGGCTGAATCTTTAGAGACTGTATTCAAGCTGCATTTTGTTCTGTAAAACAATATGTAGTAAAATTACAGCAGAACCAGTCTTAAATTTGATGTTGAAGTTCTGCTAGATGCTAATAAGCTACAATTAATTAGGTAATTTGTTTCAAGTTTTACCATAACACTTCCATTACAAGACTTAAGACTGAGCCAATATTATTGATTTGATGCACCGCTGCTACGTATGAAAATATGTAAAGTTTGCAGAAATTAAAATCAGAGGTGCCTTATGTTTGTTTGTTTTTGGCAAAGCATGCAAGTGCCCGTTTTTTTTGTTATCAACAATGGAAACAATGTTTTTGTGAGAATTTTGGCTGAACAGGGGATTTACCAATGGAAGGTGGAATTTGTCTATCCACAGAGTTGTGGCCATGTGTTACTGGAATGACATATAGCGAATGAAATGCTGCATAGAATCTAGTTTATGTAGCTTCAAAAATTGAATATTATAATCAATATCATACTTCTCTTACACATTATTAGATTTCAGTAGATTCACTGTATTTACCTTCTGAACATACTATTTGATATTATATTTGGTGAAAGAACTTCCATTTTGTATCCAAGAACCTGATTGGCTTCATAGATTTTCGTAAAGAGTTCTTCTCTCTGTTCTTCACTTAATGTCTTGGAATCAGCAAATCCCATCTCAGCAAGTTGTTCATTTTTAGAGATTGGACAGTAACAAATACCATACACCATGGGACCTAAAACATGTAAATGGAAAAAAAAACACAAATTTCTTGGGGGGTTTGACTTTAATAAATTGGTTTGATTAGAGTGAATTTTATGAAGTGAAATGTATTTATTACAACATATATCTCAGAACACACTTGCATTTTATTCAAGTTCAAAGATGTTTTCATCAGCTATAAAACTCATTTGGTAATTGCCTATTGCAGATTTCCTACCATTTACGTAAAAATATTATATTATGTGTTCATTACTTGGCATTGAAATTGGTGAAGTTGTTTTTAACAGTTATTTGAAATTTATAAAAACATTTATGAATAGTTTATACAAAAAAACATTCATGCCTTTATGAAATTCACTGTAATAGAAGATGTATCAGAGCAAGTACAGTGCACAAATAAGAAGACATGATTATTATAAAAGTTTTATAAAATTTTATAAATTCAAAATTGTCCAATTGACCAAACAAGCAAATGGTGTTGTGACATCATAGCAAATATAAATTAATATTGTATATATTAATGTGTTCATAAAGTAAGTTACAGATACCTATGTGACAACTACAGCCTCCCACCTCATCACAAAATCTCATACCAGGGTAAAGGAATGGAGATATTGAAAAATTCCTTGCGGCCAAAATCAAATTTGAATGACATATATAGTTTGACCATGGAGGTAATACCTCCATGGTTTGACATTGCCACTGATACTTTCAACCAACCTCATTTTCCAATTTATATACAGTGAATGTCAAAAGAGCTGTACCCTTGGTTATAAATGTATTTTATACAAGATTTTAAATACAGATCCTCAGCTTTCATTTAATTAAATTCAAATAATGATTGGTTCAATACCATTTCCGGATTGGTCAATTTGAATTCTAAAAGCAATTTTGATCTCTAAAAGTTTAGATTAATAAACCATTCATAACAACCTCAGTTTCACTGTATGAAAATGCATTTTTTATAAAAATAAGTTTTACTTTGGTGCCTATGTTGGAATAAAATTACAGCAACATTCTGTGGAAAACTAATCTGGCTCAAAACCGATATGATGTAAACCAATAATTGCAGCACCCCCAACTCCCTACCACGAGCTTCTACTTTGTCCAGGGAGATTTGTGTTAATATTCAAGCAATATTTTTGTAATTGTATTATTTCTACAAAATCAGTGTACAACTGCGGGACTGATGGCAAAAAAAAACGTAATCGAACCAAAAACGAGAAACCAACCTAAAACAGGTCCACGACCGGCTTCATCTATTCCAAAACAACACGGTTCCGATTTGCATATTTCTGGAACCTCTGAGCGGACTATATAGTTATTTCCATTATTCTTTTCGAATTCACTGAGATCAATTGACATTGCTAGACCTAATTTTCAACAGACCAAGTTCCGATTTTCGCTAATAAAAATATCACACAAACAACTCCCGCGAAAATTCGAGGACAAATAATGTACACATGCGCACTGAGTGCAAATAACCGGAAGTGCCCAAATTCTCGCATTTTCTCGCGGTGCTTCTGCCAGCTCGTCTCGCATCATATTTTTCAATATCGTCTGCTTTTCAATACCTGTACACAACTTCTGCCTATGGTAAGTCACTATTTTTTTTTTCGTTTAAAGAAACCATTCGTTTATAATATAACGGTTAGGTTGTTTTGTTATTCACAAAATATTCATGTTGATTTGAACTACCTTGCTTTTAGTTGGTGTGAGGTTACGCGCCAAATTCAAAAATCAATCAAACAACTGATACGCAGAACAAATGTTCATGGAAATTCAAATTCACCTCATGTTAATTATTATTGCGAATAAAAGAAATAGGTGTTGGAGGTTGTAAGCAGATTAGATTGGGTGGCGAATGGCACGGGTCGGAAGATGGTTAGCTTCATTTTTACGCTTACATTTGTATTAGACAAACTTTCACAGCAAAATGTGAAAATACAAATGGCAAGTGTAAAATTAAAATTGCATGAAACGAACGTCTTATCATATTGCACTGTGAGATTGAGACACCACTACAAAACTGCCTACTAATGTTTTTGCAATCTGATGCTGCAGGTCGGCGTCCTCTTACACAGATATGATGACGCAAGGAGTGCCAGGAGTTTGTTCAAATCTCGAAACAGTTCAAAGTCAGTCGTTGTCCGCCACCTATTTTACGGATATAATAAATCATTTTAGTTATCAGCTTTCTAGCTGTACATTAGTTTATGAACATATTCATAACAATTTGTAAATACAGATCATCAGCTTTCATATAGAAATATTTAATAATTGCTACAATATGCTAGAAAAAAGGATAACTAAATCACACACACACACAAATTGTTTGGCAGAAAGGAGGTACTTTAATACAAAACTAGGCCTGAACATAGGCCTCAAAGTACCCCAGACCAAGGTGAAGCTGCCAAACAAAGTGATTAGTATGTAAGGACAATTTAAAATTGTAGAAATACAATGCAAACACTGACAAGAAAAAAATAATTAAAGGCAAAAATGAAAAACTGAACTCAGCACTGAATTAACTAAACATAAAACTAGCCATGACAGAAGTGATGTCCTGGAATGCTTAATGTACTCCTTGTAAACCATTGAGTACCAATCACAAGAAACTGGTACGCCAGCCATAGCAGCCACAGTTGCACCGTCACAACGGAAACTGTGAAAGGAGTAGTCTGAAGGATTAAGACCAAATTTTGTGACCAAACATTTGAAGTGTTTACGAAGCAAATACTGAGTGAGTGGGACAAGGTTACTAGAACGGGTTTAGACCACTGCACATGAATAAGTATGCCCTGAGGCACAAACCTGAAGTCAGATCTACACAACTGTGCCCTTGGATTGAAAGACAAGGGTGAAATGGGGACCAAATTGGATATGTGAAGAAAAGCAAAGAGACTGAAAATAATGCATGCCCAAATGGTGGCGTCAAAAGGGGAGGTGAGATCAAATCTATGTTTAATATCAAAAAGATGGTGAGGTAGAATGGGAAGTCTGGAATGAGGGAGATAAGTCATGGTTTTATCTAAGCCTAGTAACGTAAGCTTGAGTACTATCAAAATAGGATCAAAATTTAAAAATTTGTGCCATGTTTTGATGCCAGAAAGATAGTTGCAAATGGACTGGATACCAGAAATGTCCTAGAAAACTGGCAGCATATCTGCCGCATAATTAATAGGCCAACCATATTCTAAAAAGTCTGCTACCATACTGTCATGGTAGCCAGTTAATGCTTGTCACCACTGTGAAATGTCAAAGGTGGATGGCACTGGTATACAACTGCAACAGTAATTTGGTTGGTGCAAAGCATAAACAATATTGTGTGTGTTAATAAGTTCGGCTGCATTGTTTTGTAAAATAGGTGGCCAGTCTGATAATGAATCTGGCAAATTGTCAGTGAAAGTAACTGCAGATGTTGTAGCATTGGGTTGACAAGAATCAGCACTGTAGTGTGGATAATAAAACAATTTATTGGCATGATTAGTTGTTTCTGTTGATTGAGCTTTAGTGGCATTGGTATAGTTTGTGGTGACTGTGATAATGGGCGGCATCAAGTGAGCAGCAGAAGTGACTGGATACCGTGATATATTGATTGACAGGTTGTGGTGCATCGGCAGCTATGTTGTTGGTTGGAGACAAGTGATTAGCATATCGGTGGCAAGGTCTTTAGTTGTTTATCACTGGAGGCCAGGCTATCAAATGAGTGCATGGGAGCAGCCTCGGTGGCAAGACGTAACAGTGGTTCAGCATCGCCGGCTAAGTTATTAGGAGGAGGTAAACATAGGTTGGCAGCAGCGGTGGCTACATTATCGAATGAGTGCATGGGAGCAGTATCGGTGGCAAGACGTAACAGTGGTTCAGCATCGGCGGCTAAGTTGTTGGGAGGAGGTAAACATAGGTTGGCAGCAGCAGTGGCTACATTATCGGATGAGTGCATAGGAGCAGTATCGGTGGCAAGACGTAACAGTGGTTCAGCATCGGCGGCTAAGTTGTTGGGAGGAGGTAAACATAGGTTGGCAGCAGCGGTGGCTACATTATCGAATGAGTGCATGGGAGCAGCATTGGTGGCAAGACGTAACAGTGGTTCCGCATCAGTGGCTAAGTTATTGGGAGGAGGTAAACATAGGTTGGCAGCAGCGATGGCTACATTATTGGATGAGTGCATGTGAGCAGCATCGGTGGCAAAACGTAACAGTGGTTCAGCATCAGTGGCTAAGTTATTGGGAGGAGGTAAACATAGGTTGGCAGCAGCGGTGGCTACATTATCGAATGAGTGCATGGGAGCAGCATTGGTGGCAAGACGTAACAGTGGTTCAGCATCAGTGGCTAAGTTATTAGGAGGAGGTAAACATAGGTTGGCAACAGCGGTGGCTACATTATCGAATGAGTGCATGGGAGCAGCATCGGTGGCAAGACGTAACAGTGGTTCAGCATCAGTGGCTAAGTTATTGGGAAGAGGTAAACATAGGTTGGCAGCAGCGGTGGCTACATTATCGAATGAGTGCATGGGAGCAGCATCGGTGGCAAGACGTAACAGTGGTTCAGCATCAGTGGCTAAGTTATTGGGAGGAGGTAAACATAGGTTGGCAGCAGCGGTGGCTACATTATCGAATGAGTGCATGGGAGCAGCATCGGTGGCAAGACGTAACAGTGGTTCAGCATCAGTGGCTAAGTTATTGGGAGGAGGTAAACATAGGTTGGCAGCAGCGGTGGCTACATTATCGAATGAGTGCATGGGAGCAGCATCGGTGGCAAGACGTAACAGTGGTTCAGCATCAGTGGCTAAGTTATTGGGAGGAGGTAAACATAGGTTGGCAGCAGCGGTGGCTACATTATCGAATGAGTGCATGGGAGCAGCATCGGTGGCAAGACGTAACAGTGGTTCAGCATCAGTGGCTAAGTTATTGGGAGGAGGTAAACATAGGTTGGCAGCAGCGGTGGCTACATTATCGAATGAGTGCATGGGAGCAGTATCGGTGGCAAGACGTAACAGTGGTTCAGCATCGGCGGCTAAGTTGTTGGGAGGAGGTAAACATAGGTTGGCAGCAGCAGTGGCTACATTATCGGATGAGTGCATAGGAGCAGCATCGGTGGCAAGACGTAACAGTGGTTCAGCATCGGCGGCTAAGTTGTTGGGAGGAGGTAAACATAGGTTGGCAGCAGCGGTGGCTACATTATCGAATGAGTGCATGGGAGCAGCATTGGTGGCAAGACGTAACATGGGTTCCGCATCAGTGGCTAAGTTATTGGGAGGAGGTAAACATAGGTTGGCAGCAGCGATGGCTACATTATTGGATGAGTGCATGTGAGCAGCATCGGTGGCAAAACGTAACAGTGGTTCAGCATCAGTGGCTAAGTTATTGGGAGGAGGTAAACATAGGTTGGCAGCAGCGGTGGCTACATTATCGAATGAGTGCATGGGAGCAGCATCGGTGGCAAGACGTAACAGTGGTTCAGCATCAGTGGCTAAGTTGTTGGGAGGAGGTAAACATAGGTTGGCAGCAGCGGTGGCTACATTATCGAATGAGTGCATGGGAGCAGCATCGGTGGCAAGACGTAACAGTGGTTCAGCATCGGCGGCTAAGTTGTTGGGAGGAGGTAAACATAGGTTGGCAGCAGCGGTGGCTACATTATTGGATGAGTGCATGGGAGCAGCATAGGTAACAAGACGTAACAGTGGTTCAGCATCGGCGGCTAAGTTGTTGGGAGGAGGTAAACATAGGTTGGCAGCAGCGGTGGCTACATTATTGGATGAGTGCATGTGAGCAGCATCGGTGGCAAAACGTAACAGTGGTTCAGCATCAGTGGCTAAGTTATTGGGAGGAGGTAAACATAGGTTGGCAGCAGCGGTGGCTACATTATCGAATGAGTGCATGGGAGCAGCATCGGTGGCAAGACGTAACAGTGGTTCAGCATCAGTGGCTAAGTTATTAGGAGGAGGTAAACATAGGTTGGCAGCAGCGGTGGCTACATTATCGAATGAGTGCATGGGAGCAGCATAGGTAACAAGACGTAACAGTGGTTCAGCATCAGTGGCTAAGTTATTGGGAGGAGGTAAACATAGGTTGGCAACAGCGGTGGCTACATTATCGGATGAGTGCATGGGAGCAGCATCGGTGGCAAGACGTAACAGTGGTTCAGCATCAGTGGCTAAGTTATTAGGAGGAGGTAAACATAGGTTGGCAGCAGCGGTGGCTACATTATCGAATGAGTGCATGGGAGCAGTATCGGTGGCAAGACGTAACAGTGGTTCAGCATCAGTGGCTAAGTTATTGGGAGGAGGTAAACATAGGTTGGCAGCAGCGGTGGCTACATTATTGGATGAGTGCATGGGAGCAGCATAGGTAACAAGACGTAACAGTGGTTCAGCATCAGTGGCTAAGTTGTTGGGAGGAGGTAAACATAGGTTGGCAGCAGCGGTGGCTACATTATCGAATGAGTGCATGGGAGCAGCATCGGTGGCAAGACGTAACAGTGGTTCAGCATCAGTGGCTAAGTTATTAGGAGGAGGTAAACATAGGTTGGCAGCAGCGGTGGCTACATTATCGAATGAGTGCATGGGAGCAGCATCGGTGGCAAGACGTAACAGTGGTTCAGCATCAGTGGCTAAGTTATTGGGAGGAGGTAAACATAGGTTGGCAGCAGCGGTGGCTACATTATTGGATGAGTGCATGGGAGCAGCATAGGTAACAAGACGTAACAGTGGTTCAGCATCAGTGGCTAAGTTATTGGGAGGAGGTAAACATAGGTTGGCAGCAGCGGTGGCTACATTATCGAATGAGTGCATGGGAGCAGCATAGGTAACAAGACGTAACAGTGGTTCAGCATCGGCGGCTAAGTTGTTGGGAGGAGGTAAACATAGGTTGGCAGCAGCGGTGGCTACATTATCGAATGAGTGCATGGGAGCAGCATTGGTGGCAAAACGTAACAGTGGTTCAGCATCGGCGGCTAAGTTGTTGGGAGGAGGTAAACATAGGTTGGCAGCAGCGGTGGCTACATTATCGAATGAGTGCATGGGAGCAGCATTGGTGGCAAAACGTAACAGTGGTTCAGCATCGGCGGCTAAGTTGTTGGGAGGAGGTAAACATAGGTTGGCAGCAGCGGTGGCTACATTATCGAATGAGTGCATGGGAGCAGCATCGGTGGCAAGACGTAACAGTGGTTCAGCATCGGCGGCTAAGTTGTTGGGAGGAGGTAAACATAGGTTGGCAGCAGCGGTGGCTACATTATTGGATGAGTGCATGGGAGCAGCATAGGTAACAAGACGTAACAGTGGTTCAGCATCAGTGGCTAAGTTGTTGGGAGGAGGTAAACATAGGTTGGCAGCAGCGGTGGCTACATTATCGAATGAGTGCATAGGAGCAGCATCGGTGGCAAGACGTAACAGTGGTTCAGCATCAGTGGCTAAGTTATTGGGAGGAGGTAAACATAGGTTGGCAGCAGCGATGGCTACATTATCGGATGAGTGCATAGGAGCAGCATCGGTGGCAAGACGTAACAGTGGTTCAGCATCAGTGGCTAAGTTATTGGGAGGAGGTAAACATAGGTTGGCAGCAGCGGTGGCTACATTATTGGATGAGTGCATGTGAGCAGCATCGGTGGCAAGACGTAACAGTGGTTCAGCATCAGTGGCTAAGTTATTGGGAGGAGGTAAACATAGGTTGGCAGCAGCGGTGGCTACATTATCGAATGAGTGCATGGGAGCAGCATCGGTGGCAAGACGTAACAGTGGTTCAGCATCAGTGGCTAAGTTATTAGGAGGAGGTAAACATAGGTTGGCAACAGCGGTGGCTACATTATCGAATGAGTGCATGGGAGCAGCATCGGTGGCAAGACGTAACAGTGGTTCAGCATCAGTGGCTAAGTTATTGGGAAGAGGTAAACATAGGTTGGCAGCAGCGGTGGCTACATTATCGAATGAGTGCATGGGAGCAGCATCGGTGGCAAGACGTAACAGTGGTTCAGCATCAGTGGCTAAGTTATTGGGAGGAGGTAAACATAGGTTGGCAGCAGCGGTGGCTACATTATCGAATGAGTGCATGGGAGCAGTATCGGTGGCAAGACGTAACAGTGGTTCAGCATCGGCGGCTAAGTTGTTGGGAGGAGGTAAACATAGGTTGGCAGCAGCAGTGGCTACATTATCGGATGAGTGCATAGGAGCAGCATCGGTGGCAAGACGTAACAGTGGTTCAGCATCAGTGGCTAAGTTATTGGGAGGAGGTAAACATAGGTTGGCAGCAGCGGTGGCTACATTATCGAATGAGTGCATGGGAGCAGCATCGGTGGCAAGACGTAACAGTGGTTCAGCATCAGTGGCTAAGTTATTAGGAGGAGGTAAACATAGGTTGGCAGCAGCGGTGGCTACATTATCGAATGAGTGCATGGGAGCAGTATCGGTGGCAAGACGTAACAGTGGTTCAGCATCAGTGGCTAAGTTATTAGGAGGAGGTAAACATAGGTTGGCAGCAGCGGTGGCTACATTATTGGATGAGTGCATGGGAGCAGCATAGGTAACAAGACGTAACAGTGGTTCAGCATCGGCGGCTAAGTTATTGGGAGGAGGTAAACATAGGTTGGCAGCAGCGGTGGCTACATTATCGAATGAGTGCATGGGAGCAGCATCGGTGGCAAGACGTAACAGTGGTTCAGCATCAGTGGCTAAGTTATTAGGAGGAGGTAAACATAGGTTGGCAGCAGCGGTGGCTACATTATCGAATGAGTGCATGGGAGCAGCATCGGTGGCAAGACGTAACAGTGGTTCAGCATCAGTGGCTAAGTTATTGGGAGGAGGTAAACATAGGTTGGCAGCAGCGGTGGCTACATTATCGGATGAGTGCATGGGAGCAGCATCGGTGGCAAGACGTAACAGTGGTTCAGCATCAGTGGCTAAGTTATTAGGAGGAGGTAAACATAGGTTGGCAGCAGCGGTGGCTACATTATCGAATGAGTGCATGGGAGCAGCATCGGTGGCAAGACGTAACAGTGGTTCAGCATCAGTGGCTAAGTTATTGGGAGGAGGTAAACATAGGTTGGCAGCAGCGGTGGCTACATTATCGAATGAGTGCATGGGAGCAGCATAGGTAACAAGACGTAACAGTGGTTCAGCATCGGCGGCTAAGTTGTTGGGAGGAGGTAAACATAGGTTGGCAGCAGCGGTGGCTACATTATTGGATGAGTGCACGTGAGCAGCATCGGTGGCAAAACGTAACAGTGGTTCAGCATCAGTGGCTAAGGTATTAGGAGGAGGTAAACATAGGTTGGTAGCAGCGGTGGCTACATTATTGGATGAGTGCATGTGAGCAGCATTGGTGGCAAAACGTAACAGTGGTTCAGCATCGGCGGCTAAGTTGTTGGGAGGAGGTAAACATAGGTTGGCAGCAGCGGTGGCTACATTATCGAATGAGTGCATGGGAGCAGCATTGGTGGCAAAACGTAACAGTGGTTCAGCATCGGCGGCTAAGTTGTTGGGAGGAGGTAAACATAGGTTGGCAGCAGCGGTGGCTACATTATTGGATGAGTGCATGGGAGCAGCATAGGTAACAAGACGTAACAGTGGTTCAGCATCGGCGGCTAAGTTGTTGGGAGGAGGTAAACATAGGTTGGCAGCAGCGGTGGCTACATTATCGAATGAGTGCATGGGAGCAGCATTGGTGGCAAAACGTAACAGTGGTTCAGCATCAGTGGCTAAGTTATTGGGAGGAGGTAAACATAGGTTGGCAGCAGCGGTGGCTACATTATCGAATGAGTGCATGGGAGCAGCATCGGTGGCAAGACGTAACAGTGGTTCAGCATCAGTGGCTAAGTTATTAGGAGGAGGTAAACATAGGTTGGCAGCAGTGGTGGCTACATTATCGAATGAGTGCATGGGAGCAGCATAGGTAACAAGACGTAACAGTGGTTCAGCATCAGTGGCTAAGTTATTGGGAAGAGGTAAACATAGGTTGGCAGCAGCGATGGCTACATTATCGGATGAGTGCATAGGAGCAGCATTGGTGGCAAGACGTAACAGTGGTTCAGCATCAGTGGCTAAGTTATTGGGAAGAGGTAAACATAGGTTGGCAGCAGCGATGGCTACATTATCGGATGAGTGCATAGGAGCAGCATTGGTGGCAAGACGTAACAGTGGTTCAGCATCGGCGGCTAAGTTGTTGGGAGGAGGTAAACATAGGTTGGCAGCAGCGGTGGCTACATTATTGGATGAGTGCACGTGAGCAGCATCGGTGGCAAAACGTAACAGTGGTTCAGCATCAGTGGCTAAGGTATTAGGAGGAGGTAAACATAGGTTGGTAGCAGCGGTGGCTACATTATCGGATGAGTGCATAGGAGTTGCATCGGTGGCATTATGTAATGGTTGTCTTACAACAGTGGCTATGTTATTGTGCGGTGGTAAAAATAAGTGGGCAACAACGACGGACTGTGGCAGATTTGGGTTTCTTTGTGAGTTTACTATGTAAACATCTTGTCCTTTCTTTTTTCAATATATCATCCCATGACCTTCAACCTCGCTCAATGGTATGCAAAACTTCAGCATGGAATTGGCGAATTTCATCACAGGCAAAGGTTTCAGAAAGGTGTAAAAGTTCCATCAAGTGCTCTGTGCGAGCTTGTTTATGTTTCTTATTTTCGATGTAGCTGATTATATACAATTCACCTCTTTTTAAGGCTGCCAGGCTGAGTTGAGCATAAGGAATTTCATCTAACAGCTTACCTCGGATTTGTTTGGTGGCAGTCTCATCTTGGCTGGATGTATTCGTTGTGCTGGAAGAGTCACGGCTGCTGTCTGATGATGAGTTATGATCTACTAATTTGAGCTACTTTTTGGTTTTCAGAACAGGTGGTTTTAGCTTGGATGGATTTGGCGAGAGCAGCGGTTGCTGTTAACGTTGAGCATTTGTCTTGTAATTTGATTTCCAGTTCTAGATTGTCATTTTCATGTCGTATAGAATCAAGCATTACCTTTTGTTCTCGGCTGGTGGACCGGGAGGCGTGTTTGTTGGTTTTGAGGGCCGACATTCGTGGAGTCAAATCACGAGATTCTGACGGCATGTTGTTTCGTGGTCGTTCCTCAGAGTGAGCCGTCATTTCAAAATTGAAGATAAAAAAAATGTTCACTGTTGAGTTGGGAAAATCTTCCCGTCGGATCATTGTGTGAGCTTATGGGAACTGAACAGGTGGAACAACTACGCATAGGACGGGCTGTCATCGCCGTAAATGGACTTCTAGAACAGAAAAAATATAAAGCAGCCGGAAAAATACTGAAGCAGACTGAGAATCTTCTGCCACTAGGTGGCGCTATATACTGGTGGCTACGACAGAGAAAACTGAACATGCAAATCTATATATGTGCAGCAATTAACCAAATTTATACTGAAAACAAATTTAACACAATTATTGACCCAAATTGCCTATGTGATGTTCATAATGCATTCACAAGCCTTCAACTGCTACAACCCACTCACTCAAAATGAAGGGCCTGCTATTATAGCCAAAATTGGCTAATAAGGCGTCATTTTACACAGGTCTGTGTAAACTCTTGCTCTATATTTTTGTGAGCTATCACTTAATTATTTTATTCGCAGCAAGACTACATTGAGTATTTAAAATTAACAGCATCCAGGAAAAATTTGCAATGTGAATGTCTCCTCTTGTAAATGCATACACTGATTTTGTCGAATTGATCTGAACTTCTGTAAAAAAAAAAAAAAAAAAAAAAAATGCAACAGAACAAAAAAAAGTCCAATTAAGTTCCAACATATTCAAGTCATAAATGTTACCATAAAACTTTGAGATCCATCAGTTCATTTACCCTCATTACAAAACTTGAACTCAAATATTTTATATTAATTGAGTTGTATTTTTGTTTTTCATCAGAATATCATGACAAGGGAAGTTGATCCCGAAGAAATTGACATTTTGTCTACACAGATTTCTGTAAGTAAATTGTTTAGTTAATCTACATCACTTTTTTTTGTGCCCGGCGACAGTTCTGGACATTGAATGTCACTGTTGTCTCTCCTGACCTTTTTTTTTATATGTGCAAGTTGCAAGTGCTGACATATAGTGCATTTTTGCCACAGAAGCCATATTCATGTTTTGGGACCACACACATGACAGGGCTCAATCTGATTAAAATCTGGTGTAGTGTACGGGCTTTAATTATTTTGGCTATAAACTTATTTTAATTTTTTATTACTTTTGTTATTAATGCCTTTTTATTTTATTATTTTACTTTGATTTTGAGATTTTTTTTAATTCCGCCCTACCTACATCTGATCCGACGCCTGTGCAAGTCCCGTTCAAATCTCGCGTAAATAACAGCCAATCACAGTCCCCCTTTTATACAGGCTGTCGGTTGCTTACTTTTCATTGTAGCGATACTCTACGGGCAATCTTTCTGTACATTATATTTTGCCCACTTGAATAAACCATTAATAGAAAATTGATAGTATATTTTTATTTACAAAAGAAATTCCACATCATGTTACAGTTGTTGTCATTACATTGAATATTTGTTTCACTTCCAACAAATGTGTACACTTCCTAATACATCTTTTTCCAGCCAAGGTTCGTTCATTCAGTCATCGCTTCAATTTTACACTAAACACTGAGCATAATTATCTAGAATGGAAGCAAAAAAAATAAGTAAATCGTAATGATTAGAACACTGTAAACAGCTAAAGTAAACAATGCAAACTGATTTTAAATTGCATAACACCGGCCCACGGCACCGACGCAGAAAATTGGAGCAAAAAAATATTTCCTGATCAATTGCGATGTGTTCCAAATAAAAAATATTTTATTCCAGTCCAAATCAGCTCAATTACTTTAATAAAAAGTTATTGTATAATGTACATAATGTTGATTCATTTTGATGAATATTTACAGCTACGGCTTCAATACCGTAGACGATTTTGGCCCGATCGTCAACAAAACATCACCCGTCTCCAGGGCAAGCGACTGGAAAAAGACACCGGTGTTCGGTCGAACCGGTGGAAACAAAATCGTCACTCCCAGAATAACTACGCAAAATAACGATCTAAACTCGAAACATTCGAGCCACAATATCAACATAAAAATGACTTTCGTTGCATTTGACAATGATAAACTTACCGAAAAGCCATGTTATTCACTTGCTTCTATGCTATCGATAAAGAGCCATTGCTCGAAACGTCTAGCTATTTTTAATAGTTATTTAGGACTACGATTACCAAATATTATCTTCAATATATCATGTTATTCTCGGTCGCTATTAAACGTCGGTATAATCCGCCATTTTATTTGAGTGTGTTTGCCACCTGACTCTGCCCGGTGACGTCATCGTGTGCGCTATAGAAGGAGGTCTGTGATTCGTTGACTAAAATCGTCGATAGTGGGTCTCGTTGAAATCTCGTTACATAGGCATCGGGTCAGATGTATGTAGGGCGGAATTAAAAAAAAAAAACACAAAATCAAATCAAAGGAAAATAATAATAAAATAAAAAGGCATTAATAACAAAAGTAATAAAAATTAAAATTAAAATAAGTTTATAGCCAAAATAATTAAAGCCCGTACACTACATCAGATTTTAATCAGATTGGACAGGGCTGTGCGGCCATCTCTCTATCAAATGGCAATTTAATGCGCTATCCTGGCGTCAACCAGGCTCAGTCGAACACAAGCACCTGCGGACCTTAACCAAGGTTCCCCCAGTCGCATTCATTAGTGAATAAATCTCGGCCAGTGGAAGTTGTCTTCCCATTGAATCTGTGGCACGCATTAGTTTTCACCTGTTCTCAAAAAAAAAAAAAAAAATCTCCTACGAGTCTCTACAGATCGGTTTTCAGTCTGGAACTTGCCAACTCATATTGTCGCAAAATGCCGGCTTTTCGTAAAACTCGTTTTGGACTACCTCAAAACGTGTCAGTTATGTCGTAAATGATCTTCTGCACATGCGTACTGTGTTGCCGGGAATTCCAACATGGCGAACACGCCACCAAAATACGTGAGCATAAAAGTTCAGAGGGAAAACGGAAGGATTGTTGTAGACTGGTACGCAATTGACGTCGGCCAGGGAGATGTGACGTTTACACAGCTATGAGGACATATTGTCCAGAGTGGCTGTCCCGCGATGCAACGATGAGAGAAATGGGATAGGAGTGGAGGTGTATGGTGGCCTAGGGATGTGATAGCTGAGAAGGAAGAAAAAACCTATTGTTGAAGAGATCGATGTGTGGGGTGTAGAGGAGTGCAAGAGATCATTTTTTTTTTTATACTTGAGGTTGAGATCCCAAGACACGAGACACTAGACATACTTGCAGGGTTAACATGTAGGCTTCATTTCACCTGACAACTCAGTTAAAGCTAACCCCAGCTCTGTAGAGAGGAGCAAGCAAGGACATTTCTGTATAATTGCAATGTTTTGTTAGTTATTGTCATAAAGTAGTGATATGTACATTCCGTCTTGACTTGTACTGAAAATGGTGTTCATGCTGTACGTTGAATGCAGTGTTTCTGACTGAAGGTACTTCATCATGACTACATGTACTAGAGCTTGTCTGAAATGGTTATACCTGTAACAGTACAGTACGAGATGTGTACATCAACATGTGCCTCCTACAAATAAAGACTTGTTGTTTTTTTGATACACTGTGTTCTGTGGTTCAATTCATAATACCAGCCCTGTAGTCCTGTGGTTTTAGCAGGATTTTTTTTTTTTTTTTCGCCCTCTCGCATTAGTTTTGGGGTCTCCAGAGGATGTCATCCATAAAATTAAATCAGTGTGGCCTAAGGTAGGATTTGAACTTTGGTCTACAGCTAGCGTGGGGTCTGACAATGAAAGCCACTTAAAAACAACAAAGTATCACCCAGGGACGCGTGCACAACTGAACTTGTCACCTAACCCAAGTACTTAAAGTGCCGCAGTAGTTGCATCACGTTTGATATGTCGAATGATTATTCTATGTTTTGACTGATAATTACCTTAGGATGGAATGAATTCATTTTATGGCCAGCAATATGATGACCTCTTAGAAATGGATTATGTAATGCCACCTGATGTCAATTTTGAACTACCCGCACCTACTTTGTCCAGTGTGGCATCTCTACGTCGTTTGGTGAGGCAGGAAAAGCCAAGATTTGGTAAAGCTGCTGGAGTATCTCGACATAGAAGTGTGTCCTTGCATACTGCCCATGAAAGGTAATAATTGTGAAATACCATAATATGTGCTATCCAGATGACAAAGTCAACATGATGAGCATCTTCTTTTTAGCTCTGCTGTTATTGTCGATGACAGAGCAGCTAAAAGTTGTTCATATAGGTGATTGTTTATCGTCCGCCGACAATTGCATTTTCGACTTCCTAACCTAAGAAATTGTGTTTTGTCTTATGGGCGTGTGTTACTCGACTTGGCTTGACAATGTTCTTGTTAGCAAAGCTATTTTGACCGTTTTTTCCTGTCCTTGTTTGAGATTTATGACTTTTGACCAAATATTCATAATTTTTGAAAAAAATATGAAAATATATCATGCAGGTTTGCATAATATGAACATGATTTGTATTGTCGATAGAGAACGTCATAAAACAGTGAATCAAGCAATACTGTATCTTATGAGGACACTACCGTCAGCTGAAAAGAAAAGTCATGAAACCAAGGTAAATAGTTGATACATGTAGCTTTTCAATTTTAGTATTTCTATAGCAGAAAGAGTCACACGTTTCACACAATAATTTACAATACTCTGCAGTAACACTGTATTCAAATATTAAAATAAGGACACAGATTTATTCATTTTGTGGAGAAAAATATCTCCATTAACATTCCATTTTACAATATATCCTGCAGTCAAGAATAATGGGTCATTATTCAGCCACGGAAATTGATGCTCTGATTTCAGTCCAAAGTAGCATTTTTCAATAGAACTATGCATGAGCAGAAGCCAAGCTAGCAAATTGATGCTATCGACAATCTGTTATCAGTAGCATGTCTGTAGTTATTTGGTTATAGCTAGAATGCAACGCGATTGTCTAGTTTTCAGTGTTATGAACATCTTGTGCAATTCTTGTGTGAATTGTATGACTGAAAGCATTGAAAAACTGTCTTTTCAATAGTCTGAATTGGTTTGGCATATGTACTATTGTAGTTGTCTATATCTAAACTTTCAGAAGATGTATAGGTTGTTATAGTAGTATGCTTCTTTACTTTTAGAGAATGTCTGAATCACAGATCAATTTTTTTAACTTATTTTTTTCAATGTTCCACCTTAATATCTTAAGATGAATTCTTTAAATTTACATTATGAGGTACATTTGTTTACTCTTTATTGTTTCCTGATCTCAATTATCACACTAATTTACTACCGTTCAAAAAAGTCCAGTAAGCACCCAAGTTGAGAAAGTTGATACTTTTGTTATTTATCTTTCAGTTTATGGTGTTAAACAGGGCTGTTGAATATATTGACTTCCTACGAAGAAAGATTCAAGAGAAATGTTCCCAATCATCAAACTCAGTTCAGTTTCTGGATAACTATTTGTGTATTCCGAATATGCCTGATGGTAATGTATACAACTATTTCAACTCCCAAAGCTCTTGGCATTTAATGTTGTGTGACACTGTCAGTCTTGAATGTTTCTGAAATAAGCTGTGGCTAGCAATAGCATGCTAAAATTTAACATTTTGCACATCTGTGTGTGAAAATAAAGACTCAATTTTATCAAACCTGCTAAGAATCCTCGTCTACTATAGAGGGAAAAAAAAAAGGAGTATATATATTTGCTGAATTTTATTTTCACTGAATCATTCTGTTAGCGAAAATGAATTGCATATCATATCTTCATGTATTTTGGTAATGATTTTTGGTAACCCTAATTTGTCTACATCTTAAATGACAATGATTTTTCTATCATGTACTAAAAAGTTGTGTAGTTCACTGCTCCTTAAAAGGAAGAGAATACATTTTGTCATGAGCATACTTGAATTATCCATGAGCTCTAATCATTTCTGTTGTTGCCACAAAATACAAATGATATTCATAAGTTAGTATCTAATGAAATAAATTGTTCTATTTATTGGTAGGCAATTCTGCCAAAACTAGTGGTAGTGGAATGAAAACTATATCTCCTGAAATATTGAAAGAATTAACTAATAATGCAGGAAACATGAAAGATCTTATAGTGAAGAAAAAGAATTCCACTTGCATCAATCAGTTTTCTGAAGAACAAGAGACCACAAAAACAAATGCAACTTATCTTTCTACTAATATCAAAAAAGAAGATTGTGGTGATAGTACCGGTACACAAGCAATGGAGTCGCATTCACCTTGGCATGATCATTTCAAGTTCAATTCTTTCTCGTTGTCACCATTATCTGAAAACAACCCATCAGTAAGTTCAAGATCATCCCCAGACAGGCCAATGTTTTTATCACCAGTCATTGATTCATCAGAGCAGTCTAGCATACCAGACTCTTCTCCATCAGTCTCAACTGATGGATCATCAGAATTCAATTATAAAGGGCATGCAGATAGCTTTCCATTCGAACATACGTATTCAGTAAGATTTAGTGGTAATCTAACATCTGAGGAAAATGTTGCCAAGCTATGCAGTAAACTCAAATCACCAAGCCGAACAGCACCAGGTGATAAACTTATAACACCTCCAATTTGTGGTACACATAAATTGACGGCTTCCAAGGTAAATATCATTTCTAGAGCAATGTTTTCTCTAAAATAACTTGAATGACATATTCTTAATTATCATTGAAAAGTAAATATACTTTAAAAGAATCGATGTTTCTGGAGAGTATGTAAAAAATTGAAAATAACAATGCATATCGGTAAGTTAGTCAAGAGGAATTTAGACAGTATCAACAGAAAATGACCAACAATTTTGCCTTTAGATTTGTTCACAGGAAGGAAATACACTTTTCAACTTCACAGGCTTGCAGATATTTACTCTAGTATTAAAAATGTCATATGCTAAAGCAGTTTTATCAATTACTGTAAAATCTGTATTAAAAGCCGCAGCTTCTATTAAAATGGTACAATGCAACAGAAGAGATGCGGCTTCTATATAAGAGTACATGTATCTACACAAATAAAAAATGGTGAATTTTTGGTTCTCAATTGTGCAAAAAGAATGGGAGCGACTTCTATTAGGGATGCGGCTTCTAATACAGATTATACGGTAGGTCTTGAAGCAGTCAAACCAGAATTTCAAGGCCTAGAAACTTGTTTTTGAAAAGTGTGAATTTCTCTTTGTTTTTTATATCACAGCTTGATATTATGGTGTTCACTTCTATTTATGAAAATGTCAATATTTTGATTTACAGAAAAATAGGATTAGTGCAAGAAGATCTTTTGGTTATGACAAACCAAACCAAGATTGTAAACACAGTAATTGTGGTCTATGCACTCCTGCAGATGTTGAAATTCCAGGCCCCGAAAATGATATTGAAACAAATTTTCCGCCACCCAAATCATGGATCAATGGTTATCAGTTATATACTAGGATGCATTATCAAGATTACAAAATGCAAGTATGGGCAAAGCCTAAAAGTTGAATTACAAATCCC
Source organism: Saccoglossus kowalevskii (assembly GCF_978046115.1). Taxonomy (NCBI): domain Eukaryota; kingdom Metazoa; phylum Hemichordata; class Enteropneusta; family Harrimaniidae; genus Saccoglossus; species Saccoglossus kowalevskii. The sequence goes on along the minus strand of NC_140650.1, from coordinate 14,794,398 downwards.
CTAATCATGCACAAGCAACTACCTCCATGCATTTCGGTTTTGCATCCACCGTTCTCAATTCTGCTACAGTAATTATAATGCAATATTACCTCCATTTCTCCAAATATATACATCTATCTACATTTATGCAGACCCTAGCTGATAGGTGGAATTGTTTGGACATTCAGTTAGCAAGGTGGCTTGCAACTTTGCAAAACACTTTCGCCCAATCTGGTGCTTTCCCATTGACACACGCAGTTTAGATCCCAAGAAAATGAAGGTAGTTAATAAATACGCACAACTAATTTTGCTAATCATTATGTTGATCACCCTATGAAATAGCATGCCATCTGCCAAAAGATGTCTCTAAGTCTAGAACAAAGCAAGAGCCGAATAACTCTCAGAACGACTGTGAAAACAATTTCCCGATCAAATACTTCCATAAATTCCTGTCAAGACAAACAATTCAAGATGTAGCTAATATATACAGGTAGTTTTACAATGTATGGTAATTTTTCATGCAATTCAGGGACCATCCTAACCTCATTGGAAGAGAAGTAACCAAAGTACTTGGTAATGCATGGAGGGAACTACCTGAAGAAGAGAGAAAGGTATACAGGTATGCTTCCAAGATCGGGGAATTAGTTTAACCTTCATCACATTGATTGTGGAAGGGAACCAAGTTCAATTGTTGTCATGTTACTGCCTGCTGGTGTTTATAAGCCTGTTTGTTAAGTAAACATAATTGTATGTTCTACCCCAGAGGTATCTTACAGAAGTATGTATACATACCAGAATGTTATAAATTATATTTTATCCAATGTTGTGTGTATGTATGAAATACACATTTTATGAATATTTCTTAAATTTCAAAAATAAGGTAGATGCCCACAATATAGAATTAACATGTTCGGTATCAAACTGGGGCCAATATCTATCTAGATAAGCAACCAATGAAAGATCGCTATTGATTTTGCATCATAGTTGCCATGAAAAATATCTTCCTCCGTTCTTATATTATGATTCATGGGTTCTTCCATCCAGCTGTGTAAATAACACGATCACAAAAAATTTCTTTTGCAGCCAAAGAGCATGTGAATTAAATGAGAAGACAAGACGTGAAAGAGAAGCCTTGTTAGAAGAACAGAGCAACTGAAAACTTATTTTTATCCTATTATTAAGAAATAGTTACCATGTTGTTATTATTATTATTATTATTCATATTTTAATAATGTTGTTTTAACTCAAGTATAAGGTATTCATATAATACTGGTAATTGTGTATATTGAACCTCATCTGCATCCAGTTTGAAGAATAGGCTGTTTTTGTAAAATGTTCACGATGAGTGATTAAAATTCATATCACAAAATAATAACCGTAAGTGAATCTACACAAGTCACACAAGAACAAACACACACAATACTGTTCTGTGTAATAGACCATTTTCTGTTAACTGCGAAATCTTACATTATGCATAAAATCAAATGTAAAAACAGAACAAACAAACATTGTAGGGCTGTCAAAACATCTTGTGTGATTTAACACTAAACTATTAATTTTTTGGGGGCATTTCCATGCTTAATAATGTGCTATAACAGATTTGATGATGATCAATTTTGATGAAGTAAGAATATCTCAATGCCAAATTCCTCTGACAGATCAGCATTTTGACATTGAGCTATTCAAAATCAAATCATTTGATTTTTTGCAGTTTTATACATGCCTTTCACGCATTATACAAGATCTCGCAGTGAACATAAAATCACCTATTCACATTTAATACAATGTATATATATAAAAAAATAAATGATTACACTATGGTTAAACACAAACAATGAATTTTAATAGTTCACTGTCAAACCCTGTTGAAGCTGGAAGGTGGGGCATAATATACCACATTCCCACAACTCCCAAACATGATTTATTTTACAAATATGACATTGAAAAAACAACTAAAATGTTTGATATATGCTAGTAAATGGTACTGACAAAATTAAAAAATAAATGGATTTTTTATACAACACAGATAAACCAAAACATGTATTAATTTTCTGACAAAAAACACTTCCTTTACATTTAGATAATGAGCAAACTCAGTAGAACTGGAAACTTGGGTTTTAAACATGCTCAAAGACTTCAAATGAATAGCGTCTAAGTTTCTTAATATTTCCATGCACATAAGCATGTAGACAAGCTGCTTCAAATCACTATAAACGATACAATTATCAAGGATTAAGTTTCTCAAATTCTTATGGACTTCACTTGTTAGCAACTGACTTCCAAACGTTACAATAAATTTCAGTGAAAAGAAATAGGCTTTATATATTTCAATACCCAGAAGCTATACAATTAAAAATTGTTATAAAGCAACAATAGCTGTAACTCGATTGTTTTTTATTTTACTAAAACATTTCCTGTGTCATTAGTGGTAACATCCACCATATCACATAGCCTATATTCTGATAAAGAAACCCACAGCTATTGTCGTCTTAAATACAAGGACTGGTGGATTTTCAAAATTCCCATAAATTATGCATTACATGGAACTGCTTTAATAATTTCTCATAGATTTTCATTGAACTGTTACTGGCTTCTTAAAATTACTATAGACATCAATAGATATGGACTGGCTTCTTAAAATTACCATAGACATCAATAGTTATGGACTGACTTCTTAAAATTGCCATAGATGTCAATGGATAGATTGGGACTGCAGTCTTAACATTTCCATAAACTTGATGAACAGGGCTAAATTAAATTTCCCATAGAAATCAATGGATTGGAAATGCACTCTTAAATTTCATTGGAGGTGAGACTGGTTTCTCAAGTCTTTAATGGATAGGGACTGGCTTTTTAAAATTTCCATACACTTCTTCAACATCAACATAGGCTGACTCAGGAAACATTTCTTCTATGTGATCTGGCAGTGACACATACCTGAAATAGTGCAAAACATATCAATGGAAGACACTTTAAAATTAAAAGCTTAAACGGTGTCCAGTATATAACGGGTGTGATTTTTTTTTCACATGAGCTTCTATTGGACATTTGCTTCTAATAGAGGAAATACAGTAATGACTGTTTGCAAATCACAAATGTATCTATTAGGTTTACTGTCTGTCATCTTTCAGTTGTTTACACCTGGAAACCTAACAGGTATGAAAATGAAATGGGCAGAGTCATCTTTAGTTAGTAATGTTTAAGCATATTTTACATGCAAAATGATCAGATAATAGTGCTTGAAACAAACAAAAATAGTCAATGCAGATATATACTTACTTTAAAAATGCCTCTAAATGTTTCACAAGAGGCTTCAGTGTTTTGGGTGAAATGTGCATCAAACCAAGAATCTCTGGTAATTTAACTGGAAACAAAAAAACAGAATACTGTACCGTATATGCTTTAATGTCTGCTGGGATTTTAAGAACAGTTAACCCCACAGATCCATTTTAACTGTTTCATTACAGCATCATATAGTTTCAAAATTTGGCATATTTCCTGTAATAAATATTCCTTTTCTAATTTTTGCCTAAATGGGTAGAATTTGACAATAATTATGGGTTTATGAAATAAATAAAATGCAAATAAACAATTTAAGGTCATTTTTAACACCAGCTACCACATGGGGGGAAAAATGAAGTCAGCAGACAATGTGTGAAATATCACAGCTGTGAAGTTGATTAAAGGCCTAGTTGCTGTAATGAAAACGTCTAACGGCGTTCTAAATAACTATTTTGGGTTGAAAACTTGTTGCATTTATCTTTGAAATTGCTTATCTCCTGTTATAATAAAATTTACATCGATCTCTGTGCGGATACGAATGCGGAGAAAATGCTCACGATCGAACTCAACGCCATATTTCTAGGTGGTCTGACTGATCACGAGATGAAGAACTCCAACAATCATTGACGCTGCAGTTCGGCGTCTTCTACACCGATCTGACGCATATCGCGCTTGGTGTGCCGGGAGTTTGTTCGAAATTTCGAACGTTTCAAAGTCAATTGTCGATTGCCACGTATTTTACGGATATATTAAATCGTTTCAGAGACCTGTTTACTTACTAAATAATGATAAATGAAACTTAGAAAGCTTGTAAGAACAAACTGGGCCCAAATCGCGCAAATTGCAATAAGTTTACGCTGGTTCGGATGGAGTTCTACGCGTGATTTTATTGCGCTCAAGGACGTTCTATTTTCGAACTTGTTGAAACCGGAAATAACGCAACTACTTTCGAACTTCAAACACAAATTTGATTATCGTTATTATGTGTTAGTTTCTGTTGTTTCAAAGATTGAATTATGTTTGACAATAATATTTCACTCTATAAACAATATTTCACTAAAATATGTGATTCAAAGGCAACCCAAATTGTAAAAAGCAATATCAAGTTCCGCGTATAAACACTGTTGTAAAGAGGCGGCGGAGCGGATTTTTAGCCAAAATCGTTTAGTAAGGCGTCATATGACACAGGTTTGTGCTGGGACAGCGCTTCCGGTGACGACACAACGGAGCATTTCGGAATTGCGCACGCGCAAACAGTCAGTAATGACGTATGATGGTTTAACAAACGGAGCTTAGGGTACGTACAATAAACACTTCACGATGTTGATTCAGTGCTTTTAGCGAGCTTATAAAGCATACAGAAGGGCCCGGTACCAAATAATTGAACTAGTTTCAGCTAATAGAACGGAAATAATTGCTATTCATGTAGAACACGTTTGCAATACAAAAAACTAGGTCGTTACAGCTAGTGTATCTTTAAGAGCATTTAGGTCATTCACATGATAGTACATTTTGTATTATGCAATTTTTTCATGAATGACATTTGATGAGAGTAGTCATACACTAAACAAAATGAAAGACCATATTTGGAATTGTTATCTCCTAATAAGATAAGCTGCAGATACCCCTCTGTGATAAGTACAAGGTGATACGAGTAGAGTTCAAATTATCAGATATATTTAATGAGGAATATTTCATGATTTGGTGATTAAAAACAATAGTCAAAACTAAAACTAAAAAAAAAGTCAAAACATATGTCAGTTGCTAATCCAGAACTCAAAGACGCAGCAAAGTAATACAGTTGATGAAATTCTCCCGCGGTTTGTGATTTAATGACAAAGACACAAAATGCCACTGATGATGCACCATGGTTTGATGACCACAGATAATAACTTCTCTAGCATGTTACACTAACCTTGTGCATGTTACACTAAACTTGGTGCATGTCACACTAAGCTTGGTGCATGTTACAATGAGCTTGGTTCATGTTACACTAAGCTTGTGCATATTACACTAAGCTTGGTGCATGTTACAATGAGCTTGGTGCATGTTACACTGAGCTTGTGCATATTACACTGAGCTTGGTGTATGTTACACTAAGCTTGGTGCATGTTACAATGAGCTTGGTTCATGTTACACTGAGCTTGTGCATATTACACTAAGCTTGGTGCATGTTACAATGAGCTTGGTGCATGTTACACTGAGCTTGTGCATATTACACTGAGCTTGGTGTATGTCACACTAAGCTTGCTGCATGTTACAATGAGCTTGGTTCATGTTACACTGAGCTTGGTGCATGTTACAATGAGCTTGGTGTATGTTACACTGAACTTGTGCATGTTACACTGAGCTTGGTGCATGTTACACTGAGCTTGTGCATGTTACACTGAGCTTGGTGCATGTTACACTGAGCTTGGTGCATGTTACACTGAGCTTGGTGCATGTTACACTGAACTTGTGCATGTTTCACTGAGCTTGGTGCATGTTACACTGAGCTTGGTGTATGTTACAATGAGCTTGTGCATGTTACAATGAGCTTGGTTCATGTTACAATGAGCTTGGTTCATGTTACACTGAGCTTGGTGTATGTTACACTAAGCTTATGCATGTTACAATGAGCTTGGTGCATGTTACACTGAGCTTGGTGTATGTTACACTGAACTTGTGCGTGTTACACTGAGCTTGTGCATGTTACACTGAGCTTGGTGCATGTTACACTGAGCTTGGTGCATGTTACACTGAGCTTGTGCATGCTGGTAGGAATTTCTACTGCAATCTCTGATCATTTGAAAGTAAAAAAGAAATAATGCATACCAAATTTGAAAGTAAAAAAGAAATAATGCATACCAAACATTCTAAGTAGATGCATGGGTCCATATATCAACGACGGCGGAGTAGGTCCATCAATTGCAAAATCCTTGGGTAATAATGTCCACCCCATAACATCGGTACAGTCTCTTAAATTCCAAGTACAACTACTGATTTCACAAACCCCTGGGCTTGAGCCAATACTAATGCTGGAAGAGCTTTCCTTTTGATGACTACTTGCACCAAATACCGATTGTTGAAATGTCTGTTGAAAAGTTTGACCACTTTGTCCTGTAACTGGTTTTGCCACCATGGGTTGATGGGTCTGCCTCGCCGATGACCGCATTGGTTTATCAAGAGATGGAGAATCGCTTGTATGCTTTGCATCTGTGCGTCTTCTTCCTGTTAGCGGTGAACAACTCCGTCCAGTCGAAGCAGCAACAATTTTATCTGTTAATTTTAATTCTGTGGACTGTCTACGCGTGATTCTTCTCGTTGATGTTGGTTCTGGCTCTTCTACTTCCTTCTCTTTTTCTTTCTTCACCGTCTTTGTTGTCAGACTTGTTAGCTGGGGTGGGCTTGCTGATCTTTTGGTTTTACCACGTGTCGTACTTTTAAACGTTATTTCTGGATCCCTGTCATTTATCAATCATAACATGATTAAACATTAATTATACTATCATGTTAACAGCAAACCATCACATTTATGAAAGTAGTGTGCACTTTTCTCCCTAACCCAGAATATAAAAAAAACACCCATTTAAACAAAAAAAAGTTTTAGAAAATGTGATTTAGGTATCGATATTTCGTCAAATATGACACAAAAGTTGACTTTGGTATTCAATAGAATCAATCTACTCTCACAGCATAAACATTTCTATAATTCATAGATTGCAGTAAAAACACATCATACAAGCTATTACCGGTAGCTGTGTTTTAAGCATATTTTTTTAATCCAAAAAATACTGAGCCAATATTTCCTTTGTGGTACAAACACTAGGTAGAATGAAAGAATGTGCATGTTACACACATGTTAATGGCACCTAGGCAACCCAATAATGATTTGTTCAAATCAAAATTATAATATATAAATATTGTATCTGCTCTATTAGAAGCCAGAGTCCATAGCACCAAGAACCAAATGATTTCCAAGACTTTTCCCAAACTTTCTTGCATTTTTCCCAAAACATGTTGACCCTTAATTCAGGCCAACATCATCACCAAAGCTCATCAAAGTTCTGAGGCTATGGTAGTTCCCAGGAAAAAACAGGCCTTTCTAAAATGAATTAATATCTATGAAGAAATTTAAAGACTTTTTGAAGATTTTTTTATTTTTCCTGTAATTTAAAGACTTTCCAGACCTCAAAAAATCCAAAGACTTTCAAAGGATTTTCCCAACACTATGAACCCTGGAAGCGCATCTTCAATTGAAGCGCATATAAACCAAAAAATTGCAGGGGATTATTTAAATATAATACCGAATAGATAAATCTATCATATACATGCTTGTACTACTAATGAAGCAAATACAGCATGTGCAATGTTATTTAACATATTCCTATGCGCTTATTTATTATTATACTACAATTTTATAATAGGATAGGATATTACCACGTTACGTCACAGTCTTCACGTTCTTTTTTCACCGGATGAACAGGTATAAAAGCAGCAGTGGAAACTGTCGTGAATTGATGACACTCACTCTCGTACAGCAAGATTACAGGGAGTGAAAAGTCAAATATCAATTTAAGTCCTTCCATTATCTCTTTCACCAAATCAACGCTGATAAAATAAACACACATACATAGTTGGAATCTGTATGAAATATAATCTGAGCATTGAGTCACATATAAAAACATGTTAGGTTTACATGGCAACATTTTATCCTAAAAATTAACAGGAGATTATCTTTTGTGTTGTTTATACAGTTGTTGCCAAACATGGTTCGACATTTGGCTCGGTTTGCTTGGAGCTAAGCTGGAACAGTACCCTTGACAAGATGTTCTCATTTTAATAAACGATCAGGCCATGTTGGGGCTCAGTCCTATCAGAGTTTAACCATTTGAAGCTGAACTCGACTTGATCTGTAAAAATGTTTACACAGCCACGATTTTGATGCTCATAAAATGTCTTGTAAACAAGGTACTGGTAATAATAAAGCAGCTATGAGCTTTAATACCTAATAACCAAGGAGACATTACGTACATTTTTCATAAATGGGCAGTTGAAATATAACTACACATTGCGTTCATATTTTAACACCACTTGCTTATATGTATTTTATTTACAACACCAGAAGTAACTTCCACTACTTGTATACATGTACATTTGTGAACATTCTTTTCATGTTCAGTTTTTTTTTTAAAAGCAGTTGCCTCGATATTGGTGGCCATATTAGTGCCCTTCATCAAATGTTCCCTCATAAAATATATGTAGAAAGTGACGAAAACATCATGACTTCAAAAAGTTTGTTTCATTTGACCATCAATAAAACATTATTTGACAGTATAATGCCAGGAATTTAAATAATTGTGGATGCAGTTGGCTTGGTGTGCACTTACTAAATTGACGGCTGGTGATACGCAATGTGTTAATATCTTTATCAACAACTTACTTATGATCCGGTGTTACTACGTGCGGAGCATCAAATTTATGCGGATAGAGTCCATGCACAACGTTTGTTGACGCTTGTGGACGGTGCTTCTCAGAGATGTGCACACTCATTGCAAAATATCTGACATAACTTTCAAGTAATGTAACAATGTTAGGTTGCCTTGGTAACCGCAAAAGCTACAATGAGAATAACAATAAATAATGATTAATTATTGTTACAACAAACTTGATACAATTTAGCGACCATTGATTATTCAAAATTAATGCTCAGGAAACGTAATTTGTTCGTTAAACTGGTGCTGAGATATTAAACTAATAGAAATTCAATAAATTTCTTAAGATAGACTCGGTGACTTTTCTGAAATTTTGGTAGAAAATTTATCATATTTGTATGCATTTTTAATTTCCCATTTGATACAAGCCTTGATCAAAATTGTTGAAAAAATATGAAAAAATTTATGTGGCTTTATATTGTGAAAAGTGAGCAAATTTGACATTGGTGTTGAAATGGTTAAAATCATACCACAAAAAATTAACATTTTGCAATAAGTAATACTCACCTGCTTCTTAGTGTTGATATAATAACAGTCATCTTCTAACTTGGTCTTTAAAGTGTCCGGTATGTTAATAGGTATATCGTGGGGTTCCAGGTCAGCTTCACTTTCTAACTGTAATTCAGAAAAAAACCCTCAATAAATTAAACATTAAATACCTTGTAATGCATTTGTTACTTTCAATCATTAAGAGTATAAACATGGAAAATTTGAATGATTTCCCTTTGCAGCTTTTGAAGGGACAAACTGAACTTTGTGGTGCCAGATTTCACGTCATTTACCCCAGACCATTCGTCCCGGTGTTATCGCTATCGCCACATGAGACTCCAGCTTGTCTCCTATACAATTTGACTGCGCACATCCAGAAAGCAGATGTAGCTGTGATTGGTGGAATACTAATAAGTTGAGTGTCAATCAAACGCCCACGCTATCTTTAGTAAACAAAGTCACATGACACGCGCCATTTTAGTTTTGGCAGGCGATTTCAAGGCAGCACGCTTAACCCTTTCGTTCACAGGTTGGGAGATATTAGAATGACTGACAATTTCACGCCACTGTTTTACATTATTGGCGGATTTTTCTGCGCTATCAATCTTTCTCTTACAAACTAGACATAGATGAGACGACAGAGTCGCTCCTTTCACAACGTCGCACTGGATCAAATTGGAAAGACGATTTCCATAAGTTATCCCTCCTGCTTTTCCTGGCTTGAATAAATTCACACACGACTTTAACTGTCCACAAACTCGAAGACTACACGAACACAGTCTACAATAGTCGTCCGCAACAATATGTATGTATTTCTTCGGTGTACTGATGCACGAATGCACCGTGACACGGTGTTTCTCGGGTGTCGCCATCGCTGAGAATGCCGCCGGCGCAATTTTTCACCCAACTCGCGATTCTGTTTTGCAACATTTTATCAATAATCCCTTTGACAAAATCGCCGACAAAAGCACCGCTTTGCTGATCTTTTGTTCTATAATTCTTAATGCAAACACCGACCCTAGTAGTAATTAGTAACGTCGCCTAGTACATATGAACGGTCGTCATTGCAAATCGAACATCCTTTTGAAATTTGGACGTTGGGCAGGCGATTTCAAGGCACCGCACTTAAATATTAGCAACATATTTTTCTGAGCGGTTGTTTATTCTCTTTCAAACGAGACATAAATGTGACGACATAGTCGATCCCTTATCCACCGCTAAGAATGCCGCAATGTTTCGTTCGTTTTGCAACATGCCACAAATCGTCGAAAAAAACACCACTTCGACGGAAGCTTGCGTAATAAGGGGGTTAAAACAAGAAAACAAATGCCATGTTTAATACATATCGACCTGTTTTACTTGCGAAAGATAACGGAACATGAACTCGTTTCGTGCGACTTCGGAACCCGAAGGAACACACCAACAACGTTGAATTTACCCGCTATCTTCCAAATATGGTATATTAATTTATTCAGTTGTTTATTTAGAGTGACGTCCGCGGTCGAATGCGATTGGCTATCGATGTCAGTGCAAAGGTCATATGAATATTAAAATTAAGTGGGCGGAAGGAAAATTGTATAGGAGACAAGCTGGAGTCTCGTGTGGCGATAGCGATAACACCGGGACGAATGGTCTGGGGTACACGTCATTGGGAAACAAGTATAACTAGTTGCGTCAAGAAAACATTTCTGTCCATCAGTAATGCGTCATATCTTGTTTACTATATTCTAAATGAAAATTGCTACACAAACAAAATTGATCTCTGAACAAGATTGATTATACCCTTCTACTTCCTTTTTAACTTCTCTGATGCAATGCATTAGTTTCTTCCATGAATTCCCCATTTTTTTCTAACTTAGTTACTATTGTTTAAAATACCTTGAATAAACACAGTTAAATGTCATCTTGAGCTTTGCTTGAAAAAACACGACTGTAATGCATGGCGCCCTCTGGAGACCAGGACGTAACCCAACAGCCATCTTTTTTCTTACTGCCCCCCCCCCCCCCCCCCCCCCCCATTTACAAATCCTCTATTCTAAAAAATTTACTTGTTAGCATGTGGGAAAATGATGGGGTTAATCTGAAAAACCATTGTCAGTTATTGTTTGTGATTGGTTCTGGCAATCTCTTGTGCAACATTTCACCATCAGCAGTGTTATAATTTTGGCACTTTCAATCAAAACAACCACTTTCAAATGGAATTTATGGATTTAGATGAAGTCGGATTTAAAGCAAAAGAATTGCGGGAAATATGAAAATGGTGAATCACTGAATCCTACGAGCATTCTTTGAACGCCTCAAATCAAAGTGCATTATTATTTGATTATAAGCATATGGATGCATTTCAAAGTTGAGCTCCTCTATCAAACATAGAACTTTACCGTAGAATATTACCGTACTCAACCACGTTAAGAGCCCATCCTCAGCTAAGAGCCCATCCCCCACTTTTGGGACATTTCTATTTTCGATTCATGTTCGGCTAAGCACCCATCCCCTTCAATATGTCCCTAATTTGACTGTCTAATCATAAAACTTGATCTCTGATCATTGTTTAACTTTTCTGAATACTGGTAATCGTTTCTATATGATACAGCATAGATATCAACTGCCATGAATATTACGTGAATGCGTAAACGCTTCGACAATGACCTGTTAATGAAAGTGAAATGCAGTATATACTGCATGCCATATTCAGTTTACCTATAAAATATTGCTGTAACCATTTTTTTTAAAAAAAATCATGCCATTTATTCACCAAAATCAATTGCAAGAGATCGTACTGAGACATCGATAATTCACTTCTGCATTGCATTACCAGAAAGTGTTTGGGAATTTCTGAAGAATTGCATCCGTACAACACAGCATTCTGATTGGTTAATAACAGACTTGACCCATTAGGTCAAAGGACGTTGTGCAGGTCAAATTGTGGTCAAAACATTATGGTGGAAAGTGCTTTTCATTGAGAGTTTGTGTACGATCCAACACATTCAACAATGAAGATAATGATGAATATTTTGACTTTGGCTGTGGCTGTGTTTTAACCTTGTAAATTCGGGTAGTGCATGATTAATATTGGAATACAATGTATGTTTCTTTTGTGACCATTTCTGTTTCTTCATTGTATAAGTCAATGACAACACAATAATTTTATTTTCCCCAAAAGTCGTAAGGGACGACGTCAAAAGATCGATGTTGGATAAAAAACTTATTTCCTTTAGTTTGGGGGTGGGGGGTTTTGACCTCAAAAAGTTTCCATCCTACAAAAACGATTTTATTTTTTAATGAAGTCAAAAAAATCTTGGAGTATTTGTAGTTCTATCCAATCATGGACACAAATAACCGAAACGGGAAAAAAACAGAAAAATGGTTTGGTTCGGGTGTAAATCTGTGCGTCAAATGAGGTGCATTTGTAAACTCTCTTTACACCCACCCGACAACCAACTGCTATGCAATACTACTGTCCGATTATCAATTTGTATTTAATAGTGAATGTAGTCTGACGCCATGACCAATATTTATCAATTAAGTTTCAGTGGGGGGTAGGGGGGTTTGAAAAAAAACTAAAGGAATTAAGTTTTTTATCCGACGTCGATCTTTTGACGTCGTCCCTAATATCCCCTCAATCTGTCACATGGTGAACTAAAATTTTCATTTGTTCTCTTTTCTGAAAGGGGTAAGCGCCCACCCCTAAAAAACCATGAGGACACTTTGCGCTATCGCGGTCGAGTTCGGTATATGCAACAGTTGTAGAAAGAGTTGAAACAAACAAGTCTGACAATGTTACTAGGAATATTACAACCTTGCAAGAGAAATTGATAGAAAGATGAGAAATGCAACACTCCCTAAACAAAGTGATTTGACCTTACCAGTTCATTTAACAATCTTGAGACACATAGCAAACCATTCAGAAATGTAGCTGGCAATAACGCTGTTTTGAAGTTCACAACAATATGGTGGTGACAGTATATACAACATCAATTCAGTCACTCCACATTTGAAGTTCAATCTGTGGTAGAATTTAAATATCTAACTCACCTGGCTTGTCATACTCTTTTCACTGCCATCGGATTCACAGGATTCTAGAATAATAAACAAACAAATTGTAACTAAACTTTATTACAGCCAGAGTCAGAAGTATTGAAGCAGCCAATTCGCTAACTGCTTGGGTTTTAATTGAGCAGTTGGCTTTAGAATCTTGCTGGCGCTGTCCTGTGGTCATGCCCACTCTGGGTGAATCTATATAACAGTCGGGAACGGTCGTCATACTTTAGTTCAAATATACCAGGGAAAGTGTTTCTTCGTGTAATGAGGTGTTCGTATACAAGGGATTGATTGTCCACGCAAAAACGATGAATGAAGTCGAATTTTATTAGCGGTTGGTTTAAATGTTGCTACAACAAATCGTTTGGAAGTGAGCATTTATTTTCTCCCTGATTTATAGGAAACTTTTTCTCAACTTGTCTCTTTATTTAGTTTCAATCAGTGTTCAAGACGGTTACTCTCATATAGTAAATATCGGTGGATTAATCGCATTTATCATTTTATCACTTGTACGCCAGCCGACTGCGGCCATTCTCAGGCTGACCAGGGAAACTACTTTCACATTATCACGCCTCGCAAAGCAAGTCATTCAGGGGAATCCAGACATGTATCACTGAGGCTACATAAAAATATTCTATGTTCCCTTATGCAATATAGACTTGCCCAGAGTGGACGCGACCACGAGTCGGCACCAGCGAGATTCGAAAGCCAAATATTTAGTCACAACCAAAGCAGTTAGCCAATTCACTAACAAGTTTGCAAATTGGCTGCCCCAATACTTCTGAGACTTGCTGTAACTCCATTAGTAGTGCAAGCACTTGTGTACATGCCTCCCTGTTGAGAAATTGATCATATTTTATGACGACTATGATTTTATGAGATACAGGTGTAATACAGCAGATATGCAAATGACTTTCACTTCAAGTATAGTCTATTGTAAAGGCACTAAAGATTCACTGAATTTTGATATATTTTTAATGTGTATTGATAAGTAAAATCTGCTAAATTAAATCTACATTAACATGTAAAATAACAATATAACTCATTGTTTTCTTGGCGAATTCCAGTGAATACGCTCAAAATAGTGAAATTAAATGCAAGTGAAAATAAATGGTTCCCCAACATCCATTGACAAGTACATGAGATCTTTGTACTCCTCTGGTTATAAAGCTGCAAATCTATTGCCAGCATTACACAACAGTATTTTATAGCTGCTCCTCTCAACAATTACCAGGATATTATTTATCATGTGTTTATACGCTTGTTGTTTAATTTGGTGAGAAGTTTGGCTGAGCTGGAATAGCACCCTTGACATAGAGTTGCTGTTCTCACAGTCATGGTCATTTTTTTTGCTGTTGGGCTAAGACAAAATGCTGTAGTATAAATGAGGTATATGTCTGTGAATCAACGTATATAATATATCTTACCATCTTGTTTCAACTTTTTTAGCTGTGATTCTTTAATGATATCAGCCAACTTCTTTTTTTTCTTCTTCTGTTTACTGAATTGAAACAATTTCTCCGTAAATTTAATAATATGTTATGTCAGGGACACCAACACTAACAGTTTTTTTTTTACCAATTAGTCATACATATAGAAGTTTACAAAAACTGATAACTGGTAAAAAACAAACATTTGGCAAATTTAGGTGACAGCACATCTGAATTGAATTTTTTAATTGAACCAGAGTATCTTTTCGACATTAAACTGGATTATACAGTCCAATTGACTAATTAATACACATGAAAATTATATAAGGCAAGAAAAAAATGAAAACAATGCTGGTGAAAAGAAAGAGAATGACAGACTTGAAAGCTAGCAAAATGTGACACTCAAACAAAAAAATGTAAGATATATAGTTTTGTTTATAGTAATATAGTTGAAACGTAAACAGAAATATGGATAAGCTAATGTTCGATTATGAAGATTTTTTAACATTTTAAAACTAGTAGCATCGCGATGAGAGGCTTTCACGAAGATTGTTGCCAGTCGTTTGTTTGTTTTGTGTACATGGACTTTCGTGCAAAAATCAACAACGGTTAAATAGGTACATGTATATTATTTCCATTTTGTATTATATCGTATCCAGAACTTCCGTGTGCTGTTCTTTGTACTGTGTTTTCCGTCATAAATATTCGATTGTTTGGAAACATAAGATAGTATTGTGAATTTTGTTTATCAATGCTGCATGATGACGCTACCTTCAAGGCCATCCTGTGATTCCGAGTCCCATGTTGACTATGTCCCGACCGTTTATTTACTTACTTGTCAGTGTCTGGTATACAAAAATGCGACTAGGAAAACATCGGTAAAATAATATAGCAGTACATTGACGTGAACATTGCTAAAACGTAAGACGCACGAACATGAAGCTCATTTTGAGTAGAGGACATCAAAACATGTTGAACATGTTCTATATTAACCAAAACAGCGGGTTATGTTCCTGGCTAACAACAAACTTGAAACAAAAGAAAGATGATTGTATAGAACAGAAAAAGTACTTTTCTCATTATCAAAAAAAACAACACATTTTGTGCAATAACTTCAACTGCAATTTGCATTCTAAAATCTTGTCACTCACCATGTTTTCTTTTATACATCCGTAGCTATAGTCATGTATAAAAATATTAATCTTTTTAGAATGTTCAATCAAACTACAAACTACAAAGGTTTGACTCACATTTTCTCTGCTGCCTCTTTCTGTAATGTATCTTGATAATCTCTAGTTTCTGGCGTGTCCTTCAAAACATAGTCCTCCGGTGCCCAGCGATCCCAGCTACAAAAGACAACAAGAAATATGAGATACAAAGAAGATGCAGTGTTTGATTTCATAAACGTTATTTCACAGCATAGGCTGCGATATTCGCATCTTAGTCATAAGAAAATGCAACTGCCAAGTAAAGAGTGATTTATTATACGAAAGTTTATTTACTTTTACTACCTTCCCATCTTTTTTACCACCTGCATTTTATTTTCTAGATTTGCAAAATGTTTAGAAACCAAAATAATAATCAGCATTCGGTTTATAACATTTTTGAGTCAAACAAATTTGATCAACTCAAATAAATGAGTTATTTTTTTGATAAATATTATGTCAAATGTACGAGTTGGTGATCCATAACCAAGAAATCCAACCTCTATATAAAGACCACATGTATATAAAGAGTTTAAGACCATTACAAGTCGCATGGATGGTCACTATACACAGGTTTGACTATACATGCATAATAAAGTTATTAATTAAAAAGGTACCACAAAGCAGTCTCTCTATCCTCTATATAGAGGGACTTATCACAAATTATGTACTTGGTTCACACCAATCTCTACTTTATGTTGGTCAATACATTTTTTGTACTGCATGCATGGTCTTTGCCCATACTTTAAGACATCCTCTTAATAATCTCTCATTATCTATAAATTCTTTTAGATTAGATTAGTCAGATTGTTTTCCTTTTGAAATGTTAAAATTAGTTTTTAGCTGGACAAATATATGAAGTATGTTTAGTGATTTATATCGAATATTTCAAATGTAGATTGGACTATTATGCGGAATACGACAAATTATTGGAAAGTTTACATTATCTTTCGTGACTACTTTCTTACCTGTTATTCCAGCCAAAGAAATGTATAAGATATTCTGGCACAGTCTTTCCCTTTTCATCTTTTGTCCAGTCAACCTCTAGTACCTAGTATTGAACATTCAAATAAGCCAGAGATTACAGTATATTATTATACATCTGTCACTGTAACGCCAGAAGTTACAGCATGCTGTAATTTTGCGGTATTTTATGAGGTATTTTCATCCTACCAAATATGGAATGATTACGCGCATAAGCGTCCTCTAATAATAAAAACAAACATGACTGCCACCAGAGTTTGACCCGACTCCACACAAAGAAGTTCACTGATTGTGTTCTAAACGTTTTGGCATTCCCATGACATATTCTTGGAATGAAATATGTATAATAATAAGATTATTAAGAGGATACCTCAAAGTATGCACTCAAGACAGTACGCCGCTGCATCAACCTCCACTGCATGTCGGTCAATACTCTTGCTGTATTGTCTTTGTGAATCTTCTGAGGTATCCTCATAATAACCTCATATTATTACACTTACCGTAGGTCAAGACATATAGGATTATACTTGACATATATTATTACATGCCAACAAATTATGCAAACACAATCATAACTTTTAATATTTGGTTTTTGTGTCGCCTTAAATAAACTTTCCAGATTACTGTTGATCACTGGTCATACGTCTGTACACTAGTGACAACAACTATATAGAATAGAATAGAATTTTATTTTGTAAGTAAAATCAAGCTTGAAAAAAACACATCATAGAATAACTGAATCAAGTTTGAACTGCATGTTGTTTACCTCACCTGATTAAATAGTTTCCATTGTGCTAATAGTATTTTGATATTTGATGTTTCAATAATGTACTTAAACTGTTTTTATTTCTGTTTTAAAATTCTAGATTGATTTTCTGTATCACATTATATTTCTATAGTGCATAACTAATAGTCCATAAGTTGATGTACCTAATCACTCATACCCGGAGTGGAAAGCCTTTCAAAATATAATCTGTCTACATGCATGTGTTGAGGGAAAGGGGACTTCTGTTGGAAATATTACGATTCGTCATATGGAATATGCGATCATAAAGTAAGGCATTGCATACTAGTACATGGCATTAGCAGTTTTCAAAATCCCAATACAAAAACAGAAACATAAGCAACATGAAAATTTGGGACGACTATTTGCAGAGTTACATGTATGATGAGTCTGCGATTTTCAATACACTAATATAAATTTTCAAGTGAACACTTTTTTCCACTTGCAATGATTTCATAAGTATGGTGATATCCTGAATGGGATATATTGTGGGATTGAGAACTCATGATGACCAAAGATAGCATTGCCGCTCCATTGCAGAATACGTTGACGGTGATAATATATGTACCAGCATGCTTGCTGAGTTACCAAATTAAAGTGGGAGGATCGTCACCTGCGCATGCACGGGATAACAACACCCTAAAAACGCAAAGACTCATGGGTAGACGCTTGTTTATAAACAATGACATGCTATGGCCATCTGACGCATGTGCAGGTGACGACTCCCCCTCTTTAAATTCAATTGTCAGCGATAAACACACAGGCTGTTTTCATTATATTTTATCATTTTCTGGTCTACCTCCACTACCCTACATTGACTTCCAATTATACCTGGCTTGAGAACACCTATATTTATCTTTAGAGGGGCACATACAATTGAATTGGGGGATGGAGGGGTAAGATTAGAGTTTAGGGTTGGTTAAGGGGTGTAGTACAATAAAAAGTATTTCTTGATTTTGAGGCGTAAAACCCCACATTTCTCGGTGTCCATTTTGCTTAGGGGGAACAATGATTACGGGTTGGACATGATTACATGTGCCCATAGACAAAACACGTTAGGTAATTGTGGACATACGACCTTTGTAGTATGCAGTCATGGTTAAATTATTAACACAAACGTTGCATGGGCGCATGATCACACGACCCAATAGCATTGCGTGTGTAAAGTGACACAGACACATGAATGCTTATTATGAGCCCTGGCGGTTAGACGCCATTGGGTCTGTACTGTGTCTAATCATAATAATAATGTCTGTAGCTCAGTTTTCAGTTTAGTATCACACATTATATTACGTTAACATTACCTTCGAATCATATAACACCTTAGCCTTTGTTGGATCAGGTTCAAAACACAATACTTTTTCGCCAACAACAAACTGAGGTTTCACCTCCGGGGTTTTCAAGCCGCGGTTTGACATTGTAGAAATCAAGCTCAGCTGATTCGAAAAAGCGAGTTTGCCCGCTTGCCGTAAGAAAGTGTGTTTTGATTCGCGACACTCGCATAATAGGTGTTACGTTTCAGATCACTATAGGAAAGCTTCCAGTATATTAGTTATTCAGTTTTCGAAGTCAATCCGATAACACAAGTTACATACAAATACGAAAAATTCGTTCTTAGTGTTCCGTGATTCGAACATTATTGGTACCGTAAAACAGTAAGTTATTGGCTTAAGGGCCGGGGTAACTAATACAGTGCATATTTTATTGTTAAGTTATTTCTAATCGCCCATAGAACCACTAATTAATGTATTTGCATTGTCTTTGAACACAGTAGAGTTGGCAATATTGTTCCTGATATTTTTACACTAGTAGCTCTACTTCGCCGTTTGCCAGCGTCCTAACCAAGTAGCTCAACGTGATAGCGCCACCTATAGACCACACATTGGCTTTTCTACACTAGTTTTCATGTGCCATTATTTCTTCATGTCTCAATATTTTGCTCGGTAACATAGGAAGAATATATTATTAATATTAAAATATATATATTTAAAAAAAATAACAATAATATTTTTCTATGGGGAGTTTAGTTTCCCATTATAATTGTAATGTTGTAAGTTTCTCAAACAGTTTAAAACTTGGTACATGCATACTGTTTATGTAGTTGCACGACATGTTTTTTATGCATTTTAATTACATGATTTACATAAGTTCCCTGTGTATCTTAGCAACAGTTTGGCCAAATGCACTAAAACGTTTTTACTCGCTTGTATCATTTTGTAATCCATACAAGAACTGTTTTTAGGATATTTTATGACTAAAATATGCCTTCATCTATTAAACGTATACATTTTTGAACACCATGTATATCCTGCCCAATATGGGCCTATATTAAATATTTCTGTAGATACAGTATAGATATAGCATGGAAACAGTTGCTCAAATGTCAATTTTTGAACAAAATTGGTCATAAATAAGTCAGAGACAACAAAATGTAGAACAAATTGACACAGGTAAGTATACTATTATGATTCAATTTTGTACCATCTTTGACCAAAACCAGTCCAGGCATTTCTGAAAAAATTACATTGGACGCAACCCATAAAAATAATGTCCATATTTTGGGGGCATCCAACAAGGACGAAGAAAAACAAACTTGGAATATATTAAGAAATAAGCAAACAAGTTTATTCCATGTTTATCATTTGCGAAAATAAGCTTAAAGCAAATTATATTGCATGAATAATTTGTCAATCATGTCACAGCATACAACAAGATGAATCATAATCTTCCATTATTGATCTTGGCTGTACATCATTTATATGCAGATCAATAAGTGATCCATTAGATGTGCATCTCTTACAGAAGTGTACATAAACCAAAATCATTGCATTTATTTTAAAATATGGCTTTTAATTTTGACAGCAATAATACTTGTCATTTGCATAAACATGTATTCTATTAGAATATGTTATGTATACAAAGAAATCTTATGACAAGTACCAATGTTATCCTCATGAATTAAGCCAGCTATATCTAATTGACCTGGGTCATCATAGTGAGCATGTTTTATACCATTGTCCACCTTAGCACCAAATACACACACTGGTTGAATTGAAACTGATGTAAAATCTACATGAAATGTTTATGCAACTAAGCTAATTTTGTAACTGTTTCATTCACCTACAGCAGTTTTGCAAAGCAATGTTGTTTTCAAATCTGATAAAATATCCACTGGCTTCCTGAAAGCAACATTACTTCCAACACAGCTGTGTCACCAAATTAGCAGACAATATTGCTGGCTAGCTGTACAAAACAAAATCATGGCCAGAGTAAATGTTTGAAATTCAAGGTTGTAGTAGAAATGTAAAAAAAAAATGCCTGCTGTCACAGCAAGTTATTCCACACCCTTTGGTCACTATTTTCTATTGCTCTTGAATATGACACTCATGCTTTTATTAAAACTTATTTTGCTCTCAAAGTTACTTTGTGTCTGGAGCTAGGGAACAGAAGGCAATAGTGACAAAGGTCTTTCACCATGTAGCCCAGTAGTTACTACCACATCAATTGAGTGGTATAGAAAACATTGACATTTTATGTCACACAATCCAAAAACAAAGCAAGGGATATATTCTGCAATATCACATCAAGTCAAATCCATTGCAAAAAAATTACTCATTGAATTCTAATACAGGCACTGCTTTTAGCAGGGAAGCCTTAATAAATACACAAAACCACAAATACACTTAACCTGAATATTCATAAAGATATTCTATTTTTATTACTATGAGCATGTTTTATACCATTGTCCACCTTAGCACCAAATACACACACTGGTTGAATTGAAACTGATGTAAAATCTACATGAAATGTTTATGCAACTAAGCTAATTTTGTAACTGTTTCATTCACCTACAGCAGTTTTGCAAAGCAATGTTGTTTTCAAATCTGATAAAATATCCACTGGCTTCCTGAAAGCAACATTACTTCCAACACAGCTGTGTCACCAAATTAGCAGACAATATTGCTGGCTAGCTGTACAAAACAAAATCATGGCCAGAGTAAATGTTTGAAATTCAAGGTTGTAGTAGAAATGTAAAAAAAAAATGCCTGCTGTCACAGCAAGTTATTCCACACCCTTTGGTCACTATTTTCTATTGCTCTTGAATATGACACTCATGCTTTTATTAAAACTTATTTTGCTCTCAAAGTTACTTTGTGTCTGGAGCTAGGGAACAGAAGGCAATAGTGACAAAGGTCTTTCACCATGTAGCCCAGTAGTTACTACCACATCAATTGAGTGGTATAGAAAACATTGACATTTTATGTCACACAATCCAAAAACAAAGCAAGGGATATATTCTGCAATATCACATCAAGTCAAATCCATTGCAAAAAAATTACTCATTGAATTCTAATACAGGCACTGCTTTTAGCAGGGAAGCCTTAATAAATACACAAAACCACAAATACACTTAACCTGAATATTCATAAAGATATTCTATTTTTATTACTATAGAATACACTAAAAGGTCTAGCCATGCAGTCTAATAATATAGAAAGGTTTCCTGGAAGTGAAAAATTCCAGAAAATGATATCAATTTGTTTCACTATAAAACACAAAACATGTGCCAAAGATTTCAGTCAAAATGCAATACTGGTGGTTGCAGTTTTCTAAACAAGATTGGAGACGGAGGACTCTGCATGCTTGTTTGAAGATTTCATGCCCTTAATCCGGTAATTGATATTGCCATTGATTTGCAGTTCCTTGGCAGCGGAGTGAAGTTTAGCGACAAAGTCAGGTATACCTGAAAGCAGAAATAAAAGAGTTTAGAACAAGTATGAGGAAGATACAGTTGTGGCAATTTGCATACTTTTTAGTGTCAGATCTTTCTGAACTTGGCTAAGTGTTAAGGTTTGGAATTTTAGGTGCACGGGAGATGGTATTGCACATGATGGGATAGTTACACAAATGATCATGATCATGTGATATTTATGACAAAGCACTAAACAGTGCATTTTATGTTTATACACAAATGAATACAGTTCCAAGACATCAATGGGGAGAAGTAATTTCTGCATATGACTTTTGGTCAGTAAGAAGGAATTTGCAGATTCTTTCTTACCCACCCTTGAATAGAATACTTACCCGCACTTGTTAAATAACTGACACAACTCTGTGGAAAATGTGTACGAGGATCATCATAGTAGGTTAGAACATAGTCAAATCCATTCTGAAAAGTACAATGCAAGACAAAAAAGTAAATGATAAGTCAGAATTTCAAAAGGTTTAAGATGTTTTATAATTGTGAGATAGAGGATATGAAGTGGACTTGAACTTCATAGGCTTACATCACTATCTAATGAGCCAATTGTCTGTATCATATGTTCATTGAAATCACAATCACAACCTAGAACACATAGCTCCTTTTGATGAAGTATGCAACAAAAATAAAGAAAACTAATTACTATGAATTGTTTACATTTCACAAAAAATTGTTTGTGCCATATGAGAAGGTCAGTATCAATGACTTGTGTAAAATTTTGTCAAATGGCAAAAAACCATCAAATTGTGAAAATTAGGCAACTTACAGTATATGTTGGGGTTTTTTTGTTTGCAGTGAATTAAATAAAAACAAACCTTTTCAAATGAGCGATGATGTGGTCTTATTACCATCTGTGAAGAATATGTATGCACACGCACATATTTTCCATTCTCAGGCACTTTAGGATGATTGACAGACTTCGACACGAGTAACATTACATTTCTTTTATAATCAATTTTTTGTTGTCTTACATATACATATTCTCTTGAATACATTGGAAACTGAAAGTAATGCATAAAACAATTTGAAACATTAACAATACAGGCAATACATTAATTTGACAGTAGACATCTTGCATGTACCCAATTTACTGTGGCCATCAACAACGCCAGCTAATAGGAGTGTTGCAAGAAATTCTGCTTTCAGGAGGCCAGTAGATTGATGTTTATTGATTTGGGATGTTTCGGAATGGGTGGGTGCTTAATTGAACTTAACCAAAAAACATAAATCCCCCGAAAGTCGAGCGAGTACAGTAGTAAAATAATTAACCACGCATGTTTCACCCTTTGGTTTCACGATGCTTTATTCAGCATGTGCAAGCCCCATAAAAACTTTCCCAGTAAAGTTGCAAAGCATCTCAGTCCGTGGTCTAGAATTCTAAGCATAAAACAAATTAATGTGATTGGGTCAAATGATTTGTGCAGACATGCAGGATACTTACAGGATAGTGCATTATCCAGTGTACAACTTCTGAATCACTTTTAGGATCTTTATCAATAACTTCCAATTTCATTATTAATTTATCCCATACTTTCCTATACTCAATATCCAGTTGAACTGTAAAGAATGCTTTGGGACAGATGTCATCAAAAGAGCCATAAACTGTAATAAAAACAATAACACTTATTCATCATGACAAAGCTAATAACTGCTAAGCGTATTCTGCTGTCTCATTTGTCAGATTACTTTAATTTGGTTCAAAACACTAAACTTGTCTTTCATTTTCTAATGGAATGTTATCAATATAAACTCATCGCAATGAAGTGTTCACATTGACTCAAACAGAAATCCAAAATTGTGACAGCAAACCAAAGGACGTACAGTTATTACTCAGTGATGAACACATGTGCATTCAAGAGCCATAATTAATTAAAAAGTGCTTTTGTTATTGTTTATTTTATTAATTTTGAGTGCTTGTGTTTTTCTTTGTTTCTTTCATTTTTGTTAACCATTATTGTTGGTCAATGGGATGCAAAGAATTTCTAAATTAACAATAAAATAACAACAATAAATTAATATGGTTAGTGGCAAATACAATAGAACACAAGTCAACACATACCTGTGTATTGAAATAATGGAGAATTTGGTACAGGTTTCTTCCACATTTTTAAATGCTCTTTTTCAATAATTTGTTCCCATGCTTCAGTTTTATTCATCGGTATGTTACTATTATTATCACCACTGCCATTACAACTATTTCCATTGGTAGTGTCTTTGTGACATCCATTACCATTATTGTTTTCATCTATTGAGTTCAGTAGGCGCCTAACTTCATCCAAAGAACCAAAACAACTGCAAACAAAAGAATGCATAACTCGTGATGGACTATTTTATAAATTGATATATGTATAGAAGGTGTTAAACATTAGTTCATTATGGCATACATGATATGGGAATACCAGGGATGTCTACACGTAAACATGGGGTCTTTTATCATATGTAACCACCACTGTAGTGGTAGCCTAGACTGGCACAGTCGGGGCGATTAATTTTTTTTTGTAATTTAAATAAAATAAAAAAAAATGTGAAATGGCGGTGTTATCGCGAAAGTGGTAGCCCTGCAATGAAGAACTGAGTTGTCAGGGATAGTAACAATACTAGCGCATCCCTAGACAATTCTATAAAGAGGGCTTGCTTAGTGTCCATATCTTAAATTATGGCAAACAGAAATGTCTGAAAAAGTAGTACCAAGTAGTGGTAGCTTTGCAGTAATGAGCAGTGTTATGAGCAGTATAATAATATAATTTGCACATGTTAGCAATACCATTAATTCAGTTTCTTGCATCCTTAGACAACTTGCAATACGGTACAATAGGTCTGAAAAAGTAGTACCATAGCAACAAAGTAGTGGTATCCAGGCAGTAATTAGCAGTGTTGTCTGAAGATGTAATATACATGTACATGTACTTGATTATACATGACGACCAGTAATGGTGACAGTTCTTTCTTGTAGCATATTTATCCGGGTAAGAGCCCATGCCCGGGCAAACACCCCCCACCTCCCAATTTTGATACAATTTAACGAAATTGAGGTCATGTTCAGCATATGACCAGGGGGTCTAAAACGTCTTTTTCTACACTTGTAATAAAATAAATTAAAAAAACCTATTATTTGTTCATTGTATTAACAGTTGACTTCCTTGCAGTCTGTTGAAATAGCTGTGACAGCAAAATATGTAATTTTGCGTTCTACCTTCAGGGCAGCGCGATCACAGCTGTTAACGTAATTTACATTTATTTTTCAAGATTTGTTATCAGAGACATAACAGTCAGCAAGTCTACAATAATGTATATAAAAGCAGAAACAGTAGTTCTCCTTTTGAAATATGTCATGGCCCTGAAACGATTGGAGAGCCGCAAAGCATGTTTCACCCTTATTCGGCTTTAGCGTCATCAACACTGAGTGAAATCAATGTTGCAATATTGTAGCAACCCATACCTGGGAGAGTGGTTGAAATCAGATTGTTTTTGTCTTTATAAAATATTTGGTAGTAGCTTGCGAATCCATAACTGGGGCTAGCAATTTTGCAATGTCATGCCGAAAACTGCCAACCATTTTATCATTTGTCATCACAGCTATTGCATTTCTTTCATGATAATTATTCTGTTGACGTTGGAGAAGAAAAATCTTCCTATTTCAAGCCGACCGCGATATCCATATAGTGAGACATTCCAACCTCCAGAACTTGCTGAATGATAACTAGACTTTGATCTAGTCTAGTCTGATAAGAAAGCAATGTTGAATTTATCTCTATGATGAAACACTAGTAGTGATGTCATTCTTAGCCAATCAGTAAAGCAGATCAAAGGTCAAAAATGATTGACAGACTGTAAACAAAAGCATCATGTGCCATCATAGAAGAGTGACCCCATTTTTCTTGTCTCTATATTGTGATTAGACATGAATTAAAAGTGCCAAGCTGACAGACAGTGAAATCTGTGGATTAAAAGTGCTAAGTCCAAATTGTGTGCGACGACATCAACGCACTTCAGGGCGAAGCTGTAGGGTTTTTGTTAGCAGGCAACAGTGACTTCAAGGTTTTGACTTTGTATGTAGTATAGTGTGGTATAGTATGAATTTAGGATGTTTTGACTGATTCTTGCTACTCACTCACTCCTCTAGAATGGGTCGCTATGGCAATTCAATTTCTTAAATGGCAAATACAAAAAATATACAGGTTACCATTTGGCGAGCTTAATGCTCTGACTAGCAATTAAACTTTCTGTTACATACTGTGTTCCATATTGTCAGATATTTTGCAAGTCAGAGTGGTAGACCATTTAGTTTGCAGCAGAATAATGCAATTGAAAGCGAACCTCACTTTTTTAGATATTAGTGGTGGGATGCAATTTAAAATTCATTGATAAATTCATTGACAAAAATCGACATATCAAATGTGGCCATTCTAGCGCCCATGCTCGACTAAGCCCCCACCAAAGATTTAGGTGATATTGTTTTACATGGTTATGTTTGACTTTATACCATCTTTATAAGTTCATTGTGAAATTTAAAAAAAAAGTGGCATTCAGTTTCATCTTAATTACGGTAAGCCATATTGCTACACCCAGAAATACATATCTAAATGTAAACAATTTGAGTCTGAGCTACTAAATTGTGCTGTTGGCTACCAACAATTTGAACTTGGTTGTCAAGGGCCACCAAGGAAAATTAAACTTTGAGGGCTGTTCATATTTAAAAAAGAAAAATGTTCAACACGTCGATCACTTTTATTTGATCACGAGTATAACTAGCAGCTGTAATTTCATTGTCAAACACTAGTCATACGTCAAAGAATATAAACATATCAAATACACTAGTAGATGTGGACTACCTGTCAAAATCCTGATCCGTGACATGTTCTCTGTCCCAAGCAAAAAATGTGCCACTAAATAACAGGTATAGTTGGGGTCGACGACCGCGAAAGTACTTTCTGGCAAAGCTAGTCGCCACGGACTTCAAATTTTGTTCGGCATAATGTACGTGAATAAGTTGACCAATTCTTCTAATCCTCTGTGCAGTAACGGAATTAACTTGAAGTCCCCAGAGTCTCACAATTGTACAGAAACTTGATTGTAGCCTTATTTTTAACCTCTCTTGTAACGATAGTAGCTTTTCGTGTAATGGTGACCGCGTCGACGTAGAGGTCAGACGGAACCGTATAAATTGTTCAGTCAGAAATGCGTGGTTATTCGGTAAATTATGTCTTAACAGGGCTTTACGTGAAAGCCCTGACACTGTGTGAAGCACCATACTGGCTAGGATTTCTTAAAACCATCAAACAACCACAACAAACGACATTTTCACACAACTTTGTAGCACAGACACGAGAGCATATAATCCACACGGAGCGAGCGTGATTAAAACGGGCAAGCTTCTATAAACAATGTGTGCTCATTTGCATAAAGTTCGAAAATGGAATGTGTCGTCATTTGTGATAGTCAGCTATGAAACTTAGAATAATTTATATTACCAGCAATCAATAATTATTTAACCGAAATATTTCTATAGCATAAACAACAGGTGTAAATTAAATAAAATTTATATAACATTGCGCGTTTTACAATGTAAGAGGTCAAGGAAAGTTTATTGATAAAGTCTCGCGATAATCTCGTACAAAAACGTACTTCCTGTTACTTCAAATGAGCACGCGCAGAAGGTGACATCCATAGCAACAGGCGTAAATTTTGTCGGAAAGCTTCAGCTGTATGGATCTATTGACTTTTTCATCTAAGTTCTGGATCGCATGAACACATTTTGTTGAAAGCAGTCCCCCGTGAAAGCCATGGACACTATTGGTTCTCTTGATTTGGGGTAGGTGGCAAAATGTCAAGCATAACACCACGTAAAACCAATCATAACATTGGTAAACACAGATTGATCATTGAGCTCAAAGCTCCCTCTCACTTGCCACTCAGCCATAAGCATGCTATTGATTGCTTCTCCGTAATTAAGAAGTATATTCGGGCTTTTGCAAAACCCTTGTAGAACTTCATATGGTCTATTAGGATTTGTGTTTACAAATGAAAAGGATTTTAGATTTGTACACATATGTAATTGCACTGCAATGAATCGCGTCCAGCTGCAATAATTTGGTATTTGGGTTACCAGTATTTAATTGCATACATTTATTTACATTATGCCATTGGACGATGATTATATCTATAGTTGTATTTTTAATTTTTAATGTGTGTATATGTCTGTAACAATTAAAGCGCATGCCAACCTTGCAGCAATTAACAATTTTGAAATGAGATTCAACAATCAAATTACCTCAATTTATAACATTATGTGTTTCTAAACTGCTTGGAATGATATTTTAGTTAAATTGCAATTTTCACTTTAAACTCCCTATATCCTATTTGATTGAATGTCATAAAGTTGAATTTGAAATATATATCATGCATAATTTTTTTGTTTCCAAAATACCGTAAACACATTATTTTGAATCACACAAACGGAATGCCAGATATGGATTTGCTAAAATAATAATTGTTTCATGTTTGACGGTTAAAATAAGAAATGACAGAACATATTGACATCTACCCTAGGTGTACACAGCTGAAAACTAGTTTAACCATGAAAACAAGGAATTAATTAAAATTGAAAACTAGTAAATAAGTATTGCTTGTACATGTATCATAGTGTACTTGCCCTGAAGTTCATGGTTTAACCATTTGGCTGAAGAAAATAGCTTGACTGTCAAAATCTCCATTCTTCTGTTTTCGTCAGATTGCATGCACCTGTAGGTTACAGAACTTGCAATACAATATATTTATGGTATTGTCCTTGCTGTTTTATTAACACTATATTTTATTGGAAGCCCTTGACATATTTTTTTTTTATTTTTATTTATTTGTTGCTACTCTTTTAAATCAGGGGCTCACTTGTACAGGAGCTGCAAAATTAAAGATACATTTCTTAAAATAAGTACAAGAAATACTGTTATAGATCATGAAAAATAATCGATAACAAAATTAATATTAGTACAATAATAATAACATTACAATCTACTTATTAGTTTAAAAATGTTGTTCTAACATCCATTGAAGTATGAAGTAATATGTATCAAACACCAAATGCAAGTTGCAGCATTCAGAAGATATTCAAGTCAGAACTTTTATACCAATAGCCAGAAATTAATTTTTCACCATCTCATTGCAGCATTGAATCACAGACAACATTTTCTGACTAAAGAACTTGAAGATTTAATTTCAAAGTGAAGTAAATCTCATTAACTTAATATTGGTCTGCCATATATCAGTACATCAGAATCTTGATATTTTTTCTTCTTTTCAACCATTAGAATTTTAAAACCACATTGCTCAAAGATGCCTGGATAGAACACTGGGCATTCAACTTAATTTTAAAAACTTTATTGTGGCCAAGGACTTCGTACATGTAATAATACACAGAATTAATTTTTAATCTTTTATTCCACAGCACTTTTTCAATCATCACTCACTTTACATGTACATGTATATCTACAATCATCAACTAGTCTTTTTAATGCCTCTGTACTAATGAATGCATGTAGAATAAATGTGCATGTTTAAGTAATTCACTTTGTAATGATAATCCATATTTGTACATGTGCAAGCACAGTCAAACTTGAGTTCCAATTTTTGTTTTATTTTCTGAAATTTTAGGTGGGCCCAAGGATACAATGGTTCAAAGGCTGACTACATCAATCACAATACATTATGTTATGCATGTGGCAGTAATATCAAGTTCTACAATACAGAGGATAAGAAAGAGACGGTGCACCCTAGCCCCGGTGAAGGAATCAATACAATAGCAGTTAGTGGTTCTTACCATGTTGTGGCCATTGCAGAACAAGCCATCAATCCTAGAATATTCATACATATGCAGTCTGGATTTCTTCACAAGTCTATTTGTGAAAGTAAGTTACATTTTTTTCGTCAAAGTGTCATATTCACGAATATATATACCGGTAGCTTGCCAAGATACCTCACCTAATAAATGAAAACCACATTGGTTTCTTTTGAAATTACACGGGTGTAAGGCATTTATTTCTACCTACATTTGTAGATGTTTTGGCCTTGAAATTGGGTCCCCTCAAAAATCTTGTCCATTCATTAACTTACAGATGCACCTTTTAGGGGAACCTTGTTCAGCAGGGCCTGGTTGATTCCAGGATTGCCATTTGATAGAAAAATGGCTACACAGTTCTTGTGTGGAAAAATGCATTACTTGTGATTTGTATAGTTAATACTTGCACTTGCAATAAAACAGTTCAAACATGAAATAATTATTCCTGCTCATTTCATCATGTTATAAAAGAAATGATCCAGCAGTCCTATAATTTCAAATGATCAAGACTACATTCATAAAATAATTCATCAACATTTTAGAAAAAAAGAATGTGTTTGTGAAGGGGGGTTTGACATTTCATTTGGTTGATTGTATATACATAATATATGACATATCTGGAGACAAACCATATCTATTTATTATTCAGCAAACATGATTGACTGCTTTGTCAGAGTCAGTTTATATTGATATGTAAACATACCACTAGATTATGTATTTACATATGCATATTCTTACTGTTCAAAAAAATTGTAATGGTTGAATTTATCACTGCAACTATTTCTATGCAAATTAGAATTTTGTTTGAATATTTTTGTATTTTTAGTTTGCACATTGTACTATATTATGAGCCTGTTTTCTCCAATATTTTTTTGCATTCTTATGTGTTTTTTGCAGATGGTGCACAATTGGAATACGTTGCTTTGGCTTTCTCCTATTCTGGTCGATTTCTTGCAAGCTATTCCGGACTTCCTGAATTTAAATTAACAATATGGTATGCATTACATCATGTAATTTTCAAATCAATTTTATTCCACCTATACCTCCATGTATAAACAAGTGATTTTAATTCCTAACATGCTAATAAATGAAAAAAAATGACATGTATTGGTATTCTATATTTTTAAACAGGATGTGGGAAACAGGTGAGAAGCTTTGTAGCCAGGGTTTGAACGGTTTGAGCTGCAGCACCCTGTCATTCAACCCTATAGACTGGCATAAAGTTTGTGTAGCCGGGAATGAACAGCTCTCGTTCTGGAACATTGAACAGTGCAACAAGAAATTTTTACTAATACCAAGGTAAAGATATGTTTCTGTTTCTTTCTCATCAATTCTTGAAAAATTGATGTTGTGATTATTCATATATAGCAGTAGTTTCTACACTGCCCCTCTGTGTTTCTGTGAAATGCAGCTTCTACTCTTCTACACTGTCCCATCTATGTTTCTGTCATATGCACTTTCTACACTGCATCCCTCTGTGTTTCTGTCATATGTGGCTTCTACACTGCCCCCTCTGTAATAATTTCTGTCATATGCGGTTTCTACACTGCCCTCGCTGTGTTTCTGTCATAGGCAGTTTCTACACTCCCCATCTATGTTTCTGTCAGATGCAGTTTCTACACTGCCCGTGTGTTTTTCGATGATATGTTTTTTTTCTACACTAGACAGCACAAAATCACATACATTATATTCGTGCATGGTTTATTTCACTTTTAGTAAAGTGCTATTGCCAGCTGAAGATGGGACAGTTGATAACGCCCCGGACCGGATTACAAGTGGAGCTACAAACAGAGCTGCTCAGCAGGCGATTAAAATAGATTTGCCTACTAAAGCTGGTATTGTAGGAGAAATGGCTGAAACCTTTGAAGGTACTGTATAAAACAGCTTACTCAACTTAATAATATTGGAGGTTAATGATTTTAATATAATGATAAATAAATCTCAAAAAAAAAACATTGTATGTTCGCTCTCATATAACTTCACTAATTTGTCTTCAGTTGTACACTCATAAATTTATTTTGTATATTACACAATACTATTCACAGTATTTCATGGATTATTATAGTTTTGCGAAAAATGACATGTTTATTTTCCAGACATTTCACACTTGTTTTGTGGTCCCAATTTCTGTTACTGTTATTGTTATTTTATTTATTTTAACTATATGATTTTCTTTTTATTGCATTATTGTGCTGTTGTCATCCATTTATTTTTCATTGTGGTGAGTTCCCCTGATGGAATGCCAAACTGATTGTCATGGCCTTAGTGTGTTGCATGGGTGGTTTGGTTTGTTTGGTTTAAATCTAGTGTAATGTGTACTTGTCAGGATTTCTGTTACTAACAAAATGACATAAAAGCGTTCTTACTAACACTTGCATGTCTTGAAAGATATTTTTTTTATTTGAAATAAAAGGTGATATTATCTATATTGTACTGATTTTAAAATGTTTTTTTGCATGGGGGATTATTATGTGTGCAGTGTATTGGGACTGAAGGTGTTATAATTTGTTTTACTGACTAGCAATCACTGACTGTCATACCCCTTTATTTCCAGGTATCAAAGATGACTTGAAAATCAAAGTTGTTCCAGTTTCTCATTGTTGGACGGCCAAAGGGGAAGTCTATGTTGGCTGTGAAGGAGGACAGTTGTTGAGAGTCGACTCAGAGTCCCAGAAAGTTGATGTTTTATTCAGACCCAGTATACCATCTAAGATGGGAAGTGATGAACTGGATGGCAGACCTAGTACACCCATCACTGAAGGTACATTTCATCAACTGCTGGCAAGTCTGAATATCTCTAGAATCACAGTGAAGTGAATAGGCCAATGTGGTGAAAAACTCATAGACAGCACTGTGGCACTAACCAAGCTTCTTTTTAAATATACTGGTGTGCCTGATGTGATTGAACTTTTGGACATTGGAAGGAGCCTTAGGATATTCAATATGGCAATGAATCGTTTTGATTTGATGTTTCTGTGTTTCAATTGTAGATCCAGAAAGCACATCCACAGTTAGTCCAAGCTATAATAATGTTATGCGAGATGGTTCTTTAACATGCATGGCACTGCATAAAGATGGACTGTTTGTTGGTGGTGAGGTAATTTGTAATTTTCTCTGTTTTGGTGCAGCATTTGAAGACAAGCATTAGTGTAATTTGTTTGTTCATACTAATAGTAATGTTACTATGAATACCGGTATACAGAAATACAATGTGTGTGTTGTATAACAATGAACATTTAATACCTTCTCTTTCATCTAGGATGGAACACTGCGCTGTTTAAACATCGCCCGTAATGACATCAGTTTAGCAGATAGTTGGCCACTGGGATCACCAATAACGTCACTTTGTTTCTCGACTAATTACACTAAACTGGCCATTGGAAGCCCTAAGGTAAGTATCATGTCAGACATGTTTTAACACTCGTACAATGTATGTGTTCTTGCGAGAATGAAGCATGCCTGCTTATTCTCTTATCCTAGTCAATGGTATCAGTAATTGACAATGTATTGCCACTTGTGGTAGAATATACTGTGTCTACGGTATATGTAGCCACAAATTGTCATGATTGGGAAAGCCAACAGAAAGGTGTAATTGTTGTGTACATTGTACAAGACTTGTTTATAGGAGAAATATTAACCAACTACCCTGGTAGTTTGTGACACTTAACAAATTGTTTTTTTTTTTTTCATCTTACAGGGTTCTATTCATTTATATGACCCAAATAATCCTGGAGCTGCAGATTTATTGTTTGATCACCATCATGGTAATTTTGTTGGTGTTGACGTCTTGGCTCCTGGTAACCAGCATTGTGTTGTAAGTATCAACAGTAAATGCCATACTTCCAACATTGATTTGAAGGTACTGTATATAGTGTATATATATATGTACAGCAGATCGGTGTTCCATCAATAACCTTTGTACTTTGCTAAATTTTCTGGTGTTTAACACTTTTGTCAAAACATTGCAATAACGATACATTTTTTTTTTAACCAGACTGTTCGTGAAGATGGTGAGGTACAAGTGTGGTCCCTTGACAAACCAGAACTTGTCTCAAGCATTGCCATTGCAAAATCAGTGAGTAGTATATGTTCTGTATGTGGGATTTTAGAAATATATTTTATTTGTTCAACTGCTTGATGGCATACATGGCTTGATCGCGTTGTGATATTAATTATTGAAATATGAATTTTACATTTGTATCATGCAGGCGTCCAGTATCGCTTGCAGTCCATCATCCCGAACTGTTGCAATCGGTACGCTAACCGGTCATGTGTACTTTGTTGAGTTCAGCAACGTTGACAATCCACGCATTATAACACGTCTGCACATACATCATAACCCTGTATCTCATCTTGTTTATGAACAATACGGTCGGTATCTGCTGACTGGCTCTGATGATGGACACATATTCATTATTGACCCAAGACCATCCACTGATTTCAAGATTATGGGACATTTGCGTGAGTACAAGTAAATTTATATATGCAGACAGCCTGTGACTAGCAAAAAGTGGAAGATGATGTAAACGCATAACTTATTCACAGAGTTTTAATTTTGTCATTTTAACTAGTAATGTGAAACATGTGAAATTATTGTAGATCTTGTGTCATGGAAAAATTTGCGAATTTAAAAAAAAATTTTCCATATAGCTCTAGTGACAATGGACATCAGTGTGTAAGACATGTGTCACAATCTCATTTTCTACAATGTTACTATTATAGCCATGTGAATTGTATTCTCTTTATTTGTCTTTTTGTAGCTATTGAAGGGCAGGTTATGAGTATCTCTTGTAATACTCCTCAGAAGAACGGCCACACTAAAGTTGTTGTGACTGCCAATCCCTTCCAAGATGGCAAGATTAGTGCCGGGCACAAAATAATACAGTTTGATATTAAAAAAGATTTTATAAAAGGTGAGAGATGAGATGATTTCTTAGATAATTTACAAAAAAATTAATTAGCACTCACATCATGAGTTTCATCAAATTATACTGAAGGTTTCATCCCTGTTTTTGTAATTTGATTTCAATTGATGTTTTGATCTTGTTTTAATTGGTTTTGGTCTGGATTTGAGTACAATCTATGAAAGCAATTCAAAAACTTTTGTTGCACACTTTTCAATACTTTGAGGTTATTAAGAAGACAGTAAAGAGGTTGATGTGAGCGCGTACTGCCTGAGTGCATACTTTGAGGTATCCTCATCATAATAACCCTTTAATGTATTATATATCTTTTCCTCTCAAGGATACATCATGGGAATGTGGAAATCTAAAAAGTTTATAACAGATTTAGCGAACTTCTTTGTGTGTGGTCCGGTCAAACGCTGCGGGCTGCCTTGTTTATTTTTTATTATTAGAGAACGCTTATGCATGTAATTGTTCCATATTTAAAATTTGTATTTCCTAATATGGTAGGATTCTTTCTGTTTATATTCTGCTAGATTGCAATGATCAATACTACAACAGTCTCAAGCGTGACTTGAAAGACGAAGTGATCAACAGAATGAATCTGAACTTTGCTATTCCCTCGTACGGCGCTGCTGTGGCTCCTGGGGAAATCATCTACGCACTCTCTTACAATCATAAAAAACTATCAAAGATTCAGCTTCCAGATGAACCCCCAAAGAAGGTAAGTCATTGTGTATGCAAAGTCTGTTTGGTAGTACTAAAGGTTTGGTGGAATAACAGCCGTTGTGAAAATGATGTTTGTGAGAGTTCAGTCATCGTAGTCTACTAACAAAAATTAACCGCAAAGTCTTGACGTCATTAGAAAACTGCTTTGCTAGATGCTGCAATAACATGTATGAATTGCTTTGTCTTTATTTCAATAGTTATCACAAGTAGGCAGAATAATGTTCATATTCATATTTTACCTGTTTTTTAAGAATACTCATGAAGATGTTGAAGAAGTTTCCACTCCTAGATCCGCGAGAACAGCTAGATCAGAAAAGGCAGGGTTTTTGAGTTCAATAATCTGTAAATTGCATGTATTTTAAAAAAATGAAAAAAAAATGCATGTCTAAATTTAATTTTAATTTTAATTTAGATTTAAAGATAGTTAGCTAGTCTATTTAATTAAAGTGCATGACCATATTTTTGTTTCAGTCTTATTAGACATTTTTATTTCACACCACTTCTAAGTGGACTGCCCCAAGTAGGCACTTCACGACTTTGACAATGAATTCATTGATTTTTTGAGCTTCCAAATTGGTGGTAGTTTTTCTCAGAAATATGTAACTGGAGGTTATAAAGAGCAGCATGAGTATTTGATTGCCGGTATAAGATTTCTTGGGTGAAATTTGCATATTTGGTGGGAAATATTCACAGAGCACAGCCAAATATGCAAATTTCACAGTCTATAACAGTGTACACAAGTGTGTAATTTTAATAGGCTGTCGCACTGTGATGTCATACGTTTCCATATCAGCATATAACAGGATGTGAATGTCTGATAACAAATTTTGATTACCAATCCACAATAGCTCGTAATCTGCTGTGACAATGACTTCTTACATTGTCTGAAAGCTGTTTTATTAATAGGGATACATAAATGTATATTTAATATCAACAACACCATTATTTTCTCTTCCGATGTGAACGACCGTTTTTTTTTTCAACTAGTCACTGCACACAGGCATAAGCGCAAAATGTAAACAAATGCAACACCCTATTCAGTTAGATTTTTAAGCCTCTTAACAGTTTTAAGGCAATAATTTTCTAGTGCGAGATACCATGTATAAAGCTTCAGATGGGTTGATTCAGATTGAACATGTTACAATTATTTATAAAAACATCAGCTACATAACTAATGTCAACACACAAGTCTGTTGTTACAAGCATTATACATACAAATCTCTGTGTTGAGCAATCTTCACACATATGTTATGAAGGAAAAGTTATCTTGTTGTTGTTTTTTTAATTTTACAAAATACCAGTTAGATGATCTTCCCTACACTCTATGAAATTTGAAATTAAAATACTTAATAGATACAGCTGTATACATGTAGAATCATGTTGTCAATGTGTTGTGATGTCCTGATGAACCACATATTATATACCAGTACCACATATGTATTATATTGTAATTATTTCAGTTTTTTCTTCCTACACACCTTGCGTCACTTCATGTCATGAAATCCATCATGTTGGCAGTTAGCTGGAGTCACTTGAACACTTTATTTCATTTGTTCTTCTGCAGCAGAAAGATATCTTATCTTCAACACTGCCTCTAGATAATGTTTGTGGGGTAATGCTAAAAAAAACACACTACATAGTATAAGCATTGCACGTTGTGTTGATTTCACTAGTCATCTTGTTGATGTATGTTGCATGAATAAACTAAGCAATGATACCTCTTATAAAGTTCATGTTAATTTTTTTTAAATTTTGTTGACTGGTTGAATGAATTATTTACCTTTCTTAGTTTGGTGCCACTTCCCCCCTCTGCGTCCCTTGTGGTGAGTGAGATTATGAAAAAAATGAGGGGATAAAGAAGAATTTGATATTTACCTTTTTGCATCTGCCTGACCGTTTATTGTTTTTTACTTTGCTGTAAGGTCTATAGGCATAGTTTTCATATTTGTATGCATCTAACTCAAACCTAATCCTGCTTCTACTTACTACAATATACCCCGCCTGATTCAAGTTTGAAACCTTCTTATTCACCCGAGTGATCACACAGTCCTGGATTTTAGGCATGAACCAAGGAAATCTCTTCTTTATCTTCCTCCACATACTGATGGTAATTCCATACATTATGTTTACTTTTACCAGGAGAACAACAAGGCATCTTACTTACAACCTACAAATGAGTTTGCTGGTCATGAACTACCAGGGGGTAATGTATTACTGTCACCACACCAGGAATGGATTGCAACAAGTGCTCCAGATGGACGGCTACTTGTCAGAGCTATGGACGCATTGGTGAGCATGTTATAAATCAGATTTTTCTCTTAATAAAGATTTGAAGTTATTTTTTGCATTCTTAATGGTTCATAATGAGTCACATTTATTCTGAATAAAAAAGAAACCTTTTATACTACAAACCTCTTTAATTTTGCGAATTTTGCAAATCCGTAAAAATTGCACAAGTTTTTAGCTGTGAAATTTTCTCTCAAATGCCATCAAATCAGGACAATTCCTACCAGCAGGAAGTAAGCAGTTTTGAATACATTATTTATAATATTCAATTTCTGAAGTACTGTCTCATTTTTTCCCCCCAGCATTTGTTGATTAAATTCATCAAACAATTTCTTAGACCTGGATTTTAATGAATATTTGAAAATATTTTATGGGGAAATTACTGAATTTGCCAGCCACAAATCATGTAGAGCAAAATACTATTTAATTTGGGATCTTTATATAGTACTGCGCTTTTTTTAGTTCAGTAAAATAATATTGTTGTCTGAAAAACAGGATTGTACAGTGAATGTGGTGTCTCATAGTTATCGTACTGGTGGTGTGAAGTGTACCGTATTCTCATCAGACTCAATGTACATGATGACGTGTGGCGTTGGAGATGGAACCCTCAACTGCTATGCCTGGAAGTGAGTACAATTATAGATTTAATAGCATATTTTTGGTATAAGTCCAAACATTACAGAGGCATAGCTATGCCGAAATCTCAGGTATCTGTTAACCTTTTAATGTGTGTATGCCTTACTACTAGTATATTGGTTATAGAGAGTGTATCGATCTATTCAAACCAGCAGTTTGGAAAGCTGTATGTTGACAGCACTATTTGCTATATACAGTAATGCATGGAATGGCAACAAGGTCTCTCGCAGATATAAGCAAGCCTACCATGGTTTCTCTATTTGTTTACATAGTACTGATCACAAGTTAAACATTTTGCTATAGTCTCTCTGCTTCTGGGAAAAACAAGGCTTCTTCAGCTATAGAAACATTCCGGACTGTGAACGCCGCCTTGACTGGGATAAGAAAGAAAGAAGATGATGTCTCTGCCAACATGTTGGAATGGTTCCCAAGCGCATCCCAACCTGAATCAAGAGCGCCCTCAGTGGTAGAGAAAGAGACTCAAGAAAAGTCAGAAAAGAAGAAAGCAATGGAAAGCGATGAAATTTATACAACTCCTACTCCAACACCGGGAGATGACCCAACATGGTTGGAATTACAGGAAATCGAGGTATTTCAGATCAAGAATATTTCTCCCATCAATATTTATAAAAAATCGCTGTAAACCACTTTTATTTTAGCAAGAAACAGATTTTCAGAAATCAAGAAATTGTGTACCAGTGAATGTTTCATTGGGATCTTTAATACTATGAGTCTCAGTGACTATCATTAACTTTTGTCTGCCCACAAATGTCATCGCATTATAACATGAAAAACAAAACAGTTTATTGAAACAAACACTAGTACACATTCTGTGATATTATAAAATGACCAATATTGTGAGCATCTTGAATTGCTTTGTATTTTATTTGATAATCTTAACGACTGAAATGAATCTCTTACTTGGCTGCGTAGGCATTGAAAGAAGAAGACAAGCAGTACTCAAATGAGAAACGACTGCTGAGAACTGAAGTCAGAGATCTCAGAAGAACTGTAAGTGATTTGATGTAATTTATTCATACATGTACCACATAATTGTATTTTTATTACCTTGTCTTTATCATCATAGATAAAGGCAAAAGTACTGGTATATGAGGGACAAAATATACTCATAGTTACAAAAACAGTATCTAGTTTCTTTCAAACTTGAATTTTTTATTAACTAATTTGGGATCTTGGCCAAGTTTGATTTTGGTGTGAGTTGCTGTATGTACATATTTCAAGATATTTGTGAAATTTAACTCAAAATTGTCATCTTTTTGTGGTTACAACAACTCTAACAACTTTTATCTAATGTTGGGGAATTTCTATAACCCATATGTGAGGAAATCAAAATAAAACAAAAAAGAGAAACTGAATTATTTGACTAATTTTTAATAATTTTGATTACATTTATTTTGACTTACTACATTTATTTTACTACAGTTTTATTATTAGAGGATGTAGGGAAGATCCCACAGAGTATTGTCAAAAAATTAGGAGACCAGTTAGTTATCATTATCTAGAGGTGTTTGGAATTTATGGCATCTTGATTTTAACTTGCAGATCAGTTATCATTTTGGATTCTCCTGGCAGAGAGAACGTTCAGATTGTTTACTATAAACTTGCTGTGTATTTAGTCTGCCATGGTTTATATTTATGTGTAATTTCAGATTCAAAGCATGATGAAAGAAAACGAAGTGCTGCCAGACACAGAACAGTTAGCACACCACGAATTCAACCTTGATGTTGAAGAACAACAAAGACTACAAGCTGAAGGTGATGCAGAAGTTGAACAGGTCAGTACAACTTCTGTTATAAAAATCATTGGGGGCTATTATGGATTTTGTGTTTCAATGGCTAGATTTCCTGTTCTTGATGTGCGAGCCCCTATGCCAAGTGGTATGAAACATACCCTTAAGAATCCATAACTTTTGCACGAGTATGATATCATGATAGCTAGCCTCCTTAATTGTACAGCTGTTGGCATGATATCTGTAGTTTCCAAGCCTTAGTTGTAGATCGGATTGGAATTTACAAACAAATGTCATCCATTGACATGTTTCAGTAATTGCCTGTCTGATTTTTGATAAGCCTTGATAAGTAGCATCCTATCACCTTCTGCCCTTCTATCTAATACTTGTAAAATACTCTACTGTTTGAATTAAAGTGGATGTTACTTTATTGTGTATTAGATTCATGAAGATATTGAATTTGAGAACTTGGCTAAGATCTACTTAAGAGATGTCATCAAGCAGACTTGCTGGGATTCCATGGCTGTGAAAGGAAGAAGTCTCAAGGTATAATTGGCGAATATGTTTTTGTTTTGTTTTTCTCTGAAATTAGACTTTGCATTGCACTTGGGAGAGGAGGATAATGTCATTTTCAATGTGTTAATGTGACAAAAACTTGAACCACTGACTTGATTAATATTTGGTGCCAGTGTTCCACCTAAGCAAATGTTATATTGTGATTTCCTTCAAAAAATGCTGGTAATGGCAAGAAATGTTTCTTAGAGTGCTTAATTTCATCAAGAAATCTGGTCACTTGACTGAGAAAATTTCTATTAAAAAAAAAGTTTAGAGTGAACACTGTTTGGTACACATGGATAAGATGACCGTCAGACTTGATAGTACTAATCGGTGTATATTATTTGAACCTTTCCCAGTCATAAGCCCCTTTCTTCGTACAAGCCCACATCTTTTTTTTTTACTATTAAGGAATTCAGGGCATTCCTGGGTATATATGTTTTTTTTTTACCAAGCATCCAAAATAGGATTAATTTTAAAAAAGTTGTTTAATATGCCTGAAAAAAGTGTGTTTCTTTGCATGAAAACCTCTTTTTGGAGTGTGTAGTCACTCTGAAAAGACTTGTTTGATGTATGCTTTTACAGGAAAAACTCACATAATATTTGCTCACAATGGAGCCAATGCTGCAATCTTTGGGCAATTAGGACCATGTAGTTTCCAAAATGCCACAAATTGTGACCGTTACTTCATGAAACTTGGGCATTCGAAATTGTTTTACTTACAAATAAGCACAGTGTCCATTGAGACTATCATGAATCTGGGTGTATATTTTGTTCAGGACCAATTTTATTATCGATAATAGAAAGAAATGATATCATAATATATCCAAATGTCAGTAGTAGCAGAAGATTAGCACCATTAAAAATGAATCCAATGAATATGATCGATCCATTGTAGTGTTATGCAAAATATGTCGCAGCATGGGGAGAACACTAATGTATGTATTGTAATAAATCATATCATAATTATCTCTTTTCTCCACCAGAAATCCATAATCAATGTGCTACATGTTAAAAGTTTTGTTTTTACTTGCAGGGATTCCGTAACTTTGTTGAAGTGACTAACTATCCCATGAGAGGAAGAACCAAAGAAGAAATTGGGATGTTAGGTTATGTTTCTCAGCAAAGACAAATAGAAATTGCTGAATCAGAGGCTAGAAAAGAGATTATTGAATTACCTATCAAACCAGGCACTGCTGGGGTATGTCATGACTTGTATTTTTATTATCAGTATATAAGATACTCAACTTTATTAAGTAAAAGATTCATGTACTGTCAAATATGCTGTTATAAAGTGACACAAGGAAAATCAAGACAATTAAGGGAACTTCAGAAACCTTGACAATTATAAAAGCATTTCCAGTGTTAACGGTGTTAATGTCGTACTGTGAAAATGGGCACATAGCTTTTATTGTTTTGTGTGAACAAAATGTAATGTAGGGTTGTGAGTTTTCTTCTTGTGTTTGTTGCCAGGGCGATGAAGTAGAAGATGAAGACTCAGAGGAAGGTGATGGAAAAGAACATCCATCCACTACTGGCAGTCTTGGTGCTATGTACGGCGGAGGCAATCCGCTATTCTATAGTCAGTTTGAATTACATACTAAACAACAGAAACAGAATCAAATTGTATTACTCAAGGTAAATATAATTCTGATTGTCTTAATTAAAACATGTGCAATAATAAACCTCAGATTGATAACAATGTACATGACAAGAAGAAACAATGAATTTGTTTTGATCTTATAGTCACTGTTTATTTCACATATCTTATCTCCTACTATAGGAAGACTTACTTGTTTATGTACATGCACAGTGAAAAAGAACTTGTTATTAACTGGAATATTGCTTCAATAGGCATCCTAATTTATCATTCTATAACCCTCTTCTCTTTCTCTCTCTCTCTCCCTCCCTTTCTTCCTCCCTCCTGCAGGATGCTATTTACCGAATCAAAACCAACTTCAACAAAGATTTTGATGAGGTGTACAAAATGAAAGACATGGAGATTGCACGAATCAAGCAGAAAAATGTGAGAATCCGCAAAGTACTGGAAGATCTGAACAGTAAAGAGGAAGTCTGGCAGCCTGAATGGACCATTGAGGAGAAGCCAGAGAGACTGCTGACTGTGGATGACTCTGAAGTAAGTCTCTCACAACATTACATTATACTGCTATCAAGGCCAAATGTACAGATACTTAGGTTGTGAAAATGAAAATGTGTTTTTGTATTCAGCACATTGGTCTTCACAAAGTTAAAA
Organism: Saccoglossus kowalevskii; assembly: GCF_978046115.1. Taxonomy (NCBI): domain Eukaryota; kingdom Metazoa; phylum Hemichordata; class Enteropneusta; family Harrimaniidae; genus Saccoglossus; species Saccoglossus kowalevskii. The sequence continues at coordinate 14,751,022 of NC_140650.1, read as the reverse complement.
TGCATACAGTCGTCAAAGTTGAAATATAAGTCACCTGTTGATTGCTATTCAACTTTCACAACTTTCCATACATTACTACATAATAGTAAATTATAATCAAATTAATTATTATTTTTATCTGTCTCATTTCTCAGAATTGTTTTGAGTATTAGTAGAAAGCAAGAAATAATACTAATTTTTCATATATATCTCAGTTCAGTATATTCAGTAAATCTTGAAAAATTTACTATAAACTGACAGAGTAAGCATAGTATGTTCATCTAAGACAAGCGTCATTACAAAACAACTTTTCTTTGAAAGAATGAACATGTGGTCAGCAATGTTCTAGAATCTTAAATTAAGTTTTTAAAAAAATTGAATGAATTTTATTAATATGGCAATTTGCAGAGAGAGGATATTTTCTAGTTACAGCTTCATTAAAACGTAACCAGGTTTTACTTATCATTCAATGAAAACACATATTGTGCAATAGATGGGTTTTTGTGTGTGTGTGTGTGTGTTCCCTTTAAATTGACACACAACCAGTAGTATGATACAGGGGTTATCAGGTTTGTCTAAAAAATGCCTTTCAGGTGAAAGTAGAGAAATACATTTCACCCGAACAAAGAAGTAAATTGGAAGAGGAGGAAAGGAAAGAAGAGGAGAGACTCCTACGAGAGAAAGGTGACAATGCACGTGAGCGTGCCTTGGATATGATGATGGGTGGTGTGTTAGAGGTAAAAAAAGAAGACGAACTTAAGAAGGTGAGTAGTTCCAACTCCACAAAATGTGTATAAATGCTATTGTGCTATTAAGGATTACATCAACTCAATTCCTAACTTCAGGAATATACTGTAAAGTCTTATAAATTAGCTAAATGCCATTTTACCGAATTTTGCATGAATTAACAGTATTTTAATTTAGCTAAAATGCCAACAATCTCATTGGAAGAATATACTTTCTTTTAAATTCGCTACATCAATAATATACCAGCTAATAAAACAATGTGGCAGTAATGAATTGACAATTATCAAAACTCTGACAGCTCCCAAGTTATCTACTATAGAAAGAGAAATATTTACTGAGTTTTAATTTAGCACTGTTGGTGAAATAGGCAAAATTAATACCCAGCTAATTATTAAACCCTATATAATAGATGTATTATCTTGATTATCACTATTTTTTTTTTTAGGACATTCCAGTGCCTGCTTTTATGAGTAAAGCAGCTGAGGAGTGGTCTGAAGAAGAAAAGAAACAAGCAGCAGAGTATGAGAAGAAAGTAAAAGAACTGAATGAAGAGAGAGAGAAGTATCGCAAGGTAATATTTGGTAGTGGCAAAAGCAAATCTAGGTTTCAAGGTCACGTGATATTTTTGTTTCAGTACTTCATCAAATCTGCCACTTAGTTCATTCGTTGCTTGTCATGTTATAATCATGAAAATAGAAAATAGAAAATGTTTAATAAGTTGGTGTGCATTCACTTTGAACAAACCTACAAGTTGCTGATTAATCATCACACTCCAGCATGACGAAATGCTACAACATTTGCATTATGCTATTGTTCCAACATTTATTGTTTTGTTATTCAGACCCTGGATGCAGAGTTGAAGAAGATTCAGACCACCCTGGCTGACACTACAGCTAATTTTGATGATAAATTAACTGACTTGTTTCATAAGAAGATTAAGACTGAAATGGTTATCAATCAGGTAGGTAACAGTGTTAATGTAAATGGAGTATATGTACATTTGTATATCTTCATTAGGTATTTAAAAATAAATATTATCAAACAGTTTTTCTGTTCTTCTCACAGTGGCTTCCATACAGCGTGAAGCTTCACCAAGCTTTATATTTTATCAATGTCAAATAAACAAATACTTGAACACATTGTAAACTAAATCTGTAAGATGTGGGTCAAACTTCAATTATCCTGGGACTAACTTAAAATCATTGATAATTAGTCCCTGTTCAGACGCAGTCCGAAAATGGGGACTAATGTTTTGACCTCCGTGTGTCTGACTTGTTTTGACTGATGATATTCAAATTTTTAATTTTCGTTATACATTATGTCATAGATAAACAGATATTCATGTATTGGTTTGACGATCCTATTCAAAATACCCGAATGGTGGTCATTTTTGTGCTAAAAAATTCTCATATATCAAGCATTTCTGGTATTTATGGATGGATTTCGTTCAAACTTGGTGCATACATTAGACGGGTTCCTGATGCACGTCATTTTATTTTTCAGATTGGATTCAAAATGGCTGACTGACGGCCATTTTGCTTTAATGATTTGGGTTCTAGAGCCATATCTCTTAAATGCTTTGACTGATTATATTCAAATTTTATATATTCATTATACATCATGTTATATATATATACATGTATTCAAAATGGCTGATTTTGAATGCTGTTCCAGAGCAATATCTCTCAATATGGACAAGTACTTGTTTGACGATCAGATACAAATGTCAATCATTTTAATGTTAATAATCATATTCCTGACATGTTTATATTCCAGCTATATTACTAAAAACAAAACTATATATCTTAAATTTGATAACTAACAAGGACTGTGTCATGCGAAGCTTGTTTGATCAATTGATCCTATAACATTAAAATGAATTACTAGTTGAGACCATGAAAATAGCTTTCTATCAGACTATACAACAATAGAGATGATTTTAATTTTACTATATTTTCCACAACTTTGCAGCAATATCTCATCTCATCTTATATGCCAGAATCTGTAGTACATATGCAGACATTGTCTTCATTTGTCAAAACTATTCAACCAAGAGCCTTAACTGGCCTTAACATTTCAAAAGGTTTTTGACAGATACAATGAGCTTGTGGTTGAATACAATAACAGATGATCTCAGATAGCATCAATATCACTTTTCTGATGTAGAACTCGGTTTCAAGCAGAAACCATTTCATTGTGACTGAGAAAGATATATGGTCTGTTCCACAACTAGAGCAGAATGTGCTCACTTTTTTTGAAACACTTGAATTTATTTCATGTACTAGTATACCATGAGGTCCATGTATCTTTCTCTTACTGATTTGACTATGAGGGGGGGGGGGGTGTATGTAGTATAGTCACTTGTTTTGCTTGGCTCTTGTGGATTGTTTTTTCAATTTTTGTCAGTCATTTGTTTTGTGTTCTTCAAATTTATTTATACATTTATTATATATTTATTTTGTATACAGTTGGGTATATTAGTCCCACTCTTGTATCAATGTTTGATTATGATAGAAAATCTTGATGGAAAAGTATTGTATGTGGAATTGGACATAAAGTGAACAGTTAATTAATTCGGTGTTGGCAGGAACAAACATTACTAATCAGACTTCTTCCACCTCCCCACAGTGAAGCAACTAAATTCACATATGTATGTTGTAGCTATAATCTATACCTGTATTTGTATTCTAATATTTTCACAAACAGGAAGAGCTGAAGATCGTCCGTTTGCAGTACTCATTGCTACAAGAAGAAGAACTACAAACTAAAGAGTTTGAATTGAACAGGAGATTAAAATCCAGACAGAGCAAGAAGGTAGATTTCTTATTTTCTAACTTTATAGTAAATACAATGTACCTGTAGGTGGTTGACATTCAAATCTTCAGCAATTCAGCTCTTAAACAATCTTTACTTCTGTAAAGTAACTAACATTTGAAAGTTCATTTTTGAAAATTATCTTTTCTGTAAACTTCATCTTGGAGACTACTGTGAATATCAATAAGATTTCTTATGTGAATCACAGGTCACTATTGTGGACTGAATAAATAACACTCAAAATCATCGGCACTTAAAATTCCCAATTGAAAATTGATGTGTGTTTAATATATTGTCCTCTCTAGACTAATTTAAATAATCTCATCAATATAGTAAAGGCTATATTTTTTTATTTCAATTTCAATATTATTTTGTCTATCTACAGAACTCTACCGGTACTTCTGTTCATACTGCAAAGAAAGAATCTGACAGCTTCCGTGATACTTATGATATATTAGTTGCTGAAGACAAAGTGTTAGATAAAGCTTTCCGTCGAGAGTTTTACGATACACCGGCTCAGATTGTGGATCAGTTGTACAAACTATTCAGAAGAAGACCCAGGTATGCTTAAGACTGTATCTTTATTTCTTAGAAATCAGGGAATAATGCCATAATATTCAGAACATTTACCATATTTGCATTTTGATGAGCGCGTCATATGGTTGTCTATAATTTATTTTCCGTAACACTCTCACAGAGGTCGAAGGGGAGCTGAACCATCCATGGACGTATTAGTATCTGGGAGTCCCTATGGTGATCGTCCAGTCTCCCCACAGCAACAACTCCTAAATATATTAAAAGGTTTAGAGGATTTAGATGATGAGTCACATATGCCAGAGGGCGTGGAATATTCAGCATGGCAAAAGATGACTCTTGCTCGAAGGAGTAAAGTTGAAAGTGAGCAGAACGTGAGTATTACCTATTTCATGTGCAACTATAGATCTAATTAAAAGATTTGTTTTTCCCAGGGGAGGGTGTTCTAGTTTTCTATCCTTAGAATGTGCCTTTTGAATTTTAAAGTATTTGTTCATGTACTTGGTTAAAACTAATGAAGCTTTTTCATTCCTGCCATTCAAATGATATGTTTCTGTTGCAGGTGAAACAAAAAGCATTGATTTCTGCTGATTTGAGTGCGTTTTTACAAAAAAGACAAGAAGAAGATGAAAATTTGAAAGCTGAAATAGATGAGTTGTTAGAAGCCCAACTTCGGTAAGAGTTATATCACTCATTATAATGATCACAATTATTAACTGCAACTGACTGGTTATATGAAGAATTGTCTCCCTGATATGACCTGGCTGCATGTTTGTTTATGTACCATATATAAATTATGTTACCTGTGATTACAGTGGACATGATCTTGTCACGAAAGTAAAATATTGTTGTGGTTTTCAGCATTCGTGTAGAAAGTATTGTTCTGATTTTTGCAGGAATTGAGTTTGCAAAACATATCCATACTTAGACTTTCAATATTTTGTATTTCAATATTTAAATTCGCTCCAAATTTGGCAGACAGTGCGGTGTGTTTGTGTGGTTCATACAACATTCAGAAAGCATTGCTATTATTTCCATATACATATAGGAGTATTTTGTGATTTGTTCTATTCAACATGATCAGCTCTCCACCAATCTGCTTGGTGACAAATTGTTTCACTTTCCCCTTGTTAATGCTAATAGTCACCTTGAATTTTAGCGTGCAAGATGAAAAGCTGCGTTTTATGTGTAATCTGGAAATACAGTTTCTACTGAAGCAAGGTCAGATTGAAGTTTTTCCCGGTCCGTTTATATATGATCATTCAGATAGTATATTGATTCATCGCGGTGTTGTTGAAGACCTCAATGCTACAATCCGGGTAAGTAGCAGTACTGACTTGTACATCTGTCAACTTAATTAAAAACTAAATTACTTTAAATTATTTTTAAAAACACTTTATTCAAATTGATTGATTTATCTGGATGAGTATATGTGTTATCTCTATGAACAGAAAAATGAGTGAAAAGTTATTTCTCATATTGACATCCCTTTAATGTGGACAGGACCCTGTTTACATAGTTTAATGTTTATGGTACAACTAAAAAAATAGTTGCTGATCAGATGGCATTTCTGTGATATGTTTGTTTTTTGTTGATATACTATTTGTTATTATGCTTCTCCAGCAATTAGGTGAACAGAAAATTGCAGCTATGACTGAAAGTAAAGATTTCAGAAAAGGAATCCATGTATTGGAATGGTAAGCATCGTAATTATATCATTCCATTGATTAGATGGTTTAATTTAAGTGAGACCTAGTGGGAAAATTACAAATTTTTATGTTTTTAACCACACTTTTGCCTCAATTTGTCCTACAATAGTATGTAGTCCAGGAAGCATTTTTTTGGACAATGTACAACCCTCATTAGTTTTTGATTGAAATCTGTGCATACTAATTACCTAATTTGCATAGTAATATAGTTAATTTTAGCCTTTCCATCTTCAGAACCAGTCATCACATTTCAATGAAACTTGGTAATGCTCTTGGACAGTGCACAGACCTGATGAGTTTTGGGTGGAAATATGTGCATATTATTTACTAATTTGCATAATAATTGGCCAATTTATAGTTGTTCCAAGAATGTTTCCTGTACCATTCATCAAATTTAGATAAATAATCCATTGACCTGATTAATTCAGGGTTGAAATCCATGCATAATATATTCTTTATTTGTAGTCCAGGCCTACAATACAATACATTAGCAAACAGGATTTCTTTCAATTTAAAATGCAATTGTCTTGTTCATGTATTTTTTTCAGGGAACATAAGAAAAACTTGATGCAAATAGAAGATTTAATGAACAAAGCCAGAGACATTCAGATGTTGAAAGTTACAAGGCAACTTCAAGCCGTAAGTGTCTTTGCGTAATATTGTCAAAATGTAATGGTAGTTATATACCGGTACTACCTATATTTGTTATATTTGGTTTTAATGCATGAAATACATTAGTGTATATATTATTATATTATATCATATTCTATGATGTTGGATTATTTTACAGTATTTGAATGATTCAAATCATGAATCAAAGATTCAACAAGAAATTGGTAAATTGGAAGAGACATTAGACTTGCAGGATAGGGTAAGTCTGCTCCTTTTTAATGCTACTCCAGAAATCTGTATTTATTTGCATATAAATGTATATTCATGCCTTGAATGGTTTCTACTTCTACTGAAATCTATAAAAAACAAACTTGGGATGTTGAAATGATTTTTGCAAATATGTGATACAATGAGTTTTATCCCTCCTTCTATACTCTCTTATTTTTTACCAGCATCATGAAAAGAATGTGAGAGAACGTAAAGACATCCTCTCACAAATTCGTAAAATTATTAGAAGGAAGGAGAAGGAAAATGGAAAATTATTGAGAGAACTGCAGGAGCTGAATGTTTCTGTAACAGAAAGAAAGCACATCAATTCTGTCAATGGTGAGTATGGTGGTTGGATAGCATATGAAACATATGGGTGCAAATTGCCAGTCATTATTTCTCTGGTGAAAATGGAAACATAATGAACATACTGCAGAAACTTGTGTATACCTTTTTCATACTGACATTCGCTTGTCTTTCCTAACACCGCAGCTGACAAACACGCCGATTCCGGAGCTGAGAAGAGAATGCATGACATAGTGCAGAGGCGTAAACTAGTAGACCTAGCCAAGGCACAAGCTCAGGAAGTGGCCGTACTGAGAGCAGAAGTGGAACGATTACGTATGAGAACCTTCCCAGCCTTGGTGCAAGTTGAACATTAGAAAATAGTAACTTAGATCCCCTGATTGTGTGAATGTGAGAATCTTTTCTATGATGTCTATCCAATATTTACATACTAATTCACTAAGTCCTGATAATTATACAAAACCAGGTGCAGTGTTGTCTATATAGCCACATTATATACTTTGTACTACCCTATCCGTCCTCTAAATCTCAGTACAAATAGCTATACTGTTATCAACAATTAGTTATTACTTTTGTGTATATAAAATTCCAGCAAATTGCTTTAACATGCTTGTTTTTAAAATGGTTTATTCCTGAATACTGTCTTTGAATGATTTGTATTGTAATATATTAATAAAACAATTTGCATTATAATATTTTGTTTGTTTGTGTCTACTTTTGTAACAAACAAAAATATATATATATATATATATATATATATATATATATATATATATATATATATATATATATATATATATATATATATATATATATATATATATATATATATATATATATATATATATATATAAATATATAAATATATATATATATATATATATATATATATATATATATATATATATATACCCCCTGTATAAGTGTGGGTATGTAAATCTATATAAACCAACATTCCCAATTGACATTACTACATCTGTGAATCTTAAGAGAAAGTTACAAACAACAAAAAACGATCTACAAGAACAAACTAAACAACTGACAACTACACTACACTACACAGTCAAATCAGTGAGAGAAATCATGCTTATGTATCCAGTACTGGGGTACATGTTAATGTGTTTATTTTCCAAGACGTCTGATTGCAATATTTTTCTGTGGCAATGTGACATTGGTACATTCACAATAGCATAACAATGTAATAGGAAAGATATGAACCTTGAGTAAAATGGCATAGAAGTGATATTCTGTGTTTAATGAGTAAACGCATGTACATGTGGCATGTATTGTATTTGTTTTATTAACGCAATGCACTTGTTTGAACGATATACATGTGTGGACCTATGAAATAGTGTAATAATCGATATTGTTTTTGGTTTGTATACACTTCTAAAAGAGCAACTCTGATAATCTTTATAAGGAATTCATCATAGCCCACTACTATATGTTAGAAATGATCTGATATACTACGTTTTTATTTGAAAAAAAAATGATTAGTAGCATATAAAAGATCAGCGGATTCCTCTTATTAAGGGTGCACTTTCACTGCTGCCAGACAGCACTATAAATTAAAAACAACGAGAATGCATCTCAGTTCAAAATAAAATTATACTGTTAACTGTCGGTTCGAATGTATTTCTGATTCTTATAATGTTTTATATCATTTCAAATGCGTTCTACTGTAATGTCACTTTGTTTTGAGTATTTGACATGTTGTCATCGAACTGTGTATTGCTTGGTTTAAACTGAACATCCAGCATACTAGTACGTTTTTACAGTATCAGTAGAATTGATGGTCTGATCATGGAAAGTACTACTATCGGTAGTACCTTCCATGGTCTGATGATAACATGTCTGTTTAGGTACATATTACAATACAATAACATTAACATTGTTAGCTACAGTCTAAGAGCAGCTGTGATTTAAGGATGTAGTAGACTTTCGTGGTGATTTTTTTCTTCATTTTTTTTTTCTTTTATTAAATGGTGACTTATATCTATAGGCAGCCATACGACCTTGTTTTTTTTATTAAATCACGTTTTTATTTCAAGAAAAAACGGCTTTTTAAAAAATAAAAAATAATTTACAATTAACGGAAATCCCGCGGAATGTGCACTTCGGCTAAGCCCCTCTGAGCCAAAACAAAAACATTTGTAATTAGCTTAATCCCGCAAATAAACATCGCGTGTACGCGTCCGGTCAAATGACCGGATACACTCACTCGTTGCTGATAGTTCATCGCATCGCTTTTCTCTACTATATATTATTGTTCATTTATTTTGTTTTGACCAAGTTTATTTTGAAAAATGGCACAGAGAAAAAAATGGAAAAAAAGGGTTCCAATGACAGGCGAAACCTGCAAGTTTCTGAATAGCAGAAACCGTATTTTTTACTACGAAACACAGTCCCTCTACGAAACAAAGTCGGACGAGTCGACAACAGACAAGTCGAGTGAAAACCAAAGTGGCATCTGCTCTACCGCACTGGAGACTGAAGACACCACCGTAACTACCTCGAATGCTGACGATGAGGACACCACTAAACTGTCACTGGAGGCTGACGACACAACATCAACATACAGGATGAGCATGATGTCGAAACGAAAAATATCGCCAGCGAAGTCTGCAGTATCTGGTAACGCTTGCGGTGAAGCGAATAACACGAGGCTCGTCGACCGGGATATATTGATTTCGAATCTGGCTGACCACTGTAAATGTTCTCGGTGTAAAAAGGAAAAAATAAATATCAATGAAGAATCTCGTTATGGCTGGGAATCTCACTTTAGTTTCCGGCGCACATGCGGCCTTTCGAACATAGCACATGCGCGCGGATTGGCTAAGAATACGAGGTAGTCAAAAATCGACTAATCAGGTCCATTGTGTCATGTGGGACGGCAGACTGACTTTCAAATTTTAGTGACGCATCGGTGGTTCGTAGACAAAGCAGTTACGCGTACATTCTTAGCACTTTGAAATGAAAACTGTTTTGTGCTGGTAATAATTTTATAACAATCGTACTACAAGTCGACAAAACTAAACTAAACGAAACTCCGATTGTAACGAGTTATAGAGCAAAAACGACGACTTGTAATTCACGATAGTGCTGTCGGCAACCTTGACTGACTTGCTTCCAAGCGGATTTAGTCAGCAAATAGTAGGCCCTTTTTTACTTCAAATACGATTTTTAATTGATATTCAACAACAAAAGTGTCATCGCCGATATTTAGTAAAAATAAAAAGCGTAGCTTTTTCGAGTACTCGCATCTCATTATGTAGTTCTGCTCTGATGACACTTTCGCTCGGTTCAGGTGCCGTGGCTTACGAGAAAGTTGCAAGAAAGGGAGCGTAGACACGACAGTGTTCAAGTTTAACGGTCACATATCACGTTTTGTACATAAACAATTGCCAAGTTTGTTGTGATATGGGATAACACTCGAAACTAAGCTTGTCAAGCAAATACATTTAAATTGATAACGGGATTACACTGTTTATTCAAGGGCGGCCATACTTCGTTTTCACGTTGCTTTTTTCAAATTATCGATTTGTTCATACTTTATCGGCCCTGTACCAAACGGGTTGTTTTGATTTTTATAAAACCAACACAGTAGCTATCCTAAACATCAAAAATTAACTGAATACGATGCGCTGAACAGAAAATATCCTCTCCACTGTGCTACTTTTAGTTTTTGAGTCTTTTCAGCCACTTGAAACGTAACGTGTCTAAAACCACAAAAATCACGATTACGCGAACAGTTCTTGCCCGATTTCATTGATTTTTTCAGAGATTGAACTCAAGATCAATTGAAAACAAAATGTAAAATATTTTTCAAGTATCAGTAATATTTCATTACTAATTGACCTGTGAAAAAAGAGCACTCTAATTTATTACAGAATTCTTCTCAACCACTTTGTAAAAGAACCAAACAATTCAGAAACTATCTCTTTTACATTATTGTTAAGAACATTGTAGTATTCCTTTTCTTATAAAAATATGTTGGCTAACTATTTTCGTTTTCTAGTAGCAGTAAAAATAGCAGAACAATCGATTTTGTTTATTTAGCAGTCACGTGGCGTAATTAATGTTGACATTAGCGTTATCGTAATTTTTGGATAGAGTGTTGCAAGGGCTACAATAACATGTAAAAATTGTTAGTCATTAATCATTATTATTATTTTTATCAAGCTTTTTCTGTTTTGCCCAACGAAAGTCTACTACATCCTTAAAAAAAAAACGCATGTAAATTACAAATTGCGTAATTCATACTTTTCGACGTGATTTTATCGTATTTATATTTCACACGCCGTTTTTTCAGCTGATAATATTAATTATATATTACAGTGCGTAAAATGTCGCAGTGCATTGGGAAATCACTTCGTGCATGATGTTATTGATTGGCTCGCGGATACATTCTGAGAAATAAAGCTTTAAACTCACTGATATTTGGTTAGCTTGTTTAGCTTTGGACCTCCAGTACCACCAAATGAATGTAGTTTCCACCTCAATCCTCATCTTTTTTTACCCACCTCGACGAGATTTACCTCACCAGATGGAAGCACAATAAGTACGATAACGTTCACGCATTTGAGCTTTGTCTATAGTCTATAAAGAAACTGTGGTTTTGTCAGGAACGGACTAGACTTTCCCCGCCATTCTGAATGTTGGCCTTTAAAAATTAGAACAATTAGTCGGAGGCCCGACGGCCATAGACCGAACGGCCGTTCTGATTTTTCCCCAGAACGCACACATTATAAGTCCGCCCCTGGGTTTTATTCTTCTGTGTGGGGTTAATATAAGGTTGTATTTAAAGCAATTAACGAAGAACATGTTTAAATGGTTCGATTTTTTTTAATAGGGATGTTCACGTGCCACCCATTTGTAATAGTACAATACACCATATTGCCAGATCTAGATCAGTGGATTATGAGAGTTAAATGTTTAAAGGAAATCATCTCAAAATCTAAGAACGAAGATTACTAGTATATTCTATTATTGAAATCGATGACATGTCATGCCATATTCCGACAATAAACGCCGTGGGATTTAAACCACAATATATATTCGTTGTTTAATCTATAAAATGAAGAACGAAGAAAATATGTACCATCCCGCAGCGTGATATTTATTTTGAGGTTCAAATATTTGAGGATGAGTTTTATTAAAAGCCGAAAGTTGCGAAAATTAAGCGCCAAAACGTGACATTTTGATGCACTGCATTTAATAATTAAATAATGAATTGTATTGCGCCTAGAGTTTATAACATTCAAATCGTAACATATGACTATCGTTTTTCATATGTTAAAGATTTGGAAGGGGCTCAGATAATGCCGGACATGACGTTTTAATAATTTAAATAATGGAATAAGTTAGTAATCCTCGTTCCCAGATTGTAAATTTGAGACTACTTTCCTTAACAATTTAAACTCCCGGAAATCACGCCCGGAAAGAATGCGTGGTAATTCATGGTCATACTAATAACCTATTAATGTTGTTTTCTTCATTAAAGCGATACATACCGCTAGACTAAAACGATTCAAGTTCCTGATTTATGTCCATGTTTGCCGGACATGTCACATCAGTAGCTTACCCAATATTTGAAGGGGTCATATTTTAAATTGTACCAAAAATCAAAAACAAAATATCAAAACAGAAAGCTTCGTTCATAATTACGGTTGTTTCGGTTTGGTCGGTTTATGCGAGTTTGCATTCAGTAATGAAATAAACAAGCGTAATTCTGCTTGTTTCACCAAAAATAGAAAGAATAATACACATATTTCTGTCAGTTTTTTATGACTGTGTTTCTAACAGAACGACTTAAATGAACTGACAGTTGGCAACGCTTCAATACGCAAGTCAGGTTATTTTAATTCGTTGTTACAGTATTAAAACAACAAGCCGAATAAACACACATAAAAAACACTTATTACAAAAGAAAATGATAAACTTTTAAAAGGAAGTGAATATGTTAATCAATCTTTTGCTAGAAAAATATTTCTGTTCGCTTTGTTAAAAAACGGGAAGAAAATGTGGATTCGAAAACACAGTTTTGTCTGAAATACAATGGGAAACCATCATTCATGAATTTATGGTTATCAAATATTTTGGACCAGTTAGGAAAACAGAATTCGAACTAACATTAGCTTAAACAGAACGGAAATTATCCAATCCGAATTTTGACAATCAATGGCATTTTGGCTTTTAATATAACCCGCGGTGAAAGCAGTTGGAACATGCGATTGTCCAACAGAAAGTGGAGGAATGTTCCCAAAATGATCCATCATAATAGCCAAGCGGGTTTGAGATAGTTGGTATATCATCATAGAAGTACAGTTTCCATTTTAGGACAATCACAATCGCTCGTGATTACGGTTGTTATGGCTCAAAAATCAATACTGCCAACCATGTTGGTGTTCCATAAAAATGTTTCCGTGGCATTCCTGATTGACTAACTCCATTTATGGTGTCCTTATCCTCTTGCTCATGTCACATGACCTCAATCCTATGTCCGAAAGCACATTAATGTTACTGTTGCGTGCATTACCTATATACACCAGTAATGATAATATTTAAAGAAATATTTTTGTTGTTTTGTTTAAAAAAAAATCAATATTCGTACAATGTACTTATATACTACAGTAGGGTTTATAGAAAGCCAGAAATAACAATTTTACAAAAAAAAGAAAATATTGACTGAAAAAGGAGAAATGATATAAAAAATAAATAAATACAATAGAGCTCTAGATAGGTGTCCAAGTCTATCAAATATTGAGGAAGCAGAAGACATGGCGTTGTTCGAATACTGTGATAGTTAATTTTATGGCAATAGAAACTGCCAATGATTTCGTGGGTGATGGTATTACTTTAAGATCGACACTCGAGTCCATATGCTGGTTTGAACTTGTAATTAACCCCGTGTACATGTGCAATCAATTATTTGTGTATCCGTCGTTTCGTGCACTCCCGGGGTAGCGTAGGACACGATGCATTGTGTAATTACAATCATTACAATGTGATTGGCTGAAGTACATTTAGAGGACAGGGTTTATGTCAGCGACTCAAATGTATTAAATACACGCATGCTAAAACGCCCGGGTCTCTTCGCCACTGACAGAAATAAGACTAAATCAAGTATAAAATTTTTCCATGCAATACAACAAATTAACGAGCGAATATAAGTATATGAGCCCCATTTACACAACTACCTGACATCAAAGTGAACACACGAATCTGATTTAACGATGAAAAATGCTTGATATTTGAATTTTTCATTAAAGTCACCCCGTGGTCAATTCATTAACCTAATGGCTCGTTTAAACGCTGGACAGTAAGATGGGAAATCTCTTTTACAAATGTTTTAAGAATTGTTTGGCGAATCCATTATCTGACACTGGTCGATTTCAACATACCATTGGCTGGGATTATTCTAGATACATTGTTATGTCAGTCTTCTGAATAAAAGTCAAATCGATATAAAATGCTTAGTATTCGGCGTCCGAATACGCTCTTAACTAAAATCAAGGGCTATATATAATAATAAACGACAATATTACACGCTATATAACTTCAGACTGAGTACTCATTTGGATTGTGTTCCAGACAAGCATCTCGTATTTTCTGCTTCATTGAGTATACGAGTATACGATGGCGATGAGTTGCTGCCGGGCTTGGTTATTTGTGTCTGACTACTTGTATTTGGCTCAAATTACAAAACAACACGACACCGACACTTTTAACAATATGCGTTCAAAAATTGACCCAATGTTCCAACTGAGCAAAGCTGCAAATTTAATAAGTAAACTTTACAAGATTTATTAATTGTAATGCTGAATTTAGAATCGTGTTAATATATTCCAATATGGCTCAAAATAATATTATTTAACCATGTCAGCCGTTGGTTGCTATGAGATTATGGACAGGAGTATGTATTTCTGGGTATATTATTCGTATTTTAATAGTTTGGTACGGTACAGTTCGTTGGAAGAAATTCTGCTTTGTCTTTTTTTTTTTTTTTTTTGCGGGTAACGTCGTTCGGCAAGATGGCATTATTTTGATCACCTTTACTTTTCAATGTATATATTGATGACCTCACTGTGCGTTTAAAGACGTCTAAAGAGTACTGTTATTTTGAGCCCGTCCTGTCACGGTTTGCGAATTCTAGTCAATGCTTGCTATGAATATAGCTCAGACCATGATATTATTAACCACACTAAGAACTCTTGATAAATACACTTTATTCTCTAAGTGTGCTCTTAGGAACTGTTACAGTATACTAGTACTTCAACCCGCAAGTCTATGATCAGAAGTGCACATAAGCATGTCTATATCTAGGATAAGTGGTTGCTGATAACTGTAATAATGATGACGTAGATATGACACCACAGATACGATTATTCTGTGGTAGAGTTATTATTCAGCTTCGTAAATTTTATAGTTGCAGTAATGATGTTAAAAAAATACATCGTTTCGAACCGTTTGCTTTAACATGTAACACAGCATTATTAGCAGTATACTAAATACATTGTAGTGTTTGCCTTGTTTTTTTGAGATGGCAACCCACGTCAGTCACTACATCGCACTATCATCGTTGGCTGTCTTCCACTGGTATACATATTTGTTAATGCACCGATCACCCACTTTGCGTTTGAGTGTTGGAGATTCAATACTCATATAAACAAGACATATGTCAAGAGTTATTGAGGATCACACATTCTGCGCCCGTGGCATAGTACAGCGGAAATTAAAAACGTTGTATTTGTCAATGTCGATAACAGCACATCACCATTTCTCCTATATGATGTCCCCGAATAGTCCAGTAAAGACGACAATACATGCTGTGATATAATCAGATATACACTGTTGATCGCACTGTTGTATTAAAAGTAACACTGACTTATTGCTTTAAGCTATTGAAGTTGTTTTTCAAGGTTTTTAGTTGTGCCTACCTGGAAAATTTGCTACCATTAAAGGGCGGTAGTCGTCGCGCCGCGCATGTGCGACAGTTGTGTTGATAAACATTGATTTCCCCACAATCAAATGCGCTTTTCTAATGAAATCACGAGTGTGAGTTTCGCGCCGGGTGCCACTCGCGATAATTAACGCCGGCGACTCCGTGGATACCTTCCAAACACCAACACAAAAAGCTTGGTAACCGCACAACGACTACCGTCCTTTAACGTATGTTACAATACAGATTTTAAAACATTCGGTTGCACATTTAAAGCACACAATCGAGATACATTAATTCAATCAGTAGAGTTCATTGTCAAACGTCAATCACTGTCCCTCAATTTATTCGGACAAGCTGCTGTTTATATTTGGTTTGTCTGTTGCTATAGAATAATTATGACCACAACAGCCTGATTATTCTGACGACCGAGAAACCATTGTCAATATTAACTTTCTACGCAATAGACGAGCGGCGAAGACTATGATTTTTTTGTATTGATCATGCACTCGTCCTGCGTACACTTTCAGTGTATATACACAAAGTAGTCTAATTGTGTGATTTTTAGAATATGTATGATGCGGAGGATGAGAAGTTGTTGGAATATCTTGAAGAATATATCTATCACGTGTTTTAAGATTAATAAAGCAAACGTATTTTTAGGAAGGCATTTCTTTACGAAGTCATGCTACTTTGTAGCCAAGCTAATTCAAATAAGAACAAAATCAGATATCCGGAAATTTGTAGTAAATCTACTCATCTTTGCAGGAAATCAACTACTTGGCCAAAGCAATTTGCAGGAAAATCTAAATATTCATACTATGGCGGTGGTCGCCACCCCGCGTCCTGTACGAAACAGGACTCATAGCGACGTATACAACGCGTGTAAACTACTTTGTTGTGTTAAAAACGTTGAATGTCGCTGTCTACAAAAATGATTGGGATATTGTAGTTATGCATATAAACGAGGTCACATGACTATATATATATTGTTATCTGATATATATTAGTCATATCTTTTGTCCGATGACATCATTTTGGTACGAGTTGTATGTTTAATCCGTGCTTATTAATGAGATCACATGATCCGTCAATCACCACATTTATTGTCAGCTACTGTTTGTCCTTAAAAAAACACAAATTTGTAACTCCCTATCTTAAAGCGGGAGGATCGTCACCTGCGCATGCGCGAGAATTAAGTCCCAAGCGACGATGACAACACACACTGAAAACGCAAAGTTTCTTTGGTAGAATCTTGTTTGTAAACAATGACACACGATGGCCATATGACGCATGCGCAGATGACGACTCCCCCGCTTTAATGTGTTATACGTATACTGCACATTCAGTATACTGTACATACTAGGACCTTCTCCTTCCCATGACACATTGCTGCATGGAACAATATGAAATACAAAATGTAATAAAACATCTTTCACTCCAGAACGGCGATTTTGGGAGTCTGTTTAATAGTCAACAAAATGACTGTTTTAAGAGATATGAACTAGTTGTTGCTCGAATGTTATTCGAAGAATAAAAATGACGGCCAAAGTCACATGACCGCTAAATATTTTTTTATGAATATTAATACACATATTTGCATATGAAAGTGATGCATATGGAACAATACAAAATAAAAGATGGCGACCAAACTACGTGATTGATCAAATATCCATTTCAGACACTTTTTAGAGCGGAACAAGTAGAAAGTATACTAGATATTTAGAACGAAATGCGCAGCCGTCTTCTAGAGAAAGTCATTTGAATGAAACAGCGGAATAAAGAAACAAAGCAATAATAACTGAATTCCAAGCCATACAGGTCCTGGAAGCCTAATGAACGTCGACCAGAACCTATCATTTGAATTGAAGTTTCCAACTTCAATGGGCAATCCGAACTGAGTGTATTGTATAATGGCATTTCTCAAAGACAAATAAAAACGACACATAGAAATTGTTTGTTGTTATATTGGCCACGTGTGTATCACGAAGTATGAAGTAAAAGTCGTTATGATTGAACGGTTAGTTGTCAACTGAAGCCACCCTGAAACTTGTTTAAAATTGTTGTTATCGTCGCTTGGGACTCAATTCCTGCGCGTGCACAGAAGACGATCCTCCCGCTTTAATTTGGTCAGAGATAGCCTGTGATGCGGATTTTAAACTACTTGTATTTTAGCAGCGTAGTTCCACTGTCATTGTCTTTTCTCCAGAAATTAATTACTTTATCAGTATATTACACTAGCCAGCGCACTGTATACCCAGATTTATATAACATGCGTGCACAAACGGTATCAGATTGGCACAATGGGGTAATACTGTCGATAGGATAAAGTACAAACCGCCCACGAGGTTGATAACATCTTGTTTCGGTTTTCTGTTCATTTCCCGATGATTTGATCTGCACACTGGATATAACAGAGATAAGAGACTTCCCCAGCTGGATCTCATTCTGGACTCATTAATTCACACGTTAACGTATAAACGCTGTCAGTATTCTAGAAAGTCAATATCAACCGACCAACTGCATTTCGTAGGAGGTCAACGCACTCCTGGATTCAATTTGCACCAATGTAAAAATACACTTTAGGTGTATAGATACCTTAGCCTTAAAATCCTTATTTTCTATAAACAAAAAAAGAATGCGACGTTCTATATGACATAACGTCCAATTATAGAAACACATTGCCTTAAATACGTTCTATTACATTTCTGTAAACTATTACGTACGCAGTATTCATCACCGTAGAACACCTGCATATTTCTCCTTTATTCCGAATAATGGATATAAAGGTAGATAATTTATATGCAATTCATGGAATTTAATCATTAATTTTTTTACTATATATCGACCAACAACTAACGAAATACTAAGTCACAGCATTGCGATTGTCTTTCGAAGAAATGGTTTTCGACGTAGTGCCAACAAAACTTAGTCAAAATTTAGAACATTAACAATCTGTGATCGACGTCTGTGACAGACGACTGTACCCGGTTCTGAATTGCCAGCAAGCTGAGCTCTAGTCGCACTAGTAGCAGTAGTGTTTCGGTGTCCGTGAGGTTGAATACTTAACTTGATTTAAAATTTGAATTCGTTGCACCCACCAGAGAGATTTATTTCCCGTGCGCCAATTTATCGGGTGTTTTTCTGTGAAAGAAAAATTGTGAGTTTCCACCCATAGGGGAGGAGGGTCGGGCAAAACAGGAGAGGTCAGCATATTTTCGAAAGCCACAGGGGGGCTTTTTATCAAGGCTGAAGAGGGTAGAGTATTTTTCTCATAAAGATTGACACACTTTGTTTTTACTTTACGCCTTTTTTTTACTAATTATCAAATAATAACCAACACTTAGTCCAGTATTGTCAAATCAGTCAGATTACACAAAAGAATTATTAAAATGGCTCACCCTGAAAAAAGATGGTGGCCATGTAGCAAAAGATCAATAAAATACATGAATCTAGATTTGTTGGCCTTGGGTGCATAACCTTGTTAAGTGAAGAGACTGTTCTAATTTATAACATGGACTTTCTTCAGGCACGTGAGTAGAACTGTTAATATAAATTTCAAAATATTATATGTCAATTTGTGTATTTTTACTTCACAGAAATGAAATCTGTCGAAAAAGTTGTGCATAGTGGATTGCTTGTAGTAGTGTTTAATTATCAAAATGCTTTTTCGAGGCGACAGTTTTATCTCTACTGTTTATTAGAAAATAATACATTTCAGGGGATAGACCATTCGACGCATGGAGGTATATCCAAAAAAAGATACACGTCACTAGGCCCAATTAAATTGACCAGTGTTAACTACAGAACAACCTACCCAGTCAGTTAAAACGGATGCATTTATACTTGTCATTCGTGAGGTACAGTATTTCAAATACGTTCTAGCATTACAAAAAATCATCTGATGCAGGACATATCATGGAATGTATGGGCACCATGCGTTCCCGGGAATAATACAATTGAAAACATTATCATTAGCACAAATACCTAATTAGTAAAAAATGAATTAATAAATCAAATCCTCATTGATTGGATATTATTTTATGAGTTAACTACTGGTGAGTTATGAAACCTAGACAAAATGAAATTATTTACGATTCAAATAACTGTTACAACCAATGTTCATTACATGCTCTTTTTATTAAAAGTAAAACGACGCGCTTTTCCACTCCTAATAACCTTATACTGCAGTACATTAACCTGTTAGACTAACTTTCACCTCGTATTGACATTGACTATTTTAATGCATGCATCACGTTTGAATGTTCAATCTATCTGACTGAAAGGAAAACTTGTATGGTATTTTACCTTATAAAATTATATAATATGTCATTCCAATTCCATGTTTAATCAAAGAAACCATAGAAACAACTCCCATATGCCGCCAAGAGTGTTTGAGGCATACAATACAAATAAGAATACCGTTTTAAGTATATTATATTGAACATAGACTCGACTCTGCCATTTACGTGCACTTCCTAAAACAAACAGTGATTCAGGTGGTTCCCAGTGGCTACAAATGAATATATGATGAATTGGTATTTCGGTATTATGTAATATATCCTGTCAGACAATATCATTACATCATTATTGGTTGTATTGATTTATTAGCAACAGTACATGAGATATTACAGTAATGCTCATGAATGAGCTTACATTACCATTTTGTCATCTGATACATTAGAAAAAAAACGCACTTTCTCCGAAGTTAGATTCATCCAAACACAAATGAAAAATGAAAAATATAGCAACAATCCCCTATAAGCACACCGGGTGTTGTTCAAACCTACCTACCAATCATTATTGTTATATTGTTTGTCTCTTTCTACTTCCTAGGTGCATTAGATTCGACAGTTTATGTGATATATGTTTTGCATGTATGTAACAATTCCCAATTTCAAGGTATAGTTTTGCCTAATACAATAACTCACCGTCTCAGAATACAACACCTTAAGACCGTACATCACAAAGTTTATGTAAGATGTACTAAAACACTTCTTGACAATCTTGCCTTCAATATAGCACTGGTTGCATGTCAGTGCCGAACATATTACAGTTATGCATATTAATGTGGCTTATCCCAGACCATCTATGTACCGAGTTTCATTGACATCGGGGTGTTTGTTTAGATATCAGTTAAAATTATTATGCAAATTAGTATGTAAGGATTTTAATCAAAAAATAATAAGGATTCAAAATTTTATTGGAATCTGCTTTGTTGATTTTGAGATATTCATTGTTATAGTTGGCTATTAAGCATGCTTGTCATATTCTATTTTTAATCATTTCTGAACTGTATTTTTTAAATCCCCAGATATACAGAGACACTCAGCAGATTAGTTTGTATCGCCAAATTGTATATAATTGTGCATATAACGTTCTCCCAATTACCAGTTCTCTAAACAACATAACTGCTGACTAGGCGACATGTTATCAAATGATATGCAGTCTACTAAATAACGTCACACACGAAGCTACATGTAGTAGCCCACTATACCCCAAAATATTACAAATATGGCGCGAGATATGGCATCTAAATGCAACCTATCCATTTGTCTACAATAATTTAAGTAGACTTAAATGATACTCATTGATCAAGTTCAGTCTAATTTGGGGCATGATGATGTTGTTTGACTGAAATATTACATCAGTTATCACAGTTAGACTCACGGACTACGGAATGTGATCAACAAGAAAAAAAAAAAAATTAATGCAAAAATACCACTCGTTGAAAGACAGACCATTTAAAGGGCGGTGGTCGTTGTGTGACACCTGTGTTGATAAACATTGGTTTTTCCACAATCATTAAAGTTTCTTTAATATAAGGGGTCTATGCATGATAAGAATACGGTAGGGGGCACGTCTCAATCGATACGTATCCCATCCAAATCCATCATATAGCCGGGGTTATTGGTAGTAACAAAATCATAGGAATAATAATTTCATATGTTTGTAATAGTTACTAAATATGTATCTAGAAAATAAATGTTTACTAATTAATATGCATAGAGACGAAATACCAACTGTGGAGTTACATAAGTCAACATGGCAAAAGCATTTGTCATATGACAATATAGAATAGAATAGAATTCTTTATTAATACCGTAAAGATAATGTGACATTTCTTTTTGGGTTAACGAGTAAATAAAGTTTTTACATAGTTGAGCGGACATAAAACTATCTGTGAATAGTAAGACAGTTTACAATATGTAAGATTATGGCATATGTTGTTTATTTATGCTGGTAATGTATTTCTTTTGTTGTAACACTGTTCGATGTACTTTATATATATATATGAATGTAATAATTTCACCAGTTGCTTAAAAACGACGAATCCTGCCAATATCAATCGCGTTTTAATTTTATACAGTGAACTCTAAACTGTGCTTCCCCCTGTGTCATGCTGATTGATATCAGTCAGCGTATTTTGAGTTTAGCAAGTTAAACGTATGTTACTCATGTTTTCAAGGTTGCGCCTACTGGCATCAAACACAAGATTTGTCTGAAACATTTATGCACAAAGTTAGGGGGTCTATCGCTAGTGTGATAGGTTTCAATACACGTATACATATCCCGCTGAATTGTTTTCGTATATGGTTCATTTTAACTATCACTGAACATAGAAAGCCGCAACGGTTAAACTGTGCTGGTGCGGATCACGCCGATTCTTTTCAATATAAACGTCGAAGATGAATTCCAGCGAGTCGATGTTCTTGCTGACTGTCAACACTACCGTAGATGAGTACAAACTTCCGAGTTATACAATAATTATCACCACCGTCTTTTACGTTATAATTTTCATACTCGGCGTGATTGGTAACGTGCTAGTCCTATTCGTTGTATGCTGCAACAAAGATATGGGCAACTCTACCAACTATTTCTTGATGAATCTCAGCGTGGCCGATTTACTTGTGTTGGTTTTCTGTATGCCGGTAGCCTTGCTGGAGACGTATATCATTCGACCATGGGTGCTAGGTGAAGCAATGTGTAAGTATAAACAATGTACTATCAACGTAATCGGGGGGAGGGGTTATTTCCAAGAACATCGGGTAACGTCATTGTCGCTGTGTAATTTAGTCTTTTCTCACATCAATCATGTGTTAAAACTATCTATTCGAGAGTATTGCTGCCAACAAAATGACACGTCTGTAAACTTTATTAGCGCCGACTTGCTGTGACAAGAATGAGCTTGTCGACAATTCCCGTCGAGTTTAGACAGCGAATTTACGTCGTCGCCATTCCGGCCTTGATAATTTAGTCTGATGAAGTTTTAGCTCCTCGGGGACCAGCTTACTGTAAAAAAGAAATCAACTACTCTACATAAAGTGACGTGAATAAATTGTCGCCATATTGCGAGAAAACTATAATGCCAAGTACAATCATCGAAATATATATCACGTCTTGTCAATTAAACCACGTGGCTCCATAGTAACACTTATAACATACATTAATTGCTACTTACTTGGCACGCCAAGCGGTATTAACGCGTCTTTAATGCGAGTCTCGGGGATGTTGACTTTATATAGCGCAATGATTGTGACTGATTAATATTTTTCTCTTTCTCAGAACTGCTTAGAATTGCTTGACTTAATGCCTTTTCATTTGAAAAATGGAATTATTAAACGTGGCACTTAATGAAACAAACAAGCAATGAGTAGCATACACACATTCCTTGACCACCGTGACACAATAATGAATGAACTTAGTGTAATAGAAAGAACATCATATAGACTGTAAGAGAATTTATATTCGCTCTTGACGACATCTACGCAAGATACGTAGCACTATTATATTGTATTACGTTCTTGTACCTACCCGTGTACTGAACAGGGTCGCGCGTGATAGAGCATACACAGTGCATACATAAAGTATATGGACATTCAGAGAGCGAAAGCAAAGTTATGAGTTTGAATTGAAATTGCCAATGTGTCGCTACTGTGTTTTGACAGCAATCTAGTAATGAGACAATTCATTTTTTTACCCTGTATATATTTCTATTTCAGGTTTAATAATAATAATTTAAAATTGTTAAAATTTATTCGATCTTCATCCAGTCCGTTACATGTGTCTCATTTCAATCATAACATCTAGGAATCTATGAGTTCGCGACTGAGATCTGATAAACATCGCAAATACTCTAAGCTGGTATTAATGCAACATTCTGAATAATGTGACGCCACTTAAATGCATATGTTTATCAGAGTGATGTTATTGAACAAATGTTAACGTCCATGTATGTTTAATCATGTTATTATTATAAGTCCTTGCCGCGCAGAAAAACTTCCCGCATTTAAGGAGTGCACCACTTATCCACTCCATATAACTCACATAGGCTTATAGAATTACTATATTAATTCATTTCCCCCAGAGACTTTTGTTATGATGCAGCTCAACCAAAAGCATAGTTAGTACACACTTGCAAATTAATTTCTCATCCTTGGTCAGTTCGAGGACATTTGAACAATTCTAAAATGTTTGATGTGATGCACCAGGCTCTTAGTAAAGGTTTGAATACAAATATTTCACATGTAAATCTTCTATGCCGTGATTTTCCAATCTTCTGATAATAATGGTTTGTGATTGTGTTGATTTTTGCGTACATCCTAGCATAGATATTATAACATTCAATTTAATAGCTATAATCACACTCAACTTCACATTCATTCATTCATTCATTCATTCATTCATTCATTCATTCATTCATTCATTCATTCATTCATTCATTCATTCATTCATTCATTCATTCGTTCATTCATTCGTTCATTCATTCATTCATTGTCACAGCATATGGGTGATTGTCATTCTAGCGTCTTGTCAATTTATGCCACTAATTAATTATTCATTCGCTTCTTCTGAACACAATGCTTAGAGTGTTTGTTCACACGTTACCCTCCCCTTCCATCTTCCTTCAACCGGTGCATGGTTGTCCTTTTGTTCACCTGCACATGTCTTTCTACGTCCTAGTCCCGTTTTATCTCTATTCCGTTGCAAGTATGAACACGATGGAAGTAGTGTAACATTCATTGCTCATCATATCATCGTATATTAATAGATAGGTGTTTTTGCTGATTAACTCTGAATATTTAGAAATGGGATTGACATTTCTTCCCATAATGTTTCGTGCAGCGTCTCAACAAATTTATCTTTCTTGCTCCAAGTCAATCGTAACAATATGTTTAATCAATCTATGCTTGGATGAACATTGAATCACACAAAGAGATAATGTAGCTATATATAATGTGTATATAACTTTATTCGTATTTAGGCCTCCGGCCTATGTACGCAAATAATAATAAATCATTACATTTCTGTCATAGGTTTGAAAATAAAGTATAAAAGATTTGAATTACATATCTCTTAATTTTAAATACATGAAAACAAAATAAAGCAACACTTTCAATATCAGTCGTGTTGTCTGATGCCATTATCTTGTGAAAATCCTGCAAGGTGTTTGCTGCATGGTCCTGGAGAGACTGGGGGAGAAATGTTTGCCTGAATGTGTTGAGTTTTGGGCATTTTAGAAGAAAGTGGAACTCGTCTTCAATTTCAGACACACATAGATCGCAAATTCTATAAATAATATCTAAAAAGAAGGCTGTTTTACTGTGTTGACAAATTTTCCAATCGAGGTAATAGTTGGTATTATATTGTATTATATTCTCTAAAGCTTGAAACACAGATAACGTTTATATAACGATAGTGAGAAGCAATGGACTTGTGTATACCGTTTTACATTGTTTTAATCACTGTCCTAGAAATTTAGGAAAAAAAGACTCTGACAGGATGAAACTGAAATCTCGAAATCAGTATAAAAGACAATATATCATAATGATTGTATCATGAATTCACGTTTTTTTTGTCATTGTTTAAATCCCATGTTGCTTTGCCAATGTTCAATTCCGACGACAGTATTTGGCCCGAGAGTAGTCATACTCTGCGTGGTTCTCACTGAACCATAAATACCAGGCTTTCTGTGTGTGTAGTTAAAATACTGTACATTTATTTGTATAAGCCGAGATTCAGATTGTGTATTCCATCTAGTCACTGTAGGGCGTGTTCACTACAGACCATTTAAAGCTGGCTTCCTTTGGGCCAGTGAGTACGGTTCAGCGTATACGCCTGCAGTGGCGCGGCGCTCCGGGCATGTTTTTATGTCAATGTTCGTTTGCCTGTAATTGTTCCCAAACGCCATGACTGTACTAAATTACGAAATCTTATTATGTACTCAGTATGGAACTATCCATACATCTTCGAACACAGATTACTTCAACGTTGCCAACTTGAAGAGATCCGAAACACATGAAACAAATAGTGTGTTGCATTCTGGGTATCACGTTCCAACAAGTTGTACACATTATATGAGCACCCATGATGATACTTAATGACATAAATACCCATCCCTCCTTATTATTAGTAGTAGTTGCCTTTATATACGTGGTTCAATCTGATACGAACGGTCTTAACAATGATACGTGCCTTCAGCGATAAGCTGGAAACGTACTGACTGACTTAGTAACAAAGGGAACATCATGTAATGTACATTGCGTACACACTATATGTCACGTAGTCTTGGTAACTAAACTGATGGAGATAAATGAACTATTTCTATCAAATATACTGAATTATTAACAATTTCTTTCTTAATTTATATCCTAAAAAATGTTTCTGCACTATTCATTGCTGACTCATCTGTATGTCAATATCAATGCCATCGATAACGACTTTCTCCTTTTGATTATTCTATTGAATGTCAAACGCTGAAACGAATACAAGGTTCATCAAAATACATGAACAACAAGTTATCTGAATAAAAACATTTTTAGTTCACTATCTAATAAGAACATCGAATGTTTTACGATGTTGTCTTTTTGAAAGTTGGACTAATTCTACCGTCATAAGCTAACATTTTTTGTGTACACTGATTGTGACATCAACTGCCTGCATTTTTTTAATTTTTGTAAGCAATTTTTTAACTGATTAAGGCATTGCAACGTGTCTCCTGCGAAACATATAATTCATAAAAGTATGAAGCGGATGCGTTTTGGAAATTGGTTGAAAAGCAAATAATTCACAAATAAAATATAATCTTTCAAATGTAGTTTCGTAAATATCTATGACAGATAGCGTTAGATGAAAAACGGAATAATCCGTGCCATTGAACAATAAGAAAACCAATTAATCCCACACGAATCAGGGTATTACATCGGCAAGGTTATACCCTAAGACCACTTATGTTATGTACAACTGCAAGAACATACATTGGAACTGTATATTCATACAGTATATAGTAAGGTAAAATAAGTTAAAACGAGTAGTTCAACTAACATAGCACAGGCTAAAATGATTATCCGTGAATAATTACCCAAAGTCATTAAATCCAACCAGTTTTAACCTTTAAAAGCAATAAAATATCAAGCAGAATAAATATGTATCTCGAGGCGCTTTTGATAAAATAATGATTCCTCCACAGAAGATTTGCCAGAAATTATCTACTACACGTCTTGATTGGTACATATACATGTGTCATGCCACGATGCAAATGGAAGTAATAAATTGGAAACCGTCACTGTGATATTATTAAGAAAAACGAACACAGTACATCACAGAGATTACGTTTGTTCTCGATAAGTGAAACTACAAAAGTAAATTGTGGTATTATGAACTAGTTTTGTGATATATTAGTTATATTTTTTTCTCATATTTTACATTTTGGAGTGATATTGGATACCTTTGCGATGCCCTCTATATTTAAACATTTCCCTATGCACGAATTATTTGCAAAAGACATGTATTACTATTATTTATTAAGTTAGAAAGTTTTGCGATTACGGGATATAATATGAAGGATATGATATTAAAATCTGTCTGACGTTGAGTCGGCACGTACTTATTATTCCATGTTACATTCATTTGATCATGTCAGATATCATTATCTATTTCATAAGTATCACTGATGTTCGATTTAAACTGTCCTTGAATTGCCATGGCGAATGTATAGAGAGTTCCGATATTATGATTGTATTCACCGCTCCGATGTGAGAGATATAAGGCATATTTTGGGGCTATAAATATGATTATATTAAATGTAAATTTAGTATTTTTTTAATTTTCGTATTATTGAACGTTTTGGTTTATTTTGTATTTAAAAAGATTATGTTATTTCACTGAACTATTAGAATGAATATATTTAGAAAAATATATGTATATAGATATTACGTAATACGTAGATATTAGATCCACTCATCCGAAATATGGTTATGTTTTAATATTCAGAGCAGTCAGTCGACACTGCATCGAGATTGAAATGTAGATAATAAGGTGTTTTTGTTTTCAAAATTGCTTCCAGCTATATAAGACAACATTGGTTCAATTGTTGATTGAAATCGTGCGACGTAGCAGTAAACAGGAAGTTAAAGTTACTTGAATGATTACTTTAGTAAATTAACTTTGTTTTTCCTTCAATCAAATGTATGAGGGCATGTCTTGGTTTACATTTCTACTAACCCCTAATTTAATAAATTGTCTACGACGTTTATTCTCTAAAATATTTCCAGCGTTCAATCGACGTCAGTGTCTGGATCGGCGTCTAAACAACTGATGATCACAAATAAAAATGTAAACGAAAATTCTAAATATAAAATTAAAAAAAGAGAGCATGAAATGTTTTGAAGCCTTTGCTCATTCGCAAAAATTGTATTATGTGCGTTTCGGAATACAGTCATATTGTTGTTCGTTTCTGTTTACGCAATCAAACATTCCCGCGTGTCTATTAGAAGACGCCATTGAATAAAAAAACGTTGCATACCCAATCTTCATAATCTTTGATACAGTTTCACTTACACTTTTACAAAGCTAGAAAACAAAACATATACACACCCCTTTATTGTTTATTGTGTTGATGATTAAGGTATTTTTTGAAGAATTCAATGCCGTATAATAAAAAAAAATATTTTTTTTTTAAATTAACACACTGTTATTTTAACGAGTGAGTCTAAAATTATTGCCGTAGTCAGTTTGGCCAGTTTATTTTAACGTACATGCGTTCATTAGAAAATCGTGAAATATATTCAGCATGTTTGCTGGGATTTTCTAAACAATTATTGTTTCTACGTATTCCCGATCATATCCCGAAAAATGGGAATTTCCGTTCATTCCAGTAGTTCGAATGTGCTTATGCCGATTACCAGCTGCACCATAAAGTATTAATGACGTATTACTAGAAAGTATTGATTATTGAATATTTTGTTTGATTATTGTAATCCAGTATATGTACACAACCAAACTAATTGTTGTTCAACGAATAACCTCGAAGGTCAAGGCAAAGTATGTGACACATGCTTCATTCATTGGCAACGCAATAGAAAAACCAAAATATGGGCTCCATTATACTCTTGTAAATTCCTCGTCTGCAAAGCAACTCTAAGACGAAACTTTTCTTAATTTGTAATTGCATTTTTCATTAGGTTGAAAATTCAATCATCTTTTACGTTACGAAAGTATTCCCATTTATACAACATATATGGAGCAGAGTAACTCATTGTAGTATAGCTTGCCAAGTTCTCAATAGAAAGATTTCCAAATCATTCCACTCTATACAAATTGCACTGGATAATCATGTCATTTGGAATTTTCAACCACATGACGTTTCTCCCAATCATATCTAGTAAGATACTGGCAAAGGGATGAACAAAATGGATCAATGAAGTATTTAATTCGTGTAAATCCTCTCTCAAAAAAACAACATGTGTCAGTACATTACTGAAACAGATGAACGGAACAGAGTTTGATGTAATTCTGTCGACGCGACCCTTATATCACTTTTCGTACAACGCCCTATATTTAGGATATTAAGCACATAGAACGTCAAAGAAAGCTGCATTTTAACGATTTTTTTGTAAAAAAGTAAGGTTGGATCTACTGTTTTCGTTGTAAACAAATCTTTGCGTTTCAAATAATATGACATGGAATACGTGCGGATTACGGATAGGTAACTCCTCGGAACAGCGTGTTGTAAGGGCGTTTCCTGACTCGCCTTTCCGAGTCTCATGGGACTTACATATACACTAGCTGCTTCAATTCAATTCAATTTAAAGTAGTAGGCAGGATAGACATGGTTTTCCTATCAACAGATAATTCCCATCGCTAACTTTACCGCCTTAAGACTCGATACTCTCGCATAACATTGAGATGTTCAGCTCAGTATGCGGGGGGGGGGGGTTGTTCTTAGAAATACTATGACACGTTACTCCGGGAAATTATCAGCTGTCACTGACTAACTTGAGTATGAAGAAAACAATTCATTGTTTCACAATTCCGCAATATATATGTAAATTACATTTTCAATCTGGCAATGTTACACACATTAATCGTCGGCCGTACTGCCATGCTGTTTCTTAATTCAATGTATGTACGATGTGTGTCACTGGGTCAAGTGATGAATCGCAATACTTCTGCACCAGTGTTTAAAATGTAAATTGTCAATTCCCAAAAGTTGGTAAACGAATACGCTGTTAGTATAGGTAATTTCACGAGATAGTGTTGCTTTGTACTGTGTATATCGCTGAGCTGATGGCAATTTACATAAATACATATGACATTGTTGGTTGATCATGTGACCTATTGTTCTACCACTTACCTGTAATAGAAGTAATACTGCACGTTTTAGGTGAGCCAGCCGCACATGTTAAGCGTGTTACGTAACTGATGTAGAATCATGTACATACCACAGTGAACTACATGTTGCATATAACGAAAAATCAACGGCTTAGATTCAGTAGAGTGACCAATGTATCCACACAGTTTGTCATTCAAGAAATCTTGATTCTAATCCGGCGCGTTTCTGCTCACAAGTGTTTACATTTTTCAAATGGAGGAGAAGTTACACTCTTCAATTGAATTATGTCAGGACAACATTTTTTTTACAAACGGTCATCTTATAGAAAACAGGCATTAGGGAGAACAATGAAACTTGTAAAGTTGGTTTGTTTGAAAGAAATTTCTTTCCTAGTAAATGACAAAATATTGTCACTAATTCGCCGCTTGACAGTTGACAGGATAATTGCATTCATTTGTCGGTGTCAGTGTGCGTTAACTTTCTTATGCAACACCCAGAGTTAACATTCAAACCATATTGACACTTTCAGGCATACTACATCCAGCGCTATCACGAATGTATGCCACTCTTTGTTTGGCAAGTTATAAAGTTTATTCTTATTGTGACGTCATTGGATCGACATTATACAGTAACTCAGATACAAGGTATCTTGTGATTGGGGCATTCCCCCATAGCTGACGTAATGAGAGATACTATGTGTATTCCATGACATGTACTTCCCATCTACAGAACTATTACAGTTAATAAACCCATCTTCCGAAAGTTCTGAACATGAATTTGATACAATATGCTAAACGAAAAAATGTCAATTTTCGAAGTTTAAAACGATGATAGCAACATTTTGTGCGTTGTTACTGTCAATTTAATATTTGAAATGTTGACACTGAAAGCATTATCGCATATACACTACATATCGACGTTGTACTTGAAAGTGAAAAAATATGGCCATGAGCAGACAGATATCAAGAGGGCGCCATCTATTGAAATCCAGTTTTATCAAGCAAAAATTACAGAAACAAGATGACAACTTACCGGGGCCCTGGGCGAAATGTCAAATACGTAGCCATATTGAGAGGTTAAGGCTCTCACTGACGGTCTCTCACTGATGATTGTGTGTGTCATTTCCTATAAATGTGTACGCCGTGTATCGTTTATTTTTTTTCGTTTCCACCACACAGCCGATTGCAATGTCACCATGCAATTATGTCTAAAACAATATTTTGGTAAAATTTGGTCATCTTTATTTGGGGTTAAACAAAAATATTTTCAAATCAGCTACTGTTGTTTTAATAGTATTATTATTGATAGTTATCGTAATTCTATTACTAGTGCGTAACTTGAATTATTGGCTACTTTTGAAGTGAGGTTTTGTAAAAGTTTGCGGTTCAGAGCGCCGAGAACATTTTCCTGACCTCAATTATGATGCATTTGATTTCAACACAATTTCTATGACACACAGGTTTAACTTCATTTTGTCCATGGGCCCAACAGTGTGACATATTATGCCCTTCCGTTTACCAAGCTGAATTCTACCGAAAGATGACTTATTTACACCGTAATTGTTACTAACTTTCCTAACTGATTTGACCAAAACGTGACTTAGTACTACTATATGTACTCATCGTTGCTCAGCACCACTACTGTTCCTCTGAATAAACTGTTAACATCTTTGTTTACACATTTCTTATCAATTTCAAGCATACGTTGTCTCAACTGCTGGAAATTCCTATTAATTTGTTGTGCAGTTAACCTTCTATCAAATAAATCTCCCTTCTTCCTTGCATACATGTGTTTGATTTGATAGCTTTTGAGCATTTCTATATGCCTCTGACACCAATTCCGACGCCTTCAATATTACTTTCTTTACTAACTCGTAAAATCACTTTGATCTATTGAAACCGCATCATAAACCTCTCCAGCTTTTCTACCAATACACTAAAACTGGCCAATTCATTGACTTAGCGACCTTCTCAAGATGATAGCAATGGTTAGCTATTTCCTGCTCCTCAGAACGAGACACCAACCTGAAGTGTTTTGTTACATCAAAGCCTCTTTTACCAACAGCATACCGTCTTTCCCTAATTTATTCCCGTTTACTCTGAATTGCCAACTGCTTTAATCTATATTCATGCTCTGGTCTTTCCTTCTCTAGTACCATTTCTAACTCTGCCACTTTTCTTTCTATCTTTCGTTGCACCAACGCAGTCACTGTTTTGTCTTGTGTTGCTTTACACTCTATCTCTTTCCTTTCAACTGTATTTGTAATTCCAATTCTCTTGTTTTATTATCATCAGGTATTTTACAGTTTTTTATTTTCTTTTGTACATGTCTTGCTATCAATTGTCAATTTGAAATATATAGCTGATAGTAACAAATCAGTCCACAAACTCGGACCCCCTAACTTTTTTTGTATTGACATGTAACAACTGCACAATCCCCAAATCATGTCTACCACTTTCTATATGAAATCTAGGTAATGGTATGCGAAACACGGACAATGCGCATCTATTAGTCGGTTGCACGTTAATGAGGAGATAGCTTTGATAATTTAATGTGGTTTCGAAAAAAAAGTATGAGCTAAGTCTATTTATGCACATTTGCTTGAAGAGAGACAAACATTTTTCATCACCCACTCCCTGACTTTTAAAAAAAAACATATGAGAATAATAAATAGTTCTCAATTCAGTAGTTCAACATTGTTTTCCCAATTATGCTAATTTACGCTGAAATGTGTATGCATATTGAGTATATCTATTAGGCTGAGTTTATATAAAGAGTCACGTTAACATAGTTCTTAAATTGTTTTCAGCTGAATGTGCAGCTTAATGCAGATTTCAAAATTCAGCTCATGTATTCAGAAGATTGTTTGAACTAAATAACACATCCAGTCACGCACGGTGGGTTCTACACTAGATTCTGTCCATCAGTAGGGAATTTGTTATTCTTTGTACAACGTCGTATAGGGAAATAGTCGCAGGCAAAATGATTAGTCGGAATAATGACCTATTGATTGGCCGGAAACCATCGATTCGCAAAATTCACGATATGGTACTATAGACATAATTGGATTTAATCAGCATGATTCATTAACGACGGCGTTCTACTTGTAAATACTAATGCGAAATTAGGTGAGCTGATATCGCCCGGAAAACGAACAATCACAGAAATCTAATATTACTAACAAATGTATTACAAGTTGCGGATAACGATCACCTTCCTGTCGTTTTGACCCCAAAATAAATATAGAAAGCCAAATAGTAGGAATCTAAAATGAATAGTCGGACACGCGCAAAACATGATGACGTAGCTCGCCTGTTGTACTTGTTGTATTGACGGTTCTGGACCATGCACGGATTTCATCTAATTACATCTAATGTCCCCGTGGCTTGTTGATAACTACGTTTTTGCTTAGTCAATTTCTGATGTACGTTTCAGTCATCATCAAGTTTATTAACTCAAGCGTGCATGTAATAACAAATAATTAAAAGCATACATGTAATAAATGACCAACCACAAAATTAAATAACATTCTGACATTTCGACCCTAAATGAAATTTATAATACTTCAAAATAAACGTGATACTACTACAGTATTTAGAGATGACCTTTCATCAACGCTTTTTAAATGAGCGAATGGATAAAATGTCTGTCACGTCGTTTACTCATATTGCGACAGCTGCGTATGCCATCTTGCAAAATTGCAGTTATTTGTCCAGTCACGAAATAGGCTTTGTCTTGTCTAAAAACAGCATTAAATGTAATAAAACTAAAGTGAGCCTGCAAAGTTTTATCGTATTTTGTAAAAACTATTGTAATTTAAAACATAGTTAAACTCTGGTGACTTTGACTTTTGTGGGTATAAGAAAACGTACTTGGTTTGTACATTGTAATAGGCACACTTAGTATTCATCTGATGTTTTTGATGAATTCAGAATCAGTAAAATAATTACAATGTTTCAGGGTATATATATTAATATATACATATATAGAAAGGTAAAATGTATGTTGAGGAAGGGATACATCCATGTACTAGAGTGGGGTGGGCATCTTGTCTTGGTATATATTAAAGGGAAGATCACTACACCTTTTCTAGTATATTTTGCATACTTATACGTATTTTTTTCACTCGCTTCTGTGTTAGATTATTTTTAGATTTTCAAAATTCAATTTATCTTTTAAATTCATTGATCAAGTCGTTGTATCTATTTCTATATAGCATTCGAATGAAATAGTATTTTTGTGGTTGATTCAGACAAATAAATCATCATGTAATCCTTAGCAAACACTATCATTAACCATTTACCATTTGGAGCCTTAAGGTAGAGATGCAGTTTACCTGACAGGTATTTTAATTAGTTAATTAGGAAACCAAGATGACCTCCCTTGTCCATAAAACTATATATTTTCGGAAAGCTTATTGTATGAATTTAAAAATTTTGTTATGGATACTGTAGTTTGAAATATGCACAAAAATGTGTTTTGTTTGGTCAAAAGTGATTTAAAAAAAATAGCTTCTAAACCATGCCTCTGTTTCCTGTCAAAATTGGTTTACGGGTACATATGTTTACTATGAAGAAAGTGCCGTCTTCAAAACTGTCTACCAGTTGTCAATTTTGCTGGGCAGCAACTCAAATTTCACTAATTCAAGTGTATGCATAAATTAACACCCAGGCTAGTTGTCTGTACGATTGTTGTAACACTGTTCAACCAAAAACAATGCCCCGACGGCGTTTTGAAGATAAACACATTGTCAATCATTTGTGAAAATTTCAAAACAAAAGGTCAAAGCGTCTAGGAGCTATTTATCTTTAAAGTTCTGGGATGTGCACTAAAAAGAAGCTGAGATAATTGCTAATTTGCATAACAATTCACTCAGTAAAAAGTTTGCTAATGCTCATAATTAAAATGGCTGTAACAGTTCCAAATTTAAATGTATTATCGTTTTGTAAAAAGTTAAATAGAGTGCATAATATGGAGATCCCGTCATTACTTTTTTTCACCATGTTTCTTTTTGATTATTTATGTACAGCCTTGCTAAATCTTGCTAAGCATTCAAAAGTGAGAATGTTTGCACCTGTTATCTATATTTTAAAATCGTCTTTTGAGTACTATTCCAAATTCTACAAAATTTTAAAAATCTATAGCCATGACTGTTAAGATAATAAAAAGCCAAAAAAAAAAAATCACTCCCAAATGCCCACGAACCTGGATCTCTACCTTAATACAAACATAGTCATGAGATGCACTAAGTCAGTGTACATATACCTCACAAGTGAAGTGTAACTGCAATGATTAAATCTGGATATATAGCATTCCTGTTTCAACTTGGAGTGAGGAATTTGGGAAGCATGGAGGCAATATTTTAATTGTATCGTTTTTACAATATTGTGGACAAGACTCCGATCTTGACATGAATAATTATGCATTATTTCCTCACTTGAAATAATTATTCAGACATTGTGAAAAAGGAAGAGAATACGAATTCATTTAAATATTAAACATTTAAAACAATATTTCCGGATTCACTGTCTGTAAGGCGCGATCAGTTTTATCACAGGATTTACAAAAATAAGAAAATACACTCATAAATAAATATAGTTTGAACCGTGTCTATATACAATTATATATTGTTTGAATTTATGTTACATTCTTCTAAGATGTTGAATAAGGCACTACAAATTTCATGAACATTTTTTTCACAATGAACGGAATGAACATTAATGAATTTGTAATTACTCGAATACACATATACTAGTCAGGTCAATGTAGGTATGTCAATTTCATTCGTGACGCTGAATTCATTATTAGACCAGTGAAGGGATTGATTGCATATATACTGTGAAACATACAAATGTGAAACAAAAATAATATTATTTTCATACTAGATAATTAACAGTCAAAATTGGCAATATTTTATACCCATGAACGATATAACCAAGTTATTATTTGGATGACAATTACTCAATTTATCATGCACACAAAAATGTCTTTATTAACTTTACTGACGCGTTAAAAACCTTTTCAGGCAGATAAGGAAGGAGTTGCGATAAATTCTATTACCATAAATTGAATTACATTAAAATACACGTTGTTCTGTCCGAGGTGTCTAAAATGTGTAGAAAATCCTCATATATATGGATATGTGTTTGCATTCGATCTGATTGCCATGGTAACAACAAATTTGGATTTATTTATTTATTTATTTATTTATTTATGACTTAATAATTAAAGCTTGATCACCTCTCAGTGTGTACTAGTTGGTGTGCGCAACAGTCAACGTCTCCATCTTTGTTTATATGAAATCCATATCTCGCGCATGCGCGGTGCGACGACTACCGCCCTTCAAATTTGTGGGCATACCGGCTTCGTGATATTTTTCTTACAACCGACATAATGCTATGTGAGCTATTCCAGCGCCACATTTTGTCACGCTGATGTGCAGCATGAAGAATGCATCTTTCAGCACATTGTATTTGATGCATCAATTTACCAACGCCAAATTACTGCCATGGGAGATTTCCAATTACGAGCCGAACAAAGGAGATTCTAATAGTCAAATCATTTTTTGCATGTTAAATATGACATTTATACAAAAGGTACTCATACATGTTTTGTAACATTGTTAGCTCTGTGGATTATATGGCAAAGGGGAGAAAAAGTTGCCTCACGTTTTTAAAAAACAAAAACATTTTCACTATTTTTTTCACAAAAACAACTGGACGCTTCCGCCATCTCGTGTTAATAAACCTGATGAAGTCCTGACACTGATTGAAAAGCAAACAAAATACTAGTATATCAATCTGTATAAATTATATATCCTGTAATTATTTTTAACTGATTTATAATTTGGCGAGCATTTCAAATCGTCAAAACAAATGTGAAGGTGGTCTTGTATAACTACAAAAAAGTCCACCATTTTCCTACAAGTTGAATTCACAAAAATTAACGAAAATCGTTGTACAGCATGAGTTTCCACGCGTTGTATAATTCGCGTTCGTCCCACATATCGAACACGACGCATCGAGACCGCCACCGTCTGGAAATATCGAGCTGCTTAAATGTCACTGGATGAGTCATGTTACAGCTTGAATACATATTTGCGTAGGTTATTATTGATTGGACAGGGATGTCTTAATCGCCAGATTTACGTAACTAATATCTTGCAGACCGGGCAGAGAAATGTATATTGATTTGAAATGCCCTTGTACAATATCAATGATGTCTTTAAATTACATGGAATATTACGAACATGTAAACAAGCCAAGGAGAATCAAAATTACGACCACGGTAAGGCGTCTAGCCACTGTAAGCACGTACACCTAACGACGCTATTGTAACCGTCCCAAAAATAAGGTCCCAAGTAGATTGAAATGAACGCGGTCTTACAGTAACTAGGTGGATATAACCAAGGCGGATTTGTGACGTCACAGACAATCGTAAAGCCGATTATTCATGACCCGTATGATCTACCTTTAACCAAACACAGGCCATATGGGTAATCGCTGGGTAGCTAACATTTTTCAAGACGTGTCTACACTTAGATGTATTTGGTACGCGCTGATGGTCACACCATTTTGGTATAGTGGTACCACGCTGCATTATAGTGTATGTATAGTAGGCATACATATTTTAAATAAAAACAATTTATTATTCTGATGAAATAGAAAAATACATAGAATAACCACATTTAGATCCCGACATGCTACAAATTAAAAAAAGACATACACTGACACTTAAAGAGAATAATGCGATCGGGGATGAAACACATGATTTTTTTTCACTGTGAGGACATTTAAAAAAAATGAATGCTTTAATTGTGCTTTGACCACCAAAAGCTCAAATTAACGCTCTAGATGCAAGGCACCAGGTTTTAAAAGTTTGAGTAATGTTTTGGTTTGTTTGTTTGTTCTGTTTGTTGTACGTTATGCAAATATGTATTGTACAAGTTCCAATGAGGGAGGCAGGTATATTTGTGGAATGCTACCTATAATATTTCATAAACATTTCAAAAGTACTGGGTAATAATATTTCTTTTTTCATTTTCAAATCGTAGGTTCTGTTGCATATATGAATAAAACAGTTGGCATATTAGTTCATATTACTGAATAAGCCTTATCTATATATATATAGATAATAATGTTATAACAATTCGGTCATCAGGACTCACCAATGCCCCTGACACAAACTCGTATTAGTTTACTGTTCTTGACTCAAAAACATGTAGTCTGTAACACACTATAACTTCAGAAAAAATACGAATAATAATAGTTCTACTTCTACTGGCATCATGTACCGTTTCCATGGCTATCGCATAAACGCCACTGGTCAATGCAAATGACAAAAGAAATGAAAATAACACAAGGACATAAACAATGACACTTCGAATATCACAGATGCAGCGTAGAACAATTGAAGCACGTCAAATGTAAATGTCGTGCATATCATATTTGAAAAAGCATAATAAATGGACAAGTTAATAGGATTTGTTAAGAGCTGACGTACGTCAAAATGTGAACAATAGCACGGTTGCAAATAACATGACATAAAAACATGTCATTTATGGCTGTCGCAGCACATTATAATAGTACTCATGACAAATCTGACATATAATGGCATTCTTCAAATAAAAATTTACTATAGAATACTTATTTTAAATAAGATATATATTACCAAGAATATGTTTGATGTTAATAGTCGATAATTCTGTTTGATTACGTCATAATCTGACAGACGCATTCAAAATTGGTCCACGAATCGTACTTTCATCTGTTCGCCATCAATCGATGAAACTATTTTAAAAGTCGTGCGAGTCATAGTGTGTTTGTGACTGTAAACGAAACATTTGTGGCCAGTAACTGTTTATAATTGCTGACCACAGCAGTAATGGAAATCATGACAAAATCATGATACCCCCCTCTAGCGCCAATTGCACCAATTGCACCAACAAAAGAGTGATCTGGAATATTATGAAGAGATGATTTTGCCAAGAAAGGACGGCAATTTTTAGCTGCTGATGAAGTTTATCAAAAATGGTTTAGTTGACCAAAATGTTTTTCTAAGGACTATTGCAGATATAAATGAATGTGAGAAAATAGGATTTCCATTGAAACTTCTGGGTATACCCTGGAACATCAAATGCGTTATGTAGTGCTAGTTGTTCCTTTTGTAATATTTTGCCAGTGTCTAGTTAAAGTTAAAGCGGAGGAGTCGTCACCTGCGCATGCATCAGATAGCCATAGAGTGTCGTTGTTTACAAACAAGCGTCTACACATGATCCTTTGCGTTTTTAGTGTGTGTTATTATCGTCGCTTGGGACTCAATTCCCGCGCGTGCGCAGGTGACGACCCTCCCGCTTTAACTGATGTGTTGTATGTCACTAGGTGAGCGTACCAACATAGTTGTACTTGTATTTGATTTTTTTGCTATGTTTGTTTGCGAGGTAGAATAGTTGTTTGTTGGAGTCCAAAAGCTGCATTGGTGTAAATAGTGGCTTCACCTGCATATTTACGTTGATTGGGTGGTTAGTGTTACCATCAACATTCTTTTCTGATTTGTAAATATTATTTCGTACAGTCTGGCTACTTTTTTGTTTCAATTTGTTTGGAGATGGAAGGTGGTGACTGACGTTTATATACTGGTGTAGTGTTTAAGTTCTTGTAATTTCATTTTTGCAAATCCAGAATCGGGTTTGCCTCCATTAAGATTAGTTTGTCTTCCATTTGTCTTTCTCTTTCCCTTTGTCCTCATGTTTGTCAGCTGTGCTTCATTGTCACTCGACGCCATCTTGGATGTTTCTATATTCCAGTTATTTGGTCGGAATCGTTTGATATCACATTTCTTTACATATTATAACGCCCCTCGACTCGATAGTCGTGGAAAACAAAACTGTGGCTAAAATATGATATACAACATACATTTTACCAACAATCACAAATATAGTCTCTATATTCCAATGAAGTTCCAATCAGTGTCAGGACTTCACCAGGTTTATTAACACGAGATGGCGGAAGCGTCCAGTTGTTTGTGTGAAAAAATAGTGAAAATGTTTTTTTTTTTTAAAAACGTAAGGCCACTTTTTCTCCCCTTTGCCATATAATCCACAGAGCTAACAATGTTACAAAACATGTCTGAATTCCTTTTGTATAAATGTCATATTTACACATGCAGCAACTTGCAGAAACTGATTTAATTATTAGAATTTTCCTTTGTCGGAAGGCGAGTCACGACGTTCCGTGTTATCGGCTCACAAAACATTCTGAACCCGAGTAATTGGAAATCTCTCATGGCAGCTGAACTTGATATTCGGGAGACTACAGAATCTGCGTCTCCTGATTCTTTCATTTGCGCCTTGAATTTCCCTTTAAATATTGTTTTTTAAAAGACTGTGTGACAGAAGCAATATCCCACTCTCTCTTGCCTAAAGTATATATTAAAATATTCTATGTACGTTCTAAATAAAATAAATTCATTTTATTTTTCATATTTAAATGTATCACATGTCACAGAATAAAGATACTACAGATAATCACATTTATAAAAAGTTTGAAGTCTGATGATTTTGAAAATATATACTACAACCATTTTGCCACAGTCGAATTTAGAGAATGAAGATTCTAATCCAGCTCTCTTAAGCCCAACAAATTTTTGATTTAGTCAAACGCTGTTGGCAGGTCTTTGATGAACTACTTATATTAGCTATTGTGGACTGAATGGGGTTCATTAAACACGGAAACAAGTTCATAGTTGCCGATGCGGTCTTGTTAAGTTATAATGTCGTCAATTACTGAGATGTTAAAAACATGGATGGAAAAACGCGAATTATCTTTTTTACTGAACAGAGATTACAGTGTACGAACAAGGCCGGAAATGATACAGAGTTTGTTATGTGCAATATGGAAGTAGCGCTGTTAGAATGTTATGAATGCAACAACTAATTCATCTGTAACTAAAGGTCACTTACTACGAGAGTAATATGCGTACGAATCAAGTTTAAACAACTTAAATCAGCTCCACATGCGTCACATGTGTGTTCGAAACATTGTATTTTTACAAGCGTTGTATAAGTCGCATGGGTACATGTCGAAAGAAAAAAAAGCCAATTGGCAGAAATTGAGAATAGTATTTATTAAATCAAATCACGAACAATCAATTGAAAATAAGCTACAATGCTTTCACGGTTTTTACAACATGTACCATATCGCTCTTGTGTGCACATTCACACTAATGTAAAAGTGTATGTTGGCATACACATATTGAAGCGATTTCGATCCAGCAAACACAATAGGAATATAGAAGAATGGGTGGTATTTTATACCTTATCTAGCAGATATTAAACTTTGAAGAAGTCACAGAATATCACACTAGAGCCATTTACGTGCCTCTTCCTTCCGACTTCTTTATGTATACCCTAACTTTTTAGATATTGTCATCATTTCAAAATACGCCCCAGTTACATTCCCAGTTTTCTTTTCAACCTTTAATATTGACAAGATAATTCACTCTAATAATGCGGATTATACCCACGGCAGTTTAGTAATGATATAGTTCTGCGATCATTCAGTAGTGATCGCAAATCATAATTTTAATAACGTCACGTATTTCGACAGACACGACATCTTGACACAAGGGCAAATTCTGAGTAGCTTTTATTTCATCATATATTCGTGTCGCCTAATTATTTAGTATCCGACATGATATAGCCTTTGCTCGCGTCAATCAAAGTGGTTGATATATTACATTTCATTTCTTGTCTCTCGTCGAGGAAATAAGATTTTGTCTAATCAATA
Organism: Saccoglossus kowalevskii; assembly: GCF_978046115.1. NCBI lineage: Eukaryota > Metazoa > Hemichordata > Enteropneusta > Harrimaniidae > Saccoglossus > Saccoglossus kowalevskii. The sequence continues at coordinate 14,708,713 of NC_140650.1, read as the reverse complement.
TACACATTGAAACCGTCTGTAACCCTTTTATCACAAATGTAATTGTAAATTCAATTCCTGGGATCGAACATACTTCCGTTCTCAAACGAGGACACCCGTGTTTCACCGCCTTGCTCAGACATATTTAAGGGGTGCAGAGACAGAATCTGCACCAAATCAATTTGGTGTTTTATTCGCTCAATCTTTAAACACGGTTTTCAGATTACAGTCAAGCTGCAACATTTAGAAGAAAATGTATACATTCACTCTAAACACGTTCAGATTAACAGTGATTCGGGACAACAATCGTACAATGTATGCGTGGGCGTGTTCGCGAATTTAACATGATTAACCTAAAAATATGTAAACCAATAAATGTGGAGATGGAGGTGAAAGATGATTAGAGATTAAAGGTCAATTTCACTTTTCGACTTGTTGAATTTCACAAAATTGGTAAATTTGATTAAGTGAATTCGGGATCTTGTTAATAATATTCGTGATTCGTATATTCAATAAAAAGTCTTCGCTTAGATTTGGTGATCACTTGACATGTCTATGCCGTGCAATGGCTTACTGCAACATAATACACGAGGCGCTTAGAAATGAAAATTTCCCAAAACAATTAACCTGACTTGGTGGCCAAGAAAAAGTCGTCCATCTGATCTGATGACTTATTGGTAGGACTGGTGACATCACAACGTTACATTTACAGCTCAAAACTACAAGAAGTTTGGATCATCCGTAATTTCGTTGAGAAAAATCCTGATTATAACATGAATAATTCCAAATCTTGGCAAAAAGTCTAAAAATGCCACAGAATTTTAAACAGAACAAGCAAGCAGAACATAACTTACTTGAACACCATATTATATTGAATCAACTAATATATATTTAAATGACAAGTAAACAAACTAAATTTATTGATAGGAAAGTTTACATGTTAATGGTGAAACATACCATATTTACACCACGCGCTTCAAATTACAGTTCGTATTTTTTTATATTCAAATACTTGATTTTCGTGTACACATTCGATGTATTACAAGTATATATGTATTTTAGAAAATACGTTATTATACAATCAATATCTAAACTGGCCGCGAATATATCACAATACATTGTCACATCGGTAGAAGAGATACGTGCTTCAATGAATGTAGCCATAGAGTGTTGAATTGTGTTTTTTTTTTTATAATAAAAGCACTCCCTAATCTATATGTAGAACACGCCATACATCAAACACGCATCAAATACGCGTTTGGTTTGATCATGTCTAATGGTGTGCGTGCGTGTGTGTTTGTCGTGGATTTTGAATTTATATTTAGAGCGAGTATGTGGTTATTTCTAAGTACATGTATAAGTAATTCAAAGACGGTTGACATAAATTCTGATGGAAATATTTGACCAACAAATAAAATGTGTATACATGCTTTCCTTGGCAGAAACAACATATTTCGATGAAAAGACTGAATGTCTGTCTCACTACCACCCCAGCGGTAAATGAAATCTTAACATTACTACTCCGCAATATACATTTGGTATTACCGTAACGACACATGTACTAAAATAACGTTACTCGACATTAAGATTCCAGTGGGCGAAGAGGATTTAATTGAAGGTCAAAAACGACAAATCATGGAATGTGGTGGCCGATATAAGAACATCTTCTAACAAAATTAGCATATACTTGGCGGGAAATAGTTACCAAGCGATACAGGGGTTGCAGTGAATTATGGCGTGGTGGGCCATGCATTACAAGTTCTAAGTCGTGTATTACCATTCCAGGTCGTGCTACATACAACTTATATATAGATAGGTGGAGGTATTTTTAATTTGTACCATGTTTCAATGTTCTGATTAGTTGACTATATATCTACTGTTGTGCAATCTCGATTTCCACGCGCGTTCGATACAGGGTATTTGAACGTGATATGCCACTATGAATGTGACACTTCAACAGTTTTAAATGGAAATTACGATCATTTTTTCCCCTTTCGCAATCAACAATATATGTTCAACCACTGTCTGAATAATACTTCGTAACAAAATTTATTTTATATTCACACCAATGATAATTTTTATCGGTCCTATATCGATTAATAACATCTCCAAATAACTATGTAATACATGCTACTATTTTGGTACCAATCTATAATCGAATATTAACATCTCCCTGGAGCTAAATAATACAGGCTACCATTTTGGTATCATTCCTATATTGCTTTTTACCAGTTTATTCAAACTAAATAGAGCATGATAATATTTTGGTGACAATACTAATTAATTATTTGCACTCCTGGCAATATCAACAATATTGTTTTTAGAAATGTGATTTATAAATACTAGTATTCTATAATTAACATGTTAATTGGGATAGTAGAATTGCATTCAATAATTATAACAATCTACAGACATTAGTTTGTGTTTAATTGTACAGTAGAAGTATTATTTAAAACCTTGACTTAAAGTATGTTATCAAATATGTAACAATACTCGTTAGAAAAAGCATCGAATATGGCGCACATAATCTGTTTATTTTATTATTGTACCATAATTCTCATGCCAAGCTTTAGGATTATACAACCCAGCCATGTCCAGCACGTTGCAAATAATTTGGTTTATCTATTGGCAGCCATAATTGTCGACTGTATTTAATGTCCACTTGCTCATTAGCAGTATGCACTATTGGCACCCTCTAGACAGCTCGTTATTGACCAAATTCGATGTAGGCATAGGATCCAAATTATTTATTTATTTTAAATATTTATATTAAAAAGACCGAAACAGAGTATAAAAAAATTGACGGCAAGTAAACCAAAAAATTATACACAAATAAACAAACAAAAAAACAATAAAAATATAAATATGAAAAAAAGAAACATTGTAACCAATGTCTACATCAGATTTTGATCAGACTGGTTATGAACATGGTACCAAAATAGTAGCAAATACCAAAATAATGGCTCAACGATCGACGACGTACATGGCACTATTTTCCAAGACTGTTAGCCAATCAATGCACTGTATCTCAAGGAGTGTTGGAGTAGATGGCAGTCGACGTCCAGCTCGGATTAGCGTTTGTTCTAGATGTCAATCAGTCTATCATCGGCAATAATGCGTGCTAAGCCAAACCACTCCGGTTGGCAGAGCAATGGCGTCAAAGCATAATGGCGTCTTCCCATTATAAGGACTGAGAGTAAATGCAGTTATTTAGTTATTTACTAAAACTTTTTTTTAAGGTGGAAAAGGGTCTATAAAACACAGAGCTCGGAGACCCTTCTCCTGTGCTACTATTAGTTTCTAAATTGTGAATCCAGAAGGAAATTGGAAAAAAACCGACGATGATAACAGGCCATACAATGTTCGAGTGTTTGAAAGGCGATGTGAATCATAATTTCACATCCTTGTTCCAATTCTATAAATAAAATGATATCAAAAATCTCAATTTATATACTGATGAGTTAAAAATGTGCTCAATTATATTAATCACAATATTAGTCTCAAGACCGTTATTTTTTAGTGTATTTTTTATTATAAAGTACAATAAATTGTTTTGTATACTAAAAGGCTTGCATGTCTCTTTATCGAAAGCTGTCGGAGAAGTAGATAATATTTAGAAGAAAGTTACAAATCTTATATTTTATATTCATCATGTATAAAATTATGCTGGAGAATTGTTCACTCATTAATAAGAACTACATGAGAATTAATAACCGCGAAACAGTTGGAACAGCAAACGTGGAACTACATTTGTAGTATGTAAAATGCAGATAGTTAATAAACAACGAGAAAATAGATGGTTTAAAAGTCTCTTGGCGAATATATATAAAAGTGAATTTTCTAAATATATCCAAGTGATATCACATGGGTTAAACCACTTGACATTAAGATATAATACTCTGATTTTCATTGACGTCAGAAGACGCGATTGCCACTTTTTAGTCCCCGTTCGGACGTAGTCCGAAAAATATGTATGTGCATTTGTTTCATGATTTCATTAACGATAGCCAAATGGCGGCCGCTTTAAGGCCGAAAATGCATTGAAATCGCACATTTTCACCATTCCGGACCCGGATCTCAGTTATGCATGGACGCATTTTGTTCAAATTTGGTACATACATTAAACATAATAGGACCTTGATGCACGTCTTTTTTTTCGGATCAAGTTCGAAATGGCCGACTGGCGGCCATTTTGTTTTAAAGAATTCAGTTCTGGATCCGTATCCGAGACATGTCTGGATTGATCAAGTTCAAACTTCACACACACAAGGTACATCGTGTCACAAATATGTATGTGCATTTGTTTCATGATCTCATTAATGATAGCTAAATGGAGCGCTTTAAGGCCGAAAATGCATTGAAATCGCACATTTTCACCATTCCGGACCCGGATCTCAGTTATGCATGGACGGATTTTGTTCAAATTTGGTACATACATTAAACATAATAGGACCTTGATGCACGTCTATTTTTTCGGATCAAGTTCGAAATGGCCGACTGGCGGCCATTTTGTTAAAGAACTCAGTTCTGGATCCGTATCCAAAACATGTCTGGATTGATCAAGTTCAAACTTCACACACACATGGTACATCATGTCACAAATAGATATGTGCATTTGTTTCATGATCCGCTTAACAATAGCTGAATGATGGCCATTTTAAGACCGAAAATGCATCAAAATCACGTATTTTCACAATTCCGGAACCGGATCTCAGTCATGCATGGATGGATTTTGTTCAGATTTAGTACAATGTGTTGTACATATGCAGGTGCATTTCGGTCATAATCTGCTTTGAATGTATATGTCACTCAAATATGAACGGAACGGGGACGTGTCATTGACAATGACTTGTTTTTGTAACAATTCGAGCCGGAAGCGATGAATCATGCTATAATGATTATGGATGTAGAAAGATATTTATCAGATGTATATTTCCACAAGTAAAAAATTAAAGGGCACTGTTTCTGAAATAACTTTATATATTTGCATTTATTTACCAATAACTCGTTTTTTGCAAGTACGGCGTATTTGCTTTGCATTCATTTACCAATAACTCGTATCTTACAAGTACGGCGTATTTGCATTTATTTACCAATAACTCGTATCTTACAAGTACGGCGTATTTGCATTTATTTACCAATAACTCGTATCTTACAAGTACGGCGTATTTGCATTCATTCATTTACCAATAACTCGTATCTTACAAGTACATCGTATTTGCATTTATTTATCAATAACTCGTATCTTACAAGTACGCGGTATTTGCATTCATTTACCAATAACTCGTATCTTACAAGTACGGCGTATTTGCATTCATTTACTAATACCTCGTATCTTACAAGTACGGCGTATTTGCATTTATTTACCAATAACTCGTATCTTACAAGTACGGCGTATTTGCATTTATTTACCAATGACTCGTATCTTACAAGTACAGCGTATTTGCATTTATTTACCAATAACTCGTATCTTACAAGTACAGCGTATTTGCATTTATTTACCAATAACTCGTATTTTTCAAGTACGGCGAATTTGCATTTATTTACCAATAACTCGTATCTTACAAGTACGGCGTATTTGCATTTATTTACCAATAACTCGTATCTTACAAGTACGGCGTATTTGCATTTATTTACCAATAACTCGTATCTTACAAGTACGGCGTATTTGCATTTATTTACCAATAACTCGTATCTTACAAGTACGGCGTATTTGCATTTATTTACCAATAACTCGTATCTTACAAGTACATCGTATTTGCATTTATTTATCAATAACTCGTATCTTACAAGTACGCGGTATTTGCATTCATTTACCAATAACTCGTATCTTACAAGTACGGCGTATTTGCATTCATTTACCAATAACTCGTATCTTACAAGTACGGCGTATTTGCATTTATTTACCAATAACTCGTATCTTACAAGTACAGCGTATTTGCATTTATTTACCAATGACTCGTATCTTACAAGTACAGCGTATTTGCATTTATTTACCAATAACTCGTATCTTACAAGTACAGCGTATTTGCATTTATTTACCAATAACTCGTATTTTTCAAGTACGGCGAATTTGCATTTATTTACCAATAACTCGTATCTTACAAGTACGGCATATTTGCATTTATTTACCAATAACTCGTATATTACAAGTACGGCGTATTTGCATTTATTTACCCATAACTGGTATCTTACAAGTACAGCGTATTTGCATTTATTTACCAATAACTCGTATCTTACAAGTACGGCGTATTTGCATTTATTTACCAATAACTCGTATCTTACAAGTACGGCGTATTTGCATTTATTTACCAATAACTCGTATCTTACAAGTACGGCGTATTTGCATATATTTACCAATAACTCGTATCTTACAAGTACGGCGTATTTGCATTTATTTACCAATAACTCGTATCTTACAAGTACGGCGTATTTGCATTTATTTACCAATAACTCGTATCTTACAAGTACGGCGTATTTGCATTTATTTACCAATAACTCGTATCTTACAAGTACGGCGTATTTGTATTCATTTACTAATACCTCGTATCTTACAAGTACAGCATATTTGCATTTATTTACCAATAACTCGTATCTTACAAGTACGGCGTATTTGCATTCATTTACTAATAACTCGTATCTTACAAGTACGGCGTATTTGCATTTATTTACCAATAACTCGTATCATACAAGTACAGCGTATTTGCATTTATTTACCAATAACTCGTATTTTTCAAGTACGGCGAATTTGCATTTATTTACTAATACCTCGTATCTTACAAGTACGGCGTATTTGCATTTATTTACCAATAACTCGTATCTTACAAGTACGGCGTATTTGCATTTATTTACCAATAACTCGTATCTTACAAGTACGGCGTATTTGCATTTATTTACCAATAACTCGTATCTTACAAGTACGGCGTATTTGCATTTATTTACCAATAACTCGTATCTTACAAGTACGGCGTATTTGCATTTATTTACCAATAACTCGTATCTTACAAGTACGGCGTATTTGCATTCATTCATTTACCAATAACTCGTATCTTACAAGTACATCGTATTTGCATTTATTTATCAATAACTCGTATCTTACAAGTACGCGGTATTTGCATTCATTTACCAATAACTCGTATCTTACAAGTACGGCGTATTTGCATTCATTTACCAATAACTCGTATCTTACAAGTACGGCGTATTTGCATTCATTTACTAATACCTCGTATCTTACAAGTACGGCGTATTTGCATTTATTTACCAATAACTCGTATCTTACAAGTACGGCGTATTTGCATTTATTTACCAATGACTCGTATCTTACAAGTACAGCGTATTTGCATTTATTTACCAATAACTCGTATCTTACAAGTACAGCGTATTTGCATTTATTTACCAATAACTCGTATTTTTCAAGTACGGCGAATTTGCATTTATTTACCAATAACTCGTATCTTACAAGTACGGCGTATTTGCATTTATTTACCAATAACTCGTATATTACAAGTACGGCGTATTTGCATTTATTTACCCATAACTGGTATCTTACAAGTACAGCGTATTTGCATTTATTTACCAATAACTCGTATCTTACAAGTACGGCGTATTTGCATTTATTTACCAATAACTCGTATCTTACAAGTACGGCGTATTTGCATTTATTTACCAATAACTGGTATCTTACAAGTACAGCGTATTTGCATATATTTACCAATAACTCGTATCTTACAAGTACGGCGTATTTGCATTTATTTACCAATAACTCGTATCTTACAAGTACGGCGTATTTGCATTTATTTACCAATAACTCGTATCTTACAAGTACGGCGTATTTGTATTCATTTACTAATACCTCGTATCTTACAAGTACAGCATATTTGCATTTATTTACCAATAACTCGTATTTTTCAAGTACGGCGAATTTGCATTTATTTACTAATACCTCGTATCTTACAAGTACGGCGTATTTGCATTTATTTACCAATAACTCGTATCTTACAAGTACGGCGTATTTGCATTCATTTACTAATACCTCGTATCTTACAAGTACGGCGTATTTCTATTTATTTACGAATAACTCGTATCTTACAAGTACGGCGTATTTGTATTTATTTACCAATGACTCGTATCTTACAAGTACAGCGTATTTGCATTTATTTACCAATAACTCGTATCTTACAAGTACAGCGTATTTGCATTTATTTACCAATAACTCGTATTTATCAAGTACGGCGAATTTGCATTTATTTACCAATAACTCATATCTTACAAGTACGGCGTATTTGCATTTATTTACCAATAACTCGTATATTACAAGTACGGCGTATTTGCATTTATTTACCAATAACTGGTATCTTACAAGTACAGCGTATTTGCATTTATTTACCAATAATTCGTATCTTACAAGTACGGCGTATTTGCAATTATTTACCAATAACTCGTATCTTACAAGTACGGCGTATTTGCATGTATTTACCAATAACTCGTATCTTACAAGTACGGCGTATTTGCATTCATTTACTAATAACTCGTATCTTACAAGTACGGCGTATTTGCATTCATTTACTAATAACTCGTATCTTACAAGTACAGCGTATTTGCATTCATTTACCAATAACTCGTATCTTACAAGTACAGCGTATTTGCATTTATTTACCAATAACTCGTATCTTACAAGTACGGCGTATTTGCATTTATTTACCAATAACTCGTATCTTACAAGTACGGCGTATTTGCATTTATTTACCAATAACTCGTATCTTACAAGTACAGCATATTTGCATTTATTTACCAATAACTCATATCTTACAAGTACGGCGTATTTGCATTTATTTACCAATAACTCGTATATTACAAGTACGGCGTATTTGCATTTATTTACCAATAACTGGTATCTTACAAGTACAGCGTATTTGCATTTATTTACCAATAACTCGTATCTTACAAGTACGGCGTATTTGCATTCATTTACCAATAACTCGTATCTTACAAGTACGGCGTATTTGCATTTATTTACCAATAACTCGTATCTTACAAGTACAGCGTATTTGCATTTATTTACCAATAACTCGTATTTTTCAAGTACGGCGAATTTGCATTTATTTACTAATACCTCGTATCTTACAAGTACGGCGTATTTGCATTTATTTACCAATAACTCGTATCTTACAAGTACGGCGTATTTGCATTTATTTACCAATAACTCGTATCTTACAAGTACGGCGTATTTGCATTCATTTACTAATACCTCGTATCTTACAAGTACGGCGTATTTCTATTTATTTACGAATAACTCGTATCTTACAAGTACGGCGTATTTGTATTTATTTACCAATGACTCGTATCTTACAAGTACAGCGTATTTGCATTTATTTACCAATAACTCGTATCTTACAAGTACAGCGTATTTGCATTTATTTACCAATAACTCGTATTTCTCAAGTACGGCGAATTTGCATTTATTTACCAATAACTCATATCTTACAAGTACGGCGTATTTGCATTTATTTACCAATAACTCGTATATTACAAGTACGGCGTATTTGCATTTATTTACCAATAACTGGTATCTTACAAGTACAGCGTATTTGCATTTATTTACCAATAATTCGTATCTTACAAGTACGGCGTATTTGCAATTATTTACCAATAACTCGTATCTTACAAGTACGGCGTATTTGCATGTATTTACCAATAACTCGTATCTTACAAGTACGGCGTATTTGCATTCATTTACTAATAACTCGTATCTTACAAGTACGGCGTATTTGCATTCATTTACTAATAACTCGTATCTTACAAGTACAGCGTATTTGCATTCATTTACCAATAACTCGTATCTTACAAGTACAGCGTATTTGCATTTATTTACCAATAACTCGTATCTTACAAGTACGGCGTATTTGCATTTATTTACCAATAACTCGTATCTTACAAGTACGGCGTATTTGCATTTATTTACCAATAACTCGTATCTTACAAGTACAGCATATTTGCATTTATTTACCAATAACTCATATCTTACAAGTACGGCGTATTTGCATTTATTTACCAATAACTCGTATATTACAAGTACGGCGTATTTGCATTTATTTACCAATAACTGGTATCTTACAAGTACAGCGTATTTGCATTTATTTACCAATAATTCGTATCTTACAAGTACGGCGTATTTGCAATTATTTACCAATAACTCGTATCTTACAAGTACGGCGTATTTGCATGTATTTACCAATAACTCGTATCTTACAAGTACGGCGTATTTGCATTCATTTACTAATAACTCGTATCTTACAAGTACGGCGTATTTGCATTCATTTACCAATAACTCGTATCTTACAAGTACAGCGTATTTGCATTTATTTACCAATAACTCGTATCTTAGAAGTACAGCGTATTTGCATTTATTTACCAATAACTCGTATCTTACAAGTACGTCGTATTTGCATTCATTTACTAATAACTCGTATCTTACAAGTACGGCGTATTTGCATTCATTTACCAATAACTCGTATCTTACAAGTACAGCGTATTTGCATTTATTTACTAATACCTCGTATCTTACAAGTACGGCGTATTTGCATTCATTTACTAATACCTCGTATCTTACAAGTACGGCGTATTTGCATTCATTTACTAATAACTCGTATCTTACAAGTACAGTGTATTTGCATTTATTTACCAATAACTCGTATCTTACAAGTACAGCGTATTTGCATTCATTTACCAATAACTCGTATCTTACAAGTACAGCGTATTTGCATTCATTTACCAATAACTCGTATCTTACAAGTACAGCGTATTTGCATTCATTTACCAATAACTTGTATCTTACAAGTACGGCGTATTTGCATTCATTTACTAATACCTCGTATCTTACAAGTACAGCGTATTTGCATTTATTTACCAATAACTCGTATCTTACAAGTACAGCGTATTTGCATTCATTTACCAATAACTCGTATCTTAAAAGTACAGCGTATTTGCATTCATTTACTAATAACTCGTATCTTACAAGTACGGCGTATTTGCATTCATTTACCAATAACTCGTATCTTACAAGTACGGCGTATTTTCATTTATTTACCAATAACTCGTATCTTACAAGTACGTCGTATTTGCATTCATTTACCAACAACTCGTATCTTACAAGTATAGCGTATTTGCATTCATTTACTAATAACTCGTATCTTAAAAGTACAGCGTATTTGCATTCATTTACTAATAACTCGTATCTTAAAAGTACAGCGTATTTGCATTCATTTACTAATAACTTGTATCTTACAAGTACGGCGTATTTGCATTTATTTACTAATAACTCGTATCTTACAAGTACGGCGTATTTGCATTCATTTACCAATAACTAGTATCTTACAAGTACAGCGTATTTGCATTTATTTACCAATAACTCGTATTTTTCAAGTACGGCGAATTTGCATTTATTTACTAATACCTCGTATCTTACAAGTACGGCGTATTTGCATTTATTTACCAATAACTCGTATCTTACAAGTACGGCGTATTTGCATTTATTTACCAATAACTCGTATCTTACAAGTACGGCGTATTTGCATTCATTTACTAATACCTCGTATCTTACAAGTACGGCGTATTTCTATTTATTTACGAATAACTCGTATCTTACAAGTACGGCGTATTTGCATTTATTTACCAATGACTCGTATCTTACAAGTACAGCGTATTTGCATTTATTTACCAATAACTCGTATCTTACAAGTACAGCGTATTTGCATTTATTTACCAATAACTCGTATTTCTCAAGTACGGCGAATTTGCATTTATTTACCAATAACTCATATCTTACAAGTACGGCGTATTTGCATTTATTTACCAATAACTCGTATATTACAAGTACGGCGTATTTGCATTTATTTACCAATAACTGGTATCTTACAAGTACAGCGTATTTGCATTTATTTACCAATAACTCGTATCTTACAAGTACGGCGTATTTGCATTCATTTACCAATAACTCGTATCTTACAAGTACGGCGTATTTGCATTTATTTACCAATAACTCGTATCTTACAAGTACAGCGTATTTGCATTTATTTACCAATAACTCGTATTTTTCAAGTACGGCGAATTTGCATTTATTTACTAATACCTCGTATCTTACAAGTACGGCGTATTTGCATTTATTTACCAATAACTCGTATCTTACAAGTACGGCGTATTTGCATTTATTTACCAATAACTCGTATCTTACAAGTACGGCGTATTTGCATTCATTTACTAATACCTCGTATCTTACAAGTACGGCGTATTTCTATTTATTTACGAATAACTCGTATCTTACAAGTACGGCGTATTTGTATTTATTTACCAATGACTCGTATCTTACAAGTACAGCGTATTTGCATTTATTTACCAATAACTCGTATCTTACAAGTACAGCGTATTTGCATTTATTTACCAATAACTCGTATTTCTCAAGTACGGCGAATTTGCATTTATTTACCAATAACTCATATCTTACAAGTACGGCGTATTTGCATTTATTTACCAATAACTCGTATATTACAAGTACGGCGTATTTGCATTTATTTACCAATAACTGGTATCTTACAAGTACAGCGTATTTGCATTTATTTACCAATAATTCGTATCTTACAAGTACGGCGTATTTGCAATTATTTACCAATAACTCGTATCTTACAAGTACGGCGTATTTGCATGTATTTACCAATAACTCGTATCTTACAAGTACGGCGTATTTGCATTCATTTACTAATAACTCGTATCTTACAAGTACGGCGTATTTGCATTCATTTACTAATAACTCGTATCTTACAAGTACAGCGTATTTGCATTCATTTACCAATAACTCGTATCTTACAAGTACAGCGTATTTGCATTTATTTACCAATAACTCGTATCTTACAAGTACGGCGTATTTGCATTTATTTACCAATAACTCGTATCTTACAAGTACGGCGTATTTGCATTTATTTACCAATAACTCGTATCTTACAAGTACAGCATATTTGCATTTATTTACCAATAACTCATATCTTACAAGTACGGCGTATTTGCATTTATTTACCAATAACTCGTATATTACAAGTACGGCGTATTTGCATTTATTTACCAATAACTGGTATCTTACAAGTACAGCGTATTTGCATTTATTTACCAATAATTCGTATCTTACAAGTACGGCGTATTTGCAATTATTTACCAATAACTCGTATCTTACAAGTACGGCGTATTTGCATGTATTTACCAATAACTCGTATCTTACAAGTACGGCGTATTTGCATTCATTTACTAATAACTCGTATCTTACAAGTACGGCGTATTTGCATTCATTTACCAATACATTGTTGTGTAACTCGTATCTTACAAGTACAGCGTATTTGCATTTATTTACCAATAACTCGTATCTTAGAAGTACAGCGTATTTGCATTTATTTACCAATAACTCGTATCTTACAAGTACGTCGTATTTGCATTCATTTACTAATAACTCGTATCTTACAAGTACGGCGTATTTGCATTCATTTACCAATAACTCGTATCTTACAAGTACAGCGTATTTGCATTTATTTACTAATACCTCGTATCTTACAAGTACGGCGTATTTGCATTCATTTACTAATACCTCGTATCTTACAAGTACGGCGTATTTGCATTCATTTACTAATAACTCGTATCTTACAAGTACAGTGTATTTGCATTTATTTACCAATAACTCGTATCTTACAAGTACAGCGTATTTGCATTCATTTACCAATAACTCGTATCTTACAAGTACAGCGTATTTGCATTCATTTACCAATAACTCGTATCTTACAAGTACAGCGTATTTGCATTCATTTACCAATAACTTGTATCTTACAAGTACGGCGTATTTGCATTCATTTACTAATACCTCGTATCTTACAAGTACAGCGTATTTGCATTTATTTACCAATAACTCGTATCTTACAAGTACAGCGTATTTGCATTCATTTACCAATAACTCGTATCTTAAAAGTACAGCGTATTTGCATTCATTTACTAATAACTCGTATCTTACAAGTACGGCGTATTTGCATTCATTTACCAATAACTCGTATCTTACAAGTACGGCGTATTTTCATTTATTTACCAATAACTCGTATCTTACAAGTACGTCGTATTTGCATTCATTTACCAACAACTCGTATCTTACAAGTATAGCGTATTTGCATTCATTTACTAATAACTCGTATCTTAAAGGTACAGCGTATTTGCATTCATTTACTAATAACTCGTATCTTAAAAGTACAGCGTATTTGCATTCATTTACTAATAACTTGTATCTTACAAGTACGGCGTATTTGCATTTATTTACTAATAACTCGTATCTTACAAGTACGGCGTATTTGCATTCATTTACCAATAACTAGTATCTTACAAGTACAGCGTATTTGCATTTATTTACCAATAACTCGTATTTTTCAAGTACGGCGAATTTGCATTTATTTACTAATACCTCGTATCTTACAAGTACGGCGTATTTGCATTTATTTACCAATAACTCGTATCTTACAAGTACGGCGTATTTGCATTTATTTACCAATAACTCGTATCTTACAAGTACGGCGTATTTGCATTCATTTACTAATACCTCGTATCTTACAAGTACGGCGTATTTCTATTTATTTACGAATAACTCGTATCTTACAAGTACGGCGTATTTGCATTTATTTACCAATGACTCGTATCTTACAAGTACAGCGTATTTGCATTTATTTACCAATAACTCGTATCTTACAAGTACAGCGTATTTGAATTTATTTACCAATAACTCGTATTTCTCAAGTACGGCGAATTTGCATTTATTTACCAATAACTCATATCTTACAAGTACGGCGTATTTGCATTTATTTACCAATAACTCGTATATTACAAGTACGGCGTATTTGCATTTATTTACCAATAACTGGTATCTTACAAGTACAGCGTATTTGCATTTATTTACCAATAATTCGTATCTTACAAGTACGGCGTATTTGCAATTATTTACCAATAACTCGTATCTTACAAGTACGGCGTATTTGCATGTATTTACCAATAACTTGTATCTTACAAGTACGGCGTATTTGCATTCATTTACTAATAACTCGTATCTTACAAGTACGGCGTATTTGCATTCATTTACTAATAACTCGTATCTTACAAGTACAGCGTATTTGCATTCATTTACCAATAACTCGTATCTTACAAGTACAGCGTATTTGCATTTATTTACCAATAACTCGTATCTTACAAGTACGGCGTATTTGCATTTATTTACCAATAACTCGTATCTTACAAGTACGGCGTATTTGCATTTATTTACCAATAACTCGTATCTTACAAGTACAGCATATTTGCATTTATTTACCAATAACTCATATCTTACAAGTACGGCGTATTTGCATTTATTTACCAATAACTCGTATATTACAAGTACGGCGTATTTGCATTTATTTACCAATAACTGGTATCTTACAAGTACAGCGTATTTGCATTTATTTACCAATAATTCGTATCTTACAAGTACGGCGTATTTGCAATTATTTACCAATAACTCGTATCTTACAAGTACGGCGTATTTGCATGTATTTACCAATAACTCGTATCTTACAAGTACGGCGTATTTGCATTCATTTACTAATAACTCGTATCTTACAAGTACGGCGTATTTGCATTCATTTACCAATAACTCGTATCTTACAAGTACAGCGTATTTGCATTTATTTACCAATAACTCGTATCTTAGAAGTACAGCGTATTTGCATTTATTTACCAATAACTCGTATCTTACAAGTACGTCGTATTTGCATTCATTTACTAATAACTCGTATCTTACAAGTACGGCGTATTTGCATTCATTTACCAATAACTCGTATCTTACAAGTACAGCGTATTTGCATTTATTTACTAATACCTCGTATCTTACAAGTACGGCGTATTTGCATTCATTTACTAATACCTCGTATCTTACAAGTACGGCGTATTTGCATTCATTTACTAATAACTCGTATCTTACAAGTACAGTGTATTTGCATTTATTTACCAATAACTCGTATCTTACAAGTACAGCGTATTTGCATTCATTTACCAATAACTCGTATCTTACAAGTACAGCGTATTTGCATTCATTTACCAATAACTCGTATCTTACAAGTACAGCGTATTTGCATTCATTTACCAATAACTTGTATCTTACAAGTACGGCGTATTTGCATTCATTTACTAATACCTCGTATCTTACAAGTACAGCGTATTTGCATTTATTTACCAATAACTGGTATCTTACAAGTACAGCGTATTTGCATTTATTTACCAATAATTCGTATCTTACAAGTACGGCGTATTTGCAATTATTTACCAATAACTCGTATCTTACAAGTACGGCGTATTTGCATGTATTTACCAATAACTTGTATCTTACAAGTACGGCGTATTTGCATTCATTTACTAATAACTCGTATCTTACAAGTACGGCGTATTTGCATTCATTTACTAATAACTCGTATCTTACAAGTACAGCGTATTTGCATTCATTTACCAATAACTCGTATCTTACAAGTACAGCGTATTTGCATTTATTTACCAATAACTCGTATCTTACAAGTACGGCGTATTTGCATTTATTTACCAATAACTCGTATCTTACAAGTACGGCGTATTTGCATTTATTTACCAATAACTCGTATCTTACAAGTACAGCATATTTGCATTTATTTACCAATAACTCATATCTTACAAGTACGGCGTATTTGCATTTATTTACCAATAACTCGTATATTACAAGTACGGCGTATTTGCATTTATTTACCAATAACTGGTATCTTACAAGTACAGCGTATTTGCATTTATTTACCAATAATTCGTATCTTACAAGTACGGCGTATTTGCAATTATTTACCAATAACTCGTATCTTACAAGTACGGCGTATTTGCATGTATTTACCAATAACTCGTATCTTACAAGTACGGCGTATTTGCATTCATTTACTAATAACTCGTATCTTACAAGTACGGCGTATTTGCATTCATTTACCAATAACTCGTATCTTACAAGTACAGCGTATTTGCATTTATTTACCAATAACTCGTATCTTAGAAGTACAGCGTATTTGCATTTATTTACCAATAACTCGTATCTTACAAGTACGTCGTATTTGCATTCATTTACTAATAACTCGTATCTTACAAGTACGGCGTATTTGCATTCATTTACCAATAACTCGTATCTTACAAGTACAGCGTATTTGCATTTATTTACTAATACCTCGTATCTTACAAGTACGGCGTATTTGCATTCATTTACTAATACCTCGTATCTTACAAGTACGGCGTATTTGCATTCATTTACTAATACCTCGTATCTTACAAGTACAGTGTATTTGCATTTATTTACCAATAACTCGTATCTTACAAGTACAGCGTATTTGCATTCATTTACCAATAACTCGTATCTTACAAGTACAGCGTATTTGCATTCATTTACCAATAACTCGTATCTTACAAGTACAGCGTATTTGCATTCATTTACCAATAACTTGTATCTTACAAGTACGGCGTATTTGCATTCATTTACTAATACCTCGTATCTTACAAGTACAGCGTATTTGCATTTATTTACCAATAACTCGTATCTTACAAGTACAGCGTATTTGCATTCATTTACCAATAACTCGTATCTTAAAAGTACAGCGTATTTGCATTCATTTACTAATAACTCGTATCTTACAAGTACGGCGTATTTGCATTCATTTACCAATAACTCGTATCTTACAAGTACGGCGTATTTGCATTTATTTACCAATAACTCGTATCTTACAAGTACGTCGTATTTGCATTCATTTACCAACAACTTGTATCTTACAAGTATAGCGTATTTGCATTCATTTACTAATAACTCGTATCTTAAAAGTACGGCGTATTTGCATTCATTTACTAATAACTCGTATCTTAAAAGTACAGCGTATTTGCATTCATTTACTAATAACTTGTATCTTACAAGTACGGCGTATTTGCATTTATTTACTAATAACTCGTATCTTACAAGTACGGCGTATTTGCATTCATTTACCAATAACTAGTATCTTACAAGTACGGCGTATTTGCATTCATTTACTAATAACTCGTATCTTACAAGTACGGCGTATTTGCATTTATTTACTAACAACTCGTATCTTACAAGTACGGCGTATTTGCATTTATTTACTAATAACTCGTATCTTACAAGTACGTCGTATTTGCATTCACTTACTAATAACTCGTATCTTACAAGTACGTCGTATTTGCATTCATTTACTAATAACTCGTATCTTACAAGTACGTCGTATTTGCATTCATTTACCAATAACTCGTATCTTACAAGTACAGCGTATTTGCATTCATTTACCAATAACTCGTATCTTACAAGTACAGGGTATTTGCATTCATTTACTAATAACTCGTATCTTACAAGTACGGCGAATTGTTATTCATTTACTAATACCTCGTATCTTACAAGTACAGTGTATTTGCATTCATTTATTAATATCTCGTATCTTACAAGTACAGGGTATTTGCATTCATTTACTAATAACTCGTATCTTACAAGTACGGCGTATTTGCATTCATTTACTAATACCTCGTATCTTACAAGTACTAACAGCGTATTTGCATTCATTTACCAATAACTCGTATCTTACAAGTACTAACAGCGTATTTTCATTCATTTACCAATAACTCGTATCTTACAAGTACTAACAGCGTATTTGCATTCATTTACCAATAACTCGTATCTTACAAGTACAGCGTAGACTGCGACTCTGCCTGTGTCTGATCTGTGTTTTATACAAAACCACGAGAGGTTTCAGGTTCGCCATTGCCTTATTGTTTATTTCACCATTTTGAGACCGCGCACTACGTATTATCACAGTCCCTCTGAAGGACTGTGGTTTTATATATCATTACGATAAGATGGCATTTGAATCTCTTTCAAAGGAATGTAAAATAAATACTAAATAGCACACTGTAATAAAGGGGACAAATTAAATTTAAATTAAAATAGTCAATATTTATTTATCTATCCTTTTTCTATTTAGCTGGATCTTACTACATCCAGTTTCTTTTGAAATCATATCTTGAGATTGACCTTTCTGTAATATAATGTATATATTTTGTTTGTTCATGTTTGTTATATACATAAAAGTAAATAAATATAAAAGGGGGGGGGGTGACGCCGTCGGCGACTTTTTAAACAAAGAATGGTAGTTTTAAAAGAATTGACGGCACATGTACTGAAACATATTCGGAGATATTTGTGACGCAGTATAACACGTGTCATTAACATTTAGATAATATGAGATGATACTTTTCACACTAAGTCTGACCAAACTAATATTACTTCACACTTGTTTATGTTCTTATTCTCGCAGGCAAATTGGTTCCTTTTCTTGAATACTCTGCCGCCCAGGCATCTGTGTTGACTCTGGTGTCTGTAGCTATTGAAAGATTTGTTGCTATATGCCACCCACTGAGGGCGCAATATATTATTACACCGTCGAAGGCAGTGCGGATATGTGTACTCATATGGTTAATCGCATGTGGATCAAGTATTCCATATCTGTTCATGGCGCAACACAGACATTATGACGTCACAGAAAATGGCGATGATTTATATGACTGTGGAACATACAACAATTCCATGCTAACGGAAATATACGTCATCTTCGCAGCTGTGATATTCTTCCTGCTTCCTTTGATCATGCTGGTCGGTCTTTACTCAAGAGTGTCAAGTACTCTAAACAAAAAGATCCCTTCTCAGAGTAACGGGAGGAGATCTGCAAGACGAGATACCCCAACACATGGGGACTATGTTGTCGTAATGCACATGTACACATTCATTGCAGAAGTCGGGGGCAGTTCATCGCCATATTGCTGCCCTCGTAAATCGCCTATTAAACAGAGAGGTCTAGATGCTATCCGTTCGCAAATGCGCATGCGTAAACGGGTTGTGTATATGCTGATCACTGTGGTGATACTATTTTTTGTATGCCTGCTCCCTCAACGTGTCGTCAGCCTATGGTTCAAATATGGATCAACGGACCAGCATATGGAGCTTGGCGTTGAGAGAGTTTACACACTCGTCATCGTCTGTCGCATTTTGACCTACGTGAACTCTTCAATTAATCCAATCATTTATAATATAATGTCGTCAAAATTTCGAGACGCTTTCTTACGCATTCTTGGAATCGGGCGTGTTCATGGTCAGGTGTCGGAAGGTTATCACTCTAACACGAGTAGACTTGGGCAGACCAGAAGTGATATTTCGAGGCAAGATAATAAAGGAACACGGCTCTGAGAACAATGCGTTTATTCACTCTCATTTGTAAACTTTGTTAGCATATGTCCTTCCCTATACAGAAGCTCCAAATCGATGTTCACAACGTACAAGGAGCAAGGGAATAGTAGCCGGAAAGAACAAGGTTGGAAAGAACGGTGTAAATTTATATTACCTGAAATTGTTTTGACATTCAATACATGGCACAGAAAACACATTCAAACAACATTTTGAGAAATATAAATCAATTAAATTATCAAACATTGCTTTACAGCCATGTATAAATAGATATACTGCCTGATACACAGGTCACGTGCCAAAGTCGTATTATCTTTGTTTAATGGCCACCTTTTAATTTGTATCAAATCTGGTCCAAACTTAGGGCGTGATAAATCAATATATATGGGTTGTGCAATTTAATTTTAATTTCAAGTACATTAAAATAATATGTACTGAATATGGTCTACAAAATGAAACAAATCTGGTTTTATATTTTAAATTCGAGTCATTGATAATACGTGGCACAAATATCGAAATACAATACATCTGTCCTATAAATCGCGCCCTCTGGTGACGAAACGCTGATATGCTGTAACTGGGTGACATGCAGGCCATTCAAATCGAAACAAAATCGTAGTCATCTTTACTTGTCTATCAATGATGCTGTGATTTTGATCATGAACCACATAAAAATCACCAAATCTTACCGAAATATTGTTCCAGACAATTCCATGGACAAAAGTGACCCTACACTAGGCCTCTCATATAAAATAAGACGTCGAAAATTGGAGTAGTCGCCATCTTTGAAATCGTTCACGTGACTGTAGGAATGATGGCACATGACGTACCATTGACACGCAGATCGCCGCAAACGCAGATCGCCGCAAACCAACCGATGAATAGCAACACCTGTGTTGACACAATGATGACGTACACTATTATGTAGACTTGATTCCGATGAAAATTTCTTGAAAAATAAATATAAATTGCGTAAACGAGGTGTGAACGATATTTCGCGGTTACAGGACTTTCGCGTTCACCCCTCGTTTACGCAATTTATATTTATTTTTCAAGAAATTTTCATCGGAATCGCAACAGACTGCAAGCAAGTTTGACTATTATAGAAAGTGACACATGATCAGTGCGATTCATGAGGCTCGCTGCACTAAACTGAATTTCCATATACGGCGCCCTCTGGAGACCTGGTGAACATTTCGGCATTAGCCGGTGCAAATTGATACTGATGACACAGGAAATGTTTTATTAAACATAAACATCGAAGAAAAAAGATCGATAGTTACAGCTATTTAGTATATCCTAGATGACGAACGATTACATATCCAAACACAGTAGTCGGTGTGAACGACATTGCCTTCATCCACATACGTAGTTTTGACGTCACAAAGCGTTGTCACTAGAGGGCGCAATTTATTTAGCAAAGTCTTTCATTTGAAGGCGGGTGCTATGGTCACTAAATCACATGCATTTATATACGTATACACAATTGAATCGTACAGTATAATCATTAGTAATTACTCGATATTTGTACAAGCTCTTTTTTTAAAATTATCTCCCATCTTTAAGAAACTTTTCTTTGGTGTAATTCGTCTTTATCTCAATAAATATGTTGTTTACGATGAAAGTAACTGTGTACTATCACCAATAATTGTTTCCCAGCAAACTATTGAAATCAGGAGACCCTCGGATAATAACCAGTAGGGAGGGGAGGGGAGAGAAGGGGAGGGGAGGGGAGGGGAGGGGAGGGGAGGGGATGAGGATAGTCACTCTCATGTACTCATCAATGTTCTTGGATATAAGGAAATGGCGTTGCTAAGCAATCTTATTAATGAACCGGATAGAACAAAGTCTAGTGAAATATCTATATAGTATTTTATCATCGCAAACACGCACACATGTATTATATTATTATTTAATTTCGAGGCGTTACATCTCTATTCGAAAAATTAATACCTGGTGTCCACAGATTCTTTTACATTCAAATAATCGATTTAATATTTCATTTCCATATCCACACTCAGCATAATAATTATTTAATTATTGTAATTTACTCACCGAAATATTACTTTTAATGGGGCTATGTATCTTCTATGTTTAAACGCATTCTCAGAGATTTATTTATTTATATATTAATCAATCAATCAATCAATCAATAATTATCCCTAAATGATGTGTATACTATATTATGTAATATATGTATCATTCTAAGTCTAATTATCATTATGAAAAGTATATAATATACTAGTATATGTTTATATAAGTTATCTAATGATATGCAAACAAATATTTGCTAATTATTTTTACCATATCGTACTGTATGCAAATCCATAGTAAGAAGGCGTGCTGTTACTATTGGTTCTCTGGAGCTTGAAGCATTTCGAGCCATAACGTGTCGTGTCCTCTTGTGGAGCATTTTCACTGAAAAAATATAATATGCCCCGGGAGAGGGCGCAATCATAATGATTCTTAATTTATAATAAACATTCTTGTACTACAAACAGATTGATATAGATTTATATTGTAGTGACAACTCACGTATAACATGGCCTACTATCTGTGTAACATTTATGACGTATTCGAGTCTTTGCCTTCTGTCTCCAATCACCATCTCTGTATTGAGAGGATTATCACTCAACTACTATCATTCGAGAAAAGTCTAATACAGCTTAAATAATTAAACGTAATTATAATAACAAATGGTCAGACCACCAGTTACACACTATGTGTTTTTTGGTCCACATGCACAAGAATATCACCATCCTATTCAATGCTACGATTCCGAACGTGTATCACGCTTATTATAGTATCGTCTCCAAATGTGTTACTTCATCATTCTTACTGGACCCAGTCATATTGAGTTAGTAATATACTTTTATCGTCATGCTCAATTGACAGTTATTAACATTAAAAATGCAAAAACCACAAGAATTATAAATAATAAACAGATCACTCTGACATGTCAGAAGCGTTTCATCGAGGGAAGTTAACAAAGTTGTCACGATCTGTCTCAAATAATCGACTAATGATATACAATAAAACTCAAGCATAACATTGAATGACGCCTGCAAGTGTCAAGACTCCATATATGTTAATTCCAATTTTCCACAACTGACATATTTTTTTCGATTAAGTACAGGGGTTAAAACTGAGAAAATGAATGGAGGAAGGATAGTGAGACTTCGTTTGACGGATACAGACTCTATATAGTGAGTTTTAACAGCATTACGAAAGCTGAATGCCACTTCAACCACTCCGTTCTGCAACGCAAACAAAATATCTGACCACGTGGTCTGTGTATTTTTATTATCTCTATTTGTTCTTTATTTTTCATATACTGTAAAGTCCGTAATTTATATTCGTCACAAGTACTCGTCCTATGGCTAACTTACCCATGGACGTTTTCAGAACATTTTGTATATATCGCCCTCTTGTGGTCAAGAGTACCACAAGCTGTAAACAGTACTATATCCATTTGCTTAAATAATTATTTACATTCTGCCTCATGCATCCTGTATATGATTTGCAAATGTAGGAAACTTTAATGGAAGTACATTTATTCGAAGGTTTTCATGAGCATTACAGGTTATTTTAAGGTATACTAGTATGTACACTGGTTATTACAGTGTAATTATTTATTTGATTCAAGAATTAAATTAAGTTCTAGAAAAGGACAACGCGTTTACAGCTAAAAAAATATATATTAATGTGAGAAAGCACCTTTTACTTGATATATCTTCCAGCGTTATATGATCGCCCTTGGATTAATAGTTTCGACCACGAAACTAATTCGAAATTAGTTATTTATCAAAAGTTTCCACGTTGATGGCGTGCGTGTGACACAGTATTTGCTGAACGATTCATTTCAAGTGAATCTATATTGTAAAAGTGATACTGAGCACAAACAAATATAATGCTTAAACAAATCTTGTTTCACTGAAGTGCTTATGTATACAAACAATTTGGTAGCATATCACGTATTGGTGAGCTGTTGAAATTTAAAGTTGTTCACCCTGTGATTGAAAAAACAATGTTAATATACAACAAACATTTATATATATATATATATATACATGTATTATGATAGTATACAAACACAGATGCTCGAAGAGACACCAGTGACGTCTAGAACTTTCACTTGGCCCTAAATCTACAATAATAACATGTCGATACGACATTGGTGTAGTTGCTATTGCATTTACATTCGTCTCAAACCTTTAAGCAAGCGTGTGGATTTAGGAGAATCATTAATTTTTTGAAAATTAAACTTTTTGGATATATGATATTTTTACGTTTGCCGAGCTAGAAAGATGTCAAAAATATTGCTAAATTATTAATGAACTAGGAGAAGTAAAACATTGATTGCTTGCAACCGAACTTAGCAAGGATTAACTACATGTATGTTATTCATTTGATTCCATGATGGTTTATTATTTTTTATTATATTCCTTAAATCGTGATTTTCCATGTTGCATCGAATCAATAATTATACTCTGTGTTTATTAGTTACTTCAAAGCAGTTAAACAGGAGCCAGTTTGCAATTTCCCCCACGCACAGACTGGGGCACCCTAATTAGAGCATTGGTGAGCCTCTAAATGTGTACAAACATTTGCAAAAAAATGAACTACTAGTATTTCAAGTATATTATTAAACATCAAAAGCAAAACCAATTTGTGAGCGGATTTCCCGGAATTCTGGACCTCATGAATGACGCGATACAGATTAACTTCTGAGAATCGCTGGAGGGTTTGCCGTGGAGATTTACAAAGGAACTAAGACATCATGATGCCAGTGGGGGTTCAAAAATAAACGCATACACATAAATTACGTAATACGGGATTCGAATTAAAGATCAAAGTACATTTAGATTTAATTATTTAATTAAACGAATACTGCTATGTAAACCACAATGTAGGTGCACATTGTACCTCATTGATACACTATTGCAAACAAAAATGTATTCATATACATGTACGTTTGGTTCACATGATGTATTTAGGATAAACGACTTGTATATTTAAAGTAAACACTATAAAGTATATTACAGGAATTTTATAAATACATTGTTTTCTAACTGTGTTCAGTAGTGAAAATTTCGCAATTTCGCAATTTTTGGAACCTTTGATGCACATCCCTGGAAATTACGTGAGCGTGCCAACGGCTGCATCCATTGGCGGATCACATATTTACTCCACGACACAGAGTTTTATTGAGGAGTATGTAAAATTTTGTAAGAGAAGTTAGCAGTGAGCAGTTTTACCTCAGCTGGCCGTTTTGATGAATACAGCTGTATCTGTAATGAACTAATGTGTATTCCTTTGGGTCGAAACTCGTATCTCTACAGTCTAAGTGTTATCTGTCAAGCGATTCGAAGTCCTTACACTCTACATTTTGTTCGCAGCAGTCTCTTACCCAATGGATGGTGTGCTCAATTATAGTGGGCACTTCATTATAACTAACTAATTGCATGTTCCCTCAAAGATTGTGTTATAAGGACATTACAGTGCATTACTTTTATTGTAGTCTGGTAGACGATGTGGCCAACCTGAATTTGGAGTCTATACAAATTGGACTGTTTTTATGGATTTTGGTCCGTGAGATCACTATTCAACGAATCTGCATAATGACGTGATACCATCTTTATACAGTTTTGCTAATTTGTATAAACTCAAAATGGCTACAACAATACTATGAAAAGGCATCTTCCTACCTGTAATAAATATTTTTTTAGTGATTTAAAAGGTAACAATCACAAGAAATGTCTTCTAGACCAATCGCGTGATTATTTGAACATAATACATCTGTATAAATACACCTTATTTGCATATTATTAAAATGGCCGCCATAGAATTATAATATTGATTTCTAGAACTACAAAACTAGTAGAATAGTATTTCTCAGATCCTGGAAAATTCTGTTGTTACTTATACGTTCAATTCGAGCTCAATTTAGTATTTATATTGATTAAGGTAACCACTGTTGTTTGTTCCATTTCCTACTACTAGGACATCTTAATCAGAATATAAATGCACTGTAAACTGCAAGAACATATTCCTCTACGAATATACTGGTTATAATAAGGCATAACTAAATACAATTAAAATAGACTACATGTACTTTGAACTATTAAAATATGCGGTGGTGTTCGACTAGTGAACATTTTTTGGTAAATTTTACCCCCTTGTCAATAAATTCTAGGGGGAACACTGAAACCGCATGGCACCATTATTTGTATTATATTATTTATTTGAAATCTGCTGTCAGATCTACTCAAATAAAAGTGCTGCCGTTGTAGCAATTATTTTGGAACAAATATGGTTACAAATGTACTGGTTGGATATCCATAAAAAATAATCGAACTTCTAAATAAAGACCATTTTGATAACGTCTGCTAGACACATGTTTTACAGATAGCTACGAGGTTGCTACCAGTATATATCGTCCTGTTTGGAGTCGTGTTTTCCAGAAGTGTGTCGTAGTGAAGTACATGTGGCATTCAAATTGGTTCGAATACAGAGAGTTGTTGTACCATTTTAAAATAGTGAAATGAATGTTGCACTCTCGTGTTGTTACATGTCAGAACAAGATCTTTCATTCCCCAGTGAACTAGTACTGTTTGGAACAAAGAATAAGTACTTATCTAGTTAAATGATGAGAGAAAATATGCTATTGAACAGTAACAACTATAGAAACGAGCGGAAAACATCAGTATACAAATATTTGTTTCTGTTTTGTTTTCGATTAGAAGTGATTCACTTCCACATTTGTGTCACGGTGTTCGCAAACTAAAGGTATACAAATGTCTATGACAACTGGTTAATAAAGTGTGTTGACCCAATACCTAGTACAATTGCATCTTGTTAACCCCCTGTTTTGAGATAAAGATGCTGTCCTATATTACTACAACATACATCGCGTCTGTAAACTAGGCAAACATGTACAAAATTTATTTATATGTGACAGATGACTGGAAAACACTATGCAACAAATAGACGGATAACAATAACAAGGAGTGTAAAGCAAAAAAAAAAAAAAAAAAAAAAAAACACGCGTAAAAAAAACTGATCCCCCATTTGATGTCATTCACCAGTATCACGTTGTTATGGCAATGTCGAACTCGGAAGTGGTTCAACATTCACGCTCTAATTGTGAGCGGATTTCCCGGAATTCTGGACCTCATGAATGACGCGATACAGATTAACTTCTGAGAATCGCTGGAGGGTTAGCTCTAACATTCTACTGAAAATTTCATTTGCTTACCTGACTAAAGTGACATTTTGCTTCAAATCATATGGGTAATATTGTTGGACGGTTATTCGGATGCTTATTGAGCCCATATTACTAGTTAGATTTCCATAGATCACAGGTTACAAAGATAAATATGTTGTTTTAAATTAAATAGAATTCTGGCCAGAAAAAAACCTGTTCTCCAGCTCAAACACCTACAAAATGGATGTAAACAAAACACAAATATTTGTCAGCTATTCCACCTTCAATATTCTCAAAAAAGTTTTGAAGTGTCTAATTGAGAGCTGTCAGTACGGGGCACCAGTACTTGAAGTACGCCCTCAGACATCGCGTTTCATGAACAACGTGGTGCAACTTTGAAAAAGCCCATTTGCTAACATAACCATATGATTCGGGCTTCGAATTCTAATAAGTTAATTGATGGAATGAGACATTAAAAGCTGTTCTAAAGATGGCCTTGCCTTACAGACACAGATTACTCAATTGTGATTTATTTTTTATTGAATCGTCTTAATTTAGGTTCCCGTCAACCGGTAAATGATAAAGAAAAATCGACAAAAAACAACAACATTACATTACATCACATTATTTTTCAAGCATCTCGGGAAATTGCTCAGTCGCATTCTTTGTTCCCAGATGTAAATAGAATTGTTTTTAGCGACATGCTAATACAATGTTTAAATACTACACCGATACAGTCAAGACATCTCATCAATATTCCTCACAGAGTTGCACTCACTGGCCCAAAACGAGGTAAGCAAGCAGGGGCATATTAATTCTGTGACCCCTATCCTTGAGATACAATCAAATTACATACTATTTCATCACATAGAGCGTTTAGGTATGATTGAAAGTTTGTGTCACTTTTAAAAACATTTCCTGTTTCTAATTGATATTGTCGTGACCATTGCGTCTCGCTCTGTCAACCAACATGTTCGTCACGCTTCGAGGGTGTCACGTGACTGAGTACTGCTTGACGCAAACTCGTATATAAATCTTAGGCAAACACCGATGTCGTTGATTGTATGAAATTCACGTGTAAATAGTGACCATTTGTACGCAATATTTATTCCCGCCAAAATGTCGGTGGAACATTTTGTAGTGTATGTATTTTTTTCAAATATCTTTATGTTAATTTTGTATGAAATGGACAACATATTTCATCTCCTATTAATAATCAGATCAGAGTTTTTGAAAATAATTGAAACAGTTTATTTTCTGAAACGTGACAAATGTTGACCTTTTTTTTTTTAAATATTTTTGTGCCAGGCGACAGTTCTGGACATTGAATGTCACCGTTGTCTCTCCTGACTTTTTTTTTTGTATGTGCAAATTGCAAGTGCTAGTGCTGACACATAGTGCATTTTGCCAAAAATGTTGACCTTAACGTTTCAAAAGTTATTGAGATGTGCTTGGTACCCGGCTGAGTGTGATGTGACGATTTCGACCCGCCGCGCTGCGCAACCACAAACATTTCTATGTGCGTATACCACTAGACCCTGTATTCACATTCACATTGAAGTCAGTTGAAATATGACTGACTCAAGGCGGTAATGCTATGATAATTGGTAGAAATGTATTAGTACCGCATTGCAGAAGAGTGGGATATTGCTGTGTAGGAAATTGATAATGGGAACATTAAAATCATTTCTAAAATTTAATCGAGTTTATTTAAACTGTAAAGAAATTCGTGTATAGAACTGCATTCATAATTCTATGTGTGCAACCTGTGACGCGCAAGATCTGGCTACATTTCTGGAACACACCAGATCAAAGGTTAAAGTAGGTAGCGTCTTCAAACTTTACACACAGTTGACCCAGGACAGCCACACGACCCGGTTAGACAATAGTTCAAAGTTTAAGATTACTGTATGTGTGCATGTACACATGTGGCCCGCAAAACTCAGTGGTTGTATCTCAAACAACTAATAAATGTTATTACTTGTCTGAGGTTATATTTGAAGGTCAAAGGTCAACAACACTTGGTCACCAAATGCGTTTCCAGCCATAACCACGCAGTCGTAAGACATAAATTAAATGATATGGATATTGGATAAACTGGTACAGTTTGGCATCTTCGCTGAGTCAAACTCCACAGATCTTTTATTTGATCCTCCTGCTCGAAGACCATATTATTGACCCCGAAACAGTTTGTATATTTGGGATATTAGCTGATAGGTAAACCGTAATAGTAGAAAAAAAACACAAATTCTATGTTGCCCGAGACTCGAAGTTAGGTTAACTGTTAAAATTCAAGTTTGAGTTACTAAATGTAAACGTTCAACAAAAACAAAAATATAGGTTGCCCGTAACTCGAAGTTCTGTAAACTGTTAATTGAACATCGAGTTATAATTTGGGCATGGTTTCACAAAAGTGGACGTGGTTTCTGAATAATGGGCGATGTTTTCGTAACTCAACATTGGTAACTCGATGTCCGTAACTCGAACAAATCAGCATCTCAGTCGTTGTAATATATGTGTAAAATTGTTAATGTCGTTGTTTATCAAAGATAAGACCTACGATTGTATATTTTGTTTATATACCGTGGCTTACGTGCGTTTTGGAATCCCTGGCGACTTTCCAAAGCAAAGTGCATTGTCGTGACTTCAATACAACTCGTTATAAAAAAAACATAACGATTCAGTTTAAGAACACAAGTAAACACTTACACAGAACAGAATACATTTAAATGGTCAGTAATGTGTAATATGAAAATATCGCAGCGAATATAATATCTCATGATGTATTATTTTTAGGTATTCATTTGAATTCCACCAGGGGGATTGTTTCAATAAAGTCTTTCGCAAACCGAATAAAAACAACAATGCGCGAATCTGTTGGATACCTACTTGAATCGCGGATTACGGAACAAAAAAATAATATAGTTTATTAAATGTGTAATATCTCTGCGTGTTGCCACACGACGCCCTGTATAGTTCTGTAAGTTGCTATTTCCGCCAAAAAAAAAAAACGGTGGATGATTTATATTGAACAGGGTGTGGCGGTTGTATACACACAATTTTAGGATTCAGGTTTGATTAATTTGTATTAGACCGTCAAACTTGCATTCAGTTTCATGGTGTATTTAATAATTTTACTGTGTTGTTTTGATCCGTGGTACATCGTGGCCATTTCAAAATGTAATCTCATCCTTACAATTAATTAAATAAAAATTTAGTATATTAGTCTTATTATTGTTGACTCGTTGTTAACATAACACTGTACTATGGTATTGGTGATATATGAATTGGGTGCCATAGGATGGTACTTGATGGCCAACCAACCTAATCAAATATGTATTTTGCATTGTACGAGTGCAAAATAAGTTATTAGGAAATTAGGATATGAGGATATTAGTACCAGCTGTTTTATACGCATGCGCATTGACCGATCCTGTCAAATCTCGTCATCTGTTTTGGGGCGTGTCTGGTCGATGTGAAATTGTTTCCGATATAGGATAGAATGTGAAATTGTTTCCGCCATTGGGTAACGGAATTAACTGGTGTCTGTATGAAAACCGCTGTAAAATGAATTTGCGCGGTTTTACCAACATAATGAACCAAACTTAGAACTCGCGATACTGGTGCAGTCGACTATGGTCGAACAACCATGAGAAATAAATTGCGGGACTTTGGTGTTTCACATTTAGCACAGAAATAAAAGACACGCCCACAGTTGGACAACCAATCATTTTATTATTTGTCACGATGAACCACGGATCATCTGCACGTCCTTTGTAAACACCCATTATACGATGTGCGGCTTCCTTTGTGCGCAATCAGCGTCAACTTCATGAGAGAAACAAGACGCACTTGCTAAGCCTGGTGGCGCCCTACTATTTCATCAATAACCAAATATACGATTATCCTGTTCCCGAATTGGACATTTGTTTATTTGGAGTAATTTCCCATTCTACGCCAGGTCCTTAGTAATTAATGATTCCACGTATTTATTTGGCCGTTATTTGACAGGCGTAAAATGCCATAATGTTAATTCGCGGAAATTTAAGCACACTGATACTGATAATGGATTAAAAATTTGCCAAAAAATACTAAATTTGCTATCCCATGGAAATAATTGAAATCAAAATATTTGACAATATATAAGGTTTTGCGTCGCATGCACACGATTGAAATATCATATAAAATGGGCCTAATATACTAATGTTGTATTTATTTAATTGTGAGAACGAGTGTACATCTTGGAATGGTCACGATGTACCACGGATCTGTTTTGCGACGGGGCATGTTAATACTACCAAAGTCACGCCAGCAAATAGTCACAATGTTATCGTTTTCACTGGTAGTAAAACAGTAAACACTGTATATTTCAGTTAGCGTTGAAACGACACAGTACGAACAGCGTCATGTTCGATGTTATAGTGGGTCCAATGCGACGAATACAGCGCGTTTTAAAACATTGTTCAAGCAAAATTCGAACGCACGGTGTGTGACGACAACTTGACATTGCCATGATTTTACTACCTTTCAGCATCCTAGCAAATTCAAGAGTTTAGTACATAGAGGATCTCCAATGAGTGACCGTGTAATATCGGATTTATTAAACGAGTGTAGTAATTTTCATATGTTCCGAGCCTTTGGCGAGGAACATATGAAAATTACTACACGAGTTTAATAAATCCGATATTACACGGTCACGAATTTGAGATCCTATTTATCACATGTATTCTTTTTTGTTGTAATTCAAAGCCAAATGTTTCCACTCAGGCTGTCGTCGGCAGCCGAAATCGACAACGCAAACACTGGGCGCATTGATTCGGTCGAACAAGTAAAAGTGAAGAGTCATTGAAGAGACAAAAGCGATCAAAAAGAACTTTAATAAAGGTCCAAACACCAAACTAGTTAGAATACAAATAAACAAATCACATTATTTTTAACTTAAACACTTAAAGCGAAAAACGAAAGCAGTGAAAACTATTAAATACATCAAAAAGCTGTAGGAACTACAAGTATTTATCGGGGGTTTCCCCGTCACTCCATGACGTCATTGACATGGTCCACGAGATCAAACATGGAAGTCAACGCTGCGTCGATTGAAAGTTCTTATTTAGTTCTCATCTGATGATTGAGAGGAATCAAACACATATATCCGACGTCTTTTCGGTGGAATTGTTGAACTATCATTGTTGGCAATGTTGTAATGTACGTGTACATTAAATACTCCGCCGGAAATGGGGCCTCCAAATATCGGTGTGGATTGTGAACTCAAGGTCGAGGCATGATGGCTGATATTGGTTGATGTCAACTGGGACGCGATGTTACGTTGTGGTTGAGGTTGCATAACAGAAGGTATTGATGTTTGGCACGGGTTTGATGTGCTATAGTTAGGGGTGGCTACTTGATTATTCAAAATGCCAGAAATTTCTCTGTGTTGGTTTTCTGATATAGTGCTGTAGGCATTGACGGACTGAATGTTACGATGACCGGAGATCTGCATTATTTGTGTCGGTGGTATATTTTGGTCACTTAATTTCTGGATGAGATGCTTTCTGGCACTATGATTTGTGAGGCGTTTGTTTGGGGGTAAATTTGCTGCAGTTGCCATATTTTTCATCAGGGAACCTATTTTATTAATTCCGATAGGCTGGTGACGGAACCACTGCTCACCCGGTCTGGGCAGTCCGCGAGAATGCGTGGCGATGTAGTATGGGTCGTCACTATTTGTGTAACTAGCTGGTCGTAAACTGAGGTATTTTTTGAAAATAGCAACTGGACATCTTCTGGGATTCGCAGGGACGTCCCACATCTTTGGCTTCACTTTTCTGGTATCCCTTGGATTTTCTCCAGTCCGAGTTTTAGTTTGCCGTTCAGAGAACTCAAGATATTCACGACCGCTACTATCAGTACATAGGCTCACATCTCCCCAACACATGTTACGGTGCTCGGTATTACCCCTCAGACCAAAATGTACTGTGTTATAAAACCACATGGTATTTATTATGGCTTCAGGACTGTGGGACCCAAACTGTCCCGATTCCCACAGAATTTCGATTTCCTCATCTGTAGCCGCCTCAGCTGTTCGCGGTAGGTTGCCCTTACCATCTTTCTTTAATTTCTTCTGTTTTGCTTTTATTGTTTCCCGCACCTCATTAAACTCAATACTACTGATC
The DNA here is from genome assembly GCF_978046115.1 of Saccoglossus kowalevskii. NCBI lineage: Eukaryota > Metazoa > Hemichordata > Enteropneusta > Harrimaniidae > Saccoglossus > Saccoglossus kowalevskii. Next base: position 14,675,025 of record NC_140650.1, on the reverse strand, counting down.
AGTGAATACATGTATTTGTGTCGTTTCAGGTGACGTTCAAAGCTAGAAAGCATAGATCTTAAGGAAGTAGGCTCGTAGTCATCACCGCTTGGTTTACGGACACTGATAAAGAATTTGCATAGAATTGTTTCCAGTTCTTTTGGAGGGATTTCGTGGATTTCTCTAGCTTCTTTTATTTCTGGTGTCTTCAAAAATTGGCCCAGTAATCTCATATCATATAGAGTTTTCTTGGCTGTGTTTTTGTTTTGTTGACTTTCGATTGTTCTTCTGACATCGTCATCGGTGACTGGCACAAATCTACATGGTCGTGAAGGCCCGGCCTCGGCGCCGTCGCTGTCAGTGGTCTGTGCTGTCGCTTCACCCAAGGAAGCATTTTCTGTGACGAAAAGAAATGTTACATTTGTTATTATAAATATAAAAATAAATTCATGTTGTGGAATCATTTTATTTAGTACTCGCAGTATTGTGATGTATTTTTACCCAATGCATTATGCGATCATACAATACGCCGAGTGATCATGATCTCAGTTTATCAGTTCTGACGAAAGAAAAAAACGTAAACGTACCTTCACTTGGTCTTTCTTGCTCATCATTCATAAATTCTGTCACGTCTATATCAAAAGTATTGACTAAGTCGCCCATATGTATCATGATTTTGAACGTTCGATCAGCTGAAGGTTTGTTTACTTTGAGATGCAAATTTGTACGATTGACAGCAGACGAAACATTGTCATGCCCGAACTATTTTCGGGTTGGGAGAATTGAGACTGTGATTAATATCTTTAATATTTTGTTTATTTAACAGCGATAAAATCAGAGATTATATAGCATCTAAAAATCTAATAAGTATAATATGTAATAATTTCTACATAATTTGTCATTAAAATCTGCCTCATCATAAGTGTTGCATAATTCAGTACTAACTTTGCTGATTAGGTCAAAGGTGAAATTAGCTGTATTGGCCAATCACATCACAGACTTAAAGTGTGACGTCACTTTCAAAGTGTGTAATACCAAAAATATCACACGGGTGTTATTACACCGAAAGTGCATGATACATGTGATAAATATGCATTAAATATTAGCTGTACTACTTGAGCTTTATAAAGTCATGAATTCACAATATACGATGCACTGACCCCCGAGCAGTTCTCGATGCGTACAAACGGGTGCCTACAATGACGTTTGAACGGATTATTCGAGAACCATTCCTGCCTGCCCGTCATAATCCGTACAATTCACAATAAACATCGCCAGACGAAATGTTCAATTTATAATTTAATATATTCAAGCGACATGTAGAAAATAAGCCGCTTAAAAGGAATGATTCGCTAGGGCCTATTTGTCATCTACACAGAGACTAAAACTGAAGCGATCTTGTACGTAGTATAAAGAAGTCTTACGCTTTGCAATGAATGACAGGTGCATGTGCGTGGTCCAGTCACGGGAGAAATATATTACACCTGGTGTAGCGCGGGTTCTGAACGTCCTATGAAACTTATATTGATATCGACTCGACAATCACAGTTCTTTAAGTAACAGGACAAAATAAGATGATAAGATGGAGATTTTATTTGATTAACAGCATGTATGTTGGTTGTAAATGATAGTCGAAAAACAAAAGCCATAAACAGAACCCGCAAATAATATAGATTATCTTGCAACCACACCACAAACGATAGACCCATAGTTAAAGCGGGGGAGTCATCCCCTGCGCATGCGTCAGATGGCCAAAGCGTGTCATTGTTTACAAACAAGCGTCTACCCATGAGCCTTTGCGTTTTTAGCGTGTGATGTTATCCCGCGCGTGCGCAGGTGACGACCCACCCGCTTTAAGTATCGTATATCTCGTACTTCCACGCATGTACAAGCTAACACCACACCACAGTGCTGACTCTCTGTATAATAATATGAAACAATATGAATACGAATATGATTAGAAAAATAACAATTATCGTGTCTTTTCCAATGAAGAAAGATGATGTCATGCATTAAAGGGCGGCAGTCGTCGTGCCGCGTCCTGTTCGATATGGGACTCATAGCGACGTATACAACGCGTGTAAATATTTATTTCCATGAAGTTCTAACACGCGCTGCGCGACGACCTCCGCGCTTTAAGCTACGACAGTGTAGTACCATGTTTCAGAACAGCGGGAACACTAAACTTAACGACACTAAAATAACTGTCACGTCGCAGTAATTTTGAATATCTCAAGCTGTGTGATAGTTCATGACATTGTAATGCAACCGTACATTCAGTACATACCATATGTAACAGCATTTAATTTCTGGTTAGTTCGTGACCATTTCACAACACTACTTGTTTGTAAAGTCGTGCTTATCAGAGTAATTCAGTTGAAGACTTTAATATAAGCAGTAAATTGCCATTATACGAAATCGGTAGTTACAGCGTTCGCGACGTGTACGTGTCGAAACCCGATTCTGCCGCTTACTAGCTAGCAATCTAAAATCTTGTCGTGCTACCGAAAAATTTACACAATTACACAATATTCAATTCGTAAACAAATCCCACTATTTATTGATAATAAAAATCAACCTCATTTGCATTTTATTAATTTACACTATTGTATGAAACTTAGGTCATGTGCTACCCTATAAGGGAGCAGACGATTCCTTTGCTCCACTCCATTTGACCTGTGTTTCCGGGTGTTCACTTTGTTTCACCCTTATCCTTCTGTATGCCGACTAGAGTGTGAGTGGCGATTTGAACTCGGTCGCTGAACAGAGCCACAGGAAATGAATAGCACGACGACGTTAATGATATATAATACGACGGGCTTTCATGCATAAGATGGAGTGAGTCATGTGATCAATTACCCCAATAGGCGTACGTCATTTCCTGTATATACTATACTGAAATAAAATACCGCTATCATACATCCGACTGTTTGGAACACATGCATCTCTATTATAAAGTAACATATTTGGAGTGAGCATAAATTACATGTCGTATTTTTATAGAACGTGTACATTTTCGTAACACAGATTGGGCGCGAAACTGTGACTTTAATATGAGACTTGAATTACAAAATACGTGGTAATTTTGATAGGTAAATAGTGTATTATGATTCAGAAATATATAGTAGTCTTAAATCCGAATATGACGAAAATGCAAAATTCGTTTTTGTTTTTTTCTTATATAAGTATGAATATGCATTATATACTTTGTTTATATGGATACTTTATTTATTTCAGAAAGAAATTAAAACTAAATTCTGTAAATGCGTTATGAAAGAGAGATTATTTTTCGCAGATTGGCTGTCTGAAAAGCGATATACATTTGTTGTCTGGTGCGGGGGTGGGGCAGCCAGCACATCCATATGGAAGATCTCCCGTGGGGAATTAGTTCAGATCAGCGCGTCGTTCGATATGCAAATATATTGGTGTGTACCAATATTACGCTGGGTGGGGGTGGAGTGGTGGTGTTACCATTTGGAACTCAATAGGCTATTCCGAGAGCTGCTACGAATTGTCGGGCGCCTACATCTCTGAAGATGCATACTCAGGTTATAAACACGTATTCAAAGCGAGGTGCTGAATTGTTTGAGTTACGGACATCGAGTTATGATAATCGAGTCACGAAAACATCGAGTTACAAAAATTGAACATCGAGTTAAAATTTGGGCATGGTTTCGCGAAAGTGAGCGTTGTTTCGAAAATATGGGCGTGGTCATTTTTGTAACTCGATGTGTTCGTAACTCGATGCTCATAACTCGATTTCCATAACTCGGACAATTCAGCATCTCATTTAAAGCATCATAAACGCCACTCCGCGTCGTGTTCGATATGGATCCAATGCGACGTGAGTAGCGCGTATAAAGTACATTGTCTGTTCACATATCATTTGAAACTAATATATATATAATTCATGGGAGAATGTAGTCGCTTCACTGTTGCATACTGGGACAGGAAGGTATGGTAATTTTAAGAATAATTTCAGCTGCGACATATTTAAAGTAAATTACCATAGTATTAGCTCAATTGTTTTCACCTGAACTTACACTTGCTGCCCACTTATAGGTTATTTATAGTCTCTGAGAAATGTGTGACATTGTACATTCTATTTAGTATTTATACCACGTCACTTGAGAAGGAAAATCCATTAATTAGAACAGCCAAGCAGTGAGAACCATGTAATTGCAGGCGAACTCCAACCCGCCAATTAGTAATTGTTAAGTACAACTCGACTTCCGACAGCTACGTCGAGAGAATATTAAATATACCCCGATCAACCCTGGCATCACATCAAGTCGGAATCCAAAATATTGTTAACATCCACACGTAAAAAACCCGAATCCAATTAACTTTTCACTTGGTAACACCATTATTGGGCTATTTTAAAGACTCCTGACTTCAATTAATTTAAATTCCGCCCTTACTTTAACCCATACGCTAATGTGGACAGTGTAACGATAGCAATTGTCCATATCGAGTTACAAATTGGTCTCAAATTGTATAACCGTATACGAAGACATCGCTCATATGACCTAAGGTGTAAAAATAACGACATAACATATTTGTATGAAAATATCAACTGATACACCGCCCATACTATGATATATCCCCAACAATGTGGGATGAAGGTCAAGATCCACCGGAACTTACATTGGTTGTCATAACGAAAATATGAGCCTGGAATGATACGAATCTTTTGTATTCTACCATGTCAGTCCTACGTCACGGACGTGCTTTCCCCACCGGGGACTTCTTGGTGATATTTTGCCATTGTATTTGCTACCTTCTACGTACGGTTGACTGTTCAATCGAAACACTCATTGAACTAACAATGGGTTTAAACCATCGTCAATCCATAACAAAAAAATAGATAGACAAAATCTACGCAGTTTGATTATTTAACTTCATAAAAGCTATAAGTGTTTTCGAGTAAAGAAGAGCATCAGAGCAACATTAAACTCAACACTAACATCTACCAGTTTCGTGACAATAAAAGTTGTTGCAAAATGGAGTGGCAGTCTGTCAGCTTAAGACTCTTCATGGTTAGTGAATGGATAAATTATGGATTGGACTCTCTCTACATTAGTAATAAATCATATTGTATGCAAGACTCTTTTATTATTTCTTGATTATGTCCGCATTTGTCGTCTGGCAATGTTCCTCGTACATACCTCTAGCCTGCCAATGGTGAACCTAATCTATGAACGCACATACTTGAAATATAGAAAATAGTGAGTTCCCCAAATCCAATAGAAATCTCTTATGACACATAGTCACATGTTCTTACCAAGTTACGAAATATAATAATGTAACAAATTCTGTTATGTACTTTCATTCGCCTGGTAACCAGATTTCAATGATTTAAACGTGTTAAAAACACACATTCAATAATATAGGTAAATGACGGTAAATATATACTTTGTAGAAGTATTCCTCACCAGTGAAAAACTTAGGATAGCAACAATATTTATTGGTCTGGATTTTAATATCCGGCGTGTGGACCCGCGCATAATGGAATATCGCCCCCATCGACAAAAGTACTTTGTTTATGAGGAATACATTGCGTGTAATAGCGGGACCCATTGAGGATTTGGAGCTGATCCCAGAGTCGTCAAAAAGACGACAGGTCAGCTCACTGGCGTATCAAGCATGGCAAAACAGTTACTTAATTCAGTTGTACACCTTGCGATTCCTATGCTAAATCACTGGGCAAAACTCGATTCGTAGCCTATCACCCATTCGTGCATGAACAGAAAACTGCAATGATTTTTTGCGTCACGTACAATTATGATCATTGTTCAAACGAGCAGGACGCATGGTATTTGTAAATTTGTATTGTTTGCATTAAACTACCAGTAAATTTGGTATGCTAGAGATCTTTACCAAATTACTAAAAATCGAATCGAACTTCTAGAACTTCTGTGAGGAAGAATGTAAAAGTGTTTTATTTAAAAAAACGAATTCATGATTTTTAGGGAAAAAAGTCAAGGTTCATTTTTCATAAATTATCTCGGTCACTTAATGTCCTTCACCAAGATTTAATTCCACGATGAAGGTAAAATGTTGTTTTTTGCGGATGTACAAAGATCAAATGTCAAAGTTTGCAAGGGGCATTACGATTCGCTGTGTATATGAGGCAATTGATTGTAATGACGGGCAGCTAGTTGCAGACGCAATTATATCACACAAGCGGCGCGACGCCCCATGAATCGCTACTTATATTAAACTGCCTTTAAAATGATACAATTAAACACGTACTATTATGTACAAAGTATAAAAATAGAAACAAGTCTGACCACAATCTGGTAGATGTATGTTTTTAAGTACTGAATGAACACAATGTGAACACAAATTGTTAATTACAATCAGGCCTGTGTTTGGTTACATAATCACCGTCCTGTTCGTCCTATGACCACTGTGTCACGTGGCTTGTTGCCATGGTGTCGGCATACCGCGACGGTAGGTATACTAATGTCGTATTCGACGAGAATATATTCGATTTATAATCAATTTAAGTTTGACTTGAAATCAACATCCATCTTTCAACACCAGAATAATTTCATCCTGTCCACAAGGCCTGACACTTGATATTTTACAGATACAATTTGGCACACCAGTTAAATATTTAAAATGATGTTTTATTTATTTGATCGCCAGAGAATTATTTTTAATATTCAAACCGAAAGACGCGATTTCTCGCATTCAATGAGTAAGGAAAGTACTTAATTGGCGTGACACTAACAGTAACAGTAACAATAACAGTAGGTGGGCCGTCCTCAGCGTTTCTTCAGCGACATTTCAATTTGAATTACGAGACAAACTGAGCGAACTTACAGAGTTGTTGTTGTTGTCATTGCTGTTGTAGATTTATGAACAATCTAAGCACAAACTTCGAGTAAAACGATCGCGTATATGACACACCTTATATTTTTCATGAAATGAGTTTTTGTCACGACGTTGAATTGGTTTTCACAGCTTAATACACGTATGAATTCGTACCAAAGTAATATGAACGCTGTCAATTGGATTATTCTACCCTTCCGCAAATTGAATTATTAGATTGCAATTAATGTATTGCATTCGGTATATTCAACAACTTCATAAAATTTGGAAATCAATTCAATTTTGCACCTTTTAACTTGTTTATATAGATGTATATCACCGAATTAGTGGTTATTGTTCGTTTCTTCCTCGTGTTGTGTAATCAATTTATTTTCTTCTTTCGAAGAATTCGTTAGTTTCCTGATAGTCTTTCTGGGTGAATTGAATACGTGTCAGCGTTTGAGTGTGATCGGTCACAACGCGTGCTTTATCAGCAAGTACCTGAGTTTACTTCTTGTTAATGAACTCTTTTTTGCTTCACTTATTTTCACGTAAATTTACTAACCGTATTATGTGCGGGTGCATGCACGTGTCAGTGTTTTTCATTCTCTCGTCTCTTTTGATAGGATATGCGTGGAATTTGTTTGAGTCGGGTTATTGAAAAACGCGTGAAATGTCTGTGGGCACTTGGACATAAAAACCCCATGACAACAGAAGGTGTTTTCCGAGGAAAAACATTCATTGGTTCCTGAGATTATTTATATACCGTAACCTGCTTTGATCAACATTATTGGTGTAAGCTGCATTTACACAGGTAAACTCGTAAGCACAGAAATACAATAAAAAGGCGTTGAACAATATTTTGTTTATAAAATATATAATATAGCCTCCTTCCTCCCCGACCAAAGAGCTGTTCCACTAACTATCGTGCCGGACGATACAATGTGTACAACGATGTGCGTCAATATATATTACGCCTTTGTGATACGGTAACGATTACAAATCATTTGTGTCATGTTTGTATTGTAACGCTTTTATTCACAACGTCAGAATGATTGCTTTCCGATTGATCAACCTCTTGATTATACATCATCCAACTATTAGTAGTACACGTGTTCTGGTGATTTGTGTGACTGCGTCTTTAGAAATACAAATATTATATAATTATCAGTTGAATATCATTGCTGTATACTATTGGGATACAGATTGTTTCGCTGTATCCTTTGACACACAATGTTGCTATTATCATTTAAATTTATATACAATTTCTGTCTAGTGATTGTGAACAAAAAAAAGATCTGGAATCTATTTTACGTAAATGAATCACGTGTAGATTTAAGCCAAAAGTGTTTAAATATACATATACGATGATCTTATCTACTGCAATATCAGTAGATCTTACATCTGTGTAAGTGTCGCCGTGGGTTATAGGAAGCTTGGTTTATGCAGCCCAGGGAATAATCACATCGATATAAACCAGTGACAACATTCATATAAACATCGTTCGTGATTTTTTGGAAATACTATACCCAGGGATATATTATTCTGCTCTATGGATAACTCATACTCAAAACATGGATCTAATTAAGGATGACTTCAAAAATGTTTGGTGTCATTATACATTGACACATACATAATTCAATTAGCCGAACAGTATTGCAAATTGCAGCTGATTTAATATCAGCATGATAAGCGTGGTGTATATACAATTTTGCGTTCACTGTAATATCCCACGTTATGCGAGAAATCGATTTTTGCGGCAGGTGTTCGAGATCTCACCGTGTACAGAAAATCACCTATTGCAGTGTATCCCACATTTGTTCACGCGGCATAGTCTGACACAATTTGGACATGTTTATTATTAAGGTTGATTACAATTTTTAGACACCAGACTTTCCATTGAAAGCGAATATATGTCGGATCGCGAAAAAAATGGTTGAATGTATAGATGAATGAATGAATTTTGCTATTAAAAAGTTGATTGTCACTGACGTTCGATCACCCAAAGAACTCTAAATGATAGTTTAACGATAATGATAAGCTCATTATGCCATGTAGCTTAAGAAAAAAGTCTCACATGACCATGTTAATATCATATATCTGAAGACACTCATAACTAATTCACGCTCGTTGAAATGTCACTGGCAGTAAAATCTGATTTAAAATTTATCCGAATCGAAGTGCCTATATATATATATAACACTTATAAGGTACATTCAAATTACAGATAATAATCGCCATTTCCCCCACGTTGTGGTTCACCAGTATATTTCTACATTCGTCGAAATTCCCAAGCCTTAAGGCATTTATGATTTTCATACAAAGCACGAGCGGCGAAATAACTTACATTTGGAAATCGCGGACGCGTAAAAGTAGATTTAAATGACACCCAGGAGAAAAAGGCTCTACACCACATGTACCAACTTGTCTGATTTGGTTAGTTTTCCGTAAGGAAATATTTCTTACTGCTCAAATTGGCTCGACACAACTCATTCTATTTCTTCAGGGAGATTTGTTAATGGGTTTTCATTTCGTTACTTTGATCTGTTTGCACACGCAATCCTATTACAATTGTCAACGTTCATATCATTTGGAAAGGATGTGTACAGTTCAGTGAAAGTGAACACTTCAGCGGAGCCATTGCCTCCACCTGTGTATCTTACTTAGCTACGGGTATGACACGTACAAGTGCCCCGTTATGGGAGCGCCGGTGGAGGGGGGGGGGGGGTTGTGGCGCCACGCAAATAACACTTTGGGGGCTTTATGATTACAAACAAATAACGTCCCTGACATCGATGACACTAGAGTGTAACAACACTTAGAAACGTTTTATATAACATATAACGAAAGAATCGTAATGGTGATAACAATATCTAGAGAATGTTACACATGGAGCATGCAATAGAGAAAAGTCGTTTAAAGCATTAACCTGTCTGACCGTCTATCAGCAGTTTACGAGTTAAAGTCAGTAACACGATTGTTGTTGTGGCGTTCGTGTGATCCCTGCTCTCTTTCATGCATGCTTTCAGCACTTAGAGCACGAGAAAAAGATCTAACATTTCAATCGTCGTCATCGTTATTATCGTCAATTGATTCTGTGAGCCATTAATGAACTACACAGTAATTAATGCACGAATTTCAACTACTTATCACATTGTTCTGACTACATCTACTTCTATTCCATTGAATATTTCTCTAAAGAATATTCAAAACTGACATGTTACAACCTACGAATTGGGATTATCGTATACATATATCATGGAAGTACAGATCACAGTTTTGGATTGACTGGTAAAACCATTCGTCATATCTAGATTGGACGTGAGATATGGCTGTCTTCTAACACCACATAGTGTGCAGTTGGACAGCATTCTGACTATGTGAGATACACAGCAGTGGCCACATCTGAAACATATAGACAGAACAGAACTTGAAATAAAGTATTGTTATTCTTATTGGGGATGATGTACATAAAGCCCACTGGGTTCTGGAAGAGAAGTGCAGTAAATAGAAACAACCTTGTGTTGTACAAACCATACAGGGGTTGGACAACAATTGATTCATTTAGTTGATAGAAAAGTATAGCATCCATTTCAGACTTTTGTGAGTCTTTGATGGATGTGGGCAAAGTCGAATCTGTGCATATCTGTGATAGACACTACAGCTAGCACCATCCTAGCATTACAATTGTCCTTGCTCAGCATAGAACAAAAGACTTGCAGAGAAGGGATTCTGAACATCTAAAGAAATACAAGTCACGATAGCCATGCAAGCACAACGGTAATATGGTACTTACCTCATCATCCAGTGTTCATCATAAGAAGTCAAACAAATCGAATGTTGTATTTTGATTGTGCAGAGAGACTTCACTGAATGGCCCATGGCCGTCTGTCCAAAAACCATCTTGAACAACTCAATGAGTCTAATTATAGAAGTTGCTGATATTTAGTAAATGTTTTACCAATGGTGATGTTCTGCGATTCTTCCGGAAGCAGTTTGTCATCATCAAATACTAGTGCACTCATTTGTGGCTACATCATCCACAAGCTGTGCAGAATATATACCCAGAAAAACTGAAGCTGACATAATGGATGATTTCAACACTGTCATTGTTGAGATGAAGATGTCCAAAAAGACACCTTCTGCTTAACAATGAATGGTAAACCAGAAAAAGGTACATGTTGTGAGATTTTTATCTGCTTATGATAATTTCTCCTTTTCAGAAGGTTTGGCTATGGCTGGGATGAAGCGAAGGTGGATACTGAAACTTCAGATTCTGAAGAGGCTGGATATCTCTAGATGTTACAAACCATAAGGCATTGGTGAGCTACTGAGAATGGGGCTCCAAAACGTTTTAGCTGCATCACTTGAAGGCCATGGAGTAGCCTCATATCTCCATCTGGTGAAGAGAAGACTACGTTAAAGACTTTCCGTTTTCGACATTGCGGGAGAAAAAAAACCCTGAAAAACTGATTTTGACAAGATAATTCAGAACGAAATATATCCCCTATGCACTCTGTATAAAACCGATTACACAAGAATAATACATTAACAAACAATTATTCTCTATATTTCTGCCGTTTAATCACAAACCATGTAGTGTGTTCAACAACTCACGTATGAACAATAATTTAAATAAATATGATTTTACTTACTGTATTTGTTTGCATAAAGACGAAAAATTTCGAAAACGGGAAGTCTTTATCACAGGGTTATAGAAAAACAAAATATTAATGTTTAGTAATGGCAAAGTCATTGCAGATTTGCATATTTAAACAGACTTAAATTACAAGCAGCCACAGTGTCGGTTAAGGTGAGCAATCACGCCCAGGATGAGTTACAGTTCCAATTCTATCAAGTGTTTTACATAACACTACTGTTATTCATATAACATATAATCCACCCACTGGACATTAGTTCATTTCTTTAAACCATTTGTTCTAGCGCAGATTGTTGGCTATGGAAGGGTTTCGGAACTACAACATCGACCATACCAGGTAGAGTCTATAACGACTGCACTATATATTTCCGGTAGGGGAAAAGATGAATTAGAATGATCATTTTAATGTCACGTGATATTCTTTTCATTATTCATATTAGCAAATGACGAAGCGTTTATTTTTGTTATTTATGTAAATTAACATACGTTCACTGACAATGTAACCGATTGCTGGATATTCCAATTTTATCGTTTTTGATGGTATAACGAAGAAACACTCAAAAATGTCTTTTCAATCGCACGAGCGATTCACGGTAATGCGCACTTTCTCGTGGCATTTCCATTAATACACGTGTAACCAGCCAAGAGGTGGTAAAGATGGAATAAGTAATATTCAACTCATTGGGTAGTCTCGAAGATTGCACTTTTACCAATCAGATAATATACTCAAAGTTCATTTTGAAAGTCTGTGCCTTCTGTCCGTTTAGTCATAGTGCAGTCGCAATTACTAGACTTTTTTTCAAAGGCAATTTTGAATTCGTTATAAAAAAAATAACTAGTGATGAATAGCACGAGTTTATTCATCAAGATGCATTGTTCGGTTTTTCAATACATAATCTGTAGCATAGATTTATCTTTTGTACTTGACTTCTTAATTAAAAATGTTTCTCTATAAACGGCTTTGTGTGTGACATGTGATGTTAATATATCCTCGTTCCTAAAATTAATTTGCCATAACTGAAGAGTGAATTGCATATTCAGTGTGTCTGATTTAGTATATTTAGTATGCTATTGTTTGAGTATTAAGTGTGTCTATTATTCGGCACATAGTACTGATTTTTTTTCAGCAGAAATTCAGCGACTGCTCTTATCATTTCTTTTTTTCCCGCCACAGCCGATATTTACTTGCACATTTTAATCGAATGGCTAATATATACACCAATTGTAAGCGGAATTGTTTTACGACAAGATAGGTCGTCTTGTAGATCACGTCACTCTATAATTCACGTGAACGGAAATTCCACCGTCTTATCAATTTTCTGAGCCTATGTTTTATCTTTAGCAGTATACATTTTCTGTCCCGTGATGGGGTACGGACTGGTAAGCAACTGACGGTGATATTCACTTACGTTTGTTTGTCGTCAAACAAAAAGCATATTATTAAAATAGTACAGGCGAACTCGGTGACAGATTGTCACAAAGATATACGAATTAATTTTTTGAGTTTTTCTTTCATGAACGCATAACCGATAGACAACACACAACCATGTCTGATTTAATATGAGACTACTTTGTAAATCCGGAAAGCGTTCTAACCTCGATATGAGAAAGTGGAATGTTCACACGTATACATCAAACACACTAGAATGACCTCTTTAGTTTTTTACATTCCGTTTGAGTAAATCCACACCTAAAATACTTAAACCAAGTTTGGTTTTGTTTAAAGAGATATATGAGCAATGTAGTATTATTGCGTAATGCTTAAAATAATATCTATGAATGTCAAGAAACCGTCTCACGGCGCGTGTCGTGACGTAGAATGTCTGCTTGTATTTACACATCATGTAGAAATAGAAATAATATCGGATATGTGTTTAAATAACCTTCCGGGCCACACGGGATGAGTGTATTTTAATCAGACCACAGGGACGTTGCATGACGTTGTGTTTGCACACGTTCATCTAAAGAACATTACCCTGGGTGACATCGGGGTACCACGTAATGCAATTTTAACATTCACTCATTACTGCGTAATTCAGTTAGTAGGTGTGCTGTCATGGCTGGAGGAATGAAGCACATAATAAGCTTCCAATAAACAACTCACTGAATTTGCCAATCTTATTCAGCATAACTTGCAGCAATAATTCGACCTTTGTTAATGTAATACGGCCTTAGTAAGGTGTAAAGACGTGATTACGATAGGTGAGTGCTATATCTCTCAGCAGAAAAAGAAAATAAATAAAAATGAAACAGCACGAGAAGGTGATAAATGTTTTATATAACTCCCATCTTTGGTATTCCGACTGGCGCTTTTGACGATCCAATGTGTTTCAACGTAACCCCGGAATATGATGATACTGCATTGACATTTATCAATCATGAAGCATAATAAGATAATCTTCTTAAAATATCCTTGTTTCAGTGTTGTTTCCTTTCAAATTAAATTTTCATGGAGAAAAATTCATTCCAACGTGTGAAATTTGAACACACAGTCATACCAGCAGAAGCTTGATCGCTTACATTCACAAATGAAATAAACACGTCACGTCTGGAGATGAATACCCGTATGCATGTACTTCCTATATATATATATATCTTAGACATGTAACCTTCCCCGGGCTAATGTCCATTATTCTCAATGTATAGATAATCATATCATTGGTGTATTTTTGTTGTACCAAGCTGGTTTCGCCGCGTGTGAAACAAGCACACCCCTGAGCTCTCAGGAAATAGAAGCAGTATATAGATTCCTGCGACGCATTCTTGGACTTATGTTGCGTTTCTCAAATTTAATTCTATGTCACGTGTTAGAAACATGATTTCCAAATCTCGCTGTTTATAAGATGAGGTCATGCGAATTGCGAGATGATCAGAAAAACGCAAAATAAATCTAAATTTCTAGAAAACACTAAATGCAAATTAGTGAGTGCGTATGTGAAAGAACCTATTAGTTATAAGTACGATCGATTGACGTGCACATAATGGTATCGCTTAGAAATACACCTTATAAAAGCGGAGTTCTTGTCTCATGAGATAATATGACAGTTACGTTCCCCTTTCATAAATCCTTGATTTTACACACTTTACGTGCGTCACATGGGACACTTGTCAAACACAACGCAGTTAGACGCAAGTGCCATCACTTCCCTTTCAATTTCATTATTATATTATAAAATCATCCAAAAAGACCGGGATTACAGTAGCCATAATTATATACAACAATGCAGATAATTGTATTGAGTCACGTACACTGAAGCTGTTGGGCCCAACACACACACACACACACATACACACTCTCTCGCTCGATATCGTATGTCGCAGCTGCGCCGCATTTATTGCTATTACACGATGATTGCACCATGGTGTTTTGTTGCGCATTAATTGTATGTGTTACTCCCTGATATCCATATGATGCGTGTCACCATGTTTATAACTGGATTAATGCAAATATATACGCCTGTTTAGTGAGGATGACCTTTTTATGTGTTATTGCTAGTCTCTCGCACGTTCTACCTTGAACCTGAAGCAGTGAGATTGAATAATAACTCTTCAGATAATATTTGAAATTTCGGCTTGAGAATATGAAAACCTTCTCATAAAAGAATAAGCAAGGAAGCACATAACAACAACAACATAAAATAGTGTAAATGTTACAAATCATATATGAATATGCATTTGTTACAACTGTTCGCCGGAATGCCCGCCGCTACGTACGTTAGTGTAAACAAACAAACAACTGATGTTTCTTTAAATGATATGAGCCCTATTTTTTCATTAAAACATAACTAACGAAAAAAAACAGTATGTTGCTATGACAACACTAATTAGATGATGCAGTTATGGTATATTTAATTACATTTGTAGGTAAAATAAATCTTGAGTAATGTTGTCGATTAACAGTTTGTTTTCATAGACTAGCATGCACACAATAAAATCACCATCACACCTATCATGTGTTTACCCATTTACTGTTTCTACCCACACCACTAAATAGTCAGTTTTAACACATCTGAAAAGAACCAACGGTCACTAGAGGAATTTAATTATAGAGGACAAGGATTAAAACAATAGTACTCAAGAAGGAGAAGTTGGACATTATTGACAATATGTCAAGTTATATTAATCGTATTCAAATCCAATTAGATTATATATTTAATATGCCCATGTTCTTTTACTTATGTTGTTGGGTGTTTACCTATATTAGATTGATTTTAATTTAGTTTTACTTACATTATTTGGCAAGCTTTAGGACATACGAATCGCATGGAATTTATTGACACAGCATACATATGTACCAAATAACAGTCAGTCGTACAGTTGTGTGTCATTGTTGATTGCCTAGTTAAAAATATATAATCGCCACCATGTCGCTGAAGTTGAAGTTTTTACTAATTGTCGAAAGAGACATCAACGCAAATAGATGAATATATCAAAGCCTGTACAGGAAATACTGAAATACCGTGTGAGCAAACAGTACCGATGTCGCTATTATGTCGTTTATTATGCTTTATCAGGTATTCCAACCATCAAAACAGCGTGACATTCCCCATTGCATGATTCACTAGTTTCTATTAACATTTCTTGAATTGGCCGTAAAATTAAGCATGATATGTTTCCGTGTTGCTGTCCGGCACGAGGAATCGAGCTGACACACGTGTTTGTTTGTTTTAATTACAGATAGAATGCAGAGAATAATATAAAAACGGGAACCGGAAATGAATTGCAGTATAGTTAAGCAGCACAGCAGAACGCAATTACAACTTCTCACGGAACATTACGACATGTAAATAGTGAATGATATGCACATTCCACTCACTTGCATACATTCTGAAAACACCTGTTTT
This sequence comes from Saccoglossus kowalevskii, assembly GCF_978046115.1. NCBI lineage: Eukaryota > Metazoa > Hemichordata > Enteropneusta > Harrimaniidae > Saccoglossus > Saccoglossus kowalevskii. The sequence continues at coordinate 14,658,723 of NC_140650.1, read as the reverse complement.
TATATATTTATTGACCGGCGGTAAATTAAAAAATAGCGCAGGGCCATACTTGTATCAATATGTCACACGTGTGGCGTTTGATATTATTCAAATCCAGCCTGTCATATATAGTGTGTTCCACCCAATATAAGTAACAGCCTGCTATATTTAAAAAGACAATATTCCATGCGCGGAATAAATTACTTTGGCAAGATATTGTATATAGTTCTTATTGATTATTTATTATAAATCAAAATACATTTACTTCACCAGTTAGTGGGTTCCAGTAGCATCTAAAGAAAAAAAACGTGGAAGACATAGACTCAAATACTCATGGATTACTACCTTAAACTGGGTCAATACCATGTTGTTATATATATATATATATATATATATATATATATATATATATATATATATATATATATATATATATATATATATATATATATATATATATAATCTAATACAGGTCGCCAAAACAGTAGGACAACCGGACTTCAGTAGATATCACGACATTGTTTGAATATCTATGTGTGATATTCGCTCCGCTGGTTCTTACGGGTTAATTGTTTCCAGCAGCACTAAGTCATCTGGGGATTCGAGTGATTCGGGACTCGCATATTTCTGGTCTTCTGTTTCAAAATAGCCATATTCAAATGATGATATCAGTAATTCGTGGTACTGGCGCGTAACGTTTCATTGTTAGTTACATTACAATTCATAGTATGGTTGTGCAACACTTGAATTCCTGACACTGAAACAGTGTGATTCTTTTTTTTGAAAAATGTATAGAACGAGAAAATATGCAATGGATAACTAGAGCAGTCATGTCATTTGGTATTTCACGCTTCATTTATTTGTTCTACTTTGGTATGCCACGTAGACGTGTCATCCCCACGTAACGTCAAACAATGGAATGAGTACTATGGCCATAATTACGTCAGCAAATGTGTCACTGCATGGCGATTTCCGTATTCACACATCATTAAACTCCGATTAAAAAGTAAAAATGACACTAATGACAGTAACACGTTTGGGCGGCCAGCAAACATAGAACTCCTTAAGCATTTACGCTGCATTAAAGACGGTATATCACAGTAATGTCTTCACTGTATCGCGTTTGGACAGGGCAGAACAAAGTGTTGCAACCGCGGAATACATAACATTAAAGAATGCATTTTACGCGTATTATAAAGTGGAAATAAAATACTCAACCGTAATTCTTTGAACAAAAGTATAATAAGTTAATTTCAAGTACAAGGGCAAAAAAATATACACTATATATTGTTAAATCAGTAAGATATAGCGAGTACAAAATGAGTGACCGTATAATATCGTATTTATAAAACTAGTGTAGTAATTGCCATACGTTCCGATTCTTGGGCGAATTGTTTAATTTGCAATATACACCACTTTTGATAAATATATTATTTACTCGGTCACAATTGTTAACGTCATGTTCCTCACATATATGTATTTCCAGCTTAAAATCGTTATTTGTATTTTAAATCTCTGGACGCGTTCTACTAATTTGCATACAGCGAGATTATTTCTTGAACGCGCGTTGCGGCCAGTTTATCGTCTGCGATTAAAGAAATAGTTAATTTTGGACCATTAAAGTATTTACGGTTGTAGAGACACATTTATACGACATTTAAGCTAAACTGTGGGTTAGTTCTAGTAAATCAACAGTAAATCAGCAAGCATTAGTGGCATTACTTTACGTTGCAAATGTAAGGTTGGAAGAACGACGAAATTCTCAAATGCGATTTAAATCAAAGGTATATGAGGTACATGAAGTGGTGTCCGATGTTTTTTTTAAAAGACAGACCATTTCACTTATCATTCTGAGTGACAATCAAACGACTTCCTTATAAAACCGGACATCAATGTCATCAGAGTTTATCTTTGTAACAGTTTTATTGTATTTAGTCTCAAGTCAAAACATATCGGTCACACCGGTCAAAAACGTGACTAGTCGTCCTACACAAAAAAACGTGCTTCAATAGTGTGGACGAACGAGGTCAATGAAAAAGTCGACAAATGTACTACAGACTCGGGAATAGCGAACGAGCATGAAAATGTATACCCCATAGTCCGGATATCATTGGAATATAATCACTAAATACACATCTGAATGTGAAATGAAAAAAAGGAAGTATTACAAATTGTTCCTATTTGAATTTCGGTACTATGTTGAAAAATACATCGCCCAAACTCGAAATGCTAGCATGCCGATAATTCGGTTCAGTTTTGCACCATTCTTACGCTCAGCAGAGTAAATAGAATTCCATAGAACTGCTGTGTATATGTAGCGACTAGAAGCATTGTTATAAACAAAATGCTAGATATATAATAAGGTTAATGCTTAACTTTAATTTAATTTATCACGGGGTATAGTTGTATATGGAGTGGAAAAACTAAAAGTGTTGATTGGCGTCACATTTGCTAATATTATTCACAGATCTCAAGAAGAATGGATTTTTTATATCACACTGGAGTGCAATTTCTATACTGAAATCTGGACGCCATCTTTCTTTTTTTACACACCCGGATACGCGGCCAAAGTCTTTGAAACGCCGTAGTCGTCACGCAACACCGAATAGGATCTACATAAAACAGGGCGTAGTGTGTCGAATATGGTAACTTAAGTCGAAACACCTCGTGCAATATAATATTCATACTTTCATTATTGCTATTTTTGTGAGCTGATTTACGTTCTTTCAATTTTAACCACTATAATCATATAGTAAAGAATTTGTTATTTAAATTTCAGTATTTTATTTGACCATGGCCTTTGGGTATTTCACATGATATGAATAGGATTTGTACATTTGACTTTGTAATTTTCCTAGAAAATCACTTTATTGGTTTTTTCAAGGCCCCAGTACACGCACACAAAAATTAATTATACGATCACATTATCACCTAAATTAAAAACCAAACTATAAATATCGCCACAGAGAGGACAAATAAACAACTTAGTTGGATATTATATTTTGTGTTTATGTTACAATGATGTCAAATGATGTCAAATTTGTTCCAATAGAGAGACAAATATACACAACTTATTAACATATGTAGCACTCCAAATGTTATCACTCCAAGGCCCATAACAACCCTTAACACAACATTAATAAAAACCGAAAACGTTTTATGTGAAAACAAGCTTTAAATACTTCAAATGAAAGTGTGCATCAGTTTCGAAACCACTATGCGCTATAACTTCAGAAAATCAATGCAAAATAAACATTATAGAGAGAGGAAATCTTTGTCAGCGCCAATCATACAGTTAGCGTTTATTTATCTGAGCAGGAAAAAACCATAGAATGACGACAGACATATATTACGCAACCAATTCACTACCGTAGGACATATATGTATATAGACTTCTCTTTCTCAAGCCATTAAATCGAGTGTATCCCATTTGTAAGGTATCATAAGTTGGTGATACAATATAGTATAGCAATGACACAAATAATCTCAGTATGTCTCCAAGTTCGTTAGGTCTGGCGTAGACTGTAATTTCATAATAAGGACTGCATCGTATAATCGAACTGAATTGGTGCCACGTGTGGGGAAGAATGTACTCACTTTATTCGAAGCATGCCTTAATCATGTATTGTGTTTGTCTATCGTTTTGTCAATCGTGTATTGTTCAGAGTTCTTAGATTGGTAATTTCACTGTACAGGCTTTGAATAAATTTGCCGATTGGTTGCATTAGCTATTCCTATTCGTCATTTTCTGTCCGTTTATGATTTGTGCTGAAAGTAATAAACAACTGCAAATATTATAGCAGTCGTCATACATTTCTAACGTATGTCAGTCTTTCAATTATACGTAAATTAATAAGTGATTCGGTAAATTGAAAAAAAAATAAAAACATACTTATTTTTCTGTAAATTGGATTTCCAACATCATGTCATTCACGGCTCGTTGCAAGCAATATTATTCCATTCCAGTGAATTGGTTATAATTATAATACCTTACAAATGTACAGTGAGTGTATTTTTGTATAATAAGGTAAACCGTGTTCATATTGATTCTTAGTTGAATGAGACCAATATACTACATGCTTCGCCTCTATAATTTAACTGCTAGCAGGTCAATTGAAAGTTTATTCATATGCCAAGGCCTCCACCATTTGCGAAGAAAGTAATAAATAGTAAACAACAGTGTGCCAAGGTGACATTTCTTATTAAATGATAATAATTCATAAATTTAAATTGATAAATTATATTGTGGGTCGATTTTTCAAGTAGTGCAAAACATTTCTGATTGGTAAGACATACTCTAAATTTACAAAAAAACAATACTGCTCTGCGCTGTTTAAACAGAACTCTTCTGTTACAGACAAAAAACAAAATATTAAGAATCCTTTTTTTAGAGTCTGCATATCTCATTGATTCCCCACTATAACATAAGACCGGCACAACTGATGCACCGAATAATATAAAAAGCTTTTCTGAGTGGGAGGCCACCTAGTTTCCTTATTGCCTTTAGGCCTGTTGAAGAAAGACTCGAATATTTTATTAAAATGCTTATATAGCATGTGAATTTATGCTTTATTTGGAAAGAATAGTCCGACTAAAACAATTATAGAATAATTTGCATCCATGCCCTCTAGTATGAATACATGAATGTCTTATTTATTGAAAAAAGTATGAATTAATATATTAGTAAATCAATACACATTGAGTGGGTCAACGATCAAGGGGCAGGCATATACTAAGTGCTATATATTGAGAAGGAAATTAACAAGTAGCAACACGCACCATGTAATTCCTAATTAATAACTCAGTGCACACTAGCTACACCAATGACACGGAAATCTTCAATAACTACGCAAGACACGCCTGATCCTTAGTACCTTTGGGTTGACACGTGCCATATACCATGATTCACGATCGTTTATCGCAACTTGGAATGTACACGTAAAGCTGGGTATATAAATAGAGCGATTAATCTGGTGGGAATCGGTGTTTGTAAAATTCAGTGCTTGACTATGACGTGTTTTGCAATTTGTTAGCACACATAGTAAATCAGGCACTGAAGTCAAAACTGACGATTGAAAAGTACTACCTGCACTTGCATGGTGTATGTGTTCTTTTCCCTCAGTCCATCTCTAAACCCAAGATTATTTTCAATTCCATTTTACATATATATTTCAATGTAATTTGCTAATCGTATATCAGAATGTCTAGTGTCATTGTAGAATGTGAACCAACATACTCGGTAAAATGAAATAAAGCGTGAATTGTTTGTACATGATCTTCAAATCTCCCCTTTACCAATGAGTAAACCGTAGTATAACAATCCGATACTTCAATCGAATAAATATTATATGGTCCTGATACAATATATTTACCAGGGACACTCAAATGTACGCCTATAATCAGCTGAAGCAGACAGAAACGATTCGTTAGTCGCAAAAAGTTCGACCTCTTAAAGAAAAAAAAGGGTGGATGATTGTTTAAATAAATTTAAATACTATCCAATTATCAATTACAGCTAAAGACACTTTTTACTCGACGTTTTGCAGCTTAGAGATTCTAATCTTATAACAGTACATCAATCAGTATGACAGGGTTAAGATCTCAATAACTTGTTTTCATTTTTTGTCATATTGCTTATACAGATGAAAATATTACATCAATATATAACATAAAGTTTAGTAATTCTTTCAATATTTGTTGATTTCCTTCAAATGTTGTGTATTATCCGCTGTATATGCTTAGCTATGGCAAAGACTGGAAGTCATTCTTAAAAACTAGCGATGCGTGCATCTATGTAATATAATATTATAGCCGCTAATTACTAATGTGAGTTTAGACATGTTCTAGTCTGATGACTCCGAATTATGTCAATATATTATGTGTTCATCTTGCATCAAACTACCAATGAAAAGCTCAATCATGCCTCAATCGACCTCACATTGGTTTTATCTGTGTCCTTAATATTATACAGACATTCACAACTTCATTTATATACTTGTTATATACAAATTCTGTTTTGACTGAATGAAATGTTTGAGGGGAAAAATGTGCTCCAATAATTTACGTAGAATTAAAAAAACGCCCTGAAAATCAACTATATCACAGCAGTGCATGCCACGTATCATGGCGTTTACTTGATAGCGGAAATCATAAACGTATTTAGATTTAGCATTCTGTCTCAAATTAGATATATCTCAGAGCGTCTTTGCATCTTGGTTGGCAGCACAATTATTTTTATCAATCACTTAATCAGGGCTTTTATTTAGGATTACGTAATCTAAGCTGCGCGGTAGCGAAATGTAATCAGAAGAAGTGGGGATAGAGAAAATGCCTCGAGGACAGGTTTATCTAAGCTGAAAAGACGATTGCAATTATAGTTATAAAAACATTCCACCTGTCAAATAGAACTGACAGTCAAAGACTCAATATTGAGATAGGTAAGGGACAGACCAATTATTATCAATGAGGGATTGCATTGTCCGTGTGGCGGTCACTGAACTTTAACGATTCAATAAGAATACAGTTACCTCATAATATATCCTCATTGTAAACGATTCCACCCCTTGCTGGGCTAGACCGTCTACACTCGATGAGAATGGCAATATGATCCGAAGGTTTGAAATAATTCAAAAAATAACTTATCACTCTAGTTACACAGTATAAATCCGATTAGAGTACAGAGTATAAAATCGCGTTTATTTTTCGATGCACACTTAAGCGTTGTCAGATGTGATCGTAACAACACACTATTAATTAGCATGCCTCAAAACTGGCTGAAGATTTTAGAACACGTACTAGTTTTTTTTATTGCAAGCGACCCATATAGAAATTGGCACGTCATGCATGCAGACCTTGTTTGATTAGCCACATATGTTTTATAAAACTCCTCCATTTCCTGGGTTATCGGCTTTCACTGTGACTTTAGTGTATGAGTGTATCCGCGAAGTGTTGGTTTGAAAAAGGGTAAGGTAGTTTGGGAAGTAATTGCCAATATACGGTTATAAAAACAACGTCAGTTATCGTGACATTAAATTTGGTTGTTTGTAATTTCCGAAAGTGTCGATTTTGTTTTAGGAAAACAAATTCATCACGTGTAAAAATAAAAAATAACAAAAAGTTGATGACATAATTTCTAATCAATAATTATGTGAAACAAAACTCGATATTTCTTGCTTTATCTTTTGTCATAATGCTTTTCTCGATCTACTTTGCTAAAACATACTGTGTATATTGTCGTTGATCACGGTAATCGCATTACGTTTCATTGCTACGACCACACTGCTGGTACATCTAGGTACATTCACTGGATTAAGTAATCCCTTTGAAGTCGCACATAATAAACGAATGCAGCAAAAATATGATCGGTTCATCATGAACATTTTTACTGACAGTATCTCCCATTAGTTAAGACCAAGAAGATACATGTACATTGCGCATATTATTGCGGTGTTGAACTACCGCATACCCGATCGTAATCACTCGGAAAAACTGCGCATGCGCATTGCAGTCACTTAAAGCAAATCAATCTACGGCAAATTATTGTATTTTTCATACAAATAGATTCGTGAATCACTTTTTAGTTTTAGAAAAAAATATAGTTCCTGGCACATTGTTTCATTGGCTCGAGTTTCCAAACAGAGTCTAGAGCTTGCCATAACATAACATAACGAGTCGTGATTTCTTCCGTAGTTTGAGTAAAATAATTCTACGTTCAACCCAAACAATGTTCATTGACCCCCCTCCCCCACTAGCATAAGACCGTGCACAGTAGTAAGCAAGTATCCACCATCTAAAGAAGCCTTTTGTAATTATTTTGATTATGATATGATATGATATGAATTTTATTCAGTACAATGGCCTCAGGCCTATGGTACAATAAATAAAAAAAATAGAAAAAAACATACAGAGGGATTCCTTTAAATAATTGTTGAATCTACAAGTCACAACTGGTTGGGTAGATTGACTCTGTGTTTAGAAGCGTAGAATACAAATTTTGAAATTTGAAGTACAGATAAGTTGTCAAACTGCATTAAACGAAGAAATTTTTCGTAAGTCTGATTTGACAGATAAAATATAGATAAATATTTTTTTCTAAGATTTACATACATATTTTGATTATATTGTACGACTCACGAACTTCATGTATAATTAATTCAGAGCCATTGTATTGGTGGCGTACATTATCGAAATAAACATCAACGCAATAGCGCATTGAATTAACCTTACATACCAACATTCAATGGGCATACGTACTTGGTCATATTCATCAAACAAATACTTTCTTTCTGTGCGCCATGAAAACATCGGTTCTTTTTAGTTTTAACGATCCATTTTAACTGAGTGTTAATAAATAAGCGATATTGATCCAATATACTTAAAATATTCCAAATACTCCACCCTTATTGATACACCCACCATATTATCGATGCGAGAGCTGAACAGTGAGACGGTCGATCAAGTACGTTGACTTTTTCGCCGCGTTCAATCTCTTTCACTGAATGGAATGCATCACATTCGTAGGGGTGATGTAGCGGAAAAATTCAATATGTAAATAATTACTGAGTCGGACAAACTGGCATTATTGTAATTATATTGTAGCCCACGGGTGTAAATTGAATGCGATTCACCGTGACGGCATACAATAAACGTAAACATATGTCTTTGCCGGATTTAGTTTAACTCACCGCGTCTTACTGTACCCGCCAGATACAAGTAAAGAGGTCGTCGAATATTCTATATATGTCCACTCTTCCTATGAAAATTCGCATAATCAATTCAAAATATATATTAGATTAAAAAAATTCAATAGGATGTCGACATATAGTAATAGTTAGTAATAGGAAGGTCGCGGTGTTATGTTAGTTCTAAACTTCTGGAAATTATGAATTTTACAATTATTCGCTCACGTAAGGAAAGTAAATTAAACAGTGAAGGCAAGCCTGTCTATGACCGTGACCTCTTAATATCGACCTGGAGTCTCAACTTGATAACTATTGTCACAGATCAGCCATAGTACAAACACATTGTTAGTTCACGGACTGTTTCAATTGAACACACATCCACAATTTCCTTTACTTGTAGGTAACAAAATACAATGTACAATACGATACGATCATATTGTTCTCGGTGTGGGAAGTACGCACGTGATCTACGACTGACGTAGTGCCTGGGGACACGTACTTTGTCAGGTTTACAACATGTATTTTAAATTATAAGTCTACCTATTGTTACCATAACAACATTAATTAGCAAACGTGTATTGTTGCCATGTCTTATTTTTTATTTCAATTTTATTTTTAATTTACTTACAATCAATTAAATTACAAAGCAAGACAAATACTAAAAGAATTGCCATGCCAAACTGTCACCGAGTTACGGAATAATTGAGAAATTTCCACTGACAGTGAATTTGTACCCCCCCCCCCCGGGAAATACGGGTTAACCTTTGGATGTTATGCACCCTATTGTATCACGTGGAATAAGAATAACTTTATCAGGGTGTCGTATTCAGCCATAAAATACAGGTAACGAATCCTGTTCAAAGAGCACTGACAAAACTGTAAATATCGTGTCTGGTTGGCTACCCAGCCCTTACATCTATCAGACTGGTAAATAAGAAAACACGCTTGCACGTTGTCAGTTTTTTTTTCGATGTATACAATTCTACTTTGTATGATTCAACTCAACTGCAGAACTAAAAGAATCGGTTTATTTTCAGAACAAAAGCCATTCGTATCGAGTGCAAAATCAAATCGATTTGTAAGCGATTTAGTAATAAGTTGTAACACGCAAACCCTTTCAAACTATAAAAACGCATTCAAGTATATACACCGGGATTACCCAAGATAGGTGTCGAAGGCCGTGAGTGCATCGTGTTCTTGTACTTGAGAGGAAGCGTTATTAACAATACGGTTCAATACACTGCTTATAGGTTAAGTTTGGGGTTCATGCGACTCTTGCAATCCGTGTTAAGTGCCGTTAGTCATATAACACGATTTTTCCATCAATTTTATTATCATTTATCGACTTAGCGGATTTTCACCGACCCCGTATGTTATCAGTACTTCTTAGTAGTTCTGTACCGGAAGTGAGTTTTAAAAAAAAAGTGCAAGAAATAGTAATCCTTGACCAATGATTTTTTGCTAGCAGCCGTCACGGTGTATTCTGAGAGCTAAGGTGGTTTTTATTTGTGTTTATTTTGGCTTCCGCGATATGTCTACAGTTGCCAGATTATGGAAATCATTAAAGACCATCTTGAATGCTCATACTAAATTGTATATGTTATGAAAAATGTACATTGAGTTTTCCCTGACTTTTAAGGTCACATTGAAGTCGGAACTATAACCTATATCAGAAGATACAATGAACAATATACGAATATGTACGCCACTAAACATGAAATATTGCGAAATATATATATATGTTGTATTTATAGTCGCTGTTTTGTAATGTAAATGCCACTCCAATGATTCATACGTTCAACAATATGAATTTTTACCCATACGTTCAACAATATGAATTTTTCAATATATATCTCAATGTTCGCATCTAATTTTGATATTATTGTACTCTCGTGTTATAAGTTCGATAAAGTACGCAATATATTTCTAGGAGTTTTACCATTTACAAAGCTTGCGAGGAGTAAATCCTCGGCTTCGGCTTGAAGTTGTATATGCAATATGGATTTAATCACTAGACAATACACACATTTAATACAAAACCGTGACTAGGAATACATAATATTTTAAAAATAATATTTTCATAATAGTGGAATGGTTTCAGTCAATTTTACTCTAGCAAGTCATCATTCTACAACCTAATACTTTTAGACCCCATGAACAACGCCAAAAATGAATGTTAACGTATCATTAACAAGTTTGGTCAGTCAGATGCACGTACGATTTTTTTTTATCTTAACGCCGGGCATAAATAAAACATCAAACCTTTCGAACTGCGCGGGGCAAGTAGAAGAACCTTTAGCTCTTGAACTGGTATTAAGGGTGAGTCAGAGCAAATACCAGTTTAGTAACAATTACATTTTGTTCACGTTGTTTGAAGACAGATCAATTGAACATTTTTTTGAAATATCCAGTCTCGCATACCACGTGTCTTTGTTGCTCGCATTTGATGTAGCTAGGCGTGATACCATCAAGACGACATAAAACGTCGCAACGCTCTGTATTCGTCGGCAAGTGTCATAGACGACGCATACTACGACTGTGCAATACATGTATGTCGTGTCATGATCGCACCTCCACCAAATCAATTGTAACGTTGAAGCAACTATTTAATGCAACGTAAGAAAAGGTCACATAGCCATTTACTAATAGATCATTGGCATGTGGCATGTATGCCATCGGCACACTTTCACGTGTGAAGCGCATTCAGAGATAACAGTTACTAATATTCTTCTTATCGCAAATGTAATTCCTTCGTGTACTTTAATTGTTCGTCTAAAAGACGTTAAGCTATACGAGGGCAAGTGCGTGCAGCATTGTGGTAGGGACGGGCAGTGTATTCAAGGAAACGAAGCTTCCTTTCTGTTATTATAATAGAAACCGTGACAAAGTATCGTTGTCACGATTCTTCGTCCATTAATCTCAACGGAATGAATGGTGCGTGCTTGAAACTAAACGAAGATCGCAACAAAATATTCCCACCGTTTGGAAGATCACGAAGCAATACTTTTGGGTATTTATGTGGTCCACTCGACTGGGACACGGGGTTTAGCGACGCCACTGAGATAAAGGCGATTAAAATGTATCTTAGAGAAGAGCACTAAGAAATGATTACTTTGAAAACTAAGCCCCCATAACATATACCGTTGACCTGTGATTGACTATCTGTGTCATATTTCAGTGAAAAATGTAGTCGCGGTCGCGAGTTTAAAAACGCGTATATCATGGAATCTGACCTAATAGTACAGTGGGTAGTACACGTTTCGAATTTATAAGATGATTATCGAAGTTGATATGAAGTACAGACAAATTGGCGATGGAAAATCACTCGCCAAGTCGTCTTTATCTTGTATGTATCGATGTCTAATCTGGCACGTCCTCAAGCAAAGTAAAATAGGAATGTAACAAGGGTAGGAGAACGTCTTATCTTTAATTGACATACGTTCGCCATGATTGAATGCACGCATGCGCCGTGGAACGATGCAACTACTACAGAGCGGTTGATACTACGAGGATTAAAATACGATATTAACGATGATCCTAATTGCAAATCTTTGTCAATCTGTGTTAAATCAACCGTGTAATTAGCATGCAACCCGGTGTGCTCGTTGTCTTAATCCATAACGTACATTACAAACATATGAGACTGAAACAAACGTGGTATTTGTATAAAAGTGTCTAAAAAAACGTAAATAAATAAACGAAACAGGGTCATAATGTAGATATATATGTTTATTATATTATTGCCATAGTCGTGAATTTGTAACTGAGTGTTTTATCAACGGGTTTTATATTTTACCAGAAGACGTGATTGACGCAATGTCCGAATATGGCCGGCGTATATACAACGTGACAGTCTGTGTATTTTTTCATTATCATTCAATATCAAACGATTATATAACGTCATGTAATTTAATATTCCGAAATATAAAAAAAATCACGAGGACGTGTTCATTCACGCAAATATGAAGCCCATAATCTGACGATTTTCGTTTCATTTAAGGTCTTTTTCAGTACAGGTGACTGGCATGCGTGATTGTTTTTGAGTACGTACATAAAAGAGTCATCGGGTATTACATTCTTGCCAACATATTAGCAATTCATTCACGTTCAATTAGTCCGTCGCTCACATACTGCAATATGGCTCCATTCATCGAGCACGAGGAAATCAGTGTAGACTGTTGGATCATCACAAATAACAAATAACAGAGTAGAGCCCTGGGATTAAATACAGGAATGATGGACATGTACTGAATTTGTAAAATAAAATGTGTAACTGATATTCTTTCTTTATAGCAATTGTATCACTCCGCATAATATAAGTTAAATTCTAACTCATTACTTCCAATTTGTATATAGCGGGAGCGCCCCCATTCGACGACGATTAGACACAAAACACGTGACGTGTTACAAAGCAAAGCGTGATCACATTATTGAAACCTGACGGTGTCTTATATTAATTAGCATGCCCACACTGTACTATGCATTGCTTTTCTTTCCTTCATTTGTGGATACAGTGTATGGGATTATGTTGGGCTGTAGTGTGTTCATGGTAAGTTAATATAATATACAGTTTGTATATATAAGTAGAGTTAACATAATTAATTTAAAAAATCAATCAATAGAGTCAATTTTAAGGATGAGGATTGCATTTGTGTGCCGGGCTGAAATGATTTGAAAAATTACACATGATCTGCACTAAACAAACCTCTCAAAAATGAAAAGAAATTAAAAACAAATTATCTGCTCAAAAATTCAATCATAGCCAACCAAGGAGAATACAAACATACCAGACACAACGCAATAAAACAATTGATTCTTTAGATATTGCTCTGTGATACGACCATTTCTGCCAGTGCATGTTGGAATCCAATTCACAGCAAACAGGTTTTATACTAAAACTTGATACAAAGTCTAAAGCGTGTTTATTAATATTTTTGACGACGATCAGATGTAAATACCAAAAAGACAAGAACTAGATGAATTATAATGCGCGAATCGATTTTTTTTTCTTTAATAATATAGTTGCTACTAATGAAAGTCATTTAGTCGATTGTGTTTTTATTCGATGGTACCAGTCAGTGGCGGATCCAGCAAAATGTATTGGGGGGGGGGGGGCTTCGCTTAACATTACGGAACGAAAAACGAAGAGAAGATATGCGTAATCTAGATGATATGTATCGTCATGCGTTTGGACCATGCCCCCCCCCCTCTGGGTCCGCCACTGGTACCAGTGCAGTGCGTGTCGGGTAGCAATAACAGTTGCTCCAAACTAGGCTGAAACTGGATACCCAGGGTAAGGCAAGTTTAAACTACTTTCGTGACTAGCGGGACTCGACGAGTCAAAACAAAGCTATCTGAGCCTGATGACTCATGGCGCGTGAGTGTTTTTTTCGATGAACTGAACGGATGTCAATCAGTTAATGATGTTTTTATTGGAACTTGCCATTATAAAGACGTCTCACAATTACAGAAAATGGAATGCCCGATGAAAAGGTTTTCCCAGAAAAATTTTCATACGGACGGACCGACATTTCGCAACTTTTGGACAGGAGAGTTTTAAACGAGGGTTCAATGACGGCAGCTGAATACTTTGTGAAAGCGTCTATTAAGAGAAGGTATTTTTGCGTGCGACGGTTGGCATTATCAGGAAGATTAATTTCTTCTGGGATACAAATTTGTTAATTTACTAGTAACTAGCAAGTGCATTGTCCTTCACCACCAATTGACCATTTTTTTAAACAAAAAAACAGTTGCTTCTTGGGTGCATCTTGTGAAACACAATAATTAATGTGTTTGTCAACATCAGTAGAATGCTTTATTTCCACTGTCACTTTCAAGTTCGATTGATGTAGAGTATCCCTTAGATATGGACATCACGACTGTGACGTAATAGAGACTGTACAGATTATAGTCATCTGTCTTCACATCTTCATACAGGTTCCCTGATTGTCATGTTGGATTACAGTGTTCCCATGGCAATTTATACATACAATAGTTACCATAATTATTCATACTAAGAGTGTCAATTTTAAGGGAAGGTTCGACATTTCTACTTTGATTACCAGGTTAAATTAAAGGGCGCGTTGGAGGATTTGAATTACAATCTGGACTACTGTAAAAACGAACAAACAACTTATATTATATTGGTGCGTTGCTAAGCAATTAAAAACAAATAGTCTGTCAAAACCTGAAATCATTCATGTTTTGACCACACAGGTTTAAAATTAAAACTGACTACCCAGGGTAAGGTGTATTTATTACTATTTTCGTGAAAGGCAGGTGGGAGTCATTTTCTTAAGTGCGTATAATATGACAAAAACATGTTGTATACATAGACGTCTATATATCTTTTGTTATTGTGCTACAAATATGCGCAAATGTGTACTGACAACCGGCAATCCAGCCTATTATTCCACTGTATAAAGAATATGTATAGTCCCGGAGCTGTTGTCGTGTTTGTTGTTGTGTAAATAACAGTCGTATACCTGCTATTTGATAACTCGGTGGACAAGGACTGTATTAGGTACACCCCGATCAGGGCCCATTAAGCCTCAATTCATTACAGTTCAACGTTGAGAAACGATCTGCCCGTATAGGTGAGCTCGTTACATTGAAAACAGATACGTGCCAGTGAAACTACAGTGAAAACACACACCAGCTGGGTCGGCTTAGCCCTAGCATATCCATCGTGTGTTAATTGTAAAGCAGAGTCCTTTATTCAACATCATCGACGCATCCTGATAATTGTACTGAAAGTTAAAGTACGGTTTAATTATTGCAATTGCGATTGGAAAGGGAAATACGGTGTTTATCCCTCTTCCCACCACCGTTAAATTCCGGGATAACTTCGTATATTCGTTAACGTATAGAAGGGGGTCGTGATTTGTGCACTAATGTGTGTCGTGGGGGAAAATGGTGGTTTTGTAACGTAAATTGGAAGCAGCTGATACCTCCGAAAATCTTAGCATTGTTTAAAATTCGATGTTTTTATCACATAAATCGTGAGCCTCCCTGATTAACTGTCTGTCATTGCGTATTTAATACCACGAGCAGCGTGGCCAAGTGTGCGCGTGTGTTCGGGTGGAGAGACGGGGGGGGGGGGGGTATGGGTGATAGTATAAAAAGTCTGAAACAATTAAACCCTTTTCATTACTACATGTACTTTCATATGTCACCTTGTTTCCAGATCTACTCAGTGGTGAGAGGTCAAATAAAGCGCGGCGGATTCTGCGCATGCTCGTTTCTGTCATTCAAGCGTGAATCAATTGCACTATACGATACTCGGTCTAATTTTACATTCACCGAGTGAGCTAGCACGGCGCAAGACTAGGCTGACAGCGGGTCTCGCATTTGTTCCCTGTTTACACCATCTCCTGAATTTTGGTATGCAGTGGATCTCAATTCTTGACTGGTCTGTATCTTGGCTGTGTTTCCGAAGCCGTGTGTCATAGTGGAAATGCACACCTACTGGTTGCGCCGTCGTCGCTGTTCGAGCAGAGTAACACCAGGTTGGTGACAGTGCTGCGACTGGTTGCAGTGTGTCAATAGTCGTTTTTTTTCCACTTTATATTTTTGGCGCAAAACCTTACACATCTTACTGGTGCATTACCATTACATCTGGCGTGGGATATCATTTGTGAAAAATCGTGCTGCGTCGAACGGTGTTATACATTCAGACGTCACAGGGTTTGCATCATTTACTGGTACCGTAGATTTGTTTTCAATCCACCAGAGAGGGAGATCAACATAATCTCCATTCCACCGGCACATACAGGGAAAGCGTCACAGAAGATACGTTTCTCAAGGGCAGAGTGTGCAAAATAATTGTAAAAAAGAAAGAAAGAACGAGCACCAACGGTGTTCATTGTCAACCAGAACTTTCTCATGCACTGACTCTTCACCATGGATTCATCTAAACATGCCTTTATCTGCAACGACACCGGTGATGATAACATTAGCGGTGCGTCGTGCCAGGAGCCCCCTCCGTGGTCGGTGAGCATGGTAGACCTCGTACTGGGAATCGTGTTCTGTATTATCACACTCGCCGCGATCGTCGGTAACGTATTTGTCATTGTTGCAGTATTCAAATATCGACGCCTTCGTACTATGACAAATTTATTCATATTGAATCTAGCTTTTGCAGACGAATTGGTCGGTTCGCTCATCATGACGACCACGCTGAGTTACCATTTTGCCGGAAAGTGGCATTTCGGCAATTTTTATTGTCACTTTTGGCTAGCAATAGACATAGTCGGGTGTACGTCCTCTATCAACCATTTGTGTTGCATAGCTATCGACAGGTACGTGGCAATTAACTTTCCCTTCACTTACGATGCCAAGATGTCAGCCAATAAACTAGCATGTATTTCTACAATCGTGTGGATCATGTCGGCTCTCATCGGATTTATTCCGATATTTCTCGGTTGGTATACGCGTCCTGGGTTCCAACAACCGCCTATGGAATGCCTGGTCAATTTCAACACAGCATTTTCTATATCGTCTTCGCTGATTTCGTTTTATATCCCACTACTCATCATGAGTATTGTTTACTGGCAAATATATAAGACAGCTAGTTTCCACCACAAGCAAATTAGTAAGACAAACAAGATCACCGGCAGTCCATCGGCAACGGAGAAACTGAACGCGGGGGCTCGCTCACCACAGAGTCGGAAGAAACAGAAACGCGCCAACGCAGTGAAGGAACACGGCAAAGCCGCCAAGACCCTTGGCGTTATAATGGGGTGCTTCGTTGCGTGCTGGTTACCATTTTTTGTAATGAATATAGTAAGTCCGCTCTGTGGGGACTGTGTTCCTGCCATGATTTCAATAATTTTTACGTGGTTGGGTTACGCCAATTCTGCGGTGAATCCTTTCCTTTACGGATGCCTCAACAAGGAGTTCAAACATGCTTTTAAGGACTTACTTAGTGGTATTCGTACTTGTGGAGGAAAATACGAATCGCATTTTAGGAAAACAATGGGATCGTCTTTAGACTACGCTGGTGGAAATAATGCCGTTATGTCAAGACTTTAATATAAAGACAGACAGTAACAGTAACAAGTGAAACGGACTACATAATTGGTAGGCATAAACAGACCCTATGTAATTTCTTTTTAACTTTCTAATCAATCGTGTGCTAACAAGGATACATTTTTAACCAACTTAGGTGGGTTAATACGTCACATTCGTCGTGCAGTGGGTAAACTTATGTATTTCGCACGAGTTGTTTTCGTTGTATGGGACCCATATTGAACACGACGCGGCGCGACGACTGTGGCATTTTAATGTAATTGTTGTTGTTTATTTACATACAGCGTGCATTTTGAAAATGCATATTCGATATGTTCGTTTATTTTTACCTACCGTTTGACTGTAATCAGATTAGTTGAAGCAGAGATTTTTCCATGTGGTTGCACATCTTTAAGAAGATGACCTTTGATTAACTTCCGGTCACTCATTTCCGACATCACTCTCAAATGTATCGTGATCTATTTCATGCTCAGATGTTTTAAATTGAAAAAAGAGAATAGATCCGCTTTTTTAATTCATTCTGATTCCAATTGTTCTTTTCTGTGTGGCATGGCAAGCTGTCAACTCCCAGCCGGAGCTCATGCTTTTGATTTTCAGGGTCGTAGCGCAAGTATATGTCGACACCCCCTTTGGGTGAATTGTCAAAATCAAAAACGAAAATACACGTCGCTTACAAAGACATAAACTAATATCTTCAAATACCATCCCAAACGCCAACTGGTCAACCCCTGAATCTAAATATATATATATTTATACACGAGATAGAAATAATCCCGCATTGTTTTCGCTCACATAAATGTTTACGTCTATATACATCATACCCTCCTAGAAAGAAACTGATCGGTCCCTAATCATTGTAGACACCGTGTCATGTTGGTGCATTAGATGCGACTCGCCGCTGTGCTTGTCCCACTAACAAAGGGCACTGAGTCATACCCGGTTGTATGCCTTGTAATTCCCCATAGACCATTTCAGAAGCGCATCAAATGGTATTTAATGGTAGATCTTTTAGATGATGTAATTGAATAATTCTTTTAGCTATTTCCGTATAATATCGACATTTATATGTAATACCTGCCCAGACTTAACGTGTCACGTGCATGATAACGTAATCCAGTTATACAATCTTCAAAATAGGCGTTTCCTCTTTTTATTCTATCATTGGTTTTGTTATAAAGTAACTTCTCCGTTTCCTGGCAGTAATCTGCATTCGGCATTGCACAGAAGGTCGTTATACTCAGGGAAAAAGTGGTGTGCTGTACCATATGACACGAGGTTACTAGAGCCACTTAATTAAAAAAATGTGTCTGTTAGTATGCCAGTATGTCAAACCAATTAAGACGTTGGATCTGGCGATACCGTCTTGTCAATCATTAATTACAATTTAAGTAGGTAAATATTTGTCAAAATCAAACGAATGCAATATATTGTGTTTAAATCGCTATATTGTCCTCAAATTCATTATAGTTCTCAACAGGTCGCTTGATAGTTCACCATTGTGATAATTCTAAACGCGAGGCAGGTAACATTTGACCATGTTAATCAATGCCTCCGATCAAACAGGTCAGTATGGCGAGTACAATTCAGTAACATCCCGTTATTCCCAGCAAGTATATAATAAACAGATTTGACAGATTCAACAGTATTGTGACAACTCACCAATACAGGATAACACGTGGAATATGTCATGATTCAAATCAATCAATCAATAACAGGTCATAAAAACATACCAATTTGAATACGTATATAATTCCGCGTGCCATTATTTCAATCACGTACCGCCATATTTTCGAACAGCACATGTCACAATGCCCTTCAAATGCTCACTTCATTTGCATATCAAACACATTGTCCCGGAGAAATACCGGT
Source organism: Saccoglossus kowalevskii (assembly GCF_978046115.1). Taxonomy (NCBI): domain Eukaryota; kingdom Metazoa; phylum Hemichordata; class Enteropneusta; family Harrimaniidae; genus Saccoglossus; species Saccoglossus kowalevskii. The sequence goes on along the minus strand of NC_140650.1, from coordinate 14,639,164 downwards.
AGGATCGTGAAAGATAGTTAGGTTGCAACTTGTATCGCCACAAACATATGCAATTATCTAGTGAACAGAATTATGATTAACAGTTCATTCAGCAGGAGAATTAATTCGAATATTTGTCTAATATAGATTAATTCAAAAACAGAATTTATTAATTCAATGAAGGGACAGATTGAGTTCAATAAATATAACATTTTTTTTTCGACGAGCAAGTACACGAGTGTTTTCGTCGTCGTCGTCGTCGTCGTCGTCGTCGTTGTTGTTGTTGTTGTTGTAGTCGTGATCAAAAGTGTATAAGGTAAATAACACTGCAAATAAAGGTTGAAAATATTTCTGTCGACCAGCGGTACTTTTTTAGTAAGTGGACGCGACATTAATTTCGTTTAAGAAGTCACGGGGATGGGTTATGTGTAATATTAGTAATGGGGTCTAGTTATTACTGTCAATCAAATAATACTTTTTATCCGGTAACATGTCATTAGAACAGTCATTTAATAGCGTACATCAGGAAGCAATTAGTTGATACTTTAAATCCGAGGTCAGGTCAATGAAACACATCCACTAGCCTGAGCAGCGTATTATTACGGCAATCAATTACGATGTTATATTAATTATTACTATGCTTTATTTACGATGGACAAGGGAATATTGTGAGCAAAATAGACCGCTGCTCACGTGCGACTATCCATACTCCATATCTAGGAACAGTCTACAATATGACTAATTAGCGTCTTGAAGTTGTTAGCAGTGATTCTGATAATTATGGGGCAATAAATAGAATATCAATTGTGTATTGTGTTATTTTTACTTCGCATTATTAATAATCTATTTTTATGTACTATGTTGAAGAGCATGCTTTGAAATGAGAAAAAACGAAAGTAGGTTAAGTTAGACACGCTATCAAGGCGAGTCAATACGAAACTGATGTTGTTTTGTAGAATTCATGACTCGAACACGCGATCACTTCCAATTCCATGGCAGATATGTTGTTGTTCCTGCACACACATCTTCCAACATCATAGTGGTTGTTTGTAAGACACTCTTATAAGTGCTTTAACGAAGGAACGTTGGTTGATACTGGAAACTGTAACGTGTACACTTTCCAGCAAAAATGGAATTCTCTCAGGCTGATCTATAAATCTGACTATATTGTATAAACAAATAATAAAATTATTGCATGACCGATTATGTTTTAATGTGTACCCAAATTGTTACGACCAATATTAACATATATATTTTTACCGTTTTTTTCTCTCTCTTTTTCCCTGGAAATTCGAAAGAAGGATTTTTAAAGAAGTGGTGTAAATCAAATGTGAAGATTACACAGTTCGAAGGAACTTATGGGAACATTTAAAACAAGGTCATTTTCAATAACTAGACTGCTGCAAACAATTTCCATCCGAATTTAACTTAAAAATGAGAAGTTGAAGCGCGGTGGTCGTCTCGCAGCGCGTGTTCGAATTCCATGTAAATAAACAATGTATTTCACACGCGTTGTATACGTCGCTATGAGTCCCATATTGAACAGAACGCGGTGCGACGACCACCGCCTATTAAGGTAAATTAGTACATCGATGGCGTGCTATCCTGAATTTATATTTCAATGATATTCAAAATAAATATGAAATAAACATATTTCACAACACTGGTCGGCACATATGTAATAAGATTTTTGACAGTTTGTTTTTCATGAAAACGTTTTTTTGTTGTTTTGTTTCGCGATGGGGGGAGGGTCTTTAAATAGTCGGATAAATTGATGTTGCTGGTTGCTGTTGTCGTGGACAAGTGAATTGCTTGTCGTTTGCTTGTCTCGGAGTTTTACATTTAGATTCAGGTTTATATTCACCTTACCCAGGTAAGGCCACTATGACCAATCGAATAACACGATGCATCTAGCGGCTGGTCGACATAATTTTACCTTGCAGTTGACGTCACTTCAAAATGACCAATCAGACAGGAAATTGATTAATTGTAGCTTTTCAGTTGACCAATATACTTTATTGGAAAATGACCGCCAAGATCTCGTTAAGAGACTTCATGCTCAGAAGCAGGTCGCATGTGGTTAGTATAAACCATACATTCGAATTCACGTGGAGACTGTAAACCACACACTTGTATTTATATGCAGATTACAAACTGCCACACTTGTATTCATGTGGAGATTGTAACCATACATTTGATTTTTTACGTGTTTATAAAGCAGTAAGCTTGTACTCACGCGGAAATAGTAAATCTTACAATTCATACAAAAGGTTTTTCTAAATTTACTAGCAACACTTTGAAATTAGAAAATAGTGCCAGAGCTATTCCTAAACTAGTATAGTGGGTTTGAACCTCTACTTCAAACATAAAAAAAATTAGCATCTGTATGTGTATATTCGGTTGTGGTGGTGCAAATTGAGATATCACGCGATATGAATCTAGTTATTATTAGGATAATATCACAGCGTGCAATATTTAAATATTAACACATGTTTGTGAGAGTAATATCACGATTTGTTGCCTACCCAAGGAATGGTAGTCATAGCCATAATATTGAAGTGTTATTTATTTTATCACTGTGGCATCGAACAAACATCTACTATACACAGTCACATCTACTACACCCACACTCCCACAAAATAATAACATATATTTGAAGTATGCAATATTTTATTTTATCTATTATAACAATTGACACATTATTCAATAGCATACATACATTTTTTGTTGAAAAAACTACAAAATACAAACAGTAAATGTTACTTTCAGCAGTGTGAATCACTCAATTTATCGAGTATAAATTATTGAAATGAATTGAGAAATTCTTAAACGCAAGTTATTTCACCACTCGCCAGATAAAAATATGCTGTGGAAAAGACTGCAATGAGTTTCTCACAAACGTACCACACCTATTCACAAGTCACTCAGCTTTAGAGCGTTCTCGACGACCCTCGGCGTGGCACGCGTAAAAAATGCGCACGGCGTAGAACGCGTCGCATCGATCCCGGTTGTGTCGTTTCAGTTACGGCTTCGCCGTACATTTTTGCTTCATATAATGAATACCCCAGACATCAAAACGAAGTATCTAACTTTATTTATTATTATTTATATTATTATTCTGGCACGTTCGCTGTCTATTTTGGATGGCTATAAAGTTCCCTACAAATCTTGAAAGCAACCCCGAAAGCAACAGCGACCAGGACAGCACCAGTGTAGCGAACGACAATTTGTTATGCGCAGTATAGTTGCGCAGTAGTTTCAGTGACGTCATCTATGTGACCGAGTCTCAACCAATCACTGCATGCGTAACAGCAGTGAGATGTGATAAACCCCGTTATGTTCATGTAAAATAAACGTAGTTCTAAGAGTAATAGTGAGGGAAGCCAATATTTGTCGAGATATTAGTCCGAATCCTATAAATGTCACATGACCTACGGAAAAAAGTGCAAATTTACAACTGTAAACACACGTCAACTGGTTTAATTTCCTTCATGGGAAACTCTTCTATACTCGACAATCTCACTGTTTGTCTAGTCGATTTTATCTTTAAAATAAATGAACAGGATGAATTGTTGGAGTGAACATCGATACAGTCCTGGATCGTATTTTAATGACTAATTACCTACCTGCTATATGCAAACTAAATTAAGAAAATGTACTAAAATATGTGTTGTTTGTTTGCGCAGATAATCACCGAGCGTGTACGTCACCAAAAACCAAGCAATTGCATGCGCGTCTCGCACACGCGCAGAATAGTGTGTGACATGCACAAACGTGAATGGCACGAGTGAGTGAGTGAGTTTAACTTAATTCGATTTAATTAAACTGTAAATAATTTTTTTATATATATAGATTGCAATTCAATTGAGATTAATTTAACTTAAGTTAAATTGGTTGCGTGTGTGTGTGTATGCGTGTGTATGTGTATGTGAATGAGTGCAAATAATTGTCACGGTTTGTATTATGTTGATGCGAATCAATATATGTGTTTACATTGAACAAACCACGATAAGGAATTATTTTTGATTAATGAATAACTAAGTCAAAAAGGAATTACTATTATAGAATAAACAAGCGGGAATTATCAGGTACCATCTATTTAATGTATTATTTTTTTGTTCGCATCTTGTTAGTTTTACCCCGCCCACATTCAATTTGTCACCTGGATGCTCTATTTCTTATTGCTTCGCCCTTTTTCTGCGTGAGTGTGAATATATGTGCGTTAAAGTTCTATGTGTATATACGACTCAATCTCTATATAAACCAATTCCTTGTTTGTACAATGAGAACGTTAATTGGATATATTTCAGTCCATGTAAGCGCCAACCTTGTTCCGTTAAACAGAATACGTTGCCACTTCCACTGTGGCCCTACCGTGAAACAGGCGATTTAACACTGGGTAGCATAAAATATAAAATGGTTACACTGTTTATATAGAAATAACAATCACATGCACTCAATTGAAATCCATTCACGTATGCAATTGAAGTGGAAGAACGTACGAGAGCGAAACACTATACGATATATTCAAACAGAAAACAATGGCTGTTCAAACAAATCAGTGATAGATACTTGCACCTACGGCATATGGTCGAAGCAATATAATAAACAAATAAGTGACGGTTGTACACCTAGCGGAGCAATGTTTGTCAATATTTAATGTCTGTCGGTGAACAACACTTTTATAGTATCGTTCTACTCATTATCTTTTCGTTATACCAACGCTTTATTTGAACTCGCTTTGAATGACATACACTGGAAGCAATGTACACGGCTAATTAACCCCAAGAAACATGGTAGATGTAGCATGTTCAGTTTCAGTGATCGTATTTCTTGCCACATGTAGCTTGTATGAACAAGGAGAGTGGGAGAGGGGTAATCCAATTCTGTGTTTACTGCATATTTTAAAGTGAGCAGATGTGAGCATGGATCAATGTTAGACAATTCGTTAAACGACGGTGGTGAACAAACAAATGCATTATACACGCGTTTAGTTGTATAACGTACACGTCACATTATGCAACGACTGTGTCGTATTGACTGGGAGGAGAGTGAGGGGGGAGGAGAGAAGGAAACAGTTCCGAAACAGTATATTTTCATAATATTATGACTCAATAAAAATTGCTGACAACGCTTTGTGTTGTGCCCAGGTACATATCGGAAGCTGATTTCGATCCGTCGGTAAGGCCCAACGGAACCCCGCACAATTGGTTCTTACATATTAAAAATAAATCAGCACGCCACATATATATTGAAGCAGAGAACTGATTAGTAGCGTGTACATTCTCGTCGCTCGGGGAATTGTCAGTTTCGATAAAAGTAGTCTTCAGGATATTAACATTTAAAAAAAAAATGTGACGCCATCTTCGACGCTGTATCATCGTAATACATTTGGCATCTGCGTGATTGTACACAATATGTTTCAACTAAACTAGTCAGTGGCATCATACTGAACACAGCAGTATATCTTAATAAACCATTCACATTCGGTTCGTTTCGTTTAAGTTCATACAAATAAATAAACTGCCACTATTTATACATATTATATATATTCGCTCTATTGTTGATGGTAACGGAGGTATACGGCAATCGCAGTCAATCGCGTGCCCGTTTCAAAGAAACAGTGTTATAATGGACCATAATAACGACTGAACTGCCGTTTCACTGACAGTTTCACTCTACTTCTCGTTGACGGCAATTCGCCGTCCCCAGAATCTAATTTGTTTTATATGTCGACAATACAGATGATGATAACGAGGGTGACAGGGACACTGTGTTGAAGAGGCAACGCGAACAATGCGCGCTGGCATCGATAATATTAATTATACATAATGCACGTTTTAATATATTTTCAAATTAAGTTTTTTATTTTCAATATTTTCGTTTTCTGGATTATTTCTAGTCCCAATACAAGCAGCTGCCGTATATTCGCCAATCAGAATGACATATCAGTAATCTAAATCAAGCGATTGATTTGGTTCGATTCGCCATTATTCAACGGCTAAACGACCACGGATGTTCCCGGCATGGCCTGAGCTTACATTCGGGAATTTTTTCGAAACAAACAACAACGTCGGCGGCATTTTGAACATATATAATCAGGCTATAATCCATGGTAACACACTGTCTACGAAACGAAACCACAATGACGTTGAAAGCTAATGCCGATGAGCGTCACGGTCCGCACTAATTCACGAATCTCTGTTAATCAATACCAAAATACCATACACAAACCAGGGTCATATATTCGCTTCCTATGTAACCCTCGCCGCCTAATTGATTCCAATCTACTTGTTTGTTGGGGAAACGTAAACTGCGGTGGTCGTCGCGCTCGACATGGCCCATGCGATTTTATACAACGCTTGTAAAATACATTGTTTGTTTACACTAGATTTGAAGCATGCAGCACGGCGATCGCCGCACTTTAACATAATTGCTGACTCCCCCGTGGGACTCTGCTTGCGGGTCAACGATTATGGAATGCGTATGATTTCAAACCACGCAATTGGTATTTATATAAACAAACCTTTTGTGCATTTGAATGGCACAGTATGCAATTTCTTTACTTATGTGGATAACTAACTGTTTAGTGCTAACCACTCATCCTTTCTCACCAAGCCCATTATGTTTATATTAAAACGATAGCATACTGCTGTGGAAACGAGGGTTGTGGTAATTTATTTTCTTCACTTAAATGGTGTTAATGCACATTATTGGTTGTGAGGCTTAGAACCTGGATTTTCGCAATAATCTAATTTTTTTTTCAATTATTAAAATGGTGATAAGTGTAAATCTCTTAAAGGCAATTGTTATTAGTTATTGACCGACATTGTTGCGATATGTCGTACAATATATGTATGAAAAGTGTAGATTTTGGTATCTTCGTGGTTTGCGGCACTTCAATGAAGACCAACATCGTTTATCAGCAAACTACCTTTTATATCGTCTGACCGAGTTTCGTATATTACTCGACGTCATTATATCGTGTGCGACTGTGGAATAAATCCGATTTAAATTACAAATGAAATTATGTTAAAATAGGCCTTGATGTTAAAAATTATATCCATATTTATAAGTCGAAGCATGTCAATAATAACTGGTACCGGTGTCGAGTATGGTATATGCACTTGTGGTAGTTGGGTCATGTTTTGAAATGTTATAATTGGGTTTCTTCTTCAATCAGTAGCAAAAACTTGAATTCCGCTTCGAAACTCTGCGAAGCAACATCTCAAATGTAGGGTTAGACACCGTATCGAAAACCGAGTTTTTAAACACCGTGTACCCGACGACAGTGTGCGCATACAGCAGTATACGTGCGTCTCGTGCTCACATTTGTGTTGACTATTTAGGAATGATTCGCATCCAATAAAAACACGGCTAGTCCCAGCACGTTTTCATGCATAGGAATGTGAGACCCAATAACAATTATCATAGCATATCATGTGATCACGCCATGGTCGGTGTGTGCAGCGCAACGTATTAGCTCTCTGCTCAACGCGCGACACATCGACAATTTAATTCGTTATTCATAAAATATAGTCTTATTTTTTTCAAAATGGTGAAAGCTAGTTAATACTGAAGTATTTTCAATTTAACGTTCTGCATAATTTAACAGAAACAAAATAAATACATAGTAGCTGACGAGTGATATTTATAATGCATAGCGGTCTCGTGAGATTGAACACTTCCGGTTTATAAACCCCAATTTTCAATGTCGTTATTTTAATCGTACGTCACTTCGCTTGTATTGTGACAAGGATATTACTATCAGTAACTGTTGTGTTCTGCATTGACCAAAATGCATATAAAACAACATTGTAATATCAGTCGTTCAAATGTTTTACGTACATTGAAAATCAGGCAGCATACAATGATTGTACGTTGTCTGAATCGATATAATATTTCAAAGCGGCGTTTCATTGTGCCGATAGTGAATGTTTGGATCTTCACGCGCGAGTAGTTGCAAGTGGTATGCTCATGATCCCAAACGGTCTTTGATCTAAGACCAACCAAGCGACTGATTTCTCGCACGTGAAAACCATTGTCTGTTCATAGATATTGTTACAAAATTGCATTTTTCATTTTTGGTTGCCCAGTTAATATTCAGAACATATTCACTGATAAGCTAACCATGTACAGATCTACTGTTAAGTTATTCGTATGTACAGATCTACTGTTAAGTTATTCGTATGTACAGATCTACTGTTAAGTTATTCGTATGTACAGATCTACTGTTAGGCTATTCGTATGTACAGATCTACTGTTAGACTATTCGTATGTACAGATCTACTGTTAAGCTATTCGTATGTACAGATCTACTGTTAAGTTATTCGTATGTACAGATCTACTGTTAGGCTATTCGTATGTACAGATCTACTGTTAAGCTATTCGTATGTACAGATCTACTGTTAGGCTATTCGTATGTAGAGATCTAATGTTAGACTATTCGTATGTACAGATCTACTGTTAAGTTATTCGTATGTACAGATCTACTGTTAAGCTATTCGTATGTACAGATCTACTGTTAAGTTATTCGTATGTACAGATCTACTGTTAAGTTATTCGTATGTACAGATCTACTGTTAAGCTATTCGTATGTACAGATCTACTGTTAAGTTATTCGTATGTACAGATCTACTGTTAAGTTATTCGTATGTACAGATCTACTGTTAAGTTATTCGTATGTACATATCTACTGTTAAGTTATTCGTATGTACAGATCTACTGTTAAGCTATTCGTATGTACAGATCTACTGTTAAGCTATTCGTATGTACAGATCTACTGTTAAGTTATTCGTATGTACAGATCTACTGTTAGGCTATTCGTATGTACAGATCTACTGTTAAGCTATTCGTATGTACAGATCTACTGTTAAGCTATTCGTATGTACAGATCTACTGTTAAGCTATTCGTATGTACAGATCTACTGTTAAGTTATTCGTATGTACAGATCTACTGTTAAGCTATTCGTATGTACAGATCTACTGTTAAGTTATTCGTATGTACATATCTACTGTTAGGCTATTCGTATGTACAGATCTACTGTTAAGCTATTCGTATGTACAGATCTACTGTTAAGTTATTCGTATGTACAGATCTACTGTTAAGTTATTCGTATGTACAGATCTACTGTTAAGCTATTCGTATGTACAGATCTACTGTTAAGTTATTCGTATGTACATATCTACTGTTAGGCTATTCGTATGTACAGATCTACTGTTAAGCTATTCGTATGTACAGATCTACTGTTAAGTTATTCGTATGTACAGATCTACTGTTAGGCTATTCGTATGTACAGATCTACTGTTAGGCTATTCGTATGTGCAGATCTACTGTTAAGTTATTTGTATGTACAGATCTACTGTTAAGTTATTCGTATGTACATGTCTACTGTTAAGCTATTCGTATGTACAGATCTACTGTTAAGCTATTCGTATGTACAGATCTACTGTTAGGCTATTCGTATGTACAGATCTACTGTTAAGCTATTCGTATGAACAGATCTACTGTTAAGCTATTCGTATGAACAGATCTACTGTTAAGTTATTCGTATGTACAGATCTACTGTTAAGTTATTCGTATGTACATGTCTACTGTTAAGCTATTCGTATGTACAGATCTACTGTTAAGCTATTCGTATGAACAGATCTACTGTTAAGTTATTCGTATGTACAGATCTACTGTTAAGTTATTCGTATGTACATGTCTACTGTTAAGCTATTCGTATGTACAGATCTACTGTTAAGCTATTCGTATGTACAGATCTACTGTTAAGCTATTCGTATGTACAGATCTACTGTTAAGCTATTCGTATGTACAGATCTACTGTTAGGCTATTCGTATGTACAGATCTACTGTTACGTTATTCGTATGTACAGATCTACTGTTAAGCTATTCGTATGTACAGATCTACTGTTAAGCTATTCGTATGTACAGATCTACTGTTAAGTTATTCGTATGTACAGATCTACTGTTAAGCTATTCGTATGTACAGATCTACTGTTAAGCTATTCGTATGTACAGATCTACTGTTAGGCTATTCGTATGTACAGATCTACTGTTAAGCTATTCGTATGTACAGATCTACTGTTAGGCTATTCGTATGTACAGATCTACTATTAAGCTATTTGTATGTACAGATCTACTGTTAAGCTATTCGTATGTACAGATCTACTGTTAGGCTATTCGTATGTACAGATCTACTGTTAGGCTATTCGTATGTACAGATCTACTGTTAAGCTATTCGTATGTACAGATCTACTGTTAAGTTATTCGTATGTACATATCTACTGTTAAGTTATTCGTATGTACAGATCTACTGTTAAGTTATTCGTATGTACAGATCTACTGTTAAGTTATTCGTATGTACAGATCTACTGTTAAGTTATTCGTATGTACAGATCTACTGTTAAGTTATTCGTATGTACAGATCTACTGTTAAGTTATTCGTATGTACATATCTACTGTTAAGTTATTCGTATGTACAGATCTACTGTTAAGCTATTCGTATGTACAGATCTACTGTTAAGTTATGCGTATGTACAGATCTACTGTTAAGCTATTCGTATGTACAGATCTACTGTTAAGTTATTCGTATGTACAGATCTACTGTTAGGCTATTCGTATGTACAGATCTACTGTTAAGCTATTCGTATGTACAGATCTACTGTTAAGCTATTCGTATGTACAGATCTACTGTTAAGCTATTCGTATGTACAGATCTACTGTTAAGCTATTCGTATGTACAGATCTACTGTTAAGCTATTCGTATGTACAGATCTACTGTTAAGTTATGCGTATGTACAGATCTACTGTTAAGCTATTCGTATGTACAGATCTACTGTTAAGTTATTCGTATGTACAGATCTACTGTTAGGCTATTCGTATGTACAGATCTACTGTTAAGCTATTCGTATGTACAGATCTACTGTTAAGTTATTCGTATGTACATATCTACTGTTAAGTTATTCGTATGTACAGATCTACTGTTAAGTTATTCGTATGTACAGATCTACTGTTAAGTTATTCGTATGTACAGATCTACTGTTAAGTTATTCGTATGTACAGATCTACTGTTAAGTTATTCGTATGTACAGATCTACTGTTAAGTTATTCGTATGTACATATCTACTGTTAAGTTATTCGTATGTACAGATCTACTGTTAAGCTATTCGTATGTACAGATCTACTGTTAAGTTATGCGTATGTACAGATCTACTGTTAAGCTATTCGTATGTACAGATCTACTGTTAAGTTATTCGTATGTACAGATCTACTGTTAGGCTATTCGTATGTACAGATCTACTGTTAAGCTATTCGTATGTACAGATCTACTGTTAAGCTATTCGTATGTACAGATCTACTGTTAAGCTATTCGTATGTACAGATCTACTGTTAAGTTATTCGTATGTACAGATCTACTGTTAAGCTATTCGTATGTACAGATCTACTAGCTATTCAGATTTAATGTTCAGCCGATATTCATGTCCACAAATTATTTTGGATTCTCCAAATTAATATTGTATTTAATACCTGCATGGGCATTACTGAATCTATTACGCTGCCATTCGATGATGTGTGACCGCGCCTCCCAACTACCATTTCTAGAATGCGACCTCTGCGACCTCTGGTCCTATTTCCACCAACATTTCTCATATGTGAATGAAATACTGAAGTGAAACCCTATAAACAATATTGGCAGAGGGGCAATTTACCCAAACTGAGCGCAGGTCAATCATTTTCGTTAACACTCCCGAAAATACGTGTTTTAAACTCCAAAATCCAACATTTTATTTTTACTATTATGTGTACGACGTTTCTACACGAAACGTGCAATTACAATTAATTCCCGGGTCACGCACACCGATCCGCTCGAATCGCCTCGCTAGATGGACTGATGAAAAAACACGTATAATTAACGTGACAATAGCACTGTGGAATAAGCTATTTTTATTGCATGCAATGCCCAAGGTGAGTACACTTTCCGATATATAACTGTTAAAAATCATGAAAACCATTCCGGAAATTGAAATTGTGTATATATGTCCCGTCTAAACTATGAATATTATAAAACGCACAGAATATAGATCCAATCGGATCTTTGGATTAAACTATTATTATACACAGGTAGTGAGATGCCTTATTTATTATTCATTTTTTTTCAATTATCGCTGAAAGAATTGACACACAAGATTTCCAGCTTGTCGGAGATGGTTTTCAAAAATCTACCCCACAGCCTTAAATTTGTATTTGCACGTCTCGGTAGTATGGCAGGGTTTTATGAGATTAAGGGGTATTTGCCCAGTGTCTTTGACAATCGGTAATCTCTATTCTATAGCATAAGAACGCGCTGAATACATAAAAACATTCCTTAGTTTTCGAGTATGACTTAATCATAATATAACGAACCTTTTCCTGCGCCATATTTTAACAAACCGTGCCCAGTTCTTACAACAGCACAATTCTATATTTAATAAATCCGTTGACATCATTTCCGGGGCAAGAAAAAAAAATGTTATATAGGCCAACAAATTGTTATCGTTTCGTGATAGAGTTACGGAAATACATGGAGCCAGGTGGAAATATAGTATACGATATTGGTTCTGAGTTGTTATTGTTGTCATTGTTGCTAGACCGTGTGCGTATGACGTACTTATTGACATGTATGGCTGATATTTAATGCAATCAGCGAGTGTTTTATTACTCGGACGCCTTGTTGTGTAACCCATTCGAATACCTATGGCGGATTATAATGGTAAATCTGAGTGAATCGGCGCGTAGAGTTCTAGTTTTTGAATAAGAGACAGGATATAGTATAACTTAAATTAAAAAGGGAAAAGTACAACTGGTAGCACAATACACACACACTTCTATTCAAAAAGTCAAAGTAGGAATGGTTGCAATTCAGTTTACTCAATTCTGAACTTTGTGTTTAGCAATTTCATTAAATTCGCACAGCTGGAACTCAATTCTAACGAGTCCAGCATTCAGATTTGTTTGCATGTTCAGGCAATGAATTTCCTGTTCACAAAAAAAAAAAAAAAAATCAGCAGCCCATGGGATATATTTGTATACGTGAAGTCTGTATTATGACTTTATATGTGGAATTCTGAAAGCTGAAAGGCTGAAAGAGATTAAAACTCGTTATCGCCGTCACATGGGTATTCAGTCCTATCCGTCGATTACGATAAGCTACTCGGATTGCCGAGCTCATGCGCGCCTGCCTCCCTGGAGGCCTGTTTGACAGATATTCGGGGGAAAATACATAGTATACGTATGGCTAATTGCGAGTGTGTCGAACCATGCCACGATAACAGAAACTGTCCCTGTAACTAAACTTATCTTCGTCTTTATAAAATGTGTTTAAAATGATGAGTATATAGACGTGTTTATGTGAAATCACTGTCCCCGTGCATCTCGTGGCACGCGTTGTATACACACATAGTCACTTGGCGTTGTTACGAAAGACACCGAACAGAAAACGACACGGCCACGCTTGGAACATGCGATAAGTTCGACGACGAGTCTGTTCGAGTTATTTAATTATTTACACGTCTGTATGTGTATTGAGTTATTTTCAAGACACAGAGACGTCGGAAATTGTTTGAAACTGATTCGGAGTGAAATGGGAAAGGAACAATGGTCGAAACGTATGTCATGGAGTACATGTTAGCCTCTCTGATCAGTGATATATAAATATACTACTTGTCAAAGTGTATGATGTTCATATCACCGCTGTCATTGGCGATATAGTTGATTGACGAGGGTGGGTGTGGAAAAAACACATCATACCAGCAGTAGTAAAATTCCTTATATATACAGTAATTGCTCGACCAGGGACGTGATTTGTTTGGCGAGGCACTAAACAATGCCCTACAGTGTATGCTGTGTAGTGTTTCCCATGCATGGTAGTGAGGAGGAAGATGCTCGTTATTTTGAGCATTCTTTTTAGCTAATATGTTCGTCGAACAAAGACACGATCTTTAAAACTGATTTAATGAAATAGATTTAGTTATTGTATGAGCCCGCTCTCCGTTATGATACTCGCAGTGAAATGAAGTCCCATTGGAATATGGGTGTGTAAGTTATGTGCGTTAATTGCGCAGTTTTTGACATTAGATAACTAACATGCGGAATCCAGTAACCAAGGAAACACATTTAACACATTAAGCTCTATAACTTTTCAACATGTTTCTACCAAAAACGAACACACGACTTCACAGTAGTTGTCATAGTTTTAAATTGAAAAAAAAAGTAATTTTAGTCATTCGTCAATATAGCTCAAATGTGGCTGTCAGGTATACACATGCCTGAGGAAAACCCCAATGTGTGTTATTGTTCTGATATTTATTCCTAATTATTAATTCGCTGCAATTGGTATTTTTCGTCAAATGTTCAAAAGCCAAGGTCGGATACGTTTATAGAACCTTACTTGCCTATGTCCAACGCTTTGGTTGTCTACAGTCAGCAGTAATCTTACTCAGTAAATATTGGAAGAACGCCCATGCTTCAAATGTGACTACATATTCTATTCATAAAATGTCACGTTTTACACTAAGCTATTCATTTCGATCATGATTATTCCAAGTGTTTTCTATTGCCCTAACGCGAGTTATAAACTTTTTCTATTCATGTATGTCAGCAATAAATTCACAGGTGGCTGTGGCGATGCGTTGCCTTACTTCTATCAGTTCACTTACATAATGCAATAACATTTCCCATGTAGCGTCCATTCAAGTCCGCCATTTAGAATGCGATTATGAGAAATTATCACATAGCGCAATGATGTGCTCATTCAATTACACCGGCGTTAATAGATTATACCTTTGTCTGATACAATGTTGTTAATCATTCCAAAACAGAAGTAACGTTATGTATTGATCATAGGCAAACTGATATTTTTTTCATATTTGACCTCGAAAAAACTTATCAATGATAAAATCAAATGTTTTTTAATCAACCTTAAATCTAGTGTCATCTTTCATTCTTGTAATTTATGATCAAAAAACACAATTTTCGGACTTAATCGCAGAATATATCATTCATTTTCTGTTTAGAGTAATATCAATCTGATTAAAATAAGATCCTAGTTTTTTTTTTCTTTTCTTTTTTTGTTAATATAATATCATTAATATTTTTTTCATATATTTTATTAGTTTTATTTCAATATATATGCTGGTATTTTTTTAAAGTTTCGACAATCGCGAAAGCGAACAAAAAAAAGCCCAAACTAGGATCTTATTTTAATCAGATTGGAGTAATATATATTTAATTTTGATTCAAGTAAAATAGTTATATTAATTGCCACGTATATGCGTGTATTTATTTACGCAATTAATAAAATTCTTACAATAATATTAAATATAGGAATATTGTCATGGATAACATGTAATAAAACGACTCGATTTAAAACAAAACCGCAGACTGTTGGAAATGTATCAGGTAACATACGATGTATATTTCATATCCAGTTATAGAGGTGTTCAATTTTACTATGAGATCTATTGTGTAGTGTTTAAATTTATTGTTACATGTTGTGTTGTATTTTGCTGTGTAATGTAGTGTGAGTTCTTAAAACTGAAGTAAACTAAAACAATTTCAACGGATTACTATGATACAAAAAACATTAAAACCCCGAATAGTCTTAAGAGTTCTTCTCAGAAATATTGTACTACAGACTTAGTACGGAGAGTAATACCAAAACCAGACATTTTATTTTCAGCACTCAAGTTGACACATTGCTTTATTTGTAGCTCGTAAATGACTCACCAGCTTGCAAAAGTGAAATCCATTTTGTAGCCTTAACGTTCCATTGCGGCTGAGAATATCATTGACATTGTGGTCGTTGGTTCTACTCTGATATACTATATTGACATTGACATAAAAGAAGTCACAAAGGTTACACTGCTGTATATGGATGAAGCAAATATTAAGAGGGAATGTTTCTAACCACAACTAAAAAAAACACGTGTTCAAACTATCAACTTCATAAACAGAATCCCGCTGGTTGCGTAAACGCCGCGTATAGATCAGCCATTGTAAGTCACCCTGCAGTTT
This sequence comes from Saccoglossus kowalevskii, assembly GCF_978046115.1. Taxonomy (NCBI): domain Eukaryota; kingdom Metazoa; phylum Hemichordata; class Enteropneusta; family Harrimaniidae; genus Saccoglossus; species Saccoglossus kowalevskii. The sequence goes on along the minus strand of NC_140650.1, from coordinate 14,623,128 downwards.
GATGATGGACATATCTTGGTTTGGTTTAATAACCTCCCTTAGGCAGACATAGGAGGTTGTGCCATTTTACTTTCCATATGGATGGCATATGTGAAGTCATGTGACTCCATATATTTATAGAATCGCATCAATTCATATCATGACACATATTTTTTTTGAAATGAAATTATTGTATTTTTCCATTTGTTGGCATTATGTACAGTTTTGAGAGTTGGCGTTATGCTGTCAGCGAATAGTAACTCTGTGAGACAATATTAGAGGTGGCAGGCCTTCTTTCATTTACTTCATTGCGGGCATGTTCTCACATTCACAACATGTCTAGTAAAAAAGGTTCATTACAATTGAGATGCAAATCAAACTAACATCAGTTGATGACATTTATATCACAGACGTTATCAACAGATTTCCAATACTGGAAAAGGTAAGAAAGAAAGCTAGGAAAATATGTTAGGGAAGAATGTGCTGTGATGCATTAGTAATCTTTTGAGGTGGGTTGTTGAAAATTATATAGAGGGCAGTATACTGTGAGCACTTTTTCCAAATGCCCCTATCCAACTCAACAAGAGAATTGAAGAGGCACATAAATAAGGCGAAAAAGGTCGTTTACCAATACCATGGGCATGATGAATCTCAGAAATATACGCATGATGAATCTTGTCAAACGTTTTATTTTCTTGAACGAGTTACGATTCCCAGATGGGTTTTAGTTATGTTGGCATAGTCCGTATCTTCTCTTATAAGATTCTTTCTATAATTGTTGATCGTCTATTTGGAATGCTACAAGTCTGATCTGGATGTGAGTATAGTGCCTATGGCATAGTACAACCTCAGGGACGGTGTTTTTGGCCAAGATAATTACCTCAAAAGCCGTCGTTTGTTTTTAATTTTAGCGATGTGCCCTCTTTAAGTGTAAGTGCAATAACTATCCTGGTACATAGCAGAGGCCGGAAATATCGCACACATCTTTATCAATTATGTGCCTTGGTATCAGTGCCATGTTCCATATCACGGATTTCATTTTTCAGATAACTTTTGCTTTGTTTGTATATGGAGTGCGTACTTGTGGAAAATTGTTTGTGATACGATATTTGTCTGCCATTTTCCCCATAAATTAATGACGAGGCAAGTATACACCCAACAAAACAACGTGGAAAGAAAGGTTAGTATCATTTCATCAGACACCTATATTTTACCAATAACACCTTTTAATTTCAATGCTTTTTTGGTCTTTTTTGATACCTTTAATCGTTTAGTTGTGTTTGTAGTACGAGATGTTATTTGTTTGCATGTGGAATTCCTTATTAGTATTCATGTATGCTTCTTATCATCAGTAGTGTTTTTATCTTATCTTGTAGATTTTCATTAGCAGTAATGGCAGTAGTAGTATTTGATCGTGGATTGTGTTATGGATTTACAACCTCATTGCCTGGTTTCTCGGTTTAACTGTTATTAGCTTTGAACATCACTATCGTTCTTTCATTGTGCATAACAGTATTTTACAGGTGTAACCTTTCCACCAGAGATATTCCAATTCATCAGAAGTGACATAAATATGGTATATTCAGCTCTCAAATCGAATCGAATAGGCAATACACCATTTGTGTTTACGTTTTTCCTCTTACACGAGGAAGGAGTGGAGCGAATTTCACTTATGAGCATGAGCATACCCGCCACACATACCATATCAACATGTTCAAGAAAAGTAATGTAAACCCGGTTCATGTGGGTAGCCACAACAACAGTACTACCGACGACAAAGTTCACCACTGCCTAAGTCTGTACTGAGACCTCTTTAGTGAATCCAAATCTTCTAGCGTTACTTTGAATTACATTTAATGGCGGTTGTACTGTGTTTCTGTGCTGAGGGTGCCACACAAACACACACATACATATTGTGTGTTGGCCATTGCTGATTATTTGCGTTCCAAACTTCGCTTTCGCGTTGATGGAGCTTAAAACCGAGGCAGCCCGAAAGCGAGGCTTAGAAACCAAATTGGTTTGCAATGGCCGCCGTATGATAAAATTTACTTCGACGCACTGATACAGAAAAAACAACTACCTAACAACTATCTGATATAATTACTCAAAGTTACCAGGACAAACTGTAGAACCAACGCCAACAAACACGGAACGAGCTGAGAAGCGTAGAGCATATTGTAGAAGTTAGTATAAATTATATTGTATTTTATTGTATTGTACTAGAATGTAATTTATTGTAATATATCGTATCATATTAGGAAAATATCGCAATAGATTATACATACATGAAATTGTACATGGAAAGTTACACATCTCACTATGCTACATCATATTACATTGTCAGGCAGTGAGTTGACGTAATGACTCGACCAGATAATGTTCTACTAATAAAGTATCCACCGTGTGTCGCAATTCAATACACAACTCAATCAATTGACTCGTTATCGCTAGGGTTAATGGTTTTAAATTGAACGACCCTCTGGGTTTAATGAAGATGCACTTTAAATGAAGTTTTAGAGAAAATGACTCAATTAAGTCTTGTAGAGATAGAATGGCTGGCCTTTCAGTAAACGCTCTTAACCTCTAACCTCTGCAAATCTCGCTCATCTCATCTTGTCAATTTATTGATGGCACTAGTTTTTTTTTATTATTTCACCGAAATATGCTTGTAATAGATGTTATCGGGGTCCACACTGAATGAATCTTCTAAATGGTATTTTGTTCATAATTGGCAATCTTTTCTAATCTGTTAAAGTTGTACGCATTAATATGTTGAGACGAACAGTGGCCAGTCAGTCTACCAACCAAGCAGCCAGACATCATAGTAGCCAACTAAGTCGGACTTCAAATCAATAATTTAATTACAATAATACTGAAATGAGACATTTGGAAATGCAATTAAATAATGCATAACTATTTGGCGTCAATTAGTCGAGTGTCGGGGGTTCCATACTGACATTTGAAACAAGTCCACTAATCATATTGCGTTTGTTCGTTTGCTCATCTGAGAACCGGTAATTTGTATTAGGTATTTTAGGAAGGTATTTTCAAACAAAATTTATTTATTTATTATTGTATTAAATAAATAAATAAATAAATAAACAAACAAACAAACAAACAAACAAACAAACAAACAAACAAACAGACAAACAAATATTGATTATACTGTGATGCAAATCTAGTAACATACAATGATATACTGACAAATCTAAACGTATTGCCTTCGTGAATACCGCTATGGTTTACTTCCTTTCAAAATCGGTATTTGATATTTATTGTGCGATAGAACAGGTTTATGTACTCGGTAACTGCGTGATGAGTGTACAACGAGAACGCAGTTGAGCAGAAAATTACACCAGTTAAGTGACACACTTAAAACTACACAAAAATTGATTATTTTTTTCGTACTATTGAATACATGCGCCGTCGGAAAGGGCTCCTTAAATATATGCATGCTTCAAAAACCAAATCGCAAGTAATATAATCATGTAACCCATAAAATTATATAAGCTTACATTTGTTTTTTCTCCCCATTAAATTGTAGTTGATCTCCGAGTGATCTATCACAGAGGGCTAAAGGGTCAGTAAGCCAACTTAGTTCCACTGCAATGGATTATACAAACATTCATCCCTAGAAACTATTCATCATCTTAATCTCGTTTAATACTATGACGTCACGTATATTTTGCCCTTTATTCATTGAACAACCCGGCTCGTAATGGCTCCTACATTACACTGGTAAACTCCCTATTGAAATGTGGACCGTGATGAAACTACTGACTACTTTACCTGTAATGTCCGCTTCCACAAGAGAAATTTTTGTAATCGGAAACGCTTTAAAGGTCGCAGTCAATTACGCATGCTATTTCCTATAGCATTCCATTTTACTGGTGAGAAGTGGACAGAAATGTCCACTCAACCATCTTTGGCATTTAAGAATTTCGCTGTAAATACACATTTATAGCTCAATTCCGCACCGAATACTGTGAGATTTTGAATACACTAATTCCTTAAATTTGCATCAAAGTATAAAAAGCATTATAATTTATTTTACACCTTTTTGATATATAATCACTACCGGGCTAAATGCATAATCGGCACTATAACTTGACATATTGTATAATGAACCGTTGAAGATACCATGCTTATGAGGAAATACGTGCATAGAAAGCCGACATAGATTTTAGGCTCAAATGGGCATTTGGAATGCTCGAATTAGCCTCCGTTTACTGTAGTTTCATCTAAATGAGATATATAAAGAAGCTGCGTGTGTCATTGCATAGAGCTAAAAAAAAAAACGAAATTAGCTTCATGGTCATTGCCACGAAATTTAACACTTAAAACAATATTAAAAAAACTGTTTGAAATTGAAACATTCTAATCATTACAAAAGGGTATATAAACAATGTAAGTTCATTTGTCAGCTTCCTCTTTAAGGACTATTTCCAGTTAGTTTTATTGTTCAATGTCGTAATATGCGTACACTGTGATGACGTAATTAGGATCGGCATTAACATATATGGTAACGCGATGGCTATACAGTATATTAACCTAAATCCTAGACCTAATGTCAAGACACGTATTTTTTTTTTCAATTGACTTCAATATCAAATCATTTACCTAATCCTTTATTTGGCTCGCTCAATGATTAATGCAAAAGTGGGAATTTTTGTTTTTTCTATGAGGATCACAAATCGTGAATCGCATATAGCAAATGGCGGTCTAGTAAATAATAATAAAGCTGGTAAAATGAAGTTGGTATAATAGCAATAAATTACCAGATATTGCACAATTCACGACATATATGTGCGTGCCGTGAGAAATATCAAGTCGTATACTCCCACTGTTATTCACGCCTTACTTCGGCTTACTTCGAAATACGGAAAACCGTGGTATATCTCCTATTTAAGAACGACTTGCAAAATTAAAAAAAGCACGCTCTCGCCAAAATGGAATGACGTATTAAATAAAAACCTATGCTTTGATATTGCAACATTAAAATGATACTAAAATCTGTTTATGCTATCGCGGCATTGACCAGGCAACTGCTCATGGATTCTACACACACTGTGAACATTAAATAAAGCTTTGGTATTTCAGTCAAAAAGAATGAGTCATTTTTCTCCTGAGTACATTCTATCATATTCCCATTCAGTGTATGTATGTGCTCGTTTCGGTGTCGTTTGAGCATTTGGCATAATGCCATATATAGGTAAATATTGAAATATGTGTTAAGTGTAACTGTGTATCTTCGGGAATTGTCTGAAATAGTTGAAAGAAGACGATGTCTCCCGACAAATATGACTCAGTATATAACGTTTCTGACGTTTACACGGTGCACCAGAAAATACTGTTTGAAGACTCTATATCTGGCTACCTAGCAAATACTATAATAGACAACACATGTTCAATTCTCGGTCATATATCGACGAACACATACAATTGTATTCTGAAATGAACATAATGATGTTCTGGGGAAAAGGTGTGTCGATTTCATTTTTTTAAACAACAACTGAAGTCGACGGTGTACAGCATTCACTACACGTATTCATTTAATTTGGCAGACCAAGCCATGCACAGAAAGGCGATGCGTAAAAATGAAGAGAACAAGGCATTGTGCGTATAGCGAAGCGAGTCAACGTAAATCAAGATTAATATTAGGCTTAAGGCATATGTTGTTGAATTAGTTTCCAATTTAAGGGAAATAAATAACAATTTGAAAAATGTGCGATATTAATTATTAACATAATTTGGTAATTATATGTACCACGTGGTACACATATTACTAATCCAATTGTTTTGCGCATCAAACTGTTTTTATTTATTTTTATTTTTTTAAAGAAATTGTTCTACTAGAATATGTAAATGATCAAGTGTTGTCATTAACGGGAAAAACATGGATATTGTTCGAATTTTCCTAACAGTATTTATTACGATTTTGTTATTTGCCGCATGGCTAGTTTTCCATCAATTTGTCAGTTCACGCCGTTTGTAGTGTGAAACGTTCACCATCCCTACAGAAAAGAAAAAAAAAGACAAACCATTATGACAATACATTGTGACAAATTAATATGAACAATTTACTCCGCGGCAACAAATCACAAATGCAATCATACCCCCGTGATTTCAATTTCCCTTCCACATAATGCATGAATGCTTATATGTTATCGCACAGTCTTTGTCAGTAGTAATTTTGGGGACAGATCACGATTGCAAACAAATTAAATAATCAAAGTGCACGACACGATACACCACGGGCGGATGTATACATCATGTCCCAAGGAGTAATACGGATCGATGACACGAACATTAACTGAAGCAATCAATGATGAACTCGGAACTGTATACGTCATTACTGAAACCTGCCAGTGTGTTACGTGTTCATGCCCTGGAACACAGCAGCGTTGAAAACAGTGAATTGACTGAAATCAAAATTTTAGTCCCGAAAACCGGTAATGAGATTTCCAGCAGTGCCTGTTAATCCCGACCAATAACATCAGTCGTGTATTGATCACCACGATGGGGACCACAACGAGTTAAACTCATAATCGTCAATCCTCGTGACTGCTTAACCGACATTTGCATTCTACGCTGATGCATAACCTCTTTCAGGATATTGACTGATATCGATCCCTAACCGTGACTTTAACTTCGGTATCATTTTTCGTGCTGTGTTCTAGCCCCGAGGGACGTAGATGTAAGGTGAAGCATGTTTATTCGTACGTGTCCATCAAACATTTAAATAATAACACGTGTTCGTCACATCGGTATATTGCTGGAATGGTCTTGTGTTATGTATTTATCACATAGATTTTTTTCAATTTCATACTTTATAATAATTAAAACATTATGCATTAGAATGCATTTTTGTGCATACATTGTTTGCTGAAAACCTGCGAAATAATCAGTAAGTGTTGTTTATCAAGTATTTATAACTATTGGAATAAAAACAAGTTATTCCAGCACTCGATCGCCAGATAAAAATTCCAGCACTCTGTTGATGAGACTGTAATGATTTACGTAACCTGCATTTGCACGCCACCCAGCTTATAGCGTTCTCGAAAAGCATCTGCGTGGCGCGCGTAGAACACGCTGCAGCGACCCCATACGTTCAGTGACGACTTCGCTGTACACATTTGCTTCATAAAAAGAATATCCTAACCATTAAAACGGCGTATTTTACTTAATATCCATTCTGGCACATTCGATGGCTAGCTCAGATGGCTAAAGATTTCTTCAAATGCTTGAAAGCAACAACGGCCATTGATATTTAGTATGCATATGAACAATATGCATTTCAATAACAATGACATTAATCATTATAAAGACATTGACTTTGCCAACTTAATATAATTTATGAATAGATTATATCGAAAATGTTTCTGTTTATCATACATATTTGTTATTGTTTGTATTCTTCACATAGTCTAGTTTGTTCTTGGATTCCCCGCAACAGAAGCTCATGCACAGTCAATTGTGTATATTTAATGTAGTATAACATTACCCTGGGCCAATTTTCTATCTCATCTGATACTCTGGATATCGACATATGCTTACACTCATGGTGGAAGAAATCGATGTGAAGATGGGCGGCATTTACTGCACGTCTTACAGCTTCACACATCTACTTCATCAGTTATTTCATGTATTCACTAGGAGTTGAAATAGCTGAGCTCTCGTCTTAAAAACGAAAAATAAAGACTCTCTACAGAGATGCTAGTTGCGTGTATATTAACTTCACTTTTATAGCGGTAATGGACATTTTTTTAGCAAATTGCTCACATTCAATATAGTCGAGAACCGTTTATTTGTAAAAAGCCGCGCTTCTAATGTCCCACTCGATCATCTTTTCCCGATGAGTGGATGACATATATCGACCATTTACAGTTTGTCTCGATTGTACTGAATTTTCTGTAACACGTGCCGTTTTGCATCTGGTAGCGTTGGTGACGAAGATGTTTATAGTGAAATGAGCTTGTGGTGAAATATGTTATTAGGTTCAGGTATTACAACACATACGGCACAGTTTGATACAAGATGCCCCAGCCAATTATTCAGTTGTGCTGGATCAGGTGATGGGACATGCCTAATTAGAAGTGATTGCTGACTGTGAAGAAGCCAGCTTAAGAGCTTTTGCTAAAACCATCTTAAAGTATTAGAGTACAAACTGACGCAGAACTGTAATTTTCCCCCACTGCCTGATCATAAACGTTCAGTTTAAGTATATTCAACGGTTTGGCTGAACAATTCGAAGGTATGATAATATAAATGCTATTGTAACATCGTATCCTTGTCCTTTTTGGGAGCGCAATGTATAATTGCAACCCCCACTATTAGTCCCTACATCAATGGATAGGCATGCTATGCACCGACAATTATAGTAGAACTTTAAATTCACTTGTTATGAGAGATTTAACCTTCTATTGAAAATACTGCGAGATTTATTACAAAGGGAATACTTTGTTGTGTAATCTTTAACTCAATGTACTGGAATACAATGAGTCGCATGATGTAGACATTTCAACTATCTTAAGCTAAAACTTTCTTTTTCCTATACTTTTTTTTTGAGATACGATGTGATATGTTTCACAAATCTCATAGTGTCATTTTGTTCAATCAGTTGTAGCAGAATGACTAATTGCAAACTCCTAAACTCATTAATATTTGAACTTTTACTCTAGGGAAGACGATTATTTTGAGAGTACCTCAATTTCTCTCGCACGATGTGTGTTGTTTTATTAACGAGCTCATTATTTTGAGAGTAAAACGAGTCAGATCACGCGGGTGAGTTGAATTCGGCGTTTCGGCGAATAACTAAAAGATCGACCTGTTATAGTAGCCTGCAACACTGTATAGTAAATATGCTCAGGAAATTGTTTGAATGTACGGATCTAGAATTGATTGCGGCAGATGTTGTGTACGATTGTAGGCGACCTGCCACTCGTGATTTTTCAGCAGTTCTGCGTTGAGTTATTATATTGAACTGAAAGTATTATGACAACATAAATTACCGTGTTCTGTGTTAATTCAGATCATAATGCCTACTGTTCAGAGGCACCATTTCTAACTAAACACACATTTACTCATTTCTATCTAAACAAACTGATCAATACGACGTTGTTGTTTTTTTTATAAAGAAGTGTTTCTTGATTCGGGTACGACGTCGACTCAATAAATTGCGAAAAGAGCGAAATGTGCTTGTTGAAGCAAACACATGCAGTACTTGATTAGCGCAGGTTCGATTGATGGGATTAGATAGTGTACTTGATTAATACAATGCGAAGTCAGGTGAATGTAGGGCGTGAATTTAGCGATGTGAAGATAATGAATACTCTCAATAAATACGGATAAATAGTGTATATTGTTTAATCAAGATAAGAGGTTGTCTAGTACATTCGATTATTAAAGAAAGGACTCATTGATGAAGTAGTCTGTTAAGTTCGGTAGTTGATTGCAGTTACACTGGAGTTCTGTAGGTTTTTTTGATGGGTAAAACACACGGTTTATTTAATTGGCGTAAATTGTTCAATTTCTACAGGCTCCTGATGTGATTAATCGATGTTGATGCCAGGTCTGATGATTGCTGCAGATGCCAGACCTGATAATTCCTGCAGATGTCAGGTGTACTTGATTGCTCGATTTCAGTCAATAAGTGGTGCATGATTGCTGAAGTTATAAGGGGATTTATGTGAATAAGGTTTTTCATTGCTGCATTTAAAGGATGAGGTCGATTTCTATGTACATGATGATGCGCATGATGTCTGCAGTAAAGTGTTTCTCGACGTCCGTGAAAAGATGCGTACATGATTTCAACAGTTAATTGGTGTCTCATTCCGTGAAAAGACGTGTGCCTATCTGCTGTAGTTAAGGGGTATCACGATTCCTGTAAACAAAGAGTGTGCGTACTTGCTGAATTTAAGGTGGGTCTCAATATCCATGAAGAGATAAGTGCGTGATTGCTGAATTTAAGGTGGGTCTCAATATCCATGAAGAGATATGTGCGTGATTGCTGAATTTAAGGTGGGGCTCAATATCCATGAAGAGATATGTGCGTGATTGCTGAATTTAAGGTGGGGCTCAATATCCATGAAGAGATATGTGCGTGATTGCTGCAGTTCTTGATTTCTGTGAACAACAAGTGTGCGATTTTTGATGCGGTTAAGGGGTTTCTCGATCTCCGTGAACAATGCGCTGTTACGTGAGTGTAAATATATTACACACTGTTGATAAGTGAACGCGTCGCTGTAATAAATAAATAAATAAATAAATAAATAAATAAATAAATAAATAAATAAATAAATAAATAAATAAATAAATAAATAAATAAATAAATAAATAAATAAATAAATAAATAAATAAATAAATAAATAAACAAACAAACAAACAAATAAATAAATAAATAAATAAATAAATAAATAAATAAATAAATAAATAAATAAATAAATAAATAAATAAATAAATAAATAAATAAACATGTTGAATTATGCTAAACTTTATACTAATAATAGCATAGTGAGGGTATAATGATATCTTATTATTTAAAATTATTCAGTGTGGCATCTGCTCTATTTAATTATATTATTCAATAAATTGTAAACATAGGATGTTTCAATTATAAGTCGGAATCAGAAGCCCCATTAAACATTGAAGGTTATTCTTGCAGGTTATTCTTGCGACCAAATTGTATAACATTCGCATCTTCTAACACACGGGAGACAACATCAACATTCTGTGTGATTATAGAGACACTATTAGTACGTACGTGTGCAATAACTCTATCCATGGCCATGTTTTTCAAGTTGTGACAATGTTGATAATGCATGTTTTATATATATATATATATATATATATATATATATATATATATATATATATATATATATATATTATAAATTAAACAATAAAACAATTAAACAATAAAATTAAACAATAAAATCCCACATAATATTCCATGACCAACGCCATAAAAACATTATGTTTATATGTTTATTAATATCATTTCCTTTACGATAATGTTTGATTTGCAACATTTACAACACTAACAGTAACACGGAAAAATATATATCAAAAGAAAAATCGATAAACCTGATTAACGGTTGCCATAGAGAGTGGATCATTTTTCTATGTTTCGTTATGTGATCTAGACGCTCAGATTACGTGTCTGCGTTTAACAATAACGTTGATACGGTTATAATGTCAGAAACCACACCCGCTTATCTTAGATTGCCCGGGGTTGTTTTAAGCATTCAAGGCAGAGTGTCACGCACCCGCAAACTTCATGTGTGTGTAGGAGATGGTGCCATCCGGTGTGGCTCAAAGAAAAACAAAATCATCCACACACATACAGGTGGTATTTTACTGTGTTTTAATTATCACAAAGCAGACATCTCCCGGATGTAGAATGTTGGTGATGTGATCTAATGTCAAATACGCTCGTTTAATTCAGCCCAGTTGAATTTCACTTTACAAAACTTTTCATCTAGAATACTATGTACGCGTAAGAAAAGCCACTGTACCTGTTACTAGGCAAACAAATACAATCACATACATGACGATTTTACTTCGTACGACGTTTTCAATTAAAATTAAATGTACCTTACTGGTTCGTAACACACACAGAGAAGACGTTGTCATAGGGCTACGTGTTAAATAACAAATACTAGATGGATTCACCAAAGATGTACAGCTCTTGTCCTGGGCTTCACAATGAACCAGTTAAATTATGCAAATTATGCTAGTTAATTATGCATAAATCATGAAATGCAACATTAAATGACATATCAATTCTGTGTCCAATGGTTGTGGTCGTCGTTACAGTCCGTTTTTTTTTACGCATCCCGGGGGGGGGGGTCGTTATTTAATTTTGCTCTGTATTATAATAATAATAATATCACGTTCAAAAAAGGGATGCGCAACAGCGTTTACAGATGATCCAATCTTAACTTATAATTCTGTGCAACCTCTTATCAACGTCTGTGATGCAGTAATTTATATCAAAGTTGCATAGTTATTTTTTTTCTGTGATTCATGGTAATTTGTTTCTAATATATATATTCTTACCATCGTTAAGTGTTCCACGTATACATGGTGGAGCAAAGCAATGAATCCAGCCTTATTATTTAAAAGACGGTGGTCATTTCGCAGAGCAAGCACGTGTAAATAATGATTAATACACGCGATGTTTACGTCGCTATGAGACCCATAGTGATAGCGAACACGACGGTCACCATCCTTCAATATTGTATACTCCACCCATTCTATACACAGAAAGGACAGAAACCTGTTTCATTTTACAGTTTCTGCCATTTTAAATATTAATTATTTTATTGGCTCGTCACATCATATTACTCCATTGAATAATTCAGAAATCATATGTGACGGCAGTCTGAATAATTGATTTGAAAATGTCGCACTATCTATTTCTGTTATTCTTGATATCGCCTACTCGTTAACAACGCCTGCTAAAGCGTGTATGTGATTACGTACCAAAGCATACAACTCGAAAAACACGTGAGCACTATGAGGTCATGTGTATTTCGTAGTAAGTAAGAGACATCACGGGAGCACTGCCGTGTTGTGGGATTCGATTGTATCCACGCATGTCTTGAATTTAGAATTTCTACAATTATATGCAATAATCACAAATATGGCGTGGTAAAACCATAATTTGTTTAGACGAAACCTCGCCCAATTTAGTACGAGAGATGTGGTACAAATTCTCAGCTAAATCATGATTAAATGATGGTTACGGCATATAAACCTCGAGTGCGGAGCGCATACGTACGTACAGTACTTAAATCAATACTAATACTTAAAGTAGGGATTGTGTACAAGCTGCGTCTACTTTATCTATGTTTCGTTTAAGTGTATTTTCAATTTGCAATAATCCTACATACAGTTGCACTAACACCATTACAGCGTTCACTCCCCTTTTAATTTACATTAGCAGTTCAACCCCCCCCCCATTTCTGGATTATGCCAATAAATATCAAGACTTTGTTTTAAAGCTCGTTCCACGTTGAGGCGACAGTCGCATGACACATCACCAATGGATAATCCCGCGATAAGCTAAATTTAACGCCAGGTTTTGTATTCATCCGAGCCGTAGTTCTCATCCTCAATTATTGAATGTGATAACCTGTAGTTAACGCTCCGTTTCACATATTACTGTACGTGACGTCACACTATGTGGTCTGTCCATTATTACGTAACACTGTAGACTCGCATGTGATACAAATTCATGTCAAATCTTCGATATCATCAAAATTTACAAATTTGTTATTTTACTGAGATCAAAGATATTTCAGTATTCATGGTAAACACGTAATGGAAATTTATAAAATAATTAGAATTATTTGCAAATCACTTGAAGATGACGCAGTGTGCTAATAACACTTACGTTTTAACTCATTTGAAAAAAAAACACATAGATAATTAGGAATGATGAAGATCAGAGCTCGTTTCATGTGAAGTTTTTCTGAATTCGGTAAAAACAATGTAGAAATTGCGCAAAAACAGTAAAATTATATATATCATCTATTTCGCGCTGTGGTTTTGTAGAAGTAAGAAAATATCAAACTCATCAAGGAAACTGAAATATATCAATGGCATGTCGCAGACTACGTCATGGTAATCAAACAACTACAACGAATCCACCGTAAACAAGAACGAAAAGAACAATAGCATTGTGCTGAAAAGGTGTAGGGTTTCAGAGAAGAAAGAGCTTGTCAATTTATTTGAAGACATTGAGTGTCGACGGATGATGGACTCGGACGACTTGGTCTAGTAATTACCGTTTGGAAATCGCACCCTGATCGCATTAAGCTCAATGACAGTTGAGTTAACGGTATTGCTAACGGTCTCTGACTTAGTAGAATCTTTTCGGAAATGAATGATTCCGCCCATATTAACGCATGATGGATTATAATCCCCCTTCATTCAAATGTATTTGGCAGACAGTCCCAGAAGTTGTCAACTGGAGCAGAACGGGTTAGATAAATTCTTTTACAGGTCACTGCTTCTGTCTTACATAATGATTGAAATACGAGTAACTTATTCGATTTGTCATGTTCTAATTGGGAGATATAAATATATCTACATACCAATATTTCGTTGTCGCCGCCACCTCCCTCGTTAATTATAAAACTGTCTGGGTCTTTTACTTTATTTTATAAACGTGTTCCATTTCTCTCTTCACTGATTACTTGACTCACTAACTCATTAACATAGGCCATTTAACAAAAACTCAACTAAACACGACAGGCGACAATGAATATTAAGCTTATTGAAATTGTGATCACGATTCATCAACAAACGCAAAAACTCAAAAAAAAAAAAAATGACCAATGAAGTGTGCATAAAATGATCCCTGGTGATATCCCAGACCCCACTCCCCATAAACCCGATCGATTGAGCCAGGAACGTAAATCAAGTCTTGAAATTTATTCAGGATTGACTGTGTCATTCATGGCTATACGAATATAATCACATTAGTCTTCAGGGCTCCTTCAAATAACCTTATTTTTTCCAATATGCAGGTTGTAATGTTCCTTCATAGAACCTAGAAGAGCGGACAGTCAGTTTTAAAACCGAATACAATTTTCACTAAATACATCAAATAAATTAGCATACTATGAGCTTATCACCTTCTATCACTTTTTAATGCGAGTGGCGTCATGGATTAGCATTATTCACGAATCGAAGGTTAGTTGATAATATGGACCATGACGATACGAGTGCAAGAAGTGAAAACTGATGGACGGAGTCGATTGCTGCTAACAGTTCAAGTAGAACAAGCATGGCAACTTTGTACAGCAAATGACGTCACGTTGGGCAGTAACTGCGCTATTTCAGTGTTATATTAGGCAGATTGAATTTGGTTCAAAAAGTTTATTGGATTGTAGAATTGAATAAAATAAAACATATCCGAGTTCTAGATAATTTATACAATTCCAAAGGAGTATATTGAATTGAGACAATGAATTTATCACTTATGTATATAGACTACTCAAAATGTTCGTTAATATTTACATTATTAATTAATGGAGATGTCAATTATAAGTGTTTGTTGATTTTCATTGTTAATTAAGGTAACCAGTTTCATTCAATTATCATCAAAAGTATCATCATGTGTCACTCATCCCGGCTTTTACTTTTGCGTTAAAAGCAGAAATGCCAACCCCAATTTATGCAATGTCACATGATTAATGCACGTTTTATAAATTATTTATTATATTACATTGTATTGTATTCACACAGTCAATTAGCCATTAACATTCCATCTTTAATTATGTCCGTTTTCGTGTTTAGATACTACAAAAAATGTGGTGATATAAATAGTCTCATCTTTGATTGACTAATTACAAACAATTACAATTGTAAACACTCGCACAATGCACAGACGTAATTACGTGGCATGGCAATTTGACGAGCATCCTTTATATGGAATTTTATATTGACGGCGACGATAGTAACGAGCTCTCAATTTGTCATTATGTGATATCTATAATCTGCGAAAATCTTATTGTAGCTTGCGACGAAATAGTTTCCCTTACATTGATGAAATGATAGACATTCTATTATCTCGAATATTGGTTTCTGAATGTCACCTTACTATGCAATTCGATTATAACTGTCACAGAATGCGGTTTCCAGCAGTTATTAATATCAATACGAACAAGAATAATATTTTACTAAATTGGTAGTTTGAGGTTTGCTGTCGATTTTAACAAAAAAAACGTGAACAACTGCAATACATTTGAAATAGGAAAGTAGACATAACCTATCGTAATTATAACTTCAGTTCAACAATATGCCAAATAACATTCAGTTATATTAGTTGCCAAGGAATGTAATCAAATCTGAGTTACCGTGATCAAAAAACATAGATCAGATATACATTAACAAATATATAAGCGAACATTACCCTGGGTAATCGATATGAGTGATGAATGGCGTTGCTCATAAAAGATGTTTCACGGCAAGTCACTGAATATTAAATCCACTTAACAGTATATTCTTCAGAAGGTTATGCCACATTCATTTCTTTTTTTTGTACAAAACACATACTTATTGCACTAGAAAGGACATCACTTATTGACAAAATATTCGACATATTAGTAGCAAACAATTAATTGACCTGGCACAGTTCCCGTCGTAATATAATATACAAAAGTGAAATGAAATCTTATATACGGGATTACATCCCATGTCATTAGTGTAATGACAGAAATGTGACAAAAGAAATGATTTTTTTTCCTATAAGCGATCTTGAATCCATAATTCAGTTCGTACGTGTAGAATATGACTGAAATCGGCCCTGAGATGCCAGAGATGGGCCACCATCTTTCGATGTAATGTTGCATCGCTAATATATTTCAATAAGCAATCCTAGATCGATGTAGGTTTCATCGCAGCTGAAAGGTGTGTATACTACATTGAAACGTGATTTATTGACCATACATCTAAAAACGGTCAACTGATACTTGTCATGTGGTTCTCCACGAGATCGTCGATAGTAGAATAAACAAACCTGGTATACACTGCATATTGAGTTAACAGATGAATGTCATCGTAATGGGTTTGCAGACAATCACGCGGACCACTTTTCTTATCATCAGTCAATTGTAAAAAGCAAAACCACTTTAAACCACATGTTTCCCCATGTTTCGTTTCCACATTTTCAAAAGCAATCCATTCACTTATGATTATAATATCTAAAAACTATATATTTAAATAAATAGGTATTTGTGGAAATTGGTGTTTAGAAAATGCATGGAGGAATATTGCATTAAAATGTACTCAAATATATTGTGGCACCAGTACGTTGTGTCGAATTATATTGTTATTATTGTCATCAAAAAAATACTAATATTAATATGTTTCCGGTAAACATTTTTATGCAGAGAATTAATGAATGCGGATTTTAAAAACTTATGTTTATTGTAAATATAATAAAACAAATCAAATATCATGATATATTTGCAAATGTATTTAAGTCTGCCCACTATAGAGATGCCTTACATGTGCCCTATTTGCCCTTCGACTGCCAATGAGGGCGCTGGTTATTAGTGTTATTCTAGTGTAAACAAATGCACAATGGTATAAGCATACGCGCGTTCAGGGGTAGTTTTCAAAGCAGTGAAAATGGACAATCAAACAATTTGAACGGACAGAAAGTTAAATGTAATGAAATGGGTGAAGTGGATGGGTGCAGATTAGTTGATTGGGACTGGAATAGACATATTTATTTGTTTCACTGTTTTCTTTTTTTCAAAGGAATCTGGTGTGCTCGAAGGGACGACATCCGAGACAGCAGTGGTACCTTTATATCAAAGAAGAAAGACTTTGAAGAGACGCTAATGCTTTAGTTCAGTTAATTACCCATGTTGGGTAGTGTTCCTACAATCTCGCGAAAGGCTTGAATTTCAGTTAATGCACTTTATCAGTTGCACATAAGTCGATAATTTGTTTCAAGAAACACTCCTCCTAGACTAAGGGCTAAAACCCAAAAGGAGTTCGTTACACCCCTTTTGTTAGCAATGTTTTTCTGAATCTGCAATGTCTGGGGAACAAAATAAGCCCTGCTGTAATAGCTTTCATGCGGGTCTTGACCCTGATTTTTGGGTTTAAAAATAGGTATTTTTGTACAAAAATATTTAAATAAGTAAACATTTGCAAAATGTATTCTAAAAATGTAAAAGGGCCCAGGACAGTGAAAAGTGTTGATAATCTTGTAATATATCTGTATTTAGTCTCTTATCCCATAAAAATAAAAGAGATATGTTTTTGGGTTTTTGTTCAAAAAAATCAAAAATAACAATGAAAATTTCAGATTTCACATGTTTCAGTCATTTATTAAACTTCGATTATAAATGAATAACACACACATGATATATTAAATTGAAGCCAATCTTTCCAGCTTTTATATTCTTCTGGTCACAAAACCAACTTTTCATTTTACTTAAAGTATAACAAACATTTTAAAATAAAAAAAACTAATAATTACATATATTACAGTGACAATTCTACATAGCCAGTATAACCATTTGATAACACATAGAAAATCCCATTATACATCTTCTCCCATCTCCAAATTATGTTTTGACTGAATATAACACATTTGTGGATAGAATACATACTTGCTATTTAGGTAGTAATTTGTATTATTAATAATTAACTAAAATATTATTAAATCTAGGATAACATCATATCTTAACCCGGTATATATATTTAAAGTAACCCTTGTAATAATGTGACTTAATTCTCACAACACTATAACAAATAAATTGAAACCTAACAAATATCAATTCGCACTGTTAGAACTAACAAAGATAATAGGATAAATCGCAAGATATATCTTAATGAACAGTATCACAAGAAAGTACATAACAAATGTTTAATCTTTATGTGCCTCATATCTAAGTCGTCGTCATCTGATGTGTCGTAAAACAACTGCTTGTATTTATTTTGACATTCATCTCTGAGACTCCCATGTATTTCCATGCTTCAGTACATGCAAGACTTTCCTTAGAGCATTGACAATTCCTCTTACAAGATGACTTTATACATGCACAGGATACCAACTGTAATAGGGCTCGTGGTGCTGCATCCATGGTCATATACACAGGCACTAAACAACTTCCATCTTCAGTTTTCCAACCATGGTTCCATGGTGACGGAATATCTGGCTTACCATCTAATGGATGCTTCCAAACGAAGGTCTGGTAGTTCGCTCTCAATATGTGTTGGTGTAAACTATCATATGTAGGTCGTAATGCTTCATTCCTGGATCTTTTCTGAGAAAACATTCTATATCACAGCTCATTCACACCTAGTTAGTTCATGGAAACCTGGTAATTCTAGATCCAACGCTTTGAGATAAACTGTGGATCGGTATGTATCATCGCTTATCACCAACTCCTTTATGGAACCAAAGTTCTGCACACCCCAGAACAGTATGGAAGCACGTACAAATATGTCAGTGTCAGGTGACCTTATGATTAAACATGGATGGTCTCTGTCTGCATGTTCAGCATAGAAAATGTTCCTCGTATCTGCCTCCTCGTGGTTACAGCTAAGTTCTGGAATGTCTTTCTCGATACCTTGATATGCAGCACATGTTGTCAGTCTACTTTGGAAACCACCTCCCACATAAAGAACTTGGCCTAATTGGAGTCTTACTTTAGCTATTTCTAGCCATTGCTGGGATAAGAACTCTGCTAAGTTGTTCTTGTTTAAAGAGTTGCCGATATATTTCCTCCACTGTCTTGGTATTGGTGTCTGTGGGCTTTGAATTCGGATTTCTGGTAAGCTAGTAGACGTCGGTTGATCCGCGCAAGTCTCTTGTCATGGATTTCATCGAATGTGTCTGATCATACCTGTCAAATACGACATCAATCCTTGTTCATGATGGATTATCAAATGGTCGAACTATGTGACCATATAGCTGCAGTGCATAGTCTCCAAAGCATGTGACATTCCTCGGGCTGATCATTTGAACAAGTGCCATGGCATCAAAAATATAAGCTGTCAAGTTTTCTGGCTGTGGTTTGTTGAACTCAGGTTGAACTTTGTTCACTAGTACTTGCAACAGTTTGCTTTTATCCGACTTTCGCATGGTACCACCAGAATGGGTTAATGAAAGAGGAACTGCTGACAGTTCATATCGAAGAACCTCTTGCAGATTAATGTCCCTAGTTTTTGCTACCACCAGAAGCCTACTGATTAGTTCCCGATCTGCATTCAAGTTGACTGTTTTCTCCTTTGATGTGGTAATAATCTTACATGATTTGTTAATTGAAGTAAATGTCTTGAGGTTCATTCTTTTTCTTGGATGGAAAAACGGTTCATTGTGTGTATTGAGTCGGTTCTCGCCAAATGTCTGCCTAGCTTTAACCCCATCTGAATGTGCCAATAACAAGCTTTTAAAGACTTCATTTGTTGCCACAACCCCTGTTGCTATGTTAACAAGCTTCTCCTCCTGTGCAGAATCAATTTGAAATGGGTTTGACATAATTTCAATCATGGTAGTGATAATATTGTGTACATCACTTGATCATGCCTGGTATGGCCTCTTTATGAAGATCTGATGCATCATCCATGGAACACATCATCTTCATTGATGTGGTGATGGCAGCACGTGTATGTGCAGTAATATACCAACGATCTAATGCAGCTGTATTCTTAGTCATTCCAATAACGCCTTCCTTAGACTTACTGTCACAGTTCTGGAATTGCTCTAAGGCCAAATCTGTCCACTTGGTTGAATGTGGCATTCCTTGAGCGGTTAACTGGGAAGTACCCTGCTACAAAGTTATCATGTACCTCTGGAGCTGTTTGAAGTCGCATATCTGCCATATAAACATATGCAAAAAAATGCTATCATTTCAGTAAGTGCAGAGATGAAGGTCCCAGTTTCTCTGTCGTTCAGCATAGATGAAGCGGAGCATTATTTCGACCATCATTATGTATTGATTCCAAAACCTGTATGTAGCTGACTGCTGACATTTACTCTCACAATATTCCTTGTAGTTAGACACTGCTGGTTTGTTATTGACAGTTAGATCATGAACAGCTTCTATAAGCTGCTCCTTATCACGCTCTTTTGCAGATGAATAACATTTCTCCATACAATCTAGAACATGATGCTCTTCATCAGCATCAATTGGATCATCAACTGATTGACTATAAGCAACCCACTGCAGCCTCATTAGACTTTCCATAACTCATTTATGGGCATGTATCCCACGGTTATAGGCCTTTCCTTTGAGAAGTTGCATAACACTATTGCTAGCAGATACACCACTTTCGATTAATATATCTTCTATTCCACTATCTTCATGTCGTTTACCAATCACTCCAATATAATTCATAATGGTGTGGAATCCACTAAGGCGCAACACAGTGTTCTTTAATTCATCTGGTTTACGCCACTGTATCTCCTTCGTTTTACAATATATCCCTTCATCAAAAGTTACCACTGAATACGTTTGATCAAGATTGTTCATCATTTTCTGCACAGTTTTCAGTACAGTATATACTGTATTATACTCAGTTGCTGGCTCCGGAATCATTGGACAGTAACCAATTGCAGTAACAAATAATTTCTTGCTTAACAATAAGGAATGTAAACCACTCAAACTTGGTCTCACCTGACTGGTACTCTCAACGTCCACATCATAGTCAAGATCAATCTGAAATGATTTGGTAGGTGCAAGTCTTAACAACATCCAAGCATGATCCAGACTATATGCCTCATCTATGAGGTTCAAGATACCACTTCTTCTGAATCAAACCTTCGAGCAAAAGAGTTTGGACGTTTACAATGTGCTGAATATTCTGACATGCTATATATGGCACGTTGTTGGGCTAATGATTTGTTTCTGGATTTAGTCAATGGTTGAGTAATGGGTCCGTATTTGCCATGAAGGAAGACATCTTCAGGTTGGCTTTGGTATAACATTGCTGTTGTTGAGTGGGTTGTTTCCTTCCCATCAAGTGTCTCTTCATTGAAGTCCAGGTTATCAGCACCTGCTTGTATAAAATACCCTGAATATTATGGTTGATGGCAAGATAACATCTTGTTCATTCAACTGTGATAACTGGTTTTCAGCTAGTCCAGTGTCCAATCGTTCAATCTCATCATAACTACCAGTGTGTCCCTGGCGATTTATCAATGTAATAACATCCTTTGATCCAGTAATATGACGCATGATCATGCCTAGTCCTATATGCTTTGGTGTTTTTGTCATGCATGACTGTGCATGAATGAGATCCTGTCCAATAGCTAGTATATGTCTATGTAAAGCAGGATCATTAACATCTAATCTATCTAAAGTCATTTGTTCAGTTTTATCATGTCCAACTTGTAACATCCAATATAGAAACATGTAAATTTTGCCTGGAACTATTTTTGAAGCCATGTCCAAAGATATGTCCCTTGTGTCTAATGGATTGGTTTGTATACCAGTGCATCCTGCTAATTCAGATCGTAATATCTATGCAGCATGATATAGGGTTGATGTTGTATTCTGTGCCCCATGTGGTTGGCTGGTAGCATTGCTTTGCTTATTTGATGGCATCCTCTTTTGATATTTGACTACTATATACAAGATCAGATCTTGTCTTATCAGCCTGGGACTGTATTGAAATTATGTTACCATAATAAGTAAGAAGACGCTTCTTCAATTTGTCAGATCTATAGCTTGATATATCTGGTACATCATTTAGTGTTTAGTGTTTTGTATCTGCATAGCAGAGTTGACATGTCAAAGGCTTTGATACTGCTGGAAGTAGTAAGCCTTATAGTTCTTGCATAGGTTTGATAACAGCATGAATGATAAACAGTGTCAGCAGCAATCAGATCTACACCTTCTACTCTGCGAAGTAAGTCTTCATCACTCCTACTTTTTAGCACTTGATTTCAACCTCTGGTCAGCATTCTTAATTGGACATTTTGACAGTTTTTTGTTTCCCTTGTATTTGATACTTTGGCAGATTATACATAGCTTCCAGTTTGTAATACGACCCATTACTCTACTTCGCAATGACAATTCTTCACATTTTTCAACCATAGGAACTATATTATTGGAGTTGAAAGCATCTTTCCATGGGCATGGCTGGAATAGCACTGCACACACATGTCATCTGGGAAAATTTCTGTATTGCTATCCACATCTGCCAGCACTCTTGAAGCTACTTCGTCTTGCCTGTGCTGTGCTGCTCTTATAAATTCAATTTGACAATGTGCTGATGCTTTACTCAATGTTTCTGGGGTATCTCTCTGACACTTGAGACATTTATTCCAGTTTGTTGTCAATCGTAGCACCTTAGCAGGTTTCAGTTTTATAGAAAGGACTTTCGACATCCATGTTAAGCGAGAGTAGTACGTACCTGTAAAGAAGTATAATGAGAAAATGTACAATCAAAGTGTATGTGTTTATCTATATGGTACTTACAAGGATTTAGATAACTGTCGATTCCATTGATTAGCAAAATAAACACCCAGTAGTGTAGATAACCTAATTTGTAAAATACAATTAGATAACACTTACCCTGTACATAAAAAGCTGAAGAAAGTATTGCAATGTTGTTTAGATGTCACAGTTTACAGAATAATACTTTTGAATATGGATACTACATGAATGTCAATTTAAATAATAAACTCTAAAAACTGGTTTGTTCTATTAGCCTGCAAGATGGAACATTACAGCAGTTCAAAATATATGAAATCAGCAATTTTGACTCATACATTTTGTTACTAAAATCGGACTTTGTTACCTTAATTAATCCATCTTTTGGGAAATATTTTGTCACTAGAGCAATTACGAAGAGCGATCAAGGGATTAATTATAGATTGTATTGTCCTTGTGTAGTTGGAAATGTTAAAATATATATGTTTTAACATTCTGGATTTTCTTATATTTGAAACAAAATAGTGTTTTTTGAACCCAAAGAACAGGGTGAAGACCCGCATATAAGTCATTACAGCAGGTCTCATTTTGCTCCTCATATATTGGTTATTCATAAAAATATAGTCAACTAAAGTTGTCTGGGGGGTGCTACCGACTCGAAAAATTCTGGTCTTGGCCCCTGGTCTATCCGGGTATTATTCATCATTCTTTACAAACAAACAATATATACACTTCACAAAATCTATATATAAACGTAAATACACGAACTGATCTTCTTGTTCTATTTGCAGTGAATATTATGTAATTTGTTTGCTGTATGTCAGGATGACTAAATGGTGTTTTTCAAAAAAAGTAAATCGGGCGCGAACACTTGTATATTAATAATGATTACCGTATATCAAGTTTTGTGACAATAAACACTTTTCAGTGCACCTTTTTGATTGAACAATTTTTCAAAACGTGTGTCAAGTGAATGCACATATAAAAATGATGTGTTAAAACACACATTTTGATTATTTTGAGCACGCCCCCCTTGAGACACTATTCCATCGGTCGTGATCAGTGTAAATTGAATGTTCATATTAGCACATGCTTTAAGAAGTCATTAGAGTTGGCAATTAAAACGTGTACCCGGGGATAATTACGTCTATTTAATCTCATTGACCCATTGGGAAATATTTCACTGTGTCTATCATTAATGCGCTTGGAATAGGTTATGTGGATGGCATTGGACCAGTGAACCATCGACAAATCGAAATTAAATGTATTGACATAAATTACAGATTCGAACTGACAACCACGTCGAAGCTCCTCGCCACTGTATACAGACGCGCACTTCATTGCGACACGCTAGCCGTTCCAAAATACGCATAGAAGTAGCGTATATATATAGAGCGCGGACTTAGGTGGAAATGCACAGACAATGTCTAGGAAAGCCAAATTCGTCGATGAATCCTAAGCTTTTAGAAAGTGAATATACACCAAATCTACCGCATTTAAT
Source organism: Saccoglossus kowalevskii (assembly GCF_978046115.1). NCBI lineage: Eukaryota > Metazoa > Hemichordata > Enteropneusta > Harrimaniidae > Saccoglossus > Saccoglossus kowalevskii. Next base: position 14,598,735 of record NC_140650.1, on the reverse strand, counting down.
TAGATTTTGTATTTAATATAAAATACTAAGATAGGTTTGCCCTTCTTGTTTGTTAGGTTCAAACAACAATCGAGCACAACATAGCCCAGGATTCTGCAAATTAATACTGTTATATCGCAATTCACTGGTTTCCAGACTTTGTGCGCTAAAGTACTCGTGATTTGAAAATCGTTGCCCCCCCCCTCAGAGCTATCTTTTTCGCCTGACGCAGTTTCGTAATATTGTAATGTGACTTTAACTGATACAGTTACCCTTTGAAGTGTGTTTGTTTTTTTAAATTTATGTGCCGAAATGTTTCGCCAACATCAAATCCTTGCCAGGGCACCTTGTTCTGCGCTCTTGTTTTCTTGTCGAGGGTTGTATTTTATGTAATTCAGCTTCCTCAGTTGTGACAAATGAATATTATGAGATTATTACGAGGATACCTCAAAATATGCACGAAGACAGTACAGCGGGACTATCGACCGACGCGCAGTGGATGTCGATGCGACGGCGTACTGTCTTCGTGCAGATTTTTGATGTATCCCGTAATAATCTCATAATATTCAACTGCAAAAGATTAAACGATGCCGCGGAAAACGCGTATTAAGAACTGAAATTTAAATAAAAACTCTCCACGTACACGAGGACTGTAAGTGCCGTATATCAAAAGTAAGCTGCACGACAGAATTGAACAAAATTAAATATAACTTTATTATGCTTACATATAAACTGTATATTCATGTGATAGAGGTCATCAACATTAACAATGTTTCGTTTCATGTAATTGTGATGTCTTCTCTAAACATTTTAATCTTGCTATGATGAAATTGTTTTCGCGTATCTGTTAATCGACTTAATTTGCTGATTATTAGCTGAATGGCTGTGTTATGTCTGGCACCGTTTAGGCCATGTGACGTTTTGGACGGAACTCGACTCAGTGATCAGCCTTGCGATAGTCTTGGGGACTTTTCCCCAGGGCGCTGTGTTTTATAGAGTGCTCGACTGATCGGCTAAGACGAAAGTTGAAACGTATTTCGTTGTGTGTGTCTTATTTGACTGAAAAGCTTAAGTGACTTTCCTGATCCCGTACCTCAAGGGGACGCGATAGACCCCTGACACGTGTGGAGAACCCAGAGGAGAAGAATTTCCCCCTGATATTGCTCTAATTAACAAAGTTGGTTTCTACATCTATCATTGTATATTTCCTTCAAACTTTGAATATTATATTCGCTAAATTGACTTGTGATACATTTTCAATATTTCTAATAATTTTCTATTTCAAGTAACTAATGTTGATCACTCTTTAATATAACCCTTATTATTTATTAAAAAGGTCATTATTAGTTATTTTAGTTTATATCCGCAAGGGTATATTTCTCAATAAAATCATGTCAGGAAACAAAGTAGAAATCTAATCCACTTTGGACAAGACTCCCCTCTAGCTAAACCTTTCAGATTCTGGAATTTTTATGTGTATGGTATTTTGTAATTCGAATATTCTAATTAAATCGTTCTTACCTTCTCATTACCTGAAATTGTTCAACTCAGTGCGAATTTGAACCTCCTGTATAATTATATTTAAGGTCATATATTTTTCATAAAAATAAAAAGATTCTGACTGTTGTTTGTAAAAAAAATTGCTTTCTAATTGGGAGAGTGGATATTTATAACACGGAGAAGGATTCTTGAATGATGACATGCTACAAGACATTGAAGCGAACTTCGTTGACGGCTATCGTCGCAACATGACTACGAACAGGAATATGTCCACTGACTCGTTTCTATCAAAGATGGTAAAAGACAAATTTCACTGCCAAATTCAGCATTTTTCGTTTTTGCCAAAACCGTCTGGAAACATGGAATTATCATGTCCACGACTAATTTATTTCACTAGAAGAACGTACACAAATAACGTGCAAAAATAATTAAAACAGTCGAATTTGATCAAAAATACAAACTGGCGACTGGGTACATCAAATTCCTGGGGAAAAATAGTGAGACAAATAATTCATTAATTTCATTTATTGCGATCCAACACTCAATCCTCAAATCTGCATATATGCACTCTATCTAGTTTATTTCATTCATATTTCACTTTTCAAATGGTTTGATTGCTTATTTCCATCACTTTTAAGTGTGGTATTTTAAAACTATATTTACCTAACCAAAGTTCTTCTGGCATAGAGGACGAGGGCACTGAACCAGCAATAACCCATGTTAATAAGACAAAATCAATTCCGAATATTAGCAGTATTATTAAGGAAAAACATTAAAGCGATTCCAAGATTCACAGTGTGGAAGAGATCGTCACATCGTTAACTAATTTACAATCTAATGCATACCATAAAGGGTATAACACGTAAATATTGTTGACGATCATCAGGATACGTCCGCGCTTGGTTTTTAAAATAATAAATACGTACAGGTGTCAGGCGCCTCTCAGTTATTAAACTTGTGAATATGCCTCATGTAGATACTATTACATGCCATTGAATTACCAACGTTTTAATCACTGAATATATTAAGTTTGTGTACAAAATAATTTAAATATTGCACACTCATATACAAAACGATAACTGTTTAACAAAGTCAAATCAATCACTGTGGATGTCAGTCGTGCTAGAGTATTTATCTGCTGGCTACATGTCAGACAGCGTCTTTAAATGATCTCACGGGAATGTAATGCATTAAAAGATAAGCTGATCACTGGATAACTGTCATGTGTCAGTTTAATTACTTCAATTTGTCCATGTAAGGGGATGTAAACATCGTAGCGACCTGTACGCCGGATTTCCACTGAAATGCGCCATCATCATTGTTGCCCGTTCGTGCCTTGAAAATTGTACAGCGTGTGTGGAGGTGCATATCGCTTGAATGAAACACCATCGCAATAACTGCGCATGCGTGTATTGTACGTGTATTAGCACAGCAAGTAAATGGTGGCCATGACTGACAATCGTATTTTGAATCGTATCTTTGCAATAAGACTTAAGTGGACCTTGGTTCACTAGGTTTAGTTTCGTAATAACATATAGCAATAATAATATAAACACTACGATAAAAACACTACGTTTTTCGGCATTGTGAAATTCTTTCGTTTTGAGGGACAAGACAAAAAAAATACAAGAATACATTCCATATATCCCATATTCACATCAATGATGATTTTCATAATTATCGATTACACAAGAATATTACAAAAAAGGATAATTTTCTATATTAATGCATTTTATTTTGCACAAAAACGAAAAAAAAAATCACAATGCCGCAACAGAAATACTTTATCTTAGTGTTTATAGTAATGTAATCGTCAAAAGTAAATGCAAAAAATATTGCTTCTGGTGAGGACACAGAAATAAATTAAATTAGTCTAGTTTCTGACCCACTCATTCATTGTGAATAACTGAGCTCTGTTATAGTAACCATCGTTGTCATTTTGCTTCGGACATTACCAGCTAAATTGCTGACTGGTTTTGTTACATGTTAGAAATTTTCATCACTACTCGCAGAGATTTACCGCATAAGCAACGTGACGGCCAGTTGACGCGGTGGTGATGCAGAGACAGCACCACTTGTTCAATCAACTCCCAGGTCATGTTGAACCAGGAGATCATGGCGTTGAAGTCAACATGTATTTTATTATGTAAATAATAAACGTGCGTTTATTATATTGTGGGTACACAATTCATGGTTTGCATGGCATGAAATAGTGTGCAAACAACTCAATGGTTGAGTCATTATGCCAACATTTCTAGTGTTTTCCTATATAATGATTTTCCTTAGTCGCGCCGTGTGTGTAAAAAACGAAAATTTTCTTTACTTAGTTAACATAACCTATCGAACTTGTAAACCATATCGATATTCGAGTTATGTTTATACAAAGATAATGTACTAGCCTGTCATATAGTATTTATTTATAATCAATTTTGAGATCACATCAATTTTTATAAAAGATGAAAACGCCCCCAACGTCTGTGGTTTTCATATAATGTTATAGTCGTCGAGTCGCAATTATTTTTACACTTTGGTGTTCGCGCTCTGTTATTTACATTTAATGCGATTATTTATATTTATTTAGCAATGAAATAGGAAATACACGAGTCTGTATTATTATTTACAAATGACGAGCTTACTTCAATATAATGGTATTTATTTATTCAATATTATGGTATTTATTTATTCAATATTATGGTATTTATTCATGATAAATGCATGATATCTAAATAATATTACACACTTTTCTGATTACATACGTCACACAATTATTTGTACACAATTCTCATCAAAGAATAGTAATACGTTGATCCTTTATTTGTAAGTAAATGCTGCTACATCGATTGTTTTCATGGAATTGAATTAATCCTTCATAAATACTTTATATGTATGTTATAAAGTATCTCGAATCGTAATTAAATATCATTTCAGAAATAAAAGTAAAATTATTCATAAATAATGAAGTGTACTAAATATATAGATGTATTTATGTATATATACGTTAACTGGTAATTTCTATATAATTAATTTGAAAATATCAATATCATTTAATAATGAAATATTACCACATTTTTACATATAAAAAAGCTTGAATTCATAAAAAAAAAATGAATGCACAAACGGCACTCCTGTCTCGAGATCATTACGTTGCCGAAACTGATTATATCAAACCAATGTTGTGTGCAGTATACTAGTAACACAATCTGTTTACCATCAACCAATATTATTAGTTTCGCGTTTCCTAGCCCTGTTGATGTTAATTTGAATTGTTCCTATCACATAGTGATCTCACGACGGGCATATCAAACCAGATAGCAACTTTGCTGGCATAGTCCGTAACATAATGGCGGTCATAGTTATGTGTGTGTTGCGTGCAAATGCTCTAAAAAATATCCTGCTAAACAATTATATCGCGCGAGATTCGCTGCACGAACACGCGCAGATGTGACGACCCTGATAGTCTCAACAACATCTCGATTCCTAATTGGAAGTCTGGTTTTAAATACTGCCTACCTCAGTTTAAGCGTATTGCTATGCACATTGTCACGAGACAAGGAATTAAGAAAAATATCCCACTATTGTCAATAATTAAACAGGGACGAAGGCTTATCGTCATAATGTTATCTTTTCTTTTGGAATATTCCGAGTAAAATTCTAGTCCCAGTTTGGAACTAAACGATTACTTTATCGATTTCCCCGGGGCAATTAGTATCGTACTCGATAAACAGGGCAAGGATAAGCGCTTCGTTACAAATTGGCGGCCAATCTCTCCCATTAACGCAAATCTCTTTTAGATGTCTTTAAAAGCTCTTCTAAGCCAATCAATCCACTCTACTCAGCCAGTCTACTCTATTTGTTCACAGTCCCTCTATAATATATATAGAGAGAGTGATTGCATTCATTCATCCATTCATTCGTTCATTCCAAGTTCTCTCGCCAACATTCACGGTTCAGTCATTTTATTTTGATCTGGAAATTACCATAGTGCCGTTTCCACGAGGCATATAGTAGTAGTTGCCATCGCAGCATTTGCTAATGATTATTAAACGTGCTTCCTCTGGGACAATAATTTTCTTGTTCCTGTGAAATTAATAAAACTGAATTTTAGGTTTCGGCAGAAAATAGCCAAATAACGCAACAACTTCGAAAGGGTCAATTTCCCGGTGTCAACAAGTGAGCTCTCGGGCTGAATTTCATAGGGAAAAAAGTAATCTCAGAGAATGACACTCAAAATGTCCGAACCCAAAGAAACCTCGCTTAACATCCTATAGTAGTACTTGACCATGGCTTAACACTGCTGTCATTTGTCTTGACAACCAGGTATACAGCCAAAGCAACCACATAGTAAATAACAGGGCTTTGCATTGACACATTGATACATTAAGTAACAAGCGAATTTATTTTGGCCCATACAACGATAACTACGCAGTGATGTCCATTCAAATCTTATGCCTTGTGTGGTGTATTAGAAACAGTAACATGTATATTTACAGCACTGCATTTTATCGAGATGCTTTATTTGTAAGTTGCTGATTTCATGGCGATGAACTTTAAACTGGCTGTAATCCGTCTGATTGTCTATTTCATTATCAACGACAACAACTATTGGATTTGTGGGTCCCAGAAACACCTTTAAAGTCAGTTTTTACAAATGGACTTCAGACAACCAACGTATCAGTTGAGGTATCATTTATAAATTACCTTCTCTGGTTCTTAGTTAGTAGCATATGGGCTATTCAAGTTCATTAATATTGTATTTTATACATTGTCTTATTTCTTAGTGTTACTAGTGAACTTCGTAAAAATACAATGCAAAGATGTGCGAGTGTGCTAGTGCTAAATGCGCCACTCCACACTTGTGAAATTAACTGAAATTCCAGGTGAGGGTTTGTCCACTCGTGCCGTTGTGCGATGTCAGTAACACCTGCCACACCTGCTATGACATGATACTGAGCACTAACAACTATCCCCTCCATTCCAGAGTAACCATGGTAATTAGCAACAGGATACTCAAATTGGATATAATATTGTAGTGCACGTAGAAAATTGATTTCAATAACACTTTTTTAACTGTTTACTATTACTGACATAAGATTTTTCGTCGAATTACATGAGATTTGCACATTAAATTGTATTCCATTAAATTTCATTGCTTTTATTTTTTTAGAAAAATTGCGTTTTATTACACTTTACTTAAAGCGGGGAGTCGTCAGCTGCGCATGCGTTAGATGGCCATAGCGTGTCGTTGTTTACAAACAAGCGTCTACCCATGAGCCTTTGCGTTTTAGCGTGTGTTGTCCATCGTCGCTTGCGCAGGTGACGACCCTCCCGCTTTAAGTTTTCCAAGTGGCACATAAGGTATAATGACATTATTAAATTTATGTTTGTATCTGCGCCACGTACAGAGTACTACACGCATGACATATGAAGTATTTAAATAATAACACCTAGTATTGCGTCATAGACTGGTGTGCCAAATAAGGAAGAAAGATCATGAACGGTTTTCACGCGTTACGAACATTGCTATATGTTATGTGTGTATGGCGTAGAGGGAGCGGATGTAGGAGGAGGATTTCTATATAGACAGTAGTGTGTCGAAGTAGGTAGAGTGGTACCAGAAAGTTAGCCTACAAATACTAACATATACCAAGCAAGACAAAATTCATCCGAACGCAATGTTGATTAGATAATGTTTTCAAATTATACATGTGCATGTTTCAGTATTTTTACGTAAATAGAAACATGATTTTGCGCTGCTGTGGGTCGCTGACCTACGCCGATAAGTTATTATCGTGTTCGGTGCAACGCGTTTGAAACAATTAAAACAAAAATGTGGCGATTTAAAGCCCTCCTTTTACCAACTCCATATCGCACTGTGTTGAATCATGGGCAATATTTTTTTTAGTTTCATGGTTGTGCTGTGGGGGTCTGTCGACTCCCGAGACAGCAAAGTTATTTCGACCACCAGGGCAATAACATCAATAACATAGACTCGTCTTCAAACACCCTCACAAGTCAGTCTTTACAAATAGACTTCATTCAGCAGATGTGCAACCCCAATCTGATTAAAATCTGATGTAGTGTACGGGCTTTAATTATTTTGGCTATAAACTTATTTTAATTTTTTATTACTTTTGTTATTAATGCCTTTTTATTTTATTATTTTACTTTGATTTTGAGATTTTTTTAAATTCCGCCCTACCTACATCTGATCCGACGCCTGTGCAAGTCCCGTTCAAATCTCGTGTAAATAACAGCCAATCACAGTCCCCCTTTTATACAGGCTGTCGGTTGCTTACTTTTCATTGTAGCGATATTCTACGGGCAATCTTTCTGTACATTATATTTTGCCCACTTGAATAAACCATTAATAGAAAATTGATAGTATATTTTTATTTACAGAAGAAATTCTACATCAATTGTTGTCATTACATTGAATATTTGTTTCACTTCCAACAAATGTGTACACTTCCTAATACATCTTTTTCCAGCCAAGGTTCGTTCATTCAGTCATCGCTTCAATTTTACACTAAACACTGAGCATAATTATCTAGAATGGAAGCAAAAAAAAAATAAGTAAATCGTAATGATTAGAACACTGTAAACAGCTAAAGTAAACAATGCAAACTGATTTTAAATTGTATAACAGTCACCGGCCCACGGCACCGACGCAGAAAATTGGAGCAAAAAAATATTTCCTGATCAATTGCGATGTGTTCCAAATAAAAAAATATTTTATTCCAGTCCAAATCAGCTCAATTACTTTAATAAAAAGTTATTGTATAATGTACATAATGTTGATTCATTTTGATGAATATTTACAGCTACGGCTTCAATACCGTAGACGATTTTGGCCCGATCGTCAACAAAACATCACCTGTCTCCAGGGCAAGCGACTGGAAAAAGACACCGGTGTTCGGTCGAACCGGTGGAAACAAAATCGTCACTCCCAGAATAACTACGCAAAATAACGATCTAAACTCCAAACATTCGAGTCACAATATTAACATAAAAATGACTTTCGTTGCATTTGACAATGATAAACTTACCGAAAAGCCATGCTATTCTCGGTCGCTAACGTCGGTATAATCCGTCATTTTATTTGAGTGTGTTTGCCACCTGACTCTGCCCGGTGACGTCATCATGTGCGCTATAGAAGGAGGTCTGTGATTCGTTGACTAAAATCGTCGATAGTGGGTCTCGTTGAAATCTCGTTACATAGGCATCGGGTCAGATGTATGTAGGGCGGAATTAAAAAAAAACACAAAATCAAAATCAAAGGAAAATAATAATAAAATAAAAAAGCATTAATAACAAAAATAATAAAAAATAAAATTAAAATAAGTTTATAGCCAAAATAATTAAAGCCCGTACACTACATCAGATTTTAATCAGATTGGTGCAACCCATACATTTCCTTCTAAGATTTCTACTTGCAATAGCATGAACCATTAAATACAGTGCTCGTAAATGCTGTGTGTTATACATAGTATTCTTTATTCTATTGTTAGTCAAGTATGTATATGCCATAAACTGTTCCCTCGTGAAAAACAGTCGAGACTCCAGCTGGGTTTGACCATGCCTCATTAAGCAAATTTTACGTGTGTACAATACCAACAAGTACCGTGACGAAATCTACAACAGCGGGCGTAACATAATTCGCGTCCTCTACCAGTTGTCCACGCCACAATGCCTAACAACTCATATAAAATCTATTTGAGTTAATAACCTATAATGGAAAGATACATACTAAAATTCCTGCTATTTTCATGTACATTCCTAATAATTGTATATGCAAAGTAAAAGTACTGTCTACGACGACGACACACTTTATCTTGGTTCATGGTAAATGGACGACTAATAGTCACACTCAAGGTATCTCAGAAGACGGTAATTAAGACTACTTATCGTGTGAGTAATTTTAGGTAAAATTACAACCACTTCTAAGAATCACCTACGGTGATTAAAATCGGGATGCACGCAACAATTCTTACTCGTAAATGGTTCCTTTACTTCGACAGTTTTGTTCATTTATGCTATTTGTGGAGTTTATACCTCGAGTATCGGTATTGTCACCCTTTCATCTGACGGAGTTGTGTCCTTGGTATTAAATATACTCATATTCTCATATCTTGCTGACAATTTTTACCAAACGCTTCAGCGTGGTATTAAGAGTTTGTTTTCAGGGGTGGGTGATACCAAGGTGGGAAATGGATGCACATAAGGGGTTAATTCCTTGAATTGCAATATAGAGGGTTCAGGCCGAAATACAATATATAGTGTTTTCATGTTTCGTCTGATATTTCTGTGGTATTCTGCTGCTGTAAGTAATGCACGATTTGTTCCGAAATTCAGTATTTTGTGTGCATTCCAGGGTTATTCGTTTTTTGCTGAAAACACCCCTATTTTTTAATGGCAGAGTCGAATAGTTTCACTCCCACTGGGAAATCTGCATTGTTGCTTGAATGAGAGCTAATTAAACACATTTCCCAGACCGGCGAAAGAGTATACAACAGCCAATTTTAACAGCCTGTCACATGATTTTAGTCTGAATGTCAACAAGAAAGAGGCTAGTCCATTATACGCAGGAGTAATTGGAAGTAGAACATGTGAGAGATAGTATTAACAGAGATGTGTATACTGGAAAGTAATAACTATCATACTTTTGCACTCTGAGCATTCCTGTTTTAGTATACTGGTTTGAAAATGTTGAACTTGCATGATTTGCAATGTGTTTTTTTATACTGAAACTCCCCTATTGATCGAATTCCGGGTTTGAACGAGAACGACACACCACGTGATTCATTTGAATACAATGCTGAAGGCAAGCATGCCGTGCTACTGTGGTACTCCACTGACGGGATGACTTACTAGTACTGCATGCTACAACTTCGCTTCTGATGTTGCTTGCTAGCCGTGGATTGAATGAATCTTGATTACCGGTTAAAATGTTGCTCATTTGGCGTTGGTAATCTTTATTTGGAACTGGGTAACGCCGCAACGTCGCCAGCAGAAACCTCCTGGTACTTCGTACTATGATAAAACTCAGTCAACATACACCAAGTTCTGTCAATCGTAGTATTCCATGTGATGTACACCTAATATGCAAAAAATGTTGCTAAACTGGATAAAAATAGCAGACGAACATTTATTTACAAAATAAAAATACTTCGGTTGTAACAATGTCGGCGCCAGTGATCTCTTACCAGTGCGCAACGTAGCCAGAATAAAAGACATGATCATTTGGCCACTGCTATTACAAGACTGGTAGGAGGTAATAAATTTGGGGCGAAAGTATTCAAAAAACAGATTTTCGCTGTTGCCATGGTAGCGGTGGGTCAGGATTGTTTTTCCAATTAGTGATGGTACGATCTGCCTATCAAGTTTGAACAAAATCAGCCAAGCCCAAAAAAATCACAGAAGAGTTAAAAAGCCATTCCTGGTGAACCGTTACTCTAACTTTGGGGTCAAATTTCTCATTAATGAAAAAAGATATAAAAAATTCAAATAGTAACTTTGTACCCACACTCAAACCGAGTACAATGAGCTATGTCTGAGGTGTTATATCACAGGGAATTGGACAAACTTATGTATTTTAATAAATTATTGAATAATAAAATGTTATATAACTTTTCTTTTATGCCCCCCCCCTTCCTGGTATCTATTTTTAAAATCAAGTAATCACTATTTTTATTTTGTAAACACATTTCCGTCTGCTATTTTTGTCAGGTTCAAATCGTTCACCAATCGTTCATTTTTGGCATGTTAGATGTACATCACATAGAATACTAGGATTGGGAAAACTTAATGTATGTTGACCACCTGGAAACTGAGTTTTATCAATCTTGAAGGGCTCTCTGAACATCCACCCGCAGCCTGGACCCGCAGTAAAATCAGCCTTTTCACTTTGGCGCGTAGATGTTTTGACTTGACAAGTTGTTTGACAGCTAGCAAAAAGATTGTGCGACGCGCATCTTCGGCGGCGTCTTTTTTATGACGTTTTGAACACTTAGTCAATTTGAGCAGTATTTATTCGGACAATGACTCAAGTTTAGACGTCTGATTATTTTATTTTCACACGTACAGTGACACGCGTTCTACACTGACACGCGTTGCTAGGTCGCAGCACTGTCTTGGAGCATATTAATGGGCAATTGGGTTCCCCGACCTAAATTTCTATCCCGATTTTTTGCACGTTCTTTCTTTAATATGAAATAATCAAATATGGGACATATGTAATAATAACAGAACCCCATACCCTCCCCGTGGCTTCGCTCGTGAAAGAACGGCAGCAGGATACACCGCATCACTCGTGAAAATAACTTCCATACGCAATGAAAGCCACGGGGAGGGTATGGGGTTCTGTCATAATACTTCATTATCACTGAAAACATTTTCCCCCTGAAATAAATTCCAGTGAAAATGCCATTTCCCTCACACTCTATTGAGACACAGCACAGTGAAAATTGGATTCACATGTAATGCTTGAAAACATGTCAGCAAAAATAAATTAAGTGAAATTCTACGTGACTTCATAAGAGTTGGAAATGAACAAATTGCACCCGATCCTACCACTCCATACACAATGTAAACTACACCCCAAAACATCCTTTCGCCCATGGGTACTATTGTGTTTCACCAGTGTATTCTATTTGACTTCAGGAGAAATTGAAATAAACAAATTAATTATAATTTCAGCCACTAGTTGAGCACTACCTCGTCTTTATGTCAACTTTAAGTTATTCATTGCCTACATCAGTGACTTCAAAATATATGTTTCAATCCCAAGAATTTAACTCGCTGTTAATTGCATGGGAGTGCCAGTCTTTCATGAATTACTGGGATTACTGGGAACATGAAGCTGTAACTAAATCCTGGTATAAGCACCGGTTAGGCAGGCTTGAACTATGCATGTGAAGCCACCTGAGAGGTATATTCAATCCAATAGATTTCTCATTGTTTGGTAACTATTTGCTGCAAATGCAGCAAAAATCAATATAAAAATATTACCCACACAGCATTCTACAGGTTACTTGTCTATTTCAGTATTTGTCCTTTGCAGTGTATGCTTACGAGCAGGCTTACGAATACATGGAATTTTCGAATTGACATGATTTAAAAAAAAATGATATTCTCGAGCTGTTCAAGACCACTATTTTCTCAGGCCACTCTCATGTATGTTAATTGGGCGCGTTTCCCGCCATTCTCACGTATTTTTTCTAACATTCACCTCATCATTCGAATACATGTACGCCCTCGTGTGGCTAAACTAAAATTAACTTACTTTTGTTTTTATTCATGTCCTACCAAAAAGCACTATTACATCCGTCGATTGAGGGCGCCATCCTTGTACTTTTAATACCGAAAAGAGCGCAGACCTACGGGGAAGGATGTGTATCGTTATTTGTTTGCTATGCAAGACAACAAGCAGATTTGCCAGACTTTGTTTAGATGAAAGGTGGAAGCAATTACTGTAAACAGGTCACTTCAGAGAGCAAATAACTTTAGCTAATAACCTTTTATTTCGCTAATTCGCGTTGTTGTTAATACTGAAGTACATTGTATATTCCTGTAATGGGATTTTGATATTGTTAGATTTTATGCATTGAGTCAAATTAGCCATACACAAAATTCGGCTGTCATACATACACAGTGGCGACGTAAGGCAATATCTTTAACCAACTCAATATCTAGATGTGGTGCACTTTGTTGGTATATCAACTCCCGAGACATCGCAGCTGTTAACGACTCCAACGTAAGTAACAGCGATAACAACAGTATATCGGAATCGCCGTCGAACACTTACTTTTAGAAGTGATTCTTTACGATCGGACTTGAATCGGTCGACGTAGAAGTTATAGCAGTGGCGGATCTAGGGAGGTTCTTTGCCCCCCCCCCCCCGTTGAAAAATGTATTCAATTTGTTTTTGTATAATATAAAAAAATCATTAACTTAGTCTGGCGATTTTAAAGTTTGGGACCCCCCCCCGCCTCCGCCATACAAAAAATCCTGTATCCGCCCCTGTAATGCTACACAGACATTAATTTTCTGGTTTCCACTTGTAGTGCCTTGGGCTTCTTTATTATGTGAAATTAATTTTCGCTGAAACAACTTTGTGTGTGTTTTGTGTGAATTTATTTACATAAAAATACTGTAACAATGCATGTTGGCATTCGGTGTAAAGCGTGTATGTGCCATGAAATGTTACTGTGTGAAAACAGTCGCCGAGACCAGCTTGAGTTTGACCATGCCTTGCTTTTTTTTTGTTAACCACGTTTTACGTGAGTACAATGCCAACTACCAATGCCAAATCTACAACAGCGGACGTAACACACATTACCCACAACGAGTTGCTTACGTCACAATGTCTAACAACTCATATGAAATTCCTGTGTTTAATAATCGATACTTGAAGGGAACATATTAACATTTATAATTTCCCTGCCATTTTCATTTAAACCGTATTTGCAAAATGAAAGTACTGTCCACGATGACGACATGTCTAGTTTGCTCTGATTAATTAAGTCCTACATATGTCAATATGTGAATCTTCTATTGGTTCATTATAAATGGATGACTAATATCCTGGTATCCCAGAAGACAGGAATTAAGGTAGCGAGATAGTTTTTTGGCATGGAAAATGTAAACATCTATAATCGGAGTAAATTTTACAAGAACCTATACAATCTATATATGTTTGGAAAGCCCTTGACTTGTACTTTTCTATTATTAATATTTTGTGAACACTGTGTTTGTTTTAGCGTCACGTGATTCTGAAAATCGGCGCGGCTGATAATTAACTAACGTGAATACATTTTTAAATGTCAGCTCTACGGTCATGCATGCGGCCAAAAACTTTACACTGTTTTGAAGCAAAGGTCATGAAGTTTAAATCCGTATTTCTATTTTTTAAATTAAGTTTTTTTTTCCTCTCCGAAAATGGAAAATTTCAAGCACGTTTTTTGGTGTTGAAGTTAGTGTATACCGGTGGTTTGCGCGAGGTTTGTGAAAATACGCGATAGAATTTCGCAAAAATGTAAATACGGATACGAAGCCAACATATTCGAGAGTACGGAAAGCCAAACGGCGACATCGTAGCGCTACTTACTGAAACGCCATTTAAAATTAGGTCAACGGCAATTGCCAGAAATCGAACACCGAGAAATCGGCACTTTTATGATTTTAAACTTCAATCAAGGTTAACTCCCGTTTTAGCAGCAACAATTATATAGGTTGGCAGTAAATAAATTACCTTGAAGGTTGTTTTCAGAAAAAAATCATGATTCGACATTTATGTCTGTGAAAAAACTGTATTTTTACCGTTTTCTTTCACGCTATGGAGTTTTGACACGGTCTGTGCTGATAACGAACGGTGACGTCATTCATTCCAGCTGGGATTATGCAAAGTGGGCGGTTCTGTTTGCAGGTAGCAAACAACACAAATACTACACTGGGCAGATGAAGTGTTTGTCAACATAGCGTATTTATGTTTGGGCCGTTTTATTTGCAAACTTATTTTCTTGAGTATTCCACAAGTTTCAAAGTCTTTTAGAGACACAAGAACACTTTCCGACAATAATTATCAGACTCCCGCGAGCAAACTTGCGCAGATTACGGTAGAATAAGAAAATGGAATGACGGCTGTGGGGTAAGTTTTTTTATGTGTGGGATTGGAAGAAATGCAGAGTAAATTTTCAACACGAAAATATTGTAAATCATCATCCGACGAGACCGTTTTTGTTGGACTTGTTATTTTCGGGAGGGACCTTTTGTAGTGTTCGTGCAAGTTTAGTTTTCATTTTACCTGAATAAGCCTAAAGCGATTTTCAGACAAATTCGAAGGAAACTCTGCCCCTCCTTACCAAAGTGTTCGTCTTACAGCACATTTACATGCACTCTTTTTGCAGGTACGTCGGACTTTGGTTTGATTTTATTTTAAGATAGTAACAACCACCATCAGCTAAATTCAAGTCCATTATGTTCGCAAATAATTGTGCTGCATCAAGTTTTAAACTTGCCACTTTATCGTGAAGATTCTGGCGATCTCGGCAAAGGAAGCTACCGTAGTGTGGCTCCCCAACAGCTAGCTGCAGTTCTGTAGCTCGCTTGGTTTTGCTGTCGGTTATTTTGTTCGTCGTGGTGTTAACGCGAAACCAGGGAGCTACAGTTCCATCCTATGCGAGTTACCATATTTTACCGACCTGAAATCAGGTCTTTTTTCTCATGATGATAACAGTGATCAATCACTGTCAACAGACTGTAATATTTGTTTCAATTGACGACTCTTTCAACGTAATTCGACCAATGAAAATGCAGTGTTCTAAAATATTGACAGACACTAAACAACCCCACGTGGTTTCTTGTTATGGCTATGACGGGGCTTCAAAGTGTCTTTTTGTCGTCTTTTTGTTGCTTTAACCGGACTTTTCTGGTCTGTTTATAATTCACACTTACGCATTGAATACGTCGTACTATCTTGGGAAACATCCTTTACCATTGTGAGTACCGCCGTTGAGGAAACGAAAACTGCTGTGAATGACGGTGGAGTCAATGAAAGTAAATTACTGAACAGCAAACTTCAAGAGGTGTTAGCTGGGGAAGCTAACTGTGGAGAAGAAGATGGCGAATTTGACTTTTTAGACGAAGACAGTTTGAAGGTGAAGATATCACAGATGCCCTTCAAGTATTTGTGAATGACGCTGACGAATCCGACGTTGGGGGCTTTTAGTTTTACAGCCAAAACAAAGTCAGCTTGGACTTTCAGTTGCGAGACGTGACCCAAAAAAAAAACGCAGCGAGTGATACATTTCGAAGACAAAAATACAAAACAATCGCAATCAAAGACGCCGACCACGCGCGTTAGAAATAAATAGAACACGCTGTTTCACTGGCTTCTTTCACTCACGCAATATAATTATGCTATTTCCAAACGCTTATATTGATCACTGTAAAAGTGGATATATTCAAACCAGCCATCAAATTAAAAATTCGGATCTCGTTGAATGTCAATCAACACGGAACTCGGTAAGGGTCAAGGCCCCCTGATCTGATCCTAAAAAGCATATAATGTATCAAACAGAAATAAAAAAAAATTAAAAATCTCCAACTGTGACATTGTACTTTTATTTTGACAACAGATTTATTAAAATAACATTTAGAACATAAATTTGTCTTCCCAAAATATTTTTTTAAAAATCTTAAAAAATACCAAACTGCCGTTAAACGGCCCGGGCGAATTTATGGCAAAATCCGGTAACATGTGATACACTCATGTACTATTTTGTTTATACAAAATTTGTTGTGTTTCGAAAGTGTTTTTTGTTTTTGTTTTTGCTGTACAGCTTCCTCCTCTTGAAACGAAGCAGTGCACACATCTTATCAGCTGTGTGTAAACTACAAACAGATATCTTATCAGTTGTTTGTAAATAGCTTAGCCCCAGTTCAGTTATGTTTGTTAACCATGAATATTAATGAGAAGCACTCATGGGGTGTACACTGGATAAACAAAAAACTTGGGTATTTGTTTGCACACAAGGAAAAAACCAGTTTACTTGTACAAGATATTATTTTTTCAATAAAATAAATACACTAATGTATGTGGCATGCCTTATGGAGCTATGCTTGTGATTTTCAAAAAAAAATGTGAAAAGTGCCCAAAAAACTATTCCGCTACCTTAAGACTCCTTATCTGAGGAGTAATCTGTCGTAAAATTACAACCACTTCTAATAGCCACGGTGCACGCAACAATTCTTACTCGTAAATTGTATCTTTACTTCGACATTTTTGTTCATTTATGATATTTGTGGAGTTTATACCTCGAGTATCGTTATTGTCGGAAAATACTTTCTTTACTTACCATTTCAATTGACGGAGTCGTGTCCTCGTCTTTTTTTATCTTTGTCCTGCCGTAGACCCTCTTGTAGAGGGTATATGGTCCTGCCAACAAAGGTACTGTCATGAATTTGTTTTCGCGTATCTGTTGACCGACTTAATTAGCTGATTACGAGCGAATTGCTGTGTTATGTCTGTCATCGTTCAGGTCTATTTGAAGTTTTGGACGGAACTTGGCTCAGTGATTTGGAACTAATTACCAGATATCCGTCGCTATTCTGACTATCGATTTTGGACAGTTTATATCCGTAGTTATTAATGTAGTGAACGATTAATCAAAAGATATGACGTATTCAGTACTTAGTGTGATTGGCTTTATGATTGAAGGTTACGTCCTAGAGTCTTTTTACTGTTTTGTAATTGGTTAGAGTTGTGAAAATGAATAAAGAGAGTTTGAGTTGGTCTTGGGGAGCAGAGCACGATAGACGCAGTCTGAGGGTCGAGGGCAGTCGAGAGTCCAGTCCAGGGGCGAGTCTTGAGGCAGTCCAGTCTTGGGCGAGTCTTGGTTCAGCCTTGTGAGAGTCTTGGGGATTTTTTTCTCCAGGGCGCTGTGTCTTATAGAGTGCTCGATTGACCGACTAAGACGAGAGCTGGAACGTATTTCCTTGTGTGTGTCTTATTTGACTGTAAAGTATAAGTGACTTCCCCGATCCCGTACCTCAAGGGGACGAGATATAGAGACGAGACGAGATTCCCCCCTGGCAATTGTGGAGAACCCCAGAGAGGAGAAGATTTACCCCCTGATAGTACTATTAATACGTCGACGAGGGCGCTATCCATGTACCCGCTGTCATGGGTCAAAATGATGTTCTGTTTAGATCGTCGTCGTATGTTCACATTTTCGCAAACCAGAATGTGGGAATATATAATAACAAATCATGCCGGTCACCTGACCAACACTAACTTGCGACGGACCTGTTGTGACAACGTTGCCCGCGAGTAGTTTTATTAACGAGAACACATACATGAATATTCAATATACAACAGCAGCGGACAACTTGCTATTTTTCGTCGAGTGCAAAAGACTGCAAAAAACGTAAACAACGCGACGTTTAAAGGGAATATGTCACTAAATGATATTTCACACACAATGTCACTAACTGATATTTCACACACAAAAATACACGTAAATGTCGTCAGTATGTCAGCGCTCGAACAGTACACGAAAAAAAGGGCGACGGTATCGTTTTTATCGCTGTGACATGTAAAGTTGAGACTCGGAAACAACATTTACTCGCGCGCAACGCTGATAATATTTCATAAATAATGACAAGTGAATGCTTCGATACGCTCTATTCATCAGCAACGCATACACAAGGAATATTTGCATATGACTATTTTGCATATTCGAATACGTTCGAACTACAAGTCCATGTCGGTAAACCCAGACATGCTGAACCCCCCGGTTAGTTTAATCAGTTTAACAACACGTTTTTACTCACTAAAACTGAGTGAAATTATATTAAAATATTCATAACTTGCGTTGGAAAAGTGCAGTCAAAATTTCAAGGCATTAGATTATACAATAAATGACTAACATTATACTCAAGCTAGGTGCTTTGTATTCTATGGCTGTTTAGCGAGGAAAAATCAAATCCTTTCAAGATAGATTTATAATTGAAATATTTATCAGTAAACTTGACAAATGATATTAAAACATCCTTGTAAGGTTAATTTGTGTTTAAAGCGGGAGAGTCGTCATCTGCGCATGCGGCAAACGGCCACAGCGTGTCGTTGATTACAAACACATACACATCTACCCATAAGCCTTTGCTTTTTTTAGCATGCGTTGTTATCGTCGCTTGGGACTCAATTCCCGCGCGTGCGCAGCTGATGACGTAAACAGAACGTTGTTTTCCTCAGTTTTAGTGTATCACGTACGCAATGTCACTACAGTAATGTTACCTTGCACAACGTAGTCTGAGATATTTTTTTTTCATATTTACATTTTCACAGAAATCATACGGTTCAAACTCGTAATTGAATACTCGTACCAGCCAGGTATACGATCAGATGGTATCACGTGATAACCTCATATTATTTACATTTTTCTCAACCAAAATGCCGTGTGCATAAGGACAAAATATATCTTTGATGTGCATATCTGACAACACATATCGCGCATGGATCAGCGCGAGCTTGCAAACTACTCTCGGCCGTGACACGTGAGTGTATATTTGTATAGCAGCAAAAGCGAACGCCGCCATAACTTTGGGGAACTCTTTGAGTAATTTCACCAAGAATCACCATGAAAGACAGACTGTTTTGTTTGTATTATCATGGAACAGCAACCAAACGTGGGTGACACTTTGTCACAGTGTGAGGCCTGCTTATCGCAATTGAGAGGCCCGCCCACAGAATTCACACTGGACAGGGGGTTCTTTCACAGCTAGTATGGGGTAGACAAGACAGTAGTACTGGAAATGAAATACACATACACCAAAATATGGAGTTAAAGCACTTGGCTTTAATACGTCTCAAAATAATTACAAGAAATAAAGCACAGAAAAACACAATGAATAAAATCACTGAAATAGGGGATTGCTTAGGAAAATGTGTATTGGTGATAACTCAGTTCCAGGATGTATTAATGGACGACAGTCAATGGCTTCTGCAACACAACAACGAAGAAATACAGGAGTCTTGCTTGCAGAGGAACGCTGGTATTCTGGAGGGCACCGCTGAAAGCAGGAGATCGCAGAGCAGTTCATGCAAGTCTCACAGAATGATGGTTGAAGCCTGTCTCACTTGTCACACAATATCTTAGTAGCACACACTGGATACCAAATTGAAATGATGGACCCTTACTGTCCTCAGTCTGTCCAATTTATAAGCATGATTCAGTGTCACCACCTGGGTTTCCACATAAGCCAATCAGAATGTGATCTTGCTAGCAGCTGTGTCACGTAGGCAACTCAGTAGATCATAAACATCCTTTATTATTCAAATAACAGCACACCTGGTAGATTCCAATTTTCTTTCCAAAGTTGTAAACACCCTTTGTAAATTACAAGCACACCTGGTAGAACCCACTGTCCTTCCAGAGTTGAAAACAAGTATGACTTGTCAATCACCTTTATGACAGTTATCACAATGCACATCGTTTCTTCCCATGATTCCTTGCACACTTCCATTTGCAGGGTTTGAGGTAATATGACAAAAACATAAAATAAAGGATACTGACACACTTTCCCGCAGCCGGTGTCAATTCTTAATCTGCGAAGGAACGAATTATTCCTAACCCCTTCAAAGCAACGCGGGAGTACAGAAAGATGGGGTCGCTGTATTCAGTTACGTTACGTAGTTCGGGATTTAGCATATGCAGTCAAATATGAGGAACCATAATTTGTTGAATTAGGAAGAAGAATGAATGAGACCCCCCCTCAAATAGAATCTGCAAGAAATGTAAAACTAACAAATTAGACGCTGAAGTGCACTTTATTTTAAATTGTAGTTACTTTTAAAATGTAAGACAAATATTAATTAAAAGAATGTGGATTATCTCTAAATGAAAAAAATAATATTCATTGAAATCATGACAAATGATCATATTACACTATCACAATTTACATACCTAATAACGGATGTTAAATGCAGTTTATTGTTAGTTGTGTAATAAAGTTGATTAAGTCTGCCCTCAGGGTTTGTTTCTTTTCGTCTCGTTCGTTCCGGGTGTTTCTGAATGTAGACGTGCGAGGGCGTACTCTCGTAACAACACATTGACATGACCCAGCTTCACGTGACCCAGCTGAGTCGAGAAGTCCGCTTAGTCTGGTCCCCTGCCCCAATTTCAACGCTGAGGGCGGTTATTTTCTTAACTGCCCTCAGCGTTGTAATTGGGGCAGGAGACCAGACAAGAGCCAGCTATGATCGAACCATCATTGTATGGGTATCCCGCGAGCGGTGACGATGGGCATATGTGCCAGTCTCCAAATCGAGTTAAATTGATGGGTTAATGGCGCTACAGTCGTGTCACTGAACTATAAATACCAACTTGGGGTTAACCCAAATAAAAATATGTCGTTTAGAAGTTCATGATCGAACCACAATTACATTTACAAGACACTGGTCAGACGAATATTTTGGCAACTAGTGTAAAATGTTTAAATATATCACTCAACCATTGCAAGAGCATGACTGTAATGTTTTGTCTTGTCGGTGGGTGTAGGCGTTGACGTCGGGTTAGCCTCATCGGCCCACTTGTATTGACATTGACGGGAGTCGCCGGGTTTACTAGGTACTTAGCATGTCCAGGGCAAATGACGCATACTGGACTCATAGCAGTTTCTTATTTTTCGACATTAGTAAGTCCGTTTATTCCGTAGTAAATGACATACCTTCATTTTTTTTTCTTCGGCGACTAGGTCAAGATATAGGTAAATAATTATTCTACAACGTCTCAGGGAGAAAAACAATAAATTCACTTAACAGGGTTCGCTGAAAAGTTTTGCGCTCCGCCCTTACCTCGGAAACGTGTAGGCTCTGGGGTAAAATCTTTCAAATTTCGTATTTGTAGAGATACAGGGTTTCTAAGTCAGTGTTACGGGGCGACGTAACATCTACAAGCCCTTACAGTCAGTACCAAAGGTACGAGAAAGGAAGACACAAATTTTATGAAATCGACACTCGGTGTCACATACGTGTGGCATTAATTTACTAATTACCTTTTAACAAATTTGACTCGACGTCCGGTTTAATAAATATCGCCTTTAGAATTAGCATTTTTGACCGTAAAATCACTTCAAAATAAGATGCTCTGTACGTGCCCGTCTTCAAGTTGGATTAATTATTGACAAGTAAAGACAGTGCCCACTTGTCGCTGATTGGCTAATAAAGTGGGCGCTGTCCTGAGATGAACCTTTTACCCACATCATGTCTTGGCTGATGTGTGTAAAGGTAATTACTAGTAGTGAAATAGTAACTGGCACCGAGTGTCGATTTCAAGAAATTAGTGTCCACCCAAAAATCTTTAAAAAAAATTGAAAACAACCGTTCCAGTAAAATTCACGGAAACTCCAACAATATAACCATAATTTAAAAAAAAACTAACGCGTTGCATGAAAACAGGGAAGGGAAAAAGCTAGTTAACACATTGTTCTCTATAGACTGTGAACAGAGGGCGCAATTAATGTTCGAAATGTGTTAATGCGGTCTCAGCGACCTTATATTTATTGAGGCTGGCGTTACACCTATAATCCCACAAACATGCTACAACATGCCGGTGTACCATTTAACACATTATGTTGTTTTCGAAACACAACCAGACTGACTGCAATACTCTAGCTCCCGGGGTGTTCATGGCGACTCCATCCATGTAAGACTAACAACCCACCAGATACAATTCATGGTGTGTCCAACTACCGATCATAATCGCCGCATCGACTTCAAATTATTGGCGTTACCAATAATCTTAAATAATAAAACATAAATAAAACAGTGCGTTATGTCATAGACCTTACATAGTCCTTAGGTCTGTTTTCTAAGGTCTATGGTTATGTACAAAATGTAACGTTATCACGTGCAGCAGCGTGGCGTCTAGCCGTTAATCGCAATTCAGTGATCATTAGAACGTGAAGAGGCACTATCAAACTCTAACATAACAGGCCGGCATCTCTCTTTACGGGGTATCATATCAAATTACATTGGGCATTCGACTGTTGTTATGCAGCGGTTAGGGAACGCCGTTTATGGTGCAATAATATCAATTACAAGCTTGCCATTACCAAAGAATGGATTATCTTTGTTCATTAATCAGATCATTTAGGATGAAAACAGCAGCGTAGTTGTTGATACGCTCGATCAACGATCGGTAGGTCCGAGTTGAGCTCCTGTCTGAGGTTGAACGCCAACAAATAAGTGTACCACAATGGAGAGACCGAGTTGGCCAAGATTCAGTCAGTGATGAATGCAACTTTGAGAGAACCTTGGTTAATACTGTAGCAGGTTGTGTGTTAGGTCGGGTCTGTTGACATTAGAATATCGCATTAAACTGCCGTAATATCATTATGATAGAAAGATGGTCGCACAGACCCCAAACTACTATATGCCCCTGTCCCCAAAACATAATTTAAAATAATATTGATATCGAGGATTGACATAATGAGTCAACGTCGACGGTTCATCTCGAAGCAATAAAGATATATTATTCTGAGAAGGGCATCTGGGCTCGTTTTAGTGCACTGAACTCAGTATGTATCCTCCGTATCCAATATGATGTCACTCCCCCAAACGTAATACCTTGTGTCAGAATGTAATATAATGTAACGAGTGACAAACCCGCAGCCTTCTTGGTGCTAATTAATAAAATACTGATTAATTAATACAATACAACGTACACATAAATAATTCTGATCAAGTTATTTATGCACATTTTTCATTTACTAGTTCTATATACCCCTATGAGACTAATTCAGCGGTATATTGAATTTTTACTAAAATAATTACAACTGATTTGCTGAAATACCATGAGCTACATAAGGTATTTTTTTTAGAAAATTCAAAACCTTGGGGTAACCACCACATAGAGCCGCTTCGTCATGTCCCGGACCGTATCGTTAAGGGTACAGATTTATATTTCATAATACTAGTATCAATCATATTAAACAAACAAATGGGTAATGCGGTCAATGAGCCACTCGAGATTGATACACAGACCGTAAAGAATTATGGGTAATTGCAAAGCAAATTTAAGTTTTACTTCACTGCACAATGTCACCCAGAATATTTGTCAATTTACGCGATGCATTTATACACAGGATTGTAAAATACATCATTAATTTCCATTTATGGTGATATATTGGCAATTATGTCACACTGGTAGTTATTCGTACATTGATAGTACCACCCAGTGGCTGGAAAATACTAGTACACGTTTAGAGTGGTCAGATATATATGCAGCTACGCACTGTTTGTCGACCTATAGATATGTTCAATGAGAGTCATAACCCCACCCAAACACTGATATTTATTTATTTAAATACCAACAAGGGCGTTTAATTTGATGAATTTAAATCAGTAGGGTATCTTGTTAGCGAAAAAGAAAAACGTTCGAAATTTGCCCCTAGTTCTTATTAGGATGAATGTTGTCAGCTGTACTGTGTAGTCAGTTGTTACGGCATTTTTAAGCATATAGTTTGTGGCGACATTCGTTGACTTCCATGTCACTAGCCCGTAATATTACGGAAAAAACGAGGCGTTATACTAGGAAATTCAAGTTGAGTACAAATATTGACCGCCATGGCAGCACACAGGCCATGTGTGGGCGCTATATATATTCATTAACCCTAAGCTTGTCATGTCAAGCGAACTATGACAAGTGTAAACTTTAGATTTTATTCTTATTTATATAACCCCAGTTGCTACTTATTCGAATACAGTTCAGATCGCATCATTGCCTTGTCGACTCGACAGGTGGCACGTTGCTGAGTCGGTTTACGGAACCATTGCGATCTAGTAAGTGTCGCGAATGCGGCCGTGTTTTTTTCTTTGTTGTTTCGGAAAATATGAATCGAGTACGACAGTGCCAGAGTATGTCTTATGACGGAGTACTATTCTACGTATCCGATGATTATCACGTACGTGTCACTGATATTACTACAGTTGACCATCGTAAGCTAACTGAGTGTACTCGTTTGATTATGATTGCTGTTCCGTTTGTCAAGGTAGGACATGATCCGATTTATTGGCGGAGGAGTATTGTGAAATCGTATCTCGTTGTGTAAATACGTTGCTCTCATTCATAAAAGCGAATACTTTCAAACATGACATTACCAAGTTCATGTCCACGACTGCAATTACAGTGACAATATAACGCGTAATATGTGAGACCCTGGTTATACCATTCTTGGCACACGATGTACTGTTCTATCATCATTAAACCCGACCCGCACACATATGCAAATAAGTACCCTCAAAATACAGCCTGCCCTGCTCGTGTGCCCCTATACTTATCGTATCGTGGCAGTATTGAAATCACATTCTGATTTACACTGCACCGGTTCACTTCGGTATCAGTGTATCGCTACTACCATGGAGTTGCCGTGTCCCATGACCTACCGCTACGTGAGCGATGCCTCCATCATCCTCGATGACGACAACGTACTAGGACAAGGTGGGTGTAATCAAATTAATTTGTTGATTGTTTTCTATGTATCGCAAACTAGGCTAAACTTTCTGATCACGAGTAATGGCGAGAATTGAACGGGGTGACGGAACACGCTCATAATAACTATTGCAAATGATTTGTCCGACATCCCATAATTAATGACGTAGATAATACCACATATCTTTGACTGTAAAAGATAATCTCCGTACTGATCGTACAGGTTATCTCTAAACCATCAGCGATGCCGACAATATAAATACTTGTTTTTAATCGACAATTTAGGCGAACCGTGAGCAGCAGCAGATATTTATTTATTTATTTATTTATTTATTTATTTATTTATTTATTTATTTATTTATTTATTTATTTATTTATTTATTTATTTATTTATTTATTTATTTATTTATTTATTTATTTATTTTATTTATTTTATTTATTTTATTTATTTTATTTATTTATTTATTTCAAAGAATTGTTTCAGGTACTACTAGTAGTACATTATTAATACGTCCCCGACACAATGTAAACATACAGTACGATTTACCTTCTAACATTAATTCAAACATTGTTGTTCCATTGTTGGTCGTCGTAGCATCCAGTCGATACCAAATTAAGAACATCGATTAATTCTACAAGTTAAGTTTTAATTATTCGATGTTTATGACTTTAAATTGCCTAATAATACTTCCAGTTACAGTCTGTAGTCTGTCACTGTCTGTCTTTAGTCTGTGTCGACTTCCACGAATTGTGCCCTCATAAGTTATAGGAGGGTGTTTCAAATCATCTCAAAGTATTGTCTGGGGCTTGCACGTTTAAATGATGGTTTTATCAACTGAATTCACTCCAAGCATTGTTTAGAATTGGTTGGGAGTTGATCAGGCGAAACTACTGTACAAATGAGCTACATTTTTATAAGAATTTTTTTGTAGATTTTCTCTGTGCAAAACAATCTCTCCCCAAACTTTCTAATGCCCAATCTCTTAATTTCTATTTTCGCTGCGGTGTTTCACTTTCATATCTTGCATAATTTTGGCGTAAAATGTCGGGCATTTTACTGGCTGGTACGCTTATCGCGGGTAACTTCTATTGGGGTATAATAGGACTGTTTCGAATGGTCCGGGTTGCATTTTGGTATATCATGCGCATTGGCGAATACGCGTCACAATTTGGTATATGTTTGGCAATAAACGTGAACACTAATGATACACGCGGCAAATGCACACAATTTAACAAATTATCATACACTGTATATACAGACGTGATGCTGTGCAAAATAACTAAATATTAAACCATAGATGTGTATATGATATTGACCGCTGAAACATTATGGTGATCAAAATTATTGTGTATTTACACAGATTACGCTGAATCACAATAACTGACCGATACAAAAGATATGACGAATGCCGACGCAATGTTATTGACCAGCACAATTATCCTACTTAATGCGAATATTGACCCGTAATGAATCTCTGATGAAAATAGCGTAATTATGCAAATACATTTCATTTTAACTTTCAGTTGAGAACAACGATGATGATGGACAACATTATATTATGTTGATCTTTCGGGAATATACATTTCAACATTATAGATACCGTGAAATGTTTTGTTGAATCGAGTTGTATCATATATGACTGATATTCACGTGTCAGGATGACGTCAACACCATACCCTGCCATTTTTTATTGGTCTTTTTATACACACTGTCAGGCAACCCCGCTAAAAATAGATTCACCCAATCAGGGACGGCATAACGTTGTGTGTGGCAAACCCTGTAACACAATGTCTACGAGTTTTATTTAGATTCACATTAATAACGGTAAACCTTCGTTGTTCAGTAAGTTTTTACAGGTAAATTGGGATATAGTTTGTTTAGATATAATTTATTACTGCTGCTGCTTTTTCTTCGTGACTCGGAATAGTACACATGTAAACACGGTGATTCTTTCTGAAATGTAATTCCTTCTGTCTCCTGGAAAGGAACACTTAGGCGAGATTTTAGTACGCAAAAAGGAAAAATATATTGGCGTGTTACGTGGTTCACGTTATGGTACAATTTACAATCCTGGATAACAACTTGAAAAAAATCAGTCCTGACTAACAACTTGTAATTGTACTGGTAATAACTTGAAACATTCCTGACTGAAAACTTGAAACAGTCCTGGATAACAACTTGAATAATCTTGAATAATTACTGGAATTAGTCCTGACTAATAATTGTTAAACAGTTCTGAATAAGGACTTGTAACTGTACTGGTAATAACTTGAAACAGTCCTGACTGAAAACTTGAAACACTCCCGAATAAGAACTTGAAATAGTGCTGAATAATAGTAGAACCAAACAGTATAAAGGCAAAAACAACCATCACTGTTGAGTAGTCGTTTAGTTGTCTAGAGATGTTTCAGCATATAAATCAGTTCTGGGCTGCTCCCCACATATACGTTTGACAAAGGTAACTAGATAGAAAGATGCAGATGAGGTATACTAGTTGCATGACGAGCGGAATCCTCTAAAGTTCAACTGTGTCATGTATTTTTGTTTCCCTTTTCTTTTTAAATTAATAGTCTCGGTCCCCTAACGGACAAAGCCCTGTTGCTAAAGGATCGCCAAGGATCAATACACACATATTATTGTTATAACCACCTGACTTCGTAGTTCATCGCAAGTAGAAATTTTACTTTTGGAATCATATGGAAAGGAATAATAATTTGCATATTACATAATTACCAGAATATAATAGCAGTGGCCGGAGTTAGAAATAACAGTCAATGATGACATCATTATCGTGATTCGTACCATGATATTATATATGCAGAACTGTGTCGGGTACACCTCATGTTTACATAACCCTGCTGACATTTGAAATTGTGGGTTGTCATTTTGTTGAATATATAATATTTACTCTGTGTTTTATCCAACGCGAAGTCCATCTCACATAACGAGAATTTGCTTCAATGTTTGTGAGTTGCGGTTGTTGTAATTGTTGTTGTTCTAAATCGTACAAGTTAATCAGAATAGAGATCGAGCGACGATTTAAAAAACGGATGCGATACTCGGTCTGAGCGATGCGATCCAAAGTACAGATACGTAAAAGATAGGTGTATACTAAGTGAGCGAGGTGAGTCCATGAAGACCAATTCAACACCTGCGTATACATGTAATTTTAACAGAGTTATATGTATATTATTTGTTTTTTATTTCTGATGCAGGTATAATGGGGGGCGATCAGGGATTGAATTCAGAGAACGTGGAATTACCGATGAAGTGCCGAGTATGTGGCGACAAGGCTTCGGGTTTCCATTATGGTGTTCATGCTTGCGAAGGTTGCAAGGTAAAACTTATCAATTTGTCAAATCTGTATCGCTGTGTTTTTTAGTTCGTTGTACACGATGGCGGTCATAATGCTGGGTCATTTGAACGGACGGTGCTCTTGGGTCGCGATCGTGTTCCTCCTCAAAACCTCAAGTAATTTCGATTTAGTGTTATATTATTGCGTTTTGTCAATAACGAACTAAACTTTGACCACCGTGTTGTTTGAACAGAGACTGTAAGCCAGGCCACTAGGACAACAACGTAAGTCCTGTGCAAGGGACATCCACCGAATTAAATTAGTTTTTCCAATAGGTGGTCTACAAGCTGGTGTCAATACGACTTGCCCACACTATCCACTATCCAGAGATCCACAAGCAGTATGTCAGTTTTACCATGTCTTTTAAGGTCTATGATTTTACCGAGTTTACCTTCGACATATGTGTGTGTGTGTGGGGGGGGGGTGAGTATGTGTGTGTGAGTGTGTTTAAATTGTACACGCCAATCAAATTAAAGATCGAGATACGATTCAAATTTGGGATGCGATACTCGGTCAGAGCGATCCATGAACGATCCGACCCGAAGTACAAATACGTCAACAACGGAAAGGGCAATGGGGGTGTCGAACTGTGGAACTATATTGAGTGACTGACAGTCGGGAAACGGAAACAGAAAATCAACGGAACATTACCAAATTATCACTGAGGTTGTGTCAATGAGGGTTTTGTCGTCTCAATGCCAAATTTTGCTTAACACGTATACCAACCATGCTGGTAGTGGAAATGGGTGTAGAAACAAAACAAATTCCTAACCCGCTAATTTTTCATTTACCAAAAAATTTATAAATAAACAAACGAGGTAGCTTTAACGGAAGTAAGGTGACGATCTGTGGACTGCGACATAGTACAGTACGTTCACCGAGTAACACCTGTAGGGTGGATGACACTGATAACATTAGATCAGACTAGGTACTCGTAACCCAAATGTACGTATAGGTACTCTGTACATGTATGCTATCCAGACATGACGCCTCTATTTATTTATTTATTTATTTATTTATTTATTTATTTATTTATTTATTTATTTATTTATTTATTTATTTATTTATTTATTTATTTATTTATTTATTTATTGCACTTCATATTTATTGCACTTCATATTTATTGCATATTACGTAGACATTTCACAGAGAGACGATAAAAACACACGCTAAAAACGCAAAGGCTCATAGGTAGACGCTTGTTTGTAAACAATGACACGCTATTCATATTTGACGCATGCCACGAACCACCACGATTGAAGTGTTGCGAGGGCGTAGCCCAAAAAAACTTCCCGATGCCCTCCGGTATGATCGTCTTATACACTGGCTGCTTCAATTTAATTTATAAAACTATTCAAGGTTAACATAATCAACAAATCATTGTCTAATTTTCACTATCTGTTGACAATAACCAATCAAGAAGCCATGTCACAACTTAAAATAACTAAATCATCTGAATCATCATCTTTAATGTTTGCACCAGAACATATGGCCAATAACTCCATAGCTTATTTCTCTTTGAATGCAGGAAATTACCAGCTGTAACGCGTCGCTGATTGGCTGTCCGTCATTTAGCTGGTGTATAATTTACTTTAAAATTCTAGGCAAGGTCAACATAATCTTTCATTAATGCAAGAAACCATAAAATAGGAAATTACATATAAACAGAAAATTACACTATTTGATATTTTGTTCCCCTCCGCGATCTTTATAGTAATTTATTTGGTGTTTTCCAGCTCTGTTTATAACTGATGCAAATTATAATCCTTGATTCAATAATACATCATGAATAATCTCTCTACTTACTAACAGTGTTATTCTTGTAGCACACGAACCCAATAAAGCAACTATTTCTAATCAAATTTAGGAATGTTGTTATGAATTGCAACTTGAATATAAGTTTGGTTGGCGCGCGCGCATTATTGGGTGATTCAGTCAGTTTGTTTATTATTTTATGTCATCAAGTAAACATTATATGTTCTTTGTTTACAGGGATTCTTTCGACGTACACACCGGATGAATCTGGAGTACCGGACTTGTCCATTTCTTCCGAGCGCACCTTGTGAAATCAACATGGCAACCAGAAACAAATGTCAGTTCTGTAGATTTCAAAAATGTCTTCATGTTGGAATGTCACTTGGAGGTATGTCTTATATGTAGCCTCCATTTAAACGAACCTTGTATCTTCCGTTTATCGTCGTCCCTCCGTGTTTATTCCTTTCTCATTCAGCTTCTAGGTTTGGTCGTATGCCTCGCGAAGAAAGACTTAAAATTCTCCATGAATTGAAAAAAGAAGCGAGCTGTGCTACATGGGAGGAAAAACGAAAAATAGAACTGCGACAGTTCACCGACAGCATCCACCAATCATTCAGAGAGATATTTAAACAATATAGGGGGTCGCGACAGTTAAAAGAAAAATCTAACGGAGTAAGTATAGTTATTTCCGAATTCAGGTCACATGCTCGATTACGTCATCAACCCATTTGTCAATCTTTGGATGTAACGTTCTGAAGCTTATTCAGAAATCAGCGAAAATCAATCCCAGCTAAAGTAAAGTATTTTACAGTACTTCATTGTCATGTCCATGTTTTTTTTCGTTTTGTTCAATAGCTTAGATCCAAAATTTCTTCACAAGAGCAAACGTGTAAGAAACATGACTGTGTTCGAAGCGTCCAACCACAGTCAACTTCTAGAGGAGGGGACATAATGCGTGCATGTATTCTTCTAAAACTAAGATCATAGCTGTCTTGCTCGTTGTTGTACTCTCGGCAATATGTGGTTTGTTCAAAATATTTGACCCCAGTTCATGTGGTTTGTCTTGTAAAGAAATATGCTCAATGAAATTTGAACAAATACAACAAAATCGTCTTCAACATCTCAGTTTATGCGAAGTATATTTTGTTATCGTTTTAGATAGATACAAATAGACAATAATTCGATATGAGTATACAATGAACAACAAGTATTAGAATGGTTTGATTGAATACTAGTATATTCTATGTATTCAGTGATGTTCCACTGGCCCCATGATTGTTTCTCTCATTACCACCTTGGCGTGTGTATCATACAAACTGTATTATTCAAAATGAGGCATACTCTGTCTCATTGTTCGAGCGGGATGTCTTACAATCGTATACATCAAATATAAAATATAGCCAACATCATGGTAAAATTACAAACTGGTTACTAACCATCTTAGCATATCGCGCTTATTATTCAAAATGTCATTTTGTTTTTACCGCAATAATTTCACCGTGAACTTTTGAAAATATGTATTTGTACGAATTTAGGTAAACCTTATGTATTGGTTTTCTGAGGTTAAACATGAGTTGTAGAAGGTGCTGCCATGCACGAAATGTTAATAGGCCTGAAACGTTACCGACATAATCGAACAACATTACACCTACACTTGAAACCCGCATAATATTTGTTGTCTTGAATTATGTTCATAATTTTGTAACGATGGCGAGCATAATTTTTCGCACTGGTAACCAGGCGTCGTATTGTTTTGCGGCTGCTTACTCGGTCAATAGGCTATTCATGTTTTTTTTTGTTTTTATCCAATTTCAGTTTCTTGGTTACGGCATACTTCCAATGCGCGAGATGTACGACCGTGATGAGATATGTGAAGTCCTTCGACATTGGGCAACAACTGTAGTAGAGAAAGTCGCGCGTTTTGCCAAAGAAGCGCTACCCGATTTCCGCGCCCTTCAACTCGGTGACCAAGTGACGCTGCTAAAATATGCAGCGTTTGAAATCTACCTTATCATGGCCTCATCGAGGTACACAGCGGATGGGTTGTGGTTTCCGGAACATGGTGTATTCATAAAGAGAGAAACGTTAGACGCTTTGCAGATACAGAATCTGTTTGAATCCAAGTTCAAATTCTACGACAAAATCAACCGGATGTATCTGACTGAACGTGAGGTGGCGCTGTTCTGTGCATTGTCACTGGCTTCTCCAGGTAGATTTGCATTGCATTTAAATGAATACTTGCACTTGGCAATGGAGTTGTGCTTTTGTTTTCTTGTGAAATCGCCAAATTATCGTCCAATGTTTTTGTTTGGTGTTAGTCGCATTTTTATCTCACAAACAGATTTGGAAAATATAATGTGAATTTTTAATTATACGAATGATGAAAACGTCACAATCACGCAATGCGCTCGATTTTCCAGTTAACAATGTACTTTACTCGCCGCTGTGTGTTGACAAACATTGATTTTCCCACAATCCAGTGCGCTCTTCTAATGAAAATCACAAGTATGAGGTTTGACCTGGGCGCGACTTGCAATAATTACAGCCGGTGACTTCTTCAATACCTTCCAATCACCTAAAAAATACCTAATTATAGCTTCGCAACGTCTCAGTTTGTACCTGTTGATCTGCGCAGTCAAAGTCGCCATCTTTGTTTATACGAGACACATATATCTCGCACATGCGTAGCGCGACAACTACCGCCCCTTAAGTAAATTGAAACGACCCAATTAATTTTACAGCGAGTAGTGAAATAAACTGATCAAGAAAACCGATATAACTCTTTATCAATTTTCCTTGGACATCCCCTTGAAAGATTCTTAGCAGCGATTGTTACGTCTTTGCATTCTTTTTTTTAAAATATTTGTTGTGCCAGGCTACAGTTTTGGACATTGAGTATCACTGTTGTCTCTCCTGACACTTTTTTGTAAGTGCAAATTGCAAGTGCTAGTGCTGACACATAGTGTATTTTGCCACAGAAGTAATTTCCTATTTGGAACTACATGACAGGGCTGTGTGGCCATCTCTCTGTCAAGTGGCATTTTTAATGCGCTATCCTAGCGTCAATCAGGCTCGGTCAAACACAAGCACCTGCGGACCTTAAACAAGGGTCCCCCAAAGTCGTATTCGTTAGTGAATGAATCTTGGCCAGTAGAATTGGCCTTCCCACTGAGTCTGTGGCACACTCACCCAGGGTAGGGGTCGACCCTTTGATGTTCAGCCTAAGGTAGGATTTGAACTTGGGTCTACCGATCATGAGTCTGATGCGACAATCACTATGCTACCAGTGACCGTCTTTACATTCAACAGTTGCATTTTTTGAATATATAAAGTCCTGATATATTTGATGAGGGTGCTCGAAATTGAAATTGAAATTTGCGCTTGCGTTCCCGTGATTCATCCTATTCAAGTGTAATACGCTATCAGGATTTAAAAAATTGCCACTTTAATTTTCCATGCAATTTATTCGCTCGGTCTTCGCAGGGAAAACACCCACTCTCAGTTTAAGTAAATAAAACAGTCACCACTGTTCGTGCTTCTGTTACGTATTGACCATGCCTACTCACACTGACCACACAGTGGGAGGGGGTTCGACTGGAGCACATAATTAGCACATTATTTTGTTTTACTTTACTTCACTTAGTTTTGTTTGCTTTCCACTTACCCCTGTAACGCGAATTGTTCAATGTGGCCTGATCACCAACACCGACACAAACTCTGACTATGTTTCCACATCATTATTTTCAGACAGGGAAGACCTTAGTGATCGCACCAAAGTCGAGAATTTCCAGGAGTACTTGGTAGAATGTCTGCAAATGGAACTGAAACAAAACCACCCTGACAATCCGATGATGTTGCCACGTGTT
This sequence comes from Saccoglossus kowalevskii, assembly GCF_978046115.1. NCBI lineage: Eukaryota > Metazoa > Hemichordata > Enteropneusta > Harrimaniidae > Saccoglossus > Saccoglossus kowalevskii. The sequence goes on along the minus strand of NC_140650.1, from coordinate 14,564,289 downwards.
GTCGCCAGGCTGGTGGAAATGCGACAGTTGATGCCTGAACACGTGCAATCGTTACAAAACCAGCCACCGGGTGCAATGGTACCGACGCCATTACTTCGGGAAATATTCGGACTTTCTAACACGGTGTGACAAAAACAAGTGATCCGTTGAAGTAATCTGTCCATTCATAGTCAAGAACAACTGACTATACTTGATGTTGTAGCAGACTATAAGAAATGAATTGAAATTGCATTTTATAATGTTTGTTGAATTTTATGGTATGACATATCTAGAGAGTACAAGACTGGACAAGAAAAGTCAAATTATTGCAGTGCTGATAGCTCATTTTGATTTCAAGCAACCTAATATTATATTGGCACCACAGAGCCGAAAACAAAGATTTTCGAGGGGAAATTGTTACACACCAATCCTTTTGTCGCTTACTATAGTGGCATTTGGGTACAAATTTTGTACAAGCGGGTTACGCGATTTGACCGACAAATAATATATATTTTAGTTTCTCATTACGATTGCTTCCAAACAAAGAAAATGAAAACCTTAAAATGCACGTTTTAAATGAAAAGAAATGAAGCTAAAAAAAAACATTATCAAGCTTGGTTACGAAAATTTTACCAACCTTACAAGAACACGCACAAATGCATGGTTAAACTGTATCGCGTGGAGAGGAAGACATAACACGTTTCCGTTGATCACATGATGCTGCATTTAATCACGTGATTGGTTTTGCCAAGAGATAGCACGGTTAATCACGTGTGATTGTTTCTGTAGCATATTTCAATGTAGTAGAACTCACACGGCATCTTAGCCCAAATAAAACGAATTATGTTATGTATAGCACAGATACAATGTTACGAATACGTAAATAATAACTGTCTAAAGCAAATAAAATTAAGATATTTTTTCTCAATTTTTAAATTTATACTTGATAAGTTTTATGTTCAATGACTGTAAATATTCCAAACTATGTACATATTTGTTCATTCTTAGACGAAATAATTAAAAAGTGACAAACAACAACAAATGTGTTGTGTACATTGGTTCTTGATGACCTAACAGGGTAAGACGTAGACAGATAAATGAAATAACCAACCACCAATTTACCAGGGATGTAATGTTGACAATAGTTTGAAGCTGTGGTAAAGTGGTAGTTAGTAATCGTTGTAATAATTCAATATAACCAGACAATTCTGATTCTAGCAATAGCCCCCTAAATATAAACGTCTGAATGATAAGAATGCCAATCGCCAAATACAAGGATTTACATTGGGCTAATATACAGTCACAACGACCATAATTGGCTTCAGTTACAAGGGATATTGCTGTTTTTTGGTTTTATTGACACTGGTCAATCACAATGCTTGCTTTGTTTTTTGATCATTCAAAAATATAATGCACTGAACCATTCACATGGAATTTAATTAGGCATATGATTGAATTCCGCCTGTGACCAATCAAAGGTTATTATTGAATTGGCTATACACTCGGGAACTAAAATATATCACACATGGCACTGAATTTCATTTGAAGATTGGATTGGCAATTTACTAATCTCAAGTAACAGAATTGTGTTTTTCACCAATCACAAAGAATTTGATTTGACCATTAACGAATCACAGACGATTGGATGGCCATGCTTTCACCAATCCCAAGTAACTAAATCATGCTATTCAACAGTCACAGGGAATTGAATGTGTCTATTGACGAATCAAAATAGATTGGATTGGCCAAACAGTAAGCTCAAATAACTGGTCCCTGGTGTTCAGCATTTGGTTATTGTTCAATCACAGGCAACTGAATTGGTCATTCACTAATCTCAAATATTATTCATACGTAACTGAATTTGTCTACTGATGAATCACACGAGTTCATACACTCAACTCAAATGACTAAATTGTATTTTTCACCAATTACAAGGGTTGGAATTTGTCCATTGACGAATCAAGAGATTGGAATATTCATGGACTAACGAAATCACATTTTCCCCCATACACAAGGGTTTAAATTTGGCAATTGTTTAATGACAGACAATTAGATTGGCTTTTCACTAAACCCATGTAACTGAATCGTGTTGTTCACCAATTGCAAACCAATCATTAACAAATCACAGGTGATCGGATTTGTCATGCACCAATCTGAAGGATAATATTTAGCAAACACAGTGCATTAAATTTGGCCATTCATTTAACTAATCTCAAGTGTTTGAATATGGCCATTGACGAATCAAGAGATTAGATTGTCCATACACAGAGTAGCATAATTCACCAAGCATAAGATATTAAACTCGGTCATTGTCCAATCACAGGTTATTGGATTAGGTACTCACTAAAAATTTAATTTAATAATTTTCTATTCAAAAGAGATTGGATTGACCATTAACCATTCTTAGATCATATCACTCCGAATGTATTTAATTTAGTACTTGACCACTCACGGAAGATTGGATTGGCCATACACAAAGGTCAAGGGACTGAATTTTGTTATTCACCAATACATAGAATTTGTAATCGCATATTCTCCATGATTACATAAACAGACAAATGGAAATCAAGTTTTGAGCTCACTCACAACAAAGAAACTCAATAGTAAAAATTATTGAATTTTATTAGAATTCTGCAGACATACAATGACTAAAATACAGTCCTCACTTTACAAGTCAATAAAATAAACGAGTATAAAGAGCTCCTCTATAATCACAATATATATGTACAATGATTGTTGGATTTTTGTAATTGTATTGGATACTTCTTTGGAGAGGTGCCTGGATACAGAAGCAGAAACATGTCCAAAAAATACACCACTGAGAATCAAGATATGCTACAGTTCACTTCATATACAGTAATAAGCAACAAGATAAAGGTATGGTACAGTACAAAGATATAATCTGAAACAGGCAGTTCATCAAGCTTATGATAATTATGTTTAAGCATACAAAATGGGTTCATAAGAGTAGGGTAAAACATTTTGAGCTTTTTCATTTTTCAAAACACTGTCTTACACGGCAATATTAAAACTATGTTACTGGTATAAACATTTTAAAAAATAAATTTCTCTTACAGCACTCTCTCTTTCTCTCTTTAAGACAAAAAAAAAACAATTTGAAAACAAAATCGCCTAAGATCAACATCTTATCAATATTAGGTTTACAAACACATGAGTTTCAATGAGATTTCCATTACTCATTCATTCATTCAAATTTCATTAAAAACAAAGATTTATGGTTAATATAATAACTGTCAAGTCAAGTATACAGCATATGAGGTAAAAAGTGTGTAGTAATTCCATGAAACTAGAAGTTTATGTCACAGGTAGCCAGGTGATTACACACTCTAATTAATGCGCAATTATAGCTTAATTGGTAAATTTGCTATACATTTGTAGATTTGAGCTAATAACAGTCATTTGTACAGAAAGCATATTTGTGAATATTTTATATTATAATACAATAAAATACAAGGGAATTAGAAAAACAGCCTTTGAAAATATAATGCTGGTAGTTATAACATATTATTTGTGTGCAGTAATATGTCATAGTGTGAACTTTAACCTGGCTCTAGAAAGGAAAATAGCAAAATTTACTGCTAGATTAATTTGAAAGACAAGAAATTATTTGTAAGAAAAAAAAATATGTATCACAAGAAAAGTCGGTTTGTTCCAATACTGAAAATATTAATACTAAGGTTCAACAGGGAAAAAAACTCTAGAAATATTCTTCTGGATATCCGACTAAAAAAAGAAAAAAAATGTACAAAATACTGACACACAGTACAAAAAATAACCACTACAGCTCCTGACCAGCTGTCAGCTTGCAAAAAAAAAGCACGACTTCAATAATAAAATACTGTATCATTAATCTGAATATATGATTTCATTGATTTTATAATGTGATTACAGCAGATTTTAATTGTGTGTCTGAATCGATTTGAAATCAGATATTATTTATATTCAATTATTATCAAGATCGAAAACTAAAGTTATCACAGATGCAAGTAACTAGTATTGGACAGGACTAATGAACATTAATTGTACTTGCACAGATAATTTTTCTAGTGAAACATGAATTGTGTAATAACTAATATTACAAATCAATCTAGACACTGTTATGAAATCTACTGTATTTTTGTTCTTATGTGATTATATATCAATGAATCAGATATCTCAAAGATACATGTATGTCTTGATACATGTACACATGTAGCACCCATCATTTGAGAAGACTTTTAGAAAAAACTTTCAGTGCTTTGGTTTAATAGTTCATGATGCAAATGAAGCAACATGATGTGGCAAAGTTAATTAGTGCTTGTGTTTAGGTTGCAATAATATTACAGAGAAACAACTTAAACAAGCAGCCTCTCGGCTGAGATAGCTCCGCTCTTAGCAATGCACATTTCAATTAAAGAACAGAAGATATCATTAGAAAATGAACAATATGCATAGTATCAATGCAACGGGACTTGCTGTTTTCAACAAGAATTCAAAAATATCATTTTTCACCATAAATGATTGTGGTTTTTAACAAGAAGAAAATATCACTTTTACCAAAAATGACAAAAATATTCACCAAAATTAGAGAATTGAAGATATGATCATGAAATGAAAAAAATCTGAGAGAGGTCTACCCAAGGTACATATACACTAAGTATCAAAGCATTCAGGCTTGTAGTTTTCAAGAAGAAGTCGAAAAAGTAAAACATTGACACGGTCGCCGGACGCCGGACAATCACTCATATGATAAGCTCCGCTCGACAAAGTCAACAGCGGAGCTAAAAATGTCAATGAAAAAATGTTTTTTTTCAAATGCATGCATGTACTTCTTCAGAAGGAATACCTCTAATTATGAACATCTGTATAAATATGTAGCCTGTCAATGTTGGACTTGTGAAATCTGTGTTTAATACATACATGTAACAGGTGATGGATTATGAAGTTTTCTCACAGACAGACTAAATTCATAAATGAATATAAACGTAACACTTTAAAATTATGCAAAAGTTTGTTACACTGAATTTCATGAAAGCAATTTTTTACAGATATTAAGTATTTACAAAACATTTACCCAGGAAGACCCTCAAGCAACATTCAGATTCAAATCTTTGGTTACAGAAGATATATTTGCTAACACCCATTATCCTCAAGTCTTTGCGAGTTGTCTTCAATTGTTTACAGCTTTACTGCCATTCATCCTTGATTGTGATTGGTTTATAAAACATTAGCAAATATTCTACATGAAGACATTCAAGCTTTTAATGAATTCACTGTATATTTATAATATACTTCTGGGCTAATCAGATTACCAAATTGTATTCAGTTTTATGCACAGAGGTATATCTAGTGATGGAGAGATGGAAGCAGCGCCATTCATGAAGTGATTGAAATGAAAATCCTGTGACGAATGTGGACTTAGTCAACTTAGATTGTTTATTTTTGACAGAACAAACTTTTCTTATTCATTTATGTTTCGTTTTTTTTTTTTTTAAATGTACATATAATACGATGTACTTTAGCTATGTGTTGTATTGTGGATGATCATTTATTGTTGATGAATGCAATTATTCCCACCAGCATTTTGTAAATTTTTTTGTATTTTCAAAATCTCTTTGAAATTTTTTTAACCAACATGATCATTTTCGCATCGTTTACAGGACTTGATGAAATATGTTCACAAATGTTATGCAAGATTATTTTGTAAAAGAAGACAAAAGTTGATGTAGGTGTTAAAAGGTAAAAAATTAAAAATGACTGTAAATGCTATAAGGTGTTTATCAGGACAAGACCAGCTGAAGACAAAAATTAAAAAAGTTAGCAAGAAATATATGTAGTAAAAAAATGTTTTGGTCAGCTTTGAGTGTTTTAATTTCTGGCACAGCAAAGGAATGAAAACATGGGTGTAGATATCTCATTGGCTTAATAGTGTTGATCTCATGTGGACAATCCAAAGACTTCGCGCATAAGCGGGCTAGGCTCAGAAAGAATGCTGGCGTCATGCGACACAAGGAGGTATTTCTTGACATGCTGAATGTGTTCGGGAACTAACTGGCGTAAAGCAACCAGGCGACTGATGATTCCTGGAAAAAGGATATGGTGGCTGCCAGGGTGGTTCTGGCGAAGTTCTTGTTGCAGAGCCTCTACGACTTGTTCCTGAACTTGTTCCACAGAATCTTTGGCATCAAGGTCCTCTCGATCTGAAAGTAGTGAAATCAGATTTATTTTCCAATCATGTACACGACTCATGCTGGAAACTGAAACATACACAATGGAATCTAACCAATTTGCTGCTGAACATGTGAGTTTTGAAAATGCAGGGAAAAATAATTGGAGAGATTTAAACTGAATATGTACAACTTTAATGAGGTTGGATTTTGCAAGCCAGTATTATAGTACTCAGCAAATCAGTTAATGAATCTTTGTAAATGGTTAGCTAAAGATTAAAATTTGACTAATTGAAATCGAACGTTTTCATGTCTTTTTTCAATATACCCAGAAGCGATATACATGTTTGTCTTTCAAAGTATGGGTCCTTGTTTATTTCAAGGGACAATTAGTACTCGTTAACAAGGATTTCTGATCTTATCTCATTTAATATTTTCATTATGTCTTGATACTAGTATAAGCTTTTCGTTATTTTGTGGAAATATCAACATTTTCCTATGAATTTTCATGAATATTAGGAATGGAAGGTGAAAAAGATTTATACAGAATTAACTAACCTGGTGAAACAATTAACAATGCACAAAACAAAGCAAGTTCTCTTTCTGTTAGATTCAGTCGGCTCATCTTCTCAAAAAAATTTAATTTAGATTCATAAAATTCTTGAACATCCATGTTTGTATGCATAATCGTGTCCTTTTTAATATACACGCCATCTTCCGGAAACCACAGACCGTCAGCCGTGTAGCGCGTAGAGGATATTACTAGTACTATTTCAAAAGCAGAGTATTTCAAAAGTGTTACTTGGTCACCTAAATCCAAGGCACGGAACTGCGGCAACGCAGACTTGGCAAACTTAGCAACTTGTTCCACATTGTTGTTAGTGACCTTGGCAAGCGTTGAACCGATTTCTATTTGATCAATCATTTCCCGCATTGGTCGACAATTGAATGCAGCTTGCTCCTGCAAGACAAGAATGAATGAAATTAGTTCATCAACCTGTCTCGGCCAATTTTATTCATTTTCAACAAATTGTAGTCTTGTCTATTACCCTTTTGTTTGTACCATCCAGTGTTGTTTACCCATGATGCAATTTTTAATGCCAAAGTTTATCCATGATGTGCTACTGAAAACTGATCTACACTAACTAGACCAAACAAACTAGCATTGCTGTAATAGTCATCACACACAAACTAAAATTCACTTTTTGAACCTGTGGAGATTTAAATAAAAAAATCAAAGAAAGCTTAGAAAGAACTCCCATGTGCTGAGAGTATTGGAGACACATTAAATATAATTCGAAATTACTTAGCTGAAAACTAATTATGCAAATCAGAAAATTAATATGAACAGATTTGAGTGAAAACTAATGAGGTCTGCGCAATGTAACAGAAAATCTATGTTTCCAAGTTTAATTGAAATGTGATTAGAACCAAAAAATTATGAATTATTATGCTTATTAGGGAATTAAAATGAACAGATTTTTACCCCAAACTAATTAGGTTTGTACATTGTCCTAGAGCATCTTTGTACTAAGTTTCATTGAAATGGAATAATTAGTACTTTAGATATCAGTGTGAAAGCTTAAAATTGGTTAATTGTGCAAATTAGGTAATTAATATGTACAGATTTTAACCCACAATTATCCAAGTCTGTCTATTGTCCTACAGCATCCATGTACATTCATTGATATGTGATGTTTAGTACCTGAGATATCAGTGTGAAAGTTGGTTAATTATGCAAATTAGGTGATTAATATGCACAAATATTTACCGGAAATTAATTGGGTCTGCATAATTCTAGATTCATTGAAATGTGATTAGTACTTTAGATATCAGTAGAAAAGCTGAAAAATTAATTATGCAAATTAGTTAATTAATATGCACAATTATTTGCCCTAAAACTAATCAGGTCTCTGCATAGTCCTAAAGGATCTATGTACCAAGTTTCATTGAAATGCGATGATTAGTACTTGAGATACCTGTGGAAAAGCTGAAAATTAACTAATTATGCAAATTAGGTGATTAATATGCACAAATATTTATTGGAAACAATCAATCTCTGCATAGTCCTTGAGTATGTACAGTGTAAGTACCAAGTTTCATTGAAATGTAATGCTCACTACTTATATCAAATGCTTAAAATTAATTAATTATGCAAATTAGGTAATTAATATGTACTGATATTACCATAAAAACTATCAGGTCTGTGCAGTGTCATATGACATCTATGTACCAAGTTTCATTGAAATGTGATGATTAGTACTTATATCAAATGCTGAAAATTAATTAATTATGCAAATTAGGTAATTAATATGTACTGATATTACCATAAAAACTATCAGGTCTGTGCAGTGTCATATGACATATATGTACCAAGTTTTATTGAAATGTGATGATTAGTACTTGAGATATCAGTAGAAAAACCGAAAATTGACTAATCATTATGCAAATTAGGTAATTAGTATCCAAATCAATCAAAACCTAGCATTAGTTTAGAGCATGTATGTACAAAGTTTCATCAAAATCCAATGAGTGGTTGTTTAGATATCAGTGGAACAATCATGGAACAGCTAAAAATCAGCTAATTATCATGCAAATTAGGTAATTAATATGCACGGATTTTTACCAAAAACTAATCAAATTTGCGCATTGGCGCAGAGCATCTATTCACCAAGTTTCATCAAAAACCGATGTATGGTTCTTGAGATAGCAGTGGAACAGTCGGACACACACACACACACACACACACACACCCACACACACACACACACTAACTGCAAAGACTCCCTTTATGTGCTTCGCACATGGGAGTCAATAATTGCACAAATTATTAACTGGAATTATTAACAGATTGAACAAGACTCAGTTACTTTACTTTTCATTGAGATTAAAGGAGTTCCAAATGTGTCCAAACATTGGCGCTCATCAGCATATGCAAAAGCATGCTCAGTGTATATGTCATTCACCTTTTTACTATTTATATATGGCACTAGTACCTGAGGTCAGAAGATGATTACCTAGTGCATATTGCCCGTATTTATATTTTAATTGCATGCCAGTATATTGAATATATACAGGTGTTGCTGGAGCAGGAGAATAGATTAGGAAACTAGGAGGTGAAAACATATCACTTTCCTATATACATAATACAAGAAAAAGACAAGTAGACAGTTATATTCAGCCAGTGACTGTCTATTAAGGAAGTTAGTGATTGAATTCATACTAGCTGTTGGTCGTCATTTTAAACTGCTACAAGCAACACAGTCAGTCAATACAAGCGCAATAGAACAACAACGTGCAAGTGCTGCTGATAAACATGTCACATTTCATGTAAACTATACCAACCTGTGTGTTTTCCTTGACTTCTTTTCTAGTGTGTGCATTGCGAAATACTGCTCTAAAAGATTGGTGTACGTTATCAGTGAACTCTCGTAACACTGTTCGTTTTTTTTCTTCTTCGGAAGCACAGTCAGCCTCTTGGTTGATTTCTTCTAGGATCTTTAGTCTTTCTTCTCGTGGCATGCGTCCAAATCTGGAGGCTGAGGTTAGAAACAAAAAGATATTTGCTAGACAAAATTTTTGAACTGCGAACTGGGTATTCATAATTACAGTTTGTGCATGAAAATTTTGCTATTTGAAATACTACCGCCAGGTCTATTTTTTTTTTTAATTATGAACCCCAGTATTTTATGTATTTTGAACAATTTCAATTCCAAAATGGTCGCCAGATTATAACAACGAAATATCAAAGATGATTACAAGCATTGATACGTTTTAGGCACAATTATGAATAGTAATTTCCTAGGCTTGTTTGGATGCGGCAAAGGTAATACATGCATACATGTTATTGCCATAAAATGCCTTACTGATAGAAAGATGTTCCGGCTGTATAACCCTGTCATGCAGCCCAAAACATGAAATACGATTTCTGCGACAAAATTCCCAATGACCATATTAAATACATTTTGTACTCATGATTTGCACAGACAAAATGGTAAGAAAGAAAACAGCACAATTACTACCCAGCCTACTAATTATAATATACAAGCGTGGGCTGGGGTCCCTTGTTAATTATGTCTAATGTCCACTCCTGATTAGGAAAAATGCTGAAATCTAGATCTGCGCATACATCGTATAAGAAGCACAATGTCACGTGTGACCGACTTAAACTAAATGTGCCAATTACATCAACATAAACTTTGATCATATCCGGAACAAGGTCATTAAACTACTGAGCGAATCAGTAACATGTTTAAATATATATAGGGTAACTATTTGGTAACAAATGCAGGTACATTGTAATTGCCTATACCCTTGTGTAGACTGTACTTGTACCATGGACCTTGTACAAAGTGTGCTTACATGCATATGTGACTGTGCATGATATCAAATCTGATAACGCCAAGTTCGTAAAAAAGCAGACAATCAAGTCTGATGTATGGAATTGGCAATTGTAAGGTGGATGTTATGTCTAGTGAAATCAATCACAGCACATATAATCCATTTCATGCATCCATCTTACTTAGCTGTTTCCCATGGTAAAGGCATTTTAATCACAGTTGTGCTTCAGACACAGAAGGAACTATATTTTTTAGCTGCCATAAATTATGATGTTAAAAATAAGTTTTTACACGTTTAATTTGAATTGTGCAAAATTCAAATTGTGCACATAAATACATACATACACTGATATATGTCTTTATTTTTTGTCACTAAATGTCAGTTGTGATTGACTTTTATGTGTAAATCCCAAGTACAACTAAATATGGAATGTCTTACTGCAATTTTTTTCAACATAAACCATACACAATGTGGACATATTGCTGTGTGAGCAATACTGACAAATTTCTTTTTTCTAGAAACTAATATATCATCATTAAAGTTAAATGGGGAGACAGTTTGGGCAGGAAGAGATAAATCTTAGTTCTACCAAAAAACTTAAACTTACCGCCGTGTGACATTCCCACTGAAAGGCATTTCTGGAATCGACAGTACTGGCACTTATTTCGAGTCGATACATTAATCTTGCACGGTTCTGTTTTGACATACGGGCAAGGTTTGTACACCAATTTCATCCGGTGGGTGCGCCGAAAAAATCCCTGAAAGACAGAAAAACGAACATGAAGATGTGAAATCTGAAATCAAGATGTTAACCTAAAACTAACAAACCATGTAGTAATGGTAGTAATGGTAGGAGTAAAACTAGACTCTACATAGTAGTAACTTATTGTAGTATTATCTCAGCGCAAACAGCAGTGAAAATATTCGGCTGATTAGAGCTATCGTCTGATGTTGATTTCACATTGAGTTATGATATCATTCACGGAGCAAGTACGCACATTTATTATGCTTTAATTGGTTTTCAATACACATTATCCTGCAATCTACATATCAGTATGATCATCATCAATCATCGATAATAGATAATATTTACATTATCATTGGATTGTATTTGTCTAACTTTTTGTAGACATACAGAAAGAATTCAACCACATGAACACAGAAATAGCGACTATGTTCGATTAATGAAAGGCCAGTACATACATGAATACCACAAGACTCAATCCCCAAAACATCACTTTGCTGGACGCCACAGGGTAAACGAAACAGAGGGAGACAAAAAACAACATAGTGAGAAACCATTACCACAAAACTTGCCCAAGCAAACCTGACCTAGAGTAGAGCAAAGATGGTGGCCAAGGATAGACAGAAATGGAAGAACCTGATTGCAGCCTTATGTCCCGGTGTGGGATAAGGTCCACACACATACATGAAACCAAACGTTTATAATAAAATGCCGTACGAACATGTTTGGAAGTGTTACAGACGTGTTCGAATATCTTTCTTTCGACTGTGTGCATCACTTTTACCTCACATTCGAACACTTGCTTTTGTTGATACTGGATGTACTCTATAGCGTAGAACTAGAACCCTGTCACTGAATGCAAATGTTCGCACAACACAGTTTTACATTTGCCATTTCACATTAAATTATTACTACAAGCAAGAAACAGATATATGTTATCATGAGAATACCGCAAAGTTCGCACACAGGCAAACCGGGGACACCTTTGCTAGGTGCAGATCAATAAGATTGCCGACTGCATTCGTGCATATTTTGTTGTATTCTTGTAATAAACTCATATTATTATACAACTGTATGTAACATATTAAAGAGTTTCAGAATAGAATATTTGAGTATTTTATTTAAATAAACAGCCCTGGAACACTATTTACTTGCAGAGTTCTTGATAAATGCACGGTTACCTTAGCACTAAGTGTAAGTCTACCTAGAAGTTTTGTATCCTTTTTATAATGACATCACAAGATACACTATCATACTAGTATAGTATACGCTGCTATCCAAATGCCCTCTAGTGGTTGGTTTGGGAGATGTACTTATTAAGAGACTATATATCTCTTTCTTCTTTTCCCTAACTTTGAAGTGATTTGATCTTTCTGCACATAAGTTTGACATTCTTTTTAGCGACGTCACGATTTACAGAAGTACTTATTAAAATTCTTGAGTTAAACTTAAACATAAATAATATAAACATGGCCAAATAATAAAAGAATTATTAATTTTTGCAACTGATCTCACCGCATACCATGGTGTTTCATGTATATATTACAAAACAAAAGATAAACACATGACAGACACTTGAAAAATAATAAATACACAGACACACGTCCTCAAATTCAATCAAATTATTTATCATTTTTATAGCCACCGCAGAGTATCCCACACACACAGCTAAGGAGCATGCTGCAGTCTTCAGAGATATGCATACTCATAAAGTTGAATAGATGCTGTACAAAGAAAGGGGGTGGCACATTGCTTTCATCTTTTATGTTTACAGCCTATGGGATTTAAAGTAGTAATAAATCATGTTTTTATCGCTTTACTGGTAGACCTTAAATCGACTTGCTACATGTTGGTCTCGTCTGCTTTCATAATTCACTGACTTCAATCTATACATTCTATTTTCTGTGATTTTTTTTATTAAGAATGCTCCTTGACCACTAAGCTGTTCTATTTGTAGATCATTGTTATTATGAAAGAGAGAAGCACGAATAGTTTCAGAGAAGTGGTTGAACATGATCATTAAGAATGTGATTTTATTGATTCTGTAATAGCATTCTGTAGGACTGTTATAGTTATATATTTCAATGCCATAATTATCAACAATTGTATAACAATGTATGCACTAACTTGCGCTTATTGCACTAGGCCGAAGTTGGTGGACATTATCAAAAAAAAAACCATATAATATATACAACTTAAGATTGTATATATGATCACTAAATTTAAAAAAAATAATCATTGTTTCCTGTTACAAACAATTTTGCATGGTTCATATCAAACTAGACAGTGTTACGAAGCGCTGCCCTCATAAAAATGGTTTGATCTATTCAGTTTAAATCAGATACAGATCTCCAGACACACATAGCAGACAGTCAACAAGTTGACAATGTACATGTATTTAGCTGTAGATTTTGGTATATCAAAAAAAGATGGCACTAACTTTTTAAACACCACAATTTTTCCCACCGAAAATTGGGTGCAAAAATTGTACTCTTAATATCCCATAAGTTTGGGATAATTATTAATCAAATTAATGGGCATAATAATTTTGACATGATCAAAATTTGTTGGGAAAAATATGAAAACAATGGAGAGGATTATATTTTATGAATGATGGCAAAAAATAATTTTGGAATTGTGTAATATGGCTGACTAGTGGCCATTTTTCAATTTATTATCCACAGTATGACATATGATTAAAGTCTCATAATAATAAATGTTGAAAATCAAAAAATTAAAAAAATCATAAAATGCGAAAACTTCTAACTTTACTGAAACACTGAAAAGCAGGTCACTCACTGTGTGTGTCCTGTACAAAAGGTTAACTTGACACCATTTAATCTTCACGATACAGTGGGTCAATTTACCAAGGGGGGCTCCTTATAATGCCTGGTGCGTGATAACAGGAAATTTATAAAACATCAACAACAAACGAATACTGTATTTGCTCTATTATTTTCACCAGTGGGGTTTTCTCCAGCTCAGAGAATTTACGTAAACTGTTATCAAATCATAAAAATAATCGCAGTTGTTCCGAAGAATATAATCTACCATGAATAGTTAAACAACATAATGATAACTGCACTATATACTGATAGTGGAGAACCTCCATGTGTAATAATAAATATTGTCAGAGCATGCATCAGTGTTTTCCATAGAGAGGGGAGCGACTATAGGGAATTTGACATTTTTAATCAACCATGACTCCCAATCAACAGCAGTAAAACCATGTCAAATATCAGATGTTTGTCTGGGGATTGAGTACTTTGATCATACTAAATCTCTCCCTGCCCGGAATATTAAAGCTGTACAGGTGTCCTGGTCGTGATTAAATCTTGTCATCCCACTGGTGGAAAACACTAATATACATATTTGGTGTTCACACATGTACATGTAGCAGAATGCAAGGTTCGACCAAGAGTAAATTTTACCCACTGTTGAAAAATTAACGTGTGAACAGATTAACCCAGTGTTGACCTCGGCTTGTTTAGTTGGGACTCAGAGGACTGGTCTCGACCCTGAATCGCATGTTTAACTCTGAGATGAGACACATGTAAACAAAGTCTTGGGGTTGAACCGCGTGCACTCTTGAGACAACCCAATACACAAGTATGTGAATTGGATGTAAAAAGGTGTGAACACAGTAATATAATTACATACCATTGCGATGTATGAACAGAACGCAGGCTTAGCTCACTGATAAGAAATATTTACAAAACGATCTAGCCTTCCGTTCCTTTTGAACAAGGCTTTATATGTTCAAGTGAAATATTTTAGTCTCACTCTCAATTTATGTTATTAAATACAGGAGAAATGACACAAAACTGACAGTCTCTTCTAACAATAAAAACAAAACAAGACAGAGAATGAACTTAAAACGTAGGTATGCAACTAAGATAATAGAAAATTCCTATAAGGAACTTTGGTCTGTCGGTTTCCATTCAAGTTATCAATAAACAATACAGATAACGAAATGTAAAACTAGACTGAACTGCATTCAGTTTTGGAAGGGACCACCAACAAACAGCCTTGCTAATGATATAGCAGCAGATCCAACGAAGTTATCAAAAAAGAAGGAAAAAAAATTGTCATCATACATTTTTTGGAAAATCAATCCATGAACAGATTAATTATAATGTCATAAGTGAAGTATTGAAAAATTTGCAAAAATGCATTTGTTGAAAAAATATATATTATATTATAAATATTGTATATTTTAATAAAAATTAACCAAAGATTTTGCAAAAATTTAAATTCAGAAATGAATGAATCAGAAAAAGTTCCACCCAATTTACCGGTAGGATAAATATAAAAGCAATCTGGTATATACAGCTTTCAACAAGTTGAGAATGGAACAGCTTGTTACTTACAGACAGCAACAAAGATGGACAAATTATGTATGACAGTACAGAGTAATAACCACTATTTGACCATATACCATAGCATGTGTACTACGGTGGGCATGTTCACTTGATTTTTTTTGTAGGTTAATTAAACTTACAGAGAATATCAGGCAATGATGGCATGTACCGTAAAATCTGTATTAGAAGCCACATCCCTAATAGAAGTCACACCCATTCTTTTTGTACAATTGAGAACCAAAAAATCATCATTTCTCATATGTGTAGATGCTCGAATAGAAGCCGCATCCCCTCTGTTGCATTGTAACATTTTAATAGAAGCCACGGCTTCTAATACAGATTTTACAGTACCTTTCAAATAAACAGCAAGTTAGGGGGTTATATTAAAGTAATCTGCAAAAATTGTACCCATGCATGTTTCTGGGACAACATATTTTATTTTAGATGAGATGATCACGGCAATTCAAATGATACAATACAACTGTTGAGTTGAGAAAGAGTATCATGTGCACTCTGTTGCAATTATACTATTACAAATTTATAGACATCACCTACTCTTCAAACACTGTTTTTATTTCATTCATTTTAGACAATCGGTGGATGCTATTAGAGCAAGCAATGTAAAGTTATCATTTTTAGTAGCTTCAAATAAAATTCCGAAAAGCACTAACTTTGAGTGCCATTGTCAACTTTTGGCACCACCAATTTTTTTTTTGGAATTATTTTGTGTACAGTCTGCTCCGCCACACATGAGAAATTGATAATCATTGAAAATGACACAGTCCCCGTTCAATTTATTAAATATTTGACACTGTCTGTATGGTCCAAATTTATGATGAAATTTAGTCACAACTTTACAAAATGTGAAAATATTTGCACTGAATTTTGGATCGAAAAAAAATATCTGGCACTCAAAAAGTTAAAGTTTAATACAGGGATGATCACTGTCACTCAAATATATGATCGATAGCATTCTGCACCATTAACGGCAATGAGTTTTAAACAGCAAATAGACATTGTGTTTTTCAATGACAATATTAAGCTAGAGAAGAGAAATCTTCCTGTTATTACAAATTACGGCAGCTAGCAGCTCATCAACATTTCACAGCCTACTTGATAAAGCTACTTAAAGTAGCAGCAAAGTGTAATGCAAACTTGCCCAGTGGACTTTCCAGGCAATTTATCAGAGCGGGAGGTAAACACACCAACCTTGAACAGACTATGTTTGTTTTTAAATTATCTTTTTATGGCATAGGTCCAAATATGATAGGCTGCCTTCCTTCACAAGCATATTTAATTGCATGCGAAAAATATTCCAGGTACGGTAGTTCACATTGATGTTGTACATTCAGTACTACAACTCAATTATTGGTCATTGGTAGGGTGGTAATCACTGCATCAGACTCATGATCGGTAGACTTGAGTTCAAATCCTACCTCAGGCTGAACACCGAAAAGGGTCGCCTCCCTACCCTAAATTTTATCAAATTTTTCAGACCATTTTGCATATGATCTAACAAGCACCCATAGCGTTCAATGTACATACCAAGTTTGATCTAAATTTGGAATTGCAGGTTTTGATGACACTTTTAACATTGTGGTAAAATGACCACCATTTGATTTTGGTGATATTTCAGTACAAAAATGGCCACCATTTTGAATTGGATCACGAAACAAATGGATGTGCATGATGTCAAAATGCATGATGCAAAGCATGAATTTGATTGGTCCAGACATAGCTCAGATACAGGTGTGATGCACCAACAGACAGAAGTCAAAACATAAGCCTTTGTTTTTTGGGTGTCATCTGAACAGGGATTAAAAACGGTCTACCAAATTGCCAGCAGTAAAAATTATGACGTTCAAAAAATTAAGGTGGCGCAGTGATTTCCGAACATTTCGTCATAATGAATTGCCCTTAAATTTAAAACTTTACTAAA
Organism: Saccoglossus kowalevskii; assembly: GCF_978046115.1. Lineage (NCBI taxonomy): Eukaryota > Metazoa > Hemichordata > Enteropneusta > Harrimaniidae > Saccoglossus > Saccoglossus kowalevskii. The sequence goes on along the minus strand of NC_140650.1, from coordinate 14,546,757 downwards.
GTCAATTGTGGGGGTGGCATATTGTTGCTATAGGGTCAGGAACAGACACTGACCCAGATAATACAAGGTTAGGGTAGCAGCAGGGGGAAAACGAATTAAAAATTGATCTATAATTCCCTACAAGTTTCCAGGTTTGCTACTATAATAACCTATACATTTTCTGAAAGCTTAAATATAGGTGAATATTGTAGTGCATATGCCGTAACGATGTTTGTCTAAAGCATTACACGATGCTTAATTTTACTATTCTGACGAAAATGAAAACACAGATTTTTAAATTAACACTTTCAGTCATGTGAATGACGTGTGAAAAGCACAGGATGTTCATAAAACTATACGCTATACAATCACGTTATCTATCAGCCTATGTTTTACAGCTACGAGCAAATAACTAGAAACACGCTATCGACAGCAGATTGCCTGACGATGCATAGGTTGTTATGGTAGAATGCTTAGTGATTTTTAGAGAATTACTGAGCAATTTTTAACTCGTTTTTCCCTTGTTGCTACCATAAGTTCATATGATGATAATATTATAAGCATCACAAAGAGGATAATCGTTTAATCCTCAATGGGATGAGATAATAACATTAATTGATAGTACGTATACGCAATTTGAGTGGATACAAATTTCAAATGGAAAAATACTGTTAGAAAACTTGGGTGCTGGCTTTTTTTATTATCAAAGAGAATAGCTACAATGTACTTCCATGCGCCAAAGTCAAAAATCAATTGTCCCAATTTGAATGAGAATATTTAATATTCAGATTGTTTAGAGTTATGTATTTATGTTTAATAAAGTTTTAAATGTGTCATCTTTTGTTACGTAACTTGACAGTTTATTTAAATATATGCATGTATATACAGTGTATGCCAAAATAAACTTGCATCTTATCCAGATAACCCTGTGGTACTTTTTCATTGCTAGATCAAAGAAACATTTTTATTTCAAATTCATATAAAATAAAGTCAAATATAGAAACGATAACTAACTGATAACCGTAATCCATATATTTAGTAAAGACAACAACAGATTTCCATCAGTGGTTGCAGGAAGTTGTAACAACGACAGATTACTGTCAGTGTTTGTACGCAGTTCTAACAACATATTTCTGTCGTTGTTCGTACGGAGTTGTAACAACATATTTCTGTCGTTGTTTGTACGGAGTTGTAACAACATAATTCTGTCGCTGTTTGTACGAAGTTGTAACAACATATTTCTGTCGCTGTTTGTCGGGAGTTGTAACAACATAATTCTGTCGCTGTTTGTCGGGAGTTGTAGCAAAATGTAAACATGATTATATACATACTACATGAAGTAAATAAACTATCTAAACGACTACTGGTAAGAATGTTAAACATACGCTGTGTACACATCTATGGTTTATTAGGCTACAATATACCAGTAAAGAACGAATAAATACTTGAACCTACAGTAAAGCTAGTTATTTATATGCCTTTTACATACCCAAAGCAAATACTAAGTGCAAAGTAGACAATGCTAGCTTTGAAATATTGATAATTGTGTTTGCAGACATGATAAACTACATGAAATATACTTTGAAATATGCACTGAAATGTACGCAGTGATGTACATCAAGTGTTTACGCATCAGGACGACAAGTGCATATCCAATAATATTTAAAACAACACTCACTGATAACATTCAGGTTGTAAACTTGGTACATTCTGAGCACAAGCGAATCAAGTGATATGAGAGTATAAAACCTACCTTACATCCTTCGCAGGCGTGCACACCATAGTGAAAGCCAGACGCTTTGTCCCTGCACACTCGGCATTTCATCGGCAGGTCAATGTTGTCCAACATAGTACCCGCAGAGCCTGCAAGTAAAGACAGAGAGGTATAGGGATAGTAAGCCATTCTCGACACACAGCTTTCAGAACTGTTTATATGAAGACCCTGATAGTTGCCCATTTGAATGTATGGAGGACGCTGCTGACAGAGACGAATTAGAGGGAAATTTGACCTCTGACCCTACTTATCACCCTTTGCCAATATAATACATCTTCCTCAGACACAATACCTTAGCAGGTTAGTACAGTAATTAGGCACATGTGACTTGAAACTCGACAGATAATGTTGAACGTCTGAAACGCTACAGTATTTATGCCTCTCTGAGGAGAATGTCTTCCTACACAGTTATACAAACGTCAGTGGATTAATAAGGCTCCTGGCGATCGCAATACAAGGTTTTTTATCCTCCAAGGCATATCGTTTCGCTCACTATGGAACCTTGTGATAACTTTAAATCACACTGGCAAGAGCATAGAATGAAAAAAACAATTTTCTCTGCAAGCAGTGGTCAGGGTTCACAAAAATCCAAGTAAATGCATGTCGCACTGGGTAATATCAACATATATCAAGAGGAACCACTCATTCAATCACGACGTATCAATAACCATATGACTACTCCTTCTAAATGAATGCTTTTATGATGTTTTAGCAAGCAACAAATTACATTGTACACTTCTAAGCACTGACAAAGCTTTTCTCTGACTAGTTATATGACTTGTGTGTGTGTGAGGATTAAACTTCTTCTAAGTTGGAGATACAATGTACTGTGCAGTTCAATCATAACTTTAATATTACTTTAGCTAAATTTTAGCAGTCATTTACATGTGTCTAAATTTTGCAGAGTACAAATGTAGCTGTAATCAGCCAAAATATGTCTCATATTAGTAACTTTGGATATATATAAGTTAGACACGAATTATTGAAAATTATTGATGAAAATAAATGAAATGACTGAAGAAACCTTTTGAACACTTTTTAATAGCACTGACATTATGGCTCACATATTCGCACTCCTGATCTATAGGTTCAGGTGCAAACTCTACCTGGAATTCAATATCAACAAAAATAAGAGACCAATTCATGCTTTGGTGTGTATGCAACAAACTGTATGTGAGGCCAAAGCCGAGATTCATTGGCGAAAATGACAACTTTAGGAAAACCTTGATAAATGTTTGCAAGCACAAGTGATTTTTCGGGTATAGTTGATTTAGGATTTAGCTTGCTGTACAGTCTATTTCATTACCCTGTCATGTAATCACAAACATTATAGTTGCTGTGTATGTATGCACGCTGAGCAGTAGTACATGAAAATAATCATAGAGGAATAACAGTAAACTTTAAATATCTGAAGCTGCTGTCTTGAGCAAAACAGTGAAGCATGGTGAAAAAATTGGCCTTGCCCTACATCACAGGTCAAATGACATCTCTATCTCATGACTTCACCCCTCCTTTCTAATGAGACCTGCCAAACATGTTGCAGCGTGATTGAAGTAAAATTGGTTTTAGAAAATTCGTTGCAATTTCAAAAATTTATAATTTTCAACATTTGCAAGGAAAACAGTGCACACAAATTCAAATTTCTTTCTGTTAGAAATTGAACCCAATATTGGCCAATATTTTAATTTTTATTTTTCAGTGGTAAATATTAGACCAATTGGCAATTGTAAAATATCTGATTTTTGAGGTATGTACGACCTAGAAAAAGTGCCATATGCGAGTACCAAGTTGCGAGTCGCAAATAGCAAAATATGCCATATGCTAGTGGTAAAAACGGCATATGTGAGTGTAAAATGTATCATTTGCTAGTAGCAAAACAAGCTTTATGCGAGGGGTAATACAAAGGCCAGGAAAACTAGTGTATATGAGGGGTGGAGTCATTTGCCAGTTTGCTCAACGGCTGGATTCGTTTGCTTATAATATAATAACGTACGTTCAAATGTGTTTTATCACAGTAAAATCAAATATTTACTATGGTTATGAAATGATGTGTACATGGTTGGTTAAGATTGGCATGATGCTGTTAAGGTTTTTACTTTAGGGGTGATTCATATATAAAAATAATGGTAGCATATAGGTGTCAGCGTGATCTAGCCTAGGAGTCAACCAGCGCACCCAACCCGGTACTCAACATTACAGTCGACCAGTGTACGCGGATTACATTGTAAGGTCACAAATAAAAGCAGCTTTAACTACTATTTCCACTGCTTTTTGTTTATTATTCATTTATTATAAGTGTTTATATCAAAAAGTTCGTAACATGTAAAAATTGTTTTTTCTTTCGATAAAATTAGTATGAACTCGTTGTCTGCAATTAAAGAATCATAGAATTATAATTGTAATTAGTAACAAGCAGCCTCTCGGCTGAGATAGCTCCGCTGTTAGCAATGCACATTTCAATTAAAGAACAGAAGATGAACAATATGCATAGTATCAATGCAATGGGACTTGCTGTTTTCAACAAGAATTCAAAAATATCATTTTTCACCATAAATGATCGTGGTAAAACCAACCAACCAACAAGAAGAAAATATCACTTTTTACCAAAAATGACAAAAATATTCACCAAAATTAGATAATTAAAGATATCATTACAAAATGAACAAATATGAGAGAGGTCCACATGTAGTACCTATATATGTAATAATATCAAAGCAATTGGACTTGTCGTTTTTAACAAGAAGTCGAAAATATCACTTTTTACTAAAAATGACAAAAATATTCACCAAAATTAGAGAATTGACGATATCATTACAAAATGAACAAATTTGAGAGTGGTCCACATGTAGTACCTATATATGTAATATCAAAGCAATTGGACTTGCGGTTTTTAACAAGAAGTCGAAAATATCACTTTTTACCAAAAATGACAAAAATATTCACCAAAATTAGAGAATTGAAGATATGATCATGAAATGAACAAATCTGAGAGAGGTCTACCCAAGGTACATATACACCAAGTATCAAAGCATTCAGGCTTGTAGTTTTCAAGAAGAAGTCGAAAAAAGTAAAACATTGACACGGACGCCGGACGACGATCGACAACTACTCATATGATAAGCTCTGCTCGACAATGTCGACAGCGGAGCTAAAAACAGGTGTTCACAGAAGGGTCACAGAATTCTTGTGTCATGCGCCGCCGGTTAATTGAAGACAATGGCAGGTTTCAAAAATAGTCACACCTCGGAGAGGTGTTAAATTTGCCACTACCCAAGTGTTAACTAGCACACAATTCCATAATAAATACATCGACACGAATTGATAGTATACATGAAAAAATAAAGTGAATGTTGAGTGATAAGTCCTCATGTTTACGAGACGTCCCTCACACATGGAATATATTTACACGAAACCCGGATCAAATTTGAATTGAAACAAAGAAGCGTCTGTCGCTGCTTGATCAGGATAGAGACAAGGGATAGAGAGACAATTTTTACGGGAAAATGCTAGAAAAAGACTTAGCCTCAATGCCCTAAACACTTCAACCTAACCACTTTACTTGTACAAGTAGAAAAAGTGTTATGTTTCGTTAAAATAAGAATGGACATGTTAGCGTTGAAATAATCATAGAAGTACAGTTATCATCAGTACAAGTAGACTCGATGAACAGGAACTCACACGCGAGCCAATAAAAACAATGGCTGGTTTCAAAGCCATTTTGTCCCAGACAAGACATCGCTGTTTTGTTGATTGGAAATAATGTGATGTTAATTTCTCGTTTAATAACCGTGCTGCCATTGTTTTCAATTAACCGGCGGCGCGTGACAGAAGAATTCTGTGACCCTTCTGTGAACACCTGTTTTCACTAATAACAGTTATAATTCTACGATTCTTTAATTGCAGACCACGGGTTCATACTAATTTTACCAAAAGAAAAAACAATTTTCACATGTTATGTGGAGTGTGCTGGCTGGTCATGGCCATTTATTAAATGATTGTGCTGTCACGTTTCCTGTGCAGTGTGTGAAGAGCAAACATCAATTCTATGCAAACGACTGAACAAACTTTTTGATATAAACACTTAAATGAATAATAAACAAAAAGCACTGGAAATAGCAGTTAAAGCTGCTTTTATTTGTGACATTCGCAATGTAACCCGCGTACCCTGGTCGACTGTAATGTTGAGTATCGGGCGGCCTGCACCGGTTGACACCTAGGCTAGATCGCGTTGACACCTATTTGCTACCATTATTGTTATATATGAATCACCCCTAAAGTAAATGCCTCAACAGCATCATGCCAATCTTAACCAACCATGTACACATCATTTCATAACCATGGTAAATATTTGATTTTACTGTAATAAAACACATTTGAACGTACGTTATTATGTTATAAGCAAACAAATCCAGCCGTTAATTGAGCAAACTGGCAAATGACTCCACCCCTCATATACACCAGTTTTCCTGGCCTTTGTATTACCCCTCGCATAGGGCTTTTTTGCTTCTAGCAAATGATACATTTTACACTCACATATGCCGTTTTTACCACTAGCATATGGCATATTTTGCTACTTGCGACTCGCAACTTGGTACTCGCATATGGCACTTTTTCTAAGTTGTACATACCTGAATTTTAAAAAAAAAATTCTGGATACACATATGTTATAATTACATGTGTATATATTATTGGAACATTAGGACATGATTGCAGGTTTCCATGGTGCTAAAAATGATACAAAAAGAAACATAACTAATGCACAGAAAGTATTACACTAGTTACTAATACAGAAGTGTTATTCATTCAACTTATTTTCTCTGTCACTTTTTACTCATATGATTATATACTGTTACACGACACGTGATATTTGACGTGATATTTAACGCTCATGTGACCATTCATTAGTAAAAGGTATAAGCTACATTTAATCCATTATAACTACAAATTAATTAACTTTAAATTATTTAATACAATGATCATTACAATTATTTCTTTCTACTGGTACACAAAGGATAGATTGAGATCAATGTAAACAAGCATGGCTGTATCACTAAGCTTGACAAATTTTATGTCACACGATGCGATTATCGGGGTGATATAGGCCTACCTTGACCTGTATGTTGTCAACAAAATTATAAATTAGACCCTCATTAGTTTTTCTTATCCTGGCTATAGACATGCGAGCATTCAATTTATCTTAGAGATACAACATTTGTAAACTGCAAATAACAAGTGGATGTGAATTTACAACTAAAAGTTGAGGAGTTGTGGGTGAACAATTTTGAGATAAAATACATTTCAGTGAAAATAAAATAATCTGTTGAATATAAATGAATAAAGCCATTAGATAGGAGTCTTGAATGTCCTGATATTCAATGGATAGCTACATGGTAGATTTTAATATGTACACGCACATGTATTTGAAATGTATTGTTGCTAAAGTTACAGTGAATTTGAGTACATGTCTGAGTCCACGAGTACATGTAAGCTAACTTCCAAGCTGGCTATGGACTGCCTTTATCTTTTCGTACAATTTTTAAAAAGAATATCATCATCATCAATAGTTTCAACTTATTTTCTTACATATTTTAATAGGCAGATTACACAATTTAAATAAATGTGTGGCAGTTAATTGTGAAAAAAGCTAGCTGAGCCAGCTAAATTGTGCTTGAACCGTACTGAAAAGATTCCAGTCAAATCTCATCACTGTTACTTATTTCACCATCTGTATAGCCAAGTCAGAAAACCTTTTTTTTGCTTGTAAACTGGTTTCACAATTTCTGCATGTTATAAGCTCAGTTATTAGGCCTCCTGGTTTGCGGATGCCCAGTGGCCTACATCCATAACTACCTGATATGGTGCTGTACATTTACCTTGATTGCATATAGTACATATGTTTACTTTGATTACCATCAAATTTACCTTGTCGTATCTTCATGAATTTAACCTGCTTTATCATTGGTAATCTTATTAGTGACAACGGCAAATACAGAAACAAATTAGGCAAAGTCATCTTGCCATAGCAACCAATTTACCAGAGTGTTGTGAGTTGACTTCTTACGACAAAAGTTTAAATACTTGATACAAGAACATATTTATTGTGTGTATCATGAATTACTACATTTCTACTTGACCACATTGTAAAATCACACAAGAGCAACCCATACACACAAATGCGATGCAACAAAGGGTGCAAACATGGTTTCAGGTATGTAGCGCCACCTAGAGTTGCATAACACATCCATCTAGTGTAGTACTAAGTATGTACCGGTTCATGGTAGAGACAGTCCACATGTCAGTTTAGTGTAGTATGTACCGGTTCATGATAGTGACAGTCCACATGTCAGTCCAGTGTAGTATGCACTGGTTCATGATAGAGACTGTCCACATGTCAGTCCAGTGTAGTATGTACTGATTCATGGTAGAGACAGTCCACATGTCAGTCCAGTGTAGTATGTACTGATTCATGGTAGAGACAGTCCACATGTCAGTTCAGTGTAGTATGTACCGGTTCATGATAGAGACAGTCCACATGTCAGTCCAGTGTAGTATGTACTGGTTCATGGTAGAGACTGTCCACATGTCAGTCCAGTGTAGTATGTACTGGTTCATGGTAGAGACAGTCCACATGTCAGTCCAGTGTAGTATGTACTGGTTCATGATAGACAGTCCACATGTCAGTCCAGTGTAGTATGTACTGGTTCATGATAGAGACTGTCCACATGTCAGTCCAGTGTAGTATGTACTGGTTCATGATGGAGACAGTCCACATGTCAGTCCAGTGTAGTATGTACTGGTTCATGATAGAGACAGTCCACATGTCAGTCTAGTGTAGTATGTACTGGTTCATGATAGAGACAGTCCACATGTCAGTCCAGTGTAGTATGTACTGGTTCATGATAGAGACAGTCCACATGTCAGTCCACATGTCAGTCCAGTGTAGTATGTACTGGTTCATGATAGAGACTGTCCACATGTCAGTCCAGTGTAGTATGTACTGGTTCATGATGAGACACTCCACATGTCAGTTCAGTGTAGTATGTACTGGTTCATGATAGAGACAGTCCACATGTCAGTCCAGTGTAGTATGTACTGGTTCATGATAGAGACAGTCCACATGTCAGTCCAGTGTAGTATGTACTGGTTCATGATAGAGACAGTCCACATGTCCACATGTCAGTCCAGTGTAGTATGTACTGGTTCATGATAGACAGTCCACATATCAGTTCAGTGTAGTATGTACTGGTTCATGATAGAGACTGTCCACATGTCAGTCCAGTGTAGTATGTACTGGTTCATGATAGACAGTCCACATATCAGTTCAGTGTAGTATGTACTGGTTCATGATAGAGACTGTCCACATGTCAGTCCAGTGTAGTATGTACTGGTTCATGATAGAGACTGTCCACATGTCAGTCCAGTGTAGTATGTACTGGTTCATGATAGAGACTGTCCACATGTCAATCCAGTGTAGTATGTACTGGTTCATGATAGACAGTCCACATGTCAGTCCAGTGTAGTATGAACTGGTTCATGATAGAGACGGTCCACATGTCAGTTCAGTGTAGTATGTACTGGTTTATGATAGAGACAGTCCACATGTCAGTCCAGTGTAGTATGTACTGGTTCATGATAGAGACAGTCCACATGTCAATCCAGTGTAGTATGTACTGGTTCATGATAGAGACAGTCCACATGTCAGTCCAGTGTAGTATGTACTGGTTCATGATAGAGACAGTCCACATGTCAGTCCAGTGTAGTGTTCATGATAGGGACAGTGGAATTCAGTCCAGAACTGGTCCATAATTAAAACACTCAAAGCCAGTCTAGTACTGGTCTATAATGGAGACAGTGAAAGCCAGTCTAGTACTGGTTCATAATTGAGAAACTCCATGTCAGTCCAGTACTGGTCCATAATGGAGACAGTGGAGGCCAGTCCAGTGCTGGTTCATAATGAAAATAAATTGAGCAAAATCACATCAGAGTGGTGGCAACACATTTAGATATAAAGTACTGTAGATTATAGTATTGGAACAAGTCTGACATTTCAAGGCCTTTTCATCTATCATTGATAAACTTAATCTTAGCTTAGCAGTCACAAGTTGTTGACGTCAATAGCAAACACAGAAAAAATACCGTATATCAATGGTGTGTAGCGCCCTCTATTGCAACATTGACAATTACTCCAAATGTGACATTTTAGTTGTCATTTATAAAAGCAAAGACACTGGAAATTGAAGACTCATTACATATAATTTCAGGTAAATCAAGTAATATTATGTAATAGGACAACAAGTCGACAATAGACACTGCGAAACATTTTATTAAAACAGACTGAAAATGTTTTGGCATGCTAGCTGTATAATGACTATATCTACTGGTTTCTAATGCACAGCAAGCCAACCGTCAATTTATGTGATTATACAAATGATGTAATATTGTCATAATTTCAAGAGAGAAAATATTCATGAGACAAGACAAATACAAATTTTAAATTTTGAGAGGTCAAGTCACTTAATTCTTGATAAATTTTATATAAATTTCTAATTTCTATGTACATACAGGACTCAAATTCATAATCTCAGTTTCTGGATTTTATCTCGATATGGGGAATATATATTAAGTTCTGATAACCACAGCTTGTTTTCAGCTACACTGCAGTTTGACACAAAACATTTATTATCATCCAGGACAAGGACAAATACAGAGAGATCAGATAAAGGCCAGGTATCATTTGCAAAAGTAAATTCCTAATCATCACGATGTACACACACGTTTATCATGCGTGGACGTGTAGCAGACATTATGTGTTGCGTAGTCTCTGATTACTAAACGAGCATGCATTACAGTACAAGCAGAATTGTAGATGAATATAAAAAAAATAGTTGGTATATATTTCAAAAGAAATTAAATTGCCTACAACCAGGTGTTGATTATTGGTTAATCATTTCTTTACATCATTAGTTAAAAATTAGTAAATACAATCATTTTGAAAAATATAATACTACACTGCAAAATACTGAATGTGCCACAATGTGATTGGTCAATCTGTGGTGATATGGGGTTTTATGCATTTTATCGTTATAAGAGAATCGTTACAAAAATCAAAGCTTGTAATCTATATAATGGAAGCAATTTCAACCACCATTCAGATGAAGTTAACATCATCAACAGAAAACATATTGTTCTCTACCATATTTTAGCTATATGTCATACAAACAACTGTCGCAGTTGTTACTGTTCCCACAATGTTTTTAGCATATCACAACTAAACTAATTTATACGTTTGCTGCCATGATCATCACAGTTGTTATAGAAATCTCACCCATGGTACATTGTAGCTACAAACCAAGTATCAAAGAAATTGAGCTGGCCGTTTTCAAGCAGAGATCGAAAATACAAATTTTTTACCAAAAATGACAGAAAAAAAGAAATTTGAAAATATTGTCAGCAAATGAACAAATTTGACCATACCTATCATACATTCCAAATATCAAAGCAATTTGTAGGTTTCAAGAAGAAGTCAAAAATAGCATACAACAACAATTTATAATATTTGCTAAAATAGTAAATTAAAGATATTGTAACAAAATGAATAAATCTAAGGTATCTATATATGAAGTATCAAAGCAATTGAGCTGGTAGTTTTCAAAAAGAAGTCAAATGACTAATTGTTGACAAACAGATGACGGACGGACGGACAGACGATCACCTACATGTATTTGAAAAACTTCGCTCTGTGGTTGGAATAAAATGAACAAATTCAAACTCCAAAATGACCTTATAGTATTGAAGAAGTCAAAATAATCTCTACATTGGATTTAAGATTACATAACAACTCACAATTTGGTGAGTAATTGACTGTCCACATGGCAATCAATAGATACACCAACAGAAGGAATATGCACTAAGACTAGAGGTCTGTTCGGACACCTTTCTGGACTATGATGTGGAATTATACTTTTGTAGGTATAATGCAACTGAGAAAGCACATGCTTATCTACAATTGAAACATTAATCTGAAACTATTCCTGATGTAAAGAGCCCAAGTCAATCACCATATGTAGAGTAAGCTTACTTTGATATGGTTTATTTCAGGCTAGCAGCCAAACCTGATGAAGTGTGCATTTCATCTTGTAGGAGCATTACAACGCACAGACAAATGTACACCGATTTAATTTCACAGCAGACAAATTATCACTAATCACTGTAAAATGTATAATTTTGTTATACAGTGAAAAAGGGATGCTAAAGGCACGTTGTCACAGCGAATTTCATGAAATGTTGTTTTCACGAATGCCATTAACTCATCAAATTGCGTACAACAAAAATGAACAGCACACTATTTATGACGACCATAAATAGAAATTGATTCAGTTTAACACCTTATATGTGCAGCATGTAAAATTTGTTTTTGTTCGTGATTCACTGAAACAATAATTGGCAGATTATCAAAGGTACAGTTGGTATATTATTGCATGCACAGGAGTATGTCATCAAATGGTTGGCACATGTTTATCAACACAGTGCGGTGACTAGTGTAACTTCTTACACTTAGCGTAATAAATGTCATCCATGTTTAAAACAATCATCTGCTACATAGTCTAATATGTTTTACAATATATCTTATTTCGGCTCATTCAAGTGAAAATACAAATGATGACACTATCCAATTGTCATACTGCACTGATTTTCGCTGTATTATTGTTAAACCATATTCTGGTTTTGTTTTATAATTCACTGATAGCTCGTCACAAACAAGTAGTCTTATTTTTAGTAAAAACTTGTAATCATGAGATTTTGAAAAAACAAAATTGGGAACATTTTTAGTTAATTTTAAATGTATAACTATGTTTGTCAATGAATGTTTTTTCAAACAAGCAATTCAACAGGTTGCAACAGGATAACAAATACATATTAAACTGTGTTTTTTTATATGCAATTGATGTTAAATTGGGTATGTTGTCATGGTAGGCATGGTGTACATTGTAGTGGTCATGGAGTAATGAAGAAGTAACAATTGTCATTTTTAAAAAAAAAAGTCACACTAAACACTCACTAAACACTCACTAAACACTCACTGAACACTCACTAAACACTCACTAAACACTCACTAAACACTCACTAAACACTCACTAAACACTCACTAAACACTCACTAAACACTCACTGAACACTCACTAAACACTCACTGAACACTCACTAAACACAGACAATTGTAAATATCACCAAATGCTCATGTCAGCAAACGAAGCCAAATACATGGCATACTTACTAAACATAGAATTTAATGCAACCAGCAGATTGAACACCCTGACATTTAAGAATATTGAGGGCAATATTCCAATTACTTCGCAACAATATTGAGTGCAATATTCCAAATACTTCACAACAATATTGAGGGCAATATTCCAATTACTTTACAACAATATTGAAGGCAACATTCCAATTACATCACAACAGTATTGAAGGCAATATTCCAATTACATCACAACAATATTGAAGGCAACACTCCAATTACATCACAACAATATTGAAGGCAATATTCTAATTACATCACAACAATATTGAAGGCAATATTCTAATTACATCACAACAATATTGAAGGCAATATTCTAATTACATCACAACAATATTGAAGGCAATATTCCAATTACTTCCAATCACAACAATATTGAGGGCAATATTCTAATTACATCACAACATTGAAGGCAACATTCCAATTACTTCACAACAATATTGAAGGCAATATTCCAATTACATCACAACAATATTGAGGGCAACATTCCAATTACATCACAACAATATTGAAGGCAATATTCCAATTACTTCCAATCACAACAACATTGAGGGCAATATTCTAATTACATCACAACAACATTGAGGGCAACATTCCAATTACTTCACAACAATATTAAAGGCAATATTCCAATTACATTACAACAATATTGAAGGCAATATTCCAATTACTTCCAATCACAACAATATTGAGGGCAATATTCTAATTACATCACAACAACATTGAGGGCAACATTCCAATTACCTCACAACAATATTGAAGGCAATATTCCAATTACATCACAACAATATTGAGGGCAACATTCCAATTACATCACAACAATATTGAAGGCAATATTCCAATTACTTCCAATCACAACAACATTGAGGGCAATATTCTAATTACATCACAACAACATTGAGGGCAACATTCCAATTACATCACAACAATATTGAAGGCAATATTCCAATTACTTCCAATCACAACAACATTGAGGGCAATATTCTAATTACATCACAACAACATTGAGGGCAACATTCCAATTACTTCACAACAATATTAAAGGCAATATTCCAATTACATTACAACAATATTGAAGGCAATATTCCAATTACTTCCAATCACAACAATATTGAGGGCAATATTCTAATTACATCACAACAACATTGAGGGCAACATTCCAATTACTTCACAACAATATTGAAGGCAATATTCCAATTACATCACAACAATATTGAGGGCAACATTCCAATTACATCACAACAATATTGAAGGCAATATTCCAATTACTTCCAATCACAACAACATTGAGGGCAATATTCTAATTACATCACAACAACATTGAGGGCAACATTCCAATTACTTCACAACAATATTGAAGGCAATATTCCAATTACATCACAACAATATTGAAGGCAATATTCAATTACTGTAGAATACTTTATTTTCGCTTGGAATTTATTTTCCCTATTTTCGCTGAAGGGATGATTCCGTGAAAATAAAATCCAGCGAATATACTTTTTTTCCTATATTTTCACATTAAACTCATCCAAAATCAGTGAAAATAAATTCCAAGCAAACGCCCAAAAAGCCTTTTCAGCGAAAATTAATTCCAGCTAAAATAAAGTATTCCACAGTACTTCCAATCACAACAATATTGAAGGCAATATTCTAATTACATCACAACAACATTGAGGGCAACATTCCAATTACATCACAACAATATTGAGGGCAATATTCCAATTACATCACAACAATATTGAAGGCAATATTCCAATTACATCACAACAATATTGAGGGCAATATTCCAATTACATCACAACAATATTGAGGGCAATATTCTAATTACATCACAACAATATTGAAGGCAACATTCCAATTACATCACAACAATATTGAGGGCAATATTCCAATTACATCACAACAATATTGAGGGCAATATTCTAATTACATCACAACAATATTGAAGGCAACATTCCAATTACATCACAACAATATTGAGGGCAATATTCCAATTACATCTCAACAATATTGAAGGCAATATTCTAATTACATCACAACAATATTGAAGGCAACATTCCAATTACATCACAACAATATTGAGGGCAATATTCCAATTACATCACAACAATATTGAGGGCAATATTCTAATTACATCACAACAATATTGAAGGCAACATTCCAATTACATCACAACAATATTGAGGGCAATATTCCAATTACATCTCAACAATATTGTAGTAAAAACAAAATTCACCTTCCAAGATGAACCATACAACTTCACTAGGCAAGTTAAAACTCAACCAGAGTGTTAATGCCACTACTCAATTTTTTGAAAAATGAGACACTATATTAAATTAATTGAATTAAAATGACAATGAGAAGACGATGCCTGGCAACAAAACAACTGTTCTAGTAAACATACAAATAAAATGCCAGTATGAATAAATGCTTCCCATCATACCTTGATTCCTAAATATTATATCTTCAAGTACTCGCCGGAGCTTTAGCTTTACAGTACAAGAGTACGACTAATAATCAACGGATGTTACAGTAGAAACGCAGACATGTATACAAATCATGGGCGTAGATGTCTACTACTGCACCTACCATGACATCATACTACGGGACATCTTCTTCCTGTTACCAGTACCAGTATTATATTTAATTAATACATCATAGCTGACAACTACATGGTAAACACAGGAAGATGTATTTCATCGTTCACAAATTAAATATACACAAAACATATGTAAATAATAAATTATTATGCTTTATAATCAATCAGGGTTATTATTATTATTTTCTTTTTTTTTTCTGGAATTTAATGATTAATAAAAATAGTTTCTGCTACACGCCATTGCGAGGTTCGGTTTAAAACCTGCGCAAAATTTTACTTGTTATAGTTAAAGCTCACAACAGGTTTTTTTTTCTATAAATTTGTGTCTGCCATTCATCTGATCTCTGCGTGGAATGTTTTTACGAATAGCACAACCTCCCAATGTGTACCCCAATGTGTACCCCCCTCCCCCAACTCAGTAAAGAAATTACTCTATATCACAGACAGACAGAGAGACACAGTATCTTATGTCAGGTCACACAGAAATGGGTCATTTTAAGTTCTTCACATGATTAAACATGCATCAAATATCACCAAATGCCATTTCCCATCCACAAGATTTTCCATCAGGAATTGCTTTAAGTTTAGGTGCAACCACAAATACATATACATATAGCTTTTGAAGTCTAGTGTGGTGAATATACAGTTGAAAACAAAAACAGTACAGCATTGGTGTGATAACAATTGTTATTTGGGTTTTAATGTTGAGACATGATGTAAAAACAAATATTTACATTCATTTGATGACAGAGATGATTACGTTTTGTATACATGTAGATAAAAACTCTGTTGGAGGATTTAGCCTCACATGGCTACTGTAGATTGCACTTAATTGGAATATAGTTTGAGACAGCCAATTAATCATCAATATCAGTTTATAGAGCTATTGATAGTGCAATATTATAAATAGAAGCTAATATTCGCAATGTCACCAATGCTATGCCTGTTTCAGCTGGTGGAGTGCCCGCTGGTCAACGTTGGATCGACCGTTGGAGCCGAACATCATGATAAGAACTTTGTAGTATTAAGTACTTCAAGTAAATAGATTATACAAAATACCATCGATGTTTATTTATACAAAAATTATTACGAATCTTGGAGATTCAGAAATCTAACCTTGACGGTAAACATGACAGAGATTTTCGTGTCGCCATATCAAAATGATTAAGTAAGTAAGTATGTAAAAACATGTTTCAGATAACAAAGATAAATCTGTGAGTTCAGTAAAATTATTATTATTAAAATAATCATAAACTACAAGCATTATGGCAACATATGAGAAAAAAAATATTGTACACAATCAACGAAACACACATGTGTTCAATGTACACATACTGTGACACAAGTGACGTCACTTATAGTTCATGGACCTTGTGAAGTGAAAATATACAGCATGGCTGACAAAAAACAACAAACCCGGACATCAACAAGACCCACAGATTTTACTTCAAATAGAAATGATATTGATGGAATACTATTACTAGTATCAGTCAGAGATCAGTAGGAGCGTTACAATGCATATGCTACAAAGCATGGACACAGCTGACAATTTATCACGAGTCAGCGTAAAATGTAAAATTTTCGGTAAAAATATTCCTAAGACACTAAACGCACGTTGTCACAGCGACTTTGTGAAATGTTGTCAGCACAAATGCCATTAACTCATCAAATTGCATAAATTCCTAGCAATGAAAATGAACAGCACACTATTTATGATGACCATAAATCGTTCTCCAATGAACTAACACAATGATGTCTGATACACCTTATAGATTGGTTTACACAGTTTCCTGCTTACAGGATGCACATGTGAACAAGAAATACATCAAGATTATTTATTCTCCGCAGTTTCACTCATAAACGCAGGATTGTATGTTTTTAAATTAAAGATGATCACGGTTGAATCACTTTTCTGACAGGAAAGTTTGCTGAGTTATTTTTTTTCCGATTTAAAATCTGAACTACTTTTCAAATTATGATCATCAATGTGTTTTTGTCATTTTCCAATCTAAAATAGCTTCTGAAGTAGTGTCTTATGTCATATGGAAATCATCAAGTCATCGTTTACTTGATTTCAAGTATGGAACTCGCTTTTGTTATTTGCTCATTTATTTTAAGCAAACTCATGTAAGCAAAGTGTTCACTGTGCCATACATACAGTGTATTATTATACATCTCTCACCATAACGCCATAAGTTACAGCTTGTCGTCATTTTGCGATATTTTACGGGGTATTTTCATCTTACCATAATAGGAAATGCGAATTCCAAATATGGAATGATTACGCACGTAAGCATCCTCTAATAATAAAAACAAACATGGCTGCCACCAGGGTTTGACTACTACTAGAATCCTTATTAATTAACACAGACTGAGTGCATTCATCTGATTAGGAAACATGTGAAAAATTTAAACACTATACAGACCTCAGTGGCCATCTATCAAGCACAATAGAGAATTTACTCTAGAGGGCAGCAGACAATTTATACCACTGAACAGCACTTACCACGTATTGTTTATAATGGTCCTAGTTGTAGACCATACTTGTCATAATTGGTCCATTAAGGAGAGAGCTCATGCTAGTTATAACTGATCCAAGATGGAGGCACTTTATACTTGTCATAATTGGTCCATTAAGGAGAGAGCTCATGCTAGTTATAACTGATCCAAGATGGAGGCACTTTATACTTGTCATAATTGGTCCATTAAGAAGAGAATTCATGCTAGTTATAATTGATTCAAGATGGAGCCACTTTATACTTGTCATAATTGGTCCATTAAGGAGAGAATTCATGCTAGTTATAATTGATTCAAGATGGAGCCACTTTATACTTGTCATAATTGGTCCATTAAGGAAAGAATTCATGCTAGTTATAATTGATTCAAGATGGAGCCACTTTATACTTGTCATAATTGGTTCATTAAGGAGAGAATTCATGCTAGTTATAATTGATTCAAGATGGAGCCACTTTATACTTGTCATAATTGGTCCATTAAGGAGAGAATTCATGCTAGTTATAATTGATTCAAGATGGAGCCACTTTATACTTGTCATAATTGGTCCATTAAGAAGAGAATTCATGCTAGTTATAATTGATTCAAGATGGAGCCACTTTATACTTGTCATAATTGGTCCATTAAGGAGAGAATTCATGCTAGTTATAATTGATTCAAGATGGAGCCACTTTATACTTGTCATAATTGGTCCATTAAGGAGAGAGCTCATGCTAGTTATAACTGATCCAAGATGGAGGCACTTTATACTTGTCATAATTGGTCCATTAAGAAGAGAATTCATGCTAGTTATAATTGATTCAAGATGGAGCCACTTTATACTTGTCATAATTGGTCCATTAAAGAGAGAATTCATGCTAGTTATAATTGATTCAAGATGGAGCCACTTTATACTTGTCATAATTGGTCCATTAAGGAGAGAATTCATGCTAACTATAATTGATTCAAGATGGAGCCACTTTATACTTGTCATAATTGGTTCATTAAGGAGAGAATTCATGCTAGTTATAATTGATTCAAGATGGAGCCACTTTATACTTGTCATAATTGGTCCATTAAGGACCGAATTTATGCTAGTTATAATTGATCCAAAATGGATCCACTTTATACTTGTCATAATTGTCCATTAGGACCGAATTTATGCTAATTATAATTGATTCAAGATGGAGGCACTTTATACTTGTCATAATTGGTTCACTAAGGACAGAATTCATGCTAATTATAATTGATTCAAGATGGAGGCACTTTATACTTGTCATAATTGGTTCACTAAGGACAGAATTCATGCTCTATGATTGGGGTATTTACAATTGGTTATAATTGGTCAATGATGGAGGCATTTACAATTGGTTATAATTGGTCAATGATGGAGGCATTACATTTGGTTATAATTGGTTGATGATGGAGGCATTTACAATTGCTTATAATTGGTCAATGATGGAGGCATTTACGTTTGGTTATAATTGGTCAATGATGGAAGCATTTACAATTGCTTATAATTGGTCAATGATGGAGGCATTTACAATTGGTTATAATTGGTCAATGATGGAGGCATTTACAATTGGTTATAATTGGTCAATGATGGAGGCATTTACAATTGGTAATGATTGGTCTATGATGGAGGCATTTACAATTGGTAATGATTGGTCAATGATGGAGGCATTTACATTTGGTTATACTTGGTCAATGATGGAGGCATTCACAATTGCTTATAATTGTCAATGATGGAGGCATTTACATTTGGTTATAATTGGTCAATGATGGAGGCATTAACAATTGGTCATAATTGGTCAATGATGGAGGCATTTACATTTTGTTATAATTGGTCAATGATGGAGGCATTTACATTTGGTTATAATTGGTCAATGATAGAAGCATTTACATTTGGTTATAATTGGTCAATGATGGAGGCATTTACAATTGGTTATAATTGGTCAATGATGGAGGCATTTACATTTGGTTATAATTGGTCAATGATAGAAGCATTTACAATTAGTTATGATTGGTCAATGATGGAGGCATTAACAATTGGTAATAATTGGTCAATTATAGAAGCATTTACATTTGGTTATAATTGGTCAATGATGGAGGCATTTACAATTGGTTATAATTGGTCAATGATGGAGGCATTAAGAATTGGTTATAATTGGTCAATGATGGAGGCATTTACAATTGGTTATAATTGGTCAATGATGGAGGCATTTACATTTGGTTATAATTGGTCAATGATCGAGGCATTTACATTTGGTTATAATTGGTCAATGATGGAGGCATTTACAATTGGTTATAATTGGTCAATGATGGAGGCATTTACATTTGGTTATAATTGGTCAATGATGGGGGCATTTACAATTGGTAATAATTGGTCTATAATGGAGGCATTTATATTTGGTTATAATTGGTCAATGATGGAGGCATTAACAATTGGTAATAATTGGTCAATTATAGAAGCATTTACATTTGGTTATAATTGGTCAATGATGGAGGCATTTACAATTGGTTATAATTGGTCAATGATGGAGGCATTTACATTTGGTTATAATTGGTCAATGATGGAGGCATTTACAATTGGTAATGATTGGTCTATGATGGAGGCATTTACAATTGGTAATGATTGGTCAATGATGGAGGCATTTACATTTGGTTATACTTGGTCAATGATGGAGGCATTCGCAATTGGTAATAATTGGTCAATTATAGAAGCATTTACATTTGTTTATAATTGGTCAATGATGGAGGCATTTACAATTGGTAATAATTGGTCTATAATGGAGGCATTTATATTTGGTTATAATTGGTCAATGATGGAGGCATTAACAATTGGTTATAATTGGTCAATGATGTTGGTATTTACAATTGATAATAATTAGTCTATGATGGAGGCATTTACAATTGGTTATAATTGGTCAATGATGGAGGCATTTATATTACAATTGGTAATAATTGGTCAATGATGGAGGCATTTACAATTGGTTATAATTGGTCAATTATAGAAGCATTTACATTTGGTAATAATTGGTCCATGATGGAGGCATTTACAATTGGTTATAATTGGTCAATGATGGAGGTATTTACAATTGATAATAATTGGTCTATGATGGAGGCATTTACATTTGGTTATAATTGGTCAATGATGGAGGCATTTACAATTGGTAATAATTGGTCTATAATGGAGGCATTTATATTT
Organism: Saccoglossus kowalevskii; assembly: GCF_978046115.1. Taxonomy (NCBI): domain Eukaryota; kingdom Metazoa; phylum Hemichordata; class Enteropneusta; family Harrimaniidae; genus Saccoglossus; species Saccoglossus kowalevskii. Next base: position 14,525,406 of record NC_140650.1, on the reverse strand, counting down.
GGTTATAATTGGTCAATGATGCAGGCATTTACAATTGGTAATAATTGATCTATTGTGAAGGCAATTACACTAGTCAAGTGCACAGGTGAACAAGACATCTAGGTGTGGGAAGAGAAACGCCATATAAGAAGGTTTCTGCGCCGTTTTAACGGTGTATCTATCGGTATTGAAATATTTTTGGAGTAATTTTAGTGTATTTTGTGACCAGACACAATGTCAGCTGATGTTGCTGGGAAGTTTTCATAGAGAATAAAATATTTGAGAAAGATTTCATGTAGTACGGCAGCATGGAAGTGCTCGGCTCAAGAAATATATTCATGACTTGAAAGTTTAATTGGCAATTTGGTAAGAGGGCACCATCCGAGAGTATCAGGGCGCTGCGCCCCTGTTCCCCGGTTAAGAACAACCCCTGGATCACACCTGAAAGATGTAAACCTACCTCAACAGAAAGTGTGTGGGCTATTTCAAACTGACAGTAGAATCTGCACGTTCCTGTACCAGTAGTGTGCCTCAGGTAAGTTTCAGTTAATAGCTCCCCAGACAAGCTCGTTCATCTCATCATATCACAATAAAAACTATTTACAACATTGTGGGCATCTCCAAATCAACAATTAATTGTGTTTTAACACAGAGGTGTTGTCAGATATTGAGTAATCTTGTCCTAATCAATGAGCAGAACAAGGCGTTACAACAATTGCGAGAATGACTGTACGTGCACATTGACAGCACTAATCTTTCTGCAGGGGTAAAACATAAATAAATCATATTGCTTCACGTAGAGTCTTATGTCAGAGTGTAAGAAAACAATAAATTTGCTCATTGTGTTTTTTTTTTCAAATTTCACAACATCTGGAGTCAAATGGTAACAAGTTGAATGTCCTAAGATCTGAGATCAGTTATCTAATTATAAATCTGGCCATGTTTTTTGTTTCAACACATGTCACCAAAAAGAATCAGGAGTAACAACATTTGTCACCATGCGGGCATGGGATCAAGGACAGTTTAATATAAAACAATTCAAGGGGTACAGAAACATCTCATTCAATGCAACCAGACAAATGGTAAAGCATGAATTTCCCTACCAAATGACATTTTTATGAGGTAATGAGCCAATTAACCTTACCTTCCAGCTTACCAGTGTAGGACGATGCCCCCAAACTCCCCACCCCACGTGACCAACTTTGCTTTGTTATTCTAACACCAATACATAAAACTGACAAAAGAAGCTAAAGAAACTAGGAGCCAAACAATTCATACTGTCAGATAAACCCATTGATAAAGCGGCAAAACCAGTATTTGTTTGTGAAGACTAAGTAAACGTACCTACAAAGATTTGTTTGATGTAACTGTCGGCAGAATAACTAAACAAATAAAGTAATCAGAGAATCAATATTCAGCAGAGGTGAAAAAGTTCTTCTCAAGTATTTCATCTACGATAATAATCAGAATGATGGATGGATTTTGGAAGTCCCCCCCTAGAAGTCTGTCCTCCAACCTTATGTTTGATATATGTATGTAAATTGCTACACTGTATTAATATGCGTTAGTGATCCTTGGGAGATGGATAATACACACATCACCATGGGATGGATGTCCAGTACCAAAACTACATATGGATAACCCCAAGATGTAGGACACTATTTCTACTGATGTACTACGTGTATCTCAAAAAAAGGCCTGTCAGCTGAATGGCTTTGAAAGATTTTTTTTAAAAGATAAATAGACAAAACAAATAGTGAGATTTATTCAAAATATGGGGTGAAAATAAACAAATATGATGGAAGGCCTTCTAAGGCAACCACATCAAAGCGATCATGCTAGCCATCAAAATAAAGAAGACAAAAGGACCATTTTTTTACCAAAAATGGCAAAGAAATAATTGTTAAACGAGCGACCTTATGGTTGAAATGATTTTGCTGTCTTAGATGATTGTTGCTAAGGATTATTTGCTGTGGTTATCAGGAAGTGGCAGTTTATATAGTTGTTGCCATGGTGACTGCAATCACTGAGTTACAAATCACGGACAGGTCCACGAAATGCTCAACATTTTTAGGATTTAGTTTACAACAAATGTAATTTTCAGATTATACCCATTTTTAAATAGAGAAAATTCAGTACACATGTGAAATATTCAGGCAATTGAGAGTTGCATCAGACAATGTAACTACAATGCAGTATGCATGTACTGTGTTTTAATTCATGTAACCAAGCAAGTCATGTGGCAGATGGACATAGAGTGTTGTTGTTTACCCATGAGCCTTTGCATTTTTAGTCTGTATTTTTATCATCATTTAGAAGTTACGTATATACGCACAGAGTTGATAACCCTTCCGCCTTAAATTTTAGCAATGCACATTTCAATTAAAGAACTGAAGATATCATTACAAAATGAACAAATCTTAAAGAGGTCTATCTGAGATACTTACATAAATAACATCAAAGCAATCGGATTTGCAGTTTTTAACAAGTTGAAAATATCACTTTTTACCAAAAATGACAAAAATATTCATCAAAATTAGAGAATTGAAGATATCTTCATGAAATGAACAAATCTGAAAGAGGTGCACCTGAGGTGCCTATATCTATAAAATCAAAGCAACTGGACTTGCGGTTTTCAACAAGAAGTGGAAAATGTCACTTTTTACCAAAAATGACAAAAATATTCATCAAAATTAGAGAATTGAGGATATCATCAGGAAATGAACAAATCTGAGAGAGGTCTACCTGTAGTACCTATATGCTCGACAAAGTCGACAGCGGAGCTAAAAAGTTGAAATTATAAATAAATGTATTAATGTTTACCAGTCTTGCTTGAATACCAAATGTTACAATTTTCCATGTAAAGCCATTTTAATTATCATCAGCCTACACGTGTGATGTTGTGAGATACTCTAAACTGCTTCATACCCACGAAAGACAAATCAGAGATGTCTGAAAAGTATCATATCGGGAAAAAAATATCTGGCTTCAAAAATTCAATGGTCGACAGTATCTCTAGGATAAAATGAAATACTCACTGGATCACAGAGATCATAGGTCGAGGAAGTTGAAGGCTGGACACAAATCAATGACAAGAAACTCTAGACATAAATAAATAAACAATCTCTTTGAAATAGATACAGCTGCCTCCAATGAGATATGTCACAAAGACCACACAAATAAATCAGTTTTTAGGATTTAGTTTACAACAAATGTAATTTTCAGATTATACCCATTTTTAAATAGAGAAAATTTAGTACACATGTGAAATATTCAGGCAATTGAGAGTTGCATCAGACAATGTAACTACAATGCAGTATGCATGTACTGTGTTTTAATTCATGTAACCAAGCAAGTCATGTGGCAGATGGACATAGAGTGTTGTTGTTTACCCATGAGCCTTTGCATTTTTAGTCTGTATTTTTATCATCATTTAGAAGTCCCGTATATACGCACAGAGTTGACAACCCTTCCGCCTTAAATGTTAGCAATGCACATTTCAATTAAATAACTGAAGATATCATTAGAAAATGAGCAAATCTTAAAGAGGTCTATCTGAGGTACTTACATAAACAACATCAAAGCAATCGGATTTACAGTTTTTAACAAGTTGAAAATATCACTTTTTACTAAAAATGACAAAAATATTCATCAAAATAAGAGAATTGAAGATATCTTCATGAAATGAACAAATCTGAAAGAGGTCCACCTGAGGTACCTATATCCATAAAATCAAAGCAACTGGACTTGCGGTTTTCAACAAGAAGTGGAAAATGTCACTTTTTACCAAAAATGACAAAAATATTCATCAAAATTAGAGAATTGAAGATATCATCAGGAAATGAACAAATCTGAGAGAGGTCTACCTGTAGTACCTATATGCTCGACAAAGTCGACAGCGGAGCTAAAAAGTTGAAATTATAAATAAATGTATTAATGTTTACCAGTCTTGCTTGAATACCAAATGTTATAATTTTCCATGTAAAGCCATTTTAATTATCATCAGCCTACACGTGTGATGTTGTGAGATACTCTAAACTGCTTCATACCCACGAAAGACAAATCAGAGATGTCTGAAAAGTATCATATCGGGAAAAAAATATCTGGCTTCAAAAATTCAATGGTTGACAGTATCTCTAGGATACAAGACATGACATGTGATAGCCCCTGCTAAGAACAAAATTTAAAAATTTATATTGAACTGGGTTTGTGTCAGAGTGAATTAAAATAATTAAAAATATATTCATTTGGCTTTTCCAAGACAATTTATAACTTGTTAAACATATAATGTGATGTGCACTTGTAAACAATTATTACCTGTCCCTGTACCAACTTTGAACAAAACTGGATGACACATATCTGAGAAAAAGCTGGTAACAGCTAGAAAAAGCTTGTTTTTTTTTAGATTTTTGAGAGAAAAAATGGCCTCCAAGTTGTAACAAGCAGCCTATCGGCTGAGATAGCTCCGCTGTTAGCAATGCACATTTCAATTAAAGAACTGAAGACATCATTAGAAAATGAACAATATGAATAGTGTCAAAGCAATCGGACTTACAGTTTTTAACAAGAAGTCGAAAATATCACTTTTTACCAAAAATACCAAAAATATTCACCAAAATAAATTAATTAGAGAATTGAAGATATCATCACAAAATGAACAAATCTGAGAGAGGTCCACATGTAGTACCTATATATGTAATATCAAAGCAATCGGACTTACAGTTTTCAACAAGAAGTCGAAAATATCACTTTTTACCAAAAATGACAAAAATATTCACCAAAATTAGAGAACTGAAGATATCATCACAAAATGAACAAATCTGAGAAAGGTCTACATGTAGTATCTATATATGTAATATCAAAGCAATTGAACTATTGGTTTTTAACAAGAAGTCGAAAATATCACTTTTTACCAAAAATGACAAAAATATTCACCAAAATTAGAGAATTCAAGATATCATCACAAAATGAACAAATCTGAGAGAGGTCCACATGTAGTACCTATATATGTAATATCAAAGCAATCGAACTTGCGGTTTTTAACAAGAAGTCGAAAATATCACTTTTTACCAAAAAAGACAAAAATATTCACCAAAATTAGAGAATTAAAGATATCATTACAAAATGAACAAATCTGAGAGAGGTCCACATGTAGTACCTATATATGTAATATCAAAGCAATTGCACTCTGGGTTTTTAACAAGAAGTCGAAAATATCACTTTTTACCAAAAATGACAAAAATATAGTTTTCAAGAAGAAGTCGAAAAAGTAAAACATTGACACGGACGACGGAGACGGACAATCACTCATATGATAAGCTCCGCTCGACAAAGTCGACAGCGGAGCTAAAAATGTATCCAATCAAACAGGTTATGAATGACACTGCCTTCACTTGTCATTTGAAAGTTGCAACATATAATTTGTCCAGTTTTTGGCATGGACATAAATTGGCAAACATGATTTCTATGGCATTTTCAAGTTTATAGCACTCTCCATCCAGGTCTCAGCAAGAGAGCAACAAACAAGTACAACAGGTAAAATGACATGCAAGTATGCAAATCAGATCTGCAAATATGTTTAAGAGTCAGTGTTGTGTCTATTTGGATAAACTTCCTTGTACAACTGTATTCCTAATACAAGAACACTGTCAATCACAGAACTATTCCAGCGAAAAACTTCTGATATTTTAGTCAGTAACAGGGCAAAGATACCGTTTGTCATACAAGTACTAGCACCAGATGAGGAACTGAGAACTGCAATGATCCTTGGTGTACATTACCTGTGTCAACAACTTTACTTCCCATGTACTTCATGTACAGATCTACATGTGGTAGTTTGTGGCCCTGAATTAGTTTCAATATCTCTAAATAAGGACAAGAGTACTTCTCATATGACAATGATACAAATAAAGTGCAAGAATCCAGAAAAATATTATCAAGTTTTTATTATCATACATTAATATTAACAAATCATGTGAAATTGAACTTTTATGTACAGAGAAACACATATTTATGCTTTGGTTGACAGCACTTCTCAAAGAAAAAGACGACCTGCAAAACTTTATACAATTGTCAGACATGCAGCGAACAGTATGCTTTTGTAATATATGCAGTTTCAGTGGCTTTGCATTCTGAGAAAAAAATTCTGGCTCTGCACCTGAAAAAAACAAAAAAACATTTAGTCAAAATTAAGCAGAGGTTGTAGCATATGTGCTTCCATTAGCTGTTAAATTTAATTAAAAAAGATATTTGTGTACCGTCTTTTCAGTACGAAAAAATATTACTTAATATATTCATACCAGCCAGAAAGAAAATGCAGTTTACACTGAGCAATTAGGAATATACATGGACAACAATTGATGCATGTCTGGCAATATACTGTTTGAAAGGCTGCAAGATGTAATGAAATAGCAACCAATCACTACTCGAGTCGGACTGGCTGGGAAACTGTACAATACATACAAAAATGTATGCAAATGATATATGAGCAGCTCCACCAAATATAAAAATATTCTTTCCAAAGTTATGACTCTAATGTGAATGTGATTTTCCACTTCTTAGCAATAGTAGTTAGAGTATTGTATTGTACTGTATCGTACAAGTTTATTGTGATTCTATATGTGTTTGTAATATTATTTAGCTTTATTTAGCATTCTGTTTAGTTGGTTAACTTTACTGTATCTTAATGTAGTTTATTTTATTTTTATACGACCATAGAACAACTCACTGTAGTTTGTTTCAATGTTGAATAAAAATTAAAATCAGTCACTGTATAGTGGTGACGTATTGCGCGAAATTGTTGCAAGGACAATACTTTTCTCGATTTGCGTGTCGTCGTGCGTTGATAAAAAATGCATGGAATGGTCGGCAGTATCAATCAAGTTTGTTTAGTGTGACATTCGTGGCTGGCGAAAAGCAAGGTGCCGTATAATCGTTTAAATAGACGTCAAGGAGAAGTGAAAGGCCATAATTTGGTTCTACAATAAGCGTCATGAAATGTTGGAAAATTACAGTATATCAAAAAAACTGTTCACATGACAACAAATGATCATGGTACGGTAGCTTACTTGTTTTCGAAGTGTTGTAATTGTTGATTAGTACTCAGTAGTGATTATATTAACGTACAAAAAATAAATTCGTTGAATTGTTATGAAATGCAAGTAAAATTCAACTTAGTTTTATCGTAAGCAAATGTTTTTGGTTACATGTTAACGCCTGAAGCGATACAATATCCGCCATGTTATCCTTTGCACGAGGCGTGTTTATTGACCAGATAGGTCAAGTCGCTAATCAACCAATCAAAATGCTGGATGGTACCCATGTGCTCAAATTACCATAAAGCATTTAAATATGACAGTTCAGCGACCTCATGGTGAAAGCATCACGGAAGACCAGATTTACGATGTTTCAGTGCGATCTTTTGGCTTCGTTTTTCATGGAGAAAAAGGCATGATTTTTTTTTTAATCGGACCGATTTAGAAAAATAAATGAACGTGCCGTCCCAAATAAGAATGTACCGGGTGGAATTTTTCTGGGAAAAAAATAAACGTACCGGTGCATTTATTTGGGACATTTAGCGTTGTGGGCAAGCTCTCCTGAGTAGCGACATATTTTTAACTTCGCCTATAGCGTGATCAGTGGATTACGTAAATAAACCAACACTTTCAATGAGTACATGGCGACCCAACTAAACTTGTTTATGGCTGTTTATGAACAGCGAGGACGCATCTCATAGAACAATAGCTGTGGAAATTATAAACAAATGTAAATGTTTCGGAAATCAAGCATGGCGATAATGATTTTGAGCCAGGCAGAGTCTGGCAAGCGTCTCAGAGCAGCATTGCGGCGACACCACCACGACGTTTGAATCCCGGTGAGAGCACTACAAATCTTTTAAATCACGATGTAAACTTTCAATTTACACAATACATAATCAGTTTCTACAACAATAATAGAAAGGCAGTTTTTCTTGCTAAGCTCTCGCCAGGTTAGCAAAAGTTTCTCACGATCACCAAACCCGAGACACAAACGATAATACAAAGTGTACAAATACCATAACAAGCACAGTTTCTTACCTTTGAAATTGACGAGACACAATTTTGTCCATATAAGCGTTGCGCAAATAAAGATACAATTCCGGGATACAATATCCTCACACAAAAACGACTGTGATTTCCACCGAGACGAGAACTGCGTTTGCGTCATCAAAACTCGGATTAAAATCGGGTAATTTCGGGAAAAGTCGGATTTTCCAGCAGTTTTGAAGGAAAAATGTTAAAAATCAAAGAAAAACACAGTGAAACTTTGAAGAATCGAAAAAATAATTTGATGTGCATAATAGCACCATCAATTCCTGTCTCTGTACCAAATCTGAACTGAATTGGATCACACATGTGTGAAAAAAAGCTGGTAACATGAAAATGTGCACACACGGATGCACAGACACAACCCAAATTAATACCCCCCATGGTTCGCACTGAATCACAGAGGTCATAGGTCGAGGAAGTTGAAGGCTGGACATAAATAAATAAACAATCTCTTTGAAATAGATACAGCTGCCTCCAATTAGATATGTCACAAAGACCACACAAATAAATCAGTGATAAATAAATACAGTACAAACTCTTGGTTTTTTTTTTATGTGTCGTCACTAGCACTTGAAAGAAAGCATATAGAAAGAAAAGAGGAGAGACAACAGTGACACTCAATGTCCGGAACTGTCGCCTGGCACAAAAAATATTTAAAAAACAAGCTCTTGTTTATGCTGTACATTACATTACACTTGTAGGTAATGCCAGACTTTTATTATCCCTTGTTTCGCGAACCCGTCGAATGAACAGGAGCCGAAAATGAAATAAAAATAAAATTTTATTTCAGCGTAATTTCTCGTGCCCGCCGACTTGTAAGTGCAAGAAATTGCTAAAAAATACTTAATTTTATCTTCATTTTTTTTCCGCTCGCCGCATAACAAACCCAAGCTGCATTTTCGTGGGAGTATCATGATCAAAGTACCGAAGTCTAGCGCAGATGAGAAACAAGGTTACACATGGAATAAAATTTAATTTCATTTCTTCTCTCCGATCAATGATCTCACTTACAATTCTTTGAGAATTACACAAATCTAATGGGAAAAAAAGAATTATTTTTATTTTATTTCCGCCCTCCTCAAAAAAATTGCCTTATAAAAACTCGTGAAAGAAGGAATAAAGAAAGTCTGGCCTAAACAACCAACACATTTTGTTCACTTGTAAACCCTCAATAAGAAGCATTCACTACACAGGCAATCTTATTAAAATAAATTTAGTTTTTTTTTAATTTTTTTATTATATGTATTTAATTATTTCTTCAATATGAGTACATTTTTATTAAAATAATATACTAAACGTGCAATCTAATTAAAATCAGTTTAGGCTATTAAAATTTTTATTATTTTTATTATTATTTAATATTCAATATGAGTACAAAAAGGATGATTGATATACTGTACATAAAGATATTTTTAAAAATAAAATCCTAATTTGAGCTTTTTATAATTTTATTTTTTTTAATTTTGTACTGTCATTGCCATATAGTTCCGAACACCAATATCGTAACATTGCTAGTTAAAGTTCTGACTGATTTGTTACATTATTAAAAATGGTTAGTTCAACTACCTTTTGGAGAGTGCACCGTTTGGCATATCTACTGTTACTTTCAGCACTTTGGTGGAGCCATTTGAATTTTCCAGGGAAAGTGATTATATAGTCCCATGATATGACACTCATAATTACTGCATTAATATTTGACGAATATATATATATATATATATATATATATATTTACATGTTATAGACAGCCACCCTCATATCTATGTATATGGATGGTAAATATAGATGTTCACCAGTATGTGGATGCATGGTACCAGTAGATATGGAACTTAGAAGCAATCCAGAACTACTAAGTTGTCCGCTGAATCACTCTTAGTTCAAACCCTTTTAACGCAAGACGTCAAATTTTGTCATCTTTTACGAAATTAACCCATAATATTTTTTAATGTTTGTTTCTATTTTTAATTGATCAGGACCTGATTTGCATTGGAATGATATTTGTTTATTTTCTAGTTCTGTTTATGACATCTTCTTAAATGTAAAATGCTACATAAAAGTAAAATATATTGTCTTTATTTTTACATATTTCATATATCATGTTACAAGGATTAAGAAAATTAAATAAATAAATAAATAAATGGGGTCACCATACTTGGTTCGTAGACAATCGGTGTAAAAAATGGGGTGTCAATGTTTTGTCTGTTTTAGGGCATTTTATGCTGTGATACTTTAATATCATACAGATTTTATTGTCATTTAATAAATCCACATACGATAACTTATTCTTATAGTCTTGTAGCCATATTATGTTCATTTCAACCAAAAAATCAACAAACAAATTATAGAAAATATATAGAAATGTGCAAAACATTGAACTAACAATTTGGTAGGAAATGCATGTATTAAGAAGTCAAAAGGTCAATTAACTGAGGAATGCTGGGTACCAGTGGAAAATGAATATAGTAGTCACGACGATTTGTACCATAATGATCGTAAAAATATTTTTAATGGTGTGTGGTGATAAGTAATATATACATGTAGTACTAGCCACAGAGTGTAAATATAATAGCGTACATGCTTACAAGTATACTGAACACACTGTAAATGCATTTGATTATTCCCTGGTTTTCAATTTCGCTATTTTCGCCAATAAGTCAAATTCGCTAAATTAAATCCATTTGAACATGTAAATAACAATAGAGCTCATTGTTTCCCTGCCAAGCTCATAAACTTAAAACCCAGTGAAATCTCTCAAAACTAAACATCCCCCACACCCGTGCATTGAACAACAATGAATGCATACAGATCAAAATTGTAGAAATCGAGAAAGAAACTGAAAAAAAAACAAAGATCGATCACCACAATGAAATTATATGACCTAGGCATCATTGTATTCAGAATGAGGAAATATCAAATCCTAGATGAAACACTGTAAATAAACACCGTCCCTCAACACCCGGTTAAGAAATGCTATTGTCTAAAGGTGTTAATCCCTGAATCAACCAGACGATTTGCGTTTTGCGAGGGACGGTGATACAATGTATAAACTTTATTTAGTCACTATAAAGTGAGAACTATGTAAAGTAGTGTCATATATAAAACAGAAACCAAACCAATGTATAAGTTATGTAACAGGTACTAAATTTGGTGTCCCTATTCCTTATTACATTGTAGATGCATTAATTAACATCATGCTACATACACGTGGGCTTATCACCTGAAATCACTTGTTCGTAGAGCTGCTGGATACAATGTACAAATGATGTCACAGAATAGTATTCTCCACGAAATAAAAGGGCGACAGTCGTCGCGCCGCGTCCTGTTCGATATGGGACTCATAGCGACGTATACAATGCGTGTAAAATACATTGTTTATTTACATGAAATTCAACACACGCTGTGCGACGACCGCCACGCTTTAAGGTACAATGTAATATATTTGGTGAAAAGCATATTATTACATGATGAACTCTGACTGCCAGCAAATCTAAGAAATTGTAATTTACACATGTAGATAGAGGGCGCTGGTCATGAAAACATTTATATTAAAACTGAAAAGAACGCAGCATCAATTACAAAAGTACTAGGTTATCATTTCTATTTCACCAAATCCTTGAAACCATACAGGGAAAACTACAATCATGAAAACTTTTATATGTTATGTATCCATATCCATCCATTGACAATGTATATACAGAAATTACATATGTTCAGCTTCATCTTTTTAAGAGTTCCAGTTCAAGTCATTTTTGGCGCGGTAAGATAAAGAAAAGCCTACATAAAACCCTTACCTTGACACGAACACACAGCAGCACTGGTCGATACAAATAAATCTGTCGCAAGTCTAGCATCCCCGACATATGGGAAACAAGCTGATTACACTGGCCTGTCTGTGCTTTATAATAGACTTTGTTAATGTCTACTGATTTATTATATAAAAGTGTTGCTCAGCCATTCATCTTCCTTAGTGTTTACCCTCTAGAAATTTCAGATGAAATATGTTAAACATTTACATCCTTGCTCGATCACTTATATGCCCACATTTCTATTGATGGTAGGCTGTAACACATAAACAACTCCCCCTGGTTCTAGAACAGTCACTCCAAGTGCAGCATTACAATTAGAAATCGTTTCCAGAATTAATACACAACTAGTGCTTCTTGATCAACAGAATGCTCCAGGACATTACATACAATAAATATCCTGCTTTTGAGTTTGACTTGTTTTGTTCAGGTCAAATTTCTTTGTTTTTATGAATTGTCCTAGGACTTTGACATGCCTTTGTTCTCATAAATTGTTTTAGGACTTTACTACAGATCATGTGAAAAGATGAAAGACGCAGCATTTACCAAATTTTACTGTGCTAAGAAGAAATCACAAGGTTGGGTTCAAACTACTCATTGAGCTATCTGGAACTCGTACTAGACTTTGGGTTCTTGATTTTTCATGTTCAAACATGAATTTTCATAACTTGATCTTTATGCAGAACTTGCTTTAGTTTCAGTATGCAAATTGTATGAAAACAAGTCATTGTCAATGACACGTCCCCGTTCCGTTCATATTTGAGTGACATATACATTCAAAGCAGATCATGACCGAAATGCACCTGCATATGTACAACACATTGTGCTAAATCTGAACAAAATCCATCCATGCATGACTGAGATCCGGTTCTGGAATTGTGAAAATGGCCTTAAAATGGCCATCATTCCGCTATTGTTAAGCAGATCATGAAACAAATGCACATATCTATTTGTGACATGATGTACCATATGTGTGTGAAATTTGAACTTGATCAATCCAGACATGTCTTGGATACGGATCCAGAACTGAATTCTTTAACAAAATGGCCGCCAGTCGGCCATTTCGAACTTGATCCGAAAAAAAAAAAGACGTGCATCAAGGTCCTATTATGTTTAATGTATGTACCAAATTTGAACAAAATCCATCCATGCATAACTGAGATACGGGTCCGGAATGGTGAAAATGTGCGATTTCAATGCATTTTCTGCCTTAAAGCGGCCCCCATTTGGCTATCGTTAATGAGATCATGAAACAAATGCACATACATATTTGTGACATGATGTACCTTGTGTGTGTGAAGTTTGAACTCGATCAATCCAAGCATGTCTCAGATACGGATCCAGAACTGAATTCTTTAAAACAAAATGGCCGCCAGTCCGCCATTTCGAACCCGATCCAAAAAAAAAATGACGTGCATCAAGGTCCTATTATGTTTAATGTATGTACCAAATTTGAACAAAATCCGTCCATGCATAACTGAGATCCGGGTCCGGAATGGTGAAAATATGCGATTTTGATGCATTTTCGGCCTTAAAATGGCCGCTATTCGGCTATCGTTAATCGGATCATGAAAAAAATGCATGTGCATATGTCCCATATAATGTCTGATGTATGAGTGAAGTTTGAACTTAATTGGTCCATGCATGTTCGAGATACAGGTGATCACGGACGCACGGACGCACGGACGAACGCATACAGGGCAAAACATAAGTCCCGGTTTTCGGACTGCGTCCAAACGGGGACTAACAATGACCATACATTTAAAAAGGACAACTTTCATGCAAACATGTACTCCATTCATGAATCGTGTACGTATCTTTTATAGTATATTCCATTTGAAAATATAGACATGGTTCCATTTCCTATTACAAATTTCATGCAAGATAGTTTACAGGACTCACTGACGGCCTTCAAAAGTATGAGAATTTCCACAAAATATATATCTATGGATTGTTTGGGGTGGTTGTTTTTAGCCATGTACAAGTAAATTGATTGAAATAAATGCCAAAATCTAGAAACTATCATATGTCTGATAATTCCAGATGCCATATCATGTAACTGGAATGCTAGTCTGAGTTGCTGATTTCCACATCAGATCAAGTACAATACCAAGATGTTCTACAATAACAATTGCTAGCTATGAACACATCATAATGAACGCGTAGTTTATTGAAAAATTCACACAAAGTTATTGTTAGCTCAGAAATTAATTCAGAAGCAAATTGGTGACCACATTAGTCAGTGTAAGAAAACAACTGTAATTACAACTGGTCACTGGTAGCATAGTGGTTACCGGTATCACATCAGACTCATGATCGGTGGGCCCAAGTTCAAATCCTAACTGAACATCAAAAGGGTCGACCCCTACCCTGGGTAAGTGTGCCACAGACTCAATGGGAAGATTCATTCACTAAGAAATGCAACTTTGGGAGAACCTTGGTTAAGGTCCGCAGGTGCTTGTGTTCGACTGAGCCTGGTTGACGCCAGGATAGCGCATTAAAATTGCCATTTGATAGAGAGATGGCCGCACAGCCCTGTCATGTAGTCCCAAACATGAATATGACTTCTGTGGCAAAACAATTGTAATTACAGGTGTAAAACTTACACGATCCCAAGTTCTAGGTTTATGCACACCAAGTACATGCTTGATTCATCCATCTTTTAAAAATTCATCTCACGTCTTTGATTTATTATCATTTTAGAAAGCGCAACCCATAAAACCAAAGAAATAAACAACTCAGTATTTGAATTATTCTTTGCCTTCCAGCTGTTCTTACTATATGAATTATTCAGTGTGCATATGCAACATCAAAACATCAGACAAAAATAAGTGTTATGGAATTTTGTTAGACTTGTTAGACCAGTTTGATATGAGTTCAATGCAAAGTATGTAAAATGAAGTGAAAAGTTTAGAGCATCTATTCCATGATTGTCAATACTCTGTGGCCCTCTGGGATGAGTTAATGTTCTACTGGGGAGACTTGCTTGATATGGAATCACCACCAAGCAAAATGTGTAACATTATTTCAGATCCAAAAGAACTATTGTTAGTTAATCTCGTTTGTCTACTAACAAGAAAACATATTTATTTTTGTAAGATGAGAGGAATCAAACCAAAATTTAAGGGTCTACAGTCCTATATCCAACATGTTTATCATTGTGAGAATTTTATTGCTGAACAAAATAACAAAATGGAATTTTATTTGAAAAAGTGGTTTCCAATCTTAACATTTGTTTGTTAAATATCTTTAAATCTTTAAGAATGTAATTTTTACAAGAGAAATGTAACGTAACTTTATGCAGAATACCCAATAAAAATACCATTAAAAACAAAAAAAAAGTATGTAAAATTGTTTATTCATTGGAAACACAAAGTGACACAATCAGAAGAATAAAATTTTGAATCAAACTGATTCGATTGTACTATATATATAGTTTGACAGATACATTTCATTGCAGCTACCTCTGCATGTTATATTTAGTTTGCAGTATTTACTCCTAGGTTACTAAAACGCCATTATCAACTCTAACAGCCGCACAATAAAGATTATACCACTTGACAAAAGAATACCTGTGACTAATCTGTGTGCGATAACTGTAAATCTAAGTACGTGATTATATGTCATAAACTCAAGAAGTAAAACAAGTGTTAAGTTTCACTGTTTTTGAATCTAGATATATGTACTGTAATGTGTACGTGAACCAATGTATGGTATTGTATGGTATACAAGCCAGCAATCAGTGGCACAGTAATCTGATCTCTGTGATTTATCTGATATATATTAATCTATACGTCAACATGAATTCCTTACTGTGCTCAGTGTGTTCAGATCATAACTATTAACTGTGCGTATATTATGACAAACTACTGTGCAATTTTTATTTTGTAATTATAATACACATTCCTAGCCCTATATGATATAGAGAAGTGTAGATTTGCTGTATACAAGTAAATAGCTGTTACAAATATACTACAAAACACACATTGCACTACACTACACTACACTACACTGCACTATAAAACACTATTGTACAGTTTTGTACAGTGCACACCACACCACACCACACCACACCACACCACACCACACCACACCACACCACACCACACCACACCACACCACACCACACCACACCACACTACAACAGTACCATGTACCATATATCATATTCGTGAACTAACCATAAGTACAAAAATAAACCATATGCGCTAGATCAACAAGCAGCCTCTCGGCTGAGATAGCTCCGCTGTTAGCAAGGCACATTTCAATTATAGAACTGAAGATATCATTAGAAAATGAACATTATGTATAGTATGTATAGCAATCGGACTTGCTGTTTTTAACAAGAATTCAAAGATATCACTTTTGCCAAAAATGACATAAATATTCATCAAAATTAGATAATTGAAGATATCATCACGAAATGAATAAATCTGAGAGAGGTCCACATGTAGTACCTATATATGTAATATCAAAGCAATCGGACTTGCGGTTTTTAACAAGAAGTCAAAAATATCACTTTTTACCAAAAATGACAAAAATATTCACCAAAATTAGAGAATTAAAGATATCATCACGAAATGAACAAATCTGAGAAAGGTCCACATGTAGTATCTATGTATGTAATATCAAAGCAATTGGACTTGCGGTTTTTAACAAGAAGTCGAAAATATCACTTTTTACCAAAAATTACAAAAATATTCACCAAAATTAGAGATTTTAAGATATCATCACGAAATGAACAAATCTGAGAAAGGTCCACATGTTGTACAATGTATCTATACATGTATATGTAATATCAAAGCAATTGAACTTGTGGTTTTTAACAAGAAGTCGAAAATATCACTTTTTACCAAAAATTACAAAAATATTCACCAAAATTAGAGAATTGAAGATATCATCACGAAATGAACAAATCTGAGAAAGGTCCACATGTAGTATCTATGTATGTAATATCAAAGCAATTGGACTTGCGGTTTTTAACAAGAAGTCGAAAATATCACTTTTTACCAAAAATTACAAAAATATTCACCAAAATTAGAGATTTTAAGATATCATCACGAAATGAACAAATCTGAGAAAGGTCCACATGTTGTACAATGTATCTATACATGTATATGTAATATCAAAGCAATTGGACTTGCGGTTTTTAACAAGAAGTCAAAAATATCACTTTTTACCAAAAAATTACCACAATATTCACCAAATCGAGAGAATTGAAGATATCATCATGAAATGAACAAATCTGAGAAAGGTCTACATGTAGTATCTATATATGTAATATCAAAGCAATTGGACTTGCAGTTTTTAACAAGAAGTCGAAAATATCACTTTTTACCAAAAATGACAAAAATATTCACCAAAATTAGAGATTTTAAGATATCATCACGAAATGAACAAATCTAGAAGAGATCTACCCCAGGTACATACACACCAAGTATCAAAGCATTCAGGCTTGTAGTTTCCAAGAAGAAGTCGAAAAAGTAAAACATTGACACGAACGCCGACGGACGCCGACGGACAATCACTCATATGATAAGCTCCGCTCGACAAAGTCGACAGCAGAGCTAATAAAATATGATTTATTATTGAAATATCAGTCATTCATGGCAGCACATTCACAACTAAAAGTATAAAATCAATACAATATTTACTTAAAGTTTTTAACTATCCCCTTCTCAGGGGGCAGTGAAATCCAGTAGTATTGTCCTTGTAATAACCATAATAACAATAATATTCCCAATTTATCAGACCATGGACCCTATCTACTCACAAAACTGACATGCTATATTATAAGTCTAGACTGGCGGTCCATGTGATCTATTTGATATACTGATCACTGTACATGTTTATAAATGGTAATTAGGTATAGGATCAAACTAGTTGCCATTTATTGTACATGAAACTATGTGTCGGTATAACGAAATGGTCAGATTAGAAAAGTGTTCAATGTGAAAAAATACATACATGTATTAAACAATCAGCTACTACATGGTGTATGTTTCATTCAATACGTAATGATAATAAACATTTTTTTGGTATTCTATTTTATGTTAGTATGTTGACTTCTTGATGAATATGCCCCATCTTTAAAACAATAGTCAACAATGTCTTCTGACGGATATTTTGCCCCCTATGTCGTTACAAATATTCTGCTTTCCAAACATAATTATTTTTCAAAAACCAGAAACCAGAGTTGATACAGACATGAGACAATTTACATTTTTCAAAAAATAGACTTAATTTTAATGGGGAAATTTTAGGTGAGAAATTAACCAATATTGAAAATACTCTCAGACGTTTTAAAACATCACCAATTATATATGATATGCTCAATTATCAACAACAAAAAATTGGGGGTTTAAGCACAGTTAGTATAATAGGACTACTATAATACCGTCTACGGTTTGAGGGGGGGGGGGTTAAAATGTAAATTTCAAGACATCAACAAAATCATACTCTGCAAACAGAAAACACTTTTGATAGCTAGCTGGTCAATTGACATGTGACGGTTATGTTGACACACGTAGCATAAAAGTATATTATGGGAAATATGCGGGCATTATTGACATTTCAAGTATGTGTGTATAAACCAAGCTGTACCAGTCACTGTACTGTACAGTCGGTCTCGGATACAGCCCACACACAGGCAGTAAATGAATAAATGAATCATACATTAACAAGGTGTGTAAGTGTTTGTACGTGAGAGACAGTTTTTCTTTCTTAAATTTCTGTACACTAAAAAAAAAAACATCTTGGAAAGTAATTCTGTTAATTATGCACTTAGTAAGAGTCATCGGTCAAATTCACATAATTGTGTAATAGTGTAATTAATTCACATGGCGTCTTTAATTAGGCAGCGATTGTTCAATTAAATCTTCATATAAGAAAATCAGGATTATTCTAGGGTGTACCGGAAATCGGTTTACCGTACTATCAGAGTTAATAAGGCGATGAAATGTATGACTAATCAACCATGGTGACTATGACATAATGATGGGTTTTCTAAAAATAAAACAATAAAATGAAAGTATATATTGATTGCCATCTCTCCTAAAATCATGCTGCTTAAAAACAACTACTAACCAATTCCATTATACAAGAGATGAATATTCATGAATCGGATGAGTTGGGGAAAGTTTGGTGGCTAAGAAGTTTATAACTTGTGTTATTTAGACAGAAATCAGGTAATCTCCTTAACCCCCCCCCCCAGTTAAACATATTCTGATATAAAAAATTCAGAGTAAAAAATATCACCCCCACCCAGAAAGTAACAGGATGTGTGACTTTTAGCAGCCATCTATAAAGCCAGACATCCAAACGCAAATATTACTGTCAGTTAAGATGACTTTATATCAAAATCTTGTCAAATTTAATAATTTTTTTTTTTTTATAACCCTCAAAAATGTTGGTGCTACATATTTCTATTTTTTTTTTTATTTTTGTCCAGATACTAATAATTTCAATAATTCAATTGCAGGTCTTAATTAAAACTTAAAAAAAATATGCTTTGGTTTATTTTGAAAAAGATGCGACAAAAGTTAATGTTAGCGCTCAGAAGTTTGATAACTAACTGTATCGAGAATGAAACTCCCAGTAAATTGAAGTAGGCAGACATACATAACCTTTTCTTTCTGTGAGATAAACCTATGGCTTAAAATATTTCTATACTCCTTAAATAAAGTATATTTTTATTATTATTATTATTATTATTATTATTATTATTATTATTATTATTATTATTATTATTATTATAGAGTAACACCAAGAATACATATCATGTAAATAGATCTACCGGGTAGTTGTTATAAGTATGGATGATTATAATGTAACAGGATAGTAAATTGCTATAGGAAGCAAGACATTAATTATTATCACCACAAAAAAACAAATAAATCGTAAGTAATCAGAATGCAGTAAACATGATGAAAAGTAATTATGGAATATTTTATAAATTGTTTTGATTTTGAATAAAGTAAATATGTACCGTATATTAATTATGAATTATACATATAGCCCATGTGACAAAACATCCTAGAGCTGCACATGAAGGATTGTTAATTATTAACTTTTTTTTTTACTCCATCGTGATGTTATACACATAATAAAGACAATATCTCTGTTCCACTATATTCCCCACAAAACTTTATCCAGTGATAATCAAGAGACAAAATTGTTTTATATATCCTATGCTACATCCTTTAGCTTAAGATATTGTTTACAGAAACAAACTTGGCGTGATGTACATACTCCATCGAGTGTTATAAAATTGTCGGTATAATGTCAAATATTAGCAAGACGTAACAGATAATTACACCAATTCTGAGCAGTGCGGTTGTGCAAGACGGCTAGCACAGGATGAACGCACTGGAAAGTCTGAAAGGGAACCATGTCAAGGCCAGTTAAGCACATAAATAAGTCCTATCAAGAAACCATGCAGTCCACAATATTTAGATACTAAAACATTCCTTTTACATTTAAACTAACAGTTTAGCAAGCTGTGTGATGAAAATGACACAAAAAAACATTTCATAAACGAAAGCTTACCTTCAGCACAATCCATTGCATCTATCCTGGACACTCAAGTGACTTTCACTCCTAGGAGTGTCACGTAGTGTCAAATGAACTGAATTTGAACTTGACATGTCAGCCATTATATACATGTATACACAAGAGATTGATATACGACATGGTAATTTGAATAATTAACACTAGTCAGTCACGATGCATTCATAAAAGCTTAACTGTTAAACATTTCAAACTACATTCAGATTCTGGTCGCAATACAGTTGCAAACAGGCAATGACATTTCAGACTTCATAAGTTACGCAGCACACATGCTGGAGTCAAAGAAACACACAATAATGTTTAGGACTTCACAAGGTAACTGCTGACCAAATAAGTTGATGAGAGAGAGAGTGTGATCTTAAGAGCTCTTCAACTGTTAGTGTTTATACAATGTACAAATTATATACCAACTTGGAGTCAGCTGAGGACAGCTAACCAGCATGAGTTCTAAACTCAGATAGCAATAAAGGATTCTATTCATTTCCATTGCAGTCCATTTTAATCTTATATTCTGTTGAATTTTAAAAATATTCCATGCTATTTTAGTTTTTATTAAATTTCATTCAAAATTGGATTCAACTGCATTCCATTTCATACAAAATTAAAATTTTGATTATATTATATAATATTATAAAATTATATTATTTTATATTCCCAGGAATATAATTATCTCTTTTTTAAATTAATTATTATTACTTAATTTCATTCAAAATACTGTAAGATACTTTATTTTCGCTCGGAATTAATATTCGTTATTTTCGCTGAAGGAATGGTTCAGTGAAAATAAAATCCAACGAATATACTTGTTCTCCTATATTTTACATTCAACTCGCCAAAAATCATTGAAAATAAATTCCATACAGAACACCCAAAAAGCCTTTTCATTGAAAATTAATTCCAGCTAAAATAAAGTATTTTACAGTAGATTAAATTTGATTGTATTGTATCTCATATCAAAAGATTTTCCTTTCATATTAAAGTCAATGATTCTATTCTAATTATAATATTCTATCTAATTCAAATCCTAGTGAAACCGATTCTATTCTATTCTATCCTTAGAACAAACACGTCTCCAGTCATGAGGCCTTTGGCAACACTCATAGAATTTACCAGTTTACTTGAACCAAACAGTAATACACACAGTACGCCCTAATTTCCATCACACCACTTTCATTAATCATTTGGTTTATGATATTTTCCCCTCTAGATGGCTGTTTATCTAGGTCAGCAAATCAACAGGTTATTGACTTATAAACACTAACACCTCAATATCAGTCAACAAAGCTGGCATAATCAGGTCATCACATCTAGCACATACTATAACCTCCTCTGACGAAGCAAGGGTCAAGCGAATCTTTGATTAATTTCAGTCAATTTCATACTTGGAAGAGAAGGAGAAAAGGAAAGGGGTGGTGCTTTCTATTTATCATATGACTAAGAGCTGTGTACATACGGTGGCCATAAGTACCCATTGAGGACATTTCCAATCCCGTTTATCGCCAGCATCACGGGATGCTAGCTGAGTATTAACCCCCCGGTACTATTATTCCACGTGATGAGTATGTTTTAAATATTGCTGATAAGTACCGATTGCACGATTATAGTGTTTGCGCCCTTTTTTTTATTTTCCCATTGTTATTGACAAATTAATGATAGGAATGCCATGTTTGAAGTTCAGCAATATTATAAACAAAGCATGTATAGTTCTAGGTTAGAGTACGTACATTACTAAAGCCTGAGGAGGTTTCAGTTGATGTGTCTTGTGCTTCACTCATTACCTCACAGTGCAGTGATGAATTGCAGGATCCTACATGTTCACAGCATGAAATAAGTTATTCAAAAATTATTTTGTGTACTGTGAAATACTTTGTTTCAGCTGGAATTAATTTTCGCTGAAAGGGATGAGTTTGAATGTATAAACACAGAAAAAAAGGTATATTCGCTAGATTTTATTTTCACTGAGTCATTCCTTCAAAAAAAATTCCAAGCGAAAATAAATATTTTACAGTATTTAAAAGATAAGAGCAGCAGGAATAATATACAATGGATTTTTAAGCTAACTGAACTGATCAGTTTAAGCATATATTAAGATGATAGCAGGACTGATTTGACTCTGACAACAGTAACACAACACGTCCTCAGGAAAGAAGTTTGTTTAACACTAGTAATCTTGGATAGCACGTCATCACCAGCCAAGATCTCCCTATGCCTATTTATTCAGCGCTGTTAATGGTGGTGCGTGTCTGTTACAGATAGCAGAACACCCACACAAACCACTTGAGTTTGGTATTCAGATACCTAAGATGGACTGTTAATTGAAAAACAAGTCCCATAACACACTGTCAAAATAAAAAAAATGCAGCAGCAAAAGAGGCTCATCTGTTCGACAATGATATCATTTGTATCGACCAATCATTGTGGAAAACAGGGAAGAAAATCAAAACTTATTCCAGCAAAGTATTTATGAGTGAATGGTGAAAAACAATGCGTGGCACTCTAACATGATGTAATGCCCTAATATGAACAATAAATGTTAGAAAACAAAAACAAAATAACCACAGCAAGTCTTGAGTATGTACTGCCTTTAAATTTAGCAACTGCAGACTTGAGCTATGCAGACAAGCTTTGCATGTATCAACATAAGCAACAACAATAATTGCTTGACCTCGCCCCAGCACACAGTAAGAATCCATATCATACAGTTTATCAGCAATGTCTATAGGATTAATCGCTCGGAATAAAGCCTGTTTACTGCATGAATAGATTAACAAATGTTTTATGATAAAGGGCATAATTATTGATTCATGTTAACGTCAACTTAGTTACCTTCAGTATGCTTTGATCATGATTGTTCAGTCATGGGGAGCAAACATGGGAATCTCTGTTCCATGATTAAGATGGACCATAGTTGCCAATCAATAGTTGCATTTCTGATTATGTTTAATCTGAGATGCATATGAGAATCTTGAGACGCTGCCTGTATAGCCAATAGGTTGAATTCATAGGACGAATATTTAACACATGTTACTACTGTCACAGTGTCTAAGCAATTTTTGGTCACGGAACATTACATACTTACTACAGTAGGTTAGTTGCATGTGTTTGGCGCACACCTGAGGCAGATTTAAACAACAATGCATGATGGGATTTATTTTGGTAAAGACAATAAATAACAAGCCATGCATGGCACAGTCCCCGTTAGTTATCAAATTTAATATATATAGTTTTGTTTATAGTAATATAGCTGGAATATAACCATGTCAGGAATATGATTTTTTTAACATTAAAATGATTGACATTTGTATCTGATCGTCAAACAAGTACTTGTCCATATTGAGAGATATTGCTCTGGAACAGCATTCGAAATCAGCCATTTTGAATACATGTATATATATAACATGATGTACAACGAATATCTAAAATTTGAATATAATCAGTCAAAGCATTTAAGAGATATGGCTCTAGAAGCCCAATCATTAAAACAAAATGGCCGCCAGTCAGCCATTTTGAGTCCAATCTGAAAAATAAAATGACGTGCATCAGGAACCTGTAATGTCTAATGTATGTACCAAGTTTGAACAAAATCCATCCATAAATGCCAGAAATGCTTGATATTTGATGACTTTTTAGCACAATAATGATCACCATTCGGCCATTTTGAATAGGATCGACAAACCAATATATCTGTTTATCTATGACATGATGTATAATGAATATTTAAAATTTGAACATCTAAGTGAAAGCAAGTCAGAGATATGGGTCTAGAAGCCCATTCATTAAAACAAAATGGCTGCCAGACAGCCATTTTGAATCCAATCTGAAAAATAAAATTATTTGCATCAAGGTCCCATAACATCTAATGTATATACCCAGTTTGAACAAAATCCATCTGTAAACAGCCCGGAAATGCTTGATTTTTAGGATTTTTTAGCACAAAAATGGCTGCCATCCCGCCATCTTGAATCAGATCGTAAAACAAAATGATGTGCATCAAGGTCCTATAATGTCTAATGTATATACCAAGTTTGAACAAAATCCATCTGTAAACAGCCGAGAAATGCTTGACTTTGATGATTTTTAGCACAAAAATGGCCACCATTCGGCCATCTTGAATCAGATCGTGAAACAAATTGACGTGCATATGTATAATATCATGTAAGATGTATGTGTGAAGTTTGATTGTGATTGTTCCAGGCATTTCTAAGATACAGGTCCGGACGCACGCATAGACGCACGCACACACACACACGGAGGTCAAAACATAAGTCCCCTTTTTCGGACTGTGTCCGAACGGGGACTAAATATCTCCCATAATACACTGCACAAATGCTCAGTAGAGCAATGTCTGAATTGGCACAAATACCCATAATGCATTGCACATTATCTGAATGACTAACTCAAATCAATCAGGAGAGGATGCTGAAACATTACCTTTCCCTCGTTCAATTGCTACAGGTATTGGCTGGTAGTTATGGCAACCAAATTTTTGTTCTTTCTTGAAAATTTCTTCTGAAGTGAGTTTTTGAGCAGTTTTTGATACAGGTCCGGACGCACGCACACACGCACGCACACACACACACACACGCACGCACGCACGCACGGACACACAGAGGTCAAAACATAAGTTCTCGTTTTCGGACTGCGTCCGAATGGGGACTAATAAACAGCGTAATGCATCAGCTTCCGATTTGTATATTATAAACTCATGAAAGCCTGAACTTTGAGATTTGAATTTTGAAATGAAAGGGTTATCAATTAAGTTTGGCTGAATAAACAATTTTAGAATGGGAGTCAGTGATATACGTTCTCACAAGTGCCCTCAAATCATTTTTCTAGCAGTAAAACTGTACTGATTCATAGAAACTAAGTTACAAACTGAAAATTATTCATAAACATTAATGAATTGCTAGCGTTCAAGATTATGCAACACTCTAAAATGCTGATGTCAGCGGAAAATGCATTTCACATAATCCTGTTATTTGAATCTCATGGAAAAAATGGGACTTGAAAGTTCCTCCTAAGCCTTCAAGATATGAAACTTAACAACTGAATATAAAGTTGTGAATAGATTGTCTCAAGTATTTATTTTGAAAAGCAGGTCACTTCTAGCAGAGCCACCACCCCTATATTCTAGCACACATACATAGTATCAGACAGAATGTCAACATATATTTTGGTTATAAGCCAAATTTCTATTGCTGTTTACAAATTACGTACACTAAGGTGGTAAGGCCATAAACTGTGAAAAACTCTTATAAATTTTTACAGATCTGACAGATCAGGTCTTTGATTAAATTTTACCAAATGGCAAGGAAAGTTATCGGTAATCAGAATGATGTATCTTTTTCAGTTATGGGACTTTGATGCACCCCCTCTGATTATGAATACTGTGACTCCATTTTGACACTGACAAGATTGTACATTTTGATTGGCATTTTGGATGAAAACACAGCGAGAAAACAAATGTTCAAAAAGACACAAAAGATATGTCAATAAAATAGTACACTATATATTACCGTACTCAACCGCGTTAGCGCCCATGCCCGGGCAAGCGCCCACCCCCCACTTTTGCGCAATTTTTATATTTGGGGTCACATTCGGCAAAGCACCCACCCCTTCAAAATGCAACTAATTTAAAACTTGGTCTTGCGTAACGAATCTTGGTAATCGTTTTTATATGATACAGCGTGGATATTGACCGCTGTGAACA
This sequence comes from Saccoglossus kowalevskii, assembly GCF_978046115.1. Lineage (NCBI taxonomy): Eukaryota > Metazoa > Hemichordata > Enteropneusta > Harrimaniidae > Saccoglossus > Saccoglossus kowalevskii. The sequence continues at coordinate 14,499,259 of NC_140650.1, read as the reverse complement.
TGTTGTGAATGCGTAGAACGCGGTAACCGTGCGTAAACTATGCTTCTACAATGACCTGTTAATACAAGTAAAATGCGGTAAATATTTCATGCCATATTCAGTTTACCTCTCAAAAATGGCTAGTTACTAGTTTTTTGGAAAAACCATGTCGTTTATTCGCTGAAATCAATTCCAACAGATCGTACTTCGACATCGATAATTCACTTCCGCATTGCGTTACCGGAAAGTCTTCGGGAATTTCCGAAGAATTGCGTCAGTACAACACAGCATTGTGATTGGTTAATAACCAACTTGACCCATTAGGTCAAAGGATGCCGCTGCAGGTGAAATCTGCAAATGCATCATGGCGGAAAGTGATTTTGCCTGAGAGTTTGCGTACGATCCAACACCTTCGTCAGTGGAGATAATATGACAATTTTGACTTCGACTGTGTTCCAACAGACTCAAATGTTTTTAATTTCGTAAATTCTGGTGGTACGTAATTAATATTGTAATAAAATGTGCATATTTTTTGTGATCATTTCTGTTTCTTCGTTGTGAAAATCAATGACGACTCAACTAATTTCGTAATTTGATTTCCCTCAAAGACGTAATCTGTCACTTGATGAATCAAATTTTTCATTTGCACCCTTTTTCGAGGGGGGTGCTCGGGTAAGCGCCCACCCCTAAAAAATCGTGATTTTCTGAGTTGAGGCCCCTGGGCGCTAACGCGGTCGAGTACGGTACTATATTAATGTCGAGTATATATTGACAATTGATCAAAATATGAACAACTTAAAAATAATAATTGAGTTAAAAACAAAATGTATGGAATAGCTACACATGTACAAAGAGGAGGAAGAATAAACTGATGGCACCCAACAAACAAACTGTTGTCACCTGCAGTTGTAGACGGTTTAGGTGCGAGGAATCAGTACATGGGATTTCAAAACAAGACCACAATAGGGTGTGAATCAGGGGTCATGACAAGGAGGTTGTTTTCATTCAAATCTCAACTCCTTTGCAGTAAATCAAATCAAACCTATAGAGATTTGAATAATAAAATCCAGCAAACATCGTACTCTTAATACCACCCAGGAGAATCTAGGTTAACCATATTTTATGATCAAGTCGGCTAACTACAACGTTAATGGCTCATTTACAATAATTCAGAATAAAAATACCGTCACAGTACTTTTACATTATAGCATGAATTTGACAAATAGTAAATTGTTCGTTGTATCGATATTTCTACAAACTTTGTGACGGCAATGTGTATAGCAATACGCCTTACCGCCATAAGGCATAAGGTACTAATCCAGATGACCACGCAGAAAGAGTTTATATTTCAATAAACAGTCCACTAACTGAACACTGAAATAGTTACTTTGACTGGTAATTATAGTTTAAGATGAAAGTATACAAAGTATGTAAAGTCAATCGATTACTGGTCAGATATGAAGTTTCACTAATGATGCGAGAGCTGCTTGGATTTAGAAAGTAGACTGACCACCCACAGTACAATTAAGGCCATGTATCAGTTGAAAGGTGTGTTGAGAGTACACCTGGTCCGGGTTGTGCGATAACCTTATTTATCAACTCACTATTGCTAGTCTAGAGTAGAGTCTGAAGTGCATGGGCAAAAACTTATCTTGCTCGCAGTGGTAGAAGGATATATTTTGGAATCAAAATTTAAATTATACCTTATCATGTGGTACATTTTTCAAATAAACAGTCATGGCTACAAACCAAAATCATGCAGACAAGCCCATTCAGTACTGTAAAATACTTTATTTTAGCTGGAATTAATTTTGGCTGAAAAGACATTTTTGGTGCTTTGCATGGAATTTATTTTCACTGATTTTTGACAAGTTGAATGTAAAACATAGGAAAAAAGGTATATTGGCTGGATTTTAGTTTCACTGAATCATTCCTTCAGCGAAAATAGCGACAATTAATTCCAAACGAAAATAAAGTATTCTACAGTATTTCATTGATTGACAACATGTCAACACTGTCTAAGTAAACATGGCCATAAATTATATTTACCTTCACTCTATATTGTCATTTAGGACAGGGCAATAAAAAAAAAAATCCCTGTTTGTTCAATACTAAACTGAAATGAATCAGCTATATTCAATCAATTAAACAAATGACATGGTGTATAATAAAGTTATAACACTAGTTGGCCATTTTAAGTATGAAATTACTTGGCATCAAGTTCCAATATTTTCCAAAGTGTGTACCAAGTTTGAACAAAATCCAATCATACATGACCAAAATCTGGTTCAAGAATAGAAGAAATACTGGATTTTGATGAATTTTCAAACATTAAAATGGCCATCGTTCAGCCATCTTGAATCTGATGGCGCAAGTATGACAAGATGTATGATGTGTATATAAAGTTTGAATATGATTGGTCGAGCATATATCTCTGAACAAAATGGCAGCTAGTCTGTATTTTGTATCTGACTGCGAAAACAAAACTCGAAGTGCTTCAAGACCCCATAAAATGTAGGCACACATGACCCAGATCTGGTTTCGTAACAGGAGAAATGCTTGACCATTCAGCCATCTTTAATCAAATCACGAAATGAATAGACGTGCATGTGTATCCAAAAATGTGTGTATAAAATTTGAGTGCGATTGGCAGAGATACAGGTGGAGACAGACAGACAGACAGGCAAATGAATGGATGGACGTACCTACAGAGGTCAATTCATAAGTTCTCATTTTTGGACTACCGATATGTCCGAACAGTGCCTAATAAAGCATGTTTGAAATATATTAGTCTGTAAAACCAAAGCTGTATATAATATACCATATACAAATGTAATATGAAAATAAGTGCATTCAAAGTAAAAATAAAGTTTATGACCTTGTTGTACCTAAATTGGAACATAAAATCAGTCAATTTCACAATCTCCTAACATTTGTACCAAAATATTGGTCAAACATCCCAAATTTGTATGTGATTTTCTATTTTCTATACTAATAATTTTAAACCAAAGGGACATTATTTACATGTACCTTTAGGTCCTGAAACAAATTTTGAAAAATAAAGTTTGATCAGGTATGCGAATATAAATAAGTAAATCAGTTTACCGTTGTTGTCGGCTTTTTCATCTGACGATATAGTGATTAAAAGGCGTATTTTTTCAGATGCCGCTTATAGTTCCATGACGTTGACGACAAGAAAGTAAAATATAGCAACGAAAGTAGTTGTTACACTTACGTCAAGGCATCCACGTATGCACAGTACTCTCAGGATTGGAATTCGTTTAAGGTTGACGAAGCATAATGTATTCAATCGGTTATATGATTGTGCCCCTTAATTAATCATGACAAAAATACATGCACTATTGTAAGCAAGACTTAGTTTACGGATGGGCCATTATTCTGATGGGGGGGTGGGAGATAATTGGTATGTAACATTGTGCAACTTTTTTTTTCACAACAACACAAGGCATTTATTTGCTGTCAAGACAGTATATTATGTTGTTTTTTTTCACCTGAGAATAGTTTCTGGAGACGATTATTTCATTTTTTTTAAAAAAAATGCACAGAATCAGTTTTCTATTCCCCTTCCCACTCATGAACAATCCTCTCGTCCCCCATTCTAATAACATTTGTTGGAACTGCAACTGCATTATCACAGCAGAAATCCTCCATAGATAGCCCCGGATTGGCAATATTTATTGTCAAAAAAAGGCGAGATGTTAAGAAGAAGTGAGGTGATTTAAATAGCACGGCATTAACACATTTTGTCAGGTCTGTAATTTAGTGGAAACAAATTTATGAGTAAAGAAAAATAAAATGAAAACTAACAGGTAACATTGAGAAAAGAAAACAAATACAAGTCAAAATATGCTTAGCCTAGTAGAGCCATCCAACTAAAAACATGCATGCTGTCTGAGCAAGATGCCAATCAGAAATCTTCCACCAATTTAATTTCATATGAACAGCCATCACCTAATTTGCATATTAGAAACTATTAATGACCTTTATGATATTTGACCATTTGATTACCATACCTTTTCCCCACCACAAGATCACTGTGTATATTTTTTTTTTTTTTTTAATTTGAGCCAAATGAAAAAAATATTAGGGTATAATTTGTGCAAGTTAACTTTGCCATTCAACAACTACCAGATAATTTACTTAGTATGGCCTTAGCTTGAAGCGATATTGATTGCCTGGTAGAATCTGGTTCTACTTGGTTTGAGATGGCATGTTTTTTGTTTTTTCTTTAAGTCTGTAAAACTGAAATGCAGTACAAGTATAAGCCAGGTACTGAATAGAGTTCACAAGTAAACACATAAATTATGAGTAACTGTCACCTGAACAACACTTTTTCTCAAAAAGTGACAGCATTTCTGGCAGAAATCACTACAGGCATGATAGATGTATGACTGAACTGAAGAACGACCTTAAAAATAATATGATATTTTGGAGGAATAAAAAAAAATTACTAAACCTGTTGTACCCCTGAGCATCTTACATGGGTCCTTAAGACAGGAAGTGATCTTAGTAGATTTTAATTAGCAACGTATATTCACCAAAAACAACAACCGGTCACACACATGATTGGCAGCGCACGAGGCAACCTTTTACTTTTCTCACGAAACTACTAAGCGAAATTAAAAGCAAACACAGAGTCAAAGGAAGTGAAAAGTTGATAAATGAGCTGTACAACCCTCCAATGATAAATTTGAACGACCCCAATCTGAACTCTTTGGAGCTTCTGTTAGTTTATAGTCGTGAACCAACCCCTAACAGGAAAAACCCGTTTAAACCAATTGTTAGTTGGTAATTAAGGACAGCAATAACAATGTCAAACAATAAAATGTTAATGGATTTGCTCTGTCAGAAGCGCATGGGTTAATTTAAATGAATTCATTAATACAGGACGTGATATGATTTGTTGGAAGAACCAGTCAACAAAAAAGCTGCTTTGTGATTGGCCTGATTGTCAGGTGTCTGGGTTGTGTAGCCAATCAGAATCAATCTTGTAAAGTCACTTTGACTTAACATAATGGTTTATTTAGCACGAGTTTGGTTTACTTGAAATACTGTTATTGGAGATACAAGTAAATATCCATCCATGATTTTCGCATTGCGCAATATACTTTTCAACCAAGACCATCATAAATATTTAGTAAATCAGCCTTTTAAGCCAAGCTTACAATTCTTTTATAAAGGTTAATTCAATCTTGCTATTTCTTCCTATGTGCTACAGTACAGTGTATTTTTGACTATTGTCAAGGTCAATTACATACAAATATTTTTTTTTCTTCCTTGATCAGCATCAGTTGTAAAATATTAATGTAAAAATAAATGTACAAATTATGGCAAATGGTTTTAGATATGAAAACAACTTTAAGATGAATCACAACTCAATGAAGCACAATCCAATGTTCTAATCAATTTATCGGTAATTATATTTGAGTACTGTGTTTCATGCAGGCATGTCAAGTTCAGGTTACCAAATATCAACAATTAATTTAACAACATATCTAGCAATTAGCCATAATTCTTAACAATCTAAAAGTATGTCTGAAAAAAAAAATCGTGAATTTCTGAAATATAGTCACATTTAAGCATTTTTAGGCAGGAATATGCGATAATATTATTTGCTTCTTTCTCAGCTCTACTGCTAAATCTGAATGAGGTTTCATGTATGTTGAATATTTCACATTACAATGTCAGTTAATTCAGTGGTCTAGACATATAACAGACGAATAAGTTGTGCTCCACCCAGATAATGCCACCGCTAATGGCAAAGATTACAAGACATTAGTGTGATAATTCCAGATATGTAAAGCAGTAGAATACCCAGCTGTAATGTACATAGACTGTCGACAGTCCCTCCGGCCTAATGGTTTTTTTCAACTAAAATAATTTATAACAAGTCATTGTCAATGACACGTCCCCGTTCCGTTCATATTTGAGTGACATATACATTCAAAGCAGATCATGACCGAAATGCACCTGCATATGTACAACACATTGTGCTAAATCTGAACAAAATCCATCCATGCATGACTGAGATCCGGTTCTGGAATTGTGAAAATACGTGATTTTGATGCATTTTCGGCCTTAAAATGGCCATCATTCCGCTATTGTTAAGCAGATCATGAAACAAATGCACATATCTATTTGTGACATGATGTACCATGTGTGTGTGAAGTTTGAACTTGATCAATCCAGACATGTCTTGGATACGGATCCAGAACTGAATTCTTTAACAAAATGGCCACCAGTCGGCCATTTCGAACTTGATCCGAAAAAAAAAATGACATGCATCAAGGTCCTATTATGTTTAATGTATGTACCAAATTTGAATGAAATCTGTCCATGCATAACTGAGATCCGGGTCCGGAATGGTGAAAATGTGCGATTTCAATGCATTTTCGGCCTAAAAGCGGCCGCCATTTGGCTATCGTTAATGAGATCATGAAACAAATGCACATACATATTTGTGACATGATGTACCTTGTGTGTGTGAAGTTTGAACTCGATCAATCCAAGCATGTCTCAGATACGGATCCAGAACTGAATTCTTTAAAACAAAATGGCCGCCAGTCGGCCATTTCGAACCCGATCCAAAAAAAAAAAATGACGTGCATCAAGGTCCTATTATGTTTAATGTATGTACCAAATTTGAACAAAATCCGTCCATGCATAACTGAGATCCGGGTCCGGAATGGTGAAAATGTGCGATTTTGATGCATTTTCGGCCTTAAAATGGCCGCTATTCGGCTATCGTTAATCGGATCATGAAAAAAATGCATGTGCATATGTCGCATATAATGTGTGATGTATGAGTGAAGTTTGAACTTAATCGGTCCATGCATGTTCGAGATACAGGTGATCACGGACGGACGCACGGACGAACGGACGCACACAGGGCAAAACATAAGTCCCCGTTTTCGGACTGCGTCCGAACGGGGACTAATAACCAAATGCAATAATTTGAGGTATTTCAAGCGAGGACTGTAATGGCCGAGGGACTGTTATAGGCTGCTACGCCATCACTCGCCGATGTTGAGAAATACTATTATAGTTTATCTGTAGCGTAAGCAGATGATTGACAGGTAGAATGACGTAATGAAATTACTAACAAAGCGCTACTCATGGGATGAAAAGCAATATTTGCTCACGACTTTCGTCAGAGTTTTGCTGAACAAAATGTTCAGAGAACCTATCAGAGAGCCAGATCTTTGTCGTACATCCCAAGATTGGACTGACATTAACTTGCACTGTCTTTGAGGTAAAAAATAAAACTTGATGAATTTGTAGTTCTAGAGATCGATTATTAGACAGTGAAAACGTCGACACAAGACGATTGAATAAACAAACTCATGCATGACATTAAAATCCAATGATTTGACCTTTTCATGCAGATGAGCTTTCTATATATGCAAATTTTACTACGTCATCCAGATGCCTGTATAATAAATAGCAAGGCTGTGCCTTTAGCCTATGACAGTTCTTCAGGCCTTATGGCTGCTTGAATCAACATTTCGCAAACACAATGCAGCACTTTATTAAATCATTTTAGTTGAAAAAAAAAATATTAGACCAAAATGACGGCCTAATGAGCACAGTCAATAGATCTTGTGAATGACCCCTAAAGGTCACACATCCTGGTACTTGTGAATGACCCCTAAAGGTCACACATCCTGGTACTTGTGAATGACCCCTAAATGTTACACATCCTGGTACTTGTGAATGACCCCTAAATGTTACACATCCTAGTATTTTCTTAGTGGTCAAATTGCAAGATAGACACTGGGAGACAAAAATTGCATGAAAGGTGTTGCAAGAAAAAACTGTTGCCACATTCAATAAAAACAATATATTCCAGTCCTTTCTCCATAGATTTTTTGTTTACATTATCTGTAAAGGGAATACCTTTAGAACACATTTCAAATTTTTACATTTCACAAGGCAGGACTACATTGTAACATTTAAGGAACATCAACTGTTTGACCCTGACAATGCTTGTTACCATAGTTACGATATGAAAGCTTGATTACACTACTGAGATGATATTAATTATTAATAATAATTATCAAGTTTGTACACATGTACAGTTATAAGAAAACCCTGAGTTGTCAGGGTTATACATAATTATCAACTAAGTGCCTTTGTAATGGTACATCCCTTTGTCACTAGTAATATTGATAAAGTTTTAGATTTGGTATACTGGTAATATTGAACAATCAATCATAAAATTACTTTCCTATAACCATGAATTGAGTAAAGATAATAATGACTTAAAATTAATTTATTAACTGACTAAGCCTTATAATCCGGTTGAACACCAAATAAAGGAGTTGATCCAAACTCAGATCACGGTTACTAAAAAAGACGGTTAGGAAACAAACCATGTTCTTTTCATTGGATGCGTGTCGCGGGTAAACATTTGAAACAAAAGACGTACTAATCTGTGATAAATCATTAACATAAAATGTAGACAGGAAATCATACAAATATGACGCCATTTTTCCCAGAGTTCATTGCAATCAACTACTGCATGCCATTTTATTGTGTCTTTGTCGATACTTTCAGTAATACTAAAGTGTAAGTTGTTCCAGTGAATCCTGACAAAACCTGTCGATCGGTTTAAACTCAATACAAATTTGCCTGTCTTGTATGGCATTTTCGTTTCTAAATAACAAGATTGGCTTAAAACTGAAATAAAAAAACAAAAACAAAACATGATCAGAAAAAAAGACGTCAAAGAAACCATACAAGGGTTTATATTTCAGCCAGGCGAAAGTTTTAATGAGAAGCCATGATACCACGTACATTTTGTTGGAAATAAACAAAATATGCGATAAGATAACTGAAATGACCCGCCCATGCTCTACAAAATGCATGTAAGCAGACCAAATATGCAACAACAGGTAGTTCCAATGAAATTAAGAACGGTTAAAAAGGGTTCGAAAAATTGATTTGGCGAAGAGACTGCTAGAAAGTTGTACCGACAGTTCAATGTGTTCAAAAATTGTAGCGTTGACTAAAACCGCATTTAACGGCACGCTGAATATTGCAACATGAAAAATTTGCCAAAAAACTGAAACAAGGACAGACAAGAACAATTAAACAGGCATTTTATGAAACTGGCGGAAAATGTTGAATACATTTTCAACAATTTCTACAGCGTCTACAAAAAAAGTGTTACGACTTTAAACAAAATGGCTGATACAGTGACGCGAAAGCAAAACAATAACATTTACTCTAATAAGCCTCCAAATCGCACACAACCTTCATAAGTATGCACAGTAGTATACTAAAAATTCATTTGGTAGTATTTTTTATAATATAATGTATTTTAAAATAGTGACTTAGGGGTTAGAATTTTTGTCACTTTTTCTACCGGGACCCAAGCTTACTATCATGACAACAGTGAAAACGATAAATGACGATTCTCGATTCTGAATGTTTTCACAGTCATAAAGAGTACTCATCCGAAATGTACGTGTAGTTCTTCGTAGAGCTTGTTCACTAAACGTGGATATTCTATCGAAAACGAGCTTAAAATTTCAAATTCGCGGAACATCAAGTGATCGACACAAAAATGAAACAAAATGGTGGGCCTTGAAATCTCAAGCAATAGAGGGCATACACAGCGCGACACGCATCCTTGAGGGATTAGGCAGATTCACACCTTTTAACAATAGCGTTTCCTAACCGTCTTTTTTAGTAACCGTGCCCAGATTTAGTGTTTGAGACTCAATTGTACAGGCAAATAATTTTTAGCCATTGTTTATTATAAATTTTGGGGTGGCTTAGGTGCGTTTGTTCAACCAAGGATTGGTTGTTGCCAGAATATCATATCAAATCTTGTTTAAGGTCTGTGAGTGGTTTTGTTCAACCATGGCCTGGTTGTTGCGGAGATTAATACTGTGCATTAAACTGGAATAGACGTCTGGCAAAAAAACAAGCCATGCATGGCACAGTCCCTGTTAGTTATCGAATTTAAGATACCGTAAAAACCCTCAAATAAGAGCCACTTTGTAACACTTTCATTTCTGGGTGGTGCTTATTTGAGGTAACATTTTGACAACTTTGTAGCCAGTGGCTCTTAAACCAGGGTGATCAAACTTTTTCATTGTGAAATGGGGAAGAGATAGGCAAACACACACACAACCAAAACAGACAAATAATTATTAATGATGTATCATTGCAATTAATTTATTCTGTAAAAATACTGTTATGGGAATAACAAATGTCAAATAAATAAGAACGGCTGCTCGCTGACCGTGCTGCTTAGCGTGCACGACGATTCGACGTTTCACCGGCAATGTGTAGCGATGCCTGAAGTCATGTTTCACTGACAATGCGTAGCGATGCCTGAAGTCGGATTCGGTAGCACTCTCAGGGTCTGACCCACACTTGTACTTCCGTTGTACAATTGTTTACCAAGTCTGGTACGGCAAACTCCAATTTTTTTCTTGAAAACTGGGAATAACTTGCGTGGCTTTGGCTGGCGTGGTGGTTGATTTGGTGACGATATAAAATAGTTTCGATAGAATTTATCTGACCAGCAGCGACAGGAGCATGGAACGAATGAAAAAAATTATGCCCAATCATTTGTATTTATGGCAAAAACAATAAAGAAAAACACGTTTTTCTATAGATTTTTACAGCTTGGGTACTTGGGCATTGTTTTAATTGCGCTAGACGGTGGCTAGACGTCTGACAGTACAGCTTTGGTTTATATATTTCTCGTTTCATAATCAAGCCGGCTTATAATGATATGTTAATGATATTCACGTACTTCACTGTCCAGGCAAACAGGGTCAAACTATAGCCCCACCCCTATATAACCAAATACGAAACGATACCGAGAAAGTAACAATTACATGTATTAAAAATAATTTCCTGTGACCAATCGGAGAGACTAAATCATTTACGAAAGCCCAGGCCTGTTACAAGGCATTTTCTAATTGGTACAAGTCCAGATTATTTTCAATTCTCACAAATAGCTAATTTAAATATTTGGGTCAGGCGGGTCACGTCGACTTCGCTTTGCTGTAAGACAAGTTGATCGTGCAAGTTTGTGGAACTAATCCATTCGACTTCAATTTTGATTATTTTTGGCAAGAGAGTCCTCTCCAAACTAATGCCAGTTATTTTGTCACTTCCCTGAATATTTTGTCTCGAATCACCCCAAAACGAACATCTCAAATGAAATGCCAAAAATAACCCAAAATCACGATCAGCGAGAGTGGGCTGTGTAATCATTACATTCTCACAGTCGGAGCTAAGTCACGATCCCACAAACGTTGCCAAGACCGGATTAACACCTCTGTTTCCCCCCACGCTAAGGAAAAAATCGTTTGTTTTCTATTGACTTCCTGTTCCGGTCCGTCTGTGAGAAAGTATTTTTGATACCTCCGATTTTCCGATAAAGGCGTTCTAAAATCGTGACGTTTTTTACTTGGTTATGAAGACAACATTGGCAATGAATATCTCAACGTGTCCTTCGGTGTTTCGGCAAAAAACATAGTTACTACTAAATAGTTTGTGAATTGGTCGATTGTGTGTCAGAAATTTAAAATAGACAAGTTGACAGTCACATTCGCGCTCTCAGTGCATTTCTTCCATCTGTCATTCTTCCGTTCTCAATTATACTGGACATCAGGCAAGCTATGGGATAATCTTTATTTGTCTCGCACCTTCTGTGGGGCAATAAACAATGCAGGGTGGAAGTGAGGCCCGACAAGCTTGTGTCTGCCTGGATTGTAAACAACCGGGCGGCTGGCGCTTATTTCTGGTTTCTTATTGACAAAACCACTCAACTCTTGGTGGCTCTTAATGGAGGGTCAAATGTAACAAATTTTCACTGAGTGGCTCTTAATTGAGGGTGGCGCTTATTTGCGGATTTTTACGGTATATAGTTTTGTTTATAGTAATATAGCTGGAATATAAACATGTCAGGAATATGATTATGATGCACGCACGCACACACGCACACACGCACGCAGGTCAAAACATAAGTCTACTTTTTCGGACTGCATCCGAACGGGGACTAATAAAATAAAAACATTGTGTCAGCGTAAATTATGGCAGATTTCCTAACAATTGCATGAAAATATTATAATCGTGATGCAATTGTGAGAAAATTTATTGCTTTTGTACAACTCTGTGCCGAGAACAAGATTCAGGTTAAGTATGCTGACAGGAATACTTCATCACGATTATTATTATAAAATCAAATCCATCAATCAAACCATTGAGAGATGACTACGTGCAAGACCGGTCTATTTTCTCCTAATAGTAGTTTTTTCATATCTTTTTATTTCTCATTTTAATACTAGATAGATTCGCTTTGTTTTTGCTTGGGGTGAATAATATAGAAACTACTTTAAGGCATTTGCAGAAATAACAATTCCCATTCATATGAAGCAATAAATTACATGAATAATAAAATGATTCTACTGAATGTTTTATTACTATAATAATAGTTTTATTTTTATTTTTAAAATGTTTGGCTTTTATATATGTGTACAATGTATTATAAAACTGAAATAAAGTGGAAGGACAGAGTTGATGTCATTATTTGTAGTTCAAAATTACATTTTAACAAGATTATCAATTGAGAATAAACTTTGTTGTACGAATATGTTAAATCCTGGGATGTCTACTCTAAAATTTCAAGTTCATTGTTTTCACAAAATCACTTAAAAGTTCAGTTTGAACCTAATTTTCCAAAGTTTAGGAAGTCAATAATGTTCCATGTTTTGCAATTTTTAAGACTCCACAGGTTTATGCTCTTGAATTATGAACAAAATAGACAAAAAAATACACTTTGCGAATCTGCAGAAATTTGAATTAACCTTTTCACCACAAGTTCCCTCTTTTTATCACAAATTCACAAAATAAACCTGTTTATAGTCTGCACTTTCCTTCAGATGATTGGAACAAAAATAGCCAAATGTTTTGAGTAAAAACTGAAAATTGACTCTGTTGGCTCCAAAATTAGGGTTCATATTGAAGGGTACAAGAAAAAAGTGTTAAAAAAATTTGGGCGAGAAAGTCTGGTGGTGAAAAGGTTAATAATCAACAGCACTTATTATGCGCTAGACAAGAATATATCAAGTATATCACATACTAGACTAAATCACTGACAATTCTCATAAAAGTACCACTTTAAGTGGATTTAGGCACCCAAATTCTAATAGAAAAATGGCTGATGTCAGAAAAAACAGTGGGAGGCATTACATTATTTATATTGCTTCTGAAGAGGACGATTATATTCTACAATCAGTTACATTTTATCTAATTAAAATCATGAACTTGATCACCTCAAACATTTTATGACCTTGTTTATCCATGAAATATGACCTTGAAGTTTACTTGAATACTCTCAGTCATAGATCATGTTTATGTTTTGTTGTTTAACCCGTTGAGTGCTTATGTTTTGGCGCCATTTACAAATTAATTTTGAATATTCTGCTCCTTTTTACATGAAATGTTGATAATTGTTGACAAACTTTTTGATCAAAAATATCTGAAATATCTGCAACAGTCTGTATGATCCAAAATGATATATATATATGGCACTCACAGAGTTAATCAGACTGTCTATTTTAAGTTCAAAACTTTTCAACAAATGGCAACTTTACAAAATAAAATTTTGATCCAGACTTGTAGACAATGGGAAACCATTCATTAGGTCAAAAATTAACAAAGTAATTTATAGCAGCTACACTATGCAGAATGACTATGATTATTTCTGTACGTGCATGTGAAACCAGGTATTAGTCAAGTATGCAACATGAATTTGTAAACACTATAAAATTTCGAATAGAAGATAAATACACAAACTATTTACGTATCTAAAAAGCAAATAACATTGCCAAAGTTTAAGTCAAGGTTGATCAATTACAGTTTCACGATTGTGGGTTCGAAGTATTCCCACGACAACATGTACGATCCTGCATTATGCGTCTGGCACAAAAATGATTTGTGTTTTAACTTAAATTTCTTTTTTTTTATAGTTCAATGTTGAAATCTGAATGTTTTAGAGGGGAACATGTTGTTGAGATATCCTTACTTCAACAAAATTGACAATATCAAATATGTATTAAGCACATTCTTGAATGTGAATGTCTTGCAATTGTTCCCTACTATATGACTGAAAAGCCTTGGGACTAATATTATTTCTGATTTTTTGAAATTTACATCAAAGGCAATATGTACTGAACAGTGGCAACAAAAATTCAATTCAGATACTAATTAAGCTAATTAATTACGAACATATTATCAACAACATGTTTAAAGTCTTGCTATTGTTCCATACACATGACTGTCAAGTTTCACGTGAATCTGTGCACCATTTCTCGTAATATCAATGGACCCAGAATTCCATTCTTATGCAAAGTTCCCTCATTAATTGTTAACGGATTTGTAACTCAAACCTAAACAGATCTTGCAACTGTCTAATAGTATAGATGACTGCTGAGTTTCATGTGATTGTTATCAATGATTCTCCAGATATTGTGTTCACAAATTTGCTGCACAGACAGTACCATAACAATACTCTGGTTGTCAGTCAAAAAATATTTCTCTGTTTATTGAATCCCACACTATGTTTTGACACTGCTATCACCTTTTTTTGTTCTGTTTTTTTTTTTTTAACAAGCATAGAACAAAAAACAAATCTTTACTAATAGGTCTGTAACCCCCTTTTTTAAATAGTATATATCATAGTACTGAATGTATGCCAAATTTATAATGATTATTGAACATTGATAAAAAATTTCTTCTCTGCCCTCAATTATAGTTAGATTTGAGGGCAGAGAGTAAACTACATACTAGTATTCAACTTTTCATCAGTATTATGTATTTGGCAAAGAATTTGGGTAAAGTGGGTGAACATTACAACCACTGGTGAGAAATTGAGAAAATGATTAATGTGAGAAATACTAATGTGAATAAATTTATTACTCATGTATATAATTATAATAATGGAAATTACAATGTTACAAATACACATGTCACATACAAGTAAAATATTGCCATAAACATAAAATGAATATAAAAATAGAATAACACTTTTTGTCCCCTTTTTGCAGTCAACAGGTTATACATAACCTGTATAAGCTACTCTTATCGATAAATTGTGTAAAATATACGAACAATTTAGCATTTGGTAGAAAGACACAAAAATGAATATTATCAATTATGTTGCCATGACAACTATTTTATACACATGGTTGGCACCAGTACCTGTATGGTACAATGTTCTAAACATTCAATCAAATTAAAATTTGACTTTTGAAGTTATAGACAAAATCTTTCAAATTTCTCAGAATAATGGCTATGATGTCATACGATGATGTCATACTTTACCCATGATCCTTTGATTGTGGACTATATAATACAGATGAAAAGTTGAATATCTTGGGAATAATAAGTGATATAAGAAAACTGCAGATTACATTTTCCTACATTTGCAGAGCTTTTTTATCTGGGAGTATAATGATGTTAGCCTTGATATTTCCTTTAATTGTTATCACAAGCATGTTAAACTTTTCAACAACAAAAACAGAACTGAAGTACATTTTAAACAATTTTAAAAATACAAAAAACAGAAATTGTGGACTGCAGAAAAACAAATTGACCTGAATTTTGTTATTTTTTCATGGCCTAAACAGATTGAACGTTTGAATGATCTGAACAAAATAACTCTGTAAATTACTCAACTCTGTAAATTTAACAACTGCAAAATTGTTAATCCATGATGGCCTTCACCTTATTATATCCAAAAAATTATACAACTTTTAGAGAGGGTCAAGAGATTTATGCCAACAGAATTTGTTCACATTAAAACATGCTAACATTATTTTTTTTTTGCAGTGTGATAGTTTTCCCCTTTTTACAGTTCCACACTACACACCCCAATCACCCACACACACGCACATTTGTCTCCGCAAAGTCCTAGTATTCGCCAAAGTAGTCTAAAGAAAATGTAACTGCTATAATCAATGAAGAAAGCGACAAATCCTTGTATTAACTTTTCGTTTGACGCATTCTTTAATAAAGTTCAAAGTACAGTGAGATAACTCTCAAACATCAGAGACGAAAACCCGATCTTCGAACGAAGGCACGTGATGTCATGGTGACCGATTTCTCAGTGAATGTGTGTCGGTAGATCGCAGCGGTGTCCGCGTATCAATTAATTTGCAAATAAATATATCTGAATACAGTAGACACAAACAAACATATAAATATACATGATCACCTTACCCATGCTTTCATCTTTGGAATTGTTCTCGATGTCACTGACTGTGTGCTGGGACTGAGTCAAGTCTAGCGGCGGCGACGGTTCGGGTGACTGGGAATCGGAACTCGATCCACTTGGGCTCGTCGGCCCGTCGTCGGCGTCGTCACGGCCGTGTTCGTAGATGTGCCGCTGAACCTCCATTTCCTCCATCTTCTGTCGACAGAGGGAGAGATCCATGGTGAGCGAAAGTATTCACAAACTGCGAAAGGCGGGTGCTTAGTGAAATGGAAACTTCTATCTGATTAGTACGTCAGGGTAAACACGGAGAAATTACTCCGCCTTCTTCCACTTGGTAATCCGCCATCTTTGATAGGTATAACCGGACGAGGGCGCACTTGAACCATGCTCACCGTTGCAAGTCGAAGGGACATTCTTCACAGAAGAACTAAATGCTGTCTACACATTCCCGATTATTTTAATCAAATGTACCTGATTTGGAGCAGCCAGTCTCAAGTGAACATAAGAAATGAAATGTCTCCCAGAAATTGTCCGTATTGTAGCATCTGATGAAATCTTTTACGAGGGTCGGCAAGGGGTATTTTCGTAAGCTGTAATCAGTTTTTATTCTCGTAATAATGTTATTCAAATTAATAAATAAAAAAACGTAAATTCGTAGATATGGGCAAGGTGTAAAACGTAATCATCTTTGTTTATTTGTCCGTAATTTGTACAAAGATCATATTTTTTGCAAGCGTATAAAGCATTTTCCAAATTAAATGTCGTAATTCGTAAGCAATTTCTAATTTTGATTCTTAAATACAAATTATCAAAAATATTATAAAAAAATGTAATTAGGAATTTGCTTTATCTGTAAAGTGTAAAAACATATTTTTTACTGTAAATGGAACTTTCATTTTATTTCGTGTAAAAACGTAAAATGTCGTTTTTATTGTAACCTGTACCAGCTATCCCCCTTCACTGAACATGTACATGTAAAACATGTGCTGGCGGCTTCTGAGTTAATCCAGCAGTAAGAAAGGTAAACTTAAACCCCGAACTGAATGTAATCACCGTGACGGGAGAATGGAGAATAATAATAGTAATAGGTTAGTAGGTGTTATTATGCAGTGTGATATCAGAGCTTAGTCATCTGAGAATAGAAATGTTATTCGAGTTCTGCGATAAAAGAGGAATTTCACTGTGAAATTTGATAGAATTCGCATGTTATCCCCGGATGTGAAACTATTGTTAGCAGCATCCGATTTTGACTTTTTTTTTTACAGAATTGTTATCATTTCTACGACGAAACTAAAACATCGAAATACTAGTAGTAGGACATATTCCCGGATGTTACAAAACGAAAATATCCATCATTTTCTAAGTGTATCGGGTTTTAGTTCCGTTCCGCCTCGAAATGTTTGCCTAACTTGATTTATGGTCCGATACTAAGCGTACAGCTCGAGATTTACTACATAATATCACAGTCCCTCTATGGATAGAGGGACTGTGATAATATGTTTGTAGAAAAAGTTGTACGAGTGTAGGTAAATTAAATAACTCAGTGTTTGAACTTTATTATTGAACTACGTAAGAATATATCGTACGTTGGGGTCTATACAAGACATGTGACCAATCTCGGGAAGAACTACTTCCCGGTATGTATACAGGATGCTAAATATCGAGGTTACAATTGCTATTCTCACTTTTATTTCCTTGTCATTTGGCATGCGTACATGTCTATGTTGACGTAATATCACATGTCGGATAGTGCACAATCCCTCTAGAGAGACTGTGGGTAGTACAAGGGACTGGACAAAAAGTACAGGGGGGTTGGCCGGTGTTTTTTGAAAGTCGTGTACATAAAATTATATGACCCTTCATAAACATTTGCATGAAATTTGCTGACCTCCCCCTTGAATGGTGCATGAAAATTTGTGACCCTCCCTCCTTCTAAGAGTAAGGATAGTACATGTATTAAAACTATATATACATACTAATTGATATTCTACTACACAGCTTAGAACTATGCTTCATACATTATACACCTTAGGATACATGTCTACGTCGATTCATTTCAGGATTGGATCAAAGATGGCCGACTGGCAGCCACTTTGGTTTTTGTAAATATGGTATCTTATGCATGCTTGGTCAGTTTTTGTTAAAATTTGGTACATGCATTGCTCGTTTTAGATTACATGTCTACGAAAATTTGTTTTACAATCGGATTAAAGATAGCCGACTGGTGGTGTTATAGTTTGTTGAGGCAACACAGTTAACCAGACTGTGCATAAAATCTCGGCTACATTTACTGTGTTGTCATATATGCATGAGGCTTGCATTGCACAACAATTTGCGACCCCCTGCTCATGCCTGCATATGTAACCCTCTGTCGCATACGACTTATTTACCACTTCCGTGTCACTGAGAATGTTCTAGAACCGTACTGTGTCTGGGTGGAATATTCTAGATTTTTTTAGAAACTGTTTGAATAGGTAATAGAACACTGTAGGAGGCAATAGAAGGTAATGGAACATTCTAGAAATTTGTAGTAAGTTCCAGACTCATTATGTATGCTGATGTAATGGTATATTTATAGACAGTGGGGGTATATATAGGGGAGTTGTTCAGCACTGAGTTCAGATCGGAGATCTCGTTGAATTGTGTTGAAGTTTAAGTATCTAGTTATTGGAGGTTTGGAGTTTTACCGCGCGTTATTGTGCTTGATGTTTGCAGAATATAATAATACCAGTACCAGTTGAAACCTCATCTGTTGGCTCCGTGTTCGTATGTTATCATCGCCGCCAGGGAAGTCTTTATGTTACTGTTGCCATTTTGGTATTTGAACCATTACACCTGTACTATACCAATTACGGTAATATTACGTTGCGTGTGACACTCTCCCCTCAACAATTCCACGAAAATCTGTGCCCCCCCCAAAAAAAACACCAACCTACCCCTCCCGTACTTTCTGTCCAGTCCCTAAGCATATGGAGTATACAACACCGATACAACAACTACTATGAAATACAGTTCAAAACTAGACTGAGAAGGCACTCCCGAAGACGCAAACCTCCTAGTCTGCTACAGATGCAAAATTACCCATTCTCACAAATGTCTCTATTGCATAATAATGTATTCTTATTGAAATAAACATTTCTGTTTAAAAAAGGAAGACCAAGCCAACTAACCAAACAATAGGGAATAATTCTTTCAAAAATGCATTCAGATTTCTCCTAAAATCTAGTCGTTTAGATTATTTTTGTAGGACATCACAATCTGCTCAAATATGATTCTAGTTTACACTTCCTTTATATTTTTTTAAATATGTATTTGATTATTTATTTTCATATATTTTATTTTCATTTTAACTTATAATTTTTTTAAGTTTTGGTAATCAGGAAAACCCCAAAACAACATTTTCTTTTTAAAAAGACACACTCGATTGATACAATGATACGTTAGATTTAAGTTTTTAGCTGTTTGGGCTATCTGACAATGAATAGTCTACAACATTTTGTTTTTCTTGCAACGATCAAAACCAATCTCTGAGCGACTGGTACTACTTCAAAGACTACCCTTCCTGAAAATCATGATGTTGTGACGATTCGTTTATTACTTTTTTTATGTGTAAATGAAGAATCATTCCTAAAATGGTTGTTTCCATGGCAACCAAAGCGATTAGTACCTATGCATGAAGATTTCGTAACAGATCGCCCATAACGTTGTGTTATACTTGAAAAATCAATCTTACAATCGTTTTCACTAAACAATGGACAATCAGATTGTGGTAAATGTTGATACATCAGAGCAAGTACCTAATGAAATTGCCACTGATTTTATCACCACTAATCAAAACATTATAACTGTAGCATAAACATTTTTGATACAATGTATACCTGTCTGAGTCCAAGGCGCCATTTTTTCTTTTATTGTTTGCGCAAGACATTTCGTTTTTTTTAGCGTGAACAGTGTGAATTCTGACCAGCATTGCTAATTTACAATGCTCTTTGGACAATGGCGGAATATCTTTTCAAGCTACATTTTACTTATTACACGGAGGACAGAATTGTTCCCATCTATGTTAAAGAAGACGAGTTTATGTACATGTCATATCAAAATTTTGTTGACTATCTATGCGAACAGATTGCTTTTTTTAAGGCGAATGCAGGCTATTCGTCTGCAAATCATCAAGGAAATACAAGTGAACATATATTGTTTTAATACTGGTACAAGTTGCCTTCCATTTCAGTTCGTATTGACCTATTTTTGGCGGAAAGCAAATCACACTTTCTCTATCAAAAATTTGACATGCCCCGGGTGTGATGTGACCAATGGCGTCTGCTGTAGCAAACTCAGTAAATCTATAGGAAAATTCCTGGTTTCCCCCCAAATACGATTTTATAGACCGAAAACATTGTTCACAGATTATACTGGGGACTGTATGGTGGTTGAAAAATTAGGTGCACTCCTTGCTGTTGTAATAAATAATTCAAATTAGATTCGACAATCCTGGCGGGATGAAAACCACAATTATCCTTGATTACACAATATCCCGGTGCCAAACAACGATTTCCAACGAGGTCTTCTACATTGACTGCTTCAAAGAAAAAGTTCATCATTTCTATCGCATTGGAAGGTCCAACAATGATATCAGATTGTTCGACACCAAATATACTTGTAAGCAGGTTTATTGTGTAATTAATATTAGACGCAAACCGCTGTATTTCTGTCGCCAGTGTACCAATTTCTGTATGCCCGTAACGCCGGTTTCCAGTAGACTAAGTACGAATGACAGACGCCTCGTCAAACCAGTGCAGCTGTTCTGGTCTAAAATCAAAAATGTTATCGATAAATTCAAGCATTCGTTGTTCGTTAATGTCAGTCGTTGACTTTGCAGCAATTACAAGGTCGTAGGAAGCAAAAAATACTAGTATTTGGTCCGGCCATCCATCGAAGGCCGTAGGTCCGAGGCGTATGTTGACGTGGGCCTAAGGACCACGTCTGCTAGGGGGCGTGCAGAAGTGGTCCGGCCATAGCCGGTATGGCCAGTACGGTTCCTACGGCCTTGAATTATAGGTTTTAACTTTTTCCTCGTCATGTTTAGGTGGTGAACGAGTAAACCGTGGATGAACTGGGGACATCGTGGCACACATTATCTTGGCGTAACTTTGACTGAATTTCACGCCGATAAATACTAGGCTGTCGCCGTTTATAAAATTCAATATGCTGTAAAATATTGCCAGTCAAGCATGTTCTGTTAGCATGTTTTCGTCCGTGCTTCCCAGCTGAAACATCACCGCTAGTAATAAGTTTAGTGCATATATTATTCGCAGTACTTTTTGACACCCTAGTTTGTTGTGCAAATTGACTACACGACAGCCAATTTAAGTAAAGTTCAACAATTTTCTGTCGTACACTAAATTGTGTGTCGAATTATGAGACTGCATTTTGTCAACAAATTACATGTACTCCCGACTTTCCCGCGTTATATGCTCTGGGTGTCTGGACACACTACTGGGACACACACAAACGTAACATTTTATGTAAATGGGTTGAGTACAGACAGTTATACATTGTATGAAACATGTTTAGGCTACAGTAATGATGTTTTGATTAGTAGTGATAAAATCAGTGGCAATTTCATTAGGTACTTGCTCTGATGTATCAACATTTACCACAATCTGATTGTCCAATGTTTAGTGAAAACGATTGTAAAATCAACTGGTCCTTGTCTCGTGGGCTGTATCACTCATAACTGAAATAATCAACCCCATTTGTAATAACGATCAATCTTTCTGTAATACAACTCAACCCTATTGCAATAACGATCACCCCATTTGTATTACCAACCGAACTTCATTTGTAATAACGGCCAAACCCATTCGCAATAACAATCAACCCATATCTGTAATATCAACCCAACCCTATTTGTAATAATGATCAACACCATTTGTAATAGCGATGAACCCTATTTGTAATACCAATCCAACCCAACCCTATTTGTAATACCAACCCAACCCAACCCTATTTGTAATATAAATCAATCTTATTTATAATAGTACCATCTCGACTTGTAATAATGAACAACCCTGGTTATAATAACTCTTTTTGTAATACCAAACCTATTAACAAAATATTACGCGTATCTAATTTCCATTCGACTAACCCGAGGTTCTGGATAACACACTACGCTTCATTATTAGTACAATTAATTTACTTTAATTTGGACCCAGTTGTCGTACATTCATTTCGCGATTCAAATCTCATACTGGCTTACATGGTATATATTACGAATTTGTTTTCTGTGCAATGCACATATGGAAGGCAGCAGGACTCATACTACCTTCCATGATACACATAACTCAACAAGGAAATTATTTATGGCAAGAAAAAAAAACGTGTCGTTTAAATAAATGTTTTAGTCAAGGTGTACGGTAAGAAATTGTCAGCAATCGCAGGTATCCCTCGAGATTATGCATGCGTTCGACTCGGAAACGCATCCGCTACAGGTGGGTGGCAGTTCATAATCTCTTGCCTGTAAACACGAGAAAACGTGAAAGATTGGTAGACCTTAAAAATACAAATAGGGTTCACCGTTATTACAAATTAGAGGTTATAAACAACAAGTGCTTGGTAGCAGATATAAACCTATATTGGGTCAATTAGCATATTTGGCGGGAGATAATAACCCATCGTGAATATATCAAATTTGAGTTTAAGTTCATGTTTATTCATATTGCGTTAAAATATAATTACAACTGTTTTCGGTGTGTGACGAGTGGCTATCTGTAGAGTGACCGTATTCCTTCCGAGCCATGAGGCGAGAAGGAATAAAGCGTCACATGAGCAAGGAATACCAAGGCATTATTTTTTTTATCATGATTTTTTGATATAACGCCCTGAATTTCGAAAGGTCTTGTGTGTAAACATCGCGAAAGGGGTTATGGGATCGCCATGATTGAATGCTGGTATACGTGGTTGGCGGTTTATCAACTGGCAACGCTAAACTTCATGTTGCTTGATGATTAATGACGAGATTTTATAAAGAATTTATACATAGTTGTCCTTTAATACGAGACGAACAGTTAATGAACGGAACAGTTTCTTGATGTTTTTATCGGCATCTGGTGGTCACGTGCTGATTTCCATAGAATAAATAAACTATAGATGGTTGAGTTTGCATAGGTTTTATTGCATCATAATTATACATTTTGTCACGTGACACAACGCCGTCAATTAGCCCAGTAATTTATAGTTGAGGGTTGGCAACTTGGTCCCGTAGCGGCGCAGTCACGGTGCTAGTGTGCACTGTAAGCAGTGTCAATATCCCATAATATTCTCCCAGCATGACGATATAAATCTCCCTCCCAAGCACAGTAAAATAAAAGCAATTTTGAATATTGAACTCCTGGCACATGTTTCTTTCACCTGCTTAGCTACCTTATAGTGGGGATTTGCATTGATATCAAAGCGATGGTACATGTAAATAAACAACCAACCAACTAACACACTTTGAAGTACTAAGATACGACACGGATACTACCTTTTTTTGTAACCGTGGGTTACATGTGACCGTGAATTGACGATAACAAACTAAAATACAATTCTATTGACCATAACAGTTTCTGTATGCATATGTAGTAATTGATATTATTAGTACCTGTTTGTACCAATCTAAATATAGCATATTCTATTAATATTGTTCTTTTGTTCATGTAAGCATAGACCCTCCAGTAGAGGGTCTATGATGTAAGGCATTCTATTTGACGTTATCGCGAAAATTATACTAGTCTATCAAATACAGATATCGTCGGAAAAACATAGTCTGTAAATCAAGAATTTGAATTTCTTACAACAAATAATGTAACATGGTGCAGAAATAACTGAAAATAAAATTAGGTAGTATTATTCTCTTGGGTATAAAAAGTCACTTTAAAGCGGGAGGGTTGTCACCTGCGCGTGCGCGGGAATTGAGTCCCAATCCGAGTCGACGATAACACACGCTAAAAACGCAAAGGCTCATGGGTAGACGCTTGTTAGTAAACACTGACACGCTATGTCCATCTAACGCATGCGCAGGTGACGTCTCCCCCCCTCTAAGTCCAATATAATCAGAAGCATATCACATATAGTAATAATCCGCCTTGTATAGTGTGTCACAGAGCACACGTTTTTAACATTCCCGGATGTCGAGTGCACGATTAGAAACTTCGGGAGCGATGAAAGAATATTTGTTTTTCCTTCTCTTAGTTTTGTGTTTTTGTTTGTTTTCATGATAAATGGACTTAACACCTAACAGTCAGATCAATCAAGGAGCATCTTGTTCGTTGACGGGTTTCGCTCAACCACGGTTACTCGTAACCGTGCCTCAACTGAGAAGAGGTACCCAAAGATTAAAATCGGGAACAGTAAATTGAATGTTGCGCCCTCTATCGATAGTCACATTGTGATTAACAGTACATTTATTGACAGAGGGCGCAACTCGCGTGTCTATTTATCGTGCACATTGCGGAGGTAAAAATCCACCCATATCACCCTCGTGGTAAATGTGAAACGTCTATGTTCAAGGTTGGGTAGCCAACATTTACTTTAGCGCCTTACGAAGGCGAATGTAATGAAAATTCGCGGTGTCAATCAAAAGTCTGTGTGAAACAAAAGACTAAAAATGAATATCACATTCATGGTAAACACTGTGGAACAATTGTTTGAAACTTATACCGGATGGTAACTAAGTAAAACATCTCAGTACACGCACACATTGCACCATACATGCACGTGTGTATTTATACACTATGTCACGAATATGTAAATGATATTTGGTGATTAATTAGTAGAACCAGATACGATTTATCTTATTCCCAGAATAAATGCACTTTTCATGTTCAAAACATTTACTCAAGTTCCTGCTCGTCCAATAAAGAAGCTGACAGCCTCGTATTCAAAGTCGGCACATATTCCGTGTCTCTATTCCCCGCCATAGCGTCCTCGTACGAAGGTGGCGGTGTAAGCGATCGATTATTCCGATCGTTTGTGTCGTTGCTCACAGCTTCCGGTGTCTCGTAACACGACGTAGGCACAGACGGTGACGTGTGTTCGTTCAACTGTATTCCAACTGCGTTGTTGTCGCGATTGTCTTCATATGACGGGGGTGGTATGCCCGGAGACGGCGTACGTAGTATCGTGAAGCTTGTCTCTTTTCTTATAGGGGGAACTTGGGCATTGATGACGATTACCTCCGCATCATGGCCGTCTATGTGGCCGTCCAATGACGGACTAGTAAATTGTCCACGAGACGTTACTTCAGGGCATGAGTCAACATCAATCGCACGGCTTGCAGCCAAACTTATCTCGCCATTGTTGTTATTCACACTATCTTCGATACAGTCCCGTTGCTGCACTCGTTGCAATATTCTTTCGAGGCCATGTGGAAGACGCGATTCAGTAGTTTGTGAAGCGCCCTCATGCGACGTTTGGGATAACTCCCCGGGAGTCAATTGAGAAATCGTGGAAAGCCTCTGTCTGTCCACCCTGCGTGACCCCCTGCTACCATCTTCGTCCGTATCACGTATACATGACAAAACTGAAATAAATCAAAGTTGTGTGTTAATTCAATTGCGGAGCGCACAAGATTTAGCAGATGACAAGCCAGGACGACCATTCATCTACTGTATCCATTTATCTGCCAGGTTAGTCATGCATTTTAGGATAAATCTTGTCAATTCCGAATTTGATAAAATTATGATTTGTAGAGAAGGTTTTTGCACAAACACACAAACGCACAAAGAGATAAAACATTTTTCTGAATGTCGCAACCTTTCGAATCAATCATTTATTGCGAACGAGGATGAATAAACGGATGGTGGGGTTGATTATAACATCTACCGTAATGGTCTGTCTTACATATACGCGTACGTGGGAGGAACGCCGTCTCACCTGCTGGAAGCAATATCAGCCTATCGTCGCTATTGGAAACCAGCGATATGTAACTTGGTGGCAATACTAACATTGGCGGCCGGTTTTGGTCAAAAACAGGCTGATCACGATCGTGTACATCTCCACTTACTGTGGCGAGCTGGTAAAATACACAATATGAAAGATTTGTGGTTATTTTTGTGGATTTATCATTAATACAGATAATACGATTCCTGGGCCTTTACAGTGTGGTTTAGTTCACAAAACCTTGAAACCACGGACAATATGGTCATCTCATCTTTCTTACAGTTTTGTGCAGGTATATATAGTAAATAAATTAAATGTGGTTATAAGACGGATAAAGAAATTCAATGAATACCAGGTTTCATATTAATAGTTTGTACACATCTGATCAATTATTGTTCTGGTGATGAATTGTGTTACAAAATGACAATTTCATTATCATGCTTTCATATCAACGTTCACTCGCCATCAGAAGTTATCGGTTTGTCACCGAAAGTACTCACCACTGCCTCTGAGTCCGTAGGTGTGTTCAGTTCTATGTATGAAGGCTTACAACACGTACACACAACAAAACACTGTATAGCCGTGGTAGGCATGGCTAACCCTATTTGGATAACGCCAACGGCCATTATCAAAACGTCCACTACCATGCGGGATGTCTGAAAGAAAAACGTTCATTTTACCGTAACATACGTCACAAAATTACTTCTTCTCGACTGTGTCCACGAGATTCAGAGCATTGTCATGAATTAGTTTTTGCGTATCTGTTGACCGACTTAATTAGCTGATTATTAGCGAATTGCTGTGTTATGTCTGTCATCGTTCAGGCCTATTTGAAGTTTTGGACGGAACTTGGCTCAGTGATTTGGAACTAATTACCAGATAACCGCCGCTATTCAGACTACTCATTCTGACAGTTTATATTCATAGTTATTAATGTAGTGAACGATTAATCAAAAGATATGACGTATTCAGTACTTAGTGTGATTGGCTTTATGATTGAAGGTTACGCCCTAGAGTCTTTTTACTGTTTTGTAATTGGTTAGAGTTTTGAAAGTGAATAAAGAGAGTTTGAGTTGGTCT
Source organism: Saccoglossus kowalevskii (assembly GCF_978046115.1). Lineage (NCBI taxonomy): Eukaryota > Metazoa > Hemichordata > Enteropneusta > Harrimaniidae > Saccoglossus > Saccoglossus kowalevskii. The sequence goes on along the minus strand of NC_140650.1, from coordinate 14,472,015 downwards.
TGGCAAGTACTCCTCGAAAGACGAGTCCTGGAGAGTCGAGTCCAGTCCTGGAGAGCCTTGGGGCGAGTGTTGACGCAGTCTAAGAGAGTCTTGGGTCAGCCTTGCGATAGTCTTGGGGATTTTTCCCCAGGGCGCTGTGTCTTATAGAGTTCTCGATTGACCGACTAAGACGAGAGCTGAAACGTATTTCGTTGTGTGCGTCTTATTTGACTGTAAAGTATAAGTGACTTTCCCGATCCCGTACCTCAAGGGGACGCGATAGAGAGACGAGACGAGACCCCCCCGGCAAGTGTGGAGAACCCCGAGAGAAAAGAATTACCCCCTGATAGCGTCATTGGCCGAGCATGAAAACATGGTCGAATAATGCGTATATTCAGCACGGGCTGAGCGTATATCACCTTATATGTCGTATTGTGCTACGTTTTCTAATGGTTTTCTATTGAAACCATGTACAACTTAACTCAATATTTTCACATTCGTTGGGTAATCTGTGCAACCATAATTATGTTCGGCGCATGTCACGCCCCTGGTCAGGTTGTGTATACTGTTCGAGCACCTGGGAACACCAACAACCAATTGAATGGTAGAAGTAACTTCGACAGATAACAATATTTACGTTTAGAGAAAAAAAAACAGATAATTACAATAGAAGAACAAGGATAGTCAGCATCCGGGTACTCGAGACAGTAATCTGGGTGTAGGTATCCTTCTTGAGATATTCCGACAGCTCCCATCGTTATCGGCAGAATAGATACACCTACTGAAATAAAACCCCACACCATGGCGAATTTTACCTGAAAGTTTAAATAGTAACTCATCAGTATTATACAGTGACAACAGTAACTGACCATTCCAACATAAATAGATTCGTGACATTCCTAGAAATTGTTTAAAGTTGCGTTCCCAACTGAAAAAAAAACTATCCCACAGTGCATCGTGACTGAAATTTGGAATTACGATATAATTTATTACAAAATGAGAATTCAACTTGTTTTAAAGTTATAAAGGTCACTAGATGCATTTGTTAATGGAATATAAAAATTACGTCTTCTGGTATCCCATGACGTGTTTCGGTATCCCATGACGCGTTCTTGTAAACCATAACGTGGTCCAATAATAACACAGACATACCCACAACATACTACATTTGTGCGAACTTAGTTCGAATGGGGATTGTCAACGAAAATTGTTTGCAAAATAAAAAATAGAATATATTACCCATGGAACTGTTTTCCTTTTTCCAGATATGCACGCCGACACCCCGGAAATGATGTACTGGAAAAAAGAACATGCAGATAAACATTAAGTAGATCACGTGACGTATTATCTTCTCTGGTGGTGCGCATGTCACAAGACAACCATCAACCGAAAGTATCGGAATCGTTTATACCTAACATGTCTGGCGTTCCAACGTTGTTATGATTGTGATTTCTGTCAATTTTCACATAAATCTACAAGTTGTAACAATAAACACTACAAGTCGAACAACATTTATTTCAATGGCAAGCTCGAAGAATTCTTACGGATGCAATTTGCTTGATATTAGTCGACTCTTAAATACGGGTATTTGTACGGTTTTACTCACAATGACACCAGTCCATATTGCAATTCCGATTTCACTTCCATAGCTCTGAAGCATAATAGCCCAGCAACCAAGTATAATACTGACTAACCCTACCGCAATTTGACACCCTCCAAGACGAAAACTTAATTTGCTTTGAAATGCTATCATTCTACTGTCATTTAGCATTGCAACATTGTTACGGAGAGTCGATGAGTGGTGTAACGATCGTACTGATGGCATTGATGGTATTTGCGGCGGTGTGCTGGAGCCACATATCTGCTCCTGGCCGTATGATAATACTGACAATGGCGGCGCTGTAGTTGAATCCTGCCTGTCGAAGAGAACTGCGTCCTGAGTAACTTCAGCTGTGTTCTCCTGCTCCATCAACATTGCCATGCCTACAACTGAACATACAATGATATATGTGAACTAAAACAATGTATTATCAATTGAATCATGCCAAGTTATCTGTTCACAGTTGCATAAATAGTTTTTATTTTTATATGAACGTTCCGACCCAATGTATACAGTGTATGGTATAATCTCTTTGAATATAACAAATCTCTCGAAGACACTAGTATTTTTATCCCCATTCAGAATGTATCTTTAAGAGTGCAATACATTTTTGTAATTTACGTTCAACAAGATTATACCTAGTAAGTAGTTATATACTGTAACCTCAATATAATGAACACTTTCATATTGAATGTCCTGATATAAGGAATACATATCATGTCTCCAACCCATAACATACCCAATGCAATATGTTCTGCACTGTAGTAAACAATCACTATAACAGAAAAGTGTTTGGTATAACAAAGTTACAGTCGTTATAACAAGGTTACAGTGTACCTGAGCTCCCTACATACTCGTCCTTATATTGAAGTGCACGCGAGTGACGCCCTCAGTGGAATTTCATGACCACTAAATCACTACGTACTTTAAAGCGCGGTGATCGTCGCGCTGCGCATGTGCGACATTTGTGTTGATAAACATGGATTTTCCCACAATCCAATGCGCTCTTCAAATGGAAATCACAAGTATGAGGTTTGACCTGGGCGCGACTTGCACTGAATACCGCCGGTGAATCCTTCGATAACTTTCAATCACATAACAATTACCAATCTGATTAAAATCTGATGTAGTGTACGGGCTTTAATTATTTTGGCTATAAACTTATTTTAATTTTATTTTTTATTACTTTTGTTATTAATGCCCTTTTATTTTATTTTTTTACTTTGATTTTGATTTTGTGATTTTTTTTAATTCCGCCCTTAAAATTAAAATAAGTTTATAGCCAAAATAATTCAAGCCGGTACACTACATTATATTTTAATCAGATTGAAAAATTACCTAATTAAAGCTTGGAAACGTGTCAGTTCGTACTCGTTGATCTGCGCAACAGTCTAAGTTGCTATCTTTGTTTATATAAGACCCATATATCTCGCGCATGCGTGGCGCGACGACTACCGCCCTTTAACGTTAAAAACTATGAGAAATATATGTTTTCAAAAGTCTTGTCAATTTCATCACAGCATGTAAAGATAAGTAGAGTACATAATATGCAAATGAACCTATCACAGTGGTGTCAGTGTATTTACCAATCAACCTAAATTTTACTTTACGTGTTCATTACATTTCCTTACTTTTGTATTATTGTACTGAATAAAATATAAATATTCAGTATGAAAATGGAAATTATTAAAAAATGACAAAATTCGTAGTAAAATAACAAATATATACATGAAACAACAACATTGTGTCAAATGTTACTGCATTATATAATCCCATATGTAACACTTTTAGATTATATGACAAGATGTCATTACCATAGCAACCAATTACAAAAACACTCAAAATCAGTGATCGCCAATGACATTTTAGTAAATTATGTATATATTTTTTAGAGAGAGACGTCGAAAAGATAACGAAAATCTATCATGGCGAACAATTTAATTGAACAGTATATCCCACAATGCCGTGGTACAATACCCGGATGTGCTTGTTTTCTCCTTCACAATACCACAATACCGCCATGTTTAAGTTTAATGTTTTAGCCCTGTGACATGTATACTTTTTATTCACGTTTAAAGAACAAGATGTGTGTTTTTAAATACAATCGTTCTTTAAACAAGCACGGCTAATTATACACGCGCATATTTCAATTGATTCCAGTTGTTTTTCAAACAAAAATATTTTCTTGTTTTTATATTACGCATATCAGTTATACAATATATGTTCAGCGATAGACTGAGAACACCTGGCAGGCAATAACACTAAGACTATTATTATCGCATGCCTATATACTAGTAGCAATTACCGGATCATTCCACTTTGAAAAGACAAAGACAATATGATTACGTCATTATGCTCAGTATGATGTGTATAGATGGCGGTTGCCAGGCCGGATTGTTGTCTCACAAAACAAAAAACGGCTCTGAACGTGGCTCTGATGTGCTATTTATTACTAAAATAAAGTTATTTCAAAATCGAAATATATTATTTCTTCAATTACCTTTCAAAATTCAATCATCTAAACATACACACTGAAATATTATATCGCTAATGTTTTCACTTTGAATTTGATTTGATATATGTCTAGTTAGAATCGAAACCCTAGCCTGACGTGTTGGCATGAGTGGCGCCCTCACCGGCCGAACGGCATCAGACCATAAAGTGTTGGGCTTGGAGCGCCGTAGAGAGCGCCACTCAGGCGACCTTGGCAGGCTTTCGAGAAGGGAGAGGGGCGAGGGGATAGCTGGTACAGGTTACAAGAAATAATAAAGACATTTTAAGTTTTTACAGGAAATATAATGAAAGTTCCTTTTACAGTAAAAAATAAGTTTTTACACTTTACAGATAAAGCAAATTCCTAACTACACGTTTTATAATATATTTGGTTATTTGTGTTTAAGAATCAAAATTGGAAATTGCGTACGTTTTTTTTATTTATTTAAATTACATTATTACGAAAATAAAAACAATTGATTACAGCTTACGAAAATTCCCCTTGCCGACCCTCTATCGAAACCCCAGATAATTAAATAACATAATATAAAGAGACTATTATTTCTATTATTTTCTGCACGTATCCTATGTATGTGTAATTGTATCAAAGCTGACCTCGATACGCTCTAGTTAGCTATAGGAGCTGTAGTTGTAAAGGGTCAAAGGTCATCATGAGAAGACGTCAACACTGCAATCATGTTAGCTCACGTGTGTAAGGTGTGTAGATTATTGTGGGATAAGGATTACGTAACTTATTTGTTATCGTCACATTACGTTAATCAGTGAATACAAAACAACAACATGTTTACAGAACAATTCCACTATCATCCTGTCTTTCAGGGGGACGTTAGATGAATACATTAGCGAGAAGCATGAAGCGAGCACCGCCATAACTTGGGATGTACCATGGGAACACCCTATATTTTAGGACTAAGTTAATAAATTAGAGATAACTTGAGATGTACAATGGGAACACCACCAATTGTAGGACTAGGTCACTAGAGGAGATATAACTTGAAATGTACCTTTGGAGCATCGCCATAATGTAGGACTAAGTTAAAGTAGAAATCACTTGAGATGTACCTTGGGAAAACAATCATATTTTAGGACTAAGATAACTTGAGATGTACTATGAATTTTTACTCACTTTTTACAACACTGTCATCTGGCTTTATATGGAGTTCAAGAGTTTATGCTACCTATTTTGTAACCACTCTTTCACTTTCACTTTAAATTTTAGAAAGTTTTATGAATCAACCCTGGTTATTTGCATGCTGTCAAAGGAAAGTATTTGTTGATATGTCACATGACTAATTATTATGCCCTCATATAATACAATCCAGTCTGTTTCTTCTGTCATTAATTGTAGGGTTTGATTAGTCTTTCTGTTTAACTGTTTAGTGCAGTTGAGATTTTGTTCTGTTACTCAAGTCCGAGACTTGTGATGGCAACCATTTGAATCATATTTAAATTGCAGATCACCAGCTTGAATTTAACATGTTCGAAAACACTATTTGATCATTGTATGGCAAAAATGGGTCTAATATTTGGACCGTAATTGACCATATGTCATATTTGTAACAGAAATCTTATATTACTCGCGAATTATACAAACATTTGTGAACAATTTGCTGCCAAAATGATTTAAAATCAAGACCGATTAGAGTAAATTAGGTAAAGTTGAAAAGTTCCACATCACAGATTTCGAGTATAAGAAACCCAACTGAGAAAGAGAAGGCATACTTTATGTAAGTGAGGCAAAGAATGTGTGGAATCCTGTATGAAAGGTTCCCTTGCACGTGTTGGTGCTGGTGGTGATGCATCATTTTGATGGTCGCCATGACAATACAAATTACAGGTTCTAAGTCACAGGTAGTCGGTTGTCGGAAGAAGTTATCCTGGCAGTGGTTAAAGAATTAAAGAAACCACAACCTGATATCAAAAAGTTCAGAGGTAACCACATAGATTACAAGAAGTGTGTCCATCAATTCCAAGTAAGAATTGTAGGAATGACAGAGAGCAATGAACTATCTTGAGCAATATACTGTTGGAGAGTAATAGTCGCATGGATACAGATGTAAGATGTCTCGCTGCTTATACAGAGCTAGATAAGAGGTAAGATGACAAATATTTGACACCAATGCATATGTAAAAAAACTAGATGACTCTAGATCATTGGGCGAATTTTCAATCTTTCTTTCTAAATGTGAGTTCAAAGTTTTGAGGCAATAAATATAATGGAATATTCTGAAAATATGACAACAACTCAGGAAAGGAGAAATGGTATACCTAGTAATTGTTCAGACATCTTTTGTATGGACAAAAATCCATGCGTGTTGAGCACAAAACTGGTAACTAAAAAGGTAAAACTATATGAGGCAAGGGAAGTTTTGCAACTGTTGCAGTCATATAACCAGAAAATAAAATTGTTGTTTATTTCACAAGCCATAATGATTTGATTGGTAGTGATCATTTATCACATGGTATTTAATAGCTCCTGTGTCTATTTCAAGAATGCTAACCATGCTGTATGTAAGTGTTGATGCTTGATAGATGAGTCTAATAATGTTGAGGTAGAAGTCTACTAATAATTTTTGAGAAAATTGGCCATAAATCGCACGACAATGTTCATTGCTTTATTATGTAAAATCATGGAGCTATTGTCCAATGGCATCATAAAATAGCATTCTTTTTTGTGTTACAGTGACGTACTTTGAAAAACTTGTCCTAATAATTTTCAAAAATCGATATTTTTAGAACATTTCCATAATAATGAGTATACTGTTAAACAAAAATTGCATTTTTTTGCCATAGGGACATATAATAAAAGTACTAAGATACAACCAAAATGGCCAGTATCCACTAAAATACAACCACCATTTTCTCGAAAATTAAGCTGGTGACCCCCAACTTTTTTTAAGTCAATATTCTTATATTGCCCGGAAGTACAATTTCTTAAAAATAAATTCTGGGTATTTGAAATCGTGAGTAGGCTTCTACCTTAAACAAATGTTTTTGAGAATCAATAGAGTCTGTTCAGAGTCTGTGTCTGAAGCCAGGGCATCAAAAGAAAGATTGTTTTGTAACAAAGCATTGTGCATTCATGTGCAACGGGGTAGTCAAATGGGAGTCAGTGACACTGAGTGCACTATGACAATAATTCCTGTAATGGTTCAAGCTAAGAATAGTAGTGTAGTTGTCAAGACATATGTGTTTCTTGATCCTGGGAGTAGTGTCCCATTTTGTACAGACAACTTAACAGGGAACCTTGGAGTAATTGGTAGCAAAGTCGAAATTATCATTGATGTGATGGTTATACCTCACACTATATTGTTAGGCCTGGAGGTGTGTGATCAAGGAAAATATTGTCAAACTTCTTATGGTGTACACTAAAGACAAAATGCATGTTTCTCATCTGCAAAATGGTTTCATATGCATATTATTGATTTTCCCAGGTGAATATTAGATAAATGTAAAAGTTCATTTACTAACTTGTCCATGAAAAGAGCCCCCATGCATCCAAAACCCTTCTAGGATGGATTGCACGGAATGTTTTCGTAATATATGCGGAGACAGAATGTGTAGCATACAAAACTGTATGTGTTATAGAGAGAATGGAGACATTCAAAGAACTCAATCAGTTGGTTAGGAAAGAGGAGAGCACAATCAAACATGTGGATGGATAATATGAAATTGGATTGTATTAAATTTGAGTTGTGACATCTTCCAACACAGCGGGTACTTGGTGTATACTGGGCAGTATAGTCTGATATTCCAGGATCCAACACTGATATTCAGAAGGGGGCAAGGGTTATTTTCGTTCAACGTAATTGCAATATTTTTTTGTTCGTACAACGTAAATAGAAAAAATAAATTCCGTAATTCTGTAATCACAGGCTAGACGTACAACGTAATCAATCAAATATTTTTTTCGTACACTGCAAAAATGTGTCATTTTTCTCGTACGTACAAAAATTCACATCCAAATAAAAAAATCGTAAGGAATAATCCAGGGAAATTACATTTTAGAAACTGTAAAACGACTAGATGACACAATTCACTACAAAATTGAATGTCAAGACGTAAAAGGCCCTCTAACCGAATGAAGAGCATTACGAGGGTAATATGCGCATGCGTCTCTTCACACGGCGAAGCAATGGTGGAGAATTTGAGTCGGAGAGCTCTTCGGACCATTCAATGTTCCATTTGTTAACACTGTAAACTGTAAAACGTCTTTTTTTTCTTCGTAAATTGTGAAAAGCCCTTTTTATTTCCCGTAAAACCGTACCAGCTACCCCCCTTGCCTCCCCTCCAGAAACAACCTTCGGGTATTTGTATATCCATTGTTAGTTCAATGTATTACCCTCTTGTTGCCCTATTTATCCACTGACTGTGGAACTGATTGTGATGACCAATTTGAATGCAGCGATGGCATAAATGGGTTTCAAATCTGCCACAGTTGAAATCAACGTTCGTACAGAGGTGTTTCAAGCCGTTTTGGTTTAAAGGGTGACCTCATTTCAAATCCACCATTTTTCAGATACAATTTAGGAAATGGAAAAATTTCATATCTTCGGTTCATAAATAAAAAAGGACTGATCCACTGTGCAAATATGTTATAGCACCATTGAAGGAAGTCACCATGCATGGAGTTGACGCCTGCTGCTATTTCTGTGCGTATGATAAGATGATCAAAACAGACCTTGGGTGCGAACTATGCCAGCAACCTTTATTCTATGCTTTTTTATAAGACCTCGAACCTTGCAAGTAGAAGAGTGTATGGAATCGTGGGAAGAAACCACAGTCACTTGGGGGCTGAAAATCAATAAATACTAATTTTCAAAAAAAATCATCCGCTATACGTATATAAATAAACAAGTTGTGAAACACGGCACCTAGTAAATCGACACTCTGTCGGTTTCAAATGTCGATTTCTTACCTTAAAATGCGAAACAAACATTTTAGAGGGGATCAGGTGTTACGTTAATAACCATTGTTCATAATCGCTAACTTGGTTTTATTCAAAACTGCACAAATCCCGCGTTTTCTGATGATATCCGACGATTTCATGAACGAAATTGGCCAGCAGCCAGAATCAAGGGGGATTCGCACAAAGTATATATATATATATATATATATATATATGATATATATATATATATATATATATATATATATATATATATATATATATATATATATATATACTGTTGACCCTTACGAATTATCGCAAATTAAACGAGTAGTCATAAAATCGCAAAATTAGCTGACGGCAAAAATAAAAACAAAAACTTGTATACCAACACAGCTTTCATTCCTAAAATATCAAATATGGACATTTGAAAACATAATTTACAGACTCCTTGTGTGTCTCGTCTACCCGTTGGTTGGTTACTACTAGTTGCCCCCCCCGGATTACAGTCTGACTAAAATTAAACATATCCACCTCAAACTTTAAAATTTTGTTACTTTCCGTTATTCATCTTAAATAACAGAGCGAAGCGGTTCATATAGGTGATTGGCCGTTGACTTCCGTCGTTCGTCAACACTTACTTCTTTTTTTGAAAACTACAAGCCGGATTGTTATCTGTAGGTATTTTAGGTGGAATTTTATCAGATTTGATTTGTTAATTTTGTGGAATTATCTTCGATTATGAATATTTAGTAAATATTTTTATCATTTTTGATAACAAATATTATATTCGACTTTTCTTGAAAACTTCTAGCTCAATTTCTTTGAAAGTTGGCATGTTGGTACGGTGGGTAGACATGTTTTTTTTTATTTCGCGACGATATCTTTAATCCTCTATTTTAAGCGAATACTGATTGTTAACTTCTTCTCGATAACTAACGAGTGCCATTTGTAAAAAAAAGAAAGAAAAAAGGATAACACTTGCAATTGCCATGTCAGCAACTCAGGCGAGGTCCAATCAAGGTACCAACATCAAAGCAATTTAGCTAAAATTGTAATTGTTGACAGGCGGACGACGGCGACGGACAATCACCTGTGAGTAAAACCTCCTCTCTGTAATCTACGGTGACAGCGAACCTAACAAAGTGTATAACGGCAAGTAAAAAAAATAATCAGAAATATAAAAATCATAACAATAAATAAAATATAAAAAAAATAAAAATAGAAAACATCGAATTTAAATCAGATTGAGTGTGTAAATGACTTTTTTTAGAGACGTCACGTCACGTCACGTCAAACTTAATTTATGATTCATCACTCACTAAAATGTTGCTTTTCAATGTTGCACACATCTTGGTTGTTTGATAAGAAAAAAATAAAAAAAGCTGCCCACGGTGCAGTAATTGGTATTGTACGTACTATCAGGGGGAAATTCTTCTCTCCGGGGTTCTCCACACTTGTCAGGGGGAATCTCGTCTCGTCTCTATATCTCGTCCGACGAGGTATGGGATCGGGAAAGTCACTTAAGCTTTACAGTCAAATAAGACACACACAACTAAATACGTTTCAACTCTCGTCTTAGTCGGTTTGTCGAGCACTCTATAAGACACAGCGCCCTGGGAAAAGTCTCTAAAACTATCGCAAGGCTGACCCAAGACTAGCCCAAGACTGGACTGCCTCAAGGCTCGCCCCAAGACTCTCCAGGACTGGACTGCGTATGTCGTGCTGTACTCGCTAAGACCAACTAAAAACTCTTTATTCATTTTCAAAACTCTAACCAATTACAAAACAGTAAAAAGACTCTAGGGCGTAACCTTCAATCATAAAGCCAATCACACTAAGTACTGAATACGTCATATCTTTTGATTAATCGTTCACTACATTAATAATTACGAATACTAACTGTCAGAATAGTAGTCCGAATAGCGACGGTTATCTCGTAATTAGTTCCAAATCACTGAGTCGAGTTCCGTCCAGGACCTCGCCTGCCTAAACGATGACAGACATAACACAGCCGTTCACTCGCAATCAACTAAATAAGTCGGTCAACAGATACGCGTAAACAAATTCATCACAGTACAAAAACAACCAGCACACATTCGCATTATAGACTATAATTGTTTCAGCGAAGATAAATCTCTGTAGTTCGTATTAAATCGCAATATGTTCGTCAATATATTGTGTCACACAACAACATTGAAAATGACATGTTCTCGTCTATATTACCCTTAGAAATGCAATATGGCGAAACATATATTTATTCAATATTGTTGATGGATACTCTGTAGTGTAGGCTAAATTGGTCTATAATTCACCATAAACGCAAATTATTGCGTTTGTAAGACAAGCAAAAGTACTCATTAGACGAACAATCAACCCTCACTAAAACGCATGTGCAGTGGTTGTTATTGTACGTACCAAAGCAACCGGTTCACATGCGCATTGGAGGATGTCTTTGTTTTCTTGATGTGTGCTACAAGAAACGTGTGTCCAGGTCATGAATAATCACAGTCCAATATATATATACGGTATCATGAAACAACAATATTAAAAATGATACGTTCTCGTCAAGAATACTTCTTTAAAGAGCGCCATCTTGAATCCGATATCACGAGTTGTGGTTTGTTTTATAAGAGCATAGTCAACATGTGGTGGTTAGTAGGGTGTGTCACTGTACGATTTATAGATATATATGCATGCAAAGATGACACAAATAGATTCCAATAAATAATCGCATGACCTCGCACTATATACATTGACAAAGGTCGACCATCTCTTTTTTTACGACACACAGACTCGTCACAACATCTCCACCTCAAACTTTTAAATTATTCGTCATTGTATGCGAACATAACCACAACAAGAGAACACATAGACTATACACATGATTGAACCAATCCATTTATTCCTAATTATTGCTCATGGCACTGGGAAATCAATTCATGAATGTAAAATTCGCCAGGCGATACACGACATGACGTATGACAGTCCAACACCACTAACCCCCTAATTAAAGCAGTTCTCTAACGTCACATGATTTCGAAGAATGTTCTACTAAAATGGTATATAACCATGTTATGGGCGACTCTTCACCTTGAAAAAAACACGACTCGGGAGAAGCCATCACTTGATCAAACATCACGCACTAACAATAACGTTTCCGTATGGTCTAATACAACTATAGGGTGTAGGGTGTGACTATCGCAGTCACGTGATTTTATGATATTATGTATAAAGGTTTAAATGAGCACAATGCTGCACTACAAAATTTGCACTTTCACATAACAATTCACATACCATTTCATCAAATTAATTTTTGACATGCGGAATATCAAATATACTGACCATATTCTTGGTAATTATTATTAGTTCGTATACAAGTATGTTTATTAATTCATCTGTCAAAGTTGCTGAGTGATGTAAATTTAAAGGGCGGCAGTCGTCGCGCCGCGTCCTGTTCGATATGGGACTCATAGCGACGTATACAACGCGTGTAAAATACATTGTTTATTTACATGAAATTCGAACACGCGCTGCGCGACGACTACCGCGCGCCTTTTAACACATGTTCTACATGGTGTTATGGGGATGATATAATTGTATATTGGAAAGTGATTACATGACGTCTTCACACGCCCCCAACTGACCAACTAATTAACAGTTATGATTTAATATTGTGTAACAAAAGCAAAACAGGTTTTGGAATTCAACGTCCCAAACCATCTCATTTTTAGTAGGAATAATAGTTATAAGATATTTAGCATCAAGGTTTCAGTAGAACCAAAATAAAAGTTGTGGAATAACAAAACACTAATACGTTGTAATTGGAATAATGCCCTCTCTTAAATACCCCTCCAGCAAATCTTAGTCACATTAATGGTTATGAATTAGTTTGTGAATTGATTTACATAGAGCCATGTAAGTAAAAACAAAACCAAAACTCATCTTGTAATTTGCGTAATCTTATTTTATCACAATTCAGGTTAATGATTAGCGTTTGCACTCTTGTTTTCAACTGAAAATTAATTTATTTTGCAATTATGGAATTTCTCTTTTTAATATGTGAAGTCCACACTACCAAAATATGTAGCGGACCACTTAGGTTAGATATCAGATGGGGTCGCAAAAACATGTTTCAAAAGTGAATATTCATGCAATATCACGCAACCGTAAACAAATCCGCCCCAAAAAAAACCTAGTGCTTCTTAATTAACATGTTCAGAAATAATATTTTATTAAATTGTAAGTAAACATCGATTTCATAAAAAAAAAGACGTTCAGTCCCTATTGACCTGTAAGATATAATTTGTTTTCTCCTGTTGTTTTCATATTTTCTAATCAAAGCACAGGGAGCCCAGGAACTATAATCAACTGTAATACGGAGTTTCTATGAGCGGGGAGGGGGGGGGGGTATCGGCTGGTATCTAGTGTAAGAAATAGACAAGGGATGAAGGCTCCAGCCAGCTCACATTTTTTAAACTCGAAAAAACAGACGAAAAAAATAAAATCTAAAAAAAATACCAGGTTGAAGAATATTAGTTGCTCCTTTGAATTTCGCCAAAGCCTTACCTACATTTTACCGATATCTGCAGAATAAATCAAGAAAACTACACAAATTTACTCCATTTAGGAATTCCTAACGGTTAGTCCGAACGCACGACACCGTTGGAGGCGTGGCCTGTTCAGCATTTGTCAACAACCAATCACAAGACTGGTTACGAACCAGTTGAGCAAGGCTAACCGAGTCGTGACCTCGATGTGGTTCGTAACCAGTCTTGTGATTGGTTGTTGACAAATGCTGAACAGGCCACGCCTCCAACTATGCCATGCGTTCGGGCAAACCGTTAGGAATTCCTAAATGGAGTACATTTGTGTAGTTTTCTTGATTTATTCTGCAGATATCGGTAAAATTTAGGTAGGGCTTTGGCGAAATTTGAAAAAGCAACTAATATTCTTCAACCTGGTATTTTTTTTATATTTTATTTTTCATTCTTTTCGTCTGTTTTTTCGAGTTTAAAAAATGTGAGCTGGCTGGAGCCTTCATCCCTTGTCTATTTCTTACACTAGATACCAGCCGATACCCCCCCCCCCCTGCTCATAGAAACTCCGTATTACAGTTGATTATAGTTCCTGGGCTCCCTGTGATCAAAGTAATAATGATCAACAAATAGTTTTATAGTGCAAAATGGATAAATACATGATTTTGTTTTGTAATATTGTGTATGTTTATGGTAATATCAATGTCGTCATGTTCACTTTTTTGTTTAAACAATGTTTTTACAGGCGTTATATACGTCGCTATGTGACCCATATCGAACCATCGAGGTATGACAATAACGTCAGCTGTCTGAATGTTTATTTGCATATTCGTAGCACGAGCATCCTATCATTTTATGCCATGTATATATATTTAGTGACCTAGGGTCATTTTGGCTCAATATTAAGCAGATTAAAATATGGAGGAAATGACAAAACTAGCCCTTTAACTATGGAGCAACAAATTAAGTACCCAGATAAAAACAGAAACTTACCACACCAGACTTTGAATATATACCAGACCCCGTGTTCATATGTTAGTGCTGTACTTTGAGTTATATTTGATTAGGCGTTCAAATGTTACATATAATAGTAATAGTTTAATATTAAGATATGGCATATTTCTGTCGTCATATCGACCTGTACCGCAGGGATAGGACGACTTTGTTAGATATAGAACAACGGTCAACACGGGGTCAAGTAGATGACGAGATCATAATTATGCATATATTAGAGGAGAGCTATAAATATCGAGTGGTCTCCCATCATAAGGGTATTTACAGGAATATTAATTTCGTTGACGAGTAAAATTTTGTTCTACACCTGTCATAACACGCGGTTATAATTTGTTGTGTAAGCATTAAACACCCACAATAAATTATATGTATGTATGTGAGAGCGGGTGGGATCTACATAGAGAACATTAAACAAATTATTTCTACTTATATTTATAAAAAACTCACAAATAATTGGAAAAGGACAAACATTGTTTTTAAATTCACCACCTTGTATTTTTAGATTGAGAGTACATTGTTTTTATTGGGCAGTCTTTTTAACAAGATACTTGATAGTGGAAGTTTTCCTACAACATGGGCACAAGGTTTGATTTTACCAATTCATAAAAAAGGCGCTAAAATATGGCAAATAATTACAGAAACATAACACTTCTTTTCGGCCTTGGAAACATACTAACTCTAATCCTTTGTTTGTTTGTTTCACAATTCAAATATGGTTCGATACGTATAGCGTAATGTAGGACGAACCATCAGGGTCATAAACGGGATATGAAACTATAAACAATATATTTATTTTGAATACCATAATTAATAAGTACTTGTCTCACCACGTAAAAAATGTGTATTTTTGCTTTTATCGACTTCAAAAAGGCGTTTGACAGAGTAAACCATTATGTATTATTTTATAAACTGGAATCCGAGGAAAGCTTTTTGAAACACTTTATTCGAAGTACAATAGTGTTTCAGATTGTGTCAACACGTCTGATGGTCTGAGTGATTACTTTACATGCTACTCTGGGTTACAGCAAGTCTCTGTTATTTCGTCTTTGCTATTTTGTTATTTCCATTATATTGGGAAACACCTTGTTGCTCGTACGTATTCATGTGTCTATGTTGGAATGCTGCGGTCATATTATTTATTGAAAACTGATGACCTATGATAGTAGTTGTGATTTACAAAGGTTGATTAATAAGTATTTTGTGAACATCTTTTAAGGAATATCGCTAAAACTAAAATTCTGGTATTTAAGAGAGGTTGGGTGCTTAAAACTTTTGACGTTAGGTTTACGATTTGGTGTCATTATTTAGAAATCACATTTTCGTCCTTCGGTGCTTGGTTTCAAGCCCAAAATACAATAGCAAATTAAGCTAATAAATGTCTCCTAAAACTAAAAGATTGTTTTGTTCGATATAAATATCTACCAATTGTTCTATTTTTTTAAAATAATATTTGACTCCAAAATATTACCAATCTTACTTTACGGAAATGAAACCGAGGAATATGTTTTTAAATGTTACCATTCACAATACTGCTGTTAATCTGAAAACGGTCTGTCTTGTTGGGCATTGTCTGTTAAAAAACAATGTTTACTTGTGGTAAGGTTGAGACATGGTTTTCACAATTGGTGGGCAATGAAATAATGTATGTAAATTTATTAAAAATGCGTTGAACAGATATAGACACACAATAACAGTCGGCTGACATGAAAGCTAGTCTAAAACCTCAATCGTACTTTTGTCAAAATGTTGTAGATGAGGAATTACACTTTGGCTATATTGTCCACACAGTGTTGACTTAAGGGAATCATGTATACTAATATATTAGTATACTCATCCAGACCGCAACACATTTATTCAGTTAATGGAAACAAATAATAAACACACACACAAAGAAATCTAGCATATTTTTATATCGACCATCAATGACCACATTATCTATCAATCAACGATGACCAAGAGAGTTCCATCATCATCATCAATGAACTATAACCAACTGTATTCCTTTTTCAGCGAACAATAACCAATAACATTTCTCAATCAAACAACTATAACCAAGGAGACTCCTTCATCAACCAATAACAGCCGAGAACTCTCCTGCATCAACCAACATCACTTATAACTGAGTTTCATAAAAATTATTCAAGAATGACAATGAGCAATAGGCGCACGTGACATAATACGTCCAATAGCAGTATTGTGAGAAAACATTTAAATACATCCGACAGAATCATGCACTAAATAATTTTGAACTGCCCAAAGTATGGGGTTTTAAGATCAACATTTAACGCTGAATATCATCATGTCTCGCCTCCCCTGGTTGAAGTTTGATAATTTATCAAATAGTAAAAAATATGCATACTTTGACACACTTTGACAATACTAAATATCACGGCTTTACCGAACGCACACAATTTCTATATCGTTTGTCGTTATGTTATGCTTAATATTGTTTTCAGCGACTAGATTTTTATATGCATATTTAACATTTTGTACATGAGGCCATTGACCTTTTTGTACGTGATAAAATATTAATTACAAATTTCAAGCAATCAATGCAGACCTTTTTTGTGATGTTTAAAAAAGCGCTGTTCCAAAGCAGATTTATTTTAATGTATGTGTTCATTCTATATAACATATACATCGTTTTGGGTAAACCATTTCCTTAATGTATGGTATTCGTTATATCAACATTAAAACGTGAAATCAAATATGACGTCATTCTGCAGTCGTGTGTATTCTTTACTTCCCTTCTTAAAACAAAACGTTTCCAGCATGTCACACGTTGCCCGTGTTGACACATGTTACCATTAAACAACACCTCCTTTACCTTGGACCGAGAATGATTAAAACACGCGCATATACACCGTACTCTCTTCATTCAACAATCAACTCCCATCTCCCCTAAATAAAAGCGTGCAAGCACAAAAATCACCAAACCACGGTGACCATTTAGCAGTGTTTCAAAAACTTTTTTCAAAATGTCCAACAACATAAAATTATTTTTTATTTGACGCAACGGGCTAGTCAACATACTGTCAATTATAATAACTAAACTATTCTACAAAAAGTGCAAGATTTCTAAAAAGCATATTCTATTTATTTATTGGTTGTATTATAATAACACACGGTATTAGCTGGACGATGATAATAATAAAGCATTTCCTGAATAAGAAACTGTTTTTTATTTGATGCTTTTTTTCAAGGTGGTAGATAATGGCGATTAAAAAGATTACACGAGCCGGTCGTTGGCCGTAAATTGGTATGCAAAAAACGGATGTAATGTAGACTGTTACCAGTAAAGTTAAAGAGCGGACTAACGAATTCGCCGTGAATAATGGTGGAATGTGTGCAAAGCTGTCTGTATTGGACAAAGACGTCCTATTTCCTAAACTAGGAGAGATAGGATTAATGTTGATGAAGGAAATTAGTTAAGCGACTATTTTGTTGATCGCCAAAAAGTTGTCTCCTTCAATGATCGATATACTGTGTATTTTTACAAACAACAGCAGGGGTTTCCCATTGCTTGATCATGGGGTCTCTTCTAATCATATTTGTTACTACCTGCTGTAGTAAAACATATTAAAATCTCACTTTCTGCTGATGAGGCTGCTTTGTTTCGCACTAATGACGTAGCTGGCTAAAGTAAAAACAATAAACTTTGACCTTGAGTTTCTCAATCCTTAAAAATAATAAACTTACAGTTAAAACAGACAACATTAATTTTATGATAACTGACACCAAGAATACAATGTTGACATGTTTGACAGTATTGGCCTCATTTAAGTTTGCGTGAATAAATATTTTGGGATTTTCACCGATCAAAATCTAAACGGGATCTCTCCCATTTGCTAAACCTGCAAAATATATAAACTATTGTTTATGTATAATAAGAAGAATTCGTAAATTGTTATTTAATGATATGGTTATTCCATATTTCGATTATTCTAATTTCTTCGTAAACAATACTTTTGAAACACACTGATAAATTACACAAATTGCAAAGTCATGAGGCTACGAAGGTCAACGACATATAAATAAAGTAGATTAGCTTATAAGTAGATTAGCTTATAAGTAGATTAGCTTACATATTATTGATATGACTAATTTCTATCAACTGCGTTGTCAAAGTGCATTAATGATTTTGCCGAAAGTTAGCAATAATATAGAGAAAAGAAAGTTTTTCTGTTCAGGAGGTAAGTCATGGAATGACAATGAAGTTCATTTGAAATCTACAACTAATTCATCTAAACATAAGATGTACATGTACAGACATCTTGTATTTATTGATATCGTATTTTGAACTCTCAGTGCATATCAGTTACGGTACTGTATTGTATGATTGGGTATGTCATTGCTTCCATTTTTACCGAAGTTTTGATTCCACAGTCTATGTACAGCAGCTTGTCTAAATAAAAGTAAATACAAAAAAACACCACGCCGATGAACAAATAATTAGTACATGTATAAATAAAACTTATTTGCCTAACAATTAATTTAATGCTAATGGTAGACTACATCAGTGGTTTACATGCCTGTGAAAATCTAACTTTTGTTGGTATTAAATTGGTTTAATATGTGTAATATTTTCGCTGTTGAAGGCGAGTATATTTATTTCAATGGTAATATTTTAATGATCTCCAGTAAACCTCCCTATTTGCATGAATAATCGAATATTGGAAAACTAAGTTACATTTTTGTTAGTTCTGTTAGGTCTTTATCGACTTTTATTGAAGATATTGAGGAAGTTTACCGATCGGAAATAGATGTAGTGAGTTTGATAGTTACCTCGTTTCCTTGAGCCGCCGTGTACTCTTTGTGATGACTTTAATAGGGGCGTTTGGCTTGGTTACTCGCCGTTACGGAAAACAACCAATGATTTAATTAGCCTTATCCCATGTGGATCGCAAATTCAATAACTTATAACTTAGTAGACTGTTTAGCAATACAAGTATGCATTCAAAGTTGTACTTTACTATTAGCGTGATTTTGTATTAGATGATGGCAGGCGGTGGTCACGTTGGTGTTCGCGTTACGCGAAGTATACCGACTTTTGTCGAAGTACGTAATACACTGTTAAGCAGGAAGAGATACTACTAATCGAACAAACAGCTCCGGTAATCTGAGTTCATTCGAATGGCACGATTCAATTATCGTGTTACGAGCGCGAACCAACCGCCCCAACAAAGGGGTAAATTATACAGAATGACAAAAAAGAAAAAAGAAAAAAAAACGTGGCAATTTGGGGAGGTGCACCTATTATTTTAAGTTCAATCACATGAACACCGTGTGATTGAAAAGAAAAAGTTGTTTTTTGTAACCACACAGGTTTGTATAAACAGCGTCTACTGTAGCGAACGCAAACACGGAAATTAATAATGGTATAAGGATTGCCAGAAAAGCTATTCACGGTAGCGGTACTGTTCCCAGACAGCACTACAGCCTAAATAATAATGCACTGCATACGTTGAACCGAGTCAAATAATCTATATCAGTAAGATCACGTACCTTATATGTTGACTGTGTAGGCGACGAACTCATAACAACCCCATATTTGGACCTTTTCCTGACATTATTCGGACTTAAGAAACAACTTCAACGTCATCCCGCTAATGCTACCAAAGAAGGCAGATGTCCAAACACAGGTGTCGCATACGGACCCGTCGAAAGAGGTTCACGATACTTTACCCTTGTATGCAGCACTACATCTCGCGCAAACACGGGAATGAGGTCGGGATCACGAACTTTCAACTTTGCTACCCCTTTATTGACGTCGTGTTTGTATGTCGCGCTTTTGTCATTGTGATGGTGCATTGTGGTAGCCAGACAACTATTTCACTGCCAGTATATGGATAATAACGCCGTGTCAACATGCTCTCACTGAAAATACATTGAAAATTATGATGTTATTTAATTTTTGTCCACGCTCCACGTTTAATGGACATAATATGTATCTCATTCGCAGCATTTGATATGTACCCCATACTATATACATGTCATAAACGTTATGCGACTGTGACACAATAAAACTGGCTTAAATTTAACACATCAAATACTAGAATACAGCAGGTTAACACGTTACCAAACTCCTTGTTAATGTCCTCCAGTAACCTTTGTAATTTGCGAATTTATAGTATGAACAAAACTATAATTCACTGTTGTTTAATTGTGCTGAAATAATTAATAGGTATTTTTACAAAAAAATAATTGCATTATGTGTGACAACAGCAGGTAAATATAATATGTGTACATGTTTAAAATGCGCAATGAGTATATGACCTTAATTTTTCTCCTACTCTTTTAACGTGCTTATTGAAACTCTCAAATTTACTGTTTCGTTTGTTATTCCATGTCACAGTAAATATAACACAGTATCTGTTGGGTGTAGTTTGAAAAACAGACGAAATAGTTGTTGAATTGGTCTCAAACATCCCGAATTACTAGACGACTGCCCTGGTTCTCCACCGTATGCTATGGACACTAGCGGTGTGTTCGGGGAACTCACTTACACTGATAACACTTACACCGTAGAGGTACCAGACTCGACCCAAAGGAATACACATTAGTTTATTACAGATACTCTAACTTTATTCGTCCAAAGGTCAGCTGAGGTAAGGCCTCGCTGCCCACTTATCTCCTTTCTTTCTTACAAACTCTCCCCTAAATCTCTAAGGCGTAAACACGCGACCAGCCAATCGCTGCAATGGGCACGATCACATGATTACCAGGGATGTGTCTCACGGTTAAAGTCTTGCAAAGTTGCCATTAATAAAACAATTAGTAAACAATCTATTTATAATAGTCCTGTAATATATGTCTATAATGTCTACCCTAAACATGCAAGTTGTGGATCCTAAACAATACTGTAATGGCGTATGGACAAAATGTGCGTACACATGGCCCCGGGGCAAGGGGTGGGGATACATAGAACTTGCCTAATGGGGACGCGTCCCTGAAATGCGTTGTGGGAATAATATGCTCTAATGTAAGTGACAGAAGTGTTTCTATGATCAAAATACATATTTTAATAAATCAATATATAATGCAACTGTTGGCTTACATGTGCTTCTATTGGAGATGCTCTTCTAATAGAGCAAATATGGTAACAGTTCGTACTCGTTGTCCTGCGCAACAGCCAAAGTCGCCATCTTTGTTTATATGAGACCCATATATCTCGCACATGCGCAGCGCGACGACTATCGCGCTTTAATACTAGAATCAGCATTAAATAAAATGGTCCATTGCCAATGGACGAACGGGTCAGGTTCCCCCCTCGAAAAAAAATGTTGAGCCGCCCCCTCGAAAATCAAACTGAAACCTATTGCTTCAGCAAAATGTGCCCCTCAAAATGCAGAAAATAGCGTTTCAGGGGAATCTAGATTTCAATTTTGTGACGTGTGATGAGCAGATCTCGACCCTCCATGCAAAATAACCTCATATTTAATGATTTAGCGTAATTGAATACGTCCAGTCAGATTTGTTATTTAGACTTGTAGACACAGATATAGCTGTTGTGTCAGTTCGCTTTTCAAAAATTCACTCACAAATCTAAGGCGTGATTAAAACCATACTTAACATGCACACATCCGAAAACGAAATTAAATTAGGTTGGTGCTAACGGTGTTCATGTCCACATATTACTAATACTGTGGCTTTTGTGGTGGACCCTGTTAACCTTCATGTCGGAATGGAATGCTTTTAATTTGCAGAATGAGTTTTTTGAATGAGTATCCAAATACATAGGAAGTAAATAATTTTAGGAAAAACTAAAAGGAAATTAGTTAAATCAACAATGTTGTTTAATGTATTATACTCAAAAAACGAAAATCAGATACTTTAATAGTATTTATCAGTAGTTGATCACTGTTTATGAATGCCAATAACATAAAACATATCCATCATTGCACTGAATATGACCGTATTGTTTATATCTAGTATTATACATCTGTTACTATATTGCCATAAGGTACAGCGTGCTATATTGACGAGGAGGTCTGTACATCGTACCTTATTAAGAACCATTACGGGTATTTCTAAAATACAAGAAAATTTTGCAATAAGTTTCAATACTATCAGCATTATGCTTAGCTCTGGGCAAGGAAAGCGTAAAGTATGCAGTCGTAATGACCTCTGACCTGTCATTGTGCTTCATAACATTGTGCTTCATTATCATAACATTTGTATCATATTCGCTTATTTGTGATAATACCAATAAGACTGCATGATTAAATAAATTACATTAATGATATTCTGGTGTAAGGTATGTATAACAACACAGAAAGATCGATGTGTGGATCCCAGAGCGCACTCACAGTCAAAAAAATTTTTAATTTGACGCCAAATTCATTGGCAATTAATAATAAATAATTCGAATTGAAATTTTTGGATTCCACTCTCGGCATTGATGAAAGTGTGTGCAATATTTTTTTAATATCCAGAATGATACATTACTACAAAGTGATGAACACTAGGTGGATTGGATTTCCAGTTGCGCTATATGTGCCACCAAAAATTATCACTTTGTGTGAATCAAATAGAACATCATATTGCAACATTTAAATGAACAGTAACATTTATGTCACTGTTAATCTTAGAATAAAACTTATAACGAGTCAACCAGTATTTTGTAATTGAGGGGTTTGTTTATCTTTCTTCGAGTGGTAAATAGTGTAGAACATTTCTATTCATGTCTATTCAACCATTATTTACAACAAATTGTTTATAAATGTCTCCCTTGAGGGATTGTGAGATCATATGTCAGACCAATTATATAACTACAGAATCGCAGATTCATGGACGACAGGTTTTTGAATATTAGATTAGATTAGATGGAAAATTTGGCTTTGTTATTAATTTGTTTAGTGACAATTTCATTGTAATTTTTCAATTAAAATAACTCTAAATGAACAGTTTTGAAACAGTTACTCACAACGAGCAAATCTGTGATAATGATAACTTCATTTTGAATTCATCAACCGTCACACCCTAAATCTAAGAATATAAATTTAATGGATCATACACGTTTACGACAACGAAATCAACCGTAGTCTTATTTAACCTTTTGTGACATAGCATTGCGATGTGGTCACAACAGCGATGTTACCTGCAGTAGGCGGCTTTGTACTGACGTATTTCAAAAACAATCCTTTGCCAGCCATTACTGATGCATTTGCAGATTTTAGCTCTGTGTCACTGTACTTGTAAGAGGGTAAGAAGTATATATTGCTTATTAACTTTATTACGTAAGATATGGCATGCTATAAATAATACAATGCACGAGAGAAAACAGAGATAGCCAACTGCGGTATTTTTAAAAAAAAAACGACCTGGAGTTGGCAGAAATATTATTTTGGGACTGGATGCAAGTATACGTTAATGTGATATCTTGTTTCGCCGAACAAACCTAGTTTACATCCGAGTACATACACAGCCGTACTGAACTAACATGTCTTTATTTTAACTTGTATATGTTCTAATTTATATGATATGACCATATATGGGTTTATTTTACTCATTTATCCAGCCTCAGTTTTGTTTGGTTAGTCATTTGAATCATGTGTCGGACAATATCAAGAGTGTACATACTTGAGGGCAACCTTGTAATGACCTTATGGTTGTCGCAAATGTATACAATACTTTTGGTATTAACTTAGGGTACACTGTCAAATAATATGAGGTTATTACGAGGATACTGCAAAGTATGCACGAAACAGTACAGCAAGTGTATCGACCGACGCGCAGCGAAGTGTTTGCAAACATTCAGCTCAGGCTAAGCATCCGAAATACCATTGCACCCAATGTCCATTTGAAAGATTAATTATTAAATTCATAAGTATTATTAATCTCAACTATACTCAGCCATACTAAAATTCAGTCTCCAAATACACCCAAACTATAACATTTTGCATCGAAATCCTTAACCAGTAACTTTTCATTTATGCGTGTTATAAATTGTAGAAGTTTTTTTTTTTTTTTTTTTTTTTTTTAATATTTTTTTTATTACCCATAACAAAAACAATTACAGGACTTTAATAAATACATTGTAGAAGTTTATGTTGAATGTCGTTGGAAGGCGATTTTAAAGTGGCTTAGACACAGTCAACTAAGAAATACCCATGATGCTCTGCTTCATTTTTATATTTTGCTATTTTCTATTATGACTGCTTTATAATGCGATATGAAAAATACCTTTGAAATAACTACTGCATGTGTAGAACGGTGTTGGGTGGTTCAGTAAGTTATATGGGGGGGGGGGTCTAGCATAGAGCTCCATGTGTGTAGCTAGCTGAAATGGCAGTGAATGACTTGTTTGTTTGTTCACGGTATTATAATGCTAGACATTGTCTTTAATTTGCAGTGTTTTTTTTAACATTACCATAGAACTAACATGTATGCTTTCCCGGTTACTCTACTGAGTAATAATAGTTAAAATGACTGAAGATTTGTTACTACCTTATACTAAAATATGTTTTTATATTTAAAGTAGTAATACATTCTCACGTTATGATGGCGACATCACGTTCGCACATTCGGTTCACAGGTCGTTAAAATCAACAACTTTCATGTTTAGGGTGGAGATGATAAACATATATTACATGAATTTGATAACTAGATTGTTTATTTATTGTATTTAGTAGTGGCAACTTTGCAAGGCTTTAACCATGGGATACATCCATGTCGCATACGACTTGTTTACCACTTCCGTGTGACTGAGAATGTTCTAGAACCGTACTGTGTCTGGGTGGAATTTTTAGATGTTGATTGAATAGGTAATAGGGCACTGTAGAGGGCAATAGAAGGTAATGGAACATTCTAGAAATTTGTAGTAAGTTCCAGACTCATTATGTATGCTGATGTAATGGTCTATTTATAGACAGTGTGGGTATATATAGGTGAGTTGTTCAGCACTGAGTTCAGATCGGAGATCTCGTTGAATTGTATTGGAGTTTAAGTATCTAGTTATTGGAGTAGTGGAGTTTTACCGCGTTATTGTACTTGATGTTTGCAGAGTATAATAATACATGTACCAGTACCAGTTGAAACCTCATCTGTTGGCTCCGTGTTCGTATTTTATCATCGCCGCCAGGGACGTCTTTTTGTTACTGTTGCCATTTTGGTATTTGAACCATCACACCTGGACTATACCAATTACGGTAATATTACGTTGCGTGTGACATCTGGGGGCTCGTCCGGGAACAGTGAAGACATAGAAGACAACATGGCCAGCGGGATAAAAGATATGTCGAAACAAGAGTTGATGGAGTGGGCGGATGAACTGGGAATGACTGGAGAAGACAAAAGGAAATTTATTTTGGAGCAACTGAGTTCTCAGCGAGCTGAGAGACAAGCGGCGAGGGAAGAGAGAAAAGCAAAAATGGAAATAGAAGTAGAGGTGAGGAAAATGGAGATTGAGGAAAGAAAGGAAAAGTTACGTCTGGAAGCGGAAGCAAAACAGCGAGAAAAAGAAAGGGAGATTGAGGAGAGAAAGGAAAAGTTACGGCTGGAAGCGGAAGCAGGCGAAAGAGAGAAATTGCGAATGGAAGCAGAACAGCGAGAAAAGGAAAGGGAAGCAGAGGTAAGGAAAATGGAGATTGAGGAAAGAAAGGAAAAGTTACGGCTGGAAGCGGAGGCAGAACAGCGAGAAAAGGAAAGGGAAATGGAAAAGTTACGATTGGAAGCGGAAGAAAAGAAAAGAGAATTTTAGTTGAGGAAATTAGAGCTGCAAGCAGCAATGCCGGGGTTTCAACAGGCTGATTTTGGTGGTCAACGAAATGTGGTCAGTGATGCACAGTCACCAAAGTTGCCTGCATTTGTTGATGGTAAGGACGAACTTGATAGTTATTTATTGCGGTTTGAGAGGTTTGCAACGAATGCGAGTTGGCATAGAGATGGATGGGCCACAAAATTGAGTGTGCTGTTGACTGGTAGAGCACTGGAAGTATATTCTAGAATGTCCGACACTGATACAGTTGACTATGATCGTGTGAAGGTGGCGCTGTTGACAAGATACGATTTCACAGAGGATGGGTACAGGAAGCGATTCCGTGGAATTAAACCTGAAAGTTCTGAGAGTCCTGACCAGTTAATTGTGCGGCTTAAGAATTATTTTGCTAAATGGGTTGAGTTGTCAGGCACTGCAGCAACATATGATGGTGTTACCGACTTGATGGTGAAGGAGCAGTTTATTGGTGCCTGTACAAAAGATCTTGCAGTTTATCTTAAGGAAAGTGCACCCAAAGATTTAGATGAGTTGGCAGTGATAGCAAAGCAGTACCTAGTGGCACATGATCGACAGTTATCCACAAAGGACCAGGTGAGGCGTAACGATAATAAGACTGCCATTGGAAATACTGATGTGGGACAGGGTAGTAGTATCTGGTGTTTTGTATGTCAGGGTGTTGGTCATCGAGCAGCACAATGTCCGTCCCGCGTTACTGATGTTGACCATGGATAAAGCCAAGTTTGCAAATGACCGAGTGATGAGATGGGCGATGACTCTGCAAGGATATAATTATCGTGTTGAGGATATTCCTGGACGGGACAATGTGGTAGCGGACTACCTGAGTAGATTGATGGACTGAGGAACTTTTGAACAGTATAGTAGAATGTTATTCATTTATGACTGTATTTCATATTTTATTATATTCTACTGTATGTGATTTTCGAATTTTTGTACTCAGAGCTTTATTCAGTTTGATTTGATATATTGTATTGTTGTTTTATTTAAAATTGTTATCGTATTCGTATCATTGACGTCGTTGCTAGTCATGTAATATTATATGTTATAATATTCTTGAGAGGGGAGGCATGTCGCATACGACTTGTTTACCACTTCCGTGTGACTGAGAATGTTCTAGAACCGTACTGTGTCTGGGTGGAATTTTTAGATGTTGATTGAATAGGTAATAGGGCACTGTAGAAGGCAATAGAAGGTAATGGAACATTCTAGAAATTTGTAGTAAGTTCCAGACTCATTATGTATGCTGATGTAATGGTCTATTTATAGACAGTGTGGGTATATATAGGTGAGTTGTTCAGCACTGAGTTCAGATCGGAGATCTCGTTGAATTGTATTGGAGTTTAAGTATCTAGTTATTGGAGTAGTGGAGTTTTACCGCGTTATTGTACTTGATGTTTGCAGAGTATAATAATACCAGTACCAGTTGAAACCTCATCTGTTGGCTCCGTGTTCGTATTTTATCATCGCCGCCAGGGACGTCTTTTTGTTACTGTTGCCATTTTGGTATTTGAACCATCACACCTGTACTATACCAATTACGGTAATATTACATTGTGTGTGACAATCTTTGGTACTCACGTGATCGTGCCACCGACTTCATCGATTGGCTGGTCGCATGTTTACTCTGCCACGGGTTAGTGTTTTGACTTTGAGAAGAACAAAAGAACGGGGTTACTTAACCTGACTGTTTGTGTGAATAAAGCTGGACTATCTGTATTTAACTACTAGTAATGTGTACTCATTTGGCTTGAATCTGGATCCCGAAGTTCCCAAGATCCCCGAACACAACGCTTGTGTTCACAATACTCACTCCGGTCCGGTTAGACTTAAAATATACCATGAATATTCACAATTGGTTTTGTTGGTTTTTGGATATTTTATATTGACAAAATAAAAACACATTAGTATATTCCCAGAATTCGGGAAACAAGTTTGGATGTTCTTAGCCAGTGCTGTTGGGCCCTCCTGTGAGTGGACACAATTGGGTATAGCTAATATGAAAACATATGGGATTAGCTTATATCTAAGCCAGTATTTGGTCACAGTGTAGTCTGACTTGGTGTAGTCTGACCACAAACTACTGTGGAACAGTAATGTTTCCTAATGTATTATCCCCTGACGAGTACATTTAAAGAACAATGGAATCTAGCATATCACTGGCAACACATACAAGGCTTATGTATAATTTAGTAGCAGTAAATTTAACTTTTTAAGTTTTATTGACTAAAGAATGCACCAATCTCACTAGGAATCTATTCACATCTAGTACCCTTAGACCCACACATTTAAAAAAATAACGGCTCATCAAAGGTATTAACTAGTATTGCATGCACACTTGACCAGTTCTGTGCATGCTTTGGAGGCCATTGGTTGAGTGTTCCAAACAGGCATCCATGTCTGTTTGTCCTTACCAAGAGTCCATTCTCAACCATCTGGAGTAGTTGTTCACTCAAAGACCATATTTCATATTAAAGCAGTGGAGTGGTAAAGCCAAGGATTTCTAATACCCCAACATATCATATATACCATTGATGTGATGATATGTATTCGCTGTACCAAAAGCAACCCAAATATTCACATCTTCAGCCAAAGATGAAACCTACCAATAAGGATAACAAGAACATCTGTATCAACAGTTCGTCCCAAACATTTAGCACAACCAAGCAGTATAGCACCCTGTACATGGTTTAGCAGCCTTTTGTCTACTTCTTCATGGTTGCATGGTGGCATGGAAGATTGGTTCTTGGATGAATGGTTGCAGTACAGATGTAATAATGATTTCCTTGTTTCGGGACAGTTGGTGGTAGCAATCTTGTGATGAAGGAATGAAAACAGTTTCTGTTTATTGGTTGGGTCACGCAAGAAGTCAGACCAGTTTCCTGGAATCTTGTTTTCACCAGCAACCTTTCTCCAAATACCTTTTCATCGTTTTTCTCTTGTAGCTTCTTTTATACTGCTAGGG
This sequence comes from Saccoglossus kowalevskii, assembly GCF_978046115.1. NCBI lineage: Eukaryota > Metazoa > Hemichordata > Enteropneusta > Harrimaniidae > Saccoglossus > Saccoglossus kowalevskii. The sequence goes on along the minus strand of NC_140650.1, from coordinate 14,442,780 downwards.
GTGTAGGTGTCCCATACTACATCTATTCTTTTTGAGTGCAACTGCTTCAGAATGTGTGGAACAAAGATACGGTCAGCATATGCCAGATGAGGAGAGCAAGTGTAAGAAACCATGAGGATCTTGCCTATTGTCTTGTGCCAATATGTTTAATAGATCGCAATTTACCACCATCGGAGAGTGAAGAAGGAAAGGGATAGTTCTCATGTTTTACGAACTCACTCATGTCCCTCTCCCTGTGATGCATCACAATGTACAAATGGGAGGACAGAGCAACATCATTCTTTAGTAGTGAGATTGTCTCTGCTTGTCTTGGCTCTGATTTAGGCCTCGGGCATCTGAAAAGAGGTAGAGCATTCTTTTTTATGGGGTCATGAATTGAGTGTGTACAATCTATTATCACTTCTTTATGATATTTGGCATATTGTATTCACCACAGATTCATCCAAAACATTACGTGTGTCTAGAGACAATAACTCATCACTGTCAACAAGGAAGAGGTTCCCCATCTCATTGATTGTATCAGCCAGACTAACAGCATGCTCCATGAATCTATTCTGCATGGAAAATCCTTCTTCATGATGATAGATGCACTCATTTTCTTTTGGAAGATAGCCAGCCTCAAACTCCCTCAATAGCCGTGCTTGTTCAGACCTTGCGATCATCCACTTCCTGAAAGGCGAAGGATATTCAGTCAGACCAACTGCCCCACCAGAGCCCTTGACTGCTTTATTATTCCGCTCATGTGCCTTGTCTATTGCCATGCCCGAAAATCTTTTGGTTGCTTTGTGGATGACCCAATGATCATGACCTTGAAACTCATCGAAAATGGGTTCTGGAAGATTTTCCATGTCTCTGATGTGTATTGGTAGCCACCAGGCATAATTGTGGTGGTCTAATGCGAAGAACAATGGGACCAGTGCCTTTAGGCTTTCCACATACAAAGGAAAATTTCCCTCACGTTGTGGTCTGATGAAAATAAGACCCACGAGCTTTATGTTCAGAATTGTATCCCAGTATTCCAGTATTTCCATGTACCTTTGGTTTTACCATCATTGGATGCCTGGGTGAGTAATAAAGCATTTTGCTGAACCTTTGAAGGGCTAAAGCAGTCATCTGGTGAGCATATATTGTCCTTGTTACATGTGTGGCCTTCAAAAAAGAGTCAGCAGTGCCTGATGAAGCAATTCCACCTTGTGTCAGAACATTGGACATGGCCATTTCAATGTGTAGACCACCCAACATTGTGATGCATGTGTATCGGATCAATTCCATTGAGTGAACTTGGCTAGTGCATAAGTGGTGCATCCACTGCTACAACAGGCATCTGTCTGGGATTGAGGAATTCTGTAGCCCAGTGCTCAACATTTAGTTCATACTTGATTATAGCTTATCTGATTCTCATAAAATAGGGGCAAAACGCGAGAGTGAACCTTGTTTAGAAGCATGGAAAGCTGACCAGGGCACAGTGTTACCATTTTCCACTTTTTCTTTTTCCATTACATGACCAGCATACTTCAGCCAGTCCTTCTCCTTCAGCTCTGCATCTGCAAATTCTCCATTTATTGGAACAGAAACATACGACAGCTTGGGGACTGCAACCGCAGCTGTCTTCATAGCCACAGCTGGCACTGTTGTAAATGTGTCAGGTAAATCATGATTCTTTTTGGCATTAGGCGAAGGCATCCTGAGATCGTCTTGTCTGCTACCCAAATTTAACATAGCGAGAAACTGGAACAGGCTAAGAGCTGTGCCATGAAAGGAACCCTGGGCAGTTGTACAAGAAGGATTATATACATAATTCAAGTTGTAAGCTGGTTCTCAAGTTGCAGGACTTTGTCATAGTTTACACTAAAACCGAAGTCATAAAGCTTGGTAATCATTGTTTATACCGAGTCTCTGTGTGAATCTTCATTCTAATATATAGAGGCAATGGTGGTTCTCTTTTCAAGGAATGGCGAGAATTGGCAGAAGTTGATGAATGTTTCTTGAAGTTAAAGACAATGAGCTCTGAAATTGAGAGCCTTGCCTGTAAGTCGAATCTTTATCTTCCAAATCAGCACTAGCATGGAAACCAGAGTTTTTAGTGTGGTTGGCATTGATTTTTGTTGATACCCAGAAGTTCAATCCATTAAAGTTTATCATCTCATTACACACAAACTTGGCAGCTTTTGTAAGCAATAGTGCATCACCTTGTAATCAGAACCCATTGCCTGTTTCAGCATCTCCTGCATTCCTTGTTGGAAAACCAAAATCTTGTTTTTGCCATCACTTTGCTCTTGTGCGTCTGGGAAGTATGTGCGATTTTTTTCTTTGGGTCGTTTTCTGTTAATCTCTTTCTCAATACCATAGTCTTGTAGACGTTTTTCATTTAGTTGGTGCAGAACTGCAAATTTGAAGTGGAAGGTGAAATGTTGTGTGGAGTATTTAATATGGTCAGATTTTTGTATGAGGTAAATAAAATGATTGTGATCAGTCATGTGGTCTGTTCAACATTGTTATTTCAATTTCAAAACCGAAGGTGCTCAACACCTCATACTTCTAGTGGCCAAAAAAGACCAAATTAAAAAAACCTTGTCATAAAGTTCTTGGCCAATTGATACAAAGTTGGTATGAAACATCAACATCACGGGACATTTGAAGTTAGATTCTAAACACACTTTTGCAACAATATTGAATTTACATTATAGCCTGCTTTGAATTTATTTTCTTAACCACTAACTACAGTTTTAACAAAACCTACTTGTATTATCTGTGCACAAAGCGAATTGCTATTTGAACAATTTATTATGCTTGATCACAGAAAATTACAAAATGTCAAACAGTGTTGGTATAAACTGCTCAATCAAATGATCTAACATTTAGTTTGTAGTATATATCAACAAAGCATATCAATATGGTCATTTACTGTGATTTCCAATTTTGGATTGAACACACAAATAAAACAAACTCAAATGCTCTAACCACCCACTGATATAAAACCTGGAGTTTGTGTAAAGTATAAAACAGCCATAACCATGCTCATTTGGACCAATTATGCTCAGGGACGGATCTAGGATTCTGGATAGGGGGTCCGATAAGTTACAGAATGGCAGAGTAGAAAAGACATCCCACAAACAAACCTCCTGATGGTGGATATGGATGGGTAATAATATTTGCTAGTATGATGATTCATGCTCTTTCCACTGATAGTTTTTACACCAGCGGCGTGTTTCTCGTAGCTTTTGTGGAGTATTTCCAGGAAGGAGTCTTTTATGGGTTTCTTCTTCAACAGTTCAGGTGAGTTTACAAATGTAGACTTTGTAAGAGTCAATTCTGGTACGTTTTAAATGGCAATGAAATTCCAGTTCTGGGATTTAAAGACTATTATAGGAACTATTTGGTGGTCTGAATATGCTCGACTTGTGTAAATATTTGTTGATTCACTTGTAATCACTTTTGTTCAGGATTAGAAACAAGAATAGAACGCTATTCAAAAACATTAAAGCGCGGTAGTCGTCGCGCTGCTCATGTGCGAGATATATGGGTCTCATATAAACAAAGATGGCGACTTTGACTGTTGCCCTTTAACAATTAAAATAACGTCCTTGTTCTTGGGTGAAAATTTAAAAATTCTATTGTGAGTAGAACACCTTATAAAATATTAAAAACAAACACATAAAACAGACAAAAGGCTGCTAAACCATGTACAGGGTGCTATACTGCTTGGTTGTGCTAAATGTTTAAGACGAACTGTTGATACAGATGTTCTTGTTATCCTTATTGGCACCATGACACGAAATTGTCAAGTTTCGTTGGACTTCCGCCACCAATTTCCGCTCACCCATACAAAAACCACGGCCGAATTGGAATTTCTGTCAGCTCCAAGAAGAGTGACAATAAAAACATTTTGCCCAGAAATTACGGAGACAATACGTGAAGCATAGTGTATTTTGACATAGTCTATTTTACCCGGTTCCCTGGCGGGTCGGATTTATAAACAATCAGCTGATCGGTAATTTGCATACATGTGCGTACAAGCTCTATCCACAATTGACTTTATAAACATAGCGGGACATCAGAAGCTGGGCTCACGAAGATAGTTTCGCCAACTCCGCTTTTTGTAGAACAGAAACGCTCACACAAATTTGCGCAGATTTAATTTTTTTTTAAAACAGTGTTGTTTCAGTGTTGTTCCAGTTGTGGTACTCGATCTTTTCGTAGTGGTTCAAAAGGTACGCGAAACGAATTGTTCCGGTCTGGCACATTCAGAGTGCGTCGCGTGGAATTATTGTTTGGAGAAGAAAAAAAGTAACCGTAATGTCAATCGGCAATAGCGTTAATTACACGTCAATTTAAAAGTGTGAAATTTTTAGAAGGCATTGTGAAAAAAAACACTATTCAATGGAATTACTACAAACTTTCGTTCTATCATCCTAGTGAGCATATGTTTTAAACAAGTCAAACTGCAATTCGATAAACCTATGCATTCAGAGGTTAAATATTTTTAAACATAATTTAACCAAAAACGGACATTTTCAACCCATTTTTGATACCGTTAGCAACCACAAAAAATGCATCATACTGTTGAAAAGCTGGCAAAATAAGCTTTCATGTGGTATATAACATGACAAAATTAACATATTTGTTAGTAGACTAAGTGTAAATTATTGTTTAAAATTCCTATAAATCATGGTGCATCCTCACCTTAAACGCGCCCACGTGGTGCAAACATAATAATCAATAATGTGATCTGAAGAAATGTGTTCTGGTATTTCAGTATAGTATTCCCTTATTTTTAACGGTTCTTAACACATACATAACCATGCATTAGAATATGTATTTAGCTAACAGAATCGTTTCAAACGACACAATCAGAATATTACACAAGTATTGTTGACGCCATGTTGTAACTCGAATGATTAACAGGAATGCCATCAGCCATTGCTTTATTTTTCAGATATTGGAGAATGCCATTTAAACCACATTATTGTATTGGATGATGACACCCAGTCACGCATTAGTATGCTCCCCAAATTGTGATATTCAACGCCTTAGCATAAATTTATTTCAATAGCTCTAGCAGTAGACTCGACTTCCCGTCTCTGTCACTGCCCATGCATATACATCTCGTTACAGAACTTAAGAAACAAAATAGCAGTGATGGCTACTTTTAGTGGTTCGTTCTTCAGAGCTTTCTCGTCGAATCTGGTACTGCTAGCTCAATGGAAATATCATTTTCCGGTGCACCAAAAAGAAATAAATAGCTTCTATTGTCGTTATTCTTAAGGTGATAATTATTTTATTAGGAATATTGACAAGTATTCTAACAAAGAGGTTTGGTACACGGATTGTTGTTATGATTGGCGGATTTATGTCTGCAGTTGGGACAATCCTTTCAATATTTGCACCGTCCTTAGAATTACTATATCTCACACATGGTGTGCTAGTTAATAAGTAAATCTTATTTTTTAAAAGTCAAATTAAAATGTTTCTTTGGTATAAAAAATTATTTATTAATTAATTTATTTATTTATTTTATTTTCGGAGTGGGTTATGGCATTGCACAGACGTCGTCAGTCATTGGTTTAAGTCACTATTTTGAAAAGCGATATGCTACAGCAAATGGAATTATGTTTTCTGGTGCCGCGGTTGGCATGTTATGCATCCCGCCTCTCCATCAGATTGTTATTACAATATATGGATGGCGAAGTGCTTTGTTCATTGTTGCCGGTGTTAATGCCCATATATGTTTATTTGGTACAATATTACGCCCATTACAATTGTCAACAGAAAATGTAGAAGTAAGCAATTCAAATGAAGTGGAAGCAGTTCAAACCAATGATGCAAAACAAGTCATAAAAAGGAATAGTCAGGCTGAACAACAGATCCCTGAAGAAACTGGCCTATGTAACATATTAACAAGTGTGAAGAATACCCTTCATTTAAGTCTCTTTGTTTCAAACCCACAATTTACTATAATCTGCATTGTTTGAAGGGTTAGGAACGAGTGCTGTAGTTTCACACTTTGTTTCAATGGCTGTTTTCATTGGTATTCAGAAGCTTGAAGCAACATTTCTATTAACAATAATGGGTATCTCGGGTGTGATAGAACGCATCAGTCATGGGTGGCTTGTTGACTGTGGTCATATATCTGCAATTCGTTTGTATGGCATAGCTTTAACTGGAACTGCTGTGTTCATGTTCGTTTTAGTGGATATGTATAACTTATTAGCTATATTGTCTACATTTTATGGCTTACATTTGGGTATCTTTCAAGTTCTGGTTCCAGTCGCTTTACGAGAATGTGTGGGAGTGGATAATCTGCACATTGCATTTGGATGGGACTACTTCAGCATGAGCATAGGATTCCTTGTAGGACCAACATTTGTAGGTAAGTCATTGGTTTCATGCATATTTTACAAAAATATACTGCAACTTGATATGTTTTGATTGCATGACATTATTATGACACTGGACTAGATAGATAAAGTACTCCAAATTGATGTTAAATATTGTAACATACTAGTTCTGTCGCTAGTCAATGTTAAAGGCAATTCTGTCGACCTATACCTTATAGTGCTGTACTTGGTTCTCGTCTATATATATATCCCCAAATGACACTGCTTCTATTTATCGTCATGGATTTGTTGTTATAGTTGGTTTGATTATGAGCATCACATCGTCTACATTGCAATTAAAATAGAAATAGTTTTATGATTCACAAATGTTGTAATGCTTGATTTTTTTCTCCAATGCGTCTTAAAATGAAATGTATGATAATATACTCAGATCAAATTTGCTAGTATTCACTATTGTGTTATTATTTAGTAGACTTTTTGGCTTAGCTTTTCCATTGTTGTTTTTCAATATGTGCCACGTATCTGTTATAATTGTGAAGATTACTTGCCCTGATCTGTGGTCGTTATCACTGCTTATTACACCACACACCAGTGACGTAACTGAACGTATTATTAAGTACGGTATTTCTTGTAATTGTTAGTAATTGTATTGCATTCCATTGATGAATTAAGGTATTGATCAGATACAATTGTTTTGTTTGTAGAACTTAATGCTTATCGTATACACTGACATTGTCAATTAGTTAATTTGTTTCTGTTGAAAAGTTGGTTGTTCGACATAACTGGAAATTATCTTGTTCCTTTCCTAACTATTGGGATAGTAATAATGAGTAGTGGTATTATTATCGCCCTATCCTCAAATATCCAAGCATGCTTAACAAAACAACAAGAACCCACTGACACTCAAGATAGCTGGGATATGCAAATGAAGTACTTCCAGGCAAATACCAAGCGCGGGATATTTATTTATTGAATACAGCATAATTGTGACATTACACTGGGATTTGAATATTATCATGTACCTAACAAAATTATGCAAATTGATATTGGGAATCTTGCAGTTAAGTTTGCAATGTATTCTTACCATACTTGTCTATTTCATCAGACTCTGTTTTGTCTTGAATTAAATATAATTTTGTATTTTTCCCAATAAGCAAGAGTGTAACTAAAATTATGAGTTACTGGTTCAGGACGTCTGACATCAGGTACAACTTAGCATATAATTGGTTAGAACCTATCGTCTCAATTAGCTATGTCTACTTCATGTTTGTTGTCACAGTCTCCATTATTCTATATTACGGATTGTTTTCGAGGTGCACCAAACATTGATACTTACTCAGTTCTGATTGCAATACCGTGTAAAATATCAGTTTCTTGTTATATTGAGAGTAAAATTCACCTTATTTTTCATTGTAAAGAAATGTCGCACAAGAACTCTCAGTAATAAACGTTTGTTTTATGAGATGACCTGAATCTGTGCCATTGAATCATAATGCTGGGTAGTGCCTGCTAAACTGATCATTATTTAATAATTTTCAGCTTATTGTCAAAGGTAGATTACCAATTCACGCTTGTCACATTGAATATTTTTTTAAATAAATAAACAAGTTTGATTTAAATCTGATTTTCTTAAGACATGCAAATTAAATTAGCAATACACATTGTTTCCAATTGTAAAAAGCGGCAGTCGTTGCTGATAAACATTGATTTTCCCACAATCCAATGCGCTCTTCTAATGGCAATCACATAGTGAACTATGAGTGGAAAAATAAAATTGCATTATCTGGGAAGAGTTTTAAAACAAACAGCAATGATAAAATAGTGTCAGCACTGGAATTTATTTGGAAACAAATTTGTTCTATTATCTGAACAATATAAAAGTTCTCTCGCTGACAGTTTTACATCTAGCGCTGATCCAATTGTTCAATGATTCAACAGTAAACACAAAAGTTTGGTGGCTGCTATGTAGCTTAAGTAGGCACCAGTTCAAGTGCTGCCAACGAGCAATAAATTGAAATATATACTACAATTTTATGCATATATAATTTCATGCAACTATGGTTTTGTGCATATAATCACAAGCTACTATAAATAGAATTACATGAACAAATTCTGTAAATTTTTTATTAAGTCTGAAAATAGAATTTAAAATACAACAATGAATATTTGAATTTAAAGCTTACTTTTTGCTGCTATATTTAATTAAAGCACTGCATTAATGCTTGATAAAGCATTTTGTCAGTTTTGATGACAGCAGACATACTTTTTAAATATTCAAAACGTTAATGCATTTCAAAACAAAATCATTCTAATTTTATTGTTGCCATGGTTACACAAAACAGGAACAAGCATTAGATGTCAACAATTGGGTAACACTTGCAATTTTTGAATTTGAACAACCAATCAGATTATTATCATTATGATCACATTTTATTAAATTTACTACAAAACATAATGAGATTACACAGGAAAATGTTACGTGAATGACCAATTTAATTTAACAATTGCAGCATTGAAAATATTCAGTTCAAACGGCGAAAATATTTATATTGTATTATAAAGAAATTCATATGAAATGGAATAAATGGAAAATAGTAATATCACTTTGAAATATATTCAAAAATTAATTATAAAAGTCATCATAAAATAGAAACAGGTATAAAAGCCCATTCAATAAAAGTTAATTAATATTTGTGTTATTAAAAACATACAAATGCAAGTATATAATATTAAATACATAACTTTAATTTGTTTCTGACCCAAAATTTAGTACATTGATAACATTAATAAATATTTGGGTTTTTGAAAGCATACAAATGTATGTTCAAAAATAATATTAAATGCATAAATCCATAATTTTGAATTATGTCTGGCTCAAAATTTAGTACATTGATAATATAATAATAAATATTTGTGTTATTAAAAAACAAAATATTAAATACATATAAATTCATAGCCCTAAATTCTCCCTAACCAAAATTAAGTTTAATACTTTCATTTCATATTTTCAATTATGATAGCCAATATTGTACTTGAATTATTTATATTAATAATAATGAATTATGTTATAATACTTTATAGGTCCTATTGTATCACAGCCATCAAGTGTTTTCTATTTTGGGGTTCCACATAATTCATATCAAAATATAGTCTCAGGATAAGAGTTTTTTGACTTTAAAATACTGGAATTATATTACAGTACGGTAGTCATAATCTCCTGTGATAAATTGTAACAAGTATGATTATACTAATTATAATAAACATTAAGCAAAACAGAGATTAAATTAGCTAATTTTCTTTCTCTTTAAAACAATATGCAAATTTTCTCCAAAAAGACATAATGAGCAAAAAATTGGGTTGACAGTAGTGAATAATTTAGAAATTTGGGCCTCTTCTGATGTAGATTGGGCCATAGCTTATTTCTTGATCCAGTGACATGTGACCAGTTGCAGCACAGTCTATAATACAATCAAGGTCAAAATTATTAAAATAAAATTATTGCAAATAGTGTTTCAAATTGTGTTAATAAGATCTGACTTCAGAAAAAACACTTTTGTTTTTAAGGTAGAGATGCAGGTTTGTGGGCACTTGGGAGTGAATTTTTTTTTTTTGCTTTTTATTATCCAAACAGTGTTGGCTAAATACTGTTAAAATTTTGTAGAATTCTGAATAGTGGAACATACTCAAAAAACGATTTTAAAATATAGATAACAGGTGCAAACATTCTATCTTTTGAATGCTTAGCAAGATTTAACAAGGCTGTACATAAATAATAAAAAAGAAACATGGTAAAAAAAGAAATGACGGGATCTCCATAATATGCACTGTATTTAACTTTTAACAAAACGATCAGTCATTTTAATTATGAGCATTAGTAAACTTCTTACTGAGTGAATTGCTATGCAAATTAGCAATTATCTCAGCTTCTTTTTAGTGCACATCCCAGAACTTTTAAAAATCAAAGAAAGCTTAGAAAGAACTCCCGTGTGCTGAGAGTATTGAAGACACATTAAAAATTAATTCAAAATTACTTGTACTTGAGATATTGATGGAATAGCTGTAAACTAATTATGTAAATCAGGTAACTGATATGAACAGATTTAAGTGTAAAACTAATAAGGTCTGCACAATGTACCAAGTTTCATTGAAATGTGATTAGAACCCAAAAAATATTAATTATTATGCTAATTAGAGAGATAATATGAACAGATTTTAACCCAAAATTAATCAGGCTGTCTATTGTCCTAGAGCATTTATGTATCAAGTTTTATTCAAATGTGATGATCAATACTTGAGATATCAGTATTAATTAATTATGTTAATTAAGTGATTAAGAAGCATACATATTTACCAAAAGCTAAAATGGTGTATAGTCCTAGGTTCATTGAAATGTGATGGGTACTCTTTAAAAGTTTCATTGAAATCCAATGAGTGGTTTGTAGACATCAGTGCAACAGCCATAGAACAGCAAAAAATTAACTAATTATGCAAATTGGGTAATTAATAGGCACAATTATTTATTCCAAAATTAATCAGGTCTCTGCATAGTCCTAGAAAATGCCGCAAGTCTCATTGAAATGTGATGATTAGTACTTGAGATATCAGGTGAAAAGCTTAAAATTAGCTAATTATGCTAATAAGATGATTAATATGCACAAATATTTACCTAAAAACTAATTAGGTCTCTGCACAGTCCTCAAGTAACTATGTACCAAGTTTCATTGAAATGTGATCATTACTACTCGAAATATCAAAAGCTGAAAATTAATTAATTATGCAAATTAGGTAATTAATATGTACTGATATTACCCTAAACACTACCAGGTCTGTGCAGTGTCATATGACATCTATGTACCAAGTTTTATTGAAATGTTATGATTAGTACTTGAGATATCAGTGAAAAAGCCAAAAATTGATTAATGATTATGTAAATTAGGATTAGGTAATTAATAATATTAACAGATTTTTACCCAAATTTAATCAAATCTGCGCATTAGTTCAGAGCATCCATGTGCCAAGTTTCATTGAAATCCAATGAGTGGTTCTTCAAAAATCAGTGGAACAGTCATAGAACAACTTAAAATCAGTTAATTATCATGCAAATTAGGTAATTAATATTTATAGATTTTTACCCAAAACTAATCAAATTTGCGTATTGGTTCAGAGCATCCCTGTGCCAAGTTTCATCAAAATCCAATGAGTGGTTCTTCAGATATCAGTGGAACAGTCTTGGAACAGCTAAAAATCAGCTAATTATCATGCAAATTAGGTAATTAATATTCATAGATTTTTACCAAAACCTAATCAACTCTGCGCATTATCCCAGAGCATCTATGTACCAAGTTTCACCAAAATTTGATTAGTGGTTCTTGAGATAACGGTGGAACAAAAAAAGTGACATACATACATACATACAGACAGACATACAGACATACAGGCAGGGTAACTGCAAAGACTCCCTTTTGTGCTTCGCACACGGGAGTCAAAAATAGCTCCTAGACACTTTGACCTTTTGTTTTGAAATTTTCACAAATGATTGACAATGTGTTTATCTTCAAAACACCATCGGGACATTGTTTTTGGTTGAACAGTGTTACAACAATTGTACAGACAACTAGCCAGGGTGTTAATTTATGCATAAACTTGAAGTAGTGAAATTTGAGCTGCTGCCCTGCAAAATTGACAACTGGTAGACAGTTTTCAAGACGGCGCTTTCTTCATAGAAAACATATGTACCCATAAACCAATTTTGACAGGAAACAGAAGCATGGTTTAGAAGCTAATTTTTTTAAAATCACTTTTGACCAAAAAGGCACATTTTTGTGCATATTTCAAACTAGAGTGTCTATAAAAAAAAAATATTAACAAAATTTTAAAATTCATACAATAAGTTTTCCGAAAATATATAGTTTTGTGGACAAGGGAGATCATCTTGGTTTCCTAATTAACTAATTAAAATACCTGTCAGGTAAACTGCATCTCTACCTTAATTCCGTTTACTATGACAACTGTGGAGTATGAAAAGCATGATTCATATATTTAAAAACAAATGATTGAAATATTAAAAGTTCCCTGTGAGCAAATTGTAGTACGAATTGACCATACTGATAATTTCTCTCAAATATCAAATACGTAAATCAAATCATATCTGCTCGCTAACTAGTTGATCAACCCCTAGCTAATCTACTAACAAATTTCCTACTAAAATATAAATATTAATCAATCACTTATACAGACATGCAATCTAAACCAGTATAACACATATGGGGTACCAGTATAAAGTACTTACCCAAACAAGCAGAAAACATTAAGGCAGCAATGTTTCTTTTTGTGGTTAAAGGGACCAATTCTTCAAATGTAGTAGTTGGATTATCAATAGTTAAAATCCCTATTTTTCTATATATTTGAAAAATAAATAAATTTATCAAGGATGTGCTCCATTAGTAATGCAAACTCCCATTACACATAAGGGGTTATTTGCGGTCAAGTGATTAAAGTCATATTTTAATGATTCAGGAAACAGCACATGCAATTTTTGATACAGCATCAAAATCATTCTACTTATAGAAGTAGACAATCTGTGCTCTCTGAAAACATGCATTTATTAGTCATTTGCTTTCATGATGTATTGATGAGAATATTCAAATCACAGTTTTCAAATACTGGCATTGTTAGTGTATGTTAAATTGCCAAAGTATGTTTGCGATGTGTTTAAAAAAACACTATTACTGTACACGACATGATTATTTTGATAAAATAATTTACAACAATTGGGAGTGCAAATACAGTCAACTATTTCCATGTTTCCACTAAATTGGTTGTACAGTGAGTGCTAACATGTTTTAGGAGTAAATATATCATGCTTGTGTTTTTGCTCACACAAACACGACTTTGACATGCATTAGAAATATCACATTTTGTTTTTGTTGAAATTCAAAAATCCCCACAAACTAACCATCTAAAATGCAAATTAGCCTATATAGTTACCTAATGATATCAGTATGATGCATTGTGGGTACCATCTTCTTCTCATCTTCTGATTCAGTGCTTTCTATAATTGTAGGGTATTCCAATGGTACATCTAGATGCAGAGGCTCTGTCTCACCCAATATCATTTCTTCTAAGGGTTGTACTACTGTCTCTTCTATTTTCTCCAAACCAGTACCAGGTCTAAGTAAACAAAAAATTAAATAAAATACATAAATCCTTCAAGAATACTATTGACAAAAATCATAGAACAGAAACTTCTTCAGTTATGTCTAATTGATAGAATATTTGATAAAATGAAAAGATTGCATCAACAGTTGCACATGGATGTGTTGATATATATAGGATGAACTTTAACGAAAAAAAAAACACTGCATCAATTGTTCTGTGAATAATTAAATAGTCTTGAAAGACATGTGTATATTAGCTAGCCACTACTAAACTGTGATTTGTGACTTAAGTTAATGTTGAATTTTATTGAATTTAAGGTTTTTTAACCACATACATTTTAATTAAACTGTAACTAAATAGCATTCCTATATAGGATTTTATTTTAATTAATGTAATTAAATCATAATTAAACTAAAATTTATTTCGAAATGTGATTATAAGTTTAAAGGGTGGCAGTCGTCGTGTCGCGTCCTGTTCGATATGAGACTCATAGCCACGTATACAACGCGTGTAAAACACATTGTTTGTTTACATGAAATTCGAACACGCGCTTGCACATTACAGCTAAATAAATGCATACCTGCTGGACATTTCAAGTTGAAAACTTGTTGTTGTTGATGATGATCTTTTTGATTCTGAAAGCTGACGACTGGTGTCTATTGACAATGAAACAGAACACTTATTACTTAAAATGCTAAAATACTGAATAACACAGAATGTTTGAAGCAGAAAAAATAAATACCATATTCCAGGCATATGTCAACTTTGACAATAAAGCATATATTTGGAGCACATCATTGCCATGGTGACACTCATCTTACCAATTATAGATGATGGTGTTTCATCTAATCCGAGATGACTTTTTTCAAATTCTCGTTCTCTCATTTCTTCAATAGAAGCTTCTGTTATATCATGTCGTCGCTTTCTGCCAAATGTCTACAAGAACAAAAGTTAATCAATGAACCATAATATTAGTTTGGTACACCGAACAGCAGATTACATTGTATAAAACCACAAAAACAACTTCCACACAAATATCACCATATAAACACACTTGGTTATTAAAAGCAAATATGATGTTTCTGTTTAAGGTAGAAGCCTAGTCATGATTTTTGACAAAATTGGTCATAAATCACATAACAATGTTCATTAGTTTATTATGTACGATCATGAAGCTATTGTCTCATGGTACAATGAAATAGCATTATTTTGTGTGTTACAGTTATGCTTTTTGAGAAATGCGTCCTAATATTTCTTGAAAATTGCTATTTTTAGAACAATTCCATAGAACACAATGTTAAAGAAAAATTGCATTTTTTGACACTTTATAAAACCCAGATACAAAAAGTACTCCATCATTAACAATATATGATTTTTTTGAGCCTATGTCACCAGGCTAGATTTTGAGATATTGCGTAATATCTCTGCCATAGGAGCCTATGGTAAAAGTGTTATAATAGTGTCAAAATGGCCGCTTTCCACTAAAGCACAATCATCTAATTCTCGAAAAAAAGGCTGGTGATCCCCAACTTTTTTTAGGTCAATATCCTTATATTGGCTTGGAGTACAATTTATTGCAAAATGAATAAATTTTGGGTTTTTTAATTTATAAGTAGGCTTCTACCTTAAGGCAGTTTGCAATGGATTCAAATTTTGCACTACTAAGCCTGCACTGCTGGAACTTGTACATATACTCAGAGGGAAGGAAACTATTATAACCTTTGAAATTCACTGATTTAGATGTCAGTTACTTTTGAAATGTTTTAAAAATATTGGAATTCATATCAAAAATAATATATGACTTTTCCAATCTCATGTCACTAACTTAAGTAAAATTATATTTCAAGATTAAGAAATAATTTTACCATGGAAACCTGTGAAAAATGCAAATTTTTTTCGCTTTCCATGACACGTTAAATTCTTATTTTTCCTGCATTTTTTAGTTCATTTTCAGTATCATAATAGCATTAATGCACAATAAATCATTTCTTGATATGACTGTAAATGAAATTTCTTGAAAATTGCTATTTTTAGAACAATTCCATAGAACACAATGTTAAAGAAAAATTGCATTTTTTGACACTTTATAAAACCCAGATACAAAAAGTACTCCATCATTAACAATATATGATTTTTTCAGCCTATGTCACCAGGCTAGATTTTGAGATATTGCGTAATATCTCTGCCATAGGAGCCTATGGTAAAAGTGTTATAATAGTGTCAAAATGGCCACTTTCCACTAAAGTACAATCATCTAATTCTCGAAAAAAAGGCTGGTGATCCCCAACTTTTTTTAGGTCAATATCCTTATATTGGCTTGGAGTACAATTTATTGCAAAATGAATAAATTTTGGGTTTTTTAATTTATAAGTAGGCTTCTACCTTAAGGCAGTTTGCAATGGATTCAAATTTTGCACTACTAAGCCTGCACTGCTGGAACTTGTACATATACTCAGAGGGAAGGAAACTATTATAACCTTTGAAATTCACTGATTTAGATGTCAGTTATTTTTGAAATGTTTTAAAAATATTGGAATTCATATCAAAAATAATATATGACTTTTCCAATCTCATGTCACTAACTTAAGTAAAATTATATTTCAAGATTATTAAGAAATAATTTTACCATGGAAACCTGTGAAAAATGCAAATTTTTTTCGCTTTCCATGACACGCTGAATTCTTATTTTTCCTGCATTTTTTAGTTCATTTTCAGTATCATAATGGCATTAATGCACAATAAATCATTTCTTGATATGACAATAAATGAAATTGCATTTAGTTTCATTTCTCCAATGTTGTTAGCAAGTAATTAGTCAAATCACAGGAGATCAACATGCATTCTGGAAAATACAACCTTACATAGAAAACTTTATTAAAAATATTTGAGATTAAGAAGAGTAAAAAAAAAAAAAAACTGCATTATCTCCTCCCACAAATATTGGAATTACCCCCCATAATTAGAAATACTGGCATTACCCCCCCCCCCCCATAATTAGGAATACTGCCCCCCCCCCCCCATAATTAGAAACACTGGCATCACCCCCCTGAATAATTTGAAATACTGGCATAATCCCCTGAATATTTAAAAATACTGGCATAAGTCACCTCATCCTCATATTTATTTTTGTCATAATTTTGAAAAAAGTTCAGCTACATGAACAACTAAATTTAATGACAATTTCAGAAAAAGAATAAAAAGCCACCCGGATGCATCAGGTTTAAAAATTAAATTCACCAGGAACATTTTTTGATATATCTATGCCCCAATACCTTAGAAACACTATCCCTACTGTCAAGTTCACTCTCTTCTGTCCTTGGTGGAGAGATTCTTGGATGGAGATAAGCAACAGACCAAATTGCCCGTTCTTCATCTGTTGAATAATCTACCTCCTCTGTTGCTGTGTTCCTAGCCCAGCACTTTGTAAGTGACGGATGCAGCCCTGAAACAAAAATATTGTGACAAAACTTTTAAATACAGTGATGGTAATACATCCCCAGTTGGGCGTTATTGGAATAAATGATCATTAAAAGTAATAAATCAAATAATCTGCTTATTGTCTGATCTAAAGTTTATGGTAATGCATATACATAGTCTCCTATATAACAAAGTACACAAGTAGAGGGCGCTATTCACAAAAATACCAAATCCACAAGCGGTGTCAACTTTAAGTCACTTGGTATAATTTCATATATACTGCTTGTATAGTTCTTTGATAATTAGTGGCTAATTGACTGTTCAAATAAGCTTCTCTAATGTTGTAGTAGAGGTGGATACAGCTTCATCTGAAGATCTCTATAAGCATATCATTATAATATTAAAGCAATCTAGCAAACCAAAAATATTCACTAAAATTAAAGACAACATCACAAAAATGAACAAATCAAACGAAGGCGATGTAAAAACCATCCCTGTAAATATATAATAAGTCAAAAATATAAAGCTGATGCTGACAATAGGCCATCAGCAAAAAGAATAGCTGTACATTCTAAATGATATTTTAAGTAGAAAAAATGTACCTTTTCTTCCAGGTCTTTCAAATAATTCCTTAAGAGTTGGAAATTTCGTAACCTGCGGCAATATCTAGAAGATACAATAGGTGGTTGTATAAAAGTTGGTGATTGGCCACACAAATTCAAAGTATATAGTAATGATCACATTTTACTAAATATCAACAGGTGGTTTTATAGAAGGTAGTGATTGGTCACACTAGTTCACACTATATAGTAATGATCACATTGTACTAAATATCAACAGGTGGTTGTATAGAAGGTTGTGATTGGTCACACTAGTTCACAATATATTGTAATGTTCACATTGTACTAAATATCAACAGGTGGTTTTATAGAAGTAGTGATTGGTCATACTAGTTCACACTATATAGTAATGATCACATTGTACTAAATATCAACAGGTGGTTGTATAGAAGGTTGTGATTGGTCACACTAGTTCACACTATATAGTAATGATCACATTGTACTAAATATCAACAGGTGTTTTTATAGAAGTAGTGATTGGTCACACTAGTTCACACTATATAGTAATGCTCACATTGTACTAAATATCAACAGGTGGTTGTATAGAAGGTTGTGATTGGTCACACTAGTTCACACTATATAGTAATGATCACATTGTACTAAATATCAACAGGTGGTTGTATAGAAAGTTGTGATTGGTCACACTAGTTCACACTATATAGTAATGCTCACATTGTACTAAATATCAACAGGTGGTTGTATAGAAGGTTGTGATTGGTCACACTAGTTCACACTATATAGTAATGATCACATTGTACTAAATATCAACAGGTGGTTGTATAGAAGGTTGTGATTGGTCACACTAGTTCACACTATATAGTAATGATCACATTGTACTAAATATCAACAGGTGGTTGTATAGAAGGTTGTGATTGGTCACACTAGTTCACACTATATAGTAATGCTCACATTGTACTAAATATCAACAGGTGGTTGTATAGAAGGTTGTGATTGGTCACACTAGTTCACAATATATTGTAATGTTCACATTGTACTAAATATCAACAGGTGGTTTTATAGAAGTAGTGATTGGTCACACTAGTTCACACTATACAGGAATGTTCTCATTGTACTAAATATCAGCAGGTGGTTTTATAGAAGGTAGTGATTGGTCACACTAGTTCACACTATATAGTAATGATCACATTGTACTAAATATCAACAGTTGGTTGTATAGAAGGTGGTGATTGGTCACACTAGTTCACACTATACAGTAATGTTCACATTGTACTAAATATCAACAGGTGGTTGTATAGAAGGTGATGATTGGTCACACTAGTTCACACTATATAGCAATGCTCACATTGTACTAAATATCAACAGGTAGTTTTATAGAAGTAGTGATTGGTCACACTAGTTCACACTATGTAGTAATGATCACATTGTACTAAATATCAACAGGTGGTTTTATAGAAGTAGTGATTGGTCATACTAATTCACACTATATAGTAATGATCACATTGTACTAAATATCAACAGGTGGTTGTATAGAAGGTGGTGATTGGTCACACTAGTTCACACTACAGTAATGTTCACATTGTACTAAATATCAACAGGTGGTTGTATAGAAGGTGGTGATTGGTCGCACTAGTTCACACTATATAGCAATGCTCACATTATACTAAATTTCAACAGGTGGTTGTATAGAAGGTTGTGATTGGTCACACTAGTTCACACTATATAGTAATGATCACATTGTACTAAATATCAACAGGTGGTTTTATAGAAAGGTAGTGATTGGTCACACTAGTTCACACTATACAGTAATGATCACATTGTACTAAATATCAACAGGTGGTTTATAGAAAGGTGGTGATTGGTCATACTAGTTCACACTATATAGTAATGATCACATTGTACTAAATATCAACAGGTGGTTTTATAGAAAGGTGGTGATTGGTCATACTAGTTCACACTATATAGTAATGATCACATTGTACTAAATATCAACAAATGGTTGTATAGAAGGTGGTGATTGATCACACTAGTTCACACTATATAGTAATGATCACATTGTACTAAATATCAACAGGTGGTTGTATAGAAGTTGTGATTGGTCACACTAGTTCACACTATATAGTAATGATCACATTGTACTAAATATCAACAGGTGGTTGTATAGAAGGTAGTGATTGGTCACACTAGTTCACACTATATAGTAATGATCACATTGTACTAAATATCAACAGGTGGTTGTATAGAAAGTTGTGATTGGTCACACTAGTTCACACTATATAGTAATGCTCACATTGTACTAAATATCAACAGGTGGTTGTATAGAAGGTTGTGATTGGTCACACTAGTTCACACTATATAGTAATGATCACATTGTACTAAATATCAACAGGTGGTTGTATAGAAGGTTGTGATTGGTCACACTAGTTCACACTATATAGTAATGATCACATTGTACTAAATATCAACAGGTGGTTGTATAGAAGGTTGTGATTGGTCACACTAGTTCACACTATATAGTAATGCTCACATTGTACTAAATATCAACAGGTGGTTGTATAGAAGGTTGTGATTGGTCACACTAGTTCACAATATATTGTAATGTTCACATTGTACTAAATATCAACAGGTGGTTTTATAGAAGTAGTGATTGGTCACACTAGTTCACACTATACAGGAATGTTCACATTGTACTAAATATCAGCAGGTGGTTTTATAGAAGGTAGTGATTGTCACACTAGTTCACACTATATAGTAATGATCACATTGTACTAAATATCAACAGGTGGTTGTATAGAAGGTGGTGATTGGTCACACTAGTTCACACTATACAGTAATGTTCACATTGTACTAAATATCAACAGGTGGTTGTATAGAAGGTGATGATTGGTCACACTAGTTCACACTATATAGCAATGCTCACATTGTACTAAATATCAACAGGTGGTTTTATAGAAGTAGTGATTGGTCACACTAGTTCACACTATGTAGTAATGATCACATTGTACTAAATATCAACAGGTGGTTTTATAGAAGTAGTGATTGGTCATACTAATTCACACTATATAGTAATGATCACATTGTACTAAATATCAACAGGTGGTTGTATAGAAGGTGGTGATTGGTCGCACTAGTTCACACTATATAGCAATGCTCACATTGTACTAAATTTCAACAGGTGGTTTTATAGAAGTAGTGATTGGTCACACTAGTTCACACTATACAGTAATGATCACATTGTACTAAATATCAACAGGTGGTTTTATAGAAAGGTGGTGATTGGTCATACTAGTTCACACTATATAGTAATGATCACATTGTACTAAATATCAACAGGTGGTTTTATAGAAAGGTGGTGATTGGTCATACTAGTTCACACTATATAGTAATGATCACATTGTACTAAATATCAACAAATGGTTGTATAGAAGGTGGTGATTGGTCACACTAGTTCACACTATATAGTAATGATCACATTGTACTAAATATCAACAGGTGGTTGTATAGAAGTTGTGATTGGTCACACTAGTTCACACTATATAGTAATGATCACATTGTACTAAATATCAACAGGTGGTTGTATAGAAGGTAGTGATTGGTCACACTAGTTCACACTATATAGTAATGATCACATTGTACTAAATATCAACAGGTGGTTGTATAGAAGTAGTGATTGGTCACACTAGTTCACACTATATAGTAATGATCACATTGTACTAAATATCAACAGGTGGTTTTATAGAAGTAGTGATTGGTCATACTAGTTCACACTATATAGTAATGATCACATTGTACTAAATATCAACAGGTGGTTGTATAGAAGGTGGTGATTGGTCACACTAGTTCACACTACAGTAATGTTCACATTGTACTAAATATCAACAGGTGGTTGTATAGAAAGTGGTGATTGGTCACACTAGTTCATACTATATAGCAATGCTCACATTGTACTAAATATCAACAGGTGATTTTATAGAAGTAGTGATTGGTCACACTAGTTCACACTATATAGTAATGATCACATTGTACTAAATATCAACAGGTGGTTTTATAGAAAGGTGGTGATTGGTCATACTAGTTCACACTATATAGTAATGATCACATTGTACTAAATATCAACAGGTGGTTGTATAGAAGTAGTGATTGGTCATACTAGTTCACACTATACAGTAATGATCACATTGTACTAAATATCAACAAGTGGTTGTATAGAAGTTGTGATTGGTCACACTAGTTCACACTATACTGTAATGATCACATTGTACTAAATATCAACAAGTGGTTTTATAGAAAGGTGGTGATTGGTCATACTAGTTCACACTATAGTAATGATCACATTGTACTAAATATCAACAGGTGGTTGTATAGAAGTAGTGATTGGTCACACTAGTTCACACTATACAGTAATGATCACATTGTACTAAATATCAACAGGTGGTTTTATAGAAAGGTGGTGATTGGTCATACTAGTTCACACTATATAGTAATGATCACATTGTACTAAATATCAACAAATGGTTGTATAGAAGGTGGTGATTGGTCACACTAGTTCACACTATACAGCAATGTTCACATTGTACTAAATATCAACAGGTGATTGTATAGAAGGTAGTGATTGGTCACACTAGTTCACACTATATAGTAATGATCACATTGTACTAAATATCAACAGGTGGTTGTATAGAAGTAGTGATTGGTCATACTAGTTCACACTATACAGTAATGATCACATTGTACTAAATATCAACAAGTGGTTGTATAGAAGTTGTGATTGGTCACACTAGTTCACACTATATAGTAATGATCACATTGTACTAAATATCAACAGGTGGTTGTATAGAAGTAGTGATTGGTCACACTAGTTCACACTATATAGTAATGATCACATTGTACTAAATATCAACAGGTGGTTTTATAGAAGTAGTGATTGGTCATACTAGTTCACACTATATAGTAATGATCACATTGTACTAAATATCAACAGGTGGTTGTATAGAAGGTGGTGATTGGTCACACTAGTTCACACTACAGTAATGTTCACATTGTACTAAATATCAACAGGTGGTTGTATAGAAAGTGGTGATTGGTCACACTAGTTCATACTATATAGCAATGCTCACATTGTACTAAATATCAACAGGTGATTTTATAGAAGTAGTGATTGGTCACACTAGTTCACACTATATAGTAATGATCACATTGTACTAAATATCAACAGGTGGTTTTATAGAAAGGTGGTGATTGGTCATACTAGTTCACACTATATAGTAATGATCACATTGTACTAAATATCAACAGGTGGTTGTATAGAAGTAGTGATTGGTCATACTAGTTCACACTATACAGTAATGATCACATTGTACTAAATATCAACAAGTGGTTGTATAGAAGTTGTGATTGGTCACACTAGTTCACACTATACTGTAATGATCACATTGTACTAAATATCAACAAGTGGTTTTATAGAAAGGTGGTGATTGGTCATACTAGTTCACACTATAGTAATGATCACATTGTACTAAATATCAACAGGTGGTTGTATAGAAGTAGTGATTGGTCACACTAGTTCACACTATACAGTAATGATCACATTGTACTAAATATCAACAGGTGGTTTTATAGAAAGGTGGTGATTGGTCATACTAGTTCACACTATATAGTAATGATCACATTGTACTAAATATCAACAAATGGTTGTATAGAAGGTGGTGATTGGTCACACTAGTTCACACTATACAGCAATGTTCACATTGTACTAAATATCAACAGGTGATTGTATAGAAGGTAGTGATTGGTCACACTAGTTCACACTATATAGTAATGATCACATTGTACTAAATATCAACAGGTGGTTGTATAGAAGTAGTGATTGGTCATACTAGTTCACACTATATAGTAATGCTCACATTGTACTAAATATCAACAGGTGGTTTTATAGAAAGGTGGTGATTGGTCTCACTAGTTCACACTATATAGTAATGATCACATTGTACTAAATATCAACAAGTGGTTTTATAGAAGTAGTGATTGGTCACACTAGTTCACACTATACAGTAATGTTCACATTATACTAAATATCAACAGGTGGTTTTATAGAAAGGTGGTGATTGGTCTCACTAGTTCACACTATATAGTAATGATCACATTGTATTAAATATCAACAGGTGGTTGTATAGAAGTAGTGATTGGTCATACTAGTTCACACTATATAGTAATACTCACATTGTACTAAATATCAACAGGTGGTTGTATAGAAGTAGTGATTGGTCACACTAGTTCACACTATATAGTAATGATCACATTGTACTAAATATCAACAGGTGGTTGTATAGAAGGTAGTGATTGGTCACACTAGTTCACACTATATAGTAATGATCACATTGTACTAAATATCAACAGGTGGTTGTATAGAAGTAGTGATTGGTCACACTAGTTCACACTATATAGTAATGATCACATTGTACTAAATATCAACAGGTGGTTGTATAGAAGTAGTGATTGGTCACACTAGTTCACACTATATAGTAATGATCACATTGTACTAAATATCAACAGGTGGTTGTATAGAAGGTAGTGATTGGTCACACTAGTTCACACTATATAGTAATGATCACATTGTACTAAATATCAACAGGTGGTTGTATAGAAGTAGTGATTGGTCACACTAGTTCACACTATATAGTAATGATCACATTGTACTAAATATCAACAGGTGGTTGTATAGAAGTAGTGATTGGTCACACTAGTTCACACTATATAGTAATGATCACATTGTACTAAATATCAACAGGTGGTGGTATAGAAGATAGTGATTGGTCACACTAGTTCACACTATACAGTAATGGTCACATTGTACTAAATATCAACAGGTGGTTTTATAGAAAGGTGGTGATTGGTCTCACTAGTTCACACTATATAGTAATGATCACATTGTACTAAATATCAACAGGTGGTTTTATAGAAAGGTGGTGATTGGTCTCACTAGTTCACACTATGATAGTGGTCACACTAAATATTGTAACAGTATTTTCTGAAAGACGGCTGGAATTATTAATGAATTATTCTAACACATTTTATTATGCCTCACCAGTTCAGTACATAGGTCCTTGGACTCCGTGAAATTTTTCTTCAGGTCCTCTCGGGACAATTTGATGCTGGCATCAGCAAATACAAGTCGACGAGCTTTCTTTTTTCGATGAGGGAGTTCTTTACGCTCATCTTCTTCAATTGGAGACAATTCCAATAAATGAAGCTTTCTCTGAGGGTGAAAATGTAATCTTAGGTTATCTCCCAATATCACTTGCATTTCTCCATAGTGTAACATGCAAATATTTTATTCATTGTATCCAAAAACTTGTTTGTTTTTTTAATCTTTGAAGCCAGGATTAAACTTAATTAAATTAAATTTCATTGAACAAATTCAAGCCCATTTTGGAGTATATTTTAAAACAAGACAAAACAGATTGGAATTAATGTATACATTCTGTATACATTTTTAGCTTGATGAGGGGAGAGATGTAGGTATGGGAGAAGGAATTATCTTTGGTAGGGTTTCTCAGATCATAATTGAATTTTGAACGTTTCTTTTGTAAAGAATTTGAGAGACTGGGTGCAATCATCTGTTGTTACCTAATGTTGCAGTTTAGGCAAATGTTGTTTTAATACCAGACGCAATCTTGTGAAAGAAAACTGAAGATGAATTCATGCAAGAAAAATTATCTGCTGTGATGTTTTAAGTTATGGGCAGCAAGTTGACAAACTGGTTGTGAATTAGATGGTAACTTGGGATCTGACTAAGCATTCAGCATTTCAAACTTGCTGGCACCGGCTAGTGGTCACGCCCACTCCAAATGAATCTATATTGCAGCTTGAAACATACAATACTCTCGATTTGCGGAATTCAAACAAATGATTTAATTTTAACCATTTGAATTCAGTGAGATTAAAAGTAATTATGTTCACCCAAGTTGATGTTGATAAAACATAATACAGTGACCACTCGTTAAGTCGTGGGTGTTGGGATTTAGGTAGAAAACACAACTTATCAAGGATAGACAGACTGGATAACTTTGGCCTAGATTTGGGGATTTTTAAAACTGCTATCAGTTTTGTAGAGCTCTATCAAAGCAATACTAATCATTATATGCATATTGACATGAGTTGACACCATAATCCAATCTGCAGACGCATTTTGCACCCCAGTAATTGATGTTGGGCAATGGATGTTAAATGCTGATGACATCAATGTGGTTTGAAAAACACTGGCACTGATTATCCCACACCTACTCTTTAACTACAAATAAAATTCATGATGAAATAAATCATTAGCTATTTTCTTTTAAAACTATTGCTAAAGGAAAAAACAACAGAATTTTTTGGAAGCCATCAAATCACTCGTGACTTAGACAAAATACAACATTAGCGAGGGATCACTGTAAATCGCAGGCAGAATGCATAACAACCTACTGGCACTGTCAAGTCTAGAAAAAGTCTACTGATTATTCAAATCACAAGTTGTCATCCAAAACAAAAGTCACTTTTCAGACTTGCTGTAACAATAATATACTAGTCTATAAGTAATTTCAAATGTACCTTTCTTGCTGTAGTTCCTGAGGGTGTAACAAAGTCATGTCGACCATCGTCGGCCAATTCTGGTGATTTAGTCTGCAGTTGAACCAAATCTTGATCTACCGCAGATGGTCTTTCTGGTGACTCTCCAGATGAGATACCAGACACATCTTTGGGTCTTGTATCCAGTTTCTTTCCCTCTTCTTCTATAGTTTCATCAACTGATTGTTTTTTTCTATCACTTGCTTCTACCTTGGTGTCTTTCTTCCTTCTCTTACGGACTGCGTCTTCCAGTATTGGTGATAATTTCAATAATCCGGTATCTGGATCTATTAACCACATGCTTTGCTCCTGAGGGGTACTACAAAGTGTTCCAAGGTAAATTTAGTGAACAATATAAAACAACCGCATTAAACAGAAAATACAACATATGATTTGACTTTCAGCGATAAGGGATTGTGCTTATTACATATGCGTTAAATTTTATGGAATTGCCAGTTGCCAGAGTTCACATAGTAATCTTGTGTAAACAATGTTTTTACACCCATTTCACATGTTGCATGGAACCCTTATCAAGCATGGAACAGCACGACAATCTTGACATTTTAATTAAAAGCATGTATAAATTTGGCAGCTCACCTGGCTGGTAAGACTGGCTGATCTCTTATCTCCTCTAGATGGCGAGCTGGAGATGTTATACCAGAAATGTCCTGCATCATCATTTCACCAATGTCACCCATGGGTGGCAGATCATCCCCAAACTGGAAAGAAAATTACGACGATAACATTATTATTCAAATGTAATCTGATTTAAATAGATATTTCTGCCTGCCTGCCTAAATCACATGCCTCAGATCTGGCATGTTTTATTCAGTTGAAATATGATTCATTTGTTCAAACAATGTATTCTATAACTGTTGTATACATAAACAAAAAACAAAATGGCTGTTTGTCAGCCATCTTTGATCTGATCACAAAACGAATTGTCATGGACATATATCTTAAAATATGTCCAAAGCATGTCCAAGATACCACAAAATGGCTGCCAGTAGGTCATCTTTGATCAATTCACTAAACCACTGCATGTGCATTTGTCAGACTAAAGTACTAAATAAGTATATGCAATGGATGATTATTTGATTCAGGCAGTTCTGAAACATGACTCCGAATGGGTGGAGAACGAAATATAAGTCCCCATTTTCGGGCAGGCACTAATAAATGTGAGGTAGCATCTCATGTTTGTTTTCTGTTGATTGCATGAAGTCTCGCAAATTCCTTTAAAATTCAACTGTGACCTGAGACCAAAGATTATTCTTTCCTCAATATCTACATTTCTCTCCTCATCAAATATGATAATTTCATGCACAAACACAAATCAGTTTCCATTGATTATTTAGCCAAAGATTTACCTGAACAATTTGTGCACCTTCCACAATGTGATCCTCTTTCAAGCTGATCTCAGACCGAGTTCGAACAGTGTGAGGACTACCTAATGCTGAACAAAATATACAAAATATTACTTGTACTCTGAGATATTTGTTGTATTATAATTCAGCAACAACTTATAGTTTTGACTAAGCAGAAGGCAAAAATTTGGATATTACTCTTCTTTCTATTACTACCAATTTCCGCATGGTAATCTCTTAAAAAAGCAAAAAAATGAATGAAAAATATTAGTAGCAAAAATGTTAGCGCTGGTCCATCTACTCAGACAAAATAACGTGGTTGAAATATAGAGCAAGAATGATAACTGCCGATACTTCTGAGACTTGCTGTAAATATTTCAGTTAATAAGAATTGAACAGCTACCTGCTAGCATTTGATCCTGTGGACTTGATAAATCAGAACTTGATATTCTTAGCCTTGGAGGTGGACTCGTTAACATAGGTTCCTAGTATAATATTATAACAGAGGTGTTAGCTTGCAGTTGAATTTTTGAATTCTTGGATTGGAGTGGCATAAATAGATACTAGTAGCATAGGAACAACAATAACATACTGACCACAAGTGGTATGGAGTATGGATCCAGTACCATTGTTATAAAATCTCCCCTCAATGATGGTATAACACCAAAGTCGGGATCCACAGCGGATTCTTGTAGCGATATAGGATCAGGTAAAGTGCAGAAATCTACAGATCTGAATTGAATATAGTCATAGTGTGTAAAATTATATATTATACAACTACACACCAGTCAGAGTTGCAATAAAGCTTGAAATTCAAAGGGGGGGGGACATCAAATACAACAGCCTTGGTGCCTAAGGAGTTTGTCGTAGTGTGATTAGAAGAAGGCAGAATCTCTGTAAGAATTTGATATGCTAAGACAATTTTATCAAATTTTGTCTTAAAAATTGGGTGCCCTCGAAGAAACTCTGATGATAAAGCCTTGTTGCAAAATTATAGCAATTATTATCCAATTGTCAAAGATGAAAAATAATAAGTTAATCAGATAAATCAATTCATACTTCTATCTTCTATATGTAGCAGATGAAGGCTTACAGTGGATCAGTATAAGCTGGCTGTACCAGAATATCATTCCTGGACGAGCAATATGTATGGTACTTATTATTCTATCAACAAGTTAGTTTGATGGATGGCAGCTTAGCATGGAATGGTGGAAATGCTTGGAATTTGTTGCTCTGTAAGTGGTGGATGTGAGATTAACAGTATTATAGGCAGCATAATTCCATGTATGCCGTGAGAGGAACTTTACCTTACATGTGATGGCAGATCAATAAAGGCAGTGTCAGCAGGGGGCAAGTTCTGAGTTTGATGAAACTTGTCATACAGGCGTTGAACATCACCTAAAGAAAAATAAATAAAAATCATTTTTATCTTACAACTAGACAAACTTTTAATAATTGCAGTGAAGCAGTAGCCAATATTTAAGTGGCTAAAATGCAAATGTGAAACTCACAATGATGGCCATATTTATCTAAAAGAGATACTCAATTGATGCTGATTTGCCGAGGAAGTTTCTGCTCAGGATCATATCATATTCTGCTGTTGCATATTTCTGTAACAATTATAGTAGCAGAGAATTGTTGAGAATCTTCCTATGCAAAACCATATTTTTTGTCCATCATTTGCATGTATTGGTATATGGGTTATACAACCATGGACAAAACAGTGTGTTCAACCCATGTAATACATAAGCTATCACTACTGTATTCATGCTTTGTAATTTACCGCTATCTCCCATCATGATACACACACACGACAAATGTTTCTAGTGTGAGCAAGCACAAGAAACAGTCAAAGCTAATCTGTGCTCCTTTCCATGGCACATCAAATATACATACCAATAAGATAAGCACAGTGTTGTTGGTGTACACAAACCACTCCATACATCAACTGTGATGATAAGTATAATGAAAATCGAGGCATGTTTCTTTTTTCTTTTGATGGCTGCACGTTAATTACTTTGACAATATCGGTACTGAAAAACAATTATATATATATTATATGAGGTTACTAAGAGGATACTGCAAAGTATACATGAAGACAGTACATCGGGAATATTGACCAACACGTTGAGGAAGTCGATGCATCTGCATACTGTCTGAGTGCATACTTTGCAGTATCCTCGTAATACCCTTATTATTATACATCTTTTCTTCCTATGAATACACCATGGGAATGCCGAAATCCAAAAAGTTTAGAACAGATTTAGCGAACTTCTTTGTGTGGAGTCCGGTCAAACCGTGGAGGCAACTATGTTTGTTTTTATTATTAGAGAACGCTTACATGCGTAATCATTCCATATTTGGAATTCGTGTTTCCTTATATGGTAGAATGAAAATACCCAGTGCAAGACCGCAAAATTACGGCATGTCGTAATTATGGCGTTACAGTGACAGATGTAAAATAATGAATATTATTGAAAGCAAAAGCGAATATTATTGAAACAGATTGCACATTTATGACACGGTCACAATCACTCTCTGTTAACACATCACCAGTGTCAACAAATCAAAACAATTTTAAATAATTTTAATAAATTTCTGAATAAAAATCATAAACATTTTCAAAAATAACAGTTTTATGATTTTGTTCAGTTATACTTGTAAGCATATGTAGCACTAAATTATTATTTCAAACCAGAGTCCAATTTTTCTCAAATATAAAATCCAATTAATCTCATGTATTTTTTTACCATGTTCTTCTAATGTTCACTTTACTGTAGTCTTTTCTATGGAGCTTTGCTGCCTTTGTTGCTGCAAGCCTACAAAAAAAACAGGTATTAAATTCAGTGGATTTGTTAACTTTTTAAAGTAGAAAGTTATGCCCATCCGTAACCAAAGTTCTACAAAAGACCCCATAATTTGAAAATCATCTTTTATTTGTATGTTTTTCTTGTTCGACCACAGATAATGCATTGAATTGTTATATCAAATAAAATAAAATACGTTGATTCTATTCATCTTGATAGATCCTAGTATCGTCTGTACACGTCACAGATCACACAACCAAACCAGACTGATTCTATTATATATCGAGTATTTTCCATATTCCTCCATTCAAAAATTGTCAAGACATATTTTGTCATCATTCATGAGTTAGATCCTTATTGTGACACATTGCGTTCCATTTGTCCATTTGTACGAGATCTCGTTCTATATTCAGTCACACACATGTAATACGAAATGCACGTGTATCGTAATAGCTAGCCCTGGGTACAGTCCTATACGTTGGCTTCCTTCCACTGATCATTCGGCCCAGTCCTGAGAAGTCGTAGAACCGCCTGTGTGTAGAACGTGTAAGAGGCCATCCTACAGGACTCGGCGCTACGTAATAGTAAATCAGTACACAGTCACTAGTAACAAGACTTCCTACATAACTTACCAAACAACTCCGAACTTCCCTCTCCGTTCCAAAATGTCGTATGAATAAAACATTTCAGCATCAGCAAGTTACTAGACTGAGAAATCAAAGGAAATCATGAAGCTGCTTGTGTTTATTTTACACGTATGTGAAAACCCAATGTAGTTCAAGAACGAAAGCAATGTCGTAGAAATTAGAATACACGGGTCTCAAGTTTATCAACGATCAACGATCTGTTATGTCACCCCTTTTGGTTTACATACTTGATACATTTTACGTTCTTCCAGGTGAAGTTACTCTTCTTTATGTTCTAACATTTCGTAAGGCGAGGAACTAGCCCAATACAATCGCACTTGGGACACAGAGTAAAAACAATAGGCCAAGTTGCCAAACATGAATGTATGGGGGTCTTGTGAATCAAAGCCACCATCTATCCTATTTTTACAACTACGTAGTTCAATACTGATACTTGGTCTTACCTGTTACGATAAGTATAATTCATAAACGGCGAAGAAAAAAATCAGCGCCGACGAAGTGTTGAATCCCAGATATGTTGTAAGCAACCGGTACGCGGAGCGTAACTTATCAATCAAATATGCAAATTAAGGACGCGTTTTCAAACTTCTCACCAATGACAGACAATCTTACAAAACGTTCGAAATGGCGACCAATCCCCGACAACTTCTCTACTTGTAGAGCTTTTTCTTCGCGGGAAAAATTTCCCGCGGTTTGGACAGTCTGTATCGTCAGATCGCCCAACTGATATGGTTGTGGTGACGTGCTGGTTTGAACGCCGATGGGAATGGCGACGAAATATCTGAATTACGGCTGATAACATTGTAATTACATGGGATAGATTACATTTGCGGTGTACTGGGTAAAAACGCATACAATACTCATCAGTCGCAATCTTGTCTTGCCCCTCCATGATACGATTAATATAATAGTCGTGTGATGGCGCACTTCCACATCACAAGTTTACGAAATTTAAATGTAGGCTTCTCGTATTCAGAGCAAAGGGTAACATTATTTGCTTGAGCACTTTTGACAATGGTACCACAAATGAGATAAACAAACATCATTGCCTATCAATAATCATGACTAATGTTTTTTAATGTAACTTGTAAGAACAAGCAATTTGAATCGCAATTATTTTTCACTCGTCGCAAGGTTTCGTAATCCCTTCTCTCCACTAAATATGGAGGCACTTGACTGGCAAATTATACCTTGAATTTTAAAAAAACAAAAACATGATGAATGTACAAAAGTAAAAACAGAAATCTTGGGCATGTTATCCTTGCAAAACCAAATAGTCAATATCATCCTGAAAAAAAAACACATCCATCTTGTCTCTCTGAGTTTATAATGGTCAACCTCTAAATTCAGGCCATGCTTTGTTTGTGAAAGTGTATGTATTAATTTACACAAATAAATATTGGCTGTACCATACTTTTTGATCCAACTGTTTTCAAGTGATCCTTGGGCATACCCTGGGGGTATGACACATTACTTTCCTTATGTGTTACCGTTGTAGTGCACTTTATTACTTTTGTTGTTCAGCATCACACGGTTAAAGGGCGGTGGTCGTCGCGTCACGCATGTGCGACATTTGTGTTGCTAAACATTGATTTCTCCACAACCCAATGCGCTCTTCTAATGACAATC
This sequence comes from Saccoglossus kowalevskii, assembly GCF_978046115.1. Taxonomy (NCBI): domain Eukaryota; kingdom Metazoa; phylum Hemichordata; class Enteropneusta; family Harrimaniidae; genus Saccoglossus; species Saccoglossus kowalevskii. The sequence goes on along the minus strand of NC_140650.1, from coordinate 14,410,235 downwards.
ACAAATATGAGGTTTGACCTGGCGCAACTTGCACTGATTACCGCCGGTGACCTTTGATGCCTTCCAATCACCTAAAAATACCCAATTAAGGCTTGGTAACGTTTCACTTTGTACTTGTTGATTTGCACAAATTTGCCCAAAAAAAATAATTTTCTCACAGTGAAAGATGGAGAGAACCGCTGTCACCTACTCTAGTGACACCCTTTGTGTTAGCTTAGAACGCAGTCTGACAGAGTAAAACCCTGGAAGATACTTTACACCAGCCCTCCATGTCTAGATACTCTCCATTCTATACACACTGGGAAAGAATGTTTTTTATGGAAACTTATAAAACATGATATACCCATAGAGACCCTCACATTAAATTCAAAATCTTTCATTGGATATGGAAAGCAATTGGTTACGCCAGTACCCACTAGTCATTATCCAGGTTTTCTTCAAACAATGGTCGATTCAACGCCATGCACGCTAAAACTATTTATCAGAGTGCATCGACTAAGGTTTTCAACTTTCATTTTTATATAAAAAAAAATATTCATTCCTATATGAAACAGGGTACATGACATTAAATTAAATTAAATGAATACAAGCATATCTTTGTGTCAAAAATAAAATCTTGTTAATGTATGACGTTCAATGTGACATGCCAAAAGACCCTTGCACATTGTGGCCATAAAGCTAAGGTCCCTCCTTTCAAGATACATGCACAAAACAAGCAAGCAAGCAAAACTTTGACATCAAAATATTTTATTCACAAGATGACATGTGGTTGCACATCGTGTAAAGTAGCAATTTAACAATAAGAACAATGCAGGAAATGTTCACAGCGAACGGAATTGAACGCATATCAAGATGTCATCAACCCAGTAGATTTTACAGAGTAATCAAATGCATAAGACCAACATAGAACTGGAACATATAAACCAAGAGACAAGACAAAGAAACGCTAGTGATGTATTAAGTTACAATCTAGTCCATTCTCTATTTGAGTAGCACTTGCTTAATTGCAGACAGACATTCACAAAGAAACCAGATTGGCTCAAAATGAGGTCACTTGCATACATTACCATATCATTACTATTTAAATGTTATTGGATCAGCCAAGATGAGGTCACTTACATACTCATTACCATATCATTACTAACTAAAGGTGATTGGATCAGTCAAATGTGGTCACTTGCATACATTACCATATAATTAGTAATTCATGGTGTAGTGAACTCAAATAGGAAATGTAACTGAATCAAAGGAAGTGACAACACAATATAAGGCGTTGTCAATAACGATAATACACTACCAAAGCATCAAAATATTCTGCTATTTTTGGAATGAAAAGTGCAAAACAAGATTTCAATATTCTTGACAGACTGCTAAGTACTTGTGACATTTCCACAGCTTTACTGCACATTACTATGAGAAAGTACAATGCATATAGCATAATTGGACAGAGTGGTTTAAGCTAGCCCAAACTCTGTGCATGTTACAAGAATAGTGAGTGCAGGATTGTAATACAGCTTTGACTCAAGGCTAGTTTAATTAATGCATACAAATAATATATACATCACAATTAATAATGAACTACAGTATACAAAATATACAATTTTCTTGTTTTCATTTATTTAATACATATTTTAAAGATAATCTTATTTTGAGTCACTCAACATTATTTAAGTTTGTTATCCCTACTGCACATCATGGCAGAGTTAATAATATAAAATAAAAAATTAACCTCCAAGTACCTTAGAGTAGTTTTCCAAGGTATAATGATTGCAGATATCTAGTATGTTCATTCCCAGTTGTAGAAAACATATTTTTAGTTTTTTTAGAAATGAATTTTAATTTTAAGGAGAGAATTTAAATTAGAGTTCAAACTAAACATGCCCAAAAGCGTTTTTTTTTTGTAATACAGCCAGAATACAAGGTCAAGCACCATCCCAGATGAATCCTGATGCAAAGTAATTTGTGTCTGAGTCAGCCAGCGAGGGCGCAATAAACAGCCTGTCACCTGACATGTACTAGTACATCACTGGCTCAAATAATCATAGGACTAATAAGAAATTTGGTAGACCCCATAATTGGTAAGTTTGGACAACAATTCTCCAATTGCACAACTATATCACAAGTTTAACTTGAAAGAAATTTTGTAATAATTCTATACACTACGCAAATGACTCTATAAACACTAATTTTAAATAACATGACATAGTGATTCAATTTTACAAAATTCTACAAGGAAAATAGAGCAGTATTTATAAGAATTTTAACGAGATATTAATCGTATATAAGTATACCAATTCAATAGTACAATAGATCCAAAGCACTATGTGATTACTTCTATAAGCCTACATAACAGGATCACAAAACTGAATACAATAAAATTATTATATATAGTATAATTACCATAGTTAAAGGGTGGTCACCGTAGTTATGCAGTGGCGTGTAAATTGTATTTAACACACATTGTATACGGTGTATGGGACTCGTATCAAACACGGTGTTTTACGATTTAAGTGGTTAAACCCATTATATAAACATAATTCATGCATTCCATAATAGAGCTCTGTGATTGGAGCATTTTGACAACACATGTAATCGATAATTCCAACAGAAAAATTTGAGAAACATTAATAAATTATTATTTAATCATCGGGCAACTTTTTTTTTTGATTTTTGATCAAACATTATATTGTTCATTTCCCTTTAGCAATTCAACGGACTGGAAGAAATTACAGCCACATTCACCCGTCTGTTTTTCCTTTTTGATAAGAAATAAAACCAGTTATACCTTCTAGGTTAGGTTTTCATGCGTTTTCTCAAATACTGATACCTCCATTGGCATCTACAATCATGTACCCCTAACCAATAATACACCCACTCAAAATAAATAATTTAAATTTGACAATTCAGTCACCTCAAAAATAAATCATAAAAATGATTATTTGTGTATGATTCTATTAATGAAAGAATTACGATAAATCTGTTACCATTATTACACCACCTGATATTTCCCACCACTTTTAGCATTAAAGGGAGTCTTCACAGAAAACACTCAAGTGTTCAACATACGTAAGTCATCAATGTTGTATGATGTAAACTGTTCCACTAGTGAAATAGTAACTAATACAAAATTTCGAGATTTCATCTGGTTTACAATAGTTTGTTTGTTCTGTTAAAATTCAATATTGAAGGGCGGCTTCGTCTATCATATAGGTCTCTTAGCAATATATACGTTTGTTTACATGAAATTTGAACGTATGCAGCGTACCAACCAGGGCTCTTTAATGTAAAACCCTTAGATTCTGGTTGTCCAAAAAACCCGGAACTGGAACGTGAAATTAAAAATATTTGGGCGTACATGTAGTTTAATATAAGTGATATTGCATTAATGGACTTAGTTTGTATATTATTAATATTATTTATTTTATTATAATCACAATTTGTAGTTGTATGTACAGTCAATCTAATAATGTGGATGAAATAATAGGCAGAAAGCGCATGTTTACGATGTTTCTGCTAGAGGGCGCACTTCACGTCTTGGGTCGATGTGTTACGTCCTTGTTGCTTCCAAATATTTTTAATTTCACGTTTCGGTTCCGGATCCGCTTCTGGATTTTTTAAACAACCTTAGATTCTTGTGACTATATATTTATGTACTTTGATGATTACAGGGTATCCATAACAACAAAGTCTCACAAAAGTTACTGTGACTCCTCGTCTTAACAAGTAAATAAGTTCATTGCAACAAAATTTTGTGATTTTTTGCAAAATTCATAAAATGGTGTACAGTAGTATTTCACAACTTCTACAATAGCGAAAATAAGTTCTTGAATAAAACATCAGATTTTCGCATATAGCCATTTGAATTTTTAGCATTGCCCCCCCCCCCCCCCAGTTTAATGAGTACCAAGTACAATTCAGTTCCCTCATCAAGAAAATAAATTAGGTTACTAGTCATCTACATATTCCATTCATTATAATTAATTTATTTTATCGGAAGAGCAAGATGTATTCAATCAAATACACTTACTCATATTTACCTGAAATTGAATCTTCTATTCACTAGATTACCTGAGTAACAAATACATGCAATATGAATAGGAAACTACAAACACAGTATGTATAACAGTTTTAATGTTTTTAAAGTTAAAAATAAAAATGTGGCTCAAACAGCATGTATTTACAAAATATAAATATAAGTAGTGTTATAATATATGTAAAGCAGAAAATAGCAACTTTAAAGAGTAAATAATGGATTTCCCATTCACTCACTCCTAAGTAAAATATCATAAAAATATTGCATTAATAATATCAAATCAGAAGAAATGTAAATGATAGCAAAATTGCAATCTTTTAGAAAAAATAAAGCTTTCAAAGAATAATGTATACAATTTGTATGGCATTGCTATGCATAAACAAGACTGAACACCTGCGACAACACCTTGGCACAGAAGAATTACATCTCCTGCCATTCTACATTTCAGTTCAACACATCCATGTATACTAATGTAACTACCTTTAGTATAAGTAGAACATCACAGTTTATACAACTCTAGTTGAACATTCTATGCACCGATGCTAAAACCTGAACACCTAGGTCTAGGATTGTTATACACTCAACACACCAACAACTCTAGTTGAACATTCTATGCCCCTATGCTAAAACCTGAACACCTAGGTCTAGGATTGTTATACACTCAACACACCAACAACTCTAGTTGAACATTCTATGCCCCTATGCTAAAACCTGAACACCTAGGTCTAGGATTGTTATACACTCAACACACCAACAACTCTAGTTGAACATTCTATGCACCTATGCTAAAACCTGAACACCTAGGTCTAGGATTGTTATACACTCAACACACCAACAACTCTAGTTGAACATTCTATGCACCTATGCTAAAACCTGAACACCTAGGTGTAAGATTGTTATACACTCAACACACCAACAACTCTAGTTGAACATTCTATGCACCTATGCTAAAACCTGAACACCTAGGTGTAGGATTGTTATACACTCAACACACCAACAACTCTAGTTGAACATTCTATGCACCTATGCTAAAACCTGAACACCTAGGTGTAGGATTGTTATACACTCAACACACCAACAACTCTAGTTGAACATTCTATGCACCTATGCTAAAACCTGAACACCTAGGTGTAAGATTGTTGTACACTCAACACACCAACAACTCTAGTTGAACATTCTATGCACCTATGCTAAAACCTGAACACCTAGGTGTAGGATTGTTATACACTCAACACACCAACAACTCTAGTTGAACATTCTATGCACCTATGCTAAAACCTGAACACCTAGGTGTAAGATTGTTGTACACTCAACACACCAACAACTCTAGTTGAACATTCTATGCACCTATGCTAAAACCTGAACACCTAGGTCTAGGATTGTTATACACTCAACACACCAACAACTCTAGTTGAACATTCTATGCACCTATGCTAAAACCTGAACACCTAGGTCTAGGATCGTTATACACTCAACACACCAACAACTCTAGTTGAACATTCTATGCACCTATGCTAAAACCTGAACACCTAGGTCTAGGATCGTTATACACTCAACACACCAACAACTCTAGTTGAACATTCTATGCCCCTATGCTAAAACCTGAACACCTAGGTGTAGGATTGTTATACACTCAACACACCAACATATTTAGTTGAACTTTCTATGCACTTATGCTAAATCCTGAACACCTAGGTGTAGGATTGTTGATCACTCAACACACCAACATATTTAGTTGAACTTTCTATGCACTTATGCTAAATCCTGAACACATAAGAAGTGTTGAGCACTCCATGTCTGAATAGTTAGTTACGAATTGTTCGCATGTACACATTTATCTGAACACCCAGGTAGGGAGGTTTTACACAATATGCACACCTAAACATCTCTCTGAACATCAAAATAGGGAAGATTTACACAAACTGCACCCTAAAACTGCTCTTTGAACACCTGATATCAAAGTTTTACACAATCTGCATACCTAAACATTTCTCAGAGCACTCGTGTAAAAAAACGATACACACTCTAAGACACCCTGACTACAGAAAAGGGTCAAATGAGTTATTGCATTCTATACTTTAAGCCGCCAAACTTCATAATGTAGCATTTTTAACAAAACTTGTACAAGTCAACATGTAACAGAATACATATTTGAACTATGAGGGCAGCAGACTGGCAAACCAAGAACTTTCAACCCTGTTTGCAACTAGACATATCATTAAATAAATAATAAGTCTGTGAATAATAACTACATTGCGTAATAAGTTTTAAACAGTTTTTCTGTAACTAAAATATGACGATGTCAATCATTAACCATTTCTGAAATCCAGCTGTCGCAGACAGTTAGCCAAAGCTACGTACATGTGTGTTGTATTGAACTGTAGGCTGTACACAGGACTACTGATGTGATACCCAGCATAGAATGTCTGTAAGTAATATCAAACAAAGCAGTATTAGAAACAAGCCATGCAAGGCACAGTTATTGAATTTAAGATATATAGTTTCGTTTATAGTAATAAGCTGGAATATATACATGTCAGGAATATGATTATGATGATTGTTTAACATTTAAATGATTGACATTGAGAGATATTGCTCTGGAACAGCATTAATTAAAACAAAATCAGCCATTTTGAATACATGTGTAATGAATACATTTGTATATAAAATTTGAACATAATCAGTCACAGCAAGTCAGAGATATGGCACTAGAACCACATTTATTAAAACAAAATGGCCACCAGTCAGCCATTTTGAATTTTATCTGAAAAACAAAATGATGTGCATCAAGGTCTTATAATGTCCAACGTATATATCAAGTTTGAACAGCCGAGAAATGCTTGATTTTGAAGATTTTTTAGCATAAAAATGACCACCATTCGGCCATCTTGAATCACATCGTGAAACAAATTGACATGCATAAGTATAATATCATGTATGATGTATGTGTGAAGTTTGATTGTGATTGGTCCAGGCATTTCTAAGATACATGTCCGATTGCACGTACGCACGGAGGTCAAAACATAAGTCCCCATTTTCTGACTGCAGTATTCAAGCTTTGTGTCATTTGGACAAAAGCGCCCTCACTAGTTACTTATATTCTTGCTGTTGTCAGCATGCATTGAAGGAAGTTCAAAATTGTTTTTTGCTTTTTTTTTCCAATACTGTATAATACTGAAAAGACTTTTTAGGTGTATTGTATGGAATTTATTTTCACTGATTTTTGGCGAGTTGAATGTAAAAGATAGGGAAAAAGGTATATTCACTGGATTTTATTTTGACCAAATCATTCCTTCAGCGAAAATAACGAAAATTAATTGCAAACAAAAAAAAAGGGTTCTACAGTATATATCCTGGAAACGCATCCCAAAAGAAAACCAAATAAACATACATTCTTTTACCAAGTGACATGTACCTTCTTATGACCAAAAAAAAAAAATGTCTGCCAGAGAAGGACTTAATGTTACGTATAAGATAACCTCTTTTTTTATCCGATGATATCTGATGGCATCTTTTGCTCTATGAACAAGTTGCACTGTTAATTATTAATTAAGTCAACATGATACATGTACTGTGCTTTAGATATGTTGCAATTCTTATAATTACATCATTCACGACAGTGTCTTAATTTGAACTCAAATGTAAATCTGAAAATATATCCTGATCTTCTAAAAACTGCCAATGCACATGAAGACAAAAAAATACTACTAGCTGAATGCAACGAGTATAATAAGCTTCTAGGTCTAGTACCTACATACACTTATGCATTAAATACGAAAAGGCAGACTGATAAATTTGAAGACACATTAAAATTAATGTGTTTGATGCATATAGGTGAATAGCTAACATCTCCCCAAGGTATTATGACATTTATCGATTCAAATTAAAACCGTGCATATTGAATCAAGATTCATTTTGCACACATGGATGCTTAGGTGAATGGATAAATGGTATGATAAATATTGTATCTCACTGTTGCAAATCCATCACACACAAAGGCAATTTTAGTTGGACTGTGATCAAGTTAAAAGCACTCTCCTAATATTCATTTTGTTATGTGCTTCCAGGAGGTAAAAATACTGTGTTTTTTTCCGTTTTTTTTAAATTGTGGTAGTGAGATCATTTTTTAGACGACACCAGCTGCTAACAATAATTAAATAAATTGTCTCTTTCTACATGAGTGGAGAGAGAAGGCCTTTTAATCACAAACGACTGAGCTGACAAAACAGTGATTAAAGTCAGAGCAAAGCACCTTTATTAGTACAGCTAAAAGACTGTGTGAATCAGAGTGTAAATATGAAATGGCGGAAGCTTGTTTTCATTTAATAGTTTCTAGATATTGTTTTTTCACTTCTTTGCTGCATTTGTTAATGGTAATTTAGAGGCAAGCAGATTTTTATTGACATAGCTATATGCATAAATAAATAAAACTGTTTTTTTTTCTGGAATGTCAGAGACAAAAGAAATTAAAATATAATTGTTGATGGACAGACAATCAGTAATATGAAAAGAAAAACTAATCAAATTTCTTTTAAATGTTGTATCTATCGGTACTAGTATACTTTAATTCATTTAAAAATTATGTTATGCTAAAGATGACAATATGCAAATCTTGTAATTGATATGCATGAATAAGTTACATTACTGTGCTGCTACATCTATCAAGATTCAGTTTAAAATGTGTTGTATGAAGCATTTATGAAATGCAAATTAGATAATTAGTATGCACACATTAATTCCAAAAGAATAATATGTTATTTTTAGTGATATGTTCACTGCATTTCCATGTTCCCAAAAGCAGACACTGGTCAAATTATATTCATCAGATGTTAATTCCCAAAATGTGAACAGCCCCTTCAAAAAAACTCCATTTCAACTTGGATTAAGTATCTGTGAAGCATTCAAATTTTGGTGAAATGCAGTATTTTGCATATTTTTCTATAATTTTGGAAAAAATGGGAGCAATATCCATTGCTGATATGTCTGTTGACAAAAATAAGGAAAGAATTTACAGTTATCTTTGCAAAAGTCAACGAAAATTTATCAAATTCCATTTGAAATGAAGTGCTGCTCAATTTTAGAATTATACACATGGAAGGAAAGACCATGGCTGCTATCTGCGGGCTGCATACACTACACTGTATGTACAACTGTGTGTAAAAAAATGCAGTTCTGGCAGTTTTTATCAGTGGAAAAACTCCCAACCTATGTCAATTATTATTCTAATCATAAGAAGACATTGTTGTATTATGCGCGAGAAACCACAAACTTTAGATACCAACTCTATTATGTTATCTTGATTACCAGTAACACTCATTAATATTAATAAACAATTCTAACTAAATCACTCCAGGTGCTATAAATTATTTTATTACAGGTTATTAGGTTAATGGCTGATTAGCTCTGATATCTATGGGTGCGATCATTGTTTCACTTATCTTGATAAGTAGAATTCCCTTTATAATTATCTAGCATTATTGAACACATGGGTATGCCACTTTGTTGCCATGGCAGAGTGGTTAGCTCATAGTAATGCACTGTCTAGGAGTAACTCATGCCAGTATGTATTGAATTAAAAATATTTTTTAAAGCAAATAAAAATTGTCGTCCATTACACTAGCATCAATAGATGCCATGATGGAATCCTTTGCCCTACAGCATCAATGGATGCCATGATGGAATCTTTTGTCTCGAGCATCAATCGATGCCATAATGGAATTCTTTGCATTAGAGTATCAATGGATGCCATGATGGAATCCTTTGCACTGGAGCATCAATCGATGCCATAATGGAATCCTTTGCACTAGAGCATCAATCGATGCCATAATGAAATTCTTTGCACTACAGCATCAATGGATGCTATGATGGAATCCTTTGCACTACAGCATCAATGGATGCCATGATGGAATCCTTTGCACTCGAGCATCAATGAATGCCATGATGGAATTCTTTGCACTCGAGCATCAATGGATGCCATGATGGAATCCTTTGCACTCGAGCATCAATGGATGCCATGATGGAATCCTTTGCACTTGAGCATCAATGGATGCCATGATGGAATCCTTTGCACTTGAGCATCAATGGATGCCATGACGGGATCCTTTGGACTACAGCATCAATGGATGCCATGATGGAATCCTTTGCACTACAGCATCAATGGATGCCATGATGGAATCCTTTGCACTACAGCATCAATGGATGCCATGATGGAATTCTTTGCATTAGAGTATCAATGGATGGCATGATGGAATCCTTTGCACTACAGCATCAATGGATGCCATGATGGAATCCTTTGCAATAGAGCATCAATGGATGCCATGATGGAATCTTTTGCACTCGAGCATCAATGGATGCCATGATGGAATCCTTTGCACTTGAGCATCAATGGATGCCATGATGGAATCCTTTGCACTAGAGCATCAATGGATGCCATGACGGGATCATTTGGACTACAGCATCAATGGATGCCATGATGGAATCCTTTGCACTACAGCATCAATGGATGCCATGATGGAATCCTTTGCACTACAGCATCAATGGATGCCATGATGGAATTCTTTGCATTAGAGTATCAATGGATGGCATGATGGAATCCTTTGCACTACAGCATCAAAGGATGCCATGATGGAATCCTTTGCAATAGAGCATCAATGGATGCCATGATGGAATCTTTTGCACTACAGCATCAATGGATGCCATGATGGCATCCTTTGCACTAGAGCATAATTGGATGCCATGATGGAATCCTTTGCACTAGAGCATCAATGGATGCCATGATGGAATCCTTTGCACTAGAGCATCAATGGATGCCATGATGGAATCCTTTGAACTAGAGCATCAATGGATGCCATGATGGAATCCTTTGAACTAGAGCATCAATGGATGCCATGATGGAATCGTTTGCACTAGAGCATCAATGGATGCCATGATGGAATCCTTTGAACTAGAGCATCAATGGATGCCATGATGGAATCCTTTGAACTAGAGCATCAATGGATGCCATGATGGAATCCTTTGAACTAGAGCATCAATGGATGCCATGATGGAATCCTTTGAACTAGAGCATCAATGGATGCCACGATGGAATCCTTTGAACTAGAGCATCAATGGATGCCATGATGGAATCCTTTGCACTAGAGAATCAATGGATGCCATGATGGAATCCTTTGCACTTGAATGTCAAGTGATGCCACGATGGAATCCATCACACTAGAATGTCAAGTGATACTCTGATAGAATCTACTGCACTAGAACATCGAGGGTTACCACAATGCCATATGTTTTGTTGATTGTATGGATACAGTTGTCTACCTTATCATGTTTATGTCATGATCAAACACTTTCCTCACTAAATGCAAATAATCGCGAAGACATAAATGACGTAACATCCTTTTGATGTGCACATACTAGAATGACCTCATCCTATACCTTATTGACTCTATTGCACATGTGCATACATAAATTACAAAGATGTTTCTATGGTCAAAATATGTAATATTTTTACATAATTTGTTTTATTAATATGCACTTCTATTGGAAATGTGGTTCTAATGAAACAAATATGGTATTTATAACCTCACAAGACTAACTGATTATGATGGTAGACTTCATTACCTGCATGCATTTGGTCATCCTTTTGTCCCACAGTCTGACAACCCCGTAACGCGAGGACCCAGATGCAATAAGATAACCTCCATCAGTCTGTATGCAGTAGATAGCAGAGTCGTCTGGTTCTTCAAACTGTAACACTGAATTGCTGAAATACAGAAAAAATAATCAGCAAAATACACTCTGGCATTTTTCAACTGTGCAAGTAAAACTTACATTGCTTGATCACAATTTGAAATATTCGGAATATGAATTTTTCTGGGACAAAATGGCAACCAGTGAGTGATGAAAATGATGAGACATACGCATGGACAAAACAAAAGTCTGCATTCCTGTATTAGGTACAATTATACATGTATGTACCACTGTATCCATTAGGATATTGTATTTAATAGATGGAGGCTAAACGTGCTAAGAGAATAATGCATGTGTAACATTCTAGTAGAAGTAAAACTGAAACACAAGGTCAGACAATTAGAACATTCAAAACTGCAGTGGAGTCAAAGCATACATACAACTCTACAATGCTAAATTTGAAAAAATCTGTCAAAACAAACATGCTTCTCCCTGATTGGTCAACTGTTATGTATATGAGTTGGGTAGCCAATTAGACATAATCTTGTATTAAAGTAACTTTGCATTGAATCTAAAACTTATAGTTGAGCCATACTGTATTTGTTCTGTTAGAAGCGCATCTTCAGTAAAAGCAAATGTAAACCATATATCAAATTGGTTATACATGTATAAACATTAAAATAATATCTCTGCAATTTACATTGCATGCACTAATAGAACAAATATGGTAATGCATTTTATTTAGAAACTTCAATAGAAGCACATGCAAATCAATTTTGGCCTTAATTGTATACTACCGTAGATTATTGACATGTGACATATATATAAGCTTATGTGCTCTACTTGTATAATGGAAAATGATATGCCTGTTTATAAAGAAAAGATTTTTGCATAAAAACAAAGTGAAACCATAGGAGCATCTTGTTCTAGATAAAACATGTACTGTCAATTGCTAAATAAAAACATCAATATTGTTGAATATTATTCAGATTTGATTCCCAGCCATGCCTCGGTCATCACTTCTCACTTTTTTGGTCAACAAGTTGGAATATTGACCTGCAACGAGGTACCCTAATTTTCATGTTTGATGAAGAAGCTACTTCTTTTTGAGTGCAACAATTTTCAAGGTTGCGAAATCTTTGTTGTGAAGACAAGCTTGTGAGCATTTGCGGACACGAACATTACAACTGTCGACAGTGGTAGACCTATATATTCGGAAGCAATCATCCTTTGGTAATATCGGACATTCATTCCAACGAAATTAGGTATTTTAATTCCATTTGCAAAGGATAGTATGCATAGACAAACTTAAATAGTCATTACGTTTAAATAGTTTTGTGATTAAAGTGAAAATAGGTCTACGTAGTGTGGATCCATCGAGCCTTTCAATGTGTCAGTACCGATGATGGATGGAGTAGAACGATGCATAAGTAGTGAAAAACATCTTGTAGCTAGAGGCAAAGAGAATATCCAGTGTATTTGAAATAGGGGTTCATACAACGGCTTACAAGCGGACAGTACACGACCACACTACATGTTAATTATAGGTATGATATATAATCAAGCTATAGTTGACTTTAATGCTCTGCTTGATAAACATAAAAGTAGTATGTACAGTGAAACCTGGGGGTTAATCTATCTTTGGGGGTATTCGGCAATCAGACAATCAAAAAGGATACATAATAGTGCGTAATGCCGGGGGTATTGTTCTATTGCAGACAGAGGATGGTGGTCTGCTCTATTGTGATCTTTGCAGAGAAACCCTGAGGTTATTTACTCATCTGCTAGGTCAGGAATTCCAATTTAAATTACCAGGTGTATTACATGCTAACTGTCTGCCTTGCCATGCACCATATTGTCATCGTTAGTAGAAAGATGACATTGTATTATTTAGGTCAGTGCAAACTTTTTATAGTAGACAACCAAGTTGGTGGGCTAGGGGAGTGATTGCAATCCAGGGATTTCAAAACAAACTGTGAATAAACAAAATGAATTTTTGTTTTAAATTTGTGTCATACAACCCCGATTTAAAAGGAATGTCAATAGCCAGGGGGTAGGTACTGTACAGTGAAATCTGTTGCAACTTTTTTATGTATGTAACTAATTAGACTGAATCAAAAGCAGTATTACTTGAAAGCTTGTACACTAGTGTGAATACATGAAAATAATCCATACTGCAAAACCATTTCCACTGGCATTTAATTTCACTATCTCAATGTTTCGAAAGTACACAACTTTGCCCAGGAAACAATGATGTCTATTGTTATTTTAACACAAGCTCCTGAGGCTTTAATTAAACAGATTACATTAAAAATCCAGCAATAATTAATGCATTCACAGTAATCAATATCAATTAAAAGAAATTTGCAATTATTTGTAAATTGCTACTGGTAGTATTCCAGTTGAGCTACTACAGTAAATACTAATTTTAGGAAATGATAACGCCTATGTGCCTTTGGGTACTGTTAACCAATTCCCGAGTGATATAAAATTATCAAATAACTTACTTTTGATTGCATCTGATATCCCATTGTCTTATATACGTATCATAGCCACATGATAAGAGTACGTTTGGGGATTCATAGTGCATATCTAATATGCCGGCTCCCTTTCTGTATGACTTTCCAACAACATGACGCAGCTTGCCACTGAAAATAACAGAACATACAATGAATATTTGAAAAAGAAATATAAAACTTGAATAGAGTTTAATATTGTAGAAATTAATAATGTACAGATCAGTATGACTAACACCTGCCATCTAGAAAGTTTTGATGTTTGGTTTGCTTGATATGACTACTCTAATTATATTGTGTAAAGATTTTGGAAACATTTAAAGGTTGTATGATGATTCAAACAATAAAAAACAAGCAGCCTATCGGCTGAGATAGCTCCGCTGTTAGCAATGCACATTTCAATTAAAGAACTGAAGACATCATTAGAAAATGAACAATATGTATAGTATCAATTTAAAGCAATCGGACTTACAGTTTTTAACAAGAAGTCGAAAATATCACTTTCTATAAAAAATGACCAAAATATTCACCAAATTTAGAGAATTGAAGATATCATCACGAAATGAACAAATCTGAGAAAGGTCTACATGTAGTATCTATATGTGTAATATCAAAGCAATTGAACTTTTGGTTTTTAACAAGAAGTCAAAAAAATCACTTTTTACCAAAAATGACAAAAATATTCACCAAAATTAGCGAATTGAATATATCATCATGAAATGAACAAATCTGAGAGAGGTCCACATGTAGTACCTATATATGTAATATCAAAGCAATCGGACTATTGGCTTTTTACAAGAAGTCGAAAATATCACTTTTTACCAAAAATGACAAAAATATTCACCAAAATTAGCGAATTGAAGATATCATCATGAAATGAACAAACCTAAGAGAGGTCTACCCAAGGTACATATACACCAAGTATCAAAGCATTCAGGCTTGTAGTTTTCAAGAAGAAGTCGAAAAAGTAAAACATTGACACAGACAACGACGGACGACGACGACGGACAATCACTCATATGATAAGCTCCGCTCGACAAAGTCGACAGCGGAGCTAAAAATAGCCCTAATATCTTTAATGAACTGTAATAAATTTATTGATGATCTCAAATGCGAGTTTTCAACAAACATTTTCAAAATAATATTGCATTGTCTATACCTAACATTGTCTTTGATGGGAATTTAGTAAGACACTAAAACGTTTCAAAATGCGAGATTTATGTATAAAATAATGTTATTGTTGTTTTTTTATTGTTGAATAGAACTATGACAAATGAATACTAAAACGGATTAAGTGCTCTGCAACCATCAATTGTCTACATCCTGCAGAAGATCCGTAAATTTGCACAAAAGCCAGAAGTTGCACGACTACAATTTTCAACGGAAATAATTAAAAGATCATTCAAAAACAAAAAAAAACATCAGGAGTAAAGGAAATTAAATATGATGTGAGGAATCTGTACATGATGGAGTGTATTGTGAAAAAATAACTTAAAATTAAGTAAACCGGAGATGAGTTTGACATCTGCATCCGCACGCATATTTGAGGTGACAATGGCTGCATGCGTATACATGTACTTTGCAGTGTGATTTTAAACAAGTAGAAGGGGTAAAAAAAATATCAATATATCAAAATTTAGAAACAAGCAGCCAGTCGGCTGAGATAGCTCTGCTGTTAGCAATGCACATGGCAATTAAAGAACAGAAGATATCATTAGAAAATGAACAAATCTGAGAGAGGTCCACATGTAGTACCTATATATGTAATATCAAAGCAATTGGACTTGCGGTTTTTAACAAGAAGTTGAAAATATCACTTTTTGCCAAAAATTACAAAAATATTCACCAAAATTAGAGAATTAATGATATCATTACAAAATGAACAAATCTGAGAGAGGTCCACATGTAGTACCTATATATGTAATATCAAAGCAATTGGACTTGCGGTTTTCAACAAGAAGTCGAAAATATCACTTTTTACCAAAAATTACAAAAATATTCACCAAAATTAGAGAATTGAAGATATCATTACAAAATGAACAAATCTGAGAGAGGTTCACATGTAGTACCTATATATGTAATATCAAAGCAATTGGACTTGCGGTTTTTAACAAGAAGTTGAAAATATCACTTTTTACCAAAAATTACAAAAATATTCACCAAAATTAGAGAATTAATGATATCATTACAAAATGAACAAATCTGAGAGAGGTCCACATGTAGTACCTATATATGTAATATCAAAGCAATTGGACTTGCTGTTTTTAACAAGAAGTCGAAAATATCACTTTTTACCAAAAATTACAAAAATATTCACCAAAATTAGAGAATTAAAGATATCATTACAAAATGAACAAATCTGAGAGAGGTCCACATGTAGTACCTACCGGTATATATGTAATATCAAAGCAATTGGACTTGTGGTTTTTAACAAGAAGTTTGAAAATAACACTTTTTACCAAAAATATTCACCAAAATTAGCGAATTGAAGATATCATCATGAAATTAACAAATCTGAGAGAGGTCTACCCAAGGTACATATACACCAAGTATCAAAGCATTCAGGCTTGTAGTTTTCAAGAAGAAGTCGAAAACATAAAACATTGACACGAACGACGACTGACAATCACTCATATGATAAGCTCCGTTCGACAAAGTCGACAGCGGAGTTAAAAAAAGTCCTACAAAGGGACGATGGTAAGTAAACAATTTTTCATAAACGATTTTGACAAACTACAACTGTACTTATTAGCTTTAGGATCTGTGAAAATAGAAAGTAATTAGCCAGACATAAATTTAATTTTGTTCCTGAGGCATTATATCCCAAAACTACAACTATTTTGTGCAGAGCTTGTTCAAAATGTTGAACTTTGTAGACGAAATAAACTCTTGTACTTTTGCCAACCAGCATTAATATGTCTGATAAAAAAATTTGACAATGCTCGCAAGTTGTTTTATTACAGGGACACATACATGTAAGTACATTTTTAAAATAACAATAGCAGCGAACATCGACATTCTTTTATCTTCAAAAGTACAAATGATTGGCTCTTGGCAATCAGTCACTACACACACACGCAAAACAGAAACAAGTGCAATGGCGAGTCTACTTTGTTATTGAGATGTTGAAATAGATTATTGTCAAAAATTCTAATTGTACATTACCCCCCCCCCCCCACACACACACACACACACACATCCTCTCTTCGAACAATGACATTATATGGTTTTACTATATACAGAAATATACTAACGTTTGTACATCCCATATCCTGAGAGGCGAAACTTGAAAATAACTTGCTGTACCAGTCGCAAATGAACTGCAATAAAGCAAAATGCATTGTAATAGACAAATAAAGAAAGGAATACATGGATTTTAACTTACTGTAAAACAAGCTATTTTCACTGACATTTAATTTCACTATTTTGATGTTTTGAGCTTATTCACTGTGTTTTAATTTCACAAATTTGTCAGCAAACAACAGGTTTATTTTCATGTAGAGTTAATTTTATAGTGGATTTTATTTTATCAACGAAAATAGTGAAATTAAAACTCAGTGAATAATTAATACATTTACAGTACTGGTTTGATTTTCACAGAATCATTAAATTCATCTATGACAGAATTAATCCAGTTTTATAATACCAAATTTCCAATGACAACAAGTCAATGAAAATGACACAGTCCGCGTTAAATTTTTGAAAGTTCTCTTTGTGCTTGTCATATTAAAGCAGAGGGGTTGTCGCGAGCGTGTCCTTGAAACTTGAGTTCCAAGTGGCATATACAACAGATTGCTTATTTACATCAAAACACGTGTTCCGTGTAGTAGTAATATGGCCAAAAATAAAAACAGCCGTTATTCGGCCATCTTTGATCTGATTATGAAACACACTGATATGTATGATGTAAGTGCCAAATACGAATGAAAATGGTACATAAATTGTGGAAATATAGTAGTAAGGCCAAAAAGTCAGATGGCTGTCAATCGGCCATCCTTGACTAGATTTTGAAACAAATTGTCATGGACATGCATCTTAACATGTATAAAGTACATGTACCGTATTTGTCTTCAGTTAAGCGCCACCTTCAATTAGGCGCCAGTGCCACAAAAACTTTGTATTTTACACCTCAATTAAGCGCCAGACAAAGTTGAAATTTTGGCACGTAATGATCGTGAATTGGGCGCCGGCGGATCGACTACCGGTTACCGGTTCGTAGCGATGGACACGATCGCGGAAGTCCCTCGCTGTTACTGTACGAATGGCTTTTATGTAAAAAAAAAAATGGTTTTGTTTTTAAAAATTTTTAAGAAATTGGTTTATAATCTCTTGAAACATGTCTTTTTAGTCTACTGTAGAAAATATCAGCGTGGTTTTTAATTTCGCAGTAAGTCCATAAAAACGAAATTAAAACAATGCGAAAATGTTCTGTTTCAAATGCGCTGTTGTCACAGTAAACAGTGTTAAATTATTCTTTAAATGCTCAGTTTACTTTCCAAAAATAACTAATTTCTTGATTTGAAAAAAAAAATCATGCTGTTTTTCCCACCAAAATCAAAGCCAAAATATCGCAAACATCGGCAAATCACTTCCGCATTGCGTTCATACATTATTTAAATGAGCTATGGTAATTTGATCACGTTGGCATCATCCAGCATTTTGATTGGTTAATTAACGACTTGACCTATCAGGTCAAAAAACGCGTTCCAGGTCAAGTCCTAGACAGGAAGCATGGCAGACATCGAATTGCGCCGAGCGTTTACATGCGACCAGAATCATTCGCTTACAATGAAATTAAGTTGAATTTTACTTGCATTTTATTTGTTGTACGTTATTATAACTACTACTGAGTAATAATCGTAACCGTGGAATGCAGCATGACCGGATTTTGCTACCGTGATCATTGACTACTAAGCGTTGAATTTGTGTTTGTTTTATTTTTCTGTTGATTGTACGGCAAACTGTGAATGTTTTCTAAAGAATGATAATTTTTGTATAACTTTCTAAACTGTCTGAAAATGGGTCATTTACTCAGTATTTAAAATAAAGGCTACAGTGACTAAGCGTCAGACTGTAATGTAAAATATTGTCAATAATCTATCACCAGAATGGAGCAAAAACAATGGCTTGTAACACAGTTACCGGTACTAGAACTTGAAGTGCTTGAAATAAGCGCCATTTGAAACAAAGTTGCTCAAATTTAACCACAAATAAGCGCCACCATGACGTGAAAGTGTAACAAAGTGGCGCCTAATTGAAGACAAATACGGTATGTGCCAAATTTAAATGAAAACTGACAGAGCGCGTTCAAGATACTGCATAAAAAAACAAAACAAGATGCCTGCCAGTCAACCATCTTTGATCCAATTGCGAAATAAATCGTCATGGACATGTATCCTAACATGTATAATCTATGTACAAAGTTTGAATGACAACTGACAAAGCATGTCCAAAATATAACATTTTCAAAAAACAAGATGGCCGCCAGTCGGCCATTTTTAATCGAATCGCTAAACCACTGCATGTGCATATGTCCCACATAAGGTACTAGGCACATGCAAAGAATGAACGGAATCGGTCCACAGGATTCTGAAATATGACTCTGGACAGACTGATGCACGGACGGACGAACGGACAGACACACGGACGGACGGACGGACAGACTCAGAATCCACTGCATGTGCATATGTCCCACATAAAGTACTAGGCACATGCAAAGAATGAACGGAATCGGTTCAAGGGATTCTGAGATATTACTCCAGATGAATGCACGGACGGAGACCAAATTATAAGTCCCCGTTTTCGGACTTTGTCCGAACAGGGACTAATAACTTAAAAATGACCAAAACAAATTCGAAAAACTTTTATTTTTGTGAGATGTACATTTTGCAATGCAGGAAAAATTGAATAAAAACACTGTAGATATGACAATATCACTGATGTTTTATAAACAGGCAAGTCACAGTAATTTTTGTAAAATTTAATTTGATTCTATCACACATCACAGGTGGCAAGTTGACAGAAGTAACATAAACACTTCTTTTGTAGATGGAAATAAAAAGGATTATATTTACTTGTCCCAGGGATTGAGTTTCACGGCCCATACTCTGTCTTGTGCATGCAATGTATAATGACAAACACCATTCTCTTTCGACCATAATTTGATTGTCTGATCTCTTGAACCTGATACAATTAAGTCTTGTTTGAAATCTACACAATTCACGTCCGCTGTGTGTCCGAGATATACATGACGTTTTCTTCCAGTACGATGGTTCCAGGATATAACGGCTCCATCCCTGAAGGGCAATTAAAAGGGAATATGGTAAATATGTAAACATATATACGTGGCATGAATATTTTTTTATATAAAAAATTCATAAATGTTTAACTATACAAACGGTTGAAAACAATTTGACTAATCACAACGCATTTAATAGCAAGACCTTACTGCCCATATAGAATAACTTTCACAAGAATAAATCGGCCAATAATTGAAAGATATGCGCAAAGACTCATAAGGATACCAAATGTCTTCTATAGACAATGGAAGCATATTTTGGGGATTTTCCATAAAGAAACTTTCAATGCCTTCATGAAATTCACTGTAGCAGTAGGTTCTTCTGGGATAAATTTCTATGAGAGGTGTTCATGCCTATATGAAACTGACTGTATCATTTCATTCATTGTTTAAACACGCGAGACACACTCACATCAAAGTAGGCAAGGATTTTATCAGAATTGATAATAGGTTGAAAGTACTCAAGGTATCACAAGAAAAATATATCATGAAAACTTTATCAATGATGACAGCATCAAACCCTTATTAACCCAACTGTCCAATATCATTACAGACATACAACACAATTTTTTTTTAATTTTACAAAAAAAAAATATTTAGATGAAGTATCTAAAATTTCTGAGCGCC
Source organism: Saccoglossus kowalevskii (assembly GCF_978046115.1). Classification (NCBI taxonomy): domain Eukaryota; kingdom Metazoa; phylum Hemichordata; class Enteropneusta; family Harrimaniidae; genus Saccoglossus; species Saccoglossus kowalevskii. The sequence continues at coordinate 14,389,078 of NC_140650.1, read as the reverse complement.
TGAGCTTGTCATTTTAGTAATTGTCGTTTGTTTACAGGCAAAAGCTTAGAATAAATGAAAATTGCTCTACAACATGTATATACTCAATCCCAATACTGAGATGATCTAAACCACTTCTACACTTCACCACAACAGAGTACTCCTCTCCTGAGACATCATAACATTTCTGTAATCTATTCAAACCATGTAGCATCTCATCTTAAATATTCATTGACAAACCTCAAAATGCCAGCTGAAAATACAGAAAGTTTTGAATAAATTACCAGCAGATGGAGATAATGAAAAGATGAATAGAAAACCAGGTTCTAACTCTCAGAGCAGATACAAAAAGTTTGGAAAAGTATGGGTATAAACTTCAGACAAAGTGTGTTAATGTTATCAATAATCTAATATTGAGTGAAACAACATAATTGTATCAAGTTGAAAAATATACTGACTGTAATTATGATTACACTACATCGATCTAACAGCTATCACTATGTTAGGCAAAGTGAGGAAAATCTACTTGTTAGATTTCAACTTCACTTGTCAGATAACTGCTTTCAATTGCTGCACTCACCGATTAACCTACTTTTCAAAGCATACGATGATGACACTGTCAATGACTTTACTAACACACTTTTTTCCTTCATTCTTTTGATGTACGCGATGATTGCGATGAGTAGTGGAAATTTGAGAAGAGCATACACCATATAAGTAGCCAATACAGAAATATACGAAATGATAAAAGTATTGACACAAACTGTGCAGAAAAGAAGATTGCTTGATTGCAAAAACAGAGACCACAAATAAAAGAGATTTAGAAAACAAACAAACACTAGATACATACTAGTAGACAAACAAATTGGCCGAGCATACTTGTTGACACCCCTGAAGGAGGCATCAAGTAACAATCCATCAAGAAATTCAAAGGCTTCAGCTTTTCACGGCTCTACCAAGTATTTATGGTGTCTGTATGTGCTCTTTGTCAAGTATCCACAAATCACTTTCATCAACAACAGAAGTGGAAAATACAAATACTGCTGAGCCTTGTGGGAGGTAAAGAAGTCTTTAGGAGTGAGACGGTTAACAAAGCCATGTTTTTTTTATTATTAAGAATAAGGTCCCAGGAAATTATTGATCAAAATTAATTGTTGTAATTTTCCGAATTTATATACAGTCTAATTTATTGTGTGCAGTTTTTTATTTCACTCATATAAAACACACAAAGAAATAGGTCCAAATCATCCAAAATTTTATTGTTTTGAGGATATAATTTATGCATTTACATACAATTTACATAATTAATGAGGTCATACACCAAATGAATACATATCAGTCTATACATAACTTTTTACACAACACTGATCTATTGATTTTATTGTCATTTGAAAACACAACATGTAATGAATGTCATAAACAGATCACTAACCTATTTCGTGTTAAGAAACCTACTGTATTTGCTCTATAACAAGCATAACTTCAATAGAAGCAATACTCAAGCCAAAAATTATATGCTGGATCATAGAAATATCACTTACTTTGACCATAAACACACCTCTGTCATTTGTGTAAATAAAGCACATGGCTACTAACAGAACCAGCATGCAGGAATGGCATCGTAATATTATGACATTGCATACATGCAGGATAGCAAAATGCATTCAAAATGCTACAAAATGTATCATGTATACAAATATGGTGTTTAAACGTGGGGGAAAAGCCAGCTCCAAAGGGGAACCGGTGTTAAAAAAATACGTGTAAACAGACGAAGACGGCGTCGCGCCATCTTAATTGAAGCCGCTCTAAAGGTGGTGGTTTCGAGACAGCACCCCGATCTAAACAAGACCTTGCAATAGGTGTAAACACTTGAAGCCGTCTTTGAAGAGCGCCATCACGTGACCAGCCTCGTGCTGACGCTTAACTTTCACATTTTGTCTATTCTCGGGGGGGGGGGGGAGCATCCGGTCATTTTCAACGCATGGCAACCATTACAGTGAAAACAAAGGCCGAAAACCCTCAGAAAACGATACTTTGAGAGATAGTTGTTGAGACTCCCCTGAACAGTGTAACAAGATTACCTTTGTGTGTGTATCGCATATAAATTTGATTGTTCAGAATTACTTCAAAGTTGAGTTCCTGCTGTATTCTCGAATTTTCACTGATTCTTCGCACAGCGTTCTGCGTTCCTCAAGCAGCGCGCGCAGAGCCCATAGAAATGCGTGGTACAGTGGTACGTGTCTTAGCAACGTGGAACGTCTTGTGACGTTGCTCCGCCCCCGAGGATAGTATTCTCCGCTTTTCTACTGAAGATGGCGCAAAAAATGATGACGTCATGCCGATCTAAACTAAACCAGCAATACGTGTAAATGCTCCAGAGTTTTAAACCACGGATAAGGATTATTGACTGACCTAGTTTAGGCTAGCCTTCTCCCCATGTGTAAACACCATAATAGTTTATCAGGTCTTTTCTTTGTATACAATGTATCAGTTTGTATAGATAAAATTGATACATGGGAACACTAAATGTAAGCTACAATATAATATATAACCCATTGACATATAGTAATATTTCAAAATCTACATTAGATGAAAAATATAAACTATATTAACCTACAAGGGCCTGACTAAATGCTTGTTTACACGTACTTATAATAAAAATGAATTTCTTGAATTGCAGCTTGCCTTCAAATTTTGTATCTAATCTACATGTAGATCTGATATGTTTAAATGCAAAGATAACAATCACAAGCACATGCATTGTTGGACTGTCACTTTTACTAGATGAATGTCTCAGGTATTTTCCTGTCACAAAAATAATAAATTCAAAGTTGCATTTCCACTTAGTATGATCTGCAGGAAAACTCTTATTGAACCCAGTATCATAAGATCTTTCGATTTTGTATGGTTCATTAGAATCTTATCCAACATAATCCTGAAATCAAAAGTAGAATTACCCTCTTAAATACAAATAAATGGACTTGAGTTATCACAAAAATGAAATTCAAGTGTGGTTAGACATGACAGCATTTAATGCAGGCTAGCTTCACAACTCCAATATTTCAGGATATGTGGCTATATGAACGGTTTTTATCATTTATTAATAGCAACCAGCTTATACGCACGACAGGTCCACACCCAAATATATATATGATACACATGCAGGGGTAATCTTGTTACACTATACACAGTGTTCTGATAGTTTTCAGCCTTTGTTTTCATCGTGATGGTTGCCAGGCGGTGAAAATCCACAGACGTCCACCCTGAGGTAACTTACAGGATAAACTTACACATAACTTACTGATTGGTAAATTGGCCAGATATACATGTCCCATATATTCCATATATAAACTACAGGAGAGTGGCATCCTGCCAGCTGTACCACACAATTCATACAGTCTCATTGGAGTAAAGAGATACTCAACCAAATAAGCCATATAATCCCTATAGCACCACATAATCTACACATAACTTAACCACCATCTAACACAGAAAGTACATTACTATCAGTACACAGAGTATCCACTGAAGCTACAAGGACAACAACTCCCTATTCTATTTCAGAGTTTGAACTGCACGGAGGCATCAATGATAAATGCCCAAGCACTTTGGGATGATGCCCTATGAAAAAAATAATAATTACTTTATGCTAAGACAATTTTATCAAATCATACCTTGAAAATAGATGACCTCTCAAATGTGCTATTTATAATAGATGCACGTCCCTCTGGTCTGCCTAGCTGAAATCATGCAAGATGCATGCCTATATATCTGCGCATCATTTCACATTCAAGTTGTAATATAAAAGTCAAGGATGTGCAATCTCTGTAGAGTTCACCTAGTTGAGGTCAACACTTTGTACATCAAAATACTTTCCAATTGACTGTCAACATTGATATGCATTATCAAATCATCATCCATAATGTCATCAATCATTCACATTAATAAAATCCTTCAATGCCAATGAAAGATTAGAAATTATTACATAGCACCCAAAACAATAAAAATAAAATTTAGCATTACGTAAAACAATTATTTATATTTGTTAAAATTTTCCTAAGACCTTATTTGGGGTAAGCTAAATAACCAGCATGAAACGCATTCCAGATTATTTATGGCATATGAGAATACTTTTTTTTAGTTTACATTAGATGTGGTAGAAAAACAGCAGGTGAGGGAATCATGGAAGCAAACAGTTGCACAGGTACAAATCTTGTAAAATGTTATCCTCTGACATTTTTAACCATTATGACTCATTAAATTATTACAAGCACAAAAAAGAAAAGCTTATCACAAGAATACTGCAAAGTATGCACTCAGGCAGTACAGGGTCACATCAGTCCATAAGATCACCTTACTACCTTCAAGCATACTTCAGGGTATCTTTGGGATAACCTTTTAATATTTTCAAACTTAAAAACTTTTTTGTAAATTTTAAATTACCCAAACAATCTCATTGCAGGTAATTCAAACAAATCTATCCAAACTGAATACCTTTTTCAGTCTTGCAAAGACAAATAATACAAATACCTCATACTGTAAACTTGTAACTTTCCTGTGTGTGTTAACTTACCTCCCACCGCTGATAAGTACTGGTCCTCGTTTCACAAATCGACAGACATCATCCTGATGCCCCACACACAAGGCTCTTGGAGATCTTGGTATCTCACCATTAGGTTTGATTTTATAACAACAAATGTCGGATCCAAAAGTTAAAAATAAATGCTGATCTTCCACCTGTAACCATGGTAATAAACTGAAAAAAAAGGAAGAGAATAATAGGTTTATTATTTTATGTGGTATCACAATTTCAGGGTTAAGAACACAAGCACATTTTCTCAACAGCTTACTCAGCAAAAGTGCTCTTAAAATTGAAATCTTTCAAGCAGAACAGCTGTCGTCAAACATTGACGGCAAAATAGGGTGAAGGTGGCAAACTACGTCATATGCATAGTTTTGAATGATTTCCGCAGACGTAAGCACTGGTCGGTACTTCTTACAGCAAAAGCAAAGAAAAAACTTCAAAAAGTTGGAAATAATTGATAACTCAACAATATAGCCATACAAAATGCAAAATTAATTTTACAGAAAGTTACAAGGTTTACATATTACTAAAGAGTAAAAAAGTGTGGCATTAAAGAAATTCTAGTAAAAATAGAGTCAGTGACATAATTTAATATAAAACATTCATCAACAAAAAAGTGTACATGTGAAACGGAAATCGGGATTTATTCGGATGTACTTAATAATTTTCGTGATTCGATGATTTTACAGCATTTACGAAGACAAAATTTTCGCAAAAGTCGCTGACATTTTGTGTCATGACCCCAAAAAAATGATGACAGCTTTACTTGCGAAAATGTTTCTCTCGCATTATTTTGCTGGTTAATTTCTTATTGACAAACTTAGACATCAGTTTGTCGGTGCTTTTGACATATCGAGTACATGTCAATGTTTGTTTTTGTGGGCAATTCGTGCCAAAAAGGAGTCTGAAAATACGGTTATTTACATGATACAAAGATTTATGTTTTCATATGTCACACGTCGCAATGTTCAAAGCTATTACGTCTCAGACAATAGCTCCACTGTCTGATATACTCAAAATTAAATAATAATTTTCAGTGAAAAATTTTAATAAATTTAGTATTAAAATTCATTCAGATTCACCCAGTTCCTCTATTACAATATACCAATAAGCAGACATAACCAAGGTAACAGAAGTTAATTCAGGAAATTCTGCTATTGACAACCTCGCCATAAAAAAAAATGAATGGTATGTACTGTATATTTACACCAATCACCTACGTCAACAGACCGCATATCAATAATACAAGAAATCACAAGAATGTAACAAACCATAAATTAGGTATTCAAGAGCTCGTGAGATTGGAAGCGTGAGATTAGAAGCATTTGTACACACTTAATCATCCCTCGCAGTCCAGTATTGGTAATCAGACGTATGCGAGAAAAGAAGGTGAGAATAAGCAATTGTTTTATATCAAATCCATCTTGCATTTTTTCTAGGTGAGGTTATGCCCTCAATAATGTGTTATACGACATTATCCTGATTAGAAATGCCACCTCGCTATGTATCCGGCTCGTCAAGTGTTTACCTTACTGTACGCCTCACTTTTTAATCTCCTCTGCATAAATAAATGATATGACAGGCTGTGTGTTTTATAATGACGGGAAATTCTTTCAAGTGTGCGGTCAGCACTATAGAGTAGTAAAGGCGGTAAGAATTACAATCCTCACATCTCGTTGCCCGAATACCTGATACAAATTGCTTGCAATGATAACAAATAAATGACCAGAGTGAGAGAACAGTTTGATCACAATTGAATGTAACTGATCACATTACTTTCCTTGAAATATATCTACACTCTCCCCCTAGCTCTAGCTTCAACACAATCTTACAATGCAGAGCTAACATAAAAAAAAAAAAAAAGTTGTTCGATACAAGTTTAATGATTTGATGTTGGAAACTGAAACCATACGTAAATGATGACGTAATTAAGTCATAAATATTGAATGGTAGTGTGATTACCTGAGATTAACTTACGTTGTATGGAAAAAAAATTATTGTTGTGCAAATTACCAGAGTTCAAATCATCCAAGTTAAGAAGAACAAAGTATCTACTTTATAAAGAGAATGTTGAGCTATGTGCACGTTGTACATGTACAGATGCTGTTTTAGGAAATTTGGCAATGATACCGGCATCTACTGGCATTAACAGTCCGCGTTAAATTTTTGAAAGTTCTCGTTGTGCTCGTCATATTAAAGCAGAGGGGTTGTCGCGAGCCTGTCCTTGAAACTTGAGTTCCAAGTGGCGTATACAACAGATTGTTTATTTACATCAAAACACGTGTTCCGTGTAGTAGTAATATGGCCAAAAATAAAAACAGCCGTTATTCGTCCATCTTTGATCTGATTATGAAACACACTGATATGTATGATGTATGTGCCAATACAAATGAAAATGGGACATAAATTGTGGAAATATAGTAGTAAGGCCAAAAAGTCAGATGGCTGTCAATCGGCCATCCTTGACCAGATTTTGAAACAAATTGTCATGAACATGCATCCTAACATGCATAAAGTACATGTATGTGCCAAATTTGAATGAAAACTGACAGAGCACGCATAAAGAGATACCGCATAAAAAAACAAAAAACAAGATGCCTGCCAGTTGACCATCTTTGATCCAATTGCGAAATAAATTGTCATGAACATGTATCCTAACATGTATAATCTATGTATCAAGTTTGAAAAAAGACTGCCAAAGCATGTCCAAAATACACTATTTTCAAAAAACAAGATGGCTGCCAGTTGGCCATTTTGAATCGAATCGCTAAACCACTGCATATGCATATGTGCATATGTCCAACATAAAGTACTAGGCACATGCAAAGAATGAACGAAATCGGCCCAAGGGATTCTGAGATATGATTCCGAACGAATGCACAGACGAACGGACGCACGGACGGAAACCGAATTATAAGTCCCCGTTTTCGGACTTCGTCCGAACGTAGACTAATAATAGACTTTGGATGAATTATTTACATCTTGGTGAAAATAAACTTTACATGTACTGTAGATCAAGTAGTTAAAATACTATCATAGCAAAAAAAAAGTATTTTTTTAGACTACTGTAAAATCTGTATTTGAAGCCGCGGCTACTATTAAAATGGTACAAAGCAACAAAGAAGATGCAGCTTCTATTAGAGCATCTACACATATGAGAAATGATAAATTTTTGGTTCTCAATTGTTCAAAAAGAATGGGTGCGACTTCTATTAGGGATGCGGCTTCTAATACAGATTTTACAGTACTGGTAATAAAGTGTTTGTTTTTTTTTAGATTAATTCGACCAATGTATTTCTTTTCAACTACCGGTAATAAAATATTTTTTGGATTAATAAAGTTTTTTTTCAGATAGAACATGGGAAATTAATAAAATTATCTGTTGCATGTGTTTGCAGAATGTTGGGTTTTTGTAGTGCTTACTGAAAATAATTCTTAATGTAAAATTTGGTGTCAAGCAAACACTGCTGAAGGATGAAGTCTAAGGATGATATTTCAAAATAGTCACTGCAAATTTAGGATTCAAAGGAGATGTTTGACCCTTCAAAATATCACAATTGTCACAGATGGAATTTCCCAAAATGTGCTTATCACAAGAATCAACCTTGAGAGAGCTGTACAAGTACACCATCTCATGATATATTTAGATCTTATAAATGCTTTAAAAATGTGGAATCTGTGACTATTGTATTTTCTTTTATTAGAAGCGTGTGTGCTATTAAACATGAATGACAAAAGTGAGTATGGTCAAAATTAGTCAAGCATGTAATATTATTTTAATAATACAGTATATAATAAAGATCTTCTATTAAAGATGTGCTTTTGGCAAATATGGTATCACAGAGAAAGCGACCACTGCTGGATTTTTGTCTTATGGACGAGTGAAATGACGCAAGGGCTCAATACATGCAGGACATGCCATCACTACGTGGTTATGCTAGGAATTTTCACTCATATCAGTATTATCCATTGAGGGATAATACTATAAATTACACCCATTGGTTAGACAAGTGACACACATACGCACATAGGTAGCTTCAAGTTCCATTCATATTTTGAATATATGACAAGTAAATGAAACAGGCATATTATTGTAATATCAGACTCAATCTGAGAATGAACCACCTTAAATATACAATATTTTTAGGCTTGGCAACAATTTGGTATATTGAAAATCACTGTTGTCTCTCCTAGCTTCTGATGACATATGATATAGTGCATTTTGCTACATATATCCATGTTTGGGAATAAGGGCTTTGTGACCCTCTACCTTATTACAATGGTATTACAGCAATGTAATGCACTACATGTATCCTGGTCTCACCCACTCTTGCATGGTTGAGCACAAGCAACCACAGACCTTAACAAAGTTCTCTAAAAATCGACCAATGGATTTGGTCCTTCCATTGAGAGAGTGGCACACTCAGCCCAAGGTTTGGGGATTGAGACTTTTTAGTGTTCGACTTCAGGTAGGATTTGAACTACAGCAGTTGTCTATGCTAGCAGTGATCAGCAATAATGTAAAAGAAGGTGGAAGATGACAGATAACTATATGCTACTTTCACGTTATGGGATCTCGGCTTGTGCCTTAATTTTAATTTTTTTGTGTTTGCAAACAGATTGCAGCCGTTCACGTTAGTCGCGATCACTTGAGACTGACTCAGCTCCTGTCGAAATCACGCCCTCATTCGTCGATCTGTTATTTGACCCAAACATAGAAAATGTCACACATACAATGATAATAATAATTGCTATATTGAAATTATATCCAATTTGCTGTTATGGTATTTATTATGAGTCATCGTGTACATGACCGGCAAAGAAGATTCAAAAAACGATTATTTGTTCACATCGATGTAGCATTGTAAGAAAGAAAAAAAAACGGTTCAACAGCATATAAATATACACCATTGACGACGGTTTGCATTCCTAATCTGACTATATATCTAGCTGTATTTCCCTCTATCGTCATGTCATACTAGTATGAATGAGTATACAATGTAAGTTCTCTTAAATTCACCACTGAGGGCGTGATTTCGGGTTGTGCCAAGCGTTCAGGCAGCAAATCTTGGCACATGACGAGTTTTGATCCGAGCATCTATCAGAACTGAGATCAAGTTTTTTTCAGCATGTGTTGACTCGTTCTGATTATTCACACACAAGTTTCGAAGCGTGTCAAAGCCACTACATTGTCAACTTCAATTATATTGAGGCCAAAACAGAAGTTTGCAATTTGGAATAATTGTATTCAGTCGCAGTACAATTCTTGTAGCAATTTTATGATTTATATGTCCTGTAATGTGTTTTTAATGTGTGATTTAAATGAAAGATTTAACAAAGAAGATAACTAATACAAAATGGACTAACTTCTATTTTCAATAGTATAATTGGTCCTCTATGTTATAAATTAATTGAATCAGCAGCTCGATACTAGTAACCATTTCATTCATAAATATGAATAAGGTGAGATAAACTTAAAATACTTAATTGATTCAATTTTGAAAAAAACAAACAAACATTGAATTACTAAATTACAATCTATTCTATCAATAAACGACTCGACTGGTAACTGGTTGCAAAAAAAAGAATAGAAGAAGGTAACCATTAGATTGGTTTAATTCATCAATAATTCTCAAATCACCAGTGGCGATAATTCTACACTTGATCTTTACAAATCTGTGAATAATGGTAAAACCCAAATGCTGCTGAAGTAGAATCACAAGAATAAACATGTACTGTTTAACCAATTTTACTTTTCATAAGCGCTACAGTTTGTAGCTGTAAACTTTTCACTGGATTCTAGTTTCAATTTTTTCTTCTTAAATTTTTATTTTTATAAATTTGAATTATTTATTTGTTGCTAGGTTTTATTAATCAGAAAATTTTACAAGGTAGGTGGGTATAGTAAAAAAAATACAAAATAAGATGTACGTAATAACAAATTACACAATACTGTGAAACTGAAATAAAATATATGAAATAGAAAAAATATATGCGATGCAATACACAAGATATTAATCAGATTGGAACAACATTCATCAAAATGATAAAATTCCTAGTACTGGTAGTGAAAATTAAATGGTTTACAGTACTACCATTGTAATGAATCTAGTTCTTTAGACTTCATTTGAGGAGCAAATTAAACAACACACCCTGTCTATACACAGTCAAGAGATAACAATTCTGAATGTAAAAGGAGAGGTATTACTAAGTGTCTGATACATGACGCACTGGGGACTCGGCAACCGAAATATGCATTCACACCATTGGAATTCAGAATCTATAATTAACATACCCATAGTAAGTGTGTGGGCGGAGTATTGTTAATTATTCATTAATATTATCAGTTTGCGTAGTCAAAAATAGAAAAACCTGAGTGGTACAGGTACGAGTGTTCTATATATAGAACATGGAATTTTTTTAAATAACCATGCATGCTTAAACTCTTAAGGCTACTACTGGCATAATGCGATTACGTAAAAGCATTTTTCTTTTAAATTCTTGAATAGCAGGTTAACTTTAGTTTAGAATTAGTGTGGACAAGGCTATGAAAATATAGATGATATATTATATGAAAACTTTAAACACCAGTGTAACAATTACAACCTTGACCTTGGTTCAGAAACACCATGCACTGATTGGGAAAAATAAATTTTGAAGTACAGCTGTTGAAGATTTAAGATGGTGACAAAATTATTTCCGTGCGTGACATGCGTAATGTTCAATATTTGGCAGCAATGATACTGTGTCTGTTTTATCAATTTTTCTTTATAATATAATTAATTAATTAAGTAAAATTTTAACTATATTTTAAAAAGTAAGTATACAGTACTCATTTCGCCCAACCTCCCGCCCGCTTCCGGATTTCGATCGCTTTTTTTTCGCTCGCTTTGTTCAATTCGATCGCGCAATTTCCGCTTTTTTTTTGACCGCGCAAATCCGGAAGTATCCGCTCGCACAATCGCTCGCTCGCCTGACAGCGCAACCGCCCGCATTTACAGTTCATTACCTACTGTTTTATGTACAAGTGTATCATTTTTGTTTTTATGATGTTAAAATAAGAATAAATACAATCAGAAATTTATAGAACGACCGTTGAAAAAATACGGTGGATCACACAGCCATATAAAAATGGTAATAATACATATGCGTAGTAATAATGTCCACCATAAACAAGATCGAACCAAACATGTGAAATCAAATACGACACTGACACAGACAAAACTAATATGAAATAAAAAAAAACATTCTATTTTTGGTGGAGAGCAAAAAATGTCTACTGTAGAGTACGGTATTCGTTGAGTAACCGTGTGTAGGGTGACGGTTGTCATGTACACATGGTTTGGGTTTAACACGGGTCAAGTTGTAGTTATGTTAAAATCCGTGGCACCTATAACAATTGAAGAATATCTGCAGGAATAGTAAGACTGTGAAAAAAACGACTGATCGATTGTTATAGAATGACCGTAGTGTACAATTTGTCAAACAAATACAATACTTGCAAATGTAATGTCGCCAGCGCCCATCTTACTTGTCCGAAGTTGTCGAAGCAGACATCAATGGAGATCGCATTTTTTTACTAGGCGGCTGGCAAGCGGACTAACACGTTACATAAACTTGTTGAATTACAATTATGGTTTTTATTTTTGCACCCAATGTCTCGTTATAAAATAAAGGATTCAAATTTTGCAGGGTATTCTGTTTTTTGCGAACTCTGGGCGAAATACTTTCATGAGCTGTACGTAGTTCACTTACAGCCAAAACAAAGTCAGCTTGGACATTAAGTTGTGAGACGCGACAAAACACACGCTGCCATTAATAGATTACGTGAATAAAAGAACAAAATAAACGCAATCAAACGCTTTGGAAATAAATAGAACGCGTTGCTAAGAGGAATCGCACCTGCATCTCGACGACGTCTCCGGTCTTGAGCAGGGTTTGCGCGTCTTAGAAAAAATGAAAGTTAAAAAGGAATCAGTGTCAGGGAATCATTCACAATGTTTGCATGAAAAATCCCACGCGAAAGCGTTTTTTTTCCTGTTACAAACACTATGGTAACTGAATCCCGATTAATTCATAAATATGAATCGGTAAGGGTCAATTTCCTGCACTCCTTCAAGATTAAATTTGCCTCCGAAAATCTTTCGAACGATGACCTGGGAGATTGCCATGATTGAGTTCCACCATTTCTGTTCTAAGATTTATTCAGTATAATAATACAAATGTTCACCCAAACAGAGGTGGACATACAGTTTTAGCGATCCGAAGAGCTCATTGTCAACCGAGGCGAAGCACTACAATAAAAACTTTCCGTTCCCAATAAATAATAATAAAAAAAAACTTCTCGTTCCCGACATTATGAAATTCTTTCGTTTTGGGGGAAAAAACCTGAAAAAAACTGATTTTGACAAAATAATTTAGAAATTGATATTAACAATTATTCATAACGAAATGTATTCCATATGTACCCATAATTTTTTTTCATAATTACTGATTACATACGAATATTACAGAAAAAAATAATTTGCTATATTATCTATATTTGTGCCTTTTATTTGTCTTGAATCATGACTGGAAAGAGCTGGATGAAATTACAAACTATGTAGTGTGTTCGACAACTCATGTATGAACAACAATTTTTAATAAATATGATTTTACTGTATTTTTCTACATAAAAACAAAAGAATTTCACAATGTCTTTATTATCATAGCGTTGTTGGTAATAGTTGAAAATGATACATCCACGTGAACCTGCTTATATGAGATCGAAGGAGTCTCTGTTTTCAACAGCTGTATACATCTAACTGCGTCATCAAGTTTCCTTGTGGACCATGAGCTCTGTTCCTTGTTTGCATGTTATCATGTTCACACAATCGCAGACATTATTTGTAAGGGTGCCCTTTGAAATGGCACATTTTCTCGATGTTTTAGCGAGTACTCCGCGGGTATATGGCTTGTTCTCAAATCAGCATAATTTTTCTCGAGTTCACTCATCGCTTTCCCACATGCACTTCTCATTCTTTGCTGCTAACTTTTTTTGCACTCTAATATGTTGTTGTTTTTGTCTTTCTAAACATCGAGTTTATTTTTGACATTCAACGAGATCGCTTGAATTTTGAATTTGATGACTGTTCGAATTTATCCACTTTTACAGTGATCAACATTGTGTTCGAGTAGAGTTACTAGTAATTACAAGCCTGATTTACATTTTTCTTGCGGTGTGTTTTGTCAATGTATTAAATATTAATTAAATATTTAATATGCTTTGGGAAATAACATAATTATATTGCGCGAGTGAAAGATTTTGGCGAGACTGTCACAACACAATTTATTTATTTCCAACGCACGTGGTCGGCGCCTCTGATTGCGTTTATTTTGTATTTTTGTTTTCAAAATCTATCACTGGCTACGTTTGTTTTGTTTTCCTCAACAAATTAACTGTTCCGAGATCTCTTTCATTTTTCGTCCGGCTGTTGGCAATCCAATAATTCGTCGCCGCCTGTACTTAGACAAGCAATTAATTGTCACATTCATTATACTAGTAGTTTAAGTCCAATTGATTTGTAGAAATTCAGCTATGCGATGATTATATGTGCAATTTTGTTTTGCGCACCCAGACACGAGCAAAAGTTAACCAATAGATTTTCTGAACTACAGCATTCGTATTACTTATGCAAATTGAGTAAGGGTCATAGTGTGAGTTGCGTTCGCAAATAACAAAGTGTCAAATTATTTTGAGCGCCGTTCGGAATAAATTTAGTCAAAATCACACACAGAAACACACACACAACACACAAATACTAGTACTCAATACATATCGCGATTGACCAGTTATATAGCTGCTTGAACTACACACACAAGGACGTAAATATGTAAATACAGGTCACAGTTCGACTTGCGTAGCAAACGTTACAATGTGTCAAGTGATTTGAAGGCGTCTTTGTTCCAAAACAGAGAAGCAATAGGCGTTGTGTTTTGAATCGTCATTAAAACCTAAATTTATTACGAATAAAAACTTAAGTTTATACATACAATGTACGATCATTGTTACTCCAGCGGTCGGTTGGCAAGCGAAAGATGTCTCTGAAGCCAGCCATAGCAGGAGCGAGCGAGTGAACAAAAGTGAGCGAGCGGGCGAGCGAACAAAAGTGAACGCGAGCGAGCGGAAAAAAAGCGGTCGGTTTCCGGTCGGAAAGCAGCGAGCGGTCAAAAATTAAGCGATAAGCGGCCGAAAAAAAAGCGATAAAAGCGGGAGGTTAGGCGGAATGAGTACTGTATACAACAATTTCAGTTCACCTAGATGCCATTCTGATGAACAACATATCAAAGATTGAATAGAATACAAATTTCTTGAGTTAAAGTAACCATAAGAAAGTATTTTGATCACAATTTTATAAAAAAATATACATTCAAAACACATCAATTTAGTCATACTGAAAATTATCCATATTTGAAACGGTTAGATAAAGACATTTTTCAGTAATTGTAACAACAAAAACAAGTCATGCCATGATATTACGTTGTTGGTTGGTCCAACAGTAAACTGAAATGAGAATCAGAAATTGAACCAAATGACAGTTGAAATGTGTGACATGATGTATAATGCAATTGTGAAGTTCGATCAGTCAAACCAGGCATGTCATAGAACGGGGCTCAACAACAGCATTTACACCGTTATAATCCCATTATGATCAATGAATGTACATACCAAGTTTGAACAATAGCTGTCCATGCATGAATTAAGATCCGATTCCGGAATGACAGAAAAGCTTGATTTTGATGATTTTTTAGCACAAAAATTAAATCATGAAATGAATAGACATGCATATGTATCCCAAGATGTATAATGTGTGTGAAAAGTTTGAACATGATCAGTCCAGGCACTTCCAAATTTGAATTCCAAACAAATTTAACAAATGATTATATTTAACTACGTCCTTTACATTTTTGTCTTTTCATGTAAGAAACAGAAGCATGTGGAAATGAAGAATTATGATGTTATCACACCCATACTGACACATTTGAGAGTTTTATGACCTCCTATAGAAGAATTAAAGTGCAAATACGTTATTTTTAAGAGTGTTTAAGTGCTGGGTTATAGGCATTTAGTCATGTAAAATTGGACATATAGTTCAGCAAACAGCTTACTTGTGTAAAACATTACATGCTATGCCTATATTGTTCTTGAATTAACACATGGATGGCAGACGTTGTTTTATTTATATTTAATATTTC
This sequence comes from Saccoglossus kowalevskii, assembly GCF_978046115.1. Lineage (NCBI taxonomy): Eukaryota > Metazoa > Hemichordata > Enteropneusta > Harrimaniidae > Saccoglossus > Saccoglossus kowalevskii. Next base: position 14,373,279 of record NC_140650.1, on the reverse strand, counting down.
AGCTATCCGCAGGGGCTTTCAGATGGTGATTTAAATATTGTAAAGTTAATGTTATTTATGAGTCAACTTCAAAAGTCAAACCCATGTTTACAGTACTATACACAAGTTGATGTGCGTGTAAAAACAAAAATTCAACTTGACCTACTTGGTGGAAGGGGGGTATAATTAAAGCACAGGAAACATATAACAGACGTTGAATTTGGAAGGAGGATAATTTTGTATCGTAGGCGTCCAAACCACAATGAAAAACTACACAAATTACGTACTACAAACAGACATATATGAACTCAACATTATACACAAGCTACAATAACAGACAACATACAGGGAGAAATGTACACAGAAGTACATAAAAATACGAACTGAACTATAATAGGAGTTTGTACTTTGGTGGGGGGTAGCACGACTTGCTTTTTCACGTGCGTCAGTTTTTATGATCGGCAACTCCTTTTTGCGTGATGTCATTTAGGTGGAATGCTAATCATTAGAATAGTTATAGTGTCAAATAATTGAACTGTTTATACACTATTTTCTCACACACATCAGCGATGTTATTTATTGATGAAACCAATTTATTAGTCAAATAATATGAAAAATTCAAAGTCTACATAGCTTACTCTGTAAGCTATAAAAACTTTGGGTATATCAACCAAAAAACCATCATGTATAATCATTTTATTTTAAAATATAACTGAATGCAATATCCTGGATGCACATACCCATATAGACCTTATCTATGATTCCCCTAAAGTCGCATCCATTAGTAAATGACACTCCAGTAGTGGTTTTAATTTAGCCTCCCTACTAAATCTGTGGCACACTCACCCTGGGTACAGTGGTTTAATTTGGCCTCCCTACTAAATCTGTGGCACACTCACCCTGGGTACAGTGGTTTAATTTAGCCTCCCTACTAAATCTGTGGCACACTCACCCTGGGTACAGTGGCTTTGGGCTCCCAACTAAATCTGGGGCATACTCACCCAGGGTACAGTGGTTTAATTTGGCCTCCCTACTAAATCTGTGGCACACTCACCCTGGGTACAGTGGCTTTGGGCTCAGTCCCCATTTAATCTGGGGCATACTCACCCAGGGTACAGTGGTTTAATTTGGCCTCCCTACTAAATCTGTGGCACACTCACCCTGGGTACAGTGGTTTAATTTAGCCTCCCTACTAAATCTGTGGCACACTCACCCTGGGTACAGTGGCTTTGGGCTCCCAACTAAATCTGGGGCATACTCACCCAGGGTACAGTGGTTTAATTTGGCCTCCCTACTAAATCTGTGGCACACTCACCCTGGGTACAGTGGCTTTGGGCTCAGTCCCCATTTAATCTGGGGCATACTCACCCAGGGTACAGTGGTTTAATTTGGCCTCCCTACTAAATCTGTGGCACACTCACCCTGGGTACAGTGGCTTTGGGCTCAGTCCCCATTTAATCTGGGGCACACTCACCCAGGGTACAGTGGCTTTGGGCTCATTCCCCATTTAATCTGAGGCACACTTACCCAGGGTACACTGGCTTTGGGCTCAGTCCCCATTTAATCTGGGGCACACTCACCCAGGGTACAGTGGCTTTGGCTTTCCCTCTAAATCTGCATGTGGCACACTCACCCAGAGTACTGTGGCTTTGGGCTCAGTCCCCATTAAATCTGGGGCTCAGTACCATTGAATCTGTGGCACACTCACCCTGGGTACAGTGGCTTTAGCTTCCCCTCTAAATCTATGGCACACTCACCCAGGGTACAGTGGCTTTGAGCTCAATCCCCATTGGATATGGGGCACACTCACCAAGGGTACAGTGGCTTTGGGCTCCCTGCTAAATCTGTGGCACACTCACCCAGGGTACAGTGGCTTTGGCTTCCCCACTAAATCTGTGGCACACTCACCCAGGGTACAGTGGCTTTGGGCTCAGTCCCCATTGAATCTGGAGCACACTCACCCAGGGTACAGTGGCTTCGGGCTCCCTGCTAAATCTGTGGCACACTCACCCAGGGTACAGTGGCTTTGGGCTTCCCACTAAATCTGTGGCACACTCACCCAGGGTACAGTGGCTTTGGCTTCCCCACTAAATCTGTGGCACACTCATCCAGGGTACAGTGGCTTTGGGCTCAGTCCTCATTGAATCTGGAGCACACTCACCCAGGGTACAGTGGCTTCGGGCTCCCTGCTAAATCTGTGGCCCACTCACCCAGGGTACAGTGGCTTTGGGCTTCCCACTAACTCTGTGGCACACTCACCCTGGGTACAGTGGCTTTGGCTTCCCCACTAAATTTGTGACACACTCACCCAGAGTACAGTGGCTTTGGGCTCCCTACTAAATCTGGGGCATACTCACTCAGGGTACAGTGGTTTAATTTGGGCTCCCTACTAAATCTGTGGCACACTCACCCAGGGTACAGTGGTTTAATTTGGGCTCAGTCCCCATTGGATCTTGGGCACTCACCCAGGGTACAGTGGTTTAATTTGGGTTCCCTACTAAATCTGTAGCACACTCCCCCAAGGTACAGTGTCTTTGGTCTTCCTATTGTCTATATGTAGTATGTAGCACACTCACCATCATTCTTTTAACATGAAGTATATCCCTTGTAAAACAAGGAAATTTACATCATATTTATATTTGCGTGTCTGACGTACATGCTACATGTAGACCATGACCTCGTTAACACAGATTACCTACTTAATATTATATTTTATTTCCTCACCACTGGTACCAAGGATTACAGAAAAACAGAGTTGCGCAATACTTCCTTATTATGAGCATGACAACATTCACTAGGAATGCAAAATAACAGAGTTTTTTTGAATCTTAAACCCGGTTTTGTCATCATTCTAGAAAAATAATACTGGTATATAATAGATCCATAGACAAGCATGGTGAACAAAATGTCAACCCTTTTCCTGATTTAATTAGCTTGGACCTGGCTTAATATAGAGGACTTCGCATTTAATTTTTTTTTTTCAAAACCTCTGTCAAACTTTTCCCTCTTGATATGCACAACTATTGGCCTGACGGTTAATAATTACTGTTGTTCAATTCCCCCTAGAGCAACTAAAATAATCATTTATTTATCTAGTTCATTTTGAGACTGGCCTATTGGGGACTGTTCACCTAATATGTAAATATGTACAATACAGTTCTCGCGGAAGCTTTGGCTTTTGTGGCCTCATTGTCGCATACGCATGGCTTCATTGTCGCCTCAGCATCGCATCATTGTGGCATCAGCTTCGCGTCATTGAAAATTGAAGCTGTGTTCGCCTCTCTTATTTTGTGGCATCATCGTGGCCTCAGCTTCGCAGTCTCATGGCATCAACATGGCATCAGCTTCAAAGTATTGTGACATAAGTATGACCTCATTATTTTCACATGAAAAGGCAGTAGAGAAAAACACATGTACAGAAGTTCAATATGTATTCGATTTGAAATTCAAAGCGGTAAGGGAAATAAAATAATATGACTAAGAGTAAAATGACATTTTAAAAAGATATCTTGTTTAATTATTTAATGTTGCGAGTATTGGGTACCTAAAACTATGTGAAGTACATTGCAATCTGCAAGGTGAGGAGTGTCATATTGACTGCAAGGAAAAACGTGATAAATTTAAATCACACGATGCAATCGTCGTTCGGAAACAACACAATTTGCTATACGAAATGAAATGCCCGGACTACTAATACATGCAAAACACGCGAACGCCGCCTGGTGCGTCGGCGTTGTCGCCTGCCATCTTGATACAAAGTTCCAAAACAAGTGCGTACATTTCCAACTATGATTGGATGGTTGTGGTGGCGTCGGTCTGGTAAAATTTTACATCCAATTTTCACGATCAGTGACCTGAGCTCTATCTATACGTACTTTAAAAGTATTCTCACAAAAAAATATTTTCGAATAAAAACGAGCCACAGGCTTGGTAAAAAATCGAATAGCACTTGACATGCAGAAATAATTTATTGGGCTTCAGAAAAAAAGTGTTCATTTAGTTGTAGCCGTAAATATTTGGTGACCAGTCGATAAACAATTTGAAACTCATTTACACACGGAAGTCCTTCGATACTGAATATCATCGACCCCAATCTGGTTTACCTTATTTCCCAACTTGCAAAACTGATTTGTATCTCAGCCCAGTTTTTTTTTTTGTCCTTTTTTTGAACCGAGGCCAAATCCCAGTCGTTTGTCAAAATATACCGATGTTTTCAGTGAATGATTGTGAAGCCTGTCACAGCACAGTGAATCGACGCCGGAGATTGGACAGTACGACGACCCTTCAATTAGCGTCAAATATGCTTTGTTACAACATCATTGATTTGCTGAAAGTCGCCTGATCAGAGCACGACCTGGGTCACAGAACCATATTTGTCCGTATTATCAACGGGACTTTGGGAGAGAACCACACCCACATTTTCAACCATTTTTAGCGCGGAAGTTGCCAAAAAATGTCGAAAAACTTGTGAATTTTATGGATTTGAATAAAATAAAGCTAGCGATTGGTAAGACTGTGTAATAATATATCCCCCGATGCTCTTCGATTTTTTTTAATTTTATTTCAAGGCGAGAAATGGATAATTGAAGTTCCATCGATTTCAAGGCGACTGTTTCGCCGCGACAACTCTACGCTGTGTTGTAGTTTCACGAGGTAAAAAATATATATAATAAATAGTACTTGTTTAATTATTTGGTTTTACAGCCCGCAAATTACGGGACATGATTCCCATGAATTACGATAAATAAATGCTGATTGTGTTGAATAATGGACGTCGGGACCGTTTGGAGAAACCAACGGGCATCGATATTCCAAACAAATTATTGAGACACGGTCGGTAGACATTTCAAACAAATGAAATTATTAACGAAAGACGAGATTTTTCCAGATATTTATGAACATACTGTCACACCAAATATATGCAAAATTGACAAATACACAAAGAGATATTAGGTTTTATTTTAGCCTTAGAAATATTTTCTTTCACTCAGTCCATGCGTGGGACTTCTATTTAGCTTCATGGTCCTTCGACTTGTGTTCTCCTTGGGGGAAATAACAATAATTATACAAATCGTAAACTCAACACAGTCAGGAAAAGAAACCCGGACAACCATGTCGTACTTCTGTTGAAATACATTTTGTAGCAGTGCGTCACGTCAGAATATTGTTTAAAATAAAATAGTCAATCCCAGCCAAATCTAGGTCAAAGGGTCAGACTGCGTGCATATAATTATAGATAGTTAAAACAAAAAGTATTTGAACTTTTGACGGTTGTTCAACATCTATGCACGGTTACTAAACTAGTAACCGTGATCTATGAAAACCATAAAATTGTTAGTAGTCCTAATTTTTGCACAGTCGAAAATAAAGCGGAAATTCAACAAGCACTCGCAAAAGCGAGCGATTGAAAAGCGGAAGCGGGTGAGAGGTTGGGCGAAATGAGTTCTGTACTTTGTTTGATGAAGCGATGCTGATGCCACATTGTCGCCATAATGAGGCCACAATGAAACGAAGCGATAACCGCCTAACTTTTTAATGTCGCGACATTGATGCGATGCTGAAGCCATAACAATGCCATAATGATGCGATGCTGAAGCGAAGGTGAAGCTGAAGTGAAGCCAAAGCTTCCGCGAGAACTGTACTGTACATGTAGGTATGAGGAAAGTGTGACCAGATTTTCAACCAAACAAATTTAGTCACCTGCAGTTCAGACAGATTCTTTCGATAGTGCCATGAGGTTTCAACCAATCTGTAATTTAAGTTTAAGGAATATATACAGTTTGAACATGAACAGTCAGAGAATGACTGAGATAAGGCTCCAAAACTGCATTCACTAAAACAAAATGGCCAATTCTGATTTGAAAAACAAACAAACATGTCCCATGTTGCCCAATGTTTGTACAAAGTTTGAATGAAACAACCATACATGACCAAAATCGGTTCTGGAATGGCAGAAATGCTTGATTTTGATGAATTTTTAACATTAAAATGTTCGCCATTCAGCCATCTTGAATTGAATATGTTTGAATGTGATCAGACCAGTAAGGTCCAAAATACAGGTGGAAAGGCATGGACTGAAGTCAAATGGAGGTCAAGACCTAAGTCCCTGTTGTATGACTTTATAAGAACAAAGACTAACAAAGCATCTGGCATTTCATGAGTGATAGTGGTAGCAGTGTAGATGGCTCTGATGGCTACATGTACATGCATTTCAGAAGCTCACTGAAGCTTATATAAAGTTCAAAATAACAGAGACTTTTGAAATAAATCAACAAAGTCACAAGAGACCTTCCAAGTAGGTGAAATAAACACTGACAATGTTACATACAAGCCAGTAGATATCACAACTTTCAATCAACAAATTAGATGATGAATTGTATGCGGGAAATGTTAAAAGTTGAAAAAAAAAGAGGAATGAAGATTATACATTAATTTTTCAATAAGCGTTAATAACATTCAATAACTGACAGTCCCTTCGGCACATGGTAACTTCTGACATTTAAAAGATTTAACACAACCCTGAAGACATTAAGATGCTATCTATGAATCTGTTATTCTCCTTAGACAACTAAAACGAGAAGCAAAAAAGGTAATGACTACATTGACGTAAATAAAAGATGCCGTTTTATATGTTAACTAATGTACTTCTTTGTCTATAGACCATTAGAGCACAGGGAGCAACCCATCAAAATGGACTTTGAAAATGAAACCCAATCTATCAGAGTTCTTATATTGTCATGAAACAAATATGTCAACCTTAAACATTTTCAACAATAACTACATCCTACTGTACTGTTTTTATGAAGCAGAATTAAAGAAAACAAGTCATTGAAAATGACACAGTCCCTGTTAAATTTTTGAAAGTTCTCTTTGTGTTCGTCATATTAAAGCGAAGAGGTTGTTGCGAGCGTGTCCTTGAAACTTGAGTTCCAAGTGGCATATACAACAGATTGTTTATTTACATCAAAACAAGTGTTCCGTGTTGTAGTAATATGGCCAAAAATAAAAACAGCCGTTATTCGGCCATCTTTGATCTGATTATGAAACACACTGATATGTATGATGTACATTGTATGTGCCAAATACAAATGAAAATGGTACATAAATTGTGGAAATATAGTAGTAAGGCCAAAATGTCAGATGGCTGTTAATCGGCCATCCTTGACCAGATTTTGAAACAAATTGTCATGGACATGCATCCTAACATGTATAAAATACATGTATGTGCCAAATTTGAATGAAAACTGACAGAGCACGTCCAAGATACCGCATAAAAAATAAAAAACAAGATGCCTGCCAGTCGACCATCTTTGATCCAATTGCGAAATAAATCGTCATGGACATGTATCCTAACATGTATAATCTATGTACCAAGTTTGAATGACAATTGACAAAGCATGTCCAAAATACAACATTTTCAAAAAACAAGATGGCTGCCAGTCGACCATTCTGAATCGAATCGCTGAACAACTGCATGTGCATATGTCCCACATAAGGTACTCACACACAGACGGTCGGGGACATGTATCCTAACATGTATGATCTATGTACTAAATTTGAATGAAAACTGGCAAAGCATGTCCAAAATACAACATTTTCAAACAACAAGATGGCTGCCAGTCGGCCATTTTGAATTGAATCGCTAAACCACTGAATGTGCATATGTCCCACATAAAGTACTAGACACATGCAAAGAATGAACGGAATCAGTCCAAGGGATTCTGAGATATGACTCTGGACGGACGCACAGACGCACAGACGGAGACCGAATTATAAGTCCCCGTTTTCGGACTTCGTCCGAACGGGAACTAATAATATTGTTGAATTGGTATGAGTTGCATTTTCACCAATTTTTCAATACATGTAATTTTTGGCCAAATTACATATACATGTAGTGGTATCAAATAAGTAAAACTCAGATAACAGAAAAATAAATTTATGGTGGACCACAAATCCTCAATTTCATTTTCCAGCTTTTTAGCTGCTGTATGCATATCATGAACATTCTAACATTATATGAATAAGGATTTACAGATGAAGTGTAGATCACATGACATTGATTTCATCCAAATTAATCGGTGTACACTTTCCAATATTGCAGATTGACCATGCCCTGTGACACTTCCAAAATGCTCCCTAGATTACATGTACTATGAAATGAACACCACATATATTTTTCATGTGTGACGATGTGCATAATTTGTGCGTATTTTGTTAAAATGCATATCACACCTAATGCACATGTTCATTATAGTTGCCACACACTAAGGTGTACAAATAAAAATATTAGGGATACATTTTGTTACCACCATTTATTTTAAATATGTTGCGTTGTAAAGCATAATCTCACTTTTTTTTTAAACTTAATGTGTAGATTTTCAATCAAGACTAGGCGTCCTAGTGTGCGTAAGAAAATAAAACCTTGACACTGAATGCACTACATTTGTTGTTGCCATTATGAGCTATATTCTCTCTCAATAAATAAGTACTACCGTACATGCGGAAAAAGATGTATAATATTAAGGTTATCCTGAGAACACTGCAAAGTATGCACTCAGGCAGTACGGGAATGCACTGAACTCAGCTACATGCCAGTCGATACAATCACCATATTACTTAGCAGTATTCTCAAGGCAACCTCTTAGTATATAAAATCGGGCCAAGACTTAAGAACTAGAATATGCATCACCATGCAGTTTTCCCACCATCTTTAAACATGACAGTCACGGTCCAGGGCAGGATTGTTACGATAACCAATCAGGATCATGACTGGGTGTAATCGAACATGCAATAACGATCCTGTTACATTAATCGCAATCATGATTGGACAAATCAAACGTGCCTTAAACTCACTAGAGGACACTGCAGATACTAACCTAGGATAAACCTGCCATCTTACAAGGTACAACCGTAAAGCCCTTGAAGATATTCAGTTGATGTGAAACTAGTACAAAATATGTGACGTGCATACATATACACTGCACCTGTATTCAAAAACAGTTTGATCCTGTGACATGACGTGTATAAAAGAACACAAAACAGGTTTGATTGAATAAAGAAGTCTAATAGCACATGTGACATGCGCTAGGATAGCAATTTAGCGCTAGACAGCGTTTCATATATAGAGACCTCTTGGAATATCTTTAGGCTGTGATTAAATCTAACTGTGGTATTAAACCAATCAATGTCAAGCAATTCAATTGGCTTTGTTGAGTTGTACTTTCTAACACAGACATTATTTTTTTTTTTTTTTCAAGGAATCATGTCTTTGGGAAGGCTTTGACAGCAGTTTACTCAGTCTAGTAGTGGTGACATCCTGCATGGTATGAATACACCATGAGATTGGAATCTGTACAGAACTACATTGCTAGATACAGGTGCTGTGAACTGAATAGCAGTTATTGTGAAACTGGACAAGTTATAATTACGTTGATTGATGAAAGAAAAAATTAATTTAACACTTGAAAATGGTTTCTATGTTTGTATTGGTTGTAAATACTGTAAATCTTATATTTTACCAACAGAAGTACAGTAAAATACTTTATTTTAACTGGGTGGGTGTTTTGTATGAAATTTATTTTCACTGATTTTTGACGAGTTGAATGTAAAATACGAGAAAAAAGGTATATTCGCTGGATTGTATTTTCACTGAATTGTTAATTCAGTGAAAATAAGGTATTTTACAGTAAATGTTGTATGGGATTCACGTCAACTACACTACAATGTATGTGCAGTGCTGTGACTATGTGCAGTGCTATATGTAACTGATAGTATTTGAACAAATCTGAATGTTATAATACATTTGTGAGAACAGCGTCCAGAATAATTTTGAAAAATCCATTATGTTATTATTTTAATGTTAATGTGTGCATATAAGCTATTTGCAATATCAAATATGTTAATATAATAGTTAAAGCTTCTTTTTTGACATGTTTCCGACATCAACAACTTTTCACTTTAAGTAAATAATAACGTGTGTTTACAAATGAAGGGCTGCACTGCCTGAGCAGAGGTGCCATGTAGTGAAGCAACCACTATCAAATTTTCAGATTTACAACATGCATCAGAATTTTAATAAACATGTAAAACTATGTTCTAGCAAGGAAACTTATTTGTATGGTTCAAGTGACATTTAACGTAATGGTAAATCCCTTAAGTTACATTGTGTATCTATTGGGATTTCGTTAAAAAATGATTCAGGTCTTATTATCCAGCTACTTTTCTAAATAAACCAACACAAACATGATTGAGCTTTCTCAAATACCTTGCAAGTCAACCAAGCAAGTTTTCTCATTCACCACGCCCCACAGGTTAACATTAAAAAAGGTGACAGATTCTACAGCACATTAGTCCTAAGGCTGCCAAGGTAGTACAATATAAAAGAGTATGTTAACAGCCTATATAAAGTAGACATCTATTCCAAACTGACTTAACCTTTTGTGTGCCAGATATTTTTCCCCAGCAAAATTCAGTGCAAATATTTTTACATATACAGATATTGCTTTTAATTTTTGATCAAAAGGTTTATCAATTTTTATCAACATTTCATGTGGGGAGGAACAATTAAATCAAAGCACAAAATATTGTGGTTTATACATAACAAACTGATAACTAATTTATAACAGAAAGACAGTAATGCAATTATCGTTCACATCACACAGACGCTCATTTGTGCAATACTCTCACAGGAGAAAAATAATCCACCAAAGTTAATCAAGATTCTCTTTACTCTTTCTTTCTTCGACCTAGCTGACAAAAACGTTATATGTTTTTTTTTTAGAATGCCTGATATAAAATAGGTTCTTGTAGATTAATAGCCCTGAAAAAGAGGCCACTATCATTTGCCTTTTTCCTGTTTCTCTTGTTTTTATTTAATTCATTAAAATTAATATGAATAGGGATTATTCTGATTATTATTAAACTACCAATAGTAACCACTTACTTTTATTATTCATATGAAAACTATAAATCTATAATGAGTTTTAACTACTGAAAAATACTTTATTTTCTCTTGGAATTAATTTTCACTATTTTTGCTGAAGGAATGATTCAGTGAAAATAAAATCCAGCGAATATTTCCTTTTTCCTATATTTTACATTCAACTCGCCAAAAATCAGTGAAAATAAATTCCATACAAAACACCTAAAATTTCTTTTCAGCGAAAATTAATTCCAGCTAAAATAAAGTATTCTACAGTATTGAAAAAGATGGTTAAAATGTCACTTCCCCACAATGTTTTAACATGTGACATTAGAGACGATTAGAACTACATTGTTGCTGTGCTATTGTAGGTTTGGCTGGAGTATAAATATACATAGTCAATGATCATGTGATATGTAAATAATTATATGGTTATAGCCAATATTTTCATTTTGTCGCATAAAGGCAGAAATTATCTTTCACTGTCACGACCTGACCATGTATGCTTTATCAAGTATTGACTGTGGTTCCTTTCTGACAACGCTGTTATGACTATCTGTTCACATATGTACATGTATGTAATTTGCTTTACACTGAATTTGAAATTCATTGAATATGAACACATTAGTATTCATATAGTATTCATAGAACCTAATGGAGATCTTAGGATTATTACGGGTATGAGGAATATTTGATGATCTGAATTTGGTTAGGATTCTGCATTCTTTATAATAACTATGTCCACAGTAATTCAGTCGAGCCAAAGCATATATATAAAGCAAAATTTGATACGTCAAAAAAACCTGTCAAATAACAAGCTTCTCTCTGATTCGTCCAATTGTTAGGTGTTAGTGTTTGGCAGCCAATCAGGCACAATCTTGTGAAGCTTCGCATTGACTCCAGTAATTCTGAACGGAAGCCGATCTCTGTAAATACATGTGTGTTGGAACTCTAAGTGTTAGCTAAGGAAATTTAAATACATAATCAAACGGGAAGTCAAAACAATATCCAGTGTTCCAACTCACTGAAAGGCATTGAAATTATATGGTTATTACATATTCGTCACAATTCGTACAAATTCAGACCATCAAATACCTCACACAATATTCCCAAGACTAAAATTAGATCTATGAATGCTCTCAAAGTACTATTTCAAGAACTGCCTGAAAATTATATAAACACATTTCTGCATGTACTGCTACTCAAAAAATCAGTAGAAAGCCACTGTTCAAACACTGCAGCATGCACATTGCGATCGCAAATATACCTTACGAGCCATCTCTGTCTGGGATATATCCCACTTCATATCTGTTTTATCTCTGAAACGTGCTAATTAACGGCTCACTTCAGAATGATGATGGCATGGTACAGCGTTGAATAAACATTCAATTACGTAACTGGATATTAAAATATTTGAGAATCTAATTGATAAGCTACAGCTTATTTACAGTCAAATAGGTAATAGATATGTACATAGTGGAATCATATACCACTGATGGGATGGAGTAGTTTAATTACCTCATCAATCAATATTGCCATTTTGAAGCTGGACTCTAAGAAGATACTTTGTGGAGACAAATCTGAGAATTCACTCAAATTTCACAAATACACCAGGACACAATTCATTATCATAAAGAGAAATTTGAGCAAAAAAATCAAATGAGAAATTGAAATGACCGCATTATTTATTTTGCTGCTTAATAATAGAAAGGGGTTTAATGTGAAAGGTACTTGAAGTGCAAAAGAATGAAACAAAACATACATCACTGAGGGTTGCATCGATACCAAGTCAAGGATTCCCGAGAATAGAGGGGACTTCATAGTAATTATAAGAACAGGATTCATCTGAGATATATACACTTCTTTATCAAAACATCATAGAAATTAGCACAAACACTGTATGATTTCCAACATAGCATCAATATTAGTATGCATTACAACAGCATTTCTTAGTTGAAATACATTTTCCTCATGAGCTCCAATGCTTTGAAGGCATCCAATTTCAAGGCTAAAAACTGTCTTTACTACACTCAGTGAAAGTCTGATGGAAATATTTGATGAAGTGAGACAGCAATGCTTTTCACAATGTGGCCTCCTGTGAATTCGGAGTTCTGTCAAATGTCACCGAGAGTTGACAGGTTCAAAATGGTGAGGAAAAGCCATATTTTTTTTATCATATTTTTATTATGTACCTAGTACACATTTACTGCATTTATAATTATTGTCACACCATGAACATTAATTGAAGATTAAAAAGCACTTAGTCTATAATAAAACGAAAAAAATAACTGCTATAGGGGAAGACTCCAAGTGCAAAGCATTCTAAAACACACTTTATTTTGAGTGGAATTTATTTTAGGTGGACATTTTAGTGTCTTGAGTGTAATTTAATTATTTTCACTGATATCTGATAAGATTTATGCAAAGTCTTTGGGGAGAAATATTTGCAATAGTATTTTCACTGATTTATTTAAAAAAACAGAACCCCTAAATGAATTTGAGCTCTGGGATGCTGGTATAGTAAACTTGAGTGCTATGGAAACACTATGTTAAAATACATGTATACTTGACAGACGGAAGCTTTCATACTAGGAATATAATTAAATTGAAACTAACCAATCTGTCATTTCAGTGAATTATTTATTTTTAAGCTATGAGAAATAATAATAATAGTACAGTTTCATTTCAATAGGAAATAACTGACCATATACCGGTACATAGAGACTGTAATATAAGTGGACTTACCCCTAGAGACGTGTCATTTCATTCAGTAACACTCCCAAGAATAGAAAGCTTTTCAAAGCAAGTAAAACCTTTAAATGGCATTCTGCTCATAATCAGAAGCATAATTGCTTTGAGCTAAACAGGAAGAAAATGTACTTTATAGGGCAACAATAATAGTGCTTGACCGAGATCAGAGTGGCAACGTCACAGAGCACAAGTCAAGACGTCATAATACAGACGTTTACATGTAGTGGACAGCACTGTCAAAATGTCCACAGATCTATAAATCTAAGTGTAAACATCCAAACATTTAATCTTATTTTTGATAACCTGCACGTTTTATATTACACAACAATTACTACAATCAGTCCAATTGTTGAATGTGTATTGAGTGACAATAATAAACATAGTTGAACTCTGGTGACCTTGCCCTTTGTTATATAATACAATTCCCTTTAACATATTTTGTTTCAATATAAATATGCATTGTCATAATTAATTTTGAGTACAAACAAGTTTTGGGGTTGAACCAACAGTTGGGGAATTAGTCTACCGAATGTCCTTTAAAGATGTAAATATCTTACAAAAACATTGGTGCCTTATTTGTTTAATTATTTTAAGGGACATAATTTCCAGCTTTATTCAAAATAATTCAGATATTTTAGAATTAAAAACAAATGCCTCATCGCAAAAAAAAAAAAAAGTGCTGCATTTAGACGTGAATAGATTCATAAAACATGCAAGATAACAGAAAATCTTAGCTGGCTTTTATCCAAGTATTTTGTACAGGTGTCTGTCAAAAATTAATGATTCACTGAGACAAATATGAACCGCGTCATTGTGTGACTACTACTGTATTATATGAAAAGTAAAAAAAAAAAACCACCCTTTATGAATAGCTATCATGTTGCAAGCTCTGCTTTGTATGCAAATCAACTTAAATAGTTAGTTGGTGTCCAGTGGAGGGAGAAGTCAACAGTACTGTTGCCTCCTGAAAATCTACATCTTCAAACACTGCAATCTTTGAAGTGCGTTTTTAAACCAGTATGATAAAAACTCTATCATTCTGTTCTAATAGCTGAAACATATTCCTGTGAGTTTTCATTTGTCGAATGAACTGTTTGTCAAATACAGAATACATATATTTTACAACAAATTTCTTTTTAAAATGTGGATGAAATGTTTTGCTTTTTATGTATTTTTTATGTATTGTTTTTGATTTGATAACTTTGAACTAAACAGATTTTCTATTAGCTTCAGATCTTGATCAAAGTTTGGCACCCAGTTCATAGGAGTGCTCATATTGATTTTCTGACATCTTGTTTTTTGTAAAGATTTTATTGGTAGGTTTGCAAATGTGTATCAGACTGTGCAATCTCTCCATTTTGAAACCCAGTATGGGATTCTGAGATACATTACCAAGGATATTATTACAAGATAAATCATTTGCTTCATTGAACGCATACAACAATGCATATTTCCACCGAGATCAGTGACCTTTGATGTGTATCACCAGTGATCAGTCAAGTAGAAACAGTCAAAATATTATATCAGATTTTCTCAATTTTTGCATGATATTTTCATACAGGACATCTGTTGTTCAAACTCAGGGAAGACTTTATACTGATGAATAAGGTGACCACGTTTGATGAAGTTTGAAATAGAATTAGTAAAGTTATTATGCACACAATAACAATTAAACGACGACAACGACGACGACGACAACGACAACAACAACAACGCCGGACAAAATTTTTCCCTTAATATACCTTTCCCTTCCATCTTTGATGGTACGGGCAAGGTAAAAACAAGCCAGTGAGACTACATTTTCTTAGTTATTACACCTTTATTGCTATTTCAACTTAATAAAGTTGGAGGTCAGTGACTGCTCCAAACATGTGGCAATGCTGCAACTTTGCACAAAAATGAACGCCAATAGTCCATTTGGACAGCAAAACAAAATGATCAACCGGGTGTTATTAGATAACTAAAAGTTTCATATCAAGTTCAAATAAAATTGGCTGAGATATCAGAATTTCAAATAAAATGGCTGACATAAAGCTTGTATAATTTGTGACAAGGCCACTTGTCAAAGATGTCTGATGCACAAACCAAGGAAAATTAAAGAAAATCTAAAGTTAACAGTTGGGGCTATTTCTGATATGAGACAGAATCAATCAAATCTGCCTTATTGAAATGTTTTAATTGACACTGAGATCATTTTATTGAATCATTTACATCAAATCAAAGACATACCAAACTAAGTTATATATACAATTAATACGTATAATGAAATACTACAATAGAAATATTAGAACTTTATTTTATTTGGACAGCTTGTGGTACATCTCTCCCATAATGCATTGCATTTATGTGCAGTAACACACTCAAATAAGCAAAATTTGAATTTCTCTCCCATAATGCATTGCATTTATGTGCAGTAACACACTCATAAAGCAAAATTTGAATTTCTCTCCCATAATGCATTGCATATATGTGCAGTAACACACTCATAAAGCAAAATTTGAATTTCTCTCTCATAATGCATTGCATATATGTGCAGTAACACACTCATAAAGCAAAATTTGAATTTCTCTCTCATAATGCATTGCATATATGCAGTAACACTCATAAAGCAAAATTTGAATTTCTCTCTCATAATGCATTGCATATATGTGCAGTAACACACTCATAAAGCAAAATTTGAATTTCTCTCTCATAATGCATTGCATTTATGTGCAGTAACACACTCATAAAGCAAAATTTGAATTTCTCTCTCATAATGCATTGCATATATGTGCAGTAACACACTCATAAAGCAAAATTTGAATTTCTCTCTCATAATGCATTGCATTTATGTGCAGTAACACACTCATAAAGCAAAATTTGAATTTCTCTCTCATAATGCATTGCATATATGTGCAGTAACACACTCATAAAGCAAAATTTGAATTTCTCTCTCATAATGCATTGCATTTATGTGCAGTAACACACTCATAAAGCAACATTTGAATCTCTCTCATAATGCATTGCATATATCTGCAGTAACACACTCATAAGCAAAATTTGAGTTTATCTCCCATAATGCATTCCATATATGTGCAGTAACACACTCATAAAAGCAAAATTTGAGTTTCTCTCCCATAATGCATTCCATATATGCAGTAACACACTCATAAGCAAAATTTGAGTTTATCTCCCATAATGCATTCCATATATGTGCAGTAACACACTCATAAAAGCAAAATTTGAGTTTCTCTCCCATAATGCATTCCATATATGCAGTAACACACTCATAAAAGCAAAATTTGAGTTTCTCTCCCATAATGCATTGCATATATGTGCAGTAACACACTCATAAAAGCAAAATTTGAGTTTCTCACCCATAATGCATTGCATATATGTGCAGTAACACACTCATAAAGCAAAATTTGAATTTCTCTCATAACGCATTGCATATATGTGCAGTAAGGGACGACGTCAAAAGATCGATGTCGGATAAAAAACTTATTTCCTTTAGTTTGGGGGTGGGGGGTTTTGACCTCAAAAAGTTTCCATCCTACAAAAACGATTTTATTTTTTAATGAAGTAAAAAAAATCTTGGAGTATTTGTAGTTCGTTTTTTTTCTATCCAATCATGGACAGAAATAACCGAAAAGGGAAAAAAAATGGTTTGGTTCAAGTGTAAATCTGTGCGTCAAATGAGGTGCATTTGTAAAATCTTGTTACACCCACCCGACAACCAACTGCTATGCAATACTACTGTCCGATTATCAATTTGTATTTAATGGTGAATGTAGTCTGACGCCATGACCAATATTTATCAATTAAGTTTCAGTGGGGGGTAGGGGGGTTTGGAAAAAAACTAAAGGAATTAAGTTTTTTATCCGACATCGATCTTTTGACATCGTCCCTAACACACTCATATTAAAAAAGCAAAATTTTAGTTTCTCTCCCATAATGCATTGCATATATGCAGTAACACACTCATAAAGCAAAATTTGAATTTCTCTCTCATAATGCATTGCATATATGTGCAGTAACACACTCATAAAGCAAAATTTGAATTTCTCTCCCATAATGCATTGCATATATGTGCAGTAACACACTCATAAAGCAAAATTTGAATTTCTCTCCCATAATGCATTGCATATATGTGCAGTAACACACTCATAAAGCAAAATTTGAATTTCTCTCCCATAATGCATTGCATATATGTGCAGTAACACACTCATAAAGCAAAATTTGAATTTCTCTCCCATAATGCATTGCATATATGTGCAGTAACACACTCATAAAGCAAAATTTGAATTTCTCTCCAATAATGCATTGCATATATGTGCAGTAACACACTCATAAAGCAAAATTTGAATTTCTCTCCCATAATGCATTGCATATATGTGCAGTAACACACTCATAAAGCAAAATTTGAATTTCTCTCCCATAATGCATTGCATATATGTGCAGTAACACACTCATAAAACAAAATTTGAATTTCTCTCCCATAATGCATTGCATATATGCAGTAACACACTCATAAAGCAAAATTTGAATTTCTCTCCCATAATGCATTGCATATATGTGCAGTAACACACTCATAAAGCAAAATTTGAATTTCTCTCCCATAATGCATTGCATATATGTGCAGTAACACACTCATAAAGCAAAATTTGAATTTCTCTCCCATAATGCATTGCATATATGTGCAGTAACACACTCATAAAGCAAAATTTGAATTTCTCTCCAATAATGCATTGCATATATGTGCAGTAACACTCATAAAGCAAAATTTGAATTTCTCTCCCATAATGCATTGCATTTATGTGCAGTAACACACTCAAATATGCAAAATTTGAGTTTCTCTCCCATAATGCATTGCATATATGCAGCAACACACTCATAAAGCAAAATTTGAATTTCTCTCCCATAATGCATTGCATATATGTGCAGTAACACACTCATAAAGCAAAATTTGAATTTCTCTCCAAAAATGCATTGCATATATGTGCAGTAACACGCTCATAAAGCAAAATTTGAATTTCTCTCTCATAATGCATTGCATTTATGTGCAGTAACACACTCATAAAGCAAATCTTGAATTTCTCTCCCATAATGCATTGCATTTATGTGCAGTAACACACTCAAATATGCAAAATTTGAGTTTCTCTCCCATAATGCATTGCATATATGCAGCAACACACTCATAAAGCAAAATTTGAATTTCTCTCCCATAATGCATTGCATATATGTGCAGTAACACACTCATAAAGCAAAATTTGAATTTCTCTCCAATAATGCATTGCATATATGTGCAGTAACACACTCATAAAGCAAAATTTGAATTTCTCTCCCATAATGCATTGCATATATGTGCAGTAACACACTCATAAAGCAAAATTTGAATTTCTCTCTCATAATGCATTGCATTTATGTGCAGTAACACACTCATAAAGCAAATCTTGAATTTCTCTCCCATAATGCATTGCATACATGTATATATGCATTAACACACTCTAATAACAAATCGGGTGCACAAATCATTCTGTTTAAATTTGATCAGAGATACTTCATATTTTCAGTGGTAAGCATATTTAAGATAAGGTAAATATCATAAAAATAGCAAGCAGTAATGCGTTGTATTCCTATATTTCATGTTTCCTTCAAATATCCCAAATAAACGAGAGAAGCCCATTGCAAAGCAATGTTAACGTTTTATACATGTTTTCACACCAGTGAAGACTATAAAACAGTAAATAATGTTATAATGGTTGTGTGTTTAATAACAGGTGTTTTATCAGTTTTTATTTTATCAAATATATATTTGTGCTCATTAATTGCCTAAATAATTTGATAATGAATTGCTTCAACAACATAAGGTAATAACATAAAGTGGATTAAGTCTGCTTAACCTGAGAATAATCTGATCATATCTTCGTCTGATCTATCATATATCACTGTTAAAGTGTCCTTGGTCACTACGATTTCACTGGGGCTTAATTTCCACCAATCTGAAAAATGTGTTTGTACAATTTCAGAACACGTAGAGGTAAACAAACAACTAATGAATTTGCTATACCTCAATGTAGTATTGACTAGATGACTTTACATCGCTACTTACCCCTGTCAGTGTGTTAACATGATAATTGATGAGCTTCTAACACTTTGACATACTATTACTCCCTTTTCCAAGCCTGTTGCTGGGCACTTGGTTCTTAGTAAAGTGGCAAAGGGATCCTGACGAATTGATGAGTACAAGGCCAAACTATCAAGTTTGCACGATAACATGAAAAAAAAATGTTGCTAATTCCATACATTCCATACATTCAGTTGAAGTCTTTTTTTCTGAAGGAACATGTTTAAAAACTACATGTTAGAATTAAAACGATCAATAGATTGTAATTAATAGAACATTACGAGAATTGAGAGTTTTTGAGATGTTCCCTTACTAACCGGTATAACAGATCATAGCAAATGGAATGAATGTAAACAAAAGCAGAGTGACCCCCGAGTGAGGACAAACCAGTTAGAAGAACAGAGGTTCAGCCAGCAGACACAACACTATATAAACTAGCAAGGTGCTGCCTGCATGTGACTATGCAAATAGGTGATAAGAAGAGTCTGTCGAACAACACAGTGTGGGACCATTGCATCGGCATACCACTGAATAGAGAGCCGGAACATGTCATCTTGTTTAACTGAAATCTATTTATCATTAGAGGATCATCGCAAAGTAAATATTGACATCTATTAGAAGACTGGAATATGAGCACGATGACAGATTTACTAAGTTCTAACCAGCTGATGTGATTTTACGCAGATTCTCAGAGGAAAAAACTGGTAAAAAAAAAAAGTTGATTCAGCTCAACCTTGCATGCACGTGTAGCGGATTGTTACGTCTTGACAAAGTCCATGTGGATTAAGATAAAGACCAGTTTCAGGGCTATTGGGTAAGTGTGATTCATTAACAAAACGTTGTGATAATGTAACCACTTTAAATACAACTCACAGGCAGCACTTAAACACAAACATGCGTCTATCGTAATTCAGCATGCAGACAAGCAATAAATACAACAAATAGGGGTAAGTATTGGCACCCTAGACAAGACCAACAAAAAATGTTACACACACCAGCGTAGCTAAGACCACGGAATCTTTTTATTATTATGATTATTATTCAGTACTGAACATTTAAAATTTCAGCCCTCCTTCCAAGTCACTTGAATCAATTAACTTACTAGACTATGCTGTCTGAAATAAAACAGTCACCTAGTATACATGTATGTACGTGTGGGTATATTCAAAATTCAACCTATAGCATATTGTCTGAAAAGCCTTCAGTAAAGCGTGGTGTTAAAAAGTTCTTTTTCTCCAGGCATCTATCACAGGCCTTTCACTATAACCCACCCTTGAATACGAGAGGAGGTACAAGACTTGAAGGGGGAACAACAGAACACAAAGCCAGCTTTTCATCTTGTATATTCTGAGTGAATTGCAAACGATATTCTGCCCTCTAAATTGCTGACACTGTGGTTGTTTTCAATTACAGAATACAAAAATACAGATTACCATGTCATTGTTGTGTTTCTTCTCCGTGTGAAATGAGGCATGAAATTTGAAAACTTAGCGTGCTTTAAGCTTCTTATAAAGCCTATATTTCCTGTTATTTATTAGACAAGAAAACATGTCAGAGTGTTGATCCCGCAGTTTGTCCAACACTCATTATCTCAAGCTCGCAGTGAAAAACTCACAATTAAGTTTTTTCAACTTCTATAAAGGAGGATAAAAAGGCAAATCCTGTCAATTATACTGAACAATTCATTCTCTGTACGTATTGTTGAAGAGGAAAATAAAAAGATCACTGGTATCTTTCACCCTGCCAACTTTTTCCCAGGTTGGAAAAAATTTTTAGGCTAAAGCACCACACAATTCTCTACTCGGTGCTGTTTGAATAATTTAAATATAGCTCAAGTTTCCAACTCTTTTAAGGTTTTTTTTTTTGCTCTTCTTTTTTGTGTGTAAATTTTAACCAGGTTTCTAATCAAACTAAATACAAGTTACTACTGCTTGTAGGTGTTCTTGAACAAATCATTAGCAGGTTTCAAGAAACAAATACTACAACAACGGCCATGAAAGAATGATGTCAACAAATTATCTTCAACACAAACAATGAAATGTAAGAAAACATGAGGTATTTTCAAACAAAGCCAGTGGCTCGGTGATAATCATTGCTAACGAGAGCCAAGCCATTACCACAAAAATGTCTATTCTGATAAAGTCTTAGTTTAGAATTCCAGTCGAAAAAGCTCTAGAATTAACAGGCCACTAATACGCAAAATTAAACAGTGCAGTTTATATGTGGTATCAGTATTTTAAGTGCCTGAGGCGACGGAATACCAAAGTACATGCAATATAAAGTATGACCCACGCAAACGACCCAATTGTTTAATTGACCCCCAAGACTGAAAGAACAATGATACTGACAAGATATAAAAAAAAAATATACAAGGACTTACTTGATTCCAAACTTCATAAGACATTTATCGCGGCATCTTCCATTTTTCCAATTTAAAGCAATCCGGCACCGCTCCTTGATCGAAAGATTTCCAATTCTAAAAACAGCAAAGTAGAAATCAGATTGATTATTATCATTACAATATTTTGCTTGTTTAACTTTTCTGCATCACAAAACATTCATAAATCCTGTTAAAACAAACAGATGACTTACAGAGTAATCAGAAAAGTATTAAGGTGGGCTGGATTGAAAACCAAATTTCTCTGAATATCTCATCCTCAGTTCCCAAAAGTTCCCAATTCTTTTTTTATATCACAGTTCTTGGAAATACATATCACATTTCTTGGACCTTGAAGAGACTCAACACAGTATTTATGACTTGATTGGTCATTAAACAATCAAATGACTAATTTTTAACATATCGGTAGTACTGATGAATGAGTTACTGTAAATATACTTATTTATTCACTATTTCTAAATTTTTACGGATAAATGAAATTTTCTAATTTAGAATCAAAAACAAATAAAACATATCATTTTATTTGAAGTAAATCTCTGTGAAGAAAAAAATGCTTACATATGTAGAGATCTGCAATGATGATACCCAGGTAATGTTATGATAACTACAAAACTAGAGTGGGGGTGGTGTGACTCGTATTTCATTTATTTTCATAACCTGCTATAGGGAGTGTTTATTGAAATTTGCGAGCAAAGTTTAATGTTTATTGAAAAATTGTACAAGAACTGGGTTAAAATAACATAAAACACTGCAAAACATCTGTATTCATGCCCTTAGGGGGGAAAGAGCATACTGAGAGCTAACATCAAAAGAAAAATAAATTAAATCATAGTGATATGCAATTTTAATTCCTGTCTGTACATTTTGAGGATTCATAGAATTAGGGATGATTTAATTCAAGGGTTTTTTAACTGTGAGTTCTCTTTGATAATTTGAAATAATTGACGTGTTTCAATCAAACTTCAAACAGAATCAAACTGAAAATCAAAGAAAGTTTACAAAAAAGAGGTATGTGAAGTAGATATAGCATAAATTTGTATATTTAAAATTAATTAAGAATTTAAGGTTAGCTTTTGAACACATCACCAATGAAAAGACAATGTAATATATAAGAAGCTTGACTTTTTGAGATGCACATTGTGAAAGCATCATTACCGGTATATAGTACGAACTGAAAACAAAAAATATTAAAGTAAATTTGATATGATACATTTGATTGTAAATCTGTAGTTTGTAGTCTGTGAATTATCCAGGAGTCTGAATTTAATTTAAATTTGATGCGGTTATCAAGATAATGAGAACTTTATGCAAATTAGGTGATTAATATACATTGATTCCAACTATAAAGCTAATCACGCCAGAGCACCTATGTACCAAGTTTCATACATGTACATGTACTTCAAATATTTGTGGAGCAACTAAAAATTGGCTAATTTTAATTCAAGCAGCTGAATGACTATTTGGGACTATTTTTATGTTTAGACTCAGCCAAAAAGCTGTGTTTCTCTTGACCTATGACCTCTTTTGCTGCATTTATGGGTTACAATGACCTTAAACGATAATGCTACCTTGTTATATATATTTATGAAATTATTATTAGGACACATGTCATTAAGTTTTTGTTATTATTTTCACCAGCACAAAATATATTTCTAAAGAAGAACTGTCTGAAAAAATGACGAAATAGACATTTTTTTAAACAAAGGAGTTCATGTTAAAGCATTATTTCACAAAATAATAAATACTGTTGAATACTTTATTTTCGCTTCAAATCAATTTTTGTTATTTTCGCTGAAGGAATAATTCAGTGAAAATAAAATCCAGTGAAAATACCTTTTTTTCCTTCATTTTAAATTAAACTTGTCAAAAATCAGTGAAAATAAATTCCATACAAAACATCAAAAAAAGTCTTTTCAGCGAAAATTAATTTCAGCTAAAATAAAGTATTTTACAGTAGTATTCACCAGAATTTCCTAGTAATTCTTGACAAGCACAATTACACATCTTGTTATAACAAACAATTCTTTCATCACTTTGTAAATGAACAAAATTTTGAGACATAATGAAATCATTTTACAATGAAACCAATGATAAAGTAGTTTAATGACCATATATATTTTTATATTTGGGTTTTGTGATTAACAACAGCATAAAAAGAAAAATACTGTAAAAATCAAGAAAATCATTTTTTTTAACCGACAAGTCAAAGCATAAACTGTATGAAAGGCCAAAACAATTCAACATTATACTGGCAAACCGTTCTTTGAAAAGAATCTGAAAAACAGTTCAGACTGATTTTACTACACGTGTCCAAGCGAAAATATGGTGGTGCGTCTACGAAAAACAGGTCGAATAGACACTTAACCTAATAACATAACTACACGTTTTCTTTACTGACGTACAAGGCAACTATTTTTATTGCCCTGGTCAAGAAATCAATGAAATATTACAAACTTGTTAAGTTATCAAAAGTTTTGTGATTGATGATGTCTAAGAAAACTGACATGTGTCAATCAAAACATTAACGAACAGTTGATTTGTAGCTGCTGGTGTATTACAACTTACTATAAATGACACCTGTTATTAAAATATGTTGTACACCAGCTACAGATACAACACAAGTAATGCGTTACCATAGTGGACCAACTTTAATTTTCAACTTTGCTCGCATTTCCACATGATTAAATTCATCCATCAATAATTCTTGAAATGTTAAAATCATAAAATAATCTACATTAATTTTTCCATATTTTTACAAAATGTTGATGAAGACTGATAGCTGATGGGAAATTAAGTTCATCTGGTAAAAACTATTGAAGAATTAAATTATAGAAAATATACAAATGTGCAAAATGTTGCATCCACCATTTTGGTGGAAAATATTCACTGAAATTTGAGAATTGAAGTTATCATCACAAAATGAACAAATCTGAGAAAGATCCACCCAAAGTACATTGTATATTGAATAGGAATGAATTTTCTAAAGGCTTATAAAGTGATATAATATAGCATATTCTGAATACTGCAAAGTATTACTAGGATTAACGCAATAATATATTCAGTTTATTTGTTTCCTCAATCTGAGACTAAATCTAGAATCTGAAATCCAAGACTAACTTTGTGTTCATCAAAATGGCAGCTTGAATGATCTAACAAACTTATTATAGGTAAACCGTTGTTGGGGACTGCTCATTAGTTGCTTTTTTCATCTTCTTTCTGGATTCTAAAGATGCAAGTAATCAGTTACGTGTACTTTTTTTGATTACCTTGATTCAATTTACATGTACACTTCATCAAGTATTTTTTACAAGACGCCATTAACTCCTGTTCAAGAAATGTTACAACAATGATAATGACAGCACGATTTTCAAATAAGATTACTACTTTGTGTTGGGCAATGTAGTAATGCACCATTAGCTAATTCACCAACAAAATGTTTATAGACTGAATTTTCACATAACATGAACACTGTGATGAATAAAAAGAGCATGCCTTCACTTTTTTTTAACCTTTTCACCACCAGACTTTTTCACCAAAATTTTTCTGCACTTTTTTCGTAAATATTTTTTGGAAATGAACCCTAATTTTGAAGCCAACAGAAAAATTTGAATCGATTTTCAGTTTTTACATAAAAAATTCACTTTGTTTTTCCCAATATACTAAAAGAAAGTGCAGACTATAAACCGGACTATTTTGTGAATTTGTGATGAAAAGAGGGAACTGGTGGTGAAAAGGTTAAGCAACAGTAAACCAGTGAACATTATTATCCTAATTTCATAAAACTATAACAAAAATCTGATTTAATGAAGAAATTATTACACAATAACTTCAAAATAACATATGTCATCAAAATTGAAGTATAGAAGTCATCACATGTGCAAGTTTTTCACACTATGCTTTTCTAGTTACAAGCACAAATACAATATAAGATCTGGCCACAATGTGCACTAAATACTGACTTTGAGTATACTTGACGCTACCGATACTAGTAGTTACACCTTGGTATTTTATCAACACAACAAAGACATTATCTCTGTTATATTAATATGGTGAAACATGTGTATGTACGATGCAAATACAATCGCCATTTAAGTTCAGACTGAAATGATTTTTGAGTAACCACCAAAAAAACGTTGACAAGTAACAATCCAGACGACATGGACAAGGACAGACATATTTCATTCTGAAACAGCATTCCTTTAATTTCCAATACGAATATGCAAGGCCAAAATAAAAATGGTGATATCTTGTGAAAGAGATATATACCATATTTGTGTACACGTATGTGCTTATGATAGTTTTGTCTTCTGTCAAAACAAGTTAAATATGTAAAATACTAAATTTTCACTATTTATTTTCGATATTTTCGCTGAATAAATGCAACTGTTGGTTTACATGCACTTCTACCAGAGATGCATTAGAATTAGAAATACACTTCTACCAGAGATGCATTAGAATTAGAAATACACTTCTACCAGAGATGCATTAGAATTAGAAATACACTTCTATTAGGTATGCACTTCAATAAATTGGAGTGTATTCCATATTTTGGACAACTAAAAACATATCATTCAGACTTGTGATGACTATTGCATTTATAACAATTTGTAGCACTGATCAACAGTTGGGTGGCACAGATGGCTGACCATGTTTGGCAAAGATCTGGTACTCAACATATTTGAAATTCCATTCGAATTTACCGGATCTAACAACTCAAGCATTTATTTGAGTTGATGATGCATGTATTGTGTCGGAACTGATCTTTAGTCCTTTCCAATTGATAATAATACAGATATTAATCAAAGATCTGTCTATCATGCTACAAATGTCACCCACTGGTACACCTCATGTACCTAGGTATTCATTTACTGACAAGGTGGACATTACACACGCGACAACATCGCCTAATTCAGTCAGTACCCATTCCATGCAATGACAAGGCCAGCAAAAGTAAAATCAGTCCATATATGGGAAATAAAATTATCAAAAAAAAAACTGTACCGGTACATACAAATTTGCAAAATGTTGCACCAAAATTCCACAGAAAAATTGTCATGTATAAAGTTACATGTAGTTAGTCAATATAAAATAACTTAAATAACACCTGCAGTTATTTCCTGATCTATTTCCTGGTTCCGCATAGACTAAACTACTATTCAGAAATACAGCCCTGAAGACAAGCATAACTAGTCATTGAGCCTTGGGTAAGACTACTTTTAAACTTTGAACCCTGATAATGGTATCTCAACTTACATTTACAATAATGCCATACTACAAGCAAGTGCTGACATAATAGTGATACAAGGAGTCATACCTCAATACACATGGATGGCAGGAAGACCAACAACTCAAGATATATTCAGGTGTACTATTGAAAACATCTGGTTATCACTGTTTTTTACCCCCTTTACATATTATCCACTCCTGGTTTGAATA
Source organism: Saccoglossus kowalevskii (assembly GCF_978046115.1). Lineage (NCBI taxonomy): Eukaryota > Metazoa > Hemichordata > Enteropneusta > Harrimaniidae > Saccoglossus > Saccoglossus kowalevskii. The sequence continues at coordinate 14,345,688 of NC_140650.1, read as the reverse complement.
AACATGCACTAGATACAAAATTTAAGATTATACAGTACAGTAACTTAGTAAGACTCAAATAAACTAAAAAAAATAATATTTTGTCTTGTCAGAATTGAAAATTATACTTATTAACTAGACTTCAACGGATAAATTAGAGATTTATTTTGTCTAATTTACCGGTAATTTTCAATATTACAAACTTGAATCGAGATGATATGGCAGCATTATGCTGCACATTTGAAAGCCAGACGAAATGTGGCCAAAAATAGTTGACTTACCTGGTACATGAATATGGTCCCGATAAAATACAACATCTAAGCAGCATGAAATTGTGATGACATGATTATGTCATAATTAAATGATAAATAGGGCCAAGTAGCAAAATATGTGTAAATTTGAAAAAGCATTACAATTTTTTTTATTTTTGTGAATGTAAGGTTCCATCAAATAAATAACAGCAATATCCAATAAAAATCAAGGTTACCTGAATTTGTTTCCATAGAAACAATATCTTTACAAATTTGTCTATAGTGTAAAACCCTACTTTGGCGGATTGGAAAATCGGTTAAATTAATGTGTGAACATTGGAGGTTCACAATTGAAAAATTTTTTTAAAAAAACTCTTGTTTCAAATGTGTGTTAGCCATGACCAACACTAAACCAATGCAATTCATTGATCCCCATCCAATTGATCCAATCAATTTTGTGAAAATAAATTTCATGGAAAAATAAAACATTCTACATTAAAAAAAAAAATTAAAAATCAATTTAAACAGGAAATAATTTCACCATACAGTGAAAAACAAATAAAACTACGAACACCATTTTGCTAATATTCAACATGACCCACATTCTTTTCTAGCGGTGAACCCGCAGGTCGGATGATAAACTCTTGACCTTTGCATCCTAGCCAGGTATTTAATCAAGGAAATATGATTTGTGTCACCCAAGTGTTTTCTATACGTGTACATGTTTTTGTTCATATCACTGTGATTTTTCTGTATCAAAATCAATAAATAATCACTGCTGTCAAACAGGAACAGAAAAAAAAAAACATTCCACTTATCAAACAGGTGAAAACAGCAACATTTCAGATGGATTTTGGAATACAATAAAGTGTTAAACCATTTGCGGGCCAAAGTCGACTATTGTCGCCCATTATAAAATTAGTCTGCATCATTTTTCTCCATATTTTTCAAAAATTTTGATAACAATTAGAACTGATGATCATTTGGTACAGTATTTTGGTATAGCACTCAAATTATAAATGCATGTCAAGTATTCAGCTTAGCAAAGTCAAGACCTGATTGGTGCCAACTATATTATACAGTAGTTGAACAAATTTTATTACTGTAAAATACTTTATTTTCGCTTGGAATTAATTTTCGCTATTTTTGCTGAAGGAATGATTCAGTAAAAATAAAATCCAGTGAATATATACCTATTTTCCTATATTTTACATTCAAAAAATCAGTGAAAATAAATTCCATACAAAACACTCAAATTTATTCCAGCTAAAATAAAGTATTTTATAGTATTTCCAAGATCAGTTACACAACTGTTTTTAAATGCAGTAGTCATTGAACAAGCATGTTGACAAATCCTTAGGTTATGGTAGCAATAACCATCAATGGCTGCCATTTTGCTTGCAAATTGTATGGCAATCCAAGGTGGCAAATAGCGTACTATGACACAGGACATACAAAGACTCCAAAACTACTGTAATGTACATATCATTTCTAATTTATCAGTATTTGTCACACCAAATGGTCACATGACAAATTCGAAATGGGTAAATCATGTTTTTTTCGTAACTATCTTAAAAGCGTCAATCTTTTCCTCTTGGGGATGTTGTCAAATTGTTGGAGATGGCTAAAAAGGAAAGGTCAGAGGAGGGGTCAAAAGACTATTTTTATCTAGATAGTCAACATTAATAATTTGTTTTTGTGTTTTCATTCATCAAAAAAATTCTACTACTTTAGTAGGCATGATCCTACGTGACTCACATTTTTGGGTAAACTTTCCCAATTTGAGAACACTCCTTATATGATGTCACATTTGTTTATATTTTGCACTCATGCACTTGAGCAGTGACTGGTTGGAATGAACCAGTCATTCACACTGCTAGATATCTACACAATTTCAGGATTTCATGGTATTTCATGTAGACAAAATTCTGCGAAAGTCACAGACAATCACTGTGTTGCAGAACACCACAAAATGTTCCACTGCTACAAAATATCGCATATTTTCACTGACAATCAAATTTACAGTATACTGTAAAAAAACTAATATGAACCTCGGTTTATATTACAATGTGTCAATTTAAAAATTTGGGTCAAACACTCAAGTTTGAGGTGCGGTTTATATTATTACGTACGGTACATATTGCAATCACTAAAAATTAATGAGCGTGGTCATTTTTTCCCCACAATACATGCACAAAACAAACAATACACTGTATAATCTTTTCAATAGGAGTCACTCTAATTTAGGCGTCAAGGAAGAGTCAAAGGCCTTAATTTGGTTCTAAAATAGGTGTCACAAAATATTGAAAAATTACAGTAAATCAAAAAAACACATGATAAAAAAAATACTCAGTATATTTAATGGAATATGCATTTATTTTTTTAATTTTGTTGGTAACAAAAAGTATATTCTAATAGAAGTTTCAAATAAAAATAAACACAAATGTAATTGCTTAGTAGCAAATGATCATGGTACAGTAGCACAATCCGGTCATGTTGCATTTCACAAGTGAATAACTTACTTGTTTTCAAAGTGTTGCAATTGTTGATTATTACTCAGTAGTGATTATAATAACATACAAAAAATAATTTTGGTGAATTGTTATGAAATGCAAATAATATTAAACTTAGTTTCACCATAATCGAATGATTTTGGTCACATGTAAACGCTGGATGAGCTACGAAACAAACAATAAATAGCTGTGAATATTTTTTAGACATGTGGTCGAAACAATTGAATAGGATTAGGAGCAATGCCGTTTTGGACCAGCTGGTTGAAACAATGAAGTCAGTCACCGTCTTGTTGAATTGTTAGTACTTTTTATGTTTTCAATTTTTGTCAAGAAATCTTTAACCCTGAAGCCGGAATCGAGAGTGCAGTTGTATTAAGATTTTTATGCTATTTTTTATACATGTATCAAAGGTAAGAACACTAAATTTTCTATTTAATTATTCAAAAAGATTCACAAAAATTCAGACCATGCCCAAGCCTGTAAAATGGATGTGATTTCCAATTTTTTTTAGGAACATTAATTATGCAGATTTATTCTAAAAAGGGACAAAAGTTAAACCACCATTCCTGCTGATCTGCACTGGCTCGGAAGATGAATTCTGATTGGCTAAAAAAACAAAAGACTTGTGGCGTTGAATGCACGTTCATTCTCAGTAATGTTATGCAAATTAGAAATTCAAACTAGCTAATCATTTACAACCTTCCGAGCCAGTGCAGATTAGCCCCACCATTCACATAAAAGATGCTTTTTAACTTGCCATCCTAGATTGGTAATGTTTGATCAGTTTGACATCATGGCCCTGATGACCAGCAGCACACTGAATAAAACACTCATTCATGTCTTTTTTCTCAAGAAATTTAAAAAGCTGTATTTACTCTCATAATCTTCCGCACAGTTCATTCAAGTTACATCTTATCCCAAAGTAAGACAATCCAAAGCAAGTTGATCTTTCTATAATCTCAAATTTACTCAGATTTCAAGATTAGCAAAAAAATATATTGTTTTTTGCAAAAGAAAACACTATAAAATTCCGAATTACAAACACTGTTCTAATGTAAAATAATTACTAGTTACCCCATGATGAACTATAGGCTCTATAGGGCCTGTGGATAAATCAATAATAATTTTTTTTATAATATGTTGTTAATATCACTGATTTGAGATGCATTCACCACCTCATAAACATCATTTGATTCACATTTAAAATAAAATCTAGAATAGTGACAAGAATATTTATATTATATGGCCTCAAAAAGTTTTACTAGGCCATTTGCAATCAAACAAATCACTCAATAAAAGTAATGAAGTAGGAGTTCATATCCCAATTTGGGGTTGAGGAGTGGGAGTGGCACTTTCTGATACAGAGTAGGGCAACAAAAAATGCATTGTCCCCATTAGATGGAGACTTTCTTTGGAACGCAAGACAATTTAGGGTCAGAGTCAGACCCTAGATTTTAGGAGGTCATTTTGAAGTGTTTGAAAACAATTCAGTAAGGAGTTCTTGGCATACATGGGAAAATAAGAAAAAATCTCCTGATTGGGTGATATTATATCTTTTTTTCCACACAAACAAAAACAACACAATTTTTCTACACAAATCGAATATTGAGTGGGAGTCAAAAAAAAAAGACAAACTCGAGAGAAAGTCAGGGGCTCTTGTAGTCATTACTTTTAGGGGCGGTGCCGTGCAGTATAGCGAAAAATAACAAACATAAATATATTATATTGACAAGAACACGGACATGACATGCAGAGGTAACACCAAAAAACAGTACTGTATTTATTACCTTTGATTGAGATGCTCGTCTTTCCCAATGTTGACAAGATGACGTGATAACCTACGCCACACAATATCTTGCTGGCATAACCGATACAGCTTACGACAGACAAGAGTAACGCGTCCTAAACAAGCAATGTCGAAATACGATATAACCTCGAACAAAATGTCATCCGGCAAGTCTAACAGATAAAGCTTCATATTCAATCCGATCTTACAAACACGATCGGACTGCTGCGCAAAATTACAGAAATCAAAATAAGCGGACAGCTGCGAACTCTGTCGTCGACGACTTCCGCAAAACGAATTCATAAAATACCAATTGTTGAACTGATTATTCTCCGAAAACAGATGGCTGTCACACTTATAGTCATTTGTGCCTCGCTATATTTAAGTGTGACCACATTCAAGTCATTTTGAAAGACTCCAATGGGATTTCGCAAGATCTGGAACATTATAAAGAAATCTAAAAAGACGCCATTTTGTTTATGTCTGAAGTTCGGTTGTTAGTTACCTCTTCCCTCCAATCGCTCACAGAGAAAAAAAAAGTTTTTAAAAAAAGAGCGCCACCGCGCGGAAGTTTTAAAAACTTCGTGTCATGGTACGTGATACGGGTATTGTGAAATAGTATCAGCGTAACGTCGAGTGCTTATTTTTGTCTTACATGAATTAGATAAAATATACCGTCCTTAGATCAGTATGTGTATCTCCCCTTGTGTTGGGTATACATAACACGTAGTAACATAATCTGAACCAAAAGCAAACAAGGGCGTGGGTACTTGACAAACACCGGCAGCAAAAATTAAACTATAAACATTACACTGACCGTAAGAATTGGATGCTACACGGTTTTTGAGTTTTTAAAAGACCGCGTATATAGATTGCCCCCACCGACCAAGTAGAACCATGACCCGTATCTCATTCATGCTCATTGTATTGACATGCATACCACTGAACAGGGAGTTGTGTTTTACTCGGTATACGACCGCCGCATCTTGTGAACCTGTATTCATCTGATGTTTGTTTTTCGATGAATCGCGGACATAAAAGACGAAAGGCTGAGGATTTTCCCTTTTTATAGGCAAGGAGAAGCTTGGCGCCTTTTGGGTAATCGAAAACTCATTATATGCTAGGATGAACACTAGCGTGTAAAAAATCGGCTTTCGGTAATTTCATCATCATCGGACTATTGGAATACGTGATTTAAGAGGTGTCACTCCTATGGAGCTGGGGTAACGGCGGTTTCACTTTTGGGGGGATACAGTGCTGCGTCGTCGTGACGTTTGGTGACACGACTCGGAACACCATTCACCGCTTTATTTGCGAGTTTCCGGAAGCCCTCGGACAAACTATTTTTGTCGCCGGGAATATAGAAGGGCAATCAATGTTGTAGGCGTGCCCTCTGGATAAATTCGTTGCTTGTTGGCTGAAGTGTTCAGTTACCGGGACGACGTTGTGGGATTGTCAGTATCTTCTACGGAGTCTGAATCAACGAAGAGTGAGGAGTAAAGAGGTGTAGCTACTGTCAAAAAGATATTCATATAAGCTTATCACTCCGCCTTTTGTATAACCACACGTTGAGATGCGGCCAGTTAACGTCACATGGTGAGTTTATACGTACTATAAAATCGAGTTTTACTTTGGTGTACATTATACGATGAACACCTGCCGGAAAAGAATGTGAGTGTCATAGGAGCAGACGAAGGGGGTCGATCACTGACGATGCGTAGCAATTCCACAAGTGACCAGCAACAATATATTGTTTTTAAGCCCCATAGATCGTTTCAGTAACTCACCTCTCAATAGCGTTACCGCACGCACAGTGCACTCACTACCACCGCGATTGTCGCAGTAAACGCCCTTCAACTTAAACCAATATTAAATACACGCTTTTTTCAGAAGTCGGTTCCAGTGTGGTCGAAATGTAAACGCCGTTGCACGTGCCGCGGGGCTACTTTGGGTCACGCACTAGTTGCCTTATCTTCGCCTACTTTTGTTTGATTAAATACTTGCAAATCTTAATTGACTTGCTAAATCATAGAGACAGTAACATATATTGGTATGTTTTGTTTTTAATGATAAACGACTGTAAATAAAGAATCTGAAGTTTTCCTCGTTTCGGTACGAGTTAACAGTAGCAGGTTTAACTGCAGCTTACTAAACTGAAACAGCGTACACAGTAATAACAAGAAATGGTCAAGTTGGTAGAAAAAAAACAAAAGACTCAAATTGGGCCTACTTGAAATATTTGCACATTGAAATTTATATCACCTATAAATTATGTCTAGTTTCCAAGGTAGGGCCTTCCAATCTCAGCTTCCGGGCAATTCTAAGTTACGCGCAATGTGATGTCTGATTCACCTGCGATATATCCTACGCCACTTATCATGACTACTTTTTTTAATTGGTCAGACCCTGAAGTACCCATCAAGATAATCAGTCGATACGCACCACGTTTTTTTTTTATAGTGTTTTGTTGTATTTTGGTATTCTAGTGATACAGATACCTTCACGCCATTAACATGGTGATTTTTTCTTATATATGTCTCGGACCATGGACGGTAACTAAAATACCCACTTGTTGATGTGTGTAGAACATGCGTTCTTGTACGTGGCCAGATTCGTCATAACATATGTCGATTTCACTCCTCATTCAATTATCATCCAAACCGACGAGTCACTGACGAGTGGTAATTAAATGTCACGTCGGACAGCTTGTTTGATATTCGTTGCAGAATATTTGACCGCCAACCTGGAATCTTCATGTAAGCTGCATGTTGGGCCATAACCTTATCGTGTTCTCGGTGGTTCGTGCCGAAAAGTGCCCATGATATGTCAATATGACTGTTTCTGTGACCTGAATATTTAACATTATCCCCTCCGCGGGTTAGCTATTCTCTGCCGTTTATTGGTAGTAGGTCACCCGTTTTGGTGAATTCATTATGACACATAAATGCAATACTGTAGAGGATAAATTCTACCATACACTATCTCCGTTGTCAGCAGTGACCGCGCCAAGACTTGAATAGCTTGACACTGAACAGGTTCACACGGGATTACCCGCAGTACATATTAAATAACTATATCATATTCAGACCACGTGCTAATATACACGTTTTTGTCTTAATGGGAGGTTAACAGTTATATAAATATTCCTATGAAAACAATCAATTGTAAAAAACCGTGATTGGTACGAAACGACCCCCACGATGCATGGAAGCATGTCATTTACTACCATATTTTGAAATACCTCAGTAATCCGTCTCAATACTAATACGTGCTATGCGAACAGCGTCTTTGTAATAATATCGTGGTTATGATCGCCAAACTGTTAAGAAGCCACATATTTCAATCATGTGTATGGACACGCAACTCGTTTTTCAATATTATTCTACTGCTTAACGTTGTTGGCTAGTGACACATATAATCAAACACTTTATAATAATACCTACTTGACAATTGTCACACACAGTTTGTCGCAGTGTCGTAAATAATTCGGGGTCCATTATCTCTAGACTTTGCGTTCATGAGTATGCGCTATGTGGAGCATGGATGATCCTTATATTTGAATAATAAATTACAATTTGCCAATAAATTAACAGTATATTTGTTGATATATAGTGTTTTGATATTTTAAGTCGGATACGAATGAAGACCGGGATGTAGACCCGCTGTACCCGCTTGCGTCATAGTGTCGGAATGGCGCCCGTAAATAGTTTCGCATATTTGCGATAAAATTAGCGATGTTTGAATACGGCGGAAGGAACCAATGTAACAAATTAAGTCATGATCGCAATATAGAAAGAAAGGGAAATAGATAGCACGGTGTAGTTGTTGGCGCTGGGCATGCCGCCCCGATTATGACGTTTGCCCCCAGGATGTCAAGTTGTTAAAAGTCGGATCCCGTGCCGGCGGTTATCGGAAGCTACATTGATTTCGAGTTCAACAAGTTATCGCCGGGAACTCCCACAACGTGGAGGGTCCAGGGAGATGATAAATTAGATCCTATTATTCAGACAGACAGAGGTGTGCACACTATAGTTTCATTGACAGTTCCGTAAAAGTCAATTACTACGCCGCATTGTATACGAGTCGCGGGGAAGTCGATAAAAAGCCCACAAAATATGTCTGAAGTCGCACGCCTGGAATGCTTGCTCATACTTCCCAAATTAACAAAGGTGCCAATACTATCGGCTCGATTATCGTACATCCGACTAACGTGGCAGCATCCGGGTAATACCCGATAAGGACATGTACTTCAGTATTTGCATATTGCGGTATGTCTCGTGGCGCTATAACACATTGTGACGCAACGGCGTGACAGGAAGCATCATAATACATAATGAACTGCATGGGGAAAACACTTCCTGCGATTAAAAATCAATCAGCATCATCGATTTTCTCCTGTCGATTTGTATTTTTTTTTTTTGTTATTTAAAATTATACTGGTCCAGGAAGTGTCACTGTGAATGTATTCCGATGCGTTGCCTGACAAAGGAGGAATGATGGAGACTTGGTTCAGCCAGTGTAGAATGGCTTAGATTAAATGTAGACGCGAAGTCAGCGTATTTTTGTTTTGTTTTTTCCTATCTCGACACTATACTTATCTTTACCTCCCGGTGGCAACTATGACAACAAAGTATTTTTTTTTTGAAGATTTACAATATGGATATCCTTTAATTTTACTCATAACAGGTCATGTGATCTGCTTGTTTTCATGTCGAGTTGCGGAAGTTGTTGTATCACCCACGAGGTACTGCGTGGAGCGTTGTGCACATTCACTTGCAATCACGTGTACGATTATAGTCACCGTGACTCGAAATTGTATTCATAAAAATAATGTACAACTGATTGGAAAGTTACACCTACAGCTCGTTCAGTTATTATTTTTTAATATCATAATATTTAATGTAATACATAGACAAAACATAGATTTCTTTCAAATGTCGCGTGACGTACATTTTAACTTTTTTTTCCCACGTGTATTTATTTGGAACGGGGGAACGTTATAAAAGATGGCACGTTTGAATAAGTATTACATACGGGCAAATAACCAAAACGCAATTCGTGCCTCTTAAAAAAAGATTAGCCAATCTATATCAGTACTGCATACGATTATTTTCTTGTCCGAATCGCTCTGTGCTGCAGTGATCATGATTGACCGACGGCTTCCACATTTCTTATCATCACTTTCATATTCCACGCTTATCTGATAGAGGGCGTGTTCGGCGTGATCTTATTTACATAAATGCGCCGAACCTCGTCTTGATTCGGAATGTACAAAGAACATTTTAATATGTGTGGCGCCCTCAATCATAAATCGTATACTGTATGTCCATTAAAATGTGTGATTCTGTCAGAGATTTTGAGATGTTCCCTAAAAGGGCTGATAGAATAACTGGCTTAATATGGCCGATGTGTGTGTAGTCGCAGTATGTCGTCGTATGAATGACGTCACATTGATCCATAATCTCCACTAACATACATAGAATTGGCCAAATTCCGTTGTAAATTCGTCGCCGCCCAAACACCTTATTATAGCAAGATCGCATCGGTGCTCTAAAGCCCATCGAAGCTTCTAATCATTGCTCGCAATGAGCGCTCTCCCATGATACTAAGTCGCATATTTTCCCAGGATCGAATGTACAGGTTAAACCTATGGAGAATTGGGGTTGTTTTTGTTTATAGAAATAAGGGGAATTGTCAAGCTCTGGGATATTTGTGTAGTATCACTGACTGTAAATTGGCGGTGTTTGACAAGAGCGGTTCCTTGCGATTACTCTGCCCTAACGCATGGCTTCGCACTCACCCACTCTTGCCCGTAGTACAAATAAAGCCATGTTATTTGCAAAGAATGTGACTTGAAAGACGGTATGTTCTTTAAGTTCAAAAAAAGTATTATAGCAGGTCACTCTATTCAGGCTATTCACCGAAGGTTTGTTGGTCCCGAAGAAAAATATGCTGTTTGGATCAAAAATGGCTGTCGAGATTTTCGCTATCTAATATTTGAATGCTCTGGCGTGGTACACTATGCGCGTATGCTCGTATAAGATGGACCCATTTCGTGCGCCCTCATATGCACCTATTATGCATATAGCTATGCCGGGGGGTATTAACAATCTCAGATTCAGCATCTTGCATTGTGTCTAGTATTCGGTTATTCGGTCACCAAGTTTTTAAAAATCATTTGCCCCATAGCAACGGGCGCGATTTGGCGTGAAAATAAACATTAATTCGGAACATCGAGCTTCCTGCTGGGGTGAGGGACCACTCATACTTGTCGTAAAAACTTATTCTTTGCTCAACAACATCGGGGAGGTAACAAACATATTGAAACACGTGCCCGCTTTGACGGGCAGCTGTCATTAAAGGAAAGACGCAAGAGACAGTCAAAAAGTCCTGAGAGAAAAAAAGGGGGGAACGTCAGTGTACCGATACGGCGTCCTCGTTCATGTATTTTAAAGCGAACATGACGATCATGACGACGCGTGTTATTTTACGTGTTCACTTGTCTATAGATTTCTGAAGTTTAACCCCGAAATTAAAAAAATAAAAATAAAAAGAGGCGGATTAAAGTTGCTTATTGTTAACGACATTAAATTTGTTTCTTGTTTGAGACGTACCTTCCCCTAGGTTGTTACATTGAACGAGAGAATGGTATGGTCCTATTCAAACGTGAATACCAAAATACTTGGTAGCTTTCAGTAGCCAAAGATGGACAAGTTTGGACCAAGAAGGATATGTCTGTCTCCAGTGCGGCTACCCTAAACCATTGTCTATTGGTGATACGACGCGTGTATGTTCTTTTTTTCATTGGTTTTTATACAAATGGCTGATTTCGAAATGAGGTTTTGGTTTAAATGAAATTATTATAGGAATAATGCTCTTTTTAAACCAGACCAATGAGCGTACCCATGATCATTGTTTTGGTATTGTTGGCGTTTCCCAGACAGTCGGAAAAATTCCAACCCCTTAAATAACAAGCCGTCAAAACGCTAAAAGAAAAACATCGATAACAGGCGGAACAGGTATCTACGATTAAATCCCGACAAGGTGTAAAGAGGGATTCTTTTCAGATTGACTTCCGACTTTATCAGTATTGGCAAACAAACAAGGCGGAGTAAAACTAAGTTGTTTTATCGGATTATAAGAACAATTATTGCTGTTGCGATCATCGTGGTCTTTGGAATCATTTACTGTACGATGCGTGCTTGCCGAAAACAACCCCGCACGAAGACATGAATTTATCAGCAAAGCTATTGTAAGTTGTTTTGTTTTTTATCATGTAGCGTTGGGTGTTTATCGTGTTGTTGGTCTCCATGCTTTGCCCCCGTAGTATCGCTTGTTTGGTTATACCCATTGTCTTTACTGGAGCCATCGTCACATATATAATGCGTCCATGTGAATCGGCATTTCACGATCTTGTCGAGGTTATCACCCCCATTTTTTTGTTTCCTCCGTCCGACGTCACTTACTAGTATTATGCGTGTACGTACCGATCGCATATCCCGTAGTATGTCCATTCTTGTATGGGTTTAATACGTCTATATATAGGCATTATAATACCGGTCAGAGGCTAGGTGTTTGGGAATCGACCACTGAAATGTCATTTTCTTTCATGATTGTTTTTCAGCCAGATTAAGCATATTGTAAGGGACAGCGGGTAGCTATACGACATGCCACAATCAACCAAGAAGAATACCCTGTCCCCCAGAACGACTCCATTGTGGAAATATTTTACTTTTGTCCAGTGTGGTATTTATTGTATTCCATTCCCCCTTTAAACCTGGGCTATCCCACTAGCAATATGAACAATTTGTTTACAGAAAAAAAAGCACTTAAATATTTAAGTGGTGGGAAAAGCCCCCATTTGGGAGGGGAGAAAGCTGGGTAGCTTATTCATTATAGCGTGTGTCTTTCAATCCTGATGGGGTGTTGAACTGAACAAACAGTCAACGCACCGCGTTGTAACCAATCTTCTCCGGCTACGCAATATGATCCATGTATACATACAGTACATCATACCTTATGCAGTCGCTCCTTAGTATCATAATGCATGCTGGAAACTCTTTCATATGAAGTGGTGGCGCACTGATTCGTATTTCACTAAACGGTTTAGCCGTCCGCGACAGTGATTAAAGATTCTCGTCACATGTTCCAAATGAACTCGGGGTCTGCTGCATAGTTGACCGGGGTGTTGTCATTTGCCAGGCAGCCAAGTGTCCACTCTAACCATATACTGTCAGCCTGACCGATCTTACAGATGGTCGCTACCGGATACGCGATGCCCTTCTTCTTGCCTACCCTGCGTAGTGTATCATCATAACACGGCAATTAATAAAGTTGCAAGTCGATGATAATTGGTCTCCGTTAAACTCCACAAGTATTCTCTGGCGCGCTCTGCGCCTAATAATTGCCTCTTTTCAGAAATGGAATCGAGTTGAGAAATACAAATCGCAGCTTTGCCAAAAAAACAGGACGTAAATTGGTCTGCGTTATTTAGTAAATTAGCGTGGAAGCGGCTCGATTACGGCGTGACGTGTTAAGCAATAGCTGTATTGCATGTTGATGAACCCTTCACCGAGTCAATCAACTTGAAAACATGAGGGAAGGTGCCAATTGGATTGAAGGTACCACCCACCATAGTTCCATTAATTGTCCTCGGTACAGTGGGGCTCTAAAAATCGTTAAGTCTGGCCTCTCATTTCAATTTCTATAGACGTCTTAAGAGCAAGCGCCTTACTTTGCATCTTGTGACCAGATAAACACGGGCACAGTGTGAGCCTAGTTCCGCTAATGAGTCGCGCTGATGTACAATAACTCACTTCTCCACGTCGCATCGAAGCTCTGAGCTTTGCAAATCTATGCGCTCACTAGGACACAGACGTCATCCGCTCAAATCCGGACTAAATTGTGTACATACGGGATTTCCAAAGCAAATGTGTTAATTTTGGTCGGTCGAGAGGTCGGACTAATACATTTTTTTTGTCGGAAAGCAATGATTTATCGACTACCCACTTCAAACTGTATGAACTGTCATTGAACAACATCGCGTATGCAAATATTGAACCCATTATCTCAACTGTGTACACGCTAGATCTGAGCATACGTATGCGTGTCCAAAGCAGCGGGAACAGCGAGCGTTAATCGCCCGGCCGTCTCATCGTATGGTTTCCTACCGACGTTGGACGTCTTCACTCCGGGACGCCTATGTCAACGATGTTGCCCCATCGGTGCTACACACTGTACGTACATCTCCAATGGTTTATTTGCAGCGACCACATGGTTTGATTCCTTGCAGGCGTCATGTCCGACTGCTTCGGATTCCCATGGCTCGGCTCACCTTTCAAATCACGTTACCTGTATCACACTGGAAACACATGTACTAAATAGTGGAACGTCTCGCTCTCTGCATGGTGTTTTAATAATTAAGACATCCACCGGTTTGAAAAAAGTGACATCACTAATTTCTTCTTCTTTTTATTTAATACAGGCTTTTGCATGTAGTTCTCTGGTGCTGGCAATTACAGGTTAGTACATTTAATTTTTCGCATGCATTCCCTGTATATAAGTATAGTAGCATTCTCACTTGCCTTTCCCCGACAGAAGGCGGCTACCTGTCGCAAGCATATATATTGGGGGAAACCAAGTCGTTACTCAACCAGCGTGGAGCGACTGACCGCTAAAAGTAATTGCCTTGTTTTTGTTTAAGTCGTTCTCGTATTCCATACTATTATTTTTGCTAGTCAACCGAGTTTAAGAAGAAGTTTGATATCACCCGCAAGTCAATCGATCTATTCAATACGTTATGATATTGTTAGCTATAATGTTTCCAACACTAGCCTTCCGTGAGTGGAAAACCACGGGCCCGACCGAGCGGCTCGGAGGCTGATGAGCGATTGTCTTGTTATGAAGTCTTTAATGTATGTTTCCTCCCTTACTGTATTGAGGGAAAATAGGAGGGGGCAGAGTTGGGGCAAGTTATCGAAGTAACGCATGATTTCCCACCAATGCTTTTTAGCCGCAAATACAAACTAGAAACTTTTTTTCCTTTACAAATACAACAGTGAACAACTGTCAGACAGCACAATAGCGAAGGCAGTTTTCAAGCTTCAATGGGGTGCCCAGATTTATTATTTGTCTTTTCTCACCAGCTACATCGACGTTTGATCTTCTTTGCAATCCAGGGTTAAATCGTGGCTATGTCTTTTAAAAACATAACACATCTACGATGTTTTCTCTTCAGTAGACGCCTTTGAACACGTTATGTTTACAAATTAGGGTATCTTCTATGGGCAGATCGATATTCTAGGGACTGAATTAAAAACAATGAATAAAATATGGGGCTGTGGTCATTCTCTGTACATGTCGCCGATCGAGTTGACCTATTTGTCCTCAGAAGCGATTCAGCTCCCGTCTACACGAGTGATTAGACCATAATGATGTCTTTCGAATTCAGTCTCATCCGAGGAGACGTTTTCTTTTTCCCCCTTTTTTTTGCAGCGTTCCTTCTGCCTTTAAATATCCCATACGCATTTATATAGAACAAGGCCCTGAGTGTTTTCTGTGTAACCTACACGAGCGCATACAAATAGAAACAAAAAACAAGCAATGCATCACCAGGGGCTTGTAACAAATCTACCCAAAATAAAGAGGTGCGTGCTCACAAAAAAAAATGAAACTAAAACAAGAATGACAGAGATGGGGAGAAAAACATCGTCGAGTACTTGCTATATCCCGTCTAACAATATATGTCATTGGCAATAAGACTCAAGGTCGGCCATACTCTTTGAAATAAAAAGGACAAAAACACTTCGCCCACTATCAGTTATATCTACAAGAATAAAATTGTTGAATTCATTGTCACTACACGTTTATTGTTGTTGAAATATTTTGTTTTACTTGTTCTAGGAATCAATACAATTAGCGACAAGTCTCGACGACCAGTTCGAAGCATACGTTGACGATCCGGATCATGCCATTGGAAACTTACCAGTCATACGCAAGCTTCAATTGTATTCTCGACCGTTCGCCCACCATGTAAGGATTTTCGGAAACAGAAAAGTAGACGCAAAAGGGGAGAATGGAGATATTTACGGTATGTCCCATTTCAATTCACTTTTTTTTCTACATCTTCATATACTAGTAGATAACTTTAAACAAATAATACATATAAGGTCGGATTGCGGTTTGGTCCGGAACCAGCTAAGACAGGTAGGCAGAAAGCAGGAGAATATCCGTTCAATTCGCCTCAAGCCTTTACTGGTGGTATTCACGGTATTGTCCCCTTTATCGTGTCGTCATAAACTTCAGCAGCGAGGCTGGGCTTTTAAAGTGACCGCGGTAGAATCTCTTAGTATTCACAGAGTGGAACAGAGCTCGAACCCAGCACAGGCATGGATCAGGTCGACCAGAAAAACATTTCAGGAAACGTAAAATCACGCTTACAATGCGCAGTTGAATCGCACTGGAATTAAAGGTTGTGATAGGGCAAAAGGGTGTTTTAATTTCGAAAAGTAGGTGTCTCTTATTCGGTGAATGGGTATTTTCTAATTTAGGTGGCTCTGTCGTGAAGGCATTTCTTTTGTGGGCAACGTAGAACGTAACCGACTTAACTCTAATGGGACATATTGAGTGGGGGGATATTCAATCTGCAACAGCCAGCAGCAACTAGAATACAGTTCCCCATACACACTTACAGTCGCTCGTTTTGATATATTAAATCACATTCTCCACTTAGAGTGAGGTCTGATCATACCCACGTGACGTCATACTCGTGTCACATTTTTAATTGCAAAACGGTGACTGGTAAAACAAACTAAGCAACAAAACTAAACTAAAGTTGCCGTCATGTGACAGACTGTACTACTTAAGCTCCTATTGCCTTTATTTTAAGTCGCAAGAATGTGATTTATATTTCGTGTGTTCTCAGGCAATTGTCAGTCTTGTCGCTGGCATACCATCACCGGCTATGCTCTAGGCTGTGTGAGTTCGGGCGTCCAAAGCCTCCTTTCAAACCGACCTTGTGAAATACAGCCTATTGAACCCGCCATTTCTTTATTGGTCAGCGCATTAGAATACTGTCTCTAAAGTCCGTTGGCTGCAATTCCCATTTAAACGATAAACAACAAGCCGGCAATCAACCCACTAGAGCAAACAGCCAAGTTCCCGTGCAGTAAAGTTTATTTAACTTCGTCAGTAGCCAAGTACTAAAGCCTGAGTATATACGGCTATTAGTATTGCCGTTTGAAAGCCATTTTTATATACTAAGCGATCTGCTTGAACGCATGCTAAAACATTGCATTCGTCTCAGCCGTCACAGCAAAGGCCTGATAAGCAATAGTACGTGAGGTTTGAGTAAACCAAAAGCTTTGGCTGTTTGCAATCGGAGAAGGGCTAAGCAATGAAAAACAGCACGGGTTACTGAAAACAAGTAAACAAGGCAGACAATCAACAACGTCTTAAGTAAGCTGGCTGGTGCCGTTGTTATACATTGCCGGGGTGAAGTGCCTGGCCATGATCCGGGTCAGTCGGGATATGGGCAACAGAACCATGACGTCACTGAACTAAAACGGCTGAGGATTGGTTTCAAACACTCTAAATAAATATGAAGCCAAGCTTTATAACTATTACGATGAAGTATTTTGGGGACTATATAATTTTCAGGAAGAGGCTGCAGTTAGCATAATGATTGATTGTCTTCTTGAAACAAGCACAATTTTACGCGGATTGAAGTAGACGTCAAACCGAGTATTATATACTAATTAAATTACACGGGAATGGTGCTCCAAAACAAAATTGAATGAATTTAATCTTGACTATAAACCGTTTAATTGAACCATAATCCACTGGAAAAATATTATTTTTTCCCTTTCTTTTCAACATAAATCGAAATAAGAAGCAACAAAACCTCTTAGAATAGTTATTACTTAAACCATGCTTGATGATGACGTGAAACCAAAAATACGAGCATACACTATTATATTAATTTGTCCCTGGCGTTAAATACTGTGAGAATATATCGGCGCTAGGAAAAGGTCTATACGCCAAGGTAGTCAATAAAGATGCTTTGAAGAAAGACAAAAGAGCCTTCAGAGCTTAGATTACAACTGTAATCAGTTGGTTTTGATGAGTAAATGTTTGCATGTGAAAGAGTAATAGACATACAAATTATGTACATAGCACCTAAGTCGTGAATGATCCCACGCAACTATTTGGTTTGGTGTAATCTCGTGTACGCGTCAATACGTAACAATTAAAGCATAGGATTTACAAGCAAATCACGGCTTGTGTTTCATTCTCTCCGATCCCATATTGGTTTTTTTACTTTTGAATAAAGGGGCAACCAGACAAGAAAACGGCATGAGACTCACTGCCCTAGTGAAGGCAGGCGGCCATATTAGAAACTAACTCGATTTCACTCCCGACGGTGTTAATTTCACCTTTAAACGCGAATAAGTCTGAATAATGGACTGTAGTGTGTATCTGTTAGTGAGGAGGTGACTTCTACTCGCCGATATGTCACACAATACTTCATCTGGCGGTCCCATTCAATTCTGTCCTCTGCCATTTGCAAAACAATTGACTTTTACTACCGTTCTTTTCTTAACAAGTGACACACCAAAGACCACACACCAGCGGTAGTTTCTCTCCGTTTCAAATGCATCTTTTGTGGTCCCCAATCGTTAAATCTAGATAAATTTGTAACTTTTCTGCATGACAATACTTTGTTTTCCAACCCCCCTTTCACAGGCAAAATTGATTAGTCTCATTGGACACCCGACTGTGTGGTCGCAGCCTCCTCGCTTATGCTTGGATGCATCCTTAGGCCAGCTGTCAATGTCACCGGGGAGAGGAGTTTCCTCTCTGCGTCCTGTTAAATTGATGGTCAACGGAACGATTAAGACACTGCATTATATTCGGACAATCGTGGCAGTGACGTGGAAGGGTGTTTTACGTAAAATACTAGGGCCACCCAAACCGAGTACTCAGTCGAGAAGAAAGGGGTTCGTTTCCGCCATTTCAAACTATGTTGCGGTGTTAGACAGAAAGTAGGCACACGACAAAAGAAGAGATAGAAGAAAGCATTGTTCTTTTAGTTGACTTGGAAATTCTTATATTCTCGAGTTTTAAGGGAATCAACATGTTGTCATTGCGTTTTCCACATGGGTGGCGTTTCAGTACGAATGTATATTGGCAAATCCACACACCGTCTGCATAACAGTAATCCCATCATGCAATTTAAATTGTAAAATCCTCCATCTTTTGCGGATTAAAGTTAATCTAAGTAGAAATGTAAATGAAACGAGGATTTTAGACAATTTATTTGTCTTTGTCCCTTCTGGTAGAAGGCACCGTTCCGTGTTAAAGCAAGTAAAGTGAGCTGAAAGAAAATGTCTCGCTTTTGGCGACACAGTCAGGCATTACTTGGACTCATTTGTTGGTTGACAGTTCAACGTGTCAAATAATCGAGATAATGTGACTTAAGAAGGTCGAATCATGCTTTAAGAGGGGGGAAGACAGACACCTAAACGTGAAGGAAGATAAATAGCTACCACAGTTACTCACAAAGCGTATAATGCTACCGATCTTACGCATAGAAACACTATGTGACTAAGAGGGGGAAATCGGCCGATCACTGCATGGCATCAATGAAATCCTTGTGTCTTCGCTAAAGTAGGGACTATTATTGGGTTCACACTGTACTATAAAGCCGCACTATAAATTCTTGTTCGCGGTGTGCTATAGGTACAATTTGTTCAATATACCATCGCCTGAACAGTTTCAAAATCTTGTTCATAATAATGTGCATAGTAGCCCTTCAACAACTTACTGTCTGTTGTTGTTGTTGTTGTTGTTGTTGTTGTTTTGTTGTTGTTATTGTTGTTTTATTTTAACATCACATTAGTTGTTAGCTCAAAATGCACACTCGTGTAAATGAAGCAGTCTAAATTTAGCTAGGTACGTGACAGTTGGTTCGCTGACCTCAATGAGTGACACGGTGTATTGTCAAATCGTCGCAACACGTAGTCACCGTGACAGTTTTATGCGTTCTTTTCGCACTAAATATAAGGAAAATAGGGTGACAGTACGAGTATAGGCACAGCACTTTGTCCTGAAAAAATCAGAAATTAAAAAAGTGCATCACATATAAGAAAAAAAATCAACTTTGAAGAATGAAGAAATAAAAACAACCTGGGTTCTTTTGTGGTAATATAACGTCAAGGACAATAATTTATTCAGTTGAAGATAAAAGAGAAATTGATGTTCGTTGGTCAAAGGTCACAAAGACTACCCAATTTACACGGATAGAGGCGGCGTTAATGATCCATAGCCCTAGGACAAAAAATGAGACTTTCACTGTAGTGTGTGTGTGGGCATTGGAGACCCAGACATGTTAAACGGCTATTGATGCTACGTAGTTGCAACATTGGTTTACGATTCCATCATATCCGGGGCATACTCTTCCCTAGAAAGGTGTGCTAGACTCATCTTGTTGGCACGTCCGTCACTTGAAGGATTTGTGCTCCGTCTCCGTCTACATTATTGCCGTTTATTGAGCACATAACAACTTTGAAAAACAGCATGTTTTCAAATATAAACAAATAAATAAATAATCAAGGATACTTTCAGTTTAAGGGGGTTCATGTTGAATTTAAAATTAAAATGTAAAATGTAATGTCCTTGTACTTCAAGACATTATGATGCAGAGAAAAAAACGTAGCAATTACCACAATTTATCGAGAAGGGGGACATTTTAATTAAATACTTTTTTGCACTGATTTCTGTGGTGAAAATATGTCTCTCGTATATATTTTGTTCGGTGATATGGTTAGAAAAAGTTGTGAATCCTACTAACAAAAGTTCAATGATTATATTCAATTGATTTTTTTCTCATGTAACGCGTAATTATATATGCTCAAGTAACCCCGGGTAAGTGCCCCGAGGGCTCCCTCTGCGACATCGACCGAATGTGATCATCGAGATCAGTATCTATAATGATGTAACACTCGACTGAAGGATCATTCTCATCTCAGACATCTCACAAGAGACTCAGGGCACAAATGATCGATGAACTCCCTATATAATGAACGAAAACCACAAAGACAACAGTTGATTGAGCTAGGGATTGGCTGAATAAACAACCGTTCACTCACACTATGTGATCGAGTGAATCGGGACAAAGAAGCACGGGAGAGAACCCTTGATCGTTTCTCCACATGCTCACTTATAGTTAGAATAACTAAATAGCGTCAATTGGAATCACGTATATTTGTTTATCCTACTCGGTAATTCGAATGCAACTGTCGAAGAAATATCAACGGGACTGTAACACTGTCTGAGCTGGTTACTTAACGAAGTCCGTTGCACCATGATGGTTGTCAAGTGTACCATTCTTACTCATAAAACATCTTCCCGTAGTTTCAACCATACAAAGGAACGAACTGATTCTTTTATTGGGAATAATATTATTGTCATTTATTTCTGCGTATTTGTATTGTAATCGTCAAATGTGTGCATGTCTGGGGCTTCTCACTTGACCGCTTTATAAATACATGCGCATTTAACGGGCTATCAAACGCAGATAAAAACAGCCTAAAATGTTTTCTTCTGATCGCCCTCCGCATAAATGCCAGAGTAACGACCATGACACGTAGTTATTAACCTGGCACACCTATCCCCAAAGAACATTTAGGCACGCCAGTCATTTGAGGCAGCAGTTTGAAAGAGAACTTTCTCAATGAATGAATATAGGGATTTGAAAAGAGGGTATTTCGGAGTAAAGTGGTATATAAATTCTAAGTGGCCAGGTTAACCCTCCTCGCTCTGGAAATTCCGTCAGCCTAGTCATCCATCGACACTCACTTTAAGGAAAGGTATCCAGCGAGAATCTCAGTCATGTTGTTGCTTTGTGCATAGGAGGGTAGGGTGTAGTATTGCAAACAGAGGTGCTGGCACCGCTCTTATCTCACTTGATCCGGTAACGAATTCCGAGCATGACTCTCGTTCAACGCCGATTAGTGCCAGTCAAGTCCTCTTCCCTCTACTTTCAGTGTACTTAAGAATCGGAACGAAATCTTAAAACACCCATCATAAAATTGGATTGCTTCAAAGTTGTCCAATCCCCTTAGCTGAATTGCTAGCACGACAAAAGTGTGATGACACACACATTTTACGAGACCACATAACCAGTGTAAAATGAGTTTCGCGTTTGTATGGCGGCACATAACTTGAACACGGGCGCTCACCGACAATGACGTGTTTACTGCCTCTTTGTGAGAATTTCAACAAAATTGAGAGATAATTGGGATGGAAGTAGATAAACATTTTAATAATACAGTGACACAAGAAGATAAACTGTGTTTAGTTGACGCAATTGAATGACGTCATAGAATGGCGACGGTCGTGATGTATGTATGTTCTCAGTGAAAACAAGACTACGGAAATACTTCCGAGCAAATTTGTATTCATTTGTCATCGTCTCCTCTACTCATCTCTTAATATTTTAAGAATATACTACACGTGGACTGTATGCTGTATTTTTTTTTCAATTTTCACTTTAATTGACTGTTCATTTAGTAGGAATTAACATTTTGTGACGCTGGCGATAACCGCAGACGTCACGTGCGTAGATTGATCGCCCACGCGCGTGACGACCGACGACTTATTCGTGTATCAGTTTTAATCAGACTTTCACTGTGAGCCAATTAGTATATCACAAGAAAAAATGTACTGATTAAAAAAATACGCGGTGGGGGAATAATCGAATGAATGACGTCACATAGACAAATTATTAGACAAATAAAGTCTTTTGACTTCACTGAACATTTTTCATTAATACGTGTATTTCAGTGGTGAAGCGGAAATCACAGAAACGAGGATAACTAACGCAGTCGAAGTAGATTTACAGTTGCTAAATCCGTGATGGCGGGAAACCGTCTAAGAATAAAGAATTGACCCGATTAACAACCGACAAGGGGGGTTTAACGCAGCGCTAAATGACTTTATCTGTAAAATAAACAAACGATCTCTTCTAACCGAGAAGATAAATACACAAACAACCGTTATTACTACACCGTGCTATCATATACAAGTCAATATCAGACTAATTCTTTATCCGGCTGTGTACGATATGCCGTAGTGATCGCTAATCGTAACAGAATACTTTGCTTTTAGATTTGGTTTCAGAAATCTTTTAAACTTTTAGCTGGACATGTGGTTTGGCGAGACAGTCCGAAAATGCAACACACACACGGGTCCGTGACTTAGAAGGCGATACACAGAAATATTGTTGAAGTACCCCCCATGCATATAGTTGTAGGTCTCATGGTATATATAGATACGATTAAAAAAAGTTTACTTGTGAGTGACCACCGTGAAAGCGATCGCACCTTCTTTCACACAAGTTGGATGAGGTTCAATGTAAAGATCCTGCTATTTCAAGTGAAGCTGTTAACCGTAAAATTGGCACAGGAAAGTGGGCTGGCATGTTTGTTCTGATGTCTTCATTGCCTCACTAGTAACTTAATTTAACCCCTTTGTTTTTTTAAACAAAAGACGCGCATAACACAAAACACTTACAGGGACTCTAATTATAGCGGTGTACATACGTAATGACAGTTTGTGTCATCTTTGCGGCGGAGTGTGTCTATTCTGAAGGGTTGACTTAGAGGATGACATCGATACACCAACGATTCTCCACTCCGCGAGAAAGGGTATGAATAGGATTAGGACTGTGTACTATAGACGATAGAAATTCAGGTTTGACTGAGATTTGCATTTAAAATAGATAACTAATTCTCCCGCTATTTGGAAAAAGATGCCGCGCAGAGTAATCCGCAATTAAGTTTGAAAGAAGTAAGATTATCGTTGCTACCAGAAGCCAGTCAGTGACCCTTTCTTCAGTATTGAACTTCGAAATAAAGACGGATAGCGATATTCTTTACAAATTCAATTTAATGGAATACAGAACCATCTCCGTCCACGCTGGTTCTCCTTCTAATAATGTGCCCACAACACGATGATTAGGGACGTGTATGTGCATGGGAAGGGGAGACACCACTAATAGTGGGCGTTAGTCGGAAATGTAAGTCCTGCCACAAATATATATTCCTTAGTTTTTTTAGATACCGGAGTTAGTCAATTGCAAGAAATGCCAAAGTTCCCAACAAGTCGGGATGAGTGGACCAACTAAAGGGAAGACATAGAGAGCCTTGCATTTGTTCAGTAGCAAGGAATTTTCGCATTTTCGGACGGCGGAGTTTCATCATTGAGTTGGGTTGTAATTTAACTGTGCAACCAAGCAAAGTACCTGGGGGATTAGAATACCTTTGTAAATTCAAAAAAATTGTTTTGCCCAATTTTTCACACATCCAGGATACACAGTTCTTGTGATTAAACGGGGTAATTTATGAATTCCTTTTTTGAAAGTAGCGTCTTTCCGCTTGTGATGTGATGATGGCGTGCTAATTGACAGGAAATACACGTAGATCCCACACATTACGCGAGAATGTGACTTGAAACGAGAATCGTAAATGCTAACTGACGAATCTTCTGTGCCGCCAGTCTTATTACATGATATCTGCGTCACGTGACCACAGATAACGACGTCAAACTATTTAATAACATTAATCATGGTGATATCTACCGGAAAGTCTCATAAGATTGGATTTATTGGATTTGGTCGGGTGATGATTATTGATAGCTAACTGCGACTACCTGAATACAGAGCGCCTCTTGCGGCTGTGACATGAGACCATGCGCTGGTAAGAGCCTTTCGAGGGTGTTATGACCAAGTGACGATTGATCCCACGCTTCCGTCTGAGTGGCCTGACATTCGCTACTTAAAACCAAAAAAACATCAACACAGAATTGACAAAAAAGGGTTCAGTGAAGGATGGGGATTCCAGTGTGTGGTCGAGTTTCAACGTATTTCTACCCCACCCATTTCGCTTTCTCTGGTGCATACATTCCATATATAGTGTCCAAAGTAGCCGACGCCCCCCCCGTGAGTAGAGTATATTCACATCGTAGCCTGAAAACACTAACACCCGTCGATTTAAAGCGGGGGAGTCGTCACCTGCGCATGCGTCAGATGGCCATAGCGTTTTTAGCGTGTGTTGTTATCGTCGCCTGGGACTCAATTCCCGCGCGTGCGTAGGTGACGACCCTCCCGCTTTAATAGGATAAAGTTAGATACAATGAGAATAACCACACATTAAATAGTCGACGTCCGCTACCGTGGTAATCGCGTCGTAATGATGTTTGGTCCGACGTTACGTACTACCGCGACACAAAACGCGCTTGTATCAGTCGCGGTTCGTTGGAGATTCAATAAGTATTATAACATAGCGTTGTATCGCGTTTAGTATTCCACCCGTACCATAGCCACCGAACAAACAATACCGAGTGGAAGAAGGCCAACTGAAGCTCATAAAAGAACAAATTCGCCCAGTGAAGTTATGCGTGCTATTCTTTTCTAAACTCAGCGGAATAAAACAACATCATTTGTAGCGTTAGAGAGAAAATCCCATTCCCCGAAGGCGATGAGAATAAATACAGTAACAAAAAACTTAACACACTCATGTGAATAAATCGCCGAGTGACAAGGTCCCCCACGACAAGCTTGGTATGTCTATAAGTCCCCCATGAAAACCAGGTATGTCTAGGGGTCCCTCGTAATATCTTGTTATGTCTATAGTTCACACACGACATGTCATTTGCATTGGGTCCGATCGCCACCGCCGCACTGATTTGGTATGGTTTTTTTCTTGCGGCAGTATACTAGTAGTGCGGGGAGGGGCATTCCACAACGTTTTACATCGTACAACGACCTCCCTGCAAGATAAAAAAAATGGCCCTTGCGAAAACAAGAAAAAACAAAACAAAAACTTATTTTTAGAAAGGATCATTTGAAACAACGTGTTCACATCAATGTATCCCATGGTACATCGCGGTACATATTTGTGGTCTCGTCACTTAGCAACCATTCACATTCACACTCATACACTGACAGAGACATATTGCTTACTACAAACACGTACTTTTTTGATTGACGTGAACACTGACTACTATACATATCCATGCTATAGTAAAATACTTATAATGTATTTTCGACGGTATTAATCGTAACATTTATTTGTGGGTATTTTAGTCTGAGCATCGAACACGTACTAAGCACGAGACGACAATTTTGTGTTCTGCCATTGAGAGGAAAATTGCCACGAAAATGTACAAAAGTCATTCGGTTGTCTAAAATAAAAATAAAATGCGCATGCGCAGTGTGATACATGCGACGGTCCAATATTTATGAAGACCCCCTACTCTAACAGTTTATTCGATATAACGTCCGTGTGCGTCGCCATGGAGACAGCACGTAATAGAGTACAATAAATATATTGAAAGTTATATACTATATAAATATATACTATATACTTGTACGTACAGACTTTCGATATTCGGAGATTAATGCGGTAAAATTATGTTCCAAATATTCACTTGACCTCAATCTGATGGGCATCTTTGGGGCGTACATTTGAAGGTGAAGAGATGGAATACAAATGAATCCTGAAAAGGTTCATTGGAATGTATCTAATGTAGTTGTATGACCTCTTTATTTATCCTTGAATTACTATTGTACAGGATTTTTATTTTGCCAATTTTAAGTTCATCGTTAATTTACCCGCTTGTTTTTCTCCTTGTTTTTCCACAGCTAGATTAATTATAGAAACAGAGACATTTAGTAAAGTTACTATAAGAGGAGAAGAAAGTAAATTTTATTTATGTATGAACAGCAAGGGGAAAGCTGTCGGTAGGGTAAGTAATTTTAAGTTTTCTGAATTCAATCGGGTGTCTCGCGTTTATAGGTACAGCTCCTCCCCCTAATTTCAGCTTTCCATTTGCGGCAGCTGTTTGACTTTGGAAAACTTAACTTACAGTTGTTTTATTCAATTTTCCCCGGCAATACCCTTATAAAGAGATCGATAGGAATCGGAGATACTATAATTGCTGTTTAAAAACCGTGTTTTGGTTGATATTGTTTGTTTTCACGAAAGACTACGTTTATTTAAGTGTAAGCCAATCTTTGGTCGCATTGACGGAATTGGGGTTATTCGTTTTTAAGTGAATAACGGGGGTCAGCCTACTAATACAAACATGCGAAAACTCCCACAAAGGCGGGAAAATAAGCCGAATATACCTTACAAACACTCCCCGTGGATATACGTGGTTGGTTGGAAAACGAAAATTGTAATAGGGACAATTAGTCGTGCCGTCCGTGTCCAAACATACGCAGTGGTTTGGAGAAATTTCTCAATTGCACCTTCGCAACCGGTTCATTCAAACTGGTTGTTTGTGGACACGCTGCCGGAGTTAACAATACGGCCGGATTTAATCCCAAGGCGCTACAGCGTTTCTATACGTGCATTATAACGTAGAGCCTCACAACAAATACCTTCTTCCATGACAGTAAATGTACTAGCTAACCATAAAAAAAGGAACATACTGTGATAGCCTCGGAGGCTGCCAATGTTACCGGGTTTGGCCGTCTCGAGTCTTGATTGACCCATTCAGTAGCTATAAAAAGAACGTTTCAATTTTGTTTTCTGTGTAATTACTTCTTTCGGAATTCGGGAAGATTTCCGTTCTGTACGCACCACAGGAGTTCTTCTTCGTTTGTGAGCAATCAGTGCATGAGACGTGGTGGGGGTAAGGGTCGACACCGTGCCCGCCACACTTTTTACATGATATACGTATGTAGGCGGTAAATCAAATCGGTATAAATAGGCAGCTAGTGGCAGGTATAACGACTCGTCAGCGTATTTTGTTGTTAACGC
This sequence comes from Saccoglossus kowalevskii, assembly GCF_978046115.1. Taxonomy (NCBI): domain Eukaryota; kingdom Metazoa; phylum Hemichordata; class Enteropneusta; family Harrimaniidae; genus Saccoglossus; species Saccoglossus kowalevskii. Next base: position 14,318,333 of record NC_140650.1, on the reverse strand, counting down.
CGAGATCCTAGGTCAGTTCACGCAATAGTACACGGGCCTAATATATCATGTTTAATGCGCACCTTTTAATAGCCGAGATCCACCGTGCACTGAATAACGATGTCCGGTTAAGGGTGCTTGTTGTTGAAGCTATGAAACTCGCGTGTTTAACAAAGTTGGGGGATTTGGTGTCAAATCACTGTGTCCGCCGATTGTTTAGAATTGGGCTAATTTGTCCCGTAATTGGATAACACTCCTCGCATGCATGAAACAATATTTATTTGTATACGCTGCGGTTCCGGGAAATGTCAGTTTTTTTGTGAGTGGCGTTAAATGCACTAAACACCTTCAACTTTTGATGCATTGTGGGAATAGTATATGGCGGAGACAGATTAGTAGCATGAGATATATTCCCTACTACACCGTTTTATTAACCGTTTCTTTCTCATTTCTCGCTTTAACACTTCGCCTTTTAGTCAATTTACATCGGCCACTTTACGAGGTGTGAGTCCTTCTAATCAAGAAGCAATCTAACCACCACAAAAGACAGATGTGCTATAGTATCTAGCACTTAGCGGCAGAATAGCGTCCTGCAAACAAAAAAGTGCCATTTCTGGTAGGATTCATGCGATGAAGTTAAAGAGCCCATAATAGAATAAATGTACGATACCAAAGCAAACAATGGGTGACTTTTACAGTTACTGTCCTTATCTTTGTACAGTTCAATGTAAGTTCGCATTCCGGATAGCTACCTGTCCAAGAAAAGGTGGAGCTGTTGCCAAGACGACCGCCTCTCTGTCTCCATCGGGTATGGAGGGCGGGATGTGATTACTGATTTATCGGTGTTTTCTGGAGAGACCCCAAACATAAAACCTGCCTATCAGCCTTGAATTCCATGCCATTGTACTCATCGAGGCATGCAAGCAAGTAAATTACTTGCTGACAACTTGAGCGATATGCCTCATTATATTGAATAGCGCTAAATGCTTTTTATCGCGGCCGCCTTCTTCGCAAACCTGTAATTTTCTGGACACGAATTTAAAAAAAGAAGCAACACAAAAAAACAAAACAAAAAAAAAAAAAAAAAACGACCGTGGTTTCCGGCTAATCGCGTATATGCGGAAATGCGGTAAGGTGATTACCGCCGAGATCGCTATTGTTAGTATGTGCGAACTGTAGACGTTTACAGCGTCCACAGTACGACAGGGATTGTTTTATGCGGGGGCCACCAACGTACTAGCAAAGACACTGCCCTGGTAGTATTATTCTGCTACATTTGGCCTAGGGCTGTTTGAATAGTTGCAATAAGCAAAGAAAACAACCATTACTCCTGCATCGGTATAATTGTGCCCACCCATCTTCTCCTTGAACAAGAACAACAACAATAACAACAACAACAACAATAACAACAACATTTTGAAATTATACAAAGACCACAACTTTGTTCTTGTTGGGTACGCACATAATCTACATATCGTTACCGGAGACCGCAGTGCAACGATTACTTTCCTTATCACGTCTCTTGGTTGCATCGTGTCGCATTGTACGTGGTTACGCTGCCAGCTAATACTCGGAAACGCAGACTATAATTTACGTGTGACATCTTGATTGCAACCACGCCATTCTTTACTGACCGCGCCATCCCTCAAATTGTCTTCCGTAACAACCTTTTCTTTTTATAAAAGGCGACAGCTACCTCAAGGTGGTTACGCAGTTTGCGCCAGGGTTGGATATCTAGGAATGACATACTGCCACATAGACAGGAATAGGTCACGTATCCTTGGACCTCACGGACACCTGTTGATTTCGAATATGCCACAGACTGAACCACGCGCATGCAAACACCACACGTTTCATCAACCATACGCGCATGTTGAATACTATCCCATGATGCAACACGAATATTACATTGTAGAATATTAATTTAAATCAGTCAAGATGATGCATTGTTTACTATTGTATTTATTTTATTTATTTTCTTTATTATATTGTTACAGCCAAAAAAGTCAGGAGGAAGATCTTACAGTTGCATATTTAAGGAATCTATTTCTGACAACGGTTACACAGAGTATGAATCGGTTCGTTACGAAGGCTGGTTTCTCAGTTTTGGCAGAGACGGCAAGACTAAAAGTGCACTTCGAACCTCTTCATTAAAAAAAGCGGTACAATTTATGAAACGCGAACTACCGGAAGTTGAAAGGACTAGCAATGACGACAAACAGTATGAACGATATTTTAGGACAAATGTTTCACAAGGCACGGATAAAAAACGGTAGCCTTGATAATTACGTAGAAATCTATTCTAGATGATAGCGTAAAGGCGCTACGTCAAATTCAAGGACCTTGTGATGGATTTGTGGTGGAAACGTGAAGACGGAAAATAACTTCAACTCTATATGTGAACTCACCAACTGATACGCATGCGTCGTTGGAATTATTTACTTCATCATCGCCATCGTTGTTGTCGTCGGCCATCTTCCTTGTTTATGAAGTGCGTCTGCTCTAGTCGTCGCCATGGTGAAATATCCATGTAAATCTATGATTTCAGTATTTTTATATGAACTGTGTAATTTATATGCCAAAAACTGGAAAATACTTAAGAGATGTTTTATATATTTAAATATATTATTTATTGTGCCAAGTCTAATACTGACTGTATTTAAGCTTCGACAGAAGTCCCATAAATGAGAGTCTCCATTTATTTGGGACAAATTTCATGAATTTATTCATTCATTGTCTCCAACAAGTGTTTAAATGTTTAAAGTATTATTTGTATAGTGTGTAGAGGATATATTGACAAGCGCCAGCTTAAATATAATATTCATGTTTAGTGGCCTAAACCGTATTTACGTCACGAAATTTTTTTCCATTTTCTCGGACCAGGGTTTTGAATAAATATACAACATTCAGTAGGTATTTATTTGTTGACGCGTGCATTTCAAGAACGATTTCCGCGTTTATTAAATGAATTAACCCAAATATTATTAATGATATCAGTTTTCATTAAGAAAACAACATTTCGACGGTGGTGAGTCAAAACGTCTTAGTCACAACTCGCGCGCGTTTGAGTTACGTGTAATTACGCGAACACAACGCGGCGTGACGACTACGACGCCTTGAATGACCTCAACGCTGTTTTTTTTTACTAAACCAGATAGCTAAATTTACAATATTATATCAATATAGTGACAGGGTCGCCCACTCACGACTTCCTTAATATTAATCCACAATTGCCCTTTGGTAACGGGTAAGTTGTTAAAACAAATACTCCCTCGATAAATAAAATAACCTCTTTCAAAGTGTTATTCAACGTGCCCTGATAGATATATGTATATATATAATGACTGACACTGTAAACCAATAGGGTGGTGTCTGCAATAATATAACGATGTCATAACCGAATAATTGGGGGGGGGGGGTCGCATATTTTTGACGAGGGTGTGAAAAGGGCACTCAAAATGTCAACTGATGCAAAATGAGCTCAATATTATCTTATATACAAGACAGATAGCAAAACCATATAACTATAGCAAAACAAATCCCGGTAACGAAAGCGGCGAAAAATTGAAGAACATTCAAAATTACACCACGGTACTGATAAAATATGTTTTTGCGATATTTTTATAACTTTTTTTTCCGCGATCCATTCAGAGATTCGACCGCCTGTTTACAAAAGCCCACTAACCTATAACGAAACGCATGCGGTAATAAAACTTCTCGTACAGTCTTACAATTTTCAATTTGTAGAAGTTAAATCAATCCCACCCTGCCCACACAATGTTGTTTCTAAATAATCGGCATTTCCATTTTTTGCCGTACATTCATTGACAAAAATATCACAGTAGCTCACGGCAAATTGCAAGATAGTTGAGCCCCGTCCATCTCGTTACTGGTGAATCGCACACCCTCTGGGACTACCCGCAAAACTAATCAATTCAAAGAGAATTTATCGAGTCAATATTTGAATTCTAATTGATGGTTACTAGAATGTTTCCGGCAACGCGATTAAGATTATATCAGGCGGGGATTTCATCGTTTAACCTTTGAGACCCAGCGACGTGCCACATCTCGTGATACGTCACTGGCAACAAATTACTTTTCATTCTCCGACGTCACGGTGCGTTAACTTCCAAATAAGGGCATACAGGACAAATATACTCGATTCTCACGGAGCGCCTTTAATTGGACTATCACCAAAAACAGATACCTCATTATTCATTAACACGCCACACACGTGCACGTGACGGAATATTTCCACAATTTATGTCCTAGTCAACTCAATGATAAGCGAAATCAATTTCCCATGTTATAATTTAGGATGTAAAAGATATGTGGTCTGATGGGATCCTAGTGACGTCACGTTAGGTTTCGGATATATGTATCAATCCCTCGCGCACATCACCTGTCTTAGAAACTACTGCCAAAGTACTTGAAGTCGATTTGTTTGTCTGGGGGTTATCTTTTTGAAACACGTTGCATATTCTCTACCAATCACCGAAATGTGTCAAATATAATCATGTTTGGACCCCCTCTAAAGTAACTTGAAATGTGATAATGGAATTTAATTTCATGTAAATTGTGTATCTTTAATTTAAACCCTTTGAACGCGTGACCAAAGTCAACATACGGCACCTTTCATAAAATAAAGTTGCACAGGTTTGTCGATATTTAAAGCGCTAGACTCGTCGCACTGCGTCGTATTCGATAGGGACCCATAACAACGTAAACAACGCGTGTTAATTACATTGTTATCGTGAAAATCGAACACGCGCTGCATGTGTCGACTGTAGCGCTCTAATGGAATTATTCAAGATCTGTAACTAGTGGAAAATTATCATGATCATTTGGTCCCAAAATAACGCCTAAATTATAGAAAAATACATAAAAAGTGAGCATAGTGTTGCACATCAATTAAAGGGTTAAGGGGTCTGCTATAACCCGGATGTTGGTCGTTAATAACGTGGGAAATGAAGAGTTGTCATTGAAATGCACGAATTGACATGACCTTTTCAGTAAGGTCGTACATCTTGGTATCTAGGATGGGGAATACATTATAATTGTTGGCAATTATTTCAAAATTCTAAACAAATATTTTCGGATGAATTATATTGTTTTGAAGAAAAAGTATGAATAAGTCACGTTGATATTAAATCCACACCCCCAGAAGTGCCAGGATGTATGACCTTCCGATGTAGATGTGATACTTTAAAGTGGTGTATATTTTGAGGTAAACCATCTAAGCTTAGATATGAATTAAACAATGGTTAACACGTAGATAAAGATAACAGGGTCAAAACCATCTTGTTCAAATAAGGTCGACATTTGTTGGTAAACAATTTGCATACATTTTCCAGGATACAGAGCAACGTAATTATTATAAATAGTCACATGTTTACGTTGAACCAATCATGTTTCGTCATCAATGCCACATTGACGTTTATTTTGAACCAACCTTTGACCCTGAATATCGGAGCAAGTGACCTCGTCCTAGCTTTCAACCAATACAAAATACGTCTGTACTAGTGTTGAAGAGCTGTGAGAAAAGTTAACTCATGAATGAATTTTCAAATCACGTATCTAAGACATTGCTACCCTGGACAGTGTGTTAATGAGGTCGTGTTGCTGTCAAAACTGAAATTAAAACGAATTGTACTTAAACACATTTAATTAACCAGATGTCGAACCAGCGAGCATTTAATAATTGATGAGAACTCGGTAGAACTTAGCGGGGAATACATTACAAACCTCCCACGCGAGTTCCTATTATTTTCTAGGTTTGATCACACACATACTATTTAATGCAAAAACTCAAGTTATACTTTCATGTCCAAGAAAACACTGAAATCCACTCGACCTAAGTAAAAGAAACGAAGCAACAATCGCTAAAATGTGGTAATAGCTAAGAGCACAACGTGTAACCCGTATCCTCATTAACTGTTGTATTTGTTTCATTTCATAGAATGTGTTTATATTTTTTAGTATTTTTTTGAGAACTTCGTACATGTTTGTCTCGTTTAATTATGTTGAAGCAATCGAAAGAAGGGTGCTAAATAAATTATAATGTATGTTACAAAACTTAGTTGTATGAACACTTTTTGATAACCAACACGTCCAAGACAGTCGTTTGGCTGGCACCCCCCCGAGTAACGCACCAGACATTTTGTTTGTTAAGTACAGTGGTTAAGTTATTCCAATAATCAGATGTCATATCCGGCCGATTACCCAAGTCACCGCAACCACAACACATACTTCTCAGTATCCCCTGGGAAGCTTAGCCAAAACGTGGGACAGCATGTGTGTTACTAGATATTGGAAATTCGGGGCTAAGCATGTGGATATGAATCCCGTGGCTGTTAATCCAATTTTTAATACTTTTTTTCCCCAAGACCAGATACATCATTTCGTGAGTGTGAACTGAAATAATAACCCAATCATTTAATACACAAATACAGTACTTGCATTTTTCGCATATTAGTTACAAAATAGACTTAAATTGCATTTCACAATAGTTAAGTCATTGCATCATCAGTATATCTTTTTATTCAATGTGGTTGTTCTGGTAAGCCTAAAAGCAAACGCACGAAACATCCTTTCCACGTGTTTTGTAACGTATATGCTCACCTACGTTTGGATTGAGTGCTCCGGCACTGTAGAGATGAATGAATGTTTCAAGAATCGAAATCTAGTCTACGTATCAAAGATATTCACGAGAACCAATCAAATATGTTAGCAGTATGTACATGTCGTGAACTAATGTTGCGTTAATGTTTGTTGGTAATCCGAACCGACAGAGAAATAACAGAAAGAATCGAAATGGGCTGACCTATAGGAAAACGATATATAACTACCTCCCGGAGTCTACCTTTTGTCAAAGAAAGTGGAGTTCCGGCAGCAAAACATTGGGAAAAAATAGTCCACCCCTCCGAACAAGTCCAAGAAAAACTGTAATGACATTCAATACTTAGATTTATTCTAATTATTTAATTAATATGCAAGAAATGTTATATTTCTATTTAGACAAAGTAAGAAATATACTTCATGCATTCAACACTTTCTAAACATAGAGGATGGAAACTGAGAGACAGATTCAATGTGAAAAATATTTTTTTAAAAGTGCTTGGTCACACTCAGTCAGCATTGTTAATGGCAAAGTTTAACCTTACTGACTTAAAGCGGGAAAATCGTCGCCTACGCATGCGCCAGGCCATAGCGTGTCATTGTTTACAAACAAGCGTCTACCCATGAGCCTTTGCGTTCTTAGGGTGTGTTGTTATCAACGCTTGGGACTCAATTCCCGCGCGTGCACAGGTGACGACCCTTCCGGTTTAACTTTTTCTTAGAAATATCCAATAAACAACAGCTGACCAGTATAGAGAAATGTCGGTCAATATAAAAATATCTGAATAAAAGTTGTTGGAAATTAAAATTATTCTTTGCACAAATTATCATTTCAGCAGAGGAACATTTGGCAATCAATGTAGAATGTTTCCAGTGCGACAGGATAACCCCCACAAAGTATTACAATTCAACAAAGGATAAGGCACGTATGTATGGAATTAAAATATTTCACAAACGTAAGCTCATTTGCATGCAGTCTCGGCCATTGATGAGTACATACTCTAATGCCCTGTGAAGTCTCATTTATCAACCTATTACAGTGTCAAAATTTCCATGTGCACTGAATAGCAAATTAACACAGAATATGTACAAACGTATATTGTATACACAGCTCGTGGTGGTCTGCTGTAATTCCAACGTAAACGCATACAAGAAACAAAAGTACAAAAGTTTTTACCTTTTAAACTTACTTTACGCAAGTTATGTTATATACATTTCATATGATCACATCAAACACAAGCTGATGCGATACTCCGGTTAATTACTGGTCCAACAATCTACTGGATATCTCAGCAATGGCCACGTGATTACACAATCAACTGGATATCTCAGCAATGACCACGTGATTACACAATCTACTTGACATCACAGCATTGGCCACGTGATTACACAATCTACAGGACATCTCAGCATTGGCCACTTGATTACACAATCTGCAGGACATCTCAGCATTGGCCAGGTGATTACACAATCTACTGGATATCTCAGCAATGGCCACATGATTACACAATCTACTGGATATCTCAGCAATGGCCACGTGATTACACAATCTACAGGATATCTCAGCATTGGCCAAATGATTACACAATCTACAGGATATCTCATCATTGCCCACGTGATTACACAATCTACAGGGCATGTCAGCATTGCCCACGTTATTACACAATCTACAGAACAGCTCAGCAATGGCCATGTGATTACACAATCTACAGTACATCTCAACAATGACCACGTAATTATACAATCTACCTGACATCTCAGCATTGCCCACATGATTACATAATCTACAGGACATCTCAGCATTGGCCACATGATTACACAATCCACAGGACAACTCAGCAATGACCACGTGATTACACAATCTACAGGACATCACAGCATTGCCCACGTGATTACACAATCTACTGGATATCACAGCATTGCCCACGTGATTACACAATCTACAGGGCATGTCAGCATTGCCCACGTGAATACACAATCTACAGGGCATCACAGCATTGCCCACGTGATTACACAATCTACAGGACATCTCTGAATTGGTCACGTGATTACACAATCTACTGGATATCATAATATTGGCCACGTGATTACACAATCTACAGGACATCTCAGCAATGGCCACGTGATTACACAATCTACAGGATATTTCAGCATTGGCGACGTGATTACACAATCTACAGGACATCTCAGCATTGGCCACGGGATTATACAATCTACTGGACATTACATCATTGGCCACGTTATTACACAATCTACTGGATATCACAGCATTGGCCACGTGATTACACAATCTACTGTATATCATAGCATTGGCCACGTGATTGCACAATCTACTGGATATCTCAGCAATGGCCACGTGATTACACAATCTACTGGATATCATAGCATTGGTCACGTGATTACACAATCTACTGGATATCTCAGCATTGGCCACGTGATTACACAATCTACTGGATATCATAGCATTGGCCACGTGATTACACAATCTACTGGATATCTCAGCATTGGCCACGTGATTACACAATCTACTGGATATCATAGCATTGGCCACGTGATTACACAATCTACTGGATATCTCAGCAATGGCCACGTGATTACACAATCTACTGGATATCATAATATTGGCCACGTGATTACACAATCTACAGGACATCTCAGCAATGGCCACGTGATTATACAATCTACAGGCAGTGTTCTCCACAAATAAAATTTAAAGAGGGGCGCTAATTAGCATATAATTAGCATATTTAATTTGCATATAATTAGCATACTAATCAAACATTTCAAAGGAAATTCTTAGCACTTTTATATTTACATCAATTAAATACTGTGTACAAGTACTATATTGATGTTCTTGAATTATTTTGATGAATAAGTTAAACCACTTGATGTGTAAAAAAAAATATAAACTTTGACAAATGAAGAATATCAATTTTATTCTTTGTAAAAGTGTAATGGAACAAGTTGTGAAATTCTAGCCTTTTAAATTTCTTTCAAATATTTCCATTTTCATAGGTTTTATAAATGCACTGAGATATTGTAATAGTTGAAAACCCCAAGTAATAAGAAGAAACATATTTTCACATAACAAACTTACCATTTAAAAGAAAAAAAGAAAAAATCGAATCCAATGACTGTCAATAAATTAATCATCATGTTGTTTGCATTGTGGGTACTGAGGACAAAGGTCAAATCAGAAACCGTGACATCCATGTTGTTTCAGTGTTTACCGTACGTTTTGTTTTGGTGATTTATTTAATGATTCTTTTTACTTTTCGCCAATAAAAGGCAAGTAACAAGCAATTGGACCAATAAGTTGTTGCTGGTTCTCCTGTTCTTAAGTATCTTAGCTAATTCAGGAATGATGAGAAAACTTGTTTTGACTATCCCATTGCGTGATTAACGCATTGCTTGTGACAATCACTTCACGCATCCATTCATTGTTTTTTTGTTTATTTATTCAGCCAGTTTTTTCCCCAGATATTAAATCCATTGTCCTAGTTGTCACCTATCCCACTATCTGTCTCTTAGTTCTTTGTTTTATCGCCTGTCAATTAATAAGAGGTCTCTCAATAACGTCGTCGGGACATCTTCCGGGACTGTGAAACAGCCTGTCACCGAAAACAAAGGAGGGTGCTGAAGATAAATAGATGGGCGCTACAAATTGAAGAGGGGCGCAAATAAATTAAAGAGGGGCGATTCGCCCCTTATAAACTCCTCGTGGAGAACACTGAATACTCAACTAACAATACAATGTATTTGATCGGGACGGGAAATGTGAATGCAGGGCGCTTGTTGACCGATGCTGGGCGCACGACTACCTATGCAGGGCGCACGACGTCCTATGCAGGGCGCTGCGCCCTGCTAAAACCCCTCGTGGAGAACACTGACAGGATATCTCAGCATTGGCGACGTGATTACGCAATCTACAGGACATTTCAGCAATAGGCACATGATTAAACAATCTACAGGACATCTCAGCATTGGCCACGTAATTACACAATCTACAGGATATCTCAGCATTGGCCACGTGATTACACAATCTACAGGACATTACAGCATTGGCCACGTTATTACACAATCTACTGGATATCACAGCAATGGCTACATGATTACACAATCTACAGGACATCTCAGCATTGGCCACGTGATTACACAATCTACTGGATATCATAGCATTGGCCACGTGATTACACAATCTACTGGATATCTCAGCAATGGCCACGTGATTACACAATCTACATGACATCTTAGCAATTGCCACGTGATTACACAATCTACAGGATATCTCAGCATAGGCGACGTGATTACGCAATCTACAGGACATTTCAGCAATAGGCACATTATTACACAATCTACAGGATATCTCTGCATTGGCCACGTGATTACACAATCTACAGAATATCTCAGCAATGGCCTCGTTATTACACAATGTACAGGATATCTCAGCATTGGCCACGTGATTACGCAATCTACATGACATTTCAGCAATAGGCACATGATTAAACAATCTACAGGACATCTCAGCAATGGTCAAGTGATTACACAATCTACTGGATATCTCAGCAATGGCCACGTGATTACACAATCTACTGGATATCTCAGTTATGGCCACGTGATTACACAATCTGCAGGACATCTCAACAACGACCACGTGATAACACAATCTAGAGGACATCACAACATTGGCCACGTGATTACACAATCTACAGGACATATCTTCATTGGCTACATGATTACACAATCTACTAGACATGTCAGCATTGGCCACGTGATTACACAATGTATAGGATATCTCAGCATTGGCCACGTGATTACGCAATCTACAGGATATCTCAGTATTGGCCACGTGATTACACAATCTAATGGATATCACATCATTGGCTACGTGATTACACAATCTACAGAACATCTCAGCATTGGCCACGTGATTACACAATCTACAGAACATCTCAACAATGACCACGTGATTACACATTCTACAGGACATCTCGGCAATGACCACGTGATTACACAATCTACAGGACATTTCAGCAATGGGCACATGATTATATAATCTACAGGACAGCTCAGCAATGGCCACGTAATTACATAATCTACAGGATATCTCAGCATTGGCCACATGATTACACAATCTACAGGACATCACAGCATTGGGCACCTGATTACACAATCTACAGGATATCTCAGCATTGGCCACGTGATTACACAAACTACAGGACATCTCAGCATTGGCCACGTGATTACACAATGTACAGGATATCTCAGCATTGGCGAAGTGATTACGCAATCTACATGACATTTCAGCAAAAGACACATGATTAAACAATCTACAGGATATCTCTGCATTGGCCACGTGATTACACAATCTACTGGATATCTCAGCAATGGCCACGTGATTACACAATCAACATGATATTTTAGCATTGGCCACATGATTATACAATCTATAGGATATCTCAGCATTGGCCACGTGATTACACATTCTACATGACATCTTAGCATTGGCCACATGATTATACATTCTACGGGACATCTCAACAATGGCCACGCGATTACAAAATCTACTGGGTATCTCAGGAATGGTCACGTGATTACACAATCTACAGGACATCTCAACAATGACCACATGATTGCACATTCTACAGGACAACTCAGAAATGGCCACGTGATTACACAATCTACAGGACATCTCAGTATTGGCCACGTCATTACACAATCTACTGGATATCTCAGCATTGGCCACGTAATTACGCAATCTACAGAACATTTCAGCAATAGGCACATGATTAAACAATCTACAGGACATCTCACCATTGGCCTCGTAATTACACAATCTACAGGATATCTCAGCATTGGCCACATGATTACACAATCTACAGGACATCACAGCATTGGGCACCTGATTACACAATCTACAGGACATTTCAGCATTGGCCACGTGATTACACAATGTACTGGATATCATAGCATTGGCCACATGATTACACAATCTACAGGATATCTCAGCATTGGCCACGTAATTACACAATCTGCAGGACATCACAGCATTGTCCACGTGATTACACAATCTACAGGACATTTCAGCATTGGCCACGTGATTACACAATCTACAGGATATCATAGCATTTGCCACGTGATTATACAATCTACTGGATATCTCAGCAATGGCCACGTGATTACACAATATATAGGATATCTCAGCATTGGCTACATGATTGCATAATTTACAGGATATCTCAGCAATGGCCACGCGATTACACAATGTACAGGATATCTCAGCATTGGCCACGTGATTACACAATGAACAGGATATCTCAGCATTGGCCACGTGATTACGCAATCTACAGGACATTTCAGCAATAGGCACATGATTAAACAATCTACAGGACATCTCAGCATTGGCTACATGATTACACAATCTACTAGACATGTCAGCATTGGCCACGTGATTACACAATGTACAGGATATCTCAGCATTGTCCACGTGTTTACGCAATCTACAGGATATCTCAGCATTGGCCACGTGATTACACAATCTACAGGACATCACAGCATTGGCCATGTGATTAAACAATCTACTGGATATCACATCATTGGCTACGTGATTACACAATCTACAGGACATCTTAGGATTGGCCAAATGATTATAAATCTACAGGACATCTCAGCATTGGCCACGTGATTACACAATCTACAGGACATCTCAACGATGACCACGTGATTACACATTCTACAGGACAACTCAACAATGACCACGTGATTACACATTCTACAGGACATCTCAACAATGACCAAGTGATTACACAATCTACAGGACATTTCAGCAATGGGCACATGATTATACAATCTACAGGACAGCTCAGCAATGGCCACGTGATTACACAATCTAGAGGACATCTCAGCATTGGCCACGTCATTTCACAATCTACTGGATATCTCAGCAATGGCCACGTGATTACACAACCTGCATGACATCTTAGCATTGGCCACATGATTATACAATCTACAGGACATCTCAGCATTGGCCACGTGATTATACAATCTACAGGACATTTCAGCATTGTCCACGTAATCACACAATCTACAGGACATCTCAGCAATAGGCACATGATTACACAATCTACAGGACACCACAGCGTTGGCCACGTGATTACACAATCTACAGGACATTTCAGCATTGGCCACGTTATTACACAATCTACTGGATATCATAGCATTGGCCACGTGATTACAAAATCTACTGGATATCTCAGCAATGGCCACGTGATTATACAATCTACAGGACATTTCAGCATTGGCCACGTGATTACACAACCTGCATGACATCACAGCATTGGCCACGTGATTACACAATCTACAGGACATTTCAGCATTGGCCACGTTATTACACAATCTACTGGATATCATAGCATTGGCCACGTGATTACAAATTCTACTGGATATCTCAGCAATGGCCACGTGATTACACAATCTACAGGACATCTCAGCAATGAGCATATGATTATACAATCGACAGGACATCTCAGCAATGGCCACGTGATTACACAATCTACGGGACATCTCAGCAATGGCAACGGGATAACACAATTTACCCGGTATCTCAAGAATTGCCACGTGATTACACAATCTACAGGACATCTCAGCATTGACCACGTGATTTCACAATCTACTGGACATCTGAGCAATGGTCACGTGATTACACAATCTACTGGATATCTCAGTAATGAGCATATGATTATACAATCGACAGGACATCTCAGCAATGGCCACGTGATTACACAATCTACGGGACATCTCAGCAATGGCCACGCGATAACACAATTTACTGGGTATCTCAAGAATTTCCACGTGATTACACAATCTACAGGACATCTCAACAATGACCACGTGATTACACATTCTATAGGACAACTCAGCAATGGATATCTCAGCAATGGCCACGTGATTACACAATCTACACGACATCTTAGCATTGGCCAAATGATTATAAATCTACAGGACATCTCAGCATTGGCCACGTCATTACACAATCTACAGGACATTTCAACGATGACCACGTGATTACACATTCCATAGGACAACTCAACAATGACCACGTGATTACACAATCTACAGGATATCTCAGCATTGGCTACATGATTACACAATCTACAGGATATCTCAGCGATGGCCACGTGATTACACATTGTACAGGATATCTCAGCATTGGCCACGCGATTACACAATCTACAGGATATCTCAGCAATGGCCACGTGATTACACAATCTACAGGATATCTCAGCATTGGCTACATGATTACACAATCTACAGGATATCTCTGCGATGGCCACCTGATTACACATTGTACAGGATATCTCAGCATTGGCCACGCGATTACACAATCTACAGGATATCACAGCATTGGCCACGTGATTATGCAATCTACAGGACAGCTCAGCAATGGCCACTTGATTACACAATCTACAGGACATCTCAGCATTGGCCACGTAATTACACAATTTACAGGATATCTCAGCATTGGCTACATGATTACCCACTCTACAGCACATCACAGCATTGGCCACGTGATTATGCAATCTACAGGACATCTCAGCAATGGCCACTTGATTACACAATGTACAGGATATCTCAGCATTGGCCACGTAATTACACAATTTACAGGATATCTCAGCAATGGCTACATGATTACACATTCTACAGCACATCTCAGCATTGGCCAATCTACTGAATATCATAGCATTGGCTACATGATTACACAATCTACAGGATATCTCAGCGATGGCCACGTGATTACACATTGTGCAGGATATCTCAGCATTGGCCACGTGATTATACAATCTACAGGACATCTTAGCATTGGCCACGTAATTACACAAACTACTGGACATCATAGCATTGGGCACGTGATTACATAATCTACTGGATATTTCAGCAATGGCCACGTGATTACACAATCTACAGGACATCTCAGCATTGACCACGTGATTTCACAATCTACTGGACATCTGAGCAATGGTCACGTGATTACACAATCTACTGGACATCTCAGTAATGAGCATATGATTATACAATCGACAGGACATCTCAGCAATGGCCACGCGATAACACAATTTACTGGGTATCTCAAGAATTGCCACGTGATTACACATACTACAGGACATCTCAACTATGACCACGTGATTACACATTCTACAGGACAACTCAGCAATGGATATCTCAGCAATGGCCACGTGATTACACAATCTACATGACATCTTAGCATTGGCCAAATGATTATAAATCTACAGGACATCTCAGCATTGGCCACGTGATTACACAATCTACAGGACATTTCAACGATGACCACGTGATTACACATTCTATAGGACATCTCAACAATGACCACGTGATTACACAATCTACAGGATATCTCAGCAATGGCCACGTGATTACACAATGTACAGGATATCTCAGCATTGGCCACGTGATTACACAATCTACAGGATATCTCAGCATTGGCCACGTGATTACGCAATCTACAGGACATCTCAGCAATGGCCACGTGATTATACAATGTACAGGATATCTCAGCATTGGCCACGTGATTACGCAATCTACAGGACATTTCAGCAATAGGCACATGATTAAACAATCTACAGGACATCTCAGCATTGGCTACATGATTACACAATCTACTAGACATGTCAGCATTGGCCACGTGATTACACAATGTACAGGATATCTCAGCATTGGCCACGTGATTACACAATCTACAGGACATCACAGCATTGGCCATGTTATTACACAATCTACTGGATATCACATCATTGGCTACGTGATTACACAATCTACAGGACATCTTAGGATTGGCCAAATGATTATAAATCTACAGGACATCTCAGCATTCGCCACGTGATTACACAATCTACAGGACATCTCAACGATGACCACGTGATTACACATTCAACAGGACAACTCAACAATGACCACGTGATTACACAATCTACAGGACATTTCAGCAATGGGCACATGATTATACAATCTACAGGACAGCTCAGCAATGGCCACGTGATTGCACAATCTACAAGACATCTCAGCATTGGCCACGTCATTACACAATATACTGGATATCTCAGCAATGGCCACGTGATTACACAACCTGCATGACATCTTAGCATTGGCCACATGATTATACAATCTACAGGACATCTCAGCATTGGCCACGTGATTATACAATCTACAGGACATTTCAGCATTGTCCACGTAATCACACAATCTACAGGACATCTCAGCAATAGACACATGATTACACAAACTACAGGACACCACAGCATTGGCCACGTGATTACACAATCTACAGGACATTTCAGCATTGGCCACGTTATTACACAATCTACTGGATATCATAGCATTGGCCACGTGATTACAAAATCTACTGGATATCTCAGCAATGGCCACGTGATTACACAATCTACATGATATCTCAGCATTGGCCACATGATTACACAATCTACAGGACATCTCAGCATTGGCCACGTGATTACATAATCTACAGGATATCACAGAATTGACTTCATGATTACACAAACTACAGGACATCTCAGCAATGGCCACGTGATTACACTATGTACAGGATATCTCAGCATTGGCGAAGTGATTACGCAATCTACATGACATTTCAGCAAAAGGCACATGATTAAACAATCTACAGGATATCTCTGCATTGGCCACGTGATTACACAATCTACTGGACATCTCAGCATTGGCCACGTGATTACATAATCTACAGGACATCTCAGCATTGGCCAAATGATTACACAAGCTGCATAACATCTTAGCATTGGCCACATGATTATACAATCTACAGGACATCTCAGCATTGGCCACATTAGTATACAATCTACAGGACATCTCAGCAATGTCCACGTGATTATACAATCTACAGGACATTTCAGCATTGGCCGCGTGATTATACAATCTACAGGACATCTCAGCATTGGCCACGTGATTACACATTCTACTGGACATTGTAGCATTGGCCACGTGATTACATAAGCTACTGGATATCTCAGCAATGGCTACGTGATTATACAATCTACAGGACATTTCAGCATTGGCCAAATGATTACACAGTCGACAGGACATCTCGGCATATGCCATGTGATTACACAATCTACTGGATATGACAGCATTGGCTACGCGATTACACAATCTACAGGATATTTCAGCATTGGCCACGTAATTACACAATCTAAGGGACATCTCAGCAATGGCCACGCGATTACACAATCTACTGGGTATCTCAAGAATTGCCACGTGATTACACAATCTACGGGACATCTCAGCATTGGCCAAATGATTACACAAGCTGCATAACATCTTAGCATTGGCCACATGATTATACAATCTACAGGACATCTCGGCGATGGCCACCTGATTACACATTGTACAGGATATCTCAACATTGGCCACGCGATTACACAATCTACAGGATATCACAGCATTGGCCATGTGATTATGCAATCTACAGGACATCTCAGCAATGGCCACTTGATTACACAATGTACAGTATATCTCAGCATTGGCCACGTGATTACACATTCTACTGGACATTGTAGCATTGGCCACGTGATTACACAAGCTACTGGATATCTCAGCAATGGCTACGTTATTACACAATCTACAGGACATTTCAGCATTGGCCACGTGATTAAACAATCGACAGGACATCTCAGCAATGGCCACATGATTACACAATCTACAGGATATCTCAGCATTGACCACGTGATTACACAATCTACAGGACATCACAGCATTGGCCACGTGATTACACAATCTACTGGATATCATAGCATTGGCTACGTGATTACACAATCTACAGGACATTTCAGTAATGGGCACATGATTATACAATCTACGGGACATCTCAGCAATGTCCACGTGATTACACAATCTACTGGATATCTGCATTGGCCAGATGATTACACAATCTACATGACATCTTAGCATTGGCCATGTGATTACACAATCTACTGGATATCACATCATTGACTACGTGATTACACAATCTACCGGACATCTCAGCAATGGCCACGCGATTACACAATCAACTGGGTATCTCAAGAATTGCCACGTGATTACACAATGTACAGGACATCTCAGCAATGAGCACATGATTATACAATCAACAGGGCATCTCAGCAATGGCCACGTAATTACACAATCTACGGGACATCTCAGCAATGGCCACGCCATTACACAATCTACTGGGTATCTCAAGAATTGCCACGTGATTACACAATCTATGGGACATCTCAGCATTGGCCAAATGATTACACAAGCTGCATAACATCTTAGCATTGGCCACATGGTTATACAATCTACAGGACATCTCAGCATTGGCCACATGAGTATACAATCTACAGGACATCTCAGCAATGTCCACGTGATTATACAATCTACAGGACATTTCAGCATTGGCCACGTGATTATACAATCTACGGGACATCTCAGCATTGGCCACGTGATTACACATTCTACTGGACATTGTAGCATTGGCCACGTGATTACATAAGCTACTGGCTATCTCAGCAATGGCTACGTGATTATACAATCTACAGGACATTTCAGCATTGGCCAAATGATTACACAGTCGACAGGACATCTCGGCATATGCCACGTGATTACACAATCTACTGGATATGACAGCATTGGCTACGCGATTACACAATCTACAGGATATTTCAGCATTGGCCACGTAATTACACAATCTAAGGGACATCTCAGCAATGGCCACGCGATTACACAATCTACTGGGTATCTCAAGAATTGCCACGCGATTACACAATCTACGGGACATCTCAGCATTGGCCAAATGATTACACAAGCTGCATAACATCTTAGCATTGGCCACATGATTATACAATCTACAGGACATCTCGGCGATGGCCACCTGATTACACATTGTACAGGATATCTCAGCATTGGCCACGCGATTACACAATCTACAGGATATCACAGCATTGGCCACGTGATTATGCAATCTACAGGACATCTCAGCAATGGCCACTTGATTACACAATGTACAGTATATCTCAGCATTGGCCACGTGATTACACATTCTACTGGACATTGTAGCATTGGCCACGTGATTACACAAGCTACTGGATATCTCAGCAATGGCTACGTGATTACACAATCTACAGGACATTTCAGCATTGGCCACGTGATTACACAATCGACAGGACATCTCAGCAATGGCCACATGATTACACAATCTACAGGATATCTCAGCATTGACCACGTGATTACACAATCTACAGGACATCACAGCATTGGCCACGTGATTACACAATCTACTGGATATCATAGCATTGGCTACGTGATTACACAATCTACAGGACATTTCAGTAATGGGCACATGATTATACAATCTACGGGACATCTCAGCAATGTCCACGTGATTACACAATCTACTGGATATCTGCATTGGCCAGATGATTACACAATCTACAGGACATCTTAGCATTGGCCACGTGATTACACAATCTACATGACATCTTAGCATTGGCCATGTGATTACACAATCTACTGGATATCACATCATTGGCTACGTGATTACACAACGTACAGGACATCTCAGCATCGGCCACTTGATTACACAATCTACCGGACATCTCAGCATCGGCCACTTGATTACACAATCTACAGGACACCACAGCATTGACCACGTTATTACACAATCTACAGGACATCTCAGCAATGAGCACATGATTATACAATCAACAGGGCATCTCAGCAATGGCGACGTAATTACACAATCTACGGGACATCTCAGCAATGGCCACGCCATTACATGATCTACTGGGTATCTCAAGAATTGCCACGTGATTACACAATCTATGGGACATCTCAGCATTGGCCAAATGATTACACAAGCTGCATAACATCTTAGCATTGATTATACAATCTACAGGACATCTCAGCATTGGCCACATGAGTATACAATCTACAGGACATCTCAGCAATGTCCACGTGATTATACAATCTACAGGACATTTCAGCATTGGCCACGTGATTATACAATCTACAGGACATCTCAGCATTGGCCACGTGATTACACATTCTACTGGACATTGTAGCATTGGCCACGTGATTACATAAGCTACTGGATATCTCAGCAATGGCTACGTGATTACACAATCTACAGGACATTTCAGCATTGGCCAAATGATTACACAGTCGACAGGACATCTCGGCATATGCCACGTGATTACACAATCTACTGGATATGACAGCATTGGCTACGCGATTACACAATCTACAGGATATTTCAGCATTGGCCACGTAATTACACAATCTAAGGGACATCTCAGCAATGGCCACGCGATTACACAATCTACTGGGTATCTCAAGAATTGCCACGTGATTACACAACCTACGGGACATCTCAGCATTGGCCAAATGATTACACAAGCTGCATAACATCTTAGCATTGGCCACATGATTATACAATCTACAGGACATCTCAGCATTGGCCACATGAGTATACAATCTACAGGACATCTCAGCAATGTCCACGTGATTATACAATCTACAGGACATTTCAGCATTGGCCACGTGATTACATAATCTACAGGACATCTCAGCATTGGCCACGTGATTACACATTCTACTGGACATTGTAGCATTGGCCACGTGATTACACAAGCTACTGGATATCTCAGCAATGGCTACGTGATTACACAATCTACAGGACATTTCAGCATTGGCCACGTGATTACACAATCGACAGGACATCTCGGCATATGCCACGTGATTACACAATCTACTGGACATCTCAACAATGACCATGTGATTACACAATCTACTGGACATCTCAGCAATGGGCACATGATTATACAATCTACGGGACATCTCAGCAATGTCCACGTGATTACACAATCTACTAGATATCTATGCATTGGCCAGATGATTACACAATCTACATGACATCTCAGCAATGGCCACATGAGTATACAATCTACAGGACATCTCAGCAATGGCTACATGAGTACAATCTACAGGACATCTCAGCAATGGCCACATGAGTATACAATCTACAGGACATCTCAGCAATGGCCACATGAGTATACAATCTACAGGACATCTCAGCAATGGCTACATGAGTATACAATCTACAGGACATCTCAGCAATGGCCACACGAGCATACAATCTACAGGACATCTCAGCATTGACCACTGGTTACACACTCTACTGGATATCTCAGCAATGGCCACGTGATTACACAATGTACAGGACATCTCAGCATCGGCCACATGATTACACAATCTACAGGACACCACAGCATTGGCCACATTATTACACAATCTACAGGACATCTCAGCATTGGCCACGTGATTACACAATCTACCGGACATCTCAGCAATGGCCACGCGATTACACAATCTACTGGGTATCTCAAGAATTGCCACGTGATTATACAATCTACAGGACATCTCAGCAATGAGCACATGATTATACAATCAACAGGGCATCTCAGCAATGGCCACGTAATTACACAATCTACGGGACATCTCAGCAATGGCCACGCCATTACACAATCTACTGGGTATCTCAAGAATTGCCACGTGATTACACAATCTATGGGACATCTCAGCATTGGCCAAATGATTACACAAGCTGCATAACATCTTAGCATTGGCCACATGATTATACAATCTACAGGACATCTCAGCATTGGCCACATGAGTATACAATCTACAGGACATCTCAGCAATGTCCACGTGATTATACAATCTACAGGACATTTCAGCATTGGCCACGTGATTATACAATCTACAGGACATCTCAGCATTGGCCACGTGATTACACATTCTACTGGACATTGTAGCATTGGCCACGTGATTACATAAGCTACTGGATATCTCAGCAATGGCTACGTGATTACACAATCTACAGGACATTTCAGCATTGGCCAAATGATTACACAGTCGACAGGACATCTCGGCATATGCCACGTGATTACACAATCTACTGGATATGACAGCATTGGCTACGCGATTACACAATCTACAGGATATTTCAGCATTGGTCACGTAATTACACAATCTAAGGGACATCTCAGCAATGGCCACGCGATTACACAATCTACTGGGTATCTCAAGAATTGCCACGTGATTACACAATCTACGGGACATCTCAGCAATGGGCACATGATTATACAAGCTGCATAACATCTTAGCATTGGCCACATGATTATACAATCTACAGGACATCTCGGCGATGGCCACCTGATTACACATTGTACAGGATATCTCAGCATTGGCCACGCGATTACACAATCTACAGGATATCACAGCATTGGCCACGTGATTATGCAATCTACAGGACATTTCAGCATTGGCCACGTGATTACACAATCGACAGGACATCTCAGCAATGGCCACATGATTACACAATCTACAGGATATCTCAGCATTGACCACGTGATTACACAATCTACAGGACATCACAGCATTGGCCACGTGATTACACAATCTACTGGATATCATAGCATTGGCTACGTGATTACACAATCTACAGGACATTTCAGTAATGGGCACATGATTATACAATCTACGGGACATCTCAGCAATGTCCACGTGATTACACAATCTACTGGATATCTGCATTGGCCAGATGATTACACAATCTACAGGACATCTCAGCAATGGCCACATGAGTATACAATCTACAGGACATCTCAGCAATGGCTACATGAGTACAATCTACAGGACATCTCAGCAATGGCCACATGAGTATACAATATACAGGACATCTCAGCAATGGCCACATGAGTATACAATCAAGAGGACATCTCAGCAATGGCTACATGAGTATACAATCTACAGGACATCTCAGCAATGGCCACACGAGCATACAATCTACAGGACATCTCAGCATTGACCACTGGTTACACACTACTGGATATCTCAGCAATGGCCACGTGATTACACAATCTACATGACATCTTAGCATTGGCCATGTGATTACACAATCTACTGGATATCGCATCATTGGCTACGTGATTACACAATGTACAGGACATCTCAGCATCGGCCACTTGATTACACAATCTACAGGACACCACAGCATTGGCCACGTTATTACACAATCTACAGGACATCTCAGCATTGGCCACGTGATTACACAATCTACCGGACATCTCAGCATCGGCCACTTGATTACACAATCTACAGGACACCACAGCATTGGCCACGTTATTACACAATCTACAGGACATCTCAGCAATGAGCACATGATTATACAATCAACAGGGCATCTCAGCAATGGCCACGTAATTACACAATCTACGGGACATCTCAGCAATGGCCACGCCATTACATGATCTACTGGGTATCTCAAGAATTGCCACGTGATTACACAATCTATGGGACATCTCAGCATTGGCCAAATGATTACACAAGCTGCATAACATCTTAGCATTGGCCACATGATTATACAATCTACAGGACATCTCAGCATTGGCCACATGAGTATACAATCTACAGGACATCTCAGCAATGTCCACGTTATTATACAATCTACAGGACATTTCAGCATTGGCCACGTGATTATACAATCTACAGGACATCTCAGCATTGGCCACGTGATTACACATTCTACTGGACATTGTAGCATTGGCCACGTGATTACATAAGCTACTGGATATCTCAGCAATGGCTACGTGATTACACAATCTACAGGACATTTCAGCATTGGCCAAATGATTACACAGTCGACAGGACATCTCGGCATATGCCACGTGATTACACAATCTACTGGATATGACAGCATTGGCTACGCGATTACACAATCTACGGGATATTTCAGCATTGGCCACGTAATTACACAATCTAAGGGACATCTCAGCAATGGCCACGCGATTACACAATCTACTGGGTATCTCAAGAATTGCCACGTGATTACACAATCTACGGGACATCTCAGCATTGGCCAAATGATTACACAAGCTGCATAACATCTTAGCATTGGCCACATGATTATACAATCTACAGGACATCTCAGCATTGGCCACATGAGTATACAATCTACAGGACATCTCAGCAATGTCCACGTGATTATACAATCTACAGGACATTTCAGCATTGGCCACGTGATTACATAATCTACAGGACATCACAGCATTGGACACGTGATTACACATTCTACTGGACATTGTAGCATTGGTCACGTGATTACACAAGCTACTGGATATCTTAGCAATGGCTACGTGATTACACAATCTACAGGACATTTCAGCATTGGCCACGTGATTACACAATCGACAGGACATCTCGGCATATGCCACGTGATTACACAATCTACTGGACATCTCAACAATGACCATGTGATTACACAATGTACTGGACATCTCAGCAATGGGCACATGATTATACAATCTACGGGACATCTCAGCAATGTCCACGTGATTACACAATCTACTAGATATCTCTGCATTGGCCAGATGATTACACAATCTACATGACATCTCAGCAATGGCCACATGAGTATACAATCTACAGGACATCTCAGCAATGGCTACATGAGTACAATCTACAGGACATCTCAGCAATGGCCACATGAGTATACAATCTACAGGACATCTCAGCAATGGCCACATGAGTATACAATCTACAGGACATCTCAGCAATGGCTACATGAGTATACAATCTACAGGACATCTCAGCAATGGCCACACGAGCATACAATCTACAGGACATCTCAGCATTGACCACTGGTTACACACTCTACTGGATATCTCAGCAATGGCCACGTGATTACACAATGTACAGGACATCTCAGCATCGGCCACGTGATTACACAATCTACAGGACACCACAGCATTGGCCACATTATTACACAATCTACAGGACATCTCAGCATTGGCCACGTGATTACACAATCTACTGGATATCATAGCATTGGCTACGTGATTACACAATCTACAGGACATTTCAGTAATGGGCACATGATTATACAATCTACGGGACATCTCAGCAATGTCCACGTGATTACACAATCTACTGGATATCTGCATTGGCCAGATGATTACACAATCTACAGGACATCTCAGCAATGGCCACATGAGTATACAATCTACAGGACATCTCAGCAATGGCTACATGAGTACAATCTACAGGACATCTCAGCAATGGCCACATGAGTATACAATATACAGGACATCTCAGCAATGGCCACATGAGTATACAATCAAGAGGACATCTCAGCAATGGCTACATGAGTATACAATCTACAGGACATCTCAGCAATGGCCACACGAGCATACAATCTACAGGACATCTCAGCATTGACCACTGGTTACACACTACTGGATATCTCAGCAATGGCCACGTGATTACACAATCTACATGACATCTTAGCATTGGCCATGTGATTACACAATCTACTGGATATCGCATCATTGGCTACGTGATTACACAATGTACAGGACATCTCAGCATCGGCCACTTGATTACACAATCTACAGGACACCACAGCATTGGCCACGTTATTACACAATCTACAGGACATCTCAGCATTGGCCACGTGATTACACAATCTACCGGACATCTCAGCATCGGCCACTTGATTACACAATCTACAGGACACCACAGCATTGGCCACGTTATTACACAATCTACAGGACATCTCAGCAATGAGCACATGATTATACAATCAACAGGGCATCTCAGCAATGGCCACGTAATTACACAATCTACGGGACATCTCAGCAATGGCCACGCCATTACATGATCTACTGGGTATCTCAAGAATTGCCACGTGATTACACAATCTATGGGACATCTCAGCATTGGCCAAATGATTACACAAGCTGCATAACATCTTAGCATTGGCCACATGATTATACAATCTACAGGACATCTCAGCATTGGCCACATGAGTATACAATCTACAGGACATCTCAGCAATGTCCACGTGATTATACAATCTACAGGACATTTCAGCATTGGCCACGTGATTATACAATCTACAGGACATCTCAGCATTGGCCACGTGATTACACATTCTACTGGACATTGTAGCATTGGCCACGTGATTACATAAGCTACTGGATATCTCAGCAATGGCTACGTGATTACACAATCTACAGGACATTTCAGCATTGGCCAAATGATTACACAGTCGACAGGACATCTCGGCATATGCCACGTGATTACACAATCTACTGGATATGACAGCATTGGCTACGCGATTACACAATCTACGGGATATTTCAGCATTGGCCACGTAATTACACAATCTAAGGGACATCTCAGCAATGGCCACGCGATTACACAATCTACTGGGTATCTCAAGAATTGCCACGTGATTACACAATCTACGGGACATCTCAGCATTGGCCAAATGATTACACAAGCTGCATAACATCTTAGCATTGGCCACATGATTATACAATCTACAGGACATCTCAGCATTGGCCACATGAGTATACAATCTACAGGACATCTCAGCAATGTCCACGTGATTATACAATCTACAGGACATTTCAGCATTGGCCACGTGATTACATAATCTACAGGACATCACAGCATTGGACACGTGATTACACATTCTACTGGACATTGTAGCATTGGTCACGTGATTACACAAGCTACTGGATATCTTAGCAATGGCTACGTGATTACACAATCTACAGGACATTTCAGCATTGGCCACGTGATTACACAATCGACAGGACATCTCGGCATATGCCACGTGATTACACAATCTACTGGACATCTCAACAATGACCATGTGATTACACAATGTACTGGACATCTCAGCAATGGGCACATGATTATACAATCTACGGGACATCTCAGCAATGTCCACGTGATTACACAATCTACTAGATATCTCTGCATTGGCCAGATGATTACACAATCTACATGACATCTCAGCAATGGCCACATGAGTATACAATCTACAGGACATCTCAGCAATGGCTACATGAGTACAATCTACAGGACATCTCAGCAATGGCCACATGAGTATACAATCTACAGGACATCTCAGCAATGGCCACATGAGTATACAATCTACAGGACATCTCAGCAATGGCTACATGAGTATACAATCTACAGGACATCTCAGCAATGGCCACACGAGCATACAATCTACAGGACATCTCAGCATTGACCACTGGTTACACACTCTACTGGATATCTCAGCAATGGCCACGTGATTACACAATGTACAGGACATCTCAGCATCGGCCACGTGATTACACAATCTACAGGACACCACAGCATTGGCCACATTATTACACAATCTACAGGACATCTCAGCATTGGCCACGTGATTACACAATCTACCGGACATCTCAGCAATGGCCACGCGATTACACAATCTATTGGGTATCTCAAGAATTGCCACGTGATTATACAATCTACAGGACATCTCAGCAATGAGCACATGATTATACAATCAACAGGGCATCTCAGCAATGGCCACGTAATTACACAATCTACGGGACATCTCAGCAATGGCCACGCGATTACACAATCTACGGGACATCTCAGCATTGGCCAAATGATTACACAAGCTGCATAACATCTTAGCATTGGCCACATGATTATACAATCTACAGGACATCTCAGCATTGGCCACATGAGTATACAATCTACAGGACATCTCAGCAATGTCCACGTGATTATACAATCTACAGGACATTTCAGCATTGGCCACGTGATTACATAATCTACAGGACATCACAGCATTGGCCACGTGATTACACATTCTACTGGACATTGTAGCATTGATCACGTGATTACACAAGCTACTGGATATCTCAGCAATGGCTACGTGATTACACAATCGACAGGACATCTCGGCATATGCCACGTGAATACACAATCTACTGGACATCTCAACAATGACCATGTGATTACACAATCTACTGGACATCTCAGCAATGGGCACATGATTACACAATCTACTGGGTATCTCAAGAATTGCCACGTGATTACACAATCTATGGGACATCTCAGCATTGGCCAAATGATTACACAAGCTGCATAACATCTTAGCATTGGCCACATGATTATACAATCTACAGGACATCTCAGCATTGGCCACATGAGTATACAATCTACAGGACATCTCAGCAATGTCCACGTGATTATACAATCTACAGGACATCTCAGCATTGGCCATGTGATTACACATTCTACTGGACATCACAGCATTGGCCACGTGATTACACAATCTACAGGACATCTCAGCAATGGCCACATGATTACACAATCTACAGGATATCTCAGCATTGACCACGTGATTACACAATCTACAGGACATCACAGCATTGGCCACGTGATTACACAATCTACTGGATATCATAGCATTGGCTACGTGATTACACAATCTACAAGACATTTCAGCAATGGGTACATGATTATACAATCTACGGGACATCTCAGCAATGTCCACGTGATTACACAATCTACTGGATATCTCTGCATTGGCCAGATGATTACACAATCTACAGGACATCTCAGCAATGGCCACATGAGTATACAATCTAGAGGACATCTCAGCAATGGCTACATAAGTATACAATCTACAGGACATCTCAGCAATGGCCACACGAGCATACAATCTACAGGACATCTCAGCATTGACCACTGGTTACACACTCTACTGGATATCTCAGCAATGGCCACGTGATTACACAATCTACAGGACATCTCAGCAATGGCCACATGATAACGCACTACAGGATATCTTGGCAACAGCAGAATCATTACACAATCAACATGACATTGTGCACAAGAGTTTGCACTCCGCATGACATTGGAGCAACAACCATGTGATCACACAATTCACTGGGCATTGTAGCAATGGCTACATAATTCCACAATCTACAGGAAGTCTGTGGTAGCACATTGTTTGCATTGCCCCCATGTAACTAATTTATACACACACGAAATTTGAACACGTTCTGGAAACATACAAGTTAAATAAACAATAAAGCGGTTATAAACTATAATTTTATTGATGTTTGACGTCAACACAGAAACAGAACTTAGTAAAAGTATATATAGATGGATATCATCTTCAGTATATATTTATAAACAACTTAGAGCTAAATCAAATGAAGGACGCAGAGGGCACACACCGTCCGCAGAGGGCACACACCGTTCGCAGAGGGCACACACCGTTCGCAGAGGATTTACAGTTATTAGTAATGAATATACTTTACGAAAACTGAAATAAAATAAACTATAGTTTACATTGAATACCCAGTAAGTTTTCTAGGGGAGTCAGAGATATACAAACATGCCCAAGAAGACAGGTATTGACTCAGAATATGTTTTTGTCAACAAGTATCATAAAAATAATAATTTCAATGCAATGAGTCTGATTTCTTGACTTAATTGAGGAAATGCTGGGGGTCGGGTATCAGCAATCTGTTGCTAGCGAACCGCATCAGTGAATATGAAATGAAATAAAAATGGCTGGATACTGTAACACTGTTTTCACTCAACTGAGAGGTTCTATAAATCTTGTTTACATGATCATGTGAATACAAAACGAAAACAATTGTTATTACTGCTTCAAGTTGGTCTTCTGGTGCCATGTCCACAGTTCACTGATTTTCTGATTAAAAAAAAGAAAAATAATTATATAAACCAGCAACTGGTTTTACATTGTATTTCATCTGTTAGTAGTGCATTATAGATTCAATTGTTCTAATTTGTCATTCTGATTGGGTGAGAGCCTGTTTTTTAATTATGCAAGCTGTGGTAAAATAAACTATCATCAAATTAATTATATCATGTCATGCCCCAAACATGAATAACACACATTGAGAGAAAATCACGCTGACAACTGAAATCAGAAAAAAATTAAAATTCACAACATGGATATAGATGATTGTGATGAAGAACACCGACTCTTTTTGGGATCAAAGGAGATGGACGAGAAAATAACTGAATTACACAAATGACAAAACCTTGCAGCACTGACATGCAGGTACAAATCTTCTCATTGTTTCAATAATCGCTGTACGCTAGATCCAGGGCCCATTATTGTTTTACCATGGTTGCAAGTAGAACGTTTTGGGTGCTGTATGACATACATGGTTTTTGATGCTTTGAAGTTATTACCATGTGTAAATTACAATGCTAATAAAGCCACCTCCAAAGTCAGGTATATCACTCAATTTTGCACAATCCCCCTCCATATACACATACACATGAGTGTTTGTGAACTTGTGGTATCAAGTGTACAATAAATGAAGTTTCTTGTTTTATGTCTGCTTCTATTGGAGATGTGCATTTCTAACATTTAGGCAAATACAGTAATGTACATTTTGATCATGTTATAGCCAATTGTTTGCATCCTTCACACAGGAAATAATATGCAAACTCCTGTCCCTGTTGGGTCATCTGGGTCAATTTCCATATATGGAAAACTGTCAAACAACTCGACCATAGCAAAGATTCTAGGTGTAATGGTAGAGGTCTCAGATCTTGAAACATAGATAGATTCTAGGTGGAATGGTAGAGGTCTCAGATATTGCTATATGAATAGATTCTAGCTGATCTCAGTAGAGATCTCGGATCCCAAACATGAATAGACTATGGAATTAGAAATTGACTATGAATTGTGACACAAGTAAGACAGAATGAAATTGAAAACTCAAGACTTCATTTCCTGAATTGGTTTATTCTACATGAGAAAGTTGTTTGTCAGCACCACAGAAAACAATAACTGAAGGGATCTACTCAAAAACCACTCTTTTGATATTTTCTCATTCAACAACACTAATTTGCAGTTATTTTGGCGACCATTAGATTGTATGTTTTCACAACTGTATTCAGATGAATTAGATATCCGAACCTCATTTGAAGACTTTTTGTTCCTTACAAGGTCAAAGTCTCTCATTAAGATTTTGTTAAACAAAAGATTTAGCAGGCTGGAAGATTTTACATGTAAACCAGCCTTTACCAGACAAATCACAAAAACCAATAAACACTTCAGTACTTTAGAAAGAAATAGATACCAAGAATAATAGCAACCGTAGACAGTTAATTGAAACTGAACAATTGCAAGGATTCTAGTTATTGAAACTGACGCCAAATTTCGAATTGGCCACGGGGGTATTGACAAAGCGTAATCCACAAGAGCAAGCTGGCCGAAAGCAAACACAAAATGAAATACTGAAAGAGCATGTCTGAATTTTTCAGGATCATTAACTGCATTTTTAATTATGTGAGGTTGGCGGTGGTTGCGGCAACAATACAGTGATCCATGCATGCCACTACAAGCGTCAAGACAATAAAAAAAAGTATGCTGAATGTGCCGTTTTCGTAGTTGATTACCGGACATTAAGAAACACACTTTAGTATTGTTACATAATCTACTGCAAATAAAGAACAATCGTGTCGGCTCCCTTTTATTCACAACTATCAAAAGCAATAAAATTTAGGAGAGTTTTACAAAACAATTACCACGGTGTTTACAAGCGCATAGTCATAATTATTCAGTCCATGCCCTCCTTCCCTGAAGGGAAACCACCCACACAATCCAACCTCAAAACAGTTATGTAAACCGACTATCTTTTTGTTATTAATTGCGCCACTGGTTACCAGTTCAAATTAACAGAAAAGAAAATAAAATCGTTAAAAGTACCAACTACATATAATCCATCAAGTTCTAAAATATACTTGTTACCAATCAGGCTAAAATGAAATTTTTTTTAAAAGAACTCAAATTATTCAATTAAATGAAAAA
Organism: Saccoglossus kowalevskii; assembly: GCF_978046115.1. Taxonomy (NCBI): domain Eukaryota; kingdom Metazoa; phylum Hemichordata; class Enteropneusta; family Harrimaniidae; genus Saccoglossus; species Saccoglossus kowalevskii. The sequence continues at coordinate 14,285,971 of NC_140650.1, read as the reverse complement.
TGGCAGATCTCTTCACAAGTAGAACTATCAAGTTTCCATGATTTTTTCATAGCATTAACTTGGACTATGACTGCATTTACGAGATACAATTTTAAAGTTATTTTTGTAATTTTAAGATTCTAATGCAAACAGCAGTTCATACTACAACTGGACTATGGACTTAATGGATTATTTTCTGGTCACAGTAATCTTGTGTGTTGCACTGACCAAACATCTGCCGAAATAATCAAACGATTAGATTTTGAGTTCAAATTTCTTTTTTACAGCTCAGTGTCGAAATGCTGATCTTTGAGGGTGGAATATAGCGTTAAGATGACCTTACTTCATCGAATGTGTATACTGTAAAATGACTAATTTTCACTGGGTTTAAATTTCGCCGATTTACCATTTCAGGCATATTCAGTGGGTTTTAAATTCACGGTTTTATCATTCAGATAACGTGTTCTATGCTAAATTTTACATATTCACTGTGTTTTAATTTAGCGGATTTTCCAGTCAGCGAAATAAACAAAATTAAAACCCAGTGAATAATTAATCTTTTTACAGTAGACACATTAATAATGTAAAATATCCTCAAAATACATTTGCGTTTGTTGCTGGTTTCGACAATGCTATGATCTTCGCTTGTCCTGTATTCACGTTCGTTTTCATACATAATGTGGGATCTCGGGATGAACAGAAAATTTTCTATTGCTATGTATGGTTTCTAGGACAATTATAAAACTTTGTGGTAATGAATATTTTATTGCGGACATTAACACCAAATCTATGCATGTTTCAAGGACAGGTCCTCCATCTAAAATTGGGGAAATTTTACCACTTCATACATTTAACTGTCTAAGATGAACCAACATAATGATCAAATCAAGAATAAATACTTTGTTCATAATCATGTGATCTTTAAAATATCAATGAATATCAACAATAGATCAAATGTAGTCATTGACAGATCATTGGCACCCAGTAAAATTCAGTCAATGTCAGCCTGTCAAATTGAATTAATGGCTAATCAATAAAACCATCCAATTTCAAGTAAATGACTAATCAATGACAACCAATCAATGACAACCAATCAAATTGTAGTCAATGACAATCATTGGCAAGCAAACAAATTTTGTGACTGATCATTGACAACCAATACACCACCTACCTCCTTGTCTTCAACTTTGTATTTGTTCCGAACCCAGTTTTCAAATTTTGTGTTTTTCTTGGGCATCGCAGGAGACTATGATACAACATAAAGCAAAGATTATATGAAATTCTCCAGCATCCAATAGGGCTATTGTAAATTGAAGCTCAAGGAACAATTTTAATACACAAAAAAACAAATGAATAATTATGTAACTGTTTTAGTTTTGCTGAGCAATTTGCTAAATTAAATTTGAAAATGTAAAAAAAAAGCTTTACTATAAGTATTTAAGAGTGACAATACGTACCTTTACTATATCGGATTTAATTTCTTCCAGAGTATTATATTTCTTTATACTTTTTGGTGTTCCCTGAGAAAAACAAACGCACAAACATTTGTAATCAGACAGATATTTAGTGCCAAGTTTTTTGTCATTTTTTTGAACATCAGCAATAATTTTAAAAAGCAGGTAGTTTATAACATAATTCGACTGCGTCGTAAGGGTGAGAAAGGAAGTGAATCAGTTGAACATGAACAGTCTAAAAATAGAAAACATCATCAATCCACGGAAATGTTCAACAATACGGCACAATAAAATCCAAGCCACCAGTAAAAATACTTTCAGTACTTCAACTTAATGTAACAATACCATTAAGGCCAAGGGCAAAATGAAAACTGATCAACAAACACACAAACCAAAATCTGCATAATTCAATTGTCAATGGAGGCCTACAGAGCCGTTGTTCCCACTACAAATATGTATGCAGTCGCTTAATGTTAGACAGTCTGATCTATGTAATTACCACCCTTCCACACATGATTTTGTTCATTCAGTCAATTCAATACTGAAAATTCCATCACAAATTTGGGCGAGAAAAATTGGGAGATGGTAGTGTAAATAGTAAGATGTTACTATGGTGACTGAACTGACAATTCCATGACAAATCACCGGAATTGTTCACAACCATTATCGCTCAAAAGGATTTCCAACACAGTGTGCAGGAAATAATACAAAAGTGTTTTAACAGTTGTTTGTGTTGAACACCTTTGTTAGCGAGTGGAATTTTGAAGAGCTGAGAGAAGAATTCAAAGTATGCTACAATGTCTATATGACAGCGATAAAGTGCTAAACTCTTTGTCGTGTGAAACTCTGTCATGATATTGTTCAGCATTACAACAACTCGCTAAATGGAATCTGCTAAACACATAATGACGAGGAAATATCTATAAAGAAGAAAGATTTCTCCTTACAAACTTAGGTGGCGTCAGATGTGAATTTCTTATATTTTTGTACCTGCGTTCTCAAATAATACAATTCTGTTTATTTTCCCATCCATACTTGTGTAATGAAACAAGTCCAACATTAATAAACTACATGTGATTTGTTGATCTGTAATTTAAATTGGCAGTAAATTAATACAAATGAAATATTGATTAAGTAATATGTAGTGCACACTAAATTTGAAAACCCAAACTACAACTTTTGAGACAATTGTTATGCTTTGTTTTTCTTTAACGACAAACTCCTTCTTTTCAACAGCCTGTGTGAATAACTTTCCAAGCCAGCATTGACTATTTTGTCAAGATAGCACAAGCAAATTACCAGCTTTTTTGAAGTTGGTTCACAACGGGCATGGGGTCATGGATTGTCCCAAATTAGCACCAAGCAACAACACAGTGAATAACATTAAATCAAACATGTCGCAAACCATGTTGTGATGCAAGAAAGATTTGCGGTAATGAGATAACACCCTATTTTCCGCAAGATGTACAACACATAGACACAAATGTATAGACAACAAGTCTAAAGTACGATGACCATAAACAAGTTTTATCCAAAACAATAAAGCAAATAACAAGGAGCCTTAATTAGAAAAATAAACATATACAACGGAAATCCTGATGAATCCTCCTCCCTACATGACAAATAGCTTCTATAGAGGCAGGCAGGAGCATGTCTGAAGTCCCCTCCCAGTTTAACAATGCAATTTCATTGTCAAGGATAATGTTTTCAATTCGCAACAACTAATTAGGCGGGCGTAATTACTCGATTCATAATAGTTTTCACGCTACGCCCAATTAGAGAGCGTAAACTGTCTTAATTGGTGTCCATTCTAATTACCAACATTAAAACAATTAGCGATAAAGAGATTAACCAGTACAACACAAACAATGTCAGATCTGACACCTGTCATGATGAACAGGGATAACAATAGGATTCCTATTCACACAACAACAATAGATCATTAGAAGGTCTTCAACAGTCCCAGCCCAAGTTTGTATAACTGTTATATCAGGCTTTGTTGCGTGAATGTAATTAAGGAATTCTTTTCTGGAAGCCAGTAAATGATTCAAACAAAACAACATCTATGTTTATCGCATCACAGTGGCATACAGTGATAGATATACAACAAGACAACTATCGCTTGTTTATTCAAACAATTACAGATCGAAAAATGACATCCCGTGAGATTAGCCTCCCCAAAAGAACTACAGAGGTTGGCGGGATTGTCAACAATTAAACAATCGTAAAGCTATAGACACATCTTGGATTTAAATACAAATGTTGGTACCTTTGGTGTATCCTTTTCCTTCTTGCCTCCTTTGCTGGTGGGAGTTTTAGCCTCTGGTTTTGCTGTTTCTGTTTTCTTTGCGGAACCAGGTTTACCATTCACCTGAGGTTTGCCCTTTCCCTATAGAACAATAATTGAAATCAACAAAGTGTTAATTTAACAATGACCACTCAAAATAAAGGGTCTTGTATTGACCCCAGTGCATATAGTATTTTGCCATTATGTTTGAATTTTATTTTGCACAATAGTTACAGAAACCACTTCCTGTTTTCAGCAAATTGTATCTCCAGTTGCAAGGTCATGTTGATTGAATGTCCTTTTTGGGTCACATTTTTACAAGAGCAATGACACACGTTTGTTGGCTTCTCATTATGTGAATCAGCTGTGGCACCTTTTGTCGTTGAGGACATTATTACTCCTGTATGGTTTTTAACCATGAAGGATTGAATTTTGTTCTGTATTTCAAAACCCACGAACTGCACTCTACAGATTTCACAAAGTCTGACAAAATTATTTTCCAATACAAGCAATACTTTCTCTAGTGGATTAATGTTAATTTTTTTTTTAATTTAACAACCAAATGCTATTAACATCTAGTCTCGGTTATTATAACCAACAAAATAATAAAAATTTACAAATAACAATTAAATACATGCAGCCATGCCAGAGTAGCGTGAAAGCTAAGGAAGCTAGTGGAAATGGACAGTGTATTTTACTGAAATTTTATAACTGACATGCATGGCTACAATGTACAAGGAGATACAGTTTTGAAACAAAATTGATCACATCTCGTACAAGTCTATACTAGAAATCAGTATTACCTTTTTTGCTGTTGGTATGACAACCTCCTCGTCTGACTCATCACTGTAAATTAAAGGTAGTATTAGTTTAAGTCATAATAATATTTTTTTTTCAAATTTTTAAAAATAACAGACTATGGGCGATTGCGCCATCAATGGTGGCCTGAAGTTATGGAGGCAATGAGGCACTGAATTTTAGTCAACCAGAGGCAATGGATATCAGAAAAAAAAATGTTCAGTGTCTGATTTCAGTGGTTCAAAATGAGGCTTACATTATGCATCTAGGACTAGAATATATTAGACTGGGGAATTTTTAGTGGTTGCTGTTCAGTATAAAAATTGAACAGGAGAGTTTTTTTGTGTGATACAAAATGCTAAAAGGAAATCAGTTACTTGGGAAACAGATGTTTCAGTTGATCCACCTGTTCCACACTACATCAATCTTGCAACTGCCTCATGCGTATATGCGATGTTATTAGATACTCAGCTGGAGAAGCCATGAGTGAAAACCACCATCTCACTGGCCAATTCAGAATCACTCTGTCACTAGAACATTTGGTATCACTGCTACTTTCTTTAGCACTGTATGAATTAGCACTGGGACCAGGGTACTCTCATGTACCAAATAAAAGTAACGGTACTTTTATTTTTTTTCCCCAAAGAAATTCCACTTGGCATGTTCTTATTTTGGATGGTATGTTTATTTTACGAAATTGGGTCGATAACAAAAAATTTCTTGATTTAAAAAAGAAAGAAAATCATGTCGTTTTCCAATCAATTAGTTTGAAGCATCTATGTGCCAAGTTTCATCAAAATCCAATGAGTGGTTCTTTAGATATCAGTGGAACAGTCATGGAACAGCTAAAAATCAGCTAATTATCATGCAAATTAGGTAATTAATATGCATGGATTTTTACCAAAACCTAAAGAAATCTGCGCATTGGCCCAGAGCATCTATGCACCAAGTTTCATCAAAAATCAATGTATGGTTTTTGAGATATCAGTGGAACAGACACGCACACAGACACACACACAACACACACACACACACACAGAGACAGACACACTAACTGCAAAGACACAGGATTCAAAAAGTAAATTTCACGGAATACGTCACCATTGTACTGAAAGTTTCTCAGCCAGGCCGACTCGGCTAGTGATTGGTTTGCTATTTTATTAGATCTTGCAGCCTGGCAAACAGGGACATTAGAAGTATACTGATAGAAATGCATCATTTGTTTCTAATTACAAGGGACAGTTTTCATATATGCCAGAAAGAGCACTTTGTAGAAGCAAAGAAACAATTCACCAGTCATTTTGGACATTTGCGGGGGTATGTTTATTAGATTTTGAAGATTTGTCTGGGGGTTATGTTTGTTTGGGACATAAGAGAATACATTGTATCCACATAATGCCGCAGAATAGATGGCCACATGTGGCAAAGCTGAAGTTGAAATGAAAGAGTAACCGATAGGTAGCTCACAACATTTCAACAAAGCAGACACCTAGAAGAGGAAAACCGAACTGGCTGAATACATTCAAGATGAGATTCACTATGGAAGCACTGATACCATTATCACAAAGCAGATCACATGACATTGCAATAAAAGATTTACCTAGTAATAAAGTTCTTTTAGTGAAAATCACACTAGATCAGAAATTTACAAGTTCAACTGATGCCAAATATCTGAGAACTTTTATATCATTTGTATATCAAAGATTAAAAAAAAATGTATTTACATTCGTTACTGCTATTCCCATTTGCTACATTTTATGAAGGGATTTTCGGAATACAGCACAAACAATGAAAATCATTTATTTTCAACCAATGAGAGCCAAGTTGTTTACCACCAATAACCAGCCTCTTATCACTTTTTAATCAGTGCTTATCAATCAATTTCTGGTTGTGTGGTATTTTTCGACCAGGAAACGACAACATTTTATAGTTATTCCTCACTTGCTCGTTCATTGAAACACTGATCGCTTGCACAAACACTGATACAGATCATACGACCTAATGTGTGATGTTTGTGTGAATATTAAGTTTAAACTTGATTGGTTTAATAAAGATGACAGGCAGTTAGCCATTTTGGATTTGTTGAAGACTTAAATGCATATATAATTGTCAAATATGAAGTCTGATGTATATGTGTGCTGTTTGAACTTGATTGACCCAAGCATGTATGAGATATGGCTGATGAGATGCACGCCAGGGGTCAATCCACAAGTCTATTTTTTTTCGGAGTTCACCCAAATTTGAAATAAATTGGTCAGGCCATTTTGAGCTCAATCCAAAATATAAAATGATGTGCATCAAGGTCCCATTATCTTAGCCACTTGACACCATTTCAGTACAAGTTCGCCAGATTGACGACGCTTTTCTGTCGCATAATTTTGAATTGCTGATTGCATCTAAATTATTCTAACAACAAACTTTTATTACCGGTATATATTTTTTGGGGTAAACAAAAGAGCACCTAGTATTTTTAATATCTATCTTGGGCTTAAGTTTGATGGCACAGCGTTAATTTTTTGGCAAAATCATATACATTCTACAAAGCTTCATCGGAGCAGCACTGTACACAACACCAGTGTGAAATTTTCGCTAAACCTGTAAAATTATCCCATTAATTTGGGCTCTCATTTTTACTGCACAAAGTGCTGAAACATTGCCCATGGGCGATCTTGTGTAGCGGGCAATCTTTCAGATAAATACAGTAGATAATTTACTTTCGAATTAAGGGTGAGATCAAGCTAAGCCCAAACAGGGTTATTAATAATTTTTTTTTTTAATCAGTTAGGTACCTCTCATCCTCTTCATCGTCCTCCTCCTCTTCATCACTGTCTCCTTCCTCCTCACTTTCTTCTTGACTGTCGCCATCAAAATCACTATCATCACTGTCATCAGAATCAGCATCGGCAAGGCCTGCCAGCAACTATAAAGAAAATGAAATAGTCCCTGTCAACGATTCAGTGTCTTTAGTAGCTTGTGAAGAGGTCAAAATGTTATCCATTTTTAGAACTACCATCCTTTGTTTTAAAACGCATCTGTAACAGGCAATGCGATATATAACGTTTAAGAAATAGTTGATGATATATAAAACTTAGATACAAGTACTCTATAATGATAAATAATAGGGCTAAATCCATTGGTTTAAATTTGAAACTGATGTGTGTTATTATCGTTACAGGAATGCTGATTGATGGATCCATCTCCTTGCCGCCTAATCAAAACATTCAATTTAACTTTCTACAGCAATAACATGCAGATTTCAAAGAGTCCGCTATGCAAATCGGATGATGCAAAGCCGGAGATCAGGTTAACCAAAAAAATAAATAAATTAGGCACAAATTGGCTGACAATATAGCAGTGTTGCAAGCAATATGATACAAATTTGTGGTCACAATAAAAAATACTGTCATTTCCTTTCAATTTCAATTTAAATAAAAATAATAAATAAAGTTTGAATAAAATCTGCGAAGGCATGGCTGTCAGTCTGTCAACAATCAAAACAAAAAAACAAAACCAAACCTGACCCATGCATGTACTATGCCTCCTCATCTTCTACAAATTTTGTACAAAAAATAGACAGACAGACGAATGGAAAGACGGACGGACGAACGGATGGAGAGACAGGTGGACGATATGGAACGAGACAGGTTGAAATTAGATGATAAAAATACTTTTTGTATACATTTAATAACCATTTTTTAACTTTTATAAATTTGTTTGCCTTTTTTTTATGTGTATCACTAATTTTTTTTCAAAACAAAGAAATACCTTTTTAGAATTTTCTTCATCCAAATCACTAGTGGATTCGTCATCGGAATCTTCTTCTTCACTACTGTCTTCGTCACCTTCTGTTGAGGTCTTACTTAAATCTAGTTTGGCAACCTACAATTACAAACATGCATTACAAAAAACAGCAACCAATGGGCGATGAACACTAAAACCAACATTCAATAGGTGGTGAACACTAAAACCAGCATCCAATGAGTGGTGAACACTAAAACCAACATTCAATGGGTGGTGAACACTAAAACCAACATAGTCTACTCACTTTTTTTGATTTTCCTGTCTGTGGTGTGTTAGCTGGTCTTTTTTTGGATTTTTTCAAATCTGGTGACGCATCTTCCATTTCATCATCGTCTGATGACTCTTCCTCTGCTTCTCCTTCTAGATACGAGGAGTCCATAGCTGAGACATCTTCCAATTCTATACAACACACAAGCATTAAATAATTATTGCAAAATTCTGTTGTTGAAATTACATTAAAATCACCAAATACTTTTGCTTAAGAATTGATAAAAATGTGAAAAAAACTCTTAGGGTAGTTAGGAATCTGTTCCATCAAATGACAAAGAGTAAGGAAGCCTCCACCCAAAACAGGTTTCCATGGAAAAATGACTTTGCAAACCCTACACTGGTGTTCATTTCAGGAAATTTCTACATTAACGTGTCCAGAAAGAAAAATGCTTAAATAGCGAGGTTGGAGTAAATATGTTCCGGCCACAGGCAAGTTACAAGCAGTTAAATTACATATATAAATATGCGACTTGACCATACAGTACAGTTCTCGCGAAAGCTTTGGCTTTTGTGGCATCATTGTCGCCTGCGCATGGCTTCATTGTCGCCTCAGCATCGCATCATTGTGGCAGTCATTGAAAATTAAAGCTGTGTTCGCCTCGCTTATTTTGTGGCATCATAGTGGCCTCAGCTATGCAGTCTCATGGCATCAACATGGCATCAGCTTCAAAGTATTGTGACATGAGTATGACCTCATTATTTTCATGCGGAAAGGCAGGAGAGAAAAACACATGTACAGAAGTTTGATATGTAATCGATTTGAAATTCAAGGCGGTAAGGGTAATAAAATAATATGACCAAGAGTAAAATGACATTTTAAAAAGATATCTTGTTTAATTATTTAATGTTGCGAGTATTGGGTACCAAAAACTTTTTGAAGTACATTGCATTCTGCAAGGTGACTTGTGTCATATTGACTGCAAGGAAAATCGTGATAAACTTAAATCACATGATGCAATCGAACAGATTCAGATTCCTCATTTCAGTGGTATTTTTCTGTGTTTCGTTTCGTTTTAGCCGAGTCTGATCCCATGCCCGGACTACTCTACTGTATCTCAGCCCAGTTATTTTTTCTTTTTTTGAACTGAGGTCAAATCCCAGCAGTTTGTCAAAATATACAGATGTTTTTCAGTGAAGCCTGTCACAGCACAAAAAAAACTATATGAATCGATGCCGGAGATTGGATGGTACGACGACCCTTAAATTAGCGTCAAATATGCTTTGTTACAACATCATTGATTAGCTGAGAGTCACCTGATCGGAGCACGACCTGGGTCACAGAACCATTATATTTGTCCGTATTATCAATGGGACTTTGCGAGAGAACCACACCCACATTTTCAACCATTTTTAGCGCGAAAGTTGCCAACAAATGTCGAAAAACTCGTGAATTTTATGGATTTGAATAAAATAAAGCTAGCGATAGGTAAGACTGGTTAATAATATATCCCTCGATGCTCTTCGAATTTTTTTATTTTTATTTCAAGGTGAGAAATGGATAATTGAAGTTCCATCGATTTCAAGGCGACTGTTCTACGCTGTGTTGTAGTTTCGTGAGGTGAAAAAATATATAATAAATAGTACTTGTTTAATTATTTGGTTTTACAGCTAGCAAATTACGGGACATGATCCCCATGAATTACGATAAATAAATGCTGATTGTGTTGAATGACGGACGTCGGGACCGTTTGGAGAAACCAACGGGGATCAATATTCCAAACAAACTATTGGGACACGGTCAGTAGACATTTCAAACAAATGACATTATTAAAGAAAGACGAGATTTTTTCTGATATTTACGAACATACTGTTATACCAAATGCAAAATGCAAAATTGACAAATACACAAAGAGATATTACCGTTAAAATCCTATTATAAACCGCATACCTAATAGTAACCGCACCCCCGATTCCGGCTTCAGTGTTAAAGAGTTCTCAACAAAAATTGAAAACATGAAAAGTACCTATTACAAACCGCACCCCCAATTCAACAAGACCGTGACCGACTTTGTTTCAACGAGCTGGTACATTGTTCCTAATCCTATTCATTTGTTTCGACAACGTGCCTAAAAATATTCACACCTCTTTATTGTTCAGTAGTGTTAGGATGTCAAACACGCAGTGAAACTGCTTTTGTCTTGTGACAACTTTTGTCAATACTCCTTATGAATACGTCCGTGTGTCGTAAGTTTTCGACAATGAGCTGTTCTCACAGAAAAACTGTTAAATTCTTTTTCAATGCTCAGTTTATCTTTCGAAAACAACTAATTTCTTGATTTCAAAAAAAAGTCATGTCGTTTTCCCATGGAAATCAAAGCCAAAAGCTCGCACTACATTATCGGTAAATCACTTCCGGGTTTTGTTCACCATGAAGTCGGTGACCTGTCATTAACATATTTAAATGAACTAAGGTAATTTGAACACGTGGGCACCATCCAGCATTTGGATTGGTTAATTAGCGACTTGACCTACCCGGTCAAGTAATGTCTCGTGTGCATTCAAACTACATGGCGGATATCGCATCGATCGTTTACATGTGACCGAAATAATTTGCTTACGGTAAAACTAAGTTGAATTTTACTTGCATTTGATAACAATTCAACGAATTTAATTTTCGTGCATTGTTATAATCACTACTGAGTAATAATCAACAATTTTAACAGTTATTCACCTGTGAGCCGAAGCATGGCCGGATTGCGTTACCGTACCCACGGTACCGTACTTTTTTAGTGCCGTACCATGATCATTTTCTACTAAGCAATACATTATTAATGTTTGTTTTTATTTGAAACTCCTGTCAGAATATACTTTCCGTTACGAAGAAAATAAAAAAAAATGCATATTACATTAAATATACAAAGTATTTTTTTCTTCATGTGAACAGTTTTTTTGTGACGTGAGGCTTATCACTCTTCCCTGACATCTAAATTGGAGTTACGCTTATATTCAAAAGATTGTACGGTGTATTGTTTGTTTTGTGCGAGTGGTGTGGGAAAAAATGACCACGCCCATTGAGTGATTGCAATATGTCCCTAATATAAACCGCACCCCGAACTTTAGCTGTTGATCCCAATTTTTTATTTGATACATTGTAATATAAACCGCGGTTTATAATAGGATTTTAACGGTAGGTTTTATTTTAGCCTTCGAAATATTTTCTTTCACTCAGTCCATGCGTGGGACTTCTATTTAGCTTCATGGTCCTTCGGCTTGTCTTCTCCTTGGGGGAAATAACAATAATTATACAAATCGTAAACTCAACACAGTCAGGAAAAGAAACCCAGACAACCATGTCATACTTCTGTTGAAATACATTTTGTAGCAGTGCGTCGCGTCAGAATATTGTTTAAAATAAAATAGTCAATCCCAGCCAAATCTAGGTCAAAGGGTCAGATTGCGTGCATATAATTATAGATAGTTAAAACAAAAAGTATTTGAACTTTGGACGGTTGTTCAACATCTATGCACGGTTACTAAACTAGTAGCCGTGATCTATGAAAACCAGAAAATTGTTAGTAGTCCGAATTTTTGCAGTCGAAAATAAACAGAAATTCAACAAGTCATTGTCAATGACACGTCCCCGTTCCATTCATATTTGAGTGACATATACATTCAAAGCAGATCATGACCGAAATGCACCTGCATATGTACAACACATTGTACTAAATCTGAACAAAATCCATCCATGCACGACTGAGATCCGGTTCCGGAATTGTGAAAATACGTGATTTTGATGCATTTTCGGCCTTAAAATGGCCATCATTCAGCTATTGTTAAGCGGATCATGAAACAAATACACATATCTATTTGTGACATGATGTACCTTGTGTGTGTGAAGTTTGAACTTGATCAATCCAGACATGTCTTAGATACGGATCCAGAACTGAATTCTTTAAAACAAAATGGCCGCCAGTCAGCCATTTCAAACCCGATCCAAAAAAAAAAGTGACGTGCATCAAGGTCCTATTATGTTTAATGTATGTACCAAATTTGAACAAAATCTGTCCATGCATAACTGAGATCCGGGTCCGGAATGGTGAAAATGTGCGATTTTGATGCATTTGCGGCCTTAAAATGGCCGCTATTCGGCTATCGTTAATCGGATCATGAAAAAAATGCATGTGCATATGTCCCATATAATGTGTGATGTATGAGTGAAGTTTGAACTTAATCAGTCCATGCATGTTCAAGATACAGGTGATCACGGACGCACGCATGGACGCACACAGGGCAAAACATAAGTCCCCGTTTTCGGACTACGTCAGAACGGGGACTAACAAGCGGTCGCAAAAGCGAGCGAGAGGTTGGGCGAAATGAGTTCTGTACTTCTTTGTTTGATGAAGCGATGCTGATGCCACATTGTCGGCATAATGAGGCCACAATGAAGCGACGCGATAACCGCCTTACTTTTTAATGTCGCGACATTGATGCGATGCTGAAGCCATAACAATTCCATAATGATGTGACGCTGAAGCGAAGGTAAAGCTGAAGTGAAGCCAAAGCTTTCGCGAGAACTGTACTGTACCTTTATGATAAGAAAAAACAAAAGAACTAAATATAATAGTCCACCAGAGGGCAGCGTACACTCATGCCACATATTTCATTGGGCATAAAAGTAGTGGGAAGACTTACCTAGTACATGTGTGCCAGCCAAGTAAACTGGACCTGATCCTTTAATAAGTTTAAAAGTAGCTGGAGCTCGGAATGTAAGGTTCATAGAGCACTTTGTGATGGAAAAAAAAAGAAAGAATTTTAAAACTAAAAGATCCTTGTGATTGTCAGCAATATTACATTGAAACTCATTCACGTGATGACAAATTTAAAATTAATTAAACACTTATTAAATTAAAATCATCACTATTGTGTTATCAAACAAAATTTAAAAAAAAAATTATTTGCCATAGAAACCAAATTATGCTCAGAAATCACCATTTTCATGTATGTTTGGTACATTTATTGTATACAATTCAGTTCAGTCATCATATTGTTCATGTATGAAAACCACACAATTTTAATTGCCAGGGTAACAAGACATACTTACCGCATCATTTTTCCCAAGTTCAAGAGATAAAATAGGTTGTTTGACAGAGTTTCCTTCAAATGTGTTTGTCGTTACTTCAACTATATTTCTCCCACCTGCAGTGGCTTTAGCTCCAAGAACCGCCTAGAAGACAATGACAGACAGAGAATTGAATGTGCTCCGGTATGGTGAATAAATTATTAAGACAACTTAAAGATTTTGAATTATACCTTCAACAATTAGTTGTTGACGTAAAATCTTACAATATCAAATCAAGAAACTATGACATTATCACGTCAGAGGCATCTTCATCTTATGTGAATTAACTTGTCTTGAAGTAATTGTTATGTAAATTATACTATTAGTATTTTGAATAAATTTGGTAACATAATCAATTTATTTATATTAGAGATATTTTATGATGCTGAAAAAGGTAATTACCTGTTTGAGTTCCAATATGTGCTCAAGCCCATCATCACCACTACCCCGTTCCGGTGACCATTTTGAAACTGTTTGTGATTTACTGAGTTCAGCGCCTGAAACAAATATTTAGCAATGAATTATTGTCTGGAGGGGGAACATGTACAATTGAATCAGAGAAATGGGAGAAAGAGTTAAAGTTGGGGTTAGGGTACAAAAAGAACTGTTTTTGTTCTTTACATATGTCAATCAAAGAAAGCTTAGAAAGAACTCCCATGTGCTGATAGTATTGGAGACACATTAAATATAATTCGAAATTACTTAGCTGAAAACTAATTATGCAAATCAGAAAATTAATATGACCAGATTTGAGTGTAAAACTAATGAGGTCTGTGCAATGTAACAGAAAATCTATGTTTCCAAATTTAATTGAAATGTGATTAGAACCAAAAAATTATGAATTATTATGCTTATTAGGGAATTAATATGAACAGATTTTTACCCCAAACTAATTAGGTTTGTACATTGTCCTAGAGCATCTTTGTACTAAGTTTCATTGAAATGGAATAATTAGTAGAAACGGAATAATTAGTACTTTAGATATCAGTGTGAAAGCTTAAAATTGGTTAATTATGCAAATTAGGTAATTAATATGTACAGATTTTAACCCACAATTATCCAGGTCTGTCTATTGTCCTACAGCATCCATGTACATTCATTGATATGTGATGTTTAGTACCTGAGATATCAGTGTGAAAGTTGGTTAATTATGCAAATTAGGTGATTAATATGCACAAATATTTGCCCTAAAACTAATCAGGTCTCTGCATAGTCCTAAGGATCTATGTACCAAGTTTCATTAAAATGCGATGATTAGTACTTGAGATACCCGTGGAAGAGCTGAAAATTAGGCGAGGGTTCTTCGAACCTGCCTATTCACATAGTTCATACCCACCATAGACTCCGGGTCAGTCAAAATGACTATTTTGAACTGTAGGCATTAATCAGCGATTCTGCCGGTTTATTACGTGGAACGTAGTGACGTCCTCAGTTTTCTTACGCAGACTGTAATTGGTCAATAATATAGCGCGCGGAAACATCAATGATGTCGGCCTACTTTTGTGCAATACAATGAATCCTGCACGCGCAAACATTATTTGTGTACAGCAGCCATGAGTTTGTTTGATTTTGGGTTTAGTCAAATTAAAAAATCTAAAGGGAGTGATGACGATGAGACAGAAGAAGTTCCGTCTAAAAAACAGAAGTACAATGTGACATCAAGTCATAGTGAACCAGAGAAACTCGCGAACTTGACGAAGGACAAGAAATATGATCGTGAGAAACGTGTTCGGACTTTCAAGTCACATTGGACAACTGAATTTCCTTGGGTACGCTGCGATGAAGTTACGGATACTATGTTCTGTGAATATTGCCGAAACTATCCGCTGTCATCTGATAAGTCAAGTGCCTTAGTGAAAGGAACGACTAATTTGAAACTCGATCCGCTACGATCTCACGATGTCACCAACGAACACTTATCCTGACAGTTCTTGAGAGATAAAGATGGCCGAGCAGCAACGCAAGTGTCACAGGAAAATGTATTTGAAACTCGTATCGTCAAATCCTTCATGCGAATGGGTAAAGAAAACCAAGACCGAATGAGATATTTATTCAACACCGCATATGCGGTCGCCAAAGCAGGAAAGCCTTTTTCTGACATCGAATTTATTTGTGGTATTCAAAAGAAAAATGGATTAAAGCTCGGAGAAAATTATGTTAATAGTCATGGCTGTACGGAATTTATGGAACACATTGCTTCAACATTAAGAAAGGATATTTCCAAAGAAATCAAGACAGTGAATTTTATCAGTGTTCTTGGCGACGGTAGTACCGACAAATCAATTATTGAACAGGAAATTACCTATGTACGCTATGTTGGGCCACGTACCAAGTTACCTGTCACCCGCGAGGTTGCAATTACATCAGTAGAAAATGCCACATCACAGGGGGTTTTTGATGCCTTGACGAATGGATTATCAAGTGTTGATTTAAATTTGGACGATCTTAACCCTGATAGGGAGAAAAAAACCATCTCTTATATCATCAAACTTTGATGGTGCCTCCGTGAATATGGGAAAGAAGACGGGTGTCGTCACGAAAATAAAAGACATTGTCCCGTCATCTATTGGTATTCATTGTGTGGCGCACAAGTTAGAATTGGCGATTTTGGACGCTTGTAAAATTGTGAAACAAATATCAGACTTCGAGGCTACGTTAAAGGGGATATTTCATTTTTACCACTATTCTCCGAAACGTCGACGTGAACTTAAGGAGATTGCCAATATATTTGAGACTGACTTAGCACATTTCTCGTCAGTCAAACAGGTTCACTGGTTGGCAAGCAAAGAACGCGCAGTGAAGTCATTAGCGGTAAATATTGTAACAGTTGTAAAACACTTAGAACACAATTATACTGCTGGTTTTGATTTTTGTCAGTATTTTTGATATTGTATTTGTTTTTTGAGATCAAAATGTGAAAAAATATATATTTATGATTTTGAATGAATTTTGACCTCGTGATTGTGAATCCAAGATGGCGTCACCCACGTAAGATCCAGCGAGCGTGAACTTCCCACTCGGATCGCATATCGTGCTCAGATTCGGATGTATTAAGTGAAGCATAATTGAAAATAATATATTTATCAAGAAATCGGGAATTCTAATCAAGAAACGTGTGGAAATTGGAGTGACACTTGTGTTATTTCTTGGAAGAAAAGCCTCAATTTTATGTGGTATAACAATAGCAACAATTCGTAATTCAGACCTCTGTTGTCTCGAATTGTTCACAATTGTGTTGAACAGACAACATCGATAATTAAAAAAAATACATAAAGATGGATAATTTCAGCTCGAACATAGTAGCGTAAGTATCGTGACTCGTAACAGTTTTTGTACTTAACCGGAAAACAACAGAAACGGAAGACAAGCAATGAGAATAATCAACCCCATGTTTAATTTACCGGGACTGAACAGGGTTTTATAAAGTTGCTGATTGCTGGGCCAAGCAAAGAAACAGAAAACTCAGTCTTTCTGCGGGACATTTGCAATACTAAACATGCAGTGCAATAATTGTATACAGATTGTACATAAAATAAATAGAAAAAAAGAAAAAAAAATGGTTTTGTTTTATTCCCCCATATGACAAACAATATGTTAATTTATGCTAATTATATGCTAATTATTATGCAAATTAGCCGCGACTCAATGAAAAATTTCTGGGGAGAACACTGTACAGTAGTCAAGGCATATTTCAGTGAATCGGAAAGAGAGATAATAATTAATGATTGGTTAAACGTGAAGTTTTATTGCAAAACACACAGGACACAGACGTTTTTATATGTATACTCAATAATCCTACAGAGTGCAAATGATGTTATTAGTGCACCAGTTAAGAAATTATTGGAATATATGTTAACAGTATCACCTAGTACTAGTGCTTGTGAGAGAGGTTTTTCTAAAGTGAATGTTATAAAAACTGAACTCAGAACTAGACTAAATCATAACAATTTTCAGAACCAATTATTTGTTATGTCAGATTTAGCTGACTATACCGGTAATCCTGACCCAGCAATTGTTGAATGGTTGTTATCTTCATCAACTTCAAGGCATATATCAGGACATAAGTTACCTCAACCTAAAACTGATGAACATGCTCCATTACCTGAGATTGTATCAGAAAAGTAACTTACTCATGTACATGTATATGTAGTATTGAAAATGAAATACAATGTATGCTGTTAGAAAATAAAAAAATAATGTTAAAACATCATTTCAGGACCAGTGAAATTATTACACGGACTAGTGACAATTTTTTTATCACTAGTCCTGGACCAGTGGAAAAATTCCATATTCTTCAACCCCTGTACCTCTGTGTCAAAACTCCATGCCCAGGGACACCAACTGCACGTTGGGTCGAGGTGGGACTTGTCGATTTACCAATGAGCCCAACTGGTGAAGTAAATCCTGTGTTAGCCTGACACGTTTGGCTATTACCCCTTGCCCGGGTTATTGGTAACCGGAAGTCTGGGTACGGATCGAGGTGTACCGATATCTGGTGAAGCAGCAGCACTACCTGTTTCATCACTCTGGTGAACACGTAGGGCGCTGTGCCTAACCCGAACGGGGAGGCACCCGAGATTCGAATACTTGGCCCAGCTGGGCGATTCGAAGGAGATGGCAACTCGCTGGGTGCATCGGTACGTGAAGGTAGGCCCCGCTTAAGTCTAGCGGGGCTAGCCAGTCAAAACGGTGGATGGAGAGAAGAACCCTGAATGGTGTCTCCATGTGGAACCGATCGAGGAGCACGTACTGATTCAGTCTGCCTAGGTCCAGAACTGGATGCCCGCCACTTGTAGATTTGGTACTACGAACACATTTGGGTAGAAGCCTGGCCTTAGCTCCGGCTGATGTACCCTGTATATTGCGTCTTTCCCCAGCAAACTGCTACTTCCTGTCTGATTGCTTCCGCCTTGTGGGAGTCCCCTGGCAGTGCCCAACAGGGGAGACACTGACGGGGGGAAAAGGAGATTTCAGCGGTATCCCGTAAACTGATGTTACCACCTGGAAAGGTCCAGGGATCGGTCACCCGTTGTCTTCAAACCGGACTACACCGGCGCAATCTGTAATGACAGGGATATGTGGCCATGTGTTTGGCAGTTGCAAGGGGGGTGTGTGTGCTTCCTTCCCCCATGAGGTGAGTCCCCAAGGCCTGAAGTAGTCACTAAGTTGTGACCTGGCCATTCACCGAACACGTGACCCCCCCCCCCCGTTGCAGAGGTGAGCGTCAAACATGCCTCCCCTGCTGCCGGGTAGACGTCCGCCCAGGAAGGGTGGGGAGCCACCACCTGGCTCTTACCTCCCTGGGGGCGCGCCACTACCCTCCCCTCCCATGGAAGGGTATAAGCGCTTGCCTCCTGGCTGACTCTGGCTAGCGGACAACGCCCTAGGTCATTGTGTTTTCTGTGCTTGGGGTGCCCTCCGATTGCCCATGGTAGGACCAACTGGCTAGCGGATTCAAACTGAACCCTCCGGTTCATTGCACTCCGAAGCTCCGAGACTGTACCCACCATTCCCTGAACAAAGAGGGTGGAGGGAGTCCAGTCTGCGTCACTGAGGCGGGGACGTACCCCGGCTCAGCTTGTCGACGAAAACACGTGCGTCTAAGGCCGCGTCTCGTAGCACAGTAGTGGCCCTGGCCAAGAGAGCCAGGCGACACTAGGGGGTGTCGCATGTAGATGTGCGGTGGCCCACCAGTAAAAATGTCGCCTGGTCTAGGAGGCTGGTGCGTTCTGCTCCCAAGGTCTCCAGAGTGCTGGTCACGCATAATGTGCTCAAGCAACTCTGCCCTCAGGGCTAGATGGGTCGTCTTCAATTGGAAAGGACACCCATGGAACGCGGCTATCCCCCTTTGCTCGGTTTGCCAAATTCGTGGTACCAGGGTCTGGGGAAGGAGCCTTGGAATCCGGTTGGGGGCGTTTTGGTCTCATCCCACGCTATGGGGTCTGATCCCGAAACCCCACCGACCGGGTAGCGTTTGGTCCAGTGGGAAGTGTTGCCTTATGTTATCCCCACTCGGGGGCCTTAAGCATTACCTCCTCCACGGCTGACCAACGCCGCCCATCAACACCGTTTGCATGCTCTGCGCCCCACTCCGCACTCAGGCGGACAGGGAGAGACTTGCCGACGGGGTTGCTTTGGATCCTGACGCCCGTGATCCCATAAGCGTTGAAGTAACCTTAGGTGGTTGCTTGTGGATCAAGGGTGGGGGTATATACATCGTATCACTGGGATCGATGATACTCCACCTCACCCCAAAAGCGTGGCTCACAGAGTCATACAGATGGATGACTCTGAGGGAACACCCGGAGTACCAGCTGTATCTGACGCGAGCGAACTGCATCTCCTTTCACTTTAACATGTGAGAGGGAGCGTGTTCGACTGTGCGTCTCATGACAGGGTCGGTTCCCTCTGGGGACGCCCGTGGGTCGGTAAGAAAGGAGTCAAAACCCACAGCGGGGACCGGACACAAGGAAAAACTCGTTACCATTGTACCGTTACCGCGTGACGAACCCTAGCTGGCTGAAAGTAGGGGAGGTCAACGTGTGCCCTGCCCTGAAAGCCCTGCCCCGAGATCGGAGACTTGGCTGCCAGCACCCCGTTGGCATTCAGTGCCCGAGGATCCCGAGAAGGACCGGGGCAATTAGCCTGGGCCTCTGCCACGCCCCAAAATAGTGGGAGAGCCGTCCCTGGGAACGGGGGTTCCCCGGAAGAGACGTGTTTGAATGCAAACATGCTTTCGTGTCTCTTCCTGCTTGCCCACCGAGGGGACACAGTGAGACAGCTCGCTCCGACTGCGTCTGATCTACCCGGCCTGCCAGGGACGCAATTGCCCCGACAGTCCTTCGACCAAAGCCCTCAACTCGGAGGCAAACTCGGCGCCGTGCGAGGAAGGGTCCACGAAGAGACCCGCAACAGGCCCCATAGGAGGAAAGCCTCCAGGGGCACAGCCTCGCTGCAGCCGGTAAAATCGGGTAAAAACACCGCCTGAATATCGGTACCTCCGCCGTCGGGCCTCTTACTTGACGTCCCGTTACCTGAGGTACCGGTAGCCGAGCATGAGGACTTTCCACTCATGCAAAACATGCAACTCACTTTAACCGATTTGTTTACTGGACGCGCGACCTTGCTGTGACGCGGTCAGTGTCAGCGATTTTGATGGCTCTGAAAGAAAATCTCAGGCCTCAGAACTCCAGTGAAAAAAACACGCTTTCACGCAAAAAAACCCAAAACCCACACGTAGCCACGACAAAGTATCTCGGATGCGGGTTCTATGCTGGTAAATTCTGAATATAACCACTGTACAGTCGGCTCGAAAGACGAGGAGACCGGAAGAAAAAGGCAGCGAGCCTTGGAGCTGTCATTACATCGATATATTGCTAAATACATTAAAAATATTGACGACATGCATGAGGGAGACGAATTACAGTTGTAAAAGGTGCCGCCATGAAATCAACATGTGACTACGTAGTGGCACCGGATTTTGAATTCTTTGCTGTGAAAAATACTACACACAAAGGGGAAAACGACACGAGGGTAAAAAAAGACAAGGAAAACTTATCCTACCAGCTACCATGTCGGATGCCGAGCAGCGGCAACAACCCAAGCTATAAATCCGGACAGGAAAAAAAAGCAGGCGATCCAGCAGAGCTCGCTAGATTTCATCTCCACTCGAGGCGGAGAGAAATTAAGAGTGATGGACGGCTGCCTATGGCGTTGCCATGTGGCCTCGGTCACGTGGGTTTGTGACGTAAGGGGTAAAAGAATCTTGAGGTCATGGGGCTTCCCCTGACCTAGATTCTATCTCTCTGTCACCGGCAGAATCGCTGATTAATGCCTACAGTTCAAAATAGTCATTTTGACTGACCCGGAGTCTATAGTGGGTAATTGAACGTAGTGAATTTAACTAATTATGCAAATTAGGTGATTAATATGCACAAATATTTATCAGAAACAATCAATCTCTGCATAGTCATTGAGTATGTACATGTAAGTACCAAGTTTCATTGAAATGTAATGCTCACTACTTATATCAAATGCTGAAAATTAATTAATTATGCAAATTAGGTAATTAATATGTACTGATATTACCATAAAAACTATCAGGTCTGTGCAGTGTCATATGACATCTATGTACCAAGTTTCATTGAAATGTGATGATTAGTACTTGAGATATCAGTGGAAAAACCGAAAATTTACTAAGCATTATGCAAATTAGGTGATTAATATGCACAAATATTTATCGGAAACAATCAATCTCTGCATAATCCTTGAGTATGCAAGTACCAAGTTTCATTGAAATGTAATGCTCACTACTTATATCAAATGCTGAAAATTAATTATGCAAATTAGGCAATTAATATGTACTGATATTACCATAAAAACTATCAGGTCTGTGCAGTGTCATATGACATCTATGTACCACGTTTCATTGAAATGTGATGATTAGTACTTGTATCAAATGCTGAAAATTAATTAATTATGCAAATTAGGTAATTAATATGTACTGATATTACCATAAAAACTATCAGGTCTGTGCAGTGTCATATGACATCTATGTACCAAGTTTCATTGAAATGTGATGATTAGTACTCAAGATATCAGTGGAAAAACCAAAAATTGACTAATCATTATGCAAATTAGGTAATTAGTATCCACGGATTATTACCAAAAACTAATCAAAACCTAGCATTAGTTCAGAGCATGTATGTACAAAGTTTCATCAAAATCCAATGAGTGGTTGTTTAGATACATGTATCAGTGGAACAATCATGGAACAGCTAAAAATCAGCTAATTATCATGCAAATTAGGTAATTAATATGCATGGATTTTTACCAAAACCTAATCAAATCTGCGCATTGGCCCAGAGCATCTATGCACCAAGTTTCATCAAAAACCGATGTATGGTTCTTGAGATAGCAGTGGAACAGTCGGACACACATACACACATACATACATACACACATACACACACACAGACACACCAACTGAAAGACATTATGTGCTTCGCACATGGGAGTCAAAAACAGGTTGTTTAGGAAAGTGACACCTAAAGACAAAGGGTAGATAAAAGATGGATTGCCCATAGAAAATGTATACAGACATAAGTTGCTCAACTGGGTGCTTTTTCTCAAAGTGTAATGAATACAGCTTGACTAACACAAGACGCTTCACCTCCACCTCTGCCATGAGTCGATGCATATAAAACTCAGAAAGTTGGACCAGCATCTGAGTTTAGTTTTATTCATTATTTCAACAGCTCTAAAAAAACAACTCATGGATTTACAAGCATGCCAAATGTTCATGTGCATGATAAAGTCATAATTTTGATTGATTTACACTCACAGTACCAATAATTCTCAACCCTTGCGTTTCAAACATGTCAAACATATACATGTACAACGGAAAATAAAATACAATTGAGAGTCCAAACAAAATAATTTCAATATTTGAGCAGTGTTCTCCTCAGACTCTAAGCCAAGCATCGCGGCTAATTTACATAACAATACATCTTATTTGCATAATTTTGTTTGCATAATAATTAGCTTCCCCAACAAACATTTTAACTGAAATAAAGAACTGATACATATCTCATATATTTTTTATCATTTACATTCATTGTGTTTTATGTGTGCATCAAGTCAAATAAAGTTTGAAATAGAACAGGAAAGAAATGGAAATACTTATAGCCAGTCAGTAAATATATTGTTTATCCGTGGAGGTAACTGGTTCATCATTATTTTGTGTACAAGTACAGTCAGTTTTAGTGCCAATGTTACTGTCAGTTCATACGACACGAGGGGGGGGGGGATTTGTTTGTTAAATTTGTAAAATCTGTATGAAGAAATTAATAAATCAATAATACCCCCCCCCCCCCCCCCCCCCGGTAACATTTTTTTCTACAACGGCATTTCAAAACTAAAGTCAGCGATTTTTCATTGATCTATCTATTATTTGTGTAACGCTACGATCACCGTAACATTGTCAGCTGGCGGCATTGCGTTGAACGGGTATTCACCGCTGCTGTTGCAATCATCGGTCCCTGACTTTTTTGTTTAAAAATACACAAACTTAGAATGTTTGCTTAATTAAAACGATTCATTGATGATTAACTAAGAAATTACAACGAAATGTTGTTTTTAAACATCGCGGAAAAACATGCACTCTGCGCCGCCATCTTTGTTACCTCAGTCAAAATCTCCGCTGTAACCCAGCATGCATCGGTTGTGATGTAACTACATGCGTTACGTCGCCTTAGGGTGGCGTTCCTCGGTAATGACGCACTATGAATGAGGTATTTCTAGAGGTCAAGGTTCGTTTTTTCCTTGTCCGTCTCGTCTGCAGTTGAATAATTTTTACTTCGATTTATTTACAGTTTTTTTTCCCCCGATGCGACTTAATTTCACTTGTTTTTTTAATTCTTGGTAATTAGTGTCACTGGCAATGAAGTAGTAAAAACGCAATTAATCGCAGTGCAGCAACTCGGGATAGACCATCCCGACGCAATGGGCAAATTATTACTACCCTAGTATTTTGGGTTTGCCTGCTCCGCACCCTTGATAGACTTGGTAACTTCTTGTAGACTTCCGTTTTTATCACTGTTTTTGTAAGGCTAACTATGTACAAAGGCGAGATTACCTTTCGATCAATACATGTTATTGTTTTAAAGATGTGCTAGACGAGGCTGACACTTGTAAACAATACAACGTGAATAAGCATCGCGGGCAGGATTTCAAGGATCGCGGGCGAAACAAAAGCAACGCGGCTGTTTGTCTAAGCGACGCGGGCCTGGGGAGAACACTGTTTGAGGGTTGAAGGGAAGCACATCAAAAGAACGAATGTTCCCAAGAGAAGCTGTTGAATCAAGACAATAGATGCAGATAAGTGCAACTCAAATTTTATACAAGATACATTCCATATGATAGAACAGATCCTTGCAGCGATATGACACTATACAGTTGATGAGCAAATACGTTTGCTGTTGCTCTCATGGTCATCTCAGACAACTAATAAACAGAATGGCAATGCAGGTATTTCTTTTGATCTGACCATAGACCTTAGAAAGAGAGGGATGAGCAACTTGATTATAAAAAAAAAGGATTTCACAACTACAGTTATAAACAAATGACCAAGCCAAGGAAGCCGTATGACTTCACTCACAATCAATCGGCCGCGCAGTTTGCAACACATCTGTCAGTGCTTGTGCTCATTACATCGAATTTTTACTAGATTTCAATACAAGATCCATTTGTTTGTACTGGTTATTAGGTGACACTTAATATATGTAGAGTTACAATTCGTTTTTTTCATCAGTATAAATTAACTATTTGGCTGATTTTATGTGCGGTGACAAAAGACAGTATGCCGTCGCATATACCTCCGCTGCGTGTCTGTTGATACTTCGTCTGTACTGTCCTTGTGTCTCCTTAGAGGTACAGTGCTCATTCCGCCCAACCTCCCGCTTTTATCGCTTTTTTTCCCTGACCGCTTATCGATTAATTTCCGACCGCTCGCTGCTTTCCGACCGGAAACCGACCGCTTTTTTTACGCTCGCTCGCGTTTGCTTTTGTTCGCTCGCTCACTCGCTTTTGTTCACTCGCTCCTGCTATGGCTGGCTTCAGAAACATCGTTCGCTTGCCAACCGACCACTGGAGTAACAATGATCGTACATTGTATGTATAAACTTAAGTTTTTATTCGTAATAAATTTAGGTTTTAATGACGATTCAAAACACAACGCCTATTGCTTCTCTGTTTTGGAACAAAGACTCCTTCAAATCACTTGACACATTGTAACGTTTGCTACGCAAGTCGAACTGTGACCTGTATTTACAAATTTACGTCCTTGTGTGTGTAGTTCAAGCAGCTATATAACTGGTCAATCGAGATATGTATTGAGTACAAGTATTTGTGTGTTGTGTGTGTTTCTGTGTGTGATTTTGACTAAATTTATTCCGAACGGCGCTCAAAATAATTTGACACTTTGTTATTTGCGAACGCAACTCACACTATGACCCTTACTCAATTTGCATAAGTAATACGAATGCTGTAGTTCAGAAAATATATTGGTTAACTTTTGCTCGTGTCTGGGTGCGCAAAACAAAACTGCACATATAATTATCGCATAGCTGAATTTCTGCAAATCAATTGGACTTAAACTACTAGTATAATGACTGTGACGATTAATCGCTTGTCAGAGTACAATTTCATCCAGCTCCTTTCAGTCACGATTCAAGACAAATAAAAGGCACAAATATAGATAATATAGCAAATTATTTTTTTCTGTAATATTCGTGTGTAATCAGTAATTATGAAAAAAAAATTATGGGTACATATGGAAATACATTTCGTTATGAATTATTCTTAATATCAATTTCTAAATTATTTTGTCAAAATCAGTTTTTTTTCCAGGTTTTTTCCCCCAAAACGAAAGAATTTCATAATGTCGGGAATGAGAAGTTTTATTATTATTTTTATTTATTGGGAACGGAAAGTCTTTATCGTAGTGCTTCGCCTCGGTTGACAATGAGCTCTTCGGGTCGCTAAAACTGTATGTCCACCTCTGTTGGGATGAACATTTGTATAATTATAATGAATAAATCTTAGAACAGAAATGGTGGCACTCAATCATGGCAATCTTCCAGGTCATCGTTAGAAAGATTTTCGGACGCAAATTTAATCTTGAAGGATTGCAGGAAATTGACCCTTACCTATTTATATTTATGAATTAATTGGGATTCAGGTACCATAGTGTTTGTAACAGGAAAAAAAAAACGCTTTCGCCTGGGATTTTTCATGCAAACATTGTGAATGGTTCCCCCGACACTGATTCCTTTTTAACTTTCAATTTTTCTTAGACGCGGCAAACCCTGCTCATGACCAGAGACGTCGTCGAGATGCAGGTGCGATTCCTCTTAGCAACGCGTTCTATTTATTTCCAAAGCGTGTGGTCGGCGCCTTTGATTGCGTTTATTTTGTTCTTTTATTCACGTAATCTATCACTGGCAGCGTTTGTTTTGTCGCGTCTCACAACTAAATGTCCAAGCTGACTTTGTTTTGGCTGTTAGTGAACTACGCACAGCTCATGAAAGTATTTCGCCCAGAGTTCGCAAAAAAACGGAATACCCTGCAAAATTTGAATCCTTTATTTTATAACGAGACATTGGGCGCAAAAATAAAAACAAGTAAGATGGGCGCTGGCCGACATTACATTTGCAAGTATTGTATTTGTTTGACAAATTGTACACTACGGTCATTCTATAACAATCGATCAGTCGTTTTTTTCACAGTCTTACTATTCCTGCAGATATTCTTCAATTGTTATAGGTGCCACAGATTTTAATCTAACTACAACTTGACCCGTGTTGAACCCAAACTATGCGTGCATGGCAACCGTCACCCTACACACGGTTACTCAACGAATACCGTACTCTACAGTAGACATTTTTCGTCCTCCACCAAAAATAGAATGGTTTTATTTCATATTAGTTGTGTCTGTGTCAGTGTCGTATTTGATTTCACATGTTTGGTTCGATCTTGTTTATGGTGGACATTATTACTACGCGCATGTATTATTACCAATTTTATATGGCCGTGTGATCCACCGTATTTTTCAATGGTCGTTTTATAAATTTCTGAATGTATTTATTCTTATTTTAACATCATAAAAACAAAAATGATACACTTGTACATGAAACAGTAGGTAGTGAACTGTAAATGCGGGCGGTTGCGCTGTCAGGCGAGCGAGCGAGCGAGCGATTGCGTGAGCGGATACTTCCGGATTTGCCCGGTCGAAAAAAAAGCGGAAATTGCGCGGTCAAATTGAACAAAGCAAGCGAAAAAAAAGCGATCGAAATCCGGAAGCGGGCGGGAGGTTGGGCGAAATGAGTACTGTATTCTCTAAGACAGACCGGAAACGGAAACGAGACAAAAACAAAAGATGTTTCAAGTTAGCGTGGGGGCAATAACGTTGCTAAGTATTACCGTCAGGGAAAGCTATTGTTTAAGCTAGTCTGTGATTGGTTGCTGGCAATGTTTGGGGGAATTTGACCAGTTTGTGACGTAGGCTTGTCTTAGAGAATCCTCGTAATAACCTCGTATTATTACTATGATACAATCCTTTCATTGCATTTAAGTATGCTTTCATAGGTCATTAGGGGTCAAACATTTGAAATCAAAGGGGGGTGGCTGGAAGAGTGTGATCAGTGTAATTTGTTTTGTCTTATCTGTACAGGACTTTTCTTAAATGCGCCAACTGTTTTTCCCTGCAACACCTTGCATGCAATTCGTCTCTATCTCGGTTTTATCAAATCTTCCAGCCACCTCAGATAATTTCAAATGATCGCCCGGCTTACCAACCAATTAGTAACTGTAATATTACGGTATATTAGTCTTAAACGCACACGTGTTTCTCATACGATATGATGTCCTTACTCACTTCCGGTACACATACTACCGAGAAATCGACAATACTGAATCAGATAGTTCACGCTGTGAGATGTAATAATAGTTGTTCAATATTAGACTCACCCCAAAAATACTCTCGTTGCATTTTGTATAGTTAAAATTAGAAGCGAAATATACTCAAGCGAAGTACAACAAGACGCTTCTCACACGTGTCTGCAGGAGTAACTCGGAGCATGCGCGGTGACCTTACGCAGTTTCAGGAACTAACCAGTTAATACCACTGTTAAGAAGAAACACACATTTTAATTGAAAATGAAAAAGTTAGTAACTGATTCTATTACTTATATCAGTAAAAACCATTTCTTAAAAATAAATAATTTGATATTAATATTTATTGTACAATATTAACTGATGATAAATTTAAGCAATTTAATTGATAAATAATATTAACCCAACCAGGCGCGACACATTTACCGAAATCGTTTTAAATTTCTGTTTTTCTTGTTCCACAGTTCCGATTTCCCCACAAATGATGTGATGCTTATTTCTCATCACAATTTATTCGTTACGAATTGCGGTAGTTTCTTCTTTTTAACATTGAAAGACTGTGATACGAAAGGTCAACACAGGTCAAAGGTGAGAATGAGTAATCAGCTGGGATTCTACAATATGGTTTAAGGTTGACGTGTCTTTCCTGTGTTGTGACGAGTCAGCGGTAGGGTTTCCCTGACTTAAATGTAATACATGTGATCACTTCAGTTGAACGTATATCTCGGTCAATCAGACTGTCTTGATCTAAACGTGTTACTAGTCAAGCCGGTGGTGGTAGGTACCGTTTTTTTTTGTTTTTTTTATTGACAATTCCATGATTCGTTTCACCAGGTAATGCCATGATGGTTCTAGCATAACTGATGGAACTCCATGGTTATAGTATCTGCTGTTCTGTGGCTCTCTTAGTTTCGCTGTAGCCGATAAGGACATATTGTCCGTCATGGGGTGATCGCGCAACAACAAGAGCCACAGAACTGCAGCTGTCATTGTTCTGATGAAACTCGTAATACCATCCGTCTAGCAGTTCTGTAGCTCTCTTGGTTTCGCCGGTAGGGTTATTTCATCCGTTCACGGTCGTGTCATCACTCCCCGATGGAATAACCCTGTCGACGATTAAAAAAAAAGAAAAACTACGGCGAAACCAGGTGTACTATCACATGTACATCAGTAACAATATATGGTTTTAACTCTTATGTGTTTCTTTTAACTGTGTTTTTTTATTTTATCGTTAAAATGAATTGTTCCTTTATTAATATCACCACCAGCATTGAATTTCTCACTTACAATAGTAAAAAACAATTTGATGTTGTGGTACATTTTTGTATTGCACGTTTGTGAAAGCAAGTCTATGGGTGAAAACAATGGCTTTTTAAAATCACCAAATGTATCAGAAACAACTCAACTACCACTACAAAGATTAAATACAAACACAAGTAAAGCTACAGACAAATGGCTACCAATATATGCAAGCATACTGGAAAAATAATACTTATATTGATAGACAGATCTGACTTCTTTCACAGACTCACTCAAACGTGTACCTGTCATATTGTTAGCCAGATAGTGGAATTTCAATTGCCTATTGCACTGATTTCATACTGGTATATATTATCCGTCTTTCAGTTTACCGAATTGTTAATTATTAATTGTTTCCTTCATATGATGTATTTTTATCGCCTTGCAGAATATAGGAAAATGAAGTTCAGTATTATTTTGTGGTCTAGTTTGTATGTTTTATGTTTGGTATGTTTATTAACGGAAGTTACAAGTCATGCTGAGAATAAAGAGAATAGTGTACAGCAACAGATTAAACCAGAAAGTGGTAGTGGTGGTGAAAGAAGGAAAAATCACAATGCGATTATCATAGTTGAAGGTGATGATAATGATGATGATGATGATGATCATGTTACTATTCATGATGGAGAAGAAGAGGAATTGGAAGTGTTTTATCCAACAAAAGAATGGCAAGTTGTCAAAGAAGGTAAGCAAATCAAAAGGTAAGAGGCATTTTCAAGGGCGCCTTGTTTGTCTATTCTCAGAATAAAAGATGTACCAGGGGGTATATCTGAATTCAAGTGTTGATTAATTCTGAGGTTAGAATCGTTAGAATTAGAATCAGAATCTGGGTTTTTTAATCTGAGTTTGGAATCAGAATCTGAGGTTAGAACCAGAATCTGAGGTTGGAATTATTATTAGACTCTGAGGTTGGAATCAGAATCTGAGGTTGGAATCAGAATCTTGGGTTAGAATCAGAATTTGAGGTTGGAATCAGAATCTGGGGTTAGAATCAGGATCTGGGTTTTGGAATCAGAATCTTGAGTTTGGGATCAGAATCTGAGGTTAGAATCGAAAAAAGGGGTTAGAATCAGAATACGAGGTTAGAATTAGAATCTGGGGTTATAATCAGAATCTGGGGTTAGAATCAGGATCTGGGGTTAGAATCAGAATCTGAGTTTGGAAACTGAATCAGAATTTGATGTTGGAATCTTAGACTTGATCTTGGCCCTGGCTTCACACTGGATGTTAATAATAACCAATTTGAATATATGATATCTGTAGGTCAAGCAATCCCCGCTGGGTTGCATATCAAGATGAACTTACAAACTGGCATAAAAGAAGCTAAACTAATGGATGAAGATGACAAAGATGAAGGGAATAAAGATGACTTAAAATACTGGGAGGCAGGAGATCGGAGTGGTATGATCAACACTGACAAAAAATTCTTTACCAAAGAAGAACTGAAGGATGCATTGAAGAAATTTAAAGCAAATGAAGATGATGTCAAAGAAAAGGTATGTCATCACTATGGTTAATGTAATTTGGGATGCTGATTTGAGTTTCCTGGAGTTTCCTTATTTATTTTTTAATTTTTTTTTAAATCCTGTTTTTTAAGTACGTACAGCCATGGTATATATTTAGTCAACTTTTTATCATGCACAAATGCTGGTTGTGTATAAGCCTCTCAAAAAATAAAAAAATGCATGATGATCACCCCAACCCCGCCAACAAAGTTATTGAAATACAACTCCTGAATTTATAATCTCTGTGTAAAATTGCATAAAAGTGTCATTTCTCAGTTGGTACAAAGACAAATCTAAACAACTAGAAAACTAATAAATTCATTATCAATTATTATCTGTCGGGGGGGGGGGGGGGTCGTGTGACACTGGATAATTTTATAGAGCCACTGTTAAAATCCATGGCTATATTGAAATTTTCATATGAAGTTTTTACTCTGGCTTGTATTTTTACATGCAACTTTAAAACTGATGTCAGCTACACACTATTTATGTTTTCAGGACAAGGAAATAAAAAATAAATTTCGAAGCTATGAAGAACTGAAGAAAGATTTTGAAGACATGAACTATAATGTAGAAAGTGACGTTGATGTTATGATGAGATTAATTAGTAAATATCAACAAAGTGGAGTTACCATGGAAGAAAAACAACTTATACTAAACGATTTGGAGTATTATGTACATCAGGTATGGTGACTGAATTTATTTTTATTTCGCACTACAGACAGAAAGAGGGTTAGGGTTGGGGTAGCTTGTGAAGGATTTAGAAGTTAAAGGTATGCAACTGTCATAACCATGTACAGTTATAGGCGATGATGGTGGATCTTATGAGAAGCGAACACTCACAGGCATTTGAAAGCGTTTCCATTCGGTGTGCAGCAATCAAATGGAGTTTTAACCCACAGTGTCACATGGTTACTTGGAAACTTTTGATTGCGTGAACAGAAATAAGCGAGATTATCACTGCATTAAAAATCACTAAACACATGTATTACATACTTTAACAAATGACACAACCAGTCTCACTAATTTGAATTAGGATTTCCAGAAATCAAATCGCATTTTACGTGATTTCTTTTTCTCTCATGAATCTTTGTTAATAATAATCTAATATTTTTTATTGATTATGACTAAAATATATTAGAAAATTATTGATTTCATAAAAATGTTACTACCGGTAATTTCACTTCATTGCTCAAAGTACCATGTGTTACATTGTAGATTGACAATGCGAGAGACTTGGCAACGATCGGTGGACTAGAAATAATCATTAAAGGATTGAATGATACTGAAGAAATAATACGACGAGAATGTGCGTTTGTTTTAGGATCAGCCGTCCAAAGGTAATTTACAGTTCCATATTTAATCAGGAAAATGAAGTTGGCGTTTAAGCCTCTGCATATTTTTTTAAACATTTTTCAATCAATATTATGTGCACCTTACTTTGACAACATTCCGAGTTCACACTTTTCAACCTAGGGTGAGACTTCCCAGTTCTTTATTGTTTTGTAATTTTTATTTAAATTTGTTTTTAACCTTTTAATTATTAAAAAAAATTATAATGTATGTATGAATGAAAAAAACAAAAATTGAAAAATATAAATGCATAATTTAATGAATAATAAAAAAAAACACGAAGAAACCCCGATATGTGATTTTAATATGATTGTTTACCATGATATAAAAGCTTGTGTTTATTTTTATTTTCAGTAATCCAAAAGTTCAAGTGCAAGCCGTTGAGGGAGGGGCGATACATCTGCTGTTGCATTTACTCTCTAGTAACCAACCAATAGGAGTGCAGAAAAAAGCAATATATGCGTTGTCTTCACTTATCAGGCAATTCCCATATGCGCAGAACAAATTTTTGCAACTTGGAGGACTGAGCATTTTCTCTTCATTGTTCAAACAAAGTGATATATCTGTGTTACCGTTGAAGCTGAAAGTCATAACATTGTTACATGATTTGCTCGCAGAACAGGTACGTAGATTGAAAGCCACTACACTGACGTCAGCAAAGAACGGATTATTAGTCCCCTTTCGGACGAAGTCCGAAAACGGGGACTTATAATTCGGTCTCTGTCCATCCGTTCGTTCGTCTGGAGTCATATTTCAGAATCCTTTGGACCGATTCCATTCATTCTTTGCATTTGCCTAGCACTTTATGTGGGACATATGCACATGCAGTGGTTTAGCGATTCGATTAAAAATGGTCGACTGGCAGCCATCTTGTTTTTCGGAAATATTGTATTTTGGACATGCTTGGTACATAGATTATACATGTTAGGATACATGTCCATGACAATTTCTTTTGCAATTGGATCAAAGATGGCCAACTATCAGGCATCTTGTTTTTGTTTTTTTAAATATGGTATCTTGGACATGCTTTGTCAGTTTACATTCAAATTTGGCAGATACTTTATACATGTTATGATACATGTCCATGACAATTTGTTTCAAAATTGGATCAAGGATGGCCGATTGACAGCCATCTGACTTTTTGGCCTTATTACTATATTTCCAAGATTTATGTAATAATAATAATCATCTTTATTGTTATCGTATCCTCTATGGGACTTTGATTGAAGAATACAATAAAGGTATAGCAATGAAAAAAAAAAAAATTAAATGAGATTAAAAGAGTATAAAACAAAGGTATTAATAAAATATAATAAATGAAAGTAAATGTTTTTTATTCATTTTGAGGCAGCTGGTAGTACTTTTTTCAGGTTGTTCTCCCTGATTTTAAAACAATCATCTATGTACTTAGCAATTTGAGGAGCTAATTTTTTACTACCATTGTTTAGTATTGCAACTATTTTTTCTTTGTCAGGAAGTTTTGGAGGTAGCATCAAATTTTTGAGAAGCTCATTTCTTTCTTTTTTATAGAGACCGCATTTAAGAAGGAAGTGCTCTTCATTTTCTATTTGGTTTAATTGACAAAACTGACATTTTCTTTTTGAAATGTCAATGTTTTTATGTCTTCCAGTTTCTATTCCTATGTACCATTTTCATTTGTATTTGACACATACATCATACATATCAGTGTGTTTCATAATCAGATCAAAGATGGCTGAATAACGACTGTTTTTATTTTTGGCCATATTACTATATCTCTGTCACAACTGTATCATTTCCATTGAAATTTAGCATGTCATAAATGGATACATGTACATTTCAATTTGCAATTTGATCAAATATGGCCGACTGGCGGTCATCTTGTTTGTTTGAAATGTGATAACTTGGACATGCTTTAACTTGTGATCTATGTTTTTCTTTCCTATGTCTTAAACCAGAGGGGTCGTCACGCAACATGTGTTCTAATTTGATGTAAATAAACAATCTGTTGTATACGCCACTTGGGACTCAAGTTTCAAGGACTGTGCTCGTGACAACCCCTCCACTTTAATATGACAAGCACAAAGATAACTTTCAAAAATTTAACGGGGACTGTATCATTTTCAATGACTTGTTTTTATAAATACATTTTTAACAACTTATAAACACCCCCTCATTTAATTCGCAAATGAGATAATGAGATCGGCTAGGAAGGCTCCCCCTTCCATTTCACAAAGCATCAATCAGACATAAATTACAATGTCAATGCACATGCTCATACAATACCTACTGTATTATTGTATAAATAATTTATACATGCTTTAGCCGACTTCAGTGTACATGTGAACTAACTGTATTATATATAAATTCAAATGCGAAAACCAGATTTGAGTCAAATCAGACATATAGAGTACTTTTTCACTAGACTTGGAGCTAGACTTAATTACTATATTTAAATTGTCATAATTAATGACATCATAACATCATAATTGAACAACATAGAAGACTCTAAGTGATTAAATCTAATGTGATGAGCTGGTTTTTTTCTAGAAAAAAAATGCAAAAAGAGCCTCAGAACTGTAATTCAGCGGCGCCACCAAGTGGGGGAGATAGGGTTCTCCCTACCAGGGTGTGGAGTTTTTGATAATTCTAAGTGAAAATGAGGCATTCTATGGCTTCCTTGGGGCCAAAATTACTATTAGAAAGACTGTGGCCACATGTGATCCCTGGTCAATCAGAATTTTATGGTTGCCAGACGATTTGCTGCCCAGGGTAAAGGGGCGCATGGCCATGACATAAGGGCGCTGTGCCCCTGTTCCCTTGTTTATAAAAATCCCTGTGATGAGTACTTTTCAGTTTGCGGCTAAATTTGTTTTTTTTTTTGATATCATGAATGATAATGATGGTTACTTTTCAACATTTTGCAAAAAAGCACAATGTTACACAATATTTGCTTTATGAGAAGTGTATGACATAGATATGTCTATACTCAAACTACCTTAAGTCATATTTTAATAATCTCGTGTGTAATACTGTATCTATTACATTAGGAGTGTTAATGTAAATGACAGATGTGTCAAATAAGTGATATTATAATAAATACAATATTTGATTTGAGTGCACCTCTATCAGAGATTCACATGAATTTGTGTAAGAAGTGACAGAATTGATAGTGGTTAATACTATGCAGATACAAGAACACCGTAATTTATTTGAGGAATTATACCAGTAGAATAGCCAAAAACTCAGCAAATCATTTAGAGGAATTACATAAACAGTATAGTAAACAACCTAACAAATCAATTGGAGGAATTATACCAGTAGTATAGTAAACAACCTAACAAATCAATTGGAGGAATTATACCAGTAGTATAGTAAACAACCTAACAAATCAATTGGAGGAATTATACCAGTAGTATAGTAAACAACCTAACAAATCAATTGAAGAAATTATATCAGAAGTATAGCAAACAACCTAACAAATCAATTGGAGGAATTATATCAGAAGTATAGTAAACAACCTAACAAATCAATTGGAGGAATTATACCAGTAGTATAGTAAACAACCTAACAAATCAATTGAAGAAATTATATCAGAAGTATAGCAAACAACCTAACAAATCAATTGGAGGAATTATATCAGTAGTATAGTAAACAACCTAACAAATCAATTGAAGAAATTATATCAGAAGTATAGCAAACAACCTAACAAATCAATTGGAGGAATTATATCAGTAGTATAGTAAACCACCTAACAAATCAATTGGAGGAATTATATCAGTAGTATAGCAAACAACCTAACAAATCAATTGGAGGAATTATATCAGTAGTATAGCAAACAACCTAACAAATCAATTGGAGGAATTATATCAGTAGTATAGCAAAGAACCTAACAAATCAGTTGGAGAAATTATATCAGTAGTATAGCAAAGAACCTAACAAATCAATTGGAGAAATTATATCAGTAGTTCAGCAAACAACCTAACAAATCAATTGGAGGAATTATATCAGTAGTATAGTAAACAACCTAACAAATCAATTGGAGAAATTATATCAGTAGTATAGCAAACAACCTAACAAATCAATTGGAGGAATTATATCAGTAGTATAGCAAACAACCTAACAAATCAATTGGAGGAATTATACCAGTAGTATAGCAAACAACCTAAGAAATCAATTGGAGGAATTATACCAGTAATATAGCAAACAACCTAACAAATCAATTGGAGGAATTATACCAGTAGTATAGCAAACAACCTAAGAAATCAATTGGAGGAATTATACCAGTAATATATCAAACAACCTAACAAATCAATTGGAGAAATTATATCAGTAGTATAGCAAACAACCTAACAAATCAATTGGAGGAATTATATCAGTAGTTCAGCAAACAACCTAACAAATCAATTGTAGGAATTATATCAGTAGTATAGCAAACAACCTAACAAATCAATTGGAGGAATTATATCAGTAGTATAGCAAACAACCTAACAAATCAATTGGAGGAATTATATCAGTAGTATAGCAAACAACCTAACAACTCAATTGGAGGAATTATATCAGTAGTATAGCAAACAACCTAACAAATCAATTGGATGAAATTATATCAGTTGTTGTGTCGTCACCGGAAGCACTGTCCCAGCACAAACCTGTGTCATATGACGCCTTACTAGCCGATTTTGGCTAAAATTCCGCTCCGCCGCCTCTTTACAACAGTGTTTATATGCGGAACTTGATATTGCTTTTTACAATTTGGGTTGCCTTTGAATCACATATTTTAGTGAAACATTGTTTATAGAGTGAAATATTAGTGTCATACATAATTCAATCTTTGAAACAATAGAAACGAACATATAATAACGATAATCAAATTTGTGTTTGAAGTTCGAAAGTAGTTGCGTTATTTCCGGTTTCAACTGGTTCGAAAATAGAACGTCCTTGAGCGCAATAAAATCACGCGTAGAACTCCATCCGAACCAGACTCTAGCAGCGTAAACTTATTGCAATTTGGGCAATTTGGGCCCAGTTTGTTCTTACAAGTTTTCTAAGTTTCATTTATTATTATTTAGTAAACAGGTCTCTGAAACGATTTAATATATCCGTAAAATACGTGGCAATCGACGATTGACTTCGAAACATTCAAAATTTCGAACAAACTCCCGGCACACCTTGCGCGATATGCGTCAGATCGGTGTAGAAGACGCCGAACTGCAGCGTCAATGTATATCAGTAGTATAGCAAACAACCTAACAAATCAATTGGAGAAATTATATCAGTAGTATAGCAAACAACCTAACAAATCAATTGGAGGAATTATATCAGTAGTATAGCAAACAACCTAACAAATTAATTGGACGAAATTATATCAGTAGTATAGCAAACAATCAATCTCCCCAGGCAGAGTTATATTACGAATATATCTCTGCCACCACGTGATCTTATGCTTGTCGTTGATTGGTCGATGTGTCACAGTGGTACTACTTTCAAAGACACGCACCAAAACATTGCAATGCAGGTGTTCGATTTTCGAACACAACATAAGTGTGCACATTGTTTGTAGATTCTGGCTGTGGCAATAGAACGTGTTCGCTGTCAATACCACGAAGTGCTTTCCTTTCTTCATAATATGTCTTCGTCTAGCGATCGACAGGGCCGTCAGCTTGATGAACCGAGTAACACCTTAGTAACCGTTATTCCGCGATGAAATTATTTTCTTTTGTAAATTATAACTATTTCACCGTTTTCAGTGTGTTTATGAAAAAATCATTATCAGCTATCGACGAAATAATTTAAAACTTGTTTTCAAGTAGGAATAAATCAACACGAAAGCCATCTAATAACAAAAATACGCAAATGATACGCGTAGTAAAAGTCTTGTGGTGTTTCACCACAAAATGGCGGTATGTGGTGGCAGAGATACTTTCGGTGATCTAACCGCAAGGAACTCTGGAAGGAGAATGGCAAACAACCTAACAAATCAATTGGAGGAATTATATCAGTAGTATAGCAAACAACCTAACAAATCAATTGGAGGAATTATATCAGTAGTATAGCAAACAACCTAACAAATCAATTGGAGGAATTATATCAAGAACGAACAATCAAAACAAGTTGGATATAAAAAAAAATCTATAAAAGACATTCTGTCCCACCATGTCAAACTTTTGTGACATTTCGTGTTAGAAGCAACCTTTATGTCATCACAATTTTAGAATCATTTGTCATGGTTTTATCTGTTTACCAATACCATGGTCTGAAATGTCAGGAATGGTAATACAACTTTATAGATTTTCATAGAGTATTTTGCTAGAAAGCAATATAACATTTATAACATTGACTTTTGATTCCCTTCACACGTTAGTGATTAATACTGATGAATATTTTCAAATAAAAATGTTTATGAATTATTTTTATTTATATGTCACATAGGGATATTTTTTTTCTTTCTGGTTCTGACGAATTCAACTTTCATGATATCAACCCTCATTTTAATTATACAACAACTAATTATATTTTGATTTGGCTACAACAAATTACTGTCACTTTCACCATAAATCATCGTCCGCCTGCACGGTGTTGTTTCGTTCGGATATTCCTCCCTCTACAACACCGTGCGGTAATTCTATTCATAACCGTGTATGTCAAGTGGTTGTGCGATAGAAAGTTTACCGACCAATAGAAAGCTTTGTTACAATGACTGCCAGAAACGGCTGGAGCTTTGCATTCCTCCATGGTTGCAGTGACATCATGAACTTTGAGGTATAACACCTACTCTTCTATAGTACCCAACAGTGGTGACAACACTATTACCACGCTAGACAGTCGCAATGCCGGTAAAGCATAATAACATAAGGATTTACTATTTCCAGTGCGACTAAAAACGAGCACATCAGACACGGCACTAAGTATAGTTTGAATAGCTTTAGTCTGAATATCAGTGAGTTGCATGATGTATGAATATCGTCGCTGTATTGCCTTGACATCCAAGCCAACACAGCTTCCACTGTGCGCAGCGAAATTTATTCTTGAGTCAGACATTTTCACCGCCTGGCAATCATCATGGTGAAAACAAAGTCCGATAAATTCTAAGAAAACGGTGTTTTGGGATGGTCGTTGACACCTCTGAACAGTGTAACAAGATTACCCCTACATATGCAACATATTTAAATTTGATATATTGAAGATAATATTTGGTAATCGTAGTCCTAAATAACTATTAAAAATAGCTAGACGTTTCGAGCAATGGCTCTTTATAGATAGCATAGAAGCAAGTGTGATAACGTAGAGGTAGGTTTTTTTTTTTTTTTTTTTATATTTAAATTTGGTTGTTTAGGATTTCTTCAAAGTTTAGGTCATGCTGTTTTCTCAATTTAGTCATTTTCACCGGCTTTTCGACCGGTACTTCGCAGCAGCTCGCGCAGAGCCCATAGAAATACATGGCAGAGTGGAGCGCGTGGGGCATCTCGTGATGAATTTGATAGCTTGGCCAAGCGCGTTGAAGAAAGAAGCAATATGATTGGCTGTTGGTAAATTAATTCTAAACTGTGAGGGCATTGTCACATACACATATTCCTAATGAAATACTTCAAGGTGATAGCGGAGTGCTTCGCCGGAACATTCACCGTGAAAATTCAAGATGCCATAAATGGCAGCAACTAATTTCAAACCTGGGATTATTTGAAAAAATAATGCACAGAAAAAGGTGAATTGAACACCAGGAAAACATTTCGTAGACAGAACAAGTCTGTTAACTTGTGAAATTCTAATATGTTTAGATGGAACAGATCTGATAACTTGTAAAATATTTTTTTTACACAGAACAAGTCTGTTAACTTGTTAAAAAAATGTTTGACTCAGTCTACTAATATTATTTAAAAAAAAAGATATTTGACATTATTTATTTGTTTTTTTGTTACAGAGAAATGTGATGGACTCTTTAATTAATGACAGCGTCAACCAAGAAAGAATGCGGCAATATAACGAGTAGGTTAAATGAATATTTATACTTTTTATCAACAGACCTTACAACAGAAAAGACAAAGTAATAAAGGAATACAACTGTAGAGGGCGCCATAAATAAATGTTATTGTTTGAAACAATGTGCCTGTTTGATTAAGCAAAATTGGGACTGGGTAACTTTCTTATTAATAGAAATTAATTGTTTAGACAATACAATTTTATGACCCTAACAGGGATTTTATGAACTGTTTTGAAGTAAGTCAAATTTAACTGTTATGAAATGAGCATGTACAATGTGCAGTGAGTTACACATATTTCAATTTCTCTATATTACAGAGTTTTACTTCTACCTGCCATGCTAGAACAAGGTTGGTGTGAGCTGATACCAACGCTTTTACAGGTACCGGAACATGACGGTAGAGAGAAAGTACTGCAAGCGATGGAAATAATGCTGGACTCATGTAGGAAAGAGTACACAAATCAATCTCTTATTGAACAGTTAAGAACATTACAAAGCGAATATGAGAAACTAGCGATGGAAGAAGTGACAGAAAATAGTGATGATTTTTATTTTACTGGTATTAAGGACCTGATTGTGAACGTTTTAGATGAACTACATATGCATGGACATTCGGAACTTTAAGATAGATGCCAAGTGTGGTGGTGAACCAACTCACTTATTTGCACCAGTATGTGTAATTGTCTCATGATTTCATGTGAAAACTTTGATCTGTATCACATGTCGCCATAGTTACATATTTTTTTTTATTATTATAGATGAACATCTGAGCTGAAATCTTTTATTTTGATGGAATTTGAAATTCACTTGTACTTGTCTAATAATCCAGACGTTTTTAACAGTGTACATACTTATGGATATGTAATCACATTCTAAATGCGCATATATTACTTCTTCTGACTACATTTTGTCAAGTGTCAAACATGGAAATGTCAATTTAATTATAGATATATTAGGTTATTTTATTATTTTAATTTTTTCATGCATACAAAATCATCACATTTTTGTTCTATTTATTTATTTCAACTTTTTGATATGATGGGATTTTTGTGTTTTTTTTTTTTTAAGAAAATAGAAAACAATTTAATTGATTAAACAATAAAAGAGAGCGGATTCAGTCTTTGGCGGCAGTCCATTGATATATTTTGATTGTATATATTTCATGGAAGTAATAAACTTATTGTTTTTGTATGTAAATTTATAATATATTATATTATGAAGAATATTTCTGGTCTCTATGGCTCCTTGCTGAGTTGTGGGAGTATGGAACATCCAGTAGCCTGAAAAACCACAAAATACGCTTTCTGTTGTATAAAGTAGACATTTCTCAAGTACTAGCATTAACTCTTGAACAGCGCCCTCGTGAAATACTAATATTGCCTATAGATGGCAGTATACTGAGAGATTCATGTTACGTTAGAACCCCGGGTTAAGATCCTTGCCCTCACTATCAGGTTTCTCTGGGAATTTTCATGTTAGCTCTAAAATATACGATCTAACAGATTTCGCCCTTTAGACAAACCTTACTAAGGTTAAACCACATGGGCCTTGTTACTATATACAAGGCAGACAGGAAGCACTTAATGTGGCGGGATGACACTCTTTCTGACCAGTGACGTCACGAAGTCAGATTCGATGACATTTAATAGTAAATAGACGTTTACATTCGAGAATATAGCACATAATATAATTAATAAAGCGCTATTTTAATTCTTGAAAACCACTGATGTAGCTCAATTTGAAGGGGAAAACACAAATTTGCCGATTTACAACATTGATGGCGCCCTAATTAGATTGAATTATGGGCGTGTCCGAAGCGCGCAAGAGTTTAACAAATAGTTAGAATAGCTACCGGGAATGCTCCCAGTTCGATCAACCCTATTAAAAATTATTTTAAAATACTTTCGTTCCTATTCCAACTAAACATAAGTCCTCAACATTCTGTCATTACGCAAAACGGATAATTTATATTTACTATTTTAAAATGTCGCGTTCTTCAAGTTTGTTTAAGTTTGTGACCTGTTTAGCAGGCCATCACATGAAAATGGTGTTTTATTAATAATATTATTTAGTAAAATTGCATCTTCACAATTCAATTGAAGCAGACCATGAAAAAATGTTACCATAACACCGGGCATGCAAGTTTAAATTTTACCATTCGGACTGGAATTTTACCCGCCGGGCGTATCGTAACGGGCCCGGTGGGCAGTGGACAGGCGGGAGCGCTGCTGCCATGCCACACCAGCTGCCTCCGTCTGTTTTCTTCACTACCGAAAAATAGAGCGAAGCGGAGAAAACAAACAGAGCCAGCTGAGTACTACTGTGCCAACAGTCGCATATTCCTTGCTACAAGTTGTTTTATTCGGGTGGCAAATAAAGTGAAATATTATAGTACCGGGTAATTTAAAGCGCAGTGGTCGTCGCGCAGCGCGTGTTCGAATTTCATGTAAATATACCCAATGTATTTTACACGCGTTGTATACGTCGCTATGAGTCCCATATCGAACAGGACGCGGCACGACGACTGCCGCCCTTTAAAATACTCTGTCTCTTACAATCTGCACCGACTCGGACCCACTGTTTAGGTAGAGAGCTGTATTTCCTTCATTTCTGCATAAATAAAACGAAGTACACTGAAAATTGGCGTACATCTCCTATTGAAATAAACATTTTTCTGGTCTTTCCATAGCAGGGAAATATCTGGAATGTCTTACAATTTATAAGCCTATACATTTGTAGGAAGCAAAGCGCCTGATTTTTTTTTTTTTTTTTTTTTTGCGCGTTGTGTTTGTTTTTAGGGTCGCGTGACTTAAAATAAATCAACAAGACGAAACGTTGCCATAAAATGAAGGAGTGAATTTCCATTTGCATTTGTGTTTTTGGATGATTTCAGAAAAAATATAGGTGTTTGTAAACCCTTCTTGTGTAGTACTTATATACACAATATACTACTGGTAAACACATATTTATACTCTTATTATAAGAGAAGAAAAACGGGCATCAGAGAAAACATTTTTAATAACATATATATAACAGTACATGTTTTTTTATTTAATTTTCGAAAAAAAAACTATCCTGCCAGCCAAGGTTCATTTAATCGGCCATCGCATCGTTTGTAGGGTCATGAATCGGACGATGACTTAAGCATAACAAATTGACATTTCACTAGGTATTTAATTCCATTCATAACCTGTTGTTAAAAAACACGTTTTTAGATCCACTATAATATGGGGTACCATTTGTGCATGTTGCTTATATCGGTGAAGCTCAGCACATTTTCACACAGGGTAGATACACTCACAGGCAATATATGTTAATTTCATTATACGTGCTATCGACAGAAAACAACAAGTCGATAGCATGTACAAGACCTTAGCAAAGATTTCGATTCGGTCTCGCACTCCCTCCTTGCCCACAGGCTTTGCTCGTATGGTTTCAACGACAATTCACACTGTCGTGGCTGGGGTCGTACTTGAACAACACGTATCAAAATGTGGGTATCAATGGTTACACATCACTATCCTGCAAAGTTCGATCCGGGGTCTCACATGGTTCCCTCGTCTGCGTTCATATGTCAATGACCTCGACGATGTTTTGTCACAATTTAGTATGC
This sequence comes from Saccoglossus kowalevskii, assembly GCF_978046115.1. Taxonomy (NCBI): domain Eukaryota; kingdom Metazoa; phylum Hemichordata; class Enteropneusta; family Harrimaniidae; genus Saccoglossus; species Saccoglossus kowalevskii. Next base: position 14,242,145 of record NC_140650.1, on the reverse strand, counting down.
TCAATGTATGCAGATGATGCCAAATATCACACAATGACATCTTTATCTTTATCTTTATCTTTATCTTTATCTTTTCCTTTATCTTTATCTCCTCAGACGGATATTTAAGTCATGCGATTCCAAGAAACTAAATATTGCCAAAAGTAGGGTAATATCTTGTACAAATATTACAATTACGTTCTCACGGATGAGTGTCGTATTATGAACTTTTTCTGAACACATTACAACCATTGTAATTCATGTCTTCATAGCTTATAAGACGTACATATATTGCTACAATTATTAGTTTATACGTAAGTTAAGTTCGTAGTCAATTGGAACATTGTAATATCATTTGGTAACCTTGGCAATCTACTTAAACTGTCAACATTGAGCGTGTGTAGCGTGATTTTTTCAACTATTTGTATATTAAGACCAAAGTTTCTTATTCTCCCAGTAAGTATCATTTCATATGTAGCCATTATGAATTATCGATATCAAATTCTAGGCGTCAGTTATTTATAAAATTCCTTCCTTAAATTGTGTTTAACGTTCCATATAGCCGTTAGCGAAATATTGATGTTTTCAGAGTTGAAATTAGTCGAACCATGGAACTATAAACCCGAGGAATTGTGTCTAAGAGTTTATGCCCAGAATGAATTATCAACTACTACGCTGTCGACGTCCAATCTAAGTCTACTATAACGACACGCAATCTCTTCACATCGACAGATAACAATACTCCCCCCCCCCCCTCTAGCTTTCACGCCCGCCAGTCCCCTTACTAGTAAAAGTGAACGCGTTGGCATAGATATGCAAAACAGGACGCTCTCCTCTGTTGAAGGTCACCCATTCATTCATAACCGTACTACTTGTTTATACCGTCATGGAAAACATGGAACAGCACTCACCACCGCCAGAATATGCCCAGGTTGCTTTAGAAAGCGACCTTAACAATGTACACTCCGATGACAGCAAAGAACAGGTTCGTAAAAACATTAGCAGACCAACGTTTTTTAGTTGGTACACAGTCCCTTGATAGAGGAACTGTGGTTGGTAGTAATCATGTAATCGCGTATGTTGGAATTTGTCGGCTTTGTTTTAATTCTGTGTTATAGTCAATTTAACTATGTAGTGATTTTTGCCGACAGTTGTGGTTGTACACATAGGCGTTGTACGTCCATGCGGATTGATGTTGCATTCGTGACAGCGAAGCTAGTAAATAGCCCTGAGTACAGTCCTGCGGGTTGGCAAAGGACACGAGGCCGACCCACATGACTGTACTCAGTCAGGGTTAGTAGGACCTAGCCTGCAGTGCAAGGTCAACCCTGGCCGGTTGAGCCATGTGCGTTACTGCGTTACATATCAGCGTTAAAGCCACAAGGCGTGTGCCACTCCCACTACAGTGCGGAAAGTGTTATACTGATAATATCGATATGCTTGATATGAACGAATCGGCTGACGAATATATCAAAATCAATGCCCATCAACACAGACGCCGGGCATAGGCGATTGCGTATAATCGAACCCGGAAGAAAACGTGAGTTGAGACGTCTCGGCTTCCAAAGTTTAATGAGAGGCTTGGATGGTCTTATGAATACTCATTAAATACACCCATTGTATATTTCATCGAACGAGGAGAGAAACAAACTTAGTCAAAATTGCCCAATTACATGTAATAATAATATCACAACAATGCATCGAACGAATATTAGTCTCTTCTATTTCCGCATAAATTATTACAGGAAGGCTTCGAAATGAAAACTCTCGATAAGTCAACTGATAAACCAACGGTGATGACATCTGATAACGAGGAATACACGGCAGTTAACATCGAAGAGGAAGACGAGGAAGTCGAAAACGAGGAGAACCACCCGAATTATCCTAGTAATTGTCTTACGAGAGTAAGTTATTTCAAACCCATTTAGATACGATTTCTTTGGGTCGAATAGCTCTGCTTTATGTGGCTGCTTAGAAGCCTCGACTGCGATTTGTAATTCGAACTACTTTTTGTAGCTGAAGCAGACGGGTGCAAGGTTTTCGGTTTAAATAGGGGCAAACCTTTACAATAACGTAATTGGTGTAAATTACATGCATTCGAGTATATAAGTAACAACAGTTTAGATATTAGGTACATGGACGCACGATGAACCCCAACTAAATCCACCACTAGCTGATATGTTTTATGATTTTATCTTGTACAGAAAATAGACCAGTTTGATCGTTACGTGAGCAGGTTGTGTCGACACCACAAAAACTACATCATGTATATGATCTACGGAGTTTTACTGGCTGGTTATATTATATATTTCGCAATCGCGTTGACGAAAGATTTCCACCGAGCGTTGGCGCTGTTCATCATGACTGTGTTTGCGGTCATGCTGGTTACTTACAGACTAGTCGGCAAGTACTGGGGTGACCTCATATGCAGTCGTATACGTGATCCGTGTATGATGTACATTAGGAAACACTGGGTGGTTCTGAAGTGGTGGGTATAATTTTTTTTACCATTTATTAATATTAAGGAGGTTAAGAAAGCAACAACGGTTAATAACTGCAACAACCACTCACCATGGAGCTGCGTTCAAGTTTGCGCATTTTGAAAGTTAACTTGAATCTGTATTGAATGAACTGGCCCCGGAGGGGCTACTTCCACATTAAGTGGGTAAGGGTGTGCAGCCCACCTCTTGTAAACCATACTAACTTCTAAACCATTTTTTTCTAGACCTGGAATCGGACACAACATACTTACTCAGTAATTCCGAAATAATACAATGTGATCATTAATTTCACATGTTTTAGTGATATCTTCATATTATTATGTACATTTTTATATACTAGAACTGTTTCGTTTCAGGGTTGTTCATGTACTCTTATTGGTAGCTCTCGTTGCATTTGCAGCTGCTATGGGCGTATTTCATTCAATCATAAATAATCCTCAGCAGTTGGTATCGGCTTTCGGTATCGTCGTATTCATTTTGTTCAGTTTATTGTGTTCAAAACGACCGGGATGGGTAAGTTTCATTATTATATGATGTCAGTGGAACGACCGAACAAACAAATACTAGTATTTATCTAAACCATTGTATTTCTTCAGTTTTTTATCCGGTTGCTTAAATTTGTGTATTTCTTTTAACGAAGGTTAACTGGCGGACAGTTTTCTGGGGCCTCGGTCTTCAGTTTTGCCTCGGAGTAATAATACTACGCACCAGCGTTGGATTTGATGCGTTCCTCGGCTTAGGCAAAGAAGTTCAGACCTTTCTTAGTTATGCAGATGTTGGGGCTGAATTCGTATTCAGCGCCCCTCTCGAAGTACATTTTTTCGTTTTTAAGGTATAATGTAATCTTTACATCCATATGTACTTGAATTGCAGGTGACGACTCACCGCTTTAACTGTTTTTTTTGTGTGTGCAGTTTTAGGTAATTTAAGTAATTTGCGAAACTGGCCTATTTTATCCCGAGTCAACGTACAAGGAGTCTTGTTAACTATCATCATTTCATCGTTTCATTTAGCGTTTGGTTCTTGTTTATGGTCATTCTTGTAACTGCCAATTTCTGCTTCTGTCCTGTAGGTTTTACCTGTTATAATCTTTTTCAGTTATATTTTGGCTATGCTATATTATCTTGGCGTCATGCAATGGATTACTGAAAGATTTGCCTGGGTCATGCAGTACACAATGGAGACTTCCGGAACGGAATCGTTGTGCGCAGCCGCAAATGTGTTCACAGGCATGGTGAGTCAACCATTATTCGAAGCATAAATTAAAAACTGCTATAATAAAAAAAAAAAACTTTTCGTATAGTGAGAATGAAATTTATCGACAGGTGTGAAAATATCATCTTGTCAGCAACTTGAGTATCATTTCATCATCACACGAACAAATTACAAACGCAAACAAGATACAAAACCTGGTCATCTCTCATTTTACTTCCTAAAGGTGTTTATCAGAAAATTGAATCATTAACTAGGCAACTCGATGTTTTTAAATATAACAATAATGCTCAATTTTGGTTTATCTTCGACATATTCAGTTTTCAACAAACCTGATCCTCGTTTTTACGCCCGATTACGATTAACGGATTAGCAACAATCCATTGATGTAAGCAATCCAATATTGATATACTGTATATATTGAATGTTCCAATGTATGGCGCCAAATCAATACTTGAGATTTGAAATTTATATATCTTATATATTTAATTCAAAAAATGCTTGATGAAGTGATTGTACCGATTTTACATTATGGAAAAAGAGTTTGAATACTTTTTTTCATCAGACAATTTGGCCAGTTAAATTTATCAAAATTATTATTGCGAATGACAGATGCCCTTACGAAAAAGTCTGTTTATTGTTTCGCTAACATTCTCTGGAAGTTCATATAAAATATTGCTTCAAAAAGTGACATTAATCAATTATCACGTCATTTGAATGTAAATACAAAATATTTTTGAAATTTTGGTCACACAATCCTAATCTTAATCGTAAAGGGCGGTGATCGATATATGACACATAGTGGCCTACGCGATGCGTGTGAAAACATTGCCTGAAAAAATTAAATGTACACACACGCTGCGCGACGACCACCGCCGTTTACTAGTAGGAAGTCAAAATAATGTAGTTTATAAAGTTCGTACAATATTGATAACCATGGTGTTGCGACCCCCAAAAACCTGGGAAATATCACGAATACGGATGAAAAAGACGCGAAAAGGAAGTCCCAGATGTACAAACTGTTTCTAAAAATATTGTTTTTATAAATATATGAAAACTATCGAAATCTGACAAATAATACATTACAGAAATTCATTAACATATCAGGGGTAAATCTCTCTTTCTGGGGTTCTCCACACTTGTCAGGGGGGAATCTCGTCTCGTCTCCATATCTCGTCCCCTTGAGGTACGGGATCGGGAAAGTCACTTTAACTTTACAGTCAAATAAGACACACACAACGAAATACGTTTCAGCTCTCGTCTTAGTCGATCTTTTGGAGCACTCTATAAGACACAGCGCCCTGGGGAAAAGTCCCCAAGACTCTCCAGGACTGGATTCGTCTCTCCAGGACTGCACTCTCTCTATTGCGTCTGTCGTGGAGTATTCGCCAAGACCAACTCAAACTCTCTTTATTCATTTTCAAAACTCTAACCAATTACAAAGCAGTAAAAAGACTCTAGGGCGTAAACTTCAATCATTAAGCCAATCACACTAAGTACTGAATACGTCATATCTTTTGATTAATCGTTCACTACATTAATAACTACGGATGTCAGAATAGCGACGGTATCTTGTAATTAGTTCCAAATCACTGCGCCAAGTTCCGTCCAAAACTTCAAATAGGCCTACACGATGACAGACATAACACAGTAATTCGCTAATAATCAGTTAATTAAGTCGGTTAACAGATACGCAAAAACAAATTCATGACACATCCCTTCACCCAAACTGAGATATGCCTCTTGGCATAACACGTTCATAAATCAAAGATACCGTCCTCTACTCATCGTCATACAGGTTAAATACAAGACTAATAATAAAAGGTATAAATCAAAAAGAGTAAAACACACTAATTAAGTATAATGATTATAAAGTCTAAATACAATGGTTATAAAGTCGCAAATATCAACGGTTATAAATCAAAAACAAGGGAAAGGCTACCAATCGACTCACTTTTCTCAAAACGGTCCGCCGAGGGTAACCCTTCGCTGCACTGTCTCCATTACTAAGGTTACAAACTCTATATCAAAAGGTCAAAAAAAAACTAAGGCGTGGCGGTGTAACCAAGCGATCAGCCAATCGCTGCAGTCGACAGCATGATCACGTGATTACCAGGGATGCGTCTCTGGTTAAAGCATTGCAAAGCGGTAACTAATAAAGAATGAATAAAGGGCTATTAATCAAACTCTTGTCATATACGCTTATAAACTTCAACTGAACTCACAAGTCGTTAATCTAAACAAAAGTCATACGGCGTGGTAACGGAATGCAAAGACAATGCCGCTTTCATAACACATTACTCCTCTGGCAAAAAGACGGAAAAGACTAAAACGATAGAAACTACTAAGTTACATATAAACCTGTCAATCGTGAACAAAAGCTTGCGTTATCAAACAATACTTACATAAGCGCACCACACTATCATTTCAAAAAGACATAAAAAAAACGTTACAAAGGTGCTCTACTAAACTCAAAAAGCGTCAGAAGTATTCCGGAAACAACACATAAACAAAAACAACTCTTGAAACGTCGATATCTCTGTACTCGACAAATCTCAAAACTCTTAAAAAAACACGTGGGGGCATCATTCCTCCCATCATAATACGTACTCATAAACTCATTAAAACACCATAAAACATCACAAAACTCAAAACACTGTGTTGCAAATACTTGCCCACTGAAGCGCGCTTAAATCGTTATAAAGGACCTCGCACGTCACTAAATATCAGTTCAAAACAAAGATCTGGGCGCTTACATACATACAATTCGACATCACAAAAAAAACGTTAAAAACGATAATAAAAAGCAGGCAATACATTACATTACTGAGCAATAGGGTTAGGATTGTGGAAAAGAGTTCAACGTCCTGAGTTACACAGTGTCAGTTACAGTGTCCAGCGAGCAGTTCTCTAAGCAATACACAGATAGCTAAAGTCAAAGTCTATAAGCGTCTCTTCTCTTGTCGCGTTATTCTGGGTAGTTCTTTATCATCATCTTGTCTTTAATGTCGCTCAATTCTTAATTATACAGTCCTATCCGGTACTGGTCCTTCCGAAGGGGTTCTGAAATCTTCATCTCTTCAGCGTTGTACATCGGTGTCGTACTGTTAACGATGTTAGTCGTCAAGCGCGGTTTCGTCTCTGCCATCGAGCCAGTTAGTTCGGTTCACAAGAAAGACACATCTTCGCCATTTCACTTCTCTTCACAGGATGTCAATGTGTGTAAAACACAATGCCCAGGGTTCTCACACCACGTATCAGGGGTAAATCTCTCTTTCTGGGGTTCTCCACACTTGTCAGGGGGGAATCTCGTCTCGTCTCTATATCTCGTCCCCTTGAGGTACGGGATCGGGAAAGTCACTTTAACTTTACAGTCAAATAAGACACACACAACGAAATACGTTTCAGCTCTCGTCTTAGTCGATCTTTTGGAGCACTCTATAAGACACAGCGCCCTGGGGAAAAGTCCCCAAGACTCTCCAGGACTGGATTCGTCTCTCCAGGACTGCACTCTCTCTATTGCGTCTGTCGTGGAGTATTCGCCAAGACCAACTCAAACTCTCTTTATTCATTTTCAAAACTCTAACCAATTACAAAGCAGTAAAAAGACTCTAGGGCGTAAACTTCAATCATTAAGCCAATCACACTAAGTACTGAATACGTCATATCTTTTGATTAATCGTTCACTACATTAATAACTACGGATGTCAGAATAGCGACGGTATCTTGTAATTAGTTCCAAATCACTGCGCCAAGTTCCGTCCAAAACTTCAAATAGGCCTACACGATGACAGACATAACACAGTAATTCGCTAATAATCAGTTAATTAAGTCGGTTAACAGATACGCAAAAACAAATTCATGACACATCCCTTCACCCAAACTGAGATATGCCTCTTGGCATAACACGTTCATAAATCAAAGATACCGTCCTCTACTCATCGTCATACAGGTTAAATACAAGACTAATAATAAAAGGTATAAATCAAAAAGAGTAAAACACACTAATTAAGTATAATGATTATAAAGTCTAAATACAATGGTTATAAAGTCGCAAATATCAACGGTTATAAATCAAAAACAAGGGAAAGGCTACCAATCGACTCACTTTTCTCAAAACGGTCCGCCGAGGGTAACCCTTCGCTGCACTGTCTCCATTACTAAGGTTACAAACTCTATATCAAAAGGTCAAAAAAAACTAAGGCGTGGCGGTGTAACCAAGCGATCAGCCAATCGCTGCAGTCGACAGCATGATCACGTGATTACCAGGGATGCGTCTCTGGTTAAAGCATTGCAAAGCGGTAACTAATAAAGAATGAATAAAGGGCTATTAATCAAACTCTTGTCATATACGCTTATAAACTTCAACTGAACTCACAAGTCGTTAATCTAAACAAAAGTCATACGGCGTGGTAACGGAATGCAAAGACAATGCCGCTTTCATAACACATTACTCCTCTGGCAAAAAGACGGAAAAGACTAAAACGATAGAAACTACTAAGTTACATATAAACCTGTCAATCGTGAACAAAAGCTTGCGTTATCAAACAATACTTACATAAGCGCACCACACTATCATTTCAAAAAGACATAAAAAAACGTTACAAAGGTGCTCTACTAAACTCAAAAAGCGTCAGAAGTATTCCGGAAACAACACATAAACAAAAACAACTCTTGAAACGTCGATATCTCTGTACTCGACAAATCTCAAAACTCTTAAAAAAACACGTGGGGGCATCATTCCTCCCATCATAATACGTACTCATAAACTCATTAAAACACCATAAAACATCACAAAACTCAAAACACTGTGTTGCAAATACTTGCCCACTGAAGCGCGCTTAAATCGTTATAAAGGACCTCGCACGTCACTAAATATCAGTTCAAAACAAAGATCTGGGCGCTTACATACATACAATTCGACATCACAAAAAAAACGGTAAAAACGATAATAAAAAGCAGGCAATACATTACATTACTGAGCAATAGGGTTAGGATTGTGGAAAAGAGTTCAACGTCCTGAGTTACACAGTGTCAGTTACAGTGTCCAGCGAGCAGTTCTCTAAGCAATACACAGATAGCTAAAGTCAAAGTCTATAAGCGTCTCTTCTCTTGTCGCGTTATTCTGGGTAGTTCTTTATCATCATCTTGTCTTTAATGTCGCTCAATTCTTAATTATACAGTCCTATCCGGTACTGGTCCTTCCGAAGGGGTTCTGAAATCTTCATCTCTTCAGCGTTGTACATCGGTGTCGTACTGTTAACGATGTTAGTCGTCAAGCGCGGTTTCGTCTCTGCCATCGAGCCAGTTAGTTCGGTTCACAAGAAAGACACATCTTCGCCATTTCACTTCTCTTCACAGGATGTCAATGTGTGTAAAACACAATGCCCAGGGTTCTCACACCACGTATCAGGGGTAAATCTCTCTTTCTGGGGTTCTCCACACTTGTCAGGGGGGAATCTCGTCTCGTCTCTATATCTCGTCCCCTTGAGGTACGGGATCGGGAAAGTCACTTTAACTTTACAGTCAAATAAGACACACACAACGAAATACGTTTCAGCTCTCGTCTTAGTCGATCTTTTGGAGCACTCTATAAGACACAGCGCCCTGGGGAAAAGTCCCCAAGACTCTCCAGGACTGGATTCGTCTCTCCAGGACTGCACTCTCTCTATTGCGTCTGTCGTGGAGTATTCGCCAAGACCAACTCAAACTCTCTTTATTCATTTTCAAAACTCTAACCAATTACAAAGCAGTAAAAAGACTCTAGGGCGTAAACTTCAATCATTAAGCCAATCACACTAAGTACTGAATACGTCATATCTTTTGATTAATCGTTCACTACATTAATAACTACGGATGTCAGAATAGCGACGGTATCTTGTAATTAGTTCCAAATCACTGCGCCAAGTTCCGTCCAAAACTTCAAATAGGCCTACACGATGACAGACATAACACAGTAATTCGCTAATAATCAGTTAATTAAGTCGGTTAACAGATACGCAAAAACAAATTCATGACACAAATGATGATATTGCTTCACATTGTTTTATCGATTGAGAATGACCTCTATAAAAATATAAGAAAATGTGTAGTCGTATCAGGGGGAAAGTATTCTTTCTCTCGGGGTCTCCACACGTGTCAGGGGGGAAACTCGTCTCGTCTCTCTATCTCGTCCCCTTGAGGTACGGGATCGGGAAAGTCACTTATACTTTACAGTCAAATAAGACGCACACAACGAAATACGTTTCAGCTCTCGTCTTAGTCGATCTTTTGGAGCACTCTATAAGACACAGCGCCCTGGGGAAAAGTCCCCAAGACTCTCACAAGGCTGAACCAAGACTCGCCCAAGACTGGACTGCCTCAAGGCTCGCCCCTGGACTGGACTCTCTACTGCGTCTATCGTGCTGTGCTCCCCAAGACCAACTCAAACTCTCTTTATTCATTTTCAAAACTCTAACCAATTACAAAACAGTAAAAAGACTCTAGGGCGTAACCTTCAATCATAAAGCCAATCACACTAAGCACTGAATACGTCATATCTTTTGATTAATCGTTCACTACATTAATAACTATGAATATAAACTGTCAGAATCGCGACGGTTATCTGGTAATTAGTTCCAAATCACTGAGCCAAGTTCCGTCCAAAACTTCAAATAGGCCTGAACGATGACAGACATAACACAGCAATTCAGCTAATAATCAGCTAATTAAGTCGGTTAACAGATACGCGAAAACAAATTCATGACACATCCCTTCACCCAAACTGAGATTGTGCCTCTCCGCACAACACGTTCATAAATCAAAGATACCGTCCTCTACTCATCGTCATACAGGTTAAATACAATACTAATAATAAAAGGTATAAATCAAAAAGAGTAAAACACACTAATTAAGTACAATGATTATAAAGTCTAAATACAATGGTTATAAAGTCTCAAATATCAATGGTTATAAATCAAAAACAAGGGAAAGGCTACCAATCGACTCACTTTTCTCACACGGTTCGCTGAGATAACCCGTCGCTTCACTTTCTCCGTTACTAAGGTTACAAACTCTATATCAAAAGGTCAAAAAAAACTAAGGCGTGGCGGTGTAACCAAGCGATCAGCCAATCGCTGCAGTCGACAGCATGATCACGTGATTACCAGGGATGCGTCTCTGGTTAAAGCATTGCAAAGCGGTAACTAATAAACGATGAATAAAAAGCTATTAATCAAACTCCTGTCATATACGCTTATAAACTTCAACTGAACTCAAAAGTCGTTAATCTAAACAAAAGTCATACGGCGTGGAAACAGAATGCAAAGACAAAGCTATCATAACACATTACTCCTCTGGCAAAAAGACGGGGGAAAAGGCAAAACGATAGAAACTACTGAGTTACATATAATCCTGTCAATCATGAACAAAAGCTTGCGATATCAAACAATACGTATATAAGCGCACCAAACTCTCACCTCAAAAAGACATAAAAAACGTTACAAAGGTGCTCTCCACTTAAAAAGCGTCAGAAGTATTCCGGAACAACACGTAAACAAAAACAACTCTTAAAACGTCGATATCTCTGTACTCGACAAATCTCAAAACTCTGAAAAACTCATTGGGGCATTACTTTCCCCATCATATTCCGTACTCATAAACTCATTAAAACACCATAAAACATCACAAAACTCAAAACACTGTGTTGCAAATACTTGTCCACTGAGGCGCGCTTAAATCGTTATAAAGGACCTCGCACGTCACTAAATATCATTTCAAAACAAAAATCTGGGCGCTTACATACATACAATCCAACATCACTAAAAGAAACGGTAAGAAAAACGATAGGAAAAGCAGCAATACATTACATTACTGAGCAATAGTGTTAGGGTTCTGGAAAAGAGTTCAACGTCCTTGAGTTACACAGTGTCAGTTACAGTGTCCAACGAGCGGTTCTCTAAGCAATACACAGATAGCTAAAGTCAAAGTCTATAAGCGTCTCTTCTCTTGTCGCGTTATTCCGGGTCGTTCTTTTTCTTCATCTTCTTGTCTTTAATGTCGCTCAATTCTTAATTATACTGTCCTATACGATATTCGTCCTTCCGAAGGGGTTCTGAAATCTTCATCTCTTCAGCGTCGTTCATCGGTGCCATACTGTTAACGGTGTTAGTCGTCAAGCGCGGTTTCTGAGTCGTCTCTGCCATGGAGCTGTTAGTTCGGTTCACAAGAAAGACACCTCTTCATCATTTCACTTTTCTTCACAGGATGATTTTTGTGTTGAACACAATGCCCAAGGGATATCCACCACATATCAGGGGTAAAATTCTCTCTACTCCCGGGGTTCTCCACACTTGTCAGGGGGGAAACTCGTCTCGTCTCTCTATCTCGTCCCCTTGAGGTACGGGATCGGGAAAGTCACTTATACTTTACAGTCAAATAAGACGCACACAACGAAATACGTTTCAGCTCTCGTCTTAGTCGATCATTTGGAGTACTCTATAAGACACAGCGCCCTGGGGAAAAGTCCCCAAGACTCTCACAAGGCTGAACCAAGACTCGCCCAAGACTGGACTGCCTCAAGGCTCGCCTCTGGACTGGACTCTCGACTGCCTCTCTCTCTACTGCGTCTATCGTGCTGTGCTCCCCAAGACCAACTCAAACTCTCTTTATTCATTTTCAAAGCTCTAACCAATTACAAAACAGTAAAAAGACTCTAGGGCGTAACCTTCAATCATAAAGCCAATCACACTAAGCACTGAATACGTCATATCTTTTGATTAATCGTTCACTACATTAATAACTATGAATATAAACTGTCAGAATCGCGACGGTTATCTGGTAATTAGTTCCAAATCACTGAGCCAAGTTCCGTCCAAAACTTCAAATAGGCCTGAACGATGACAGACATAACACAGCAATTCAGCTAATAATCAGCTAATTAAGTCGGTTAACAGATACGCGAAAACAAATTCATGACACATATCACGTAATGTAAGATTTGAATTAAAGCGTGAGGGTCGTCACCTGTGTACACGCGGGAATTGAGTCCCAAGCGACGATAACAACACACGCTAAAAACGCAAAGGCTCATGGGTGGAATCTTTTTTGTAAACAAAGCCACGCTATGGCCATCTGACGCATGCGCAGGTGTCGATTCCTCCGCTTTAATAAATACACTTAGTAAGTCAGTTGTGTACATTTGACGAATATAAGACTACAGTAACGTTCACCAAGTTTGTATTTGATATATTTTAACCACCACACATGAGCCATGCGATTATATTCATTTTATTTCATTCTTTTAATGTAATATCGATTAGAAAAAATACTAATATAGTGTGATTGTACTCCGTAGCAATGGCTTTATAAAAAGCAATCTGTTTAATTTTCAGACGACTGCTCCACTGATAATAAAACCTTATCTCGATGAGATGACGTCATCCGAGATACACGCCGTATTAACAAGTGGTTACGCAACCATAGCTGGCAGTGTTCTTGGTGCATACATTGCATTCGGTATCAGCGCTTCACACCTACTATCAGCATCAGTTATATCGGCGCCCGCAGCATTGGCTGTCTCTAAAATATTCTATCCTGAATTAGGCAGACCAACCACGCTGAATGTAATCAATATTTCTACACCTAAAAGGTAATATTATCACAACGATCGACGTAAATATTTGTTTACCTGTTCATTTGTTATTTTTGTATATTGTTTATTTGCGCGTCTGTTTATCGATTTATTGTTTTGTCGATTGACTTTTTGTACGCTTGTTAGCTACTCGTATCACTATATGTTATCAGTCGTTGTATTCATATACTTTTATATGTTCGACAATAACTTTGCTGTTTTCACACTTAAAGTAGTTTGTACTAGTAGTAGTGATTTTTAACGTAATAATAACAATCATGGTAATGATAAGATATAGGATATTGTAAGTGACTGTAGTAATTAAAAGGACGGTGGTCGTTGCACTGCGCATGTGCGACATTTGTTTCGATAAACATTGATTTTCCCACAATCCAATGCGCTTTTCTAATGGAAATCACAAGTATGAGGTTTGACCTGGGCGCGACTTGCACTAATACCGCCGGTGACCCTTTCGACACCTTCCAATCACCTAAAACATACGTAATTATAGCTCAGTAACGTCTCGGTTTGTAGTCGTTGATCTGCGCAGTCAAAGTTGCCATCTTTGTTTATATGAGTCTCATATATCTCGCACATGCGTGGCGTGACGACTACAGTAGTTTGATCAATCATACATACATACATACATACAATGAATGTGCATTCGTCAAAACAAAATGATAAGTGTATATGTTGAATAATCCAGAAGTGAAAGGTACAATTTGATACCATCAAATAATTTTGCAAATATGTTTATATATATTGTTGACAATTTTTAGCATGTGAATATTGTGAATAATTCTGAATTAAAAATGTGCCATTCGGCATCCGAAATAATTGTGTGAATATTTTCAAATGATCTATATTTAAAATTACAATACAGTATATATCAATGAAGTGTGTGATAATAACGATAACAAATGGTGTGATTATTTGTACAGGAAAGAAAAGAACATACTAGAAGCAGCAACAAACGGAGCAATAGACGGCTTAAATATATGTGCTAACGTTACCACTCAGCTGATAGCAATTATTTCAACATTAGCGTTCATCAACGCTGTGTTATCATGGCTTGGCAGCATGGTGGATCACCCAGAACTCAGCTTTCAGGTATGAAAAACAATATGATTCAGCAGCCAGTCTAGTTCCACATTGTGGAGACTGTACAATAATAAGACCTTGAGAATATTGTCATAGTCGCACACATTCAAAAAAATGGCCTGAGATCTTTAAATAACAATTATTATCCACAATATCTAATTATCTTACCAACTTTCTCGCTACGTTAAAAAAACGATTTTCAGTCTTAATTTCACACGGATATTCTTATTTATACTTCACAGTTCATATGTTCATATGTCTTATATCCTGTTGCGTGGTTGATGGGCGTTGACCCGGAAGATTGTCATCTTGTAGCCGAACTAATTGGCATCAAGACGTTCCTCAACGAGTTCGTTGCATACGGTCAATTAGCTGATTATATTAAAAACAGACATGCTGGAATAAGTCCATCAATGTCGGTAATGGTAGCTTTACTTTCAGTTTTCACCTCAAGAGTTATTTTTTTAATTACTTCACTTACAATTTTTTCACGTCAAGAGTTCGATTTTTAATTATTTCACCATGACTTGCAATTTGTTCACGTCAAGAGTTCGATTTTTAGTTATTCGTTGTCTGCATCTTTCTTCCGTTGGTCTACTAGGTTCGTTCTGAAGTGATTGCCACCTACGCCTTATGCGGGTTTTCAAATTTTGGCGGTATAGCCGTATTCATCGGTGGTCTAGCACCACTCATGCCACAAAGGAAAGCTGAGTTAGCCATACTGAGTTTACGATCTTTGCTTGCCGGCATTATTGCCTGCTTCTTAACGGCCTGTGTCGCTGGTGAGTCTCTTCTGTATATCCAGTTTTGTTTAAACTGCTTGCAGAAGTCGTCTTGAACTATGTTGGGGGCCGCCATCTTGAATGCGGCATAACACTAAGTCACTTATTTAGTGTTATGCCGCATTAAAGATGGCGGCTCCCATATAGTGAATATCGCATTTATTTTATTATCACGCGTGCGCCAGCTGACTGTGGCTGTAGTCTGCTCAGACAAAGTTTTAGAGCTGTAATACATGTTTCCATAAAATTAGACATACTAATTCGGGGCTTATTACGAGGGTTATTACGAACATATAAACGCAGCATACACGTTCACATGACACCTCACCGCTGCACGGAATTCGAAAAGTATACCACACTATACCACACTGACTGTCCTAGTCTCGAAATAACGTGTTGTGAACGAGGTACTCTAGTAACGAGATATACATGCAGAAGCGGTCACAGGCATCCACATACTAGTACACATAATAAAGAGGTCTTCACAGCAACAACCAGAATTCAATGGTAGATATAGGGGTTGTTATATTCGGAATGTTTATTGTTTATATTACTATAATAGCGGAGTCAACGATGTACGCTTTAATCTAGTTACTGAAATCACGTGATTAGCACTTGGAGAACATTATGCGCATGTCTATGTATTTGTTTTAATAATCCTCGAAAGTTTTCCTTCTGCTTAAAGTTGACATAAACACCTTTTTTGGGCAATGTGTTTATCGTTTTTTGTAAGGCTAGGAAAACAAAATAACCGTTTATTTGATTGTGAACACCTGTAGCGCATTGTATTTTGTGAGTGTCAGTCTCTCTTTTATGTTTCATACACCATGTATATAGTACTCAGTTTTATATGCATTTCCCGTTGCAGGTGTGTTGTATAATGATGAAGGCCCGATATACTTTGACGCCAACATCCTCGTAGAGCCGACATTAAATATAACATCAATTGAAGTCGCCATGACTACCAACTACACCACATAAATGCCAAGATCCAATACTACAAGTCGGAACACGTCATGATACCTTTTTGATAGACTTCTTCATACAAGCCATATGTGTGCCAGTCACAGTGCCAATATTATTATTACAGTGCCAATATAATATACTCTGTTGATAATGCTTTTTTATTCATAACATTTATAAAATGCCACACCACAATTTTCGCAAATAGTATATATATATATATATATATATATATATATATATATATATATATATATATATATATATATATATATATATATATATTTTGATTTTCAAACTTGTTATCATTTTTTTTTCAATTTTACATTTTCAAGTCAAATTTCATTCACACAAGGAGATGCATTTCTCATATAGTGATACATATTATACTCTAAGCGACGCATTCTAGACAAGTGAATAAGAAGCATGAACACACGTGAATGAAATAGAGTACAAAGTCATCACTTAAACGAATGTTTTTATATATTGTAAACAGATACAGGGGGTACAAAATATAGACGCCTTTAGCTGTGTTGAGAGTATTGCATTCTTTTTTTCGTAAAAAGTAATAAATATTGTTTTTATAGTTTTGTTGTGTTTGGTATGTGTGATTGATGTGTTTTTTATCGGTGATTATATGTTTTCAGTTAAATATCTTAAAAACGAACTAATTAATTGTATTTGACGAATTAAACAATTTAATTTCACTGGACGATTAATTTGAACTAACATTACCAATGAAGAAATCATAAATATAATTCGTAGTTTGAAAAAAATAGTAAATTGTTTGAAAAATAGCAAAGACGACATGTTGGTAGATTCGTTTAAAGCATGATGTTAACATAATGTCGCATATTTAAATATTCTGTTCAATAGACAATTGCAAATAGCGTTTTCTAGAGAATTGGTCAAAAGCTACTATCGCTCTCTGTAGGCGCATTTCTCGTCTACGTACTTATAAGTTTTAGCAAATTTAAAAAAGATAAAAAGCTGTTATATCACAGTCATGAATTCAAAATTATTTGTATTATTTACGGATGATATTATATTTGTGTATAGCAATGTGAAAAGCTTATTGTCAGGTTAATGGAAAATATTAGGTAATATTGAAAAAAAAACAAGTATTGAGGGGTAGGTATATCTTTCAATAATAAACGGTTATGCAAGGGAAAATGGTTTAGGTGGTGTCTTATAAGTATGTGACCATGTTATTTTCTACCAGAATTATAATAATCACTTTTTCACCACTGTATCAAATGCAAAGTGATTTTATTTGCGCAATTAGAATTCCTATCCAATTTTTCGGCATTCGGGTGACCAGAAAAAAACACACATTTTTCTAATACATGAAAGAGTTGTGCGACCATTGGCCTCGAATGATAATATAGTTCGCCATCCTGGCCAAACACATGTATTTAACCATGCTCATATCGCACCCGTAAGTGAATAAATGTCAGCCAGTGGCGTTGCCCTACCCTTCGAGTATTATTCGGCATGAAAAAATCGGGATCTGCCAATCACTATTGACAGCGCATATTATACCAGTTATTTTCTACCGTGTTGAAATAAGGTTTGGTAAACTACCATATTTACGGTCATTTACGGTCCATCAAACACTGGGGATGTTGCAGATATATATTTAGTATGTGGGCTCACGCTAAAAAAAGTTCGTTGAAATTTGTGGAACCTGTGAAAAGTATGGCATTTTTTCATATAAATGAATGCGTTTAGAGATAATGCGAACTTCTATGAAATACTAGACCTTGTGTAAAATCTGAATAACTGTACATTGCACCCAAATCGATGAAAACCAATTGAATTAGCCATAAACTGCGTTATTGGCATATTAATTATGCTGCTCAATTATTACAAAACTCGAATGATAAGAAAAACATTATTGGCTCAGAGTAGAAACAAGTTAATAAATCAGACCATAGTTATAATATAATTTGGAAATGACGTTATGCAATTACAAAAAATGCTAATTTGTGTATTAACATAATGATAGTTCCAACTATCCTAATTTGTTTAGTCATAATGTTGAGAAGAATAGAACGCCAAGAAATTTCTTGATATACGACGTGCTAAAACTGGCATTGAAATGAATGATTTTAAAATGAAAATGACTTGTAAAACGAAAATCAAAAATAGAAATATTTGTTTTAAAAATCATGACGTGATCAGCCACCTCGGTTGCCGTACAAATGACTATATAGTCAGAAATTTCAAAAATTGCTACAAACGGATTTCGGCACTTGGACACAACACACTATTCAATTTTCATTTAAATAATACACAGTTAATGGAAAAAAAATGTTTTCTAAACGCGAGAGGTCAGACACATCCGGGCATTTTCTGTGGTTTACTATTTCGAGGATCTACGTTTTTTAATTTCTACTGGTACATACAATAAAAATACAAATATAATTTAGTGGCAGCACAAATCAGTCCCATACATCAGATTCTACCAAACCAATACTAAAAAGACACTCATGATCCAGTAAGTTATCTATTTTATACGATCTCTTGGTTTTCCAGAATTATGTATTAGTCGAGTCAGAAATATTAGTTTTATTCAACATTCCATATACCAGTTCTGAAACCATTCTGTCTCTGTGATATTTTTTAGATGTAATGTACACTTGCTTTCAGGTATCACTAAATTTCTGTAATTAAGTAATGTAACTCTTTTTGCATCATTTTACACCGCGACCCACACTGTGTAAGTAAACCTGAAAATTTTTTTTGGGAACATTTATGTATTTCAATGAATCTAGATGTCTTCATGGAAATTCTTTCTATAAATAATTATTTACTAAACCAGTGTATGTTCGGTAACAGGCATGCATATGCGACAATGTACTGAAACCATTCTGAAACCATTCTTTCTCTGTGATATTTTTTAGATGTAATGTACACTTGCTTTCAGGTATCACTAAATTTCTGTAATTAAGTAATGTAACTCTTTTTGCATCATTTTACACCGCGACCCACACTGTGTAAGTAAACCTGAAAAATTTTTTCTGGGAACATTTATGTATTTCAATGAATCTAGATGTCTTCATGGAAATTCTTTCTATAAATACTTATTTACTAAACCAGTGTATGTTCGGTAACAGGCATGCATATGCGACAATGTACTGTAAAACATGTCTTTTTCGCGAGCATGTTTGTTTAGTGAATTAAACGAGAGAACTAATTCGCTAATTTAAGATGTTGCTAATGACTTCATTATAAATTCAAAATGGTGGCCAAACAACGACTTTTTCTCCAGACAAACACTTTGTAAACAACATAAAACAAAATACATACTGACATGATAGATTGAAATGTAGATTAACACAAAAAAATAAACGTATTCATTATGGTCATTATTTCAATGAAAAATTAATAAATGAAGTGATACTGATATATTATTACGGAGTCACAATATGAAAGGTCAATGTTCTGGATGTAACGCAGCAACAATACCCGCTTTTTCAAATCTCTGTTGAATCAGATTTTTATCATTGCGAACAGAATCAAATTACACCTAACAGTTTTTCTTTGTTTTTATGGAGGTGATAACTGCGCATTTGTTTTGGCGCGCGACAGACAAGTATTGTGAAAACGGGAAATCAACAATGACAAGAGAGATTCGCTAAATCAACATTTCGCTATTACGTCATTTTGCCACAATTTTCTAAAATTGCATGTCGCTTTTTCAACATGTTTTACAGTATGCACCTTAAAAACATTCGGGAAATTGGGAAAAAGATGTACGTGCTTAGGATGTCCAATCTGATTTACCAACATTTCTACGATTGTGTTTTCCTCGGCTGCTATCGTAGTTAATTAGGTTATAATAATGTTGACGAAATTTAGACGCACATTGCTCGAAACACAAGGTTCCCCTTTGATATATGTTGTTCACTACCCATAGGATGAGGGAATTTTCCCAGTGCTACTATGTATTGGAAGCAGGCTGTTCAAATTGGTTGTTTTGAAGGCATTTGAGTGTATTTGTTTTAAAGCTCTTACGCCAGCATAAATTTGGCAAGCTGACCACCATATGTATAGCATCACATATTCTGGTTTGGGCAACCTTTATGTCAACGTGAAAATGAGATATTTGCTATGGACTTGCACAGGATCTTTTCAGAAAAAGTCTTTACAACGATAGTTTCTAGGCAGCCCCCACTTTTGTTATTTTGCTAAGGCTAAACTCTTTTAAGCAACCCCTGTGTGATCCTTGTATTGTTGCATTTATAGTTGCATAGGATCGCAAGTATTTTAAAAAAACGCTAGCCTCCGAATGACCCAGGTGCTGGAGTGACAAAATAACTCCAGTCATTGATCTATCAGTATATTTGAGAGAATGAGGAAGGTCCACTTGTTGACCTCTTCCATGGTGAGGAGCAAACTGCTATCACCGCCCCTTCCACCGAGGTCCACTGCGTGTCTAAATTGCTTGGTTTATTCACTTCATGTATAACTGGTAAAGACTAACAAGACTGTGGATTCTGTTCTTAAGTTTATAAAACTCAATAATTACGGGCGGGAAATACTCACAACCCACCTAACCTTCCAAACCATCTTCAACCTGAAAATGACAATACATTTGGGGCCATTAAAATACTAACCTAAGGAGCCTCATCCTCAAGGTTGTATGTTTACAATATATTGTCAGGTGGGTAAGAAAGAAAAATGGGAAAGTGAATGGGGTTATAAATGTTTCATTAGCCCATATAAGGGCCACTCTCGGGGTGTTGTGATTTTTTTGAAAAATAATTTTGAACATACAATCCATGGTTTTAAAGGGGATAGCAATGGGAACTATATGTTTCTTGATTTGACAGTCAAAAACCAGCGTTTTACGTTGGGTACTATTTATGGCCTAAATACAGATAAACCAGATTTTTAATGACATTGTTGACATTTTAGAGGATTTTGGAAATCTCAGTGTTATTTTGTGTGGAGACTGGAATATTTTTCCCAATATTAATTCAGATTCAAAAACTATAAAGTACAAAATAATCCTAAGGCGAAATTAGTAGTCGAAAGATTAAAAGATATTTATAGTTTGAGTGACATTTGGAGAGATAAAAATGCCAAGACAATTCGTTATACCAGACACAAACCAAATTCATTACAACAGAGTCGCCTTGATTACTTCCTCGTATCTTCTGATATTACTACATTTGTGACTAAAGCAAGTATCTCATATGGGCATAGGTCAGACCACAGTTTAATAACGTTGTCATGTAATTTTACCTTGCAAGGTCGTGGTTTTTGGAAGTTGAATACTTCATTGTTAAATGATAAAGAATATGTTAAAAAAGTAAAAGATTCTATTAATGAAATAACCAAACAGTATGTTAACACAGAAAATATTGATCTTGATGAATTCAATTGCCTTTTACCATTGACCCACAGCTCTTTTTTGATGTATTAAAAATGAATATTAGGGGTATGACAATTGCTTATAGTTCTCAAAAGAAAAAAGAAAGGAATAAATATCAATTAAATTTGGAGTCTCAAATTAATGACTTGGAGGAAAATATTGCTGTGAATAGTTCTTTTCGTTTGGTTTCAGATTTAGAGAAGAAAAAACAAGAATTAGAAGTTTTTCATAAAAATCAAGGGGGATAATGCTTCGCTCAAAAGCCTGGAAAATTGAAATGCACTAAATATTTTCTAAATTATAATTAAAAATTATAGTGAAAAAACAATCACCGTCCTCAAAATTGATGACACAATTGTTACAGACCCCAAAGAAATTCTAGCTGAAGAAAGGCGATTTTATGAAAAGATTAATAATTACAGATTAATAATTACAGGTTTGATGTGCTCTTACCGCAATTGTCAGCTGAGCAGCAGGCACTGCTGATGGCGCTATAACACCATCTGAATGCCTCCATGTTCTTAAACATATGGAAAACAGTAAAAGTCCTGGTAGTGATGGCTTTTTCTCAGATTTTTTTTAGTTTATTTTGCACGATATTAAGTTCTTTTTAATCCATCCCATAAATCAAATTGGCGTCCGATCACTCTTTTTAAACACTGACTATACAATTGCCACTAGTTGTATAGCAGAGCGTATTTTGATCAGTGACACTCAGACAGGTTATATAAAGGGCAGATTCAGAGGACACAATACTCGTTTTGTTTATGATATGTTGCATTATACAGAAGAAAATCAAATTCCAGGGCTTTTATTGTTACTGGACTTTGAAAAGGCATTTGACAGTATAGAATGGGAATATATTGATGCTAATTTACACAAATATAACTTTGATATAAATTTAAGAAATTGGATCAAATGTTTTTATACTGATATAAGAAATTGTGTTATAAACAATGGTTATACTTGTGAAATGTTCAATGTTTCTAGGGGGGTAAGGCAGGGAGACCCTTTGTCTCCTTACCTCTTCATTTTAGGTATTGAACTGCTTGTTGTGGCTTTGGCGCAAAAATACTAATGTCAGGGGTGTAAAAATTCAACACAAGGAATTGTTATTGGGGCAGTATGCCGATGATTTATGTTTGACACTTGATGGTTCAGAGTTGCTATAAAGTCAGTCTTTTCCATCCAGGGCTATTTCGGTCACATTTCCGGTCTTACCGATTTAGATTTGAAGAAAATGGTGGCAAAGAATTATAGGACCAGACTCAAAAAGATAACTTCACTATTGTCAATGTGGAAACAGAGATCATTATCACTAATTGGTAAGATAACAGTAGTTAAAGGTCTGGTGGTAACACAATTAGTTCATCTTTTTACATCGTTGCCAAATCCGTGCAATGATTATTTCAATTAACTTAATAATGTAATTTTTGATTTCATTTGGAATGGAAAAAGAGCAAAGATCAGCAGAGAGACACTTAGTCTTTCGCGAGAACAAGGGGTATTGATTTTAATGAACAAGGCAAGGTCTGCAAGCTTGTTAAAAACGGCTTGGATTTAAGGTCATTGTTAAACTGCTCACATCCGTAGAAAGCTCTTTTCTCTGCTATTTTTACGTTGGAACTTTGTATCTCCAGAAAAGATAAATGCGGTATAATTCAAAATCAGACACTTTGGTACAACTCTCAAATATGTATTGATGACTCCTATATTAAAAAGGAGGTTTTGCAGAGAAAAAAATATGTGAATGACTTGCTTAATGATGAGGGGAATTTGATGATGGAATAATTTTAAGGTTATTTTTATAGAATACTAGATGCTTATTAATGCAATACCAAAATCTTGAAAATCAACTTTATTGCTCTTTTTTCAAATAAAAAGAAGCCACATAGAACAGTCTACAACATACTTATCAGGGGGAAATTCTCTTCTCTCTGGGTTCTCCACACTTGTCAGGGGGGGGAATCTCGTCTCGTCTCTCTATCGCGTCCCCTTGAGGTACGGGATCGGGAAAGTCACTTTAACTTTACAGTCAAATAAGGCACACACAACGAAATACGTTTCAACTCTCGTCTAAGTCGATCTTTTGGAGCACTCTATAAGACACAGCGCCCTGGGGAAAAGTCCCCAAGACTCTCACAAGGCTGAACCAAGACTCGCCCAAGACTGGACTGCCTCAAGGCTCGCCCCTGGACTGGACTCGACTCTCCAGGACTGCACTCTCTCTCGACTGCCTCTATCGTGCTGTGCTCTCCAAGACCAACTCAAACTCTCTTTATTCATTTTCAAAACTCTAACCAATTACAAAACAGTAAAAGACTCTAAGGCGTAACCTTCAATCATAAAGCCAATAACACTAAGTACTGAATACGTCATATCTTTTGATTAATCGTTCACTACATTAATAACTATGAATATAAACTGTCAGAATCGCGACGGTTATCTGGTAGTTAGTTCCAAATCACTGAGCCAAGTTCCGTCCAAAACTTCAAATAAGCCTAAACGATGACAGACATAACACAGCAATTCAGCTAATAATCAACTAATTAAGTCGGTTAACAGATACGCAAAAACAAATTCATGACAGATGGAATAATTTTAAGGTTATTTTTATAGAATACTAGATGCTTATTAATGCAATACCAAAATCTTGAAAATCAACTTTATTGCTCTTTTTTCAAATAAAAAGAAGCCACATAGAACAGTCTACAACATACTCATGGACACAAATCATAGCATATTATTGAAAGTTCATAATAAATGGGAAGATAAACTTGAAGTGCACAATGGGCTTACATACATGATTTAGCTTTCTGCTGTACAAGTGATACTAAACTACAAGCTCTTCTGTTTAAATTTTACATCGGGCCATTCTGACTAACAAACAACTTTGTCAGTGGGGTCTGGTAGACTGTTCGTTGTGTATGTTCTGCAATTATCATGTTGAATATATTATCCTTAAATGTACTTTCATTAGACAGTTTTGGAGGGAATGTTTGGTCATATAGAAAAAATGGACAAAAAAGTCATTAATTTATCAAATGTAGAAATTATGCTTGGTGTGGGTAACGAAAATACACTTGTATTAAACCATTTCATAATTTGCTGTAAATATCATATCTATTTATCACATAAGAACAGCTGTAAACCAGATGCCACTCAGGTTGAACTTTCTTTCAAAAAATACTTTGAAATAGAGCGCTACATTGCAGCTCGAAACCTGAAAACGGACATTTTAATAGAAAATGGAATACTGTTGATTTTGTGGAATCAAGTTTAACTCAATGTAACACTGTAACATTTCTGTTTTTTCTGTCATTTCTTTATTGGCTTTTGTCCTTTTTTTCAAATATATAATCATTCCTAATGTTTCCATTCGTTCCAACTTCTTTGTTTTCCCTTCTTGTATTTCTTGTATTCGCAAATAAAAAAAAAGTACCTATAAAAGTTAAAAGAAAGTCGACGAACACATGAGTTTGTAAAAATCATTGACCGCCAAACAAATTGGAATTACAACAAAATATAATAAGACTTTTATTAAATTTAGACAAAATACATATATCAACTCCTCAAAGAATTCATGAAGAAAATGTGGCGTCATCTTAGTATTGTGAAAACTTAAAGTTGTTAGTATACTTAATCGGCAAGGCGTTTGCAAGATATGCCACAGGCATTTTAGCGTAGACGGGGGGGGGGGGGCTGAGGATTGTTTAACGCTTGTAAACGCTCTCACGCGACATTACGTGGTTTTGCACCGGTACTAAACAGAGGATGATTGATAGCTCATGCAACGTCACGAAGCAAACTGCCAATCACAGAATCGGTGGACACGTCATTGTGTACTATACACAGGATATAGAAAGTTGAATACGCTTTTACATTTACATTGGTCTCCGGTTTAAAACCCTGAAAAATCTCTGCTGACCACGAGCACGAAAGAACAGCGAAAATATCACATAGATCAGTGACCTTTATTTTGTTGAACCGAGCCATGCTCCGCCTATTTTTAAACCGAGTGACGTCATTCGCTTGCATGCATAATTATATCAAGGGAAGCTATGCAGAAGTGAACACTGAGGTATTTCTTGCAATCACCTTTGGCGTTTGTTGCATCCCTAATATAACTAATCAAGTATAATCCCACTAGTCATATACCACCCACCACTCTGTTGAGGGTGTATGCACATGCATTACAATAGCCTCAATGCCTCCAATAATCCTACAATCATTTAGACGATTTAAAATGAATGCATAAGATTGTTGTTTTAGTAAAGTGTATATTATTGGAAAACATTTTAGCTGCTATGTAATAATGTTTCTGTGACACAATATCTGAAAACGTCTGAAAATGCCATGATCAGATTAACTGACCCCATAAAACCTCGTATTATATCATTCCATCATATCAGGATGACAAAATAAGACCGAGTCTGTATATTCATACGCATAACCTTCATAAAATTCGAATGGCCGTATATAAAAAAAACACAATTTTTCCATTATTTGCACTAAACAGGTTGATATTCAGTATCATTTGAATGCACCATACAAGTTAGCAGCATGGAGATCACTTCACGTACATCATCAGCGCAATATGTCCAAGTAGGAGTAGACAGCAATCTAGCCAATTCCCATGGCGATAAGGTGAACCAACAGGTGAGTACACTTGTCGATTTACGTTCGCAACAACATGGTTGGAGGTCATGGCAAAAGTGACCAAATATGAGACAAATCACGCGAATGCCCCAGCCAGAATAGCAACCATGAAAAATCAACCATGAGTTTATATTGATAATGATAAATATATATTCCACGATCTCTCACTCTATTCAGAATATTGATTGATGAAGGGCAAATTGCTAAAACGGTCTGGCTATATATTGGATAATTCACCAGTAACTACGATTACCTACCACCACCACTACTATATAATAGTAATCTATGTGAAATCTGATTTGCCTTCTTACTTGACGTTACACACACACAATATTGGGTAAAATTTAACATATAATTACACCATTGCAGATTTCATTTGATCTAGTTAGTTTGTGCGATTGCATCAACTATTCGTGGACTCGTCACCTACTTAAACCTGCACCAGATTGCCCCACAGCAAACTCAAATCAGACATTCGCCGGCCAAGTCGTAAGGCAATAATTATATTTGTGGAGGAATTTAGTGGTTACAGCATGACTAGCTGTGAACGAGGGTAGCGAATTTGATGACCTACTTGGACCAACTTTTAATCTCTGAATTACTTTGGGTTTTTAAAGGTATGGTTTAAAATGAAACCTACTCATACGGAAGATGACCCAGTACCGGATTCTCTATCGCCTGACCAACTCCCTTCAACGCCAATTGAAAAAGACAACGGGGAAAGTGAAGAAGAGGAGCCCGCCATCACTCCCAGTAACTGTCTCACAAGAGTAAGCTTTCCAAATATTTATTAAATTAGATTTTAACTGGAATATTATTGTTTTTTTGGTAATGATAGTTTCATAATTATATATAATAATCTTAAATCTTACATCTCTTGTAGCGCACAATTAGAACATAAAATTATATCATACACCCTTCAAGAATCTGACCTTAATATTATTATCCGATTATTTTTTTTTCTTGTTACTTTCTGTATTAATTACCGCCACATTAGCAGTTGGCAAACTTACAATATTATTTAGCAAATACATAAATTATAATAAAATCGATATAACAATATAACAATAAATAATTGAATATATATATAAGAACCCACAAATATATACATATTAATAATTCAAAAAATAGAATTTTAGTCATATTTTCTGCAGGGTTCTTACATATATGTGGCCTTACATTCCTTCAGCAATTTTCACCCTCAATATCCAAAAAAGCGATAGTATGTTGTATAAACAAACACTCGTGCTTTGAATGATATGTGAGAATGATGTATGTTGTATTTTTCTCTGCATAGACAATCGACCAACTGGACCACGCAATCACGTCATATTGTCGACATCATAGAAAGTACATACGGTATGCCACCTACGGTGTTTTACTAGTCATTTACGTAATATATTTCTCATTTGCAATGTTGAAAGACTTTCACCGTGCGTTGGCATTGTTGATTTTTACCGTATTTGCTGTCTTGTATGTTACGTGGGGACTGATCGATAAATACTGGGGTGAAGTCATTTGCACACGTTTCTGGGAGCCATGTTCGAGGTTCATCAAGAGAAACCGGAGGCTGTTGTCATGGTAGGTATTTTTTTGAGAAATAAAGGAATATTCAGCAGAGATGGATTGATTTATTCAATTGAAAATGTGACTGTAACAGGAAATTGAAACAGAATTATATTAGAATTATACTGAAAGGGAAACATGTTATTCTTATAGGGAGTATGTTTTGTTTATTATATTTAAACCGTGTTACTTTTTAACAGTTGCGTTATATTATCTGGTGAATGAAGAACGACGCGCTGTCCATTATTGCATGTCACAAATCAACATTTCAAAATTAAAGTTGTTAAGGACGCCTTAGCTTTATATCGTCACTGCGTGATGTAAATCGTATTCGAAAGTAAATTAATAACAAAAAACAAACAAACTCAGAATTAACTAAATTTGTTCAGAATTGATGGTGGTGTTAATAGCAATAATGAATCCCCAAAGCGTATATTGGATTCGTGTAAGGACGCAATAATATTCGGCTTAGTAATAACACATTAACTTGAACTTTCCGTTGCCCTCATCCATTATAGAAACTATGGGGGGGGGGTCGTTATTGTGTAAATAACATGACTAGAACAAATTTATATATAAATTAGTATTGATCGTTGTCAAATTGGTATATATTAAATTGGATAAAATGGCTTTGCTCATAAGGAGTGGTTACTTTGATATTTCCTTGTATGTGTTATTCACAGCTAGACATAATATTCTTAATTGAACATATGATAAGAATAAAGAGTTCAACCTTTTGACAACACTTTTAAATAAAGACACATTCCAGCAGCAAGACCGAGTATCTATTGTCTGATCTAAGAAAGTGCAATACTTGATAAATGAAAACATTACATAGTTATGATACTTGCAAGTGTCGTGTGTTGCGTGTATGTGATATTTGGTGTGGTCAAAACTCAATAAAGTGAAGAATTTACAGTTTACTGGATAAACACACTTTTGTATACCGACAGTGGACAATACTCGTGAGCAGCACGTCGTCCTTTGTTCCCTATGTAATAAAATAGCACTGTTAAAAAATAATTTAAATCTATTAAAAATAGCATACTCTGTATAAAGATAATATGTCCCCCTTAAGTACATATTATTTTGAAAATTTACCAGTTACTATAAATGAATACTATAAAGAATAAAACGTCTCCGTATATCATTATTCTAAACTTCTTGTGTGTGTGTCTCTCTCTTTGCAGGCTTGTGTACATACTTCTGTTAGCAGCCTTGATTGCATTTGCTGGTTACGTGGGAATATTCAAGTCAATTACAAGCAACCCCCAACAGTTGATATCAGGTGTCGGCATTGTAGTTTTTATTCTGGCAAGTTTGCTCTGCTCCAAACGACCCGGTTTTGTATGTTGTTTTCAAGTTATCAATCAAACATAACCTCTAACATGATACAAATTTACCTTTTTATTTCAACACCTCAATCAATGCCGAATATGTCCAGGAACCCGGCGACTATAGCGTTGATGCATATGATCGAATATGTGAAAAACATGTTTATGCACACACTGCATATATCGATGACACGTATTTACAATTTGTTCTACTGTTACAATCGTTATACAATCTAAATATAAAATTTAGATTAATTTGCAACAGTGCAAATATTTGAGATATATATTTTTATACTTATTTTTATTCATCTTGTCAAAGATTTTCTTTCTCACTTCTTACAGGTTAATTGGGGGACCGTTTTCTGGGGTATTGCTTTACAGTTTTTAATCGGAATTATTGTGTTGCGTACAAGTGTTGGATTCAACGTGTTCCTGGTACTGGGGAGATGGACGCAAACCTTCCTTGAATATGCGGATGTTGGGGCCGAATTCGTTTTCAGTGCCCCTCTTGAAGTGCATTTTTTTATTTTCAAGGTACACGGTGTGTTTTTCCTATACAGGCGAAATATCTTTTATTACCCTTTATAACATACATCATTGTAAATTGTATTTTTGTTTATCAATTTCCAGGCTCTTCCTGCGATAATTTTTTTTAGTTATATAATGGAAATGCTTTTTTATACTGGTTTAATGCATTGGATTACTGGCAAATTTGCATGGGCGATGCAATATACTATGGACGCTTCCGGTGCAGAGGCCATGACCGCAGCCGCCAATGTCTTTATGGGCATGGTAAGTAAGCTTCAATATATTGTTTGTGTGAGTAGTCAATTTGTGTATATATACATTTATACTGCAACTGCATCGACAATACTAGAATGGTCCTCGCTTAATCATATATTACTTTTAGTTACTCTAATCCTACCACTGCCCTCCAGCATTCCCTAATTTAATTGTATATTGCCCTCCTAAGGACACCTACAATTGTCTAGAAGGGACATATACAATTGAATATTACGGGTTGGGTACAAAAGGAACTTTTTCCTTATTTTTTTTTCAATAGTGCATCCGATCATTCGTTTTCTTCTGTAGTCTAATTAAATTATTGTGCCGTTACATGATTATTCATAGTATAAAAGTAGCGCACCTACAACCGATCGTATCTGAAATACTATTTTAAAATGAGATTATCGTATAACACCCATTCCAATGAAGACCATAGAGAATATCCTGGAAAGTATGACAGGCAATTTAGCAGAGCGACCAGTGTTAAAACCAATTGCAGCGTATAACATAAACTAATGCTATATTCACACACGGTAATTCCGAGATTTGTTTCCAGACAGCGGCTCCATTGGTAGTCAAACCGTATCTCAATGACATGACATCATCGGAAATACACGCTGTATTAACAAGCGGTTATGCAACTATAGCCGGTAATATTCTTGGTGTCTACGCTGCATTTGGCATCAGTATTTCACATCTATTATCAGCATCGGTTATGTCGGCGCCTGCTGCGCTTGCTGTCTCCAAAATATTCTATCCTGAGCTGGGAAGACCAAAGACTAAACATCAAACCAATATGTACACACCAAAGCGGTGAGTTTCATTCGGACTAGCTCGAATTTTAAAATAATATATCGCGATTTATTGTAATAATAATGATTCAAAACCAAAATTGGTTCGAGATATAATTCAATAATTACGTAATAAAATGTCCAAATATGGTCGATGATATGTTACAATATTTGTTTATGTCCCAGGACTGAAAAGAATATTTTAGAAGCTGCAGCAAATGGAGCAACAGATGGGATGAACATATGTGCGAGTATTATCACTCAGTTGATAGCAATTCTTTCTACATTAGCGTTTCTTAACGCTGTGTTATCATGGCTTGGCAGCATGGTGGATCATCCAGAACTCAACTTTCAGGTGAAAGAAATTAATAAGAAACACCTTGCGATGATTGTTGATTGCGGTGATTGTTGCTGTTTTTGTTGTTTTTTGTTGTTGGAGTGTTGGTGTTAAAAATATATACGTTAATTTTTGTTTCAATATGTTCATTATGTTACAGTTCCTATGTCGTTATGTGCTTTATCCCGTTGCATGGTTAATGGGCGTCGATCCACAAGACTGTTACATTGTGGCTGAACTGGTTGGGGTCAAGACATTCCTCAATGAGTTTGTTGCATACAAACAACTAGGTGGTTATATTACGAATAGAAATACTGGCATTGGTCCAACAATCTCGGTAGTACTATACATACTCTCTATTATTAAACTATAAACGATCGAGTGAAACATTCCAGCAACTGTACCCCGGTATCTATTAAGGCGCATTAGGGCATATCAATGTATATATATATATATATATATATATATATTTATATATATATATAGCGGCCTTTTGTCTTACAGATGACATGTTTTAATATAACTATAATTTAACCAGGAACATACTTTTTATAACATGAATTGTAAATCTATTTTTTCTTCTCTAGGTACGTTCAGAAGTCATTGCTACCTATGCTTTATGTGGATTCTCTAATATCGGTGGTGTTGCTATATTCATTGGCGCATTTGGCTCCCTGGTTCCTTCCAAGAAGACTGAAATTACAGTTTTATCTGTAAGGGCATTGATAGCTGGATCAGTCACGTGTTTTATGACGGCATGTGTGGCTGGTAAGCATACTTCAACTACAACTGTTTTAAAAATTACTGTCCCATGATGTAATTGACAACTAGCAGATTTTACCAAATTGCAAGACCAAGAAATAAATGATTAATATTTTTTGTGTTTACAAATAATCACTATTAGCATAATAACAACAAGAGTTATTCAAACCCTAAGAAAATTCTTTCCTTGTATAATGATAATTTATTTTATGTATGACTTGTACGCATTGTCACTTGATGTCGATATAAGGTCATGTAACATATCCATGTCCTGTATGTATCTCCGATTTTTCTGAATAATGTTTTGAAAAATTAAATCAACCTTGACTTCTATTTCAGGAGTTCTGTATGACGAGGAGGCTCCAAGATACTTCGAATCTGGCATGCCTGTGGAATCAATTATAAATTCAACATTGTATGGCGTCGTTAATGCTACAAACTACACTAATTATACATGAATTATCAGACAGTTGGTACATATAATACGAGATTTTAAAGATTATTTTGACAATGCATTTATACGCTTCCCTCACTATTAACTTCACCTAAAGATTGTGTAAAACAAAGTTGCAAAATGTTTCCGGTCAATATCTGAAGAAGTTCCAGTAAAGTCAATGTATTGATGATGTGAAGTTAGGGATGTACCGCATTCTCTGGCAAGGCGAAATAGTTTGGAAAAGAGGAATCAGATGATGAAAAAAAAATTAACACAGCAAATCCTATATGTTGTCGAGAGAAAAAAACGGACTGAGCTGATACTAGTTTTTCTCTAATCCGTTCAGTTTGACGTATCATTAGAATCACTAAATTTACAATTGTTGAAATATTCGTCATTAAATTCTTAACATGAATTTATTTTAGACTAATTTTTGCTATTTTGCTTTAAACAATCATCTGATTTCACCTTCAATAAACACATCAAATATTTATAAATTGATCTTAATTATATGTCACCTAATGCAATATACACATTTAGTATAGATTTTGAAATAATAACACCATTAATTGATGGCGCGGATTGTTATCATTATAATTCAATTGTGTATAAATCAGGGTATAATATATTCGAGATATGTGCTCGTTTTCTGTAGTTTGATTAATAATAATTGATAATTATTAAGTATACGTTTTTCGGCATTGTGGTTTTTGATTCACACGTAAATTGATAGTAAGCTAATAAATTCGTACAACCCCCAAAACGTGCAAGCTATTCTTCAAGTTACTGGTTCTCACTGTAGCCAGATTGTAAAAGCTAAATTCAACCTTTAATGTTAATTTTACACTGTATCTGAACAAAACAAGCGAATTACCGGGTTCATGACCCCCCACGTTTGTTTGTCCTTCTGCAGAATATGCATACTTTAGCTACTGGAATTATGAACAAGAGCATATTTTGACATTGGCGCCCTAGAAATGTATGTGAATATGTGGTGGCGAAATTAGGAAAGCAGGCAAGAGACATTGCTTATAATCGCAACAAAAAGACAATAATCTGAATCAATAAAGTTAGCTTGAAACAAGTAGCCACTTGCTGTGTAAGTACCATGCACAACACGTCATTGTAATCTAACGTTCATTTGGTTATGGTTAAATGTTCATTAGGTTAAATATTCTCCGTAAACAGAGAAGAACACGCAACACAGTATCCATACGTTCTGGATGTCGCCTGCACTACTGTACTGCAAGTAAATAAAAATGATAAAATGTCTTCTATTATGACACTAATTAGTCTACAGTAATTATATTGATAGTGCATATACATAGGGTTGACCTTTATAGGTTTAGTTAATTTGGTGACAAAATCTTCAATTGCTATTTTAAAAAATGCTATTTTCGACTTCTTGAAAAATTACCATCTCAATTGCTTTGATAAGTGGCATGTAGGTGCCGTGGGCGAACCCCTGTCAGATTTCACCATTTAGAACATTATCAACTTTGTTTAAGAAAAACACTCTACAAAGATAGTGGAGCTATTTAAACCATGACATCGCTTGGTTTAGTAAAGGGGTAAATAATTAAACACTACAAAGGGTAAGCTTACTGTGCAAATGTGTTTCCTCTTCACCCAGTATTGAGATTCATGCATAAGTGGATGTTAATTTCCGCTATATGATGAAATTATTTGCACGTATCTGTTAATCGACTTAATTAGCTGATTACTAGCGAATGGCTGTGTTATGTCTGTCATCGTTTAGGCCTATGCGAGGTTCTGGACGGAACTTGTGTCATGAATTTGTTTTTGCGTATCTGTTAACCGACTTAATTAGCTGATTATTAGCGAATTGCTGTGTTATGTCTGTCATCGTTTAGGTCTATTTGAAGTTTTGGACGGAACTTGGCTCAGTGATTTGGAACTAATTACCAGATATCCGCCGCTATTTAGATTACTCATTCTAACAGTGTATATCCATAGTTATTAATGTAGTGAACGATTAATCAAAAGATATGACGTATTCAGTACTTAGTGTGATTGGCTTTATGATTGAAGGTTACGCCCTAGAGTCTTTTTACTGTTTTGTAATTGGTTAGAGTTTTGAAAATGAATAAAGAGAGTTTGAGTTGGTCTTGGGGAGCACAGCACGATAGACGCAGTAGAGAGAGTGCAGTCCTGGAGAGTCAGAGTCGTGGTCCAGTCCTGGAGAGCCTTGGGGCGAGTGTTGACGCAGTCTAAAAGAGTCTTGGGTCAGCCTTGTGAGAGTCTTGGGGGTTTTTCCCCAGGGCGCTGTGTCTTATAGAGTGCTCGATTGACCGACTAAGACGAGAGCTGAAACGTATTTCGTTGTGTGTGTCTTATTTGACTGTAAAGTAAAGTGACTTTCCCGATCCCGTACCTCAAGGGGACGAGATATAGGGACGAGACGAAATTCCCCCCTGACAAGTGTGGAGAAACCCCAGAAAGAAGAATTTACCCCTGATACTTGACTCAGTGATTTGGAACTAATTACGAGATAACCGTCGCTATTCGGACTACTATTTCTGACAGTTTGGTATTCACAGTTATTAATGTAGTGAACGATTAATCAAAAGATATGACGTGTTCAGTACTTAGTGTGATTGGCTGTATGATTGAAGGCCACGTCTTAGAGTCTTAATACTTCTTTGTAATTGGTTAAGGTTTTAAAAGTGAATAAAGAGTTTTTAGTTGGTCTTGGAGAGTACACCACGACAGAGGCAGTCCTGGAGAGTCTTAGTCTTGGGGCGAGTCTCGACGCAGTCTAGCAGAGTCTTGGGTCAGCCTTGCGATAGTCTTGGCGACTTTTCCCAGGGCGCTGTGTCTTATAGAGTGCTCGACTGACCGACTAAGACGAGAGTTGAAACGTATTTCGTTGTGTGCGTTTATTTGACTATAGAGTTTAAGTGACTTTCCCGATCCCGTATCTCAAGGGGACGCGATAGAAAGACGAGACGAGATTCCCCCCTGACACGTGTGGAGAACCTCAGAGGTAGCTATCTCAAGAACCGCTAATCTAATTCAATACAACTGGGCATGTAATTGTATATAACTAATGCTAGGCCTGACAAGGTTTTGTAGAATCCACTAATTTAAAATCTGAATCTCGAAATATATTAGTTGAATTATTATGGTGGGTTTGGTCACCACGTGTTATTTATTCAATATATTGTTGTCTGTGACAAGCGCAGTATTTTGCATATGACAATATGAGTATTTGATTGCTGTGTGCAAGGCACAAAATCGAGCCGTTGTGTCTGTTCCACCAAAAGAACCAATCATTAGATTCCAATAATGTTTTTTGATAATGTGCAGACCTGAAACGTTTCAGTGGAAATCTGTGCATGTTACTATTAAGCACGCATTGCATGGCCATGAGGGCACTAGTATACGTCAATTTCCCCGAGGGGTTGTGAGGTACCAATAATACATGCTATTTCACGAGGCTGCAGTGTATAATATCGATACCGATCTCTTTTTTGAAGTGCCGCTGCAAACCATATCTGATCGTCGCCATCGATTTACAGGAGTATAACTGCCCATTACTTTGACGAAGCCCGGCGTAGAATTGCCGGAGGAACGTGCATAGATCGTCTGCCGTCTTCTTCTCGATGTCTGCTAGCGGTGTCCCGATTTCTTCACAAAACGATGTAAAGACGCTTCTAAAAAACCTGATTACGTCCTTCGTCTTCGGTGCATCTTTATTTTCTACTAGTGTGTCAAGTTCTTCTTCTGAACTGAAACTAAATCGTCCAGTCTTTCGAGGCAGACCTTCGATATCAGCGACCGAACTAGCAGACGACATACTGGAAATCACACGATCAGGTGACGAGTGACGTCATTCCCGGGCACTAGTTGATGTACTAGTCGCCCTAGGGAACTAGTAATTTCCCTGGCGCTATTATGGTAATTTAGCCGGTAACACGTGATCCTGTTTTGACCAATTACAGTATACCAAGTAAATGTTGCGCTATGTGCCTGCCCATGGCCCTTCTGATTTTTAAAAATTCACCCGAGCATCAAAGTGTTTAACGAGCGGGAGAGTGTCTTGTTTGTCAAAATCTTGTTTGCGGGTAACGAAAACCTCAACACCATCTGCATATGCAGCAAGGTAACATGTTCGGCCATGGCTACTCACCAATAGTTTTACTGATTTTATAAACAAGAGGCATGGTAGCGATAACATATAGAGGGCAGTAAATAGTGAACACCCATGCTGATTACCCCTATCAAGCTCAACAGGACATGTTAGAGCATTATTAACTCCCAAAAAATATGTACGATGAATCCTGTCAAAAGTTTGTTTCTGATTCACAATTCCAATAAGGTGTTAGTGATTTTCCTCAACCCAATCTGCCAGCCCGATGTAATTTCAAATTTATATGACCAAATAAGGGTTCAATGATCGATGTCGTCATAGATGTGTCTACATGGAATGCTAGATGTTTGGTTAGAATGTATTACGGTAACCATGGCATTGCGCGGACGTCATTTGGCATAAAAGATGGTACATTTGACAAAACAACTCTAAGTTGAACTGTCACTAAGTTTACTGATAAATGTTGGTCGGCAAAGTCAATATTCACTCATTGCTGAATATAACAATAAAAAATGCCCTTTTACAGCGTATAAAGAAGGACGGAGAAAACTTTCGACAAACACAGAACAAGCAAAAAAATCACCCATCGTGAAAAGTGCAAACCATGTCTACTCGAGGGTTTAGGGCGCCTCCCTCTTCAGCCTCAAAAGCTTAGCCCATTGGAGGTGCCACGTTGTGTTGAATTCATGATTTCGTATGTTATTCTTAGTTTATTATATTGATATTACCAGTGTACCGGGTGTATGTGTGCATGCATGTATGGAGTGTGTGTTGAGGGCGCTACCCTTATTTCGTTACTCAGAATGATAATAGTGGTAATTTCGTACTCTTCACGAAATTTATTATGCTGTCTATACCATCTAGGTAAACTACAGTACAAAAGTACATATAAAACTTGAGCATCGTCGTAATGAACATGCAAATTTTGAATCATAAAATACAAGTCCATAAAATACATAGAATAAAACACAGTGTTACTGTTAATACCAATAGATATTAATCATTTCAATCGCTACTAGAAAATACATTTAAATTAACTCTCCACTGACGGCAAACTGACGGAGCCCGGTATTTAAATGGCTATCATTTTTACGTTGATGGCATTTCTACTCCAATGCACTACAAACTAACAGACTTCAATAAATTGTAATAGAGGGCGCTGTAGCAAAATTTCTAGATTTACCGTATGACCGCACTTGGCAGTAGCAACAGTGTGTCATCATCGAATAAAAGTGGCAAAAGCAAAATACAAGTTCATGAACACGAAACAATACAACCAGAAGCGTGCAGATATCCACTCAACATGCAGCACCGCCCTATTATTGTGAAATCGAATAGTGATGTCTGATGCCATATTACCAGTGTAAGTGTGTTATGATATTCAACCACAAGGGGTTATATCAGCTAAAAAAATAATTCGTTTCCATTGTTTGTTCTATAAACTAACATAAAGAGATTATATGACTCAGATAACTTTACTACAAGTTCCAACGAATGAGCTCGAAACACCAGACACCAGTACATACGCCATTTTCAATATCATTTGGAAATAATATTATATATGTTTGTTGTTAAAGATATATATATTTATAATTGTTGATATATAACGAGGCCATGGCATCATACATTATCAAAGGAATGGTATGAATACAAATAATGTAAAGCAGTGAATAAATTTGTTCAATTGTTGAATGTCACTTCATGTATTACTATTTTTTATTCCAATATATAACAGTTTAATAAAAGTAGCGTGGACCAGCCAGTATACACATACTGACTTGATTAATTTGGGCGAAAGATGAGAATAATCCATTTAAAATCAGAAGGGGACCTGGATGATTTTGGGAAATAAAATTGATGCAAGATGAATTCAAGGAAAAAAAAGGCCACAGGCTCCATAAAAACTGCAGTTCAAAAAATATTTTTATTGAGAAAAAATTATGTTCAGTCGTATGCTGAGGAAAAAAATGTCTGATATAACAGTGTAAAAAAGTATGCAATCGACCAATTTCTTTTAAATTCCTCCCCAGATTTCAAATGGGTCGCCTCTAAACGCTTGTCACCAAAAGGGTTGTGTGATACAACAGACCAAACTATTATTTAGAGAGGATTACTTCAGTTGCGATTTTTTTCACTTGTGGCAAATATTTTTTTATTCGCGGTGACTTTATACTCGTCAGTTACGATGTGGTGGTGTGGAACATTGCAAATGACTTGTTAGATTCATCGCCGTTAGTCCGGTAAATGTATATCTATTCTTGAACCAGACACATAATCAATTGTGCCCTCAAACTTCACCAAACGAGACTGCTTGTCTAGCAAGCCTGTCAACAGCTTACACAAACAAACTAGTAACAAAAAATCTGGTCAAAAAGAGTAAAAACACTGAATATTCTAGTTGTGGCATGTATACATGGAAGGTACTTAACCCAGATAATCATAGCGCGGCCAATCCGTGAAGACGCCACCAACGTCCATGGTTTACAAATAAAGTTTTATCCTTCGAGTTGCAATTATACATACACTTTGGTGCTCACGTTTCATTATTGACATTCAATGCGCTTATTCAAATTTATTTAGCAATGAAATAGTAAATACACGAGTCTGTATTATTGTTCACAAATAACGAGCTTACTTAAATACAATGGTATTTATTTATAAATAACGCATTTTGCATATATAAATAAAGAATATAATACGTTACGTTATTCCTTGGTTTGTAAATAAATACTACAACATAGATTATTTTCATAGAATTGAACTCGACCTTCATAATTTCTTCATATGTATACCATATCTCAAGTCATAATTAAATAACATTTGAGTAATGAAAGTAAAATTATTTATAAATAATAAAATGTACATAAAGATATATATATATATACGCATAATAGTACGAATCTAATTATTTATAAATAAAACAAACTCATGTTAACTCATGATTTCTATATATTTGATTAGAAATATCATTATTTATTAATAATGAAAAAAAATGTTTACATATAATGAGCTTAAAGCGCGGCAGTCGTCGTGCTGCGCATGTGCGAGATATATGGGTCTCATATAAACAAAGATGGCGATTTTGACTGTTGCGCAGATCAACGAGTACGAACTGACACGTTTCCAAGCTTTTTTTTCATGTGATTGGAAGGTATCGAAGGAGTCACCAGCGGTAATCAGTGCAAGTCGCGCCAAGGTCAAACCTCATACATTGGATTGTGGGAAAATCAATGTTTATCAACACAAACATGCGCAGCGCGACGACTACCGCGCTTTAAATCCATAAAAATGCAATATAAGTAAATGCTCTTCGGCACCCCATAATCTCTGGCTGTGCCACGGAATCCGTAGCGTAAAGAGTTGCAGTGCATAGCCAACGGATAGCTTGAATGTTCTACCTTTCAAAAGGGGTACTATAGTTAATAACAAAAACACTGTTATGTATATTTTAGAGTCTTCACCATTTTATTACGTCGGCCTTACTGTTGTGTGAGGTCAATGACCGTGGTGTTACACGTGAATTGCTTCACGCCACGCCTTTCTTGTCTCGCGTGAGTAGGCCGTAGGAGGTAAGAAGTAAACAAAAAAATACATGAATATACATTTTTACTGCAAGGACAATACGAGACGTCTTAAAGACCAACAAAGTCACTGAAACGAAAGACAGTGAATTGCCACAGGTGAGAACAAACTAGATATATTGTCTTTATTGAGCTAAGCTCAGGCAAAATGTTTTAATTATCTGAGGGCTAAGCATGTCTCTAAATTATTTCCTATGCTGGCAGGTTAAACGTACAAGAACTGCACGTTGAGATCGACATGCTACCTTCACTACGTTCGTTACTACTCCAAATCTAATGAACTTTTGTGTTAGCTCAGTCGACAATAGCGTGTTTATACCTGTGCTATATTCGTTTCTTTGTTATGTTTATTTGTGTGTGTGTACTTTCCAGGGTCGCAAAACCCTTTCAGTTCTCTGCTTTGTAGGTCGAACCCGAAAATTGATCAGTTTGAAATCCAAAATGTCTGAGAACGACGCGAAGAAGAATGACGCACAGTTCTACTCTGTCGGTGTGCAGACCGGTTCGGACGATGCAGGTATCATCGACGCTGACTATGAAAGAATCGTCTGCATACCGGTAAGTCCCGAATGCTTATTTCACGATGCAGAATTTCGTATTCACTAGACGGAAAAACAAACAAACATAGGGCATAAATTGACCTACATGGGTATGTACATCGTCCGATTCACAGAGTTTCGTCAAAACCGACTTTCCATGTTCGTCCTATAATGGTGAGGCGAATAAACCAACACGAATAAAATAACATCTCTGGAACGACCCTTTACAACAAACAAACAAACCATTATAAATGGTAGCTTGGTTCAGTTATATTTTAGATGTTAACAGAGATGCCGGACATTTCTTTGGTGACATGGTGACTCTAAATATTATCGTTTTTGGTGTGCCAGCGGACTCGTGGGCGCAGTATTGACCTTCAATATATTCAGATACTTTAGTAGCTGTTTCAAATTCTTGTGCGCCCATGGACAATGAACTGTGACACTTTCAAGTCATTCGAAACAATGTGTTCGTTGTAGCTTATCGTCGAGTACTTTCAAAACTTGCGTATCAATAAGTAAGTTCCAGAATTTTTGTATCCAAATTTCGAACCACATACTACTTGGGGGTATTCTAGAAGGTCCATTTTATTCAGCCAAACCTTGGATGTAGTGCCGGTCACTCTATGTCTGCCCTGCACATATAATGGTATGTTAGGCACACATTTGATGAATGTATATACATACCTAGATACATGCATACGTGTATAAGTAGCACGTATTGTGACGTGTCGGCTCTTTATCTCGCTAAGGGTTAGTCCACGATAACTACTGGGGTAAATACATCGGGAAAGTTGTGTCGACCATGTTTCTTGTCGTCAAGCATTTACTGGACGCCGTTTGAAGTTTTTTTCTTTCTAAAAAAATTTTAGAAGTTCAAAATTCGTTTGCTTCTCCCAAAACTTTCTTCTGCAGAATTTGTTTCTGCCAAATTACACCTCTGTAGAAATAATAGTCAGGCTCTGTAGACAAATCCGCTGTCATCAGAAAATAAAAAAAAGGATCTATTGTGATCGTCTTTTCAAATGATTGTAGGATGTATCATAGGAGTAATAGACGACTTTTTGACTTTATAATCTGCTGTCTCGTTCGTAGTCAGTCGTGTGATATTCATAAAAATCACCATCTAACAAATTATCTAATGCATTACTGCATGATGGGTGAATGTTTAACTTGATACCGCCAACTGATGAAAAAGTTGCATTTTGTGGGTTACGATGTATCCACAAGACAGATGTACACCATAAACCAATTGGGAACGAGCCTGGAATTGGAATGAGCATCGCCAGGAATTCGCAAACGGTCTATTTACCAACTTTAATGAGTACGTATGTTTCTATTCTGAATTCTCTCGACCGTACTTCTGATATATATCACCGTATTGCCAACCCGGTTCCCCCAAATTAATTATAACATGATTACCTTTAGACATGAATGGAGAAACAGTATTCGCAGAATTGATGAAACTGTTCAACAACGTGTTTTGGACAGTTCCGGTTTTTAAGATGTTCCCTAGCCTGTTAGGTCCGGGGTTTATATAACTCTTCGCAACTACTGCTTGATTCACTAGTACGACAAAAAATAATAAAAGACGTCACTGAGAGATTTGATATAGTTATAACTGTAATCCTCGATGGAACTCTATTAGTTGAACAATCTGATTGCATAGAACCGTTTGGCGAGAAAAAAATATCTTGTTCTCTATTCTTATGCAACACCACTCACTCAATAAATGACCGAAAACATTTATTGCAACTATACAAAAAACCAAAACCAAAATTTCGGCAAAACATGTTTATGGCATGGCATACCAGTAATCACAATATTCTACGTACATGAACAAAAACTTTAGGACAAGTTACCGTGTTTTATGCATATTTGACCAAAAAAATGTCGGGCTAAATTTGTTACACCATTTAGCCTGTTGATGAGCTGTAGAAACAGACGTGCTTTTGACCCCACATACCGACTTCAAACTCAGAAAGAAATGGTAATTTCAGAATTGTTGACGTTAGGCTTGACTGTTATATGTCGGTTACTGGGTTGGCAGCCATCAACACAACTCAACCACCGGTCAGTGAATGGATGGCTTCAAAGTCGGTGATAGGGTTAAATAAGGCCGCGTCACCCCGCTCAAACTTTTCTTGAAGACCAGTCTTACTGGACTCTAACATATAAAAGAACACTCAACTGCAACCATACGTATACGGCATTGCTACGTCGTCAGGGGCGGATCTAGGATTCTGGAATAGGTGGGCCGATAAGTTGGCCGAAGGCCAAGTACGCGAGCGCCGATGGCACGAAGCCCTGTTGGTTGTTAAAAATAGGGGGCCGCGGCCCCCTCGCCCCCTCTAAATCCGCTCATGGTCATTCACTCCATATCTACATCACCAAACAGTGGAATGGTTGCAGTATAGGATAGAATAGAATAGAATAGAATTCGTTATTAATACCGTAAAGATAATGTGACATTTCTTTTTGGGTTAACGAGTTAATAAAGTTTTTACATAGTTGAGCGGACATAAAACTATCCGTGAATAGTAAGACAGTTTACAATATGTAAGAATATGGCATATGTTGTTTATTTATGCCGGTAATGTATTTCTTATGTTGTAACACTGTTTGATGTACTTTGTGGTTTCTTTGATTAGTGAAGTGTTCTTATTACTCATTATTTGTATAAATTTAGTATTGTTTGTCATATCTTGGAATCCATATATACAGGATTTGGCTGTTGAATATAGAATGTCTCTGTTGTTTGCATATAAGGTGCATTCTGTTGTGAAATGTTGTTCATCTTCGATTTTGAAACAGTTTTGACAAATTCTGCTTTGTAGTGGTATTTTAGGTTTTCGATGGCGACCAGTTTCAATTTTCAGTTTGTGGCCACTCATTCTAAATCTTGCAAGTTTCCCTATTGCTTTTCTGTCATTGTGTTTTTGTAAATAGGTTTCCTGTTGGATGTTATTTTTGAATAATTTAAAAGTCCTTAGTTTTGAATCAGTACTGTTCATGTTAGACATCCATGTATTTGTATAGTGTTCCTTACATAATTCTTGAAAGTGCTGTTTTTTTTTTTTTTGTATGTCAACAGGTTTGTTGTATGTTTTTTTCAAATCATGTAGTTTTGATATAATATATGATATTTCCTTCAGTAATGCATTGAAAACGTAACGTTAGACGACACAGTCCTGCTCGGAAATACAAGATTTGAAAAGACATATCCGAAGTAAATATTTATAATAATTCGTGTGTTTAGTTCAACATTCTAACTATGCTTTTTACATATTGCTTTACATATAGTCAGTTGAAAGTATAGAGCTTAATGAATATCATACACAGAAACACGATGGTTTGACACTGGTTGATGAAGATGAAGAAGACTTTAACCTCCCAGGAAATCCTTTGACAAAGGTATGTTCATCTTGTAAATGTAAACGCAGCACACTTTCATTTGGTAAAAAAAAATTTTTGAGAAGGAGTACAACAAAACCGTACTAATTAATCTATATTATTGTTTACTCTGTCAGGCAATTGACGATATGGACCAAGTCGTTACCGAATACTGTTCGCAACACAAACGTGTTATCAAGTATATTATACTGTGTATAGTGATTGTGCTTTATTTGGTATATTTCGCATTCGCTATGAAATGCAGTGGTCTAGAAGATGGTCTGGGTTTATTTGTAATGACGATCTGCGCAGTCGTATTCGCTCTCTATAAGTTCATACAGATTCACTGGGGAGCCAAAATATACAAGCTGAGCTGTGGTATAGGTGTAGGTTATGTCAAGAAAAAGTGGATGATTTTTCAATGGTAAGGCGTGTTGATAATG
Source organism: Saccoglossus kowalevskii (assembly GCF_978046115.1). Lineage (NCBI taxonomy): Eukaryota > Metazoa > Hemichordata > Enteropneusta > Harrimaniidae > Saccoglossus > Saccoglossus kowalevskii. The sequence continues at coordinate 14,197,873 of NC_140650.1, read as the reverse complement.
GTACAAGTAGCTTTCAGATTGCGAATTCAAAGTCTTAGCCATTTTACACCATCCTCAATATGGTTATCAGATAAATTAAGCTGATCTGTATTTGTTACTAATGTGGCTATATTTTAGTCCCAAATGACTGCCGAGATCTCGCTGTGAGTGCGAAAACACACGATACTGAACTATGTAACCTTTACATGTAAGATAGGAACAATAAATTTCAATGCCATTTGAATGAATTCGCAATCAATATTATAAAGTAACACTGCATATTACTACCATGTTATTGTTCATGTTTTATATAGGTGTTGATTATTAATTTACGTTTCTTTATATGACCATAGAAAGGGTGACCCGTCTCTAGCTATTGCTATACACGTGACGCCAAAGTTGGAATGCATAATGAAATTACTTTAGCACAATTCAAAGTGTCCGCCATTAATAACTTATTATGTCAGTGTTAATAATCCCATGACTCATTCATAAAGTAAATTTTTACTTCACCGAATGGTAAATATTCTTTTTTTACTCGTACAGGATCGTGCCGCTAGTATTAGTGGCTTTGTTGATAGTGTTTGCAGCGCTGATGGGAGTTTTTCAAACTATGTACAGAAGCCCAGCTCAACTCAAGTCTGCATTTGGAATGGTGGTGCTAATTCTATTTAGTTGGGTCTTCTCCAAATATCCTGGAAGGGTAAGAGCAACTTGAAGACGAGAACAACTCGAAGTATGCACGAAGACAGTATCAACCGACGCACGGCGGAGGTCGATGCGCGGCGTACTGTCTGAGTGCATGTTTTGAGGTATTCTCGTAATAACCTTATTATTATACATCTTTTCCTTCCAAGGATACACCATAGGAATGCCGAAATTCAAAATGTTTAGAACATAATCACTACTTTGTGTGGAGTTCGGTCAAACTCTGGTGGCAGCCATGTTTGTTTTTATTATTAGAGGACCCTTACGTGCGTAATCATTCCATATTTGGAATTCGCATTTCCTAATACGGTAGAATGAAAATACCCCGTAAAATACCACAAAATTACGGCACGCTGTAACTTATGGCGTTACGGTGACAGATGTATATAATAATACACATTTTCATCTGATGTAATATTCATGCCGCTGCATTTATGCTGAAGAAATAAAATGACAAGTTTAGTGTAGGAAAGCCATGGTTTGATTACTCATTAGTGTGAGTAAAGGTCACACAAACAACCAATCATCGCTTGATTTAGACGAAGACACAAGTATCCAATAGTGTCTGTAACAGTCATGCAATTAATCAATGTTTGCGTGATTTCAATTGACATTCGCACGAGTAACTAAGTAAACAATCAATCAATCGCCATTTTGTTTAGGTGACAGCACAGGTGACAAAGAATATATGAGTAAAAGTCAAGCACATAATCAAACAGGTCTAAAATAGTGTCAGTAAAAATTATACATGTGACTAATCGGTTTATTTTATTTTATTTTATTTTCACAGGTACAGTGGAATACAGTATTTTGGGGAATGGGCCTGCAACTTTTCCTGGGAATATTCATTCTGCGGACTACCGTCGGCTTTCAGACTTTCAAATTTCTTGGCGATACATTACAGACATTCCTCGAGTACACAGATGTGGGGTCCATATTCGTCTTCAATGCACCCCTAGAAGTTCATTTCTTTGCATTTAAGGTTAGCTCTGCTTTTAATAACTAATACGTATTATCAATATGAGCATGGTGCGGCAATTATGTATGCTAAGGTTGACAAATAGCAACATATTGAATTCGTCTGAAATGTCAATACACAAACATGTGACCATCTGTAAGATAATATTCGTAGTTATTATTGGATATTGATAAAAAACATTGGGGTTGACTTTTTTTGGCAGGAAACATGTCATTATTTGTTTGATCAAAATTGGTAACGTGCATTGAATATTTCATCGAATGAATACTGCTGTGTTTTACAGACCTAATGTTTTTATCAAGATGCAATATAAAATAAACTATATTGAACTTGCTCAGAATTTGAAGGTTATCTCCATAGCGTCTTCAGAGAAATAACATCTATTCGGTCCAAACTTTATGGCGCCCTCTCGCGTCCCCACTAGGCTATTTGATTCCGATAAACTAGAATCATTGTCGATTTCAAAACACCCGTGTTACCGCCGTTTCTCGTAATCTCGGCATATTATTTAGATTAGCGATTAGATTCTACAAGCATTATCCAGTTACATCTGTTTAGGGAACCAATTTACTGAAATTCCTGTAAAATATGTCTCGCTATTTTGGCAGTTACAATGTGTTCAAAAAAAAGAAAAAAAAATGAACTGAATAAATAAAAAAAAATATGATTGCTAGATTAGGTCATTTGAGTCACTAATCTATTCCGTCATTAGAATTCGTTTATTAGGTTTACTTGTACATGTACTAAATAATGTAAACTCATTAGTGCTCAACCACTGTACATGAATATGTATTGATATATTTGAAGCGGTAATGCTTTTTGTTACTTTTATCATTAGTATCAATTTGTAACGGCTATCGCCGAAATGTGGACACTGAAAACATAGCACATTCGTAACAAACCAACGTTGTACATCAAATCAAGTGCAAATAAAAAAAAGATGGCCGCTGAGTTGCATCTAAGTTTCCAGAGGGCACCATCTATTAAGTCCAGTGAAATTGCGTCTGAAGCAATATTTCGGTTAAATTTGGTCATTTTTATACAAATAAAACGTTTAAAAATCACAGCTGTTACCGCTTTAATTTTTTACATCCCCTCCACTGTACATAATGTATCAATTGAGTTGTCCCAACTTAAAGTGATCAATCATCGTTTAATATACTGAGAACAAATAAGTACACGTTTCTTTTGTTTTCTAAGGTTTTGCCAGTGATCATCTTCGCTAGCTTTAACGTGGCAATACTTCAATATACTGGTATCTTAACATGGATTGTTAAAGTATGTGCCTGGATTATGCAGTATACGATGGGGATATCTGGGGTAGAGGCCATTTCCGCTGCGGCAAACGTATTTCTTGGTATGGTGAGTTGTATTCATACGTATATCACATGCGGCGTGTACACTGAGCAACTTGTCCTCCAATGAACTGGCCCCGGTTTGTGTCATATGCGTTGTTTTCCGCCCACAGTGTTGAAACCCACTGCTGGTATAACCGACCTCCAAGTAGCAATTGCGGGACCGATTGGTTAAAACCACGGTAAAACCACGTTAAAATGTGACACATACAACACATACAAACACAAAACTATGTTGCCCGTAGCTCGAAGTTCTGCTAACTGAAATCTGATTAAAATAAAATCCTAGTTTTGGTTTTTTTTTGTATATTTATTTCATTTTATTCTAGTATTTATGTAGGGCGGAATTACAAAAAAAAAATCACAAAATCAAAATCAAAGTAAAATAATAAAATAAAAAGGCATTAATAACAAAAGTGATAAAAAATTAAAATAAGTTTATAGCCAAAATAATTAAAGGCCGTACACTACATCAGATTTTAATCAGATTGTGCTAACTGTAAAGTGAACATCGAGGTAAAGTCTTGACGTGGCTTCATAAAAGTGGGCGTGGTTTCTAAACTATTTTGTAACTAGATGTTCATAACTAGAACTATTCAGCTTCAGTACGTGGTTATATATGTTTTGATACGCGTTAAGTTGAATAAAATGTAATTGTTATTCTGATGCACATTGGCAATATCTCTCAGCATTGTTCATCCAAAGCGAGCACTCGACACCGTTCGAATGTATTGACTCCACTGAATATCTGACATCTTGACCAATGAAATTCGGAAAGTGACCTCCCGAGGTCTTGGTTGATACTACTATTAGACTGATCCATCGTGTATGTGTTTATCGTAGTGAGAGAGGATATAAACAAGATGGAGAGCAAATCCAAGATTACCGAGATGACAACAAAAAAATCGTCACAGAAATATAAAAAAATGAGTCATACGCAAAAAAGCACAGCGAGTTATACCTACTTTTTGCGACACTTTCACAAATTTCATTATGTATTCATTTATGTTTTCAGACCACAGTTCCAATTATGGTCAAGCCATACTTGAAAGACATGACGTCATCGGAGCTCCATTGCCTTATAACTGGTGGGTTTGCGACAATCGCGGGAAGTGTGCTAGGTGCTTACATAAGCTTTGGTATCAGTGCCGCTCATCTTCTGTCAGCTTCCGTGATATCAGCACCTGCTGCTATAGCCGTGTCCAAGATATTCTATCCAGAGACAAAGAGGCCAAAAACCCTGAAAAGCGATTTTGAATTTCAAATGCCGTGAGTACTAATGTTTACTTATTTATAGATAAGTGATAAAAGTTTGTTGACCCAACATTAAACCGACCACATACACAACGGAACAAGATAATTTCGAAGATGAAGAAAAGTTAAAAATTATCACAGTGTAAAATATCCTTTGGGTAACATTTTTCGACATCAATATGTTTCCTAATACGGCATATCAAAATGGAAACGTTAAGGCGATGATGCAATAGCGAGATTGGAGTCCACCATGGCTCAAAGACAGACCCCCCCCCCAAATGCTGTGATGATAACTGAACACTATAACTAAATTCTATACGTATGTTTACTTTTGCTATAGCCAAGAGAAGAACATAATGGAGGCAATGGCAAATGCAGTACAAGATGGCCTCAAAATATGCGCTGCTGTAGCCGCACAACTAATAGCAATTATTGCAGAACTTGCATTTCTCGACGCTGTCCTTGCTTGGTTGGGTGCGTTGGTGAACTACCCTGAACTAACTTTTTCAGTGAGTACTCGTCTCTTCTTTAAATACCTGTTTACAATACTTAGAAACATGTTAAACCGGATGTCTTTTGATAAATATATGAAAAAAAAACACCTACGAAAATGAACAGATACATATTAAAATGTGTCTCAATGTGGCATACCCGTGTGTTCCCAAATCAGCTCTATTAGCTGTTAATTTATGTATTTTCTAACAGATGACGTAATTAAGCTTCAATGAAAAGGAAATATAAACTCATTTCAATTACATATTCTTATATTTTTTGAGAAATAATATTTGGAGGGGAGTTGCTGAAAAATTCGAAAAAATAACGTTTAAATTGATTACCATATTCATATTACTGAATTCATTATCAATCGAGAGGTGAGAAGTACAAAGAAAACAGATCTATATGAAGTAAAGATAGATCCAAAAGTATAATACCTTCATTGGTATTCACCTAACATTGCTCTTTGTAGCTTATTTGTAGGTATTTACTCTATCCCACGTCTTGGCTCATGGGAGTCGATACACACGCCGATTGCCATACTGTTGCTGAGTTGGTCGGAACGAAAACTTTTGCCAACGAGTTCGTGGCATATGGCGATTTGAGTGTTCTTATTAAAAACAGAGAAACAGGACTAGGACCGACTCTAACGGTAAGTTGCGCTGTTCTACATTCGAGTAAGTAGTCATGACCTTCAGTGGCAATTAGTCGTCAATTTCGGGATACTATGACAAACTGTACGGCATACAGGAACGTGAAATATCGAGTTTGTATTTAAAATACACTGTGTGAGAAGAATACCGAGGTAAAAACATTTCTGTTGATTTTTTTGCATTTATTTGCATTAACTATTGATTACCCAGCAGTTGCAGATGATATAACAAATACGTGCATATCAGGTATCTCGTTTGAGGGCCGGTAAAGGTTTTTGTCAGTACACATACCATGTACCGAAATTACATTGGCTGTATTAAATGAATACATAATACTTGACCAAAGTTGTTCGAACACAAATTATCCCGTTTTCGCCATGCTTTATCATAAATGTATGCCATGCTACCTGTATCATTTAGTACTATATGTTTTAGTCCATATCATAGATTACAAAATATAAAACAACTTTATGATCACGTTATTATCTCGGCTAATACCAGACGTACTGTACGTCTTTCAGGTGCGATCGGAGGTCATTGCCACATATGCCTTGTGTGGATTTTCGAACCTGGGAAGTATCGGTGTAATGATTGGTTCATTCGGACCTATAGCAAGTGACAGGAAAGCTGAAGTAGCTATACTGTGTTTGCGAGCGATTGTTGCTGCCACAGTGGCATGCCTTCTAACTGGATGCATTGCTGGTACGTAAAAAAGGCTATAGAACACATAATTACTAATGATCCACGTGCTTCTATTAACCGGTATGAATATTCATATTGTTCCCACACGTGGCGATGAATCTTATATTTGAATTAGTGCAAGAACGCATAAATAACTCTGCAAGAAACATATTGTGGTCGTTTAGATAAAATGATACTATTTACATAGTTTACAATTTCGAATAAATATAAATCAAGAGAATGGTATTAATTTCAACTTGAGCATCAGATAGTTTGTGCCGGTCATTCTCAAGTAGTGTGTAAATCCTGCTCACAGGAGTGGTCTTTACAAAATTATAATGGAGAAGTTATCTTATTTTTAAAAAAGTTAAAATTAGGAAGTAATGTTCATTAAGAAATTATAGTCATAAAGTGGTCTTTGTTACGAAGTCAGTCATGATAGCAGTATTTAATCAGGAAGTAAGGTACAGGCAGACGTAAACATGCATTGAAGTGTAAAGAGGACTAAATCTAAATCTGCGTTTATTTCGTTCGTTTTCTACAGGTCTGCTGTACGATGAAGGTCCGCGCTTATATGTGCCTGACTCTCTTGTTGGAAATATGACGACCGCAGTTTACTGAAGCATCGACCCCTCAGATCATCAACGTACGTGAATTTGCACACGCGGCAGAACACAAAAACCAATCCTCATTATTCAGACATAAGTTTTTATCTTCGCCCAATGAACCACTAGATACAGTTTACTTCGAACACTGGTCATAAAATGCCATGATGACATAAATGTGCATATGGAAACAAACAAAAACCAAGCATATTTCTGTTTCAAATAATCAGTGAATTGCTCTATATAATTACATGTCATCCCATATACATGTAGATCAAAACCATATCGTCTCTGGGCGGCTATTCACCCATTAACATCACATAATCGCTCCATTGCTAGAAGATTTGAAACTGCAAATAACTCATCTCGGAGTCCATGAGAGTTAATTAATTTGTGCAAAGTTTGTAATGATTCGTTGTATTTTGCTTTTATCATGTGGCGGCGATTGTTGATTAATTTGCAATCTAAGCCTCGCTTTCAGGTTCTCTGTCTGCAACAACGCGATACAATCCATCAATGCGAAAGCGAGACATGGGACGCAAATAATCAGCAGTGCCCAGCACGTGATAAGACCAAATTAAGATGGTAACCTGCTCACGTATAGTTTTCAGGAAACCATTTATTTTTTTTTGGGGGGGGGGGGGGAAAGGAAATAATAGCTTTAATTTACTCAACATACTAACCCCCAAAGTGTTTAATATATGTGGAATTTAAAAAAATCAAAGTAGAGGGCGTGCCCCAAATGCAGAAACATTACGTGTTTCAGGTCTGGGTTGGGGTCTCTGGGGTGGGAAATGGGTAGTTGTGAAAAAGTTTAGGTTGTTTAACATATATTTTGGGTGCAATTACTAATTTGCGTAATGGTGTGTTTACGAATTAAAATAAATTCGACAAAAAGTTGTGTTATTGTCACATTTTTTAACATATATGCATATAATTGGTGTCATCATTTTGTTTGTAAAAACTTGTTCTATCCATATTGACAGCAGTGATGATAATATTTAGCCAGATTTTGTTTTCATTGAAAAATCTCTTTTTTAATGATTTTTGCTTCAATTTCCGGTACAGCATGGTATTAGTGTCAAAAAAATCCCGAATTTGGAATATATAATCAGGTCACAATCCCCATAAAACAATCTCTGACTATCTTTGGTTGTACTGAAACCCCATCCTGCTATAATTTGTATAAATATATGTGTTGTTTATTTGCGATCATTGGTGCTATACTAAATAAATTACAGTGTTTCATAAGTCTCTTTCTATGATATTTATGTATGCATATCAATATGATTACACGATTATATAGTAATAACAATGAAATGTCTATGCCAACAAAATATAGTCCTATTCAATGCTGCATGGCAGTAGTGATCGTGTGATTGACAAATGGTACTGTTGTAAAGCCGATTATTTCTAGAGAAGCTCCCTTTCTCTAATTAAATGTTTTTCTTAGTCACCATCTGAATTGTATGCATCATCTATCACCTGAAAGCTCATCATCTGACTGTTCTGTGAGATACTGTTTGACATTGCTGCAAAAGGTATCTAATTTACAACATGAGCATACTTCTGTGCATAACAGACCAGAAGTAACGCAGTGGCATTTTCTTGCAATGGTGCAGTTGTCATCTGTGCAGTAAAGATGAGTGAGATTCCTAATGGTGCTGCTTCCACCCACTACCTTCTGGGTTCCAAATTTCTGGTTGAGCCTGGTGACTTTTTGTCCAGATGGCAACCTGGTATTTGGCACGCATGACATGTTGATTGAATGCGTCCTCTGTAGGTGGGAAAGATGAAGCTGGCTTGTCTGTTTGAGTGGCAAAATGGTATCGTAGCTCATCTAGAGTGGTGCATTCATGGACTCTCTTCTTTCCTTTGTGAAGGGCAATTACAAACTTACGTGCAGTTGATATACACAAAAGGTTCTCTACATCTGTGGTCTGGTATTCATGATCATTTTGGCCTGCTTTTCATCTGTGAAACCACAGGCCAGGGTAATGCTCTGGTTTCCTGTTAAGACTGTGGGGGCTTATTCCATAAAATATAAGCTGCAATTGCTGCTTTATAGCGAGAAATTTTCAAGAATTTTCGGTAATACGGCACAACTCGGCTAGCTGTGATAATATGACTAGCAGCTTCAACAGCCCCACGACGAACTCTCTTTCCTGGCGCTTGATGGAGTTTGGGGCATCATGACGATCAAACACAACCACAACGTCCTCAACTCCCATTCAAAGTAGTATAACTCTCTGTAGCAGTAGCGAGCCAGGTCTTCAAATGTTCGGAACTGAAACTCGTGCTGACCCTGTAGCAATGCCATTCCATCAAATATGTAGGCACTAGGCCGTAGATCCTTCAAACTGGGATAAGGCTTGCACGTCATGAATATGTAACACTAACTTCATGGCAAGGTTGGCCTTGGTGCTTTTTTGCATGTTGCCATCATCATGGAACAATGAAGGGGGTACTGCCGCTAGTTCATGTTGTAGTACTGTCTACAAATCCACATCACGTTGTTTGGATACTGCCAGAAGCCATCGATCTATCATCAGTTTGGTCGACTTGTCCCCTTACAGTGACGTATGCATGTCTGTAAATGTTAGTACCTTAGTGCGGGTTTCTGGATCCCAAAAACTGGTCGATCTGGTACCTTTCATTTCACAAATCTGTGTGCTTGTTTTGTCCCAACTCTATGAAGTTACTGAGACTCTGTATCACCTCTACTGAAGCTACTTGGCCAGTTATAATATTGATGAGCATGGAAGAAACAGTAATGTAATGTAATGTAACCCATGTAATCATACCGACATCAACAGAAGAGACGGTACGGAAGACGATAATTTAGCACTTTAGCTATGGTCATTTAAACTATATTACCATATTAACACAAATATACAAATTATAGCAGAATGGAGTCTCAGTACAACAAGAGATAATCAGGAATGTGACCTGATTATATATTCAGAATTCGAGATCTTTTTGATAATAAAAAAAAAAAAAAAAAAAAAAACCTGAAAAAAAGTTATTCAGTGAAAAAATCTAGCTAAATATTATCAATGACGCTGTGGAAAGAACAAGGTTTTACAGACAAAATGATACCAAATATATGCATATATGTTAAAGAATAACACAATTTTTCGTCAAATTTATATCTCAATTCGTAAACACGCCATTACGAAAATTTGAAATTGCACCTAAAATATATGTTAAACAACCTAATTTTTTTCACAACCAACCATTTCCCACCACATAGACCCCAATGCAATGAGAAAACATGATTATGAATTGTTATACCATGGGGAGGGGTTACTCCTTTTTTCCGAGCCCTTTTATCAGAATAGCCACAGCACTATATTGTATTAATAATATATAGGTCATCCATCACATGTCAAAAAAATAGTACATTTATGGGGCTATTTTGTTGACAAGAATTTACTTGCAATTATAGGTTTATATTATCGTGTGAAACTAGTAATATAAAGCTATAAACTATGACGCCATACAATCTCTGATAGTGTTTATGTATAACCCGCAATAATGGACAGTGCGGAGTCTTTTATTTCAATTATAATACCCAAATAAACGTCTGGAAAATGAATATTTGTTTAGTGGTAGCTTGATGACAAAACAGCCATTAACTTGAAAGTATGACTTCAGTGTAGACCCTCCGAGAACAGAAACATATCGAGTCGAACAATGAATATCATGAATGCAGTATATTGACCTTTCAAGTAATGTACATTTACTGAAATTAAATGCTAATTAAACTATTTTAATAAGGGAACAAAAATCTCAGTCTGTGTTCGGTTCACGTGGTAAGAACCCTCTGTATCGGTTATTGTGCACCTCGCATTTTTTTCTCGAAAAACGTGAAATGTTCATGGCACAGGGACTTTCTGTGTCAAATAACAATCTGTATTCAGTCAAATGTCCAATTGTGAACATAAATTTGATTTTGGAATCATTGTTTATTTTGGAATTATTTACTCTTGTAAATTTACTATAAGAAATTGTTTTATAACGATTTTGGAACATTGTTCTCCAGGGGCACAATGCAAGTTCTATACGACGTGAATGGAATTCCATTTGAACTATAACTATATAACTATAACTGTTATTCTTAAAGGATCCTATAGGAATCCTATTCAAAGTGTTATAGTAATCTTAACAAATCTGAAACTACAGTGTTACAAAATGCTAGTTAGACATGTTTTTTTTTTAACATCGCGTTTAGTTATTAACTACTTCCTGTTCAACATCAAATCACATGAAATTATCCTTTATGAAGCTGAAAGAATACCATAATACAGCACAAAGTCAAACGTAAGGTTAAAAAATGCCTGCACTGCAAACATCATATAAGAAAAGAACCTTATCATTGAAAGCATATAAATACAAACTTTCTATGAGAATACGACATATTGTTACTTAGTTTCCCACAGTTGTGTATATCCCTACCCACCAGATCATATAACACAACCCTCTGTTTATTTCAACAACTATACAATATCGATCAATATCAGCTGATGATGATATTATATAGTGTATAATGAATGAATAAATTGATTGATTATATAATTAAGTATTTAATCAATCGATCAATCAATTAGGATGCATGATCTTAAGAACCTACATAGATTCGTATGTGCTGGACGTTACCAAAAGTGTTTTCTTTATATTTGAATGAAGCGCGAGGATCTTCCGGGGTGAATGTTTTAAATATTTTATAAATGTCTATTAAACACATTTTATGAAATGCACAGTAGCTACGCGTTATTATGAAATTGTTAAAAGGCTAATAAACTATTGCTCGATTTCCTGTCTCTGCCCTCGTGTATGCGCTTGTCATTTCTATTTGTCATACTGCCCTCGACGATATTTAGTATAACAGAAAGGGATAAGCGACTCACCGGAACAGGAGCCATTGGCAAAGTACTGGAACCGAGTCAAAGAAAAATAATGACTGTGCACTTCATGTGAATCATTTGCTTCATGCATTTTATCGTTTCGATGTATTCCGCCAACATATGGTAATACCATGAAGAATACTGTGAGTTATTATCATGATAACCAGCCACTCTTTCTAACTACCAGTATTTAAAGCAGTAAAAAGATGAAAAATATGGATCATTTATGATTTCGAAACATTATACTTCATAATTTATTTATCATAGACCCATATTTACAATGAATAATGCATTCAGTGCGTAATTTCAAATTATTTTCCCCAAACACAGTTAAAGCGGGAGGGTCTTCACCTGCGCACGCGCGGGTTTTGAGTCCCAAGCGACGATAACAACACACGCTAAAAACTTAAAGGCTCATGGGTGGATGATTGTTTTTAAACAATGACACGCTATGGCCATCTGACGCATGCACAGGTGACGACTCCCCCATTCCGTACGTTTCCATGACCCGGATGACCTACGGAACAAAGACAATGTATCTAAATTGCATACTGATTGAACCTTGTTTTGTTCAGGATTGCATTCACTGCTAATGACATCTTTTTAGATTTTACTGCGTTCCCCTGACATCTACAACTTTTTCAGGGAATAACTGTCTTCGTAAATCAAATACTTTTATATTGATAAAGTATTATCACTACAAATTTCGATTTGATATCAAGCGACGTCCATATACATATATTTTGGGTAAAACGTGTTTTTACGTATGTGTGATTCTGGATTTGCTGCCTTATGAATTGCCTCGTGAACACCTTCCGGAATACTATGGGGCCACCATTTTGAATACAGCAAGAAACTAAATAAAGAGACAAGTTGTGAAAAGCATTTTTTTTTTCAGAAAAAAATACCAATCTTTCACAGCCAAACGATCTGTTGGGGTAATATTAAGCCAACCGCTAACAAAGTTCGACCGAATTCGTCGTTTTTGTGTTGAAGATCCTTTGCATACGAACACCTAATTACAAGAAGAACATGGAACACTTCCCGGGGTATTTGAAGGCCTTCGCTAATTTTTGGTTTCAAACACCCCAGGAAAGTGTTCTATGGAATTTTTTCTTTGATTTGTAGGAATTTGAAAAATGCGTTTCACAACTTTTCTATTTTTAGTCTCATGCCGTTTTTGCGCCAACTGTAAATACATCATCGTGACCAGTGTTGTTTTGTTTATTTTTTACTTTCACCTTTTCTTTATTTTGCTTTCCAGCATTTACATTTTTGTTGTGTAAAACATCTTCAATCAGTATGAAAATAAATTCATTGTCTTTGGTCCGTAGCTCAACCTGTTATGTAAATGTCGGAACAATTTGAAATTACGCAACGAATGCATTACGCACGGTAAATTTGGATCAGTAATTAATAAAACATGCAATATAATTTTCTATAATCATAATCATAATTAATTTATAATTTGTATTTCTTTCTCCTTATTTTTTTTTACTACTTCAAACATTTGTAGTTGGAAATTCCAGCATAATTCCAAAAGACGCACTTTATTCAATGTTTTAAAACTTATGCTAATTTATTCATGACGTGCGTTTCTGTGCTCATGTACATTCATTAATTTGTGGGTCAGTACATTCTAAAAAGGGCGATATGTTATTTAGGGGGCAAGGTTTAGAAAGGGGGAATTAGTAATCTCTAGGTGGTCAATACAAAATTTACCGAATGGGAGATGGTTTTACGCTAATAGTATAATACTACATATTTCGATTATTTAGTCACAATTGCCAAACAATACTGTCAATTTTGTGTTTTCAGCTTCTGTAAACTATATGTATGGCATAAGCCGTTAGTGTACATCTTGGGTGTGGTGTTTGCGTTGACCATACCTGTCCCGACTCTAATCCTAATGCCAAGACACGTTCCTGTTCATATCGCACAATAATGATACTCTCTTGTGCACAGTCGGCTGGTAAGTTCGAATGATAACAAATAATTAAACATTCAAGTAGTGGTAATACTTAATTTCCACCATTTCAAGTTGTTAAATTGAAGAATGAATGTGTTGACAAATATTGGCCATGTATTTGCGATTAGATATATTGTCGTTTAATTAATTTCCACCATTACAATTTGTTAAATTGAGAGCAAAAAATTTTTGACAAATATTAGCCATGTATTTGCTATTTTCGACCATTGCAAGATGTTAAAATTGAGAGAATAAATGTCTTAACAAATGTTTGAGACTTATTTTGGTGTAAAGAAATCTCGCGTGACCATTGTTAAAATAATAAAATAAATATTCCGGTATCATTGGATATTTGATTTAATTGTAAAACTTTCTAAAAAAATACCACGGACATTATAAATACCACTTCACCACAGAGGATATTCATATGTTTCCTAAATTTTTTTCGTAATATAAGGCACACCATGACTTTACCTTGACTTTTATGTTCCCCCTTGTCATGTTCTGGAAACTGTTAAATAAGAAAAAGGCGTTTTGTGAGGTTTATTATTCGACGTTGGTTGTTGGTCTTTGATCGGTCAGGCCTGTAGCCAGCACTTTTGAATATGAGGTTCGAAAACAACAATAATATATTTGATGTGAAACGTGTAAATGGTTTAATATTCAAAAAGTGTCTGAGCTCTGTTACAGACATTTTTATATTCTCAGTTTTAAATTCAATTGGTTTACTTTGTGTTACGTTGGTAAGTTATTTCACATAACATCTTTGAACTATTTTACTATTTTAGAGAAGGGGTCTTGAGCCATTCCCCACTCACAGACAAACACACCCACACCCTAGATCCATTACGGCAATATGTTGTACACAAAAATGACAAGACTGTACTATCTTAGCATTATTGTCTAAGCAAAATGCTACTCACGAGCTCTTCGCAGATGTTAGCGCACATAAAAGTGACACGATTTCATGTCGAATCTGTCTACAATTATTCACTTTAGTATTAGTCAATTTTGTATTATGTAATTTTATTTATCATCCCATCATACAAAATGTAATGGGTAGAAAAGTGCATAGCACGTTTTAAAAACAATAAAATATCCATTTAAACACATGGTACTAAGTTAAGCTGAATTCATATTCATCTCGTCGCTTGAAAAGTTTTAAAAGATACAGACTGAGCTAGTTGATATATGGTGTGGCAGTTTGTGTAGCGATGAAGTAAGTCCAGACTGTCAGTATTTGCATAATTGCATAGGGTTATTGACAAAAGATCAGCCCTTAGATCATTATGAAATGGACATATAAAAACAAAGTGATTTTCATTTTCTCCCATGCTAAATTCAAACGTATCACTGCATTAGTTTTGCAAACCAGACAATGCCGAAACCATATTTGTACAGGAGATTTTTATGTGGGTTTCCCAAGTAAGTCTGCCGGTCATGTCTAATCGTTTAAGCATGTGTAACATGTTTTGGGGTTCCAGCTATTTTTTACTTCAAGTAATTTTAACCAATATGAGATACAACGCTTGAAATAACCACAGCATAATGGCAGCCTTCCACATTCGTCCAACATCGCTACATTGTTTGTACAACTATTAACGCTATATAAATATCTGCAAAATGTTGTCTGTACCCTCTCGATTTCCGAATTTTCGTACCCCAATATCACTACCATAAGAAATAGCTGGCAAAATGATTGCATCAAACAAATTAAATGCACTAACCAATGGCATACCATCAAGTTTCTTACAGTATGTAATTTTTTTGGTTTACTGTAAATCTGTTTTAGAGGGCGCTAAAATAATATGCATCAAGTGGCAGTTTAGAAGCGGTCTGAATAGACTTCAATGGCTACATCTCCTTTTTATAAACCCACTAAAAATATGGAAAATCTACTAAGACATCGAAAAAACGTGTAAAAAAATATGTTTGAAAATATGATTCATCGCATAGTTTGAGTGCTGAAGCAAAAATGTGGTGTAAATTGTTGGCTGCAAGAAGCTCTTCATCTTGAATTTTCAAGGTGAATGTTCCGGCGAAGCACTCCGCTATCACCTTGAAGTATTTCATTAGGAATATGTGTATGTGACAATGCCCTCACAGTTTAGAATCAATTTACCAACAGCCAATCATATTGCTTCTTTCTTCAACGCGCTTGGCCAAGCTATCAAATTCATCACGAGATGCCCCACGCGCTCCACTCTGCCATGTATTTCTATGGGCTCTGCGCAAGCTGCTGTGAAGTACCGGTCGAAAAGCCGGTGAAAACGACTAAATTTGAGAAAACAGCACGACCTTAACTTTGAAGAAATCCTAAACAACCAAATTTAAATATGTTGCATATGTAGGGGTAATCTTCTTACACTGTTCAGAGGTGTCAACGACCATCCCAAAACACCGTTTTCTTAGAATTTATCGGACTTTGTTTTCACCATGATGATTGCCAGGCGGTGAAAATGTCTGACTCGAAAATAAATTTCGCTGCGCACAGTGGAAGCTGTGTTGGCTTGGATGTCAAGGCAATACAGCGACGATATCCATACATCATGCAACTCACTGATATTCAGACTAAAGCTATTCAAACTATACTTAGTGCCGAGTCTGATGTGTTCGTTTTTAGTCGCACTGGAAATAGTAAATCCTTATGTTATTATGCTTTACCGGCCTTGCGACCATCGAGCGTGGTAATAGTGTTGTCACCACTGTTGAGTATTATAGAAGAGTAGGTGTTAT
Source organism: Saccoglossus kowalevskii (assembly GCF_978046115.1). Classification (NCBI taxonomy): domain Eukaryota; kingdom Metazoa; phylum Hemichordata; class Enteropneusta; family Harrimaniidae; genus Saccoglossus; species Saccoglossus kowalevskii. The sequence goes on along the minus strand of NC_140650.1, from coordinate 14,181,552 downwards.
ACCTCAAAGTTCATGATGTCACTGCAAGATATATCGGCAGAAATGAAGCCGAAGACATCAGAAATGCAAAGCTCCGGCCGTTTCTGGCAGTCATTGTAACAAAGCTTTCTATTGGTCGGTAAACTTTCTATCGCGCAACCACGTGACATACACGGTTATGAATAGAATTACCGCACGGTGTTGTAGAGGGAGGAATATCCGAACAAAACAACACCGTGCAGGCGGACGATGGAAGCTCTTCGACCTATACAACTCGGGATGATAAATCATCGGCATCATTTTTTTAATGATCGGTTCAACCCGTAGCTGCGCACTATTGTCTAATAACACAGGCTACACGTACTAATAGAATAAGTTAACTACATTTGGCTAATACACTTGGAACAAAACAGTATATATGCCATCATTAACTTGAAGAATACAAAATTAATTAACCAAGATGAAAGTACAGTGTGGTGTTGCCGTCTCAATCCCGTTCGCACCCCACACTTTACTAACTGAGCGAACACTAGCACAAGACAAACCACATCCTTCAGAGAGTGACTACCATTACATTATTGTTTCAATGTTGTTTTAATATTTAGCATCAGCTGTTTGAACGCGATCTTCATTACACCATCGCGGAATCACCGAATAAAAGCTTGCCCATTTATAACATTTTTTTTGATTGGCTGAGACGGCGTAACTTCACGATTGACATTTAAAGCTCGTTGCCACCAAAATGCTCATTATATGCAATTTGGGCTGAGTCTGATAGATACCTCACTGAGTCAATTGATTTAAACGATGATAATTATTTTAATTAATACTGTTTGTTTTATTATGTTTTAATCTACGATCATAAATCTATTCACTTCCAAAATTTAGGGGGTTACCGACACATCACTACCATAAACAAGTATCGGTCGTATTAATTTGTCTAAAAGCGCTAGTGACAAGGCGATGAACAAATTGTGTATTGCGCCTAATTTAGTTTTGAGTGAAAACAGTGCCCTTTTAGCCTTTTTCTTAAGGTGCTTTAGAGCTTTTTTAAATTTTCCATTTGCACTGATTATTAAGCCCAGATAATTAATTTTTTTGACTGTCACAATTTAACTAACCCCAGAAAGAATGTGTCACTGTTCAGACCTGTGTTTTATTTGTTAAAAAATAATACTTATATTTTTTTATTATCTAGTGGTAATCGAAGCCCTGGCGTTTGTATTAGGCGGTTTTTCATTTCCCATGTTTACCACGCAGTAATATGCGATTTTGTGAGTGTCTAATGATGTCTTCCTCGCGTGTCACGCCATGACCTAGCTTCAACCACGCAGCCATGTTGCAACGAAGTGCGTGACTCCAATGACTCTATGATCGTTCTGTTCAACTGTTAAGCTAGGATTTACTAGTATTACCGTTATTATCATTATATTGTCACGTGATTTGTTTTTACCTTATTGGTAATGTCTTAAGTATCTTTATTGTAATTTGTATATACCAATTCGTATATACAGAACAAACAACCTCGATTGAAGGGCATGTATTATGTGACGTCACCAATTTGTATGTACGTACGGCTCCTAGAATTGTGCCGAACTTTCACTGACGGCAAGTGATAGTCCGACTGGCGGCTGTATTGTCTAGCGGTACGCCACTGGCTGCAAGCTTCAGCTCGGTTGCTGTAACCGACCCATATTTCCAACATGGCCACCTATGAACGTGTTCCGACGGACTTCTTTCAACAGTGTCGCAATTACTATTTTCCAAATCGTATTTACGATTTCAAGAAGCTGGAGAATGACTTATTGAATACCATAGAGTATCGGAAAGACGATGTTATCGTGGTTGCATATCCCAAGTCAGGTATTAATTGGATGTTGGTGTCACTTCGTGAGCTTTACAAAAATACATGGGGTGTTTGTAGATCTGGCGACAGGGTCATGGCACCCCTGCTCGACTGGTTAGTGTTTAAAGATGGCCGTGTTATCGAAGGTATCATTGATGATTGCAAAACACAATTTCTCCACAGTAACTCGGCTCTTCCTTCACCGAGACTGTTCTGCACTCACTTACCTTACGAGTTTTTGCCAATGAAAAAGCTGACAGAGAAAGGAGCTAAAATAATATGTGTTGCTCGGAATCCAAAGGATGTCTGCACATCTTATCATTATTTTATGAAGAGTTGGCTGGGCGGTGAGTGGTCGGTGCCATGGCAACAGCTTGTGGAGAGCGACTTCATCGATGGACGAACAGAGTACGGCCCGTATACTCGGTACATATTGTCGTGGTACAGTCATGGACGAGACGAAAACATATTTCATGTCACTTACGAAGAAATGAAGCACAAGTACAAACCTACTATGAAGAAAATATCAGAATTTCTGGAGAAGCCAGTCACTGATGCCGATCTAGAACGCATCGAGAAGAGTTGCTCCTTCCAGAACATGGATCCTAAAAGTCTGCCCTTTGATGACAAGTCATTCAAGATGGGTCAATTTTGTCGTAAAGGTATTGTTGGAGATTGGAAAAATCACTTCACTGTGGCCCAGAGCGAACAATTCGATAAATGTATTGTATCTGAATTGACTAGTAACAACATAAACTTTACTTATGAGTAGAATTATTATACAATATTATACATAGGTTTCAAATATTCATATTGATTAAGTGAACAATAATTAAATTTTGACTACCCGAAGACTAAGGTGCACTTTTTAAGTCGAAAAAACGTACAACTAAAACCTGATGCAATCCCATGTTCAAAGCACTGTAAGCTTAAAGCTGATGTTTTCTCCGATTTTTTATCTTTATTAATGAATTTCATTAGTGCATTATTAAAGGGGAACCGCTCAATCCCATACATTGCACCAAAGAATCATGGGACACTATTGTTTATGTTGTTTACAAAGTTACTAGTAATCTATTTTTTGTTAACCATTGTAATTTTAATCCAGAAAGTAAATTTGTTGTGAGATTAGGCTTAACTGGAAGTGCCCCTTCAACAAATATAATTTGTGTGCATTAGGTATTGGATATGCAGTAATGGGCATAATACTGCCTCGTGGTCATTGTAAACGTTTTATAAATATGCATTTTTATAAATCTAACTAGTAGCTTGGCGATAAGCGGCTTTGGCGGTGAGTGGCTTTCATATGAAGTATCTTTCGCAGTGAGTAGGGCTTTATCATAGTAATTAGTTCATTCGTCGGAGTTTAGAAGTTTTGTTTTGTGTGTCATAAACAACTCATGCTAACCTGAAAATACCATCTCCAGGAGTTGCTAATTTGTCTTTATGATGTGTACATGTGCACACATAATTTGCAGGAGTTCCTAAATAAGACCCATGCTCTGATATTGCCCCCTAGTTTCTTACTTTGACCAAAGAACATTTGATCATTAATATAGAATGGGCTTTGCACCATGCATTCTTATTAAACTACTTAGTGATATACATACTTTGCAGAAGGAGTGTTGACTATTGTTTATTAGAATTAATAATCCCCAATATAATTTTTCAATATAGATAAGAAAAACAGATAAGAAATCTTAGCATGAAAAAATGTATAACTCATTCCCAGCAATGAAATAACGATATGTATAATGTATTGTAATACAACAAATTAAACAATATCATATCCAGGCCTTTTGTGTACTGTTCTGTGTGTTCTCCAGCATAAATGTCGGTCTACCTGTGATTCTGAGTATAACCTTGGTATATCTTGGTTTATCTATTGTATTGTATTGTATTGTATTGTATTGTATTGTATTGTATTGTATTGTATTGTATTGTATTGTATTCTATTCTATTCTATTCTATTCTATTCTCCTCGAGCTCTATACGTCAATACCATTACTTTCATTTATTAATGATATTGTAAATAATCAAAATATCAGTAGTAGATGCAATAATACGACAGTGCAATATAACGTGTTTTTTTTATCACTCTACTTCTGGTATGATATAACTTTCATATGATTTTATCTAGCAAACTATGTGAAATACAAATCCATTCGTAATTTGTAGATCAATAATCCATATATACAAAACTTCAATATAGCGATGGTATTTGCCATATAATTAACTAATATATTTGCGATTTTTTTTCATTGTAAGTTTATTAATTTTAACAAATAAACGCCGAACAAATAAACGGAATAATTCGTACCATTAACCTGAACCAGATTATCTGAAAAAATCACTTCGCCTTTGATAACCTCTGTCTGTACACTTGTGAATAAATGTTGATAACTTATTCAATTTCAACAAATGGGTACACAATGATAATTAGTGTTTTCAAACACTTATAAATACAAATCTCCCATAATGTTCAAATAATACAAATAATATGACTTTACTGACATAGTACATGCGCCACACCCAATTCGTGTGCCGTAATCGACACCCATCAATTAACATATGATATACGCATAAATGGTTTAAGCCTTCAGAGTTTTCAAACATATGGTAACCCATGGAAATCCCAATTAATAATTAGTGTTAGGCATACTAATTTTGAGAACACCCATTGTATTGAATATATCCAACAACAACTATTACATTCATTACTTTGTTTGATACTTTTTTTAGAATATTTTTTTCAAATACTGGACGGGCCAGCTGACTACAGTAACGCTACGACTGATGTAACAAACTACATCATTAATTTATAGAAAGCTTTTAATCGGTAATCATTATGTCATTGATGCACTTAATGGGTTTCATATGACAGTGGATTGTAAGTGCCCTTTAAACAAGGTTGCCATGTCAATAATGCAAATTTGTTCAAATCCTATAAGGATTGAACGCTTCGCGATCGATAAAAATGTTTCAGCCCAGAAACATTAACATAGAAAACAGTTACTAAAGTGGAGGTCAATATTCAGTTTTCAAAATGAAATTGTTAACATGCCAATGTCGATACATGTATTGTTAGGCTGCAACTAGCTTTTTAGTTTTTAAATATTTTCGCTGAAGCCCTCAAGTAAATGTGAATGAAAGTACATTAACATATAACAGTTTTCTATAAACTCTAACGGTCGATTTAACTAACCAACCTTCAGAACGTTTATTAATTGTGTATTGATCTCTAATCGATAACGATTTATTTACTTTAGTTACTTGATCTCATATCGTCGAGTAAAGATGAAAAATGTGGGTAAATAATAACTAGCCAGAGGGTTGGTGGAGGGGTAAACAATGTGTGTGTTAGTCGTTGCTATGCTATATTGACTTTTGCAGGTAAACACATTACAGAAACGTTAGTACGTACAGACATACAGATACGCCGGTAGATTGAAATTCTCTCTGCTATGTCTAACACTAATTAGACTGACTTGCTTGTTATACTTGACCACTTGATTGATTTAAACGTTCAATAATTTCCAAGAATCACTATTGTAATTGAATGCTTTCTAGACTTGAACATTTAAACACTCGATGAACTTTGAAGTGTTGAAATATTCTTTCATTTGGAAATTTGGCGTAATGCACAGCGGATGCATTGATCTCGGTTCATAAAATAAAATAGTAACTAGACCAATAAGCATATTTGTGGGTGTTGCCATAGCAATGGTGGGTCAGTATTTTTTCTTATAGTAAGATTTCAAAATTATATTTGGAGTGCAATACGTACGTGTGGAGGCATATATATATGGGTGAATGTAGGAATTATAGGGGCAATCCCAACTTTACATAAATCGTACTGATTGATTTATTAAGATTTTTAGCTGTCAAGTGACTGTGCTTTGAAGATTGGATTTGGCGTTTATTAGGTTTCGGGTAAATGTCGCTGTACTTATTGATAATTAGTTTTCAGGGATTTCATATAACTATGAGTTATTCTTATATTCATGCACATTTTAAAGCGGGGGACTCCTCACCTGCGCATGCATCATAGCGTGTCATTGTTCACAAACAAGCGTCGACCAATGAGCCTTTGCGTTTTTAGCGTGTGTTGTTATCATCGTTTGGGTATCAATTGCAGCGCGTGCGCAGCTGTCGACCTTCCCGCTTTATTATAACATTTGAAATCAACTTGACCAATCATAGCGCTTAAACAGATGCGGTCAATAATAAAGAAAACCCGCAAATATTCGTGTGTAATGAACTTTACAAAAACCGGCTTCTTGTATATATTTTATATATAAAATTCATTGTATTTCCTAGTTAATCATTATCATATCACAGAAAAATGTTATAAAAGGTTTATGGTTTGAAAGTCCTTGTTTTTTTGTGTGATTTTACCAAATTGGAAAAACGTAAGGAGACACAAATTAACTATAACCCATCATGTTGAACCAATGAATGTTTATATTGTTGTAATGTATGAATAGAATAAAATGAAGAATAATCAATTGTATATATGTTTTAATGCATATTATCACTATATGAACATTACACGCATTTTGCAGATCTCGTGCGTTAGCCACGAGACTTGTTGTTTGTTCCTAAAATAGAACGTCTCCTGTCACCACGCCCATTGTGCCGCTATGTCATCATCATTATGGTATTTTCAGCAGTATACACTATGACAGGAGGAAATGAAACGTTATTTGCGGAACAAATCTTGTAACTCTCTCACTCTTAACTATAGAACCCGGCAGCCATTTGTGGCTAAGGTCTATTCAGTTACTGCTAAATAATTCAAAACAACATTCGCGACAAAAAACTACTTTCCATATTGACATAGATATATAAATATAAAAGCAATCAGAAAAAATGTCATTATCATGTGCTAAAATCACTACAATTACACATCACATAGATGACAATGTAAAAATTGAAAAGCAGCGCATTTAATACATTTCTTGAAGAATTAAAATTGAGCTTTTGTCTAATTTTAAAAATCAAATAGTAAACATCATCATCTCAGATTTAGAAAGTATTAAAACTATTTACTACTACGATTTAAGTATGCCATATCCTGCGAATAGCTGTTTACATGATAGAAATAAATACATTTGTGGGTGACGACGTGACTCCGCCGCCTAATACAAATTATATAATTTTAGTGAATTCTTATTGGATATTGACAGTATCATTTTAATGACCTTCACATATTAAACATTGTACTGAGTACACATGAAATGACATACGCATGGAATGTATTTATACTTTGTCTTTGTACATCAGTATGCACCAATAAGTTAGCTCAGTAAAGATAGAATATTTCTGTGTAGATGGTGCCAGATTTCTTTTAGATGTCAGTCAGCAAACTGAAATATACAATACATTACAAACAATTGAATTTTTTGAGGACTGTTGTTACCTGTCATTGACTATTTCCACTCAGTATTTCTGTTATACCCCCGGACTTGATACTAGTTTTCGTTTCGTTACAAAATATTGGACCAATTGTCATAAGGATTGTCTAAATGCTTATTCAGTCGATTTAAAAACCATGAACAGGATTAGTAATGATATGTAATGTTAATTCATGTTTGGTGATATCGGTGAATTACTCAATACAATCAGTTCAATTCAATTACGCTGTACAGTACAATGCAGTTACTCTACGCTGATAATAGTATAGCCTTTTTTTAGAACACTCAAACATGAATCTAGAACATAATGTTATGGCCTGTATTTGATAACATACAAAGTTGAAATTAGAATATGTCCCAGGCCACGGGGACAAAAGGATGCAGGTATGCATATATTTGATTTCTTCTGTATATGTCAGTCTTTGTGTTATATTCATGTGCCATCGCTGAATATTTCCAGTCGCATTGAATAGTTTAGTTATGATTTTAAAGATTTGACAACACCTACAGTATATTATTTTGTAATAGATCTTAATCGAAGCTAGTGGGTTATATCTTAGGGAATTTGTAAACGGTTCTACTACACGTCTGGGCGATAATTTTGTTCTTCAGTATTTTCTGATTCAGTAGAAGTTAACATGAATTAGACGAACAAAGTAATGTGGCTACGACACACATCCTGCTTGACAACTTAATAATATGAAAACAAAACATACTATATATACACCTGGAGGCCCATATGTTGATAAACAACCGATAAACGTTGTGTGAAAGTTTCACTTGAAATAAACAAGAATTGTAAGAGCTATTTAGATTTGAACATCCCTGGTAAACTGAAAACACAAATGGAGATAATAGCTAATTTTCATAACCATTCACTCAGTAAGAAGTTTGCTAATGCTCATAATTAAAATAGCTGTAACAGTTCTAAATGTAAATGTATTATCGTTTTGTAAAAAGTTAAATATAGTGCATAATATGGAGATCCCGTCATTACTTTTTTTTCTTTTTAATTGTTTATGTACAACTTTGCTAAGCATTCAAAAGAGAAAATGCTAGTACCTGTATATTTTAAAAAAATATGTTTGAGTTCCCCTATTCACAATGCTGCAAAATTTTAACAGTCTATAGCCAAGATTGTTTGGATAATAAAAAGCAAAAAAAAAATTCACTCCCAAATGCCCACGAACCTGCATCTATACCTTAAGTAATTCCCTGATACTTTGTATACAATTTATCACTGTAGAGCCATGTTTATTACACGTTATATTTGTCTGCTATTATTTCTAATCGCCTACCAATAATATGTGATGTAGTTATCTGTAATATATAAATGAATCGTCTTATTTGAAGAAACATATTCGAAAATATTTGTGTTAATACTTACCATCATATTCACAAAGAAACTGTTTCAATATATCGCAACGATCATTATCCCAACCATAGCCAGTGGCTTTCCTGTAAGCATAACACGTTAGGTGAAATATGGGGTGATATTAGCATACCTGTCATATACCTTGTTAGTTCAATGCAACAAAGCAGTGTATTAATGTTCAATATATTCATAATATGTGATCATAATTCCAGTGATCTGATAGGTCAATACAAGTGAAATGACCGTTGACCCCGTGACTATCAAATTCAAACTATGCCAACATCTCAAATTCCTTATTTGGACTTCGATGTTTCACACTATATTTTTGAAGGGTTGTTATGAACTGTGTTTGAAGGCCTATGAGTGATTTTACTTAAAAAGTAATAGTTATGTTATGCCAACACACGCCTAAAACCATATATATTTATAAATTGATGGCCCCAAAACAAAACATATTACACAGTTATCACATAAGGGTTAGTCAGCATTCATTTGTGATGAAATTGTTTTTGCGTATCTGTTAATCGACTTAATTAGCTGATTACTAACGAATGGCTGTGTTATGTCTGTCATCATTTAGGCGAGGTTCTGGACGGAACTCGACTCAGTGATTTGGAACTAATTACGAGATAACCGTCGCTATTCGGACTACTATTTCTGACAGTTAATATTCGCAATTATTAATGTAGTGAACGATTAATCAAAAGATATGACGTGTTCAGTACTTAGTGTGATTGGCTGTATGATTGAAGGTTACGCCTTAGAGTCTTTTTACTGCTTTGTAATTGGTTAAGGTTTTGAAAATGAATAAAGTTGTTTTAGTTGGTCTTGAGGAGAACACCACGAAAGACGCAGTCGAGTCCTGGAGAGTCTTGGGGCGAGTCTTGACGCAGTCTTGGGCTAGTCTTGGGTCAGCCTTGCAATAGTCTTGGGGACTTTTCCCCAGGGCGCTGTGTCTTATAGAGTGCTCGACTGACCAACTAAGACGAGAGTTGAAACGTATTTCATCGTGTGCGTCTATTTGACTGTAAGGTTTAAGTGACTTTCCCGATCCCATACCTCAAGGGGACGCGATAGAGAGACGAGACGAGATTCCCCCTGACACGTGTGGAGAACCCCGAGGCCGAGAATTTCACCCTGATACATTAATGACAACTGAGACAAACGTTCGTGACTCTAGAATAATTAAATCCTTGTACTAATTGTTATTTGTTCCTCTCTGACGATCATAACAATTACTAACGAATGGCTGTGTTATGTCTGTCATCATTTAGGCGAGGTTCTGGACGGAACTCGACTCAGTGATTTGGAACTAATTACGAGATAACCGTCGCTATTCGGACTACTATTTCTGACAGTTAATATTCGCAATTATTAATGTAGTGAACGATTAATCAAAAGATATGACGTGTTCAGTACTTAGTGTGATTGGCTGTATGATTGAAGGTTACGCCTTAGAGTCTTTTTACTGCTTTGTAATTGGTTAAGGTTTTGAAAATGAATAAAGTTGTTTTAGTTGGTCTTGAGGAGAACACCACGAAAGACGCAGTCGAGTCCTGGAGAGTCTTGGGGCGAGTCTTGATGCAGTCTTGGGCTAGTCTTGGGTCAGCCTTGCAATAGTCTTGGGGACTTTTCCCCAGGGCGCTGTGTCTTATAGAGTGCTCCACTGACCAACTAAGACGAGAGTTGAAACGTATTTCATCGTGTGCGTCTATTTGACTGTAAGTTTTAAGTGACTTTCCCGATCCCATACCTCAAGGGGACGCGATAGAGAGACGAGACGAGATTCCCCCTGACACGTGTGGAGAACCCCGAGGCCGAGAATTTCACCCTGATACATTAATGACAACTGAGACAAACGTTCGTGACTCTAGAATAATTAAATCCTTGTACTAATTGTTATTTGTTCCTCTCTGACGATCATAACAAATGAAAATGAATACATTCTTTAAATCAATTTGATATTTTAGGGCCACTCGTGATAAATATTTGTATTTAGTGTTAGATTAACTGTCTATTCTCAGACGAAACATATAGCATTTTAAATTCGGTCTTTCATGCTTGACCGCTGAATCATATGTTGTGAGCTTATATCTCGCTCATTGATCACTGGTGAACAATATATTTTATCTGTAGGTATAACAATCTATACTGTTTGATGACATACCACAGTTGTCCACATTTCCCACCATAATTTGGTTCGCCGGATACCCAATTCTGAAAACTATCGGACGTAAGCATTGTACCATCAGTCCACCCATAGTCAGTGGAATATACACTGCCAGTGTTTGTATAATCAAAAAGTCCGATCCATAAATCACCATAGGTATCAATATTGTTATGAAGCCAATCACGTAAGCAGTTGCTCATTTCATGATTCCTTATTTGGACTAGAGCACCACCTAATGCAGTACATGTGTCTTTTGCATCTTGCCAGTTGAGTAAGTGACTGTCCCAGTCCACAAGAAAGCAGCCCATTGTTAGTTTAGGCAGCACTCCGGAGACCGATGCTACAACATGAAAATAATACTAATTACACGTCAACATCATTGAATACTATTTCGCATTAGATATTTAGATATTTTCAGTATCATACTAGTCAGTTCTAAGTTTCTGGAATAGTAGCCGCTAATTTAATACCGCTCTTTTTACTACTGCATTCACAGGATTATATATTGCAGCCTCCCTTTTATAAGTTATTGACATGGTCACCTTTGCATCCATATGCAGTATGTAATGTATCTTGAAGCACATTTTATAAGCATGGTCAATATTTTGTTACCAAATGTTTCTATATAAACAATCAGTGAGGCTAAGCTAAACAGTTGTTTTTATGTTGTTGTTGTTGTTGTTGCAATCTGATCGACACACACCATGCGTGCAATACGTTTAGTATACAGAGACTCACATTCTTCACAGATCAACGTACAAGTTTTCTGGTCATTATGTAATATATATCCTGGATCACATGTGCAATTATAGCCACTTTGATCTTTCACACAATTGTGTTCACACCCACCATTAGTTGCTCCACATCCAATGTAGAAAGTTTGACCCGCTATTTCAACAACAAAAATAAAGTAAATGTAACCACTATAAAGTCACAGCCACCTGGTTCATTAGAATTATCAATAATGCACCTGGACAATGTAGGAAATGTCAGTGACTCCCCACACCTTACCCAACTATGACACATGCAAATACATTAAACTCATTTCATCAAGTGTTATGGTTCTGAAGCAGAAAACATGCCAGAACAATAGGAATAGGAAAATCATAAAGAAATAAACAGGATACCCTTTTGAGGTAGACTCCAAAATAGTGTACATACAGTATATATTCTGGATAAAATGGTCATTTCTGCACATACAAACATTTTGCTATAGGTGTTCTCTACAAACAGGTATATTGCCTTGCTGTGATAAATTATAACAGTGTATAGATTATGTTACAATCATAATACCCGGTATACGGTACATGTTAAAAGCATGTATTACCAATTCTAGGTAAATAATAGTAATCTACACACTAACAGGACGTATGATTTTGTTAAGGAAAATAAAGATCATTATAGTTCATGCAAGTGAGTATTCATTACATGCATTATGATGTCAATTCCATTTGTTATAGGCTTTCACTCTCGTCTGGCAGAGACAAAACAAAGTGACACCCTTAGTCATAGTTACCATAACAATAGTGATATGACACCTTAATTTCCATATGGTTAGAAATGAAATATAATACTCCAGATAGTAATATAAAGTGTACTCAAAAATACCATATACCCCCTTCCCCATTGTTTTCTCCACTAGGTAGAAAAAAATAACCAATCCCTAATTTGGACTCCAAGTACAAGTAAATAGCAGCTATTTTCGTTCTCTCGCTATTACTTTTTAAGCCTAATCTCAATGACCTTAACGTCGTATGAAGGGATTATGTTGTTTACACTGACTTATTTTACCTGAGATTGCGGCAGGCACCTGTGCCGGTATGTTTGAGCTGTGCATGATAGCATAGTTTGTTGACTGTATTCTCGAATAAGTTGTCACAGGCAGCATGGCATATCTATTGTCCACCATATGTTGTGTTAAATCAAATATATTCTCTGAACATCCTGAAAAACCGAGTACATAATAATATTCCCAAATATATTCAGTAATGCATTTGTGTGAAAAAAATTAAATTAAAACAAAACCGAAAGAAAGTGCTCTGACAAAATATATGTCTTTGCAAACAGCGAAAGTATGACACAGTGACACGAAGAATACATTCGATACATTATATACATTCATCAATATATTAATCTAACAATATATAGAGTTGAAATTCTCAATAATCATTCTGCACAAAACATGATGGACCTGTAAGATGATAATTGTATTACTCATTCCTACCTTGTTTGTTGGCAATAAGATAAATAGTCAATACTACTGCACACGCTAATGTCGTTAAGAACATTGTCAATGTCAATACTAGTACTTTCACGGGTAGCATTATTAATGATATTGTAAATAATCAAAACGTCGTCAGTAGCTGCAATAATAATGCAATACAAAACAATGAAATAATAATATAAGGTTATTACGAAAATACCTCAAAATATGCACGAAGACAGTGCAGCGGCAGTATCGACCGACGCGCAGCGGAGGTCGATGCGACAGCGTACTGTCTGAGTGCATACTTTGGGGGTATCTTCGTAATAACCTTATCATTATACATCTTTTTCCTTCAAGGATACATCATGGACATGCCGAAATCCAAAAAAGTTTAGAACAGAATCAGCGAACTTCTTTGTATGGAGTCCGGTCAAATCCAGGTGGCAGCCATGTTTTTTTTTTTATTATTAGAGGACGCTAACGCGCGTAATCAGTATGAAAATACCCCGTAACGTACCGCAAAATTACGGCACGCTGTAACTTATGGCGTTACGGTGACAGCTGTATAATAATACATTGTAATAAAACGTATTCTGATCACTCGACATGATATAATATTACTTTCATATAATTTCATCTAGCAAACAGTGTGAATAATCCGTGAATGGCAAATATATTTGCAATTTCAACTTTGATAATTCATATATATATATATGCAAAACCACAATAGAACTATGGTATTTATACGTCATATGATAAACTAATATAATTCATTTCTTTGCCAAATCATAGTTAATACAGTTATTACTTCACAAATTAATGGATGTAGTTAATGATAATTGTCACTGTCAAATTTATACCATAATGTTATATTCCTGTGATTACTATTGTTATGTTAATTAACGGTAAATTAGTTTCATTCCGCGATTTCGACACTGTCCGGCACACCTATTTAATCACACTAATATGTTTTTAACAAGGTACATAATATGAAAGCTATAGTATTTTTTTCTGATTTTTAGGGTGGGGTTTTAAATCCATGCGTCAACGTGATTTTTTTTAAAGAAGTACTATTATCAGTAATTGCATTTGTGTCTATGGAGGAAGTCTTAAGAGTTATATAGCCATAATATATAACTAATTTCAAAAATGTTACAATTGCTTTAAAATGATAGAATTACTTCAAACACTGGTAGTCTGTGTGTGTTTGTTTGATTGTGTCTGTGGACTCACCTGGCTGCAGTATCGATAAAAACGTCACACTCCGACTGGTGTTCAGACATGTGGTCTGTGTGATTTATAGAAAGCTTCTAATCAGTAATCAATATGTCATTGATGCACTTAGTGGGTATCATGTATCAGTGGATTGTAAGTGCCCTTTAAGCGAGGTTGTCACGTGAATAACGCAGATGTTATTTTTTATTTAAATCTTGGATTGCAAAATCAACGAAAAGAACACTATGTTTCAAAAAACTTTTCAGCTTGAAAAAATATAGGTATATATACCATGATAGTGGGAACAGGTTAGTTAAAAAAATCACATTGACAATAAAATAGTTATTTATTCATAATTTTCGTCAGGTAAAGTTCAAAATGTTCTTCATAGAAGATGTTTTTAAAGAAGTGCTAACATTAAATATGAATTAACATTTCATGTGATGGTACACAGAAACTGATCCCATAGATAATCAATTGATTATTTAGTTGCTTAAAAATGAAAGTGTGTGCACTGTATGTTGATTGATGTCGTATGCGTTCACATACAGTGCACGATTGTAAAAACGAGGCGCAATACATCTTCGTGCAATTCACTGTAAGGTCGTCGCTGATTGGCTTCTGAGTTGGAATGACAATTTTTGATTTCAAATAGCCCCATCTTCGCCAGCCAAGGATCGTCTGTTTCGGGTCACCCCTACAAACTAACCCTTGGCACTGGCAGATTGAACTACTACAGTGTGTATTCAATAGGCGCCCTTAACGACAAGGAAGGGGAAATGCAACAAAAATATACAGTCAATCACCTATCTTGTATCAAAATACAGCAGAGCGGTTTTTTCAACAGGCGACCCAAAGCAAAAGAGATCACGCAGTTTTTCAAGATAAAAATCCTCATCGATCACTAAAACCATGAAATTGAGTCATTACTAACTAAAAAAGATGAGTTTGTTGCAACGAGGACAGGGAGTCGCAAATCAGGAAAATTGTGCAACAGTTCAACTTTTGAATGGTTAGTCAAGAGGAGTTTCTGAGATGTGTATGCATCCAATCAAACTTGGCTATTTGTTAACATAAAGTACGCGTTTATCCGGGCTAATCCAAGGGTTGGTGGAGTCGGCAAAAAGTCGGCACCAACAAACCGTGTGATTCGGATATATGATGTATATTCATCGTCGTATCAACTTTCACAAATATTAGCAATATTATCACATTGGCAATACAAAAAAATCGTTAAAATTCAGAGAACTGCTACAGTGCAGTATTGTGAATTGTTTATGCAGAGAATTCGTACACAGTTTTTATGTAGATTTGTATGTATCCACACCCCTGTATGTATTACATTGAAACATTCCAATTTGGATTTATTTTAATAACACTATTTTATTCTGGCTATTAACATGTGCGGGTAATTGTAAAGGAGAATCACTAGTACGTTTCTTTTATTGTCATTAATGGTCATTCATCTAAAGAAACAACGCTTCATTATGGAGTTCCCCCATGGATCAGTACTCGGTCCCCTGTTATTCTCAATTTATATCTCATCACTTGGTCAAATTATTCGTCACCACAATCTTCATTTTCACCAATACTCTGATGAAAATCAACTTTACCTTTCTTTCACTAAAGATAACATTTCAGCTGCCTCATCGCAAATTGAAAATTGCCTATCTAACATCAAGGCTTGGATGGTTAACAACAAACTACAGCTAAATGATGGTAAAACAGAGATATTGCTAATCCGTTCAAAATTTGACCTATCTCCAAACCCCTTGCATGGTATCAACATTGGATCAACACTCGTTAAACCGGTTAAAGCAGCTCGCAACATTGGTGTCATCTTCGATGATTCACTTCAGTTCAGTAAACACATCATCAGTGCATGCCAGAGCATATACATGCATATCACACGCATAGGACTCATTCGCCAACATCTATCTGAGCATACCTGTCTTAAACTCATTTACTCTATTATAACCGCTAAACTGGATTACGGCAATGCCTTACTATATGGCTTACCAAAATCACAGATACACCTGCTTCAGAGGACTCAAAACTGTGCTGCCCGTCTAATTTGACCTATCTCCAAAGCCCAAAAATTTGATCATATCACTCCCGTTCTTCGTAAATTACATTGGCTGCCAGTTCACTATAGGATACACTTCAAATTTTTACTACTCACGTACAAATCACTACATGGACTGACACCATCCTACATATCGGACCTTATTCACAAAAATCAAAACCAGAGAACCCTTCGCTCAAGTAAGAAACATACACTTGCCATACCTAGAACTCATCTCAAGAATTATGGTGACCGGTCATTCGCCCATTCCTCGCCATCTTTATGGAATCAATTACCAAATGACATCTGTTCTGCACCAAATGTTAACATCTTCAAAACCAAACTCGAATCTTACCTTTTTCAGCAAGCCTATCTGTGAAACCAAGCGTCATTGAGCATCACTGCGATGGATAATAGGCGCTATATAAACTTGTATTTATTATTATTATTTTATATATACACTACTGGTATTAGACTCGCCGCCATTGTTCTAGCATTTACTAGAAAAATACTCATTCTTAGTCCCAGGCAGCACTGGTTTACTAGTTTCTTTGTTCTCAATAGTACGCATTCACTAGAAGAAAACCGTATTTTTAGAATTATGTTGTTCTCATCTGAGATAATTGGAGAGCAGAACGCCCCCCCCCTCCCACCACTATTTCTACAGGTCATTGCCCATTGTTCTTAAAGGTAAAAAGAGTTACGTAACGTACGTACACTTGTGACAACGCACAACCCGCGATAGGGCTGCAGGAAACCCACCTAGAATTCACTGTATTACTTTGTTACAGTACGGCAACTCGGTCGCTTGTGGTAGTTAACGTTCTGTTTGGGGGTACCAGTAAACGCCGAGGTCATAAGTCCGACAGACAGTGACCGAGATTACCTCCAATCATTACACCTCACGAAATCCTGTCTGCTGCTAACATATATCCCTTGGTACATGTGCAAATATACCTTCCTTATTCGTATCGAAACGTAATTCCATTGTTATGCAGTTCAGATACAATTTCTTTATCGAATTGTTCATTTTGAGCCACAGTGATTTTTTCCTTCCAGTTGCCTATTACACCTTTCCTGAAGAATGAGCCCGTCTGATTATCAAAGGGCATATAAGAAATTTGACTTGGTTTCATATTGCTAATAGAACTGTAAGTGCTGTGCGTCCGTTCAATGTCTCCAACCGTGACCGGTCGACCGATGAATTGAGCCATCTTTTCCAAGGTTTCCCTGTAATTGGTTTTCATATCCTCATAGTATATATGTAACACGTTGTCTTCCAGTCCTGCTTCGTGCCACATAGTTTCATATGTCACATAGGGTCCATAAAGCATGGTTCCTTCTGCAAAGTCGTTCTCGACCAGTCTGTCCCACGGAGCTTCCCATTCGCCATCAAAAAAGGTCTTATAATAGTAAAAACTTGATACACATACATCTTTCGGATTGCGAGCAATGTGGATGACCTTTGCCCCTTTTTTCTTCACTTGCTTCAAGGGAAATACTTCGCGCGGTAAGTGACTTCTGAACAGTCTTGGTGACGGAATCGCATCTGGCCCACGACTATGGAATTGCGTTCGGCATTCTGTGTGGAATCCAGGCAATGCGACGTCGTCTCGCCACATTAACCATTCAAGCAATGGTTCCATAACTTTGTCACCGACCTTATAAATACCCCAGTCCGATTTATACATTTCACGGAGCGATATCAACAGCCAGTGTATACCGGATTTCGGAAAACCTACAACGACTACGTCATCACCCCGAAACTTGAATTTTTTCCGCCATACGCTCCTCCAATTTTGTGAAATCATACACACGGGTTGGGAAATAATGACTTCCAAACTTGCGAAATTGCGTAGAGATAGACATACTACAATCGTGGCGCCGACACAGTGTGACTGGCGCAGCTGAACTTTCTACTAAAGGTCATCGGGTAGGTCAGTCAACCTGTACAGTCAGCAGAGTTGTCAGTCACGTGGTTTACTGGCTGGGTACACATCGCCATTACATTTCCCTCAAAGTAGCCAAACCCCCGGGATAAAGCAATGGGAACAGTTGTACAATATAATTGAAAAATTTACGTCCAGGTTTCCATGATATTTTTAACCAATAGCCGTTTCTATCCTACACGTAAAGGGCGGCAGTCGTCGTGCCGCGTCGATATGGAACTCATAGCGACGTATACAACGCGTGTAAAATACATTGTTTATTTACATGAAATTCGAACACGCGCTGCGCTACGACCACCGCGCTTTAATATTGACTGCTGTTGTAGCTACTAAGGCTGTCACATGGCTCAAAACACATATGATCGACCGTCATAAGCTCGGGTGATGGCAAAGACCAAATGACCAAATCTTATATCTATAAATAAATGTAATTAGTGGTATGACTAAAATATCAATAAAGGTAATAGTCTTTCGAAAACTCTTGCTAATAAATATCTGATATAACTATAATAGATGTCATAATGTTATAACCAAAATCAGTCGTGAAAAACAAAGGATTCAATAGATAACAACTATCAATAGAACAAAAAATATACGTTTGCTAGACGTCAAAGAATGCAAAGACTGGCAAAACATACAATATTATTAATAATTACACGATTAAACAAAAGAGGGCTTAACCTGAGCCATTTCAACCCTATGTAGGAGTTGGAGCAGGGTTGAAATTTCGTTCAATATATTGTTGAATGACCCTCCAGAATGCTTTAATAATAGTCATGGACAGACCACCAGGGATGTGCATTCTGAAAAAATTCTGTCAACAGATAGATTTCCCGGGGGGGGGGGCTACTTCCACATTAAATGGGTAAGGGTGTGAAGCCCATCTCTCGAAAACCATACTCACTTCTAAACCATTTTTTTTTCTATTTACATACCCATACAACCTCTGTATGGGTCGTAAATAAAGAGCTGTGCAAGGAATAACACAACAGAGTCTTATACAGAACATGTACTTGAACTGAAAATTCCTTATCAGAATTAGCGTTGCAAAGCAATGCACTTGGGTGGATGTGAATTGTGCCCTAGAAAGACTCGACACTGAGTTGGTTTTATATGGGTGCAATTTTTCCCGAGATTACTAGAAAGGCCAGTACTCTTGATGCACGCATTCATATTGATTTGCCTTGGCCTAATAGTTGACAGTTGCCTGACCGACCACCTGTTGGAACATGCGTGTATTTACAATTTGTGCAATGCAGCTGCCCGAATAGAAAGGCTGCAAAGTTGTGCGTTTGCCTTTTAACTGCAAAACACAGCTATGGTACCCATAGTATGCTTCCAGAGCGACCTAACTCGTAATTGAGAAGACGGCAAGAAGAGGGGGGTAGTCAATTCAAGTTCTTAATTACATTTTACAATTTTTTTAATTATATTTTACAATTTGTGTTCAATTATGACATTGAATGTGAAAAACGCTTTATACACTACTAACTTACGGAAGAATAAAATAGATGATTACATTTTTCACTTTGCCCATGTCTACGAAATTACATTTTTTATTTATTTAAATTACATTATTAAGAAAATAAAAACAATTGATTACAGCTTACAAAAGTACTAGTATCCCTTATATAACCCTATAATAATTATCACTGACGTCACTTTGTTTCAATGACGTCATTCAACTAAATCCATTAAGAACACACACAATCCATGAATCCATTGCAATTCACTGATGTTTTGCTACAACGATGTCATTTCGCTAAACCCATTTAATATCATGTTCTCACTCGCGATTGGTCGCTATTAAAAAACAAAAAACAAATGAGAACGCGTTAGACCATCTAACTATGCCGCAAGTTAGGCTGCTCTAGAAAGGGGCTTTAATAAGGTTAGGTCGCCCGAACTGTAGGCATAAACGCCCTCAAGTGGTAAGATTTGTGTTTAGTTGAGTTTGTTTTTTCCATGGCCGCAATAAAGTCTTGTGGGATGAATTGGACTTCTGATAAAAAATTCGTATATGAAAAAAAAAAATCATGGATGGTACCCGTGAAGACCGTGTTATTTACACTAGAATGTCAACAGGGTTTAGGTAATTTGGTGTTGTGCGATCACCTTACCAGTGCAGGTGAAAGGTTAAAGCGCGGTGGTCGTCGCGCAGCGCGTGTTCAAATTTCATGTGAATAAACAACGTATTTTACACGCGTTGTATACGTCGCTATGAGTCCCATATCGAAGACGACGCGGCGCGACGACTGCCGGCCTTTAAAGTTCAGCGATCGTTGTTCAGAAAAACTGAGGACAACAATAATTGCAGCGGGGCAACAGGGCACTGAAGTCATATTTATTATCATCGCATTCAAGCACAGTATCGCTATAATGTAACGTTTATTTCCAAAGAACCATAGGCCACCGGCCCTAAATACACTCAAAGATACATCCTTAGTATATGTGGTCACAAGTAACACGGTAACAATTGAAGATATATTAAATACTAGTACACTGTAACAGTTAAATATCATTAAGGGTTGCTTACTCTAACAACGTTTCTCTTTCACAAAAAGAATAAAATAAATATTTAGCACAATTTTTAACAGTTTGTGAATTTTTGTTGGTGATTAAGTTAATTAAATGATGCTGTAGACGAGGCTGCTCATTGAACACATTTTGAATATAGCCTCAGCAGAAACTCATCTTCAATCCCACTAAAACAAACTGGGCAGATCCTGTTTGGTCTAGGTATGTTTAGATGGCGTCCATTTCAATCCATAGACTATGTGATGATGTTCTGATTTTTAACATAGCAAGTCGAAAAGCTGATGTCATTTCAATTGCAAGATACGATTCTAATTCCAGGTTAAGCTTAAATAGTTTATATGAAATCAATCTTTCAAATGAATCTACAACAGTACACCATTGTTGGAGATATATGTGTAAACACCGCTGACGA
Organism: Saccoglossus kowalevskii; assembly: GCF_978046115.1. NCBI lineage: Eukaryota > Metazoa > Hemichordata > Enteropneusta > Harrimaniidae > Saccoglossus > Saccoglossus kowalevskii. Next base: position 14,160,380 of record NC_140650.1, on the reverse strand, counting down.
AACCTGCCAAGAAACACATTTTCATTGCCCCACCCTGGTTGTACCACAGCTCCCCAAATCCGTAAAGAAATATTACCATTCTTAATAGTTTAACCCAGCATTCTTTGAGTCAACTAATGTACGTTGAAAATTGTAACATTAATAAACGCATGGGTTCATTTTGAGTATATTCAGCTAATATTTCACCATTCTGATTAAACGAAGAGAAAACATAGTTGGCGACCAAGTCCCTCTCTTACTGTTGTGTGGATTATATTGTAATGGTGTACATTTTCAACAGCTGGTGCCTTAGAATAACCCCAAATCTCGCTCTCGTACTGCATTATAAGGACAATTTTTGTGTCAAATATTTTAAAACATAAAAAGATAGGAACTGATCCAATTTGGCATATAGTAACCATAAGTGCATGGAGCGCTTTTGTAGCCTGATCCGCTAGATATTGTTGACAAATTGCCCAAGAACCACGTAGTGAGAGTTTTATACCCATATAAACGTATTACGACACTACTTCAATTATGTTCCCATCGTATCGCCACTGCTCGTATCTTCGTAACGTTTCTCCATTTCTGAAAACTGTTACATTGGTTTTGTTTATTAAATCTCAAATGGCAATTATCACAATAAGATTTCAACATATTAAGTAATCTTTGTAATCTAATTGCATTATAGGAAATCAAAACTAAATCAACCGTGAAAAGAAGATAAAATAGCTTAATTAAACCAACAGAACAAACCAACATTATCACCTAAAAGTGCGTCTAACTGAAGTTCTACGTGCAGGTCATTTATAAAAAAAAAAAGGAGACAAAATACACCCTTGATGTACTCTAACAGATCATCGCGTGCCATGACACATGATTTTACTTGTAAATACAAAGATATAAGAATGGAATACATTTTACCTCTAATACCTGCTTTACCAAATTTGAAAATAAAGCTGACCGACTGACTCTGTCGAATGCTTTTTCAAACAAATTTCTGTGTATGTTCATTTGTCTAATGAACTGTTTATCAAATACAGAATACATATTTTTAGTACAATTTTCTTTTAATTAGTACAATGCAACGTTTTGCTTTTAAGGTATTTTTTATGTAATGTTTTTTGATTTGATAACTTTGATAACTAAACAGATTTTCTATTGGCTCCAAATCTTTATCAAAGTTTGACACCCAATTCATAATAGTGCTTATATTGATTTTCTGACATCTTGTTTTCTGTGAAAAGTTTATTGGTAGGTTTGCAAATGTGTATCAGACTGTGCAAAAACTCTCTCCATGAGTTGGTTTTGAACCCCAGTATAGTATTCCTATGGGATTTGAGAGATACATTACGACGATATTATTACAAGATAAATGATTTCCTTCATTGAACACATACAAAAATGCATATTTCCACCGAGATCAGTGACCTTTGAATGTGTATCACCAGTGATCAGTCAAGTAGGAACAGTCAAACTATTTTATCAGATTTTCTCTATTTTTGCATACAGGACATCTGTCCTTCATACTAAGGGAAAACTTTATACTGATGAATAAGGTGACCAAGTTTGATAAAGTTTGTAATAGTATTAGTAAAGTTATTGTGCACACAATAACAATTATTAATGACCACGACAACGATAATATACCTTTCCCTTCCATCTTTGATGATACGGGCAAGGTAACAAAGAATTGAAATAATTAAACCAATCAGTTGGACTAGATGAAGATGGTGTGTGCTGGTCTGCATTTCAGAAGAATCACAACAAATGTTTGCTATCACTGTCACCAGCGGCTTTTCCTAACTCTGATAATCAATTCAAGAATTAAGTGTTCTTTTATGACGAAATTGTCGTAATTTTCACTGCAAATCTAACATAGCATGATTACATTCATCACATCACATTTACATAGTATCGCTATAATGGTTAACTGCGTGCTCAGTAGTTATTTATTAGTTGGAGACAAGTGCCCTCCTGTCTGAACAGGAAGGAACTACGCAGTATTGGGTTTCCTTAAAATTCGAACACTTATTTAGATAACAAACCTGGTGAAAGTATCAACAGAACCCAAACGCCCACATGGGAGATGTTGTTAAGGGTCATTTGCCCTATTAACGACCAATTATTTTTTAATGAAAAAGCTAAGAGTAATTCATAGTAAGAATAATAATTCACGGTGTACAAACAACTCAACTTGGTAGTGTTGTCATCTTGCAACCTATATCTATAGAGAGATGTACTTTGAGGAATACACCAGTGAATACAATTTTTTGTCATGTTTGATATGGTTCTAACGTGACATACACAACACATGCCCAATGTATTGTTTCTTTGTTATAAAAAAAGAATGTGGGAGCGGATGTGTGACACTTTTTATATACACAACTACCAATGGAATAAAAAAAATCAATCTTAGCAATGTTTTAAAAGTTTATTTTTAAATGTTTTAGAAAAACACAATGTACAAGCAAAACTAAAGATAAATAGATGTTGTTTGAATATAATTTATGCACACTATATTAGTCTGAAATCTACAGCGACTAATGAAATTTATCACCAAGGCATGATAGGAGATTTTTGTAACTGCTATACTCCAAGGTATAGCCCAAAGTAGATGAACACTTTTTAAAAAAAAAAAAAAAACACATAAAATGTTATTGGCAAGACTTTGAGGTACTGACAGATTTTGTATAACATTAAACAAAGCTGTGTGTGAAGAAAACAAATTGTGTTTGGGAATTTATTACAGTATGAATATAAAATATGTTTGTCGTTTGTCTTACCGTCAATACATACTAAAGTGTTGTTGACATGTACTTGTAGTACTGAGTGATTAGCATGTAGTACATTGGATACAAAAAAAATGTGACCAGAGTACAAATGAAATTCAAGAGAACATTGAGAGCTATAAAATAAGAAAGCTTTCTCTTTTTGAAAACAACACTAATTCTCCTGACTTTATTATAAAGTATCAGTAATACAAAAGTGTGCAACAGTATATGCATCAAAAATAAATTGACTACACTTGTCATTCTGTGTCTCTCACATCTAGTAGGGTTCCCACACATTGATTAATAATGTTAGGCATGTATAAGCATCTATGACCATATATGGGAATTACATGTATGACAATATATGGGAATGACATGTCTGACCATATATGGAAATGACATGTATGACCATATAAAGGCATGACATGTCTGACCATATATGGGAATGACATTTATGACCATATAAAGGCATGACATGTATGACCATATATGGGAATGACATGTATGACCATATAAAGGCATGACATGTCTGACCATATATGGGAATGACATGTATGACCATATAAAGGCATGACATGTATGACCATATATGGGAATGACATGTATGACCATATATAGGCAAGACATGTCTGACCATATATGGGAATGACATGTATGACCATATAAAGGCATGACATGTATGACCATATATGGGAATGACATGTATGACCATATATAGGCAAGACATGTCTGACCATATAAAGGTATGTCCCATTACTGCAATCAAGTATCTGATTTTGTTTGCTCAAAAATGCCATTTTCTTTTGCAAATTTTGTTCATAATTTTTTTTCGCATGTGCACAGGTGACAATCCCTCCACTGTAAGCATCACATATACGGCTGGTAGGCCAATTTGTGTTTGAATAACCATTTATTTCAAGGTATTTGCATGTTATAGACAACCATATATATGTATTCTAACTTGGTTTATACATGAATTAAAAAAATCTGAAATTCCAGAATATTCGACTATAGCCTTCGCAAATCACAACACGCAACACTCCTGCTGCACAAACCAATAAAGATGTTTCATAAAATGGCAGTTCATGTGAGCACGTTGTAAAATGAGTTTACTTTAGAATTTAAGTAGCAGTACTTACAAATTGTTGGTCTTGTTGAAAATACATATAGATGAACAGAGAAAGTCTTAAATAATCAGACTCCACAGGTCACATCATTAGAGATCCTGACTTCATTGTTGATTCATGACAAAAAGGGACTAAGAGTAATCTATACACTACAATAGGAAGCCACTTACAGCTCAATAAGTTATGATTGATAATTTTTTTTTTCAAAAATATTTAAAGCATGTATGAGTTAATATTAGCATATCATAATCCAATCACAATGTACACTCTAAAAATACAATAATTCAATAATTACAAATAAATATATTAATAATTACAAATAACAATATTTTAGCAATTAAAAGTGGAAATGTTACTTTTGGTATAAAAACTGGAAGCAACAACTATTATAAATGTCTTAAAATAAATGTGTTTTTCTGCATTATATGCATGTGTTGAATGTAACACAAAGATGTGTAAAAAGGGATCACTTTAGAGAGTTTTTTTTAATCTTTCACTTTCCCAGATAAGTTAATGAATACTTATTCTATAACTATCCCAGGCCTGTCAATGGATGAGGTAAAGCTCCATCATCACTAACTTTCCAGGCCTATTCATGGGCAGGATATGGACACCTCATCTCCAACTTTCCAGGCCTATTCATGGGCAGGATATGGACACCTCATCTCCAACTTTCCAGGCCTATTCATGGGCAGGATATGGACACCTCATCTCCAACTTTCCAGGCCTATTCATGGGCAGGATATGGACACCTCATCTCCAACTTTCCAGGCCTATTCATGGGCAGGATATGGACACCTCATCTCCAACTTTCCAGGCCTATTCATGGGCAGGATATGGACACCTCATCTCCAACTTTCCAGGCCTATTCATGGGCAGGATATGGACACCAAATCTCTAACTTTCCAGGCCTATTCATGGGCAGGATATGGACCCCTCATCTCTAACTTTCCAGGCCTATTCATGGGCAGGATATGGACACCTCATCTCCAACTTTCCAGGCCTATTCATGGGCAGGATATGGACCCCTCATCTCTAGCTTTCCAGGCCCATTCGTGGGTGGGATATGGACACCTCATCTTTAACTTTCGAGGTCTATTCATTTGTGAGATATGGACCCCTTCACCTCCAACTTCCCATACCCCTTCATGAGTGGGATATAGATACCTCATCTTTAACTTTCGAGGTCTATTCATTTGTGAGATATGGACCCCTTCACCTCCAACTTCCCATACCCCTTCATGAGTGGGACATAGATACCTCATCTTTAACTTTCGAGGTCTATTCATTTGTGAGATATGGACCCATCATCTCTAACTTTCCATGCTCATTCATGGGTGAGATATGGACCCCTCGTCTCTAGCTTCCGAGGCCCATTCATGGGTGGGATATGGACCCCTCATCTCTAGCTTCCCAGGCCCATTCATGGGTAGGATATGGACCCCCTCATCTCTAGCTTCCCTGGCCCATTCATGGGTGGGATTTTGACCCCCTCATCTCTAGCTTCCCTGGCCCATTCATGGGTGGGATATGGACCCCTCATCTCTAGCTTCCCTGGCCCATTCATGGGTGGGATTTTGACCCCCTCATCTCTAGCTTCCCTGGCCCATTCGTGGGTGGGATATGGACCCCTCATCTCTAGCTTCCCAGGCCCATTCATGGGTGGGATTTTGAACCCCTCATCTCTAGCTTCCCTGGCCCATTCATGGGTGGGATTTTGACCCCCTCATCTCTAGCTTCCCTGGCCCATTCATGGGTGGGATATGGACCCCTCATCACTAGCTTCCCTGGCCCATTCATGGGTGGGATTTTGACCCCCTCATCTCTAGCTTCCCAGGCCCATTCATGGGTGGGATATGGACCCCCTCATCTCTAGCTTCCCAGGCCCATTCATGGGTGGGATTTTGAACCCCTCATCTCTAACTTCCCAGGACCATTCATGGGTGGGATATGGACCCCCTCATCTCTAGCTTCCCAGGCCCATTCATGGGTGGGATATGGACCCCCTCATCTCTAGCTTCCCTGGCCCATTCATGGGTGGGATATGGACCCCTCATCTCTAGCTTCCCTGGCCCATTCATGGGTGGGATTTTGAACCCCTCATCTCTAACTTCCCAGGACCATTCATGGGTGGGATATGGACCCCCTCATCTCTAGCTTCCCAGGCCCATTCATGGGTGGGATTTTGACCCCCCCTCATCTCTAACTTCCCAGGCCCATTCATGGGTGGGATTTTGACCCCCTCATCTCTAGCTTCCCAGGCCCATTCATGGGTGGGATTTTGACCCCCACATCTCTAACTTCCCAGGACCATTCATGGGTGGGATTTGGACCCCCTCATCTCTAACTTTCCAGGCCCATTCATGGGTGGGATATGGACCCCTCATCTCTAACTTCCCAGGACCATTCATGGGTGGGATATGGACCCCTCATCTCTAGCTTCCCAAGACCATTCGTGGGTGGGATATGGACCCCCTCATCTCTAACTTCCCAGGACCATTCATGGGTGGGATATGGACCCCCTCATCTCTAGCTTCCCTGGCCCATTCATGGGTGGGATTTTGAACCCCTCATCTCTAACTTCCCAGGACCATTCATGGGTGGGATATGGACCCCCTCATCTCTAGCTTCCCTGGCCCATTCATGGGTGGGATTTTGAACCCCTCATCTCTAACTTCCCAGGACCATTCATGGGTGGGATATGGACCCCCTCATCTCTAGCTTCCCTGGCCCATTCATGGGTGGGATATGGACCCCTCATCTCTAACTTCCCAGGCCCATTCATGGGTGGGATATGGACCCCCTCATCTCTAGCTTCCCTGGCCCATTCATGGGTGGGATTTTGAACCCCTCATCTCTAACTTCCCAGGACCATTCATGGGTGGGATATGGACCCCCTCATCTCTAGCTTCCCTGGCCCATTCATGGGTGGGATTTTGAACCCCTCATCTCTAACTTCCCAGGACCATTCATGGGTGGGATATGGACCCCCTCATCTCTAGCTTCCCTGGCCCATTCATGGGTGGGATTTTGAACCCCTCATCTCTAACTTCCCAGGCCCATTCATGGGTGGGATTTTGACCTCCTCATCTCTAGCTTCCCAGGCCCATTCATGGGTGGGATATGGACCCCCTCATCTCTAGCTTCCAAGGCCCATTCATGGGTGGGATTTTGAACCCCTCATCTCTAACTTCCCAGGACCATTCATGGGTGGGATATGGACCCCCTCATCTCTAACTTCCCAGGCCCATTCATGGGTGGGATTTTGAACCCCTCATCTCTAGCTTCCCTGGCCCATTCATGGGTGGGATATGGACACCTCATCTCTAACTTCCCAGGACCATTCATGGGTGGGATATGGACCTCCTCATCTCTAGCTTCCCAGGCCCATTCATGGGTGGGATATGGACCCCCTCATCTCTAGCTTCCCTGGCCCATTCATGGGTGGGATTTTGAACCCCTCATCTCTAACTTCCCAGGACCATTCATGGGTGGGATATGGACCCCTCATCTCTAACTTCCCAGGCCCATTCATGGGTGGGATATGGACCCCTCATCTCTAGCTTCCCTGGCCCATTCATGGGTGGGATATGGACACCTCATCTCTAACTTCCCAGGACCATTCATGGGTGGGATATGGACCTCCTCATCTCTAGCTTCCCAGGCCCATTCAAGGGTGGGATATGGACCCCTTCATCTCTAGCTTCTCTGGCCCATTCATGGGTGGGATTTTGAACCCCTCATCTCTAACTTCCCAGGACCATTCATGGGTGGGATATGGACCCCCTCATCTCTAGCTTCCCAGGCCCATTCAAGGGTGGGATTTTGAACCCCTCATCTCTAGCTTCCCAGGCCCATTCATGGGTGGGATATGGACCCCTCATCTCTAGCTTCCCAGGCCCATTCATGGGTGGGATATGGACCCCTCATCTCTAGCTTCCCTGGCCCATTCATGGGTGGGATTTTGAACCCCTCATCTCTAGCTTCCCAGGCCCATTCATGGGTGGGATATGGACCCCTCATCTCTAGCTTCCCTGGCCCATTCATGGGTGGGATTTTGAACCCCTCATCTCTAACTTCCCAGGACCATTCATGGGTGGGATTTTGAACCCCTCATCTCTAGCTTCCCAGGCCCATTCATGGGTGGGATATGGACCCCTCATCTCTAGCTTCCCTGGCCCATTCATGGGTGGGATTTTGAACCCCTCATCTCTAACTTCCCAGGCCCATTCATGGGTGGGATATGGACCCCTCATGTCTAGCTTCCCTGGCCCATTCATGGGTGGGATATGGACCCCTCATATCTAGCTTCCCTGGCCCATTCATGGGTGGGATTTTGAACCCCTCATCTCTAACTTCCCAGGACCATTCATGGATGGGATATGGACCTCCTCATCTCTAGCTTCCCAGGCCCATTCATGGGTGGGATATGGACCCCCTCATCTCTAGCTTCCCTGGCCCATTCATGGGTGGGATTTTGAACCCTTCATCTCTAACTTCCCAGGACCATTCATGGGTGGGATATGGACCCCTCATCTCTAGCTTCCCAGGCCCATTCATGGGTGCGATATGGACCCCTCAACTCTAGCTTCCCTGGCCATTCATGGGTGGGATTTTGAACCCCTCATCTCTAACTTCCCAGGACCATTCATGGGTGGGATATGGACCCCCTCATCTCTAGCTTCCCAGGCCCATTCATGGGTGGGATATGGACCCCTCATCTCTAGCTTCCCAGGCCCATTCATGGGTGGGATATGGACCCCTCATCTCTAGCTTCCCAGGACCATTCATGGGTGGGATATGGACCCCCTCATCTCTAGCTTCCCTGGCCCATTCATGGGTGGGATTTTGAACCCCTCATCTCTAACTTCCCAGGACCATTCATGGGTGGGATATGGACCCCCTCATCTCTAGCTTCCCAGGCCCATTCATGGGTGGGATTTTGAACCCCTCATCTCTAGCTTCCCTGGCCCATTCATGGGTGGGATATGGACCCCTCATCTCTAACTTCCCTGGCCCATTCATGGGTGGGATATGGACCCCTCATCTCTAACTTTCCAGGACCATTCATGGGTGGGATATGGACCCCCTCATCTCTAGCTTCCCAGGCCCATTCATGGGTGTGATATGGACCCCCTTATCTCTAGCTTCCCAGGCCCATTCATGGGTGGGATATGAACCCCCTCATCTCTAGCTTCTCTGGCCCATTCATGGGTGGGATATGGACCCCCTCATCTCTAGCTTCCCTGGCCCATTCATGAGTGGAAAATGGAGACAGTCAGATATGGTCCCTTCATCTCTAGCTCCAACCCAGCATATCACCAACCTGTCAGAATCATTTAATGAAGATGACAAAGTCATATACACTTCTTTGTCCCACATTGGCTGCAGGCATTACTAATAAATCCTACACACATGTGCATGGTATTTACGGACATTGCTAAACAAAAGTTTAAAGCCATTTTCAGACAGAAAAACAAAATTTGTAACTTGGAAGTATATCATCACACAAATATTTCTTTGACAGTTAGAAAGATTTCACTTGTAGTAAAAAATGTTAAAATTGCATGATCTCAAAAATCACACTCTTGTTGGCAGACATTAAGTAATCACTGCTACATGCTTTCCTGCCTGAAATCGGATATCTATTTTTTTTATACAATTTCTATAATGTTTTTGTAAATTCTATGTTGATTCTGGACCAAATGTACAACATTTCGCAATAATGTCCACATTTGATGGAAAAAATGGGCAGGGTTTAAGAAAAGCAACAAAAATTGAAAGATTGCTGTGAAAAAATTAGTAACATGATTTCCATCTTAAGATATCCGCTTTATATTTTCTGTACAGGGAAAGCGAATAAGAGCATCTGAAATATGTTAGCAAAATGTTATTTAAACTCTAAATCTGGTAGATAAAATCACCAAGAACTAATTACTCTAAACTAAAACAAAGCCCTGCTTTTTAAAATTGTGACCAGTTTTGGAAAAAAAATACTTATTGAATGTTTATATATAAGTATTATTTTTCCAAGTTATCAAATTTGTTCGCCACAAAAAAAGACAATTGGAATCAAATGTATGAGAAACAGACTCAATTTGAAAAACAAAATAAAAATTTGAAATAAAAGATGATTGAACACCGGAGTAAATAATTCTCACAATCTCTTCATATTACTGTATCAAACATCGCCATTGACCTTGAAATGTTGTCATCCTGCAGATGTAAAAAGACAGAAGATAAGAGCGCCCTCTATTTTGTAAAACACAAATGAGAATACTTTTGTTTTTACAATCACAATAATGATTTGTGAAAATAGGAATTAATGCAGGTTATTGAAAGACAATTATATTATAATCACTCTAGTCATGACTATAAGATGAACACTATACAGAGTAAAACACAACTATTGTGTATTCAATTAGCATAATCATAATTAGTTTGAAGTCATTACTATAATTAAGGCTCTACACAAAACACCTAAACATAACCATGATTGTTTTCTTCCCACACTTTATCAATTTTACAAAATAGTAAAAACATAAGTGAGAAATCACTTTAAAACTAGCAGAAACTATTTTATCAGTATCCTCGGGGGCAGACATCCGGGCATTTTCACCGCCTGGCAACCCGCAGCGTTGAGAAAACAAAGACCCAAAACTCGCATAAAACGGTACTTTTGGATGATTGTTGAGACTCCTCTGAACAGTGTAACAAAATTAGCTCTACGTGTGTAACATATATAAATTTGGTTGTTCGCGATTACTTTAAAGTTGAGTTTGTGTTGTTTTCTCGAATTTTCACCGGCTCGACTAGTGTTCCACAGCAGCGCACACAGAGCCCATAGAAATGCATGGTACAGTGGTGTGCGTCTTAGCAACGTGGAACGTCTGTGACGTAGCTCCGCCCCCGAGGATATATGTTTACATGCTGCTAGCTAAAGAATGGCAAACTTGTTTAAGACATTTTAATATTTGTGCTGTGTTCATTGCCTGAGTTCCATCTTTGATTGCAACAATCACAGTCCAGAGATTGATTGCCATGATTACCAATCAAGATCAAAATTTAACATAACCGAACACAATCACGACTGGTTAACCATGATTGAGATTGGAGATGATAGCGCCCTCTATATACGATGTAGGGAAACATAAGTGAGGCATGTTTGTTTTGTTCAATCCTGATTGTGATAGCACATTTGATTATGTATAACTACTGCATACTGTCCTGATCATACCCTGGATCGTAATCGTCATGATTAACCCTTACCTGGTCATGAAAAATTACATAGGACTGGCGGGATAAGGGTTAAAGACGACAGGCAGCCTTTGGGCAATGGACAGATTGCAAATATGCAAATATATTAAAATAGTTTTCAGTTTTTTAACTAGTGGCATGCAAACATATATTCTGATAACATCCTGTGTTTCTCACACATATATTTGTCTTTTAGTGAAACTGAATGAGAGGGTGAGGAAAAAAAGTTATTAGAATTACATGTTTTGTTTGGAGCCTCAATTTCAGAAATGACATCAAAATAATCATAACCATGACTGTACAAATAGAATGCAGCCCTGATCAATATCAAATAGCGCCTTGTATACAGTGAAATGTAATTGAATATCGAGAAGGACCCTCTATATGGTGAAATATAATTGAATCATAATAGCCCCCTCTATATAGTGAAATATAATTGAATCATATCTAGAAGCGCCCTCTATATATTGAAATATAATTGAATCATATCTAGAAGCGCCTCTATATAGTGAAATATAATTGAATCATATCTAATAGCCCCCTCTATATGGTGAAATATAATTGAATCATATCTAATAGCCCCCTCTATATAGTGAAATATAATTGAATCATATCTAATAGCCCCCTCTATATAGTGAAATATAATTGAATCATATCTAGAAGCGCCTCTATATAGTGAAATATAATTGAATCATATCTAATAGCCCCCTCTATATGGTGAAATATAATTGAATCATATCTAATAGCCCCCTCTATATAGTGAAATATAATTGAATCATATCTAATAGCCCCCTCTATATAGTGAAATATAATTGAATCATATCTAATAGCCCCCTCTATATGGTGAAATATAATTGAATCATATCTAATAGCCCCCTCTATATAGTGAAATATAATTGAATCATATCTAGAAGCGCCTCTATATGGTGAAATATAATTGAATCATATCTAATAGCCCCCTCTATATGGTGAAATATAATTGAATCATATCTAATAGCCCCCTCTATATAGTGAAATATAATTGAATCATATCTAATAGCCCCCTCTATATAGTGAAATATAATTGAATCATATCTAATAGCCCCCTCTATATGGTGAAATATAATTGAATCATATCTAATAGCCCCCTCTATATAGTGAAATATAATTGAATCATATCTAGAAGCGCCTCTATATGGTGAAATATAATTGAATCATATCTAATAGCCCCCTCTATATAGTGAAATATAATTGAATCATATCTAGAAGCGCCTCTATATGGTGAAATATAATTGAATCATATCTAATAGCCCCCTCTATATAGTAAAATATAATTGAATCATATCTAATAGCCCCCTCTATATGGTGAAATATAATTGAATCATAATAGCCCCCTCTATATAGTGAAATATAATTGAATCATATCTAGAAGCGCCTCTATATGGTGAAATATAATTGAATCATATCTAATAGCCCCCTCTATATATTGAAATATAATTGAATCATATCTAGAAGCGCCTCTATATAGTGAAATATAATTGAATCATATCTAATAGCCCCCTCTATATAGTGAAATATAATTGAATCATATCTAGAAGTGCCCTCTATATAGTGAAATATAATTGAATCATATCTAATAGCCCCCTCTATATAGTGAAATATAATTGAATCATATCTAGAAGCGCCTCTATATAGTGAAATATAATTGAATCATATCTAATAGCCCCCTCTATATAGTGAAATATAATTGAATCATATCTAATAGCCCCCTCTATATGGTGAAATATAATTGAATCATAATAGCCCTCTCTATATAGTGAAATATAATTGAATCATATCTAGAAGCGCCTCTATATAGTGAAATATAATTGAATCATATCTAATAGCCCCCTCTATATAGTGAAATATAATTGAATCATATCTAATAGCCCCCTCTATATAGTGAAATATAACTGAATCATATCTAGAAGCGCCTCTATATGGTGAAATATAATTGAATCATATCTAATAGCCCCCTCTATATAGTAAAATATAATTGAATCATATCTAATAGCCCCCTCTATATAGTGAAATATAATTGTATCATATCTAATAGCCCCCTCTATATAGTGAAATATAATTGAATCATATCTAATAGCACCCTCTATATAGTGAAATATAATTGAATCATATCTAATAGCCCCCTCTATATGGTGAAATATAATTGTATCATATCTAATAGCCCCCTCTATATGGTGAAATATAATTGTATCATATCTAATAGCCCCCTCTATATAGTGAAATATAATTGAATCATATCTAATAGCCCCCTCTATATAGTGAAATATAATTGAATCATATCTAATAGCCCCCTCTATATGGTGAAATATAATTGTATCATATCTAATAGCCCCCTCTATATAGTGAAATATAATTGTATCATATCTAATAGCCCCCTCTATATAGTGAAATATAATTGAATCATATCTAATAGCCCCCTCTATATGGTGAAATATAATTGTATCATATCTAATAGCCCCCTCTATATAGTGAAATATAATTGTATCATATCTAATAGCCCCCTCTATATAGTAAAATATAATTGTATCATATCTAATAGCCCCCTCTATATAGTGAAATATAATTGTATCATATCTAATAGCCCCCTCTATATAGTGAAATATAATTGTATCATATCTAATAGCCCCCTCTATATAGTGAAATATAATTGTATCATATCTAATAGCCCCCTCTATATGGTGAAATATAATTGTATCATATCTAATAGCCCCCTCTATATAGTGAAATATAATTGAATCATATCTAATAGCCCCCTCTATATAGTGAAATATAATTGTATCATACCAGTATCTAATAGCCCCCTCTATATGGTGAAATATAATTGAATCATATCTAATAGCCCCCTCTATATGGTGAAATATAATTGAATCATATCTAATAGCCCCCTCTATATGGTGAAATATAATTGAATCATATCTAATAGCCCCCTCTATATGGTGAAATATAATTGAATCATATCTAATAGCCCCCTCTATATGGTGAAATATAATTGAATCATATCTAATAGCCCCCTCTATATAGTGAAATATAATTGAATCATATCTAATAGCCCCCTCTATATAGTGAAATATAATTGAATCATATCTAATAGCCCCCTCTATATGGTGAAATATAATTGTATCATATCTAATAGCCCCCTCTATATAGTGAAATATAATTGAATCATATCTAATAGCCCCCTCTATATAGTGAAATATAATTGTATCATATCTAATAGCCCCCTCTATATAGTGAAATATAATTGAATCATATCTAATAGCCCCCTCTATATAGTGAAATATAATTGAATCATATCTAATAGCCCCCTCTATATGGTGAAATATAATTGAATCATATCTAATAGCCCCCTCTATATAGTGAAATATAATTGAATCATATCTAATAGCCCCCTCTATATAGTGAAATATAATTGAATCATATCTAATAGCCCCCTCTATATAGTGAAATATAATTGAATCATATCTAATAGCCCCCTCTATATAGTGAAATATAATTGAATCATATCTAATAGCCCCCTCTATATAGTGAAATATAATTGAATCATATCTAATAGCCCCCTCTATATAGTGAAATATAATTGAATCATATCTAATAGCCCCCTCTATATAGTGAAATATAATTGAATCATATCTAGAAGCGCCTCTATATAGTGAAATATAATTGAATCATATCTAGAAGCGCTTCTATATAGTGAAATATAATTGTATCATATCTAATAGCCCCCTCTATATGGTGAAATATAATTGAATCATATCTAGAAGCGCCTCTATATGGTGAAATATAATTGAATCATATCTAATAGCCCCCTCTATATGGTGAAATATAATTGAATCATATCTAATAGCCCCCTCTATATGGTGAAATATAATTGAATCATATCTAATAGCCCCCTCTATATAGTGAAATATAATTGAATCATATCTAGAAGCGCCTCTATATAGTGAAATATAATTGAATCATATCTAATAGCCCCCTCTATATAGTGAAATATAATTGTATCATATCTAATAGCCCCCTCTATATAGTGAAATATAATTGAATCATATCTAATAGCCCCCTCTATATAGTGAAATATAATTGAATCATATCTAATAGCCCCCTCTATATGGTGAAATATAATTGTATCATATCTAATAGCCCCCTCTATATATTGAAATATAATTGAATCATATCTAATAGCCCCCTCTATATATTGAAATATAATTGAATCATATCTAATAGCCCCCTCTATATAGTGAAATATAATTGAATCATATCTAATAGCCCCCTCTATATGGTGAAATATAATTGAATCATATCTAATAGCCCCCTCTATATGGTGAAATATAATTGAATCATATCTAATAGCCCCCTCTATATAGTGAAATATAATTGAATCATATCTAATAGCCCCCTCTATATATTGAAATATAATTGAATCATATCTAATAGCCCCCTCTATATGGTGAAATATAATTGAATCATATCTAATAGCCCCCTCTATATAGTGAAATATAATTGAATCATATCTAGAAGCGCCTCTATATAGTGAAATATAATTGAATCATATCTAATAGCCCCCTCTATATAGTGAAATATAATTGTATCATATCTAATAGCCCCCTCTATATAGTGAAATATAATTGAATCATATCTAATAGCCCCCTCTATATAGTGAAATATAATTGAATCATATCTAGAAGCGCCTCTATATAGTGAAATATAATTGAATCATATCTAATAGCCCCCTCTATATAGTGAAATATAATTGAATCATATCTAATAGCCCCCTCTATATAGTGAAATATAATTGAATCATATCTAATAGCCCCCTCTATATAGTGAAATATAATTGAATCATATCTAGAAGCGCCTCTATATAGTGAAATATAATTGAATCATATCTAATAGCCCCCTCTATATGGTGAAATATAATTGAATCATATCTAATAGCCCCCTCTATATAGTGAAATATAATTGAATCATATCTAATAGCCCCCTCTATATGGTGAAATATAATTGAATCATATCTAATAGCCCCCTCTATATAGTGAAATATAATTGAATCATATCTAATAGCCCCCTCTATATAGTGAAATATAATTGAATCATATCTAATAGCCCCCTCTATATGGTGAAATATAATTGAATCATATCTAATAGCCCCCTCTATATAGTAAAATATAATTGAATCATATCTAATAGCCCCCTCTATATGGTGAAATATAATTGAATCATATCTAATAGCCCCCTCTATATAGTGAAATATAATTGAATCATATCTAATAGCCCCCTCTATATGGTGAAATATAATTGAATCATATCTAATAGCCCCCTCTATATAGTGAAATATAATTGAATCATATCTAATAGCCCCCTCTATATGGTGAAATATAATTGAATCATATCTAATAGCCCCCTCTATATAGTGAAATATAATTGTATCATATCTAATAGCCCCCTCTATATAGTGAAATATAATTGAATCATATCTAATAGCCCCCTCTATATGGTGAAATATAATTGAATCATATCTAATAGCCCCCTCTATATAGTAAAATATAATTGAATCATATCTAATAGCCCCCTCTATATGGTGAAATATAATTGAATCATATCTAATAGCCCCCTCTATATAGTGAAATATAATTGAATCATATCTAATAGCCCCCTCTATATGGTGAAATATAATTGAATCATATCTAATAGCCCCCTCTATATAGTAAAATATAATTGAATCATATCTAATAGCCCCCTCTATATGGTGAAATATAATTGTATCATATCTAATAGCCCCCTCTATATAGTGAAATATAATTGAATCATATCTAATAGCCCCCTCTATATGGTGAAATATAATTGAATCATATCTAATAGCCCCCTCTATATAGTAAAATATAATTGAATCATATCTAATAGCCCCCTCTATATGGTGAAATATAATTGAATCATATCTAATAGCCCCCTCTATATAGTAAAATATAATTGAATCATATCTAATAGCCCCCTCTATATGGTGAAATATAATTGAATCATATCTAATAGCCCCCTCTATATAGTAAAATATAATTGTATCATATCTAATAGCCCCCTCTATATAGTGAAATATAATTGAATCATATCTAGAAGCGCCTCTATATAGTGAAATATAATTGAATCATATCTAATAGCCCCCTCTATATAGTGAAATATAATTGAATCATATCTAATAGCCCCCTCTATATGGTGAAATATAATTGAATCATATCTAATAGCCCCCTCTATATGGTGAAATATAATTGAATCATATCTAGAAGTGCCCTCTATATAGTGAAATATAATTGAATCATATCTAATAGCCCCCTCTATATAGTGAAATATAATTGAATCATATCTAATAGCCCCCTCTATATAGTGAAATATAATTGAATCATATCTAGAAGTGCCCTCTATATAGTGAAATATAATTGAATCATATCTAATAGCCCCCTCTATATAGTGAAATATAATTGAATCATATCTAATAGCCCCCTCTATATAGTGAAATATAATTGAATCATATCTAATAGCCCCCTCTATATGGTGAAATATAATTGTATCATATCTAATAGCCCCCTCTATATAGTGAAATATAATTGAATCATATCTGACACAATTGATCAATTAATTATTTAATTAATGCAAAGTCATTAATTTGACAATTAAAAACATTCGCTTACCCTTTTACAAGAGTCCATAAACTCATCTATTGTTATAACACCATCTTTGTTAAGATCCATTTTCTGATTATCAAAAAGAAGAAGGTACATTTTGAAAAATTCAGCTCTGAAATCCAGAATAATCTGACAATTCTACTGTACTGCAACACATGATGTAGTAGATAATTTGCGAAAACTGTAATAGACGGCCAGTTACCCTGACCCTTTAACACTGCATAGCAGGACTTAGATGACTTACTTGAAAAACTTTCTCAGCATGTTCTTTCGGTGTCAGCTCTTCTCCCTTCGCTTCAGCATACTTTCCCATCATTTCATAAATTGCATGTACTATATCACACATTTCCTGTGAACAGTTGGAATCCAGTTTTCATTAGAGAATTGTTGAATGGACACAAAGATACCACACTGGGATGATGAGTTTCATTCATCATTAGGATCACACGTGGCGTAGCGCCAATAAAGATTTCTATATTTGATAATATGTGAAAGTAACTGGGCAATAAAAGCCTATTTTTCAGATAACGTGAGTTAATACTTCCGGCAAATACTTCTATATAGGGTACACCATGCAATGACATATTTGTTTTGTTTTCAATTGAGAGAAAAAATGAAAATGTAGGTGATCCCTAAAATTCCACTGTATGTCTACGTGTATACATATTTTTTTGTTTTTTACTGAATAATGGCAAAAAAACTTGAATTCATAGCAGGTGGTCATTAGACTGGATACATCGCTGAACATATAAATTATAACAACGTCCAGACAACTATTCTTCCAATTCTTCTATTCCACAGTTTCACTAATAAATTTTTTGTTCGACGTTGACTTCCCTGAACTTTTTTGATTGATAACAATTTGGATGAGTTGCAGTGGTATATATATGCATTTAATTTATGTATAAACAACATTTTTGAATTACATGCACATACTTCGCTATGCATAGTATGTTTTGTATATTTGTATTTCCTAAAAACAGGAAATTTAATGATGTTATCCTAAGATGTACTTAAGGCATAAACATATCAAGTATCAATTTAATCAGGTCTATAGTTTCAAAGAAAAAGTTGAAAATAGCATTTTTTTTACCAAAACTTGACAAAACAAGTAACTGTAGTCAACATATTTCTAGAAATATAAAAAGTTTGAATATGAACAATCAAAGAATTTTAGAGATATGGCTCCAAAACTGCATTTACCGATACTAAAATAAAATGGCCACCAGTGGGCGGTTATTAGCCTGATCCGACAACAATTTTAAACATTAAACATACACAGAAGTCAAAACATAAGTCTCCATTATTACTGCATTTATTACTGTCTCACTGTGACGTTTTTGGCACTATTTTATTGAATGCGTTAGAATACATACATTTGTAATAGTGTTATATATCACCTGATCACCTGAGTGTATTGATATGTAAAAAGAAGTGCCAACTGAAAATGGTGGAATAAACAAAAGTTAAATGTGAAAACTCTCTCTGGTTTCTTTGATGTTTCGTGTATTCCTGAGTCAACACATCATAGTCACTTAAACTATAGAACTGGTGATATTATCAGAAAATGAACAAATCTGATAGAATTCACCTCAAAGCACCTGAATATAAAAGCAATTTAAATAATCGTTTCCAAGAAGTGTCATTTATGTAAAGTTAAGTGGGGAGAGTGAAGCAAATAAATTCAATATAACTTGAATGCTATGTATACAACTTGTGTAAACTACATTGTTTTTTTTTTCAAATGAAATTCAACAAAGTAGTAGTGAAATGTGATTACTGTTTACTGATTCATCACATATGTCTTACCTCGCGTGTGATGTGTCCATCTTGATTTATATCGTACAGCTTAAATGCCCAGTCTAACTTCTCATGTAATGTTCCTCTAGATAAAATTGATAAACCAAACACGAATTCCTGCTCAAAAAATAAAAAGAGTCGATATTGTGTTAGTTACGCAATAATATAATTACATCAATATGACTGGCAAATGTTTGAGAATTGTCACCGATATATTCACAATGCACCAAGTAATATATAGTACATCGCACAATTTGGCATCTTGCTAGATGGATATAACTGTGGAAATAAGATTTTTTGGGGGGAATTTGAAAATATTAAAGAGCTTAAACAAGCAATGTAGTTTTCATACAAATGAAACTTAAATTGGATGTTAAAGGATACGTAATGTGTTCGACTGAGATTGAATGATTGTCACGATATCAATATTTTTCAATTTTCGAACCCTCAATTTAGAGAGCATTTTGAATGCACCTCGGATAATCATTGTGGCATGTTGTATTTTAAATTATCTGCAGCACTTTTTGTTTTGTCATCTGAAGTTCAATGGAATAAACACCTAATACACAACATTTCACGGAATTCAAGCAATTTTCATTTTGACGAATAAGAGATCTACTTGTTTGCATATTTACATACGTGCATTAACTGGTTGGCAAGTAACATCAGGCAGTTCGCACATAATAAAATAATGAAATTGTTTGCCACCATTTTTAAATATACTATATGTACATGCAGATATCCTCGTTTAGTAATAAAACGTACATGTGCGTTACATGTTCTGTCAAATATGTACGGTCAGTAAAATGTGAACCTCATCGTGCAGCAGCTTAAACACTTGATAGATAGATGTCTACCCACGATGCAACACAACAGTTCACCATATAATATACTTCATAAGAATTCTGTTTACTAATATTGTCATTAATAGGTCAGCTCAAACTGACAGGTAAAGGTATAAGTGATAAGTGATAGAATAGATGAAAATACATACCTCAAAACTAATGCTCCCATTTTTGTCGGTATCAAATGTATTGAACACATAATGTGCATATAGACTCGCATCTGGGGAAAGAAAACCTAAAATTGTATAACTTGCATGAAAGCTGCTTTGGTAACCACATCACAGTCCTGGTAATCCTATCACAACCCTGCTAACCTCATCACAGCCCTGTTAATTCTATCACAACCCGGTTAACCCTATCACAGCCTTATTAACCTTATCACAACCCTGTTAACCCTATCACAGCCCTATTTACCCAATCACAGTCCTGTTTACCCTATCACAGCCCTGTTAAGCCAATCACAGCCCTGTTAACCCTATCACAGCTCTGTTAACCCTATCACAGCCCTGTTAACCCTATCACAGCCTCGTTCAGCCTATATCAGACATGTTAACCCAATCACAGCTCTGTTAACCCTAACACAGCCTTATTAACCCTATCACAACCCTGTTAACCCTATCACAGTCCTGTTAACCCTATCACAGCTCTGTTAACCCAATCACAGCTCTGTTAACTCTAGCACAGCCCTGTTAACCCAATCACAGCCCTGTTAACCCAATCACAGCCCTGTTAACCTTATCACAGTCCTGTTAACCCAATCACAGCCCTGTTAACCCTATCAGAAACACATTTTTGGGGGAAATTTTCTTTAAATTCTTTCAAAAATTTCAAACAGAGCCATAAAGGATTTTTGTTTTGACAGGTGTTTTGATCAATCAATGTATTTTATAGAACAAGATTTTTTTTTTATTTGCAAAAATGGAAGCCATAGGCCAAGACCTGTGCATTATGACTGCCTTTAATCAGATAACAAGTATCTATGGCGACGCAATGACGCAATGCTTAGGAAAAGATCCATATATAGAACCAGGCATGATCACATATAGTCTGCCATTATATTATTCATCATTTAAAAAAAATACAGAAATATAATTTTCATATTCAAGTATTTAATGGACTTTTCCAATATATCACATTGTCTAGTGATCACCGTTGTCATTCTGACATGACATAGGTGCACGGTGCATGGAAGAGACAATGTTGTGCATAGCAATATATTTTGCAGTCATTCATATAATAACAATAAATGCATTTATGAAGAATGTAATTTTATTTTAATTGATTGACAACAACTAACATATTATCCAAACAATAGCAATACTGTGTGCGAGACTTTGAAATTTGGAATAAAAAAAACCAAGTATTTACAGAGACACGCCAACAGATTTTACCTTTCAGGTTTAGACAGTAGAGCCGATATAATAGCGATCTAACTTATATTGGCTATGATTTAGTTTATTAGGGCTGAATGTACCATATTCGTCATATACATTGCACGTAACCATGGAAACAATGTAGTTTCCTTAGAGAGAGGTAGCAGAATATAAATAACCATGCACTTGTAGAGTGAACTGAAGCATCGCCTTGGCAACAGAGACACAGAAAGACATTACTATGGCAATATATGTATACCCTTAAGTAGTCACACGTACCACTTGGAAAGTTCTTATCCAGAAATTTAGTTTTCAGGTAAATTTCTGCATGCGAAGGTAATTTAATACTACTTGATAAGAATTATGCTAGAGTGTGAGATCAAACATTTCCAACGACGAACACGTAAGCAGTATTTTAACACTACCAAGATGAGGATATGACAGCCGTCAATTACCATGGAAACTACAATAAACAATCATTGAATAAAACAGCAACAGAGGAAAGGCGCCAAATACATAAATGAGATGAGGCAGATCGGTGTTAAAATTGGCGGCATTTTAATATGCTTCAGTGCATCTGCAATCATCTTCAGAACACTTCGAAACTAGAGGTAATCAAGCCGTCAAAAATCATTATCGGAATGTACGATATAAAATATAATCCACACATCTCATTCTTAATACACTTCAGTTATTTTAGGACCAAAACGATAAAAAGTTGAGCAAAGTGCCAAAACAAATTGACATGAGTACATATTTTTCAACTAAAGTGTATTTTCGCTCTTGACTCAGTCGGCACTGAGTGATCGGTTGCAGCTCGATGGAAACGTGCTAGCACCAATCAAGAATGGCATCGGCTTCTTGAAAATAAGGTATATGCCTTGCAACAAAAGAAATAACTTTTACATAAAAAAAAATTAATATATAATATTTGCAGAGGTGAATTGTAAAGCCTGTATTTTTTTTATTGAGATTGAGACATCATTTACAGCTGTATGAACATGTAGCTATAGCCGTATAAAGTTCGCAGCGTAAAGTGCTTGTGCTGTTTGTACTCCTATTTTTGTCACTACTGAGTGGGCGTAGCCGACCACGGAAATCTCCCTTATATGCTTGGCAGACAATGTGAGCTATATACCACACATTAGGTGTACTGTTACATAAAGTGTAGTAAAAGCTAAAGTTAGAAAGACCAATTCATAGTGGACTCAAGCAATGTGTGCCTTAAATCCAACCAAGATAAAGTTTCAGATGAGCTGCTAATAAATACAGAGATTTAGTGCAGTTATAGTAAATTTCTTACAACCATACCTCATACTAAGAACACGAATGTAAACATGAATGTATATTCACAATAATTAGATTTTCTTCAGTTTATATATCAACATAACTAATATGTCGTACACTTTGATTACTGTCACTGTACATGCACAGCAGGTCTCGACATGACATTGACCGTCTGAAAAGCTGCATGTCGTTCCGTTCACATGTCATAACCTGCATGAATCCGTTCTTATACGGAAACAAGAGGAAATCGATCTTTGGTTGTGCGACAGTTATACAACTATTATCAGATTACGTGTACTATTAAATTCGTCTACGAACAGGAACTTTAATCTTCTTAGTTCCCAATTGCAATCTTATAAATGCACTTTCTGTCAAAATATCCACTGATATCGCTAATGGTTTTACTCTGTCAAAGATAAGTTGTGATAGGCGGCAATATGTGATATAAAAATCTAGTCTAAGCGTTTAAATTATAAGTGGCTATATTAACGATCGCTTGTAGCGGTTTGAACGTTTGCTAACAAACATTACTTAACACCTATTTAAATGGTGTAGAAAAACATGAAATTCATATTTGTCATCAAATTCAAATATTTCAACTAGCTCATGGTGTATAGAAAATGACAAACTTAATTATATGAGTATGTTCACGCGAAAATGTGTAAAGGTACAATGTAGTGTCATATAGAAACGGTATCCTACTTCTTGTATCTTTGTTTAATTAATAATATGTTGATATAATCATCTTATCACAATATAGGCTGTGAAAAAGAACTAAGAAATTACACTGTTTCCATAATCCCATATTGGTGTACTCCTGTTTTACTTTCCGAATATCATTATTTGCTTATTGTACTGATAGCAAGATTTGTAACAATATTCAAATTTAACAATACATTTGATTTCTTCTTAAATCAGAGAATTTCAAAATCAAATCTACGAAAATTAAGACCCAGTGAATAATGTTCAGTGATTGGCTCTCACATAATCACATACGTATTAGCAAGTTCTTTGAAACGCACTAGATGTATGGCAATTAGCATAATTACTGTGAGTCTCATTCGCACATAAATGCTTTTTCTTATCAAGAAACATTCAACTATGAATGATTTAACTTGCCTGTGAATGTACACCTGACATTGGTGACTGGGGAAACATTCTACAGGTAGATTAAGACTTATTAAAAACTCAATAATGTCAATTTTACAATAAATTCAGATTCTTTAGCAGATCAGCTACCTTTAGTCTTGTTACGGGGATTGCACAATGGGTCTTGAAATTCATCATCATTAATGTACTTTCACAGCTAAAGGATTTACAATCATTTGACTCTATTTTGATGTATAAGAGATTGGACATACCTCCCTGAGGGAAAAACTGGGCATATATTTCTTTAAATGTATCTTCATTAACTATCCCTGTTGGACATTCCTGAAAAAAAAAGAAATAAACAAAGTTATTGATTGTATTTATAGCCTGTGTATACAATAACATGATTGCAATCAGTTCACAGAATACGTATGTCTGTCTGGTATGTTGAAATATTGCAATTGTTTTGATTTCAAAACTATATGATGTACTTTGATTTTTTTCAATTGTTTACAGTACATAAGTTTGTTTTTACTCATAGCACTACATATGTATATTTCTCAATATTCCCCGTACATGTACATTCATTTAATATTTTTTAAGATGTTCAAACTATAAATTACATATTTTTACATGTAGTTAAGAACCATATTTTTTTTACCCCACACATAAGTGACTGTTTTATTAAAACCAAGATCAGTTATATTTCCTTGTAGATGCGATAGTATTTGTAACCAATGCATTATATGCTATAGCCTGGTTACTCGACTTCTGTACCATTAGTAATCCACTTTCCACGTAGTCTGGTCATGCAGCTAAGATTTCACCTCCATGGTCGGAGGGGGATGGGTGACTGTGACATTAATTGGCTCATAAGTATAGCTAATTTGAATATGCTAATTTTTTAAACAATTGATGACAGTTGTACACCGTCCTCACAAGTTTACTAATTGATACATTGGAGGGCATAAAACCGTACCCTAGATTATAAATATGTTTATGAAAAATTGTTAATACCAATCATCAGCTCAAGTTTAAATATTTAATAGTGATTGGCTCAAGATATTAACATTGTATATGCCCGCAATGTGTGCACATGCTTTCAAATGACATGCCAACTGTGACTGCCACTAGTTCAAACTGAGGCACTTGCTGATTGGATGATTTTGAACTCATTAATATTAATTAGAACTAATGATGATGTCACAATTTGTGGATTCGTCAATTTGAATTTTAACATGCATTTTGATTTGTTAAAAATGTGTATTTACAAAAACATTTATAACAACCCCAGCTTTGTGCCCTTCACTGTAGTTACAACAGTGATCAAAGTGACATTATAAGAAATTGACAAGATTAATGAGAAAAATCTTAGTGTCAATTCCAGTGAAGAGTGGATAAGCAAGCTAAATATGCCATTGTTGGTAAACGCGAAAAATAATAGCAAGCGTACTGAAGACCCACTTATAAATACATACATGTGGCAAAGTGATAAGACCATCAAAATAGCTCGGCTGTATCAGCAGAACAAATTATTGCAATACTAAGACTCAGACTTTTTGTAATATTACTATCATCACAAGCACCAAAACAATTGAGATGGTAGTTTTCAAAAAATGTCAAAAATATTCACTAAAAATATTCGCCAAATTAACAAAACTGATAACTGGTCAACCTAATACATGTGCACTATAAAAGCGGGGGAGTTGTCACCTACGCATGCGTCAGACGACCATATCATGTCATTGTTTATCCATGAGACTTTGCATTTTCAGTGTGTGTGTTGTTATCATCATTTGGGACTCAATTCCCATGCGTGCGCAGGTGACAACCCTCCCGCTTTAACATCAGCACTGTATACCAAATAGTGTCATAGTAGAAGTCATCCAAGAATTATTATAGTTGTTAGTAGCTAATTTGCATAATTTCGGGCAGATCAACTTTTAAATTTTAACAAATTTCAATCTAAACCCATACACAACAAAAATCAAATAGTTCTGGTTTTTGAGAAGAAGTCACCCACATTCAGACATTCATCCGGACAGACGAGCAGACAAACAGATAGCAGACTCCAGGTGCCGGACATACCTTTATTGGTATAGCTCCGTAGACCTACGATCCATTGAGCTAAAAATGACAAAAATATTTGCTTAAAAAAGAGAACTGAAGATATTGTCACGAAATGAACAAATCTGACAGAAGTCCGCCCTAGTCACCTATATACCAAGTATCAAAGCAATTGCGTAAATAGTTTTCAAGAAGATGAAAATGTAATCGTTAACAGACAGATGCCAAACGGACAGACAACAGCAATTACCTATATATACAGCTCTGCTATGTCATTCTACAATGACAACAGAGGTAAAAAAAAAATAGATGGTTCGGTTCTCATCTTGGAGAAAATGAAGAAAAAACATTTTCCAACTCTGCTAGAGCACCTCATCAGTATGCAAAATGAGAGAAGAAAAAAATGTGTGAACGTAATTAGAGAATTTATAAAAATGAAAAAAATTGATAGACAGACAGACAATACACAGATGGGTATAAACATCAATTAGCATCACAATTACATTACTGATGATGAAATGCAGAGCTGAGAAAACTCGTTACATCATAATTAAGCATGCAGCTGTGGCTGTACCAAGTATACAACATTGTCTATTGACGCCACGGCAACCATCTTTATGACACCTGTTGTCACGGTGATGACACCTTGAGGGAGAAGACACAACACACACAGCATCCTTAATGGAAATTTCAGGATTTCTGGCATTTTGCCAATGCAATCGGTTTAGAGACTGCGAACTTCTAAAATACCCATGACAATGTTATGAAATTACCATGGCAACTGCTCAAACAGGTTATTAGGAATTAAATTTTTTGTTTAATTCTATTTCCTGAAGACATTGACATGATTCAAATTTTAAATAGTACCTTGTGTCGGCTTGCATCAAATCTATGCAATTGTTGTCATGGTAATAGCAATATATTCCATGACACGAGAAATGACAACTTAAACTGAATGAATATTTTTAAACTTCAGATCAAATACATACAACTAAAAATGTATCTATATGTATAATGGTTGAAACACATAAACCAAACCGGATAAATTTGAGCAATGTTAATACGATGATAATAACCACATCACATGCTTTTTGTCTCTATTTCTAGTCTATCGATGAATAGTATAACAAGCACTATTACAAGTTCACTACCAGTTGATTATACTATACAGAACAACATGATTGTATATTTCATTCAGTTTGACCTCTTGCAGCGGGGGTCTACACTAATTGCCAGTTTGAGCTCACACTAATAATATTGAACACATACTTCTAACAAGTGCTTTCAAATTTCACATTCATTTTGCTCTAAAAAAATTTCTATAAATCCTTTCACTTTCACGAGTAATGATTTGTAGTCGTTACCAGGTAGTGTTACCTCATCTGTAAAATGACCATCTATAAGAATATGATAATTAATTTGTGAAGACGCTGGCAAGAGACAATGATGTCACTGCATAGTAATCACACTGATGCCTCTCACCGCTACTGCCTTGTCTTGATCACGATTAAGCAATTTCGCTTTATGAGAAAATGGCCAACGACATGCAGTTTGAATGAGCAAATAGTGTACGTGTAAGTATGAGCAGTCATTACACCCATAGGCGAGAATCCCCAAGGATGTCATACGATGACTTTGCAAAATTAATATTGTTTTTACCGCAGGTTTAATTTAACTCATAGAACAATGTTTTCTCTTTTCGTTTTTTTTATGAGAAAACAGTGAGAATCCATGGCATCGCATGGCGGTAAGACACAATGCATGCAGTTTTTTCTTAGAGTTTCACCATGGTGATATTTTGTATGCTGATTGTACAGGATTAATGATGACAATGTGCAATATAATTACCAACAATGATTACATTTTTATTAATCTCATTAACAATGAGTGACCTTAGCATGCAAAATTTAGTGTCATGATGACTTTGTCAAACTAATTACTTTGAATCTAAATAAAAATAAATGTATGTCCGTTACTTTGAAATGTTAGTTCTCTGTGGTTGACTCAAATTAATTTCTTCCAAAATAGAAGAAATAAAAGTACAAATTTGATGGCTCTTTATTACTGTGTTTGCTCTATTGATAGATAATACAAATGTATATATGTATAAATTCAAGTGGTCTAAAATTAAGTCATAAATTAATGTTCCAGTACCGATATATATAAATAAATGCATTTATTACTATTTATAAATAATGCATTTAATACTACTGGATTTATCAAATTTCGGTTCAATGACCTGAATAAAACCTGTTCGGCCATGGGTAATGTACATGTAAGTATTTTCATTATTAAACAATAATGACTAGCAGTCTAGCTGTTGAAGTCTTTCTACAACAAATACAATCCAACAAAGTATAATGACAGGGCACATCCATTATGACATCACCAGTATTATAGCACTACAGTCAGTCACACTGCACACAGACCAGACCCATCCATTATGACATCACTGGTATTATAGCACTACAGTCGGTCACACTGCACACAGACCAGACCCATCCATTATGACATCACTGGTATTATAGCACTACAGTCAGTCACACTGCACACAGACCAGACCCATCCATTATGACATCACTGGTATTATAGCACTACAGTCAGTCACACTGCACACAGACCAGACCCATCCATTATGACATCACTGGTATTATAGCACTACAGTCGGTCACACTGCACACAGACCAGACTCATCCATTATGACATCACTGGTATTATAGCACTACAGTCAGTCACACTGCACACAGACCAGACCCATCCATTATGATATCACTGGTATTATAGCACTGCAGTCAGTCACATTGCACACAGACCAGACCCATTCATTATGACATCACTGGTATTATAGCACGACAGTCAGTCACACTGCACACAGACCAGACCCATTCATTATGACATCACTGGTATTATAGCACTACAGTCAGTCACACTGCACACAGACCAGACTCATCCATTATGACATCACTGGTATTGTAGCACTACAGTCAGTCACACTGCACACAGACCAGACCCATTCATTATGACATCACTGGTATTATAGCACTACAGTCAGTCATACAGCACAGTGTGATTCTGCAATTTCAATTCTTGATGCAATTTCAAGCAGACACAAACAGTAATAGCGATTTTAATAAGGATACTTCAAGGAGCCCTCAGAAAAAGAGAAGAATCCTTCTCAGTTTACAAATTTAAAAAAAGTTGTTCTATACAATATACATCCAAAGAACTATTTTTGTATCATAACTTATGCCATTGAAGATATCAGAATTATCAGCACATAGCAAATCATTAAATATTAAAAACAAAGATAATGCAGTACTGTTATGAATAAGACAGAATGATTGATGATTGAGGTTCAATTCTATCAACACAGCTGTCTCAAATCTTCTTCCTTCAATTTAACCAATATTTTGGTCAATATATATCAATTATTTAAGTGTAGAAACTATTTTTTGTTCAATTCCTGACACTGAATCGACAACTTCTATGGTTACTTTTTATGTACTACAGATAAAAACAACAGCTAAAGTTTTCAGAGCAATTGTGCATAAAAATGGTTCCATATTGCCTGTTAAACATGTGCTTTGCAAGTAGATGGTCTATTCATTTGACCAATCAGAGCAATTGTGCATAAAAATGGTTCCATGTGGCCAGCCAAACATGTGCTTTACAAGTAGATGGTCCATTCATTTGACCAATCAGAGCAATTGTGCGTACAAATGTTTCCATATTGCCTGTTAAACATGTGCTTTACAAGTAGATGGTCCATTCATTTGCACAATCAGAGCAATTGTGCATACAAATGTTTCCATGTGGCCAGCCAAACATGTGCTTTGCAAGTAGATGGTCTATTCATTTGACCAATCAGAGCAATTGTGCGTACAAATGGTTCCATGTTGCCTGTTAAACATGTGCTTTACAAGAAGATGGTCTATTCATTTGACCAATCAGAGCAATTGTGCATACAAATGGTTCCATGTGGCCAGCCAAACATGTGCTTTGCAAGTAGATGGTCCATTCATTTGACCAATCAGAGCAATTGTGCATACAAATGTTTCCATATTGCTAGCCATACATGTGCTTTGCAAGTAGATGGTCTATTCATTTGACCAATCAGAGCAATTGTGCATAAAAATGGTTCCATGTAGCCAGCCAAACATGTGCTTTGCAAGCAGATGGCCTATTCATTCGACCAATCAGAGCAATTGTGCATAAAAATGGTTCCATATTGCCAGCCAAACATGTGCTTTACAAGAAGATGGTCTATTCATTTGACCAATCAGAGCAATTGTGCATAAAAATGTTTCCATGTTGCCAGCCAAACATGTGCTTTGCAAGTAGATGGTCCATTCATTTGACCAATCAGAGCAATTGTGCGTACAAATGTTTCCATATTGCCTGTCAAACATGTGCTTTGCAAGTAGATGGTCTATTCACTTGACAAATCAGAGGAATTGTGCATAAAAATGGTTCCATGTAGCCAGCCAAACATGTGCTTTACAAGTAGATGGTCTATTCATTTGACCAATCAGAGCAATTGTGCATAAAAATGGTTCCATATTGCCAGCCAAACATGTGCTTTACAAGTAGATGGTCCATTCATTTGACCAATCAGAGCAATTGTGCATAAAAATGGTTCCATATTGCCAGCCAAGGTCTCTGCTGAGACAGCGCGACACAACGACACAACAATCGAGTATAGAATAGACTCAAAATAATTATTGTTATTTTGTTATAACAACAATATATAAGCGGTGTTATCTGCAGAGATATTGATTATTCTGCCTTGTTTTACACCCAAACCGATCACTGGTGCTTATAAATTTGAAACCTATGGCATAGTCTTTGAATATGAATGCATATATAATTGCTCAATGCTTGAAATATGCAGGCAGCACACTTGAAGTTGATACATGTTTCATGGGAAATGTTTTGTTTGGGTTGGTTTATTGTATCAATATGCTTTTATTTTTACGTCACAAAACCGGAAAACCAGAAACGTCAAAATGTTGCAGATTGCAGATGCAAAAGAGTAATATGTAACATATCGTATAATGTACAGCAATGATACGATGTAATATTCAAATAATGGAAAATCATATAACAATATATTAAACTTAAAATAGGAAAGTTACAAAATTAGAATATTATGAGGTTATTAAAAGAATATGCACAACAGCAGTACTGTGATTGTTTTGACCGACATGTAGCGGAAGTCAATGCATTATCATACTACCTGAGCGGTAATCTCGTGACAAACATTATTATACATCTTTTTTCTGCTTGTGATAATTTAATGAGAGATAACAGTCAGAAATGTTGTGCTATTCGAACATTTGCGTTCAGAAACAAAAGCGTTCAAATGTGACATGATGCACAATTTCTAAATAAAGAAGACTTTTGAATGCGTCCTTAACACTTTCGAACATACTGTAAAAGATCGAGTAAATCCCTTTTTTCTTTGGTGTAGGATGTATAATAAGTTTAATGACTTGTTTATTCATATCAACAGCCACAATATTTGTAACCCAATTACAGACATGAAAGCCCTTAAGCATTTATGAGCGCTGTACGTGAAATAAAGAAGCCAATAATCTTGCACCAATGCGGTTTCTCTTTGCAATGACTGGGTTTTATAACATGCTTTGATGACAGGAACATCACAGTTTTTATTGTTCGGTAGTCTGTGTAAATGTACAATAATTTGTTCTATGCAAAACTATCTAGAATGAGCATATCAGGATTTCCACGTTTATATGCTGCAACTTGTTATGAAATAATAAATTGTGACATAACAATACTGACAACTCTTAATATGCGACAAATTGACTACAAATATTAATCTATGAGAAATAGCCATGTTGAATTATACAAGTTAGTTCAATAAATCATGATCACATGAATGAGGTTTAAATGCTGTAACCATCATATGACCATAAACCAACTAGTAAGTATTAACTGCAGAGAGAATGGTCGGCAGAGGGGACTGAACCCATAACTGAGAAGAAGAGGGGACTGAACCCATAACTGCAAGGCAGAGGGGACTGAACCCATAACTGAGAGGAAGAGGAGACTGAACCCATAACTGCAAGGCAGAGAGGACTGAACCCATAACTGAGAGGAAGAGGGGACTGAACCCATAACTGCAAGGCAGAAAGGACTGAACCCATAACTGAAAGGAAGAGGGGACTGAACCCATAACTGTAAGGCAGAGGGGACTGAACCCATAACTGAGAGGCAGAGGGGACTGAACCCATAACTGAGAGGAAGAGGGGACTGAACCCATAACCGAGAGGAAGAGGGGACTGAACCCATAACTGAGAGGAAGAGGGGACTGAACCCATAACTGAGAGGAAGAGGGGACTGAACCCATAACTGTAAGGCAGAGGGGACTGAACCCATAACTGCAAGGCAGAGAGGACTGAACCCATAACTGAGAGGAAGAGGGGACTGAACCCATAACTGTAAGGCAGAGGGGACTGAACCCATAACTGCAAGGCAGAGGGGACTGAACCCATAACTGAGAGGAAGAGGGGACTGAACCCATAACTGCAAGGCAGAAAGGACTGAACCCATAACTGAAAGGAAGAGGGGACTGAACCCATAACTGCAAGGCAGAGGGGACTGAACCTATAACTGCAAGGCAGAGGGAACTGAACCCATAACTGAAAGGAAGAGGGGACTGAACCCATAACTGTAAGGCAGAGGGTACTGAACCCATAACTGAGAGGAAGAGGGGACTGAACCCATAACTGAGAGGAAGAGGGGACTGAAACCATAACTGCAAGGCAGAAAGGACTGAACCCATGACTGAGAGGAAGAGTGGACTGAACCCATAACTGTAAGGCAGAGGGGACTGAACCCATAACTGCAAGGCAGAGGGGATTGAACCCATAACTGTAAGGCAGAGGGGACTGAACCCATAACTGCAAGGCAGAGGGGACTGAACCCATAACTGCAAGGCAGAGGGGACTGAACCCATAACTGCAAGGCAGAGGGGACTGAACCCATAACTGCAAGGCAGAGGGGACTGAATCCATAACTGAAAGGAAGAGAGGACTGGACCCATAACTGTAAGGCAGAGGGGACTGAACCCATAACTGTAAGGCAGAGGGGACTGAACCCATGACTGTAAGGCAGAGGGGACTGAACCCATAACTGTAAGGCAGAGGGGACTGAACCCATAACTGCAAGGCAGAGGGGATTGAACCCATAACTGTAAGGCAGAGGGGACTGAACCCATAACTGTAAGGCAGAGGGGACTGAACCCATAACTGCAAGACAGAGGGAACTGAACCCATAACTGAAAGGAAGAGGGGACTGAACCCATAACAGCAAGGCAGAGGGGACTGAACCCATAACTGCAAGGCATAGGGGACTGAACTCATAACTGCAAGGCAGAGGAGACTGAACCCATAACTGTAAGGCACAGAGGACTAAACCCATAACTGCAAAGGCAGAGGGGACTGAACCCATAACTGCAAGGCAGAGGGAACTGAACCCATAACTGCAAGGCAGAGAGGACTGAATCCATAACTGCAAGGCAGAGGGGACTGAACCCATAACTGTAAGGCAGAGGGGACTGAACCCATAACTGTAAGGCAGAGGGGACTGAACCCATAACTGCAAGGCAGAGGGGACTGATCCCATAACTGCAAGGCAGAGGGGACTGAACCCATAACTGCAAGGCAGAGGGGACTGAACCCATAACTGTAAGGCAGAGGGGGCTGAACCCATAACTGCAAGGCAGAGGGGAACCCATAACTGCAAGGCAGAGGAAACTGAACCTATAACTGAAAAGGCAGAGTGGACTGAACCCATAACTGAAAGGCAGAGTGGACTGAACCCATAACTGCTAGGCAGAGGAGACTGAACCCATAACTGCAAGGCAGAGGGGACTGAACCCATAACTGCAAGGCAGAGGAGACTGAACCCATAACTGCAAGGCAGAGGGGACTGAACCCATAACTGCTAGGCACACATGCTATAACCACTGTAACACGGCAGCTAGAAGTATAAATAGGTTAAGTTCATAAAATTGGTATAACAATAAAAGATGAAATGATGGATGATCATCAGAACAGAATAGAATAGAAAAGAATAGAATAGAAAAGAAAAGAATAGAAAAGAATAGACTTCTTGTCACAAGTAACATCATGTAAATTCACTATAAACACAGGAGACAAAACTGAAACCTGCACAAAATGGCAAGGGTCACACATAATGCCATCATAGTTCAAATCAACAAGCTACTGGAATGTCATGGTCTAATGAAGGATATATTACTATCTGTTCAATCACTATTAACTTCTCGATTTCCCAATCCAGATGTGTCACATGACATAAAGACAATAATATGAGATATTCCAAATCCTATACTTATAGCGTCATTTTAACAGTTTCCTAGGAAATATCCTGCTTTACATGTATACTTGTAATTCAATATTATTCACTTTTCATTCATTATTCAAAATGACACAGTAATTGCAAGCAAAGCACAGGTCACATGCCACGTATACAATACATTCAATATGTAAATTACATTGATTACACAAAATTCAAACATGGCCTGCGTGATGCCTTCAATAAATTTTATTTTTGAATGATGTCAAAAGTTAAATGTAAGTTACCTAATGAATTATTTGTATTGAAGATCATTTGTAAACCAAAAAACATTTAAAAAATAAATTTGCAAATTAAAATTGTTTAAGTTTTATAA
The DNA here is from genome assembly GCF_978046115.1 of Saccoglossus kowalevskii. Lineage (NCBI taxonomy): Eukaryota > Metazoa > Hemichordata > Enteropneusta > Harrimaniidae > Saccoglossus > Saccoglossus kowalevskii. The sequence goes on along the minus strand of NC_140650.1, from coordinate 14,125,353 downwards.
TAATTAAGCTGTGAATTTTCTTGGGATTTGTTCAAAAGCCACAAAAAACTAATGAATACAGTTGGGGGGAGGGGGAGGGTTCACAACATCTTTATCGCCTCTGTAATGCTAACCTGTAATATATGTACTGAGAAACAAATACTTATGTCATAATACTTTTGGAATTTGTCTGTCTGTTAATAGTTTTTTTTACCCTTATGTACCTTTACATTGACTTGACCAGATAAGGGTTGCTCAAGATTGCTGCAGTTTTGGTCAACATCATAGAAATACATCTTACTATCAGCCCCATGCACTCACAATACATTAAACACAACAGTCAAAAATCAAAATACACTTTTAGCTCATCCTAGTTACTAAATCAAAATCTACACACGAAATGTTGTGTATTTATACTAGACTTTTAACTGATTAGCTAGCAGGATTAAATATATACCGGGGTAACATGAATAAATTTGTAAAAGATAACATGATTGGTCAGCAAATACACTCTAACCATATAACCCAGCATCTCACCCAATCACATCACAGATGACTCATCTCTCTCCTAGCAACAATAATCAATGAAAAGATTGAAATTGAAGAAGATTCTAAAAGCCTCAAGGTCAAAGAAAGATAATTAGTTTATACTGTCTTGTCACAATCAATAACATAATTTAAAAATCATTTGAAAATATAAAAGTGACAATTTACAACCAGTCATCACTGATTTTAAATTATTGCCTTTAAATAGTTCACTCTCTGAATTTGTATGGAAATCATATGGCAATATGGAATCACTGATACGCTGTTGCAATAAATGTATCACACACGCCAAAAGCATGATTTACACTTTTTTTCTTTCACTTTTCCACACATGTAATTTCAACACTATTACGACAAAAAGCACAGAGCTGATCTCACAACTCCGACTAGCTACTATATTTCACTGATGTCATCCAATGAATATTCAGAAACAGAATGTCCTTTAAATAATTGACATCTGCATCTTATATACAGTCGTCTTTATATATAATTTGGCAAGTGAAAAAAATTAAATGAATTTTAATAGAACAGCAGTGTACAAATTATCAGACTAAAATCATTGTTCTAAAAGTAATATTATTGGTATTATCCCTCTCATCTACGTCTTTACCCTGTACAAATTATCAGACTAAAATCATTGTTCTAAAAGTAATATTATTGGTATTATCCCTCTCATCTACGTCTTTATGGCAAATACACAAACAATCATTTTTGACTCAATTGAAAAGAATTTGATGACTTCATGGCCTTATTTGAATACAAATCCCATTTTCAAATATTTAGTATAAAAAGAACAATAAATATTAATAATAATAATGAATATCATAAAATTATTAATTAATAATTATAATCACAATAACACTTCATTTGTCATAGCAATCATGAATCAATTATTACAGTAACAATTATTTGCGTATTTAAAAAAATAAATAAACAAGTCATTGAAAATGACACAGTCCCTGTTAAATTTTTGAAAGTTCTCTTTGTGCTCGTCATATTAAAGCGGAGGGGTTGTCGCGAGCGTGTCCTTGAAACTTGAGTTCCAAGTGGCGTATACAACAGAATGTTTATTTACATCAAAACACGTGTTTCGTGTAGTAGTAATATGGCCAAAAATAAAAACAGCTGTTATTCGGCCATCTTTGATTTGATTATGAAACACACTGATATGTATGATGTATGTGCCAAATACGAATGAAAATGGTACATAAATTGTGGAAATATAGTAGTAAGGCCAAAATGTCAGATGGCTGTCAATAGGCCATCCTTGACCAGATTTTGAAACAAATTGTCATGGACATGCATCCTAACATGTATAAAGTACATGTATGTGCCAAATTTGAATGAAAACTGACAGAGCACGTCCAAGATACCGCATAAAAAAAACAAACAAGATGCCTGCCAGTCGACCATTTTGAATCAAACCGCTAAACCACTGCATGTGCATATGTCCCACATAAAGTACTAGGCACATGCAAAGAATGAACGAAATCGGCCCAAGGGATTCTGAGATATGACTCTGGAAATATGAGTCAGAACAAAAATTCATATCACATAATTTGATATCACTTATTGCCGATCTGTTTTCATTGTACATGTATGTACTGTCTGAAGTCTAATGTCACATACAACATGATGTGAAAACTAAGGGTAGAGTGTCGCGATTTCGTTGAAATCGGTCTTGTGAAGGGAACCATAGAACATTATGAAACATGGCACATAAAAATCAGCAGTTAGAGACCATCAGAAGGAGGCTTAGCCACTGAAGATGACAACATATTTGACCTTTCACCCAGGGCCAACAGTAATTTGTATCGTAACTTACGAGGCTCACTTGATAAAACTGGATTTTGATGGAAGGCGCCCTCTGGAGATCTGGACACAACACTGCAGTCATCTTTTTGCACTTGCAAGTGATTTATACGCTATGCTCGCAGCGTTCACATTTTCATAATGGTCGTTTTGAATTGGTACTATTGACATATAAAAATTGTTATTAAAAATAAAAATCAGAGAAAACAAGTCATTGAAAATGACACAGTCCCCGTTAAGTTCTCTTTGTGCTTGTTATATTAAAGCGGAGGGGTTGTCGCAAGCGTGTCCTTGAAACTTGAGTTCCAAGTGGCGTATACAACAGATTGTTTATTTACATGATAACACATGTTTCCTGTCATAGTAATATGGCCAAAATAAAAACAGCCGTTATTCAGCCATCTTTGATCTGATTATGAAACACAGAGATATGTATGATGTATGTGCCAAATACGAATGAAAATGTACATAAATTGTGGAAATATAGTAGTAAGGCCAAAAAGTCAGATGGCTGTCAAACGGCCATCCTTGACCAGATTTTGAAACAAATTGTCATAGACATGCATCCTAACATGTATAAAGTACATGTATGTGCCAAATTTGAATGAAAACTGACAGAGCACATCCAAGATACGGCATAAAAAAACAAAAACAAGATGCCTGCCAGTCGACCATCTTTGATCCAATTGCGAAATATATCGTCATGGACATGTATCCTAACATGTATAATCTATGTACCAAGTTTGAATGACAACTGACAAAGCATGTCCAAAATACAACATTTTCAAAAAACAAGATGGCTGCCAGTCGGCCATTTTGAATCGAATCGCTAAATCACTGCATGTGCATATGTCCCACATAAGGTACTAGGCACATGCAAAGAATGAACGGAATCGGTCCAAGGGATTCTGAGATATGACTCCGGACGGACACACGGACGCACAGACACACGGACGGACGGAGACCGAATTATAAGTCCCCGTTTTCGGACTTCGTCCGAACGGGGACTAAAAAATCGATAGTTGCTATTGTCGCTTCAACATTATTTTATGAATGCATATCTGATAGAGCGAATATAGTGTGCACGTACGGCGAATTGGATAACAGTGACTTGCGGCTGATAATATCCTATATCAGTACGTTCCATTTGTAATTTAGGAAGCTGAGTTAGGAAGCCTTTGCTACCTAAGGCTAAATATAAGTTTTTCTTCTACAATGTATTAGAAAGACGAGTAAAGCTCGTTTATATATATTCAATGACATACAATGCAAAATTCAATCTTTCCGTGGTTAATATATTCAAAACTGATGTAAAAATAGAAACCATATGCTACCGAGAAAGAGCTTTTTATACAGAATAATATGACGTCTTACAGACAATCAATGTATGCGTATATGTACTTTATGCAAATGTTTATATAGGAAAAAGATCAAAGCTTTGGCATGTACGTAATCCCCTTACAATGATTGATAGCCGAGAAAATTTCAGTCTTCGCTCATCAGATAAAACTCTCTCACATAAAAGCACAGATTAACAGTGTTCAGTCACGTTCAGTGATGATTACAAGTTTATTGACCAATGTCAAGTAATTAGTCTAGTGAGTGATATTTAAACGAGTTCACGAAAATGTACTGGGTCGTGAGTAGGTGTTCATTAGTTTTTAATGATCAAAGCTCTTCACTTAACGATCACAGGTATCTGGCCTTTTCAGGTGATATTAAAAAATTAAACCGCGTGCTTATCCATTCTGCAACAAAATAGCTTGTTCATACAAGCACTGATAACACATCAACAACATGTAGATATAAAGCATGACTTTCTGAAAAGCTGAGCACTATACTCAGATACAACTATTCAGTTTATGCTTTATATTATACATGTATATAATGTTTTTTTCAAGCATGTACATTGTAAGTGAACTTCGTCCAAGCATTATCGTAAATTTGATTTCATGTAGCTTGTACTTTGTCATAAGTTTGTGTTCATATGTGCTACATGTATCACACATTTTCTTTACTTTGGGATTGATTGGCTGTTATCCTGTTTTTATTTACGCCAGCCGTGTTTATGATTTCAAAGTTATGCCCCAGAATATGAATACTAAACATTGATACTAAATTAATATTTTTCAAAAATTTGCCTTAAATTCTGTTTTATAGAACTAAACTAAGGACATTAGGATATATAGATACAGTTTAATAAAGTGGAAAGTCAATTAATAGTCAGAAAATAGTGAGTGAAACCATTATAATAGACTGCTGTCTCCACTGGTTTGCATAATTATGCATGACAAGGCCTCAAAACCTGAGATATCACTGGACAAAGTAGAAGCAACATGTCATGTGACATCCAGTCCACCAATCAGTTTGTGCCATAGGACAATTGCAGCCAATAGTATTGTAATACACTGTAATTCTGCAACACGATGGATTTCCAAACCTCAGGCCATAAAAGATTACAATCTTCCAGAAAATCATGAAAGCAATGTCATAATGACTCAACAATCTTCTGATAATATCAAAATCTCCAATTAATTGCATTAAAAACTTACTTGTTTAAAACCCCTATACATTAACTGTAGCTCTTTTCGTGAAAAATTTGTTCTGTGTATCAATTCATCTAGTCCATCCGGTTTGTACCGCACCACGTGCATCTCAAGATCTTCCAAGTCATGATCTGAAAGAATAAATAACAAAACTATTTTACAAATGAATCCAAGAATATTCAATATGCACATGAAAATGATTTGAGATATTCTACAAATGTGTTGATGTAAACATTGGTGTGCTAGGCAGAAGTAATTTCACCTTCAGATTGTTGAAAATTCAATATATCTATTCATAAAGACAGACACTCAAACATAAAATTTGATGGGTGTGTTATTTAGAAAGATAAATGGATGCAATGATAACAATTAAGTGCTGACATTTAAATATTCGGTCTCAATTTCAGAAAAAAATGGTGACCAATCGGTTCCAAGTACTACCGGTACGTTGTATAATCGTGACAACTCTTTGTCTCATTAAACCGTAATTGTGTCTTCTTTCACTTGAAAAAAATAATAATCCAACACACCAATTGGTTTTACGAATATGAAACATTAGTAACTCAGAGTAGCAAATTTAGGAGAAAAAAAATATGCACATATATAAAACTTAAATATGAAATACATTATTATTGGCCAAAATGCCGATTAAAATTTTGCAGAGATCAATCACAGAAATTCAAAATTTTGCATGCCTAAATCTTAGGGACAAAATATTTCACAAAGTGGAAAAAAACAACTTACAGTAAAATTAATATTGAGAAAAAGAACATAGGAAAACTATCATAGCCTTGCCTTTTAGAAGGTTACTAGGGGTAGAGATAAGAAATACATCGAACATTGTGAGCTCAGGTAAGTAGCAATAAAAGGACAGTTACAAATTTTGGGGTGTAAAATATCAGTTTTGATAAATAAAAAGTTCAAAAATATCACTTTTTATCATAAATGACAAAAAAATAATCATCAAAATTAGTCTTGAAGATATCATCATAAAATGAATAAATCCAACCAAGGTACATGAATACTATAAAGTATTAATTGACAGACAATAAACACTGATCCATTACAGTGGCCACTCTGATTTTAATAACTAGGACAAAGCACACCAGTTAGCATATATATGAGAATATCCTGTCTTTTGAGATTCAATACTATAGAAAAAAGCATGCTCATAGATCACAAGGTAAAATATATTTTTATGGTATCTTATAATTATGTATGTGTGACAGGACAATTTTTCAACAGATCCAGATTTCATAGAAATACAAACAACGTTTCAGTTCGAAATAGATCACATAAAAACTTTTTTTACACTGAGCTGATAAAGAACTAGCAAAGAATGACAGTCATTTTGCCAACTTTACCTTTCCCTGATCTGTCATTTAACGAGAGGCAAAAATTAGCACAGAATCTGTTTGCACAGTGTTTCTGCCACCCCCCCAAGTTTCTAATTGTCTACCCCTAGCCAGTAAAAATGTGTGCTTATGTAAGACATTAAATATATTATTATATATTAAATTATATTATTAAATATTGCTGCTGAAGGTTCTATAGACATTCCATGAGCACAAGAAAAACATTTTTTTAAATAATTTTTGACTAAATAGACATATTTTCCAGTGCTTACATAATGAAAAAATTTTGTAAATGGCAAAAATGTGTATTTTTCTGCATCCAAAGAGTAACCAGGAAGTATAAAAACATGCATTTTAACCCTCTTCAACTTCAATTTGTAGCGGCATACAGTTATTATTACCTACCAGCATATTAATTAATTCAATCAATCAACAACAATACTTAATCAAGATAAAATGTATCAAAAACACTATTACTATAAATTGTATATTTTATTGTAAGCGTAATACTCCAGATATTTATGAAGGTTATTTACATGCATTCAACTGATTAAATAGGGGTTACAATGTATCAATTTGTTTTTTCAAAATATGAGCAACCTCGGTTTTTTTTTTTTTAAATTACAATATTAAAAATTTTCGAGATTATTTCCATGTTTTAAAGCATTATCCATAGGAATTTCCTGCATGTTAATCATGACAATCATACCATAAATGTAATTGTAGAACCATACATATCAATTGATTTTACCAGATGTTATCAAACACAACGCATAAAGATGATGAGACTCTTTTGTTGAACTGCTCAAACAATCATTATTTTTGATGCATTTTTTTTAAGCGAAATTTTATTCAGAGGGTTTATTTTTGGGTTTTGTAAATAACAGTACAATATACAATCACATTGAAAGAATCAAGGAAATCTGTTGATTTGTGGCATGATAGACAACTAACTTAAAGTTCAATATGCAACACACAGCTACATGCGACATTGTCATTTCAGTAGTTGTGAAAAATAAAATATTTCACACAAGAATATCACATTCTATGTTCAGAGAATAAATTGAGACTATTTTTATCTCCCATAAGCATGAAAATATTGATGACAGGCTTGTCTTTCAGCGGGAAAATTACCTTTCACAAAATTAGTTTCATACCGTTTCAAAAATGTTGGGCACCCCAAAAATCTGGACTAAATGAATGATTAGAGAAAATAAAATCTATTTATAAAAATAAATTGATTGATTGATTAAAAAAAGAAAAAGAAAAATGACAGCAAGTCAACCACTTGCATAATAAAAATGTACAAAATATTGAAACAGACTGAATGACATTCAAGGGGTAACAACATTAATTTTATTTGAAACTTGTCAGTTTTGAAACACTTTAATATAGAATATTGTTTCAACCATGTTATTCAATGGCAACATTTTTATGAAGCAAATTCAATTTCAAAGAAAACTAAATTATAGCAGATATTTTTCTGACCAACTCAATACAATACTGACGAATTAGGTTTTCAACCCAACTACCTATATATATTGTCTAAAATGCGAAACAAAAAAAACCATTAACCCTTTGACTGTCCTATTTTTTCCCCCGCCAAAATTTTAGTTTTCCACATTTTCATGTATTTTAGTTGTTTTGGACCAAATTGGCTGCATATGTTGATTAATATCTTTGAAAAAATAAAATGGTTTTATTTTTTGTGAAAGTTGACTTTTGAATGGTTTAATAATGATGAAGAACATTTTTTTTTTTTTTTTGCTCAAGTGCTTTTCAAGTGTATCGTACATTTGTTTCATGATTCATTCAAGTAATTACTTGACTATATTTAACTACATTTAAAGTGTACTTTTACATTTACACGTACAAATAAGGAGTGCTGTGTTTTGGGGATATTAAAAATAATTTAAGTGTACTGTCTGGGTAAGGACAAGAGCCTGATTGACAGGTTAAAGTAGTTCATTCAGGATTATCAGCTTAACATGCAGGGAGACGCTTCGACGTATTGACATGTATGGCTTGCATGGAATCTCAATTAAACACACCTTTTATCTGTCTACCCTGTAAACTGCATAGTCCCTGATGTGATGGTTTACTTAAAAAGACAACTCTACGTGCACGTATCAAGACAACTATGTAAAACTCAGAAATACGCTTAGCGGTTATCTCTATGCTCGCCTCTCTTAGACTATAGTTATCAAGACATCGATTTAATATGACTTCTCCTATCATTGTTGAGTCTCTGGGGGTAATAATGGTGTAATAACCTGATATTAGCTTGAGAGCAGAAATCAATGCGAACAAATCCAGGGAGCAATTTGCTGTGGTTATAAATACAAGCTGATGTGAACTGTGTTTTGACTTATGAGCCAGTACAAACTCAGCCTCATAAAAACTGTTTTTTCTTCCCGTCTGCAGGCCTTCTTCTTTGACTTGTGAATACAAAGAAAAACTAAACATTCGTATGATCAGTTCCTTTGGTGTGCAGATTTGAAAAAGGTTTTGGTGTATTAACGTCATCCCACATAGAAAAATATTTAAATTGCCACACTGACTGTTATATGTGATGAATTACTATAAATAGCAAGAATATTTACATCCCGATTTGATATTCTTATGGTGTAGTGATGATTTATGGAACAGCCAGGATGTCTACAGGTGATATTTTCTGATCAAAGATGGAACATAAATTCTAAAGTTCATTTAGTGCCACACTACTATTGTATGTATTAGTTGTAATGTAAGTATAAAGGGTAGAATCACTAAATACATATATCATGTGGGAGTGATGAATGGTGGAATAGCCACAACATGGAAAAAACAGCAGAATGTGACATACCTAGGGGAGGGATGATGAATGATAAAACAGCCACAATATGCAAAAATATGGCAAAATGTATGACATACCCAGGGGGTGATAAATGTTTGAACAGCCACAACATAAACAAATATGGCAAAATGCATGGTTTCTCTTGGGGTTTGGTAATGGACAAACATAACATGGGAAAAATAGCAAAATGTATGACATACCTAAGGGGAGGGATGATGAATGGAGGAACAGCCAATACAGTGGCAAATTTAAAGGTACTGGGCTAGTACAATGTGCGAGACAGATAAGAGTTTTTTAGATAATTTAGTTTGAACCATTACCATACCTGTCACAAGTACAGAGATATCTAATGACATTTCTATTGTCTTAACACAGTATATGCATTTATAGTAAGCCAACTCGATCCCAAAGGTGGTGACAACATTCTGTTTCTGGAATACTGATGTGCCTAGTTTCGGGTCATTTGTTATGCATGTATTCATAGGACCTATATATTGCTATTTTTTACCTTTTTTTATCCAATAACCAAATCCCAAATGTTCTTAATTGCCTTGTAAACATAATGCAACAAAATTTACATGCAAATAATTCCCACACAATATTTTGTGAATTTTCGTAATAATTTATAATAATTTGCATACATTTGTAGCTTCTTGCTGCAAATAGTTATACAAATTTTCATTATATAAAAACTTTGTAGTACGATAATAATAAAGTGATAAAAAAATTTTAATATGATCATCAAGTCAATAATTTTCTGAATAAATATTATACTGTATTAACCTGACAAGGTCTGGAAATAAGATACATAATGTATGGATGAACATGCAGTCATAAAAATTGTCAGAATTGAATTCTGACAGCTGTATAGATCATAAATTTATCATTAATTAAAAGAAGACGTAAGTGAAATGAAAATATTAATAAGACTAAACAGTTTTTTATTGGCTTCCATTCTCAGGAATGCTGATTACTAAGATATGTGAATTAAATATAGTACATTAACAATTTTCAGACCACTTGTCTCAATTCTTTACAGATGTGGATGGCACTATGTTGAAGTTCACAGTAATTCTATACAAGCGTATATGCTACTACAATAATAATACAGCAAATACAGTTTAATAAAGTTTAAATAAAGTTTAACCTCTTCACTACCAGACTTTCTCGCCCAGATTTGTCTGCACTTTTTTTTTTTTATATTCTTCAATATTTCTGGAAATGAACCGCAATTTTGGTGCCAACAGACAAAATTTGAGTCAATTTCCACTTTTTATTATAAAAATATTTGGCTATTTTCGTTCCAATCTTCTGAGGGAAAGTACAGACTGTAAACGAGAATATTTTGTGACTTTAGGAAAAAAGGAAATTGGTAGTGAAAAAGTTAAGAGATTGGAATATCAAAAGTACACCCTTGCACAGTCACTAATTATAGCAGTAAATTATGCCGCATCACTTGATGAAAAAAAACTATGAGAACTGCAAAAAAAAAATGTTTGTAATATGGTTTCAGCTTCTCAAATGATAAAAACATAAAATACAAAAACAGAAGATGAACCCCTCATGTTTCCCAGTAATTATGACAGTTTTGATGGATGACTGCTTATTAATGACAGCAGTTGCTAATAGATGACAGTATTATTTAGTATTGTAAGACTAAAAGTCAGCAAAGTTCAACCTTACAGATATACATGTATATGTACGTGTAGCTTAAATTCATACAAAAAGATGACATTAACGATGTGTGAAATATTCCAAAGTAATCTAAAATGAAAACATTAAATATATAATCAATGTCTCAATTCAAGATTTCAAATAATCATTCAAAGGCTACATTCAAAACTTGAAATATCAAAAAATATCAAGACAAAAAGTCTAAAATCAAAATTTGGTAATTACGCTTAAAATTTGAAATATTCAATTTAATTTAAATTTGAAATATTTAATTAAAAGTCTACATAATTAATTTGAAATATTGTGTCACTGTTGGAAGAAAAAAAATGATTAAAAAGTGACATACATGTATTTGATTATAAAAATTAAAAATATTTGATCAAAGCCTTAATTAATAGCTACATTATTAATTTGAAATATTGGATTAAAGTTGAAAATCAAAATTTGAAAAAATATGTTTGAAATGTGAAATATTCGATCATAATCTAAAATGAAAATTTGAAATATACGCTCAATGTCTCAATTCAAGATTCCAAATAATCATTCAAAGGCTACATTGGAAATTATGATTAAAATTTGAAATATTCAATCAAAATCTACAAGCATTATATGAATGTAGTTACATGTAGTCTAAAAAAAATTTTTGCAAAAAAAATGGTCCTGCATGTAAGTAGTGAGGAATACATGGTTTATCTTTCGTGTACTATTGATGGTAGAATGTACCCATGAAAGAAGAATATTGTTTATTTATGAAGCTTATTGAAAGCCTTAACTATTTATTTCAGGCCTACCTGTTCGTCGTAAGACGGTACATGAATGAGGATGTTTTAAAACCTTACAAAGTCAATCAGAAGGACAAAGAAAACAGCAACAGTTCAATTTCTTCCTTAGAAGAGCTAAATTGCAACTCATTTAAATTTTATCACAAATGAAAGTTTATTTGAGCCACGATAAATTACATGCAGCAATCGTACAAAAGCTCTGTCAAAAATCAATTTAGATTAAATGGAATGGGAATGAATACTGAATATCACATGATGTCTGCATCAGTGGAAAACTTGTAGACATACATACAGACACAGGAAAACAAACAAGGACAGACAGAGACATACAAACAAATAGGATTGGAAACTGATCTATCATGTCTTCTTCCAGAACGTCAACTTTAAGTGGATATTTGTGAGTAATCTACTTTCTGTGAAAGATGTATTTCCTTTCACATACACTATATGTTTTAACAGATACATGTACAAATAAAAAAAAAATTAATGTAAAATAAAAAATAACTACTAGGGTAATTGAATAGTGTTTGTGAATCACTGGTACATATTTTGGTTCAAACCTATTGCTGCCTGGATGTTGTACACGTTTATGCAAATTAGTGCATTAATATGCAATAATCCGATAATTATGTATTCACAGTACTAATGGACACATATGATGAGTACAGGTTTGTAGAAAATATTGAAATTGAAGAGATTCTTGACGCTATGAACAGACAGACAGATGAATGGACAGATGCACCCCACCAGGCAGACAGATGGATATATATAAATAGCTAGAAATGACCTACTAAAACAAGACAGTACTGCAGCAGCCAATAACTTATAACTTTATTGCCTTTTTAATAGTTCAGACATTCTATATTGAAGCAGGTGCAGAAACTAAATACTCTGCTAATCAGATATTGTAATAAAGAACAAAACTGTGTTTATGTGATCGTGTTATACATTATATATAATTAAATCAAACTGCTTTTTTAAAGTCGTTGCCATAAAAAAAAAAACATCGTAAAAGAATCATTTTTAAAGATGTTTATTTGACGGGCTTATAAGCTAGGACATTTGTCCAACCATGGTACCTTATCTATTAGTAGTATAGTGTATGTACGACAGATGTGGGTCTATATAGTCAAAATAAGTCACAAGTATATTAAAGGGTGGTAGTCATTGTGCCGAGCATTGATTGATAAACATTAATTTTCCCACAATCCAATGCATGTTTCTAATGAAATCACGAGTACGAGTTTTGCCCTAGGCGTCACTTTTACTAATCACTGACGGCGACTTCATCTATACCTTCGAAACTCAAAAAAAAATACGTAATTAAAGCTTGGTGACCTCTCAGTTTGTACTAGTTGGTGTGCGCAACAGACAAAATCGCCATCTTTGTTTATATGAGACCCATATCATGCAATTGAGCGGCGCGACGACTACCGCCCTTTAATAATCTTGAATACTTTGAATATAGTTTGTACTTGTATTAGAGATGCGCATCTAATAGAGCAAATAAGGTATTTCTCTCGCTGTTTCATTTTCAGTTTTTCCATCATAATTTGATCTAGCAAAATGATGGAAAGTTTTTGTGGAGAAAAGAATTTATTATGGATTTAAGTAAATACAGCTGATATTAAATACATGACCCGGACCACTAAGAAAACGGTGTACATGAGAAACCACTTAATATAAAACTACGTTATACAAAAAAATGTATACAATTGCAAGCAAAACAAACAGTATTTTGACTTGTATGGTGCTTTCAATGGTAAGAAAACACTCAGGAAATATGGTATCCATGTAAAACATTCTCAATATTCCTGTATATTTCAACTAAATGTTTAAAATTGTGGATAAAGTGGTTATAATGATCTTGTTTTTATATCGGATGGTGCAGTCAGTACAAATATATTGGATCATAGACCTTAAGGTATATGATTGGATTCACACTTTATCTCGTCATAAATCTTTCACGGCAAAATTTGTGTGTGCATTTTGCTCATTTGTATAAATTTATCTCAAATTCATTTTTTAATTTGGACACAATTTTTCCACAGGCTACAGACTTTGATCAAAATTTATGTTTGAAAAAAAATGGCAAAAACTAAAATCAAAAAGTCAACAATAGAAGAAAAGGTATTCTTGCGGTTCTTCAGATTAGTGTATCAAAATAATTTCAAACATGGCTGGGTAAAACATTGAAACCTTAAAAAACTAGATAAATATTGTGGAATACTTTATTTTCGCTGGAATTAATTTTCGCTGAAAAGGCTTTTTGGGTGTTTTGTATGGAATTTATTTTTGCTAACTTTTGATGAGCTGAATCTAAAATATATGAAACAAGCAGCCTATCGGCTGAGATAGCTCCGCTGTTAGAAATGCACATTTCAATTAAAGAACTGAAGACATCATCAGAAAATGAACAATATGTATAGTATCAAAGCAATCGGACTTACAGTTTTTAACAAGAAGTCGAAAATATCACTTTCTACCAAAAATGACCAAAATATTCACCAAAATTAGAGAATTGAAGATATCATCACGAAATGAACAAATCTGAGAAAGGTCTACATGTAGTATCTATATATGTAATATCAAAGCAATTGAACTTTTGGTTTTTAACAAGAAGTCGAAAATATCACTTTTTACCAAATATGACAAAAATATTCACCAAAATTATAGAATCCAAGATATCATCACGAAATGAACAAATCTGAGAAAGGTCTACATGTAGTATCTAAATATGTAATATCAAAGCAATTGAACTATTGTTTTTTAACAAGAAGTCGAAAATATCACTTTTTACCAAAAATTACAAAAATATTCACGAAAATTAGAGAATTGAAAACATCATCACAAAATGAACAAATCTGAGAGAGGTCCACATGTAGTACCTATATATGTAATATCAAAGCAATCGGACTTGTGGTTTTTAACAAGAAGTCGAAAATATCACTTTTTACCAAAAATTACAAAAATATTCACCAAAATTAGAGAATTGAAGATATCATCACAAAATGAACAAATCTGAGAGAGGTCCACATGTAGTACCTATATATGTAATATCAAAGCAATTGGACTTGCGGTTTTTAACAAGAAGTCGAAAATATCACTTTTTACCAAAAATGATAAAAATATTCACCAAAATTAGAGAATTAAAGATATCATTACAAAATGAACAATTCTGAGAGAGGTCCACATGTAGTACCTATATATGTAATATCAAAGCAATTGCACTTGCGGTTTTTAACAAGAAGTCGAAAATATCACTTTTACCAAAAATGACAAAAATATTCACCAAAATTAGAGAATTAAAGATATCATTACAAAATGAACAATTCTGAGAGAGGTCCACATGTAGTACCTATATATGTAATATCAAAGCAATTGCACTTGCGGTTTTTAACAAGAAGTCGAAAATATCACTTTTTACCAAAAATAACAAAAATATTCACCAAAATTAGAGAATTAAAGATATCATTACAAAATGAACAAATCTGAGAGAGGTCCACATGTAGTACTTATATATGTAGTATCAAAGCAATTGCACTTGCGGTTTTTAACAAGAAGTCGAAAATATCACTTTTTACCAAAAATGACAAAAATATTCACCAAAATTAGAAAATTGAAGATATCAACATGAAATGAACAAACCTAAGAGAGGTCTACCCAAGGTACATATACACCAAGTATCAAAGCATTCAGGCTTGTAGTTTTCAAGAAGAAGTCGAAAAAGTAAAACATTGACACGGACGACGGACGACGGATGACGGACGACGACGAACAATCACTCATATGATAAGCTCCACTCGACAAAGTCGACAGCGGAGCTAAAAAGGTATATTTGCTGAATTTCATTTTCACGGAATAATCCCTTCAGCGAAAATAGCGAAAATTAATTCCAAGCGAAAATAAAGTATTCTACAGTAGTACAAATACACTAAGTCATATAAATACATTTTCTGCCTCAGGTACTCGTTTACTGAACAGAAAGGTAAAACACACCAGTAGTTAGTATGCACTCGGCATACATCTACTATATCGAGATACACTTACATATATCAACCATCGATCGAACAGCGAAGGTACATGCACATGTACGTGTCTTTATCAAACATGCAAAACAACATCTCTGAAACGTTCAGGATTTTAATCAATTTGTGAGAATTTGAGAGAGCTAAATTTCTAAAAGTCTTTCTGTGACTCCCCTGGTATGAAAACCCATAATGAAATTTCCCTTGGTGTGATTACCCTCGACTCATGAAATTATTCCAATTCAGTGTTCGTCAGTCTTATTTTGCACAACCAATATTCAGCAAAAGTTCCTCAGTGAAATGTCTTCATTAGAAAAAAATTTTCCCCTATTATATCAATAAATATTTTGATTTTCTTGGAGTAACTAGTAAAATTGCTCGATGATAAAAATAAAACTACTCCCACGTGTACATGAGAGTTCAAGCAGTCAGTATGAATTTGCCAGCCTCATTTCAGCCTTCCTATGTAACTA
Organism: Saccoglossus kowalevskii; assembly: GCF_978046115.1. Taxonomy (NCBI): domain Eukaryota; kingdom Metazoa; phylum Hemichordata; class Enteropneusta; family Harrimaniidae; genus Saccoglossus; species Saccoglossus kowalevskii. The sequence continues at coordinate 14,109,322 of NC_140650.1, read as the reverse complement.
TAATATCCTATCGTAAAAAAGAAAGACCATTCTTAATCTAAAAGATAACCCAAGGCAAACGTGTTATTAAAACCAGAAGAAGTGACACATTTGGCAATCTGTTCTTTTTACTGTGAGTCCAAAAGAGTTTCAAAGTATTTTGATCATTTTATCAGATCGTTATTTCTAATGCATTTGCTCTTTTTACGGTTACTGTATTATAATTGGTAGTAATGACCGGCACACCGCATATTTTTACATTTTTGCCGACCAGCCGGCAAATATCCGACAACAAACATCGCTCACTGATTGACACGATCTCACGATCTGCAGTGACAATGTTTTATTGACAGCAACATGTACATATTTAATAATAACATTATTTTATCGTTGGGTGCGACCGTTTTTTACCAACCAGTCACTGTGCAAGGGTGCGCGACTAAAACATAAACAAGTTCGACGACCTATAAATATGACTTAGTTCAATACACAATAGTAATCCATAATCATACTTATCAACAGTCGCCAAAAAAACAACAACAAAAAAAAAAACTGCATACACTACGGATCCTAAATACTAATGATGTTTTATAAATATTATGGTTGTCATTATTTATTAATATTTTATATCGTGATAATATTTCATTGATGAAGTAAACATGCACTGACCTAAAATTGTATACCATGACATCGCATGTTCAAATTATATACAATTGTTTAAATGAAAGCTATACAAAGCATTTATTTGGGAGACATTTGTTACAAAATAATCAGTGTTCGGATCACGAAAAAATGGTCAGAAACATTAGCTCTTACATTTTCATGAATAAGTCATGCTTCTCAGTGTATCTAGTCTGAACACCACTATTTTTCAACATTTCACAAATTTTTAGGTAGTTCTTTAAATTCTTTGTAAATTTAAGATCAAATGGACATAATTCTTTGATACCTATACATGTCTAGAAAAATAGATTATTTTATGTCAATTTTGACAGTTCTGTATTTCAAGCATTATAATAAAAATCTTGCTCATTCCTGTTTCAGCAATAAAGCTTTCCAAGCATTCTTTGATGCAAAAAACCAGAAATGCATTTGATTGATGCACACAGAATTTGAAAATTGTCAGCAGCGAATGTAACCATGCACAGATATCAAAGTTGCAAACCCTTCAATATTTCATAATTCCTTGATAATATTTATTTTTATCCATCAAAAATTTTACTAAAAAATAACCTAATCGGGCAAGGGTAATAAAAGTCAGCGTACATATACCAGTAACACTTTTCAATAATATAATTTAATCACTGTAAACCATTCTTTTGGGTCAGCAGTACTGAGTCTATTTTTTAGTTCTGAATATTTCCCTGGACTTCTTTATGAATTTAGTCATAACTTTTCACACTTTCTATATTTTTTCTTAGATTTATTCAGCAGTTAATTGTAAACTGAGCAGATTTATTATTTATAGCATTTGTGACCAAAATTGAGAAAAAAAAAAGAATCTGAGAATAGCGCTTGTTTTTTAAATTATGCTACTGCCACTAAGCATTACGACGTGTGATTAATTAATTATTTATGTAGATTTTCAATTCAGATCACAAAATGATAAACAGACACTAAATTAGTGACAAATGTATTCATAACTGTTGCAGTTTTGAAATAATTCCCAGGGAGGGGGGGGGGCATTTTTTAGGCAATAAATTCCTTTGTGATTCTCAGCAATTTATAGAAAATTACAGCAGTCGGGATTTCAAATGTCTTTATTGTCTGCACGTGTTGTCTACATTTAATCTTTTCAGGCGCTGTACGACAACATTCAATGATTACGTTCGTTCTATTTATAGTAAGATCTTGTAATCCTGACAAACGTTATTGTTTTACAGTATAACGGTGAAAGCATTAGTTACTTCGAGGTCCACATGAATGTTAACGATCTTGCAAAAATCAAAATTTTTTAAGCAGCTACCAATTTAAAGGGGCACTTCCAGTTAAGCTTAATCTCACAACAAATTTACTTTCTGGTTTAAAATTACAATGGATAACAAAAGATAGATAAACTTTGTAAATAGCGTAATCAATAGTGTCCCATGATTCTTTGGTGCAATCCCTGGGCTTGGAAGGTTCCCCTTTAAGGGTAGAGTGCAGTTTGAGTTATGAGAGGGTACATGGGGGACATCATATTCACAGTGAGCTTTTTAAATTTTCTTTTTAAAATCATATTTAACTTTTGTTGCCCTTCACAAAATAAATATATAACAATTTTTATCAAATAACAAATGGGAAAATTGTTTTTAATATTTTTTATCCAAAAAAAACAAACAAATTATAAAAACGTACATGAAAATGTGCAAAATATTGCACCAAATAAAAATAAATCATATATTATCAAAGGAATAAGACATCAAGTTTTACAAAAATTCCAATAAATTTAATGATTAAAGTATGTGGAGGAGACTGGTGTCTGCTTTTCATTAACTGTGAAACCAAAGGAATATCTACTACAAGTCAATTTAAGTGCATTTGATAGAAGATTAGGTTTCTACAAGTTCCTCGGTCCAGATGAGTGATTTCTGTGAATAAATCAAGAAACTGGAAAACTTACTGAAACTTACATCATGTTATTTAGTATTCATGAAAACGTTTCTACAACGTAAAGTAAATATACAAATTGAACAATTTAATGTTAAAAGATATTATGAATTGTGAAAATACGTTGCAGGAACTCAATAAATACCACAACTTATAACACAGTTGGTTTTTGATACATGATTCTCGTCGCCCCTTGTGCTGTTCTACTGTTCATAGTTGTACAGTTATTTCATTTCTTTAATTTAGTAAATCTATGCAATCAATTCATAATACCATAGCAATGTAAACCTCACATTCTTGATTACAATTTTATTTCACAGGGTTTTTAATTACATTGATAATATTACAAATTGACCTTCTCTTAATACAAAAAAAGGTCAACAAGTTTGAAGTACATCTTTGTTCTGACAAATCAAATAAATTTTACATGTGAACTAATTTTGAAATCTGTTTGGGTAATTCATACATCAGGATTCTCCATTGACAGAAATGAAAAACTTTTGTTGGTTTTTTTGCTTGTCTGTCAGTAGGAAAACTCAAAAAAAATTTATGGAAGAATTTTCATGAAATTCTATCGAAAGAATTGAGGACTAATCAGTTCAATTTTGGGAGAGATCTAAAACTGGTTGCCATGAAGACATGAACTTTTGTGAGGATTCTTTACCATTGCCAGAGGGGAATTATCTGCTGACTTCATTATATTAATATTCATATTGGCTATTAGTTTGAAAACATGCAAGACAATTGAATTGGTTCTAAATATTATAATTCTGAGATAATACTTTTTAAAAAAATATCTAACTTATTAAAAATATCATCTCAAATTGAAAGTTTAATACAAAACATAGTGTGTGGCATGCAGAGATTGAGCCTTTATTCACATCTTGAGATGTCAGACTAAATTGACTTCAGTGATATGTAACAATTTAAGTATGATACTGTACACTGTCGTTAGACGCAGACACACTTATACATAGTTAATGGGATTCAATTACGTACATAGTGAAAAGAATCATTTTCAACAGATATTTTTAATTTTATTGAAATACTTAAAATGGGCATTTTAAATGCATAGTCTAGCTGCAGTCATCCAAATAATTGTTTAACTGGGTAATTGAATGCAGACATTAAAAGCAGATGCACTTATAAGTAATTAATTGATGGGGATCAATTATATTAATACTTAAAAAGACAATTTTCAACAAACAATTTCTTTTAGATTGCAATACTTAAGACAGGCATTTTAAATGTATAGTTCTGTCGAAGTCACTAAATAATTATTCAACTGGGAAAATTGAATGGTGAATAATAAATATTGAGTAAATTGTGTGTTTGAATTGGGTTATGAAGGTAGTGTCGATTTAGTATCGCAAGATGGTACATGCATGTCTGAACTCCCTGAACTTTTTTTAACCATCTCTCCACTATACCTCTTTCAACAAATTATAAATGGTCCTTTTCAATATGCTGTTCAAAAAATAGAATTTCTGAAAAATATCTACAATATTACTATATTCTGTCTGCTAAATTTATCCTTTTCAACGCTATAAATTTCCCCGCCAAAATGTTTGTGCAGCTTTTTGCGTATTCAATATATATTTTTATATAATTTTCGGTTAAATTGTTTAAATATAATTTGTTAACATTTTTGCAAACAATAACAAATAATGTGTTAAAAATAAACAAGTGAAGGAACGAGTGAAGGAACTCTATTGTTCTATCAGAAAAATGTGGTAGTCAAGTGATGCATACCCGGCAAGGCAAAATAAGTTTGATTCTTGTTGTCAAAGACAAGCCCACAAACATGTAAATTCATCACCAAAATTGTTCATGTTCATTTTGATAGCATAGCAACAAGAAAACAAGTAGCCTCTCGGCTGAGATAGCTCCCTGTTAGCAATGCACATTTCAATTAAAGAACAGAAGATATCATTACAAAATGAACAAATTTGAGAGTGGTCCACATGTAGTACCTATATATGTAATATCAAAGCAATTGGACTTGTGGTTTTTAACAAGAAGTTGAAAATATCACTTTTTACCAAAAATATTCACCAAAATTAGAGAATTAAAGATATCATTACAAAATGAACAAATCTGAGAGAGGTCCACATGTAGTACCTATATATGTAATATCAAAGCAATTGGACTTGCGGTTTTTAACAAGAAGTTGAAAATATCACTTTTTACCAAAAATGACAAAAATATTCACCAAAATTAGAGAATTACATGTAAAGATATCATTACAAAATGAACAAATCTGAGAGAGGTCCACATGTAGTACCTATATATGTAATATCAAAGCAATTGGACTTGCGATTTTTAACAAGAAGTCGAAAATATCACTTTTTACCAAAAATGACAAAAATATTCACCAAAATTAGAGAATTAAAGATATAATCATGAAATCAACAAATCTGAGAGAGGTCTACCCAAGGTACATGTACACCAAGTATCAAAAAGCATTCAGGCTTGTAGTTTTCAAGAAGAAGTTGAAAAAGTAAAACATTTACACGGACGACGGATGCCAGACGCCGCCGAACAATCACTCATATGATAAGCTCCGCTCGACAAAGTCGACAGCGGAGCTAAAAAAATGAAACCACAAAACAAAAATTATGTGAATATAAAGTATTAAAGCAATTGAGCTGGTAGTTTTCAAGAAATCAAAAATAAAACTCTTACCATAAATGACGAAAATATTTGCTAAAAATATAGAATTAATTATATTCTCACAAAATGAACAAATCTGACAGAGGTCCACCCAAAGTACTTGTATATGAAGTATCAAAACAATTGTACTGGCAGTTTTCAAGAAGTCAAAAATGTAATTGATGGCCGACAGACGGACATAAAGATGTACAAGGATGCATGAATATATTTGCAAAACAATTTTTAGCAGGGAAAAAAATGTGGCTTTTGGAAATGATTAAAGATATAAGTGCTCCATCTAATATTCCCTACACACCAAAAACCATGTACAATGATTTTCTGAGAAGTTGACCAGGTACACCAGTTTCGAAGACCAAAATAAACATATCAATACCTGACAAAGCAAGCTGACAAATTGAATTAGTCATGTGTATAATCAATTGTGAATCTCTCAATGTTGATTCTGATTGGATCTCTTAAATAACATACTTTCATTTCCTTCTAGATATTAACTACAAAGTCTTCAATCAATTTCTGGCATTTATAAGTTATGACTGTTAAAATTGGTGAATTCCGTTCAGGATCATTCAACCCTAGATGAAATCGTACACTTATTCTGATCAATAACTCACAAGGTAGTACAATATATGACTTATTTAACTGGGTCAATACTGGTCAGTTCAATACCATTTTTTTTTTTTTTGCAGCAGCAGCATTTGTGGTTTCTTTTCACTACATTGTTTGAATGGATTAATAGTATTAACACTTTCTTGCCAGTGAGTTCAATACCTGAGGATAAAACGCAACTACCCTTATTACTTTAATTGCTTGAATAACAGGTAATAATATTCTACTATTCTAATTGCTTAAATAACAGGTGATGAGATCCTACTAGTCTGATTGGTTCAATAACAGGTGATAAGATTCTACTATTCTGATTGGTTCAATAACAGGTGATAAGATTCTACTATTCTGATTGGTTCAATAACAGGTGATGAGATTCTACTATTCTGATTGGTTCAATAACAGGTGATCAGATTCTACTATTCTGATTTGTTCAATAACAGGTGATAAGATTCTACTATTCTAATTGCTTAAATAACAGGTGATAAGATCCTACTATTCTGATTGGTTCAATAACAGGTGATAAAATTCTACTATTCTGATTGGTTCAATAACAGGTGATCAGATTCTACTATTCTGATTTGTTCAATAACAGGTGATAAGATTCTACTATTCTAATTGCTTAAATAACAGGTGATAAGATCCTACTATTCTGATTGGTTCAATAACAGGTGATAAAATTCTACTATTCTGATTGGTTCAATAACAGGTGATCAGATTCTACTATTCTGATTTGTTCAATAACAGGTGATGAGATTCTACTATTCTGATTTGTTCAATAACAGGTGATGAGATTCTACTATTCTGATTTGTTCAATAACAGGAGATGAGATTCTACCATTCTGATTGGTTCAATAACAGGTGATGAGATTCTACTATTCTGATTGGTTCAATAACAGGTGATAAGATTCTACTATTCTGATTGGTTCAATAACAGGTGATCAGATTCTACTATTCTGATTGGTTCAATAACAGGTGATCAGATTCTACTATTCTGATTTGTTCAATAACAGATGATAATATTCTACTATTCTAATTGCTTAAATAACAGGTGATAAGATCCTACTATTCTGATTGGTTCAATAACAGGTGATAAAATTCTACTATTCTGATTGGTTCAATAACAGGTGATCAGAATCTACTATTCTGATTTGTTCAATAACAGGTGATGAGATTCTACTATTCTGATTGGTTCAATAACAGGTGATGAGATTCTACTATTCTGATTTGTTCAATAACAGGTGATGAGATTCTACTATTCTGATTTGTTCAATAACAGGTGATGAGATTCTACTATTCTGATTGGTTCAATAACAGGTGATCAGAATCTACTATTCTGATTTGTTCAATAACAGGTGATGAGATTCTACTATTCTGATTGGTTCAATAACAGGTGATGAGATTCTACCATTCTGATTTGTTCAATAACAGGTGATGAAATTCTACTATTCTGATTTGTTCAATAACAGGAGATGAGATTCTACCATTCTGATTGGTTCAATAACAGGTGATAAGATTCTACTATTCTGATTGGTTCAATAACAGGTGATGAGATTCTACTATTCTGATTGGTTCAATAACAGGTGATCAGATTCTACTATTCTGATTGGTTCAATAACAGGTGATAAGATTCTACTATTCTGATTGGTTCAATAACAGGTGATCAGATTCTACTATTCTGATTTGTTCAATAACAGGTGATGAGATTCTACTATTCTGATTGGTTCAATAACAGGTGATAAGATTCTACTACTCTGATTGGTTCAATAACAGGTGATAAGATTCTACTATTCTGATTGGTTCAATAACAGGTGATAAGATTCTACTATTCTGATTGGTTCAATAACAGGTGATAAGATTCTACTATTCTGATTGGTTCAATAACAGGTGATCAGATTCTACTATTCTGATTTGTTCAATAACAGGTGATGAGATTCTACTATTCTGATTTGTTCAATAACAGGTGATGAGATTCTACCATTCTGATTGGTTCAATAACAGGTGATGAGATTCTACTATTCTGATTGGTTCAATAACAGGCGATAAGATTCTACTATTCTGATTGGTTCAATAACAGGTGATGAGATTCTACTATTCTGATTGGTTCAATAACATGTGATAAGATTCTACTATTCTGATTTGTTCAATAACAGGTGATGAGATTCTACCATTCTGATTGGTTCAATAACAGGTGATGAGATTCTACCATTCTGATTGGTTCAATAACAGGTGATGAAATTCTACCATTCTGATTGGTTCAATAACAGGTGATAAGATTCTACCATTCTGATTGGTTCAATAACAGGTGATGAGATTCTACCATTCTGATTGGTTCAATAACAGGTGATGAGATTCTACTATTCTGATTGGTTCAATAACAGGTGATGAGATTCTACCATTCTGATTGGTTCAATAACAGGTGATAAGATTCTACTATTCTGATTGGTTCAATAACAGGTGATAAGATTCTACAATTCTGATTGGGTCAATAACAGGTGATAAGATTCCACTATTCTGATTGGTTCAATAACAGGTGATAAGATTATACTATTCTGATTGGTTCAATAACAAGTGATAAGACTCTACTATTCTGATTGGTTCAATAACATGTGATCAGATTCTACTATTCTGATTGGTTCAATAACATGTGATCAGATTCTACTATTCTGATTGGTTCAATGACAGGTGATCAGACATTACTATTCCAATTGTTTCTGTAATAAGCTATAATTTGTACTAATGTTCTAATAATGGGTAATTAGGGTAAATGTTAATTAAAAAGGGAAACGGAAATTGTTTGAAAGCATTTTACAATTCATTATTATGTCAATAATATATTACAGGAATCACACTTTTTTTTATGCGATAAAAACCTCATTTATCATGTTATTTATCATTAATCATAGTTTAGATTAAATTATTAACACTCATAATTCTGAGTAACTATATAGGGAAACGAAAATGATAAAGTAGAATTGTTGCATGCAGGATACGTGTTTGTAATATAACCATGGCAACAAGTTAATAATTTACAAAGCTGCAGTACGTATTCTATTACATAAAGTACAGTCCAAGCGTAACTTAACTTGCAAGCTAGCTATCAGCAGTCTTTGCTGTTTCATAAAAATTACAATTTTCAGAGTAGTAATATTTTCAATTATTATTTTTAGTTTTTACTTACCGGTAAGTTAATATGAGACATATTTAGGCAGGTTATTCAGCAAAAATAGATTTATGGTATTTTTGTACTTAAGCTAGCGACCTTTTGCCACCAAATTTTCTGCACTTTTTTCTTATATTCTTCAATATTTCTGGAAATGAACCACAATTTTTGAGCCAACAGACAAAATTTGAGTCAATTTTTAGATTTTACTCAAAATATTTGGATATTTCTGTCCCAATCTTCTGAAGGAAAGTACAGACTATAAACAGGACTATTTTGTAAATTTGTGATGAAAAGAGAGAACTGGTGGTAAAAAGGTTGAAGTAAGCTCAGAACACGCTAAACGTTAAGTTATGCTTGGCCTGTAGTGTATAGTATTTTTTGTTTGCTTTTATCATGAATAAAACATTTCCCACACATGTTGCTAAATTTTGAATGAAGTTTTGGTGCAATAAGCATTGACGGAGTTTGTAAAGGTAGCACCTGAAAACCCCAAAAATGCGGTTGTCTAGACTACAGCGTTACGAATGTCCTGTGCAATTTATAGGTTACTCAAATAACTGAAAGTGTCAACAAAACAGTGTTTTCAATAGTTGGAATAGCCACAAAGAAGCAAAATAGCGAAATTGGCCGACAGATAATCCCTTACATTGGTACGGCATATGTACCTTATTGAAATATAGCTAAGCTTTCAGATAATATATAAGTTGTTATATAAGTTGGTAAAGCATGCTTTAATGACTTTTAGAGAGATCAATTTTTAACTAATTTTTCTCCTTTTACTACCTAAGCAACAAAAATATGCTTGCGAGAAAAAAAGATGGCTGACCACTTTCAAAAAAGGTCATCGATTTAACTTAATAATGAAAAAAAAAAACGCTACCTCACGACTTTAATAAACCAGTTCTAAATAAAGCAATTGCTAATCAGTATTCGTAGACGTCCCAACCAAATAAGCTATGTCCATATTAGGGATTAAATGTAATCTTAATTTATGGAATCTGTCATATCAGTGAGGAAGTATTATCTCTTGATTCACTTTTATAGTAGCGCTAGATATAGGTGACATTTTAAGTACTCTAACTTCGGCCTAATTAATTATTCATTACAGTGTACAGTATCTATTGATGAAATATGTCAGTAAAACTGAATCTGTTTATACAGTTTTCGAAAGTCTGTAAAGATGGTTAGGAAACAAACATACCAAGTACAGAATTAACTTTTCTTTACAAACAAATATTTTTGCAAGGTGGGTTTACAGTGATAAACCTCCAATGTGACATATTTTCATTTATGGCAAATTTGTAGTGCTTTTAAGGATATTTTGGCGAAAGTGAAAATTATTTGTAATTTGTCCATACTTTCATTAGGATACCAACAAAAATTGGGGTCAGCGATCAATTTTTTTGATAACTAAACAATCAAACATCCCATGTGCAGTAACATTCTCAGCAGATCGAAATTTGAACGGCATGTAAAATTCCCGCTAATATTCCTCATTGTTACTTTCAATAGTTAGTGGTGTCTATTAGCATAATCTGCGTTTCACATAAGTTTTGGCACACTGCCAAAAGCATACTAAATTCTCACATTAAAAAAGGTTGAAGGATGATAAGAATTAATAATGATAAGACTTTTACTGTAACCTTCGATGAGAAAGTGATGACATTCTCATCGCACATATTAATATATTTTTTTTGAATATATTTGTTGTGCCACTACAATAATATTGAATATAGCTGCAGTGTCTAGGCAAACCTATAGTGTAAGTACTAGTACTAAAGGGCACTTGATATTATGTTCGGACGTGTTTATTATATTTCCCACAATTCATGCAAATTCAGACCATCAAATATTTCGCATAATACTCCGAAAACCCCACACACCACCCTGACCCCCTGGTAATTGTAATGAATGATATGGATGCTCCCAAATTACAACTTGAATGTGTCATGGAAACATCAACCAGGACATGTCACACCATATACAAAACTTGACTTCTCTCAAGTCAATTGCAATGCTAATTTATTAGATTTTGTCAAATTCTGCTTCGTATACATGCTTCAACTCGACCGTCTTTCAGTGGACCGTCTTGATCTCTATTGAGCCTTTGGCAAAAACACGCACCCATTTTTCGTAGAAATTGAACTGAGGAACTAACAATCGTAGGTCCATCACAACCACCTTTATACTACTGGATATCAGTCAAATTAGTATGCAAGTTATATATTATATGAAACATAATGAGTTTACACTAATTAGTTCCAATTAAACATTTACCATATTTTGTATAAAATCACACATTTTATTGAAATATGGCTTATTTAGAGCATAGCCACATCATTGTCATTTACATAAGCATGTATGCTATTAAATGAGCTAATGCGGTATTTTAGACTGACATTTTCAAAATCAGTTTTATAGCCTAATTATGCTAAATTTTGAACAATTTCTGTTTTAACATACCATACAGTGGCCAACAGACTAATTGTGTATAGGATAGTTGTACAATATTAGTTACTATGGAAATATTCAATGGTTGAATGACATTTACAATTTTTCAATGAATATTGTCATTTTAAAACTGGACATATAATCACAGTCTCTCTATAACTGTGACACAATCTATTTTTTCAGCGAAAATAAAAATTTTAGCAATCTAGTATATGTTGAATGAAGGATGCTAATCATATTGTAAATTTGATTAAATCTACAGGATGTACCTTGTGGGTGAATTAAACTGATTGTTAAATTTACAAAGGTACATGTATTAAGTTACATGCAGGTGTTGAATTATTACACCAGCTTGAGGATGCTAGATTCAGACAGGTGAAAAGCTAGGGGGTCTCTTTCTGTGTTGATGGCAAGATAGAAGTTCATCATTGCAACTTCATATTTGCTTTGTGTCATTTATTAATCTAACACAAAGGTGAAAAACAGAGTGGTTTTTGTATTTTATCAGTATGCTGGCTGTCAATATATAATGTCACACCATCCACCAAAATGTCAACACAACATTTATTTTTTATATAGTTCACTTGTTAATTCTGAACCAATTAAATGGCCATAATTTTTTATTGGTTAGAAGTCTTGCATATTAAGTAGCTACTTTACATTTGTTTGCTCAAATTGATTTAAACTTTGTAGATGCACATTGCTTAATATATAGCTGAAAGTGTTTTAAGTTATTACATTATGCAGTATAATTATTGTTTTATATAATTCTGTTGCTTGGCAACACATACAAATAACCTGTTATAATAATCACTTCATGACTAAATAGGTTTAAAGAAACAGCTCTAAATTCCTGAATAGATTACCCATGGCTATGAAAAAAAAAATTGATTTGAATGTGTATTTATAGCCATCCAACGCACATTTTTTAACTTTCGTACTTTTATAAATACATAAGCGGTATTCCTCGTTGACCGACTGAGATTACAATGACCTCAAGTGACAAATGCATGTGCAAAATATAATTTCTTTATTATTAATTTCATGCAAAATCGTCATATCAAAAATGTGAAGGAAATAATTTGATGAATATAAAATGCATGCATAAACAATTCAAATAACTACTACTCAAAATAGGAATTCCAGCGATAATCTAAGCAAAAGGAAATTGCAATCAAATGAACCGAAAGATAATTCAGTTTAAATTAACTACTAACAATTGTAGGCATCCTGTTCTAACTACAGAGCAATTGATAGAGTGATAACATCTTACGGTTCATTTAGCAAGCACAAAAAGCCACAAAATTTGTCACTTTCGTATAGAATACTCTAGTAAGCCTCCATTAATGGCCAAAGACTGTCGTTATCTATTGTATGAAGAAGCTTATTTTTTTTTTACATTTTTGATGATAAAAAGTTTTTAGAATTTGGAGCAAATGTAAGACATGGCCATTAAATAATGAACCACTTCTGACGTGGAATAATAAAAGAGAAGTTATTTATAATTTTTTTGTTTATAGCTACCTGCAAATAAATAAATAAAGAAAAAAAATGTTTTAGGGGATATTTTCTGTATAGTAAATGAGCAACATAAACACAACCAAAGTAAAATTATTGCATTAAATGAGATCACTTTCATCAATTTACATCTTTTCTACACCACTAGGAGCACTTCATCACAACATATTGAACTGAGATTACCCTTCATTAAAAAAAACATGGCAACAAAATTAGGATTTTTGTGTGGATATTTGACCAATAGAATCATAGTGTTATCATTCCTGAATCAAAAAAGATTTGCATAGTTAACCTTACATATTAGACGGCCCCATCTATCAACACTACGCGACATACGAAACTCGCAACGTTAAACATTCGGCTTTCTTAGGGCATAACATCAGGTGTTTCTTTAAATTTGCAAATGGATTTGTAGTAGGAAGAAAGCATTGGTGCAAGTGAGTAGACAATCTTTCTTTCCTGCATGTACAAAAATCTTTTTCATTTCCTCGCATCATTTGGTGCTCTACGGAAGACACTCAATAACCGAGTTGAATACCGTAGTTCAAATTGGAGTTAATTTACTTCCCACACAAAGTAAAGAAGAAATAAATCTGACTCCCAGTTTGTTCAGAAATGATAACTAGGATCACAGCTGTTAAAAATAAGCAGCAGACAACAAACAAATTAATCTTACACTCCAGTTTACACACATTTTTCACTTCTTTAGTTTATAAACTAATTGTTTCAGCGATATTAGATATTATTTATCTGTCATTTCTCAGCTCAGTAAGGATTCCCCTTTAAGTGTCAGCTACTACGTTTTTCGCAGAAGCGGGCGATTGTAGACGTATGAGTTAAGATGAATATCGCTGATATCAAATACAGCAAAACAAATATCGTCTTTTGACAATGTGACAAAGTGTACAAGTTTATATCAGGTTGACAGCATACTTGTTTGTTGCCGTGACGAGGCTATCTTCATGCAATCTATGTATAAACTCCAACAATGCATAATAAAAAAAAAACTAAAATATTTTCTGATTTCAATCTATCTCGGTTCTCATATATTCCTGATGTGTCAAGATATCGTACTTGCCATGTTCTGTATAATGTTCTTGTAACCAATACATCAGTGTAAGCAAAGGTTAGAACATAAAACTTTCTATATTTAACACCACAAAGTGCAGTGGAAAATGTTTGCTTATTATTAATTATTTTTCAATAATTTCTTTCACTGAATTACGACTAGAAAATAAATGTAAAAATTAATAAACTTATCATAAGGATACCTTAAATTATGCACTCAGGTGGTGCCGGATTGCATCAACTTCCTCTTTGTATTGGGAAGTACGATCGCACTGCTGCCTTCTAGCAGACTTTATGAATTTCTTATTATATACCCAAACTTGATCATCCCTTAATTATCCCGTTTTGATATCGTATCAGCTCAATTAGATGCACATGAGTGTAAATACAAAATGACACCTTTTAAAAAAAGTTTACTGAATCAGTATGAAAACAAGTTTAAATTGTCATACCTCATATCAAAACCATTAAAGAAGCGCATCTAATAAAGTGAATACAAGATATACCGTGAATTATAACCCAATGCACAGCTTGAAATACGACATCCGCTCAATTTTAAGTGCCAGTTTTCCCAGCACATTATATTTGCATGTCCATGTACTGTAGATTGTAAAACATTAATTTAAATAAAAATTTATTGTGTGTTGCATTACAATTACTAAAGTCTAAATTCAATGATTAATTTCCATTTTACAGTTATGTGTTTTTGAAATAGTTTTATTGCAACTGAAGATTCTACTAAGGGCTCCCACGTGATTCTCTACATGTATTATTTATAAGTGTAAGAAATGAATTGATGTTTAATAACCAGTTTATATTTGCAAAAAACAACATTTCGTAAAAATCGAAAATTCCTATGGCATTAAAACTGATAGCAACTAAAATTAAATGGTTTGTCAGATAAAAAAAGAAATAGTAAACACTTGATTCCAGATTTTTTAAATTTCATGTAAACAACAAGTAAATGTGTAGGAAGATAGGGTCACAATGATATAATGACAATCAGGTTAGGTAGTTCAATAAATCAAAGAATTCAAATAAAAACAACATATATCAATATTTATAAAAGTGACAGTAATTAAAAATAATGAATTGAGTAGCATTATCAAAAACTACAGTTTGTTATTATGTGATGAAATTTGATTTCCCTTCTGCATATATATAATCGCAGATTAATAGTTATTAATGAGAAAGTTTTTTGATATTATTTGAAAAGTATGATCCCAGTTTCAAATCACGTGGGTGCACTCAACGGGTAGGGAAACACAGAAAACGAACTACTGTAATTTAAAACGAGCACATACAGTGCATTATCACTAAATCCAGCCACTAGAGTTATACTAATCTGAATTCAATTCTATTTTTAAATTCACCTAATTTCCACTGAGAGCAAAATGACGCAAATATTGAAAACTTAATTTATGGGATGGTAAACACTTTTTAATATATTCCAGGATAAGAAATTCAATAACAAAATACATAGTTAAAACATACTGTAGGGATTAGTCTTCGACGTTTAGGGGTTTCGATATGTATACGTCATATTAACGCTGATGTGACTACCAACAAATGCAATATATAAGACATATTCAAGGCCCTAATGCTGCAGAGTGATTGGCTAATACTATTTTAAAGTGCTACACTCTGTACACAGCTTGTGTTCGAATTTCATGTAATCGCTTTCTCATTAAAAAACATGCCAAACATCATATCATTTAGTCACATTGATCTTTTATTTGTCATTATCTTGTTTTTGTTTTTATTCTTCATATTACATTTCAACCTAAATTGATCTGCCTAACTTGAATATGGTGGAATAAAGTATTTTTACATATTTCATATGTTGCGTTGAAACTTGTATCGCAACACAACGACTGTGTCAGACAACATAAAACAGTTTCGTAGCACAGGATGATCAACTTAAGGTTGTGTTCATCAATTTTATTAAACTTTATGATGCCTATAAACCAGTTACAAAACAAGCAGCCTCTCGGCTGAGATAGCTCCGCTGTTAGCGATGCACATTTCAATTAAAGAACAGAAGATATCATTAGAAAATGAACAATATGGATAGTATCAATGCAATGGGACTTGCTGTTTTCAACAAGAATTCAAAAATATAATTTTTCAACATAAATGATTGTGGTTTTTAACAAGAAAAAAATATTACTTTTTACCAAAAATGACAAAAATATTCACCAAAATTAGAGAATTAAAGATATCATTACAAAATGAACAAATCTGAGAGAGGTCCACATGTAGTACCTATATATGTACCGTAATATCAAAGCAATTGGACTTGTGGTTTTTAACAAGAAGTCGAAAATATCACTTTTTACCAAAAATGACAAAAATATTCACCAAAATTAGAGAATTAAAGATATCATTACAAAATGAACAAATCTGAGAGAGGTCCACATGTTGTACCTATATATGTAATATCAAAGCAATTGGACTTGCGGTTTTTAACAAGAAGTCAAAAATATCACTTTTTACCAAAAATGACAAAAATATTCACCAAAATTAGAGAATTAACGATATCATTACAAAATGAACAAATCTGAGAGTGGTCCACATGTAGTACCTATATATGTAATATCAAAGCAATTGGACTTGTGGTTTTTAACAAGAAGTCGAAAATATCACTTTTTACCAAAAATGACAAAAATATTCACCAAAATTAGAGAATTAAAGATATCATTACAAAATGAACAAATCTGAGAGAGGTCCACATGTTGTACCTATATATGTAATATCAAAGCAATTGGACTTGCGGTTTTTAACAAGAAGTCAAAAATATCACTTTTTACCAAAAATGACAAAAATATTCACCAAAATTAGAGAATTAACGATATCATTACAAAATGAACAAATCTGAGAGTGGTCCACATGTAGTACCTATATATGTAATATCAAAGCAATTGGACTTGTGGTTTTTAACAAGAAGTCGAAAATATCACTTTTTACCAAAAATGACAAAAACATTCGCCAAAATTAGAGAATTAAAGATATCATTACAAAATGAACAAATCTGAGAGAGGTCCACATGTAGTACCTATATATGTAATATCAAAGCAATTGGACTTGCGGTTTTTAACAAGAAGTCGAAAATATCACTTTTTACCAAAAATGACAAAAATATTCACCAAAATTAGAGAATTAAAGATATGATCATGAAATGAACAAATCTGAGAGAGGTCCACATGTAGTACCTATATATGTAATATCAAAGCAATTGGACTTGCGGTTTTTAACAAGAAGTCGAAAATATCACTTTTTACCAAAAATAACAAAAATATTCACCAAAATTAAAGAATTGAAGATATCATCATGAAATGAACAAATCTGAGAGAGGTCTACCCAAGGTACATATACACCAAGTATCAAAGCATTCAGGCTTGTAGTTTTCAAGTAGAAGTCGAAAAAGTAAAACATTGACACGGACGACGACGGACAATCACTCATATGATAAGCTCCGCTCGACAAAGTCGACAGCGGAGCTAAAAAGACCGAATGTCCCTTGTTGAATTGAATTGATCAATTTACTCATTAGAAGTTCTTTTGTATGTACTTGAGTAGACGCAATAATTTGTAGAGATAATAGTCTTAATTTTACTGCCTTCATAATTTCACAAATTATCGTTAAAAGTTCATGGGAACAATTAGTCAAAGTTCATATGCAAAGGTTAAGTTGAAATTAACTGCTATCAATGTTTTTTATCAGTGGACCAAACTTTGGAGAAAAGATCGATTCTATAGAATAATGTCTCGTGACAAATGATTTTTAAATTGTGGTGCAAAATTTCTTTAGGATTTTTTTGTTAATTTTGTTAATTTCCTACAGCCAAATTTATGCGATTTGTTATCGAATAGTGACAAAGGGTAAGGCTTCAAACAATACCATATCTTGAAAAAAGTAAAATCAAATCTCTGGTGTAAAATTGGGTACTAGTGATTTCCGTGAATATCCTTCAAATATCCTTCAAGACCAGGGCGGGTCATACATCCTGGCACTTCTGGGGGTATTTCCTGCTCAATTAACATCAACAATTTCCATGTGTTAATTTTGCCATGTTTTATGAACTACAATAACAACTGCTCATTTTTTTTCAAATTCTTTTTAAAAGTCAATTTTGACGTACAGAAATTACCAGGAGGTCAATGACAGGCATATGGTAAACATTTCTCGGGTGAATAATCATTACAGAATTTTTGTAGTATGCTGTTTAATACACATGTCATCAAGTTTAAAATCATGCGTGTGGGAACAAAATTATAATAAAACTTGCTTGACTAATGTATACTTTGGTTTCATTGATTACAGGCGAGACATGTATATCTTAGAATGAATCAGGTGCTGTATTCCCACGTTCCCTGCGGTACAGGTATCACTGCAAAAACAAGTACTAAAACCAGCTACAAGAGAGACATAATGCCTGAATTAATTGGAAATGATCTGTACAGATAAAAAAGGGTCATACATGTATGTTAATCCTGTCTAGTACCACTTGAATGAACTGAACCACAGGACTGGCATGTACGAGTCCAATTAGACATCATGGAAATTTAATATGCTAAGTGAACAGGCAAATACAACTCCCATGACCCAACTTTTATTAATTTTTCATGAATAACGAGACCTGTCAAACTATATGTTGTGAGCATGCAGGTATTAACGGTGATGCACAACATCAGTTTAAACCGCTCAACACGTCATTCTTCATCGAATTTTTTTCATATTTTCTTACGTTGACATTAGAGTAAACAGAATAATAATTAATTTGTATGAGATACGAAGTTCAAGTCCAAGCCAATATTTATATGCTGATTTGTTTCTAGTGATGCAGGTTGTGGTCATGACTTTGAAATATTCAGAACTCTTTAATTGAACCAATATTGCCACTTATAAGTTTATAAGTTTACTCCCAGCTCGGCGAACAAATGTTGACAATTTCTTCAATGAAAAAACTTATGTTTTCAAATAATCCTTGATATTTATTTATTTTGTTATGCAAAAAGATTAATTCAAAATGCAGTCAGTTTGTAATTGGATGTTCTAAATTTAGTAATTCTTTTTGCTTACATTGTTGTAAGATAGAAGCATGTTAACATTTCTCCAACTGTCGATAAACTATTTGGCAGAAATCCAGCTGCTAATGAACAGATCAGGTTTTTATTCAACATTGCCAATTTAAGTGCTTTAGTTCGAACATATGGAAAGTAAAAGGAAAATATTAAGCAAATTGTTTGTCTGTTTTACAATAAATCAAAATAATATGAGGTTATTACAGGGATGCACAAAGACAGTACAGCGGCAGTATCGACCGACCCGCAGAGGTCGATGCGACAGCGTACTGTCTGAGTGCATACATTGAGGTATCTGCATAATAACCTTATTATTATACATCTTTTCCTTCCAAGGATACATCATGGGAATGCCGAAAATCCCAATGTTTAGAACAGAATCAGCGAATTTCTTTGTGTGGAGTCCTGTCAAACCCTGGTGGCAGCCATGTTTGTTTTTATTATTAGAGTACACTTACTTGCGTAATCATTCCATATTTGGAATTCGCATTTCCTAATATGCTAGAATGAAAATACCTGTAAAATACCGCAAAATTACGACACTCTGTAACTAATGGCATTACGGTGACAGATGTATAATAATAGTATTTAAAAGAAGAAAATCATCCACAACAGTGGAGTTTTTTACAGGTTGTATTCAACCTGGTTGAGTTGTTTTTTGATTCTCATTTGAAATTTATAAATATTTTATATAAAACAAATTCACGCCTTCATGAAATCCAGTGTATGAGAGGATACAAAATCAGATCACTGACATTTACCAGTACCCGGTACGGTAATATGAATAATACTTCCTGGTTACGATCAAATATAAAAAGATGTTGCTGCTTGGCATTGTACATGCAAGTTTGAAACCTGCACCGCACCCCACAAATTGTTTTGAAGTGAAGTGCACCACATAAGATACATGTAGAATGGTGAAAATCCAAGAATCCAAATTAATGCTTCATGTATCATCATTTAATTAAATATTATTCCCTTATATTTGTCTTTCTTTAGCTGGAAAAAAAAAATGAATGGTGTTAGAGCTGTGTCACTACGAGCTAAATGAGCAGTGATACACACTTAGAGCATTTCCCTCAGCTGAACGACGAAAAATATTAGCGAATAATATTATTATGACATTATTATAGTTTCTCAAAATAAATTTTTAATTTTTTATTTGTTTTCTTCCTACTTTCTTTGGTATTTTGTTTTGAAGAATATATATGTATTCATGTGGCAACCACACTATGTTTAGGTATGAAGATTCGGTCTGCTTACGACCCCATGATTGGTACGTGTTACAAAACATATGATCTCCGACCATTCTGTGTTAATATAAATGCCATAAATTTTGTGTGGACAGTAACATAATATTCAGAACTTGGTATACATTGTTGTTTTAAAAATAATCTATGTTGAATGACATCTGTTGCAATGATTTTTGTTTTTCTACTTTGACGCTGTTCATTTCAAATAGTTTCAGCTTCATAGAACTAATGATGTACAACGACCAGGGTATAAAAGCCATATTTTTCTGTTCAACGAGAATAACTTAGCTTATTCTCATTTTACTACTTGGCAGGATAGATTTTAAACGTTGATCTTGTTTTTCGTGCTGATCTTGCAGTATTGAATATAAAGTACAAACAAAATATTTTCAATAATTTTTCATTTTTTCCTGAAATGAGAAGCAATTTATATATATAAACCTTTTTTTTTTGTCCTAAAAATCAAGAATAAAGAAAGTGGAAAATATATTGAAGTAAATTAAAAGGCCAGTGAAATGTAGATAACCCAGTTATTCAAATTTGTAAAGAGGAAGTTGGCTGCTTGCAGCTGTCGCTTAAACATCAAATATGGCGGTAATGCAGGATGTTGCCACAGCGGATTATACTGGCAAAATTAGAACGAGTCAAGGAAAAGGATCAAGGAAAAAGATTAATTCTAAAATTAAATTTTACATCATCATTTTCTTTATATTGAGGTCACCCGTGCGGTGACTTGAATGTGACTATCGTACTCTTTAACTGTCAAGTAGTCATAGTAACCAAATTAAACACTAAAATTTAGGAGCCCATTTTGTTTTATTCATTACAGCTGAAAAAACATTTGGACTCAGATGCACTTGATGTGATTTTTGTGCCTGGTGTACACATCAGTTGATTTAGTTAGATCCTTCAAACCCTATCAATTTTCCCACTAGAATTTCTCTACAATTTGTTAATTTTGAAAGAACTGAACACAACATGTACTTCCTGTTGCCTATGAGACCTGATCAAAAATTTTGAAAAAATATGAAAAAAAATACATCATTATTTGTCATAGTTCATGTAAACGTGCAAAGAAAAAAATTACTTTGTTAGATAAATAAATTATATATAAATTTCAATCATATATGGCTCTTCAAAATCAGTCTATTAAACAGAAAGATCGTGATAATTTGACCTAAAGTCATTATATATAGGATTTCATTATACATAGGATTTATATGATAAGGGTATGCGATGAACATTAATCTCGCATGAATTGAAACAGTCACAAGATTGCGAGATGACCACAAAATTTCCAGAAATTCTAATGTAAACTATGCTGTAGAGAGTCTAAGAAAGAAATGATGAGAGTTCATCTCAGATTGTTTTTGATAGCACACATCTTTCTAATTCGTAAATCATGTACAAATGTACGTATGCTAAGTTTTGCGTTTTCAAATGTGGTGATGGATATCGTTCATTTCTTCTTACGATTGAAGAATCCTAAGCGTCCACTGTGTTATTGATTTTAAATATGTTTGAAAGGATACACTTTCAAATGCTCATAAAGTGTTTACTCCTCGTAAGATCTTCATCGCATACATGTACATGTACTGTATCTCCGTACATGGTTATGTTTAAGTTACAAACCCTTTTCTTATAAATCCTTGATCCGTTATATTTCTGTTTGTTGATTTTTCTTTCCTCAGATTCAATACATACACATGTAGGCAGTGAGACTTTTTTCAGGCATTTTTCCTTCAAATAGTGTATTAAAACTCCAACCACAATGGATAGAATATATGGTACTGTTGATAGATTTTTACTAAATAAAACCATTTTTTAGATCAATAATACTTTTTTCTTGAACACAAAAAGATTTTTGAATGAACTATTTTATTTTATGGAAGGTGACGATTGGCAGTGGTTGTGAAAGGGTCAACAGGCGAGGATTGTTTTGCTATATAGAGCAGGTGAACCACCATCCAGTGATTGACATTGGAGGAAATTTTTCCAATGAATGCTGCATTTGTAGTAAATAGATTCAGAAGGTGAAGGACTCAGGAAGGTATATGTTTGTAAAATGTAGGTTGTTTGACACTATCACAAAAACATGATTTAATTATTAATAAAACAAGTTTCTGTTATTATATTATTCAGTTATTATACCTATTATTAAATAGATTTTAAAAGCAGGAAAAATAGTTCCACCATGCATACATGGAAAACATAGAATTTGTTATTAAATTTGTCAAAATTAGTTTTAGGAGATTTTTATGGGATACATTGTTTCCTTTGAGGGCTCAGTGTGAATAAATTCCTGTTCACATATCGTTAGAATGCAATTAAACGTTCCTTGCTATTGACAAAATAAATACATTACGGTCTACAGTTACATTTACATTTCATATACTAAGTATTAAGTTTCAAAAAAAAAGAAATTTCATAATGGTTCATAACATCAACGTACACTCTTGTAGGACTTAACATGAACTGAAAACCAAGTTTAGCTTTTGGTTGTGTGCTATTGGATGTCACAAGATAGTTCAGTGATGCATAGTCATATGTGTTCTACAATATTGTTAATGTTCAAATGCACGATCACAACATAACCTCATAAAAACACATCGTTTGGGTCAATATTTTGAGATATTAAATATAAATATGAAATTCAGTAAAATATGAATACCCGGTTGCAATTATATATCAAACAAATGTACAGGCAATAAAGTGCATGATTGCAAGTAAAAAAAAAAAAAACATAGTACTGTGCATATATAATCCATATAAGGATATTGCACCTCCTTATATGGTATTGATAATATTGCAACATTATTGCACAGTAGAAATAATACTTAGTTCCATCCTCAGACGTAATGTCCATCAGTGATAATTAATTTTGACAGAAAACTTTAACAAGAAGTATAAAATGTACCGCAATCCATAAAAATAGTTCCTAGAACTGATTAAGCAAAGAAACTGACAGGACGAAAATGTTTTTTGTAAAAGGATGCTTAATCCTAAACTGAACACCAATAACAACTTTTGTCATCTTTCACAAAATAAACCTGTATATAATTTTTCTAATCAATATTTTCTCAAAATTGTTGATCAAGACACCTGACCCATGTAAAAAATAAAGAAATTAGTTTTAATGTGCACATGTAAAAGTTTCATTTATGGACATTTCAAGACATATTTCTAATGGAAAAAGTTGCATAAAATATTAACTCATGTTCGATTGCCGAAATGGAAATGAGTGAGATTATCACGCTATTCGCCAAACCAGTGTATAAATACTTTGTGAAAAAGAAAGGACACCACCAAAATGATCTCAGATGAACACAATGAACCAGTTTTTTCACAGACTCACTAATTTGCAACAGAATTTCTGAAAAAAATAGGTTTTCTATTCCTTTTTTTTCAATCATATTGCAATTCATGCAACATCTTTTCAATTTTTGTGTAATCGCCATTGTATATTACACCCTTATCCTATCCTAGGTAATACATAAATTATAATATATATTTTTATCATCATTAAAACTGTAGATTTCGTGAATAGAATTTTCTAATAAATAACACATGAGATTCCCAGGAAAAATATTTTTAACCTAAAAGTAGAATATTTCGATGAAACAACAAAAAAAACAAATTATTGAAAAGTCAGTTTGACATCAATTAACTTCCTAACCTTCAAAAAGTTTTAATGATGGCAATGCTATTTTATTGAGTGGAAAATGATCCTTATAGTATTTTTGAAGTTAAAAGACGTTCTTTAATTGCCTTATTTTTTCAATGAAATTGTTAAACCAAGATGTATAACCCACATCAAGAACTGTAGCCAATAAAAATGTTGTCAACGCTGTGTATACTGTACAATGATTTACATATGGATGAATCGTAACATCTTCACACTATAATACTCATTCAATGATAAACATCTTTTCATCATTATTTTAAAAAACCAAAAAAAAAAACATTTTTTTTTTAAGTACCGTAAATGTCAAAATTATGATATACTCATTTTTGAAACATAAAACATTTTTGTGTTAATTAATGTCAAAATTGGACTTATACTAGATATAAGAGAAATCATTACTATTGTTTCAAAGCATTGTGCATATGAGTGATATTTTAATAACTATAGGGTCATGTAGAATTAAGGCATAAGATTAACAATAGATACAATAATTCACAGTTTTTCCCTATAAAGCCATTATTTCGATATACATTCATCATCCATGAGGGATGATTTCTTATGATGAGGTCAGCTTGACATGTACACACATATAAGAACTCATTGTAGCAATACATCCAGAAAATATTTATGTTCTAGTCATTGTGCTTTTTCAGTTTTTTGGGTCAGGATTCAGGAAAAATTCTGTTTTCATGAAAAAACAAAGCACAAGTTTAATGACAATTTTCAAATGAAAATGAAATTGCATTGATTTTTGAAAACAAAAACTTTTTTTTTCATTTTTCCTGGGTTTTAAAGTTTTAACATGGGATTCCCTCCAGAAATGTAAAAACTGCTCATACTCCTGAACTGAGAATTTGTATTTATTGTAAACTGGACCATGAAAAAATCTCTTATTTTGACTAAAATATACATTTTCATTACACTACTAATAGAGAAACTATGGTAACTCACCTCCTCAATTTGAAGTGAGTATGAGCAAATTGTAAATGTAATGTATCTCCTTACATCAAGCTACCTACCGCCAGCAGAATTAATGATTCTACCCAACACTAAGATGTGATAACTAGTGAAATAGTATATTAAAGAATGCAGTGTTATATGCCAATATACACATATCTATGTGCGATTTTAATAAAAGAAGTACGGTATTTGATTCATACCCATCCTAAGTTACAAAATGTTTCTTGTGCATGAAAATGTATTTGAATAAAAAAAATGTGCATGTCCAATGAAGTCATTAAGTATGCAAGACCACATTGTTTATGAGAACTGCTAATTACTTCATCCATCAGAAGGTTATCAACATTAAAATTTAATTAAATTAACCCTTTGATCTTACTAATTAGGTGTCATCCGCATATGTGATGTAACACTGCTGTACTAAATATTAAAATGAACTGATCGTCAAAGCTCTGTACATGCAGATCAGAAAGAAGAATATTTTTTGAAGAAATTTTGATATTGTTGACCTTTTAAATTTGTGAGTGCATTGAATGTTGTAGTAACCATCAGACCGAACAGGTCAACAACACAACAACGATAATGACAGACACATGCTTTTGTCTCTTATACTTTGATCAAGTTCTCAAGCAGCGACAAGTAATAGCAGAAAACTATCACCTTAACCTTGCTATAAGTAGTAACACTTTCCATACAACGTATGGGACTACGCTATGGGTACTTAAAGTTCAGTCCTCTCTGTAACCCCTATTAACGCTTTTTATAGTGTATACTTTTCTTTGCATTTTTCAGATATTTCTTCGTTGTTTTCTTTATGAATACCTGATTACTGTGACGAAAGCACAACAGAAATAACCTCTGACGAAAGAATTTATTAAATTATTTAAACAATCTATTGAAAAAAAGTAGCATGGTCTACTTAATAACGCATAACAAAATGTAACGGTTGTAATCAAATTATTTCAAATGGAAAACTCTCACAATACACTCGAATAGAATTAACGAACACAGTAAATTAAACCGATGCACAAGTTAGTGCCAGCGTGACTGATAATCTCTGGTCTATTGTGTCGGTTGAAATCTAAAACAAAATTTCAGGAATAGAAAACAAAAGCGGAATAATGTCCTATCATCCTTTTGACACGTAAAGACATATCACATCATTATATTCACTCCTATTCCCTAAACTCGATTGACGTCTGATGGTACCGCTGTTAACAGAGCGTTAATAGTTGCTTCACCGCATCATGTTGCTTCTTCGGTACATTCTAAAAGTCATCTGAGCAACAGTGTCGGCGTCGTGACTTTATAATCCTGGGTGCACACCCCAATGACAAATTAATGCATGACTTGAACCGTGTCTAAAATATACGGCAATTAACGTCAAAAAATTCTAAAAGTCAACACTTTTTGAATATTTTAGTGTAATTGAAACTGTAAAAGCAATTATTGAATGGCACCTGAAAGTAAGTCAGGTGGGGCATTCTAATTTGACGTCATGAATTTCAATTCTTGGAAAACGCATCTTGCATTCGCATCTTGAATTTGCTATGTATGCATTCATGCCTTCATTTGTTGAAAACTAACATTTATTGAAATTGAAAATCATTTCTGGTAAATTTCGTTTACTGTAAATCAATTTCACGAGAGACAAATTTGAATAGAAAAGCGTCAGAAAGAAACATGAAATATTACTGTATAGAGCTAACTGGGGTTCTTAGGTAGTAGGAAACATAAACCTTCAAACCAATAATCAGTTCTCTTTTACTTTTACTCTGTGGATTTATCGTATGCTGTTAACGAAATCCGGATAAAAAATATATAGTCACCGAACTATTTTTTGCAGGTTAAACATTCAGGAGATTTTTGAGTCAATAGGTGATTTTCCGTTCAACTGCGAGATCTCGCGAGATGCATGAAAGACGCGCGTCGAACGTCTGCCACGAAAATCGAACGATTTGATTTTGAACTTTTTTGAATTTTTTTATTTCAAAGCTCACATCGACCGGCCGATCTTCGACAGAGGAGTATTGCTTTCAAATACCCTGACTTAATCGAAATTGCCCATCATCAAATGTGTACAGCACATTATTAAGCATGGAAATGTCCCCCAAAATACGTTCGTGTTTGTCAAATCCCACGCGATGTTTGACGCCACTACGACGCTATGACCTTTGTTTGTCCTGTTTTTATGTTCGATTTCATGCATAACGCGTGATTCTCGCAGTGAACGGAAAGTGGTCAATTATCATTGGTTCTTATGGTAAAACTTCTCACCATATCTCGAAATTTTGTTTGGTTACATACGGTAACAAATTTATATGTAGTTATAGGACTGGTACTTATTGACAAAAAATATTACAACATTCTGATAATTATTATTTTATGTTAATTTTAGTAATTTTTACGTAATAAACTTTTAACATGGATTCCTACAGTAATTATTCACAAAATGCGTATTTTTCAGTTTTTCTGTAACAAATAATTTGTACTGACAAAAAAAATAGAAAATGATGATGACTTTTAAAAAAAAAACCATCACGATAATTTATTTTGCCCCAATTTATTCGCCTATTAAAGTTTGAATACTAGGGATCTAGCTTAAGAGAGGGAAAGTCAAAGGCGACTTTAGCAAAATGGTGTTACATAAATGCTTAATACTCAGCAAATATTTCTAGTAGTGGAGAACTAGAAGTATATAAATCTACAGGTAAACTTAGTAGTAAACTACAGCCGAAAGCTCTGGTGAATGTACACATGATATCCCCCTCATAAAATACGGAGAATCATAGCGGTAGTTTTAGCCACAATTGTTACAGCTGTGCCCCCATACTGTACTTGAACATACAGTGATGACAGAATTGCTACAATATCAACAACCAATAACAATAAACAAACTTGAACTTGTGTCTTAAAAGTACCGTAAAAATTTCACTTACTCTAAAAATTCAACCACCTAATTATTTGGCGAATTTTTGTAATTTATTGACCTCACCAGAAATTGGTATTAGAAATGTGTTTAGAGACATGACTTTCTATAAATATTCTATTTCTGCAACTGTATATAACCCAACTAAAAATTTGACTGGCCGAAAATATATTGTTATTCAGTATTCTGAAAACCCGACCGTTTATCAAAGCCAATTATTTAAATATGGTCGAAATTTTGGAGTTTTTACGGTATGTTAATAGTAAAAGTCGATTGAAATTTTGCTCTTGTTTGAGATATTGTTACCATCAACCAATAAAAAAATTGTGGTGTTCATTCAATAAATATTTCAAGATGCGATAAAATCTCTTGTGGTTATTATTAATATCGGGGAGTATAAACATAGTTGAAGACTATAACACACCGCTCGTTCAATCAAAATTACACAATTCGAGCGTAATGTAATTGTCTTTATCTGGTGAACTGATAGGAAGATACGATAACAGAGGCATTCGCATTTATCAACAGTAGCCGTGGTTTGATTTAGCGTATGATATTGTTAATGAGGTCTTAGTGCCGTGTTTTTTTTTGGGGGGGGGGCGTCATTTGGGTGATTTGGGGGGTTTTCAGCTACAAAAACATTTTAGTACAAATAGTAATTATTTTTTCATGAATAAAATGTTAAAAAAAAATAAAATAGATCAATAATAGCTCCAACTTATATAACTGCAGTTTAGGTTATTTATTTAAAATATTATATTATTGGTCTTTGATATGAAGTGTGAAGCTATAAAATTGTACAGAAATTGATTTTGATATTCTCTAATCTTATCCCAGTGTACAAATTACCCTAAAATATCAGAAACGATTAAGTTAATAACCAGCTTTCAGCACATATTTATTGAATATATTATTTTTATAACAATTTATTGATTTTCATATTTGTTCTCTACGCTCGGTAATTAATATCAATTTCTTTTATCCATAAATATTCCATAAAAATAAATGATCTCAAATTACATATATTTATGATTTCTGGCCCAAATATACATGCTCATACATGTATGTATATTTATTTCCTGAGATATATTTCCTGAATATTCCGTATAAAAACAGTGTATTTCAGTACTCCATAACACTTACATAACAATCATTGTTCCAGCAGAAAACATTAATTGAACTGAACTAAATATCTTAGGAGATATTAATTTTTTTTTAATAAATACATTTCAAAAGGATAGCATTTTGAGAATGTATCTATAGTAACATGATATAGAGCGTTTAAAACCATTCAGTCCCTAAATTTCACCGGTTATTGTTCTACGCAGATTATAATTGATACCCACAGGGAAATTTAAGACTTGAACAGAATCTGACCAGCAGAGATACAATCATTACCACAGCATGTAGCTGGCTACTCTACTAATTATTTTTCAAAAAAATATCCCTATTTAGCGGTATCACACATGTCACTGATACACGATACAATGTTATGCACAGAATACTTTCTGTAATATTCAACTGAGGAAATTGATGATGAATTTTATGATTTTCTCATGTTGAGTGTTTTAAATGATTAATGGATCTCATTCTCACTTGGCTGATACTGACAACAGTGTCTCTACATCTTTCAGACTTGTTTACATTTGTCAAAGCCACCAGCTGTAGTGCTGAGCTTCATTGCTTTAAATAGATTGATCTAAGAGAACAGCCAAACGTATTCACTGTTTTGGCGGATTTTTATTTTTTTTTGTCAAAAGCTTCAGTCCAAGTTGTATGCCTGATTTGACTTAATTATTTTGGGTCAGTGACCACACATACCATGTGATTGTATGTACACTGATTGTGCCGGCCATTCCAGGTGATAGCTGGTACTTACTACGTTTAGCAGTGCATAGCCTGAGTACTAACCACCGTACTATGCAACACTGACTGAGAGTGGTCCGCAAAGATCGTGGCCCTTTCCTCTGTGGTCCATTTAGAACATGGCTCTCTTCAGAATCCTCGTAATCCATGATCCATTGTCAATATTACGAAAACATAGCTGCCATTATAATCCTAATTTTAGTCAAGCCGAACACAGGCAGTATCAGTCATGCCATACTCTCTCAGGGACTCTACACTGACTGTACTGTGTTGTTGTGCCCAGCACATCACATAGGATCTAATTAGCATATCCAAGTATGCGTGATCTCAACTCTGACCTAATTCTCAAATTGTCCAATCCATGACTACTATGCTTCAATTTGCTACATTTGCAACAACTAAACAGAAAAAAAAAAACTATTAAGAAGTATAAAACTCAAATACAAATATTATTCAAACAAAATTTCAAATAATAAAAAATTTCATCAAGTTTCAAGGACTGGTTGCCATTAATTAATATAACAATAGTTTAATTAATACAATGATTATTATTTTCTAGAATCCTTGATATGTAAATTTTTCGTGCGTGGATGTTTTACTTAAATTGTATAACAACTGTGATAGCAGGTGAAATGAAGCGAATAATAACCTGAGCTCAAACAAACAAACAAACACAATCGATCACAATAGATATTATAATATAAAAGCGGGGGAAAGCCATGTATTCAAGAAAACAATGTCTCAGTACCATACATATACCATGGTTGCTCTGCTGTGAAGGCCAAATATTATCACTCGGTACATTCAGAGCTTTTATCTGCAGAGTACAGTGTATGTAACAGCAAAGACTATATCACATTCCAGTGACTCTGTTTTCAGTGCTTTTATCTATATAGACCTTTTTTTCCCATAGGAACTAACCTCACGCTCAACTGAAAAATGAGATTCTTTATCAACAGTAAGAGCACTATACAATTCAGATAGAACTTAAATTGACATGACTTTTTTATATAGCATGTCATAATACAACTTTAACTGATTTAATGCTTTTATTTTATACTATTTTTTTTTATCTTTATCTTTAAATACTTCGTTGTGTATCAGCTTTGTTGTTTTATAGAAACATTGTATCTTTTAAAGAACAAAGATAAGTTGTCCTTTCAAATTTCAAACTTATTTTTTTGGCATTTTTTTTTTAAATGTGTTCAAGTCCTGTAGCCAATGTGAAATTTACGTAATTTGGGCCAAACTTAATAATAAAATTATAGGGAAAAAAAAATTAAAATGTGAAAAAGGAGGAGAGGGGGGGGGGGAGAAAATGTTTAAAGCGTGAGAAGTGTTAAGAATTACATGTCTTCAAATGAAGCATAAACAAAAGTGAGGAGTGATGCGTTAAACATGTGACAATAATCGCAAAGTTTATTGTACAGTAGTAATATGGGTGCACGTCTCAAACTTAATGGATTTTCCTATATCAAGATGAGAAGTTTAATCTTAGACAGCAACAGTGCGCAACACTGCCTTCATGTAATGTACATAGCCTTTTAAAAGATTACTATGCGTATCAATGTAAAAAAGAAAGATTACAATTATGGGTCAAATTTGAAAAAAAATGTAATCAGTTTTATTACATTTTTATTGAATTATACTTAAAATATGAGAATACATGTGTACCTATAAGAGAGGTAGACATCACGTCACGCATGCGCCAGATATATGGGTTTCATATACACAAAGATGGCGACTTTGGCTGTTGCGTTGATCAACGAGTACAAACTGAGACGTTACCGAGCATAAATTGGGCATTTTTTAAGTGATTGGAAGGCATTGAAGGAGTCACAAGGGGTAATTAGTGCAAGTCGCACTCAGGTCAAACCTCATACTTGCGATGGGTACTTGTGTGTCGCACATGCGCAGTGCAACGACCGTCGCCCTTTAAGAATACCGAAAATACCAAATAGTATGACTGAAGGTAAGCGGTGATTATATCGATCGATGTGACCCTGTACTGCCTATTAAAATAACTTTATTTATTTCACAGCTTTCCCTTTGTTTTACCATAGTAAAAAATAAATAGCCACACAAAATCCCAGCAAAAAAAACATTTCACAAGTCGGTGTCTGTGTGAACGTATGCATTCAGTACGTGATGGGATTCCATGCATTCTACTCCGTCACGCACTATACTAGCATTACAGCGTTCAAAGTAAACTAAGATTATGTGACGTCAACATACGGAAATGCGTTCATTGTTAGAAACGTGGCATACTCCAAATGAAAGAAACTCTGAATGTAAGAGTTTTTGAACATATAGAACTTTTTATGGTACGGTGCTAGATGAAGCATAAGTGCATTTCTCATGAATATTTCCTGTACTCAGAGGTAAAATTTCAAAAAAAAAGAAACGATTATTCGAATCTCACGAACATAGATCTTATGCAAAGATGATTATAATGTGTGGTGCTAAGTTTAATCAACCATTCATAGTCATGATCACAGACCTCACAAAATGGTGGTTTACTACCACCACTTGATTAATTCTTTAGGCACACAAGTAAACAGAACTTGTCATTCAACAAATCAATGGCATTGATGTTTCCACATGAAATCAACAATACCATGTTTTATTAGTGACATCATTACGCATGAACGTGTAACCTGGAAAAACTTTGAATGATTCAAAGTATCAACGAGACAGACAAAGACGGAATTTCACCTGCTTTAACTGGAGAAAACACTTGAGAGAATTTTTTCACAATTTAATCTTTAAAGTACCACTATATTTGGGGGGCACTGACCTTTCAACCCCATTCATGCAAGATAAACTGAGGGGGGCACATTTTTATCGTTTTTGTATAAGTTTCGAAGATCAGATAACATAATTTGACGGTTTACAGGTTTTGATAAGGTACAGAATAACAAGAAACTATGATGAAATATTTAGACATTTTATTTCATGAGAAAAGTGACATGTAACTGACATGACTATAAATGAGCAATGCATTATGGGATGCACTCGGAAAGAAACAATAAATATATTTCTATACTGTTAATATAAGGAACATTAATGGTCTATTTGATAGATGGTTGACAACCATTTTTTTTTTAATCACGTACTGTGCAGGAAAGCAATCTCTAAAACTCTTCCAAGTAAATTTCCCTGCAGGCTAAAAATAGCATCCCTGGGCAAATGTGGAAATCATGCATCTATATTAAAGAATTTGGAACAATCTCTTTGCAGGCATTACAGTACGGAAAGATAGAGATTCCATCTAATCCACAGCGGAACAATTTATTTTGCCGCTGCATTCAGGTCAAAGGTCGGACGATGCAGATTGTTGATATCTGCAATACCAGACAACACAGCCATCTGTTACACTTTAATACACTGATCAAGAGTTGTGACATTTTAAGTTAAAAAAAATTCAATATTATTACTATTATTTTAATCATCTTTTTCATCGTAAATTTAACTGCAAATGTTATCAAAATTAGCTAAATTAGAAGAAAAATGCAAAAAGTCAGATAAAAATGTCAGTGTTAATTTGTTATGATATACTTATGTCTAATAATTGAGATGATGACACATTACTACAAGAGACATATTGTAAGACTCACTTTACCATTACTTTTAATTTTTAGTTTGTACGTCAGAATTAAATGTCTTAAATAACTCACATTACTTAATGAAATGTGATCAAAATAATGAAACAAATTTGCATAAAATTAAAGTTTAATGAGGGTTAATTAATGAATTAGTATGCACTAGTTTAAAATTCTATATATATGTATATATATTATATATATATATAGCATTGTAATTAATTAATTATGATAATTTATTTGGGCACGTCATTTACAAGTTAGTAAAAACAAACCAACTAACTCAATTATAACCCCATATACCTGTTTTCTAATTATAATAACAGCAGATCATAGAAGTTTATTCAGGGCCATAAAAAGATTGATTAATCATCAGAGCAAGCAAGCCGTAAACCAATAACAAATTTGTTGAGACAATATGTATACTCCAGTTAACGAGTCTTAGAGTGCTATTATTTTCACTCTCATCTATAAAGCGCCATTATCAAAGCAGCACAATATTCCACGGCTATAGGGCATCAATTACTCATCCAATTACTTCTATATATCTATCTACGTCTGCGCTCTCTTTCCCTGCTCGCAATTTAATGTTGTTTGCCGTTGATAGATCCATACTCGTGAAGCAGGATGTTGTTATTTTTAATAGAACTCGTTCATACACAGGATATGTTTTGAGAATTTTCCCCAATTTGTCACAGTTCCAATTTTGACTACTCTTCCTCTGTTTGAGGCGTCCAACTATTAAAATATATCAAAGCTGTTTTCTTTACATCTGTTAAAGGTTACCTATTATGAGAGCAGCCGTGCATGTGCGTGTGTGTTATTGTTATTTTGTTGTCGTCATAATGTCTGTGGTTGTCACTGTTTTATATTGTTCAGGATACCAATACATGTATATGTCAGCTTTTCAAACCACTGTGAAAATGTCAATCATGGCACGTCCAATGCATAGAATAGCTAATGCAACAGCCTCCACCCAAATACATAGATGACACACGCGCAATAAAGATACAAACACACAAATGTTGCATTCAGAATAGAATGCAAACTGTTAAATGAGTTGGTTACATCCTAGCAGCCCGACCCGCCATATTGAAAAATTGGTCAAATGTTAAATGAGCGTAAACTGCAGCATTTATTTTCATGAAATTCGAAAACACGCTGTGCAACAACTGTTGTCAATTAATGCATGCTTCAAATTATGGAAACAATCTGCCTTTAATTTCACCTACAATTCGAAGAATCCTGTTCGAATCATAGATGGAATGCAAGTAGGAATCTAACAACGGTTGACCTTTACCCTCATTTATAATTAGTCATGATTTTTATTTAAAATTCAGAACTATATACGTGGGAATAACTGGTAACTATGGTAACTAAGGAAATTATGCAGAGATAACTGTTTTTAAAACACGTTCAGATTCAACTCTCATTAGGTAGCTTATTAACAGCCAATAACTCGTCACCGTTTTCACAAAGATAATTGCTATCAATGTCAAATAAATTCCTTTTCATGATTACCACAGACTTTAGGCAACAAAACAACATTTCTCAATTAAAAATGTTGTAGTTTTATGCATAACTATGTCGCAAGAAAGATGAAATTCAATTATTTTTGGACAGATGGATCAATATTATTTTTTTGAAGTGTAAACATTACGGCATCTATTCGAGCAATGCAGTAATGATGGATTGATGCAATTTGCATTACATCCAAATATATAATGGGACATTTTTTCAGAAAGTAAATAATTATTCACCAACTGAGCACTCCTTCTAATGTTTTTTTTTCTTTGGCACAAAGATTATCGGTGAATATCCCAAATTTAAAAACACCACAAAGCATTATAACCATCCGCTACCTGCACACGTTCCATTATTCACTGACCATCAATAATGTTTCCGTGTTGTCAATAAAAGCAATGAACTTTCGTACAACCGTTCAATGAATGAAACACAATACGATGTACTTGGTTGCATGTGACAATGAGCTTCAAACTAACAAACCATTAATCAATTTTGACTCCTGTGTGCAAACCGCAAAAGGGGAGTCTTTGAGTCTACACTGGCTGAAAGTTGTTCACTGTTGAATTTTATTTTTGAATTGGGAAAAAATGACGCATATACAGTACTTTAATTATTGAGCATTGCGACGGCACATATGAATAGACAGACAATGAGTGCAGACAGAACCATGTCTTGAAAATCATTCCATTATTGCATTGATTAAATTGGTCATCGTAACACCAGACATGTATACGACAGCATGACCAACCTAGTCCTCACAAAAGCATTCCAAACGTGCTGGTGTCTAAGCTATTACTACAGTATCATTGATAACATTCCATGTTGACAGAATGTTTGCTCAATAACTTTACAATAGAAACGATAATGAAAACTTGCCCCTACTAACCACAATGATTTTCTATCACAGTATTTCATTCAAAAAAAATCAATATATTTGTAAGGTTGCGTGCGGCAATAAACGATTCTATATTTCAATAATAATAGAGGCTATATGCCAAATTATTAATTTTGCACAAAGTAATCATACTTGCATGACGGACAAGGTTTTGTGAACAGCAGTATTTCAATTTCAATGACATTCTTTGTCTTAAAGCGTATTAAAACCAGTCATGCTTGAAGGTATCAGGATAATTAATAAAATGTGAGTGAAGAAAAATTAGACCAGAACAGAAATATTTTAAGGTTAACAGTACGGTCATAGCTCTATTTGAAATGTCCCCCGATAGAAGCGCAATAACTAAAAAGTTACAGTATTATATGCTAGACCATTTTGACCATGTACTAGCATTCACATAAGTGCATGTGCTTCTAATGTAAGCAAATTTTGTATCTCTTTTGAGGCATTAGTCGAGTAAAATGACTTTTTCTTACTTTCATAATTACTAATTAAATTAACCCAGGATTTCAGAATAGAGGTGACAAGAAACAATT
Source organism: Saccoglossus kowalevskii (assembly GCF_978046115.1). NCBI lineage: Eukaryota > Metazoa > Hemichordata > Enteropneusta > Harrimaniidae > Saccoglossus > Saccoglossus kowalevskii. Next base: position 14,072,937 of record NC_140650.1, on the reverse strand, counting down.
AAATTCATAGAAAGACATCAAATATCCAGATACGTTTGGCACTTGGCAATTATGTGTAATTATAAGCTTGATTAATATTAAAGGGAAAGCTGTCAATCCCTGGGTTTGCACCATGGAATCATGGGACACTATTGTTTCTGTTGTTTAACAATATTAATCTGTTGTTTGTTTACCATTGTATTCCATTTAATTGAGTAAGTAAATGCACTGAGAGATTAGACTTTACACGTATTCTTTATGGTTATTCTATTCTATTCTATTCTATTCTATTCTATTCTATTCTATTCTATTCTATTCTATTCTATTCTATTCTATTCTATTCTATTCTATTCTATTCTATTCTATTCTATTCTCCATGGTATTTTTATTCTATTCTATTCTCCATGGTATATCTATTTTATTCTATTCTCTATGGAATTTCTATTCTATTCTATTCTATTCTATTCTATTCTATTCTATTCTATTCTATTCTATTCTATTCTATGATATTTCTATTCCATGATATTTCTATTCTACTCCATTCTATTCTATGCTAGTACAAATTTCATTTTCCATTATTTCTGTTTAATAAAGAGAGTAACACATTAAAACTACAAATAACTGACAAGAATTACATGTCCTCATTTGCATATTTGCATGTGACCTATACGTTTAACAAGTCACCCCCCCCCCAAAAAAAAAGGTCAGAAACTTTGTAAATACATCTACAAAGACAAAATATCAAATAAATTATTTACAGCTGAAATTAAATTTGTTTATGTTTATTAATTTAAAATACGGATATGCTAATGTACTTAAGACAAGAGTTTCTGTCGTGTTTTGCCGATGACGCACATGGCATCTTTTGAACCGACCTATAAACAGCTTGATACTAGTGGTAAATGTATTCCAATAATCATGTTGTTACAAGAGACTTATAAATATAAGTCATATTCATGAATATTAAATTATGCATATTCACTTGTTTGAATAATTAAAACATAGTTAAACCCTGGTGACCTTGCCCTTTGTTATATAATATTATTCCCTTTATCATAGTTTGTTTCAATATAAATATGCATTGTCATAATTAATTTTGAATGAAAACAAGTTTTAGGATTGAAACAGTCTACCAAATGTCAATGATTGATGTAAATATCTTACAAATACATTTTAGTATGAAAACCTCATCTCAGAAAGTGTTGCTTTTAGACATGTAAGGTAATAGAAAATCTTAGCTGGTTTTTGCCCGAAGTATTTTGTACGGGGATCGGTCAAAAATTAACGACTTACTGAGACAGATATGAACTGCCTCATTATATTCATTGTGTGACTACTAAATTATTTGAAAAGTAAAAAAATGCCCTTTATGAATAGCTATCATGTTGCAAGCTCTGCTTTGTACCCGGTAATGCAAATCTACTTAAATAGTTACCCAGTAGTTGGTGTCCAGTGGAGAGAGAAGTCAACAGTACTGTTGCCTCCTGAGAATCTACATCTTCAAACACTGCAATCTTTGTTTTTGAAGTTTGTTTTTATAATAAAAAAACATTCCTGCTCAATGAATAGATCTATTTCCATCTTGCACTTTCATATACTGATCTGTATGATAATATATTCATTAATTTCAGCTCTTTATTGTGAAAATATGTATGGAAGGTCCTAATTTGTATATTATGTAAAGTAGGCTATTAATATTAACACAAATCTAAACTGTGCTAACATTACATGTACCTGCTTCTTCAACATTACAAATGGTAATCCCATTCCAGTAGCTTTCTATTAGTCAATCAGAGGGAGTGTTACTACATGTGACAACAAACATGGTTTGGTAAATATAACACAGCTTGTGATTGGCCAAGTCTTGACATTATTGAGTTGGACAATAATTACCATATTTGATTTATTAGAGGCATATGTGGGCAAAAATATTTATGCAAACTAAAACTATAAAAATGTATGCTTTTAATAGAGCAAATACAGTAAGCCATATTGTGTTCAGAGAAAATAGCTGTTTGTTTTTTTTTTAATGACAAAATTTTTCTCTGTGTTTCTTAAATCATTATTTGCAACCCATCCAAACCTTGACTCTAATAGTAACTAAAAACTTCATGATTTTTGGCCTCTCAAAAAATCACAGGGAATATAGGTTGATAATTTCACTGTTGACACATGAAACTTCTGTGGGGTGAGACATTGGGGTCCAGTGAGGGTGTTGCTACGAAGCTTCCAAGGCTGTCCTCCACCAAAATTATAATATTTACATATTTATTCATGTGAATATCCACACACTTGTTTATAAATCTGGTAGGGTTATGCAATTTTAATTATTGAAAACTCCTATCTATTTATATTGAGTTTCATGAAGGCAGGAAATGCTTTTTTATGAAAAACATTCTAAAAACAATAAACCCAGAACATTCTCAAATTACATTCAAATCTGAGAAGGATGCTTTCATTGGCTATACAAGGCATTTGAAAACGGCCATTACACAAGAGTGTTTGCATGTTTCCTTCAATCATGGACGATTTAATACCATGTACGCAAGTTGTTTTCAGTCGCCCATGTCAATTTATGAATGTATTGTCTATAAATAACATTCATACCGTCATAAAATTCACTGTAGCATAACCCTAACCAATAAATAACTTACCACAGGTCTACAAATGTACGTGTACCCCCCCCCAAAAAAAAACTGTCACAACATGATCCAAGCAATCGCAATTACATTTCAAGTGTTTGCAACAGAGAAATCAATTCCCATAAAACTAGACATATACTGACACACAAATCCTCGCTGGAACTTTTTAATATTCACCAGCCAGACATAACATGCGATAGAATATATTCAATAACAGAATTCCATTATAAAAAAGATAACGAAAGATGAATATATTAAAATTGAAAATGAGAAGCTCGACCAGCAATGAAAGAAAGAAAGATACAATACAGCGTCAAATTACCGGGTGTATATTGACGATTAGTTATTATACACGTATATATGAAAACGTCTCATATGGCCGAGTAGCTGCTTGCATATGACAGGATATTATTATTATCAACGGAACACTATAAATATTGACAGTCCTGGAAATGAAATGGATTAGAGCTTGTATGGTGGATGACATATCGAGATTAAATGCATTAATTTTTTTATTTCACGCTGTCAATCTGGTTTAATATAAAATTTTGCAGCGACTGTAATCTAATCTTTAATTCCATGCCTTATATGGACATGAATAAGACAAATATGGGTTCGGTTTATTAAAATTTTATTGTTGAGTATTTCTATCATACTATTTTTTTGTTGTCCAGTACACATAATATTTTTTAATCAAATTTGCTGTAGTTTACAACTTGTGCTAATGGAGTTTTAGTTCTAGTTAAAAACTTGTTTTCATGAGAACAAGCAATTCAGTTTCTGTTGCATTATGCTCCAAACTGGAGGTCATTTTGTGACAATCTGGGTTTCCCTAGCTGTGAATCAGGGCTTGATTACCCCAAGTTTGTTTGACTTTTGTTAAAAATTGTTATGACTCATTTCAGATATTTCTTGGCTTACTTTTATCTTTATTACAGCAATATCATGGAGTTGTTTTTCAGCCTTTTAGCCAATCTGTCCAAACTATGTATCCCAGTGCCAGAAAAATGCGGTAATATCATACTTGCGTAGCAGTACGACGTAGAAAGCTGTTATATCATATCACAATATGACACAAACATCCGTCACCAAGGAGATGCGATTAAAATACTCTTTATGGAAGAGCAAAGAAACCTTTATTAAGGATACCAATCCCATCACTGCTGTCTGACTGAAAAAACTACATACAACATACAGTGTGTATCTGTCAAAAACTTGTATCCCTTTCATTCAAAACAAACACATGGTGCGGTTCCTGAAAATGACAGCTTCGCTTTGAGAAAGAAAATCGTCAAACTTGTCAGTACTTGTATCAAAACATGCCCTTATTTCAATAAAAACCATATCAATATCAAAATGTTATTATTATTCAGACTTGTAACTAGAACACCATTAATTTTATTTACCATAAATCATCTTTACAGTTCTGAATTTAGCACATGTACACACACAATACATGAATGTTTAAATTTGTTATACATCGCCCTCTATAGTTGTAGTAAATAAATATAACAAAACTGAACATAGAGGGCACCATTTCAAAACTATCGGTGGTTGTATAATGCCAACTTGTTGGGAGAGAACATTTACCGTGAGAGTGGAAGTTCAATCAATTAAATGTAAATATTTTGAATAATATTGAGATATTCAGCCTAACCATCAAGCTAAATTTCTAGTTATGATGAAATAAGATAAGATAATAAAAATGTTTCAAAATATTCATTTTGTTCTGAAGTTCATACTTATACGGCTATTAAAATACAAGTTGTGAGAAAGTTGCTCATAAATTGCATGACAATGTTTATTGGTACAATACAATAAATGTCAATGAACCAACGTCTTTTCTATGCAATGTCAGTTTTAGTATTTTATGCATTATTTTTCTATTTTGTCCTATTAATGTTTTACTTTTATTTAGTTAGTTTTATCATTTTAGTCTTGTTATTTGTTATTTTTACCATACTAAACCCCCTGATGGTTTTAGTTGTTATTATAATAAAATAGTGTCATTTTTTGAGAAACTTGTCCTAATATTTTTCACAAATTTCTATTTTTAGAGCAATTCCATACAACCCAATGTTAAAGAAAAATTGCATTTTTTACCTATTTAAAAACATAAATTTTTAAATAATCCAGGACAACAACAAAAGTACCCAATCATTCGCAATATATAATTTATAATACTGACAAAATGATCACCATCCACTAAAATACAATCATCATCATCATCATCATCATCAACTAGCTGCATATAAGTGTCTGACTTGTCAATTTTTCACTATCTTCTGAAAGTATAGTGTTTAAAGGTGCATGACTGTATTAATTGTTTTAAAGCGGGAGTGTCGTCACCTATACATGCGCAGGAATTGAGTCCCAAGCGACGTTAACAACACACGCTAAAAACGCAAAGGCTCATGGGTAGATGCTTGTTTGTAAATGTGTAGGTGACGACCACGGCTTTAAAGATGAATGACTGTATTAATTGTTTTAAAGCGAGAGGGTCGCCACCAGCGCATGTGCAGAAATTGAGTCCCAAGCGACGTTAACAAAGAGTCAGTATACATTTTTTTCCAGAATTTTTGATTTTATTTTTCAATATGGCTTCCATGTAGTATGTTTTTTTTTCAATTTGTATGAATAGTTTGCCATCGATACAAACACTTCGAGCATTACTGATCATGTGTGCAACTGAATAACATGTTTATATTTAGCAACTTAGGGATGGACCATTACAAACTCTAGGGGGGCTATGGTATAGTTCACTGTGCAGGATAATATGTTCCCTCTATGTAAGAAGAGGGGATTGAATGCTAAGATAAACATAATTTACCATTTTTTAACAGACTAGGGCATGACTGCATTTGGAAATAATAATTTAGACTTTGAAAGAAAAATTATGCAAGGGTTGGGGGAAACTGAAACAATTGAAATATTATTTTTTTTTTAATTAAGAGATGGGAATTAAATTGTATAAAACAATTGTTTTGCATGGCAAGTAATTAGTTACAGACATTTGCGCTAACTGGTGTACTGTGACCTAGTTATAGTTGAATAGGCTTTTAACCTACACTCTCCAAAGTAATGGATTGGTGGACACAGAAGGACACAGACACTACAAAAAAAACTTTAAAAAATCATCAAAAATAATCTATTCAGGACATCTATGCTTACTGATTAACAATATATAAGTTTGAAAGATATGGGCTAATAATTATTTGAGTTTTTGCGTCCACAAGAAACGTTGACGACGACAAAGACGACAAAGGTGTATGACAGACATTTTGCCACTACTCTGACATTATTATGATTCATTGAATCAGGTACACTGTTAATCTATATAATGTAATGGATCAGTGCACACAGCATTAATAATGCATATGAAAAAATGAAAAAAAAATATCAATTGATGGCAGATCAACTCTTAAAACTATACATGTATCTCCATTTGTATACATAAAGTTTAACATGTTTGATAGTAAAAACCCTGGCAGTCCTTACTTATACTCAATTTTACAGCAGAGTGGTCACTGTAGTAGATTTGGAGATACAGCAGTCAAATCTGGAAGCAGTGCACTCTCTGGTGGCCAATAAATTAAACGTGTTATAACACATAGTTACATGCAGGATGTTGCTTTTGCATATTTACCGTTTCAGATCATTTAGATAATGTGTTCTATGCTAAATTGTACATATTCACTGGGTTTTAATTCAGCACATTTTCCAGTCAGCGAAATAAGCAAAATTAAAACCCAGTGAATTATTAACCCCTTTACAGCACCCCCTACTGTACCCAAACACCATGTGTGAGTGCTATTGTGCTGTTCTCCCTCCTTAGCAAACCTGAATTTAAATGTTATAAATCACCACTATCATAATTAGGAGTCTTTATGACATTATCGCTTAAAGCTCAGTGGTCGTCGTGCAGCGCATGTTCGAATTTCATGTAAATAAACAATGTATTTTACACGCGTTGTATACGTCGATACGAGTCCCATATCGAACAGGACGCGACACGACGACTGCCGCCCTTTAATATTATCACACGATAATGTAGTCATCAATTTGAAAGTAAATTCATTTCAACAAAAAATCCCCAAATTTAACTAATTTTTTTTTTATCCTGATGGTGGTGATTTATAAAAACATAAACGAATCCCCCACAGCGTTATATTTGATTCAGAGACGGGTCTACATGCAATAATATACTACCGGTAGTATCTTGCCATAGATCTTTCTTCCCATTCAATACAGCGCTGTGGGGGAGTCGTTATTGTTTAAATATTGAGTTTAACACATAGTACATTATTCAAAACAGTGCAATGTTTATTCGGTTGTCCTGCACAGAGATAACACACCACTGTTTAATAATCCTTCCTTTTTGTCTGTTTTTATGTATTTTTCGATATTTTTTGGGATAATTGTGAACCAGCTGTAAATAATTTTTGTTGGGCTTTAAGGTTTTGATCGAAATTTTGGGAAAAATACAACAAAAATGACATGAGTTTTATATTTATGTTTTATGAATGGTGCTGAAAGTTGACACTCGAAAGGCCAAAAAAGGCAAGTACATTTTCAAAAATAGCAGAATATCAACAAGACAGATAATAAGATTGACAGAATATCAAATAATTTTATAAACAAGCCATGCTCACCGCTCACATCAAAATGAGTTGATGCAGTAAAGTCGTATGTGTTACATAATAGACACCATCTCTTAAAACTAATTTCTTTAGTATTTATGAGATCGTCACTTAAATTGCTCTCCTGGGAGTTAATAGTATTACCGGTATTACACATACTTCCTGTTAAGTAGTTTCTAAGGTCATACTATAATAAAATAAGCATCATTAGAAAAAAATATTATATTTTTTTTATAGAAATATAATTATGATTGTCCTCACATAATTTGCATATTCATTGTAGAAGCTGTTCATGATAAAACACCCTTGAAGAGAATTTTATGATATTGATTATTCTACGAGTGTCAGTTTTGTCTAACCTGACTTTTCAGTGCAAGTGCATTGTAAATAAAAGCATACAGTAAATTTCAATAGTCACAGACTCGTGGCTATGTTGTCAGGTTTCGTGTGACCAACACTTTATCAATTTGCAATTTAATGTGCTATATCTTGGTGTCAACTGGTTGCAGTCGAACTCAAACACTCAAGCATCAACAGACCATATCCAAGGTTCATGAGTGAATGCATCTATTAAAACCCAGTTGCCTTCCTACTGAACCTTTGCCATTTACTTAGGGAAAGGGACGATCTCTTTTTCCTGTGAACTTTGAACCTATGGATCACAAGTCCAGCGCAACGAACATTAATATTTTATTTTGACACATTATGAAATTTCTGATTTTATTGTCGATAAAAGACAACATATATGCCTTTTGTTTCCACCAAAACTTGGTGTTAAATTTTGAAAATTTGTAATGTATATATTTGTTCATTTTTGGATCAAATAGACATTATTTTTCATTAGATATGATGGTCTACTATAAAAAATATGGATAAATTTATATATATTAATATGAAGGTGAGAAATTTATCATAATTATATGTTTTCTTATCATAAATAATGTTGTTATATTTAATTTTTCACTTTTTTTGTTATTATTATTCATAATAATTAACAATAAACATTAATCATCATAAAAATTCACTAAAACCACAAATATAACACTTTTAACAGAAGTTATCCCTTTATGTATATACTTTCATAACAAACACCCACAACTTGTCACAAGATATTAAATTCCCTGCATTTTACAAACACGATAATTAATAACACAATCACACATTATTTTATCTGCGTCAACACCTGCTGCCAAATATATTCAAATGCTTTTAACTGACACACTTTTACTACCAAACTCCCTGTATTCTCCCCAATACCTGGGAGGTACTCGTATCTATTTTTTTTTTTTTTTTATAACAAATTTTTGTATTTATGAAGTTGAACACTCAAGCATAGTGTACATATTAGTATCACGACTCGGAAATCTATTTTTCATTAAACATACCGGTAAATTACACTTAATGATATTATATAACCTAACTCTAAAAAAAAAATCTACAATAGATTGAAATTTTCATAACACCAACACAATCCCTCTAACTCGGGACTGTGGTAGCGGTAATAATAATTTTAGTAATTGGATATAATTAATTTAATATCCAAACTAACTTCAGTAATCCTTCGTATAAATTTGTTTCATTTTCTGTAGAATTAATTTCTAACCAGTGAAGTATAAAAATACATGAGAAGCAGACACCAGATGAATTTGGTTAGAACAGCTACAGGTATAAGCAAGGTTTCCATGACGATAAAATAACTATGCACCTATTATACAATGAAAATGACTACAACAGAAATAAAAGAACAGAATTGAACAAAATAAAACTTATTTGATAAATAAAGCTAGTCACGCTCAACACTCGTAATATTATTATGGATAATAGTGATCAAAATATTAATCAGCATTTTAAAACTTACGTATTTTTTTCTTGGCTTTTTTCCTGGGGCTAATTTCGATGGCTGACTGCTGCCCGTCGCTGTACATCGAGGAAGCGTGCATTGCAGTAAGTGTACGGATGACTTGTAATGATACGCGAATATTAATAAACCCACACACCAGCGACTATTATAGCTACGTTACATATACTGTATTAGTGACAGGTCGTAGTGAGACATGCTATACTATTGGCTAATGGTCTTCAAAACATTGCAACGTTTACTTGACACTGACGATAATTTCTTCTTTCAACAACGACACAATCAACATTAATTATCTGGGGCAACGCACTAGTTTTAATGACTTGGCACTGAAACGATTGCAGTCCATATGTTGCACCAGTGAAATGCACTATGACAAGTTAATATTGTAAAATTTACATAATAATACAATCAATGGAAGCATAATGAGAAGAATAAGAACGTTATTTCTGACAAACAAAACAGCATTTTTATTGACGTATCGCCAGTTTTCGAGGCAAACATTACAAACTACGTGACAGCTGAATAAACATCTTTACCAGTAGGTTAATTCCACTAAAATTCCATCCTTTCCTGAAAAGTTCTTTTCAGTATAAGCACACTCTCTATAAACTGAACAGCCATCACAGCTGCCATGGTATTTGTTTCTGATAGGCTGCACAACTAATTAAATTTCCCTAACCCCCCCCCCCTCCCCATGCAATTACTACTTTTGTCATTTTAATGAAATTGACCTAGAAAAATACTATAAATAGATATCTATAAATAATCAGTTTTATCTATGATTAATAATTTATTTCTAATCAATTATAAGAAATTGTTTATTTTTTATTTATTCATTAATTCGTTCATTCATTCATTCATTCAAGTCCTATTCCAATATTATTTAGTCTCCAGGCTATTAAATATTAGATCTACCGGTACTATATTTTACAAAAGCGGTCAAAAAAAGAAAGTCATCCAATATTGTGGAATAAATCAATAAGTCTCGTTCAGTTTTATAAAATTGTTACCTATTTACACAAAGTGATTATTTTCAATTCAATATCTTTTTTAGAAATGGCATAATTAGAGTGAATGAATGTTGCATTGTAGTTAATGGTAAAAATGCCACAAGGTATAAAGGTATATTTTTTTTTTTAAATGATACGATGACTATAGTTTTTGACTTTTGCCTCCTCGTAATACTATTTCATATTCCACCAACATAACTATCAATAATATCGATAATATCTCACCAGAGCAAAAATCCTGACAGAAAATTTATTCCAAGCGCAATAAAGTATTATACAGAAAAATATTGTGCCTTCTTATCGACTTTTATTTGCGATACACTTTGGCCTCACATGTTTTTGTTGAAGCAAGTTTTTGGGAGAAACCATAGTTCTTCTTTGAAAAAATATATCTGAAAATAACAACTTTAAGAACACCAAGTGTATCAGAAATGACTAGAATATCATTACAACAACGATAGACGACCACAGAGCTGTGAACCCACTGCAAGATGAGGCCACGTCAATTTATACTTGAAACGAAACAAACGAAACAGAACAAAGGATATAGTAGGATTGTGAAATGATGAACCAATAGGACATCAGCTGAATAAAAATTAACAATATTAGAATACAGTGAAAGAAACCATGCCAAAGCTACATGTTGCCATGGAGTTCCTTCCTTACGAAGTAATTCAACACCAGGAATGGGAATTATTCTTAGTCTAGACAGAATTAATACTGTACTAATAATAATACTAGGTGTACTCAGAAATTACAAGCAGTCTCTCGACTAGGATAGCTCCACTGATAGCAATGCACATTTCAATTAAAGAATTGAAGATATAACATGAAAAAATGAATAAATCTGAATGAGATCCACCTATTATATCTATATGTATAATATCAATTTGAAAGCAATCAGAATTATCAGTGAAGGCAGCTCTACTGTCATATCTGTTGCTTTACAGAATTCAGAATTTAATAATGTTGTCAGTCATTATTGGCAATCAGACTGGCAGTACCTATTGTGCAGGTTTAAAAAAACAGTACCCAGGAAAATAATATCATTTTGTACTAAAAAATAAAATTTAGTCATGAATGACAGAAAAACAACAATATATTACAATGAACATAGAATGAATTATTAAAAGCAGAGGTTACCATGGTAACACACAATACATGCGATTTTGGGTTTATGTGCACAAGTTTTATTAGAGATTCACCTCTAATAGAGAGAATTCAGTAACGTAAAACAAAAATACAAATTACATTTTTGTCTTGATTCATCCATGCACATTTGAGAGGGATATACTGTAAAATACTTTATTTTCGCCTGGAATTAATTTTCGCTGTTTTTGCTGCAGGAATGACTCAGTGAAAATAAAATCCAGCGAATATACCTTTTTTCCTATATTTTACATTCAACTCGTCTAAAATCAGTGAAAATAAATTCCATACAAAACACCTAAAATGTCTTTTCAGCGAAAATTAATTCCAGCTAAAATAAAGTATTCTACAGTACAAAACATAACATAATTTTTTTTACAATTTACAACTGATCATTTCTGCATGACTTGTCACAATATAATCAAATACACACAGTAAATTAATTTCCAAAAGAGACTTACCGGTATGCTGGTTTTGCCTTTCCAGAGAAATTTACATTTTTTAAAGAGGGTATATCATTGGCATAACAAATTTTGACTGTTTCCTCATAGTATTTACTTGATTTTTTCACAACCAGACTTTCTCGCCAACATTTTTCTACACTTTTTTTCTTATATTCTTCAATATTTCTGGTAATAGACCATAATTTTGGAGCCAACAGACAAAATTTGAGTCAATTTCCAGTTTTAACTCAAAAAATTTGGCTATTCCAATCTTCCAAAGTGCAGACTACAAACTGGACTATTTTGTGAATTTGTGATCAAAAGAAAGAACTGGTTGTGAAAAGGTTAATTTACATATATGGGACATAATAAGACTCTGCACAATTTAAATATCTAAGGTTTTTGAAAAACAAACTATAAAGCTAGTTACCGGTTAACGTTAAGCTCGGCCGTTCTGTAAACAACTGCAGTAATTCTTTGATATAACATCTCTTGGGATTTAATAACAAACATTTGACATGAAAGATTACCATATATCATACACAAAACGTTAAATATTTTTGTTCCATTGTCAAATTTTTCAAAAAAATGTGCCCAATGTAATAAAAATAGTACCGGGTAGTATTTGAACTAATTTGGTATATCATGTTTTTCTAAAACTAGTTACATAAATGGCTTGAAGTTGAATTAGTATTATATTAACTTTGTCATTTGAAAAATACAAAATAGCATATATGATACAAGCAGCCTCATGGCTGAGATAGTTCCACTGTTAGCAATGCACATTTCGATTAAATAACTGAAGATATCATTAGAAAATGAACATTATGTATATTATCAAAGCAATCGAACTTGCTGTTTTCAACAAGAAGTCAAAAATATCACTTTTCACCAAAAATGACAGAAATATTCACCAAAATTAGAGAATTAAAGATATCGTCATGAAATGAACAAATCTGAGAGAGGTCTACCCAAGGTACATATACACCAAGTATCAAAGCATTCAGGCTTGTAGTTTTCAAGAAGAAGTCAAAAAGTAAAACATTGACACGGGCGACAAACAACGGATGACAGCAGACAATCACTCCTATGATAAGCTCCGCTCGACAAAGTCGACAATTAATAGTTCCTAAAAAAACTCTGTTGATATCGTTTGCAGTCTCAAAATATTCACACAATACATGTACAGTCTCGGAAGGTACTATCAAGTCTACTTGCAAGCAGGTTCACATAAAGGTACCGTAATCAGGTTTTCTAGAAATGCACAAATTTGAGATGAAATAATAGTTCACGGCTGCTTGCAGAGTCAGTTAATTTAAATTTTTGAACAAATATATTTACTCAAAGCAGCAGACATCGTGACAAAATTAACAAATCAAATGATTTCATTTGTGACAATGAAGCAATTAAGGGCCCAAAAACGTCTGTTCCTGGTCGAAAGTTTCTTAACTTTTTTTTTAATGAACACCAAGAAGTCAATCAGCACAAGCTTGAACAAGACATTTTTTTTTTTTTTAAATAAAAAAAAAACTTCCAAGCGCAGCCTTTGGGACTGACATGCACATTTTTTGACCTAAAAGTACCGATAAATGGGATAGACGAGAAAAAAAAGATGTCAATGGTGGTATAGCTAGTTCACATTAAAATATCCATGATTTCTAATAGTACTATTTTCACGTGATTCGTCATTCAGGTACCATCGTAATCAACATGTGATAGAATTTATTGATTGTGACATTGACCACTAAATGCACTTGATATTCATGATAAAGTGCAATATGTGTAAGAAACCCAGACAAACAATCCTTTAAACAAGAGGAAATTTCAAAGCACTTTTATAACACTGAGGGCGCTAAAACAAACTTTTCAAATAAACTAACCCAGGTCTGAAATTTCTGAAATAATCTTGGGCGGAAAGGACAAAACTTTACATTTGCCATGGTACCAACTCACGGTAGTAATCAATTGCTGAATATCATTTCCTGTCATGTCAACAAATCAAATTGCAACAAATTCTCGGAAATGACAAACAGATGCCCTGGCTATTGAACAAAAAAATGACAGTGAAATTTCAACCGGGATCATGAGGACATCAGGAAGTCACTTTTGCAAAAAAAAGCAAATAAATCTATAGGTGAAGTATGAACTCGGGGTAATTTTCTATTTGGCAATCACACTCAACCCAACCCACCCCAACTTGGGGGAAATAATTTTTAAAACTATTCCTCACTTCACGCATATAACATTTATAATGCAGCTGATTATTAATTATTATCCAATCAGCCGAAAAAATCAGAAAATGTGAAAAAACAAGCATATCTTCATTATTCGTTTGACATCTATGCATTACAAATGAAGCAGTTCATTTATACATTTGCACATGCAGTTCAACCTCACTGAACCTGAAGTTTTCAAAGCACTCGTGAAATAGAAAAAACACAAAGTGCAACAGATATTACTGCAAAACATGTCTTTTTAGCGAATTTAGCAAGAGAACTAATTCGCTAATTTAAGATGTCGCTAATGACTTCATTATAAATTCAAAATGACGGCCAAACAACGTCTTTTTCGCCACACACACACTTTGTAAAAAACACAGAAAACGTAATAACTTGTAGTGTCTCCTTATTAAACTTGACAGTTTTTCTTTGTTTTCATGAGCGGATTTAGAGGAGGCCGCGGCCCCCCCTATTTTTAACAACCAACAGGGCTTCGCGCCAATTTGGCCATTTGGCCAACTTATCACCCCCCCCCCATATTCCAGAATCCTAGATCTGCCCCTGGTTTTTGTGGAGGTGATAACTGCGCATTTGTTTTGGCAGGCGACAGGAAATCAACAGGAAATCAACAATGACAAGAGAGATTCACTAAATCAACATTTTGCTATTACGCCATTTTACCACAATTCGCTAAAATAGTATGTCGCTTTTTCAACATGTTTTACAGTAATTTAAATCTACATGTTAAATCTATGCTTTTGTCATGATTTCTCGGTCTTAATAGAACAAATGTAACTATAGAACATTGTTAAATGTGTGAAACAACTTAAATGTAGACAGACGATGAAGATATTTTTAAGGATGTAGTAGAGGTTTTTGCTATTGCAATTGCATAGCACATTTCTGCAGTAACATATTCTTTGAATCCCATCAAGTTATATATTTTTAGAAAGCTTATTTTTTAAATAATATGAAATAAATATTCCAACAACAAAAATGGTACCATGTAATCATGTGATCACTGTGCAAATAGATAGGTGTTATTTTCGAAGAAACCAAAATAAGACCACAGAAATGATGTTCGCGGTACTTAGAGATACTATAAAAGATTGGAATTCAATTTCCCAGTTCGTCTACTGTTGCGTGATTGTCACGAGGTCAATCTTTAGTTGTTTTTTTTGTATATATCTGTATAGTGGTACACAGTGCAGTCATGTATATTTGCATAACGGTGGTGGTGCTATCACAGTGCAGGAGGTTGGGCCACCCCCGTATTTAAAATGGATGCGCCATTGTCCAGGATGTGGCTAGTGGCAAACCATGATTGGCTGAATTTAACTATGCGATTATGTACACCTGGGTATGGGTATAAAAGGCAGTCACACCTTAGCCATGTGCTTCCTTTTTTCCCATTTCGTTTTGGTTTGCACAAGTGAGGCAGGGTCCTGTGCTTTTGTTTCAATTCCGGAGTCTACTTGAACATTGGTTTATAAACTGTTCCTGTTCTGGGATGTAAATTTTTCCTGTTGCGTGCTGTGGAACCGAACATTCTAAGACTCTACATAAGTGCTACACCGGGAGATGTCAAGTCAACAGAAAACAGTGTTCCGTGAAGTTGGACATTGAGTCGGAACTTTGCTGTATGCTGTTATCTGTAACAAAAAGGACAACTTCGTCGTGCTTCGGGTAAAAGTCAGAAGATTCGCGTAAACACAGATGGTCCAGCGCTGTGAAGGTTGGGAACTGTGAGTGCACTCGGGAAGTTACTAGGTTGGTTAAAGTTACGGGACAATTTATATTATTGTGGACCTTGTGTGCATTAATTTAGAAGCCATTTATTTGAAAGTACAATATTATTTTATTGTGTTTGTAATTTATCATGTATTAGTTGTTGCTAGGTGCAGCTCAATTCTTATTCATTAATAATTATTTAAATATGTATTGACGTGTGACGTGTTTTATTGCTCCCCATTCCCCGTATATTCCAGTCCTTTATGTATATATGCTGAAAAAATTCACGCACGCGGGTGGTAAGAATCTGGCAGGTCTGACAGTTTAATAAGGTTTGTAGAAAATTTCTGAGTAGTGCAGGTGAAATTCTGTTTGTGTGGTTACGACCATACTGTTTCTATTCGGCCGTGTACTTTAGTGACTTGCGAGTCGCGTGTCAGACTGCTTGGCCCTTCCACACGTGACAGTGACCTAGATTTGGACCTCATAACACATTTTAAAACCATTAGCAACGTTGTTTTGAAATATGATACCCCGTGTCAGAGTTCACAAAGCGGAGAGCTGTGTCGTATTTTCTAAAGTCAAAGTGGTAGACAAACTATCTTTGCCAGATTTCATTAGCAACTATCAGAAAATACCTATGCCAAAAATCACCGTCGTGAAGCAGCTGGGAGTCGAGATCAACTCTCTAGACTAACCCCAAATACCGATGTTTTCTTATGCATGAAAAATCACAAGAAACATAAAACACACTGTATCTCAGATTTACTCAAAATTTATTACCCTCTTAAACAATCGCTACAATTGTTTTGTAGTTGAATGCATGCTTTATATATTCTTATAAGAGAATGTAGAAAAAAAGCAAATTTGTAATTATCAAAGAAAAAAACCTGCTGATCTGCACTGGCTCGGAAGATGAATTCTGATTGGCTAAAAAAACAAAAGACTTGTGGCGTTGAATGCACGTTCATTCTCAGTAATGTTATGCAAATTAGAAATTCAAAATAGCTAATCATTTACAACCTTCCGAGCCAGTGCAGATTAGCCCAAAAAAACCTCTACTGCATCCCAACTCTGTTAACTCATTGTGGCTTTCAAGCAATTTGTTGTGAATCCCAAGGAAATTTACTACTGCAAAAAGTAAAATGTATTTTCACTAGATTTTAGTTGTACTGATTCATTCATCCTTTCATATGTAAAAATAAAATTCACACAAAAATAGACAAAACGTCTTTTCAGCAAAAATATATTTTTTTACAGTATCTAAACAAAGGCGACGCAGAATTAATTGAAAGCCAGTTATTATAATACTAGTTTTAATTTATATGTTTATCCAATCTTTAATAACAATTAATGGCATGGTATAATGCTTAGTGATGTATTTTGCAAATTATGCTATTAATGAGAAATTATGAGATTGTGTATATCCAATCAATATACTAAGATGTGTGTTTCAACACAAGAAAATAGTTACGATACCACTAAATAATTATACCTAGCTTGTTTGCACAGGGTGTAAGTTACGTTTTTCACTGTCATTTCACTTACATTAAATTACTACATATTTTAATGATATAGAAATATAAATTATTTTTATTATAAATTAGTCATGAATAGTTAATTAGCCATAAATCACAAGTCAAAGGTATTTATTTTCTAGATAAAGGTAGCCATATTATTTTTTACTGACGCAGGTGTTTTCTTATGGACCTATTATGGAAAATAGCATCCCATGACAATTAAACCTCCAAAATTCATCTCTTTTTAGTAAAATGCAAAAAGTATCGATACATTCATGCAAGGGAATATAAAACAAAAATAACATTTTAGAATCCACAGTAATTGATTTGTTTTTAAAATAAAATGACACGGTTGATTTCAAACAGAATTTTCATCATAGAAAGCAACTGACATTGTTAAAGCATAAAATGTGCCCTGATTGTGGTGATCACACTGCCCTCTACAGGTGAAATACAAACTATGGGTAACTTATATTATACTAGCTCGTAGTCCATGATGTCGCTTGTATCATCGGAATCTACGAACAAGTGATGACTATATGTTTATTACACACATGGTTCATAAGAATTCTCATTTGATTAATATATTTAAATTTCATATTTTCTATGCATTGTGACGCTTTGTCTAACAATGACATTTTTTGACTTGCTAGATCCAATGAGGCATTCATCAGACTAATACACAGCAATAATTGATCAACACCTGTGATCGGAAACGTTATAAAAAAAATAAAAAAAAATAAAAAAAAATAAAAAAAAATGACTTGTACATACCAAGCTTTGCATCCAAATATTTGCAAATCAGTCGGCCTAACCCATGAAGATATTGTAGCAAATTTGTTCTTGAAGGATATTAAGCTAAATTAATATCCTGCGACAAGCCACATTGCACCTGACAGTTATCACTAACAAATTTGTGTCTGACAATAACATGTACATATACACATGTAGGTGGTAAAGTAAAGACATACTTCCAAAACTACACGAATTACCAGGTAAAAAACGAAAAAAAACATGAAATTTTTACAAATCCTCTAAAATACGTTGTAAAATTACGGACTTTTTAAATGATGACTGCTAATCTAAACGCTACACGAATTACCGAAAATAAAAAAATTCAAAATTGTTGATAGGATTAGATACCGTAAAATTCATGAAGCATCTAGAGTAAAACTATTGAAACATAAGAATGTTAAACAGTTGCTACATAGCCAGGCGCACACAGCTGTAATATCCTGTTCTTCGCTACCTACAATGACTTTTCATCAGCTAGTTTATGTCACATGTTCGACAATAATAAAAAATTCATCATCCCTCAAAAAATTCACAACTATACATAGCTCAGTACTTACGGTCACTTGAAATGGTACCTCTTGACGTTGTCACGGCTACATTTGATAACATTTCTGTACATAAGAGTTGTAATCTTTAGACGATAACCTTTTTGTAGAATTTAAGCTTTGAAGTGTTTACTTTTCCTAGTTACAGTTCCGGTTGTAAATTATGAGTGAAATTATATATGTACGACCTTTGACCCCCTCAGATGCAGATTTCAAGTAATGTATTGATGTAATCAGGTACTCCCTACCTGGGGATCATTAGAGTCATATCACATGATACCAAATTTAAATAATTACGAAGAGAAACACATGCACCTGTGACTATTCAATCCAGTACAATGATGAAGGGTGAATTCTGTGGGTAAATTACCTCCATTTACAAAAAACTTTATCTGAAATCAAAATACATACTATGAGAGTGTGAATTGTAATGTGTTCTCACTCGCATGTTTTAAAGGGATGTATGATTTATCAATTGTGCAGTAATGATTTTTTTCAATCTGAAATCCTGAATATATAATTGAAACAGTGAATGGAGTACGGTATAGAGACCCAAAGGACAATTGAGGATAAATGCACATCCCAATGTAAGAACCCCTGGTGCATCAATTAGTTTTTCAAATGCCAGAATGACATGCACATATCAGTAACTTGTATATGCATATATCATTACCCTATTTAATGTGTTGTGCCCAGAACATGTATATGCATATATCATTACCCTATTTAATGTGTTGTGCCCAGAACATGTATATGCATATATCAGTAACCTATTTAATACATTTTATGCCCTGAACATGCATATATCAGTAACCTATTTTATATCCTATTTAATGAACATGTATTTGTATATATCAGTAACCTATTTAATGTGTTATGCCCTGAACATGCATATATCAGTAACCTATTTAATGTGTTATGCCCTGAACATGCATATATATTAGTACCCTATTTAATGTGTTATGCCCTGAACATGCATATATATTAGTACCCTATTTAATGTGTTATGCTCTGAACATGCATATATCAGTAACCTATTTAATGTGTTATGCCCTGAACATGCATATATATTA
This sequence comes from Saccoglossus kowalevskii, assembly GCF_978046115.1. Classification (NCBI taxonomy): domain Eukaryota; kingdom Metazoa; phylum Hemichordata; class Enteropneusta; family Harrimaniidae; genus Saccoglossus; species Saccoglossus kowalevskii. Next base: position 14,053,330 of record NC_140650.1, on the reverse strand, counting down.
GTACCCTATTTAATGTGTTATGCCCTGAACATGCATATATCAGTAACCTAATTAATGTGTTATGCCCTGAACATGCATATATCAGTAACCTATTTAATGTGTTATGCCCTGAACATGCATATATCAGTAACCTATTTAATGTGTTATGCTCTGAACATGCATATATCAGTAACCTAATTAATGTGTTATGCTCTGAACATGCATATATCAGTAACCTAATTAATGTGTTATGCCCTGAACATGCATATATCAGTAACCTAATTAATGTGTTATGCCCTGAACATGCATATATATTAGTACCCTATTTAATGTGTTATGCTCTGAACATGCATATATCAGTAACCTAATTAATGTGTTATGCTCTGAACATGCATATATCAGTAACCTATTTAATGTGTTATGCCCTGAACATGCATATATATTAGTACCCTATTTAATGTGTTATGCCCTGAACATGCATATATCAGTAACCTAATTAATGTGTTATGCCCTGAACATGCATATATCAGTAACCTATTTAATGTGTTATGCCCTGAACATGCATATATCAGTAACCTATTTAATGTGTTATGCTCTGAACATGCATATATCAGTAACCTAATTAATGTGTTATGCCCTGAACATGCATATATCAGTAACCTAATTAATGTGTTATGCCCTGAACATGCATATACCAGTAACCTATTTAATGTGTTATGTCCTGAACATGCATATATCAGTAACCTATTTAATGTGTTATGCCCTGAACATGCATATATATTAGTACCCTATTTAATGTGTTATGCATATACCGGGGTATCAGTGAATCATCTTAAGATATGAATAATTTTATTCATGAGAAATTATTACATCAATTAACTCTACTCAAAAATACTTAAAATACTTTTATTTTAGCTAGAATTAATTTTCGCTGTTTTGTTTAAGTTTATTTTCAATGATTTCTGATGAGTTGAATGTCAAAATAAAAAAATCTGACATCATTGTTTTTTCAGTAACTAATAGTAATTTACGTTCATTTGGTGTAAAGTTATCAAAATAATAACAGAAAATTACAGAAAAAAAATACATTATAAATTTCATGAAGAAGCATATATCAAAATACGAAACATAATTTGATCCTAGACATTTTAAAATTTATCTCTATATTTATTGCTTATTTACCGGTAATATAAAAATACACAGAACTACATCAGTTATATCTGAATCACATCGAAAAAAAACAATGTAATACAATTCCACAGTGGCCAACAAATTTGGATAAAAGTACACAACTATCGATTGCCTATGCTTTGAAAACATTTTTTACGTGTGATTTTCAAATGAAATGTACATACACACAATCAATCATTAAAATGATACAGAAGCAGGAAGCTAACTTACTGTGAAATAATTTTATTTCCACTCAGCAGGTGAAGTTCATAAAATGAAAACAGTCTTTTTATTCCTGTTATGTACATCAGGAAGTTCTTGGGAAGTCTCTGCTGCATAGCATCAATAGATTACTGAAGCTCAAATAAACATTTATTGAAGTGGGAATCATTCCTAAAATACGCCTTTTCACCTATATCATGTTTTTATTACTTTTTTCCTATAAAAGTTATTGAAATTTGAAATTAATTTTCAGTCATAAAAACTCCATAATCCGCTTATCATGAACAAATTTTGAATATTTCCATCAAAATTTATAGATATAGATAGAAGGCCCATTATTCAATGCATCATAATTAGTTTAGAAGACCCCTTAGTCATTGCATCATAATCAGTTTATAGGGCTCCTTAGTCAGTGCATCATCAACTATTTTAGATTGCCTCTATTTTAGATTGACCCCATAGGCAGTGCATCAACTAAACTATTAATTTGAGACCACCCCTTTGACAATGCACCATCATTAATTTGAGACAACCCCTTTGACAATGCACCATCATTAATTTGGGGCTAATCTGCACTGGCTCGGAAGGTTGTAAATGATTAGCTAGTTTGAATTTGCATAACAATACTGACAATGAACGTGCATTCAACGCCACAAGTTTTTTTGTTTTTTTAGCCAATCAGAATTCATCTTCCGAGCCAGTGCAGATCAGCCGTTAATTTGAGACAACCCCTTAGTCAGTGCACCATCATTAATTTGAGACAACCCCTTAGTCAATGCACCATCATTAATTTGAGACAACCCTTTATTCAATGCACCATCATTAATAATTTGAGACCACCCCCTTAGTCAGTGCACCATCATTAATTTGAGACCACCCCTTAGTCAGTGCACCATCATTAATTTGAGACAACCCCTTAGTCAGTGCACCATCATTAATTTGAGACAACCCCTTAGTCAATGCACCATCATTAATTTGAGACAACCTCTTATTCAATGCACCATCATTTATTTGAGACCACCCCTTAGGGGTGATCTCATATTCAAACACCTGGGTCAAACCTGGGTAAACCCGACCTGCTCTATTCAGACCTACTAGACCTACAATATGCAAATTAGTAGTAGGTTTGAACCTAACCTCCGGATTAACTGCCCATTAACGCCCCCACTGAAAACAAACAACAAACAACAGAGAACAAAGAAGACAGACCTAGGGAAACCTAGGTTTTTCTTACAATACTGTTTCAGCCTGGTTTCAGTAGGAAAAAAAAAGATGTATACTATGGAGCTCCATGTTCATACTGAGTGTTATATTTTGAAGTGTTAAGAATTACAGCAGCGATTTTTTTTTTTCTTTGCAAGTCTTGTACATGTAAATGCTAATAAAAACAAACTTGCCTTTGTTTCACAAATCTATTTACATCATGTTATTTATAAGTGTGATGAAAATTATATTCATTTATTTCTGTGATTGGTAATAATAATCAGTTTCCCACAACTTACATTTTGGTACAAGTCAATACAATTATTATTGTTATTCAATTTGTCTGGAATTAATTACAGACTTGATGGTTTGTTATATTTTGTCATTAAATGTGAATCAAGTGATACCATAAACCCTCTCTATTGAGATATATATGGTAAATAATGTTTGAAACAAAACAGGGAAAAGATGCACTAGAATTTTAATGAGCAGCTTCTTAGGATAAATTACTTACGTTATATATATATTTGGCATTGTCAGTAAAATGTTTATCCATAGCGAACTGGTACATTTTGTCCGCAATAAGTACGGTCAGTTTTGTGTCCATGTCAGTTCATAAATTCATAGAACACATTTTTTGGTTAAGTTTGTAAAGTCTGTGAGACTGAGAGTTATCAAAATATGATGCAAGTATTAAATCGATAATGGCAACATTTTTTCTACGAAGGCATCTGAAAACCACAGTCCCTCTATCACTGTCAAAACTAAAGTCGGGGCTAATGCTACGAGACTCTGGTGCTACGACCACCGTAACATTGTCAGCTGACGGCATTGCGTGGAAATTACGGGTATTTACCGTTGCCGATATCTTACTTTTCTGTGACAAAATGCACACATTTCGAACCCCCGGTTAACTAAAAATAAACGATTATTTTAGAAAATACATCGAAGCACAGTGCCTTGAAGGACTGTGGGCAAAGTAGGCAGCGAGGTGTTGTTTTAAACACCGCAGAAAATCATGCACTCAACGCAGCCATCTTGGTTACCTCAATCAGAATTTCCCCTTGTCACCCAGCATGCATTGATTGCAATGTCGCAACGTGCACTGTGTCGCCTTCGGCGACGGTCTTAGGTACAAGGCACTCTATGAATAAGGTATTTTCAGAGGTCAGGGTTCGTTTTTTATAAGCAGTCTCGTCTGAATAGCCATAAATAATCAGCGCGAGTCCATTTAATTTAATTTTCTGTTTTGATACTTCGTGTCACTGGAAATTGAATAAGAAAAACTGCAAATAACCGATGTGCAGCAAATCGAAATAAATTTTCATGGCGTACGCTGCATTTGTTTTTCCGGATTTTGCGATACCGCACTCCTGGAAGAACTGTTTGAAAATTGAACGCGCAACAGTAGCGTAAGTCTCAAGTGCAACTTTGTATCAACAAATGTTCGTATTTTGATACTTATTAGCTGTCAGAGACACATATCAATTGTCCAGCCCAATGAAAAGTCTGATTCATGTCCTCTGCTCAATTTGCGACTGGAGCATAACAGTTTATCAAAACAAAACAATTTATTCGGCACGCTGTTCACCGATATATAAAAAAGTGTTTTTTTAGGTAGGCACACGGTAAAATGACTACTGTACACCAATAAATCGACACAGTTTAGAGACAACTATCTAGCAATGTAAACTTTGCCAATCCTAAAAATAAACAACAGCTTGAATGAGGTGTTAATGAGATCGGTTCGAACTGCAGTTTTTATGCAAATTCGTGCGGTCGTCCTGAACCGCACTGTCTATTGTTTAAACTTCCAAACCGCAAAACTGGGTTTTGTTCGGGCGGTTTGGGTTTTCGTAGGTTTGACCCGCATGTTTGAATATGAGACCACCCCTTAGTCAGTGCACCATCTTTAATTTGAGACCACCCCTTAGTCAGTGCACCATCATTAATTTGAGACAACCCCTTAATCAGTGCACCATCATTAATTTGAGACAACCCCTTTGACAATGCACCATCATTAATTTGAGACAACCCCTTATTCAATGCACCATCATTAATTTGAGACAACTCCTTAGTCAGTGCACCATCATTAATTTGAGACAACCCCTTAGTCAATGCACCATCATTAATTTGAGACAACCCCTTATTCAATGCACCATCATTAATTTGAGACAACCCCTTAGTCAATGCACCATCATTAATTTGAGACCACCCTTAGTCAGTGCACCATCATTAATTTGAAAGCACCCTTAAGTCAATGCACCATCATTAATTTGAGACAACCCCTTATTCAATGCACCATCATTAATTTGAGACCACCCCTTATTCAATGCACCATCATTAATTTGAGACCACCCCTTATTCAATGCACCATCATTAATTTGAGACCACCCCTTAGTCAGTACAACATCATTAATTTGAGACCACCCCTTAGTCGGTGCACCATTGTTAATTTGAGACCTACCCTTAGTCAGTGCACCATCATTAATTTGAGACCACCCCTTAGTCAGTGCACCATCATTAATTTGAGACAACCCCTTAGTCAATGCACCATCATTAATTTGAGACAACCCCTTAGTCAATGTACCATCATTAATTTGAGACCACCCCTTAGTCAGTGCAACATCATTAATTTGAGACCACCTCTTAGTCAGTGCACCATCATTAATTTGAGACCACCCCTTAGTCAGTGCACCATCATTAATTTGAGACAACCTCTTAGTCAGTGCACCATCATTAATTTGAGACAACCCCTTAGTCAATGTACCATCATTAATTTGAGACCACCCCTTAGTCAGTGCATCATTAATTTGAGACCACCCCTTAGTCAGTGCACCATCATTAATTTGAGACAACCTCTTAGTCAATGTACCATCATTAATTTGAGACCACCCCTTAGTCAGTGCATCATTAATTTGAGACCACCCCTTAGTCAGTGCACCATTGTTAATTTGAGACCACACTTTTGTTAGTGCGTCATTCCGTGGTGTATGTGTGGAAGAGAAGCAGACGAATAAAATGATTGATCAGCACGTAATTTGCCCAAAAGCTTTTAGTTTGTCTGACCATGACAAGAAAAAGGAACATATTTATTATCAATTGAATCATTAATATCAATCAAAAAGTTATTTTACAGAAAATTAGACACTGATTAGCATCTGTTGGTTGGTGTTGTTTATTATGTAAATTTGTATGACGTCACCATGGTGATGAACACATGCAGAGTACTTCCTTTGGTTTTGAAATTAGGTAGATAGTAAATAATAATTAAATTATTCACTGACTAAAATCTGATTAAATTGAAATTTAACACAGAATGAGTCATGGAAAGTAAACCACTGCTCAGAAAACAATAAATTGATTAAATTGTTCTTGTACATGTAAAACTACAGACTAAATCCTATAAAGAACAAAGTAAACAAATCTATTCAGTTTACATAGTAAAATAACACACATGTAGTCTAATTGTGGTGCGGCAATCAATAAGATATTAGTATTTTAAAACTTAATCAAATATCTGTACATGTACATTCTGACTGTGAATATTAATAAAATATCAGTGAGAAATTGTTTTCGACCACAAATTTTGGTGCAACAATTTTGCACTTTTTTAATTATTTTCAATAACTTCTTTGTTAATTTTAGACCTAATTGACATAATTTCCGACAAGGTACAGATCTTGATCAAAAAATTGGTTAATACATTTATTTTAATTAGTGCAAGGTAACAAATTGGTGCTCACCGAGTTAAAAAGGGTGCGTGAGAACGCAGTGTGCGAGGGACTTAAGCCCAATAATGTTAGAGTTGCTGGCATATTATACTAAGATGCTTGAGTAGAAAGCAATCAACTTAATTAAATAATCCACACAAACAGTGAGTTCATAATATAATATCCTATTCATTCAAATACTAAAAAACATGCACAGAAGCTGTATCGATTGCGGTCAAATAACCACGTGTTAGTAGAATTTATCATGTTTCATCACCTACTGTTACTATGTGTGTGGCGGTCAGCTAAATTATGAGCTGATAAAGATCGCGACCTATAATGTCAGACTTACAACAAGTTGACCTCTCTCGTTAGAGAGCATAGTGATACAACCAGAGGCCTTTTGTGTCTGCTGGAACATCTACTACACGCGGAGTTTATAGATCAAAAAAATATTTTGTATGACTGAACATAATTTTTTTTTTTTTACAAGAAAAATTTTGATACTTGAGTGATGATCACACATTATAACACCCCCAAACAATTTGTATTCAAGTAAAAAGATTTTATATAAATAGATTACAAAATATAATATAATGTCAAAGTTTAATTCATCTAGTGAAAGTAAGCCTGAAAAAAATTTGGCAACATTGGCAAAAAAATCATTCTAACAGGCCGGCTTCAAAAACAAATAACCAATCAGCTGTCAGAGTTTGCTAATCAAGATGATAAAGTAGAGAGGCACAGGAAAAGGTCAAAGGTTAGGCTGCCAATTCAAGGGACTGTGAAACATGCAAGTATTAAAAGAGATTTAAACATCTATACAAGGAAGAAAAAACTTTAATCTAAATCCAGCATTAGTGGAATAAGAAAGCCATGCATCAACACTTACAGTATGACCATCATATTGAACAACAAAACACGCAGCTAAACAAACTTTAGGAAAAAAACAACACTTAAAGAGTAATAAGAGATGAGTAAAAAAATGCAGCTAGAAAAACTGACTGACCTTGATACATCTCGACTGTTTTATCCAATTACGTTACAAATATATAGTACTAGAGTTGGACACCAACTAGAATTAGACGGAGAAGCCACATTTAGCGCCAAATACAGACATGTACATACACAAATGGCAAAAAAAAAAAAAAAAACTTTATAGACAGGGATGAGAATTTTCCACGGATCCGCAGATTCCTAAGCCCCAGGGATCGATTTTCTGAAAACGTCTAAATCCCAAGAAAAAATTTTAGGGGGGTAAGAATACAAATCTTGTACAAATCTTGTTCAACTTGTCTTGTTCGCGACTCTTTTCATCAGTGCAATCGTAAAATACGAAGTGATTTTGAAGTGTTCAAAGTAATATGCAACGATTAACATGATTGGCTGGGTTTGCTCTGATGAGCCAATCAGTAAAGAGCTTTCATTTTTTCTTTTCACCATGCAATTGTTTTAATTGTTAGCTGCGTTGGATCGTTGTTTACAAGTTTCATGCAGCGATAATGGTGAAATTGGTTACAAAAGACAACGAGTCAGCTGTGTGAAAGATCAATAAAGACATTAGGAACAAATTTTGTTGGCCATGGCTTGACAAGGAAGTGACTTTGACCATGCGAATCTGAAAGAAAAATGAAGTTAGTGGTAACTGAAAAATTGAGTGACTTCATCGGCAAGTGCGAGGTCCCGGTAAAGGTGCAGTGTCTGTATTGTAACGATTTGATCAACTACAGTTCTTGAACCCCGGCTACTCTTACTACTTACAGCTGAAAATTCTCATCTCTGTATAGAGTCCCGGAAAATTAAAAACTTATGTGTACATGTATGTACTGGCAAGTACTAATTAAAATGATCTTAGAAAATGTCAATTATAAAAAGTGAGAATCAAATATGATAAGAAAGTTATTTAAAAAATAATAAAAAGTCAATATTACTATGAATACCAAATGTCAGATTTCTAACTATGTCTAGATTTAGAAGTGCACGTTAATTAAAAATTCTAATTACTGTACGCTTTCTCATTTAAATACAACTTACTGTAATAATGAACACACATACATATACATGAGGTTATTATGAGAATATTGCAAAGTATAATGGCAGTATGGCGATTGTATTGACTTATGCGTAATGAGGTCAATACGACTCCCTAGTGCATATTTTGCGATATTCTCATTATAACAAACCGTATTACAATAACCTGGTTGTAGTGATTTTTTTATAAGAGAATAAGAATATAGCCGGGAATGGCAATGAAAAATGTATTAGATACTAATAAGGCAAATACTGTATTAAAGTATAAAAAAAATATGCAATTGCATTAGGAAGGTCTTACATGTAGACAATAAATGCATTAATAAAATGAAAATTGAAATGTGATAGAAATCATTTTGAAGAAGGCATGAACAAAACATGGAACTTCTATAAATTTGAAATGATGATCAAACACCATCTGACCAATCATAAGGACAGCCTAGCCAATAGTATTCCACAGTGATCAGTGTGACTATCGACCAATCAAGAACATGTTTGCGCTACCTGTAAATGACTACGTTTTATAATTTAATGCTCTGAGATTCATTGGCAACGGGTGTTATGTAATTCTACCACTGTCTGTATCTTTTTATACAAATATTTAGTATAATCAATCTGTCAACAGAGGGCGCTGTGTAGTGACGAAATAAGAGGGAGAAACATACCAGCCGACACTATTTTTGCTGATGCACACATTGATCAGAAGCATTTATTAATTTTCAGTGTGAATATAATATTAATGCATTATTACAACATATCATGTACATGTCAATATTTATTTATTACATTTACTTAGTCTACCAGTACATAACATATGCAAAACAGTAAGCGGTGTTGATATTTTGACATTTTCATTGAGCACGGTGATAATTAAGTCAGCTGATTCAACATATCTGAGTCGCTGAACGGAACACTATGTATTCAAATGCTAACAGCAATTCCGTACATGTGATCAATGCCTATGCAACAAAAACACAACCACTGACATAACTACATTGTATACATCATAAGCATAAGAACAAAACATGACTAAATCGTCCAATAGAATCTGGCATCCACATCACAAACAAGATGGTCTAAATATTATTTCATTTCATATTATTAAGCTGTAGAGACAGTCAAAATGCCAGCAAACGAATCACAGCAACGGTAAATTAATTGTTAGTTTCTGCATTGCACAACTTCTATACACATTGTATTCATTAGATCACAAGAAACTATTTTGCATCCCAGCAATTGGCCTTGCAGGTACTGCAGATCTGCAGTATTTAGGTATAATCAATATCCGTACAGATAAGCAGTGAAGCATGACTACAATAGCTATAGATAGCATGAATTCCCATCCTGCCCAGATAAGACAACACTTACAACAGCTGTTTACTTACACATCTCACTTCACAATATAGCTGCAGTTTCTCTCCTGTCCTAGTGTACAGCTGTCAAGTTTTAATAACTGTCTTCACATCACACTGTATCAAGCAGTTTGACTGTGTATAAATTACATGCCATGCCTCATATGGTATTTATATATACACAAACAATGCTATACACGCAATACATAACAGTGAGAGAGAGAGAGAATACCAAGAATACCAGAAAGTACAATTTTCTGAAGCACTGCCAAGAACAATGTGACCATGTACATGTACTGTCCTTGACTGCAATTGAATAATCTTGTAATAATATTATTTTACACATTTTACATCCCAAATTTCAATGATAAATTTATTTCGCTTTTCCTATTATTTTGACCATATGTGGATCAGGCCTTCTGCAGGTGATGTTTTAATGTCAGCCAATCAGTGGCAACTTCTGTATGTACACAGTTGCATATTGTAAACAAATTGTTTGAAATGAACAAATGCTTTTTATTTGGAAATCATATCTCCTAATTTGGTATAGAGAACAGTATCACAGTAAGAATCAAGGGCAGGATGCCATACTTTATACTCATGTCTACAATACCACAAGCAATGATAATAAATCATTTGTCACCATGGCAACCTTATAGCATTCAAACAACATATCCCAAAGATTCACCAACCACACAGTACAGTCTAAGCGTTTAATGTTTGGCCAGCTTAAAATGACTTTAATAGCTTGCTTTTAAAACCACCATGCTTATATGTAAATTGAGTAATCTGCTTAAATATGTCTCATACAATGTTTTGGTAAAATTATTGATGATAACGACACTTGCTTTAACTATTGTAAATTTTTATGAAACAGCAAAGCTAGCTGATAGCCAGCTTTGGAGTTGAGTTATGCTTGGGGGTTAGGTTCATCAATCACAAAATGTGGTTCAGGTAAATCAAGACAAAATGAGAATTCCCAATAAATCAATGACTATTTTATAAATATTACTGCAGTTTGTGCAGAAAAGGAATGAATAGCTGCCATTTTTAAAATATTTTTTATAATAATTATTATTTTAACAATGCTTCGAAGCCTTGCACTATATTTGGGACCACTCAATTACCCCTAACCCTAGTTCTCCTCAAGTATCCTAAAATCATTAGTAAAGTATATTAGACTTGTCTTATATTTAATTAAAAATGGCATATCTATGGTGAGACTATTGCAAACCTATTTTACACCAGTGTTTAAAATTACTGCCCGTTATGGGTAACTATATTCAGTCGGGCTGAAAAAAAAAGTTACATTTTACAAAAATCACAAAAAAAAATGTCTATGGATGTATGATTGTTGTCAAAATTGTGACTCCAAAGATGCGAATAAGGTGTATGATAAAACCAACAGAATACAGAAAATTGTCCCATCAGGGAAAACATACTGAATTCAAGTGCATGATTAGTAACGCTAATGTCAACAAGCAGACAGTGTGTTGTAAAGTGTGCAGAACGATATATAGACCATTATCCAATAGGAAAATAATTTGAATGGAAGTCACTGCAGTGACATTGATTGAATGAAATATAGTGAATCGATTGAAAATAAATAAAATATTGAAAACATAAACAGGGCTGGTAAATATTTAGCAGGGCGGGCAAGTTTTTAAAGTTAAACTTACCTGTTGCCCGGTGAACCATTTTGCCAAATTTCAAACACTGTTTATGCCTCACCATTGTTATTAATTATATAATTATTATTTTTACTTAAAATCTACATACATGACATGTACATCTAGGATTGATTGACTCATGAATTATTCTAACATTATGCTTGGATTGTAGTACACATCATGTAATAATTAACAATTAAATTAATTAAATATCCTTATTAAGCTGATGGCTTAATTATACATTATATATTTGTGTGTGTTTGTACTCAAATTTGACCAGTATATGTGCATATACATTATTGTACTATATCTCATTCATTTCCGTTTTTGATTCAAGGTAACATATTTATAGTAATAAGGTTATTAGAAGCAAGCATCTTCAATAGGGCATGTGCATGACCCCTAAACGTCGCACATCCTGGAGCTTTCTCAGGGGGCCAATTGTTCAATAATTCATAATTTTGCAATTATTTTTCAGATATAAAGCAAGAAGTTGTCATTGACACATTTTAAGGAGTACTGGTAATTTTGGAAATTATCACTGTTTAAATATGATAATAATACTATCAGGAAGTACCAGGATGTGTGACATTTAGGGGTCATGCACAAGTACCAGGATGTATGACCTTCTGGGGGAGGGGGGGGGTCATGCATAAATTCTATAGAGATGCATTTAGATGTTTGTTTTGGATGCATTGGAAGTGTGCCAATAAAACGTTAACAGATGTAAGATTTATTGAGCCAGCAAAATATCAATATAAAGTGGTCCTGCTTAGAACCATTAAAAAAACATTATTGCCTGATTGAAAAATGTTAATGCTACTGGATAAAATTCTTTGATTACAACATGGGATGAGGGAAAAAAGCTTTTACGACCAAGTAGATTTTTCATGAGGAGTATTTTTACACTCAAAAAATATAAAAGCATATTTTTTGCTTGGAAAACTCTTCTGTTTAATTTTTTAAGGGAAGCATACACTAGATATAATAAATATATAGAACCCCTGGATGGAAGTTAATCTCTCACCTCCAAGACGCATACAAGGTGAGAATAATAAGCTACATGTATTTATGAGATAAATATGATCATAAACATAAAACAATTCAAATATGTTGTAATTATCCACATCAGTAATCTTGATAAGTGTCTTAAATTACTATATCAGATTATTAAATATACATGTCTGTTATTTTTTCTTATTTGAGACCCCAAGCTGTGACTATGCATTCTATTATTCCTATACCAATGATATGAGAGTTAGGATAAACAGTAGCAATACAATAACAGGTGATTATAAAAATGCAATGCATACTTTATTTAATCCTACTTAATACCACATTTAATACTGATGATAGTGCCCTTATTTTTTTTAAAGAAAATAACAAAATTTGTTTTACAACAGCTCTAGATACGTCATTCAAATCTGGTTCTGAGTCTTTGTTAATTTAATATTGTACAACTATATTTTTCTGGTTTGATATATTAATATTTTGTTTACATTTATATCCTTTGCTTCTCATCTGTAAATGGAGTCATTGTATATGCAAATGAGTTAATTAGTATGCAAAATCTATTCATACCACATGTTGTTTTGATTTATAATTCAATGCTGATATTAATTAATATGCACTTGGAAGCAAAAATCTATTCTGCAAACCATATCAATATGCAAATGAGTTAATTAGTATGCAAAATCTATTCATACCACATGTTGTTTTGATTTATAATTCAATGCTGATATTAATTAATCTGCACTTGGAAGCAAAAATCTATTCTGCAAACCATATCAATATGCAAACGAGTTAATTAGTATGCAAAATCTATTCATAGCACATGTTGTTTTGATTTATAATTCAATGCTGATATTAATTAATATGCACTTGGAAGTAAAAATATATTCTGCAAACCATATCAATATGCAAATGAGTTAATTAGTATGCAAAATCTATTCATACCACATGTTTTGATTTATAATTCAATGCTGATATTAATTAATATGCACTTGGAAGCAAAAATCTATTCTGCAAACCATATCAATATGCAAATAAGTTAATTAGTATGCAAAATCTATTCATAGCACATGTTGTTTTGATTTATAATTCAATGCTGATATTAATTAATCTGCACTTGGAAGCAAAAATCTATTCTGCAAACCATATCAATATGCAAACGAGTTAATTAGTATGCAAAATCTATTCATAGCACATGTTGTTTTGATTTATAATTCAATGCTGTTATTAATTAATATGCACTTGGAAGTAAAAATATATTCTGCAAACCATATCAATATGCAAATGAGTTAATTAGTATGCAAAATCTATTCATAGCACTTGTTGTTTTGATTTATAATTCAATGCTGATATTAATTGATATGCACTTGGAAGCAAAAATCTATTCTGCAAATCATATCAATATGCAAATGAGTTAATTAGTATGCAAAATCTATTCATAGCACATGTTGTTTTGATTTATAATTCAATGCTGTTATTAATTAATATGCACTTGGAAGTAAAAATATATTCTGCAAACCATATCAATATGCAAATGAGTTAATTAGTATGCAAAATCTATTCATACCACATGTTTTGATTTATAATTCAATGCTGATATTAATTAATATGCACTTGAAAGCAAAAATCTATTCTGCAAATCATATCAATATGCAAATGAGTTAATTAGTATGCAAAATCTATTCATAGCACATGTTGTTTTGATTTATAATTCAATGCTGATATTAATTAATATGCACTTGGAAGCAAAAATCTATTCTGCAAACCATATCAATATTCAAATGAGTTAATTAGTATGCAAAATCTATACATACCACATACTGTTGTTTTGATTTTGATGCTGATATTAATTAATATGCACTTGGAAGTAAAAATCTATTCTGCAAATCATATCAATATGCAAATGAGTTAATTAGTATGCAAAATCTATTCATAGCACTTGTTGTTTTGATTTATAATTCAATGCTGATATTAATTGATATGCACTTGGAAGTAAAAATCTATTCTGCAAACCATATCAATATGCAAATGAGTTAATTAGTATGCAAAATCTATTCATACCACATGTTGTTTTGATTTATAATTCAATGCTGATATTAATTAATATGCACTTGGAAGCAAAAATCTATTCTGCAAATCATACAATATGCAAATGAGTTAATTAGTATGCAAAATCTATTCATAGCACATGTTTTGATTTATAATTCAATGCTGATATTAATTAATATGCGCTTGGAAGTAAAAATCTATTCTGCAAACCATATCAATATGCAAATGAATTAATTAGTATGCAAAATCTATTCATAGCACATGTTGTTTTGATTTATAATTCAATGCTGATATTAATTAATATGTACTTGGAAGTAAAAATCTATTCTGCAAACCATATCAATATGCAAATGAGTTAATTAGTATGCAAAATCTATTCATAGCACATGTTGTTTTGATTTATAATTCAATGCTGATATTAATTAATATGCACTTGGAAGTAAAAATCTATTTTGCAAATCGTATCAATATACAAATTAGTTAATTAGTATGCAAAAATTGGTAGCAAGATCCTTTCACATCAAATAATGTTGTTCTGATTTTGATTTATAATTCAACGCAGCCAATAATAAATATGCAGTCTCAAGCAAAAATCAATTCTGCAAATTAGTATGTAATTGTTATGTCAATGTTATTACATCTATCGTGTCTTTTAAAATCAATTTTAAAAATTAATAAAATTTTACTCAAATTGTAAAACTATATTTCCAATTCATCCTGCAAGCACATATACATACATTTCATAGTTCTACCATGCATGCATAACACTCTATATACTACAGTAACAAACTATCAGCACATATCTGAATTTCAATCACCAATATATTTATACACTAGTAAATTGTCCATGAATCTTTAAATCCACTTTATAATGTACATGTACGATAATTATTTTTTAATTCATCACCAGATTTTCTCCCTCAAATTTTTCTGCACTCTTTTCTAATATTTCCAGAAATGAACCCTAATTTTGGAGCCAACAGACAAAATTTGTGTCAATTTTCAGTTTTTACTCAAAAAATTTAGCTACTTTTGTCCCAATCTTCTGAAGGAATTTTGTTATTAATTAGTGATGAAAAGAGGGAGCTGGTGGTGAAAAGGTTAACAGTCAAAGCTCATCTACTGTGACTAAACGAATAAGACACGACAACATGGGCAGGCACCACCCCAACACCCACGCTATTCCTTGCCCACCATTTACAGGTCGAATAATAAATATTTGCATCACGAATTAATCACAGAAGCAATTCTCCAGCAAAACGATGCAGATCACTGGACAGATAAGAATGTCAGCATTTATTAAGATTATATTTGCCGACAAATGAGGGGGACTGCCTATATGTCCAGACATACACGAATCCATGATTAAAGATTGATGATACTTGCTGATAGCGAAATTTCTATAAATGGGAAATCTGATTTCATACCAAGATTAAGACATTGCCATAAACATTATTCATGTATCTGCCAGTACTATATTAGTTTGATTGGAAGCGAATCTCTGATAATAGTATCGGTAATGCATATACTGTATTTGCTCTAATAAAAGCACTAAACTAAAAGTTTCATGTTATTTTACTGAAACAAAATATAACTTATTTTGAATCATGGAAACACCACTGTAATTTACATAAGTGCAGTCACTACTAACGGAATGTTACAGTAGCAATTTTACGTGTTCACATGCATTAATTTAGCATATTTTACTTATTAGCGAAATTAAAACCAGACAAACAAATAATACATTTACAGTACTTGGGGGTGAAAATTCACTTAGAAAGTGGCTGATTCTATATGAAGAATGAAGCAGATGGATGTTTATTTTTTTTTTAATTTATTGCCATGCCCAGCACATGTAAAATGTATCTAGTGTGTATTACTATACTTCCTGACAATACGTCTTTTTTTTTTTTAGAATTATTTTTGGCAACCATGCTGTGGTGAGGGTGTGATCAAAAGCAAAGTCTACACATCAGGTAATTTCCTGAGCAATATCTGCATATCATTTTCTGTTTCAAATTTGATGATGACATATTTGTATTTATTTATTTAATATGTAAATATTGATTTTAATGCTCCAGAATTGTTAATTTTAATATGATGTCTTTGATATTGATAAACACTTGCCGCTTCATGCACTATTAAACTTAAAGTACCACATCCAGTTTGATATGGGTCCCATGTGACATACACAACGCATGTAATAACATTGACTATGACTGGGAATTGAACCATAAAAGCACATACACATGTCACTGAACTTACCACCAATATAAGTGCATTAAAATGAGTTATCAGTCATTTTCAATAAATTCTTCACTTTCCAGTACAAGACTTTTAATTGGAATAATACAGTAAAATAAACTCACTCAAAGTAAACATATGTAAATACATGTCGGCAAAAATGTTTACTCGGTCAGTAAATTTCATTATTCCCTGTAAATTCATCAACAATTATTTGAAAGCCAATTTATATTTCACAGTTATTGCAATGGCATTTCTGATAAACTACAATAAATACCAAACACTATCTGATATTGTGATCACTACTTTTGGGAATAAATGGGACTCAAAGCATTCTGGGTAGAAAATGCTAATGTAATCTCCAAGAAGCAGCAATTAAGGTACACCAAGTGGGGGAGATAATTAAACCACATTCAGTTACATCATGTCGTGACAAAAATTACAATTTTTTTTACACGGCTGCATGGATTACCATCTTTAATCCAGCTTAATTGTGCTTTAGTATTGATTTTCAATAATGACATGTAGCCACGAGCGTCCTTGCAAAATTATGGTCAAGATTTCATTGAAAATGACACAGTCTCTGTTGGTATTTTTTCAATGTGATCTCATATGAGCTAAGCAGCAAATATAAAGGGTTGATTATGAAAGAAACAATTTCAAGCAATTGCAGAAAATAGCAATGATCTATTTAAATGAGTAAATTGAAGTCGGTGTGGTTAGTATGACGGTAGAATACATCAGTAAGGTGGCTTTACCATTTTTGCTGGTTGTAGGAAACGATCAATACAAGACATTCATATTTTTTATATACTATCTATTTATGACTGACTTGCTAGTTTATTTGTGTATTATTTCAGAGCATGAGTTATGCAGCCCTTGGACAGCATTTGTTAAAAGGAAACAGTTACCTTTCAGCCATTTTTAATCTCATCTGAGGAAAAAATTAAATATACAAAATTTGAATAAAATATGTCTATGGTAGTAAGATCCAGGTTTGAAATGGCAGATATGCATGTCATTTCACGATCTTTCTTTGCGAGTAAGATCCAGGTTTGAAATGGCAGATATGCATGCCATTTCACCATCTTTCTATGCTAGTAAGATCCAGGTTTGAAATGGTAGATATGCATGCCATTTCACCATCTTTCTATGCTAGTAAGATCCAGGTTTGAAATGGCAGATATGCATGCCATTTCACCATCTTTCTATGCTAGTAAGATCCAGGTTTGAAATGGCAGATATGCATGCCATTTCACCAACAATAACAACAATAGAAAATTATTTTTCAAAGTGACTGAATTATAAAAGGAAAAATTAAATTAGTTGTGAGTGACTGAAATATTAGAGTGTGCTCTAGTCAGTAGTTCCTAACTAGATGTCAATGGTGGTAATTTTTAAATCAAGTAAATGTGAAATATGATTATTCAGTCGCCGTCGCCGTGTCGTGTTCTGTTTGATATGGGACTCATAGCGACGTATACAACACGTGTAAAATACACACGACCGACCACCGCGCTTTGAGTTTCAGTAGGTGATTTCCCACTCACTGCGAGACCTTGTATAATGCATGAAAAAAGGAGAAATGAAACAAAAACCAAATGATTTGATTTAAAACTTGTATTTTTTTTTTGTCAATGTTGAAATGTCTTTCAGAAACTAATATGGTGCTATTCTTATTTCATCAAAATTAACCGTCAAAAAATGTGCATAGCACATTATTAAAGGGTGATGGTCGTCGCGCCGCGTCATGTTCGATATGGGACTCATATTGACGTACACACAATGCATGTAAAATACATTGTTTGTTTACATGAGATTCGAGCACGCGCTATGATGACCACCACCCTTTAAGCTAGGAAATACCCAAAAAATAGTTTTGCATTTGTCAAATCTTACATGATTATTTGATGTCACTACTATGACTTTTGTTTTTTCTGTTTTTACATTTGATTTCACACATGAATTTGATAGCATCTGAATGTGGCTGTTTCATGTCAGGTGGTTGAATTGCTGGAGAAAAATAAAATCTGGCAGACCCACTAATACAAGAAAAAAAGGTTTTATGGTCAAGAAAATACTTTGTAAAGCAAATGACCTACAATTATGTGAGATAATAGTTACATAATAATCCTAGATCGAATTGATGTGAATGCGAAAATACACAAAGCATATCTGAACATTACTGAGAGATCTAATGGATGTCTGAACGTTACTGATAGATTAAAGCGATTCGAATGCATCCATAAACAAGGCATGTCTGAGTGATCATTTTGCTCAATTTCATCATAGATAACTCTTTCAAGGATGCAAGAAAATATTTCACAGTTCTGTTGACCTACAAAGCCACTAGCCGAGATCCATTTACTAACAGATGCAACTTTGACAGAAATTCAGTTCAAAGTACCACGGCATTGTGATTTTTTGTTGATTAACAATAATTTTACCCAGATTGCATTGCAGGTATCTATTAAAAAAACCCAAATCGCATCAAGCAGAGTAACGTCACAAAGTCCAGGCATAAAGTTTTTATTTGAGTAAAATTGAAGAAGCAATCCATCTTCAAGATCATCGTCCAACCAAGTTTGATTTTTCTTACTGTGTATTTGTGATCATGCACAGTGGAACAGCGGTGGCACATCATCATGTGTTCGACCTGGCCAGGTTGACACTGGAATGACGCATTAAAATGCCATCATGATGGTTTTTGAAACCAAATTCACTATGTATATAACACATTCTCACAACAATGGTATTTAATGTCTGTAATAATTTTGTATAAAAAAATAAAACATGCAATCCAACTAAGAGCCATTTTAAGAAACATAATTATATAATTCTATAATATCTGACAATGGCCCCAGTACATCTCATCAAATAATAGTCCTTTGAACATACAGCCCAATCATGCAATAGCAAAGCAAATGCTAAAGTCAAAGCCACTCAGTTCAGTTACTAATGAACTGAAAAAAGCTATACTATCACGACCAAATGCCATTGCTTCTCTCAGGATCTATAAGTCCAGAACAAGAAAGACATAAAATGAAGAAAACTCAGATCAAACAGGAAGATCCTGCAACAGAAATGTCTGCGATCTTTCAATCCTTTAAAAAAAGTACATGATGTTTGGATGAAACCTCAGATCTTGAGTCAAAAACAATCACTGCATCATAGAACATTTGTTTAATCTTCCGATACGACATACCCACACAATAAAGCTGGTCTGAAGAAAAACACAGAATCACCAAATCAATTAAACACAGATTCAACAGCCAATCACTGCACCCACAATCAGCAATGAGAAAAGAGATACAACACACAGATTCAACAGCCAATCACTGCACCCACAATCAGCAATGAGAAAAGAGATACAACACACATTAGAAGATAACTGTCAAGCAGACACCAAATCAATTAAACACAGATTCAACAGCCAATCACTGCACCCACAATCAGCAATGAGAAAAGAGATACAACACATTAGAAGACATCTGTCAAGCAGACACCAAATCAATTAAACACAGATTCAACAGCCAATCACTGCACCCACAATCAGCAATGAGAAAAGAGATACAACACACATTAGAAGACATCTGTCAAGCAGACACCAAATCAATTAAACACAGATTCAACAGCCAATCACTGCACCCACAATCAGCAATGAGAAAAGAGATACAACACACAGATTCAACAGCCAATCACTGCACCCACAATCAGCAATGAGAAAAGAGATACAACACACATTAGAAGATAACTGTCAAGCAGACACCAAATCAATTAAACACAGATTCAACAGCCAATCACTGCACCCACAATCAGCAATGAGAAAAGAGATACAACACATTAGAAGACATCTGTCAAGCAGACACCATATCAATTAAACACAGATTCAACAGCCAATCACTGCACCCACAATCAGCAATGAGAAAAGAGATACAACACACATTAGAAGACATCTGTCAAGCAGACACCAAATCAATTAAACACAGATTCAACAGCCAATCACTGCACCCACAATCAGCAATGAGAAAAGAGATACAACACACATTAGAAGACATCTGTCAAGCAGACACCAAATCAATTAAACACAGATTCAACAGCCAATCACTGCACCCACAATCAGCAATGAGAAAAGAGATACAACACACATTAGAAGACATCTGTCAAGCAGACACCAAATCAATTAAACACAGATTCAACAGCCAATCACTGCACCCACAATCAGCAATGAGAAAAGAGATACAACACACATTAGAAGATATCTGTCAAGCAGACACCAAATCAATTAAACACAGATTCAACAGCCAATCACTGCACCCACAATCAGCAATGAGAAAAGAGATACAACACACATTAGAAAACATCTGTCAAGCAGACACCAAATCAATTAAACACAGATTCAACAGCCAATCACTGCACCCACAATCAGCAATGAGAAAAGAGATACAACACACATTAGAAGACATCTGTCAAGCAGACACCAAATCAATTAAACACAGATTCAACAGCCAATCACTGCACCCACAATCAGCAATGAGAAAAGAGATACAACACACAGATTCAACAGCCAATCACTGCACCCACAATCAGCAATGAGAAAAGAGATACAACACACATTAGAAAACATCTGTCAAGCAGACACCAAATCAATTAAACACAGATTCAACAGCCAATCACTGCACCCACAATCAGCAATGAGAAAAGAGATACAACACACAGATTCAACAGCCAATCACTGCACCCACAATCAGCAATGAGAAAAGAGATACAACACACATTAGAAGATAACTGTCAAGCAGACACCAAATCAATTAAACACAGATTCAACAGCCAATCACTGCACCCACAATCAGCAATGAGAAAAGAGATACAACACATTAGAAGACATCTGTCAAGCAGACACCAAATCAATTAAACACAGATTCAACAGCCAATCACTGCACCCACAATCAGCAATGAGAAAAGAGATACAACACACATTAGAAGACATCTGTCAAGCAGACACCAAATCAATTAAACACAGATTCAACAGCCAATCACTGCACCCACAATCAGCAATGAGAAAAGAGATACAACACACATTAGAAGACATCTGTCAAGCAGACACCAAATCAATTAAACACAGATTCAACAGCCAATCACTGCACCCACAATCAGCAATGAGAAAAGAGATACAACACACATTAGAAGACATCTGTCAAGCAGACACCAAATCAATTAAACACAGATTCAACAGCCAATCACTGCACCCACAATCAGCAATGAGAAAAGAGATACAACACACATTAGAAGACATCTGTCAAGCAGACACCAAATCAATTAAACACAGATTCAACAGCCAATCACTGCACCCACAATCAGCAATGAGAAAAGAGATACAACACACATTAGAAGACATCTGTCAAGCAGACACCAAATCCAACATTATAACAACTCCACTCAGCTTATTAAATTCAACCAGACATTGGTGGGAACCAGATGTGAATGTTTCATAAAACTGCCTTCATACTGGAAAGACTATACCACCTGATACATGATGATGTACACTTCAACACTGAACACAGTGTGTGTGTGAGTGTGTGTGTGTGTGTGATGTCAAGTTTATAGAATTGTTAGTTTATTGACATTAAAATGTTAGAACGTTAATTTGTAGTTTGAGGCAAATCACTTATTCTGATACCACTTTGTTACTACATCAAACTTTATAGCAAATTATTAGTTAAATTCAAAATTATGTCGTTATCATTTTATCCTTCTACAACTTCCTTCTACAACTGCATGAAAGTGGACAAGCTGGAAATGAGTTTTAACTTCTTCAAAAAAAGTAGAATGTTATGCTAATACAGATGCCCATTTGTTTTATGTAGTTCTTACATCGATGCTCATTTGTTTTATGTATATCCTACATCAAAGCTAATTTGTTTTATGTATATCCTACATCAAAGCTAATTTGTTTTATGTATTTTTTTTAAAAAAACAACGCTCATTTGTTTTACTTCTTTTATAGTTCTTACATAGATGCTCATTTGTTTTATGTACTTTTTACATCAGCGCTCATTTGTTTTATGTGCTTCTTACATCGATGTCCATTTGTTTTTCATGTACTGTATCCATATTGAGGCTATCATCACTAAGGTCACGACCTAAGTTACTGTTTTGTAACCAAGAATAGCTAACCGTTATTAGTAAACAACATAGTTGTACCCTTCTAAATTTTGGCTGTACTATTATCGCGGAATGTATAACCATCACAATAAAATCAAGTGAGTGAAAACAATCACGTCAACAATCCAGGCGGTTTTGTATCCGCATACCTTTTACTGCATCTATGGTACTTGACGATAGAGGTAAATAAAAAAAATGCAAACACAAGTATATTTGGTTTTGAAATAATACAGAAAACCACTACTTGTATGTAGATAAACAATACCTGGAAAATGATACTTAGGGCAGAAGTCTACTCATAGTCAAAAATGTTTTATCATAAATTTCATGTTCCTTGATGAGCTATGAAGCTATATGCTACGTTTACATGACAACATTAAATCAGAGCCAAACTACTGCTCCTCCCACCAATTACCCAGAGATTTTCTCCAATGCACAATTGGGAGTCGAACGAGAGTCATGAGAGTTCAAATAAGCAAATTTTATATTTTCTCACTTTATAAAACTCAGATAATAAAAAGTAGATAAATTTTGTACACATTACCGGTATGTCATCAGCCTGTATTTTGAGATAACCAAATATCTTCATCAAAATCAACAGTAAGTATTATAACATTATAACAAGTATTTTAACACCAACAAAATGGCTGTCATTCACTAAAAAAATATAACTAATAATTTCTCCAAAAATATGTTGGTGACTTGTTCTAAGTCAACAGACAGCAGACGAACAAACATACATACACCTGCAAAAAAACCAATCCATCATATTAAGACTTAGATAACCACATGCAAACTTGCCAGTATGAAGCATTTACTTCTATCCCTCCACTCCATGCATTAAATAAAAATGGTCTGTATTGTCACGGAGATGAACAGACATGCACAAAAAGATCAATACCCAAGTGCTTATTTCCGAGTACGATAACCACATGCAAAGTTGCCA
The DNA here is from genome assembly GCF_978046115.1 of Saccoglossus kowalevskii. Lineage (NCBI taxonomy): Eukaryota > Metazoa > Hemichordata > Enteropneusta > Harrimaniidae > Saccoglossus > Saccoglossus kowalevskii. Next base: position 14,029,575 of record NC_140650.1, on the reverse strand, counting down.
GTATGATGCATGTACTCCCAGGACTCCATGCATTAAGGGGAATGGTACTAAATCACCAATACCATCTTTACTGTAGGTACCAGATAAACAAAAGTATGATTGATTACACTAAATACATTGAGTGAAAACAAGCTCATACGGTTCATGCCTGCTGCCATCATACCTAATCTGACAGATAATATGCTTTCAGGATTCCATTGTCAGTGAAACATGAAAAATCCAGCGTACTGTGAAAAATGAATAAATCAATATAGATGTTTCTCACAAACCTTTGTCTGAGTCTATTAATGTCGGTTGTCAAATTACTGAATCGCTGGTATTTCCTCGTAAGATTGGATTGTACTGTAATGGCCTAATTAATATAAATTATATACTTAAATACTGATGATTTTATTCAATTGCATATATCATAACAAAAGATTGAAGTTGGAGGAAGTTACTTAGTGGTTTAAGTAAACCTTAGAGATTAAGAGATTAGTGGTAAAAGATACTGAGGATTTAATCCGTCATATTGACTTATGCTGAAAGTAGGAGTTATTAGGATTTGTCCTACATGTTAGGAGAGATTGAGAGGGAATTAGAGGTCAAACTAATATTGCTATTGCGAACTATGTAAACCAAATATCACAGATTGGAAATTTTACAATTTTAATATTACAATAAATAAAACAAAAACAATTCAATTTAGCTATCTATGAAAACAATTATGAATGTGTTCGAAAATGTTACGAATACATTGCGGATATAAAATTCAAACACTTTTGTTGAAATCAAACACAGCAAGAATTAAAGCACATGACGCAAGTTAAATCCTGTCACTATAAAAGCTAGTGATAGCGCAAGCAGGAATCTAATAAAACATTTTATGGCTACAGACCCAATATGATGTACAATAAAGGTTGAAATAATTTCATTATATAATTTGTAATTTTGTATTGAATGGAAGAGCTGCATCCTACTTTAATGGGAATCAGCTTTTCTTGTGTAATATGATGAGACGATATTACCTAGGTAAATGGGATTTCAGAAAAGTAGTTCCACACAGACAGTACGTGGTTGAATTGACCTATGCATCGTCTAACCTTTTCACCACCAGACTTTCTCACCTAAATTTGTTTCCACTTTTTTCTGATATTCTTCAATATTTTTAGGAAATACTTTTGGGAGCCCACAAAATTTGCGTCAATTTTCAGATTTTACTAAAAAAAAATGGCTATTTTAGTCTCAATCTTCTCGAGGGAAGTGCAGACTATAAATGGGACTATTTTGTGAATTTGTGATGAAAAGAGGGAACTGGTGGTGAAATGGTTAATACTCTTCATACAGGCATTGAAGTATACTTGTGATGACCTTAAATAACTACCAAAATACCACACCAAAAATCGTACTGATTGTTTTACCCAGAATGCATTGGACCATGCATACTATTGCTCTGTTAAAAATAAAAAAGCATGGGCTAGAAAAAAAGTGTTCTGGTTAATCAGTTTTGTGAAATCGATGCGCAGGCAGCTTTTTATTTTAATTTTTAGTCTGAAAATTGTAAATAAATTTATCTTTTTTTCTTGCATTTTTCTAACACTCTGACAAAAAAACAAATAAGACATGCACAGTCACCAGGAACATAAATATTGGGGGGGTGGAAGGAATATAATTATAATTAGATAAATCACTTTTTCAAAACTAAATGACAATTTTCATGCATGACTGATCAATATTTTCTATGAAAACATTGAAGACAATATGCAAGCAGAAGCTTGTAAAACAATACAGACAGTACATGGGTATTTGATATTGCATATAAATATACCAAAAATGACACAAAAATATTGATAATTAACCAACAATCTCAAAATTTAAGATTCATAGCATCAATGAAAAATACTATGAATTATTGATTATCAGTAAGTAGTACGTTATCGAGCAATTTAATCAACAATTTTTGAAATTGTCAGATGATGGATAGTACCATCAGGAATTCAATAATAACAGAAAAAAAATATACCAGTATTTGAATCATCTAATGATGTATTAATAACCAAACAACAGGAAACCTTATCAATAGATTTTAGAATTTCAACTAAGTGGCTGACATACATGCAAAGCATTATATCAATAATACAGGATTAAATTAAATTGGTCCTTCCCACGTGTGACCCAGTAGGACGCCAACTGACTGGCACCTGGTTGTTGTTCAGTCTATATTGCCTTAAAACACAGTGCAGCATTTGATAAAAATTATAAAAAACAACAGTCAACTCATGCATGCAACTCATGATATAATACACTAGCACCCATTAAATGCAAGAATCAATTCTTTTGTAGTTTATTGAAAATACATTGCAACGCTAAAATCAATTTTCAATTACAATAACAAACCTGCATCATTTTTTCCCATATTTTTTTTTAATCAAAAGCTGTTGCCAATAGGAAATGACATCCATTTAGTCTACAATTATGGGAAAAATACAAAAAAAATGTACAAAACATTGGACCAACATTTTGGCAGGGAAAACATATCAAAGGAATAATGAGCTTATACAGACAAGTGTATGTAGTTGGTTGAATTAAGCACATCGGTTAATGAACGACGAATGCAATTATTTGGTTGATCTAACAGAAAGCAACTTTCCCAAGCCACGTTGACAAAATACAGACATTTGCCAGGCTCATATGTTTAGGTCATATTAGCCATATTGAGCTGAGACATTATTACAATCTCTGTTTGGTTGAGTTAATAATTTGATACAGTGAACACGATATTACTAACACTCACATTTCTGATATAATATTTAATGATGCAACTCCTACATCACAGTTTCTTTGAATCCATGCACAAAGAGCACAAACTTAAATAATTTAACAACATAAAAATTGCATTATTAATAATACTTTTCTCACCACTCCCCTGCATTACACAAAAAAATCAAGAAAAAACATATGTTTGAAGATGTTGAGAAAAAATTGGTGTAATGGTGCCCTCTTTTTATTATTTTTTGTTGATAATGTAAAATTCTTTTTTTTTCTTGCATTTTTAAAATATTTTAGCAGAACGCTGTTTCCAAAGCAACCAAACATAACCAGGAACAAATCTTTTTCTTTCTATTTTTTTTACCTTATCTATATTCAAAAAAACGCTTTTATGTTTTTATTTTTTTCACATGCATTGATTGATTCATAAGGAAAAAAAATGCTTTTCCAAAACATTATATAGTTTAGATATCCAATTACTTTTGCTAATGTAAAAATTGAAAAACTCTGCCCCTTGGAAAAAAAACATCTGACCTGAACTATGAGTATCTACCGTAAGACTTAATATGAACATGTCTACAAGTTTTTTATTGACAGGAAGGATAATGAGAACTGGAAGCAATCATCGTAATACCGAGTATTATCCACAGCAACTTATATATGTATAGCGATCTCCAAGGTTTACGCGAGACATCTCGTATAACTGCCTTAAATTTTGAACCAACCATCTCACACTTTTTATCCTTGAACAAAACATTAGCAAGAGCACTGAGATATCTTCCTTACCGTTTCCTAATGTTTCCTACTCAAATCCATTAACCTATTCAAAAAAAAAAACGACTATGCATCACGTCGCCACACATCACATACACAGTATTTTTTTGAGAGGACAGTGACACCAGTTGCCATGGTTACAACAGTAGAATCACAAACCAGAAACATCATTTTAAATTATCTGTAATCAACTTCCATTAGCAGTATGTTGCAAGTAATATACGAACAAACTAGACATGCTTCACTAGTTCACATGGGTTATGAATAATATACGAAGGCCCAAAAACAATATACAGTTACAATGCATATTTTAGATACTTAAAAAATATAGCTTAAAACAATATTAATTATGCATGTAGTTTTAGATCGAATATTAATTGATTATGCAGAAATTTCGAAACTTATATTTATGCAAAAAATTTACACTGTTGACAATTTCCTGGGAGCTGTATCTTTCAGCAAGTTCTACTGTTCCAAACTGTCGCCACTTGCAGCCATTTCACAAATATGAACGAAAATAAAAGTAACAAAGAGTAATCAGATTACAAGTTAAAATGACACAAAAAAAGTAAATATTGCATCTGTATAGTATTTCATTTTATGCTAATTAGATTACTTGCATGTCAAAGCAGACAAGTTAGAAAAAGGTCCACAATGCAATTATCCACAATACACTGCTTTCAATAATTACGAATATTTGTCATTTTAAGAAAAAATGTTCTCCACATATGCATACTCTAATTATAGTTGTTATATGAATTTGAGATAAATTGAAAATTTTATTTATATTTTTTTTCATTTGTCATGCAGTGTGCGAGTAAAAATGGGAGCGGGAATTGACACGCATTGTAATACAAGACACCATACTGGTAGGTAAACACGTATTTTATAATATTGGCTGGTGGTCCGGTCCGCCAACGCTCATCATCCGGAATGTGAGGAAAATCAATTTAATTTATAATGTAATCTCAGTTATAATGAATTTAATTACAGTTGTCATAGTGATGTTTTTTTGTGTTATATATGCCCTTACAGTAATAATAATTGGGTCATTTTATAAGGGTGGTGTAGTTCAGGGTTTTTGTATCACCATGATGTAATTACGCGCAAGTTACATGGTTGTCATAGTAACAGGTTGTGTGATGGTCACCATGGCACTAGGTTTTTATACAGACGACCTTAAAAACACAGTCTAATGAAATGAACTTACAAATAACAACTTACTGGCGCCGTAGCACTATTTCTTGCTTGTTAATGACTATGTTATGACCTATTAAGGGAGGAGGGCAGTATACAATCACACGGTTACGATAATACTAATAACCTGTACAGATCTACCTTAATTAGGAATCAAATTTGGCAAACATTAGAATCAGCAAATAGGAAATCCTAGCTGGTTGCATATGGTATGTCCCAGAGATAGACTTAGGTATAGTCGCACAGTTGCCATAGTGCCAGATCTCACTAAATACCCACCTTAATGAAGTAACACATGATCTGATTGGTATAAAATCTGCTAGTGATCGTAGTACCAGGTTTTAGTACTGACCCACCTTAAAAAGCTGCCATTAATGATATGATGCATCATGCTTTAATGACAAGTGATTTCTCAGGGAGACCAGGCCTGACACAGCTATTTATAAACTCATTTGCATATTTGTCATAATACCAAGTAATATAATACTTAGTAATTAGATAAGGGAATTCAACCCCAAATCACAAATAAATGAGGCTGTAATTACTTTTATTAGATGAGAAAAAAAAATGATCTCCCTTTTTTATTACAAACATAATGCATAGCATAAAAAAAAGTCATTGATTGAAACATCAAATGTTGTAATGATATATTAAGTATTGATTTTAGTTTATAATAATGATGAATGTAATATAGTGTTTAAAACTACTACTAAATGGTATGTAAGGTGATGGAGGCCATATAAAAGGGAGTTTACACACTGTGAAGTACTAGTATTTTAATCTCCTGACTGCCATACACACTGAAATGATTATTATAATGTGAAATTACTCAGTATTTCGGTTAGTTAGAAATGTACACAACTATAAAGGAATGCGAGAAACTCATCCATAATTCATGTTTGCTATAAATATCAGATTTATATTTAGAATATTAGAATATTTAAAAAATAAATTGATGAAAATTTGTTAAAATTTAATGAGGAAAAAAATATCAAACTGCTGATATACGATTTTAATAGAATGGGTCTAGTAAGAACAGGTGGAATTATAGGACTGACTTGTTATGATATTTGAACCCTATGTGAGGTCATTTAAGAATGACCTCTTGATGTAGGACAGTGATGGTGGATGGAGAAATGGTTTATTGAATCAGATGGACTCAGACTGTGACTGAATTAACTGGCATGTTTCAAATATTTGTAACATCACATTTTCATTTGAGATCTCTGGAATTCCTGTCGAGGAACTATCTGATAAAGATTATACTAAATACAACAGATATGACATGTATACAATGCCACTATATAGAAGACTAAATATATTGAGTTAGATTATAAATCATTATTATGACGTGAAAAAAAAACCTCTTTAATACAGTGATGAAGTATACAAATTCCATAGAACAGGGACTATTTACCAGACACATGTATCTAGACGCTGCAGCACTACCACAGTTGTGCCGACAATAATGTCAGACTTCGAAATCCAATTTAAGTTTACAAGTCGTCCATGAATACAGCTAGTATCAAGGCTATATATACTAATTAGCCCGCAACAAAATATTAAAATAAGTAAAGAACGAGTTACATATCAACTACAACCCCGGCCATACGGCATGACGGTCCCAATGATAAAAAGGGGTTGGGGTTGTCGTTTGGTTGTAAGCTGTATGGTTATCGGATTCACATTGGTCAATCACGGCCAATATACAACCAGAGTCCCGGATAGAGGGACTGTGATACAACTCAATCACTGGGAATGGTTCAACAATGGACAGCCGTACATACATTTGTATTGGTTCACACGAACGGATTCGTGCATCAAAATGAATGAGTCGCAATCGCGTAAACAACGCTATCAAAACACTGGTTCGTCGAAATGCGAGGGTACTTACCTGAGTCGAGTGGCTGATGAGCGTTGGTGGCGAGCGGCCTTCCTTTCCCTGTCAATTTCGATCGCTTCTGTCGTCGTATTTTCCGGACTGCCTGACCCACTGGGACAAAGCAGAGATATGGCATTTAGAATATGGTCCAAGTATGCCGGATGGGTTTAAAACATAGCACTTGTGCTATTAAGAAACATACTTACTTCCAAGAACACTATACTGTTAGTCTTAACAGAATAGTCGCCATGATCATCGTTATTCCAGCATGAACGTCAATTTCTCATTTGAGGGGAAAGTACCCAGGTATACGCATGCGCGAGATGGTACGACGGTTAAAGGTTAGAAAACCACTTGTTACGTTGTTAATGTTTAATATGTATGTTTATATACGACCGTGTTTTGGCGCCATATTAAATTAAATCAGTGTGATGTATGTTATATAAGTACATTAGAAAATGCATAAGTACTCAATGTACTAAACAAGATTGCCGTCAGTTGGCAAGCCCCCGGACGGACCCCTTCAGTCTGACGATAGTCTGTGATTGACGTACACGCCGACACTTTTGAAATATTTCAAAACAAGTGTTTTCATACATTGTGCTGATTAACTATAGGAACGACTTTGTAATTGTTAAGATAATAATTGGAAAATCTACGAATCACTGGCCATGCCGAGTACGCCGCGTAGCTTCCAAATACTTATCCATGGAAACCATGGAACATATAGCTTATTATTCATGGTAGTATATTTTATTTACCAGTGGGAAAATCTTAAAATATAAATAATTAAAATATGCAAAACAAAATACAACAAATCTAACTGATGGCAAAATAAACTACAGCAAGCATTGGAAATGGAACATGGAATTGCACCCGTATTTTTTTTTTTTTTTTTTTTTTTTTTTTTTTATTTATTATTTCTTGTTTGTTTGTTTGTTTTACTGATTACTATGTAAGAAACAAATAACCTGTCCCACCCCAATATAGGCGCTGTGCCAGGGCAGGATCTATGTTACATTAAAATAAAAGGCCTGGCAATTATGTGTGCTACCGCGACTGTGACCTCCCCCGGCGTTTTGTTATGTATAAGACTACAATCCCAGAGTAACTACTAGTATCACGCGGACGAGGACAATACTGTGTTTTCTGTGTATGTATGATGTAGCCGGGGAAACGCATGATTGCCATGGTGATGGTATTTTTTTTCGTTAATGAATAAAGTCAAATATAGTCAGAAATTTCAATACAATGAATCTGAATAGATCCTTGGTTTGAACAATAATAATAATATTATACCACTGTACCAAACCGTGTGAAAACAATGTTCTAACTTTGAGAATGCAAGTATGATACGTACACACATTTACCATACTAAAAATAACTTATTGTAGGACAGTGAAACTTCCCATATTACAGTTGTCGCCATTTGTGTATGTACATGGTTGTATTTGGTGATAAACGTGGCTTCCCCGTCCAATTCTAGTTGGTGTCCAACTCTAGTACGTATATATTTGTAACGGTGATTGGATACAACAGTCGAGATGTTTTAAGGCCAGTCAGTTTTGTTAGTGTTACTGATTTTTCACGCTGCTATTTTCAAGTTTGGTTTTCATATCAGTTTGTGAAAAAAATAGTGTACTGATACTATGAACGCATTCATTTTCACTCTCATGTAAATACCACTGACATTTGTGCGTATAGTACTAGACAGATGTTTTTTTTTTGTTTTTTTTTTTTTTGTTTTTTTATGTGTGTGTGTTTTTACCGGACTTTTGTCAGAAAATAGTGTAAAAATATTCGACATGTGTTGATTTGGACACATTGTAAATTTATGAACTACCTAGTCGATTTAGAATATTGTACTCGACCATCCATCCACGCGAATATGTGTAGAATAAAAACAACACATAATATGTGCCTGAATTGTTATACGTGACACTATGTCTCGCTGTATTAAGCTCCACGTCATATAAAAATGCGTAAAGGTCATCAACTCTTCAGTTCATTTGAACAACTAGTTTTGACGTTTATTCGATACACACGTTTAGATCAGTGTTCATACGTTGTCCAACATCGCGGATGATCTCATCCTCTCTGTCGGAGATTACGAGTTGTCGAAGTACTGGAAAGCACTAATAATCTTCTACAGCCCCTCTCCTCTTCCCGTAAAAACTGTATGCGTCACAGATACCTCTATTACGTTTCCTATAGGCGGTTCGGGAGAGTAAGTGTGCAAGAAAATGTTTTACATACACGCTGACACTCTGAAATATTCTGATATTATATATTGTTATGATGAACTTTAAGAACGACTTTGTATAATTGTAATGATCTAATAGTCACTAGCCATGTCGAGTACGTCGCGTACTAGTACCGATAGCTTCCAAATATGTACCCATGGAAACCATATATATTATTATGTGGGATAGTATATTTATTTTTTATAAATATTTAACAACTAATAAATTAATTAAAATATAAAAAACGAAAATAGCTGGAACTAACAAATCTAACAAATTGTTGGCAAAATAAACTGAACAACAAGCATTGGTGACCGATAAGAGAAAAATGTACCATTCTTGCTTTTTTTAGTGAATATATCACCCCGAGGTATAGATAGTAGTTTTCTGGGAACAAATCCTGCTGATTATTCCAAGTATTTGTTGATAAACAAATATCGTGTCCCATTCCTTATTCCGTTAGTCGGGGCTATTCTCCTTTGTGTTCGAATAGAGAAATAGCTATTTAAATTTTGGACTGTAATCTCTAAGTCGACTCACATGACTAGAAGAAAATACTGTCTTGTATGTGGACCTTTAAACTGAGCATGTAGCAAGTGAAACGCATGGTAGCCATGGCGATACCTATTTCGTTACCAACATACAACCTTAGCAGATAAGATTGTTACCATGTGTTGTGTTTTTTTGTGAGGTCTTTATTTTTTATTATTATGAGGTCAATATGTCATTGTACTTTTGTATTAATTACCGCGCAATGATTTTAATGAAATTAGTGATTTCGATCGAAATGAGGACATTACAGAAGTAATCCATCGCCCGTAATGCAAGATTTAGATAAGCTTTTAATACCAACGTATAGTAATAGCCATCGGCGTATTAATATTCAATGATGTTGACGTCTGTGTTAACATGTAGTGTATAGTTGTTGTTAAGCCGATGATGTAATAAATTACAACACGTTTTGATAATGAGTTATCACGTAACAAGCACAGCGCCGTCAAGTGGCGGGTTTCGGAGATCAACGATTTAGTTAACTGAGCATTTTTTTATTGTATCTTTTGAAGAAAAGGACATTAACAATGGATGACGGTTGGAAACTGCCCCAATTTGTTACATGGTGCAAATTATATTAAAATATCTGGAAAAATTGTTCATGAAGTTACGTTTTTGTGAATAAGTTTACTATGATCCATGCGGCATGTAAATATAAGACAACATTGGCGTCACATGGAACGTCAAAATGTGAATCGGAAAGATGATAAATAAATAAATTGGTATTGAAATAGAAATACGGAAAGAATAAACTTAAATAAGTGATGAAATAAAAACGGATTTATCGGGTGATGCTTGTTCACGAGAGTTGAAAATGCATTGCTTGATCATTCAGTGTTTATACGAAATTCGTGCAAGTACATTATGACGACCACTGTCTTTTATATACATAATATTATTAATATGTTAATCAATTACATTTAAAAGCCATGTTACAAAAAAAACCATGGGAATTAACGACTGTACGGTGATAGAATAGTAGACTCATTAGACCTTGAATAGCTGGGGTGTGCTAATATGCTGTGTACGTTCGATGCAGTTGAAATGGAAATTGTTGATTACACTAAACATAGTGAAATTGTTTATCTCTCAACAATATTCACATTAAATATGTAATATGGACGAGAACATGTAATTTTTATTGTTGTTGTCTGTTGTATATCAATACACACTGCCACGATGCTTATTCAACGTCAGTGAATATTTGTTCAATAAAATAATGATAATAAAATAATCTCTAATACTAGTACGCATGTGTACTGGCATTTTGGTACGTATAATAACACACATGGTACACGCATATTAAAGGACGGTGGTCGTCGTGCTGCGCATGTGCGATATTTGTGTTGATAAACATTTTCCCACAATCCAATGCGCTCTTCTAATGGAAATCACAAGTATGAGATTTTACTTGGCGCAATTCAATTCGCACGATGCATTCCAATCACCTAAAAAATACCTAATTAAAGCTTTGTGACGTCTCAGTTTTACTCGTTGGTCTGCGCAACAGTCAAAGTCGCCATCTTTGTTTATAGGAGACCCATATAGCTTGCGCATGCGTGGCGCGACGACTACCGTCCTTTAATGTTTTTGATTCTCTGTATAACGAATACTGTTATGTGTCTATCTTTGTTACAGGATGTCCTGTCGACTGTATATTCCGTTTGGGGTGACACACACATCGACGATTGATTTCTATGCAAATTATCTAACTATATGAACCAATGGTGGCAACAAGGAGGAGCCCAGGGTTGCGCAGTACAATACTTACGTAGAATTTATTGTAAAAGTTGAATTTTGATGTTTGCATGATTTAATTTGATTTGTTGAATAGCATTTCTCATAAACTGTACTGACAGAACCCAAAGCCTACAGGGGCCATTGAGGGATCTTCTGCAGCTTATACAGCGTGGAAATGCAACATAAGATTTATTTATTTATTTTGTAGATTTGTGTAGATCAGTTGTGTTACTATTTCAACAGCAGGACTATATGTAAACTTACATTATACGGGTTATTACAATAATATTAGACCTTAAAGCAATTATACACTGATTAGAAATATCATCATAAAATACAACAAACAATATGTGATGTCTTTTTTCTATTTTGAAAGGCAAACGTGAGAGTGATTCAAGACGTGAACATAACTCGCTGACACACAACAATACAATCTGTATAGACCTTATGGAGCGAAAAAAGTATTACACACATTACCGGTCCCTTAAAGTAGTTATGCCTATGATCTACAGTTAACATTAATGGTTATCTTCCCATAAAAATATCGACAAGAACGGGAAAATGCACTCATACTATAAAGAACATTACATTTAAATGTCGATTACAGCCCCCTTCAACAGTTGGGTTTCAGCGGTATGAAGTGCCCAGCAAGCTTAAAAGTTCGATGACCAATGAACCCGTGACACGATCTGCATTGCTATTGAAATCTGTGCAAGGTACACATATAATGTAAATTTCTTTATCTTGTATATATATGATGACCAGATTATAGAAACGATTCTCAATCAAAGGGCAACGAAGATTCAGACAAATTAACGAGCCGTTTGCGGTGTTTTGTGGTCCACAATGGACTTGTACTTGCAGGACTTGTACCTGTACATACTTTTATCTCTAAGTGTGACCTATGTGACATATTTCTGTATAACTGGTATTTTATACTGGCATTATTATGTCCGACAACGTCACAAGCCACGTGAGTGGAAGTGCCAACCTGAGACATTTTTAACCGCAGAAAACGAAAGGCACGAATTTATGATGGGGACATTCAATATGGCCATCGGAGGAACTATTTCAGGTGAAGAGTTGTTTTTAGTTAATATTTACCCGCCAAAATGTTGGTGCTTCATTGATATGTGGTCACATGTTTGTTTGTTTTACCGAGGCTAAATGAACAGAATTTATTAATTACTACTTCAATTATGTTGAATGAAAAAATATGCCGATTTTATTTTTGAAAGCTGACAAAAGTTAATAACTGCAGCGGGTAATACCAAGAGCCAACGTGGTTAAATTTACCTTGCAAATCCAGCAATTCGACGCAATACTATGCGATAATTGTGATAAAGTTCACTCGTAAAACATTTTTGTTGTATTTGTTAATACTTTACCCAGCGTACACGACTGTCTGAGTACATTATTATCGCATGTATGTGTGTACGTTAATATATCTCTTTAGGTATTATAGCCTGTCACGTGATGAATGGTGGATATTGCACACTATACTATGACGTCACAGACTATGGTTGGTTATATTTATTTCTCAGTGTACCAATGTTGTACGTCATGAATGAAACTATCTCATTTTACACACACAAGTAAGCAGTGTTTTATTTTACATTCATGTGTTATTCCCCTAGCTTGGTCATTTAAAAAAAGACCCCCTATTTAATTGATAAACCCGTCAAAATATGCTACCCATAGCTGTAGGATCAAGCTCGCTTTGATTGTTTATGTACAAAGAACAACTCCTACTATGAAATCCCTACTACTTGAGTCATCCGGCAGTGAATAGTCATTTTAATCATTCTTGCTTCTATGAAAACAATACCCAAATCTCAAAAAAACACCGATTGTTTTTTTAAGGACAGCCCCTTCTGAAATATTCTATCTGTGCCTTTCAGAAGTGAAAAACATTTCCGAAATTGCTATTTCCATGGCAACTGCATCTCGTATATTTGGTTGGTTCATGTGTCAATGACAAATTCTTCTGAAATCTTCACAACAATCCATGTATAACTTTTTGAAATAAGAACCGCTGTTTCCATGGAAACTGGGTTCACATCTTTACCAACTTGTTCCAAAATTGTTATGGGAATCGATTCATAACTCTTTGAATTGTAAATTAAAAATCATTCCTGATCTCCAACAAAATTTGATGCAGGATTGGTCCTTGTATCAGGGAAACGTCTCCTAACAATTGCATGTGAATCAATTCATAACTCTTCGAGTTATAAATTAAAAAAAAAAAACACATTCCTACGATTCCTGTTTCCATGGCCACCCACCATCCATCCACATCTCGTCCAACATTTGATGGGTTCGCCTATGTGTTAAGGGCAACCTTTCCTGAACATTTCATGAGTCTATTTATAACTTTCTGAGTTCGCAAAAGTAATTATCAGGATCACTTTAGACTATATTTCTGAATACGTGAGTTATGCAACGTTCCACAGTATAACCAGAGCACCACCAGAGGGACAATGACAATGTGGCAATCAGCAGAACTGACAGGTAGGAATGATTTTGTATAAGAGCTAAACAATTTTTTTTCATATCATGTTCTTGTTTTTATTTCTAAACAGAACTTACCACATTCCCGTCCTATACAAGAATATTCATAAATGGCATCATCGGTACAGTGCACCAACTCCATTCGCATCGACTGCCATGCATCCAGTGGAGTTCATAACACTACAAACTAACTTAGCATTACCAATGTTTGTGGTTCCTCTGCACCCAGGTAAGACAACATACCAATGTTTGTGGTTCCTCTGCACCCAGGTAAGATATCATCACCAATGTCCGTGGTTCCTCTGCACCCAGGTAAGACAACATACTGATGTTTGCGATCCCTCTGCACCCAGGTAAGACATCGTCACCAATGTCTGTGGTTCCTCTGCACCCAGGTAAGACATCATCACCAATGTCTGTGGTTCCTCTGCACCCAGGTAAGATATCATCACCGATGTCCGTGGTTCCTCTGCACCCAGGTAAGACAACATACTGATGTTTGCGGTTCATCTGCACCCAGGTAAGACAGCATTACCAATGTCTGTGGTTCCTCTGCACCCAGGTAAGACAACATACTGATGTTTGCGGTTCCTCTGCACCAAGGTAAGACATCATCACCAATGTCTGTGGTTCTTCTGCACCCAGGTAAGATATCATCAGCAATGTCCGTGGTTCCTCTGCACCCAGGTAAGACAACATACTGATGTTGGCGGTTCCTCTGCACCCAGGTAAGACATCGTCATCAATGTTTGCGGTTCCTCTGCACCCAGGTAAGACAGCATTACCAATGTTGGCGGTTCCTCTGCACCAAGGTAAGACAGCATTACCAATGTTGGCGGTTCCTCTGCACCCAGGTAAGATATCATCAGCAATGTCTGTGGTTCCTCTGCACCCAGGTAAGACAACATACTGATGTTGGCGGTTCCTCTGCACCAAGGTAAGACATCGTCATCAATGTTTGCGGTTCCTCTGCACCCAGGTAAGACAGCATTACCAATGTTGGCGGTTCCTCTGCACCAAGGTAAGACATCGTCATCAATGTTTGCGGTTCCTCTGCACCCAGGTAAGATATCATCACCAATGTCTGTGGTTCCTCTGCACCCAGGTAAGACAGCATTACCAATGTTGGCGGTTCCTCTGCACCCAGGTAAGACAGCATTACCAATGTTGGCGGTTCCTCTGCACCCAGGTAAGACAGCATTACCAATGTTGGCGGTTCCTCTGCACCCAGGTAAGATATCATCAGCAATGTCCGTGGTTCCTCTGCACCCAGGTAAGACAACATACTGATGTTTGTGGTTCCTCTGCACCAAGGTAAGATATCGTCATCAATGTTTGCGGTTCCTCTGCACCCAGGTAAGATATCATCAGCAATGTCTGTGGTTCCTCTGCACCAAGGTAAGACATCGTCATCAATGTTTGCGGTTCCTCTGCACCCAGGTAAGACAGCATTACCAATGTTGGCGGTTCCTCTGCACCCAGGTAAGACAGCATTACCAATGTTTGCGGTTCCTCTGCACCCAGGTAAGATATCATCAGCAATGTCCGTGGTTCCTCTGCACCCAGGTAAGACAACATACTGATGTTTGTGGTTCCTCTGCACCAAGGTAAGACAGCATTACCAATGTTTGTGGTTCCTCTGCACCCAGGTAAGACAGCATTACCAATGTTTGCGGTTCCTCTGCACCCAGGTAAGACAACATACTGATGTTTGCGGTTCCTCTGCACCAAGGTAAGACATCGTCATCAATGTTTGCGGTTCCTCTGCACCCAGGTAAGACAGCATTACCAATGTTTGCGGTTCCTCTGCACCCAGGTAAGACAACATACTGATGTTTGCGGTTCCTCTGCACCAAGGTAAGACATCGTCATCAATGTTTGCGGTTCCTCTGCACCCAGGTAAGACAACATACTGATGTTTGCGGTTCCTCTGCACCAAGGTAAGACATCGTCATCAATGTTTGTGGTTCCTCTGCACCCAGGTAAGACAGCATTACCAATGTTTGCGGTTCCTCTGCACCCAGGTAAGATATCATCACCAATGTCCGTGGTTCCTCTGCACCCAGGTAAGACAACATACTGATGTTTGTGGTTCCTCTGCACCAAGGTAAGACATCGTCATCAATGTTTGTGGTTCCTCTGCACCCAGGTAAGACAGCATTACCAATGTCTGTGGTTCCTCTGCACCCAGGTAAGATATCATCAGCAATGTCTGTGGTTCCTCTGCACCCAGGTAAGACAACATACTGATGTTTGCGGTTCCTCTGCACCAAGGTAAGACATCGTCATCAATGTTTGCGGTTCCTCTGCACCCAGGTAAGACAGCATTACCAATGTTTGCGGTTCCTCTGCACCCAGGTAAGATATCATCACCAATGTCCGTGGTTCCTCTGCACCCAGGTAAGACATCATCACCAATGTCTGTGGTTCTTCTGCACCCAGGTAAGATATCATCAGCAATGTCCGTGGTTCCTCTGCACCCAGGTAAGACAACATACTGATGTTTGCGGTTCCTCTGCACCAAGGTAAGACATCATCACCAATGTCTGTGGTTCTTCTGCACCCAGGTAAGATATCATCAGCGATGTCCGTGGTTCCTCTGCACCCAGGTAAGACAACATACTGATGTTGGCGGTTCCTCTGCACCAAGGTAAGACATCGTCATCAATGTTTGCGGTTCCTCTGCACCCAGGTAAGACAGCATTACCAATGTCTGTGGTTCTTCTGCACCCAGGTAAGATATCATCACCAATGTCCGTGGTTCCTCTGCACCCAGGTAAGACAGCATACTGATGTTGGCGGTTCCTCTGCACCAAGGTAAGACATCATCACCAATGTCTGTGGTTCTTCTGCACCCAGGTAAGATATCATCAGCAATGTCCGTGGTTCCTCTGCACCCAGGTAAGACAACATACTGATGTTGGCGGTTCCTCTGCACCAAGGTAAGACATCGTCATCAATGTTTGCGGTTCCTCTGCACCCAGGTAAGACAACATACTGATGTTGGCGGTTCCTCTGCACCAAGGTAAGACATCGTCACCAATGTCTGTGGTTCTTCTGCACCCAGGTAAGATATCATCAGCAATGTCCGTGGTTCCTCTGCACCCAGGTAAGACAGCATACTGATGTTGGCGGTTCCTCTGCACCCAGGTAAGACATCATCACCAATGTCTGTGGTTCTTCTGCACCCAGGTAAGATATCATCAGCAATGTCCGTGGTTCCTCTGCACCCAGGTATAACAACATACTGATGTTTGCGGTTCCTCTGCACCCAGGTAAGACAACATACTGATGTTGGCGGTTCCTCTGCACCAAGGTAAGACATCGTCACCAATGTCTGTGGTTCTTCTGCACCCAGGTAAGATATCATCAGCAATGTCCGTGGTTCCTCTGCACCCAGGTAAGACAGCATACTGATGTTGGCGGTTCCTCTGCACCCAGGTAAGACATCATCACCAATGTCTGTGGTTCTTCTGCACCCAGGTAAGATATCATCAGCAATGTCTGTGGTTCCTCTGCACCCAGGTAAGACAGCATTACCAATGTTTGCGGTTCCTCTGCACCCAGGTAAGACATCATCACCAATGTCTGTGGTTCCTCTGCACCCAGGTAAGATATCATCACCAATGTCTGTGGTTCCTCTGCACCCAGGTAAGACATCGTCATCAATGTTTGCGGTTCCTCTGCACCCAGGTAAGACAGCATTACCAATGTTTGCGGTTCCTCTGCACCCAGGTAAGACATCATCACCAATGTCTGTGGTTCCTCTGCACCCAGGTAAGATATCATCACCAATGTCTGTGGTTCCTCTGCACCCAGGTAAGACATCGTCATCAATGTTTGCGGTTCCTCTGCACCCAGGTAAGACAGCATTACCAATGTTTGCGGTTCCTCTGCACCCAGGTAAGATATCATCACCAATGTCCGTGGTTCCTCTGCACCCAGGTAAGACATCATCACCAATGTCTGTGGTTCTTCTGCACCCAGGTAAGATATCATCACCAATGTCCGTGGTTCCTCTGCACCCAGGTAAGACAGCATACTGATGTTGGCGGTTCCTCTGCACCAAGGTAAGACATCATCACCAATGTCCGTGGTTCCTCTGCACCCAGGTAAGACAACATACTGATGTTGGCGGTTCCTCTGCACCAAGGTAAGACATCATCACCAATGTCTGTGGTTCTTCTGCACCCAGGTAAGATATCATCAGCAATGTCCGTGGTTCCTCTGCACCCAGGTAAGACAACATACTGATGTTGGCGGTTCCTCTGCACCAAGGTAAGACATCGTCATCAATGTTTGCGGTTCCTCTGCACCCAGGTAAGACAGCATTACCAATGTTTGTGGTTCCTCTGCACCCAGGTAAGACAGCATTACCAATGTCCGTGGTTCCTCTGCACCCAGGTATAACAACATACTGATGTTTGTGGTTCTTCTGCACCCAGGTAAGACAGAATTACCAATGTCTGTGGTTCCTCTGCACCCAGGTAAGATATCATCAGCAATGTCCGTGGTTCCTCTGCACCCAGGTATAACAACATACTGATGTTTGTGGTTCCTCTGCACCCAGGTAAGACAGCATTACCAATGTTTGTGGTTCTTCTGCACCCAGGTAAGACAGAATTACCAATGTCTGTGGTTCCTCTGCACCCAGGTAAGATATCATCAGCAATGTCCGTGGTTCCTCTGCACCCAGGTATAACAACATACTGATGTCTGTGGTTCCTCTGCACCCAGGTAAGACAGCATTACCAATGTTTGCGGTTCCTCTGCACCCAGGTAAGACAGCATTACCAATGTTTGCGGTTCCTCTGCACCCAGGTAAGATATCATCACCAATGTCCGTGGTTCCTCTGCACCCAGGTATAACAACATACTGATGTTTGTGGTTCCTCTGCACCCAGGTAAGACAGCATTACCAATGTTTGCGGTTCCTCTGCACCCAGGTAAGATATCATCACCAATGTCCGTGGTTCCTCTGCACCCAGGTATAACAACATACTGATGTTTGTGGTTCCTCTGCACCCAGGTAAGACAGCATTACCAATGTTTGCGGTTCCTCTGCACCCAGGTAAGATATCATCACCAATGTCCGTGGTTCCTCTGCACCCAGGTATAACAACATACTGATGTTTGTGGTTCCTCTGCACCCAGGTAAGACAGCATTAACAATGTCTGTGGTTCCTCTGCACCCAGGTAAGACAACATACTGATGTTTGCGGTTCCTCTGCACCAAGGTAAGACAACATTAACAATGTCTGTGGTTCCTCTGCACCCAGGTAAGACAGCATTAACAATGTCTGTGGTTCCTCTGCACCCAGGTAAGATATCATCACCAATGTCCGTGGTTCCTCTGCACCCAGGTAAGACAACATACTGATGTTTGTGGTTCCTCTGCACCCAGGTAAGACAGCATTACCAATGTTTGCGGTTCCTCTGCACCCAGGTAAGATATCATCACCAATGTCTGTGGTTCCTCTGCACCCAGGTAAGACAACATACTGATGTCTGCGGTTCCTCTGCACCCAGGTAAGACAACATTAACAATGTCTGCGGTTCCTCTGCACCCAGGTAAGACAGCATTACCAATGTTTGCGGTTCCTCTGCACCCAGGTAAGATATCATCACCAATGTCCGTGGTTCCTCTGCACCCAGGTATAACAACATACTGATGTTTGTGGTTCCTCTGCACCCAGGTAAGACAGCATTAACAATGTCTGTGGTTCCTCTGCACCCAGGTAAGACAACATACTGATGTTTGCGGTTCCTCTGCACCAAGGTAAGACATCATCACCAATGTCTGTGGTTCCTCTGCACCCAGGTAAGATATCATCACCAATGTCCGTGGTTCCTCTGCACCCAGGTAAGACAACATTAACAATGTTTGCGGTTCCTCTGCACCCAGGTAAGATATCATCACCAATGTCTGCGGTTCCTCTGCACCCAGGTAAGATATCATCACCAATGTCCGTGGTTCCTCTGCACCCAGGTAAGACAACATTAACAATGTTTGCGGTTCCTCTGCACCCAGGTAAGATATCATCACCAATGTCCGTGGTTCCTCTGCACCCAGGTAAGACAACATTAACAATGTCTGCGGTTCCTCTGCACCCAGGTAAGACAGCATTACCAATGTTTGCGGTTCCTCTGCACCCAGGTAAGACAGCATTACCAATGTTTGCGGTTCCTCTGCACCAAGGTAAGACATCATCACCAATGTCTGTGGTTCCTCTGCACCCAGGTAAGATATCATCACCAATGTCCGTGGTTCCTCTGCACCCAGGTAAGACAACATTAACAATGTTTGCGGTTCCTCTGCACCCAGGTAAGATATCATCACCAATGTCCGTGGTTCCTCTGCACCCAGGTAAGACAACATTAACAATGTCTGCGGTTCCTCTGCACCCAGGTAAGACAGCATTACCAATGTTTGCGGTTCCTCTGCACCCAGGTAAGACAGCATTACCAATGTCCGTGGTTCCTCTGCACCCAGGTAAGACATCGTCATCAATGTTTGCGGTTCCTCTGCACCCAGGTAAGACAGCATTACCAATGTTGGCCGTTCCTCTGCACCAAGGTAAGACATCGTCATCAATGTTTGCGGTTCCTCTGCACCCAGGTAAGACAGCATTACCAATGTTGGCGGTTCCTCTGCACCCAGGTAAGACAGCATTACCAATGTTTGCGGTTCCTCTGCACCCAGGTAAGATATCATCACCAATGTCTGTGGTTCCTCTGCACCCAGGTAAGACAACATACTGATGTTTGTGGTTCCTCTGCACCCAGGTAAGACAGCATTAACAATGTCTGTGGTTCCTCTGCACCCAGGTAAGACAACATACTGATGTTTGTGGTTCCTCTGCACCCAGGTAAGACAGCATTAACAATGTCTGTGGTTCCTCTGCACCCAGGTAAGACAACATACTGATGTTTGCGGTTCCTCTGCACCAAGGTAAGACATCATCACCAATGTCTGTGGTTCCTCTGCACCCAGGTAAGATATCATCGCCAATGTCCGTGGTTCCTCTGCACCCAGGTATAACAACATACTGATGTTTGTGGTTCCTCTGCACCCAGGTAAGACAGCATTAACAATGTCCGTGGTTCCTCTGCACCCAGGTAAGACATCATCACCAATGTCCGTGGTTCCTCTGCACCCAGGTAAGACAACATACTGATGTTGGCGGTTCCTCTGCACCCAGGTAAGTCAGAATTACCAATGTCTGTGGTTCCTCTGCACCCAGATAAGACAGCATCACTAATGTGTCCAGTTCCTCTGCACCTAGATAAGACAGCATTGCCAATGTGTGTAGCTCCTCTGTAACCAGGTAAGACAGCATTGCCAATGTGCAGTTGAATCAAAGTTTGACACATCAAAACAAACAAGCTGCTCTCTGATTGGTCTGACTGTTATTGTTGGGTAACCAATCAAGCATGAATCTTATGAGTAGCTTTTCATTGGCTTCCAATGTGTGTGTCTTCTCTGCACCCAGGTGAAACATCATTACCACCGAGCTCAGAGAGTAGTATAGGAACGCACCAAATATGAAATGATCACAACCCCACCTCGACCACCAGATTGTTTCCGAGTACAACAATCTCATTGTTTTTGTTATTATTCTAATTTTAGCTGTCTACCTAGGAGTTTTAGTTTACAATTATTATTATGGCGTGATTGACCATTCTGGTATTTATTTGCGAGCCGTGTGGCCATGGCAACCATCATCCATGTTCCACGACGATCATCACAAGTAAGTTGAACACCGCGATAAATACGTTCCGTTTTCGACATTGTGAAATTCGTTTTTTGGACACAAAAAATGAAAACTACAGATTTTGATAAGTGAATTCAGAAATATAAAGAATATTTCATAACGAAATGTGTGATGATGTTTCTTTCTCGTATAGGTACTTTCACTGTAACTTTGGAGTCAACACAAAACTATTTGATTGGATACACGGGACGCTTCGCCAGCCTGATCGCTATTATTCGGAGGCAACTTTTGGAGGAAAGGGGGCGTTGAAGTCATAAATAAACATTTACTGATGTATTTCAAATTGATTTCGATAGTATGTGTTTATTCTACTTGGAGTACGTTAACGAAGTTATACTGCGAGTTTTAGGTGATTTTTTTCTGCAGTCCCATCGCAGGATGTAACATTGTACTTATCGGTATGTTACGTTACTCCTTTTATATAGAGGAAAATGGGTCAATGACCTGTCGATATCGTACATGGTACAGTATTTAGCATAGTATTTTAACTAACTAGTAACTAGCACAAATTACCTGCCCAGCTTATTCTGTAGAGTGGCCATTTTTTGATCGTCGATCTGCCAGTGAGAATCTTTGGTTCAAATCAGAGGTGTTACTGCTCAAACAAACAGTTTTACTCTCCGCTTGGATCATATGAGAACAACCATGTTGTGGAAAACAGTCCGCTCACAAACAAATGCGCATCGTTTTCAACAAAGAAACATTTCTCTCCCAGTAAACATGGACTGTTTAGAACAATAAAAAACACTTTTTTAAGAACTATTGTAAATGCGCACAAAGGATACTGAACGAAAACTGTACTCTATCACGATTAAGCATTATACTTTGAACGATTGACACGATATAACAATTATTAGTGGTATTAATGCATTTGACAAAAAACCTTACTTTTTATTTATTTTTCTTTGTCATACTAGTACTTACTAAATGGAAAAGGTCAATATGATAAATTGGCATAATTGAGCTGTTGAATATAATACATGTAATTATTTAACACGGAAATGTATGCGAGTAAACACAACATGTCGTGTTAGTATACAGTTATGTTCACACACTAACTGCTAGGGTATAGACTAATCAGTAGAGACGGGTATATACGTGATCCAATAAACCTCGTTGGACCTTATTGACCTCAAATATTTCAGAAGATATTACCCAAACTAAAATAATTACGCAAATTAGCTCGTTGAATTAATTGGAAACCATCGTCGATAATCCATAAGGTCGTCGGGTGACCCGTGTTGACAGCTGTGGAATGCGTTCTCTAGAAATGTCTATTGAAGTGCGTACTCTTCCATCTCTGGGGCTCGCATCCTCGTCATGTCTCACTCCATCATTTTTTACCAGTGTACCTTCTGCGCATGTCTCAGTCTCTTCTTTTGATACGACTGTATTTAGTATTCAAGGTTTGTTATGCTTAGTCACGTGTAAGTTGTGCACATTCCTCCTACTGTCTTATGGGCTACTCTACATTTTGGTCTTAATAATAAAGTGGACAGTTATTGGCTCTGTGCTCTAAGAACTTAAGGCGGGAGAGTCGTCACCTGCGCATGCGTCAGATGGCCATAGCGTGTCATTGTTTAGCGTATATTCTTATCGTCGCTTGGGACTCAATTCCTGCGCGTGCGCAGGTGACGACCCTCCCACTTTAAAAGAATCTACAACAGAGATGTCTTCAAAGTGGTGCATCTTACCAGGGAGGAATGTTCAAAACGTTCAACCCGAAATCATTATTATTAATTCCATGGTCACTTTCTTCCTCACAGAGATATGACGTCATTTTGTAGACGAGAACAAATAACTAAAATATTATATACGAAAGTATGTTAAATGTCAGTGCGGTAACAGATTGGATGCATTGTGTCAACACAGGTGGCGCTATTCAGCACAGACGTTGGTTTGCGGCGATCTGCGTGTCAATGAGATTGGATGGGCGATATAAACCATGGTGTATACTGCCCTCAACAGTTCACAACAATGTTAAGTCGTATTGTTTGATGAACGTAACATTTCATATTTCCACAGCATACAAAATAGTATGGAGGTCATTGCTTCCTAAACTTAATTAATATTAGTAGACGATTATCGAGTTGTCAATAAATGTTTTCATTTTACTTTCAAAATTCCGTAAATGTGCATTTACTTATTACAATACTGGAATTTATTTCATTATGATTCTGATAATGACTGATAAAAACGCTCAAGGTCAAGGCCAAAACTCAATGCATTCCATTTCAAGTCACTGAACCGTTTAGTATATAAAAGCTAATTCTTATCAATATTAAATGAATGAATGATTGGGAGTCAATGAACTTTATCAAAAGACACGTGGCCATCTTGACGGTGGTCTTACGCTCTCGGAAATGTAAAATGTACACACATTTTGGTTTCATTATTTGTATGTAAATAATACTACTAGAAAATTGTGTAACACTTTGTGTTCCTGGTTTATCGGTTGTGTCAAATTGTCACCAAAACAGCCCTTTCTGAAACGGTCGATAGAGCTACCTCGTCCCGGGAGGGCGTGTGTCATTATTGATGAAATGCTGATGAAGTGGTTAGTATATATATAATATATATACAAATTACACTGTATTTATATATTAGCGAATGAGTAGTATTATACAAATAAAATAATACTATTATAAATTCCGTGTTTTAAATTTTCATCTCAGTACTCAAGATATTAAATATCTATATTATAAATATACGATATCTCTTAATTTATTAATCGTAATAATTATCTAGGTTAAGTACTGCGGTTCATATCGCACATGAAGATGAAGGAACTGACGTAAAGTATGATGTGACCTTATTTGTTACTAAGATTGAGTATAAAAGTATGATTCCTCAATCCTCCATTAAAGTTGCCAATTTTGAAATTATTCAAACTGTGAATACAGAAATGTAATTTTATGAATTGTGTCCGAAATATTAGTAATTATCCACTTTACTGAGTTGAGGACGCTTTCAGATCAGTACATGCTTGTTGTAATTCGCTTTGCAGAGAAGATGCGCTATTTAACAAAAAATAAAGTTAATCAATATTAATAACAGTTTTGATCCTAATTTGACATGTATACATAATACATAATAATGACATAATACTTTAGATTGTTGTCGACATTCTAGAAATCTCTTCCAACTCTAGATGGCGCTATTGCGCAAATAATAGTATTTTCAGTTTTTGCTACTGTTTGTTTGTTTTATATTTCGTTGCACATAAATAAATGTTAGTTGAGTCAAATGTTATCTGTATATTTGTTTTATCGCCTCGGTAGTCCAGCACAATACAAAATGGACATAAGTGAAGTTATATTTCCTATGCACGAGTACAGGGCCAAAAAACAAAGCCTAAATCTATTTTTTTTTTTTGGTTTTTGGTTTTCACTTGTCTTGATGTCTCATTACTTTGGTGTTGACTACATTAACGGACGCTAAGTATAACTACTATACTCACAGTATGTCAATTATAATTATGATTGCATATCGGTATTGTTTGGCCTAGCCTTTATAAAAGAAAGGAGCGATCTCGTTCAAGGTCTTTGTCGTTGTCTTGGTTAGTCGTCGTCAAATCACATGTATCTCCAGGCATATCCTTGAGGTTGTCGCGTAGCAACCATCTTATGCCAACATATTGTACAATAAATAAATGTTCAGGATGAGTTCATTTAACCGGACACAAACATGAAACTTTCTGACATATAAGTGAAATACGAATACGGAAATTTTCTTTCAAACAAACTTGAAGAAATATCTTGTTAACATCTTATAACAGAAAACAAATCCACATGTTCAACGTTTTTGTGAAACTAACCGTCAACATTTGGTATAAATTAGAAATGAATTTACTCGTAATGGTTAAGTATGACTAAACGTAACACAAGAATGAAATAGTTCGCTGTCCTCATGATTATTTGTTTGAAATACACATTGCACAAATGTTTCTTGTAAACACTATACATTGCACAAATGTTTCTTGTAAACACTACACATTACACAAATCTTTCTTGTAAACACACTACACATTACACAAAGGCGTCTTGTAAACACTACACAAATGTTTATTGTAAACACTACACATTGCACAAAGGCGTCTTGTAAACACTACACATTGCACAAATGTTTATTGTAAACACTACACATTGCACAAAGGCGTCTTGTAAACACTGCACAATGCACAAATGATTCTTGTAAACACTACACATTGCACAAAAGCGTCTTGTAAACACTACACATTACACAAATGGCTCGTGTAAACACTGCACATTACATAAATGCTTCTTGTAAACACTACACATTACATAAATGGCTCTTGTAAACACTACACATTACATAAATGCGTCTTGTAATCACTACACATTACATAAATGGCTCTTGTAAACACTACACATTACATAAATGGCTCTTGTAAACACTACACATTACACAAATGGCTCGTGTAAACACTGCACATTACATAAATGCTTCTTGTAAACACTACACATTACATAAATGGCTCTTGTAAACACTACACATTACATAAATGCGTCTTGTAATCACTACACATTACATAAATGGCTCTTGTAATCACTACACATTACATAAATGGCTCTTGTAAACACTGCACATTACATAAATGCGTCTTGTAAACACTACACATTACATAAATGGCTCTTGTAAACACTACACATTACATAAATGCTTCTTGTAAACACTAGACATTACATAAATGGCTCTTGTAAACACTACACATTACACAAATGGCTCTTGTAAACACTACACATTACATAAATGCGTCTTGTAATCACTACACATTGCACAAAAGCGTCTTGTAAACACTACACATTACACAAATGCTTCTTGTAAACACTACACATTACATAAAAGCTTCTTGTAAACACTACACATTACATAAATGCGTCTTGTAAACACTACACATTACACAAATGCTTCTTGTAAAGAATACACATTGCACAAATGCTTCTTGTAAACACCACACATTACAAAAATGCTTCTTGTAAACACTACACATTGCACAAATGCTTCTTGTAAATACCACACACATTGCACAAAGGCGTCTTGTAAACACTACACATTACATAAATGCGTCTTGTAATCACTACACATTGCACAAAAGCGTCTTGTAAACACTACACATTGCACAAATGCTTCTTGTAAACACTACACATTACATAAATGCGTCTTGTAAACACTACACATTGCACAAATGCGTCTTGTAAACACTACACATTACACAAATGCTTCTTGTAAACACTACACATTACATAAAAGCTTCTTGTAAACACTACACATTACATAAATGCGTCTTGTAAACACTACACATTACACAAATGCTTCTTGTAAAGAATACACATTGCACAAATGCTTCTTGTAAACACCACACATTACAAAAATGCTTCTTGTAAACACTACACATTGCACAAATGCTTCTTGTAAATACCACACACATTGCACAAAGGCGTCTTGTAAACACTACACATTACATAAATGCGTCTTGTAATCACTACACATTGCACAAAAGCGTCTTGTAAACACTACACATTGCACAAATGCTTCTTGTAAACACTACACATTACATAAATGCGTCTTGTAAACACTACACATTGCACAAATGCGTCTTGTAAACACTACACATTACACAAATGCTTCTTGTAAACACTACACATTACATAAAAGCTTCTTGTAAACACTACACATTACATAAATGCGTCTTGTAAACACTACACATTACACAAATGCTTCTTGTAAAGAATACACATTGCACAAATGCTTCTTGTAAACACCACACATTACAAAAATGCTTCTTGTAAACACTACACATTGCACAAATGCTTCTTGTAAATACCACACACATTGCACAAAGGCGTCTTGTAAACACTACACATTACATAAATGCGTCTTGTAATCACTACACATTGCACAAAAGCGTCTTGTAAACACTACACATTGCACAAATGCTTCTTGTAAACACTACACATTACATAAATGCGTCTTGTAAACACTACACATTGCACAAATGCGTCTTGTAAACACTACACATTACACAAATGCTTCTTGTAAACACTACACATTACATAAAAGCTTCTTGTAAACACTACACATTACATAAATGCGTCTTGTAAACACTACACATTACACAAATGCTTCTTGTAAAGAATACACATTGCACAAATGCTTCTTGTAAACACCACACATTACAAAAATGCTTCTTATAAACACTACACATTGCACAAATGCTTCTTGTAAATACCACACACATTGCACAAAGGCGTCTTGTAAACACTACACATTACACAAATGTTTCTTGTAAACACTACACATTACACAAATGCTTCTTGTAAACACCACACATTACAAAAATGCTTCTTGTAAATACTACACATTGCACAAATGCTTCTTGTAAACACTACACATTACACAAATGCTTCTTGTAAACACTACACATTGCACAAATATTTCTTGTAAACACTATACATTGCACAAATGATTCTTGTAAACACTACACATTACATAAATGTTTATTGTAAACACTACACACTACATAAATGCGTCTTGTAAACACTACACATTGCACAAATGCTTCTTGTAAACACTGCACAAATACTTCTTGTAAACACTACACATTGCACAAATGCTTCTTGTAAACACGACACATTGCACAAAGGCGTCTTGTAAACAAACGCATTGCGCATTGGCGTCTTGTAAACACTATACCATGTGTGTAACATACAGTGAGAAATCAAATTGTACTCACATCTTAATTTGTCATCTGCACGTTTCAAATTATTGCCGACTTGCAGGGAAAAAAAACTTTTCCCGCTCTTGGGGGCGCTGTCCGCGTTTATCTCCACTCTCGATTCACATTGGAGTGCTACAGAGTCGAACAAGCGAGCTAGATGTACTCAATTACACGTAAAGTTAACATATTATTAATTAAATCTAGTTTAAAGGTGTATGCATTCATTTCCATCCATCCATGTAGTTTCCATTTTGATTACTATTTTTCGTACATATATTTACATTCACGTACAATAGATTTCAGTTTTGTTCCTTGGAGTCAGTTGGAACTGTCAAAACACGGGTAAGACCTCAAGACGAGTCAGAAGACAGGTTACACAGTCCAAGTTGGTAAATATAATAACAACGAAAACATTTTCTAACAACTCTGCTATATATATGTGCGTTTTGACGTGTTCTTGTATCCCGACACCAACAGAAATCTTTCGCAGTGATAGATCGGTGGCGTCATTGTCATGCTAATCAACGGGAGCATTGGGTATTAGCAATTTGCTCTTTCCCCGGGAAAAACACACAATTTTGCAAAGTTTTGTAATTTTACGGCAGTAAAACAACAATTACATAATTGCCCACGTGATTCACGTATAATACATACAGTGTCTACGTCACGCAACATTCCAAGTAAATGACGTGGAGGCGTTTTTACGAATACGTTATATTTTGTCGGCACAGTAGAAAATAACATAGATGATAATGAATACAAGTAAAAATATGCGCCAACAGTAATTTATATATCCCATATATTATTATTATTATTATTATTATTTGAAAGAATAATAAAATTTAAAGTAAGTTTCAGATAATAGAATATATCATATCAACGTGCTTGTCGTGATGGGTCAAACTTGGGTGTGAATATATGAGTGAAGGAACTTATAATAGTAATACCTATCTAAATGTAACACGAGAATAGAATAGAATAGAATAGAATAGAATAGAATAGAATAGGATAGGATAGGATAGGATAGGATAGGATAGGATAGGATAGAATAGAATAGAATAGAATAGAATAGAATAGAATAGAATAGAATAGAATAGAATAGAATAGAATAGAATAGAATAGAATAGAATAGAATAGAATATCGTAAGATGAAATAAAGACAAATGAGATAAAATTAAAAAGATTAGCCACGGCTATTATCCATTTTTATTTTAAAATCTAGCTACTTGGGACCCGCTATAAATTATCTTTCTATAATGAATCGTTCAAAACTTTCTTAGTGAATTCGGGGTTGTTGTTATAGCTTATTCTTATACTCGGGTGAGCTGTCATCCGTCAAAGAAACTCGGCCTGGGTGATGTTCATCTTACCCGCTGAACTCAATTGAATATTCAAAACTCCTGACCAGACAATAATAATTGATGACAAAGCGGTAATTTGTAATGTAATAATCATTTAAGCTTTTTACTCTAATATCTTAATTGCACTTTTAGTTAATTAGCGCACTTAAACGGCATAATTAACAGGCTTTTGACTGTTTTGTTTCACATTCATTTCCCATTAGCGTCTTTGATGTGTGGATAAGATATGATTTGTGCAACTAAACAACGCACATTAAAAAGCGTTACAAACACAGTCAAGACAAAGCATTCAATTAAGCTACAACATTGACAAGGATGCACAACACCGATTAATGAAGGGGTTAAGTTATTAAGTGGACGAATCATGGGAAAATATCTCAATATTCGAATTGGATCATCGCGAACAGGAAGAAACGCAGTACTCGACGGACTATCTCGAAATTAAGATTGCGCTTTTTTTTAAATTAAATGATAAAATGATGTTGAATATGACGTTCTCTTCTCTATACCCAATCTGACAAAACGGATTGAAACCAAACATGTGCCCTGAACGTTTTCCATGCCATATTTGATCAGCGATTAAACAACCATCTGTATGGCTTCTGCGGGTCTGTGTGAGCATAGTCTTCATTTAATCACAGCCATTTTTTTCTCTCGTCGAAATAACTCAGTGAAAGTAATCATAGTAATATGACGTATGGAGTGGCGTAGAAGCCGTATACCTTATTAGTATCCGACCACACTGACTGAATGTACTAGTGGGCCTTCGTGAAAATCACGACACATTGATTAATACGCTACCTACGGTTGAAACGCCAGTGAAACTAGCCCGATTGAAAAACAACGCATTTTCAGCAAACCATCTCGTTTCGAAATAGGCATAAGGGTATAAGGGTAGAAAAATGCTATGAAGAAATCTATAGGGAGTTTAAGATATTATCTAAAGGGATTTTAAAGGGATGTTATTGAAACAGTTTGATTACCATGGGTCACACGCACTTTGTTGTTTTCAATGTTATAACAAGTTATAATCCCTTGTCCAGGCTTTGTATCCGTGCTTAATCCCTCCACCCATTGGCTTACCCGTGTTACGTAGTTGTCTTTGATCACCCAAATGCCACTTGCCTGTCAGAGAAAAAAAATTGCCCCTGATTACGTGATAAGGACACTCTTGGCTGGTTGAGATCAAAGCGGTGAGTGCGATCCAATCGGAACTGAGACCAATATCCTAAAATTAAACAATTACGGAGCTTTCCCGTGGAATTGTGCCTTGTCGAATAATCACTGCAAGAAACCTTACATTTTCCTTGATATCTGACAACTGCGTTCTAATCATGAGAATCGTGAAATGAACATCATATTATAATGTATGCATCGTTTTCCGACACGTAGCTGTACATATACAAATATGGGCAGGTAATCAGCAGCGCCACTATAAGAAGTCCCGTCTGTGTACGAGTGCATCGACTGTGTGGTTTCCGAAACTCCGCCGAGCTCTGTCAAGTTCCCTGTTCTACAATTGTTTCTTTACACTGGATTCACACTTGTTAAGGTGCATCTCATAAAACACACTTTTTGTAAGTATTCATATGTATTTAAAAGTATTATTGCCAGTGCATAGACTGCATTCAGTTTTTTCAGCGATTTATTGTGGAGCACGGGGCTTCATATTTTCACGAATGAAGTCGTCAGTCATGATACCCGGTGGGTGGAATTTGCTTGTCTTTTCGTTGTCAAGTTTATTTACCTGGGTGTTTATTTTAGATAGTGCGCTTATCAATATCGTAATGCGATTTTTTCTTGTTTAGTTGGCGCTCGATGAATTATCAATTGTACGCTAGAAGTTAACTTTGTTTAGAAATGGAATTGGATGTTTTATTTTAAGCCAAAATTGTTCAAATTCCTGTCAAAAACGGAACCGGACGCTTCATCCGGATTAGATAAACAATGTTAAATTCTGTTAATGTCTGTTCATGCTGACGTTCAATTAGTAGTATATGTCATATAATCGTTTAAGTGCGACATTCACCAGACACATCCACCGATGCTAGATTGTCATTTGCGTGAAGGTGCACAACGCTTCGTTGTAGAACTACATTATAAATATGTCTGTAAGTGTAGTTAAAATACAGATTTGTTTGTATATCACAAATATCATACATTTGTTTTGAATCGATGTAAAATAAGTTGTGATCTGGTCAAGATCAAATGCCAAATTTATGGACGCAAGACGAACAGCATGACGTGGCATGGGGCATGTTGATATGGTCGTAAATGATACCGTCAGATGCGCTTGCTTCTTCGGTGGACGTTATTACCTTTCATCGACGAAAATCCATTACATGTTTCAGCCCATCCGTGGTCATCACTTTGATGAAGAGAGAAAAAATGTCAGATTGTTTGAGGTTACATTTGATATTTTTTGAGGTTTTCTTCGAAATGCATGACATTAAAAAAGTTACCGCCGGGAAATGTCATTTGGAAACATCGGCTCAATCCATCTTTAACAGATTGAAATGTTTCAGGCCAATCAACTAATATCTACGGTAAATGAACAGAAATTCGTAATTTGCTTAAAAATCAAAACCATCATAAGCAGTAAGAACAAAACATAAGAAATGTATTGGAAAGTGATTGCTATGCTGAGTGTTATGAGGCTCGTTCGAATCTTTTTTTTTTTTTTTTAGATTCACCATGAATGCAAATTGAGTTTAAATTGTTATATTAACGCGCCGTCAACGCGTAATAGGTGCCAGGACGTACACTAATGATAGTACGCGGTCTTCCAAGCACCGTGACAATTTTACCCATCGCTGATTTCGGAATCATTTAATGATACATCTGTGATTTGATTGCATATAAACAATACTACCAGTAATATAATTTTGGATGATTTTCCAAGCTTTGAACACGAAACTTCATGTTTGTGACAAGTGATATGAACGAACTTTTTGTTGTTGTTATTCACTGTTTTGAAACGTGCTGTTTCAAATCCAGCAGTATTAGCCCGTGTTAATCGGTGTACAATTGACTTATATTGCAGTTATTGGAATCACATTGGGAATACATACAGCCTCTAGTAATCCTATCCCAATGGAGGAATATCCGTCCACTTCGTCTAACTGTGATATCTGGAAATCAACGAATGTCATTCACTTATCACAAGAAGTACCACGGTCAAGTTCATGCATGGATTGGAATACAGGTTACCCGTCCATTGAGTACGAATCCTTGCCTAATATATTCACCTTGACTTCATATTCGCCTTCATACAAGTAAGTTCATGCTCGAAAAATGTTCGCGGCGTGGCCCCTTCAAAAATCAAGCTGACACCTTTTTTGTCAGCAAAATGTGCCCCTCAAAATGCAGGAAATAGCATTTCAGAGGGTCTAGATTTCAACATTGTTCCGGGATCATGCTCGTGCAACCCCTAGTAAGGTCTCCCGTTTGGTGCAAGGGATAGTGAGCAGATCTCGCCCCCCCCCCCAATGCAAAACTTTCTGACTATGTTATGAAAATTCTCGTGTTCAACTAAAAACTTTCTCGTAAAGTTTTAATTATTATGCAAAATCATTCAGCACTCTTCAAATAAGTTTACTAAAAAAACACGCAATACCCGCATCGCCAGATAAATACGCATGCATATATTTAAAATCGATACTGAACTGTGTGTGATTTGTAAAAAATAGTACAATTTTTATAATAGTGTGTATAATTAATTGTAAATAATAATTAATTGTAATTAATTAATATCAAATAGCCAATTTCCTAGAGATATGT
The DNA here is from genome assembly GCF_978046115.1 of Saccoglossus kowalevskii. Classification (NCBI taxonomy): domain Eukaryota; kingdom Metazoa; phylum Hemichordata; class Enteropneusta; family Harrimaniidae; genus Saccoglossus; species Saccoglossus kowalevskii. The sequence goes on along the minus strand of NC_140650.1, from coordinate 13,996,270 downwards.
TAAACCACGGAGCTTTAATGGGTGACATACACACACGTTTAGTTGGCGGGTACGCGAAGGACAGCGCCAAGTGTTGTCAGTCGCATGTTTGACTTGAAATGTAATAGCGTGAGTTTTTATCAATACAAAAATGAATCACCCTCCCGTATTCCAGCGCACGCCACGCTTTAACATGTTTGGTCTTTTCGAATAGAACGCACAATGATGTATGATATTAGAAAAGACGCTCCTGGTATTTGTTTAAAATAACAATGATATGTACAACGATGTCAGATTTCATTCCGGCAACATTTGACGCATGCTGTTTTCAGTTCATTGTTACATGTTTCCATGAAAGTCTACACGTGTTTCAATTGAACAAGGGCGTTAACGCTGCTGTGTGGTGATTGGAATGAGATGGCGTTCGCGTGATAGAATCATCTATCCATCCTTACGAGACCATCACGACAATCCTTATGGCTGAGTAAACCAATCTCAAAGTTCCATCGGTTTGCCAAGAAAATGGTTACGTCGGTGGTTTGGAGTATATCTGCTGTTACTATACGACGTGCAGCCGTCGATGTCGTTGTATGTAGATGTACAGGGGACAGTGGAAAGATTATACTTTAGATGTGCATTTTGATGATCGAATAAAGTGCTGATTATAAAGATCAGAACGTCACCGATACAATAACGTCATTTCACGAATTGGTCGCATGAAACTACACATGTATGACCAATTGGTGTTAATAAAAAGAGATACGACATGTGTCAATTGCAATTTCGTGAGGCGACAGCCTTACAATTCACGTATACTAACAAGATCATCCCCTGGACGCAGTAAACTTGACTATGACACGCCAATATATTCCCAATACTTTTTCTTAACAGCGATTTATTAATTTGAAGATTGAAATTAGTCTCGATCTAGCCTTTACAAAAAAAAAAAAAAAAAAAAAAACGACCAATGCACGCTGCTGTCTTTTACAGGGACTTATCAGTTTTGAAAGAGAAACCTCCCGATGCTGTCGCAGACGTGTTGTTGTCATTGAAGAACGCTGTGGTGCGTCCAAGCAACACATTACCACCGATACACCCACAGTGTAACCCGCCGCCACCCCAGCGAACTATAATTAATACAACAAATAACACATCTGATAGTTTAGGTGAGTAGATATCACAATATAACTGTGGATCCAGCATAGCCTGCTGTATAATATTGAAAAATACTTGTGTTTGGTCGTCGATGTATGCAAGCTTTTGGATCTGCCGGGGTGTTTCATCTTTTGAAAAAGTAAATGTGTATATGGAAACAAACTTGTGTATACACGTAGTCTTGCTGGGTTTGGTTTTTCAGTTTTAAGTCCGACAAAGCTCTACATTCGGCTTCTGTGGATGAAAATAATTCTTGGAAAGCGAGAAAAAGCATTCTTCATGCATTCACAAAATCATTCTTCCTGGAGGTGGTCAACAAAAAGCATCCCAAGCTATAAACAAATTGTTATCTTAGCAAAAAACGGCATGTAACATACATGTACATAAAAATCAAAAAAATTGTCTTGTCCGTAAAAGGGTAGAAATTTTCGCATTTTGGCTGGACATGGGGTGAGATATACACGTACTAGTACCAGGCACACCCCTAACATTTTGTCAGAGGCAATTGATGCGACTTCAATATAATAGCAAACCCGAAACAGGATACCTGGTTCCGGGTGGTAAAAAAAAACAGAATAATTCTCGGGTGTTGAAATCATTCTGCACAACCTTATTCTAACACAGAAACATTTTCAAACGAACTTTCCCTTTTTTCAGGTAATATGCAACATCACCAGGAGCCGCATTATTACAATACCCAATGTCACAATCCTTACCAGAATCCCGATCATGTGTCGGACCATGGAACAACTGACGCTGCTCTCCAACGTAGCCATACACACACTCACACCCATTCCCATTCACACACTCAACATTTCCAACCAAACAACACCGTATATCATCATCATCGTCATCATCCACACCACCACCAGGCGAGCATGTCAATAGCACCACCTCAAGACACACAGCTGCAGTACGTACCCATCCAGGTATGTGCGTATATTTCAAATCACGCATTTTACGAGAATTCGTCTTTCGAGATAAAAAAAAATAGACCATAAACTTTGTCACCGTTCTAACATGTATTTTATTTATTGTTCCATAGGAACACGGCATGTTGGATAAAGGACAGCAATACAGTAATTTCCATGGTAACATGAACTACCAAGAAAGCTATAACATGGATTATTGTAACATGTATAGAAATAACCCTACACCGCCAGCAATAAAACATTACAACCATGACAACGACGAGGACGACCAGACACATGTCTACACTATGTATAATAATCAATGGAAGAAGCATAACAAGGCAGAAAAAAGAACTTACAGAACACGGTGTAGAAGTGAATATAATAAAGGTAGGAGCATTGTACATACTTACGCCTATTTATACTACATCGTGTTATGGTGCGTTGCGTGTGAACGCGACTAACACCCTATCGGCAGAAATTTTTCGGCTTTTTATGAAGATCTTCACTGGAACTGGTTCTTCAAAGTTCTGAAAACAAAAGCGTAAAGTACCCGAACCACCTGTTGATTTGAGTTGTATGCATTTTGATCCTTTTTTCTATTACAAAAATGACTGTAAGCGTACTAGTAGCACCCAACGCTATATGGAAATCACAAAAGTCATTGTTTCTATGGAAACAAGTTCGCATATCGCTTTTTAATTATTTGCTCTTTATCATTTATTTGATGGGATCTTTCGCTGAGTAAGTATGTATGTATGTTTGCGTTGTGTCACACTGTGCTAGGTTGTAGTGCGCTGCACTGCTTTACGGCATCTTGAAACACACCGGATGGTGCAGTATTGCGGTACATATATTAGTTTATCTGCAAGCATTGCAGTGACTCTCATTGTTACATTGAAGTTATGAGCTTGTTGAAAATCTTGCTCTGTGTTGTGTTGTCATTGTCCTTTGTTGTACTCTATTGCTCTACAATTGATTGGTGACCGTGGGCGTACGCGACACAATCCAAACTTGAACAGACAATTTTAGTCCAATTTTGTAGTGTGTCTCGCCTTGCCTGTAGACACCGGGCGCCGACAAAATAAACGGAAATTCATTTTAACCACTATTAATAGCCACATATTCAAATATGCCACATGCTTCGATCAACTCAAGCAGTGATCGCTCTCTCCAAAAAATAAACATCCCAAGTTTTACAACTCCGTCTCAATATTCCATATAACATACATGTGTTGAACTCATCTGTCTACCCTCCCATAATTAACGCTCCGTTGTATTTGCCTGAATAATTTCACCTCATTCATTTTCTTCTGTAGGTTCCAATCTTTGTCGATTATGTGGTAAAACATACGCTCGCCCAAGTACGTTAAAGACTCATCTGCGAACCCACTCCGGTGAGAAACCTTATCGTTGTTCAACTTGTGATAAAGCGTTCTCCCAGGCAGCCAACTTGACTGCGCATGTCCGAACTCATAGCGGCGAGAAGCCTTTCAAGTGCATGATTTGTCATCGAAGTTTTTCACAGGTGAGTCAAAGCCAAGGTCACGTTGATCAGACGGAATCCCTATCACGACAACTGTATCGGACAAATCGGAGTTCTAGTGGTGTCCTCTCAAATTGTGGATGATAATCTCACTAAGAATATGTAAAATCACAGTTTAAATAATGTTATCGCCGGTACTATCGACACTCGCTCGTTAGTATATTTTTTGTATTTTGTGCTATCATCATTATCAGATTGGACGGCCTATTGTGAAACCATTTATTTTCACTGTCATATACAATTCGTCTTTTAAGCAGAAAAACTTTATTTTACATGTTCACGTGAATTTTATTTAGTAGTTTGTACTTGTGAGCAAAAATAACGAAACCCGGTGAATAATTAATGCATTCACAGTATGACGTCACTCTATGTGCTAATAAAGATATATAAATAAATCATAACACATGTATTTTAAAATTGTGGTTTTTTACTTGTTTTTACAGAGTTCATCGGTGACAACCCACATGCGAACACATTCCGGGGAGCGACCTTATAAGTGCGCTCTATGTAAGAAAGCGTTCGCCGACAGCTCCACGCTCACCAAACATTTGCGAATACATAGCGGTGAGAAACCGTACCAATGTAAACTGTGCATGCTAAGGTTCTCACAGTCCGGTAATCTGAATAGGCATATGAGAGTCCATAGCAGTCTTTAAATCATTACGTAATTGCAGCCCGGTAATCTGAATCGGCATATGAGAGTCCATAGCAGTCTTTAAATCATTACGTAATTGCAGCCCGGTAATCTGAATCGGCATATGAGATGCCATAGCAGTCTTTAAATCATTACGTAATTGCAGCCCGGTAATCTGAATCGGCATATGAGATTCCATAGCAGTCTTTAAATCATTAAGTAATTGCAGCCCGGTAATGTGAATCGACATATGAGATTACATAGCAGTCTTTAAATCATTACGTAATTGCAGCCCGGTAATCTGAATCGGCTTATGAGATTCCATAGCAATCTTTAAATCATTACGTAATTGCATCCCGGTAATCTGAATCAGCATATGAGAGTACATAGCAGTCTTTAAACCATACGTAATTGCAGCCCGGTAATGTGAATCGGTACTTATGAGATTCCATAGCAGTCTTTAAATCATTACGTAATTGCAGCCCGGTAATCTGAATCGACATATGAGATTCCATAGCAGTCTTTAAGTAATTGCAGCCCGGTAATGTGAATCGACATATGAGATTCCATAGCAGTCTTAAAATCATTACGTAATTGCAGCCCGGTAATATGAATCGACATATGAGATTCCATAGCAGGCTTTAAATCATTATGTAACTGCAGAATAAACCGTTTTGATTTGTCGACATCTATTTGACGTTGGACGAATAGTTTTATTCAATTTATACACAATGCAATTAAAGATTAAAATCAATGACGTCATTAATTATACCCAATGACGAAGTTACAACTATATTTATGACCATTATTCTTTATTTATTATGACTTGGTTAGAAATAATTATTTAATAATTATTATATTTTTCAAATGTTTTGTTCATATTTGTTATATTTTATTGGAATATTGTCATTTGTTTGTAGATTATGATAGATATGTAATATAATTATGTTGTTATTTTGCATTATGTGTTATTTCTGAATTAATTTCAAAATGTCGATAAAGAAAATTATTTCTTTGTTTTACGTAAGTTAATTTTAAGAAATTAACGTGTTTAAAATGCTGATAAAGTATTTTATATGCTATTATTTATTGTTACTATATTGTTCATTGCCACGGTGTTACAAGAAGACATACAGAAATGTCTATAATTCAACATATAAACTGGTTTGTTGAGACTTCGTGCCCTTGTATTTATTGTCATTACCAAACCATGTTAACTGAAGTTGTTGGTTGCAATAAACAGGAAAAACAACGATATTTAGCTCCGGTTGAGTTTTGTTTTTAAAAAATAAAAACATTTAAAACATATGTGTTTCAATATCGTCATGGTATCTCCTAATATAGCTGAACCGACCATGTGGGACACTTTTGATAAATGAACATGCCTTGTAATACCGACTGGAATACGTAATCGCCTTAATGACGCGTCATTAGAACGTCATAATGGTGCTTTGTTTTGTTTTGTTTTTCTTTTGATCTTTTCCCGAAAAACACCAATGGATGTAGTAGAAACGTTTATTGAAAAAAATGTCGGGTATTCAATCTTCATTGAAACTTACAAAGCTACCACCCACTTAGCTAATTTGCATTGTCTGTGTAATGCATTGCGGTAACGCCTTAATTAGCTTTTAACGTCTCCTGCATCTGCTATGTTCATATCCACCACGTCAGTAGAGCAAAACAAATATAGTCAGTTACCCGGAGAAAAATAACTTCCAGCTTGAAACTATAAAGAGTACTAGTTAAAAAAATATCTACACTAGTTTTATTTCTCCCGCCATGCATATTATTATTTCATCTGATCGTTTTGATAAATACACGCCCGATGCTCACTTAGTAGTGTTTGTAAATACGACACTGTCCATGAGGCTACAGGCGAAGCTATTGTTTTGATTTGGCTTTTTGGCGCTACCGTGTAATCGGTTCCTACTCACGGTAGTGGGAACAACAAGTACAACCTGCATTAAGCGTGTCTATTTTGTAAGTGCTCCGCCGAGGATATACTCGTATTAATCAAGTGCCTCATAAATACCATTGACTTCATTAAACCAACATTTGGAGGGTATTTCTTTTGCCAGTTTTGGCGTCTTTGTTACGTTTAGACCGTTATTGTAACTTGACTGGAGCTGGCGCCTATACAACAACCGCCTTTACAAACTCCCGCGTAATTGAGTATACGAAGTGTTCGCGCGTTGATTAGTTACTTGTCGATATACGCTATACTACGATTGAGAGAGAAAAATGCGATAGCGTGAAAAAAACTCACTGTATCTGCTTAAAAATTGAAACAAAATTTGGACTATATCCGCGAATAGAAGGATCTATCCATATGTTGCCTAGAATGGGCTTATAATTGTAATTGGCTAGGCCATCCCATTGTTACCATGGTAATTGCGATGGTAATTGGTTGATGTTGTTGTTACTCTCAACTGGTGGCCACGTCTATTGATAACCGAACGCGTCCAAATTAATCAAAACCGGCCCTCGTTCGCTCATCGGGTAAAATGCTCCTGTTGTCGAGATTGGGTGGAGTCGCCTCGGGGCACGTCGCATAATAGGAATACAAGACTACATTGTACGTGGGACAAACAGTGGTAAACGCAATTTACTATAACCTACCCGTTTTTTTTGTTAAACACGGCACTTCTTTCTATTCGTATTCGTTCTTAATTATTCAAAACTTCCCAACTGTTTAAAAACTACTGAGTGAATTCGAAAGCAAATTGGAATGGTTAAGTCACCTGACCTTTTACATTAGTCACGTGTTAAACATCGTCCAATTAGTACTATTATCGTGAGTGCTTGTCGATGAGTGTTACTCGAAGCGATGTACGTGTAAACGGTAAGAGGACGGAAATTTGATAAAATAAGATAACAAGTAGAAATTCCATAATTTCTTCAAAAAGTGGTTCAGTATATTCGTAGTGCATATATATATTTTATTTTTAAATTACACGTTTCTGTAAATTGTACAAAATTATAATTGATTTATTCTATGGTTTTTTAAAATTTGGTTTGTGAGATGTGACGTTGTGTTCACTCATGACGATCTGCTATTTACACAAACAACTGGAATTTAGGCGAACTAAGGTTAAACACAACTAAATACTATTTTTTTTTTCTATATAGATGTTTCTGTAACTTTCCCGGTAGAATTTTTTCCTTCAAAATTCATGATTTTCTTTGTGCAAAGGACCAATACCACTTCTCCCAGACAAACAGAATCTGATCGCATGGGTATCAGTCTTTAGAATTAACAATATCCTTGCTATTTTGCTAGTGTATCATAAAACTGCGCAACTGAGAATGGGGGGACTGCGTTTTTAGTAAGGGCGAGACGATTGCACGTGGCCACGTACGCAGTGTATAATACAAATGGGAATGACATTCGATACATGTATTTCCAGGCGGCGTGGCGCTGATAAAATTGGTTTTTCGCATTGTTAATAGTAATAATTACATTCTTCCGCCGTCAAATATTTCTTTTTTAAGCTTTCTTTCGTATTTTGACGATTTTAAACGAGCTGATAACCACATTTCCTATTCGTAATTACACGTACACTACGCCTCATAACCTCTAGGGTAAGCATGTTGCCGAGTGGTCGCTCCAAGACAAACCTATTCCAATTTCAAGCCCGGGTTTAGTGACGAACACCATTTATGGTTCTAATATTATTGCTAGGCGTGTGATGGTGGCCAGGTTGGAGTAAACAAAATCAAACGGGGAATCAGACGAAGAATAGCTACCCTTATGAGAACAGACGCATTGCAATTTAATATGGAAGTTGAAGAAAGTTTAACCATAGAGGGTCTATGGTTTAACAATTGTAACATACTTGTCTATATCGGCAGTATGAATAATAAACCCCCTCCATGAAAAATATATAAAAGTATGCATATTCAATTGATATCATATTGGTACGAGTATATCGTAACTATTTCATCAAATAAAAAAACTTTAAATTTAATTCAGGAAACAGATAATTATTTTATTAGTGAAAGCCTAATTTGTACACGAGTTATTTTTTTTTATCTCGATACAATGTTGTACCAGCGATAACTGTATTAATATAAATGTTATGCTTTGGTGAACGTTTCGATTGATTGTGTTTTATAACCAACACGTTGTATTTGAATCTACACGAGAACACTGCGTATATCATTTCCTAATGAGCGAGGTAATAATTCACAAACACGATCACGGACATTGTAGACGAGTCTGTAGCACGAACAATGTGAAATGTTGAAGATCATGATTTCACTCAGACTGCTCGGACCGAACATCTTTGACGGTGTTCCCTATTTGTTTTTTTGTAAATTTGAACCGTGTATAGACAGTATAATTTTCGGCAAAAAATCGTGGGTGATTTCATTTCTTTAGAAGATCAATTAGGGCGGAGCAATCATTCTACACACACTCGAAATACGAGAACTCATGCGAATCGTAACTATGGTACTTCAGCGGACTCGGGGAAAAGGTGGGGGTTGACGAAACTCCATTATAACACGTCAAAGTATAAAACTACGCCGAAGAGTTTGAAGAGCTAACAGTGCATTAGCCACAACAAGTTAAAGCGGAATATGCTGAAGTGAAATCGTAACCATCATTGGCCTCCGCTGCCGCGGTAATTGACGATGGGCGCCATCTTTCGACTCAGAAGGAAGGAAGGAAGGAAGGAAGGAAGGAAGGAAGGAAGGAAGGAAGGAAGGAAGGAAGGACAGAAAAAATGCCGAAGTGCCATTACGATTTGGTTAATAAACGTATAGTTTATGGGAGCGTTCAACCTTGATTCAGTTTTAGGCCAAATCATTGTTGACATCGTGACCCGTAAGAGCAACATAACGCTGATAATGATTGGCTTAGGTCAATTTAGAACTACCAGAGAGTGTATTCGACGTGATGAAAGTGGAAACCGTCCCCAAAATGTAAATTGTTGTCACAACGTAGTTTACGGTTCCATCTACAACACGCAAATGAATCTTATAGGATAAAAGATTCCTCAACAAATTATACCTATTGAAATATTCATATACTTGAGTCTCTGTCTGTAACTCCCAACAACAATGTATATATTCCGTGAATATGTTAATAATGATAATGTATTACATTTCAAGGCCTCCAACCCATATACAAAGTTTGTCACGTGAGACACCGTCCCCCCGGTGCGTGAAACAATATTTAGCAAAGACTCTATAACATAGGATCTATGCATTCACAGATGGTTTCTTTTGTTGAATTATTGCATTCACATAAAAATGCATAAATACGATTCATCTGAATATTTGAGTTAGAAGTGCCTACTGGGGTGAACATTCCTGGTAGAGTTGTAAATTTTTGTCACACTAGCAGTAAATGGTACCCGTCATCTACTAGTAAGTTTAATGTTTTTCAAACTGGATACTGGCTTGCTGCCAACACAACGTTAAGGGGAAGATTAGTACGCAAAAATTGAGCATAAAACTTGATATATATTTCCAATTGTAATTGGCATACAAATATTTTTTCTGGTTCAAGTCGACTTTGGAATATTCGTAATTACGTATTTCTTCTATAAATTTTCTTTTGCTGTTTAAGTATGTCAGACACGTGTTTGTATCAAACTGTAAATACATAAGAACATCTTTATAGCATTTTTCCTGGGTATAACCAAGAAGTCGTAAGTCAAAGAAGAAAAGTATTTAAATGAAGGTTGCTTCAAGTATGTCTGTCGAAATTGAAAATATTAATTTCATGAGAAACAGATATTTTATTATGCGACCGAGAATCTAGGATACTACGGCGATTTGCCAATAGACGTAGACCTAATTCAATGACATATGGACGGTTGTTTCATAAAGTGTTAACTAATCCATCGTGTTCAACATTATATTGTCAGAATTTGGTTTCGAAAACATAACATAACAATTAACGTGAATAAATATTACTGTATTATGTGAAACCATAGGGAAAACTGTCAATTTATATTTTTTTCATGCAATCCACTATAACAATTATATAATTACGAAACATGCCCATGGATCTGAGATACGTTTTCCTATATCTAAGCTTTCAGAATATGTATAGCTACATAAATTGTTGTAAAGTGTCTATGTATAGCTGCTATAATATACACAATATATTATTCGATTCCGCAGGCATTTTTACCCCCCCCCCAATTACGGGTGAGATGAGGAAGAAAATGTCATTGCAACGTGTGTTATCCCGATAAAGTTACTTGACGGAACTAGCGACAGAAAGCTGCTTTTTTGGCCATGAGAATTTCATGAAATCTGTATTTGATGTTGACTTAGACGAATTTATATAGAGGATGTCAGTGATTTTGACCAAGTAGTTGTTTCCTGAAACTAAAAGTGTGACTATTACGTCATGTTGATGTTTCAATATACAGATATCACGCTTATATTTAGCTCCGATGTCGACAGTACGGCACAGCTGTTCATATCACTGATTGCTTTTTAGTCGTCGCCTTAAACTTTTATTTTTTTATATAAAAAAAAAACGTAGTCACATGGCTCTAATACTTACCAGGAAATCACCTCTGGTGCTTCTTTCTCGGAATTCTCCATTGCGTGACGAGAACTTCGTGTCTTTAATAAAAAAAAATATGCTTTTTCAGACTTCTTTCCCTGAACTACCAACCCGATTCAGTGACTTTTTTTTGTTAGTTTGGTGCAAAATTTTCTTTCCGAATTCTTCTTGAAACGGGCTAGCCACATTGCTTTGATAATATGCATCTCAAACTAAGCAAAGTGAAATCTAATTATGTCGTAAAAATCGAATCGAAATTTCACTCCCAACATATCTAAATTGACTGAAGTATAATATTACAAACAATATTTATCATTTATATGCCATTGTTGTGTTTTACAATGATTTAACAGATTTACAAATGAAGTCCCCTCTCCTAACATGCATTTTTGAAACAACAAACCAAGAAATTAGTTTTAAAATTTCCCCCGAAGAAATCGCCTATCGTACTGGTTGCATTTTTACGATAATTTGGCGAAAATGTGGCTTTAAACTGAAGTTTAAACGCAATTTCGGAATCAGAACCCTTAAATTTGCCAAAAAAGTTGACCTGGCAAAAGTCCCGGCTTCGTCTGTTGGCAACTTCCCTATGCCACCTGATGTAGTCAGTACATGTCAGTACATGGCAATGATCTTCGCTGTTGAAGTAAACTCTTTTGTGCAGTGAAACGGACTCATGGGTTACGCATGCCCTCTACCGGCGATACGACCCAAACAAAAGATGATGGCGCAAACTAGAAAAATGAAACAGCAACGGCAGATATAATCCAGAAAAAAAGTTGTAAAATATCGCTGAAATAGTGTCACATAATATTAAAATTAACGCAAGTATAATGGATTTGGCTTATGAACATACTGCTACGTCAGGCAGGGGAGGACGCGATGCGGTTATTTCGTGTGCAACGATCAAGTGAAAAGAGCTCCTAATTTTACACCCACAAGTGCACCAAAAGTATTTCAAATATGTCTCTTATAAGGGGTGTCTATTATTATTTTCCTTTTTTTTTTGCTTCCATAAAAGATTGTCACAGTATCTTCTATACATTCTATGGTTTAGCCCTGCAATTTGAGGGGTTTACCATTATTGAATACGAGGTGGTAAATGTGAGAAGAAAAAATCACAGAAAAACAATTCTACCGAAAAATTGACTTAAAAGGGTTTTAAAATCCACATAATTGATGACGCGAACGTTTTCCCCACAATATCATCCTCAAAATTAAGTGAAAAAACAATAACGAAAAGTTGTTCTGCTATCTTCCATCCTTATTTTCTACTGTTTCCTACTTAATGTATGAATCGCGTAACGTGTCTGTGACCATAATATTTACCCCTGATGCCGCACTTTTTTCATTCTGCTCTAGGTTAAAGGGAGGTGGTCGTTGCGCAGCGCGTGTTCGAGTTTCAGTGTAGTTTACACGTGTTGTATACGTCGCTATAAGTGCCATGTCGAACAGGATGCGGCGCGACGACCACCGCCCTTTAACCGAAAGCAGAATGCATCGGGCGAGTCCTTGACTGAGGGCGTTCGCCGTTCAGTGAAAATATATTTGAAACTGCGAGGGCGTCAAACAGTGTCGAGTGTTAATGATATATAATACTAATATGGTGTAAGTAATATGTTACGATTTAGTTTATATTTGGAGAAAGCACAACAGCGATTACCAAATATTATATATATATCATATCAATAATGTTAACTGGAGTGTCTATGATTGGTTCAACGTTGAGAATATAATGAGTCTTTGGCATGTTATTGGCTAGTGTATTGCAACTTAGAATACGCGAGAAATTCCGATCTGTCACACTAAACTAAACTAGGTTTATGTTCTTCTTATTTTAATTTATACAAATAATAATAATAATACATACTCATTAATTCCAAATCTTTCAATTAGGGTGAAATAATCTATTTTTATCTTCCATTGTGCGTCATTGTTAAAATGAACATGGCAATGACACTATGAACGATGACGACCAGTCATGTCAGCTTGCTGGGAACTAGTGTACCATTTAAAGCTACACTAATTTATAATGCAGACATAATTATCGAAATTAAAACAAAGCGAGAAAATTAATACATTTGAAATAATTGATGAAAATTAGTTTTGCACGTATATGCAATTTATGAAACCTCAGATAGCAGTAGAAACGGAAATAGAAATACCACTTTGAAAATGATATTAGTGATAACAGGCTGCCTAGAAAATGCATTATTCATACTAAGACAGAATTGCCATATGACAAACATCTACGTCAGATATTGCCACACACACGAATCGATGTCTGAACAGGTGGTCTTTGACAAGAAGATTCACTGTTCACTAAAACTCTTTTGGACGTGTAAAATAAAGTCAATAGCAACAGAAAGATGGCCAGTTCGTTCATATAACGGTTTGAAACACGTAAATTCACGTCTTCTTCATATTATTCGCCAAATAACAACACGTCCGCAACAATTGTATGCTGCCGTGTTTCTTCGTCACAATCATTCTAAACACGGTGATAATATCGTACCGCCTTTTCGTCATCGTCAACAAGAGTTGTTGTAAGTTCGTCACCCTGGACATTCCATATGGAAATAAACGTATCCTTCGGGTCCACGGCTTTCATAACTAATCTCCCTTCGTCGTCAATATACGTCAAAGATTTTCTCTTTTTACCCATCGGGTTCGTCATTTCATCAAAAGGTTGCCCGATTTTAAAAGTCGCCACGAAAGACTGCTTTTCAATATCAAATTGTATGCAGTAAACGTCCCCGTTCTGCGATATATTTATAACCGGACTTGAGCATGCAGTAATTCTAGCCACTGCCAAGGGGAGCCCCATACCTTGCATCAGTACCTCTATCAGGTCATCATCGTCAGAATCACGGTCGTGCTTCCATTTCCCAATCATCAATTGTAGAATCGACATGGTTGTGGAATGGTTGGAATTCCGTTTAATACACGCGATTGAAAGATTGTTATTGGTGACAGTGTAATCGTGGAGACCAGAATAATCGCTTAACAGACCCACAAACGCATACAAACAAACATATGGAAGCTCCAGAGTGATGGAGGCATGCACTTACGGCACATGTCGCTGGATGATCTCATTTACAGTCAGGTGTGAACAGTTTTTATAACACGTACAAATCACGATAACGTGATGGGTGAAAAATCACTCAGCTTCTTTAACTTAGAAAAACGAATCTTCATAGTGAGCCAATTTCTATTACATGTTAGAAAAACATTCTCCCAGTCAGCATTACAATTTAACGCAGTGAACACGCATTCTCATCACACTCGTCAGGAAACTACCCTACCAGGGAAATGGTTTATCCGGGTTATCTGTACTCAGTGCATATTCATAGTTAATTGCTGTAATTGTATCATGTAAACGCCAAGGAATGATGAATTCGTCACGTGTTACAGTAAAATCCCAATACGTAACTAATTGTTATTCCTTAGCAGTTGGAATCATGCATGTGTGTATGGGTGTGCTAACCAAGATCACAATTCGTCATTATGAAATCTAAGAATTGGGTCACGATATGCATAAATAATATACATGTACAAAGGTGGCACTTGGGTATATGTTTTCACAGTTTCACTATAAAGTAAATGGCATAGCCACCGTTCAGTTTTTAGTTACTGTGTTGATTATATACATTGAAAAGTGTAGATATATTATGATTAAATTAGTGGGGAGTAATCAGCAAAATGTGGTATCATTTCAAATGGCATCCATGCTTTGTTCAGTTAAAAAGATACTTTCTCTTGTCTCAAAAAAAATTATAATCCACACATAAACCAGTCGGACATTATGAATCAAATAACAAAACAAAATAATCACGTGTTTCGTCCATATCAAAATCAGTTAACGCATGTGAAAATAAAAGCAATATGGCCGCCAGTCGACCAGTTTGAATCAAATGGCATAACAAACTGACGTGCACCAATAACCCACCATGAGTGATGTTCATACAAAGTATGTATAAAATCAGTTGAAACAGTTGACGACGTGTTAAAATTTCATTATTTAATGAGTTTTTTTTGTGATGCCAATTCAGTTTTAAAAATATCTCTGAAAAACGCCAGCAAAACCAGTAAAAGTGGTCGCCAATCGGCCATTTTTTAATCCACTAAACAAACGCACAGTAACATACAGTGAGTAATGTTCATACCAAGTCTAAATGAAATAGACGGAGGTATTGCTGAGAAACAGTTGATTGGCATGTTTAAATTTTGTGATTTTATTATTGACGAAAATGGTCGTCAGTCGGCTAAATTTCATAAAATTCTCATGTAAAAATCATGGGAAGTTCATGAGCATAATGAATGACTTACAACCCGATTCTTCGAAGTCTGATTGGTTGTATGTATTTAAAAAAACGTGGGCCAAAATATGTACACAATAAAATTCTTTACTATTCCATTTTACGACCGAATCCGTAGCCCTGTGTAATGTTTGTACTTCGTTGCAACGATGACACACACATAAAAAGCCGTGGACAATCATTGGTACTAACGAGTATGACGAACATGTTTATACCGACTTCTCGACAATAAAGTTCAACAAATCGGAGACAACTTTCGTAAAAAGCATAAATATATTTAAGGGCAAACAGTCTAAACTTGCCAAAAAAAAAAACAAAAAAAAAAAACTGTGAAGCCTACCGGTACTTATAATTTATTATAATTTATTATAATTTATTATAATTTATTATAAGAAAATTGGTTATGAATCGCATGGCAATATTAATTGGTTTAGTAAGTACACCAATGGAGCTATAGTTCTGTGTAACATGAAGCAGCATTCTTTTGTGAAAATAGACGTATCCTCAGGGGCGGAGCTACGTCACAGACGTTCCACGTTGCTAAGACGCGCAGCACTGTACCATGCATTTCTATGGGCTCTGTGTGCGCTGCTGTGGAACGCCGGTCGAGTCGGTGAAAATTCGAGAAAACAACACAAACTCAACTTTGAAGTAATCCCGAACAATCAAATTTATATATGTTACACACTGTTCAGAGGAGTCTCAACAATCACCCCAAAGTACCGTTTTCTGCGAGTTTTGGGTCTTTGTTTTCACCGCCGCGGGTTGCCAGGCGGTGAAAATGCCCGAATGTCCGCCCCCGAGGATACTAATTTTATTTTCAAACAATCGCTATTTTTACAACAATTCTATAGAACATGGTGCTAAAGAAAAATTGCATTTTTGTCTTTTTTAAAAGCCATATATTTGGAATTATTTAATTTAATAAAAGGCAACGATCTATATATTTATAATTATATGCTGGCAACCTTCAACTCTTTCATAGTCAATATTCTTATATTTAATCGGAATACAATTTATGCGACCATTCGAATGTTTCGCGCCCTCTAGCGACGGATACAATGTTATGTGAATTATGTTGACGCAAGTAAAATGATCCCTTTCCAGACAATTTGCAGAAGGATGTATACTAATGTAATGACTGTTATGGATTTAACTTTGAACTTTGTAATTAAAAATTCAGTAATGAATGATGAAATATAGAACCCTTGCTGTAAATGGGACCCCCATTCCAGAGTCACTTATTCGGCTGATCTGCACTGGCTCGGAAGATGAATTCTGATTGGCTAACTTGTAAAAAAACAAAAAAACTTGTGGCGTTGAATGCACGTTCATTGTCAGTATTGTTATGCAAATTGGTGTTCCACAAAGCAGATGCACATTTTGTAAAACGTCCTCTTTTTCAATACAACCGGATAATTACTAAAATAATTAATAGAAATTACTACGCAGTGAGGTTTTTTTAAACCAGACATTAAAAATATGTTTAATCAATGTGGCATATTATTAGCATACCATCAGCGTGGGAAAAAAAGCTGAAATATCAAAGTTTGATATTGAAAAACATAAACAAATTAGTAGTATTAGATTTATTAATTTTCATTGTACAACGAAATTGTTTACATCTGGTATCATTAATAAGTACAAGAGATTAACATATCTTAAAGTTAAAGTTGAATCATAACATCTTGATGACAAACAGACCAGTAAGTAGACACGCTATGTGATTCAAAGAAAGAAATATTAATAAATATATTGCGCAGAGACCTGATGTTGAAATATTCTGGAATAATATTACATAAATTTATAAGAAACAAGCCCCAAAATTTTGAAATCTAAAACCTCATATTCATGTACAAAATATTCAAAATTTAGAATAGTTACAACAAAAAATGAAAATTTGACACTCACCCAAAAATGAGAAAAATTTCTTACCGAAAAAAAGTGAATATTTCAGTGATTGGTAAGGTAACCGTTGTAATTTTACATTCAAAACAGGTATGGGCAGATGATTTAAAATTGTTATAATGAATTACAGACTTCAATAAATATTTATTTAAAAAAAATGTATGATATCCCATTTACACCACAACTTCACAGCATATTGCAGATATGAGATAACCCTTTTCAAGGAAATATTTCCCCAGCAGAGTGAACAAAAATTGGAACCTGTAAGTCGTTTATCCAAGCATGTGATGGAACAGTTTCTCTTCCTCTCATTTTAATTTATATATATTCATTTCCCAAATCTCACAATGAGATATGCTAACTCCCTCTTCAATACCCACCCTCCAATGTGTGTCATTGTTAAAAAGACACAATGACACCATGAACGATGATGAACAGTGGTGACAGCTTGACGAAAGCTACTGTTACATTCAATCCGCCACTAATTTAAAATGTACATAGATTACACGAACTGCTAATCCACATTTACCCGGATATAAAAGGTAAAAAAAAAAAATTTTCCAGGGTTTTAATATCACCATTAATATTATTTTAATTTTAGATTATCGAATTCCAATAGTTTGTGAAAATAAAACTAAGCTAGGAAAAAATTGCATTTAAAGTTATTGATGAAAATTTACGTGATACACAATTTAAATTCTCGGGTAACGACATGCTGCTTTTATCAATGTAGTCTGAGATGAAATATATTTGACGCGCAACAAGCTGTCTGGCAAACAGCCGACGAACTGAGTCAGAATTATCCTGGGAACTGTGACATACAGCGTTAGGAAAATATACAACCACGTCAGATAGCGTGACACATGAGAGTTGGCGTTCTAACAGGTGGTCTTTGACAACAAGATTCACTGATGTAAAACTCGTCCTTAGGCGTGTAAAAATAAAGTCACTAGCAACAGGGACCCGGCCACGTAAATTCATCCTATATTCACCAATAACAACACATCTGCAACAAGTCGCACGCAGCGTTTCTTTATTAATCGTGATTCTAAACACGGTGATAATATCGGACCGCCTTTTCGTCATCGTCAACAAGAGTTGTTGTAAGTTCGTCACCCTGGACATTCCATATGGAAATAAACGTATCCTTCGGGTCTACGGCTTTCATAACTAATCTCCCTTCGTCGTCAATGTAGGCCAAAGACTTTCTTTTCATGCCCATTGGATTCGTCATTTCGTCAAAAGGTTGACCGATCTTAAAAGTCGCCACAAAAGACTGCTTTTCAATATCAAATTGTATGCAATAAACGTCTCCGTTCTGCGATATATTAATGATCGGACTTGAGCATGCTGTTTTTCTAGCCACTGCCAAGGGGAGACCCAATCCTTGCATCAGTACCTCTATCAGGTCATCATCGTCAGAATCACGGTCGTGCTTCCATTTCCCAATCATCAATTGTAGAATCGACATGGTTTCGAAGTCGGGTGGAATTCCTGAGAATACACGCGAAATGGCAACTTGCAATACTGGTTCGAACAAAGACAATAGAGAAGAGATGGGAAGGCAACGCGATATTTCCTTTGAGGTAATGTCTCTTGGGGAAAACAACCGAATAACCTATAATGTTGTGATAACTGTTCACTTCCTGCCAGCGAAAGTTTGCGTAAACGGTTCGAAATCCCGAACGTTCACGTAGTTTCCGAGTGTGAGATTATGCTAATATTTATTGTGTTTTGGATGGGTGATTATGTGCAGCAAAGATGGCGAAATGAAAGTTGCAGCTCTGTATCTCTTGGGTTCGTAATAGCCCATTTCCTTGCCCGTATCATCGTAGATGAAGGGAAAGGTGATAAACGGAAATGTCCGTACCCGATGTTGCTGTTGCTGTTGACTCCGTCGTAAAACATTTGTTTGCGGTTTACAATTACTCAAACAGTTTGTATACATTCTCTTTCAAACTTAGATATTATAAACCATTTTGGAATCTCAGCCAAGTTTGATTTTGGTTCATGTTCTATTAATATTTTTCAAGATATCCGTAAAATTTCACTTAAAACTGCCTTTTTCTTGTGGTTAAAATACCTCAAACAATTTTTATCTGGCCATCTTAAAATATGGGAATTTATGTCAACCAAGTTCAATTTTTGGCATGACTCATCAAGTACACTTCTCAAGATATAAGTTAAAATATGGCTGAAATAAAATATTTGACATAAAAATAACGGACAGAAAGGAGACATTTATACTGCAGATAATAAAAACAAGATATTGCAAGTACTGCAGTCTGTTCAGTGGCTGTTTAGATATCAGTGGGAAAGCTGGAATTGGTTAATTAGTAAGCAAATGAGGTAATAAATGTGCATTCAGCATTGTCCTGGGCATCTATGTACAAAGTTTGGTTAAAGTCATCACCTGTGCATGCGCAGGAAATGAGTCCCAAGCAACGATAACAGCACGCTAAAACGCAAAGGCTCATGGGTAGATGCTTGTTTGTAAACAATGATACGCTATGGCCATCTGGCGCATGCGCAGGTGATGACTCCCTCGCTTTAATTATTTCAACCAAAAACTAATTCGACAAGTGGTTCTCTAATGGTGGAACAGACATATATACGTACAAATATTATATTTTAATATATTTTAATTAATATTTGACTAAAATGCAATCATATATAGAATGCGATTTAATTGGAGTTTAATTAAACTCAAACTATGTGGAATTGTGTTTTGATTAAAGCGCGGTAGTCGTCGCGGTAGATATATGGGTCTCGTATAAACAAAGATGGCGACTTTGACTGTTGCGCAAATCAACGAGTACGAACTGAGACGTTTCTAAGCTTTAATTAATTAATTTTCATGTTATTGGAAGGTATCGAAGGAGTCATCGGCGGTAATCAGTGCAAGTCGCGCCAAGGTCAAACCTCATACTTGTGATTTTCATTTGAAGAGCGCACTTGGTTGTGGGAAAATCAATGTTTAGTTTAGTTAATAAAATGCGACAGAGTAGAAACACTATGTAAAAGTGTTTGCAAAGCTTAGGGTTAGTAAAAATGGGAGGTATGGTACAGTTATATTAACTTATATAATAATGTAAGTTCACACACACACACACACACACACACACACAGATGGACAAGATAATCCCAAAGATCCCATTGTGTGCTACACAATGCTGTACACAGGAGTCGAAAATTGACTTCAGCAAAACCAAGAGCTACAGCTAGCAAATGGCGACCACCGGTTTGAAGATGTTCAGAATGAATTTATTGAGGTTTTTTCAAGTATGTCTTTAGGTAAACCTCCATGGGTAAACCATGGACCATAAGTAAACCAATATTATTGCATGTATGAAGAACAATCACTCAGTTCGCAATATGAAAATTTTAAGACAGTGAACAAGCTTTGCCTCCACAGTGGCTCATCAGGAAACTCCTGGAAGGAAACTATCCCACAAGGAAAATGGTTTATCTGGGTTACTGTAAAATAAGTGTTTTGATATTACCCTGGTATATTAGTTTTAAGTTTAGTATTTATCAGGGAATTTTCGTTATTTTACATTTATTGTATTATAAAAAGTACGGGTAAGAATGCAATAATTACAGCTATTTATAGCCCAGATGTAATGACATGTACGCTTTTGAGTACTTGGCTGAGCAATGTTTTTTAACATATTTATTATGTACATTTTCTTGGTATTCTTATTTTTCTGCAACTTTGGTTATGTTTATATGAGCTAGTACTCAAAATAAAGTATATTATTATTATTATTATAGCAAATTTTATTTGTCAGTGAAATTAAACTGATTAATTTATACAGTTATAGTATATGGTATTTTATACGTACTGTTAATTCACTTGTGTCTATGGAGCAAACAAATGTTTTTGTATATTAGAGCATTAATCAGGCTCAAAACCAAGATGCATTATAAAGTTTAACACCATTTATCTTGGAAATGTCATGTTTATAACACCTCCAAAAGTCAGAAAGTACTGGAACCATTTAGGATACATAGGTTTATTTGGGGTAAAGACCCATGGCCATAGAATTTCATTGGTGTTGGGGGACTGTTACAAACAAGCGAGTCTTTGCAATTTTAGTATGCAATGTCATCTTCGTTTTAACTTTTTGGTGTGCAGCGACATTCAATTAGATTATGTCAACAACTTGTTGCCTAGTTTGCATTTGGTTTACGAAGCATTGTTCAGGCCATACGTTTAATTGCGTCACAGTAGAGGGACTGTGATTACGTAAACCCACATTTCAATTAGTCTTTATGCAAATTGTAAACCACATTACAGTTGTATTCAAACGGGGATTGCATTACCGCTATTGTAAATCTCCCACCACTTGTGGACCTACATTGTTATACCATGGTGGTATAAGACGAATTCTGTCTTTTACCTCCATGGTTATACGTAGATTGTAAATTGACAAGAAATTGGTTAAGATCATTCAGCTTTAGCAAGGCACAACCTTGTGAAGTCGAGGAGAGTCCATCCTAATCCGTGGATGGATGGGATTCAAGACCACAGTAGGTAGAGCTGTTAGGGACAATGGGTTTTATAATTGTAAACTCACTTCTAACACTAGCAAGGAACAAGGTACACAACAATATTTGATTTTTTTTTATAAAGTACTCTGCAGAAAAATGCCAAAGCAGCAAATACCAAGTTAAGTTCATCGGTAATACGTAGGGTGCCCTACCTCAATGTGTCTGGTCCAACATTGACTCCTGTAAAATCAGGAATTAAACAAGACAATGGTTTGACTTTGATAAGTCTCTTGTTTATTGCTATTACATACTGAATTGGCAGTACAATGCATTACATGAAAATCACACCCTCCTGTAACCCAAAATTAGAAAGAATCTTAATCAAACTTGTTAACTAATAAAAAAGCCATCCTATAATGAATGCTTAACTAGGTATTCTTTTGTCAGTTTTATCAATGTACAAAGATGAACAGTATCAGTATTGTAAGCGATCAAGAAGTGTATTTTGCATAATTCTATTTTTAACATGCTATCAGCCAAAAAACGGTCCACCACTATAAGCAAAAATATTTTTAAAGCCTCACAATTAAGCATGCCAAACATGTGCTGATAAAGATGTTTTCTACTATATTAATATACTCAAACCTCAAGTACCAAACACCTACATTACCCAAAAATATGACAAGCATTTCCCCTTCGCTGAATATCTTTGGTGTTATTCTTGTATGACCTCCTGGGTTATCCCACACAACAGCTACCGGGTATTTTATCCGTGTTACGGACTATACTCACACAACTCACACAAATAATTGTAGCGTTTGGAATATGTCGTGATGTGTGGTTGTCCATACTAGAATTAATTCAAATGACGAGCTGCAAAATCATTTACGATAATTTACGAGTTAACTCGTAAGTAGAATTTAATTTGTGGCCTAATTTCAACAAATTAAGATCCACCAATTGCAGGAGACAATAAAACTTAAAATAAAAAATAATTCGGGGAGGGGATATCATATAACCTGAGTGTGAAGGAGAAATAATTGCACAATTATGTCATTTGATAAAATCCTTTTCTTACTAGATTCTTTGAAAATTCCCCCAAATGAGATTTCACAAAATAAGTAAGAGATGAAATAAACGGAATGATTAACAATATCCAGAACTGTTTTAGTATTGTACAATTCCAGCCTTGGCTGCCATTTTACTAGCTTTCTCTCGGGCATTTTTAGCTGTTTCTTTAAGTTTACTTTCACTCGTTGAAGCGTCCTGCATTTTATCAGATCCATATTTCATCTCCAGGATGTACTGAAATCCTTTTAAAGTACTTTGACAATTCTTTTTAAATCGTTCAATACCAAACGCTTGGATAGCATGAGAGAATCCCATGATACTGGAGGTGACCCAGGCTTCACGTTTCAATGACGTCCACTTCTGTTCTTCTGTATTCAAGGTATACTCGCATCTCTCTTCCACTACCTGCACAAAGAAATAAATAATTATTAGTCAAAAAGCCGAATCACAGTTCCAGCAATTACAGAGAACTTACTAGAGTGAATCATAAATGGAGAAATCTACTGATCTTTGCCATGCATGGATTAATATGCATTGATAACAGCATTTTTTCTCTTCATTATTTGATTTTAAGCATAATATCTGTGCTCTGAGCATATAAAACTCTAACTTATACTACAATATATGGGTGTACAGACTAACCACTACACCTGGCAATCTGAATCATGCAACAATTCAAATGGGGGTAATGTTCCTACGTGACCCCTCTAATGACAATCTGCTTTTGAGGTGTAATGTCAATATTATTTGATCGGTGGTTGTCTGTCGAAGGGAATTTTTTTTTTTTTTTTTAAAAAGTTTTACCCTATTCTAAATGAAGAGCGACTACATAACCAGACTGAGTTGTCTCCTTGAACGACACTGCTTAAAATAACGCAAGTCATTGTGTTGTCACCTATAGGAAAGGTATAATGTACAAGTACTACGCAATTATAATACCACATATTATATACTATTATTATACATCTGTCATCGTAATGCCTTAAGTTACAGCGTGTTGTAATATTGCATTATTTTACAGGGTATTTTTATCATGCAAATTCCATGAAAATTTTCTGTAAATCAAGGCAGGTTTTATTCGACAGCAGCCTATATAAAAAGCCGAAAAATGAGATAAAGCCAAACGTCTGGAAATACCTTATTTATAAGGTACGTTAGTATAGGAGATCGCCAACCGTAGCGACAACCGACGTTGTGACATAACACCTGATGCTGGACGACAAAGGGATTATGATCAAGGTAACCAAAATAGCATCGAAGATTGGTTTTGTGTGTTATGTTGATTTTGATGTCATTTTCAAGAGAATTTTGTTAATCCTACATTTGTGTATTTTGACCATTGCATTGCAAAGCTGTCAGCTGGCAATATTACAGTATTCAGAGTGTTATGTGTTCTATGAAAACATTTTTAAAAATAATAAAATTTATGCACCAAGAGAACAAGGAAAATAAAATCACGCTGGCCTTTTATTCTTGACACACAAAAATACATTCTGCCAAAAAAGTATTTCACAGTACCAATGGCAGTAAATGAATCACATACTTACCATTATACTGGATAAATAGCCAACATTGCGAGAATATGTTGTAAGTTTCTTGGCTTTGGGATCTAGAATCGTTTCTTCAATCACACACACTTGTTTTGGTCCGGTAACAAAGGAAGAACCCCATTTTGGCAGCTTGTTAGTTTTTGTATATAACTTCTTGGTGAAAAGTTTGTTCCCTTTTACATGATATGACAGCATGTCTTCTGTGAGCACATGTTTACTGTGGATGAGAAAAAAAAAAGTTAGTAACTTGTGGACAATCCACCTTCCACTGGATTTGGGGAAAATACTGTGAAACTGTCTAAAATCCGGTTAGAATGAGATATTTATTTTGAAAAAGGTTTTACAATATTTGCTCTATTAGAATTGCGAACTTAGGTATAAATGACTAATTAAAAATAGAGAATAAGTGTGAATTCAGTCATTATTATCTTGTATGTGTATTTGAGATGCACTTCTAATAGAGCAAATACAGTACTTGTAGACAGATTAAGTCGTATAATAGAGAAGTCCCACCCCACCATGAAATCATACTCGTAGTCCTTGTTATTAATCATCTGTCTATTGTTTTTCTATTGTCTTCTCAATCCAGTAAAAAAATAAACTGAAAATTAATGCAATAAACAATCCAGTGCTTAAACTATTCATAAACTATCAGTGAATGTTTTTTTAAGCTACCAGAGAGGTTCTGTAAAATGAGAACATTAAAATGATCATGTGTGGTGTTGCATATACATATATAAGTGAGCCTACCTGCGTGGATTTGGATATCTTTGGAAAAAGGAAGAGACAACTTGATCCCATTTGTATTTAAATTGTGCAAACCCTTCATAGTACTTCATTTTGATAATTTACCCTGTGAATATGAAATATCAAGTGAAGACTAATATCCTTAAAAAAACAACGATACATGAGACAAGATGTACACAATCGATCAATCTCCAAGATAGTGCACCGTGCAACCAATCATAAGCTCTTTTAGAGATGATGCGATTTTTCAACAATAAAAAAGATAAAAATGGCTAACATGAGAAAAAATGCAGTGTTGTGAATAATCAAGAAAAGACAAAAGATTTGTATTAGAAACTTGTTCTACTACTAAGGTAAGTAGTTTGTTTTTTTAACAATCATTCTATTATTTCCCATTTTTGCTATTTTCAGGATTTTTTTAAATTAAAAAACAAACAAAAAAAAACAAGAAAGCCATGAGTTGCTTTCATGTGTTTTGAAATTATATGAAAGAAAACAAAACATGAGAGATAAATAAAATTGAGACTCAATAAAATTCCTACTAAATATTGAATGACTCCAATAGCTCAGTTTAGTGTACATATCAAGTTTTCAAATGCAATGTCCACAAAAACTACAAAATGTCCACACTTACAGTGATGTTATGACGTCAACCTATATCATGACATGCATCCTGCAAACTTAATTCCCAATTGACAAAAGGCATTGCAAGTTTATCTGAGCTTGTATAAATCAATAAACTCACTTTGTTTCGAGTCGAGTCAGAATGATCAATCGGAAGCTGTTTTTTTTGTTCCATTTATGGATCACCCCCCACATCAATATATATACATTTATTTGGCACAACATTGACTAAAAATATGGACACTAATAACTACAACTATTATTAACTTTTTTTTCCTAAATATAATATACATACTCAACAAAGTGTACAATCTTAATTTAATATATTTCAAGCAAGGGATATACAATTCCATATTTATTATATTTAAAATTATATATTTTCATAACGAGTCTAATCGGTGTTAATTATATAAACGTCGTTCATGAAGCTCTTTTTTTATAGCTTCATTGCGTAGTTATATAACATTTTTTTTAGAATTGTTTACATGCATGCAGCCACCCCTTGACATCGGACTCGTTTTTGGTAGCTGGGTGGAATGATGATCGATGGTCAAAAAGCAATGTACCAATTCAAAGTTTTACAATATTATTGCACTGATCTAATCTCAAATCACTAAATGTGGTCTGATATCTAAAGTAAAAATCGCTTGTAGTATTAGACGTCGAACTTATTCAACGCAACCGTGCTATGGATCACGTAAACACGAGGCTGAGGGCGGAGTCCTTGACATCTGTAACACCCCCCAAAATAACAAAAAGAGTCCCATTATCAATGACGATCACCTACCTGATTAAACACAAAAAAATAAAATAAAAATTTTCTTCGTAATTCATTCATTCATATACGTAAACCTCAAATTTAAGGAAAACGACCATCCCTCAGATCGTCAGGAACTCTTTTCGCACCACGCCAACGTTCGTAAAGAACGTGTGTTATTTATTTTCTCCACGTCGGCATCACAACTCATGAGGGCGCACGGTCGAACAACGAAACACTTCCGCGACGTTTCGTCATAAGAGGGCGAGGCCTCACTGACGAAATACTAGTAGTACATTTATACACGGTTAATACAGGGCAAGAATGTAGCAATCCAAAGTTCAGTTGTTTAGTTATTTCTAGAAACAGAGTCTAGTACAGTCACAACAGTACTCGTTGAAAACTACCAGGGTAGTAAAATACTATTTATCATTTTCAGATTTTGTTGGAACCGAAAATATGCAAATATGTTTAATTAAACTTTTTGTTCCGTCAAAATTCACGATACGACTTTTATCTGATGAGGCATGGATGAGAATAGGTAAGGGCATGAAGCTAAATTGAAAACTCTTTAGCTACATCGTTAGGGTTAGGGATCATCAGAAGTTGAATTTCTGTTTTATTAAATAAAATACAATTTATATGGGAATTAAACGCTGTCAATCGTGTAAAATCAGTCATATACTGACATTCCTTGTAATTGTGTCAGTTTTTAAAAGTATTTTCATAACCTTAATCATGTAGCTAAAACGAGACTACATCAGTAAAATTATCAGGCTTGACACAATGTTTATACTCCCGGGTACAATTGATATATAATAGCAGAGGTACATTACTTGAGGTTTGCAACGTGCATAGTACTGTATGGTGACATCATACCAAGATCTCATTCATGTCTCATCTCGTAGATAGCGAGACTGACGCTACGACATTCTGACATGACATAGGCGGTTTGTAATAAAACAATAACACATGTATTACCACATTCATAGCGAAAAAATATAATGCATCGAAAATGTACAGAAAATATAGTTATCGTAATCCGTCACATCGTGAACAGCTATTTTGATCCACCTGGACATCTCAGTATCCTAGTTACCTCGGGCATGTGCATTCACATTTTTCTACGCTGGAACGCATATGCAAAAGCGAGATTGAAACAGGATCTTGGTATCATGTCACCGTAGTTGCAAACCTCAAGTAATGTACCTCTGATAATAGACAAGTTTCAAATTTTCTGATTACTGACAGTTGTGTGTATTATATACCACTGATCGAATAATTGCAATTTCTCCTTGCACATCTTGCGTCTTTATTTGCGCTGTAATATTTGTATGATGAACATAACTTTTAGTCTCAAAAATCATGAATATGAATAATAAATAGAGGTGTGCTAACTCACTGTTGATGTGTACATTACAGACTGCATATAAACAAAAGGAAGTTTAGTTACCGACACCACAACAATAACAGTGATTGACAAGAATTTATTCATGAGAAACTTATTTTTTTAATTTTCTGTCCACATATTTGATCAGGTTTCCAAGGATAGTAATCATTATAAATTTATTATACAACAAGTACCGGTACTATGATATTAATATAGTTGTTTATATGTGAATAAACGAATGGGTTTTCAATCTCCTAACAGTGAAATACGAAGGTTTCCTGGATCTCCTTATTAGGAGTGTTGTCTGTATGCTGATTGGTTATGATTGCCTTTGGTCAAGGTCCATTACTCAGAATGGGGGTTCAATCCAGCTGACAACTGTCACAAGCCCTGTCATATTGAACAGCATTTTCTGTGTAGCATCGCTTGTTCGTATGAGTCGATTTGCTGGTCCACAAATTTTCCAGGATATTCTCATCCATAAATCATGTACCATGTAAGAACAGCAATAATAAATCAACATGTTCAGAACAAAACTGATGAAGCGATTATTCGGGTAGAACTCTGGAAACTAATGTGTCTTCTAGTAGGACTAATTTTGTAATGATCCTGATTGAATCAAAATGGAATTGTTGGCTTCTGGAAGAGAGGCCTTCACAGAGAAGATGAAGTGTGTAGGTGGCAGTAAGTAATTCTTTAGGTCGATCACTGTTAGACCCAAGTTCAAATCCTTGTGTGGTTGATCCACTACTCTAGCTGGGTAAGCAGGCAGCGAACTCAATAAAAATTAGGCTAAATCCACTGGTTGAGATTCATTTACTAACTAACAGTTGTGATTTTGGGGAACCTTGGATAGGGGGCTTGTGTTCGGTTGAAAATGGTTGACATCAGGAGAGCACATTATGATAGGAAGATGGTCACAAAAACTCTTCAGCCAACATAGTCCCAACATGTGTCCGCACTCACAATTATACACAGCACAAGTCAAGCGAGACAACAGTGACATTCGATGTCCAGAACTATAATTAGTTGCTTTTCAAGATCACAATATCAATCATGATTTTCTGTTGCGTCAATGGTCGATGTTTCAGTGAATCAGTATAGTTATTTGCGGTGAGAAAAATCTGTCAAATCGGTTTATGGCGACAAACTGCTGAAACCCCTTGCTTAAGATTAATGCTATCACATACAAGGAACCCAAGCAACTATAGAACCTGCACTTGTTTGTATTTTAACTGGTGTACACTTGTCTTGAAGGATGTCTCATCACCTATCACTTGAAGCAAGATCTCTCAATTTAACTACTAAATCAGTGTTAGTAAATTTCATAACAAACTCCGGCGGCTGGAATGCGGCTCCCATGTGTACATTCGTATTACGATACATCATAGTTGAATCTTGCGTTTTCCTTGCCGAGCAATGGAATTCATGAGCACCAGTCTGTTCTAAAATTCTTCGCAGGTTTCTGTCATTTATACCGCCGCCTAATATAATACAAATACATATACACATATAAGATAAACATAAGATACATATGATAATAAATAAAGGTTATTTTGAGGCCAAATTGAAGGCGTGGTTTTATTTATTTAATTTTTTTTTACAAAAGTTCATAGATATAATTTAATTGTTCATATTGTTTTCAACAGAAATAGTACTAGGTCATACATATTTCACCAACCCATTGTTTATTTCTCCAAAAATCTCCATCACATTTGTATATTTTTCTATAATTTCTTTGTTAGTTTTGGATGAAATGGACATAAATTACCATTGGCTATAGGTTTTCATCATGCATAATAATTTAATAACATATTTTTTTAAATAATCTATGCATGAAAAATTAATTTTGTGAAAGGAAAAATAAAATAAAAAAATAAATAAATAAAATAAAAGAGTTATTAAATAAAGTTGTTCATAACTTACCTGGAACAATAATTATTCTACCTTTAGCTTGGTCTATCAATTGTTTTATAACAGGTGCTCCTTCAAGCGCTGTCGAGTCACACCCACTCGTGAGGACTCTATTGAATTTTAAACTGATGATATCTTCTAACGCTTTAGTTGGATTCCGAGCCATATCGAATGCTGTTAAAAAACCATAAACTAAAGTGAAACAAACCTTGTCTAACAACTACTCGAGAACCAAGAAGAACGATCGACCGTTCTAAATTTTCTAAATTATTGATGTTGTGACGATATCTCCGGATCCTGACTTTTTAAGCGAATGTATACGTAGTTTTCGTTGTGCATATTCGATGCAAGTTTTCCAAAGTTATTTTAGTCTGACCCCGGAATAGAGGTATGCATAAGTGAGTACTCGTGTTTTTATATCATTCGATGCCAATTTGGGCTTAATTTTGATTTCAGTTGACTTCATATTTCCATTTATTCTGAGTCAGTTCATGCACTTTGAAGTAGCGGTCGCAACATTCTATATTAAAAACACGAGAAGTCGTCTATATTGTTGGACATCATAAACTTGTAACAAGTCTATTTTTTAAACTCCATGTAACACAATTTGTTAAGAAGTATGTGATATATATGTATCGTCGCATTTGCCTAACGCAGTGATTTTTGAAACTGAGTAATTACCAGCGAGATCTTACTTTTGACATGTATGTATACTGAGGCGCCGTGATGTTATTGTATAATAGAAACGTTTGTACTGCATTAGACTGGCGCAGTCGGGGCGATTGATTTGTTTTTGTAGTTTAAATAAAATAAACAAATTCGCGAAATCACCCCGACTGGTTTATTCTGCATGGCCCTCTATCGACACTGCAGGAACCCGTCGATTTTTCAACGGGTAATTATGTTAACGAGTGCGCTAATTGACAATCATCTAAGCCAACCACAACGTCTCTTCAACTGACCTCTGACCAAGAAGACGTCGGCTGATTGTAGCAGCCGACTTTTTTTAATTCTACGACGAGTACGAGTTACTTTTTTTACACATTGTGATGAAGTAGAAACGACGACTACGACAAACTCGAATTTTAACGTGCCGCCATGTTGGGTCTGCAGAGAACCTTTACCATGTTGACCTCATTATGCACGTATTTCCGCGCCCACCTCATTATAATAAGTGCATTCATGAATATTTAATAGCAATGAATTTCCTGCAGAATAAACCAGTCGGGGTGATTTCGCAGTTACAGGGGATTTCGCGCTAACACCTCCATTTTATTTAAACTACAAAAACAAATTAATCGCCCCGACTGCGCCAGTCTAGTACTGCATGACCTGGAATTTAAGTGTTTGTAATTTTTAGTGATTTTTTTTTGTATTGTAATTCTGATTTATTACAGTGTTATGTGAATTAGAATGAATAAAACGATTATTGGCAATCTACTCGTGAACGATGTTGCTAATTCACGTATGTGTATTCACCCAGGATCCTTTATATAAGTATGGTGCCCTCAGGTCAACTCAGAAAGAGGCTCCTGGGTATTCAACACATGTTTTCAGTACTGCACAGGCGTTGGAAATCAAAACTTGGTTGATAAACACTTCATTTTTTTTTAATTTAACTTCTCAGTTCATTACTCACAGAAAATTGAGGGCACCAACTATAGTGCTAATTTTTACACTTGCAATATGCTTTATTAAAAATAAAAAAACAAAATAACGATAAAATTTGAAAATGCACAGAAGTTGATATTTTGAGCATCAACAGGTTTTTAGTACATATGAAAGCCAATTCGAAATGTGTAAATAATCTAAACCGCTTAATTTTGCAGCTAAGATTTTTTAAGGATTTGGCACTCATGAAGACAACATATGTAAAAATCAACGTGATTCCATGCCTTCAAGACCCAAGTGACCCACTGCTACAGAATTTTAATGACTTGTAAAATTTACCAAAAATAAACCAACAATATAACCAATTTATAATATTAGACTGGTATACTCAGCTTCAACTGTTATTATTAATTCAAAGTTACTAGCAATATTTGAAATTAGCGAAATGTTGAAATATTTTGATAATTCTGACAGGAAAAAAAAATCTTATAGTGACTTATAGCTCACCTCTATGGAAGGTAACTTCTAGTGGTCGTGACAGCTCTGTAAAAAAAAAAAGATCAAATGTTTTTATCCATAATCAATTCTCCAAGACTAATAATTTATCCTTTATTAATGAAGTGCTGCCTTCTTTGATGAAGAGATAATACATGATTAATGTAAGGTATTTCACAATGACAATGATTGTGTAGATATTTGTTAAAAATATATCAATCAAACTTCTCAAAAGTACATTGAACAACAGCAATGCGTAACTGGCTTTTATTTCACCCATCCATACTACCAGCAACACTTCATCTCTGATGACACAATCTCTTGTAAAGTTATATTATTGATTATCAGCATTTGATAGTCTGACAAACATATTTACAAGAAAACTTACCAACTAATTCTCTGCATGCATTCACGTCTATATCACCTCTCCTTGATGGAATAAAAATATTTTAAGTGTTTTCAGTATTTATTGAAATATTTATTCCAAGCCATAATATGGAATAGGTACAATACATGTACAATCCAGCCTACCATTGACCCCTATGTTTGGTTGTGTATGTAATCATTATTTAGAAATATTTCAATAACAGGCTTGGTAGCATGAATTGTGTGATAAAAATGTCAAAATATGTATGGTCAAAATATTTGAAAAAATTATCACTCTTTAATGATAGAAATTCATCATAAAAATAATATTTTTCTATTAGGAGAGAGTGAGCTGATTTTTGACTGTCTGTTTTCTATTTTTAAACTATTTTATATCTGAACACTTTATTGCTGTACACTGATAGAAATGTTATTTCTAAAGATGTACTGTAAAAGCATTATTTATTAACTGGTTTTCATTTTCGTTATTGCGATAATAAATCAGCTACATTAAATTTACATGAACATGTAAAATAGCAATAGAACTCATTGTTTTCCTGCCAAGTTTGTGAATTTAGTGCTCAAAGCATTAAAATAATGAAATTAAATGTCTGTGAAAATAAAATGGTTTTACAGTATTATGTAACACATTACGGTAAAAAAAGTGTATATAATTTTCATTTTGGCCTGAATAATTCATTAGTTTTCATTGATACCTTGTTAAAGCACCAAACACTATACCATCAGCACCACACGCTTTCACAGACATAATATCTTGTCTCATAACATCCATCTCGTAATCTGAGTAACTGAAATCTCCTCCACGTGGTCTGATCATAACATATACTGGCAAATGACATTCAGTTTTCACTACTTTCAGCATTCCTATGGGGATGAAAAACAGGAATATAATAAATTATGTTTATTGGCAATCCAGGCACTTGGCTACATCATGACACGGCATGTAGCAAGTACAAAAAGAGACTTTATGATATATTTGTGAAATAGACATCTTCAATGGTAACATTTTTTCTCCTATTTTTAGGCAGTATGGCAGAGAATTTAATCTCTAAATTACATTTGATTGGGATATTAAAATATTTTGTCAAATTTTTAATAATAATAACTTTATTACACTACTAAAAAACCTTCAGAGGGTTTTTGTATGGTAAGGAACATAAATACATACAATACATAAGAGATAAAAAATAAAATGTTAGTAAAATAAAATAAATTAATTACTTTCTGTGGTTTTAAAAATTGTGCTCTTTAAGTATTTTGCTAAAGCTATATTATTCTCCATAATCTTTTTAAATATGGAATTCACATCCATTGTGTAAATATTTATTGAACACTCATCAAACAGTTTTTTTCTTTGTTCTATATAGCCAGTACAAAATAGCAGGAAATGTTTTTCATCTCCTAATGCTTTAGTGTTACATTTATTACAGTGTCTATTTTCTAATTCTATTTTGGGCTTTGTTCTTCTACCTAATTCTATTTCTAAGTTGTGGTCACTCAGACGGAATTTTGAAAGCATTTTCCTGAGACTGAAATTTGAAATGTTTTGCAAATAATTTTCCATATTATAGCTTACTTTGAATAGTTTGTATGTTCTCAGTTTTGTTCCCCTATTTTCATTGGTTTCACTGAAATTTAGTTTTTCTCTCCATCTTTGAATATAAAACTCAGATAGTCTGAGTTTTACTTTTTTTAGTATTTGATTCCAATTTTCCATATTGTGATCATTTTTTATTTTAATTAGATCATGTCCCAGTGTAGCATTAATAGTCCTTACCCAGTTTGAATTAATTTTTATCATTTCATCCAGGGCTAATTTTAAAATGTGATTATCTGGCAGACTATATAGTCTATGGCAGTATTTAATTTGAGCCAAATTAATTTTTAAGTTTACTGGTAACCTACCAAGTTCTGCTTTCAAACCACTAATTGGCGTCATTTTACTCACTCCTAGGATAAACCTGTAAAAATGACTGCAAACTTGCTCTAAACTGTTACTGTCAGTTGTGATTTCATTGGCCCAGATTTCTGCACCATACATGAGTATAGGTGAAATTAATTGGTCGAAAATTTTCAAACTAAGTGCTGGTGAAATTATTTTGTGGTTTAAGACTGTTTGTCTGATGCTGAAAAGAGCCTTCATTGATTTATTTTTTAACATAGATAAGTTTGTTTTAAATTTCCCATTTGGAGTAAATATTGCCCCTAAATAGCAAAACTCGCTAACAGCTGTTATGTCTTGGTTGTTGATTTTAAAATTCATGTTTTTAATCAGTCTGTTGCTGCAATTAAATACCATGACTTTAGTTTTCTTTACGTTTACTTCTAAATTCCAATTTATACAATAGTCATTTAATTTGTTCAGACAGCTTTGTAGGCCGTCTTCCGTTTCTGAAATAAGTGCAAGGTCATCTGCATATTGGATGCAATTTATAGGTTTCTCGCCCATTAGAACTGGTTTATCAATTTGATCCCCAAATAATTCTGGCAGATCGTTCAGAAAAATGTTAAATAAAGTTGGTGATAAATGACTTATTAGTATTGAATATAAAAATAGATATTCATTGATGATTTCAAATTAGTAATATTTTGTCAGAAATTTAAAATAAATAAATTTGACACACTATTGTGATTGTCACAATAATATATTGTCACTCGTAATATGTGACTTATCAGTACTACAATATCAGTGCAGGATTTTTTTGTCAAATTACTCATAAATTAAAAATTAGTTTGAATACATATATTACAATATCCTTTTGAGTGCATTTTAGACATTTTTATGTAATTTTCTGCAATTTTTTTGTCAATTTTGGATCAAATGGACATAATTATGAATCAGCTACAGATCTTAAAGAATATTTTGGAAAAATTAAAAAAAAAAATATGTATTTTTTCATTTGTGGAAGGCAAGTAAAGTTGTCCTAGCATTCACACAAAGTCATGAGAAGAAATTGCAATAAGAAATATTTTTAAAATTGTAAAGGATAACACTTATTTGTATTCCTAATAAACAAATACATGATGTTGATTAATTTAATTTTTGTTAAAAGAGAAACAAAACTGCGACACTACCTTAGTGAAGCAAAACCCTGACATACCGGTATATATAATGTAAAATTAGTTGTCCATACCTAAACTTGGTGTTGTTCCTCCTTCCACCAAATTAGCACACAACTCTATTCTACTAGCACCTAACAACAACAAAAATAATAAATTTATAAAAATAGGTGCGGCTAAAGACTGCTTGCAAATGTGTACATATAGGCAAGAATATGGATGAAATATGCAAAGTTTTAAAATGGTGCTGTTTTTGTTTATAGGCAGTGCCAATTTGTTGTTGCTTGGTTATAAAAAGTGAGACAGCTCATCCATGATAAAACTACTTCAGAAATGTTCTTTAGTGATACAGTAATTGTTTTCTAGCAATGGAGTGAAAATAGTTCAACTCTGAATGGTGTTTAGTCATTTTGTGCAGCAACACAAGTCGTGCATGGCTCCATCTTGAATTCCTCTCAACTCACACTTTAACCTACTAATAATAACCTGACATCCGCAGTGCACACGCTTCAACGTTCTATGGTTATGTCAATTCTATTATCAGTAAGCAACTCGCGATGCATTGCCTGATTTTTTTGTTTTTTAATCTAGATGAATTAACAGTATTTTTGTACAAAACGTTTTGAATTAAACCAATGGATGTTGTTAACTGTAATTTAAAAAAAAATATTTATAAATGTTGATTATAATGGGTGTTCTTCCCTCTATGCATTAGGCTGATTGCTGATTGGTTAACTCTAGTCATTTTGAAATTATATTCATCTGTACATGGATGTCAAAACACAAGTTCCCTCTTTCCATCACAAATTCACAAGATACCGGTAGTTCTGTTTATAATCTTCACTTCCCTTCAGAAGATTGGGACAAAAATAGCAAAATTTTTTTGAAATAAAAACTAAAATTGACTAAAATTTGTCTGTTGGCTTCAAAATTAGGATTCATTTCCAAAATTATTGAAGAATATTAAAAAAATGCAGAAAAATTTGGGCAAGAAAGTTTGGTGGTGAAAGGGTTAAATATTGATAAATAACCGTAAACCACATCAATGGGTACTGGTAATCTCAATTGAGGGTACGATATTGGAAATGAAGGGTTTATTGAAAAAAAAAATTATCAACTGTTACACAAAAAATAGTGACAGAACCACAGCTAGTGTGTTGAATACATTAATTATTATAAAAAAATTGAAACAGAAATATTTAATATTATCACCTCCTTTCTGGGCTGCAACTGCAGACTCCACACTGTCTACACACACTTCCATCTTGTGATTATAATATTGTTATTACAACTTTCAATCTGAAATATGGACACATCAAACTGAAATAATTAATTTAGAATAGAAATGAAATAATAAATCTATGTGAGTGCAGTATAAAAAATGTAAATTGGAAAATGGAAAAAACAAAGTTGACCAAAAGTTGCTTTAGACTATAGCTATTAATGCAGGAGAGAGCTATTGAAATTGTGCATGTGTGAATTTGTAATGCTGAATAAATCTTTTCTGAGATCCTGGTATTTATTGTGTTTGATAAGAAAACGGGTTTCATCTTTCACATGGTTTTAATTACACATTACAATGTTGAGTATATCCTACAGTAAAGATGAATTATATGGTAACATATTAAACTCATAATGGGAAACAAAGACCCCTATTATGCAGCTGAATAGCACCATTATTTGGTAATTAGAGGCTTTTGCTGTAACAATATTTCAAAAAACTATGGCCTGATGAAGTTTTTAATTTGGGGTTTATTTTAATCCTTAGACCTGGTGCATGTTTGCTTTTGAAGACAGTGGTGTATCAACTTAGATGCTACAGTGCAATTGAGAACTATAGAACACTGCTCCCCTTTAGAGAAAATGGAATGTCCCAAACAGTGCAGTGTGTTTTGGAATGTGGCTAAAAATTGCTGAGTAAAGCATGTGAAGCATTATATGACATCGTTGAACTGCATAACCTCCTATTTTAAAATGATACAACTCCCATAAAAAGTAGTTTATTCCACTACCAAATTTGTCAGTTCTCGATTCATCGATTGGTCCTCTATTTTTAGCAAGCCAATCCTCTATTCTAGCTATACATGCATTTTAATTTGCATGCATGTAGTCAAATGCACCCTATAAAAGAAGCCTGCAGTAGGTGAAAATACTTAGGAAGCTGATCTGACTCAAACCCTTAGTAATAATATATGCGGAATACTGAGTCTGTCTTCAGCACGAGTAAGTTTTGCCATTTGCCATCCTGTACGGGCACTGCTGCCAATGTGATATCTGTACACCTGTACGTATTTTAATTGCAAAACAGCTGATGTATGAGACTTCCCTACATAGCTGGTCGATAGTCTGATTTTAGTTGACCATACCAATGTTACCCTGAGTGACATGCGCCCCCAAGTGTTCGCTCATTGAATAAATTAAAGATACTAGTACTGTATTGTGATTTATTGCGATTTATAGATGTACCGGTATTTTTTTCGCAACCCAGCGCTAGTTGGAGTGATATACTTTCACTAATCGATCACATCCCCTGGCGACAGAAAGGCTGAAAAGAAGCAAGATCACAGTCCATGGAGCTATAATACAAATATACTATTGTAGATCAACAAAGGTGTTGAGGGACTGTGATTAGAGCTCCATGAGGAACATACAAGATAAGCACGTTACCAAAGACGTGTATTATTTAGATCTGAAGATTAGGCAGCTTAAATACACGGATAAGCCCCACAAAAGCCCACCTCCGTGTTGATGTCTCAATACTTACCGAGGAAACTGAGCATTATAAACAATTTACTGAACAAGCATTTCCGAAATCCCACCAAAACAGTCAAGGTTCAAAAGGTTACATTTATGATCCTTTAACTTAGTAAATATTATTCCTCGTACGACAAAATACTTTGTTTTAAGGTATTTCTCATATTTTGAATTTCTAACATTTTAAAACTATAATTATTTAGCACAATTGCTGCACTGAATCCAGCTAGTGGAAGTAAACATTCACAAAACCAAGACGACGTAGAAGTTCTAGACAGAGTCAAAAAGGTCATGATCATTTATGAGAATCCTAGGGAGTACTATTTTCGTCGGCTGCATGTGAATGTTATCACGCAAATAGCATTCTTTTTGTCGATTGCTAAGTTATAAAAGGTAAGTAAATAAATTCTTTACTGACTTTACTTGTTATTTTTTGCGTCGTGGTGTTGCAGATATCAGGAATCCATGCTGGATCACCGTTTGATGGACCTGGGAATGATAGGAAGGTCGTCGACCTGTAAAGCGGCCTGCTCTACTTTCCCTCTATACGTGCATGGACGGTAAGCGTGAAGTTAACCTCAGACTGAAACCCTTCCCCCGATTCAAATACAGTACGCTTATTTTTAAATTGATAAGGTTAACGAAAGTATGCTTCATGCGTCTCTAGGTCATTCTGCA
The DNA here is from genome assembly GCF_978046115.1 of Saccoglossus kowalevskii. Taxonomy (NCBI): domain Eukaryota; kingdom Metazoa; phylum Hemichordata; class Enteropneusta; family Harrimaniidae; genus Saccoglossus; species Saccoglossus kowalevskii. Next base: position 13,957,757 of record NC_140650.1, on the reverse strand, counting down.
GAATAGAATAGAATAGAATAGAATAGAATCTTTATTGCTATCTATATTTGAGGTTTTGATGAAAAGTACAATAAAGTAATAAATTCAGAAAACATAAAAATAACTAACACTAACAATATAGTATAAAGTATCCCAGAGTTAGGTATTTATAAAATAAGACACAATAGTAATGAAAAAACTAAATATAAAATGTATGAAATAAAATAAGCAAGCCATCCAGTATATCAGATTATAAATAGTTTACCCACAGAGGCAGCGGCACGAAATTTTACATGGAGGGGCGAGACTTGCTCATCAACCCTCGTCCCAAAGGCCGGAGCTTACTAGGGGGAACCAGGGGCATACTTAAAATCTAGACCCTCTGAAATGCTATTTCCTGCATTTTGAGGGTCAAATTTTGCTGACACAAAGGGTTTCGGCTTGATTTTCGAGTCGCCCCTCTAACATTTTTTTAGAGGGGGCGACTGCCCCGACTCTCTGCCTCTTTGTGCTGTTGCCACTGACCCAAGAGTATGATGTTGACTGTAAACTATAGCTCTGGTATACTTTTATGTTCCAGATTAAAACTGATATTAGAGATGTGTAAAATCTATGATGGTCAATGCTTAAAATTAATTTTCACAATGCATGATTGGGGTTGGGTAAGGGGGTGATAAGCAAAATATTATGTACATTAATAGGCTATCAATTTTTTCAATAACCAAGAGAAGAACATGTCTCTACCTTGTTTCTTATTGTATTTTGCAGTAGATCACAAAACTGTTGTTTCTGCTTTCTTATTCTGGGAATCATTTCCAATTACATGTCATGACAGTGCAGAATAATTAATAATAGGATGGAGGGTGTGCAAATGGTTGTTGCGATGAACCAGACCAGTATAATAGTGGTGAAGATGTTTTCATTCACATCATGATGTGTACCATTTTATAGAATTGTGATACTACAACTGTACATGGGTGGCTTATGTGAATGCACACAAACAAACATGTACCATACAAATTTCAATGATATCAGTAACATATTAAAATAAAAATTTGTTTGTTTGCATTTGTTTTAATCATTTTATATTTTCTTTTGACCCAGCCTGCATGGTGATATTAGTTGTATAACAATCCAAATGTTTATGTCTAGTTCTTTGCTGTCCTATTTCAGGAAGATTACACTATGTTTGCACTCCACTTGGGTAGGCTCGGCCTCCAACAGTCAGCAGTTCGGTCATTCAGCTTATCCAACCCACTGCGACAATGGAATAAATTACAAGTACAAAGTAAACAGGTAAGAGCAGATATCATGCTCTTCTATTACAATGAATTTCATCGCTGGTAGATATACTGTGGATTGTTTAATTTTCGAGGCTAAGAATTTTGGAGATTTTAGGTGTTTATGGCATTTATGAAGACAACAATTGCCTGATTGTAGCAGCATGGCGTATATTTCATTGTCAATATAGCATTAACTAGGAGTGTAGACAGAAATTTCTCTTAGCTCTCTTGAATTATGAGCCACTTTTTCAAAATTTAAGTTATTGATGATCTATTCATTGAAATTCTCTCTAGTTGGGACAAGTATATTCTTTCCAATTTTGCTTTGTTTGTTTTTTGTATTTTAGATCTGTTTTAGTCTTGTAGTAATGTCTTATCATCATATCATATATCATATCATATCATATATTGAAAAGTAGTTTTATGTCACTGTATAAAAAATGCTAGTGCTACATTGATCACATTCATATCGATGCTGAAAAAAAAGCATGCATGGACTCTTTGTTATCGATTGAGATCTGTTAATAATGTTTTTTTTTATCTATGTCATGATGTTATTTTTTTTATGTGCTGCAAGTTTCACCCGAGTTTACTGCAGATATCAATATATTCCTACAATCTGTTTTCAGATTATAAGACAGAGTGGATCTAATTCAAATATTGGACGATGGTACAACAGATTTGCTCCGTTATGCAGAAATCACTCGCGTTTATTGACAGTAAGTATTGGTCACATTGTCCTTTTTGTACATCAGTCATCATTCTGATAAAATAAGGGGCAATTATAAGCATTTATGTTGTTGGTACATAGTGGGAAATAACTCGTAAGCAGGGATGCACTGTGATGTAACAACAACAAACGAAAAGTACAGCATGGACATGTTGTCACACTAGATAGATACTACCTGCTGCCATTGTACTGTTTCAACTTGTATGTTGTACACCTCTGTGTTTTAAAATAAATACCTGGTGGCGGTGGTAGTATCTAGGCATGTGTCAGAAATGTACACATTCACGGCTGTTTATCTTCTGTTACTATCACTGTGCTTCCCTGCTTTTAAGTGGTTTCCCACTTGATATGTGCCAACAACATAAATGCTTCAGTATCCCTTGTCATATTACCATAAAACGGTAGTAATTGATAAATTTTCTCACAACTTCAGTGCAAAATAATTGTAATTTTTCTATTTTCAAACTCCAATTGAAAACAAAACAAAAACTGACACAGTGGAAGGGATGATCCACAATGCTACTGTGCTATATCCCAGGGATTGCTAATCGCCCCTTTTCCATTATATACTTTGCACACATATTTTGTAATGATTCGTCTTTTAGAGTGGTGCTTTGATGACAGTCCGTTCAACAACAACCAAAGCGAGTAGCAATGTTGCCAAGTCACTTGTTGGTGACATTCCGTCATATGCTAGAAAGATTGTTGGAGGATGGCTGATAATCTGTTCAGGAATGGTTGTTGGTGCTGTGGTACTTGGTGGAGTCACAAGGTAATGTTTACCAAGGGTGGATACAAATAGGAAGGCAAGTGTGGACACAGCATTCAGGGCTTAGTCATTTGTGATATATGACATCAATAGCAGTCTATGAGGGAACAGGAATATATTTTTTCATACACTATTTAATTATATTTTACTGTATATCTGGCTGGATATTAAAATATCCAGAGAGAGTCTAGTCCTGAAACAAACTGTTCTATTACATGGATATTAGTTTTACTCTGGTTACTGATAACTTGTACAATGTGTTCGATGTAAAAAGTTAGTACCGGTATTTTGTTTTTAGATTAACAGAGTCAGGCTTATCAATGACCGACTGGAATCTGATAAAAGGAATGAAACCACCAAGATCAAATGAAGAATGGGAAGCAGAATTTAAAAAATATCAAGAATACCCAGAATTCAAATAGTAAGTGAATTTTTTTTGTAATTTGATGTGAGAGGGGGGAGGGGACTTTGCTATGATAACTTATTAGTACACAGGGAGAGAAATTGATGTTATAGAATACAGGTGTCTGCAAAAATGAAGAAAATGGGTTTGTTGTTTCAATAGTGCAATCAATTAAAGCGGGGGAGTCGTCACCTGCGCATGCGTCAGATGGCCATAGCGTGTCATTGTTTACAAAACAAGCTTCTACCCATGAACCTTTGCGCTTTTAGCGTGTGTTGTTATCGTAGCTTGGGACTCAATTCCCGCGTGTGCGCAGGTGACGACCCTCTCGCTTTAAAATAATGACATACAAGATACAAAAAAGTTATTTCTACAAAAATATATTTCATTGTCTTCGTGCCATGTTTTGATAGATATGGGTCTGAAATTTTATGTACAATATCATGTGAAAAATAAATTATTTCTTCATATTAAATTCAACTGTTTCACCTTGAGTATTTTTTAAATTTAAACTCTGAGATCTTTCCTAAAACTTTGTTATGATGTTGGGACTATGTGAAATATTTGAATTGATGTGAATTATGTGCTGGAAGCTAAAGTTTAATGATTTTCCAAAGAATCATGAAGATTACCTATTCTGAATCATTGCAGCCTGTTGAAATCAAATATTTCCAACAATCCATGCATATATACAGACTGTTAAATATTTTCCATAATATTCCCATTTCCCAAACTTATTAACCGTTTCACCACCAGTTCCTTCTTTTCATCACAAACTCACATTATAGTCCTGTTTTTTGTCTGCACTTTCCTTCAGAAATTGGGACAAAAATAGCCAAATTTTTTGAGAAAAAACTGCAAATTGACTCAAATTTTATCTGCTGGCTCCGAGATTAGGGTTCATTTCCAGAAATATTGAAGAATATAAGAAAAAAAGTGCAAAAAAATTATGGCAAGAAAGTCTCCTGTTGAAAAGGTTAAGCTATGATTTGAGAATTCAACTTTATGGTTCATTACTGAAGAGTTTTCAAGTTTATCCTGAATAACTTTATTTTTGTCAAACAGTTTACATCATGAAATGACATTGGAAGAATTCAAGTGGATATTTTATATGGAATATTCCCATAGAATGTGGGGAAGAGCTATAGGATTGGTTTTTGCTCTACCAGCCATAGTGTTTTGGAATAGAGGTTGGCTCAGCAAAGCAATGAAGCCTAGAGTTATAATATATGGATCTCTAATACTTTTTCAGGTAAATACATATTGCTTTAAAGCGATTCAAGGACGGACACAGCTAACTGTAGTGAAAATGCGTTAAACAAATTTATGTGGGGAACTGAGCAGGTCAGAATTTAAAATAAAAAAAATCATAAATTTATTGACAATTTCTGAACAAAAATCAAAAGGTGTTAGTTTCGAGACAAAAAACAGCGGGATAAGGGGTGTGGTGGTGTGGGTTACTAGACTGTTTTCTCGGAAACACCATATTATTTCTCCATATCATTAAGTCCATTTTTAATTGAAATTTGAATACATTCAGCTGAGGTTCTGAATTTTTTTTTTTGCACTTTCAAATTGCTGTGACCAAGTTGCATTTAGCTAAAAGTTTGAAAAAAAAATTAAGGCCTATAAACACGAGTTCTTATCCTTAAAGATCTTCAAGCTCAATTAGATATTATATGTCATGTTTTTCATACTTTATTAGGAGTTTTGTGATTGGATACATTGGGAAGTTAGGGATTTTGTGATTGGATACAATGGGAAGTTAGGGATTTTGTGATTGGATACAATAAGAAGTTAGGGATTTTGTGATTGGATACAATGGGAAGTTAGGGATTTTGTGATTGAATACAATAAGAAGTTAGGGATTTTGTGATTGGATACAATGGGAAGTTAGGGATTTTGTGATTGGATACAATGGGAAGTTTGCTCCCATAATGCATTGCATATATGTGCAGTATGATGCACAGTATAACAAAATTTGAATTTGCCTTGACTGACTTAATGCAATTGTGTTATAAAGATATATACCCCAGTATATATTGTTTAAACCTGATCTTGATGTTGCTAGGGGCTTCTTGGTTGGTATATGGTCAAGAGTGGGTTGGAAGAACCAAAGACTGAAGACGTTCCACGTGTCAGTCAGTATCGCCTGGCATCGCATTTAGGATCAGCATTATTATTATACACATTGATGTTATGGTCGGGATTGACGCATCTTATGCCAACACAAAATGTGCCAGTAAGTACTAAGGATACTTGTAAAACATATTCTTATGTTATTTTAGGTCTAATCAGTAATTTCGCTATTAAATTCAATATGTCGCAAATTTAAAAAGAAAGTATATTCTCACAATGTGATTGCTGGCACTTAAAGGGAGGTAGTCGTCGTGTCATGTCGCGTCTTTTTCGATATGGGACTCATAGTGATGTATACAACGTGTGTAAAATACATTGTTTATTTACATGAAATTCGAACACGCGACGACGACCGACACGCTTCAAGCTAAATTAAACCTATTGTAATTGTAACAAATCCTTCACACGTTTTTAACTGACATAATTTTTTTGTCATTTTTCCAAAATTTTGATTAAGACTTGTAGCCAATAGAAAAGTATGTCTATTTCGTTCAAAATTAAATAAAGCGTTAAAAACTTTATGAGGCACATTTCGGTTATTTATTGCATAGAGTCGAATTTGCTAAAATGCCTTGTATTTCAAGGGGTTTCACAGTATTTGTCTCTGTCAACACATGGCATTTACTAGCCTGACAAGTTGGCATAGGTGGCGCCCTAGACTGCTGCGATCACCCTGGGGCCACCTACGCCAACAACTACGTCAGGCTAGGCATTTACCTGCTAACATTTGTTTTCACATTTTCTGTGATAAAATGTGACATTAAAAATTGAAAATTTTTCAAATTTGCAGAACAGTGGAGGTGGAAAGTAATATTTAGTTCATATAGTAGGGCTCAACGAGTGATTCGCTTAATAGCCTCTGCCGTGCCAGTGATCATTAATCAAGTCCCATTTTATGAGACTGATGTCATAGCACAGAATGTCTGCCGTTTCTTTGAATAGAAATGGGAAACCATGTCTTCACCAAACTGTAGCCAAGACATACTGTGAAACATTTTATTTTAGCTGGAATTAATTTTCGCCAAAAAAGATTTTTTGGGTGTTTTGAATGGAATTTATTTTTATTGATAATTGATGAGTTGAATGTGAGACATAGGAAAAAAAAAGTGTATTTGCTGTATTTTATTTTAACTGAAGTATCACTTCAGCGAAAATAGCGAAAATAAATTCCAACCGGAAATAAAGTATTCTACAGTAGTCTACCTTTGTAGGTTTGCAAAAGGAACAGTAGAGAACAGTAGTCAATCATGAATATACAATTTTTTATTACAAAGGCTAAATTTTATCCCCTGGACAACAACTAGAACTTTTGATACATTATCTCATGTGGAATTTACATAACATTAACACTGTGTAATGTTGACCTACTTTCCTCATGATCAATGAAATAAAGCACGTACCTAATCCATTATTTTAATGATGAATTGGCCAACTAAATCTTAATTATTGTATGTAGTATGCTGTAAAATTGTATTTTTCAAATCAAGTGATAAAGATGACTGGCAACAGTAGTTTTTGGAAATGTAATTATGTACATGGTTGTAGAAACTGATTATAGTAACATGAATTGTACTGGAAATAATATATCCCCCCCCCCTCCCACATAGTAACAACAATTACGGTTTAATTCTCAACACTATTTAAAACTACATTTATCGTAGTACCATATTTTCTCTATCAGCAGCGCATGCATTTGCATAAATTACCGCTTCTATGGTTAAAATGCCCAATATTTTAATGTTCCTGTATAAAACATTAATGTGCTTGTAATAGAATAAATACAGTAGAAGTAATATTTATTTAAGTAATACATCTTAAATTTCAGAAGAAATCTGAAAAGCATGATGAAATTGCTGCATTTACTTTTATCGAATTTGACTATTTATAGAACTTTAGCTAAAGTGCAAACAATCTCATTGTGAGAATATACTGTAGAATACTTTATTTTCGCTTGGAATAATTATTTTCGCTGAAGGGATGATTTCGTGAAAATAAAATCCAGTGAATATACTTTTTTTCCTACATTTCACATTAAACTCATCAAAAATCAGCGAAAATTAATTCCAGCGAAAATAAAGTATTCCACAGTCCTTAAATTAGCGACATCTTGAATTAGCAAAATTACAAATGAAATAAGAAACGTGTTTTTGAGTACATAAATTATAAATATTTTTAAAATTATGGTATTTCATTGTTGTATATCAAAATTATCTCTATTATATGTTTTTAGGCTATAGCTAGCAAATCCCTCCCTTTACTGAGAAAATCGGCTCACTTTGCGTTAGCAATGATATTTACAACAGCACTATCAGGTATGATATAAACTACATGTATATTATATTTATTAAACATAGTATTTGTGAGAAGGGTCAAAGGTTAGAAGTCATGCAAAAATTGATTTGCATGCAATTTTTCAGTTTTTTCCACCTTGCAGTTGTTTGTTGTCCAAAGTAAAAAAAATAATTACTGGGATATTTTAAAAAAAAAGAAGGAAAAATTTCATATTTGAATTTTGCTAAATTGATATATTTCATGTAACACATTTATATACTCCTGGCACAACAAACCCATTCTCTACATCTTAATAAATATTCATGAGTTTCACAATTGGATGATAATATTTCAAAATATATATATATGCGTAGTGTGCTTTGTAATTGGCTGGTTGGATTGAATTGCCATTGATATATTTAAATATATATATATAAATAAAAGGAATAGGTTTGTTGGGCCGAGAGTACAAATTTAATGACTAAAATGTCTTATAACAGAGGTACATTACTTGGGGCTTGCAAATAGTGTGACATGATACCAAGATCTTGTTTCAATCTTGCTCTCACATAAGCGGTCCCAACTCAGGACAATGTGAATGCGCATGCCCAAGGTAAAGAAGATCTGATCATGATCTGACGGAATCACGATCTGTACATTTTCGATTTATTACATTTTTTCACTATAATAGTGGTAGGACACAATTTGTTTTATTACAAACCTTGAACATTGATATACATTGTATGTCATGTCAGAAGGTCATAGCATCAGTCTCTCGCTATCTACGAGATGAGACTTGAATGGAATCTTGATGTGATGTCACCATACAGTAATAGGCACGTTACAAACCCCAAGTAATGTATCTCTGGTTATACTAGTGAAATGATTTTGTTTCACAACCTTTCAAATTCTCCCAACTATCAAATATGTAAATGAGATGATGCATATTGCACACCCTGGTACTATACTAACATCACTGACAGGAACACTAATTTCATCATAGACCCTCCAAAATTTACATAATCTCACAGTGTTTTGCATAACCTCTTCACGTAACTTGCGAGACTTTGTTGAGATTATCGCTAATACGTGAATCGTTGGGTAAACGAGATTAAAATGATTACAACTTACATAGATCAGAGGAAATACCGCAGTTTCCTATCCTTCTTTTCACCTTAAAAAAACATTAGGTATTATTTTGTTTAACTGCTCAAAAATATTACAAATTGTTGTTTTGTTAAAATGTACCTGTATTGTGACAATACGGTGTAAAATTGTCATTTCTCTATTTAATATTACGGCATCAAGTGATTTTCCAGGATATCCGGACTACTGCAAAAATTTGACCCCTGCCACTACCGTTGCACAACATATGTATCCGTTGTTATTTTTCTCTTTTAAGGTGCCTTTGTTGCTGGGTTGGATGCTGGTTTACTGTACAACAGTTATCCCAAAATGGCCGACAAGTGGATACCAGATGACATATTAGCACTTTCCCCTACATGGAGGAATTTTTTTGAGAATCCCACAACTGTTCAGTTTGACCACAGATTATTGGTAAGACATGTATACCGGTGTATATGTATATTTTTTGGGTTTCCACTAACATATCACTAGGCACCTGTAGCAAATTTATTTGAGATTCAACTAAATGTATCACAAACCATGAATTATTATGGCAAGATGGCATGCATGGACATTACACAGAATATAATAATGAGTTTAGTGTGTGTCTGTCTGTGTAAGCCAAATTTGGGTAGACATAATTAGTTTTGGGGCATGTCTATGCATATAAAGTAGATAATTTGCATATTGTGTCATTTCAGCCTTTGTAAGCAAAATCTCAAAAACATCAAATGAATAACTATAGAATTTGCTGTATGCTGGTGCTGAACATCTGCTGGCTAATGATCCTAACATCTAATGCCATTGCTCTTTCACTGACTGCTGGGAATTTTCATTTCCTATTTATTTATATAACAACAATGATATTTATGTTATGCATTTTTCTTTGATTATCCAACTACTTTCAATTGAACGTAGATATTATACTAACCAGATCAGCTTCAAATACAAGATTCTTATCAATCATTGTGAAATGTTCAATTTTGGTGTGATTAGCAAATGAAACTTTGCTAATACAGGGTAAAAAATGGCTAAAATAAAACATTTGTTAAACATTGAAATGAGTGAATAGGTGATTTTCCGTACAATTGCGAGATCTCGCGAGATGCATGAAAGATGCGCGTCGAACGTCTGCCGCAAAAATTGAAGGATTTGATTTTGAACTCGAATTTCCTTATTTCGTAGCTCACACCGACCGGCCGATCTTCGACAGAGGAATATTGCTTCCGAATACCCTCACTTAATCGAAATTGCCTATCATCAAATGTGGACAGCACATTCTTAAGCATGGAAATGTCATCAAAATACTTTCGCGATTGTCAAATCCCACGCGATGTTTGACGCCACTATGACGCTATGACCTTTGTTTGTCCTGTTTTACGTTCGATTTCACGCATAACGCGTGATTCTCGCAGTGTACGGAAAATGGTCTATTAATACAGTAGTATGTAGTATTGAGGAGCATGCTTGCTATTATTTTCCTTGCTTCTATTTTAAATTGGGAAATTTGGTAATTCTTGTTTCTTTCTACAGGGAACAACAACTGCAACAATAGTAGGACTTTTGTGGTTTTATGCAAAACGTGTACCACTACATCCTAGAGGCAGAATGGCAATCAACTGTATGTGTGCTATGGCTGGAATACAGGTATTCAAGAATTTAAGATCAATTCTTTTTTAGTCAGTTTCTTGTATCTATTAAATTAAATTTCATGCCAAGACTTAAATTTGTTATGTAATAGTTATGTTATGTGAATACTGTTTTTGACGATCATGTTGATTAACTCCTATGAGAATTAAGCTAAAACATGATTGCTAACTACTGTAAAATCTGTATTAGAAACCGCGGCTTCTATTAAAATGGTACAATGCAACAGAGGGGATGCGGCTTCTATTAGAGCATCTACACATATGAGAAATGATGAATTTTTGGTTCTCAATTATTCAAAAAGAATGGGTGCGACTTCTATTAGGGATGCGGCTTCTAATACAGATTTAAAAAAAAAATTCTTGACAATTTGCTGAGCGAATGGTGCCCTCAAATAAATGACAAATAGCAAATAAAACTTGAATTTGTTTCCATGGGAACTATTTCTATCTGAACTTTCAAATAACCATATATATCACACTATAAATAATTTCAGTGTCAAAGTAGTTATCATGTCACTCATAATTTCTGTATATTAATTAAAATATTTAACTGCATGAAATAATACAATACTGTAAAAGGATTAATTATTCACTGGGTTATAATTTTGCTTATTTTGCTAACTGGAAAATGCACTAAATTAAAACCAAGTGAATATGTACAATTTAGCGTGGAACACATTATCTAAATGATAAAACCGGGAATTTAAAACACACTTAATATGCCTGAAATGGTAAATCAGTGAAATTTAAACCCAGTGAAAATTAGTCATTTTACAGTATATCATTATACTGAATATTGGAGCTTTTTTTTTTTAAATCAGTGTTTTGTATTATGAAATCAGTTGCTACTGTAAAGGGGTTAATTATTCACTGGGTTTTAATTTTGATTATTTCGCTGACTGGAAAATGAGCTAAATTAAAACCCAGTGAATATGTAAAATTTAGCATAGAACACATTATCTAACTGATAAAACTGTGAATTTAAAATCCACTGAAAATGGTAAATCAACAAAATTTAAACCCAAATTAAAATTGATCATTTTACAGTATACTGCTTGTTTAATAAGTGTCTTCTGAAATAGTATTTATCAACTAGCAATAAGTTCCAGATGTTGCGTAATTGAGTAAAAAATACGAGTTGCTATGACAAATTTATTCTCACTTAATAATGTAATCCTTGTACATTACAGGTTACACTTGGTATCTGTACCTTGTTATACTATGTACCAACCAAATTAGCAGCAAGCCACCAGTCGGGATCCGTTGCGCTATTAACAATGGCAATCTGGTTTCTTAACGAGTTGAAGAGAATCCCTAAATGAAGAGATCAACATGCTTCATTCGCTGAATCTTGTCAGCAAACTTGTTTAGAAGAAATGTGCCATAGTAGCCCCAAAACTATGAAACATAGCAACTTGAAACCAGGTCAAAGGTTATTCAAGTCAAAGGTTACATGGGTCAACAGTTGCCTTTATAATGGATGTATGACACATGCAGATTATATTTTGCAATCTATACTTAAATATTTAATAATTTTACATTCAATTTAATATAGATAATTATGATTTAGTCAATTATTAAATGCCTCAACCAGATATTTAGATTATGCATGAGCACAAGATGCAATGGAATAAGTCAGCAGATATTGTAAAATTAAGAAATTTTGCAATAATCTCAGAAATTTAATTTGACGATATTATTCAGTTTTGTAAAATGATTTTTTTTATTAAAAACAGCATTGTGACAATACAGTAATTTTAGATTACTCATGAATGTGATTTAGAATAAGTCAATATTAGGATGCCAGTTTGGCGTACCACATTTTGTTTATTACATTCATTGAAGCAATTCTTCTCTGGTGACCACTTAATGAGTGTGTTAGAATATATTGTATGTAGTAGTCAAAGAGATAGTTGCTTTGATTGCTCAGACGGTTTTCAACTGTGATTCTAAGTTAATAAATGCATTTTTTTACTAATTTATCAGTTAACCACATCCATGTAGTTACCAACACATATAAAAAAACACAAAAAACATTCAATTATTTTCTGCTTGATTGCGATATATGGTATTGGGGTGAATTTCACAGGAGTCCAATGTAGCTATGTAATTACTACTACTTGTATATATGGAGCCTTTGCGATTCAGTATTCAGACGTGAAATTTAATGCTAGAATGGGCTATAATAATGCTGAATAAAATTGATTAAATTATGCATTTACATTGTATTATTTCTTTTAGAACCATGTTTGTGAATCAGATTAGTCTGCGTTATCTTGTCTTTTCAATTACTCCATATCAGTTGATTGAAATTGAGAATCCAAACATTCTCGTTCGTTGTATTTTTTGTCAACTGCTTTTAACATACTCTTTCAGAATCTTATGTTTCATTTCTGCCACAACAAATCATCATCTATTGTGTACCATGTAATTTTTAATTCTTTGGCATTGTGGAATAACTGAAATAATAAAATTTGATTTCTTCAAAAGAATGATATTTTCTTGACTTCCATATTGTTTAAAATACATGTACTGTAAAATACTTTATTTTAGCTGAAATTAATTTTCACTATGACATCATAAAAACCTCTAATTCTGATAAGGGTGATTTATAGCGCATAATAATAGAGTCTGTGGTATGCTTGCTACGAAAGTTGGTGATGCACACAAGGCACACAAACAAATTGGATGCGAAAATGCACTTTTCCACATAAAATGCATAACTAGGATTTCTTGAAGCAAATAAATCATAATAGGTCAGTTTAACGTTAGAGGTCGACCAATATAAATCGTGAAGGTGGCTGGATCCTTAAATATGTGGAGAATCATTGGATATTTGACTGGATATTACTGATTGTATTCAACTGTCCAAAGTAACGTCTCGTAACAAAACAGCATTATTAATGATTTCATTTTGTTCAGTTTGTTTCTGCCATAGAAAATAAACTATTATACAGTTATTTCAAAAAAGATGCATCAATTCATGTTAAACTGAAATAAATGTGAAAAAAAAAAACCTGTAGAAGAAAAAAAAAGCAAAAGCCAATCTGGAGAACCCGGGCATCGATCCCGGTACCTCTCACATGCTAAGCGAGCGCTCTACCATCTGAGCTAGTTCCCCATTCATGCTTACTGTAATAATTTTATCCATCATCAAGATTGCCCTGAGCTTATTTGCGCTTTTCGAATAAGTAATTGTGGTTATTCTATGAATTATTATGATATTTTTTGGCAAAATTCCATTGATGTTTGATTTGTATAGAAGATTCGAGGTGTGCATTGTTAAAGGTGCTTCTTTATCTCCGTCTGGATTTCTTCTCCCGCCAAAACACAAAACAACCGAGAGGGCGCCATATTGTGTCTGGGTGTCGATCGCAGATCTTTACTCTGACCGATTTTGCTTAAAAATTCATCGAAGCTGGCGACTTGAGTGATCTTCTTCAGTTGAATCGTGTTTTTGGTTCTCTGAGAAAACACGGTACACTATGTACATCAAGCAGGTAAGTGATATCGGTGCATTTTCCATAATTTGCCGTAATCAGAACAAAAGACAACATGTCTGTTATGCTGTTTTGCCTAAACGAAAGTCATGACATCCAAGATACCCTTGATAGCACCACGGAGTTAGTTGTGCAGTTCGAGTCAACACTATCTGTGGATTCCAGAGCATGGTTCACACGTGTTAGCAGCATTCTGTGTTCCTTCAGTGTAGTTGAAGTGCAATAAATTTGCATTTTGTGGATCGGATTTATAATTATATACTAGAATACGTGTAAAAAAAAATCCAAAGATATATAATTACCGCCCAGGAAATAATATTTCATCCCAAAACAAAACCTGTAGAGTGCGTTTACTGGTTACGTTATAACTCGAATTATACAATAAGAAATTCCAACAGAAACAAAAACCCAGATCTGTTATGATTTAATTTGTAAATAATTTATTCAGGTCAAGTGGATATTTTGTGATTAATTCTGTGGTTTTGCAAGAAACACAATTAACATGAGTTATTGCATTTGTGCTTGCAATTAAATCATAGTGGCTTTCACATTTTAAATTATAACATAAATACTAAAAATATCAATAACATCTATTCACCCTGAATGAAAAATTCCCTGCACTAAAGTAAAAAAAGAGAATGTTATACCCACAACAGTTTGTTTCAGTCCTTCAGTTCCTAGGTTTTGTCCAAAATGCACTGTAAACCACAATTTTGAGTGTTTGTGGCAATGGGGTAGGGGTGCTCTTGAGTGTTGGCCTGAGAGAATTGCATCAATGCACATTCTCAAAGTGATGCTATAGTTTGTCAGAGGTCAAAAATGTACCAAGAAAATGTACTTACCGATAGAAGTAGTGTGGATTTGGAAACTGCTAATGAAGTGTGTACAAATGGTCAGCTTAAATTAACTTTACTTTTGACAACAAAATTGAATCGAATAGAAATAGAATAGAATCTTTATTGCTATCGTTCCCCATATTTGAGGTTTTGATGAAAGGGACAAAGTAATCCATTCTGAAAACATAAAAAAAATAACTAACAATACGGGCAAGAAAAACAAGATGCTGGTTAAAAACTGGTTAATTTGTATTTTCTGAAGCACCTAGTTTTATTGAATTTTCTTGTATATTAAAACTTCTATAAATGTGTATTGCCACATCATTCATAATGTTTTCATCTTTATTTTTTAAAATATTAATTAATAACTGTTATTTGCTTTTGTTGTCTTGAGTAATGCAGTGTTCTCCCCAGGCTCAGAGGCAAGCATGGCGGTCTAATTTGCATGCTAATTTGCATACTAATTTGCATATTTTTCAGGATTCACTCTCACAAAAACAAACATACAAGACAGTATTAAAATGTATGAGAGACTTTATTTAAATTACATAATACTTTACATAATATACCATAATTTGACAAGATCGTCATTTAATGTGAACTGTTCCATAAAACTTAGTCTAAACTAATCCTTCTGACTTTGTTGTGCTCCAAACATTGGCTGCCTTACTGTAGTTAAACTCGACCGTCATAGACTTGCACGGGACTTTGCAAAGAGTGGATCTTCTTTATGGAACAATCATGTTGTGCTTTGAGCATTAACTGCACAACATTCCTAGTGGGAAAAAAATGATAAATAATAAAAAAAAACATCGAGGATTGAGGTTCAAATAAATGTAAACATAACGATTGAATTGTGCCACAATCGGGAACCCAGTGTCGTACGGATAGCATTTCGTCTGCAAAACATGTTGTTTACATGTTGGTTTTGTCAGGTCAACGACAAGGAGTCTCAGGAATTTCGAGGAAAAAAAACATGAGGTCACTATTCAATTAAAATTAAAACGTAACGATAGAATTATGTATACAGATCGGGATTCCATCGATCATAGCGCGTGATGATAGCAGCTGTCGTTCACAAGACGTTGACAGGCCGCCATCTTGGAAATACCTACACAGGTCAACATGTGACCGGAAGATTACAAAATTCAATTTTTTTTTTGCTTGGACAAATTATAACATACGCGTACCCATTAATCTATGAAGATATCCATAAATAATCTAAAAAAAGTTGACAGTAACGAGTGATGTTTTTTTTCATGTCGTGTCTATACCAGCCTCGTGTCTAAGATGTTGATTGAAATCGGTGTAGGCCTACCATGTTCGGTGTTCTAACGATTGGCAAAACATACACACACTGGCATTTTATTTCTAAAATTACGAAATCTTACCTGAACAATTGACCTTAATCAGGGAAATGTCTTTTTCCACGACTCATCAAAACCAGCCTTACGCCGTTTCTGTGTTTCTACACGCTTCCGTTTCTGTGCTGTGCTAGCGGTGATTGTACGTTTTAGCCGGGCGGCATCACCTTTTTTTCTTTTACATGTTTTGTTATATACCATCTCGGTGTTTGCAACTTGAGTGACAATTTGTTCCCCATTGACAGCGTCTGTACTTCACACGTGTTTAACAATGGGACTGTTTAATTTGTCCAGGTAAGTTCAAACCGCCGTGGCGTAGACGGTGATAATTTATGCAGTGCTACGTGTGAGCGGGTCAAATGAATGTAAACAATGCATCCTATTAGCATGGCGGTGAAGTTGTAAGCATGGCGGTCCGAGCCCAAGCGTGGCGGCTGGGTCGCCAAGCATGGCGGTGCCGCCATGCTTTGTTCTATGTGGGGAGAACACTGGTAATGTTGTGTTTTCTGAACAAACTTCCTCTTTCTTCAGTGTATAACTGACAGGACAGCAATATTGTATTATATTGAATATCATTTCCGACATGGTAACCAGTGTGAGTGCATCTAAAGACTTTGATCTTATGCACAACATTTACCATTGACAAGAACATTTATTCTCTAACTTGCAATTTCTGCATTTGCATTATTATATTATAATCATGGAGCCGAAATATATTTTGGATAAGGATTTGCATTATAATTAGCATATGATTTACATAATTTATTTATGATATTTGTACATTTTTTTTTTATTTTTCATAAACTACTCACTGTATTACATTTAGTTTTATAATTTAGAATGAAAACACGAGAGATGGCTTAAATCAGAAAAATCAATATTATTATAAAGTACTCATCCGCTATTTGTTGTGCAAAAATAGTGGCAAAATATGTAATGGTGTATTCTCAGTTAATTGACAATAACTACTGAACTGTATAAAATATCTCTGGCCGTAGTGTAAATTTAACGTTAGAGTAATTGTAAACAATCATGGCAGCCTTGTGTGTTACGTCAATCAAAACAAATCTACCCAGAATGCAGTATTTCAGTTCTCGACACAGCGTTATGATTATAGTGCCCCCAATGGCATATAGGCTGCCGTCTATGAATAAGATAGGCCAAAAGATCGCCAGCCATGATGGAAAGCAAGTTGAACTATTTGACATTATGTTTTCTGGGCCTCGCGTAAATAGGTTGATGGCACACAGAATTCTGTGTCATCACTGATTAGTTGTCTCTGTGACTTGTGTACATTAACATGGGAACTTGCTGACTGACCCATACGTACATGTAAGACCCGCCCACAATCCTCTAGGCCGATTTACTAGTATATTATTCATAGATTTTTCAAAGTCTTACGATAATGGATGACATATAGTCTCAAGTCCATACGAAAGCCTGAAATCATCTATTCTGTGTGTTTGCATGTGGCCTTTGTTTTGCATTTAGAAAACTTGGCTTGTCTGATGCAAATGGTCGGCAAGCATTTTCAGTCAAAATGTTTAAGATTTTTTTTAACATGTTTTTTTTTCTTGATTGCAGGTTACCATCCAAGGTTTCCGTAGTTATCGGGACCAAACTGAAGTAGAACCTTTCAGCTCTAAACACAATGTCATAGGTTTGTATTATAAGTGTTTTGTATACTGTATTTACTCTAGTATAGTAGTGCATTCTCTGATGTAAGTTACTGAGATGTGTTTATGGCTAAATTTGTTTAAGGATCTGATAAATAATAAATGCAATTTTGGGTTAGCTTGAACTAGAGATGTTTCTTAATAAAACAAGTACGTTATACGAATACGTGTACATGGAATAATTGTAAATTATTATAAAGTGTTTCAGTGAGGTTTAGTAATCACCTGTTCTTGTGCTATTTGTTTATTGAATTTTTGACAGTGAGAAGTGTTTAACATTTTGTTCCTATTACATAAAACTTAAATATACTGAAATTATTTAACCCTTAAGACGCGATGTACGAGAATACTCGTAATAGCGCGTCTGAATCCCACAGCGAAGTACGAGAATAATCGTAAACGACCCTCTGAGAAATTGCGTTGTTTTGAATGACGTATATGTGGAGTACATCATCAATAAAGCCGAAAAACGTATGAAATAAACTTTGACCTGTGTATATGTGTGTGTTATTCTTGCCTCAACCGGGGATTCCCCGCCTAATATGCAAATTGCATGTACAAATTCCATAGCTCGACCGCTAACTTTGAATGTTTGACTAGCAACGCAATCAAAATGGCGACGCCAAATTTGCATTTCAATGACCCTGAAATACAAGCTGTATGGGACGAAATATTTGCAGATTCTGATTCTGAATACGAATTTGAAGGTTTTACTGCGGAAGAGATCGATTTTGGTGATATTCCGAATGATGATACCGAGTGGGAGATTCAAAATTCTGGAGTGGAAGTTGCCGACGATACTCGTCTTGGTTGGTCATCGAAAGCAAGTGGCGACGACATTTTGGTACCGCCGTTCACCGGTGTTCCGGGACTCAATGTTCAATTGCCGGAAAACGCAACCGCATTAGATTTTGTCAAGTTATTTCTTAAAGATGAGGACATTATCTGCATTGTTGAGCAGACAAATGCTTACGCAAATGGTCATCTTGCACGCAACGATGAAAACTTGGAACCGCACTCCATACTCCGGAAGTGGAAGAATGTAAACATAGACGAGATGAAGATTTTTCTTGCCATGACAATCGCTATGTCGATGCTCCATAAGAACGATCTTGATGATTATTGGAGCCTAAATCCGATAATTTCGACGCCTTTTTATCGTAGCATGATGCCAAGGGATAGATTCGAGCTCATTTTAAAATTTCTGCACTTCAATGATAATGCTGCCTACGTCGTTCGCGGTGAAGCCGGATATGACCCTCTTTTCAAAATCCGACCTCTGTATGACACCATAACACGCCGTTTGTCGGAAGTTTATACGTGTGAGCAGTGTATCAGTCTTGATGAAGGGATGGTGCCATGGAGAGGGAATATTCACTTCAGGCAGTACATTCCAAGTAAACCAGATCATTTTGGTTTGAAATCATACATGGTGTCAGAATGATCAAGTGGGTACACTTCTGTTTTTGATATATATACTGGGAAAAATTACACCCCTAACCCCGATACAATAGAAAGTGAAAATGAAGGCCATACTTTCAATGTAGTAATGGGGCTGATGAGAAAAGGTAGTTTGCTGAACAAGGGATACAAACTGTACACGGACAATTACTACACCAGTCCTACGCTTATTGACCATCTAAAAGCTGAAGATACAATGTTAGTTGGTACAGTTAGAATGAATAGAAAAGAAATGCCTGCAGCCCTGAAATTGCCATTGCGACAAGGTGAAGTCATTTATCGTCAGAGAAATGGAGTCTTGGCAATGAAATGGAAAGACAAGCGTGACGTCACTATGTTGTCATCAGTACACATGCCAATTTGGAAATCTGTTGGCCTATCCAGGGGATCCGGAGAACCAATTGTGAAGCCTTTGTGTGTTGTTGATTACAACAAAAATATGGGAGGTGTGGATCTTTCAGACCAGATGATCAGATCGTACACAATGCATCGCCGACGTTCAAAGTGGTATATCAAGCTTTTTTTCCACATGATAGCTCTTCTTGTCACTAATGCCTACATCCTTCACAGGAAGTTCAGTGCCAAGAAGCTAACTCACGCTAAATTTCGTTTATCCATTGTTCATGATCTTGTTTCTAGTGCAACCACTGCACCCATCCCAGCACCAAAAGGGCAAAGATCAGTTGGTCAGCCACTAAAACGACTCGAAGAACGCAACTTCCCCTCACCCATCCCTGCTTTCCCTGGTAGTAAAAAACAAAACCCAACTCGCCAGTGTGTAGTTCACAGAGCCTACTACAAAAAGCATCAAGATGGCAAGCGTCCACAAGAGAGTCGCGTGTGGTGCCGCAAGTGTGAAGTCGCCTTATGTACATACCCATGCTTTGAGATTTATCACAGCAGACGTCACTTTGATGCAGTTGATCCAACAGATTTCCATTTTGATACCTAATTCGTTACTCACTTAGTATTGTGTGCATCTGTGGTCTGAATTGTTATTGAATAATTTCTATTTGGAAATTTTGTCTTGACTTACCTGCAATTCTCTAATTTTCACTATTGCATGCTGAAGCTCATTAGCTTGTTTATTATATATACACATATTTGAAAACACAAGCAACTACTACAAATAAATTGATCTAGTTGCAATTGTAAATAAATAATTATCCATGAATGCTTTTCACAGCTTTCGTAAACAAAATGGAGATTTTCCCCCTAAATTGCGATGTATTAAATGCTTGCAGCTCTTGCATTCAAATGTGTTTTTCATCAAACAGCTGTTGTTGGTGCTAATGGGTATGCTAATGATATGCAAATTTATTTATTACAATGCAATTTTTGTTATCAAAATATCACATTCTTCATATAATATATTTACAGTTCTGTTCAATATTTTATATATTTTACTTCCATGAGTTTTTTTTCGTGGACATTTACATAATTTCTGTCTTAATTTTTTTTTACCAAAAACAATCATTATTACATCAAAATAAAGTCCCAAATTTGTGTAAATTACATCAATAAGGAGTGGCAACTGTTTGATGATCACAAACTGCAAATCCAAGTGTTGGTTATTTCATTCACTATAACGACTTATTTAGGTAGTCTTTTTTATAAAATGTCATTCATTGGTGCTAAATGATATGCAAATGATATGCTAATTTGTGTATATATGGTCCGAATTTTTTTTTCTAAATGCATACTTTCAGAATATCAACAAATTCCTCAGATAAATGATAGCCATCTGACTTATAAATATTAAATAATAGAAGAATAATATTTTTATTTAAATTTTACTAAAACTGTTGTTTTTATACCCAAAATGTATACCACAAAATCTATAAGTGGTCATAACAATACAATATTATGAAAGATTGTTTTTTCTAGATATGTTTACATATCACATTATTGACTTTTGCATGGCAAATAAAAAAGTTACGATTATTGAATCCACAGTGACTGTCTGTCTTATTTTTTTTTAAAAGAATGCAGTGGGGGGAACGTTATGGTCAGATAAATTGAAGCATGTTAAGGGTTAAGGTAGCAGGATAGTTTTTTTGCATAAAAAATGTAAACACCTATAATCGGAATAAATTTTACAAGAAACCATACAATCTATATATGTTTGGAAAGCTCTTGACTTGTATTTTCCTATTATTAATATTTTGTGAACATTGTGTTTGTTTTAGCGTCACGTGATTCTGAAAATCAGCGGGGCTGATAATTTAACTAACGTGAATAAAATTTTAATTGTCATCTCTACAGTCATTCATGCGATCAAAAACTTTACACTGTTTTGAAGTAAAGGATATGAAGTTTAAATCCGTATTTCTATTTTTTGCATTAAGTTTTTTTTTTCTTTCCGAAAATCACAAATTTCCAGCACGTTTTTTGGTGTTAAAGTTAGAGTATACCGTTGGTTTGCGCGAGGTTTGTGAAAAAACGCAATAGAATTTTGCAAATATGCAAATACGGATATGAAGCCAACATATCAAAGAGTAAAAAAAGCTAAACGGCGACATCGTAGCGCTATTCACTGAAACGCCATTTAAAATTAGGTCAACGGTAATTGCCAAAATCCGAACACCGAGAAATCGGCACTTTTATGATTTCAAACTTCAATCAACGTTAACTCCCGTTTCAGCAGCAAAATTTACATGGGCTAATTGTAAATAAAATGCTTTGAAAGTTGTTTTCGAGAAAAATCATGAACCAACATTTATATCTGTGAAAAACTTTGTTTTTTGGCCGTTTTCTTTCACGCTGTGGAGTTTTGTGACGGTCTGTGCTGATAACGAACGGTAACGTCATTCATTAGAGCTTGGATTATGCAAAGTGGGCGGTTCTGTTTGCGAATAACAAACAATACAGAGACTACACTTGGCAGTTGAAGTGTTTGCAAATACAGTGTATTTATTTTTGGGCCGTTGTGTTTGTAAACTTATTAGTTCAAGCATGCCACGAGTTTCGGAGTCTCCTGGAGGCAGCTCGTACATACTGGCGAAAGGGCGGACCCGTTACTGGTTGAGGTAACCCCTAATAGCTTGACAGTTTCACCAGAGCGCACCGTCCCGCTCCAATCGCTCGCATTCCAATGGCAGCCTTTTTATTTATTTAGAAAACTGCTCCCTTCTTTCGAGATGACGGGAAGCTAGGCTGGCTCAGTTTCGATCGAATACAACTGCCTAGACCGTGACGCCTGCGCTCCACTATTGAGATATTGCCTCTTTGCAAAATTTACAAATCTCTTTTTCTAGGGCGCCATTCAACAGTGACATGTCAACGAGTCGAATCTCGCCGTCTTCAAACGATCGGCCGTGACATTCACTCTCACTTTCTTCTTCTACGTCGGAAGTTAACAATATTTTCCTGCGAGATACATACATCTCTCGAACGTTTTGAACAGGAGTATCACCCACTATATCGAAGTCTGATTCATCGGACTCCCAGTGTCACGGTAAAACTTTCTTCGCCCACTTCATGGCTGACACTGGTTTCGACGGGGAAATCCGTTCTGTACGAACCCAGCATCGTCTCTTTCACAATCTTTTTTGACAGGAGTGATCATTTTTTTGATGTTTTTCTTCTTTCTTCCTCGCTTTCTTTTTCTTGGAAATTTTCGCGTGCTTACTATCTCGTCCATAATTAGTGAATGACAACTAAACTAAAGAATTACTGATAATAATTGTAAAATGTGACCCAGTGATTTATGCCGGCATGTAGCATTTCCTGTGCTATTAAAAATCAAACCCCGTGTAACCTCAGGTCTTATACTTGTAGATGAATCTCTTCAAAATTTAATTGTAACCGGACTCACAGTTATCTATAAAAACTACCTAGATTTTAGATGATCCTTTTATTTTTTACCGAAGTCGTACGAAAAAGTCAACCCTTGCCTTGCGTGAAACACTGGTCCACTATCCGATGTCAAGACGTCGGCCGGTGGGGGGGGGGGGGCACGCTACTATTTCGTTGCCGTGCATTTTGTTCGCATGAGTACATTAGATAAAACAACCAAGTATTTATCAGACAGATTTATTACATGTAACATAATTTACGAATTTAGAAAAACCTAAGCATGCAAGTATGCCTACTTGGTGAAAACTCCTCTGAAAAATGGTTTATATAAACCAGGTCCAAGCATATTCTTATCATTGATCAACCCTTACATGTAGTTTGTGGCCTGAATTTACATGCAATGCATAGCCACCACAGATGGCCGTATTTTATTGTTTGCAACCATATTTTGTAAAAGGGAGCCCCCTCCCAATGTAACTGCATTACTTCTGGACTAAGAAAGTAACCCCGTGGTCAGACACTTTTCAATGACAAAGCCAAGAAAAAAATATTACAGAAATTTTTTTGTAAGTTTTTATTCTGTTAACATATAATTACATTGAAGTGGTACATTCATGTACTTTTTTGATTATTCAAAATTTGTTGTTTCTAAAGCGATTGTTTTGTCGTTGCTGTACTTCCTGTCTAGAAAGGCAGCAGTGCACACATCTTATCAGCTGTGTGTAAACTACAAACAGATATCTTATCAGTTGTTTGTAAATAGCAAATAAAGAAAGTGGCCCAACTTAAAACTATTTACCCTCAGTTCAGTTATGTTTGTAAACCATGCATATTAATGAGATGCACTAGTTGGGTGTACACTGGATAAACAAAAACTTGGCCATTTGTTTGCACACTAGAAAAAAATCAGTTTACTTGTACAAGATATTTTTTTTCAATAAAATAAATACACCCATGTATGTAGCATGCCTTCGGGAGCTATTCGTGTGATTTTCAAAAAAAAATGTGAAAAGTGCCCAAAAAACTATTCTGCTACCTTGAAAATTATGTTTTAATAAAAAATGGAAAAAGAGGTGCCCCACGGTAAATAAACACATTGTTTCCCTAATACTACATTATTAGTTCCTTTATTTGGGTTCATAATGTCTTTTTCGCCCATTCTGAGGAGCAAAAATATAAATACTGTCAGTGATTTGTTTAATTATAAAACTCGTTATTTTTTTTCTAGTTGGTAGAAATGGGTCTGGAAAGAGTAATTTCTTCTATGGTAAGTTTATCATCTTTGTTGTTGCAAATTACTTTGGACTTCTAAAAAAATGTTTGAGGAAATTGTCATTAAATTTAGAATTTGTCATTCTTTTTTTTATTAATAAAAACCACACAATCTCTGAATTGTAATGTGCATGTTTTTATCTGATGTGTACTGCCCCAGATACATTAATTTTTTTTGACCATAACTGGAACTGTTTAAATTATTTATATAAAAATGTGCACTGGTAAGACTGTCCTATTCTAAATTACAGTGACCTATCAACAGAAAAGGACACCACATATCGTAATGCCTTCTTGACAACACAGGGTGTGCACTTAACAGTACAGAAAAAAGGGTTAATGACTTTTGATTCAGTCACCTATATGTATTCAGAGGTTCAGACAAGTTTTATTAATTTCAAATGAATGATAAAAACTTGACCAATTAAAGCATGTTAATGAATGCTTGGCAGTAAATTGTACAATGATTTATGGAAACCTGTAACCTGCAAAGATTCATTGGTAAGAGTGTTACCAAATAGCTTTAATAAATAATAAATAATTTAAAAAGTGCGAGGGTCTTCCAAGAGAAAAACCTGCATGCCTTCATGAAATTCACTGCAATATCCTTTATATTTTATTTTAAATTTCTTAATCAGCTATTCAGTTTGTCCTGAGTGATGAGTTCAGCAATTTAAGACCAGAACAGAGACAAGCCTTGCTTCATGAGGGCACAGGACCCAGAGTTATTTCAGCATTTGTTGAAATAGTCTTTGATAATTCAGATAATCGATTACCGGTGAGTACTTTTCTTTTTAGTAAATGATCAGTTTTCACGGCATACAAATGTAGCTGTCACTTTGTTGTTTTCATTCATGGCTAGCCTAAAATCTTGAACACTGCATAATCTTAGATGTCTCACTTGAATGTCTTGATTCCTTTTAAATTAATCAAAAATTAAGATCATAATTTTATTGGTACAAGACATTTTCAGAATTTTTAGCATTGAAATTGGGTTGACCTAGAATATCACAGATTCTGTCTTGCAAATACATTTATTCTCAATCTAGTATAGAGTTCTTTTTTGCTGGGGTTCATTTATGTCAAAATTTGCTTAGAAACATACTGTCTAAAATGGCAACTGGCGATAGGGTACATTACTAATTATTTGCCATATTGTGGATGTAAAACAGCAAATTTAACAGAATACACTTAGATCCTTTGTCTGAAATATTTGCACAAAATTAGAACATTTTGAACATCTGAATCACTGTTTTTGGTGTTGTAATGATGTAACCGTTTCAAAATCATACACGTGTAATGTCAGATTTTCTTCAAAAGAGGCTCAGGAATACTATGAAACACAGTTCTATATGTGATACTGTGTGATCTGATAAACAAAACATAGTTGCTATATTTACTTTGTACTTTTATATATACTTTTTCTTCAACTTTGTTATTTAAGTGGCTTAGACATTGAAAAAATTATTTGTGTAAAATTGCCATATGCATCGTTTACAGATTGACAAGGAAGAAGTAACTCTTCGGCGTGTCATTGGATCCAAAAAAGATCAATATTTTTTAGACAAAAAAATGGTGACGTAAGTATATTATTTGTCTTAGTAACAATTGGGAAATTATTTCCATTTGATCAAAAATTAACTGAAAACTTAAAAATACATTGACATGTGCATTGAAGGTATTCAGAATAAAGGCCAATGAAATTGACCTTTAATTTTCAAATTTTGCCATAGTATACAATGTAGTTGAACCTACATGTATCTTGTTTATTTCTTATCATAGAAAAACAGATGTGATGAACCTTCTAGAAAGTGCTGGATTTTCAAGAAGTAATCCTTACTATATTGTCAAGCAAGGAAAGGTTTGTTGGATTTACTTTAAATTATCTTTAAGAAATTCTCATTGAGAAAAAAGTGACAGGATTCATGACCTCTTAGTCTGCAACGAGTACTTTTACTCTTTTTGTACCTCTTGCTTAGATCAACCAAATGGCAACAGCTCCTGATTCTCAACGATTGAAACTCCTACGTGAAGTTGCTGGAACAAGAGTGTATGATGAAAGAAAATCAGAAAGTCATCAAATCTTAAAGGAAACTGGTATGTAGTTGATTGTGTACAAATTTGTCTTCCCATATTATGAGCAGCATAGCTTTATGCACTCAATTTTTTACAGTTATTTTTAACAAGAAATGCAAGTGAAACATGTAGGTGTTTTTCCCCCATGTACATGTAGATTTGAGAACTAAAAATATAATGTTGTGTTGCATTGAATTTTCAGAGGGAAAGAGAGATAAAATTGAAGATTTATTAAAATATATAGAAGAAAGATTACAGACTCTTGAAGAAGAAAAAGAAGAGTTAAAACAATATCAGAAATGGGATAAAATGAGGAGGTAATGTATAATTGATTAGTTTTTATCTTAGTTTTTTGCCATTGCGAAACTTCTTGCTTGATATTTATTTGATTTGTAAAGTTCGGGAAAATTGTAGTGGTTTATTGTATTTTGAGTTATGCAATGAGGCAGGTTAATCAATCAGTACTTTATTTTCATGTATTTAAATCGTTTATTTATGTTCTCGTTTACAGGTCGTTGGAGTACACCATTCATAACCATGAACTCACTGATACAAGGAAAAAGTTGGATGAGGTAAAGACGTCCTTTTCACAGCAATATTACATAGATTACAACATATGAACAAAATTGACATAAAACTCGTTTACTCACAGCTCCAACCTGATTATGATTTTCATATTTTGATCTGTAAAAAGTATGTTGCTACGGTAATATTGAAATCTTTATTGCAGTTGTCAGACCGAAGAGAGAACAGTGGTGAGAGATCTAAACATCTTAGGGACAGACATGAACTTGCAGTTCAAAAAGTCAAGGTAATATAAGCAAACTTTTCACTCGCATTTGTCCACGAACAAAACCAGCAAACAAATATTACTGTATCACTGGGTGGTTTGACATGAGGCTTCAGAGTTATGATTTCCAAACTTACGTGATAATGTTTTAGTCATATGTAGTAGGTTTTGACTAGTAGTAAAAACTTTGTATGTCAAATACATGACAATCGCTTTGCGAATTAATGCCTGAAAAAATAATATACACATTTTGGAAGCTGATAATTATTGCACGCTATTAACATTTTGTTTAAAGGAGGGGTCTAGACTTAAATGAAAAAAAACCACACCATATTCTGAGCTTTGGATGATGCAAAACCGTCCTTGAACCTGAAATTTATCATGCTGTATTTGCTCTATTAGTATCACTTGTGCTTGCATACTGTAAAATGACTAATTTTCACTGGGTTTAAATTTCACTGATTTACCATTTCAGGCTTACTCAGTGCGTTTTAAATTCACAGTTTTATCATTTAGATAATGTGTTCTATGCTAAATTTTACATATTTACTGGGTTTTAATTCAGCACATTTTCCAGTCAGCGAAATAAGCAAAATTAAAACCCAGTGAATAATTAACCCTTTTACAATAAATGATAGGTGTATTTGTGGTCAAAATAATTTTGATATTGTAATATATCTTGTTTGTACTTTTGTTTGTTTTATAGGAAATTCAGAAAGGCACACGTGAGATCAATACTAGATTACGTGTTATCTCTGAAGAGAAAGATGTCATGAACAATGAAAGACAGGATCTGTTGAAAAGAAGGGCCAAGTTAGAACTGGATGTGAAAGATCTCCAGGAAGACGTACGTGGTGATAAAGACTCCAAGGTAAAAATACTCATTCTGGAGGTGGTGTTATACAGAATCTAAGTTAGATCCAATATATTAGTGGGTTGTTTGTTAATGGATATATTGGATAAAGAAACAAAAATGGTCGAACAGAGTAGTCCGTAGCCATGTACAGTTTTATTTTTTTTTAACTTTTTGTTTGGTCTCTGAAATGGAACTTTTTGACATCTTGTTTTTGTTCATCTCATTTTAAGTCTGTCGACGGCTAGAATGAGTCTCAGAGAACAATAGCTGTGGAAATCCTAGATTGAGGTGCAGAGATCAGAAAAAACTGTAATGATTTTTGAGGTTGGCAGTTTCATTTAGTATGGTGGTCTCTCAAAGCACTGCTTTTTGCTGTTTGTATCCTGGCAAGAACACTGGCACCAATTTATTTGCAGGTGGAT
The DNA here is from genome assembly GCF_978046115.1 of Saccoglossus kowalevskii. Classification (NCBI taxonomy): domain Eukaryota; kingdom Metazoa; phylum Hemichordata; class Enteropneusta; family Harrimaniidae; genus Saccoglossus; species Saccoglossus kowalevskii. The sequence continues at coordinate 13,929,358 of NC_140650.1, read as the reverse complement.
AATTTGCATAAAATAAAAGTTTGAATTTCTTAACAAATTTGGGTAGATGGGGCTATCAAAACACAATTGCGTTTTTTCTCAGCCATATTGAGGCATATTCAGCACATTGTTTTTATCCCAAACTAGGTTCGTCTTGAAAACCAACTTCAAAAATTAGATGTCGACATAGAAAAGAAACAAGGAGAGCTTGACAGCATCTTACCACAGTTTGAAGAGCTACAGAAGAAAGAAGAGAAGTGTACTTCTAGGTGAGTGTACATTCTTACAGTTGTTAATAATAATTTGATAGATGCTATGAAATGATGGAAATCACAATAAACGAGACATGTAAGTTTATTAAATATTATTTGTGAAAATTGACACGAATCATTTCCATGCTTCTCATAATACTAGAAGTCCATATAAGGTGTTAGCCATAAAAGTTGTCTATCACCCCCACCACCCCCCAAATTTAAACAAAAATTTTGTGAATTTAAAAACACAGTCCACAAACAATCTTAAACTAGAACCTATTCATAATTTACTTCAAGTTTTGTACTAAGAATTAATTGAGTCTTACAAACCATTCTTTTCAGCCAGGTCTAAAAGCTTGTTAGGGCAATCTGTGTGAACTCTTTTGAAAAGCTAGAAATGTTACTGTTTTTCCAAAATGTTCTTTTGACTCTATACTGTTTTTGCCATTGTAATTTTGTACAGACTTGCTTCATGTGAACAGAGGCGAACAGAACTTTTTGCTAAACAAGGTCGAAAAAATCAGTTCAGTACTCGTGACCAGCGAGATGATTGGATAAAGAAAGAATTAAAATCATTGCACAAATCAATTCGTGACAAAGACAACCAGGTGAGTGTTAGTCTTGAATTAATTTGTATAAAGCTATTACCAATAAAAACCTGATAAGGACTAATAAAGAAATGAAATTATGACATTAAAACGTGGAAGTTCACTATTGTTTTTTTTAGATATCAAGGCTTCATGAGGACATCGCTTCTGATTACAAGAAGAATGAAGAACTTGAAGTGAAAATGCAAAAGTTAAATTTGGACATTGAACAGATGAAAGACAACGTGGAAAGTATGAATAAAATGCACTATGAAATGAAGAAGAAAAAAGATGACCTGCAGAATGAAAGAAAGTAAGTTTGGATAAATGCACATTTCTCTGTGTGCATGCTAGGTTTGAGTTTAAATATACGTGTACATATATAAAATAGTACACCATAACCAAGACTTCATTTAATTCCACAGAGTCAAATTGCTGTCTACTTGTCAAGGATTGTTTTCTGAGAATACTGCTAATTAAAATTAGGTACATTATATGCACTGTCAAATTCCGTAATTAAAGTGTAGATGTTTTTGAATTCCTTATAAGGGGTGACATGACGTAACTTTATCTTCTGTTTGTATCTGTCAGTATGTTGTGGAGGCAAGAAAATACATTACAGCAAGAAATGGGAAGCACGAAGGATGACTTGCAGAGAAAAGAGCAGAATTTGAGGTCTATGATTGGTAAAGTAAGTATTGTGTGATTTCCCAATGTCATTGCTCAGATTACGTCAAAATTCACTGCTAAATATCAAATAATCCTTTGCTTCAATCTCACAATTATAATGAGATTTGGAATGCCCCACAAGAGTTGTCATACCTTCTTAGTTCTAGAGAACTCTAGATAGAATATTTGTGTCTACACTTAGGATTCAACTTTAATAATTGTGTTTGGAGATATGCTTGTTTCATGTGTGTGTTTTTGCACTTATAGCATCACAGAAAACGATCAATGCAAAAGTTCAGTTATGGAAATAGAAATGAGTTAAGGTCATCACCCTATTAAAAAAAAAACGCAAAATCACAATGGAATCATTATCACACATCTAATTGCATACTATATTTTATTAGTGACTGTTTAGGCCAATTCCCAAAACTGAAGCTTGTAATTTCACTTCTGTTTGACCTTCTACATGTATGTGTCTGCACCAGTATATGGAGTATGTTAAAACTTCACACATACATGTTTTCATTCCTTAGCATAGCAATATTGAAACTTATCCAACTTATTTTACTGTTTTTCTGCATCAACAGGCTGTTCTAAATGGTATTGATTCCATACGTCGAATTCTGGAAATCTTCCGTCGTAAAAAGATCCATGCAGATGTTGTGAATGGATACAACGGTTTGATGATTGAAAACTTTCAGACTGCTGCTAAATTTAATACCTGTGTGGAGGTAACAGCAGGGAGTAGGTGAGTTCTACATCTTTGCAATACATCTCCCAAGTTGGCCTCTGGGTTCTCTGCATGAAACTGCAATCTGGGCTTCAGCCTAGATTGGCGAATTACTTTTAGAGTTGGCTACAACAAATTGTCACTTTCACCACCAAAGACGAATTTTAAACTTACTGTGATCTGTGAAAATACAGATAAGATTTGTTGATTTGTTGTTGTTGTTTCAGGTTGTTTCATCACATCGTTGCCACTGATATCATTGCTACCAAGATTCTCACAGAAATGAACAAACAACGTATGCCGGGTGAAGTTAATTTTATGCCACTTAATAAGCTGTATGTGAGAGACACTCATTATCCTGAATCACCTGTGAGTTGAGTTTTATCATTTTTGACTCCCATGTGCGAAGCACAAAATGGGAGTCTTTGCAGTTAGTGTGTCTGTATGTATGTATGTGTGTGTGTGTGTGTGTGTGTGTGTGTGTGTATGTGTGTGTGTATGTGTGTCCGACTGTTCCACTGCTATCTCAAGAACCATACATCGGTTTTTGATGAAACTTGGTGCATAGATGCTCTGGGCCAATGCGCAGATTTGATTAGGTTTTGGTAAAAATCCATGCTCGTTAATTACCTAATTTGCATGATAATTAGCTAATTTTTAGCTGTTCTATGACTGTTCCACTGATATCTAAAGAACCACTCATTGGATTTTGATGAAACTTGGTACATAGATGCTCTGAACATATGCGCAAATTTGATTAGTTTTTGGTAAAAATCCGTGCATATTAATTACCTAATTTGCATGATAATTAGCTATTTTTTAGTGGTTCCATGACTGTTCCACTGATATCTAAACAACCACTCATTGGATTTTGATGAAACTTGGTACATAGATTTTCTGAACTAATGCTAGGTTTTGATTAGTTTTTGGTAATAATCCGTGGATACTAATTACCTAATTTGCATAATGATTAGTCAATTTTCGGTTTTTCCACTGATATCTCAAGTACTAATCATCACATTTCAATGAAACTTGGTACATAGATGTCATACGACACTGCACAGACCTGATAGTTTTTATGGTAATATCAGTACATATTAATTACCTAATTTGCATAATTAATTAATTTTCAGCATTTGATATAAGTAGTTAGCATTACATTTCAATGAAACTTGGTACTTACATACTCAAGGACTATGCAGAGATTGATTGTTTTCGATAAATATTTGTGCATATTAATCACCTAATTTGCATAATTAGTTAATTTTCAGCTTTTCCAAGGGTATCTCAAGTACTAATCATCGCATTTCAATGAAACTTGGTACATAGATCCTTTAGGACTATGCAGAGATCTGATTAGTTTTAGGGTAAATAATTGTGCATATTAATTACCTAATTTTCATAATTAATTTTCAGCTTTTCTACTGATATCTAAAGTACTAATCATCACATTTCAATGAATCTAGAATTATGCAGACCCAATTAGTTTCCGGTAAATATTTGTGCATATTAATCACCTAATTTGCATAATTAACCAACTTTCACACTGATATCTCAGGTACTATACATCACATATCAATGAATGTACATGGATGCTGTAGAACAATAGACAGACCTGAATAATTGTGGGTTAAAATCTGTACATATTAATGACCTAATTTGCATAATTAACCAATTTTAAGCTTTCACACTGATATCTAAAGTACCGTAAAAACTCCAAAATTTCGACCGGTTTTAAATAATTGGTGTTAGAAATGTGACGTGTTTTTAGAGTCAAAATTAAGGTGCATTTTCGGACAGTCGAATTTTTCAGAATAGAAATCAGCAAAAAAAAATGGGGATGATAGACAGTGTGCTTCATTAGTTTTTAAAAAATGCAATGTCCGTCAATTGACGTAAACTTCCTCATGTTTCACGGTAAAAGCAAAGGTCGTGGCCGAGTTGTAACTCAAAATCTAAACAAAGTCATCAATCAGTGAGTATTATGACAAGCAAAACAAAACATCAAGACGCGGAGAAGAGGTCAGCACAAAACTAATAGGTCAAAAGACAAAGCTGTCTCGCACTACCTAGGAAAACTTGCGAATGTTCGAAGTACAGGTACCCATTGGACAAAAGATACATGGAAGTTTAGCAAACGATCTCCCCGACCCAGTGCAATGTATCCGGTTAGAATCAAAGCTCACGTGTCCCTTATTTGAGGGACCAAATTCTGCCGTAAATTCGCCCTTGGATTAAAAAATAAAATGGGATTTAAGAAAATAAAATGGGACTTTTAAGGTGTATTTTGGCGTCATTTTTCGAACATTTCAATCAATCCTGCCGGCTAAAATAGAGTCTAAGTTTTACCGTAGTGATTGACATCTGTCTATTCAAGAGTACACGTGTATGATTTTTATCGTGACTAGCGTGAGCGGGTAAGCTTCCTTTCGAGAATGAGCTGTTATCACTGTGAACAATGTTAAATTATTCTTCAGATGACCAGTTTATTTTTTAAAAACAACTAATTTTTTTATTTAAAAAAAATCATGCCGTTTTCGCATCAAAATCCAAGCCAAAATATCGTACTACAACATCAATCTCTTCCGCATTGCGTTCAATAACATTAACATATTTAAATAAGCTATGGTAATTTGAACACGTTGGCATCATCCAGCTTTTTGATTGGTTAATTAGCGATTTGACTTATTTGACCTAAGAGAACATGGCAGATATCCTACAGCATCAAACGTTTATACGAGACCGGAATCATTCGCTTACGATGAAACTAAGTTGACTTTTATTTGTATTTCATAACCATTCAACAAATTTATTTTGTGTACATTATTATAATCACTACTGAGTACAGTAATAATCAACAATTCAGAAACGCAGCATGCCGAGATTTTTGTGTTCGTTTTTATTTGAAACTTCGTTTATTTAGAATATATTTTCGTTACCAATAAAATAAAAATCTCTCAGTCAATCAGAAACCCGGATTCATGCCTTTGAGGAAGGTCCCGTTTGAACGCTCACATCGTTTTTTTTTTCGTTTGGGGGAAAACTAAAACTGGTCGCAATTTTCGAATAAGAATGAGTCGACAATTTTTAGTGGAGTCGAAAATTTGGAGGTAAATAAAACACCGAAGCCCGGCAAATAAATAGGCCATCGAATTTTTAGAGGGGTCGAAATTTTGGAGTTTTCACGGTACTAATTATTCCATTTCAATGAAACTTAGTACAAAGATGCTCTAGGACAATGTACAAAACCTAATTAGTTTGGGGTAAAAATCTGTTCATATTAATTCCCTAAGAAGCATAATAATTCATAATTTTTTGGTTCTAATCACATTTCAATTAAACTTGGAGACATAGATTTTCTGTTACATTGCGCAGACCTCATTAGTTTTACACTCAAATCTGGTCATATTAATTTTCTGATTTGCATAATTAGTTTTCAGCTAAGTAATTTCGAATTATATTTAATGTGTCTCCAATACTCTCAGCACATGGGAGTTCTTTCTAAGCTTTCTTTGATTTGGGTTGATAGAATCTTTTGTTATTAGTATCATCTCCCACCACCCCAATTGTAATTGTACAATGACTTCTCATCGCTCAAGGGCTGAACATCATACATTGTGCCTTACTGTGGCAAGTGGTTTTGTTTTGCAATTTAATTTAATTTCTATTTTAATATGCGAGATAAAATGAAGAGAACTGTAAAGTGCTGCTACTGGCTGCTTCTGACACATTTGCTTTTGACACAGGTCAAAAAACATCAGACTTCCTCCAATTCAATAATACTAGTGAGTTTACAGAATCACTTTCAGTGCATGATAACCTATTCCCTGAATAGGGTATTCAGTGTGCTGTGTTTATCCTAAACACAAGATTTTCAAGTATGACTTTGCAGAGGGATCACTATAAAAAGGTCAAACTTGACATTTTCAATCAGCTTACTCCTGTACTCCTGTAAGTTTCAAAAATTTAAAGGGAATACACTTATTGAGATTAACCTTTTGAATGCTTGTCAACTTCTTGCACCATTCACAAATTAAAAACGCATAAGTTTTTTTAGCTCCGCTGTTGACTTTGTCGAGCGGAGCTTATCATATGAGTGATTGTCTGTCGTCGTCCGTGTCAATGTTTTACTTTTTTGACTTCTTCTTGAAAACTACAAGCCTGAATGCTTTGATACTTGGTGTATATGTACCTTGGGTAGACCTCTCTTAGATTTGTTCATTTCATGATGATATCTTCAATTCTTCAATTCAATTTGGTAAAAAGTGATATTTTTGACTTCTTGTTCAAGTCCAATTGTTTTGATATTACATATATAGGTACTACATGTGGACCTCTCTCAGATTTGTTCATTTTGTAATGATATCTTTAATTCTCTAATTTTGGTAAATATTTTTGTCATTTTTGGTAAAAAATTATATTTTCGACTTCTTGTTAAAAACCATAAGTCAAATTACTTTTATATTACATATGTAGGTACTACATGTGGCCTCTTTCAGCTTTGTTAATTTCGTGGTGATATCTTCAATTGCCTAATTTTGGTGAAAAGTGATATTTTGAATTTTTTTTAAAAAAAACGCAAGTCAAATTACTTTTATATTACATATGTAGGTACTACATGTGGCCTCTTTCAGATTTGTTAATTTCGTGGTGATATCTTCAATTGCCTAATTTTGGTGAAAAGTGATATTTTGTGAATTTTGCTATCTCAGCCGACTGGCTGCTTGTTTAAAATTCTGATCAAAATAGGTGATTATGGGAAATTATGTTCATTTTGTCCAATATTAACAAAATGAATTTTAGCAAAATACACTAGAATTGCAAAATGTTACATCAGGAATTTGGAGAGAAAATAAAGGCGCTCAAAGCATTAGAATGCCACAGAATTTTGCTGATCGCAATGTTTGTACCAGTTGTGATATTATGTCTATATAACTATGTCACGTTTGTCTAGTTCTGACCCTGAAATATGGATTCCCTGGTAAACATGTTGTAGCAACTGATTAACTAAAACATGGAATAATTGTAGTTGGCATAATACATAGGGTTATATTACCAGTACAAAGAATCCAGATATGATCTGTTATCTTCTATTTCAGGATGCTTTACCAATGATCAGCAAATTGGAATATGAGAAAAAATTTGATATGCCATTTAAACATGTATTTGGTAAAACTATGATATGTCGTAATATGGAAGTAGCAACACAGTTTGCAAGAACACAAAACTTGGATTGTGTCACCTTGGAAGGTATGTTTTATCTCTCCGCCAGTATATGTCAGAGACCTGTCTATTGACTTTATAGGTTTGTTTTGATGAACTGTTTGTTTTGTATGCTTGTATATTTATAGAGAATATGCCAACATAGAAAAAAATTGTCATACATTTCCATGTTTTGAGGACTGTGTACATATATAAATTAGTGTCTAAAATAATAAATTAGGGTACTGTAATAGTGTAATCTAATCTAGTAGTCTAATTTGTGCTTTACTATGACAGAAATTGTAAATTTATTTTTGGATGTTGGGCATTGGTTCTTGGTAAGCAGTGATTTGGGGAATTCTAACAAAATTGTGTTTATCCATTTGTTACTATGACCCTTATAGGAGATCAAGTAAGCCGAAGAGGAGCATTAACTGGTGGCTATTACGACTCGCGAAAGTCTCGCGTGGAAATGCAGCGCAACATCATTGATTTGCGAGAGAAATCCGAGCAGCAGGAGAGTGCATATGAAGAACATCGAGAGAAACTACAGAAGGTGGAAGTTGAAATAACTTCTATGATGAGTGAAATGCAGAAGTTGGAAACAAGAAATAGAAAGAATAAGTAAGTACAATTCAAAACTATGCAAGATAGTGATTGGAAAATATTTCTGTATTTGCTTTAAGTGATTCATTTGTCTAACTAACATAAGAAATTTTTGGTTCTCAATCATTCAAAACGAATGTGTGCGACTTCTATTAGAGATGCGGCTTCTAATACAAATTTTGCAATATGTATTTATGTTGACATCTGGATCATAGGTTTGATCTTGTTATCAAGGTCATCGATAGGAAACCTGGTGTAACATTTCTCTGTATGGATACTTTTGGTATTCTGACTAAGTACAACTCTCTATATATACATGTATAATTGCTTTTTGATTAATTGTAAATTTGCATTGTAATGACACTTCACCACCACGATGTTGTTTTGTTATCAGGGATATATATGAACAAATGCGTAGTGATCTACGAATCCAGAGAGAGGAAAGCCAAGTTATCCAACGTTCACTGCAACCTAAGGAACGTCGCTTAAACAGCTTGAAAAGCAGTCTTCAGGCCATGAAGAGTACTGCACAGTCTTTGGAAGAAGAGATGGGAACCGAGTTATTATCCCAGCTCAGTGTGCATGAACAGAAGGAAGTAGACGCTTTGAATGATGAAATCAAGGATTTAACACAACAAAATAAGGACACCCTCAATCAAAGGATCAGGGTGCGTTTTAGTTTCTTTATTCTATAATTGATTATAATTATTGAGAAAAGTTTACTGAAAACTTTTTTCCCAGATTATTATTGCAGACTGAATTTTGAAATTGAGTGTTACGCAGGAACGGATTTACATGAATATTTTAAATACATTTTTGATTCTGAAGTGCAAGCAGTGTGGTATTAATTTTGGTTTCTCTGTATTGGTATATGAACCTGTGTAGCTTGAGTAGAACTAGTATTGTATAATTGTATTTCATTCCATATTGGTTCACAGTACACTATTTGGTATATCAACCTCTCATGCCTGCTTTTATTTTCTCACTTTGTAGTTGGAAGGACAGAAGAACAAATTTGAGAATCTTCTTTCTAACAATCTGATGCGGAAAAGAGAAAGACTTCTTCAGGTGTGTACCTTTACGGAGGGGGCAGTCAGGGTTGGGGGGGGGTCCATATTTTAAAATAAATCTGAGAAACTTATTGGTGAAAATGTAGCATTGGGCTTTCCTTACAGCTACTATGATAATATTACCTGTATATTGGTCATGTGTTGGCAGATCTCTTGGCATAATGGCGATGATTTTTATTCCAGAAATTATTCAAAATCAAGACTCCCTGCTATTCTATGTATTCGTGTGTACATGTAGATGGATTTTGTTCCAACTTTGTACATACATTGAACATTGTGGAACCTTCATGAATGTCATTTTGTTTTTCAGATCGGATTCAAAATGACTAACAGGCAGCCGTATTTTTTTAATAAATGCTGTTTCAAATGTTTGCATGTACTTGTTGCAAAATCCAATTCAAGATGGCCAAATGGTGGTAATTTTAACGTTGAAAATGCATCAAAATCAAGCATTCCTATCATTCTGGACCTACATCTTAGTCATACATGGAATAAATTTATAAAACTTTGATAATGATTACAATTAAGCTACATTGTATATCATGTCATACTTTTTAACATGCATTTGTTATCAGTTCTGATTCATTTCAGTGTTGTTTAATATTGAACAACGGGAACACTGTCAAGTCATGATATGGCTTGTTGACTGATAGTGAAATCAAGAAAAAAAACAAGGAAAAAAAATAGTTATATTGTTACCGTAAAATCTGTATTAGAAGCCGCGTCCCTAATAGAAGCCGTACCCATTCTTTTCGAACAGTTGAGAACTAAAAATTCACCATTTCTCATATGTGTAGATGCTCTAATAGAAGTCGCATACCCTCTGTTGCATTGTACCATTTTAATAGAAGCCGAGGCTTTTAATACAAATTTTACAGTAATTAATCTATACAGCACTACACTGTCTTTGTTTTTTAACATCTGGGCAGAGATCACACCCGGCAATGTGACTCATCATTCATGTGATTTGATTACAGGAACTGCATGACATCTCGGCAGAAGATAAACGACAGAAACTTGAAACCATGTCAATAGACTTACAAGGAGCCAGTCGAAACATTGAAGAGAATAAGAAAAGATTAGACGGTAGTTATGAATGCAATTTTGAATTTTATTTTAAAGAGCCCTCAATCTGAATGTCTTATTTGCATTAAGCCATCAACTCAGTTGTTTTGATTTTTTTCTTTGTATGTTTATTCTGGATCTAGGTATTTTTTCAAGTATTCATATTATTTCCATTTTTAGAATATTTGTAAATTACTGTATATGATTTCAATGTGTTCTGTAAGATATCAAAGTTCAATCCGAATCTTGGTAAAATTCTCGATACTATGAGCCCAAATAGAGAGAAAAAAAATGAAGGTGGTGGCAGTGGATTTTAAACACTGTAATGTAACAAGCATGCAACTAACACCAAATTGTAACCAAAACTCTGCCGAATCAGTTCTGTGTCAGTGGATTTGATGCATATGAAATAGTTACAGAGCTAGATCCACAAGAAACTTTTTGCGATTATTTATTGAAATAATAGTGATAGAAGTATAATTGTAAGTGTAAGTTTTCATGTTCAAGAAATCCAATATTGTAGATGAAATTAATGTAGGGGAATTAATATGTAAATCACAATGTGTGGGAAAATGAGCCGCTTGGTGGAAGTCTCTGTTCATTGCGTGGATTCTGGCATTAAACTTTAAACATGCATTTTTGGGGCAGAAATGGAAATGCAGGTGGAAGAATTGAATAAAGAGAAACAAGAATTACAGACTGAATTGGAAGAATGGAAGACAAATGAAAAAGGACAGTTAGAAAAGATACAAGATGATACAAAAGCGCTTGAAAAAATGACAAATAAGCAAAGTCTACTTTTAAAAAAGGTAAATTGGTCATGTGATTTCTTTTTATTTGCTGGATGTAGTATTGTGTGTGTTATTGTCTTGTGTACATGATTGTCTGCCTTGAACGTATACATTAAGATTAACACTTTTTGATTTTTAATATCCTTATAATTAACAGTTGATTTGAGCACTGGCATGACTATTTAGAACAGGCCTTATGCTTTGAAATTACGCTTACTTGCCCAATTTTTAAAATAGCAGCAAAACAGTCTTCTTTATCTACCGGTAGTCATGGTTGTATATAATAGAGAAATAAAGTACTTCACACATTGGTGAAAATATCTGTTTCGTTGAGGACTCTAACCAGATGCCATCCACATGGAGTGAGATTCACATACCTTTCATATGCCCTGATCCATGGTTTAAATTTTCAGTATTATTTGTCAATTATTAGTCCCCGTTCGGATGCAGTCTGAAAACTGGTAATTATGTTTTGACCTCTGTGTGTTTGTGCGCCCGTGCGTTCAGACCTGTATCTTAGAAATGCCTGGACCAATCACAATAAAACTTCACACATACATCATACATTACATTATACATATGCACATCATCTGATTCAAGATGGCTGAATGGCGGCCATTTTTGTGCTAAAAAATCATCAAAATCGGGCATTTCTCGGCCGTTTACAGATGGATTTTGTTCAAACTTGGTATATACATTGGACATTATAGGACCTTGATGCATGTCATTTTATTATTCAGATCGCATTCAAAATGGTTGACTGGCGTCCATTTTGTTTTAAAGAATGGGCTTCTAGAGCCATATCTCAGACATGCTTTGACTGATTATGTTCAAATTTTATATATTCATTATACATCATATTATAGATATATACATGTATTCAAAATGGCTGATTTTGTTATAATTAATGCTGTTCCAAAGCAATATGTATCTCTCAATGTGGACAAGTACTCGTTTGACGATACGTTAAAATGTCAATCATTTTAATGTTAAACAATCATCATAATCATATTCCTGACATGTTTGTGCTCCAGCTATATTACTATAAACAAAACTATATATCTTAAATTCGATAACTAACGAGGACTGTGCCATGCATGGCTTGTTTGATTTTGTTAATACAGTGAATATCACTAACAGCGAAATTGTAATTAGTGTTTACAGTTGATGACTTTTTCAGAGACAAGTTACTGTGATTACTGATCAGAAGTTTTTCTCCTTTCTCGAAAAATTAGTTTCTCATTTAATTAAAGCAGTTCACAGTACTCACTGTAGACTATTTTAAGAAAAATTTTCGGAGTCAGTGAAAATCATTAAATTTTGTTGAAGTGAAAATGTCTGCTTTCCTACTCAGGAGTGTCAGTGACTTGGAATTTCTGAAATTTTGACATCATGAATGTTATAAAATCATCAAATCACAGAAGTTTTGATAATTTATGCACTTTCATTTCAGAAAGAAGAATGTATGCGTAAGATTCGTGAGCTTGGATCACTGCCCAGTGATGCCTTTGAGAAATACAATACTTTGTCATTGAAAGCTCTTTTCAAGAAACTGGAACAGTGCAATGCAGAATTGAAAAAATACAGCCATGTAAACAAGAAAGCTCTGGATCAGTTTGTGAATTTTTCAGATCAGAAAGAGAAACTTATTAAACGTAAAGAAGAATTAGACAAGGGCCACATGGTAAGTTGAAAGTCGATGCAAACGTAAGGGCAATTGAAGAACAAAATTATATGTAAATTTCAGTCTCAATGTCAATAATACGTCAGAAATATGTTCTGATGCATTGCAGAAAAAATCTTGAGTATCAGTGGCTCGTTCAAAACAACTTTATATCTTGCAATATACTGTGGAATATTTTATTTTCGCTGGAATTAATTTTTGCTGAAAAGGCTTTTTGGGCGTTTTGTATGGAATTTATTTTCACTGATTTTTGATGAGTTTAATGTGAAATATTAGAAAAAAAGTATATTTGCTGGATTTTATTTTCACGGAAGCGAAAATAAAGTATTCTACAGTATACTTATAGGCATAAGTATATATTGCAAGATGAGTCAACAAATGTTTTCTTGTGTTATTCTACATTGCTGTAATGTTCAGTGCACATCTGACTAGCAATAACATACTATTAATAGCAACAGTCACTTACACTTCTCTTAGGAATCTTGTTTTTATGCCCACTGTAAGCAAATTTACAGAAATGTTTTGTTTTTATCTAAAAAAAAACATACTTTGAGTCAGTAATGTTTTTCTGAGTGTTAAAATTCACTGAGAAACCTGGTCACCTGACTGGGGAAACTTCATGGAAATAAGGCTTGAAGAGAACACTGTCTGAATGTCTGTAAATCAAATCTTGTATTGTTGATATTTTACAGGCCATTACTGAACTGATGCAAGTGTTGGAACACAGGAAATATGAAGCTATCCAGCTGACTTTTAAACAAGTGTCCAAATACTTTAGTGAAGTATTCCATAGATTAGTACCAGGTGGACATGCTACATTGGTAATGAAAAAAGGGGATATAGATCAGTCGTCACAGGAGGTATGTCTCTTTAGAATTCTGTATTTGCACCCTCAAGTACAAGCATAATTTTAAGGGAATGGAAAAAGTGGGCGGTGTGGGTTTGTGGGGTTTATATATGGACAGCTGCAGTACTGTTCAAGTGTTGCAGTGTATACCGTATATTAGTGCTGTAAAGTATTCGTTGTTACTGGGGTTTATTATCACTATTTTGGTATTTGATCACTTGGTTTTAAATTCACTGATTTTTCGAGTGACAGTGCGTTCTGTTGTAATTTTTCATGTTTACATAGATTCAGTATAGCTGATTTCACTCGGCCATGAAAATATTGAAATTAAATCCAAGTGAATAATTAAATTAAAACTCATTTACTGTACAGCTGTGGCATAAGCTTTGGCTTCTTCTTGGTACAACTTTGCTGCTATGTGGCATTGCCTTCACTTCAATATTAGCTTCATATTTATGTCTTTTTAGTCCACGTTCGAATGAAGATCAAAATGGGGACTTATAATTCGGTCTCCGTCCGTCCATTAGGAGTCCTATTTCAGAACCCCGTGGACCAAATCTGTTCATTCTTTGCATTTGCCCAGTACTTTATCTGGGACATATGCACATGCAGTAATTTACTGATTCAATCCAAGATGGCTGACTGGCAGCCATTTTGTCAGTTTTCATTCAAATTTGATACAAACACTACATGTTGAGATACATGTCCATTATGATATGTTTTGTGTATTTTTTGAGCCTGGACAAATGAAGTTCAGTTTGGATACAAAAAATGCATGAATAGCATATCCTGTTTAATTTCTGACCATATATTACGATTTTGGAAGTCATTTAATACATCTTATTTCTGTTGATACTAGACTAGCCAATTATTCGCTCTAAATTATTAACTATGCTTTTAGTCCATATCACTAATTTTAACTTGAATAACATTTTCTCTAATTCCAATGGGGACTATGTCATTAACCTTGTTGAATTTGGGGAATGATTAATAGTGAGTCCTAATCTAAAATTCAGCATGTCTTGTTTGTAACTGTTAAAATTATAGGCATGCAATCAATTTGCATTCACAAATGATGTGTAGCAATATTTCAAAAAGTATTCAAACTCAACTTTATCTAGTTTCCAAGAAATCCACACAGAATTAAACACTATATGAGTAATGACACTGATACCACATGCCAAAGCCTATGTGGCAGTGGTACTGTATAGTCAGTCGTATGATGTGAAACTACTCATTCAGTTGACTGAAGTTTATAAAATGAAAATACTAAATACATTAATTGAATGATTTCTTGTATAATTCTGCTAGATGGATAGCGAATCTAGTCAGGCTCCTGTTGGTACACCATTAGTGGAGCAGTTTACTGGTGTTGGAATCAAGGTATGTAACGATAAACCTTACATAATTTGGGGTCAAAAGAAAATAATAGTGTTACCTCAAATTCTTTATAACAACTAAATATACTCATTGAAACAAGTCATTTCTTGATGGCATTCTTTTTGAGATAAATCTGTTTGTTGTTTATTCAGGTATCGTTTACTGGTAAGGCTGGTGAAACCCGTGAAATGCAGCAGCTTTCTGGTGGTCAGAAGTCACTTGTAGCTTTGACTCTTATATTTGCAATTCAGAAATGTGATCCTGCTCCTTTCTATCTCTTTGATGAAATTGATTCAGCTTTAGATGCCCAACATAGGAAAGCTGTGGCAGGTAAGTGACCAAGGCTGATTTTCACTCAAGGCTGGCATATTATTACAACATTTTTATTAATTAACTCGTTACTGTATTTCACTTATACGGAATAGGTGTTTGTAAATTGCATAAATATTTTATTTTCATTTTCAGACATGATTCATGATTTAGCTGATGATGCACAGTTCATCACTACCACCTTTAGACCAGAACTGTTAGAATCTGCTGATAAATTTTATGGTGTTCGTTTTCGTAATAAGGTATGTATCATCTCATAGGTAACTTGCTCAGTGACACTATTATGTGCAGTGCAGTGTAATTTCATCATCTGAGCAAACACTTGTGTATTAAATTTGACTTGTTTGGACAAAATAATCTCTGGTTGTAGTTTCAATCAAACCTAGATGCTGTCAGCTGCATTTGTCATTTTTCCCTCCATGTTTTGTTGTGGAATTCCCCCATTGTGATTATTTTTTTCGTCATTACATATGTAGTTCAATTTTCATATAATTCATACTTACGAAAAAAAGAAATCAGAGTTCAAAATCAAAATTAATCATTTAATTTTTGTGGCCGGCACACACCTTTCCTGCATTACACGAGAACTGATAGTAAAGAGAAAATCAGATATTTAAATTGGGGATAAAATTCTGTGATTCATCTTGGAACTCGGGGATAACTCTCATGTATTTATTATGATTTAAAATTTGTTTATTTTTCCCCTACAGGTTAGTCATATAGATACTGTATCCAAAGAACAGGCTAAGGACTTCTTGGAAGATGACGAAACACATACATAATGTTTAGTATCACAAGTATCTGTAATTTTTCAGAAAATTGTTTAGTACTTAGATTTCCAATTATATAAAGATAGCAATTAGATTTGAAATTAGTCTTTGTCACCAACATGGACGTTGCCCTCCGTTTAGTTTTTAACCCTTGATTGTTTTCTGTTCAAGTCAATTAAATTTATAATGCATGTTTGTAACACTGCCTTAATTTCTTTAAAATTGTCTTCATCTATAATATTAATGCTGTATTTAATATTTTGAACAGTGTCTTTAATTTGGTACATTCAGTATTACGGTAATAGTTATCAAAATTGCCATTTCATTATTAAATCAATATTTTAAATAGTCAGTTATATGCGAAAAACTTTTTATATTAGAAATTTTTGATGTAAATGTGGCGTTATATTTTCATTCTATATTATATTATATTAATATTCTATGTTTTGTATTATCTTACTCAACCCATGTTGTATGCTAGGGGTACCTACCTGTGTGTCATGTGAACTGAATATTGCTCCATATAATATATATACATGAGACATTGATCATAAGCATTGTATTTATTCTATTAAAAGAGCATCACCAATATCATCACAATAAAACCCAAATATGTTTGTAGTGGGTACATCAAACTCACTATGTTTCTAATAGAGAAAATACTACCTCTCCATCAGGCCATTGTTTCAAAATGTTTTTTTGTGACGATGTAAACAATCTTGATTCTTTATCATGCTTACAGATTTGAGATTCCATGCTGTTTTTTTCAGTAGAATATTTTCACAGCTCTGTATTGTTCCATTTTGACAGTTGTTGTTTAGCTTCGCTGCTTTCCTTGTATAACACTACAGGTGGTCCTCACAAGTGAATAAATCAAATCTACAGTACTTTTACCATGATGATAATGTATTACCGTCATGAATTCAGCTTTATAATCCGTGTAAATAAAGTTTTCCTTCAATGTTTATTGGCAATTATTTCTGTAGTTGGTGCAGGTATGGCCTTGGATGTAATCACTATTTTGATTCTGTGATGGTTGTTTTATGATTTGATTTAAAATTACCATAAAGGTTATATATTTTTATGTACTGTAAATGCATTAATTATTCACTGGGTTTTAATTTTGCTTTTTCGCTGATAAATTAAATCTACTAGAACATGTTTAAAATAACAATAAAACTTGTTATCTTGACAAATTTGTGAAATTAAAACAGTGAATATGTTTACCGTTAAACATCAAAAAAGTGAAATTAAATGTCAGTGAAAATAGCTTGTTTTACAGTATCTTAGTACACTCGGACATGCCTTGACTGATTTGTTCAAGCTAGTATTTAACATTGCTCAGGTGTGCCCACTGAATTTTATTAAAATGATGAAACTTCAGTTTTAATACTTGAGAAATAAGATTGCCTACTAATTTGGGTTGTTGTGAAAACATTAACATTGGGTGAATATCGTAGTTCAAAATTATTAATATTGAGCGAATTTCTTGTTAAAGTGCCTGTGAATTGCACTCATTTTTGTTTTCGGTTTTTTGTTGCCCTGAAATGGACATTTTTAAAAAAACAATATTCTTAGTATCCATGGACCCTTCCAGCTTCTCCACCGCCAAATGTCAGACAAAGGGGGTTGGCCATGCACTGAATACAGAAAAAACTTTTACAAGTGTGTGAATTACTAGTAAGCTGATGGAATAAATGTCTGTCACTTTTATTTCGCTTATGGAAAATTTAAAACTATTGGTTATCTGGCGACATTATACTGCACGCTTATGCACAATCGATATCCAAGAACGTGATCACTAACATACAATCGCTGCTTACTAAGTGGCATGCTGAAATTGATTACAAAAATAATACTCAGTAAATTTGGCCTAAATTTCTGTCTACCCATGAATGCTCGTTTCGTTGGATGGATACGACTTCCTAAGATAGTAGTTCTCCACACACTAAATGTAGCAAACATGGCTGAATCAAACTATGACTCGGCCCTTCCTTGGCTGAGTTGGGCTGTAGAGATTTGTCCAGTTTAAAATCCATCAACGCCAATTCAGGACATGGTGGGTCAATACTGAGTGGTCATTCCGAGTTGTGTATATACCTGCTGGACAACTAAAAGACAATATTATTATAGAAAGTTATCTTGTGTATAGCTAGCAATACCTCACAATGTTGTAATGAGAAGCAGCATTTTGGAAATTGTTTTATATTCCTCTGGTACGGTCTGGGTTAATTTATTTCACTGCATAAACTCGTTACTGGTAGCATGGTGGTTGTTGCTTCGGACTTGTGATAAGTAGACCAAAGTTCAAATCCTACTTTGGGTTGAACAGCAAAAAGGCTCGATCCCTACTGTGGGAGAGTGTCACAGACTCGATGGGAAGGGTAATTCCACTGGTCGAGACTCATTCAACGAACGCGACTTTGGGGGGGGGGGGCCTTGGTTAAGGTCTGTTTGTAATTTGGCCAAGTCTGGTTGACGCCAGGATAGCGCATTGAATTGCCATTTGATAGGAAGATGGGTGCACAACCCTGTCATGTCCCAAACATGGAAATGGCTTCTGTGGTAAAAATGCACTACCCGGTATGTGTTGGCACTCTCACTTGCAATTTGCACATGAAAAAAAAAAAAAAAGGCGAGAAAGACAACAGTAACAGTCAATGTCCAGAACTGTCACCTGGCACAAAAACATTTAAAAAAAAAATACATTGCATAAACCTGGCTGAATTTGACAGATGCAGCAAATGATAGATAACTAACTCAAAATGGCTTACTCTGCCTGAATGATGAGACATGGAACTAGCGATAGTGTGCTCTAATATGTCCTGGGGAGGGGTAACTTCAGAATATCTTAGCTGCCAAAACATTCTGACTTTATGCCTTGCATGATAGATGTGCCGACTACTTGGAGTGCAGCAGGTAAAGTTCATTTGGATCAGGCAAGTCTATCATGTTTTCCTTCATATAACTGGTATACGTATCTGGTAATCTAGGTGGTATCAGTTACATCGGAGACGCTTTTGCTGTTTGAATAACTGAATCCATAAGGAGTGATAACTGTCCTATAACATTGGAAACAGTACTGTACAGGTGTTGGAATAGTAATAATGACAATCTATGAACAACTTACTTTAATAATTAATAATTACCATATTAGAAAATTTGTATTCTAAATATGGGATGATTACACACGTAAGCATCCTATAATAATAAAAAACATGACTGCCACCAGGGTTTGACGGGACTCCACACAAAGAAGTTAGCTGATTCTGTCCTAAATTTTTTGAATTTCGCCATTGCCATGATGTATCATTGGGAGCAAAAGATGTATAATTATAAGGTTGTTACGAGGATACTGAAAAGTTTGCACTCAGTACGCCGTCACATCGACCTCCATTTCGTGTCGGTCGATACTCCCACTGTACTGTCTTCATGCATACTTTTCGGTATCGTCGTAATAACCTCATAGTATCACTACTGTGAATGATATCCACAGTGGTCATATGATAATGTGTCCCATGTCAAATCCATATTTATGTTCATGTTAGAAGTGGGTCTAGTCTAGTCACAATCAAGTTTCAGATACAGCTGTGAAAAATTGAAGTTCACACAAAATATAAAATTATTACAAATACTTTATTAGATAATCTTATATACAAAATATTAGAAACACACACTTTAAATGTACATTATAACTGGCAGTGATAGCTATTGTGGACAAGAAATTTTGACATGATTTAGTAAAGCTATTTTCACTCCATAGTTAAGAAACGTAATTCAGTATTACAAATTATGTCCATAAGTTAATTAGACAAAGGCACAGAATGAATGAGAAAATACTCTAGATATGTCGTGGTTCAAGTTTAAATAATATGACCACTCTGTACACTACATGTATTTATAAACTGTATTGTACTTTATATATAATAGTAGTAAATATTATATAACAAACACTAGATAGAACATGGACGTTAACGTTCTACAAATTGCTGTACTTGTATTCATACATTATCAACCAAAGTTAAGGCATTGCTGTAATGAATGTAATTATTTTTCAGAATGCAAGATAAAAATTCGATTAAAATTATAGCTACCGTAATCTTGGTATTCCATTTTTGTGTGTGGATATACTTGACGTTACTGCTAATATAACTGTGGTCATTTTTGTCTTAAGTTTATAAAACATGGATCTTTGGTTGCCATGTGCTCGATATGCACCAAAAAGCATTGACAATGCACAGTTCCAATTGTGTATTTAAATGCCAAAGTTCTTAACAAGCAGCGATCCAGGAGTGTGGGTGTTATTCTGACTGTATAGTGCTGTGATCAGTCATTGCTTGCAATGTATCGTAATGGGCTGATCATATTTGGTTGAATCACAAAAATGTAAATGGCCAACAATCAGCTATATTTGGTTGAATCTCAAAAAAATATATGACGTGCACCTGCAACCCAATATGCATGATCCTCATACAAAATTTGAATTACCTTCTTCATCTCCGAGAAATGGTTCTGGACTTGTTTAAGTATCAGAATTTAACAAACTTTAGGACAAAAATGGCCGCCAGTCAACCATTTTTGATCAAATGGTCAAAGAATGTTCGAGAAATGATTGGACGCACGGACGGCCAAAACGAAAATTAATAGTTCCCTATTTCGGACTTCGTCTAAAAAAATACCACAGCTGCATGTTCTTTTTAGTGTCTATGATATAACTGAACATCAAAAAGAATTGCAAACAAGTTTGGACAGATTATTATTGTTAGAAGTTGCGAACAGCTACAGCATATCACACCAACAACATTGTACTGTTGGTGGATGTAAAGATTTACAGTATAAAAAAATTAAATAATCCTTCACAACTGATATGCTTTAGTCTTATGACTACTACCTTTGCTAGAACCAGTGCTGCGGGATCTGGGATTTCGTTTTATTGTACCCATTCTATTACATATCAGTGGTTTTAAACGTTCAGTGAACCAATGATAGTTTCTTTCAAGTTCACGTTGGTACTCTTTCTGGTCTGGTCCAATTAGACTCTTGTTTTTATGCAATGCCTCCTCACACCTGAAAATAAGTCAGATCTGAATATTTACATATGTATGATTGGTGTGAATAAATATATGAGTAAACATGAATATTGCTTGAAGATTTAGAAACAATGTGAACATCATTCTCAAATTTCCAGTGAGATTTTAAATTTCCAAACAAGGAATTTTGACAATGATGTGTATCAAAATACCATTATGTTCAACATATGTACCAAGTTTGAACTGAATCTGTCCAAGCATGACTGATATCTGGTTCTGGAATGGTGAAAATGTGTGATACATTTTGATACATTTTTGACATTAAAATGGCTGCCATTCAGCCATTCTGAATTGAATCAGGAAACTGAATCTGAGCTGAATCTGTCCAAGCATGACTGATATCTGGTTCTGGAATGGTGAAAATGTGTGATACATTTTGATACATTTTCGACATTAAAATGGCTGCCATTCAGCCATTCTGAATTGAATCAAGAAACAAATGATGTGTACATGTCTGTTGTAACTGTAAAGTTTTAACTGTCCGAGTATGTGTGAGATACGACTGGATATCGATGAATGCACACATGCATGAAGATCAATCCTAAAAAGAAAGTTAACATCTGACTTCCAATACTGAAATGGTACTAGATAATATCAATGCATGAAATAGTAGGAATGAACTTACTTGTTTGAAAATTCCTTGAAAGAAAGTCTTAATTTATTGTAGTGTTTATCCATTGTTTTAGTAGTTTCTGAACAGTCTGATAAG
Source organism: Saccoglossus kowalevskii (assembly GCF_978046115.1). NCBI lineage: Eukaryota > Metazoa > Hemichordata > Enteropneusta > Harrimaniidae > Saccoglossus > Saccoglossus kowalevskii. The sequence continues at coordinate 13,907,595 of NC_140650.1, read as the reverse complement.
AACACTAAGGCCACTTCTAAAGGACCCTGTCAAAAAGCAATGATAGAAAATAACTTTCAAAAATTAATTTCAACATCCATGAGGAAGAGGCATGGGGAGAACTAATTTTGAAAACTTATCAATATATTTGCCATATAAAGAAGGCTACACTTGTTAAAGCTTGTGCATGTGTGTCGATATGATGCGCATATATGTGTATATGATGCACCATTGGAGCATAGAGATTTGCTGTGATCTTAAAAAAACATCTTACAAAATGTTTGTGATTACAATGTAGCTAAAACAAACATGTGTAAAATCGAAGGAGATAGGGGTCACAACATTTTTTGCTTGTGTCCCAAGAAGACTGAACAAGCTGAATTTTGAGATTCCATTTTAGCTCTAGATTCCTACAAAATCAGTCCTTGTAGACAGCACTGGTGAAGTGACTGGTTGGTAAAAATAACCATCCATTTGCACCGAAAGGTAAAATAACGTTAACTGCTGTTGCTATTAAATAACCATGTGTGTATCAAGGTTACTAAAACTCATTATGGGGATTGTTACTGCAGATTACTAGCTAGTTATTATATATTGTCAGGTACATACATGCTGGTTGACAAAAATGTAGACAAACTACATCACAGTGCACGGTTTATCAACTAATTCATCTTTTAGAAGACTTTACCTGGTTAACAGTGGTTCCTATACATCCCTGTAACACCATCTGTAACATTTTAGCATCAAGTGGATCCTGATAGATAGCAACTTGTAACTCTCTTGATTTCTTCTGAATGTCTTCAATTGCTACCTCTACTGGTGTCAATACAATCTTTCAAGACATAACAAAAACATATGTCATGCTTACTGCGTTTTGCTCATCAACAATCCATGGTATCTGGTATTTGTTACCTATATTATGATTGGCTCAAGAGAATCATGCTTGTAATATTCACTATGATTGGTACACTGACATGCTTTAACATTCACTATGATTGGTATACTGACATGTTTGTTACACTTACTATGATTGGCTCACTGACATGCTTTAACGTTCACTATGATTGGCTCAAGAGAATCATGCTTGTAATATTCACTATGATTGGTACACTGACATGCTTTAACATTCACTATGATTGGTACACTGACATGCTTGTTACACTTACTATGATTGGCTCACTGACATGCTTTAACATTCACTATGATTGGCTCACTGACAAGCTTGTAACATTCACTATGATTGGCTCACTGACAAGCTTGTAACATTCACTATGATTGGCTCACCTGCAAGCTTGTAACATTCACTATGTTTGGCTCACTGACAAGCATGTAACATTCATTACGATTGGTTCACTGACAAGCTTGTAACATTCTCTATGATTGGCTCACCGACAAGCTTGTAACATTCACTATGATTGGCTCACTGACATGCTTGTAAACATTCACTATAATTGGCTTTCAATATCACTTACCTCTTCTCTAAATATGACAGACAGTCTGGTTTTGATGTATGGGAATGAGTTAGACACAGTCAGGATAGTCTTACGTTTGTATTGTTCTTGTAAATCACCATGAGCACGGCCATCCAGTGTAAATGGCGTTGCATACATAAACCTTCCTGCAAATAGGACAAGAAATACTTTATTTTAGATGAGAATTTTTGCTGTTTTTGGTGTTTTGTATGGAATATATTTTCACTGATTTTTGACGAGCTCAATGTAAAATATAGAAAAAAGGTATATTCGCTGGATTTTATTTTCACTGAATCATCCTTTCAGCGAAAATACTGAAAATTAATTCCAATTGAAAATAAAGTACTTTACAGTATATGAAAACATATCACATATTATATTGTGAGAGTCATCTACAGATTACTAGACGCATTTGTAACATAAGTGTAAATATGGATGTGACATGGGACACATTATCATATGACCACTGTGGATATCATTCACAGTAGTGATACTACGAGGTTATTACGAGGATACCGAAAAGTATACACAAAGACAGTACAGCGGAAGTATCAACAGACGCTCAGCGGAGGTGGATGCGATGGTGTACTGTCTTATTATTATACATCTTTTCCTTCCATCAATGGAATGCCGAAATTCAAAATGTTTAGAACAGAATCAGTGAACTTCTTTGTGTGGAATCTGGTCAAACCTTAGTGGCAGCCATGTTTGTTTTTATTATTATCCATATTTGGAATTCATATTTCCTAATATGGTAGGATGAAAATATCTCGACAACGACAATTACTCACAAAAATTATTTTGAAAAACTGCAACTGCACATCCACTAATGTGGTTAGACTTGATGCATAAATTAAATGATTTCTTGCAAGAGTAGCTCTGTAAAATCATGATTTTTCTGTCGTTATGACATCCAGAGTTGGTCATGTGATAAAAAAGTTTGTGGACTTTTCTCGTATAAATCACTACTACAAACAAGTGATATGAAGTGATAATTCATTTTGATGTTTTGAGAACAGGAAAACAATGAGGTCTATTGTTCTATCTACATGTTCGCATAAATTTAATTTTAATTAGCAGGTTTTACTTACTGGTGCAAATATCAAAATAAAAAACCAGCTGTACAGTATAATGTATTGTAAATTTAATTAAATTACCGAAATCCAAAACACAAGATGACAACATACACATGCATTCAGCATAGGTACTTACGAATGTTTATATTTTTTTCAAAATGTGTTTCCCGACTGAGAGTTTCATAGAAATCAAAGTATGGCTCCACGTAAGTAATCTGGACATATGCTTTCTTGGCTTGTAACTTCTCTCGGTCTACCATATTGGAGTCTTTGACCACTTCAACGACATCGTTACCAAATCTCTCATTGTAGAAGGACTGTCAAAGTCAAAAACAAAGTCAAATTACTTTTGCTGTATGGGTCATTCAGCCATAAATTTCAGTGTTTTGTTAATGCCCCTTATATATATTGTACTTATGAACACACGATAATCACATGCTATGATTAGAATAATACAGTCAAGACAAGCACTGTAATTTGACATAAAAACTATCTTCTATAAGAAATGATTCTTACCTCCAGTCTATTAGCTATTTCAGGTAGTTTTGTTATAGGTGGCTCTTTATACACATATTCCTGACCATCTAAATCCCCAAACATGTTGCCATAGAAACCAACACGGAAGTATGTACCAAATAATCTCTTATGGCCCTGCAATTACCAATATTGATATTAGCCTGCATATAAAACTGAATATAACAGAGATCTGACAAATGCAAATGATGTCTGCTATTTTATAGTGAAATAAAATACTCCAATCTTGATTTAACTGTAGAATGTTATACATAATTACTGCTTAAAGCTGCATTCCTACTTTGCAAATCTGTCAGGTACGACCCCCTGATATACACTATCAAATATTGAGATTGTGGATGGGTACTGGAGAATTTAATGGTACAATTCACATACAAATGGCTTTAGTGATGGTTAGGAATGAATCCCATGGTGCTACTGACTAAAATGAGTTAGGGATACACATTGGTTTGAAACCTTCAGTCCAACATCCACTGTTATTTACAGGTTTTCAATATTTCTCAAAATATTTACAATGTAAAAATACATTCCACATTACATTGAATACATAAACCATGTATAAAGTTGATCACCGCATGAAATCACACTTGTATATCAAATGGTGTTGTCAAGTCTAACAAAAGTAAGCGTGAAAAGCCACGTTTTGCAAAGTTGAAGCCATCTTGCTAACTGATACTACACAGTTCTGAATATATAATCATAAATAGTAACATAATCAACAACACTGGAACACATGAATTATCCCTATCAATACAAAGATCTCTTACCTGCTGTACAATTTTGTTAAATGCGTCTCTGATTTTGCCGTGCATGATTGCTAGCTTTTTGTAGTCTTTATTGGCTTCATGAATAGGAATTAGTATTTTGTAAACTTCATTCACTGTTTCAAACATACCAGCCTGGTGGGAAGATAAAGCATAGTGAAACAATTGTGACCATACCCATAAAGTAAATGATGTATAATGTGTGGCATAATCTGCGCACTTGGTGGCAGAGCTATCATCTACTGGCATTTAATGAGAGCTGCTGATAATGCACAAAGCAGCATTTGAATGGTTGTCAATATGCTAATGAGCTAATTTGCATACTACTTAAAAACAAAAATGGTGATACATGTATGAACAATCTTATTTTTGTTATTGTCACGTTGAGGTTAGAACACTGTAGAACAAAGATATGGTATATAAAAGATCACTTACATATGTAAATTTACTAACAGCTGTTTCCAATAAACCTACAAATCCACTCTCTGAAAATAGCTTGCCAGTACATATGCCTTCCTCGTCTGGTGATACCACGTCATCTGATACAGCACTCTCCTCTATCACATTGGGTGAAATTTTCTAAAATATATAACACACACAGAATCAGTTCAACTGTTCACAAATAATATTTTAAAATGTGAAAATTTTGATCTCTATTGGGAATTTACCTCCAATGCAACACATCCTACTGGTAAATACGGTTTATCTTCTATCATATGTAAATATTCGGCAACTAGAGCTGCAGAATGAACTAAACACTCAGCAGCTTCAGCATTATTATTATGCTCAGAGTGTTTATTGGCCATAGTCTGCAGCCATGTCAGACGTAAATCTGGAGAAGTTTGGTAACTGAAATAAAGAGAAAAAAAATTTCCAATCAGGCATTTCCCAGATTAAATATTGAATATTGACGAAATATTACATTAAAGCGGGGGAGTCATCACCTGTGCATGCGTCAGATGGCCACAGCGTGTTATTGTTTACAAACAATTGTCTACTCATGAGACTTTGCGTTTTTAGCATGTGTTGTTATCGTCGCTTGGGACTCAATTCCCGCGCATACACAGGTGACGACCCTCCCGCACAGGCAATTTTGATTAATAGAGGGTATATGGTACAGGTACATATATATATATATATATTAGTCACCATACTTACCCTTTGGCAATTCTATACATCAAATCAAGCAACATTTCTGGATCTTCTTGGAATTCTTTCATTTTAACAGTATCAGATAATATCATATGAAGATTAAACACTAAATCACGAACCTGAAAATAATCAAATTAACTAATCCACGTCAAAGATATATTTGTTTAAACACAGTGACATTCATGAGGCAGAGGTAGACATAGTATGGTATGAAAGAAAAATTTTGTTTTAATCTGAAGTTATATTACTGTAGAATACTTTATTTTAGCTGGAATTAATTTTCGGTGAAAAGAGTTTTTGGGTGTTTTGTATGGAATTTACTTTCACTGATTTTTGGTGAGTTGAATGTAAAATATAGGAAAAAAGGTATATTCGCTGGATTTTATTTTAACTGAATCAGTCCTTCAGCGAAAATAGCGAAAATTAAATACAAGCTAAAATATTTTATAGTATGGCAAATTTGTATTCCTTGGCTGTGGCAATAAACAGGGCAAACACACTGCCAATATTAAGATTTTGACAGGATTTTCACAGTTTGAAATGAATACCAGAAGTGTATTTACCTGTTCTGGAAACGTAGTATCTTGCAGTTCACCGTCATTCTCTGCATATGTCAATATCGTTTTTAAGGATCGTCTTAAAAACTGCTCATTAAAGGTATGGTCAGTTCCAACCAAGGAGGACAGAGACATAGTAACTTGCATCTTGACCCTTGCAAAGTTCTAAAAGAAACAGAGTACTTACAATTTATTTAATATTATTTTATTGATTTGTTTCCAACACTGTATAAATATTGTCACAGCTTTATTGTCTGAGTACATAGAGCAGTGTTTGTCTTCTCACCACCAGACTTTCTCACTCAAATTTGTCTGTACTTTTTTCTTATACTCTTCAATATTTCTGGAAATGAACCATAATTTTGGAGCCGAGAGACAAAATTTGAGTAAATTTCAGTTTAACTCAAAAAATTTGGCTATTTTTGTCCCGATTTTCTTAAGAAAAGTGCAGATTATAAACAGAACTATTTTGTGAATTTGTGATGAAAAGAGGGAACTGGTGGTGAAAAGGTTAATGACTAGATAGCTTGTTTGCTCATTGAAATACTATACATGGGAAATGGTCACTGTGATGGCTCTTTAAACTAAAATGTTTACTTACGTTGCCTATTTCAAAGTTTTGTCTCATCAGCAAATACAGTGAAGCACTGGCATGAGATCTGACGACTGCTATACACGAACTACAGTGATTCAATAATCTTAAACAGAGATCTGCGCATTGTTCTGTTTCTTCTTCGAACAATAGTTCTGGGAACTGAAAGATGAACGAAAATAAAATAACATTTAAGAACACTGCAGTTTGTACTTAGGATCAATCTTTTCATTGATCAGATATGAAACAAATACATGCACGTGGGAACCAAACACCTACATAAATACCAATTAACTACATCATGCACTAGTCAAATCAAATTTCAGTTGATGACAAGTTTCATACTATTTTTAGCGATAGATACATTATTCCTATTTTCTATCATGAAGGTTGTGGTCATGTATAATTGTCTGTTCAAATACATTAAACAAATAAAAGACCAGCCAGATACATAAGACATTGCCTTACTGAATCAAAATCTCTATTGTATATGGCTATGTATGAAGACAATACAGCTAGCAACCTCTAGAGTGGAGCCCTCGGCTTAACCTGAGTTTCTACACTCAACTACTTCAACAACTATGAAGATTTATTCATGAGATTGCAAGTTTCAGAATGCCTGTAGTTACCAATTATACTAATTGACTGTCAGTAGATATTTAGTTTGAATCAATTCTCGGAGCGGATATCCGGGCATTTTCACCACTTGACTTGGCAACTATCACGGTGAAAACAAAGGCTGAAAACTCTCAGAAAACTGTACTTTGGGATAGTTGTTGAGACTCTCCTGAACAGTATAACAAAATTACTCTTACATGTGCAACATATATAAATTTGGTTGCTCAGAAAGTTAAGTTTGTGCTGTTTCCTCAAGTCTAAGCTGTTTTCATCGGCTCTTCGACCAGTGTTCCACAGCGGCTCACACAGAGCTCATAGGAATACATGGTATAGTGTACTATTCCTAGAGTGAACTTTAATTGATTGTAAAGCATACATTAATGATTACTGACTACAACTTTACCTTGAACACCAATGCTCTCTGAGTTCCTAAGATATTTTGTAAAGCGACCACACTTTGGTTGCACGCCAATTGATGCAGCAAGACACGTAACACACTGCCGAGCAAATTCTGAAGATTATCACATGACAATATAGTCTGAAATAAAAAACAAAACAAGTTTAGTTTTAATCAATAGCATGTGATTTTTAGTTGACCTAAAATAATAATGAAATAATAATGAGGAACAAGCCATGCATGGCACAGTCCCAGTTATCGAATTTAAGATATATAGTTTTGTTTATAGTATTAGAAATATGATGATTGTTTAACATTAAAATGATTGACATTTGTATCTGATAGTCAAACGAGTATTGAGAGATATTGCTCTGGAACAGCATTAATTAAAACAAAATCGGCCATTTTGAATACATGTATAATGAATATATAAAATTTGAACATAATCAGTCAAAGCAAGTCAGAGATATGGCACTAGAACCATATTCATTAAAACAAAATGGCTGCCAGTCGGCCATTTTGAATCTTATCTGAAAAACAAAATGATGTGCATCAAGGTCCTATAATGTCCAACGTATATACAAGGTTTGAACAAAATCCATCTGTAAACAGCCGGGAAATGCTTGATTTTTTAGCACAAAAATGGCCACCATTTGGCCATTTTTAATAGGATCATCAAACCAATATATCTGTATATCTATGGCATGATCTATAATGAATATTTAAAATTTGAACATAATCAGTTAAAGCAAATCAGAGATATGGCACTAGAACCACATTCATTAAAACAAAATGGACGCCAGTCCCCGTTTACGGACTAATTAACGGGGACTAATTAACAGGTGAAGAATTTAAGATGCATAATGTTACTCACGGAAACAATGAGTTCCAATGTGTCAAGTACAATCATATTCACTTCTGTTGCTAGGTTACTTTCCAGCAAAGCATCAGCTTCTAAATCACGAGGGCTGGAAAAAATAAAGAATATGAAAATATATTTTTTTCAAATGTTCTAGTTTATGCAACAATTCAGGGTGGTCACCATAATATTTAAGCAACAACACATACTTCTTTTTGTAAAACTATGATAAAAAAAATATCATCAGCTTACATGTGTTTTGATTTGAGATATAGTGCTACAAGAAGACTTGAGCATGAATGTACACAGATGGATATATGAAGTAATGCGAGTTGAAATAGAAAACATGACAACTTACTGATCTGTTGCATCAGCTGTCTGTTTCCATGTCTGTGTTTGATCTTTCCGCCATCGTAACCTTTCACCCTGGGTTGTAGCAAACACATTGGTTGGTTTGTCCGCTGCAAAGACATGTTCATATTACATACGGGGTTCAGATTTCAGTGTGATATCTGGCATAAAGGAACATTCATTCAAAGGCCATCAATTTACATACCCGGGTCAATTTCTCAGAATGCATATTAATTAGACAACCTGTCACAGGTAAAATTCATTTACAGCAATAACATTAGAATATATTCTGTATCAAATACATCTTTTACTTTGAAATTGAATTGTGATTTGATGTCTGACACCATGATGATTGAGCACTATATTGTTGCTTAGCAAAATTGTAAAACATCTAATCAGCACAAGCATCAACAAGTTTGGTCAAAATAAAGCAGTATCTGAGTAAAACCAAACTCTTACTTTTATGAAAGATGTCAACTTAAATCAGTTTGGTTCAAAATTATGATTAATCAATAAAAACTTTACCAGTTTGCCACTGTTTACTTCGTCTCTGCATCAAGTCCATACGAGCACCATAATTTCCCAGTATCGCTTCTTCTAGCTTTGCCTTGGCATCTACTGATTTTTTAAATGACATCCTAGACTGGGAGGTCAAATTCTTTTTTCCCTAAAACAGACAAAAAGAATAAGTTTTTAATATTCACAATTAAAACGTTTTAATAACCATATAATTATGCTTCTCAGCCATGAAATAATAATATTCTCATCTGTGATGAAATTAGAAATTATCATTTACTTCAAACATTGTAGACTCACAGATGGAGCTTAAAAATCATACACTTCTCAAAAAAACTTTAACTGATAAACCATACCTTATATTCAAATACTGAGACACAGAAGAAAAGAACATCCAGTAACTGTTGTAATCTGCTCTGTGAGTATTCACACCACCATTGATGTAGTATCTTTTTATCAACATTCTTAACGACCCACAGAAAACACATCAATAGATTCCTTGTAGATAATGGATTGAGACTGGTAGAGTTTTTAGGCCTCTGAATGTACAGAATTATTTAAATGAGTGACATATAATCATAAACATGCATGCATATTTTGTAGATTCAGGAATTTAGGGAGTTCAACTATAATATTAAGTGAGTTAAGGGTTCCCTAGTTGCTATAAAAGTTACTGTGCACAATTTCCTGTACTTCTGGTGCCAGCATAACTTTGTAATGAATATGCTATTCTAATAGCTTGGTCATGATATTATTTAAATTAGCACTGACGTAATCATTAAACACTTTTCAGCAAATGATCAAATTGCAAACAACATGCAACTCCATGGTTGAAACATTTTTGCGTCTTCTCAGTGAATTGCTTCAAAAGAGAGAAGTCCAAGCAAACATATTTCTTCCAGATAAAAGAGTTCCACAAATGCAAGAGAAGGCAATTTAAAACAAATTTGATATCACTTTTCATTTTCTAGATATTCTACTTTTTATCAGTATTATGTATTCTATCATCTTGATTCTTCAGCAAAGGATCATGGGTAAAGTATGACATCATACATATTGTAGAATCCCCTAAAACACAATTTTTTTAAAGATTAACTCCAAAATCTATACAGGCCAACTAGACCTACAGATTAACTTAGTATAAATTTGATAGCGAACAGATTTATTGTAACCAAACGAAAAGTTAACATTGACGTTTTGCCACTACTACGATTTTCTCTTCACTTCATTACTGGCAAGCCAAAAACTATATTTAGCCACAGAATGTATGGTTTCCTTCACTAACCAGTGAATTTAAAACTCATGAATATCCATACAACATAACATCTGAAACCCAGTGAATATTTCTTCGTCTACAACAGTATACTTACCTTTAATGAGGTAGGTTCTTGTACACTTACACCAGAAATTGCTGCCATGGCTATAGCTTGATTCAAAGGCATTTCATCATCCAAGATGGCCGACGGTGGCCTTTTACTAGGCTCTAAATTTCCATCATGCAACTGTGACAAACCATCCATAACTATTCCAATGAGAGGAAGGTAAAGCGATGCCACACGCATACGACATTCTCTGCTAGCGTAGCGTGAATCGGCATCATGGCATGCAAGGATATTTGATGTAGTGTCCACGGCTTGACGATGTAGGCTTGGATTACTAGAAAGACAACAAAAAATTGTAAATTACGAGTAAGTAAATTTTTTGTTTTTAAATTTATTTAACTAATACCGGTATGCAAGTACAGAAGACATATAATTTCGTATTAGTAGCGCATATCTTTTGACAAGTTTTGGCTTGCGTGCACTTCTATGAGAGATAGGCTTCTTATAGAACAATGTATGATACTGTTTATCATACACATCTATCCCGAAAACAATGGAATTCATCATATTTGCATTCATTCATTCATTCATTCATTCAAAATTAACCTTGAATGTTCAAATGACTGCATGAGAAGTATAGAAGAACATACAATACTCTTGAAAATAAACATTATTCCCCCCCCCCCCAAAAAAAAACAAACAAACAAAATTTGTTCAAAATATTTATTTGCAATCATTTCTATGTCCTTTATTTGGGGTGAACTACAACTACAACTGCACATCACTAACACTTTCAAGGTTATTGACATAACACCACTCAATGCAAAACGTTTTCCTTGCTATTTCAGGCTGTGTTACGAGAATACAGCAAATATAAGCACTTAGGCAGTACAGGATCACATTGACTAATCATCATACTACATAGTGTATATTTTGTGGTATTCTTGTGATTAGCAGAAGTGACATGCTGATAAAAATTCACACACTGCATTTTGCCACAGTAACAACATTCATATATTTGGGAGTAAATGTGAAGGCAGGAGGGGAGCAACAACAACTAAACTACCGGTCATCAGACAAGAAAAAGATGCATATACACTTACTGCTGGGTTTGCAGTATGTAGGACAAATCGGTAAGAATCAAACCAGTTATATAATGCTGTTGACGGAATTCAGTAGACAACTCAGCCATACTGCAACGCTGATCAGTTAATGTGTTGGACGATAAATATGAACTCTGTGATGTAGAACTTGCTATAGATGGACATGGAGATGACGCTGGAGATGACAATGGGTATGGCAAAGGAAGATTGATAGTCACATAGTGTTCATGACTGGAAATAATTCGCAGGAAATCTTGTTTCAGCATTGCTAAACTGGTCGGGTCTGCTAATTGCGATATTCTAAAAGACACCTAGAGATGGAGAGATCAAAGTGAAAAGTCAAAAATAGGTTTTTTTTACTAAAATTGACAGAAATATTTATTAACCTTTAATAGAGAATTGGAGGTATTGTCACAAAATGAACAAATCTGGGAAAAAACTTTACGCCAGAGACTACAACAACAAGGAGATACATTTTCCCCACATATAGTTTGACCTTCATCTATGATGATACGAACAAGGTAAAAAAAAAGAAAAAGAGAAATGTTATCGTGCATACGAACACCAGCATGAATAACTGACAAACTGAGGTCTATTTTCAGATAACAAGTAAAAACAACAGATAAATGGGTACCAAGTTATAATTTTTACTGACAGGAATACAAAAGTTTGTGAAAGTTGCTGACAATTTGTAAATTGAAGTGGTTTGCAGTCGGACATCATACAAGTCCCCCGAACAATCTGTACTAAATGGTTCAATTGATGTAAAAAATAATTCATATCAGATACTTACTTGTTTGCAATATGTCTGAATCAATGAAAAAACAAATGTGACATCCATCAATGATATCAAGTCAGCCAAGAAAAATGCAAGGCTAGAATTCACACACTGGCTAAATCGAAAGTCCTGTAATATATATGAAACACAAGACTATTATTCTCACCATGTTTAATAAGTTTATGACAAAGTACTGTGAAATACTTTATTTTCACTTGGAATTCATTTTCGTTATTTTCGCTGAAGAAATGATTCAGTGAAAATAAAATCTAGCGAATATACCTTTTCTCCTATATTTCACGTCAGAAATCAGTGAAAATAAAATTCATACAAAACACCCAAAACATATTTCATTGAAAATTAATTCTAGCTAAAATAAAAATATTTTACAGTATACAGGTTCCCCTCCATACTGAAGTGACTGATATTATTTGACAATGAATGTACGAGAATTTAACAAAATGGTAACACCAATGGCTGTCAGTCAGCCATACTGGTTAAAATCAAGTATATCTATTTTAGGAAAAATAAAACATGATTATCAACATGTTACATACCTTATTGTACCTGCTAATGATGTCTGTAGTGACTGAATTAGTAATAGTGTTAACATCATCAAGAAATCGAGATGGAAATCTTTCACAACGATTAATCATTAAACGTCCAGTCTGAGCAACGTATAAAGCCATGCTTTTAATCTGAAAATACAAGACAAATATAGGTTGAATAGAGCATATATTACCACTGAGATTCTCAGCAATGCAAACATTGAGTAACACTTAAATGAGGTAGGAATTATGTTTAGATAATTGGCCATATGCTGCAATTTATTTTCAATATTTCTCAGATCTGAGTAACACTTTAAACAGACTAAACAACATTGCACAAAATAATTAAACACAGTGTAAATATGGCAAGTCACTTAAGATACATGTAATTTGCTTTCCATCTCTAATTCTAATGTGACGCAATCAGCATTATATCTTGATTTATTCAGTTTTTTTTATAATAGCCTATATTTGAAATGTGTAGCACAAGAGTGAAAATAGTAAGACATACCATCATCTCAAAGAAGAACCAGGAATGCTGCAAAGCAGTTTCTTTAATAGAGCCACTGCACACAACCATCTGTAATGCTAATTCCTCATGTACTAACTACACAACAAAGAAAATAAAAGAAGAATAATTATTATTATTTGATTGGTAAATTATCTCACTGTGAGTATAGACTATCAGGATGCATCATTAAAACAGACCTCTACAGTAATCAATTGATTTTCAGTTCTTGGAATACAGATGTTGTTAACTTTGTAATGCATTGCATCATGGGAGATAGACAGAGAAGGCAACTTTGGAATGTTTTCGACAATTTCATGCACTGCAATATGGGATATGGAAAGGGAAGGTTTTTTTTGGAATGCTTTAACCATTTTTTACAATGCATCATGGGATATGGAAAAAAAAGGCAACTTCAAAATATTTTAATTACTGTTTAATGCATTGCATCATACAAGATTGACAGAGAAGACTTTAGAAAGTTTTCACTCTGTCATGCATTGCATCATGGGTAGTCACTGAAAAAGGTTACTTTGAAATGTCCAGTCCTGGTCAGTCCAATCAAGTCAAGTCCATTCCACTCCACAATTAAATGTACCTTTTTACTTGGCATTCTTCCACCCAAGCCCTGAACTGGAACATTCCCCATTCCAGTCTCAGCAATTGACGTTCTGGTAGCACTCCTCATTCTTTCATTGGGAGATCGTCCTAGTGTATAATAGTCAATTTCAGGTGATGTTGGAGTGACTGCTAAATCAGGATTGCTACTACTCAAGGAACGATTTGACAGGTTCAGTGTGTTTGGTCTAGCAAGGTCACCATATGGACTTTTGCTTGGTGAAGAAGCTGTCAAATAATGGAACAAAATAGTAATCAAAGAAAGCTTAGAAAGAACTCCCATGTGCTGAGAGTATTGGAGACACATTAAATATAATTTGAAATTACTTAGCTGAAAACTAATTATGCAAATCAGAAAATTAACATGAACAGATTTGATTGTAAAACTAATGAGGTCTGCGCAATGTAACAAAAACTCTATGTACCAAGTTTAATTGAAATGTGATTAGAACCAAAAAATTATGAATTATTATGCTAATTGGGGAAATAATATGAACAGAGTTTGACCCCAAACTAATTAGGTTTGTACATTGTCCTAGAGCATCTTTGTACTAAGTTTCATTAAAATGGAAATTAGTACTTTAGATATCAGTGTGAAAGCTTAAAATTGGTTAATTATGCAAATTGGGTAATTAATATGTACAGATTTTAACCCACAATTATCCAGGTCTGTCTATTGTCCTACAGCATCCATGTATAAACATTCATTGATATGTGATGATTACCGTAAAAACCCGCAAATAAGCGCCACCCTCAATTGAGAGCCACTCAGTGAAAATTTGTTACATTTGACCCTCCATTAAGAGCCACCAAGAGTTGAGTGGTTTTGTCAATAAGAACCCAGAAATAAGTGCCAGCCACCCGATTGTTTACAATCAGGCAGACACCGAGCTTATCGTGCCTCACTTCCACCTGCATTGTTTATTGCCCCACAGAAGGAGTGAGACAAATAAAGATTATCCCCATAACTTGCCTGATGGCCTGTGTAATTGAGAACGGAAGAATGATAGACGAAAGAAATGCACTGAGAGCGTGAATGTGACTGTCAACTTGTCCATTTTATATTTCTGACACACAATCGACTAATTCACAAACTATTCATAGTAACTACTAGTATGTTTTTTGCCGAAACACCGAAGGACACGTTGAGATATTCATTGTCAATGTTGTCTTTATAACCAAGTAAAGAACGTCACGATTTTAGAACGCCTTTATCGGAAAATCGGAGGTATCGAAAATACATTCTCACAGACGGACCGGAACAGGAAGTCAGCAGAAAACAAAAGATTTTTTCCTTAGCGTGGGGGGAATTTGGTTAGCGTGGGGGAAAACAGAGGTGTTAATCCGGTCATGGCAACGTTTGAGGGATCGTGACGTAGCTCCGACTGTGAGAATGTAATGATTACGCAGCCCACTCTCGCTGATCGTGATTTTGGGTTATTTTTTGCATTTTATTTGAGACGTTCGTTTTTGGATGATTCGAGACAAAATGTTCAGGGAATTAACAAAATAACTGGCATTAGTTTGGAGAGGACTCTCTTGCCGAAAATAATCAAAATTGAAGTCGAATGGATTAGTTCCACAAACTTGTGCGATCAACTTGTCTTACAGCAAAGTGAAGTCTACGTGACCCGCCTGACCCAAATATTTAAATTAGCTATTTGTGAGAATTGAAAATAATCTGAACTTGTACCAATCAGAAAATGCCTTGTAACAGGCCTGGGCTTTCGTGAATGATTTCGTCTCTCCGATTGGTCACAGGAAATTAGTTTTATTACATGTAATTGTTACTTTCTCGGTATCGTTTCGTATTTGGTTATATAGGGGTGGGGCTATAGTTTGACCCTGTTTGCGTGGACTGTGAAGTACATGAATATCATTATAAGCTGGCTTGATTATGAAACAGGAAATATAAACCAAAGCTGTACTGTCAGACGTCTAGCGCAATTAAAACAATGCCCAAGTACCCAAGCTGTACAAATCTATAGAAAAACGTGTTTTTATTTATTGTTTTTGCCATAAATACAAGTGATTGGGCATCATTTTTATCATTCGTTCCATGCTTCCTTTGCAAGTATGTCCTCTCCTGTCGCTGCTGGTCAGATCAATTCTATCCGAAACTATTTTATATTGTCACCAAATCAACCACCACGCCAGCCACAGCCACGCAAGTTATTCCCAGTTTTCAAGAAAAAAGTTTGCCGTACCAAACTTGGTAAACAATTGTACAAGTGATTCGAGTGTTGGGTCAGACACTGAGAGTGCTACCAAATCCGACTTCAGGCATCGCTACGCATTGTCAGTGAAACGTGACTTCAGGCATTGCTACACATTGTCGATGAAACGTCGAATCGTCGTATTTATTTGACATTTGTTATTCCCATAACAGTATTTTTACAGAATAAATTAATTGCAATGATACATCATTAATAATTACTTGTCTGTTTTGGTTGTGTGTGTGTTTGCCTATCCCCTTCCCTATTTCACAATGAAAAACCGAAAATTGACTAATCATTATGCAAATTAGGTAATTAGTATCCACGGATTATTACCAAAAACTAATCAAAACCTAGCATTAGTTCAGAAAATCTATGTACCAAGTTTCATCAAAATCTAATGAGTGGTTGTTTAGATATCAGTGGAACAGTCATGGAACCACTAAAAAATAGCTAATTATCATGCAAATTAGGTAATTAACGAGCATGGATTTTAACCAAAACCTAATCAAAATCTAGCATTAGTTCAGAGCATCTATGTACCAAGTTTCATCAAAATCCAATGAGTGGTTCTTTAGATATCAGTGGAACAGTCATAGAACAGCTAAAAATTAGCTAATTATCATGCAAATTAGGTAATTAACAAGCATGGATTTTAACCAAAACCTAATCAAAATCTAGCATTAGTTCAGAGCATCTATGTACCAAGTTTCATCAAAATCCAATGAGTGGTTCTTTAGATATCAGTGGAACAGTCATAGAACAGCTACAAAATAGCTAATTATCATGCAAATTAGGTAATTAACGAGCATGGATTTTTACCAAAACTTAATCAAATCTGCGCATTGGCCCAGAGCATCTATGCACCAAGTTTCATCAAAAACCGATGTATGGTTCTTGAGATAGCAGTGGAACAGTCGGACACACATACATACACACATACACACATACACACACACACACATACAGACACACTAACTGCAAAGACTCCTATTTTGTGCTTCGCACATGAGAGTCAAAAACTCTTTGCATTCAAAATATGAATATATACAAAGTGCTGATAGTATTGGTGACCAATATCATTCTTTTAACAGTTAAAGAAGTTCAAGCTGGAATCATCAACAATTAATCTACCTTATCAGATACATGCAATTGAGCAACAATTTCGTCAAATTATAAAAGCTATGATTACCTGGACTGAAAGACGTAGGTGAATACTGTAGCGGTGGTGGTCTGAAGGCATAGTGTACATAGCTAGCTAATAATCCATTTCTAGCATGACAGTCTAAATGTGCACCAAGCTGAAGATGGACTCGTGATAAGATGTTTGAAACAGCTTCAAATGTACACTGTCCCATATTGGCTGAAAATAAGCATAACATAGTTAAGATAATCAATTGAATTGCTTTTGGGTAACTGAATGAAAATTCAGTGAAAATTAATTCCAAGTGAAAATAAAGTATTTTCAAGTAGCCAAAAATTTACTACAAAATGAAAAGAAAGAAAGAATTGCATATTTTCTAATTTAGCGTAAAAGACATTGGGGATTTCTATACAAGAAAAACAATCAAATACTCCCAAGATTCTTAATAAAATAAGCAGCACAATATTGGATTCATATTTAAAAAAAAACAAAACAATTTTGTACTAACCAACTTGTCCAGCAATAATGGGTGGCTGAACCAGCATGAGTATCAGCTTATCCAACAAGACATACAAGAATCGTACCAACGGCTCAAAAGAGGCATGTGATAAATTGCTAACACATTTCTTGAGTTCAGATTCCATGTTGGCTTCACCAATGCTACGCGGTATTCGACCATCCTCAACAGCATGGCACAGACTCAGAAACCGATCTACATGTTCATCCTATAGTGGTACAAAACAAAATTTCAACACGATCTGAAAAGTTTCTTCCAGAGCAAGAAAGCTGATGCAACAGCGACACTTGTTTGTCAGAACACATGTGATTGTATTACAGAGTGATAAAACACTATATTTTAATGTTCAATGCCCAATAATGCCAGATCTAATCAGTAAAGGTACACGGTCTACCACGGATAACAACTATTACATATTATATGAACATGAAAATACACTTAAATTACCAACAAATCTGTGAGGTGAATTTAGAGTATTACCTTTGTATGAATACTGGATGCTGACAGTACAGCAACATTGAACAATCCTTTGTGACCGTCCACCCATTTCATACCAGGTAGCTGGACCTGAAATAGTTAAAGATCGTAAATGATCGTATGTGGCTTTAAAAAAACATCATTAGATGGTACACAAATGAGATTCTTCAATTTTGTACAATGAACAAATTTGATTTTAATAGTCAGTAAGAACATTTCAACATCAAAGTAGTGAAAATAGTTTTTTTAAATACAGGATACAACCATAGCTTGTATACATATATAAGCAATATTTTCGGTTTTACTCATCAAAAATGCACACCTCTACAACAAGCAGTGTTCTGCAATTCCACTTCTGAACATGCACAGTGAGAGCGCCCTCTATTGACAGCATGCTAGAATTCTTTCAGTGAACAGATGCACGAATCAAATCAAAACATGAGTCTGTTGGATAAAGTTTTCTAACCTCTGGTGACAGCATGTAGTAGTTGGATGGTGGTTTCTCAACTGACACCGGAAGACAGAATTCACCAGTCTGTAACCTCCCATCATGCATTGCAGGGATCCACTGTTGATGAAGACAAAAATTTAAAATGAATGACTGACCATCAGTGAAACAGTACACAAGTATACGTATTATATGGGAATCTCTATAGGGTCAGTACCGGAAATTGTTTGATAGAAGAACTGCATATAAACCCACAAGCTTTACCGTGTATCCTATAGGAGTCTCTACAGGGGAATTATCTGCTTTGCGTTGACAACTGATATGGTAGAACGTAAATAGCACATGGTGTTGGTCAGTCAATGTTGCCGGCAACTTTATTTTAATTTCTTCGGAAAAATCTGGACATTTATTATGGTAGGTACAGGCAGTATACGCTTCTGTTGTAAATGGTGAACAGTTAGATTTCCCAAAAATAACCTATAGATGAAATAGTACTGGTAATGAGTTTGTCACACTGCCGAGACAGCAGTGTGAACTAAGTTTGACACACAGTTCGGACAGCAGTGTGAACTGAGTTTGTCACACTGCATAGACAGCTGTGAGAAATGAGTTTGTTACACAGTTCAGACAGCAGTGAGAAACGAGTTTGTCACACAGTTCAGACAGCAGTGAGAAATGAGCCTGTCACACCGTTGAGACAGCAGTGAGAAATGAGTTTGTCACACCGTTCAGACAGCAGTGAGAAATGAGTTTGACACACAGTTCAGACAGCAGTATGAACTGAGTTTTTCACAGAGCTATAAGATAGCAGTGAGAAATGAGTTTGTCACACCGTTGAGACAGCAGTATGAACTGAGTTTTTCACAGAGCTATAAGATAGCAGTGAGAAATAAGTTTGTTACACCGTTGAGACAGCAGTGAGAAATGAGTTTGACACACCATTGAGACAGCAGTGAGAAATGAGTTTGACACACAGTTCAGACAGCAGTATGAACTGAGTTTTTCACAGAGCTATAAGATAGCAGTGAGAAATAAGTTTGTTACACCATTGAGACAGCAGTGAGAAATGAGTTTGACACACCATTGAGACAGCAGTGAGAAATGAGTTTGACACACAGTTCAGACAGCAGTATGAACTGAGTTTTTCACAGAGCTATAAGATAGCAGTGAGAAATAAGTTTGTTACATCGTTGAGACAGCAGTGAGAAATGAGTTTGTCACACCATTGAGACAGCAGTGAGAAATGAGTTTGACACACAGTTCAGACAGCAGTGAGAAATTAGTTTGTCACATTGTTGGGACAGCAGTGAGAAATGAGTTTGTCACACAGCTCAGACAGCAGTGAGAAATGGGTTAACAGAGCTGCAGAAAAACAGTGAGAAATGAGTTTTTCATCAAGATAATTACCTGAAGGACATCCCTGGGATCATCGCCTGACATAAACTGTACTTTAACAGCTATATTCCTGGCTGATCCAGCCCGATTAGAAAAATTCAGACTCTGAGGATAGATATACAGTAAATTCCTGAAAAAGACAATCATATTTGAAATGTAATAATTACAAAAAAATACAAGATTTCAAAAAAGAGTCCCCTTTGCACCCCACCCTAATGCTAACTCCAATCCTCACCAAAAGTCCCCTCTCCAATTCCTAATTTCCGAGTTACTATTTTTCTCACGAAATTCGATAGAGGGCATTCTTAAAGCACCCGGATGACAGTCCGTTCAACGTTCGTGGTGGGGTTGAAATTTGAGCGGCGTCTGCTGTAAGCAATATACTAGTAGTTACTGTTGCCGAAGTCTTATTTTTTACAAACGCTTTGCAAGAATTGGTCAAAATGGTTAACTGGCATTGTAATGCCCCAGACTATTCCTTGGGTTCGATTAAAAAGAAAAAACAGCGAAATATCCTGAGATGAAAGGCGTAACTTTTCATACATTTCTTTTGTCCAAGAAATCAACACTTCAACGCCAGTGGATTCGAATGTGTCGTCGGGAACCTGAGTGGACGCCAAACTATATTCCCGGGTTTGTTCACGGCATTTTCCATCCTGCGCCAGTACTTTTTTTAGTTCAATAACTGGAGACAGCCGTCTTTCAACCGCAGTTATACATCGATTGAAAAACGAAGACTCTGTCAGCTTCCCGAGACGAGCGCAAACGAAAACATTGAACCGGATTTGATGAAAAATTCGCTCGTTGCCGATTCCCACATCGATCTTCTTGTTCAGAATCCTTATGATGGCATTTTTTGCGAAGTTGAAGTTAAAATAACTACGGAAGGAAAAAAACGTGTGTCCATTTATGATAACTGCATCTGCTGATCGCCTGGTGAATAAAATATTAAATCAAACTTACACTACACAGTTACAAACACCAGAAACTATTTTAGAGTTTGATTTAATAATAAACCATGGCTTGTAAGGATTTTCCTTCATGGATCATTGCCGAATACACTCTGCCATAATGAAATTAAATTCTGTATTCTGCACATGATGAAGCTTTACGGAAGTTATGAAGTAAGTAACCATTAATAAGTCGATATTCTTTCAGTCTGGCTGTTGTCCAGTCACTTCGTTGCAACAAATATGCGAACATATCAGCTATTTAACACAAAGGCAAAGTATGAAGTTTTTTTTGCCAAGTTTTTACGTTACATGGATCTACCAGAGTTATCGTCGACTCGTGTTTTACAGTACGACGACGATTGTTTGACTCTTGGCGAACATTTAACTCATTTGCTAACTCAACAAGTTCAAACAGTTTAGCTTTACGAACATTGCTGCAAGTTATACCACGATCCTGAAGAAATTTGCAGAGTTCTGGAACTTTTTTGCTTTTCCAATCTATTGATTTACACATGTAAGAATACAGAACTTCAATAAAAACAACCCCACTCAGGTTCGTCATCCATGTATTTTGGATGCGCCCTCTAACGGAATTCTGTAGAAAACTAACAACTCAAAAATTAGGAATTAAATTTTATAAATACACCCCTCCAGATAATTATGTATCCTTAGGTGGGGCATAAATACAATTAAATTAGGGTGCGCTGGAGAGTTAGGGTAGGATATGAGTTAGAGTTTTGGGTACAAAAGCACTCTTTCTGATTTTTTTATACAGTAGCACTAGCGTCATGTTAGATTTTAAACTTAAAAACATACAAACATATATGATCTTGTCATGAAATTACACCGGTACTTCAAAGGATTCGTTTTGGAAACATTCAAACACTACGCAAGTTACTCCAAGTTACATTTACTGTTGCTCTCTATTCACATGAAGTCAATTACAATCTAACCTTTATGTCGACACAAGATAATAACTTCTACATTTGACTTTATATAATTCATCACATGTTACAGTTACAGTATACTTTTTCCATCTATACTTCAAATGTCTGATTTTATTTTTTGTGATACCTTTTGGGGCTAAAGGGGCATAAACATGCCTTCATTGGAGGTACATTCATTTGAAACTTTCTGTTAGACGATAAACAATATTTTAGATAATGAAAGACAAAATTTATTTTAAGGGTATTTTAAGTACACCAAGCTTAAACTGTGAGAAATGAGTTTGCCACACAGCTCAGACATAGTGAGAAATGAGTTTGCCACAGCTGTGAGACAGCAGTGAGAAACAAGTTAAGCAGAGAGATGTGAAAAAAAATGTGATAAATGAGTTTGCCACACAGCTCAGACATAAGTGAGAAATGAGTTTTCCACAGCTGTGAGACAGCAGTTAGAAATGAGTTAACCAGAGATATGTGAAAAAAACTGTGATAAATGAGTTTGCAACACAGCTCAGACATAGTGAGGAATGAGTTTTCCACAGCTGTGAGACAGCAGTGAGAAATGAGTTAACCAGAGAGATGTGAAAAAAACTGTGAGAAATGAGTTTGCCACACAGCTCGGACATAGTGAGAAATGAGTTTGCCACAGCTGTGAGACAGCAGTGAGAAATGAGTTAACCAGAGAGATGTGAAAAAAACTGAGAAATGAGTTTGCCACACAGCTTGGACATAGCGAGAAATGAGTTTGCCACAGCTGTGAGACAACAGTGAG
Organism: Saccoglossus kowalevskii; assembly: GCF_978046115.1. Classification (NCBI taxonomy): domain Eukaryota; kingdom Metazoa; phylum Hemichordata; class Enteropneusta; family Harrimaniidae; genus Saccoglossus; species Saccoglossus kowalevskii. The sequence goes on along the minus strand of NC_140650.1, from coordinate 13,884,985 downwards.
AAATGAGTTAACCAGAGAGATATGAAAAAAACTGTGAGAAATGAGTTTGCCACACAGCTCGGACATAGTGAGAAATGAGTTTGCCACAGCTGTGAGACAGCAGTGAGAAATGAATTTGCCACACAGCTTGGACATAGCGAGAAATGAGTTTGCCACAGCTGTGAGACAGCAGTGAGAAATGAGTTAACCAGAGAGATGTGAAAAAAACTGTGAGAAATTAGTTTGCCACACAGCTCGGACATAGCGAGAAATGAGTTTGCCACAGCTGTCAGACAGCAGTGAGAAATGAGTTAACCTGAGAGATGTGAAAAAAATTGTGAGAAATGAGTTTGCCACACAGCTCGGACATAGTGAGAAACGAGTTTTCCACAGCTGTGAGACAACAGTGAGAAACTGGTTAACCAGAGAGAAGTGGAAAAAATGTGAGAAATGAGCTTTGAATAAAGAAATGACAAACATACTTGTATGTAGTGTGGGGTAAAAACACTTCTTTGGACGGAAATTCTTGAATTTCTCGTGTTGGTCTGCTTCTCATATCTGGATATGGATCAACTTGTTGGAGTTCTGGTGTCAGACAGAATGGTAGATTCTCAGGCATGGGTGATATATCTAACTTTAATGTACCTGAAAAACAACAACAAAGATAAATTATAGTAAACACACCTCACAACCAAGTCAGGACCAGTCTAATGGTTTTGTGTAAATGAAGCCCAGGATAGGGTAAGGTGGTGACAAATAGAGAAAACGTATTGGTATACTGTAAAATACTTTATTTCCACTTGGAATTTATTTTCGCTATTTTTGCTGAAGGGATGATTTAGTAAAAATAAAATTCAGCGAATATATCTTTTTTCCTATATTTCACATCCAACATCAAAAATCAGTGAATATAAATTCCATACATAACACCCAAAAAGCCTTTCCAGTGAAAATTAATTCCAGCTAAAATAAAGTAATTTACAGTACACACTTCGAAATACTAGTAAACTTGTTTTATTTTGAGTTTGCATTTCTCTATTAGGGTGGATACCTAATAATTATAATTACACTTAGTTTACGATTGCTCTACATATTATACTTGTGTACTTCACAGTGGCTTAGAATTTCAAATACAGAAAAATATATGTAATAATAAGTATATAAAAAACATCAAAAGCTACACAACCATAAATAAACCATGGATTGCAACTACCGTACTTATCCGGGTAAGAGCCCATGCCTGGACAAACGCCCACCCCCCACTTTTGACACAATAAAGAAGTTGAGGTCATATCCGGGCACAGGCCCAGGGGGTCTTTTTCTACACAAAACAAAAAAAAAATATTTTCTATTCATTGACTGTGGTTGTATTAACTGTTGACTTTCTTGAAGTCTGTCGTGATACTTATAAACATTGTTAAATGCGTAAAACAAGGGGTGAATGCAAAATAGCTGTGACAGCTTTCTGTCTTCAGGGCAGCGCGTTCACCGCTGATTTTTTTCAGAATCATAACAGTTAGCAAGTCTATAAAAATAAATATTAAAGCAGAAACGATAGTTCTCTTTTTGAAATATGTCGTCGACATAAAAAGGGCCGGCCGTTTGGTGTGTGCTTCCTTAGAAACAATTCAAGCAAATCGTATAAGGATAGCCGCTAAGCAAGTGTTGCACTCGTTCGGCTTTAGCGTCGTCGACAATGAAAACAACGATGCAATATTGTAGCAACCCATACCTGGGAGAATGGTTGAAATCACGTTATTTTGGCTTTATAAATATTTTGTAGCAGCTTGCGAATCCATAACTGGGGCCAGCAATTTTGCAATGTCACGCCGAAGACTGCCAACTTTTTTACCATCTTTTATCACCGCTATTGCATTTCTGTCATGAAAACTATTCTTCTGTCGTTGGATAAAAAAAAAACTTCCTATTTCAAGTCCACCGCGATATCCATATAGTGAGACATTCCAACCGTCGGAACTTGCTGAATGATAACTTTCACCGTGATTAATAAGCGTTGAGTCTGATAAGAAAGCAATGTCACGATTTGACCTTTATGATGAAATACTAGTAGTGATGTCATTCTTAGCCAATCAGTAAAGCAGATGCATAAAGGTCAAAGATGATTGCTAGGCTGTTAACAAAAGCATCTTGTGCCATCGCAGCAGAGCGACCCCATTTTTCTTGTCTCTTTATTATGATTAGACATGAATGAAAAGTGCCAAGCTGACAGACTGCAAAAACTGTGGATAAGTCCAAATTGTGTGGAACAATATCGACGAACTTCAGGAATAAGTTGTATGGATTTTGTTCGACGGCTACAGTGACGCCGACTTGGACATTTGAGGGTTTTGAGTTTGACGAAGATGGCAATGAACGTACAAATAAAGATCTGAGAAGTTTTTTCAAACAGCTATGAATTTTTATAATTCTTACTGTGTAAATTTGTAAATTATTATTGATCTTGTATGACGGTTGATTCGTAATTTGTCGAGACCGGAAATCATTTTACGCAATTTAACCTCTGACATTTTAATTCATTTTGAGTTCACGCGTATTGGGCGTGTTTGTCGGCGGGAAAATCCTAATTCAAATGATTCCTCACTGTCAATTTTTATTATTTCTGGTTTATTTGTCATATTATAAGCAATACATTAATTTTGTTTTACTTCTAGTGTTGCATATTGTTCATTTATTTCCGTTGCATGTTTTCATTTGCCGTTCTATTCCCTGCCGCAGTTCGATCTGCGTGTTGTCAATTTTTGCGAATTTCGTTTTTTTTGCCGGGGATCTCCTGGCAAACAACGCCCACCCCTTCTTTTTGACAATTTTCCATTTTCAAACCCTGGGCTTATACCCGGATAAATACGGTAAGTCTAACACTGTATAACAGCATCATAAACTTTACCACTCACCAGGAATACATTTCAACCTTTTTAACACTGATGAAGGCCTCTTTAGATCGGCCAAAAACTTGTACAAATCTTCATCAGTAAGTTTGTCACTTTCCTGAAATATAACACAAAATATTTTTAAGATCTATTAATTAAGAAAGTAGGTCATGCAATCAAGTGTGTATAAAAGCCTCGGTACAATATCATTGACACAGGAAACAATTTCAATTACTCTGATTAGGTAGACTATCATACTTAGAGAGAGACCACTAATCAACTTCACTTTTCCATTTTTATTATTCCTATGCCTGATAATTTTCTTGAAATGACTTGCAATCTCAATTTTTGGATTGTTTTCAGGCCAATAAAATGTCAAACATCATGAAAGTTGCTGGTATTAATTATCTAGCTTTTTTGTTTTCGCTAATGCCATCTTTGATTAGGCCTAATATAAAAAATAATAAATGTGCTTCCGGTAACCCGACCTTGCCTATCATTTTCAGGTTAACCCTGTATTTTTTTAAAGCAAAGATGAGATGAGGTGTATAATTGAAAAATTAAACAGTATGGGCCAATTTTCATAAATAAAAAGTTATTCCAACCAACATACTCTACTTTTGTTTTAATGTTAATTAAGCTTAGGTACTAGTACCACAATTAACTAATGATAAATATTTAAATTGGTGATACAAGACCAAACATTAATGCTGTCAAATATGGGAGGTGGTATTAATTAGAGGAAATGTAGCTTGAGTCACTATTACAGCAAGTCTCAGAAGTATTGGGGCAGCCAATTTGCAAACTCGCTAGTGAATTGGTTAACTGCTTGGGTTTTGGCTAAACAGTTGGTTTCGAATCTTGCTGGCGCCCTCTTGTGATCACGCCCACTTACAGCGAATCTATATAACAGTAGGGGACGATCGTCATACTTGAGGAGCTAGTCAGCGACAGTTTTACAGTTGGGTGGCGATTTCGCTTTCAAATATACTGTAGGAAAATGTTTTACATTTACTATTTACATTTTGTAGTTTCAAGCAGTGTTCAAGATGGCTACCCCCATATAATATCGGTGAAATAATCACATTTATTATATTATCACTTGTACGCCAGCTGACTGGTTATTTTCAGGCCCAAACCGGGGGCTCAAATTACTCAGGGGAATCCAGACATGTACCAGGCTGCATAAAAAGCATTCTATGTTCCCTACTGCAATATAGACTCGCCCAGAGTGGACGCGATACAAGTCGGCGCCAGCGAGATGCGAAAGCCAATCGTTTAGTCAAAACCCAAGCAGTTCGCAAATTCGCTAGCGAGTTGCAAATTGGCTGCCCCAATATTTCTGAGACTTGCTGTAAATGCAACAAATTTGAGCAGTTGTTTGGCTGAAATTATACTAAGCATCTTTAAAATAATTACAGCTTTATTATGTGAAAGGTGACACAATTTAATTTAGGCTTTCAAAGGTTAACACAAAAGTTCATTGGATAACAACCTTTTCATGCGGACACAACAGTTTCTCAGAAATGTTGTCTCGCTGGACAACTAGATCATTTTTCAAATTTGGGCCCTTGTAAGAACATGATGATTGGCAAAGGGGGGTATACATATTAGTTACTAAGGAGACCATACCTGCTTGAAGAAGCTTGATACTGTCAGAGTGACTGGTCTAAATGTAGCCAGGTTTGAAACATCTTCTTCTATTCTTGGTCTTCTTTCAGATCCATTCCGTTTGAGAGATCCAGTACTGTCTGACTTTCTAGGTAAGGATCCAGTATCGCCAGGTTTACCTCTGCGTAAACTTCCAGTGTCGTAACCACTGCTTGCACTACTAGCACGGCGATCTGCATAAAATGGGACCAAGACAATCAGGTAGCAATTAAAGAGTTGTGGTCATCGTGCACGAGATGTGGGTCTCATATAAACATAAAGATGGCATAAATAAAGATGAATAAAGATGGCAACTTTGACTGTTGCGCAGACCAATGAGTACAAACTGAGATGTTACTAAGCTTGAACTTTATAATTTCTTCGATGATTGGAAGGTATCGAAGGAGTCATCGATGGTAATTAGTGCAAGTCACACCCAGGTCAAAACTCATACTCATAATTTTCATTAGAAGAGCGCATTGGATTGTGGGAAAATCAATGTTTATCAATACAAATGTCGCACATGCGTGGCACTACGACCACTGCCCTTTAAAGCGAACCTCAATGCGGCCTTAATTTATAGATGTGTATATTCTAAACTGTATTTGAAATACAATTGCAGTGGTTTAATTTTGTTTTAATTATAACTGTAGCTTGGATAGGCATTTGAAGTACTTACAATTAAACACCATAGAAGTCATTCATGGAAGGGAATAAATAACGAACAAGCATATTTAACATCCGAGTACTTTTCAAAGCTATGACGTTTTAGTATCTGATCACATTCGTATACGCCATTGTACATAGCCGCTCATGCTGCCAAGCATTTAGTACTACTAGTATAAAGTCAACTTTTATATTTAGAGCATTATGTGTTTAAACCACAGTATTCTGACAGTGGGAGCCAAATTGCATTAAAGTACCGTACTTCCCCGACCATAAGCACCTCCTGAGTATGAAGCCCATCCCTCTAATTTTAGGCATTTATCGAGTTGAGGGCATTCACGACTATAAGCCCAGAGTGTGTTTTACTGGGTGTCGACGACATTCTTTAAAATATGCCTTCAAAAATTGAGTTTCATTTCATAATAATCGTGATTGCTACGGTAGTTTGGTTTGTGATTATATTAGAAAAATCGCATTAATTTCAGAGTGCATGGCGGGCGAACGTACAACGTGGTTCGCATCCTTTCTATTCTGTCATTTACTCAGGGTGAACACCGATGTTGCAATACTGAAGTAATCCATATTTCTTTGAGTAGTAGCTTTCGTGTACCTGGTTATTGGGCATGGTTTAGTTTGAGACTACCATGAAAGGGTGTGAACGATGTGACCTGTTGGCGACCGTGAAAGGTGTTTAAATACTTCCTCCATACTCAGTTTACCCACGGTTACTATTAATCGTCGTTACCTTTCGGAAATTGTGAATCAACAGTTTTTAGGAAAAAAAATTGCCGTTTTTTTCGTCGCAATCAGTGCTACAGATCGCATTTTAACATTGCGGTAATTCACTTCCGCGTTGCGTTAAAAAAAATCATTGTCAATAATCGGAAAATTTTGTTATTACAACATCATTTTGATTGGTTAATGAAAGACATGAACTGTTACGTCAAAGGAAGTTGTTTCGGGTCAAATCGTGCTGAAAAACTTCATGGTGAAAATTGTTTAGTGCCAAGAGTTTGCCTACGATCGATGGCATACCAAAACGAAGATAATGATAAATGCCTTTGTCCACTGTTTTCCCACAGACCCTACCCATTATTACACCGTAAATTCAGACGGTATGTAAATCGTATTGTATTAAAATGTGTGTGTTTTTATGAACATGTTTGTTTCTTCATTGTAAAAGTGTCGTGAACATCAATGACGCAATTTTCCGAGCCCGGCATGGTAAACGAATATTTTTTTTCCGATAATTTTTCGTTGTTGGCAAGATGTTTACAGTGTTTAATCCAAAAACAAAATCATCTTTTCTGAGGTGGTCCTCCGGGCTTAGGATCAAGAAAGTACGGTAGACTGAAGATTCAGATCAATCCAGTGTGAGTGATGAGAGTCTATCGGACGTCGACGAAGATAGTTTTATCTCAAATTACGCTGAAGTCTATAAACAATCTGTTCCTGTGATAATTGTCCCATTAATTTGCCAGTGCAGCCCTGTGAATACATGAAGGAATTTTTCTTTCCACCACCAGCCTACGAACTCAAAATTGCATACAGCATACAGACACGGAAACAATTTGCACGCATGGAGCAGTACTGGAAACAGCTTTTATTAGACAGTTGGACAAAATAGAAAACAAAATGCCTGTTTCAATCATTCGCACATCCATAATATTTGCTTGTTGATACGCTTGTAAATAACATTAACGTAAAAGTCGAAACTCTGGAGGCAGAAAGTCAATTCATCAATCCAGCCAACTATGACTCCCTAAGTTGTATATATATAATCAGATACTATTTCGTCATCGTGCTTTGTTGCCTTTCCTGTTTATACCTCATGCGGGAGTTTTTTTATGGCAAGATGGCGCAAACGGAAGTCCTTCACAGTTTCATGGTTTCTCATAATTAAATCATCATAACTCTGAAAATAATTTTTTTTTAAAAACATTTTCGAACTTATAATCAATATACATAACTTGATAAATACAAACACCAAATTAGGCTCTATTTAGTTTCCCTTTAAGTGTAAATTATTGTAAAAGGGCGATTTAGAAAGGTTTTCAGTTTACATAGGGATCGGTTTAGACATAATTCCAGTTTATACAGGGATCAGTGTAAAAAGATTTCCAGTTTCTACAGGGTTCAGTTTTACAGGTTTCCAATTTACAAAAGGTTTAGTTTTTACAGGTTTCCAATTTACAAAAAGGTCAGATTAATTATATACAGATTTTTAGTTTACACAGGGTTCAGTTTAGACAAGGTTCAATTGAGACAGGGTTCAAGTTTAGACAGGATTAAGCTTACACGGTTCAGTTTAAACAAGTTATTATATATTCACCTTCCTTATTGAAGTCCTTTTCTGATATGAGTGGATCACGGTCCAAAGTACCAGCCCCATTCACAATATTCATCAGATGGATTGCAGTCCAAGCAAAAGGCATTCGATATTTACCAAGTTTCTCACAGTAATATTTAGCATTTGCTTTATTTTTTTCTTGTTGCTGAGAAAGGAAAAAATAGAGATATTATTAAATGTACTGCTACAATGAAGAAACTAATGACATAGAGACAGATGGGTTAAATCAAATCTGTGGTAACCAGGTTATAGATTAGCCATAAACAACCAGGAGACTGGACTTCCATACTTGTTATACATCACCAGATGAGATCGTTTTTTCCCATTCTATTTGGCTATCTGTCTTACAGCAGGCAATGTATCAACGAAAGTCATGTTAGAGACTGCAGTTGTAATAATTAAGCCAATGAAACATATTTTGCATCAAAATATTATTTTCATACAAGAAATACAGAACACAGCCTTTTCCTTACCTTTAGAGTATCGTCTTTGATATAGGGTTCAGCACACTCACTTATATCGCCTTGTTGTAAAACCTTTTCTAACTTTACTACTAAGAACACATCACTTGAGGGATATGTTATTGAGAATATACAGGACCGACAAACAGTGACAATGTCTGGATAGGTCACATGAGGCTTCAACATAGCACGTAAATGATCTGAGTTTAAGTCAAAGTAGAAGTTTTCTGAGATCTGAAAATGAAAACCGATGAATATTACAATATGAAAGTAACATTTAAAGTGAAATCCAAGTTCACTTTCCTACTTAGAATTTAATTTCTAAATTTTGTCTGTGTCGCTTAACCATATCATTCACATAATTTGGGATGGATGAAGTTGTTGTTTTCAAATTTCCTTCAACATTATACAGCGTCTACCTATCAAACATCAAGCCTGGACTGTCCAGCATTTGATAAGCTCAAATTGTGAACATGTGCTCATTGTTCCAAAAACATGTGGTAGATGCTGATGTATTTAAATTGCACTCAGAGATCATTAATGTAGCTGTTTTATTTGGATCTATGAATGGGATGAATTAGAATATGCCAGAATTGCAAGGGAATATTGGAGGATTCACCTATACTGAAAAAATTAGTACATACACAATCGTACATGTAATCCTGTAATTTAGGATGAATTCCGATGTCAGTACGTCAAAATATACTAATATGCTCTTTAAATAATGTATATGCTTACAAAAATGACAGAGGTGTATTTATGGTCAAAATAAGTCATATTTTAATTATTTAATATATACCAATTGCAAGGTTTGGTTTAACGCACTTCTATTGGAAATGCGCTTCCAATAGAACAAATGCTGTAAGTTGATAAGACTCAATCAAAACTTAATTAATGATCGCAGAGTACAACTTTGAAAATTCAACGAATCGAGGAATTAATTAAATTAAAATACCTGAATATAAACTGTGCTCTCGCTGTCGCTCGCAAATGTCGTAAATTACGAAATTTTGACGAGATTTACGAACAAAATAAATATCTATTAGTAGGATTTACGAACACATTTTGTACAAAATACCCTCGCAAATCGCCCTCATTTAATTGTCAAGACTCGACTGTGATCATCACGCGTGTTACGGTTTGAGTGATTGTCATTTTAAAGTTAAACAATGTCCCGTTACTTCTAAGATTGCAACAATTGTTACATGGTGATCGCGATCAACATGAAACTGCCACTGAATGTATTTTTCCACTCTAAAGTTATTTTGGTGTCATCGCACATGCGTAGTTTAGTCGACATGTGTTTCAAGATACCCCGCGACATTACTCTCAGTATGGAACGGTTTCATGTCGCCCTTATCAAACACGTGATTTGTTTATTTATTGAAAATGGAGAGTACGTCAAAAAGAAGCAGACAACTGCTCGACGAATATTTTTCACGACGAGATGGAGAAACCGCTAAATCGTGTTCAGAACCAGAAACATATGGGTGCCCTAACCCTGACAGCACCAAGAAACGGAAAGTTGATCGTACTGCAGCACGATTTCAGAAATAATGGAAGGTTAGCTGCGGTTCCGTAGCTCTTTGGTGCGACATACAATCTAATTTTGCCCTACCAATTTCATTCGGACGTCTTGTTTTTATTTTTGTTGTTGTATGTCGAACATGGGCCGGCCAGTGTCTGTCACGTAAATAATGCGGTCGGCAACATAGGGCTATGATTCCACAGCTAATGGAAGGTGAGAAAATGTTAGCGAATCGATCGAAAAATACTATAATTTGTGTAACATTCTTACCGGGCATTCTTAGCATTGAGATCGAGTTACAAGACCGAAAGTTACTTTAGTTACTTTTTCACTTTAATTCAGAAATTTCGATGAAAATAAATAGTCATTTTGTGTCGTCATAAACGTCAACATGCGGGTTTGCATGATGAGCACGGGAGATTACTTCATAATAATATTGATTGGCATAGAGTTTTTTTTTGAGAAATTTCCCGTGAAAATTTATTCACAGACTTGTGTTCTAGGCATTGAACTTTTGAATGATGACTATTTTCCCCACTGTTAACAATGTGAGCTTATCATGAATATGTTTAATTAATACTGAGTTATTCAAATAAAGGTTCTGGTGTCTACATTTTATATTTTGTTGTGATGTTTTGTTGTACCATCATAAATGGTACATTTTATAGAGCAGACTGCCTAATTTGATGTCATGAAATTACACACAAAATTAGAGCTCAGGTTGCACCAGCAAGCACCATTTTCAGCATGCTGTTCTTGTTTTCCGTCGGCGGACGACAGAGGGGACACCTCCCTCTCCTTCTCTCTTCCCCGTTGTGCTCGGTCGCGGGAAAATGCTCCGCAGTTTCCAGACAAAGTTTACTAATACTTTTTTTTCTTGATTAGTAAATTTACTATTACCTAGCATATTCCAGAGAGAGCCCAGATAAATCAAGTAGAAAAATAGCGAGTTTACCTTCTTTTTCTCCCTTACATCATACAGTGCCATCACAGCAAAAATTGGTTCAATCTCAATTTCAAATCTGCAACAGACAAGACCAGGATTTGTAGATATTGACACAGGATGATCAGTAATCAGCACTATTTTAAAATCTCCTGTGATAATGTTGCCCATAATTTGTTTTGACTCATTAAATGTTAATTATTATATTTTATTTTATCTTCATATTCAAATGACTGGTTCTTGCTAACAAGTCACTAAGTATGTGTACAAAACCATGGGTAACAGGATACTCCTCTGTACCATTGTTGCATTGAATTGATTCAAACCCACATGTTGTTGTACATATTAGTGGTTTGTACTTGTTCAGTCACTTTTCTGAATAACCAAATTTTCCAACAGTTTCTATTAGCAATCGAATTGGGTTGCTATAGCAAATACCGGTAGAGGGATTGATGGAAATGTAGTAAAACACTTTGAAATAGTTTGATTTTAGCCAATTTGATTCAATGTAAAAGTTTACAGAACCACATTTTAGCTACATGTACGTAAGAATTATTACAATTGCAAGATTGCATTTGATTGGTTCAACAATAAAACCTAATTTTCCAAAAAACTCCAGATGTTACTTGTATCGTGATTCTGAGAAATACATAATTCTGTAACAGGGCAGCAAGTCAGAAAATCCATTCACAAATTGCATATCAGAATAACTTACCTTAGAGTAAGACATTTTACTAACAATCTGTGGCCAAAATATTCCCTGGGCATATCAGCTGATGCTCTCCTTTCAATTCCACCTTCCTGAGAATAAAACAAAACATGGTTCAAATTACATACACGTTGCCGACCATGTGGCGTTAGTCTAACATGGGTCCCATACAATGCATAGCAACATATAAGTGAGTCACATTAATTTATACTGATTGTATTTTATCATAAATCGATCAATTCTCAATGTTGCCAAATTGTATCCAGAGATATGTCATATGTCATTTTATCCACAGGGCACACATGAAGTGTAAAACACGTTAACAGGCGAAATCATGTGCAATAAACCAATCAGCAAAGGGGCTAGCAATGTTGCTAACTACCAAGGCTAGTAGGTGACTGACTGTCTGACTAGAAATATTCAGACATGTTGTAAACACAGTAATATCCAACTCACTTCTTCAGTCAGCTGATATATACCAAAGAGATTATCTTGCCGATGTATTCTCCTCATTTCTTCATTCAGTCTATCTTGCTCATCTGGCGGCACATGTTCTAATAAATTAGGAAGAATCTGATCAGCTTCAGAGTTTTGCAAATCATGGATACTTGATGACCAGCTGCCTCGTGGTGTACTGTCCATGTGAATTGAACGTCTCTTGGTCACCTCCTCCTGAATCAAAAGTTGTTTTTTATTTTTACATTTTATTGGAAGCACTTGACATATAGGCGATATAAGTGTCATGTACCAAATGCAGCAACTATGGTAAATGCTATATTGCATATAGTTGTATTTAATATGCATCTAAAAATATTGAGGTAAAAAAACAGAATACATGTAATTTCTGAATTCCCAACTTTTATGTAGTCATGACCCAATTAACATGTTAAAGACTTATATACTGGATTCTGCCATAAATTGACCCATCCAAAAAATCACCTAGTGTTGTGTTCAAAGTTTCATTACAATGTCACCCAGTGACATCTTTCTCCAAAAAAAGGTCACATTAACGAACCTGGTACACCAAATTAAATTTTTTTTTTTATTAGTAATGAACGTAAATTCTAAAAGATATATTAACGTACAAAAAAAAATTTGTTGAATTGATGAAATGCAAATAAATTTCAACTTAGTTTCATCGTATTCCAGTTGTATATTAATTAAACGGTGTTCTTTGACCTGACAGGTCAATGTGTTAATTAACCAATCAAAATGATTGATGATGTCAACGTGTTCAAAGTACCACAGCTCATTTAAATATGGTAATGTTACTGAACGGAACACAGAAGAGATTAGTCGATGTTGTAAGACAATCTTATTGCTTCGATTTTGATGAAAAAACAGCATGATTTTTTTTTTTAAATCAAAAAATTACAAATTAGTTGTTTTCAAAAGATGAACTGAGCATTTGAAGAAAAGAAGCTCACCCATTCACGCTAGTCACAATAAACATCATACTCTTGAATAGGCGTCAATGACTACGGTAAAACTTAAATTAGACTCTATTTTAGGCATCAGGAATTTAAATGTCCGATAAATTATACCAAAATATTAAAGAGAACATCTGAAATAATGCTGAAAAGATGCCCAAATCGCCGTTTAACGACCCAGGGCGAATTTACGACAGAATCCGGTAAGAGACTAAAAACTTCTTTCTATGTTTTTTTTTAAAACTCCCTGGTTCAACCCAAAATGTTATAGTTACTTTGAGTCTGAGTTCAGTAAAAATATATTTAAGCGCCATTAGTATGGTGTAGTGGTGTGTGATTCTGCTTTCAGTGGCGGAACACTTTGCCATGGTCATTATTTTGAATTAAATAATTAGCTTCTTACTGTGGCTCTCATCAAACATAAATAAAACAAGATTAGTTTTAAAGTTTTAACGACCACCAAACGTTAGGTGTATCGTTCATACAGTACTTCATTGACAACGACATTGACAACGACCACCAAACATTAGGTGTATCGTTCGTACAGTACTTCATTGACAACGACATTAACAACGACCACCAAACATTAGGTGTATCGTTCGTACAGTACTTCATTGACAATGACATTGACAACGACCACCAAACATTAGGTGTATTGTTCGTACAGTACTTCATTGACAATGACATTGACAACGACCACCAAACATTAAGTGTATCGTTCGTACAGTACTTCATTGACAATGACATTGACAACGACCACCAAACATTAAGTGTATCGTTCGTACAGTACTTCATTGACAATGACATTGACAACGACCACCAAACATTAGGTGTATCGTTCGTACAGTACTTCATTGACAATGACATTGACAACGACCACCAAACATTAGGTGTATCGTTCGTACAGTATTTCATTGACAATGACATTGACAACAACCACCAAACATTAGGTGTATCGTTTGTACAGTACTTCATTGACAATGACATTGACAACGACCACCAAACATTAAGTGTATCGTTCGTACAGTACTTCATTGACAATGACATTGACAACGACCACCAAACATTAAGTGTATCGTTTGTACAGTACTTCATTGACAATGACATTGACAACAACCACCAAACATTAGGTGTATCGTTCGTACAGTACTTCATTGACAATGACATTGACAACGACCACCAAACATTAGGTGTATCGTTCGTACAGTATTTCATTGACAATGACATTGACAACAACCACCAAACATTAGGTGTATCGTTTGTACAGTACTTCATTGACAATGACATTGACAACGACCACCAAACATTAGGTGTATCGTTTGTACAGTACTTCATTGACAACGTCCACCAAACATTAAGTGTATCGTTCGTACAGTACTTCATTGACAATGACATTGACAACGACCACCAAACATTAAGTGTATCGTTCATGCAGTACTTCATTGACAATGACATTGACAACGACCACCAAACATTAGGTGTATCGTTAGTACAGTACTTCATTGACAATGACATTGACAACGACCATCAAACATTAAGTGTATCGTTTGTACAGTACTTCATTGACAATGACATTGACAACGACCATCAAACATTAGGTGTATCGTTCGTACAGTACTTCATTGACAATGACATTGACAATGACCACCAAACATTAGGTGTATCGTTCGTACAGTACTTCATTGGCAATGACATTGACAACAAACATTAGGTGTATCGTTCGTACAGTACTTCATTGACAATGACACTGACAACGACCACCAAACATTAGGTGTATCGTTCGTACAGTACTTCATTGACAATGACATTGACAACGACCACCAAACATTAAGTGTATCGTTCGTGCAGTACTTCATTGACAATGACATTGACAACGACCACCAAACATTAGGTGTATCGTTAGTACAGTACTTCATTGACAATGACATTGACAACGACCACCAAACATTAAGTGTATCGTTTGTACAGTACTTCATTGACAATGACATTGACAACGACCATCAAACATTAGGTGTATCGTTCGTACAGTACTTCATTGACAATGACATTGACAATGACCACCAAACATTAGGTGTATCGTTCGTACAGTACTTCATTGGCAATGACATTGACAACAAACATTAGGTGTATCGTTCGTACAGTACTTCATTGACAATGACACTGACAACGACCACCAAACATTAGGTGTATCGTTCATACAGTACTTCATTGACAATGACATTGACAACGACCTCCCAACATTAGGTGTATCGTTCGTACAGTACTTCATTGACAACGACATTGACAACGACCACCAAACACAAGTTGTATTATTTGTACAATAGTTTGATAATAATGTATAGAAATCAACTGGAGTGAACATACCTGATGCTGAAGTTCTAAGTCAGGCAGTTCATCAACTTCAAATGTCTGCTTGGGTAGTGATTTCAACGTCAGCTCACGTTCTCTAGGTCTATCAGTTCCATGTATAGTAACAAACTGTTGATAATGACGATGATAAATACACCAATCTGAGGTGTACGCACGTATGCAGTCTTGAACATGAGAATCTAAATGGCTGAGAAAAAAGAAACAAAGTATCTGTGAAACAAATCATTGTATCAATTTGTATTTGGCTGAATTACAAAATTATGTGTTGTCATGGTACCAACTATGAACAAAATTGGCCTATGCACATCTGAGAAATGATTTTGCATAGATACATGCATGATGAAAGCTGAAACACAAATTCCAATTTCAGTCTACGTCTCACAAGGCCGTATACCAAAATTATCTTTATTGGACAAAGTGTGAGTGTTCATAAAGACTAAAATTTCCTGCAAGAAAAAGCGGAATTTGGTATTTATTCATGCGTTGCCAAATTCGTGAAGATCTGTCTTTTGCACAACTACTGTTATGATATGTAGCATTTTCAGTAACGGATATTCAGACGATCTACAACAACAAAAACTAAATTCTTACACACACAGTATGATATTACTAAAAATGTTGACACACTTGTTGAACACCAAAATAAATTTTACAAAATAAATCTGCAAAATAACAGATAGAAACAACAACAAAAATTATAGAAAAATACATATAAATACAATAAAATGTTGGCATTCAAAAAAAACTGCTTACTTGTCATCTGGAACAATTGGTTTCACAGTACGATATTGACGTCGTAAATAGCCAACCTCAAGGTCATCATCTGGGAAATATAGGAGGTCACGTAACTGGTCAACTTCCACTTGAGCCGCCCGCTGCTGAAGGAAGTCCTCAAAATCAGGGGGATCAACAACTTCCCATATCGGCACCTTTCAAATTCATAAATATATATTATTCTTAATTATTTATCATGATTTCTAGTTTGTCAGTTAATGTTTTATCGCAATATGATAAATACACATGTATGCATGTTCATATTTCTACTCAAAATCCATTCGTTTTTCTGCCATTATTTTGGTTCAACATATTTTTAAATTTTTCTTCAATTTTTTGGTTAGTTTTGGACCAAATGGACATACTATTCCATGAGCTACAGGCTTTGATGAAAAAAAATCAGATGAAAATGTCCAAAAAATTATATTTTACAAATTATCTTGTGTACCTATCAACTATTTTTGTTGCCAGATGTTTTAATGATCTGATAACTGGACAGCAATAACTGGGACTACATGTAATGAACATTGTAACAGAACTCTAGTGAATTTTCGCTGTTACTAAATTTCAAAATTTGTATTAACTTTCTCCCATTAAAGCAGGAGGGTGATCATCTGCGTACGCAAAGGCTCATGGGTAAACTGTAAACAATGATACACTATGGCCATCTGACGCATACGTGGGTGACTACTCCCCCACTTTAAATATTGTTAACCACACTAATTTCTCTTGTGAGATAGAAATTTCCATAATTTTGGAAACTCAAGTAAAATTTCAATAGGGTCATTAGGACATGAAGCCATGTGAAAGCACTTAAATCATCAGACGGCAAACATCGATAGGAGTGAAATAATAACGACTGAGATTTAATTTAATGTTTACAAAATTACCTGCCCAGCAATGGTGGGACTAGAAGCAGCGCTACTGACATTGGTGCTTATCGTAGTTGCACTGACACTACGAGGTACTTCTTTTGGAATCGTGGAATATTGTGACAGAGTAGAAACCTGTCTTCGGATATCGGCTGCTTGTTGCGATCTAGGAAAGAAATACAAGTATGTACAAGTTAAATGACAGTTATATGATGGTTACGCTATATAAACCTTAAGTGTGCAGCACAAGTGGTTTATGTGTCGTAATCGTAAAGTGATTCAACTAATTCGTACCACTGCTGTTGTGAATTGTTAAGTTTCATCTAAGCAAATTGTTGTCATTAGTAGCTTAGTTTGTAGTCAACTTGTCACCTAGTCATACATTAGTTAATTGTTGGTATTTTAATTGGTAAATGCATATACCAAGCTGGAATTTTAGAATGACCGCTGGCCAATTTAGACAGCCATTGTACAAACATTATTAGCTAATAGCTATGAACAAATATTAATTTAATTTGTAAACAAAAAAGAAGCCCTGTAAAAAAAATTAATTAATTTGGCTTGCATATGTTACTTGTGAAAATTGTTGAACAAAAACATACATGTAATTGGTAAAAATAAAATCAAGCAAACTTGTCAATGCTGGCGGCCTCAATAAATGACCACAATCAAACAACAATAATAACTATCATAATGCCTAGATGCAATCAGAAAGGCATATAGTGAGCAGAACCACATATACTCTAGCCTAGACAGAAAAAACAATTTATATCATGATTAATATATTATTAGCTCCCCTGTCATACTCCACAACAGGGGAACTATAAACATATGCACTGGAGAGTTAGCCTGTTAACTTATTATTAATGAAATCTGCCTTCTGGTTATTCTCTTAGATGATGTACAGTGACATTAAGTTACAGAACTTTCAGCAATAGTTTACTAAGTGGGACGACTATATTATCATTTGTCAGTGGTCTTTTTACTCTTCATTGTAGCACAACCTCAGCTTGCCGTTGCACTTCACGGGACGCAGAAACTGCTATTTTAATGAAAGCCCTGATGTTGTTTACATGACGGTAATAACAGCAAAGCTGCAATTACAGCTCTAAGTTCCCTGTTCTTTTATCGTCGGAGGTACAGTAAACTACAGCGAAACCAAGATCTACGGAACTGCGGCCCCGCTGCAGGCAAGCTTTCGTCCCTTCTTCTTGAAAGTTCTTGAGTTTGGCCCGAGGTTCGGCACTTTTTCAGGGCAACGATTAAGGTGTTTGGATAAAAGATGTTATTATTTGTAGTCTGTATACAATGCAAGTTATCTTATCAAGAAATGTTTTGGAAATCAATGACGTAGATTTGTCTTTGAAAATACTGTCAAATCGGCGGCAAATTCCAAACATTGACTCATCTAAGGAGCGACCGACAAAAAATCAATTGACAAACAGCACTTCCCCGTAGGCGACGAACTAGACTAAATGCATATCAATGACAACATGTCATTATATCATCTCACTTTGTCTTATTTTAAACACGTTCAGGATTGTAATGCCTGTCATTTACCTGTTTAGTTTCTGTGCGAATGCTCTCTGGCCACTACGACCTGGGCTGGCAGCCATCTTGGGTGTTGATGTTTTTTATGTTTGACATGTGAGGGCGCACTAAAAGATGTTTTTATTTGTGTTGGTCGCATGGCGGCGCACTAATAAACGAAGAGATGAATAAATTCAGGTTAAGTTTTAGTAACCAATTCGAGCAGATTTTCAGTCTTTCTAATTCTTTTTAAAAATTCTGTAAAATTATATATCACGCGGTCCTGGAACTCGCGGTGTCACATATGCGTACGACCGTTTAATGAATTGAAATGCACGTATAATGTCCTTGGTAACTTTGTTCTCGTTTCTCTGAATGTATACAAGGGCCGAATGATGGCGTTTCTCTCTTTCATAGTCTCAGCCTAAAACTAGAATCGTCTTTGGGTTAATTTAAAACAAATGTTTTAATAAATATGAAAAGAATGTGGACCGTTTAAAGACAATTGATTCAATGGTTTTAAAGATAAAAATAACTTTTACCGAAGTTTTAACCCACTATTAAGAATTACGCATCTTTTCGAGGAAAAACTCAGAAAAACAAAAATGACTGACGAGAGAGACAAGTAAGCAACTTATTTATGGCTTTGTAAGAAGTTGTTCACAAAGAGTAATTATGTATACAACATTCGCGAGAGTGTAATATAAAAGCTGCTCTTAATTTAAAATAATTTCCTGGGTGAATTAAAGTTACGTTGGTGAATATGCCGGAAAGTTAAATATTTGCTATTTCAAAGATCATCGACCACAATTGTGATATGCAGACCACGTTTCATGGCCGTGTGATAGCAAGTGTGTGAAAGTGTGTGCGGCGATACGAGTAGTAATAGATTGCACGAAGAGCTGTCTGTTTATCGTGCACTCGTTAGAATTAGATTGTTTGTTATTTCAAATCATGTCGTTAGAAACATATACTTTATTAAAGTGTACATTCGAGAATATCCTGTCGATATTATTATTGCTTTAGACAGTTTAGAAGAAAAAAGTGTTTATATCTAAGCAGTGTTTTTTTTTTTATTTCACAAACGTTTCGACCCCAAACATGATTTAAAACTTCACCTTTTCAAACCCATTAAAACAGTCTTCGCTCTAAACGACGCGGTTTTACCACTAACTGTGTGAATTTAGCAGAACGTCGCGCCTTTAAAAAACTGATTTTATGTAACCAGTTCTAATTACGTAACGATTTCGCGACGCACATAACAAACCAGATAGCAACGTCACGGTAATGCAATGTTGTTATATTACGACAACGATTCAAGGAATCATGAATATGACTTCCTCGGATATGTCAAAATCAGGCGAAATATTGCTTTAATTGATAAACGTGTAGTATAAATCACTTCTCACGGTTTGTTAGAAATATTGCTTATTTCGATCATAAAAACACTCCATATGCGCATTCGATACTATATATTGGCCAAAGAACTATGTTGAACCTGTAAACATTTCACAAAATCAACCAATGAATTGTTGAACATTTGAAGATGCAGGTTATAATAACAAGATTTGACCATGTACTTACCATCAATTGAGATGTAAGTTTGACCATGTACTTACCATCAATTGAGATGTAAGTTTGACCATGTACTTACCGTCAATTGAGATGTAAGTTTGACCATGTACTTACCGTCAATTGAGATGTAAGTTTGACCATGTACTTACCGTCAATTGAGATGTAAGTTTGATCATGTACTTACCATCAATTGAGATGTAAGTTTGACCATGTACTTACCGTCAATTGAGATGTAAGTTTGACCATGTACTTACCATCAATTGAGATGTAAGTTTGACCATATACTTACCATCAATTGAGATTTAAGTTTGACCATGTACTTACCATCAATTGAGATGTAAGTTTGACCATATACTTACCATCAATTGAGATGTAAGTTTGACCATGTACTTACCATCAATTGAGATGTAAGTTTGACCATGTACTTACCATCAATTGAGATGTAAGTTTGACCATATACTTACCATCAATTGAGATGTAAGATTGACCATGTACTTACCATCAATTGAGATGTAAGTTTGACCATGTACTTACCATCAATTGAGATGTAAGTTTGACCATGTACTTACCATCAATTGAGATGTAAGTTTGACATGTACTTACCATCAATTGAGATGTAAGATTGACCATGTACTTACCTTCAATTGAGATGTAAGTTTGACCATGTACTTACCATCAATTGAGATGTAAGATTGACCATGTACTTACCATCAATTGAGATGTAAGTTTGACCATGTACTTACTATCAATTGAGATGTAAGTTTGACCATGTACTTACCATCAATTGAGATGTAAGATTGACCATGTACTTACCATCAATTGAGATGTAAGTTTGACCATGTACTTACTATCAATTGAGATGTAAGTTTGACCATGTACTTACCATCAATTGAGATGTAAGTTTGACCATGTACTTACTATCAATTGAGATGTAAGTTTGACCATGTACTTACCATCAATTGAGATGTAAGATTGACCATGTACTTACCATCAATTGAGATGTAAGTTTGACCATGTACTTACTATCAATTGAGATGTAAGTTTGACCATGTACTTACCATCAATTGAGATGTAAGATTGACCATGTACTTACCATCAATTGAGATGTAAGTTTGACCATGTACTTACTATCAATTGAGATGTAAGTTTGACCATGTACTTACCATCAATTGAGATGTAAGTTTGACCATGTACTTACTATCAATTGAGATGTAAGTTTGACCATGTACTTACCATCAATTGAGATGTAAGTTTGACCATGTACTTACCATCAATTGAGATGTAAGTTTGACCATGTACTTACCATCAATTGAGATGCAAGTTTGACCATGTACTTACCACTTAAATGCTGTGCCTATGTTACCTGTAATATACATATTGTTACTATGTTGTCAACATATGACCATGACATGTTGACCATTGACTGTGTGTTGGCCATACTGTCAAACGCCCCCCATCTTCCGAGCATGTTTTTCATGGTCAACGATTACGTTTAATAAGCATGTTTTTATCGTGACTATGTTTTATCCATAAGTACGGAAACAGGGATACCTAACGATTTAACGATCTCTTCTATTTCAATTATCAATGCTAAGTGTCATTCAATGTGACTTTTGTTCTGTGGGAACGTTCAATGTATAACATGAGAGACAGATGGAGCGATATGGTCTATTTCAAGGCAATGAACAATTGGTTTATTCCCAAACTATCAAGTTAATGACATACATTGCTTTCACAACTGAAATTAGAAAGCAAATGGGAACAGGATGTCTCATTAATGCAGATAAGATCAAACGTTAACGGAAATGAACAGGTATAGAGCGAGGTTCCAAAACTGATCATAAATTGCCGTTAACGTCAAGTATGTATACAATAACAAAGTTATACTGCGAAGTTGTGTTTTATTCTTCTTCAACACCACTGCCGAATGTTTGTTGTCACAGCATACGTGTGTTACGTAACTCTTCTTGTATAACAAGACAGTACCAAAGACTGCACCAATGGCATCTAGTATCGCACCTCACTCGTCATATATCATATTGACAACAAGTTGCACTCCACCATATGCTCATATGGTCATTGTAATGACACGTATTAGTCAACAACAGATAACGGAAAGCCACAGCTACCTTATGTCGTAAAATATTATGTCATGTACTGCATTTACCATATTGTGTCGTGCATTTACCATATTGTGTCGTGCATTTACCATATTATATGGCGCATTTATCCTATTATGTACTGCATTTACCATATTGTGTCGTGCATTTACCAGATTGTGTCGTGCATTTACCATATTGTGTCATGCATTTACCATATTATATGGCGCATTTATCCTATTATGTACTGCATTTATCATATTGTGTAGTGCATTTAGCATGTTATGTCGTGCATTTATCATGTTATGTGGTGCATTTACCATATTATGTACTGCATTTACCATATTTTGTAGTGCATTTACCATATTATGTAGTGAATTTACCATATTATGTGGTGCATTTATCATGTTGTTCAGTGCATTTATAATGTTGTTTAGTGCATTTATAATGTTGTTTAGTGCATTTATCATGTTGTGTAGTCCATTTATCATGTTATGTAGTCCATTTATTATGTTATGTAGTGCATTTATCATGTTATGTGGTACATTTACTACTTTATGTTCTGCATTTACCATATTATGTAGTGCATTTACCATGTTGTGTAGTGCATTTATCATGTTGTGTAGTCCATTTATCATGTCATGTAGTCCATTTATCATGTTATGTGGTACATTTACTACTTCATGTACTGCATTTACCATATTATTTAGTGCATTTATCATGTTATGTAGTGCATTTGTCATGTTATGTAGAGCATTAATCATGTTATGTGGTACATTTACTACTTTATGTAATTTATTTATCATATTATGTAGTACATTTACCATGTTATGTAGCGCATTTACCATATTATGTGGTGCATTTATCATGTTGCGTGGTGCATTTATCATATTATGTGGTGCAATTGTCATGTTGTGTGGTCCATTTATCATGTTGTGTGGTGCATTTACCATGTTATGCAGTGCATTTACCTTGTTGTGCAGTGTATTTAGTATGTTATATAGTGCATTTATCATGTTATGTGGTCCATTTACCATATTATGTAGTGTGTTTGCCATATTATGTAGTTCATTTACCATATTATGTAGTGCATTTATCATGTTATGAAGTGCATTTAGCATGTTATATAGTGCATTTATAATGTTAAGTGGTGCATTTACCATATTATGTAGTGCATTTAGCACGTTATATAGTGCATTTATCATGTTATGTGGTCCATTTACCATATTATGTAGTGTGTTTGCCATATTATGTAGTGCATTCACCATATTATGTAGTGCATTTATCATGTTATGTAGTGCATTTAGCATGTTATATAATGCATTTATCATGTTATGTGGTGCATTTACAATATTATGTAGTGCATTTACTATATTATGTAGTGCATTTACCATATTATATAATGTATTTACCATATTATATAGTGCATTTATCATGTTAAGTGGTGCATTTACCATATTATGTAGTGCATTTATCAGGCTATGTGGTACATTTACAATATTATGCAGTGCATTTACCTTGTTGTGCAGTGCATTTATCATATTATGTGGCGCATTTATCATTTTATGTAGTGCATTTAGCTTGTTGTGTGATGCATTCATCATATTATGTCGCGCATTTACCATATTAAGTGGTGCATTTACCATGTTATGTAGTGCATTTATCATGTTATGCCGTGCATTTACCATATTATGTAGTGCATTTACCATGTTGTGTAGTGCATTTATCATGTTATGTAGTGTATTTATCATGTTATGTACTGCATTTATCAGGCTATGTGGTACATTTACAATATTATGCAGTGCATTTACCATGTTGTGTAGTGCATTTATCATATTATGTGGTGCATTTATCATATTATGTAGTGCATTTAGCTTGTTGTGTGATGCATTCATCATATTATGTCGCGTATTTACCATGTTAAGTGGTGCATTTACCATGTTATGTAGTGCATTTATCATGTTATGCCGTGCATTTACCATATTATGTAGTGCATTTACCATGTTATGTAGTGCATTTACCATATTATATAGTGCAATTACCATGTTGTGTAGTCCATTTATCATGTTATGTGGTACATTTACAATATTATGCAGTGCATTTACCTTGTTGTGCAGTGCATTTATCATATTATGTGGTGCATTTATCTTGTGAGGTGTATTTATCATATTATGTAGTGCATTTATCATTTTATGTAGCGCATTTATCATATTATGTGGTGCATTTAGCTTGTTGTGTGATGCATGCATCATATTATGTCGTGCATTTATCATGTTATGTAGCGCATTTATCATGTTATGTAGCGCATTTACCATATTATGTGGTGCTTTCATCATGTTGTGTGGTGCATTTATCATATTATGTGGTGCATTTACCATATTATGCAGTGCATTTACTATATTACGTAGTGCATTTACCATATTATATAATGTATTTACCATATTATATAGTGCATTTATCATGTTAAGTGGTGCATTTACCATATTATGTTGTGCATTTATCAGGCTATGTGGTACATTTACAATATTATGCAGTGCATTTACCTTGTTGTGCAGTGCATTTATCATATTATGTGGCGCATTTATCATTTTATGTAGTGCATTTAGCTTGTTGTGTGATGCATTCATCATATTATGTCGCGCATTTACCATATTAAGTGGTGCATTTACCATGTTATGTAGTGCATTTATCATGTTATGCCGTGCATTTACCATATTATGTAGTGCATTTACCATGTTATGTAGTGCATTTACCATATTATATAGTGCAATTACCATGTTGTGTAGTGCATTTATCATGTTATGTAGTGTATTTATCATGTTATGTACTGAATTTATCATATTATGTAGTGCATTTAGCTTGTTGTGTGATGCATTCATCATATTATGTCGCGTATTTACTATGTTAAGTGCTGCATTTACCATGTTATGTAGTGCATTTATCATGTTATGCCGTGCATTTACCATATTATGTAATGCATTTACCATGTTATGTAGTGCATTTACCATATTATATAGTGCAATTACCATGTTGTGTAGTGCATTTATCATGTTATGTAGTGTATTTATCATGTTATGTGGTCCATTTACCATGTTATGTAGTGTATTTATCATGTTATGTAGTGCATTTACAATATTATGCAGTGCATTTACCTTGTTGTGCAGTGCATTTATCATATTATGTGGTGCATTTATCTTGTGAGGTGTATTTATCATATTATGTAGTGCATTTATCATTTTATGTAGCGCATTTATCATATTATGTGGTGCATTTAGCTTGTTGTGTGATGCATGCATCATATTATGTCGTGCATTTATCATGTTATGTAGCGTATTTATCATGTTATGTAGCGCATTTACCATATTATGTGGTGCTTTCATCATGTTGTGTGGTGCATTTATCATATTATGTGGTGCATTTACCATATTATGTAGTGCGTTTATCATATTATGTGGTGCATTTATCATGTTGTGTAGCGCATTTACCATATTATGTGGTGCATTTATTATGTTGCGTGGTGCATTTATCATGTTGTGTGGTGTATTTATCATATTATGTGTCGCATTTACCATATTACGTAGTGCATTTATCATGTTATGTAGTGCATTTAGCATGTTATATAGTGCATTTATCATGTTATGTGGTCCATTTACATGTTATGAAGCGCATTTATCATGTTATGTATCGCATTTACCATATTATGTGGTGTTTTTATCATATTATGTGGTGCATTTATCATGTTGTGTAGCGCATTTACCATATTATGTGTTGCATTTATTATGTTGCGTAGTGCATTTATCATGTTGTGTGGTGTATTTATCATATTATGTGTCGCATTTACCATATTATATAGTGCATTTATCATGTTAAGTGGTGCATTTACCATATTATGTAGTGCATTTATCATGTTATGTAGTGCATTTAGCATGTTATATAGTGCATTTATCATGTTATGTGGTCCATTTACCATGTTATGAAGCGCATTTATCATGTTATGTATCGCATTTACCATATTATGTGGTGTTTTATCATATTATGTGGTGCATTTATCATGTTGTGTAGCGCATTTATCATATTATGTGGTGCATTTATTATGTTGCGTGGTGTATTTATCATGTTGTGTGGTGTATATATCATATTATGTGTCGCATTTACCATATTATATAGTGCATTTATCATGTTAAGTGGTGCATTTACCATATTATGTAGTGCATTTATCATGTTATGTAGTGCATTTAGCATGTTATATAGTGCATTTATCATGTTATGTGGTCCATTTACCATGTTATGAAGCGCATTTATCATGTTATGTATCGCATTTACCATATTATGTGGTGTTTTTATCATATTATGTAGTTTATTTATCATATTATGCAGTGTATTTATCTTGTGCAGTGCATTTACTATAGTATGTTGTGTATTTATCTTGTAAGGTGTATTTATCATATTATGTAGTACATTTACCATTTTATGTAGTGCATTTATCATATTATGTGGTGCATTTAGCTTGTTGTGTGGTGCATTCGTCATATTATGTGGTGCTTTTACCTTGTTATATAGCACATTTATCATGGTATGAGGAACATTTAATAATTTATGTACTGTATTTACCATACTATTTATTGCATTTATCATATTGTGTAGTGCATTTGTCATGTTATGTAGTGCATTTATAATGTTATGTGGTGCATTTATTATATTATGTGGTGCATTTATCATATTATGTGGTGCATTTATCATATTATGTGGTGCATTTACCATATTATGGAGTGTATTTATCATATTATGTAGTGCATTTATCATATTATGTGGAGCATTTATCATGTTATGTAGCACATTTACCATATTATGTGGTGCATTTATCATGTTGCGTGGTGCATTTATCATGTTGTGTGGTGCATTTACCATATTATGCAGTGCATTCACCTTGTTGTGCAGTGCATTTAGTATGTTATATAGTGCATTTATCATGTTAAGTGGTGCATTTACGATATTGTGTAGTGCATTTATCATGTTATGTAGTCCATTTATCATGTTATGTACTGCATTTATCATGTTATGTACTGCATTTATCAAGTTATGTGGTACATTTAC
Organism: Saccoglossus kowalevskii; assembly: GCF_978046115.1. Lineage (NCBI taxonomy): Eukaryota > Metazoa > Hemichordata > Enteropneusta > Harrimaniidae > Saccoglossus > Saccoglossus kowalevskii. The sequence continues at coordinate 13,858,067 of NC_140650.1, read as the reverse complement.
CTTATTATTTAGCGCATTTATCACCTTGTGTAATGAATTTGTCATGTTATGCAGTGCATTAATCATGTTATGTGGTGCATTTACTAATTTATGTAGTGTATTTACCATATTATGTGGTGCATTTATCATGTTATGTGGCGCATTTACCATATTATTTGGTGCATTTAACATGTTGTGTAGTGCATTTATCATATTATGTGGTGCAAATATCATGTTGTGTAGTGCATTTATCATGTTATGTGGTGCATTTATTTTGTTGTGTGTTGCATTTATCATATTATGTGGTGCATTTATCTTGTGAGGTGTATTTATCATATTAAGTAGTGCATTTACCATTTTATGTAGCGCATTTATCATATTATGTAGTGCATTTAGCTTGTTGTGTGATGCATTCATCATATTGTGTGGTGCTTTTACCATTTTACTCTGCACCACTATTCCACAATTATCCATTAGATTTTTAGACATTGCATTCTAGTTACGCACTTTGCACCACTATATTTCACCATTTTACTCTCTTGTTTCGCACTTTGCATTGCTATTCAATCATTTTGCAGTCTAGTGTCGCATTTTGCACCACTACTCCACCATTCTGTACTCTATTATCACGCTTTACTCCTCTACTCCACCGCCTGGTACAACTATTCCACAATTTCCACTCTGTCTTCACACATTGCACTCTGGTTTCGCACTTTGCACAACTATTCCACTTTTTTCCACTATATATGTACACTTAGCACTCTGGTTTCGCACTTTTTACCACTATTCCACTACCTTGCACTAAAGTTTCATACATTATGCAACATTATAATCCACCAATCTACACTCTTGTTTCGCATTTTGCACTAATACTCCACCATTTTGCATTCTAGCATCACACTTTGCTTCTCTTCTTCACAGCTTTGCACTCTACTGCCGTACTTTGCACCACTATTCCACAAATATCCACTAGACTTTTAGACGTTGCACTCTAGTTACGCACTTTGCATCACTAGTCTACTATTTTGCACTCTAGTTTTGCATTTTGCATCAATAGTCCACAATTTTACATTCCATATCGCATTTTGCACCACAATCCCACAAATTTGCACTCTAGTTACGCACTTTGCACCACCACTCCACCATTTTGCACTCTATTTTCGCCTTTTGTTTCTCTACTCCACATCTTTGCACTATACTTCCGCACTTTGCACCATTATTCAACCACTTTGCACTCTAGTTTTACATTTTACACCACTATTCCACTACCTTGCACTATTAATGTCCCACTATGCACCAATATTCTACCACTTTGCACACTAGTTACGCACTTTTCACCACTATTCCACAACAGTGCTCTCTAGTTTCACACTTTGCACCACTATTCTACTATTCTATTCTAGCACACCTGTTTTGCACTTTGCCTTTGTATTCCACTTCCTTGCACTCTAATTTCACACACTGCACCAATATCCTACCAATTTGAACTTTACATTTGCACTTTGCACAACTATTTCTCCATTTGCACGCGAATTTCACACTTTTCATCACTATTCCACTAGTTTGCACTCTAGTTACGCACTTTGCACCATTATTCCACCATTTTCACACTAGTTTCGCACTTTTGACTACTACTTTGCACTCTTGTCTTACACTTTGCTCCACTATTCCACTACTTTGCACCTCAGTTTCACTCTTTGCACCACCATTCATCTACTCTGCACTCTAGTTTTACACTTTACACCTTGCACTATTAATGTCCCATTTTGCACACTAATTACGCAATTTTCACCACTATTTCACAACAGTGCTCTCTAGTTTCACACTTTGCACCACTATTCTACTACTTAGCAGTTCTGTTTTGCACTTTGCATCTCTACTCAACTTTCTTCCACTCTAATTTCACATACTGCACCAATATCCTACCAATTTGAACTCTACTTTCGCACTTTGCACCACTATTCCACTATTTTGCACTCTAGTTTCGCACTTTGCACCACTATTCCACCATTTTGCACACTAGTTTCGCACTTTTCACCACTATTCCACTACTTTGCTCTCCAGTATCATTCTTTGCACCACTATTCCACCAGTTTGCACTCTACTATTTTGCACACTAGTATCACACTATGCTTCCCTGCTCCACAGCTTTGCATTCTGCTTTCGCATTTTTCACTACTCTTCAAGTATTTAGCAGTCCAGTTTCGCACTTTGCATCATTACTCCACCACTTTGTAATCTTCTTTCACCTTTTGCACCACCTTTCCCCTTCTTTTTTCTATTTTCACACTTTGCATCACTATCCTCCCCTTTTACACACTAGTTTGCACTCTACCTTTAATACTTTGCACAACTATTCCACTACTTTGCACTCTAGTTACGCACTTTGCACCACTATTCCACCATTGCTCACACCAGTTTTGCACTTTTCACCACTACTCCACTACTTTGCACTCTAGTTTCACACTTTACACCACTATTCAACCATTTTCACACTAGTTTCGCACTTAGCACCACGATTTTACTACTTTGCACTCTACCTTTAACACTTTGCACCACAATTCCACTACTTTGTACTCTAGTTACGCACTTTGCACTGATATTCCACCATTTTTCACACTAGTTTCGTACTTTTAACAACTATTCCACTACTTTGCACTCTTGTTACGCACTTTGCACCACTATTCCACTACTTTGCACTCTAGTTACGGAGTTTGCAACACTATTCCACTACTTTGCACTCTAGATACGCACTTTGCACCACTATTCCACCATTGCTCACGCCAGTTTTGCACTTTTCACCACTACTCCACTACTTTGCACTCCAGTTTCACACTTTACACCACCATTCAACCATTTTTCACACTAGTTTCGCACTTTGCACCACGATTTTACTACTTTGCACTCTCCCTTTAACACTTTGCACCACAATTCCACTACTTTGCACTCTAGTTACGCACTTTGCACCATTATTCCACCATTCCACCATTTTCCACACTAGCTTTCACTTGTTGCACCACTATTCAACTACTTTGCACTCTACGTTTAACTCTTTGCATAACTATTCCACTACTTTACACTCTAGTTACTCACTTTGCACCACTATTCAGTCATTTTTCCCACAAGTTTCGCATTTGTCACCATTATTCCACTACTTTGCTCTCCAGTTTCACACTTTGCACCACTATTTCACTACTTTGCACTCTGCCTTACGCACTTTGCACCACTATTCAAACGTTTTCCCACACTAGTTTCGCACTTTTACAACTATTCCACTAGTTTGCACTCTACTTGTTACACTTTGCACCACTATTCCAACAATTTGAACACTAGTTTCGCACTTTTTACCACTATTCCACCAATTTGCTATCCAGTTTCACTCTTTGCACTACTGTTCCACCAGTTTGCAAACTCTAATTTTCTCACTTTGCTCCATTATCTCAATATTTTGCACAATAGCATCACACTTTGCTCGTCTGTTCCACTGCTTTGCACTCTGCTTTCGCACTTTTCACTGCTATTCCAATATTTTGGACTCCTGTTTTGCAATTTGCACCACTATTCCACCATTTTGCACTCTAGTTTTGCTCTTTAAATCTCTATTCCACTTTTTTCACTCTATTTTCACATTTTGCACACGTGTTTCACACTTTGCACCACTACCTTGCACTCCAGTTATACACTCACTTTGCACCACTATTCCACCATTTCCACACTAGTTTCATTTGTTGCACCACTATTCAACGACTTTGCACTCTACGTCTAACTCTTTGCATAAATATTCCAGTACTTTGCTCTCCAGTTAACTCTTTGCACCACTATTCCGCTATTCCACTATTTTCACTCTGCCTTACGCACTTTGCACCACTACTCAAACGTTTTCCCACACTAGTTTCGCACTTTTACAACTATTCCACTAGTTTGCACTCTACTTTTCACACTTTACACCACTATTCTACTATTTGCACTCCAGTTACTCACTTTGCACCAGTATTCCAACAATTTGCACACTACTTTCGCACTTTTCACCACTATTCCACTACTTTGCTATCCAGTTTCACTCTTTGCACTCCTATTCCACCAGTTTGCACTCTACTTTTCACACTTTGCACCACTATCTCACTATTTTGCACAATAGTATCACACTTTGCTCGTCTGCTCCAACGCTTTGCATTGCTTTCGCACGTTTCACTACTATTCAACTATTTAGCAGTTCGGTTTCGCACTTTGTATCATTACTCGACCACTTTGTAATCTTCTTTCACCTTTTGCACCCACTTTCTTCGCCTTTTCTCTATTTTCACACTTTGCATCACTATTCCACCCTTTTACACACTAGTTTCACACTTTTCACCACTATTCCAGTACTTTGCACTCTAGTTACGCACTTTGCATAACTTTTCCACCACTTTCCATTTCCACAATTCCACTACTTTGCTCTCCAGTTTCACACTTTGCACCACTATTCCATTACTTTGCACTCTAGCTAGAACTTTGCACGCACTTTACATCACTATTCCACTACCTTGCACTCTAATTACACACTTTGCACCACTATTCATTCCACTACTTTGCACTCCGGTTTCACACTTTGCACCACTATTGCACTACTTTTAACACTTTACAACACAATTCCACTACTTTGTGCTCGAGTTACGCACTTTGCACCACTATTCCACCATTTTACTCACTAGTCTCGTACTTTTCACCACTATTCCATTACTTTGCACTCTCGTTTCGCACTTTGCATCACTATTCCACTACTTTGCACTCTAATAACACACTTTGCACCACTATTCCACTACTTTGCACTTTAGTTACGCACTTTGCACCGCTATTCCACTAATTTGCACTCCGCTTTCACACTTTGCACCACTATTCCACTACTTTGCACTCTACCTTTAACACTTTTCACCTCAATTCTACTACGTTGCACTCTAGTTACGCACTTGCCACCACTATTCTACCATTGTTCACACAAGTAACACACTTTGCATCACTATTCCACTACTTTGCACCCTTCGTTTAACGTTTTGCCCAACTATTCCACTACATTTTGCACTCTAATTACACACTTCGAATCGCTATTCCACTAGTTTGTACTAACCTTTTATACTTTGCACCACTATTCGACTATTTGCACTCTGGTTACGTACTTTGCATCACTAATCTACTACTTTGCACTCTGGTTACGCACTTTACATCACTATTCCACTACTTTTTTTCACTCTGGTTACACACTTTGCACCACTATTCCACCATTTTGCACACAAGTTTCTCACTTTGCACCACTATTCCACGACTTTGCTCTCCAGTTAACTCTTTGCACCACTATTCCACTAGTTTGCACTCTACTTTTCAAACTTTGCACAACTATTCCACTACTTTGCTCTCCGGTTTCACACTTTTCACCACTATTTCTCTACTTTGCACTCTACCTTTAACACTTTGCAACACAATTCCACTACTTTGCGCTCTAGTTACCAACCTAGCACCACTATTCCACCATTTTCACACTAGTTTCGCACTTCTCACCACCATTCCACTACTTTACACTCCAGTAACACACTTTGCATCACTATTCCACTACTTTGCATCCTACGTTTCTTTGCTTAACTATTCCACTCCAGTTACACACTTTGCACCACTATCCCACCATTTTGCTCACTAGTCTCGTACTTGTCACCACTATTCCACTACTTTGAACTCTATTTACGCACTTTGCATCACTATTCCACGACTTTGCACTCTAATTACACACTTTGCACCACTATTCCACCACTTTGCATTCTACCTTTAACACGTTGCACCACAATTCCACTACTTTACACTCTAGTTACACACTTTGCATCACTATTCCACTACTTTCCACTCCAATTACACACTTTGCACCACTATTGCACTACTTTGCACTTTAGTTACGCACTTCGCACCACTATTCTTCCATTCTGCACACTAGTTTCGTACTTTTCACTATTTTTCCACTACTTTACTCTCTTGTTACGCACTTTGCACCAATATTCCACTACTTTGCACTCAACCTTGAACACTTTGCACCACAATTCCACTACTTTGCACTCTAGTTACGACTTTGTACCACTATTCCACCATATTCCACACTAGTTTGCACTCTACAATGGTATTAAACTTATTACGCTTCTCTGCTCCACCGCTTTGCACTCTGCTTTCGCACTTATCACTACTATTCCGCTATTTAGCAGTCCAGTTTCGCACTTTGCACCATTACTGTACACCTTTTTACTCCTCTGTCACATTTTGCATCACTATTCCACTACTTTGCACTCCAGTTTCACTCGTTGCACCACTATTCAACCACTTTGCACTCTACTTTTCAAACTTTGCACAACTATTCCACTACTTTGCACTCCAGTTTCACTCTTTGCACCACTCTTCCACTACTTTGCACTCTACTTTTCACACTTTGCACCATTATTCCACTACTTTGCACTCTACCTTTAACACTTTGTACCGTATTTCCACTACTTTGCACTATGGTTACGCACTTTGCACCACTATTCCACTACTTTGCACTCCAGTTACGCACTTTGCACCACTATTCCTCTACTTTGCATTTCACACTTTGCACCACTATTCCACTACTTCACACTCTAATAACACACTTTGCTAAACTATTCCACTACTATTTGCACTCCAGTTACACACTTTGCACCATTATTCCACCATTTTGCTCACTAGTCCCGTACTTGTCACCACTATTCCACTACTTTGAACTCTAGTTACGCACTGCGCACCACTATTCAACCATTTTTCACACTAGTTTTGCACTTTGCACCACGATTTCACAACTTTGCTCTCTACCTTTAACACTTTGCACCACAATTCCACTACTTCGCACTCTAGTTACGCACTTTGCACCGCTATTCCACCATTTTTCACACGAGTTGCGCACTTTTCACCACTATTTCACTACTTTGCTCTCCGGTTTCACACTTTTCACCACTATTTCTCTACTTTGCACTCTACCTTTAACACTTTGCAACACAATTCCACTACTTTGCGCTTAGTTACCCACCTAGCACCACTATTCCACCATTTTTCACACTAGTTTTGCGCTTTTCACCATCATTCCACTACTTTACACTCTAGTAACACACTTTGCATCACTATTCCACTACTTTGCAGCCTATGTTTAACTCTTTGCTCAACTATTCCACTCCAGTTACACACTTTGCACCATTATTCCACCATTTTGCTCACTAGTCTCGTACTTGTCACCACTATTCCACTACTTTGAACTCTAACTACACACTTTGCACCACTATTCCACTACTTTGCATTCTACCTTTAACACTTTGCTCCACAATTCCACTACTTTACACTCTAGTTACACACTTTGCACCACTATTTCACCATTTTTACACTAGTCTAGTACTTTTCACAACTATTCAACTACTTTGCACTTTAGTTACGCACTTTGCTCCACTATTCCTCTAGTTTGCTCTCCGGTTTCACACTTGTCACCACTATTTCTCTACTTTGCACTCTACCTTTAACACTTTGCAACACAATTCCACTACTTTGCGCTCTTGTTACCCACTTTGCACCACCATTCCACCATTTTTCACACTAGTTTCGCACTTTTCACCACCATTCCACTACTTTGCACTCTAGTAACACACTTTGCATCACTATTCCACTACTTTGCACCCTACGTTTAACTTTTTGCTCAACTATTCCACTCCAGTTACACACTTTGCACCACTATTCCACCATTTTGCTCACTAGTCTCGTACTTGTCACCATTATTCCACTACTTTGAACTCTAGTTACATACTTTGCATCACTATTCCACTACTTTGCACTCTAATTGCACACTTTGCACCACTATTCCACCATTTTTACACTAGTCTCGTACTTTTCGCAACTATTCAACTACTTTGCACTCTAGTTACGCACTTTGCACCACTAGTCCACTAATTTGCACTCCGCTTTCACACATTGCACCACTATTCCACTACTTTGGACTCTACCTTTAACACTTTGCACCTCAATTCCACCACATTACACTCTAGTTACGCACTTTGCACCACTATTCCACCATTTATCACACTAGTTTCGCACTTTTCAACACTATTCTACTACTTTGCACTCTAGTAACACACTTTGCTCAACTATTCCACTACTATTTGCACTCCAGTTACACACTTTGCACCACTATTCCACCATTTTGCTCACTAGTCTCGTACTTGTCACCACTATTCCACTACTTTGAATTCTAGTTACGCACTTTGCATCACTAGTCCACTACTTTGCACTCCAATTACACACTTTGCACCACTATTCCACCATTTTTACACTAGTCTCGTACTTTTCACAACTATTCAACTACTTTGCACTCTAGTTACGCACTTTGCACCACTAGTCCACTAATTTGCACTACGCTTTCACACATTGCACCACAATTCCACTACTTTACACTCTAGTTACGCACTTTGCACCACTATTCCACCATTTATCACACTAGTTTCGCACTTTTCAACACTATTCCACTACTTTGCACTCTAGTAACACACTTTGCGACACTATTCCACTACTTTGCACTCAAGTTTCACACTTTGCACCACTATTTCACTACTTTGAATTCTAGTTACGCACTTTGCATTACTAGTCCACTACTTTGCACTCCAATTACACACTTTGCACCACTATTCCACCATTTTTACACTAGTCTCGTACTTTTCACAACTATTCAACTACTTTGCACTCTAGTTACGCACTTTGCACCACTAGTCCACTAATTTGCACTCCGCTTTCACACATTGCACCACAATTCCACTACTTTACACTCTAGTTACGCACTTTGCACCACTATTCCACCATTTATCACACTAGTTTCGCACTTTTCAACACTATTCCACTACTTTGCACTCTAGTAACACACTTTGCGACACTATTCCACTACTTTGCACTCAAGTTTCACACTTTGCACCACTATTTCACTACTTTGAATTCTAGTTACGCACTTTGCATTACTAGTCCACTACTTTGCACTCTAATTACACACTTTGCACCACTATTCCACCATTTTTACACTAGTCTCGTACTTTTCACAACTATTCAACTACTTTGCACTCTAGTTACGCACTTTGCACCACTAGTCCACTAATTTGCACTCCGCTTTCACACATTGCACGACTATTCCACTACTTTGCACTCTACCTTCAACACTTTGCACCACAATTCCACTACTTTACACTCTAGTTACGCACTTTGCACCACTATTCCACTACTTTGCACTCTAGTAACACACTTTGCGACACTATTCCACTACTTTGCACTCAAGTTTCACACTTTGCACCACTATTTCACTACTTTGCACTCAACCTTGAACACTTTGCACCACAATTCCACTACTTTGCACTCTAGTTACGTACTTTGCACCACTATTCCATCATATTCCACACTAGTTTGCACTCTACAATTGTATTACACTTTGCTTCTCTGCTCCACCGCTTTGCACTCTGCTTTCGCACTTATCACTACTATTCCGCTATTTAGCAGTCCAGTTTCGCACTTTGCACCATTACTGTACCCCTTTTTACTCCTCTGTCACATTTTGCATCACTATTCCACTACTTTGCACTCCAGTTTCACTCGTTGCACCACTATTTAACCACTTTTCACACTAGTTTTACACTTTGCACCACGATTTCACAACTTTGCTCTCTACCTTTAACACTTTGCACCACAATTCCACTACTTCGCATTCTAGTTACGCACTTTGCACCGCTATTCCACCATTTTTCACACGTGTTGCGCACTTTTTACCACTATTCCACTACTTTGCTCTCCGGTTTCACACTTTTCACCACTATTTCTCTACTTTGCACTCTACCTTTAACACTTTGCAACACAATTCCACTACTTTGCGCTCTAGTTACCAACCTAGCACCACTATTCCACCATTTTCACACTAGTTTCGCACTTTTCACCACCATTCCACTACTTTACACTCTAGTAACACACTTTGCATTACTATTCCACTACTTTGCATCCTACGTTTCTTTGCTCAACTATTCCACTCCAGTTACACACTTTGCACCACTATTCCACTATTTTGCTCACTAGTCTCGTACTTGTCACCACTATTCCACTACTTTGAATTCTAGTTACGCACTTTGCATCACTAGTCCACTACTTTGCACTCTAATTATACACTTTGCACCACTATTCCACCATTTTTACACTAGTCTCATACTTTTCACAACTATTCAACTACTTTGCACTCTAGTTACGCACTTTGCACCACTAGTCCACTAATTTGCACTCCGCTTTCACACATTGCACGACTATTCCACTACTTTGCACTCTACCTTTAACACTTTGCACCACTATTCCACCATTTATCACACTAGTTTCGCACTTTTCAACACTATTTCACTAGTTTGCACTCTACTTTTCAAACTCTGTACCACTATTCCACTATTTGCACTCCAGTTCCACTCTTTGCACCACTATTCCACTAGTTTTCACTCTACTTTTCACTCTTTTCACTACTATTCCACTACTTCGCACTCCAGTTACTGACTTTGCACCACTATTCAAACATTTTGCACACTAGTTTCGCACTTTTCACCACTTTTCAACTACTTTGCTCTCCAGTTTCACTCTTTGCACCACTATTCTATTAGTTTGCACTCTACTTTTCACACTTTGCACCACTATTCCCTTATTTTGCACAATGGTATTACACTTTGCTTCTCTGCTCCACCGCTTTTCACTCTGCTTTCGCACTCTTCACTACTATTCTACTATTTAGCAGGCCAGTTTCGCACTTTGCACCATTGCTATATTACTTTGTACTCCTCTGTCACGTTTTGCATCACTATTCCACCCTTTTACACACTATTTTCACACTTTTTACCACTATTCCACTCCAGTTTCACTCTTTTCACTACTATTCCACTACATTGCACTCTAGTTACGCACTTTGCATCACTATTCCACCATTTATCACACTTGTCTCGTACTTTTCACAACTATTCAACTACCTTGCACTCTAGTTACGCACGTTGCACCACTATTCCACTAATTTGCACTCCGCTTTCACACATTGCACCACTATTCCACTACTTTGCACTCTACCTTTAATACTTTGCACCACTATTCCACTACTTTGCACTCTACCTTTAATACTTTGCACCACAATTCCACTACTTTACACTCTAGTTACGCACTTTGCACCACTATTCCACCATTTATCACACTAGTTTCGCACTTTTCACCACTATTCCACTACTTTGCGCTTTAGTAACACACTTTGCATCACTATTCCACTACTTTGCACCCTACGCTTAACTCTTTGCCCAACTATTCCACTACTATTCGCACTCTAATTGCACACTTTGGACCACTATTCCACCATTTTGCACACTTCGTACACTTGTTTCGTACTTGTCACCACCATTCCTCTTCTTTGGACGCTACCTTTAACACTTTGTACCACTATTTTTCACTCTAGTTACGCACCTTTCACCACTATTCCACCATTTTTTCACACTAGTTTCCCACTTTGCACCCCTATTCCACGACTTTACACTCTACCTTCTACACTTTGCACCACAATTCCACTACTTTTCACTTTAGTTACCTACTTTGTACCACAATTTAACCATTTTTCACACTAGTTTCGAACATTTTACAACTATTCCACTACCTTGCACTCCAGTTACGCACCTTGCACCACTATTCCACTACTTTGCACTCTAGTTGTGCTCCTTGCATCACCATTCCACTGCATTGCTCTCCGGTTGCACACTTTGCACTACTATTTAACCACTTTCTACTGTAGTTTTGCTTTTTGCATCTCTATTCCACTTTTTTCACTCTATTGTTACATTTTGCACACGTGTTGCACACTTTGCACCACTACCTTGCACTCCAGTTACACACTAAGCACCACTATTCCACCATTATGCACACTAGTTTCGTATTTTTCACCACTATTCCACTACTTTGCACTCTAGTTACGCACTTTGCACCACTGTTTTACTACTTTGTACCCTTCGTTTAACTCTTTGTCCAACTATTCAACTACTATTTGAATCGAGTTTCACACATTGCACCACTATTCCACTACTTTGCACTCTACCTTTAACACTTTGCACCATAATTCCACTACTCTGCACTCTAGTTACACACTTTGCAACACAAACCATTTTTTACACTAGTTTAGTACTTTTCACAACTATTCCACTACTTTGCACTACAATTCCACTATATTGCACTCTAGTTACGCACTTTGCACCGCTATTCCACCATATTTCACACTAGTTTAGCACTATACACCACTATTCCACTATTTTGCACTCTACTTTTAACACTTTGCACCACAATTCCACTAGTTTGCACTCTAGTTACGCACTTTGCATCACTTTTCCACCACTTTCCACTCTAGTTGTGCTCTTTGTATCACTATTCCATTACATTGCTGTTTGGTTGCACACTTTGCACAACTATTTAACCACTTTCTACTCTAGTTTTGCTTTTTGCATCTCTATTACACTTTTTCACTCTATTTTCACATTTTGCACTACTACCTTGCACTCCAGTTACTAAGCACCCCTGTTGCCCTTTTTTGTACTGTAGTTGCACACTTTGTATCAATATTCCACTACTTTGCACTCCAGTTTCACACTTTGCACCACTATTCCACTACCTTGTACTAACGTGTCCCACTTTTCACCGTTATTCCATTACTTTGCCATTTTTCTTCTTGCATCACTACTCCACTACATAGTTTCACAATTTGCACCACTATTCCATTACTTTGTATACGCTCGTCCGAGAAGGAGATAAATGATGAAAAAATAACAAAAAACGAAGAAGACCGGTTTACGACAATCAAATTTCCATCAAACTAACTTAGTTACTATTAACTTATTACTTAGAACTATCATTCACATTGACATATTTTTTAAGTTGTTAGTAAATTATGATGCTGTTTACCTTTGCAATTTGTTTTTCGTCATAATAAATTTACGATGATTCGCAATAATTTTACTAGATACTAGTCGAATTCCTCAAAAAGTATTTCTATACTCAAGAAATGCATTTTTCCATAATACTGGTTGAATAAAAAAAATATCTCCTGTACTGCCCATGTTCATTAAAATTGCACTTTTGCATAATACTGTACCAAGCAAAATATCACACATATTTGTCTTTACCATTTAATAAGTACATAGGATGTCCTTGTGCATTCAAATACTAGAAATGTATTTCTAATTAATGTAGTTGAATACAGCTTGAATATAGAACGAATCAATCAACTTACTACGTATGTCGTATAAATATGTTTTTTGACAAATCCGGCTAAATACAGGCCGGGTACTCGTACTGCACAAAAACGGTGGTATGCTTGTTAATTCATTATTTATTGTATTTACAAACAATACATTCGAAAAAAAAATGTGGATAAGCTTTTATTCAACCTGAGTACAGGCAATAGTCCACACAAATACAGTGTGTAGTGAAAGATAGCCACAGAGAAATTACCACGCATTGTTCATGACGCAAATCTCATACCCGTTTAACATTTGTAAACATACTATTTTTGGAAGTAACTGGAAACGAGGTTACAATACTGGATTGTTGACCTGTAAATGGTGATCACAAATAAAACGCTCTCCAATATCTAACAATAAAATAGTACGTATAATTTTATGTATATATTGTGATATAAATATTGATTATGAATACTTCTAGGATGGATATCTCTATCTATACTCGATATATACCGTGACGATAAATATCGATTTGTCACTAGCAAGTCGTTATAAACATGTTTGTATGTCACTATCCACATATTGTATTTGTTCTCACGCAATTTAAATAAATATGCTTATCTCAAATATTATTTTGTTCCAGGTGTGTGGTACGATTCAAAATGGCCTCAAAAGAAGCGCTTGTTTGCCTTGACGACTATGAAAAATATGCGAAAGACCATATGGAACAGAAACTTTTGGGGTATTTTATTGAAGGTACCGATGCAGAAATTACTCTGAAAGAAAATAGAACTGCATTTTCCAGGTGAGTCAAATAGCTATCAACTGAAGAGGAGTGAACGTGGCAATAATGGTTCGATGTATGTCTTTGATTATAATATGATTAGATTTCAACTTGCCTGTGAAGTCTCTACAAATTACAATTTCTATGATCGCCCATGGTTATGAGGTTATGGCCGAGACACAGTCAGTTGGCACACAAGTAATATTTACTATATGAATGCCGCCATTTTGAATACGGCATGAAACTAAACAAAGTTGTGAAACGCTTTTTTTCAGATTTATACAAATTAGGAAAAAATACCATTCTTTCACAGCCAAAGAATCTGTTGGGGGTAATATTGAGGTAATCGCTAACAAAATCTGGTCGAAATTGTCGTTTTTGTGTTGATGAATCCACTGCATAGGAACACCTAAATACATGAAGAACATAGAGCTCCTTCCCTGGGTATATAAATTGCCATTTAACTGTAAGGCCGTCATCTAACTGTAAGGCCTGAGTTGGAAAGAACATTTTTGGGCCGAGGCAGTCTGTGTGTTACTCAATGTTTGTGTGCTAAAACAACATGTGATTCGAGCGCGATAAATGGGGGGTTTGACACTCATGGACATATTTATTGCGAATAAAGGGGAAGCACTCTGCAAGACTGTCAGGTATAAATAAAGCGAAAGCGAAAGCGAAAGTTCTTTCCTGAATATTTAGTTGCATCCCCACATAGATTTAAAACAATAAATCTGACGGTCTAATCAATGGATTACTTGCAACTTGAAAATAACCACCCAAAACCCAACGTGGAAGAGGCGTCAGTGAATATTGCAATGTTTGGCTGCTGCACAATGTACAAAAATTGCTTTCTTTACAAAACGAACATGGTAATCATAGGATAGTTTACAACCGTCAATAATAGTATACAAATCGAGTTCCTCCTTCCAGGGAGCTGTCTCATTACAGCTCCCTGCTCCTTCCTATCAGGATAAACCTCACAGATGATAGTTTTATAATACCCGAAGGCTGCTAGAAATTTGCTGAGAGTTAAAATTTTACTACACGTATGCCATTGTTTAATTTTTTCGGATTTTAATTCACCTATAAATCAACAATCGACCATGAATCGGATGCCTCATTGGAGATAGCAAAAGACAGCTGATAACACATATACAATATTGTGTACATAGTATGACAATATTCCAAATCGAGTTTTTCGGTTGCGACTGTTGTCTCATGACCAAAACCCTGGGAAGTTTGTCATATTTTGCCATCTCTCGGTGAATACTATTATTGTCGCTATCATTTGTTGTTGCTTGAGTATCACTTGATACCCAGGGCACAGACACAGAACTACTTACGGCTCCAGTTACTGGCGAACTCTCGCTGATAGTTATGTAGTAGCATTCTGTGTAGTTACCAGACCGGGTTTGGAGTTCGACGCAATTCATTGTTGATGTCATATAATTTAAGGAAACTTTTCCTAGCCATAACTGTACAGAAACGCTGCATAATGAAAATAATGTCTTTAAAAACTCGAAGATTCTGGGAAATATGACCAAGATTTTTAACTGCATCCAAATAACACACTTTATGCATAATGAAAGCACTTGGTGACCCTGCGTATTATTAATCATGCAAACAATTAGTATTACGTCACAAATGGTGCTTAACATTACACATTAACCAAGCATAAACGCGAATTGTATTGATGAATGATGCAAATGAGGTCAATGCAGGATGTGAATGCAGCTGCTAGGCGTTGCAAATGTGATGAATCCGCAAATGGTTGTGTGCAACAGTTTAGTTGAACGATGTGCTTCAATAATACTGATTACTAGTATAGTGAAAGTCAGAAAACTGTTACTTAGTTTACAAACATATGTATTACAATTTTTAGTTATCATCTGTTTCATTAAAATTCAAATATTTAATAATGACTGGCTCGAGAGTTTCACACTCTCCACGCCCATAATTTGCGCACAAGCCTTAAAATGACATAGCAACCGCAAATGATCTCTCATTCAAAACGAAGAGCATGCTGATTGGATGACGTTGAACTAGTTCATTATTACTAATTATCAGTTTGAATTCTACCTGTCATTTCGATTTAGACAGATTTATAGAGATGTTACATAGATGTATTCATAATAGTGCATTACAACTACTTTATTAATTGTCTTCTCTCAAAGGTTAAAAATACTACCAAGAATCTTAAAGGATGTTTCCAATGTAGACCTCTCAACATCTATTCTTGGTCAACATTTGGATTTTCCAGTGTGCATCGCACCAAGTGCTTTCCATAAACTCGTGTCGCCTGGCGGAGAACTGGACACAGCCAACGGTAAAAGATAATGTTATCAATTATTTTGAAAGCAATTCACAGTAAAATGATAAACAAGAATTGTCATCCATTGACAGATTATGTGTGACACGTTAGATGATTCTCGCTTCCACAATACATGCAATTGTGCAATCAATTATATATATATACATCTGTTCTATTTTTATAGAAGAACCTTCCCAAATAAAAGAAATTCTAAAATTTAAAAACATAAGAAGCAGTCACTAAACCATGTACGTTCACACTCAAGCAAGAGAATAGACATGTTGGTGAACTATCCTTGCACTGTGAGTTTTATTGCTTGCAGTCTATAAAATACTATTTTTTTCACAAATAGAAAAATTTAAAACAAATGAACTCACTTCTTTGAGTGGGCCAGCCAAGTTTCCACATACAAAAATACACATAATATTTCTATTTAGTTTATTTTGTTTTATAATATTATCACTGAATTCTTTAAAATAAATTTACCATTTACAAATTAATGTGTTGGACACTATATAATCATAATATTTTACAATCCATATCCTTATATTTGAATCTGTTTCAAGACATTTGAAAAAAATATTTTAGAAGAATAACAATACAACGACTAGATTTGGTGTCACAGTTTGCTCCCAATTCATATTGGAATATTGCCAGCAATAATTAATAAAGCTTGTTCAGAATACCATTTATTCCCGACATCATATTCAATGGCTAGTTCTCATGATCTACAACAGTAAATAAATAAACAGAAATCATTTTGATGCGTGGTTTTTAGATGACACTGCCATATCGCACAGATATTCAACACCACCATATCGAATTTGGATTTGGACCATACCATTTCAAGCTGCAGGGTGTTTAAACAATGACTCAACAAACAATAAAAACATCTCCCACCCACCACACAAATTTTAGCCACAATTGAACAACCAAGAAAGCAACAAATATCAGGCTGCATCTTGAAAACAACGAGATACCACATTACAACCAGTCATTACAAACATGAAATCCTCCACCCCTCCCAGTACACCCTACAGCATTAATGGTTCCTATACTCATTTGCATCTATGTACAACAAGCTTAGCCAATATATGCACCTGACTCATCAAACTTTTGACCAACCACTCATTCTAAATATTGTTGAGTGAGGGCGCTATTTACTAATGAGAGGAATCTTTTAAAAGAATTAAACAGATAAAGTATTAATTACATTTATTGCATCATTGCAATATTTAATCACGCGTTAATAGATGA
This sequence comes from Saccoglossus kowalevskii, assembly GCF_978046115.1. Classification (NCBI taxonomy): domain Eukaryota; kingdom Metazoa; phylum Hemichordata; class Enteropneusta; family Harrimaniidae; genus Saccoglossus; species Saccoglossus kowalevskii. Next base: position 13,840,468 of record NC_140650.1, on the reverse strand, counting down.
ATCAATATGTTTACATGTAATACATGCATTGTATGTTAATTTATGTGTTCCGTGTCAAGAGATCATTTATTATATATACTTGTATAGCTGCTAATGCGATGGGTACTTGTATGGTACTCAGCAATTTGACGACGACTTCCCTGGAAAAAGTAGCTTCTCTCTACCATGACTCTTTGAAATGGTTTCAGTTGTACATCTGGGAATGTAGGGAGTTCACTGTAAACCTGATAAGAAGAGCTGAAACGGCTGGATTCAAATCTTTGGTAGTGACTGTTGATTCTTCGGTAAAAGGGAATAGAAGAGGGCCTAGGTTTACGTTTCCACCAAATATAGAAGCTGTACATTTACCACAAGGATTTAAGGTAAGAATAATTACCATATCGTATATTCATAGACACTAGAAAGAAGATGGACGCAATACAGCGATCAACTTTCTAATTCTAATTCGCGCCATGGGTTCGATTTACGCAAACGTGTGGTTCCTTGCCTTTCTTGCCTTTCTTACTTTCTTTCTGTGTGCCACTGTTTTCTCAATAGTTCGTTTAACATTCTCCATTTTTGGTTTCACACCAGGCATTCAGTCTGCAGTTAGAGCTGCTATAATAGGCGTATCATTTTCAAGTTATTTGCAACTAGCTTATTATTCATTGAAAATGTCTGAATATATTTATGATACAGGATGTTTTATATTTTATAAGGAAAATAAAAATAATTTATAACTAGACATCAAAGAGAACAAATCATATAAGACTATAACATTGTTTTATTTTCAATGAAAATACACAAGAATGTTAATTTTGCAGATTATTGATGGCGTATTTATGAATTATTCGGAAATATATGTGGTCAAATACGATTGTACCTGGTTGCTTGGATTTATCGTCTTTAGTTGTGTAATATCTGGCTTCTTTGGCACATGCTGTAGATTAGAATAACATATTTTTAAAAAGTATAATTGAATCGATTTGAAATATCTCATCACCACGTGTTATGTGTGTGTGAGAAAAAAACTTGATTTTAACAATACAACTCCATGAACATTTTATTGCAGTTATTATCTCATTCATTATGATTATTTTACTATCTTTTTGTTTTACTCCTATTGATAACAAACAATGATCTGTAGTTATCCATGCCTGTAGAAATGGTGATATGTAGCATCAAAACATCACAGTTTCATGACCATCTCATTTCTGTCTATGGTTTATTTAAAGCTATAATCGACAAATATTTGTAACTCGTGACCACTTTGTAAAACCCTAATTCAGTTGATTAAAATAACTGTCACATTACACTCCAGATACTATTCTCAAGGAGTGTATTCAATACTCATTTGATGACGTAAGTACAATAGTATATACTTCAATAGTGTTTATAGTGAAGTACATTTATATGTTTTACTACTCATTCAGGTGAGATCAGGTAGAAGTCCATGCAGTTTAGCAGACCCTACATTAACCTGGGAATTCATTGCATGGATGAGATCAGTTACCAAACTACCGATAGTACTGAAAGGGATTCTCAGCCCAGAAGATGCACTTCTTGCCGTGGAACACAAAGTAGATGCTATCATTGTATCAAATCATGGAGGACGACAATTAGATACAGTTCCAGCAACGGTGTGTGCAAAAATTAGGACATGCTAGCAATTCGTATATGCTTATTCGATGGTCTATTGTAGTGCACATTATTCAATTACGAACCATGCTATAATGACAAGTATCACATTAGTATTCTCTATGCACCAATTGTTGTTATTGACATTCAATTATGCACATCGATCGCCCAATCATTAAACTCAATTATTCACCGCCAGATGAATACCCCAAAAATATCAACAATGTGTAACATCACATGTTTGTGGGTGACAATGTCCAGAATGACACCTTATTATCAATATCTTTCATAAAATATATGCCAACATTGTTTTATATCCGTATATTATTACCCACTAGATTGAAATGTTACCGCATATCATAGCTGCTGTGCGTGGCAGAATTGAGGTTTATGTGGATGGGGGCGTACGCACAGGCACTGATGTATTCAAGGCATTAGCAATGGGAGCCAGGGCTGTATTCATTGGTAGACCAATCATATATGGACTTAAGTATGCAGTAAGTGATACATTGAATTATTGACCGATGATGAGACACTGTACATTCGTGGTTGAATTATATGATTGGTGAAATAATGAGAACTGCAATGAGTCATCCAATTGTAAAGCAATGTTTTATATAATGCATATTATAGTGTAAAGTTCGGTTGCATTCAGTCGATAAAAATCACTCCAGAACAGCGTTCCCGAAAACAAAATGTATATAATTATCGCGCACACAATGGGTGTGATAAACATTCTCTCTGTTCATATGCATTAACAAGTCATGGGTCATGTAAGCTAAGAGGAAAATGTATATACAGAGAAATGAATGAATCATCGAGACACACAACACTTTGAGAAATAATGCATAACATAAGCTTAATTTGCAAATTTTATCGGAATTACAGTTTAGAATTTAACAAGCCAAATTAATTGAGAAATCAGCTAAATACAAACTTACAATTGGATTGTACAATTCTTCCCATCGAAGGGTGAAGATGGTGTTAAGCAGGTTCTTCAAATACTGAAAGACGAGCTCATGAGAACTATGGCACTGTCAGGTAAGCTCACATACTTGTGAAATATAATAAAATTGCACTCAATACGAGTTCAGGTCTGCTAATAACACAACCATGTCACGACTGTCTGACTGTATTGTTATGTATTTGCTTGTGTGTTGCAGATGTTATGTTATATGGTTTGTGCCTGATACTTCTGGTACATACATTTCCACCAAAATTGTTTTTTACAGGGTGTTCAAAGATCAGCGAAATCGAACCAAGTTACGTGGTACATCAATCATCATTTTGAAAACATGGTGTGTAAGAGATTGAAACTTATACTCTTCAGAAATATGCTGCTTGGTATCGACATTTACATTGTAGTAGAGTCATGTTTATCCCAAATGTGTAGTTAGTATGGTATATGGTAAGGGAAAATACACTACATCGTCCGTTTATTTGGTTACGTTTTGGGAAAGTTATAAATACCATTTGTCAAACTACAATCTCTGACTGCAAAGTAAATACAAAAACAGTAAGGAGTTGTTTATATATACAGTAAGTTCTGGTCTTGACAGTAATGTCTGCAAGATGAGTGGAATTTTATAGCGAGGTGTTTTTATGTCTTGTATATTCTCAAAAAACAAAGAAAATTCAAAAAGTGTCATTTTATTTTAAGCAGTATCCATGTTAACTGTTTCTATCAAAGTGGATTTAGTTTTTATAACAGTGCCACAAAATGTCGGTAATCCTAGCTACAAGTTGTTATTGGGACGAATGACATGGGTTATTGATGTACAACTGAAAGGAAAACATTTTCATCCTATTTTTGTGACCAGAAATAACAAAATTTGAACAGAATATTATGGGAAATTTATCTATTTACATGTCTAACATGCTGCGTACTCGTTTCCAAACATGAAAATTGGTCAAGGAATGGCAGATAACTGACAAAAATATAAATTATCACAATTTTGACACCCAAACTACGCGTAACATGCACGAGCCCATGTGTAAATTTGTGTAATACACTTCAGTAGCAAATGTTATGGAAATCGTTCAAAAGAGCTCTGAGCACCAGGTACATACAAACATATTGTGGAAGTCAATCAAGTAGTCTCAGTTTAACCGGGTACTCATGAAATTCTTTCATGTATTCACAAATTCAACCGTAACATTATTTGAAAAAAACAATGTAAAATCAAAGGGACACATTATTGTGTTGCCAAATAGACTCAGTTTAAATTAGAATTATATGAAATGACATAACAAATAAATACTAAAATGATTACAAAGAATGCTAATGGTCTGTATATCTCATCATAAAGATCAAAACAATTACATTGTACTCAGATGATTGGTTCAACGTGAGAAAGACATTGTTGAAGTATTTATTTAAAATCGGTTGAAAATTTTTTACATACTATGTTTGCTGGGGAAAAGGGCATTAAAGTGCCATGGTCTATATGGGTTTCAGGACAACGTATACAGCATATGTTAAATACATTCTTAGATTACTTAAAATTCAAAGGCATGCAACATCCTATGTGTTATATGTATAAATCATTTGTTTATCAAAGCGTTACATATTATTATACAATAAATACCTCGCAATGGTAAAATTTGAAAACTGTTAAAGAAACCTAAATAATACACATGATAAATGTATTTAAAGATGACCTATTTTTTGCATATCAAAATTAAGAAATTTTTCATAAATTGTTCAACGTCATTGACAATAGCGATTGACTAATTATTGACTAATTATTATGCAAAATAGGTAAGAATATGCACTGATTTATATCGGAAAGTAATCAACTCTGTGCATCCATATATATAAAGTTGTATTGAAATGCAATGATTGAGAGATAGTATACGATGTAAATGTGTGTTAGCACAAGGCCTGCCTTAAGTTGATTCCGTTGTTCGTATTCAAAAACTAGTAGTCTTTGAATACAATTAAGAAACAAAGTTGAAAAGATAAAAGCCATGTTTAAACCATGTAGAAAATTTGTTTCAGCGGTGGGCTTTTCTTGAAAATGTGTTTCAAGAGATTGGTTTCGAGGAATTTGGTGGTCTCCCGAATCGCACCAGAAATGAACTGCCAAGTTTGTGTTTTTTAGTAATCAAGGTATTTAAGTACTGTGTATGTATAACATATTGTCATAGCATGCATTTACACTGTCAAAAAAAAAAGAACGGATATATTTTCATAGACTGCAACTGCTTGGGCATCTACATTTTGCAGATGAGTTTATGATAGGATATCGGCACGATGTATGGTTTCTCATTCTTTAAATATACGTCGATATCGAAGTCACGACTTATTTTAATTCAGTTCAGTTGACAAAAATCCACGGACCAGGAAATACGAGAAATATAAAGCCTAACAACATTATTGTGGATGACATGGCAGGATGGGTGGTTATCTAGACAAATATATATATACCTAGTTGCATGTTGATGATATGTTCTATAGTTTGAAATTGCGATTGACCTTGCCTTGTGTTACGCCGATCGGCTTATTTCCGCTTTGTTTGAATGTTTCATCCAAGCATAGAGGTATTATATACCCTTATGGTCATACTAACTGCGTCACAGCTAGTGACCTCTGGGATATTCGATTTTCAATGAGGTGACTATTCAGTTTGTCATGGTAACATACCAATACGTCATATAAACAACGCAGACAATTATGGAGATGTTCGACCTCATAGGTATGATAGTTAGCTATTAAATAATATTGCATCATGGAAGTTTGAGATATATTGCCGTAATTTATACCAATTTTCACGTTTGACCAATGCATTGTGTATTGTCGTACAAATTCCCTTCGGGAACTTTCAGTCAGTAACGTTCTTGGTTTTGAACACGATGCTACCTCTAAGTTTTCTGGCTTTTTATGTGTTCCGTGATGTAAGTGGATCTACCCGGGAAGTTCTACAAGCTACTAAGAATGAACATATACTAACTGTAATTGATTGGTATTGTGTTCGACTGAGTGCATCGTATGGTATACAACTACAGTGCGTCTGACTGCGTTCTACATCACCATCGCCGCCACTGTTGACGAAGACTCGCTGGAAAATAAATCGTTACCGTGCAAAGTTTCACCAAGTTTGAAGAAGCTGCGTTGATAGAACCGTGTCCGATTGTCAGTATTATTTGCGTCCGTTGCGGTTAGTTATGTTTATCTGTTTCATAATTATATGCATGCATGCTTCTATGTTAGGACATCATCTATATTACTGATTTAGGTGTGTCCTTTATTTCATTGTAAGAATATAAAGCAATCTACCACCCTTTGTAACGGGTCAGGCATTTCCATTCTCTCGTGTCGAATACTGTACGTTGTTTAAACTATACTATGTTGTGTGTACTTCTTTATATCGCATATCATATATACAGATGTTTTATGTTTCAAAATATCAAGAAAACCCAGTTCACAGGGGTTTTATAGGTGTTGTTTATTTGGTACAATTTCAAAGCTTTTGTTTACACTAATTTGGAGCATGTGATAGTTTACATGTCGTAGTCAGTGATTATTACAGCTTTACATCAGCCCCTCTATCCCCGGTCTGAAAAAGAATTGCAATATATTTTAGTATGTCTGTGTATGCGGATGTGTAGTCAGACATATAATATTCAAAAAACAAGGAAGTTATCTGGAAATGTTTTGTTGACGTAGTAATTTATTTAATATTAAAATACGATTACACTAACTTGAAACAGGTTGTTTTAACCACCAAACAGAATTAGATCACACTGTACATCTTGGGGGCACTTTACACACAATTATACGCGCGATTAACACACAACATACCTTTTCTTTTCCAGACACAAATGTCTCAGGTATCAGTTTAAGTTTAAGCATACAGGAGTTCACTTTAACAGTTTCAAAACAGAATAAACAATAAAAGTTCCAAACTTCAAAATACAGCATTAAACAAAACTACAAGTAATGCCTTGTAACTTGGGCAAGAGACACTACCCTTTAAACCCCATACTGGCAAGACGGGAATTATTCTTACCCATATGTCATTACCAGTTCTTTTCCAAGTAACTTAATCCTCTAAGTACCTTGGTGCATGAATAGTGCGTTGCGGTCTAAAGTTGGGTAAAACATTTGGTGTCCCTGGAATATTTAAAAATTCAGATTGAGGGGGTTCATCTAACTGACTATCCTCAGGCATATCACTATCAAGCACTTTGACAAGTTCTATATCAACACTTGTTTCATCAAGAAATATCTCACATGAGAAGTATTTCGTTTATATCTAACCCCTTGCGGTGACTCCACAGTGACTTGATCACCATATTTATTTACCACATTGTATGTTTCCTCGTTTCTGTTGTAGTAACACTGTTTCACCTGTTTGAATATCACTCTCACGTGCATGTCTAGGAAAGTCTGCATTGACCTTCACCTTTTGTTTCATTTCACTAACTCTGTCACGTACAGCTCCTGTCTTTGTTTAATGTTAGTTCCTTTTCTTCTAGACGTTTTAACACTTCAACTAATTTTTGTTCATGTTCTTTCTGGTCACGACCATGTACTATCATATCATCTGCTATGTTATGAGATCCATCACACCCAGCTATTGCTTGCTGTATAATGTAATGGTTCAGGAGCGGAGCTAATACCAATTTGTAATCTCTTGTAATTAAAAGGTCCCTGTGTGTCACAAAAGTAGTGTTATCTCTGGACTCTTCTGATAGCTCAATTTGGTGAAATCCCCGTTTCAAGTCTAACTTGTTGTACACCATCTGTACGTATTAGTTCTTCAGAATCTGCAAAATTACAATCCTGGGCTTAGCTTAACAAATTGATCAACCGTTTCTGTTTCCTCTTGTTTTAATTGACGGAAATATCCATAATTGCCAGGTAGATCAAAGGTTAGTCTATTATTACCATCCTCGTCGCCAATTGAACTATCCCCGTCTTCAATAAAACAGTGGATGGTCTGGATTAAATACACAGACACAACAGATTGAACTCAGATCTGGCCTGCCATCTTGGATGTCATGATCTCCGTTTATTAGTACTTCCGGGTTAACACATAATAAGGCTCTTTAGCTCAATAACGTTAATGTACTAATGTGAACTCACGGATGGATTGAATTATACACTACAGTAGTTTGTGTTTGCGTTTGTCTTATCAAGGCTGTGACGACTTCCATTTAACTAACACCTGCCTACCTCAAGAAATATATGTTTTTTGTGTTTTTTTATGAAACTCGTTTTCGTCAAGTTTGAAGAAACTGCGTAGATAGAGCCGTGTCCGATGCCAGCATTATTTGCAACCGTTGCGGTTATTTTTTTGTTTGTTTCGTAATTCTATGCATGCAAGCTTATGTGATAGACAATAATCTATATTACTGATATAGTAGACTGGCAAAGTCGGGACTTCTTTTTTGTTTTACATAAAAAATATAATTAATTATCAATTTAGCCGTTTTAGCGTGATCACGAAAACTAATGTGACCGCGAAAGAAATCTCGACTGGACGTATCTGCAGGCGACTTCTTGCGTCGGGGTCAAAACCGGAGCATTTTGCACCCCTATTCCACAACTTTGCACTCCAGTACCACAATTTGCTCCGTTATTCCACCGCTTGGCATTCTGGTTTCCCACTTGTCACTGCTATTCCACCACTTTGCTCTCTAGTTTCTCACTTTGCTCTACTATTCCAGTACTTTGCACTCTAGTTTCCCACTTTGCTCTACTATTCCAGTACTTCGCACTCTAGTTTCTCACTTTGCTCCACTATTCCAGTACTTCGCACTCTAGTTTCTCACTTTGCTCTACTATTCCAGTACTTCGCACTCTAGTTTCTCACTTTGCTCCACTATTCCAGTACTTCGCACTCTAGTTTCCCACTTTGCCTCACTATTCCATTACTTTTCACGCTAGTTTCGCTTTTTGCATCACTATTCCACTACATTGCACTCCAGTACCACAATTTGCTCCGTTATTCCACCGCTTGGCATTCTGGTTTCGCACTTGTCACTGCTATTCCACCACTTTGCACTCTAGTTTCCCACTTTGCTCCACTATTCCAGTACTTTGCACTCTAGTTTCTCACTTTGCTCCACTATTCCAGTACTTCGCACTCTAGTTTCCCACTTTGCTCCACTATTCCATTACTTTTCACGCTAGTTTCGCTTTTTGCACCACTATTCCACTACATATATCCAATTTTGAACTATGTAGAAAACAACGACAACGACAATTATTAATATTAGAATATAGGCTTTTGTAAGCATCTTGATAATTAGAACTGTTAACTACCTGAAATTATTGATTAGTTTCATGCTGAATGTAACTAATGTCATTAATTAGAGTCTATGGATGTAATTCCCCCTCGTGCATATGTTGACATATTTGACTATCCGTGCATGTTGTTTAAAACCTCGTTTAAAGCACAGAGAATTCATGAATGGGGATCTAAAACAGTCCATGCTAGTGGATGGTAGGTTATCAACATCATCAGAGGCGGCGGCACGAAACTTTTGGGGGAAGGTTTCAGCTTGATTGGTTTGGGTACGGTGGAGAGCAATGCCCCCAAACCTTTTCCTGGGGAGCGGCCGCCCTTCCTGCCCCGGTGAAGCCGCCACTGATCATAGCAACTAGTAACGTAGTAAGTAGATTAAAAATAACACAGGCATCTATTTGTGTGTTCTCTTCTGTTCAGCTATACATCTTATGATTTGAATTAAAGCAATAATAATAATATAGCAGGGGGGTAAATCATATGTTAAATTAAGTTAGCAAATGAAATACACGCCATAAATACGCGTCGGTACATGTTTAACCGGGTCGTATATTCGGTATTATTGATTTGTATCTGAATACATGTTTTAGATTTCTAAGGAATGATGTATGTGTGTGTTCTGTTCTGTTTTATAATTATGCCCGAGATTATGAAATGGCGAGAAAGATTGCTAAAGGATGAAGAAACGGATTTTCGAGAAAAAGTGAACTAATGTCGAACTGTGATGGTGAAATCTGAAGAAGTACCATTCATATTTACATTATTGTAAAGTTGTTAGTAAATTATGATGCTGTTCACCTTTGCAAATTGTTTACGTTAGAATGAATTTTTACTAGATACTAGTCGAATTCCTAAAAAGGTATTTCTATACTCCAAGAAATGCATTTTTCCATAATATTGGTTGAATAAAAAGTATCTCCTATACTGCCCATGTTCATTCAAATTATACTTTTGCATAATACTGGCTGAACACAGGGTTTTTCAAAAAAAGTAATATCACACATAATGTTCTTGTTCATTTAAATAAATGGGGTGTATATTTGCATATTTCTGTCTGAATCCATTATGCGTCCATTATACTAGAAATGTATTTCTACTTATTCTAGTTAAATACTTGTTGAATATAGGACGAATCCATCCATTCACTACTCAAGTCCGCATAAATAAAAAAAATATGTATTTTTGACAAATCCGGCTAAATACAGGAGGTACTCGTACTGTATAAAAATAGTGCGTATGCTTGTTAATTCATTATTTATTGTATTTACGAAGAATACATTCGAGAAAAAATTGTTGTTAAGCTTCAATTCTACCTGAATACAAGCAAATACAAATACAGTGTATATTGTAAATACAGTGTCCACACAAATACAGTGTGTATTTAAAGGTATTCACACAGGAATTAACACGCATTGTTCCTGACGCAAATCTCATACCCGTTTAACATTTGTAAACATACTATTTTTGGAAGTAACTGGAAACGAGGTTACAATACTGGATTGTTGACCTGTAAATGATGATCACAAACACAACGCTCTCCAATATCTACCAATAAATTAGTATGTATAATTTTATGTATATATTGTGATATAAATATTGATTATGAATACTTCTAGGATGAACATCTAGACTCAATGTATAGTTTACCGTGATGATAAATATCGATTTGTCACTAGCAAGTCGTTATAAACATATTTATATGTCACTATCTACATATTGTATTTGTTGCCACGCAATTTAAATAAATGTGCTTATCTCAAATATTATTTTGTTCCAGGTGTGTGGTACGATTCAAAATGGCCTCAACAGAAGCGCTAGTTTGCCTTGACGACTATGAAAAATATGCGAAAGATCATATGGAACAGAAACTTTTGGGGTATTTTATTGAAGGTACCGATGCAGAAATTACTCTGAAAGAAAATAGTACTGCATTTTCCAGGTGAGTCAAATATATATCTACCGCAGTGAAGTGAACGTGACAAAAATGGTTTGAGTGTGTATCTTTGATTATATTATGATTGTATTTCACCTTGCCTGTGAAGTCTCCACAAATTACAATTTCTATGATCGCCCATGGTTATGAAATCATTTCTTGATTTTGATCATTCTGAAATTCAAATAAGGGATTAATAAATGAACAATAAAAAAGCATAAGTAATAACATAAGTAATAACGTCATCAGAATATATTGGTGTAAATTAGCCATGCGCAGGTGACAACACCATGACCCCAAGAATTAAAAATATAAAAACTAAAAATATCGAAAAAACCTTCCGCGTGCGGGAACTGATTACAATAAACTAATTAATGCCGAGTGAGTGGCTCTTAAAGACTCATGATCAATATGAATGTATCTGCACCAGCGTCGCATAGTTTCGGAAACATGATTCTGTATACCAACACGAGCTGCTGTGGTGGCAGCCCCTATTCGAAATAAGTCTCCTTCCTGAATATTTAGTTGTATCACCACAGATATTTGAAACAATAAATCTGCAATGTATTACTTGTAACTTGAAAATAACTCCCAAAACCCAACGTGGAAGAGGCGTGAATATTGAATATTGCAACGCCTGAAGCATTGACAGCTGCACAATGTACAAAAAGTGCACGCCACTCCATGTGTTACGGAATTTCACCCACATTTCTAACTCCGTGCAGCACGATACCCAGATATTCAAGTTCTTGTGATGGTCCAATAATTTTGTGTGACCACAGTAGTATGTTAAAAAAACATTGTCATGATAGTCGTTGAACATCTGGCTGTTTCCTCGCCAGCGTCAATAACTGAAAAGTCATCAAGCAAGTGCAAAACAAAACTAATTTCAGATTTAAACTTGGCAATTCAGCAATTGACAGCCAATCGAAATCTTTGAGCTTGACCTGGATCCAAAGACAAATCTTGTGAAAATTAGTACTTGTTGTGCCACTTAATTTTATGTAACTGCCACATTACAGGATGGAGTCGGAAAGTATTAGTAATATCGTATTTACACATAAGTACCTACAATTTCCATCTCATGGATAGTAATGCAATATAAAGAAAATCTGTCTTTGTCAGTCGTATCATTAAGGCTAGAAACACCAGGCTTGATATGGGATGCTGACAAATCAACAACAAACCTGTATTCCCTGAATATATTCCTACTGCTAAATGTGTTGATGCCCATAGGTTATGTTATTTCTTTATTCCGCACTATATGGCCACCGGCCTAAAGTACTGTTACATTTCAAAACTTAAATTACACACGATCGCTTTAAAATTACAAGATACATACTTCCATTTCAGTTTCACTGTAATGAAAACTCTTAAACAAATATTTACCCAAACTTACTAAAATATACGAGTTAGTACTCGTAGCAATGCAATGAATTTCATCTTGGTTGGTGGTGAAAAATAATATTTTGGTAAGAATTTTTGTTTAAGTGCTTCATATTTTGGACAAACCATAGTAAAATGATATTCGTCTTCTGCGAGCCTGCAACCAAATGGACATAATCTTTGGTCACGTGGGATACCCAAAGTTCTACCATTTTCAATTTCTAGAGGATGACAGGAAATTCTAAGTCTAGTTATAGCACATGAATAGACGGTAGCCAACGAAATAGCAGCAAGATACCTTTCACATATTAAATCTTGTTTAAACATGGAATACGTTTGAAGCTTTACATTTTTATTAATTTCTGCACACCAATTGAGTCTAGATATATCAAAACATCTTCTTTTAAATTCACTGAAGAACATCTCGCTATTATCAATCCTTTGTTCATACCATACATGTCCATAACCAGATGTACATAAAATATTTTTTACCTCTAAAGCCCAACACCTAGACCCCCCTTCTTCTCTATGGTATAGGTAATTATAACATTCTTTTAAAATAGCTGAGCCGCCCTCTTGAATCAGTTTCAGCCAAAATCTGACCATTTCAATATTAACATAAACTCTAACTGAGTGTCTCCCTAATTCACCCCTTACTGCAGCATTGGAAGAGTTGAAACTAACTCTCAATAGAAATTTACAAAATTTAGAAATTTACATAGGTTATACTCATAAACATAGCGTTGTCTCTGTCTCGACCACTATAAATTGATCTTTCTAAGTGTTATATAAGCAGCTGCTTTCTTTACAAAACGAACATGGTAATCATAGAATAGCTTACCACCGTCAATAATTACCATAGTATACAAATCGAGTTCCTCCTTCCTATCAGGATAAACCTCTCAGACGATAGTTTTACAATACCGGAAAGCTGCTAGAAATTTGCTGAGAGTTAAAATTTTACTACACGTATGCCATTGTTTCAATTTTTTCGGATTTTAATTCACCTATAAATTAACAATCGAACATGAATCGGACGCTTCATTGGGGATGGCAAAGGACAGGTGATAACACATGGACAATATTGGGTACATCGTATAACAATATTCCAAATCGAGTTTTTCGGTTGCGACTGTTATCGCATGACCAAAATGGGCATTCACCAAGAGTGGAATATAACTCATGCGATATGGCTCAATAGTTATTCGCAGTCGCTATATTTGGTCAACGTATTAATCAGCTAAACCCTGGGAAATTTGTCATATTTCTGCCATCTCTCGATTAATACTATTATCGTCGCTATCATTTGTTTTTTCTTGAGTGTCACTTGATAACCAGGACATAGAAACAGAACAGAACTACCTACGGCTCCAGTAACTAGCATTAATGTAAGCAGCATTTCGTGTACTCACTCGCGATCGACTAGCCATTGAGTTTGGAGTTCGACGCAATTCATTGTTGATGTCATATAATTAAAGGACACTTTTTCTAGCCATAACTGGGGGGTATTCTAACTCACAGATCGCGTAAAAGAGTTGGTGGGATTAGTACCATCTATCGACCTAGTGTGATCGATTAGTTGCGCGATTTTGTGGAACATCACTCAGGATGTCTGATGTCTTCAGACTTGGGTTTTCTTCGGCGTGTAACCATAGAAGTAGATGCTATATCGTTGTGCTATGTGCACAAACACTGCAGAATGAAAACAAAGTCTTTAAAAACTCGAAGATTCTAGGCAATAAGACCGAGATTTTTAATAACTGCATCCAAATAACCAAATAAGTTGATGACCCTGCGTATTAGGAATCATGCAAGAAATATTAAAATTGTGTCACAAATACTGCTTAACATTACACATTAACCAAGCATAAATGCGGTTTGTATTGATGAATTATGCAAATGAGGCCAATGGAGGTTGTGAATGCAGCTGCTAGGCGTTGCAAATGTGATGAATCCGCAAATGTATGTGTGCAACAGTTTCGGTGAACGATGTACTTCTATAATACTGGTTACCGTGAAAGGCAGAACACTGTTTCTTAGTTTTTAAACATATGTATTACAATTTTTAATTATTTTCTTTCATTAAAATTCAAATATTTAATAATGACTGGCTCGAGAGTTTCACAATCTCCACGCCCATAATGCGCGCACAAGCCTTAAAGTGACATAGCAACCGCAAATGATCTTTTTTTCAAAATGAAGAGCTTGCTGATTGAATGATGATAAACTAGCTCATTAATATTTATTATCAGTTTGAATTCTACCAGTCATTTAGATTTATACAGATTTATAGAGATATGACTTAGATGTATTCATAATAGTGCTTATAGTTTTATAACTACTTTATTAATTGTCTTCTCTCAAAGGTTAAAAATATTACCAAGAGTCTTAAAGGATGTTTCCAATGTAGACCTGTCAACATCTATTCTTGGTCAACATTTGGATTTCCCAGTGTGCATCGCACCAAGTGCTTTCCACAAACTCGTGTCGCCTGGCGGAGAACTGGACACAGCCAACGGTAAAAGATAATGTTATCAATTATTTTGAAAGCAATTCACAGTAAAATTATAAACAAGAAATGTCATCCATTGACATAGTATGTGTGACATGTTAGATGATTCTCGCATCCACAATACATGCAACAGTGCAATCAATTCAAGGAGTTTATTTATTATTATATACTTGTATAGCTGCTAATGCAATGGGTACTTGTATGGTACTCAGTAATGTGACGACGACTACCCTGGAAAAAGTAGCTTCTCTCTACCCTGACACTTTGAAATGGTTTCAGTTATATATCTGGGAATGTAGGGAGTTCACTGTAAACCTGATAAGAAGAGCTGAAACGGCTGGATTCAAATCTTTGGTAGTTACTGTTGATTCTTCGGTAAAAGGAAATAGAAGAGGGCATAGGTTTACATTTCCACCAAACATAGAAGTTGTACATTTACCACAAGAACTTAAGGTAAGAAGATTGTACTTTAAATATGTGGAATTAAAATATGTTTTACCATATCGTATATTCATAGACACTAGAAACTTCAAAGGAAAAAATGTAAAATCTAATTCGCGCCATTGGTTCGATTTACGCAAATGTGTGGTTCCGTGAACAACTTTCTCACCACTGTGTGCCACTGCTTTCTCAATAGTGCGTTCAACACCAGGCATTCAGTCTGCAGTTAGAGCTGCTATAGTAGGCGTATCATATCGCATGTTCAAGTCATTTGCAACTAGCTTATTATTCATTGAAAATGGCTGAATATATTTATGATACAAGACGTTTTCTATTTCATATGGAAAATAAAAAATAAATTTTAATTAAACATCAAAGAGAACAAATTATATAAGACAATAAAATTGTTTTATTTTCATTGAAAATACACAAGAAAGTCAATTTAGCAGATTATTGATGGCGTATTTATGAATTATTCGCAAATATAAGTGGCCAAATACGATTGTACCTGGTTGCTGGGATTTAACATCTTTAGTTCTGTAATATTTAGTTTACTCTAAGCAACTATGATTACATTTTATGATACGGACCATATCCAATCCCATAATGCGAAGCAAATTAAAAATGGCTTCTTTGGTACATGCTGTAGATTAGAATAACCTAAATCGATTTAAAATATCTCATCATTTTGTTTTATGTGTGTGTGAGAGAAAACACTTGATTTTAACAGTACAACTCCATGCAGGTGTTATTGCAGTTATTATCACATGCATTGAGATTATTTTACTATCTTTTTGTTTTATCCATGCCTGTAAAAAATTGCTATATGTAGCATCAAAACATCACAGTTTCATGACCATCTCATTTCTGTCTATAGTTAACAGTGTTCTCCCCAGGCCTCTGAAGCGACACGGTACCGTGACGCTTGGACACTCGGCCGTGATGCTTGCCCTTTGTCCGTGACGCTTGGTCACTGGCCCGTGATGCTTATTGCTTTGTTTACAAGTGTCAGTCTCGTCTTGCACGAATTTAAAACAATAACATGTATTGATCGAAAGGTAATCCCGCTTTTGTTAGCCATACAAAGACAGTGATAAAAACGGAAGTCTGCAATAAGTTGCGAAGTCTTTCAAGGATGCAGAGCCGGGGTGCAGAGCCTCCAAATCCAAACAAAAATACTAGAGTAGCAATAATTTGCCCATTGCACGCAACGGCAACAATGTGACAAAACAAGTCACGGCGTACGTCGGGAAGATCAACCCCGATTTGCTGCACTCCGATTTTTTATCACTCAATCGCCGGTGACATTAATTACCCCAAAATTAAAAAAAAACAAGTGAAATTAAGTCGCATTGGAAAGAAAAGTGTGAATAATTCAACAGCAGACGAGACGGGTTAAGAAAAAACGAACCCTGACCTCTGGAAATACCCCATTCATAGGATGCCTTAGTAGCGAAGAACGCCGCCCTAAGGCGACATAATGCACGTTGCAACCTTGTGACCGATGCATGCTGGGTTACAGGGGGGCTCTGATCGAGGTAACAAAGATGGCGGCGCAGAGTGCATGTTTTTCCGCGATGTTTAAAAACAACATCTCGTTGGCGATTTTGATGTATTGCCTATGATAATAGTCAATGAACCGTTTTAATAAACAATTTGTGTATTTTACACCAAAAAGTCAGATACCGATGATCGCAATAGCAGCAGTGAATACCTGTCCAACGCAATGCCGACAGCTGACAATGTTACGGTGATCGTAGCGTTACTCACAAGGTATATAGCAATGAAAAATCGCCGACTATTAGTGCCGAACTGCCATTGTAGAATTTTTTTCTAATTATTGATTTATTTCAACATATTTCGATATCTCGCCGATTTTATAAATTTAACCAAAAGATGTTTTCCCCCGACGTTATATGAACTGACAGTGACATGGGCACTAAAACTTGTACACAATGATGAACCAGTTACATCCATGGATAACATTATATTCACTGACTAGCTATAACACAAGTTTTTCAATTTGTTTTCCTTTTTATGCTGTTCTATTTCAAACTTTATTTGACTTGATACAAAAACATAAAATACAATGCAGTAAAATGATATAAAATTTATCAAATATAAAAATATCTTGTCTTAATTGTATTAATTAATTGTATTAGTAGATTGACCAAATTGGTTGGGAAAAACTGATTACTAGTATTATGCAAATATAATTATGCAAATTAGATGTATTGTTATGCAAATTGACCGTGATGCTTGACATGAAGTCTGGGGAGAACACTGATAGTATATTTAAAGCTATAGTGGACAAATATTTGTAACTCGTGACCACTTTGTAAAACCCTAATTCAGTTGATTAAAACAACTGTAACATTACACTCCAGATACTATTCTCAAGGAGTGTATTCAATACTAATTTGATGACGTAAGTAACATAGTATATCACTTTAAAGATGTTACGAAGTATACTTCAATAGTGTTTATAGTGAAGTACATTTATATGTATTACTACTCATTCAGGAGAGATCAGGTAGAAGTCCATGCAGTTTAGCGGACCCTTCATTAACCTGGGAATTCATTGCATGGATGAGATCAGTCACTAAACTACCGATAGTACTGAAAGGAATTCTCAGCCCAGAAGATGCATTGCTTGCCGTAGAACACAAAGTAGATGGTATCATTGTATCAAATCACGGAGGACGACAATTAGATACAGTTCCAGCAACGGTGTGTGTAAAAATAAGGACATGCTAGCAATTCGTATATGCTTATTCGATGGTCTATTGTAGTGCTCATTATTCAATTACGAACCATGCTATAATGACAAGTATCACATTAGTATTCTCTATGCACCAATTGTTGTTATTGACAGTCAATTATGCACATCGATCGCCCAATCATTAACTCAATTATTCACCGCCAGATGAATAACCCAAAAATATCAACAATGTGTAACATCACATGTTTGTGGGTGACATTGTCCAGAATGACACCTTATTATCAATATCTTTCATAAAATATATGCCAACATTGTTTTATATCCGTATATTATTACCCACTAGATTGAAATGTTACCGCATATCATAGCTGCTGTGCGTGGCAGAATTGAGGTTTATGTGGATGGGGGCATACGCACAGGCACTGATGTATTCAAGGCATTAGCAATGGGAGCCAGGGCTGTATTCATTGGTAGACCAATCATATATGGACTTAAGTATGCAGTAAGTGATATATTGAATTATTGACCGATGATGAGACACTATACATACGTGGGTGAAGTATAAGATGAGAGAAATAACATTGCAGAACTACAATGAGTTAGCCAATTGTAATCGGAAATAACAGTTAACCAATGTTTTATATAATGCATATTATATGTGTAAAGTTCGGTTGCATTCAGTCGAGAAAATTCACTTTAGAACACCATTCCCGAAATCAAAATGTATATAATTATTGCTCACACAATGTGTTTGAAAAACATTCCCTCAGTTCATATGCATTGACAAGTCATGGGTCACGTAAGCTAAGACAAAAATATATATACAGGAGAAATGAATGAATCATCGAGACACACAGCTGAATACAAACTTATAATTGGATTGTATTCATCTTTCCATCCAAGGGTGGTGATGGTGCTAAACAGGTTCTTCAAATACTGAAAGACGAGCTCATGAGAACTATGGCATTGTCAGGTAAGCTTGCGTACTTGTGAAATTTAATAAAATTGCACTCAATACCAGTTCAGGTCTGCTAATAACTCAACCATGTCAGCATCAATATAGAATAATGGCAATATAACGGACTGTGGTGCATGTGGAATGGCCTCATTGCTACTTCATCTGCTCAATTCGAACATCATTCTCTAATTGATTTCACCAAGTGTTGTAAGTCATCTTTCAGTATTGTATATGTATTTGTTAGTGTGTTGCAGATGTTATGTTTTATGATATGTGTCTGATACTTGTCATACATTTCCACATCATTTCAACTATGTATGAAAGACAATACCGATCAATGTTAATACAGCAACCTGAACTAAAATTGTTTTTTACAGGATGTTCAAAGATCAGTGAAATCAAACCAAGCCACGTGGTACATCAATCAGAATTATTGAAAACATGGTGTGTAAGAGATTGAAACTTATATTCTTCAGAAATATGCTTCCAGGTTTCGACATTTAACAATAGAAGACTTTTCCATATACTGGATATTTAATACATTGCAGTCAAGTCATGAAATGATAGTTTGTTTCTCTGTTTAGCCCAATTGTCTCATGTAAAATATTAAGTTATTGAGAAATATAATATTTCTGACATAGTAAATTGTTGAATCAATTATAAAATCTACAATTCTAATTAGTAAGTTAGATGTAAATAATACGAGGTGAAATATCAGTTGACATATCGCATCTATTTTGGTGTTATAATAAAATATCTTTACCCTGTTTAGACTAAATCCAAATCACCAGCAACCTTAGGTTGCTCTAAAATAATTAACTCATGACGTTTTCTCAAGTTTAAAGTTTAATCAATGTATTTTCATGGGCTCTAATCTTTACATGTGCATTATCAATTGTTTCACATGATACATGCTCTTTGCAATCGTAGATAAACACTGATACTATGTTAGAAAATACTGTAGCACCAAGGGTTATATTCACTGTGAATATGTGTAGATACATTTAATTTTCTATAGTATGGTAAGGTAAAAACACTCCATTGTCAGTTTATTTTGTTACGTTGTGGGAAAGTTATAAATACCATTTGTCAAACTACAAAGTAAATACAAAAACAGTAAGGAGTTGTTTATATATAAGAAAAATTCGAAAAGCGTCATTCTATTTCAGGCAGTATCCATGTTAACTGTTTCTAAGTGAATTTAATTTTGGACGACCATTTATAACAGTGCCACAACATGTCGGTAATACTAGATACAAGTTATTATTCGGACTAAATGATATGGTTATTGATGTACAACTGAATGGAAAACATTTTCATCCTATTTTTGACCAGAAATAAAAAGTTGTGAACTAAAATATTATGGGAAATTGTTTTATCTAATATGTTGCGTACTCGTTTGCCAATATGCAAATTGGTCAATGAATGGCAGATAACTGACAAAATATAAAATATCACCATTTCAACCCTAAAACCAGACATAACATGCACAAGCTTATGTGTATATACAAATTTTGTGATACACCTTAGTAGCAAATTTTATGGAAATCAGTCAAAAGAGTTCTGAGCACCAGGTACATACAAACATATTGTGGAAGTCAATCCAGTAGTCCCAGTTTCACCGGGTACTCATAAAATTCGTTCATGCATTCACAAATTCAACATTATTTGAAAAGAACATGTAAAATCAACATGTTGCCAAATAGACTCAGTTTAAATAGATTAAATAAATTTCCATTTAACTATTCAAGTATTCACAGAACGTGTTGAAGGATCGTAGTGAGGTGGGATGATGAGCATTCTTGTCAGAAAACGTCCAACGGCTATGCGAGGCACCCAAATACTTTCTTAATTGTTTTTCAAATTAGGCAAGGGATCCCATTTTGAAATTAACAGGAATAAAAGCCATGTTTAAACCATGTTTCAAGGGGTTGGTTTCGAGGAATTTGGTGGTCTCCCGTATCGCACCAGGAATGAACTGCCAAGTTTGTGTTTTTTTGTTTTAGTAATCAAGCCTGTATAACATATTGTCGTCGCTTGTATTTACACAGTCAAAAAAGGGAACGGATTTTATTTTATAGACTGCAACCGATTGGGCATCGACATCTTGCAGATGAGTTTATGTTCGGATAGGATATCGGCACGATGTATGGTTTTCCATTCTTTAAACGTCGAAATCGAAATCACGATGTGTTAAATGAATAATGTTCAGACTTTTTTAAATTCAGTTGACAAAAATCCACGGACCAGGAGATACGAGAAATAGAATACCTAACAACATTATTGTGGGTGACGCGGCAGGATGGGTGGTTATCTAGACAAATATATATATAGAGGTATATTTGTATTCCTATGGTTACACTAACTGCGTCACAGCTAGTAACCTCTGGGATATTCGATTGTTCAATAGGGTAAATATTCAGTGTGTCATGGTCACATACCAATACGTCATATAAACAACGCAGAAAATTATTTTTATGATCGACCCCGTAGGTGTAATAGTTAGCCATTAAATAATATTGCATCATGGAAGTTTGAGATATATTGCCGTAATTTATACCAATTTTCACGTTAAACCAATGCATTGTGTATTGTCAGTCGTACAAATACACTTTGGCAACTTTCAGCGAGTAACTTTCTTGGTTTTGAACTCGATGCGACCTCTAAGTTTTCTGACTACTTATGTGTTTTGTGATGTAAGGGGATCCACCCGGGCAGTAATAATGAACAGATACTCACTGTAATTGATTGGTATCGTGTTCGACTGAGTGAAGCTCACACTGATCACACTGTACACCTTGGGACACTTTACACACCATTTAATTTGAAAACATGTGTATTATATTATACAACACCTGTATTTTCTATCAAAACTGTGGTATTCTAATATTTGTTAGAAAGGTTTTTTCGGAAGTTCTAATTTTTGATAAAAATTAGGCACATTATAAACACAAAAATATATTCTTTTTCAAAATATAATAAGTGTTTTACGGGGGCGTAAATGTGTCATTAAAGTGTTTATTAACAGAACATTATGCAACAGTACTAGGAAATTAAAGTGATAAGTCTGGGGACTCGTAAATAAATACTATGGTATATATGCCAACTTGATAATCACCAATGATGATGACATTACCTTCAGAAAATAATTTTATTTCATTTCAAGAAAAAATAATCATATTTAGACTTATATGCATGTACACTTGTAAGTGCAACTGGCAATCGAGATACGTGGTGAATTACGTAATGGACTTTGACACTCCGCATTTGGTGAACAGTTGTTGTAGTTCCAATCATATCTAGCATTCTCACATGTGATTCAAACATTTTTCCCGAAAACTGAAACACATAAGAAAGGCAAAATAACCAACGATGTTTCAACCAAAAACACCAGACTATAAATGTTTCGCAAAGTGGTAATGTAATAGGCACATTTGTGTTAATGGGAGTAACTTAAACACTTTTTTTTCAAAATTGTTTTTATCTTGAAACACTTCCTAAAACAAACACACATGCAATGTTTCAAGGAAAAACACTCGACTATGCAAGTTTCATAAGTGGTTCTGTATACGAAATATCCACAAGTTCATACAAGTAATTAAAACACTTTTCTTCCAAACTGTTTTATTTTGAAGCGCCCTCACATGCACGTCACCATTGTCAGCAGACATACTGTGCATGCAGCTATAAATGAATTATTTTTTTTTATTTTCAATAATAAACAGCTTTATATATACATATAGTTTGCGCGTGTGTTTACCATGTACCTGTCACAAATTTAATAACAGATGGAATAAACCATGCACAGTGTTGTTGTAGCAATTATAATTGGTGGTACAGTTATATATTTACATCGTAAGCAATGTTATTCTTTATACACTAACACGTGTAACATGGGTCAAATGTATTTGAACCACGTGAACAATACATTTCTATTTTCGTTCCGAGTTATTTTTGCATCAGCACCACCATACCAGAAAATGTTCTGTTCTATATGGTTTTTCACATAGTTTTCATAATCGTAAAGGCAAACTAGCTCTGTTGGGTCATTACGAGCGATACCACACAACTGGAACAAAATAATATTTGACGTGAGATATGCACATCTATATTAACTGAATCTATGGGTGATCAAACCAGAATTGCCACCTCGTGTGGTTAACTCATCCCAGTACTTCCACAAATAGTATGTTTTAAATAAGATGAGCTTATATTATATATGCGTCAGGGACAATGCGTGGCATTTCACACTGTGTTAAAACTCTTCAATACTCGCGATGGATTAAAACTTTATATTTAATATTTGTTTAAATATTTGTTAATACAATGTATACTGATTAAGTCAGTAGTATGCACAGATACATCCCTTGTAATTAAATGGCCAGTATTATGCAAAAATATAAAATTGTAATGCTTTTTGGGAGATTCAAACAATATCTTATGTT
The DNA here is from genome assembly GCF_978046115.1 of Saccoglossus kowalevskii. Taxonomy (NCBI): domain Eukaryota; kingdom Metazoa; phylum Hemichordata; class Enteropneusta; family Harrimaniidae; genus Saccoglossus; species Saccoglossus kowalevskii. The sequence continues at coordinate 13,817,198 of NC_140650.1, read as the reverse complement.
TTGTGAACTGTGAAACAACATTTTCAGATATACAAAGGAAACATTCTTTCACTGAGGCATAATCCGGTGAATGTGCGAAGCACACAATGAGAGTCTTTGTAGTCTGTGTGTACGTTTGTCTTATCAACGCTGTGACGACTTCCATTTAACTTTACATATACCAACCTCAATAATCATATTTTGATTTTTGATGAAACTTGAAGCATGGATGCTCTAGGCAAATGCACAGTTTTGATTAGGTTTTGTCTTCATATTCGTGCATATTAATCATCTAATAATTAAAAAATTGTCGGGTTTCCGGTTTCCTTTTTATGTTTTCATAATTGAAATGGGTCATTTTTCCATATGTATGTACGAATTAAAGAAAGTCATGTATGAGCTTGGGTGCCCATGGTACAACTGGAGTGCCCCTTAGAGGGCGGGAACCATGTATTTATGCAATATGTTTTTAAGACCTATAATTATAACTAACTCTCACATAGGAGACCAGTGGACTCCAGCTATAACTGGAAACTTCAACTTGAATACGTTTAACAGACAAAAATAGTCCACATGCACAGCCGCTGATGTATTTCACATGGGCATTACCTAATTACTTGGTACCCTCTGACGTTGGGGGCGTAATATATTAAAATATAGATTTAGGGTGATTCAAAATATAAAGTATTAGTGTTGAGACTGCTCACATAACTTGTTTTACATTTGTCTTTGTACATCTAGCAAGAGGTAAGTTTACGGAAGCTATTGAAGAGAAATAATTTTCTTTATCTCATGTTAAACAGAATAATCCAATACAATCCGTGGTAAACGAGTTTGAAAACCGGTTTTGTCCAACTTGATATAACCGATAGGACATTGAGGTCCATTTTCAAATAATCAATAGTAAATAAGTTGTAACATTTTGTAGTCGTGTATAATTCGCAATTCCACCATGGTGATGACGGTCAAGTTATTTGTGATTTAACGATGTGCCGGTTTATAGTTTTTATCATCAATTTTACGCTCCATATTTTCCAATTTCCTAACATTTCATTGATTGTGTGTATGCGAACTTGCGCGGGGTTCTACTTTTAGCAACTGGTATTTCAATAGTACCAGTAATACAGAATAACACAAATTGTATATTCCAAACTTTATTAAGCTAACATTTCTCAACACATGTATGAACAGAGGAACGGACAGTAAAAGTTACTTACGCACATAACACATAACGGGAATCACACTGTTTTACAAACCTCGGCCACGACCACCAACAAGAAAGTCACGTCTATTTCTACTTAGTCATTGTATATCATGGTTTCAAACAAAACATAGAGGGCGCGAAGGTGTGAAAACAATAGTATTATTACAACATCATTCCAATGAGAGAGTCAAAGTATCTTGAACATTGTGACATTCATGTTCTGAATCAACAATGGTGATTTAAAAGCAACTCGTGTGGCAATCTAGAATTAACAATGAATAAATCATTCATTACACAGTTCGTTCTGCTGAGCACGGAGACTGTACAACATAACCAGCGCATGCGCACACCTGACAAACAATAATTATGATTGTGTGTGTCGTGAAAATTACTTGCATAAGAGTGTTCTGGTCAAAGTCATTACGTGCACACTTTACTGAACCATCAGTAAAGCGTGTGTCATATACCTTTATACAATGGGACATCTTGTGTATCAATTTTAATTGAGGTTATGACAATATTTCTTATTCTACTTGAGTTTATAATTCGTGATGACACGCAAACATCAAAATATATTTTTACAGGGTGAATGTCAAATGTTTTATCAAAATTACTTATTGAATATATCGTCAAAATATTTCTGATATATGGGATAATTTCCAAATACATTAAACAAAGAATTCATGATTAACATAATGGGCTCTAATTTCTGTAAGTATGTTTTGTTCTAATTGTCCCCACGCACTCTCGTTTTAAGCCAGCAGGGATATGTACACTGTAAATATTTTTTTCTTTACTGTAGTATGGGATCTAAGTGTGAGTGAGTGACTGATTGACTGAACCGCGTGAAATATTGACAGTGAGCAAATAAACAGGATAGTAAGACAAAAACATCTTTATATAAAAGTCTACATAATAATTACAAAGTGACTAATCAAAACTTTATTGGTATGTCCAGGTGATAGTAAGATAGTAAAAACTGTAAAACAGAATGAACAATGTTACACCGCCCACTACTTGGACTATATAGTTGGACTATCTATCGCTATCACCTAACTACAACTGTTACGTTGAGTATTTTTTCATTAATTTCTGCTAGTAATATGTAATAACTGTAGGAAGCATTTCTTGATAAATATAATTCCTTACTATTTTACAGGAAACAAATGGGTTACACACAAGGGAACAAATTAATATGTTATAAGTTACTGAATATTTGCTTGATACATCGTTTCTAAAAGATGCACAAAAATACATTAATTGAATCTTCTATTGTGAAATATGGAAACCAAACAGTTTTTTTTTTGAACTGTAAATCTCGTACACACTATGTTTTCCATAATACCGATTGATGCACCACGTGGCATGGTTCGATTTCATTGATCTTTGAACATCCTGTAAGCAAAATATGGTTCCCATGTTGCAGCATTGATATTGTCTTTCATGCATTATTGTAATAATGTGGAAATACATGAAAAGAATGAGCCACGCTAATACAAGCACCATTGACTAAAACTTTTACAACAGACAACTTACAACACTTTGTCAAATCAATTAGAGAATGAAAAACACACACAGTCAGAAAGTTATATTCAAGTGTGTTGACGAAGGAAAGGGAGCTCATTCTATTCTGTATTCACCACTGTTCGTGTATAATTCCGAGTAATTCAGTTATAATGACATCAAACTATATTGATGATGATACATTTGTGCTATTGACACACATCAATTGTATTTGCTGAATGATGTTTTATTGTTTCAGTTGCATTTTAAAAGTATGTGATCTTACCTGACAGTGCCATAGTTCTCATGAGCTCGTCCTTTAGTATTTGAAGAACCTGTTTCACACCATTGTTAGCCTTCATTAGAAAGATTCATACAACCAATAGTTTGTGATTTCTTAATTAATTTGGTGAAACTTTTAAATGTGATTAAAAAATAACTGTAATTTTCTTAAAATATGCAAAATATGTATATATTATACATCATCTCTCCTCGTGATTATGTCTCGATGAATATTCAATTTGCATATGATCAGAGAGAAAACTCATTGTATGCGAGATAATTGGAAAAACATACATTTAATTTGTATTTCCATTGTTTATGAATCGTGAAATTTTTCAAAACTTAGGCAGACATTTGTATAAATTTTGATTAACATGATGTAAGTTGTTGTCGAATTTAAAACAGAGAATGATATTTTCAATTCTGTGTGCACTCCATACGTCTCTCTGTGCAAGCATCCCCCCACACCTTCAGCTCAGACATGACTGTATAGACTAAACATCAGGCCACACATATGCAAATGCATGTGTTTTATGATACAGTGCTTTGTGGCCGAAACATAGCCATTATAAAGGTATATCGCATCAAAATCGAGCATTTCTGTATTTCCGGAACTTGGCTCATAAATTTAATATGATGGTACCTTGATGCAAGTCATCCGAACTCCACACGTATATAGTACATCACAACATTTATACATGCATTCATTTCACCACCCAATTAAAATGGCCGAATGTAATTTTAGTGAAATGCACCAAACATTTGATTTTCACATCTCTTGATTTGACTGATTGCATTCAAACACTCCACATACGATATACACCATGTTATGCATTGATATACTGTTGTTTAAAATTGGCTGATTCGTTTCATTTATCATGTTACTGTTTTGATTATATTTCGTCAATATCAAATCATCGATCATTTACTCATTGACTGCAATTGTAACTTTCAGTTATACATCAATCACATATCTGTTCAACATATATAACCAATAGAATAGTTCATCTCTGTATGTTTAGAAGTGACCGCATTGATTAGTAATTTATCATATCACTTACCGCTTACTTAAGTCCATATATGATTGGTCTACCAATGAATACAGCCCTGGCTCCCATTGCTAATGCCTTAAATACATCAGTGCCTGTGCGTACGCCCCCATCCACGTAAACCTCAACTCTACCGCGCACAGCATCTATGATATGCGGTAACATTTCAATCTAGTGGGTAATAATGGTAATGACATGATAGTTTATATATTTTATGGGAGCTCGTGACAATTAAACATCAATCTAAACAATGACAACCATAAAACTACACCTAGCGGTAAATCATGGAGTGAAATTATTGATTGGGTAAACGTTGTGCACAATGTCAATCACAACAATTTGTGTAAAGAGAATACTAATGTGGTAATTGTCATTATAACATTGTTCAACTCATTAACAAATTAAAGTTGAACGAATTTACGAATTGCTAGCATGTCCTTATTTTTGCACATACCGTTGCTGGAACTGTATCTAATTGTCGTCCACCATGATTTGATACAATGATACCATCTACTTTGTGTGCTCCGGCAAGCAATGCATCTTCTGGGCTGAGAATTCCTTTCAGTACTCTCGGTAGTTTGGTGACTGATCTCATCCATGCAATGAATTCCCAGGTTAACGAAGGGTCACTTACATTCCTTAGATTATTACTTTGAGCGCCTGTTGAACTCACCTGAATGAGTAGTAAAGTATGTAAATGCACTTCACCATACGTGATAATTGAGCAGTTTTAGAAACAATACGGATGCTCTATGTTTTATATCGTGATACAAACATCACCAAACTAATACATGGCTACTTTATCTGATAAAAGAAGCAAATTGTTGTACTATCTGAAGTGTACTTTGTCAGTTTAATTTCATCATCTCTGAATTCTGTATTACGGAAAATAATAGCGACTTAAAGTAAACTAAATCCATGCAACCAAGTACAAATTGTTCTTGGCCACTTGAGAATAATTCAGAAATATGTCATCAATATGTTCCTACTGGTTGATGACAGCTTGCAGACAAACATACCCTCTTGTGTCAATATTTTCACTTTTTATGTTATTATTCAGACAAAACCCCCACATGTGAAATGCCATTTTGGGCATATGCTGATAGAAGCCTTAACCGGACAGATGAAAATCATGCCATGATTGAAAATAGTCAAGATTACAACCAAGACCTCATTTATGTGAAATGCCGATGATCTCAACGAGTTCATATTCATGATATGAGCAGACACGCACACGAACAATATTTTCTACTTATATCAATCTGCCATGTCCCCACCATCCACAAATAATTATCGACATCGGACATGGTGTGCCGAATCGATTCACTTATTATGGATTGAGCAAACACTCTCTGCACCGGGTTAGGGTTTGCTCGTGCATTGTTACATCTACTGTTTATGTTCAAATTTAACGTCAATCAAATTGGATTCAAAAGAGGATACAGCTTCCATTTGTATTGTCTTTTGTTGTATTATCTTAGTTTATACTTGTTTATACATGTATATTTATATATTATCTTATTTTCCATACAAAATCGAAAACACCCTGTATAATAAATATATTCAAAATGTTGAAATAGTAATAAGCATGCTGTAAAGCTAATGGTTTGCATAGTATGACAGACTGCTATAGCTGGTCTAATTGCAGACAGAATACTTGGTCTGTAATCGATAATGTGCAAAAAGAAATCCTGGGATTTGGATAATGCTGAAAGCGCTGCTGGTAAATCACGCACTCATGTAAATCAAACATTTTTTTGTTTATCGCAGTGTCTATGAATATATGATATGGTAAATAACATTTTTATTCAATATGATGAAAGTATAACCGTCTTACCATTAATTGCTCTGGTGCATGTACAAATACCGTGTTTGGTGGAATAATAAACCGAGGTCCCCTTTTATATCCGTTGACCGTAGAATCAACAGTCACTGCCAAGGATTTGAATCCAGCCGTTTCCGCTCTTCTTATCAGGTTTACAGTGAACTCCCTACATTCCCAGATGTACAACTGAAACCATTTCAAAGTGTCAGGGTAGAGAGAAGCTACCGTCTCTAAAGAAGTCGTCGTCATGTTACTGAGTACCATACAAGTACCCATCGCATTAGCAGCTATACAAGTATATATAATAAATATTCTCCTTGAAACGGAGCACATAAATCAACATACAATGCAATAACATGTGAACATATTGATTCATCTATTAAAGCGCGATTTTTATTAGGTTTTACACTTATTTATCAATTTCAATTATCAGCGATATCTTGCGCCCGTGGGACATTAAGGTAGAGATGCAGTTTACCTGACAGGTATTTTAATTAGTTAATTAGGAAACCAAGATGACCTCCCTTGTCCACAAAACTATATATTTTCGGAAAGCTTATTGTATGACTTTTAAAGTTGTGTTAGTATTTTATTTTTATGGACACTGTAGTTTGAAATATGCACAAAAATGTGCTTTTTGGGACAAAAGTGATTTAAAAAAAATAGCTGCTAAACCATGCTTCTGTTTCCTGTCAAAATTGGTTTATGGGTACATCTGTTTTCTATGAAGAAAGCACCGTCTTGAAAACTGTCTACCAGTTGTCAATTTTGTAGGGCAGCAGCTCAAATTTCACTACTTCAAGTTTATGCATAAATTAACACCCAGGCCAGTTGTCTGTACGATTGCTGTAAAACTATTCAACTAAAAACAATGCCCCGACGGCGTTTTGAAGATAAACACATTGTCATTCATTTGTGAAAATTTTAAAACAAAAGGTCAAAGCGTCTGGAAGCTATTTTTTTTAAAGTTCTGGAATGTGCACTAAAAAGAAGCTGAGATAATTGCTAATTTGCATAACAATTCACTCAGTAAGAAGTTTGCTGATGCTCATACTAGTAATTAAAATGGCTGTTACAGTGTCTAATTTAAATGTATTATCGTTTTGTAGAAAGTTAAATACAGTGCATAATATGGAGATCCCGTCATTTCTTTTTTTCACCATGTTTTTTTTTTAATATTATTTATGTACATCCTTGCTAAATCTTGCTAAGCATTCAAAAGAGATAATTTTGCACCTGTTATCTATATTTTAAAATAATTTTTTGTGTATGTTCCAGTATTCACAATTCTACACAATTTCAACAGTCTATAGCCAAGACTTTTTGGATAATAAAAAGCAAAAAAAAAAATTTCACTCCAAAGTGCCCACGAACCTGCATCTCTACCTTAAAGCGAGAAGGTTGTCACCTGCGCACGCGCGGGAATTGAGTCACAAGCGACGATAACAACACACGTTAAAACACAAAGGCTCATGGGTATACGCTTGGCCATCTGACGCATGCGCAGGTGACTACTCCCCCCCCGCTTTAAATGTAAATAATGCTTGGTTGGTTATTTATATATGGGTATGCGACACACTTGAAATAAATTGACAAGAACAATCCAACCCTTATTTCATATATACTAGTTCAAAATCACGGTAAAATTGCCATATATCACGCATCATATCAACACAGCAAAATTATGACCCCTGTGATTCTTAAATAATCTTAGTACTTCCAAATTTAATTAGTTCCGTAAATAATGCAGTTAAACAGTTACCAGTACGGTATTCGCGTCAGAAACAATGCATGGATAAAAACCTTTCAATACTCATGATAAATAATATACAGAATGAATTACAATTTAAACGCACTGTTTCAGTGTACAAATACCTTTTTTTATGATTAATGAACACATGGGTAGTCTATAGATAGTTTTGTATCAGTATTTTACTGTTACTGGATTCAGTAGAAATACAATTCTAATATTTGAATGAACATACATTTTGGACTCGATTTTACCAGTATAATGCAAAAACATACAGCCATTGTATTTTGATGTAAACCGAGAAAATCCGGACGCTATTTTGAAAGTAATCTCCATTTCTGGATACATTTCATTGCATCATTACGATCCTGAAATGACCAGCTGATTTTCATCAAGTGTACCCATGTTTTTCGTGTCTTTGTAATGTTTTTTACTCCTCCGAGAGGTAAGCTATACAATGATGTGAAATCTTACTGGCAAGAAATAAAAAGTTCATTTAAAGTCTTCTAATGAGCACTCAATTCCGAATCAGAATCCAATCTTGGCGATACTGTTTGTGTACTGTGCCTGTGGGCTTCATCTGATCGACTTGAACAGCTCCCCTGGTCATAATTGTAGCCAGTGGTAGAAAGGTTTTGAAACAGTTACTGTCCGCTGAGTAAATGGGCAAAATATTAATAGACTACGGGTAACAATTGGTTATGTTCTAAAAGACTGTGTTATGTAGTGGGGCATCAAACTTGGCCATTACAAAACTCATCTACGTCATGTACATCTATATGACTATATATATGTCACATGACACATCGTTTCAGTGTTTGGTTTTTCAAATTCAACAAATTAATGTCTAGAATGTCGACAGTCCACGGGCCTAATGTAATTGTGTATTCCAGACATTCAAACGCCATAGGATGATGGAAAATGTGAGGGGCTTTAGTCATACCATGCTTCCTGTCCCAGCGTTCGGAATTTATTCACGCCTATTACGTTTATACACAATATTTATTAATAAAAAAATTAATATTAGGTACGACAGGATGTTGACCATGAAATGTACTTTTTCATTTTTACTCAGTCACTTGTGGTGATTTTATGACTAATGCGTTTTGGTGTGATTTTCAAATCACAATTTTGGGATAAAGACATAAAACTAATGTTAACCACTTTTCTTAGAATTCTACATGTAACGCGCTTTCCCTATATGTATTTGTTTAAAAATCATTTTGATCAAATATAGAAAGATACATTAAAATGTGCAAAACGTGACACCAAAAATGGGCGGGAAACAATATAGTGCTCAAAAGGTTTGAGTTTTGTTCACATTTTAAAAAGGTGTTAACTTCTATGGGAGGTGAGAGAATTAAAGTCTAACTAAGATCATGTTTTAACCTAAGAAGCAAATTGTTTTTTTTTGTAGTGATGGCCAATGATAAATTCTGTGAACTGTTTAATTTTACAAAATTTTGTTTTCATGAATGACATAGAATCATTAAATAGCATAACACTTTCAAAAAGCAAGGCGTGTTACCACAATTGCAAATTACTAGAAATAGTCTGATTGATGAATATAGGTAGGTACATATCAGCCAACCCAATTGTCTTTTGATTTGAATGATTTCCAATGAAGTCATCGTCAAAGTCCCTTTTAGATTATACACACGAGATGTTGTATGCCTACAATTATATCAAACAAAATTCATGAGATAAGGCCCCACGAAACTGCAATCATTTAAATAAGACGGTCGCCAGTCAGCCATTTGGAATTTACTGGGTATAGTAGTAACTAAAAGAACGTGATTTGTCCAATGTGTGAACATGATTGCTTCAGACTTGTAGAATTGCATTTTTTTAAATGGCCACCAGTCGACTGTTTTGAATTCATTCTGAAGTGCATCATGGCCTCATTATGTTCAATGTATGTATCAAGTTTGACACCTGAATGTTGTCAAAGTTCTTTTTGTCCTTATGGCACTGAACAACATTGTATTCATTTTCATGGGAAAACAGGCACAAATGGGCGAAGACACTTCACTGGGAATTGTTATCAATGTGCTCTAGTTCTTGCTAGGACAGCTGAGACATGAACCACTTCTTAGTGCCGGATATTAAATTTGTATTGGGGCTGCTGCAACACGTCTTATTCCCGACCATCTTATCAAACATTTCTGAAGATTGTCCAGCGATTTCTATTGTATCATTAATGCTGATTGTGGCTGTGCCCTCATGTCTATCATGAATACCCTCTTGAAGACCATATACACAGGCACATTTTTAAGATGTTCTCTTAAAAACCTTTACTTAGCAGCTTGAAAGACAGTCGTTTCTCAAAGTCATCATGTACAGTGCAAGCTGTAGAATATATAACAAGCTGGGAAATGTATATGTTATATGCAGGAGGAGAAATTACTACAAAACATTGATGATGGTAAAATCATAGTCATTCCTTATGTGAAACAGTCTAGCAATTATACGAAACAAAAGAGCTTGATCCTGTAGTTTCTTAGATTTCAAGTTCAGGTGGACATAATATAGGAAAAACAATTATTTATAAGAGAATTGTGGATTGAACATACATCACCAATCATTATAAGTCAACTGAAATCATCTTCATACCATTTTGATGGTGTATTGTGAGTGGAGTCATAGGGTTTGACCTTTGGGTCACCCGCCACTATTAAACAGGAATTGCAGTGACGGCATCACCTTCTGTAAAACAGTGACTGTCAATACTTCCGTTTCGGAAGTAAAACTATCGTTTTATATATACGATATATATTAATGTAATGTAGTTAAGTATCTTGCTTTATAAACAAATACGTATACATCGTTATCCTTGAATACCATCTGTGATACGTCACATGTCAATGAACTACCCACACTTCCTATGTAATCAATATCTGTACTTTTAAGTAATAAAGGTACTTCCAATTTAGTACCGGTAGTCAACTGAACACCGTGTCTCGTTTATTCCTTACTGTTACCATACAAACATTACACTTACCGCATTTTTAACGAGTACTGTGTCACCCAAACATTACAATTATTTTCAGAAAATAGCATTGTGAACCATAACATGTGCCTTGGAGTGGGTTATGCGTAGAAACTAAATAATGGGTACGAGAGGCACTCAAAGTATCTAAATTATGCTAAGATATTTAACATTTATGTCACTTCAAAGAATTTGTATTTTTGCGGTTTTGAAATAATGTGCAATATGTGGCAATGCTCGGTCCATTTTACCAAAACTTTTTAAAACTTCTGTATATGTAACAAGACTTTTTTATGTGAATGTTGGTTTTTCTTAAAAAAATGTTTCAACGGGTAGGTTTCTCGAGAAATTTTGTCTCGTGCACCAAAACTTTGCATTTTTCAGACAGTATAGACATTATACAAGTGATGCCCCTGGGATTGTATGCTTGTAATTGACTAGAATACAACTAGACATTGGTTTATCATAAACCTCAGTGGATACAGTGTATATATTCGCTCAACATCTTTGATATCTTATACTGAAGCACCATCTTGAATTCCACGGCATTGTCACAGAGGGTGATATTTGCATTTTGTCAAGGACTGCCACTCAAACACCCAATTTAGCCATAGCAGAATCCATACAGGTGTTTTGATTCATAGCCCACAACCACATTAAACGATTTTTAGATGTTTTCCCAGGGCTATAACAGCACCAGAAATCACTTTTTTAGTTTGTTGAGAATCTTTGCTTTTCACCAATTGATTTGAAAATTAGGACAATTTAAACTTGAAAGTTAAGTCGGCTTTGCAGAAGAATGTCATCTGGAGCTGATCGCATCCATGTAAGCGTAAATCTTGACTGATTATTAACCAATCACTACAATTATTTGAATGATGTATATTAATGTATTTAAAGAGGTAGTAGTCATGGTATTAATAAGTACCAGTACATCTTTATATCAAACAAAAGCATAGAGTACATCGTTCGTCTCCAGATGTCTGCCAAACCCAAACACCGACATATACATGCAGTACCAGCATTGTGTAATTTTATTAATGTGTTCCAAATCCCACATTTCATTCTGCACAAAGTGGAAAAATAACATTAATATGAATACACCAAATGCTTGACAATATGTACTACAGTCAGCTGTAATACAAGCGGCAATAAAATCAGGAATTCCAGCAACTAAGTATGCACTGAAATACTAGTTTTTTATTCTCAAATAGCTTCCAAGATCTTGAGACCAAGAGAGGCATGCAACTTGTTTTCCTTCAAAATATTTTCCATTCTCTCATCTACCTATTTCCAATATAGTTTGTTGGAAACCAGACGTCAACATGTACTGTATCATGTACGACTAATGTCTTGTGAAAAAATACATTTCTAAATGGGGTTGTATCCAGCAGTGTTATCCTTCAGCGAGCTAATTTGCACATGAGTGGTGTTCTTGGATAATTTCATCATAGATTCGATTATCAAATACCAAAGCATAGGGCAAACTTTGCTTAAAATTCTAGAATAGGTCAATATCCTGTGTATTGTGTACATGTACACAAAATATCCACACTAATGTCCAGGGATATGTCCATCAAACCTGTCCGGACGTGTTCATACGTGTCGAGTCAGAGTGTCATGCATTCATAATTCCGATAAACTTATTTTGTTTACACTCGTAAATGATGCATGGGACCTATATTAAACATAGTGTGTCATTGTAAGGCGATTGTTGTACTTAATTATCTTCTCTTGCATCGTTTATTTTGCTCACAGCCATTCAGACAAAACTGTTTTCAATGTGTAATTGTATACAAATTTTTTCACATAAAGAAATAAACACTTCTATACATCAACTTTTTAAAACAAGTATGCATAAATTGACAAAGATTGATGTCAAAGTTTTAAAAGAAAGTATGGTGATATTATACATGTCTAGTTGTGAGCGGTGGCAGAATAATTATTGTACCACAAACTCTAAAATATGACCTTCATACTAGGGTCATTCAAAACTAAAAACAAAACATGAGCATATTAGCTCGTTAGTACATTTTCTTTGCAGTAACTATGTCAAGGTCGCGATGATGGTTACCAGGTATCATGGCTATAAATATCTCTAAATAGGCATGGGAAGAGCTTGTATTTCCTGAAAGCAGTCAGTAAAATTGTCCTTGTATTCATCTGCTACTTTTACAAGTACACAAGCTGTTGGTCTTTTAGCTCCAGTAGCCACACCAAGATCCTAAGGAGATGAAATAAATATGCACATTGTTAGTGTTTCCTGGAATGTTATAAACCTAACATTTAACATAGTTTGCTACCCATTAAAAAAAATATTCAGAAATTCTCGATACTGTATTGTTCAATATTCTGAAACAATATTTGGTCCGCAAACCAAGTTTTCTACAAAACGAACTTAAAAATTGACCAAAACAGGTTTCTATGGCAGAAACATTCCAACATATCTCAAAATTTTGTTCTGTGATCTGTGCTAAAAAAAATAATTAATGTTATTAAAGCTATTTAAATATACATGTATTTATATTTACATATTAGTATACGCCATCCATGGAATAATGTATTTACATGGAATCCTATGGAAAATGTGTTTAGATTATTTTGCATGTTTTTCTTGTAAACATATGAATGTTAAATATGAATTACAGATATGTGAATTCACATCAATTTTTGATTTATGATTTATTTTGATCATTTTTTTTTTATGTTTTAATGGTGAAGTAACTCAATAAATACTTTGTTCTGTAATTTACAGTATGCTGTGAGAGTTTGTACTAAAACCATTATTCGTATGTACATTGCAAATCTTTCATAATGATTCTAAAGTCAATACCAACATACCAGTAGATAGTATAATTGCAAGCTTCTTTTAGCTACACAACACATGTGCTAGGACTTATTGATATTTATAAATATTTATGAAATTTGAAACGACTTCCTGTGTTGACCAGTCACAGAGATGCTAGGCAGTGCATAGTGGTTCAAACAAGTAGGGATTCATGTTAATAAAATGGTGCACTGTTCTGTCAGTTAAAAATAATTTGAGCACCTATTTTATTGTAGTGTTCCTGTTAATGTGAAATTATATACATACCAAAAACAGAATATTTTGGGGGTCAATGACTTTCTGGACACTCATCTGGACACTCACTTAAGTACAAAAAATCGCACATAATTGTTACCAGTATTTTGTACAACACAAGGCTAACAGTCACACAACTAAAATTGGTATAAATGAGCCTACCTGTTTTGATGGGACATACGCATATGGAATATCATTGTCTTCGCACATTACAGGTATATGACAATACACATCTATGGGTGTTACGTCACCGGCAAGTACAATAAAACTGAAAATATAAATATATTTTATCAATTACATGTACATACAGCTGTATAAATTAGTGTAGACCATGCTTTCCTCAAAGAATGTATCCACCTACAAATGACACTAGGTGACACCAACACTTTTAAAGAATGTTAGTAGTAGAAAAGTACACCAGTTTTTTTAGGGATCATGAAGCGTCCAGCCGTCCAAGGAAGACTTCTCCAAAACAACTGGATCTTTAGTTTTGATTTTTGGTATGAAGATTCCTTTTTAGTTGAAGATGGTAATTTGTTGGAATCGATTGGATCCATCAATAAATATTAAAATTGAGTCAAAAAAAGCTGAAAATTTAAATTTTCGTCAATTTCTCAAAAAATGTCAGTCTGATTGATTTGCTATTTAGCATGTAGGTACATTTTTTTGTACCTTGACTGGTCTTCTATCTGGCCTGTTGATGTGGTAGCATTATCTTCAAATTTGTATTTTAAGTGAATTTTTTCATGATTTTTTTTTTTTTTTTTATTTCTAGCCAAAAGTGTAATATTTTGACTTTCTCCTCAAAACCGTCAGTCAAATTGATTTTATATTTAGTATGTAGGGATCTGGAGCAGACCTCTCAAGGTTGTTCATTTCGTAATGATATTTTCAAAATTTTTGCAATTTATGAATTTTTTTTCTGATTTTTTTTTCATTTTCTCCAAAGGTTGTGCATGGGAATTGCAGAATGCATAGCTCTAATTGTAAGCTGTGACCATCAGCTTTGATTTTTGGTGTGAAGGTACCCTGTGGGGTAGAGATTGAAATTTCTTTATGAGATTAGAATTTTTTCATAGATCAGTCTATTATTTTGTAAATTGGGTCAAAAAAGGTGGAAATAACAGTTTTTGTCAATTTCTCGAAAACCAGCCGTCTGATTGACTTCATATTTAGCATATAAATATGTAAGGTTAGTCCTTTTTGTAGCCTGTTGATGTGGTAGCATTATCTTCAATTTTCTATTTTTAGTGATTTTCTTTTTTAATTTTTTTCTGTCCAAATCACAATTGTTGAGGAATTGCTCTCCAATCATCACACAGATTGCTTTCATGTCAACCATAAAGTTACCTGATGTAACCCTCTTGATGATTCTGTCATATGGTAGAGTTATCTTTAATTTTTACTGTTTTTTTTAAAAGGCTATTTTTTGGCAGAAATGCTATTTTCAAAAAAAATGTTCAAACTGCTAGATTGTTAGTTTTTATTTCCAGTGTGACGATTCCTTATTGTTTGTTTAAGAGGTGTAGATTGACTAACAAATCTGAAAATTGGGTCAGAAATACCAAAACATCTCAATTTTTGTAATTTTATGTCGGATTGATTTCATATTTAAGCATGCACGTACATTGGCTAATACTGTGTCTTGTTGATGTTGTGGTTTTATTTTCAATTTTTTGTTGTTAGTGATTTATTTTGTTCTAAAAACAAAACTTTTGAACTTTATATATGGCAGGTTGATATTTGGGCCGATTCTTTCTGTCACAGGAACACAAAAAGAACAAGGAGTACACATTCATACAGTGATCACCCACATACAGCATTGCCTAACTATACATTGCATGCTTAAAGCAATACAAATTTGTTGTGAAATTTTCTAATTTCAGCTATAAAACTTAACACATACAGATTCATCTTGGCTTTGACACACTTGAGCAAGTATTGTATATTGTACTTCTAATTCATTGCTTGGCTAATGTTATAATTCTCAATGAGGGTCAGGCCAACGGGCCTATTTTTTTTTAGTTTTGGACAAACAGGTCGCAAGAAAAGGAAAAGAATGACTATATCATATAGTAAGTGTATGGGTACAACTAGCAGAAACTTAACCAAATTCCATGCACTATATGGAATAATTTTAACTTGAAATTGTAAATCGAAAATTTTGCACTTCTGTCTTCTGTAATGAGTAATTAAAAATTTTCTTTTTATGGCGAAACTATTACAAACTTCTTTCCACACCAATACAATAATTAATGACTTACCCCTTCTCTCCTTTTTTGATAAACTTCTGAACTTCTTTGACTCCTCTTCTAACATTTTTCTGTTTACTTGCTGCAAATAAAAATGAAAATAGAGTCTAGAAATTGTATTTAATAAATCAGAGTTTTTAACAGGAGACATAGAGGCCATAAGGGATTATATCACCACCCAATTGTAGTTGAAAATGGTAGATTTTAAGCAGTTACCCAGTTGAAACATTGCATGTCATTTCTTAACTTGTCTATTTACATCAATTCATGGGTGGGTGTAATGATCATGTACACAGGCTCAGTTCAGTGTTAAGTATTCACATTTGGTTGTATACAGAACTAACCTCATGGCTGTTTTGGGTTGATATTTACATGGAAAATGACAGGAGCTTAGCAGAGCAATTGAAGTTTGCCAAAACATAATAGCAAACATTCATTTTTATGAGATTCCACATCTTTCTACGATAAATAAATTTTTTCAATGACGTTCAGTGATTTATACATGTATGCATGTTTATAAAATAATGTGTGTTTTATCATCTGCAATTGCCAACAAAGCATGGCAGCTATGATGGATCATGTGCGACTTGTTGAGCAACTTTGTATGACATGTTCAGAGTGAGAGAATTTTAAAACAGAAAGCGATGTTCACAGGGCTGTATGTGGGGTGCCAACATGGTCTAACTCTTCTCGCCAGAATTTTTCCGCACTTTTTTCTTGTATTCTTCAAAATGTCTGGAAATGAACCGGAATTTTGGATATAACAGACATGTAATACTTCCTCCACACTCAGTTTAGCTTTTGAAAATTGCAAATCACCAGTTTTTAGAGAGAAATCAGTTTTTTTGTCGAAACAAATCACATTTTAACATCAATTCACTTCCTCATTGCATTAAAAAAATTACATTGTCAATAATCAGAAAATACGACACAGCATTATGATAGCTACCGGTAATGATAAAAAATGTGCCTTAGACAGTTTTCCCACAGACCCTACTCATTTTTACACCATAAACCAACCGAAGGTATGTAAATAGTATTGTAATGAAATGTACATATTTATATGAACATGTTGTGTTGTGGAAATCAATGACGACTTGTTCCGCAATTTTTCTTCTTCAAAAGACGGTACTATACCCAGCATGATGGTTAAAACGTTAAAAAAAAAAATCATCTTTTCTGAGGTGGTCCTTGGGTACAAGCCAACCATTTACTTTCCCTGATTTTACATGCTGCCTAGGCTTATGATCGGGGAAGTATGGTACATAGAAAAGTTCTATTAACGTTATTATGTCAATTGAGTGTTTTAATTAGGATATTATTAATTGTTGGTGTTTAATATCAACACACATGTTTTAATCATTTTTTCACTTTTTAATTATGCGACAGTCATTAATTATCACAATAGTGACGTGTGTGTGTGTGTGTGTGTGTGTAATTTTTTGAAAAAATAAATGCTTTCTAAAGTGCTTCAAATTAAAGTTTTCATGAAAAATGTTTAAATTACTCTTACAAATAATGTTCATTTGAAACTAAAGTAATCCCAAGTATTTGATAAATTTAGCATTCTGTGGTGGGACTCAACCCACCATCGGCATCACTCTCCACCAATAACTGTATTTGAAACCACTTTCCAGTTGTGCCCATATGAGAGTACATACAATTACAGCCGTTCTGAGAATTATTCGGACAGTCAGTTAGCAATATATCTTGGAACTTTGCAAAACACTTGGGTCTTTTCCAAACTAGACTTGATGGCACCGTTGTATTGGCACGCCCACAAATGGAATCATTCCAATATCTTGCAAGATGCGGGTAAAACTCTGTTTTCAAAACGACACGTGTTGGTTACCATGTATTAACATGTTATATATGCATTCAAAGTGTTATTACAAATTGTTATAACCATCTGAGTCAGTGCGCCTGACAAAGCGCAATTTAAAAAACAACTACCGAGTGTTGAGTAATGAACTCGTCGTTGGCGGCAAGGCTCAAAGTAAAGTTTCTTAGCAGGACGCGCTGCAGTATCGCGACAGTTTTGGGTCAAACTAAAAGTTGTTTTTACATTACTGGTGCATTATGTTTCAAATTCAGATTTTATACCGAGGTGGGAGAGTACGTCAGGGATACACTGACGGAAAACTCAATTATAACGGTTTGATGGACGTTGTCAAATCAAAAGTGCCTTCCTTGAGCAAATCACTTTTTCAACTGCAATTTGAAAATGACGGGGTATAACGACCGTTATTATGTTTAGTCCATTTTTGTAACAGGTACAACTGACTAAAATGAGCGAGGGGTTTACATTTTTCGACAGATTTAAGCAACACCCAACTTGTGATTTTCAAAATTACTGAAAATAATTACAATATAATTGTAAAAAATAAAGAATGCTGTAAACGCACGCTAAATAATACTGCAAGTATTACCAAGTAAGTACCAAGCCGACAACCCCTATGAATGCAATATGTGCGACAATGACCATGTTGAAGATGAACAACATTTTGTCACAAATTGTCCTCATTATAATGAAATAAGATCAAAACTTTACATTGTAGCTAATAAACGTATACCAAATTTTGACAAATTTAGTAATGAAAATAAATTCATATCATTACTAAGTGACAAGAAAATGTCTATTCCTTTAGCGCAATATTTAAAAAACTGTTTTAATACAAGACAGCAGCACCTACATAAACTAAGCCAGTAATACATTCCTTGTATTCAAATTATTATCTTTTTTTTTCTTTTTTTTATGCCTTTTTGTTCCCTTACTTTTTATGTGGTTATTTTTCTTTTACTAATATCTGATTTGTAACCCTTTTCATTCCCTCCGGGGGATGTTGTGTGTTAATAAATAAATAAATAAATAAATAAAATATGAAATAGTAAATCCAAACCACGCGCCCGTCACTCAAGTGGCGCCGACAAGACTAGATTGGGTAAATACCAAAGTGTTTTGCAAAGTTGCAAGTCATTTTGCTAACTGACTGTCCGAATAATTCTCAGAATGGCTGTAATTTTCACTCGTGCACTCCATATCTGGGCGGTTGAACAACATACATGACGCAACATATGCCAACCGGAGCTGCTTAAACTGCAACAAGTCGTCAAGTTGTTATCGTACAGTATTGGGATTCATAGTAATAATATTTTGAATAATTTATTCCGAAATGTCGTCTAAAATACGTCTTTACAAACATCTACCAGTAGTCACGTGGCAAAACATGTGCACGCCATGGAAGCAGCCATTTTGTTAGAACTTACCCTTTTTGACTGTTTTGTATAACCTTTTTGTCAGCTTTCTCCCCGCTAATGGTTGTGATATTGAATTCATTAAGTTCACTAGCATTTCGTACGACCGTTCATTGCTTTCAGTTTCTTCTGTTTGCTCTTCTTTTACTTCCTTAGATTTCTTTGGTGTCTTCCCCATGGTCGATGCTACTTTGGCTATTTCAAAAGGTCATTCACGCACTATATCGCCCTCTGTGGCAACGAATAATTAAACTGTTGTTTTTTTAATAAATGTACACATATATTCATTTGTCTTGATGTTTTTGTGTTAGAAAAAATAAGTTCCGATTATTCTAAAAGTTAAATATATTCAATTATTGAATCTAGCATAATGAAGCAAAATTGCTTTTTATAAAATTTAATTACGAGGAATTTAAGAATATTTCATGAGGGCGCGCTTGCGGTTTCTCTACCTAGTTTTGATTTCTGTCTAAAAAATATGGTTCAAATTGTATTGACATAAGACCATTGAAGAGGGATGTATATTTTAACAATGAATATATCTAGATTAAACATTGACATCTCGTACTATCCAAAATAGTTTGCCCTTTAACCTTGGTGAAAGCGGTATTGTATTACTCACTATGGGAACAAGAACGCCATTTTGTTTGAAAGTGAAACTAACTCTCAGGCTGTTATTGTTTTGCTATTTTTTTTTTTGTTATTTGACGTGATGTTTGGTTTGATAGCTACGTTACGAGATTTTAAGAACCCACTGAATATCTAGAATGTGGAACATTCTCAGTGATGTAACTTACTAGGATTCGTCGTACAAATTTAATGGTCGACGTCTTTTGACAGCACTGCACCCCAACGATGGTCAGTCCCCCGTTCGTTCTACAGCCGGGTTCTACAGTAACTGCTAGAATTTTTATCTCGTAAACATATTCGAAGGCTATGTATAGTAAAAGGTAAAGTTATTATTTGTGTACGGGGCATCTCAAAGGAGGATCTTCGTTCACAGCCATTGTTTCAGGGATGTGCCATTAGAAACTCGAGGGGGGCAAAGAAAACTATTCTCGAAATACTACTATATATTTATTGCACACAGCCCAGATGTTTTATGTCACCATTTTGGGTTATAATTGCTCATTGAATTATTACTACATGCAGGAAAAAGATGTACAATAATATTGTCATCACATGAATACCACAAAATGTGCACTTGCATAGTATGGGGTTGCATTGACCTCGTACATGCATTTGATTTGATTTTCATAATTGACATTCTTCGTGCATACTGATATTGCAATAACTTATTTTCACGATTGTGCTTCTTGTAGAATTTGAAAAAATACATACCGGTAACAGACATTGACACTATTGTACTGCGTGAGCAGCTACAGTAAGCAAATTTAGATTAGGGAATCACAATTTTAAAATTTAATCTGGCCGGCGCAAAAAAATCATCTATATGTAATACAGGAGAAATTGAAGATGAATTCCATCTAATAATGTCATGTCCAAAGTAAGGACAACAAAGAAAGTCTCCAAGAGTTTCAATGGAAGTTATGTCATCATATAAAATAATATAATATATACAAATTACACTCTCAGTCGAATGAACCAAAGGACTCAAAGTAATCTGTGCACTTTTTGTAAGAATTAACAAGCATAAAACAATACGTCACCTATTTGTATACTGTGAATGCATGCAAGCAATTTGGAACACTATTCAATATATATGAGGTACTGCACTCAATTATCAAAACAAATTGACAGAAAAGCAAATTTTATTGCAAATAATTTAGTCACTTAATGAATCACGTGATTATTATTGCGAAGAAAACTATTTATGACTCAAGGCTGAAAGGTATCTTACCTTATCTTATCTTACCTATCAATATATTAGTAATAGCATTACAATAATAAAACAAATGGAATGTGTTATGTCAAAGAAAAATAACACCAAAATAAGTGGAAAGATTTTAATGTTTAAACCCTGCTACCTTACTGTGAAAACAAAGTCTGTGTGGTTTTTTTCTCTAGTCAATGTAAAAACATTATGTTTTGTTGTATTCCAAAAGGTGGATTCCTGATTAAAATAAATATATATATACTAGTAAAAAAAAAGAAAGAAAAAAGTCTCTAGTTGAAGATATGACCAAACACATAAATAATTTCAGCAACCTGTCAGTTCATAGTCAATTTATGTCTATATAATGAGTCTTCACAGTACACAGATCAATTCGGCACGATTTATTAAACACTGCCTTAAAAAAAAGGCAGCACTCGTTTTTAGTGACCTTACTGCTGCACTTTCCAAAGTCAGTGTTGTGTCAAGAAATAAATGTGACATTGTGCTATAGACATTTCATCCACATTTTGAAATTTAATTTAATCGGGAGGGTCGCCGCCTGCACTCGTGTGGGAACTGAGTCCCAAGCGACGATAACAACACACACTAAAATCGCAAAGGCTCATGGGTAGATGCTTGTTTGTAAATAACGACTCTCCTGCTTTAAAGTAATACAGCTACCGCTAAGGTACGAGTATCTATGTTCATATTGCCAGGTATAGCACACGGGTTTACCCCGAAGTTTCGGTTACTCCACAATCAGAGTTTCGACGAAGTCACAAAAGCAGATCTTCACAGTTAGTACGTAAGCCAAGCAATTTGAGCAGCTCAAGAACTGTGGAAGAACATAAAAATGCTCAAACAGAAAGTGAAAGAATCAGAGTTTTAGTGAGAAGAGAAACAAATTTAAGTATAAAGAATGGTGAGGATAATATTGAAGTAAGTTGATAGTATTTTTTTTTTTTTTTTGCTTCATGATTCACATATGTATAAAATTACATACTGTCAACACAACAAACCGATTTCCTTCATTTTTGTAATATTATTTTCACAATTCAAACTGAAACGAGAGGTTTTTATTGGCTTATGAAATAACATTGGAACATTTATAAATGACAGCAATAGACAATACACTCAGTGTTTAGTTGAATTCAACTATCAGTAAACTTCATGAACTTTATCATATGAGTGATTGTCCATCGTCATTTGTGTTTTACGTTTTACTTTTCCGACTTTTTCTTGAAACTGCAAGCCTGATTACTTTAATACTTGGTGTATATGTAGCTTGGGAAGACCTCACTTAGATTTGTATACTTCATGATGATTTATTTAATTCTTCAATTTCGGTGAATATTTTTGTCATTTTGGGTAAAAAGTGATATTTTTGACTTCCCCTTATACATATAGGTACCTCAGATGGACCTCTCTCAGATTTGTTCATTTTGTGATGATATCTCCAATTTATTAATTGAAATGTGCATTGCTAACGGCAAGCTTTCTCGGCCAAGAATATGCTTCTTATAAAAATGAATTTTTTGCTTTGCTGTGTGTTATACAGTGCAAAAATGGACTAAAGTTGAGGATATTTTTGAACTTGGATCTTACAAACAAATATTTTTCTTTTATAGCTTTTAGGCTCATTCTTAATTTACCGGTAAATCATTTACTGTAAAACCATTTATTTTCAATGTGTTTTCACTTTTTTGTCAAGGAATTAAACAATGATTTTTATTGTTTATTCCACATGTTCACTTGGATTTAGATTACCGGTAGGGGATTTTACTTATCAGAGAAAATAGTGAAATTAAAAACCAGTGAATAATTAAGTAAAAGAAAAGTGTATTGATAAAACTGATAAAAATAACCAGAGAACAGAAGGAAAAAAACAGTAGAACAGTCAAATGCACAGTTCTGATGACTGTGTATTTGAGCAAGGACATTATACAAAATCTAGCACATGCAGTGTCTTCAGGTAACATCTCTTAAGATTCAAATGTGATAAAAACATGTGAGATTAGATCCAAATATTCAAATACAAGTTACATTACACATATACCAAACTCCTAATATGATAATTACATTTTTCGATGGATGAACTCCAAAACAAAACAATACCTATGCAGGACATTAGGAGTCATCAAATATATCGGTAGTAGGTTTCAAACAAATGTGATACATTGGTGTTTTGGGAAATGTATTACAAAATGGTTTGGATCAAGTTGCCCGCACACCGTTCATTGTGACCTCACGTAAATGATATTACGATATCGTCATGCGTTGATTTTCAAACAAGAATGTCTACATGTACAACACAGTGTATAAACAGTGGTATCTAAACCAGTTTGTTGTGAACCTATGTGATACAACGTTTTCAACTTCTGAAAATGTGTGATATGGTGCCTGCAGATTTATTGCATGCGACCAGATGCTTATGCAACAAAATGTGATTCCCAAGAAATGTAGCGCAACACATCAGTTTACTCCTGTAGATGTTTGCTGCAGTTGCCCGTCCCTGTATTCTTTAATATCTTGAACTTAAGCAATATTGAAATACAATGAGCATTTTGGGTATCAGTTTCTTTTGTTTCTTTCAAAGCATTAGGATTTATTTCTGTAGGATTATTTACAACAAAGTGATTGGATTTCAAAGACATTCAAGAAGAAAGAATGTAAACGATTTGTTGAGAAACCCAATAAAGCTGGCTTGTAAGTAAATATTTAACTATAGCAGTTAAAGACTGGTTGTATATGGAATATACTTTTAGAACATTTTGAGTTCACACATTTACACAGACATGTGGGCATATATATAAATGTACCAAAATGAGCCAAGTACGGGGAAAATGTCTATTTATTTATTATTGTAGTTTCAAGATTACACTTGTCTGGTCAGTTACGGGGCACTTTTATTTACGAGGCGTCCATTTTGCTACGTCATAGAGGTCAAACTGCGTGAATATATAATTAATTAAATTAATGGCTGTTTCACGTCCACATTTAGTTTTCGTAAGATGGAACTAGTTTTGGTTGGATAGATTGAACTAGTTTCAGTTCGTACCTCTGATATTTTCTTTCTCAATGGAGAAATCCCGTACATTTTACTCCGCAATACCCTCACCCCGTACTCGCTATATTTTATCACTCAAACTTGCTAAATAACCTCTATGTACTCGCTACAAATATCACCTGTACTCGCTACAAATACCACCTGTACTCGCTACAAATACCACCTGTACTCGCTACAAATACCACTTGTACTCGCTACAAATACCACTTGTACTCGCTACAAATACCACTTGTACTCGCTACAAATACCACCTGTACTCGCTACAAATACCACCTGTACTCGCTACAAATATCACCCATACTCGCTACAAATACCACCTGTACTCGCTACAAATACCACCTGTACTCGCTACAAATACCACCTGTACTCGCTACAAATACCACCTGTACTCGCTACAAATACCACCTGTACTCGCTACAAATACCACCTGTACTCGCTACAAATACCACCTGTACTCGCTACAAATACCACTTGTACTCGCTACAAATACCACTTGTACTCGCTACAAATACCACCTGTACTCGCTACAAATACCACTTGTACTCGCTACAAATACCACTTGTACTCGCTACAAATACCACCTGTACTCGCTACAAATACCACCTGTACTCGCTACAAATACCACCTGTACTCGCTACAAATACCACCTGTACTCGCTACAAATACCACCTGTACTCGCTACAAATACCACCTGTACTCGCTACAAATACCACCTGTACTCGCTACAAATACCACTTGTACTCGCTACAAATACCACTTGTACTCGCTACAAATACCACCTGTACTCGCTACAAATACCACTTGTACTCGCTACAAATACCACCTGTACTTGCTACAAATATCACCTGTACTCGCTACAAATACCACTTGTACTCGCTACAAATACCACTTGTACTCGCTACAAATACCACTTGTACTCGCTACAAATACCACCTGTACTCGCTACAAATACCACTTGTACTCGCTACAAATACCACCTGTACTCGCTACAAATACCACCTGTACTCGCTACAAATACCACCTGTACTCGCTACAAATACCACTTGTACTCGCTACAAATACCACTTGTACTCGCTACAAATACCACCTGTACTCGCTACAAATACCACTTGTACTCGCTACAAATACCACTTGTACTCGCTACAAATACCACCTGTACTCGCTACAAATACCACTTGTACTCGCTACAAATACCACCTGTACTTGCTACAAATATCACCTGTACTCGCTACAAATACCACTTGTACTCGCTACAAATACCACTTGTACTCGCTACAAATACCACTTGTACTCGCTACAAATACCACCTGTACTCGCTACAAATACCACTTGTACTCGCTACAAATGCCACCTGTACTCGCTACAAATACCACCTGTACTCGCTACAAATACCACCTGTACTCGCTACAAATACCACTTGTACTCGCTACAAATACCACTTGTACTCGCTACAAATACCACCTGTACTCGCTACAAATACCACTTGTACTCGCTACAAATACCACTTGTACTCGCTACAAATACCACCTGTACTCGCTACAAATACCACCTGTACTCGCTACAAATACCACCTGTACTCGCTACAAATACCACCTGTACTCGCTACAAATACCACCTGTACTCGCTACAAATACCACCTGTACTCGCTACAAATACCACCTGTACTCGCTACAAATACCACTTGTACTCGCTACAAATACCACTTGTACTCGCTACAAATACCACCTGTACTCGCTACAAATACCACTTGTACTCGCTACAAATACCACCTGTACTTGCTACAAATATCACCTGTACTCGCTACAAATACCACTTGTACTCGCTACAAATACCACTTGTACTCGCTACAAATACCACTTGTACTCGCTACAAATACCACCTGTACTCGCTACAAATACCACTTGTACTCGCTACAAATACCACTTGTACTCGCTACAAATACCACTTGTACTCGCTACAAATATCACCCATACTCGCTACAAATACCACCTGTACTCGCTACAAATGTCACCCATACTCGCTACAAATATCACCCATACTCGCTACAAATATCACCCATACTCGCTACAAATACCACCCGTACTCGCTACAAATATCACCCATACTTGCTACAAATATCACCTGTACTCGCTACAAATACCACTTGTACTCGCTACAAATACCTCTATGTACTCGCTACAAATACCACTTGTACTCGCTACAAATACCACTTGTACTCGCTACAAATACCACCTGTACTCGCTACAAATACCACTTGTACTCGCTACAAATACCACTTGTACTCGCTACAAATACCACTTGTACTCGCTACAAATATCACCCATACTCGCTACAAATACCACCTGTACTCGCTACAAATGTCACCCATACTCGCTACAAATATCACCCATACTCGCTACAAATATCACCCATACTCGCTACAAATACCACCCGTACTCGCTACAAATATCACCCATACTCGCTACAAATATCACCCATACTCGCTACAAATACCACCTGTACTCGCTACAAATATCACCCATACTCGCTACAAATACCACCTGTACTCGCTACAAATATCACCCATACTCGCTACAAATACCACCTGTACTCGCTACAAATACCACCTGTACTCGCTACAAATATCAACCATACTCGCTACAAATACCACCCGTACTCGCTACAAATGTCACCTGTACTCGCTACAAATACCACCTGTACTCGCTACAAATGTCACCTGTACTCACTACAAATATCACCCATACTCGCTACAAATACCACCTGTACTCGCTACAAATATCACCTGTACTCGCTACAAATGTCACCTGTACTCACTACAAATATCACCCATACTCGCTACAAATACCACTTGTACTCGCTACAAATACCACCTGTACTCGCTACAAATACCACCTGTACTCGCTACAAATATCAACCATACTCGCTACAAATACCACCCGTACTCGCTACAAATGTCACCTGTACTCGCTACAAATACCACCTGTACTCGCTACAAATGTCACCTGTACTCACTACAAATATCACCCATACTCGCTACAAATACCACCTGTACTCGCTACAAATATCACCTGTACTCGCTACAAATGTCACCTGTACTCACTACAAATATCACCCATACTCGCTACAAATACCACTTGTACTCGCTACAAATATCACCTGTACTCGCTACAAATACCACTTGTACTCGCTACAAATATCACCTGTACTCGCTACAAATACCACTTGTACTCGCTACAAATATCACCCATACTCGCTACAAATACCACTTGTACTCGCTACAAATGTCACCTGTACTCACTACAAATACCACCTGTACTCGCTACAAATGTCACCTGTACTCACTACAAATATCACCCATACTCGCTACAAATACCACCTGTACTCGCTACAAATATCACCCATACTCGCTACAAATACCACTTGTACTCGCTACAAATATCACCCATACTCGCTACAAATACCACCCGTACTCGCTACAAATGTCACCTGTACTCGCTACAAATATCACCCATACTCGCTACAAATACCACCTGTACTCGCTACAAATGTCACCCATACTCGCTACAAATATCACCCGTACTCGCTACAAATATCACCTGTACTCGCTATTTTCTGAAAAGTACTTCCCATACATTACACCCGTACTAGGCTCATTTTTGTACATTTATATACCTCTATGGGGGGGGGGGTGAAAAATAGAGAGCTTGAAATTTATAATTGAGGCTTTTAGACCAATGAAACAACAGAACATAAACTGCAATAAACATCATTCTTATTACGGAGAATCTGTTGATTTGTAAAAAGTCTTTTATTTTTATTTGTTTTACTATTATTTTTGGTGATGGGGAGGAAGGGGGCGGGTCATTGCTAAAAAAAATATGCCTAATTTTTGTCTAACTTTGGCAATCATCATTTCTCTTGTAATGCATGTATTCAATTAACAATAATAAAATGTACATGATAATTACTATTACCAGTAATGGTAGCTGGAGTTGATCACTTTAATTGGCTCAATAAAATTAATCTCTAATTAAGCTGGTATGGGTGCTCTCAGAAAAACTTATGATATACATAGAGATTATTTGTTTTGTTGTATTTCAGTTGTTGTTGTGGCTATTCAGTTGAGCAACATAAATTCATGACCAATAAAAATCGACAACCACCATCTTATGAAGCGGCAATCACCCCGCAGCGTGCTTGGGACAAGGATGAGGACGTCAGAAAAGTTGCTACAGATTCGTATGGTAAAATACAGTTCCTGACTGACCGCATTGAGTCAAATAAAAAACCAGCTAAAGTAAGGTTTTTTTTCATTCCCTGTATTAAATTCGATGATTATTGATTTGTGTTCGATGTGAATTGAATGCTTTAGGAATTTGAATTTGAATTCAATCAGTTAATTAAGAACTGAAATCAAATTCCAAAATATATGACCTGATGTGTGATGTATGTGTGAACCTGAATGGCTGTTAGTCAGTCATTTTGAAAATAATCTGATAAATAAAATTAAGTGCATCAAGGTTCTATTAATTATGTTATTTGTTTTTGCACGATCTGAATCTGGTTCTGGAATGGTGAAAATGTATGATTGTGATACATTTTTACCTTGCCCGTATCATCAAGGATGAAAAGGAAAGGTATATTAAGGAAAAAAAATGTGTGGGGGAGAATGTGCGCTTTCGGGAGTGCTCGATGACATAATAAACAAAATGCAAAAAACACAGTATGGTTTATTGCTCAACCAACTGGCAGAGCATGGAGCTAAAATAAGATATATTTTAGCTTACACATAAAAAAGGAGCCTTGAATCTCTGAAACTAACTATAGGTGCTTATCGAATGGGAGAGAAAACATGTAGGGGGGATACAAATGAGTTAATTACGCAGGAGAAAAAGATACTGAAATGAAATGATTCGCATTGGTCAAGAATTTCTCAGAAGAATTTTTCATACGAAAAGATAAACGAATTAATTACTATAGCGAAATGAAATGCAAATAAGAATAATAATAATAAAAATAATGATATTAAAAAAATACGAATATATATTATGAATCTCTGACAAAATGTTTGTCGTCATTGTTGTTGTCGTCATCATCGTTAATAATTGTGTGCAAAATAACTTTTACTAATTCCATTCAAAGCTTTATCAAACTTGGTCACCTAATTCATCAGTATAAGATCTTCCCTTAGTGTGAACAACAGTTGTTCTGTATGAAAATATAAAGCAAAAAATGAGAAAGAAATAGTCAAAAACTTATAAAAAATGTTGACTTTTTCTACTTGACTGATTACTGGTGACATTCAAAGGTCACTGGTCCCAGTAGGAATATGCATTGCTGTATGTATGTATCAATATCATTGGTAATGTATCTTCCAAATCCATGGGAATACTAGACTGGGTTTCAATGAACTCATGGAGAGGATTGTTGCACACATTTGCAAACATACCAATAAAATACATGAATTATCTTAACAGATAATAGATATTAGCACTCATATGAATAACCCTTTGGATGCCAAACTGTTGATCAAGATCTGAAGCCGATAGAAAATTATGTCTGTTTAGTCCAGAAATTATCAAAACAAAAATAATGCACTACCTATTTGTTCAAATTTACATTCTATGCTCACCATGATGTTTTTTTGATGTGTTGCAACCCAGTTGAATGCAGAATGACATACATTTGTGATTCAAGACTGAATTCATGACAACCAAACCTCCTCTGCAAATATTGTCGCTATACCTGAATTAGTACATACTCCAAAAAGTATACCAAAATGTCATTCACACTGTAGTCCAGACCTTTTGATTTTTTTTAGCAGAGTGAAACATAAAAATATAGTCCACTCTCGATTTGTGTCCTGAATTAACTCCTCCTCCCTCAAAGAATTATTCAGCCCTCAATATGAGCCATAAATTATACCTCCTCACACAGAGATAATTTTATGTCCTCAATATGTGTAATTATACTGTTCCCAGTATGAATTATACCCCCCCAAACATATTTTCTGCACTCAATGTGTGATGTCAATATGTGAATTAGACCCCCTCACAGACTATGACTAATAATTCCCTTGATATATGGATCCAAAACTGCATTCTTTAAAGTAAAATGGCCACCAACCCAATCCTTCCACACACATTCTGTGAGGACGAAAATGTGTGACTTTGATGCATTTTTGATCTTTAAATGGCTGCCATTCGGCCATCTTGAATTGAATCATGAAACAAAACCAAATGTCTGATACAATGTTTGATGTATGTGTTAAGTTTGAACCCGATTGGTCCAAGCATGTGAAATACTGACTCATTGAGGTCAAGCCATAAGTTTTCGTTCGAATGGAGACTAAAAACTGATCTTGGTCATTTAGAACATTAGATGTAAGGGCTAATTGTCATATATACATACTTTCATATGGAAGTTTATGTTCAAAGACGAGTAGAACTGGTGAACAGTGAGATCAGTACTGCCTGAGTGAACATTTTGCGGTATTCTCATGATAACCATATTTTTCCATTTTTTCCTTTAGTTTTGTGAAATATAAAAGAAATGGCTGTGAAAAAACAATTTACAAGATTCCTGCCTGCACAAGAAAATTATTCTATTTTCATCGCATGCTACACTGTTGCAGTATCTAATGATATTTGTAATGCAGTCAAACACTTTCAGACACATCCATGTTGGTTTTTTACAAACTGTTACATTCTATGGTTTTACCCACCTGATGTAAAAATATAAATAATGAATGAGTTCTACAAACACTAACCACAAGTGTTTTTGTCCACTTTATTTCACAGTATGTACGTTTATCGAATGACACTCCACTGGGTGATTTGATGGATCTGTTTATTCATTGGAAGTTACCTCGGCCGAATCTTGTGATTTCAATCACTGGTGGTGCTAAGAATTATAAACTTGGTAAACAACATGTGGATGTTTTCAGTAGGGGATTGATAAATGTAAGTACAGGGTTCTGAAGTTTTATTTTACCAGTTTTGTTATGATATAAACTGATTTAAAGCGGGATGGTCATCACCTGCGCACATGCAGGAATTGGGTCCCAAGCGACGATAACAACACATGCTAAAAACGCATAGGCTCATGGGTAGACCCCTGTTTGTAAACAATGAAACACTATGGCCATCTGATGCATGCGCAGGTGACGACTCCCCCGCTTTAACCTCAACTTGTTTGAAGAAAGTTCACATTAATTGTTATAAGGGTTGTGACAGACAAGTAGTATGACGAAATTCTGTATGACTGAGAACTTTATTTTGTTTATTTCGTAGGAAATAAATCACTGACTTTCGAAAAATATCTTTCGCATGTCAATGCCCTCAATTTATCAAATTGTAAAAATTTCTGGTAGCAAAAAATATATTTGCCCAATGAATATTATTGGATTTAGCGAATTTTTAATGTTAATCAAAAGTTGTGTTTGGAAGATGATAATTTGACTACTTTTGACAATTTGTCATTGCAACATTTGTTTGTTGTGTTTAACAGGCTGCACAGAAGACAACTACATGGCTATTAACTGCCGGTACAAATCTTGGAATCGTCAAGGCAGTGGGAGATGCTGTCCAGGAAGGACAGCGTATGCAGTGGGTCGGCGGTAAGGTTAAACGAACTCTACGATGCCTTGGTATTGCATCATGGGGATACACTGAAGACCATGATTGTTTAATCAGTCCAAACAGCAAGGTAACTTTAATGGATTTATGCTGTCTATCGACAGTTGTATTGTAGTAAGTCTTGATTTTGGCAATTGGAATATGAAACCCGGACAGGTTTTCATTAAGGGCAAGGCATTGATAGTTTGAATATGTTCTAATTTCAGGGACTATACCAAGCAAATGTTACACTAACATCTGCTGGCCAAAATGCATAATCCTGACATGATTTCATTAAGGGCAAGGCGTTGATAGTTTGACTATGCTCTAATTTCAGGGACTATACCAAGCAAATGTTACACTAACATCTGCTGGCCAAAATGCATAATCCTGACATGATTTCATTAAGGGCAAGGCGTTGATAGTTTGACTATGTTCTAATTTCAGGGACTATACCAAGCAAATGTTACACTAACATCTGCTGGCCAAAATGCATAATCCTGACATGATTTCATTAAGGGCAAGGCGTTGATAGTTTGACTATGTTCTAATTTCAGGGACTATACCAAGCAAATGTTACACTAACATCTGCTGGCCAAAATGCAAAATCCTGACATGGTTTCATTAAGGGCAAGGCGTTGATAGTTTGACTATGCTCTAATTTCAGGGACTATACCAAGCAAATGTTACACTAACATCTGCTGGCCAAAATGCATAATCCTGACATGATTTCATTAAGGGCAAGGCGTTGATAGTTTGACTATGCTCTAATTTCAGGGACTATACCAAGCAAATGTTACACTAACATCTGCTGGCCAAAATGCATAATCCTGACATGATTTCATTAAGGGCAAGGCGTTGATAGTTTGACTATGTTCTAATTTCAGGGACTATACCAAGCAAATGTTACACTAACATCTGCTGGCCAAAATGCAAAATTCTGACATGGTTTCATTAAGGGCAAGGCATTGATAGTTTGACTATGCTCTAATTTCAGGGACTTTATCCAGCAAATTACAAAGTGAACCCTGTAATAAAGCGAAACCATCCTGTTCCACTGAATCCGGAACACACTCATTTTATTCTAGTAGACGATGGAACTGACTTGAATTATAGCGTTGAACTGAATCTTCGAGCCGAGATAGAGAAAATTATTGCTGCACCGATCAATCCAGATGACCCTGAAGGTATGTAAATAAAAATAGATGAAATGATTGTATTCCAATTGAAGGTTTGGTTTCAGAAACAAGGAAGAAGAAGAAGAGAAGGTAACATTTAATTTTTGGGGGATGAACTACAAATAATGGTCTTTATTACCAATTGCCAAATACATACATGCCCTGCCAATTTACCTTGTACGATATGTTGATCATATTTGCATAAATGTGACTATGGTTTGATCATCAGTTCCCATGGTTTGGTCGTTGGTAACCATGGTTATACCATAGGCAAGCATGCATGTGGTTGGGTCATAGGTAACCATGGTTGGGTCAATGGATTGACACAAAGTGTATTTCTTTCTGATGTTTCTTTATAAAATAATATACTTACCTGTGTAATTATCAACTTAATCATCACATTTCCATGACTTTTGCAACATTATTTTTTTATTTCATTTATATATATATATTTTGTATCATATAATATCTCAAAATTTTGTTTGCTTATATATTTTGTAAAATTATCTGGTTATAAGATATCAACATTTGATTGTCACCAATTAATAGAAAATCTGGTGAATACGTTTGATATTAAATGGATAATACCAGTGTTGAA
This sequence comes from Saccoglossus kowalevskii, assembly GCF_978046115.1. NCBI lineage: Eukaryota > Metazoa > Hemichordata > Enteropneusta > Harrimaniidae > Saccoglossus > Saccoglossus kowalevskii. The sequence continues at coordinate 13,783,732 of NC_140650.1, read as the reverse complement.
TATTGTAAAATTACAAACTTTCAGTTTTCTTTAATAGTTCAACTTTGTATATTTTGTAAAGGATCGGGATTGGGTGTTCCTGTTGCTATGTTATTGGTCGAAGGTGGTGTAGACGCCATACGTACTGTCTGTCAAGCGATATCCCGTGGTATTCCTACGGTTATCTGTGAAGGTACCGGTAGAGCGGCTGATATACTGGCATATGCACACAATAATTGTGTTGTAATGAAGTAAGTTGATTTTTCCCTTTTTTCTTGGCATTATTTGTCTGTAATTTTTGTTGATTTTGTTTAAATTTATGGTGGTTGAGTTAATGGTAATTACAGTTTTAAACCAACTTACCATATTTTCTCCATTATTAGTGCTCACCAACCCAAAATTCCAAAACAGGGACTTCACTTCTGTGTGTGTGACTGCATGTGTATGACAATAGCTGTAGCTATCTATTTTTTTTCCTTCTGATTTATGTTTTAAATAAAATATTTCCTGTGTCGTCGGGGTCAATTTGTTATGGCCGTTATGGACTATGAAAGCATAGCATATTTAGCTTTTTACCAATGTCATACATCACTTGCAAGTAAAAAAAGATGGCTGGGATGTTGCACCCAGGTCTACAGAGGGCGCCATCTATTGAAATCAAATTTAGTCAAGCAAACGTCAGGAATTACAGTACAAAATGACAACATACCACGACCCTGGGCGAAATGTATACTTTGCCTACTGTAGAGGCTGAATCCCTTTCTAACAGCAACTCACTGATAATTTTTTGTGTCATTTAATATAATAGTGTGTGTTGTGCATCTTAATATTCTATGACTGATTTCAACAAAATGGTGACTACTCGACCCTTAGTTTTCACATAACATTTTATGTGCAGGTGTTGAACTTGTGTACGATCACTTTGCCTATGCATTTGTGTCTAAAATAATATGTTGATAAGTGGTCATATTCAAAGATGCATTTTGCTTTAAATATCTACACAGTGAAGTAAGACAAATAAAACCAAGCAAGATTTCCACAGTGAAGGAGAAGTTGAAAAGTGCTTATGGCAATGAAAAGTCTGATGAACAGTTAAAAGATGTGTTGAAAAATATTCAGACAACTGTCAGTGAAGAGAAACTGGTGAGTGTTTGTTCTCATTATTGAAATCTATCTGTGATAATTAGTATCATCAATATTACTACTGAGATAACAGTATGTACAATTAAAATAAAGTCAACAAAATAAAAAAAAAAAATTTTGTCATTTTAACCTTGATTGCAAACTTCTGACAACAAAATATACGAATAATGTGAAACGTGCAATAATTTGCACAATTTGGCCCTGAAAGGTTAAATTATTTTAAATTAATTATTTGAGTTTGTAATTTGATTTTTGGCAGTTAACTGTGTTTGATATGGATTGTGGTGAAAATGCTGACATGGATTTGGCAATTCTCACTGCTCTTTTGAAAGGTATGTTATCAGTGTCCATGTCTATACAGGCCTGTTGCGTTTAATTTAGTAAATGTATGTATAATGCAAGTCTGTATAATTAACAGAATTTATCATATGCAAGTGATGTTATATGCGATGAAGTTCTTACAAGAATTGTTGATGCATGGTCACAAAATTGAAAAACAAGCCTACATTTTGAGAGATTAATTAATTAAATATTCTGATGCAAATTAGTGTGTCTGTGAAAAAAAATTTTTGTGTTTATCTCAGACCATTTTTGATAGTCTACGTCCTTGCTTATTCGCAAAGCTTACAATACAATCTGTGTATTTAAATGCGATGATAATCTTGTCTTTCTCATTTCTGTTTATGCTGTCAAACCCGCCACGTGTTCACTGCATTCTTTGATTCAATTCAATACAAATATGTTTGATTGGTGCACATGGAATGGAATCGCTTTCAAATGCTCACAAAGCAAAAAAATTTGCTTTTCGTGAGGTCGCATATATATCATCATAGATGGTTATGAATGTTACATGCCCTTCTGTAACCTTTTCACCAACAGACTTCCTCACCTAGATTATTCTGCACTTTTTTGTTTATATTCTTCAATAATTCTGGAAATGAACCCTAATTTTGGAGCCAACAGGCTATTTTTGTGCTAATCATCTGAAGGAAAGTGCAGACTATAAATAGGACTATAATTTTGTAAATTTGTGATGAAAAGAGGGAATTGGCGGTGAAAAGATTAATATAAATTTACGTTGACATACATGTCACATTGATTGTTAAAGTAGAATATGGTAAACCATTTAATTTTTAAAATTTCACAATTTGCCAACATTCATGGGAATCAAACTTAGCAAAAGTCACTGTGACATAAAGATTCAAAATGAAACATTCATTGTTACTATAACAATATATTTCACATTTTCACTGACTTGTGAACACATCTCTTCCTAAATCAAAGTTGTTTACATTATCCATAATTATTCGTTTAATACAAACAAATGACATAATTATCATGCATACCAATATCAAACAATAGTCATTTGTATTATGAAAAAAACACTAGATCATGAAATTTGTTTTATCATAAACTGTAGAGAATCTCCTTCATGGTCGATTGTTTAATGTTCAATTCTTGTATTTAGGGGCTGCAGTTAACTGGCAACATCAGATAGAATTAGCATTGTCATGGAACTGTATTGATGTGGCTAGGGAGAGAATCTTCAGTGAAGACAATACTTGGAAGGTATAGTAGTTCACACAAAAACCCTATTTATTGCCTTGGTTTTTTCTTGTTTTTTGATTGATACATTCAGAAATTTTAATATTTCACTTTTCCCACTGGTAATTGTAAAGGATGTTGACATTCAGGGTGAAATGTTTAAGGTAATGTCAGTCGTTATCGTCGACATCATAGTTAACAATTTTCCTGTGGCTACTATACCACACAATGTTTTATTCAAACCTCCTCTGCATGCATTGCATGTTTTCAATAAACTTTTGGTCACAGTTTCTCGTAAAGTATATTGACAACAGTAGGTGCCAATTTAGATGGCAAAAAAACAATGATGGCATTGGCCTAGATGTTGAAGAAAGAGGACAACATCACAGAAGCACTTTGCCACGAGATGGCGACATATCACTAGAGGGCAGCATCACAGTAGCACTTTGACACTAGAGGGCACAATTTATTATAAAATGTTATTGACAGACTATATTCTTAATATATATCTTTCTATTTATAGGGAGAGCAGCTTCATGATTTTATGACTGCAGCATTAGTCGATGATAAAGTAGATTTTGTTCAGTTGTTTTTAGAGAACGGAGTCATTATGCAAGAGTACTTGACCGTATCAAGACTTAGGTATCTCTATAATTCTGTAAGTAATAGTATACTCTGTATTTTAAAAGTACTTTTGGTACTTTTGCCATGTGCATATGTTTTGTCATCAAAAATCAAATAAAAAATTTCAAATATTGAAAAAGAAAAAAAGAAGTTTGGACTGTTACTTTAATAAAGGGATTCCTATTTGTATTTTGAAACTCCCATGGTGCATCTCACTTAACCCTTTAAATAGCAGAGTCAATTTTATCAATTTACAAATCAAAGCTTCAGTTTTTTTTTTTTTTAAATCTTGATTAAGACCTGCAGCTGATGTATTGTAAATACTGTAGAATACTTTATTTTCGCTGAAAAAGCTTTTGGGGCGTTTTGTTTGGAATTTATTTTCACTGATTTTTAATGAGTTTAATGTGAAATATAGGAAAAAAGTATATTCACTGGATTTTATTTTCACGAAATCATCCCTTCAGCGAAAATAGCGAAAATAAATTCCAAGCGAAAATAAAGTATTCTACAGTATTGTAGATAAATACTTTGAAGATGAGCATAATGATGCACAAACATTTTGGTTAGAAAATAAGGGTGAATAAAAAGATAACCTCATTCATTACATTGGTGGATATGACTAATATTAATAATATAATATCCTTACAGTGTGAAGCAGACAGCAACTTTAGAAAAATCATGAGGTCACTTACAAATTCTAAGGTAAGAATGAATAAGGCGAGTGGGTGTATTTACTGTGAACCCAATTAATTATTCACTGGTTTTAAATTTCGCTATTTTTGTTGATAAGTGAAATTCACTGAATTAAATCTATGTGAATTTGTACAATAACAAAAGAACTCATTGTTATCTTGCCAAGTTCATGAACAGAAAATCTAGTGAAATTACTCAAAACTTCAAAATTGTGAAATTAAATGTCAGTAAGGCTTCACAGTATTAGTAGTATATATATTTGCGTAAATGATAGAGGTGTGTACTTTAATGATCCAACATACAATAAAATATATTTTTAGTACCAGTATATTGCGTACTTTTATTGGAAATGCATTTCTAATAGAGCAAAGCCACTACCGGGGTATATACTGTTTTCCCCATGGGTATTCGTTCCGCTGTCGTGATGATATCTTCAATTCTCTAATTTATAATATTATTGACTTCTTGTTAAAAACCACAAGTTTGATTACTATGATATTATACATATAGGTACCTCAGGTGGAATTCTCTCAGATTTGTTTATTTAATGATGATATCTTCAATTCTCTAATTTATAATATTATTGACTTCTTGTTAAAAACCACAAGTTTGATTACTATGATATTATACATATAGGTACCTCAGGTGGAATTCTCTCAGATTTGTTTATTTCATGATAATATCTTCAATTCTCTAATTTATAATATTATTGACTTCTTGTTAAAAACCACAAGTCCGATTGCTTTGTTATTATATTATGCATATAGGCACCTCAGGTAGATCTCTCTCAGATTCGTTCATTTCATGATGATATCTTCAATTCTCTAATTTATATAATATTTTTGTCATTTTTAGTAAAAAGTGATATTTTTGACTTCTTGTTAAAAACCGCAAATCAGTTTGCTTTGATATTATACATCTAGGTACCTCGGATGGACCTCTCTCAGATTTGGTCATTTTGTGATGATATCTTCAATTCTCTAGTTTTGATGAATATTTGTCATTTTTGGTATAAAGTGATGTTTTTAGTCCCCGGGGACTTATGTTTTGACCTCCGTGTGTCCGTGCGTGTGTGTGTGCGTGCGTGCGTCTGTGTGTGTGTCCGGACCTATATCTTAGAAATGCCTGGACCAATCACAATCAAACTTCGCACATACATCGTTCATGATATTATACATATGCACGTCAATTTGTTTCACGATCTGATTCAAGATGGCCGAATGGCAGCCATTTTTGTGCTAAAAATCATCAAAATCAAGCGTTTCTCGGCTGTTTACATATGGATTTTGTTCAAACTTGGTTTATACATTATACATTATAGGATTTTGATGCACATCATTTTGTTTCACGATCTGAATAAAGATGGCCGAATGGCGGTCATTTTTGTGCTAAAAAATCCTACAAATCAAGCATTTCTCAGCTGTTTACAGATGGATTTTGTTCAAACTTGGTATATAAATTTGACATTATAGGACCTTGATGCAAATAATTTTCTTTTTCAGATAAGATTCAAAATGGCCGCCTGGCGGCCATTTAATACATTAGACATTACGGGTTCCTGATGCACGTCATTTTATTTTTCAGATTAAATTTAAAATGGCTGACTGGCGGCCATTTTGTTTTAATGATTGGGCTTCTAAAGCCATATCTCTTAAATGCTTTGACTGATTATATTAAAATTTTGTATATTCGTTATACATCATGTTATATATATATACATGTATTCAAAATGGCTGATTTTGAATGCTGTTTCAGAGCAATATCTCTCAATATGGACAAGTACTTGTTTGACAATCAGATACAAATGTCAATCATTTTAATGTTAGAAAATCATATTCCTGACATGGTTATATTCCAACTATATTACTATAAATAAAACTATATATCTTAAATTTGATAACTAACGGGGACTGTGCCATGCATGGCTAGTTGAATTCTTGTTAAAAACCACAAGTCCGATTGCTTTGATATTATATTATGCATATAGGCACCTCAGGTGGACCACTTTCATATTTGTTCATTTTGTGATGATATCTTCAATTCTCTAATTAGAATGTGCATTGCTAACAGCGGAGCTATCTCAGCCAAGAAGCTGCTTGTTTTCATACATTATAAAAGTTTTTCATTTTCATCCAACATACACCTGAGATATCAGTGTGTAAGTGTTCTATAAAGTTGTAAAATATATTAAGGTAGAAGCCTGCTCATGAATGCAAATACAAAGAATGCAAAGAATTTATTCATTTTTCAATAAATTGTTCTTCTGGGCAATATAATTATATTGACTTGTGTTTGGGGTCATCAGCTTATTTTTCGAGAAAAATGATGGTTGTATTTTAGTGGATAGTGGCCATTTTGGCAGTATTATTATAATAATAGTGATTTTACCATAGGTTCCTATGACAGAGATATTATGCCATATCTCAAACTGTAGGCTGAAAATTATATAATGGGGTACTTTCTGTTGTCCTCAATAATTTAAAAAATCTGGGATTGAAAAGTGTCAATAAATGCAATTATTAGTGATTTTTGAAGAATACTAGTTTCTCAAAAATACATCACTGTAACATACAAAATAATGCTATTTCACAGTGCCATGAGACATTAACTTAATGATTTTACATAATAAACCAATTAACATTGTCATGTGATTTATGACAAACTTCCTCAAAAATTATGAGTAGGCTCCTACCTTAAGTGATTATTCCGTAAGTACAAAATGCTGAACTATGCTGTATTATATTTAATTCAATACTTGAACTTAAACATTACCACAAAAGCTTGATTATTTTGGCTGGTTGATGTAAATATTTAACAAACTGACACATTTTACCCAAATATTAATTAATACTGTTATATTATCTTAAACGGATAAATGTATTTTTCAAATGGTAGAAAAAAGGTCCCTTTACTCTACGTGATGTTGGTCAATGTATTAGAAAAATTGTGGGTGCACATTACGAGCCACTGTATTTGAGAGACAGGAAATTTAGAGGCACCAGGCGAGATGTGAAGGCATTGGTAGCACTCTCAGTCAACTTAACAGGTAGGAATTTTAAAGTACATGTGTTTACAATAGTTTTGTCATATCCTCTCTAATAAATCCATGCAACTTACAGGTCAGGTGACATATCATGTCCAATGCATTTTAATCTGTATGTGAATGACTTCATTAAACCAGGTAACATTAAATAATTATAAAATTAACTTTCTACTTCATGCGGATGGCCCAGTATTGATTTCAACAACACAATTAGGTTTGCAAAATGCATTAAATAAATTATCTGAGTACTGCCACAAACTCTAGGTAAATCTTAATAAAACCAAAACATCTTTAGAAGACAGAATCTGTAAGCAATGTTCCCAGATCAAAATTGAAAATGAAGAACATTTCTTCATGAAATGTCTTAGGTACCAAACAGAAAGACAAAAGTTATTTAATAATATCAATATTCCAGAAGAATTAAAAAGTGTTGTCCAGATATTTAAATATACCGGTATTATGAGTTCAAGAGAAGACATACTAATAAGACAAGTTGGTCAATACAAAATATTTGAAATCAGAAATAACAATAACTGACATTTTACTTTAGTTTTATATGTATTGTACTTTATTACTAACATTTTGTTGCTGTCTATCAATGGAATTTATTTCTAGGGATGCAATAAATTCATTATTATTATATTATGTGAAAAGTCAGGTGACATTATTTCAAGCAAGAATATAAAATACTGTTGTTCAAAAACACATCTGAATCTGAATCTTGCTCATCAGAATTTCAAGCTCGAAAAGTAGGTCCAGAAAGTAACAGACAGATTTTAATGAAACTTGGTATAAACAAAAAAAAAAGCATTTCATTTTTAATTTAGCAATCTGCAAAATAAAAAACCCAGCAAATAATTAAGTCTTATTATTTGACCTTTGACCCTTTCAGGTATGGGAATTGTGCACAAAGCTCAGCAGGAATACCTCAAATCAGAGAAGTTGGAAGAGAGACATACCGAGGAGGATGATGATGATGATGATGACGATGACTTGGAATATCTCAGTTCATTTCAACTTACTAATCCAGGCATGAATTTTGAAAAACCATATCGAGAATTGTTCATATGGGCTGTACTCATGGGCAGGTAGGATATTTTCAGCTTTTCTCGAAAATGAATGACAGATTCATTATTGGGTGAAATTATGCAGGATATTAACAAGTTTATTCTAATTTTATGTTCTGTAAACCACTCAATTGTTGCCGCTATCATCAAAATTTGGGAGTTTTGAAGGGTTTTTGGATACAACATTTCACAAATATTTCTCATACTTGCTGTCTGAATAATCAAAATGAAATGTTCACTGATGCAAAATGTTGTCATTTTCTCTAATTTGTGAAATTTGCATAAAAAATGTACAGTTTATTAGAGTGCATTTTAGAATTTCCATAAAAGTGATATTGTCTGGAAAATCGTGTGCAACCACACGTACAGTGGAAATCAATTCAACTTGGTAGTTCAATATTAGCAGCATACACCACTTTGTTTTGTTTGGTGATTAACTTAAACAATAATCGGAAGCTTGGAAGTTCACTCGGAGAGAGAGTATCAATGAGGATCTGTCATCAAACAGGTGGTGCATGTTTATCAACACCGAGTGACAACTAGTGTGATTTCTTACATTAAGAGTAATCAACTTCAACCATGGTATTAATAATTATCATCATTGTAATTTATCATATGATGTATTACCATAGCGATGTAGCAATATAGCTCGCAATTGCTTTTGTTTACTTGTATTGTAATTAATTATTCACTGGGTATTAATTACACTATTTTTGCTGATAGGTAAAATCCACTAAATCAAATCTATGTGAAAATGTAAAATAAAAGTCATTGTTTCTTCGACAAATTCGTGAACTTGAAACCCAGTAAATATGCTCAAGATAGAGAAAATACATTTTTGACTTTTATATAGTTTCATATATCCACCTAAACCTTGTATTATCACTCACATTACATAATATAGAATGGATTTGGCGGAATTTCTGTGGGAGTATGGTGATGAAGCAATATCTTCTGCCATTGCTGCTGTGAAAATCTTTTCTGATATGGCTTATTTGATGAGCAATCCAGAAGATAAACAAAGTTATCTAGAGAATGCTAAGTAAGTAATACTTCAATTAAAATAAAAATTACATGCTGAAAAATAAATATGAATTATTAACCGTTGTACCTATTTTCTGCTAGAAAATTTGAGCAGCTGGCTGTGAATGTGTTAGATGAAAGTTACAATTGCGATGAAACTTTAGCTGGGATGTTGATTGAGAGGAGACATACAAACTGGGGTGGTATGAATATATTAAATATGGCTGCCGAGGCTGGATGCAAGGTGAATACTTCAATGATAGACATCACATTTTAGTTTTTATCGCACTTTTGTTTATGATTAAAGGATTCAACAGCATATTAACAACATCAACCAACATATAGTAGATGCATACGTACTGTCTGAGTTGTTTTGAAACATGTCCACCATTTTGAAAATACAGGTCTGTGTTATTTTGTGATACACTGTGGATGCAAAATATCAATTTATAATGATTTTAGTGATAATAAGTCAACACAAACCCTGTATTATACTCACATACTTAATTGCCACCATAAAATTAAATTAAATATTTTTAATTTTGCAGGCATTTGTATCCCACCCGTGCTGTCAAAATCTTCTGAATCAGATATGGCAAGGTGGTATATGTTCATCTCCGACTGAGGTAAACAATAGATCCAACACATGTTTGAGTTTATGATATATTGCATTTTAGAGATCAATTTACATTAAAGGGCAGTAATAAGTACATTATGTATATTAATGCTTAACTGTTGTATGGCACCAATATTGAATAAGCACTCTGTCTGCTGCCTTTAAAATAGCAGCACAAATAAGAGACAACCGAAAATCATAATTATTCATAACACTACAAATGACTCATTAATGGTTGGTAAACTCTGCCTCAATGCTCACTATTAAATTAAATTGTACTTTTTCTCAAATGTTTCTTAATATTCCTTTTCTGCAGCCTGCAATCACCTTTTTAATCTGTCTTTCTTGAAACCATCTCTGCTCCAAGGTATGATTCTATATTTTTCAAGCTTGTATATTAATTTTTTCAAAGGTGGATACATTTTGAGGAGTTACTTTTTATAACAAATAACTTGTTGGTAATAAATTTCTATATTAATACAATTAATATCATTCACAAAAGTACATGACTATAGTTAATTTTGTGCCCTTAAATTTATCCGCCTTTGATATTTGATTATATATCCTTCTATCAGTCCTATTTTCCAACATATATTTTTATAATATTCATTTCTGAGAAATTGACCTGCATGTACCGGTACATACAAAATTATGTTTGCACATGAACTACTGTAAAATACCGTATTTTAGCTGAAATTAATTTTTGATGAAAAGACATTTGACAGCTGGCTTTTTAGTCTATTTTTAATTTGTTTGAATACTCTCCAGGTTATTCTAGCCAGTATTTTCCCTCCATGGTTGTTAAATTTAAAGTACAAGGATAATACAGGTGAAGTTTTGACGAGGTTCCAGAAGACTAAAATATTTATAAATGCACCAGTTGCCAAATTTTGGGGTGGAACGGTAAGTCTTAAGTATTTTCATATGATAATGCAATTAGTTTGATAGATATTTTCCACTACTTGGAATTCTCAGTACTTTGAATATAGCACGTAAGTTTGCTTGATTAAACTGTGACTAAGTTACTTTTGAACTTCTGGGGTTGACACATTTTGTGTTTTGCATTACAAATTGCACACAGAGTACAATGTTTTGTACAGAATACTAATTAGAAAATGCACAGAACTGTCAGTCAAGTCATCATTGTAAATTTTTACAATTGCAAATAAATTTGTCACCTGTATTTGAAATCTTGATGTATGAATAAGATTAATATTTGCATCCAGCTGAAACATAGCAAAAAATTTCCAAAGTCGCATGCATTCACTCTCAAGGTGCTGAGAATTGCTCAAGGTACATTCTCTCATATTATCAATTTTCCTTTGCTAATATTTCACATTTTATGTCTGTTACAACAATGTTACACCATCATTTGCTCTACAATGTTACTACCTGTAGTAGGGCCACTAAAGATGTCTGCAGAACATCCAGCTTATTACCACATATCATTTGCTAACACACATTTTTCTCTGCCGTTCACCATATCATATCAGTTACATATGTTTTAAAAATGCAAAGCAACTCACTGATTCATGACTGAGTTTGATTAGTTTTAAAAAAATCACCAAATCTTCTTTACCAATTATGACTGTGCTGTATAGTCAAAATATTAAATTGTAAATTTTGGCAGTTTAGTTTATTTACTATTAATACCCTGTACTGGATTTCCAGGTAACATAAATAATGCTGCATTAATGAACAGCGCCCTCAATCACTTATAAAGTGATCATTACCTTCAATCATTTATTTACTATAACTGCATGTATATTGTTTCCTTTCAGTTTTTATACATAATATTTCTACTGTGGTACAGCTATGCTATTCTCTTTAACTTTGGTTCTACTCCTGACATTGGTGATATTCTTCTCTTTGGCTGGATTTGTACACTTATGGTAGAAGAATTCAGACAGGTATATTTCAATCCCAAACAGTATTAATGTAGATTTGTTCACATTCTGATATTGGGGACCCTCTTGTAGTCTTGTCTTCTGACACCATGTAGAATATGTTATGGTACATACATGGTTTTTCATGCACCAGCTGCTGATGTAGCATTTCCCTTCACATCTTGAATTCAGTTCACAATTAATATAGTCATATCACAATCTTTGTGTAAGTTAATGTATTCAATGATAAAATAATCGCACAAGTTTAGGATTGTAAAAACCACAGTTGTGTTCAGTTGTATGTAAACACATGAAGCCATGGCTGAGTTAAGTGTTTATAAGACATGGTAAAACACATTGTGATAACAATTATAATTTACTGGCTACACCAAAATGGTAAAATTGAAAGATTCAATTGCCTGGCACACTGTATCGCAACGAACTAAGCCTAATGTGCCTAACAAAAGGCTTATTGTAGACCTTGTGATTTTCTCATTATAAGTTCAATGCATACCACCTGACGTTGAAAGGACCATTCTAATGCATGTAGTAGTCAATCGGTATTTGTTAGAGGCTCTATGTGATGCTGCTGGTTTGTAAACCCATGCTGGACCATCATTTTTAATAGTTAAGGAAGAACTCTATCTTGCACATTTGCTATAAGCTACATAGTCTTAACCAAGGTGCAAGAGCTGCACATATTAGTGTAGGTTTTCAAAATATGTGAGATTTACTACAATATAATTTAATACTGCTTACAAAATATTTGATCAGTAGAATTAATATCAGTTATGTACTTATTAGCTACTTTTTGGCTTGTTGTTATTATTCTAACAGTCTGCTAACTTTCTTTAACGAAAGGTTTTTGTTCAGCATTTACTAGGAAAGTACTCTTTATTTGTTCCAACAATACTGATTTACGAGGAAAACAACTGTTTTTCAGAATTTTTTCAGAACATGACTCAAGTAAAGAGTGCAACATTTCCCTCAATATTAAAAATAATTCAATTTTTAAACAACAACACTCTGGATTCAAACCAATGATTTTCAGATCAGATAACGTGCATGCATGTTCACTCGACTGAATGAGCTGAGCAGTGGTTTGTGGTTGAAAAGCATACATGTAGTTTTAATACTATGATATGTATATGAATCAGGTGTGATTTCTACAGGTCATTGGTTTATTCTTCTATGCAAAAAGAGTTACATAAAAAAATGTACGCAACACGCAACCCGTTGACTGCAAAAAAAAAAACTCTTAAAAGCCACTACATTGGCAGTATTACTTTGTTAAAGTACGGCAACTTTAATGCTTATGGTAGTTAACAGGGTTGAGGTTCTAGTAAATGTCTGTGGCACACTTAACAGAAATTAAAAATTTAGGGCAGGGCTTGACTGTTTACTAGAACCTCAACTTCAAACAAGACATTATTAAACTACTGTTAGTGTGCCTCATAGCCATATTTTAACTATCAGTTAACTGTTACATGTACATTAGTAATTACACTCACAATATGAATACAACCATTACATTAGCATTTTACGCTGCATTAAACACAGAGATATTGTTTTCTCATCACAAATTCACAAAATAGTCCCGTTTATAGTCTGCACTTTCCATAAAAAAATTGGGGCAAAAATACCAAATTTTTTTGAGTAAAAACTGAAAATGGACTCAAATTTTGTCTGTAGGCTCCAAAATTTTATTTCCAGAAATATTGAAGAATATAAGAAAAAAGTGCAGACAAATTTGGGCAAGAAAGTCTGGTGGTGAAAAAAAAGAAATAAATGTATGGGTCACATAGTTAAGAATGATATAACTCGCATAATAATTAAATTAACAATTTGTTTATATCATTTAACAGTCACTGATACCGGAAGAGCATGAATCTGTTGACCAAAATCTCAAGAAGTGGGCCAGTAGTTGGTGGAATATAATGGACTTTCTGTCAATAGCACTGGCAATTAGCGGTTTCACTCTACGATGGTTTGAACCCACATTTGAAGCAGCAAGGGCTCTGTATGCTGTCAACTGTTCCCTGTTTATTCTGCGCATCATGAGGATGTTTTCACTGAACAGTACACTTGGTCCAAAACTCATCATGATTGGCAAGATGGTAGGTTGTCCACATAAACTATTGCCTTGTTATAAGCTGGCTCAAACTTAAAAATACAAATTTTTATTCATTTATTTCTATCAACACAACAAACTAATTCTTTTTATTTATATAAATATCTATAAATGTCAATGGCTATTGAAATCCAACCAGCCAACTAATGAACATGTGACATATTGACATTACTTGAAAATGTTCCAATGTTTATTTCATGGGCCAATAGAAACCTCTTGTTTCAGTTTGGATTTTGAAATTTATAAATATTTGTTTGAAAGCAATGATATTTTTGACTTTTTCTTGAAAACTATAGCTCAGTTGAATTGATATGTTGGTACCTTGGGTGGACTTCTATTAGATTAGTTCTTTCTGTGCATCAGGGGAACACTCCAGGCTCTGCTGAAACATCAGAGCTATTTTGACGATTAGGTTACTTGTTTACTATAGCAAAAAAGAATTTAAAGTTTAGAAAATTTAGTGTGTTTGTTTCTTTCAGTTAATAGAGATGATGTTGTTCCTTGTCATACTACTGGTGTTCCTCATCAGCTATGGCGTGGCATCACAGGCATTGCTATACCCAAATAGACGCACTGCATACTGGGGAATATTTAGAGATGTTGTGTATATGCCATATTTTCAAATCTATGGAGAGTTATTCCTTGAAGAGCTTGATCCTCATTTCGGTGAGCTTTACAGTGTACCGGTACCGGTATATCATTTTCAACATTTTATACAACTTGAGTTTGAGTGATGAAAGTTACATCCAGGATGAGCTGCAAACTTATGATCTTTCAGTGATGAGTTTAATATTAACTTTGTAGTTAAAAAATTATGAACTAGGTGATATACTACCAGTGTTGGATTAGTCAGCGTTTAGTGCATATTCGCTAATGTTATGTACATGTACATGGCCCACAACTCAAGCAATCACAAATTTACAACAAGTGACTACTGTAAAATACTTTATTTTCGCTTTGAATTAAATTTTCGCTAATTTCACTGAAGGAATGGTTCAGTGAAAATAAAATCTAGCGAATATACCTTTTTTTCTATATTTTATATTCAACTCATCAGAAATCAATGAAATAAATTCCATACAAAACACTCAAAAAGTCTTCAGCGAAAATTAATTCCAGCTAAAACAAAGTATTTTACAGTAACATAGAATTGGTCAGCACTTCAAATACTGGTACTCAATAATTCTTCATCATCATCAATTATTCATATAATTAAATATGGTTAAAATTTAAATGTACTGTAAATGCATTAATTATTCACAGTTTTTTTATTTCAATATTTCTGTTGATAAGTAAAATTTGCTACATTGAATCCATGTGAAAATGTGGAATAACAACAGAACTCATTGTTTCCCTGTAAATGTCCATGATTTTAAAAGCCAAGAATATTGCTAAAAACATCAAATTAGTGAAATTAAATTGCAGTAAAAAAAAAAATTTACAGAATTGCTTTAAATTGAATTTAAATATTATTTTTTTTCTGTTTTAGTTGATGGCGAGAACCCAGTATGTGATGCCAGTAGTGTAGACCCCACACAGAGCTGTTCTACGGGACACCCGTTAGTCCCTCTATTATTGGCTGGTTATCTAATTGTCGGGAATGTATTGTTACTTAATTTGCTTATTGCTATATTCAGGTAAGTGTAAACTCCTCCGATCAAACAAATAAAAAAGATTTTGTATTTTTTTTTGCATGTGGCCACTAAGGCTGAAAAAAATAGTTTTGCTTTCCGTTACAGGGAAAATTGAAAAATGATTTTTTTTTGTAATAAGAATAACATAACAATAAGATATATTCAATATTTAACATTTATGAAATGAGACTTTCAAATGTTTGCATTAAAGATTGATTGATATCAACAAAACATTTTCTGAAACGGAAAACAATTCCCGTACTCTACCATTATATAGGGCACGTCATTGGTATGTTAAATTCTAACAGAAAATGTGTAGGCAACAGATTTCAATCTGACACATACAATGACGAGAAGCAAAACTTTTTTTGGGCTCAAATGGTGATGAGCAGCAGAATTATAGAATTTAAACTTAATTTGCATATACGATCTACCCTTGTTAGCTAAGCCAATAAGAGACCAACTTGATGATTATCAGCGCAGTACACACATACCTGCATATGATATTTAGGTAAACTTCACTATGGCAGATCAGAGTTTAATTGTCATGTCAAGTTGAACATACACCTTTACATAAATATTTTAAGTATGACCATTGTGATGTGTTAATTCTTTCAGTTTTGTGTTCGAGGAAATTCAAACCAACTCTTTACAAGTTTGGAAGTATGACGTTTATCAACTTGTTATGGAATTTGACGACAGGCCGCCATTGGCCCCACCATTTATTATCTTCAGTCATATATATTTGCTGTTTAAATGGTTTTTCAGGAGAATGAAAAAACGAACTGTAACAGGTAAGCTAGAACACTTGTCTTTATTATGTAGTCACTTTGTTTCGTCACAAGAAGCGCTGTCTCAGCACAGACCTGTGTCATATGACTCCTTACTAGCCGATTTTCGCTAAAATAGCACTTTGTCGTCGTTTACGCCAGTGTTTATACACAAAACTTGATAAGTCTTTTAACAATTTAAGTTACTTTTCAATCACTTATTTTAGTGAAATATTGTTTAGTGAGTGAAATATTAATGTCATACATAATTCAATCTTTGGAACAGAAAAAACTAAGACATAATATACAATAATAAAATTTGTGTTTGAAATTCGTAATTTGCCGCGTAATTTCAGGTTTCAACTATCTTGACATAGAATATCCTTGAACGCAATAAAATCATGTGAGGAATGCCTTCTGGAACAGCAACTAGCAGCGTAAACTGATTGCAAATTGTACGCATTTTTAGATTCAGTTCATTTTTACAGTACATGTATTACAAGTTTCATTTATTATTATTTAGTAAAGAAATCACTAAAACGCTTTATAATATGTGTAAAATTTCGAAACGTTCAAAGTTTTTAACAAACTCCCGGCACTCCTTGCATATTACGGTATGCATCAGATGAGTATTGAGAGGACGCCACCTTGCATCGTCAATGATGTCATCCTCACAATGATCATTTCATATGCATTGGTGATCTGTTATTGTATTGTTTATTTCATTTTCAGCCCAAACATATTCCAGTAAACATCTGGAGATATTATGGCTACTTGAAAAAGATTCGGCAGCCAGCTATCGAAAGAAAAAAATGCACGAAGAGAAAGCTACTATTGAAGAAAAAATTAATAAAATAGAAAAAAAGTGAGTTGCTCTTTGTTGATTGAAGTACTGACAATTGGATAACAAGTACTGGATAAGTTACTCAACAAATTTAAGCACATGACAGTAATATTATTGCAAACTCACTTTGACCTTTTCACCACAAGTTCCCTCTTTTTCAGCAAAAATTCACAGAATAGTTCCATTTATAGTCTGCGCTTTCTTTCAGAAGATTGAGACAAAAATAGCTGAATTTTAAATTGAAAGATGGCTCCAAAATTATTTTCAGAAACATTAAAGAATATGTTGAACTTCAGCATACAAAATTGTCAAAGAAAGTACTTTCAGTAAATTGGTGTCTGTTCAAAATACAAGCAGCCTCTCGGCTGAGATAGCTCCGCTGTTAGCAATGCACGTTTCAATTAAAGAACTGAAGATATCATTAGAAAATGTACAAATCTGAGAGAAGTCTACCTGAGATACCTACAAGTATAACATCAATTGGACTTTTGGTTTCTAACAAGATTTTGAAAATATCATTTTTTACCAAAAATTGACAAAATTTTCATCAAAATTAGAGAATTGAAAATATCATCACGAAATGAACAAATCTGAGAGAGGTCTGCCCAAGGTACATATACATCAAGTTTCAAAGCGATAAGAATTGTAGTTTTCAAGAAGAAGTCGAAGAAGTAAAAAGTTGACTCGGACGACGGACATCGACTGACCCCAACGGATAATCACTCATATGATAAGCTCTGCTCGGCAAAGTCAACAAAGGAGCTAAAAATAAAAAAAATGTCATCAATACTTTATTCACTTATGAACAATGTTTTTATTTTGCAGATTGGACATGATTTTAAAATACAATGAAACAAAGCTGCAGAAAAAGGAGATGAGGAGAGAGGGGCGACCGAGAAAGGAAGGGGGGAGAGGTAGATCTGATGGAGATGACCAAGGAAGAGAACTTTGTAAGAGGAAAAACTCTCAACCTGCCACCAGGAATGGTGTTGGTGTTATACTGCCCACTATTAGTAAGCACCATGATAATGCCATTGCGGGTCCAAGTGGGCATGATGTTACAGATGGTCACCATGGCAACATGGAAAATGCAACACAGTTGAAATATAAATATCAGAAACTGAAGGAGAGGTTTTCATCAGATGATGAGGACAGAGTGAAAGCTAAGAAAAATAAAACCCGCAAATTTGAAAGAAAAGAAACTGGGGATGGAGAGAGAGGGATACAAATCGTGGTAGGAGAGCTAAGTGATCAAGATCAGAAGGATCACTATGTGCAGAAGAAAAGAAGACATAAGTATGAACAGAGAGATCATCACATGGATATTGTGAGGGCCCCAAGCCCAAGAAGTTCTTTGAGATTAGGCAACAGAAAAGGTGCGTCTCCAGACAGAGACCCCGATAGAAGGGTACACTTTAGTGAAGAAGATGTCTGGAAAGCAGAAGAAGATGATATCATCCTTGAAAAGTTGACGAAGGGTTATTATGATGCTCCTTTGTTGCTAGACAATGTTGTGGATTTGGGAGATGATGGTAATGCTGTTGCCATGGAAATGGATGAGGAAGAACGACGACAAAAAAGAAGGAAGAAGAAAAAGGCAAGACATCACAAGAAGCTATTGGATTCTGACTCTGAGTAGGTCTCAGTAGATCTGGCTAGATAGGTTCTTGGAATCATGTCAGTTAACTCCAGCTTTGGAGTTTCAAGTAGACTTTAAGTCTTGTTGAAAATAATTAAGAGAAAATGACTACAATATGAGAGAAAAATGAAAGATAATACAAATGACTTGTATTCCTTGCAAATATTCATGAGCTGCAGTTTGCATAGCACAATCAAATGTACCGCACCTTCTCTGTGAGTCCAGTATAAGAGCAACCTTATCTTTCCAATGCCAACTCAATGATACACTTATCCCAGGATGTCACAAAAAGTTACAATAACAGTGCGAACAGAAAATATAATTAGGAAGCATACAATTACGTACATATTAGGCAAATATATTAGTTTCTGATTGGTTAATCTGCTTATTCAAGCAATAGGTCTACATAGCTACATCTACTTCTGAGGCTGCACGATACAAGTCATTTGCTGTTCCACAATCATTTCATTATTTTTGGTTCTTCATTTCTTCATGTTACTATTATCCTACAGTATCGTAATGAAAATGTCTGAACACCTGCATCAGAAATTAGGTGTATCTATGCTTATAGATACTGTAAACATCATTTTATTCTACTCCCACCACTGTCATTTATGCACCTAATGTGTAATTATGAAGACATCTTTGGCTCATTTAATTTTATTTATATACATATAATAGTATACATGTTCCATGCATCATATTGTGTTTTTTGTAATTTTCCATGTATATACCTATGTCAGAACTCACTCTAGTTTGATCATTTCATGGTCATATCTTTGATTTTCAGTAATGTAATCAGTTTGACTGCAATCATCAACATTGGCCAGTTTGCCGTGCTTTTATTCATTCATTGTTTTCAACTTTTTTTAAGATTTAGCAAGATTGCTTTGTAAATTTAACATACATTCAAAAAAATTGTAATCACATATCTTAACCGGTATATCACCATACTGTACCGCCCCCCCTGGGTGAGTGTGCCACAGACTCAATGACGAAGCCAAAGCTACTGATTGAGAATCATTCACTAACAGAAGTGACTTTGGGAGAACCTTGGTTAAGGGCTGCAGGTGATTGTGTTCAACCGAGCCTGCTTGATACAATGATAGCACATTAAAATGCTATAAAGATAGTAAAAGACCACTTAGTACAGTTGTCATTGATGTAATCTTTGTTTTTGCGCTGGTTGTTTATATTTATGAGGTAAATATGTTTATTCAAATTACTGTAAAATACTTTAGTTTAGCTGGAATTAATTTTTGCAGAAATGACTTTTTGGATGTATGGAATTTATTTTCACTGATTTTTGACAAGTTTAATGTATTAAAAAAAATGTATATTTGCTAGATTTTATTTTTACTGAATCATTCGTTCAGCGAAAATAGCGAAAATTAATTCCAAGCTAAAATAAAGTATTCTACAGTGTACTTAAACATTCTAACATATTGATATGTAAAGAGAAAATAAATATGCATAGTACTTTGACAATAGAATTGTAGTGGTAAATTCTTCAATACTATGGATAACCTATTTTATCTAATTCATTTTTACTTGCTGATTTGCCATTATGTTTATGTAATCAGAAGAAAAATCCATGCAAAGAAAAGTAATTTTATGTGTCTGCCATAGAGGGCGCTATACTAGTTTTACTATGATGAGGCTGACCTATTACGGTATGCTTCGTAATTATTTTGTAAAGTGAAAATCAATTTGCCAGTTTTTTTTGCTCAGGATAAAATTACAATGTATTGGTTAATTACCCAACAATATTAAATAAGGTTTTCTTAGGAGATTTAATGCTTGCAGTAAATATCTCCCCAATTTTTTTTTTTTTCAGAACCGTATATCAAAGAACAACTTTGTACATTTGCACTACTCTTGTCACATTTAATATCATCATGCATGTTATCTGTTGAGGTCTTCTACGGTAAAATACTGTTCCCACCTAAAAGACGCTATGATGTAATTCATTTTTAATAATTGTTTCTGTAATATGTATATTTCTTATAAACCCAATGTATCTGTATATGAAGTATGATTTTCTGAATATATTTGTCAATGCATTAACAAATTATCTATTTTTATAAATATTCATGTACAAAGGTTTTAAGTGTATATACAGAGAAGTATACAATCAAAGTTGTGCATGTACTTGCATTTAGTTTTTATTTTCAACTCCATTTTATACAATAATATTAAGTTTACAAATTGCATAAATTAAAGGAAAATACAATGATGTAATTTGTTTGGTGTATGTGTGATTGGACTTTAGAACAAAATCTGGGGGGGGGGGGAAGTACTCCAAGTCAGACCTGGTACCCATGCTAAAGTATAGCTTTTCAAAAAAGCCTCTAAACACGAACTTATTTTTGTGAAATTATAGCCCTTTTCAAGTGCAGAAACTTAAAATAGATACCCTATATACTTACTAAAATCATACTGTTTCCAAGTTGAGGTAACCTGAATTCATGAGATTCCTTTTTTAACACTTTATATATTTTAAAATGTTCGACCCTAAACATGGTACATGTGTCAAATAACATCCTTTTTACGCGTTTTTTTACTTCAGCTTGCATACCATATTTTATTCAGAGAACCCCACCTGGGAGGAAAATAATCCAAATGTAGCATAGATAAGAGCCATGAACAGAACCACTCTTAAATCATACCTGAGGTCAGTGTGCCCTCTATTGAGACTGATTTTGATAAGACCCTGAGTTTATTGACTGCTGAAGAAAGATCTTCAAGAAGGTGTAGGTGGCTTACGACAACAACTTAAATATTGTGGTTG
Source organism: Saccoglossus kowalevskii (assembly GCF_978046115.1). Taxonomy (NCBI): domain Eukaryota; kingdom Metazoa; phylum Hemichordata; class Enteropneusta; family Harrimaniidae; genus Saccoglossus; species Saccoglossus kowalevskii. The sequence continues at coordinate 13,762,301 of NC_140650.1, read as the reverse complement.
TTGATTTCTATTGTGTTTAGATTTATTTGTTTTAGAAAATTTGAATTTCATTTTAACAAATTCTAAAAATGTAGTATGATGTTGTTAAAAGCCTCTATATAAATGTGTGATTATTTTTGTCACGTCAATTAATTAGCACAACTAGTTGTGTCACTTAAAACTTTTGTTTTTCAGTGCTGTGTCATATTGGCTTAGAGGGCACACTGTCTGGGATTAAAGACCAAAGTGGGTAAGGGTGGGGTGGGGTGGGTACCTGCCATACAATAAAGAGACCAAAGATACTGATTATAATTTGTTCACTAAAGGAGATCATGCATCCCAAACATAGAATATGGTTTCTTTGACAAAATTCTGGTTCACAATCAGCACTTGCACTAAAATGTACAAAAGAGTGCAAGTGGCATTCATTGTCTTGTGAACTGTCATCTGGTTTAATTTTGTCAATAAAATGCATCAATACAAATATAAGAGACAGTAGCACAAATATTTTATTAATAATTAAAGTACATTTATTTAAAATAAAATTAGATAAATTTTAACACAATAAAACTAAAATCAATCGCAGTAATAAATACTTTTGTCTAAAAATAAATACATAGAAAAATCACTTTAAATTGAAGTAAATAACACCTACATACATTTCAACTGAAGGGCAATTTTTAAAAAACAGAAATTACAATACACAGTATATTTGTATTTCCATGTACCCTGGATTCAAAAATCTCAAAACACAATATTAAATAAACTCTGCACTTTACAAAATGAGTTATTCGATTGCACAACAAATTTCTTTAAAAAACTTGAAATAAATATAGTTCTATAGTATGATGACCATGAATAGCAATGATGACTAATTTAACTGTTAAATATGACTAATAAAAATCACACTCTCTCTCTGGTGTGATTAGATGAGGTACATGTATTATAATGTGGATTACTTATTTTAGCTGGAATTTTATTTTCACTAAACCATAAATAGGAGTTGAATTACCGGTACATGTAAATTATTCATGGATTTCAATTCCACTGATTTTACTCTTAGTGAAAATTTCAAACTGAAATAAAGTATTCTACAGTAACAATCTCCAGGCTTAGATAGATGAACATTGCACCATTTGATGAAACAATTACTAATTTAAAGATTTCTACCGGTATTATGAATATATTGCAGTAATTTGTTATTATTTGACTGATGTATAGCTACCTATATCAACCTATGTGATACATATAGAAACCATTTCTGTGAGAGATGATTTAAGTTTAGGTTCTGCTAAACCTAAAGCTAAATCTGAGACCAAAATCTTTGACATCCATAAAAGGTGCTCCCCAAAGAGTTACAAAAACAAGAGTGTTGGGTTGGGTTGTCTGCATCTATTGAATTTTTCAAGATATCCGGTACTAAAATAGCAGAAATGTCAAGTAGACAGACAGACAATACAACATGGGTTGGTCTGCTGTGGTTGAACTGCATAAGCATTCACTGTTCTACCGGTAAATGACTTATAGCCAAAAAAATGAAGTGGTAACATGCATTTCCTTTATTTTTTTTAAATTGATGTATAAATTATTTTACAAATATTTTGTAAAATATGATGTGACACTCCTCACCTTTCAAACTGACATGATCAATGTCCAGAAACAAATTTATTTTTGTTTTGTTGGCCTGATATGTATTATTAAAAACATCCCATACTATTAGGTGAAATTAATAACATACACAAATGTATTAAAATGTAAATGAATTCTGGGAGAATAAAATAATCATTGAATCCCAATAGAATTTCAAAATTTCTACTCCCATAATAAATATTTATTAGGCAAATAATCTAATATGTAAAAAGCACTGAAGCTGATATAGCTAGCGTACAATTATGAAGATTAATAATATTGAAGGTTAATACAATGTTGGCTAGCCTTCAAAAAATACATGTCTATTATATCTTGGGATACTTGGCCAGTTTCGATCATCAATCCTGTGATCTGAACTCAGATTACAGTAATTATCAAGACGGAAGCTCCATGATAGTGTTTTTGGTACAAGGAAGATAAATTTTCATTACATATACTAATTCTGCTGTTATTCTCATTGCAAAGACTCTGGCTTGTATTCAATGGGATACACAATAACAGTAGTTAAGACCAACATTTTGCCTACAGTAGCAAATAACTGCACATTCCTACGACTGTGAAGACTTTTTTCAATCATTATGGATGCTGCATACAATCACAAGCTTCCAGTTCTTTCAACGGTTCATTCAAATTCATTGCCTTGAACAGAAAGCAAAAAAAAAATCATTTCTCAAATCAAAATCTCACATTTTTTTGTATGAAAACAATTTTTTTAATTGTTGAGCAAGACATATACTCGTAGTCCCTGGAAAATTACGGCATTTTATTAAAAAATTATAACAAAGGCAAAATGCTGCCTCAAAATTGTTGTGAGAAAAATGATGGTGCTACAGAGTTACAGAATTACAATGAAGTCAACAAACTCATGTTTATATTATAAATATACTTGAATATTTATAAACCCAACTGTTTCCACTTCAAACCAATCTCATTCAACATCAATCGACACAAGCATTTCAAGAAGCGCTGATGCAACATACAGAAATTAGAATTGCCCAAGTCACTGCGCAAGTGCCTACACTGCATTTGAATTTATAAATATTTCAGGTTTATAAATATCTGTTATAAAAATACACCAAAGTACATTCATTAAATGATAACAAAAATTGCATGTCAAAATTGAATTTAGGATCTTAAAAACCAATAAGCAACTTGAAGTCGTAATAGATGACCTTTTTTCCAAGATGAGTCACTATCCTAAATATAGACGGTGAGTAATACGTATCCATTACACTTGAAAGGAAGCAATCAAGACAGAATGAGTGTGAAATACTGGATATGGATGTAGGATAATTGTAATTAGAGAAATTCTCCTAAAATTCATTGACTTAAAAACAAACTTACCCTTCCACTCAACCTATTGGCTGTATTCATCATGTCGTCTAGCCTTCCTTTCATCTGATCATGCAATTCACATTCTATGCATGGGTGTTCTGGGAGAGAGGAAGAAAGTGAAACGAAAAAAATTAAATTTCGGTATTGCGGTGTTTGAGGAGTAATAGCATCCTTGACAAAAAAAAACAAACACAAATTTATTAAAATTTGTTGCAGTCATTCAACATGTAGTGACAGCTCGGTTCGGTCAATAAGCTCTGAAAGTGGTTCAATCGATTGTCGTCACTTGCAATCACCAGTCGGTCTGGTCGATTGAATTAAATTGTCTGATTGAACATTGCGGATACTCGGGTCTATTACACGGTACCGACTGACTGAATATAAAACGTCGTCTGCAACTAGATATTCGTGAAGTAACGACCAAGAAAACTGCCTAATAAGGTATTTGACAATGAATACAGTGCCACAAAAAAATAGACACCGCTCATATCGTTCCAGTCTTGGGACATGATAAGAAAACACTATATACAGTATAATAAACAGTAAAACACAGATCGAATCAGTGTCGCTTTCAACCGCAACTGGTTTTTACCTGCTGTCCTGAGAATGGTTTCTTCGGATTGGCAGTGGTACATACATATTGAGAATGCAACAAGAAACGCGACAACTCGAGACATGACTGAAATGTGCTTTTGATGAACTGAACAGAATGAACTCGGTCAGGGAGATACACACAGTCAATATGACGTACGCGAGTTATTTTATCTGCTCTCCAGAAATTCAATACAGGAAGTGCGAACGTAAATACGGAAGTGAATCCGCCATCAGCGGCGAGTATATCTGGGACACAATACGCATGCTCAGTGACTACACCTGTTTGATTTGCCTGGACTGCTCCGTTATTTTGTTTATATTATTTCTACTACTATGAAGCCTATTTGGAGGTGATTTTGGAAAATATTTCATGTTATGAACTGATTTTGTCAAGGAAAACAAAGCGTACGACATTCCAGGATGGATATGCCTCACCATATTTTGTCATCTATGGTGCAAACACGTTCTGTGGAGAGAGTGTTGGCACCCATTGCTGCACAGGTACGACAATAACAAAGCACGATTTTCCGTTACTTTCCCAGGAATTTAATCAGAAACAAGCCTGAAGATAATTATTACTCATGTCTCAACATTCTTGTATGTTATGAGTTACAAAAAGTTTAGTTTATGAAAAATTCAAACACACTGACTAGAGGTAGGGGGTGACCACCGAACTCGGCCAGAATTCTACTCGGCCAGTGACCGATCACGGCCAGTGACCGTACTCGGCCAGCATATGTGTTAATGGGTTTGTCAAAGGGTGTCGATTGTTAAAAAATAAAATATGGCCACAAGGATTATCGGTTTCAGTGACGCAGTGCTTTATGGTTAAAAACGTTGGAGTTCGTGTAACCGTGGTGTAACCCTCATGGTTAATTAACACATCTTGCAAGGTGTGATTCTTGTATTAGACGCTTGTTATTGTTTCCGTGTCACAAGCGGCAGCAACGAGCACTGCGTTATTTATGTAAAAATAAATACTGCACGGACGGCAAGGGTTTAATCAAGAATGGTGAGAGGCATGTAGTTCTCTTCAGTGGAAATGAAATACAACAGTTTTGAAACTATGCCATGTTATTGTATATACAAACCAGAAGGCTGTTGGCGATCCACTCCACTCAAGCAAGCAACATGTTGCCATGACGATCCGGCCCTGGTTTGGACGATCCAAAACAGATTGGGTATAAATTATATTCGATATGCGTTCATATCTGAACAAACTGTTTCTTTGCACGTTGTGCTTCTGGTTGTTGAGCAATACATTTCAGGGTCCGCATTTTTGTGGTTTGTTAGGATGTGTTTTCGTGGGGGGGAGATTGCGTGAATAAATTGAGAACTGAAGTCGGAATGTAACAATGTAGCAAGATGTCCCACTCTGTCGCCAAGTTAAATGCCCGACTTCTTGTACTTTATACGCTAAGTTGCAAACAATGACCTGTCAATTGGCGGCAGATCATTGTTTAAAGAAAAACAATTCACGGCTTAAAGGTGTTAACAACATGAATAGAAGTGAGTACGTAATTGATGATGCCGCCTGTACTAAACTTCGACATGTCGCTTTCGAGGCATAGTTTGCAATAGAAAAGGTTACAACAAATAAATAAAATAAAACGAACTAAAATTGTCACTGGGGTTGGTGTCTTTTTTCAAAATATTTCTTTCCGGGTACCTCGCCACAGGGAGTGTTAGACCACTGTTGTTTAGCAAGGCTATGAATTGTGTCTTTGGTGACAAATTTTGGTTTTTGCCATTTCAAATAGAACATTTCTTTCGGGGGTGTTTCTTTGTGTCTCAATTTTCAAGTTATGGTCACTGAGGTAGAATTTAGTTAGATTTTCGCGCATCTCAATATTTTGCAGGGTAACAAGGTAGGTTTCTAAAGCAAAATTGTTTTTTAATTCACATTATGTTTCTTAACTTATTTTTTAAATGTGGCGCAATCGTTATTCGAAATAACAGTTTTCACTGTTTTCATATTTCCATGTATATTATCAATTTGTGTCATGTTTTTTTTTTCAACTTTATGGTCACAAAAACAATGGAGTTTGCGTGATCGGTGCGTAAAATACTTCATGGCTACAAGCGTGGGCATACTAACTTGTAATCGACAGACATGGATGAATAAACACCTCGTGCGAGGCGCGAGTTGACTGGTGGCATACGACAGGGGAGCTCTTCTTTAACAAGTCGGTAAAAGGTGTGACCACGTGTAGTTATCAACAGTATTTCCATTGTGATTTTTATGCCAAATATGTCCATTCTTTTATTGAAACACACAACTTATTACTGCTGGTTTATATTTTATGGGTTGCGTCGATCTCTCAAGATACGCACAGACACAAGCACTCATGATATTGCCAGGTTGTCCCGTGACTTTCAACAACTAAAATAGAATTTCCCCTATGTACAACAACTTGTACCTTACAAGAACGATGTATTTGCATTTATTTTCCAATAACTCGTATTTTACAAGAACGGTGTATTTGCATTTATTTACCAATTGCAGTGTTCAAATTGGTCTGTACTTTTCCTAAATAAAACTATTTTTTTGAAAGTAACAAGTCGTGTAAAGGTGTTTTCATTCTTAGCAGAATTTGGCAAAGAAATTATGCTTATGGCTATCAGCCGCTAGAGGGTTCCATGGCTGTGAACGTTCCAATAAAACCGGGACGCTTTGCCAAAATGTTTTTGTTATTCCTTGGAGGTATCTTATTAAATCCATGGGTTTTTTTCCAGCGATTAACCGTTATAATGTTCTTATTATTTTTATTTTCATTCATATATACTGCTCCCCCAGCTACGGACAATATATATGTGTGAGTGTAATCACATTGGGCGAGAAAAATGGTATAGATGATGTAACAATCTGGTAATAACCGCGTTGTGTTTTTAAATATATATGCAATGTATACATAGCTTGGTTCCGCGCATGAAGCATTGTAGCCTTTTCCTGTTTGCCAAGCACAGTGACAAGTTAAAAATAAAGAACTTTTGGTGAGTAAATCTTGCATAAATCTTGTTTACCCACTACAAAGCCATCCGTGAATCGATCTAAACATGGAACTATAGTTCCATGATCTAAAACACTACTGCCTTAGTTCATTTAAACACACCGTGGGTTAGCGCCGATTGTGAATCACACTTGTAGCCTTGTCAACTGGTTTATTATCACGGTGAGTCACGCATGTGAATCATACTCAAGCATAGTCCATTATTATATATACTAGTAGTTTATTTTACCGTAACATAAAGTTTATCTATAACAGAAGTGATTTATTAAATGCAACTCGTAAATCTTCACAATATTTTGTAATGGATCTGAAAAATAAAATGCATTAAGGATCACACAATAAAATGTTGCGCCATACAAAACTGCTACAAATTGAAACATTAGTTTTAGTGTTTTTACATAGCAGAGCTTTTTCTTTGAAAACTTGCTCACTGAAATCGACAACAGTCGGGGAAACAGGAGCGTTTCTTTTTTTGTGTGTTGTGTTGTTACACAGCGTAGCCAGACGGTCGCCGATGTGATGTCTGTGATTCCGATGTAATGTCTGTGCTTTTCTTTGAAAAGAAAATTTGCGTCACTGAAATCGACAGTGTTCAGCCAATGTTGAAATCAACAACTTGAACACGTCGGAGAACCAGTAGCGTTTGTGTGTGTATGTAAACTTGCGTTGTTGAAATCGACAATAAAACAGTCACGGGAATTAGTCAAAAACAGTCAGTGAAACGGATGCGTCACTGGGTATGTTGTGTAGCATATAACATCTGGAAATAAAATGCCGCCACGGCAACAGACGTGAAAGAAGGTGACAATTGTTGACCAATGACCAGTTAACACCTCGACATTCACAACTGGCCGAGTTGTGCATTTTTTTCTTGGCCGAGTTGAAATCTGGCCGAGTTCGGTTGTATTCGAGGTAGGGTGAGTCAGTCAAGACCAGCTGTGGTTCATCCTGCTTCAAGTCGGAATCGGGGTTGGGGTATTAACTCACATGTGTACACTCTACGTCGTTATAAGAAAGGTCGGTGGCTAGATATATGGCGATAATTTAAATATGATTTATCCATACATTAATTTAAATATGGTTATGCACCCATCTATCTTTTCAACCAAAGGGACGGGGATGCTGGATAGCTGTGAAATTAACTACTAAAATTAAGCTTACACAGTCAGGGGATTTTGAGTGCTAAATTGTCTTCACATATATAGGGGGATTTTACAGTACCCACTGATAATTTGACAGTACAGTGTCACCTTCTTGAGTATTGATTACACCACCTTTCTTTCTCCTAACTAATATAATAGAATAAATACATTGTCAAATTGTATTTACCGGCATTTGATCTATCATGGAGGTAGTACTTGGTAGACATTCCCATAATGTGATTACGTGAATAATTAGCATTTAGGTCAGCTCCGAAGCAGTCAGAGATCCTTGTAAAATAAAGATATTCTATCCCAATAACAAGTTTTCATGGTCATACCAGGGTCATAGCACCATATTTCACACACACACACAACATATTTAAAAGTCAGTTTATCATGAATAGACCGGAAATAAAATTGCTTAAAAATTATGTGTTTTTTTTAACATCAAACATCAGTGCACATGTAATCAACTGAGATTATCTGAAAGACAATCTGTTACAAAGCCCTGGGACATTTAAACAGCAGGACATGTTTTTATTCATTTTCAAATTGAAACAATTTTACTACAGAAACGGATCAGTTCATTATCTGCTCACACTGGAAAACAACTAACAAATATTTAGCGTCCAGTGGCAGGCTTTGATAATAACCTATAATGTCATATGAACTGCATTAATACCGCTGCCACTTTTCTCTTGCACAAAGCAAGTTGCGATCACATTTTTTTTTCAGCTCTGAAATGAAAAATAAACAATGATGATAAAGCTTAAAACAAAAGATATAAATCTGGATTAAAACTCGTCCTCTCTACTTCCCTACTACCTTCTATGTTCTACTACATACTTGTGTGTATGGGCGAAGGTGATCAACTACTATATACCATTTGAACACCAGTGCGGGGCGTTAGCGAGCAAATTTTCTAGTCCGTTTGCAGTGTTGATTTCAGACAAGCATACAGTACTTTGACTGTGGCACCAATGAGGTTATGTAAAATGAAAATATCCCTGGGTGTTACTGTGTTACCAATCCTGACTTTAAAACTTGCACTGTATGTATGGAGAAAACAGTTTATAGATATTTGTGAAATTGTGATAGAAAAACATTAAGACAGTGAACACGTACAAAACTGTTTTTATTGTATAACAAAAACACATACAAATATGGCATACTGGTTGTTGAAAACAATTTTCGAAAGGCTGTAGTGGTTTACACCTCAAAATAATGGTATGTTCCATGACATGTCCATATTTGCTGGTGGGAAAAACTCACATAGTGTAGTGGTGTTCCAATTTTAAAAAGCAGTAGGTATATGTAGTAACCTCATAATATCTGAACCATTACAGGGTAGTTGAGCATCAACTTTTTCTAGTTGCTAAATATGACAATAAATTCATTTTCTGAGTTTCTATATACATGCATTATTATGACTGTGAAAATATACTGGCTAATAATATTACATATGCAATTGGGGATTGATAATGAACAGGTGAATAGTGCCCTGGGCCTCTGTGATGACTGCCCTCTTTTGGTCAAAGTTAAATTCACTTTGTTTTTAAAATATTACAACTTCTTAAATACTGAAATAAATTGAAAAGCAAATCTTTTCATTTCCAAATCATGATTCTTGCTACCAATTCACCACAGGGTAAAGTTATTAATAAGTGAATAAACAATAATAAATAATAAACAATAATAAATTTGGCTGAATGCATTACTGTATAAGTTAACTCATACTGTATAAGGTAGGTTTGAATGTCATAATTTGATTACCAGTTTTGCTAAAAATAAATTTGATCTTCAAACTATGTAAATGCTCCTGTTAGTTGGTTCCCGGCATCCCTTGCAAATGGCAAGTAGGGTGCAGGTTACTAGTAATCACTATTTTTTTTCCACTGGGCTGTGATTCCGGCCCTGGACTCAAACGACTGAGTGACATAATTTTCGTAAGTTTCGTTCTACGCAAATGTGTTCCTAATATTGCCATGTCCATTCATTCCGCCTGCTTATACTTCATACTTTAGGGAGTTCTAACATTTCTCGCTATTTTTGTGTGAAGTGATAACAAAAAAAAAAAACAGTTTTATATTCATGTAATTTTGAAAGCTGAAGGAAATTGTTGACGTCAGGTAACCAAGGCAAAGAATGCCGTAAATATTACTAGTTACTGGCTTGGTGCGACATGACACTTGAGGCGGTGACCAACTAAAAGCTCCTAGGTAAAGAAAGTGTTATTGCATACAGTAATTCATCCTCTAAAACTGACAACTCCTGCAGAAATTAACGTATTAATATAGATAACTATGTAAGATCTGTACATACATATTGATGGCTTTTAAAATTTATGTGATTATTAATGACGAAAGTTCAGAGGTTAAATATTTGAAGGTCAGCTTAAAATAATTACGAGGTCACAGATATGGCAGTAGCGTGTGTGGTTCAAATTTAGAAAACATAGAAGTTGATGTGGTCATTATGTCTATACTATATATAGAAATGGAATGCAAATTACGACAGGGTATGATGTTAATTGTTATAAATACGACAGTTAATTATTAACAGTGTGCAACTGTCAGTATTTACTAGTACACCTCATTTATGGGTTATGTAACTTTTACCAGCGCAGTGTTATTTCAAAATTTGTTTTTCAATGCAGTCTGTGGTGAGTACACTATGAACTTCATCACTTGAAATGTTACCTAATTTGGAGGAATTTACGAGGACTTATGCAAAAACCATCATACCTAATTGTCTTAAGAACCCAAGTGAAAACTTCACTTCTACAATATTACATGATTTTTTCTGAATCGCAAACAAATATTCATAGAGTTTACTTGTTGTATTTATTCACAAACCATACTTGCATGCTACATGTACGTTAAATTTGTAGTGTAATTGCAACGTGGGATTAAAATACAATACAATCCTCTGTTGCATTGTACCATTTTAATAGAAGTCGCAGCTTTTAATACAGATTTTACAGTACATGTCCAGCTCCAAACTGATGTACTGGAGGAACATGCAGAAATGCATCTCAGTGTAAAAACTCGAAGTGAATCACTATAGATGCATCGGTTTTTCAAATATTTCATTTATTCATTGTTGTTTGACAGTTCATCAGTGTAGCAGGGCAGGTGTAACGCAATTTATCAAAAATATATATGTGACATGCTTTGTACTCACTTTATTAACTTTTTAATATATGTTAGTTTATTAAAGTGGAATTAATCAGTGATTAAATGATTAAGTCATTGTTTTATGATTCAATGCAAACATATTTGTAATAAAGGGAGCCATATGCATGTATACAGTGCCAGGGTCAGTTAGCAATATAGGTCAGTTGCATGTATATTGCAATACAATATATTAGTTCTGAAGATTTATTAATTGATTATTTTGTTATTAATTATTAGGTCTCTCAATTAATTATTTTGAATGAGACGAGTGAAAGAGAAGGTGAACCTCTGCCACATCTTGTATCTAATGCTGAATCTGTAATGAGAGCAACGGATGACTTAGTACAAGTCAGTCAAAGACTAGTCAGAGAGACTATTGATGAAGTAAGTTGAATGTGTTGTACATGATATGTTGTATTTCTGGGATTGAAGATCTGTGTTTCTGTCTGTAAAGCAAAATGCAGGTATGAAACAGACAGATAGCTATATTTAATTTGAGTGAGTTTGTCAGCCACCCTGTCCCATATACAAGATGAGATGAGATGGTAGCTGTAATTTTTTCTGAATAATGTTCATGTTTATGTTATAATATTCCTACTTAGGATAATGTTTTATTATGTTTTGTAGTTATTTATCATAGACATTGTTATTAAACGATAGAAAACACTGCAACAACTTACAACAGCTAATCAATTTTGTTGTCAAACTAAAACTACTCATGTGTCTTACTCTATCAGTCTTGCAATTATGTGCTAATTTTACAGGAATTGAAGCGAGAGATGCCACGTGCTTGCGAAGCTGTTGGCATGGCTGGTAAAAATATTCTACTAGCTACACAGCGATTAGAGCTAGAGACACAGTCTAAAGAAGCCAGGAAAGATATGGTGAAATCAGCAAAAGATGTATTGGAAGGAACCATGAAGGTACATGTAAATGTATGACTCTATGAATAACTGAAGGATACTTTTTAGCTCTACTGTTGACTTTATCGAGCGGAGCTTATCTTACAAGTGATTGTCTTTTGCTGTCCAGTGTCTGTCGTCCGTGTCAAACTTTTACTTTTTCGACTTCTTCTTGAAAACTACTAACCCGATTGTTTTGATACTTGGTGTATGTTTACTTTGGGTGGACCTCATTTCATGATGATATCTTCTATTCTCTAATTTTGATGAATATTTTTGACAATTTTGGTAAAAAGTGATATTTTTGTATTCTTGTCTGTTCGATTGTTTTGATATTATACATAAATGTACCTCAAGTGGACCTCAGATTTGTTAATTTTGTGATGATATCTTCAATTCTCTAATTGAAATGTGCATTGCTAACAGCAGAGAGGCTGCTTGTTTAATCATCTGACCATTGTCGAATTATATTTATGTAAGCCCAATTCCCAATTAAACAAGATGCATTTTTTATTGTTGGGTGCCAAAGATCATTAACCTCAGATGTGAAATGATTTTATTTGATGGTTTTTAAATTTTCTATTTTCGCTGATAAGTAAAATCTGCAGATTAAATTCATGTGAATATGTAAAATAACAATAGAAGTCAGTGTTTCTCTGCCAAGTCTGTGAACTTAAGGTAGCGGGACTATTATTTGCATACTTGTTTTCATCTTCTAATTGCGACCAAATGACTACAAATAGACCCAGGAAAGTATATATTTTTAGAATCGCCAGACTTCAAGCTTTACAAAGGTGTGTTTGCCATGCCTGTATCTGCATTCCATGACCTGTTACTTAATCAAAGGTGAAAAATTACTTTTTCTATAAAAAAAATAATTACGCATTTATGCTGGCGATAAGAAGTATTTTTTTCACTTTTTCTAGTTGTTCAATAGTCTGGTAAATTGAATGTGTCTGGTCAGTTTTATGCAAGCAACGCGTTTTAAAAAACAGTGTGCTGAATTTCAATTACTGTTTTAGTCGCATTGCCCCCAACTCAAACCACAACTCGTTGGTAAATAATCGATGAAATAGTTTGTCTGGACACATTCAAGTTCCTCTCACTGTCACCTCAAAGCCGTGAAAATTTGTTGTTAATCCGACGACAATAAGTATACGTTATTTTTTGTTAAAGACCTTGTATTTTGAAAAACATAAACTCCTAGAAAACGTCCATGAAGTAACAGCAAAGATTTTCAAGCTTGTTTATCAGCACAATCAATTTGTTTTCCCATCAAGGTCTGCTTTAACATGTGTAGGGACATCCAAATGTGTAAGGCTATTGGAAACCAAAAAAACATAGGAATGGGATAGCTATAATTGGATAAATTCGGCATATGAAAACACCAAAATCAATGATTTGTTTTCAGTGGCTGTGTGACCTTGTGTCTGAAACATTCATATGCAAATGACTAATCTGTGAAACAAACAGGGGCGGAGACAAACCACTCAAATGTTTGGAAACACTCATTGTGTGTCAGATAGCTACTGATAACAAGTTTATCTTTGAAACTTATAGGCACACAGATTAAACCTGTGTTGTTGATTTCGGAAACACTACTGAGGCTGCCTTGCTTCCCTTCAGAAAATCTACATTTTAACCAACTTACATGACATTCTATGTTATGTTGACTTTATCACATGAAAGTTTATAGTGCATTTCATCAATTAATAAATAAATGTGAAAATCGTAATTTTCAACACAAATAATAGTCTCGCTACCTTAAAGCCAAGTGAAATTGCTGAATCCTTCGAAATAATGAAATTATTAAACACCAGTGAAAATAAATGGTTTTACAGTATTTGTGGATAGTTTTTTTCTTTTCTTATTTTTTCTGTTTTTTTTTTTTTTACATTTTCAGGTCTTGCTAGTGTCTGATGGTGCTGAGGTGCGAAAAATAATCAAGGCAGCTCATTGGTTGTTGGACAGATTGACACTGCTGCAATCAGTGCAAACCATGAAGGCATTAGTCACATGCTTTAAGGTAATGAATAATTAAAAATAAATTAATTAATGGTACTTCTGACAGTATGCTGTGTCAGAGATTTAGTGTATGCATGCAAAATCTAAGTGTGTTCATTGTTCTTCCAAGAAATTTATTTCAAACATAAATTGTGATGATGAGGATACTTATTAAAAAAACTCAATTGCATTATTCACTTTACAAAACTCTTATTGTATCAAGAGTGATACAACTACACACAAATTTTCAGTTTTCTGCAATATACTAATTTGATTTAAAAAGTCAGCGATGGCATCGTCAAAACGAAGCACTGTGGCAGTCAGGAAAATGACTGACAGTGGAAGACAATCGCACATTTCCTATCTTACAGGGAACTTTAGTATCACTTTATCTCTTTCCTGCCATTCATTCAGAATTGTTAGAAGGGGATGCATTATAGAGAATTTCTTCACAGATAATTTAGTTTAGTGTGCTAATATTTACTTTCACCAGAGGTACATTACTTGGGGTTTGCAACGCGCATAGTACTGTATGGTGACATCATTCCAAGATCCCATTCAAGTTTCATCTCGTAGATAGCGAGACTGATGCTACGACCTTCTGACATGACATAGACGGTTTGTAATAAGACAATAAAACATGTATTACCACATTCATAATGAAAACTTGTAATACATCAAAAATGTACAGAAAATATAGTTATCATAATCCGTCATATCGTGAGCAGCTATTTTGATTCACCTGGAAATCCCACCCAGTATCCTAGTTTCCTCGGGCATGCGCATTCTAATTTTTCTGAGTTGGAACGCTTATGCGAGAGCGAGATTGAAACGGGATCTTGGTATCATGTCACCATAGTTGCAAACCCCAAGTAATGTACCTCTGCATTCACTGATTACATACAAATTTTTATTACACGTGAAATATATACGGTATTGTACCGAATTCTGCCATAAATTCGTCCCTCCGAAAAATCGTCCTTACATTGCTAGTAATAGTGAGTATTCATTGAATGGAATAGTCATTAATTATTTTTGTACTAACCATGTTTATTTTAACATCTTGCCTGCACATAACCAGTTATAATTATACATATTGCTAGTGATAATTAGTGAGCATTCATGAAATGGAATAGTCTATTATTAGCTAGCATTAACCATTTACAATTTAGCACACAGCTAGTAAAAGTTAGCAATTTTCCATGGAAATTGGAATAGTCCTTTATTAATCAGTAATAACCATTTATAATTTACCAATTGCTAGTACCGGATTCTGCCATAAATTCGCCCATCTGAAAAATCGTCCTGGGCGATATCTTGGCTGGTAGGCGCTTATTTGGGTTTCAAAATTACGAAAAATAGTCATCAAAAATTTTGTGGGGACTATTTTCATTGAAAAATTCAACTACGTAGACTTTCAATGCAACCCACGGCGAAAGAAACTATTGCAGAAACTATTGCAGAAACTAATCTAAAATTTGATACATTTTTTTCTTGCTGAATTAAACAGTAGACCGCCTGAAATTTCATTACAATGTCACCCAGTGTCATTTTTTAAAATCCTTTTTTTTTAATTTTATTGGTAACGAAAGTATATTCTAAACGATGTTTCAAATACAAATGAACACAACTGCATTGCGTAGTAGCAAACGATCACGGTTGCGCAATTCGGTCATGCTGTGTTTCACAATTGTTGATTATTACTCAGGTAGTGATTATAATAACGCACAAAAAATAAATTCGTTGAATTGTTTTGAAATTAGAACTTACTTTCATCATTAGCAAATGATTCCGGTCGTATATAAACGCTCGATGCTGTAGGGTAACCGCCATGTTTTTTTTGCATGAATTGACCTAATAGGTCAAATCACTAATTAACCAATCAAAATGATTGATGATGCCAACATGTTCAAATAGCCATAGCTCATTTAAATATGTTAATATTATTAAACACAACGCGGAAGAGATTTGCCGATGTTGTAGTACGATGTTTTTGCTTGGATTTTGATGGGAAAATGGCATGATTTTTTTTTTCAAATTAAAAAATAGTTGTTTTCGAAAGATAAACTGAACATTAGAAGAATAATTTAACATTGTTTACAGTGATAACAGCTCATTGTTGAAACAAAGCTTACCCATTCACGCTAGTCACAATAAACATACACTTGAATAAGAACTTAATGGACTATTTTAGACGTCAGGAACGATTGAAATGTCCGAAAAATTACGTTAAAATATTTAAAAAAAAAAAACTGCCAAGTATTCATAATATGAGATAGTCCAGTACTAACCATTTACATTTTAGCACATAGCTAGTAACAGTGAGCCTTCACAGAATGGAATGGTCCATCATTGGTCATCACAAATCATTTATAATTTAACATTTGTATTAATTAGTTAGTGAACATCAATGGAGTGGAATAGTCCACCATTAACCAGTAATGACCATTTATAAATTTAGCAAATTGCTAGAAATAGTTAGTGAGCAATCATGAAATGGAATTAACCAGCACATAATCATGTATATTTTAATGTTAGCACATTGCTAGAACTAGTTACAAATGTAGGTTCACACAATACTAGTAGGATAGTCCATCAGTGTACAGTAATCCTGTATAATCTGCCCTTTTGTTCGTTTCCCGTTGCCTCGATCGTCCACCATCCATGTAAAGGAATGTACATTTTATTACTATGTCTTTGTTATGATATCTTTAACACAATTCCCTGACATTCACTTTTAATAGGGCTTTTCAGAATCGTTAATGCTAGTGTCCAATCTGACTGACAGAAGACAAAGAGAGCTGACAAATCCTAAACAAAGAGAGAGAGTTTTATCTGCCATGGCAATGTTAAAGAAATCTGCTCCCTTGTTAAGTACATCCATGCAGACATTTGTCAAGTACCCCAACAACACCCAGTCTAAGGTACCATTTTTTATCACATTTTCTGCTAATTGTGTGACATTATCTGTGTGTTTTTTTTAAAAACTTGAATATGATTACCATCTTAATACACTGAATATGAAAATACATATTCAGCATATATGTAAACTGTATTTGCTCTATTAGAAGCATGTCTCCAATTTTATTTATTTATTTATTTATTTATTTATTTATTTATTTATTTATTTATTTATTTATTTATTTATTTATTTATTTATTTATTTATTTATTTATTTATTTATTTATTTATTTATTTATTTATTTATTTATTTATTTATTTATTTATTTATTTATTTATTTATTTATTTATTTATTTATTTATTTATTTATTTATTTATTTATTTATTTATTTATTTATTTATTTATTTATTTATTTATTTATTTATTTATTTATTTATTTATTTATTTATTTATTTATTTATTTATTTATTTATTTATTTATTTATTTATTTATTTATTTATTTATTTATTTATTTAAGGGGACAATCAATAGTACATGGGTATATACTGGCTAGTATTAATTGATGTATAAATAACTAAATCATCTCAGAGCACATGGCATTGTAAACCTAGACAAGTGCTACTTTGTATGTGCGCTTTACACACCCTGCATTAATTTATATAAAAACCAAACAATAATCATTGTTTTGTTTTCCAGACAAGTAAAGATTACGCTGTAGGTCAAGTCATAGTAGCAGTAGAAGATTTAATTGATGCCATTAAGACAACAGATAACATGGAACTGGAAGACTTTGAAGAACCAGGAATGTTTGCTGTCAAGATTAATAAGGTATATGTAATAATATTACATATCAGAAATGTTTGCTGCCAGGGTTAATATTAAAAATATATATAGCATATTAGATTAGATAAAAAAAAATAGTGTGTTTCTGATATCCAAACTTTACAGTTGCACATGCTTATTTTCCCATATCAAAGTTATGTGGCTCAATAATAATAATATAGTACTGTATATAAGTAACAACAAATACTTACTACTATAGTAACCAGGAAGGTTACGTTCCAAAATAGCCAGGAATTGTTGCTGCCAAACCTTTTGTTCGAAATATTCAGAGGACTGAATATGTTATTGCCCCCCCCAAATGGGAAATTGAATGCACATATCAAGAAATGGGGTTATTATAAATGTATTTCATATAAAAGTATAACTGAAATATATGTTTTATGAGAGAAACAAAACGAAAGTTTTCTACGAAAGACAGTTTCTTGAAATTTTCTCAGTTATGAATTTTTTCAACTGGAAATAAACTATTTGGTTCGTGTATTAAAAATAGTAATAACACCAGCTGATTCGTGTAATTTTGCCCTAGACAAATGTTTACAAATTGCAGTAGTCAGAAAATCATGTAAATTATGCAATGTACATTTCAACTGTGTTCTTAAAACTGAGTGTCACTGTATACGATCTGTGTGTGAATTTTCGTAAATACATTGCTTTTAAAACTTTTAAAACTATGGTGACATTTAACAAAATAAAACCCTCCTAATTTTGATCAAGGCCTGTAGCAAATTGGGAATTATGTCTATAATTGGCTGTAATTATCAAAAATATTACAGAAAAATATGTTAAATTTTGCACCAAAATTGTGGAGGGAAAAATGCATGCATGTCATGGTGCCCTTAGTCTGTATCTTTTTTTTTTTGTTTGCCAGATTATTTCATTTCTAGACCCAGATCATCGGTTCAGTCTAAGTTTGGAATTTGAGGCTATGATGGAAGGTGTTGTTCGTCACAGCATGGCGGTAGCTTCGGTGTCCAGAGAACATATCAGAAATAAAATAATAGACACTTGTAAAGCGGTAAGAAATAATTTCATGTTTTTGTCATCTTTACTACACTGTATACTTCATTTACGATTTTTTAATTAAGGCTTTCTCGTAGACATTGTGCATTTTCAGCATTTGTGAATTTAGTATTGTAACTGTCACTTCCTCTGAATCTGTGCATTGTAACCGACAGACACCATCTTGATCTACTGTAAAAACTATATTAACGAGTTGACTCCTATTAATTTGCGAACCCAATTCATCCAACAACAAAAAATGTATACTAATGTACAGTGTAGAAATGTATCCCAATAATCCATAACGTTACATTTCTGGTGATCCCACCAAAGATTTCTATATGTTGTACCAGCAGTGATTTAAAAAAAATTGAATTTCAATTTTTTTTACTTATGACATAACATAATAACAGGCAACATTGGAAGTGCAAAATACCCTTGATGTTCTTTTTATTTAACCGTGTATTTGTATGTGAAAATGTCTTTCATGTTGTTCACAGATTTTAAGACAGGGCAGCGACATCCCAAACCAGTACAAGTCACTTTCTGAAAATCAGAGTTTTCATCAACTCAAAGAAGATTTCAGTACAAATTGTGATAAATTACAAAATGATTTTAAAGATTTAGAAAAACTTGTTAACCAGTCACTAGGATATCAAGTGGTTGATGTGTTATTAGTAACCACTGAGCCGTTGGATCGACTCATCAAAACATCTATTTCACATGTTAAGGTACGTGAGAAATAATATCAGCAGTACCCATGATATTAGAATGCATATTGTAGTCTTGCTTTCTTATCTCTAAAACTCAAATGAAGTGGTCGAATGGTGCTATTCTGTGAGCTGGTGACCAGATGCAACACCAGCATGTTCACTTTACATCCCATTAGAATAAATTTACATCTCATTAACATAACATTTACATCTTATTAACATAACATTTACATCTCATTAACATAACATTTACATCTCATTAGCATATGTGTACATCTCATAAGGGTGATAATCTTTGCAGCAGGACTAGTCTAATCAATTTGGTCACAAATCGTGCCTGACCTGCCAATATTTGCAACAGAAAATAAAAAAGTACCCTTCTAAACAGCATAAAAAAATCTACCTAAATCTTAGTAGTGGAAAATTGTTAAATGAATGTCATGTTATTTCTTTGTATTTGCTCCTAAGCAATGCTTATGTAATTGGCATTTAATTTCAGTTGCCTGCTTATGCTAATGATATCTGTCCAGTAATTTCAGAGAAAATTCACCTGTATGTTTGATGCATAAATATATTACCATGGCAGCCATACAAAACAAATGCTCCCCATAGCTTTTGGAGTCATGCTTGTGTGGGAATTTTTTTTCCAACTTTTGATATACCCAGAATAGTTTAATATTTAATTTTTATTTTTCTGCAGGACAAATCTACATTGCCAGAGAAGGTCTGCATTGATATGTTACAACCACTAGAAGAATCGTTTCATGATTATTCAGACAAAATAATACAACTTGGTGGATTTATTGCTGCTAGTTGTGTCGATAAACGAAGTGAGTATCTTTCACACATGGCCTATAATATTTCAAATCTCAGTTAAAGTCATTGCTGAGACAATTTTCATTTAGATTAGTAGCTTAGTGGTCATGTAAATTGTTAGTAACAGTATGAGCACCAAAATCAACTTTCACATTTTTTTTTTTCATATTTTGATCAGCACCCGTAGCCACAGGGAATTATGTTCATTTGATCCAAAAGTATCAAAAAAAAAAGCTATTAAAAAGTGCATGAAAATAGGAAAAATGTTACTACTTCACAAATGCCTATTAGCATCTAATTTGTCATCTAATTTACATATAGGAGTTCGTCATCTACGTTCAACAGTCTCTCAACTTGAGAACTTGGATCCTGAGATTTACCCAGCATGCATTGCAGCCAGGCGAGACACTTTAGACAAAGGAGCATCTGAGCATGTAAAGTTGCTGCAAAGAGAATGGCATAATGAGATCTGCATATTGGTGGATATTATCGACGATATGACAGATCCTAAGACATTCTTGGACATATCAGGTATCAGATTTTTACAATAATATGGTGAATTTCCGTATGTTTTAGCTATATGAGTGTGCTGTGATGAGTCAGGAACGCATGAAACAACCAAGAAACCATAAAGCTTACTGTTTATTTCACCATTTTGATCTAAGGCAACCAACTCTACTTTTGACATATCAATACTCAGTGATCAGGTGACATATAACACCATTAGAAATGTATTCCTGAAATAAAATAGTCCCAAAAATCCAATGAACATCTACTTTTCTTGTTATTAGCACTGAATACAAGTTTCAGACTACATGTATTTCTTTCTTTATTTCTGTGTTGTAGAATCCTCGATAAAATCGGATATTCGAGAATGTCGAGAATCTATTTTGATATCGGACAGTGATATGCTGGCGACATCGGCCAATCAGCTGCTTGGTAGGGCTAAGCGTATTGTACAGGTTGCAAAGAAAGTAGTAGATAATCATATAGACCCCATATATAGGAATGGACTTGGATCATACGTCAGTCACTTAGAGAAAGGTATGTTAATTTCTAAGCAGTTAAAATGATTTAGTTAAAGGCGGCAGTCGTCGTGCTGCATCCTGTTCGATGTGGGACTCATAGCGACGTATACAACGCGTGTAACATACATTGTTTATATTCATGAAATTCGAACACACGCTGTGCGACGACCACCGTGCTTTAAAGTGTACTCGTAGCCAGCTGCCTTGTTAAATGTTGTTACAGTAGTTTGATCTCTCCACAAATGGCACCACTCAAGTATAACTGCCAATTAACTCCTCATAATTTTCTCAGAGATGGAGAGGGCGCTAAGATCATGGCATAAGTCTTTATGAGATCCATGTGCACTCAATAAACGTCACCCTACATGTAGTTAGTAACGTATTGTTTATTTCAGCTATACCCTTAGTACAGAATTCTGCATACGAGGCCGTCAGTTTGATTCACCATGCAAGATTACATGATAAGTTATTAGAACGATGTGAGCTACTACTGCAGTGTGTATCAAGAGTTAAGATGGGATTAGATATTAGAAATCATCCTGACATTCTCAGTCCTGTTAGGAACAACGTGAGAAGTAAAAAAAACCCAGTCATTTCAGGTGAGTGAGACAGTGCCCTCAAGTGTAAGTTTGAATAATCTTTCTTTTTTATAAAGACATTTTTATGTAAAATTCTGTCTTGCTTTGTATTTGTGTAACAGGCAACATTTTTTGTCGTTGAATTTAATTGCAAGTTCTAACATTAAAAACAGTGCATGTTGCGTCAAAACTACTGTTTATTTTACCGATTCCGATACGTTACATGGTAGACTTTTATTTTAGGTTTATCCAAATTTTGATATTGGCTTCATTATGTTTATCGTTTCAGATCTTCCGGATTATCCATCGTCACATAAATCAAAACAATCAACCGAGAGTAATGCATATTTAAGTAAACCAATCCCTGACTTCAATGATGAGTCATTTAGATCTTCAGATAGTGACATGTATCTCAGTAAACCAATTCCTGACTTCAATGAAGAGTCATTTAGATCATCAAATAGTAACATGTATCTCAGTAAACCAATTCCTGATTCATTCCACACACCCATCAGATTAACCGTTCCACAAACCTCTATACCCTCTTCTACAATATCAGGTAAGTGTCATAGTGAGTTGTGTGAGTTTTTGACACGTTGTTTTGAAACCTGACAAAATTAACATTGCTGTTCCAAATGGCTAGACACAGGATAATATCACATGGCCTATATGGCAGATGGCTAGAAATGAATTTTAGTTAGAACAATAAATCTTTTTTTCAACCTACTACCTAATAAAATAAAGTGAAAAAATTATTATATATTTTTGTTTCAAAAGTATCACATAATTCATTATTTTTACCCGACACCAAAACGGTCAAAAAAAATTCACAGAAAATAAATATTACTCATCAAATTTTCTGATTTTCACAACCATGCATATCCATCTATATTTTGAGATAAGATGAGACCTTATTACCATGGAAACTGATGATTATAATGTCTAAAAAAAAACAGCATTTTCCTGAGTGTTTACCTGTGTTGATTTGGGAAAAGAAGTTCATAGACCATATATTTTTATCTGGATTTTGTGAACAAAGCATAAGATAAAACGTTTAGTTCCACAAAGATCATTTTGGCTCACTTTGACATCTATGAAATTTACAAATTTTTGTCTATGTATCATGGTTTCCTGAGGACAGAGTTGCTGGAAATCATATACAAATGCTTTTGAGACAGCTAGGCAGTGTACCGTTAAATCTGTATTAGAAGCCAGATCCCCAATATTGAAGCCGCACCCAATTTTTTTTTGGACAATTGAGAGCCGAAAATTCACCATTTCTCATGTGTAGATGCTCTAATAGAAACCCCATCCCCTCTATCGCATTGTACCATTTCAATAGAATCTGCGACTTCTAATACAGATTTTACAGTATTATTGTGTTGTAGATAATGATTGTTGGTAATATCAAGAATTATCATAGTATCAAGGATAAATATATGTTTCTAGAAATATTAATACAAATGAATGAGTCTGTGAAAGAACTAGTTTGTCTCGTGTTATTTTGATAATTCCGTTGCTCATTTGCAAATCATGATTCACGTACGTTTTGCATTTTTTAATACGCGGATAATCTTGCTCATATCTGTTTACTCAATTGAACATTGTGTCGAATCTGTGATGCCATTTGAAATGTGTTTGATTTATGCCGACACTGAATGGTAGCTTGTAACATATCGCCATACATAGTCGCAATCCCTATCTTAAATTATAAATGATGTGTATGAACTATGTAAATCACTTTGCGTCTTTGAAGATTAATAAATTAATTTTGTAAATTGAACGTATACTAAACTCACTGGATGTATATTTCTGCAGCACTGAATGTACCGTTGTATTATTTGAATCCTGTGACTGATCTACTCAAGGCTATTAGTAACGCTGATCGTATTGAGATTGAGATGATATGTCGAAATATAACGTCACAATCCTATGCATATAAAGACATTGTTCAAACACTGTGTAAATTACCTAGTGACCAACATACAATAAAGTAAGTATTCATGACTTGTTCTATAAATTGCTTTCATAATATTATCACAAAATGACTGTGAAATTTTACCACAAATTAGTGTTCTCTATTCACTTTAGTACAATCTTCAGTTAAACTACTGTAAAATACTTTAAATTTGCTTGGAATAAATTTTCGCTATTTTTCGCTGAAGGAATGATTCAGTGAAAATAAAATCCAGCAAATATACCTTTTTTCCTATATTTTACATTCAACTTGTCAAAAATCAGAGAAAATAAATTCTATACAAAACTCCCAAAATGTCTTTTCAGCGAAAATTAATTCCAGCTAATTCCAGGTATTTTACCTGCGCGATAAATAGAGAAAATACTGTATTTATGATTTTCATGTAGTTGGAAACAACTAATCACAATAACTTATTTGGTGACACTAAGAATAATTAGTACAGATATATTTATAGCGCGGTCACATTCTTTTTTACCTTTTTGTAGGCTCCAGGCAACTTTGGAGACATTAACATGAATAGGCAAAATTTTTGTCAGAGGGCGATGTTTTGAACCATTAAACTAGTTATGGTAACTAATGAATGTGGCACAGAACCTAATTATCTCCTGGTCTATAGGTGTCTCGGCCATTTTCACTCTGTAACTATTTGTTGTGAAGTGACAATTAAGACCCATTTAATCACATTTTGACAAAACAAATATCATAAGACTCATATTGATAACTCAAACTGATTTATTTCTTTTTTTCAGCTCATTGGAATCTAATTTATCAGAAATCATGAAAATATTACCTGGTTTCCTGCAATTGGGAAGGAATACTTTCTCCACTGATGAAAGGGGGAAAGCCCAGCTTTACGTACAAGGACAGGAATGGGCCAAATATGTGTGTGAATTAGAAACAATCATCCAGCATATGATGCAGCCATGGTCTCTGCCAGTACAAAAAGTTGCTGATTCAGCAAAAACTGGGAATACAAAGTCCATGCAAAGTGAGGTAAGTGCTATACAAACAAACATACAAACATAATGCATTGTGGGATGCATACATGTATATGAACATGCATTTATCTTACAATCTTAGCTTACACATAGAGAATTTTAGAGAGCTTATACATTATATAAACTACCATGTCCAGTCACATACATCATGACTGAGACACATGCACTCTTTTTGTGTTGTACTTGTCAGTATTACCATGCCAGGTTACTGAATAACAATATCTGTTTTTAATTTAACAATTTATTTCTCTTTTGGGATACAGATTCAAATTCTTAACAGTCATGTTGAATTGTTACATCATCTGGTTAGCATGGCAATGGAAGTATCTACAAATCAAGGCAAAGTTCAAGTGCATAGAAGGTCAGAGTTGATGGAGCATGCTCAGTTGGTTCAAAGACATGCAAATGAGCTGAGTAAATTGACTCAGGAAGTGAATAGTGCAGCCAATCAGTTTGCCTTAAATAAAGGTATGAACATTTTTGAAACTATAATCTGAACGATCAATACATATTACTAGTAATAATACTAATGATGAATGTAATGTTTTAGAACACCCGTGTTCTCTAAGACAGACTGGAATAGGAATGAAGAAAACAACAGATATTTGCATTAGCATGGGTTGGTTAGGCTTTGAAGATTGTGGTATACATTCGTGTAAACAGTCTTTTTTCTCTACCAATTGGTCAGGATCTGTAACAGTACTCCAATATGTAGCGCCCTCAAGTATCAAAGCACTCTACTCATGTAGGCTGATCAAACGATGTACATGTATAGCAATTCACTGCATCATCATCATCATTACTATTATTTTACATCTGACACCGTAACGCCATAAGTTACAGTGTGTCGTAATTTTGCGCTATTTTATGGGGTATTTTCATCCTACCATATAAGGAAATGCGATTTCCAAATATGGAATGATTACGCGCATAAGCATCCTGTAATAATAAAAACAAACATGGCTGCCAGCAAGGTTTGACCAGACTCCACACAAAAAAGTTCGCTGATTTTGTTCTAAACTTTTTGGATTTCGGCATACCATGATGTACCATTGGAAGGAAAAGATGTATAATAATAAAGTTATTATGAGGATACCTAAAAGTATGCACTCAGACAGTACACCGTTGCATCGACCTCCGCTGTGCGTCGGTCGATTCTCCCACTGTACTGTCTTCGTGCATGAGGTATCTTCGTAATAACCTCATATTATTTAGATGTGTTGATCATCCATTATAGTTCCATGGAAGCAATTCTGTCTATGCAGGGGATGTCTTCTATTCATTGACCACCAGTGTGCACTCCACTGCACACAAAGATTTGATGTGACACAACTAGTTCGCTAATTCACTGGCACGTCATTGACGCAACTAAAAATTATTCATTGATTAGTGCAGAACTTACTTATAGCAATGTCTTACTATAGTTATGGAATTTGTAATTTTATAAACAAAATAGATTTAAAAATAAACAAAAACAGGGGACCACAACAGCTAATTTGTTTATTTTATCCTAGATGATAAATCAAAGGATTCTGTTCTAAAAGAGAAAATACAGCTGTGGTCTGTGAAATGCTTTGAGTTGATGCATGGTTTGGACAGAATCACAGCGGGAATACCACTGAGGAATATGGATTTAGAAACTTCTTTTGTAGAACACAGAACAGATGATTTAGAAAGTCAAGTAAAAGACATGGCAGCATATTCAACTAAAATCTCTGATATGGTAAATAAAGTTATTGAAGGGTAAGTAATGGCTTAGTTTTCAATATTTGACTGCAGTTTAGGCCAGACTTTTATTATCCCTTGTTTTGCAAACCCACCGAATGAACTGGAGCCAAAAATGAAGTAAGTGCAAAAAATTGCTAAAAAAACCTTATATTTATCTTCATTTTTTTCCGCCCGCCGCATAACAAACCCAAGATGCATTTTCGTGGGAGTATCATGATCAAAGTACCAAAGTCTCGCGCAGATGAGAAACAAGGTTATACGTGAAATGGAAAAAAAGAATTGATTTTATTTTTTTCCCCCCTCCTCAAAAAAATTGCCTAATAAAAAAGTCTGACCTTACTGTGAAAAAATTAGATGTATAGTGACTTTGATGTAATATAAATGAAAGGATCACATACAGTACAATTGTAGCTAGACTCTTGATACATGTACATAAAACAGAGTTGCAAAATTTATTCTTTTAATTCTTCTTTCTCCATAGGCTTGAAGATGAGGCAAAGATTGATTCTGTAACTGGTATTTGTGAGTCTGTCAATAAATTGATGGATATATTGAATGAAGTAATACATTCTAACCACAATGATAGAAGCAGATTGAGTCTGGATATTGCAATCATTCAAAGACAGTGGGCATTGAAAGTAAGTTTACTTCAAAATTGTTGATACTTAGTATCCACATTGTATTTGTGTTTTACCTGTTTTATTACATGACTTTATGTAATAAGTTGATGGGCATACATCACAACCAATGTATCAAGTCAAATCACTGGTAGATTGTGGTAACATCATTCGAGTTATACCAATGGAATCATGGAATACTATTGTTCTTGTTGTTTAAATAAATAATCTGTCTATTGTTTCCAATTGTCTTTTTAATCCACTTAAAAAATAAATAAACTTAAAATTAAACCGATAATCAACCGTGTGCTTCAATTGTTAACCATGGTGGTCAATTTGCATATAACATTATCTAATTTGAATACTCTTTTTGTTTCAATAGGAATAATTACCATATCAATACCCTTTCTATTGTTTTCTTGAAAGTTCAAGCATGGTTTGGGGAAAACACCGTAATCTTGCATACATTACTGATATGCAAATCACCCAATGCTAACTCAGAAGTAAATATATGCGATTCAGTCACTTGAAGTGTCCGGCTTAAAGCGAGAGGGTTGTTATCTGCATATGCGCAGGAATTACAACAAATGCTAAAAACGCAAAGACTCATGGGTAAACGCTTGTTTGTAAACAATGACCCGCTATGGCCATCTGACGCATGCGCAGGTGACGACTCCCTCGCTTTAATATCAAGAAAATCGCTGTGATACTCTTGAACTTACAAATTAATATTTCTGCTTTAATTTCATGTGTGTCGATTACGGTAAATTTGTTTCGATCAAACCCTATAGAACTCTGTGGATGCTCATTGCAAACTATTGAAATATTTTTGAAGCAGCAATGGTTATGGCTATCCGATATGCAAAATTTATTCAAGAAAGTGTAACGAGCCCCAGTGAATTGCTTCAAAATTTATGTGATTTTCCCAATTTTGTAAAATTTGTGTCACAAAATGAAATCACTTTATAGTAGTACCGATAAGTAAGCTATTACTTAGCATTTCACAGGAATACCTGAAGCTTGTACTTTCATTGACATCCATGATTAAAGTTGCAATCAATTCTATATTCAGATCAAATTGTTGGAATCAGTTATTGATGAATTAAGTAATGGAATGACTGTGCCCATAGACAGACTGGTTGGTGCTGCCCTCGCTGTCAACCAGGCTAAAGGTAGGTTTAGTGGAATTCTTTTTTATTTAATTATTCACAGTTTTTTAATTTTAAAATCCACATGGACATGTTTAATAGATAACAATAATACCTTGCCAAGTTTTTGAACTTACAACTCAATTCTCAAAACATCAAAATAGTGAAAATTAATGGTTTTACAGTATTTCAAATTAAAGACCCACTTGAAAAACATCTGTTGAGCAATAGAAAAAAAAATTGGTAAATTATGAAGAACATTATTTTGTTGTCACCGAGGTTGGAGTATGTTGACTTTGTAGACCGGATTGCTTCGATACTTGTATATGTACCTTGGGTAGACCCCACTTAGATTCATGATGATATCTTCAATTCTATAATTATGGTGAATATTTTTGTCATTTTTGGTATAAAGTGATATTTTTGACTTCTTCTTGAAAACCGAAAGCCGATTGCTTTTATAATATACATATGGACACTACAGGTGGACCTCTTCTCGGATTTGTTTATTTCGTGGTGATATCTTGAATTTTCTAATTTTGATGAATATTTTTTGTCATTATTGGTAAAATGTTTTTGACTTCTTGTTAAAAACTACAAGTCCGATTTCTTTGATATTATACACAAAAGTTACTATAGGCGGACGTCTCTCATTTCGTGATGGTATCTTCAATTCTTTCATAGTTCTTTTTTGCCGTTCTAGACTGTTGAGTCAGAATGTTAACTGGAACATTTGACAACTTGTTCTACAGGCAATCAAGAAATTTATATTAAAATAATTTGTATTTATTACAGGTAGATCAAGAGAGAGTTTGATGGATGAATATCAGAACTATGCTGATGAACTTTCCGCTAAAGTATCCAAAGCCAGACAAGATTGTAATAGAGCTGTGAAAGCGATTCCAGCATCACCACCTAAATATGCAGTGTTTTCTTGTGTTGATATGCTGTGTAAGCTGACACCACAAATCCTAGCACAGGGCAGGAACATGGCAGGTATGTTTACTGGTGTATTGGCTTTGATTTGCTGGATTTGCATAATCGTTATGGACTAGTAGATAACAACTTTTACTTGTTTCAAGTCAATTCTATACTTTTAAAATATTTGTTCTGTTCAGTATATGGATTGATAATTCGTTGCTTATTTCAGATGGTTCATCAATTTCATTGGACGACTTTCAACATCTTAAAAGACAATGGGCATGTAATGTACATCAGTTAGTTCGAACATTACTGGATATCCCAAAGGCTGATCAAAAAGCTGTTACAGGTACTATGATTTTTGACTGTGAATATGTGATTGTATACCCTTTATACCTCACTTAAGGGGCAGTGCATGGTTATTTATCATGCAGCGAGTATTCAAATTTTGTGCAAATAAACATTTGGTATGGGGTCCATATTAAACAGGACGTGGCATGACTACCAGGGGTCTAATGTTGATGCTGTCATCATGATAGTGTGTACTTAAATATAACATTTTTGTATTTTATTTATCTTGTAGATGTTATCAATGTTTTCCGTACTTTGCGAGACACAACAATGCAGGATGTCACTTTATCATTAGATTCCACCATCCACTCACTGGGTCTACCTGTAATAACATCAACTCCCTCCACATCTATTCATCCACCTATTCCCATGGCAACCCCATATCTGCCCTACTCAATGACTCACATGCATAGTAGTCCACTGCCAAGTACAATGCCTGTAACGTCTACTCCGCAGAACGTTAGATTCCTAAAACACTCTATAGATGCAGAACGTGATGGAGAGAAATCTGTGAGGGGGCAGCGTTCTACAGCTCCTCAATCATTGAGTCCACAGGGTTCCACGTCACTCAGTTCCAAGGGTTCTCCATCAAGTTGTTTGAGCACACAAGTGAGCAACAGCAGGGAGTCGCGATCATCAACAAAGACGTCACCTTCTAGAACACCAAATAAATCACCTGAAAACTCGGCCAATGATAGCTTACTCACTATCAGGTACCTATCTTTTTTTGTCTGGGGAGGTACTATTAAATAGCATAGCCCAACCATTATAACCTTGCCCATAAAGATAGAATACTTATTTGTCAAGTACAACTTATGATATCAGGAGTCCTCCACCACAAGATTGTCCACATGTTAATTCAAAGTCCAACCAATGTGAGATAGCAAGGTCCAAAAGTTTATCTTGTATATTGTAAAACCATTTAAATCTCACTAGCATTTATTTTAATGTTTTGAACAATTGCATTGAATTTTAAGTTCACAAGCAGGGAAACAACAAGTTCTATTGTTATTCCACATGTTCACATGAATTTAATTTGGCGACTTTTACTTCAGCTAAAATAGCGAAATTAAAACCCAGTGAATATTTAATGCATTTACAGTACTTATTTTTTTATGAATAAACTCTTTGCATGTGACAGGAAGACTCCACCACAAGATGTTATTTCAATGTCCAACCTTTAGGGACGACGTCAAAAGATCGACGTCGGTTTAAAAAACTTAATTCCTTTAGTTTTTTTCCAAACCCCCCTACCCCCCACTGAAACTTAATTGATAAATATTGGTCATGGCATCAGACTACATTCACCATTAAATACAAATTGATAATCGGGCAGTAGTATTGCATAGCAGTTGGTTGTCGGGTGGGTGTAAAAAGATTTTACAAATGCATCTCATTTGACGCACAGATTTACATTCGAACCAAACCATTTTTCTGTTTTTTTTCCTTTTTCGGTTATTTCTGTTCATGATTGGATAGAAAAAAACGAACTCCAAATACTCCAAGATTTTTTTGACTTCATTAAAAAATAAAATCGTTTTTGTAGGATGGGAACTTTTTGAGGTCAAAACCCCCCACCCCCAAACTAAAGGAAATAAGTTTTTTATCCGACATCGATCTTTTGACGTCGTCCCTTAGTGAGACACCAATATTTATAGACAGCAATGTCGGAAAGTTTGTCTCGTATATCTGTCTCTATATATCTGATTAGCCAAAATAGATGGAAAAAAAATAATGACATCTCAAGCATTGTGTTAAGAGCAGGGTAAAAAATCCTGAAAACAAAAACAATAGTTCAACTAATAATTTTAAAACAAATTATACTAACAATGCAGATTTTTCAACATAGAAGACCTCGCTACATTAAACACTGGCTAACACTGACATTACATTACTTGACATTATTTGTTCTTTGTTTTGTTTCAGTCCTCACAGAACACAGCCAATCACCATAAGGTAAGCCTGACATGTGACTACTGATAATTTTCATAAAGCATGAACATAGTGGCATCATGTATGTACCCCGGTAGTCTTAAAGAAATAACTAGAATGGCATTTTGTGATTATCCTTTAGTGCATCTAGTAAAGCCGAGACTGAATTATTAGTCTTTTGATCTAATCACGTCTGACTATTAAACTGTGCTTGGATAAACTTTTTTTTCTTCTTTTGGAATCGTTTCATTTCCCTTAATGTGTTAAAGTTGCATTCCTAATTTGAAAATATGTGAAACATTTCTCCCATAACAAGATAGAAACATAAAATGTGTAATAATGATGCTGTTTCAGTTAAAACATAAAATATGTTATATGAAAAGTCGTTCTCACTTTCCCACCCTCCATTACTGGAGAGGTTATCCTTCAGACAAACATACCTACTATGTAATTGACCTTCCAGGACAAACAAAGCCTTTTAACTTAACCTTTTCACTACCAGTTCCCTCTTTTCTTTACAAATTCACAAAATAGTCCCGTTTATAGTCTGCACTTTCCTTCAGAAGATTTGGTAAAAACTGAAGATTGACTCAAATTTTGTCTGTTGGCTACAAAATTAGAATTCATTTTCATAAATATTGAGGAATATAAGAAAAAAGGTGCAAAAACATTTAGGGCGAGAAAGTCTGGTGGTGAAAAAGTACACAAGTTTCCATTGTTTATAAATGTAGTCTAATTTAGGTGTTCCTATTAAATTCATGTTGTCTACAATTTCGACATTTGATGGTATATGCAGGATACGTGCTTTGCATTGGGTGATAGGACCAGAGAATGAAATTTAGGCAGACCGTTCTTGAAGAAACCATATGTAAACAGCTTTATCAATGTCATCGTTGTCGGATAATTTCACACGTTTTCTGTTCAGTTCCGCCTCTTGGTCAAAATTTCTTCAGCTTTTCTTCATATTTTACGCACCCACGAATAGTGGACTCACCGACTGCTAGGTCACGTGCAACCCTTGACTTGGTTTCACCTTTTCTCGATACGATCGATCGTTTATGGCGTACAGACAGACTGGATAGATTTCATTGTTTTTTAGAGGTATATCAAAGGGGGACCGGCCGAGAAGGATGAATGGCCGCTACTCGACACCCCTGTTGACACCTTGAGTAAGGTAGCTGTCACCCATTGTATCTCAGTAATTGACGGACAGTAGGTGTTAAGTTTTCTCATTAATGGTTAGTTAAATACACTATGCAACGAAACATTAGTCTTTGTACTTCAAAACTGCCGTCAAAACACAATAGACATTTTGGGAGCCATCCAAGTACTTGCGACTTGGCCGAAACGTGACTTACCGAGGCAAGACTTAGCGAGGGGTCACTGTATATTTACATATGGTTAGGGGATATAGTACCTTAAAAACTTTCAAAGTGGAAATGCAACCTTAAATTAGTGCTTGCATAGCATTAATTATTTATTTACTTTCTAAAGCCTATATGTAATGTAAAATTATATAATTGTGATCCAAACCCAATCAAGAGATTATTAACAAACATAAAATAATTTTGAAACTTTTACCTGAAAGTTTTTAGAAGTGCAGAAAAAGTTAAGACAATTTGCTAATGATTAGATTAGTCTGTCATGTTGCTTGTGTTATGAAATGTTGACAATTAGTATATGGAATGTATTACATACAGTTAGGTGATAAGATAGTAAAAGTACCGGTATTTACCAGAGTTTAAATGTTTCTCTAAACATAGGAGTAATTTGAAATCTGTTGCAATTAAAATAATTGAAAATATTTGAATTGAATGAATGAATTTGGTGATACTGCTGATGGGAATGCCTGGTGACGGGTTACTTAAGAGACATCAATGTTGTTTGATTTGTAAACATCATTCGTCCTTTTTCTGCTTTAACATGAACAGATATAGGAAAACAAGGTGAGACTCAGTTGTCATTTACATGTAGCGAAATATGTGATACATAGGTCAAAGGTCACTTCAAGTTTTATTGACCTGACATATTAGGTCGTAACTAGTAGTATGTTTGTAGATTCAATCAATGATAAAATGATTACAAACTTAAAGTTTTAAATGTTTATGATCAATTTTGAATAACACTTGTTTGCCTCACATCATGCTTAGCCTAGAATCCAGCCATTCAGAATGCCCTTCCTAGTGCACTCAAAAATGACTGCAGAATTGGCTGTCTCCATGACTTCATTAGATTACCATGGGAACTCGCATGCAAATACTGACCCGTATGTTAGGCACGCTCACAGCCCTCAAGACTGAGTCATTCGTCTAATATTCAAAGATTAAGATCTCACGATAGTAGACGCACTAAATTTACATCATGTTAGGACATAATGGCAGTTGATTTGACTCTCTTTATACTATAATTCTTAAACTTTCTCACAAAAAAAGTATAAATGAAATCAATTGCATAATAGTAAATGTTTGGGGATTTAGTTCTATATGTCCTCATCTGTCACCACTGGTAAGTTATGGAATGGAATTACAGTAAGGATAAAGTTTCAGGCAAGGGAATGTTTGATTTAGGTTAAAGTGTTCATATCAACATTATTTAGGTTCAAATACTTCAGTGGGAACTTGATGAGACTTGCTATGTTTTACTTTTTAGAATTTCTATTTTATGACTCCATTTATATCTTAATTTCCTGAAATATTAGTCTGGCAGAAATTACGCATATTTGTCACTTTGGATTGGCATGCTCCAACTAAGAAAATGTTGGATCACCGTACAGTTTAAAATATTAATCTTTATTAAGTTTGAGGATAATTCTAACATGGTATAATTTTGTTGATTCATCTACAGTGGTTTTGCTGGTACAACATCGACAACAACAACACCAAAACCAGACTTCTCCAGCAGTCATAGTTTCCTTGAACCAGAACCTGGTCGACAATGGGAATCGTTTCTTGGTAATCGGTATTCATCGTCCCTGGCAGCGGCTGCACTGGTTTTACAACAGGAAGCAGATCGATGGGAAGATGAAAACAACGCTATAGTGAAAGTCGCCAAAACGATGTCTGGCCAGATGTATGATATGGCTGACTTTAGTAGAGGCAAGGGATCATTAACAGTAAGTCTAGTGTCTAGCCTTTTCACCACCAAACTTTCTTGCCCAAATTATTTTTTAAATAGTATTTTTGGAAATGAATTGTAATTTTCAGTTTGTTTGTTTTTGTCCCAATCTTCTGAAGGAAAATGCAGACTATAAACTGGACTATTTTATGTGAATTTGTGATGAAAAAACTAAACCAATGTAAAATATCTAAAATACTATTTATTTCCTTTAATATTAATGCAGATATAGTTATAGGTTATAGTGTTGCTGTTGTCATTGTAGGTTGAATATGATGTGTGCATGTTAGGTTAAAGAACTCTGTTGGCAAGGTCAAACTTGTTTCACTGTGTTATTTTATTAGTGATATATGGTCTAATGTAGTCTAATGAAAAGTTTGAAATTTGATAATTAATAGTCGTCATTAAATCTTAGAACAGTTCCTTCCCCTTCTACAGTATGGATATCTATATTTTTATTATATATTTCACAATAAAACTAATTTTGAATAATGGACTTTACAGAGCAAAGAGGAAGTTATCAACACAGCTAAGGCCATTGCAGCTAATGGACTGGTTATTGTCAGATTTGCCAGAATTATTGCAAAATACTGTGTGGATAAAAGGTAACTATAGCAACAAATCTTTTAACTAATCATATACATATAAGGCTTCTTCAACTATAATAATTTATTTTTCGACTACTTCTATAAATTTATTTGCTGAATCAATTAAATATTTACCATACTTTTCACTTGAATAAAACAGTTCATTGAAATTGTCTGCTTTCTGGTGGACTTCATCCACTGCTGGTCAACATCACCACTATTTAAAGATGCAACATGGACAAAAACATGTAATTTATAGTATTGTTGTTTGATACTGCTGCGCGTTGGTCGATACTCAATACTGTCTTTGTGCATACTTCGTGCATAAGTTTAGAACAGAATTAGCGAACTAGAGTCCGGTCAAACCCTGATGGCAGCCATTTTTGTTTTTATTATTAGAGAACCGCTTACACACGTAATCATTCCATATTTGGAATTCGCATTTTCTTATATGGTAGGATGAAAATACCCTGTAAAATACCGCAAAATTACGGCACACTGTAACTTTTGGTGACAGATGTATAATAATATGATTTATTTCAGAAATGAAAACACCGTTCTTTACCACACATCTGGGTATTTGTTTGATAAAATGAAGTAATTTTTTATAAATATAAATATGCACTGGTTATTTTGGTATGTACAAAAAACGATCACTGCATATGCATATTGAGTATTTTTCTCATTTTCCATTTAACTAATGCTTTTGTGTTAGTTTACAGTCATAATCTAATTTGTTCATTGACACACAGTACCAAATAGTAACACTAAAACAAAATACTGCATCTTTAAAACTGTTACTCATACATGCATATGCCACAATTCAATTCGAATTCCAGACCCCCCCCCCCCAAATCCTGCATTCGTCCCTGTCTATCAAACAAATGAATATAAAATGATTTTGTTGGGTATATTCTATTTCTTTGTAGATTCTGTGAAGATTTATTACACTGTTGTGAACAGATTCCGTCCTTTGGTAAACAACTAAGCATTATTGCTAGTGTTAAAGCAGCCACACCTGAAGACAAGAGTACTGATGTTGTCCTGGTTAAAAATTCTGAAAATCTCATGCAGGCAGTGATGAAAACATTAAAAGCAGCGGAAACTGCTTGTGTCAAGGTAAATTATATTTCAAGTTTTAATTAGTTGTATTCGAACAAAACAAGGTTGTCAAAGGCAAAGTTGCTTTATTTTTACTTTTTATTGTAGTTATTAAAGTTACTGTATGAAACAATGGCTTTTGTGGTTTTGGGATTTATTTGATGGCACATTTTATTATTATTTTAAGATTTGCCATTTGTGTAGACTTTACACTGAAATGGCTGTTGAGAACAAGTGAGTCACATGGCTTGGTTTTTCTCCAAACTGGTGTTCCATTCCCATGGTTACATAGGTCTGCGTAACAGTGAACTCAATGATGGTAGTAAATGGAACACTGTTAGGGAGGGGGGGGCAGTAAACTTGTGCCAATTTGAATGCGAAATATTTTAATTGCCTGAATTTCATAAAAGTAATTTGTGATATTGATTAACAATCACTGAAAGTTCATGTTTTCGTTGCGTCTGTTTTCATAAGGGTTTACAAGAGCCACCTGAAGAAGAGACATGTGACGAAATGCAAGCAACGGCTTTAGCCATACAATGGAAGAGAAAATTTGACAGACATCGAATGATTGAATCAAGTTATACAGAAACTGACGACTTAGGGCTGAGGATTGTTAACAAAAATATAACCGCACCAACATTGACAGAGATATTCATTCCTAGATAGTCAGTAATAATTGTCACAATATTTATAGAATAATAATGTCTTCATTTGCATAATGCGTCATACAATCTTCAATTAAAATTGCATTCCCCTATTGCAAATATATGGAACACTTTTATAACAAAATGGGAAAACACAATGTTTAAAAATGTATTAAAAGTAGATTTCACTCCCCTCACTTTGGAGAGTACTGAAGGGTCTCATCCCTAAGACAGACATACCGGTATCTACAATGTAATTGACTTTCAATGACAAATAGTCTCCTAACTCAGTGTCTGTTTTACAAATCTAGCCTAATTTAAGGTGTCTACTTATATTCCTATTCACAATCTCAACATATCAGTGGAAATGCAATTTTACACAGTATTCCCCAAGTTTCCTGGATTAAAGTACTGTTACTGTTGATTCTTATCTCAGGTTGTTATGTCTATCATGTAAGTTTCTGTCAGTTTATAAATTTTGTTATTTATGTGTCTGAAATTTGTTTAATTTATTATTATTTTACTTTGATACAGCACATTTTCACTGAAAAAAACTATTTTTCTTAATGTGTGATATGGTCTTTTGCTTGAGTTTCCAATGTTTTAACATTTAGTTCTTATACTTTTGATGTTTCTCACAACAGAGGCTATTTTATATTTTTAGTTCATGAAAATTGATTTTTCTACTTGAAATCTTAATTACCGGTATAATTTCCACTTGTCACAGGGGACGTCTTATTGATGCAGCAATTACCTTGATATGAAAAAAACTATTGAATACTAAACTTGTAAATTCATTAAGTATATACTTCTATATGATGTACATATTTCAGTTCTTTGAGTATTGTATATATTCTTTATTGAAAAACTGTCAAGTGAATATACTGGTACATAATTCTGATTCAAGAATCACTTGAACTTCTCATCTGGGCTAGGCTTCAACAGTTTACCTTATTATATATATATATATATACACGATTGAGAATGTAAAACATTTAAAACCAAAGTCTTCAAACATTTATCCAAACACCTTGATAGTATGTACTCTTAGTCTATAGATTTTCAATTGTATAGCAATTTGGTATAGGTAGATTTGTAATAAAATATATCTCATGTATACATGTATAATATACACACACACACTCGTGACGTAGATTTCATGGAGTGAAAGTAATCATGCAGGTAAATCCATGGTACCAAAGCAATCATACAAGGTTATTATGAGTATGCACGGAGACAGTACAGCGAGAGTATTGACAGACACACGCAGCGGAGGTCGATGCGACCGCATACTGTTTTAGTGCATACTTTGAGGTATCCCGGAAATAACCTTATTAGGTATACATTTTTTCCTTCCAAGGATACATCATAGGAATGCAGAAAACCCTCGCGAATGCCACGTTTGTTTTTATTAATAGAGAATGATTACGTGCGTAATCATTCCATATTTGGAATTCACATTTTCTTATATGGTAGGATGAAAATACCCCACAAAATTATGCTGTAACTTATGGCGTGCAGTGACAGATGTATGAGTTTTATTTGTATTAAATTTTGCCTTTTACAAATGCATCAATGGGAGTACAACCTCGTGGTAGTTGCCTTTCAATCAAGCTATGTCATCTCCATACAAAGGAATAATCAATGCATGTAAAAATCATACAACAGACAAATGAGCTTTCATTAGACAAGATATTCTTTAATTTTATTGTTTCACAAAGTAAAAAAATAATTTGCCAACATCATTTAAAATTATACAACAAAACTGATTATTTATGTAGGCCTTTACTTTATTCTGTTCCAATAATTTGTACGTCTGTTAGGATATGCCAACAAATCAAACCAAACCACTGCAGAGTGCTATGACCACACCTTTTTGAGATGAAATTGTTGAGGTCATGGTAGTAATTTGGCAGTCACAAATGTTTTTCGAGTATTAACCTAAAAGTACGGCAGTACAATGTTACTGAGAAATTAATACGTTTTTAATAAGCTTACTGGTATATAAGCCTGTGAAAAGTTAGATAATACTGGTGTACCTGAATATATCCATTGAAATGTGTAGAACATGCCTACATATATGGAATTCACAAATATCTTCTGTTATCTGTGGCACCGAATACTGTTGATGATCATGTATAAGGGTTGAAGTGTGGATGCTGAGCAAACTGCCCGTGGTTGGCAAGATTACAATTGTTCTAAAAGCCAAATCTGCATAAACCGGGGAAATTTTGCAGCATCGGGTACTTCAGAGACGGCAAGAAACTGGTGTAAATTTGACCTTGTAAAATAACGACTCACGCATGTTAATATAGAATACTATGAAATAAATGACAATGAAGACTTGTATACAATAACTCAATTAGAATACATAATCAACATCTTTGGTGTCAACATTGCACAGACATCCCATAATGCAAAAGGGAACACAACCTTGTATATTGCCTGTTTCTCTGTTATAAAAACCTTGTTCACTTTTGTACTGGAATAGTATGTTTCTGCGATAAGGTTGTAAGATTTGTTGAGACCAGCTTCGCTACAAATCTGACTATTTTTTTAAAATTATCATATGGTAATTCCAGAGACTGAATAATACTGATACCTTTCCTGTTCTGGTTTTCTTTGCAAGTGTGAACACTATATTAAACCAAACATTATGTATGATATGTAAGATTATAATTGCAACAATGAAGCTTCATTTGACAAGATAAATGCCCTAATTAAATTAATTAGATATGGCAGCGATAAAACAATGTACCGTCAAATCTGTATTACAAGCCGCATCCCATTCTTTTTGAACAATTGAGAACCAAAAAATCACCATGTGTAGCTCTATTATAAGCCGCATCTTCTCTGTTGCCTGGTGCCATTTTAATAGAAGCTGCAGTTTCTAATACAGACTTTACAGTACTAATTATTAAAAACTTTCAATTGAAAATAACACACAAAAAATGATTATATTAGGTAAGTACAATGCAAAATTAAAAATATCTATTAAACTAAAAAGTATAGCACTTCAAAACCCCTTGAATGCCAAATGAACTTGCTTTATGTTTTCCCGATTGTAGAAAAATACACAGTGTAGGTGTGAAAAATTCCAGCATCCAAAGAGTTTATCCCTTTGACTGCCAGATATTTTTCCTGTCCAAAATTCAATGCAAATATTTCACATTTTATAAAATTGTCACTAAATCTCATCATCATTTTGGTCCATACAGACAGTTTCAGATACTGCATTCAGTTTTTGACCAAAAGGTTGTCAATTCTCATCAACATTTCATATAAGGAGCAGTTTGTACACAATCATTTCGTTGTTGGTGCCAAAACTTGACAATGGCTATCAAAGGGGTTAAGCTTGTAATCCTGATAATAAAAATATTGCTAATATATGGTGTTGAGATACAGGTACAGTAATATTTAGAAGACTTTAACCAAGCACCACTCCTAAAAGTGTATTACATTATTGAGTACAAGTTTAAAACATCAATACTGATTTTTAATAATAAAAATTGATTTTTCAACAAAAATTGACATTTTTAAAAATATTATATCCACACAGAAAAAAAAATGCATCAATAGTTATCTCTTTTTATCCATTAGATTTTTGGGTCCTGTACTTTTTATTTTCAACAAGAGCAAAAGATTATATTGGATATATTTAATATGCACTTTGACACACATACGCCCTCTTGTGGTGAGTTTATCACTACTATTGTTTATAGAGGCCAATGTTCCCATAAATCATAGACCCTCCAGTTATCTACTGGAGGGTCTATGCATAAATGTATTAAAAATTTAATCAAATATATTCCAGTCATACAAGTTACTAGGAACTTAACCACAATTATGATATCACTACTGTACCGGGTACGTGTCCTCCCAAATTGCAAAATAAGGCAATTCTCAATCTTATTTATCAAAATGCTTATTAAGTAATACATTCACAATTGTTTCTAAATTCAATGACAAAGTAGTTCCACTTCCAAGGCTAGCCCAGGTATGACAAGGTGGGCCTTTAATATAGATGATTTATATTACGAGGAAATCCTGCTCCAGTTGACATAGGTCTGCCACCATTCATTTGTTGGTTTCCATAAGTCCAATTGTCAATGTCTATCTGTCCAGCAGATGCTGGTATATCCATTCCACTCGCTAATAATAAAAAACAATCATTTTTAAGGGAGTAATCTCTATTGCACACTGTGTCTGCCATATTCAGCAGTAGTCATTCGCAAGTCATTTAAATAAAGCATGTACTTCAGTAAAGAGCTCAATCCAGTACAGTATGTCTATTAAGTATTTTGCATTGGAGGTACAGTACAGTACAGTCAAGAAGTAAATCTGATATGGTTGGCATATACATGTAGGGCACATTTTAACAAACTTGCCAGGATGAAAACTAGTTTGCAAGTTCACCAGACTAGCACAAACTTTGACAGGATATTAAGTACTGTGCTGGTCAACATTCTGTTTTAGTAGGATATTCAGGGATGGAGACATATTCTGGGGACGGAGATACGTCACAGAATGTTCTATGTTGCTAAGACACACACCACTGTATTTCTATGACCTGCTGTGGAACGCCGGTCGAAGAGCCAGTGAAAAAAGCTTATGACCAGAAAACTGCACAAACTCAATTCTGAAGCAAACCTGAGCAATCAAATTTATATATATTGCACATGTAGGGGTAATCTTGTTACACTGTTCAGGGGAGTCTCAACATCTAGCCTAAAGTACAGTTTTCTGAGAGTTTTCGACCATTGTTTTCACCGGTTGTGATTGCCTGGTGGAGATAAATGCTTGGATGTGCGCTCCTGAGAATACTGTAGTTCAATTCTAAGGGGTTGTTGATAAATGCTTGGATGTGCGCTCCTGAGAATACTGTAGTTCAATTCTAAGGGGCTGTTGATAAATCATGCGTATAGCAAATTAAATCTCTTTGTTTAGAAGGACGGGGTTGAAGGTGATTTCAGTTACAAAAACTGCACAGAGTTGTATTCAATGTTTGTTTCATTTGTTAACACTTGCAAACTTTTATTTGGGGGGGGGGATAAAACAAAAAGATTGCGTTTGCTATATGTATGTTTTAATTATTCATCGCCCCCACCCCCACCCCCACCCAGAAGCACACAAACTAAAAATTGAAATACCATAAAAACAAGACAAATACTAGAAACCAGGTTAAAAAGATGATAAAATAGTAGCAGTATTTTATCGTCTTTTTAACCTGGTTTCCAGTGTTTGTCTTGTTTTTATGATATTTCACTCCGGCTTCTTCAAGACATTTGGATCCACTTGGCACTAAGTGCCATTTGTGTTTGGAGTCACTTGTATTTGATTGTATTTGATAAACTAAAAATTATATTTATTGCATATTGTATCATTAAATTATGACTTAGTTGACATGGAAACGCCTTCATTTACATAAAATTCATAC
The DNA here is from genome assembly GCF_978046115.1 of Saccoglossus kowalevskii. NCBI lineage: Eukaryota > Metazoa > Hemichordata > Enteropneusta > Harrimaniidae > Saccoglossus > Saccoglossus kowalevskii. The sequence continues at coordinate 13,720,068 of NC_140650.1, read as the reverse complement.
ACTACCAATAAAGCACATGTGGACAGTCTGGTTTAATGTATTTGAGAAGTGAAATAGTATCTCATACCAGTACAATGGATAGAACAATGCATCCATTAGGAAAACATTTCAAGTCAGTCTAGTACTGGTACGGTACATAATGGTCATTGTCAACACCAGGTCAATACTGGTTCAAAACGGTATATGTACTACATCCTAGTCTTGGTGCAACATCCACAAGTCTAAGAAAATAATCCAGGATCATACAGGACAAAGGTCACTTAACGTAAACACACAAAGCATGCCAATATCATACTGCACTCATTTATAATGAAGATAATTTAACAAAATGAACACTTAAATAAAAATAAATGAAAATGAATAAAGGACTGTGCGGGCACATTTGGCTGTAAGACATGGTAAATATTTTCTACATTAGGAAAATAATTTTACAATGTACTAGTATAAAAAAAAAGCATATTACCAGGATGCTCGTAGTACAATGGGTTACGTGTTGCTTTAGCTGGTTTGAGGTAGTTATAAGACTCACTGTCTTCTAGTGAATCATAATAACCAGAGAGATGGTGATGATGATCTGGGGCATTCAAGTCATTCTGCTCATCAGTTTGTTGGCTATACCGTTGAAATGCTGATGGTTGATGATTAATGTATGGTCTTGAACGATCACTGTAATCTGCTATGGAATGCAATGAAATGAGAACAAATATGCCATGCAAAAAGCAAACACAAAATGGTCATTGAAAGATAATGAGATTTTATAACAGTGGATATAATGTCAAAAAGTTTGAAATCACAATTACATTTTACCAAATTTGTCTCAATGCATGAATCGCATTAGGTTAATAATTGATTAGCCTGGTTATAAAACTTTGATTAGCAAAGTAATCATCTAAATTAGCTTGAAAAATACATGATTCATGGTATTGTAGAGCAGCTCAGAAGAATTACTATTTATGGCTTCAAAACACAATTCATTCCATCTCCCATTGTTAGCCTGCTGGATACATGGTCTGGGAATATTCTATAATACATAGCTAAAACCAACACCAGGCGAAGCAGTTCATTTCCAGATAATGCTTAATTTAGTTTCCCTGATAATATTTTGAATTTAGTGTGCTGCACAGTAGTATGATTCAAAGATATACAAGTAAAGGAATGCAACTTTTATAACCTGGTATGACGACATGGAACAAAAATACCAGAAAATTATTAGGCCAAGTGAAATTGTACATATGTCGCACAAATAATATCCTGCTCACAAGGAGCTATCCAAATATATAAATATATAACTTTATGAACTGGCAGATTTATGTTATTAATCAGACAGTGCCTTGATTTTTAAAGCTTGGTGTCAGTAAAAAAAGTTTCACACACAAACAATTTCTTCAGACAGGATATTCTATAGCAATGTTTTCACAAATCATTCAAGAATTGAGCTTATCGTTGCATCAATAATAGACATACTGTAAATGGCTGTTATTTCATAATTAGAACAATTTTTGTGAATGGGGGGAGGGGGGGTGACAGTGAAAATTTGACTGTCATTTCGCAAGAATCGCAGTGACTTCCAAGAAATTTGATACCACTTTCATTTAGTGGATTGCCCTTAAACAATTAAATCACAAAAATGTTGAACAATGAAAATTACACAATTGTTTTATAGTTCTACGATCATACAAATCTCAAAACAGCATAGAGATTAATTTGTTAAAACAAAAGATATAGAAATGAAATAAGGTATTAGTATTTACAGTTCCTGCAAGAAAAAGCTAGTTTAGTTTTGTGCTATATTTTCTTTGATATTTGAGACTGATATAAATATCTGAATTTGGGTTCATAATTTGATATACGTCCCTGAATCACAATGTATTAAGTTTCAGTTTGTTGTCTTGCATATACCGTACTTTCAAGTTCCATTCTCAGATGACATTCCCAAGCACTGATATTTTCCTGTTATTATACACATATTCAATGGCATGAATATGTGGAATATATACTATCGGTACAATGCATTGAATGATATACTGTGGAATACTTTATTTTCGCTGGAATTAATTTTCGCTGAAAAGGCTTTTTGGGCATTTTGTATGGAATTTATTTTCACTGATTTTTGATGAGTTTAATGTGAAATATAGGAAAAAAAGTATATTCGCTGGATTTTACTTTCATGGAATCATCCCTTCAGCGAAAATAAATTCCAAGCGAATATAAAGTATTCTACAGTATTCAAATTGAGATCAAGTCTGAGAAGCATCTTCCGAACAACTGAATTTTGTTTTGGCTACCCATTTGGTTTGTTAATGTTGTTTAAAAGTCATTTTCAAAAACTTATGAATAATGTTCCAATGCACACAGACTCCTAACAATGTGCCTTTGTTCCAAATTATTACAATAATTGGGTTAATTCCCAGAGTTGCACAATAAATGTTGTATAATTATCCATAAACACCTGGTCTTAAGAAAAGTATCATCTTAAGAGTAGAACTTGTAGAAGTAGAGTAGAATTGCTAAAAAATACTTAATATAAATGTGAAATTTTAATATGAATTTGATATCAGTCTCATATCACCAAAATACTGTAGAACACTGTTTTTAAGTAATATTTTTATGAAGGCACGAATGATGGTATTGTATGTGCTGTGCTCTAGAGCCTAGGATTCAAATTAAAAATATATTGCTGCAAGTCAATACACTGTTTTGCGTGTCAGTTTTGTAATTCCCAGAATGCTAATAAACTTTCTTTGGTTCAGCTTTGACAGTTGAAGCATGCTCAGTGAATTTTGAATAAATTTGCATCACTAATAAGATAAGCGACCATTAATTCAGAAGCATTTTTAGATCTGCCTTGCACATACTCTAGGCTAATCTGTACAAGACAGAAGACAAAACTTAACATTTATTAATTTGTCAAAATGCCATTTTCAATTATCACAATTCACCATCAAAATAATCTACTTTGATAACTGAGTGTTCTTGAGTATCAGCAATCCACCACCAGGAAAAGTGAGACTGGCTAAAGAGAATGAAAGATAAAAAGTTTGAACACCATGACTGGAACTAAATACCGTTAGATGTATATGGCAATACCCGGTGTTGATATGCTGCTGGAATACCTCTACCTTGATGACCATCTAAATGACAACAAACAAACAAAATTATGAAAATGAAAATGCAAATAAAAACATAAATATGCAAGCATATAAACTGAACCTAAGATACAAAACAAACTAAGAAAAGAAAACGTGCAGTTTTAACAGAAATAAGATCAACGAAAGCAAAAGCGTTTTTCAAAATTTATTTGTTTATTAATCTCAAAAAACAAAACATCATATCTAGTTATTACAAATAAAATTGATTTAATAGAAATGATTATCAACATCTTGTAATTTTTTTCTTCTTTAAATTTAGATATGATTTCTGTTGTTGTGCTGCACCATAGTTATCACTTTACAAATGTAAATTACCTTCAAATTAAATGATACCAGGGAATTCATTTTCTTATTTAGAATGCTGTGTTTTAAGCTAGTCAAATTGTAGATGGTTCTGCCTAACATGCAGATATTAACATATTGAATGCCAATTTCCTGAATATAAAATGGATTCACCCTAGAATCCAGAAAAAAGAAAACATGTCTTAATTTTGATGAGCTGCTGTCATGATATTATTCAGAATACAGTTTAAATGATGTGAACGAAAAGATCAAGGACTCAAAGAAACTCTAGATGAAGTAAAACTTATGGCTTACCACTGTACATTAATCTCTCTTATACTTTTACAATGACTGACTTTCCAACTCTTGAAATTGCATGGGTACAAGGTTTGATAAACCAAACTAGTACAGCACATTCAACAACAAAAATCTGCCAATTGTAATTAAGTCCAGACAACCCTGGTGCTACAACAAACTAATTACTAGTACATTGTAATGGATTTAATTATTATTCAAAAAATCTGCATAAATAAATAATTTTACAACACATGAGTAGCCCTTTACTCACAATGTTTTTGTTTTTTTATCAATCATGTTTTTTTTTATCAATCACAATGTACATTTTTTTTTTTAAAAAGTCACTTGTGTCACAATTCCTGATTAAATTATCTTGAGAACCAAACATTCAGTAGTGACAGTACAACAACAATAGGCTCCCAAATGAATTTTAAATTTACAAAATATAATTGATTGCCATGGTGATGAAATACAAGAGCTTGCCTGATAGCATTGGTTGCTATGGTTGTGATAACAGTGGTGAATAACCCAGTTTTGAAATGGATGCAGGATGCTTAAGCAATGGAAAATAATTGCATTAAGGGTTAAGATAATATTATGACTTAATACTGTATTTGCTCTATTAGAAGCGCATCTCTGATAGAAGGAAAGTAAAACAAAAATTACATTTACAGTATGCTGTATTTTGACACCTCTGTCATTTAAACATAAATTTGTATGCGTTACTAATAAAACAAATACAGTGTGTGGAAAGAAACAATAAATTTTATACATATTAAAGGCAACAAAGATAGATAATTTCAGCCTAAAGTAAATGTATTAATTAAAAACATATTTAGAAACAGCAGTACATGAGAATGTACGTGTATTCAAATAAACAACTGAGGTATTAAAATGAGCTGGGAACTGCTCACCTCAAATGGAGATTTTAGCTTTTAGTCCCAAGATACACAGGTCATAATCACAGTTCGGAAACTGTGTCATAATCAAAGAATTTACCCAAGCAACTACATTATATTAGCTATGTACCAGTCTCAGAATTCTGATATTAGCTACATTTTTGTAATAACCATTGATGAAAACTTAAGATAATTTGCTAATATTGCTTTTAAACAGTACCCAGTTTTTTAACACAAGAACTGTACATAACTTAGCTCAGGATATTTAGTTTATTGCCTGTAAACTTTTATTTGAAGTTCATAACTAAGGAATCAGTAAGCAATATAACTGAGACACGAGTAATGCAAAATGACAGCACCATCCAAAGCTGAGGTATTACCTCCCTTACTGCTACTAAAATAAATTATTCATATCTCAGACATCCGATTACTAACTATTAAACATAATGAATTAAAATGCAATCTAAATTTTACACATTATTAACGGATAAATGAACACAAATTGGAATTCTGTGTATTTTTGAAAAAATAGTTTATCACCTGCCGATTCATAAAATAAAGGCAGTTTTCAATCACATATGTAAAAGTACATCTTAAAAGTATATATTATTTGAAATGCAGTCAAGGATTTACAATTATAGCAAAGCTATGTGGCAGCAAATAAAAGGAAGATTTCTCTGAATCTATAATTATGGAAGCAAATTCAAGGCAAATTGAACATAATATATAATCACAAATTGATTTCAAATATTTCAAATTTCATTTTTGATTTTTTTATAAACTGAAGAAAAATTGCACATTTTATTGACATGTGTCTTAATGTATATCAACACTTGCTACGATGAAAATTTACCAAGATTTATTGGTCTTACATGAACTGGTTTGAATAATTATCAGATTTGTTGTTCATTTTTGTTCTCCACACATAAAAGAATTGTCATCACAAATTTGTTTTCCCAAGACTTCCACAAATTCATGTAAATGGCTTCTGTAGAAAATTGCTTTTTTTTTTACATTTTTTCGTTCAAAAAAATATATAACTTTTTTTAAATTAAAGTAGAAAAGCAGAATCAGCATAAAAAAGAAACAGTAATAACATTAAGAAAGGTGTAAATTAAGTACAATGGAAAACAGAAACTTAAAAACTTGATGTTCTTAAAAATAGAATGCATGATAGCACATATATAAGCAGAAGAGTATGATATAAAATAATCTGTTTTTGTAGAGGATATAACTTAGAAGTAATTATTAGGTGACACTAACTGACTCTCACCATTGTAAGGAGGTGGGGGCACTGCACGTGCAGACATCGGGTGATTGTAGGCCATGATTGGATCATCTGAAAAAAAAAATTACAAATTTTCATAAATCTTTTTATACTGGTAATTGCTTTGGGCATATCCACTGGTCAACCCTGGCTTGTGCATTCAACTTTCTATAAATGAGTATGAATACACAGACTAAATGTATACTGCCGATTGGAGGGCAGTTTTCAGCATGATGGCAAAAAACGAATCAGGATTTATATGAGGATGAACTGTAAATTGTCTCAACTTAGTACGAGACAAAAGCCTGAAAATTGTATACACTGCAGCTGTGAACATATCACTCTGGCCACAGAGCTTCTTTTAAATTATGATTGCACATGTTTCAAAGATCTACCAACATTCGGACAACTACAGAACTAAAAATAACTTTTGAAAACCATAGATTTGATAAGTATGGCAGTTAAAGCTGTTTAGTCACATAAGATAATACAAGTTAAAGTTAGTGGACAGTTGTAGTCACATGATGAGATAATGTATAGTGTCCACATGATCAAAGATTTTGTTCACATGGCAGTCACATGATGAAAAACTGTGTCCACATGTTGCTCACATGATCAGAGTTTGTTCACATGATGAAAAACTGTGTCCACATGTTACTCACATGATTAGAGAGTTTGTTCACATGATGAAAAACTGTGTTCACATGTTACACACATGATCAGAGAGTTTGTTCACATGTTTGTAATGTCTGTACCTACCATGCATGTATTGTGGATTAGCATGACCCGAGTAATCTTTATTAGAAGCACCATTATAATGATTGGGTTGGTCGTGTACAACAAGATGATTAGTGTCTGGAACAACATAAGAATAATAAATTAACCAAAGAAAAATAATTAACACACATAGAGAAGAAATAAAGAAAAAGTAATCACCAGCAGCATGCGTCAAATTGATGGTTGTCACATGATGTCACTGGATTTCAGATATGATATATAGCGTGAACCATGTTAAGAGAGACACGTATTCCTTCTAAGTCTGGGAATTTTACTTGTTCTGGCAGTGAATTATGGACTGGGGTTCTTAACAAATATTGTCACAGTGCTTTTGCAAAATATAAAATCTTGTACATTCATAGTAGCAAAAATGTTTACAGTATATATAGAAATGTTAGGTGCAGGGCTTGAACTTGAACTTGAGTTAAGAAGGCATCAAATTTCAGGGCAGCATTAGCATACAGGATATACTATACGTAAGAGGTGCATGTTTGAAAGGGCACCAAAGCTTGATGCCCCATTAAGTTCAAGCCCCAAAATTAGAAGCAACAGATGGATGGTTATTACAAAAAGTGGATAAACATCAGTAAATTAAATGTTACATGTATTAGACAATAAAATCAGACTTCACTATAAAAAAAAAATGTATAAAATTCTGGCTATATTGTTGAATATATCTGGGAAATTCACAGAATGCCTAATAATATGTATGAGATGTATGCAACCTTCAAATATCCTAGCTTCGTACACATGATATTTTATTGAACTGGTCAATGCTTGCTATTTCCAAAGACTTATAAGATAGTATGCAATTGGTGTTAAGATTATGAAGATTCCTTTGAAGTCATGCTAATGGAGAGATGATCATAAAATCAAAATCATAAATTTTTTTAAAAATGACAAGGTAAACGAGTGATTCCGTGAAAGAACTGGTTAGTCAGTTTCAGACTGTTATTGTAAGTGACCACTATTTTTAGCGCATGTATAACAATTTATTCTGTGAATGCCATATGCTACGGTGCCTGGATTTTCTTTTGTATTCCATGGAGTATCTGTATTCTACCATATTAGAAAATGTGAATTCCAAATATGGATTGATTACACAGCATTTCTAAGACGGTGGATGTTTTTGAGAAGTACATAGCAAGTAATTTTTAATAGTTTTCATCATTGTTCATGTATAATAATGTTATTGCAAGTGCAAAGTATACACTCAGACACTACGCGATTGCTTCACCCTGTGTTGTGAGAATACTCCGACTGTATTTTATTTGTGTATACTTTGAATAACCTCATATTAAAAAACCTGCCATTGTATCCCCCCCATAACAAATTACAGCATGCAATGTATTTTGTGGTAATGCAAATGCCTACCCCTGCAGGAACAAGCAAATTCCAAAACAGAACATTTATCCTCATAACAATGTAATATACATCATTGACTTTGTACTCTAAATTATTAAATCAAAAAATGCAATTTCCAGTTGTTTCAGAACGTTCATCAGTTAACAATGAGACACTGAATTATTTATGTATTGACTAGTTATGTGACAAACATGTGTTATAGACATTTTTAAGATCTGCTCAGTGGCAACAAAATTCTATAACAATACCATGAATAGCATTTACCCATCAATTATTAAGATTCTTGGACTGTGTCGTGTTGAGCCACTATTCTGAAATATTTTCTGATCAATTTTGGAAAATCTATGTTACTGTACTGTTATCAGTACCAGGTAAGCTGGTACCGGTATATGAATTCCGCTCTTTAAATCCAGTTGGTTGCAAAGTTTATCACTAGACTATAATATCAATACTGTCACTGTACATGGAAGTACACACATTAATTTTGTGCGAAAAATTATTCTCCAACTTGCTGCTGAACTTATTGAACTGAAAATTTTTTTTTGCTTAATTAATGCATATACATTCCGGCATTAATGGAAATTAAGGGATACCATCAGCCAACATATTAGTTAGAATTTAGTTTGGTTGATGTTTCCCCCTGTGCAAGACATTAATTTACTTTACAAAATACCCATTACAATTTATTTAATTCTATCAATATACATCATCTTAAACTTACCTGAAACAGACTATAGTATAAGGGTACACTATAGCCATGTGTACACTATAGCCAGGTAGTTACATTACAGCTATGGCATAACTTGTCACTTTTCCACCTCTAATCCTAACTCTAACCCAATCGCTACCCTCTATTGCCCCTCAAATTAATTGTAGATGACACATACAGTTATCCATAAGAACATATACAACTGAACTGGGGGAGGGGGCTGGAGGCTAGAGGTTAGGGTTACAGTTAAGGTAAGGGGTAGGGGTATATTGGAGAGTCTTTCCCTGGATTGCAATGCATGCTGATATTGTATAATTGTACAGAATACCATATTTTCCTGGGTGAACAATCTAATACTAGATATCACATTCTCAACTAAATTATCAAGTATGCAAATTTACACATCATTGATAGCACATGCAGCAATGAAGAGAGACTAAACAGATGCAAAAGTAATATCACATTGTTGTGAAGCCAATCTTTTTGTTTATATGAAGAGAAATAAAGCGACAGGTTATGTCACAGTCATACTGTACAACTCTCACACAAAATTTCCAGTACCTGGTATTCTTCATCGTTTCTATATTACAAGTCGTGTATGCCATGACAAAACGTTTGGCTATTTTGCACTTCAGTAATTAACTCTTTCAATTGCAGGGGAACAATTTTGACTGGAGTGCATGTGAATATACGTTACTAGTATGTGTACTGAGAAATAATTTTTAAACTCATAGTTGCTGTCGACATAGGAAGTAAAGTAAGCAAATAACACCGAATAAACGGCAAGGTAAAGACTATGTCTAATTATAGTAAATACGTACTGCGTGCGTGACTCGAACCGGCGCTCGCGTACGGCACCTAATCGCCTAGCTTCACGCCACTACACGTCTTCCCCTCGGCCACCGGGCATCCCCAATAAAGGATGCTTAATAACCGAGCTTATTACGTGCAGAGAACGTGAAACCCGTCCACGCGATACGCGCCACACAGCATGGCCAGAATGCGGCAAAGGCCTTCAGATCTGGCTGTAGTAGGATGGTGAAAGTAATGGTACAGCATTTTAACAGTGAATAAGTACTGAGAAATAATTTTTAAACTCATAGTTGCTGTCGACATAGGAAGTAAAGTAAGCAAATAACACCGAATAAACGGCAAGGTAAAGACTATGTCTAATTATAGTAAATACGTACTGCGTGCGTGACTCGAACCGGCGCTCGCGTACGGCACCTAATCGCCTAGCTTCACGCCACTACACGTCTTCCCCTCGGCCACCGGGCATCCCCAATAAAGGATGCTTAATAACCGAGCTTATTACGTGCAGAGAACGTGAAACCCGTCCACGCGATACGCGCCACACAGCATGGCCAGAATGCGGCAAAGGCCTTCAGATCTGGCTGTAGTAGGATGGTGAAAGTAATGGTACAGCATTTTAACAGTGAATAAGTACTGAGAAATAATTTTTAAACTCATAGTTGCTGTCGACATAGGAAGTAAAGTAAGCAAATAACACCGAATAAACGGCAAGGTAAAGACTATGTCTAATTATAGTAAATACGTACTGCGTGCGTGACTCGAACCGGCGCTCGCGTACGGCACCTAATCGCCTAGCTTCACGCCACTACACGTCTTCCCCTCGGCCACCGGGCATCCCCAATAAAGGATGCTTAATAACCGAGCTTATTACGTGCAGAGAACGTGAAACCCGTCCACGCGATACGCGCCACACAGCATGGCCAGAATGCGGCAAAGGCCTTCAGATCTGGCTGTAGTAGGATGGTGAAAGTAATGGTACAGCATTTTAACAGTGAATAAGTACTGAGAAATAATTTTTAAACTCATAGTTGCTGTCGACATAGGAAGTAAAGTAAGCAAATAACACCGAATAAACGGCAAGGTAAAGACTATGTCTAATTATAGTAAATACGTACTGCGTGCGTGACTCGAACCGGCGCTCGCGTACGGCACCTAATCGCCTAGCTTCACGCCACTACACGTCTTCCCCTCGGCCACCGGGCATCCCCAATAAAGGATGCTTAATAACCGAGCTTATTACGTGCAGAGAACGTGAAACCCGTCCACGCGATACGCGCCACACAGCATGGCCAGAATGCGGCAAAGGCCTTCAGATCTGGCTGTAGTAGGATGGTGAAAGTAATGGTACAGCATTTTAACAGTGAATAAGTACTGAGAAATAATTTTTAAACTCATAGTTGCTGTCGACATAGGAAGTAAAGTAAGCAAATAACACCGAATAAACGGCAAGGTAAAGACTATGTCTAATTATAGTAAATACGTACTGCGTGCGTGACTCGAACCGGCGCTCGCGTACGGCACCTAATCGCCTAGCTTCACGCCACTACACGTCTTCCCCTCGGCCACCGGGCATCCCCAATAAAGGATGCTTAATAACCGAGCTTATTACGTGCAGAGAACGTGAAACCCGTCCACGCGATACGCGCCACACAGTACGTATTTACTATAATTAGACATAGTCTTTACCTTGCCGTTTATTCGGTGTTATTTGCTTACTTTACTTCCTATGTCGACAGCAACTATGAGTTTAAAAATTATTTCTCAGTACTTATTCACTGTTAAAATGCTGTACCATTACTTTCACCATCCTACTACAGCCAGATCTGAAGGCCTTTGCCGCATTCTGGCCATGCTGTGTGGCGCGTATCGCGTGGACGGGTTTCACGTTCTCTGCACGTAATAAGCTCGGTTATTAAGCATCCTTTATTGGGGATGCCCGGTGGCCGAGGGGAAGACGTGTAGTGGCGTGAAGCTAGGCGATTAGGTGCCGTACGCGAGCGCCGGTTCGAGTCACGCACGCAGTACGTATTTACTATAATTAGACATAGTCTTTACCTTGCCGTTTATTCGGTGTTATTTGCTTACTTTACTTCCTATGTCGACAGCAACTATGAGTTTAAAAATTATTTCTCAGTACTTATTCACTGTTAAAATGCTGTACCATTACTTTCACCATCCTACTACAGCCAGATCTGAAGGCCTTTGCCGCATTCTGGCCATGCTGTGTGGCGCGTATCGCGTGGACGGGTTTCACGTTCTCTGCACGTAATAAGCTCGGTTATTAAGCATCCTTTATTGGGGATGCCCGGTGGCCGAGGGGAAGACGTGTAGTGGCGTGAAGCTAGGCGATTAGGTGCCGTACGCGAGCGCCGGTTCGAGTCACGCACGCAGTACGTATTTACTATAATTAGACATAGTCTTTACCTTGCCGTTTATTCGGTGTTATTTGCTTACTAGTATGTGGGTTTGGGCTACAGTTCATATGTGAACGCATTTCACATGTCACTCCAATTTCAAGTGTTGATTTTGGTCAGTGTATGCATCTTTTACACATATCACAATGCAATCACTGATATCTAAATTTAAATTATTTTGCAAATCAGCCAATCGCAAAACATGGAGTACTTTATAAATTGCACACTTAGCGTTGTTTGTGGCAATGTACATGTAGAATAAACAAACACACATACATACCATACCGGTATTAAAAGACAAGGAAGGAAGCAACAATGTCTATGTGAAAGCACAAAGCAAGACACCAGAAAAGAAAACAGACTTTCAATTATGTGCTGGCAGTTTTACCATAAGTTAGTAGTGCTTAGAATAAATAAAAGTGAATTATCACATACAGGCAAAATTAGAAATCAGTTTAGACAGTGTTTGCATTTAATAGTTGTTAGCGCAACACTTGTACCACCCACAGAAATGTGCCTTTGATATAATGAAATTAACTTTTGTATTCATATTGTATTTTAGATTTCCATTCACAGAAGTTGGTATACTTCAAGGTTTGTGTATTGATATTGAAGAGCAGAAAAAAAATAAAACATGTGGTGTATATGATAAAAACAATGTACCTACAGTTTTCTTAGACCTAGCACAACCAAAGACATTAACTGGGCATCACACAAAACTGACAATGCAAATAACAACTGGTAGATCAAGTGCAAGACAAATTACAAATATAGCTCTTAAAACAGAAAGACAACCTAAAACCATGAGTAAGAAAGCAACCAAGAGTTCCAAGAAGCAATACAGAGATAGAAAAGCAATAGTAATTAATTTATAGCCTAGTTTAAAAAAATACAAATAATTACGCTTATTTAAAATCAAAATAATTTTAAAAAATAAAGTAAAGCAAGCAATTCTATGTTTAACTCATTAGTTAAAATTTAAAAAGCAGTGTAATTATCCATGTTAATTGTAATTTGGATAGAATAAGAAAGGTTTCACAATAGCACATGTGTTGTATTACATTGGATAATCACAACAAACTCACTGAATATTGGTATGGAAGTATGGTTTTATTTGAAAAATTAATGAAGATGAAAATATAGTACATGTTCTTTAAGGATTAATATTATTGTATTTTTCAAAAAAAAAAAAATGTTACAGAATTATTGGCAAATACCAAAGAAACAAGAATATGGAATGATGTGTATAAGTACCATTAAAATAAAAACAGAAATAGCATGAACTTGTATTTTTTTTTTTTGTTACAATGTTTGTTAACTAAAGCTAAGATATTGCTGATGAAGTAAAATTGAAAAAAAGAAAAAATGACAATGAAAAAAGCAGCAATTACAAAGTATATTTTATAAGCTGACTGGTGAAATGTTTACTAATTGTATTATTATACAGCCAAGTTGTAGATCTTCCCATATAACAGGGACACAGTTGATTTCATTCAAAAAGCAATGTAATCATTTCTGTCCATCCATAGCTTCCACCAGAATCAACTCACCAGATACAACTCTGTCAAATCTAACTAAACAGAAAGCAACTTGCCCCAAACCAACACGATAATATACACTACCTGGTAATACCAATAACATAACTTATTATCGTACAACAAATTGTTTCAGACAAGGTTGCTCTGATAGGTTAAGAGAAGACAACTGCGAGCACATGTTGCAAGGAACTACTGCACAAATCATGACAGACATGCTCAGACCATTGGAAAAGATGCTTTAACCAGAACAGTTCTCTATCACCAAATAACTTCTACCAACATGTGAACACTCACCATTTGTATGTGTGTGCACATGTATGTGTGTGGTATGGAAAATGGATTCACGAGTTGAGAATGAAAATAAAGTCATGGCAGCATGAATATTCTGTACCAATCACAAGAATCACATCACAAGAAATGAAACAATGTTAGTAGTGCTAATAGTGATACCAAAAATACATGAATGAATCAACCTTAATGGGAAGAACCAGCCTTTAATAAGGTTACAGTGCTGTAATTTGTACTCTAGCTAGTAATTTATGTACATCTGTGCATAGTCTAACAAAAGCATATCAAAACAAAGTAACCTCCATGTATCAATATGAATAAAGGCCTTTTTTTTCTTATCCCAGGGATGGCACTTAAAGTGTCCAGCATATCACAAAGGAATTTCAATGCAATCCATTGAATAGCTCAATTATGAAAGTAAATTGTTCACACTTCGCAACTTCAAACACTACAATCACCACAATTGTGAGCAAAAACATGCAGCCTGCTGCATTTGCTTATGATAAATATATAATTATATACATTTTTAACCTGTGTGAAGCTTACTCAAGTTGGCAAGCTCTATGAGGAAACACAAATCCAAGGCACTTAATATAAATGCAATTTGTATAGTTTCTGTACTTATCTTGATGCTAAATAAGACTTGCTAAATCAAGTAAATCCTAATTTTATAGGCATTTTACTATTTAACAAAATGTAAATGTTATATGTAATAATTTCACGATATCTAATTATGAACTGGCCCTTGAAAATATACAGTTCATATATTTCAATAATAATTCCATCTCTGAATCAAGGCATTTCCCCCTGTATCCTGCCATTTCAAATAAATGCATGATGATTCTTCTTTTCAAGACAAACAACTATCCTGCCCAGACACCACTTGATCTCCAAAAACACTTGGAAGTGAACATGATGCTACAAAATGCTACAGCCAATTTTCAACTGAATTGGATGCTCTTTTACATGTTTTGGCTAAACAATGTTGAAATTTAACTTTCATGGAATCACCATTTGGCCGACAGCTCAACATTCTGCCTCATATAAAACTGGAACATAAGAGCTATTAGTAAACTCATCTTCTGGGACATACACTATTTTATACCTTTTACCTCGTTTTCCAACTAAAATTGAATTCTCAGGAACATTTCTGAAATGGTCATTATTAACAAGATTAGTAGAAGGAAAAGAAAATGCTATAGATCTATCACCTAAACCATCTGCAGTGTCAGCATCACTGTTCATGTCTTTCATGGCAACACTATCTGTTTGGTTTTTCTTGGCCTTCTTTTTTTCTTTCTTGTTTTTAGGATATTCTTTATGCATGATACGATAGTATTTGGCTAGCTTTACACCATATATAATACTTGGCACATAGAAGAATACACACCATCCAAGAGTGAACCATATTAAATTCTAGTAAAGAATATAAAGTTAATATTAGTGTATCTATAACATAAATGGCTTGAATACAAGTGATTGTTTTATGTGATTTCCTATTACAATGTTTGTCTCAAGGATGCATAAATTATACATCCCACTTTTTCCCACACAAACCTACCAACCGTACTCTGTTCATGTGGGGTCTAGTTGCATGTAGGAGATTTAGAGACTTATTCTATGTACAAGGATGACATCTATGACCTACCCCGGTATGTCCTGAGTACACGACTGATATTTTTAATATTTCCATACCCAGATAGAAGCTAAATCCATAAGTGTATTATTACAAATTGGTAATGTAAGCATTAACTGCTTGTACACTTTTAGGATTTTCTGAGAGATTTCACTACTAAACAACTTACCAGAGCATCAATAGAATAATTACATAGTATAACCACAGCTGAATCATATATAGTTCTTACAGGCAAACAACGAGCTACTTCCTCTGTAATCTGTTGAGAAACAGAGAAAAGTCTGGTTAATTCAAAAAAATCCCTGAATGAGATATTTACTATTACAACTACAGAATTGATCATATTCATTGTAATTTCTTCATGGCCAGAATATACACTTGAATCTTTTGAGCATGTACAAAGCTATTTTATACAGACAACTTCTCTCCACCTGAAATGTTGACAAGACAAACCTTTTGATCAAAACCTAAAAACAACATCTGAACTGATGATGATGATGACAAATGATGTGAAAATGTATGACTAAATTTTGGGCAGAAAAAATATTCAGCACTCAAAAGGATGAAATTTTAAATAAAAGTTATTTAGACATTAGAATTTTGTTCAATATCTAAATTAAACAAATATTGCTAGTTATTGTGGTTTTACTTCAATTACATTTCTAACAAACATTCCTTCAATTATACAGCTGTCTGCAATGTATAATACCTCAATATTAGCATTATTTGTAGCAGTAAACTAGTTTTATTAATTTGATAGTGTAGGGTAGGATTGTGAACCTTCAACTAAGAATCCATTCTTAATCAGTGAATTGGTATTAAAGTCTACTCCTGCATATAAGTGAGTAGTGTTGACAAGAATCTTACCTGCGTGACAGCATAATTCACGTAATCATCTGTAACTAGAAGTAATTCTTCAGCATATAAGTGAGTAGTGCTGACAAGAATCTTACCTGTGTGACAGCGTAATTCACGTAATCATCTGTAACTAGAAGTAATTCTTCAGCATATAAGTGAGTAGTGCTGACAAGAATCTTACCTGTGTGACAGCGTAATTCACGTAATCATCTGTAACTAGAAGTAATTCTTCAGCATATAAGTGAGTAGTGTTGACAAGAATCTCCTCAGTATCATTTGAATTTATCTGATCCTCGGCTGCCTGGGCTTCAACAATTATTACATCAATACTGGATTGTATTTCATCATTTATTTTCTCTAGTGCAGTCAACTGTACAACAAGATGGTCCTTAAGATGAAAATAATGAGAAGTTGTAATAAATACATTGAAAATATAGAGATCAAAGTAAGTACCGGTACACCTGAATGATAGTAGCATTTATCATATCAGGATATTCCTTCACTTGTATGAGTCAAATCAAATGATAACCTTATGTTAGTTTTATTGTGTATTATTTTATCATATAGAAATATAGAAAATATAGAGATCAAAGTAAGTACCGGTACACCTGAATGATAGTAGCATTTATCATATCAGGATATTCCTTCACTTGTATGAGTCAAATCAAATGATAACCTTATGTTAGTTTTATTGTGTATTATTTTATCATTAGACAAAAAAGTAATGAATTTCCATGAGTTTCGCTTTAGAGGGTAAATTTAGGATTTGAGTACATTACAATAGTAACAAATAATCCACTCACAGCAGCATCTTCCATGGGTTCTACCAACTCTTTGTCGATCCTTCGGAGCTCTTGAGAATCATTTGTAAGGGCCCATCGAGTTGCCTAGTGATGAAAAGGAGAAACACAATGAATACAGAAAAGAATCTTCCCATCACAGTGAACTACATAAATGCATTACTGTTTACTATGGAAATTTATATTGTAAATGCATTAATTATTCACTGAGTTTAAAATACGCTAAATTAAATCTACATGAACATGTAAAATAACAATAAAACTCATTAGAAATTATTAATTTTCTTCAAAAGTTATTATAACAGTATATATGATAAATAAAAAATAAAAATATTCAAACAAATGAACTTAGAAACAGTAGCAAAATATTACTTACATCATCTGAGATATTTGCAGCTAGATTGTCAATAGTATCAGCATATTCTGTTAAATCCACATTAGTTACATTATTACTCAACTGTGGAGTGGACAATAAATACATTGATTAACCACTGAATATTCATTACCTCTATTTTCCCAATTTTAAATGTTCAAGCCCTGGGGCTTATGATCCGGGAAGCACAGTCATCAGAATCTGTCATTCTCTCTTATGTGTTGAATCAGGAACACATCCATACATTCGGGTGATAAGGCGACATATAACACCATTACAAAAGTATGTACAAAATGTATTCTGATGCATGCAATAAAGTAGTCCCAAAACATCACACTCAAATAAATAAATATATGTATAGAATTTCTTCACAACTCAACAGATCTCTGTGCAAATGGGTTTAATAAAAGTAGCAAGCTATTCCTGATCAAGGGAAGAACATTGAGAAAGAAGAGTAAGAAATGTTTCAGATCAAATTTCAGTTCCATTAATATTTGAATAAATTTGGACAATAATGATCATGGTACTATCAACTCACATGTCAAGGGTATGGTTATCTATAATAATGGTACATGTATTGTTTTATTTCCACAGAAATGAAGAATTATCACACACAGACCAAGTTTTGACATGATAGGTGTTTTTTAGTACGAACATTTGGATGGATTGACACTGGGAACTTGTTTTAATTTCTACACAGAATGTTACCAATGTGAAATTATGTCCAGCCCATTCATTAACATAGAACTTACTGAAAAAACCCATACAAGTGAGGACAATTTTGCCAGGTTTTATATTCACCTCATCAGTAAAATCAGTAAATGATGTGTCATTCAAAGCATCTTGGAAATCTCGTAAAGCTTTCTCCATATCAGTGGTGAATATATCAATATCCTCCAAGTTGATGTCAATAGAATCCAATTTCTCCTCAATACCGAGTTCCTAAAAATGAAACAACATAGAATACTGAAAATACAAAACGATGATGCAGTTCTGTAATGTAAAATGGTTAAAGGAATCTGATATAGTGTTGATTTTCACCACCACCCCCCATCAATCACAAACAATATTGTTTTTGAAAGATTTCAGATATTTTAAACAAGCAGTTTTAGTATCAGGTTTTAGTATCAGTATATAGACAAGCAGCCTGTTGGCTGAGATATCTATATATGTAATATCAAAGCAATCGGACTTGCAGTTTTTAACAAGAAGTCGAAAATATCACTTTTTACCAAAAATGACAAAAATATTCACCAAAATTAGAGAATTGAAGATATCATCACGAAATGAACAAATCTGAGAAAGGTCTACATGTAGTATCTATATATTTAATATCAAAGCAATTGAACTATTGGTTTTTAACAAGAAGTCGAAAATATCACTTTATACCAAAAATTACAAAAATATTCATCAAAATTAGAGAATTGAAGATATCATCACGAAATGAACAAATCTGAGAGAGGTTCACATGTAGTACCTATATATGTAGTATCAAAGCAATTGGACTTGCGGTTTTTAACAAGAAGTCGAAATTAAAGCTGCAAGCAGCGTCACAGGGTCCCCAAGCTATCACACAAACATGTATATTCCATAAATAATGACGTCACTGGATTGCCATTAAGGTAAGTTTCCATGTATTTACCTGGTTACGGTTATCGAGATATGTTTTTTTTAAAAAGATAATGAGGTATGTGCTTATGCATATTAATGACCTTGCATGACCATATATGGTCAACTGTTATTTTAATTAAACCTCTTGCTCAACGTTATCATAATAAAACAGGATTCATCATCCTACCTGCAACAGTGTTTGAGATATAACGATTACGCATATTAATGAGTTCACATGACCATATATGGTCATCTGTTATTTTAATCAAATGTCTTGTTCAATGTTGCCATAATAACACTAGATTCATCTTCCTAACTGCAACAGCGTTTAAGATATAACAGTTATGCATATTAATGAGCTCACATGACCATATATGGTCATCTGTTATTTTAATCAAATCTCTTTTTCAACGTTCTCATAACACAGGATTCATCTTCTTAACTACAACAGTGCTCGAGTTATAACAGTTATGCATATTAATAAGGTTAGAAGCCCCCACCCCATGGGTGCCCAGCCACGTGGCCTAGCAGTGTGCTATTGGGGCAAAATGATGCATCTGATGACACAAATGCACTTACAAAATTTGAAAGAAATCAGACTAATATAAAACATATAGTTGCATAATTTCTATTTTCACAAAATTCAAGATGGCGGCCAAACCATGTGACTGATCAAAATAATATTATTTTTCTCATATGGAGCTAAGGCCAGGCATGGTAAATATGCAAACATCTAGTAGATTGGTTGAATCACCTCTGAGAAACAAATGCCCAAACTTTTGGTCAATTTTCCTTAAAATCCAAGATGGCATCCAAACCATATGACTGATCTGAAATCTTTTTTAGGTTTCTGAAAGAGATTGATATAGAGATGCCATACAGCAATATTGAAAATAATCCCTCAAGTGTGGCATGAGTAAAAAACTACTTCCTGTTTAGAAGAAACCCAAAATGGCGGCCAAACCACGTGACCAATCATAATGAATTTCTCAAATCTAAATCTGCACTATATGTGGAAGCTGAGTACTAAATATGAGAACATTTTACTCAGCGGTTCTGAAGAAGAAGATTTTAAAGTGTTTTTTGCTGTTTTTAGGAAAAACAAAATGACGGGAAAAGTCACGTGACCGCTAAAGTTTTTATTGCTGATATTTATTACACATGAGTTGTACTATATTCCCTAAATAAATCTAGATGCCTAGACCCTCAGAAAGTGGTCAAACAGCCACTTCCGGTTTTATTTCAATCCAATATGGCTGCCAAACTAATTGGCCAATCAAAATTCTGAAAGCATGTTGCACCAGTTCACATTAGGGACTATCAGTATAGAGCATTATCAGACCATTCTGTTCAGCGGCTTGACAAAAAAAGATACGGAAGAACGAAGAAAGAAAGAAAGAAAGAAAGAAGAAAAAACCGAACGATAATAATAGGGACCTAGCCCTTCGGGCTTGGGCCCCTAAAAAAACGGTCAATAAGAATAGGGGCCACGCCCTAAGGGCTTGGGCCCCTAAATATCACTTTTTACCAAAAATTACAACAATATTCACCAAAATTAGAGAATTAAAGATATCATTACAAAATGAACAAATCTGAGAAAGGTCCACATGTAGTACCTATATATGTAGTATCAAAGCAATTGCACTTGCGGTTTTTAACAAGAAGTCGAAAATATCACTTTTTACCAAAAATAACAAAAATATTCACCAAAATTAGAGAATTGAAGATATCAACATGAAATGAACAAACCTAAGAGAGGTCTACCCAAGGTACATATACACCAAGTATCAAAGCATTCAGGCTTGTAGTTTTCAAGAAGAAGTCGAAAAAGTAAAACATTGACACGGACGACGACGACAGACAACAACGACAGACAATCACTCATATGATAAGCTTCGCTCGACAAAGTCGACAGCGGAGCTAAAAA
Organism: Saccoglossus kowalevskii; assembly: GCF_978046115.1. Classification (NCBI taxonomy): domain Eukaryota; kingdom Metazoa; phylum Hemichordata; class Enteropneusta; family Harrimaniidae; genus Saccoglossus; species Saccoglossus kowalevskii. The sequence continues at coordinate 13,699,065 of NC_140650.1, read as the reverse complement.
ACTAGTAACTATAGTTGTAACAACACTAAACTGAACCTTAATTAGAGCAAATACTGTAAAGGGGTTAATTTTTCACTGGGTTTTAATTTGGCTTATTTTGCTGACTGGAGATTGCGCTAATTTAAAACGCACTGAACATTTCTGAAATGGTAAATCAGCGAAATTTAAACCCAGTGAAAATTAGTCATTTTACAGTACTGATACTCATCTAAGTAATCACACCTATTAAGCAGTCACAACCAATGTTCCGACTGTCAAACAAGCAACTTGACAAGACTTACCTCTTTATATTCGGTCAGTTCACTCACATTGAAGAAATGTACTAATTGTAATGCATCATACAAAGGTTCATCTCGTCCACAGTCCTCAAGGAGACCAGATACAGTCAAGTTAGAGTTCTCATCAGGATAAAGAGTATCACCCAACCAGTACCCATCTGTTATTAGTCCAGGTTGATCTATTGTCTATTGTAGAAATAACAGATCATGGTAAATTACACTTCCTATGTATGACATTTACATTTGGGTACAAAATGTATGATAATTTTGCACCAAAGACAACAGGTGATTTTCAGTTTAGTGTAATATCCTGCTCATTGTATGAAATGCACGGATCTAGTGTCTGCCACAAAGATCAAACAATTTGATTTGCTTTTTTTATAGCTCAATGTTGATCAGTGAGAAGGGAATATTGTGTTGAGATACCCTTACTTCATCAAAAGTTATCATAAACATTAAAATGATTGGCGTTCTGTCATCTTGTATCTGCTTGTCAAATGAGTTTGTATTGTTCTGGAACAGCATTAATTAAAACAAAATGGTCACCGATTGAGCATTATGAGTCAGACCACCAAACTAAAACACCTGTATATTTTATGACATGATGTAGAATGAATATATACACCAATATCATATACTGATGTTGATTGTTTGAGTAAAAAATTTTTTTACAAACCTCTTCAAATAGTTCCAATGTATTCAGTGGTTCACACAGTTGAGCAATATTACCAAGTGCAAAGAACATAATCATCACCAGCAAAACCAGCAACCAAGAAAAGAAAAAAGAGAATGCAGCGCCACTGGAAAAGGTAAAAGTTTAACATTAGAAGTGAGACACATTTATAAAGATCGGACGTGAAAGTAACATCACTGTGACATCTTGTTATACGCACGAGTAATAACAGGCATGCATGGTGAAAAAAAAATATAGCAAGACACCAAATGAGTCAACCTTGAAATTATGTGATCACCAAACACAGAATCAGGCTGTATTCAAGGATACTGCTAACTCTATGTTCACAGCATAACTGCTGTTCATAATGACGAAAAAATTTAGACATTGCTAATACAACTTACGCAACCAGTGTATTTCCTCCTGCATTTGATAATCTAGTTCTCTCCATAGGGTGTGCCGATTTCTTTGTCCCACACGTACCCATTGCCATACCAACAATGTTGAATATTACAATGAGTAAAGTCAAGCAGGCTAAACCAATGCATGTATAATACCTAAAATAATGAAATATACCGCATAGTTTTTGATATAAGAATGTACATAGTTATGAATGGTACATTAAGTGTGTGAATAAAAATTGGCGATATTTAATAGAATCAATTCCTACCTATAATCATCAATTTGTTTGATTTTCTCCCATATGTCATCATCGTCTAGACCATTTATTTCTTCTTCAAACTGCATAAGTCAGACAAAAGTGATACTAATTATTTTAGTAAATAGCGTTTTTTAAATAACATAATCATTCTTATTCATGTTACATTTTTGGAAAAATTCAATCTTTCTATCACCTAATGCCAATTCAAGTATACAATGTATATTTGACCATTAACGTGAATGAAAATATTGTGTTTTGACAATGAGCTGTTATCACTGTGTTTAAAAAAGCTAATGCTGCTTTTCCACCAAAATAATAATTAGAATTTTCGTTTTATATAAATCAAATATTAAATATCTAAGGTCTGCCTTATATGATTTCTGATTTTGATCAACACAAATAAATGTGTTTTTGCTGCAGGTGTACTGTCTAAAAAAGATTATGTAAAATGTACGAGTCGTTGAGCCGATAAGCGAATAAACAAACAAACCAGATAAAGGCTACCTGTCTATTTTAGTGAAGTCCCTTGAGTGGTCACTATATCCAAGTTTGACTGTAGTTAACATCTACCAACAGAACACCCCAGCCTTCAAACATTGTCTCATCAGGCTTACAAACATTGACTAGTTAATGAATACTTAAAGCGGAGGGGGCGTCACCTGCACAAATGTGGGAATTGAGTTCTAAGTGACGATAGGATGCTAAAACCACAAAGGCTCATGTGTAGATGCATGTTTGTGAACAACAACAACGACTATAGTCGTTTCCCACATGCGCAGGTGACAACTCCATCGCTTAAAAAAGTCACTTACATCTTGCACAAAATCATCCAATTCATGAAATCCGTCTTCGGTTTGATTTTGAAAATCATTTAATGCTACCAACACCTCATCCACAAAATCTTGTGTTTCGTTGTTTATTTTTTCAGGAATACTGTCAAAGTTTTCTCTAGCCTAAAATTTGTTTAGAGAAATATATATGTTAGAGAAGTTTGAGGAATTTCAATTCAAAGAGAAAAAGCATTTTCCAACACTGAAAGAATTTACTAAAACATACAAAATCAACCATGTCATATCGAAGTCCCATGTGAGACGCATAGAACGCATACATTGCATTGTGAGATGACAGTGAAACTTTAATTCATTTCAGTCCAAGAATGACAGCCTGTTGGCCGTATTGACTCCACTGCCTGAATTAAGGTATGGTTTGTTGTCTTTGTAACATCTCTGAACCACTGAAATCTGATAAAGACATTTCTCCACATGGTATCTAGTTTGAATGTAATCAATAAATTGAGAAAACAATCAAAGACAAATATAATTTAAAGCAAAAATGGATCATCGCTGACAGAAATGTGGTGACAAATTGTTACTTATGAAAAGATAAACTCTTACCTTATCTTTTTGCTCAGAAAAATCCTGATCAGTCACATTTTTTATGTTTTCAAGTTCATCTTCAAGGCTAGGAATCTAGAGTGCAATAAATGCATGAATGAATGTGTCAATGATAAAATGACTGTATAAAAACAAATCAAAGACAGTTCCTAATAATCATTGCAGACCTACACTAGATAATTTCTATGACTTGTGAATGAATTGACAGCGTTTTTTGTAACCAAAAGATTGCCCATCTTGCTGAAGCATCGCCCGTAAACAAGATTTTGGATGGCTGTGTTATGGACGATATATATGAATCAACTAAATCCATGTTGAATGGTAGGAATGCTTAGTTTTGGTGGAGTTTTTCCACTAAATTGGCTGCCTGTCAGCATGTAAATATGTGGTACATTCAGAATATACATAGTTTGATGCAATCCGGCCCAGCATATCAGGGATAGGGTTTCAGAACAGCGATTTTGAAAACAGAATTGCTACCACACAGTAGACTGTTAGTCCTTCTTTCACGTAAACGTAAAGGAAATCTGCATTTTGGCATTTAACCACTTCTTTTTAATTTATACATTATGTAATGGCAATTTTCAGAGATACAGAATACTCACCGATTCCAAATCCATGCCTAATGTAAGCTTTTCTAAACTCTCCAGAATTTTTGTACATGGATCTAAAATACAGCCAGCAACAGTTGAATTCAATGATGTTGCCACATTCTCCAAAGCTTGCTCCAGTATAGTGCTATTGTCTTTTAATTCAACCAGTGTAGCATTAACATCAGACAACAGTTCTCTAGTCAAATCCATTTCTGTGAATATTAAATCAAATATAAATTATAGATGAATGAATGTTACAAGTGACATTTGGAGCAAACAGCAATGTGTTGATATATATCTAGCTAAAAGACACAAATTAAGAATGGACACTTGATCAGGATTATGTAAAAAATTACAGTAACCAAATTGGCTTTTTAATTTTATAATCCTTAACTGTATGTACCAGTAATTTGAAATCACAAGCATCGATAATTCATGGTCTCTGTTTGGCATTAGTCTATCTCAATGATGAGTAAAATCCACACAAGTTTAACAACATCTGTGAGCTAATATTCAGCAGAATCAGTGACCCAGTCAGCCATTTTTCGCCAGAAAAATACGACTTTCACCTGTAACCCAATATGTATGACCATGATGAAAATGAAATGAACGACCTTTCATTATACTAAAGTTTGATTGATATTGCTTCTGGCTTCTCTGAGAAATAGACTAGAAAGGTTTTAGTATCAGTATATAAACAAGCAGCCTCTCGGCTGAGATAGCTCCGCTGTTAGCAATGCACATTTCAATTAAAGAACAGAAGATATCGTCGAAAATATCACTTTTTACCAAAAATGACAAAAATATTCACCAAAATTCGAGAATTGAAGATATCATCACAAAATGAACAAATCTGAGAGAGGTCCACATGTAGTACCTATATATGTAATATCAAAGCAATTGGACTTGCGGTTTTTAACAAGAAATCGAAAATATCACTTTTTACCAAAAATGACAAAAATATTCACCAAAATTAGAAAAATTAAGATATTATTACAAAATGAACAAATCTGAGAGAGGTCCACATGTAGTACTTATATATGTAATATCAAAGCAATTGGACATGCGGTTTTTAACAAGAAGTCAAAAATATAATTTTTTACCAAAAATGACAAAAATATTCACTAAAATTAGAAAATTGAAGATATCATTACAAAATGAACAAATCTGAGAGAGGACCACATGTAGTACCTATATATGTTATATCAAAGCAATTGGACTTGCAGCTTTTAACAAGAAGTTGAAAATATCACTTTTTACAAAAATGACAAAAACATTCACCAAAATTAGAGAATTAAAGATATCATTACAAAATGAACAAATCTGAGAGAGGTCCACATGTAGTACCTATATATGTAATATCAAAGCAATTGGACTTGCGGTTTTTAACAAGAAGTCGAAAATATCACTTTTTACCAAAAATGACAAAAATATTCACCAAAATTAGAGAATTGAAGATATGATCATGAAATGAACAAATCTGAAAGAGGTCTACCCAAGGTACATATACACCAAGTATCAAAGCATTCAGACTTGTAGTTTCAAGAAGAAGTCGAAAAAGTAAACAAGCAGCCTGTCGGCTGAGATAGCTCCGCTGTTAGCAATGCACATGGCAATTAAAGAACAGAAGATATCATTAGAAAATGAACAAATCTGAGAGAGGACCACATGTAGTACCTATATGTATAATATATCAAAGCAATTGGACTTGCGGTTTTCAACAAGAAGTCGAAAATATCACTTTTTACCAAAAATTACAAAAATATTCACCAAAATTAGAGAATTGAAGATATCATCACGAAATGAACAAATCTGAGAGAGGTCCACATGTAGTACCTATATATGTAATATCAAAGCAATTGGACTTTTGGTTTTTAACAAGAAGTCGAAAATATCACTTTTTACCAAAAATGACAAAAATATTCACCAAAATTAGAGAATTGAAGATATCAACATGAAATGAACAAACCTAAGAGAGGTCTACCCAAGGTACATATACACCAAGTATCAAAGCATTCAGGCTTGTAGTTTTCAAGAAGAAGTCGAAAAAGTAAAACATTGACACGGACGACGACGGACAATCACTCATATGATAAGCTCCGCTCGACAAAGTCGACAGCGGAGCTAAACATTGACACGGACGACGACTGACAATCACTCATATGATAAGCTCCGCTCGACAAAGTCAACAGCGGAGCTAAAAAGTGTCAAAAATGGTCACCAGTCAGCCATTTTCACTTGGATCATGAGGTACATTGTAACTTGTCATGCATATATATGCAAATATGCATCATCTTTGTGTAAAATTTGAAAAAGATCAACCAATCCGGGTGAAATGATTCCAGACAAACACACAGGACCCAAATTAATAATCCCTGTTTTTTGAATTGCTACACTATGAGAAAATCATAAAATTTCCATAGAATTATTTGTCACTTATTTGAAGAAACCTTTCACTCAGCAAAACATATTTATTGGTTTTCAGAGATAAACATTTGTGAAATTTCTAATTTAATGAAATCAAAGTTTACAGTAAACTGAATCTTTATTTTATCCTCACTACATGAATGAATCTACCAATGGGAAATCTTTAATATGCTACCTGTGCAGCGGGATGACACAAACAAATGAATCCAGATTTTTATACACATCTGACATAATAATTTGAGCAAAGTTATCACTATATAAAAGTTTAAAGACAAGTCATTGTTCCAAAATCAAAATATATGGTCAGAAATTAAACAGGATATACTATTCATGCATTTTGTGTATGCAAACTGAAATTCATTTGTCCAGGGTCATGTACAGAAATAAAGGAATATGATCAAAAAGCAAGATTTTAGACAGTCAACAATCCTTGATCTGATTTTGAAACTAATTGTAATGGACATGTATTCTAACATGTAGAAAACAAGCTTGGGTCCCCCCCTCCTTATCCCAGCAAATTATCAAGAAAGTGTAAACCTTTCAAATTTTCTGCACTCCTAGAAGAGACATCACTGTGAACACATTCCAAGTCATTAATGATTAACAAAGGACTTACGTTGTGAGAGACTATCAAAACTGGCTAGTACAGGATCAACAGTCTTATTCAAATAGTCCTGTACCGGACCAGCAAGACGTACACCTCGTTCTACAATAGAAAAAACAACAGGGACAAATATTAAATAAGTCTATTTTAACAAATATCGTTAGTAACAAAAGACATCACATAGCAAACAGAAAGTAAACATGACCAATTTGACAGTCATGATAAAACAAAATAATGTAGATGAATTTGGAAATAATGTTTTCGTCTTCACGAGTCACTTTGATGTGTCTTCATGCTGTTAAGTGCTCTATAGCATTTCACAATGTTATTATTTGTAAATTCAACAAAAACACAATACAGGTATGAATATAACTTCTTTAGGGCTACTCCCAGTGCTATATTCTTTTGTTTATTCCATCTTATACAACAACAACAAAAATGATATATGTCAATACCGTCTAATATTATCGTGATTTCTTTTACAGCAACATCAAAGGAATCAATAACAATATGTTCAAATTGCTGTAGAAAAAAAAAATTGTGGCATTATTGACATGTTTCAATATTTATAAAATGAGACTATATAATTAATAGATTGTTGGATAATTTTAACAAATTATAAAAGTGGCTAAATCAGCATTTTGAAGAAAAATATACCCTACATTTTGTTAAATTATTAAAATAATCCAGCAATAGTATTATATAGTCCCATTACTCTATCGTCGTACGCCACAGCCTCAACCTCTTTTACGGCAAGCCTACACAGAAATATTTCGTTGAGTGTCAGAGCGGAAATAAACTCTGGCGGCGAGAATACATTACTCCAATCATATAGTCTGGATAACAATTTGATGACAATGTAAATTATTACATTAATTATGATATTATTATATTAATTTTTCACTGATTCAAATCAATATGGCAGCTACATGTATGTAATTTGGTATCTGGTTTTGGTACCCAGTCTACTCTACCAACTGACAGAAACAAAGCTGGCTGCTATGAGTATACATTAGTGTAATATAAATGTAATATATTCACCCCAACCACTCCATCTAAAAACGTCACAAGATCACTTTTAATGTTTTCATACGAGTTGTAACTCTCTTCAGCATTTCTTGTAATCAAATCATTAGATAGACTTGTACAGGCCATACCCAGTCTGCAATAAAAACAGGATTATTATAATGTGGTACATATCACAAACAGGTGGAACTATAGCGCCCCCTTGTGTCCAATAAGAAAAATCTTTTTTTGTATTCTCTTCATTTTCATGGTTTTTTTTATTTTATTTCATGAAGATCTCCCGTGAGCTTCATAAAGACTCTTAAAATTCAGCTGATAAACCCCACCACACTTTTTTTATGTTCTGATGTCTTATTTTTCCCATGCCAAATCCCATTGACATTCAGTTCAATGCAGCAGCAATACCAAATAATATTATTTTATAAACTTTGAAGATGACTTAATTATAAAAACAGCAAAACATTGGATGCAACTGGAGCGGGTGACCCCTTAACCTCTTCCAACCAGTGTGCCCTCTAAGCCAATATAATGTATCCTTGACACAGAATCTGTGATACAACTATTGTTGCTCATTCTCTAGAGCACTAAAGTCGCAACAGAAAATCGTACATTATAATACTGCCAAAATGGCAACTATCCACTTTAAAAAAACATAATTTTTTTAAAACAAGTCATTGAAAATGACACAGTCCCCGTTAAATTTTTGAAAGTTCTCTTTGTGCTCGTCATATTAAAGCGGAGGGGTTGTCGCGAGCGTGTCCTTGAAACTTGAGTTTCAAGTGGCGTATACAACAGATTGTTTATTTACATCAAAACACGTGTTCCGTGTAGTAGTCAAATATGGCCAAAAATAAAAACAGCCGTTATTCGGCCAACTTTGATCTGATTATGAAACACACTGATATGTATGATGTATGTGCCAAATACGAATGAAAATGGTAAATAAATTGTGGAAATATAGTAGTGAGGCCAAAAAGTCAGATGGCTGTCAATCGGCCATCCTTGACCAGATTTTGAAACAAATTGTCATGGACATGCATCCTAACATGTATAAAGTACATGTATGTGCCAAATTTGAATGAAAACTGACAGAGCACGTCCAAGATACCGCATAAAAAAAACAAGCAGCCTGTCGGCTGAGATAGCTCCGCTGTTAGCAATGCACATGGCAATTAAAGAACAGAAGATATCATTAGACAAGTCATGAATGACACTGCCTTCGCTAGTTGTCATTCTAAAGTTGCATGGACATAAATTGGCAAACGTGATTTCTATGGCATTTTCAAGTTTATAGCACTCTCCATCCAGGTCAGCATTATTCTCAGCAAGGAAACCAGATAGCACCAAACCAGTACAACAGGTAAAATGACAAGGAAGTATACAAATCAGATCTGCAAATATGTAGAGTCAGTGTTGTGTCTGTTTGGATAAACTAGTTTGTGGCCCTGGATTAGTTTCAATATCTCTAATAAGGACAAGATTACTTCTCATACGACAATGATACAAATAAAGTGCAAAAATCCAGAAAAATATTATCAAGTTTTTATTATCATACATTAATATTAACAAATCGTGTGAAATTTTATGTACAGAGAAACACATATTTATGCTTTGATTGACAGAACTTCTCAAAGTAAAAAAAAGAGGACCTGCGAAACTTTATACAATTGTAAGACACGCAGTGAATAGTACCGGTATGTTTTTGTAATACATGCAGTTCCAGTGGCTTTGCTTTCTGAGAAAAAAATCTGGCTCTGCACCTGAAAAAAAAAAGAACATTTAGTCCAAAGTAAGCAGAGGTTGTAGCATATGTGCTCCCATTGGCTGTTAGATTTAATTAAAAAAGATATTTGAGTCTTTTTAGTACGAAAAATATTACTTAATAAATTTATACCAGCCAGAAAGAAATTGCAGTTCACACTGTACTATTTTAAACATGTTCTACCAAAGTCTAGGATGAACTAATTCAACAGTCTGTTTCCACTCTACAAAGTTGTCAAATTAATATTCACAGGATTCTGCAAAAATAAAATATTAAGAATGTGCAAAAAGCCCGAGTACTTGTGTTTTCAATGTCATTAAAATCTGATCAGGGATATGCTGAATATTTCACTTGAGCTGAACCAAATGGATGCCAAGCTATCAAAAGAAATAAAAAAAAAACTATTGAGAAAAATACAAAAAAATACATTTAATATAAGGGATTGGTCAGTTACTTCGGCCTAGGGGGGGTCGGTGGATCAGTAGGGGGGTTACCCTGTTTTTGATTGTGCGAATAGGGGGGGTCACCCTGTTTTTGATATCATGTTTTCCAGAATTCACACACGCGCTCATGCATATATTTTTAAAAATTTTATTTCAGAACAAACGATAAAAAAGTTAATCGTACAAATGTGTTCTTAATAATAACTATTACCTATATTGCCAATAAATTTGTTGATGCAAGAAATGTTATAGGCTAAATATTTTGAGGTTAAAGTTGCCAAATAACTAACAGATTATGCAATGCGGCTAGAACCCCAATTATACAGTTAAGTTTTAAACACATCCCAAGTCCATGTGCTGCTGATATCAGATTATTTTATTTAAAGTCTGAAGTCAATATTGTATAAGATATTTACTGGATTTATCCAATTATAACAGGAGACGGAAAGACAACACAGCAATTAGTACAAAGAGCAGTGACAGTTTTTGTTCAGCAAAACAAAAAAGTTAAATTTGTGAAAATGCTGATATATAAATTAAAATAAATGATGAAAAAATAAATAAATAGTTTTTTTGTTTTTTTAACTTTTAAATATGCATATTTTGCTCTGTAAAATACCAAAATCCAACACAAATTTAAGCAAAAATCAAAGTTTCCTTTGTTTTCATAAGCACAGACTGTGCTTCGGGTGTAAAGCTTTCCTGGTCTATAAGATATGAAAGATATTTTAAATCCAACTTAGTTTTCAAAGAGTTCAAACCGCCTAGATTCAAATCCTCGTTTCCTATCTTATAAGGGCGATTATCGAGTAAGTACTCCACAGCTTTGCTTTTATTTACTATCTTTAGCAGAATAGATTTCCCTCCTTCCTGCAGCCTTTTCTGTAGTCATTTTTTGGCTTTATGCTTCCCCTCCCCTCCTAAGGTCTATTAAATGCAAACGCTAAAAAATTATGTCAAAATTATGGCAAACCATGATATTTTCAATGCACATATAATACATTTTGTAATCATGTCAGAGCCAAAACTGTTAATGTTTCTTTGTTTTTGTAGGGGGGGTCAGCATGTTTTAAGTTTTAAAATATAATGTGGGGGGGGGGTCACCCACTTTTTTTATTTGATAGGGGGTGGGTCAACTGAGATTTACAGCTGGCAAAATGGAATCTGCCGACCCCCCCTAGGCCGAAGTAACTGACCAATCCCTAAAAGCAGATAGAAGTGCATAAAAAACTAATCAGCAGAGGTAGTGATCATGTAACCTAAGTATGTCAAATTTCTGTTGAACTGGATTGCATTTTCTCAGATTGGCTGCTAATTTGCATACTAATTAACATATTGTAGTTGTATTAAAATAATGTATAAAATAATATCCTGAGTTTAAAAAAAAAAAATTATGACTATTAAGTCAATATCATTAAAATTGAGGATTACGTGAATTTGACCCCCTCCCTAATATTGTTTCACATATCCCTTAAAAACATGGCCGCCGTTAAATCCATCTCAATCGAGGTCCGTAATTTATTTTCCTGCTCATAATGGAGATAAATTATGGTAGCTAAACATTGAAATTGCCACCCTGACTTCAGTACCGAAATAAATAGCTGATTGGGAAAATGTGTCTCTGTTGACAGAGGTTCGATTTACCGATAAACTTCAACACCGCATGGAGCATGGAGGTCCCGGTCACGAGTGTAGTAACGCACTCGGGTATCATATTTACTTCAAAGGTAATTTAAAAGTGATGATAGATTCATTGATATTGAATTACAGTACTTTTCAATTTCATCATTGCTTTCAAGCAGTCACGGTTGGCCGAACTTGACTTGTGTTTTCTCGATAATTCTAGTCTAATATGTCGTCACGAAACCAATGAACACCGGAAATAGCAATCGTATATCACAGAATCACGATCAGCGTGTTCTAAACTTTTACGTTTTTATTATTCCAGTATTTTATATGCCAAACGTTATTCCCAAGCCTCCTAAATGACGAGATAAACTTTCGATTTACACGTTTCATAACCAGTTCTTGAACTAATAGCAGGACTGTTTTTCTGGCAAAGTGTGACACTGTGCGATCGCTAGTTTCTCACTAAAGTCAGGACACAAAAGGATAAATCAAAGTTCATAATAAATATCATAAGCACAGTTTCTTACCTTTGAGATAGAATTTAATCTATATAAGCCTTGTGCAAAGAAAGATACAGTCCCGGAATACAATATCCTCAGACGAAATCGACGCCGATTTCCTCAGCGGTTAGACTGGCGCATGCGCAATACGGTATGCCAGTTCTCTTGCGAGATGTCGTTAAAACTCGGAAAAATGTTGAAAATCACAGAAAAACACAATGAAACTTTGGCGAATCCAAAAAATACTTGGCGTGCATATGTATGGCATAGAGAATTACATTTGCACCAACTTGGAAAAAAATTGGACAGAGCATATCAAAGTTATAAGACTAAGAGGTAAAAGACGGACGGACGGACGGACGGACGGACGGACGGAACCCAATCTATAAGCCTTCGGCAGACTTCGTCTGCGAAGGCTAAAAATGAACAAATCTGAGAGAGATCCACATGTAGTACCTATATGTATAATATATCAAAGCAATTGGACTTGCGGTTTTCAACAAGAAGTCGAAAATATCACTTTTTACCAAAAATTACAAAAATATTCATCAAAATTAGAGAATTAAAGATATCATCATTAAATGAACAAATCTGAGAGAGGTCCACATGTAGTACCTATATATGTAATATCAAAGCAATTGGACTTGAGGTTTTTAACAAGAAGTCGAAAATATCACTTTTTACCAAAAATTACAAAAATATTCATCAAAATTAGAGAATTAAAGATATCATCATGAAATGAACAAATCTGAGAGAGGTCCACATGTAGTACCTATATATGAAATATCAAAGCAATTGGACTTGCGGTTTTCAACAAGAAGTCGAAAATATCACTTTTTACCAAAAATGACAAAAATATTCACCAAAATTAGAGAATTGAAGATATCATTACAAAATGAACAAATCTGAGAGAGGTCCACATGTAGTACCTATATATGTAATATCAAAGCAATTGGACTTGCGGTTTTTAACAAGAAGTTGAAAATATCACTTTTTACCAAAAATTACAAAAATATTCACCAAAATTAGAGAATTGAAGATATCATTATGAAATGAACAAATCTGAGAGAGGTCCACATGTAGTACCTATATATGTAATATCAAAGCAATTGCACTTGCGGTTTTCAACAAGAAGTCGAAAATATCACTTTTTACCAAAAATGACAAAAATATTCACCAAAATTAGAGAATTAAAGATATCATTACACAAGTCATTGTCAATGACACGTCGCCGTTCCGTTCATATTTGAGTGACATATACATTCAAAGCAGATCATGACCGAAATGCACCTGCATATGTACAACACATTGTACTAAATCTGAACAAAATCCATCCATGCATGACTGAGATCCGGTTCCGGAATTGTGAAAATACGTGATTTTGATGCATTTTCGGCCTTAAAATGGCCATCATTCAGCTATCGTTAATGAGATCATGAAACAAATGCACATACATATTTGTGACATGATGTACCTTGTGTGTGTGCAGTTTGAACTCGATCAATCCAAGCATGTCTCAGATACGGATCCAGAACTGAATTCTTTAAAACAAAATGGCCGCCAGTCGGCCATTTCAAACCCGATCCAAAAAAAAAAAATGACGTGCATCAAGGTCCTATTATGTTTAATGTATGTACCAAATTTGAACAAAATCCGTCCATGCATAACTGAGATCCGGGTCCGGAATGGTGAAAATGTGCGATTTTGATGCATTTTCGGCCTTAAAATGGCCGCTATTCGGCTATCGTTAATCGGATCATGAAAAAAATGCATGTGCATATGTCCCATATAATGTGTGATGTATGAGTGAAGTTTGAACTTAATCGGTCCATGCATGTTCGAGATACAGGTGATCACGGACGCACGCACGCACGGACGCACGGACGCACACAGGGCAAAACATAAGTCCCCGTTTTCGGACTACGTCCGAACGGGGACTAAAAATGAACAAATCTGAGAGAGGTCCACATGTAGTACCTATATATGTAATATCAAAGCAATTGGACTTGCGGTTTTTAACAAGAAGTTGAAAATATCACTTTTTACCAAAAATATTCACCAAAATTAGAGAATTGAAGATATCATCATGAAATGAACAAATCTGAGAGAGGTCTACCCAAGGTACATATACACCAAGTATCAAAGCATTCAGGCTTGTAGTTTTCAAGAAGAAGTCGAAAAAGTTAAACATTGACACGGACGACGACGGACAATCACTCGTATGATAAGCTCCGCTCGACAAAGTCGACAGCGGAGCTAAAAAACAAGATGCCTGCCAGTCGACCATCTTTGATCCAATTGCGAAATAAATCGTCATGGACATGTATTCTAACATGTATAATCTATGTACCAAGTTTGAATGACAACTGACAAAGCATGTCCAAAATACAACATTTTCAAAAAAACAAGATGGGTGCCAGTCGTCTATTTTGAATCGAATCACTAAACCACTGCATGTGCATATGTCCCAAATAAGGTACTAGGCACATGCAAAGAATGAACGGAATCGGTCCACAGGATTCTGAAATATGACTCTGGACAGACTGACGCACGGACGGACAGACACACGGACGGACGGACATACTCAGGAACTCACGGACGGTCGGGGACATGTATCCTAACATGTATGATCTATGTACTAAATTTGAATAAAAACTGACAAAGCATGTCCAAAATACGACATTTTCAAAAAACAAGATGGCTGCCAGTCGGCCATCTTTGATCCAATTGTGAAATAAATCGTCATGGACATGTATCCTAACATGTATAATCTATGTACCAAGTTTGAATGAAAACTGACAAAGCATGTCCAAGATGCAACATTTTCAAAAAACAAGATGGCTGCCAGTCGGCCATTTTGAATCAAATCGCTAAACCACTGCATGTGCATATGTCCCACATAAAGTACTAGGCACATGCAAAGAATGAACGGAATCGGTGCAAGGGATTCTGAGATACGACTCCGGACGGACGCACAGACGCACGGACACACGGAGACCGAATTATAAGTCCCCGTTTTCGGACTTCGTCCGAACGGGGACTAATAAGGCTGGTGACCCCAAACTTTCTTTAAAGCGTGGTGGTCGTCGGCACGACGACTGCCGCCCTTTAAGTACAATATATTGCAAAATGAGTAAATTCCAGGTATTTTCATGAGCGGCTTCTACCGTATTAACCAGTCTCAGAAGAAAAATTATTTGGAGTTTACTGTGAGTGGCTATCTTAAAATACCAGTCGAAATTCTTCTGAAGTAAACCTGCTTGTTTGCATGGGATGTGCAGGGGCGTGGATCATAATAAATTTAACTGATTCATACATAATTTGACTTCACAGTGTATTTTCACTTACCCCATGATGATAGTGATAGTAAGAAGTGCTACAGAGAAGTACACTCTTTTACATGTGCTTGCTGGTGCTTTCTGTACACGTTTCCCACCACATTTCTGACAGCAACGACAGCAACAGAAACACAGACATACTATTGGCAGTATAAGAATATACAATAGACCAATGAGAAAACATATGACAAAACCAAGCATGTATTCTGCTGCCTGCAAATATACAAAACATAGCACAACTATTATAACCTTGCTCACGATGTCAATACTGCAAACCGAGAATTTAGGGAGCCAGGAAAAATCACAAAACTTGTATAATTAAGTCACAATGGCTTTCGCAAAACTTTGTCCCGGTGAACACTCCTAACTGATAGCAGCATAACATGAAGGTTTACAAGTACACAAACGAAGCAGCTTTTGGGGTTGAACAGCACCACCAACTGGTGAATTCAACTATTATTAAGATTATGACGATTTATTTTGCATTTAAAGAAGTTTGTCATCAATAGTTCGAGCTAGCACAGGCATCGATGACATCCATTGCAGTCTTGCATCAAAATCTGGAGGTCTTCTGGAAGGTATTGGATGTCTGAGCATAGGTGGACGACCCACTCAGGACATAGTAAAATTAATGAAAAAAAAACTGCTTTACATCAACACAGTAGCTACTCTATGAATGATATTTCTATCACACATTCACAAATTGCATATTTTCATTGGGTTTAAATTATGCTGATTTAGCATTTCAGGCATATTCAGTGGGTTTTAAATTCACGGTTTTATCATTTAGATAATGTGTTCTATGCTAAATTTTACATGTTCACTGGGTTTAAATTTCACTGATTTACCATTTCAGGCATATTCAGTGGGTTTTAAATTCACGGTTTTATCATTTAGATAATGTGTTCCACGCTAAATTGTACATATTCACTGGGTTTTAATTTCGCTGATTTACCATTTCAGGCATATTCAGTGGGTTTTAAATTCACGGTTTTATCATTTAGATAATGTGTTCCATGCTAAATTGTACATATTCACTGGGTTTTAATTTCACTGATTTACCATTTCAGGCATATTCAGTGGGTTTTAAATTCACGGTTTTATCATTTAGATAATGTGTTCTATGCTAAATTTTACATATTCACTGGGTTTAAATTTCGCTAATTTACCATTTCAGGCATATTCAGTGGGTTTTAAATTCACGGTTTTATCATTTAGATAATGTGTTCTATGCTAAATTTTACATATTCACTGGGTTTTAATTTCGCTGATTTACCATTTCAGGCATATTCAGTGGGTTTTAAATTCACGATTTTATCATTTAGATAATGTGTTCCACGCTAAATTGTACATATTCACTGGGTTTTAATTTCACTGATTTATCATTTCAGGCATATTCAGTGGGTTTTAAATTCACGGTTTTATCATTTAGATAATGTGTTCCACGCTAAATTGTACATATTCACTGGGTTTTAATTTCGCTGATTTACCATTTCAGGCATATTCAGTGGGTTTTAAATTCACGGTTTTATCATTTAGATAATGTGTTCCACGCTAAATTGTACATATTCACTGGGTTTTAATTTCACTGATTTACCATTTCAGGCATATTCAGTGGGTTTTAAATTCACGGTTTTATCATTTAGATAATGTGTTCTATGCTAAATTTTACATATTCACTGGGTTTAAATTTCGCTAATTTACCATTTCAAGCATATTCAGTGGGTTTTAAATTCACGGTTTTATCATTTAGATAATGTGTTCCACGCTAAATTGTACATATTCACTGGGTTTTAATTTCGCTGATTTACCATTTCAGGCATATTCAGTGGGTTTTAAATTCACGGTTTTATCATTTAGATAATGTGTTCTATGCTAAATTTTACATATTCACTGGGTTTAAATTATGCTGATTTACTATTTCAGGCATATTCAGTGGGTTTTAAATTCACGGTTTTATCATTTAGATAATGTGTTCTATGCTAAATTTTACATATTCACTGGGTTTAAATTATGCTGATTTACCATTTCAAGCATATTCACTGGGTTTTAAAATCACAGTCAGCAAAATAAGCAAAATTAAAACCCAGTGAATAATTAACCCTTTTACAGTATTCACTGCCTGGCAACCATCACTGTGAAAATAAAGGCCAAAAACTCTCAGAAAAATGTACTTTGGGATAGTTGTTGAAACTCTCCTGAACAGTGTAACAAGATTACCCCTACATGTGCAACATATATTAATTTGGTTGTTCCAGATTGCCTCAAAGTTAAGTTTGTGCCATTTCCTAGGCTTTAGCTGTTTTCACCAGCTTTTCGACAGGTGTTCTACACCAGCTTACACAGAGCCCATAGAAATACATGGTACAGTGGTGCTCGTCTTAGCAACATAGAACATTCTGTGCTGTAACGGGCTAACCCCGATCCAAGAATTGAAGCACTTCAGTCGTAGTGACGAATTAGAAAGATTAAATTTACTTACATCAAGAATAGGTTCTTTAAGGTCCTCTGAATCATATCTATCTGATAAATTCCCTGCTATTGCATCACAGATGACATCTGTATAAAAAGAACATGGCATTCATTACCATATTATAAGAAACCATATATAATTTTCAGACAATGACACTTCATTGTTAAAATGCAGATCCAGTTATTGACACTTTGTACATATACATAATATCAGTAGTGTTAATCAAGCCAAGAATAAAAATTGTGTGGTTCCCTTCTATGTACCCTATTTTTACAGCCTGACTTTGAAAATGCATCACAAAATTGTACCAGACATTGGATGGGATTTTATTTTTGACTATTTTTGAAAAGTATAGGAACCACAACAATTTTTGTTGTTGTCTCTGTCTACAATTTAGATTATTTTTTACTTTTCAGTCGCATATAAAACTGTGTTTGAAACATATGCAAATGATCAACAATATATTTCACACAATTTAATACTTGAACAGAGTTTGGTAAAAAAACAAGCAGCCTGTCGGCTGAGATAGCTCCGCTGTTAGCAATGCACATTTCAATTAAAGAACAGAAGATATCATTAGAAAATGAACAATATGTATAGTATCAAAACAATCAGACTTGCGGTTTTCAACAAGAAGTGGAAAATATCACTTTTTACCAAAAATGACAAAAATATTCACCAAAACTAGAGAATTGAAGATATCATCATGAAATGAACAAATCTAAGAGAGGTCTACCCAAGGTACATATACACCAAGTATCAAAGCATTCAAGCTTGTAGTTTTCAAGAAATCGAAAAAGTAAAACATTGACATGGACGAGGACGAGGACGGACAATCACTCATACGATAAGCTCTGCTCAACAAAGTCGACAGCGGAGCTAAAAAATCAATAAATGAATAATGAATGCATTGATTTTCTACGAGTCAACATTTTGTCAGAAATAACAACGAATAAATCAACTGTCTGTTTACAGTATAACGGATGTGAATATTTGATGAATTCCAAAATAAGCAAATAGAACCCTTGCACGTTGCATTATTGCAACAGGATACAATTTTGACCTGATTAACCACCAGGGATTTTTTCAAACATGGGAACAGGGGCGCAGTGCCCTCATGCCATGGTCATGCGCCCCTTTACCCTAGGCAGCAGATTCTCTGGCAACCATAGGATTCTGAATGACCAGGAATCACATGTGGCCAGAGTCTTCAACTGAGACCTGACTGATAGTAATTTTGGCCCCAAGGAAGCCATAGAATTGCAGTGCTCCCTCTTGCAGTTTTTTTCTAGAAAAACCCCTGAACCAATTTACTTGTAAATTGATTGATGTGAATATTTCCCTTGTGGGAATATTTTATAGCAAAAGTTCATTCTGTTGGCAGCACACATAGTAACAAAGATGCATTTTGCATGTAACTCCAGACAGGTACATGACAAAGAATTGCCCTTGTATGCTTTTTTATATTTACCATAGACAAAAATTTAATAATAGTGACATCCCTACTGAACTACTAGTTTTTAATATTCATAAATTTTACTCATCAGTAACTAATAACTAATTATGAAATTTATGTATTTTCAATTACTTTCTATAGCAATGCAACAGTCATATACCAAATATATGACAGCAATGTTCTGAGCTCAAGCATATTATAACTACAGCAATATATATAGTACCAGTTTGTGGGTGTGGCAGTTTAGCATGTTCAAATGCTACCTCATAAACAACATATATTTGAATAATTTAGTGATAGTTAAAATACACTACACCCCACCCGTTCTTTTCCAGGAAAGTGGGTGTGGCCCTTAAACATATACCAAACAATACAAACAAGATTTAAAGCAATTTTCATAATATCCAAAACATCAGTGATAGCAATAACAGTTTCACATTTATTCTGTGCATCACAAATAATACCTTTTGAGCCTCCAAATTATGGTCTGTCTCTTAGTAGTCAGCATAGCAAAATGCAAGTCACGTGTTGTGACTACACAAGGTTCTATTATCAAAGAGGTGGTAATTGTTTGTTTGTTTTTCTCTTGTTTTGTCATGCCAATGGACATGGTTAATAAAATCCCTGCTGAATAAACCAGAAAGTGGGTCAGAATTTTACTACATAAAGACATTAATATACATGAATCTACACAACCGAACAGTTTCAACTGTCCCACACACCTGTTGATGCATTCATTTTAATCTGACATGGTCAAAGTGCAACAACGGAACAAATATACAATGTATGTCAGTATCATGTTATGAACACGCCCAAATAATACACCCAAACTCAACAAGTTCTATCATACAAAACTAGATGGTGAAAATATCTTTACATATACATATATATATATATATATAAGGCAGGCTGAACATTTTAAAGCTATGATTCAACAGAAGGGGCAATAGTTTGAATTATTATGTGATAACCTGTAAAAAAAAAATGTCAAGTGTCATTGGTTGGTAACTGATTAACCCACTGATATAGAATAGTCGTGATGTTTTCAGGTTATTTGTGTTTACTTATCTGTTTCACTATATCCATGTTCTGGTTTGTTATCTGAAATGGTGGCATGATTTAACCTATATCAGACGCGCATATATATACCATTATACCAACTTTGAATAAAGCATGTCTGAGATATTGGTAAGAACATGAAAAAATCGGTAATCATGAAAATAAAAAGAATATAGCCTTAAGTTAATTTGAATAAAATCACAAAACCAACTGAGATATATCAGTACCCTATCCTGCTTGATGTTCAAATCAACCCCTACACATTTGAGCTTTATGGATGAAAATTTAGGAGAATACGCACAGAATATTAAGTACTGTCCTTGTACCATATTTAAACAAAATCAGTGATTGTGTATCAAAGAAATGGTAGAACACACAAGAAAAAAAATGGCCGCCAGTCTACAATATACAATATAGTCTACAATAAGAAATACTCTTGAATTTAACACCTAAACCTATGAACAAGAACTAAAATAATAAAGCATTACTATATTTGTTCTATTAGAAGCACATGTGCAGTACTAACTAACAGTTGTATTTATTATAAACTGTATTATTGAAATAGGAACTTAATATGAAAACATATATACTGTTAGTACCGTCTTCTTATCGAATTATACATTCACAAATTGCTTTGAATGTCAATAGAGAGCAACAGTATTCATATTTCTAATGACTAAACGACCCAGAACATGGTTTGCAGTCTGCAGACAGCAGTACGTGCAATGAACATTGAAATGTTATACAAGTATTGCATAGCCACAAAACACAGACAAGCATTGTGTTATTTTTTTTTATTTCCATTTATTTGCTCCATATCCATTATCACCCCCCTCCCTTAACACTATTTTAATGTGGATAATTTCATCACCATCAGCACAAGAGACATTTCTCAGCAAACAATATAGTTACATTTACGATT
Source organism: Saccoglossus kowalevskii (assembly GCF_978046115.1). Taxonomy (NCBI): domain Eukaryota; kingdom Metazoa; phylum Hemichordata; class Enteropneusta; family Harrimaniidae; genus Saccoglossus; species Saccoglossus kowalevskii. The sequence continues at coordinate 13,677,827 of NC_140650.1, read as the reverse complement.
CACAGTTTGATAGATTCTAATTGTATAGTAACTATCTACTTTTTACAAATTTCCTTCAAAAGCTTTTCTGTAACTTTCCAGGAATCCATTCATATATTTAACAAAGCAATTCTATACAAACCAACATAAAGTAAAACATTTATTCATAATTCCATTTACAGCTTTCTCCTATTATGAGCATCGCTGATTCAGCACTTAAAATTGCATTCAGACACAACACACAGGAGCGAAAAATAAAATTACCCATCTGAATCTGAAATTGTTTAATGTACAAAACTACAACATTTATTATTGCCATGACTTTACATATTTGTCACAGTATTACATAACTGTGTATAATTCGCTTTTAGTTATATTATACATATGCATATGACATAAGACAACATTATCCCGATTAGGAGTATATTTTTCTGATATAAGCAAGAAGATCACCATTGTAACATGAAATTGAATTTCATATCATATTTCATCATTATACATGTATATTATATTATCTTCAGTTATGCAAAAATAATCATACAATTTATGTGTACCTACAATAAAATTAGTTCTTTTAATAGAGCAAAGTAATCACTCTATTAATTATGAATTTATTTATAAGTGTGCATATCAGTCAATGGCAGAATGATGGTAGATGTCAACATAAAACAAACACAGAAACGCAGTTCAGCTATCAGAAGAGCTACTACTACTGCCAACAGACAGCTCAGCTCAGCTGATCCGGCCACATACATGTAGTTACAGCCATGTTGTTGAGTACTGTACTTTTTTATGTTTGTTTGAAAGTGTCGCCATGCAGTTTAATATTTTGTTACCCTGTTAGTATAGCTCAAGGGGGACACAGTGAGTAAGCTCTTTTTTGGCCAATAAATTATTCATTAAATTATAACTACACATGTACAAAATGTAGGTCTGTTTGTGTAAGAAAACTATATGTACTGTAAAACATGCATTTTTGGCTAAATGTAGCTTGTTATAATAACTACGGTAATTTTGCTAATTCAAGATGTATCTAATTTAAAATAAAGTTTATTCTCACAATGAGATTGTTGGCATTTTAGCTAAATTAAGATTCTGTTAATTTGTGCATTGAGTCAAATTTACTAAAATAGCATGTAGCTATGTAGCCGTAAGTGTTTCTTTGGTATTAATAAGAAGTCATACATGTATGAGGATGGCTTAATAGCATCTAAATATGACAGTTTGGTGGTTGGAATATAACAAATTATAATGGTTCCCTGAATAGCAGATATTACTACAGTAATCTATACATTTTTTTTCCCAGTCACATTAATTCTCCATGGGCTGGCTTAAAAACAAAAACACTATACTGCAAACTCATCTGTATTTAAACTGAACAACTTTCTCAGTCCCTTTACACAGGTTTCACTATAACCAGAACTGATAGAGTGAAATGTTTGTAAGCAATGACATGTTTTTTTCCCAAAAAGGCAATGTTTTAGCCTTAATGCATTCTCATTAATTCTGCTATTATGCAGGAAATACGACATGCCAGGTTATTTTCTATGAAATTTTAATATTATTTCTATTTATAGCGAACCAAATTACAGGTAGATTGGTCACAGAGTATGCAGTGATGATTCGCTCAATAAAATACAGCTGTAGGACACATTTTGATTCTTCAAAACATTAGCTAACTCTACCATCCAAGGTCATCTAAGGTGAGAACACATTTTTGGACAAAATATGACAGTTATTACATACTTTCACACAAAAGCAATATACCATGTTTATTCTATCAGTCTAGGGTCAGTGTGTGATGCAATTATTGACAAATTCATTAATATTCCACCAATCAGCGGTAACTCGCCAAAATTGGAACTATATTCATCTCGATAGAAACCGTTCAGAAACAGAAATTTTGTATGCTTGCATTACACAATATTCATTTGAGGATTTTTTTTATGATGGCATTGCAAGAAAGCATTAAAGGTGCACTAAAGATAGTAGGTTATACATCACTTCGAGAATACCAGTGAGAGGTCGTTGATGACTACACTTCTTGTCGCTATGTTTGTGTGAGTGTTGGTCAAATCACTGACTGCCTGAACTCAACTCATGCATCCTCTGACTTTGAACAGTCTTCTAATGTTATCTGATTTTTCTATCTTCGACCCACATACAATGCAAAAGTTCTCGGTGATACAACAGTCGTGAAGTTTGTTTTTTGTTCATGTGCTAGCGATCGCTTGCCCGCTATTCATGGCCATCTTGGAAGAATGTAAACTTGTGTATGTATGCACACTCCACCCATCAAATCCTATGATGTCATTGAAATGCTCATAAATATAATGACAGCAACGGAACTTTATTTCGTGGTAACCTGGCTTTCACTATTTACACACTCCCATGATATTTCATTTTATTGAAAAAACACCAACAAATAACCAAGTCTAGGTTTGTCCCAAATCAGTATTATAAATTAAAATGTCCCAAAAATATGGCAAATGAAGCAAGAACACAAATATAAACTAATCCTGAACTAATCATATTTGCAGCAAATTTAATTTCTATATTTCAAAGCAAAGATTAAACCCAGCATAGAAGACTGGTGGATGTTAAACAATCACAACAGCTGCGCCAAACCATTACAAAGAAAACACACCATATATTAGAATTTTTGTATTATTTAGTCATGCTGTTACAAGGGTAAATGACACTGTAATAAGGTATCCCAGTTGTTAATGTGAACTAACATGAACCCAGAAAATTCAACATTGTACTACTGTAATATCATATCTGCTACATAAAATGTGTGTAAACGCCCTGCTGTGATCAAGTATCAGATGACAGAGATAGATATGTTTCAATATATAGCTTTACTACTCTCATGTGTGCTTATTGTTTATATACCATTCTTGGTCATGTGAACCACTTGAGGACAAATCAGACAGTGTCACCTGATAAACACTGACAGAGATGGGTTATTGTGTTGCAGCAGTGTGAGCAGCCCAAAGACGAGACAACCTGTTGGCGATGAATTAATTTAAAATTAAACATGTTTGATATTTCAGCAGTGTGATATGGTCACCAACGAGACAGTTGCTTTTAATGCCAATCAATCAACAGACATTTACACTTATTATATGTTTTGAGTCTCACTGAATGTCATAATTAAATGAAATGCATATGTGATTAAATTAAAAATAGTGCAATTAAGTTTGGAAGGTAGTTTAGCAACAAGAAATAAGAAAAAACAAAGTGGTATTATAGAAGTTGATCATGCACCTACATGTATATTGGAAAAAATCTTTCAAATTGCTTTGGTTTGTGTGAGGCTCTACAGTAGAAAGAATACTAGACAGTTTACTTGCCACTAATAAGTTTATCGAAATGTGTTTACAATGACTACTAGTTAAAACACAAACACTTATATCACTCTTGGCCATGCGACCCATTGTTCTGGCCATTTATTCATTTCTGTATTTATGAATTAATGATATTTTATAAACAGTGCAAAATATTGAAACAATACATGTACAAAAAAAATATTTGCATTCTGTGCCTTAATGGGGTCCTATAAATTGCCATATGATTTAAACAATCTTGACACCATGATGACTCGTTGACAGGTTTCCTATTAATCAACTAGCATTGGGCAAAACTTTATCATTGGACATCGATATCTGAGTCATAGAAGACATTAAAAAAAAAGGGTATATTTATATTTATTTCCTATATTCTATATCCCAACTCAGTCTCATAAATTGAAGAAATCAGTCTAAGAAATCAAAATTAAACAGCTCTATAAGTCCTATCATAGGGCACAGATATGGGAAGGGGTGTACGTGTAGAACGTATTGAGGACGTAGCACAACCAGCCAGCACAACAGACTTTTGCTAACCAGTCACTTCACTGCTACACACAAAAAGTGAACAAGTTTGTCATCTAAGTTTTTTCACTCAACCAAGAGAATTGCTCCCATTTGATCTTTAAGGGAAACCATGTGGAAGAAATTTTTCAATAAGAAAAGTGATTGTCTTAAAGTAGAAGCCTACTCATAAACGATAATACCAAGAATATATTCATTTTGCAATTTATTGTACTCGCAGATAATACAAATACTGTAAAAGGGTTAATTATTCACTGGGTTTTAATTTTGCTTATTTCGCTGACTGGAAAATGTGCTAAATTAAAACCTAGTGAATATGTAAAATTTAGCATAGAACACATTATCTAAATGATAAAACCGTGAATTAAAATAAAAACCCACTGAATATGCCTAAAATGGTAAATCAGCGAAATTTAAACCCAGTGAAAATTAGTCATTTTACAGTATATGGACTTAATAAAAGTTGGTAGCAACCAGTCTATTGTTATGGTTATATTTTGTGAGTGGTGGCCATTTTGTCAGTACTTTACTATTGATACCTGTGGTAAAGAGGTTATACCATATCTCAAATTGAAGGCTCATGATATACATGTCGGATAAAAAAAATATATCAGGATATCATTTTGGTATCTTGAATTAATTAAAAAATTTGTGTTTTAAAAAGTGACTTAAAAAGTGACAAAAAATGTGAATTTTCTTTATTCCAAGGTACAAATTGTCATGGTTACATTTATTCAATGAATGTTTCCTCACCTTTCAAACGTTTATAAACATAAAAATGTCTTATTGAAGACACAGTGGCACAATACAACCTTTCCTTTTAAGGAGATCAATCGTTCTCACAAAATTTCTCCCAGAGAAGCTAACAAATTTGCTTCAATTTTTTTTTTTTCAATTTCACACATGCAAAATCATTTATCAACACATCATTCCCAAAACTTGCCTCAGTGCTTTTAGAACAGCTATTTTTAATTCTCAAGTCACATCACTCAAAAAGCAAAGCCTATACATGTTTGTAAAAAGCACCTCCCTACCAGAAGCATATTTGTCACTATGATGTACATAGAAATAAATTAATTTAGGACCCACAAACCGCATATGCTTTTTTAGTTGCACATGAGGTATTTCTATTGTCAAAATTTCAATGATTCAGTATAATACAACAAATTTTTGGTTTATTTGCACTTCTAATAAGATAAATACGGTACATATATTTATTTGAATCAATACATTTTTCTTAATCAATTTAGCTTGGTGTTATTTGATTTTCACAAATATAATCAAGCATACCGGTAAGTTAAAGATTTTTGTTTGTAAATCTGCTTCCACCCCTAACATTTTGTAAATCCACCACAGAATTCTTTACATACATGTACATGTCATCACAAGTACAATGAGTTTATTAATAAGTAAACCATCGATAGTCTACTCATCTGCGAAATACGTATAGAGTTTAATTAAGAAAAGAGCTGAAGGTATTCAGAATAAACAACGGTGGAAAAATGGACTTTGTTGTGCCTCAATAAATACAATTTAAACAGCTTGTAATCGTGGTTTAACATTTACCTCATAACCAGCAAATCTACATTTATTTTCATAAGAAAACAGAATGTTAATAACATCTTTCTATATGTACCGGGGGTAGTGTCAGGGCTTGAAGTTGGATATAAAGAGAGCACCTATTTTCAAAGGCCAAGACTTGCTTTGGTCTGATGGAAATTGTGACAGTTTTGAGAGGCATTCGGGTGAGGCATCGAGGAAATTTTGAGCTCTGCAGTGCAATAATTCAATACTAGTATATAGTAGATTTCAATACAAACATAAATGCCTTTAGGTTATGTAAATAAATTTAATGATAATTTATAAATACATATTGACACCAACAAATTCAAACCTATGTGAGCAGAATATTATGACCATCGAATTGCAATAATAGTATCAGGTGGTGTTTCTAGTTTCAGACTTTTGATCAGAAAATTGGCGATATTTTCATGGTATTGTAATGAAATCAGTGACATAGAATGTAGAAATGTCTGGAGAGATTTCAATCTCGACTGACCTTAAAAGCTGTGTATTCAAGGTCAAAAAAGGTATGCACTGATGGATATTGCAACAGAACCTGCAAGTTAATGTACGTCTTTCACAAAGATTTTTAGTGACACCAACCCTGGTTATATCAGAACCCAGACATTTTTACAGCAGGGTTTTAACTACATTGAGGCATCAAATGCAGTTGTCTGGATTCCCAAGGAATTTGCTTTGGTGTCTTTCAATATTACCTATTTTATTCCTATTATGTCCGGTAATTTTATCAATTTTGGCCTAGGAAAATGGGGAATCATTTGAGCCTTGCTAAAGACTAGTTTAAAATCCCAGAAAAGCACCTAAACTAAAGTACTTTCAAAGAAGCATCACCATCCCGGTATGTATTTTTGCTACCAGACAATGCCTTCGGCTCCACAGCAAGTCAGTGAACCTTAAAATTTACAGCATCTACCCAGTAAAAATACAATAGACAGTGTTCAAGCAATCTCAATAAGATCGTGACAACTATAAATTGTTGCTGGCTTGAAAAAGAAGTGTTACTTTCCTATTCATGTGTAAAATCCTACCATAATTATGAAACATTTCCAAATGGCACTGACAATTTCACTTATATTTGACCATATTTTGTCAATTTAAAAACACAGACGATGGTTGCATTTATAATAGTGTGTGATTACAATACCCTCTGGTTACAAACATACCAAGTCACAAAATTCATGTTGTGTTTGATAAGGGTGCAGTGACTGTTTATTTAATACTTTCCATATTTTACCAATCAGAATGTAACAATATTTTTTATAATGCAACCATAATTTATAACAATTCAAAGTTTGTTAACACGAAATTTAAATGCAAGCTTATCAACGATTGTTGCACTTCAAGTGACCCAGAAATTACAAACTGTAGAACATTATTATTTGAATGTGTCAACTGTCGCCCAAACAAACCCCTGGTGAGTTTGTTTGGTCTAAGCTACAACTAGTTATTGAAGAATATGTGTACAAATATTTGTTTAAATGATTTTACTATTCAGATATATGATCTTAATACTGATATTTTGTTCATAACACAAATATCATACATACTATCAATAACAGCTGCTGCTGTTGAGTACACTGATATGAAAAATTTGAAATACACAAAATACCAATATCTCCTCAGTGGATTAATTATTCTACATGTCCATACTGTATGGAGGAATTTAATACTCTTAAGATAGTTACAGAAGAATCCAATAACTAATAATTCAAACTATATATTAGCATACAACATTCACTAAACCATAGAACTTAGAAAAAGTCTTTAATGTAAAGCCTTGTCAAGTATCAATAACTGAGACAGACAGAACAATGAACTTGACTCGTAACTTGGCTATTATAATTTATGATGTCATTCTTTTTAAAACTATCTAAGTATACTTGTAGTCTACTGGATCAAGCAGTGTACTGCTGAAATATTAATAAGGAAATCATATAAAAAGTGAGGGGATCTTTAATCTGAACAATATAAACAATGTTTCTTTGGGGGTTTAAAATGAGGGTTAGTCACCTTTCAAAAACACTAGCTAATTTTAAGAAGGTTTATATTTTTACAGAGTATATGGCAGCTGCATTTACATACAGCTGTTTAAAATCAATGCAGAAAGTAACTTTTGGAATGAAGAGGAAACAATTTTTAGTGAATATTTTTAATTTAGCAACATAAACTATAAGTAGAGGCTAAATTTACATATATTATTAAAATACATCCATATTTAGGCATACAAGTTTATATCTGTCATATTTGTTACTCTATCGTATCACCCCTAAAACCATGCATATGGCTGCAACTTATACTTTATACATTGTTATAACAAAAATGTACAATTTTAAGCACTAAAATTGAGAGATCAAATAATTCTTTGAAAAACTGAAATATTTTCATCATTTTATTTACGTTATTTATATTTCCATTTAATGTATATAAAACATCATACCTCAAAAAATAAAAGTAACACCAGAGGTCATCCTAAGATCATACCGATGACAGCGGAATACATGATGAATTATTAAAAATAATCATGAATTATCTGAGATGCCATGTTGGAATCTAGTCCACTATTGAGTATGTTAACCTCCAGCTCATTCACTCTCACAACATCTCATTACATATACCTGTAGCACATTAGGAAATTAATATTGTCAAAAGCATGATTGACCAACTTCAAAGAAATCACATTTTTAATAGAAACGTCTCTTTTTAATATCTTTGTTATTCTAAAAATAATATGAAACTGAAACTGAACAGACCGCTTTGAGACTGAACCAAACCCACTGTAATTTTATAAATAGAAAAATTTGCGCTACAATAAGATATATTACTGAAACCATTCAGCCGATTATAATGAGCCAGAGAATGAAAAGTACAATAAAACATACAACCATACATAGCAGATACACTTGAGTTCATGACATAAAATTCAGAATTTAATACAAATTCTAAAGAAACAGTGACACCTCGCTAAGTCACAGTTGTGAATTGAAAATGGATAAAACACAAATATACACACATGGGTTTGTTTATGGTTTGTTTTCTATATTGAAAGAAATCCCAGCGTCTATGACCACTGATCGAGCTTCACCTTAGAGTCTTCGTGTATAGCGGTGTCAACTCCAGAACCACCCAAACTGGCCTCCAATTCAAAGTCATCACCTCTAAGTTGCTTGGCGAGGATGCATGCTTTGCATTGGATGATGGGACCAGAGGATGGAGCTCCCACAAACCATTCTTGAAGAAACTATACGCAAACAGCTTTATCGATGTCATCATTGTCAGATAATTTCACACATTTTCTATTCAGTTTGCCTCTTGGGCAACTTTGAAAACAATCTTTCTTGACACGGTTGATCGCTGCGTGGTTTTCTTTTTACATATGGACAGACTGGATAGTATTCGCTTAGACATGCTGCTCAGTTGAGAACTAGAGATCATCGTAGCAAGTTTTATAGAGCTACATTGTTTGTATATCAAGGAGGAACCAGACGAAAAAGTCGTGACTTGACACCCCTTCAACACCTTGAGTCAGACTGCCATCACCCTATACATGTATATCTCAGTAATTGAGTAGGTGTTAAATTGTCTCCTCCAGCAATTTAAACTAATTAAATACACAATGCAACCAAACATTAGTTTGCAAAATACAATGGAATTTTCGTAGCCATCCAGCTACCCACAACTTCGCCGAAATCGCGACTTAGTGAATGGTCACTGTATTTTGTATTTTAGTTCCACATACATACTTGCAATTTATCAAGGTGTGCCATATACTGTAAAACCGGGGATAGTGTGTCATTGTTTACAAACAAGCATCTACCCATGTGCCTTTGCATTTTTAGTGCGCATGCGCATGCTCAGGTGACGACCATTCCGCTTTAATATCATGGGCGTTTATTTTCACTATAGTGATGCTTTGAGAAATTTCACTGGGCTTCAGTTCAGACTTGGCAGAGAAATAATGACCTCTATGGATTTAATTCAGTGGATTTTACCTATCAGTGAAAATGTCAAAATTAAAATTCAGTGAATAATTAATGTATTTACAGTAGAATATATTCCTATCTGAAACCAGTCAAGCAGTAATTTGAATTAAGATAAATTAGGATCAGAGTAATTACTAATATTCTCAATAAAAGTTGCAATTAGCTCTCCCTGGTAGGTGCAATTACACAAATTGTCCTAGGTCAGTGTAAAATGAGATTTGATTTAAATCTGTTGAGTTGAGAAGAATCAATGTGGCTGTCCAGCTGTCAGAGCTCAGAAAAATAATAGAAGACTTAGTTATCACATTCTAAGAGTCTAGACTGGTTCTTAATAAGGGCTTACCATTTTTTTTTAAGGGATAATGTTTTTGACCTCTCAGCCTGTGCTAAGAGGCTGTGAGAAAAACCACTGTAAAATCTGTATTAGAAATTTCGGCTTCTATTATGAATGCTTCAAGATTTCACGGTACATGTATTAAATGAAAGTGAAGGCTGCGATGCTAGACTATTCTTTAAATTTTTCTACAGCTGGAGCAACATTTGAGCACAGAACAAAATTAAATTTAAATAAGGGCAAGGCAAAAATGTTCTACTTCAAAACAACATATGACACTCCACTATATAGCATATTATATCTCCTACTTGAAAAGGCATGTCGTAAAGTAAAAACAACAAAGTATAATCCATGACAAATACTATTAAAAATCATAATTTGCGAGGTAGTTAATATTATTCAAGGTTATCACATGACTGTTCCGGAGTGACGTCAATAGACTTCTCACCCAAATCTTTCTGTACTATTTTCTTAAATTTTTCAATATTTCTGGAAATAAACCCTAATTTTGGTGACAACATATACAATTTGGTTATTTTTGTCCCAATCTTCTGAAGGAAAATATAAACTATAAAAGGGAATTTTGTGAATTTGTGATGAAAAAAGATAACTGGTGGTGAAAAGGTTACCGGGTAATATTCACAGATAGGAATTTTCATGATCAAGATTCTATGGCATTTGTATCATTACTTACAGTCGTTCTGAGAATTATTCGGGCAGTCAGTTAGCAATATATCTTGGAACTTTGCAAATCACTTGGGTCTTTTCCAATCTAGACTTGATGGCGCCGTTGTATTGGCACGCCCACAATTGGAATCTTTCCATTATCTTGCAAGATGCGGGTAAAACTATGTTTTCAAAACGACACGCGTTGGTTACCATATATTAACAGGTTATATGTTGTATATGCATTCAAAGTGTTATTACGAATTGTTATAACCATCTGAGTCAGTGCACCTGACATAGCGCAATTTACAAAACAACTACCGAGTGTTGAGTAATGAACTCGTCGTTGGCGGCAAGGCTCAAAGTAAAGTTTCTTAGCAGGACGCGCTGCAGTATCGCGACAGTTTTGGGCCAAACTAAAAGTTGTTTTTACATTACTGGTGCATTACGTTTCAAATTCAGATTTTATACCGAGGTGGGGGAGTACGTCAGGGATACACAAACGGAAAACTCAATTATAACGGTTTGATGGACTTTGTCAAATCAAAAGTGCCTTCCTTGAGCGAATCACTTTTTCAACTGCAATTTGAAAATGACGGGGTATAACGACCGTTATTATGTTTAGTCCATTTTTGTAACAGGTACAACTGACTAAAATGAGCGAGGGGTTTACATTTTTCGACAGATTTAAGCAACACCCAACTTGTGATTTTCAAAATTACTGAAAATAATTACAATATAATTGTAAAAATTAAAGAATTCTGTAAACGCACGCTAGATAATACTTGCAATTCACCAAGCCGACAACCCCTATGAAATACTAATTCCAAACCACGAGCCTGTAACTCAAGTGGCGCCGACAAGTCTAGATTGGGCAAAGACCAAAGTGTTTTGCAAAGTTGCAAGTCATTTGGCTAACTGACTGTCCGAATAATTCTCAGAATGGCTGTAAATTCAAAATTTCTCACCGACTTGAGAATTTTATCTCTTCTAAAATTAAAGCTGTTTACAGTACTAGTACTTGCAGCTTGCCTATTTTTAGGGAAGCAATCGATCTGCGTTCACCATAGATGTTTGGAATAACTTCACAAGATGACAGACATTCTTGTCACAGAAACAAACAACCTCAATTTGAACTATTTGGTACAGATGTATTCAACCCTTTGAATAGCTGAGTTTATTTTAGTCCAGTTTTTCTAATTTTTGCATCATTTTTTTTATAATTTTGGAGAAAATGGACAAAATCAATATTATTGAGGGAAAACATGGAAAGGTACGCAGGTTTCTTTTGCAAAAGGTGACAAAAATCTGAAGAGTCAATGCTCTGAGCAACAGAAGAAGATGTATTTCAGGTGAAGATATTTAAATCATAGTATTTTTGAAGTGCCACAGAAAACATTAAATACGGCAGGCAAGAAAGGCATGCTATTGCTATTCACATGAATCTGTGTTTGCTACGTACAGGATAGGATGTGTTAAAACGACAGACAGCTGTTATTTGCACCTGGCTCACATAACTTGCTCACATTAGTCATTACAATATAATTTAAATGATATCTCCCTGAGGGTTCAAGTCAGGACTTAGAGAACGTACTGACCCATATATACACAACCAGCCATACTGAACTTGTTTCAGTTTACATTTATTTCTCAAAATACATGCAGCTAATGAAAATTTGAGACGTATATTTTGATGAAAAAAATACTATTATCTTCTGATGACTATGAAAGAAATAGAAATGTGAATTTTCACAGTGTTTGTATATAGCTCATTTACAATACCATATTTACTCTATTAAAAATGCAATTCCAATAGTAAGGATGATAGCAAATTTAGGACATTTGGCAAGCTTGGGCGCATCCGCCACACGACCCCGGGGTCATAAAGATTAATATACATGTATTACGATATTTAGACATCTAGAGACAGAAACAAGCCCTTTGGGTACATGGATTACACTGTATTTTCCCACAAAACCATATACCGTATAATTTTGGAAATTATTAATATTAGTTGACAGAAAATGCCAGGTTGTGTGACCTTTAGGATATTATACATAAATATAAGGCCTACACTAAAGGTCAAGACAAGTATCACAGCACTGTTATACTTGCCTACATGGGAATGTTTATTTTAACATATTCATAATCTTTAAGGTCAAACCACTGCAAAATCTGTCACCAGTACAAGTATTCCCTGAGCAAACAGTAGAACATTTTATGACAAATTTTACGATGAGTTTAGGCCAACACAAGAATAGCAAGTATTTGATATAATCAAAGTGAAGATAATGCATATCTAATCAAGCAAACTAATTTATTAATAGAAAAATTATATTAATAATTTATGTAAAGTGAGAGGAATTTTAAAATTGTTTTAAATGTTTTTACTTCACTACATTGCTGATATTGAAGACTTCAGTGTTATTGATTCATACATTTTTTAATGGCTTTAACATGTCAAACTGAGGTGCATAAATAATCTAGTGAAATCAAGACAACATGTGCTGTTTGCATCACCACCAGAAACAAATTTAAGCAAGGCCAATGAGTTGTGAAGTAAATGGTCAAAATACCAAGATCACCAAAACAACACAATATTAAATGGTTTAGTTTAGTTTCCTTACCATACATGCATGTGCTGCAAGACAAATAGATGTTTTTGCAGCAGCTTTTGTTATGTACTTTAATACTGGGATGCATTTTTAGATACATGAAATAATATAACAAGCGCATAAAAGAAAATTAATAATTACTGTGAATGCATTAATTATTCATTTGGTTTTAATTTCGCTATTTTCACTGATAAGTAAAATCTGTTAAATTAAATTAAATATATGTGAACATGTAAAATAACAATCAATAAAACTCATTGTTTCCTTGAAAATTTGAAATTAAAACACAGTGAATATGCTAAAAACATCAAAATAGTGAAATTAAATGTCAGTGAAAGAACAGTATACAACTTGTTAGTTGTCATTTCAGATCTCAATACATTTGTAGCCTTGTTGAACAAGTCCAAAGACAGCATAGGATCCCAATGAGTTCTGGATTTTAGCTCCATGCCCAGACATGACCCAAAATGCATTTATTTTGTAACCAGAAAATTCGCATTTTGACAGAACACTGTGCTGTTGTACATTCCAAAATAACATTAAAAAATATATAATTGTTATATTGACCAATAATCTGCTAAAATAAATGGAACCTAATCCTGCAACCTTGTACAACATTGCTTATGTAGACAGCACTGTGCACAGTATTGTGGAATGAAGGGGATCGGGGATGATGCATGCACAAGGAAATTATTTTCTTCAGTGCTGACAATTGACTAATTTAGCTTGATGCATGAATCTATAGAGACTGGCATAGAACTTCCAACAGTTACTGTAAAAGGATTAATTATTCACTGGGTTTTAAATTTTCTTATTTTGCTGACTGGAAAATGTGCTAAATTAAAACCCAGTGAATATGTAAAATTTAGCATAGAACACATTATCTAAATGATAAACCGTGAATTTAAAACCCACTGAATATGCCTGAAATGGTAAATCAGCGAAATATAAATCCAGCGCAAATTTGTCATTTCACAGTACATGCACAGTATCACTAAACTTACCATCTGTTTATAATTACCAGATAAATTCTATGTGATACATCTTTCATAAAACAAAATAATAAATATCGGCTTAAAGACAAATATTAATATGAGGAAAACCATGATATATAATCCTTTAAACATCTGGATTAGTGCACATATTGAATAATCATTTTTAACATACTGTGAAAGCATTCATTTTCATGGGTATTTAATTGCACCATTTCAATATTTTCATCATATCCACATTTTATTTTACAAATTTTTCAGTAAAAAAAAAGTTCCATTCTAATTTTACATGTTCACATAGAATTAATTTAACACATTCTATTTATCAGTGAAAATAGCAAAATTTTAACCCAGTGAATAATTATTTTCATAATACCTGTCAATGTTCATACTGTACACATTATTTTAAACTAGTATTACTGTATTTGTATTACAAAAAACCAAATGATGCCTTTATTACTCACTAAAAATGACTAATTTCGACAACAGATACACATGTCATTTGGACTACCGTAAAATCTGTCTTAGAAGTAGCATCCCTAACAGAAGTCATATCCATTCTTTTTGAATAATTGAGAATCAAAAATTCATCATTTCTCATATGTGTAGAAGCCGCATAATAGAAGCCGCATCCCCACTGTTGCATTGTACTATTTTAATAGAAGCCACAGCTTCTAATACAGATTTTACAGTACTAATAGAACAAATGTTTATGATGCAACATGTGGACTAGATAAACAATGGTCATATGATGGTTTATAGCATATAAGTACAAGCGTAAAGCCCCGGAAGTGGCCATCATGGTTGTCTCAAATTGTAGTGTTCACATATGAAAAATAAAATTTTAGCCGGGTACACATACACGATATCATGTCATAACTGTTGTCCAATTACAGAGCACAGTGGTATCATTACTAGTTGAGATGCAATTATTCTAGCATATTAGGATAATTGCATTCTGAAAATATAACTTAATTAAAAATTGATTAATTATCTGTAGATCAATCATTACTTTAATGGATATCTATTGTGGTTCTCCCATGCTGCATGTCAGTGGTGGGATTACCTTCCTGTTTAGACAAAAGCATGGTTTGAAAAGCCTGCAATGAGGGATGTACACCGTGGGAGTATGCCATTATGTTGTACGACTCTATATATAAAGTAGTAATAGCTTCAGTTCTATATTATTTTTAATTTATATTTCTGAGATATAATGTGGGACCATACATGGGACTCCACACTGTACATGTACCCTTCCTTATTCATTCATTTATTTTTTATTTTTTTCGTGTTTGTTTTTGTTTATGCATTTGTTAGATTGTTTGTTTATTTATTTAATTATTTGTTTGTTTGTCTATTTATTTAAATATTTGTTTGTTTGTCTTTATTGTATTTACAGAGCACAAGACAGCCACATGTAGCTGACAGGACACCATCATCCAAAAAGAGGGTGCCAAAAGACTACATGCAATAACAAAATAATTTCATTAACTATATTTTATTATTCACTGACTGCAGTGTGAGAATTATTTAATGTACGCAGAGAACAATTTGACATATAAAAAAAATTAAAAAAAATAAATAAAAAATAAAAACGTGACACAATACAATCATGTGTCGATACTCAGATTCAAAGTGTTCAGATTCACAATCAGTGATGGGATTCATATTAGTTCTAAAAATAGAAGTACAATATATTTATATAAAGGGAGGAGAAAAGAAGACTGACATGGTACATTATAACACAATAACCAAACAGCTGCTCAAAATACAGATTATATTGGTGATATCTCATGAACATTAATGTATTTATTATGACTTTGCCAGTAAAGTTTACTTATTATTTTACTGACCTATGACATTAAAGTTATGAACAGGGAACCTTTCCTAGGGAACTTGATATATTGTTAAAGCACTGCTGCCCCCTCCCCAATGCATACTGAACTAATTAACTTTGCTTAGAAAATTTGAACTTTGAAATAGTATTCACAACATTATCAGCACATACATAGTCTTTAACATTTAATAACATACAATAATCTTCCGAGTTAAAAATTCAGCATTTCTTTTGAGTATAAATATCAAAATGTTCTTTCCTTTCTCATTGTTGAATATTAAAAAAACAATCCAGTTTTACAAAAACTGCACTGAACGCCATCCCCTAGTAAACATCTTTAACTGCATAATTAGTGCAATCATTTTCTGCCAAACTTAAAAATGGCATCACTATGGCCATGTAATTTAATCCTGTTAGATCAGGTGCCCAGTTACATGGTGGATAATATATAAAATAAAATGCAGGGCATGAACATCAGAATAGAGAGGACATCCACTTTCAAGGCTATATTTGATAAAATTGTCTGTAGCTTGTACTGTAAACTGCGTTAATTCCGCAAAAGAAAAATTGTTGTTAATTTAGTGAGTTGGTAAAAAACTCAAAATTTTATTTATAGCAGTGAAAAATTCTCAAGGGTCCTACATCATGAAATTTCAGGAAATTCCTTGCAGAAATAGTATCAGGATTATCTGTATTTGTTGAAAGGCACTACAAGAAAACTCTTCAGGAATTCAAGACAATTTTACCTTCAATGCAGTCAAGGTGGTGTTTACATAACCAGATCAATGATGTACGCAATAAAACCTTGAAACACTATACCAGTAACAGCACCACACCCATAACTTGCTAACAAAGTGCATTACTAAGTATATGACTGACAATTAATACACAACACCTTGTCAAGGATTGTGATAAGTTAAAATAATTGCTTTCTGGATTCGCAATATTAATTACCAAAGACCCTTCATGATTTTGAGTTCTGTCTGTATAAAGATAAATTCTGATTTTCTCGCCATGGATATACAACAATTTTAGAACAGTCTCTGATTGTATAGCTGACCATGGTACCTACATTAATGTTCAAACATACCTAACAGATTACACTTGATTCACCTTGAACATCAAGGAAACTTTAAAACAAACAAATCTGATTGACCTTTTTAACATGTTTATACATACTTTGAACAAGGCACTACCAGTGTGCACAGACTGAGCAGTGCTTTGGAGTTGCTAAGTTCATAATCTTTGTCTTGTCATAAAAAATAGTTAGCTTTATTTAAAAACTAACTATTTTATAGTAATCACTAGTCTACGTTCGCAGTACTACAGAGATATAAGTTTATCCCAAACATATACTTTATTTCCATGCAGTAATAATTTTGCTTTGTTTATAGGGTATACGATACATATTGTCAAAGTTCAATTGCAATGTATCGGTACATAATTAATTGGCATACTTGAAAGCAAATTGAGATAGCATCTTAAACTAAACACAAACAAAATTTCATCTATTGCCCAATGTGTTCATTAATCAGTTAGGATATTTAGAAAAAATACCAGCAAATAAATGAAATAGGTATCTTACAAGACATACACTGTATATGGCTAAAATTAACATTAACAGTTTGTTAAATAAATATTTTTTTTGTTAAATTAAAATTTACAGTCAGTATTGTCAATAATTTAGAGTAATTAATTTTAAAAAGTTAAGTTTGAGTTAGAGACCTATATTATGATTAATGTATGTTCTGCTCTAAGAAAATAGCATAATCAAAGGAAGAAGGCTGATGAAGGCTGAAAATACAACTTAACATAGTGTGGGAGAATTAATCAATTCAATATTATAAGAAGCATAAATGAATTTAATATTTTCCTATTTGATTAATTGACATTCAGTATTCTAACAGAAGAATCGATCTAATTAGTTTTTAAAAAATATACTTTATATACATTTCGTGTTATTCGAGATAAACTCAGCCCCGGGACAGAATTATAGGTTCTTCTATAGACGTACTAACAGTACGTACATGGTTCATTGCAGTTACTGTAAGTTAATGCATGAATTAGATGTCTCATTTCTACATCATACCATGATAATACTTTTGTAAACTCCATAAGATGTATAACTTACCATAAGGAAGTGGATTTGGCTGAACTACATCAATAAATCCATTGGCACCATCAATTAGAAGATTCAGACCTCCGTCAGAATAATTCCCTGTACTATCAAACGTGCCCAAGTCTGGGAGGGGAGCAAACTCAACTGCATTCGTTGATGACGAAGTAAAAAATACCACAATTATAAAAGTCAGGAACTTGGCATCAAAATAGGGTGGTCTTACTCGACCTTGTCTACACCACAAAACTGTCATGTTTAAAGCTCTGTAACTGTAAATAATAAGCGACCCAAGAAGGGGAATTGCTCCAAATAACGTCCACGACTAGAAGAGACTACTTCTTATGTGGCCGATATATCCAGTTTGATTTTTCCTGTTCAATTTCCGGGTTCGTGATTGAGATGACCTCCACTCACAAGACGCACCCCATATTGAGTCACCGTTACTTTTGCATCTGTAAACAAAAACATCGACTTTCATTGTTGGCAAGATTACATGCCATTGTTTTATTGAAAGGAGTCAGTTTTATACAAAGAAAAGTACAGACAACACGAAATAACGATACTAGTATATATTTTGGACGGTCAGTCAACATACGATAAACGGTCAAAGTTGTGTGTGACAGTGACAATACGTTCATGTCACACATTGTGACACTGAAACAGAAGTACAATTAGGCACTGCGCGACGACTGCGAGTGTCAAAGTTCAAACACACTTTCATTTGTGCCTAAGAAAAACGATTACCTCCATGTCTGTACGAACAAAAAACAATCACAACGTTTAAAGCATCATCTTCTATATTCAACAAATGAGCCTTAAATATGTATATTAATCGCGAATATAAACATTTCAAACAAATGTTTACAACTTGTGCGAATGAGGCGAAATATTTGACAGTCGCTCGCAGCATGACTGAGCCTAGCGGTGCGTGCGGTGCGTGGCATCGCTCAACACACATCCCTGAAAGCGTCTGCCTGCCACTACAAAGAATGGCCGGTTTTGATCTGAATTTGACACATACTGAACTGTTTACCAACCTGTAGACTTTAGGAATCTCGTTTCAAACAACACAAATACTGGACATGACAAAATAAAAACACAAGATCACACTTCTGATCTGAACGAAAATAACTCTCTCTGCAAATGCGCATGGTGTTCTGCGCAGTCATCGAATCGTACGGGCGAGGTTGTGATTGGTAGAAAATGACGTAGGGAGCTACTGGCGATGCTGTCAGAAATGAGTCACTGGCCCACAAAATGTAAATAAAACAATCGGTCATGTATTTTAGTTGAATTCATTTTATAATATATTTTTAAAAATTGGGACCACGTACTAAACTCGACATATGCGGATTCCTGATATTGGGAAAAGTGAAAACATGACTGTGGCTCTTGTTCAAGTTTGTTTTTGCTCACGTGATCAGACTTCTATTTTTCGTAGCACCTACCTACTTAATGACTGGCATAGAGCTCAGACAACCAAAAACAATTATTAATTTTCAGAGCATAGAGTTAGTTCGTCAGTTCGTTAGCATAAGGCATTCGCTACTGCCTTCGCGAGAGGGCGAAAACAGACACAATAGCGTACTTTTCAAGGCAACAACCCTTGTAAAGATACCGTTACAATAAAGTTATTATCCCTAGCCTCATTTTCTCGCTCATTTCATGTTGTGAGTACTTTAGACAGACATACTACAATGTAATTCGTCTCCAAAAACAAACACAACCTCCTAGCTCAGCGAGTGCTAACAAAATTAGCTTAATTTAATAAATCCACAGTTTTAAAAAATATGTTTACGCCTGCTTTTATAATTTCTGCATGTGATTGAAATAGTTTAAGAACGTTTACGAGTGTTTATATAAATAAATAAATAACAGATTACACAGACAAGTATGAAATGGTTAGAACATCGTTAGATACCTACCAGTTACAATTAACTGTACCCCTGTTATACTGCCCTCATTAGGCTATCTGGTCCCGTTTTGCAAAACATTGATTCATGTCTTCTGAATGGTGTTGAAACATAATCGTTGCTGCTGGGGCTTAGACTCGGTTGACGTTGGGGGAATTCAAAGTTCAGAGGACAAACTCAAACAGACAGTAGTTGTAGTTGGGGGGGGTCGAAATTTACGCCGGGTGAGGTCTATTAATAAAAAGGAGGTTTTGGCCGGTATCATTTTTTTTTTTTTTTTGCAACTATGATGAATCCGAATTTAAAAATCAAATTCTACCCTTTTACTATGATATTATCCGGGAATGGTCATCTTTGACATAATACACTACACAAACAACATCTGAAACAAATATTATGGAACAATAGATTTCTAAAAATTGGCTACCTATCTGAAAAGTTTGGCAAGAAAAAAAAATATTAAGAATAATAGACCTGATTGATTTTCTATGGAAACTTTCATGACTGGCGATATTGGAAGGGAAAAAGGTATCACTTTGACAGAATACCATACTATACAAGGCCTAATCTATCCAATACCTGATGACTGGAAAGAAAACATTCATGATGTTAATACCATGAGTAGTCTGCAATTAATACACTGGCAAGCAAAAAGGTGTATAAATTTTTGTGTGAAAACATTATTGAAGAGCCAAATATTGACAAAGACTTCCAACATTTGTAGGAGATAAAACAAAATGTAATTTTCAAACTACCTTTCAATACAACAATCTCCACAGATCTTAGAGCATTCCAATACAAAATTCTACAACTATGTAAAACTGTATAAATGGAAAATAGTCACCCCCACTGTGAAAAAGAAGAAGAAACATTAGAACACCTATTTGGTAACTGTAATGTTGTAAAGAGTCTGTGGAGACAGTTGCAAAGTGATTGCACACTCATTGCTAATATTGTTTATAATGTCTATGTGAACCGGAAAATATGTTATTAAATCATTTTATTTTATTATTTAAAAAATATGTATACATCTGCAGGGTTCAAAAGGTTCATCTAACGAAAGCATATAAAAGTTGGATTAGAGGACATAGAAATAATATAAAAAATAAATAAAAAAGGAGGTGCGAATATGGGTGAATCGGGGGCTTTGAAATTGCATAAAAACTGTGAGTCATGATGTTTTAAAACATGAGGTTATTCTTGACATTTGTCTATTTTCTTCTGTAAATAAACATGATAGTAAAACTACTTACCACCTTGTCCATGATTTGTGAACGATATTGTGATTTAGGATTAAATTTGTGTCTTAATGGTTAAAACTCAACTTATTTTATCAAAACAAAAATATCTATAGTTTTCGGGATGGGGCGGTTTTTTTGCAGGGAATTTACTGGAATTTCAGTTTAGTAGAATGCCAACACTATTCTGTAGAACAAGTCATAATTTAGTACAGTCCCTTATAAACTAAATAACTGTATGTTCTCCAATAAACCTTAAAACATGATGCATGGAATATGATGTCAAAGCAACAAAACTCTGGGAACGGATTCTATACATTTGAACATAAAATATATATAATACAGTATTAATAAACTGAATCAAACCCTTGATATGAATTACTACTTGTATAATAACGTTCTATGCCTTAAGTAGAGCACATTCCATAACTCCGTGGCCCGTTTGAAATAATACCATTAATCTCGCTGTCCCTTATAGAATATGACATGAATTGCATGAAAGTTCACAAACAGAATAAACACTATATTTTTTATTATCATCACAATACTACATTATCACACATTTCGTGCATACATGAAATAAACATGGACAAAATAATTCAATTTTGAAAAAATAAAGTATTTATAGCAATATATTAAGCACAATTTTGTAAATATTATTGTGTAAATATAATATAAAAATATAATTGTCTACTTTTAAGTAACATATTTGTATGTCTATTTCTCCCCAAATTCGATATTACATTGGTTACAATAACCGAATTGTTAGTGCAGCAAAAACAAGTACAATGGGAAGAAATACAGGCATTTCCTAAGACTGGCCCAGTCATAGTAATGTTATTGTTTTATATGCTAAATCCTTCAGAACTAGTTTGTAGAATCTTCCACGTCGGACCATGATTTAAGAAAAAAAATTATAAAATTGACACGGCTGGGCCAGTCTGGCAAACCTTCATTCCTTCATCTAATAATACACACAGTGCTTATTATCCATATTTCATCAATGTCACAAGAGATATGCTAATGAAATATGCCAGCAATATCAAACTTGAACTAATATTGTGAAGTTTGGGAAAGATTGAACACAAATAAGTTTAGTTTTCCTGGCCACAAAATCGATAACGGTGAAGCCGACAACGACAGTAATTGTAACCACGATACCTCGGCCACTACATAAACACCATGGGCGAGATCAAAATTAGTAACATTTCAATGTACTTTAATATAAAGTACTTCGATGTACTAGCATTTCTTAAATAAGTCATAGAAAATAAAATACAAGGTATTGTTTAGAAGTAAATAAGCGGTCAGCTGAAAATAGCTTATAATGTAAAGACAACAAATCAAATATGGACAGTATCAACGATTGCTTAGAACGCATTTGGAGTTATACTTTCGAAGAAGAAGTCGAAAATATCATTGTTGATAAAAATAACAAAAATGTTCACAAAAAATCCAAAATTTGAGATTTCGTTACCAAATGAACAAATCTGAGAAATATATATATATATATATATATATATACAGTCAATTTCTCACCAGGTCCCCTTCCTGCCGTGAATTCTGTCCCTGCGTTATAACACACACCGTGTATCAGAAGGCAGCGTAACGTACAACGACTAACCTTGGGTCGACCAACCGATGACGACGAAAAAGAACTAGATCGCCTCCACCATTTTAAGGGCAGAGGTACTAGATCGTGGGTAGCAGAGCCTATACCTAGATGATTGGTATGGCAAATATAATTGCGACATATTGTGGTTTATAATAGTTGTATTAGACGTCTGTTAACTTAAAAAGCGACTCAATGCTATCCCTGAAACAATCGTAATACAAATGTACATTCGTTCGTTATATGAGTGCAGACTGACAAGTTACCAGATATAATCGGGGATATAATCCACTGGACTCCAAGATCCCTACTCATTGACCATGGGCGACGATACTATTTTTGCAGACCATTAAATACATTTGATTTCGGAAGAAACATTATTTTCGCATTCGTGTCTTCAGTTAATTACGTGTACTTTTGCGTTAGGCAAATACCTAAAACACGTATCGGCAAAACGTCGACTGATTTGTTCTGCGAAAACGCCACCAACGGCAAACTTGGAGAATGTGTGCGTGTTTCGAGACGCATTCTATTTAGAACGCGCATCGGCGCAGATAATGTCGTGTCAAAACAATCGCATTCCATTTCTCACAATCGCTGTTTTATGGTGTAGTGGGTCACGATTGCATGAACACTACGCTCCAGGAAAATCATCCAAAAATTTAATTTATTTTATCGCAATGGCGATTCAAAAGTGTATATGTGAAATATGCTCTTGTGGGTGAGTTTTGTTTAAAATACTCGGTTATCGCAAGTTTTCAGTGATTTCTTGTTCATGTTCTTTTACATCACGAACATGCAAAATATTAGAACTTCAATGTTTATGTTATGTATCTCTGATGTTAATGTCGGAGAAAGTAATCCATTTCATCTATCACAGAAAGCATCGCTGTCCCCACAATAAGAACAACGCTGTCACGCCGGTTAAAGTATCTCAGTGTCAACTGTCCGAATATAAGCAGGTATATTGTCAATTGTTTTCACTCTATGTCAATGTGTACTTAATATGTTACAAAGACCAGTCTTTGCAAGTGCCAAACTTCATACAAAATCAATTGCTACATGCAAAGCAAACGCAAAGAATGGAGCCAATGATTGTTTTGCTACTCCGAGTCGGTTCATGGTCATAAAAATATTAAAGATAATGATCGCGTGTAACGTTTACACGCACATACCACAGTCACTCTCCTAGTAGAGTGACTGTGCACATACATACCACTAACTTGGGGCACGGTCACTAGTAACTAGTAACCGTGCTTAGAGGAGGTAAATTTTTTAGATGATCAAATAAAACACAGAAGCATAACGCTTGGTTATCCCTTGTCGAGGATGTGTATGCTAGCACGAATCGGTATGCTGCGAATGCGATTGTAAAAACAGACTATTGACGAGACTTTTATAAATATGCAGACTGAAATCACTACATGCATTTATACTTTGTTTTTTTATTCATAAACAGAAGTTTCAAAAATGGCCGGCGCAAACCCGGCCGGAAATGGTTCGCCCGTCGAGTCGTGCGGTCGCATTGAACACTCCGATGGAAACGACAACAATTCACAAGATGACGTACGTCAAGCACGAGGTAAGATGACTATTGATCATTTTCAGATATTCATTAAGCTATGTTCATGTGTACTTGGTGGCGCATTTTTTCAACATAAAACAAAAACAGAACAGCGCCACCACATGATTAAATCAAATCTGATTACAACTTTTATTGTATTTTCAACAGACACAACAGAGACTAAAACCTGAGCGGAAAAAGTATCAAAAGCCTGTTATTAAAATGAACGGCGATACAACTTACGCTTTGGAGTTCACTCGGCGTAATGTAAGTCCGACCGCATCATTCAAGCCACAACATGTTCGGTCAAAGCAGTCATCGTTTAACCACCAAACGGTCCACCAGTTGACTTACACGAAATGGACACCATCTGAAATTGACACCTGCAAACCTGCCACTGTCAAACAAAAAGAAAATCTTACTAATAATGGCCGTGGAAAATTCAGTGCCACTACAACTATGCAGGTAATATTTTTACTGATAGCTATTTTTATATACGCATTGTTAAATACAATAAAATGTTTTAAAATTATTTAGACAAATTTGAGTGTACAATTGTTTTCTGAGTGATTTTTTCTATATACGAATTGTTATAAAATAGAATGTTGAAAATTATTTTAGACAAATTTGAGTGTAGAATTGTTTTCCCCCAGAGTGATTTTTTTCTATATACGAATTGTTATAAAATAGAATGTTGAAAATTATTTGTGTACAAAAATAAATTATTTTCCATTGCATTTTTTTTTAAATACTGTACACACTGAAATAAGTTTGTTGACAATCATGTTCTTCTTATAACAGGATGATTTCAAAGAGCACAAGGATTTTGAACGAGCCAAATCAATCAGGCCAAAAGCAACAGAGTATGGCGACAAACTCCCCTTCCAGTCGGTGACCACTCATACTACCGACTACACACATAAATCTGTATCTCCTCGGCCGTCTGCTAAAAAAGACAACACCTACAAACCAAGTGGAGAAATCTTCCAGGACGTTTCAACTTTCCAAAATGATTTCACTGCTCACAAAGACTTTGTTAGAGAAAAAAGTTTTAAACCAGAACAAAGATACATGCCATCAGGTCAGTACATGTACTATTTTTGTTTCAATTAGACCTAATCTAGAAAATGTTGCTTTGTATGCGATATAGTTCTTCCAGTACTAAGCATATTCAGTGGGTTTTAAATTCAATGTTTTATCATTTAGATACAATGTAACATGTACTATGCTAAATTTTACATATTCACTGGGTTTTTATTTAGCGCATTTTCCAGTCAGCGAAACAAGTAAAATTAAAACTTAGTGAATAAATAATCCTTTTCAGTAGGTGTAAATATGAAAGAAATCATGGGCCACATTTTTGTTTGTGCCTAAAGTCACTGATACAATCACAAACAATTTTATTTTTCTTGAAGACTTATCGATTCCTTTCCAGCAGTTCACAAGCTGACTGAACTTGATTTTGGTAAATTTCATTTTGACTCAGGATTCTTACAAAATAAGTTCTGTTATAGGGCACACTGCTTACATACTTATCTTTCTTCTGTTAACTTTCTTAGATGAGAAGTTTGATGGAACAACCATACACAGCATGGCATATCAAGCTTGGCCTGTACAGGAAAAAGAAAAACCTCGCTGGGCACAGCGTAAAACATATACACACCCAGTTGGTCATTACGAACACAAGACAAGCTATCAAGATAATTTTATTGATCCCAAAACGATCTTTGATCCGAAAATCTCCAGCAGTTGCCGTCCAGAGCCATTCCTTCATGACGGAAACCTAAAGCCGGATGACGGTATTCCATTTGAAAGAAGTACTCAGTATAAAAACGAGTTTGTGAACTGGGAAGGAACACGGCCTGCAAAGTCTTACAAGCTACAAGTAAAATACCAGCCACCAATTACAAAATTCATTGCAGAATCAACATGTAAAGCTCACTACAAAGGAACACGTGCACCAGCAGCAAACATGTGCAGACCTCTACAGCGCCCTCTCTCATCATCCAGTGCTACAAGGTCAATGAGAACAACGTATCAGGATTCCTACACTCGACCAAAAAGCACTGTAAACTAGACACATAGATTTTCCATGACATACAGCAATAAAAGAAAAAATGTTTTGTGTAGTGACTATTATGGAATATTTATAAATAACTATAGGAATAAAGAATCCAAAAGTAAAATTGACAAGTTTATTTTGTTTTTCTTCAAATTTTGTACAATGCAGCAATACAAGAATGACTCTGTTGAGGGGTAGATGTTTCTGGGAGGGGCGGGTGTAAAGAGATGTATGGGAAGAAACGACAGCACATGAAATGTGCATAAAGCCTCTGTGAAAAAAAAGTGGTACATCATCTGTTGAATAGAAAAATAATCTGGCCCTGTAAACTCTAATCCTGCCACCCCTGCAGAAATAATGGTCAAATCAAGTAAAGTAACAAACTCATCTTTTCTGTTTACATTGAAATTTTAAAATTAAAAAAAAAAATCCATATTGGGTGAACATGATTGAGGAAATCATTAAAGACTGAAAAAAGCACATTTATGTTTAATATTGTTCCAATCATTTACATGTAATTGCAACGTTTTTTTTATACAAAAACACTATCACCCTAGTAACAAGGGCTTTCAGCAGAGACAAGTGAAGTGATATCAGACAATAATTTGTTGTCTTATTAAAGGCATCCTTATTAAAGGCATTAGCATGTCTATTTTATCACATACCTGTATTTGAGTATGGTGGATACAATACTGTTGAAAATATATGCATTTAACCTGAGCCATGTTAAAATAAATTTTAGTGCCAGACTCTACGGACATTTTAATTGTACAACCCACAACAAGAACATACATGTACGGTTTTTAAAAAAGCATGGAATTTGAATTTTGAATGAAAAATACACAACTTTTGAATTTAACATGAAGTCCAGACGCAAACATCTCTAGTTACAAGGGTCCTGAGTGTGATGATAAAAAGTTGTCTTACTATGAATAATGCATGCTGTGTTTAGTCACATGGGAAATCATGGTTATGGGGATTGCTGAAATTTCAGTATATCATCAGAAAGTTTTTTTTTAGTCATTCATTCATTCATCCATTCATTCATTCATTCACAACATCTTGGTATCCACACACATCTAACGGAATGGGGCTGGAAAACAGCAGCAAACAATATTGAGAATTAAGAACCCACCTTCTGACAGGAAAACAACATAGAAAAGCATCTATTGGCATATATCCAGTTGAAAGTTTGTCTATTGTTTTATAATCAAATTGTAGTGTATTTTGCACAGGAATAAATTTCACTGCAATTTGGATAATCAAAACCCACAACCAATCAGCTGCAATGTTCATTGGATTATGCACATGATTGTCAAACTCTCTAACAATGCTTCCATGTTGAGTATGCAGAGGTAGTCGTCTTGTAATCGCTCCTATGGTTTGGAACTTCGTCTAGACGGCTCTGATGCTGTCGGAGGAGGAGGGGGTCCTTTCATACTGAGATCATCAATATATGACAATAATAATTTCTTGCGTTCTTCGGGCACACTATCAAGAACTAAATAACGTTTATTTTTCTGTAGAATCTGTTCCATGTCTTTATAGTGCTGACTGTCACTGGTGTTCACTAAATTTCTTGATCTGAAATATTGGAAATGATGCAGTTAGTTTCTATGACAACACAAATTTTCTCGGGCTCCGATTGTAATGTATTCAAAGCTAAACAGTTGTTTTTATTTGCAGCCTTGTGAATAAATGTGTAAACAAAACATAGTTGAACTCTGGTGACCTTGCCCTTTGCTATATAATATTATTCCCTTTATCATAGTTTGTTTCAGCATAAATATGCATTGTCATAATTAAATTTGAATACAAACAAGTTTTGGCTTTGAACTGACAGTGGGGGATCAGTCTACCGAATATCCTTGATAGATGTAAATATCTTACAAAAACATTGGTGCCTAATTTGTTTAATTATTTTAAGGGACATAATTTCCAGCTTTATTCAAAGTAATTCAGATATTTTAGTATAAAAACAAATGCCTCATCACAGAAAAAAAGTGCTGCAGTATAGATTCATAAAACATGCAAGATAACAGAAAATCTTAGGTGGCTTTTGTCCAAGTATTTTGTACAGGTGTATGTCAAAAATTAACGATTCACTGAGACAAATATGAGCTGCCTTATTATATTCATTGTGTGACTACTGTATTATATGAAAAGTAAAAAAAAACACCCTCTATGAATAGCTATCATGTTGCAAGCTCAATCTGATTAAAATCTGATGTAGTGTACGGGCTTTAATTATTTTGACTATAAACTTATTTTTAATTTTTTTTTTATTACTTTTGTTATTAATGCCCTTTTATTTTATTATTTTACTTTGAT
Source organism: Saccoglossus kowalevskii (assembly GCF_978046115.1). Classification (NCBI taxonomy): domain Eukaryota; kingdom Metazoa; phylum Hemichordata; class Enteropneusta; family Harrimaniidae; genus Saccoglossus; species Saccoglossus kowalevskii. The sequence continues at coordinate 13,649,126 of NC_140650.1, read as the reverse complement.
TTTGATTTCGTGATTTTTTTTTAATTCTGCCCTACCTACATCTGATCCGACGCCTATGTAAGTCCCGTTCAAATCTCGCGTAAGTAACAGCCAATCACAGTCCCCCTTTTATACAGGCTGTCGGTTGCTTACTTTTCAGTGTAGTGATACTCTACGGGCAATCTTTCTGTACATTATATTTTGCCCACTTGAATAAACGATTAATAGAAAATTGCTAGTATATTTTTATTTGCAAAAGAAATTCCACAGCATTTTACAATTTTTGTCATTACATTGAATATTTTTTTCACTTCCAACAAATATGTACACTTCCAGATACATCTTCGCCAGCCAAGGTTCGTTCATTCAGTCATCGCTTCAATTTTACATCACTGAGCATAATAGAATGGAAGCAAAAAAATAAGTAAATCGTAATGATTAGAACACTGTAAACAGCTATAGTAAACAATGCAAACTGATTTTAAATTGTATAACGGTCACCGGCCCACGGCATCGACGCAGAAAATTGGAGCAAACAAATATTTCCTGATCAATTGCGATGTGTTCCAAATAAAAAATATTTTATTCCAGTCCAAATCAGCTCAATTACTTTAATAAAGAGTTATTGCATAATGTACAAAATGTTGATACAATTTGATGAATATTTACAGCTACGGCTTCAATACCGTAGACGATGTTGGCCCGATCTTCAACAAAACATCACCCGTCTCCAGGGCATGGCAGGCGACTGGAAAAAGACACTAGTGTTCGGTCGAAACGGTGGAAACAAAATCGTCACTCCCAGAATAACTATGCAAAATAACGATCTAAAGTCGAACCATTCGAGCCACAATATTAACATCAAAATGACTTTCGTTGCATTTGACAATGATAAACTTACCGTAAAGCCGTGTTATTCTCGGTCGCTAACGTCGGTGTAATCCACCATTTTATTTGAGTGTTTGCCACCCGACTCCGCCCGGTGACGTCATCATGTGCGCCATAGAAGGAGGTCTGTGATTCGTTGACTAAAATCGTCGATAGTGGGTCTCGTTGAAATCTCGTTACATAGGCATCGGCTCAGATGTAGGTAGGGCGGAATTAAAAAAATCACAAAATCAAAATCAAAGTAAAATAATAAAATAAAATAAAATAAAAGGGCATTAATAACAAAAGTAATAAAAAATAAAATTAAAATAAGTTTATAGCCAAAATAATTAAAGCCCGTACACTACATCAGATTTTAATCAGATTGGTTGCAAGCTCTGCTTTGTATGCAAATCAACTTAAATAGTTGGTTGGTGTCCAGTGGAGAGAGAAGTCAACAGTAGTGTTGCCTCCTGAGAATCTACATCTTCAAACACTGCAGTCTTTGTTTTTGAAGTGCGTTTTTAAATTAGTATAATAAAAATTCTGTTCTAATAGCTGAAACAAATTCCTGTGAATTTTCATTTGTCGAATGAACTGTTTGTCAAATACAGAATACATATATTTCAGTACAATTTTCTTTTCTAAATGTGGATGCAGCGTTTTGCTTTTTTTTTTTTTCATGTATCGTTTTTGATTTGATAACTTTGAACAAAACAGATTTTCTATAAGTTCAGATCTTGATCAAAGTTTGGCACCCAGTTCATAGCAGTGCTTATATTGATTTTCTGACATCTTGTTTTCTGTAAATATTTTATTGGTAGGTTTGCAAATGTGTATCAAACTGTGCAACAACTCTCTCCACGAGTTAGTTTTGAAACCCAGTATAGTATTCCCATGGGATTTGGGAGATACATTACCAAGAATATTATTACAAGATAAATGATTTGCTTCATTGAACACATACAACAATGCATATTTCCACTGAGATCAGTGACCTTTGATGTGTATCACCATTGATCAGTCAAGTGGAAATAGTAAAAATATTTTATCAGATTTTCTCAATTTTTGCATGATATTTTCATACAGGACATCTGTTGTTCAAACCCAGGAAAGACTTTATACTGATGAATATGATGACCAAGTTTGATGAAGTTTGGAATAGAATTAGTAAAGTTATTATGCACACAATAACAATTATTAACGTCAACGACGGAGATGACGACGACAACGTCGGACAGAAATCTTTCCCTTAATATACCTTTCCCTGCCATCTTTGATGGTACGGGCAAGGTAAAAATAAAAACTATCTGATGCACTTATTGTCACCAATGGAAAAAATGCACTTAAAATTTTGCAAGTACATACTGAAGGTAAACTGCAGAACCACAAACCTGCTTATTAGAATTGGAACGATACCCCCTAATAACTACATGTATCAGACAGATGTTTAAATATTGGTTGAGATTGCGTAATATGCCTGAAAACAGCCTCATAAATGAAGCATACAGATTGGCAATCCATATGGATAACTCAGACAGCCAAAAATTGGGTCAATTATATTAAAACAATTCTCAAAGACCTTAATATGGAACATGAGTGGGAAGATGGAAAGATTAATGAGAACAAATACCTAATAAATAATATTACTACAACACTTGAAACAAACAGTAGGGAGTCTCTAAATAATGACAATAAAGGTATTAACCACAGAAATAAACTACGTACTTATAGAAAATTAAAAACTGAATTTGGACTTAAAAATTATCTGCTGACAGTAAATAACCCACTACACAGATCATCAATGACCAAACTAAGATTAAGCGCACATGTTTTACAAATTGAAATGGGCAGATACCATAAAATTAACATTACTGAAAGAAGCTGTCCTGTATGCAATACAAATGATATTGAAGATGAAGAGCACTTTTTGTTAAAATGTCAGTTATACAAACGTGAAAGACAGATCCTTCTCAACACAATTAGACAGTGTTCTGAGGGCAACACTGATACAAGCTTTATCAAAATACTAGGCACAAAAAATACTGTCATGCTAAAATGTCTACCAAAATATACATACGAATGTTTCAACATAAGAGAAAGCAAAGTAAAAAAAAACAGCTGTCTCACAGATATCTAAATAAGTAATCCTAACATTTACTTTATTAATTTGCATTTCTAACCCATTTTCGGGCAAGTTTGTTGTTTTAGTTTTGTTTAGTTTAGTTTTTTTATACTAGTGTATCTCGTGAATGTTTCTGACATGGAATGACAACCATGCTTTATTGTACTTAGATCTATGTCCATTTTTAGGATACGACTTCAATAAAGACTATTATTATTATTATTATTATTATTACGTAAAACTGACAGATGTTCAACACTGGACAGCTGGAAACATTTTGTTTTTGTGTTGATCAATTTATATTGACAAATGTCGGAAGGAGACGCCTGTTAGCTAGTACCACTGATAAGAGTGAGTAGCTCATTGTAGTTCTTTTTTATTATGTAAGCAAAGTCAATCTCATTAACCTAGTAATTGTTTATTGCTTTGTATGCACTACATGAACACTTTTGGGAAGTTCTTTCACTGGATGTGCAGAAAGTTGTTAAATCAAAGAAAGCTTAGAAAGAACTCCCGTGTGCTGAGAGTTTTGGAGACACATTAAAAATTAATTCAAAATTACTTATACTTGAGATATTGATGGAATAGCTGAAAACTAATTATGCAAATAAGGTAACTAATATGAACAGATTTAGGTGTAAAACTAAATCATTGGAATGTGATTAGAACCAAAAAAATATTAATTATTATGCTAATTAGAGAATGAATATGAACAGATTTTAACCCAAAATTAATCAGGCTGTCTATTGTCCTAGAGCATTTATGTACCAAGTTTTATTCAAATGTGATGATCCATACTTGAGATATTAGTATTAATTAATTATGTTAATTAGGTGATTAAGAAGCATAAATATTTACCAAAAACTAATATGGTGCATAGTCTTAGGTTCATTGAAATGTGATGGGTACTATTTAAAAGTTTCATTGAAATCCAATGAGTGGTTTTTTGACATCAGTGCAACAGCCATAGAACAGCAAAAAATTAACTAATTTTGCAAATTAGGTAATTAATAGGCACAATTTTTTATCTCAAAATTAATCAGGTCTCTGCATAGTCCTAGAACATCTATGTCGCAAGTCTCATTGAAATGTGATGATTAGTACTTGAGATATCAGGTGAAAAGCTGAAAATTAACTAATTATGCTAATAAGGTGATTAATATGCACAAATATTTACCAAAAAACTAATTAGGTCTCTGCACAGTCCTCAAGTAACTATGTACCAAGTTTCATTGAAACGTGATCATTACTACTCGAAATATCAAAAGCTGAAAGTTAATTAATTATGCAAATTAGGTAATTAATATGTACTGATATTACCCTAAAAACCATCAGGTCTATGCAGTGTCATAGGACACATATGTACCAAGTTTTATTGAAATGTTATGATTAGTACTTGAGATATCAGTGGAAAAGCCGAAAATTGATTAATCATTAAGTAAATTAGGTAATTAATAATATTAACAGATTTTTACCCAAAACTAATCAAATCTGTGCATTAGTTCAGAGCATCCATGTGCCAAGTTTCATTGAAATCCAATGAGTGGTTCTTCAAAAATCAGTGGAAAAGTCATAGAACAGCTTAAAATCAATTAATTATCATGCAAATTAGGTAATTAATATTCATAGATTTTTACCCAAAACTAATCAAATCTGCGCACAAGTTCAAAGCATCCATGTGCCAAATTTCATCAAAATCCAATGAGTGGTTCTTCAGATATCAGTGGAACAGTCTTGGAACAGCTAAAAATCAGCTAATTATCATGCAAATTAGGTAATTAATATTCATAGATTTTTACCAAAACCTAATCAACTCTGCGCATTATCCCAGAGCATCTATGTACCAAGTTTCATCAAAATTTGATTAGTGGTTCTTGAGATAACGGTGGAACAAAAAAAGTGACATACATACAGATATAAAGACATACAGACATACAGATAGGGTAACTGCAAAAATTCCCTTTTGTGCTTCGCACACGGGAGTCAAAAACTTACCTCTGGTAGCTCATCATCTATCATACTCTCAGATAACTCTTCCATAGCTTAAAAAAAATACATTTCATAATCAATTGTAACGCTACATACAATTTTTCACCGTATTTACTCAAACTATGATGTATGGCAATTTTGACTTTTTGTATTGGTAATATACTATCTACTATACTATATATTAATATACAGTGAACAATTTTGAATCAAAAATGGTATAATATCCTAATTGTGCACAAATCATAAGAGTTATTTACTGGGCATGTAGCATCTAAGTTGAAATATGGCAAAAAAAAAGAATAAGTCCAAGATGTAAAGACGTAAAACCAATCCACAAGACATGTCATCAACAATAGATGTGAAGAGTAGGCTGAGGACCCCATATATCAATCATTATGTGTAACATTCCTATCAATGGGCAAGGGTACGAAAAATAAAAAATGTCAAAAGAACAATGGACAGGCAACTGCTGAAAAAGTCAGCAGCATATTTGGAACAGCTTTTAAGACAGTTGAGAAACAGATTATCAGTTGGACGATGATTTTTGCAGAGAAAATGAACTGAAAAAGAGATTGTACACGTGTGCTTTGCGCAGTAAATAAGGCTTTGACCGTTTTCCAACCCCCAAACAATAAAAAATATTATGCTATAGCCAAACATAATTTGCATACCGTATTCATTGTACATTGTACTAGCTTAGGCAGAATGGTATGCACATTTTTGGAGGCTGATACGAGTTAGTTGAAGGATGATGGCACTTTTAATTGTGGGGGTCTTTTTTATGACAAGCAATGTACTGCAAACTGTGCATGTTTGGAATATTCAAAATCTGTCCTACATTTTGGTTTGTTGACCTCAGGTAACGCAATATGCACAAGCACACAAACAATAAATGTGTAAATAGTATCAATTCTGGAATTGGATTTTGATGTATTCCCATTCATAACAAATGACTACAAATAAAACTCAACCTACCAGGCAGATTTAAATAAGCACAATAGTCAGAGCAAACATGTTCCTTTGAAAAACCAACAATCGCAACCCTTGAAATATTATCCATACCAAATAACCTGTAATATATGTAAAACTTTAGCAGGAAAAATAATTATGTTTACATAAAAAAATGGAAGTGTGTCAATGGTGACTAGACTTACAGTTTGACAAGTAACTGGTTAGAAAATTGTATTCCATATTTATGATATTTTAGTTTAGTTAAAATGCTAAACATTCTAAACAATTTAAATTCATCTGTTACTATGGTGAATCCATAAACAGCTTTGAACTAATTTAATGCAACATAGTAACACAAACTATGATTAGTAGAATTTAAACTATTCTGTACACTGTGTATGCAGTGTATAAGACTGATTAATGAAGGACAGAAACCAATCAATATTTATGCTATTTTTCAGAGGTGATGAAAATAAAATTCATATTTAAAAGCAGCTTAGAAATGCTTCTTTGTACTGGAAATAAACTGACTGCCCTGGACTGTTGGGTATTTTTCACCCACACTAGACTAAAAAGATTAATACGACTGAGGAAAAAAAGGAAATATACCAACAATTCTAACACAAATTTAATAATAATTTAATATACTTTCTACATTTAATTACACAAGAAAGGTTAATAAGGCTACAATACTTACAAATCATGTGTTTCACTGTCAACTAAATCCCAAGTAGCAACAGCAACATCAGTTAAGGTATAGACAACACCTGCAAAATTGTATGTCATTAATAAGAGCATTATTGAACTATAGTATGATAGACAAAAGTACTCTAGAACTTGATATATAGTAGAAAATATTTGGCAATATTTTGCATTTGTAGTCCTACGTAACTATACAAAATAGCTAATCATTTACTCCACAACTTACTCATCATCATTACTACATGTACCATTGTCAATAATTAGTCTACAACACAAACCAAAGTTCATGAGACAGTATCCAATTGGTCAATAATCGCATTCTACATTCATAGAAATGGGGGAAATATACTTTAGATCCCAATACAAAATCAAAACTAGCCTTTTCTTTAAAAGGTAATTATAATAACCTACAAACTTTATATATCTGTGGTAAATAATTCCTAAGAAGTTTCACTCAAGTTTGCATTTATCCACCAAAAATACAAGGATATTCATAAACATTTAAAATATTTACCTTGTAAATCCATTAGTAATAGTCTCCCACTGTATTTTGCATATGCCCAATGAACAAAAGCAGCCATCTTGTCAACCATATCAAATGGAAGCAAATTGTTGATCATTCCATTATTGTTTAGATATTTGATGAATTTTCCAGGAATAAATTCTTCAAGTGTGTAATATACAATGTCATCATCAACTTTTAGCAGATAACATGGGACAACACTGTAAGGACAAGATGTACACAATAAACATGAAATATGTGCGCTTACATACAAGCTCCACTGTCTTATAGAGCTTTGCAGTAACCATGTCAAGTAATAGACAATCCCAAGATAAGATATAGGTCACCCTCAAGAAAATAGTTTGATTGTGCCTGTTGAAGACATGCCCACCAACAACAACACATTTACATCATAATTATCCAACGGTCATGCATATATACTGTAATCGAATCAGCAAAAAATGGTGGTGTAGATGTACTTCTTGCTATTCTAGTATTGTTCAAGGATTTAATAAACAGTAATTGTATTTAGGAGATACTGGCATGGACACAATAACAAGTTTTAATAGATGGGTCAATGACATTCAATTCTGAACACACTTGCGGGTGACCACACGAATAGACCTGACCCAAAGATTGTCTCATTTTAAGATGTGTCAAAACAGAAATTAATCAAAGAAGCATAAGCATAAATATTTACCAAAAACTAATTGGGTATCTGCATAGTTCTAGGTTCATTGAAATGTGATGACGAATACTCTATAAAAGTGTCATTAAAATCCAATTAGTGGTTCTTTATATATCAGTGGAACAATCATGGAAAAAATTAACTAATTATGCAAATTTGGTAATTAATATCCACAATTATTTACCCTAAAACTAATCAGGTCTCTGCATAGTCCTAGTGGATCTGTGTAGCAAGTCTCATTGAAATATGATGATCAGTGCTTGAGTTATCAGCCGAAAAGCTGAAAATTAACTAATTATGCTAATAAGGTGATTAATATGCACAAATATTTACCCCCAAACTAATCAGGTCTCTGCACAGTCCTTAAGTAACTATGTACCAAATGAAATGTGATGATTACTACTTGAGATATCAGTGGAAAATCCAAAAATTTATTAATCATTATGCAAATTAGGTAATTAATATTGCACAGATTTTTACCCAAAACTAATCACATCTGCGCATTAGTTCAGAGCATCTATGTGCCAAGTTTCATCAAAATCCAATGAGTGGTTCTTTAGATATCAGTGGAACAATCATGGAACAGCTAAAAATCAGCTAATTATCATGCAAATTAGGTAATTCATATGCATGAATTTTTACCAAAACCTAATCAAATCTATGCACCAAGTTTCATTAAAAATCAATGTATGGTTCTTGAGATATCAATGGAACAGACACAGACAGACAGACAGACAGACAGACAGACAGACAGACAGACAGACAGACAGACAGACAGACAGACAGACAGACAGACAGACAGACAGACAGACAGACAGACAGACAGACAGACAGACAGACAGACAGACAGACAGACAGACAGACAGACAGACAGACAGACAGACAGACAGACAGACAGACAGACAGACAGACACACACACACACACACACACACACACACACACACACACACACACACACACACACACACACACACACACACACACAGACAGACAGACAGACACACACACTAACTGCAAAGACTCCCTTTTTTGCAGGAGTCAAAAATACTAGTTGAACTGGGATTAACTTGAACTAACCATGGAGTTTCGCCATATTCCGGTGGTACATTTTTCTTAAAAACTTTGCAGAGCATATTTCCAAGCATTTGAGTCTGGACTTTCTGAAAAAATAAAAATACATTAAATTAATTGGTAAATAGTTGAAAAAAAAACAACTGAAAATTATTAAAATCTGTTAGTTATTTGTATATTAAAGATTTAGAGATAGTGGAATTTTGTTTTTATCTATTTTCATTCTTGAAGAATGATGTATCAATGTTACACTACTGTCTGTCAACATTAGGTTGATAAAACAATGTAAATTACATTCCTCAAATCTCAAATATTGACTAGATTTTTTTCTTCTCATATTTTCTGGATATTAGTTGCATTGGATAAAGATTCAAGTATGATAGTGTTATTCATATTAGTATTGAGTTTCTACATGCTCCATATTATAACAATAAAAGGAAATTTTTTTTTCACTAAAGAGAGGAAAGAGTCAAATTTCAATAACAGTACTGAAAATTCTCAAATCAACCAGCAATTGTACCATTTGTCAACATTGGAACACAGAAACAAAGACATGCACAGATATTGGAATGACTAGTGTAAATATGTAAATGAACTAAAATTAAATGATCAGTATGTATTTTGGTCTGTAAATTTATGAATAAAAAAATAATATCTAGAAAGTGCATGCTTCAACCATTATAGAAATTTGATTGAAAATGCTAAAAACTGATTAATAATTATATTTTAAATATAATAAAAAACTCCATACTTATAAAAGAACGTAAACATTAAGTATAAACATGCATTTACACCCTTACTCTTTTTGCCATTATAAATCTGACATCTTTAAAACTCTTTCCTTGTTCCTGGGAAAAGCTTTCATACACAGCTTGAATGCGATCATCGAAATGATGCTTCAGGACATAATTGCCTGATTTCAGGTAATCATTTTCTAATATATGACAGTTATATGCCTCTCGCATTTACCTTTACCAAGTAACTTTCCTTTGCGGAATGAAATTGTGTGTGGTATATCATCCCAGTTACATGCACTAGATGAACTGTATTTAAAACAAAGTAGCTGTCCTTTTATGATTGGGCCTAACAACACAGAATGAAAAACAAACTCATTTTAAAAGTGATATTTCATGTATTGGTGGTTTTATGATAATTTCCAAAATGCTTGAAGATGTAAAATTTGATGTCCACTTAATTAACCAACCAATCTTGTTTATACTTTATTGAAAGGTACACATGTCAGGCAATCTGACTGCAATTGATTAGCACAATGTGTTAAAAATCATAATCAGTAAATAAACCTGAAATGTTACCCAATACCAACATATTACCCATGGTTTTATTATTACATGCAACATGAAGGATGCATTTGATGTGATTGAAACTCTGATGACATGACATTATGCATTAACAAATTAGAGCTACTTGAGAAATGTTAATTCAGGCAATAACTTACCAGACTCCAAAGCAGTACAAGCCATACTTTGACCAAATTTTAGCAATGTCGCCACACTAACTGAAGACATCCCTCCTTGTTCCAATCCCTTCTTGTTTTGTGCATTCAAAAAAATTGATGATTCTAGAAATAAGGAAAGCAACATTGATAAATAAAAACAATAAATAAGTACTAAAAAAACAATGATATTAAAACTGCCTTCCAGATAGTAATTTATAGAAACATCAGTTGGATAAAACGGCAATGTCATCAGTAATTCAATGTGTTCCTTTTAACAAATACAAAGGTGTCACCAGGTCAAAAGTAGTAATACTTTAATGACAAGGTATATAACAAATTTTCTATATATATTCGCTTCTAATAGACAAATATGGTGATATCCTCTTATGAGGTACCGGTACCTTTGATTTCAATTTGCACTTACCAGAAGTTGACTGCCTACCACTGACCTCCACCTGCAGGAATATGCAAGATTATAATTCACATAATAATTAGCTGATTTTCAGGATGCTCCGGGCTGTTTCACCAGAGTATATTCAAATGCAATTTGGTACGCAGACGATTTAGAAAAATGTGCAGACAAGGTGTTTTAGTGCAAATGCATGTACCGGTACATGCAAATAACCTATCTAATTTTCTTAATGATTAGGTAACTATTATTATATCTTGGGCTGTTCCTCACTATCTCAAGAAGAGCTCATCACAACTCAATGAAATTAGATACATTCAGAGGTGTTGAAGTGAAGGTACTTTATGTTTTAGTGCGAACTAACATCTTAATTGTCTTTTGTTCATGGTCGACTCATAAACGCGTCTATGAACACAGGTTACCTTGTTGGTTATATCCTGTACTTTGTTTGGCATATTAATTTAAATAATTAAATAAAACTTTGCTACTTTTTGTTCCAGCCTGTTTATCCATGATCTCATCAGATTTTGATTGTGCACTATTTAATAATAGACATATACACTTAAAATTCTGTTTAGAAATAGACTGAATTTTAACCTGTTACGTAAGCTAATTTACTGTTATATAGCTACTTTTTAATAACCAACAATAGGTTACACACCTTGGCCTTTGCTGACTTCACTTTTGGCACATCTGCCAAATGTTTCAGTTGACTAGAAGCTGTGAATAACAATGTATTCTATTACACTGATAAACATGCATGTATTTTGAAGCATAATTCAACAAACAAGCTAACACTGCATGTACATTTATAATTGGAATAAAGAACTCTGCACTGCCTATTATTGCATGGTAACTGTATCTCAGTATTTCATCCATTATTGTCCAAGACAATGTGTAAATAGTGAAGACTCCTATAACTGTTCCAATATATTCACCTAATATACATAACAAATACTCACCACTATGGCTACTTGGAATACTGCTAATACTATTGTGCATAGATAGGTCAGAAAATAGACTTCTATAACAAAAAATACTGCATAAACATTGTATTGTATTGTATTGTATTGTATTGTAAGTTAATTTGCCATCATGGTAATAGACATAGGGTTGTTAAAAACAGTCATTGAAAGATGCAGCATTTGCATCATATCACAATTTGTATCTGAATGAGATTACACTGCTTTCAGAGGCTAGTCAGCCATCTTGGATTATTTATATAAATGATGGGACAAAAACAGTTAAAAAACAGACAAAAACAGAAGAACAAGTCATGAAATATTATTTTGGTTTTACTGTGTATTAAAAACTAGTCAGAAAGAGTTTAGCACTAATGAGAACAACCTACTTTGGTTCACTAGATAGAGCATCACTATCAGCATCACCATCTTCATCCTCAAAATTTAAATAAATTTAAAAGGATTTAGCAAATATTACATATTGCCTGGTGACTTTTTTTCCACCAGTAATTTTGATATCTTTGTAAGCTTTTATCAGAAAATGAGCGTATGTGTTTCAAATATATTATACATAAAAAATGTTTTAATTAACAAGGCAAATTCATTTGCACAAATAATTTAATGAGCTACTGAGTGTAATTCTGGTACAGGCCTAATACATCAAATACCGGTAGCAAAATAATCCAACAGGTAGTTATTTTGGTTAACTAAGGATTTGTTTTAATATCAGAAATACACTTACTGGACAGTAGAAGCAAAATGTTGTTTTATTCCATATATGGGAATCTTCCTTATATTCAGGACCATTTGGCCCTCCAAGCAATTTACAGTCATTTTTCCTGGAAATTGGGACTTTGAAGAAAGTCAAGCATGCTAACATTACATTATTTATTGTCACAGGTTTGTTGAATTCCATCTATAAAAGAGACTCACATCAGAATAACATTAACTATAAACACATTCATATGGTGTTTGGTATTAGCATTTTATACAATAAATACATTTGCAGGGTATCTGATGTGAATCTACATTATCTAATTTTAGTGAAAATAACTATTTTCAACTAGATTAGAATTCCCTGAAATTACAGTGCAAACAAGTTATTGTCAATGGCATAGTCCCTGTCCACAATTTAGTGACTGTGTGACACGATTAAAGATGTAGATAGACAAGATCGGTATTGATATGTTAAAATACAGTGTTATTTCAAATAAAACAAAAATGAACAACATTTTCATAGTTCATCAAAACAAAGCATGTTTGAGAATTAAAAACATAACTCAACATATGTGATGTTCATACCAAGTTCGACTTTGTTTGCCCAGGCTTGAGAAATGTTTAGCGACAAGTTCAAGTTACTATTTTCAGTGTTTTTTAGGAACAAAATTGCTGCAAGCCCAGGCAAGTATTAGAAATGATGATGAATAGATACTCATAATGCAATACAGATCACTGTTTTAAACCTCGCACTAAAAAAAACAAATTTATCAAAATACCAACACTTATATAAGCAGCTTGAACTATGGTGAGATTATTCCCTTCTGTATTTTGAGCATCGTCAAAATACTGACTAAATCCCTAACTAATCTAACTAAGTATTATTTGTTCTATGTACGATAGTAACTGTAACTGCTGCAATTATTTGTGAATTATTGACGTCAATAAACAACCACAAATGATATATAGAGCAATAGAATACAAATATCTTACCAACTGCTTTAAAGTGTCGTTTTTTTTGTATTTTTTTTTCTCTGGCATAAAAACAAGTTTAGTCACTGTCAGCAACTGCAATGAAAATGTAGCAAAAACACTATAACAAATGCTTTGTGCATTTTTCGCATTACTTTATATATCAATTTTGAAACTTTTAAGAATATGGATGTTACTAAAACAACTTAAAACACCATATTTAAAGTTTATTTGCCAAAAATATAATAACAAAATCTTGATATTCCAAACCGAATTTTTGTCAATAGCTTAATGGCGATTACAGGAAACATTTTCAGCAAGATCTTGAAGTAATTATATATTATGCACACAAATTGATTCATAATGTATAATTTATGACACATTTAAGTATGAGAAAAATCAAATTAAAATTATTTGCCTCATCTTGGTAACAACCAAGTGCCTATGCCAAAGACAATAACAAAGCAATTTCAATACCTACCTACATGTGTAGCTCTCCAGTTTGGGAAAGATAATACAAATTAAAGAAAGCTTAGAAAGGACTCCTGTGTGCTGAAAGTAATGGAGGCATGAAGTGCACATGTGCTTCTATTATGTCTGCAAGCAATGATCTCAGTGGTTTCCAAGTAGCTATGGTGTAAATATCAAATGGAATGATGACCATGTATGATGACCTGATATTTTGGTCATATATCTTGAAAGACAACAAAATAGCACCAGTTGCATGTTCTTATCTGCAAACTGTTGCAGATAAAGACATGCAACTGGTGCTATTACAGACAGACAGACAGACAGACAGACAGACAGACAGACAGACAGACAGACAGACAGACAGACAGACAGACAGACAGACAGACAGACAGACAGACAGACAGACAGACACAGACACAGACAGACAGACAGACACAGACAGACAGACAGACACACACACACACACACACACACACACCCCACACACACACAGAATACTAACTGCAAAGACTCCCATTGTGTGCTTCACAAAAATGAGTCAAAAAAAAAAATGTTCAACATTACCCAAGATGACTTGATAGATTATTGTAGGAAACTAAGTGTGAAACTTCCTGTTCAACAACACATTCGTTTGAATGATCCACTGGGATTATTGTAACCACAAACAATTTACAACAGATATGATGATGACAATTAATTCCACTAAATTCTATTTAATCATAATCCATGATCACAAAAAACGTTTATACTTGTTACTGTCAGAACAAGAGAACTACCTCATACTTTATTTCCTTCATCCATTATACAGCTATCATAAGAGGTAAACTTCATACAAAATTAACCATAATATTTTTTACCAAAGGATATATTAACACTCACAAATCACACACCATCCTTCACTGTACCAGTATTTATACCATTCATACATTATACTAGAGTGCTACAGACAATCAGCAAACTATCAGTAAAAATGCTTGAACAATACTAGGTACATCAAAATTCTTTGAGAATTATAGGAGAAAATTAATACTACTTGCCTGAGGACATTTAGTAGTCTTTTCTTTTCTCAGCTTTCGCTGCTTCTCCCTTATTTTATCCCAAGTATCTACATGAAAAATCAAAGAAAGCTTAGAAAGAACTCCCGTGTGCTGAGAGTTTTGGAGACACATTACAAATTAATTCAAAATTACTTATACTTGAGATATTGATGGAATAGCTGAAAACTAATTATGCAAATAAGGTAACTAATATGAACAGATTTAAGTGTAAAACTAATAAGGTCTGCACAATGTACCAAGTTTCATTGAAATGTGATTAGAACCAAAAAAATATTAATTATTATACTAATTAGAAAATTAATATGAACAGATTTTAACCCAAAATTAATCAGACTGTCTATTGTTCTAGAGAATTTATGTACCAAGTTTTATTCAAATGTGATGATCAATACTTGAGATATCAGTATTACCGTAAATAATTATGTTAATTAGGTGATTAAGAAGCATAAATATTTACCAAAAACTAATATGGTGCATAGTCTTAGGTTCATTGAAATGTGATGGGTACTCTTTAAAAGTTTCATTGAAATCCAATGAGTGGTTTTTAGACATCATAGAACAGCAAAAAATTAACTAGTTATGCAAATTAGGTAATTAATAGGCACAATTATTTATCCCAAAATTAATCAGGTCTCTGCATAGTCCTAGACTATCTATGTCGCAAGTCTCATTGAAATGTGATGATTAGTACTTGAGATATCAGGTGAAAAGCTGAAAATTAACTAATTATGCTAATAAGGTGATTAATATGCACAAATATTTACCCAAAAACTAATTAGGTCTCTGCACAGTCCTCAAGTAACTATGTACCAAGTTTCATTGAAACGTGATCATTACTACTCGAAATATCAAAAGCTGAAAATTAATTAATTATGCAAATTAGGTAATTAATATGTACTGATATATTACCCTAAAAACTATCAGGTATGTGCAGTGTCCCAAGTTTTATTGAAATGTTATGATTAGTACTTGAGATATCAGTGGAAAAGCTGAAAATTAACTAATTATGCTAATAAGGTGATTAATATGCACAAATATTTACCCAAAAACTAATTAGGTCTCTGCACAGTCCTCAAGTAACTATGTACCAAGTTTCATTGAAACGTGATCATTACTACTCGAAATATCAAAAGCTGAAAATTAATTAATTATGCAAATTAGGTAATTAATATGTACTGATATATTACCCTAAAAACTATCAGGTATGTGCAGTGTCCCAAGTTTTATTGAAATGTTATGATTAGTACTTGAGATATCAGTGGAAAAGCCGAAAATTGATTAATCATTATGTAAATTAGGTAATTAATAATATTAACAGATTTTTATCCAAAACTAATCAAATCTACGCATTAGTTCAGAGCATCCATGTGCCAAGTTTCATTGAAATCCAATGAGTGGTTCTTCAAAAATCAGTGGAACAGTCTTGGAACAGCTAAAAATCAGCTAATTATCATGCAAATTAGGTAATTAATATTCATAGATTTTTACCAAAACCTAATCAACTCTGCGCACTAGTTCAGAGCATCTATGTACCAAGTTTCACCAAAATTTGATTAGTGGTTCTTGAGATAACGGTGGAACAAAAAAAGTGACATACATACAAACATGCATACATACATACAGACATACAGACAGGGTAACTGCAAAGACTCCCTTTTGTGCTTCGCACACGGGAGTCAAAAATAGTATTAATACTTATGCACTGAAACAGTGTAAGCTAAGAGGGGGCACCAGTGACCCTGATTTTTACATCTTGAAGCTGATTATTAAAATATGTTATCAGATACTCTGTTTTCTTATTTCGGATCACAGAATATGGCTTTCCCTAACCAGTCTGAGCTGTGATCCTGCCATATAGTATTGCATGTATTACAAAAAGTAGAATGCATATCTTTCTTTTTTGTTAATATATTTTTGTGCCAGACGATAGTTCTGGAAATTGAATGTCTCTCCTGACTTTTTTTTTTTGTATGTGCAAATCGCAAGTGCTAGTGCTGACACATACCAGTAGTGCATTTTGCCACAGAAGTGGGACCACATGGCAGGGCTGTGTGGCCATCTCTCTGTCAAATGGCAATTTTGATGCACTATCCTGGCGTCGACTAGGCTCGGTCGAACACAAGCACCTGCGGACCTTGACCTACCCATTGAGTCTGTGGCGCACCCACCCAGGGTAGGGGTCAACCTTTTGAAGTTCAGCCTAAGGTAGGATTTGAACTTGGGTCCCTGTGGGAAACACCGTTAGAGGGATTACAATTTGTAGTTCAAGGGTTTTTTATTGCAATTATATTAAAGTTAGAATTATTACACTTTACAAGATCAACAATATCAGCAAATAATTAATACATGTTAGTGCAGACAATTACTCTGTATACTACTTCTATTATTGGTGCACTATAACTACAAAATAAAACAATATTTTAAATACAGCCACGTAACACGTGATCGTCTCTATCAGGAACTAATCAGGTTCTGCCAATTAAAATATGGCAGATTGCAGACGTCAGTGAACATGGGTAGACTCTTACTACATGTGCGATTCAAAATTAAATGTTGTCACATACCTCGTTCTCTTGCTCATTTTTGCACTTCACATATAAAAACAAACATTTGTGAAAAATTAATTGCCCTGAAGTTGTAATAGCAATTTTTGAGACAAATGGATGAAGGTAAATCTCCACCGGATACATGTCCTAACGAACTGTAATAACGGTGACAAAGTATAACAGCTGTGTTTGGGCTATGTAAAGACACTGAACCCAGATCGAGTTGATGAAAAGAATTTGACGGTAACTACATACGACAACATACATTCATACATTCAGAGCACAATTGTCCATTTCCTCGAGCGCGGTCAGCCATGTTAGTTGATCAATGGAGTTAAAATGAGAGATATAATTATGATTCGAACAAGTTATAGCCGTGGTTCTGCTGCGTGGTACCGAGTAGGGTGTACAAGGCAGCGCCGTCGGTGTACTGGCCGGACCACAAATGCACTCGACGCTGCAGTCACGTTGTAAGCCGACAGATTAAGCCAAGAACCCTCTATGAACCCCGAAACGCCGCGGAACAAGGGCTAAATAAGTTCTAGACTGGAGAAAAGTGAGCAAAGTAGCCTTACCATGAAAACTTCAATGACGGAAATCAGTGCCAGGATCAATGCCGATTAACAAACTTTAGTCACGTGGTGTGGGGTCAAAGGGCGAGGTCACAGGTTAAAAAGTGAAAATGAAAATGGATTTTGAAATTGAAAGTTTAAATGATATTGAAAACACAAATCGAATATCGTATCGAAATGAGAATGTCATTAAAAACAATTATTATGTTAAAGTTAATGCGATAGGTAGGAAATAACAGTGACTTTTCAGCAAATTCTGATAGAAATTTTGCTTCAAAATGAAAAATACATATATACCTAGAGTTCAAAGGTCAAGAAAAACGAAAGTGGATTTCAAAAATGAAAATGCTTTTTAAAAACGAATTTTGAAAACAAAAATGCATTTTAAAAATGAAATCGGATTTTAAAAATGAAAATGAATTTTGAAAATGAAAACGAATTTTGAAAATGAAAACGAATTTTGAAAATGAAAACGAATTTTGAAAACAAAAATGGATTTTGAAAACAAAAATGGATTTTGAAAATGAAAATGAATTTTGAAAATAAAATCGGATTTTAAAAATGAAAATGGATTTTAAAAATGAAATCGGATTTAAAAATGAATTTTGAAAACAAAAATGGATTTTAAAAATGAAATCGATTTTAAAAATGAAAATGAATTTTGAAAACAAAAATGGATTTTAAAAATGAAATCGGATTATAAAAATGAAATCAAATTTTTAAAATGAAAATTAATTTTGAAAATAAATTTTGAAAATGAAAACGAATTTTTAAAACAAAAATGGATTTTAAAAATGAAATCGGATTTTAAAAATAAAATCGGATTTTAAAAATGAAAATGGATTTTAAAAATGAAATCGGATTTAAAAATGAATTTTGAAAACAAAAATGGATTTTAAAAATGAAATCGGATTTTAAAAATGAAAATGAATTTTGAAAACAAAAATGGATTTTAAAAATGAAATCGGATTTTAAAATTTAAAATCGGATATAAAAAATGAAAACGGATTTTAAAAACAAAACTGAGTTTAAATAATTACTTTTAAAAATAAAATCAGATCTCAGTAACGAAAATGGGTTTTTAAAACCGATTTCAGAACCGAAAATGGTTATTAAAAATGAATTATATAAAAAAATGAATTTTCAAAATGTAAATGAATTGTAAAAATTATTTCATAAAATGCTAATTTGTGAGCCGCCTAGATGACACAATTCACTGCAAAATTCGATTTTCACTGTAAACTGTAAAAACGTCTTTTTTTTCTTGTAAATTGTAAAAAGCCCTTTTTATTTCCCGTAAAACTGTACCAGCTACCCCCTTGTCCCCCCTCGTAATACATTATTTTCGCATTCGTGTCTTCAGTTAATTACGTGTACTTTTGCAGGCCCGTAGCCAGCACTTTTGAATAGGGGGTTCGAAAACAACAATAAATGATATATTTGATGTGAAACGTGTGAATTTTATAATATTTAAAAAGTGTGTTTGAGCTCTGTTACATGCATTTTTATATTCTCGGTTTTAAATTAAATTGGTTTACTTTGTGTTACGTTGGTAAGTTATTCCACATAACATTTTTGAACTATTTTACCATTTTAGAGAAGGGGTCCTAGGCCATTCCCCACCCACAGACAAACACACCCACAACCTTGATCCAAAATGTTGTACACAAAAAAGACAAGACTGTACGTATCTTAGCATTATTGTCTAAGCATTTTAAGGTAGTATCAGGGGGAAATTCTTCTTCTCTTGGTTCTCCACACGTGTCGGGGGGGGGGGGTCTCGTCTCGTCTCTCTATTGCGTCCCTTTGAGGTACGGGATCGGGAAAGTCACTTAAACTTTACAGTCAAATAGACACACACAACGAAATACGTTTCAGCTCTCGTGTTTAGTCGGTCAGCCGAGCACTCTACAAGACACAGCGCCCTGGGGGAAAATCCCCAAGACTATCGCAAGGCTAACCCAAGACTCTCTCTAGACTGCGTCAAGACTCGCTTCAAGACTCTCCAGGACTGCGTCTCTCCTGGTGTACTCGCCAAGACCAACTAAAACAACTTTATTCACTTTCAAAACCTTAACCAATTACAAAGCAGTAAAAAGACTCTAGGGCGTAACCTTCAATCATAAAGCCAATCACACTAAGTACTGAACACGTCATATCTTTTGATTAATTGTTCACTATATTAATAACTGCGAATACTAACTGTCAGAAATAGTAGTCCGAATAGCGACGGTTATCTCGTAATTAGTTCCAAATAACTGAGTCGAGTTTCGTCCAGAACCTCAAATGGACCGAAACGATGACAGACATAAGACAGCCATTCACTCGTAATCAGCTAATTAAGTCGATTAACAGATACGCAAAAACAATTCATCACAGTAGAATGCTACTCATGAGCTTTTTCGCTCTTCACAGATGTTAACGCACATATAAAGTGACACAATTTCATGTCGAAATCTGTCTACAATTATTCATTTTAGTGTTAGTCAATTATGTAATTTTATTTCTGTACAGGGCCTCACCACAACGTACAAAATATAATGGGTAGAAAAGTGCATATCACGTTTTAAAAACAATACAACATCCATGTGAACATATGGTACTAAGTTAAGCTGGATTCATATTCATCTCGTCGCTTGAAAACGTTTAAAAGATACAAAGCTAGTTGATATATGGTGTGGCAGTTTGTGTAGCGACGAAGTAAGCCCAGACTGTCAGTATAGCATAATTGCATAAAATTATTGACAAAATATCAGCCCTTAGATCAATATAAAATGAACATATACATGCTAAATTCAAACGTATCACTGCAAAAACTAATTAATCTAACTGTATTTTTGTGTGTCTGCCTAATTCAACATTATGTTCATGGCCAAAACAGCGAAAACTCGTCAGTATCATGATATATTTTAGTCTATAATTGCTTGCCAATAAATCTCCCAGGTTATAATACCATATTGATTTTTCCGAAAGTACACAGCCTGGATGATTGTGAAATTGGGGCATGCCATTCTTGCTGACAACAATTTGTTTATTCTTTAAGTAAATATCCCTAAGAAATTTGCAGTATCTGCAATTTGTTTTCCAAACCAGGCAATGCCGAAACCATATTTGAACAGGAGATTTTTATGTGGGTTTCCCAAGTAAGTCTGCCGGTCTTGTCTAATCGTTTAAGCATGATATAACATGTTTTGGCGTTTCAGCTATTTGTTATTTAATTCACCAATATAAGATACAACGCTTGAAATAACCACAGCATAATGGCAGCCTTCCACATTCGTCCAACATCGCTACATTGTTTGTACAACTATTAATGCTAAGTAGATATCTGCAAAATGTTGTCTGTACCCTCTCGATTTCCGAATTTTTCGTACCCCCATATCGCTAACACAAGAAATAGCTGGCACAATGATTGCATCAAACAAATTAAATGCACTAACCAATGGCATACTACCAAGTTTCTTGCAGTACGTAAATTTGTTGGTTTACTGTAAATCTGTTTTTAGAGGGCGGTAAAATAATATGCATATAGTAGCAGTTTAGCAGCGGTCTCAATAAACTTCAATGACTACATCTCCTTTTTATGAACCCACTAAAAATATAGAACATTTTCTAAGACATCAAAAAAACGTGTAAAAAAGTATGTTTGAAAAATATGATTTATTGCATAGTTTCAGTGCTGAAGCAACACTGTGGGATAAATTTTTGGTTGCAAGAAGCTCTTCGACCTATGAAACTCGTGATGATAAATCTTCGTCATTTTTTAATGATGTTTTCAATCCTCAGCTGTACACTATTGTCCAATAACACAGGCTACACGTACTAATACAATAAGTTAACTACATTTGGCTAATACACTTGGAACAAAACAGTATATATGCCATCATTAACTTGAAGAATACAAAACTAATGAACCAAACTAGGAAAGTACAGTGTCGTGTTGCCGTCTCAATCCCGTTCGAACCCCACACTTTATTAACTGAGCGAACACGAGCACAAGACAAACGGACCTATTCAGGACCACCACATCCTTCAGAGAGTGACCGCCATTACATTATTGTTTCAATGTTGCTTTAATATTTAACATCAGCTGCTTGAACGCGATCTTCATTACACCATCGCGGAATCACCGAATAAAAGCTTGCCTATTTATAACAACCTGTTTTGATTGGCTGCTGTTGAGCTGAGACGGCGTAACTTCACGATTGACATTTGAAGCTCGTTTCCACCTAAATGCTCATTACTATGCAATTTCGACCGAGTCTGATAGTTACCTCACTGAGTCAAGTGATTTAAACAATGATAATTATTTGAAAAAAATACTGTTTGTTTTATTATGTTCTATTCTATTCACTTCCAAAATTTAGGGGGTTCGACCGAACCCCCCGAACCCCCCCCCAAACTACGGGCCTGACTTTTGCGTTAGGCAAATACCTAAAACACGTATCGGCAAAATGTCGACTGATTTGTTCTGCGAAAACGCCACCAACGGCAAACTTGGAGAATGTGTGCGTGTTTCGAGACGCATTCTATTTAGAACGCGCATCGGCGCAGATAATGTCGTGTCAAAACAATCGCATTCCATTTCTCACAATCGCTGTTTTATGGTGTAGTGGGTCACGCTTGCATGAACACTACGCTCCAGGAAAATCATCCAAAAATTGAATTTATTTTATCGCAATGGCGATTCAAAAGTGTATATGTGAAATATGCTCTTGTGGGTGAGTTTTGTTTAAAATACTCGGTTATCGCAAGTTTTCAGTGATTTCTTGTTCATGTTCTTTTACATCATGCAAAATATTAGAACTTCAATGTTTATGTTATGTATCTCTGATGTTAATGTCGGAGAAAGTAATCCATTTCATCTATCACAGAAAGCATCGCTGTCCCCACAATAAGAACAACGCTGTCACGCCGGTTAAAGTATCTCAGTGTCAACTGTCCGAATATAAGCAGGTATATTGTCAATTCAAGTTGTTTTCACTCTATGTCAATGTGTACTTAACATGTTATATAGACCAGTCTTTGCAAGTGCCAAACTTCATACCAAATCAATTTCTAGCTGTAAAGCAAACGTAACTAGTAACTAGTAACCGTGCTTAGAGGAGGTAGATTTTTTTTAGATGATCAAATAAAACACAGAAGCATAACGCTTGGTTATCCCTTGTCGAGGATGTGTATGCTAGCACGAATCGGTATGCTGCGAATGCGATTGTAAAACAGACTATTGACGAGACTTTTATAAATATGCAGACTGAAATCACTACATGCATTTATACTTTCTGTTTTTTTATTCATAAACAGAAGTTTCAAAAATGGCCGGCGCAAACCCGGCCGGAAATGGTTCGCCCGTCGAGTCGTGCGGTCGCATTGAACACTCCGATGGAAACGACAACAATTCACAAGATGACGTACGTCAAGCACGAGGTAAGATGACTTAATCATTTTCAGACATTCATTAAGCTATGTTCATGTGTACTTGGTGGCGCATTTTTTCAACATAAAACAAAAACAGAACAGCGCCACCACATGATTAAATCAAATCTGATTACAACTTTTATTGTATTTTCAACAGACACAACAGAGACTAAAACCTGAGCGGAAAAAGTATCAAAAGCCTGTTATTAAAATGAACTGCGATACAACTTACGCTTTGGAGTTCACTCGGCGTAATGTAAGTCCGACCGCATCATTCAAGCCACAACATATTCGGTCAAAGCAGTCATCGTTTAACCACCAAACGGTCCACCAGTTGACTTACACGAAATGGACACCATCTGAAATTGACACCTGCAAACCTGCCACTGTCAAACCAAAAGAAAATCTCACTAATAATGGCCGTGGAAAATTCAGTGCCACTACAACGATGCAGGTAGTATTTTTACTGATAGGTATTTTTATATACGCATTGTTAAATACAATAAAATGTTTTAAAATTATTTAGACAAATTTGAGTGTACAATTGTTTTCTGAGTGATTTTTTCTATATACGAATTGTTATAAAATATTTGTGTACAAAAATAAATTATTTCCCATTGCATTTTTTTTTAAATACTGTACACACTGAAATAAGTTTGTTGACAATCATGTTCTTCTTATAACAGGATGATTTCAAAGAGCACAAGGATTTTGAACGAGCCAAATCAATCAGGCCAAAAGCAACAGAGTATGGCGACAAACTCCCCTTCCAGTCGGTGACCACTCATACTACCGACTACACACCAAAATCTGTATCTCCTCGGCCGTCTGCTAAAAAAGACGACACCTACAAACCAAGTGGAGAAATCTTCCAGGACGTTTCAACTTTCCAAAATGATTTCACTGCTCACAAAGACTTTGTTAGAGAAAAAAGTTTTAAACCAGAACAAAGATACATGCCATCAGGTCAGTACATGTACTATTTTTGCTTCAATTAGACCTAATCTAGAAAATGTTGCTTTGTATGTGATATAGTTCTTCCAGTACTAAGCATATTCAGTGGGTTTTAAATTCAATGTTTTATCATTTAGATACAATGTAACATGTACTATGCTAAATTTTACATATTCACTGGGTTTTAATTTAGCGCATTTTCCAGTCAGCGAAACAAGTAAAATTAAAACTTAGTGAATAAATAATCCTTTTCAGTAGGTGTAAATATGAAAGAAATCATGGGCCACATTTTTGTTTGTGCCTAAAGTCACTGATACGATCACAAACAATTTTATTTTTCTTGAAGACTTATCGATTCCTTTCCAGCAGTTCACAAGCTGACTGAACTTGATTTTGGTAAATTTCATTTTGACTCAGGATTCTTACAAAATAAGTTCTGTTATAGGGCACACTGCTTACATACTTATCTTTCTTCTGTTAACTTTCTTAGATGAGAAGTTTGATGGAACAACCATACACAGTATGGCATATCAAGCTTGGCCTGTACAGGAAAAAGAAAAACCTCGCTGGGCACAGCGTACAACATATACACACCCAGTTGGTCATTACGAACACAAGACAAGCTATCAAGATAATTTTATTGATCCCAAAACGGTCTTTGATCCGAAAATCCCCAGCAGTTGCCGTCCAGAGCCATTCCTTCATGACGGAAACCTAAAGCCGGATGACGGTATTCCATTTGAAAGAAGTACTCAGTATAAAAACGAGTTTGTGAACTGGGAAGGAACACGGCCTGCAAAGTCTTACAAGCTACAAGTAAATTACCAGCCACCAATTACAAAATTCATTGCAGAATCGACATGTAAAGCTCACTACAAAGGAAAACATGCACCAGCAGCAAACATGTGCAGACCTCTACAGCGCCCTCTCTCATCATCCAGTGCTACAAGGTCAATGAGAACAACGTATCAGGATTCCTACACTCGACCAAAAAGCACTGTAAACTAGACATGTACATTTTCCATGACATACAGCAAAGAAAGAAAAAATGTTTTGTCTAGTGACTATTATGGAATATTTATAAATAACTATAGGAATAAAGAATCCAAAAGTAAAATTGACAAGTTTATTTTGTTCTTCTTCAAATTTTGTACAATGCAGCAATACAAGACTGACTCTGTTGAGAGGTAGAGGGGTAGATGTTTCTGGGAGGGGCGGGATTGTAAAGAGATGTATGGGAAGAAACGACAGCACATGAAATGTGCATAAAGCCTCTGTGAAAAAAAAGTGGTACATCATCTGTTGAATAGAAAAATAATCTGGCCCTGTAAACTCTAATCCTGCCACCCCTGCAGAAATAATGGTCAAATCAAGTAAAGTAACAAACTCGTCTTTCCTGTTTACATTGAAATTTTAAAATAAAACAAACAAAAAAATCCAAAATTGGGTGAACATGATTGAAGAAATCGTTAAAGACTGGGAAAAAAAAGCACATTTATATTTAATATTGTTCCTATCATTTACATGTACAATGCTTAAAAGTTTAATAATTTTTTATACAAAAAAAAAAAACTATCACGACTAGTAATAAGGGCTTTCAGCAGAGACAAGAGAAGTGATATTAGACAATAGTTTGTTGTGTCATGATCCTTATTAAAGGCATTAGCATGTCTATTTTATCACATACCTGTATTTGAGTATGGTAGATACAATACTGTTGAAAATATATGCCTGAGCCATGTTAAAATAAATCTTAGTGCCAGACTCTACGGACAATTTAATTGTACAACCCACAACAAGAACATACATGTACAGTTTTTAAAAAAACATGGAATTTGAATTTTGAATGAGAAAATACACAACTTTTGAATTTAACATGATGCAACATCTCTAGTTACAAGGGTCCTGAGTGTGATGATAAAAAGTTGTCTTACTATGAATAATGCATGCTGTGTTTAGTCACATGGGAAATCATGGTTATGGGGATTGCTGAAATTTCAGTATAACATCAGAAAGTTTTTTGTTATTCATTCATTCACAACAAAGCCATTGGCATCATCTTGGTATCCACACATATCTAACGGAATGGGGCTGGAAAACAGCAGCAAACAATATTGAGAATTAAGAACCCACCATCTGACAGGAAAACAACACAGAAGAGCATCTAATGGCAAAGTATCCAGTTGAAAGTTTGTCTATTGTTTTATAATCAAATTGTAGTGTATTTTGCACAGGAATAAATTTCACTGCAATTGTACCTAATTTGGATAATCAAAACACACAACCAATTAGCTGCAATGTTCATTGGATTATGCACATGATTGTCAAACTCTCTAACAATGCTTCCATGTTGAGTATGCAGAGGTAGTCGTCTTGTAATCGCTCCTATGGTTTGGAACTTCGTCTAGACGGCTCCGATGCTGTCGGAGGAGGAGGGGGTCCTTTCATACTGAGATCATCAATATATGACAATAATAATTTCTTGCGTTCTTCGGGCACACTATCAAGAACTAAATAACGTTTATCTTTCTGTAGAATCTGTTCAATGTCTTTATAGTGCTGACTGTCACTGGTGTTCACTAAATTTCTTGATCTGAAATATTGGAAATAATGCAGTTAGTTTCTATGACAACACAAATTTTCCAGGGCTTCGATTGTAATGTATTCAAAGCTAAACAGTTGTTTTTATTTGCAGCCTTGTGAATAAATGTGTAAACAAAACATAGTTGAACTCTGGTGACCTTGCCCTTTGCTATATAATATTATTCCCTTTATCATAGTTTGTTTCAATATAAATATGCATTGTCATAATTAAATTTGAATACAAACAAGTTTTGGCTTTGAACTGACAGTGGGGGATCAGTCTACCGAATATCCTTGATAGATGTAAATATCTTACAAAAGCATTGGTGCCTAATTTGTTTAATTATTTTAAGGGACATAATTTCCAGCTTTATTCAAAGTAATTCAGATATTTTAGTATAAAAACAAATGCCTCATCACAGAAAAAAAGTGCTGCAGTATACGTGAATAGATTCATAAAACATGCAAGATGACAGAAAATCTTAGGTGGCTTTTGTCTAAGTATTTTGTACAGGTGTATGTCAAAAATTAATGATTCACTGAGACAAATATGAACTGCCTTTTATTATATTCATTGTGTGACTACTGTATTATATGAAAAGTAAAAAAAAACACCCTTTATGAATAGCTATCATGTTGCAAGCTCTGCTTTGTATGCAAATCAACTTAAATAGTTGGTTGGTGTCCAGTGGAGAGAGAAGTCAACAATAGTGTTGCCTCCTGAGAATCTACATCTTCAAACACTGCAATCTTTGTTTTTGAAATGCGTTTTGAAATTAGTATAATAAAAACTCTATCATTCTGTTCTAATAGCTGAAACAAATTCCTGTGAATTTTCATTTGTCGAATGAACTGTTTGTCAAATACAGAATACATATATTTCAGTACAATTTGCTTTTCTAAATGTGGATGCAGAGTTCTGCTTTTTTTTTTTTTTCATGTATTGTTTTTGATTTGATAACTTTGAACTAAAAAGATTTTCTATTAGCTTCAGATCTTGCTCAAAGTTTGGCACCCAGTTCATAGGAGTGCTAATATTGATTTTCTGACATCTTGTTTTCTGTAAAGATTTTATTGGTAGGTTTGCAAATGTGTATCAGACTGTGCAAAAACTCTCTCCATAAGTTGGTTTTGAACCCCAGTATAGTATTCCCATGAGATTTGGGAGATACATTACCAACGATATTATTACAAGATAAATGATTTGCTTCATTGAACACATACAACAATGCATATTTCCCACTGAGATCAGTGACTTTTGATGCATACATGTTGTATCACCAGTGATCAGTCAAGTAGAAACAGTCAAAATATTTTATCAGATTTTCTCAATTTTGCATGATATTTTCATACAAGAAATCTGTTGTTGAAACTCAGAGAAGACTTTATACTGATGAATAAGTTGACTATTAAAGTTTGATGATGAACGACAACAACGACGACGACCACAACGCCGGACAAATTTTTCACCTTAATATAACTTTCCCTTCCATCTTTGATGGTACGGGCAAGGTAATAAATAAATGCTGACACTGCTAAACTTGTCTGAATTTGCCTTAAAGGCAAATTAGCTCAGGTAAATACAAAGAACAAACTTTTTTGTAAATTAGTTCAAGTTTTTGTTTGTAACAAAAGTTAGTTCTGTGTGCTTTGAGTAACTGTCAATTACAAGCGCTGCATTCCATTCACGAGCAATCTCAGCTACTAGACATAACTTGTACAGTAAGATCTAAGACATGGCCACTATTTATATTCATTGCAATTTATATAAAAAACATCAATTTGCCTCTCTCGATTATAGAAACTCCCCTTCACACATGGCTCTGGAATCAAGCTGGTAATACGTTTAAATGAGTTTCTTGTCGCTCCCAATGAAGAAAAATAGACAACAAAACACTCACCTATAAGTAATGAATTTAGTTTCCCGAAGCAAGTTTCTAAAATCAGCTTTAGCAGCAATACGTCTATCGCGAATATAAATACTGTACTCGTGTTCTCGTTTCTGAAAAAAAACACAATAATTTACGTTTATCAACACTGATGGCATCCTCAGACAAATGTTCTTCTCATAACTGAAAAATATTTAGTACTGTAAAAGCATTAATTATTCACTGGGTTTTAATTTAGATATTTTGGCAATAAATTAAATCCATATGTAAAACTAGAATAGAATAGAATGCATCGCATTGTTACAACTGGCAAATTCATGAAAATAAAACCCAATGAATATTAGGAGAAAAAAAAAAAAAAAAACGGTATAATTATTGTAAGTGGAAATTGATGCTTTTAAAGTACTCAAACTCAGATTATTATTGAATTCTGTTGTGTCACGTGATAAAGAGGTGTTGAGCTCACTTGATTGCTGTCAAATCAAATAGACCTGACTATTTCAGATAGTGCGGTGCAGTGCGTAAAAGAAGAGCTGAACAGTGCAGTGCAGCTAGTCAACTGTGAAAATTAAACTATTGATACCTATTGATGTAGCTAGGATAAATAATTATGGCTGCACTAACATGGCTCAGATTATTGGGACACAATACTTACCCGATCACTTGAAGAAAACTTGACATATCTTGGATCATCTTTTATGTGTTTCCTGACATCTTTCCATGATGTCGTCAAAGTTACCTAAAACATGTGAACAAGCAAAACAAGTTCAATATATGGATATGATTCACTTTTGATCTCATGTGATGCTAAGTCCTTGTACATTGAGGCACTAATTAGGGGGTAACTCACGTGAGGTGACTCTGTCAACATTAATTTGAACTGCTCTGTCTTCCGCTTAGATAATGCAATAATGTGTTCATGAAATAGTTTCTCTTTCTCACTTCTCTCCAACAAGCGGCAGAAATCCCATCTATGGTCTTTACGAAGCTGTCTCCTTGTATCCCTCCATGCTGCATCAGAATCCCGTACCTGTGAATCATGAAACAATATGAATACTATACTTCCTGTAACAGAAGAATCAGTGACAATCTGCTTGTCATTTTATTCAAATGACATAATTTAGAAGCCCTTAACTTCCTGGTTTGTAATTAATGATGACCTTAATTTCACTGGTTATCAGCATTAATCACAATTTCTTTCTGTTCTTAAAATCCTATTACTATTATAGACATAGGAAAAACCCATGGATGCAATACGGCATAAATAAGGCTATTTATTAATGTTTTACACCCCCACCCCCCACCCCCCCACCCCCAGAAAAACATTCTGCATCAAAATTGTTATTAGTTCGACTGCATACATTTTCATAGAAACAACAATGTTTATTTCAGATCACTCAAATGCTCAAACATGTTGAGAAAACCATGGCTGTAATTACAGGTCCTAAAATCCTTTTTTTTTTTTGTCAGAAAAGGAGTTTAACTCAATAAGTAAATATGTACATACCAAATCAGCTAATAATGCTTTGAAATGCTGTGTTGCTTCATCTTTTTTATGCTGGTCTCTTTCCCGGTCTAGTTCTTTCAGCTGCTCTAATCTAGTTTTCTGAACTTCTCGTTCTCTTTCACGTATACTTGCTTCAATTCTCTTCTGTCGTTCGGCACCTTCGTTTATTTCCTGTCAAATAATGTCATAATTGGACAACTTTAGTTTGTTATTATTAGAGAACGCTTACACGTGTAATCGCTCTATATCTGGGATTCGTGTCTCTTTATATGGTAGGATGAAAATACCCAGTGCAATGTTGCAAAATTACAGCACGCTGTAACTTATGCCGTTACGGTGACAGATGTATAATAATGACTGATATTTAGACTTACTGCCAAGGTTGTGCTATGCAAGAAGCAAATAATAAACAGCGAAACTGATTATATTCACCTTGAATGTAGTGGAGATGTATTCTTGATACCACAATTCTCTTGTTTTCTTGTCTTCCACAGCTTTGTATCGACTGTCTGAATCCAATCCTGATTTAACTTTACTCCATTTACTATGTTTATCAATTGACTTACATTCACTCAAGAGAGCAATGAAATCTCCTTTAATCTGTATCAGGAAAAAACAGCAATGCAAACAGTCTGTGAGTATGTACCAAAAAAAGAAATTTAATTTTTTTTATTTGAATTTCCTCAATGCGCGAGTTTGAAAAGAGACGCAGCAACCCGGAACGTGCGACAATTGCTGTACATATCAACCTAAGAATTCTACCTGTGTTTTTTTTTTTTAATGGACAAAAATAAATTAATCCTAAAAATAAAAAAGATTGAAAAATTTGGGAAGCATGAAACACACAATTTTTGTTTGTTATAAAATATGTTTGCAGTATTTATATAAACTGTATTTTAAGGTGACATAACTATGAATATTTTTCAAGTCCTTGAAATATTGTTTAATGACAGAAAAATTTATAAGTATTAAAAAAACAACCCAAGACTCCCTAAGTTAAAGGTTATCAGTTTTGCCACAAATGTTACATCATTGGAGCGTCCATTCTCTTTTCGTTTAAAATAACCAACTTAGGGGTTCTTGTTTTGTACAATCCTGACTGCAAATCATTTGTCAATGAAAACCACAGAGAAAGAAACAAAACATTTAGTACCGGAAAGCTTGATAAGCACATGTGATGTAGGAAGGCATAATACGATTCACCCGACAATAACTGTAATTGCTTTCCTCACTCAACTAGGAATCCCAGAATGCACCTTGCTAGTGATTGACAGCTCAATAATTGGCAGGAATTCTGTGACATTAACTGCTTCAGATTGAAAATAGATTGGTCATTTAGTAAGTGAATTATAATTAATGCATAAATCATTATAGAGCAGTATATGATGCTGTTACTTCGTTTTCCGCAGTTATGCGATCGGACGACGGTGATCAATATTGATTAGATTGTATCATGTTATTGTATTTACAATAAGGTTTCAATTTCCTCAGGTTGGTATTGCGACATGACATGACTAAATATCTTTAAGAGTTTGCATTACATAGCAACACATACACTAGCTACACATACACAGAGAGAACCACCGCAAGGTTACGATGGATGCCAGAACTCCACTGACACTGTCTTGTACAGACAATAAAGCACCTCATTATTACCTAAAACCCTGAAATTTACTTTGTTTTTTAAACTCATTCAATTATTTTTTATCAAAAAGATTTTAAAAGTTTATGGTGCAATATATGGATTTCAATTATTTCACAACTTGTGCGACTTTGCATAGTATTTGTCTGTTGAATCACTAGGCGTGTTTTTTCAAAATAAGTCTAGATGAAACTAATCCAAATCAATAAAAGAAATGAAATGATTTATTGTTGTAACCAGACGTTTATCTCTCCACACCACCTCACCCACCCCACTGGATAAATAAAACAGACCTTTTCTTGCCGTGATCTGCCCTCCTCCTTTTCTTTCTTGCGTACTTGTAGCATATACTCGTTGAATAATCCTTCCCGCTCTCTCATCTTATCAATGATTTTGAAACGACGTTCTTTGGCATACTTGGTGGCAAACTCACTGAATGTTGTCCTGAAGGGAAGGTGAAAAAAAGAAAACATTTATGAGTTTGAGATCTCGACAATTGCATTATGTTTTTGCGATGACAACTCAAAGGGATCACTACTAGATAAATCTGATAATCTACAAATGACTCAGGAAGGATACAAATATCAAAATAGCAAATAAATTCTTTCTTTCCACCAAGTTGGCTCAAGCCACACATACAATACATGTTTGCTTTGATTTGGAATAACTGTAGTATTTACCATGCTGTTTATTAAGTGTCTACATGTAGATTTTTTTGTATCTAATGTTGAATCCCCTTTCGTTAGCAATGCATTCATGATTAGCGTTCAATACAACGGCAAGGTATTTTGTAAGGATCAGCTGAGAAAAATATTTTGGGATTATAGATATCATGTTATACACATAATATCACACAAATATAAATAAGCAGTTTGTTGGTCAACAGGCAATGTTTCCCCTATTGGTATTGGATGGCAGCATGGCATCGGTTAATGTGATCTGACACTGGAGATTGATTTTTCATCTTAATGACAAACCTTGATGTCAGCTTTGCTTCTTCTAAAAGTGATCTGAATTCCTCTTTCTTTTCTTTCATTTTACTATGCTTTTCTTTTCTCTCTTCTTCCGCTCTCTGTTTTACATATTTCTCAAATACTTGCTTTCGCTCTCGTGGGCTCAGCAACAGATAACGCGGATCAAAAACAATCTTGTGTAGTTCCTTATCCCAGGTAGAGAAGGCTGATACCTGTGAACAGAAAACCTTAAGTTTAAGTTATGATCTGAAAACTCAGTGGGATATCTTATTTCTTTCCCATCTAGCAATGAAACCACCTGGCAGGAAAGCAACACATTCCAATGCTATCAATCAACTTCTATCAATCTGTTTCTTCTATTACCATTGACATTTCAAACACTTAAAACTTACCACACAAAAACTTAAATTTAAATAATTTGTTGATGGATGGAGGATTACACAAAACATATTACCCTCCAGATGTGCTCAATTTTATTTTCATATAACAAATAAGCTAACAAATAAATTTGTATATATAAATTAAATGCAGTGTTCATTTTAAGTTATTTCTTATGCCTTTCAATTTTTTTTACAGAAAGTACACGCCAACAATTTGTCATCCTATTTTAGATAAATCTATTTAAATACATTCTCACTACAAATTACACAATACTTATTTTCTAATGGAGTTTCTTCACAGCACAAACTATTGAAATCATGCACACGTGTGAGTACTTCGGTGACACATTTCATAGCTACGCCCAAAATAGTCCATCATTTATTGCGCAACTGTGACCAAACGACATCATTCTGTTAACATCCACACATTTTCATAAAATCTTCATGCACTTTTTGACCTTTCATAAGTAAAATACACTACAATTTACTCCAGAAAAACAATTTTCTTGGTACATTCCTACATTCTTGCATACTAATGAGGGGGGTCAGACACATTCCAAACTGAACAATTTTCTTGGACTAATAACAAAGCTGGTCAATCTTTTCCCAGCAATAATTGATAAGCTGTCTAAGCTCTCTAAAACAAATTGAACACTCATTATGGTGTAATGCTCTGCAACATATTGGAAATACTTACACCTCTTTCATATAACATATCCTTAAACTGCTTCATTCTAATCTCCAAAGGTACTATTGCTCTCTCTCTGGCAGCTTTTACTTCCGCTTCAATTGCAGCTTCTTTCTCAGGATCAACTTCAGATTTTTCATCTCTTTTCTTCTTTGCCTTTGGTTCATCATCAAGAGGGTCTTCTAATTTCTTCTTATTTAAATCAGAGTGTAAATCTATATTCGAAGTGAGAAAAGTAAATAAAAAATTGCACAAAAATCATTGCGAATCTGGAGAACCAAAGTTAAATGTTTACTGCATCATAGCATATACTACGGTGAAATACTTTATTTTCGCTTGGATTTCATTTTTGTATTTTCCCTGAAGGGATGATTCAGTGAAAATAAAATTGTATGTTTTACACTCATCTCACCAAATATCAGTGAAAAAAAAAATCCATACTGCACACCCAAAATATCTTTCCACGAAATTAATTCCAGCTTAAATAAAGTATTTTGCAGTATCTAATGTGGGGTCTATATGATGTGATACTCACCATAGTCTTCATCCTTTGGTTGCCATGGCCGTTCCTGTACCATTTTATCTACATCAGTTCTACCCTTCAAATCCTCTGGTTTCTCCCAGAGTGACGCACGAGTACTAGCATTGTAGAAAAACACCTTCTCATCTCCAGTCCACACAACACACCTAGAAGAATGTCAAAAAAATATCAGAATCCACGTAGGCAATCATTTTCCCAAAACATGGGATAGAACTTGATTGACACAGACAGTTTGCTGCTGCTGCTACTACTACTACAGGAGCATGTGTATAAGGAGGCTCATACAACAGCAAATGCTTACATATTAATAGAAGCCAATATTTTTTGGAGGGGGGGGGGGTTAGCTAAAGCCAGTTGTGCATTTACAGATACCTGACATTTCAAATAATTGTCAAAATTAAGTGACACGCTTGATCTTAGTTAAAATTTTACTCGATAAAGTACTTCAGTTAGAACTTCATACAGTGTATGCAATGCAGTAGAGATGAGATCAATAATAACAGAACAGAAGAACATGTACATGCTTTAAAAGCACCATATCACCAACAAAGAACTATATAGTAATCTCCATTTCATTACAAGATGGCAGATATAATGGGTACAGCTGAATTAAGACTGAAAGCTGTGCCACGATTGCATGGTGTAATATCAAGATAACTGACCCACTTTTATACACACACACTGGCATTAAGCACTTCAAAAAATACGGACAAGTTTGACTGATGATGATGATGATGATAACTGGCATTTGTGAATACTCCAATATTGCATATGATTAAGAGTAGGCAGGATTGCCTTACCATGGTGTTCCAGGGACTGGTTTACTCTGAATTGGTTTTGATTTATCTCCTTCTTTGGGTTTTTCTACAGTTTCTGGATCTTCTTTAACCTCCTACAAAGATACCAAAAACATCAATTAACATCTACACTAAATAGGCACTTCAAAAGTCCAAGAACCCCTCAAAGCACATGCACATTTTCAAAATGGCGTCTGAAATCAAACTTGGCATGGCAAAGCAGCATGTACAATAGTTACCAACCTTGGTTTCCTCTACTTTACTTTCATTTTCCTCTACTTCCATTTTCACAGGTTCCTCTTCAGTTTCTTTCTCTTTTTCTGAAAGAGAAACAAGACACACAATGTCGGTAAGAATCCTCAAATCAGAGTATTCTTGTATACTATCAATGTTGGTATGACTAATTTTGATAATACGGAGGTAGTTATTATACACAGAAAGTTATACTGTACAAAAATCAGGATCCAGTGATTGTGTTCGATGCCAAAGCGCAAACAATTTGAACATTTAATGTGTGTAACTTTGTCATCATGATAAATATTAGTAATCACTCTCAAGTCCTTGAGCTTATGACCTGAGCCAGAGAGTCACAACTAGTGGGGCGTTTCCAGGTGACTACCTAGCTTAGTGATAAAAGACCCATAATCTCTGCTAAGAAAAATGATTGGTAACGTGGTAAGCAGTGATTTGGTGCTGTGTAAACCATACATTAACACTCCATCTTCCCTTATAAATGCTTAAATCTCTTATCACAACTAAATGTTCATTACATGAATTGATTCATCACATCCTGTTCGATATGGGTCTTGAATGACATATACAACATGTTTAATATACATTCGCTTATTTACAATATACAATTATTGATAGCTACACGGTTTTCATTAAAATTTTAGCTTTTTGATACATATAACCATAATAACTCATACCTGCAGGTTTTTTCTCCAAATCTAACAGTTCATTTGGTTTCTCCCACGTGGATTCCATGGTACGAGAGTTATAATAATAGGTTCTTCCGTCAGCATTCTTATGGTGAGACCATTCACTATGGGGAGATGAAGGCTTCAGGACTGTTGGTACGGTGGTTACTGCAACCTGGGGAGGGGGCAGCATCCCAACTGGCAGTGTAGGAGGCATCATACCTACATCAGACAAATATTGTTAAAGATTAACCCTTGTGTGGTTAAGTCAATGTAACAGGATATAGGTTAATAGCAAAGCGTTTCCGATTCCCAATAGCCAAAATGGCAAAATTCAGCCATTGTGCTTATTGCCATCACAGCAAATGTTACATCTGGCTAATTTGGCTAAAAGATTGAAAACTGTATGCTGGACAAAATCTTAGAGGGAAGCCAGCTATCATCTACACTAACTGACCTATACTAACTGTTGTTTTGTCATTTCATCTGTCTTGTCTGCAACCAGTCTTCCCACCTGCAAGGTCTACTTTCCTTTTGTAAGTAATTAATGTGTTTTATTACAATAATACTGTATTTCATTTTGTTCTATTAGAAGTGT
Source organism: Saccoglossus kowalevskii (assembly GCF_978046115.1). Classification (NCBI taxonomy): domain Eukaryota; kingdom Metazoa; phylum Hemichordata; class Enteropneusta; family Harrimaniidae; genus Saccoglossus; species Saccoglossus kowalevskii. The sequence goes on along the minus strand of NC_140650.1, from coordinate 13,612,196 downwards.
ACGCTGAATGGATTTGCATGTATTGTATTTGCTCATTTAGTAATGCATAAACCTCCCTAAATAACAATAGAACAATCAAGTGTACAATTAATGCAATTGATGGTTTATATGTGTTTATATTGGAGATGCACTTCTAAAAATCATGCAATTCATAGTCTTTTCATGAGTAAAATATTTTAAATATACCTGGTATTGGAAGAGGCATTGCAGGAAGTGGTACTCCATGCATCCGGAATGGTGGTATCATTGGCATTCCTGGTATCATATTCATAGGTGGTGGTGGCAACATTGGCTGGGGAGATGATGCCACAGAAACTGAAAAGAGATGAAGACACTAGTTAATATAGAAGGTGATAATACCGCATTCATTCAATACAGGGGAAGCTATATAGGAGAGCAGAATCCAGCATCAGGAAGATTTCCATACAATGTGTGCGTCCTCGATGGTAGAATTCAGATATGTGTGAGCGATACGAGTAGAAGGGTACAGAAAATAGACACTACATGTATAGATACATTTGTATTACACAAGTTTTGATTACTATAAGTTAGAGTAATGGTCTATTTTAATTGCATATTTGCAATCAATTTGATCTGTGATTTGTAGAAAATCTGAAATACCCCAGCATACTGGAGCAGTAACTTAGGAAACCTATAGCATTTGAAGTACAGTGGCCACTATGCTTGTTGTTTTTTTTTAAACAAAACAACAATTTATAAGACAAATGAATGAACATATGACCAGCAGATGCCATCTTTATCCATTCATTCTTGACATCCATGCAGGCTATTAGCAGGCAATGTGTTCACACATCATTCATTTGTAAATTGGTCGCAATGGATTTCACTCAAAAGCCCATCTGTTATTAGACTACTTTCCAGTGCATCAATGTGAAGTAAGAAATTGAACTGTTCATATAAATGCAGCAGAGGTTAGCAGTTATATCAGTCAGCAGGAAAAATAGATGACAAACTGAATTTCAGTAAATTGACGCATTTTCTCTGAAGTAAATTAACATTAGACCCAAGAAAAGCATTCAGTGGGTATGTTAATCTTTTCACCACCAGACTTTCTCACCCACATTTGTTTGCACTTTTTTCTTATATTCTTCAATATTTCTGAAAATGAACCCTAATTTTGGAGCCAACAAACAAAATTTGAGACCATTTTCATTGGCTATTTTTGTCCCAATCTTCTTCATAATGGAGACTATAACAGGACTATTTTGTGAGTTGTGATGAAAAGTACAATGTTTCAGGTTAAGGTCAAGGTATGTAAATGCAGGTGTCAATATTTATTATTATAATTGTGATCGCTGTTTGTATACAAGCAGCTGTTTCATTAATTAATTCCAACTCAAGACAAGCTAAATCTAAGGCCGTCTTGAAATTCTAAATTGAGGTATATGTAGATGTACTGAATGGTTGGTATAACAGAACCAATGCGGTAAGGGATAGACCATTCAAAATCAAGGGGTGGGCGTGGAAAACTTGTGCAAATAAAATCAACCCACATTTTTTCTAAGTCCTCCCTAGAATTTTAAATGGTCCATCCCCAATGGAAGAATGAAGTGATTCTTACCCACTGGCCTGAATAGTTTCTTACCATGAAATATATGTACTAAATAAATGTAAAAAATGGGCATAAAATCAGGAAATATAACATTACCTTGCATGAATAGTTGGACAGAGAAAGAGTCAAGAATATGGGTCCATTGTAACTAGGTATCGTAACATGAGATGAAAATAAATGTCTAACAAATGTTAAAATCCAATAATGCATGAAAACATACAGTTATGAAATTTTTTATTTTAATAGGTTTGGAGATTAATGAATTTTTGTTTTAATCTACTGGCAATAATGATTCCATGCTCAATATCATAACTATTTTTGTCCAAGATAAATAATATGACAAGACACTGGTCACAGCCTCAGGTAAGCAATTTGCTTGATCATTGAACATTTGTGAGCACAAAATAAGTATCTTCAATGACATCATTTGTGTTTGATGTATTTTACAGCTATTGAGCAATACAATGTAAGCCCATAACAATGGACCTCTATAATTCTTGACTATTGCCACATGTCTCATTAATGGAATAACAGAAATGTATAAGAGAGAAATAAGAATGCATCTACAGATGTTAACTCCGGGTCAATAGTTTTTCTACTGCAAATGACAACTGCATTTCAACATACAATGAAATTTGCTCAATTTACAACATGATTTACTCAAGATTATTAACAATATAAGCAATGATAAATAAATAAAGGTGTTATGACTTGGGCATGAAAAGGTTACACTATCAAGGGATGCAGAAGCGAGCAAGTATGGAAAGATGAATTACAGATCAAGCATGTTTTACTAATAATACATACATGACGTAGGAGTCATTTGACTGGTAGTGACAGTAGGAACAGCAGTTGTTGTTGCAGCTACTGTGGTCACAGTAGTACTGGCAGTTGTTGCAGCTGCAGCAGTTGATGACATAACAGTGGTAGTGGGTGTTGCAGCAGTGGTAGACAGTCCATTGAGTGCTGCTGTGTTTCCTGATGCAGCCAGGGCCTGCAGTTCTGATTGCTGAATGACTTTCACAGTTTCTGGTTTTGTCCAGGTGGATTCTCTAGTACGCGCGTTGTAGTAGTAAGTCTGAAATAAGATTCAGCATTAGTTTTGGATTAGTTATACATTTATAGAATAAGACGTGTGTGAATCTTCTCTTCCTAAGATGGGAATCATTGCAAAAATATAACATACCGTATATGTTCTCAAATAGGCGTCACTCTAATTTAAGCGTCAGACAGACGTGAATGTTATTAAATTGTTCCAAGGTTGACGTCACCAAAACTTGAAATGAACACCATCAAAACGTTCAGACCTGGCTCCGACTTACTGTAGGACGGGAAATTATTGCGCAATGAAATTTATGTGTGATAGCAAATTGCGTCTAATTTGCGCATTTGTATTATTCGCGTTCTCCTTGCAGACAAATACAACCTTTTATTTATACATGTTTGTCAATAAACTTAAAACAGATTCTTAACAAATAAGAACAAAGAGCATTTATTATTCAATGTTCTGTTACTAATTCACACCTTAAAAACGAGTGTTACACTTCTACTAGCCAACACGCATCAGAGGACTATTGTTATTGTTATTGAAATTCACGCTCATCGCAGCAGCCATTTTGCCAAGTAAAAAAATACGGAAAACAATGCATCGGTATTCAGACACTCTTATCACTCCGTACGTGACATCAACACGCCAGGAGCTGGGGTTTTCCTGAAGATCAAAAAGCCCTTGTAATATTTGATGTATTTGATGTATGAACAAAAAACTACACGACAACAACATCGCTATTGTGTTTGTTCCGGCCTGTTGTCGATCGGCTGCAACCCCTTGATCTCGCCGTCAACAAACCTTTCAAAGGACTCGTGGAACACTGACCGTATTTGGAAGGAACTGCAGACGGGAGCTGATATAACCGATGTCAAAGTAAATTTTCGTCATTTGGAATTAAAACCGTGCAGTTGAAGCCTGTTGAAAATCGCCGGGAGTTGCGTACACAGACAGGGCCCTGCTGGCATTCAGATCGACCAGCTCATTACAGCTCCCTGGATCGACTGAAGCCACTTAGCGAACATGTGGAATAAGTTGACAGTCATATAAATATTGCTGTTGTTCGAAAATGTTTCATTTTTAAAACCAGAATTCAGATGAATACATAACATTTTCATTCACTAGTCCTGCGTTACTGGTATAACATTAAGAAATATAACGTCATGTCTGAACTTGTTTTTATAAACTTCCGGTTCTGTCACGCTGAGGGGTCATATTTCAGACAAGTATTTTTCAAGTTTTTAATTACTATTTATGTCAAAAAATATTTATTGACTGTAAATACATTTTTAACAATGAAATAAAAACATTAAATGTATACTACCATCCCAGTACTTTGTTTTTCACTCCTTGAATGACGTGAATGCGAGTATAAAAATATTTACGTATTTATGTAACGCGTTCTATTTTATTTCCAACGCGCGTGGTCGGCGCCTCTGATTGCATTTATTTTGTATTTTTATTTTCGAAATGTATCACTGGCTGCGTTTGTTTTGTCATGTCTCACAACTGATTGTCCAAGCTGTATTGTGTACGGTGGTCTCTTTTTGGACGATGTTGTGGTCCTGAAAAGGGCCGTTTTGTTGGTTGTAATTTTAGAGGAGTGAATAATCAAAAGAGGCACTGTCCAGGAGACGTTTCAGTGTTGGGATAGCGTGATCAATGGCAAAAAAGAAAATGTTGCAACGACGTCGTGAATGAAAAAAATCACCCTTCTTGGCCTTCAGGTAATATTCGCCATTGCTTGAAAGGCGCATATCAATGACTTTTGCCGTAACTTTTGCTGCATCTCGTTTCAAACTTGCCACCTTTTTTTGTTCTTTCTGTGTTACGATGGCTACAGCAAATCTATTGTGACGATTGTTGTTATCACGCTGTAGCTCGTATGGATAATCAATACGTAGCTGTTGGCAGTCCCCACAGTGACGAAATCCAACAGCAAAAACGCAGAGTATAACAAACTGTGTGTATGTTTTGACTGGGTCGTTACTAAAATATTTTTCAACCAATCAGACCTACAGTTCTTTGTAATTCTGAGGCAAGATTACAGACGTAAATTAGGTGTGAACCGAAGGTGTGAACACAGTTACGTAGAACCATGGAGGTAATAATTACCTCCATGGTAGAACACAGTCTTCTTTGGAGATAAAAATGAAAAATACTTAAAAAAAACAACTTCGGTTTCATTTAATATAAATAGTTTATCCATTATCATATTTAATATTTTTTTAAGTATTTGAGTGAAGCGTGTCGTTATTATCGTCACTGCGTGGGGAGATTCCCGGGGCTTCCGGTTACTATTTGGTCCCGTCCCGTCTCGTACCTATTACCCTTTCTAGCACCATGCTATTACCATGGAGGTAACAATAGACCCCTTTCTAGCTCCATGCTATTACTGAAAGCAGTGCCGGGAAAATTTAATAGTTATTGAACGAAAAGGAGATTTGTATTTCAGGGGTTCACTGCGTGTGGGTTACGCCACAGTCATTTGTGTTGTCTACATGTAACAAATTTTGACGAGTCACGCAACTAAAAGTAAAACCCCAGTTGTCTGCATGGAGGTACTTCCATTGTCTGAACTAAAACAAAGCCAGTCTTGCAATTTGATCCCAGCTGTCACTCACCGTTCTATGAGGTCAAAAATAACGATCACCCAATCAAAGTCCCAGAATCACGCAAAGTTTACCTACGATTTGATACAAATAAATCAATTTTGGGGAGACAAGTGACGCTTAGAAATAAAGTGTTCTTGAATAAGCGTCAGCTGCTACAAATTGTACAAAATGTGACCCAGTTTTGGCATCAGGAACGAATGAAATGTTGCAAAACTGACGCCTAATTTAGAACATATATGTACCAGCACTCCACAATATTGCTACTTGTAAACAAAATTCTAAATGTATTAATTTTTTTTGATTTGGGAGATTCTTAGATATTATTTAGTTGTGTTCTTACTGATGACAAAGATTTTCAAGCACAATTTTTTTAATTAGATTACAACAGGTTTCAAATGAACTGTGACATAGTTTTGAAACTTAATCCATCCATATGACGCATTTGAAAATAGCCTAACAGTCTAGTTACCAGCAAATAGGTAGTTATTGATAACAGTAGTTATAAATTAACTACATGTAAGCAGTTTCTCAACATAGATAGATACATGTGCATGAACAATTATTACCTTTCCTTCAGGTGTTTTGTTTTCAACCCATATGTCTGGGGCCTGAGCTGCTGCAGCTGCAACAGCATGCTGCATAGACACAGTGGAGTGTGGCGGCATCTGATTCGGCATCGGCATAGGTGGTGGCGGCATTGGTCTCTGTTCATTAATAAATACAATTAATATTATTTTAATAAAAATCATCTCAAAGCTTCACACAACACATCTCCACGAATAAAGATTCATTCTGATCAATTTGTATCGCATCCTGGAAAGATTTTTACAGACAAAAACCCCAAATTGTACACATGTAGGTTACTGTATATAATATTAATATAACAAATTTGCATGGCTAGACTGACCTGCATATGAAATGGTGGTGGTAGACCAGTCGGTGGAGGCATCGGCATTGTTGTATCAAATGGCGGTCTCCCAAAAGGCGGTCTTACTGGAGGAGGCGGCCCACGCATCATGTGACCCATAGGTGGTGGCCGAAATCCTGTCAGTGGTGGTCGTATCCCTGGGGGACCTGGTGGAGGACCTCTCATCCTTGGCATAGCCATCGGTCGAGCACCGAACAGAGGTGGCCGACTACAAATAAAAAGATCAATTCAAATTTATACACGTATTATATAATAACTTTAAGTATGTCACATAAATTTATGAGTAAAAACTCTATTCTGACAATGTTGCACATACATGTATGCCTATGATGATTATTTTGTTATTATTGAGTGATTCAATGTACATACATGTATAAGCCCCAGCACCTTCCACCATAGAGTGATTGTAAGCCTAACCAAAGAACTACCGTAAAACAGATTTTCACAAGTTTGATGTGTTGAGCAGAATCATTTGTGATTTACTTTCACAAATTTGTCAAGGAAACAATGAATTTTAATATTATTTCACATGTCCATGTGGATTATATTAACACATTTTACTTATCAGAGAAAATAGCGAATTTAAAACCCAGCGAATCATTAATGGGAGTCTAATGTTTATGTTAGACTGTATTTATGATCACACGGTAATTTGCATAATCTCGTGTTGGCATCAGTTTCTCAGTTTTATCTGCGTCAGCGGTTATGTTTGTTTCAAGTTGAAGTTTATTTCTGGATTCTGAACGAACCGCCACCAGCCCCAAATGACCTTTAGCACCTGGTAACAAAACATACAGAAAACTTCTTAAAACAAACTGCGATAAAGATAAATAAATGTTAACTATTAGTAATCAGTAATGATTATGAGGTGAAGCCGTGGTAGCTGAGATAAGACTACCTGGTAGAACAGCGAAGGCTATTGACTACCTGAGGTAAGTAAGTTAACAGTAGTGCTGCGGAGGCTGCACATACTAGCAGAGACAGCGTAAGCCGAGACCACGTAAGGGTTAGTAAGGCAGCGGAAGCTGCCTGGCAATGTAGAAATGGTGGAAGCCATAGCTACAAGTATGGTAGGTTAATATACATGAGGATGAAAATAAATACATACTATAAATAAACTAAGAGAAAACACTTGGGTGAAACTATATACACAAGGATGACAAAAATACATACTAAAAATAAACTAGGGAAATAAATCTTGGGGGAACAAATGAGTATAATCCACTAATACGAAGCCCTCTGGTGCATTTACAGTATCTTGAAATAGTTGGGACTTCTTTATATACCATTTGAAGATGCAATATAGAAGAAAACATATTTTTTTAATAATGTTGTTCTATACTTCTCACTGTAGACTAAATTTATGAATAATTTATGAATACATGTATGAATGTGTTGGGGCTGTGAAAAAAAGACTTGAAAATGTGCACGAATAGGTAAATTACATTTCATTTGTTAAAACAATGAAAGAGTTCAAACTGTCAGTTTTCAAGAGTAAACCAAAAAAGTATATTTTTAATATCGAACTACGACTAAATAATGAGCAATGGTGTCAGAACCTTGGAAGAATAAGGTGTGTTTGTGTGCATGTTGAGACAGTAGATGACAGTTTACATGTTTTGACTTTTCCAGTGTCCCTAACACATGTCAGTTCAATTTTTGTTTTTATTAATTACATGTAAAAACTAAATTATAGCCAATCCATTAATTCAAAAAGATAATCCTAAAGTGTATGAAATTTGAAGAAAAGCAGTGCAAACTTTGTGAATTTTTTAAAACCAATAAATTACAAAAATCAAACTCCAAAATAACAACTTGACATAAGTTTTGACTTTTATTTCTTCAATATAAACACTTTTTAGCACATTTTTAAAAACATCTGATTTTTTTACACCTAGTGTCAAATATGTTTTACAAATTCTGAAAACTTGAAATTCTTCAGAAAATTAGAACAAAACTGGCAATCAAAATAGCAACATTACACAAAGTGTTGCCACAGGAAGCAATTGCTACATTGTGAGCAATATAGCTATAATCATTAGCAAAACAGTGTCTCATACTGCAATATAGCCATTCCATTATTTCTTGCAGTGGCAGTGAAAAAAACTTCTTGCCTTGAAATGCAGTGATCTCCCCAGAAATTTTCCATAGAGTCGTGACAAATTTGCATAATTATTAACATAAATTAACATATTGTATGGCACAAAGAAAATTGGGAAATAAAACCCATTTTTTCCTTTTTTTACTATTTATTTTATGTACCGGTACAATCTATCACTCTTTTGTATCCAATAAAAGTGCACTGCATGTTTAGACAGTATTGCAAATGTCTCACAGAAATACTGAGTTTTCTATTTCTTTGCTTGGCCCATAAATCAGCAACTTTATAAAACCCTGTTCGACCCCAGTAAATTAAACATTGGGTTGATGATTCTTCGTGCTTGTCTTCCGTTTCTGTTGTTTTCTGGTTAAGTACATCCATGGTTCGAGCAATAATAGTTTTTATAATTATCCATCTTTATGTCATTTTTTTATTCATCGATGTTGTTCGACACAATTGTGAACAAGTCGAGACAACGGAGGTCTGAATTACGAATCGTCGCCATTGTTATACCACGTAAAGAAATAACACTCCAAGTGTTACGTTTCTTGATGAGAATTCCTGGTTTCTTGATAAATATATTATTTTCCATTATACTTCATCAGGATCTGAGCACGATATGCGATCCGAGTGGGAAGTTCACGCTCACTGGATCTTACGTGGGTGACGCCATCTTGAATTCATGATCACAAGGTCAAAATTGTTTACATCATAAATATATATTTTTTCACATTTTGATCTCAAAAAACAAATACATTATCAAAAATACTGACAAAAATCAAAACCTAGAATAATAGTACAATTAAATTTCTAAAAATAATAATGAAAATATGTTTCGTACACACTGGAAACATGTGGCTTTTGACCCCAAGTGTGACTGTATTCATTTGCATATGAATATACATTTGGCAAAGAGCGTTTAACACCGGGGCTTATGGCTTTGTCTTTATAGAACTGCTTTGTTTTTTAAAACGATATTCAACCAATGAGAAACAACAGGGGATTATCCCAAGAATTTGGCGTTAATACCATGCACTTGTAGATTTAACTAGTTAGCCAGGAAACTTTACAGTCTGTGAGAGACTGAACAAATCAGATCACGGGATAAATAATAGCATCGCGGAGGAAACACATAGCGGCGCGGGCTGCAACACTATTTTGGCCTGGCGAGAACACTGGAATGGAGATAGATTACTTGAGAAATCAGCACAATATTTTTGGGGCTTTTAATCGTCAATCTTTAGTTATTTGTGTGACATTCACTCACTACCTGCTTTTGAGATTTACAAACTAAGTCAAAATGATACAGAATCATAGTCTTGTCATCAAAAATTGAATTGTTGAATCTATAGATTGTAGATTTAAATCTTATACACATTTCAAAGATGTTGTGTCATCTAGTGAAAAAATACTTTGTTGAATCAAGAATATAGCGAAAATTATTAGGAAGGCAGTGACGTTTACATAGCAGGTTGAAGGTTGGCCGTAAAGAGGTATGCCTATGGTACAACAGGGTCACGACCATACCAACGCTACTACGGCAGTGCTAAACAAGGCCGGGCAGTCTGTTTTATTTCCGTTGAGATGTCTACAACGTGGGGAATTAGTTAATTTTGGGTGTTTTAACACCTGAAAACAAAGCCTGACTTGTGACAGTGATTGCAAAGTTTTACTTTTGAAAGACATCGTTCACATGATCATATGCAAATTTGAATCACACGTAAGAACAAAACATGTAAACAAAGCAATTTCTTCAAATTTCAATCATATTATTATTCACCCTCTGGCTTACAACATCTACGTATAAGATTGAATCAAGAATATGGCGAAAAAATTATTAGAAATACGCTGACATTAACTCAGAAGGTGGGAATGATAAACTGCTTTGAAGCAAGTGGTGATTCCTTGGCATCGCGTAAACTGGCTGCCGAATATGGTATTGGTCGCACTCTATCGGGGCACAGGTTAACATGTGTGTTTGTTAGTTAGTTAAATGCATAAGAATATGAATCAATACATTTCTACATTTAGATAGATTTATTTATCTAGTGTTATCTTTATAAACAGTTTATTCAAATTATTCTAGTTTATTCATATTCCCCATTAACTAAGGAAATTACCCTATTATTTCACTGTTAGATCGTTTACATGTTTTCTTATATTAAGAGTTACCCCCTATGAGCAATGGAATCGACCTCAAACATGCTAATTATTATGCAAGTGTTACCCATGATTCCTAGTTTTCGAAGGATATGGCGATCATCAATGGAGTCCACATTTGAATTTAGTTCATAGTTTCTCAAGTTATTCACTTCTTTGCCCCTCATCACAGTTTTAATATAGAAGTTTGTACTACTGATGTAATTACTGGTTGAAATGTTCAGCGTTCTACCCATGAATAAAGAAGTCATTACGACTTTCTTTTGAATCTAATGTTTGTTCTGTGGAGATTTATTAAACGTGGCGATTTATTCAAACCGAATTCCCACAGCCACACACTCAGATACAGAATGTCCTGAAAAGGCCGGCCAAAATTCTTGATGAATACGAAAATAATGCACCCGTGGATTGTAATTGTCTGACTTGGGAATGGTTTAAGGATGCCATGGCAAAAAAAATTCCAGTAAGCGGGCCTTTGATGCAAGAACGTGCACTGTCCTTCGCAAGCGATCTCGGTGTTGACGACTTCAAAGCATTGAATGGCTGATTGAACAGTTTTCAAAAGCGTCACAACTTTGTATTTAGTACCATGACTGGCGAAAGTGGTGACGTGAATAATGAAATTGTCGAACAATCGAAAAATAAGTTACCATCACTGCTAGATGGTTACGAACCCAGATACATTTATAACATGGACGAAACAGGATTTTTCTACCGGGCGACTATGAATAAAACTTTATTTGTGAAAGGCAAACAGTTTTGTGGAGGACAGAAATCTAAAGAGAGACTGACAGTATGTTATGTGCAAACATGGTAGGCGATAAAAAGAAGCCATTAGTTATCGGAAAATCCACCAAGCCACGCTGCTTTGAAAACATTAACCCTTTTCCGGTCAAGTCGGTGAAAAACCGCCGTCAATATGGGTATGCTAGAATTTCCCACTCCAGCTAGCTAACTGGTTAAGTCGTTGAAAAACGGCCTGTTATTTAGGTTGCTCAGACGGTCAAGCGTTTATAATACGTTGTACGGAACCTGATATTTTACACTTGCGAAATTATGGAGGGAGAGAATTTGTTTTCGATTACGCCAAGTCAAATAAATTAACCAAGTAATAAAGAATGTAATTCTATACTCTTGTCTGCTCATTTCACTATTTTACCGTCACAACGCGACGTTTGCGACGACGTAAAAAAACCGCCTTGACCACATTGCAAACTGCAGCATTACAACCGTATTTGAACGACACGATTCACGGTTATAACGGTAGTAACGTATTTTGACCAGCTTGGCAAATAGTCCCGGCACTTAGAATGAATAGCATAACGGATTCCAACGGCTGAGCTTGGAATGTCGGCAATCACCAACGTAAAATGACCGGGACAGCTGGTGGGAAATATTAAAGTCCACGTGATTTCACCGTCTGAGCTAGCATATGCAATTTTATGTGTATGCAAATTGTAACCAATCTGTGTTCGAAAAAATAACATATTTATTTACATAACAATAAATATTCAAATTGTGGGGAGATGCAGTCTTGTGGACATCTGGTCGTTCAGTATAAATATGGCCGAAGAAAGTGAGATAAAGCCCAGACTCGCTGTGTGCCTCCTTTCCGACACATACGTTAATATGCCGTCCTATACAGATAGAAAGTGTTTTATGAAGGCAAGAAGGAAACTGAAGAAAACGCGTCAATCGTGCAGTGGCACGGGGAGTGATAAGTTTGACATTGACACGACAGATTTTTCACCAGCAAAGCGTGGAAAAAGAAAGAAATCCAAAGCAAAGGAAACATTTGACGTCGGTGAGTTACCAGCCGAGCGTACCACGGACACCAGTGATAATAGTCCACTCAAGAAAAGGCGTAAAAAGAATAAGAACAAACGCAAGTCGGAGACTGTCTCCTCTGTCAATGAACATGCGATTACAGAAGAAAACCGTTTGAAGGACTGCAGGGGCAAACCAGGAGGCAAACGTAAATCGAAGACGAACCGTAAAGTGGTTGAATCGCCAGCTGCCGACAAAGCAGATGCCGAAGAAACGGAAGTTGGTCACGCTGAAATACAACGTGTCGTCGAAGATGTGATACAATTTTTGCAAGACAATGTTTGCGATTCGGAACCGTCGACATCCGCCACAACTGCCAACGCAGAAAAGCAGGGGCCTGAACATATCGACCCAGCGAGTACGCAACAAAACGTCGATGTCACCAAAGAAATGGTACAAGAAAATGTATGCGGTACAGAACAATCAACACTTGCGAGTTTCCCCGAAAAACAAACTATTAAAAAACGTGTTGTGTATGCACACGCATCGCCAATGGACACGCGTGATGATGAACTTGTATTGGACGAAAAAACGGGTGAGCTACGACACAAAATACCAGATGATTTCATAGTTGCAACTGACGATGATACAGATTCAGAAATCGATGAAGATCGTGCTGAGAATGACGATTTTTTAGAGCAACGTTACCCACCTGTACTCGATAGCGACATTGAAATTGAATCCGACACAGAAATTGGTGCTACATTCGATTATGTTGCCTCCGGCACTGGTGAATGGAGAATGGCCACGGAGGAAGACGGCGATATATTTACTATTCCAGTTTTTGAACCCGAACCTGGACCAACTTTCGAACTGCCTTCATATGCTCGTGAGGTGGAATATTTCTACAAATTTATCCCACCAGAACTGATAGAACTGGCTTCTACCGAGACTAATAAATACGCCAAATATCATCAAAAATGCATTGCAAAAAAATTAAATGCCCGCTGGCGTAATACAAATTTCATTGAAATGCAAGCATTCTTTGGTGTGATGATATGTATGGGTGTTGATCACAAATCAGCAATCGACGATTATTGGTCGAGTGACCCCTTTCTGCAGAACATGGGAATTGCATCAGTAATGACTCGGGCCAGATTTCAAATGCTAATGCGTTATTTTCATTTAGCTGATCCAGTAAATGACCCACGGCGGGATCCTGACATTGAACGTCGCCGTCAACGATCAGAGGCCGACCCGTTGTATAAAATCAACCCGTGGCTGAAACCCGTACTCGAAAATTGTCGGCGATACTACCAGATGGGATAGGAAATTTCGATTGATGAGGGTATGATTAGATTCAAGGGACGGTCCAAGTTTAAGCAGAGATTGCCCCACAAACCCGACCGTGATGGCTTCAAAATATGGCAGGTGTGCGACTCGACAACGTCTTACATTGCAAACTTTGAACCATATTTGGGGGTGAAATATAAAACTACAATTGAGGGGAGAAAGAAAGAAACTGGGACAATCAAGAAGACAACACACCGGTTGCTACAGCCCTTCACAGAAAAAAACCATATTCTTTTCTGTGATTCGCTTTTTACGTCAGTTAACACAGCCCTTGAATTACAAGACAAGAAAGTGTACATGGTCGGTAGTTTTAGCAGACGAAATCGGAAAACCATGCCGCCGCAATTAATTCCTGAAGGGAAAAGCAAGAAGCTGAAATTGAAAATTGGTGAAATGAAAGCAGCAACTAGACCGGACGACACTATCAATATTACTGCATACCAGGATGACAGCGCGCAAATATTGATTTTAAATACAGTCTATCCCCCACTGGCTACGTCGGCAGAAGCAGTAGATGACGAGAGACACGTGCCTGTATCGTTACAATGTTACAGACATCACATGGGTGGCGTGGATCGTTCTAACCAAAGGCGAAAATACTATCACACGGGCAGAAAAAACAATCGTTGGTGGATCTACATGGCCTGTTACCTCATAGATGTTGCATTGGTCAATGCTTATGAATGTTTCAAGGCATTGAATCGCACGACGAAAGTAACGCACAAATTCTTCAATATCCGCACAGGTAAACAACTGATTGGTGGACACTCGAGTAGAATTCAAAAATCCATAAGAGAAGTTGGCTCTCTTCCAAGTAACACGTCATTTATTCGTAGTGAAAACATGGATTCGCACGAAATATGCAGACTATCCGGGCGTCAAAAATCGTGTAAGCAGTGCAGCAAGGACGGGAGAAAAACTGCGAGTGGCCGATTATCAGAAACATCAAAAGGATGCCCAATTTGTAAAGTTCACCTTCACGCGGGCGAATGTTTCGCTGCTTTTCATCACAACATGGCACTGAGGGGAAAACGCACCGTGGGAACACAAACACGAAGTACAGAAGAGCAGCCCTCGACATCAGGCAGACGCATGGGAGCAGCCCGCCGGGGTGGACGACTAAGAAAGGCGTACAACAAATAAATTTGGGACTTATTACAGCGTCACGAACTGTACAATAGTTTGAGTTGGTGAAAATACGTTATCGTTAATTTAGTTTCATGCTCAGTCGGTATTTATACGTTTTAATGTCAGGATAGTTCATCGGGTCTAGTCGGTGGAAATACGTTTCTGCGTGAGTATATATACACGCCAAGTCCCTGCAGTTACGTTCTCGCTAGTTCGTTTTATTTCAAGTCGTTAAATATACGTTGAAATATTTAGTTGGTTAATGTGGTCATGTCGGTGAATATACGTTACCGTGTGAAGGTAACCCCGATCAAGTCGTTGCAGTTACGTTCTCGTTCGTTTCAGTTTGAGTCGTTAAATATACGTTGTAAGTGTGGACTTACTCATACGGTCAAGTCGGTTAATATACGTTAGAGCTTGAATATAACATCAGTTAAGTCACGGAAAGTACGTTGTAATATGTTACACATGTAGTTCAAGTCGTTGAATATACGTTGCAATTTGAAATGTACGCTAACGGGTCGAGTACGTCAAACACGTTTTCCCCCGTACATGTCCCAAATATCCCCATACTCACGCGTTTTTTTTCTTCTTACTTCGAACTTGCATTCATGTAGTGACCTTGTACTTGCTTGTAATGTGTTTTCAATTAAGCAATATTTATTTCAATGTTTAACACGTGTTTATTGAGACTGTACAAAGGGCAAAACATCGTTACTTAACGACAGTAAAAAATGTGTATTGAAATAAAACGGTGATTTTTTTTATACGAGAAATTGTTGTCCATGGTGGTAATGAAGTGTGTATGCAAACAGATTGCAAAAAATGTGAAAACTGTGGTCGATACAGTCTGTTAACTATGGCCTATTTTTGCAAAAATGTCTGGCAGGATAGCATGCTCAGATGCTGGCTACTGGAGTGCATTGAATCATGACCGTTTTTCAACGACTTAACCTGATAGCGTGAAACTCCCCTGACCGGAAAAGGGTTAATCCAAAGAATTTACCTGTTGATTATTACGCTAATAAAAAGGCATGGATGAACTTAAATATTGGAAGACTAGCTTCGCAAATTTGACCGCAAGATGAGATGCCAAGGAAGACAATTAATGCTCTTTGCCGACAATGTGCCATCACACACTACGAACAACCTCAAGAACAGTAAACTTTAATTTTTACCAGCCAACACTGCATCTAAATCACAAACTATGGACCAGGGGATTATTCAAACCACAAAGCTGAAATACAGAAAACGTCAGCTCTGTCACATCGTGCGAATACCGGTAATGGACAAAGGCAAGGCAAAGTGTGGCAGTGAATTTTTGAAAGAAATTATTAACATTCTGGATACAATCATGTGGATCAGCCAGTCGTGGAAGGAAGTTGTTGTCTCAACTATAGAGAAGTGCCTGTGGTTACTTGTTTGCCTCACCTTTCTTGGACATACATGTAGGAAACTGATCAAATTTTTTTCCAGAATCATTAACAGGTTTAACCTCCATGGTAGAATGGAACACAGTTTCATATCCACATGATAGGTGCGATGAATATTTTTCTCCACTTAGCAGGTTTGTTTCATTAATTCCCCCTAAATTTCACTATTGCATTTTTTTAATCTTTAATTTGAATTTTCTCTCTGCAGATGAACCCAGTAATGATGGTAACACAAAGATAGCACAGTTGGATGAATTGTCCCATGAGTTGTTTGAATGCAGCTTATATGAGATTATAAATATTGAAAGAGACCTAGCAACATGCAATACAAACAATGTTAACTGGGAACAATCAGCAGTTGATATTTTGAGCCAGATGGAAGATGAGACAGGTGCAGAAGATAGTGATGATGAGAACACCCCACCACCACCACCAAACCCAGAGAAACCATCCATCAATGATTACAGCCAGGCAGTCCAGTCAGTCTCTGACTTGAAAGATTTCATGTTGAGACAACGATTGGATAACATGCTACTTGCTATAGCAGACATTGAAGATATTTTGGCAAAAAGTATGTGGAGAAAATATCATCTGCAAAACAAACTTCAGTTTTGGATTTTTTTGAACCTGCCAATTGGACAATGGAAATAAATGTACTTTATTACCTGTACGTGTATTGTGAGCCATTCAACTACACATACATTTGTATTTTTTTACAAATATTTCTGACACTTTGATCCTATTATTTATTTGGTTATAATTCTTTATTAATTCCTTTATTCATTATTGACATGTGTATGTAAATATATTATCCTAAGACTGACACATTTATGTCAACAAAACAGGTTAAACTGTACAACTCTTTGTCTCTTTACCCTATAGTGTCCCTATCCCAGAATGCCCCTCCCACTTTGGAAAAAAGTAAAATATACCCAACCTCTACAGAAAGGCCATCTTTATATAGTGGTCACTTTAGCCTGGTCCCTTGGGTGATCACTATACACAGGTTTTACTGTGAATAAGATTTTTTTGTTATCTGACTTAGTGAAAAATACAAATAAATGACAATACTACTAAATGTATAATTTATTTTAAATCGAAACTAGAAACTCGACACAGCCTGCTTCTGATTTTTTTTTTTCAATCTAAGTCACGCGTAACAATGATTATTGACGTATAAACACAATCGTAATAGTCAAATCGACATTAAAATTTAATATTGTAGAAAAAAATCATAAAACAATGTAACTGTGTTTATTAGTAGTGGTTAAGTATTTTAGAAAAAAAATAATAATTAAAAAGAACTTATAATCCTCCATGACTTCATCAATTTACGACAATATTATTATGTGAACACAAGGGACCGCCTGGCACTGAGCCTTGGAACCATGCACAAATTAAGAAGCCAAACACACGTACACACAAAGACAAAACAACAAATACCTGATCTTAGGTGCATCTCTGGGTGATGCGATATCAGTTGTCGATGTCACTGAATTGCCACTATCGTGATCTTCGCTACTGTTTGGGGTATTTTCGCAAGCCACGCTCTCATCCTTCTTTTCATCGTCCGCCATTTTGGATTCTACACAAGCCGCAATGACACTGATTATATCACATAATTTTAAAACCATAGTTTCGAGTCCACGGTTTATAAAAGAATGCGATTAAATAATAATTAAAACACACGTATATATCATTTAATATATTACAAACATGTAGTAATTATTTGAATGTTTGGAGCTGAACATTTTTGTTAATAAATATTATTAAGTATTTCATTTATTTTATACGAATCTGCGGCTTATATTACAGTTGAGATTAATTCACGTTTTTCGAGATTATGATTATGTCACCGGTCCGAAAGTCATGTACGTACGTGGTAGTTGTTTCGTATTAATTCCCTTATTTTCGTAAGAACTGTAGATAGTTGTAGGTGAGTAGATTGTATACGAAAGTGAAAATACGGGACACAGAGGGACAGACATTCAAACGACATACAAGGAATACATGTACTCATCGACTGCATGTATCTTCAATCATTTGGTCTTGACTCTCGTCTGAAGTTGAGTCAAGGCCCAGCCCACGCTGCGGTTTTAGTTTGTAGTACGTGTTCATCTCCGATTTTGTACTGGTTGTGAGTCGTATCCGTGTAAATCAATTATCGGCGTGTGAACTGTTGATAGCAGTGTCTCGTGTGATACTGTCATCTCGTGGAATTTGGTCGTCGTCTAATCGCCATTGTAGAATATAAAACGCGGAAGTATATCGAAACTGATATATCACTGACATTCCATCATCTGATGAGAATCGTTATAATTTCGTTTCACGTATCGTAAACTTTTAGTAACATTCTTATTCCATGTCCGAAAACTGTTCAGAAAACGTGATAATGGACGAGTATACGTATGAACCTGTTGACAACGTTGATGCAGATCCCGAACAGCGACCTCAGGCTGCCATTGCTGCTGACGCTGATAATACGTTGACGTCAGTATTGGATCAGCACTGTACACAAGCACACGTTGATGTAGGCTTTGCTCCCTGTCCAGAAACGACGAGACTCACATCGCCATCCCGTGGTAACAGGGAAAACCAGCCCCTTTTACACCACGGACGTAGCAAAATGGAAATTGACAATGACTATAACGTATTTGCTGACGATCCAGAATTCACACAAATTGTTCGACAGGCAGAGGAAACAATTTTAAATGGCATTATGCCTGAGAGAATACGACAAGGGACCAGTGGAAGTTATTTTGTCAAAGATATGGAAGGGGTAGGTATATTAATAAATATTCATAACTATATGTTAACTCTATCGGAGCTTGCTGTCATAATCTTACAATCTGTACATGTGTATATCACATTCATGGAACAGCCAGCTCATATGTTTTTAGTTTCACCATAAAACAACCAAAGTGGGTGGACATTATTTCTCATTTAATTAAATGTATTCTAACTAACCACTGTCCCATTGTCATAGAGCGATAATATAGAAATAACATAATTTACATTAAACTAACAAAACATTTTGACAAGCACACAAATGAAATATTATATTTAAATTTTATTTTCTCATGAACATGATAAAAAAAATTGATTCATGATCAATCCCTCTGCATTGTTTGTATATACCAGTATAATTTCAAATTTACTGTTCAGGAGGACGAGATACAAATTTATTTTTGGAAAATAATGATTTTATAATTATAATTTATCACAGGGGAGTTATACATATGTTTATTCATGTAGTGTCACTGTTAACTATTCAGTGTGATATTCAATATTATATAACCTTCAGTCTTGAATAATACTAAAAAATAAACATTATTTTTTTTTTTTTTACAAGTACATGTACTACATGAGAATAAAAAGTGTGTTAAATTTAAAATAAACCCTGACCCACACAATACTTTGGTGCACAATTCCCTATATTTCCTCAAAACTACTGTTTTTATTGGTGCATTAACATTGTTGACAACAAGGTTAAAGCTAAGTAAACAACAATTAATCTGTTTTCTCATATTTTACAAACTCTTGATGCGAAATTTCCTCGATATAACAATCTACTTAGCAGTAATGGATAACCTTCAGTGTTGAATAATTCTGAAAAAAATAAACATTATTTTGAGTGAAAATTAAAGTGGTTGGCTTACATTGTACCGCATAAAATTAACCTGTATTTCATTTTAAAATTGACAGAATCAACACCAAACCAATCCAACATTTTGGTACATTATTCTATGCTATGTATTATTGCTATTGATACATTCATCTTTTTGTTTAGAAGGTTAAGGACAAGTAAACAACAATCATTCTGTTTTGATTTAATCATGTTTTGCGAACTCTCACAATTATATACATGCTATAACAAAACACCAAAACCTCGCCCTGATATTTATGTGGTATGGAAGTTACTTTCACTTGTGATGCAGTGTATCCTGGCCAGATTTTCATGAGTGAAGAAAATACAGCATGAATACACTGAATCACATCTGGGATTAACTTCCATTCCCCAAAAATGACAGCATCAACTGAATCATCTCTCCTGAGAAATTGAAAGCTAGTCTGCATAAATTGCCATAATTGTCGAGGCGTGTTCGATGGATGATAATCTTGGAAACGCTGTCATTATCTTAGTAGCACCCTCCCTTCCTCCCAAATTTGGCTCATAATCATATTTACGGTAGTCGTATTGTAAATGCTACCTTTGCTGAACAAATTCTTTCACTTTCGCCTGCAATTGCGAATATAACATGCCATGAATTACTGTAGAATACTTTATTTTCGCTTGGAATTTATTTTCGCTATTTTCGCTGAAGGGATGATTCCGTGAAAATAAAATTCAGCGAATATACTTTTTTTCCTATATTTTACATTAAACTCATCAAAAATCAGTGAAAATAAATTCCATACAAAATGCCCGAAAAGCCTTTTCAGCGAAAATTAATTCCAGCGAAAATAAAGTATTCCACAGTAAGTAGTACCCGGTATAATTTTATTTGCTTTCTGAATCTGAATAATATACATAATGTCATTGCATTCCATTTTACAGCACTATACCTTTTCACCACCAGACATTCTTGCACAAATTTTTCAGCATTTTTTTCTTATTTTCTTCAATATTTCTGGAAATGAATCCTAATTTTCAACCCCACAGACAAAATTTGAGTCAATTTTCATTTTTTACTCAAAAAATTGGCTATTTTTGTTCTAATCTTCTGAAGGAAAGTGCAGGCTATAAACAGGACTATTTTGTGAGTTTGTGATGAAAAGAGGGAACTGGTGGTGAAAAGGTTACATGATGACACTTGTCTCATGCATCACCATTGATAAAACGGGTCATGACCATAGCGGTAATCATTGTTGTTTATCAGCTGGTTTGATGCTGATTCTCCATTGGCTTCTTCACATGTGGTGCTATACAGGATGGGTTTTATGGGACATGAGTGGTATCCTTCACACTGTGTGTTCTCTTTCATTGAGTAAAATGAAACCAGAATGTGGTTCTATATCTGCTCATACTCACAATACAAGCCTGAAGTAGCACAATGGGAAGATATCTATTTATAAAACCAATTAAATGTTGAAAGGCTGTCATCATGTGGCAATGCGTATTTTGAAATCTGTAATTCACAAAGATGGTGGTTTTTGTGAATGAGTGTTTTCAAGGCGAGTCCCATACTACTCATACAAAATGTAGCAACATGGGGTGGGTGGGGGCTTACATGTTCAAACATATGTTCTACATTTGCTCAATTAGAAGCACATATGCTTATGTAAATTACGAGGGGAGGGGGGTATATGTGTGTTTCTATGGAAAAATAAGTCATATTTCAATGATTCAGTAAAATAATGAAATTTTTTATCTGTATGCGCTTCTATTGGAGATGTACTTCTAATACTGATAATATTGTCACAAAAAAATGTTCTAATTTAATCTACAAGAGAATGAGGTTTCATGTTCTTTGTACATTTACAATAAACAATAAAAAAATGTAAGTACATTTCTACAATAATTTCTGTGACACCTCACAAGTTGTCTGTACCATGTATATTTGATACATGTTGATTTGATCTAAACTGTACTATATGACTGCTACATTGTATAAAACAAGGAACAGTTTAGACCATCAATGCAAATACTGTATTAGTTGTATATATTCATTCGTGTACAATACAGAGGTGTACGTTTTTATGGGAAAAATAAGTAATATTTTAATGAAATTTTTTTTTTATACATTTTTGTATGTGCTTCTTTTGGAGATGAAAAAACAACCAGATCCAATAATTGTTCCTTTTACAGTAAATGAAAGAAACTGGTAAAGTGATATATAGTTCATTCTAAGAAATTTGTTTCTTAATATTACAGTGTGTCCCTTGTTTCGTTCACCGATAACATAGTAGCATGTACTGTAACTCATGATCGGTAGACCTGAGTTTATATCTTGCCTGGGGTTGAACACTTAAAAGCGTCATTCCCTACCATGGGCGAGTGTGCCACCTACGCAACGGCTATTTCCTCTGGCAGAGTTTCATTTACTAATGAATGTGACTTTGGGAGAACCAAGATTAATTAAGGTCTGCAGGTGCTTGTGTTCGACCAGGTCTGGTTGACCCTAGATAGCACATTAAATTGCCTTAATGCCACCAGGGAGAAGGTCACGCAGACCCAAACTGAAATATGGTCTGTGGCAAAAATGACACTACTTGATAGCAATCACACTTGCAAAATGCACATTAAAAAAGAAGTCAGGAATGACATCGAATATCTGTCCAATACTGTCGCCTGGCACAAAATTATTTGAAAAAATAAGTATTGTTTAGCATCTATTGCTGGACTGTGTGCATTATTGGGTAAAACTGACTAACATCTGGCAATAGTGAAAGTGATATCATTGCTACAGGCCACTGTCTGTAACAAAGCTAATTATGTATTACAATGTACCTGTACATTAACAGTAATATTCAGTATCTTTAGAACTCTACAAGTTTTACTATGTTTGTTCTGAAATCTGATTCAAATATCAAGTAAAAAAAAATATAATATAATTCCAACTATTAATTTGCCTTTCTTCTTAAATGCATTGATCAATTATTTTCTACCAAAAAATGCTGCAAGATTTTTCACATTTTTATGTATTTTTGTACAAAGTGGACATAACCTCCTATTGGTTGCATGTTTTGATCAGATTTTATTTTAAAAATATGAAATAAAAGATATTCAGGTTTGGAAACAGTGACAAAAGTTCATTTTGGTGTCAAAAGGTTAATTACATTAGTCTTGATTAATTAATAATAACAGTAAAATAAATACCTTATTACTAAATTATTACCGTTTTGTTTCGATGATAGCAATTATTTTATTTAGTATAAAGTGATTCTAAAGTATTGTGGGTGTGGTTTATCAGAGAGCCATCATTTGTTCACCTAGG
The DNA here is from genome assembly GCF_978046115.1 of Saccoglossus kowalevskii. Taxonomy (NCBI): domain Eukaryota; kingdom Metazoa; phylum Hemichordata; class Enteropneusta; family Harrimaniidae; genus Saccoglossus; species Saccoglossus kowalevskii. Next base: position 13,589,152 of record NC_140650.1, on the reverse strand, counting down.
CTAAAAATACCTCCATGATGGCAATTCAAATATTCTTATATTGCATGCTTGGTTGCCATTTGGAGTAATTTTGTATCTCTATTTTCTTCTGTTAAATGTTTGTATACATGTATGATGGCAATATATTGTGAAAAAAAATGATAAAAAGACAATTTTTGTTCAAAATAATAATAGTTAAACTATGATGATTTACTTCAGTTGCACCTAATTTTTGCTGATTAGTCAAAATTGAGATTTAATTGTATACAATGAAACATATTGATATGGATATATAATGAAAACAATATATCAGAGGAAAGTCCCTAAAACAAATTTACAATTATATCACTATTAAAATTTATTTCCAGCACAATGTTTAACATTTTCATTGTGCGTTGTCAAATAAAATTTCAAGATTGATGAAAATCTGTTACTATAGTAACCATTGCATTGTTTTTTTGTATCATACATCATAGCACCAGTCTCCAATGCAGATTATTGTTGAAATGTACCCATGTTTATTTCTGCAATTTCTATTAATTAATCCCTGGGATAACTATGTCATTGTTAGCATATTAGTGTATTGGGAACTGTAATGAATATTATTACTAGTATTCTGTGTTGTGTACATACATGTACATGTATACAGTTGGCATTAGTACATGTAATACATTTCTCATTAAATCTGTTATTTGCTGTTTTAGATGCATGTACTGTATAAAAAGCTGTTTCATACTTGTTTAATACTTCTGTTTTAAAAAAGCTGTTTTTTCAAAAAGCAGAAATTCTTCTTTTTGTTTTGCAAATGTTGAATGTTAGATAATACAAGTATTCATGGTAGCAACATCATTCACTTTGCTTTGTCATGCACGGAAATATAGACAAACTCAGAGGAGAATGTGACAGGACAATGACATAAGGCTTCATACATAAGGTGATGAGGTGCATTCTATGTGAATAGATGGTACACATGTATATAATGCTGGCCCAGAGGGGGTTATCTGAATAAAATATTGCACCCAAGCTGAAGTAAAAAAAAATAATTTTAAAGTAGTGTTATTTAGTTATTTGATGCGGGTCGAATATTTTAAAATGTATAAATAAAGTGTGAAAAAAGCAATCTTATGATTACCTGAACTTGGAAACAGTATGATTTTAGTTTGTATGTAGGATATCTACCGTATTTAAGTTTCTGCACTTGACAAGGGTATAATTTCACAAAATATGTACATGTTTAGAGGCTTTTGAAAAGTTACACTTGGAGTAACCCCCCCCCCCCCCCCCCCCCCCCGGAATGCTAGCTTGTATGAGCATGTGTCACATGAGAAATGCTCACATAGTTTGAAATAACAAATTAAATTAAATTAATTACTCTGTTTATATCCTATGTAGAAAACTGTAGCTGTATTTAAACCCAAGAGTGAGGAGCCATATGGTCATCTCAACCCCAAGTGGACTAAATGGCTACATAAAATTTGTTGTCCCTGTTGTTTTGGAAGAGGATGTCTTGTTCCCAATCAAGGCTACCTATCAGAAGCTGGCGCCTCATTGGTAGATATGAAACTTAAATTGAACATGGTACCAAAAACTAGGGTAAGTCTATATAATGTAATTATTATGGTGTGTGTTTTCCATGTTTTTTTTTCAGCTCTTGGATGTTATTGTGTTTCTTTTCTCTGTTTGACAAATGTTATTCAAAGTTGACAGAATGACAATATTGAGTTAAATGTACACCGTCATTTATTTTGATAGACTGGTGACCATTTTTGCCTTGGAAACCTTATTTGAACATGGTCTGTACAAGCTGCTATTATATAACAATATTATTTCATCTATATCAAAGTAGGATTTATGTGAGGGTATGTAAATATAAATGACATGCAAGTCAGATTTCAATGAAACCATGCATGAAATCATGTGACTTGGACTTTCATAAATTGAAAGCTATACAATTATATTTTTGCTAATTTAAAATAATCACAAATTTATTGAGATCTTTATTATATGTACAAATGAGGTTAGATTTTGGATATTTTTTTTTTTTTTTTACAAACTTACGCTACATAGAAATTTATCTGTTATGTGTAGTCCAACTGAATATGACATGACATGACAACAGACATATTTTAGCAGGTTGTTTAGTTACCAATTATTATTGTATGTGGTTGTCCATTTATCGTATTTACTTCATACTTGATTTTATAACAGGGCTAAACTAAGAATGAGCTCTTGATACATTGGATGCATTTGTGTAGATGACTTTCTCTTTTAAGAACCAATGTTTACTGCTAGAAAAAACATCAGGAAAAATCTGATCTTGCAAAAATGATAACAGTTGCACTCTGAGATAAAGCTGTAGTTTTAGGACTATTATGTGGTCTGAATTTGCTCGAATTGTGGGGAATATTGGCTATAAAACAATAGTATTTCAATGATTTTCAGTGTAGATGAATGTTTGCAATCATTTGGACTTCCCGTTTATGTGTTTGTTCAAATTTTATTTGCTAATGCTTTTAAATAGTGTTCCAAAGCACACAGATACACAAAGATATTGCCTCCTTTCTACTGTTAGCTGCAATAATTCAAGTAGATTCTCGCATATTTATTACAATTCGCGTATATTCATTACATTCAAACACAACTCTACTAAAGCTACCATATTTACATTGCATGATTTGTGTACATTATTTCTGTTGACAAAGCTGTAACAGTTATATTTTCTGAATTTGTTTAGGTTTATGAATTTAATGCATTGGAATAAATATTTGCCACATTCCTGCTATATTAATATTTTCACCTGGATATTATTTTTTTTCAAATTGACTGAACATTTTTATGACTTGAATTGTTGTAGCAAATAGAATGTTTCACTATGGTATGAACTGTGTTGTCATTATTTATGGTAGTTATTATGGCAAATATGAATTTTGTCATAAATGGGATTATATGTCAACAATATTTTTAAAACTTGATTGAGCATGACAGACATTACTGTAAAGAGTGTAAAGAGGTTAATTATTCGCTGGGTTTTAATTTTGCTTATTTTGCTGACTGGAAAATGCGCTAAATTAAAACCCAGTGAATATGTCAAATTTAGCATAGAACACATTATCTAAATGATAAAACTGTAAATTTAAAACCCACTGAATATGCCTGAAATGGTAAATCAGCGATCTATTAACGATGATTTTTAGTAATTCTGTTTCCTATTTCAGAATTGTTGAATGTCAAATAATGTGAAAACAGCACTGTAGTTTATTGTTGTAATAAAGACTGCTTGGTAATGCTGAGTGAATAACTAAGAGTGGACCATTAGAAACTTAGGTTTAACTGTAGATGCGAATCACGCAATATATTATTTCTGCGAAGGTATGCATGTATTGATAAAAATATTTGGGTGACCTCTCATTTCCAGGACTCTTGGTACTCAAATCAAGGAAATGTATTATTTCTGTGATAATTGAAACATGTAGTTAATTAGCTCATCAGTGTTGTTTTATCCATAAATTAAAATAATCACTTTTATACAGGAAAAAAAATATCCTGTGGATGCCACATGCTTGTGGTTTCTGAAATTTTGAAAGACTTCTTTCTCTTGCCCTATCTTAAACCAAATTACCATATTTTCTCTATTAGAAGCACATCTCCAATAAAAGTACATAAAAAACTAGACTGGCGCAGTCTGGGCGATTAATTTGTTTTTGTAGTTTAAATAAATAAAACTGTATTGGCTACATACTAAATCTTTATTTTGACCATAAATAAATTTCTGTAAATTATGTAAGCGTATGCGCTACTAATGGAACAAATACGATATTATGAGTTTTTAATTACTTTATTCCTGTACATCAATCTAAATGCTATGTTTCATATATGGTTATTTCACAGAAAGAAACAACTCAAACAATTACTATCACTTGTTATATATCTAATAAGGCTAGCTAGTGAAACATTAACTACATAATGTCCAATGATGTAATAAGTGTTCTGTTTATTGTTACAGGTTGTAAAATTAGCTAGTGAAACATTAACTATATAATGTCCAATGATGTAATGAGTGTTTTGTTTATTGTTACAGGTTGTAAAATTAGCTAGTGAAACATTAACTATATAATGTCCAATGATGTAATGAGTGTTTTGTTTATTGTTACAGGTTGTAAAATTAGCTAGTGAAACATTAACTATATAATGTCCAATGATGTAATGAGTGTTTTGTTTATTGTTACAGGTTGTAAAATTAGCTAGTGAAACATTAACTATATAATGTCCAATGATGTAATGAGTCTTTTGGTTATTGTTACAGGTTGTAAAATTAGCTAGTGAAACATTAACTATATAATGTCCAATGATGTAATGAATGTTCTGTTTATTGTTACAGGTTGTAAAATTAGCTAGTGAAATATTAACTATATAATGTCCAATGATGTAATGAGTGTTTTGTTTATTGTTACAGGTTGTAAAATTAGCTAGTGAAACATTAACTACATAATGTCCAATGATGTAATGAGTGTTTTGTTTATTGTTACAGGTTGTAAAATTAGCTAGTGAAACATTAACTATATAATGTCCAATGATGTAATGAGTGTTCTGTTTATTGTTACAGGTTGTAAAATTAGCTAGTGAAATATTAACTATATAATGTCCAATGATGTAATGAGTGTTTTGTTTATTGTTACAGGTTGTAAAATTAGCTAGTGAAACATTAACTATATAATATCCAATGATGTAATGAGTGTTCTGTTTATTGTTACAGGTTGTAAAATTAGCTAGTGAAATATTAACTATATAATGTCCAATGATGTAATGAGTGTTTTGTTTATTGTTACAGGTTGTAAAATTAGCTAGTGAAACAATAACTATATAATGTCCAATGATGTAATGAGTGTTCTGTTTATTGTTACAGGTTGTAAAATTAGCTAGTGAAACATTAACTATATAATGTCCAATGATGTAATGAGTGTTCTGTTTATTGTTACAGGTTGTAAAATTAGCTAGTGAAACATTAACTACATAATGTCCAATGATGTAATGAGTGTTTTGTTTATTGTTACAGGTTGTAACATTAGCTAGTGAAACATTAACTACATAATGTCCAATGATGTAATGAGTGTTTTGTTTATTGTTACAGGTTGTAAAATTAGCTAGTGAAACATTAACTATATAATGTCCAATGATGTAATGAGTGTTTTGTTTATTGTTACAGGTTGTAACATTAGTTAGTAAAACATTGAATGACCTATAGCATGCCAATGATGTAATAAGTGTTCTGTTTATTGTTACAGGTTGTAACATTAGCTAATGAAATGTTAATGAGCTATAGCATTCCAATGATCTAATGAGTGTTCTGTTTATTGTTACAGGTTGTAAAATTAGCTAGTGAAACATTGAATGACCTATAGCATGTCAATGATTTAATGAGGGTTCTGTTTATTGTTACAGGTTGTAAAATTAGCTAATGAAACATGGAATGACCTATAGCATGCCAATGATGTAATAAGTGTTCTGTTTATTGTTACAGGTTGTAAAATTAGCTAGTAAAATGTTGACTGACCTATAGCATTTCAATGATCTAATTAGTGTTCTGTTTATTGTTACAGGTTGTAAAATTAGCTAGTGAAACATTGAATGACCTATAGCATGCCAATAATGTAATACGTGTTCTGTTTATTGTTACAGGTTGTAAAATTAGCTAGTAAAATGTTGAATGACCTATAGCATTTCAATGATCTAATGAGTGTTCTGTTTATTGTTACAGGTTGTAAAATTAGCTAATGAAACATTGAATGACCTATAGCATGCCAATGATGTAATAAGTGTTCTGTTTATTGTTACAGATAATAAAATTAGCTAATAAAACATTGAATGACCTATAGCATGCCAATGATCTAATGAGTGTTCTCTCTATTATTACAAGTTGTAAAAAATTAGCTAATGAAACACTAAATGACCAATAGCAGTCAATGATCTAATGAGTGTTTTGTTTATTGTTACAGGTTGTAAAGTTAGCTAGTGAAAAATTGAATGACCAATAGCAGTCAATGATCTAATGAGTGTTTTGTTTATTGTTACAGGTTGTAAAATTAGCTAATGAAACACTAAATGACCAATAGCAGTCAATGATCTAATGAGTGTTTTGTTTATTGTTACAGGTTGTAAAATTAGCGAGTGAAACATTGAATGACCTATAGCATGTCAATGATTTAATGGGTGTTTTGTTTATTGTTACAGGTTGTGAAATTAGCGAGTGAAACATTGAATGACCTATAGCATGTCAATGATTTAATGGGTGTTTTGTCTATTGTTACAGGTTGTAAAGTTAGCTAGTGAAACATTTAACTACTCAGCAATAGATAGAGCTAAGGCTAAAACAAAAAAATATGCATCTGAAAAATGGGAAAAAATTGGAAAAACATTCAAAAGAATTGGACTTCCTCCAAAAGTAAGTATCTTTCATTGAACTTAATAGCTAAATTTCATTGTCAATTTTGTTTTTGTTTTTTAGCTTCGCTGTCGACTTTGTCGAACAGAGCTTATCATATGACTGATTGTCCGTTGACGTCTAGCGTCCGTGTCAATGTTTTACTTTTTCGACTTCTTCTTGAAAACTACAAGCCTGAAGCTTTTATATTTGGTGTATATGTACCTTGGGTAGAGCTCTCTTAGATTTGTTCATTTCATGTTGATATCTTCAATTCTCTAATTTTGGTGATATTTTCGACTGCTTGTTAAAAACTGCAATTCCAATTGCTTTGATACTACATATATACATGTAGGGTACTACATGTATATATCTCTCAGATGTGTTCATTTTGTAATGATATCTTTAATTCTTTAATTTTGATGAATATTTTTGTAATTTTTGGTAAAAAGTGATATTTTCGAATTCTTGTTGAAAACCGCAAGTCCAATTGCTTTGATAAGGTACTACATACATGTGGACCTCTCTCAGATTTTGTGATGATATCTTCAATTATCTAATTTTGGTGAATATTTTTGTCATTTTTGGTGAAAAGTTATATCTTTGAATTGCTTTGATGTTATACATATTGTTCATTTTCTAATGATATCTTCTGTTCTTTAATTGCAATGTGCATTGCTAACAGCGGAGCTATCTCAGCTGACAGGCTGCTTGTCTAAATTTTGATACAAATAAAAAACAAACTGAATTGTGGTACATAGTTCTTCCATGTATGAGTCACTGTCGTATGTAGTTTATCATGGTTACCTCAAAGCTATCCTGTCACCAAGCACCTGCGGACATCTTCCTAGTGGCATTAAAAGCAATATCGTGCTATCCTGGCATCAACTAGATCTAGTTGAAAACAAGCACCTTAATTAAAAAAGGTTCCCCTAAAGTCACATACATTAGTGATTGAAACTCAGTGGATTTAGGCTTCCCATTTAGTCTGTGGCACACTAACAGAGGTGGGTGGAGGGTGTCCAACCTTTTTTAAGGTTTGGTCCAACTAGCAATTTGAACTCGGGTCTACTAATCATGATTGACCAGTGTAACTGACTTTCAACTCAATCAAATGTGCTGAAAACATCAAATTTAATAGTGAATTTACGTACAATTCACATCATGCTAAGAATACTCTAAATACTTGTATAATCAACATTTCAAATATTTATAAATATTGATTTTCAAATGACACTTCCTAAAAGCTTCGTGATAATCACAGTACTGCTACAGATGCTGTAATGACAGCTTGATGTGACAATCAAAACATGTCTATAAATACATGTAGATGTCAGTTTGCTTGTTTGTATTATACCACTGGTGGTGTTTATATAACCCTTAAACATCATCCACGAATAGTCCATCAACCTCAGATTTAGCACAAATTTATTTTATTATTAGTACATGTATGAGACAGTAAATGTTATTGGTCAAAAACCATCACATGATCATTTGATAAATATTGATATTGGCTTCTCCCAGCGTATTTCTTGTCTCTGATGTCATTTTGTGTTACTTGCCTCTGATGTTAAAACATCCACGATATTTAGATTGTTGCAGATGTTGAAAATATGGATGACACTTTCTAATGCGTTTCTTTGATTGGTTAATTATTATTTTTATCAAAGATTTTGTGTTTTGGTTTGTAGTTTTACCTCTCTTACTGCCTTGTTCTTCTCTTTTGGGGTAATAAAACTTTTATTGCTCGATATTATCATCCCAGACTAGCTGATAACAGCCACTTGAGGACTATAATTTTTTATATAGCCCTCAAGTGAGGCCTATAACTGTATAAAGTATTACTTATCCATGTTTGTGTCCAAGTGCGGGATATCATTTGGTCAATGTGCAAAGATATATTTTTGTTGTGATATTTGTATAACATGCCTTTCAGATGACAAACATACATGTAAATGTTAGGCTTCAAAACAATCACATACCTCACCGGTTAACAACAACCTGTCAAACATTTTTTTCTGCATAGCAACTTTCTGTTTTTTTTTTTTCAGACCGGTTCATTTCAGTTATTTGTTAGTCAATATAAAGATGCTGATTATTGGTTACGAAGATTTGACACAGAGTCTCTACCAGAGTCTACTGCAAAACAATTTCAATGGCAATTTGAACGACTCGTGGTGTTAGATTATATTATTAGAAATACAGGTGAGAGATGTGCTGAATATTAATATCAAATGCATTTAAGTACAATGAAAGATAAAATCAAATAAACCTGTCTGATCTCTTAAATGACAACTAAAAAGTGGGGATACCCAAACTTGTTTTCAGTTACAATGGCAAATTTTCCCTAAGCATTAAACTTGATACTGGTAACTATTTGAAAAATGGCTACAGACTTCTGAGGTTCATTATGCCTAAACTAGTTTGGTTTTTCTTCAGACTTCAGACAGGATGATGTAATCATCTTAGTCACGAGAAAGATAAAGAATGAAAGTCGCAGGAAATTTATGGATCATGTTTTAGCCGCACTCATCCCCAATTCATAATTAAATTTACACATGTCTAATTATAATAATGTCAATTTACTCATTACATATTCCTGTTACACTTGCCTTCTATATTTCAAGCTACAATTTTATAATCAAAATATTAAATATTTTATCATGAAATGTTTGTACATGCATGGTTTACCCCTTCTTTTTTTCTAAAAATTGAAATCTATAATTCAGAAAACAAAGTTAACACTTCTCATCATCCAGTGTGTCAGTTAAATTGTGCACAATAAAAAACATGCATCAATTTTGGAAAATAAAAATTGAATTTTGCTTCTGCGCCTAATTTGTGAAATTTGTAAATTATCAAAAAAAGTTAGGACTGTTTCAGGACTATCGGTACTGTATGTACAGTGATGCATACAAGCTCCATTCTGTTATCATCAAAGGTCTACAAAAACTAATGGTAGTAATAATAATAATTAAATGATTCAATATAGATGTAAAATAACTTTTATATTTTGATTTATTAGCTCTGCTCTCATCTAAGATGACAGGCAAAGCTGTTGGTATAGCTGTCTTTGTCATCTTGTCTCCCATAACTTTTCTTTAATTAAAACAACTTTTTCTTGAAAACCGCTATATAATATATTGCTTTTATGCTTGGTACATAAGTTTCTTTGATGAACCTCTGAGATTTCATCATTTCATAACGATATATGCTTCAATTCTCTAATTTTAGTGAATATTGTATTCATTTTTGGTGAAAATGCCATCTATTTTATACTTGTTATATACCCCCGGTAAGTACATTTACCATATTGGTTGACCTCTATTAGATTAGGTCATTTTGTGACATAATTATTTCATTCTCTCATCAGATAGGGGCAATGACAATTGGTTAATAAAATATGATAAGTCAGATATAAGTGAGAATGACGATGATGACAATGACCCTGATTGGACGATGGTCAAACCACCTGAAATCAAGATAGCAGCAATTGACAATGGTTTAGCATTCCCATTCAAGCATCCCGATTCATGGCGAGCTTGTGAGTATTATTTTGAAATATTGGTAGATTTTAATAGTTAAGAAGCTAATATGATTGACTTTATATTCTTTATTACACCATTTTGAGATACAGAAACTCCGCTTCAGTGAAAATCATTGAATTTTGTAGCAATGGGGTTCTACAACACAGTGTGTCAGTGACTTTCGTAAAAAGAAATTCCATAAAATCATTAAATTCCCTAGCATCAAAATACTTTTTTATAATTAACCTGTTTTATTTTCCATTACAAATACATATACAGCAAAAGTTAAAAAGTAGACTGTATAGACAGAAAAAAAAGTGGATGAGCACCAAGAATGATAATAATGTGGCTGTGATTTGGCTCGAAGTATAGCCACTGTACTCTATAGGTCGGAACAATTCACGAAGTCGGAAAGTCTCATGTCTGGATTGACATTTATTGAACTTTGAAAAGGAAACATCGACATCGGCTCGAAACAACAACAAACGTAAAAATAATAATAACGATAACAATGGCACGAGGACCTCAAGTATCACATGACACAAAACTCAAGTTGTGATAGATCGGTTCTAAACCAATCACTGATCGCAGTAATAACGTCATAGGTCATATACAACTTGTATGATATAATAGGAATATGAATAATCTAAACTAAACATCAAAACTATTGCTGAACAGAAATAATACAGCGAATTGAATATTAATTACAGAAAACATTTTGAAGTCTAACTAGACAATTCAAACTTAATTAACAAACACACCTATGATTTGCATCTCGCCCCGACAAATAATACTACTAGCAATGAAATATATTGCTATAGCGATGACATTAAAATATATTACCTCTTGTTTTGTGTTTACCTGAAAGATATTTTTAGCTCAGTGTTATATAGAGAGTAGAGAGTAAAGAATATGAACAGATCTGAAAAGAACACGGCTCTGCCTCATTCCTCTATAATTCTAGTTATGGCACAACTCAAACCAACCCCTAGAACATTACTTCATTCAGGTTATATGTTAACTTTTTCATATTCAACTCAAGCATGTCTATAAACGTCCCTAGGAATATGTGACAAATCACTTGGACTGTGTACCTACTGAATAAACACAGTATTGTCACAGTGGCATTGTTGATCTTGCTATTACTTGCTATTTATAATTCGGTCTCCGTCCGTGTGTGCGTGTGTGCGTTGTCCGTCCGTCTTTCCGGAGTCATATTTCAGAATCCTTTGGACCGATTTTGTTCATTCTTTGCATGTGTCTAGTACTTTATGTGGGACATATGCACATGCAGTGGTTTAGCGATTCGATTCAAAATGGCCGACTGGCAGCCATCTTGTTTTTTGAAAATGTTGTATTTTGGACATGCTTTGTCAGTTTTCATTCAAATTTGGTACATAGATTATACATGTTAAGATACATGTCCTCTGACCGTCTGTGCATCCGTCCGTCTGTGCGACCGTCGGTCTGAGGTCATATTTCAGAATCCTTTGGACCGATTCTGTTCATTCTTTGGCACATACATCGTACATGTCACTTTGTTTCATCATCAGATCAAAGATGGCCGAATAACAGCTGTTTTTATTTTTGGTCATATTACTATATCTCTCTCACCCATGTATCATTTTCATTGAAATTTAGTATGTCATAAATGGATACATGAACATGTCAATTCAATTTGCAATTTGATCAAATTTGGCCGACTGGCGGCCATCTTGTTTGTTTAAAATGTGATAACTTGGACATGCTTTTACTAGTGTTTTTCTTTGCTATGTCTTAAACCGGAGGGGTCATCACGCAACACATGTTTGAATTTGATGTAAATAAACAATCTGTTGTAACCGCCACTTGGGACTCAAGTTTCAATGACATGCTCTCGACAACCCCTCCACTTTAATATGACGAGCACAAAGAGAACTTTCAAAACTTTAATGGAGACTGTGTCATTTTCAATGATTTGTTTTTTCCATGAATGGTTCAGCACAAGTTTTGTAAACTTAAAATCACACCTGATAGTAAACACATCTTTATAGTTGCCCTTCTATACATTATGATCGATATCATAATTCTGTAGGATACTTTATTTTCGCTATTTTCGCTGAAGGGATGATTCCGTGAAAATAAAATCCAGCGAATATACTTTTTTTCCTATATTTCACATTAAACTCATCAAAAATCAGTGAAAATAAGTTCCACACAAAACGCCCAAAAAGCCTTTTCAGCGAAAATTAATTCCAGCGAAAATAAAGTATTCCACAGTATATGCTCTTCTCTTTCTCAGACCCGTATCACTGGGCGTGGTTGCCGCAAGCCAAGACGCCGTTCTCCAACGAAACACGAGATCTTGTTTTACCTATGATATCTGATATGAATTTTATACAAGAACTGTGTGATGATTTGTATGAACTATTTAAGGTAATTTATCATTTCTTTACTGCCACTTTATAGTAACAACTATAAATATTAAAACTGATGTATTATGCTCAAGTTAGTTTAATAATACTATATTTCATAGTAATTTCAAGTCTAGAAAGTTTGTAAAGCTCATGTTCATAGAATGCTAGAATTTGAAAAACATTGCAAATATAATATCAAAACAATACAAATGCGCACAAGTGTCATTAGATTAAAACAAAATTGTTTTATTTTTCTGTATTAAATAATGTTTTTTTTTAGACTCGAATACATTCTACTACATTTGTGTACAGGTATATTCATTTTGGATTACATTTTGCCAATTCTGCCATCGCTCCCCACCAGAGTTTCTAGTCGTCAACCACCATATGAATGCATTATTTGTGTTGGAAAATTCTTAATTATTTAGTACATACAAATGTTTCAGAGATTCAATCTGTTATAGTAAAACGTTCATTCGAAAAGGTTCGGTACTCTTTGAACTAGGTGTTCAGTTTGGTTTATATTGCAGTTTTGACGTGCATGCCCTCAATGCTACTGGCATTATTTGTTTAATATGATTTTCCCATCAAGAATCACCATGTCCGGAACACTTTTAGGGGAAATGCCCTGTAATATAAATTCTTCAACACATGTTTGTTTGCTTGAGAGGAGGGGGGTGCGTTACATATAATGTATTGGTAGTTTTGAACTGCGTCTGGAAATAACAGTAAGTGTATCCCAACATTGAAGATTCTAGCTTTTGTGTTTTTCAACTTAAACTTTTTTCTTCTAATTACAGCAAGACAAAGGATTTGATAAAAGTCTATTTGAAAAACAGATGTCAGTACTCAGGGGACAGGTAAGATACATTATAAAAATATTACACTGTACTATTATTATAAAAATATTACACTGTACTATTATTATAAAAATATTACACTGTACTATTATTATAAAAAATATTACACTGTACTATTATTATAAAAATATTACACTGTACTATTATAAAAATATTACACTGTACTATTATTATAAAAAATATTACACTGTACTATTATTATAAAAATATTACACTGTACTATTATTATAAAAAATATTACACTGTACTATTATTATAAAAATATTACACTGTACTATTATTATAAAAATATTACACTGTACTATTATTATAAAAATATTACACTGTACTATTATTATAACAATATTACACTGTACTATTATTATAAAAATATTACACTGTACTATTATTATAAAAATATTACACTGTACTATTATTATAAAAATATTACACTGTACTATTATTATAAAAATATTACACTGTACTATTATTATAAAAAATATTACACTGTACTATTATTATAAAAAATATTACACTGTACTATTATTATAAAAATATTACACTGTACTATTATTATAAAAAATATTACACTGTACTATTATTATAAAAATATTACACTGTACTATTATTATAACAATATTACACTGTACTATTATTATAACAATATTACACTGTACTATTATGAGCAAACTACTGTTAAAACATCTTTATAAAATCAGGATTCGAGTTTTAGAAAACATGTGAACAAAATTATGTAGGTATATTTTGTGAAAAGTGACGAAAGTTGACCTCGTTTATTAATATAGAAATAGTGCTTAATTACTACTTATAGGATTTTTTATGTTATGATGATTTAATGTTATGATGATGATTTAAGTTGTGACTTTTAAGACACCATTAAATTTCCCTTGCCACAAAATGTCATGATTTCCAGTGATTCTTGATATAAAACCAAATAAAAAACTAAATCAAATAAAATAGAATAAAATGAACTGCAGCTACTATTGTGTTTTCGTTAAGTCTTTGACACAAAAGACAAGTATAATTCGTTGAATAAAATCAAAACCAATTGTCACTTAATCTGTTGAATAATATGATGTAATTTGTTGTTAATGCTACAACATTGTTTTATTTCTGTAGGTACTAAATCTCAGTCAAGCCCTACGAGACGGCAAGGCACCAGTCCAACTTGTGCAAATGCCACTGGTTATTGTAGAAAGAAGTAAATCCGGTGAACATGGTCGGGTGCGAACTTTGAGCGATTCATTTACACAGAGTTTTCAAAATAAGTCACCATTCTTTTCATGGTGTTAACATTATCAGTATTTTTGAATCAATTTTGGGGGTATTTTTTTAATCTGCTGTAAAAAAAAGGAAACCTTAAAAAAATGTATGGTTACATGTATTTGTGTGTGAGCTTTCTTTGTAACACTGTTCTTCATTGGTTGATTTGACCTGTTAAAGTATACGAGGGTGTTTATTGGCCAATCAGGGTGTTAGTTACATATTCTTTATGCATTTACAGTTTTGGGTTCATATCACATATAATCAGCAAAAATAATGCATTCTGTCTGATTGCCATTACGTTATTATTGGTCAAACAAAATGTTTTTTTGGTGTGTGTTATTTTCTGGTTGATTTGCATCTATTCAGCAACTACAAGTTTGTACCTGGTAGCAACATTTATCACGATTGTGAGAACTTACCAGAATAGAACACACAACAATTAACACAGTATAGCATGTTAAACTAATCAAGTGTGGACAATTTTCAGAGACAACAAAATTTCTTCATTGTGGCTTTTTTAGTAATCTCAAGGAAGTTTATTATAATTGTGAACTACCTATTGTTCTTTATTAGTTGCCAAAGCTCAGATTAACTGCTTCTTACATGCACAAGCCACTTCAAATTCTATTCAGGAATAAGTAATATACACCAAGCTGTGGCTTGATGAAATGAACTTGGATGAACAAAATGGTGGATTTGATGACTTAATCAGACACATATCATATGACACTGAAACCCATAAATGCTGCCCTGCATAGAGTTGTGTGATGCAAATTACTTTTGTTGCTATGTTTTTTTTAAATCTGACTTTTACTTCAAAAAATCTAATAGTGTTCGGAAATATGTTAAGTTTTTTGTGAAAGTAAACTACCGGTATATACAATGTTTTAGAATACAATACTTGAAGTTGTGGTTTCAGACAGCAAAATTTGAACTGCCAGCATTTTGTATTATTGCACAGAAAAAAAAAACCCTTCAATATGGTAAGCTGTGGGGCAATAATAAAAAAAAAATGACATTTTCCTTGAACACTGGATTTTTTGAAAAATAACCAGACTTTTTTTTTGTATATAATAACAATCACGTCGAGATGTAAATATTATTAAACATGGTGCCCAACTCATAAACACCTTTATGTAAATATTTGCTTTTTTGATCAAAAAGATTGTAAATGTACATTTGCATTGTGTTGTATGATTCCTTGCATTTATCTGTACACCATTAAACTGATTTATTTTTATGAATCAACTGTCAATCAAACATCAGATTTACAGGATGGTTAACCCTTTGAGCATCAGAGTCAACTTCAGGCACCATCCAAAAAATATTTCCATTTTATAAAGTGTGCTCTTTTCCACATGATCACTTTGATTGAAAGTATTGTCACATTTTGTCTGTTTGGTTCAAATTTTAAATTGAATTCAGTAAAAATTACGAAACTATGAATAAATTTATCTAAATTAGAGCGGTAAGAAAATTTGGTGCTCAAGGGGTTTAAAGAATCCGGACAAAACGCCTTCAGTACTGTACATGTTAAAACATTTGAATGCCAAATTCAACTTCTGTTACTTTTTACAAAATAAACTTAAATAAGCTAAGTTTTTCCAAACTTTTGATCAAGACTTTTCGATAATGAGAAATTATGCACATTTGGTCCAAAATAACCCCCAAAATTTGGATAAAAATGATGGCATTCAAGGGGTTTTTAATTTTGAAGAAATGCAATGCAACATTGATTTGGTGCAATAAACCAAAATATGTGCATGGATATGAACTGTGAAACTGGGAGGTGTCGCTTATGCAGATGGCCATAGCTTGTCATTCTTCACAAATAAGCCGTGAGCCTTTGCATTGTTTTCATTGCTTAGGACTTGGAATATTAGTTTGTGAAGATCACTTTGTCTAATGGTTGCACAGTTTCAGTCTAAGACTGTAATGAGTTCTACATCTCACTGCCAATCACCATGCATTTTCTTTGTCACATTTGACCAATCAGTATCAAGTAGTCAGAAAAATATAGTAACCACAAATAATACTTTGAATAGATGCGATAATGGTTTTGTTAATCACACAGATTTTGATATCTCAACATTGGTAGAAAAACAATTTTCAGTTTTAAAGTTAATTTTTATTGGTATCCTGTGAATAAGGGGGGAAGAGCTGAATTGTATATTAAAACATCTTACTTAATTCACATGTCTGAAAATGTGTAATTTGCTGAATAAAAGTATGAAAATTTATATTTGTCTTGTTGCAATTAATTTAAATTAATGTATTGAATGGTACATTCTCACAGTTGAGATGAAGTATTATATATACGGCAGAATTTGATGCATCAAAAAACCTGTCAAACAAGCTGTTCTGTGATTGGTTTAACTGTTAGGGTTGGGTAACCAATCAGGCACAATCTTGTAGTATTTTGCATTGACTCCATTCTCACAATTTGTTCATGTAATATTAATGAATATCCCATTTGCTCTATTAGAAGTGAACTTGAATAATAAACAATCCTTCATTGTATACTTATCAATCTGTAAACAGCCATCGCTGAAATGTGGACACTGAAAGCCATAGCATACACTGACATCATACATTAAACCACTTGCAATTGAAAGGTCTCCAGCGGACGCCATCTACTGAATTCCAGTTCTGTCAGACAAACCTCAATCATTATCCAACAAGATGACAACTTGCCAGGGGCCCTGAGCGAGGCTAAGGCTCACTCTGATAGTTTTATATGCCAATTTTCATAATAGTGTGTGCAGCGAGACATAAATTTGTAAGGTCCCCATCAAAAGACTGCTATTGACGCTTTAAATTAGAATATTCCCGGGGGCGGACATCCGGGCATTTTCACCACCTGGCAACCATCACGGTGAATACAAAGGCCGAAAACTCTCAGAAAACGGTACTTTGGGATGGTTGTTGAGACTCCCCTGAACAGTATAACAAGATTACCCCTACATGTGTAACATATATAAATTCGGTTGTTCAGGATTACTTCAAAGTTAAGTTTGTGTTGTTTTCTTGAATTTAGCTATTTTCACCGGCTCCTCGACCGGCGTTCCACAACAGTGCACACAGAGCCCATAGAAATACAGTGATACGTGTCATAGCAAATGATATACTGGTACATGTGAACTGCAGTAAAACCTGTCTTAACTGAACATATCTGTATCCCGAAAGATAATCCCTCTGGCCTAATGTTTTTTTTCAACTAAAATGATAAAATCAATTGAGAGCCCCTGTATTAAACAGAATTAAACTCAAATCACTATACATGTATGTATTTTGTTGGTGTAATGTATTTTATTGTGAATCACCATGACTTCAATTGACTTGTCTGACAGATATAAACTGGTCATTACACACAGATAATTAGTGAAGCTGCATGTGTTACTACCCGGTACATGTATTGCCAACTTTCCTAGTGCACCATGTGTTATTACAAAGTTCCTGGTACACAAATCAAGCATAAATTTGGAGGCATACAAGCTACATAAAACTCTTGTTATCGCAACTGCACTTTTGATATTGTCCTTAATAAGGGAAAAATAACCAGGTCCTTCTTGATGAGAGACATTGAACTATGATTTCTTTGTCACTGTTGATACCGGTAGTTGCAGTTGATACTGACATCTAGTATGCAAAAGTGATGTTAGGAACTGCATTGTCTTTTTACATTTGCATGTAACAGCATCAACTTGCAAAATCTCATGTGACCACAGTTTGGCCAATCACAGCACAGGATCTGAATAGGATTCACTTCTTCTCTTTGACATCTTTGGGTTTTGCAGACCTTGCAAATTGCTGGTGACAATAGTTAAGGAATCAGTATAGTGAAGCATAAAGTCTATGAAGTATGAAAACTATGATTTGGAAAAAGTTTTTATATATATCCATCATGATGACAACCATTTAATTTCACAAAATTATTATATTCAAATTTGTCTGGATATGAGACCTTGGTATTGCTCGCCATTACTTCCTATACATTACAGATTCACTATCATTGATAATTTCTAAAGTATTTACAAAAACAAAGGTCAAAATTACCAGGATGTGTGACCTTTAGGGTCATGCAGAAGGGCTATTTACATCCCTTCTTACTATATTTATTATTTCTTACTATATTTATTATGTTATGTATTATTAAGAATTAATCTTATCAGTAATTATATAATTATCATCTCTGTACTGAAGCAAAGCATTGTGTCTGATTGCGTGAGAGACAGCTACATGTAGGTGAAAGGTCAGATTCCATCAATTAACTAAATTAGATGTTGTATTATGCCAGTTCTTGTAAGCAGTGTTTGTAGTAAGCAGTGTATTGTGCTGTTTTCTGTTTTTGTATTTTTGCTATTTAATCATTTTAATTCCTACTGGGGAATTTTTATGTGTTCTCAATAAACCTAAAATATTTTATGATGATATACATTCCCAGAAGTCCTTGTAACTCGCTGTCTCAAGGTTGAGATGAAGTATTCAATGATAAACAAGTTTGCTAATTTCCAGACATGTGAATTTATTTGTTATTATTAAGGTGTTTTTTTAATTTTTACCCTACTACAGAACTGTCCCATGTGTGTCAGATAAAATTCTAAACAGTGGATTATTTGTTCACGTAAAAGCCAAAAATAACTTCTATACATGTAGACGCATGTCATCAATTGATTTCATTTCAAGTAATTAATGAGACATCAGTAGCACAAAAGGATACAACCACAAGTGGTTTGCCATGCAATAAATAACCATTTGTTTCTTTCACTGCTTTCTGTGCTTTCTTTTCGTTCGGCAAACCGATAAAAGCTTGACCTTTCATTCGACCTTCTTTCATTAGGCGCACATCAAACCTGAATAATAACAGCGAAATAAATTAAAAATTGCAACAACATATCTGTTACCATCAAATCAACATTAATTAATAGTTGATTATGAATCTGGGACGGAAGGCATGTAAAGGGAGAGAAGGGCAAATATAACTTCTATTATCATAACCCCGTTAGTTAACAAATTTAAGATATATAGTTTTGTTTATAGTAATATAGCTGGAATATAACCATGTCAGAAATATGATTTTTTAACATTAAAATGATTGACATTTGTATCTGATCGTCAAACAAGTACTTGTCCATATTGAGAGATATTGCTCTGGAACAGCATTCAAAATCAGCCATTTTGAATACATGTATATATATATAACATGATTTATAACGAATATATAAAATTTGAATATAATCAGTCAAAGCATTTAAGAGACATGGCTCTAGAAGCTCAATCATTAAAACAAAATGGCCGCCAGTCAGCCATTTTGAATCCAATCTGACAAATAAAATGACGTGCATCAGGAACCAGTAATGTCTAATGTATGTACCAAGTTTGACTGAAATCCATCCATAAATGCCAGAAATGCTTGATATTTGATGATTTTTTAGCACAAAAATGACCACCATTCGGCCATTTTGAATATGATCGTCGAACCAATATATCTGTTTATCTATGACATGATGTATAATGAATATTTAAAATTTGAACATAATCAGTCAAAACAAGTCAGAGATATGGCATGAGAACCACATTCATTAAAACAAAATGGCCTCCAGCCGGCCATTTTGAATCTTATCTGAAAAACAAAATTATTTGCATGAAGGGCCCATAATGTCTAATGTATATACAAAGTTTGAACAAAATCCATCTGTAAACAGCCGAGAAATGCTGGATTTTTAGGATTTTTCAGCACAAAAATGGACGCCATTCGGCCATCTTAAATCAGATCGTAAAACAACATGTTGTGCATCAAGGTCCTATAATGTCCAACGTATATACAAGGTTTGAACAAAATCCATCTATAAACAGCTGGGAAATGCTTGATTTTGATGATTTTTAGCACAAAAATGGCCGCCATTCGGCCATCTTAAATCAGATGGTGGAACAAATTGACGTGCATATGTATAATATCATGTGTGACGTATGTGTGAAGTTTAATTGTGATTGGTCCAGGCATTTCAAAGATACAGGTCCGGACGCACGCACAGACGCATGCACGCACGCACAGAGGTCAAAACACAAGTCCCTATTTTCGGACTGCGTCCGAACGGGGACTAATAAAGCTGCTTGTTTATACTTACATATCTTTTTCTAAATCTGATGAAAAGTCTATATAGCGACCAAAGATATAATGTAAATCCTGTAAGTAAAAAAGAAATAGAGATACCGGTAATTTTATTTCATTCCTAATATTAAATTCACCAATAATCCAAAACTTGCATGAGAAACATAAATATTTCAAAATATCATGCAAATGAGTGAATCTTGTTTGTGTTCATTTTGGGGTTGTTCTGCTATCCTTGCAAGTATCCTTGCTTACTCGGAAAGCAAGCATTTTAAATTTTTGTTCTGTTGACGCAATCAAACCTTTCCAAGCGTCCACTGCATTCCTGCCATTGGTTAGAATATGTTTGATAGGCGCATACATGGAACTCACAATATCTTGAGATCCTCATTGCCTACCAAACCATACATTGATATTTTATAAATCCTTAATACATACCTTCTCTTCAGCTTGCTTAGAAACATTTTTAACATAAAGTCTTGTTGTTGGTTCTCCTGGATCATAATTTTTAAACGCAGGCGTCTTTCGTGTCTCTATTTTAATAAAGTTAAAATACATTGTATATGAAATTATATTAACCCTTTCCTTTGAACACCAATTTTCCTAAAAAACATTTGGTGCAATATTTTGTAAATTTGTTTTTTTCAATAATTTCTTTATTAAATTTAGTGTTGGCTTTTAATTAACTTTATGAAACTCTGAGAGATAAACTCTTCCGCTGAATAACGGTTTGAATAATGTTCCTCATGCAGTTAGTTGCCAATGCCTAATTTGCATATATGCTTCCCTGTACAATGGTCAGCATAAAAATGGACAATTCCACAGTGACGGGAGTTCAGAGGGGTTGGAAGTTATTTCAGTACCTCGTGGAATGTGATTCTGTGTTTTAGACTTGCTTATGTCACAGGCATTCTCATGCCAAGAGGAAATATTTTTAGCTTGACATACAATACATTAGCACTGAATAAAATCTGAGTTGTCACCCCCAGACTGTGGGTATGTTAGAACAAGGGAGACAACACCAATATATAATAGGATAACCAAATGGTCAATTGAAAATGTCAGAGATAAAAACATGCACCATATGGAAACAAAATTAGTCAATTATCTCTTCTGTAGGTCTTATGCAACTAATCAACCAATGGCTGCTCGTAGCCATCAATTTAAATGCCTTGCAAGAACCAATGAAATTTTTTAAATATTTTTTTTTTCTCAGGGGCTCCCTGTTTGAGGGCGTGATCACCTGGGTCAGAGGTGAGACCAACATGTGGTCTTTTGTTTACTACTTAGCGACTGTGTACACCTTGGTGTTTTTCCAGTGATTTCTCTAGGTGCAATCCAAATACAGTAGGTGTGTCTTGTTTACCTGAGATTTGCAAGAGTTTGAGCTGGCCAACATGTTAGTTTTTTTCATGTGGTTGATTACTGGCATGTTAATTTCCCATTTTTGAGCCATGTAATCCACTTTTGTTCATCATTTTCATATAGCAATCTATGGAGATTCAATTAGTGGTATAAACCCTGTAATGCTACTAGTGGCAGAAGATATCATATGGCACCCATGAAAATATTTTGAATTTTCATCACGAATATTTTCGAAACAAAGATTTAGGTATGATTTCTACTATGTAAATAAAAAATCACTAGTTAGGATTGCAGTGAAAAATACAAAGAATCTAACCAGGTCTGAGAAAACACAATTTCTTACCATCTTTTGATAATCTGTTTTGTTTTAATTCTTTTTCTGTGATAAATTCTGTACTTTCCTCGGTTTCTTCTTCACTACTTTCCTCTTCTTCTTGAAGCACACTGACAGGTTCTATTCTACCAAACCCTGAGGGTTCTAATGACTCGCTCGTATTATTGTCTTCTTTTTCGGTTATGTCATAGGATGATTCTACAATACAAATATGGTACACAGTAATAACAAGGATAATGAGCCTCAAAACTTGACAGTTTTTGAAAAAATTTTCAGATGTAGCAAATATACTTGTCCTTTCATTAACATCATAGACAAAGCAGTTACAATAACACATTATCACAACAAATTAAAATAATCCAGAAATTTACTAAATTGGGCTTGATATGAATTAATATTAATTTTGTTGAAATACAAAAGGTTGAAAGATTCAAAAAAAATTACTACAAGTTATTGTGTGTACAAAGAAAAGGTTAATGCTGAGGTAGCAATGACACTAGCGACACTGACAACGAGGACACCAAAGTTCAGAACAGACACCACAAAAAAAGAAATTTTTATCTGATCATGTTCTGAAATTTACACAATATGAACTTGTCAGGAGACCATCAGATGTCAAATATGCCAAACTTGTCAGGTGAAAATCAAAGTGGTCAAACTCGTCAGGTGACAATCAGAAAGGTCAAACTCGTCAGGTGACCATCAGAGAGGTCAAACATGTCATACTAACCTTGGTGCAATGTTCTCTCAGGAACTCGTCTCCCTGGCAATGATTCAGACAATTTAAACTCCATTTTTTTAGTGACTTGCTGTTGTTCCTGCTTTTCAAATATTTCAGCAGGTGTGTACGTAGATGTTGATGACCCAGTGGGTGCTGTCGGTACTTGTGTATGTAATAACTGTTGTAATTTGGGTCTTTTAATTGTCATGCTTTTCTTTTTTTGTAGAGGTCTTTTTACAGGAGCTTTCTTTATATCACTGTATAAGTGGATAAAATGTCAAATTTTAACAATTGTCAGATTGTCCAATGTTATTTATTTGTTTATTAAATAAATAAATTTATTCATTATTTATTTATACAGGCAAAGAAAACAGTAACATATATGAAAGCCTTGGGGAAGACTATTATAAACTCCTGGGGTGGCAGACCGACTGTGCACATTTTTTTTCTTCACTTATTTTGATTAATTTGATGTAATTTTGTTCCCACTTTGTGATATATTTCTTTCCTTATATTTAGGCATGCAAAATTTGTTTTTGTTTTTCTGTCACTGATACCTGGAAGATTATTTTTCCTGTGCATTTTATTTTCCAATTCTTCCACAGATCCAACACACTCCCACCCACCCAACACACAACAGCCACCACCACCACCAAAGCCATTACCACCACAACCAGTTGAGTTTATTATGGTCCACCTCTTAATTTAGCTCTCAAAGAAAAAACAACCAACCAACCAAATTAATTACTCCTTGCATTGTATTTGCCTGTGTTCACCAAGAACAGGAACAGTACACATGACTGATAGTTTAAACATTCCCATTTGATAAGTCTCCCACACTAAATACCATGTATTTGGTGATGTGCACAGATTGCACTTTAGTTTACACTGTTGAGTGAACAGTCAGCCACATAGATTAAACAGACATTAGAATCAACACGAATTGCACTCTATACATTGTGGCAGCATACAGCACTATATGGTTGTCAATGTGTTAAGCTAATAGTGCTAATATTCGTACACCAGTATGTTACATAATTTAATAGCAATAATTAAATCAATTTTGACATTTTCAAGCTGACACTGTTATTAATAAAGTAATATTATATTTACTAATATCCTCAATATTAATTACATATATTACAATGCTTGTAATACTTATTATTACCAATATTATTTACTTTAAAAAGTTAAAATTATTTATTTATACAGTTAAAATTGTTATTAATATTAATAATACAGCAATTTTAAAGTTGCAAAGATTTAAGGAGATTAACTTTGCACCATATTAATCTGGTAACACCTTTAAATTCATTTGAATGCTCAAATTGGATTCCCACCATTGTGTGCACAGACAGTGTGTGGGTATACCTTGATGTCTGTTTGTCTTCATCATCAGTCTCAAACTCTGATTCTTCTTCGCTTGATATCTGCATTTCTGCTGCTTCAATGATATCTTCTTGAAATTTACCATCATGCTAAAATAGATGTTAATTACCTGGTTAATTACCTATGTTGTCATGGTTACAACTTTCACTAATTCCAAGCAATGTGACATTTAGAGCTATGGAAACTGGTACACGGTAACAGGTGAAAATAAAGAAAGAATTTCCCTGTGATCTGAACAAAGCCTTGAGAAATTATTTCAATACCACAACAATTACAAATACATCCGTCGTTATTTTATTTCTTTGTCAGAATCCAAAATCTTCATAAAATAATAATCACATGATGTAATGATGACATGCCCTGAAGAAATCATTGATTGCAAGTGAAAAGTGTGGTGGAAATCAATGACGATGCATTTTGCAATTTAATTTCCCCAAAGCAGACACTATAATAGTGCCCCTAATCTTGCACAATGATTTTTAGAGAAAGTGGTTGACTTTGTGCCCACCCTCTAAAAAACGTGTTTGTTTTAAGGTGAGTATGCTAGTCACTAAGTAAGACTATGGTAACCACTTCGGATTAATATTTCTCAACACTAGAAGGCGGCAGATATATACTCACTTCAATAGGTGGCTCTGGTGTTAGTGCTCCAAACGGTGGTGGTAAATTCATCTTATTCATTAAATGTAACACTTGAACATAAAACTGTGGTTCACCTATCATTGCATGTAGTATATTTGTTAAGATATCACTGGTTGGAGGTGGATATATATATTTCAATCGGGGATCTGACGGATAATTAATGCTAAAACATAAATCAGAAAAAAAGATGCATTAAAAGATTGATATTAAATCATGGTTGAAAAATAGAGAAGAATACAGAGTTTATGTTGAAAGATAAATTATTATCAATGAGGAAATAAATTACAAACTAACTTGATGAAGTGATTCTTATTTCTTCAAACACAGCTGACTTAATTTTAACGTGAATCTGATGTTGAAATCAAAATCTAATTCTGAGTTTGAAATCTGAAGCTCTGAATTTTGAATTTAAACACAAATCAAAATTTGAATATGCAATCTGTGAGGCTGAATCCAAGTTTTAAATCTGAAACTATAAGTGAATCTCAAATTGACAGAGTTTTGAATCCGACTCTGACACTGAATTGAAATATAATTCTAAAGCCAACTTCACACTCACTTACCCCAGAGAGGGCGCTATTCCAATAAATTGTTTACTTTGCTCCTGAATATGCTCTTGTAAAGTCAAGTGAGATGTCTTCTTCTTTTCTTTTTCTTTTTCAACATTTTCTTTACTTGAGTCTCTGAAGTAATGAGAGAAAGTGAGTTAATAATACATCAGTAATCCATTCATTTGGGAAATTCCGTGAAAAGGTATGATATTGCACATTTGTATAGTGTCCAATCACAGTAGCTATTGGAAAGCTGTTGGATTAGATATCATTATTTCTCATCTATATAACAGTCATGCTGATTGGTCACAACGTATCCACTTGAAGTTACATGTACTATCCATAGTTATTGATACCATGGTTGCATGACGATATTCTTAACAAGCAAATTAGGGAACTAACATCAAATTTGAACTTTGTATATTCAATATGATAATTCAAATAGTGACTTTGTTTCAAACAATAATGGTGTTGACTGATAGAGGCAAGTCATCACAACAGCAATGCAAGTACAAGTGTTGCCCCCCACTGAATACACATACAGCATGTTAATACCGTAGCATTGCTTTGAGCAATACTTCCCATTTTGAATCAACAAATCGGAATATTGACCTCTACTGGTACTTACCTATTTTTTTTCTCTATTGATTGGCTGGGGAGTAAATGTTGTGGTAATTTATTTGCATATTCCACCACAAGGCGATGATTTAGTACAGTCAGCTGATGGAGCCTATTCAGAGCCTGGAGAAACAATAATGTCCACATAATATTATCATTTCACATCAACTAATTTTTCGAATAGTGAAATAAGTTATTAATAAACCAGGTCTTGATCTCCCCAGTTCTTTCATTTTGGTGAGGATTGTGTACGATATTAACTATTTTCTGATTTATTTTGTGCTTGAAAAAAATCTTTTGTTGATATTCAAAGACCATTTATCCATACAGAACTAAAAGACACATGTTCCATTAATGCCTCATTTGATATAGCATAGAAAGTAGCCAATCATTTTGTGGCTCAGCCCACGCCACAATACTCTGGAATTTCTGCTCAAATTTTGCATCAATGGTCAGTGGGCGACCTTGACATTAATTGGCTGAGAAATGTTATTAATCTAAATATACTAGTTTTGGCAACGATGAAAAACAGTTTTCCCCATGCATATCAACTGATAGTTACCACGGTGATGAAAAACATGTCTGCCCATTCTGCATAATGTAGTGAATAAATCTAACGGTATATGGTTACCAAGCAAAATCTATTGTGGGATGGAGTATAAACCACAGGATAATAGACTGGTTGTGAGGCTACATTTGGTCCAACAAAACAACAGCAATGAAACTAAAAATTCAGCCCTGAATTCTGAATTCACATGCACAATGTTATTATTTTTTAGAAAATAACATTATATACGGTATCATAAAACTGATATTTCACCACAATTTGTTTTACGCTACATGAGTAAAATGTTGAAAGTGGCATATTCATTTTTATTCCATTATCTTATTCAATTTCCCCTAATAATTTACATAATTAAGAATACGTTGTTCAAATTAAATCATGATAAAAGGAAAATACAGTATCCCAATGACAACTTTAAATTCATGTCAAAGGATCTTACCTTTGTAGCTTTGGTGTTATCATTAAAAAACGCAACTGCTGCATTTTTCTGAAAATTAAAATAACAAAATCAGTCAACTGTTGCTGAATGATACAATCACTTTGTTTTGGGTCAAACTAAAATTATATAAAGAATCTCATTTAAAGTTACACTACATTAAGCTTCAATAGGGTTGTGAAAGTATTAAGTACCGTAAAATCTGTATTAGAAGCCGCATCCCTAATAGAAGTCGCACCCATTTTTTTCGAATAATTGAGAACCAAAAATTCATCATTTCTCATATGTGTAGATGCTCTATTAGAAGCCGCATCCCCTCTGTTGCATTGTACTATTTTAATAGAAGCCGAGGTTTCTAATACAGATTTTACAGTAATTGATGTGATGGCCTGAGTTTGCACAGTTTTAAAATATATGTACTAAATATTGTGTCCGAATGTCAGTGATTGTGTGTTCAAATTTTATTACGGTAGCTAATGCATGCCCATCATATATTTCACATAATAGTAAAATTAAGACCTAAATAAATCTCTATGAATAATCTAATGGTATAATTTAATGTACATGTAAATGTATATCCAACAAGTCAGAAAAAATGTAAACAATGTTCAGTACAGGTCGGCCTATATAATAAGTGCTGACCAGCAATATCTGAGTTAGGATCCTTCTTATCAGTGCACTTATAATGTACTACAGAGAATGGCAGGTTTTCTGACCCATGACTGCGCCATTATGGTTTATTAAATACTTACCATGGGTCCTTTATCACTCATACATATCACTTCATTGGCACCAAAATGTTTTAATAATTCCTCTTTTTCAGATTTATTCAGTTCGGCTGGGAGATGTCGAACCAGCAGAGCATCATCTTGGCACTTTTTCATTGACCTGAAAAAATAAATTATAATATATTAAAGTTCATATCAATAATGTATTATTCTAATAATGCTTGATGAAAACATTGGGATTGTATGGAAATGAAATGAACAAGGTTATCAGACCAGCAATTCTATTTAAAATGCAATACTTTATTTTAGCTGTGGAATTAATTTTCGCTGACTTTTTGGGTGTTTTGTATGGAATTAATTTTCACTGATTTTTGACGAGTTGGATGTAAAATATAGGAAAAAAGGTATATTCACTGGATTTTATTTTCACTGAATTATTCCGTCAGTGAAAATTAATTCCAAGTGAAAATAAAGTAATTTACAGTATATGCTAATATATAAGGACAGTAGAAACACATTTCCTGAGTTGAACCTTCACCGTTACTTTCACAGCTATGGGTATTTATCGCTATATGATAAGAAATGACAAGGCTTTATAAAATAAGCGTATACAAGGGGTGTGATTTGTGATGAAGATCTCATGTGAATGAATAAGTGTCACAAAATAGACCATTTTAAGAGATCTCGCGTTATGTGTGGAAATGAATGTAAAAACAGGACAAACAAAGGTCATATCAACGTAGTGGTGTCAAAAATTGCTTGGAATTCAAAAAATGCAATGATAACAACTGATGATAACAACACATGCTAAAAACGTAAAGGC
Organism: Saccoglossus kowalevskii; assembly: GCF_978046115.1. Taxonomy (NCBI): domain Eukaryota; kingdom Metazoa; phylum Hemichordata; class Enteropneusta; family Harrimaniidae; genus Saccoglossus; species Saccoglossus kowalevskii. The sequence goes on along the minus strand of NC_140650.1, from coordinate 13,560,422 downwards.
TTGTTGGTAGACGCTTGTTTGTAAACAATGACACCCCATGCCCATCTGACGCATGCATAGGTGATGACTCCCCAGCTTTAATGTGCTGTACACATTTGATGATGGTCAATTTTTTGAAGTAAGGGTATCTAAATGCAATATTCCCCTGTCAAAGATCGGCCTTTTGACTTTGAGTTATGAAAAAGGGGAATTCGAGTTCAAAATCAAATTAATTTTTGCGTCAGAAGTTTGGTCCACGTCTTTCACGCAATACACGAGATCTCGCAGTTGAACATAAAATCATCTATTGCAACAACAGACATACATTTCTATAAATACTGAATACAAATGAGTGAGCCTGTGAAAGAAATAGTTAATGTTCATCTTGGATGTTGTTTCAATGTCCTTACATATTCACAAATGTTGAATCTAGCCGTTTTCATTTGACACACAAGCGGAATTTGATATTTAACTGGTAACAACAACCTGTGTTCACTACATTGCACCACAGTCCCTCACAAAGACAGTGATTGCATTTAACATCGATGTATTTTGATTGATTGATTTGGTAAAGTACAAACATTCTCTGATAATTATTCATTCTAGTAGTATATTATTTATCGCAAATCATCTGTAAATTGCTGCATACTGGACCACGGTTCCAGTTCTGACAGTGACCATAAAAAACAAAACAACAAAAACAACATAATTTTAAGCTAAGCAAAATTATCACATTTTAAAAAACATTATGACATAAGAAATGTGATGGCATACTAACATGTTTACTCGTGATTACTTTCCAGACCAAGCCAATATCAAACAGTGATGTCAATCAAAACACAGTCATCATGCCGCACATGTGTTGTTTGTAAAGTTGTAGAGAATCAGCTGTTTACCTGGCGGGAGCGCCACCAACCAAAATCACGAATGTGACTTGCTCGCGTAGATCGCGAGAGTTTCCTTCGGGAGTGGATCGTGACCCGGAAGTATAATTTGTTTGTCATTGGCAACGGGTTGAAAACACTGGCTAGAAGTTTAAATTGCATTTATGAGCGATGGTTGTTTTGTTTTGAATCAAAACTTGAGTTAATCAGTTCGGTAAGTAAGTCTTATATACAGTATGCATTAGATAGTCACAATATATAAGTCAGATGAGATGAATTTATTCATTTCATGGTATTTCTAGTTATAGACCAGTAGGCGTCAGTCACTTGAGTTGAGCATTACACTTGTACCCTGGATTATTTTAGTATTGTATACATAGAGGCATAAATCTACTATGGTAATTGTAATACCTAGTATTACTATGGGTAAACGTGTTTATTTCTGACATGAACTCAGATGTTCACCGTGTTTTGTGGTGACTGATGAAAAAATACATTCTAATTTGAACAGTTACTAGGTTTTAATTTAGCACAATAAGCGAAAATAAAACTCAGCAAATAATTACTAGTAAGCCTTATACAGTAAATCATTCTACTATTATAGTTGATGAAGTTAAACTGTGTATACATGTAAATAATGTCAATGTTCAAGACTGCACAATGTGATGAGGTTATTGTGTGTATAAATTTCCTTCACATTGCATCAAGTCCTCTTACCCTTCAGATGTTTCACAAGATATGTCTTTGGGAAATGTCAAGCTTGAAATCTACTATAGACGTGAAAGACATATGTGTACTGCACCATAGACTGACACTGTCAAGTAAATTTTATATGTAGTGAGCATAAACATAAACGGTTAACATAAAACAGGTGTCAGTTTAGGTTTCACACCTGTAAATAAAAATGTATCTTTTTTGGAAAGCACTGGACGAATGTAGCATCCTATTTTCTTTGTGAATTAATTTCTGGCCAAGTCAACATTTTTACATTGTGCCCCCAATTATAAGTGATTAATAAAGTTGACATTTTTGAAAAATGCGGGGGTGATCAAAATGTGATAGATTTTATAGCTCGCTGAAATAGGTGTCAACAGTACGCAGGTTAGTCATAGTCAAAGCACCCTCATTTCAAATTTTTTTATTTTTGATTGAAAATTGAATGTTTCTTCTCGTACATAATGGAGAAGTAAGACATTCCAGAATCACATGACCTATTGATACATCATTACTGTAGTCAAAAGAATAACTTCATCGATCTATATTTCAACAAAATGTATTATTATATTGTTCAATAATAATTTTGTACAAAACATATTTTTAAAATTGTTATCAAAAGATTATGAAATAAAGCACTACATTTACATAGGTGACAAAAGTGGACATGTTATTATTATTTTAAAGGTATTTTAATTTTTCTACGCATAGAATTGTAACCATCCAAAATGTCACGAGCACAAGCTGAGAGTGTCATAAAGAACATCATTAGAGAGATAGCACAAGAGTGTGCTAGTAAAGGACAAGCTGTCTCTGAAACTTTGGTTGCTTTTATGGTCAAAGCTGTAGTGTTGGATCCAAGGAATGAATTTAATGTAGACAGAACGCTGACGAAGGATGATGTCCACAAACTTATTAAGGTAAATCACATTTTTATTTGCAGGAACGATTTAGGTGAAATCTTAAAGTGAGATTTTTTTTTTTTTTTTTGGATCCTGAAGATTATCTGTTGAGACTCTTATCAACAGTAAAATATGATATCAGTGAGAAAAGAAAAAAATACAAAAAACATTGTATCTATTGATACAACTTTCAAGTGTTGAAATTTTATATTTTCAGAACTAATGTATGAGTACTTATTTTTCAGTTGTGTGTAGATCGACTGTTAGACAGCAGATCACCAGCTCTAGACACAGTTAAAATGCAGGTCTATTTTGATATGAACTATACAACAAGAGGTAAGTAGTGACACTGGGAAACAATAATCATGTAATATATGGAATGTTTAAAGTAAAAAAGCACAAATCATGGTAAAATAAGTTTATTTGGCTAGTCTTTTGTGTTCAGCTTCTAACGAAAATCCAACTCTGTAAATGACATCAACTGTAAATGTGTTACTTTTCATCATCAACAGCTGACTTTCTAGAAGAGCATAGGAGAGTATTGGAATCTCGTTTACAACCAGTTGTGAGAGAGATTACCGACAGTCGTGCTAGAACTCGAGAAGAATTAGAGAGTCTGTACAGAAAGATAGTATCAGCAGTCTTACTCCGATCAGGTTTGGGATCACCAACAGATATTGCAGTAGTCAGAGAAGCAACTGGTATGTCAAGATTACTACTTATTACATTTATTTCCAAATTTTCTATGGTTTTAATTGTTATATTGAAGTTAAAAACCAATGCTTATATTTCCTATTATAGTAATTAAATGGAAACATTATTGTCTATTCAAAACTTTGTATAGTGATGCCCCAGATACTTACAAAAATTGTCTTTAATAGACAGCTAGTCTATGTATTGAGGTTGATTAATTGTGAATACAAATAGGACAAACAAACAACAGTTTGAAGTGTAATTTGTCAACAGCTATATGAAGACTGAGAATAAATAGACATAAACTTGCTTGCTTGGATTAAATTGAAATTGTCTATAAAGAGACTAGTGTAAAACATCGAATTTGAAATCATCTACCATCATTTTGGCCTTTATACTCAGTTTTACTTGACTGAACCATCACTAACATTTGAAAGGTGTTACTGCAGTTATTGTTAGTATAACCTGGTTATAATAGGATAGTACAGCAGTTGTCAATACATCTTGGAATCTTGACCAGTATCACATAGTGTCTAAACGTGAGTGTGGCCATTCTAATGCCGTGTTTATTTTCACCTGTAGCCGCATTGCAGAGTGTCTTTCCACAGACAGAGTTGGGTACATTTATGTCACTTGTGAAGAAAGATAAAGAGAGACAGCTGGTGGAATTAACACATATAGTAACTGGTATTAGACTCTTTAATAAAGAATGTGGTAAAGGAGGGGAAGGAATCGATGATTGTAAGTAAATTGCAAATGATAAGGCTAACAATATGTAGTAAAATGTGAAATTTTATTTACACTACGAAATCTTTATATTTACAAAAACTCATAAAATTGAAGGAACTCGAACTTGTTTCCAGGGAAACAATGACTACATATTTCCCTATAGTGTTATTTTCTACTTTGTCGGCCATTTTGGATTGGATAATGCATAAAAGTAAGATCAAATTAGATTCAAATACTTCTGGTACCTTAAGTTTATTCTTAGGAATTAAAAACAGATAATCACAAAAAATAATTTAACTAACTTCAGCGAATTATTGTTCCCCAAGTGGGATACGTACTGTCTCCATGACAATTATCAAATATCGAACTTGTTTCCAGGGAAACAATGACTACATATTTCCCTATAGTGTTATTTTCTACTTTGTCGGCCATTTTGGATTGGATAATGCATAAAAGTAAGATCAAATTAGATTCAAATACCTTTGGTACCTTAAGTTTATTCTTAGGAATTAAAAACAGATAATCACAAAAAATAATTTAACTAACTTCAGCGAATTATTGTTCCCCAAGTGGGATACGTACTGTCTCCATGACAATTATCAAATTTGTATCTACTTAGCATATTAAAGTGTAAAGTAAGGTATAATGTTCCTGCCCTTTATTTTCTGTATCCTAACAGCATGTGAACCCATAATCTTGAAAGTATTCAGTAGAGAAAATGACATACTAGTAATCTTCATTTAATACACACTTAAAATTAAGAAAGAATGACCCCCCCCCCCCAATTGGAATTTAGTCGTTGTATTGGTTTTCCTGTCATTTTTGTGGGTAGAACATAAAAATAATAAATTAATATGAAAAATAATAATTGACTAATTTGAGTGAAATAAATTAAAAAGTTTCACCCTAAATATGGGTGTTCATATTTTGTTAGTTATAAATGGCAGTGATCAGTAAAAATGTGTATGCTGATATTTTTATTTTAATCTGTATCTATTTATAACCAGTTTGTTTTTTCATACCTTCAGCATTTTTCAGTTTGTGGATTAAAATTTCTTTTTTTACAGTGCCTGCTATATTGAATGAAGCCGTGCCAGCGACAACGCAAAATGTGGATATTGAGATTCAAAGAACCACAGACACAGCATTCAGATATACTGGTCAGTTTCGCAGTAATTTTTTCAAATATTCCTTGGCAAAAAAAAATTTGGCCCAATCTGTTCATGCAAAATTAATGATATACCAATGAGAATTAAATAGATTTATAAAATAAAAAACTTTTTTTTCAATATCTATAATTTTTCTGACATTTATCTGCATGCAGTTAAATAAAATAAATTACATTTTTTTTCTTTGTAGCTTTGATGGAGAAAATGATGTCTGGTGAAGTGCATGATGGTCCATCATTACAATTATTAAAAGATTCCGATATTAACGCCAGACAACATGAAGCATTTTTGAGAATTATTCTGGTGGGTGAAAGATTCATATTCTGAATTTCCACAACATTGAATCAACATTGTTGATACAAGGCCTCCCTGAAATATGTTATTCATGATGAGTAGTCACTAGAGTTAGATCTGTTTCCATGGCAACAGACAGGTGCCCCCCCCCCCCCCCATCTTGGTTGCATTCTACTTCCTGATGGTGCAACAACTATGCATTCAATAACATATTTTGATTATTAAATCTGCAATGTGTCATGGTGGTCCTTTAGTGTGCATGATTGATGTGAGTTCCATGCAGGCTTTTAGACAGCTATCTGTGCTTTAGGCATGTACAAAATGTCACTTTCACTTTTGATTGAAAATTACCTGTAATTTAAATAAACAAAAAAAAATAAGGCTATAAGTCTTTGTTTACGGACTAGCAACTACATGTACTAAATGTATCTATTTATTGTTACCATAACAGTTATGTGCAAGATGTTAACACTGATTGCTTCTTATTACAGAATGATGTGATCAACTGTGCGCAACAAGTGGAGATGCTTGAAGCACAGTTAGCATCCAGAATGGAGCAGTTACAAGCCACTGTGCAATCCAAAACAGCAGTGCCTACTGCACATGTTTATGTAAGTTGTTAAAACATTGTATACATCTAACAATGTTATGTATTCATTCTGATTACCAGTGTGCCCTTCTAACTGATTTTGTAGGAGTCTTGAGTGAAATAAAAACCCAAAAAATAAATTTGGATTAGCTACTGGAAGGAGAGGCATTTCAAGAAAAAAAAGATTGTATGTGGCTGTAGTGAGCTTTTGAGGGTGCAAACTAAACTGTTGTGACAATTGATTTCCTTTGTCTTCACACTTATTTTGTTTAAAAAACATGAATTTCAAATTATTAAGTTACAAATTCCATAACTATAGTGAAACGTTTTTTTGCTATATCAAGGATATCAATGTATGATTTTTTGTTACATCATTGATGTGCCAGGGAATGAGCATAAATAGTTGTGCCAGTGACACGTCATATTGGCTTAGAGTCACATTGCTGAGAGTTCAAGTAGTCAAAATGAAAAAATAATTTGTCTCATTTATGTAAGCTCAACTAATAGATCAAATACAACATATAGCTACAACTATAATTCTAAATTAGCTGGACGGAGAATCTGTAAAACACATAAAGTAGTATGATGCTAGTAAATCAAGCCTTTCATCTGGACAGTAGTAATTGTCTCCTTCAAATTTTAATTCAATTGATACAATATTACCTAATTTACTTTCCGAATACAATTTTGTGATTAGATTTATTTTTATTTATTCCTTACACAATGTTTTTATCAAACCTCAATCTATATGAATTGATTTCACTTGATGTAAATATGATTGTACTTGCAGCCACAGTTCATCAATTTGGCTCATATATGGAGTGGATTCCAAGATGAGATGGTTCTTCTTAGTGTACTTAGTAATATCCTGGCTAGTCTGGAACCATTCACTAAGGTATGATACTCATATACTTCTTCATCTTCACTGTAGTTGGCAAACTTCACTTTGTAATACATTTACTGTAATGACTGAAATTGTTATTTTATCCAATTTCGTACGTTGCTTGAATCAGCAGAATCATAATTGCTTAAAATCAATTTCCACTATGATAATATACATTTCTCTTAATTATGATAACTAAAAGTGTACTAGATAAATAGTGAAGAAGATATTATTTCTTTAAAATGATTTATTGATCATTGTTCTTATTTAATAATATTCCATAATTTTATATTTGTTATTGCAGGGACATCGTGATGTGTTCACTGATGAAATGCTGTCACCATTTATGGAGAATGTCTATGTTAAAACTGATGAAACTAGAATTAGAGAGGTAAAATTTATTCCATTGGATTGCAGCATTCCTGCTAAACCTAATATTTGTACTCAACTTTCTTGGTGACAATCTGAGCCACCCGTCCCTTAATATTGTATACTTAGAAGTAGAAACTCAATTCATTTGTCAAATTCTTTGAGAAAATAATAAAATTGCATTGTGCCAAATTTGTTTTAGGTGTCACACTGAGGTGTAAGTTTGCCAAACCACATAGTAGGTAGTGCCTAGTGTTTTTTTTCATGACAGCAAGTTTGAGGTGAGCTTTATTCTGGCCTTGTATCTGAATAACATGTGACTCCCAAACAACTTTTTTTCAGACAAGTGGAGGCGATAACAGAGTTAAACCATCAGACATGAAACATCTTGACTGGTTGTTTCCAGAAACGACAAAGAACTTTGAGAGATTACCATTACAGTATAGGGTGAGTGATTAATCACAATACATTCATATTGTATCAAAATCTCCAGTGGTAGTAATTTTTAATAGGCCTTTTGTATGACCCCTAAAGGTCACTCATCCTGGCACTGTCTGCCCCTAAAGGTCATACATCCTGGCTCTGTCTGACCCCTAAAGGTCACTCATCCTGGCACTGTCTGCCTCCCAAAGGTCATACATCCTGACAGTTTCCGGGTGTATTGAGGGGTCATGCATAAGGCCAATATACATTTATATAATAATTTTTCAATATACATGGATACTGTTTTTTTTTCAAGAAATAAGTTGTTCAAACATTTCACAAGAATCTTTTAAATAGGAAGTTGGAAATTTCTTTTTCTGTATTTAATTTTTTCTTTACATGTATGAACTACCTTTAATCATCAAAATACCATTCTCGTAGTCCCAGTGTGGCCCACTGAATTTCATACAGTTTATCATGTTTCCATTCATATTCTATGATATCACTGTGCATGTATATTATATTATATTATATAAATTTTCTCTTTTCCTAGGGCTACTGTGGATGGGCATTGGTGAAGTATGATCGTTTATTGTTGCCTGGCAACCCAGATATAGGAGTTCTACGTTACAAAGATCGATATTATGCATTCTCACAAAAAGAAGCGGCTTATGAATTTGCAAGTGATCCAGACAGGTGAGTGGACAACTTGTCTCATAGGCTTTGGTTATAATACTGTTATCACAAAGATTAAAATACTGGTCTTATAACCAGAAAGGTGTGGAAGAACTATGAGGAAAATAAACACTTTTCTAGCAAACTTTGTAAACTCTCAGAGACCTTTGTTTTTTAATGTTAATTCTTATTGTGACTGAATTTTCCTTGTTAGGTTTATTACATTGGTAGCTGAGGGAGCGAAAAAATCACCAGAGTTGATTCAACTGTTGGAATTACACACTCAGTTTGCCACTATTACTCCTTATTCACAGGTTGGTTTGATTTCATTTCAAAACTTATGCAAATCATGCATCCCCCATGGTATGCAAGTTATGATGCTATAATTTAATACTTGCATAAAATTTCACAATAGCAGTTTGTACATGCAATCACATATTCTGTATGAAGTTGTGTAGCTCTGTAGTAGTGAAATGCAAATCTATTAACACAAAGACTTTTTCAACAGTTACGTTTACTGCCATAACTATATAACGTAATAATAACAACCTTTATTGATATCGTATCCCCTCTGGGATCTAGATCAGAATACAATAAGGATATAAGGAACAATAATATATATTTATACATTTTTATTTTCTTCTTTCAATATTCTTAGGGTCGTGATCAAGGTAAGATGATTGAGAAACCGATTACCAAATGTGATATGGGTGTGCAAACTGACACGCATATACTTGAAACTAACATAGTCAAGTCATATGAATGGAACGAATGGGAACTACGCCGTAAAGCAATCAAACTTGTAAGTCTCTTTTAAATTGCAAACAAAGTAAAGAGTGAATTCATATTTTGACTAAATAGATTTTAAAAGGATGCAGAGGTTGTTGTTTTTATCACCAGAATTCATTCATAGATCTCAAATTTCATGTATAAAGCAACAAAGCCAGAACTCTGCTTTCCTTTAATAATTTTACTCATCATTTGGTATTATGTCACTAGTAAATTATTATTCCAAACTCAGACCATTCTGTACACTGATATTATGGATTTATTCCCAAACCCTCACAACATTGTCTTATGCAATTCAACATGGAGTCTTCATGGTAACTACTATGCACCCTTATTGTACACCAATATCTGTCTTGTTTGATCAACATACTATAGGCAATAATGTAGCCAATGTAACTGGAATCACATGGCAGTAGTCAGCTGTCTACTCTGTAATAGTATGTACATGTAATTTTGTCAATATATGATACTTTTCAGGCTAACCTCCGAACAAAAATAACTCATTCAGTACAGACTAACCTAAGTAACATGCGAAGAGATAATGTCTCTCAAGTCTATTTACCAAAGTAAGTACAGTTGACTTTCTTAATACTGCACTATATCTACTAACTAGTGAATTACTTTATAAATACAGTATGTTTAAAAAAATTGTTTTTAGTAAAAAAAGTTATTTCAACCCTCCAAAAAACAGACAATTTACACATTCAGTGGACCTCAGTCATATTTGTTTATTTTGTGACAATAACTCAATAATTCAATTCTCCTATTTGAGTAAATATTTTTGTAATTTTTTGCATAAAAATGTTATTTTCGACTTCTTCTTCTAAACAACTAGCTAGACTTTTGATATTTTATATGTAGTGACCTTGGATGGACCCGAGTCAGATTTGTTCATTTTGTGACAATACGCTAATTTTAGTGAATATTTTTTGTTAAAAATGCTATTTTCAAGTTTCTTAACTACCGGTATACAGCTGAACTATATCTGAAGACAAGCTGCTATTTTTAAATATTTGTCTTTATCACGAAAATGTCATTGGTTAATTGTTACTGGTGCATGTCAACTGTAGAACTGCTTGCCAGTTACTTACACTTAAAGGTGCTATACCACCATACATATTTTTATGGGGTGTGCATCTAGTCGAGCATGGACGCCAATTGGTTAATTATGGTACATTTTTTTGTACTTGTGCTGACAATAGGACTAATTAATTAAATCTAATTAACCTAATATCAACATTTTCTCCATTTAATCATAGGGATCAAGAATCTCAGACTAAACGTGATGGCGGTAGCAACGTGCCTAAACCACAGACGTTCTTAGCTGGATTACGTGGCGGTGGATTCCAAACTAGACCTACTATCATGACTAAAGTCGATCTCACTGTTGATGTGGACCAAACATAACTGCACTCCCGGCATGCAAATATTGTAAATTCAATGTTACTGTGTAAATTGTTTTTTATTAAAGTATGTGATGATAAGTTCAATGTCACTAGTTCAATTAGTTTTAGTCTATAATCTTTGCTCGTTCCAAAGTTGTTATCCCATTCCTTAAGCCTAAAGATGGTAAATAATCATTCAAGTATCGGTCAAACACAGACCATTCATTAGATTGAACAATTACAATCACTACTTTGATATACACAAGGATACTGAATTGTCAAAGTTTTCACTCTGTGTATTACTCATATTGGATGAAATGATAAGATTGAATTTATTTACAATATACGTTTAAAACTACATATTAATTAACCATGGGGTGTCTGTTACATAGCGTTACTTTTGTGTGTTAATTAGTCTTTTCAACCATTGTGCCTAGGCAAGTGGAGTGAAGTATAACTGGTATGGTTAAAATGAGCATGGACTCTAGACTATAGTACTTTCGAATTATTATTTCTAACAATTTTTTCTTGTACATATTACTGTTTTAAAATTGTAATTTCTGTACGAATTGTGAGTGAAATTAAACTGATTGTTCTCCCTTGTATCAACATTTGTGTTTTCATATGTACATGCTGTGAAGTGTCTTCTTTTATTCAGTCTATAACAGATCATGTTAATCCTAAGTTCCTTTATGTTTGACAAATAACCAATATTTCCCTCAAAGATGGTCTTCATTGATTGTAATTCGATTTAATTCCCTGTAAAAGGTAATGTACGTTGGTTTCTATATTAAGGTAGTTCACTAACAACATCACATAGACACATAGAACAAAATTGATCATTCAAAAATGTTTGTGTACAATGATTCACATACATGCAGGTCATTCATATTTAAAGTTTTTATGGGAAAGAAGGATGTGTTTTCAAGAAAACATGCAAAATAATCAAAAAAGCAGTCATTTTTAAAATCTTCTGACGCCATATAGGATTGACAAGCTCCAAAACACCACAAGCATACAATAAGCAGGCAGTAAATAGGTATGAGTTGTAATAGTTGCTAGTACTGTCATAAACGTATCCTAAAATCAAGGAAATGTCAGTGTATGACAATATACATTGTAATGATAGTAAAGACATAAGTTATTAGAACTTCATAACTTTTGCATACTTTATTAGCTCTATTATTAACACATGTATAAATAAATCGCTTCAGTATTTTTCCAGTATAATCAAAACATACATATGATACTATCTTTTACAATACATCAAAAGTTTTAAATTAAAATTCGTAATTAAGAAGTTGAAAGTACTTAAGGATGTGCACAATTCCACATACAGTATCTTAAATTTCATATTGAGCTTGGACTAACTTTATTTCGATATTGTACTATATCTTAGGAAATACAAATTCCAAAGGATTAGATCGATAACACAATATTTCGAAGACAGACATGTAATGCTGTGTTCATGCAATGTAAATCTGTACAATAACCATTTACACTTTATGTAACATACATAAGGACCCACCTGCAACAGGTGGTCCAATCAATCCGGCGAAACCGAGACCCATATTACAACACCCCAACAAAATCGTTGACAGTAACCACAACAAGGGAATGCTGCACTCCATTACAAAAACAGAATAAGCTGTACAATATTGCTAAGCTTAAAAAAGTTGTATATATAACTAGTTCACAAGCAATAAGTGCCAGACCTGCTGCCTGCCATGACATATAACTTTTACAGCCTATAAACATTCCATGAGATGCTCTTCCAATTACATTTGCATTTTCCCAAGCACTTAACAAAATAGGAGGCAACCGATAAGGTATTCCGTAAGAAATGGAATGTGGCACTAAACAAAGAACGATTGAATAAAATCCCAGGCCAATAATAAAAAATAATTGACATGTGTAAAAAGAAAAGTGGATCGCGAAAAAGCTTCTGATTAAATATTCCAGCCAGAAATTGACAACATTTGTTATTTTTCTGCATGTTGTATGTCTAGTTTCTTGGTGGTATTCGTCAGCATCACTTCTCATATGTTGCATCAGGAGATCGATCATATGAAGCAGATGGTCATATTTGTCACTGTTCATAACTCTGACGTCTGATACAGAAACCATTTCTTGGCAGCTTAAACACACATGCACAAACACAAACATTTGACGTCACTGCAGCCAAAATCAGTATGGATCCTCTCCATCCAAATACTAGTATTCCTGTTTGATAAAGTGGTGGTAACGCAATCCATCCTATTCCTACTCCAGTAAAGATAATCCCATTAGCAAGGGCATAGTATTTCTTAGCTGGAGGTAATCGCCATGGTCGGTGTCATAGACAGAAAAATACTGTATATATACTATTGTATATCACTGAATTAGTTATGCAGGCCCTGGCCACATTTTACTTACCTGAAATAACTCCATATGTCAAATACAGATGAATGAACTGGTATACTGCATTAGTTATGCAGGCCCTGGCCACATTTTACTTACCTGAAATAATTCCATATGTCAAATACAGATGAATGAACTGGTATACTGCATTAGTTATGCAGGCCCTGGCCACATTTTACTTACCTGAAATAATTCCATATGTCAAATACAGATGAATGAACTGGTATACTGCATTAGTTATGCAGGCCCTGACCACATTTTACTTACCTGAAATAATTCCATATGTCAAATACAGATGAATGAACTGGTATACTGCATTAGTTATGCAGGCCCGGGCCACATTTTACTTACCTGAAATAATTCCATATGTCAAATACAGATGAATGAACTGGTATACTGCATTAGTTATGCAGGCCCTGGCCACATTTTACTTACCTGAAATAATTCCATATGTCAAATACAGATGAATGAACTGGTATACTGCATTAGTTATGCAGGCCCTGACCACATTTTACTTACCTGAAATAATTCCATATGTCAAATACAGATGAATGAACTGGTATACTGCATTAGTTATGCAGGCCCTGGCCACATTTTACTTACCTGAAATAATTCCATGTGTCAAATATGGACGAATTAACTGGTATACTGTATTAGTTATGCATGTCCTCACATTTTACTTACTTGAAATAATTCCATGTGTCAAATATGGACGAATTAACTGGTATACTGTATTAGTTATGCAGGTCCGCCTCACACTTTACTTACCTGAAATCATTCCATGTGTCAAATATGGACGAATTAACTGGTATACTGTATTAGTTATGCAGGTCCTTCTCACATTTTACTTACCTGAAATAATTCCATGTGTCAAATATGGACGAATTAAGTGGTATACTGTATTAGTTATGCAGGTCCTTCTCACATTTTACTTACCTGAAATAATTCCATGTGTCAAATATGGACGAATTAAATGGTATACTGTATTATTTATGCAGGTCCTTCTCACATTTTACTTACCCGAAATAATTCCATATGTCAAATATGGACGAATTAACTGGTATACTGTATTAGTTATGCATGTCCTTCTCACATTTTACTTACCTGAAATAATTCCATATGTCAAATATGGACGAATTAACTGGTATACTGTATTAGTTATGCAGGTCCTTCTCACATTTTACTTACCTGAAATAATTCCATGTGTCAAATATGGACGAATTAACTGGTATACTGTATTAGTTATGCATGTCCTTCTCACATTTTACTTACCTGAAATAATTCCATATGTCAAATATGGACGAATAAACTGGTATACTGCATTAGTTATGCAGGTCCTTCTCACATGTTACTTACCTGAAATAATTCCATGTGTCAAATATGAACGAATTAACTGGTATACTGTATTATTTATGCAGGTCCTTCTCACATTTTACTTACCTGAAATAATTCCATGTGTCAAATATGGACGAATTAACTGGTATACTGTATTAGTTATGCATGTCCTTCTCACATTTTACTTACCTGAAATAATTCCATATGTCAAATATGGACGAATAAACTGGTATACTGCATTAGTTATGCAGGTCCTTTTCACATTTTACTTACCTGAAATAATTCCATGTGTCAAATATGAACGAATTAACTGGTATACTGTATTATTTATGCAGGTCCTTCTCACATTTTACTTACCTGAAATAATTCCATGTGTCAAATATGGACGAATTAACTGGTATACTGTATTAGTTATGCATGTCCTTCTCACATTTTACTTACCTGAAATAATTCCATGTGTCAAATATGGACGAATTAACTGGTATACTGTATTAGTTATGCAGGTCCTTCTCACATTTTACTTACCTGAAATAATTCCATGTGTCAAATATGGACGAATTAACTGGTATACTGTATTAGTTATGCATGTCCTTCTCACATTTTACTTACCTGAAATAATTCCATATGTCAAATATGGACGAATAAACTGGTATACTGCATTAGTTATGCAGGTACTTCTCACATTTTACTTACCTGAAATAATTCCATGTGTCAAATATGAACGAATTAACTGGTATACTGTATTATTTATGCAGGTCCTTCTCACATGTTACTTACCAGAAATAATTCCATATGTCAAATATGGACGAATAAACTGGTATACTGCATTAGTTATGCAGGTCCTTCTCACATTTTACTTACCTGAAATAATTCCATATGTCAAATATGAACGAATTAACTGGTATACTGTATTATTTATGCAGGTCCTTCTCACATGTTACTTACCAGAAATAATTCCACATGTCAAATATGGACGAATAAACTGGTATACTGCATTAGTTATGCAGGTCCTTCTCACATTTTACTTACCTGAAATAATTCCATATGTCAAATATGGACGAATAAACTGGTATACTGCATTAGTTATGCATGTCCTTCTCACATTTTACTTACCTGAAATAATTCCATATGTCAAATATGGACGAATTAACTGGTATACTGTATTTGTTATGCAGGTCCTTCTCACATTTTACTTACCTGAAATAATGCCATGTGTCAAATATGGACCAATTAACTGGTATACTGTATTAGTTATGCATGTCCTTCTCACATTTTACTTACCTAAAATAATTCCATATGTCAAATATGGACGAATAAACTGGTATACTGCATTAGTTATGCAGGTCCTTCTCACATTTTACTTCCCTGAAATAATTCCATGTGTCAAATATGGACGAATTAACTGGTATACTGCATTAGTTATGCAGGTCCTTCTCACATTTTACTTACCCGAAATAATTCCATATGTCAAATATCTAGTAATGCAATGAAATAATGCGAACATGCGAACATGTTTGATGAACCCGTCTTAACTTAGCTTGGGGTACCACCAATACCAATGTCGCCAGCTAGTTAGCAACAATGTCATTGACGAATTGTACCGCAATAGCTGTACAACAGGGGAAAATCAAGACCACATTGGCATCAAAAGAGAGAGTCTCAGAGCTGACCAAACTTCTGATGCACAATAGAGTAAACACTGTCAATAAAGTATTCTGTCTATTGGTCGAACACTGCAATAACATTTAGTGGAAGGAGCACAGCCCACATAAACCATGCTTCAAACGTGTAGTATAAATGATGTCATCTATGAGACCTGGTAACTCTTGGTGCATTGTACACCAGAACACGTCAATGAAGTACAAGCCTTCCTAAGAATACAGATATCTATACCTTCTGGTGCATTAATGAAGAGTGTCAATCAGTGGTCGAAGTACCTTGACACAGATCAAATGGGAAGGGCTGAAGGTGATTCAGTTTGCCTACTTGACGTTTTCATATAGCATAAAGAGCATTTTTTTTACTATAGTGTGACGATATAGTTGCCTACCTCAACAAAAAGAACATGAAGTCAATTCTTTTCAACATTTTCGCAGCGGAAATCCCCTCTTGGAATGTCTTACTCTACATCAGCCTAGAGGACAGGTACATCAATGGAAACAATCATACCTTAGCTGACACACTGTCTCGAATTTGTACCTTAGCAAAGTGGCATATCCCACCACAGATCAGTCTGCCACAGCACTGAACACCAAGTCCAGTGTTTGTGTCTCGCACACCACATTTTAGATACTTTTCATTTCTGCATTACATTAGTTGCTTTCCATTACTGCAGGCAACTCTTCAGCATACTTCCATTAGGTGTCATTATGCAGCATTATTTGTCGATTTTTTTCCGTCAATTTTATCGGTCAGTCTGGCAGTCTTCTAGAGGTGGCATCAGCAAAACGCATCACCCCCCCCCCCCGTCATTCTATGTAACAAATAAGAAGTACAGAAAACTAATATATGTTTTTTCACATGTTGATTTATTCTCATTTATGAAAAGTCTCGTACATAATTTTACCTTGCACTTTCCTTGGACATCCAAGCAATCTGTGTCTCTTTGATAAAATACCATGGATGTTGGCGTGGGAGGTTGATGGTAACACATGGTCTATGATCATTATAGGGCAGAGAGCGACAAACACACTCAGTGAGGCTTCCTGTACTTAGACTTTTTATCGTGTTGGGTTTGACTTTTAGACTGGCTTCAGATTCTACATTAAAATACCTTTAATGCGATGTAATACGCATTTCCAACACATGATTGGGAGTCATAAAAATAATGTCTCAATAATGTCGTCTTCAGTCTATTAGGGGCTTTATCATGGCACCAGTTTTCATCTTTGCCTTAGATTTCCTTCCATGACTAGAGTTTTATCATGCTTGTAAATATTAGAGTGTAGTATACCTCTTTCAATTGCAGGGCATCGTAATGTTAGGCATGCATAATCACTTAACCTTTTCAGTGTATATGCTTATGCTAATTTCCTGGCGCACAAATGACGCATCAGAAAAACTATTAAGGTAGCGGGACTATTATTTGCATACTTGTTTTTATTTTCTAATTGTGACTAAATGACTACAAATAGACCCGGAAAAGTATATATTTTTAGAATCGCCAGACTTCAAGCTCTTCACAAGTGTATTTTGCATGCCCGTATCTGCATTCTACGACGCGTTACTCAATCAAAGGTGAAAAATTACTTTTTCTGTAAAAAAAATAATTACGCATTTATGCTGGCGATAAGAAGTATTTTTTCCACTTTTCCTAGTTGTTCAATAGTCTGGTAAATTGAATGTGTCTGGTCAGTTTTATTCAAACAACGCGTTTAAAAAAATAGTGTGATGAATTTCAATTACTGTTTTAGTCACATTGCCCCCAACTCAAACCACAACTCGTTGGTAAATACTCGATGAAATAGTTTGTCTGGACACATTCAAGTTCCTCTCATTGTCACCTTAAAGCTGTGAAAATTTGGTGTTAATCCGACGACAATAAGTATACGTTATTTTTTGTTAAAGACCTTGTATTTTGAAAAGCATAAACTCCTAGAAAACGTCCATGAAGTAACAGCAAAGATTTTCAAGCTTGTTTATCGGCACAATCAATTTGTTTTCCCATCAAGGTCTGTTTTACCATGTGTAGGGGCAACCAAATGTGTAAGGCTATTAGAAACCAAAAAAATAAAGGAATGGGATAGCTATAATTGGATAAATTCGGCATATGAAAACACCAAAATCAATGATTTTTTTCAGTGGCTGTGTGACCTTGTGTCTGACACATTCATATGCAAATGACTAATCTGTGAAACAAACAGGGGCGGAGACAAACCACTTGAATGTTTGGAAACACTCATTGTGTGTCAGATAGCTACTGATAACACATCCTAACATTGCTTTGTCTTGAGTTTATCTTTGAAACTTATAGGCACACAGATTAAACCTGTGTTGTTGATTTTGGAAAACACTACTGAGTCTGCCTTGCTTCCCTTCAGAAAATATACATTTTAACCAACTTACATGACATTCTATGGTATGTTGACTTTATCATATGAAAGTTTATGATACATTTCATCAATTAATAAATAAATGTGAAAATCGTAATTTTCAACACAAATAATAGTCTCGCTACCTTAATTAAAATTTCAAATACATTTTGAATTTCAGATTAACATTTAATAAAGTAAGTGTAAAAAAGAATGAAACCAGATGTCACAATAGTTTAGTGCGTGCCT
Source organism: Saccoglossus kowalevskii (assembly GCF_978046115.1). Lineage (NCBI taxonomy): Eukaryota > Metazoa > Hemichordata > Enteropneusta > Harrimaniidae > Saccoglossus > Saccoglossus kowalevskii. Next base: position 13,541,930 of record NC_140650.1, on the reverse strand, counting down.
ACAGCAACACATACTATTTCCCTTTTCTTGAATACCTCTCTTCCCAGCAGTCATTGAGATTACTTCGATTCGTAGAATTTCACTATGACTCATGATCAATATCAGTCCTGTTAGAGGGCACAACGGTCACCTTCCGAATTTGATCGCCTGAATGAAGAATTATCACACCTCCATTTATATCAGTAAATTTCACTTGAAACTATATCCAAAAGATGTATTATTCAATATTGGATGGATACAACTTTGTTCGAAGATTTATTATTTGATATGGGTCATATGAAACATTGTTAAAAAAATTAATATGTGATATGCCACATATACAATATTTTCTAAATCTTTAGTAATCAATATGGAGCATATAAAACAAAGTTCACATAATATTTTAACATGTGCTGAACAGAGAATGTTGCACTTTATTTTGATATTGTCCTTTTATAGTTCCTAATACATGAATGGTCAGACACTGTCGTCAAAATCCTGGTCAGCATCTGCCACGACCTTAGTTTTATTATTGTCAGTTTCATTTGCTGTTTCTATCACATTTTGTTTACAATCAGGGATGATCCCATAGAATTTGTGAAGGCATATAGGACCAACAAGCTCCAAAACACCACCAGCAAACAATAAACAGCCAGCAAATAGATAGGAGTTGTAATAGTTACCAGTAATATCGTATACGGATCCTAAAATCAAGGAAAGATTATTGTATAACAATATAATAATAATAATACAGGTGTTATTGGAAGTTGGAAGAAATGTTTCTGTTATGTTGAGAATATCGTGCGATGATCATTAAAATCTTACAACAATCATCTGGGACCTACCAGCAACAGGTGGTCCAATCAATCCGGAGATACCAAGACACATATTACAAAATCCCAATGCTTCAGGAAACTTTGACACACCGACAAAGTCTTTGATAGCAACCACGGCAATGGGGTGCTGCACTCCATTAGCAAAACCAAAAACGCTGTACAGTATTGCCAAGCCTAAAAAAGTCGTTGCTGGAAAGCTGAAAATATTAAGTAGTCCACAAACGATAAGTGCCAGACCTGCTGCTTGCCATGATGTAAGAATTTTACGGTCTACAATCATACCATGAGTGGCTCTTCCAATTACACTTGTCACTCCCCATGCAGTCAACACAACTGTCGGCCATGGATAAGGTATTCCATAGGAAACTGCACGTGGCACTAGAAGCAGTATGGTTGGATAAAATCCGAGCCCGAAGATGAAAAAGACCAACATTTGTAGAAGGAACAGTGGATCACGAAAAAGCTTAGGATTAAATATGCCAGTCATAAATTGGCAACATCTGTTGCTGTTTTTGATTGACGTGTCATTTATTTTCTGATAGATTTTTTTGGTATCTCTTGCATGTTCCAGTAAGGGGTCGGTCGTATAAAGCTGAACATCATTGTCAATGTCCATCAGACTGTTCTTTGATACAGAGACTATTCTCATTGGAGGCGGGCGAAACACACATGCACAAACACAGATATTTGACGTCACTGCAGCCAAAATCAGTATGGATCCTCTCCATCCAAATACTTGTATTCCTGTTTGATAAAGTGGTGGTAACGCAATCCATCCTATTCCTACTCCAGTAAAGACAATCCCATTAGCAAGGGCATAATATCTCTTGAAATAGCTTGCGGTAATCGCCATAGTCGGTGTCATAGCCAATCCATATCCTATTCCTAAAAAATATAAAAATACTTAATTTACCTTCACAGGGAGCCCAGGAGAACTATAATCAACTATAGTACGTCGTCTCTATGAGCGGGTGGGGGTGGGGGGTATCGGCTGGTATCTAGTGTAAGAAATAGACAAGGGATGAAGGCTCCAGGCCTGTTCAGCATTTTGTCAACAACGAATCACAAGACTGGTTACGAACCACATCGAAGTCACGACTCGGTCAGCCTTGCTCAACTGGTTGGTACGCCTCCAACTGTGCCGTGCGTTCGGGCAAACCGTTCCTAAATTCCTAAATGGAGTCAATTTGTGTAGTTTTCTTGATTTATTCTGCAGATATCTGTAAAATGTAGGTAAGGCTTTGGCGAAATTTGAGGGAGCAACTAATATTCTTCAACCTGGTATTTTTTTTAGATTCTATTCTTTATTCTTTTCGTCTGTTTTTTCGAGTTTAAAAAATGTGAGCTGGCTGGAGCCTTCATCCCTTGTCTATTTCTTACACGAGATACCAGCCGATACCCCCCCCCCCGCTCATAGGGAGTGCGTACAGTTGATCATAGTTCCTGGGCTCCCTGTGATACAACTGAAAATTCTCATAGCACAATACTGCTGGTAAAATATAGTACTCCGGCTCACTCATTATTGAAGCTAAGCTTCCCTGGTGACTCAGTTATGCAATTGTGGGCCACGCAGCATTTCCCATGTCATTGTAGATAACATTGTAGATGCTGACCTGTGCTACTTTACTTTAATTTGCATATCAACACTCGGAGCTGAAGTTCTGTTCTTATGCACATAGATACTATAATTTCAGTTTGATCGGTGACCTTAACAAGTAAATATTGGGACCTATTTCTATTTATATGTCAAATCAAAGACTATGGAAATGTCTAATGTATTTGGTCAAATAAAGATGCATTAAAACATACGCTGTATTAGTTATATAGGATCTGGTCACATGTTACCTTTCCAAAATAATTCCATGTGTCAAATAAAAACGAATTAACTAGTATACTGTATTAGTTATGTGGAACCTAACCATAATTGCATACCTGAAATAATTGTATGTCAAATAAACTTTTATTAAAAGATATGCTGTATTAGTTTTACTGGACCTAATCATATGTTACCTTTGCAAAATAATCTCATAAGCCAAATACAGATGAATTAACTAGTATACTGTATTAGTTATGCAGAACCTGGCCACATTTTACTTACCTGAAATAATTCCATATGTGAAATACAGATGAATAGTTGTTGTTGCCAGGAAGCTGAGGACTAATCCAATAGATGCGACCAAGCCACCAATAAATACAACAAGACGACAACCTATTTTATTGTTGAGGGCACTAGCTATTGGTCCTGCAGATAGAAGTAAAATGCCGTGATGTTAACTGATTGGTTGACTGCACAGGGTCAAAGTGAATCAGACTTTTCATAATAACTAAAGGAAAATATGAATATGCTAAAATTGTTACTGTAGGAGAAATGTTCATTGGGTTTAGTCTCAGATAAGAATAATTTATTGTTATCTTAGGTTTAGATTTCAGCGGATTTGAAGTTGCAGGGATATTTGTAAAAGAAAAAATATTGTTAAATTTGAATTTAGCAAAGCGGAAATAAAAGCTAGCTAATAGTTCCACTAAATACGGTAATCTGTAATAAATTACCTAATGGTTATACAATATTAACGCATACAGATTGTTTCCTGAAAGAGCAATATTAACCACACAGCACATCTTTCATTCAAACTCTTGGAGGGTGGGGGCCTGGGAAGAAATAGCATGTGCTGAAAAACGGGTACAAATTGCACAAATTAACAGTCAGCATTCTCGATAATTCACTATAGACAAGTCAACTTTTTCAGAAGCAACTCATGTGTCAGATTACAAAAAATCTATAAAAAGGCTTATTCAGGTTAAATTTGAACAGAAAAATGCATTATTCGCCATAAAAGCAGTGTTTTTCGGTTTTAATTACTACCTTATACCTACTTCAACAAAATCATTATATAGATAGGTAAAAAATGCAAACGAGTTCAATAGCATGAGTTTTATAAAACCCTATGGGCTCGAAAACTAGCAAAGACGGGAAATAAAATGTTGCATTGTTGTTGCCATGTTTATTTATCCATGACTATTCTCTCACCAGAGTTAATTACTAGTACACCACGAATACTTGTTCTTCTGGAGTCCGTAATAAAACTGAATTAAGGTAGAGATGCTGGTTCGTGGGCATTGTCATTGTTGGAACATACTCAAAAATCAATGTTAAATATAGGAAACCTAGGCACGCGTATGTGATTAAAATTCCCGAAAGTTTGTTTGCGTTGTTTTTTGATTGACAAGTCACTGTTGATGTTATATGCAAATGATTGCTGGCCTCAGTTACGGAGCAGCCGGTGTGCGACTTCCTGTCCTGGCTCTCTGTTTACTTACCCCAAGCGCGATCAACTAGCAAACTACAAAAACAGACAAATCGTAGACGCTTCCAAGCATGCAAGCGGAATGAAAGAAAACATACACTTGTAACTGATAAGTAAACTTTTTCACCCTTAAATAAATCGATTTTTCATTTATTTTCATGTAGGAGGTAGCGTCGATAGGGCGATTTAATTTTCGCGCAAAACAAGGCCACAATTTCTTTTGTTTTCTTGGTGCATAGATTTCAAGCTTTTTCGCATTGTGGGCGAAACTAAAAAATGTTTCCACACATTTTTACTCCAACGGCATTTTAACACTGAAGTAAACATTTTTCGTTTCGTTGTAACGATTATCGTGCTGATAGAATTGTCATGCAATTGACAAACAACACAGCTGTTGGTGTCATCGATAACTAACTTTTCAGTGTCAAAATACACAAACATAAAATGATGGCTAATTAAAAATAAATAAAAAAAAAAAACTGGAAATTACCAAAAAATCGGCAATGAGATGCTGTTTTTAAACACCGCGGTAAAATCATGCACTCTGCGATGCCATCCTGGTTACCTTAATCGGAAACCCCCTTGTCAGCTTGCATGCACCGGTATGGTTTCACTGTCTTCACTGGAACAGAAACAATAGAGCTGCCAATTAGCGGCTCTGTTAACTGTGAACGATTTATAAAACGTGATTGTGTCAAAGAGCACAGTGTAAAAACTTGTCAATGGAAACACTAATAAATAAGCCATTATGTTCCTAGTGTTTTTAAATTAAAATCAGGGTATGCATTCAAAAGTTAAATAGTTTTAAGTGCACTTTCACCTAAAATGCATGATTTTAACCCAAAATCAACACCACTTAATATGGTATCATAGTACATTATTATAAACCATAAAACTCGAAAGTTTAAATATAACTCTTTCAAATGATATATAACTTGATGGGTAAAAGTTATATTTTACTCGTGTAATTACAGTAATTAGAGCCAATTAGAAATATAGTCTCCCAACCTGCATCTCTACATTAATGTCCTTCATTAAAATTATTAAAGGTTTGTGTCGTTTTTGGGCCTCACTGGTCACTGAGTTTCCTGAAATCTTGCCTATATCGATTGGGTCGCAATTACTGTAGCTGCAGTTCTGTAGCTCTGGATTTACCAATAGACGACCGAATCAGACTACCGATGCAACAGAAAACGCCAAAAACGGACACCAGCGAAATCCAGAGCTACAGAACTGCAGCTACAATTACTGTAGCTATCGCCGAAGTAAATAGTCTCGCACCTCCTTCGCTATTATCACGGATTTTTCGTCGCCGAAGTGATTCACGTACGAAATTTTGGTTCTCCGTGCGCCCCTAAATAACAATATCTCATCTAACCGCTGGGACGATTGGGCGAAAATTGTTTGTTTTTTGACTTCGCACAAACACAAAGGCGGTAAAACTTGATTTCTAAGGACGCAGATCATTAGGATCGAACGATTTCTTTTGTTTAAATGTCGTTGTATGCCCAGAAACATAGCAACGTTGTTATTTTGGTGAAAATAGAAAATGTTTCGTAAAATAAAGGATGTTGATCGAACAATTCCTTACTAGAACGTCTCCGGTGAGACTGGCCAGCCGTGGCAATTTTAAAATTGGTCCGACGCGAAATTACCACAACGCGGAAGATCATCCAAACTTGTTCTAAAAGATTTAGCATACAAAACAGTCTCGTCTCCTGTATAAAAGGTCTTCTACTCTCCGAAATTTGACAATGGCACTAGCCCATAATGAACTTCCTGTTCCTGTTCACGTCGCCGTACGTAAAGCCACACTCAAGTTTACTCACTTTATTTTGATTTTGTAAGTGTTTAATGATGTCTTTCTCTCGTGTCACGCCATGACCTACTTTCAACCTCATGGCCATGTTGCAACGAAGTGCGTGACCCGAGTGAATACTAGTATATAATCATTTAAGCTAGTCACGTGATTTGTTCCACCTTATTGGTAATGTTTTAAGTATCTTTACTGCATTTTGTATATACCAATTTGTATATATAAACGGCCCCGATTGAAGGTCATGTATTTTGTTACGTCACCAATTCGTTCGTAGGTACGTCTTCTGGAATTATGCCTACTTTTTTAGTACCCCCTCCAAAAATTAAGTGTTCTTACCAATAGCATACGTGACAAATATAGCCGTTCCGCTTATACCTGCAACTGAACTAGTAGTATCGTCAAAGTAGTCTTTGAGTTTGTTGATAAAAGGTCCAAATGCCGTGAGGCTTCCAATGCTGAGTAGAAGTGACACATGTGCTGCAGCAACCACAACCAATCCCCATCCGCCATCAGGAGGTACATTGATAGCTGACAATTTTAGCTTACGTCCGTTCTCCGGTTGTGGTTTCCCAACATCCATTTTTATCAGTTGAGGTCACGGTTTGATACCCGATAAGGCAATATATTAGCCTATGCACTATAGATGACAATGAACGTCTATGCGCTGCGACGACCACCACCGTTTAAACAGCACGATAATATAGTCCGTGGGGTCAAGGTCACGCACTTCGATGCAACATAGCTGTGGTTGAAACTAGGTCATGGAGTGACACGCGAGGAAGCCATTTGTAATGTTTGTGAGTCAATAAAGACAGACACTGTTGCAACACGTGTGGCCACGTCCAAGCTTTATTCCCGACTGCCCCATGCTATCAAAAACTACAGACTCCCTAGCACAATTGTCATTCTTAATATATTACATTCCTCCTTCCTTAATTTGTAATTGCCCGAACTGAAAATATAATTTAAATACGTCGTATCTTAATCGAAAAATACCTATTAAATTGAATCTTTAACCATAGACCCTCTAACCTCTGTTAGAGGGTCTATGCTTTAACTAATTACTACAAACATATATAAGTTCTGTTAGTATATTAGTGATTCTAATTATTCTAAGCTTCTAAGCTGTTTTGGTCAACAATTAGACGCAATAGTACAATCAGTAATAATATCCCACCTGCCATACAAGCAAACCAATGGCATGACTACTTTCAAAAACTCTTTTCTTGTGCACCTATAAGTAATGAATTCGTCTCTCAGAGCAAACTGTTAAGTTACTTAGAGTCTGTGAATGAATATAGTTATGCAAATGAAATTGACTGGGACATATTGAATGGTCCAATTACTGAAAGAGAAATAATTGAGAGCATCAAATGGCTCAAGAATGATAAATCACCAGGACCTGATGGATTGCCTGGCGAGTATTTTAAATCTTCTGTAAATATACTATTGCCATATCTACACGTCTTGTTCAATAAGATCTTTGATTCTGGCGAAATACGAACTGACTGGTCAAATGCAATCATTATACCTATATATAAAAAGGGGTCGAGGGTTGATCCAGAGAGCTATAGGGCAATTTCACTACTTGATATTTTTGGGAAAATTTTTACGTCAATTCTTAATGTACGTTTAAACTTTTGGGCAGATGCTTTGGGGAAAATAAACGAAGAACGGTGGGTTTTATCATGGATACTCAACAACTGACAACATATTTATCCTTCAGGCAATTGTTCAAAAATATATAACCAAAAAACGGGGAAAATTATACTGCGCCTTCGTGGATTTCTCTAAAGCATTTGATAATATAGAGAGACAACGTCTTTGGTATGTCCTACTTAAAGGGGGAGTAAATGGAAAGATGTTTAAGGTATTACATAATATCTATGCAAATGTTAAATCATGTGTCAAAACTTTAACCGGATATACTGAATACTTTCAGTGTCCTATGGGTGTTCGCCAGGGTTGTATGTTAAGCCCATTCCTGTTCTCCATCTTTATCAATGAATTGTGTAATGAGCTGAATAATTCGGAGCACCACGGTGTTCAATTATCTCCTGATTTAATTGAATTATTCTGTCTTCTATTTGCGGATGACGTTATTAGATAAACTAGGATTGTATTGTGAGCGCTGGAGTATGTCTGTAAACTTGGAGAAGACCAAAATTATTGTTTTCAAGGGCGGGAGACATTTATCAAGGAACGAAAAGTGGGTTTATGGAGGGATGGAGGTCCACACCGTCTCATACTACAAATATCTTGGAATTATGTTCTTCTGTAGACTACACTGGTCACTGGCAACAAAACTATTGGCGCAGCAAGCGAAAAAAACTTTATTTTGTTCATTTAAAGCTCTGAATTGCTTACGCCCTCTATCCTACATAACCTATTTTAAGGTCTTTGATACAATGATATTACCAATACTAACGTATGGGGCGGAAATCTGGGGTTTTAGAGAGTGTAAATGTCTAGAACGAGTTCAATATCTTGCCTGTAGAATGTTTCTTGGTGTTTCAAATAGATCACCAAATAGTAGTATTCTAGGAGAATGTGGGAGATATCCTATCTATCTGTACTCAGCAAAACGCTGCATTAAATATTGGGCAAAATTAATTTCCATGCCAAATTCAAGGTACCCCAAGAAATGTTACAATATGCTATACACTATCGAAAGGTCGGGAACCAGAACAAAACACACTTGGATCAGTGACATCCAAAATTGACTTTCCATTTGTAATATGAATGATGCTTGGCTTGCACCAATCTGATTAAAATCTGATGTAGTGTACGGGCTTTAATTATTTTGGCTATAAACTTATTTTAATTTTATTTTTTATTACTTTTGTTATTAATGCCCTTTTATTTTATTTTATTTTATTATTTTACTTTGATTTTGATTTTGTGATTTTTTTAATTCCGCCCTACCTACATCTGAGCCGATGCCAATGTAACGAGATTTCAACGAGACCCACTATCGACGATTTTAGTCAACGAATCACAGACCTCCTTCTATAGCGCACATGATGACGTCACCGGGCGGAGTCGGGTGGCAAACACTCAAATAAAATGGCGGATTATACCGACGTTAGCGACCGAGAATAACACGGCTTTACGGTAAGTTTATCATTGTCAAATGCAACGAAAGTCATTTTTATGTTAATATTGTGGCTCGAATGGTTCGACTTTAGATCGTTATTTTGCATAGTTATTCTGGGAGTGACGATTTTGTTTCCACCGTTTCGACCGAACACCAGTGTCTTTTTCCAGTCGCCTGCCCTGGAGACGGGTGATGTTTTGTTGAAGATCGGGCCAACATCGTCTACGGTATTGAAGCCGTAGCTGTAAATATTCATCAAATTGTATCAACATTTTGTACATTATACAATAACTCTTTATTAAAGTAATTGAGCTGATTTGGACTGGAATAAAATATTTTTTATTTGGAACACATCGCAATTGATCCAATTTTCTGCGTCGATGCCGTGGGCCGGTGACCGTTATACAATTTAAAATCAGTTTGCATTGTTTACTATAGCTGTTTACAGTGTTCTAATCATTACGATTTACTTATTTTTTTGCTTCCATTCTAGATAATTATGCTCAGTGATGTAAAATTGAAGCGATGACTGAATGAACGAACCTTGGCTGGCGAAGATGTATCTGGAAGTGTACACATTTGTTGGAAGTAAAAAAAATGTTCAATGTAATGACAAAAATTGTAAAATGCTGAGGAATTTCTTTTGCAAATAAAAATATACTAGCAATTTTCTATTAATGGTTTATTCAAGTGGGCAAAATATAATGTACAGAAAGATTGCCCGTAGAGTATCGCTACACTGAAAAGTAAGCAACCGACAGCCTGTATAAAAGGGGGGCTGTGATTGGCTGTTACTTACGCGAGATTTGAACGGGACTTACATAGGCGTCGGATCAGATGTAGGTAGGGCAGAATTTAAAAAAAATCACAAAATCAAAGTAAAATAAAAGGGCATTAATAACAAAAGTAATAAAAAATAAAATTAAAATAAGTTTATAGCCAAAATAATTGAAGCCCGTACACTACATCAGATTTTAATCAGATTGGGCTTGCACAAGAAGTTGGAAATGTTAATGTTTTTATAAATACATTTGTGGAACGATTCAAACAGTATCTTTCCCTGGTATGGCAGGCTGACTTGTGTACTTTAGACAAGTTAGATGCTTACTGCCAATTTAAAACTACCATAGAACCAGAAAGATATTTGTTTTCTGTTCATATTCGAACCCATATGCAATCACTATCTCGGCTACGATGTTCATCACATTGTTTACGAATTGAAAAAAGACAGAGGTCATCTAGAAAGAGATCAACGTACGTGCGAGCTTTGCAATACGAATTCAATTGAAAACGAGTTCCATTTTTTATTAGTTTGTATTTTTTATAAACATATTAGATGTCTCAATATCCCACACTACTATTGCACCCCACCAACTGTAAATAAATTTATCGAATAACTGAAAACTCAAAATGATGTACTTCTACAGCGTTTAGCTGCGTTTGTATTTAATGCTATGAAACTTAGGAAGGAAGCCGCTGAAATATTGTAAATAATTTAAATATTTTGTATTTACTGTTTTGGGTCGATGGCCATGTATCAGTTAATAAAGATCCTACTGAACTAATTATTTTTTTTTTGTGTTCTTTTTTTATTCTTTCAAAGTCTGCTATCCGATATATAGTATATTACTAACTACATTAATTATTTCTAAATTCAATGAAAAATCACAATAAATATCACAATTATTCAACCATAACATGAAAATTCATCAAGTATATCAAATCGAAAAATTCGAAATGAATGTTCAATATAAACTCTTAATCACATCAAAATTCATAGTCCTGACATTCAATTGCAGTCTGTCCGGCGGTTTCCTTTCTCTCACAGGATATCTTCTTTCTATCTTTCGTTTTAGGATCTGATTACCATTTCCATTTTCCCCATCAATATTCCTACCATTATATTGTTTACCATTACCATTGTATTGTTTACTATTACCATTGTATTGTTTACCATTACCATTGTATTGTTTACCATTACCATTGTATTGTTTACCATTACCATTACCATTGTATTGTTTACCATTACCATTGTATTGTTTACCATTACCATTGTATTGTTTACCATTACCATTGTATCGTTTACCATTACCATTGTATTGTTTACCATTACCATTGTATTGTTTACCATTACCATTGTATTGTTTACTATTACCATTATATTGTTCACCATTACCATTGTATTGTTTACTATTACCATTATATTGTTTACCATTACCATTATATTGTTTACCATTACCATTGTATTGTTTACTATTACCATTATATTGTTTACCATTACCATTGTATAGTTCACCATTACCATTATATTGTTTACCATTACCATTATATTGTCTACCATTACCATTGTATTGTTTACTATTACCATTATATTGTTCACCATTACCATTGTATTGTTTACTATTACCATTATATTGTTTACCATTACCATTGTATTGTTCACCATTACCATTGTATTGTTTACCATTACCATTATATTGTCTACCATTACCATTGTATTGTTTACTATTACCATTATATTGTTCACCATTACCATTGTATTGTTTACCATTACCATTGTATTGTTTACCATTACCATTGTATTGTTTACCATTGTATTGTTTACCATTACCATTGTATTGTTCACCATTACCATTGTATTGTTCACCATTACCATTGTATTGTTTACTATTACCATTGTATTGTTTACCATTACCATTATATTGTTTACTATTGCCATTATATTGTTTACCATTACTATCTACCATATTTCCCATATTTTTCTTGTACGATATAATTTGGTCGCCATTTCGCCTCATCATCTTGTCCGGGGTTTTCACCCTATAAGATACACACCACTCCTTTCTACAATTTGTCCGGGTATCCATTTTTCCCCTTCTCCAAAATTTCGTATCATTACGTTTTCATTTCACCATTGTCGAATTCTTTATGCTTTCTTGGTTTATCGTGATAGTATTTCTGATTGGTTTGACGTTGTACTACATGACCTTGTATATTTGGTTTTAATAAATCTAGCCTAGTTCTCAGTTGTCTTTGTAAAAATAATTCTGATGGACTGGTCCCAGTTGTACTATGTACTGCGCAACGGTAAAACAACAAGAAGTTTGTCAGGATTACATTAAGGTCTTTGTTATACTTCCTTCCTGATTTCATTGCAGATTTTAACGTTTGTACAAATCGTTGGACTTCACCATTAGTTGCAGGGTGGTAAGGTGGTGAAAAGATGTGTTTAATTCCATTTATTTTCATAAAATGAGAAAACTCTTGGGAAGTATATTGTGGACCATTGTCAGAAACCAATTGCTCAGGTAACCCATAAGTCACAAACAATTGTCTTAAAACTTGTATAGTTTTTGTCGATGTTGTTGTTGTCATTGGAATTACTTCTGGCCATTTTGAAGACGCATCAACAACTATCAAATACATCATTCCCATGAATGGCCCAGCAAAATCAACGTGAATTCTTTGCCACACTTTAGTAGGCCAATTCCATGGATGCAAAGGTTGTGCCGGTGGGTTGTTTCTGACAACTTGACAAGCAGAACATCCTTTTACTAACTCTTCAATGTCTCTATCAATACCTGTCCACCAAACATGTATTCTTGCAATCGATTTCATCTTTACAATTTCAAGGTGACCTTGATGGAGTTCTTCTAACACGCGATGATGAAATTTTGTTGGGATTACTACCCGAATACCCCAGAACAAACAATTAGTTTCCACAGTCAATTCGTATTTCCTTCTAAAATATGGTTGCAATTCTTCACTAACTCTATTTGACCAACCATTCTGTGTAAAATGTCGTACTTTAGACAAAATTGGATCTGATCTGGTAGACTGTTGTTTTTCAGTAACTGGTAACAATTCAATTTGCTGAATGTTCAACATGCTTGACTCTGACAATTTTGAGTTGCAGTACATATTTAGTGGTAACCGTGATAATGCATCTGCATTTGCATTTTTCGCAGTTGATTTGTATTCAATGGTGTAATTATAGGCCGAAAGTTGAATAGCCCACCGTTGTAATCTAGCGACTGCTAACGCGGGAATTTCAGTCAAAGATTTTAATTAATGGTTGATGATCTGTAATTAGAACAAATTCTCTACCATAAAGATATTGGTGAAATTTTTTAACTCCAAACACTAATACGAGTGCTTCTTTTTCTATTTGGGAATATTTTTTCTCCGACTGTGAAAGTGTTCTAGACGCAAAAGCGATGGGTCTTTCTTCGCCATTTATAACATGCGATATAACAGCCCCCACACCATATGGTGAGGCATCACAAGCTAATTTCAATGGCAAATTCTCACTGTAATGAACTAAGACATGGGCTGAACTCAGTTCATCTTTCAGTGATCAAAAGGAAGCATCGAACTCATCTATCCATTTCCAGGGCACATTTTTTTCCAGTAGATGGTTGAGTGGATGGGCTAACATTGCCAAATACCGACAACCCGAATCATCAGCCGATTTGTGTTTATATTCCTCAGACAATAGACACAATAATCTAATCGTCGTTAACATTGATGATTATATCTACCATCCACGTCAACATAATGTTTGTTGCTTCAGAGGTTGGATAAGTGGTCGGCGTGAAATTGTGCGAAAAGAATTCGCTCACTGTTTAGTTAAAACATCATTGTCGATTTCCTCATTGGTTCCGATAATAAATGTGTTAACCGATTCAATGAGTTTCTCAGATTTTACTTTCCACAGTCATCAACGCACATTTTCAAATACAGTTAATGTATCGAATTTCTAATCTTGATCAGTGTCACGGTGCAGACAAAACAATGACATCTTCGATCAATATTCAGGGTCGGCAAGGGGTATTTTCGTAAGATGTAATCAATTGTTTTTACTTTCGTAATAATGTATTTTAAATAAATAAAAAACGTAAATTCGTAGAAATGGGCAAGGTGTAAAATGTAATCTGTTATTGTATTCGTCCATAATTTGTACAAAGTTTTTTTTTGTAAGCGTATTTTCTATTTTCCACATTAAATGTTGTAATTCGTATGTAATTTCCAATTGTTATTCTTAAACACAAACAGATCGAATAAATATCAAAAAAATGTAATTAGGAATTTGCTTTATCTGTAAAGTGAAAAGCTTTTTTTTTTTACTGTAAATGAGCTTTCATTTTAATTCCTGTAACCTGTTATCCGCCCTTGGTCCTTCCCAATATTGCTGATATCAAGCAGAACATCATAATTTACCCAGATTTCCGACTTCAAGCTTGATAACCATTTGTATAGATTTTCACTAACATCGAGTAAGTTGTTTCTTATAATAGTTATGCCAGTAATTACAGGTTAACCAGAGTTGATTTAAATCGTTAAAAATAACTGCCGACAAGAATTTAACGTACAATAACCAAACGCGCAGACGTATTTAGTATTTAGTTTGATAATAATAACAGCAAATGATTATAACGTCATTTCAACCACAGAAATATTGTTCGCCGCCTATTTTAATCGTATTGGTTGCATATTCATACATTGGAAGCTTGGTGGTTGTGTAGATTATGTCTGAGTACGAGGTTATGAGAACAAATGTGTTTCTTTTTCTATTTTGGTAGGCGTGTGTGCACCGGGTGCTTTCGACAGAAAGTTTGCCGTGAAAATAAATATCGGTGTGGTTTTATGATTGTTTCAAAATAAAGCCATCGCTGGTAGTAGCTAGGCTTTATGACACACCCGAGAAGGAGATTAAGTAAAGCTACACTCTCAAAATATTTGCCCACAACGAAAATGGTTTATATGTATTGTGCTTCAGAAAAACAAACAAATAATATTTCATAAACAGCCGAATAATTTGTAGACCTTCAATCATTGGCTGATGGCCAAATAATAATGATATTTATAGAATAAATTCCCTGGGGACCTTCATTGCGTAATGTAAACACAAGTTTTTAATTATCTTTAGTTATAGGTGAATTCACGAAGCATATTGCTTGGGAAAGTGTCACAATATTTATTTAGATGGAACAATCAGAACTACCCCATGCCCGTACAAGTATTTATGTAATAATACATTACAAAGACAGAGTCGTACCATTGGTCTATGCTCCCATGAACGCCCATCTGGTTAATAATTATTGCCACGTATTTGAAGCTCCCGAATGAATGGCGCATAATCTACCAAACATGTTCACTTTCTGACGTATCACACAACGTGACTAAAAAAAATAATCATCCGTTGCTCCATGTTAGCGATTGTGCGCATGCGTTTATGTTAAAAGTCAAACGAGCTTCGCGACGACCACCGCTGTTTGGGGAGGTGCTGAATTGTTCGAATTACGAAGACCGAGTTACGAAAATACTGAGTTACAGAAACGACCACGCCCATATTCTGCCTCAGAATTCCCAGACAGACATTTTCGTTACAAACAATGAAAAATGTTACTGTTCTATAGTGTACAATGCAGGTCACCCACGAGATCATCGTGTATACGAAGCGTAGGAAGATAACTGACTGGCTAAATTGTTGATTTCGAAATGAAAAGCCTGACAGTGAAAATAGGATTTTTATTTTCGGTGTTCATTTCAAAATCCTAGTTTCGAAAGGGCGATGTTGCCACTACAAGCATAACATTGAAAACTACAGCTAAACTTCAAATAGTTATTTCTTGCCGCCAATCCATCAATTGAAATTACACCAAAAACCAAAATGTTAGATTCCAGAAAATATTAGAAATTTACTTGGCCGTCATTAGCCAAGGACCACATTGCCGTAACTCGAACTTCGGTTAACTGTTAATTAAATTTGGAGTTACTAATTCGAAGTTTGAATAACTGTTATTTAAAGTTCGAATTACAAAATTTGAAAGTTAAACAGAACAAAAAATATATGTTGCCCGTAACTCGATGTTTGATTAACTGTTATTCAAGGTTCAACAAAAACCTGACCTGAACATCGAGTTACAATTTGGGCGCGGTTTTAAAAACATGGGCGTGGTCATTTCTGTAACTCGATGTCCATAACTCGAACAATTCAACATTTCCCGTCAAGTCATGGAAATATTTAGTGGTTGTCAAAAAATATCGCGACGAACGCGAAAACAGTGTCCTTTCGTACTACGCGTGCACCATACGTGTACGTCGTTTGATACGCGATTACGTGAACTACACCAGATTTGTGGACTCATACGTTTAAAGACACATTTGATATAGGACATATAAAACAATGTCCAACGATATTTTATTTGATATGGGACATAAAACAGTGTCCAACAATTTATTATTTGATATGGGACATATAAAACATTGTCTAACGATTTATTATTTGATATGGGACATAAAACATTGTCTAACGATTTATTATTTGATATGGGACATAAAACATTGTTCAATGATTTATTATTTGATATGGGACATATAAAACATTGTTCAACGATTTATTATTTGATATGGGACATAAAACATTGTCTAACGATTTATTATTTGATATGGGACATAAAACATTGTTCAATGATTTATTATTTGATATGGGACATAAAACATTGTCCAACGATTTATTATTTGATATGGGATATATAAAACATTGTCCAACGATTTATTATTTGATATGGGACATATAAAACATTGTCCAACGATTTATTATTTGATATGGGACATATAAAACATTGTCCAACGATTTATTATTTGATATGGGACATATAAAACATTGTCCAACGATTTATTATTTGATATGGGATATATAAAACATTGTTCAATGATTTATTATTTGATTTGGGATATATAAAACATTGTCCAACGATTTATTATTTGATTTGGGATATATAAAACATTGTCCAACGATTTATTATTTGATTTGGGATATATAAAACATTGTCCAACGATTTATTATTTGATTTGGGATATATAAAACATTGTCCAACGATTTATTATTTGATTTGGGATATATAAAACATTGTCCAACGATTTATTATTTGATTTGGGATATATAAAACATTGTCCAACGATTTATTATCTGATATGGAACACATATAAAAAAAATCAACGATTTATTATTCGATATGTGACATATGAAACATTTTCAACGATTTATTATTCGATATGTGACATATGAAACATTTTCAACGATTTATTATTTGATATGGGATATATAAGACATTGTCCAGCGATTTATTATTTGATATGGAACATATATAAAAGATTTTCAACGATTTATTATTCGATATGTGACATATGAAATACTGTCCAATGATTAATCGGTCTGCCACATGTACAATATTTTCTAAAGATTTCTTATTCAATATGAGACATATAAAAGATAATATTTCAACATGACTGTAGCACTTTGTTGATATGGTTATTTTATAGTTTTCTAACTCAGAAATGGTCAAATTCTTCTATTTCCTGGTCCTATCGCTATGTCAGTTGCATATTTGTCAGATGTTTGTGTTGTTGTTTCTACCATATGTTGTTTGCAATCAGGGATGAGCCCATGGAATCTCTGAAGATATATAGGACCGACAAGTTCCAAAACACCAGCAGCGCACAATGAGCAGCCAGCAAATAGAAACGAGTTGTAATAGTTACCAGTAATATCGTATATGGATCCTAAAATCAAGGAAAGTTCATTGTATAACAATATAATTATACGGTCATATGTGTTGGAAGTCAAAATACAACACATGTATATTATATTATATTAAAAGCACATGCAGTAATACTCCTGCGACCTTTCAAATATAGTTATTGAAAACTATTTTTCAAATAGCACAAATACAGTATGTCAAAAATTTAATAGTTAATAATTTGCAGTACATGTTTTATTTTTTCCCTATTTATTCATATGGCAACAAAAGAACATTTATGTATTTTAGGTCTAATTGCCATTATCGTAACATCATTACAGTCAAAGTCACATGGTTTACCACCAAATATACACATGGGCAGTATGGCGATCATATTGAGCTATGTTTAGTCTAATAGAAGTTTTGATACTATCAGAACAACAAACCAGTTCCCATTCAAACTGAAACAAAACTATTAATAGAATGAATTACATTGGAACTATATTAAAAGATGTCCGCTCATTGGTTGTCTGTTTGCACTTAGTGAAACAATTGATTAGCTGGTCAACTGCATTCCCACCAACATGCCCACCAGGAAATCTGGCAGGACATCAGTGCTAGAGTGGTATATTGTCTGTCATAACAGAACCCACACAGACTAACTATTTATGATTGTTTATTCATGAACTCTAACTCTTAGAACGACTGAGCATCACTTGCATCTTCTAAATAAAAATGAACATCTAGACATTGTCTTTTATACAGCCATATTACAGTCACTTCTATGCTTCTATTTGTAACTGACTTGCCAACAATAATTACACTGAGCAGTTATTCTAGATGTTGGCTATTAAAGTTTGGAACAATTAGTAATGGGGAAGAAATTTCTTCAGAAGGTCATTGTTTTCTACCACTTTGTTTAACATGACGGCCTCAAGGTGTTACTGAGAAGTGCTGCTCCTTAAACTCAAACTCACAAACGTCTGGGATCACTGGTAGGGTGAGGAGAAACTTATAACCTAACCAAAGGATGTAATAAGTACCAGTTAAGAGGTTGTACATTAAACTAATAACAGCATGCGGGACAATATTTACATGACATGCAGATGGTGTTTAAGATTTCTGTCACCACTATCAGCAAATCTGGGTCAATACTCTCCTTACGTTGTACTCCTCGAATGTACACAGACTGTAAAAGCGTAGCCACTGGACTGCCAGGCGTTTCAGTTCATTTTGTACAATGACAATAGTTGCCATGTTATCAAACTTGAGGAAACATTTGCTCAACTCCATAAGTCAAGTATCAGGTAAACCTGATAAAGAAACTTCAGGTCAGTCTGTACAGAGAGAGGGCTTCATGGTTTGAAAAGCACCTGTGGATGCTCTTAGTAATAGTGTCCATGATCTGGTTATGAGCAATTGTCTCATAGGCAATGCTGGCATTTAGGAAAACCTGATCAATTGCCAATTCACCAGCCACCACCTTCTCCTTTTTAGTCCGTTTTTATAGAAGCATTTCTTCAACATCCGGGTTACATTCCCCTTCAGTCAGTTTTGCATTTGCAAACTGAACAAAACCATCAGTAGCTTGATTCCCTGTTTAGTGATGCTTCAGTCGTATGTAAGTATTTGAGAGAGGTGTGGTAACTTGAAAAATCCAAAGTATAAGCTGAGCATTAAGCACATTCCCATACCTCATCAAAGACTCCAAGTACCCTTCTGCTTTGACGCGCACTGATGTTTTCAGGTTTTCCGTCCCTTCAGTGTTCCAGTGTTCTGAGGACATCAATGTGGACACATTGTTCTAAGCAAGGCAACATCCTTAGCCCACCAACGCTTCTCTCCTATAATGGGGAGCCGCCTACGCTGGGTGTACTGGTTTTCCAGCTCCCACACATTCATCCTTTAATAAGACTCACAAAAGAAGACAGTCATTCATCAATAAAGAGGGTTCTACTTGTTATGGACACTACAGTTGTGTCAACCGCCCCCGTGAAGTGCTCATATATAAATTAGAAATAAGTTAGAACAGCCTACATCATTTCACCGCTGTAATACATTGTGTAACTCCTGTTTGAGATTATAAATATTTAGGGTCCCAGCCTTCCAGGCGTTGCAGCCCTATTATTATCCTTCAAAACACTTTTTCGTCATACCGCTGAACAGTATAGTTTCAACTTTTCTGTAATGATCTGTCTTAATGTAAACTGATGCACGTATTTTTTTGATTAGTCAACTGGATTTGCAACCATATTGGCTTAAACTCGAAGTGATCATTTTCAATCCTATCTGAATTTAGGCATTATATATCATGAATAGCAGTAATTCCCAAAACTTGGCAAGAAAAAATCTCCAGAACTGCTGATCATATTCACATGAAATTGGATTTTTAGCATTTTTGTATGAAGGACATTTTGATGATTGGGAACATGCTTTTTTTAGCATCTATGATTTCTTCTAAACAAGTATTTTTTACTAGTGCCACACTTATCCTTTTTCTTTGAAATTTGCCATGTTGCATCTCTCTTCTGAACTAGCTTGGGTCAGTCATGTGACATGTTTCGCTGACATCTTTTTACCTGATATTTAGGCGTTCTCATGGATATTTCAACCAAGTTTATATTTCACATAACTTTTTACAAAATATAATTTAGATCAGTTATCTTGGATTGATTGCAATTTGGGCCATTAGTTTCTCATGAGTGCTTTATTCAATCTGATTCGATTTTGCATATAACATTAATCACACAGTTTTGCCGCCATCTTGGATTTCTGGCAAAAATTGCTACAATATGGGACATTTGTTTCACATTGTTTTCAGCAACAATGTTCAAACATTAGACATTCGTTTCTCATGCATACTTTAATCAAACATTTCACGAGAAAAATAAAATAATGATAATTAGTTACGTGAAAAAATACCAAGTGTATAGAGTCTACCTAAATGTAATAACTTCACTATAGTTGCATGCAGTGGTGGCTCACGAATGGAACTGTGCAACAAAACAACCTGTCACTTGACTTCAAATTTGCTAATATTCACATAAACATAATCAGGCCACACAATAAGCTGCTTCCATTTGGACCCCACTGATGCCGATTGCGGCTGTAATTGTGTTTATGACAAGTTTATATTGTACAATTATATTTAGAGAATTGGCCAAAAGCATTTCTACAGACGCCTCCATTTCACGCTGCGCCCGCTAATTTGCTGGTGGCATTGAACTGCCATTGAAAATTATAAATATTTATATAAATAAAAAAATGTCAACGTCTCTGTTATGTTGACAATATCATCATTAAAATCTTACAATAACAAATTAATACCTACCAGCAACAGGTGGTCCAATCAAAGCGGAGATACCGAGACACATATTACAAAATCCCAATGCTTTTTGAAACTTCAGTATGCCAACAAACTCTTTGACTGTGGCCACAGTAAGGGGGTGCCATACACCATTAGCAAAACCAAAGATGCTGTACAAAAATACTAAGCTTAAAAAAGTTGTTGCTGGAAAGCTGAAAATATTAACTAGTCCACAAACGATAAGCATCAGACCCGCTGCTTGCCATGCTGTAAGAATTTTACAATCTATGATCACACCATGAGTGGCTCTTCCTATTACACTTGTCACTCCCCATGCAGTCATCACAACAGTTGGCCATGGATAAGGTATTCCATAGGAAACTGCACGTGGCACTGAAAGCAGAATGGTTGGATAAAATCCGACTCCTATGAGGAAAAAGACCATCATTTGTAGAAAGAACAGTGGATCACGAAAAAGCTTAGGATTAAATATGCCAGTCATAAATTGGCAACATCTGTTGCTGTTTTTGATTGACGTATCATTTATTTTATGTTGGATTTTTTCGGTATTTCTTGCATGTTCCAGTAAGGGATCGGTCGTGTGAAGCTGAACATCACTGTCACTGTCCATCAGACTGTTCTTTGATACAGAGACTATTCTCATTGGAGGCGGGCGAAGCACACATGCACAAACACAAATATTTAACGTCACTGCAGCCAAAATCAGTATGGATCCTCTCCATCCAAATACTTGTATTCCTGTTTGATAAAGTGGTGGTAACGCAATCCATCCTATTCCTACTCCAGTAAATACAATCCCATTAGCAAGGGCATAATATCTCTTGAAATAGCTTGCGGTAATCGCCATGGTCGGTGTCAGAGCCAATCCATATCCTATGCCTGGAAAATATAAATATAAATATAAGTGATTTACTTTCATCGTCATTAATGTGAAGATACAACTACAAATTGTCAGAGCACAATACTGCTGGTAAATATAGCTCAGAGGGCTGGGTGACTCAGTTATCATGCAATAATGGGCCGCACATCAGACAATCTGGTCACATGATACCTTTCCAAAATATTTCCATATGTCAAGTAAAGACGAATTAACTGGTATACTGAATTAGTTATGCAGGACTTGACCACATTTTTACTCACCTGAAATAATTCCATATGTCAAATACAGATGAATTAACTGGTATACTGCATTAGTTATGCAGGCCCTGGCCACATTTTACTTACCTGAAATAATTCCATATGTCAAATACAGATGAATTAACTGGTATACTGTATTAGTTATGCAGGTCCTGGTCACATTTTACTTACCTGAAATAATTCCATATGTCAAATACAGATGAATTAACTGGTATACTGCATTAGTTATGCAGGCCCTGGCCACATTTTACTTACCTGAAATAATTCCATATGTCAAATACAGATGAATTAACTGGTATACTGCATTAGTTATGCAGGATCTGGCCACATTTTACTTACCTGAAATAATTCCATGTGTCAAATACAGATGAATGAACTGGTATACTGCATTAGTTATGCAGGCCCTGGCCACATTTTACTTACCTGAAATAATTCCATATGTCAAATACAGATGAATGAACTGGTATACTGCATTAGTTATGCAGGCCCTGGCCACATTTTACTTACCTGAAATAATTCCATATGTCAAATACAGATGAATTAACTGGTATACTGCATTAGTTATGCAGGATCTGGTCACATTTTACTTACCTGAAATAATTCCATATGTCAAATACAGATGAATTAACTGGTATACTGCATTAGTTATGCAGGATCTGGTCACATTTTACTTACCTGAAATAATTCCATATGTCAAATACAGATGAATTAACTGGCATACTGCATTAGTTATGCAGGACTCGGTCACATTTAACTTACCTGAAATAATTCCATATGTCAAATACAGATGAATTAACTGGTATACTGTATTAGTTATGCAGGTCCTGGTCACATTTAACTTACCTGAAATAATTCCATATGTCAAATACAGATGAATTAACTGGTATACTGCATTAGTTATGCAGGCCTCGGTCACATTTAACTTACCTGAAATAATTCCATATGTCAAATACAGATGAATTAACTGGTATACTGTATTAGTTATGCAGGTCCTGGTCACATTTAACTTACCTGAAATAATTCCATATGTCAAATACAGATGAATAGTTGTTGTTGCCAGGAAGCTGAGGATTAATCCAATAGATGCGACCAAGCCACCAATAAATACAACAAGACGACAACCTATTTTATTGTTGAGGGCACTAGCTATCGGTCCTGCAGATAAAGGTAAAATGCCATGATGTTAACATTTTGAGAACATATTTCGTATATTATATCTCAATAATTATATTCAGTGACTTCAGAAATAGAAGTCACACATTTGAGTTATCAAATCTATGCAAATTCATCGGTTGTCTGCACAGGGTCAAAGTGAATCAGACTTTTCACAATAACTAAAGGAAAATATGATTATGCTAAAATTGTTACTGTATGAGAAATGTTCATTGGGTTTAATCTCAGATAAGAATAATTTACTGTTATCTTAGGTTTAGATTTTAGCGGATTTGCAGTTGCAGGGATATTTGTAAAAGAAACAATATTGTTAAATTTGAATATGCACTAGGTTTCAATCTAGCACAATTAGCAAAGCGGAAATAAAAGTCAGCTAATAGTTCCACTCTCTCATAAAACTTGAGAGGGTGTATATCCCTGAACACAAATTACAGACGTGTCAGATTTAAAAATCTAAAAAAAATGCTTATTCAGGGTAATTTTAAACAGAAATGTGCCTTATTCGCCATAAAAACAGTGTTTTTTTTCCGTTTTGTATTACCTTATACTAAAATATATTCGGATATTTAAAGTAGTAACACATTCTCATTTCCGATCCGGGTAGACTTAAAAAAATACTTTGTTACTAAGGTACATAAAGTACGTTCAAGGTTACTTTTTTCATTGCATAAAAATGGTTTTCATCCTCGCTTATTATGACATTCTCAAAGTAATTTTCATTCCAGTCAGAGGTAAACAATGGTTTAATCTCCTACTTTACGCTACGACCCGGAACAATTTCTTAATCTTCACGTCTTTATTTGCATTTAATTACGTTTTGATAGCCGTCACTGAAATCTTGCCTATAACGTTTTGGTTTGAATTTACGTAGCTATCGCTGAAACAAGCTTTCATTGTTGTGTCAACTAACAAGCCGGAAATCAAATAGGCATAACATTGCGTTTGACGATTGTCGCCATCTTTATTTTTCCTCGACCCTTTTCCCATACCACATACAACTACAACATTTAAATCTTTGTTGGGAAATTCACTTGCATTACATTACGTTTTTAAGTCACGTTCCATGAATTGCGTTTTTACAGTTTCTCAAGGTTGTTTCAAAGACTGTAGTCACACCAGAGATAACCAGGATATTGAAACGTTCGTCGAAACGTTCTTTTTTCTTTTTTTGAGTCCCTCAAATTTGTTTATTCCCTCAACAGAGTTAATTTACGTACGAAATGTTGGTTCTCTGGGCGTCCCTAAATAAAAATATTCTATCTAACCGCTGGGACGATTGGGCGAAATTCGCGGAAGATCCTATAAACTTGTTCTAATTGGTGGTGGGAATTGCCAAGCCAGTTTATAAAATTGTGAACAGATAACACTGATCGTGAAATGCACCCATCATTGTCGCTGATGGAATATTTAATAATGCAATTTCTTAATTTTATTCTGTTATATTGTAACATATTAGTGATATAAATCAGTGCTGAGAAGTAATTATACATATGTTTCAAACTTTATTTTTTTTTATCTATATTGGAAAATTGTTTGGGGGATAGTATGTTACTAAGCAGTATGACAAGAATGCGTGATGTAAAGTCCATTCTATAAATGATCACATATTTCTCGGTCGAAGTAAAAAAAACGGGGGGCAATATCAAAGCATGGGTTTTATTTAGGAACTCCTGACAAAGCAACTGCACAAATTATAAGAACAAATTAGCAGCTCCCAGCGATAGTATTCGCAGAATAGCACCAGTCCAGTTAATGACACAATAAACATTAATTCTCAACTCTGATGAAAGGATCAATTACTGCGACAAAGCCCTTCCCCGTTTTATTGTGATTTCGTGAGTGTTTAATGATGTCAAGCCATGACCTAGTTTCAACCACAAGGAAATGTTGCAACAAAGTGCGTGACACTTGACGTGACCCCACTGACTATATGATCGTTCTGTGAGCTAGGATTTATTACCGTTATTATCATTATATTGTCACGTGATTTGTTCCACCTTATTGGTAATGTATCTTTATTGTAATTCGTCTTCTTGAATTATGCCTATTTGTTTTAGTACCCCCTCCAACAATTAAGTGTTCTTACCAATAGCATACGTGACAAATATAGCCGTTCCGCTTATACCTGCAACTGAACTAGCAGTATCGTCAAAGTAGTCTTTAAGTTTGTTGATAAAAGGTCCAAATGCCGTGACGCTTCCAAGGCTGAGTATAAGTGACACATGTGCTGCAGCAACCACAACCAATCCCCATCCGCCATCAGGAGGTACATTGATAGCTGAGAATTTTAGCTTACGTTCGTTCTCCGGTTGTGGTTTCCCAACAGCCATTTTGTTCAGTTGAGGTCACGAGTTGATACCAGATAAAAAGGCAATAAATTATTAGCCTATGCACTATAGATTAAAATGGACGTCATTGCGCTGCGACGATCACCACCGTTTAAACAGCACGCTTATGTAGTCCGTGGAGTCAAGGTCACGCACGTTGTTGCAACATGGCTGTGGTTGAAACTAGGTCATGGAGTGACACGCGAGGAAGCCATTATTTTGACAACCCGAATCATGAGCCGATTTGTGTTTATATTCCCCAAACAATAGACAAATTACAGGCCCATTTATACCTCCTCCCAATCACCAATCACCAAGATTTAAAGGGGGTAATCACCAATCACCAGGAATTCCAATTACCAGGAATTGAATATAAAAGCACACCAAGTAGTTAGACAGACATTTCTTAACTGATCTTTCTGTTGGAAACTATCTATCTCCTCCGTGTCCTCCTCAACATCTGACCCATCTGACAAATCACGTCTCTCTCTCTATGCAATTTTTCACTAATTGGTATCTCCTTCTCGTACAGATTCAGTGGCAATGTACCTGCCTTACAATTTGTGTTTTCTTGTCGGATTGATCTTTGTCTAACAACTTTCTTATTGTCAACAGCCCAATTTCTCATTTTCTCTTGGTCCTCTTTTCTCATGCGTACGACTGGTAATGGTTGGAGCTTTGGAATGTCTCAAAATGAAACTTGGTTTGTGGCTGGTGGATAAAACGATGAGGGATTGGTGAAGTAATAGACTGACCAATTACATGATCTTTTCAAATTTTCTTCAATAAAATTATTGTGTTCCAAAATGATCTGGCATACTGATACAAAATAAACAACTAAATTAAGTAAAGATGACGAAAAGATTTGTCAAATAAATATAATATCAAAGAAAGCTTAGAAAGAACTCTCGTGTTCTTAGTAATGGAGACACATTACAAATTAATGCAAATTTACTTGTACTTGAGATATTGATGGAAAAGCTTAAAACTAATTATGCAAATCAGATTATTAATATGAACAGATTTTAGTGTAAAACTAATAAGGTCTGTGAATGTAGCAGACCATCCATGTAACAAGTGTCATTTAAATGAGATTAGAACCCAAAAAATATACTATATTATGCTAATCAGGGAATTAATATCAACAGATTTTAACCTAAAACTAATCAGGTTTGTACATTGCATATATAGCCAAATAATGATTTTAACTCGTGATCTAGAAACGAATAGAAATCAGTAAATATGAGGGGAAGAGGGTTCATAAGTATGGAAATAATTTGCACAATAAAAATTGTTCTCAAAGGAATAATTCAAAATTAATTTTAACAATATACGTTACCGTAAAACAGAAGAAAAACGCTTTGACATTTTTTTCCTTATCTACTATACATTATTAAAAGTGGTGAACTCTTTAATATTCCATTTGAAAACTATGACGTAATAAGGAATCAATAAACAATAGGACAATTTAGAAGAAAACATCATTCAATAAAGCGTGTTAGCATTAAAAGACGTACATGAAACCTCAAGTGTTTCCTAGACACACCAACAAACCACAGACGCTCGGAACGTTTCTTGGATAATAAAAAAAATGACCTAAAAAAGGGTCGGAATAGTTAGTCAGTCGCCGGTACATTTGCCTACCACTCATATAATAACAAGACGACGCCAGGGAAATTCTAAAGCCAACTGTATAGTCAAAACCCAAGCAGTTAGCCAATTCGCTAGCGAATTTTCAAATTGGCTGCTCCAGTACTTCGGAGACTTGCTGTAATCATCATTATAAAACAGTAGATTTGATTGGTAAAAGATCACCATACACTTCAAAGAATTGACCAATGGGAAGAACTCTTTCATACTACAAGTACACGAGTGTATAAAAAACACTCAGGTGTACCGATTTTAAACTATTGGTGGTGGCGCAATTCATCGTACAATACAGACAACTGGAAATAAAATCAAAGACCGCATAACGCGACATTAAAAGTTACGAAAACGTATCACCGGGAATTCATTACACCCTATAACGTAGAACGAGAAATTAGCTGAGAACAAATCACCATGAATTGAAGAATCCTGAGAACGCATCACCAGGAATTAAAAACCCCTCATAACGGAAAACGAAAAAAGTATAAAGGGGCCTGAAAATAATCTTATCGTCGTTAACAATGATGATTATATCTACCATTAACGTCAACATAATGTTTGTTGCTTTAGAGGTTGGATAAGTGGTCAGCAGGAAAGGCTTATCAAACAAACGAAACGAAACGAAACGGGATAACACACATAATGAAAATTAAACTGTAATGGGTTTTATATGCACAATATTTAAAAAAATATTTGCCGAAAATAGCAATATTTAATACGTATATGGTTCGTTTCACTAATTACAGATAATTAAAACATCTATAATCAGCGAAACATGGGTCTTACACGTACAATATTCACAGCTGTCGAACAAACTTGATCAGTATATCCCCCTTTCAGTCGTATATAACGACATAAGAAATTTGCCGAAAATAACAATATTTAATCAGTTAATGGTTCGTTTCGCTAATTACAGATAATCAAACATCTATAATCAGCAAACCAAGGGTCTTACACGTACACTATTTACAACTCTCGGTCGAAACTTTACCAGTATATTCACCTTTCAGTAGTGTACATAATGATATACTCAATTATGCTCATCTAAACTTAGTAGTATGTCTATGTTGTATGATATAAGTCGAAACGTTTCTTGAGCGTGAACGTCTGTTTCAACTTAAAGACATTCCTTGTCGTATGGTACTATTCTGGCAATTTTAATATGTGTACTCAGTATAGGTCAAGTGGGTGCAATTGTACTTGTACTGGTAAATCATGTTCAACTGATTCTGACGACGTTACATTGCATAATACACTTATGAATATTTACACTCACATTTTGAACATAACAAGGCTCGAAAGCTAACCATTGACATTGAAATCGTGGTAGATCAAAGACATGCTTTAGAGTTGCGAGTTCGAGCCTAAGAATGTTGGTGTTTTCAGCATATATATAAAAGTCACAAGTCAGCCACAGTAAAATAAATGGATACAAGGTATTGTCCTGGGAATTCCCAGCACGGAGACAGTCGGTCAATAAATGCTCGTGGGAACAGAGATTTGTATTACATGTAGTGTTTTAATTAATAGCGTTTCCTTGTTTTAAGTTGATCAAATGCTAATTTGATAGTATATAGTTGGATTGTTCACCCACCAACAGGGAACGTGAGCTGGCTTAGACCGTCGTGAGACAGGTTAGTTTTACCCTACTAATTTGAAAAAGTTTAATACTGATATTCCAGTTAATGGCAACCCAAAAGACTTCTATGATATTCAGCAAAATGGTTACAGTTTAAGTGGTGTATACAGTTTGCGCCCTGACGATGATGGAGTTAGATTTAGAGTTTACTGTGATATGGATACAGATGGCGGAGGATGGACAGTAAGGCAAATGACAAGTATTTTTCATGCTGCGTGTCTGGATCGGAATAATTTATCACCTATGTGTATTTCACGATGAGTAGACTCGTGTGTAGTTACCAGTATGTGCATGGATGTGCATTTATTTGATTTAAACACAGATTCTGAAAATATTCAATTGGTTACAGGTAATTCAAAGAAGAGAGAATTGTAGACTAGATTTCTATCAAGATTGGCAAGATTATAAAGATGGCTTTGGAATTCCTGGATCGGAGCACTGGTTAGGTAATGATAAGATTTACAGACTGACAAATCAAGGACCTCAATACGAACTGAGATTTGATTTAGAAGACTTTGAAGGAGAGACTAGATACGCTAAATACGACAACTTTGCCATTAGCGACGAATTCACCAAATATAGACTGACCGTGGGAGCATACAGTGGTACTGCAGGTAAGTACAAATATAAACTTATGAAGGGAAGTCACCAAGTATATTATAATCAATACAAATGCATCGGCATACTAAATAATAGCAAACTAATTTATTAAAACGACAGATATTGTTGCCTAAGTCATCTAAGTCGTCTGTCTCTTTCATTCTCTGTATTTTAAAGATTTATAGCATCATTTTATTGATTTACAGCAAAGAATAAACATTTTTATTCATTATATTAAAATGACTAATAAATTATCATGCCTAGGTATTTCTTCTTAACATTATGTTAAGTTAAATAGCTCCCTGTTTATGTTAAGCCATTGCTCTGGATTTAAATTTCAAATCCTCGTAAATTGTACGTTTAGCAAGCTTTTAATAAATATACATATGAGTCTTACACACTACCGTTATGTAGTTTTAAAAGTGTATCATGCGATGCGATTTTCCAGATAGCGGCGTAATTTTCAAGTAGCCGACCGATTTTTGTTTCAAGTAGCAGACCGATTTTCAAGTAACCGACCGATTTCTATTGTTTAAGTAGAGGAACGATTTTCATGTAGCGGAGCGATTTTCAAGTAGCGGAGCAATTGTATATATGGGCCACAGTAGCTTAGTGTTGATTTTTTTATAAGTAATCTCACGAGAGCTGACTTAAATATTGAAGGAAAGTGAAAGGTGACATTAATCAGTGTTGTTATTATACATGGCTAGAATATATCTAAACATTCAATTAGCAAGGTAGTTGGTATGAGTTTTTCTCCAGGTGTCCCCATTTTACTGTCAAAGTGTTATATCAAGGCATAAATGGTCATAGCTGGCGTTCCACTGTTATACTTACAACCCGAGGGGAGGGGATAGCGTGGTTACCCGTTTATAATGTTTGTGGTTGGTCGTGTACAACCCCGTAAATGTCTGAGCATGCTCAGATAAGCATTGAGTTTAGTGCAATCAGTACTTGTGAAATTGTGCAACGTTCAAATGTATTATATAAAATTAGTTCTGTTCTGTTGAATACAATTTCTGATGAACTGTACAGTACGTGATTTTCTACAGATTATATACTACATTATTGCTCTTATTGTGATGTACTCTTATGCGGGAATATAAGTCACGTGTATATTTATTTTGCTCCAAGATAACACATCCCCAGCCAAGATACGGGTACTAGTTTTCTTATTATTCAGTCATTTACTAACTTCTAATTATCATTTTTTTATTTAATTTCAAAAATGTATATGTATAAAATGATGAGAAGCGATGCCCCTGTACTGTTCCGTCAATAAGAAAATACACTTAAATGTTTACGATGCATCAAAACGGTAACACACTTAAACATGTTTACAACTGTATCAATAAGAAAACCCACTTCAAAATGTTTATGAGTGCGTCACTAAGGAAATGCACTTCAACAATTTACGAGTGGTAACTATGCGTTTTTTTTATTGCAACAACAATGTATACGTACAGTATAAAGTACCAAGTTTGTCTCAACATTAATTGACGTGCCACATAACTGGACACGGTTGCTCGAATTGGACATGTTTTAAGTGTAGGTTCACAGCCAGTAATTTAAATAAAAACACAAGTTCAGTAACATATTTAGTTTGTCATGAATATTTTCTTTCTTTTAATTTATGAACTAGGATAAACACAACAAAAAGGTGGACTTGATGAGAAATAAAAAAAAACATGCGTGAGCCATTTCAATTCAAATGGCGATTACTTTCAAGACTTTTTTTAATTTGCGGCTTAAAAGATAATTCAACGCAATTTACAGCTTTTTGTCAAGCGTGGTAACAGTGTACCCCATTGGGTCAACAAACTTCAATACACATGGTCAAACATTAGCAAGCAATCACAAATTGGTCGGGATATGTAATACTTCAGTCAAATAGTTCCACGACTAGATACAAACTAGGTTGTCCACAATCCTGTACGTGACACTGAAACCTATGTATACGTGTACGTGTGCGTATTGTACGGTGAGCTGTAAGTTCGATTCGTGGTCAAGAAAAAAAGGGAAACTTGATGCAATATTGTTGTAGTTCTTATTGTCATATACTTCCTATTATTTCATTGAGTATTCACATTTCTACGTTGGCATAGGACGTTCACTACAGTTACAATACTATTCAACATAACTACACACTTAATTTAAAGATTGATGATGGTAAAATCAAAAAAATCTAATAAGACCAATCAACACGTTAGGTCTGATTAGTGTATGCTCCAATAAGTAATCCTCGCAATATTAATCCACTTTGGATGTTAAATACGGTTGCTAAGAGAAACTGTATGTTTAGGTACTATACGTAACGTTCATTTTGGTATGGCTATGAATGGTATTCATTACTTAGAATAACTGTTCAGTTGTTCGTTAACTAAAATTATCAAAGATGTTAAAATGTTAGTGACAATAGCTCACAGTACCGCAATACTTTATTATTATTTAGCTTGTGATTACAGCAGGCTCAAAAACGACGTATATGTTGATGATATTATTCGGGATAGTTATTACAAAGCTAGGTACAATGCAGTGGTACATAAAGTCGTGCACAGAATTATTTAGAAATTGAAGTTCTGAGCCACGTCATCATGTTTACATTATCTAATAGTAATATAGCGGAAACATGTTCACGTGTTCACTGTGTGCGTTGTGATTGGATTACCAATTAACTAATTTCAGCATGGTTTGTTTATATTCTAACAGTTCGTTCAAGTGGATTGAAACTAGTGAACAAAGTGAACTTATAGATGTTTGTCTAATTTCATAGCTGAACCAATTTGTTTATTTTAATTAATTTCCTTAATTAATTGTTAATAGAAAGTTCTTTGTATATTTTTTGCAAAATGTTTATTCAAACTTTTTGAACCTTTTGTACTTGACTGCTACTTTTATAGACAAATATATATGCATATTATTTATTACTTAGTTGCCTCAACTAAGTCTGTCTGAGCTACTTGCCAATAAGGCGGTGTTACTTTAATATGTAAGCCTCCTCAATCTTTAAATTCTATTCAAAATTTTAAAAGTATTTATCAAACAAAATAGTTCTTTATAAATCACGACCTGTCATCCTTTGTAGGTGGTCTCCGATATCCAATTACATATACATTTTGAAAACGAAATGTTAAATTGTAATTAATTGCCGCCAATTCAAATAAAAAGACAGAAGAAAAGGCCAATGAAATCTGACTTTAATCCCAACCCATATGATGCTTTACTAAAAAGCGATTTTATTGCTTGGTTTACTTGTTTCTAATGAGTGGAAAACCAACTATTTACATTCACGTCTCGATGACTATTGTTGTCATAGTTTTCTATGAAATCGGTGCAAATATATTTTCCCACTACTGCAGATAAAAAGATGATTTTTCGTTAGGCTACATGACTACTGAATCATTTTTTCATTTTTTACAACAAAAAAGATTATGTGTTGTTTTCTAGTATACGTGGTACTCTGTTCCCGAATTTTGAACTAAGTCACTACAAATTTTCAGGAAAAGACCTCTGACACAATTTGGCCTCTAAGATCTCGTTGATAGTTAGAATGCCACGAGATTTATTTTACTCCTCAAATACTGTTCCATTTTCTTGTCATTGTTCCAAATACCAGTATTGCATTGATCAAAGTGTGTGTGTGTGTAAGAAAAGTAATTGCATCATATTATTAATTTTGTTTACTTTTAGGTGATTCCGTCTCTGAACATGCTGGGTTATATTTCTCAACTAGAGACCGGGACAATGATGTAGCAACTGCTGGAAATTGTGCTGTGATTTACAAAGGCGCTTGGTGGTATGGAGCATGTCACAGTTCCAACCTTAATGGTCTGTATCATGGTGGACAAACTGACCAGTATGCAACAGGCGTTGTTTGGAATCCGTGGAGGGGTTATAATTATTCGCTCAAACATGTAGAGATGAAAATAAGACCAATCATTTAAATTGTGTCATTTTATCTAGTTTATGTTTGTAATATTCAGATATCGTCTACACCACCAGACAAATGTGGGTTTTTTGGCCAATAATCCTAATCTACCAGGTTATGAATTTCCGTAGGGAGTAAACTAAAAGTAGCCAGCACCTGGCAAATCTACCCAGCGAAATCAGTCTATTCTTTCTCCATAGAACGCAGCCGTGTATAATCTAATATTATACCATCTGTCACAGTGGCGGCGGCACAGGGCTCGCTGGTTCCCGGCGTTCCTTGCGAATGGCAAGTAGAACGCAGGTGACTAGTAATCGCCCTATTGTTCCACTGGGCCGGGATTACGGCCCAAAGTCACGTGAATAAGGGACGTAATTTGAAAACATTCTAATATTCGTTTTCTGTGAACAAGTCTTCATTACGCCATGCCCATACATTTCTCGCTTTTTCTGTGCAAATTTATAACAAAAGAAACAGTTTTATAGTCGCTCAACTTTCGAGAGTGAAAGGAAACCCCTGCTCTAGGGTCACGGACGTAAGCGCTGACCAAGGGAATTATAACAAGGAACGAGAAAGTAATGTACCAATCAGAATGCCGGAACCGTTACTACTTACCGGCCTCTTGTGGCTTGGTACCCCACAAGGATTCGCCATGACACTTGAGGCGGGAACCAGCCAATGTTTGGGGCATCGGCAGGATGAGACTCCTATACTACTGTATTCGCTGTTATGTTTATGTGTCTTTTATGTGTTATGTCGTTGCTGGCAAACTTTTTTTTCCTATTGCAAATTAATTAAGTACACCGAACAATTCTGACGTTGTTTACATGCTTCAGCTGTTACCACATCTTTTGTTTTCGGCACCCATTTAACTCAGTATTGCAACCCTGGCCGAGTATTGTTGCTTGGCAGTCTTCGTCTCCTGTACCATTGTAGTGCATGTCTTATCTGTTTATCCATGTGTTGGTGTCATTTGCTGCGAAGTGCTGTTTGAGTTGCAATGTCTTTACAGTACATGCACGGTGATTGTGAGTTAACATTAACCCAATCTGATTAAAATCTGATGTAGTGTACGGGCTTTAATTATTTTGGCTATAAACTTATTTTAATTTTATGTTTTATTACTTTTGTTATTAATGCCTTTTTATTTTATTATTTTACTTTGATTTTGATTTTGTGATTTTTTTAAAATTCCGCCCTACATACATCTGAGCCGATTCCTATGTAACGAGATTTCAACGAGACCCACTGTCGACGATTTTAGTCAACGAATCACAAACCTTCTTCTATAGCGCACATGATGACGTCAGGGGCAGAGTCAGGTGGCAAACACACTCAAATAAAATGGCGGATTATACCGACGTTAGCGACCGAGAAGAACACGGCTTTTCGGTAAGTTTATCTTTGTCAAATGCAACGAAAGTCATTTTTTTATGTTTATATTGTGGCTCGAATGGTTCGAGTTTAGATCGTTATTTTGCGTAGTTATTCTGGGAGTGACGATTTTGTTTCCACCGGTTCGACCGAACACCAGTGTCTTTTTCCAGTCGCTTGCCCTGGAGACGGGTGATGTTTTGTT
Source organism: Saccoglossus kowalevskii (assembly GCF_978046115.1). Taxonomy (NCBI): domain Eukaryota; kingdom Metazoa; phylum Hemichordata; class Enteropneusta; family Harrimaniidae; genus Saccoglossus; species Saccoglossus kowalevskii. The sequence continues at coordinate 13,507,011 of NC_140650.1, read as the reverse complement.
GACGATCGGGTCAAAACCGTCTACGGTATTGAAGCCGTAGCTGTAAATATTCATCAAAATGTATCAACATTTTGTACATTATACAATAACTCTTTATTAAAGTAATTGAGCTGATTTGGACTGGAATAAAATATTTTTTTATTTGGAACACATCGCAATTGATCAGGAAATATTTTTTTGCTCCAATTTTCTGCGTCGATGCCGTGGGCCGGTTACCGTTATACAATTTAAAATTTGCATTGTTTACTATAGCTGTTTACAGTGTTCTAATCATTACGATTTACTTATTTTTTTGCTTCCATTCTAGATAATTATGCTCAGTGTTTGATGTACAATTGAAGCGATGACTGAATAAACGAACCTTGGCTGGCGAAGATGTATCAGGAAGTGTACACATTTGTTGGAAGTGAACAAAATATTCAATGTAATGACAAACATTGTAAAATGCTGTGGAATTTCTTTTGTAAATAAAAATATACTAGCAATTTTCTATTAATGGTTTATTCAAGTGGGCAAAATATAATGTACAGAAAGATTGCCCGTAGAGTATCGCTACACTGAAAAGTAAGCAACCGACAGCCTGTATAAAAGGGGGCCTGTGATTGGCTGTTACTTACGCGAGAGTTGAACGGGACTTGCGTAGGCGTCGGATCAGATGTAGGTAGGGCGGAATTAAAAAAAATCAAAATCAAAGTAAAATAATAAAATAAAAAGGCATTAATAACAAAAGTAATAAAAAATAAAATTAAAATAAGTTTATAGCCAAAATAGTTAAAGCCCGTACACTACATCAGATTTTAATCAGATTGACATTAATCTTTTATGTCTGGATGTGTATATTCTAGTATTTTACATATCTGTCATATAGAGTATCTTAGCTGAGACGTACTCTATATCAGTCATAGAGCTTATTTTAATGCTTTACTTTGTACTGTCATAACCCGGACCGAGAATCATTGCTTGGCCATCTTTGTCTCCTGTATCATTGTAGCTCATTTTGTGTGGTTTCCACTTGTTCTAAATTAACGTACTTGACAGTAGTATATTCCCACTGTGGGTGGGAAACTAAATTTAGAATCTGTTTATTCGTGTATTGGTGTCATTTGCTGTGAAATGCTGTTTGAGTTTCAATGTCGTTACAGTACATGTATGGTGATTGTTAACCTTGTAAGTTTTTCTAGCACTCTAGAATTCTCTGTAATCAGCAGCCTAGGGTTAGTTCATATGTTCACACCTCATGGGGTGAGTACTGGATCTACCTTCACATGCTCGCACATGGACAGACAATCATTTCTAAAATGGTTAGTCCAGGAATTAATATTGCAGTATAGTTATTTTTTATGCAACTACCTTCATGTATGCTCCATAACTAGACAATATCTAAATAATACAAATTAGTGGTAGTAATTGGCAAACAATGACAAAAACTAGAAGGAAAAAATGTGAAAATCACAAATGTTATTGTTATTGGCAAATATTTACACCCATCTAGCACAGGCAACTCTTAAGACCATTACCGCTGTTTGCCTCGATCCGGGAAAAGGAGCAAACTGATTACGTAAGGAAGGCCTTCCATGACCCGACAAAAATACATTACCTGGTAGACAAGGATTAGTGACACACAAACCTATATCTGCCTAGTTTAGACAATAATAATAGAAAGTAATTTGCAGCAACTAATAAATAATAACCCTTGTATTTTTAAAATTTTTCTAATTATCGTATACTTTTTATCGTTAATATTCATGAATATTTGTAACCACTGTATACTGGATGATTACATTTTAGAAGAAGCATAATAGAATGACTGTGTTGTTTATAATATTATTAGTAATATCGATTATCACGTTCGCTTCTTCATTAGCATTTTGACTTAAATGAAATACACAACAAAAAGCTGACAAATAACATTCAAGTATAAATATAAAACAAATTTAGTGAATATAATAGTTGACAATACTTTTTCTGAAACATGAAACAGTTGACTAATGTTCATATATAAATTATTGGCTCCTTTTATCCACAATTATAGAGGGCGAGCAAGTTGAATGCAAATGAGATGTCTTCAGTTCTAGCAATGTGCACACACTAGCGAATTCCAGTTGTAAAGACTGTGCCCCTCTGAATACAACTATAGATTTTGTGTATATTCAGGTGTCATGTGACGGGAGTGTAGAGTGTAGGGCAATGTGCAGCGGGCTTAGTGAACAACGTTTATTTGAATCAACCCATTGCAGTTAAAACAAAACAAAAAGTAGACAGGGCGGGGTGGAACAGAAATGTATAATAACGGGAAAATGGACATTGTAACATACATGGAGTGAGGTCAGATGTGAGCACATCCATATATAGCACCCGTCATCTTTCTGAATCATAATCAAGTGGTTACTGTTTTCAACTTGAAGTCTACATCAGACAAGTGATATTGATGCTATTTGAGATTATTGTGTTACAGTATTTGACCACAAGCTCATTATATCTGCCAACAAGCTTTCTATATTTAAGGCCAGTCATTTTCTATAAAATCGTTGGCTTAATAGTTTTGACGAATGAAGACAATGTAATTTTAAAAAGTCTTCATTATGTACTAAACGTCTTGACAAAGAAAATGCGGTGGTAAATCCTGTACTTAATCTGAGCATAAAAGTATAAATTATTCATCTGTGGTATTTAGTGTATGCAAATATATATATACGTCTTCAGATTATTATGAAAGACGTTATTGAATAGACGGAAGTGTGTTGCTATTATTCTCCATATATACCAATGACGGTCGAACACAAATGCATGTCAAATTGTCTGATTAGTCAAATGTTTTAATCATTTTTTTAGGTTATAATCAATGTACATGTCTATTAAATATATATTCCTACTGAATGGCGTTTACAATGTTTATGTGGGGACATCATATGCATACGTATTGTTATTTAGTTATTGTTCATAGTGTATCAGCAGCTAATATAAGAAAACAATAATATAACAAATCAAAACACAGTCACTAATAATATGTGTGACAGGAGTGGGCTAAAAGTTAAATTCACTCAATAATAAAATCACAACAGCCGCTCAATAAATGTGCGTGAGCGCCCTCTGAGTTGAACTGGATGAGTGAATGTATGTGAATGACAAAGGGCGCTGTTCTATCGATATTTTCATTGCTGTATCACTAATACTCGGCAATACACAATGTTAAGCAAAATTCAGTATGATTTGTATCATTGAATATTGATTTTTCTAAAACTATTTACTTGCTCACCATTATGAACCATATTATGTTCTTGGGGATGTTGCATTGATTCTGCCGACTTTGTATACTCAAGTGGACAGCTGAAAAACTTGACAATGATATGGAAAACTCTCAATAAAATGAGTTATATCAGTAACAAAACAGCGACCGTTATCCGGTTTTTATGTCGATGTTCCAAATAAGTTATTTTGAAGTTGTTAGGCTAAACAAATGTGCTAAAATATGACATAATCTCCCCTAAAGTGAGAATTCACAATTGTCTTGTTTTCTCGGTGTTTCCGGAGCACATCGATGTGAACGATCGAAAATGACGTCGTTCCGGCCATCGCCACTAAGTTGTGGTTTGGGTGCGAGTAAGGTTCATTTCCGTATTTTAATTTTGACTGAATCATGTTACACTTTTTCACTGTTGTTGCGCATAGTTCGCAAAATCGCAAAATGTTGGAAATATGAATCGTTTGAAAAATAAAACGAACAAAGGGAAACAATAGAAATACAGAATCGAATTCCATGACCACCTCTCCACGACAACGTGACTTTCGGGATCACTAGCATCATAGTGGAGCCGCCATTTTTCAATTTTATTTATGTTACAAATTGATCAGTCTTATTGATTTTGGAGGTCATGTGTCCATAAAACAAACACAGAGGTACATGCATAACTTATATGTATATGCATACATTCTGTAAGCAAAATTCTGTTTTCAGTTGATATTGTAATCTTATATATGAACAAAACAATCACTACAATTTATTTAAAGAATAGCATTGCATCACCCCCTCAGGGGAGGTATACAGTAGGAGATATTAGGTAATCGTTGTGCTTAGTAACAATGCATAATCGGTGAACGTTTTGCCTATAATCGGTCGTATCAGCTTTTACAAGATTATTGCCCTCGGAGGTGACCGAATTGAGTTACTCTTGCATGGAAGGCCTGTGAATAAAAGAGGCGATGTTCTTAAGTGGACAGATTCATCTGGTGTTGGAAAAAAACAGTCAAACCTGTCTATAAAGGACAGTCAGTGGACTGAGTCAAACTGTCAGGTAGACAGGTGTCTTTATATGGAGGTGGCCTAAATTATTCATTCAACCATGAATATTAATTCGGGCGGGGATTTTAAGGGAGATCGTAAGCTAAACAATCATGTCCATCAAACCTACACATGTATAATAAATAGAAACAATGAAGTTTATTTACATTATTACAAATTAATTTTAATACATTGTGTACTAACATGTAGGTAATTTTTAGTGAAAAAGTCACTAATTTGGATAATCACACAGCTTTACGTTTTTACAACAAATTATATCATGTCAATTTGTAGTGCCAATTGTACACTGTGAAAATGCACAGGCAAAGTCGCCTTAAAAATGGAGAAGGATTGGTGACAAATTTTACCAAACTCATAGCCACTGCTTCAACTCTCGGTGTTGAATCAGAAAGTCGAACGAACCACGATGGTACACACAGTTTTCAAGCACGACGTTTCAAAATTGTCCAAAAGAAACGACTTTTCTCGTTCTGATTATGTGGTGAATTATTGATATCACCTTTTATTTAGAAAGAGGATCAAAACAGAAAAAAATCTTTCGTTAAGAATGAAATCGAAAGAAACCTTCAGTAACAATACGTTTTACCCCTGTGCGAGCTGTGTTTGCATAATTTTGACAATCAACAACAAACAACAAGGCAGCCAAAATTGATCGGATTTCGCAATCCCTCGATAAAAACGGAATAAACGAAAAAATGTTTCATTATTTTGTTAGGATATTTCATGTCGACATGTAAATAAAACATATCTCATTCAATAAAACTGTTTATTTTTTGTTTGTTTACGAGACGACGTGAATTTGCACTTCATGTGCGCGACAGTCTGGTGAAGTTCCCAATGCCGCTGGGGATTGATATTATAGTACCGATTGTAAACAAACTAGTTTTTCACTTGAAACTTTGCATAAAACTAGTACTGTTATCTTGCTCTTAAAATGTATATGACATTTTTCCAGTGTCCGGATTGTAACATTCAGATGATATTCATCGTGACTTTTTGTAACTTCACAACGCAAGTTGCGATGGACACCCCCCCCCCCACTTAGCCCAAAAAAATTCCCACTCGGCAATCTGAACGTTACATTTGGCCACTTTCCGGCTAGCGATTCGCAAGTAGCTATTGTCTTTTTTGCAGCGACCGTCAAATTCATTGTATATTCACTTGCATATAGGCCAGTGACAATAGTTGCATATTGCATGTAAATGAGGAAATACATCCTTCCTAAAATTTTAATATATTTATTTAATATATATATTAAATCTCGACAAAATATTTTTATTTACAGACAACTACGTATCAAAACAATAGATAGACGGCCTGACTATATAGTAGAGTAAACTTATACGAATTGTATATCCAAATAGAGTTTGGTGTAAAATCACAATAGCTGAATTCGTCAATAAGTATATGTTATGGAGGGTTTGCTGGTGGTATAGATTCCAAAAATGAGTATGATAAACACAAAAACTGGATTCTTTAGGAACTTTGAATACAATATACGGTGTTACAGTACTCAAATCCGGGTCAAGACTGTTAAACTAAATAGTGTTAAGGGCGATTTGGTGACGAGTGTCGTTCATAAACCGTTTATCGGCTTTTAGTCGGCTAACCAGGCGTTCATAAAATAGTTTCTTTCTTCTAGATTTGACCTATTTTCCGTCATTCCATTTCCTCCTTGTAGAATGGGTTGTCTTATCAATGATCTACATCAAGTGTGTAAGCAGTTTTACGAGGTAATCATTGTTCACATTGACGTAAACAACGTAAGGAGTCATGTATCAAAATGTTATAAATACTCTCATAAACGCCTACCAAGCCTTACAAGTCTCGAGACTTCTCGTCAGTTGGTACAATGTCTACCTATACTGCACTCGTTTTGATTTGTTGCTTCATTGTCTGCTTTGGGAACTTGAACGAGGTAGGAAACGAAATCGAACCTCAGGCGAATTATGGTAGGTTTTATGTTATTTTTTAAATGTTGTTATTTAATAGAAACTGAGATTTTATCCCCATACAACGACCCAGTACTAAAATACCTGTAATGAGTTTTCCAGCCGCAGCGGATTGCTGTTAGCCAATTGTACGATTATTATTTCAACGTTTAATTCTGGTGAATTATTTAAATGGCGTTCTGTCATTGCTATTACTAATATATTCTCTTTTGGCGTTTTAAATTGCGGTTGCGAAAACGACAGTTTGATTTTTCGTGATTACGCTGCAATTCAAAGAGACAATATTGTTCATGAGATTAATCTCAAAGTGAATATACTGACTGGATTACTATTGTATATACAATAAAATAAATGTATACCCAAGGACGAAAAATATCGGTCAAAATAAAAATAGTAGTCGATGATACGATATTATACGATTTAGAGACTACAGAAAACATTGTAGGGTCGAGAAGTACTTCTAAACTAGCTGTCATTCACGACGCTGATTAACCATTACAACTTTCTTCTGTTGACTGTCGGTTTGTAACGACCAATAAATATCCTTTTCTCACCTCAGTTTTTTGGACGGTTTTCCATCTCATGTTTCGAATTTTTTAAAGCAGCTCATTTCAAATGTATTGTGATATTCATCATCACCTTGATCTTTCCATGACTGATTTCCATTCTGTATCTCCGTGCAGTGCTTTCTAGTCTTAAAGTTCGATTTTCTTTTATTGATCCATCAACTTAGTCAATTTCACCTGCAAAGCGCAGGTTTGTAATGTTTCGACCTCCAAAAGACACAGTTCCCTTGAATGTTTCAGACATAACTTGCCGTACTCCAAGTGAACCACTGAAAAATACTGGAATTTATCATACAATAACATAATAATTACATACATTGTGATGATAATATTACAGTGAATGGGTATCCAAAAGACTGCTATGAAATTCAGCAAAAAGGTTACAGTTTGAGTGGTATATATACTATACGCCCCAGCGATAATGGTGATCGATTCAAAGTTTACTGTGATATGGATACAGATGGCGGAGGATGGACAGTAAGACCTTTTTAAATTGTTTTATTGTTCATCATGCGGGTAATAGTGGGAATATTTCTTTAAATATGTATAAATTCATCATGGAATAAATGTGTATGCGTGCGATAGAATTGGTCTAAACATATATTTTGAACATTGGTTGTAGGTAATTCAGAGAAGAGAGAATGGTAGATTAGATTTCTACCGCGGTTGGCGAGATTATAAATATGGTTTTGGACTTCCCGGATCGGAGCACTGGTTAGGTAATGATAATATTTACAGACTGACCAATCAAGGACCTCAATACGAACTGAGATTTGATTTAGAAGACTTTGATGGAATGACTAGATACGCCAAGTACAGTAACTTTGCCATTAGTGACGAATTCACCAAATATAGACTGAGTTTGGGATCATACAGTGGTACTGCTGGTAAGTACAAACTCAAAAAAATGCTGTTTTGGGACGCTGTCATTAGAGGTCTAAGTTTATTAATGCCTAATGTGTGGTATTGCTCGAAGCAGTGTCGATATTGTTTCAAGCATATAAATTAAAACAGATCTTAAACTTATGAATATTAGGTTGAAATGTTTGTAAATTATTGTGTGAATTTGGATAAGTAGGCATTAAAACAAACAGTAACGACTGCATGGCGTCCAGAAGAAAAATATTTTAAAATCTCGGTCTCTTTCCCTTTCCTTTCGGCAACTGGATATTTGCGATGTTATAGGCGTTCCTAAGTGACATCTTTGGTAATAATAACGTATCCAGAGGCAGAAAAAAGATAACAGCCAAACGAACAAAGACATTCGATCTTGCGAAACCCAACCAGCGATATTGATGGTTGTAATTTAACGATTTGTAAGGTGGTGTCAATATTGATGCTTTGTTATACTAATAGCGAACAATGGAATTGGTTACACAGTTTTGATTGTTTTGAAAATGGAAAATAACACAATTTTATTATTATTTTATTTGGTTTGTTTGAAATTGGTTCTCAAAATGCAAGGTCACTAACTCTTACATACCCGAATTTGTACCAAACATTTTCTAATGTTTTAGAAATACATACTATTTCTACAGAAGGAAGAGTTAACGAGTTGAAATCGTCATTAGGCATCTGAAAATTAAAGTATAATGAATAATTCTAAAACTTTGCGTCTGTAATTAATTAAGTAATGTAGAACTCCTTATACGGAGGTCGGGAGTACGCCAATATAATTGTTTAATACACCCCGGAGCTGAACTGATGTACGGATATCATGGCTGTTAGCATATTAGGATTGCCTATAAAAATCATGACATCAAAAATGCCGGGCCGTTGTGCCATTGCAAGAAACAGTTTTTACTATTAAGTGCGGATAGACATAAACCATGATTTCAGCATTAAAGAAAATTATATTAAACCGGATTAATATTTCAATTATCAATATTATTTTCACCAGTGCATTGATAACGGTAGTCTTACAATTGCAGTAACTGTTTTATATCACAAGATGCCAGATTGATTTAATAACTTTTTTTTCAGAATTGAAGTTACGTTTTATTTGGGTCGATTGAGTCATTGACCGCTTGCAATGTGTACGTCATATGCTGGTAGTTAGTCTTAACTTTGGCTCCCGAATCTTAGTTTGTAGGATATGTAGTGTAAGATCGGTTGAGTGTGCGTGTAATCAAAGTTTTCGCAATTATAATAAACAATTGTCAAGTTGAGATAAATGCATATTTTAGTTTAGTTTAATTTAGTGAGCACACCCAAGTAGCTTAGACTGAGTATAAAAACATCCTGTGCCAGGCAGCATATGACCTTCAAATATAATATTATACATGATGAACACATCGCCGTAACCATGGCCTGTTTACATCACAGTGTAAGCTTCGAAGAGGAAATAAGCTCTGGTTGCGAGAAGGAATGTAAAGTAATCAAGTCTAATGGCGATCCCCAATATGTTATCCATGCACAGATAGGTCGTTATTCTCAATGTATGTTACGAACATGATATATGTTACCTGACAATATTTCTAATTCCGTACTAAAATATAAACATGCACACTCATTGAACGATTTCCTCTTGGTTTGTTAGGAGATTCTTTCTCTGTTCACGCCGGGTCATATTTCTCAACCAGAGACCGGGATAATGATGCATACGGCAGTCGTTGTGCAACTTTATACACAGGCGCATGGTGGTATGAGTCGTGTCATTCTTCCAACCTGAATGGCCAGTATCTTGGTGGACATACTAACCTGTATGCAAAAGGTGTGGTTTGGTACCATTGGAAAACACATTATTATTCACTTAAACGTACAGAAATGAAAATAAGACCAATCAATTGAATTTTGTTAGTAATAAATCATATTAACTATTTTATACAGATGGTCACAACTTGTAGTTTAAATCCTACTTATACGCTTCAAAATACAATAACATTCAAATGTCCGTGTTAAATATCTGAAAACATAATTATAAGAAATACAGTCATTTTATGACAATATGAGTAATATTATTACAAATATAAATATGGCTGATTATAAATGTTATGATTAAATAACCTTTTGCAAATAAAATAATTTTTGCTATCAATGTCTGCAATATACTTCCTAATAAGAAGATAACGCCCTGTCTAACAAATATACAGTGATTATTTGTATATTTTTCACATGCTTTTCTCAAGTTCAGAGAGCCTCAGTTGAAGAATGACAGACAATTGGCTAACGAAGTAATAGATACAACTGTGTACTGCAAATTACTTTATTTTCGCTTGGAATTATTTTTTGTTAATTTAACTGAAGGAGTGATTCAATGAAAATAAAATCCAGCGAATTTACCTTTTTTCCTATAATTTACATTCACCTCGTCAGGAATCAGTGGAAATAAATTCCATTTAAAAACACCCAACAAATTAATTCCAACAAAAATAAATTATTTTACAGTACTTTGACAGAACAGCTGGAGTCTATGAATAAAAGTGTTGTCGAATTCAAAACACTGGAGATGCAGGTGGATATGTTGCTGCCCCTACAAACAAAACTTCGATCATTATTTGAAAATTGTATATTTGATGACAATGACAGATTTCCATTTAAATAATTCACCAGAATGAAAAGTTGAAATAATAATCGTACAATTGGACGAACTGTAAATATTAATAATTATAATTATATTATTAACAGTACATGACTTTTCACAAAAAAACGTTTAAAAAACACAAGTCGTACAAACCTTCCTAGCACAAAAGAAATGGATGACTTACCTAAATATAACCATCATACAAAGCTATATTTATTGCTGGATCATGTAAAACTCAAAAGTTGACCTTTAATTTTTACGCTCTGCTGTATTATTGTCGTTACATGTTGTCCAACGATCAGCGAATTTGTTTGGCTGGAGTACCTAGCTGGAGAAGTTCTGTGCACTGGCTCTAGTGACTCTGCAAGTTATAACAAATACAACCAACATTAAATTGTTAACCAGTGTAAACATTGGTAAAATGACCTGAATTTTTGGCTTTACACCCTAAGTAGGTGGCTACCTTCTGAACATACTGCAGTTTATTTACCTTAGTGTGTTTTTTTTTTGGCTTTATGAAACACGTTTCTTTGATTGGTCACCCTTTTTCACACAGCATATCTTTTATACGATGTTGGTGTTATGCAGCCATAACCGTAAGACTCATATATAATATATGAGGCAAATGAATGTATTATCATCAATTTTTTACAGCGATATCCAACTCTCTGCTATTTGGTTATTTATTTTAATGTCTCTTGATATCAGGGCAGTGTTATTTTCCCTCTTAACATGTCACCGATATTAGCTATTAGCAACGAAGAGAAAATCCTGCATTCGATTAGCTAATCGAAAAATGCTGTACGATATTTTTTAGCTCAAATAATTATTTGATGATAAATGTAAATATTATTGAGTATTCATCATATCATACATAAGTACATGTACATGCATTTCATGATCCACTGGATAGCTAAATGGCGGCTACTTTAGTGTTACATCATCACAAAATCAAGCAATCCGCCATTCTGAAACAGGATCTCAGTTGTACATGAGCATAATAGGTTCTTAATGCACAATGACACAAAATAGCTGACTGGTGGCCCTTTTGTTTTTAACGAATGCTGTTTGGCTATGTTACTAATGTGCTGGACTGATCAGGTAAATCTTTACACATTTTTATGTAACACATTTGCACATGAATCTATTTCCGAATCTGATCACCATTTCCGTGTAGAAAAGCATTATGAATGTCGCTTGCATTTTTAAATTTTTTATTGTTTTGGTACGGTAATTGATGAAACATGAATTGAAATAAATTTCAACTTACTAAAATATAACAGATGATATTGGATGTCGTTTGTGAAACTTTGTACTTTAACTGCTCTGTATCTGGATGTATTTCAACCTAAAAACTAAAACTTAAACATCATTTATAATGAAATAATATTTTTATTGCTACAGCTTTTCTAATCCTGACAGTCTATCTCTATGACAGTTCCATCTTAAGCGTAACTTCTTGTAATGTAAACAACGCAATCTATTATATTATATTATTATACATCTGTCACCGTAACGCCATAAGTTACAGCGTGCCGTAATTTTGCGGTATTTTATGGGGTATTTTCATCCTACCATATTAGGAAATGCGAATTCCAAATATTATATTCAGTTAGACTCGCAGTGCCCTGAGGGTTCTACGGCGTGGTTACCCCTTTAGAGTATGCTTGGTAAATCGTGGAAATCCCCTTACACGTTTATTCTGAAGTTTTAGAATGGTTAAATAAATATTCAGCTACAATTCGGTGCAGATAAAACAAATTGGAAAAGGTGGTTAATTAATGCAAATTGACAACATATTGCATGAAGCACAATAAGGTGTGAAAATGCCAGGGCGGAAGCCAGCTTGGTCAATGCATGTCATAATTGACAATACCACAAATTTCAATTGTATTCATAATCATATGATATGATAAATAAAACAAATGCTAAAATACATATCTATTATATTTGAAATTAAAATAGGGCATGTTATAGTGTGTGTGCGGAAGTTGTTATAGCTGTCATGATTATTAGCGAATTGCTGTGTTATGTCTGTCATCGTTAAGCAGGCGAGGTCCTGGACGGAACTTGGCTCAGTGATTTGGAACTAATTACGAGATAACCGTCGTTATTCTGACTACGATTTCTGACAGTTGGTATCCGTAGTTATTAATGTAGTGAACGATTAATCAAAAGATATGACGTATTCAGTACTTAGTGTGATTGGCTTTATGATTTAAGGTTACGCCCTGGAGTCTTTTTACCGTTTTGTAATTGGTTAGAGTTTTGAAAATGAATAAAGTAGTTTTAGTTGGTCTTGGCGAGTACAACACGACAGACGCAGTCGAGAGTCCAGTCCTGGAGAGTCTTGGGCGAGTCTTGGGTCAGCCTTGCGATAGTCTTGGGGATCTTTCCCCAGGGCGCTGTGTCTTATAGAGTGCTCGACTGATCGACTAAGACGAGAGTTGAAAAGTATTTCGTTGTGTGTGTCTTATTTGACTGTAAAGCTTAAGTGACTTTCCCGATCCCGTACCTCAAGGGGGCGCGATAGAGAGAGAGACGAGACGAGATTCCCCCTGACAATTGTGGAGAACCCCCAGGGAGAAGAATTCCCCCCTGATATAGCTCTCACAAACGCATGCTAGACAAACCCAGTCACAAACACAAGTAAAAACGATATACAATAATTATGTTATGTTTATAGAAATGCAAAAATTCTGTTACAGTTTTGTTCGTACTTTGTATTTTATAATTGTAATTACCATTAAAATCAGGTGATGTGCTGTATCAAATCACCAAAGCAAACATTGTAATTGTAATTGTTATAATATCTCAAGAACACTTTATTTTAGGATATTCTACTGAATTCGAATCCAGGGTTCTGTTGAATAAAATTGCTCATGAATTGTGCTAAATCAAAAGCCCTTATACATGCAGGAATCAGTACGTGATTTTCTACAGATTATATTCTACATTGCGGGAATGATAACAATATTTGCTTATTCAAATCCCATACTCGCAGACTAATTACATTAGTATATGGCCATTTACATTTATTTAATTTGAAAAATGGATATTTATATACAGATAAGAAGTGATCCAAACTAGTGCATCAATAAGGAAACGCACTTAACATGCTGATGATCGTGTCAATAAGGAAACATGATTAAACACGTTTATGACTACGTCAATAAAAAAACCACTTCAAAATGTTTACAACTGCATCAATAAAAAACGCACTTCAACATATTTACGAGTGGTAACTATAGGTTTTGTTAATGCAACAACAACGGACACATACATATAAAAAGTACCAGCGTTGTCTATCCATATTGATAAAGCGGTAAAACTCAGAGTAACACTAATACAGTGCCTAGTGTATGGCGAAGTGTCACATTACTGGTCGAATTGCACAGTATTTTAATGATTTACAACCACTGAAATAAATACACACACAATGGTAAATTTAACATATTCAGTTTGTCAAAAATATTTTCTCTAATTGATGAACAAGGATGAGCATAACAAAAAGGTGGACTTGAAGGGAAGTTAAAAAAACATGTCTAAGCTACCTCATTGCAGTCAAGTCATATAGGTGTTAAATGAATACAAGTGGTAATTACTTTCAAGGCTGTTTCTCAATTTGCTTCTCGAAAGATAATTCAACGCAATGTATTGTTTATGCTTGGCAACAGTGTACAACATTAGGTCAACAAACTTGATGCTTTTTCAAGACACAAGGTCACAAATTAGCAAGCAATTACAAATCGGGGATGAGTAATACGTCAGTCAAATATTTTCTTAATTTGTTCCCACTGTTAATTCCACTTAAACCCAGCAGACTCAAAAACGACGTATGTGGGAATTGTTTACTGTTGATGGTGTTACTCGGGATAGTTATTACAATATTAGGTACAATACAGTGATACATAAAGTCATGCAAAGAATTATTTAGAAATTGAAGTTCTTAGCCACGTCATCATCTGATATTGATATAACATGCTCACATGTGCGTTGTGATTAGATTAATTCATTTCAGCATGGTGTATTTATATCCCAACAGTGGATTGAAACTAGTGAACAAAGTGAACATATAGATGTCAGTCGGATTTCATAGCTGAACCAATCTGTGTATTTTATTTAAAATATTTCGCATAATTAATTGTTATTAGCAAGTTCTTTGTATATCTTTGCAAAAAGTTTATTCAAACAGTTTGTTTACTTGGATAGACAAATATATACTGGGGGTTATACAAGTTGTCACAGTGTAAGGCCTGCTTAATGTTATTGAGAGGGGCAAACACAGAACTCACACAGGACTGCTAGAATGGGGTAGACAAGACAATGGTACTGGAAATGAAATACACATACACCAAAAAATATCAAGTAAAAATCCTGGCTGTAATACCTCTTAAAATAATTACACGAAACAAAGCACAGAAAATTACAAAGAAATAAATTCATTGAAATAGGGGATTGCCTAGGGAATCGTGCATTGGTGATACCTCATAGTTCCAGGATGTAAAGATGGATGACAGTCAATGGCTTCTGCAACACGACGACGAGGAAATACAGGAGTCTTGCTTGCAGAGGAACTCTGTTATTCTGGAGGGCATCGCTGAAAGCAGGAGATCGCAGAGCAGTTTATACAAGTCTCACAGAATGATACTTGAAGCCTGTATCACTTGTCTCACAATATCGTAACAGCAACACACGTAGTACTCAGTTGAAATGATGGATCCCAACTGTCCTCTGTCTAGCCTATTCATAGGCATAAATGATCTAAATCCAGGGACACCACCTGGGTTTCCACATGAGCAGATCAAAACGTGGTCTCACGTAGATCGTAAACATCACAACCACACCTGGTAGATTCCAATTGCCCTTCCAGAGTGGTAAACAAATATGACCTGTCAATCACCTTTATGACAGTTATCATACGGCAATGCACACCGTTTCTTCCCATTATTCCATGCACACTTCTATTTTCAGGGTTGAGGTAATGTGACAACACGTAGAATAAAGGATGCTGACATTGCCCCCTCATCAAGACTGAACATGGCACATTTTCAGTCCAATAATCAGCATCAACTACTAATAAATTTACATTTCTAAAAATTGGTAAAAAAAATATTGTTACAGTAATTCTAAGTATTCTCAATTCTACTTAACTTGCTGTTTACTTCTCGTGCCTTGTTTAAATAAATTTATGGCTGGTGATCAGTTTCCAAAATAAATTCTTTACCATATAAATATTGGTCATAAATAATTCACTGCCAAACACTCTTTTTCAATTACAGAATAAGATTTCTCTCTGGCTAGTAATTTACGACTGCTGTATGCCACTTGAAATTTTCCTTCCTCATAAGACTGTACCAGGCCCAACTTTTAACGCATCACATCTCAAAATAAAATTCTTAGTAAAATCAGGCAATCTTAAAATTGGTTGCTTACTCAATACAACTTTTAAGTGATTAAAGGCATTTTCTTGGGGATCTTCCAAGACTACCTTTTTTGCCTGACGTTTTCTGGTTAAATGAGGGGAGCTACTATTGTAGCAAAATTTGGTACACATTTGCGATAGTATCCATGCCTAAAATGATCTTACTTGCTTTACTGTTTCAGGTCTGGCTGCATGCTGTATGGTCTCTATTTTATCTGGCAATACTTGCAAAATACCGTCACCTACCTGCATGGTGACCAATAAACTCTATATTAGTGAAACCCAAGAAACACTTTAACCTCACAGTTGATCCTGCCTTCCTTAAACGAGCCAAAAACATCCTGTACAATCTGTACATGATGCTCCCATGCTTTTGAATAAATTAAAATATCACCAATTATATTCTCAACTCGACCCATCAAGACCTACCAACAAAATACACATCATACTGGAAAATGAGGCTAGTTCATCGAACACTGTAATGCGATTGAGTTTGTGAAAATCAATGCAAAACCTAACACGCCCTCTTTTCCTATTTACGAAAACAATAGGTGAGGCATAAAGTGAATTTGATGGTTGAATTACTCCTATCTCTAACATGCTCTTGACCTCTGACCTCACTTTATCTGTTATAGCAAATGGAAATGGGTATGGTTTTGACCTAATTGGTTCAGATGTTACCAGTTTAATATCATGCTCGCTAATTGTAGTCTTTCCAGAAAAATCAGTGAAATTCTCTCATAACCAATCTCTCTATGTTGGTCGACATTCAACTCATGACCGACATAGCAATCAACAATTGTTTCCTTAAACTGAATTGACACAGACTCCAATTCACCACTATCACACAGTATTGTGTCACTGTCAGCAGTATCATATTCAACAACTGCAATGCACACATCACACCCGTAAGCACTTTTTTTCATTCAGTTTGTCCTTTCCATAATATGCTTTCAGCAAGTTAGCATGATAAATTTTCACCTTGCCTTTAACATTCATTCTGTAATCCACCATACCCACTCTCTTCATAATTACATACAATTGCATCAACGGCTTATTGTCAGTGGGAAGTAACGCTACACTTTGTCACCAGGTTGGAACTTCCTATCTCTGGCCTATCATAATACTTTTTGTACCTAGCCTTTGCCTTACCTAACTCAGCTTTAGACAATTTACATGTCTATTCAAGGCTATTTCGCAAATCCAGGACATATTGGTACGTAGTTTTACCTCTGGTGTAGTGGACTCCTTTGGTTACGATTCTTTCAAAATCATCATTGGGCCCTTCACTGTTCTACCATAAATAAGATCGAAGGGTGAAAACCCTAAACTCTCCTGAGAAGCTTCACCATAGGCAAACAGTACTGGGTCAAGATACCTATCCAAATCTATGGGCCATTCTTGACACATGCGTTCCAACATACTTTTCAAGGTAGCATTAAACCGCTCAACCAAACCATTACATGCTGGAGTAGTAACTAACTTTTTAATAGACACACCCGACTCACATCCTTCAAATTATGTGTTACAAACTGTGTCCCTAAATCAGTTAAAATGTGTTTGGGTACACCAGCCCTACTAAATATACTGACTAAAACATCAGCAACCACCTCAGAAGTAATTTTTTCAACGCTACAGCTTCAGGGTACCGTACCTATGACCTCTCTCAGTTGCTGCACTGATCGGACCAATCAGATCCATAGCTATCATTTGAAATGGAATTTCAATCAAGGGCATATCGCCTAATGGTACCTTGCTAACTCGACCCTTAGGAGTGGTCCTCTGACATATATCACATTACCTGCAATACCCAATAAAATCATCCTGCTTTCCTGGCCAATAAAACTGACTTGCTATTCTATCTGTAGTCTTCTTAGCACCCAGATGACCTGCTATAACTGACTCATGAGCAAGCGCAAGTACTTGATCACGTTAACACAATAGTACAACTAATTGGGAACACACACGTTTTCTATCAACATGAAGTGACTGAAACTCCCTATACATCAGCCCCTTGTTCATTAAAAACCTCGCCCGATTGCTACGATCTGTGGTCAACCCCTCACCTGTACTCACTATCTTCCAAGCACGCTATAATGCCCAGGAACTATAAGCCTATGTAATGTATTTTTCTCAGCTAACAGCCCTCGTCTGTTCCGTCTGTACAACATCAACACTATCATCCTGACTGGAATCAATGGAAGGTTCACAACTACTAACTGAAGGCTCTCTTACCTCAACACCCAGAAAAGAACCTTCATCCATATAGGGCATACTAGCCTAACTACTAGTAGATGTTCAACCTTCATTACCTAAAAGAACACTAGTCTCCATACCTGAAGGACAACAAGCTTCACCACCAGAGGGCATACTAGTCCCATCACTCGAAGGAGTACTATGTTCACCACCTGAGGGCGAACTAACCTCGCCATGCCTTACCTCATGAGCTAAACTTAGTTTCCAATCAAAATCATGGTCTTTGGGCTCACTAGCTTCACTAATATTACAAATAATGAGATCATACACTGTCTCGACCTCACCAACATAAAAGGGTGTATTTGTATATTGTCTAGCACCTGGGGCTTCCCGACATGTACCATCCATCATCACACATGTACGACTTTCCTCAGTCAATTGACTATCTTCCATCAACTCTATACATACTACAACCGATCTACACCCACTATCACGAAGGACCTCTACCTCATTACTACCAAAAAGCCTTGACCAACAGGCATACCACTCACTATACTATTAGCTGGTGCAACACTGGCAATACTACTAATTGGCAGCTGATAGGCCACATTTCAACTCAACTCTATCTCGTTCCTGTAAACATGGATGTCTACTTGCATCTGTGATCTCATGAACTACACAAGTAGCACTGACTTCCTTTGAATCATTATTTCTATTCTGATCACATAGTAGCTGACTTAACCTGAGGCTAGGAATTTTTATAATGCTTAGGACAACTAACACCAGAGTGATTTGGATCACCACAAATATAACAGCTTGACTTTGGCTTAGACTGGCCTTTACCTTTATGACCTGTGACCCAGAACTGACTTTTCCGATTACCACTTTGAAACTGGCTAGATTTCAGATTTTTACCACCTGGCTATCTACGTGCATCTCTAAACGTATCCGCCAAGTCATCCATTTATTTAACTAACTTAGATGACCTTTCACCTATAAAAATGGAAAACTCGTTAACAAACGTAGTACTCAACAACTGATCTCTCATAGTGATAGTCCTTAGCTCCTTCAAAACTCTTACAAACTTCAGACAGCTCTACTCATCGGTCAAAATAACTACTTAATCTAGATGCAAATTGCGAAATGCTCTCTCCACCTTCTGCCCTACTAGATCGAAATCTTTTTCGAGAAACCTTCTTCATTCATATCATAATACTTAAACAAAGCTGCCTTTAAAACATTGTAATCGATGGACTCTGCTGCAGACAATACAAAGCATACAAAGCCAAACATGCACTAAGATTTACAACCCAACTGTCGTGCGGCAATTTCTGAGTTACAGCAACTCGCTCAAACCTTAAAATAAATGCATCCATCTCGTCCCTAGTTTCATGAAACAATGGTAGCTTTGGATCCTTAGAACTAACAGTGAACTGAGCCAACTGTTCAACCTCAACAAGTTCGTACTGTCTTACTTTCTCTTCTCTCTTCGTTCTCTCTCTCTCTCTTCTTGTTCTCTCTCTCCTCTCGTTGTCCCTCTCTCCCTCTATATTGTCTCACGTCCTCTGTCTTTTGCCTCACGTTCATTTTTTAAACTTTCAGCTTCACGTTTGGCTGCTCTCTCATTCCTCTTCCCATGCTCACTCTTTTCACGCTCTGTACTCATAAATTGAGTCAGAATAAAGCTTATAACATTCTGTACATATTATTCAACTATATGCATACAAATTAACCTTTTCCATACATGCTATGTAGATAAATCGGTGAATACCAGTCTATTATAGTCTACAGTTAAATTTACATACTAATTACCTGTAACTTTTATCAGGTTTTGTTCTGTATCTTATCAATACAAGAAAAAAGAGATTCATAATATCAGTTAACATCACTGAAAATTGTTTTATTGGGAGTTATAGTTCTGCTAAATTAATTTGCATAGTTACCAATTAATAAACACACAGGAACACTTTCAGTTCAGACAAATTTATGATTGGAAGGTGGCCCTGGAAAAATTCAACCTAACTGTAGTAACATTCTGATTTTCAATGCTTCAAACTATGTTTTGAAATTTTTTTCACAAACTCATGCAATTTTGCAATCCCATCTTTGATATTTCGCTAAGAAACAACTGAAAGATGTGATCGAATGTCCTAGGATCCGTTACTGAGTTTCTTTAGAATTCCATATGTCAGACCAATAAGGGTAATCTTCATTACGGGTCATCTTCTTCATGAAGACTTGTTCCAACAACTAATTTCCATCACATGCCATATACTGTTAGGTAAATCTTTTTGCGCTGCTTGTCAAGATGGTGTTAATCTAATATGTAAGCCTCCCCAATCTTTAAAATCTCTTCAAATGTAACATTTTTGTTACAAGCAAATCTATAACTTTACACAGATACTAGTATTATACATACAGTTTATGGCATGTGAACATTTAAGGAACCCAATACCAGCATTTACTACGAACTTTGTAATCAATTTTAAGAACTTTAAACTTTGTAACCAGTGTGTTTATCATTTTACTCTTTGATAGTGATATAATCTGCTAATTATAAAGGAATTTTCCAACACATTTTTCTATATTTTTAACTGGGGGGTCGATTTAATCAATATTATATATACATATTAGCAAACCACCAACTTTTCAAATGGCTTTCATATCTTCTTAGGTTGTTCTATAAACTTTAAAAAAAACTAAATAATCAGCACGACTTTCTACAATAAATGGGTTACATCACAATAATAAAAATACACACAAACATGCTTAATGTCTTTTATATGTTTGTGACGATAGCACAATAAAATTACCAGCTGGTTTGGTCAGGTAGTCTCCCATGCAAATACTAGCCGCGCTCGATTCATCTTAAATTTTGTGATGAGTCGATGACCTGACCACTGGTCTATGATGATCATTTGGTTTTTATTAGAATTGGCGGCCATTTAATGTTTGAAAATGTTTCAATATTACATTCGTTTGCACTTGGGTTTTTCGTGTGTTGATCTATGACTTCTACGTGCTTCATCACTGAGTACGATAATAAACGGCCATTCACGACATATTTATTCACTTTTTCATACTTTTATCGATGGTTCTCAATATTATAACAACATAGGTCACATTTCCATGTAAATTTGCCAACTTTACACTCACTTTTAACAACGTTGTCATCGGTTTGTTTATCATTTTACGATATCATAGTGGTATAATCTGCTAACATAGGGGGCTTGTCTAACACAGTTGCTAATTATTTCAATATTTCTAACTACAGGGTCGTTATAACACTGACTTAGGTTAAATCTATTAGCGAACCCGCCAACCTTTCCAATGCTTTTTATATCTTTTAGGCTGTTTTAGAACATATCCCGGTCAGCCCAATGGCACTCTGCTAATATACTGGACATTCCCTTTCATTTATTCACTTTTCCTACTTTGTAACTTCACGGTTAGATATGATAACAAATTAGTTCAAATATACTCGCAAATCCGCCAACTTTAATGGCTTACACCCATTATGTGCCGAACGCAAAAATGAGTTGTACATTGTAAAAGCGTGCAAATGTTAAAACATTCTATAAACCAAAAAAAAAAAATCAGCACAACTTTCTACTATCAATGGGTGACACCACAATAATAAAAATACACAAAAATTGCTTAATATCTTTTCTATGTTTGTGACAAAAGCACAAAAACAAAAATTTACCAGCTGGTTTGGTCAGGTAGTCTCCCATGCAAATACTAGCCACGCTCGATCAATCTTAAATTTTGTAATGAGTAGATCACCTGACCACTGGTCTATGAGAATCATTTGTTTTTTATTCGAATTGGCGGCTATTTAGTGTTTGAAAATGTTTCAAAATTGCATTCGTTTGCACTTGGGTTTTTCGTGAGTTGACATATGACCTCTACGTGCTTCATCACTGACTACAATAATAAACGGCCATTTAGGACATATTTATTATTCACTTTTTCATACTATTAACGATGGTTCTCGAAATATAACAACATAAATCACCTTTCCATGTAAATTTGCCAACTTTGCAATCGCTTTTAACAACTTTTTAAGCAGTTTGTTCATTATTTTATGAGTGGTATAATCTGCTAACATACTGGACACTTCCTTCCATTTTATTCACTTTTTTAAACTTTTGACGATGGTTCTCGATAATATAACAACATAAATCACATTTCCATGTACATTTGCCAACTTTGCAATCGCTCTTAACAACTTTGTAAGCAGTTAGTTTATCATTTTTCGATTTGATAGTAATATAATCTGCTAACATAGGGGGCTTTTTTAACACATTTGCTAATTATTTCGGTATAACAATGACTTAGGTCAAATCTGCTTGCAAACCCGCCTACTTTTCAAATTCTTTTCATATTTTTTAGGCTGTTTTAGAACATAAGGGGCTTTCTTTTCTAACAAATTTGCTAATTGTTTCTATACTTTCAACTGCGGGGTCGTAAATACTAGAGCATAGGTACAATAGGGTAATTATTAGTTTCTTGCCAATATTTGTGGTTAGTGTAAAATTAGCATATTATTTTCTCAAGTCTGTGTAGCTTGATATAATATGCAGACATAGTTAGATTTTAATCAGGGCATATTAAATAGCTAATTTTGCTGATAATTTTCCTATACCAGGCTTTGTATTAAACAATATTTCAAAAGAATGAACTTTGTTAATCTATGCGTAAAAATTGTTATAAAGTAAGGTAAAATTTGTCGCTGTTAGTGCTGCACGTTAATTTTGATTGCAAAATACAAATTAGTGGTAGTAATTGGCAAGCAATGACATCAACTAGAGAAACAAATAGTGTTGTTTGCAACTAGTTTCTGGCAAGTACTTATACCCATCCATCTACCCAAGAAAACTATCAAGACCATCAGCAATATTTGCCTCGATTCAGGAAAAAAAAGACCTCTCAGATTGTTCAGCGATGCTTGCCATTCCAGTAGGCTCCTATAAAAAATGATCACCCGTGGGAGTAGGATTTGTGACACATAAACCTATATATCCGGTTTAGACAATAATACAAATTAGTGTAACGATGATCTTTTGTAATAACTGTATACGGGTGATTAGTTTAGAAGAAGCACAATAGCGATAGAATGTGTTGTTCATAATGATGTTAGTTACAATCTTTACTGTGCTAGTATCTTTATTAGCATTTTAACTTCAATGCATTTGGAAAAAGGCTTACAAATAACATATTTTTGAGTGAAATGTTTCATCAGGAAAATAATGACAAAGAGCGAATATAAAGTGTGAGTACCGAAATTTAAATTTGTTTCCAATGAAACAATGTATTAGTATATGGTTTCTCCCATATCAATAAATCGTACTGTGACATCCATCCGGCGATTCATAATTCAGGAACAAGTCACTGACAAGTTCAGGTGCACAAAATGTTCAGATTATCAATAATAACTAAAATGTAATTATTAAGCACAATTTCAGTTAATTCCTATGTGAATGTGTAATTTCTTTGGTCTATTTTTTATTACCGTGTCTCCAATGTGTGGTGTAACAGGGCAGATCGAAAATTCAAAATGTCACAAACAAACAGAGCCTCAATACAATGAATACACGGAGTTCGACTGCTAGAACACATTAATAAAAACAAAATTCGTATAAAAGTCGCATGTAGTGATTTATTCGGTGGTATATCAAACATTTCCACGTACAGGACTCCCATTTCACTTTCCTGAAGCGAACTCTTTTATCAAATCTCGCCTATGGCTCGGACTGACGCAAAATCTGGCATAATTACTAATGTGTATTTAATCATTATTTATTCAATAGCTACAGTAACTGTGATATGTGGAGAATTATTTACAAGAGACTTTTTTTTCAAATGCACATTTTTAAATTGTGATCGTTGCTAACAGATGTATTTCTTTATTCATAGAAACATTTTAAAAAAATAGTTAAAAACGAAAGATAAAAAAAGTCAAATGTACTTTCTATCAACAATTAGATAATTATAATCAAATAATATATGCAACGGAAGACTACATAAACTTTTCGACTCTAAAGGCCAGTTTTCTGTCAAACTTTATAACGATGGAATTTAATATTACTATCATTAAATTTCCACACATTCATAGAAATATCTACTATGGGGTATAGATTTCCCAAATCATTCGCTATGCCCGTGTCTCTTGTACATATGCAGATTGGTTGCTTGTGTAGTTGTATATTTGTAGACGTTTCCGGGTAATGAAGACACCTTTGTTGTTTGATGCGTCTTTCGTGTGTTTGGAAGGCAGAACAGATTGTATTGTAATTTACACTGGTGAGCTGTCTCCTAGCAACGAACTCACAGCCTTTCTGATGCAAGTCACACTGACCGTCGTACCGTCAAACCATCGCTTCGTTGTCAAATGCAGACTTGTCTTGGCTCGTCAACATACAAATGTTTTCTTTTTAGCAAATATAATAAAATTGTTGGTAAATATAATAGCACATTGTTGTACAAATGATCTCAGATGACTTTAATATCACTTTCTGGTGCAGACCTCGGGTTTTTACAGACGCAGGTTCCGAAACGGTAGATCACGTAGTTTTTGATTCACAGTTTTTTGCAAGAAAAAGAAGAAGAAAACGAACAATGAGTTCCAAAGAATGAAAACAAAGGCAAATCTCTCGTTTTAATTTTAACTGTGAATTTTATAAATATATTGTGCTGAGAGTAATTAATTACTATGTATATAGTAACATCACAGTATCTGTATAATTAAATGTACAATAAACAAAATTCACTCTTACAAGTTAATACTCGTCGGAACCTAATTTTTCAGGCAAAAATATTATCATTCAGCATTCGGCCCCTCGGCACTGAACTATCTGGCAGCTACACTATTCAATCACATAAAACGGTAACCTGCAAGACTTAGTTTGGAATATGTGAACACTTAGACCATAGTTAAATTACAATACTATATATGTATACTTCAATGATACATGTTTTATAAATATAAAAGTTAAAGCTATAAAATAATTATTCGAATGTGGATTTGAGAAAATTTGCAAAAATGAGGCACCTAACCACAAGGGACACCTGGAACCAGCGATTATGCAAAGTAGACATGCCGCGTAAAAACTACCATCTAAAAATATTTTCGAATTCCTAGTATCCAATTCAATAATCAGAAAATCCCGTGCAGGTGAAATTCGTATATTTGATTGCGCCCTCATCCCTATTCTGCATTTCGACTGTTTTGGTCGCTGGTGGCGTTCTATGAGAAAAAAAAAAACTACGACTGTCCCTTCTTTTCCAACACGGTACAATGCCTGGTATGTATGTAATTAGCATAAATTACCAAAATATCAATAAAAATAGTTTTAGAAAAATGTATGTTTTTCATTGCTCCCTTATTTGGTCGAACATTTTTAGTACATACCAAAAATAAAAACACAATTGTGAGTGAATCCAAATATTACTGAGCGTGGGAGCTTCAAGAGTGGTGTGTAGCACAGCTTGTGTTCATTTTGTTGTTTATAGTGGTTCTTTTCACGTGAGATTTATGACTTTTCATCATGTTTACTAGTTACCTACGTCTTACTTGCCATTCGCAAAGGACGCCAGGAACCAGCGAATATAACACAGAATTGCGCCCTTACATACATGTGGAACAATACAGTAATAAACAGTATGTATGCAGACATTTGACGAACAAATGTCCCCTGCCAGTACACTTACAGATATCAGTTTTTTGAATAGTTAATCCGTATATAATCCGTAGTTTGTAGTTTTTATATTACTCAAACTTTTCTTTGATTCAAGTTTAAATGAATGGTTTTCGTACAGTCAAAGCTTATATAGCCGACAAAATCCAAAAAATCGTGTAAACATGATGAAAAGTCATAATGACACTTGAGGCGGGAACCAGCCAATGTGTTATAAACCATTAGTTTCCGCGCATGCGCACTTCGTTCGTTTTCCGCCATATTTGTTTACCAAAAGATTTTACCAACTTTATTGCAAGATTATATCCGCTGTAATCTGATTGTCATCTTTGCCATCCAGCCGTATTATTGTTTTGTATTAAGTTTATTTGTCATTTTATTAGTGTTTTTGAAGATGTTTTAACTTTTGTATACATTTTTGTATTTCGTGTATTGAGCAGACGACTGTATTTATGATCACAAAATTCTTTGTTCGGTATTTTGTGCGTTACTGCTTACAAAAAATTGAGTCGATTGCTCATGACACCCTGTCATAGTGATTCTGTGTGTGATATTTTCGTAACATTTTGCAAATTCTAAAAAGGTATTTTCACGTATTTCATTTTATGCACTGTTTATCTGTAAAAGTCGTATTTATCTGCACTTAAGTTTGCAATTCACTAAGATTCTTACACTACTGCTTTATCACTAAACAGGTGTTAAGATCTGATATGTTCTGATATTTTGAAGCTAGAAATTGTGAATTGAGAACAGAAATTGTCTTTGTTGCGTCCTGTCGGGGTGAGTGATATACATTTATAGTACATGAGCCTGTAAAATAGTGTTTAAATTGCCTGATTTATTATATAATACAACAAATCTTTGCAAATGTTTCTTCATACTGTAGTGTATATAAACATTTTGTTTATGCATTATTTCAGTATTTTATCTCTCTGATATGACATTGTATTGATTTTGTATATTTTGACAATAATAATGTGCAGTTTGGGTTGCTTTAGTGTATTTAACTGTTAACTCGAAATGTTTCAGTTATTAATAGAAATGTATTTTGTATCCCACGCATGATGTCATCATTTTAAGGCCAACTCATATTATTTATTTTTAACAGTGTTGTCTATACTTCTGTGTATGCAGAAATTGTCTTTGTCGCGTCCTGTCGGGGTTTCTGTAGTATATCTTTGTTATATACACACAGAATTAGGAAATAAAAAGAACCGGATATGTGATTGGACTCTATACCGTTGTCTATGTGTCATATCCCAGCGTTACATGTATAATCGAGAATAAAATCTACGTTGTGTGGCGTCTCATATTGTACTAAACTATTGCCTGAAATTCAGCCATTCAGAGTACAACCAAGAATTATTCCAATATATTCGACCGCATATGTACAACAACAAAACATGAACTCTCTGTCAAGGTTACAGTGAGCGCTTTCTGGTCACAGCAAGGGCGGTAGACAAAAGTGTAAGATAAGCCAGGATTAATGAAAATTTTTAAATGTTGACGATTTATTTAAATAATGACAATAAAATACATTTACTTTGAATAACTATGTCTAAATGTACCTTATATATGTATACAATTCTGGCTGTACCCTTCGCTTATATTATTTAATTCCGCATTCGATTTGAAACGCATTGTTTCCTTCGAGCCGTAAGTTATGAATTAGCGGTGATTAGCGGCATAAGAAGTATAGAACAGCGCCACCACCGGCCATTTTTTCGTTTTGGCAAATATGCAAAAGACCCTCGCTCACGTGCACAATTTCTCGTTTCCTTAGTTTAGGAGAAATCAGGGGGGAGTTGCATGACACGATTGGTGAAATACTCGTCTCATTTGCATAAATTAATATTCATGAGCAATGAAAAACTCGTCTTTTCAGTAAAATTGGGCCAAAATGCTTTCCGATAGCATACATGTTAGTTCTAAATTGATTGATTCTATTGTTACGAGCTGAAAAAATAATCGGAAAAATGATGTAAAGGTAATTTTTGAGACACATTTTCGATCAGACTCCAGCTAACTATTGAAAGTAAACACAGGTTTTCTCTTTACCATGATCATAGCAAGTTATGAAATTCATGGAGAATGCAGAGGCACGTTTATATTTCACTCTAGTACTATTGCTCAAAATTGCTCAAAATGTTTTCGGTGACTTTTATCAGTGACAAGTTACCTAATTAGTATGCATTTCAACGAACCACAGTGTGTGTGCATGCGCAGTTTGAAATGGAACAGATTTGAACGCAATAAAATCACGCGTAGAACTTGGGCTCCAGCAAGAAATTGCATCTTGAATTTTCAAGGTGAATGTTCCGGCGAAGCACTCCACTATCACCTTGAAGTATTTCATTAGGAATATGTGTATGTGACAATGCCCTCACAGTTTAGAATCAGTTTACCAACAGCCAATCATATTGCTTCTTTCATCAACGCGCTTGACCAAGCTATCAACATTGTCGGGGCAGAGCTAAGTCACAAGACGCTATTAAAGACGCGCACCACTCTGCCATGTATTCCTATATGGGCTCTGCGCGAGCTGCTGTGGAACGCCGGTCGAAAAGCCGTTGAAAATAGCTAAAATCGAAAAAACAGCACAAACTTAACTTTAAAGGAATCCTAAACAACCAAATTTAAATATGTTGCATGTGCAGGGTAATCTTGTTACACGGTTCAGGGGGTGTCAACAACCATCCCAAAGTACCGTTTTCTGAGAGTTGTTGGCCTTTGTTTTCACCATGATGGTTGCCAGATAGTGAAAATGCTCGCACAGTGGAAGCTGTATTGGCTTGGATGTCGAGGCAATACACTATTCGGACAAAAGCCGTTCAGGGTACTTAGTTCCGAGTCTGATGTGTTCGTTTTTAGTCGCACTGGAAATGGTAAATCATTATGTTATTATGCTTTACCAGCCTGTTGAGTATTATAGAAGAGTAGGTGTTATACCTCAAAGCTCATGGTGTCACTGCAACATATTATTGGCAGAAATGAAGCCGAAGATGAAGACATCAGAAATGCAAAGCCCCAAACGCTTTTTGGTAGTCATTGTAACAAAGCTTTCTATTGGTCGGTAAACTTTCTATCGCGCAACCACGTGACATACACGGTTATGAATAGAATTACCGCACGGTGTTGTGGAGGGAGGAATGTTCGAACGGAGCAACACCGTGCAGGCGGACGATGAGAAATTGTGGCGTCGAACTGGTTGTTGGTTGAATGGTTTTGAAATAGACATAATTTTGGAGCCTGTATTTGTCTATGAAATGTTTCTAAGTTTTGTTGAGGATTATTCTGTAAAGGAATGGCTGAAATTATTTTATCTGTTCGTAAACAGGACGTTGTTGCTTGACGATGGGCTACGGACGACTGACGTCGAAACGTTCCATTCAGATTGGATGGCGCCCTCTCGTGCCAATCCCCCCCCCCCCTTGGCAAAACTATAATATAGGATATAGAACATTTATTATGAAAAGCGAGGTGAAAGTGTCCCACATTCGAACGTTTTCAAAAAGCGCGCGGCCATGTCTTGTACGCGCTAGACGTACGTTTTCTAAAACTCAAAACATGTCACCACTGACGGTAATGCTCGTAGTACTGTTTTATCATTTCTAGAATGTTACTAATAACTTATTTTATCCAAGAAGGAAAATAATCATGCATTATCTCTAGTATTGTATTAACCCAGGCACTTTTGCCCTTTTGCTTACCGCCTTTGATCGCAGGAGGACGCGATGAATTTCACGCGCATGTATTCGTCGACTTGTTCAAAAGCCGGAACGTGCATGTTCCATGTTCTTAACGAAATTCACATTTGTTCACTATAGCAGACCAGTGTATCGGTGTGCTGTCTGCCGTGTTTTGTGAAACGAAGAACTTTACAATCTTAGACAACGGTATTATTTATGAGGTAAGAATTTAACAGAGAAAAGCGACAAACTCACTTCGACTCGGAACAATTACCGGAATGTGAACGAGTAGCCACGGAAATCTGACGACATATTCTGCAAATTACAGCTTTGGAGCATTCCCTTGAGATAAAATTACTTAGAAACCGTGCCGCTTTAGTAACTAAAGTTTTGACAATAGTGCTAAAACTACTGTTCGAAATGTCTCCAGGATGTTTCCGTCACAAATTTACATCACAAGCATTTCGATTGTTTTCCACAAAAAAAACCAAATCATAACTTTTCATCTCTGGACTAATCATAGACGAACGTTGAGTTGAAGTTCAAATACGATGAGACATTTGTCTTGGTACAAAAATGGTAATTTTAGGATAAGTGAGAAAATGACAGTAACATCGGGAGGGGACGTGAACGCATTCCCGGCTGTGTGATGCAACGTTTTTGTTTTCCCAATGAAATTTTGCTCAAATTTACTTTTTGCAGTTTCATGAAAACCTTGGATTTTTTTTAAATATTTTGCGAATGATTTTCTTGATGCTATTCATATGATACAATATAATGTATTATTTCACGCTGTCTTCATGGCTTACTTCAATATTTTGCAGTTACTCACATTTTGGGTCTAACAAAAAACGACCAAGATGCTGAACACAAAACACAATGCGATGGGATGATGTCAGCATCTCATTGATCTACAAGTAAAACTTTACCCATTCAATTAGAAAATTTTGATTTTTTGAAAGTGAAGATCTGGAATCTGGATTTTAAAAATGATAATAAAGGGCTACGGACCTTTTGAAAATACAATAGTTTAAGTAGTTTGTCCAATGCTAATTAATGTATTGGCAACATAACTTATTTCCTTGTGAAAACTCCTGCGCGCCACCTCATACCCACCTACGTTCGGGAAACTATTGATCAACTTATGACCATTGACAGTTTTAGATATTGATACTAAGGGGGCAGCAACATACTATTTGGGAGGGCCATTACTTCTATTCTCAAATAGAAGTTCTCCATCACTATGGATAAAAGGTACCTTTGCTAGATGTGTGTGGAATTGAAAGTCGTCGTATTTCCTTGAAAGCTGATACACAAGATTGAAATTAAAATGCAAAGTGTAATTTAAACTGAGTTAATTTTCTGCCACTATTTAAATTCATTGAGTTTCTGATTTCAACTTTAAATCTTAATACCACAGTCATGACTGTGAGAATTCAATGAATTGAAATGATGCCAGTTGTGCATTCGCAAACCATGTCCTACAATTGCCCAAAACCAATGTGAATAACCTTTTTAAAATGTGTTCCTATCCTTTCTGAACTCCGGAAAAGATCTGAGCACATATATACTTAGGTAGTTATTTATTTCGTTCATTAGTTAGTTTTTGTTTAATGTTTTATTTTTTTATTGTATTTTTCCTTAAAGTTCTTGAATGCATATTAACACAGTTACCGGTGGGTCCATAGGGGTTCAGGAATTAATTTCTTGAAAAACTCCACTGAGTTTATACTAAGATATTTCAATTTCAAGTTCGTTTTTCAACCATTTGAAAACAGCTTATGTAATAGACAATGGTCATAATTTGCATGGTATCATACCAAATGTCCAAATCTGCCCTGCCAAATATAATAAATATATAGTATACATATTCAGTCTTACTTATTCTTTATCTGCCTTTCTATTTAATTTACTTGGTATTCAATAATGATTTGATTGATACAGTCCCACTTTCATCTGAACACAATTACTCAATGTAATTTGACTATAATTTACTTGATAATCAATTATGATTTGATTGATATAATTCCACCTTGATTTGCTCAATATAATTTAAATAAAATTACTCAATATAATTTGATTATGATTTACTCAATATCCAATTATGATTTGATTGATACAGTTTCACTTTGATCTGAACATAATTACTCAATATGATTTGACTATGATTTACTTAATAGTTATGATTTGATTGATATAATTCTACATTGATTTGTTCTATATAATTTAAATATAATTACTCAATATGATTATGATATCCAATTATGATATAATTCCACCTTGAGTTGATGTAATTAAAATTCAATATGATTTGATTATAATTTACTAGATATTACATGATTTGATTGATATAATTCCACCAGTATTCAATTACTCAGTATGATTTGACTATGATTTACTTATTACATTTGATTGAAATTATTCCATCTTGATTCAATTACTAAATATGATTTGACTATGATTTACTTGATATAACATGATTTGATTGATATAATTTCACCTGTATTCAATTACTCAGTATGATTTGACTATGATTTACTTGATATTACATGATTTGATTGATATAATTCCACCAGTATTCAATTACTCAGTATGATTTGACTATGATTTACTTATTACATTTGATTGAAATTATTCCATCTTGATTCAATTACTAAATATGATTTGACTATGATTTACTTGATATTACATGATTTGATTGATATAATTTCACCTGTATTCAATTACTCAGTATGATTTGACTATGATTTAATTATTACATGATTTGATTGATATAATTCCACCAGTATTCAATTACTCAGTATGATTTGACTGTGATTTACTTATTACATTTGATTGAAATTATTCCATCTTGATTCAATTACTAAATATGATTTGACTATGATTTACTTGATATAACATGATTTGATTGATATAATTTCACCTGTATTCAATTACTCAGTATGATTTGACTATGATTTACTTGATATTACATGATTTGATTGATATAATTCCACCAGTATTCAATTACTCAGTATGATTTGACTATGATTTACTTATTACATTTGATTGAAATTATTCCATCTTGATTCAATTACTAAATATGATTTGACTATGATTTACTTGATATTACATGATTTGATTGATATAATTTCACCTGTATTCAATTACTCAGTATGATTTGACTATGATTTACTTGATATTACATGATTTGATTGATATAATTCCACCAGTATTCAATTACTCAGTATGATTTGACTATGATTTACTTATTACATTTGATTGAAATTATTCCATCTTGATTCAATTACTAAATATGATTTGACTATGATTTACTTGATATTACATGATTTGATTGATATAATTTCACCTGTATTCAATTACTCAGTATGATTTGACTATGATTTACTTGATATTACATGATTTGATTGATATAATTTCACCTGTATTCAATTACTCAGTATGATTTGACTATGATTCACTTATTACATGATTTGATTGATATAATTTCACCTGTACTCAATTACTCAGTATGATTTGACTATGAATTACTTATTACCTGATTTGATTGACATCATTCCATCTTGATTCAATTACTAAATATGATTTGATTAACATAATTCCACCTGTATTCAATTACTCAGTACGATTTGATTATGATTTAATTATTACATGATTTGATTGATATAATTCAACTTTGATTTATTCAATATGATTTGACTAGTGTTCACTTGATATAAACATAATAACAATTATTATTCCCTGCCGATAACTGTTAATTCTATTATAAAATGTTACTATATTTCTGTTAGTTAGTTAGTTATATTATTTACTTGCAATGTATTTACCTGATTATAAAACTGTTAATGTTTAAAAATACCAACTCTGAGCAAAGGGTGAGGTATTTGGGGGTGGGTTCTGTTAATTTATGTATCCATGCATATTATGGCCATCTCAAAGGTACCTTTATCCAAGCCCTTGTCTGGGAAAGAAAATCTTATGGTCGGCTGCCACAGCACATGGCGGGGTCGGAGCCATGTGTTGTCAATATCTTTTACAAAATTGACATTTACAAAGTCTAGATCGCTTGCTGACATAATTATTTTCCCATTTATTTTGGCTATCTGTGTTTCAGCAGATGATTTGTTAAAAAAAAAGTTGTCCATTACCCGAGATCTGTATTTATTATTCTTATTTTGATTTTTTTTCTAACAGATTGCAAAAGATACATCGTACACAGCTGAAGATTGATTTTTATTACACATCTTACCATATTATAACTTAATCCATGTGTATTCACAGTTATTTGTGATTTACATGTATAATGCATTACTCATTTATTAAATTGAATTATCAAATTACTCTGATCCTCTGTTTCTTTACTTACTGATTATGAATCATGATTTCTGATGGTTGCATGAGTGGACGTGGCAGTTCTAGCATTTTTAATAATATCGTCAGATTTTGTCAATATCATTGGTAAATTCAGTAAAAAAATATGCAACACTGCCACCATATCTATCTACATGTGAAGAGTCTTTGCTCTCTCACAATGCACATTAATTTAGCATTTATGCTATTCATAATGTGACCTACTGCCTCTGACGGAAAATCATAATTCTTGTTAATTTGCTCTGGTCACATGACACAGTTGAAGACAGGGGGGCATGGATTTTGTTCCATCTATCTGTACGTCTGTGTCAAATCATAATTCTGAAATGTATAATTTTATTTGAACAAATTGATTGGACAAATTGTTTAGTGTAATATGCAGCTGCTCAGCAAGTTTCTTAATGCACATTTAGAGGTATTTTAAGGTAGAAAAGTTAATTTTTAGTTTGTAAAAGACTAAATGGCAATGCATTCAGTCTGCACAATACGTTACACATGTTGATTGACACAATTGCACAAAGTGTTTTAAGGTTGTAATTTTTGGTCAAATAGACTAATGTGAAAAGGATGTTTTTTTAATTCAAGCTTTACATATTTCATTTATACTCAATATTATGAGACAGTTTCAATGGACGTAATTTAGTAGTTCAAGCACATCTCCGGATACCCATGTATTTTGGGCTAACAAATGGTCATTTTCAGTCACAAAAAATAGCACTGATACAATTTGTTTTCAATTTCAATGTTTATACTTTGCATTGACCAATTTCATTGACACTTAGAATATATAAAAGTATTATGAGACACATCTTCCAGGGACATAGTTTTGTGATAAAAGGAAATTTCAGGGGTATTCAGGCTAGTTGATTCAAATACTATTTTGTCTTGAATGAAGGCTATGACATGCTTCTCAATATAACAAGACAATTCGGACAAAGACGCCATGTTAAAGCATCTTTTCATAAAAAAAAATAATAGGAATCATCATTGAGATATTACCGAAGTTCCCTGGTTGCTTAGTTACCATGCATGTAAATTGTGGGTATGGGGGGGTGGGGGGGTGAATCACTGTGGATTTACGTATGGTCAGCAGATATACAGTTTTTAATAGACAGTTATTGTGAAATCTACTCCCTTTCTGTTGCAAGCTTGTTTAGGTGTACAGACCTTAATACAGCTCTATGAATGATCTAAATGCACCTTTAATGTGTGTTCTGTCTTTGTACAAACTTGTATGAAAATGCATCAATTAACCTCTTATAATTTATACCCGGTATAATTCACCATCCAGGAAGCTTGGGACAAGGTATAAAATGGTGCTTGGAAATGACTAAAAATGCATAATCTTCAACTTGACACGTATCAATCAAGTCTTCTCTTTGTCCAATATGATACATGTGTGAAGTTTGAATATGATTTGTAAAGGCATGTCATTATTTTGAATTTATTCCAAAAAATTAAATCACGTGCATCAAAGGTCCTGTTATGTTCAATGTATGTACCAAGTTTTAACAAAATCTGTCCACACACGACTAAGATCCAGTTTTGGAATGGTGTACTTGTGAATTTTAAAGCATTTTTGGCCTTAGAATGCATGTCATTCAGTTATCTTAAATCAGATCATAAAACAATTGCCTGTGTATATTTTTGATATGATGTATGTGCAAAGTATAAACATGATTGGTCCTGGTATGTCAGATATATGAATTCTGAACTGCATTCTTCGAAACAAAATGGCCATCAGTCTGATATTTTGAACTCCATTGAAAATAATTTGCTTAAAGATAACATTTTGTTCAATGTGTAACATCAAGTTTAAATCAAGTTCTGGAATGGAGAAAATGTGTGATTTTGATGCATTTTGAGACTTAAAATAACTGTCATTCCAGCAATCTTAAACTAAATCAGAAATCAAATGCATGTGCATCTCTGATATGTGCGTGAAGTTTGAACTTGACCTATCAAGGCATGTGTGAGTTATGGCTGGATACCATCGCACACTAATAAGTTCTAGTCAACCATCTTTTTGGCAATTTTTTTTTTAGGAATTGTGCATTTTTTGACTGATTTTCAATTCAAAATTGCTACAAGGATGGTGAAATCCCAAAGTCATTGTTTTCCTGGTGACAAGTTCACACAATAGCAAATGTTTACGCATTACTGGTAATAGCTGACAATTTTTAGAGTTCTGCTAGAAGCCAGTTTAGCATTTCCTCCACGCTCAGTTTAATATAGTTACAATCATTCGCAGTATTTATATTAAAAACCACATGCAACATGTAGTGCGTATGATGTCGTCACAGCCAACCAGAGAACAATAGCAGCGTAGAATAATAGAAGAGTAAAATACGCACAGTTCTGGCGACAACATTTTGTTTTTGGGCCACATTTATGTATAGGGAATAAGCAGCCAAAAAAATTCATACTAGATATAGATATAATAGCTGTTTGTTTATTTGGTTTGTGGATGACAGGAAAATATTAAATTACACAAAAATATGTATTTCATAAAATGAATAAAACTATTGAAATTTGTTATAATTTAAAATGATACAAATAGTAAAATTGACAATAACCTGAGGGCAGTTGGGTGAAGGGTAAATCAGCACTCTTTATATTGTCAGCAAAAAATGGAAAGCCCTTTCAATTTTGAGTAAAATCAAGTCCAAGAGATTCACCAGTTACACTGATCGAAACCTGGTGTACTGCATGATTTATCAACTAACATATTTATTGTCTTCACTACTATAAATGTTGTTTTGCAATACTGTTAGAATACTGATTTGATTGCACACAAAACACAACTAACCTAGGAAGTATGTAATGTATAATGTTCACTTGAATGCAGTGGTAACAAGGCTAAAATAATTGTCCTATAAATTGAAATGGTGATACATGAAACTCTCAAACTAATCTTAATGGAAAATGCTCCACACTGAATATTAATTTTGTAATATAGTCCATCCTCAATCGTCAAACACAGAATCCTGCATGTGTTTCAATGACCTGACACCCTAAGATGCTGAATATTTTAAATTCAAAGTAAAAATATTCTACGGTAACAAACATAAAAATTATAAAACACAAAATCTGGCTTTGCTAAGAGTATGATTTGTAGCACATTACAATACTTTGATAAACACAGTTACAAATGTCACCTGCCTCAAATAACAATAAAAACAGCAGAGGATATGGTTGAAATTAGATCCATGATTTGAAATAAAAATGATCAGAAATGTATTTGTTAATTTTAGAGCAAATGGGCATTGCCTACTGATATTGATCAACATTTTTGATAATATCGTATGTAAAATAATATGTAATGATCCGATTTAATTTGTGCAGGTGACAATACTTGACTATGTTCAAAGGGTTAACAAGGTGAAATCCAACATTTTAGTAAATGTACTCTTGGTTTTTCAAAAACAGCTAATGCATAGCCCATTATAACAATTGTTTTGCATAAACTATAAAACACTGAAAAAAAAATACAAAATTATATGCATAGTTATTCTTGATGCAAGAATATGTCCTCACTCACTTTACTTCATTCAATGAGATGGAAGAGTTGAAAATAATCCTATGGTAGACACATCACTGTAGTATATGAGTTATGTGACCCTGCAAAATGAATAGAGTTAAACAAGGGTAAGCTCTCTGTGTGGCGGACGATGCTAGAAGACAAAGATTATTGAAAAAAATGTATCGATGATAAAAAACCTAAACATAAATAAAGTAAAGGCAACATTTGTTCACATACATACCATGTACATACAAAGTATAAACAAGCAGTCTGTCGGCTGAGATAGCTCCGCTGTCAGCAATGCACATTAGAATTAAAGAACTGAAGATATCATTAGAAAATGAACAATATGTATATAAAGGGCAATGGGACAAATCTGAAAGAGGTCTACATGTAGTACCTATATATGTAATATAAAAGCTATCGGACTTGCGGTTTTTAACAAGAAGTCGAAAAAATCACTTTTTACCAAGAATGACAAAAATATTCACCAAAATTAGAGAATTGAAGATATCAGCACGAAATTAACAAATCTGAAAGAGGTCCACATGTAGTACCTATATATGTATTATAAAAGCAATCGGACTTGAGGTTTTTAACAAGAAGTTGAAAATATCACTTTTTACCAAAAATGACAAAAATATTCGCCAAACTTAGAGAATTGAAGATATCATCATGAAATGAACAAATCTAAGAGAGGTCTACCCAAGGTACATATACACCAAGTATCAAAGCATTCAGTAAAAAAAGTCGAAAAAGTAAACATTGACACGGACGACAACGACGGACAATCACTCATATGATAAGCTCCACTCGACAAAGTCAACAGCAGAGCTAAATCAAAGAAAGCTTAGAAAGAACTCCCTTGTGCTGAGAGTATTGGAGACACATTAAATATAATTCGAAATTACTTAGCTGAAAACTAATTATGCAAATCAGAAAATTAATATGACCAGATTTGAGTGTAAAACTAATGAGGTCTGCGCAATGTAACAGAAAATCTATGTCTCCAAGTTTAATTGAAATGTGATTAGAACCAAAAAATTATGAATTATTATGCTTATTAGGGAATTAATATAAACAGATTTTTACCCCAAACTAATTAGGTTTGTACATTGTCCTAGAGCATCTTTGTACTAAGTTTCATTGAAATGGAATAATTAGCACCGTGAAAACTCCAAAATTTCGACCCCTCTAAAAATTCGACCGGTTATTTATTTGCCGGGTTTCGGTGTTTTATTTACCTCCAAATTTTCGACTCCACTAAAAAATGCCGACTCATTCTTATTCGAAAATTGCGACCAGTTTTAGTTTTCCCCCAAACGAAAAAAAAAACGATGTGAGCGTTCAAACGGGACCTTCCTCGAAGGCATGAATCCGGGTTTCTGATTGACTGAGAGATTTTTATTTTATTGGTAACGAAAATATATTCTAAATAAACGAAGTTTCAAATAAAAACGAACACAAAAATCTCGGCATGCTGCGTTTCTGAATTGTTGATTATTACTGTACTCAGTAGTGATTATAATAATGTACACAAAATAAATTTGTTGAATGGCTATGAAATACAAATAAAAGTCAACTTAGTTTCATCGTAAGCGAACGATTCCGGTCTCGTATAAACGTTGGATATCCACCATGTTCTCTTAGGTCAAATAGGTCAAATCGCTAATTAACCAATCAAAAAGCTGGATGATGCCAACGTGTTCAAATTACCATAGCTTATTTAAATATGTTAATGTTATTGAACGCAATGCGGAAGAGATTGATGTTGTAGTACGATATTTTGGCTTGGATTTTGATGCGAAAACGGCATGATTTTTTTTAAATAAAAAAATTAGTTGTTTTTAAAAAATAAACTGGTCATCTGAAGAATAATTTAACATTGTTCACAGTGATAACAGCTCATTCTCGAAAGGAAGCTTACCCGCTCACGCTAGTCACGATAAAAATCATACACGTGTACTCTTGAATAGACAGACGTCAATGACTACGGTAAAACTTAGACTCTATTTTAGCCGGCAGGATTGATTGAAATGTCCGAAAAATGACGACAAAATACACCTTAAAAGTCCCATTTTATTTTCTTAAATCCCATTTTACTTTTTAATCCAAGGGCGAATTTACGGCAGAATTTGGTCCCTCAAATAAGGGACACGTGAGCTTTGATTCTAACACTGCACTGGGTCGGGGAGATCGTTTGCTAAACTTCCATGTATCTTTTGTCCAATGGGTACCTGTACTTCGAACATTCGCAAGTTTTCCTAGGTAGTGC
The DNA here is from genome assembly GCF_978046115.1 of Saccoglossus kowalevskii. Classification (NCBI taxonomy): domain Eukaryota; kingdom Metazoa; phylum Hemichordata; class Enteropneusta; family Harrimaniidae; genus Saccoglossus; species Saccoglossus kowalevskii. The sequence goes on along the minus strand of NC_140650.1, from coordinate 13,467,491 downwards.
GAGACAGCTTTGTCTTTTGACCTATTAGTTTTGTGCTGACCTCTTCTCCGCATCTTGATGTTTTGTTTTGCTTGTCATAATACTCACTGATTGATGACTTTGTTTAGATTTTGAGTTACAACTCGGCCACGACCTTTGCTTTTACCTTGAAACATGAGGAAGTTTACGTCAATTGACCGACATTGCATTTTTTAAAAACTAATGAAGCACACTGTCTATCATCCCCATTTTTTTTTGCTGATTTCTACTCTGAAAAATTCGACCGTCCAAAAATGCACCTTAATTTTGACTCTAAAAACACGTCACATTTCTAACACCAATTATTTAAAACCGGTCGAAATTTTGGAGTTTTTACGGTACTTTAGATATCAGTGTGAAAGCTTAAAATTGGTTAATTATGCAAATTAGGTAATTAATATGTACAGATTTTAACCCACAATTATTCAGGTCTGTCTATTGTCCTACAGCATCCATGTACATTCATTGATATGTGATGTATAGTACCTGAGATATCAGTGTGAAAGTTGGTTAATTATGCAAATTAGGTGATTAATATGCACAAATATTTACCGGAAACTATTTGGGTCTGCATAATTCTAGATTCATTGAAATGTGATGATTAGTACTTTAGATATCAGTAGAAAAGCTGAAAATTAATTATGCAAATTAGGTAATTAATATGCACAATTATTTACCCTAAAACTAATCAGGTCTCTGCATAGTCCTAAAGGATATATGTACCAAGTTTCATTGAAATGCGATGATTAGTACTTGAGATACCCGTGGAAAAGCTGAAAATTAACTAATTATGCAAATTAGGTGATTAATATGCACAAATATTTATCGAAAACAATCAATCTCTGCATAGTCCTTGAGTATGTAAGTACCAAGTTTCATTGAAATGTAATGCTAACTACTTATATCAAATGCTGAAAATTAATTAATTATGCAAATTAGGTAATTAATATGTACTGATATTACAATAAAAACTATCAGGTCTGTGCAGTGTCGTATGACATCTATGTACCAAGTTTCATTGAAATGTGATGATTAGTACTTGAGATATCAGTGGAAAAACCGAAAATTGACTAATCATTATGCAAATTAGGTAATTAGTATCCACGGATTATTACCAAAAACTAATCAAAACCTAGCATTAGTTCAGAGCATCTATGTACCAAGTTTCATCAAAATCCAATGAGTGGTTGTTTAGATATCAGTGGAACAGTCATGGAACCACTAAAAAATAGCTAATTATCATGCAAATTAGGTAATTAATATGCACGGATTTTTACCAAAAATTAATCAAATCTGCGCATATGTTCAGAGCATCTATGTACCAAGTTTCATCAAAATCCAATGAGTGGTTCTTTAGATATCAGTGGAACAGTCATAGAACAGCTAAAAATTAGCTAATTATCATGCAAATTAGGTAATTAACGAGCATGGATTTTTACCAAAACCTAATCAAATCTGCGCATTGGCCCAGAGCATCTATGCACCAAGTTTCATAAAAAACCGATGTATGGTTCTTGAGATAGCAGTGGAACAGTCGGACACACATACACACACACATACATACACACATACACACATACACACATACACACATACACACATACAGACACACTAACTGCAAAGACTCCCATTTTGTGCTTCGCACATGGGAGTCAAAAACAGATACCGGTATATTTTTTATAATTGTGTGTACTCTGATGATTTTCTGTTGGATGTATTTTTTGTTTACCTGCTTCATTAAATGTAGAACATACAAAGACAATAGGCTTTCCCTTGTATATTTATGTAAATTCATCATCAGCATCACTTGCTCACCAAAACAAAGGTAATACACCGTATGTAAATTGCTCTACTACTACTACTATTACTACCGGTACCATGTAAGGCAGGTTATTTAGACACTATGTAACTATTACTATACTTACAGGTTCACCTGCCATGCATCTGATGCACATCCTTCGTTTAACAGGAACGATCTGAAAAATAATACAAAACCATTATTTAATAATAATTTAATAGCATTAAACCTGGTTAAAAAGTTAGTGATTAGATTGTTTGGTTGGTTCCTGAAGGAGAGAATTTTCTAGCAATCAAGTGAAAATCAATGATACCACTTACAAACTGAGCACATAACTGAACCAACCAACGGTTTTGCAGTTTAGTTGAAGAATATATACAAGGCAGAATTTGATGAGTCAAACAACTGTCAACAAACAAGCTGCTCTCTGATTGGTCTAACTGTTAGGTGTTATGGTTGGGTAGCCAATCAGACACAATCTTGTAAGTCGCTTCACATTGACAGTTTTGCATCTGCCTATGAGTGAACACCATTCCCCAAACTAGAAATGCTGCTGTCCAGACAACATTGACTGACACGGAACAGAATATTTTACCTCCCAGGTGCTGGGAAGATATGTTATTTTACAAACACTAACTACACATTAAGGTAGATGCCTACTCCTGATTTCAAAAACCCAGAATTTATTCATTTTTTAATAAATTGTACTTCCGGGCAATATAAGAATATTGACTTTAAAAAATGGGGGTCACCAGGTTAACTTTTAAGTATTTTAGTGGATAGCGGCCATTTTGGCAGTATTATAGTGCTTTTACCATAGGTTCCTATGGCATATATATTATGCCATATCTCAAATTGTAGGCTGGTGACATAGTCTGAAAAAATAATATATTGTTAATGATGGGATACTTTTTGTTTTCCTGAATTTTTTCAAAAATCTGGGTTTTAAAAAGTGTTGAAAAATGCAATTTTTGCTTGACATTGCGCTCTACTAAACTGTTCTAAAAAATTGTTTTGAAAAAACATCACTGTAACACACAATAGAATGCTATTTTATGGTGCAATGGGACAATAGCTCCATGATTTTACATAATAAACCAATGAACACTGTCATGTGATTTTTGACCAAATTTCTAAAAAAAATATGAGTAGGCTTCTACCTTAAGTCACAATGTGTTTTCTTTTCTATACTTGGACCTACAGATCTACAGCTAAACAAGCAGCCTATCGGCTGAGATAGCTCCGCTGTTAGCAATGCACATTTCAATTAAAGAACTGAAGACATCATTAGAAAATGAACAATATGAATAGTATCAAAGCAATCGGACTTACAGTTTTCAACAAGAAGTCGAAAATATCACTTTTTACCAAAAATGACAAAAATATTCACCAAAATTAGAGAATTGAAGATATCATCACGAAATAAACAAATCTGAGAGAGGTCCACATGTAGTACCTATATATGTAGTATCAAAGCAATTGGACTTGCGGTTTTTAACAAGAAGTCGAAAATATCACTTTTCACCAAAAATTGACAAAAATATTCACCAAAAATAGAGAATTAAAGATATCATTACAAAATGAACAAATCTGAGAGAGGTCCACATGTAGTACCTATATATGTAATATCAAAGCATTTGCACTTGCGGTTTTTTTACAAGAAGTCGAAAATATCAGTTTTTACCAAAAATGACAAAAATATTCACCAAAATTAGAGAATTAAAGATATCATTACAAAATGAACAAATCTGAGAGAGGTCCACATGTAGTACCTATATATGTAATATCAAAGCAATTGCACTTGTGGTTTTTAACAAGAAGTCGAAAATATCAGTTTTTACCAAAAATGACAAAAATATTCACCAAAATTAGAGAATTGAAGATATCATCACGAAATGAACAAATCTGAGAGAGGTCCACATGTAGTACCTATATATGTAATATCAAAGCAATTGCACTTGCGGTTTTTAACAAGAAGTCGAAAATATCAGTTTTTACCAAAAATGACAAAAATATTCACCAAAATTAGAGAATTAAAGATATCATTACAAAATGAACAAATCTGAGAGAGGTCCACATGTAGTACCTATATATGTAATGTCAAAGCAATTGCACTTGCGGTTTTTAACAAGAAGTCGAAAATATCAGTTTTTACCAAAAATGACAAAAATATTCACCAAAATTAGAGAATTGAAGATATCATCACGAAATGAACAAATCTGAGAGAGGTCCACATGTAGTACCTATATATGTAATATCAAAGCAATTGCACTTGCGGTTTTTAACAAGAAGTCGAAAATATCAGTTTTTACCAAAAATGACAAAAATATTCACCAAAATTAGAGAATTAAAGATATCAACATGAAATGAACAAACCTAAGAGAGGTCTACCCAAGGTACATATACACCAAGTATCAAAGCATTTAGGCTTGTAGTTTTCAAGAAGAAGTCGAAAAAGTAAAACATTGACACGGACGACGACGACGACGGACAATCACTCATATGATAAGCTCCGCTCGACAAAGTCGACAGCGGAGCTAAAAAGCGTAACAGTGTAGTAATATAATACATACTGTAGTACTTACATGAGAGACAGGAGGTGTATTAGTTTCCATTTCACTGTCAGCTGATTCATCAATATTACAGTTGTTATTGAAATTAACTAGTATACCATCCGGTATGGTACACACAGGTTGTGATGTAAATTTTTCCGCGTCGACCTCACATGCAGCAGGCGAGGGTGACTGACAGTCCATATATTCCCTTAATTTCATTCCATTCTGTAATCCATGAATTCGATGTTCTGTTTCAAAACCTGAGTATGCTGTACCTAAAAAACCATTGGATTGTACAAAGTTCTTTGGCAGTGATGAAACACCATTATTGCAACTTCTTTTCTGCAAGAATAACAAATATTCAGCAATATCAGTCAATTGAACAAGTTACATTGCACCATACATGCATATAAATGCCCAATCCTCAATGCAAAGAACTGCATCATTGAAGTAGTGTTCGCACACAGTTCCTTAGTATGTGCTAAAACATGGGCCCATACTAAGAAAACATGCATGCTTAGTACAGACTAAGTAATGGCTAGGCCAAGCTAGATCTGATACATTTTTAAGACCCAGTGAGGATATTAAAACAGACTAACTAAATGTGTGTGAACTCGTAGCTCAGATTAAGCACCCTCTTGGATTATTTTCAGCAACAAAATACTAATGTTTTATACGTCCAGGTGGTCCAACTCAGCTATAAATTCTGTAAAGGCACATTGAAATAGCTACATGCCATTTTAGCAAATTTGACTCAATACATGAATTAACAAAATCTTAATTTAGCTAAAATGCCAACAATCTCATAAAAATAAAAAGGCTAGCTAAAAAGACTTGTTTTATAGTTGTTGCTCTCCAGTGAGGCCCTGTAACTCACAGCAAAATTGTGGGAACACACTGCGAAATTTCCGGATCAGATTTGATATGCATTTTTCATAATCGAGTCCATTGAAATGTGTTTCGATAATCAAAAGATCTATTCTTCTGATTTCTACGCAGGTTTGTTTTTTTGTCCCTAAATTATTTCATACTTGCACCTTTAACAGATTATTATTTTGTGACAAAGCATTTTCTTTAAAAACCCAGGGGTATATTACACCATCATTATCTTGCGAACCGTAAGTGTGCGAGTTTGAATGTTCTAGTCCGAACGCACTTGATTTGATGTCGGTCCCAATAAGCCGTACTGAATCAAAACTTAAACTCAAGAAAAACTGCAGATTTGCTGCATTATTTTAAACATACACTAAGAAAGGCCAAAATTATGGTATCCACTGATATCATAGAACTCATTAAGCGTGTCAGATAACGAATAATTTCAAGCGTGAGTGTGAACATTGAAGAATACAGTTGGCGTGTCCCGTACTGCTGGAGAGTTTGGGAGACATGGTTACCGTTGTTATGTAAACGCACAACAAGGGATAATCCTCTGACAACATTACTGTACCACTGTACACACTGATTGCTTACAAACAAGCTACCAGTAATCCTTCAAAGTATCTCTGATAATAGATCTAATAAAACTACTAGTATTAAAGAAACAAGTGCGACCATAGCTAGGCGCTATAGAAATCACAGGAAAACAGAACGTTTTTTTAGTCACTGCTTATGAATTATTGGTGAAAAAAATACAAGTTGCTGGGCAAGTATCGCTCAGTTCTCATGGATAGCAGAACAATTACCAAGTTCGTTACGCAAAATTATTATGAAGATTACTGTTTTTGACCATGCTATATCGATATTGCATTTTTTCTTCGTCATTAGCAAGTATAATTTGTTACAACTACGTTCATTCCTTTAAAATAAACAAAGCGTGTAACAGGCCAAACTTTATCTAGGCAATCAATTTGGTTTTACTAATATTATTTTGTAAAAAACAAATCGTTAACCTGTGTGAATGGATTGAAACCACTGCTGAAGATAGAAAACTAAAACAGCACTGAGTTGCAGCTTTTTCTTTGCCTTGTCTGTCATCGGCGTCTTCACTTGCTGTCTTTTCCTCATCATTGCGTTAGTAAAATGGTGCGAGAAAAATAGAATATTGACTTGGAGAATAAAACGATTTAAAAGTTACGCAAAGTTATGACCATGTTTCTCCGAGTCTTGATTGACAATAATACTGTGTATGAACATCATAAAGACGCCTATAGTTGTCTGGAGGGGCATATACAAATGAATGGAGGCCTTGGGGTGAGGGTTAGAGTTAAGAGTAGGGGTGGGGTACAAAAGGAACTCTTCTCAGAAAAAGCACACACTTTTCTTACTTGTCTCAAAAAGACAAACCGTCAGATGTAGGGTAGTGGTATTCGCCACGGTTACTAGTATTTAAAGAAAGAATGAAATGGCACTAGCTAAAGTATTGCTACAGGAAGCAATATAGCTATATCATAAGCTAACATAAGTGCCGCTTCATTCATTCTTGCGGTCACAATAATACTTCCATGGTTGTAAAATGTACTTACCGGACGCCTTGTTTGGTCACATGGACCCGGTGTGTGTTGATCAACAACAATGGCGGTTTCAAAGCAAAACTGCTCTAACATATTTTCTCGCCGCCTCTTGCCGCAGAACATGCCGTTATTAATCTCTTTTTTTTTTTTTTTTGCGAACACTCTGGTAAGTACAGCTGCATGTATGTCAAACTGTCTCACGGTGATAATAATGTCGTTAAACTAAACCTCTCGTGCCAAGCTTGTTTCGATCACTGATATTCTCCACTCAAAAATCATGCAGCATTTCAGACCCTGGGAAAGTAATATGGTATATTCGTACAGTGGTCAAATAAAATTATACAGCCATGAATCATGCAATGTTTTTTCGGCTCTGGACGGATGATCTGAACATTTACTTTTAAATAAAATATAATAGTGCATCATGATTTTTGTCACCAACCACAATATCTCTATCACCCATAGAGGGACTGTACAAAATTACAAAATGGCTGGCTGGCGGTCATCTTGTGCAAACGAATGCAGTTGCATATTCATCTGATCACGGTTATTAACCGAATCTGATTCATACACTATGCCTGGGCCAATCTTAGACTTGCTTGCAGTCTGTTGCGATTCCGATGAAAAATTCTAGAAAAATAAATATACATTACATAAGCGAGTTGTGAACGCAAAATATGCGGTTACGGGACTTTCGCGTTCACCCCTCGTTACGCAGTTTATATTTATTTTTCAAGAATTTTTCATCGGAATCGCAACAGACTGCAAGCAAGTCTAGGCCAGTCCATCGCATCTGGTCATACATGTATATTCTGGAAATTGATTTTAGTTACTCATTATTTGATTTTGTTTCCTGATTGAATATGTAATCCCCTAACTGGCCACCAAAATTGTTAATAAAATGCTGCTCAATAACAGTAATTCTGACATGTCTTTCCTGTGCACATTATTCCTGTAACACAAAGACTGGGAAAAGACTCTTTTTTACTGTTATTTTTTCTTTTTCTGTTATACTTTTATTTTTTTATGTTTTAAATATATAATTTGTGTATCATTTAATCTTTATTGTATGTTAGTCCAGATCTCAATGGAGATAGGTTGACAAAGTTATTATTGTTATTACAAACATGAACTATGTCTTCGATTTTTTTGATGATGTGTTTAGATTTCCTTAAATTTATTTATCAATGTACTAAAATTTTATATATTTTTTTTAGTTTCTAATTGTGGCTCGTGGTGCCGGTTTCTTCCTTTCCGGTAAAGTTTGTACTTCGCTTTGCTGACTATACTACATCAACCATATTAACTATACAGGCACTGTATTGGTACGCTTGCGCAGTTTGCTGGGTGGTGACCTTTCACTTCTTTGTTTGGGGTCAGATTACTGACTACATTCGCGAGGGACTGCACGGTCTTGATCGTCTCACTGTTCTCGATTGTTAGTGTTTCCGTTATTCTGGTTACTAAAACAAAATGAGTAGAATACCTACGACGCCGCAAGGTGACGACTACATCAAAAGGCATGGATTGGACGGTCTTTTTAACGTGAGTATAATACCCACGTTGCAGATTCACTCGCCATTGCTCCGTGTTTAGCAGCTAATTTTAGTGGCTATTTCGGTTGACCAAGTTATCCATAATCTACGATAGTTTAAAGAAGTTAGACTTATATGTGCTTTTCTATCCATTTCTTAACTTAATATACCGATTTAGAAACGGTTTATCGGACGAGTATTGTGCGTACCTGTGCTGCTATTTAACGATATTTAGCAGATACGACTAGCTAGACAGCTATAAATGGCGCTATTTCAACAAAAGACTGCTGCTGCTGTGATGACGTCGTAAACATCGCAAGTGGTGGGATACGACAGGGTGCGTGCACCATGTGGCGGTTTCAGTATTTACCGGTAAATGGGGCCTAGTTGGAAATTCGCTTAAAAACTTAGTTAGTCGATACAAACAAATATTACTACAAAGTTCTCCACTCTCTGAATTTTGTTCGATTTAGTAAATAATACAAAATATAGCTTTATATCAATTAATATTTAAATTTACTGTCGACACAACAAACCTATTCGGAGTATTCCAGTCATTTTTTTTAAATAAAACTTGTACAAATTTCAATAACTCTTGAATCCAACCTACCAATCATTGAGTGCAGTGTATAATGATGTCATTCAAAAATGTTCCAATGTTATTTTGTCAGCCAATAGAACCCTCTCACTTCATTTTTTTGTAAATCAAGTAAATTTGATCTATTTTTTCTGGACTGGAGTTTTAGAATATTTACCCAGTTGGCCAATGGGTAAAAAAAAATTTCTTTTCAATGAATAATTTAATATCAATATTCTTTTGTATATTTTTTTGTAATTCTCACACACCGTCTTGTATCCGGAAATATGTAGAAAAAAAATGACAAATTTTGTGAGTACTATCAATTTCAGTACTAGACATTGACGGTATATTCCACCATATTTATTTGAAATACAGCCATCTAAAACATACTATACTAGACCATACTTGTATGAAAATATATGGGTTGTTTAGTAAAATAACTCTTTTGATGAGATACCTTTACAGAGACTCATCTATCTTGACAGCTTTGCAGACACTTATTTTCTGGTCTCCGCAAAAATAATTAAAAAATATTCCTATGGATATTTTATATTCTTTCTATCAGTGTAACCATGAAGGTGGAAATAATGAGTGAATAATTACGGAAATTAATTCACAATTGTTGTCACTTTATTTTTTGCATAGTGTACTTTATATCAGTACTTACTTGATGACATAATAAAGCTGTTCATATAGGTGATCGTTTGTTGTCTGTCCGTTCGTCATCTCATCTGTCTGTCAATAATTACATGCTACCTGCTCAATTACTTTGATACTTGGTATGTAGGTACCTTGGATGATTTGTTCATTTTGTGACAATAGTTTAGCAAATACTTTTGTCATCTTTGATAAAAAGTGATATTTTTGTCTTCATCTTTAAAACAGGTCATCCAGTTGCTTTATTTTTGTCGTCTAAGGTTTGTTCAGATTGTTTGTGAGATGTGAATTGCTAACAGCAGAGCTATCTCATTCGAGGGGCTGTTTATAAGTAACCCTATGTCCTAATTAAGACACTGAATTCATTTATACATGTATTTACTAATTCAGGACATGAATGTACCGGTAGTATAATTTTTTTTTTTTTCTACTAAAAATGTTGGATTGTAGCATGATTACTGATTATTAGGATTCCTATTTCGATGACTTACATTTGTTCTTCATGCTTTTATGCTTGGTGTATTTATGATTCTGTAGGACTTGATGAATCGTTTACTGCAAGACAGACCAATGGAACCCATTTCATATCTTATTAAAACACTCACTGATATCACAGAAAAATGCAAAAATCCTATGCCTGTTGTGGTAAGTGACCATTTTTTTTGCTCTAGAATGAGAAATATTCTCTGCAGATTTGATGTTGCATGGATATCCAATACAATGTACATGTAGGTCTTAACACTGGATTATAGAAGAAGACAATACATTGTAATAACATAGGGTCAAGCAGCTATCCAATCAAAGACGTGAATTAACACATCAGGTCACTCATAGCATTTCAACATGGTGCTGACAGTGGTACTGAAGTCATTTAAGCTGTTGAAACACAAGAATCATGAAATTACCATGGAAAAATATAGCCCAAGCTGGATTGTAAAAATTAAATTATATAAAAAAGAAACTGTATATGTGATCATAAAATCCAAGTTTAAATCCAGTTTATTTAAAATGTTGTCTGAATATCATATTGCGATAACTTTTTTTTTTTGGTGCTTTTAGTTTTATTTCCTGTTTACCTGTATATCGGTCATAAATAGTGTGTGTGAAATGAGAGCATGCCATGTTCTAAGAGATGCGTTTAGTTATTGTACGGTATCTGGTAATAGCCCTTTGTGGCCACTTAGTGGGTATGGAACCCTGTTTAAAGAATTTTTGAGAATTCATTCAACATAATTAGATTCACAATTATTTAATTTACCGACTGTATCTTGTGTTTTATCAATTTAATAAATGATTATAATACAGGTATTTTATTTCAATCCTGTTCTATAAAAAGTTTAGTAAAAATCAGCAAATATAATATTAGCTTTACCTGTAGTACACTTTGGCCTCTTTGCTAAACTGCTGATTTAGCTTTTATGCTCTTCACTGTGAGCATAATGCTAGATTATTTGCAGTCTCTGGTTCATACATGTATTTTTCTGGTATTTTCAAAAATGACATGGTTAACAAGCATTGATTAATTTTTGAATAATTAATCTTGTTTATCAAAAATATTGCTTTATTTGTTAGTGTTAAAAAAATTTGTAATATATTAAGTCAAGTGTTTGCAGCAACTTTCTATCAATAATTATTATGTAGAATTTTAATTAGTATGATACATTGTGGCAAAATTGTGGTGATTAATTCATTCATGGTGATTCTACCTGGTGCTAATTTCCTGAAATCGTTACCAGTACTATAAATTGTTTAAACTTTGCTACTAGAAATTGTGTGATTCACTGTCTGTGTAAAGTTACCCAGTAATGTTTTGTGGTAAAACTCAAAAATACACAAAAAAATTGCAGGTCCTTTGTGGTTTTAGTTTAAGTCCTCTCAACCCATCTATGACAAAAATAGGAACTAAGTTTTGTCATACATGTGTGTGGAAGTATACAATTAAATGGTTTATGTGATTAGGTCTTTGCCGATTTGGACGTATTGATATTGATGTATTCTGTCATAGTTGCTTTCAACAAAACTTTTCTTGTCAAGTAATCGTCTCAAATCAATTCCAGTATTGTTATTGCTTTATCAAATAATTGTAGAACAATTTTTATTTCTTGATGATTACAGTTTACTTCTACTGTAGTGGGTTCCCATATGTTCCTAGTATGCTCTGATTTCAGCTATAGCGCCCTCTACATGTACATGTATCTGTTGCTGATGGCAAAATAACATGAATATTACAGACTTTTCATTATTTGTACATAATATTTGTTTATTTAGAGGATACCGTAAATTAAGCACAGAGAGATACAGTGAGAGTATAAACGGACGTGTAAAAGTTGATGCAACCATGTACTGTCTCATTTATTATAATGAATCTTCCTATACATCTGATCAACGTATGAAGCCCAGAACTGGGCATGTCATAAAAATTGGTGGAGCTTGCTATAAACTTTGTTTTGAAACATGCCTGCCATTTTGGAAACATTGCATTATTTTTCTGTTTTTTTTTTTTTTACGATTACAGTGATTAACCTTTTCACCACCAGACTTTCTCACCCAAGTTCATTGGCCCTTTTTTTCTAAAATTCTTCACTATTTCTGGAAATGAATCCTAATTTTGGAGCTAACAGACAAAATTTGAGTCAATTTTTAGTTTTTACTCACATTTTAGTCTAAAGTGCAGACGATAAATGGGACTGTTTTGTGAATTTGTGCTGAAAAGAGGGAACTGGTGGTGAAAAGGTTAATGTATATTATCTACAGGAAAAACTGTTTAAGTAACACACAGTAATTTCTCTCATTGATTTGCCCTTCCAACGTGAAGTAAATTGCTTTTCTATGTAAAGCCTAATACACCAAATATTTTATTTAAAAATTCCTGAACATGTTAACGCAATATTTATGCATCTTAGTACTGCTGCATCGTGTATGAAAATGTGTCTTTGTTGTACATCGTTGATGTAATTTCCATTTAATCTATGGATCAATCAATCAATGTCATCGTAATTATACATACATCGACAGTTGAATGCATGTAATTTTTGCATTAAAAACCATGGATTCAAACGATCACTTCATGTTTCAACTTGCTTGCTTTTATTTTGAGACAAAACCAATGCAGACTTAACATTAAAAATTAAATTTCAGTAAAGGTGCATAATTGTGGTGTGTCAGGTGGTGCTTTAAAACCCATTTTTGAATTCACTGTGACTTTATTTGTCATCTCTGGTACATTACAAAATGTATATGATTGCTTTGGATTATTGTGATGGATGTTTTTTTCTTTGCTAAATGTATCGGGACACATGATGTACATCCATGTGTTTTTTACTCCGTAGTCAACTCCACTATAATAAATTACAAACAACTATCCACTGAACTCTTCCCAGTCAATTTGTAAATCATATCTTACCAAAATCTTGTTTTCTAACACTGGCTAAAAAGAGTTTTACAAGTACACTGAATGCATGAAAAATAAACTTGTGAAAAAAAAGTTGTATTATGTGTACATTTTGTGTTATCTTCATATCGTGACTGTTGTGGGGGCTCTGTTGTTTTTTGGCATTGTTAGAATCAATGTTTCCTGTCAGTACCACAAATCTATCTTGGTGTGAGTACATGTATGTTGTTTCTGATTTTACATACCGATACAAGTCCCTTCCCCTTCTATTGAATGAGTACAACAAATATTTTGACTTGGTGTGATCCCAGGGTGTGAGCATGCCGATTCTGATTTTACTGAAATACATACATCACCATGATCTGCATATTCAACTACCTTTGGAACCTGTCTTTTCTACAGCACATGGCGGATTGTGCTACACCCTACAATGGAGATCAGGATTTCACATCAAATGTCAAGACTGAAGGCGTTATTGTTATTGAACCGCAACACAACAACATGGAGGAAATGCCTCGCTCTGCCGTGTCACCTGAAGTCATCCGAAATGTACTGTCTACGTACGCCACGGGTATCGGTGTTCCAATACAGTTCATCTTTTACCCGCTGTTAACTGCAGTGGCTGCAATGATGCGAAGTCATACCCAGTTGCGCCTAGCACCCCTCTGGACGGAGCCGGCAATACTGTGGACAATAGTGACTACGGGTAGGGGGGAGAAGAAGACAGCGGCTATGAAGATTATCGCTGATGCTGTGAAGGAGGTGGAGGAGCATATACGGCAGGAACAGAACAACGTACATGTTGTATACACTGACGGCAATGAGAGCCACCATCCATCGTTACACATGACCAATATGCAATTTACATACAGTAGTTTTCGTAAACAGATGGGTGAAAACTACAACCAATGCTTGCTTCTGCATGATGATATTTCAAGTCTATACGAACAACTGGAACATAAAACAGACTCCCAGCAATGTGATCGTAAAAAACTATACAGTCTGTACGGAGGTGAGCCATGGCTTACAGACGAGAATAAGCGGTCATCGACACCGAATACACATTTCAATTATACAGGTAAGACCAAATCACTATTGTATGCTTTACAACTTTATTTTTTCTGTCAAAACAAATGTCATATGACAAATTTTATTTTCGGCCAAGTTTGAATGAACGGTTTGTATCATACACATTATTTGGCAGTCAGTCTTTCGAAGTTGTCGATTATCAATAAAGAAATCACATCAGTCTCATCAGTAAATACATTTTGTACAATGACTACTGGTACATGTATATATTTTATAAGGCAATGTGCTACCCATCACAGTAGATGTTGCATATTTGATTTTAATGCATGCTTGTATGTGCTTACTCGCTTACAGAGGTATGTTTATGGTCAAAATAAGTTATATTTTGATAATTTAGTTTATTGTATACGCAACTATTTGCATACATTAGATTCTATTGAAGATGCGCTACTATTGAAGCTAATACTGTAACAGGGAATAAAATATGTCTTGCACTCATCATGGATTTTAAGCAGAGCTGGGGTTGAATTTGTTATTGGATCTCAGTTATGACTAACACAGTAAAAGTGTTACACACACAACGTAGATAATTATTAATTATTTTCTTTTTTCAGGATTTCTTCATCCAAACAAAGCCAAAAGTCTTCTCAAAATGGAGAATTCAGAGGGGTTCAGTGACTGCCACGCTGCCATCATATTCCCACAGCCAATCAAATTCTACTTCAACCACTTACAAGTCCAATCGGAGACGTTGATGACCCTGGGTCAAGTCTTGGTCAGTATCTATAATGTACATAACGAAGAGAGAGAATACTATCTCAGTGATGGGGCCAAACAAGGGTTTGCCGATTTCTATGATAGGCTAGAGGATTTGAAAGAACAGGTAAGCAAAGTATTACTATAGCTGTCTTATTATAACTGTATACGCCCATCCCTCGTGTGTGTTGGTGCCCCTCCCTATGTATTATGCTGACATCTCTACCCCAATTCAGTTTGCATTCACCTACAAGCTAGTTTTGTATTACTGGATCTGAAGTTTATATAACACGGCCTTTCTTCACAAAGTCACAGTAATATCAATTACCACTGTCCTATCACCAACATTTTTTTCCTTATCTGCTGGATTCTAAAAAAATCCCTCAAAATGTTATCACTTCTCAAGAGTTCAAATAAGTGTTTCATTTGATTAAATTTTAATCGACAATCTGTTGCTCGTAGCATGTTTGGTCATATCCAGAAAACAACGGCAGATAAAAAAAAAAACAATACTTCACTAACTGAGTGAAAAATTCAATAGCGGAATAGTCAAAAAAGCACAATATCAAAATTTACCATCAGGTAATCCCTTAAACAAACATTGGTATGGCGTATGGATTTCCGTATTTGTCTATATCTAAGCTTTCAGAAGATGTATAGGTTGTTTTACTTTTAGAGAATGTCTGAATCACGGATCAATTTGTTAACATCTTTTACGTTTGTTACTATCTTAAATTGCCACTAACATTTTGGTATTTTACAAGGAGAGAAATTCTCAAAAATCTTCTCTGTTACAATATTTCACGAGTTTCCAAGTCTTGGTGTCTTTAATGTTGTTTGCATTACCCCCCCTCCCCAAGATAGCACAGGAAATAAGATTATCGCCACTGCCAAAATAGCCATTTTAAATACAAATAGTGAACCCCAATATTGAAGTATATTATTGTGAAATATATGCATACCAAATTAAATACAAATGTGACATCAAGATCAGTCTATCATAACAATGTTTGATGTGGTGTCAATCGTAACTGTGAGAAATACTGTATTGTACTGTACACCTCCTCAAATAATATACGCTGCTTTCGAGCAGTTTATTTATTCCTCGCTATGTAAACATTGAATTTTAAAACAACTTTTTTCAGCTATGATCAAAGATATTGTCGTTTGCAGCTCAAGTATACGATGAACATTTATTTTTGTCAGACAAATCACAAAAATTTTGTTGTGTTTGAACGTTTCATTGGGATCTTTAAGTGAATTTGAGATGAATTCAAATTTTGCATTACTGAGCGTGTTACTGAGCACATGTGCAATGCATTATGGGAAAAATACTTATTTAAAACAATGGGGAAAATATCACTCTAGAAATGCAACAAGGTTAAGATTCATATCAATCCTCGGGGGCGGAGCTACGTCACAGACGTTCTATGTTGCTAAGACGCGCACCACTGTACCACGTATTTCTATGGGCTTTGTGCACGCTGCTGTGGAACGCCGATGGAGCTGGTGAAAACTCAAGAAAACAACACAAACTCAACTTTGAAGTAATCCTGAACAACCAAATTCATATATGTTACACACGTAGGGCTAATCTTGTTACACTGTTCAGGGAACTTTCAACAACCATTGCAAAGTACCGTTTTCTGCAAGTTTTTGGTCTTTGTTTTCACCGCGAGGGTTGCCAGGCAGTCGAAAATGCCCGGATGTCCGCCCCCGAGGATAACAGTATATAATTTTTTTATCTCAAAATTTTGAAACATAAAGAAAATGAAACCATGCAAATATTTTTTGTGGTATGAATGGAGTATGGAGAAAATAACTATTCTATTCGTCTCAAACTTCTTTTAGACAGCGAGTCACAGTGATTTTGTATCAGTAAACATTCATTCATTCATACATTCTCAGTAACTTTGAACCTAATTGATAATGTCAAATAATTGAACAATTTTTTCACAGTATTCTAATCATTTTCATATAACCATGACAACATGCACGTAGTTTTCTTTAAAAAACCTCATGGAATTGTATTTATTTTATTTTTTCCAGACGATCGGCAATGAAGAGTGTCAGTGTGTGCTCACGAAAGCACAAGGTCAGTTGGCCAGAGTTGCAATGGTCATTCACTGCCTTTACACATCCATAGAATCTCTCAGTATTGGCCTTGTGACATGCGATATCCCACTGCAGATCCCTGTACACACTATGCAGTATGCAGTACACATCATGGAGCATTGTCTGCATGAAAAGTTTTCGGTCATGCCACAATGCGAGCTGCTGGCATCACATTTCGAAGTGCCGATGGTGACAGAGACGACAGTGCATTACAAAGAACCATCGCCACCAGCACCTTCGCCTCCCGATGTTGATATGAGACTATCGAACATCAGTGACGATCCATACAACTACACTGATGTCATCAAGCGGTACCCGTACAATGTCAAGAGTTTGTTGGAATATGGTCGGGATGATTTAGCGCCATCATTTGTAGCCCAGCGCAAGCTCATGCCCTCAGTCAAGAAACCCTTATTACCTACTCCTCCGGGGAAAACTCACAACAGATATCCAACAGAAGCGGCTCGTCATTACTTACATAGGCTTTCAAATCTTGGCCTCGGAACCATTGACATGCCCGAGCCTGACAGGAGGCCTACACTATTCACATTCCGCAAAAGGAAATATGAAGACTTGAGTCCACGTGCAAAACGCATCCTAACTGAGTTGAAAGTTACTGAGGAAAGTTATAAAAGGCAACGTGTATGCGAAGAAGTGCGGCGTCCAAATGTGAACATTTGTACCTAACTGTCATCATCTACCGGTATTTCTCATTGTGTATTAGTCATAGTAGAAATGATTTGTAGTCATTTCCGAAGACATGATGTCAACCAGCTGATCGTCCAAACACTGCATCATATTGTATTCTCCTTAATTATTTAAAATGTATATAATTATTTGATAGCAAGGGAAACTCTATTTTAGTTACATAAGAACTAGCACTGTGTGTATACCAAACTTTCTTTTTATGGTATATTGTAGGTACAATGTCAGTCAAACATAGAAAATACTGATTCAACACCTCGCCTGCCGTTTCCTGTTGATTTTAATATTTCCGCGGTGGCTTTTAGCAGGCAATGTGATACTTGAGTATACATTACTTGAGTATACATGTAGGTCTATGGTACACATAAGAGATTTTCTATTTTGGTAAATAGTAATTTTGGTACCGGTAGTAGTGTTTGTAAGTCCCTGTTTGGACACAGTCCGAAAACAAGGACTTGTGAATTGACCTCTGTGCATTCGTCCGTCTGGACCTACTGGGTATATCTTGGACATGCCTGGACCGATTATATACAAACTTCACACATGCATCATACATAATAGTATACATATGCACATCAATTTGTTTCATGATCTGATTCAATATGGTCGAATGGCAGCCTTTTATGTACTGAAAAATCATCATAATTTATTTATAATTTATAATAATCTTCATTTCTCGGCTGTTAACAGATGCATTTTGTTCAAACTTGGTACATACATTGAACATTATGGGACCTTAATGCATTTTGTTTGTCTGATCAAATTCAAAGTGGCCAACTGGCGACCATTTTGTTTTAATGAATGTGGTTCTCATGCCATGACATGCTTTGACTATTTATGTTCAGATTTTAAATATTCATTCTATATCATCTCATTGATGTACATATATATTGGTTTGAATATTCGATTTAAAATAGCCGAATGGTGGCCATTTTTGTGCTAAAAATCATCAAAAATCATGCATTTTGGGAATTCCGGGTATTCCGGAACTGAATCGTGATCATTTATGGATGGATTTTGTTCAATCTTGATACATACATTAGACATTATGGGTCTCTGATGCACATTATTTTGTTTTTCGGATCGGATTCAAAATGGCCGACCGGTGATAATTTTGTTTTAATTAACGCTGTTCAAGAGCAATTTCTCTCAATATGGAAAAATACTTGTACTATATTGATATAAACAAAAATATATAACTTAGATTTGATAACTGACATGGACTTTTCTATGTAGGGCTTGTTTTTTTTGTGTAACTGCCATTGTAATTTTACTCTAGGCTGAACTATTATGGGTTCTGTGCAAGCGTGCATTGGTCAATACCATTATCTCAAATGTTATGGACAAATTTGGGAGTCATAAAATATGTATCTTTTGATTTTTCAGAAAAGTTATATACTGTAAAATCTGTATTAGAAACTGTGGCTTCTATTAAAATGGTAGAATGCAACAGAGGGGATGCAGCTTCTATTAGAGCATCTACACATATGAGAATCAATGACTTTTTTGGTCTCAATTGTTCAAAAAGAATGGGTGCGACTTATGTTATGGACGTGGCTTCTAATACAGATTTTACGGTATATTCTGATTTTTAGAATTCAAATCTATACTAAAATGGTTTCATGTTCTGAGAACTATATACTGTTAGTTATAATAATTCAATCAAATTAATTTAAACTCATAAAAGTTAGATGAATTTTGAAATTAGGTGAATTCAAAACAGTTGTCAAATGAATAATGGCTGCCAGTTGTAAAAAAAATAATGTATTTTGACTCCAAGAAAAAGAAGCTTTGTTTTCATTTACTAATCACGAAACAAAATGTTGTATGACAAAATGGTTAGACAACAGTTGTCGCAGTATTCATAGTTTTCAACGTATCGCTGTTTGTTGTTTTTTCAGCCAAATGAGGGCAAAATACTATGAGGGTATTACGAGGATACAGCAAAATATGCACGTAGAGAGTCGGTTATTGTATCGACTGATTCGTAGCAGAGGTTGATGCGTTACCATACTGCTTATTGCCGTCACACACTTTGACAAAAGATTGACAAAACCATATGTTTTGAGGTCATAGTTCACAACTTTTTGTGATAATAAAAAGTACCATCAGCAGGGTTATATTCAGAAAATAAAAGGTGCCTGTCTTTAAACTTTATCAAATTAAAATATAGCAGTCCCTAGTCTATAAACACAGACTTAAAATTTTGTTGATTATTTATGGATGTTTTGTAATTTACTGGTACCGGTAATTTTTATTTAAAATTGTATTGGTTTGTAGAACCTGTCAAATAAAACAGATGACAGATGGTTGGCTAAAAGCCTGATTTACAACTATGAGTTATCGCCATTACCGGTACTGCATTATTACCTGGTATGTGTGAATGTACCGTATGTATGTACTGCATACAAGTAGAGTAGAATGTGCCATTCTTTTCATGTCGACCTGAAATATTTTGTTTTTTCCTCTATTCCCATCTCAAAAAAAAAAGAGAACTAACAATTTTAAAACTGTTTACAATATTCATTGTACAATGTAAATGTCGCTTTGTTTTCTCTCATTTTTTTTTTCTGTCACTGTTACACTCATTCAATGTATAAGGAGTTATCATTTTTTTATTGTATTACAAATTCTTTTTATGTAAAGAATTTTTACCTCAAACATTCTTCTGTTTTCTTCTTTCCCTATGGGAATAAAAAATTGTGTTTAATAAAAGGTATTTTTTTTTTTAACAAACACATGTTGGGAGCCTTTTAATTTTCCCTTGTGTGTCTGCTGTCTGTTTGTCATGTTCCCTGATATCACAGAATTTTAATGTTCAATGAATGTGGTACATTTGCAGACTGGATTACTTTTTGGCGCATATTCAAGCTTATTTTCCCCATTCAAACAAAGTTCAAAACAAGGAATAAAATTCAGTTTCTGTCTGTCTGTCTTAGGTCATATTTCAGAACTATCTGGAGTGAATCTGTTCATTCATTCCCTGTGCCTATGGTAATATGCATAAAATTTAATTCTAAGCAATCTGTCATACATATAGTCGGTTAATGGATATTGACATTGATGATGGTTGCTAGGGGTGAGTCCCTATAGTAGCAACCATAAGCACACCCTCGGCAAACGTTTAAAGCATGATTTATCCTTATAACTCCACTGTTACCTGAAAATTGTTTCACTCTACATGGGGGATGACCTCATTATGCACTAATGTGATTCAAAGCAAACTGTCATTCATGTAGTTGTACATGTACTGTAAAATGAATATTGACAGATATAGGCTATCAGGGACATCGTTCCATTGATGACACATAAGCTCCAAGGGACATCGTTCCTTTGATGACACATAAGCTCCCAGGGACAATGTTCCTTTGATGACACATAGGCTCCCATGGACATCGTTCCTTTGATGACACATAAGCTCCCAGGGACAATGTTCCTTTGATGACACATAGGCTCCCATGGACATCGTTCCTTTGATGACACATAAGCTCCCAGGGACAATGTTCCTTTGATGACGCATAGGCTCCCAGGGACATTGTTCCTTTGATGACACATAGGCTCCCATGGACATCGTTCCTTTGATGACACATAGGCTCCAAGGGACATCGTTCCTTTAATGTCACATAGGCTCCCAGGAACATCGTTCCTTTGATGACACATAGGCTCCCAGGGACATCGTTCCTTTGATGACACATAGGGTCTCAGGGACGTCGTTACTTTGATGACACATAGGCTCCCAGGGACATCGTTCCTTTGATTACACATAGGCTCCCAGGGACATTGTTCCTTGGATGTCACATAGGCTCCCAGGGACATCGTTCCTTTGATGACACATAAGTTCCAAGGGACATCGTTCCTTTGATGACACATAGACTCCCAGGGACATTGTTCCTTGGATGTCACATAGGCTCATAGGGACACCGTTCCTTTGATGTCACATAGGCTCCCAGGAACATCGTTACTTTGATGACACATAGACTCCCAGGTACATCGTTCCATCGATGACATATAAGCTCCAAGGGACATCATTCCTTTGATGTCACATAGGGTCCCATGGACATCGTTCCTTTGATGTCACATAGGCTCCCATGGACATCGTTCCTTTGATGTCACATAGGCTCCCGGGACATCGTTCCTTTGATGACACATAAGATCCAAGGGACATCGTTCCTTTGATGACACATAAGATCCAAGGGACATCGTTCCTTTGATGTCACATAGTGTCCCATGGACATTGTTCCTTTGATGACACATAGGTTCCCATGGACATCGTTCCTTTGATGACACATAGGCTCCCAGGGACATTGTTCCTTTGATGTCACATAGGGTCCCATGGACATCGTTCCTTTGATGTCACATAGGCTCCCGGGACATCGTTCCTTTGATGACACATAAGATCCAAGGGACATCGTTCCTTTGATGACACATAAGATCCAAGGGACATCGTTCCTTTGATGTCACATAGTGTCCCATGGACATTGTTCCTTTGATGACACATAGGTTCCCATGGACATCGTTCCTTTGATGACACATAGGCTCCCAGGGACATCGTTCCTTTGATTACACATAGGCTCCCATGGACATCGTTCCTTTGATGTCACATAGACTCCCAGGGACATCGTTCCTTTGATGTCACATAGACTCCCAGGGACATCGTTCCTTTGATGACACATAAGCTCCCAGGGACATCGTTCCTTTGATGTCACATAGACTCCCAGGGACATCGTTCCTTTGATGACACACAGCCTCCCAGGGACATTCTTCCTTTGATGACACATAGACTCCCAGGGACATCGTTCCTTTGATGACACATAAGCTCCCAGGGACATCGTTTCTTTGATGTCACATAGACTCCCAGGGACATTGTTCCTTTGATGTCACATAGACTCCCAGGGACATCGTTCCTTTGATGTCACATAGACTCCCAGGGACATCGTTCCTTTGATGTCACATAGGCTCCCAGGAACATCGTTACTTTGATGACACATAGACTCCCAGGGACATCGTTCCATCAATGCTCAAATATAATTTAAATTATTTCTACAAACCAATCACCAACAAATTTTCAAACTTTAATCTACTCAGTATGTACAATGTACATGTCACATGCTAAATTTCATTTGTTATTAATATTAATTATAGCGCAAAACATTGGTGATGTGTACCTTACCAAAATTCATTACACAAGGTGTATATTTTTTGTCAACTTCTGAATAAATTTGTACATTTTATGTATAATTTTTTGTATACAAGAAGTACCTTATGTATTTGTATTTATCTATACTCCGGTACTTACATTTAGAATGACTATAGTATATTCATTTACATCCTACCGGTATAATGTATCTGTTTGACATATACGGTATCTCAGTCAACGATTTGCAACAAACTGATTGTGGTGATAACTGATTTATTTCATTGTATTTTGCTCAACTGAAAATGCCAAAACTAGATATATAATGGGAAATAAAATTTTAATTTAGTTAAATTGATCAAGAAAAAGTTCATGAAAATTGGTACAGTCTTCTCATAATGACTGAATTCTTTCAGTAAACTGTGGTAAAAATATAATTTTATTGCTATCCAAAAATATAGTTTAGTATTCCTGTAATTAATCTATTGAAAATGTTTTTATACTCTCTTATGAATTTAATTGAATATTAAATTCCATATTTTTGTACAGTTTATGTATACATATATTGTAATATTGGGCATAGTTAAATTTATTCAGATTCTAAGTCCAATTTTTGTACATTCTATGTATACATAAATAGTACTAATATTTGTCAAGATGTCAAGTCAATAATTTGTACAATTAATGTGTACATAAATTATACTTCATTCTGACATGATTCTAACATACCCGGTAAACTGTTTTGGTTACTCTTTGATTCTTACCAGTAGTAATGATATTGTACATTTTATGTATATGTAAATTATACAATATTTAGGCGTTGAATCCTATGCAAAAAATCTGTACATTTCTAGTATACAATATACATTAATGAATTTGTATAAAGTGTGTATACAAATAATGTACTGCTGTTTTCTTGTATGTATGAATTTTGTATACATACAATGTACACAATTTAAAAAAGATATACTTTTTGTACAGAATATGTATACAATTATTATACTATTGGGGCGTACAATTTGGTGATGTGTTATACTTTTTATTTGTGATATTGGTGAGTATATGTGAGTATATATCACTGATGCTACAACAACAAATTTTGACCACTTTCAGTTTTGCTTTAAACTAATATGGCCACCAAACCATGTTATCAATCACAATTTTGAATGTCAGGTGCAGCGTTTCATAGTATTCCATTCAGTGTTATATTCAGTGATTCTCTCATACAAGAGAAAAAAAAACAGAATAATCAGAGCACTAACAAAAGACCTCTGATAATAGCATCAAATTTTAGTTTGCTTTCAGAAATTTGACTTTCACTGTATTTGCACTTTTTTTTTTTATTTCATCATTGTGTAATTCAAGTTCAGACAAGCTCAGGATTACTAATATTGCGTTGTAATTCATGACAACGAGATGAACTTGCTCATACATTCAAGTTGTGGAGCATATGGCTTGAAGTCAATCAGTTGAACATCATCAGCACAACTGGTACATCACAGACTGAGGTTGGAGACATACACAAATTCTTGGAATCATATTTATATTGTATCTATTTCAAACTGTGTTATTGATTACGTGCCAGATTGTAAACAATGGCGACCTTGGAAGCGGAGCACAAGTTTTTGGGAGAGCTTCGATGGAAAGCCGAAAACAACAAATCAACCTATAATCCCCTTATAACTGGAGAGAAATATACAAAGTTGATACAAAGCATGAAATCAGCCACTCTACGGGAATCAAAAACAATGCATGATAGATATATATTAAGAAAGTATGATGTCATTCAACTTGGTGGGGTTGAAAGGCTTGTCAAGAGACAGTCCACTGGAGATGCAAAAAAGAAAATCTATTTACCAATTGAAGACATGTATCAAGTTATCATGGCAAGTCATATTGATGAAGGACATGGAGGAATTGATAAGGTCAGTAAGGAGCTACTGAAGAAGTTTGCAAATATTAGCAGAGAAACAATCGCCTTGTGTCTGATGCACTGTAACAAATGTGCTGGAGAAAAAACGCAGTCTAAAAATTTGACTAAATCGAAGGATGAACTTCTAAGTAATATACAACCATCTCCGAAGTCGTACCAAATTGATTTGGTAGATATGGAAGTTTCCCCTGATGCTGATTACAAGTACATTCTCTGTTGCCAGAATCTATTCAATAATGTATGCACTTTGTACCCGCTGAAAACCAAGACCCCAAGCGAAGTGGCTTTCAATTTACTGCCATTATTCAAACAGCAGCGTTATTGTTCTATACTGAGCGGGAAGGGGAATGTCTTTGTTACTAGTGTTGTTGCGGAACTGACAAAACAGAGGCATGACCTTGTAATTACATCCCATGCTCATGTTCAAGATCTAGATAATATTACTGTCGGTATTAAAGATGTTGTCTTTGCTTGGATGGTGAAAAACAAAACAACTCGCTGGTCAGAATGCCTAAGCCTGATACAAAAGAAAAGGAATCAACCAAGATCCCAGTTGCTGTGTCCCATTAGTGGTTTGAAAAATACCATTGCTCATCTGATGAATTCTGAAAAGTGCCAATCACTGAACATACCAAGAAATAACCCAGGTGCACATCTACTAGATCCGAGAATGAACCAAACACATCACTTGGTTTCTAGCGTGTCTACAAATGATTGTTATGAAAACTCAAGAAAGGCCCAATCGCAGCATATGATTACCAGTGTGTCTACAATAGATTGTTATGAAAATGTAAATACACATCTGGTAGATTCAAGACAGGACCAATCGCAGCTCTTGGTTTCCAAGATGCCTACACTAGATGGTTATGAAAATGCAAGTGTCAATCTGATAAACCCAGGAAGTGACCAATCACAGCACCTTGTGTCCAGTATGTCTGCAACTGATCATTATGTAAACACAGGTGTACATCTGATAAACCCAAAAAGTGACCAATCACAGAATTTTGTTTCCAGCATGTCGGCAAGTGATTGTTATGAAAATTCAAGTGTAGATCTGGTAAACCCAAGAAGTGACCAACCACAGCACCTTGTGTCCAGTATGTCTGCAACTGATCATTATGTAAACACAGGTGTACATCTGATAAACCCAAAAAGTGACCAATCACAGAATTTTGTTTCCAGCATGTCGGCAAGTGATTGTTATGAAAATTCAAGTGTAGATCTGGTAAACCCAAGAAGTGACCAACCACAGCACCTTGTGTCAAGCATATCTGCAACTGATTGTTATGAAAACACAAGTGTACATCTGATAAACCCAAAAAGTGACCAATCACAGAACTTTGTTTCCAGCATGTCGGCAAGTGATTGTTATGAAAATTCAAATGTACATCTGGTAAACCCAAGAAGTGACCAACCACAGCACCTTGTGTCAAGCATGTCTGCAACTGATTGTTATGAAAACACAAGTGTACATCTGGTAAACCCAAAAATTTACCAATCACAGAACTTTGTTTCCAGCATGTCGGCAAGTGATTGTTACGAAAATTCAAGTGTACATCTGGTAAACCCAAAAAGTAACCAATCACAGAACTTTGTTAACCAATCACATCAGTCTTCTTTGGACAGTGCTAAAAATGTCATTACCCATTTGCTGGAACCCAGAAACAACCAATCACAGTCTTTGACTTCCAGAAACCTGAATGTAACTTGCATGGATCAAGAAAATCATATTTTAGATGCAACACACACTGACTTGGGAAGAAGTTATCAGTTCAATTGCAGTTTATCTGAAAGAAATGATCCAAGTATACGAGTACCTCCCAGTTTATTGATGGTATGCATTACATCTTACTTTGCTGTATCTTTTCAGCCTAGTTCAGCTTGCAATAGAAAAAGATAGAAGTTTTTTTAGTACTTTAAATATACTTGTATTTGCATTCATACATGTATGTTCCAAGATACCCTACCTTGTATTCTTTTTGTGTAGGATCGTTTATTGGTATTTTAAAGAGGTAAAGTTCTAGAAGTGGTAGTCTGTGTGCTTTTCACCTTTTCATCTCGTAAGACCCTCTCTCCACAAGGGTCAAGAAATGCTGCTTAAAGGCCCAATTCAGTTGCCCTGGGCTAGTGTTTATTGGATTTGTGGCTATGCTAATGAGTCCTGTTAATCAGTTACATAGCTTATGTTTATAGAAATTCGTAGTTTATTTACAAGTTGATAGCACTAATACCCATAAGCAACAAAGTATACCGGTATATTGGGCCAGTTAGACTTGCTTCCATAGAACACAGACCTGAGCTGCATAGACTATCGACAATGATAAGCTAATATGAAACGTGTTACAAAGTGATGTGACATTGATCATTTCTTTGAATTACGTTTATTTCAACAATAGCGTTCATCTGAAATGCAGAATGGCATATCATATTCATTTGCCACTCTCATATTGTTGAACTATGATTCCACGGCGATGACCAGGATGCACGTATGTTTAGGATGCCGTCAAACTCGCTATGGTCAACAATAAAAAAATAGTCACTGCAAGGCGTTCACACTTTCACTCGCATAAATGCTGTTACTGATACGTGGCAATAGTAAAGATAATAAATTTGAGACGATGCATCACTGCGTACGAAGACCTGATGACCGACCACAGTTACTTGAAACACAAAATAAAACTGATAGATTCTGATACATTTCCTAATGTGCACGAGGCCGGTTAGACAAGGAAAGTCGGAACTTGTATTATCTAAAATAAATATTTTTAGTCATTTGTTCTCATACTGTTAGCGTGACTGTAAAGGCTAGATTCAGTAATCACGTTAAAATATTTAATTTTAGAGAAAACAAAAATTGTCACGATTCAGCTATGAGCTGGCGCATGGGCACGCAGTTACTGCATGGATTTGCCATTTTCTTAAACAACTGTAAAAAAAAGCCATGAAGAAGCCAGTAAATTAATTCGTACTGAGTCACATGTAACATTATTAGTGCGTCATCGGAAACTCTGAAGATCGTCTGGTCCGAGTGTCATTCCTGTTCTATTTACCATAATATGCTGCGCTACTTCCAGAATACGCATTCATATCATTAAAACAACTTGGGGTAATTCTGGCTCGTACTCTCTGTGGCAACTTTTTAAATTTGCGAACACGATTTTCATTGTCTTCGTTGAATCCGCTATGTGATAATGAGAAAAGCATTAGGAACTGTGTAAATGTTTTTGGAGATTGGACTCCAACCTAGGTGACATTGATTGACAGCAGTTAATTATTCAAGCTTAGTAGCATGTCTCTTTCCAGTTTGTGTTTTTGACATTTATCTGACAAAATCTGAACTCACACACTATTTATTTTCATATATATAATCACTGCCGTGATATTCATAGACACATACACCCACTTTGGCACGCCATAATTGACCTGTAAGTTTGAGAAAACACGTCTTTACCGGAGAATAACTTTCTAGGAAATGCACATGTAATCCCCATTGTTTAGAAGCATATTTATAGTATACCTGGGTCTTTAAATGGAGAATGTTTTTCTACATGTGCAATTGGTTGATCATGCTGCCAATCTGAATATGCTAATTTTTCAAACAATGGATGACAGTTTTAGATTTTCCCCACACATCAGCTGAGAAATGCCACGTCACATTCATACATGTGTGTATTCCGAATACCAGTGTCAGCATTGTTCATATTCATTTAATATTATGTCTAATATTTTATTTATAATCATTAATTT
Source organism: Saccoglossus kowalevskii (assembly GCF_978046115.1). NCBI lineage: Eukaryota > Metazoa > Hemichordata > Enteropneusta > Harrimaniidae > Saccoglossus > Saccoglossus kowalevskii. The sequence goes on along the minus strand of NC_140650.1, from coordinate 13,439,088 downwards.
TACTTTTTAATGTTATATATATTCTCTATATCTATTCACTAATTCTTTTGTCCTGTTCAAAAATGTGACTTTCTGCGAGTGAACGATACACCTGATAAAATATTTTGAAAAGTTTTTTATCAATATGTTCTTTTGCTTGAAATTTTGCATTAGTAAAATAATAATTTGTTATTCTGTATTTGTGATGCAAACTCAGTTAAAATTATGACTTTTTCTGAAACAATTGCTTATAGTTGCACACTGATCACTTGTATCATAAAAAGACATAAAGTACAAAACTATTGAAGTGACAACATATATAAACAATGAAAACAGCGAGTGTAATCACACATTGTTGAGGTAATTCTGTGCAATTTTTAGTTTTGTTCAGGATAATTGTATTCATGTTCTTTCTCTGATTGTACTCATCATGCGTATTTGTAAAATGTAAATGTAAGTAACAATGATTATTAAATAGGATTTCAAAACAAGTTCAAGTTTGCAAGCTGTAGCTTGAGTTGGCCTTGAATATTAAGTTGATTGATGGTTTTACACTGCACAAATAAATGAAATAATTGACAGGTTCACTAAATGCTAAAGACAAATTATAATGAGTGAGTTTATAGCAAGTTTGTGCATGTATTTTTTTTTTTTTTTTTGCTTTTTTTTTTTAAATTCATTGCTCTATTCATTGACCTGTTTTATTCGTTTTTTGTTCACAGCAAGATGTCTTTAGTATGCAAGAGGGAACTAGTGGGTCCACAAAGGAGTATGATACAGGGTGAGTGTTATTATCAAGAAAATAATATAAATCACTTTAGTTAGTTTCCTGTCAAATGAATGGGATTTGTGTGCATCTCTGATAACTGGGACTTATGGGTTGACTCCTGTGAATCTGTTTGTGCATCTCTGATAACTAACTAAACTCACTAACTCGGACTTATAGGTTGACTTCCGAGGGTCCATCTGTCTGTTTGTTTGTGCATCTCTGATAACTGGGACTTATGGGTTGACTTCCGAGGGTCCATCTGTCTGTTTGTTTGTGCATCTCTGATAACTAACTAACTAACTCACTAACTAGGACTTATGGGTTGACTTCCGAGGGTCCATCTGTCTGTCTGTTTGTGCATCTCTGATAACTGAGACTTATTGGTTGACTTTCGTGGGTCCATCTGTCTGTTTGTTTGTGCATCTCTGATAACTGGGACTTATGGGTTGACTTTCGTGGGTCCATCTGTCTGTTTGTTTGTGCATCTCTGATAACTGGGACTTATGGGTTGACTTCTGTGGATCTGTCTGTTTGTGCATCTCTGATAACTGGAACTTATGGGTTGACTTTCGTGGGTCCATCTGTCTGTTTGTGCATCTATGTTAACTGGGACTTATGGGTTGACTTGTGTGAATCTGTCTGTGCATTTCTGATAAACTGGGACTTATAGGTTGACTTGTGTGAATCTGTCTGTGCATTTCTGATAAACTGGGACTTATGGGTTGACCTCCATGGATCTGTCTGTTTGTGCATTTCTGTTAACTAGGACTTATGGGTTGACCTCCATAGATCTGTCTGTTTGCATTTCGTGGCTCAAGAAATATATTTATGACTTGAAATTTCAATCGTCAATTTAGTAAGAGGGCGCCATTCAAGAGTATCAGGACCCTGTTCCCCAGTTTAGAAAAACCCCTGATGATAAAATAAACTTGAACTTTACATATATTTCATAGCAAACAAAAACAAATATTTTTTGTATTAATTCATGACTAAATAATAAGTGACATTTAGAATCTTAGAAAAGTAAATTATTATTAGTGTGTATGTATATGGTAGTGAATATTTTTATTCTTCCAGTGTCTCTGTGACGCCACCAGTGTTCGAAATTAACTGAAAATCATAAAAGGCCCGAATGACCTATGTCAAATTAAAACTGTAGGTTCTTCTAGCTAACTGTAGGCCCTGATATTTAACAAACAAAGACTAAACAGATAATACAAGCTTGCAATTGCAAAACCTTTATTTACTAATTAATCAGATATATTATCTGCAGGCTCAAAGAGGTCATCATCATTTCTTTCATCGTCACTAAACTCATCAAAATCTTCAGAAAAAACACGATCACTGGCCGACTCTGAATCTGACATGTAGCTGACCGTAGGATCCTCGACAAGGCCGGCAATACATCACCTTGTTGTTGTTATCAAAAAGTAACCAGTCTTTGAACTCCGCCTGCCAGCTAACTTGGAATGTTCGTATTCTTGCTGTTTGTCACACCTTTCTTGTGTAGTTTCCACGCGTTTAGCAGCAGGCTCCTGGCAGTTTAAATATCGCCACATACTTCGATGTAGACGTAACTCTGCAACTGTTGATACCAGCGTGTTCGATTCTGAACATAAAATGTAAGCGCGAATTCTATTGGTTTGAATCGGAGGCTTGATCGGCCTACAACCAATCAGAACGTTTGTTACAGTTCCCACGTTCGCCGCATTTCGCGATCATTCGGCGAGCTTGAATTATGACTCGTATGCCCAGGTCGATGAGTGATGCCATTTGTTGTTCAAACGTGCAAGAAAACGCAATTTTGAAACAATTCTGGAGTTACTATCGATATTTATTATATATTTGGTCTTACAATCATACTAAATAATGCAACGTTTTTTTTAAATTTATGGTCGGTCACAAGGACTGATGGTTTTTGACAGCTCTAGGCCCTTTAAACCCACTGTCGGCGTGAGGCCGACGGACCGACGTTAATTTCGAACACTAGACGCCACTCACCACAAATTCAACAGTATTTGTTTCTATTAATTAAAGGCTAAATTAAAGTTGAACTATTGGTCCAAAAAAAAAATATTAGGTTGATGAAATTTTGAAGAACTAAAAACAGCACATGCTGTGATTGTTCAAAAATTTTAGAGTAGGTATGTTTCCACGGTATTTGATGAATTTGGTTCATGATGTTTTTAAGTCACTGGCTCATGTCAAACCAAAGTTACAATTACTGTAAAACATGTCTTTTTCGCGAGCACGTCTTTTTAGCGAATTTAGCGAGAGAACTGATTCGCTAATTCAAGATGTCGCTAATGACTTTATTATAAATTCAAAATGGCCAAGGCTTGGGGATTTGTATACAGTTATCCGTAATACATAAAAATCTGGGGTGCTTCCTAATTACACTTGACAGTTTTTCTTTGTTTTTATGGAAGTGATAACTGCCCATTTGTTTTGGAACACGACAGAAAAATATAGTGAAAACAGGAAATCAACAATGACAAGAGAGATTCGCTGAATCAACATTTTGCTATTACATTTGTACGTCAGTTTACCATAATTCGCTAAAATTGCATGTCACTTTTTCAACATGTTTTACAACTATGTATCATGATTCATTTTCATAATTTAGTCAACATATCTTGTTCTAGGTCTGGTATATCCTCAAGATCAGCATCCCACCAGTCTGTTGCCATGCCAGCCAATTACTCTTTCACAAATGATGTAGGAACTAAAAGAATGAGAACTGAAACTGAGTGAGTATATTCTGGTTGATTTTATTTCAGCTACATTTTCTGATTGAAACTGTCACATTTAAGTGTCAATCTGACATGGTTTTATTCCTTTAGTAAATTTCAATTATCAGTTCAACAAATTATGCAAAAATGTATATCTGTGATAATACTAACTTGACTTGCACTAGACTTACAGGCTCAATACAAATGGTCCAAATAGATTAAGGTTTTATTTGATTATACAATGTATCTTGCTTCTCAGTTTTAACAAGAACAGAGGAAAATCCCTAACGCCTTTTGTTATGAATTTTGTTTCACAGATCGCCGTCCTTGAAAGCAACTACTTCGAAACGCATTTCTTACTATACAAAACTTGCGCAGGCATGGAACATTCAATTAGATTGGGCCCAGCTTAGAATACCAAAGTTAATGAACTTTATACAGATCTATTCCAATATGTTTGGTTGTCCAGATGAGTACTTTCTAATCCCGTTGTTGTCAATTGTCGCTTCATTGATGGGAAATAACGCTGAATGCAAAGTGACGCAGGTGTGGAAAGAGCCATGCGTCCTATGGATGGCAGTCGCTGCGAGAAAGGGTGAAGAGAGCTCATTAATTTATAGGAAGTTTCTTGAGGAATTAAAAATCACTGAACATAAAATCCAGCCACATCCGCAACAGAAGCTTTTGGACTTTCATCGTTTTGATACCAGGAAACTTTACTCGCCTATAAATTCACTGTCGCATGTATATCATCATTTGTCTACAAATCATAACCAACTGTTAGCAGTCTCGGAGGAGCTTGGTTTCCTTTATGATTTCCTCGCTGCTAAGAATCCCCAAGAGAAGAAGATGTTTACCAGTTTGTTTCACGGAGATAACAGCTGTGTGGTTGCCATGGAGAATCAGGAAACCCCTGAAAGCAAAACATCTCTGAACTTGATGGGATTCATGGAGCCGCAGGTTTTAGTGAAGCAGCTTAGTGTCAACAGTATTGATGACTTATCTGCTAGTCTTCTCATCTCCTGCCCACCGGAAAGAGATATTCTACTTGAGGACTTGAATCATGCCACGCCTGATTTATCATTTCATGAGGTTTTCTGGCTGATTCACAAGGTGCATTCCAAGGAACACATCATGTACGAGTTCAATGAGGACAGTATGACTATTGCAAGATCCTACCTTAATTCGCTAACGATTCGCAAACGAGAAGTGAACTTTGATGAGAATAGGCGGCTGATTCTCTGTAAGGCACGAAGCCAGTTTGTTCGGCTCTGTATGGTGCTACAGTGTGTAAACAATGCCGTGGGTGCCGCTTACAACATGAAGCATGTGCTGCAGTTAACGTCACTGTGCGATACAGATGATCAAAGTTGGCATTCATCAACAATAAGTTCTGATGTCGCGACAGCCGCTGCGTACCTTTCAGAGTGTTTCCTACTACAGAAGTTAGCGTTAATGCCAGAAGAAATGAAGCTCAACATTAATCTACAGCAGGTAACAGACAACACCCCACAACCTCGTGTCCCCACACTGAAACAAGATGTCACAGATGAAAATGACGTGTCCTTGTCATATTGTCGAAGCCGCTCCAATTATGCATCGCTTGATCCAGATGAGCTTGAAGAATACTACGAAAGCCAGTACCCCAAATTTCCAGAAAACTGTGAGAACAACATCCGAAGTTTTTTAGCGTTTGACGGTGAATTCGTACACTCCAGTAAAGTGATGCAAGTTCATCTGATGCCTCCATTCCATACACCAGGTCCTGGTAAGAATAGGTAAGCTAAGAAAATTTTAAAAATAAGTTGAAAACTATATTTCTTTGACAATTTATTATTCTGGCAATTGTCACCTGTATATTTTTACATATTACATTAAAATTGCACTTTCAGATGATCGCATTAGAATTGGGGTTTTGGGACTATTATGTATGATATAATTGGTACTTTCTGAGGGTACAAATTCAATAACAGAGAGAGTTTCTCAATAATTTTCCCTAAATGTGTACTGAACCATCAAAATACTAGTAGTTTCACCTTAGATGCACTGTAGACACGTGAGCACATGGGCTATATTATTAGAGCAAAAATGTAACGGTGCATGGAGTTTTTCTGATATAGTCTGGAATATTACGTTTTCTTTGTTAAGGTATGCGGCACCAGCAGCCAAGTTCTTCATGCGCAAGATGGCCAATCTTGGAGTTGGTAAACTGTTCAGAAAGGGTAACAAAGGAGGATTGATATTCATGAAGACGAAATGGGAAGATTTGGATGAGAACGCTAGAGGTCTTGTGGAACGATGCGGTGTCAGCGAGTTGGAGTATAAAGTTGGGAAACGATCTAGAGTTTCCAATGCTGGGAACGGAGACCTGATGGCAGCGTCATTGACAGTTGTTGTTGATGATGATTCTTTGCCACCAGTTAACTTGTTAGAACAACACAATGAAGGTGTTTCAATGGCAGACAACCAAGAATATAGACTTGTTCAGTAAAATAACAACTTATGTGTTTCAGTTAACTGAATGTTAGCTGATTACCGTTATGTTAACATAACAGTAAACAGCTAACATTCAGTTAACATATCAGTAAACAGCTAACATTCAGTTAACATGACAGTAATCAGCTAACATTCAGTTAACATAACATTAATCAGCTAACATTCAGTTAACATAACAGTAAACAGCTAACATTCAGTTAACATAACAGTCATCAGCTAACATTCAGTTAACATAACAGTAATCAGCTAACATTCAGTTAACATAACAGTAATCAGCTAACATTCAGTTAACATAACAGTAAACAGCTAACATTCAGTTAACATAACAGTCATCAGCTAACATTCAGTTAACATAACAGTAATCAGCTAACATTCAGTTAACATAACAGTTAACAGCTAACATTCAGTTAACATAACAGTAATCAGCTAACATTCAGTTAACATAACAGTAAACAGCTAACATTCAGTTAACATAACAGTAATCAGCTAACATTCAGTTAACATAACAGTAATCAGCTAACATTCAGTTAACATAACAGTAATCAGCTAACATTCAGTTAACATAACAGTAAACAGCTAACATTCAGTTAACATAACAGTAATCAGCTAACATTCAGTTAACATAACAGTAATCAGCTAACATTTAGTTAACATAACAGTAATCAGCTAACATTCAGTTAACATAACAGTAATCAGCTAACATTCAGTTAACATAACAGTAAACAGCTAACATTCAGTTAACATTACAGTAATCAGCTAACATTCAGTTAACATAACAGTTAACAGCTAACATTCAGTTAACATAACAGTAATCAGCTAACATTCAGTTAACATAACAGTAAACAGCTAACATTCAGTTAACATAACAGTAATCAGCTAACATTTAGTTAATATAACAGTAATCAGCTAACATTCAGTTAACATAACAGTAATCAGCTAACATTCAGTTAACATAACAGTAAACAGCTAACATTCAGTTAACATAACAGTAATCAGCTAACATTCAGTTAACATAACAGTAATCAGCTAACATTCAGTTAACATAACAGTAATCAGCTAACATTCAGTTAACATGACAGTAAACAGCTAACATTCAGTTAACATGACAGTAAACAGCTAACATTCAGTTAACATGACAGTAAACAGCTAACATTCAGTTAACATAACAGTAATCAGCTAACATTCAGTTAACATAACAGTAATCAGCTAACATTCAGTTAACATAACAGTAACATTCAGGTCAAATATCAGCAAATGGTTAACATTCAGGTCACATAGCAGCAAATAGCAAACATTTAGTTAACATAACAGTAAACAGCTAACATTCAGTTAACATAATGGTAAACAGCTAACATTCAGTTAACATAATGGTAAACAGCTAACATTCAGTTAACATAATGGTAAACAGCTAACATTCAGTTAACATAACAGTAAACAGCTAACATAACAGTAAACAGCTAACATTCAGTTAACATAACAGTAAACTGCTAACATTCAGTTAACATAACAGTAAACTGCTAACATTCAGTTAACATAACAGTAAACTGCTAACATTCAGTTAACATAACAGTAAACAGCTAACATTCAGTTAACATAACAGTAAACAGCTAACATTCAGTTAACATAACAGTAAACAGCTAACATTCAGTTAACAGTAACATTCAGGTCATATAACAGCAAATAGCTAACATTCAGGTCAATGTTTCAGGATGAATATTAATTAGTGATCTGCACCAAAATCAGGTTGGGCAGAACCCTGATATGAATAGTATCAATTTGTTAGTTCCAGAAAGTTGTACGAGATTATTGTGCAAATTCAATGATACACATGTTTTCTCCAATTTAATAACATTCTACTAAATGAATAGACACTAGCATGATGACAATACCATATTATTTGTGAATACCTTCCAGTGCATATTGGGTTTACCTGTTTGGGAATTAGGATAGATATAAAAGAAGATAATGTCATGTACCACTTGGGATGTACATGTACTGTTATATCTTAACTTGTACCATATTTACTCTATTAGTAGCACATACACTAATACATAAATGACAGTGGTGTGTATATTGCTTGTCAAAACAAGTAATATTTGTATGATCTAAGAATACAAATAATTGCTGGTTTGAATGCGTTTCTATTAGAGATGCGATCTAAATAGTGAAAATATGGTAGAGCTGTTTAACACTATACTTGTCACTGCAAATATTAGTAATACCAATGATGCTGTATCTTCAACGTGAGTTTGTTCATTCTGTTTCTTTTTTTTCTTAAACTTGCTTTTGCTAGTTTTTCTATGAAAAGAAACTCAAGTTAAATTTATTTATTATTTTCCCATTGTTTATTGCTATTCATTTATAATCATCAGTTGTATAATATTCTAATTGTGGATTTACTGTACATAATGAAGTATATTAAATTGTTTTATTAGAAACATTTGTTGTTGTTTGTTAGGCATTCAGGGAACGTCACACTTCAACATGTTGAGTTCAAGGGTCATAATGATTATTATATAATGCATCGCCTGAATTAAATACTTAAACTGGACCAACTTATTTTCAACATATATTCAATTTTTGAAATTATATCAGTTTATTCTTGTATTTCAAAAACAATTCTAACATTTTTCCTTCTTTTTGAGAATTATTGTCTTCAAGGATTTAGTTATCAATGAATTTTCCCCCTTTTAACTTAGAAATGCACAAGATTAAGATGTTTAAGGACAATATTCAAAGTTCTAAAATATATAAACAGATATATTTTCTGAAAGCTTGGATGTGTGAGAATACATCATATTTTACATCTGCTTGACAAAATTGTCTTCAGTGCCTCCATTTTGTGAATAGAATCAAGTGCCCTGACTTTAGTCGTATGTTTTATTCGCTAACTGTGTTAACCTTGACATGGCCAAGCTTTCAGAAAATATATTTTATATGTCTTATTTCCTTGACTCGGAACAATGTTTTCTATAGTTCTTTTAATAAAAATTTTGTTTTCAACAAATCATATCTCTTCCCCTATGTTTGTCATCATTGTACATTTTTACTTAGGGTAATACATTTCATGTTGGTTATGATGATACCTACCGGTACTACTAGTATGTTACCACCATACCATCATTTGGTGATATTGACTGGAGTATCTGTAGCCCATACCTTATTAGGAAATGTGACTTCCAAATAGGGAACGTTGCATAATATTTCCAAGATAGTGGGTGTGTTTCAGAATTTAGTCGATAGTTCTTCTGATTGTCGCCACCCTGCTTTGTTCTTAGCTCCACATACACCAGGAGAAGGGAAAGATATATAATAATAATAATAATAATAATACTAATAATAATAATAATAAGCTTGTTATGAACTCTAAATGCTATATGCATTAGTCATTCGTTGACTGGAAAAAGTAACAGTTATAACTGGTACACAGATGTGTTACTACTGTAAACTCTGTATTAGAAGCTGCATCCCTAATAGAAGTCGCACCCATTCTTTTTGAAAATTCTGAACCAAAAATTCATTTCTCATGTGTAGATGCTCTAATAGAAGCCGCATTCCCTCTGTTGCATTGTATCATTTCAATAGAAGTCGCGGCTTCTAATACAGATTTTACAGTACTCAATCTAAGTTGGCCAACTAGCAGTCAATTTGGTTTACTAATATAGGCAGTCAATTTCTGCACATTACTTGCATCTCAAATGCACACACTTTATTTCCAAACTTAATACACAGATAGTTATGTTGATATTGTTTGCTGTACATTTTTTATATTATGAACAATCCACTTAAAACTTGGCACATGAATATTTCACGCATAATAATGCGTTTATTTTGTGACGTAATTACACACGTTATGCTACTTTTCGTGCTTTTTATAAACAAATATAGTCCCCATCAACTTAATGTTCATTAAGATATAAAGTACGGTGAGAGCGCTGCTTGGAATTTTCGTATATCTCAATGTAAGCACATTTATTTTGTTTGTTATGTATTATTTGTGTTGCAGTATAAGTGGGTTTTAAAATGAGTATACAGACATGAGAATGAGTCACAGAAATTATTTCCACATGAATGTTTTACAAATAATAATGCATGTTAAGATGTCTTGCAATCCAAGACAAACTTTCACAGATAGATTTTGTACAAAAAGGAGTGTGACTGTAAACATCACAAAAAAGAAAACAATTCAACAACACAACTACAGTTCACTCAAACACATTTTTTTTTCTTTTAGAAAAGATGAATACCATAATAATAGACATTTTATATTAAAATATTGTTCAAAGATTCCTTTAATGGAACTTTTTTCAACTATTGAAAGTGAAAGTGTCCTTCAACATGCTTTGTATTGCTTAATAGCCTTAACAAAATGATTAGCGAAATAACACACTGACATACTGTTGTGTTGGTTACAAGTGTTAGACTATTGGGGGGGAGGGGGGGTTTATATCTGTTCAAAATTTGTGGATAAATTGTAAATACAAATTGTTACAGGAAGCTAAAAGTATTCCTTTATTTTATGATTATTTTAATTGCTCATATTTTACTACATTTCGTGAAAACTTCATCAAAGAAATCTGGAAGTGCCTCTTACTTTGCATGGAAAAAAAACAAGATAGCACCAACCACAGTCCTTCTAGCGGGACTGCACCAACAATGGAAACAGAGAGAGATGGCGCAAAACTTAAATCTGGGTAGTCATCACCTTCGCATGCGTCAGATGGCCATAGCGTGTCATTATTTACAAACAAGCGTCTACCCATGAGCCTTTGCGTTATCAGCGTGTGTTATTGTCGCCTGTGACTAAATTCCCGCGTTAAAGTTGTGTACTGATAATGATCAAATCTTTCAGCATACACAATTGCCACCCCCGTCTTACAGGCTGGTAACAAATAATATCCGCTGCAATCCTTCAAAAATGTGAGTCTTAAACGTAAAGAAACTAGTTGACTGCCAATTTGGGTCATCATCATTGTCCTTATCCTCTTAACAGTGTTGGGTCAGTCATCGGGTACGATACAAACTCAAACCAGGCAGATTTCTGATCTCCCATAATGCACTGCTCCCAATCTGGCCAGAACCTCTCTTTCATTCTGTAACAATATTCTTCTAAATTCTTGCAATCACCTAAAAATAATTAATAATGGAATAAAAGTCCATTCTAGTAAAAATGCATACTCGATTCCTTCGTTATCGTTTGTAAAGCGCAATCCCATGACAACGTTACGTGACGTCATGACACAACTTATACTTGTACCTTTAATAAATGTCTCTATATTTGTGCCCGGTAAGTTCCATGTAAACTGTGCTAATACAGCGAATATTGAACAGTCTTCTTCACTCGGCTTATTCCCAAACATGTATGCTTTATTTCCTTAAAATAAATTAATAAACACATTGAAAATCTAGAAATGTAATTATTGGAATGTTAACAATAACATCATACTACCATGGAGCTATACAATCAATGTTTAGCCTCAGGGTAGTACTTGCAGCAGACAACAGCTGATCAGGAAAACCGCCAGGTCAATCACCCTTGCAACATTACTTTATTACATTATTACAATGTACTGGAATAATAATACACTGGTATTTATTGGAGCATTGCAAGCAATGTTTGTATAGACTTCGGTAGTTTGCTTCAATAGTTCGGTAAATCCCCAACAAGCTGGGATTAATCCAAATGGGATTAATGGATTTCAATTCAAAATGAAGTCACATTTCAAGCGAAAGAATTACATTATTTTTTTTATCAGTATATTTTGGCACCAGATGTAAATGTGCTATCACGATGGTGCGACTAAACTGGCACATTCGGGATTTTGTAATTTTGTTCGCGATTACAGAGGCTTCATGATTAGCTAAAACATTGAAAATAACTCATTTTTTTCCACCAAAAAACAAACAAAAATTTTCGAATGTGCCAGTCTACGAATAAGAGTCGCATCCGTGAGCAAACCAAATTTTACACTGGGACATGTTTTCAGAGAGCTGCTAAAAATCAGATAATCATTTACGTAAATACACAACAATCATTTGGGTAAACAATGACAAGAAAAACGAATTATGTGGAACTTGATCATAGTGCAGGGTTTTTGTGATGATAAGTTGCTATAGTTACGACGGTGAACCAGGTTTGATATTTACTGTCATATTGCAATTGAATGTTTTGTGCACGATGTTACGGTTATATAAAACTAAGTTCAAAACAATTCACCACAGGTGAGACTAAATATCACCTCATGGTAGTTTTCCTCGTGTCCCGTCAATGATTAGTGTTGTTTAGGACTGTCGTACCTTTGCTGAGTGAATTGCGCCCCCTACGGTAGCTGAGAATCAACGCTGACTTCACCATTCTCCGAAAAAAAACTTTACTGAACAAATGAAGCAACTAAAAAAAATGCACAAATAAAACTGAAACAAAATAAATAATACCAGAACATCTCGTACATAAATATACAAAATAAATTTAAAAACAATAAATTCAAGATCGATGTTCAAAATTGTTTTGTGTGTAGATTTGGGTCGACAAGTTCAAAGCAGTGAACCGGAATTCGATGAGTGAAAAAGCTTATTAAAGCGCGGTGGTCGTCGCGCAGCGAATGTTCGAATTTCATGTAAATAAGCAATGTATTTTACACGCGTTGTATACGTCGTTATGAGTCCCATATCGAAGACGACGCGGCACGACGACTGCCGCCCTTTAAACTGAATTATGTCAACCAACTATAATCGCCTCAATGTGTGCTCACCTAAAAACGCCGATAAAGCTAAGAAATCTTTTTCCACTCTACTGAATACTTCTTGCCTGGTATGCCTGCCGATTCCTTGCAAATATAACGTTTTCTTCATGACGGGTTCGATTGCCTTTCTCATCAACCATATCACGACAGTACGCTGTGGATATATGGTTGTCAGAAGATTGGAAGGGGTTTTGTCCAACCATTTTATATATGCCAGTGTCCTGAAAGGTGGTCAATAAACGGTGTTTGCGTTACAAACTGATATCATGAAGTGTGTGTTATAGCACGTACGTGTGATTGTGCACGTTCTATCGTTATTCTCTCGGCTCGCTAAAAGAGTCGATGGTCACAGGGTTGTTGCTCCCACTACCTAAGCTAATGATGCCAATGGGCGTATTTTTGTCATGGCCACCACGTCCTAAGGGCAGGTGCAGTCAACGATCCACTTGAATTACCTGACCTATACGTAGTCACGATCTTGAATTCGATATATGATTGTATGTATGAATTACGTGAATTTACGTGGAAAATATGACACATTCATTCATTCATTCATTCATTCATTCATTTTGTTCGTTCATCCGTCCGTCATCTGTCCATTCATTCATTTATTTTGTTCGTTCGTTCATCCGTCCGCCCGTCCATCCATTTATCCATTCATTCATTCATTCATGCATTCATGCATTCATGCATTCATTCATTCATTCATTCATTGTATTTCTGTGCACCACTTTTTTGTCGGAATAATCGGCGCTATAATCCGACTTACTTACCAACATAAATTTTCTTCTACCATTTCCCGAAACGCTCTCGCGATCGCCTTTTCCGTTGCATCTAGATGTGAATTCAGATTCACCTTTAATCTCTCGTTTAGGAATTCAATGATGAATCCCGAATCACTGACCACTTCGCCATTGTATTCTATCCACGGTGTGCGGTGGGAACGAGATAACCTTAAACTGTGCACTGACTGTAAAGTCAAGATACGTCATATTATAGATAGAGAACTGTGACGGCTGTAACGCCTTCCATACAATATATATGGTCATTGACCTCATTGTGCTAGTTACCTTGTCACTTTTCATGTCAAAATAATCCAGTCAATTCCCGACATACAAAAAGTATCCGCCATTTAAACGAGAATGTCATTTTGAATCGCTTCCAAAAATTACATGTTGAGTATGAAATTAACATATGCATCATTTCCAGTGAGGATTGGGTAGGGGGGTGATAACCCCGTTGATAACACACGATGTTAAAATTGCATTCATACTTTAAACATCTGCAAGTAAACCATCAGTGCAAAGTGTGAATGCAACTATAAATGTGGTGAGTTAAAATAAGTGATACCAGTGAATAACTAATTAAATATTGAATTTATAGTACGTACCAGCAATGTCATCAAACGGCTTTGTACGCGACAGTTTTAGTTTGCGATAATAATGCTGTAGTGTTTGTTATGTCTATATTACATAGTAATGTATAGAGGGGATCGTACACACTGGTGAGTGTTATGGTTAAACAAATCTCCATGGCTTTAATGCGCCAATAGTCGTCAGGCAGAGAATTCGAATTCCATGTCACATATCAAGTGTGACGTGTTGGCGTCACGTGATGCTTGAGTTCAATAACATATGTCATATTATACTTACCACGTACTTTATCGAAGCCATTCGTAAGTACGTTTCTAATTTCAGTGGAAATGGTGACATACTTGGGACAAATCGGCCCCGGCCAACTTGGTGTAAAATAACGGTATCTTTAGGGTATTTCGATCGTCGGTACCTAAATAGAATATATTTAAAAAACAACAATGTGAATAACCTTAGACCCCAAGGTCTAATGAACAACTTTTTTTTTTCGAATGTATACATGTTTTTAATCTCTTGTTGACCGACCTCTTATGTCCCATTGACTTGTCCATTTATTTTGCATCAGATTAGACTAAATTGTTTATACGAATAATGTTAAAGTTTTCCACAAAATGTTCGTATTTTACATAGAGTGATCATCTGAATATATTTAAAGTATCAATATGTTTTAAATGTAAAATTCTTGTTAAAATACTGATGTCATATCCAATGAAAAAGTATTGATATTATCGCAATACATCTAACCGTTGTCAGTGTGACAGAGATGCTTATGGGTCGACCATTTAAAACCATGGGGGGGTGACTGGAAGATTTGTTGAAAAAAATATTGCAAGCTGGATATCGAGAGAAAAAACCATGCATGCCAGGTATTGCAGGAACAAATTCAACATTCGAGAAAAAATAAAAAATGTTCAGACCAGATACTGCCAAAAAATGCAATGACCACATCCTTCCAAGCCCCCTCCTATGATTTCATTTGTTTGAACCTTGAACGATGGTATGATCGTTAACTCGTGTGATAACGCACTCGAATGCTATCGCATATGCCTGCCCTCGGACGTAGCCGGTATTGGATATATAACACACTTTATCATCTTTCATTGTGATCGTAATTACTGATTATCCTCAGATTTAATTATTTGTCGGGACATTCTCTGAATATAGGTCAAAGTGTATCACGTGACAGTCGATGTCACCTGATCGCATACACAAGCTGCATCTCGTTGATATGAAAGGCACTCCCGGGACCCCAGGGCCGGGACCCCGGGAGTCTCCGCGGGGCCTCTATATCGTACTGAATATACAGTGTTAGTAAATAGGAAATATAAATAATAAAAACCATGAAGGCAGTCTCCGACTCTGATGACGGATTTACAAGTAATAATCCGAGAAATTCGGGATGATGTCTGATCTCTTCTCCAGTTCGAATTCTTCCTGCAAACACTGGCAGTGGAAGCCACAATTGTACTTACCTGTCTCTCAGATGTTTGTATACAATGACCGAGATAGTGGCAGCTGCAGCTACCCCGCCGATAGCAAGGCTGGTGTTGTGATGAGATCTGTCCCAAGTATCCCAAGCCCAGCTGACAATCGCCATCTTGGATATTACAATTAAGTGTTCCGAGCACTCATAAATAATTACACATTTTATCGAGATTATATTCCATTGGACAGGTTGTTCTCAGATGCGTAATATTTAATCGGCGGCGTAATTACACACGTTATGCCACTTTCCGCGTTTTTTATAAAAAAAAATATAATACCCATCAATTAACTGCTCATTAAGATATAATGAATATATAATTTTCGTATAAATGTTATTTCAATGTAAGTACATTTTTTGACAATATTTTCTTCTTCAATTTTATTTATTTATTTATTTATTTATTTATTTATTTATTTATTCATTTATTCATTCATTCATTCATTCATTCATTCATTCATTCATTCATATTTATTCATTTATTTATTTATTTATTTCGCGAGAGACCAATTTTTGTCAATTCCAAGAGTTGGTGGAAATAGCGAAATTTCCCCCCTTCTATATACATTTCGTACCTCTGAAACCGTCTCGTAAGAAAAAATACATCTGGCTGTGAAATGCCCACCAACACATTTCCTGTTTTGGATTTGTGTTCCACTGATAGACAGTTACTGATTTTGTTGTTGAAAATAATTACTCGTATCCGAGTTACTAAATTTGAGGTACTAGTATTTCTCGTGCTGTAGCTACGCCCACCTATCCTGAACCAGTCGACTGATTCCGACTTTCCGACTAAAGTCGAAGTAAAAGTGCGCCACTAAAAGCCAAAATATGAGAGGAAGCCATACTCTTGCGCTATACTTTTATAATACTATTAACTATATATATTTTCGGTCGGCGTTTTTTGTTGTTGAAACGTTTTATTTTTGGTGGATGCAGCAATGCGTATGGTAAGTGTTGGAATTTACTACGCGTTTCCAAAGGATCCGAATTCGTGACATCAGTCAGACGAACGACGTAAAATCAATGAGAAAAACTTGAGAAGGACATTCTCTCTATACCATCGTACCGCAGATTCGCCGAAAAATTGTCTCCATTTAAATTCGGCCGGTGGTAGAACTCATTCTCGCTCGCCAGAGTATGTTTTCCGCCCCATTCAGTTGCCGAAAGAGGGCGTGGTTTGGAGGCAACCATCAGTTGCCGAAAGAGGGCGTGGGTGCGACGATGGTAGAACTCGGCCAGCGGTCGAACTTAGCCAGGTTATACGTTAATGGGTCTGTGAATGGGCCCGGTGTTAATGGGTGAAGGTGTTGTCGATTCCAGTGACGCAGCAAGCACTTTGTCATTTTCTATCAAAGTGCAGAGCGTTGTTGATTTCTAACAAGTACTGACTCGGCTGACTGCCCCAGTCATATCATGTTGTTTTTTTTTGTAAACTTGCTTCACTGATTTCGAAAACAGTTCGATTTATTGAAATCAACAACATGTCAGGGAAGCGGTAATGTTGCTGGGCAGATAATTTCTTTTTCTGGTAAACTTGTGTCGCTGAATTCGATAACAAAACACTCCTGTTTGCAAATGAGAAGCTAATGAGGAGCCTTGTTTTAACAAAAATAAAGTTGCAGTAGACTGAGTTTTGAACCCATTCCATGCTTAGAAAACATAAAAATTAATAATAATGAAGTACCAATACTAGTATATGATTTTAGGCGAGAAAGTAGCAGGCATTTCATAGGTACTTTAATTTTATCAATCTATTTTTTGTTCTTTCCCCTCGTTTTGAGCTACTTTTTTAAAAGAAATTTTGGTTGTAATGATTGTAGTGTTTAAGTCTATAAACATGTTATTTTGAACAGTATTCTGTATTTATTTTTTCACTTTAAATAACTTTGGTTTACAATACGCAGTACTTATACAATTAATTTAATAAATACAACAAAAAACGAAGTAGTTATAATTACTCTATATACGTAATAAATACTAGTATACAAAAGATCTCAAATGAACCTTCAAGCAGTTGTTTTCTTGAAAAAAATACACTTGCAAACATCAAAGTCATCTGGGCAGATTTAGGGGATACAGGGACATTATTGCGCCCCTTGCCACTGTTACTCATACACACATGTCCCACAATTCAATGCGTCAATGACGTCATTGCAAATATACATCCGCCCGTTGTCATTATATGTGAGCGTGGTCTACCATTATATGCAGAGAATGGAATAAAGAGTCACGTGACGCGAGACCACAACCGCTATCAAAATTCCATCGTCATGGCAACTAGGTCAGACAACGGTAACAAGCTGTAATACTGGTGTGCTGTCCGAGTCCGTTGCATATTCCGGAGTCTGCTCAGTCAGTTTAATCTCACGTGCGCTCCGCCTTCGAATGAGAATTGGTCCAGAAAACAGCAATAATGCCGACAGGCATAAAATTAAACCACTGAAGCAATAACAGTAACGATAGTCTTGACTATTGTCGAATATCCATCCTGAAAACAATGTATAAATACATGTACAATAGGGTTAAGTATGACAATAAATGCAATCGAGGGAGATGTTTGACCATTTTCATTTTCATTATTCAACCAATGTGTCATTTAATCGCTGATCTACTAGTATTCACCTATGCACCCTCTATTTTAAATAAGGAACTGCCTTTTCATCGTTAGTACATGTACATGTGCAGCCCACATGCGCGAGGCATCACGTGAGTGTCAGACGACATTTGAGTGAAGTGTACTAATATTGAACTTTGGATGGGTAATAAGAATATAATGGTATTAATCATTTGATGAGGTGTGTGAACAAAAACAATCACAGTAACTCTAATCAAAGGTCAGCGTAGCACAATTGTACTGCACGTATTTATATTCCCCTACTAACACCACCAAGAGGTCATGAGGTGAAAGGTTTAATTTGGAAAGAAGTACGCTCATCTGAGCAATGTGTGATACACGTTGCGGCACTGTCAATCAACCGATATCATCCTGACCTCAATTGAACTATATGATTCTTAATAATAGATTATGACTTAATTCGTATAAGCCATTAATGTCCATACGCCACGAGCCAAGCCAGTGACGCAACAGTTGATTGGCAAATCGCTAGTAGTCGGAACAATAACACGGTCGTGCGAGTTGCAACACACTCGGTTGAATTGATCTGGATATCGAATAATGTTTCATTTTTATTATTCTGTGGACCAGGGTTGGATCGTGACTCGCGAGGGAGTGTTATTGAATTGCCGTAGGCATTTATAGTGAACTTACACAATCGCCAAAATCTGATATTTAGCCTTGCCATGTTTACAAACTGTCTGTCATGCATCTGTGAAATATGTCCATAACAGGGTTTATATAAGAACCGTTGTCTTACAATGCGCGTTCGAATTTTTATGTAAATAAATGTTTTTAAACGCGTTGCATACGTCGCATGGGACTCACGTCGAACACGACGTGGCGCGGACACGACGTGGCGCGACGAGCTTGGCGCTTCAAATAACGATGAAATAAGTCATACCTGTGATCGGCGGTCCAATAAGTGCGCCTAGTCCATGGCAAAGATTGCAGAATCCAAGAGCAGAAGGGAGCTTCGCCACGCCCACAAAGTCCTTCAACGTGACAGCTAGAAGAGGGTGATACACGCCGTTTGCAAGTCCGAATACTCCATACAGAATAGCAAGCCCGGTGTATTTTTCACAAAAATAACTTAAAATGTTGATGAATCCACAAATGAATATACTTATTGCTAGCGCCCTCGCCGATGACAGTAGACCAGAGTCAATAACAACACCATGTCCAGCACGGCCTATTAGGCTTACGGCTCCTGTGATTGTCATTAAAGTCGTTGGTAACGGATAGGGTATTCCGAACGACTCGGCACGAGGCACTAGGAACAGCACCGTCGGGTAAAACCCAACTGCAATGACGAAGTACGCTACTGCCATGAGAATAAATAAGGGGTTGCAGAATAAAGCAAAATCGATGAAATTAGATAAGAATTTGCAGCATTGTGTGTCTTTAAAATTCACACATGAACAACAGTGGACGTTTCTTATTTCTTCTACAACTATCTCAGTAGGGACGGTGACGTTATTTTGTAATTGAGCGTCAAATGCAGGATTGAGCGTCACGTTGACGTCATTCCACGTCAGCGCCGCGTCAGGACCACGCTCTTCATCGGTGTCGCTATCCAGTATATGTTCACCACCAGTTATTATTCGTTGGGGTGGCGGACGAAACAAGGCCCCGCAAATACATATATGTGCGTCCATCGCACCCACACACATTAGGGCATTTCTCCACCCGAATTGGTTGATAAGCAGCTGATAAACTTGGGGAAGCGCGATCCAACCAATGGCGAATCCAGAAAATACGATTCCATTGGCTAAGGCGTATTTTCTCTTGAAATATCGCGCGATGAATGCGACACTTGGCGTCGACACAAGGCCGTATCCAAATCCTACAAAAAAAAAAACAACAACATGTAATCAGTATTATAGAAGGAAATCGAGATATTTCTACAATTCGTTGGAATTTGTTATTATTCGCGTGATTTTTCTCGTCGTTGTCGTGTTGCTGTAAATGTATGAAATCAAATCGAAAGCAACGTTTCGTGGAATTCAGCAACTATCGACAATTAACAGTAATACTCCCGGATTGTCTCCATTTTTTTGTATCCGTGCGCGCACGCCACCACCTGGATGTAAAAAGTAAATAATAGCTGAATGCAGCTATTGTATCAGTCCGCGTATCTAGGCAATGTGGTGCCCGTCCCGGTCTTGTATATGTTTACTTTAATGAACATGCTTGTATGTAGTGACGTCACGTTATGATCATTGGTATTAAAACGAGGAAATGAATAATAAATGTGCTTATTTCGTGTATTACCTGTTACTATTCCATAAGACACGTAAAGATGAGAGACATCAATAGCGAGCGAACTTATAAATATCCCGATGGTAGATATGATACCGCCTGCCATTACAACAACACGGCAACCAAACCAGCAATTTAGTGCACTAGCAACCGGTCCTAAAATATAAAGAACATGCCGGTAACAATTTTGCGGGACGTTGAAGATCCTTATTGGTCCATCCGTGGCGGGAGGGAGAATTGTACAGACAAGAACCAAAACTTAAGTACATGAATTACGCAACAATAATGTTTCTGTACTGCATACGTAAAGCCAAAAAATGAAAGTAGCAAAGAATTGTAGTTACTGTAGAATATGGTTAACGTGGAGCACTTTTGAGTAGTCTTTTTTTCAGTAGTGCATCTTGTTAAAATCTTGGAGCTCGATTTATCATAAAATAAAACCATTCTTTTGTCAACGAACATTAGTTTAACGAAATACTAAAAGAATTTCAGAATTTTATCGAATCTATGTTTGTTTCCAAAATATCAAACTAAATTATTAACTAAATGTTGTAGAATACTCAAGTTACCCACATTGCATATTTAATTTAATTAACCAAACATTTATTGTTAATTGTACAATATAATTGTAAAGTATACAAACTTATGATAGGTTGTATAATCTTAGATCCTCCATGGTCTATGGTCTGATATATAGCGTATATGTTATTATTTATGAAACCTCATATCTTTAATGAAAAGTCACTATTGTCTATAAAGTCTATTGTATAAACTAGTCGTAGAACAATGTTGTTGTTTTTTTAAATTTTATAGCTATTCTATATATTTAGTTGTGTTTTTTGTGTGTTTTTTTTGCAATTAATTAAATGTCAATAAATAACGTTAAGCACACTCAAAATGTGAATTTGGTTAAGCGGACAATTTTACGAGAAACAAAATTATTTAAAAAAATGATATTTAATTGTTCTGTACCTCCAGCGTGATACTATTTCGACATCCCATAATGCATTGCGTTTAAACTCGATAACATGCCTCGTGGTGTACTTGAATTCGACTTGAGTCGATGAGAGATCCAATGCTATATAAAACACGACTTGGCCTTGAGCGCTATAAATAGCCTCAAAGAGATTACGCTATCTTTGGTGAATCTGAGTTCACTATGGCTGTGATCGATAAAAATAAATCGTAATACGCACGTACGCACGTGTACACTGCGTCCGTCAGGTTTTGGGCCACTACTACTAGTATATCTGGCGATCAGTTAACACATACTGAATCGGCTGGTGTCCGTGTTATATTAGGATATCCGCATTATGGTGACGGAAATCAATATTTGCCACTTGAGTACTCTAACAGCTGACGTTTTGAAATACGTTGAATGAACACATGCATTACCTGTAGCCAAGGTGACGAAAAGAGCCGTGCCGCTAACACCGGCAATCTCACTAGCACCGCAACCAAAGTGTAGCTGTAGATTTACTATGAATGGACCGAATCCGGTCAAACTGCCCTGTGATAGAAGTAGTGCAAAATGGGCTGCCATGACAACCACCCAGCCCCATCCTCCATCAGGTGGATCGTCTTCATATAATATTGTCGGTGTAGATAATGTTGTCTTGGTTACCGTCTTTTTCTTTATTCTCATAATCGTCATGTTATGTTTCTTTATTGCCACTAGACTTCTACAAAAATAGAGAACAGACTAACATGAGGTTATCAGATACCAGTATTTCACAATCAGGTTTCGAAATTAGCGGAACACGAGCTTTATTCTTGAAACATTGTTTCAGTATCCCGAGTACCAACGCATCGAATGGTCCAGCGTCTACTGAATGGTTCAAACTGTACATATTATTAATTAATATATTACGGATAAACATAATTATAGTTACATATGAGCTAAAATATAAAAAAAAAAAAAACTGCCGACCTAGACTTCTTATATATGCTCCGCGTTCAGCTAGTCACTATATGACGTGTGTGTGCATACTATACCGGTATAATACGTACACATCACGCAGGGGCCATTGCAACGTGGTACTTGGCACGTAAAAGGCAGGGCACACATCTCGCTACCCACCACTTTGACGCATTCTCCCCAAAATACCAGCATTATCATTATTTTCAAACTAATTTCATTAGAGTGGATTTTAAACTAATTTGTAATTAAGCAAAGCCTGACAGTTTAGATAAAATCCAACTTTCACGCGAAAAAAAAATGTGTTAGTTCTAGAAAAAGTTAGTTCTGAGGTCGCATAAATTTCACGTGGAAAAGTAAGAGCAAAATAAATAGAGAGGAGGATGACAACTACATTTATGTCGTCTGCGCGCTACGTGCCAACGCACGACAACTAAAATAAGACCCGTAGACCAAACTAAATTGTACGACAAAACTAAAGTAATTAACATAAATAAAACTCCATATTAAATCGTGGAACGGAGAGAATAAAGTTCGAAACATCCTTTAAATGTAAAAAAAACAATTACCTCTTTACGGTATCGAAGGCTATCGTCGTTTCGTTGTCAGCAACTTTTGTAGAATGCGCAAGAAACGACATTTCAGAAGGTGTTTAACGTACGATGTAGATTCTGCGCATGCGTTATTGCTGTCCGAAAACAAATACCGTCAATTTCAAAGTAGGTACTGCGTTCATAGTCGCGATTGTTCGCAAAAGCGGCTGAGTGCTAAAATATGTTAATGGAAACAACCAAGCCCAAATCCATAGTATTACCAAGGTAACTGATCAGTTCAATTAAAACGCACAATTAAACTGTTGCCAAATCTGTGTAAAGTTGCGCTCAATGAGGAATAGAGAGCCAAACAGTCAGACTCCCTCCCCACTCCCTCCTACCACGCCTTCACTTACTTGATACGCGTATAATCGATTTAAATCAGAACTACACGTATTCTTTGGTAATATGATGGTTCGCAGTTGAGATACCAAACCTTTGTGTAAATCGTCATCAAGATTTTTTACAATAACTTACATTATGGGAACGATGGAACTAACCAAAATTTCACAACAACTTGATTTATGTAATTCACAACAGAAAACCGGCGCTGTTTAATAGGACATTTGCTAGAGCATTCGAGCCACAAATATTGAAGCTCTAGTCGATGGTGATCGCCTCCAGACTTCTACAAAAACAAGCTTCTGAATTTATGGAACTTTATCATTATATTTCTGAAGACCTTTTTTTTCATTGAAACATTATTTGAGCGTCCATGGAATGGTTACGAAATAATTAAAAATCTGTCTATTATCAATTAGTAGATACAAATAATTATTGTGACAGATGAGCTAAAGTACAATAAACTGCCGACCTAGTTCCCAGTCGAACCTCGACACTTCCTGTTCTGCGTTCAGCTATAGTTACTATATGATATGTGGACACCGTACTAGTATAATACGTACACATCACGCAGGGGCCATTGCAACATGGTACTTGGCACGTAGAACGCAGGGTACACATTTCGCTACCTACTACCTTTATGTATTCTCTCCAAAATACCAACATTTCATTATTTTCGACTATTATATTATAGTGGAACTAATTCGCAATTAAAAAAAGCCTGGCGGCTTAGTTAAAATCAGACGCAAAAAAAATAGCATGTGCATCACGATACGGTGGAAGAAAAAGTGAGCTATGAGGTTTAATAAATTTTCACGTGGAAAAAGTAAAAGCAAGATAAATAGAGAACGGATTAAAACTACATTTATGTCGTCTGGGCGCTACGTGCCAACGCACGACAACTAAAAATGGACTCCAAACTGCAATTGTACGACAAAACTAAAGTAATTATTAATATACGTCGCGGAATAGAAAGAATGAATTCCAGAGCATCCTTCAAATGTAAAAAAAATACCTCTTTACGTCATCGAAGACTATCGTCGTTTCTTTGATACAAACGTGTGTACAATGTGCAAGAAACCTCAGTTCAAGCGGGCTTATCGACACGGCACGATGTAGGCTATGCGCATGTGTTACTGGTGTGGTGGAAACAAATACCGGCAATTTCGAAATAGACACCGTGTATAGTAATTGTTCGCGAAAGCATTCAAGCGCTAAACACGTTAATAAAAACAACCAAGCCTAATTTCATACTATCACCGAAGCAAATGATCAGTTCAACTAAAACATAAATAAAACTGTTGCCATTTTTTTTGTAAGGCTGCGATCAACTTGCGGGAATAGAGTCACCAGTCATAGCCTCCATCTCCTCCACATTCTTCCTCCTACTACATCACCACTCCTTATTTGAAACTTACATAAGTCATTGTCGATTTCATACAGACGGAAATATGGTTATGTATTCGATAGTGATACGGTGGGTTGCGATTGAGAAACACCAATCCTACGTGTGAATACGTTACTTGGTCAAGATTTTCGACATAAACACACGATATTATGGGATGGAAACGGTAGAGCTGACTCAACGGTCACAATTTGCTCTTTGGATGGTAGTAATGACGTTGAGGTTCGCAAAAAAAAAAAAAAAAACTGTGGCACTGTTATGATGTTTAGTCGAAAATCCGGGCCAAAATCACCGATAGTTGTATTATTTACCATTCAGATTGCAGTGCCAATTATATATTTTTGATCCAATTTTTAAAAATTGTTATAATACCAATAAAACTGGATTAGGCACATCACTCGCAAATAAAATATACGCGTAAATCAAAGTTACCGGCATTCACGTGTAAAATGCCGTAAGGTTATGGCCTTGGGGAACACTTGAGCCGGCACGCTAAGCCGGTACATAGACTGCGAAAAAAAATTAACTGAAAAATGATATAATTTCATTGACGAATATGAAGGAATCAACTACATATTAAAGTGTAAAGTTGCTTACTTGTGACGAGAATTTGTGGAGCTCAAAGGGCGACCATTTCAAAGTATAAAGCTGCCAAAGTAGTATATTGGCTTTGCTGTTGGTGTTCAAACACCACCTGACAATCAAGTCACGTGATTGGAAAAATTTGTCAATGACACTTGCGGGGGCAGGCTTACGTGCGAAACAGCACGACTGTACCATGGGAAGACACACGTGTGAAAACACCAACGTAAGTCAGTGCGTCATCGATTTTTTTTACTAATCTTATTGATGTTGGATTTATTGCGTCCTGGAAGTCAGTTCCGCGTCATTATAATGTCTCGGTACCGGTACCAACGTCTGGGATAAAGATTTCCTACCGAAAGTATAATTGAACTTGAATTTGATATTTTATTTCAGGGAAGATTCTTAGCGTGTCACCAGGCTTTTATAGTTCATCGTGTTTTGAAAAAAAAAAATATTTCGGTGATGATTTTAATTTGACCCTGTCGGCTTTGATTATTTTTGATTTATTTTGGGGAAAGTTTGACTCGGACTATATTATGTGGCAGCAACTGTAGTAGTACGATGGAAGCTGTGATAATACAGTGCAAGAAATATAAGCCATTGTCTATGTCACGCCCGGTATTAAATACGTATGAATCGGGCACACAGTAATATAGTGCGTTTTCTGTTATCGAGACCCATTCTTTGGAAGAATCACGGTAACCTGGATAGCGGTCCAGATAAGAGAATGTCCCACGTTTCAAGAAGTCGGAAAATGTACATACTTTCAGCAACTTATGATCGCGAAGTATGGTTCAATGTGTCGAGCACGTGAATAAAATGTGAACATGTTTTGAGGAATGTTCATGTTATATGATTCAGTCAATTTAACAATCAATAGAGTAGAGCGAGACATAACAAATATTAGTCTCAACTTCGCTGTCGACAATCTAGGTCACATGCCATGTGGATAACCTCGGCAATGCTTAAAGTTGGTTTTAAAATGTGATCTGTACTTTTTTTTTATCGCTATCGTTTTTGTAATCCCTTTGTATGGATAGAGGTGACAGTTTCATCTATCTACAGCATATCTTAACCATTCTACAGCAAAGTTGACAGTCAAAAAACATACGCTGGCAAAATATGAATATAAAATTATGTTGACACTCGGTCTCCCCTTCTACTAAACCCGTCCGTCTTTTCACCCCGTAATTGAAGGGTGCGTACTTAAAGCGCGGTGGTCGTCGCGCAGCGCGTGTTCGAATTTCATGTAAAATAAACAATGTATTTTTCACGAGTTGTATACGTCGCTATGAGTCCCATATTGAACATGACGCGGCCCGACGACTGCCGCCCTTTAAAGAGGAAACTTCCAAGCCCAGGGATTGCACCAAAGAATTATGGGACACTATTGTTTATGTTGTTTACAAAGTTAATCTATCTTTTGTTATCCATTGTAATTTTAATCCAGAAAGTAAATTTGTTGTGAAATTAGGCTTAATTGGAATTGCCGGAAACTTTCATCACCTCACACACTCCACGCACAACAATGTATCAGTATTACGTCACGTTTTAATCACGTGACACGCATTAGGTCACGAGGGGCTGGCAGGCTGGACCGAGGAGTACGTGTGACGCTACACGTCCTCCTACCAAATACTGCCGCATGTAACGCATGCTGGATAGCGTACTTTTAGTAACGAATACACCCGATGACGTCGTCAGCTGGTATTCGCCAGGCTTATACACGTGACCGATAATGATGCGACCTGAATAATCGAGAACAATCAATGTTTACTACACCGCTACATCACCATGTTGAGGGACAGTGGCAACATATATCCCACAGTCCACTTGTCATTGGAGACAAATCCGGTGACTAAATGCAGTCTATCATCGTGAGATTTTGAACAATCGTTGAATATGGTGTACTCGGAATCGCTGAATTCCAGACTAATTCATGTTCATATCTAATTAATAAAACGGTTACTAGTTTACATGAATTTAGGACTTACTAAGCGTTGATGCTGCCCACACCAAATATTCACGTCACTTTCATCATTTGATCTATTACATGCAAGATAGATGACTGGTATACATTATACATGTACTTGTACCGGCATCTCTAGCCAAATCTAGCGCATACGTATTGACCGATTTCACTGAAATATACCATATGCATATACACATACGTCTGTTATTTTGTTTTGCGTTTTGAGGCAATATGCATTTCTGCGAGTCAAGGTGTAACCAATTGTCAATGACACTGAAAAGCGAAATGTATTAAACAACGCTTGCTTTGAATTACTATAATTTACATCTGGTGCGTACTCAATGCACACCGTGGGATGACACGTCTTATATATGGTCGTATTAGCGTATATTGAAAAATGAACCGACTTTACTACACTTGTTCATTGGATCATATTTATAGAGTATATACTAACAATATGGACTAGTACATAAAAATGTTGCTGTGGGTCAAAACGTGATATTGTTTATTCAACGGAGATGTATTTAATCAAATACCCGGGATCAAATAGTAATATTGTTCTATTGTGTATGGCCAATGAGCTGTATGACCTATGGGTCGTATGACTTATGGGTCGTATGGAAAATGTACTGTAATACCAATGGGCCACATGACCAATGGGCTGTATGAAAATGGGTCGCACGACCAATGAGTTGTTTGACCAATGGGCTGTATGAAAATGGGTCGCACGACCAATGGGTTGTTTGATGGGCATTTTTAATAATTTGTGATGGAAAGTTCATTTGGGAAAGTAAGTCTTGGCGTAAAATTTTGTATTTAGAACTTTCCATCAGAAAATGTATTTCAACTTCTACAAGGTTACTATCACACTGCTTACAAATTGTGTATCATGTTTGAATGTGTATGCCTGACTCTTTTAATCATGGTTGCTGGTTCTAAGTTTGACCATACTAATGTTTTATATTACTAATATATACGTATGGTTCATAGCAGTAATCGTTTTTAAATGTTTAATTTCCGTAGTTTGCTATCATATTTTCCTTTTGTTATTTTCAGGTAGTTTTGATCAATTTAATTTTTACAGTGTTAATAATTTTTTGTGAAAATTCATGATAAATTGGTTTCTGGTTCAAGTGGAAAATTAAGATTAATATTTATTATGTTATATATCACCGAAGACTTGCACATATATATTATATATAAATGCTATATAACCTAATTGGTTTGATGTTATATACTAGGTTTTGTTGAGTGCAAATCGTCGTTGTTGCTTTCTTCTGCTAAGTCTTCTAGCTCATGGGATATTCCCTGATAACGTCATCAAGATACCTAGATATGTGTAGTTAGATACACAACTGATTGTTTGTTTGTTATATATCAATTTTTGTTGTTGATGATTTTAGTGATCTTTTGGAAAAAAATTATGGCTTTAGTTTAAAGCGGGGGAGTCGTCACCTACGCATGCGTCAGATGGCCATAGCGTGTCATTGATTACAAACAAGCGTCTACCCATAAGCCTTTGTGTTTTTACCGTGTGTTGTTATCGTCGCTTGCGCAGGTGACGACCTTCCGCTTTAAGATAAATTAATCGCCAGATTCCTCTGTATGTTGATTTCTTTCTGCAAGCCAGCTGATGTTCGTGACATTGATACTAATTTATCTTTGTATAGCAGTGATGTAATCATTCAAAGTGACTGGATCTAATGGTACCATACTATTATCAAATCTAAAAAGTTAAATAGGATACGCATCCTTGTTTAATTTTAATCTTGAATATCTCTGTTTTTATTATTAACTGTAATTGCTGCGTTGTTGACACTGTAGACGTGTTTAATTATATTATACATTTTAATATTAATTCCTGCTTTAAACATTGTATAAAACAGACCTGCTCTCTAAACGCTGTCAACAGATTTTCCAAAGTCCACGAAGCAGAAATAAAATTTATTACTTTGTTTAAGTTATATAAGAAGATAAATTTAATTTGTTGTTTCACAGTTTTTGCCCAAACTTGCCTGGTTTATATTTATCGTTTGCCTTTCTTCTAACTAGTGTTTTAATCTGTTATATGACAAATGGGTTGTATGACCAATGGGTTGCATGATTAATGGGTTGCATGACTAATGGGTTGTATGAATAATGGGTTGTATGATTAATGGGTTGTATGACCAATGGGTTGCATGATTAATGGGTTGCATGACTAATGGGTTGTATGACTAATGGGTTGTATGATTAATGGGTTGTATGACCAATGGGTTGCATGATTAATGGGTTGTATGACCAATGGGTTGCATGACCAATGAGTTGCAAGACCAATGGGTTGCATGATTAATGGGTTGTATGACTAATGGGTTGCATGACTAATGGGTTGTATGATTAATGGGTTGTATGACCAATGGGTTGCATGATTAATGGGTTGTATCACCAATGGGTTGCATGACTGATGGGTTGTATGACTAATGGGTTGTACGATTAATGGGTTGTATGACCAATGGGTTGCATGACCAATGGGTTGCATGATTAATGGGTTGCATGACTAATGGGTTGTATGGTTAATGGGTTGTATGACCAATGGGTTGCATGACTAATGGGTTGTATGACCAATGGGTTGCATGATTAATGGGTAGCATGACTAATGAGTTGCATGACCAATGGGTTGCATGATTAATGGGTTGTATGACTAATGGGTTTTATGACCAATGGGTTGCATGATTAATGGGTTGTATGACCAACGGGTTGCATGATTAATGGGTTGTATGACCAATGGGTTGCATGTTTAATGGGTTGCATAATTAATGGGTTGTATGACTAATGGGTTGTATGACTAACGGGTTGTATGACCAATGGGTTGCATGATTAATGGGTTGTATGACCAATGGGTTGCATGATCAATGGGTTGTATGAAAAATAGGTTGCATGTTTAATGGGTTGTATGGCCAATGGGTTGCATGTTTAATGGGTTGTATGGCCAATGGGTTGCATGTTTAATGGGTTGCATGACCAATATGTTGCATGATTAATGGGTTGCATGGCCAATGGTTGCATTATTAATGGGTTACATGACCAATGGGTTGTATGGCCAATGGGTTGCCTGACTAATGGGTTGTATAACCAAAAGGTTGCATGATTAATGTGTTGCATCATTGCATTGCATGACTAATGGGTTGCCTGATTAGTGGGTTGCATGGCCAATAAGTTGCATGATTAATGGGTTGTATGACCAATGGGTTGCATGACTAATGGGTTGTATGACCAATGGGTTGCATGATTAATGGGTTGCATGACCAAAAGGTTGCATGATTAATGGGTAGTATGGCCAATGGGTTGCATGGCCAATGGGTTGCATGATTAATGGGTTGTATGACCAATAGGTTGCATGATTAATGGTTGTATGACCAATGGGTTGCATGACTAATGGGTTGCATGGCCAATGGGTTGTATGATTAATGGGTTGTATGACCAATAGGCTGTATGATTAATGGGTTGTATGACCAATAGGTTGCATGACCAATGGGTTGCATGGCCAATGGATTGCATGATTAATGGGTTGTATGACCAATGGGTTGCATGATTAATGGGCTGTATGACCAATGGGTTGCATGATTAATGGGTTGTATGACCAATGGGTTGCATGACAAATGGGTTGCATGGCCAATGGGTTGTATGATTAATGGGTTGTATGACCAATATGTTGTATGATTAATGGGTTGTATGACCAATAGGTTGCATGATTAATGGGTTGTATGGCCAATGGGTTGCATGACCAATGGGTTGCATGTTTAATGGGTTGTATGACCAATATGTTGCATGATTAATGGGTTGCATGACCAATGGGTTGCACGATTTACGGGTTGCATGATTAATGGGTTGCATGTTTAATGGGTTACATCATTGCATTGCATGACTAATGGGTTGCCTTATTAGTGGGTTGCATAGCCAATAGGTTGCATAACTAATGGGTTGCATGATTAATGGGTTAAATGATTACTGGGTTGTATGACCAATGGGTTGCATGATTAATGGGTTGTATGACCAATGTGTTGCATGATTAATGGGTTGTATGACCAATGAGTTGCATGATTAATGGGTTGTATGACCAATGGGTTGCATGACTAATGGGTTGCATGGCCAATGGGTTGTATGATTAATGGGTTGTATGACCAATAGGTTGTATGATTAATGGGTTGTATGACCAATGGGTTGCATGATTAATGGGTTGTATGACCAATAGGTTGCATGATTTTTGGGTTGCATGACCAATAGGTTGCATAATTAATGGGTTGTATGACCAATGGGTTGCATGATTAATGGGTTGTATGACCAATGGGTTACATGATTAATGGGTGCATGACCGATAGGTTGCATGATTAATGGGTTGTATGACCAATGGGTTGCATGATTAATGAGTTGCATGACCAATAGGTTGCATGATTAATGGGTTGCATGTTTAATGGGTTACATGACCAATGGGTTGTATGGCCAATGGGTTGCCTGACTAATGGGTTGTATAATCAAAAGGTTGCATGATTAATGTGTTGCATCATTGCATTGCATGACGAATGGGTTGCCTGATTAGTGGGTTGCATGGCCAATAGGTTGCATAACTAATGGGTTGCATGATTAATGGGTTAAATGATTACTGGGTTGCATGGCCAATAGGTTGCATAATTGATGGGTTGCATGAACAATGGGTTGCATGATGTATGGGTTGTATGACTAATGGGTTGTATGACCAATGGGTTGCATGATTAATGGGGTGTATGACCAATGGGTTGCATGATTAATGCGTTGTATGACCAATAGCTTGCATGTTTAATGGGTTGTATGGCCAATGGGTTGCATGTTTAATGGGTTGTATGGCCAATGGGTTGCATGACCAATATCTTGCATGATTAATGGGTTGCATGGCCAATGGTTGCATTATTAATGGGTTGCATGTTTAATGGGTTACATGACCAATGGGTTGTATGGCCAATGGGTTGCCTGACTAATGGGTTGTATAACCAAAAGTTTGCATGATTAATGTGTTGCATCATTGCATTGCATGACTAATGGGTTGCCTGATTAGTGGGTTGCCTGGCCAATAGGTTGCATGATTAATGGGTTGTATGACCAATGGGTTGCATGACTAATGGGTTGTATGACCAATGGTTTGCATGATTAATGGGTTGTATGACCAATAGGTTGCATGATTAATGGGTTGTATGGCCAATGGGTTGCATGGCCAATGGGTTGCATGATTAATGGGTTGTATGACCAATATGTTGCATGATTAATGGGTTGTATGACCAATGGGTTGCATGACTAACGGGTTGCATGGCCAATGGGTTGTATGATTAATGGGTTGTATGACCAATAGGTTGTATGATTAATGGGTTGTATGACCAATAGGTTGCATGACCAATGGGTTGCATGATTAATGGGTTGCATGACCAATGGTTTACATGATTAATGGGTTGTATGACCAATGGGTTGCATGATTAATGGGTTGCATGATTAATGGGTTGTATGACCAATGGGTTGCATGATTAATGGGTTGTATGACCAATGGGTTGCATGACTAATGGGTTGTATGACCAATGGGTTGTATGACCAATGGGTTGCATGACTAATGGGTTGCATGGCCTATGGGTTGTATGACCAATAGGTTGTATGATTAATGGGTTGTATGACCAATAGGTTGCATGATTAATGGGTTGTATGGCCAATGGGTTGCATGACCAATATCTTGCATGACCAATGGGTTGCATGACCAATGGGTTGCACGATTTATGGGTTGCATGACCAATGGGTTCCATTATTAATGGGTTGCATGACCGATAGGTTGCATGATTAATGGGTTGTATGACCAATAGGTTGCATGTTTAATGGGTTGTATGACCAATATGTTGCATGGTTAATGGGTTGCATGACCAATGGGTTGCACGATTTAAGGGTTGCATGATTAATGGGTTGCATGACCGATAGGTTGCATGATTAATGGGTTGCATGACCAATGGGTTGCATGATTAATGGGTTGCATGACCAATAGGTTGCATGATTAATGGGTTGCATGTTTAATGGGTTACATGACCAATGGGTTGTATGGCCAATGGGTTGCCTGACTAATGGGTTGTATAACCAAAAGGTTGCATGATTAATGTGTTGCATCATTGCATTGCATGACTAATGGGTTGCCTGATTAGTGGGTTGCATGGCCAATAGGTTTCATAACTAATGAATGCATGATTAATGGGTTAAATGATTACTGGGTTGTATGACCAATGGGTTGCATGATTAATGGGTTGTATGACCAATGGGTTGCATTATTAATGGGTTGTATGACGAATGGGTTGCATGGCCAATGGGTTGTATGATTAATGGTTGTATGACCAATAGGTTGTATGATTAATGGGTTGTATGACCAATGGGTTGCATGATTAATGGGTTGTATGGCCAATAGGTTGCATGGTTAATGGGTTGCGTGACCAATAGGTTGCATAATTAATGGGTTGTATGACCAATGGGTTGCATGTTTAATGGGTTGTATGGCCAATGGGTTGCATGACCAATATCTTGCATGATTAATGGGTTGCATGGCCAATGGTTGCATTATTAATGGGTTGCATGTTTAATGGGTTACATGACCAATGGGTTGTATGGCCAATGGGTTGCCTGACTAATGGGTTGTATAACCAAAAGGTTGCATGATTAATGTGTTGCATCTTTGCATTGCATGACTAATGGGTTGCCTG
Source organism: Saccoglossus kowalevskii (assembly GCF_978046115.1). NCBI lineage: Eukaryota > Metazoa > Hemichordata > Enteropneusta > Harrimaniidae > Saccoglossus > Saccoglossus kowalevskii. The sequence goes on along the minus strand of NC_140650.1, from coordinate 13,405,085 downwards.
ATTAGTGGGTTGCATGGCCAATAGGTTGCATAACTAATGGGTTGCATGATTAATGGGTTAAATGATTACTGGGTTGCATGACCAATGGGTTCCATGATTAATGGGTTGCATGACCGATAGGTTGCATGATTAATGGGTTGTATGACCAATAGGTTGCATGTTTAATGGGTTGTATGACCAATATGTTGCATGGTTAATGGGTAGCATGACCAATGGGTTGCACGATTTATGGGTTGCATGATTAATGGGTTGCATGACCGATAGGTTGCATGATTAATGGGTTGCATGACCAATGGGTTGCATGATTAATGGGTTGCATGACCAATAGGTTGCATGATTAATGGGTTGCATGTTTAATGGGTTACATGACCAATGGGTTGTATGGCCAATGGGTTGCCTGACTAATGGGTTGTATAACCAAAAGGTTGCATGATTAATGTGTTGCATCATTGCATTGCATGACTAATGGGTTGCCTGATTAGTGGGTTGCATGGCCAATAGGTTTCATAACTAATGGTTGCATGATTAATGGGTTAAATGATTACTGGGTTGTATAACCAATGGGTTGCATGATTAATGGGTTGTATGACCAATGGGTTGCATGGCCAATGGGTTGTATGATTAATGGTTGTATGACCAATAGGTTGTATGATTAATGGGTTGTATGACCAATGGGTTGCATGATTAATGGGTTGTATGGCCAATAGGTTACATGGTTAATGGGTTGCGTGACCAATAGGTTGCATAATTAATGGGTTGTATGACCAATGTGTTGCATGATTAATGGGTTGTATGACCAATGGGTTGCATGATTAATGGGTTGCATGACCGATAGGTTGCATGATTAATGGGTTGTATGACCAATGGGTTGCATGATTAGTGGGTTGCATGACCAATAGGTTGCATTATTAATGGGTTGCATGTTTAATGGGTTACATGACCAATGGGTTGTATGACCAATGGGTTGCCTGACTAATGGGTTGTATAACCAAAAGGTTGCATGATTAATGTGTTGCATCATTGCATTGCATGACTAATGGGTTGCCTGATTAGTGGGTTGCATGGCCAATAGGTTGCATGATTGATGGGTTGCATGACCAATAGGTTGCATGATTAATGGGTTGTATGACCAAAAGGTTGCATGATTAATGGGTTGCATGACCAATAGGTTACATGATTAATGGGTTGCATGACCAATAGGTTACATGATTAATGGGTTGCATGACCAATAGGTTGCATGACCAATAGGTTACATGATTAATGGGTTGCATGGCCAATAGGTTGCATGATTAATGGGTTGCATGACCAATAGGTTGCATGATTAATGGGTTGCATGACCAATGGGTTGTATGGCCAATGGGTTGCATGACTAATGGATTGTATGACCAATGGGTTGCATGATTAATGGGTTGCATGACCGATAGGTTGCATGATTAATGGGTTGTATGACCAATGGGTTGCATGATTAATGGGTTGCATGACCAATAGGTTACATGATTAATGGGTTGCATGTTTAATGGGTTACATGACCAATGGGTTGCCTGACTAATGGGTTGTATAACCAAAAGGTTGCATGATTAATGTGTTGCATCATTGCATTGCATGACTAATGGGTTGCCTGATTAGTAGGTTGCATGGCCAATAGGTTGCATAACTAATGGGTTGCATGATTAATGGGTTAAATGATTACTGGGTTGCATGGCCAATAGGTTGCATGATCGATGGGTTGCATGACCAATAGGTTGCATGATTAATGGGTTGTATGACCAAAAGGTTGCATGATTAATGGGTTGCATGACCAATAGGTTACATGATTAATGGGTTGCATGACCAATAGGTTACATGATTAATGGGTTGCATGGCCAATAGGTTGCATGATTAATGGGTTGCATGACCAATAGGTTGCATGACCAGTAGGTTACATGATTAATGGGTTGCATGGCCAATAGGTTGCATGATTAATGGGTTGCATGACCAATAGGTTGCATGATTAATGGGTTGCATGACCAATGGGTTGTATGGCCAATGGGTTGCATGACTAATGGATTGTATGACCAATGGGTTGCATGATTAATGGGTTGCATGACCAATAGGTTGCATGATTAATGGGTTTCATGACCAATGGTTGCATGATTAATGGGTTACATGACCAATGGGTTGTATAGCCAATATGTTGCATGATTAATGGGTTACATGACCAATGGGTTGTATAGCCAATGGGTTGCATGACTAATGGGTTGTATGACCAAAAGGTTGCATGATTAATGGGTTGCATCATTGCATTGCATGACTAATGGGTTGCCTGATTAGTGGGTTGCATGGCCAATAGGTTGCATAACTAATGGTTGCATGAATAATGGGTTGCATGATTAATTGGTTGCATGACCAATGGTTTGTAAGACTAATATGTCTTTGACCTCGTGGGTCTCCACGGCATGGACGATCGGAGTAAAATACAGCACCGTAAAAAGCTGCAACATTACCCGATTTACCCGAACTTCGACACAATGTATGCAGATGACTTGGCACTAAGCGATTATACAGTCGATGGCTTTTTTTTTGGAAAAGTGGGAACGCAACTTTAATATCGCGACGTGACGATTGTGGCAGTGGCCACTATATCCCACGTACCTGATAAACGATTTCCTACAATTTAGTGTAATTTACTATTAAAGGTTGAAATATGTTTTTTACAAATATGTATATATGGCCTAAACGCATCTGCACTATTATATTTGCGTATAATACCGTGTTTCGTATTTTAATGAGTTTTGTCTGCGAGTTCATAGCATGTGTGACTATATCCGTACTTTTGACGCACTTTGACAGAAGCCGGCCTATCCCATATCACGTATCTATCACGTGAACAAACCTTGCCATGCATGAGGCAAACATGAAGCCGCCAATCGCTTATCACGCGCTGTATGCGTTGATACGTGTGGAGTAAATACATAAATTAGCAACATTAAAATCTTTACCTGGATACGGATACCATAATAATTACTACTACTAACCCCGGTGTGATGTATGTCCGTGATTAAAACATGATGCAACACGAACAAATAAAGCTCTGTATGCGAGGTGACGAAATTTGTAGTTTTAGACTTTGGACATTTCCGGAAAAGTTCGATGTTAATTTTGTGCTTGTGCGTGATTCTCGGTACAAACCAAGTCTCAGTTTGATTTTCAGCACCCGGATTACTACGTGCAAGTATGCTACCAAAAGCGGACGGGATAGATGGGGCAGTTGCACTCACTATACAGGAAAATGATTTGCTTACTGAAAAGTGATCATGGCATATATATTCGTATTTATTTACAAATATCAAAGCAACTATCCGCTTGCAGGAAGACAATAACTGTTACCTTACTAAAATACATACCTCAAATATTAACGCAACCGGACCGGTAGTTTCCAAGAAGAAGCCACTGACAGCGCCCCCAATATAAAGTCAAAACGAAATACACAAATAGAACAAACCCCAACTCAGAATACGGATATAAACCATTATGGTAAAATGAAGGTGTTACACAAACAATATAACGAACGCGATGCGGTGGGCAGCCGAAGAGCGTACACGCTCTGTCACAGTTTTGCCAGCCTCCGAAGTAGAACTCAAATATTGATATAAGTGGCGTTCATGATCCGGAACTCGGCACGTGCTGAGTGGAGAAGTGTCGGCTCGAAATCACGCCATCGGTGGTTAATTCAAGAGAACATATACTAGTACTGATTTATACCAGTCATGACGAAAATTTCATATTATTATTATTATTATTATTAAGTATTATTATTATTATTAAGGGAAGTGCAGGTAGATATGGTCGGATGCTGTAGTAATGAATGAAATGCATGCAGAACGTTGGCGGCGAAGCATATTTATGTGCTGTTGCAACCGGTTTCATCTTACAATGCCACATAGACGTGAACAGATGTCAGTTCTTCTTTGCCGTTCTTGTGAACAATGGCTCATAATAAATACCATAACAACAAATGAATATGATTTCACTAAAACAATTATTATTATCATCCAATGCGTATCGTCTGCCATGTTTGGTTATTGTTATTATTATTAATTATTAATATTATTATATTATTACTATTAATTTTATTCATTATTATTTATTTTAATATTTGCTTTTACAATAAATTTGGCGTATCGGGGCTTTCATAAACAAACCAATTCTTGCAGCAAAATAATTGTAACGTCAAATAATAATTTGAATAAATTATAATTACATGTATATAAAAAAATATTTAAAAAAAATAAGCCAACCAGGATCTTATTTTAATCATAATCGCTCTGCAATCACGAATAAATACAAATTTCGGCACGTACCGAGATCCCGTAACGCGAACGTAGCAATAGTGTTCCACAAAACTATTTCGGTGCATAAAGGTATGGAAAACATTCCATGGAAGCCAAACTGACAAGAACTACAGTATTCTATAAATTTTTATATTTTGATTTGTACTAACTACAGTCCCTAGTAAAGGTTAGTATTGGTTTCTTGGTTTGAGGGGAGGGAGCAGCAGCCACAGACAATATCCCGGGCAATATAGTGAACACTCTTGGTTTGAGGGGAGGGAGCAGCAGCCACAGACAATATCCCGGGCAATATAGTGAACACTGTTGGTTTGAGGGGAGGGAGCAGCAGCCACAGACAATATCCCGGGCAATATAGTGAACACTCTTGGTTTGAGGGGAGGGAGCAGCAGCCACAGACAATATCCCGGGCAATATAGTGAACACTCTTGGTTTGAGGGGAGGGAGCAGCAGTCACAGACAATATCCCGGGCAATATAGTGAACACTCTTGGTTTGAGGGGAGGGAGCAGCAGCCACAGACAATATCCCGGGCAATATAGTGAGCACTCTTGGTTTGAGGGGAGGGAGCAGCAGCCACAGACAATATCCCGGGCAATATAGTGAACACTGTTGACCGGGACGACTGACCCAGTGAGGTGTTCTTTAAACTAGGCAGACAGCCACAAGTTTGTCCTGAAACGTTGTAAATATTTTTACATTTTGTAGGGAACAGTAACAATTAATCCGGGGGGGGGGGAATACATAGAACTTGCCTAATGGGGACGTGCCCCTGAAATGGGTCTCGTTTTTTGGTTTTTAAGTATAAGTATCGGTCTTATTTCTGGTCAAAAAGGTATGAATAATGTTAATAATATACTCTTATGTAAGTGAAAGAGGTGTTTTTATGGTCAAAATACACATTTTAATAAATCAATATACAATGCAACTGTTAGCTTACATGTGCTTCTATTGGAGATGCTCTTCTGATAGAGCAAATACGTTAACTGTTTTATTTGAAATAAACAGTGATGACAGAAATGGTACTTTGGTATAAATGTTGGTATAGATTTTTCCACTACCCATGTATTAAAATGGTCACACTTTTGAGCACTCAGGGGCACCTAGCACTCTCTGTCCAGCTATATATCAACTGCGGCCCCGGCAATTAATATGTGGGAAATACTTCAAATGGAATAGTCGCCTGCGTTTATTATGATAAGTTGGATATTCGATGAACAGGTTATTGGATAATTGTTTACGACTGTAAATAATGAGTGACGTCAGAGTTACTGGTGACGTCATGGATTACGGTACAAGTCGTTTATCATTCTTTTGTGAAGAAACAAAAAACCTGCCTAAACCGGTGCTTGAATCTACATTAGATCACGCCAGGATGAGTCACCCTACGATCAAATCTGTTCACCGATTGACCTGTTGGCTCAAGAACAATGAATTGTGGACCGTTGGGTGCGGCATTTCAGTCATTTGAAAGTCAGGTGTCCAGTTAAGAGCTACCCGGTGTGAGAAGCCGGACAAGGGTGGAACGGCGTCCGAATCCACCCATTTGCCAATTTTGAACATGTTAGCTGTTTCGGGAGTTGTTTGGTAATTTTGGTAACCCGGAATTAATAAATAAGTTTTCAGCACAAAAGAATGTGTAGTAATTTCTATAAACGAGAGCACGCGCAGTCAGAGTTGACCATATTTTTTTGGCACGCCACCTATTTTTTCGAGTCAATGACCTCAAGTAACCCGACATCTGCAGTCCAGTGGTTTTTTGTGAAATACGTATGTTAGACTGGCAAAGTCGGTTTTTTTTGTTTGTTTTACAATAAAATATAATTAATTGTCAATTTAGCCTTTTTAACGTGATGGCAAAAACTAGCGTGACAGCGAAAGAATTTCTTTAGCGGTCAGCTTAGTTTTCGCGCTCACGCTAAAAAGACTAACTTTGCCAGTCTATACGTATATGTACGCGTCGCCCCTTTTCGCATCGTGTCACTTAGTCTTCTGGCCTGAAAGTGAAAGGGTGTGTTTACGAGGACCAAATTAACACTCGTGGTCTCAAATAGGGTTTATTTTCACCAATATCACTGTTTACAAATACACTCACTATGCCAGTTTTTATACACTTTTTTGACATAAACTACTTTTTTGTTAATCACTAAACGGTTAGATAACCTGACTGAACTGGTTTTTATATGGCTCACATTTATGATCGGTTTGGAAATAATACCGGTAGTTGCATTATAATTTGCCGGATATATAATTCCACAATTTGACCGTCGAACAGTCCATTTTTTCGGACGGAGTGCGTACACTTACCAGAATGTTTAGTAATTGAATTCCCTTACATTGCTGCAGTATCTTTAGTAAGTTATCGAGATAATCCAAAGGCAAAGAGAAACGAACATTTGTATATTTAAAAGTTGCGGAATGAAATGTTTTTCTCCAGTACCATATCTCGTAAAACCGGTCATGAACGTTGAAATGTTGGTTTGATGCGTGACGTGGTCATACGTCAATCCAGCATTACACTATTCCACACATGTTGTTATTTTGATTATGGTCATCTGAAGGGCAATCAAATAAGCTTTTGAAATATTATTTATGACCTCAAACGCTAGCACCTTTTCAACTCCGTAGTAAGAGTTTTGTCTGAATACATCGGAGATGCAGTTTTTGGCAACATAACTATTTCAATACCGTTCATTATTGTCAACACGTTTTCTGAATACCTTAGTCGTTACCTTCTCTAAGTTGTTGAATCAAAAAGTATTTTCGCAAAAACAAGAACAAACCGACGGAAAAAGTCGGTCTTCAACTCATGTGAATAAAACATCATAAACTCCCGTAAACAGCGCCATCCTCGGCTAAACTCATGAAAATGAAAGAGGCTGATAATAGTAAAAGAGCGGTAGTCGTCGCTCAGCGCGTGTTCGAATATAATGTAAATAAACAATGTACATGTGTATTTTACATTCGTTGTATACTATGAGTTCCATATCGAACACGGCGTGGCAAGACGACCACAGTGAATGCCTCTCAAATGCACTTTGTACACTATGATCAGGAGTTGCATAAATTGAGAGGGCTGTGTTAAACCATCACAAACGCCATTAGTAGAATTACGTGAATAGTGCAGAAACATGACTAAATTTCAGCAGAAAACAAAGATTATGCTTAGTAGAGGCCCATCAATCTGTAGTTGACTTTATATTGTGTTACACGGGCCATGAAAACTCTGAAAATTATTACAAGGATATATTGATGCCATAAATATGGATAAAAACAAAATAGATTTATCTCTGGTCAATGGCACACAAGTCAGTTTGAAAGGTACACATTTTAACTTTATTTTTGTTTTTTCCAAAATGCATTTACCAACTAACTCAGTGATAGAAATATAATGCTTTAAACTAATGATTTTCCTGATGTACTCAATCTCAGAAAGTTTCATTCAAATCTCAATGAAAAAAAGTAGGTTTATACTCTCAATGGTAGACATAACAAAACAAAACCTAATGTACATACATTCATAAAACAAAAATGGAAAAAACAAACTCATAGAGACTCAGATTTACTTTATTCACGTGTAATTTCACTATCAAAAAAAAAGACAAATTATGATGCAACCTCAATGTTTGACTGCAAATTAATCAACATATTACTATGATCTGCCAATTCACTGATTGAAACTCTGCCCCTCTGTTTGATGAACTTTGCTACTGATTGCATCTCTTCTTCTGATATATAAATAAATTTCCCCCTGTCATCCATTACACCACTCAGACTGCCGTCAGCTTGCAGATCTTGAACACGATTAATGGCCTCCTGTAAATGACATGTAATTAATTATCTTGTAAAACTGAACAAAAAGTTTTTGATCATCATATAATATTTCTACTCTTCAATATTGGTTCACAATTATTTTCCCAGGACACTTTCAATTCACACACTGAATCAACATTTTGTATAATTTTAACAACATTCAAAATGTTTTAGATTCTGATCAACATTGTTTTAGATTCTGATCAACATTGTTTGAATTCTGATCAACATTGTTTTAAATTCTGATAAACATTATTTTAGATTCTGATCAACATTATTTTAGATTCTGATCAACATTGTTTGAATTCTGATCAACATTGTTTGAATTCTGATCAACATTGTTTGAATTCTGATCAACATTGTTTTACATTCTGATAAACATTGTTTTAGATTCTGATAAGCATTGTTTTAGATTCTGATAAGCATTGTTTTAGATTCTGATCAACATTGTTTGAATTCTGATCAACATTGTTTGAATTCTGATAAACATTGTTTTAGATTCTGATAAACATTGTTTTAGATTCTGATGAACATTGTTTTAGATTCTGATGAACATTGTTTTAGATTCTGATGAACATTGTTTTAGATTCTGATGAACATTGTTTTAGATTCTGATGAACATTGTTTTAGATTCTGATGAACATTGTTTTAGATTCTGATGAACATTGTTTTAGATTCTGATGAACATTGTTTTAGATTCTGATGAACATTGTTTTAGATTCTGATGAACATTGTTTTAGATTCTGATAAACATTGTTTTAGATTCTGATAAACATTGTTTTAGATTCTGATAAACATTGTTTTAGATTCTGATAAACATTGTTTTAGATTCTGATAAACATTGTTTTAGATTCTGATCAACATTGTTTTAGATTCTGATCAACATTGTTTTAGATTCTGATCAACATTGTTTTAGATTCTGATCAGCATTGTTTTAGATTCTGATCAACATTGTTTGAATTCTGATCAACATTGTTTCAGATTCTGATCAACATTGTTTCAGATTCTGATCAACATTGTTTCAGATTCTGATCAACATTGTTTCAGATTCTGATCAACATTGTTTCAGATTCTGATCAACATTGTTTCAGATTCTGATCAACATTGTTTCAGATTCTGATCAACATTGTTTCAGATTCTGATCAACATTGTTTCAGATTCTGATCAACATTGTTTGAATTCTGATCAACATTGTTTGAATTCTGATCAACATTGTTTGAATTCTGATCAACATTGTTTTAGATTCTGATCAACATTGTTTTAGATTCTGATCAACATTGTTTTAGATTCTGATCAACATTGTTTTAGATTCTGATCAATATTGTTTTAGATTCTGATCAATATTGTTTTAGATTCTGATCCACGTTGTTTTAGATTCTGATCAACGTTGTTTGAATTCTGATCAATGTTGTTTGAATTCTGATCAACATTGTTTTAAATTCTGCTCAACATTGTTTTAGATTCTGATCAACATTGTTTTAAATTCTGCTCAACATTGTTTTAGATTCTGATCAACATTGTTTTAAATTCTGCTCAACATTGCTTTAGATTCTGATCAACATTGTTTTAGATTTTGATCAACATTGTTTTAGATTCTGATGAACCTTGTTTGAATTCTGATCAACATTGTTTTAGATTCTGATCAACATTGGTTTAGATTCTGATCAACATTGTTTTAGATTCTGATCAATATTGTTTTAGATTCTGATCAATATTGTTTTAGATTCTGATCAACATTGTTTTAGATTCTGATCAACATTGTTTTAGATTCTGATCAACATTGTTTTAGATTCTGATCAACATTGTTTGAGATTCTGATCAACATTGTTTTAGATTCTGATCAACATTGTTTTAGATTCTGATCAACATTGTTTTAGATTCTGATCAACGTTGTTTTAGATTCTGATCAACATTGTTTGAGATTTTGATCAACATTGTTTTAGATTCTGATCAACATTGTTTTAGATTCTGATTAACCTTGTTTGAATTCTGATCAACATTGTTTTAGATTCTGATCAACATTGTTTTAGATTCTAATCAACGTTGTTTTAGATTCTGATCAACATTGTTTGAATTCTGATCAACATTGTTTTAGATTCTGATCAACATTGTTTTACATTCTGATTAACCTTGTTTGAATTCTGATCAACATTGTTTTAGATTCTGATCAACATTGTTTTACATTCTGATTAACCTTGTTTGAATTCTGATCAACATTGTTTTAGATTCTGATCAATATTGTTTTAGATTCTGATCCACATTGTTTTAGATTCTGATCAACATTGTTTTAGATTCTGATTAACCTTGTTTGAATTCTGATCAACATTGTTTGAGATTCTGATCAACATTGTTTTAGATTCTGATCAACGTTGTTTTAGATTCTGATCAACATTGTTTGAATTCTGATCAACATTGTTTTAGATTCTGATCAACATTGTTTTAGATTCTGATCAACATTGTTTTAGATTCTGATCAACATTGTTTTAGATTCTGATCAACATTGTTTTAGATTCTGATCAACATTGTTTTAGATTCTGATCAACATTGTTTTAGATTCTGATTAACCTTGTTTGAATTCTGATCAACGTTGTTTTAGATTCTGATCAACATTGTTTTAGATTCTGATCCACATTGTTTTAGATGCTGATCAACATTGTTTGAATTTTATTTATGATTTTTGCTGTGAGAAGGACCATAGGCAGCTTGGCATATTTCACAGTAAACCACCTGCTTACCCAGTCCGTAATTAGCCATACAAATTCTGATTTCCACGATGCCACAATTGTTTATTTCTTTTGGTCTTATGTACATTATTAACTTCCTCCCTTCCATTGCTGGCTCAATCCCGAGAAAATGCGAAACGCAGTTGAAATTTTCTTTTCTAAGATGTCACCTGATCATGTAAACTAAAATTCTTTGCAGTCATATATATAGGTGCATAGAGACTTGAACAAAAGCATCCCCATAACGAGGCTCTGCTCTAATTTTATCGTAATGTGCTCCGAAATGTTTTTATCAATGAACGAATGTCATGTCTTCTTGACATAATTGAAGGAAGGCAAAGATACAAAAAATAATAAGGATGCAGCAATATTTGTAAGTAGTACAGTCTATATTGAGTATATATGTTACTAATAGAACAAATATTGTAAAAGTCATTACCTGTGTTCTAAGGTTAAATTGTGCACCTAGTTCTTCTAATATTACAACTTTTTTATTCTTGATGTAATCAATGAACTCTTTCAGCAGAGACTGGGACTGAAATAAAAAAAATCCCACTTAGAAAATGAAATCATTCTAAATAAAAAGCACAAAGAAGCTCTACTGGTAATAAATTCAAAGTCAAAGCTGAAATAACTTAGATCAGCAGCAAATATTGACCCGTCTGACAAGTGGCTATCCAACCACTAACATTTTAAACATGAGACTTTGAAATCAAAATGTGTGATTCCGAGAATCATTTTTTTTTTCAAAATTACCTCAGACTCTGTAAGTACGTGTTCATGTCCCTCATCTTCAACTGTAAACATCTCTTTCATTTTCAAATACTCCTCGTGTTCCCGTCTCTCTTGCTCCTCTTTTCGTAATCTCTCTTCTTCTTCCTAAAAAAATGAAACAACAAATTCAAGTATTAGAAATCAATATTCTTTTATTAAAAAATGACCCATAGTCGGCAATTTATTATTCAAATCACAGAATTATTTGACTTGTATAAACCATCATAATATATGAAAAATCTCAGATGAATTCACACAACTGACATGAATAGTATTTGGTAATGTCTGAACGAAAATTAAAAGCATAGTACAATTGGTGTGAAATCAAACAAGTGCCTTCCTTATACATAACTGAACAATTCAGAAACATCCTACCAATCTCTTTTCTTCCTGTTCTCGTTTTTCTTCTTCTCTTTTGCGTAGCTCTTCTAACATCGCTTGTCGTTCCTTTCTTTCTTCTCGTTCTTGCAATTCATGCTAAGGCAGAAGTTAAATAATTTCATAACTCATAACATAAAATAAATAAATAAATAAAAGCAAGACATATTTAATACTTGTATATTCTTAATAGATAACACATAAATACGTGTGAACAGTGTGACACTAGGTAACATCTACTTGCCCCAGTGTATTATTTTGACAATCAAATCAGTAAATTAAATAAGTTGAAAGAATATGAACTCATAATTATATTTTATTATATTATTAGTTTATTATTTCTTTTACATTTCATTAAGTACATTTGAGCCACAGCTTATCTTTAACAAATTAAATGTCATCTGTTTTCACATGGTATTACACAAAATTGAAATGCTCTGTATTAAACAATGATACTATTAAAACCGATTCCTGTTTTACTAAACTGGCATTTTTCATCTTTCAAATTTATCTCAATTTTTATATTGACTTTATGAATGGTGGCAATATACATTACTGTAGGATATGTCTTCTATTATTGAAAGAGATATAAATTCAGCCAGTGTTTGTATTTAAGACAAACACTAAACATGAAACCAAATACTGTAAAACACTTTGAAATAGCTACATGCCATTTTAGCAAATTCGACTCCATGCATGAATTAACTGAATCTTAATTTCGATACCTGAAGTGTCAACAATCTTACTGTGATAATATAACTTTATTAGCGACATCTTAATTTAGCAAAATTGCGGATTAGCTAATTTAGCTAAAATAACTTGCCAGTATATTCTAAGATTTTCTGTATTTACACAGTATCCGCTGCAGCAGGATTTTGAAATTAGAAACACACTGAACCAAGACATGGTATGCAGTTCTATATCTTCTTCTACAGCTCTCATAGTCACAGCAAAGATCACAGGGATATACACAATACCTTCATAAAAAATTTATAAAAAATCTACTACAACTTCTGATTCTCGGACTCTCAAGGTACAAGAATTATTGCATCTACTCAAAAACAGTTTGTTAATTTAGTAAAAATCAGAGTTATTGCAAGTTTAACTTGACACTATGGTTTTGTGCAATAGACAATGTAGTAAACTTGTCACATCTTTAGGTGCATGATGTTCATCAATCAGCCAGTCAGAATCTAGGAATACCAGGTATTGTATTTCTGTGGGCAGTCCTCTGGTCAACATCTCAAGATTTGTTCAGCAAGACCATGAATGAGTTGGTTATCAAGTTCTTCACATTTTCCCCGACAGCACAGCTGCTCCATGAGTTTCTTCTAAAACCATATCATTGTCAACAGTCATTCTGTTTTTCGAACATTCCAGCAATGCCAGTTTCTTCAAGTTCACATTTTTACGTTGAGCTGACATCTTGCAACATGTTATCTCGAGCAAAACTTGTGTGTGAGACGATCGCATTAATGATATTCCATTTTTTATTTAGTGCATCCGACTACACTGCTATGAACATCTGTGATATTACATTCAAAACAACACTGACAGAAACATGTTATACTAATGTAACAACATTATTGTTCAAAAGACCTTCGAAATGATGGTATATATCTGTATCTAACCTCTCTCATTTCACGCTTCTGAGCTTTTTTCTCCAACTTCTCCATTTTTTTCTTGCCTATTTTGCCACTCTGTTGATCTACAAGTTCCTGTAATATAGGATCTTCTGTCTCTTCTTCATCATAATCTTCATCTGTGTGAATTAAACCATAGCAACAATTTAAAATATTGATTCTTTTTACCAGACTAAATATTACATCAAAACTTTGGTGACATTTTTTTTTTCTTCTTGGATCCTGCAGAATTGTAATTTTCCAACTTGCTCACAGATACAAAGTATTAGTATAGGATGTTGGAAATTTGTTTCTACCTGCCGCAGACATGTGGGTTTGTTAATTTTCTGGTATTGTGCAATAAAATCTAACCCTTTGCTGCTAGCCTAATATCAGAGTATATTTTATTGGTGAGATAGACATAAGAAGTAAGAGTAAACAAATAATAAATAAACAAACATGGTAGGAGTTACTAAAGGCCTCCCCAGTACCAGGATGTGTGAAGGGGTCATGGATATGACATATTCCTTAAGATAATCCTTTAAATACTAGTGTATTTACCTATATCTAAGTCAGATGATGTATACTGTAGAATATTTTATTTTAGCTGAAATTAATTTTTGCTGAAAAGACTTTTTAGGCGTTTTTTAACAAAAAGTCTAAAATATTCATCAAAATTAGAGAATTGAAGATATCATCACGAAATGAACAAATCTAAAAGAGATCCACCTGAGGTATATATATGTTTAGTATTTAACAATCAGCTTTTAACAAAAAGTCTAAAATATTAATCAAAATTAGAGAATTGAAGATATCATCAGGAAATGAACAAATCTAAGTGTGGTCTACCCAAAATACAAATACACAACATATCAAAGCAATCAGGCTTGTAGTTTTCAAGAAGTCGAAAAAGTACCGGTAAATATTTAACATGGACAATGGATGACAAACAATCACTCGTATAAGTTCTGCTAAACAAAGTCATCAGCGGAGCTAAGAAGAATGTTTCACTACATGGTAGTATGTATCCGTATAAAAGTCTGTTCAAGGTATTTTAGGGGCATTTAGAAGAAGATCCTATTATACTATCACTTACATTCATCATCCTCACCCTCTTCTTGCATGGCTCGTCTTCTTATCCTATCCATTGCCGTTCTCCGTCTGTTTCTAGCACGCACAGGACCAGCATCCTGAACTCGTGCAGGTTTCTCTTTTGGTCTTTTCTTGGCTTTCTTTTCTGCTGCAAAAATAAGAAATACTAAAAATTACAGCAGTCATCACAGAAATGCTGAAACATTGAATTTCTCATCATAGTTTATTGTCCATAAACTGGAATTCCAATCACGATGATGCATAGTACTGATGTATTGTACCGCTTAATTTTCACCACTAGGAAATATGTACAGTAAAATACTTTTTTTTTACTTCAAAGTCATTCTTGCTGAAGGGATGACTCAGTGAAACTAAAATCCTGTAAAAATAATTTTTCCTATACTTTACATTCTACTCATCAAAAAACAGAGAAAATAAACTTCATGAGAAAAAGCTAAAAAGTCTTGTCAGCAAAAATTAATTCCAGCTAAAATGAAGTATTTTATAGTAACTGCTGTGTTTCTTGCAAAAGATAATTGTGGTAATGAAATCACCAAAAACTGTGGTCACAAGGAAGTGTATTGCCTGAACAAAGGCCTTGCTAAATTATTTCAATGCCACAACAGTTACATGTCTATCACTGTTTTTGTACACTTATTCATTAGTTTGAATTAAACGTCTTCATGAATAATCACATAACATAATACTTAGTGCTGTCATCTGACTTCATGAATAATTAATCAAATGATGTAATGCTTAATGATGTCATCTGAATCCATGAATAATAAATCACATGATGTAATGCTTAGTGATGTCATCTGACTCCATGAATAATTAATCACATGATGTAATGCTTAGTGATGTCATCTGACTTCATGAATAATTAATCAAATGATGTAATGCTTAGTGATGTCATCTGAATCCATGAATAATAAATCACATGATATAATGCTTAGTGATGTCATCTGACTTTATGAATAATTAATCAAATGATGTAATGCTTAGTGATGTCATCTGACTTTATGAATAATTAATCACATGATATAATGCTCAGTGATGTCATCTAATTTCATGAATAATTAATCACATGATGTAATGCTTAGTGATGTCATCTGACTTCATGAATAATTAATCAATTGATGTAATGCTTAGTGATGTTATCTGACTTCATGAATAATTAATCACATGATGTAATGCTTAGTGATGTTATCTGACTTCATGAATAATTAATCACATGATGTAATGCTTAGTGATGTCATATTACATTAGAAATACACATTTCTTTCATTTTATAGCAATAGGAATATTAATGAATAGTTAGTAAGAAGAATTTAAACAAGCAATGCACATTTCAATTAAAGAACTGAAGACATCATTAGAAAATGAACAATATGTATAGTATCAAAGCAATCGGAAATATCACTTTTTACCAAAAATGACAAAAATATTCACCAAAATTAGAGAATTAAAGATATCATTACAAAATGAACAAGTCTGAGAGAGATCCACATGTAGTACCCATATGTGTAATATCAAAGCAATTGCACTTGCGGTTTTTAACAAGAAGTCGAAAATATCACTTTTTACCAAAAATGACAAAAATATTCAACAAAATTAGAGAATTGAAGATATCAACATGAAATGAACAAATCTAAGAGAGGTCTACCCAAGGTACATATACACCAAGTATCAAAGCATTCAGGCTTGTAGTTTTCAAGAAGAAGTTGAAAAAGTAAAACATTGACACAGACGACGACGGACAATCACTCATATGATAAGCTCCGCTCGACAAAGTCGACAGCGGAGCTAAAAAGTAAATAAAATATAATAAGTTAAAATCAAGTGTTTGTTGTGTGTTGTTGGAATGCTATGAAGATGAATTGCATAAAGTGTTGTTATTACTTTTAATTTCTTTTTGAAGTATTATATGCGAGAACAACTGTTTTCATAATCTCATGTATTTTCTAATGTTGTTTAAAGTGCCTGTGAAATGGCTGCTATTTTCACGCCTAAAATTATCCATTCATACATAAATTTTATTAATTTTTATGTTTCTAAGCATAAATTATTTTTTTAAGTGAAAAAATGCGTTTTAAACTCAGTCTACGGCAACTTTATTTTTGTGTATTTTAAAACGAGGCTCCTCATTAGCTTCTCATTTGCATACAGAAATTCGCCTTGTGACATCAGAAGGGGAAGTTGCTGGGTAGCTTGCATTGCCGATACATATAAATAAGGCGAATTTCTTGTGCTGTTTTCTCATCTTTGATTAAATTGCCACTTATGTACTTGTTCGTCGTGGAAGAATGGACCATAATGAACACATTAGTATCAATGATATAAAGTACGGCCCAGAGGTATGGCTTCCTCTCATATTTTAGCATTTGGTGGCGCACTTTCGGCGAGAGTCATGAATACTCTTTTCTATTGAACAGCTTTCGTGATTTAAAAATCTTTAATACAGTCTTGTGTAGTGGTTGTGGTTTACAGTGGCTATCTTTTCACTGTGAATCAAGACATTTTTCAACCTTCATATTTGGTTTAAAAATGGTAATTTACCAAAAAAATTGGTCATTAAAGTGCCTGTGCAATGCCCACCCTCACGTTTCCCATTTTAGATCTGTGTCCCACTGAAATGGGCAGTTATTGATTTTTTTGCTGAAAATGATTACTCGTATCCAAGTAAATTTGGGATATTTCTCGTGTTGTAGCCACGCCCACCTATCCTGAAACGGTCGACTGTTTCCGGATTTCCGACTCTCGCCGAAAGTGCGCCACCAAATGCCAAAATGTGAGAGGAAGTCATACCCCTGAGCCGTAATAACACTGATCATTCAGTATACTTTTAAACGATATACATTTTTCGGTCGGTGTTTTTTTCTTATGTTTTGTCTATTTTTTTTTTTTTTTGAGAGAGAGTTTTTAGATGTTGTGTTATGGGCAGTTGCAGTGAAACGTATAGTCATAGTGTAAGTATTCACACGTTTCTAATCGATCCGAAAGTGCGACATCAGTGGACGAAAGCCACTTAACCACAGCTTCTTTTTTTTTGGAAAAACTGTCCTCGTCCATGAAAAAAACAACTAGGTTTAAAGAGAAACGCCGACAACATAAACCTGGCGCAACACTTTTGAAAGAAAGAGATTCCGGACCATGATCACCAAGGCGAATTTCAGAAGAGAGAGAGAGACGGCAAGTGTTTCAAATGAGTTGACTTTTTTTGCGATCTTGATTATCGTTTTATAGAGACCATTTAGTCCCTGTTATGTAAAGAGTAGCAATAATTTTGACAGTGACACGAAAACGAAGCGTCAGACAAACAGGAAATTACACAGCCCTTACACACTGCTAATTGTTTTCATTTTCGAAGGCTAAAAGTTTCTGAATTGTTTGGTGATTGGTGTTGAATGTCGAATTCACACCTGTTTTTTTTTTTACCTCCATGCATGCAGCTTGATCTGTGTAATAATTTATAAAATATTAGAATCCAGGCTTGGTCAATGTGTTTCCACTAAATAAAGTTTTAATATGATGTTATAATTATGACAATCTCGCCATGGATCACGCTAACTCGAATCCACTCTGAATTCATCTGTAAGTGTGTCGATCTCGATTATTTTTGTTATCCAATTAAACGCCGCTTTTAACGCACTTGCCCTCGTCGTAACCCGGCGCGTTCACCTATTTCAACAAAATTTCAATTTATTTCCACGAGGCTGTCATTTATTTAGTAACTGTGCTTTGTCATTTTTTTAATTATTTTATAGTGATCACTATAGTCTAATGTTTAGAATGTCAAAATATGTCCTCTTTTATTTTAATTTTGAAAGTTTTACTCAGACGATCGATGAAATAAAACAGTGTAGTGATGTGATGTGCCTAGTAACCTATTTTGTCCAGCGACAGTGTACAAACGTGCGCCGGTGACGATCACGGTGACCAGCTACACCGGAACGGACATATTTCGCATCTAACTCAACCCCATGAAAAAAAAATTGATACTATGTGTTCATTATGGTCCATTCCTCCTCGACGAACAAGTACATTAATGAAAATTTAGTCAAAGACGAGAAAACTGCACAAGAAATTTGCCTTATTTACACGTATCGGCAATGCAAGCTGCCATGCGACTTCCCCTTCTGACATCACAAGGGGAATTTCAGTATGCAAATAAGCAGCAAAAGAGGAGCCTCGTTTTAAAATACACAAAAATAAAGTTGCCGTAGATTGAGTTTAAAACACATTTTTTCACTTAAAAAAATAATTCATGCTTAGAAACATAAAAATTAATAATATTTATGTAACAATGGATAATTTTAGGCATAAAAATAGCAGCCATTTCACAGGCACTTTAAATAAATTTCTATTTGACATATTCTGGATTTCAAACACAATGTTATTGTTTTATTCCAAACACACTTCAGAAGCAAATCATAGGTGACAAAGCAAACACCATAATCAGATTAATCTGATATACAAGTTCCTCATCATTTACAAAGCAAATATGGTGAACAATGACATTAACAAAAAATGAAAGGAAGCTGTTCATCCTGATGTTTGTAGGTTCATGATGATTTCAAGGTGAGAGAAAGATTTAGTGGCGTGTAAATTTTAGAACTTGTGTTTTAGTGTGTAGCGGTGAAAATCGGTGTGTGTGTGTGTGTGTGTGTGTGTGTGTGTGTGTGTGTGTGTGTGTGATAGCAACTGACAGTGGATAATGGTACCACAGTGGATAATGGTACCACAGGTACTTAGACCGATGAACGATAGGTTACCGGGTTTTTAAAAATTCTCCGGTTATTATCAGTATGTTGATAAAAATGTTCTCAGATTTTATCTAAATGAAATTACAATATTAAAACGCATCCATACGGATCTCACTTTATTAATATTTACGGTAAGAATGAATGTACTGTACTTACTGTCGTCTTCATCTCGACTAGTAGACTGGCTCACATACACTAATATAACAGTGATGAATATCGCTGCACCAACGAGAGTCCACACCAAAATATCCACATCCGACATAGCAAACGTTGTATGTTGTTGTGTGCCGAGGGGTATGAAAAAAAACTGTCTTACGAAATGCCGACTCAAATACGAATCAGCTTCATGTTAATAACAGATTCGATTTCGAATTCTTGCATTTAGAAGATCAAACAGTTTATAAATCTTGTTCAGACTCAATCTTTTGTGTCACTACTTATCTTATCATGTCAAAATCAACCTTCCCACATATCTGTTTCATAATAGACTACCTGGAAAAGAATTGAAACACAATAAAAATAATGCATTGTGAATCCTAGTTGTGAATGTGAAATTAATTATTTTTACGAGTGTGTGTGTTTGCGTGGTCTTCCTCTACAGCTGTTCTGAAATATGTCCGTCGACCAACGAAGAATTTCGTTAAAGGATAATGAAAGCTAGCATTCAAGTTAAATTTTGTGAATTAATTGTGCCGTGATCGGTTCAACTAATCTGCCAACTCTAGGTGTATGACTCAGTCATCCTCCTTGATGAGCAGTTAAATAACCCCGGCAACTAACGCGCGTAATGGCGGCCCGGAATGACGGATGGTCGCCGATCGCGAGGACGAAGAAAGCAGTCACAACAAAAGGGTCAGTTGTTTTAATCAAGTATTTGTCTCCACAATTCATGGAAATTGTCTTTCTGATGATATGTTGAATTGATACGAAGCAGCATTTGGTGTAGCTATTTCTTGCAGCAAGATGTACAGATATATACAAAATGTAGTCAAGAGCTTATTGTAATCGACGAAACGAAACGAAACGGGATAACATACATAATGAAAATTAAACTGTAATCATGGGTTTATACGCACAATGTTTACAAAATATTTATATTCACCTTTCAGTCGTGTATAAACATAAAACATTTGCCGAAAACAACGGGATTATTTTAATTAGTAAATGGTTCGTTTTGCTAATTATAGATAACCAGTAATCTGTAATCAGCGAAACAAGGGTCTTTACACGTACAATATTTACAACTGTCGGTCGAAACTTGACCAGTATATTCACCTTTCAGTGTGATAGTTCTTCGGTTAATATCCATGCATACGAATTACCTGAATTGCATAATAATTCATAATTTTTTTGTTCTAATCACATTTCAATGAAACTTGATACGTAGATGGTCTGTGACATTGTGCAGACTTTATTAATTTTACAAATCCGTGCATATAAATTATCTGATTTGCATAATTAGGCAGTTTTCAGCTTTTTCCATAAATACCTCAAGTACAAGTAATTTTGAATTAATAATAAATGTGTCTCCAATACTCTCAGCACTCAGGAGTTCTTTCTAAACTTTCTTTGATTTTCCTTTGTGCAAACGTGTTATATACACCATTGTTTGTCCTGAAAAGACAGTAATGTCACTATATTAACAGCTTTGCTTAATACATTAATACTTATTAACTTAATGGGCAGGAATTCATATTAGTTATCATATTTCATGACAGACTGGTGGAGTCCCAGGGACTGTGAAGCTATGGTTTAAAAATAAATAAATAATGATTTGTTTTCTGTTTATATTTTTTCAGAGACCAATGTATCTCCAATTTTTTTAGGAATAATTCTCATGATGAAGAAAACCATTGTGATGAAACAGAAAGTTGGCAAAGTACCCCTCCTAAGCTACCCTATGTACATATGGAAGATAGATCTCCCAAAGGAAAATCTCCAAGGACTAAAGCGCCAGGTTATACCATGCCAAAATCACCAGGATTGGTCAGAAATATTGCTGAAGCTATAAAGGCTAGTCCCCCCAAAAAAGCCTCTCACAATACTGATAGTCCACTTGGTAGAAGGAAAAGTAGCGAGAGTCTGAAATATAAGTCTGTATGTGGAAATGATATGAAACATCTTGATGTTATTGATGGGAAGCAAACGGGAGTGGAACAAAGTGCATCATTCTCAGTGATTGACAATGCATTTTCACCTCATCTGGTTGTCTCATCGGATGTAAAGGTGAAAAAGCCAATTCCTGTTCTGATGACCAGAAAAACTTTACTTGAAAGTGATAACCTCAAAAGAGACAAGATTTTGTTGTCTCCATCAGCTTCGATCAGATTGGAAGAGACTGAACTTTATAGTAAAAATCCAGCTGAAACGCAGTCTGTGGCTGTAAATCTGAAAACCAAAGACATTCAACAACATAAAATGCCAAATGATTCTTTGATTTCTAACCAAACCACCAGCAATTCTTCAACAAGTTTAACTCCTGTTGATTTAAAGCACAAAGCTATGTCTGGAAGGAGAACTTCACTGCAATATTCGGAAGACAGAACAAAGGAGTTCCAAGGAAGCACCAGTGCTTTTCAACCTGCGTGTGTACCAAGTTCACACTCAAAACATCAGAAACATACAGACACTGCCAAAAAAACGAGGCCCTTTTACAAGAAGCAGCCAAGCTACAGCGATATTTTGGAGTTAGCGGCGCAAAATGTAGATTGCTTGCAAACTGAATCACTTATTTGCTTAATCTCTGATAATGAGGAAGTCGATGAAGGAGGCAGTGTTAAGGAGAAATTTGGCTCGTATATTATCGAGCAACCCAATTTGATGTTGCAGAAATCGGTCACAACGATCTCTGGTAAAAGCAGCCCATTACCAGTAGTTGCACTCAATAAAGTTTCTAACAAGTCTCCTGTGAGAGTGACTCCAGAATTTCTGCAACAATGTGAGAGGTCTCTTAAGAAGGCGAAGAAGATGCCTGCCAAAGATAAACAAAAAAGGCTGGCTTATAATGAAAAAGGTAAGAATTATAAAAAATTTGATTTGATTTTTTTTTCTTTCTTGAAAACGGACGTTACATTGTATCTGAACTATTTTTGGTACATGGTTTGTTTTACCCATTGAGCATCATCATTTTACTTACATTTCCACAAGAAACACAGGATGATCTCCAGAAATTTAATTTCGTGATGACTTCAAAAGATGATGTAATAATAAAAAAGATTGGCAACTATATTCATAACTCATTTCAATCAAGGAATGAAAATGCCATTTGTTATGTGACACTTGCTTTATCCCATTAACAATTACATGTAACTTTCTTTTTGTAGTAGTAGTTATCACAACTAATCTTTATTGCTATTAACTGATAGAAATATTGTATTTCTAAGGATGCAATAAAGTTATTATTATTACACATTTTGTTACAGCATTTTGCCTATTTCCAACTCCATCTTGCCCGTAATAACAATGAAATAGTATAGGTATAGTTGTTATATTGTCTGTTTGTTGTCATCTTCATCTTCATTGTTAACACTTCTTTGACCAACTTAACTAATAATAAGTAATTTTTATTCATCTTCATAAAGTTTGGAATATTATTAACTAATGTACATGAATAATCTCAGTACAGTTCATGTTTGGGATAACTGGCTCATATATTTATGGTGATATTGTATAAACCCTCTAAATATATTTTTTCCCAAAATTGCTGGAGTAATTTTACACTATGAGATCAATACTGTACATTTAATATCAGCTGAGAGGCAAGAAAATTCATTAATTTTATAAATAATTGCTTTTGAAAAATGCTGACAGATTTACACTTACATGTATACTTGTATTCATTGACAAGTCTGGCTCAATCATGTTCAAATTTCACACATACATCACACATCTTGCCACATGTATGTACATTCATTTGATGATCCAATTCAATATGATTCAATGGTGACCATTTTTAATTAATTTGGATGTTAATTAATCCGTCTATACATGCGCCCTGAGCCATTTCTCAAACATGCCTTGACTGATCACATTCAAACTTAACACACAGAACCACGTCTGATGACTACATACATGTATTCACATCAATTTTCATTACCATTTTGGTCATCAAAATTGCTAAATTCTGATACTTAAACATGTCCGAGACCATTCAGAGATAAACTGAGCAATTGTGTCATGATCATGCATATAGGTTTATATTGTTTTTTGAGATTTAAACAAAGAACAGTTTGATTTCAATCCAGCTTTATAAAATTGTTTTTTGAGATTTAAACAAAGAACAGTTTGATTTCAATCCAGCTTTATAGCATGCATTTTGGGTTGCAGCTGCATGTCATATTTGGATAGAATGAAATTTGACATTAAGGTAGCGAGACTATTATTTGTGTTGAAAATTACGATTTTCACATTTATTTATTAATTGATGAAATGCACCATAAACTTTCATATGATAAAGTCAATATAACATAGAATGTCATGTAAGTTGGTTAAAATGTAGATTTTCTGAAGGGAAGCAAGGCAGCCTCAGTAGTGTTTTCCAAAATCAACAACACAGGTTTAATCTGTGTGCCTATAAGTTTCAAAGATATACTCAAGACAAAGCAATGTTAGGATGTGTTATCAGTAGCTATCTGACACACAATTACTACGTTCACGTTACGGGATCTCGGCACGTGCCGAAATTTTTAATCAGTTGTGTTTGCAGAGGGATTACAGCAGTTGTGTTCACGTTATTCAGGACCCACTTAGGACCGACTGGGCTCGTGCCGAAATCACGCTCTCATTCGTCGATCTGTTGGCCCAAACGATACGCATATGACGATAATAATAATTGTTATAGTGAAATTATATCCATTTGTTGCAATGGTGTTTATTACGAGCCATCGTGCACATGAACGGCAAAGAAGATTCGAAACATAATTATTTTTTCACATCAATGTAAAATGTGCAAGAAAATAGAGGTTGTAGCAGCACATAAATATGCGTCGCTGATGACGGCTTGCATTCATTACTACAGCATCCGACCATCTACTAGTATATCCGAATTTCCTGTCATCGTAATTTCATGCTAGTATCAATCAACTTATGTTTTTCTTAAATTTACCACCGAGGGCGTGATTTCGGCTCATGCCGAGCGTTCAGGCAGCAAATCTCGGCATGTGCCGAGTTTGGTTCCCAAGCATCCATCGGGACCGAGATCGAGTTCTTTTCGGCACGTGCCGACTCGGTCCCGACCGTTCACACACAATTTTCGGCATGTGCCGACTCGGTCCCGAGTCTCAGCACGTGCCGAGATCTCTAACGTGAACGCCACTAATGAGTGTTTCCAAACATTTGAGTGGTTTGTCTTCGCCCCTGTTTGTTTCACAGATTAGTCATTTGCATATGAATGTGTCAGACACAAGGTCACACAGCCACTGAAAAAAATCATTGATTTTGGTGTTTTCATATGCCGATTTTATCCAATTATAGCTATCCCATTCCTTTATTTTTTTGGTTTCCAATAGCCTTACACATTTGGATGCCCCTACACATGTTAAAACAGACCTTGATGGGAAAACAAATTGATTGTGCCGATAAACAAGCTTGAAAATCTTTGCTGTTACTTCATGGACGTTTTCTAGGAGTTTATGTTTTTCAAAATACAAGGTCTTTAACAAAAAATAACGCATACTTATTGTCGTCGGATTAACACCAAATTTTCACAGCTTTAAGGTGACAATGAGAGGAACTTGAATGTGTCCAGACAAACTATTTCATCGATTATTTACCAACGAGTTGTGGTTTGAGTTGGGGGCAATGCGTCTAAAACAGTAATTGAAATTCAGGACACTATTTTTTAAAACGCGTTGCTTGAATAAAACTAACCAGACACATTCAATTTACCAGACTATTGAACAACTAGGAAAAGTGAAAAAAATACTTCTTATCACCAGCATAAATGCGTAATTTTTTTTTCACAGAAAAAGTAATTTTTCACCTTTGATTGAGTAACGCGTCGTAGAATGCAGATACGGGCATGCAAAATACACTTGTGAAAAGCTTGAAGTCTGGCGATTCTAAAAATATATACTTGCCCGGGTCTATTTGTAGTCATTTAGTCACAATTAGAAGATGAAAACAAGTATGCAAATAATAGTCCCGCTACCTTAAATATAGAACAGGAACATGTATTGTCTATGCTTGTATTTTTGAAAATTATTAACCTCCATCCTCAATTTTGTTTTGCGTTGACAGCATATTCAAGTATCATTTCCCCCTAAATCAATTCACCACAATGCATCATGTTTCAGGGTAAACTAAAGACATTACAGTTTAGTTTATAAGGGGCTATACTAAATCATAACTTGTCTACAGTGGGGTGTAATTTTAGACCTTTGGCCCACACATCTCTACTAAACTTAAAGTCCAGTAAATCCCCACACCCTGCTTCCAATATTTTTGATAAATTAACAGTTATTTATAACCATTATGACATAAATTTCATGGTCCTTCCCTTCAGGTTATGCACAGCTCCATACGTATTGAAACAGGTGGTGCTGCTGCTGCCCTGGGCATTGGTACACATCAACCCGTACTTAGTACACAGGATTTACTTCACCTAATAAATCAAGTGAAGGCCCATCCCCAACCAACACAGCGGTTGGTGTTTCTGGACACGGAGTTCGACATGGAGGCGGGCTTGGTACGGCCATAGCAGGCTTGTTGCTTAGCACTAAGTGACCTAGCCGAACGCCTAGTCAGCGTTCTCTATGTGCCCCCCCCCCCCCGAGAACTGATACGTATCATCGGAATGATGACATCGGTTCGCAGGGTAGTTTCCCAAGCCGCGTTACGCTGCTGCCCAGTATAGCGCACCTTGTTGCAGCACCGGGCTCACTTACTAGAACTAGAAAGGTGAGTAATTCTCTCGGACCAAATGAGGGATGCCTTGCCATGGTGGACGACTATTGCCAACCTCAGGCAGGGGTCCCTCTGGACCCACTCACCACGGCTATGACTCTAGTAACAGATGCCTCCCTCACAGGTTGGGGAGTGCACTTATTGGACTAACAAGCCCAAGGAATATGACCCCTGCCTAAGTTTACAAGTAAGCTAAGTATGTGCATGAATACAAATTTTTGATTCAGAAATTTCTAGATTTTTTCCAGTGGTTATTTGAGAAAAAAATAAACTAGTTTTTGAATTATGAATCTTAGTTGTGTGTCTTTTAGCCTCTATTCAAATCAAAATGGTTGCCTGAATATTGCTTATTGAATGCTATTTTGGAAATTGCCACGTCAAATAAGTTTGGGTATTTTATTTTCACATGTTTCATTTAATCATCTTCTCATCAACATATCAATAATTCTAAGATGATGACCCGGAAGTTGATGTTGCTGCTATCTCAATAACATATTATGAATTTTAATAGCCAGTGAAATGAGTAAACCAGTATTATTATTTTTAATTATCAGTATTAATTATAATTGATTGTTTAGATAAGCAAAATATGTGATGTATTCCTTTGTTTTTTTCAAATTAATCTCATCTTTGGTTTTTAAAAAAAGTGCAGTTGTTCTCCCACTTCACATGAGCTTATATTGAAACAAACTTATCCCTACTTTTGCGTCCATCTTAGATTAGAAAATTTCCTGTTCAGGTACCCATAAGTTTCTAGTATTTTTTTTTTTTTAATTTGAAACAGCCAATCATAAAAAAAAAAAGATGTAATGTTATAACATTAGGATTACATAACAATACCCAAATAAATTGTCAAGGAAAGTGTTACTATTTAAAACTTTGAATAACAAATTTGCGCTATTCTGATTGTAACAACAATGTACTTTAAATAGTTGAAATTCAATGTGGTGATTTACCCCCTCTATAGTTCACTATATCAGTAATTTCAGAATTATATTTCTACAAAATTGTGGATTACAGTACAATACTGAAGTATTGTTTTCTATTTAATATAATTCAAATGTCGTTATACTATATTATTGATCATTGTGATTCCTATTGTGACTGGCTCCTGTACAATTTTGCATACTGTTTTAGCACTGATCTTGCCTATTTCTCTTGCCACTGGTTTATTAATTAAACCGGGGTTAGATACTATGTAACTGGTGAATGTACTCAAATCATAGCAAATCATAGTTCAAAAAAAAAACAGTGGAAAAGAGAATATATGGTCACCATACACCTTACTGTGTGATCTTTGATTTAAATAGAGGTTATATTATTAATGACTCTACAAACTAACATCAGATTTAATAAACGAGCATTGTAATTTTCATGTGAGCATCTGGGCTTAAACTTCATTATTGGGCACCCATGTTAAAAATGTCCCATTGAAACTGGGTAGTGAAAATTTTAGGGCTCCAAGACAGTCAGGTATTGTAATTTCTATTGTGACCTCCATGAATTTTGAGACCTGAAATATTACATTCATGTTGATTTTATTGTGATGATAACTACAGTAGTATATTCCATGCTTACACCACCACAGTCGATGCTTTGCACTGTACCTGTGTTTGATAAAGTTCCCAAGTGATATATATACTCTTTACAAACAAATCTTGTTTGATAACTGTATATGTCTCTGTATTCCTCACATTGAGTATACTTTAAAGAGACAATAAAACGTTATAGGTTCGCTTTTCCATATGTTAAATTTGTATTATGCTAAATAATTTTTATATGATATGTAATAAAATGAGCCATGGCATCAGCAATTATGGCATCCATGTGTTATGTGTGTCAAAATCTAACAGATTTATTTTTTATCTGGACAACCTAAAATCCCAGCATTCAAAGCTGTATCAAATCCTGTTTTAAAACACACTCATCACAAATATCGAAACCTAGTATTTATAGAGTGTTCCATATTCAACATTCAGTTGGATACAATCGCAATAGATGTTTGAGTTCTCATATAATTTGTACAAGTTTGGTGGGAATTTTTCTTAATATCTTGTGAGCTAATTGTCCGAATGAGACCAAACTTGGTATAGACTTACTTGATCTGTCAATATAAGATGTGTGCTATGCAATATTGACTTTCAACTTAAATATTTAATTAATATTGAATTTTTGTCAATATCTTGTGAACTAATAGTTCATGTATTTGCTATTTAATATTGACTCAATTGAATTTCCATATTCAATTGATTGTGAATTTTTGTTAAAATTGATGCAAATTTTACCAAATTTAATAGAGATGTCCTGGCTGTTAACTTTGTGTAACATACTTTTGATTTTCAACTTAATCTTCCTACCCGATTTTATACATATAAATTTAAACTTTAGAATTCATAGCCAACTATAATCACATCTTACAAGTTGGGGCTGTGTCATCTTCAGATGACTTGTTTTCTTTCAAACTTTCAACAAAATGATGGTATAGCGTAAAGTAGTTTATTTACCATTTCCGGTGTTCATGACCCACTTCCATTGTTTTTCGCAATTTATAGTTCAACAAATTTTTACAAAATAAACAAGTCTAGTAATTATAAATAAATAACATTGTTTAATCTTTTCACCACCAGTTGTAGAAAATAGTCACACTTATAGTCTGCACTGTCCTTCAGAAGATTGGAACAAAAGTAGCCAAATTTTTTGAGTACAAACTAAAAATTGACTCAAATTTCAACTGTTGGCTACAAAATTAGGGTTGATTTTCTGAAATATTGAAGAAATTTAGAAAAAAAAGTGAAGAAAAATTTGTGTGAGACGTTCTGGTGATGAAAATGTTAACATCAATACACTTTATATACTTTAACCTTAGCAGTTTTATAATAAATTTTAGAAATATCAAATGAAATATCAATGCAAAATCACTTTAATTTTCACAGTTGTCATCCTGACTGTTCACAATTTACAGTAAACTTTATTATCCCAACTTTTGGGAGTTAGGGAGATCTCTGTGCACCGTGAGAATTTTAGTGTGGGGATGCCAAACAAGTCTGAGTTTTGACTGAAGTGTTGCACTATTATTTTTATTTATTTATTTATTTATTTATTTATTTATTTATTTATTTATTTATTTATTTATTTATTTATTTATTTATTTATTTATTTATTTATTTATTTATTTATTTATTTATTTATTTATTTATTTATTTATTTATTTATTTATTTATTTATTTATTTATTTATTTATTTATTTATTTATTTATTTATTTATTTATTTATTTATTTATTAAATAATACTCAAAGACTGATGAAAAAACTTTTGATAGACAAAAAGAAACTAAGTTACATGAACTAAAATAACAAAATATAACAACAACAAAAACATCTAAAAGTTGAAAAAATAAGAAAACTAATATATCAATGTATGAATGTTGTAACAATCAGTGCAGTTTGTTTACATACACTAGTAAACAACAGATTCAGATTGCGTAAATATCAACATATGGGACAATTTAATTGTTCGTTGTGTCTTTGTTGTAAAGCAATCTGCGAGGTCACTGTGTCATATTAGACACATTTTTAATAAATAAATGTCTTTATATTCCTCTGCAGATAGTGCTCAACATTTGGCAACAAAACGCCGCTGGGGAGATATCAGCTTGAAAATAACCTCTCACAGAAAGGACGAATTCAAAGCAAAACTACAGACATCACCTGAAGCCAGAAAGAGAATAAACAGCCGGAGAAACATGCATGCTTCTGACAAGTCAAATCAACAAGGAACAAACAAACACATCTCAGAGAGCAATTTAACGATCAGTGAGAGAAACAGGAGAAAGTTTCAAGATAATTTGCAAGGGAAAGCAGCTCGGCTAAAGATGGAGAACGAAAACATCCATTCAGAACGAAATGCCAAAAAGAGCTGTCAAGATGAACTGACACCATCAACATCAGTTTTTGGTCTTTTCCAGAAAATTGGAACTCTTGTAAATACTTCAACCAATGAGAGTTCCCCTAGCAACGACAACTTTGAAAAAACGGACAAGAAAAAAAGCAACATCTCAGCTGCACAAATAGATATAGCCAAGTTAAAAGAAATGCTGGGTCCCCGAAAAGTAGTTGATGAAGATGTAACTGTTAAAGAAGACATACTGGAGGAAAACAACAGCGATGCTGCTTTCAATGATGACTGTTATGATGATGATCCAGAAGTTGGGGATCTTTCAGAGCAAATAAATGATGCCAAATCACACCACGAATACGAGATAAACGATGAAGGATCTGATGGCAGTGGTGGTTCATTGTGCAAAACAGAAGAAGAATCTCCAGATCAAATAGAAGGTAGGTGTTCAACAATCTATCTCAGTTTGTAGCTGTCATGCCTTATTATATTTTATTAGATGACTATTTGTTCCTTTATTTTTCTGATATATTTATATTTTTTGTTTAATAAAGACATTAAATAGTAGTCCTTACACAATTCAGTGTAATAAAGCAGTGCAAACATTTTTCAATACTCCATACTGTGTAATTAACAATCCTGGCAATGTGACTGGTCAATGCGAGCAAATTGAACTTTTGACAACATGACAGGAATCACATCATACACCATTGAATATCTTGAGATATTGGTGGAATTGTTATAGAAATTATGCTTCAAATAGAGCTCTACAGTATACATAATTAAAGTACTGTAGAATACTTTTCGCTTAGAATTTATTTTCGCTATTTTCGCTGAACAAATGATTTAGTGACAATAAAATTCAGCGAATATGCCGTTGTTCCTATATTCTACATTCAACTAGTCAGAAATCAGTGAAAATAAATTCCATACAAAACACCCAATATCGGCGAAAATTAATTCCAGCTAAAATAAAGTATTTTACAGTATTAATACAGCTGTGTTGCAAGCTTCTCACGATGCCAGTGTATATCATAATGGAACATAAGGAAGAGCTTTTTTTTTTATTATTATTTGTGCATTATGGCAGGCTTGTCATTTTAATTAAAGCTGATCACAAATCCTAAAGCTGTGGTTTTTATTTGGAAAAGCAGTCAGCTTGTTTGTATTAGTGCATATTATTTGTTATGAATCTACAGACGGTTAAAGAGTTGATTGCGAGCTGGGTCTGTAATTTGAGAAAGTTGTTGGCTAAAATTAAAAAAGTTATAAATGTTTATTTTATTTTATTACATTTTACTAGTAGCTTCGCGGTGAGTGGCATTTGCAGTTAGTGGCATTCGCTGTTAGGGGTGATCTCATATTCAAACATGCGGGTCAAACCTACGAAAACCCAAACCGCCCTAAACCGCCCGAACAAAACCCAGTTTTGCGGTTTGGAAGTTTAAACAATAGACAGTGCGGTTCAGGACAACCGCACGAATTTGCATAAAAACTGCGGTTCGAACCGATCTCATTCACACCTCATTCAAGCTGTTGTTTATTTTTAGGATTGGCAAAGTTTACATTGCTAGATAGTTGTCTCTAAAATGTGTCGATTTATTGGTGTACAGTAGTCATTTTACCGTGTGCCTACCTAAAAAAACACTCTTTTATATATCGGTGAACAGCGTGCCGAATAAATTGTTTTGTTTTGATAAACTGTTATGCTCGAGTCGCAAATTGAGCAGAGGACATGAATCAGACTTTTCATTGGGCTGGACAATTGATATTTGTCTCTGACAGCTAATAAGTATCAAAAGACGAACATTTGTTGATACAAAGTTGCACTTGAGACTTACGCTATTGTTGCGCGTTCAATTTTCAAACAGTTCTTCCAGGAGTGCGGCATCGCAAAATCCGGAAAAACAAATGCAGCGTACGCCATGAAAATTTATTTCGATTTGCTGCACATCGGTTATTTGCAGTTTTTCTTATTCAATTTCCAGTGACACGAAGTATCAAAACAGAAAATTAAATTAAATGGACTCGCGCTGATTATTTACGGCTATTCAGACGAGACTGCTTATAAAAAACGAACCCTGACCTCTGAAAATACCTTATTCATAGAGTGCCTTGTACCTAAGACCGTCGCCGAAGGCGACACAGTGCACGTTGCGACATTGCAATCGATGCATGCTGGGTGACAAGGGGAAATTCTGATTGAGGTAACCAAGATGGCTGCGTTGAGTGCATGATTTTCTGCGGTGTTTAAAACAACACCTCGCTGCCTACTTTGCCCACAGTCCTTCAAGGCACTGTGCTTCGATGTATTTTCTAAAATAATCGTTTATTTTTAGTTAACCGGGGGTTCGAAATGTGTGCATTTTGTCACAGAAAAGTAAGATATCGGCAGCGGTAAATACCCGTAATTTCCACGCAATGCCGTCAGCTGACAATGTTACGGTGGTCGTAGCACCGGAGTCGTAGCATTAGCCCCGACTTTAGTTTTGACACAGTGATAGAGGGACTGTGGTTTTCAGATGTTGCCATTATCGATTTAATACTTACATCATATTTTGATAACTCGCAGTCTCACAGACTTTACAAACTTAACCAAAAAATGTGTTCTATGAATTTATGAACTGACATGGACACAAAACTGACCGTACTTATTGCGGACAAAATGTACCAGTTCGCTATGGATAAACATATTTTACTGACAATGCCAAATATATATATAACGTAAGTAATTTATCCTAAGAAGCTGCTCATTAAAATTCTAGTGCATCTTTTCCCTGTTTTGTTTCAAACATTATTTACCATATATATCTCAATAGAGAGGGTTTATGGTATCACTTGATTCACATTTAATGACAAAATATAACAAACCATCACGTCTGTAATTAATTCCAGACAAATTGAATAACAATAATAATTGTATTGACTTGTACCAAAATGTAAGTTGTGGGAAACTGATTATTATTACCAATCACAGAAATAAATGAATATAATTTTCATCACACTTATAAATAACATGATGAAAATAGATTTGTGAAACAAAGGCAAGTTTGTTTTTATTAGCATTTACATGTACAAGACTTGCAAAGAAAAAAAAAATCGCTGCTGTAATTCTTAACACTTCAAAATATAACACTCAGTATGAACATGGAGCTGCATAGTATACATCTTTTTTTTTTTTTCCTACTGAAACCAGGCTGAAACAGTATTGTAAGAAAAACCTAGGTTTCCCTAGGTCTGTCTTCTTTGTTCTCTGTTGTTTGTTTTCAGTGGGGGCGTTAATGGGCAGTTAATCCAGAGGTTAGGTTTAAACCTACTACTAATTTGCATATTGTAGGTCTAGTAGGTCTGAATAGGGCAGGTCGGGTTTACCCAGGTTAACCCAGGTTTGACCCAGGTGTTTGAATATGAGATCACCCCTTAGTAATTATATCTCAAAAGTGAATATTCGTGGTGTATTTTAAATCTAACCGGAGCGGAAGTGGGATTTTGTTACTACTCTAATATATCCAAGCATATTTTACTATAAGGTAGTAATTACTAAAGTTAGTGCAGTTAAAGGCCCAATTCACTTGCCCCGGGCAAGTGTGAATTGGAGGTGTGGCTATTCTAATGCATGGTGTTAATCACTTGCATAGCCTATGACGCATCCTGTTTCAGCGGTCCAACATCACGTGACTTTGATTGACAGTAGTAATTATTCAAGATTTGTCGCGCATCTCTTTCCCCGGTTCATGTTTTTTACTTTTATTCGCCAAAATCTCAGCTCGTACACAATTTATTGTCATAAATATTACACACAGTCACTGCTGTGATATTCATAGTCACATGCATCCACTTTGGCACGACATAATCGACGTGTAAGTTCGAGAAAACACGTTTTTACCGGAGCTTGGCTGGAGTTGTTTACTACAGCGTGACAAGCAAGGAAATAAT
The DNA here is from genome assembly GCF_978046115.1 of Saccoglossus kowalevskii. Classification (NCBI taxonomy): domain Eukaryota; kingdom Metazoa; phylum Hemichordata; class Enteropneusta; family Harrimaniidae; genus Saccoglossus; species Saccoglossus kowalevskii. The sequence continues at coordinate 13,370,856 of NC_140650.1, read as the reverse complement.
CCCTATTGTTTAGGAGCGTATTTATAGTATACCTGGGCCTTTAACTGACTGTGAAAAGATACAGGCCCGATCTAGCTGTCATGTTAAACATTTAATCTGTTTATAACCTTTTCACCACCCTTTTTTCATCACTAATTCACAAAATAGTCACGTTTTTATAGTCTGCACTTTTCTACAGAAAATTGGGTCAAAAAGAGTCAATAAACTAAAAATTGACTCAAATTTTGTCTGTTGGCTCTAGAATTAGGGTTCATTTCCAAGGGATGAAAATTTTCCTGCGTATTTCCGAGACCCAGGGATCGATTATCTGAAACGTCTAAATCCGAAGAGAAAATTTTAGGGGTGGGAGGGGTTTAAATACAAATCTTGTTCATTCACCAAAAGTAAACATGCTGGCAGGTCTTTGATGTCGGCTGCAAGAGGCCTGTATCAGTGTATGGTCAAAGGGAGACAACTCGTGGTGTCTTCAATGCGGAATGTTCGCGACTCTTTTCATCAGTGCAATCGTAAAATCCGAAGTGGTTTTGAAGTGTTCGAAGTAATATGTAACGATTAGCATGATTGGCTGGGTTTGCTCTGACGGGCCAATCAGTGAAGAGCTTTCATTATTTTTTTTCACCAACGGCGCTATTTTATCGTTTTAATTGTTAGCTGTGCGGGATTGTTGTTTACAAGTTTCATGCAGCGATATTGGTGAAATTGGTTACAAAAGACAACAAGTCAGCTGTGCAAGAGATCGATAAAGACATTAGAAACAAATTTCGTTGGGCATGGCTTGACAAGAAAGTGACTTTGACCGTGAGAATCGGAAAGAAAGATGAAGTGGTAACTGAAAAATTTAGTGAGTTCATCGACAAGTGCGAGGTCCTGGGAAAGGCGCAGTGTCTGTATTGTAACGATTTGAGCAACTTACAGTTCTTGGACCCCGGCTACTTTACTTTCAGGTGAAAATTTAAATTCTCATTCTCATCCCTGATTTCCAGAAATATTAAAGAATACAAGAAAAAAGTGCTTAAAAAAGTTGGGCAAGAAAGTCTGGTGGTGAGACTAGGTTTCATGTGTTCACATGATGTTACAAGTTACAGAAAGTTTTTATAGCAGAGTTGGGTAATTATGGCTAAAGATGCACAACTTGGGAGTGACAAGCATTTTAGAGGGGGTGGTTATTTACCCTATTATTGACTGATTTATGATGATTATCGACTCTATTGATTATGAAGTTCTGAAGATGGCCACAGCTGTAGAAATCATTTGATATATTGATTCGAAAATAAAATAAAAGTTTCAGCTACATCTTGTAAAATCTGTACTGAAATGTACTGTTGTTTTAAAACATGGCTTTGTTTTTTACCTTGCCTTGCTAGGTATAAGTGTTACAATGCCTGTAGTTGTCATCGGCGGTGTTGTTAACAATTCTTGAGGCCACTGGTAGCATAGTGGTTGTCGCATCAAACTCATGATCGGTAGACCCAAGTTCAAATCTTACTTTAGGCTGAACATCAAAAGGGTTGACCCCTACCCTGGGTGAGTGTGCCACAGACTCAATGGGAAGGCCAATTCCACTGGCTGAGATTCATTCACTAACGAATGCAATATTGGGGGAACCTTGGTTAAGGTCCGCAGGTGCTTGTGTTCGACCGAACCTGGTTTACGCCAGGATAGCGCATTAAAATTTGATAGGGAGATGGCGGTATATAATAATAATTTATTACACTACAAATCATAAAAAATACAGTAGCTAAACTTTATGATAAAATTAAAATTAAAAGATGTTAAAAGCTTAATTGGAAAAAAAAATTTAATGATTCTCCCAATGTAGAGGTGATAGCTATCATATACCTGATTTCTGTTTTGCTTTATTTATTTTCGGTCTTTCAATTTCTAAATTATGATCACTAAGCCTAAATTTACTCACAATTCTCCGTAGGCTGAAGTTTGTTATTTCGCTTAGGTATAAAGTTTCTATTTTCTAAAACGATTTAAACAATTTATATGTTCTCATTTTATTGCCATCTTTACCATTTTTACTGTGAGGAGATTTTAAGCTTTCTTTTCATAATTTTTCATAATCTTTTGTGAGTTTTATTTTAACAACATTTGAGATTTGATCAATGTTCACTTTATGTTTTATTGACTCCCATGTGCGAAGCACAAAATGGGAGTCTTTGCAGTTAGTGTGTCTGTATGTGTGTATGTGTGTATGTGTGTATGTGTGTATGTGTGTATGTGTGTGTGTATGTGTGTATGTGTGTCCGACTGTTCCACTGCTATCTCAAGAACCATACATCGGTTTTTGATGAAACTTGGTGCATAGATGCTCTGGGCCAATGCGCAGATTTGATTAGGTTTTGGTAAAAATCCATGCTCGTTAATTACCTAATTTGCATGATAATTAGCTAATTTTTAGCTGTTCTATGACTGTTCCACTGATATCTAAAGAACCACTCATTGGATTTTGATGAAACTTGGTACATAGATGCTCTGAACATATGCGCAGATTTGATTAATTTTTGGTAAAAATCCGTGCATATTAATTACCTAATTTACATGATAATTAGCTATTTTTTAGTGGTTCCATGACTGTTCCACTGATATCTAAACAACCACTCATTGGATTTTGATGAAACTTGGTACATAGATGCTCTGAACTAATGCTAGGTTTTGATTAGTTTTTGGTAATAATCCGTGGATACTAATTACCTAATTTGCATAATGATTAGTCAATTTTCGGTTTTTCCACTGATATCTCAAGTACTAATCATCACATTTCAAATGAAACTTGGTACATAGATGTCATACGACACTGCACAGACCTGATAGTTTTTATGGTAATATCAGTACATATTAATTACCTAATTTGCATAATTAATTAATTTTCAGCATTTGATATAAGTAGTTAGCATTACATTTCAATGAAACTTGGTACTTACATACTCAAGGACTATGCAGAGATTGATTGTTTTCGATAAATATTTGTGCATATTAATCACCTAATTTGCTTAATTAGTTAATTTTCAGCTTTTCCATGGGTATCTCAAGTACTAATCATCGCATTTCAATGAAACTTGGTACATAGATCCTTTAGGACTATGCAGAGACCTGATTAGTTTTAGGGTAAATAATTGTGCATATTAATTACCTAATTTGCATAATTAATTTTCAGCTTTTCTACTGATATCTAAAGTACTAATCATTTACATTTCAATGAATCTAGAATTATGCAGACCCAATTAGTTTCCGGTAAATATTTGTGCATATTAATCACCTAATTTGCATAATTAACCAACTTTCACACTGATATCTCAGGTACTATACATCACATATCAATGAATGTACATGGATGCTGTAGGACAATAGACAGACCTGAATAATTGTGGGTTATTAATTAACCAATTTTAAGCTTTCACACTGATATCTAAAGTACCGTAAAAACTCCAAAATTTCGACCGGTTTTAAATAATTGGCGTTAGAAATGTGACATGTTTTTAGAGTCGTGGCCGAGTTGTAACTCAAAATCTAAACAAAGTCATCAATCAGTGAGTATTATGACAAGCAAAACAAAACATCAAGACGCGCAGAAGAGGTCAGCACAAAACTAATAGGTCAAAAGACAAAGCTGTCTCGCACTACCTAGGAAAACTTGCGAATGTTCGAAGTACAGGTACCCAAGTACAGGTACCCATTGGACAAAAGATACATGGAAGTTTAGCAAACTATCTCCCCGACCCAGTGCAATGTATCCGGTTAGAATCAAAGCTCACGTGTCCCTTATTTGAGGGACCAAATTCTGCCGTAAATTCGCCCTTGGATTAAAAAATAAAATGGGATTTAAGAAAATAAAATGGGACTTTTAAGGTGTATTTTGGCGTCATTTTTCGGACATTTCAATCAATCCTGCCGGCTAAAATAGAGTCTAAGTTTTACCGTAGTCATTGACGTCTGTCTATTCAAGAGTACACGTGTATGATTTTTATCGTGACTAGCGTGAGCGGGTAAGCTTCCTTTCGAGAATGAGCTGTTATCACTGTGAACAATGTTAAATTATTCTTCAGATGACCAGTTTATTTTTTAAAAACAACTAATTTTTTTATTTAAAAAAAAATCATGCCGTTTTCGCATCAAAATCCAAGCCAAAATATCGTACTACAACATCAATCTCTTCGCATTGCGTTCAATAACATTAACATATTTAAATAAGCTATGGTAATTTGAACACGTTGGCATCATCCAGCTTTTTGATTGGTTAATTAGCGATTTGACCTATTTGACCTAAGAGAACATGGCGGATATCCTACAGCATCAAACGTTTATACGAGACCGGAATCATTCGCTTACGATGAAACTTAGTTGACTTTTATTTGTATTTCATAACCATTCAACAAATTTATTTTGTGTACATTATTATAATCACTACTGAGTACAGTAATAATCAACAATTCAGAAACGCAGCATGCCGAGATTTTTGTGTTCGTATTTATTTGAAACTTCGTTTATTTAGAATATATTTTCGTTACCAATAAAATAAAAATCTCTCAGTCAATCAGAAACCCGGATTCATGCCTTTGAGGAAGGTCCCGTTTGAACGCTCACATCGTTTTTTTTTTTCGTTTGGGGGAAAACTAAAACTGGTCGCAATTTTCGAATAAGAATGAGTCGGCAATTTTTAGTGGAGTCGAAAATTTGGAGGTAAATAAAACACCGAAACCCGGCAAATAAATAGCCAATCGAATTTTTAGAGGGGTCGAAATTTTGGAGTTTTCACGGTACTAATTATTCCATTTCAATGAAACTTAGTACAAAGATGCTCTAGGACAATGTACAAACCTAATTAGTTTGGGGTAAAAATCTGTTCATATTAATTCCCTAATAAGCATAATAATTCATAATTTTTTGGTTCTAATCACATTTCAATTAAACTTGGAGACATAGATTTTCTGTTACATTGCGCAGACCTCATTAGTTTTACACTCAAATCTGGTCATATTAATTTTCTGATTTGCATAATTAGTTTTCAGCTAAGTAATTTCGAATTATATTTAATGTGTCTCCAATACTCTCAGCACATGGGAGTTCTTTCTAAGCTTTCTTTGATTTTATTGTTTCAAAGTCATTGTGGCCCATTATATTTTCTATATGTTTTATCCAGCTAGAATTATTCTTAACTGCATCTCCGAGAGCACATTTAAGGTAGAGATGCAGTTTATTTGTGAATTTCAATCAAAAATAGTTTTTTTCGTTTTTTATATAGATTTTTATATATAGATTCTGTGAAAATTTGACCAATGAATTCTTATTGGAACACCGTTAAAATTGCTGTTTATTTTCTGGTTAAAAATAAAAAAACACTCACACGTGGCAATGTTTATGTCCAATTGCCTAATTTGCATGAGTAACCAAATAACCGGACCTTTGATTAACAATATGCAAATCGAGATTGTACGGGTCATAGTTCATTCAATTCACGCGCATGTGCAATTATTCTCAAATCAGTTCTCGCTCGCTAGCAAAACAAACATTATATTTCCTCAGCGTTTTTTCCTAATTTTTATCATTACATTATGCGTGGTGTGAAAAGAAAGATAGGTAGAAAGAAGATTCAGATGATTTCTATGTCGGAAGAGGCAAAAGCTACACTGAAGGCATCAGCCCACCGAACGAAAAACAAAATCGATGTGAGCGTCCAAAAATGACTTTGCGAGTTTCTGATTGACTGAGAGATTTTATTTTTAAAAAATTGTTCTCAAAAAATAAACTGAGCATGTGAAGAATAATTTAACATTGTTTACAGTGATAACAGCTCATTGTCGAAACGAAGCTTACCCATTCACGCTAGTCACAATAAACATCATACTCTTGAATAAGCGTCAATGACTACGGTAAAACTTAGACTCTATTTTAGGCATCTGGAATGATTGAAATGTCCGAAAATGATGCCAAAATACACCTTAAAAGTCCCATTTTAAGGCATAATCTGGTCCCTCAAATAAGGGACACGTGAGCTTTGATTCTAACCGGATATATTGCACTGGGTCGGGGAGATACAAACTTTTGTGTATCTTTTGTCCAATGGGTACCTGTACTTCGATCATTCGCAAGTTTTGCTAGGTGGTGCGAGACAGCTTTGTTTGCAACCGGACGAACTCCGTTTAATTCAATGAAGCAAACAACTGACAATGCTAAAATAAATTGCAGAGGTACGCTAAAATTAATTGAAAACAACCAAATAATTTCAATGAAAAATAAATCACAGAGAGAGGTAACTTGATACATTACGGTAACAACTCTTTTGATGCGCTGACCGCTTCTTCGCGTCTGATGTTTTGTTTTCCTTGTCATAATACTTACTGATTGATGATTTTGTTATGATTTTTGAGTTTTTTAGCCTGCAACTCGGCTACAACCTTTGCTTTTTCCGTGAAAAATGCGGAAGTTTACGTCAATTTGACGGACATTACATTTTTTTTAAACTAACGAAGCACACTGTTTAGCACTCCTATTTTTTTCATTTGCCGATTTCTATTCAGAAAATTCGACCGCTCGAAATGCACTTTAATTTTGCACTCTTAAAACATGTCAGATTTCCAACACTAATTATTTAAAACCGGTTAAAACCGGTTAAAACTTTTACGTTAGGAGCTGGAGCTCTCTTCTTGCAGGCGACCGTCGCCGGTAGTACAACACCATGTTTTGTACGTACATGCGTGCGCTGATTGTCTGTGACTGTCTTAGAAAATCCCTGATAAGGCGTTGCCAAAATCGGAAAAAATAAGAAAATGCCTCCTTAAAAAACGAACAGAATTCAAATATTTCTTTTAACAAATATGTTGCAGTGGGAAAAATGGGATTGGAAACGATGAACAAAACTTCTGTGCCTCGCGTTTTGATTCTAGGATTACGCGATTATTCATTATTGTGGGTTCGCTTCCTGGAGTTGGTTCTCAATACTACATAAAAATCATCAAGGATAAATAATTTAATATCCCACTTTGTACTCTTCACGGTAAACCATAGGCTCTGAAATACTCGTAGATTTTTTATTGAAAATACACCGAAGAGAAGCCATGATGCTTTGATCGTGATAAAAGGTCACCTTCCTAGGACCGCCCCCTGTTTAATAATTCATGAGATGACGTCATATTTACTGGGCATTGCCACGTGTTTTTACCGACCCCATCAAAACACTGGTATGAATGACGTGTTTCTGATTTATATATTCAAGAGCAGTTGTTCTGGTCCAACGATTTTACATAAAATGTCTATGTCTATACGTTAACTTTCAATTTCAATAGTCTAGAAAGTATGACAAAGCAGTAATTCCTGGTTTAACGCGCAAATATGCAAATTAGCCTTTTTCTCGTCTTCTATTTTTGGTGAATTCTTGGGTTTTAAATTAAAATAGCTGATAGACGCTTTGACCATTTGCCTCGAAATTTTCACACATTATTGACAAGGTGTTCCCCCTTCAAAATGCGTCCGGACAGTTTATTACGGCGAGTGGAACAAAAATAACAAGTCCGCAATTAACATGGATATATAAATTATGCAAAAATAGAAAAGAGTGAACTTTGAGGTCATGCTGTGCGACTTTGAAAGCTGTTAGAGAGATGAGTGGACGCATTTGAATTAGTAGTATACCAAGGTATCCAGTGATGTAATTTTACCCACAAACGGACTTGAAGTTTTTAAGCTAATTTTTTTTATACCACTTTTGTCCAAAAAAGCATATTTTTGACCCAAAATCAAAAACCCATTCTGGATATTTAAAATAAAGACAAGTTTTACAAAGTTTGTATAATAAGCTTTCAGAAAATATATAACATGTTGGATATATAATACCATCTTCATTGTCTAATTACTCAATTAAAAAGCAAGCCAGGGTATCAGGCAGGGTATTTAGCCTGAACCAATATTTAGTTGCCAATGTTGATGCCTATATTCTTATTGGCGTTCTGCCAAGTTCTCCTTTAATACCGATTACAGATGTAGTTTTACTTACACCAAGTATGAAACGATAAAATTGATTACAAGTTTGTTCAAGGTTAATGTCATCTTTTACTAAATCACAAACCCAGATTTCTGCCTCATACATTAAAATTGGTGAAATTAGTTGGTCAAATAACTTTAAACACAGTGAAGGGGACACCATTTTGTGATTTAATATGGTTTGTCGTATAGATATAAAAGCTTTCATTGCTTTGTTTTTTACATATAAATGTACCAAAATGAGCCAAGTACGGGTAGGGAGTACATTTAGACAAAAGTGTTACAGCAAGTCTCAGAAGTATTGGGGCAGCCAATTTGCAAACTCATGAGCGAATTGGTTAACTGCTTGGTTTTTGGCTAAACAGATGGCTTTCGAATCTCGCTGGCGGCGTCTTGTGATCACGCCAACTTACGGCGAATCTATATAACAGTAGGGAACGATCGTCATACTTGAGGAGCTAATCAGCGACGATTTTACAGTTGGGTGTCGATTTCGCTTTCAAATATACTAGGGAAAGTGTTCTACTTCTTTCGTATCCACGTAAAAATGACGAATGACTTTTTTAGCAGTCGGCTTAATTTTACCTCAACAAATCTTTTGTATTGTGAAAGTTTGTTATTTTCTCCCTGATTTGTAGGAAAATATTTCTCAACTTAACTATTTACATTTTGTTGTTTCAAGCAGTGTTCAAGATGGCTATCCCCATATAATATCGGTGAAATAATCGCATTTATCATATTATCACTTGTACGCCAGCTGACTGTGGTTATTTTCAGGCTCACCGACTCAAATTACTCATAGGGGAATCCAGACATGTACCAGGCTGCGTAAAAAGCATTCTATGTCGCCTACTGCAATATAGACTCACCCAGAGTGGACGCGATCACAAGTCGACGCCAGCGAGATTCGAAAGCCAACTGTTTAGTCAAAACCCAAGCAGTTAGCCAATTCGCGAGCATGTTTGCAAATTGGCTGCCCCAATACTTCTGAGACTTGCTGTATTACGAACACTGTTGAGTCACTCTCGTCAGGCCAAGGGGAATTATTGTAGTTCAATGATTAGACTTGTCTGGTCAGTTACGGGGCACTTTTGTTTACGAGGCGTCCATTTTGCTACGTTATAGGGGTCAAACTGCATTAATATATAATTAATTAAACATGGCTCCTTCACGTCCACATTTAGTTTTTGTAAGATGGAACTAGTTTTAATTCGTTAGATTTTAATAACTAGTTCCAGTTCGTACCTCTGATATTTTCTTTCTCAATGAAGTGTTTTGCTGCACCCGTAATTGTTGTAAAAATCCCGTACATTTTACTCCGCAATACCCTCACCCTGTACTCGCGATATTTTACCACCCCCCATACTCGCTACATTTTATCACTCGTACTTGCTAAATTACCTCCATGTACTCGCTAAATTACCACCCGTACTCACTATAAATATCACCCGTACTCGCTACAAATATCACCCATACTTGCTACAAATATCACATGTACTCGCTATTTTCTGAAAAGTACTTTTCACTCGTACTTGGCTCATTTTGGTACATTTATATATATATATATATGGGAGATGGCCACACAGCCCTGTCATGTAGTCCCAAACAGGAAATGACTTCTGTGGCAAAATGCACTAGGTGTCAGCACTAGCACTTGCAATTTGCACTTACAAAAAAGAAAAAAAGCCAGGAGAGATAACAGTGACATTCAATGTCTCAAGAATCGTATGTTGGTTTTTAATGAAACTTGGTGTATAGATGCTCTGGGCTAATGCGCAGTTTGATTAGATTTTGGTTGAAACCCATACATATTAATTACCTGATTTGCATGATAATTAGCTAATTTTAGCTGTGCCTAGACTGTTCCACTGATATCTAAAGAGCCATTCATTAGATGTTGATGAAACTTGGTACATAGATGCTCTGGACTAATGCACAATTGTGATTAGTTTTGGGTAAAAATCCATGCATATAATCAACCTAATTTGCATAATGATTAGTCAATTATCGGCTTTTCCACTGATATCACATTTCAATGATACATAGGATGATAACCTAATTACCTAATTTGCATAATTAATCAATTTCAGCTTTTGCTATTTCAAGTACTATTCATTACTTTTCAATGATACTTGGTACATAGATGCTCTGATTAATTTTAAGTAAAAATGTGTGCATACTAATCAACTAATTTGCATAATTAGTTAACTTTTGACTTTTACTGCAAATACTAATTATCCCATTTTAATAAATCTTGGTACATAGATGTTCTAGGACAATGTACAGACCTGATTAGTTTTGGGTTAAAATCAGTGCATATTAATTGCCTAATTTCCATAATTAGCCAATTTTCAGCTTTTACACTGATATCACATGTACTAATTATTCCATTTCAATGAAATTTGGTACATTGATGCTCCAGAACAATGCACTCAGTTTTGGGTTAAAATCAGTTCATATTAATTACCTAATTTGCATAATAAATCATAAGTTTTACCTATAATCACATTTCAATGAAACTTCATACATAGATGGTTTGTGGCAGTAACTATCTTAATTCAATGAATTTTGGTGCATATATACTCTAACACAATGTGATGATCAAATTAGTTTTAGGTTTATATACATCTATAATAATTACCTAATTTGCATAATAATTTACTTTTCAGCTTTCCACTAATAATTATATTTTTACCTCTTACAAATCAACTATTGTAATGTATAATTTGGGGTGTTTTTTTTTTTTTATTAATACTCAACTTCTTTTGAAGTTGCATAGAAGAATACTTCGATATTAAAATGTGGATGTGAATGTATTGTCAACATAATGCATAGTAGCACGTGTTTTCACAATGCATTAAATGTCATTTTTGTGTTGACTGACAGATGATGGGTCTTACTGACAAGCAAACAGTGTCCTAATACATTTCTATGCAGTGTATGAATCTAAATATTTTACTGTAATTTAACTGATGGTTAACTTTTGTTATTATTCTCATTAAATATCATAAACATGTCAAAACACTTGTCAAAATTTGACAGCAATTGAGTTTGTGCATGTTGAAAAAAAATAATTGATTGCTGAATATTTGTGGTAGCTTTATTATTTACAGTTTAATTACAAAGGCATCTCCAGGATGAAAAAAACTATTAGGCAAACTGGTCATCAAAAAAAAGCAAGTTATTACCGGTATATTTAGCTTCGCTATTGACTTTTTGAGTGGAGCTTATCATATGAGTGATTTTAATACTTCTTGAAAATTACAAGCCTGATTGCTTTAATACCTGGTGTCTATGTACCTTGGGTTGACCTCTCTTAGATTTCCAGATAATATCTTTAATTTTCTAATTTATGTGAACATTTTTGATAAAAGGGAATATTTTTGACTTCTTGTTGAAAACAGCAAATCCCATTGCTTTGATACTGTACATTTAGGCACCTCAAGTAGACCTCTCTCAGATTTGTTCATTTTGTGATGATATCTTCAATTCTCTAATTTTGATGATTATTTTTGTCATTTTTTGTAGAAAGTGATATTTTCTACTTCATGTTAAAAACCACAAGTCCGATTGCTTTGATATTACATATATAGGTACTACATGTGGACTTCTCTCAGATTTGTTTATTTCATGATGATATCTTCAATTTTCTAATTTTGATGAATATTTTAGTGAAAAGTGATATTTTCGACTTCTTGTTAAAAACAGCAAGTCCGATTGCTTTGATACTATACATATTGTTCATTTTCTAATGATATCTTCAGTTCTTAATTGAAATGTGCATTGTTCACGTCCATACTGATTCCTTGCTAAATATATTGCCTGATTCAGTTGAAAGTTTGCACATATACCTATAAGTAATATTGTAGGCTGTGTTATTTTGTGATTCAATCAAATTTGTCAAATTAATGGCCATTTTGATTAAAATCTATAAATGTGTCCGAAACTTTTTTTTTGTAGATGAACAGGGCAATTTCATCCATCTTTCTATCAGGATCATGCATATTCAAAGTCCAGTTATTCCCCAGCTCCTGAGAGCAATGGTTCTTTGTAGTTATGTTGGTGATCATCTCTGTGTCTGTGGAATTGCATGATGGGAGTGATAAGTTTTTAATATAATTTTAGAAAAGTAAAAACTAGAGTGACTGTGATATGAAGACTGTTTTTAAATATTTAATATCATGAAATCTGGAGGAAATAATGAAAGGAAATTGAACTGGTATGGAAGGGCAGTAAATGTCATGGCGGCTGCAAAGTGCCAACAACTATGGATGTGGTTATAGCCTTGATTTGCAGTTTGCGTGAATGGCTGTGGGAAAAAAATACATGCAAAATTCTGTGCTTCAGTACCAGTATTTGCTGCTTTTTTGTGTTTGAAGGGTTTTATCATAATAATTAAAAAGAGAACTTTCAGATAAAACTCTATGGTATTATGGTATCCCAGAATAAATCATCAAAAATTCAATACAGTGATACATCTTCATCATCCCAATTCTACATGCATTTAATCATAGATCAGATAAAAATAAATTTCACAAAATATTGAAATAATCTATTTTCTGCAGCAATAAATACTTCTATTGATAAATGTAGACAAATGATTTACTTCTACTTGCATCCTGCTGGTAGTTGTACAAGCTATCTGGGACCAAGTAAATGTTTTATGCTTCACGTGTTTATTTGCCTTCAATTACGTTTTGGTGGGCATCACTGTCGTCCCTGGGATATTGCCGATAACATTTTAGGCCCACTTTACGTAGCTATCGCCAAGAAAATTTCAAGCATAACAATGTTTTGTCCTTTGTCGCCATTTTTAATTGTCCTTGACTCTTCCCACTTCAGAGTGAATTACATCATCTAGAATTGTTCCCTGGGAGTCTGTCTAAAAATGAATTCATATCCTTCATAATAATTCACAACGGTTTGTGTCGTTTTGGTCCTGGTCACCACGTTTCCCAAAATCTTGCCAATATCGGTTGGGTTGCAATTACCGTAGCTATCGCCGAGGTAAATAATCTCTCATTACACAGGCACTGTGGTTATTATCACTGACTTTTTGTCGCCGGAGTGATTTACATCCAAAATTTTGGTTCTCCAGGCGCCTCGAATAAATACCCTATCCCGGCCAAAGGGATAAGACTCAAATTGCCAAGCCAGTTTATAAAATTGTGAACAAATATTTTCGTAAATAACATCAACTGCGAAATATGCCCCCGAGAAGTGTCACTGATAGAACATTTTATATTATAATTTCTTTCAATTTTAATTTAATAGTTGGATTGCAATACATTAGTAATAATTAAAATAAATCTACATTTCTTTATTCCATTGCTGAGAATGAGTTATACATTTGTTTCGTACTATAATTTCTTATCTATATTAAAAAACTGTTCTGGGGATCATTAATGTCAATAAACAATATTTCGACTGTCCTTCTGCAACACCAATAAGATCAATACTTACAGTATGTCATGAAGCAGTATAAAAAGAATACATGATGTAAAGCATCATGCAGTTACTGCGACAAAGCCCTACTCCCCGTCGAAAACTACCCGCCAAGAAATCCCCTTACCATGAAAGCCACTCATCGTGAAGCTACTAGAAAAATGAATAAAATAAAATGTTTGCAGTAGATTTAAAAAAAGAAACACGGAACACAAATATACTCATGTTGCAAGATCAACAAAAAATGACAGCTGTTCTAGGAGTCAACATATGCTGAGGTTGAAATTTCTAAGGCTAATTCCTATAAACTGTCCCAAAATCTGTTGTGCATACAATTTAATACCAAGAAACTGTTGTTAGTTTCCAGTTTTAATCATGTAAGTGGCATCATAGAATTTAAATGTGTGTCCCTCATGCATCCATCCTCATTTGTTACTCAGACATGCCTGACCATTTATGTTCAGACTTGACACCATGTGACATCATATGATACATACATATATTGGGTATGTGTATTCACATGCTTTTGTCTTGTGATTAGATACAATATCGCCGACTGGCAGCCATTTCAATGCTAGTAATTGATCAAAAATATACATTTCATTACCAGATCTAGGTCATATATTGATTTTGGTATGTACTGTAGAACACTTTATTTTCGCTTGGAATTTATTTTCGCTATTTTCGCTGAAAGGATGATTCCGTGAAAATAAAATCCAGCGAATATACTTTTTTTCCTATATTTCACATTAAACTCATCAAAAAACAGTGAAAACAAATTCCATACAAACTGCCCAAAAAGCCTTTTCAGCGAAAATTAATTCCAGCGAAAATTAAGTATTCCACAGTATATTACATGTATATCGATTTGGTATGTATATTCGACATTATGGGACTGTCACAGGGTTCGTCAGAAAATCTATCACAATTGGTCTGTTCTGTTTATCTATACATGTCCAGCCTCTAGACAGTGTGTTTAATACAGCCAGGTAGGAAGATTTTTGTGCATACGTACACTTTGCGGTCAGGACGTCACGATGCCACCTAGTCATGCTCCTGGCAGAACATTGTAGTTTATAGACGCGTGTTTATGGAAAACAGCGTATTTGCAAAAACGTGAGAATTACTAGAACAGTATCACTGACTTGGCTGAAGGACATTGTGAATCATGGCCAAATTGTATAGGAAACTAACTTGACTGAATTACTGCCAGATTGGAGACATGAGGTCACTGACCTGACTCTTGGAACAAATAGATAGAAATAACCTTTGTCCCCACTCCTGCACTTCTCCTGGAGAAACCCCAGTGGAATTGGAAGCACATGTAGAAGCAGTCTTCCCTTGGTGACAGCAGGTTGTGGTCATGGTCTCTCCCTGCAAGTTGTGAAGAGATTCGGGCCATGCTGTATGAAGACTGACCAAAGAGCTCTACTAGGCCGATAATGGAAGCCACTAATAGTGATGAGAACATACCAAGCCACTGAATATCATGCTGACTGAAGACAAGGGAATCATAGATTTGATACCACCACGGATTGACTACAAAGACCATGGCATTTGTTACCGGTAACCCATACACACACACAGGCTGTAGTATTGATTGTTATTATTATTATTATTATTGATTGTATTGTTTGGAGACAATTATTTATTGTACGTGCTATTGCATAAGTGTATTAAATCTATTAATTTTACCAATATTGTGTTTTCATTACATAAGAGTGACGTTATACCCTGCATTTACTATCTTACGATTCCAATCTGGTTATTTATCGAGAGGTCCCATGTGGCCCTGTTTGTTATGGGTAAAATAAAAGAACCCACAATCATGGGTGTTGGGTGGTATCCTTCACGGACAGGATTGTTTGTGCCGAATATCATTCAACCTTGTGACAGGGACCTTGACGCACTTTAATCATAAATGGCCAACTGGTGTCCACTAGCTTTAATGAATGCTCTTGTGCAGCCATATTTTTACATTTCTGGACAGATTATGTTCAAACTTAACACACCCATACATCATGTCACATTTATATACTATAAAATACTTTATTTTAGCTGGAATTTTGCTGAAAAGACTTTTTGGGTGTTTTGTATGGAATTTATTTCCACTGAAAGTTGAATGAAAAATATAGAAAAAAAGACATATTTGCTGGTGTTTAATTTTTGAATCGTTCCTTCAACAAAAAAAGTGACAATTAATTCCAAGTGGAAATAAAGTATTTTACATGCAGTACATGATTTTGTTTTGTTTATGTTTTGTTTATGATGACTAAATTATGTCATTATCAGTCAGGTTCTGAATCATAATCACTGAATGGTTTCTTGTTTGTCAAATTGAGATAACTATGTGATAGTAATTGGTTGAAGAAATCACCAAAAGAAAAACTATTTCACCCTTTATAGTGAATGTCCAGAACAAAACTTGTAGCTGCCTACTTTGAATAAAATACCAACTTTTTAGCTCCGCTGTCGACTTTGTTGAGCGGAGCTTATCATATGAGTGATTGTCAGTCGTCGTTCGTGTCGATGTTTTACTTTTTCGACTTCTTCTTGAAAACTACAAAGCCTGAATGCTTTGATACTTGGGTAGACCTCTCTCAGATTTGTTCATTTCATGATCATATCTTCAATTCTCTAATTTTGGTGAATATTTTTGTCATTTTTGGTAAAAACTGATATTTTCGACTTCTTGTTAAAAACCGCAAGTCCAATTGCTTTGATATTACATATATAGGTACTACAGGTGGACCTTTCTCAGATTTGTTCATTTTGTGATGATATCTTCAATTCTCTAATTTTGGTGAATATTTTTGTCATTTTTGGTAAAAAATGATATTTTCGACTTCTTGTTAAAAACCACAATCATTTATGGTGAAAAATGATATTTTCGACTTCTTGTTAAAAACCACAATCATTTATGGTGAAAAATGATATTTTTGAATTCTTGTTGAAAACAGCAAGTCCCATAGCATTGATACTATGCATATTTTTCATTTTCTGATGATATCTTCTGTTCTTTAATTGGAATGTGCATTGCTAACAGCGGAGCTATCTCAGCCGAGAGGCTGCTTGTTTTTAATTAAAATTAATTTTCAAGGAGGGAGAGGTTTCAGTTTTGTTAGGGCACCTCTTACTTTAAAACAAATCTATATCACTGAAAGCCCTGGGTTGCCATCTTGTTTTTTGATGATGTATTAAAAAAAAATTTAATTTCACAAGAGTCAAACATTCACTAGTAAATATCAGTCATGTTTCTTCAATATAAGGCCTTTGCAAAGTTTCATTCTTGATTGATAAAAATTCATGGCGACAAAATTTAATTGGTAGAAATCATGCACATACACTATAATATCCTGTCTATGTGGGACATTTCAACAAAATGGCTGTTAATTTCATTTTCAAATTTATTACTTTAAAAGAGCCTTTTAATTAAATGTGACTGATCTCGTGTATTATTGAATTATTCATGTATTGCGTCAGCTCAGTGTGGGTGACATGAGAGATAGTTTAAATCATAAGAACAAATCAAATGGGGTTCTATCATGTATTGCGTCAGCTCAGTGTGGGTGACATGAGAGATAGTTTAAATCATAAGAACAAATCAAATGGGTTCTATCATGTATTGCATCAGCTTAGTGTGGGTGACATGAGAGATGGTTTCAATCATAAGAACAAACCAAATGGGGTTCTATCATGTATTGCATCAGCTTAGTGTGGGTGACATGAGAGATGGTTTCAATCATAAGAACAAACCAAATGGGTTCTATCATGTATTGCATCAGCTTAGTGTGGGTGACATGAGAGATGGTTTCAATCATAAGAACAAACCAAATGGGTTCTATCATGTATTGCATCAGCTTAGTGTGGGTGACATGAGAGATGGTTTCAATCATAAGAACAAATCAAATGGGTTCTATCATGTATTGCATCAGCTTAGTGTGGGTGACATGAGAGATGGTTTCAATCATAAGAACAAACCAAATGGGTTCTATCATGTATTGCATCAGCTTAGTGTGGGTGACATGAGAGATGGTTTCAATCATAAGAACAAATCAAATGGGTTCTATCATGTATTGCATCAGCTTAGTGTGGGTGACATGAGAGATGGTTTCAATCATAAGAACAAACCAAATGGGTTCTATCATGTATTGCGTCAGCTTAGTGTGGGTGACATGAGAGATGGTTTCAATCATAAGAACAAACCAAATGGGTTCTATCATGTATTGCATCAGCTTAGTGTGGGTGACATGAGAGATGGTTTCAATCATAAGAACAAATCAAATGGGTTCTATCATGTATTGCATCAGCTTAGTGTGGGTGACATGAGAGATGGTTTCAATCATAAGAACAAACCAAATGGGTTCTATCATGTATTGCATCAGCTTAGTGTGGGTGACATGAGAGATGGTTTCAATCATAAGAACAAACCAAATGGGGTTCTATCATGTATTGCATCAGCTTAGTGTGGGTGACATGAGAGATGGTTTCAATCATAAGAACAAACCAAATGGGTTCTATCATGTATTGCATCAGCTTAGTGTGGGTGACATGAGAGATGGTTTCAATCATAAGAACAAACCAAATGGGGTTCTATCATGTATTGCATCAGCTTAGTGTGGGTGACATGAGAGATGGTTTCAATCATAAGAACAAACCAAATGGGTTCTATCATGTATTGCATCAGCTTAGTGTGGGTGACATGAGAGATGGTTTCAATCATAAGAACAAACCAAATGGGTTCTATCATGTATTGCATCAGCTTAGTGTGGGTGACATGAGAGATGGTTTCAATCATAAGAACAAACCAAATGGGTTCTATCATGTATTGCATCAGCTTAGTGTGGGTGACATGAGAGATGGTTTCAATCATAAGAACAAATCAAATGGGTTCTATCATGTATTGCATCAGCTTAGTGTGGGTGACATGAGAGATGGTTTCAATCATAAGAACAAACCAAATGGGTTCTATCATGTATTGCATCAGCTTAGTGTGGGTGACATGAGAGATGGTTTCAATCATAAGAACAAATCAAATGGGTTCTATCATGTATTGCATCAGCTTAGTGTGGGTGACATGAGAGATAGTTTCAATCATAAGAACAAACCAAATGGGTTCTATCATGTATTGCATCAGCTTAGTGTGGGTGACATGAGAGATGGTTTCAATCATAAGAACAAACCAAATGGGTTCTATCATGTATTGCATCAGCTTAGTGTGGGTGACATGAGAGACAGTTTCAATCATAAGAACAAACCAAATGGGTTCTATCATGTATTGCATCAGCTTAGTGTGGGTGACATGAGAGATGGTTTCAATCATAAGAACAAACCAAATGGGTTCTATCATGTATTGCATCAGCTTAGTGTGGGTGACATGAGAGACAGTTTCAATCATAAGAACAAACCAAATGGGTTCTATCATGTATTGCATCAGCTTAGTGTGGGTGACATGAGAGATGGTTTCAATCATAAGAACAAACCAAATGGGGTTCTATCATGTATTGCATCAGCTTAGTGTGGGTGACATGAGAGATGGTTTCAATCATAAGAACAAATCAAATGGGTTCTATCATGTATTGCATCAGCTTAGTGTGGGTGACATGAGAGATGGTTTCAATCATAAG
This sequence comes from Saccoglossus kowalevskii, assembly GCF_978046115.1. Lineage (NCBI taxonomy): Eukaryota > Metazoa > Hemichordata > Enteropneusta > Harrimaniidae > Saccoglossus > Saccoglossus kowalevskii. The sequence continues at coordinate 13,351,801 of NC_140650.1, read as the reverse complement.
AACAAACCAAATGGGTTCTATCATGTATTGCATCAGCTTAGTGTGGGTGACATGAGAGATGGTTTCAATCATAAGAACAAACCAAATGGGTTCTATCATGTATTGCATCAGCTTAGTGTGGGTGACATGAGAGATGGTTTCAATCATAAGAACAAATTAAATTGGAATGCTTGGGAATTGAATTTGAATTGAATTGAAAATAATTGATCATAATGAAGGAGATAATGCAAAAAAATTGCTATAATATATATATTATAATTTATTATATGGTTCCTTTGAAATCTTTCAACCTGCTTTTATATCCACCTAGTATCATCGGTTTTATTAACATTTAAAAAAAAAGTAAAATGATTCAATTTTCTGTTAAAAATGCATGATACGTATGTTTACCAGACTTCTAATATCAAATTTCACAAATATCAATTAAAAACAACAGGTGTCAAAAAGTATATAAAAAGATGAAACATTCACAACTGGCCTGCAGTTCAACTTATCGGGTATTATTATAACCTCAGGTCTCCTAAAAAACCTGTTCATCAATTATCTACCATGTTGTGTCACATCGTTGGCCAGGGAACCAGCATATATAAATGTTTTGAATTAACATAATCATTAAAGGCCATGTAACCAGCATAGGTAAAATGTAGTATTAACTAGCAGTGTCAGCAGAAAATAATCTATTTAGTAGAAAATTGAATGTTTCAGTGTGTGCTCAGCAGTTTTACTCGAGGCTTCAGTCGCAAACAGGTATTTTTATGATTTTAAATTCAAACCTGAAAATGGAATTTATTTTCTCGTGTAATGATCGTCATAGGTTTTATTACTGAATCGAGTTTGAAGCAGTAATAAATATTGACCTATATATACAGTGTATATACGATGCGTATGTACCATATTGTATCAATTTTATTTTTTACATTCTAACCATGCTTTGGAGCTATCAGAAATATTTTTTTACCGCTGTTGATAGCATTCAATATTCAATGTCTCACTGTTTGTCCAGTTTATTTATTATACTATTACTTTTTCTGCAGTAAATAGCTTCAATTGTACCCAGAAAAATTCTAAAATATTATTTTTAAATAATATTCTACGACATATTTTAAGAAATCAGCAGTATTCAGATGATTTATTTTTACATATTTCAAAACCAAATATTTTAGTGGAAGCTTTAACTTTACTATTTATGAAAATTGATATAATTGGTATATTAATTTAGGACCCAATATATATCAGGGAATATAAATCAACTTGAATATTGGTGATTTTTTTAATATTTTAGAATAACCAAGGAGAGGTAATGATGGTTAGAACATGATTGTATCGTCATGGATGTGTAATTTTAGCATTATTATAATCTAATCAATGTGTTGAAAAATCAAACAGATGCTGTATTTTCATTTGCAAAACTTAAGATTAAAAAAATTTAAATTTCATTCACACATGATGTAATGTGTGACTTTGTCTGTTAAATCACATGCTAGCACTTAATCGTATTTTCTACCTTTTTCATTCAATGTCAGTATTCTGTGAAATCAGTAAGGAAAACCAAGAAGACTGTTTCTTACCAGCCTCTGATAAATCGTATCACTTTCAAATAATAGATTACCATATGTACGATAGCAAGCGCAATCTTCTGCACTGAATCGTTTACTGAGAACATAATAGTAAAATGAGAGTTGTAGCATTTCAATCGAACCATCTAGTCAAATTGAAGAGGTTCAACTTATCTGTGTCAGCTTTCAAGTGTTTTTATTTCTCTCATATGCAGTCCTTTTTTCAACTGATATCAAAAATTAAACGAATCGTTCATTGATTTTGTTGTTGTATCGTATTCCGAAATCATCTGTGTCGGTCAGTCACACATGTTTATTCATTCGGCCTTTACATACCTTCAATGAATCATTTTTAGCTCCGCTGTCGACTTTGTCGAGCGGAGCTTATCATATGAGTGATTGTCCGTCGTCGTCGTCCGTCGTCGTCGTCCGTGTCAATGTTTTACTTTTTCGACTTCTTCTTGAAAACTACAAGCCTAAATGCTTTGATACTTGGTGTATATGTACCTTGGGTAGACCTCTCTTAGGTTTGTTCATTTCATGTTGATATCTTCAATTCTCTAATTTTGGTGAATATTTTTGTCATTTTTGGTAAAAACTGATATTTTCGACTTCTTGTTAAAAACCGCAAGTGCAATTGCTTTGATATTACATTTATAGGTACTACATGTGGACCTCTCTCAGATTTGTTAATTTTGTAATGATATCTTTAATTCTTTAATTTTGGTGAATATTTTTGTCATTTTTGGTAAAAACTGATATTTTCGACTTCTTGTTAAAAACTGCAAGTCCAATTGCTTTGATACTACATATATAGGTACTACATGTGGACCTCTCTCAGATTTGTTCATTTCGTGATGATATCTTCAATTCTCTAATTTTGGTGAATATTTTTGTCATTTTTGGTAAAAACTGATATTTTCGACTTCTTGTTAAAAACCGCAAGTGCAATTGCTTTGATATTACATATATAGGTACTACATGTGGACCTCTCTCAGATTTGTTCATTTCGTGATGATATCTTCAATTCTCTAATTTTGGTGAATATTTTTGTCATTTTTGGTAAAAACTGATATTTTCGACTTCTTGTTAAAAACCGCAAGTGCAATTGCTTTGATATTACATATATAGGTACTACATGTGGACCTCTCTCAGTTTTGTTCATTTTGTAATGATATCTTTAATTCTCTAATTTTGGTGAATATTTTTGTCATTTTTGGTAAAAACTGATATTTTCGACTTCTTGTTAAAAACCGCAAGTGCAATTGCTTTGATATTACATATATAGGTACTACATGTGGACCTCTCTCAGATTTGTTCATTTTGTAATGATATCTTTAATTCTCTAATTTTGGTGAATATTTTTGTCATTTTTGGTAAAAACTGATATTTTCGACTTCTTGTTAAAAACCGCAAGTGCAAATGCTTTGATATTACATATATAGGTACTACATGTGGACCTCTCTCAGATTTGTTCAGTTTGTGATGATATCTTCAATTCTCTAATTTTGGTGAATATTTTTGTCATTTTTGGTAAAAAGTGATATTTTCGACTTCTTGTTGAAAACTGTAAGTCCGATTGCTTTGATATTACATATATAGGTACTACATGTGGACCTCTCTCAGATTTGTTCGTTTTGTGATGATATCTTCAATTCTCTAATTAATTTATTTTGGTGAATATTTTTGTAATTTTTGGTAAAAAGTGATATTTTCGACTTCTTGTTAAAAACTGTAAGTCCGATTGCTTTGATACTATTCATATTGTTCATTTTCTAATGATGTCTTCAGTTCTTTAATTGAAATGTGCATTGCTAACAGCGGAGCTATCTCAGCCGATAGGTTGCTTGTTTGTCTCATCTGATTTAAATTTAGCATCAACAAAGTTTACCGGTAGTACAGTCCATATGGACTTAATTTTGTTTTTCCTATCTCAAAGATGATCTGACAGGCCATTATGTTTATAAAAATGAATTATTGTATCTAATGGCATTCGCTGGCCTTTGTGAAAAATTGCACATAGATGAGACATTATAGAGTACGGATACTGTATATATATTACATAATTTTGTCACTTTTCTTACCTTGCACACAAAAAATCTACATAGTTTTTTTAGTTCCTGTTCGGACAAAGCCCAGAAAGATGTCATGTACTTTGAATGGATTTGTTAGAATTCGGTAATACTTTAAGTATTGTGGGACCTTGACGCCCATCATTTTTCAGATCAGATTCAAAATGGTCAAATGGAAAGCATTTTATTTTAATGATTGTTGTGCCGGAAACATTTCTTTGACATGCTATGTTGTTTAAATTTCTGTTGAAAACATGGAGATATGGATGATAATTATATCGCTTAATTTAGTATGACTCGGTACATATCTAAGTGTTGAGACAGTAATAATTGTCAATGTCAATATTTTCCACTACAAGTAGTGGTAGATTTGCATATTAATTTATATTTTGATCAAAATGAATAAGATCACACATCCACCATGTTTGCACTTTTTTTGTGTGTGTTTTATTGTGTCCAAAACAGGAAAGCAGTATATCACAGTCCTGCTAACTTCTGGTGTTGTTTTCTAGATGAGAGTGAAATAAGATTTGATCATGACACCACATTGGATGAACTGAACTTCAGCTTGGATTCTGGTTCAGAGAATAGTGATGATGATAGATTTGATGAGATGCTCATGTGTGCACCCACTGCTTTACAAGAAAATCTACAAGAATTAAGGTGAGTGTATATTTTTATTTTTGTATGAAGTAATCCGTTTTTGAGTGAAAACAAGAATTTACACAGTAGTTTTATACTCCCCCCTGAGTTCATAATAGTCAACCCTCATGCAATGTAATGTATGCCCAGTATTTGCGAGTTATTGAAGAAGCCTCTAAACCATAACAAATACTTGGGGAACAAAGGCGGAATGGAAAGCAAATATTTGCAGAGGAAATAAATCATGCTGAACAAATTGCACGGATCATCAACAAAAAATAAATATATATACCGGTATAAATCTAAAAAAAAAAATATGTAAAATAAAATATTTTCAGTTTTTCTGCCAGTGTAGTTTCTAATTGTCTACTCCTATATCAATGACATTGAGCTAAACTTACATTCACTACTCCTTTAAGTTTGCATATGTATTTTCTCTTGAAAATCATGTCATTACCTGTTGTGCAAATACAAATAAATATCAAAATACAATAGTTGATTACTATTACCTGCCTTAGATTTGTTCATTTTGTGATGATGATATCTTTAGTTCTCTAATTTTGATGAATATTTTTTGGTAAAAAGTGATATTTTCATTACTCGTTGTACTAATACAAACAAGTATCAAAATACAATAGTTGATTACTATTACCTCCATCAGATTTGTTCATTTGTTCAAGAAATTGTGATTTTTTTGGTTCTCAATTGTTCCAAAAAAAATGGGATGCGGCTTATTATACAGATTTTACAGTACTACAGGTGAACCTCTCTCAGATTTCTTCAATTCTTTAATAATTGAATTGTGCATTGCTAAGAGCGGAGCTATCTCAGCCAAGAGGCTGCTTGTTTAAAATTTAATCATAATATTATAATAAAACTTGGTACTTAGGAGCCCAGGGCAATGCACAGAGAGTTTAAGGTTGAAATGCATGCAAATTTGCATACTAATTAACCAATTTTTCACTTATATCTCAAAAACCAATTATTGCAATTCAATAAGACTTTATAGTGCCTGATCAAAATGCTAAAGACCTGATTTTTTGGGGTTTAAAATTTGAGCATACTGACGGATACATGGATAGATGCTCCGGGGTAATCCGTGATTAGTTTCATGTTGAAAACTTTGCATATTGATTAACTATTTTTTATTAGACAATTTAAATTGAACTTGTGGTATAGGTGCTCTGGAATAAACCAGATATACAATCATATTTATTCTCTGTATTATAAACTACTGTATATCACATTATTTTCAGGTTGTCGTCTCAAATAAATAGCAGACTAATATTAGTCGCCAAACTTCTTGTTTGAAAGGATAATTTTGAATTAGTTTTATATATGCCTCCAATACTTTCTCAGCTTACTTTGATTGGCTTGCATGATTTTGTTGAAACTCGATGATTCAACGTACTGGATTTTGGTTGCACATGACATTTTTCATTCAACCAAATATGCTCGGCCTATTACAATACATTGCCAGCAACAACAAATTCCTTTACAGTGCTATTTAGGCCAATGTATACCCACACTCGATCCTGGATCACTTCTAGTGACGAAATTCACACAGAAGGGGGGACTGAACAATTGTCAGTGCTTGTTTTGAGTGCTTTGCTTGCTGTTTTATGTGACTTTTTCTGCTGTTACATATCTATGATATGTGTCACTTTACTCTTATTTGTTTAATGTTTTAAATTGCTTAGTGGGAAGTCAGTGAATGAGCATGAGAATAAGCAGTGATTGAGGGCTCAGAAATGAACGAATAATACAGTATTTGTTTGTTCATCATGCTGGATAAAATTACAGTCCTGTGTATGATGTTATTTTAGTCAAAGTGCACAACATGTATAAATAAAAGAATATCACATCTGTTGCAATTGTAAGCTTAATATAACATGTTCAGTTGGGATGGAGTGGTGAAGATTTCTGTGTCGGGGATGTTCTAACTATATGTATAGTCTTTTTAGTAAAGGTCAATTTTCACAACCCTAAATCTGATTGATTTGGTATTATACATATAAGTACTACATGTGGACCTCAGAGATTTGTTCATTTCATGATGATATCTTAAATTGAATTTCAGCAATTGTTGCCATACCAACTAATTTTTGATTGGGATACATTAATCAGGCATTCAAAGAAATAGGAATGAAATTTTTTTTTTCAAAAATGTCTAATAATTTATGATTAGTGCATGTCAAGACACTAAATATATTTTTGGGAAAAAAACAAGGGCAATTTTTCAAACAACTTTCATAGGGATCCATGTTAATTTTATAAAGTTTAATTTTATAAAAATAAAAAGTATTCATCGAAATTTTCTAACAGTTCTTAACAATAATTAGTACTTCTCTTGGTGTATATGTATCTGGGTGGACCTCTCTTAGTTTTGTTCATTTTGTGCTAATATCTTTAATAATTTAGATAAATATTTTTGGTAAAAAGTGATATTGACTTCTTGTTGAAAACCACAAATCTGATTGATTTGATATTATACAACGGTACATGTGGACCTCTCTCAGATTTGTTCATTTTGTGATGATATTTTTAATTGAATTTCAGAATTGTTGCCATACCAACTGATTTTTGATTGGGATACATTAACCATAGGTGTTCTACAAACCCAAAAGATTGTTCGCAGACATTCAAAGAAGTAGGAATGAAAACTTGAAAGTACAAAAAATGTTAAAGCTTTATTTTATAAAAAAATAAATAATACCGTAAAATCTGCATTAGAAGCCGCATCCCTCATAGAAGTCTCTTTTTGAATAATTGAGATAATTGATGTGTGTAGATGCTCTAATAGAAGCCGCATCCCCTCTGTTGCATTGTACCATTTTAATAGAAGTCGCTGATTCTAACACATTTTACAGTTATTAGTATTCATCAGAATTTTCTAACAGTTGCTAACAACGCTTAGTACTTCTTGTCAACTCTAGACGTTGCACCTTTACTAAAGCTGGTCAGTCCTAGCCGACGAAGTCCGAAAACGGGGACTTATAATTCGGTCTGCGTCCGTTCGGAGTCATATCTCAGATTCCCTTGGACCGATTCTGTTCATTCTTTGCAAGTGCCTAGTACTTTATGTGGGACATATGCACATGCAGTGGTTTAGCGATTCGATTCAAAATGGCCGACTGGCAGCCATCTTGTTTTTTGAAAATGTAGTATTCTGGACATGCTTTGTCAGTTTTCATTCAAATTTAGTACATAGATCATACATGTTAGGATACATGTCCCCGACCGTCCGTGAGTTCCTGAGTCTGTCCGTTCGTCCGTCCGTCCGTCCGTTCGTGTGTCCATCCATCCGTGTTTCCGTCCGTCCGTGTGTCAGTCTGTCCAGAGTCATATTTCAGAATCCTGTGGACCGATTCCGTTCATTCTTTGCATGTGCCTAGTACCTTATGTGGGACATATGCACATGCAGTGGTTTAGCGATTCAATTCAAAATGGCCGACTTGCAGCCATCTTGTTCTTTGAAAATTTTGTATTTTGGACATGCTTTGTCAGTTTTCATTCAAACTTGGTACATAGATTATACATGTTAGGATACATGTCCATGACGATTTATTTCGCAATTGGATCAAAGATGGTCGACTGGCAGGCATCTTGTTTTTTATTTTTTATGTGGTATCTTGGATGTGCTGTCAGTTTTCATTCAAATTTGGCACATACATGTACTTTATACATGTTAGGATGCATGTCCATGACAATTTGTTTCAAAATCTGGTCAAGGATGGCCGATTGACAGCCATCTGACTTTTTGGCCTTACTACTATATTTCCACAATTAATGTACCATTTTCATTTGTATTTGACACATACATCATACATATCAGTGTGTTTCATAATCAGATCAAAGATGGCCGAATAATGGCTGTTCTTATTTTTGGTCATATTACTACTACACGGAACATGTGTTTTGATGTAAATAAACAATCTGTTGAATACGCCACTTGGAACTCAAGTTTCAAGGACACGCTTGCGACAACCCCTCCGCTTTAATATGACGAGCACAAAGAGAACTTTCAAAAATTTAACGGGGACTGTGTCATTTTCAATGACTTGTTACAAATGTATATTTCCTGCATATGAATAGCTTTACTTGGGACAAGACTGTTGTATTTTCGCTATGTTATTAATTATTGTACCCAACATCTGTTAACCCGTATTAAAAACTGTACTGTGGCCGTAGTTGTTCTTACTATAATATTGTGCACAGGGGATTATTATAACCCTAAATTATGCAGATGCAGCAAGTAGGAAGCTGTATGATTTACTTTTGTTTATTTGTCAGATTTATAATTAAAAAAAATCAATTTCTCAGCCCCCGAATTTTCTTTAGAATAAATCTCTAAACAGTGCAAGTCTGCTAAATAATAATCAATTTTACAATGGTTTTGGTTTATTGTAATCTGTTAATCTGTGAACAGAAGGGGTGGATTAAGATTAGATTTTCAGGCTTGGTACAAGTGGAATGGTTTATTTGTTGTGGATGTTGTCACTATCATACTACGCCTTTTTCTATAATCAAACGTACATGTTTTTTTTTTTCAGTTCTCGCAAGCCACCAGGTACACCAACATTACCAGAAGAAGAGGTATGTGTGATTATACTGCTCCCATTGTTATCAGTGCATATAAATTTCCTGCAGTTTTTTCAATATATGAAACATCACATCTAATAACAGTATAGTATTTGTCAGAAGTACATCTCCTATAGATGTCTCTATAAACCAAAAAAATGTTGTAAAATGAATCATTAAATATGTGACTTATTTTAACCATAGAAACACCTCTGTAAGTACATTTGAATAGATTGAATACGACTGGCATTGAAAGCCCAGTAGGTTTGGTATCTGAGAGTTGGGTCAGTTTTTTGGTGTGTGTGTGTGTGTGTGTGTGTGTGTGTGCGCGCGTTGGTGAGAACAGGTTTTGGATATTTTATTTCTGGGTATATTAAAAAAAATATTCTGTTCATGGTTGGTTGGTTTCACCATGGAAATACTAGTTCCATTGTTTCACTCATATTTTATTGGTGTACACACTTGCTGCTGTTTTAGTGTTTTTTAACGAACTGTCATTATATCGTTGGATTTAAAGCCACAAATTGAGCTAATTGACAATTTCTAGTCTTTTTTTCCCCTGAAATATGATCTGTACAGAAAGTGTAGACATGTAAACTAGGGATTACAATAATATTTTGGTTGCCTGGCACATAATCTCATTTCTATTAATGTATTGCGTTTCAAAATTTACATTTGGTTTTAGTGCTGTAATTTTTCAGTGAAAACATGTGTACACTAAATGCTGCCAAAATAAGTGCAGCTGACATGACCTGCTTAGTGCGGACCTCTACAGATCATTCTGGTACCACATGTCAACCCACCAATGATTTCCTAGTACATGTACTTTTCAGTGCGAATCATGTGGTATTTTGCTTTTCAAATCTATTTTAATATCATACCTCAGCAAGAACATCAGTTGCTATAACTTGTGTAAACAAAAGAGATGTCTCTGTGATCAAAATTTGATGATCAAGTATACTGTGATTGTAATATTATTGTTTTTTTGACTCCCATGTGCGAAGCACAAAATGGGAGTCTTTGCAGTTAGTGTGTCTGTATGTGTGTATGTGTGTGTATGTGTATGTGTGTGTGTGTGTGTGTGTGTGTGTGTGTATGTGTGTCCGACTGTTCCACTGCTATCTCAAGAACCATACATCGGTTTTCGATGAAACTTCGTGCATAGATGCTCTGGGCCAATGCGCAGATTTGATTAGGTTTTGGTAAAAATCCATGCTCGTTAATTACCTAATTTGCATGATAATTAGCTAATTTTTAGCTGTTCTATGACTGTTCCACTGATATCTAAAGAACCACTCATTGGATTTTGATGAAACTTGGTACATAGATGCTCTGAACATATGCGCAGATTTGATTAATTTTTGGTAAAAATCCGTGCATATTAATTACCTAATCTGCATGATAATTAGCTATTTTTTAGTGGTTCCATGACTGTTCCACTGATATCTAAACAACCACTCATTGGATTTTGATGAAACTTGGTACATAGATGCTCTGAACTAATGCTAGGTTTTGATTAGTTTTTGGTAATAATCCGTGGATACTAATTACCTAATTTGCATAATGATTAGTCAATTTTCGGTTTTTCCACTGATATCTCAAGTACTAATCATCACATTTCAATGAAACTTGGTACATAGATGTCATAGGACACTGCACAGACCTGATAGTTTTTATGGTAATATCAGTACATATTAATTACCTAATTTGCATAATTAATTAATTTTCAGCATTTGATATAAGTAGTTAGCATTACATTTCAATGAAACTTGGTACTTACATACTCAAGGACTATGCAGAGATTGATTGTTTTCGATAAATATTTGTGCTTATTAATCACCTAATTTGCATAATTAGTTAATTTCCAGCTTTTCCACGGGTATCTCAAGTACTAATCATCGCATTTCAATGAAACTTGGTACATAGATCCTTTAGGACTATGCAGAGACCTGATTAGTTTCAGGGTAAATAATTGTGCATATTAATTACCTAATTTGCATAATTAATTTTCAGCTTTTCTACTGATATCTAAAGTACTAATCATCACATTTCAATGAATCTAGAATTATGCAGACCCAATTAGTTTCCGGTAAATATTTGTGCATATTAATCACCTAATTTGCATAATTAACCAACTTTCACACTGATATCTCAGGTACTATACATCACATATCAATGAATGTACATGGATGCTGTAGGACACTAGACAGACCTGAATAATTGTGGGTTAAAATCTGTACATATTAATTACCTAATTTGCATAATTAACCAATTTTAAGCTTTCACACTGATATCTAAAGTACCGTAAAAACTCCAAAATTTCGACCAGTTTTGAATAATTGGTGTTAGAAATTTGACGTGTTTTTAGAGTCAAAATTAAGGTGCATTTTCGGACGGTCGAATTTTTCAGAATAGAAATCAGCAAAAAAAAATGGGGATGATAGACAGTGTGCTTCATTAGTTTTTAAAAAATGCAATGTCCGTCAATTGACGTAAACTTCCTCATGTTTCACGGTAAAAGCAAAGGTCGTGGCCGAGTTGTAACTCAAAATCTAAACAAAGTCATCAATCAGTGAGTATTATGACAAGCAAAACAAAACATCAAGACGCGGAGAAGAGGTCAGCACAAAACTAATAGGTCAAAAGACAAAGCTGTCTCGCACTACCTAGAAAAACTTGCGAATGTTCGAAGTACAGGTACCCATTGGACAAAAGATACATGGAAGTTTAGCAAACGATCTCCCCGACCCAGTGCAATGTATCCGGTTAGAATCAAAGCTCACGTGTCCCTTATTTGAGGGACCAAATTCTGCCGTAAATTCGCCCTTGGATTAAAAAATAAAATGGGATTTAAGAAAATAAAATGGGACTTTTAAGGTGTATTTTGGCGTCATTTTTCGAACATTTCAATCAATCCTGCCGGCTAAAATAGAGTCTAAGTTTTACCGTAGTCATTGACATCTGTCTATTCAAGAGTACACGTGTATGATTTTTATCGTGACTAGCGTGAGCGGGTAAGCTTCCTTTCGAGAATGAGCTGTTATCACTGTGAACAATGTTAAATTATTCTTCAGATGACCAGTTTATTTTTTAAAAACAACTAATTTTTTTATTTAAAAAAAATCATGCCGTTTTCGCATCAAAATCCAAGCCAAAATATCGTACTACAACATCAATCTCTTCCGCATTGCGTTCAATAACATTAACAGCTTTTTGATTGGTCAATTAGCGATTTGACCTATTTGACCTAAGAGAACATCGCGGATATCCTACAGCATCAAACGTTTATACGAGACCGGAATCATTCGCTTACGATGAAACTAAGTTGACTTTTATTTGTATTTCATAACCATTCAACAAATTTATTTTGTGTACATTATTATAATCACTACTGAGTACAGTAATAATCAACAATTCAGAAACGCAGCATGCCGAGATTTTTGTGTTCGTTTTTATTTGAAACTTCGTTTATTTAGAATATATTTTCGTTACCAATAAAATAAAAATCTCTCAGTCAATCAGAAACCCGGATTCATGCCTTTGAGGAAGGTCCCGTTTGAACGCTCACATCGGTTTTTTTTTCGTTTGGGGGAAAACTAAAACTGGTCGCAATTTTCAAATAAGAATGAGTCGGCAATTTTTAGTGGAGTCGAAAATTTGGAGGTAAATAAAACACCGAAACCCGGCAAATAAATAGGCGGCCGAATTTTTAGAGGGTCGAAATTTTGGAGTTTTCACGGTACTAATTATTCCATTTCAATGAAACTTAGTACAAAGATGCTCTAGGACAATGTACAAACCTAATTAGTTTGGGATAAAAATCTGTTCATATTAATTCCCTAATAAGCATAATAATTCATAATTTTTTGGTTCTAATCACATTTCAATTAAACTTGGAGACATAGATTTTCTGTTACATTGCGCAGACCTCATTAGTTTTACACTCAAATCTGGTCATATTAATTTTCTGATTTGCATAATTAGTTTTCAGCTAAGTAATTTCGAATTATATTTAATGTGTCTCCAATACTCTCAGCACATGGGAGTTCTTTCTAAGCTTTCTTTGATTTTATTATTGTTTGTCAGAAAGATGCACTTCTGTTAGAGCAAATACATACATGTGTATGATACAGTTTTTCTTTTCAAGGAGGAGGTGACAGACCATTGCACTCAACCAAGTACATCTGACTTTGTATCAGCTGGTGAGAGATTTGAATTCAAACACACACTGGACACTATTCTTGCTGAGAAACATATCAGAGTAAGTAAACACAATCCCACTTTGAGATCGTTATACCTTGATGAACATTGCTGTGATCAGAGGGTATTTACATGTATATCTGATTTTCAGTTTGGGGTTAAAATTTTAATTACCTATTTTGCATAATAATTGATATATTTTCATCTATCTCAAATGCAAATCATATTTAAATGAATCTTGGTACTTAGATGGTCTGTGACATTGAGCAGACCTGATCAGTTTTTACCTTGCCCGTACCATCAAAGATGGAAGGGAAAGGTATATTAAGGGACAAATTTTGTCCGGCATTGTTGTCGTTGTCGTTGTCGTTGTCGTTGTCGTCGTCGTCGTCGTCGTCGTCATCGTTAATAATTGTTATTGTGTGCATAATAACTTTACTAATTCTATTCCAAACTTCATCAAACTTGGTCACCTTATTCATCAGTATAAAGTCTTCCCTGAGTTTGAACAACAGATGTCCTGTATAAAAATATCATGCAAAAATTGAGAAAATCTGATAAAATATTTTGACTGTTTCTACTTGACTGATCACTGGTGATACACATCAAAGGTCACTGATGTCAGTGGAAATATGCATTGTTGTATGTGTTCAATGTTCAATGAAGCAAATCTCAGAATCCCATACTGGGTTTCAAAACCAACTCATACACATTTGCAAACCTACCAATAAAATCTTTACAGAAAACAAGATGTCAGAAAATCAATATAAGCACTCCACTCCTATGAACTGGATGCCAAACTTTGATCAAGATCTGAAGCTAATAGAAAATCTGTTTAGTTCAAAGTTATCAAATCAAAAACAATACATAAAAAATACATAAAAAGCAAAACATTTCATCCACATTTTAAAAAGAAAATTGTTCTAAAATATGTATTCTGTATTTGACAAACAGTTCATTCGACAAATGAAAACTCACAGGAATATGTTTCAGCTATTGGAACAGAATGATAGTTTTTATAATACTGGTTTAAAAACGCACTTCAAAGATTGCAGTGTTTGAAGATGTAGATTGTCAGGAGGCAACAGTACTGTTGACTTCTCCCTCCACTGGACACCAACTAACTATTTAAGTTGATTTGCATACAAAGCAGAGCTTGCAACATGATAGCTATTCATAAAGGGTGTTTTTTTTTTACTTTCATATAATACAGTAGTCACACAATGAGGCAGTTCATATTTGTCTCAGTAAAGCATTAATTTTTGACAGACACCTGTACAAAATATTTGGACAAAAGCCACTTAAGATTTTCTGTTATCTTGCATGTTTTGTGAATCTATTCACGTCTAAATGCAGCACTTTTTTTTTGCGATGAGGCATTTGTTTTCATACTAAAATATCTGAATTACTTTGAATAAAGCTGGAAATCATGTCCCTTAAAATAATTAAACAAATAAGGCACCAATGTTTTGTAAAATATTTACATCTTTAAATGACATTCGGTAGACTGATTCCCCACTGTTGGTTGGTTCATTATGACAATGCATATTTATATTGAAACAAACTATGATAAAGGGAATTATATTATATAACAAAGGGCAAGGTCACCAGAGTTCAACTGTTTAAAATTTGTACATATTAATTATGTGGTTTGCATATATTAATAATTGGTCATTTTCCACCTTTCCCATAAATATCTCAAGTACTAATCATTTTATTTCAATTAATCTTGATACATAAATACAACCTAATTAGTTTTTGGTTTAAATACATAATAATTACCTAATTTGCATAATAAATAACAAATTTTCTACCTAAATCTCAAAAACCAACTACATGTATTACATTTCAATGAAACTTGATATAAGAGCCTGGGGACAATGCTAAAGATCTGATTAGTTTTAGATTGAAATTTGAGTATACTAATTGTCTAATTTGCATAATATGCATAATCATCACATTTTATTGAAATTTGGTTCCTAGATGCTTAGGGGTAATCTACAGATGTGATTATCTAAATATTATTAGCCAGTTTAGATATCTCAAAAAATCAGGTGATCTGGAATAAATCAGACTGCAAACCACAGATGTACAACAATTTATTTTGAGTAAGTATATAAAATTTGATAATGTGGATCACATTTATTATGTTGTGCATAGCAACAAGAAAAATAGCAAGCTTCTTGTTGCTTCATGAAAGGCTAATCTTAAATTTTGAATTAATTTTTAATATGCCTCCAATAGTGTTTCAGCGCATGGGAATGCTTTCTAAGCTTTCTTTGATCTAAAGAATGATGCTTCCAAACATTTTAGTTCTATTGCAGGCTTTATTAAGTGTATATGAATGTAGATATATAAATTATTTCATTTTTAGCTCCGTTGTCGACTTTGTCGAGCGGAGCTTATCATATAAGTGATTGTCCGTCGTTCGTGTCAATGTTTTACTTTTTCGACTTCTTCTTGAAAACTACAAGCCCGAATGCTTTGATACTTGGTGTATATGTACCTTGGGTAGACCTCTCTCAGATTTGTTCATTTCATGATCATATCTTCAATTCTCTTCAATATTTTTGTCATTTTTGGTAAAATGTGATATTTTCGACTTCTTGTTAAAAACTGCAAGTCCAATTGCTTTGATATTACATATATAGGTACTACAGGTAGACCTCTCTCAGATTTGTTCATTTTGTAATGATATCTTTAATTCTCTAATTTTGCTGAATATTTTTGTCATTTTTGGTAAAAAGTGATATTTTTGACTTCTTGTTGAAAAGTGCAAGTGTGATTGCTTTGATATTATACATATTGTTTATTTTCTAATGTAATCTTCTGTTCTACAATTGAAATGTGCATTGCTAACAGTAGAGAATTCTCAGCCGACAGGCTGCTTGTATGAAAAACTAAGACAAACAGTTTTACATGACTTGATGATAGGTCATATCACTGTTTCTTTCTAGGAGCAAACAGACTGTGAACTGGAAGCAATGCAGGCCTCATTGAAGCAAAGAATAAATGAGGGTGGTTTCGCTAAATTAGTTGACAGTGATGGAGAAAATGAAGAAGACAGAAATGATGTTAATAAAGATCTCTTACCAGAACATAAAGAAAATCTTGAAAAGGTAATTTCTTTCATTACTTAATTCATCCCCTACTTACTCCCATAACGCACTTTGATACTCCCATTACTCAAACAACAACCACCCACCTACCCACCCACCCACTCACTCACCTCACCTCCATTACCCTCTTACTCCCATTACCCACCCTCTCACTCCCACCAACTTATTTTCATTACCCACTCTCATCTTGAGATCCCACTCACTCCTGTCTCCCATTCACTCCTATTACCAACTTCCATCACTCACTCGCTTCCGTTATCTACTTACTCTCATTACTTCTGTTATCCACTCACTCCCGTTAACCACTCATCCCATTACCCACTTACTCTGATCACCCATTCCTCACCCACTCTATTCAATTCCATTACCCGCTTACCGTTAAAGTCCTATTATAAACCGCGGTTTATATTACAATGTATCAATTTAAAAATTGGGATCAAAAGCTCAAGTTCGGGGTGCGGTTTCTATTACGTACATACTGCAATCACTAAATGGGCATGGTCATTTTTTGTCCACAACACATGCACAAAACAAACAATACACCATACAATCTCTTGAATAGGCGTCGGGGAAGAGTGAAAGGCCTTATTTTGGTTCTAAAATAGGCGTTACGAAATGTTGAAAAATTAGTCAATCAAAAAAAAAATTTACATGATACAAAAAATACTCAGTATTTTTAATGTAATATGCATTTATTTTTTTAATTTTCTTGGTAACGAAAAGTATATTCTAACAGAAGTTTTAAATAAAAACACGAATGCACTGCTTAGTAGCAAATGATCACATAACGGTAGCTCGATCCGGCCATGCTGCTGGTCACAAGTGAATAACTTACTTGTTTTCGAAGTGTTGATATTGGTGATTATTATTTAGTAGTGATTACAATAACGCACGAAAAATAAATTCGTTGAATTGTTATAAAATGCAAGTAAAATTCAACTTAGTTTCCCCGTAAGCGAATGATTTCAGTCACATGTAAACAGCCGATACGATATCCGCCATGCTTTTGAATGCTCACGTGACGTATTATTGACCAGATAGGTCAAGTCGCTAATTAACCAATCAAAATGCTGGATGGTGCCCACGTGTCTAAATTACATAGCTCATTTAAATATGTTAATGACAGTTCAGCGACCTCATGGTGAACGTAACACGGAAGAGATTTACCGATAATGTAGTGCGATCTTTTGCCTTTGATTTCCATGGGAAAACGGCATGATTTTTTTTTTTATAAATCAAGAAATTATTTGTTTTCGAAAGATAAATTATTCTTCAATGCTCAGTTTAACACTTTTACGGTGATAAAAGCTCATTGTCTAAAACTCACGAAACACAGACGTATTCAGAAAGAGTATTGACAGAGGTCGCCGCCAGAACAAAAGCAGTTTCATTGCCTGTCTGACATCTTATCACCGCTGAACAATAAATAGGTGTGAATATTTTTAGGCATGTTGTCGAAACAAATGAATAGGATTAGGAACAATGCCGTTTTGGAACAGCTGGTTGAAACAATGAAGTCAGTCACGGTCTTGTTGAATTGGGGGTGCGGTTAGTAATAGGTACTTTTCAAGTTTTCAATTTTTGTTAAGAACTCTTTAACCCCGAAGCTGGAATTGGGGGTGCGGTTACTATTATGTATGCGGTTTATATTAGGACTTTAACGGTACTCCCATCACCCATTCTTCACCCACTCTATTCAATTCCATTACCCACATACTCTGATCACCCATTCCTCACCCACTCTATTCAATTCCATTACCCACTTACTCTGATCACCCATTCCTCACCCACTCTATTCAATTTCATTCCATTACCCACTTACTCTGATCACCCATTCCTCACCCACTCTATTCAATTCCATTACCCACTTACTCTGATCACCCATTCCTCACCCACTCTATTCAATTCCATAACCCGCTTACTCCCATCACCCATTCCTCACCCACTCTATTCAATTCCATTACCCACTTACTCTGATCACCCATTCCTCACCCACTCTATTCAATTCCATTACCCACTTACTCCCATCACCCATTCCTCACCCACTCTATTCAATTCCATTACCCACTTACTCTGATCACCCATTCCTCACCCACTCTATTCAATTCCATAACCTGCTTACTCCCATCACCCATTCCTCACCCACTCTATTCAATTCCATTACCCACTTACTCTGATCACCCATTCCTCACCCACTCTATTCAATTCCATTACCGGCTTACTCCCATCACCCATTCCTCACCCACTCTATTCAATTCCATTACCCACTTTGATCACCCATTCCTCACCCACTCTATTCAATTCCATTACCCACTTACTCTGATCACCCATTCCTCACCCACTCTATTCAATTCCATTACCGGCTTACTCCCATCACCCATTCCTCACCCACTCTATTCAATTCCATTACCCACTTTGATCACCCATTCCTCACCCACTCTATTCAATTCCATTACCCACTTACTCTGATCACCCATTCCTCACCCACTCTATTCAATTCCATTACCCACTTACTCTGATCACCCATTCCTCACCCACTCTATTCAATTCCATTACCCACTTACTCCCATCACCCATTCCTCACCCACTCTATTCAATTCCATTACCCACATACTCTGATCACCCATTCCTCACCCACTCTATTCAATTCCATTACCGGCTTACTCCCATCACCCATTCCTCACCCACTCTATTCAATTCCATTACCCGCTTACTCCCATCACCCATTCCTCACCCACTCTATTCAATTCCATTACCCACTTTGATCACCCATTCCTCACCCACTCTATTCAATTCCATTACCCACTTACTCTGATCACCCATTCCTCACCCACTCTATTCAATTCCATAACCTGCTTACTCCCATCACCCATTCCTCACCCACTCTATTCAATTCCATTACCCACTTACTCTGATCACCCATTCCTCACCCACTCTATTCAATTCCATTACCCACTTACTCCCATCACCCATTCCTCACCCACTCTATTCAATTCCATTACCCACATACTCTGATCACCCATTCCTCACCCACTCTATTCAATTCCATTACCCGCTTACTCCCATCACCCATTCCTCACCCACTCTATTCAATTCCATTACCCACTTTGATCACCCATTCCTCACCCACTCTATTCAATTCCATTACCCACTTTGATCACCCATTCCTCACCCACTCTATTCAATTCCATTACCCACTTACTCTGATCACCCATTCCTCACCCACTCTATTCAATTCCATTACCCTCTTACTCTGATCACCCATTCCTCACCCACTCTACCCACTTACTCTGATCACCCATTTCTCACCCACTCTATTCAATTCCATTACCCACATACTCTGATCACCCATTCCTCACCCACTCTATTCAATTCTATTACCCTCTTACTCTGATCACCCATTCCTCACCCACTCTATTCAATTCCATTACCCACTTACTCTGATCACCTATTTCTCACCCACTCTATTTAATTCCGTTACCCACTTACACTGATCACCCATTCCTAACCCACTCTATTCAATTCTGTTACCCTCTTATTCTCATTACTCATTTACTCCTATTACCCACTTTCTGTCATGGCTCCCCATCAGTCTCATCAATTTACATCCACAACCAGCTTTTCTCACTTCTACTACAGTGTCACCACACAGTTGGTTCATCTTAACTCCCACTTACACCTATTCCCACCTGTGGGACCCACATACATATATTTTCATAATCTACCTGCTTCCTTTACTAATCCACCCACCCACTCACTCTATTAAATCTATATGTAACAAAACTCTACAACAAAAGTTCTGTTGTAAAACAGTAAAATTGTCAAATAGTGTAAAAAGATGTTCTTACACACAAAAATCAATTGATATTTTGCTTAAAGTTTGTTGCCCTCTGTATTTACTGACTCACATATGCACAAACCTGATTGGCTGTCATGGATATGAGATATAATCATATCAATACTCACTTTGTTCTTGTCTTCCTTTAGTTTTCTCTGCACAGAGATCCTATTGCAGATGTGCACCCGGGAGAAACTGTGTTTGAAAATCAACTAATTGGACAGGTAATTTATGTACTGTGTATGGTACCTACATTCAATATTTCCATTGTTGGAATTTAGATTAGCGTTTATAGGTGGTTTTTTAATTTAGACTGCATCCTGACTTATACCTTTGGGTTTATGAGTGTGAGCGAACAGAATAGAGTGCAAAGCCTAGTGTTTGCAGAATGATGTCTTTTGGTGAGAATAGTGTTAGATATCATCTGGCTTGTGTGATCAATGTACATCTGTAAATTTGATGTGTTTTTATTTAAAACTGAATTCAATCAATTTACATTTTAATGTCTGTCATGTTACAAAACGTAACGGTATTTGCATATAATTTGCATAATTATTTGTACCTTGTAACTCATAATTACATAAACCTATGATATCAGAAATTGGTTCAGGGGTATTGTGTTTGCCATTTACTGCAATTAATTAATTTACTGTTTTTTGTTTTTCCTAGATTTTTAGTTTTCCTGATAACCTGACCTTACAAGATTGTGGTTTCACCGTCAGTCAGAATACTCTAGAAAAACTTCTGTCCTCTGCATCACCTGGTGGGTGTAGTTTTTTTGTATTCACTTCTCATATCTGTATTTCCCTTGTACATGTACACCATACTCTGTTCATTAGAGGGCAGTGGATAATCTCTTCATGTAACATTTAAACTTTGTTCCTACCTACCCTCACTTTGCTAGTGTTAAAACTGGGACTAACATTAAAAACCAAAGTGATTATTATGCTCAGTGATTAAGATCAGCCCCCAAACTACCCCTTAACAAAGAGATTTGTTATACGTACATATTTTTTAATTACCTAATGTCGTTATTGACTGTCAACCAAACTGATATTGTGTTGCATTATGGAAATAATTAATTTCTGGTGAAATTCATACCATTTTAGTATTTTCTGGTGAAATTTATACTACATGTATTTTGGTACTTTCTGATCTAACTACTGCACAGGTAGAAGTTGGCATGTACCTGGATCCATCCCTGTTTACTGCCATTTACTACCATGTACAGCTGTTGTACAATTTGTTACTCTTTCTGACATTATAACATGATTTATTTTCTATTTATTTTTATAGGTGATCAGCTTGAGATAGTCCTTGGGGGCACTCTAGAGGCTGTGTACTGTTATAAACCTTGTCCTGATTCCATATTACTCTGGTTATTTGATCTTAGTAAGTTATCATCATTACATCTAATATGTATACCGCAGTGTTCTCCACAAGGGGTTTTAGGCCCATCAAGTTTTACGGCCGCCTAGTAACTCTCAACACCCACCCACCAACGTACATCCAGCTGAAATTATTTGTAAAAAGCTTGCATTGTTCTTCCCAAGCCTAAACAAAAGAGTAGTTGCCCAACCCTTTATTTTGCTATTGTTTCAAGAGTCCAGACATAAACAATGACCACTGGAAGTCTGCAAGCAGTTATCAAGTGTATTCATGGCAATGTGTCAATCGCCTGAATTCATTGTCGCCTGACATTGTTGCCACTTATTGCTCACAAGAATACGCAACTACAGTGGTTTCAATTTACAGCTGTATTTTTAATAATTGTCTTCCGATCACGAAAGAAAGAAGTAAATACGAACGAAATGTATATGCACAGAAAATAAACGAATATATTAGCATATTGCATGTAAACTCGAACAAAAATTAAAATTCTAGCCGTATTTACAACGTTCGCTCGATTTTCATCGTGAAAACAGCATGGAGAAGGCAAACTGGTGACCTTTTGGCCTACCCCATTCAACGACCGTCGGCCACCCACAGCTGTTGGCGCTGTAACGATTTAGTATCTACCGTAAGTTGCATAGGGGAACAGCGCATTTTGGGTGTTCGTGTACTGAATTCGGAAAGCAGTAATAAACATCAAACATGGCTGCCGGATTAGCTTACCGCGAGTATTTGTAATTGATTAATATTTTAGTTATCTTTTCCACGTACTTTTTTCAATTTATCCATTTTTTATGTCTAATCTTTTGAGAACATAGCAGATTCTTTTATTTTGCCGATTGCTAGCATTTTTTCTTGAATTCCAAAACAACGTGTGAAAACGCAACGCAACGTATCGTGACCGTACATGCGTAAATGCATCTTACCGTCCGTCGGCACGGGTGAGTACTGATGCCACAAATAAAAATGTTATGGGTTTTGTTTTGACAAATCGTCCGTTTTGGCTTTGGGGACATTTTTTACATTATAACTCAATTATGTTTTGTACTTGCTCTTTGTTACTCTAATTGCATTTCATGAACGCAGAATAATTTGCGAACGTATAAATCACCGATTTCAAACTTTTTGCATTTCATAAATATTGATATTGACCAATCTGTTTGTATTTCAAAAAATTGTAACATGTTTCAATTAAATTAAAAAGAGAATAGTAAATAACTTAGTGTGTATTGCAGGTTCATGACATAAATGCTAGAATGCTGTATGTAAATGATATGCAAATTAATATTCAAATTTATGCTAATTAGGCCGCCCACCAGCTAATTTGGATTGTGGAGAACACTGATACCGGTACTCCCGTTTTTTAGTAATTTAGTAACAGGTTTCAGTACAACTTTAAACTGCGATTCTATTAACACACTGGAGACAACACAAACTCCATACTTTATGGGCAAACATTATATTCACATACTAATTTGCATATACTTTTCTTTATTATACAGTGTCTATTCATCCATCTCAACAAATATCCGATCGCATTTTTCAAATCATGTGGTCATTGTACATCAATATGTCAAATAGACTCAATATCACCCAATTGTGGATTCCAAAAATGAAGGATATTCTGAGGGTAATGTGTAACTATGGTAGGTACAGTTTGTTTGTTTATTTATTTGTTTGTTTGTTTGTTTCAATTCCAAGAGTTGGTGAAAATAGCGAAATCTTGTAGCACTGCTAAGTGAACAAATTTCTTTGGGATTTTAAGACATGTTTTGTTTCGGAAATTTTTTCTTCACCAATGCTGTAAAATCCTGAAAACAGGAAACTTTGTAGCAGTGAAAATTACTGTATAAGGTTTCAGTATCAAGTGTTCTCATGTTGTAATATTTCTAACTTTTAAAATGTCAACACAGCTCAGGTAACACTGCCCTCTGGTGATACGCATAGGTTTCTCATTTGTTTTCCCATCCATTTCAGGAACTTCTGTGAATACCTTGTTTTCTGCTCAGTTTGTGCAAGCCTGTGTTAAAATAACTGATGATGATATAAGGTAGGCAAGATGTTTATTGTGTGGTGAAAGCAAAAGTACTTGTGTTTGGAGTAATTTTGCATTTCAGAATTTTATATGTATTTAGTATGTATTTCTGGTTTATTTTTTTCTGATGTTAGTTGTGCCCTTTTAGTAAAAAATGTGTACTGTGCAATTATGACTGTCACCAGTCACCATCGTTTTTCATTTGATTAAACCCTAACTTGATGTAATCGGAAATCATCATTATCATGTGTAAAGATGACTGTAAAGATGACTGTAAAGATGACTGAATTCCTAAATAGACGAGTGATTAGACTAATACATAATTTCTATGCTTCTGTGTGTTTTCGGGAAGTGTCTGGAAAAGACAAATCATAATGCAATTTCCAATTTACGTGAGACTCTCTTTGAATTTAATTCTGGTACATTGCCTCTATTACATTTGATCAGATGGTTATCCAGAATATGTCAACCAATTATAGTGTGCCTTATAAGAAAGCTGCTGATGCAATGGAGCCGTAACCTTAGGTGATTTCTATAACAGCTGTATGGACAGTCTGAGTGGGATTGTTTGGTAATTGTGAATATCTCACATCACAGAGCTTTCATCTCAAACCATGTTCTGTTTCTAGGTTCAGTAATGACAAAGAGAATGAAAATAGTCAGAGCCAGGAGAGACAATCACCCCACATTTGTAAAATGAGTTTATTTCCATCACGGAACCTCATCAATGTCATAAAAATGTTAACGCATGCAGTTGCTACTAAAATGCTGAAGAGAAAGTAAGTTGGTTTCTTTGTATTTGCTTTTACAGGATTTCAATCTGGATATTTATCACATAGCAACATAAATACATGTGCTGTTGATGGAGAAAATACAGAATATACAGGCTACTACAACCATCGCTAACTCCTAAAATATATCACCACAGTAAGATTTAATTTTGCAAATCATAAACAACAACTTATTTCATTCAATCATGTTTGCAAATCAATGAAATTAGTGTTTACCACACAAACACTCAAGTTAGAGTTTAAAATATTTTATTGGCATAAGGGACGCTCACCGTGTCCCACCTAAGCTGCACTACACTAGAAAAAGAAAAAATCAAACATAACAATAGGCGATACACACTGCATGGTGACACGGTGAGCACCCAGACATGAAAACAGTAGAATAAACACAAAGAGAAATAAATAACTGAAATAAAAGCATGTAAAACGACATAGTTCAAAAAACTATACTAGCCCTCAAATGATATTGTTAGAATTAGTAAATGTAGGTAGAAGCAGTGTGACTGCAGCTACAAAGAAATCAGTTAGCTATGAGGTAGAAACAGCGAGCACTGTAACTACAATGATATGAACAATGAGATATGAACCAGTATTGAGGATTACTATGTTTATCTTGGGGGGAAATTGTCCACCTAAAAGCAAAGCCCTCAAATTAGTGTTTACGAGGGTCCTTATGATATGAAGTCACAGTGACTTTTATGAAATTTCGTCTGCTGGAATGCCCAATTATAAGTCATCATGATATAAAATATTGTAGTGGCAAAAATGTACTGTTTTACAGCATATCTTTCTTATGCAGTAAAATTGTCTTCAATCTTCTGTTGTATATTGCTCTGGGAAACGTACCATCTGTGACTTGTACCATGATATTTTCTGAATTATGGTTGTCATAAATGATATCGTTTTATCAGATATAAATTTTAATTTTATGTTTTATTTGTAGACTGCCAGGTTACACTGATCAAGAGATTGTCACATTAGTGTGTTTGATCTCTAAAGTTGCCTTGGAAACACAACTAAGATAGTAAGTATCTCACATATAACACAGTTGTTGATTGGTCAATTCTTGATCACATGATTGTCAATAAATGCAATATTTTTATTAATTTTGGACCAAATGAATTTAATTTCCTTATTGGCTTCAGGCTTTGATCCACATTTTTGAATAAAGGTACAAATCCAGGCCCAGAAAAAGAGAAAAACAAAACGTTTTGTATCTGGGCTTTGCACACACAATTTTTTTTTTTTTTTTTTTTAGCTTTTTTGAAAAAATAAAAGAAATATTCAATATTTCATTAAATATCAAATTTAAAGCACAATTTTAATGACAGAAGTTTTTTTTAGAAGCATAATAATCTTTAGCATTGGTGTACCATGTTGTAGTCATTTTCTGATGACATTCTACTTCTATGGGTATTGTAACAACAATAAAAACAACAATTGTCATCTCCAGAAGACAATTGTCATATGTCCTTATTAGTGGAAATAAACTTGTCAATCCGGGACAGTAATTTGTAGTATTAACCTCAGCTGAGGCCAGTATAAAGTTGACTTTATTTTAACCATATTGTTTATTTCAGTTTGGCTGTACAAGTAGATTTTCAGATGTGTATAGCAGTGTTACTGGAATGTTTTAGACCTGAAGATTGGACAGATAAGGTCAGTGGTGACAGTTTAAATAGGCATTTTACAGTTAGGCAGGTTATTTCACCTGACAGGCATTTTACAGTTAGGCAGGTTATTTCACCTGACAGGTATTTTACAGTTAGGCAAATTATTTCACATGGCATTTTACAGTTAGGCAAGTTATTTCACCTGACCGACATTTTACAGTTAGGCAAGTTATTTCACCTGACAGGCATTTTACAGTTAGGCAGGTTATTTCACCTGACAGGCATTTTACAATTAGGCAAGTTATTTCACCTGGCATTTTACAGTTAGGCAGGTTATTTCACCTGACAGGCATTTTACAGTTAGGCAGGTTATTTCACCTGACAGGCATTGCAAAGTTAGGCAGGTTATTTCACCTGATAGGCATTTCACAGTTAGGTAAGGCATTTCACAGTTACGCAGGTTATTTTATCTACAGAGCATGGAGTTCATCAGGTAGTTAGACATTTATCTTGTATTACTTTTCGTAGTTAGGTATGTTATAATACCTCAAAGTTAGGCATATTGTACAACTTTACAGTTAGTGTCTCATTTAGGCATGTTATCACACCTCACAGTTGCGTTTATCATTGCATCTCGCACAGAATTGATCATTTATTTTCACTAATGTTTGCTGCTTGTTTCCTGACTCAGACATTTGAAATCTGTCAGTGTTTGCCACTGATAACTAATCACCATCATAATATGGTGTATATAGTACAAATACTACCAACGAATACACAGCGGGGGAGGTACCTCAAACGACGGTTAAGGTGAGTTTTGTGACCCCATATACTTATGGTTCCCATCATGCATTTCTTGAAATGATTCTCATAATGCTAAAAAAGCACCTCCATCTAAGCCTAACGAGTAAAAATCGCAATGAAAAACAAAAGACAGATTATTTGTTAGTATAAATAATGTTTTATGATTCAAGTTCAAAACATATCTTGCATTTGAGTAATGTTATTTTTTTCTTATAATGCATTATTTTTTACAGTTATTCTATGTTGAGTAAATTACTGTCAAGTAATAATAACATAAACCAAATTTCTGTCAAAACCAGTCTGAAGGTAAGATTTGTTTTATATGTACCCTTTATCACTTACACATACACGTCTTACCGTCATTGTAACGACACACTTTGGATTAACTTTTAATATAGTTGCGGTATGAACTCGATTACAACGTGTTCCTATATAAAGTTGCGTTTAATTGGTGTTTTAATCAAATTCTATTACAATGCAATACAACAAAGAATTGCGTTTTAAATAAAAGTTGAATATCCTGTGACTGAAAATAGAAATGTTTGCGAAGGGGGAAGGTTTTAATGTTTTACAGATTTGCCAGTAAAACACACCATTTATTTTTCCTATAAATTTATTTAATAAACAAGTTCATTGGGATTTCACACATTCAAAGTTGCAGAATAAACAACTTAATTCATTCAATTTGGAAGTTTGTTTTCACTCTGGTGGTTAGCATACATGTACATGCTTTTCATCTGTCCAATGCATGTCTTATTGTTTTATGTGTCATATACTTGCATCACATTCATCATTGTGTTCTAATCAGTTTTTCTACTATGCATATTTTACAGGTGAATGACCTGTTACAGATTTTACAGATATGTAAACCCACCAATGATGCCGACTACTATGAGCTTAATAGTATTGTAATGTTGGTTGATATGTGTATTGGCAATGAGCCGCTTAGATCCACGGAAAAGGTAAACTGCGGGTAGATACTGTAAAATATTTTATTTTCGTTCAGAATTAATTTTCACTATTTTTGCTTCAGGAATGGTTCAGTGAGAATAAAATCCAGCGAATATACCTTTTTTTCTATATTTTACATTCAATTTGTCAAAAATAAGTGAAAATAAATTCCATACAAAACACCTAAAAAGTCTTTTCAGTGAAAATTATTTCCAGCTAAAATAAAGTATTCTACAGTATATGCTAATTCATAGTGAGAAATAAAATAGAAATATGAGAACTTTGTCCCATCATCAGTTGATTTATACCATTTTCTCCCAAACATATTTGGTATCACCAGCCTTGTTTGCATACAGGTCTAGCTATTATTATATGCAACCATTTAACAAAATTAGTGCTGTTTTAAATAACACAATTGGGTTACAAATCTTTCATTTCCTGATCTAAAATGCAGTTGCTAGAATCTGTAAATCTAAACTCTGTTAGATTCAGGAAATTTTTGTTGTGATTTTGTGAATTGGTCCATCCCTCGTTGTTTTCTCTCCCATTACTTACATTCCAGCTCAGTACATACTTCCTGTAATTCACCCAAATTCAGATCGTCATCAATACTTCACATGATTGTCACAAGATCCTTAGGAATTAATGCAATTTTAATAACCAACAATGACACATGATGAATCTCCTGCTAATAAATTTATTATTATTATTATATTGCAGGAGGATTTGGAAAGGGTGGCCCAGAAATTGCGTTCCTTATCTGGTGATATCAGAGAAACTGTCAGGTGTCTGTATCGAAGTAAAGTCAAAGATTTACTTGTGAGAACAGCGAGTAAACTCACATTCATGTATCAGGGCATGACACAGGTAAAATGAAATTCTCAAGTCTCCAGTCATTATTCTGAATATCACTGCAATGGTGGTTGTCACCCGTCATTCTACTTACTTTAAACATGCTTGTTATTGTCCAAGACGATGTATTTACACTAAAAAAGTTTTAAAATTTAAATTTCTTTCTTTTCACAGCGTACCTTGTTTAGCTTCATGAATAAAGATGTTGATTTGCCAGGAGATGGTCCATCCAGCAGTCACCATGACAACCAAGAGGAAAGAAATGAAAAACAAACAGAATAGTCAACGCATGGGGATTTGACATTTTCTATAGCTTTACTTCCATGACATATAATCCAAATTGAAACATACACACAGCAAATGTATTCTCCTCAATTAACATTCCACTGCCCTTTCTCCCTTCCCCTTTTATAAACGAAAATTTGCAATGAGAATATATGGAAACAAGATTTTATTTAAACTTTGGTACATTTTATAGACACATACATGTCTACATCCTATGTGGATATGAATGCGTTGTGGTAATTTTTAAATTTTTCAAAATAAGCAGTTCTATAATGTGTAATTTGGTGAATTACTGCACACAGTATTTGAAATCTGTTGATGCCCACCTCTAACCTTACAAAAGAATTAATACGATTATGGTGCTTGTTCCACTGTGGTGCTTGGCATTGCTTCAACTTACACATGTATTTACCGGGTAATAGTATTCACCATATAACATATTTTACTCAATGTTTTTTTTCTTTTGTCTTGGTTCACAGTATTTGTGTTGATTTTTGCAGATGATTTTTCAGTTATATTTTTTTGTGTACAAATTGTGCCAATTTTGAAGAAGAGAAGAGAAAAGTTCCCAACACACTGCCAATTTGTTTTATGAAATTAACTGCTGTATATTTTGAGGTGAGCACCACTGCCTAATATGTTGACTTCCAGATAGCACACATGAAACTTTGCTAATTATTCCTCGTCATTGGCCATTTGGCAGTTCAAAGAAAAACCTTGCAATAGTAATTATGGAATTATGAACCTCAATTTTATGTACAATATATGCTGATGGATTTTTAATTCAAAATGATCATCAGAGTAGGGCTTGACGCTATGGGGGGGGGGCAGTCATTGTGTCCATGGAAACAAGATTGGGTACATCTACTTTTTTTTTTGCTCTTTGTTATTTATTTATTACTCTGCAAAATTTCAACAATTTGTAGTACTTTTAGATTTACCATATTTTAATCTGCATACATCTTTAAGATTCTCCTTATTGGCAGTTTTCAGCTTGCCTAATGCTACAACAAAATGTGTATATTACATACAGAGAGTGTGAAAAAAAAAAAAAGTTATTGTTTTGACTCAAGTTTTACAAGATATACATGTAGCTAGAGTGCAGTGAAAAACACTCTGATTCTAACAGATTTAGATTTAAAATGAAGTCAGATTTTGTGCGAAAAAATTGTAATTAATTAACTTAAAAATTTCACTTTATATTTGAGCATTTCTGTGAAACATACTTGATCTTAAGTATGACTATTCTGAAAGATGAAGATGGTGGTTTTCCCGATCAGTTTATTGATCGAGCTGGCTCGGTATCTTTTACATGTAGCTTTAAATTATATTTACACTTCACAATCTGAAAACAATTTCTGAAACCTAATTGTATATTATACGTTTTGGACGTTTCAGTCTCCCTGTTGCATTCCTTCTGTGTAATATCACCACCAAGTAAAGACTGCAGTGTACCGTTAAAGTCCTATTATAAACCGCGGTTTATATTACAATGTATCAATTTAAAAATTGGGATCAAAAGCTCAAGTTCGGGGTGCGGTTTCTATTACGTACATACTGCAATCACTAAATGGGCGTGGTCATTTTTTGTCCACAACACATGCACAAAACAAACAATACACCGTACAATCTCTTGAATAGGCGTCGGGGAAGAGTGAAAGGCCTTATTTTGGTTCTAAAATAGGCGTTACGAAATGTTGAAAAATTACAGTCAATCAAAAAAAAATTCTACATGATACAAAAAATACTCAGTATTTTTAATGTAATATGCATTTATTTTTTTTATTTTCTTGGTAACGAAAAGTATATTCTAACAGAAGTTTCAAATAAAAACACGAATGCACTGCTTAGTAGCAAATGATCACATAACGGTAGCTCGATCCGGCCATGCTGCTGGTCACAAGTGAATAACTTACTTGTTTTCGAAGTGTTGATATTGGTGATTATTATTTAGTAGTGATTACAATAACGCACGAAAAATAAATTCGTTGAATTGTTATAAAATGCAAGTAAAATTCAACTTAGTTTCCCCGTAAGCGAATGATTTCAGTCACATGTAAACAGCCGATACGATATCCGCCATGCTTTTGAATGCTCACGTGACGTATTATTGACCGAATAGGTCAAGTCGCTAATTAACCAATCAAAATGCTGGATGGTGCCCACGTGTCTAAATTACATAGCTCATTTAAATATGTTAATGACAGTTCAGCGACCTCATGGTGAACGCAACACGGAAGAGATTTACCGATAATGTAGTGCGATCTTTTGCCTTTGATTTCCATGGGAAAACGGCATGATTTTTTTTTTAAATCAAGAAATTATTTGTTTTCGAAAGATAAATTATTCTTCAATGCTCAGTTTAACACTTTTACGGTGATAAAAGCTCATTGTTTAAAACTTACGAAACACAGACGTATTCAGAAAGAGTATTGACAGAGGTCGCCGCCAGAACAAAAGCAGTTTCATTGCCTGTCTGACATCTTATCACCGCTGAACAATAAATAGGTGTGAATATTTTTAGGCATGTTGTCGAAACAAATGAATAGGATTAGGAACAATGCCGTTTTGGAACAGCTGGTTGAAACAATGAAGTCAGTCACGGTCTTGTTGAATTGGGGGTGCGGTTAGTAATAGGTACTTTTCAAGTTTTCAATTTTTGTTAAGAACTCTTTAACCCCGAAGCCGGAATTGGGGGTGCGGTTACTATTACGTATGCGGTTTATATTAGGACTTTAACGGTAGCCTAAATAATTGATGATTTAACCCTCGTTTCGAATTTAAGCGGGCCACAGTTATTCAGACCAGAAGCAAATTTCTATGAATCCATTGGATCATGAGTGTTCAAATTTTAATGTTTCATATATTCTTCAAATGTATATTTATGTAAATAAAAAGCTGCATTCTTGAATTGTATTTGATATCACTTTACTTTATTTTGGTATTTGACCATATCCATCAAATGCCACAAAACATGATACTGAGAACAAGTAAATAAATAATCTCCCAAAAGTCAGAATTAAGGTTCACACTTTTGGACTGTGTGAAGTACATGGTTGACTTTTCAGAAACAATGGTACAAACCCACCAGGGATTGACTGGATTCAAAACTATTGGCAATATTTGCATTGCACTTTATAATTGACAAAAATTGCAGCTGAAACACTACATGTATAAATGTACAGAATACCCTCTTATAAAACGGTCAGTCCCTATGAAACCTTAACACAAGCTTAAAGTTGTCCAACGGAGAAAAGGAGAGACAGTATTGAACAATTCTCTAGACACACTATTTTGTCCTTGGTTGTATTAAAAAACAGCATTGTAGACTGAACAAACAAAATAGGGTAACTACTCGGTTGGTACCACTGGTAGTAAAGTTTAGCAGTATTAACAAATACTTCTGTCATTTCATAAAAACTCTAACATTGAAGTGTAGCAATGTTGAGGGAAATTGCACATAAAAAGCATTGAGTAAAATTACTTTAACGGTTCACATATACAAATTGATGGTCACAAGTGTTATTTTATAGGGACTTCATTTATGAGTGGTCATTTGCTAAACATACAATGTGGTTCAAGCAGTCTGATCATTAATACTATCCAGTACAGCTTGAGCCTACATGTATGGAGACATTGTGACAATGAAGAAATACAAATTTACGCCACTAGAGAAATGCACATAGGTGGTCCCCGTTCAAGGTTCTTGTAGTCGTGAGTGTAGTCAAGCCTTTTGAGAGTAGCAAACAACTTCATTGTGGTCGTAGCCCGTAAGCCCAAATGATCTACCATTCTTGTTGGTGAACTTGGCACCGCAGAGCTGAACGTCTGTTATACAGTCTGAGAATTTCATTTCCACCTGGAACAAAACATTGTCCATTGGGAATCCAGATGAATTATCAAATGGATGGATGAATGGATACGCATGGCTCAGTCCCCGTTAGTTATCAAATTTAAGATATATAGTAATATAGCTGGAATATAACCATGTCAGGAATATGATTTTTTTAACATTAAAATGATTGACATTTGTATCTGATCGTCGAACAAGTACTTGTCCATATTGAGATATTGCTCTATATATATATGTAACATGATGTATAACGAATATGTAAAATTTGAATATAATCAGTCAAAGCATTTAAGAGATATGGCTCTCGAAGCCCAATCATTAAAACAAAATGGCCGCCAGTCAGCCATTTTGAATCCAATCTGAAAAATAAAATGACGTGCATCAGGAACCTGTAATGTCTAATGTACGTTATAAGTTTGAACAAAATCCATCCATAAATGCAAGAAATGCTTGATATTTGAGAATTTTTTTAGCACAAAAATAGCCACCATTTGGCCACTTTGAAAAGGATCGTCAAACCAATATATCTGTCTATCTATGACATGATGTATAATGAATATTAAAAATTTGAACATAATCAGTAAAAACAAGTAAGACATATGGGTCTGCAATCTGATTAAAATCTGATGTAGTGTACAGGCTTTAATTATTTTGGCTATAAACTTATTTTATCTTTATTTTTTATTACTTTTGTTATTAATGCCTTTTAATTTTATTATTTTACTTTGATTTTGATTTTGTGATTTTTTTTAAATTCCGCCCTACCTACATCTGACCCGATGCCTATGTAACGAGATTTCAATGAGACCCACTATCGACGATTTTAGTCAACGAATCACAGACCTCCTTCTATAGCGCACATGATGACGTCACTGGGCAGAGTGAGGTGGCAAACACACTCAAATAAAATGGCGGATTATACCGACGTTAGCGACCGAGAAAAACACTGCTTTTCGGTAAGTTTATCATTGTCAAATGCAACGAAAGTCATTTTTATGTTTATATTGTGGCTCGAATGGTTCGAGTTTAGATCGTTATTTTGCGTAGTTATTCTGGGAGTGACGATTCGATCGATCATCGGTGTCTTTTTCCAGTCGCTTGCCCTGGAGACGGGTGATGTTTTTTTGACGATCGGGCCAAAATCATTTACGGTATTGAAGCCGTAGTTGTAAATATTCATCAAAATGTATCAACATTTTGTACATTATACAATAACTCTTTATTAAAGTAATTGAGCTGATTTGGACTGGAATAAAATATTTTTTATTTGGAACACATCGTAATTGATCAGAAAATATTTTTTTGCTCCAATTTTCTGCGTCGATGCCGTGGGCCGGTGACCGTTATACAATTTAAAATCAGTTTGCATTGTTTACTATAGCTGTTTACAGTGTTCTAATCATTACGATTTACTTATTTTTTTTGCTTCCATTCTAGATAATTATGCTCAGTGTTTGATGTAAAATTGAAGCGATGACAGAATAAACGAACCTTGGCTGGCGAAAATGTATCTGGAAGAGTACACATTTGTTGGAAGTGAAAAAATATTCAATGTAATGACAAAAATTGTAAAATGCTTTAGAACTTCTTTTGTAAATAAAAATATACTAGCAATTTTTGACTCCCATGTGCGAAGCACAAAATGGGAGTCTTTGCAGTTAGTGTGTCTGTATGTGTGTATTTGTGTATGTGTGTATGTGTGTCCGACTGTTCCACTGCTATCTCAAGAACCATACATCGGTTTTTGATGAAACTTGGTGCATAGATGCTCTGGGCCAATGATGCGCAGATTTGATTAGGTTTTGGGAAAAATCCCATGCTCGTTAATTACCTAATTTGCATGATAATTAGCTAATGTTTAGCTGTTCTATGACTGTTCCACTGATATCTAAAGAACCACTCATTGGATTTTGATGAAACTTGGTACATAGATGCTCTGAACATATGCGCAGATTTGATTAATTTTTGGTAAAAATCCGTGCATATTAATTACCTAATTTGCATGATAATTAGCTATTTTTTAGTGGTTCATGACTGTTCCACTGATATCTAAACAACCACTCATTGGATTTTGATGAAACTTGGTACATAGATGCTCTGAACTAATGCTAGGTTTTGATTAGTTTTTGGTAATAATCCGTGGATACTAATTACCTAATTTGCATAATGATTAGTCAATTTTCGGTTTTTCCACTTGATATCTCAAGTACTAATCATCACATTTCAATGAAACTTGGTACATAGATGTCATACGACACTGCACAGACCTGATAGTTTTTATGGTAATATCAGTACATATTAATTACCTAATTTGCGTAATTAATTAATTTTCAGCATTTGATATAAGTAGTTAGCATTACATTTCAATGAAACTTGGTACTTACATACTCAAGGACTATGCAAAGATTGATTGTTTTAGGGTAAATAATTGTGCATATTAATTACCTAATTTGCATAATTAATTTTCAGCTTTTCTACTGATATCTAAAGTACTAATCATCACATTTTAATGAATCTAGAATTATGCAGACCCAATTAGTTTCCGGTAAACATTTGTGCATATTAATCACCTAATTTTCATAATTAACCAACTTTCACACTGATATCTCAGGTACTATACATCACATATCAATGAATGTACATGGATGCTGTAGGACAATAGACAGACCTGAATAATTGTGGGTTAAAATCTGTACATATTACCTAATTTGCATAATTAACCAATTTTAAGCTTTCACACTGATATCTAAAGTACCGTAAAAACTCCAAAATTTCGACCGGTTTTAAATAATTGGTGTTAGAAATGTGACGAGTTTTTAGAGTCAAAATTAAGGTGCATTTTCGGACGGTCGAATTTTTCAGAATAGAAATCAGCAAATGAAAAAATGGGGATGATAGACAGTGTGCTTCATTAGTTTTTAAAAAATGCAATGTCCGTCAATTGACGTAAACTTCCTCATGTTTCACGGTAAAAGCAAAGGTCGTGGCCGAGTTGTAACTCAAAATCTAAACAAAGTCATCAATCAGTATTATGACAAGCAAAACAAAACATCAAGACGTGGAGAAGAGGTCAGCACAAAACTAATAGGTCAAAAGACAAAGCTGTCTCGCACTACCTAGGAAAACTTGCGAATGTTCGAAGTACAGGTACCCATTGGACAAAAGATACATGGAAGTTTAGCAAACTATCTCCCCGACCCAGTGCAATGTATCCAGTTAGAATCAAAGCTCACGTGTCCCTTATTTGAGGGACCAAATTCTGCCGTAAATTCGCCCTTGGATAAATAAAATGGGATTTAAGAAAATAAAATGGGACTTTTAAGGTGTATTTTGGCGTCATTTTTCGGACATTTCAATCAATCCTGCCGGCTAAAATAGAGTCTAAGTTTTACCGTAGTCATTGACGTCTGTCTATTTAAGAGTACACGTGTATGATTTTTATCGTGACTAGCGTGAGCGGGTAAGCTTCCTTTCGAGAATGAGCTGTTATCACTGTGAACAATGTTAAATTATTCTTCAGATGACCAGTTTATTTTTTAAAAACAACTAATTTTTTTATTTAAAAAAAATCATGCCGTTTTCGCATCAAAATCCAGCCAAAATATCGTACTACAACATCAATCTCTTCTGCATTGCGTTCAATAACATTAACATATTTAAATAAGCTATGGTAATTTGAACACGTTGGCATCATCCAGCTTTTTGATTGGTTAATTAGCGATTTGACCTATTTGACCTAAGAGAACATGGCGGATATCCTACAGCATCAAACGTTTATACGAGACCGGAATCATTCGCTTACGATGAAACTAAGTTGACTTTTATTTGTATTTCATAACCATTCAACAAATTTATTTTGTGTACATTATTATAATCACTACTGAGTACAGTAATAATCAACAATTCAGAAACGCAGCATACCGAGATTTTTGTGTTCGTTTTTATTTGAAACTTCGTTTATTTAGAATATATTTTCGTTACCAATAAAATAAAAATCTCTCAGTCATTCAAAAACCCGGATTCATGCCTTCGAGGAAGGTCCCGTTTGAACGCTCACATCGTTTTTTTTTTCGTTCGGGGGAAAACTAAAACTGGTCGAAATTTTCGAATAAGAATGAGTCGGCAATTTTTAGTGGAGTCGAAAATTTGGAGGTAAATAAAACACCGAAACCCGGCAAATAAATAGGCGGTCGAATTTTTAGAGGGGTCGAAATTTTGGAGTTTTCACGGTACTAATTATTCCATTTCAATGAAACTTAGTACAAAGATGCTCTAGGACAATGTACAAACCTAATTAGTTTGGGGTAAAAATCTGTTCATATTAATTCCCTAATAAGCATAATAATTCATAATTTTTTGGTTCTAATCACATTTCAATTAAACTTGGAGACATAGATTTTCTGTTACATTGCGCAGACCTCATTAGTTTTACACTCAAATCTGGTCATATTAATTTTCTGATTTGCATAATTAGTTTTCAGCTAAGTAATTTCGAATTATATTTAATGTGTCTCCAATACTCTCAGCACATGGGAGTTCTTTCTAAGCTTTCTTTGATTTATTTATGGTTTATTCAAGTGGGCAAAATATAATGTACAGAAAGATTGCCCGTATACACTGAAAAGTAAACAACCAACAGCCTGTATTAATGGGGGGCTGTGATTGGCTGTTACTTACGCGAGATTTGAACGGGACTTGCATAGGTGTCGGATCAGATGTATGTAGGACGGAATTAAAAAAAAATCACAAAATAAAAATCAAAGTAAAATAATAAAATAAAAACGCATTAATAACAAAAGTAATCAAAAATAAAATTAAAATAAGTTCATAGCCAAAATAATTAAAGCCTGTATACTACATCAGATTTTAATCAGATTGATGGGTCTAGAAACCCATTCATTAAAACAAAATGGCCGCCAGACAGCCATTTTGAATATGATCTGAAAAATATAATGATGTGAATCAGGAACCAGTAATGTCTAATATATGTACCAAGTTTGAACGAAATCCAT
This sequence comes from Saccoglossus kowalevskii, assembly GCF_978046115.1. NCBI lineage: Eukaryota > Metazoa > Hemichordata > Enteropneusta > Harrimaniidae > Saccoglossus > Saccoglossus kowalevskii. The sequence goes on along the minus strand of NC_140650.1, from coordinate 13,314,205 downwards.
CCATAAATGTCAGAAACGCTTGATATTTGATGATTTTTTAGCACAAAAATGACCCCCATTCGGCCATTTTGAATAGGATCGTCAAACCAATATATCTGTCTATCTATGACATGATGTATAATGAATATTTAAAATTTGAACATAGTTAGTGAAAGCAAGTCAGACATAAAGATTGAATCTAATCTGAAAAACAAAATTATTTCCATCAAGGTCCCGTAATGTCTAATGTATATACCAAGTTTGAACAAAATCCATCTATAAACAGCCGAGAAATGCCTGATTTTTATGATTTTTTAGCACAAAATAATAGAATCGTCAAACCAATATATTTGTATATCTATGACATGATCTACAGGTATAATGAATATTTAAAATTTGAACATAATCAGTCAAAGCAAGTCAGAGATATGGCACAAGAACCATATTTATTAAAACAAAATGGCCGCCAGTCGGCTATTTTGAATCTTATCTGAAAAACAAATTGTTGTGCATCAAGGTCCTATAATGTCTAACGTATATACCAATTTTGAACAAAAGTCCATCTGTAAACAGCTGAAAAATGCTTGATTTTGATGATTTTTAGAACGAAATGGCCGCCATTCTGCCATCTTGAATCAGATCGTGAAACAAATTGACGTGCATATGTATAATATCATGTATGATGTATGTGTGAAGTTTGATTGGGATAGGTCCAGGCATTTCTAAAATACAGGTCCGCACGCATACACGCACAGAGATCAAAACATAAGTCCCCGTTTTCGGACTGTGTCCGAACGGGGACTAACAATGCAATAATATATCTGAATATATTGTCGAAAAATACTGGCTGAAAAGTAAAAAATGGACAAGAACAATGAAGTGTTGATGTCAAACTAATAATGTTTTTTAAAGGGGTGAAAAAAGACAACATGCTCAAAGAGACTGCATACCTTTGGATAAGATTCAGAGTCTTTCTTCACCTCCCAAACCCTGACAAAAGAATCTTCACTCGCAGACACCAGCTATTGGAGTAAAAATGTCAATAAATGAAGAAATGTGCAACAAGCCAATTGGCTTCAATGTAATTTCAGTCGTCAATCTGAGGCACAGTTCTTCATATTTACAGGTATCATATTTAAAGTTACACTCGTTAGCAATAGACTCAAACTCACAATTTTTAAAAATATGTCATTCAACATGAAAGAAAGAAATGATATAAAAATACATCAGAACAGTGTTTTTTTTAATCACAATCCTGAGCTTGCACATGGATATCTTTTCTATAAATTGTGGTAAGTGTCGATAATAGATATTATACACTTACCAAGCCTGTAGCGGGTGCTACATCCATTGTATTTATAAATTGTGGTAAGTGTCTATAATAGATAGTATACACTTACCAAGCCTGTAGCGGGTGCTACATCCATTGTATTTATAAATTGTGGTAAGTGTCTATAATAGATATTATACACTTACCAAGACTGTAGCGGGTGCTACATCCATTGTATTTATAAATTGTGGTAAGTGTCTATAATAGATATTATACACTTACCAACCCTGTAGTGGGTGCTACATCCATTGCATTTATAAATTGTGGTAAGTGTCTATAATAGATATTATACACTTACCAAGCCTGTAGCGGGTGCTACATTCATTGCATTTATAAATTGTGGTAAGTGTCTATAATAGATATTATACACTTACCAAGCCTGTAGCGGGTGCTACATCCATTGTATTTATAAATTGTGGTAAGTGTCTATAATAGATATTATACACTTACCAAGCCTGTAGCGGGTGCTACATTCATTGCATTTATAAATTGTGGTAAGTGTCTATAATAGATATTATACACTTACCAACCCTGTAGCGGGTGCTACATCCATTGCATTTATAAATTATGGTAAGTGTCAATAATAGATATTATACACTTATCAAGCCTGTAGCGGGTGCTACATCCATTCTATTTATAAATTGTGGTAAGTGTCTATAATGAATATTATACACTTACCAAGCCTGTAGCGGGTGCTACATCCATTGTATTTATAAATTGTGGTAAGTGTCTATAATAGATATTATACACTTATCAAGCCTGTAGTGGGTGCTACATCCATTGTATTTATAAATTGTGGTAAGTGTCTATAATAGATACTATATACTTACCAAGCCTGTAGCGGGTGCTACATCCATTGCATTTATACATTGTGGTAAGTGTCTATAATAGATATTATACACTTACCAAGCCTGTAGCGGGTGCTACATTCATTGCATTTATAAATTGTGGTAAGTGTCTATAATAGATATTATACACTTACCAACCCTGTAGCGGGTGCTACATCCATTGCATTTATAAATTGTGGTAAGTGTCAATAATAGATATTATACACTTATCAAGCCTGTAGTGGGTGCTACATCCATTGTATTTATAAATTGTGGTAAGTGTCTATAATAGATACTATACACTTACCAAGCCTGTAGCGGGTGCTACATCCATTGCATTTATACATTGTGGTAAGTGTCTATAATAGATATTATACACTTATCAAGCCTGTAGCGGGTGCTACATTCATTGCATTTATAAATTGTGGTAAGTGTCTATAATAGATATTATACACTTACCAACCCTGTAGCGGGTGCTACATCCATTGCATTTATAAATTGTGGTAAGTGTCAATAATAGATATTATACACTTATCAAGCCTGTAGCGGATGCTACATCCATTGTATTTATAAATTGTGGTAAGTGTCTATAATAGATACTATACACTTACCAAGCCTGTAGCGGGTGCTACATCCATTGCATTTATACATTGTGGTAAGTGTATAAAATAATATTATACACTTACCAAGCCTGTAGCGGGTGCTACATCCATTGCATTTATAAATTGTGGTAAGTGTCTATAATAGATATTATACACTTACCAAGCATGTAGCGGGTGCTACATCCATTGCATTTATAAATTGTGTTAAGTGTCTATAATAGATATTATACACTTACCAAGCCTGTAGCAGGTGCTACATCCATTGTATTTATAAATTGTGGTAAGTGTCTATAATAGATATTATACACTTACCAAGCCTGTAGCGGGTGCTACATCCATTGCATTTATAAATTGTGGTAAGTGTCTATAATAGATTTAATACACTTACCAAGCCTGTAGCGGGTGCTACATCCATTGCATTTATAAATTGTGGTAAGTGTCTATAATAAATATTATACACTTACCAAGCCTGTAGCGGGTGCTACATCCATTGCATTTATAAATTGTGCTAAGTGTCTATAATGAATATTATACACTTACCAAGCCTGTAGCGGGTGCTACATCCATTGCAATTATAAATTGTGGTAAGTGTTTATAATAGATATTATACACTTACCAAGCCTGTAGCGGGTGGTACATCCATTGCATTTATAAATTGTGGTAAGTGTCTATAATATATATTATACACTTACCAAGCCTGTAGCGGGTGCTACATCCATTGCATTTATAAATTGTGGTAAGTGTCTATAATGAATATTATACACTTACCAAGCCTGTAGCGGGTGCTACATCCATTGCATTTATAAATTGTGCTAAGTGTCTATAATGAATATTATACACTTACCAAGCCTGTAGCGGGTGCTACATCCATTGCAATTATAAATTGTGGTAAGTGTTTATAATAGATATTATACACTTACCAAGCCTGTAGCGGGTGCTACATCCATTGCATTTATAAATTGTGGTAAGTGTCTATAATGAATATTATACACTTACCAAGCCTGTAGCGGGTGCTACATCCATTGCATTTATAAATTTGGCATGGGCACATATCTCAACTAGCAGACTCCCTCTACTGGAATCAAAGATTCTAATATGTCCAGAGCCGTACGCTGCCGCTACAAAACCACTAAATAGACACACGGATGTACAGCTGGACCTGAAATACAAAATTCAATGGATTGCTCAAACACATGAACCTACCAGGCTGGTATCTATATCAAATGTTATTGTATACATCCAGCTACTTGTGTGTTCTGGACATATTTTAAGTGAACATAACATACTTATTTTGGTCTTTCATGCTATACATTTAACAGCATCTCTTCTTCAAAACCCACTATTAAATGATGTTAATCTGTTAAAGCAACAGTAGCTGTACAACTATCGATCTTTTTTCCTTTCTTTTTATTTTTAATAAAACATTTCCTGTGTCAATTTGTAATAACCATCGCCAAAATGTGGACACTGAAAGCAGTGCGAATATACGCTTTATACCGACTTTGTACATTGAATCAAGTGAAAAAAGATGGCCGCTGGTCTGTATCCAGGTCTCCTGAGGGCGCCATTTATGGAAATCTAGTTTTGTCAAGCAAACCTAAGATATTACCGGGGGCCTTGGGCGACATCATGTCAAATATGTCGTCATCTTGAGAGGCTAAGCCTCTTTTCGATGGCTTCTAACTGATGATTTTATGTGCCATTTCCAATAATAGCATGACATGCGTCATAATTTCCTACAGTCCCAATCCCAATCACTGAAATTACTACTAACCCGGATCCAGCTATTTTTGATAGTCGACTGAACGGATTACCAGCTTTCCACACTATAATACAACCACTGTCATCAGCACTAGCCATTATGTTATCTTGGTTCTGCAAATCAGTCACAGCATAGGAATGTCCAGTCAAAGTCTCAGACATTGTAATGTTTGGTCCTTTAGGTGGGATGTTAAATATAAGTAATGTCCCCTTGGCTGTGCCTGCAAAATGAGTTGTCTGGTTAAAAAATTAATTTGTTGATCAGATTACTCTTGCATGCAACCTTGATTAAATATATATAGCAAGACTAGGTAGTTCTAAGATGTCCTCTGGATTATATCAAATCCAATCTAAAAGTACAATTACATTTTTCAAAAAAAATAAGAATAAATTAATATATATACTACCATTCTCATGGCAGAATATGGAACTATGAACTTGAGTATGAAAGTGATTTATGGCATAAATTGTGAAATCAACAAAAGCTTATTAAGAACTCTCATGTGCTGAGGATATTGGAAGCATGAAACACATATAAGGAATACTGTATTTAATATATTAGATGCACATCTTGAATAAAACTGCAACCAGAGATGATGGTGGTTACAAGTGTCATGTGGGCGATCTTTTGATGCCGCAAAAACAAATAAAAGATACAAATCAGCATTGGCAGTTTTAGGGAGAATTTCACACACAACTACAGTGTTGGTCGTGGGAGCTTTGTAGAAAGTATGCAATTCTTCTAAAAAATAACGATGGACATTCAAAACACTAGATACTCTTGTTTTCTCCAAAAAAATATATCATACAAGTTCGTCTAGACTAGTGTAGACCAATCAAAAACTCAAAATTATATAACAGAAAGCTTTACTGATCTGAGAGCTTGTACACATGATCAAGCAACTATCCAAGCAAAGATGTGAATTAATGATACATTTCACTCATAGTTTTAACTTTCAACATAGTGTCGAAGTGATTGAATCCGTCACAGCAATTCTTTCTAATTCTATCTGTGTTGTCTGAAGATATGTTCTGAATTAAGTGCATTGCTTTTAAAGCATTTTTTTTTGCCACATTACTGTAGTTATATTTATTTTTGTGAGTAAAACAAGATTGCTGTTACAATGTGATCTCTGGTATGTAGGGATAAGTAAGGTGACGCATACATCCAGGATGTCACATTTTACAACATGTTGTTTTTTCTTAAATCGTTTGACAATAATGATTTCTGTGCTATGTTTTGCATAAAAAGTACAAATTAAAAGGATAGAAATTAAAATCTTTTTTGAACATAGCGAACAGAATATTTCTTTTAGAAATTTAATCAGATGCAGAATTAATCAGGGAATTTTGGAGTTCAAACTTCTGTATGAGAAAGCTAATCTGCGTTGAGAAAATGTTGAGAAAAATTCACTATAGCATTGGTCACTATCTGCAGCAGTGCTTAGTACCTATAAATTATTTTAGGACAAAAAAAGCACTAATCCATACTATACAATAGTTGGAGCCCGTATAGCTCCCTAAAGTATTCCTGCATGCAATACTGCACCCAAAGTTATTACTTACCAACAGCCATATGACTATCACCGCAACTTGTGACACCACGGGCAAATATTTCACCAGCTGAAAAAGAAACAAACGTCAGAAACATATATGTGATGCTAATCTACAACAATTTAGATGGACTTCAAAGTTAATTTGAGACAAAAGTGAAATCTGACAATGAACTGATGTATTGATTTGGATTTGGATTTGAATTTGGATCAAACCAGAAAGTTAGAAAGTCTACTTGTCAACTCTGTCAAATGCAACACAAGATTTAAAAAGATGAATGGATTATTTCGCACAAATTTACATTTCCAGATATTTGCACTTTATTTAAATCCAAATGAAAAGCTTTCATTTCTATGGAATATATTTGGTAATGCCCACTAGCCAATTGACCATTTTCTGTTCACTGCGAGAATCACGCGTTGTGTGTGAAATAGAACGTAAAAACATGACAAACAAAGGTCATATCGTCGTAGTGGCGTCAAACATCACGTGGGATTCGACAAACGCGAAAATATTTTGGGGGCATTTCCATGCTTAATTATGTGCTGTACACATTTGATGATAGACAATTTTGATTAAGTAAGGGTATTCGGAAGCAATATTCCTCTGTCGAAGACCGGCCGGTCGATGTGAGCTACGAAATAAAGAAATTCAAGTTCAAAATCCATTGCTATGGAATATATTTGGTAACGCCCACTAGCCAATTAAATTCAGTGTCTTGCAAGCAAAGCTGATTTATTACTATATTCTAAGTGTAAGATAGATCCATTGCTATGGAATATATTTGGTAACGCCCACTAGCCAATTAAATTCAGTGTCTTGCAAGCAGAGCTGATTTATTACTATATTCTATGTGTAAGATATATCTATTGCTATGGAATATATTTGGTAACGCCCACTAGCTAATTAAATTCAGTGTCTTGCAAGCAGAGCTGATTTATTACTATATTCTATGTGTAAGATATATCCATTGCTATGGAATATATTTGGTAATGCCCACTAGCCAATTAAATTCAGTGTCTTGCAAGCAGAGCTGATTTATTACTATATTCTATGTGTAAGATATATCTATTGCTATGGAATATATTTGGTAACGCCCACTAGCCAATTAAATTCAGTGTCTTGCAAGCAAAGCTGATGATAGACAAATCTTTTTCAAAATAATGAAAGACATATTACCTAATCCACAGTCAGCACTCCCAAATGCATGCCAGAATAGCATAACAGAACCATCAGGTTCAAAAATCTGGTTGGAAACAATGAAAAAATACATTTAATGAAATTGTTATAGATTATACTAATTTTAATTTAACTTTAACTAATTTAAATTTAAAAGTTCATTTAATTTTTTTTGGTATGGTTTTAAGACTATTTTATCTGATATTCTGGAATTAGATGTGTATGTAGATGTGTACATGTATACCAATGTCATGTGTAATTGATCCAATTCTTCATGAAAAAAAAATCTGTAGATATCCAAAGAATGAGCTAAACAAATGTACCTGGGGTGACCTATTGATTCAGTATTTTGAGAAAATTTAACAATGATACAGGTTAAATATTCCAAGATAGTTCAGTGACAATACATTCACCATTTCAGTGAACATGCTAAAGTCTGTGCACTCAGTTCTACCTTGTGATATTGATCACATAATTCCAATACTACCATCTTCTATTCCACTACAATTATACTTGCCTGTATACCTCGCTGTGATAATATGACTAACATACTTCTTGACGGGAACTCGCAAAATTTGGCCTGAAATGAATATTAATTTCATACATAAATTACTGCAAAGCATATACTGTAAATGCACTCATTTCAGAATATGGTTAATGGATTAATAAATTTAAAAAAAATTTAGAAACTCAAAATGAAAACTGTTTGACAAATGTTACATAATTGGAGTGGATGAACAAAATTTAAAAATGACCTGTGTTTTTTTCCAATCAGCAACCAGTTTCATTCATACATCAATAAACATCAGTACATACAAGCCAAACCAGCCATCATTGCCTTATCACAGTTTTTTCAAATATAAGCCTCTGGTCACATACAAGTATATTCAATATGACAGTACTAAGATTGGTTTATTACTTTTTTAATTCATTTTATTTCTGATTTAACAAAATAGTGAAACTGGTGGTGATAGGAATGATGACGAGACTGGGGCCGACGTTGCCCATAGCAACGAATTCCTCATTATAATAATAATGCAGACAACTAACTGTCTGTACGCTCATCATTTCTCAAATAACGTTTGTTTTTTTCCCATATATTTTTTTAAATTGCTGGCGTTTAGGGTCAATACATACCTGTAAAATCATTGAGTTACCGGACGGTGTACCCATTTCCTTACAGCTTACTTGCCGATGCTGTATATTCATGGCATCGCCGCTGCAATTTGCGATATTAACAACTGTCTTGTGCACCGTCGCATAACACGTAACGTTCTTGTCAGGCATGGACAGAATACTGAGATTGTTGTACAGACACGACGCACTTCCCTTGATTTGCACTGATTTGTCCCTGTTATACATGGTTTGTGTATGAGTTCAAGCACTGACCGTAGAATGATCGCTTTCTTTCAGAAAAGCCGCTCTCTTTTTTTCTGTCAGGTATGTCCCCGGTTCTCTAAACCGGAAGTTTAGATGATCGACAATGCGCATGCTCACGGCGAAGATTTTTTTTCAAACGAGCAGTAGTCGTATCAGTTTGTTTTTATATGTTAAAATTAATCGGAAATTTATAAGCGAAAATATTTTAAATCAAATATCAGTGCAAGAAGTTTGTTTTATTTCAATAAGTCAAAGCCAGTAGCCCGTGGTTGAACATGAAAAGAACAAAACCTCAGAATAAATCTGCAAACTAAAACTACAGTACATGTGCTGTAAAAAAGAAATAACTTGATTTTCTTTAATAATAAAAGTATTTAGATTGGTAAATGTTGCTGTTTAATTACATGCTCATTATTTTAATACTGAGAAAAAAGGGGTATGACATATTTTTTCATGTACTTGTTTCCTGTCTTGAATGAATATTTGTTTTCATTTATTGAAAACACGAATTATCTCATCAGCAGTTATTGTCCACCAAACTAAATATCAACACTGGAATAACAGTATACGTATAGTTGCTCTCGTATGTCAGTGATCTATAAAACATATACTAGAATAATAGAATTATTTTAAAAAACGGGTATATCTAAACCCAATGAGACATTATAAATAATAATATTATAAATGGCAAGAGGCAAGTTATGATAAAAATCTCATCGTCGTTACCACGCCCGCTTGTGGCGGCTTCCAACTGCGTCGTCCTCTTGGTTCACGGAAAAAAATATACTCTGGCTCACGAGAATTGAAAATATAACAAATAAAAAATCAGTCGTGGTTTCTGGTAATAAGAGTTTGAGAGTTAGGATGCAGCATGGATAATGGCCCACTGATCTTTGTTATTTTGTCGATTTCTAAGGGGAACATGCATAAACAAAACTGGTATTCTCAATGTATTCTCAAAGTGCAACCATAAACCCTGGTCAACTGGAGGGTCTATGGTGCAACCTCTAGTTTTTAAATTATCGAGCCTTTGTTGTAAAATAAGTACAGAAAATAAATAAGTATGGAAAATAGTGAAATATTTAAAAAATACATTTAGATCAGGTACAATCTAATCAAACACTAACGCCCATATACCAGTGAAGTGATCATCTACCTGCACCAGATTGCACCCGGCTACTATAGTTGATTGAATGTTTACTAATTGCCAGATAAAATAAACACTGATACAAGAATACCTAATACCGACCTTGAGTAAGTATCTTAAAATCGGAGGATGCAACATTTCGGCGTATACTAAATGTATTACCACACACTATTATATCGCAAGCATCAAAATAATAAATACAAAAATTACTAATATACTTAATTTGTAATAGTAATAATATTATTATCTGTATTGCAATCGAATCCACTTTGTGATATTGATGCGAATGAACAACTTATAAAGTTTAAAAACATGGAAATAACAAGAAACAAAATAAAAACATGTGATGTATATATTTAAAAAAATATATGCTAGCCGCTGGTGATAATTTATAATCCATATTTTAATATACTGTCATTATGAGACGTTAAAATAATAGCTAATAATCAGCATTTCATTTTTGTTGAGTTCCGTATCAAAGAAATAGGTGGGGGTTATCGATGGTCATCGCTTAACAAAATGTGCCGGTTGACTTCATACACTACACTACCCACAGCTGCCCATTCAACCAAAATGTTAATGCTTCTATGCTATCGATAAAGAGCCATTGCTCGAAACGTCTAGCTATTTTTAATAGTTATTTAGGACTACGATTACCAAATATTATCTTCAATATATCAACCAAAATGTTGCCTGGATCAGATGTAAATTCTAAATTTCCTTAAGTACCGACGCTTTGAAATAAATTGGAGTAGGTTGAGGATTCAGCTGCTACATCGCAGTTATATTTCTAATGTAAAAAGTCAGATCTGTATTATGGAAATACATATAACACTATGATTGAACAGAAGAAGGTGTAAGCATTACGTTCTGAACACATATGTACGGGAAACCCCACCCCACAAGCACCACCACCAAAGGACCTATTGTGAATCTTCACTTCCTTAGGGAGCTCACAGAATACTGTATTATTTCAAACTTCCGCAAGATGGCTGCATCCAAGAAGTCCCTCGCAGAAGAAATTAGTGAGGATTTCCTCAGTTGTGCCATCTGTTTGGAGAACTACAAAAATCCTACTCTTCTACCGTGTCTTCATACATTCTGTCAGCAATGTTTGGTAACTTTTAAGGCTAAATCTGGGGGTGTTTTGAAGTGTGCAACATGTAGAATACAATGCGACACTCCCATCCAGGAACTAAAGTCGAATTTCTTTTTAACAAGCCTACTGGACGCATTCCAGAGACAGAGGCAGCCTAAAACTGACCATCCACCAATGTGCGAGTTATGCCAGGAGAAGACCGCAACACACAGATGTGTAGACTGTCCTCAGTTTTGCTGTGATGCATGTGCTACTATCCATGAACGCATTCTGGCTACGCGTTCTCATGAAGTGCTTACAATCGACAAGTACAGAGAGATACAATCTAGGGGTCATCTTGAGGTACAGTCCAAAGTTCTCTGCAGTGATCATAAAGACAGCCAGCTGAAATTCTACTGTGACACATGTCAGGTGCCTGTATGTGTTGAATGCACCATAGTTAAACACAGAGTTCCTGAACACGTACATAGAGACTTACAAGAGGTAGCAGATGAGTATAAAACACAAGTGAGGGAAATGTTAGAACAGTTGAAAGTGAAAGAGAATCAAGTGAAGGACGAAAAGGTGGCAGCTGAAACTACAAGAGAAAAAATCCAAAACCAGTGTGAGGTAGAGAAAATGAAAGTTAAGAAAAGAGCAAAGGAATTAATAAAGAGGGTAAAGAGAGAAGAGAAGATGCTGATAGATGCCTTGGATAAAAGTGCCACGATGGGATTAAAAGATGCAGCAATGAACATTGATGAGATAGAATTCCAACATGGCAACATTGCCAGCACACATCATTATCTGGAAAAACTAGTGCATCATGGGAATGCTGTTCACCTACTATCCACCAGGCTTGAAACAATGAAGCCTATAAAAGAGATGGTTGCTAGGGAAACAAAGCCACAACTCAGTTATGATTTTATTGAATTCCAGCCAAAAAGTGACCTTTCACATACACTGATAGGAGTCGTGAAATCTGATGTTTGTCCATCTAAATGCACAGTTGAAAACATCCCAGAACAACTTGTGAAAGGTGAATCAGTCAACCTGCTCATCACAGCCAGAGATTCTAGAGATAAACAAATCATTCCCCGTCAAGATGTCAAGGTGAAGATGAGGAATCCTGATGCATCATGGGAAGACATTGACATGTCAGACAATAACGATGGGACTTATCATGTTATATTGACAGGAAAGATAGAAGGAAAACAGCAAGTTGCCATAACAACTGGTAAAGTACATATACCAGGATCACCATTCCATATTCCTGTTACCGGAGGATTGGTACAGACAGTAGGAAACACAGGACAAGGACAGCTCAGCTTTCCTTGGGGACTAAGCATCAACAAACATGGTGACTTTGTCACAGCTGATAGGGGGAATAACAGAGTGACCATACATGACAGAGATGGAAATTACAAACAATCATTTGAATTTACTGATCAGTTTGCAAAGCCATTCAAACCATGTGATGTAGCAATATCAGATGATAATGAATACTTTATGTTAGATTGTAATAACAAACAAGTTGTTGTGAGTGATGAAAAACGAAAGGTAATTAGAAAGTTTGGATGCTCTGATAAAACAATTGGAATAGCAATTAATCCTGTTACAAAGAATGTATATGTGAGTGACTATATTACACATTGTATCACTAAGTATACGCAGGGAGGTGTCTATATTAATTCATTTGGGAGAAAGGGAGATGAACAAGAAGAGTTCAATGTACCTGGTTTTCTAGCTATTAACAGTGAAGGAATGGTGTATGTGCCAGATAGCAACAACCACCTTATCCAGGTATTTAATTCTGATGACCAGTTTATGTTTGAATTCTCTTCCACTGGTGACAGTACAATGAGTTATCCCAAGGGAGTGGCCATAGATAAGAATAATTATGTCTATGTGAATAGTGAGAATAAAGTCACTAAGTATGACAGCGATGGTCAGTTTATTTGTAGGATTGATAGGGATAAAGATGGACTGAGTAGACCACATGGTGTAGCAGTGTGTAATGATGGTAAAATAGCTGTATCTGATAATAATAATAACTGTATCAAAGTGTTTGTAGAGTAAAACTAACAAGTTACTGACAGTAACTTGGAATCGCTATCACACACAAAGAAGATTCATACAAAATTTATTCTTGAATATCAAGGGTAGATAAATCTAAGGGCAGGTAACATTCCTGGAAATCACATTAAAATTATGTTTGATGTGATATGTTATGAGAATCACCTTCTTAATAATCAAATTAGCAAACATTAAGTTAAATGGTATAATTTGTAATCTTACATTGGAATATTGTATCAGGATTGGGAGACAGAGCCTAAAAAATAATTCAATCAAATTTGCTAATTGTATGTATCCTCTGTAACTATAAACAGTGATCTCTAAGAAAGCTTAGTTTTAAAACTGATGTATTGTCTGTAATAAAAGATTATTCATACTTTCACAACAAACTTGTGTACTTCTATTTGCATGATGGAAAATGAGCTGAAAAGCAATATTTAGTTTCTAATTCACACAGAAGAGAAATGTTGGTGTCAATTAATAAAACACATTGCCAATAATAATATCAAAATATATTTTCTTATTGACATTAAATAAGTATAAATTATCAGAAAGTGAATTTTCCCCTTGTTCTGGTTCTCTTCAAAACATTTCTAAAAGGCATTTTGTCAATTATTTCCATTGCTTGACATGAACTGAATCAGGTGATTTATTAGTGATAAATCAGCAAGGAGTCGACCGTTTTTGTTAACATATCTAAAACCTGTAACCCAATATGCATAATTCTCATATAAAATTTGAATGTACTTCTCATCTTCAAGACACTTAAGTATCAGAATTTAGCAAATTTGAATACTGAAATGAACTACAAATGTTCATGAAACTGGTCAAGGCATGCCCCAGAAACTGTTAATGACATGTGCAAATGTTGATTTTTGGGACAATTAATGGCTGTCAGTTAAAGCTCAACAAAATAAAACAAAGCGATATTGACATGTATCTTGACTTGTACCAACTTTAAAACAAAACATTGAACCCATTAACTTGCCTTTGTACAAAACTTGACCCAAATCTGTACAATCATTCTGTAAAATGAGCAGGACACTCGTAAAAAAACAAAATGGCCACTCGTCCTACATTTTGAATTGAATCACGAAAAAAAATTACGTGCATCAATATTTTGTATGAAATCGGTGAAGGCATGTCCATTTTGTTTCTTAAGAAATGGCCGCCATAAGGCTAAATTTCGATAAAAACGAAAAATAACTGAAAACAACATTTAACCAATTATAACTTGCCTTTGTACAAAATTTAACCCAAATCTGTACAATCATCTCTGTAAAATGAGCAGAACACTCGTAATGAACAAAATGGCCACCAGTTCGCCATTTTTGAATCGAATCACGAAAAAAATGACGTACATCAGTAACCCACCATTACTGATGTCAATGCCAAGTTTGAATAAAATCGATCAAGGCATGTCGACATGTCCAAAGGTTGATTTTTTTTTTTTTTTGCAACAAAAATGGTCAATCAAAAGTCAACCAAATCAAAATTAAATCAATGTGCACATGTCTGCCATATTGACTCGTCTTTGAAGAAAATCTGTCTATGTGTCCCTGAGAAATGAAGACTGACAAACACACAGGCGGATGGACACAAAACATAAGTCCCCGTTTCTCACTACGTCCGACGGGGAATACTTGTAACAAATGAAACAAACTTGAGGTTTTCTAAAAAAAAGAAATTTAAGAAATTGGGATAGCCATTTTAATAAGAAGTCGAAAATATCACTCTTTACCAAAAATATTCATTAAAATTAGAGAATTGAAGATATCTGCACGAAATGAACAAATCTGAGAGAAATCCACCGAAAGTACACATTATACCAAGTTTCAATTCAATTGGACTTGCACTTTTCATTAAGAAGTTGACATGGACTAGCCACGCTTGACGAAGTAAAACAGTGGGGTTAAAAAATTGACATGGAGCACAACTAATTTATTTGTATAAAAGGCTACATACTGGTACTTACTATTTAGATAATTGCCAAATTAGTACCATGCCAGGCTAATGAAATGGTGGTGACCATTGTGCAGTGCATATTTCAATTTCATGTAAACAAACTTTTTCCACACTTTGTGTATATGTTGCTATGAGACCTATATCAAACATGAGCCAAAGTGACAAGCATCATTTTTTAAAGTAACTGGTCCTGCAATTGGGTTGTGCTTGGTCTTGCTCACTTCAATATATCATAGCTGATATAACCATGGCAACAGTAATGATACAAAGAAAACAAGAACATCCAACTTTGTCAGATTTTACTCATACAGCTGTAGTCTCTGCCATGGAGCATTGACAATAATAAAAACATTCAAAAATGATCATTTATTTGTAATGTGTTTAATATTTATGACAAATCCAAAGATATCAACAAAAAAACAAGCAAAGAATCATACTTTCCCCAAGATTAATGGCCATGATTAAGATTCAATTCAACAAATATTTTCTTGTTTCCATTTCAGATAAACAAAGTAATAGGATAATTCAACACTAGAGGGCAATATATACATTTTTTTTTTAATTCAACAGAACATCACCTACTATATATATTATATGTGGCACATGATGTCCTTCCACTTGATATGTACATACATGTATCATGTGAAATTTTTATTGTACATAAATATTTCTAACAAACATTTATGTTTTGTTAAGTACCGGGGTATCAATGTACAACACATAATTTATTGGTTATATTCATGTATAATGGTAAAATATTAATTATTACAATTTGTTTCCATTCTTCTTCATTTATTTATTTATTTATTATACTTTCAATACTTCACTGCAATTGAGCCACCAAAGAATTTGCTTTGTCGGCAAGTGACCTCACGTTGTCTTTATTTTCCGCAATCTTACGAGATAATTCATTGATCTCCAGCTGCATCTGAATAATAATAATAATAATTTTTAAGTGCAGATTTAAACTAGCTATCCCATAATGCATTGTTACCGTTAAGGTCTCATGCGACTAATCAACCAATCAATCAATTTAAATGCCTTGTAAGAACCAATGACATTTTTGGCAATCCGCTCCGCTAGGATTGCCCTTATAATCACTTTTGTCGTTTTGTGTGTGTGTCTGTGTGTGTACATTTCCAGTGTTTTCACGTATGATTTCTTCTGTGATTTTTTTGGCTTGGCCGATTTCGTTCAAACTTGGTAGGTAGGTCACACCTTCACCCTAGTTATTAGGAAAAATCAGCAAAAAATTTTGGCCCACCGTTGCCATAGCAACAGCAAAAAAACTGATTTTTGGATAGCTTCGCGCCAAATGTATCTCCTCCTACAAATTTGGGATAAAACACTTCAGACATAGCTCATTCTACTCAGCTTGAGTGTGGGCACAAAGTTACCATTTGAATTTTTGATATCTGTTTTCATTACCGAGAAATTTGACCCTAAAGTTGGGGTAACTTTTCACCAGCAACGGCTTTTAACTCCTCTGTGATTGTTTCGGCTCGGCCGGTTTTGTTCATACTTCACAGGTAGGTCGTGCCGTCACTAATTGGAAAACAATCCTGGCCCACCATTGCCATTGCAACATCCAAAAACTGATTTTTGAATACTTTCGCCCCAAATGTATTACCTCCTACCAGTTTTATCGGTGTCGCTGGGTGTATATGATAAAGGGAAGTTGTGCAACCAAATTTGCCGAGTTCGAAGTTTTTCGAAAATAAAAAAAAAACTAAGGCAACAACTCACGGTTTTTCAGCATTTTTGTAATAAAGACATTATTCTCCATCAATAATCCGCCCAAAACAGGAACATTTCTACTAATTCTTGTGTTTTTTCGACGTTTTTCGAAAAACCTGCAATTAGGCTGTGAAAGTAGAACATTCCGGAGTAAAAATAGAACGCGTATTTTGACTTCTATGCGGTCGTCGCCAAAGAGCCCCGCGTCCATCGTCCATCGTCCAGTTGCGTTTTTTTGGCTAAAATTTGGGCAGTACTGTCAGTCACGAAAATTGATGAATAAATTAATACACATAAAATATGAATCACGGGCTAATTCAATGGTCACCGAACACTCCACTGTGGCAAGATAGTAGCGTACTGTATATTTGACCCAGATTTGACAAGCGTGGTACAGTTTTTTGCGCGTGTCCGTAATAACGCGCACAAAGGATTGTGGGACAGAGTCCTTTATTTGCTGGCATTCTTGACTTTTGACTGCAGTTCTTTTTTATATTTTAGAGTAAATGCTTTTGATATGCTCTTAGGTTTCTTAATATCTGTCTGAAATTCTGGACTGTGGTCATATTTTTCGATTAGGAGTCGTATATTTAAATAACTCACCGTGACTAATGTTTTGCATTATGAAGTATATTTTTATGAAGGTCAACACACTGTACTTTAGGTAAATATTTACCATCTCGTTATTTCATTATTTCGCTTTCCAGCATTTACAGGAAACGCTTCATTCTAGAAAATGCTATCGCAAAACTGTTGGAAATAATAAATGTAACAGCAGAATACGTCCTAGCACAGTCACTCGACTAGGAGAGTGATTGTGGTCCTAGTAATAAACTAAGTAACTTCCAAAAACTGAATGGTGTTTGCGAACTTCGTATTAGTTATAAACTGACGTTAGCTTCACGTTTATGTCACACCATGGAAACAGCCAAAAACATGGTGCTTGTTTTTGAGTGGAGCGGATCGCCAACCAGCCTACCGGCTTGTTTACATATTTTTTCTCTCAGGTGCTCCCTGTTTGAGGGCGTAATCACCTGGGTCAAAGGTGAGACCAACATGTGGTCTTTTGTTTACTACTTAGCGGCTGTGTACCTGTGGGTTTATTCTGTGTGTATTTGGATGTTCTAATCTTGGTGTTTTTCCAGTGATTTCTCTAGGTGCAATCCAAATACAGTAGGTGTGTCTTGTTTACCTGAGATTTGTAAGAGTTTGAGCTGGCCAACATGTTAGTTTTTTTCATATGGTTGATTACTGGCATGTTAATTTCCCATTTTTGAGCCATGTTTTCAACTTTCTTCATCATTTTCATATACATGTACTAGTAGCAATCTCGTCATATGTTAACATTGTCGTCTATGGAAATTCAATTAGTGCTATGAGCCCTGATGTTATGCCTCTTTCACCTTGGATATGTCAGTATGCAGATTCAATTTAGCTATTCCACATAACACTGCAACCTACCATGTTGACTTCCTCTTTCACTTGGGATACATCAGTTTGCAAATTTAAACTCATATTAACACCGGACAGTTGATCTTCCAGCCAATCAGAGAGCTGCTTCTTCTGTTTCTGCAAATCTCTGAACAAAAAATAAGCAAACAAAAAGTCATATTTAGAAAATAATTCTTTGAATACAGATATCCAATAAGAAATATTTTGTAACTTTTTAGTTTTTCTCTCCAAACACTATTAAAGTCTAAACCAAACACCAGTACAGTGAAACCTGTTTAAGCCGAACACCAGAACAGTGAAACCTGTTTAAGCCGAACACCAGAACAGTGAAACCTGTTTAAGCCGAACACCAGAACCGTGAAACCTGTTTAAGCTGAACACCAGTACAGTGAAACCTGTTTAAGCCAAACACCAGAACAGTGAAACCTGTTTAAGCCAAACACCAGTACAGTGAAACCTGTTTAAGCCGAACACCAGAACAGTGAAACCTGTTTAAGCCAAACACCAGAACCGTGAAACCTGTTTAAGCTGAACACCAGTACAGTGAAACCTGTTTAAGCCAAACACCAGAACAGTGAGACCTGTTTAAGCCAAACACCAGAACGGTGAAACCTGTTTAAGCCTAACACCAGAACAGTGAAATCTGTTTAAGCCGAACACCAGAACCGTGAAACCTGTTTAAGCTGAACACCAGTACAGTGAAATCTGTTTAAGCTGAACACCAGTACAGTGAAACCTGTTTAAGCCGAACACCAGAACAGTGAAACCTGTTTAAGCCAAACAGGAGTACAGTGAAACCTGTTTAAGCCAAACATGAGTACAGTGAAACCTGTTTAAGCCAAACACCAGAACAGTGAAACCTGTTTAAGCTGAACACCAGAACAGTGAAACCTGTTTAAGCTGAACACGAGTACAGTGAAACCTGTTTAAGCCAAACACCAGAACAGTGAAACCTGTTTAAGCTGAACACCAGAACAGTGAAACCTGTTTAAGCCAAACACCAGAACAGTGAAACCTGTTTAAGCTGAACACCAGAACAGTGAAACCTGTTTAAGCTGAACACGAGTACAGTGAAACCTGTTTAAGCTGAACACGAGTACAGTGAAACCTGTTTAAGCCAAACACCAGAACAGTGAAACCTGTTTAAGCTGAATACCAGAACAGTGAAACCTGTTTAAGCCGAACACGAGTACAGTGAAACCTGTTTAAGCCAAACACGAGTACAGTGAAACCTGTTTAAGCTGAACATTAGCACATAAAAACCTCTCTAAGGCAAATGCCAATCTATCAAAACTCTGAATTAAAATGGTTTATTTACTTTATTTTTTCAGTGTTGTTCTTGTGTTCCTCTAACTGTACTTTGATGTCCATTATCTCTTTTAGAATGCTCTCTCTGCTTCTAATCATCTCCTTTGAAATTTCCGGAACTTGTCTGAGTGGCTGATGGATGTCTGTATCATGTTGTAAAGGGATAGTGAAAGCTGATGGTGGAAGCAAAATGGGCTTCTCCTTTGGACTAGCGGACATCTTCTTGTTTGCATCAGTCACTCTTTTTGGTGGTGTTATATTGATAGCAGTGATTGGAATTATGGGATATTGTGTTTCCATGGCACCTGTACTCGGCGTTTCTGTTAATACTGCAGGCTGAATTTTATCATGTACATTCACAATAACCTGTGGTTCTTCAGATGGAATTGTTTCTACATCATCTCTGAAGCTGTCAACCTTTGGAGGAATCTCCAATCTTTGTGGTGACGATGCATCATTTATCGTTGAAACGTCATTCTCCATCGCATCCGACGTCTCACTGCCCGATACTGAGCTGATATCATGATACAATTTTCCCATGGTGCTAGTAAATGGTTTTGGTTCAAATCTAGGATGGCTTTCATCGCTAAACTTTGGTTGTCTGTGATCAATTTTAATTTCCCCAGTTTGTAAATCCACATGGGCACCAGCATTACCACTGCAAAAAAAATAATGAAATAATTAAATTACCATAGTGATAGATTTGAATTTAATATGCTATAACCATCAATACCAGGTCTATCCTATAAGGTCCATTCAATTAGCAATAGCAATTGTCAGCTTCATCATAGTCTTATTAAAATCCAATGTATGAATCCGAATCCGAATCCGAATGTAAAGGCTCCAGTTGTGTTCATATCTTTCAAAATCAGCAACCAATCAGAATTCATGTTACAGACTACTTGCTAGTAAGGGACTCAGTGGAAGGCTGTCTGAATGAATGCAATTTGCATATAATCTGTTCTTATTCTGGTTGAAAAGGAATAAAATCTTCACCCACAGAGATGATTACCAACATTGTCTACACTGTATGTAAACATACTCCAACATGGGCTAAGAAAGCAATGGCTGAATGAAAAAACTTTGGTTGGCAATCTTACCAATCAGACTGCTACATTACTTCTACACTCGTTATTAATATGAAAAATGAATGTAATTTAATCCAGCAACACAACTGTGAATGTGAACGTTACTCACTCATCAAAACTGATATCCCCAACAAGCCCTTCTTTTTGTAAAGACTCCAAAAGAAAGTCTGGTTTTCTTGGTTTAGGTCTACTTTTAAGATTTGTAGTCATAACCCTGTAACAGAATAAAAATAGACTAAAATTAGGACAATTTGGGTCATTTTTAAGTAAATGAGTGAATGCAGAGAAAAACGAGTGCAACTATAATCAATGATGTAAATATCATTAGTTGACATACTTCTGAGCAATATGCACGGCAGGTGGCGGTTGCCGAACTGAAGATCTGATTGGTGATTCTGACGTCATGATTGTTGGTATATAATCAGCCACCTTTCTCCGTGGTAACAGTATTCCTTTGCGTTCTCCACCTCTTTGTTGCTGTCTTTGCTTTGTCCATTCTTTCCAGTGATTTGCGCAACGATACACGACTTGCATTGTACTGTACGCAATCTATCAATAAGGGACAAGAACATATGAAACATGTTGCGAAACAAAACCATACAAACAATATACAAGAGAAACAGATTTTAAGTTTGGTGACAATAAGCTTGCTTCATTAAACATCTTTCAAAAAGCGTAAAATGTTCCAATGACTAAATTATTAACATTAAATTTGTTTAATTAATGCTTTGTATGAGAACGCAGCGATGAGAACGCAGCGATGAAAATACAAGAATGATCATCAGTAGATGTTAATTTTGCTATTATTAATCGCAACCATACCGGCCATTCAACCTTTTTTGAAATGTATAAACGCAGGTCTGGGTTACCAAAAATAATAAATTAACAGAAAAAATGGAAAAAGTAAAATGAGAATGCTAAACTTACCTTGGCTTGTTCTGATGCGGCATACGTTGCTCTATTTGCCGATATATCAGTGGCTACCTTTAACCACTGTGACACACCCTTTCTCAGGAATCTCTGCCTTCGTTGATCCATTGCTTGGGCAATACGCTCCGCTTTATGCTTCTTTTCCAATGTATACGAAAACCATGCTAGTAGACATCTACGTTCTACAGAATACGCCCATTGCCAGAGTGCCATGGTGTTCTTTGTGTTGGTTTCTTGGGCTTCATGATACTATCAACAAAAATATACCCATGAACACAAATGAAAATCACTGTTCTGCCAGTGAGGACAGTGCAATAATGCAACCACATGAAAATTAGATTAAGAATCAGGAAAAAAGAATTTACAAATTTGTGATGTAACAGAGAAATGCCGTTTATGATTTCTTGAATAGTTACCTGCTGTCGCCACTTTATGAAAAAAGTCGCAGTAATCCTAGTGTTATGTAACCACATACACTGTTTACGCAGCAACTGGAATGATATCAAGAAAATCAAAAGGATGTTATATTCCAAAAATGTGAAATATGGAAGCATTTTAAAGCTGATATTGGATCGCATTGCAAAAATGAGCAATATAGCGAAAATGTGTAAATGTACAACTGTTCAGAAGTTTGAAGCAAAAATATAAAATGTGGAAATAAAAAAGGACAATAAACTGAAGTGTCTAAAAGTCAAAAATATAACAAGCCATGCATGGCACAGTCCCCGTTAGTTATCAAATTTAAGATATATAGTTTTGTTTATAGTAATATAGCATGGAGTATAACCATGTCAGGAATATGAATATTGTGATTGTTTAACATTAAAACGATTGACATTTATATCTGATCGTCTAACCGGGTACCGGGTACTTGTCCACATTGAGAGATATTGCTCTGGAACAGCATTAATTAAAACAAAATTAGCCATTTTGAATACATATATATATATGTATAACATGATGTATAATGAATATATAAAATTTGAACATAAACTCGAAATATCTAATATATGTTATAAGTTTGAAATGCCAGAAATGCCAGAAATGCTTGATATTTGATAATTTTTTTAGCACAAAAATGAACACCATTCGGCAAATTACGATTGTCAAAGCAATATATCTGTATATAAACTTCTTTTATCAATAATTATTATCAGTATACGAAAAATATACTGCTAAAAATTAAGCCTTGAAATTAAATTGAGAGTTATTCACATACATGTTTCCTGATAGCATATTTCCTATACAACATCCATGCTGTGAAGGACTTCTGACAGAGTTTATTATCCCAGTGTCTGTCAGCTCTCTCTTGTAATTCCCTGTTCCTTATAGAAGTCTTGTGAGTGTTTATCCAGGCATAGAACACTCTCTTGACTTTCACTGCAAGCATGAAATGTACATTATTGGTTGTTAGGGGTTGACCATTAGAATTTCTGGGAGGGGGATGCTAGACAAAAATTGTATAGAATAAAATTTACCATCACTTACATTTTTTTTAACTACACAGATTGTATTACAGTATGACGATGCTTAAACATTTTTGTTTTGTGTTTTTTTTTTTAAATTGATCCTTCTAGTTTTAAGGGCCCACCTCTTAAAGGGGAGCAGAGGTCTGGCTTTCGACACTCTGTACATGAAATTTGAGATCTATGAATAAATTCTGTCGATAAAAACAACTTGCATGTGCTGCGAAATGCTCTAAATATCGGGTATAAAACGGGCTGTGAAGCAGACGACAAACGTTCGCTTTGCCTGGCGTAATTTCGCCTCTAGAGGGCCAGTTCAATGATGTCATCAGTGAACACTGATAATTGAACCCATTCATTCTAGTACGTCAATCTCATAGAAATGCTACTATAGAAGACCTTGTTAACTGACAATTTAAAAGTTGAAACATTGTGAGGTGTTGTGCGTATGAATGCCATAACGATTCATGTTAAAATCGAAATCAAAATGAAAAATCGCGTTGTTGGTGTCGAGAAATCAGCAAGAAGAATTAACCTGAAAGTGAAGACACGTACAGCGTTCTAGCTATAGTGAACAGTGAGGGAATTAATATTGTACGTGTTAAAACTCAATTAGAAATATGCTAACGACACTTGAACTACAGTACTCATTTCCCCCAGCTTCCCACTATTTAATCGATCGCATAATTCCCGACCGCACGGTTTTTTCCGACCGGAAAACGACCACATTTGTATCGTTCGCGAACGCAACTTCATCTGCGTCAAAAATATTAGAGCTGGTACATCATTGTAAACAAATGCCAAATACATTTAGTTTTTAACTATCTATAATTATATGCACTCAATTTGACCCTTTGACCTAGATTTGATTGGGATGGAATAATTTCTTTTAAACAATATTCTGAGGTTACTTACTGTCCCCAAAATGTTTCAACGCAATTGCGGTATGCTTGTCCGATTTACAAAGTACATCGGCGTAATTTCTGGGCTCCCTTTTCTAATTGTTGATTCTTCACGATGTGTTTGTTTAATTATGTTTGTAGTCTCGGTCTTACGATAATAATTTTGATTGTTTGGAATGCATATCGACTGTTTCCCGGTAATAATTTGTTTGGAATGTTGATCGTAGCTTGTTTCTCCATGCTGAGTTTAGAATGCGTCATTGCCGACGTCTGTCATTCAAGCCGAGATAGAACAAACATTGACCATAATTCATGGGGCTCATGTTCAGTAATTTGACAGCTGAAAACCCAAATAATTAAACAAATACTATTACTATTCATTATATATATTAGTTATTTTTTATCGCCAAACTATAAAAGAACTAGAGGTGTCCCGGTAAACAGTCAATTCCAACTATCCAGTTTTTACCTTGAAATGAAAAAAAAATAAAAATTCGAAGAGCATCGAGTAATATATTAATAACCATTCTCACCAATCGCTAGCTTATGGGGAGAGTAGGAAATCAAACGGCCACAGGTCGCCCGCCTTTTATGCATAGATTTCATGACGCCGTCTGACCGCGGTCGTGTATGGTTAGGCTCGCACATCAATTCACACTTATTGTCAAGACCATGAATGAACAGAAAGGACTGAGAAATTAAAAGGATTATATTGCCACAAAGTTCAAAAACAAATATATAAATTTGGCTGCACCAAAAGCTTGGAAACTAGTGTATATAAATAGTTGACAGAAGACTGAGTGAACAACGACATAATTTTGGGGCGCAATTGAACTTCAAGTACTTCTTTGCGTAACTTACTGCGCTGCTTTTCTAATTACGCAAATGTGTTTATAATATTGTACCGGCTCTAAAAATTTCAACATTGTAATATATCGCTTTCATAATAATTACGCAAACTCAGTTATTTAATATTGGACACAGAACGTTACAAAGTGGTATAAATTTGAAGAGTAGTTCGGAATTTAAAAATAGTTAGTACTCGTTGTATCCCCAAACTGTACCACTCCTGTGCCAGTGACCATTGTTTGAGTGACCGGTCAGTGTTTTCAATGAGCCAGTGAGAGGAACGATAACGATAAAAATGCGGTCGTTTTCGTCAGGAAATACTGTGCGGTCGGAAATTAAACGATAAGCGGTCGATTGAAAAGTGGGAAGTTGGGGAAATGAGTAGTGTAGTTCAAGTGACGTTAGCGTATTTCTAATTCAGTTTTAACTTGTACAATGTTTATTCACTCACTGTTCACTATAGCTAGAACGCTGTCCGTGTCTTCATTTTCAGGTTAGTTTTTCTGCCGATTTTTCAAAACCAACGTGATTTTTTATTTGGGATTTCGAGAAACTTAACATGAATTGATATGGTATTCATACGCACAACAGCTCACAATGTTTCAACTTTTAAATTGTCAGTTTTATACCCGATATTGAGGTCATTTCGCAGCACGTGCAAGTTGTTTTTATCGACAGAATTTATTCATAGATCTCAAATTTCATGTACAGAGTGTCAAAGGCCAGACCTCTGCTCCCCCTTTAATGAAATAATTGAGGTTTAATGTTAAGATTACATATCTTATACAGACATAAACAGAAACAATAAAATATACAATGTACAAACTGACTTGTTGACGCTGACAATATGCCTTTGTATATGTATAATCTCTAATAAACATGCTAATACTGTTAACAGTGATTTGAAAAACAGCTCAGTTTTTGCGATAGTCATATGCTGATTTTTTGCTGTTTAATTTCAGAATAGCTATACTTTTGTAGAAACTTAATAAATGTACTTTTATTTACATGACAAACAAGTATTATAAAGAGTGTCAACACAATTTACAAGGAATCTGACTTGACTATTTCTCTCAGTTTTAGAAATGGCAGGAAAAAAACAGTCAAACTAAATTTTTACCTTTGTCTAGAGTTTCCCTTGCCTCTGTAACTTCTTGCTGTTTAGAGTGTTTGTTACAGATATGTGACATGGTGTAATTACGCCATGCAGAGAATATCTAGAAGAACATAACATTTATAGGTTACCACTTCATATCTAACATTTTTCTAAACCATAGGAAAGTTGTAATTCATCATTCTGTTCAATTTGGCGCTGTTTGTGTGACTTTTGAACTTCTGGAGGTTGACAGATTTGAGTTCTTGAATGTGAAATGTGTTTTGTTTTGCAAGAATGGATTGGAAAAATGAAGGGAAAAAAATAATCAGTTGCAATACAAGCAGGTTTATATTCTTAACCCTATGAAATATGGCAGAAATTACATTTTTAATGTATAAACCACACAGTTTGCTTTAAACATGAGAACATATTGAATTAGAAAACTAGAAAATAAATCGTTGTATGCCTAACCTTTGCTTTGTGGGAGATCTGCCAGTGATTGATTGCTTTGTTTTCGGAGGCTTTATCTTCTATCTGAACTTTGACATTTTCGTACCACTGCCACAATGCCCACCTGAAATCAACATGATTGTACAGTGAAACTAACAACAAATATTACAAGTGGTGATGAACTTTCAACCTTTCAACAACATGGCAACAACATCATTCAAGCTAAGAAAAGGATTTATTCTATAATTCTAATTGCTGTGTCTGAGGAAACGTTACTATAATAACACTATAATTGTTCTTGACACATGCCTGTAGTTACGTTTAAGTTCAAGTTTTGTCGAAATCATTACTGATATGATGTACTTGGAAAACAACAGTGAACCTAATTTAATGAATATGACACCTACATCAAGAGGTGTTAAGTTGCAAGACATTTTTTTCAAATAAATTGATATTATTGATTTGCATGCTTTGTTATGCACAAAAAGTTAGCTTGAACTATGAGCATACATTTAATGATTACTTTTTTTAAAAATGAACTGGAATAAATAAAGACCATACATTTTTACAGTAGATTGTGTAGATTGATGCAAAAACTGTTGCCTTGCTGGAATGGTCAGAGATTTGGGACTAGATCAATTTATAAAGATTTGTGTAAGATATGTACGGATGACACTAAAGTGGATATCATTCTAAATGTCTACACACGACTTGACCATTGCTTACATCAATAAAGCCAAGCATAATAATATAACGAACATATATGATTGTCATACATGTATGCTTGTATCTGAGTCTTGCATAATGAGAGAGTTCAGATAGGTAGCAGTAAATCTTACCTTGACAGTTGCATATTATAGTTTTCTAGTTTCTGTTCTACAACCTGTTTAGTATTTGTAGACTGTTTTGTATAAACCTGCAAATACAAGAAAAGAGTTGAACAAATACGTATATGATATTATAGTTATACATTACAACAGATTTATCAGTTCTTTAGACTTATATTCAAGCACTGCAGAGTATTTCCAAGTCACAATGTTATGAGTTGGGGTTTAAATGATAATTCAAAGGTGATGAAGTAATTAACAATTTCTCCAAATTACAAAAATGGCTTATTGCGTAAACCACATTTGTGACATCACAACTACATGTATTGTCCCTAGTGGTGTTTAGTTGATATAATTACTTCTGCTGCAGTGGTGGTTCTGCAAGAAGCACCAGGTGGTTCTGCAAGAAGCACCAGGTGATTCTGCAAAAAGCACCAGGTGATTGTGCAAAAAGCACCAGGCAATTCTGCGATAACCACCAGGCAATTCTGTGAGAAGTACCAGGCAATTCTGCGAGAACCACTAGGCAATTCTGTGAGAAGCACCAGACAATTCTGTGAGAAGCACTAAGGCCATTCTGTGAGAAGCACCAGGCAATCCTGCGAGAACCACTAGGCAATTCTGTGAGAAGCACCAGACAATTCTGCAAGAACCACTAGGCAATTCTGTGAGAAGCACCAGACAATTCTGTGAGAAGCACTAAGGCCATTCTGTGAGAAGCACCAGGCAATCCTGCGAGAACCACTAGGCAATTCTGTGAGAAGCACCAGACAATTCTGCAAGAACCACTAGGCAATTCTGTGAGAAGCACCAGACAATTCTGTGAGAAGCACTAAGGCCATTCTGTGAGAAGCACCAGACAATTCTGTGACAAGCGCCAGACAATTCTGTGAGAAGTGCCAGGCAATTCTGCAAGAACCACCAGGCAATTCTGTGAGAAGCACCAGACAATTCTGTGATAAGCACTAAGGCCATTCTGTGAGAAGCACTAAGGCCATTCTGTGAGAAGCACCAGACAATTCTGTGAGAAACACCAGACAATTCTGTGAGTAGCACCAGACAATTCTGTGAGAAGCACCAGACAATTCTGTGAGTAGCACCAGACAATTCTGTGAGAAGCACCAGACAATTATGTGAGAAGCACCAGACAATTCTGTGAGAAACACCAGAAATTTCTGTGAGAAGCACCAGACATTTCTGTGAGAAGCACTGAGGCCATTCTGTTAGAAGCACCAGACAATTCTGTGAGAAGCACCAGACAATTCTGTGAGAAGCACTAAAGCCATTCTGTAAGAAGCACCAGACAATTCTGTGAGAAGCACTAAGGCCATTCTGTGAGAAGCACCAGACAATTCTGTGAGAAGCACCAGACAATTCTGTGAGAAGCACCAGACAATTCTGTGAGAAGCACCAGACAATTCTGTGAGAACCACTTAGGTCATTCTGATAGAACTTCAAACAGCGTCCGGATTACTTTCGGAAATTCCGTCGCGTTTCGGAAAGTTTTAATTTTCAAAACTTTTGAATATTTATTTGTGCTTTTAGGTTAGTGAGAAGGTTATAATAATTCTTCATTTCACTTTAACACTGTTTTTACACCCCTCAGACCCCTTTAAAAAGTCACTTCTGGCCATTATAATGGCCACTATTTTCTTAATGGCCAGAGTATTGACCAGAATTTTTTAAGTGGCCAAAATATTTACCAGTGTTTTTAAAATGGTGGTTTTAATGACCCATGTTTTTTATACTGGTCAGAATAATTACAATTGCTTTTTGAATGATGGAGTTGATGAACATTTTTTTTTTATGGGCAGTATAATGGTCATTTTATTTTTCATTACATACATAAAATGACCAGTATTTTTGTTCATGTCTCTAAATATAATGGCCCAGAAAACAGCCTGCTACCTCGTGTGAGCTCAATATACGTGTGGGAATTTATTTTTCCCAAGTTTCACTGGCGCTTCCAAGTACACTTAAATGAAATTTCGCGAATATTGCCTCGATCCCCAGTGAAATTTCATAGTAACGCTGATGCCAGTGACTGCTGGTAGACTACATAACCTGCAGAGTATTTAGATGGTGTTGAATCATAGGACGATTGCAGTACTGCAACTGGCACATCCATCAAGGTATGAATTTGTAATTATTTTACCATTTTACAATGACTTCAATACAATATTAGATACTTTTGTTGTTGTTTATGTAGCAGGATAGTCTTTTGGGGCTTTCGTTTTTGTTCAGTCATGGCACACTGTGTAAGTAATGCTTCATTATTATTCATAATTGTCAAACAACAAGCTCAAGTAGGTGTTAATGAGGATTAGCTCCTATGTTTGTTAATACAAGAAAAGTATAAACAAAGGTTATTTCCAACTCCTGAAATCTGCAAAAAAACATCAACGTAAATTTGTTTCCATTCATGGCAATGTTTTCAAATTATTTTAATAAAATAATTTAATTGACTGCAAAGTGTTTGTTTTTTTAAATTTTCGAAGACTGTATATTGTTTTTTTTTTTCTCTTCAGACAATACCAGCAATAGTGTACTGTACACTGGGAAATCTAATTTAGTAATCATGTATTAACTATACATGTATATATTATGCCCATAACATCAAATACCATACAGAATCCCTTTTTCCTGTAAACTAGTATAGATGATATATGCCTACAGTGTGCAACAGTTCATTTTTCTTTGCGCACAAAAGAAAAAAGTAAAACTCATACTCAAAATAACTTTTAATTTAACATGGATTTAAACTAAATTTCAATTGAATCTAATATTCTTTGCTCATCTTTGAGCCCAATTTGATTTGAATGAGTTGTAGAGATCAATATAAAGGGGAAGTGAACCTTAATGTATGCGCCTAAGGTAGGAATAAACAGAAGACACTTATTCGTAGCATTCACGTAGAGCTCTTTAGCAAAGGCTAAGAGGTCCAATACGTTACCCTGTGCTAAAAAAATGTGCATGAATACAGGCTAAGAAATACTAGGTACAGAGTAAAATCTGGTCAGTCCAAAGCCTTAGCACAGGCAAAACAAAACATGCATGAACGCTTAGCTCAGCTAAAAAAAAACATTGTATTTAATGTTCATTTAGGAGATTTACTACTATATTCATAACTTTTTATTTTGGTGTGCCATTTCCTGCATGACAATCAACGCTAACACATATAGAGAGATTGACTCAAGAAAAAATGTACTGATGATGAGACTCTGTGCTACTTCCTGTTATTCTGCAATTTGCACTTTCTGAATTTGCTTTGGTATTGTTTTATAACTGTAGAACTAACCTTCCTAGTTACTCTTACCATGGAACTATAAACCCCAGGAAGAACAACGAAACTAAGAGGATTAAAAAAACCTTTGTCTTAGTTTATCTTACAGTGCTTTCGCTTTTGTTTCCACGACATTAGTCATACTCCATGTTAGTTGCCGCCGATATGCCCGTTTCAACCGCTTTGCTGGAAACGGAAAACTTGAAAAAAAAATTTCATATCTGCGCAGTAAAATATTTCGTTCACTACGCATGCGCAAACAAGTCGGTCTGCAGGGTGACCTTCAGTGTACCGGAAATCATGCAACGGGTCGGAGTTTTAGCGAGTTTTCATAATTTTTAATGTCGTTTTTAGATTACTTCTTGTTTTTTTCAACCCTCGAAAAAATAAGGTTGCGAAACATGGGGTTTGGTGAGCTGTTTGTTGTTGAGATATCCCGACTAATTCCGTGTTTCCCTTCGATCGCCAGAAGTGGCAATGTGTTTTTTTTTCCCGTTGAATGTCGATCATTTATCAGTGTTTTTGTCTTGGCGCCATTGTTTTTTTATGCTATAACCGGAACAACTCGGTCACGTGATCTCCCGGAGTCGTCCGATTGACTCCGAAAATGACCGATAGTCGGAGATAAACGTTCATTTGCGTAAATCGGCTTATTTTTTAATGCGACAAAATAAACAGTCAAAATAAACATTCGACATCGCGGCAACTATCATAGTTCAAAGGAAACGAAGTGGTTGTTCTTCCTGGGGTTTATAGTTCCATGCTCTTACTGAGCACTCATAGTTAAAATTCCTGCAGCTTTTGCCTATTCTTAATAAGTTTGGGCGTTCCTTACCCCATGCTAACCATCGTTTCCTTCTGTGCATGAACTCAAACATATGAGATTAGCTTAAATCTTAGCCCGTAATTTGTGTAGCGTGAACAGTAATAACTACTATTGAAGATACAGGGGGCAAATGGGCAAGACATAAACAAAATATAATGAAAGTGTAATATGCAGTCAGTAAATGTCCTGGGCGTTTCTAGGTCAGCCAAATTGACCATGGGTACTCTGGCTCAACTTGGACAAAAAAATATTTAATCTATACATGTATAACATTACTTAAATCATAGACCTTAGAGAACAGGTACATGCGACTGTGGCTACCCCTTTCATGTAACCTTAGTTATAATCCTCTACCCAAATTAACACCTTAGAGAAACTGATAATAAATCTATGTCAACACCACTGTTACATCTTTTTCTATTTCATAAGCCAAACATGGCTGCCAGGGTGTAGCTACACAAAATGAGACAATTTTGTGGTTGGAATATAATCAGAAAAAACTTGAATAGCCAAGTCCATTCTATTGATGCGAGTGAAACTAAAAATTAACAATTTGTATTCAACTATGAAATCAGGAAAGGGAAACAAAAATGGTACGTTTTCTCTGCAAGGAAACAAAACTGCCTAAAAGTAAACAATGACCTGTCAAAATTTGTGTCATTATAACAAGTGGATTTTTCATCATATTTAGAACAGATATAGCATAGTGCACTTGTTATACACTGACTAATGGGAATACTAGTAAAAACTGTTTCAGATGTATAAATCTTCTAGGTACATGTATATGTATTAATGAGATTATACAGGAGATTATAACCCACATTGCACATAGGAAACTGGATTTCTTTTGTCTCAGACAGAAGTTGCATGACCCTGTTTTCTAAGGTCATGCTTAAATCATAACCATCTGAATACCATTATTTCACTTTTCAAACTAAACTGTTTTTATATTTTTAATATCATTTTTTTGATTTTGAAAAAAAATATAGGAACAATATTACACTTAACATAATTACTCTATTAGCAGCACATGCGCTTAGGTAAATTACAGGGATCTTCAATGGTCGAAATAAGTAATATTTTCATGATTTAGTATCCACAAATGTAATTTTAGAGCAAATATGGTATTGTATTGGATCATAATTATAATACAATTATTTATTTTGTGAAAGTACCTGGGGATCGATGAAGTTGTACATGCATGGTGGCATTCCCATTGTGGAGGGACTCTATAATTTTGTATGTACACAACTTCCTATTTTGAAAGATAAAATCATGCAGCTGCATTGTTACATAACATTCTTTTGTCTCTTGTAGGAAGTTAAATCCCCCTATTGTTCTCAGAAATTAGGTTCCCAAGTACAGCAATGTACTGTCCACAGAGGGACTGTGTACTGTCCTAGTCTCTCAAGAGATGAACTGTGTGTATATATGGCACAACCCCTTAATATATTCGGTTAGGAAACAATTTGATGTTATTCTGTTTTATTCAATATTTATATTTTTTCAATCAGAATGTACCGGGTATCATCTTTTTGGAAGTATATCTGAGTTGCATAGGGGAAAAATTGACATATCACAAGATGTCATTTTATCCACATTGTTATTTGTGAGGACAGAAATATGCCAGAATACACAGACACCACAAATTTTTGTTTCCAAAATTGATTACAAAGTGTCTTAATTAAAAACTGGTCATTGTAAGCTAATAGCAATCTGAATTATTTTTTGCAGATAATGACAATTTAAAAAAAGGAAATACTATATAAATGGAACGTAAGAAGTTGAAGAACCAGAATTTATGGACGTTAAGGGGACAAAAAAGTTTAACCAGTATTGATGGATGCAATGGTTTAGCATTTGCATGTTTATCAGTTTTACATTTGCACACAGATTTTGCAAGTTCCAAGTGTGTAGAGTTACTGTACATTCCTTTTTTTATGTTTTCCCTGAAATAAAAGTGACATCTTTCAACTGGTATTTCATGATTTTCAGCTATCTTATATAGTTCTTCTTGCTGACCCTTTTGTACACACCCACACTCACTCCACAATCTTTCATCTTCTTAATAATAATTAACAGGAAAATATTATTGAAAAAATCCTGTAGAGATCAAAAACATGAACAAATTTGACACACCTACATCTTTTGAGAAAAAATATTTTACACTAGAAAAAGAATAGCACAAAAACAAAGAGGAGAAAAAACATTTTGCACAGCCCCCTCCTTAAGCTAATCGCCTCTCAAGAAAACTTGATGAATATCTGGAGGAGTATGACATTGCAACCTAAAATATTATTATCCACTAAAACAGTCTGTATGGCTGTGCACTACATCATGATTTTTCAAAAACAAAACATGGCATACTTTTAATATTGCTTACATATTCTTGTTTTGTCTAATGTTTTCATTAATTATCCAATTTCTGTACTTTATGTGTTTGTACACTGAGCTGAATAATTAAGATGATGTTTTGAAGCACAGTGATAGAGGGACTGTGTTTGAAGCAATGTTTTAACCCCCCTCCCCCCATATGACTTTTTTACTTAGCAAAGCTGTACCTCCCAGATCTTTAGTTGTTTATGCATAGATGGTCTTTGGTTATAAATTATTTACTTTCCAGTCATTTTTGAAGGGTAAACTTTTGTCATACTTTCTGCTGTGTTGACTTCCTGTCACTATGCTTTTGTTTCCCTTTGGTTAGCTAAACATATGAACGCTTGTTGAAAATCACACTTGGAAGTAAGAGTTTCTAATGGAATAGCAAGCAATCTAATCTATTCCTGAAAGTGTTAAATTATATATAGTGTTATTTGGAAATGTCAAAATAAACTTCTAGGAATCTGTTATTCAGTTCAAAAAATAAACTGGTTGCATGCAGAATCTCAGAGAAACAATTGCATGTACATGCAAGAATGGACGGATGTTGCAGCAGCAGAAGTTTGGGCCTGGACATTTCAGTCTCATTTTTAAAATGATTTTAAATAGTTGTGTTCACGTTACACGAAGTACGGGCTAAGATTTAAGCTGATTTAGGCTTATCTAGCATATTTGCATTTCGGCTAGACCCAATTGCGTCCACGCACAGGGAGGGCCAGTCGTTAGCACGGGCTAAGGGGTGCCATTAGTCGGTGACCTTTGGTAAGCCGCTATTTACGAACGAAAAATGGATGACACGCGCAAGGTTCTATTTCTGCTGCTGGCATGTTTCGTTCTAATTTTGAAGCGACGTGCACAGGAACGCGAGAGAAGACGGACCACTTATTTGGATGCACATAAACAGCATACAACGGGCGTAACAGAATACAGAGTTTTATTAATGCATGTCGTAGACAGCGAACCAAATTTATTTTGTCTACGATTGGAGCTGCTGTACGCTCTACTACAGTGACCCGATTAGTGTGGAAGTGAGCGCGGAGTAATGACTGGTGGAATAGTGTCGTTATACGAACATGGGACAATTTCCACACCCAAAGGTCGCCGCAGAGGGCGCTTAGCCCTGGGCTAAGCGTTCGCGCATACTTCGTTAGCCCGTGCTAAGGTCTAGACCGCGTCTTAAATTCGGATCAGATTTAACCCGTACTTAGCATTCCTTAGCCCGTGCTAAGCGTTCACGCACGTTTTCTTAGCACGGGCTAAGGAATTTGACCTCTTAGCCCGTGCTAAGGAGCTGTGCGTGAACGCAACTAATAATGTACGTATTCTTAACAAACTGTTACATGAGCATGAAATAATATTTTAGTTTTGGAAACTATGCAAAGATGTGTGTTCAGTAATTCAATACCTTTGATGAGCCATTATTAAATTAGCACACTAAGGGTTAGATTTGAATAGATTCCTAGTAAGATTGGTGCATTCTTAATTCAAAAAAACTTAAAAAGTTTTAATACTACTAAATTATACATATGTTTGATATAATTTATTGTAAAACATTAATGTTGTTGTGAAAATAGTTTCATACAAAACGGTGAAAATTTGCCAAAATCCTTATATGTGTTGCCAGTGATATGCTAGTTTCCATTGTTATTTAAATGTACTCATCAGTGAGGTAATCCATTACAAAACATCACTAATCCACAGTAGTCTGGTTTCAGGCTACACCAAGTTACAGTCCTTAGTCTCACAGTCCTTAGAGGGACTTTGACCAAGTGCAGGCTAAGATTTAAGCTAATCCCAAATGTTTGCATATCAGCTAAACTCAATTGTGTTCACTCACAGGAGGGCCCAACAGTTATAGCACAGGCCACAGTGTTGAGGGTCTCTGCACTGGCTAAGAACACCCAAACTTGTTTCCCAAGGGAAGCAGCAATTATGAACAAACAATTAAACAGCAATGATACAGTGCCATAACTACACTGTTAACCGAAATAAACCAACCACAAATTATTGAAACAACCACCATATATTTTTCTCCCTTAATATTTTTTTTTTCATTCCTTTTCCATGTTTTATTGATTTATAATGCTTATTTTGTTTTATTAATATCATCACCAGTTTTTTCAATTGTTTTTTTTAAACCATTGTGGTGCTTCCGACACTAGTTTGCTGATAGTTGTTAGAAGGGAATTTTTGTGATGCTGATTGGTACACTCAAAAGCAATATCACATGTGCAATTTACGTTACACCCCAAAACGGCATGCGTGCGCATGCGAAACACCATATCTTCGACTTCTGGGGAAGTCGTCTACTAGTATCCCACCAGTCATTAATTACTCCGTACACGCTTCCACACTGATTGGGTCGCTGTAGTAGAGCATACAACAACGCCAATTTGGTTCGCTGTCTACGACATGCACTAATAAAACTCTGCATTCTGTAACGCCGTTATATACTGTTCCTGTGCATTAAAATAAGTCGGTCCGTCTTCGCTTGCGTTCCAGTGCACTTCGCTTCATAAATTAGAATGAAACATGTCAGCAGCAGAAATTTTGCGTTCGTAAACAGCGCCCCTTAGCCCGTGCTAAGGACTGGCCCTCCCAATGCGTGGATGCAATTGGGTCTAGTCAAAATGCAAACATCAGCTAAAATCTTAGCCAGTACTTCATGTAGCATGAACACTATTATTGTCCAGCATTATAATACCGTGAACAAACAAACATGCCATTCACTGCTAAGTCAGCTAGCTACACATAAAACAAAAGAGGGTTTAACTGAGAGCTTTAAATCAACAGTTGGAGTCAGACAAGGGTGCAATCTTAGCCCTACTCTTTTTAACATTTTCTTAAATGATCTACCTGACTGTTTCAACTCTGAAAACTGTGACTCCTCGGTTCTTGATAATTTAAAAGTAAGTTGTCTCCTATATGCAGATGATGTTGTCATTTTATCTAAATCTGCTAGGGGGCTACAAAACTGTAGACAACTTAAAAATATATACGTCAAAATGGCGCCTGGCTGTTAATACAGAGAAAACAAAGGTTATTGTATTCAATAAATCAAACAGAGCCCTGAGCAATAATATATTCTTCTTCGCTGAAAAAGAAATTGCCATAGTTAAGCAAATTAATTACCTGGGTATAACTATAAGTGCTAATGGCAAACATAAAGAGGGTATCAATAATTTAAAAAATAAAGGGATGAAAGCTCTTTTTGCTTTGAAATGCAAACTCCGTTATGACAACTCACTAAACATACCCCTCCAACTATCTTTATTTGACAAACTGATAAGACCAATTATTGTATATGGTAGTGATGTTTGGGGTGATGAAAGCACAACTAAGTCTGCAATTGAGGATGTCCATCTTTCATTTTGTCGGTTCATTCTTGGTCTCTCAAAATTCACACCAAAAATGGCTGTTTATGGTGAGCTAGGAAGGTACCCCATTGACTGTTTTATCAAGAAACAACAACTTAAATATTTCAAACGGGTAACAAACTCTGATAACACATTACTAAGAGAAGCCTACTTAGTAAATAAGAATGTAAAAAGTAAATGGTTTACAAGTGTAGAAACCCTCATGCAAGATTTAGATGTTGTCACCATTGTAAACTCAAGTGAAAAAATAATTAAGAAAAACTTAGACTTTATTCATAAAAAAATAAACAAATCATTTGAGAACCAATGGATCTTAGACATGCATAATGATAATAGAAAACAAACCTTGGCTAAAAACAAACTAAGAACATACAGACTTTTCAAACAAGATTTAAAAATTGAAAATTACCTAATTAATATGCAGAACCATGGTCTTAGAAGGTTAATTGCAAAATTCAGGACAAGCAACCATGACCTTAAAATTGAGAAAGGCAGACATAATAATGTGCCGCTGGATAAAAGATTATGTGATATGTGCAGCCAAAATATAGTTGAGGATGAGCAACATTTTGTAATGAAATGTCCAGCTTACAGTCACCATAGGGACAAATTATTCCTGACTGCACAAAATAAAATTCCAAATTTTGATAAAGAAAATAGTCAGAATAAATTCATTTTGATTATGGCAAACCATACTCTAGCACCAGCCTTAGCTGTCTTCTTAAAAAACAGCTATGGAACAAAACAGCAACAACTATCAGTGTATTAGGCCACATTCTGTGTTCATTCTATATTCTGTATTCACCATTGGCTGCAAATTGTCTTTTTTTGTTTTTGACTTGTTTTATTTTTTTTTTAGAAAAGTTTTTATTTTTTGTTTTCTTTTTTAGATTGTAGTTTTTTTTTTTTAATTTCTTTCTGTAAGACCCTTTTTATCCTTTCCTAAGGATTTTATGCGTCTAATAAAAAAAATAAAAAAAAAAATACTGAACCACCCAACACTGTTTCGTACACATGCAGTAGTTGTGGAATATTTTCACAGATAATTTTCATATCACATTAAACCATTCATAATAGAGAAAATAGCAAAATATAAAAATAAAGCAGAGCATCATGGGTATTTTTTAGTTGACTGTGTCGTAGCCACTTTAAAATCACCTTCCATCAACCCTTCAACATAAACTTCTACAGTTTATAACACATGTTATGAAAAAATACTGGTTAAGTATTCCAATGTAAAATGTTATAGTTTGGGTGTATTTGAAGACTAAACTTTAGTTTTTTGTCAATATTAAAATGGGAATTTTGTTTATGTTTGAGCTTAACCCCACTCATAAAGACAGGCTCTTTTTTCGGATTAATAACTCGCTGTTTATGTGACTTTTTGGAGTAACTCCCTGTGACTTTTTGAAGTAACCAGCTGTTTATATGACTTTTTTTGGTGGAAAGTCAGTTGCTGAGTATTTTTGGGGTTGCACACTTTTCAAAGGTTCAGTAGTGAATGTCTTGTTTGTTTGTTCAAGGTATTAAAATGCTGGATATTGCCTTTATAAGAACAGGATGTAGTACAGAGTCTCATTGTCAGTCCATTTTTATCTCAAGAATAATGTCACAGAATGTGCTTGTATTGATTGTCAAGTTTAGTATAGTTATGAATAAGAATAGTTATGAATATAATAGTTAAATTTTCAAATGGACATCAAGTACAATGATATTTTGGGTGATTAGCCTGGGCTCAATGTTTGCACACACTTCGTTAGCGCCCGTGATAAGGGTCTAGGCCGAATTTTGAAAACTGGTCATCTTCTATGTTCAATAACCTATTGCATTATACTATATATTATTAAGTCAACAGTATCAAGTGCATGATTTTTTGTGATTTTAAAAACAAATTAACCCAAAACGTCATATTTTTTCAAGATATATAATTCCATATTTTTCAAAATCTTGTATTTTACGTTTACCTACAATTGTACTGGCTTAAAATTGAAGCAAACTGAAGCGAGTGAGGAAAAAGAGGAGAGCTGTCAATCCCCATGTGCCATTACCGGGTATATCTGTGACATGAAAAAAAAATGACCATTTTATTTATGTAATGAAAAATAAAATGATCATTATAATACCCATTAACAAAATAGATTGT
This sequence comes from Saccoglossus kowalevskii, assembly GCF_978046115.1. Lineage (NCBI taxonomy): Eukaryota > Metazoa > Hemichordata > Enteropneusta > Harrimaniidae > Saccoglossus > Saccoglossus kowalevskii. The sequence goes on along the minus strand of NC_140650.1, from coordinate 13,275,214 downwards.
CACCCACTCCATCATTAAATAAAAAATTACTATTATTCTGACCAGTGTAAAAATAGTGGTCATTATAACTACCAGTTTGAAAATACTGGCCAATATTTTGACCATTAAAAAATTTCTGGTTGGTATTCTGGCCATTAAAAAAATAGTGGCCATTACAATGGCCAGAAGTGACTTTTCAAAGGGGTCTGAGGGGTGAAAAAAACAGAGTTAAAGTGAAATGAAAAATTATTATAACCTCCTCACTAGCCTAAAAGTATAAATAAATATTCAAAAAATGTGAAAATTAAATCTTTCCGAAACGCGACGGAATTTCCGAAAGTTATCCGGACGCTGTTTTCATTTAAACAATCATTATTTATCCATGGAGGTTCTAGAAAATATGCACACTATCATTGTTCAACAGATGCTTCTATAATGAATGTTAGAGTGCATCTTCCTACTCAATTTTAAGACTTCTAGTTACAAGACCTGCAAGACAAACCCTGATTCTTGGATACGCCAAGTCTTGGAGTCGTCACTCTACAGATATAGATAAGCAGGTGATTTGTTAGGGTATGCAACATGGAGTTGGCGATTACCTACCACTTATACTGGTTGGTGACACATGTCAAACTCTAATTTTACACATATTACAAATAATAACTGCTTACCTTCCATGCTGTAAGAACCCTCATCAACAGTTTCTGGTTATTGTGATTATTAGCAGTCAGTACTTTCAAGTATTTCTGTTTACGATACGCCACATACTGTTCAATAAACATAGATCAAGTTAGACAGTGATCAACAAATACAAATATATAAATACATTGTTTACTTTCAAAACCAAATTTCAAAAACTCCTTGATCATAAACGGACATGTTTTAATAATAGAAATCTAGTTTAAAATTGAAAACGAAATATATGAATTTTAATATATTCCAAACATACCTGTTGCCATGCCAACCAGCATCTCGACACCTTCTTAACATAGTCATGTTTGACGGCACACTTCTCATGATCGTAGCTATTATATTGATACAATAATATAAGTATTACTGACATGGAAGTAATGCTAGAAGGGTTTCAACTTTAGTTGGATTGCACTGTCGTTAGTCATTCAGAATATAGAAAGATTTGTGAATGACAGACAAGTACACAGCCAAACAACAATTATGCTATGAAACTGTCTTCCTGTACCAATCTAAGTAAGAGCAGTGATTTAACACTAGTATAAGGACATAGACTTTCTTTGTAAATATAAAGCTCTTTCAGGATACTGTAAAATACTTTATTTTCGCTTGGAATTAATTTTCACTATTTTCGCTGAAGGAATGATTCAGTGAAAATAAAATCCAGCGAATATAACTTTTTCCCTATATTTTACATTCAACTTGTCAAAAATCAGTGAAAATAAATTCCATACAAAACAACCAAAATGTCTTTTCAGCGATAATTAATTCTAGCTAAAATAAAGTATTTTACAGTATATGTTATTGGCAGCATGTTACAGAAAAGTTCGCAGGGTTTTATTTTATGTTGATTTTGTCAAGTGATGTACAAGCTGATTCCAAACCTTATGATTTATGAAATCATGAGAAGCATAGAAGTTATTGCTATAGTAACAAAACTACCTGAATAATATGTACGAATAGAGAAATTTGAATTTGGTAAAGATCATAAGAATAAATAAGACACCCCATTAGAGCAGCTTAAGAAATAAATGATGATGTAAAGTTGGTGTGTCAGGTTAGAACACAACTTTAATTTGAGATGCATATCTAAGTAATTGAGCAATGTAATATTATTCAGGATGAGGATTCTACCTTTTCTTGAGTTCTTTATTATACAGAATCCAGTCTTTTAATGATTTCATACAAAGATGTTTTTGATAATGATGTTGTGCAATTTCCTGAAACATCAAAATATCATTATTATTATTATTATATTACTTGTGAGATGTTTCAAATAAAAACAGTCTGACATGGAGACATTAGATCTCCAGTTTCCTCTCCAATCTCACGTAATGTTACTGGAGGTTTAGTAAGAGTAATTTATTAATAAAGATGAGTTGGATTTACAATTTGGTCTTGAGACGATTTGAAATTCTGTCTTGTGACAAGTTACAATTCGGCCTTGCAACGATTCAAGATTATCTCTAAAACAGAGTAGTTTACCTGGGGTATAATTGTAAAACACACAAAAACTGACAAAAAATTCAAAATTTTAAGTAAAACAACTTGTCTCACTCACTATGGGTAAAATGTTTCATAAGAGCGATTTTCAAATTCAAATGGAATACAATCATAGCAGTTTATTTTCTCAATATTGATTAGGTCTTTGTCTAACATTCAATGTGAACAGGTCACATAAGGAGTGGTATAACTGCTATATGACGAATCCAGATTCGATCTAAACACTGGGGGCGTATCGAAGTAATACAATTATTATACATGTAGTTTTCATAATACTGATGAGCAAAACACACCTCTTGTTTCATTTCATGAAGCTTTTCATTTGTTCTTTCTTTCCACTTCATAAACTTTCTCTTCAGTAATTCACTGTCATAGTGCAAGATAGCCTGGAAAGAAGTTAGATAAATTTGTTGAAACTATAATTGATGTTATCTTCACAGCGAGCGCAAGATATTTACATACACCTAACTCCCGCACCCGGTAGGTAATTACCAAGGGACTTTGCAACATCGCCAGACACTTCCCTAGACACTCCAATGACCGTTGTGGACGCAATGAAGTTAGATATCCACTCACTTGACAGTTAATCAAAACACCGGACGCAGAATGCCTTTGATCATGTGATGTTTGGCCACGAGGAACGAGAGGTAGTTGGACTATTCCATTGCTTTGTACAAACAAAAATCATTGCTGTGTAACACTTGAGAGAAATATAATACGAACATAAAACTGGGAATGAATATTAACAAGAAATGATAAATATAAATTCTTTTGATTTGTAGTTTGTTGAGATGTTGTCAATGGATTTATAGTAATAATATTAGCGTTGTGAGTGTCCCTTTCAATTTCTCGCATAATGGCTGGTCCCATTGCCAGTTTACCAGAACACTCATCGCCCAGTCAATCTTTCCCTGGAATCTTCTACTTTGTTTCACCTACACACCGTCACCATATACCAGTTTCAAATATCCTTCAGATCGCAGACAAAATTCGATAAACTTAACAATTTCTTATGTAACATTCAGTCAACGACCGCCGCTCACTGACTCCTTTCAAAACTTATCCAACCACCGTCCCTCAACACCGGTGTTGAGGGACGGTGATCCAATCGATGCGACAGAAATGCGGTACAATCCTTTGAACCGTTGCCGTCGCTAGTCCAACTTCCTTCGCCGTCGTTCATTCGCGAGAGGCGAATAATCTCCATCTCAGTGTCTTTGTCTAAACGTTTTGACATAATCAAAATCAGAAACTGTATTCAAAACTAAACTTTATTCAAAACAAGGAAAATTTAGGTAATTTCATTATATGTTAGGGGCGTTTTTAAATATTTGTATCAACTAGGTTTATTATATTCGTGAAACGTTCAAAATAGAATGTATTAAATGAACGAGCATATGTATGTATGAAATAATAAAGTGTCTGATATCAACAATGAGTAGAACATGATTGTTTGATGAATGTTTGTTGACCATCTGAAGCCCTGGTCCGTTGTTATGATAAATTGTCACGTAGGCGTGTATGTAAATTTATTGCGTCTACAACGGTCGTTGGAGCGTTTAGCAAAGTGTCTGGAGATGTTGCAAAGTCCCTCGGTAATTACCTGCCGGGTGCGAGAGTTAGGTGTATGCAAATATCTTGCGCTCGCTGTAACAGTGTTGGCATTAGTAGTTTGCTCTATTGGTACATCTGTGGTTATGTATTTAAATGGCAGAGGTACGTCTCTGGTCAAAATACTTGACAAGCCAGCACACAATAAATGTAGTTAATTGCATTTATGATATAGACACGTGATTTTTGAAGAGTTAAATGTAAAATACAGAGAAAAAGGTATATTAGCTGGATTTTATTTTCACTGAACTTCCCTTCAGCGAAAATTAATTCCCAGCAAATTGTACAGTAACGTATTATGGTATCACCAGCTATGAAATTATTCTACTGAACAATACACTAATGAGGTATTTCAGCTGAAACACATATCAGTATTATATTAGTTGCCAAAATTATTTCAAAAATGGTTACATGAATTGTAGATAATGTTATGTGAACTCGCTGTATAACTTGTACCAGGGTATCATTCTCTAATCCTAACTAGTGTGGTACCGGATTCTGCCGTAAATTCGCCCAGGGCCGTTAAACGGCAGTTTGGGTTTAAAATAAAATAAAATTGGACCAAGAAACTGCCCATGGCGATTGGTGTTATTTTAATCTTTTCTGAGACCTAAAAGTTTCGTGTAGTCATTGACGCATATTCAAGAGTATTGATGTTTATGGCGACTAGCGTGAATGGGTTAGCTTCGTTTCTACAATGAGCTGTTATCGCTATAAATAATGTTAAATTATTCTTCAAATGCTCAGTTTATCTTTTGAAAACAACTAATTTTTTTATTTAAAAACAAATTATGCCGCTTTCCCATCAAAATTCAAGCCAAAAGACCAGACAACAACATCAGCAAATCTCTTCCGTACTGAGTTCAATAACATTAACATATTTAAATGTGCTATGGTAATTTGAACACGTTGGCATTATCCATCAATTTTATTGGTTAATTATCGATTTGACCTGACAGGTCAAAGAACACAGTCTCAGGTCAAACATGGTGGATAGTCATTTCTACATCAAGTGCTGAGAATGCGATCGGAATCATTCGCTTACAACGAAATAATTTGAAATTTATTTGCATTTTATAACAATTCAACGAATTTATTTTTTGCATGTTATTATAATCATTACTAGGTAATAATCAACAATTGTAAAACGCAGCATGACCGGATTGCGCTACCACGATCATTTGCTACTAAGCAATGCAGTTGTGTTCGTTGTTATTTGAAACTTCTTTTAGAATATACTTTCGTTAGTAATAAAATGAAACAAAATAATTGTATTTGGCGCACAAGATTTGTTAATATTATTTTTTGGGAGAAAGATGCACGGTCTACTTTTTAATCCAGCAAGAATAAAATTTAATAAATTCAACTTGAATAGCGTCTTTCGTTTTGGGTGGTCCAAATGCCACGTTCACAATCGGCGTAGGTGGATTTTTCAATGAAAATATAGCCCCATGAAAATATTTTATGACAATTTTTTTGAAAATTTGAACCCCAAATAAGGGCCCACCATCCGTGAAACTGCCCAGGGCGATTTTACGGATGGGCGAATTTACGGCAGAATGTGGTAGTTACCCAACCAACCATAGAAATACTCACCATTCTTTCTATCATTCTGTAATCCTGACTAGTGTGGTAGTTACCCAACCAACCATAGAAATACTTTGCATGAAGAATGGACCTATAAGACAAAGCAAAGAAAAGGTAGCTTAGGTGCACTCTTACAAGGATACAGTAGATCATATTATAAGGTTATATCAAGAATACTGAAAAGTATGTACAAAGGATATACAACAAGTGTATACTATGTGGCATTTTCATGGTATCTTTATTATTACCGTATTTGATCACCAACTGTTACACATCGCTAATGGAGACAAACATAAACTAAAAATTGAATTTACTGTACACTGTATCATAAAAATATGATTTATTTTAACTTTAGACATACGTCTTATGTAAGTACATGTGTTACTACCAGTAATAGAGCAAATAAATATCAAAATCCAGAAAAAAACATTTCATGAGATTCATGCCTCTGCGATCGTTTTCGTTCAGTGACGGTAATCTATTTCAATCATGTACTACATTGTGACGACATCTGTTGTAAACTCAGAAAATGTGACACACATTTTTCAAACAAGACATCTGTAATGTGAAATTTTCAAAGATGGCTTAATTCTATTATTTTCACTCTGGATTATGGTTGATACCGTAAAATCTGTATTAGAAGTCACATTCGTAATAAAAGTCGCACCCATTTTTATTGAACAATTGTATACCAAAAATTCATCATTTCTCATATGTGTAGATGCTCTAATAGAAGCCGCATGTCCTGTTGCATTGTACCATTTCTAAAACAGATTTTACAGTAGTTTGAATGTTTAGATGGGTTGTACTTGTAAGATTGATACCTTCTATACTTGATGGCTTTCTCATCTTGTTCGTGTTCTTCTTTCATTAGCTGAACATACACTCTCCAGTTGAAGATACACCTTGGTAAGGTTTTACCAATGTAATGAGAATCGGCAATGCTGTACTGTGTCTGAAAATAAATAGCATATTCATGTATCACATGTAATAATAAGAATAATAATCTTTATTGCATAATCGTATTCTTATTTAGATATTGACTCAGAAAAAGAAAATTACAATAAAGATGAAAAACTGAGGAAGTAACAAAATGTATATGTACAATGAAAAACACAAAACATGCATATATCTCAGTTTAAATGGTGATGGATTACACTGATTGTGAGCTGAGCATAGAGAATGGTTCACCATATTATTTGTATGTATTGATAGAATGTTTACAATAAAACCAATTCCATACCTGTCTATGTCTTCTCCATCGCACATATTGCCACCATTGTTGTATGCAACCTTGCAGAATTTTGGACCTGAAGATGAATTGTGCATATTGATTAAGAGATACTCATGATTGCAAATTTGAGTACTGTAAAATACTTCATTTTCGCTGCAGGAATGATTCAGTCAGAAATCAGAGAAAATAAATTCCATACAAAACACCCAAAAATTATTTTCAGCGAAAATTAATTCCAGCTAAAATAAAGTATTTCACAGTATATATTAAAGTGAGGTCAAAAACCATTTACTTATAATGTATCAAATTATATCATTCAATTGCAATACGTAAACAAATGGTCACCAATATCTCGTTGAGAGTGAAAGAGCCACAATACTTGTTTACGCCCTTGAAATAGTGTTTGATTCTAATCATTCTGTCTACTGATCCAATTACCATGATTACATAGATCAGGAGAACAGTGGGCGTGATGACGACATAAGGATGAAACACTATTTAAGGAGAAAAATCAGTCACATGACTCCCTCGCTCTAAACAAGATCTCTGCATTGGATTGCGTTCAAGATCTCTGCACTGTGTAATCAATGTATTTTATGCCCATGTTGAACAAGACATGTTGCGATGACTGTGACACTTATCATAAACTCATATGTTTGTCACCTGTAGTAATTCCTGGCTTTCCGAGACTGTGGTACTAATCTTAATTCCTCGTTATGTTCACATCTGCTCAGCCAAACATTCCACGCTCTTCTTTGTTGCTAGAAAAAATCATGCATTGAGAAATATAATTTAAAAAAATGAACACGCTTGGAATGACCTGAAAAAAATACCATATTAAGGGCAGTTGCATGCTGAAAGTGGGTTAAATTAAACTATATATTCTGTCACAACAATTTTTCTATTAGAAATTCATGTGCAAATATGAAAACACTAAACTCAAATTTGGTACATTTCTAACGCAAGAATTATTTCACTTACATGCACAACTTTGATGATTAGGTAAAATAATGACTAGAAAGGTAGACTAAAGTTTTCCAAATAGTAAAGGTGTCAGTAATATATTTCTACATATCTCTTTGCATTATAACATAAAGGCCATTGCTTAGATACCATGATTGAATGATTTAACGCCATTCAGTTGGATATTTTTTTCACAGTGTCAATCAGGCTCTTGCATTTTAAGAAGTTTAGGTCTTGAAATTGTGTGTCCTCAGAAAACCCATGTTCGAAACCTGGGTTTTCATAAATTGCTGAAATCTATTGTTAACACTGCCAGATTTAAAATAATGGATCAGATATTCTTAGTTATTGATGCTCAGTAAATAGTAAGGTACATACCAGTTTGTGATTCAACTGCAGTGAAATAGCTTTCCTCATTGCTTTCAACTTTCTCTGAATCTTGAAAAGCTGGATTGCTGTGAAACACATTTTCTGAAAATACAAAAATATGCGCAATAAAATACACTTCAAAGCCAAATATCAGACCATTTAGAAATGGTCAGTAACACAACACACCTTTCTCAGCTAAATGAAATGTTTCTTACCAATAAACGTTTTCTGCAATGATTGTCAGCCATTTCATGTTTTTCTTTTTTTTCTTTGCATAATTGAACATCTTACTCAGGTTAAGAATTTTCACATGATACAGTACGAAAATAAATTCTAAATGTTTCCGTGGAAACCACAGACACTAACCATTAGGTATTTCTATGATGACTAACGTAAACAATTTTTACCAATCACGAGTTACAAGTTGATGCCTAGAATCAACTAACTAATCTCACTTAGAAGCTACCAATTTATACCAGCCACAATCAATACCAACATATCACTGATTCCAAAGACAATGTACCAACCTAAGTTAATTTAAGCAAACATAGCATTGATAACAACTATACTCTACCAATCTAAGCCAACAAATCATTGGTACCAACTACAATCTTACCAATTGAAGCTACACTGCAACAAACAATTAAGGTGGCTCATTACAGTTTCACAAAAGTCTGTTGATTGTTTTTTTATATTTTGCACATAGATTGCTTATTGCCATACAACGTGAATACAAAATTAGAATATGGACCTATTATTTTTCTCATAAAAATGATTTTACTGTATGTGAATTTCAGAATTAATATGCTGGGATACTTTGAAGAAAAAGGAAAACATGATCCATTCAATTAGAGGAAAAAAAAGCTATTTGTGAAGATACAGCATTTTGAGAAATTTGCCCTATGCTAACACATGGGTGATAGAACATACATTTGTATTTTCATGAGAAAGTACCTTCACATGCACTTCAAACCACGTTTGGAAAACTGTATTGAACAACCTAACCTGCTGATTAATACCAACATATAAGATAACATTTCTATGGCGATCAGTTACCATATTTAAGCATCACAGTACATTTACTTTGATTTGAGCTTTATTTTCTGTGTCAACAACTACTATGAGTTTACAATTATTCCTCTATACCAGCACAACTTTAGAACCAATCACTAGCTACTAATCTATAGCAGCACAACTTTAGTACCAATCACTAGCTACTAATCTATACCAGCACAACTTTAGAACCAATCACTAGCTACTAATTTATAGCAGCACAACTTTAGTACCAATCACTAGCTACTAATCTATACCAGCACAACTTTAGAACCAATCACTAGCTACTAATCTATACCAGCACAACTTTAGAACCAATCACTAGCTACTAATCTATACCAGCACAACTTTAGAACCAATCACTAGCTACTAATCTATAGCAGCACAAATTTAGTACCAATCACTAGCTACTAATCTATAGCAGCACAACTTTAGAACCAATCACTAGCTACTAATCTATACCAGCACAACTTTAGAACCAATCACTAGCTACTAATCTATAGCAGCACAAATTTAGTACCAATCACTAGCTACTAATCTATAGCAGCACAACTTTAGAACCAATCACTAGCTACTAATCTATACCAGCACAACTTTAGAACCAATCACTAGCTACTAATCTATAGCAGCACAAATTTAGTACCAATCGCTAGCTACTAATCTATACCAGCACAACTTTAGAACCAATCACTAGCTACTAATCTATACCAGCACAACTTTAGAACCAATCACTAGCTACTAATTTATAGCAGCACAACTTTAGAACCAATCACTAGCTACTAATCTATAGCAGCACAAATTTAGTACCAATCACTAGCTACTAATCTATAGCAGCACAACTTTAGAACCAATCACTAGCTACTAATCTATACCAGCACAACTTTAGAACCAATCACTAGCTACTAATCTATAGCAGCACAAATTTAGTACCAATCACTAGCTACTAATCTATAGCAGCACAACTTTAGAACCAATCACTAGCTACTAATCTATACCAGCACAACTTTAGAACCAATCACTAGCTACTAATCTATAGCAGCACAAATTTAGTACCAATCACTAGCTACTAATCTATAGCAGCACAACTTTAGAACCAATCACTAGCTACTAATCTATACCAGCACAACTTTAGAACCAATCACTAGCTACTAATCTATAGCAGCACAAATTTAGTACCAATCGCTAGCTACTAATCTATACCAGCACAACTTTAGAACCAATCACTAGCTACTAATCTATACCAGCACAACTTTAGAACCAATCACTAGCTACTAATTTATAGCAGCACAAATTTAGTACCAACCACTAGCTACTAATCTATACCAGCACAGCTTTAGAACCAATCACTAGCTACTAATCTATAGCAGCACAACTTTAATACAAATCACTAGCTACTAATCTATAACAGCACAACTTTAGTACCAATCACTAACTACTAATCTATACCAGCACAACTTTAGTACCAATCACTAGCTACTAATCTATACAAGCACAACTTTAGTACCAATCACTAGCTACTAATCTATACCAGCACAACTTTAATACAAATCACTAGCTACTAATCTATACTAGCACAACTTTAATACAAATCACTAGCTACTAATCTATAACAGCACAACTTTAGTATCAATCACTAGCTACTAATCTATACCAGCACAACTTTAGTACCAATCACTAGCTACTAATCTATACCAGCACAACTTTAGTACCAATCACTAGCTACTAATCTATACCAGCACAACTTTAGTATCAATCACTAGCTACTAATCTATACCAGCACAACTTTAATACAAATCACTAGCTATTAATCTATAACAGCACAACTTTAGTATCAATCACTAGCTACTAATCTATACCAGCACAACTTTAGTACCAATCACTAGCTACTAATCTATACCAGCACAACTTTAGTATCAATCACTAGCTACTAATCTATACCAGCACAACTTTAATACAAATCACTAGCTACTAATCTATACTAGCACAACTTTAATACAAATCACTAGCTACTAATCTATAACAGCACAACTTTAGTATCAATCACTAGCTACTAATCTATACCAGCACAACTTTAGTACCAATCACTAGCTACTAATCTATACCAGCACAACTTTAGTACCAATCACTAGCTACTAATCTATACCAGCACAACTTTAGTATCAATCACTAGCTACTAATCTATACCAGCACAACTTTAATACAAATCACTAGCTATTAATCTATAACAGCACAACTTTAGTATCAATCACTAGCTACTAATCTATACCAGCACAACTTTAGTACCAATCACTAGCTACTAATCTATACCAGCACAACTTTAGTATCAATCACTAGCTACTAATCTATACCAGCACAACTTTAGTACCAATCACTAGCTACTAATCTATAACAGCATATCATTAGTACTGAATGTTAGTTACTAATTACTAACAAATCATTGGTACTAATCACAAGCTATAAAATTAAAATCATTTATTTGTTTTCACTGTTTTTAGAGAAAGCAAGAATGTGTTATATAATTTAAGGATACATTGAATCCATCTGATCCACATCTTTCTTGCTAGTATTTTCTTGGCAACTTCTTCAATCATTTCACCTCTTTCAGTTAGCAGTTTTTGTCTGTACCATCGATTGAACCAGTGACTAAGACAGTGGGCCAGTAACTTATCATGGTAGAACTTATCAGCAAATGCTGTGAAAAGATAGTAAGCAAGTGTAAGTAAACAAAATATATAATAATAATTATCTTTATTGCGTTTGTATTCCTATTAGGATTTTGAATAAAATGCAATACAGATGTGAATAAAGACAAAACAATTAAAGTGAGAATCAAAATACACACAAGAAAATAAAAAAAAAAAATGACAAGCAAACAAAAGTAGAGAAAAAAATAATTGCAAAGAAATTAGATTGTTTTCCATTTTTGTGTTGATGAATGTAGCTGACTATATTGTTTTCAGTTGTTCCTCTCTTGTTCTCTATGTATATTGCTACCGGTATATATATATGTACCGGTACATGTCATAAAGACTATCCAGCGCATGTTACCAGTCATCATACCTCTCCCCAATCTGATTAAAATTTGATCTAATTGGCCTATATTATTTTTTATTTATTTTAAATATTGTTTTTTGTCTCACAAACAAGATCTTCTATAGAAGTTGTTCAGAAAATTTGGCTTTTGCAATTAGAAATTCAAAAAAACAATAATTCAAAAAATTAATAAATAGAAATATGACAAAAAAAAAAATAGTAAAAAAAAGTTTATATCTAGCCACACTAGTTCAGAAGCCCATCTAGTGAAATAATATACATTTGTCAAAAACTCTGCTGACAGTTCAATAAACTCACCTCTTTCATTGTGTTCAATTCTTCTCTGTACAATGTATTCAATCCAACCTTTATAAAAACATCTTGACACCAATGACCCATTATAAAACTCAACTGCCTTTATCTCTTTCTGTTTATCTTTGTATCGAAGATTAAATTTCTCTCTCCATATTTTCCAGGACTAAAAACAGACACACAAACAGAATTGATTTGGAATTTTTTGATTTATGTGTAACATTTTAATATATTTTGAAAATGATCAGATTATTTTCTTTAAAATTGATATACTGTATTTCTAGCAGTAGCGCATACGCTTGCATAAATTAAAGGTGTTTCTATAGTAAATAATTCAGTATACCCGGTACAGCCAATGCAATTTTTGGATTATATGTTCTTCTATTGAGAGGCGTTTCTTTGAATCGCATGCTCATACATTGCTATGTGTAGTATGGGACCCACATTGAATGCATAACAACCACTGCTCTCAACCAATCATCACAAGCCAGTGAAATATTTTTAGATCCAGTTTTCTCACCACTTCCTTACTTCCTGTCACTGTATATATTTTAGAATAAAACTAGAGGTGTACCAACTGTCAAACTAAATCCCTCACCTTGAGTACCATGGCAGTAGCCCAGTGTTGTAATGCATAGTTATCCACATCATACTGCATGTATTTCTTATTCAACTGATACCTCCACTCTAGCCAAGTAGATTTTGTCAATGCGTTGGATGCTTTGTTTCGAGCAATGGCGTACAAATCATTCTTCTTTCGTCTTGTGAAGACGTAAGTCCTCCAACTTTCAATTACTCTACCAAGAACCTTCTTATCAGCTGTGGGAAAAAAAACAACAGCTGCATTAATATTAAATGTAAATAAACAAATAAAAGCATATAAAATTATAAGATATATATGCTACGTTTACACGACAGCGTTTTATCACCCAGCGGCTCAAGCCAGCAAAAATTGATGTGTATATATGTTCAGCTCAAGTGGGCTCAAGCCAAGTTCAGCTCTAATAAACCCAATAGACATGGCTCTGATCGTGTATATGCATCAGGCCGAACAATCAGAGCCGAAATCATGCCCTCAATCATCTACTTCAAGTAGCTTCTCATTTTAATTATGGTGGAGACAACGGTGTTTGTAATTTCACGTAATTTCAGGTTTGACGAAGAGGTACACGCCCTAATATCTATTGAGCAGAGTAAAGAAATTCTATTCTAGCTGCCATGTATCCTGTTTATTCAAGATACGTAAATCATAACACCAGTAAATTGTCTCAGACTCATGACTTTCTTTTTTTCTCCAGGCTCAACAGCATCTTGACATGTGAAGAAACAACAACATAAGCATGACACAAAAGTATTTATACTAAGTATTTGAGGGCACTATTCCTTTTAGCGCTGATTAACTGAATTGAACTCGACTCTCATTTGGCCCCCGACCGTGTAAACGCTTTGGAGATAATCGGTGTTAATCGGTGGGAGAAGCAGTAGTTCGGCTCCAATAGAACGCTGCAGTGTAGCAATAGTGAATTTTTAATCCATGGCCATAACTGTATATTTCAGAATCAAAGATCTCACCGTGCTGGGTTGCAATGTCCTTTTTAGCATTTTTAATCCTCTGGATAATGACAAAGTGTTTCCATGCCAACCAAACTTTTCTCCATGTTGAATACCTGAATGGATTGTAATAAAATAAAGTAGTTCATTCAATTCAAAATAATTGTGTGTTATGTAATTCAATTATTGTATCTAAACGACCAACACTAGTATTTATAACTGTATGCAAGATAATGGCATCATCCCAAACTTAAAGTACACCAGCTGGGCATACTGGATAAGAAAAGCTAATCATATGATGTGACATATTAATAGTACCTGTCATGATATTCTGCTCGAACCATTAGTCTCCATTCTTTTCTTTCAGTCCAATACACACTATACCAACCATGGAATGTCTTCTGTAGTAAGGCACGACTGTAATGATTCCTGCCAGCAGAAATATGGGAACTGTTGTGTAATGTTGACCAAAAATGGAAAGTAAAAATGTCCTACTAAATACCCACAGGGACCTTGATGACCCCGTGCCAAATCCAATAAGAATGCTTGGACAAGACCCTATGATTTTCGATATGGGTCAAATGACATGATGTGCATGTCACATGCGAAAAAAAACACATTGATTTTTTGACAGTTGATTAATGCTCATAGTTCTTTCAACTCTAATAAATATGGGCCCTCATAGTTTGTTTTTTCTCAACAGCATGACATCATAATTTCTGACAGGATTTCTCTGTATTGATTATATGTTAACAATATTGTAATAAATTGTGCATATCCTTTTGTAATCATTTGTTTTTTATTGTGTCGTGAATGAAAATTACACCCAACTTGCTTTGTGAAATAATTTTGTATTGCCCCTCCTATTTCAAGACAAGAAATATGCCCCCAAACATGTCACATACATGTAGTGAGCAAAAATTGACATTTAGACCATTTTTGAGGGTGTGCTCAAGCGCCCACCCCTAAAGAAATCATGATTTTTTAATTGAAAACACAAACACGGCAAGTGAGGTAATTCAAACGACACTGCATGACTGTTGTACACAACTGTTATTAAGGGGAATGTGGAACCAAAACAAGACCAGGCTTAACGTATTGTCTGCTAAAGCTGATTTTTCCCTTCATTTTGTTTATCTATGGAGGCTTTCAGCACAGCAAGCAATGTGTTCAATTTCTTTCTCACCTTTATTTCACCATTTTTTATAGGTAAGAGACATCACCCTTATCAAGTGCACAAAACTCAGAGAGACCATGATGAATAATTCCTTGTTGCTTCATCTGAATGCCTTGATGCCCTTAAACACAGGCAGATATTTCCATCACAAATTCATTCTTAAAAGTTTTTGCCTTGAAAATTGGTTGCCTTTAGTGAAATGATGTTGCTTACCTCACGACTGAAGGTCTAACTCTACCATATGCATTTCTCATCCAAATGTAGAAATATTTTCTGGCAAGGTTCCTGTGAAAATAATGTCAATACAATAGAATCACACAATACATGCAAGCAATGTGGAAGTCTCCATAATTTTGATCAACAGCTGAGAGGAATATAAAATAAAATTTTGAAATGCACTTTGTAGACTATCATCAAAAAAGAAAATGCTCAGTTATCACTTTTGGTTTTATTTGTAATCAAATAATAGTTAAACACTTGAATTCAAACGAATACCTGATAAACTCATGAAAGCATGACAATTTTATGGAAATTCATAAAATATTTATAAAACATTTGGTTTAATCATTTGCTGATTTTGTGCAATGCTCACAGCAGATGTTCTACACAGGCAGTATGCTTCTGCTAAAGTGCTGTAATTGATTAAGCTGTTTTTGAACGTCTTTTGAAATTTATAAACCATTTATATATAATTTATATTAAAAAATATTCATGCCTTCATCACACTGAAGGGCATAAAGCCGGGATTGTTATAAATGTTTTTATAAATATACGTTTTAAAAAAATTAAAATGGATCTTAGAATTCAAATTGACTAATTCAAAAATGCCATTGTGACGTCATCATTAGTTCTAATTAATATTAATGAGTTAGTTTAAAATTGTTCAATTGGCAAGCACTTCATTTTGATGGCATAATGGCTGTAGACAATATTGAGCTCTTAGCCAATCACTATTAAATATTTGAATTTGAATGAAACCTTTTGATCGGAATTTAAAATTTTTTAAAATTATGTTATTTATTAGCTTTCCTTTACTGTTCCAATTATCCAGCGAATATACCTTTCTATTATTCACTGCGTCAATTTCTCATCTCATTTGCAATTTCACCTATTATTTTACCAGTAAAACAAAACTTCTCAAAAACACCAGAATTGTTTTATCATAGGTCTGTTACCTATACATCATAGCAACACACTTACCTAATTCTTAGTTCTTTCAGCCTCCCACCTCTATTCCATTCATAGCCTGGGCGATATGTTGCAGGGCGCTGTTGGCGTCTCCGCTCCCTTGCCAAATGTTTAACACCGGTTGGTTTGGATTGGGGTACATGTGCTGGCTGTTTGAGGCGAAGAACTGGTATTCTTGAGGGTGGGGAGGTGATAGTAATCACCCTGTCTGACCTCATCTCACTTTCTGGGCTGAAAATATTAATTAATTAACTAGTGTTGTTAATTGGTAATAACAACATATTTTCACAGCAATTCCGGATCACAAAGGAAGTGTGTGTCGACTTCTAACAATGACACGTGTTTGAACAGGTTCGATAATGTATAGGTTATTCACATGTATCATGATAACAAAGTTCGAAAAAGTTTACAAGTTAGTTTATGATAAATTAACACAATTCTCACCCTGAGGAAGAAATTAAAAACCGATGATCACTCAGACCTACGCCCCCTGTTTGGCCGTCATCGTGCACCACACCTTCATCCAAACCAGTCTTTGTTTTCAATTTGATTTTTTCGGCCTTCACACGTAATTGCTCATTTAGTTCCTGTAGTATCGCCTGTTTGGTCTTTGCCCGAAGTTCCCGGTCATCTTTCGCGGCAAATTTATCCGCTTTTGCAGTGGCCTCAACTGCAGATGTATATGGAAGACCGGACTTGAAAATGTTTCTACTCATCGCATTGTCCACAACGTTCATGGGTGATAATTAACGAAATGGGTGACGAAAATATCTTAAGAAACCTGGTGAAACTTGTTCAAAACAAGTTCAGACTGCCGCCATTTTGTTTATTTTGGCACCTTCTATCTTCGTAAAATATCTTAGGATGGCTGCTTTTACAGTACACTTCCAATAATTCAGCACTGATTTTTCAAGTGAATAAATTTAAAAATGTATTTTAAACTGTGATAGTTTTTCTTAACAAGTGAAGATTTGTTTGTTTCTGTTATATTTTTGCGAAAAAATAACGCAAGTATTTTATTACATGACGTCATTAGTAATTGGTAGCCCTTACGTTGTTGTCACAACAACAATAAAAATGGCCGATCGTCAGTGAAGACTGTTGATGAAGCGAGCTCAACAGATTAGGCACGTGTTGGTGTATCTTGGTGAACTTGTCTTTTCAATATATCTCTGGGTAAAAATAGAATAACCAGTCCCCGTACCAGTAGGTCACTTGGATTTAGTTAGCGCTGTATATAAGCGAAACGTCTCCATGAAGCCAGGGGTCACAACGCAGAACGCCGAACCCGAGTCTGTCGCACCTGGTACCAATGCAACCGGAGAGGATGAAAATATGACTGAATTGGACGAAGAATCACTGCAGGAACTTTATGCGTGGATCGACGAAATACCGCTTTCGAGGCCGAAACGAAACATTACACGCGATTTCGCCGATGGAGGTCAGTTTTCTTGTTGTTATACGTGTTGGAAATTTTGTTACAACGATCCGTTCTTGGATTATTGATTTTTTTTATTACAATAGATTGATGAAGCTAACAGGATTAAATAGGTTTATTATTAATAAATCACACTGGGGTGTTAGGACGTTCACGCCTATGGTAGTTGTAAAAATATTATTTTTAATAACTGTGTTTACATGGTGTAATAATAATAATCATCTTTATTGTTATCGTATCCTCTATGGGACTTTGATTGAAGAATACAATAAAGGTATAGCAATGAAAAAAAAAAAAATTAAATGAGATTAATAGAGTATAAAACAAAGGTATTAATAAAATATAATAAATGAAAGTAAATGTTTTTTTATTCATTTTGAGGCAGCTGGTAGTACTTTTTTCAGGTTGTACTCCCTGATTTTAAAACAATCATCTATGTACTTAGCAATTTGAGGAGCTAATTTTTTACTACCATTGTTTAGTATTGCAACTATTTTTTCTTTGTCAGGAAGTTTTGGAGGTAGCATCAAATTTTTGAGAAGCTCATTTCTTTCTTTTTTAAAGAGACCGAATTTAAGAAGGAAGTGCTCTTCATTTTCTATTTCGTTTAATTGACAAAACTGACATTTTCTTTTTGAAATGTCAATGTTTTTATGTTTTTATGGTGTAATAATATACATTTTATTGCAATCCAATCCACTTTGGCATATTGACTTGAAAGAACAGTAAAGTAATAAATATATACAAAATACAAATGTAAAATGTGTGTAGTACTCCTGTAAAATAAATCATTTTGTAGCACCGTGGTTAAATGTAAAACAATATTTAATACTATGTTCCAAATATTTATTTTATCTAGTCAAGTCTAGTCTACTAGTCAACTCATTCTATCATGTTTATTTGGTGCCTTTCTTTTACAACAGGAGTTCACTATCATCCCAATTTAAAGTTGCACTCTGAGAGCATTTAGGACTATTATGTTAAATATGTGATGGGCTGAGTTTGCACAAATTGGTAGAAATGATAATATCACTTTTCATTGTGTTCAAATGCTGACAATTGTCTTGTCTTAATTGTGTGTTTAAATTTCTGAGTTAACACTATTGAATAGTGTTACAACGCACATGGTTTCACAAAAATTTGTTTCTGATCTGATCAACCGCTGGCCACAGTAATTTGTATCCTGTTGAATCTTTGTTTGTTTTTCTAGAATCCGCTCAAATTTAGACTATCAAACATGTCACATAATAGCTGTGGGCTCATACTAGTAGCTGGTTTAGTCTTTGTGATGATATATTTAGTTATTTCTGGTACATTTGGTGTCTTTGAAGTTTTATTTTCAGATATTAGTATTTACTGACATAGAAGGGCTATGGTCCACAACTAACATATTATCGGTCATGATAGTTTTGATGGTGAGAGAAAATAGTGATCTTTTATTGATTTTTAGTTTATGAATCTTTTACACTGATGTTATTTTTTTTGCTCATAGTGATGGCAGCAGAAATAGTTAAACATTTCATTCCGAAGATCGTAGAGATCCACAATTACACACCTGCTAATTCTATGCAGCAGAAGATAAGTAATTGGGGAACTCTCAACAGGTAAGTTTAAAATGTCATCACTCATCAACCTCTGAAGTGATATATATAAATTTTTTGGTAAAATTATATTTTAGGCTAGGAGGCAATTAATTTGAGTACACACTTTACCAAACTAGGTTTCTAATGTCTCCAACAGACTCAAAAGTGATAGATGTATTTTTTTTTTTAATTTGTCACTTTGTTTAGTGAAATTCATACAAGGTGGTGATAAAGTTAATACACTTTATCTAACTTTGCTTTGAATGTCACACCGAAGTAGGCTATTTAATGTGACAGTTCGTTTCACAGGCTCATCTCACCTTTGTATGTGTCCACAAGAAGTTTTATATTCTGGTTTTCATTCCATTGTCACTTTCACATCAAATAACCTCTTTTGATGAATTGGTTGCACTTGGTAATAAAAGGCTATGAATGTATGAGTTATGTATGTACTTTACCTTGGTGCTACCATACCTTTGTCTGTTGTCATACAATGCATGTAATTTGACAAGTCAGTAGGGTCATTCAAATATTGACACTTCTTTAGTAGGGACGCATCGCTATTGTATTCATTTTTAGTGGTCTTTGTATAGATTTCTATTCTATTCTACTTAGAGCATAGCCTGAAAAGTTGACGTAGGTGGCGCCCTGGACTGCTGCGATCCCCACCCACGGGATCGTAGCAATCCAGGGTGTCACCTATGCCAACTTGTCAAGCTACTGAGAGCATTGTACGGTTGACAGGGATGTTGAACTGAATTTAAAAAAAACAAACAGATTTACATACAAGCATACATGTTACATTGCTGGTTGCCATGTTTGGTGTTAATTTCAAGAAATTATGAGTGTCTTGTGGTGTCAATAGTGCGTGTAAATTCATTGTTTCTTTGTTTGTTTACATAAAATTCAACTATCTCAAATTATCAGTTTTATATTACATGTATAACCATTTCTTATTCAAACATTGTTTATTCGTATGATTTTTTAATCCAGTGACATGACTGATTATTGATTTTCTATTCTTTCATCCACAGGAAAGTTTTTTCCAAACTTTCGTACAATATACCTGAACAGGTAGTGCGTGGCATTTCAGCTTGTAAACCGGGAGTTGTTGAAGTGGTTTTAGATCAACTCCGAAAGAAGGTTGATATGTATTTATTAACAAAAAAGAAACCAATTGCTGGTGGTCATCATTTTGGAGTATCCAGACCACTGCCTCAGGTATGAAATTGTTCTATTCAACTATAGTTCATACACTGTTGAAATGTAACTTTTCTATTCTTTAGTTTAGATTCCACAGCAGGATTATAGATGTGCATCCCCTTTGCCATCACTTTATACATGCAGATATTCTCGGATCAACTCTCGGATTGGTATATACATAACAAACAGTGTTTTTAATTAGGAAATAAATGATGATGAACTGTCTATAATTGCGTGTTATAAATCACCACTATCAGAATTAGAAGTTTTATGACATCATGGCTTTACTTTATCATATGATAATGTAAACATCTATATTCGCTAGTGAATATAAAAAGACTTTAAATTGAACTAAATTTGTTTTATTTCGTGTCTCACCCATTATTGTGCACATCCCCATCCCCATCCCCATCCCCATGTTATTTAAACATTAATGAATCCCTAACATCGTCATATTGGATTCAGAGAAAATTTTAGACGTGATAGTGTGCTCGGCTTTGTCTCACACAATACTTTGACATATACCCTTCTTCTTATCCAATATGGCACGGTGGGGGACTCATTATGTTTAAATAACATGGGGATGTTCACAATAATGGGTGCGACACAGTTGATCAAGCTTATTATTTCAGCGAACATCCTTCATTTGAGCTCAGTTATCAAGCAATATGGGCAGTCTACTATTTCATTTATAAATTCCATGGACCAATATAAAAATTAATATACTTGCAGTGGTTTATTGATAATAAAGAAATCAACTTTTAGGTTTTACATGTTGTAGAGATTTCTGTGTTAGTTATGCAGTTAGTTAGTTATTTAATTTTCCAGATAAAAATGACCAGGATGTGAAATATGAAATGGCTTGTTGTTTACCCAATTCATACATTTTTCCATTCATGTGGTGCATAACTCCTCATTTCTGTATTTTCTAAACAACTGCTTATACTTTTCAATTCGTAATGTGCGAAATCTATGGTAATGTTGTATTATTTTGTAACAGCGCCATCTATAGCTACACCTCTGAAGTTAAATTTGCTGTACTGTCTATAGTGATTATGACTTCATAATTTTGTTGGAGTTCCAGGAATTTCTTCATGGAGACAAAACGTGAATTAGAATATTTATACTCTTATATTTCTAGATTTCACCCGATGGTTACATGAATGGTCAAGAGGTCGGTAGTTACAGACCAGGAAATGACACGGATAGGTCAGATAGATCAGACAGATTTAAAGGTAACTCTTCCACTTATTTCATTTGTAATGAATATTTATTTGCATATTGCATCAACTTTTCTGAAATGTCTTTGTTGGTAACTAAATCAACGTAGTCATCACACATCGAGTTTTCTGTAAACAAACATGTATTGTACATGCTTTGTATACATTGTATGGGACTCATTAAAAAACAAATAATGCGATACAATGTATCATGGGTCTTTAATATCAACTTAGATCACGTTTGTATCATATGTCAATTAATCTCTGGAAGTATATTTTCCATTTTAACCCTTTGTCACCTTTCATTAAATCTGATCTAATTTCCATCTCCACTGTCGACTTTGTTGACAGAGCGGAGCTGTTTATATTACTGATTGACCACCAATGTTCGTCGTCACAACTTTACATTTTTGACTTATTCTTGAGAACGTCAAGTTTGCCTGTTTTGATACTAGGTTTATATCTATCTCCCATGGGTGGACAATGTCTATATTGAATGAGTACGGTACTACTCAACTTGTCGGGGTGTGACTATCAACGTACATTCCGTTTTACTGGCATTTGTATACATTTGATTAGCATTAACCCAGTTGAAAATATACATAACTGTAGCCAGTGCCGGATATCTGATATTTCAATTATGGTGTCATTGTTTGTAGGTGCAGGTAGACCGCCCAGACACCATGGTGGTGGTGGTGGTGGTGGTAATACAAGCCACAGGGGTGTGCCAGTGAACCCTTCTTACAGCAATGCTGACAATACAGGATACAATACTGGGTAAGTCAGTGTACGATCGAAGCGCTGCAGTAATATTGAATTCTATTTGACAATTGTATTCTTGCAATATATGTCAATTTTTTTTTCAAACTTTAAATATTTCGCTACTGTTGAAGTCCAATGATTGGGAATTGCATGTTTTTGTGTGTATATGTGGTTTATTTTTTTCAATTTCATGTTTTATGCTTCACTTTCTACAGAGCAAGGACTTATGCAAGGTAATAATAGAGCAACACAGTGTAAATGTTATTAACTCATCCTGTATAAGGCATGCATGGTTTTGGGTATTAATCTTAAACATTGATAACATTAGATTTAATACTGCTCTTTGTTTAAAGTAAACATTGAAATCGTTAGGCTGACGTGGTGCTCCAAACCCAACACGCACCTGACAGAACGAGTAGTTTTTCACTTCTACGACGATTGTCGATACCAATCAAATTGCAGGAACGTCAGATAGTGACAGCCATCAAAGAGTAACCATTCACGGCAGAGTTTATTTGTTTGTTCGTGCGATAAGGTGCTGGCAAATTTCTGCCCAATGTTTATCATCTTATTGAAAACAGTCTGTGAATTTAAACCTACCGCTGTGTCTGGCAGCAAAGCAGATATACAGGAGAAAATCGCACATTGATTACTTGGTTTGGCGAGGTGTACTTCACAAACAGTACATGATCTCTGATTGATCGAGAGTTCCAATGTTGTTTTCATGGGGGTAGTTTTGCTGCTCACGGACTGCAAAAACGGCATGTTTATCAGCACAGTGACTCTTTCTCGTTGCTGTCACGTGTCGTCCACATCTGTAAACACACATTGTTTACTTTCGATATCTAATCCGCTCTCAAGATTTAAATGGTATTTACTTATCAAGTACCCTAATTTCGTGATTGACAGTGTTACCATGACCACCAAAATGAATATTCATTGAAACTCATTGCAAGAAGGCGTGAACTTTGCGAATTCTCAGTATAGATCTTGCCAACGAGACATACATTATTCTGTCAGGTGTTAGTAGGGTCTGATGCTGTTCGACCAACGAGGGCGCCACTCACACCTACATGTCAGTCTATAAAATCATCGGGAAACAACCAGTCATGGAGTCCACTGTGTACTGAGTGACCGCAGTGGATAACTGTCTAATCTTATCACATATGTAAACGTGTGAACTATCTTAAAATGTCATTAGTAGTGTTCATGCTATAAGAAGTATGGGCTAAGATTTAAGCTAATCTCATATGTTTGCATTTTAAGCTAATCTCATATGTTTGCATATCGGCTTGAGACAATTACGTTCACACACTGAAAGAAAACAACAGTTAGTACAGGTTGAGGAACACCGAAACCTGTTAAGAATACATAAATCTTCCGTCCTTTTAACTATGATTACTCAGTACAATAGCTAGGAAGGTATACATGTTAGTTCTACAGTTATTAAAAAATACCAAAGCAAACTCAGAAAGTGCAGATTGCAGAAAAACAGAAAGAGTGTCACCGTCAGTTCATTTTTTATCAAGAACAATGTTCCTAAATGTACTCACGTTGATTGTCATGTTGTAAATTGATAGTTATGAATATAATAGTAAATCTTCAAAATGGACATTGAATATAATGTCATTTTGAGTGCTTAGCCCAGGCACGATTACTAGAAAATGGTTAGGAAACTAGATATGCTAATTATCCATTGACTTCACTTTGATGTGTTTCTAACCACTATAATGTCATCCCTTATATTCATGTGTGTAAGCCGAAAAATTGACATAGAAGCATCACCAACTTCTCTGCGAATGTTGTCAAGGTTTCGTTGTTCTCGAAAAAATGTAAATACAGATAGTTTGTTTTGTTGACAGATTTGCCATCTGAGAAATTGACCATGGCATTTTGTACCCCAAAAACTCTACGAATGATCTAAAATGATAGTATTCTTTACTACGTTAATGTTTGGGTATTTTAATGTGGAACTGCAATTATCATAACTAATTTCAATCGTAACTTTAGAAAATAACACTTTTTTTTGTTGAGGTTAGTGACGTCAGCCATTTTGTCTGCATTTGTCATAATAATCTGAAGGAATTATATGTTAGTACAATGCATTGTTAAATTAGGATTTATAGTTTACATCGTTTTTTGTAAGTTATTATAGAAAATTTTCATCGTTTCAGTAGGGCGATCATAAGTCTGCGTCTGCTGATGTACAACATGGCGACAAGATTTTGTACCCTGAAAATGCATCTCGGAATGTGATAACAATGCTGTAGAAATCAGGAAACTTTTTTAGGAAAAAAAACGGAAAACCCAAATCTATAGAATCATCTTTGACAAATACGTAATTTTATGCAAATTATGATTGTTGCAACGTCGGCAATATGTTAATTCTCTTTGTTTTAAATGTTTACCGAGACACGCATTCTAACAAAAGAACCGAGAGAGTTTCTTAACCTAGTAACTGTGGCAGTAACTCAGACAACCAACCCAAGAGACTGGCAATGCAGCGTTTTCTATTGAAATCATATTTAGTAAACGTTGCGGAGTAATGAGATTATCATTAAATCTCAGAACATAACGCGAAATCTATTCATATTCCAACCAACTATCGCGAGATATCGTGAGACATAAACACGGCAAGTGACACACACGACACTAGTGGTCAGTGAACCACAGCAAACTTTGTTATAGGAAAATGCTATTTATGGAAGAATTTGGCGAATCTGAGGATGATAGTTATGACTGGAAAGCTATTTTAGGAGAACATTTTGACGAAGAAAATGTTGCGTACTATGTTTACCGCTAACCAGATTACCCTGGTACGCTGAGAAATATCATGTATATGACACCAGCTATTCCATGTTTCAGTACCCCTGAACACAAAAATAAAACTGACCGAAATGCAGCTATATGCCCTTCTCAAAACAATATTGGAAACTTTCCGCAACAGTGAGAAATATCATTTCAAAGTTGCTCGTTATATATTCAAAATTTGTTTGAGGTATGTACTAAGACATTCAGTTACTTGTAACTCACCTAAATGTTGGTCAATTCTTAAAATTCGTACACAGCTGCAAGAGTCAAAATGTCTTGAACGCATCTCCCGTTGTTTTAAAAATGCCTGGATCTGTTTTACAAAGAAATACTCAATTTCTGAAGAAGCACGAATTTTGCAGAATATCCAGTATTTGGTAAACTTCAATGTTGTCTCTGCCAATACAACTGAGCGAGGCACACATGAGTACTGTTCGTACGATACAGATTTAAGCTGATTTAGGCTTATCTCACATGCAATTTGACTATAGACCCAATTACGTCCACTCATTGGGAGGGCCAGTCCTTAGCACGGGCTAAGGGGCGCCATCAGTCGGTGTTCTTTGTTAAGCCGCTGTTTACGAATGCCAAATTTCTGCTGCTGACATGTTTCGTTCTAATTTTGAAGCGACGTGCACAGGAACGCGAGAGAAGATGGATCCAATATATTTGGATGCACATAAACAGTATACAACAGTGTAACAGGATGCAGAGTTTTTAGCTCCGCTGTCGACTTTGTCGAGCGGAGCTTATCATATGAGTGATTGTTCGTCGTCCGTCGTCGTCGTCGTCGTCCGACATATATAGGTACTACATGTGGACCTCTCTCAGATTTGTTCATTTTGTAATGATATCTTTAATTCTCTAATTTTGGTGAATATTTTTGTCATTTTTGGTAAAAAGTGATATTTTCGACTTCTTGTTAAAAACCGCAAGTCCAATTGCTTTGATACTACATATATAGGTACTACATGTGGACCTCTCTCAGATTTGTTCATTTCGTGATGATATCTTCAATTCTCTAATTTTGGTGAATATTTTTGTCATTTTTGGTAAAAAGTGATATTTTCGACTTCTTGTTAAAAACCGCAAGTCCGATTGCTTTGATATTACATACTAGTATATAGGTACTACATGTTGACCTCTCTCAGATTTGTTTATTTTGTGATGATATCTTCAATTCTCTAATTTTGGTGAATATTTTTGTAATTTTTGGTAAAAAGTGATATTTTCGACTTCTTGTTAAAAACCAATAGTTCAATTGCTTTGATATTACATATATAGATACTACATATAGACCTTTCTCAGATTTGTTCATTTTGTGATGATATCTTCAGTTCTCTAATTTTGGTGAATATTTTTGTCATTTTTGGTAAAAAGTGATATTTTCGACTTCTTGTTGAAAACTGTAAGTCCGATTGCTTTGATATTACATATATAGGTACTACATGTGGACCTCTCAGATTTGTTCGTTTTGTGATGATATCTTCAATTCTCTAATTAATTTATTTTGGTGAATATTTTTGTAATTTTTTGGTAAAAAGTGATATTTTCGACTTCTTGTTAAAAACTGTAAGTCCGATTGCTTTGATACTATTCATATTGTTCATTTTCTAATGATGTCTTCAGTTCTTTAATTGAAATGTGCATTGCTAACAGCGGAGCTATCTCAGCCGATAGGCTGCTTGTTTTAATGTGTGTCATAGACAGCAAACCAAATTTGTCTAAGATTGAGCTGCTGTACGCTCTACTACAGCGATCCAATCAGTGTGAAAGCGTGTGCGAAGTAATGACTGGTGGGATAGACGAATTTCTTGAAAATCAAAGATGCGCGCATGTCGTTTTGGTGTGTAACATAAATTTGCACGCGTGATATTGTACTTCTGAGTGTGCCAATCAACGTCACAAAAATAAAATTCCCTTCTATCGACTATCAGCCCGACAAAGCAGTATTTTTGTACCCCAGTCTTTCTACTTCCGGGAAAGTTGTCTATAGAGTCGTTATACGAACATGGGACAAAGCAACATTCCTCTTAAACTTCAGATTAGATTAACTAATTAACTTTTCGTCTCTTAGATTTGAACATTTTTTTTCTCCAAATCATGCGTCTTCTAGGTTGTTACGTCTGAGCTGGGTTGCCATTTGGAAATGAGAAAGTTGCATATATTTGATCTCGTGCATAATATTCACACTCAAAGGTCGCCACACTTTGTTAGCTCGTGCTAAGGGTCTGGTCTGCGTCTTAAAATCCGATCAGATTTTACCCATACTTAGCATTCCTTAGCCCATTGTAAGGAACTGTGCTAGACTGTCGACAGTCCCTCTGGCCTTACGTGTGTGTGTTTTTTTTATTAATATTAATATTAATCAAACGCCGTAGGCGTTTGCGAAATGCCGAAGGCATTTCAAGCGAGGGCCGTAAGGCCCGAGAGACTGTTATAGCCTGCTGCGCCACCACTCGCCACTGTAGAGAAATTCTCCTGTAGCGTACCATCATGATTGACAGGCAGAGTGATGTCATAAAAATGCTAACCAATCACAAGTCACGCAGTCCCAGGTCAACAGGAAGTAAAAAAAATTGAGCCACCAGACGACGCAATAGTTTATAAACTTCGTTAATACTTGGCAGATAACGAACTATACTCGGCGAGACGATCAAAGTCATGCGTGACATAAAAAAAACCCGCGATTTGACCTTTGCATAACAGTTTAACTCCGCCCATATGCAAATTATTACTACGTCATCGAGATGCATGCATAATTAATAGCAAGGCCAGTCCTGCAGGCTATAACAGTCTCTCGGGCCTTACGGCCCTCGCTTGAAATGCCTTCGGCATTTCGCAAACACCTACGGCGTTTGATTAATATTAATAATAAAAAAAAAACACACACACACGTAAGGCCAGAGGGACTGTCGACAGTCTAGGACTGTGCATGACTATAGCATATAGAATTAAACCGATTAACACTGCAATCTGTTTGGGTTTGTTTGTCCATAGAAGGTATTAACGTTAGTACCTTCCATGGTTTGTCTGAGCTGAAATCAACCAGTCATGGAAGTGAACACAGTGGATATTAAACTTTCTAATCTTATCACATATGGAACCATGTAATATTAATATGTCAAATTTGTGTAGCTAATTTTGCCTGTTATTATAACAATTAAATCTAAACATGCTTGCTCAAACTTGTTAACATTAATTCTTAAATAATTACCTAATTTTACAGCCAGCTTCAACCAGCAAAAATGACAACATAAACTGATTCATCTTGATCCTAGTTTGGCTCCAATAAACCATGGAGGTCTAAACCCCCCAATAAAGGGTGCTGTTCCAGCTCAGCTCTAACAATAACAATAACTTTCATTTGTAATGCTACTTAAATACAAAGGTGTCGGAATGAATGTAAAATGTTTTAATAAACCTTATTGGTATTTTCAAATAACTAGGAAAAGAGACTTGCATGTCAGATTCAATTGGTAAGAACCTTGAAAACAAATTTCTTGGAATTCTCTCTACTGGTATCGGTACTATCGGTGCTTTATCCAGAAAAAAAATGGCCAGGCTAAAAAAAGTTCTTGTTATGCATTTTAAAGCCTCATGGTTTTGATTATTGTGTGTGCTTATATGATCTTTCACATGAGAAACAAGAATTTAGTCATGGTCAGATTGGCAATGGTTATTGGGTTCTGTATCTTAATGGTGATCTTTTATCTGGGAGTAATTAGGTTGTGGTGAGAACTGGATGATAACTCAACTCATCTGTCATAGTCTGCATGGTGTACTAATCGCAGTGTGATTACAGCTGTGTTACCGCTCTTGTGTCTCAACCATGGTGCCATGCTTGATAAATTTTCAAACATTCAACTATCTCAGTTTTGGCATATATTTGTGTATATTTCAGGCAAATACCAAGGACAAGGTCACTTCCACATGTCAACGAATCACAATTAAGTCCTGAAATAAGACTTCTATTAGAAGAAAAAGAACAAGCATTATTAGCCTCACAGGAAACAGTACAGGTAGGAGCTGACTTTAAATGTTTATTGTTTTGTCAGTATATTATAGTGTGCACTGTTATGTGGTCATGTGGGGTTGTCTTGTCTTTTGAACAACCAATCACTGACTAGTTTTGAACAACAAATTACTGACTAGTTTTGAACAACCAATTACTGACTAGTTTTGAAAAACCAATCACTGACTAGTTTTGAACAACCAATCACTGACTAGTTTTGAGCAAACAACCAATCAATGACATGTGATGAACAACCAATCATTTTAGAGAGGAACTTATCTATTTGATTTCAGATTCTGTTGGATAAGATTTCTCATGAAGGGGTCAATGAGAGGTTTTTCTACAGATGATACAAAATGGGAATTCAACTTTAATTTGTATTCAATTTGTTGCATATTCGTAATTGTCGGTACTTTGATTTCATATACTATGCGCAATCTTCCAAGCAGAATTCTATTTTTACGAATATCTCTCTTCCATCACACGATCTAATGCTCACCACTGATTGGTTGATGCATCACCCTGCAGGTGATTTTCAAACCCGGCGAAAGTACATGCATTGTTTGTAGATTCTGGCTGTTTTGAAAGAGAGAAGCTCATTTTTTACTTTCCGTAACGGTGTAGCAGTAGAACGATTTAGTCATCAATACTACTAAGTGCTTTCGTTTGTTTATATTTCTTTGTCTGGCAATCAATAGGACCGTAAGCTTAATGAACCTAGTAACACTTTAGTAACCATTATTCCACAATGAAATTATTTTCTTTTGTAAATTATAACTATTTCAACATTTTCAGTGCGTTTAATAAAAAATTATTATCAGCTATCAATAACATACTTTAAAACTTGTTTACTAGTAAAAAGAAATCAACACTAAACCCCGATAATAACAAAAACATGTCAAGAATACGCGTAGTATTAAAAGTCTTGTGGCGTTTCACCACAAAATGGCGGTGTATGGTGGCAGAGATAATTTTGGTGTTCTGGCCACAAAGATCTCTGTGAAGGAGAATAATATCATGCCATAATTAAATCATGGCATATAACCATGGACATTCTCGATTGCCCATTGACCAATTCAAGACAGCCATGGTTACAAATCTGAATAAAAATAACACATATTTGGCGGCATAATCAATATTAAATAATTTTGAATACATTGTTTTGCCTTGTAGATTCTCCAGGCAAAGGTTAGAAGACTTGAACATTTGCTGCATTTAAAAGACATTAGAATAGAAGATATATCTAAGAAACTATATCAACGAGATGGGCACGGATATGTCTCGTAATTAGGAGACAAAGGATCAAATTCAACCTGCCCACCCTATAAACAAGAAACAATGGTATCATCTGATATAAAGTAGTACAAGTTAGGACAAGACCATGTAAAAATGTAGGGGTGGATGGATTGAAATTGTCATCAATGACAATATATTTATTGTTGAATAAGAAAGCATTACCTGAATATGTATTTCTGGATTTTTTTTGTATTTTTTTCTTCTAAAAAGCTCTTTCACTGCTGCATAGCGCTCTCTGAAATTTATTATATTTATGTAAATCTTTCACAAGTTTATTCCACTTGGACCTTACATCATGTATTTGATGAGGCAGAAAATAACTGAAAACTGTTGTCATTTCGTGAACAATAAATTATTCTCACAAATTTCATGAATCAAAAATTTTTGAATATTGTACATTTCACTGTGGTCCTCGCTTACAACTTTGAATCATCAAAATCAAGGAAATGTTCAGCATGAAAATGTACACGATCTGCAGACATTAACCCCCTGAATGCCATAATTTTTTCCCGCCAAAATTTGGGTGCCACATTTTTCTGTATTTTTATTTGATTTTTGTTTATTTTAGACCACATAGGCAGAATTTTTCTTTGCCTACTGATAATGGACAAACTTTAAAAAAAAAATATAGAAAAATTAATGCAAATTTATTTTGTGTTGGTGGTATTGAAATGGATGTTTCAAATCATCAAAGGTCAAAGATCTCTACAAACTTTTCAAATCTCATCGCTTGCTTTGCTGATATAATCTGTTGATTTCAAATTTGGTGTTGTATAATGGACTCTCTTTGCAATCATTTTCTAAAATACAGCAACTAAAACATTTGATTTCACAAGTACGGTTGTTTTGTTTCTGAGTTATGCATATAGGGAAATTTATATATATATATATATCTGAGTTTGTTTTGTTTGGGAAGGAGATATTATGGAATATATTTTCACAAAATTTATATACAATACAAAGTGTATTCTCATATTTTCATGTGTGCTAATTTTGTTGTTATCTTCTTTGGACTATATATTCAGAAATTTTAATACATACAATTGACATTTTATTTTCAATAATTGTACATGACATTTGCATTTGTAAATTATTTGCTGTAAATATCAATACTCACAGTGGTCTTGAACCAAGGAGATTAAAAATTAGTATTACCCTTCTGCTGAAAGTGTTAGGGCGCCCTCATAGGGTTATAAATGTAAATACCTTTGTTTCTTAGAATATCGTTACTCATCAGTAGTAACTATTCCTCGGTGGATGGGACACCATGACAGAATCAGGGACTCCTAAAGTAATTTTAACTTTTGACAATATTTGACCCATGACTTCCTTCCCTATAGCATAAATGATACATGACACAAAATAGTCACCAGTGCAGTATGTAAATATTCAAGGTCATTATTTGCTGTAATTCAACCCACTGCTTCTCAACCTTTGGTGTAATTATATCCTTCATAGGTGGACCAACATATAATCTTGCCAAGTGCATGGCTCAGTTCCCTCCATGATAAGTGTCACTTGCAATCCAATTAACCTATGGGAAATGTACACACTAAAAAAAAGTTACAAACTTAAAGAAGGTGATTAATGTTACAATTGACCTTTAACCCTAATGGTGACCTTTGTTTATATTTACCATTCCGTCCTAGTTTGCTGTATGATTGTGAAATAAACACATTTATTAAAATATATTAATGTTTTATTTGTATTTTGTTTTTATAATGGAATACTATTCTCACTTTGATATATTTTCACAGCACAAAAAAAACAGGGAAAACAGTCAATGCACCATGACTTACAATACTGTTCCTGATTGGCTACCCAACCTTAATACTCAACAGTTAAACCAATCAGAGAGCAGCTTGTTTGTTGACAGTATTTTTTCATCATAGCAAATTCTGCCCTGCTTCGACTAACTAAGAAAACCCCAGCACATCAAGAACAATACCCGTGAATTGGCATACAATTCCTAGACCACCAAATTGAGATTTTCAAATCTCAACTTTGCTGTACTGCAGTGTTCGAGATTGATGCAATTTGTGTATATACTTATGTTTATAGAATTACGTTCATACAGGTTACCGGGTATATATCAATTCTCGACACGGACACCCATGCATTTTCACCTCTTGGCAATCGTCACGGTGAAAACAAAGGCCGAAAACTATCAGAAAATGGTACTTTGGAATAGTTGTTGAGATTCCTCTGAACAGTATAACAAGATTCCCCCTGCGTGTGTAACATATATAAATTTGGTTGTTCAGGATTACTTCTAGGCTCTTCCACAGCAGCTCGCACAGAGCCCATAGAAATACATGGTACAGTGGAGCATGTCTTAACATGAACAACTTGTGACGTAGCTCCGCCCGAGGATATATGCTCAAGTCGGCCATCATAGATTATATAATCTGCAGTATCAATCAAGCGCATATTGTATAACTCAGCTGCCTCTGTCTGTTTCTACCATGGCAGCTGCATGGGGTAGTTGTTTTTATGATATAATTATTTGATTTAGCTTGTTTATACATATGTTCTAGATGACCAATTAATATGATTGCTTGATTCATCTGTCCACATGTTTTGGGGGGATCGATATGATGGATGCTTTTATATAAGTGACTGAACACGTACTGCTAAGATAGAACATAAACCTAGATTATACATTGTGTATAATCCAGTATTTTGTAAGCATTATCTCATTCATTAGTTGCTAGGCAACCAGACTCATTCCCAACAAGTCACCCCACAATGGCATTAGTGATTTCAGTAACCAATTGTACCTACATATTCAACAATTCAAGAAACTTTGTGATCGGTAATAAATAATTATTTGCTTCGACTAAATAAATAATCAGTAGGAATAATGGCTTGAATAATGCAGATGTTTAATTATAAGGATAGTATAGTGTATTTGGTGATCGGGAAATCATGGTTGCTATGACAACACTTTTTTCAATAACTTATGAGATATGGCCACAATTATTTCAATATTTGGTGGAACATGTGCATGTTTATACTATCTATGCAGTATAAGACTAGTCAGAATGTACAGTGAACATGATAAAATAGGCGCTTGGCATGTTGTTGCCTTGTTATTGTAGGTCTCATTGGAACTTCACTCAAACCACTGAACTGTCTAGGTTCTGGTTACTTCATAACCAGACTGAAAACAAAACTCATAAATCACACTTGGCTGTAGATATGTAATCAATGTATCAATCATTTATAAAAAAAAAAAAAATACAATCATTTCTGTCAGAGTTCTCCAAACACTTATAAAACACCTGCATCCTCAATAAAATTGCATTATTAATCAGTCTCCATATGCTGAACTGCTCCATTTTTATTAGGGGGGGGGTCAAATCTTTACTCAACCACAAAAACACTATGTATATAACTACACTGTAAAATAACAGCTATAAAAGTTTTCCTTGGGGTATTATAGAGTAGAGGTCCCTAATTTTAGCTAAACAATAATACCAAGTTATCAGAATACAACATAGGTAATTATCATCTTATATTGTTGTTCAAATTAAGAAATTACTCTATGGTATCAGCTGGGGACAACGCTGGCTTTAACCGTGTGTCAAATAGAAATCAATCACATGAGCTTTTATGCAACGATCAAAAGATTGTGGGTATGCAAAGATGCCCACAGACATATTTACTATCACCATGGATTTTATTTAGCACCCAAAGGCTATAAATGTTTTATTGCTTCCAGACAGAGTACTACTGCTGCTCTAATGTGAGAAAAAGGAGATAAAAGTTTGTTGGAGTAAAAATTTTTTAATGTGAATGTCCTCTACTATGAGAAGTTTCTGATAGTATTATTAATATTGATATAATAATGAAAAAAACTGTTATTGTTTACAAGTAACAACAATCAACCTTGTTTTAAAGTAACAGATTATAAAGTTTAGTATTCACTACAGAGAGTTAGTTTGCAGAATAGTTACAAAGATTTTTGATATCTGATGAAATGATGATGAGAATAAATGACACCTGGTAGCAGTCCTTTACTAGTAACAGCAATGACACTAACTACTGACTAGAATTGTAATGGTTTTATAGAAATAACAACAAACTGAAGACATGTATAAAAGTTTGTTTTCTCTGAAACTACAAATTATATACAAATAATACATGTTCACTTCATGTGTTGTCAGAAAACGAGTAAAATCATACTTTTTACATTAAATAATTTCATTTTGTAAAATCTATTCATATTACCCCTAACAGCTAAAAACTCAATCAAATCTTCACTTTTGATACAGATAATATGTCATGGATAATTACAGTAATTCATGTAAAAGTATGTCACAGTCTTTGGTTTTGTTTATATTTTCCACTGCTATGTCCAATATACAGTCTATATTTTACCAAGTGTCACTAAGTTCTGTAACCACTGAGTTGTAGCTGGGTCAAATTCATACGCCTGGAAAGTAAAACAGAATTGTACAGTAGTATTAAAAATATATGTTTGTGAAACAAATTGCCCACAGATCTAAACTTGACTCATAATTTTAAAACTCTATTACGGGGACAATGAATGAGTGAATGACCTGAACAAACAAATTTATAAGAAAGTGCATATTCACTATGTGCATAGAGTTTATAGCACCAGTCGTGAGGGTCCCCATGAGAAATTTACAAAATAATAGTACCAGTAAAACACATTTATTTCTTCAATTTTAAATGTGTGCTAATAATGCAACAACAAGGTTAATTATATGAACAGTGCAGTATGCACTAGAAACCACACCCATTCAACTTCTTCTGCCACCACATTCTTTTCCAACCAAAATGTTGGTAAAGATGTACATTAAATACTAGTATAACATTAATTTGGGACCAAACGAATATAACTTGATACATGTATAGCTTTTTAGGTTCTAATCACAAGTTAGGATTTTGGTTCAAAAACATCTTTGCCAGCTCAGGTTCGTAGAGCTGGCTGATGTTGCTATCGTGCTTTTAGATCAATGATTGATGCTAGGAAGCAAACCATTATGAATTAACTTTACAACCCAGAGATTACACCAATAATTAAACTGTTAAAACTCAATCATATCAAATACAAAAAACAACACAATATAATGGCCGTGATCAAACAAATTTGACTCCTACACCAAAAACTCAACTTGTATTAACATTTTAGTGTCTGTAACAGATATGGGGTATCCGTAATGAGTGTGTGAACACCAGCAAACTATTCATAACATTACCTGTTATTTCCACAACAAAATTAACACTGGCTTCCCAGTACCGTAACATACTAGTACTGTAACTAGAAAACTTAAAACTTTCATATACCAGTATATAAATTCCTGTACTCACTTTGGAATAGAACTTTTGAGCTTCCACTTTGTTTTTGACAACACCTAAACCTTGATGTAGACATCTAGCATAAAAAAAACATCCCAATGCAATTCCCTTGGCAATAAATATCGGTAGACAATCAGTTTCTTTAGCTACCTTTGCAACATCATTCAGTAAGGACACTCTGTTCGTGAAAATTAGAAAACAAACATGGGGTTCAGTATAATTTCATCACCATGCTTTTTACAGTCCAGTCCTATAGTGGTCGCACTAATGTCAATGGTGTGTTCTCAGAAAGTGGCCTTAATTAAATTCAGAAGAGAGTATAATTTGAAAACTCAAGCTGTGATAAATACAATACAGGCTTTTCAATGCACTGAGTGATCCCCCCCCCCATTCTTGCTGGTGTCAGTTTCTTTTAACATTGAGTAATTGAAAACGAAGCAGAATAATTACTTGTTCTGGTAATACTAGTCAAGACATGTTTTTTTTAGTTAGAATATATCTTATGTAATATACCATGTGTATGTGTGAATATATTGTAACAATACTGTAAGTTACACTGCGTTAACAAGTAGAACTCAATTTGAAATCAGATACCATTATTACTAGTATTTATACTCAAAATATTACCTGGCTGCTGTCTCTGCTGCTTTAGTATACAGTTTCCTTCTATAATAATGCGACACCAGGTTACCCATGGCATAGACGTTACCTCGCTCTGAGGCTTCTTTCAAGCACTGAAAAGCAGAGTCTGAGTCCTGTATACATCCCTGTCCTGTTTCATACATGACCCCTAGTGCTCCTTGTGATTCCAAGCTGCCATTGCCTGTCGCTTCAGAGTGCCAGAAAAATGCCTGTACATTGATACAAACAGTTTATGGTTAGGCGTTGACAGTCCAATATAGCCATTGAGAAACATAAATGTATTCTATCTTCAAGTACACACAGAAAATCGTTGCAGGTTTTACTGCGGCACTAGTTCAAAGAAAAATAGAATAGAATAGAATAGAATAGAATAGAATAGAATAGAATAGAATAGAATAGAATAGAATAGAATAGAATAGAATGCACCGCTAATACAATATTTCAAACAAAGAACAGAAATAGTGAATGTTGTGCTTATCTAAGTTAATTAATTTTTTTTGCTGCATCTTTGTAAACCCCTATTTGAAAGTCATGTTAAATTGAACAGATACCATAATAGAGATATTGAATGCTTTTTTTGCTGATGCTTCAAATACACAAAATTAATCCTTGTAAACATGTAAAATCACAGTAATAGTGAAATTAAATATACCAGTAAAAATTAATGCTTTTACAGTATATTTTTTTGATAAATTTGTTACTTACTTTTTTTAAATCTTTAGTTTCATCTCTGGAATAGAACATGCCAAGCGAAGTTTGTGCTTTGAGACTGGCCTGTGGATTGCCGTCATCAGCTGCTAACAACCACCATTTCTCTGCTTCCTCGTATGACTGTTTAACACCGAATCCTTCCATACATGCCCTGCCAACATTGTACTGGGCCGCATGCCGTAGATGTTTGGCTCGTTTGCTCTGAGAAGTAGCAATGTTTTTCATATACTCAACTCCAAGTTTCTGAAACAGTAATAACCAATTATAAGCAAGAGTTCAGTTTCAGATTCAAGTTTTGAAAAGAAAGTTAAAACGATCAATCAAAATTTAAAACCAATGATTTGTGCTATATTATAGATGAATTATTTTTTTTACACAATATATGTGTAAACCAAATTGAAATGAATCCAAAATAATTTTATCCTTTATTTTCTTACCACCTTGTTGATGACTTACATAGTTTTCTGTTGTTCCTAGTCCATCATAGTACATAACACCAAGCTGGTACAAGGCCTGGAAATCTTCATCTTTAATTCTATCAAACTGTTTTAAAGAAGCACTGTAATTCTCCTAATAAGAAATACAAGAATATTAAATTGCTTGAATTAAGCAGAAGCATGAATTTTGTCATATACTGTAAAATACTTTATTTTCCCTTGGAATTAATTTTCGTTATTTTCGCTGAAGGAATGAGTGAAAATAAAATCCAGCGAATACACTTTTTTTCCTATATTTTACATTCAACTTGTCAAAAATCAGTGAAAATAAAATCCATACAAAACACCCAAAAAGTCTTTTCAGCGAAAATTAATTCCAGCTAAAATAAAGTATTTCACAGTACCATTTCCTCATCATTGTCAACTACTAGTATTGTAGCCATCCACAAAATAGTTACATGTCCTGTCTGTGCATAATAATTAGGTACTTTGCATATCATAATCCCATTCACTGCCATTGTCAACTTTCATTTTCAACAAAGTAGTTCTGTTCTGTATGTTCAGAATAGACAATTTGCAAATCTTAACCCTTCAACCATGATTGTAAATAGTCCTATTCCTTTCAGTTTTACATAAAAATGTTGACCAAATTTTTAAGCAATATCATTCCAAAAATACTGAGAGATATTACTTCTGACCTATTTCCATAAATAGGATTTTACTTACATCACATGAATAATTAATGAAACATGTCTGGCTGATCAGATGTCATGAAGTTCTTACTAATGTGTGACTAATTGGTAGCAAGAAATGAATAAA
This sequence comes from Saccoglossus kowalevskii, assembly GCF_978046115.1. Classification (NCBI taxonomy): domain Eukaryota; kingdom Metazoa; phylum Hemichordata; class Enteropneusta; family Harrimaniidae; genus Saccoglossus; species Saccoglossus kowalevskii. Next base: position 13,236,699 of record NC_140650.1, on the reverse strand, counting down.
CCACTCAACAGAAATTTATAATAGATACATAACCCAGGTATATAAATTTGTGTGTATTAATTCATAAAATACATATCCAAGTCTGTGTTGTGATTACACAGTACAGAATCTTAGAAACAAATATAACATGAGATAACAATGCTGTCAACTCTGCAATCAATGTCTGTGAACCAGTCTTAAATTTCTCAACTTCCAATGGTAAGTGGAGAACTCTGGAAACATAAGGATATGGTAACTATGCTGTTGACTCTGAAAACTGTCTACCCCATCTGTTTTGTCACAGTCTAAACTGTAAGGTTTGCAAATAGCCTGCAGCTGGTGTGTCAAGCAATGACAGGAACTATGCTAAGGGTCCATGACAATAACAGTACCAATGTAACGAGCCAATGAGGCAGGTTAATGGCTAGACAAAGTTCACTAACAACTGCAGTGAAAACCTTAGTAGCAATATATTGCTCTCTCCCTTAATCTAAAACCACTTTTAGGCTAGTTCAATATGCGCACATTTTCAAACCTGCAAAATTGATAATACATGTATGAATAAAAATTGAAATTCATAATAATAGAGATTCATACCAATATACAAAACTTGTAAGCATTTATTTAGCAAATGCATGTCTACACACATATAAGGTTATTGCATTTTACCTGCTCAAAAAAATATTGTCCCAACTGAAAAATAGCTAGTTTGTCACCTCCCCGAATCCTCTCAAGCAGAAGAGTCTCAATTTTCTCATTGAATTCTTCAGTTGTGTAACCTTCTTCGTTGTCTATATGCAAACTATTCTCATGGCTTATTAGACTCGTGACACTGGCAGTGACCGACGGTAGAGGCTCTGAAGTAAGCTTAGGTCTTTCTTGTAATTTGTGTTCCATTGTTAGATTGTTACGGCCTGCAATGAGATATAGATATAAATTGAAATAAAACAAATAAAATGAACAAATAAAACTCAATAAAAAATGAATGCCACTGTCACTATTCTCAACGCAAGTGCATGTCCTTTTTGTAAAAATAAAAAAATAATAAATTCAAAATCTCTTCAACTTTAGTATCTTTCACTCATTTGAATTCAGGAGTGTGTGGCTAATTTAAAACAAGGCTAGGCCGGTCTTTGCAGCCTGTTACTGCGTGTACACACTGAACAGCAGAGCTCGCAGCAGAGTCAAGTTCGTAACGCAGTTCACATGGTCCAAACAGAGCAATTGAAACGGTCAATGGGCGTGTGCCGAGATAACAACTGAAGCTTGGTGTGAATAGATCGATGTTTGTAAATCCTTTATAATAATTGATATAATTGTATTGCGGACATTGACGTGTTAGTGATTGTTGTTTTGATTCTCGAGCACGGTTTGAGTTCGAGCTATTGAATTACTGAGCTGATCCGAAATGCAGACACTTCAAAAAGATAAGGATAAACGTAATAAACACTTACACTTTCTTCGTCGCACGAAACACTAGTAACACATTTTGGTGACAACTGAAACTATAGAGGTAAAATATCAGTAATTTCAGCATGGAAACAGCATAGTGACTGTAGCGACTGAATGAAGCAAATGTTCATAGACACACTCTGTACGCATGCGTAAGGCAAGCGAAAGAGTCGCCATGGTGAGTGTAACTCCCTAAGCTTGCGAATACATTCCCAGGATGAAGAACTGTTTATTTACTGCTTTCAGACAGTGGGCGGGGTAGGTCATCTGGATTACATGTAATATGAGTGACTGTGGGTACAGTTGATACCAGACGCATGTTTTTTCGAGTAAACGTGTTTCTACGAGGAAGGACGACACTGGGAAAAAAAGTTGCTACAAAAAATACGTACATGGACCAAAAGAATCTTGCCAAAACTCAAAAAATAACAAGCAAACGTAGGCAATCAAAATCGGGGGGCCACTGCTTCAGAAACAGCTAGTGAATAGTTATGTAAATTCCATTTAACTTTTTTTTGTCCTTTGACAAAAATATATAAAATATTTACTATCAAGATATATTTTTCTACTCGAGGTTGTATGTAATTGTTTAGTATGATCAGAAAATAATCTGCGGAATAGGAAATAGGATTAATAGTAATAGTGATAGTGATAGTAATAGTAATAGTACTTTCCGTCCCCAAGTGCAATATTCACGCTGATATTTTCGTAACTAATTAAAAAGTATAAATTTGTCATTCATCGAAAGGGTCTTGAAATTGGTAAAATTTTGTCATGCAAATTTCATATAGTGATTACAGTCGTGGTTTTGAAAACGTCCCACCCAGTGGAATCTTTAGTGCACCGACAGTTACTGCGCCCTCATCGACAGACCCAGTGGCTAAAAGAGATCTGCCATTGAGCTAAAATACTATTTTCAGCTCTATGGCCAGACTAACTATTACGTTGAATAGGTGCGATAAGTGGTGAGCAATATTTGGTAATCAAAATTTGGGACAGCAAAAGTTTGTGAGTCACGGAAAATATTATCTACGTTTTGCAGACATGTAGATGATTTACTGATTATTATCTGTGAAATCGAATTTTACGAAACACAGCTTGAAATTGTTGAAAAACATTACCATGAAAGGGGCAAGAGGGGTAGCTGGTACAGGTTATAGGATATAAAACAAGGCATTTTACGTTTTTACAGGAAATAAAATGAAAGTTATATTTACAGTAAAAATAGTTTTTTACACTTTACAAATAAAGCAAATTCCTAATTACATTTTACATTTTTATAATATATTTGATAATTTGTGTTTATGAATCAAAATACTTTATACGCTTACAAAAAATAAGATGTTTTTACAAATTACGGACGTATAAAATAGCTGATCACATGCTTATTTATTTAAATTACATTATTACGAAAATAAAAACATTTGTTTACAGCTTACGAAAATACCCCTTGCCGACCCTCTAGGAAGAACTGATTCAACAGTTGTATCTGAAATATGTATCTGAAATAATAGGCGAGCAATAGGCACTATAATATTTTTAATATTTACTTAGGACAACGATTACCAAATATTATCTACTATGTATCATACTATACCATGTAATTCTATGGGTTCTGTGCAAGCTGCTGTGAAATGCTGGTCGAACAGCCAGTGAAAACAGCTAACGTTGCAGAAACAGCACAAACTCAATTTTGATTTAATCCCGGGCAACTAAATTTATGTATGCTGCACAACCACTATTCCAAAATACAGTTTTCTGAGAGTTTTCAGCCTTTTTTTCAAGTTCACCGTCATGGTTGCCAGGCGGTGAAAATTCCAGGATGTCTGCTCAAGCATGCAGACACAAACGGCAGAAAAATGAACTTGCCAAATGTGATGTCATTGAGAATGAGATACATATCACAACTAAGTGTCAACTATACATGAATGAACGGAATCAATTATACTCGATATTCTTACATGATAGTGAATTCCAGACGATCATTGATACTGGCAAATTCAGGTGCATCATGGGTAGTAATAATAAACAACTAATAAGTACACATATAGGGCGTATTCAAAATAAAAGATGAACATTATCCAGAGTAATTCAATACACACTGGGACTTCTTATTATTTCCTTATTGTTTTTCATTTATAATTAGTATTCTTGTGGACCTCTCTGTTTTGAAGCGAAATTGTGCTTATCACCTGGTGAGCACCGACGGATTTTGCTGACTTGCATAATTTTGTTAAAGGGCGGGTGTCGTCGCGCCACGCATGCGCGAGATATGGGTCTCATACTAGTATAAAGAAAGATGGTGGCTTTGACTGTTGCGCAACAAATATAAACTTAGAGGTTTCCAAGCTTTAATCAGTTCATTTTGTTATGTGATTTGAAGGTATCGAATTAGTCATCGGCGATAATTAGTGCAAGTCGCGCCCAGGTCAAAACTCGTACTCATGAATTCATTGGAAGAGCGCATTGGATTGTGGGAAAATCAATGTTTATCAACACAAATGTCGCACATGCTCACAAAAGGTTTCTAACCGTGAATACTATATATATACAGGTACACAATCCTGTTTTAGCAGTAAACATTTCAGCCATGTTTTGTTACCGTTTTAGTTCTTAGTTCTTAAGACAATCGTTACTATTGCTATTTCTATTTCTATTACTATTTCTATTACTATTTCTATTACTATTTATATTACTATTACTATTTATATTACTATTTATATTACTATTACTATTTATATTACTATTTATATTACTATTTATATTACTATTTATATTACTATTACTATTTATATTACTATTTATATTACTATTTCTTTTATTATTTCACTGGTGTTAGTCAACAATGAAAAATATATATCGTTATGAATTTATACGCCGTAAGTATTTAAAGATACCAACATCAATTACAGAATAATAAACGCAAAAATAAATTCAAATCCTACCAATAAATAAGTAGTGACGTTAATGATAAGTAGTGTTATGTAGTAGACACTTATCATTTGAAAAACTAACAATTATGCAAAACTTCGCTATTTTGAGGACAGTTTTCATAAAACATAATCAGGGCGTTATTATCCTGCAAACAAGCCAAACAACACGGATCTTTGTCACAGTAAAGTTTGACCTCAAGTGACCGCAAAACCAGCTGTACTATGGTGACCCCCTAACTTGGTGTTTATTTTAACATCATGGCGGATGACGTGTTTGAAGGAAATAAATGTGTTCATCGAAAACAAACAACAAATTTCCAGATGGAGCAGCTGCAGGCGAATATTCCGAGTGCAGACGGGCCAGAGGAAGTACCCGAGCCTGGAAAGACGGAAGAGAGCTCAAACAAAAATAATCCAAGTGAGTAAACTTTGTTCGCGGCGGACCACTTCACAGCACAGCATTGCACAAGCACATATACACATGTACACACCCCATGAAGAAGGTCTGTATACATAATGTGTATGTTTGCATACAGTTATTTAAGTGGTGAAAAGCTAACTAAGTCGACTTGTACTAATCATTATTAATTTTAGAAATAACGATAACAAATTTGTAAAAATTAATAATAAATAATACCATTTATTTGGGTTTCCAGTCAGCACGTGACAGCGATAACAATATTAGTACCGATATGCACGTTATTGCAGACAGATGGATTCATAATCCCCCGTCCAGGAAATCTAAAAACATGGCCAGGTGTTCGAATATGGATTCAACCATGGAACTACAAACGGTTGGTAGTTCCATGATCCAACACAGAATTGTCAGACTGGGTGGTACATTTGTATTGTAATACATTTGGTTGTCGGCTGCTCACTCAAACACCACCATAAATCCTGCTATAGTAAAATAGGATGGACGTCTAAAAAAGAATTCACTCAATACATATGCATACATCAGCAATAACCTATTTTTCATACCCCATGCATGAGAATTTAATTTAAATTAAGTTTTAACAGGTATAATTAAAGTTTCTGGTCATTTTTAATTTGTATCTGGTTCATCTGTTTGGTCCAAAGCAGTGTTATCTCTTTTGCTGCGGATCCACCTGATTTTACTGTACAGGATCCAAGGCAATGTTTGAGTGCACAGTCGACAATCACTCGCTCTGACATGGATGCATGACTAAAGGCCAAATGCACTGTCTCAAATTCATACACTAACAGATGCAACTTTGGGCATACCATACAGAAGTTTTGCATTTGCATTGCTGGTTTTTGTGGCAAATTGCACTTAACGTCATACTCAACAGACAATAGTGACATTTGATGTCTAGAGTTGTCTCCTGTCAAATACATTTTTTTTAAATAATAAACAGTTACTGGTAATGCCATCATGATTAATGCAAAGATTGCTTACTTTGGCTTTTATATGTTTTCCTTGAAAAATGTTGGGTAGCCATTATTTTATCTGTTGTATACTTCACTGCATATTATTGTACATCTTTCAGGTCTACCACTTTTCAAGTATATATCAGCTGAACTGACCAGAGGTTACTTTCTTGAACATGACGAAGCAAAGTATGCCCAAAAACGAGAAAGACTTTATGCATTTTTAAACATCCCCAAGGAAATGGAAAAGGTTTGTAATCATCAAACGACATGGTGTTAGATATTTGTCGATATCATATTACATAAACCATATTTAAGCATGTGCATACCTAAATTTCAAAGGAGTTCTATAGTTAAAATAAATAATATTTTAATTATTAAATGCTTTTGTGGTGTCAACGTTGTGACAATATTCATTTAACTTTACACCTACCAAATGATGACCCTCACTTATTTCATAATTTATATTAATATTTAAATGTCAAGTTTGCGAAGCTTAGGTTTAGTAGAGGGGGAAGGTATGGTATACAAGTCACAGGATATTCAACTTTTATTTAATTAAACTTGAATTAAAATGCAATTGTATTTTGAATTGCATTGTAATTGAGTTTAATTAATTAAACTCCAATTAAACGCAACCCTATATAGTGCTGTGTTTTAATCCAAACATAATGCATAATTATATTAAATGTTAATCTAATGTGTGTCATTACAACGATGGTAAGATGTGTATGCATGTGTTCCACTGATATTTCAAGAACCATATGTTGGTTTTTAATAAAACTTCGTGCATAAATGCTGTGGGACAATGTGCAGACCTGATTAGTTTGCATGATCATTTTTAGCTGCTCCATGACTGTTCCACTGATATCTGAAGAACCACTCATTGGATTTTGATGAAACTTGGTACATAGATGTTCTGGGACAATATTTCATAATTTTTCGGTCTTTTCATTGATATCACAAGTTTTAATCACATTTCAATGAAACTTGGTACATATATGGTCTGTGGCATTGCACAGACCTTATTAGTTTTACATTAATATATGTGCATATTAACTACCTGATTTGCATAATAATAAGTCTGTTTTCAGCTTTCCGTATTTCAATGAATCTCAGTACATAAATACTCTAAGACGATGCAATGATCTAATTAGTTTTGGGTTTGAATACATCCTCAATAATAACCAAATTTGCATAATAATTTACTTTTCGGATTTCGTGCTTTATTTTAGGAATTAATCACATTATAATGAAACTTGGTACATATGTGCCTTAGAACAATACACAGACCTAATTAGTCTTGGGTTATAATGTATGCACAATATTTTTTTAATTTGCATAATAATTACCCAATTTTCTATCTAAATCACAAAAGCTAATTATTGCATTTACATAAGACTATACAAGTGCCTGGGAACAATACTAAAGACCTGAATACTGTAAAATGACTAATTTTCACTGGGTTTAAATTTCACTGATTTACCATTTCAGGCATATTCAGTGGGTTTTAAATTCACGGTTTCGTCATTTAGATAATGTGTTTTATGCTAAATTTTACATATTCACTGTGTTTTAATTTAGCGCATTTTTCCAGTCAGCGAAATAAGCTAAATTAAAACCCAGTGAATAATTACCCCTTTTACAGTAGTTTTGGATTGAAATTTGAGCATATTAATTTTTATAATCTGCATTGTGCATCTCAAGTAGCAGACAAAAATTAGTTGCCAAGTTTCTTGTTTGAAATGAGAATCTTAAATTTTGAATTCATATTTTATAGGCCTCCTCACAAAGAAGTTCATTCTAAGCTATCTTTGATTCGTTTGGTTTTGCTCAACTTCAATTTTGCACTTATCATTATTATGAAAACATACGAAAATACACAGCATGAACATTTTAGTGAAATATACTTTGGTTAAATTCAACAATGTAGCAAAAGCTACAAGGTCTCGCATCAAATATGTGAAACACGACTGAGAGTGATCACACACACGTAAAAATCACAAAAAACCATTTGCATAATTTTGTTTGGGGGAGGAAGACCATTCCTAATTTACTTGTAGTATTAGACAATGCATCTCTTTTCTTTCAGTTGATGATATATGGATTCTTTCTTTGTATGGATGCCTTTCTTTTTGTATTTACATTCTTGCCACTGAGGGTGCTGTTAGCTTTGTTCGGTTTACTTACAAGACCATGTCAAGCTCGAAGCGGGTAAGACGTTTTAATAAACCACACCACGTGGCTATATACGTCAATGTCTGGATATAATATTTTGTGTATTTCTTTTAAAAATAATTATTGTAAGACTTTAAAAACAATGTTAAATTTGTTAATTAATTAATTTAATTTTTTTATTTTAGGATAGGATATAAAATTGATTCTGATACTTTGGTTTTGTCACATTTCATAAATCGTTTTTATAATATTAAATTGTACAAGTGTGATTTCTTTTCTGTCTTTCAACACTAGAGGGCGTATATTAGAACCTTCCCAGATCTGTGACATATTAAAGATGTTTATAATGGTAGTATGTAGTTATCTAATGTGTTTATTAGATTTTTCTATGTTATATCATATCGTGAGAGGACAAGCAGTTATCAAATTATATATCATATACAATATGCTAGAGGTGAGTATCGTGGATTACAATATATTTTTTAACTTTTTCTCACCCAAATTTCTCTGCGCTTTTTTTACATTCAAAAATATTTCTGGAAATGAACCCTAATTATGCAGCTAGCAGACAACATTTGAGTCAATTTTCAGTTTTCACTGAACACATTTGGCTATTTTTGTCCCAATTTTCTTTAGGAAAGTGTTGACTGTAAACGGGACTATTTCGTGAAATTGTGATGAAAAGAAAGAACTGGTGGTGAAAAGGGTAAATGGCGGTTGTTGTTGCTGCTCTGCATTATGATTTCTATGGGACCCATAGCAATGTATACAACGTGTGTGAATTTGAACATTCACTGTGGGACCACCACTGCCTCTTTAAGCTTGAAATTATTTTTGCTAATTTACCCCTTAAGTGAGAATAAACTTCAGGTGAAAATAAAGGTGACAATACCATGTATGTTATAAATTATTTATAATGTAAATCTCAGTATTGGAACTCAAACGGCAATTACACATTGTAAGAAACGCATATTTAATTGATGCGTGAGTACACATCAGCAGAATGGAGGGAGAAGCCTACCTCGACAATCCAGTGTCTTATTTGGATTTGAATGAAACTTCATTTATTAAAGGTATATAAAACCCCATGTAATATAACAAGGTTTTGTTGAATTATTTTGTTATTTTATTATCACACAGATACAGGTATGGTACATCCTAGGTTAACGATTTGAGCACAATAGTAAACCCTTGTCAATACTTGTAAAATAATATCAAAAATTTTTTTCATAATTTTGATTAAGATCTTTAGCCAATAGGAAATTATGTCCATTTGGCCCAAAATACACATTTTTGCTGTAGGAACATAGTGTTCAAAAGGTTAGCAAAGAGTAATTTTTATGAAAGTCGCTGTAACTCCCTTTTTCACGTACCGTACTTCAGTAAACTTATGACCTCCTGACTCATAGAGTTAATTTTTATTTCTTCAGGTTGCGGATAGATTATTTTCTTCATTTGGTCAAGATATTTTAGATTCCTTATTTTGGACTGCCACAGAGCCAAGACATAAAAAAAGACATCATTTTGGTCTTGTTCCACATCTTCTGCTCGCCATCATTTATGTATGTATCCTTTTTAACTTTCTCACAGCGATCGACATGCCTTGGTAACGACTGGCGACCATTTTGTATCTCTAACATGATTTTACTGATTACATTCAACTGACCATGTAAATTATACATGTACACAACCTAATTCAAGATGGCCGACTGAGAGCCATTGTTGTGTTTAAATGATCTTGGGCCTCCATGGACAGATTTTATTCAAACCTTGTACATTACCAAAGATTTGTCTGAGATTGAACTGCCTCATTTTTTTAATAAGTCCGAAAACGGGGACTTATAATTCGGTCTCCGTCCGGCGGTCTGTGCGTCCATCCGGAGTCATATCTCAGAATCCCTTGGACCGATTCCGTTCATTCTTTGCATGTGCCTAGTACTTTATGTGAAACATATGCACATACAGTGGTTTAGTGATTCGATTCAAAATGGCTGACTGGCAGCCATCTTGTTTTTTGAAACATGCTTTGTCAGTATTCATTCAAACTTGGTACATATATTATACTTGTTATGATACATGACCATTTCTTTCTCAATTGGATCAAAGATGGCCGACTTGCAGGCATCTTGTTTTGTTTTTTATATGCGGTATCTTGGACGTGCTCTGTCAGTTTTCATTCAAATTTGGCACATACTTTATACATGTTAGGATACATGACAATTTGTTTCAAAATCTGATAAATGGCCGATTGACAGCCATCTGACTTTTTGGCCTTACTACTATATTTCCACAATTTATGTACCATTTTCATTCGTATTTGGCACATACATCATACATGTCAGTTTGTTTCATAATCAGATCAAAGATGGCAGAATAACGGCTGTTTTTATTTTTGACCATATTACTACTACACGGAACACGTGTTTTGATGTAAATAAACAATTTGTTATATACGCCACCTGGGACTCAGATTTCATGGATACACTTGCGACAACCCCTCCGCTTTAATATGACGAGCACAAAGAGAACTTTAAAAAATTTAACTGGGACTGTATCATTTTCAATATTTTAATGTTTTAAATATTTTTGTGCCAGGTGACATTTCCGAATTTTGAATTCAAAGCTGTCTCTCCTGAGTTTCTTGTCTTAGATTCTATTTGCAAGTGCATGTGGGAACCAGTCACAGGAACCTAATACTGTACTCAGATTTATACTACTGTGTGAACAGTTGATTTCCTTGTGCATTGTGGGCATGCTAGCCAATGTACCATTTCATTTACTTCTTAGTAAATATCTATCATAAGACGTATGTGTGCTTTCACTCCAAGATAACCTTACAATAAAAATGTATGGGGACTGCATAATATCATGACTTGTTTTCTATACTTGGTTATATTCTTAACTATATTTTCAGTTTTTCATGCCATTCTAGTTTTATTTCAAGCTACTACGCTAAATGTAGCATTTAATTCTCACAATAAAGCTCTATTAACCATCATGATGTCAAACAATGTAAGTAGAATTTATATTTTTAATTCTTACCGTAATCTCTTTTAGCAAACCCATTTAGGACGCCCTCTAGTGACATTACAAAGAGATTATTGTGCACTTTTATGATTATGACGATTATGAATAATAATAACTAAATATTTATTCATTTATAAATATTAGCTACCATTTTACTGATTCAAATAAAGAGTTACTTTTTCTTCTGGTTTTCTAGTTTGTTGAATTAAAAGGTAGTGTTTTTAAAAAGTTTGGAAAGAATAATTTGTACCAGATGTCTTGCAGCGGTAAGTATGTCATGACGATAAGATAGTCTTGTGTTTTGATACAATGTATATGTGTATTTTCACAAAATTTTGAAGTTATACCTTGCTCTATATGTAGATGAAGGGAAAGACGGCTTACCTGCTGGAAAATGATCGTAATTGTATCCATTATACGCTTTTATGTGGGTTTAGCTCAACTTTTGTTCATTTTCCCTCATGTAGAAGTTGACCCCTAAAAAGTTGCACATCCTGGTACTTTCTAGGAGTACAAATTATAAATCACAAATGGCAATTTTGTCATTAAATTCAAATAATGCAAGCAGTTGTCGATGAAATGTACCTTTTTATCTATTTTCAATGCATGAACCCCCATGCACATTTCACAAGGCCCCTCATGATCCCTGATAAGTTTTTAGTTGGATCCTGACTTTGCGGGGGACCACTGTATTAAATTCAGTGAACCTTTCACATTTAAAAATGTTATTGTGTTATTTTTTGTAACCAAATTTAATTTGTAATTTTTTAAAAAATTGTTTGTAGATGTGAGAGAAAGATACCATTACTGTGTGCTATTATTTATTGTTACATTAAGAAATATGACTGAATTCAATTGGAATTTTGGTGAGTCTTCAGTATTTCTCTGTATTTTCAAAAAATATGTATCTATTAAACACATTGTCACCTTGTTATATATCAGACTTAATTCACTTTAGATCTTCACATCGCGAACTTCGTCCAACAAATAAGTAACTCTTACATGAACCAAGATATAAATCAGAATCATTCGGCAAACGTTCTTTCTCACTTGAACTACGCAAGTCACCAACATTGAACAGTTTCAAGACTCAACTTAAGACGCAACTTTTTAGGAAAGCCTTTAACAACTACCGGTAGTCATCTATGTACAGCTATTGAACATCACCTTGTTTTAGATACTGGCGCTTTATAAATTACGTATTATTATTTTTATTGTCTTCATGGATGAGGACACAGACTACCCTTGATTGATCATTCTTAATTTTCACACATTGAATTATGAACACGAGATCAATTTTACAATCGGAGTGAGCAATTTAGTTTCATGTGGTTGTGATTTTTACAGTGTTTCAAATAACTTCTCATCGTCGCGTGTCTCAAATGGAAAACAGCACCTCACACATTTTTTTGGAAATTCTGTGTATCGATAAAGTGTGCCACATTTGGTTGAATGGGAGAAATATTTTTTGTTTTGTTTCATAGGATGTTTTGTATGTGCATAAAGCAATATTTAAGATATGTTAAATGTTGTCATGTATTAAATACTAATTTAAACCACTGCATCATTTTAAAATTTTTCTTGGAAAGAAGAAAGGAAACAACATTTTTTTGGCTAATTGGCTCAGGAGCAATATTTTTCATTTAAATGCTTAATGATATTTTGAGTCATACATTACCTGGCTAAACTCATGAGGGTGGTGCAATCCAATTACATGTTTGATTGTAGATCATTTATGGGAACTGATGCCTGATGTCCTGACTGTACTAGTGGCTGAAGTCTGTGTAGATTGGGTGAAACATGCATTCATCACAAAGTTTAATGAAATACCTGCTGATGTAAGTTAACATTTTTATTACATAGGTTTTTTGTTTACATAAGTATATTTTGTTGCACCTGTTACATTGGCATTTCCATTGTTGATATGCAAATCGGCTAAAATACATAATATTTTAGGATTTTAAAATTGCATCACAGAACTATGGGAAATGCAACAAAATGGTTTTAGTCGCGAGTTTGTTATTGATGACACGGCCAAATGACACAACAAAATGTTTAGGTTATTGATGAGAAGATTCTTGGAACTTGAGTGTTATGACACCTGATTTAATTTGTTTTATACTTATTTTCATTTCATCAAATTATATATTCCATAAGATGTTTTTGATAAAATGTGCTTTTAAAATATAATTTCAAGGTGAATTCACTGAATCTACAAATAACTAGATTTTTAAGATGTATGCTAACAGCATGGTCAGGTTTTGTTTATGTGGAGCTATAGAGATGGTCACAAAATTAAATGTAATGTGGTACATGAAAGGGGGTTCCACAGTCTTCTTTGTTAAAATGGTTTGGGCTAATGAGTGTTATACCAGAGAACGGGATGGGTCTAGAGTACGATGCAGAACAGACGGAAAGTTTTCTTACTTTTGGTAAGGAAGAAGTCAGACTGGAAGATTGTATGACTAGAAATTTAACTCAAAAAATAATTGAAAACCAGTTTATCAACCCTTGATTTGAAATTTACTTTATGCACCAATTTAATATCGACATAGACTGTTGGGAATCTTTTTACAGACTACCACTGATAGCAACTATAGATACAAAGCTAAGAGAATTTCAGTTTAAGATCCGACATAACGTTATAACCACAATGTAAAATTATTCAAAATGAAACCATCAGGAGTGGAGAGTGCACAATGTACATTCTGTGAATCAGAAGAGGAACCAATGATATACCTGTTTTACAAATGTCACGTGTAGAGATGTTTTGGGGAAGTCTTTTAATGCTGTGGGGAGGGAAAATAGATTTACTGCACAGACTCAAAGACTGGCAGATTATATTTGGAGATGAATCACTCTCATGTCTCACAATTTTCTTGTACTGCTAGGAAAATGACATATACCGGTATTATATCTCGGTGTGAAAAAATCAAACCAGATTTTCATGTTTTTAAAACAGTATGTGAAAACAATACAAAAAACAGAATTGTACATGCTAAGAGAAAAAACAAAACCAGATCCCCCAACAAAAAATGAAGAAAATATGTAGATAACTTTCAAGATACAATTTAATGGACATGAACACTAACTTATAGGAACATTTAAATGAAAATACACTTGTTGGAATTCAAACGAAAAGAAAAACCCAGGTTAACAAACATAGAGACAAGAATCTATCTGTAATTATACTTTTTTTAGAAGAAATTGTTATGTAAGTTAAGCATCCAAGAAATGCAACTTTTAAAAGAAAACTCCAATTAAAAGTGATAAAAGATGTTTTTGAAATTCTCTGTTTACAAGTTGTACAATTTTTTATTGGGTCACCAGGGAATGAGCATAACTAGGTACATTACTGAAAATCTTTGCATCCGTGATGCGTCATATCAAGATACAAAGGTTACGCTAGATGTGACCCAGATATCTCGCATCCAGTATACATCACATGTAGTATAGAAGATCATACTTTGTCAAGTCAGTCTTGGGTAGTCAATCTACAAATGTAAAAACAAAAACTATCTTTGTATGGAATATTAAAAAATTTTTATTTAACAGTTTTTGAATATTTATACTGAAAATATTTAACACGGAATACTTGTAATCCTATGTCACTTACGTGTTCCACTATTTTTTCAATTGCATATTGAGAACAAGTATAAAGTTTGGATGGTGTTTGTTTTCTAGTGATTGTTGCTTTCATAAATTTATTGCATACTTTCCACTGGCATGGTATCTCTCCTGTTAACGTCTTTGTGTGTTCTTTTAAACTGCTTTGGTAGTGAAAACTCATGTTACATATCTTGCATTGATACACGTTAATATTGTCACCAGAATTCAGATGTTTTTTCATCATGTGATATTTTAGGTTGGATTTGCGAGTGAAACTTTTCTCACATTTATTGCATTTGTGTTGCTCATTTGAATGAGCTCTGGTGTGCATGGACAGCGTGCTCTGCTGTGCGAAACATTTACCACATATGTTACATTGATATGGCCTTTCACCAGTGTGTATTCTCTTGTGCTGGGACAGGCCGCTTGTTGCTGTGAAACGCATACTGCATATTTTGCATTCATACGGTTTCTCGCCTGTGTGTATTCTTACGTGTTCTCGTAAAAAGCATCTTCTGGAAAAATATTCACTGCATACCTCACACTGATATAGTTTCTCTCCACTGTGCGTGTTCTCGTGTCTGTTCAGGTCATATAGGGCGTTAAATGTTTTATCACAGACTGGACAAGTGTATGAACTCTGGCGACAATGTATTCTCGCATGCTGTGTTAGATAGTGTTTGGCAGTAAAACATTTATCACATTTATTGCATTTGAGACCGTCTTCTTTCACTTGAATTTTCGGAGTTGCTGAATTCAATCCACTCAGAGCAGAGTAGTTCTCTATTGTGTGGACTCTCATGTGTTCTTTTAGGTTTTTTGAAAAAGGAAAACGCAGATCACATATTTTACATTGGTGTTGTTTCTTGTTTTCATGCGTTTCCATATGTTGATCCAGGGTTGCAGTCTCGGTGAAACACTTGCCGCATATGTCACACATATAGTAGTCAGTATCCATGTTGTAGTCGGTGTAAATTACTCTGCCACTTCCGAGTCCTATTCTCACTGTTTTCGTCGTGTTTACCTACGTGAATCTCCTCCAGTCTTTACATTCTGGCATCTCATTGACTCACTACTATGCTATACTTTGGCAGTGACAGTGAGGTTGTACAGTTCAAGGTTGTTGTGAGTTAATATCGTCAGAATTTCCTCATATTGTACTAACCTTCAGATTAGTTCTATGCACTTACAGTAGCCATTTTGTTTAGTGCCCCCTAGCTTGCTCGCAAAAGAAACCGCTGACTGTATAGTGCCATTCAGTTATATCATGGAGGTAATTTCTACCTCCATGGTTATATATATTTTATTTTATATATTTATTTTATTGTTTTTTATGTTTTTGTTACGTACTTGTGATTCGGTATTTTTTTAACTATCGCCACATACTTCTGAACCAATGCCTATGTAACGAGATTTCAACGAGACCTTCTCTGGCTAGCTAACTGATGACGTCACCGGTCAGAGTCAGGTCATAAACACATTCAAATAAAATGGCGGATTATACCGATGCTGGCGATGAACGATCGGGAAAACACGGCTTTTCGGTAAGTTTATCCATGGTTTATTATTGTCAAATGCAGCGAAAATCATATATGAGTTTTATGATTATATTGTGGCTTAAATCATAATGGTTCCAATTTAGGTCGTTATTTTGCATGGTCTTTCCGGAAGTGACAATTTGTTTTTATATCGGTTCGGTTAATATATCCATGGAACTATAAACCCTAGTTCCATGATATATCCAACTTTTTCCGGTCGCTTGCCATGGAGACGGGTGATGTTTTGTTGACAATCGGACCAAAAGCGTCCACGGTATTAAAGCCGTAGCTGTAAATATTAATCAAAATATATCAACATAATGTACAATAACTCTTTATTGAAGTAATTGAGCTGAAATAAAATATTTCTTTATATTTGGAACACATCACAGTTGATCAGGAGATATTTTTTTTGCTCCAATGTTCAGCTCCAATTTAAAATCAGTTTGGGATCTAATTGTTGTATTGTTTACTGTAGCTGTTTTAATACATTGTTCTAATCTACTTCTTTTTTGTTTCCATTTTAGTTAATTTTGCTCAGTGTTTGGTGTAAAGTTGAAGCGATGACTGAATAAACGAACCTTGGCTGGTGATGATGCAGCAGGAAGTGTGTACATTTGTTGGAAATGAAAAAAAACATTCATTATATATATATATAATTCAATATATGTATTTATATATTCAATATTATATATTTTTACTTACTTTTTCAACTTGATTGATGTCCATAATATTTTCTTTACGGTATCAATAACGTAGTATTCTATTCTATTCAATGTAATGACAAGAATTGTAAAATGCTGTGGAATCTTTTTTGTGAATAATAAATATACTACTAATTTTCTATTAATTTATAGTTGTACATGATTTGGTGGGCAAAATATAATGTACAGGAAAATTGCTCATAGAGTATTGCTACACTAAAAAGTATGAATTGCAAAAAAATTTATACTAGAGCGAGAAACTGACACTTTCTCGCAGCTCATCTACACTTGATATCCTCTCCAATAACTGATATTTTTTGACGTGGTGGTGAATAAAAACTGTTTAATGGCGAGAATCCAAGTTCCAACTGATAAGTGGTGAAAATTATCAAAGGCCAACAAAAATTTGCGACAAAATGTATCTACCTACATGGCAGAACAAATTATCACCAATACCGCTGAGAACTGCCAAACTGCGAAAAGTGTGTGCTTCTCACACTTTACCAATTTGAGGTGCGAGTGACAGTAATAATAATGCAGTCACACTAAATGTTACTGCAAATAAAGTACACAATAGGTCCATTCAAATACATTTGTAAATTCTTTATGTCAAAGAAATTTAAAATATGCAGTTGTATTTTTCTGTACTATTGACAAAAAATGTGTCAATCGTAATAGCCAAATAATTCCTGCTGGATAGGGCTTCGGCAATCAACCACACATTTAGATCACCAGAACAATGACAATCTAGATGTTACATGTCCATGGCCATGTTTTGTGCAACTCTCAATAAAATATGTTTAAGATTCTAACAACATTTTCCCTGGCCAACTTTTGATTGAGATGATTGTCTTCAAAATGAAACTCATGCCATGCAACACGATCTTTTTCTTGTTAATTATTTCCTCCAATGAGAACGCTTTTGGCCAATATAAAAAAAACTAGCTGTGATTTGAACGGGATTTATATGGGCATGTAACGGTTTTCCCCAAAATGACAAGAATATTCACTAAAATTAAAAAATATAACTTATCGTCACAAAATGAACAAATCTGTCAAGGTTTCTACATATAAAATATCAAAGCTAGTAGGGTAGCCATTTTCAAGAAGTCAAAAATAGCATTTTTCAAAAATTCGATAAAATTCGAAAATTGAAGGTATTGTCAAAAATGAACAAATTTTACTAAGGTTCTTTGAAAATGAACAATATTGACTAAGGTCTACATGTTAAATATTAAAGCAATTGTTTACAAGAAAATATGGTACTATTTATGAAAAAATTACAAAAATATTCATGAAAATTAGAGTTTTGAAAATATTATCACAAAATGAACAAATCTGAGAAATCCATCTGCCAGGGGTAATTCTGTTTTTTGAGAAAAACTCAAATATTATGCTTAGAATAGCAATTTTTTTAAAAGTGGTTGCCATACTAGACCACAATAAAAACGTATTTCATCATTAAAAACCCACTAAAATTAATGTCATTTTTACCATGGCTGTATCATCATAGATGAAGGTTGATGTATACCAATATGAGGATAATATATTAACCAGTTATTTTTTGTACGCGTTTTATTTATATTTTTTACAATATTGGTTAAATTTTACCTAAAATTGTCTTCTTTTGTAGTTACAATAACACAAACAATTTTAATCTGATCATCTTCAAATTTGGAAATCTTATTATTCACTAAAAAATTTCAACCAAGTTCAATTTTGGTGTAACTAGCAAGTGCAATATCATGGGGTGAAATTTGACTGAAATAAGACAAAAATTAGACATAGAAATAAGTGGAGAGAATAAAGACATTTGTACTGCCGATAATGAGAACCAGATGTAATATTCTCTCCAAGATCCGTTAATTAGATAAAGGTAAATCAATTTTTGTTAGTATAAATCAAAAAAGTGAAAAGTTTCAGTGTTTTCCCACCTTTTTGAAAACTGGTGAGTATTTTTTTGGCTTTATATATATTGGGTACTGCACTATTATTTGAGAACCTTTATACAATTATTTTACAAGGAACGTTGAGATTAATACAACACCGAACATGCTAAGAATCTTTTGATGCGCTCACAAAGTTTATTATTCCGATGTATTTATGATGACAAAAAAGCTGTGAAACAACTACATGAGATAAATAGGGTCTTGAAGTTGTGACTGTGTGATATCAGATTCTTTAAATGAGTCGATTCATATGTTTTTCGTCAAAGACTTGGAACATTATTAAAATCACTAAACTTTAATAAATCTGATATCACATGGTCACTCATGAAATATCCACTAATTATTCAGCATATGGTGAATGCAATTTTGGTTGACGTACACTTTCTATTGGAGATTGTGTGAAATATTATTTAATCATTTAAACAGAATTATTTTTATAAAATGTTTGCCTGCAATTGATATCTTCTTATTTACTTTTTTGAACTCACTTTAGGTTTATCAGGAATATCGAGTGAGTCTCGCACGGGATATGATCAGTAGTCGGCAGATAAATGTGAGTATATGGTAACATTAGATTAATAAAATAGTATTTTGTTCTTATTAGATTTTACCATAAACAACCATACTGTATGAGTTTTTATTAGTCCCCGTTCGGACGTAGTCCGAAAACGGGGACTTATGTTTTGCCCTGTGTGCGTCCGTGCGTCCGTCCGTCCGTGATCACCTGTATCTCGAACATGCATGGACCGATTAAGTTCAAACTTCACTCATACATCGCACATTATATGGGACATATGCACATGCATTTTCTTCATGATCCGATTAACGATAGCCGAATAGCGGCCATTTTAAGGCCGAAAATGCATCAAAATCGCACATTTTCACCATTCCGGACCCGGATCTCAGTTATGCATGGACGGATTTTGTTCAAATTTGGTGCATACATTAAACATAATAGGACCTTGATGCACGTCATTTTTTTTTTTTGGATCGGGTTCGAAATGGCCGACTGGCGGCCATTTTGTTTTAAAGAATTCAGTTCTGGATCCGTATCTGAGACATGCTTGGATTGATCGAGTTCAAACTTCACACACACAAGGTACATCATGTCACAAATATGTATGTGCATTTGTTTCATGATCTGCTTAACAATAGTGGAATGATGGCCATTTTAAGGCCGAAAATGCATCAAAATCACGTATTTTCACAATTCCAGAACCGGATCTCAGTCATGCATGGATGGATTTTGTTCAGATTTAGCACAATGTGTTGTACATATGCAGGTGCATTTCGGTCATGATCTGCTTTGAATGTATATGTCACTCAAATATGAACGGAACGGGGACGTGTCATTGACAATGACTTGTTTCACTAGATTTTAGTTTTGCTTATTACACTGATGGCCACCAATGATTCTGTTAAATTAAAACCCAGTGAATATTTGTATTTAATAATAGTTTGTATTTGAATTTAAAATGCAGCAAATATCCCTGTAATATCAAATCCACTGAAATTTAACCCAGTGAATATTTCGCTCTTGTACAGTATGTGTAAAATGTGATGTTTACTGTAATATGCAAATAATATGCTTTTTTTTAAAATGAACTACATTTCAAATCATATTTGATAGCATAATGTATTTTTTTAAATGTTATTTCTTGTTTTTTCAGGCGTTTTCAGATCATTCAGATCTTGTAGCTCGACGTATGGGATTTATTCCACTTCCACTTGGTTGTCTAGTACGTTAATTTAATATATTCTTTACACCAGTTACCATAGATGAAAACAATCATAAAATTTAACCTGCATCATTTTAGCGAATAGTAGACCTCTGACTTTATATTTGGTAATAAAATCACTTATTCGAAATATAAAAAAACGCTGCAAAATGTTACACAAAAATGTTGCTGTGAAAATTATGGCATCTGATGGTTTAAGCATTGGACATCATGCATTTGAATCAGCAGCGGATCCAGGGATTGAAACTGAGTACTGCCCAGGACTGAAATATTTGTTATGGCATTCAATTTCTGCAGAATTCTTGCTGTTTTTCGTATTTTCTGGTGAATCTACCAGACTACCACACGGACATGAGTGGCCGTATGCCTGAATCCGTCCCTCTGAATATTATGTTAACAAACAATGTATGATATCTTACGATAGGTAGTGTGTACCCATACAAAAAACAGATAAACAGATGCAGTATGATGACTGATTTTTTTTACAACAGGTATATCGTACTGTGAGTCAATCAATGAAGCTACCACCAAATATACTTGGTGTTGTGATTTTGGTGTTGTCCTATTTATGGTGAGTTTTTACTCAAACTTTTAATGTTTCAAATGACATCACTAAGCATTACATCATGTGGTTAATTATTCATGAAGTCAGATGACATCACTAAGCATTACATCATGTGATTAATTATTCATGAAGTCAGATGACATCACTAAGCATTACATCATGTGATTAATTATTCATGAAGTCTGATGACCTCACTAAGCATTACATCATGTGATTAATTATTCATGAAGTCAGATGACATGACTAAGCATTACATCATGTGATTAATTATTCATGAAGTCAGATGACATCACTAAGCATTACATCATGTGATTAATTATTCATGAAATTAGATGACATCACTGAGCATTATATCATGTGATTAATTATTCATAAAGTCAGATGACATCACTAAGCATTACATCATTTGATTAATTATTCATGAAGTCAGATGACATTACTAAGCATTACATCATGTGATTAATTATTCATAAAGTCAGATGACATTACTAAGCATTATATGTGATTAATTATTCATGAAATTAGATGACATCACTAAGCATTACATCATGTGATTAATTATTCATGAAATTAGATGACATCACTGAGCATTATATGTGATTAATTATTCATGAAATTAGATGACATCACTAAGCATTACATCATGTGATTAATTATTCATGAAATTAGATGACATCACTGAGCATTATATCATGTGATTAATTATTCATAAAGTCAGATGACATCACTAAGCATTACATCATAAGATTAATTATTCATGGAGTCAGATGACATCACTAAGCATTACATCATGTGATTAATTATTCATGAAGTCAGATGACATCACTAAGCATTACATCATGTGATTAATTATTCATGAAGTCAGATGACATCACTAAGCATTACATCATGTGATTAATTATTCATGAAGTCTGATGACCTCACTAAGCATTACATCATGTGATTAATTATTCATGAAGTCAGATGACATCACTAAGCATTACACCATGTGATTAATTATTCATGAAGTCAGATGACATCACTAAGCATTACATCATGTGATTAATTATTCATGAAGTCAGATGACATCACTAAGCATTACACCATGTGATTATTCATGAAGTCAGATGACCTCACTAAGCATTACATCATGTGATTAATTATTCATGAAGTCAGATGACATCACTAAGCATTACATCATGTGATTAATTATTCAAAAAGATGTTTGAGGCAGGCAAACAAATGAGTGAACAATAACTAAAATAGCAGCAGATGCGTTAACAACTGTTGTGGATTTGAGGCAATCAAGTTTCTCTCTGGGATTCCCAACAAAAAGTTGTTGAGTAACGCATTTGGGGATGTGATCAGTTTCAGACACTTGCCAAGTTTATGACAAATGTTGTTTTGTGAGATACAAATTTTACCTCATTTAACAACTCAGTGATTATTGTAGCAGGTTCTTTAAACACTTTGAACAAGTTTTTTTTATAATTATTTTTCGTTGATTTCTGACCAAATTAACACCATTTTTCATTGCGAACTGTTTTGATCAAAATTGATAGAAATTAATGAAAAGTTAACATTTCTGGTGATGAAAATACAATTTATGTTCAGTATTACAATTAATAGTCAACTAATATAGAGATAATTGTTTTGACCATTAATCTATTGCACAGCTTTTCATAAAAAATGCTTTTTTTTACTGGTCTTTCGATCAAAAATTTTGTTTTTGCAGAAATTGATATGATAAAAATAATATATTGTTGTTAATTTTTACAGTCTGACGACTTTCAAAGTAATGAACAGTATTGTACTGTTTGGTAAAGCATGTGACTATGTTGATGAAGTAAAAAGATCTGAACCTGAACCCGAGAAAAAGAAACCTGAACACGGACGAAGTAAAAGTTTTAGCGGCACTCCCACGCAGCAGTCTTTGTCGACAGAGATACGTGCGGTAGAGTCACTATACTGCAAAGAATCAATGCAGTCCAATAGTTCAATTAGCTTACAGAGTTTTGGACGAGAAGAATTACCGTCGATACCATCTCTCAATACGTTACCAGAGCAACAGAAAGACGAGGACAAAACAAAAGATTCACTATCTGATATAGACAGGTACACTTTGTGCAGCAATCGAATTGTCTGAACTTAATAATTTAGAAAAGTATTTATTTTATTTGGGGTCAAACAGATCAACAGACTTTTTCTAAGCTAGCAACAGACCGACGTTTTTCAAGTGAATATTTTGAAAAATAAGAACAACTATGTTACTATGATAATACTTCTCTGTATTTGGGGAATATAGCAACACAAGTTGCCATACCCATTCAATTCACCAGCAAGCTTTCCACTATTATACTGGTACATGCAGTCAGTATTGCAGCTGTTGTACAACTAAGAATGTCTTCAACATGTAACCCTTCATAAAAATTTTTGTCAACAAATTATATTTTTTTCCAATCACTTTAACCTGTTGAACACTTTAATTTCTCTTTCTTTTCCTCTATATAATATCTGTGAATTCTTTGTTAATTTTTGACCAAATGTTTTGTTTGAAACTTTTGAAAAATGTGTAAAGTGCTTAAAGAGAACTTTCTCAGTTCCTTTACTGTTCAGGTTTTACTATATTATTCTTGTTTCAATTATGTTTCCCTTTTGAGTGCCAGATATTTTTCCTGCCGAAAATTCAATGGAAATATTTTCACATTTTGCCAAAATTTTCACTAACTTTTTTCACCAATTTGGACCACACAGACTGTTTCAGATATTTCAGTTTTTGACCAAAAGGTTTGTCAATTTTTATCAACATTTCATGAACAGAGGAGCAGACTATAAAATCATTCTGTTGATGGTGGGATAACCATTATAGGCCATACAGACTGTTTCAGATATTGCTTTTAGTTTTTGATCAAAAGGTTTGTCAAAAACAGACTGTATAAAGTAATTTTTAGATGATGGCAATGGTGCGCAAAGGCTTAATGTCCCACAATAATACAGGTAGTTAAGTGTGAGGGATTAATCGTAGATGGTTATACTTTTTATTGAGAGTATGTATGCCAGTATTACTTTACTGTTGGAGCAAATTAAAAACTTTCAGAATTTATGTGTATATATTTTTCGTTCTGTATTTTCAATCACACCAATTGAATAATATATTAGAATTGTAATTGTTTTTGTCTGCTTTATTTATTATATTACTTGGTAGAAAAACAGATTTTTAGATGAGTTATGAATGACTGGTTTATATAGTCATTTGAAAATTGTCAATATGGTGAAAATTTCACGAAATTGTGTCAAAAAATGTGCAGTATTATAAAAATAATAATTACAAATATTTATATTTGCAGATATGTTTGTGTTGATACATTTTTATTTTCGCACTTGAACGACTTTGTTTCATTATAATTACAAAATCTATTGTTTGACCCATTAAATATCTAAGTAAACTTTTGCCAACTTTACCAGAATAAATTTGCATAATTTTTTAAAAATTTGATACAGACCTGCAAGTTTTAGAACATTATCTGAATTTGGTCAAAAATTAACTACACATAAGCAATGCCGAGCCAAATTTTTGTGTTCGAAGTATTATTCGTTGGCAGTGTTCTTGTGATATTCTTGTTGTATGTCTTGTAGATAAAGTGTCTTACTGTACATGTATGAAATGCGACTTATTCTCATTTCTGCCGCTGAGGGTGTAAACAGTCCAAACTAATTGGTCAACTCACATTTTCGAATAGCACACATAAAACATAGGATCTGGTATTATACACAAACGTACTTAACATTAACGGTAGCTGCAGGTGTACAAAATATTGAAAAAGTTGTTACCGTATCTGTGTGTGATATATGAAAGCAATTAGGTTGTTCAAACAAAGTACCAACAAAATAACTTAAAAGATTCACCAGTTTGCTTACATTCATCTGCACCTGTATTTCTGACATGACTGTATCAAACATGTTAATGCTTTACATTTATACGTCTTGGAATATACATTTATTTTACCTCAAGATGCATGAATGGCGGCCATTTTTAGTGCTAAAAATACACCACAATTTATCACTCAACCTTATGTACTTTTACATTGACTTCACCAAACAAGGAGAAATCTATTATGAGTTTATGTTTTACTATTACACAATGGGAACTGTGTCAATTACCTGTTAATTATTCTAATTAGTTGTCATGCTCAGAGCGAATATTTCAAAACATGTTTTGTAGGAGTTAGTCTCGCTATTAAATTAATGATGTTGTGGTCGATATCTTAATGTTGTATGTGATGAACCGGTAAATGCGGTTTTAATGCAACTTCTACACAACTCTCAATATCTATGCATGGAGATGTGCGATCTCATTCCTCAAAGGCCACAACAACTGGACATATTTGACCAATGGAAATTGATTTACAGAACAGAATGGGCTCTTGGAAAACTCTGAACTTGGTATGCTACAAAGTGAAGTAGACAACTCTGTGACATACATGGTGTTACAGTATTTACTGTAATAATCTCTAAAGTTTGTTTAATGCAGTGTTTAGTAACAATGTGGCACATCCTTTGATGCAAATGAGATAGTATACGTTTAACATAAACTAAGTTCAAAATTGTTTTTTCGATAATAAAATAAGGAAATCTTTATTGTACGTGGATGTATGTGTGTGGTGACACTGTTGTGTATGGAAGTAAGAATACAAGTAATGAATGCCTGATGACGTAGTGTTTTGAATAACAGAAATATTGTTGTTCAAAGCATTGCCATGTGACAAGGTTTCATTTGTCACCAAAAACAAACATTGCGTTTGTGTAATAAATTTCCAGTGTCTTGAGCCAGCCATTTTCATGGTTTCGAAGAAACGAATCATGTTCATTTTATGCTATTTTTTTTTTTATTCTTGGTCAGATTATTTAGACTGCAAAATATCTAACACGGTATTCTTGTAATCCTGTGTATCTTGTGTATTCTGTTCTCTTTTCAAATGCATAGCATGAGAAAGTACAAGGTGTTTCATTTGTGCGTATTTGTTGTTTTTTAGCATTTGTATGTTTCAAAAATTTATTGCATACTTCCCACTGGCAGGGTATCTCTCCAGTTAGCGCCTCTGTGTGTTTTCTGAAACTGCTTAGGAAGTGAAAACTCATATTACAGATTGTACATCGATATATATTGTCATCAGAATTCAGATGTTTTTGTGTCGCATGATATAGTAGGTTAGATTTGAGACTAAAAGTTTTCTTGCATTTATTACGTTGTGCAGTGTGTTATTTGAGTGAATTTGTCTTGTGTGCCTCAACATGGCACAGTGCGCCCTGAAACATCTACCACATGTATGACATTCATATGGCTTTTCATCAGTGTGTATTCTCTTGTGTTCAGACAGGAGATAATTTTTTGAAAAACGTTTGCCGCAGATTTGGCACTTGTGTGGTTTCTCCCCGGTGTGAATCGTAGCATGTCTCTGTAGATGGGATAATTGTGGAAAATATTTGTTGCAAACATCGCACTGATATTTCTCCGCGGCGGCACGGTGTATTCTTGCGTGTTTTATCAAGTAGCGTTCTGCAGTAAAGCACTTATCACATTCATTACACTGAAAAACGTTTTTTCTTGCTCTCGTATCCTTTTCTGAATTCAGTCGACTCGGAGGGGAATATATTTCCATTGCGTGGACTTTTATGTGCTCTTTCAAGTAGCTTGGAAAGGGAAAACACATATTTGGCATTGGTGCGTCATCTTGGTTTCATGCGTTCCCGTATCTTGGTTTTATGCGTTCCCGTATCTTGGTCGAAGGAAGCTTTTTACTGCATAAACAACATTGTCGATGGTCGCTGCATTCAATAATTTCATTTCATTATGTCTGTGACAAATATGCCAATTTCCACCAGTGACAACACTGTAACCGTGGTTACAGTGATCGGTCTCGTCCAATAGATCTTACAGCAGTGTTACAGACAGTAAAGCTTAATAAATCATAACATTCTTGCATCTCACTAACTCGATACAATATCATAATATTTGGCGGTGACAGTCAGATTGTATAGTTCAAGGCTGCTGTGACGTCATCATGCAGTGCCCTCACTCCTATAGAAGTTTCACACACTTTCGGTAGCCATTTTGTTTAGTGTCCCCTAACCTGCTGGCGAAATACTCTTACCAGTAGATACTTTTTCCGAAATATATTACAGGGTGAAATGTGATAAAAAAGCAAGCAATGTTGCAATAAAGCTAATTGTTTTCAAACAAAATAGAAATATCGACACCAGCGGTTTGTAATGATAGATTGTGTATACTCGCTTGCGAAAAAAGTGCACCCGTATCCAACTAGCATTAGAATCCCGATAAAACCAAGTCACAAAATGGTGTGTTTTCACGAACGTTGATGCTACATTCGGGCCCGTTTTCTGGTAACACCAATTTATAATATTGCTGTAGTTTATGATACACATTTAAGACTTTAACCAACCATGTTTACACCGAGGGAAACAGTCAATTAATGAGGTGGGCATACAGCATACTAGGAACATGCTACTGAAAACAGTATTAAAAATATTCGGCAAGAAAAAGACTATTCTCAGACTTATTTCATAATACTCCCGCATATATTGTAACTTCAAAAGTAGTTTTAGTTAAATCATGTCTGTTGTAGGCAGCTAACGAGTCATTTTCTTTACCATCGAACTTTCTTATTTTTTTATTTCTGCAGCAACTATAACAATGTCAGGTTCGCGTGTTTATAGGCTGTTTGCGCCAACAACAATGAGAAAGTCTTGGTATATAAGAAAACGACTCGTTTGCGTTGTAAAATATGTGTGATTCAACTCGAATATATTTTAATACTTACGCCCTCTTCATCGAATGTGTGAAGAATATCTTACGGACGTGTATGAAGCAATAAAACAATGTCTGAAAGCACAAGTCATTCATTTATGTATTTTGGTTGGTTGGTTTATTTCCAAAAATGTTTATTGATGAAAATGAGAAAATCTAAGGGTGAAGTGAAGAGGCCAGACTTTTATCATGTTCTACCCCGCCTCCTCTTTGTGGAATTGAAGAAAACGATGACATATGAATCAACTAACTCCTGTGTTTTAGGTGTGCTATTTGAAAATGTGAGTTGACCGATTGGACTGTTTACACCCTCAGCGGCAGAAATGAAAATAAGTCGCATTTCATATATGTACGCAAAGACACTTTACCAACGTGGCTAATTAAACATGCAAAGGTATGGACGAGCCATGTAGCCTAAAGGGGAACCTTTCAGGCCCAGTGATTGCACCAAAGAATCGTGGGACACTATTGTTTATGTGGTTTACAATGTTAATTTATCTTTTAATTTTGTTATCCATTGTAATTTTAATCCAGAAAGTAAATTTGTTGTGAGATTAGGCTTAACTGGAAGTGCCTCTTTAAGCATTTCAAAGTATTCTCGACAAATATTAATAGATCAAATAACTATATATTACTCACACCAAAAGGCAAAAAACACAAATTGTCAAGTTTTTACGAGAGCTGAGTTTGTTGCTGAACTGGGTTGAGAGACGGACTGAAAGAAGAGATTTACAACGAATCGCTACTCTTTGATGAGTACACTGTGTATTGAACGCAGGGACAGCACACATCTCAGATTAAATGGGATTATTTTGCAAATAAAGTTTGTTTCTTACTAGTATTTACTTATTTTTATTTCTAGATTTTATTTTAATTTTACTATGTCTTTCATTATTTTGAAATTAGTTGTTGCATCAGAAATTGTTAGTTAGCTTGTTAGGTAAAGTTGAAATTAGTATTTGGTATATCCATAATTCTATATGTGTTAAATATGACTGAGCATAATATTGATGTTTTGAAGAAAATGAACATTTTTTGTGTGGGTTGGTCCTGATAGGTTTGCCAGGACAGCAATCGGTGGTATTAAAAAAGAGGTTTAAATGTCTTAATGAGAGAGAGAGAGTACATGCCTGGGAAACTATCTACAAATTACTATACAAAATAACAATAGACACTTTAATAATGACAAATGTAAAACTAAATACAATTTTGCTTAGATGTTCTTGTCTAAAATGTGTACCGTTTCTGTAAAGGGGGAACGGAAACTACTAAGCACCTTATGCTAGGCTGTCCTTTTGTTCAGTAGTTTTGGTAGAACATTTCTGAGTGATGGGGAAAACATATAGGGTTGAGAAATACTCTATCTGATGAAACAATTCTGTCTGGAGATCCACATAAGCCATTGTCATTATTAGTAGCTAAGCGTTTTATTTTTATCTGAAAATGTATCGGAACAATTCCATGTTTCTAACGTCTTGAACCTTTTGTTTTATAATATTCTCACAGAAGAATGAATATGTAATTTCCAACAAGAAATGGAAATTGAATGCACCTACAAAGACAGAGGGTCAATGTCTGACTATTTTGACTATGTAAAAATATTTCATATGATTGTTCAAGTAAAACTGAAATGTATGTTTTAAGAGACTCAATAATAAAAAAAATATTTAAATATAAAAGAGAGACACATGAAACAAATTAAATTCTCGACGAAGCAATATGCTGGAGATGGACATATAGATAAATTGAAACCTTAAGCCAAGTTATATAGGACATTCTGGATAATCTCCGCAAGTCGAAATGTGATTGACTCAGAGGAAATCTATAAAAGTAGTCAGAAACCTCACAAACAAAAATTGAGAAACATGAAACAGTCTTTGTTTGGCTACGTCACATGCAATATTTGTTGGCAACCACAGCCATTGGCCAATTATAGTTTCTTTAACAATATCAACACGGAATTCTACCTCCATAATTGCTTCCAGTGTTATTTTTCCAAACATTTTGTCCAAGATCTGTAGTCAACGGGGAACTATGTCCATTTAGTCCCAAAATAACGAATAAATTTGATAAAAATACACAAAACTATTACTAGGCAAAACGCCGACCATTTCACAATTATTATTAGATTGTGGTAATTGTACATAAAAACAAACATGTCAATTAATTACCACCGCGCTAACCCCAGCGTGTTGCCAACAAATGTAACTTCAGATATTATTTGTATAAGTAGATGTGTGCACGCTAGACCGCATTATCGTTTTCATGTTACGTAATGTCGACTGGTCATTACCGATATACTTTCACAAACAATTGTGGCGTTATGAACGTGTACCTATATACTCGGCATAACTAGTATGGAAACTCGGTACTTTCACGATAGTACGTAGTATGCAGTAGCCGAAATTGGATTATCAACATTCCAACAGCGGCTAAACAGTTTACAATAATTAGCAACCTAGGTGGTGTAATGACTGTTTAACAAAGTAATTATATATACAATTTGATACGATCTACGCGGTTGGGTTGAAATCGAGTATAGATGCCCAGATTGGTGGAGCCGAGAGTGGAGTGTCGGCACAGTGGGTTGTGTCTGAAATGTCACCTTCTATCCGTGTCGAAATACGCATCTCCCCGATATGAAACCGCTGCGTGGCAAATTACTCCTCAATTATATGCAAAGATTTGTTTTATTCATTTTCGAGCATAGACCATTTTCGACTTTTAAGTCATTTGTCGAAGCGTGTGAATAGCCGCTAAACTACACCCACAAAATCAAGATGTCATCATGGAAATGTTTTTTACCCTGGTCGATAACATACAGATTCCCTGAACTTTTTGGACACATTGTTAATATTAAAGCGGAGTGGTCGTCGCGCTACGCATGTGCGACATTTGGGTTGATTAACATTGATTTTTCCACAATCCAATGCGCTCTTCAAATAGAAATCACAAGTATGAGGTTTGACTGGCCTGGGCGCAACTTGCACTGAATACCGCCAGTGACTCTTTCGATACCTGCCAATCACCTAAAAATTACCTAATTAAAGCTTGGAAACGTCTCAGTTTGTACTCGTTGTCTGCATAACAGTCAAAGTCCGAGTCACCATCTTTGTTTATATGAGACCCATATATCTCGCGCATGCGTAGCGCGACGAGTACCGCACTTTAAGCAAAAGTGTTATCATTTTGTCACCAATTATATATTTAATATTTAATTCAATCTGATACACTAATACACAGGTCCGGAAATCTTTAATGCAAAGTAAATATTCCCTGGATTTAATTTTAACAGCCCGGCGACTCGATGTTGCATAGATAATTAATTCGGTTTGAAATATGCTGGTTTGTGAAAGAAACAATTCTATTCTATTGAATATTCACTCAGGGTTTAAAACTAACATCCATCTTTATAATTATAACTCTAGGGGGTGTGCGCTTATACATCCGGGGTCTTAATGAAAATGTGAGTATCCAAGACAGATTTCAACATTTGAACACACGTCGACGTATTTCTCTGGAAGATGTCGTCATCGAAACAGGCGCTCTCAGATGTGGTCAAAATTTGGAATGATACGCGATGTATACCAGTTAGTAATGTCAAAATATTCGTCTGGCACATTTATTTCAAGTTAAAACTCCTAGCCAAAGAATCAGGTGTCAACTTGCAGACTATTGCAGTGGTTGCACGTGCACTGGTACATTTGTTTTGAAGCACGCATACATATATACGACTGGCGAAAAAGTGGTCAATATTGAATATACGATGGGGAATACAGCCAGGACAGCAGCACACAAACCGTGACACAGGAGCGAAAGCCACAGCGTGAAAATAGGGTTTACATTTTATCAATTTAATCGACGCGATGAACGTCGATACCAAATTCCGTATGTTACACAATTGCATATGATCACGTGATTATTGCGAGATTAAGCGTTAACTTGTGAACCCAAGCAATTAAACTTTAAACTTTGGGGGAAATACTTTACATATTACTAATAAAACCCAGTGTCAATAACAGACGATTACGACATCGTTATTCAAAATAAGTTTATTACTGAACTATTATAAATCGCGAATTTCGCTCGGTAAGTTTGATATATTTAGATACACCGCGTCATTTTTAATGATATTATGATTAAGCATGGTCACACACCCCGTGAAATAAACCGTTCTGATTTTGATTTAAACTTGAGAATTATATACTTTAGCATCACACATTTTTGGGGGAAATGTTGTTTGAGGCAGTCCCTTAAGTGTATCCCCAAAACAAAACTTATAAATAAATAATGTTAGATACACTGTTATCGCTCCGTAATATTTAGTAAACAGACATATTATAATATCGATGTCAGAATTCCGCTCACGGTGATTAAAATTGAAACACTCCTTCACTCGAGACGTTTTTCCTACCGATTACACGGATACACTGTGTATCGGGTTTCAAAAGAAAGGTTTCCCAGTTATCGAACACGCCGAGTGCAGTCAGACCGTCTTCAACTACGGCGCGCCTACCGTCTTGTTGTCTGCACATTAACATTTTAATTGATGGAATATCTGACATGATCTGGGTGCTCTTATCACGATGGGTCATCAATAATCGACTTGGTTTACCCAATTAATTGCATTATCGAAAGAAATAACTTCAAATCCACTTTTTGAGTATTGACAAATACACCACTAAAGAGAATCACCCCAGAAAAAATAAATCTAAGACACTCGTATTGTAAGTCAATGTCATTTTTGTTATATTAGTTAGTGTAGATATTATTGTGTTTATTTATTTGTTTTTTTATCGGTAGATAAGTGACTTTCTGATTTATAAACACGTTGCGAGAAGTGTACACAAACTTCACAACATTGCGTATTTAAAATATACGAGCATCGGCAAAAAATCGTATACTAGTAATTCAAGTGCAATGTTAACAAATACAAACATTTATGTTGAACTTGGAAGAAAATGTGCATTTCAATGATTGGCATATTTGAACGAACCCTGAGGTTATGTAGTCTGGAAATGTTCTCGATCTACAAGCATTAAGGAGACAGCCGATTGCGCATGCCCCTGCGGGCATCTCCTTGTTGTTCAAAACTGTGCGGGTTGTCTGATTATTTTGAAAGATATCAGAAATTGGGGTTTCCTCGCACTAATCAATTTACTAAATAGAGCAATTTGTTTTGTCAGTTTGAATGTATTTTGGTTTGGATAAGATCAGTTTGTGTGGGTATGTGTAGTTATCTCAGATGTAATGTGCTAGCTACAAGTCCACTGCCTGTCGACTCCAGTCCAGCGGAACCGGATGGGTGTGTTGGCAGCGAGAGCGGTTAACCGAGTGGTGGGCGAATATGGGTTTGGGACATGGAGATGATTTAATCGACCATTAAAAGCTTTGATAATATTTTTGGCCTGAGTAACTAAGACGGAACAGGTAATCGTTAATGATAATGTTAACAAAAACTTGTTAATGATGATCGGCCGGACTTACTGTCATGGAGGTCCATCGCTACTGTACTCTATCAGTACAAAGCATTCATATCCCACACATCATTTGCATTTAGCGCTTCCAAAATCAGTTATGATAGTACTAATAACAAATAAATAATCATAGCAACACATTGATAATTGATACAGATGGTATAGTTTATTGCCGCATACATTGATCACGGAAACGGGCCGGGGAATATACGTATACACACATATATTATATATATTATTTCTTTTTTATTGAACTAGGATGTTTTTAACGTGTGTTGGATAGATACCAGAGCCGCTGTTGATGTGTCTTTGCCTGTGTATGTTATGGTGAAATAGCCTTCCTAACTATATTAGAAATATTTTCAATCGCAATACTTCCAGGCAAACATTGAAAGCACATATAGCCAACTCACATAGTTAGTTTGCTATTTACATACCTGTGGTGAAAAACAACTACCATCAAAAAATGTATTGTCAACCGAGTTTATTGCATTTATATTGATTGTTATTTCTATTAGATTGTATAAATGTAATTGTATTTCTTAACAAAACGGCCCGCCAAAATGATTATTTAGCTTCGGGAGCAGACTAAGCTATTTTCTGCTGCCCAACCATTACTGCTCATCTTATATAATTATATACTTTAATTTAATGTGGATTTCCTCATGATTTAATGTGAATTAGTCTTGATTTTATTAGCTATGTATCCTCTAGCATAAGGGTGAATAAAAGCGATATAAAAACTTGAAATGTTGTTAAAATCAAAACCTCAACTGACGTTGTATCCTTTTCGAAATGTTTTATCCTGGGTATGACGTCACTACATATGTGTGGACCGTTTTCGTGACACAACTATACTTGATACGATTGTTACGAAAACACTTTTATACTAGTACGATCCGAAAATTTCACCCATCTTCGTATTTTGGAGGGTATAATTTCATTAACAATGAGAGTTTTTAATTAACCTTTTCAGAAAAAAATTAACATTATGATAGGAAATATTAGGGTTTAATATTTTAAATCACTGCTGTTATAGGCCAATAATATCTCCGTTAAGTGCCAGGATGTGTGACCTTTAGGGGTCATGCACTTATACGACATATTGGATCCATTTTGATAACCCTGTCGGTCCAATTTTCTTAGTCTATATCCTGATAACTGTTGTAAATCGTATTAAAACTACATTTATATGGTTATTGTGAATCGTAATTAATCTCATATACATAATAATTGCAATTGTATAATTAAAACAAAACTTGACGAACTATGTATATTTACTGACAGACAGTTGTACCTAATCGTTCGTATAGCGTTTAGACATAATGAGACGCGTAAATACAGCACATGTCAAACTAATACACGCTATAAACAGAAATAACACCGAATACGTTGTGTTAGCAACAGCTATGTATTCACGATACGTATTTTTTTTTCGAAATACAAACTGTGAGTTCAGTGGAATAAAACGCAACCTTAAACTATATCAACGACACTACAGTAAATGTGATCCCCGGTTTCACCCCATTTTGATTACTATTTTGACATCAACATTTACTGAACAATGAATTATTTATTTTTGGACACCGCAAAGGTTCGCAATATTGTGGTACAACTCATCAAAGGAAATGCCGAATTTAAATATATAATGCAAAAAACAGGCATTTGGCACCTTCTTAAACTACCCGACAGTCAAAAAATACGAGAACACTTTTAAATCCGGGACAACAACAGCAAGAGTTGAATCGGGAAGAAACTGTTTTTTTTTTTAGTTTTCGGAAGTTGTTTACACCTTTAATCTCACAGTTGTCATGGCAACAAGAAACTGGAGATGGTTTGGGGAGTGATTGTATGCATGGAAGTAATTTAACCCAGTCACCAAGGTAGTGTTTTTTAAATAAGGGCTCACCTGATGTCTGCAATGGAGAAACGGAGAATTCCACGGCTGACTAGTCAGCGGTCACCACTCTCAAGTAAAGATGGCGATAAACAGCGTTACTATATGTCAACACAACTCGTACAGAGTATGGATCTATTGAATTTGTCGCTTATGGACGAGACGCATTACAAGACTGGTCGGGGTAATAGAAAAACTGTCAGTACTTTTCCCCCGTTCCGGTTCGATTCTAGCGATGCCAATATGGAGTTTGGAACAAACCTGCCGAGTATACGGGTGTTCCCGGCACCGACGTGCAACAGACCCGGAAAAAGAGACCCAAACTCGAAGCGAGAACTCATCACAACTCACGTGGACCCTAAAGATGCTAAAGAAATGCTCGGGAGAGCATCGGCTCATGCACCGCTTTCAGCCAGTCATGGTGATCGGTTGAACGCTACCTGGATACCAGAAACTCCAACTGACTTGAAATATGCCGACAAATTGGACAGAGAATTTCACAACAAGAGCCTTCTCGCCAGAAAAGTGAGAGTGGCCCCGTTAACGGAGACGTACTTAAAAACCCAGCGCGACGAAGACACTCCGGCCAATCGGACACAAAGAATTGTACATTGGTTAAAAAACGTCACACCAATGCGCCGACCAAGGGAACCCCATATTAGACACAGCTCCGATAAAAATACCAAAGACGATGTCGACAGACTACCGACAATTTCATTTTAAAAATAGAATTTGTTATCAAATTTTACATTTATTATGATAAACGAGTCACAATTGTGATGAGTTGGGGATTACAATATCAGTTACATTCACGACAGGACGGTCTTGTTGACGGAAACATCGTTTTGCGACCTTTGAGGACATAAGTGAAACTTCATCCGTTCCCATGGGTTCATGCCTCTCTCAAGCTACAAGGGCGTGTAACTGTCGATGACCAAAGAAATTGAAAATATTTTAATTTAATTTAAATTATATTATTGTAATAGAAATGTAAACGTTACTGAATGTTTTAGCACAAGAGTACCGTGCATGTAAAGTCACCGCTCATTGAAAAATGCAAAGCGGGAATTCGGCATATATGGTAGGAAGACGACATATTCCTATTGATAAGCTATTATAGCGGTTGTTAAGCTTCCAGTTATTGATTCAGTAAATGACAAAACAAAACAAAATGTTTCACGCTACTCATGTTGAAGTGCTGAGCTGAATCGATTTCCGCTGTTTTATACCAAACAAAAAAAAATTTTAAAACATTTTAAAGTTTGAAGTTTGTGAGTTGTTTTATTAAATGTTTTGCACCCTCCTGCTAAATTCATTATTATTGAAAATAATGATCTCCGTCCACGGCAATTTTTGCGATATTACACTTATCAAACGTCTTAACATATCTTTTACATATAATTTCAAATAACTGCTTGAGTGGTCATTTGCTATTTGTCAATGAATGGTAATTATCTAATTGATATTACACTGTCGATGCGTATACGGTTTACCGGAGTGTTTCTCACGCACATCCACCGACTGTATTTATTGTGTGATCAGGAGAAAGAAACTTTTTTTAAGTTTAATAACATAGATATGTATTTTTGTTTCATGTTGTTGATTTCATAGCTTTGTAAATACAGATTATATTTTTAAAAAAACTGGAGCGTTGTTTATATTTTAAATGTGACTAGTTTCGACAAGTGTATATAAAGTTTGGCCTATTTAGTGCGAGCACGAGTGAATACAAGCACAGTATTGTATACAGAGAGATGGAGTTGTTCCACTTCACCAAACCATTGTTTCGGTCTTTGTTTGTAGTCGCTGTGGCGAGAGAAACATAATCAGGTGCGATTGTGATCGCCTATTGGTTTCGTTGTCAAAACATTCTTAAGTTACCCCTATATTGAGATTATTGCGATTCTGTTGGAGTTCATTGTGGAAAATCTACTAGAATGTCTATCCGATATAGTCAACCGAGATTGTTGCCATACCAAATGGTAAGAGAAGCCGATGTGAAGTTTCCTTTCCGAGGATTGGTTTTCCTGCCTGCCAAACTTACAATGCATAAAACGAGGTCGTCTTTGTTCGCTCTCGCTACATCTCACTAATCACAGGTGAAGCCGTGCCGTGTGATATTGATCCAATCGTTTTCATGATACGTACCCCGCAAAGCTGTCAAACTGTGATTTCCAGTGGTCACGAAACGCCGTGATTTGACCATACCCACCTATCCCCGGCTGTCACAACAACAACAGGAAGAAATGATTCAAATCATACGTAATGATCTGACTGTTAGTGATAATAATATGATACGGTATTTTATTTGTTTGTCCCCCCGTTTACTGTATACTTTATATGTACAGAGTAGTTCTTTCGTAGCTGATACCTGTTACCCATGTCACGGTTCGCTGCTTCCGGCTCGGCCGCTCTTCGGTAATCGGGGCGATCTCGATAAAGCGGCTTCAAAGATCTACTGCCACACATTTTATACGTTTGAATAAAATATGCCTATTGTGGTAATTGTTTTATGTAATTTTGCGATTGTGCATCCGTATTTACGGAAGAAGTGTAGAACCCACGCTAACCATTGGCGAGGTATATACTAGTATACGACTTGACCCATGATAATCACAACACATTGGACATCCGCTCATGGACTGAATAACAATCAAAGTTGATTCCCCAAAAAACAACAACCTAATGTAAATCGTAAATACGATAGCTGATTTGAGCCAAAATACGTTAAAGTGTTTACCATCGTACTTCTTTGTTTTTGTTTTTATGAGCGGGAATTATGAGAAAGTTGAAGGACTAACCAAAAGTCGCGGACAGTATTTCTAACGCTAGTCGCTGAAATAGCACACATATTATTACTGGTTGTTATACAAGAAATCCGTTATTAGCTCACCCACGCATGACCGATGCATCAATTTATGTTCATTGGGCGAGAAACAATAAGTTCTAACATGCATACGTAAATATTAATTTTAAAATTGGTGAAAGCTTCTAGAATCGATAAATAAAATATATAGATATTGGTGGTTTCGGACGAAATATCTTTTCGCAATGATAGATTTGAATGATGATAAATATCCCCGAAACGTTTGGTTAGGGGTATATTGAATAATGACCAAAGATTACGATTACGTACATAAATATACGTTTGCTGATTGGTAAACACACCGGCTTTATTTTTATAATACTATCTAGCGTGGATGTTGTGGATACACCTATACACATGGCCTTGAACGATCGACTTATCAAGTACCAATTAACATATCTCTCCCAAATGAAATATAACTATGTCGCTGCGCGTGAACGATTCTTTATTATCCTGGTACGAAAATGTCGTAGCGTAACGGAGCTAGCAACATATATTCCCCGGCTTATCTCAATGATATACTATTACAAGCAGAAATAGGGATATGCAAGACAGTACGAGCGCGCCAGATATTCTACACTCAGTCCAAAGCCAATTGAAGTACGCCGACTTGTTTGCAAACTCCCGTTGAAACGCGTTCCGCAACTCGAATGCGAATCTAACACGGCGTGGATGTGGAACGGAAATTATCCGGTAAGTGGAAACAAGGGAACTGCTTCGCGATGTAACATGCAATTGCTAATTTAATAGACTTGAAACACGACTCTTGTGTCAATTTGCGACTTCTAGACGCGAAAATTTGACGAGTTAAGGGGCCTTGATATTACGAGGGCGTTTATGAATGAGCCACAATGCGTGTGCCGTGATTGGCCAACGGAGATGACGTCGTTGAAAGTTAACTTATATCAACGAAGTTAGCCGTGAATGGTAGTACATATGTTCACTTCTATGAATGATCCGTGGAAAAGACCGATTGCCAACATGTATCACCAACATAGCGTACAGAGATCGCCTCCAAGCTATCTAAGTAATCCGGCGTTGGATTATACAACTAATCCGGCTTATCCGGCATCAATGTGGTTTAATGCGTCCGCTATGAGTGCCGCTAATCCTTTTAATACTGGGTACGTTCCACCGAGTTATTCAACGCCGCCGCCACCACCAATGCTAACACCGAACCATCAAAGACAATACTTCCCGTGTTCGGCGAGTCTCAGCGCCACTGATTTCGGCTGGCTGTCGATACCGACGCAACAAGAACTCTTTAAGCTTGTACGTCCACCGTATTCGTACTCCGCGCTGATTGCGATGGCTATTCAGTCCGCCGGGGAGAAGAAAATAACACTGAGCGGTATCTACAAGTATGTCTCAGACAACTTCCCATTCTACAAGAAGAGTAAAGCTGGCTGGCAGAATTCCATCCGCCACAATCTCTCACTAAACGACTGTTTCAAGAAGGTGCCTAGGAGTGAGGACGACCCAGGGAAGGGTAATTACTGGATGCTGGACCCTAACTGCGAAAAAATGTTCGATAACGGCAACTTCCGAAGGAAACGTAAACGACGCGGTGATAGCAGTACCACCGCAGCGAACAGCGGTGTCCAAGGCAGCAGTCTGAATTCCTCATCGTCCACTGCCAGCACGACCAGAGAAACAGCTAAGTCTCAAACAAGTCACGCAGATACAGTCAAATCCACGAACAATGATACGACAATACTGACGGCGGCGACAACACCATCGCAAACACCAATCACGGACGCTCTGCTGAGCGGTGCTTACCATCAATCGATGGCATCACATGTGACTCCAAGCACAAACCAGTGTAACTTCAGCGTGAGTAGTCTCTTACAAAATCACTGTAGTTCTGGTCATATTTAGTAAAGCATTGCGTATTGTGCGGACATATCTATACGCCTACTAAAGAGACAACCCATGACAAGAAAAAACATTTATTTCCATTACCTTCGTCGAGTATTTTCCGATTTACGAAAGTATGGAAAGATGGTATATATTATAAAAGTTGTGTATATATTCTTTAAAACTTCAGAAATACATGATAGATTATATTAATTTGTTCGACAGACACACATCATCGCGTAGTTGTTAGCAAATCGTCTGACGAATATGCCGTTAGATTTAACCCATTCATGTTGATGTGTCGTGTGTATGGCCAATTACGAATATGCCAGCCACCATATATTTTAAAGCTACAAATCGACAAATCGGATTTTGTGAAACTTTCTATCTTCATTTAATCGAGTAAGATCATGAGATTATTTTATTATTGTTTGAGAATTTGAAATATGTCTTGACATTATGTGATTACTTTAGAACCTCGATCTTAATACAAGTAATATTCCGAGTCCAAAAAACGAATCTTTTAGTTGCATCTTCTTTAGGCGGATAACGCCGAGTGAATGGCAGTTATGGCCTGACATTATTGTAATAAGACTTCTTTGCGTCAGTTTCATAGTTGTTAATTTTGAATGACGATCGATTGGGGTGAATACTCGGAATTAATATTATCAATTACAATAATTCTATTCAATCGATTGAGGTATTAGAAATTATGAATAATAGCAAGACGACCATTGGCTTGATCACCGGACATGGGAAATTGCCGCGACATTTAACGTTAGTAATATACATATACTGTTTTTGTTTATTGTAAATATATTATATTTTGTGAAAATGTTATTAGAATTGACAGTATATATCAGTAAAACAATTCTCCATGATGAATAAAATAGTTGGCTGTTTCTGCATTTATTCCGTATTCTAGTAATTTGTCAGATAGAATAGTTTATCGAAAGATGTTCGGAAAATGGGAAAAGTAAATCTTAAAATAATAATAACTATTATTTGTTATTAGTTATAAGAAAATGCACAGCATGTTTAAACAGATGAAAAATCAAACGATACACACAACCCATGTGATTGGTGTGATCACACTACAAATGTGGTTTATCGACTGTTTGAATGAATGTTTGTTTTTTGGGGGGCATGTACGTAAATCGAAC
Organism: Saccoglossus kowalevskii; assembly: GCF_978046115.1. Lineage (NCBI taxonomy): Eukaryota > Metazoa > Hemichordata > Enteropneusta > Harrimaniidae > Saccoglossus > Saccoglossus kowalevskii. The sequence goes on along the minus strand of NC_140650.1, from coordinate 13,195,569 downwards.
GAAAAGTCCACCCTGAAAATACATCTCGTATATAATTTATATTTTGTAGCTTCTGCCTTAGTTATTGTAAAATGGTGTGCATCCTTAATTCATATATGCAGAATAACTCTACTTGTAATCTTGCACTATGGGTCGTACGTGGTGGGGTGTACGCAACCATCACGGCAACACACGATCCTTCAAGTTTATATGGGAGAAGGTAGAATACATGGCTGTGGAGCCACAACACCGATCACGGCCAAACCATTCATTCATAGTAAATCTCGCCCAGTTACGGATGATGTTTACATGGTCAATAATGTACAAGTATTTGTTGACAAGATCAACTAAACTATCTGATGGAATGCCCGTTACTACGCAGAAATGAACAACGACGAAGTGTTACATTGTCCTGTATACAACGGCAAACGCCCAGCTAACACTTTTACGATGGGGGAAGAGGCGAGGCGGCGGGGAAACTATCAACAGCAAAGGTTGCGGGGGAAGGCAGGGGACCCGGAAGGAAAAAAATATAAAATTGTCGACACTAAAGCGATTTTAATAACTGTTTGTACGTTTGTTTAGTCCAGTGAGTACCATATACAAATCGATTATTAAAATCCCACACACAAATAGGTATTCCACTCTTAATAAAAATGTCGGCACTACTTTGAATTTCAAGAACCGGCTTGCGAACAACCAAGAAACCAATTGGGGATGTTGATTCGGCGGTGTCCCGGCCTTCATTATTCCAATTTATGTTGTAGGCAATTTAGATCATTTAAAGACAGGAACAGGCTGGCATAATCTAGACAATTGATTGTTCAACGTGTTTTCGCAATACAATAACTTTATATGTCCGATTTAATTCCATGTGAGTACCTTTAAATGATTGGACCTCGACATTAAACGAACAATACGGTTCTTCATGGTGCTTTACCGTAAATTTGGCACGACACATCACAGGTCCTCAAGTGGACTATTTTACGACTATCGATAGGTATTTAAAAGTTATCCCTAATACATTTTAAAGAAATCAGCAACAACTATTTAACGTCTCTCTTCTCTCACTCTGTGTCGGCACTTTCAAACACCCTCAGTGAAACGGGTCGCATGCACGTGCCATTTCCCGACAGTTGAAATATGGGACGTTGTTATATTAAAGTAACCACATTTAAAATTGTATTTATTGACGTACTATTGTTTTTTATTTTCTATAAACGGATTGCTCGTGTAAGCAGCGCATTCGTACATCGCGAAATACATCTCGTATAAGTGGGCCGTATAAAGCCACAGTATGTATCGGGCTGTACGGTAAATTATGTGCGTTCATTGTCGGAACAAACGTCTTGATTATTTTATCATAAAACCGTACGCTTAGCTGTGTATAATATTTGTACTTCCGGTCCACTTTCAGTGTTGACCGCTCCTGATGTTTTATGATACACGGAAAGCATTGAGATGGCGACTAAGTAGATTTCGTGTCACGGGGGGGGGGGGGGGTTGTTGGTTACACAATACTGAAATCACAACATCTTTACAAGTCGTTGTCTCTGTTGTGGAAGAATTTCCCATAACACACGTGTGTAAAACGTTCACTGCCGTAATGATTTCCTCCACAGCGACTCACAACAGATGTATTGCGAACGGACCGCCACTGTGACAATAAACGCTTTGTAACTTCACGTCAGTCGTAAAACTTTAAATAGGGCTTCGCGGTCTCGTGCCAACCAGACATGAAACGGAAAAATGTGTACATAAAATAGAGACCCCATGAAATCACATAATTTCAACAAACGTGAATAAACACCGTGAAATGGACCGAGCACTCCCCGCGAAGTCATCAAATTATTGAGTACTATAGTTGTGTGTTTTTCCAAGTCGATTCTTATCGACTTCTGCTGTAATTCCCATGCAGGGTTCGGTGTCTTTGCAAGCGGGTTCATAAATTGCGATGTGACGTTAACGAGTTGCGTACTCACAGAGCGTCATTACGAGTCAGTCTTAGCTTTTCTGACTAGGTAATATGAATACTGGAGCTCAATATTTTCTTTTATATTTTCAATATTTTAAAATAATTTGAACGAAATGCAGCCTCCTATCGAACTGGTACTTACATAGGAAAGGTGTATGTATATGAGTGGGAGCCGGCAAATGAGATCCATTTTTGAGTCACGGAGAAGGATTTACTTTTTTTCTGTCTTCAGTCAAAACAAAAATGGTTTAAATTCAGCACCTGCCGGTGAAAATAGTTCATAAATGTGAGAAAATATCCAGGCAGCGTAGCTTTACAACTTGTTTGTGTTATTTATATATGGTGGTCAACCACAGGCTGAAGACACCGTGAATTTCCTACAACCTTTCAAAAATTACCAACTATGAAAATGAAATATTTCGCCGAAATGTCGCAGTTAATCACGAGCAATACAACTAACAGTAACTTTACAAACTTATAACAGTAAGGAACTCTCGTTCTCTTCAATTCTTTTCAATTCAATGTTATAAACTACGAGTGACCATGGTCATGACCTGATTTTCAGGAAGGACTAGAAACATGACAACGAACAACTGATATATACAATTCATAATTCTTGTTTCCAGCTGAACAACATATTGTTTATTGCATTTGTTTCAAAACAGAGATTTGATCTTTGTTTGGAGTCCGAGTTTTTCATTTTTTGCTCTAAGTGGTGACTTTTTTATTCAGATGATTGCAGCAATATCGCAATCAACTATAATAATTCCTATTAGTGGAATTTATGTGTGGATACAATTTTCAAAAGAATCACCTAGGCAAACCGGGACATGATTTGAAAATGTGTCTACCGAAGAAAAGCGGGTTTAACTATGACAATCATTTAACCATTACAAATTTCAAAAAGTCTGTTTTTCAATAGAAACATTAAAAACAAACAAACAAACATTAGCGGATTCACTGTCTGTTTAGATTAGTTGATTTAGATTTGGGATTAACGCCTAAGAAAACACCAATATGTTTCGGAGAGTCATATTGAGGCGGTGTTACTTCGTGAGATCGGTACGAACAGTAAGGTCAGGAAGTTTAACGTTGTTGATTTTTTTCCACAAATGTCAGAAAGGTTTCTTCATTTGTTCAATTCCAGCAAAAAATGGTTAACAACAAATTCATACAAGTCTCATTACGTAATCTACAAATAATTAATTAAATTGTGGTTTTTCAATCTTTTGTTTTTCGGATGTAGCGTAAATTGCCGTACATAATCTCACTACGAAAAAAAATCGACGAACTGGAAGAAAAATTACCGGAATAAAACATGCAGCCTTTTCATAAATTGGAAATTGCGAAACAATAAACAAGCACAGTTCATATGGTTCTAATAGTTTTAAAATTGGCAAGAAAACGTCAGATAAATAAATAAAACAATATTTAAAGATTTATACTATCCGAATTTCACCAAGCTGCTATATTCAAATTAAGATATCCTAATCGATAATCAAGTTCAGCGATTGATAACATATTTCCCCCGAAGCAAGTAATCAATTTTTCCATCCAAACTGTTCACGGAATTAAAGAAAGATGCAAGCATCACGAAATCCCGTGGGCCAAGCAGAGTTTCCTCCCCTTCAAATTAAAGAGGACGTAAAACGACTGACGGCGGGACTGCGCTGGGCTTCAATGAAAATACTCAGTTTACACACAGAGTGGGAAGGTGAATTGTTTATGTATGCGACTGTATGTAAATGACACGGTATTGCTCCGATACACAGAGCGGCATGCTATGGGCCATTGCACTAAATTGCCAACTGCAGAGCTTTTGCCTACCAATTAGAACCCGAGTCCGGGGTCTTATAGCCGCAACAATGAGATCAAATCACACACCCTGCTTACAATAAACACGGCACAATAAGTCATAATTGTGGTTTGATTACCGCGCCGCGGACGGCTTGCAGATAAGTTTCTATCTAAACAGTCCCGCGATGGCCGCAGCACGCCCCGTGTCGGTGTCACAAGAGTTTGAGAAGGCCGGTGGAAAAACATACATTAATTTACGATGTAGCATAAAGCACCATGTCCGTTCCATGTCGACAATCGACCTCGGAGCATTGTTCAACTGCGAGGTCTAGTATTACAGGAGTCCATTTTTGTTGAGAAATACCGAGCCGATTTGCATTTACTATGTATGGGAGCCAGAACCGCATAGTACCCCCGACGTTTGAGCCAATGGTGGTAGAACACATTGGACATTATTGAATCTCTCTTAAATTTGTAATGAATTCCATTTTAGCTGGGATGATGTAATAATAAGAATAAGAAAGTTGAAACATTTTATTTTTAGCAGAGTTTCTAGCTGACTGGATATAATTAAAAAAATATTGTCTAAATATTAAACATAGACTTCATAATACCTGGTATTGGTATTGTTTAATTCAATTGTATTACTTTGAAATGATTACACACCTCGTATTGTTTTGTTGCAAAATTCAAGATATTTCCTTGGTTAAGGAATGCTTTAGTTTTTTCTTCAGATTGATCGATCATTTATCCCATACCCAGACAAAAGTAACTTCCAACCATCACTGAAACAAATCCGACACTCCTAAAATCGTGGTTTCATAGAATTGTGAAAATGTGTTTAAACTGTAAAATTAAACTATGTCCTATCATAATCTTATTGTAAAGGCTAACAAAAAAAATATAAAATAAATAAATAAATAACACAATACAGGTGCTCAACAAGCGCAACACAGTGAAAAATCGAACCATGGTTATTATACTCGAAAATATTGTTTGTTTCAAATCATCCGTTCTGTGTCATATACTACTAGTAGGTAGAAAAAGTGTAATACATGTATTCAACTTTCACCTAATAAATGAGTCTAACGCTGTCCGCAAATAAATGTGAAACTACCAATACACTGTGTTATATTATATCTAAATATGAACAACGTTATAAACACCGAGTTGTCGACGATATAGTTTTACCGTTTTTTCTGAATTCATTCATGTGACCAGCCTGAGAAATAAAGGTCATTCCTCTCAAAAAGCTAGCTCGTGGCCCCTCACAGAGTTATGAATGTATCCAGTCGCGATATATCTATTTTATTACCCAATCTACAAAGCCATACTAGTATTTATGCATATACATCTCGTAGATTACTCCTAGATGTCGATTTACTCTATACGCAAAAATATTTCTAGGGAATTGTGCATGGAAAGGTCCATCTATAAATATGTTGTTGTCTTGGGTTTAGTAAAATACAATGTGACTCAGGAAATACTGTTTCTGCTTTATACTTTTGGCACCTGTAGCTAAAAACACACATTTAAAATCAACAAAAAACTTTATCTTAGCTATTTATGATTGGAAAATCAACTAAGATCGATAAGTTTTTTTGTGGGGAAGCGGATTGTAACGTACACATAATAAAAGAGTTTGTGAAGGATTCACTAGAGAGTATACATTTTTCGCATAATTTTGTGAAAAATGGTATCCGTTTTAACTGCGACCATCGAACTGGAGGTACTGGTGGCGTATCTGTTCCAACCACCGCCGCAGTAACCAGTCGGGCTCCGTGACGACGAACTTTTCAGTGACGTCTACATTAATCTGTAACCATTTAACATCATATCAATGTGTTATGCAGTCAACAAATGTCGCCATTTATCTTATCTGCTCACTAATTCTGTCATACTATTGGCATCCTTGACGAACCGTTGTAGTGAATATATTTGACTTGTAAACATATTCTGACGGACGCGAACAAGGAACCCATTTGCAAATATAGCCATTATCATCGCGGCCCGTTATAAATATTTGCCCTTTCGGATTGCTCCATGGGTTTGTAAACAATAATGTTGATACAGACAATGCAAACAAAAATGCCCCAAGCTGTAAAACTGTTAACGCGATGCAATAAATAAGAGTATTTGTCGTACAACAGAACGCTGATACACCCACCCATCCATCCACGCGTGCGTACAACGTTCGGATGTTTGCAGAGAAGACGAGTCGAGCGAGGGGGAACGTGTCAACAATGGTGACACCGTAACGACACATCCACAAACTTACCAGTTTACATTTAGTTTAGAAAACACGAGCGTTTCAGATGACACGGACGTCGTGAAACACACTTCTAAAAATGGAAACCGGAATAGCGCTAAATTCGTCGATAACGGTATCACAATTTCTTGTGTAATGAAATAAATCATTCCTGATAAATATTGGTTTAGTAACCTGCCATTTTTTTAAGGAGCGACAGTCGTCGTGCCGCGTCCTGCAGTGTTCGATATGAGACTCATAGCGACGTATACAACGCGTGTAAAATACATTGTTTATTTACCTGAAATTCGAACACGCGCTGCGCGACTACCACCGCGCTTTAATTTTTTATAATTCAAAATACCCATCAAATACAGACAATGTAGAGAAAAACAATGTTTACACATTCCCCGCATGTTCAACTATAGGCAGCACAATTTATGTCAGAAACCCATCAGTCGTCACATGGAGGACAGAACGAACAATAAATTATATGGGACACTCGATGCGTTTGGAATGAAACAGGCATTTCGACAGCCCACCTTGGTTGCAGAATCCTAAAATACAATAAAGCCATGCAAGGCGAGATGGCTAGCATACCGTGGGCAGTAGTGGATAACGTAGGATGTAGGATAGAGTTGCTTCATCGAATCTTTGGTATGACTAAATTTGCATATGTTTTGGGTGGTATTTTCATTAAAAAAACTAAATTGTATCGACCAGATTATCATATTCTCTGCACAAGAAACCCATTTCGATCTTTATAAATATTAAAAATTAAAACTGAAACAAAAGGTTTTTATTGGCTGATGGAATAACATCGGAACATTTTCAGCATGACGTCAATGCGCAGTGCGCTTGTTGATTCGCTGGTTGGATTCAGCTGTTATTGAAATATTTATAAAAATGAAGGAAATGAGTTTGTTGTGCTGAGAGAACATCTGCAAGAAAGGCGGAATGATGGCAAGTGGCATAAAACACAACGTCTCGGTCGTAAAACGGAAATCTGCCCTGCCATTGGTATAATTGGTTTCTCTAAGTGTGATTTAAAGTAATATTTATAAGGTGAAGAAGCAATATAGACGAAAACATATTTTGTTAATATTGTTTTTAGATACTACATATTGTAGACCAAGTCGGATTTTGATTCACCGTACACATTTACCATGTTGCGTCTGTACGACACACGTCAGTATACGGTAAACGGAAAAACAAACAGAAACAACACACCAATACGCATGTGCAGTATTTGTGTATTAAGCATGTGTATTAGATAATTGCATTGTTTCATGGAACGAATACTTATGTGTGTGCTACAAGAACAACCTGTTCAGTTCCTGATAAATCATAGTCCAATGTATTTACCAATATGCAGTATGAAAAAATACAAACAAAAACAATTATTATTTTCACATCCATATTGAATCTTTAATCAAAGAAAACTGATCAAGGGAACTCATGCGTCAAAGAGATTAACATTATGAATAAGATTAGCATATTTAAAAAATAAATTAGTTTTTGCTGTCGTCTGCACAAGTATTATAAATGAACACATTATGTTAATTGAAATTTACTCCTGCATGTTTTTTTCAACATATACCTTATTAGTTCTATTACGTGTGTATCTCCAAGAAGCGCATGTAATCATTAATTGTATACATATTCGTTTGGCCATTGACGCACTGCTTCAATTTGCTCAAGAAAATTACCAAACATGGTATGCCATTTTCATAGAACAAAACTTACAACGGTTCTTTGAGATACAACTGCAACAAAAAATGTCTATAATGTCCCTGTAATTATGCAGATTAACCATATCCCACAAAAACACCACCTTGACGTTGCCACAAGTATAAAAAGTGATTTAAAATGTATTCCAGATATTGGTGGGAAAAAAATAGAAATGGCCAAAATATTATACAAATTGGGAAATTAATATGCACAGATTTCAACAAATAAAATAATCAGGACAAAAATAATTTCAATGAGTAGTTCTTGAAAATATTAATTAGAACAATCTCAACAAGTTGAACAGATGGCAAATTATCATGCAAACGAGATAGTTAATATGCACAAACTTCAACAAAAAACTAATATAATTTACAACCAACTCATTTACAGGAATTGGGGTGCGCTACTTATTGCAACAGTGATATGACTTTGTATGTGCACCGAGGACAGGAACATCATACTAGTCTGGTGGATCCATGAGATTTCATTTGGGAATTTCAATTTTTTTTGCGGGCTGAGGGGGGGGGGGGGGGGCTAAACCCGTGTGTGGCTGTACATGCCATCTAATAGGATGCAATTTTCAAAACATCCAATGCTTTGAGCCTGGCAATTTGTGTGTGTGTGTAGTATGGGAATGAAGAACACAAACACATCATGAGAGTCGGCAAGAGGTATTTTCGTAAGCTGTCATCAATTGTTTTTAAATAATTTAAGTAATTTAAATAAAAAAGAAAATATAAATTCGTAGACATGGGCAAGGTGTAAATTGTAATCAGATATTTTATTCGTCCGTAATTTGTACAAAGATCTTATTTTTTGTAAGCGTATAAAGCATTTTCCACATTAAATGTCGTAATTCGTATGCAATTTCCAATTTTGATTCTTAAGCACAAATTATCAAATGTAAAATGGAATTCGTGATTTTCTTTATATTTAAAGTGTAAAAAACCTATGGAACTTTTATTTCATTTCCTGTAAAACGTAAAATACCGTTTTTATTTCCTGTAACCTGTACCAGCTAAACCCCCCCCCCCCCCATCATGGATCAAGTCACAATGGTTTGGTTTCATAGAACAGGAAGTTAGAGTAAAAACAGCCTCCTTGTCAAGAACTAAGTGAAACTTTGCATCTCACCTCTAATCACCCGGACATACAAACTAAAAAAATTGCAACGCTTACTTACCCTTTACTTTCAAGTAGTTGTCATTAATGGCCTCTTGATGGCGCTATACAGGAGCATAGGCCTATCAACTGCCCTCACAGGCAATCTTCACTGAACATGTTTTATTAAAATATGATAATCACCACCACCACTCGCTGGATTTCATTTGTCAAAACATGCGTTTAATGTTAAAAGTTTGGTCATAGAAACAGCTGGAGTATCGACCATCACGCAGCAGAGGTCGATGCGCAGCGTACTGTCTGAGTGCATACTATGAGGTATTCTCGTAATAGCCTTATTATTTATTATACATCTTTTCCTTCTAAGGATACATCATGGAAATGCTGAAATCAAAAAAAGTTTAGAACAGAATCAGCGAACTTCTTTGTGTAGAGTCCGGTCCAACCCTGATGGCAGCCATTGCTTGTTTTTTATTATTAAAAGACCCTTACGCGCATAATCATTCCATATTTGGAATTCACATTTCCTTATATGGTAGGATGAAAATACCCTGTAAAATACTGCAAAATTACGGCACGCTGTAACTTATGGCGTTACAGTGACAGATGTATAATAACAGTTTTTATGATTTAGTATTATATGCTACAAACTGCATCTGGCATTCTTTGATATCCGGTAGTGGTCAATAAGTTATGTAACGACAGTAATTTTTAATGCATACCTCAGCCGAACCCCAATCAAGCACAAAGTACAGACATGATATACTGCGTATATCCATAAATGATATGTCACACCTTTGACGCCTGTGTGCGAAACACACAATGTGAGTCTTTTCAGTTAGTGCGCCTGTGTGTCAGTTATTATCAGATTTTAATGAAACTTGGTAAATTGATGCTCTGGGATAATGCTCAGACCCGATTAGTTTTTTTGTTGGAATCTGTGCATATTATTTAGCTAATTTTACGCATTTTCACTTGTTCCTCATGTGCTATTCAACAGATTTCAATGAAACTTGGTGCACAGATGCCCTGGGATATGGTGCAGACCTGATTAATTTTTGGTCGAAATCATGTGCATATTAATGACCTTATTTGCATATTAATTAGCTCATTTTAAGTCTTTCCACTTTTTTTCTCAAGTACCATTTAACAGATTTTAATGAAACTTGGTACACAGAAGCCCTGGGATAGTGTGCAGTTTTGGGTTGAAATTATGCATATTAATGAACTAATTTGCATATTATTCAGCCAATATTTAGTTTTTCTCAACCACTCATAATATTCAATGAAACTTGGTATGCAGATACATGTTCAGTTCAGAGTTAAATTGTTTGCTTCCTGATTACCTAATTTGCATAAATCAACCAATTTATAGGGGCTCCATAGATACCAATCATCAAATTGTCATGAAACTGGGTACATAGTTGAAGTAAATATTAATTACCAACTTTAATCGTATAAATAGTTTCATTTTTCCTTCTTAATATGCACAACTGTAATGTACTTAGCACTGCTGTAGACATGTAACAAGTGATATAAGGCATCTGACAATTTTTCAGATGACTATATCTGGTCATGTGACCTCAATAATATGCGTAACTGTAATATCTGTTGCAGATAGGGACATGCAGCTGGTGCTATAATTTTGTTCTCTGGCAAGATAAATCATAGCTACTTGGAACTACACTGATCGCTTATATATTTTAAAATGCTGTATTTTCTCTATTAGAAGCATGTGTGCTAACTGTAAATATATGTGATATATTTTAATGAATTTTTGCTTTGTGTTTTGAAGATGTGCTTCTAATATAGTAAATACAGTATTCCTTATTTGTACTTCATGCATGCCTCTAATACCAAAAGCACACAGGAGTTCTTTCAAAGCTTTCTTTGATTTTTGTCAATACAGTGTCTATTCAGGAATTCAAGAACACAAGCATATAAAAAATCTGGTTTATTTAAAAGAGAAGCTTGTAAAGGAATCTTGTACAGTAATCTGTCAATCACATATTTTTAACATCACAACAGCGCCCTCAATGCCCATGTTTTGGTCTATGTCCATTTCCAACTTAACAGCGCTCTCAAGGTCCATGATTTGGTCTATGTCCACTTTCAAGATTATAACAGTGCCTTCAAGGTCCATAATTTGGTCTATGTCCATATAAATTTCACAGATATAGTCACGCGACACAGTATCAGCTATCGGGAATCGCTTTAAGTTAGAGTGACCAGTGATGAAAAACACAATAGTAAAAGTGAAATGTCCCCTTGCTGTAGCGTTCTGTATTATCAGTCTTATCGATTGCTACCAATCATCGCAGGACTGCTAGCGAGTGCAGCATCACATATTATCAACTACAGAAGCTTGTTACCACACTACTAGTATGTAGATATCATATCAGTTGTTACCAATCAGCAGCACTGTTGGCGAGGTAATCTTTTCGTCCAATATTACTTGCTTGTTTACTCTGCATTGCTTCCAATCGTGGACATTCAGTGATACGATGACCAAGACCACCACAAAATGAACAGCCTCTTTCCTCTGCACAGAGATAACAAATTATCAATTATGGTACTCAATAGTAAATACTGTAAAATACTTTAATTTCGCTTGGAATTAATTTTCACTATTTTCGCTGAAGGAATGATTCAGAGAAAATAAAATACTTTTTTTTCCCTATATTTTACATTCAACTTGTTAAAAATCAGTGAAAATAAATATCAAACAAAACACACAAAAACTCTTTTCAGAGAAAATTTATTCCAGCTAAAATAATGTATTTTACTGTAATTCAAATGATATGTGGTTTCATGGCCAGGCAAAAAAGTTCAATTTTCAAGTATAAAAAAACATCTTGTGAATAAAAATGAATTGATGCACATATGATCATGACATTTTATTTGTAATTGTTACTGATAACACTTGATGACCTGTGGCCATGATATGAAAAGACCCCCTAACAATGTTATTATAAAATTTATATTCATGACCAATTGACTCTTACCTCCCATATTAAGATAGTCTTCGTTATCTCTCTGTAACACCATTAACACATTGGGTACATTCTGTTTGGCTTCTAACAATAAATGCTTCAAGTCTAGTAACACAGACTCATCTACAGGAACAATACATATAAAATCAATATACTACTTTTCCAACTATTAGAATGCCATCAGTACAAAATACAGGAAATAAAATAAAATAAAATAAAATAAAATAATGTTACAGTAAACAGTAAATGTAATTTTTGGTTCATTTAAGCTTCTACATCTATTACAACAAATATAGTATTTCTCCAAAACTTATTTAACCTAATCTTAGGTGTAAATTCTTATTTTGTATCAATTATTGTAAAGCAAATTACAATTGCCATCACCATGGTGATAAACCAAGTCAATTAATGTAAAGCAAATTACAATTGTCATCACCATGGTGATAAACCAAGTCAATTAATGCAAAACAAATTACAATTGTCATCACCATGGTGATAAACCAAGTCAATTAATGCAAAACAAATTACAATTGTCATCACCATGGTGATGTGAAAATTCATATTCTGTTGTTGAGGAAGTAATGGGCATGAAGGAATGGACAGGTGTATCAACATTCTCATTTCTGCACTGTAATCTTTCAATGGTTGAGTTGTTGACATATTTACACACCAAATACTGTAATTTATATACTGACCACATGCTTTGTTGATGAACGTTGTAGCAATACCTGTTTTACCACATCGACCAGTACGTCCAATTCGATGAACTGCAAAACACAGATCACTGGTTAGATAAATATTTAAAAATACCAAATTCTTGAGATCATTAACATCCTGTGAAAAAATGTAAACAAATTGGGTGAATTGAATATAACTTACCGTAATTTTCTATGTCCTCGGGCATGTCGTAATTTATGACATGTTGAATATCTGGGAAATCTAAACCTTTTGATGCAACATCAGTAGCTACTAAGACATCTTTTATAGCTTTCCTGAACTGATCTATCGCTCTTGTACGTTCTTCTTGATCTGCAAGTATTGGATGGATACAAAGTTACACAACTATAGTAGAATAGAATAGAATAGAATAGAATAGAATAGAATAGAATAGAATAGAATAGAATAGAATAGAATAGAATAGAATAGAATAGGAGAGGATAGAATAGAATTACCATGGTTACGTTGGAATAGTATCGGTAATCGGTGACGATGAAAGAGAATGTAACATTGTATGAAGGTTAAAAACAAATCTTATGGCTTTCTCTCACAAAATCACTGTGGGTTGATAAACAAAACTTTTCACTGTTACAAAATTTTGACATACTCAAATGCATGAAAATGAATTCTTCGCAAAAAGCATTTTACACTGGTTAATTAGAGGGTAGCCCCTCCCCCTTCCTTAATCCATAGCACGTGTATACCTTTGCCTCCATGTATTGCGACAGCTTCCACTCCTTTTAACAACAAATACTCATGAATGTCATCAACATCAGATTTCTTTTCTGCAAATATCAGCACCTGAAATCCAATCAAATTTGAAGTTATTACAACATATTTTAAAAAATGCAGAAATTATAAAATAATTAATATATTTGCAGGTTTACACAGGATAATATTGACCTCAGAGATGGAATTGTGACAAGCTCAAATTTTGGACCACCAAAATCATTGATGTCATGCGATTATTAGAAAAACCTCATTAAAAGAAGCCATTTTCTAATCATTTTAAATCTTATTAAAACATTCTCAAGTTGTTGAATTTCAACCCATACCAAGACGTTATTAAATTATTTCAATTTGTTACTGTTACTTTTAATATCGTCATAACACCACAACTCGCATAATAATAAAATAGGATGGAGGGTGAGATATATGAGAAAAATAGATGTTTATTTCTTCTTCAGTCGATAATGTGAGAATCTTGTGCCAGTTATTCCAAAGACTATTCAAATAGTTGAATACAAAGTCATAACACAAATACCACAAAGTATGCACAAAGGCTATCAACAGTTTTATGACTTTTTATTGGATAATCTTATACACACAGTAACAATGTTTACATTCCAGAGTTTTATAAGAGTTACTTTTCTATATATTTGTTTTCAATTTGCTTTTCTCCAAATTATCTTATAAATGGTATTGGTGGGTTTCATTTTTTTTAGGTTTTGTTGTTTGTTTTGGCAATAAAGCTTTCACATTGGTATACTCTCTTTACATATGGTAGTAAACACTTAAAGTTGGGTTTCATGTCATTCATTTTATAATGATAAATATGTTTTCGTGTTAGTAGACCAATAAAATTTACTATCAGTGATTCATCTGAATCTGGGAGTATCATACATATTCTACTTGGTGGATTTATCAATTTAAACAACAGATCTCTTCAGAGGGCAACTGTATATTCACATTTATAGAAAAGATGTTCAATGCTTTCAGGGTTTTCATGACAAGAGTAGCAAGTTTGATATGAATATGAACTTCTTATTTGAATATTCCACCTTCTAAAAAAAGGTAGAATACAAATACCCCAATACAGGGCACATTACTGTAAAAATATTGCATACTGACAGTTACTGCATCAGTGTTCTAATGTATTTTTGAGCACAAGAAATTATTATGCTAATGAAGCTATTGTTTAAAATTAGTCTATTATTATGTAAATTAGACATACTGTCATACAAATGATAGCTATGTGAAAATAGCCAGTGAAAATACTTTTTTTCATATATTGTGAAATACTTTATTTTAGCTGGAATTTATTTTCGCTGAAAAGACTTATTGGGTGTTTTGTATGGAATTTATTTGTACTTATGCCTAACGAGTTGAACGTAAAAAGGGTAAATTCGCTGGATTGCATTTTCACTGAATCATTCCTTCAGCGAAAATAGGGAAAATTAATTTCAAGCGAAAATAAAGTATTTCACAGTGTTTTACTTTCAACTCATCTCAAATCAGTGAAAATAAACTTCATTCAAAAAACAGCCAAAATACCTTTTCAGCAAAAATTTATTCCAGCTAAAATAAAGTATTTCACAATACCTACGAAGAACACCGAAAATATGTAATAACTTACAGGTGGTTGAGTTTTCTGTAAACATTCCAAGAGATAAACCATCTTGGCTTCTTGCTTTACATACTCCACTTCTTGCAGTACGTCCAAACTAGCAGCACCTGCCCGTCCAACGTTCACTGTGATGGGCTTGACTAAGGCACTCCTTGCAAAGTTCTGTATCTTCTTAGGCATAGTAGCACTGAATAATAGAGTTTGACGCTGACCCTAGAAATTAGAATAGTTAAAATATTCTTATTGTGAACACATGTGCCACCCATTTTTTAATTGCAGATATAACAGAATGTAGTAAAAAGATGGAGAAAATGAATGAATATTGGATGGCAAACAGTGAGAAGGAACAAGCTAATGAAATTAAGGAAATGAAAGAATACATGGAATATAACGAAATTAACCATACTAAACAGATTAAAGAAATGATAGATGCTAACTCTCTACTGATGAAAGAGAACATTGACTTGACAGCAAACAATAAAATGCTGGCTAGTCAAGTTAAGAAATTAGAGGAGAAGTATGATAACTTGGAAACAATAGTACAAGGAATGGATACTGGCTTTCAACCTGTTAAGAAGACTTCTACAGCAAGTCAATGTGATCCACATAAGCCAAGTGTAAAGAATCAAGTTGGTGAAAAACATAATACACATACTACAGAATCAGCTACCAGAGATTTGGACACCAAAGGAAGAAGAAATGTTAAAAATGACATACAAATAAAGCCAAGTAACAGTGGTAAAAAAGATGAATCTGCTAAACAGTCCAATAAAATAGTACTGATTGGCGACTCATTATTAAAACATATTAATGAAGAACAATTATCTAGAAATCGAGTAGAGAAAGTACGCTCATCAACCTTAGCTGATGCAACTAACCACATCAATGCAATGTCATTAAAAGATGTTGATAAAATAATACTCCATGTTGGTAGCAATGACATTGCTAACAATAGAAAAAGTGAGGATGTTGCTGAAGATATTATGAACTTGGCTCAACAAACTAAGTCTAACATGAAACCAGCCAATAAAGTCATCATATCAGGTATACTACCTAGAGGTAATACTGACATGAATAAGAAGATAAAAGAAGTTAACCTCAAAGTTAAGTCATATGTAGACAACCAAGATGGTATAGTGTTTGTTGACCACAAGAAACTATATGGTGCTAAGAAATATTACCATGTGGACAATGTACACCTCAATGATATTGGCACTAAAGTACTTGCATCTAATATAATAAATGCAATGAGAAATAAACCAAGAGCAGAAAACAGACTCTCAAGTGATAGACAACAAAGATATAATACAAAGAGACAAATAACTCAAAACTGTAGTACCGGTAGTACTAGCCACCATAACAACAACAAAAGACAAACAACCAGAAATACATCTGATAACAGCAATAAGGACAATAAAGAAATGGAAATTACCACTACCAGTCCTAATACAAACAGCAACATAGCTGAAAACCATGAGTACACTCCAATGTACCACATGCCTACACCTGACTGGTATCAACATGGGATTCACTTGTCATCGCAACAACCACCACTACCTATGCCTATGATACCAAAGTATTTTCCTTCTGCACCATACTCGTATCCTCCTTGGGGATATAGTGGATAAGTAATGAACAGATTCAAGCAACAACTGAAAGTTGCTTCTTGGAATGTACACGGTTTGAAATCTTGTATTAATGATAATCTTTTTATTGATTTTGTTAGAAACCATGATATTATATGTTTATTAGAAACATGGTTAGACAGTAGTGTTAAGATTAGCGTACCAGATAATTATTTGTATTTTAGATTAGACAGGCAGAAGAATAAAAATGCTAGGAAATCCTCTGGAGGTATAGTAATTCTATTTAAATCTACATTTAAGGAAGGTTTAAGTAAAATTACAAGCAAATGTAAGGAGTCCCTTTGGATTAAATTGCATAAAGAATTCTTTGGTTTAGATAAAGATTTATACTTATGTAGTGTATATATCCCACCATTGGGATCATCATATTATCTCAACAAAAATATTTCTGGTGAAGATATATTCGATATCATCACGGATGAAACTTTGCAGTTTTCAAATTATGGAAATGTGTGCATTCTGGGCGACTTGAATTCCAGAACAGCAGGACAAAAAGATACTATGCAAGAAGAAAAAGATGCAGCTATACCATACATAGAACTCAATAATGACATTAGACAAACTATGGACAAGGTGAATAATAAATATGGCCAGTATTTATGTAGTCACTGTATAACAACAGATATGATAATTGGCAATGGTAGAATAGTAGGAGATTTATCTGGTAAAGTTACATGTTACCAGTACAATGGTGTAAGCCAGGTAGACTATTTTATTGTTCAAAAGATCTTCTTATCACAGATTAGATATTTTAGAGTTAACCAGTTAAACCACCTATCAGATCATTGTTCAATAACAGTTTCAATTAATGCCAATTATGTTACTAACAAGGACATTGACATCTCATTGTTTCCTTACAAAAAATATATCTGGAACAATTCTTCAAAATCAAGCTTCATTTCGCAACTAAATTCCCAAGAAACTACTAGTAAAATTAAACATTTTCTGGGAACTAACTTTGAACACAAAGACAGTGATAGCTTGGTATTAGAGTTCAATGACATAATTCATTCTGCTGCAGACAAATCTATGAAATTTGTCAAAATTAAGAATTCTAATAAAAATACAAAAAGAAATACTAAGCATAAATGGTTTGACAGTGACTTGGAAACTATCCGAAAGAACCTGAAAAACATTTCAAAGAAAGTTGACAAATTCCCATTTGATGTAACACTGAGAATGGAAAGACAAAAACTGAACAAGCTTTATAGAAAGCAAATCAAATTCAAAAAATGTAAATTCAAACAAAAACTGTTGAACAATTTATTAAGTATGGAGAAATATAATCCGGCACATTTTTGGCAAACCATTAAACAAATTAAAGAATTTAACAACTGTGATGGTAAACAAAGTTCACCTTCAGTTTCTGCAGCAGAATGGATTAATCATTTCTCTTCCCTCTATAACGTAAAGTCTGGAACTTCTGACAAAGCTACTGAGTTAGAAGTACAGACAGCACTAGAGGAGAGCATCACTAAACTAAGTGGTAACCCTGATCTTGATAAAAAGATTACCATTAAAGAGATTAATGGTGCTATTCACAAACTAAAAACTGGAAAGTCATCTGGTCCTGATGCTATAACCAACGAGATGTTCAAATACTCCACGCCATCACTTATACTTTGTATTAACAAACTTTTCAATCAAATCTTATCAAGTGGAAGATTTCCAACTGAGTGGAACACTAGTTATCTAGTACCACTGCATAAAGCTGGGGATATTACAGATGTTAACAACTATAGAGGAATTGCCTTATCAAATTCCATTTCAAAACTTTTTAATATTATTCTTAACAATAGGCTACAATTGTATTTGGACAACCAAAACTATATTCAAAATGAGCAATTCGGTTTTCGAAAGAACCATCGTACAACTGACAGTATTTTCATATTAAAATCACTCATTAATAAATATATCAATAAGGGGAATAAAGCCTATCTATATGCTTGTTTTGTTGACCTGCGAAAGGCTTTTGACAGTGTTTGGCGGGAAGGCATGTTGTTTAAATTACTGAAAGCAGGAGTCGGGGGTAAATTTTTCCACTTGATAAGATCAATGTACTCTACCACAAAATATGCAATCAAAACAACACATGGTTGCACTGATAGATTTCTATCATCAACTGGTGTAAAACAGGGGTGCAATCTAAGCCCACTCCTGTTTAACATTTTTATTAATGATCTTTCTAAAAATATTTATTCAAATCCTGTGAATCTGGAAGGTGTATCAATCAATTCATTACTCTTTGCTGATGATGTTGTGATACTCTCAGATACAAGTGCAGGAATGCAAAATAGTCTTGATAAACTTGAACAGTACTGCAAAAAGTGGAAACTTCAAGTCAATATCAATAAGACAAAAATTATTGTATTTAATAAATTAGGTAGGCTAATTGAAATGGATTTCTACCTAAATGATAACAAAATCCAAGTAGTTACATCATATAACTATCTTGGAATCATTTTTCAAAGTAATGGTAATTTTAAACTTGCCATTGAAAATCTGGTGATGAAAGCACAACGTGCATTAGGTATTCTTAGGCAAACTATCACTTTACATAACCAAACTCTTTCTATTAGTAATGCTTTACAGCTTTTTAAAAGTACAGTCTTACCGATCCTAATGTATGGCTCAGAAATTTGGGGGGCTTTTACCTTCAAGATTTACAAATCTAAACAGGATGATCAAATTGATACAAAAAGATTTGTTAATAATCTCTTTAATGACAGATCACAATTTGAGCAACTTCACATTAAGTTCTGTAAGAGTGTATTAGGAGTGCACAGGCGTTCAAGTAATATTGCTTCTAGAGCTGAACTTGGAAGTTATCCTGTTATTACTGAAATATGTGCACAATTATTTAAATACAAGAAAAGAATTGAAAACAACACCAGCAATTGCAGTCACTTAGTACATTGTGCTTACATCTCAGAAACCAAAATCAAAGGTAATACATGGGCAACATTTGTAAATAAATTACAGGAGATAACTAAAACTGGTGATGCTGATGACAATACTCTGCTTAAGTCAAAATTAAAAGAAATCTATGTTGAAAAAGTTTGGCTACCAACAGTCCAGACAACCCAAAACAATAAATTACGTACATACACTCAGTTCAAACCTACATATAAATTTGAACCATATTTGAATCAAGTAAAAAATGCACAACATAGAACCAGCTTCACCAAATTTAGGATATCTGCACATACCCTACCAATTGAAAAACTTAGATATCAAGGGATACCTCCAGAGGAAAGAAAGTGCCAACTTTGTAACAATGGGGCTATTGGCAATGAAATCCATGCACTTTTAGACTGCAACCATACTGGAATAACAAATGCTCGTACTCAATTTCTGAATGTAGTTAGCATTTATAATGAAAGTATCCTTAAACTATCAAAACAACAAATGTTTACAAAAATTTTAAGTTCGAGAGATGGGTTCATTGCCAATAGTGCTAGCAAATTTATTGACAGCATACTATTTTACTAGAAGTAATTTTACTTAGACTTTAGTTATTTATGTATTTTCTTTGTCTCGTGTGTGTACTTGTGTTTTATTATATTTAATGTCTTTTGACCACAGATAATGTAACAAAATATATTATTTAGTGTCAAATAAAATATACTATACTATACTATACTATACTATACTATACTATACTATAACATTTTCTTGTGTGAAAAGGCAAGCATAATTTATTGTTAAAATCGTTGACTGTGATAAATTTGTTATTCTATTTATTAGGTTTTATGCCTGTGAATAACATGAAGGTAAGATATAGATGGAACAGCAATACACTAATATGTAAATTATATTGAATAGCAATGTGTTCGCAACTCTGATTGCTTGAGCAGAGATGCATGATACATGTATGTAAATCAGATGCTAATAATTCAGTTTTCCATGACTATGATTGGCAAAACAGCATCACATGACATGTAAACAGAACCTCATTGGACAATTCATATATTAACCTTAAAGTAAGTGAGAATAGTCCTAATGTCTTCTTCAAAGCCCATATCAATCATTCTATCTGCTTCATCTAGGCACATGAAGCGACAAACATCTAACGAAAAACATTTTTTATTCAACATATCCATTAATCTTCCCGGCGTAGCAACAACGATATGAACTCCCCTGAAATAAACAAATATTAAAATTGCTTTTAAAATTTTGCAACATAATGTGACAACCTTGTTTCATACACTTTCTATGAGCGAGTTTGGTTTTAGAATTAAAAGATCATGAAATCTAATTCACATATAGAAAATGTGTTGAGTGCTCGAACATGTCAGAGTTTCTAGATATTCAAATGTTACTTTTTCTGGCCGATCTATACACTTCCTGCTTTCAAACTTGGCTGATTATTTTATGTTATAAAAGTTGTGATTTATTGTTTTACAATATGTCCTGCACCGTCAGATATGTCCGTTTGCTGTCTCAAGCTCCATCCCCAGGAATGTTTCATGTTATTTCTGTCATGTTAAAATAGGGATTGTGGATAAATAAATGTGTGCAACAAATGTAATCTTTTTGTTTAGAGGAGGGAGACAAAGGTGATTTCATAGACTTTGTGCAAAGGTCCACACAGAGTTGTTTTTAATGTTTGTTCCCAGTTTTTTGCAACTTTCTTGTATAGAGAGGTGAGAATGAGGCTATATTATAAAGATTATATTTGCTGGATGTACCGGATTCGGCTGATACCCTGCCCATGGGCGGTGTTTCAAATAATCTGGTACAATTCAATTAGCAATGGCTCCTTAGAACAGCTAGCCAGACATTGTCACACATTTGTAGTTAATTGAATTCCTTTGACTAGGTGTTCCTTGAGATGTTATCTGAAAACCCAGTCATGTACGTACAAATTCACAAGAACTAACTATGCATTGAGTTGAGTTAGTGGCAAAGCTGATACATTAAGTTGATTACCTTTTCATGCATTCCACTTGTTCTTTGACAGACACCCCGCCTATACATAACATAGTTCTTAACTCAGGCTGACCCTCAGCTTGTACGCATCTTGAAAAATGTAGGATTACTTCATGTGTTTGTCGCGCCAACTCTCTCTGTAAAATCAACAACAATATGTGTTTCTGGGTTACTTTCGGTATTCCAAATAGAACTTTCCAATGTACTCTCACTTCTAATCTTAACTTCAACCTCAGACTAGTCTGAGCTTCAACTCAATCCCTATGCTCTATTGCCCACTCAAATTAATTGTATATGCCCCACTTGAGGACAACTACTGTTATCTAGGGGCATATGCAACTGAATTTCCCCACAGATAAGTGCAACTTCAAGTTGACCTAATACAACATGAGGTTGTGGTAAGGTGACCTAATACAACACGAGGTTGTGGCAAGGTGACCTAATACAACACGAGGTTGTGGCAAGGTGACCTAATACAACACAAGGCTGTGGTAAGGTGACCTAATACAACATGAGGTTGTGGCAAGGTGACCTAATACAACACAAGGATGTGGCAAGGTGACCTAATACAACACGAGGTTGTGGCAAGGTGACCTAATACAACACCAGGTTGTGGCAAGGTGACCTAATACAACACGAGGTTGTGGCAAGGTGACCTAATACAACACAAGGTTGTGGCAAGGTGACCTAATACAACACAGGGTTGTGGTAAGGTGACCTAATACAACATGAGGTTGTGGCAAGGTGACCTAATACAACATGAGGTTGTGGCAAGGTGACCTAATACAACACGAGGTTGTGGCAAGGTGACCTAATACAACACGAGGTTGTGGCAAGGTGACCTAATACAACACGAGGTTGTGGTAAGGTGACCTAATACAACACGAGGTTGTGGTAAGGTGACCTAATACAACACAAGGTTGTGGTAAGGTGACCTAATACAACACGAGGTTGTGGCAAGGTGACCTAATACAACACGAGGTTGTGGCAAGGTGACCTAATACAACACGAGGTTGTGGCAAGGTGACCTAATACAACACAAGGTTGTGGCAAGGTGACCTAATACAACACGAGGTTGTGGCAAGGTGACCTAATACAACACGAGGTTGTGGCAAGGTGACCTAATACAACACGAGGTTGTGGTAAGGTGACCTAATACAACACGAGGTTGTGGTAAGGTGACCTAATACAACACAAGGTTGTGGTAAGGTGACCTAATACAACACAAGGTTGTGGTAAGGTGATCTAATACAACACAGGGTTGTGGTAAGGTAACCTAATACAACATGGGGTTGTGGTAAGGTGACCTAATACAACATGGGGTTGTGGTAAGGTGACCTAATACAATACGGGGTTGTGGTAAGGTGACGTAATACAACATGGGGTTGTGGTAATCTGTGGTAAGGTGACGTAATACAACACTGGGTTGTGGTAAGGTGACCTAATACAACATGGGGTTGTGGTAAGGTGACCTAATACAACATGGTGTTGTGGTAAGGTGACCTAATACAACATGGGGTTGTGGTAAGGAGACCTAATACAACACAGGGTTGTGGTAAGGTGACCTAATACAACACAGGGTTGTGGTAAGGTGACCTAATACAACACAGGGTTGTGGTAAGGTGCCCTAATACAACATTGGTGTTGTGGTAAGGTGACCTAATACAACACGGGGTTGGGGTAAGGTGATCTAATACAACACGGGGTTGAGGTAAGGAGACCTAATACAAAATGCGGTTGTGGTAAGGTGACGTAATACAACATGGGGTTGTGGTAAGGTGACCTAATACAACACGAGGTTGTGGCAAGGTGACCTAATACAACACGAGGTTGTGGCAAGGTGATCTAATACAACACGAGGTTGTGGTAAGGTGACCTAATACAACACGAGGTTGTGGTAAGGTGACCTAATACAACACGAGGTTGTGGTAAGGTGACCTAATACAACACGAGGTTGTGGTAAGGTGACCTAATACAACACGAGGTTGTGGTAAGGTGACCTAATACAACACGAGGTTGTGGCAAGGTGACCTAATACAACACGAGGTTGTGGTAAGGTGACCTAATACAACACGAGGTTGTGGTAAGGTGACCTAATACAACACAAGGTTGTGGTAAGGTGACCTAATACAACATGAGGTTGTGGTAAGGTGACCTAATACAACACGAGGTTGTGGTAAGGTGACCTAATACAACGTGGGGTTGTGGTAATCTGTTGAAGGTGACCTAATACAACATGGGGTTGTGGCAAGGTGACCTAATACAACACGAGGTTGTGGCAAGGTGACCTAATACAACACGAGGTTGTGGCAAGGTGACCTAATACAACACGAGGTTGTGGCAAGGTGACCTAATACAACACGAGGTTGTGGCAAGGTGACCTAATACAACACGAGGTTGTGGCAAGGTGACCTAATACAACACGAGGTTGTGGTAAGGTGACCTAATACAACACGAGGTTGTGGTAAGGTGACCTAATACAACACGAGGTTGTGGTAAGGTGACCTAATACAACACGGGGTTGTGGTAAGGTGACCTAATACAACACGGGGTTGTGGTAAGGTGACCTAATACAACATGGGGTTGTGGTAAGGTGACCAAATACAACACAGGGTTGTGGTAAGGTGACCAAATACAACACAGGGTTGTGGTAAGGTGACCAAATACAACACAGGGTTGTGGTAAGGAGACCAAATACAACATGGGGTTGCGGTAAGGTGACCTAATACAACATGGTGTTGTGGTAAAGAGACCAAATACAACATGGGGTTGTGGTAAGGTGACCTAATACAACACAGGGTTGTGGTAAGGTGACCTAATACAACACGGGGTTGAGGTAAGGTGACCTAATACAACACAATGTTGTGGTAAGGTGACCTAATACAACATGGGGTTGTGGTAAGGTGACCTAATACAACATGGGGTTGTGGTAAGGTGACCTAATACAACACAGGGTTGTGGTAAGGTGACCAAATACAACACAGGCTTGTGGTAAGGTGACCTAATACAACATGGGGTTGTGGTAAGGTGACCAAATACAACACAGGGTTGGGGTAAGGTGACCTAATACAACACAGGGTTGAGGTAAGGAGACCTAATACAACATGCGGTTGTGGTAAGGTGACCTAATACAACATGGGGTTGTGGTAAGGAGACGTAAAACAACATATGGTTGTGGTAAGGTGACCTAATACAACATGGGGTTGTGGTAAGGTGACCTAATACAACATGGGGTTGTGGTAAGGTGACCTAATACAACACAGGGTTGTGGTAAGGTGACCTAATACAACATGGGGTTGTGGTAAGGAGACCTAATACAACACAGGGTTGTGGTAAGGTGGTCTAATACAACATGGGGTTGTGGTAAGGTGACCTAATACAACATGGGATTGTGGTAAGGTGACCTAATACAACACAGGGTTGTGGTAAGGTGACCTAATACAACATGGGGTTGTGGTAAGGAGACCTAATACAACACAGGGTTGTGGTAAGGTGACCTAATACAACATGGGGTTGTGGTAAGGAGACCTAATACAACACAGGGTTGTGGTAAGGTGACCTAATACAACATGGGGTTGTGGTAAGGTGCCCTAATACAACATGGGGTTGTGGTAAGGTGACCTAATACAACACGGGGTTGGGGTAAGGTGACCTAATACAACACAGGGTTGAGGTAAGGAGACCTAATACAAAATGCGGTTGTGGTAAGGTGACGTAATACAACACGAGGTTGTGGCAAGGTGACCTAATACAACACGAGGTTGTGGCAAGGTGACCTAATACAACACGAGGTTGTGGTAAGGTGACCTAATACAACACGAGGTTGTGGTAAGGTGACCTAATACAACACGAGGTTGTGGTAAGGTGACCTAATACAACACGAGGTTGTGGTAAGGTGACCTAATACAACACGAGGTTGTGGTAAGGTGACCTAATACAACACGAGGTTGTGGTAAGGTGACCTAATACAACGTGGGGTTGTGGTAAGGTGACCTAATACAACACAGGGTTGTGGTAAGGTGACCAAATACAACACAGGGTTGTGGTAAGGAGACCAAATACAACACGGGGTTGTGGTAAGGTGACCTAATACAACACGAGGTTGTGGTAAGGTGACCTAATACAACATGGGGTTGTGGTAAGGTGACCTAATACAACACAGGGTTGTGGTAAGGTGACCAAATACAACACAGGGTTGTGGTAAGGTGACCAAATACAACACAGGGTTGTGGTAAGGAGACCAAATACAACATGGGGTTGCGGTAAGGTGACCTAATACAACATGGTGTTGTGGTAAAGAGACCAAATACAACATGGGGTTGTGGTAAGGTGACCTAATACAACACAGGGTTGTGGTAAGGTGACCTAATACAACACGGGGTTGAGGTAAGGTGACCTAATACAACACAATGTTGTGGTAAGGTGACCTAATACAACATGGGGTTGTGGTAAGGTGACCTAATACAACACAGGGTTGTGGTAAGGTGACCAAATACAACACAGGGTTGTGGTAAGGTGACCTAATACAACACAGGGTTGTGGTAAGGTG
This sequence comes from Saccoglossus kowalevskii, assembly GCF_978046115.1. Classification (NCBI taxonomy): domain Eukaryota; kingdom Metazoa; phylum Hemichordata; class Enteropneusta; family Harrimaniidae; genus Saccoglossus; species Saccoglossus kowalevskii. Next base: position 13,169,533 of record NC_140650.1, on the reverse strand, counting down.
ACCAAATACAACAGGGTTGTGGTAAGGTGACCTAATACAACATGGGGTTGTGGTAAGGTGACCAAATACAACACAGGGTTGGGGTAAGGTGACCTAATACAACACAGGGTTGAGGTAAGGAGACCTAATACAACATGCGGTTGTGGTAAGGTGACCTAATACAACATGGGGTTGTGGTAAGGAGACGTAAAACAACATATGGTTGTGGTAAGGTGACCTAATACAACATGGGGTTGTGGTAAGGTGACCTAATACAACATGGGGTTGTGGTAAGGTGACCTAATACAACACAGGGTTGTGGTAAGGTGACCTAATACAACATGGGGTTGTGGTAAGGAGACCTAATACAACACAGGGTTGTGGTAAGGTGGTCTAATACAACATGGGGTTGTGGTAAGGTGACCTAATACAACATGGGATTGTGGTAAGGTGACCTAATACAACACAGGGTTGTGGTAAGGTGACCTAATACAACATGGGGTTGTGGTAAGGAGACCTAATACAACACAGGGTTGTGGTAAGGTGACCTAATACAACATGGGGTTGTGGTAAGGTGCCCTAATACAACATGGGGTTGTGGTAAGGTGACCTAATACAACACGGGGTTGGGGTAAGGTGACCTAATACAACACAGGGTTGAGGTAAGGAGACCTAATACAAAATGCGGTTGTGGTAAGGTGACGTAATACAACATGGGGTTGTGGTAAGGTGACCTAATACAACACAAGGTTGTGGTAAGGTGACCAAATACAACACAGGGTTGTGGTAAGGTGACCTAATACAACACGGCGTTGTGGTAAGGTGACCTAATACAACATAATAGCATGATAGTACTTTGTTAAATATGACCCACACTGTCCTCAGATGACATAATAGAGTTAAGATGAGTTGCATTAATAGTATTGATTAACATTAATTTTGAATTTTTAAAATCAACAACAACAACAACAACAACAACAAAAATGTATATAACTTACTGATGGTCCAATTATCAATCCATATGGGCCTTCATTTTTAATAAATGGCATTCTTTTTTCTTGTTCCATACAAAACATAATTAACGGCAGTACAAATACCATGGTTTTACCAGATCCAGTAAATGCTATACCAATCATATCACGGCCAGTAAGACTAAGTAAGAGAAGAAGTTACTAAATAAACTTGTAGATTGCAAACTTCTGTTACAACATTTTTCAACATTCAAAGAGTTGACCCAGAAAAAGTTTGAATATTAGTGATACATCTCTTAAACCTTTCATACCATGAAATATAGGATTTCATTTGAGTGTAACAATTTTGTAGCAAAGTATTTCAAATTTAATTTCAATATTAATCAAATTTAGAAAGAGATCAGCTTTTTTGATTTTTGGTTAAAAAACTATATCACAGATATATTTAAGCATATTTTTTCTTTTTTCAGCTGGTGATATTCTATTCATACTCGCTCTGTAACTCTTTACCCTTTTATATCCTAACCTCACCCAATTGCTAGATAGGGTAGAGAATCACATTGAGGCCCAGGGTTCTCCCCAAGGCTTTTTAGCGCCGAGGTCCGCGGCGCTATACCTGTGAATCTCGGCGCTTCACTTGTGACCTCGGCGCTATGTGTTCCCACCTCGGCGCTTGATTTCATATTTGACATGCCAATATCAGATGTGAAAAAGCTTTGTTCGCCACGCCGGTCGGCCCCGACCGTCACTCAAAATTAGTGACCACCACGGAAATGCTTCCGACGAGGACTATTGTCTGATTGTTGGTATAATTACGTACCGACCGACACGCATCCTGCCAGTCGTGGATTATAATTTATAAACAATAGACCTAGTCGCACGATACGTAGCGGCTAGTCAAATTTGTGGAATTAGCACCTCTTTGTTTGTAAGTAAATACTTTCTGCGATAGACACAGTCTTTAGATTGAAAGCTAAAATTATTTCAAAATCAATTCCACCTCGATATAACATGGTCAAATCAGAGTTCACGATCAGTTCACGCTACTCAAGAAAAAAACAACGTGTTTATTGCGTGATTTGGTAAAATACATTTGAACTGTTATCATTGCGAATCATGTAAAAACTCTTCTTTCAAGACCTAATTTACCTTTTAAAAATTGCAAATCACCTCTTTCGAAAGCTGTCATGCAGTTCTCAATTGAAATGGATGCCAATACATCGTGCTACGACATCGCTTTACTTCCGCAATGTAATTTTTATGATCACTACCATTCGGAAAACTTCGGGTTCTACCGGCATTACCATGCGGCATTTTGATTGGTTAATGGAATTCTTGACCCATCGGGTCAAAGGACACATGCTAATGTTTCACAAACATCATGGCGGGTCTGTTTTTTTTTTACCGAAGCGATCAAGTGATCAAAAATAATCGCTCCCGAAAAAATAAGTCGGATTTTACTTACATTTCATATCAAAAAAAAAAAAAGAAGTAAAATTTGTTGAGGAATTATTGCTATAACTGGTGTATAACATGGCCAAGTAAGTTATGTCACGTCGTAACTTTGATGATCGTTTTGAAGCTTTATTTGTTCGCTCATTACTGTAATTGTAAACGTTTTAGAAGTTGATGGTACGAATAATAAATTACAACAATACGTCAATTAATTACGTGATCTATTTTTTGAAGGAGAATGTTTTTGGAGTGAATAAAATTATGAGATTCGTGAACATAAATCTGGCTTAACGTTTTGAATGTGTTTCCTTCAACGTTTTACTAAACAATTAAATTGCAACAATAATGTATTTGTGTTTGTTTTTAGTCTGTAGCATTTGTATTTCGAGAATGTTTCAAACTCTTCTAAATTGTGAAACATAATGTGTTGATTCCATTAAAAAAAATATTTGCCCTGTGACTGAGCTCACTAATATTCATAATTGTAAATAAGTTCTGTTAATCAATGAAGGAAAGATATGTAAATGATATGCAAATTATTATGCAAATTAGCCCCGGCGCTATGCATTTTTTCTGGGGAGAACCCTGATTATTGAGGCTGTCAGGAATTCAGGAATTAAGGAATGATTTACAATGACTTGCTACCTAGGACTATCATAAACTAACTTTTAGAAATAAAATTTATATGTGATAGATTATCTTGAGGATATACCTTGCAATTTAGTATATTATGGGCTATGGCATTTGATTGGTAAATAAACACTGCATTATAATAATCTGAATTTTTTTGAAAAGTCCGTAATACCATCTTAAATCGATACGTATAACACAATCATTTTAAATAATGAATACATACAATGAATCATAATTATGTAAACATGAAATGTTAACATTATGCTTGACATATAACTCATCACACATTCATGACACATGCTAGGAGTGGATCAATCATTTTCATGATAGATTACTGTAAAATTCTTTATTTTAGCTAGAATTAATTTTTGCTGAAAAGACATTTTGGGCGTTTTGTATGGAATTTATTTTCACTGATTTTTGATGAGTTGAATGTAAAATATAGGAAGAAAGGTATATTCACTGGAATTTATTTTCACTGAATCATTCCTTCAGCAAAAATAGTGAAAATTAATTCCAAGTGAAAATAAAGTATTTTACAGTACGATAATTAAATGATACAGTAATTGAAATTGGACGATAGTTCCTATTTCAGCAAACTGATTACCATTATAGGGGGAAGTAGATTAAAATAATTATTGAATGTACACATCGTTACTCACACAGCAGGGATGCCCTGGATTTGTATGGGTGTCGGGTGTGTGATACCTTTTTTTTTCAAACCACTCAAAACACCTCGAGGAAATTTCATTTCCTGAAAAAAAAAACATACTATTAAGTTAAAAGTTAGTATCTACTGTAGCTGATAGTACTATGGGAGAGGAAATCAAGTTTTGCATCTACTGAACATGTTGCTGCCTATATGCAATGCATTATGGGAGAGGAAATCAAGTTTTGCATCTACTGAACATGTTGCTGCCTATATGCAATGCATTATGGGAGAGGAAATCAAGTTTTGCATCTACTGAACATGTTGCTGCATCTTATGCAATGGGATATGGAAGAGCAAATCAAGTTTTGCATCTACTGAACACATTGCTACTTATATGCAATGCATTGTGGGAACAGAATACTGAGCTTATACGCAATGCATTATGGGAGAGGACATCAAGTTTTGTATGGACTAATCATGGTATCTGCAACTTTGCAGATGGTTTCAATGTAAATTTCTGACTCACTTTAAAAGTTTTGATTGGAGGTGGTGGATTATCACCTTCCGTCATGATATGCCATCTTTTACGAACCCTTTCATGGCGTGCTTCAGACATTTCACAAATGTATCTCGGTGGTTTCCATCTGAAAGTAAAAATTCTCTGATGAATACAAAATTGTAATACTGTATAATGTTGTCACTATGAAACTTAATATCCTTGCCATGAAATTTTACTTTTTTTAAAGAAAGTTAGGGAGTATTTCTACCTAAATAATAATGCAAAATTCTTTTAGTGTTTTTTTCGAAGGTTCATTTTATATCAAATCAATAAAGTTTCCCTCTTATACGTCTTGCCTGAAATTATGCAGATATTGTTTTAAGGAAGTGAATATTGATGTTGAAATTAATGTCTGCTTACCCGGTTACCAAGGCTTCAGTGTAAGTTATACCTTTAGCTAATTCTTTTACTGTCATTAAAGCTTTTTGTTCTTGTATACTTTGTAAAATCTTCTCTTCTTCTTCCAGTTGTTTATCTAACTTAGTTTCTTTGCTGACTACAATGCAAGGAGACAAAAGGTAGAAGAGTACAGCAAACCGCACACTGTTGCCATAGTGTTTGTTATGATTTGAAGATATTACTAAAAATAGACCCAATGTAATCATAGAACGTTGTACAGTGTGTGAAAAAGATCAAATGAGAACAATGTGTGCAGACAATAATATTCTTAGTCAAGTGACAACTTTATATAAATACTACCTGCCAATAGTGATCACCTCCTGGCTAGTGCAATGTAATTTACATGTAAAGTTACCTGTATATAACAACCACCTGTCGATTGTGACCCTATTTGGCAATGGTTTGGTGAAATGAACCTGTATACAAAGGCCAAAATGAAGGCAGATAATTGCATGTTTAGGGTTTCACACTTTCAAATTTTTTCTTTAAATCAAAACAAACAAGTACATTTTTATTTTATTCTCCCATTTTCAAGTTTCTGTTGACAAATTGTCCCTTGAACTGAGAAATGATTGAATGCGACATATTCTTATTCACAGATTAATTAATCAACCACCATGTAAAAATTATCGGGTGATCAGTACTGGTCAATAATGGAGAGCCTTAGTACTAGACCAGAATCCTTGTACAACAATACTGGAATGGAAGGCTGTGGGTGAGCTTTAAGTGCACGTCAGTCTGTGCATGCGAGTTCACATGGTAATGTTGTGAAGTCTTGGAGGCAGCCAATCAGTGGTGACACAGAATTCTGTACCATCTACGTATTTACATATCCATTCACCAGACTATTCTTGAGTGCTCTGGGAAGGGCACTCGGAATGGCTAGATTCCAGGCTAGGACCTAAGTGACACGTTTGATATTATATACATGTAAATCTTATTATACCTTCTGCTTTCTTTTTCAACTCAGAATGTTGATCTAATAGACTGACGTTAGCAAGTGGTCCTGTGTAGACTTCATCTTCAACATCTTCCTCCTCTCGCTCACTGTCTTTATTTTCCTTCTGCTGTAATAGTTTCCTTTTTAGTACCTTCTGTGCTTTTTCATACTGTGCAATATAGCCAAATGTAGACCACAATTTTTTTATTTAAAATTTATTTATGCCTGATTCACAATTATATTTTAAAATTCTAATTCGCTTATGTAACACTGTCAAATAATGTATCATTTAAGGGAAATCAAAATCGTAGATGGTTGGCTCTAATGTTGTTCTTGGAATATACTGTAAAACATGTCTTTTTATCTAGCATGTTATTTTAGCTAATTTAGCTAATCTTTAATTTTGATAATTCAAGATGCAGCTAATTTAACAGAAAGTATATTTTCACAGGGAGATAGTCGACACTTTAGCTAAATTAAGATTCTGTTAATTCATGCCTATTTCAACGTATTCTACAGTATATAGTAATACACCGAATCAGTCTCTGTCACCAAAGAATTTAAATATATGAACATTCTTGTATCTTAAAGTGTGCATTCATTTGATCATCTCTAGTGGTATTCAAAAAAACAGAAGAAAGACAAAAACATCATTATGACATGCCTCAAACAGACCTTATTTTGCTCTTTATTTTTTGCACTTGATAAGTTCAACAGAAAGTCTTTGCTAATCACATTCACGCATTTCATACACTGAACGTTCAAAAGAAAGAACTGGGATGGTTTCTTCACTTGCAATCATGCTCAGAAGTGGACCTTACTTTTGGCAACATTTCTGGGGATATCTATCAAATTAGCTAAATTTTTACTTCATATCACATTTTTATATAAATAAATGAAATACAAAACTACGACTTATATACATGTAGTGTAATTGAAAAATGCATAATCCCATGAATTGAGGTGTAAAATGTTGCCTGTAACAGAGACTGATTTTACAAACCTTTTCTTTCTTCCTTTCTTTCAATGGTACATATGGAACATATTCCTCCTCAGAATCACTTGATTCATCCTCATTATGTCTAGTATACTAAACAATAACAAAAAGATGAAAATTATACTTAAAAAACAGTTGGTTGGGTCAGAAGGTAGAGTGAAATTTTAAAGCTCTCTAAATAGAAATAACTCTTAAAGATGCAATATGTGAAAATTGTTCTTTGATACCTAGTACCTCATACTGTTAGAGCAAATGTGATTTTGATTTATAATAAACTGAAAATGATGCTTTTGCAGGACACAAAACAGTATTTCAAACGCACTAAGATGCATGTGCGTAAGTACAAAAGCAAAAATTACAAGATCTCGTCCATATTGCATCTTAAAACAGTAGAACATGTATCTGAATACATGAATAACTCATAGGGTCAGGTTAGTGTTGTCACTTGTCTATTAAATTTGTCTATGGTGTACATGATTGGCTAATGCATTGCATAGACTGATTTCTTTAGACGACTGTGCAGTCATACCCGACTCATCCATGTTCCCAATGAGGTAGGAGTCGGCAGAAAAGCCTGTAGGAATTCACCCTATAAATTTAAAATCATGTTCGGGGATGTCATCAAGTCATTGCATGAAAAAGTCAAAAGGTGGTGGGATAAAAAGTGTTGGGGATGTCTAGGGAACAGAGTCACAAACTGGGTAGTCATCAGAAACTTGGGGGACCAAACCTTATACAAGTGGCAACAATATGCTGTTATTTGTAATCAGGAAAGTCAGGATTGCTAACGCAAAACAATGTTGATTTAGAGATTCCAGATCACTTCTGGCCAAAAACTTGCAGACGCCGAAAGTCACACTATTGTCTGAAATCCCCATAACTCCTACCACCGTTGAACCCATATAAAGATGCCATGATCTTCATAGGCACACTTCCTAGAATCACAATAGTTTTCAATGAAGTTAACTGGTAGCGAGTCCAGACTGTACCCTTTATTTAATTTGTCTCAGATTGTTGAATAGTCTTTTCCCCCGTATACATTAAATATTACAATTGTAATGAAATTAAATTAATTATACATTCCTATTTGAGTATTACATGTATTACTATTACATCTGAAAGCACTTCTCAATAACAAAAAGTCTGAAACTGTCCAAGCAATTGCCAAGTTTATCAGCAACTGTTTCACTAAAAGAGAGAACTTCATGAAAAGCAATTTACCAGCTGCCTCAAAATAACACCAAATTATTTATATAATATTTTATTGTTATTGTTAACAGTAACTTAGGTTATATATATCAAAAGACTAAGTATAGAGGTGCAAGTTCGCACAAACTGGACAGACATTGTTTACATAATTACCACGTGACATCAAAAATGGCGAACCTTGTAAAAATGACTAAGTACGCGATTGCGAGAGCACACTGCGGAATTTCCTGGTGAAATTTAAGTTATGCATTGTCCGTAATCAAGTCCATTGAAATGCGTCTCCGATAATCAAAAGACCTATTATTCCGATTTCTATGCAGGTTTGTTTTTTTGTCCCCAAATTATTTCATACTTGACACCTTTAACAGACTATTATTCTGTGACAAAGCATTTTCTTTAAAAACCCAGACATATTTCGCACCATCATTATCTTTTGAACGATAACTGCAAGTTTGAATGTCCTAGTCCGAACGCACTTGATTTGACGGCGGTCCCAATGAGTCGTTCTCGATCAAAACTTCAACTCGAGAAAAACGCGAAAAACAGTTTTGGTTAATAAAACACTGTAGATTTGCTGCATTATTATAAATATAAACTAAAAATGGCCAAACATATTAACCACTGATATCATAGAACTCATAAAGAGTGTCAGATAATGAATAATTTCAAGCTCGAGCGCGAAAAATGAAGAAAACTGCTGGCATTTGAGTCCGTACTCCAGGAACGTTCGGGTTTTCCATTGTTATGCAAACGAACAACGAGGGATAATCCTCTGACAAACATTACTGTCCTGTACACACTGACAGTTTACAAACAAGCTAATCCTTCAAGTGTATCAGATAAGACATCTAATAAAACGGTTTTCATGGTGAAACAAAATGGCCGATGTTTGAAAAAAAATTGCTGTGTCAGAGTGCGACACTGAGTGGCAGATTTTTCTTTGCCTCGTCTGTCAACGCTTTCTTTCTTTTCTTCGCCATTGCGTTAGAAAAAAATGTATTAGTAAAATAGAATATTGACTTGGAAAATAAAACGATTTAAAAGAAAGTTGTGCAAAGTTACAGTACTCCTTTCGCACAACCTCCCGCCCGCTTCCGCTTTCCAATCACCTTTTTCTCTCGCTTTTGCGACCGCTTGTTGAATTCAACCGGACAATTTCCGCTTTATTTTCGACCGCGCAAACCCCGAAATATCACCGCCCATCTGCTCGCTCGCGCGCATTTAAAATTCGGACTAACAGAATAATTTCCGAGGTTCACATTGTCTTATAATTGTCTTTCTGGTTTTTATAGATGTTGAACAGCTGACAAAAGTTCAAATACTTTTTGTTTTAACTATATACAATTACATGCACGCAACCTGACCCTTTGACCTCGATTTGGCTTGGACTGAATATTTTATTTTAAACAATATTCTGATGTGAAATACAAAATGTATTTTAACACAAGTACGACAGGGTTGTCTGGGGTTTCTTTCCTGATTGTTGAGTCTTCGCAATGTGTTTTGTATAATTATTGTTGTTTTCCCCCGATGCTGAAGGACCGTAAAGCTAAATGGCAGTTACATGCATGGGCTGAGTGAAAGAAAATATTTCTAAGCCTAAAATAAAACCTAATATTACACCTCTTTGTGTATTTGTTAATTTTACATATGTTTGTCATGACAGTATGTTTGTAAATATCTAGAAAAATCTCGTCTTTCGTTGATAATTTCGATTGTTTGTTTGGAATGTCGATCCCCGTTGGTTTCTCCATACTGAGTTTAGGAAGGGCGTCGATCAACACCGTGACTATCAGCCGAGAGAAGACAAACATTGACCGTAATTCATGGAGATCATGTCCGTAATTTGTGGGCTGAAACCCCAAATATATAATCAAGTATTATTATTTTAATATATATTTTATTTTACATCGCAAAATTAAACCATGCCCAAAACAGAGCTAGAGTTGTTCGCGGTGAAACAACCGCATTGAAGACGATGCAACTTCAGCTAGCCATTTCTTACCTTGAAATAAAAAAAATAAAAATTCGAAGAGCATCGGGGAAAATATTAATAATCATCCTTATCAATTGCTTGCTTTATTTCATTTGAATCCATGAAATTCACGATTTTTTTTACATTTGTTGGCAACTTCCGCGCTAAAAATGATTGAAAATGTAGGTGTGGTTAATTTGCAAAGTCCTGTTGATAATACGGACAAATATGGTTCTGTGACCCAGTTCGTGCTCCGATCAGGTGACTCTCAGCCAATCAATGATGTTGTAACAAAGCATATTTGACGCTAATTGAAGGGTCGTCGTACAATCCAATCACCTGCGTCGATTCACATAGTTGTTTGTGCTGTGACAGGCTTCAAAATTATTCGCTGAAAAACATATATTTTGACAAACTGATGGAATTTGACCTTAGTTCAAAAAGAAAATACTAGGCTAAGATACATTAGAGCTCACGCGAATCAGTTTTCTCTGCAAGTTGTGAAATAAAGTAAACCAGAGTAGCGTCGATGATTTTCAACCCTGAAGGACTTTGAATTGTTCATCGAATGGCCACCAAATAGTTATGGCTATAACTAAATTTGACACGTTTTTCATTTAAGCCCAATAAATTATTCATACATGTCAAGCTCTGTTCGATTTTTTCAGGGCATGTGGCCGTTTTTAGTCGAAAATATTTTTTGTGGGAAAACTTTTGCGGTACGTATACGGTATAGACCGAGCTCATTCAATGATCGTGACTTAATTTTAAAAATTGAATGTCAAATTTTACCAGACGTGGACCGATGTGGATTCGATATCGTTATTTTTGGAATTAATCACTAACATTTCCTCGTTTCTCTGCTCTGTCAAAAGGAGTTGCCTAGGCTTTTTTTCACGTAACTGTCTCATTAAAATAAAAATATTACATCTAGAACAAGCACCCAAAACACGTAACAAGAAGTCCCAGTTCAGTTGCTTTCACGATACAAGTGTAATACAGCTATTAGATTTGAAGTGTCATTCAGAATGTAATAATAGTTAATACTAGATGTATGTTCACACTTTACTATCAAAACCACCATTTCGACCACCCATGTGCCAGTTTTCAGTGTTTAGGCGAGCGGTCAATGTTTTCAATGAGCGAGCGAGCGAAAAAAAAACGCGATTAAAATGCGGTCGGTTTCCGGTCGGACAAGACCGCGTGGTCGGAAATTAATAAGCGATAAGCTGTCGATGTAAAAGCGGAAGGTTGGGCGAAATGAGTACTGTATGACCATGTTTCTCCGACGAAGTCTCGACTGACTATAATGCTGACAATGGACGTTAGATAAACACGCATTGTTTGCAACTGGAAGCTTATCACCCGTTATATCAGAATCGTCAACAACAGAGTATACAGATAAGATGTTATCATTTAATTCCTTCCAAAGATAAACACTATGCAAATATCCACGAAACGGCAGTTGTAGTCTTTTCTGCTAGTGTTTTAAAACACTAATTTGAGCAACGTTATTTCGCAATTTCGATCTTTTGTAAACCTGGGGTGATGTATCAAGGTCTAAAGTAACCGTTTTATCAATTTTTGAAAAATCAAGAAAAAAGTGGAAATTTCCCTTCTCGCTACCTTAATATATCTTTATTGTATTCTAATCTAGATCCCAGAGGGGATACAATATCAATAAAGGTTGTTATTATTATTACATGTATAGGAAGTTGCAACAAAAGCGTTCTATTTTATTTCTAACACGATAAATTATTTGAGTTTCATTTGAAAATAAACATTTCCAATTAAATTTGGCACTTACCTTTGAAGGCTTGTCACGTCCGGATTCTACGGATCGTTTTTTAGAATCATAGCTCATGACAAAAACAGTACAGCCCGCCAATCGTCTGTGCAACTGAGATTCAGCTGTTGTGAACAGTGAAGTGAACACTAAAATCAACCTGATATCGACTGATTCTACAATCTAGAATAATAAATTGATCACATAAGCCAAATATCATTACTTCGCTTTCTTCGTAAACACAACGTTTTGCCGACGGTGACCTCCGGTCGTGTGTCGAAGTTCAAGCAAGTCTCGCAGCCAGTCCAATCATCGCGAGAGTGTGACGCGACTCAAACTTTGAACACGGAAGTAGAAGTAACAAATTAAGTTTGCGGAACGGATGGTTGTTGCCGACTCCGATGTTAGGCACAAACAAATCTGCTAAATTGCCATGGCTGACGAAGTTTTGCAATCTGGTTATCTCCACAAATTTCAGCAGAAGATCATGGTAAGCTACATATTAGTATTGAGTTCTATGTAACATATCCTATAACTTCCTCATAAAGGCCTATTTTAGTACTTATCGCAAAAATACTTCCGGGTGTGCGTATTGGACCATTGAGACAGCTTCTAGAATGGTTATAATCAAGGACATAGTACAGTATTGTACGGGGAGGGGCGGCGCTAGTTTTTCAGTTTTCAAAACTAGTCTATGAAAGTGAATATAAATTTAAAAATCAAAAATCAGTTTTGAGTTAACACAGTCTGCGCATATTAGAAGAAAGTATTACCCTGGTAGTCCCGTATAACTATAAATAACCATAGTGCAAAGGAAACAGACGGAAGGAACTTTGAGCTTGTAAACCAACTATGGGCTAGGTTATGTTCTACAATTCATGCTAATATGTGTATGAAAGTGTCTAAAGAAAACCTCCCTATACTAGATCTAGTAAATAAACCAAAATAAATCGTTTCAGATTACCAGTGGATGGTTTATGAGTAATTAATACATTTTCCACAAAATATTTAACTCAAAAAGACAGTTAAGAACCTTCTTTATCAATCATAATGACTGTATATTTATTGACATTAGTCAAAAGACAATATAACATCAAATGTTAATTACATAACCAATGAAACAAGTACATACAGAATGTAGAATAAATGGACAGATAAAACTTAAGTTTTGTAAAACATAAAGATATTATTCACTGACTTAATAGCTAGGCTATTTATAATGTAGCTATCACTTGAAAGTTTTCTTATTTTCAAATGTTTGTACCTTTATTGCATTCTTAGAAATAACATTTGTTTTAGTAATCTCAGAATTCATATAGTGTCATATAGTGAAATTATGCGATAGAACATAGAACATGTATCTGACATGCCTTGATGGTTATATTCTAGTAATACATGTACTTCATTAGCACCAATATTACAATTATACGCCTGGTATCTGGAGGTATTCCTACTTGTTTTTCAATCAGTATAATATGTTCTAGCTGATATCTTGAACTTTGTGATACTGATTCATATTCTTGACATGTGTGTGGCTCAATTCTCCAGTTGTGTTTCAGGAAAGTATGTCATAATTGATATCTGCTGTCATTAAACGACCAAATTATATGTGATTTTGGTTTGTGTAAAAACATTTGTTTGAATAAAATAGCCAGCTTAGTGAAAATTTTTTCACATTAGGGCAATACCATATTTGTTCTATTAGTAGTGCATAAACTTATGTAATGACTTATGTGTGTCTATGGTCATAATGATCCATATACAAAGTATATTTGCTCTTTTAGTAGTGCATAGATGTAACAGTAAATGACAGAGTTGTGTTTTATGGTCATAATAAGTTGTATTTGAATGATCCAGTATAGTATAATAAAAGCTATTGTTTGTTTACATGTGCTTTTATTAGTGATGCACTTCCCCATTCAATTAGAGCAAATTTTGTAGTTATTTTATTGAAGTGACCTTTCCATTTACTACGTACAGAGATCTTGGCAAAAAAAATGGTGTGTATTGTCGCTCTCCCAGCAAGACGATGGTAAACCAGCATTTCATATTTATGACAGCAAAGAACAAGTTGGTAAAGAAAACACAAAAAGGAAGACCGTATATCTGGATCGTAGCACGTGTGTCGGAATAGTCAAGAACAAACATAAAGAGTACTATTTCGAGATCATCACCAATGATGCCAGTACACAAGGGTTCGCTGCAGATAGCCGAGAAGATCTGGATAAATGGGTGCTTGCAATGAATAATGCTGCAAGTGGCGTCACGGGCACTGCAAGGAATATAGTGATACTTAGTAAAGAGTCGACATCAGTGAGTGATGCTCCTGTTAGTGCTGCTGAATCGTCCCCATCCCCATCAGTGTATATAAGTGAAGAAAATATGGCATACTCGTCAATAGAAAGTAAGTATTCAGTTTGAATTTATTAGATTATTTCTTCAAAGATAATGGGATCTAAGTTTAACCCTATGAATTTTCCTATAATGTTAATTTTGAATCAAATCATGGACATATTTGACTTAGTCGTTCTAAAGGTTAAATTTTGCGAACCCATTGCGAATGGCTGAATTATCACGATTGGATGGTATTTCTGTAAACAAAATTTTGCAAAAGTCGCTAAAACCCTGCATTGTTTGATCTCAGAAAGTTTTTCACTGCTACAAAATTTTACAATTTTCGCTTACTTGATGAAAATTTGTTTCCTCACTAAATTAAAGATGTTTACAGTACATTTCGATAATTTCGGAATCAATATATAATGAAAAAAAATACTTAAATATAATTGTTTTTTTAACAATATGGTGTGATCTGATGAAATAATGCCATGGCATTTAAGACGAAGTTTTTTGAAAGTCATTTCATTTTTGATGTTATTGATGATGACACTTTTTCTCTAATGAAATTTGTCTCACGTGAAGTAATTTTTTTTGTTAAAACCCTAATTTTGTCTTTTGTCACTTAGAATAGAATTTTATTCCAGACATAATTGCTTGCCATGGTCAAATGTGTGAAAAAGTACATAACAATAATTTGAAAAAAAATGTTAAAACCAAGCTTAACTCATTGGCTGAGTAAGGTACTGTAAAATACTTTATTTTAGCCGGAATTAATAATTTATTACTTTTTGGGTGTCTTGTATGGAATTTTTTTTCACTGATTTTTGATAAGTTGAATGAGAAATATAGGCAAAAAGGTATATTCAATGCATTTTATTTTCACTGAATTATGCCTTAAGCGAAAATTAATTCCAAGCGAAAATAAAGTATTTTACAGTAGTTGTTAATGAACTTGTCATTGCTAGTCGTAACATCATATTTTAAAAAACTAGCCAAAGCAGATTTATTTTTCTGAACTAGTAAATTATCACTACATGTATGCATTGAAGCTATAATACATTGAGTTATAGGTATAGTTTTAAGTACCAGTTGCGATTTGAGTGGTTCCCTCATACATTAGGTATGGTGTTCCATATACAGAGTTAAAACTGGAAGTGTTGTGGTCATCACTGTGACAGGCTCCACCAAGACAAATCCTACTTAAAGTTGAACAAAAAAAAAAGTACCTATACCTACCCTGCTTTAATGAACAGGCCACAGATGGAGATATAAAAACTATTGGTCGTTATTTTTCATCCACTAACATGTGTCTTTGGGTGAACATTGTTGTGGCAGTTCAAGCCAAATTTTGAACTACTGAGTAATAATAATAATAATAATAACTTTATTGCCTCCGTGTAAAAAGATTTACATAGGATTTACAGCAAAAAATAGTTTTAAAATAATAACAAGATATATGTAAAAATATTGTAAAAAAACAAAACAAAAGAACATACTAGTATTTAAATGTTAAATGAATCTTTGTGTTGTGTAAATATAATTGGCAAGTTCTATAATTATGCCAGGATCTTTGCTTGAGCGTATATATGTGAACTGTATATTTTTATTTTTGGATGAAAGTAGTGTCATAATATTTTGGATGAACTTTTCCCTGTGTGTGTTATATTTTGGGCAATTCAATAGAAAATGTTCTTCATCTTCAATTGAATTTGTGTCACAATGCGTGTGGCTACATATATATATACAATGCATTATGGAAAAGAATTTCTCATTGTATATACGGTAATAGAAAATTATACTATTATAAAATTCCATGTCAAAATTGTATTAGGATTTGTATGAATAAAAATATATGACTTTTTCATCGTTGACCACTTAGTAAAATTTTGAGATATGAAGAAATAATGTCACCACAGAAACCAGTGTACAATTTTGGTCAGTGTCCAGTGACCCTGATTTTTGTTGTTGTCATTTTCAATATTTTCTGCATAAACCTACTATAATAATGAAAGTAGGATGAACATGATATAGTAGCCTTTGACTCAAACATCATTCATGTTTAATTGAAACTGGTTGATGTTGAGATAGTACATACTGTAGACTACTTTCTTTTTTAGCTGGAATTAATTTTTGCTGGAAAGACTTTTTGAGTGTTTTCTATGGAGTTAATTTTCACAAGTTGAATGTAAAATATAGGAAAAATACATATTCACTGGATTTTATTTTCACTGAAAATTTCCTTCTGCGAAAATAGAGAAAATTAATTTCAAGTGCAAAATAAATTATTTCACAGTAGTTGTCATTGTGATAGAAAATTGGTCACTAATCCCTGTTATGTATGTAGTCCCAAAACACTGAATATGTTTTTTGTGTTAAAATGGACTGCATCTGACTGACTTCATCTGTCTCCGTAAATAGATCTGCATAATTTTTGTGATATTTAAAAAATTGGATCAAGACCTGGACATAATGGAAAATAATATGATTATAATTATAAAAAATACATAAAAAAATGCATTTTGGTGGAAAAAATTATGTGATTAAAAGGGGAAACTATGTCTTTGAGAATTGTATTCATTTTCTAAAAAAAAACTTAGATGTAGCTAATTTAATAAAAATGGTTAGGACAAAGGTCTATATTTTGAAACTGTCTTTTGTTTACCGTAGCTATAATAATAAGCGTATGTATGTGATATGAAAACAGTAGTACATGTTTCTATTTGGCATCGAGGCACACGTTCGTACAAAATTAAATGTTTCTTCCTCATTGATGATCCAACTTATTTTCTGTGACAAACAAATAAACCAGATTAATTAAAAGTGAGATGTGCAATTTTTTATCACTGAAATAAAACTACAATGTATCATAAGATCTGTACATTCTACTATTCTATTGTTCTCTGATGAGTCTGACATTATACACTACGGTATACACGGCTCTAATTAAAAATATTGTGGAATCATAACTATCTCATACTTTATTATCACAAAAATTCTTTAATCCTCTGAACGCCACATCTTTTTCCCACTCAAAATGGGGATAAATTTGTTCTCAATATTTTCGGTAATTTTCACTGAATTTAAACCTAATTTTTGACTAAACAGACAAAATATGGCACTCCTTCTAGTTTTTGATGAAAATGAAAAGAAATTTTCATCAATATTTTCTGTGAAAAAGAAATTATTTTGTGGATAGTGCCCAAAATTTGACTTTGGCACTCAACATGTTAGTACTGATGTTCAGTACATGACATAAATAAACATAGTATTTTAGCAGAACTCTAAAACTGTCAGCTATCATTATGTAAACAGTTGTTGTCATGTTAGCCCTCTATATGTACAGACATTTCTGCTTTATAGCATTCCTTATATTTGTTTTGTTCTTGTTACATATTATTATTATTATTAATCCTTTATTTCAGGCCAAAAAGTCCCATATTAAATACATAACAAACACGAACACTAATAAATACAACGTCTAAGATTAGTCCAAAATTTGGATAAGAAAAAACTGTCAGAGTTGACACAAGTACGAATTAAAGCATTATCACTCATAAGTAGGTGCTGACTGAAGTTATATAATGCCTTGCGCTGAAGAGATTCAAAGTTGAAAATATTTCTATTCGTTATATTACATACTGAAACATCTACAAGTGATAACACTTGGATGTCTGTCATGAATAAATTTGTATTAATATGGTATATTGAAAAAAAAAATGCATATTATGTCAACAAACTATTGCTTAAAACAATGCTGCATGAAGAGAAATAAGTCATGGTAAATGAGACTTTGTTTCATCCACTGTTAATTTGTTTCTATGACATAATTTGGAACAAATACTATTTTTGAGTCTTTGCGCTTATATTGGTATAGTTAATTTGAAATTTTTTATCTTTGAATAGACTCAGCCAATGTGAGTGATATGTGAGGGTCACTTTAATCTATACTTCCTCCTTAGGGGTTGCACGTTACATTGTGATTTATTCAAGTTTAGACATGTACTGTGTATATATGGTGTCATCAATAATGCCATTATTTTTCTTCTGACATTTTGATGAAACATACTTGCAAGTTTTAATGTATTTTGTATAATTTCATTTCAGTCTTGGAGCAAATATACATCAATTTTTATTGTCTTTTTGACTTCAAAAACAAATTTTGAATAGTCTGGAAAGTTTATACAAGTTTATTTTGAAAGAGCTGACAAAAGTTGATATTGGTGTTAAGTATTTGTGACTTATTTAATAATAATTTTTATTCAACCGTTGTATCAGCACCATGAAAACAGTAATACATATCTTTAAATTATTTTTATATATTGCCATAACAATAAACAGGATAAATCAGTCAGGCTTCAACAATCTGAATGATAAACAATGAATCCATATCTTTTATTGAATAGACTTTTTGAGTGTTTTGTATGGAATTTATTTTTACTGATTTTTGACAAGTGGAATGTAAAATATATTCACTGGATTTTATTTTATTTTACTGAATCTTTCCTTCAGCAAAATTAGTGAAAATTAATTCCAAGCGAAAATAAAGTATTCTACATTGCTTCAAGATCAATTTATTCTACAAACAACCAAACAACTTACTGAACTAAACAACAGCATGTTATATGTTCAACAATATTTTACATTGAAAAAATATATGCAATACAGTATTCAAAAAGTAAAAAAAAATATAATGTTTTTCTCATCATTGTGTGTGTGAGTTTGAAACCTGCACCTCATTCATTTTTAGCTCTGTTGCGACTTTGATGAACACAGCTAATCATATTACTGATTGTCTGTCTGTCCGCTGTCATCCACTCAACTTTCTACTTTTTTCAACTGATTGATTTGATGATTGGTGCATATGAAACTTGGGGTTATGAGGCCTGGGATATTTTTTCAGAGACATCAAAATCGCTGAGACTGACCGCGTCGCTCGTTTTTTCGCGTACCGAGACGTCGAGTAGGTGGCGGTGGTTTACCCGATTTTACTGGCTACAGCGAGGCTGTGCCCCTGGAGGTCTTTCCTCCTATGTGGCCCGTTGCGGGTCCCTTTGTAGATCCTTCCTCACACGGCGCCGGGTTTGCCTCCGAGATGAGGGCTTTGGTCGGGGCAAACTGCGTCCCTGGCAGGCCAGGTAGATCAGACGCAGTTGGAGCGAGCAGTCTCCACTGCAGCCCCTCGGTGGGCAAGCAGGAAGAAACACGAAAGCATCGCTTGCATTCAAACACGTCTCTTCTGGGGAACCCCCCATTCCCAGCCACGGCTCCCCTGCTGATTTGGGTGAGGCCGAGGCTCAGGCTAGTTGCACCGGGTCTCCTCTGGGGCCTCGGGCACCGAATGCCAATGGGGATGCTGGCAGCCAAGCCTCCGATTTCGGGGCACGGCTTTCGGGTCAGGGCACACGTTGAACCTCCCCCCTGCTTTCAGCCAGCCAGGGTTCGTCGCACGGTAATGGTACAATGGTAACGATTTTACCTTTGTGTCCGGTCTCCGCTGTGGGTTTTGACTCCCTTCTTTTCGACCCACGAGACACACATGAGACGCACAGTCGAACATGCTCTCTTTCACATATTTAACTTGAAGGGAGACAGTTCGCTCGCGTCGGATACAGCCAGTATCTCGGGCGGTCCCTCAGAGTCCTTCATTCGTAACGACTCTGTGAGCACACCAGTAGGGTGGATGCGGAGTATCATCGATCCTAGTGATACGATGTAAATACCCCCACCCTTGATCCTAAGGCGACCACTTACGGTTACTTCAACGTGCATCGGGATCCAAAGCAACCCCGTCGGCACGCCTCTCCCTGTCCGGCTGAGTGTGGAGTGGGACGTAGAGCGTGCAAACGGTGTTGATGGGCGGACGTTGGTCAGCCGCGGAGGAGGTAATGCTTAAGGCCCCTGAGGGGGGTTAAAATCTTACGCAACACTTTCCGCTGGACCGCACACCACCTTCCAGGGGTGAGGAACAGTCTGGCAGATGCCCTTTCAGGGCGGCTCCTTCTCCAGAACACAGAGTGGCTGATACCCCAGTGGGTAGCTGTGGGACGGTTCAAAGATAGACTGGTTGGCCACACCCTGGAACGCCAAGCTCCCGACATACATAACACTCCTGCCGACTCCAGGAGCCTGGACCAACCAGGGTCGCTTTGCTAACCCCGTGGACCCACCTAGTTGTGTACGTCTTTCCTCCCCATCCCACTAGTTCACCGGGCACCGGAGAAAACTTTGACAGGTGCACACCTGCATATTGCCATTGGTCGCACCCAGTGGGCCAACCAAGGCCTAGTTTCCACTTCTGTTGGAAATGCTAGTCGAAACACCAGTAGTGCTTCCGGACTTACCGGACCGGCTGTCCCAACCGGACGGCACACTACCAACTGTAGCAGCGGGTTCCACTTACACGCATAGAGGCTCTCAGTAGACCCGCCCATATGAAAGCTTTATCTGATCGTTGGCTACAGGTCGGCCTTGTCCCCCAACGTTGAGAACGTTTCGGGAACAAGACTAGCCGATTGTCCTATTATTAGGAGACTATTTACTGCTGTCCAGACGCTGAGACCCCGTACAAGGGAACCGCCCAACTGGGATTTGTCGGTTGTGTTATCCGCTAAGCAGACTGCCCTTTGAGCCTCTCCGATCAGCACCACTCAAATTTTTGACGTGAAAAATACTGGCCCTCGCCTGAGGTAGATGCCGGCCAGAGCTGGGGGCACTGTCCCCCTCGGACGATGTACCGCCGTTATGGACAATCAAGTTGTGCTAAAGACATGAATCGGGTTTCTCGCCAAAGAACCAAATCCCAGGACACGATCCTCACCCGATCGTCATCCCCCGGCTGTCAAATTTTGTCGCCCAGGAAGGTCAGGAGGAATTGCTTCTCTGCCTGGTTCGAGCACGGAGTTGCTACCAAAACCGTACCTTAAGGATTCAGGGCGGGGTGCCAGGCACATGTCTTCATGTTACGGCCCAGGCAGGCAGGATAGGCTGGCCTCCCCGCTTCCATCACCAGGTGTACTGTATTACTGTATTGTATTAGAGGTCTATAATACTTTAACTTCCTGGACACAGAGCTTGCAGAGACACCAAGTATGAGCGCATGTGGTCTGTGCGATTGCTAACTCACTTGTGCTAGCGTCAGGCGCCCCCTCCTCGAGCACACACTGTGGGCAGGCTTCTGGAGAACGCAGAACGTCTTTATCAACTACTACCTACTACCTAAGAGACACCAAATCCATTTAGGTTGGGTCCCGTCGTAGTGGGTCAGAATTGGTTTGCTGACCCAGCCCGAACGACCACATAGGTCCCTGCGCATAGACGGTAAGTCAGTCTCGGCATTTTTGTGGACAGATTTCTCTACCATCAGCACTCCCTGGAAGCTCCCAGGTCCCGCATTTCGGCCTATGCAGAACTGTTTCAGTCTTTACTTCGAAAGCTCCGGTATTGGGTTGGCATCTAGCTTTCTCGGGCACACCGAACCCTGTCACTGTAGCAGCGGGTTCCACTTACACGCGTAGAGGCTCTCAGTAGACCCGCCCATACGAAAGCTTTATCTGATCGTTGGCTACAGGTCGGCCTTGTCCCCCAACATTGAGAACGTTTCGGGAACAAGACTAGCCGATTGTCCTATTATTAGGAGACTATTTACTGCTGTCCAGACGCTGAGACCCCGTACAAGGGAACCGCCCAACTGGGATTTGTCGGTTGTGTTGTCCGCTAAGCAGACTGCCCTTTGAGCCTCTCCGATCAGCACCACTCAAATTTTTGACGTGAAAAATACTGGCCCTCGCCTGAGGTAGATGCCGGCCAGAGCTGGGGGCACTGTCCCCCTCGGACGATGTACCGCCGTTATGGACAATCAAGTTGTGCTAAAGACATGAATCGGGTTTCTCGCCAAAGAACCAAATCCCAGGACACGATCCTCACCCGATCGTCATCCCCCGGCTGTCAAATTTTGTCGGCCAGGAAGGTCAGGAGGAATTGCTTTTCTGCCTGGTTCGAGCACGGAGTTGCTACCAAAACCGTACCTTAAGGATTCATGGCGTGGTGCCAGGCACATGTCTTCATGTTACGGCCCAGGCAGGCAGGATAGGCCGGCCTCCCCGCTTCCATCACCAGGTGTACTGTATTACTGTATTGTATTAGAGGTCTATAATACTTTAACTTCCTTGACACAGAGCTTGCAGAGACACCAAGTATGAGCGCATGTGGTCTGTGCGATTGCTAACTCACTTGTGCTAGCGTCAGGCGCCCCCTCCTCGAGCACACACTGTGGGCAGGCTTCTGGAGAACGCAGAACGTCTTTATCAACTACTACCTACTACCTAAGAGACACCGAATCCATTTAGGTTGGGTCCCGTCGTAGTGGGTCAGAATTGGTTTGCTGACCCAGCCCGAACGACCACAAGGGTCCCTGCGCATAGACGGTAAGTCAGTCTCGGCATTTTTGTGGACAGATTTCTCTACCATCAGCACTCCCTGGAAGCTCCCAGGTCCCGCATTTCGGCCTATGCAGAACTGTTTCAGTCTTTACTTCGAAAGCTCCGGTATTGGGTTGGCATCTAGCTTTCTCAGGCACACCGAACCCTGTCACTGTAGCAGCATTTTTAGCTTCTTGCTCCGGGGAAAGCACAGGCAAGGTAAGACACCACCCTTTTTGGGTCTTAGCTAAGGTGTTGAATGATTATTGTAAAGTGTTCCATCCCGGACTGGGAAAAGACTTTCATCATGTTTCTGTTTGCTCGGAAAACCCGCCACCTTTTGGCGTCTGACTCTGCCTACAGTTCAAAATAGTCATTTTGACTAACTGGAGTCTATGGTGGGTAATTGAACATAGTGAATTTAGGCAGAGGGTTCTCCGAAAATGCCTATTCACATACCCACCATAGACTCCGCCCCCCCAACCACCCCACTCTTTCCGTAGCATTGGTCTAAGTCCTCGATGCAGAGAGAGAAACAACCAGAGTGAGTATCCAGCCTTAATGGCGCCGCCATATGGGCTCGGTCAATTGGTTCGTGACGTAAGGGATTCTATCTCTCTGTCATTGGCAGAGTGGCTGATTAATGCCGACAGTTCAAAATAGTCATTTTGACTGACCGGAGTCTATGGTGGATATGAACTATGTGAATAGGCGGGTTCAAAGAACCCTCTGCCTAATTTCGTGTTGAAATCTTCAATTCTCCAATTTTGATGAATATTTTTGTAATTTTTGGTAAAATTGATATTTTCGACATCTTGTTAAAAACCGCAAGTCTGATTGCTTTGATATTACATATATAGGTTCTACATGTAGACCTCTCTCAGATTTGTTCATTTTGTGATTATATCTTTAATTCTCTTATTTCGATGAATATTTTTGTCATTTTTGGTAAATTTTGAAATGTACATTGAAACGTGCAGATTTGTTTATTTTGTGATATCTTCAATTCTCTAATTTTGGCGAATATTTTTGTAATTTTTGGTAAAATGGGAAACGTGCATTGCTAACAGCGAAGCTATCTCAGTCGAGAGACTGCTTGTTTGCTCTTTCCGCTGATATTTCATGTTACGGTACTGATCATTACATTTCAATGAAACTTGGTACATAGACGTCAAAGGACAATTAATTAATATTTGTGCATATTACCGGTAATTACCTAATTTGTATAATTAGTAAATTTTCAGATTTTCTGTTTCAAGTACTAGTCTTAACATTCCAACTTGGTACATAGATATGTTCCATGACTATTCACAGACCTGATTATTAGTTTTGGGTTAAAAATCTATGCATATTAATAACCTAATTTGCATATCGATTAGCACATTTTAGGCATTTTCATTTGTTTCTCAAGTACCATACAGGAGTTCTTTCTAAGCTTTCTTTGATTTCATCTTAAGTATGTATGTAAATATTCAGTCAATGAATTTTACATGTTTTTTATCTTTTTTTTTTTTACAAATTTACATGTATATATCTTGAAAAACAATTCACTACATGACATAGCCCCTGTTCAAGACAAAGTAGTGTGTGAATCAACTGGAGTAATTTACCCTGAACAATACCCCTGAAATGTGCTTGAACTACAATACTATGTCCCTTGAAGTATAAATCAGGTTTTTGAAACAAAGATACTCTTATAATACACTTTGTGAAATTGTTTCTAGCAATATATGTTATATGTTGTGTAACCGGCCTTTAACACCGGGCCCAGGTACGCTATACCAAATGATGGTCACCACACTTATTATCATTCACAACAACTTATTTAATGATTACTAACACGAAATTATAAACTCTAAAGTCAGTCACGCCCATGCCGAGTGTACGTCACCTAAGGAGAATGTACCAACTAATTGTAACAAAACGAGGTCCACCTTGTCGGTAACCCGCAGGTTAGATTCGAGTGGCCAAATCCAATCAACCCAATTTTCCACCGAATACTTCAGGTACACTCTCACCTGTGTAACGTGTACACGATAATGGAACAACCAATAATGGCAATAGACTATTATACAACAATATGCAACACAGTGGCACCTGACTTGCGGTAATATGCACACAGGCACACCCCGGTAGGAATAGATTAAGTGCTGATCACACTAGTTAGGCAGGACATGTTCGCAGATACATTTAACAATAATATAAAATTCAATTAACAAATCACTACAGTTCACTATAATCTCTTCATATATCGGCAATAATTGCGACAGCAAGGTAGTTATCCAGCACGGCTATTTGTAGCTAACTCCGGGATCCTGGTTATACGTGTTCCGAGTCTATCGATTTCTCCCACGTGGCACGTCCCCTTACGGCGCAAAAATATAGCCCGACAACTCTGCAACTGAATTTAAATTACAGTCTTAGTGCAAGCTTTAAGGACCGACTTTTCCCACGTTTCAAATTTGGAACGACACATGGTGGAAATAGCGATATAAATATACAGTTCAATAAATATAAATTATATCCATTCCGCTACAAAACCGAGTAACGATATCATTATATGTTGTTAGATAAGACACAAAGTATGGCATAGAAATACGGTACGCATATTTTCAAGCTCCGACGTGCTGGTAGCCAGGTGTTCAAATTGCACACGATAAATACTAAAATAAATGTACGAATTACAAATATATACAACCTTTGGTAAAAGTAATGGTTTACTAAATACCTGAATTTAAATTACAGTCTTAGTGCAAGCTTTAAGGACCGACTGCTGGCAAGACAATTCCGTGGCTCACAAAAAGCGACAGGCAACCACTCCACATGGTGACCGACCGACCAACAAGTCAAAAGGGATTCGGAGAGCGCAATGCATCATGGGGTAAAACAACCCAACATTTGCATATACACATCTGTACTCGATTAGGAATCGGGTTACAGTTGTATGCATTACGTACATGTAAAGTTTGAATGAAATTTGTCAATGCATCACAGAAAACAGACAAATACATCGTTTTCACTTATTTGTTTTTTACTCAAAATGACATATTTTCACCCACAGACATTGATTGTCATTGTGTCTATCAATATATGTAATATTTTGAGCATTATCTACATATGAAGTTTGTATGAAATTCAAGATTTTTTGTTGTTATGGTTTTCCCCCTCTTTATTGTCATGTATCAAAATCCACTACAAGTTTAATAATTAAGATTATTATCACTTATTTTTCCTTTTTAGTGATTATTTTTTCCATTTTAGATTGAAAACAAGATGCAGGACATATGTGATGCGTTTGGAATGTTTCAATTGGATTCCCTGTGTCTGCATGGACATCTTTTTAAAAAGCAAATTTGCTGCTGCTTGTTTGTAGGGCTTTGTTTTTTGGCTATAGCTGTAAATACTTTATAATAATCCTTATTTCAATTTATACATTGGATGCAATGTTAACAATGTTACAGTGTCTTCTTCATTAGTGTCACATTATTACATGCCTTTACTTTCTTGCAAATGTAATACATATAGGAAAATATGTCTCCATGTACGGACTGTGTTGGAGAACATCTTAAGATGGCGACACAGTCATAGGATTGTTTTGGAGACTGTTATTCATGTAAACTATCTGAGATCCATATAATAAAAATATTACTGGTACAGCCCACATATAGCTGGAGAACATTTGCCAAATTTAAGGAGAGCATATATATCCACTAGTATATATCCACTAATTTTTCAAGCACTGATGGAGTGATATTTATTAGATAAATAATAGTGACATATTTATTTTTTCCCCCCAACAGAGATCAGCTTCATCGTCACATGTCGACCAACTGAAAAATCCAAAGAACTAGAATTGAGTGGAGAATATGAGCTGATACTAGATTGTGTCAAGATATCCTTGGCTAATGTAGGTGCTGATCATGTCCTGTATGCCTGGCCTTATCGGTATTTGAGACGGTATGGCAGAGATCGTACATTGTTCTCATTTGAAGCTGGCAGAAAGTGTAAAAATGTTCAAGGATTGTTTGAGTTCAACACAACAGAAGGAAATGATATATTTTATAAAATAGAGGACTATGTTAGCAGAATGAAGCCGATGCATGATACAACTTCCACGGTAACTGCACCACAACATGCTAAGAATTCTCCCACACTTGGACAACCAATAAACCGCAGTCTTCCACCAGTACCCACACCTGTACTCCCACCTGTACCTCCGAATGACAGTGAAGCTAAAGATAATACAATTTTGCGACCTCGAAGCACAGCAGAGTATGCTAATCAAAGTCCAAAGGTACGTAGACAGACTGACCCTTTGATGAAGAAACCTGGTCAAAATCAATCACCGAAAGACAGGAAGTCTATGAATCCTAAGCCTGGACCTCCAATCCCACCAAAACCAAAGCTTGAGAAAGTAAACAGTGTACCAATGTGCCGTGTTGTGGAGCAGAATGAATACTCTGTTGCTGTCGAACAACAAGATAGATGGCAGAAATGTGGTCGTAACATCAACATTCATCAAGAACAACTATTTGATCCCAAGCATGAAGACTATGACATACCAAAAGCTGGTGAAAACTTTCCCCACCCTCCCCATAGTAGTGAGATATATGGAGATGCCAGCACAGAAGAGCAACAATCGGAAACTTATGATCATCTTCAGCTTAACCCTATGAAAAAGAAACAATCTGCGGCAGTTGGCAGGCAAACACTAACGTATGATACATTAGAACAACTGTCTAATCAGTCATCTATTAAAGTGTTGACTGAAGATGTAGAGTATGACAGAGTTGGTGGTATTGATATGGAAGACCAACCTGTGGAGCTAGAGATGGATGGCGAAGGTTATTTTACTAGTCAGAAATGTAACACTCCTCCTGTGGCCAGCGTCAGCGAACCAAACCAAGACATTGATGATGACGTATATGCAACTATAGTTGAATAGAACTGAGAAGATTAAAATTAGCCTGCTATTCTGTGCAACATACACAATGTATAGTAAAGAGTGGCAGTAAATAGGATAACAGTTCACTGTAGTATAAATTCAAATTATGTTATTTTATGCGATGATCTAAGATACACTTTACTCTTGCGCAAGATGTCTCAAGAATATATTGCTTTGACACATAACAGTAATAGTTAATACAAGAAAAAAAATGGGACAAAGAGTTAAAGTTGTTCAGTGAGTTGACCACAAAATTGATATATCTTGCATGGAACTTAATTGCTTGCTCCTTTGCTGCCCTTGATAATTGTTTAGTTTTTTTTTGGCCAAACAACAATATTTCCTGAACAATCTTAATTTTCAAAACTTTCTGGAAGCATGGTATTTATTATATAAAAAAAAGTAATTATCTTCATTGTATTCAAAGGAGTCGATTGAAGAGGTACAGGAACATGGAGTAAAGATCTCACAGACATCACAGTTGAACTTAAAGGATTTTATAGCCTTCTTACCACCAGACTTTCTCACCCATTTTTCTGCACTTTTTTATTGTATATTCTTCAATATTGCTGGAAACAAACCCTAATTTTGGAGGTGGCAGATAAAATTTGAATCGACTTTCAGTTTTTACTCAAGAAATGTTGCTATTCTTTCTCCAATTTGTTGAAAGAAACTGCAGACTATAGTCCTTACTCTTTTGTGAATTTGTAATGAAAAAGAGAGAAATGGTGATGAAAACGAGCAATAATGAAGCATTAGTTAGGTAGACAAGCAGCAAAATGAATGGTATTTTGTATTTGTATGACAGAGATATTGGAATTGAAAACTGCTTCTTTATAAATATTTGAATCATGAATGTGCTGGTCGCAAATCATTTATTTCTTAACAGTATTAAGTAGTAACATTTTGTGCAGCAGTTCTATTATATATCAGTTGTCAAATTTACTACTGTTTTTTTTCTAAATTATAGAATCTAGTTCCAAGAGCTTTGCTAAAAGAAAAATTGTTTTTGGAAGAAAACACAGTTTATAGAAATGTGGAAAAATGTGGAAATGATAAACATGGTTACCGGTAGTCTTAATCTAGCCATGTGATTGGCTGAAGCAGGTTCTTATATCTGGCACTAGAAGACATGTGATCCTGCCCTGGAACTGAATAACCTGGGTTAAATATCTAATTGAATTGATATGTGAGCACTATTCATAGTGTTTGCGGGTGTATGATCAACTGATCAAAACAGGGAAACTTGGTACAAGTACAAGTACTAATACGAATTTTTGCCAAAAATGGTAATATATTGAACATACATATTTTTGCATACATAGTTTTCAAATCAAACATGTGACATTGACACCATGTATTTTTTTTCACCTCTCAAAATAATTCAAATACCAGTTTACAAAAGTCATAGTGAAAACCAGAGTATTATGTTTTCAGAATTATTATACTATTAGGTGTACTAGTAGTATACTCCAAGAAAAGACGAGAATTGCAAATTTACACATAGCAACAGGATATATGGTAAACATGATTTTGTTGCATATTTTTTGTACAAGCATGTTATAATGAGATTATAAACAGTACACTCAGGTATTTGGTAGCGAATATAAGACCTATCTGGGTAAATTTAGCATACCGGTATTTTGGGAGCAGATAATATCCCCATTTATTTTCTCCCACTATATATGCTAATTTTACCCAGGGAGGTCTTATATTGGCTAGTAAATACTCCTGCTTGCCGTTTATAACTGTTAAATAGACAAGATATTTTTTGATTTTTATACCAATTACCAATTGACTCTGAAGCTCCCAGAAATTTAAAAATTCAAGATTATTATCACAAATGTACTACAAATTTTCAAATGAAGAAGGTATCATTCCAAATTTTGATGTTTTATATTTATGCAGATATTTCAAGTTGTTCATATCAACGATTAAAAGATTTTAAATCAAGACTATTAATGCTATTTCCTTCCAGTGAAATTTTACTACCTTGGCTACTTACTTTTTTATACAACAAATAATTAACCTATCCATGCAGTTTCACAGAAGTCATTTGATTTGCATTCTTGCCAATAGAATATGCAAATAGAATATTCAGGCAGAAAATTTACTTTAAATACATTTTTTTGTTTTGATTAAATATACTGTGGGAAAGAATCTTTTGTTATTTTTTATCTTTCAAATTTAAATAAAACAGAAAAGCTAGCAATGTTATTCTAACGCTTGATTAACACACATTTTTTTGAAAACATAAATGAAAGAAAAAATATTTTTATGTTGATAAGAACACTATATATTTTATAATCTCAATGTTGAAACACAATGATTATAGTCCTGTATATGAATATGGGCTCTGAAATTTAGCTCATTGAAAAAACTTCCATACATGTCCAGGTGACATTATGGCAGTCCGTCATATGACATAATAATCAAGATATGATCAAAATATCCACAAACATTTTAAATTCTCATTAACAACATTAAAAATATTTGATGCAAAAAACACATTTATATATATGATATATATTTCTAGAAATTAGATGTGCTCTCATTTGTTGGTTTATATATTTTACTGTTGAACAAATACTATGTATGTATATATAACATAAATGTTAACAAAACTGAATTTTCAGGACAAACAAATATATGTCCAAAAAATATAGTATGAGGTTATCGTAGAGCTTGTTTATACAAATAACATCGTGAGATATCCTGATTTTCGTACTCTTGATAAAGAGTCACACAATTTTGTTTCCCGTGCACTGTTTGAGTACACATGGATTGATGATGTTTAGCATGCATATTGCTACATTTAGAGTGAATTGTTACATTGATATTCCACATAAAACATATACACCATGGTAATGTGATGATAACTTTACTTAGTACTTTTAAACTTATTATTTTTTGCAGACATGAAATCATTTTTATTTTGCTGGTCAAATCAATTGTAAAGCCAATTTTTTTTTTTTTAATTTAAAGTAATTTGATGGTTATTTACTAGATTTAGTAGATTTCTTGCAGTATTGTATACATACGTGTCCATATGTATGAATAGTAAAATCGTCTGATTTTTAAATTGTGAGAATGTTAACTGAAAATGTAATCATAATACTAATAAACCATGAATAAATTATAATACCCTGTGCTGTTTATTTTGAAAAGTTCACATAAATGAAATGCAAGTCCTTTGACACTCTAACAACAAATGGTCAATTTATTTCTTCGAAAGCTTGCTATACCACTACAACATACATGAATAATCATTTTTTTGGCATTTTCGGGTATTATAGTTGGAATAAAGGACGTTATTATGTGATAAGGCTCAAACAAGGATGTTCACATGAATAATGTGCTCGACTGCATTTTCTCAAGTACTGCATACATTTCCGTTCTTGCTCTGTTACATTACTATGATAGACAGTGCATCCTTTATTTACTATAACATAAATAGAAATAAATTGACAGTGTATTGTGTATAATGCATTAAAGTATATGCATAATATGTCTATATTCTTACTTGATTTGTAAGATCTTTTCTCCTACTGACATGTATAAATATTCTGCTTCCCATTCCACTTGGGTTTTCTTCAAGTAATGTAAATAAATGAAGGTCAACAGATACATGTATGCATGGTTCAACGATTGTTTACATATTTGTTATTATATTTCCGTGACAGATTTTTCTTCATAATTTCTCTGACAAAATCACATACATTACTCATGGCATAATAAATCCTCTGTGAAGCCTAGCTATGCTCTGTACCAAAATACAATTGGAATATACACTTACAACTTCTAACTGATAATAAAATATTAATCAGAGAAAGCGTCAAATTATGGATAATCGTAATAATATAAGTTCATTCCAATTCATTGAATACATACTGAATATAGGACTTGACATTTAAAACGTATCTGTGGATCTTCCACGAACTTTTCCCTACAATTAAACAAAATTAAATCAGATTAATTTAATGATATTACCAGTTTCAGAAAAAAATACCATGCTTCAAACTGACCCTATGTACAGGATTTTTGTAAATATTTCATTCATGTGCCAAAATACACACTGCATAATAATTATATTACTTGCTGCATGGTTTTGAGTACCAGTGTTTCAGAGCAAAACTGAAAAAGTACCTACAATCCAAAATGGCCACTATATTGAACTGTCAATCCAAAATGGCCACTATATACTATTGAATTGCCAATCCAAAATGGCCACTATATACTATTGAATTGCCAATCCAAAATGGCCACTATATACTATTGAATTGCCAATCCAAAATGGCCACTATATACTATTGAATTGCCAATCCAAAATGGCCACTATATACTATTGAATTGCCAATCCAATATGATCACTATATTGAAATTACTAATCTCAAGTGATCACTAAACTGGCAACCAATTCATTGAAATTACCAATCAACTGAGAATAACACAGCCCTCTGTTACGTATGACAAATGAAATGTCAACATTATAGATTAAAATGGGGGTCCTAATGTGTATACTGGCAAAAGGTTAAAACAAATGGTTTCCCTGTCAGACATCTTGAATTAGATCAAGGCATTGATCAACTTTGATGTCTTTGAACCAAGTTTGGATCTAATTGGAAAGTGGCAATTTCAGATAAGGTAGAAATGTGTGAGACAGACAAAAAAATGTTCGTCAAAGTAAGTGGCTGCCAGGTGACATTCTTTGTAACATACTGGAATTCCATTTTCATTTATGTGCTAGAACACAACTGTCTGTCAACAAAGCCTGGACGTAATTGGAAATTATGCATGAAATTGAGATATATGAGCAGAATTAGGCAAAATGGCTCATGGTCAGCCATAATTGCATATATAGTCTTGACAAAACTTGTATTTTCATAAAATAATATACTGCCACTGTGCCAAATCTCAATAAACTTAGTATTCACAAGTTATAAGCAAAAATAGACAAAAATAGGTATTTTGAAGTACTAAATGTGCAGTCAATCTGAAAAAATGAAGAATGTGAGTCAGTACGTCAAAAGGTATTACCGTACCTACATTTCAACAGAATCAGCCAGTACAACTTGAAGATAATGTTCTACACATATAAAATGTAGGTTATTTTTGTGTCAAATATTGCCAGCAGTTGGCCATTTTGAATCTGAACAGAAAAAGAAATTTGGGATGTCTGGATATCATCACATATCAACTATGTAAAGTTTGAGAAAAATCGGTCTATGAACTTTCGCAATTATGAGACAGGTGGATAAATGAAGAGACGGATATAATCAAACCCGTAAGCCCCTGGACTGCACTCAGCTGGGGGCTTAAATACTATATTGAAGTTACCAATCTAAAGCAGCTGCTATATTGAGGTTGAAAATTTAAAGTTGCTCCTATATTGAATTCCAAATGACCACTATATTGAAATCACTACATAAAAGTTGCCCCTATATTGAATTCCAAATTCCAAATGACCATAAGAAAGTGGCCACTATATTGAAGTTACCAATATAAAGTAGTCACTACATTAAAGTACTAATTCAATGCAGCTTCTATGACAAAGAAACAATGACCTTTCTTAAATTGATATGAGTGTTATAATTACCGGTAGTGGTGAATATATATAGGGGCAACCAGTCCAGAGTGATCAGTATAAAGAGGTAACCAGGTTGTAATGATCACTATAGAGACAAGAAGCCAGAATGACTACTGTTTAGAGGTCACAAAGTAAATAGTAATAAAATGCTATAATGTAACTACAAGGCTAGAGATGAATTACTATATGTAGAGGCAACCAAACTTGAATGTCACTATACAAAAACAACTAAGCCAAAATCCCACTGTCATGCAGAGGCAACCAAGCCAGAGTGATCACAGTACAGAAACAAATAAGCTAGTGTGGTCACTATGTAGAGGGAATCAAACTTGAATGTCACTATACAAAAACAACTAAGCCAAAGTGCCCACTGTCATGCAGAGGCAACCAAGCCAGAGTGATCACAGTACAGAAACAAATAAGCTAGTGTGGTCACTATGTAGAGGCAACCAAACTTGAATGTCACTATACAAAAACAACTAAGCCAAAGTGCCCACTGTCATGCAGAGGCAACCAAGCCAGAGTGATCACAGTACAGAAACAAATAAGCTAGTGTGGTCACTATGTAGAGGCAACCAAACTTGAAAGTCACTATACAAAAACAACTAAGCCAAAGTGCCCACTGTCATGCAGAGGCAACCAAGCCAGAGTGATCACAGTACAGAAACAAATAAGCTAGTGTGGTCACTATGTAGAGGCAACCAAACATGAATGTCACTATACAAAAACAACTAAGCCATAGTGCCCACTATGCAGAGGCAACCAAGCCAGAGTGATCACAGTACAGAAACAAATAAGCTAGTGTGGTCACTATGTAGAGGCAACCAAACCAGAAAGGTACATTGTACATGTACATGTATATAGAGGCAACCAACCAACCAACCAAGCATGGTCACTACATAAAGTAAAAAAAAAAAGAAAATACATGACTACTTCTTACCTGTGATCTCTTTAAAAGTCTATGATTTTGATATGAGTGTTCATTTCTAATTTTTGAATTCTGTTGCAGTTGTTGTTGCCAATTTTTCTGTTGTAGTTGCTGTAATTCCAATTTAAGCATTTCACACATCCCTTCCATTGACTGTGTTTTACAATGATCTAACTCAGCCTGTAACCTAATACACAAAAATAGTGATTGCAGTCATTTACAAGACATACCAGATAGAATATAAAATTAAAATAAATTGATTGAAACAGCATGTCCACCAATTCCCAACCAGATTTTTGCTGGGACAGGTACATGTAAATGTAGAAATTGTACAGGTGAATAAAATTATCAAATTTGTACTACCCAGAACTGATCAAATGAAGAAGTCAACAAGCAGCCTGTTGGCTGAGATAGCTCCACTGTTAGCAATGCACCTTTCAATTAAAGAACTGAAGATGTCATTAGAAAATGAACAATATGTATAGTATCAAAGCAATCACACTTGTGGTTTTTAACAAGAAGTCAAAAATATCACTTTTTACCAAAAATGACAACAATATTCCTCAAAATTAGAGAATGGAAGATATCATCACAAAGTGAACAAATCTGAGAGAGGTCCACATGTAGTACCTATATTTGTAATATCAAAGCAATTGGACTTGCGGCTTTAACAAGAAGTCGAAAATATCACTTTTTACCAAAAATGACAAAAATATTCCTCAAAATTAGAGAATTGAAGATATCATCACAAAATGAACAAATCTGATAAAGGTCCACATGTAGTACCTATATATGTAATATCAAAGCAATCAGACTTGCGGTTTTTAACAAGAAGTCGAAAATATCACTTTTTACCAAAAATGGCAAAAATATTCCTCAAAATTAGAGAATTGAAGATATCATCACAAAATGAACAAATCTGGGAAAGGTCCACATGTAGTACCTATATATGTAATATCAAAGCAATCAGACTTGCGGCTTTTAGCAAGAAGTCGAAAATATCACTTTTTACCAAAAATGACAAAAATATTCCTCAAAATTAGAGAATTGAAGATATCATCACAAAATGAACAAATCTGAGAAAGATCCACATGTAGTACCTATATATGTAATATCAAAGCAATCAGACTTGCGTTTTTTAACAAGAAGTCGAAAATATCACTTTTTACCAAAAATGTCAAAAATATTCACCAAAATTAGAGAATTAAAGATATCATCACAAAATGAACAAATCTGATACAGGTCCACATGTAGTACCTATATATGTAATATCAAAGCAATCGAACTTATCAAAAATATCAATTTTTACCAAAAATGACAAAAATATTCATCAAAAATAGAGAATTTGAGATTTTGACATGAAATGAACAAATCTGAGAAAGAACCATCCAGGGTACTTGCATATCAAATTTTAAAACATTCTGACTTGCAGTTTCAAAGAAGAAGTTAAAATTGTAAAGTTGACGACGACGACGGACAATCAGTAATATGAACAGCCTAGCTGTGTCGACTTTTTACCAAAAGCTACATTCATAGTTTTTAAAACCAGTCAATACCCATGAAATAAATATGATGAACAAACATTTTGATTTCAAAATCTAGCTAGGGACAGGTACATTATCACCTGGGACAGGCTTTTTTATTTCAAAATCTAGCTAGGGACAGGTACATTATCACCTGGGACAGGCATTTTTACTTCAAAATCTAGCTAGGGACAGGTACATTATCACCTGGGACAGGCATTTTTATTTCAAAATCTAGCTAGGAACAGGTACATTATCACCTGGGACAGGCATTTTTATTTCAAAATCTAGCTAGGGACAGGTACATTATCACCTGGGACAGGCATTTTTATTTCAAAATCTAGCTAGGGACATGTACATTATCACCTGGGACAGGCATTTTTATTTCAAAATCTAGCTGGGGACAGGTATATTATCATCTGGGACAGGCATTTTTATTTCAAAATCTAGCTGGGGACAGGTATATTATCACCTGGGACAGGCATTTTTATTTCAAAATCTAGCTAGGGACATGTACATTATCACCTGGGACAGGTATTTTTATTTCAAAATCTAGCTGGGGACAGGTACATTATCACCTGGGACAGGCATTTTTATTTCAAAATCTAGCTAGGGACAGGTACATTATCACCTGGGACAGGCATTTTTATTTCAAAATCTAGCTGGGGACAGGTACATTATCACCTGGGACAGGCATTTTTATTTCAAAATCTAGCTAGGGACAGGTACATTATCACCTGGGACAGGTATTTTTATTTCAAAATCTAGCTGGGGACAGGTACATTATCACCTGGGACAGGCATTTTTATTTCAAAATCTAGCTAGGGACAGGTACATTATCACCTGGGACAGGCATTTTTATTTCAAAATCTAGCTAGGGACAGGTACATTATCACCTGGGACAGGCATTTTTATTTCAAAATCTAGCTGGGGACAGGTACATTATCACCTGGGACAGGTATTTTTATTTCAAAATCTAGCTGGGGACAGGTACATTATCACCTGGGACAGGCATTTTTATTTCAAAATCTAGCTGGGGACAGGTACATTATCACCTGGGACAGGCATTTTTATTTCAAAATCTAGCTAGGGACAGGTACATTATCACCTGGGACAGGCATTTTTATTTCAAAATCTAGCTAGGGACAGGTACATTATCACCTGGGACAGGCATTTTTATTTCAAAATCTAGCTAGGGACAGGTACATTATCACCTGGGACAGGCATTTTTATTTCAAAATCTAGCTCGGGACAGGTACATTATCACCTGGGACAGGCATTTTTATTTCAAAATCTAGCTAGGGACAGGTACATTATCACCTGGGACAGGCATTTTTATTTCAAAATCTAGCTAGGGACAGGTACATTATCACCTGGGACAGGCATTTTTATTTCAAAATCTAGCTTGGGACAGGTACATTATCACCTGGGACAGGCATTTTTATTTCAAAATCTAGCTGGGGACAGGTACATTATCACCTGGGACAGGCATTTTTATTTCAAAATCTAGCTAGGGACAGGTACATTATCACCTGGGACAGGCATTTTTATTTCAAAATCTAGCTAGGGACAGGTACATTATCACCTGGGACAGGCATTTTTATTTCAAAATCTAGCTAGGGACAGGTACATTATCACCTGGGACAGGCATTTTTATTTCAAAATCTAGCTAGCGACAGGTACATTATCACCTGGGACAGGCATTTTTATTTCAAAATCTAGCTTGGGACAGGTACATTATCACCTGGGACAGGCATTTTTATTTCAAAATCTAGCTAGGGACAGGTACATTATCACCTGGGACAGGCATTTTTATTTCAAAATCTAGCTAGGGACAGGTACATTATCACCTGGGACAGGCATTTTTATTTCAAAATCTGTACAATGGCCAAATAACTTTTAAACATTTAAAATTTTTAAACATCCTAATGATTTTGATAGATCAAGAATTACGATTGTTTTTAAAAAAAAGGAGGCGATTGGCATTTCGAAACACATATAAAACCTGAACCAAAACTTGGATTGTTCCTGTTTCTATGAGAATCATAGAAGTAAATGAAAAATAAACAATATTATAACCCCCTCCCCCCTTTGATGATTTTTTCCATAGCATGAAATACAGGTTCCTGTATTTGAACAAAACTATATTACAATTACTGATGGAGAGATTTATGAAGCAAATAATACATTTCATGCAATGTTTTATTGTAGATATCTATCATACTCGACCACATTAGCACCCAGTGTACTCTACTCAGAAAATCATGATTTTTAGGGGTGGGCTCTTACCCGAGCACCCTCCCTCGGAAAAGAGAGCAAATGACAATTTTAGTTCACAATGTGACAAGTTGAGAGGGATATTACGACTTTGGGGGGAAATAAAATTATGAAATTAGTTGTGTCATCATTTACTTTTACAATGAAGGAACAGAAATAAATGGTCACAAAAAATACGCACATTTTATTACAATATTCAAATTTACTCAAATTTACAAGTTAAAAATTTTAGAGCCTGTTGGAACACAGTCAAAGTCATATCTTCACCATTATCTTCATTGTCGAATGTATTGGATCGTACACAAACTCCTAATGAAAAGCACTTTTCGCCATGTTTTCTCGCATGATTTGACTTGCAACAACGTCCTTTGACCTCTGTTATTAACCAATCAGAATGCTGTGTTGTACGAATACAATTCTTCAGAAATTCCTGAAGACTTTCTGGTAACGCAATGCGGAAGTGAATTATTGATGTTGCAGTACGATCTGTAGCAATTGATTTCGGCAAATAAATGCCA
Source organism: Saccoglossus kowalevskii (assembly GCF_978046115.1). Taxonomy (NCBI): domain Eukaryota; kingdom Metazoa; phylum Hemichordata; class Enteropneusta; family Harrimaniidae; genus Saccoglossus; species Saccoglossus kowalevskii. Next base: position 13,131,446 of record NC_140650.1, on the reverse strand, counting down.
TGAATTTTTTTTTCAAAAAACAGTAACTAGCAATTTTTGATAGGTAAACTGAATATGGCATGAAATATTTTATAATATTGCATTTCACTTTCATTAACAGGTCATTGTCGTGACTTTTACCGACCATTATCATGGTCTACATATTCACAACATTTTGACAGCGATCGATATCCACACTGTATCATTTAAAAACAATGACCAGTATTCAGAAAAGTGTTAAACAATGATCAAAGACCAAGTTTTATGATTATACAGTCAAATTAGGAGCATTTGAAGGGAATTGGCGCTCAGCCGAACGTGAAACCGAAAATAGAAATGTCCCAAAAGTGGGGGATGGGCGCTAACCCGAGCATGGGCTCTCAGCTGTGATTTGGCTCGGAGTATAGCCACTGTATACTATGAGTCAGAACAATTAACGAAGTCGGAAAGTATGGTATATACTGGCCCATAGTGTTGCAAATTACTGCAAGCTCATTCAATGTCATAAAGTGTCAGAAGAAGGAGAATAACTATATAGATATACTTTTTAAATCCTTGGTCAGTCTGTGGATGCCTTGCCACCTGTAGTTTTTCTTGTTCTAAACCTTTGAGTATATTCTGTTGTTTGGAGATGCTGATATCCAAATCTACAAATTAAATAAAATAGTAAAACATAGTTAATCTCTGGTGACCTTTGTTACATAACATTATTTCCTTTATCATACTGGTAGTTTGTTTCAATATGAATATGAATTATCATAGTTTTGAAAACCAACACGTTTTAGGATTGAAACAGCAGTGGGGAATCAGTCTACCAAAAGTTGAATGATGTAAATATCTTACAAAAACATTGGTGCCTGATTTGTTTATTAATTATTTCCGGTTTTATTCAAAGTGATTCAGATATTTTAGTATAAAAACAAAAGCCTCATTTCAGAAAAAAAAAGGAATTGTGAAACATACAAGATAACAGAAAATCTTAGCTGGTTTTTGCTCAAGTATTTTGTACAGGTATCTCTGTCATAAATTAATGATTTTATACTGCCGCAAATTATATATTTATTGTGCCATGACTGTATTATTTGAAAAGTAAAAAGCACCCTCTAGGGATAACTATTACGTTGCAAGCTCTGCTTTGTATGAAAATTAACTAACATGTTTCTAAAAAATAGTTAATATGTGTTCAGTGGAGAAGAAACTCAACAGTACTGTTTGCCTCCTGAGAATCTACATCTTCAAACTCTGTCTTTGAAGTGTGTTTTTAAATTATTATAAAAGTTTGATAATTGTGTTCTAACAACTGAGACAAATTTTGATTTTCAAAATTGATATACTTTCGACAAAGAAATTTTCTGTCAAATGAACTGTATGTCAAATACAAAATTTTGAGTACCATTTCCCTTTCAAAACGTTTTGCCTGTTATGTATTTTTGCAGTATATTTGTTTTAATAACTTTGGACTAAACAGACATAATTTTTTATTGGCTTCAGATCTTGATCAAAAGTTTGCCATCCAAAGGGTTATTCATATGAGTGCTTATATCTATTATCTGACATATTGTTTTCTGTTAAGATTTTGAATACGATTTTCTCAATTTTTGCACGATATTTCCACACAGGATATCTGCCGATTGCACTAAGGTAAGATTTTATACTGATGAATTAGGTGACCAAGTTTGACACAGTTCTGAATAGAATTAGTAATGTTATTGTGCACACATTAACAATTATTGACAACAGACATTTTTTTTCCTTAATAGACCTCTTTCTTTCCCGTTCCGTTTACATTTTTTGATATGGGCAAGGTAATAAAAAAGTAAATATTGAATCTCTGGTCTCACCTGCAAACATTTAGACAGAAAACAAGTCACTGTCTTTTTGTATTTTGCTGAATTATCAGTTCAGTGCACAAAATGGAGATATAAAATGATCTACATACAGTTTGAAAATGTTATTGTTGGGGTATTTCCTTCCACTGATTCATAAATATGATTAATTGGTGGAAACATTTACACCACAAGTCCTGTTCAGGCTAAGATTTGAGCTAATCTTATATATTTGTATATCACAGGCTAAGAAAAGCCCAAACTTGCTAAGAATACGTAAATCTTCAGTCCTATTAACTATGATTACTCAGTACAGTAACCAAAAAGATTACATGTTAGTTTTATGGTTATAAAACAATACCAAACCAAATTCATAACATGCAAATTCAATAACAGGAAGCACAAAGTTTCATCGTTAGTTCAATTTTTTCTCAAAACAATGTTCCTAGATGTGCTCGCATTGATTGTCATGTCAGAAATAATTAACATACTGAAATGAATTGTTATGAATAGTAAATATTCAAAATGAACACTCAACACAATGGGCGCTTAGCTAATGATCTGGATCAGGTCTTAAAAACAGATCTGATTTCATCTATACTTATGGATTCTTAGCCTGTGCTGAGATTTTGTGCACATTTTCTTAGCACAGACTAGCATTTTTGACCTCTTTGCCAGTGCTACGAGGCTTCGCGCGAACACAACTTTAGCCACAAATATCTTGGCAGTATTAAAATCAGGATGAAATTTGCACAGTTGTTACATAAAACTAGGTCTGTCATGAATTATTGTTTTTTTGTTTTTTGTTATCCCCATGCAAATTTTGTTGATGAAATTGTTGTTAAACTTGCAGTATTTATTATCAAATCCTGCTTTAGCAACTGCATTGCTGTTTAAATTGTGCTGGCAACTTTTAAAATGTGAGAGCAATTGTTGTACATTTATCTACAAGTTTGATAACAAACACTACAAGTGTTACATCAACAAAACTGTTCATTGACATTATCAGACCAACCTCTTAGTCTGCCATCAATGTGTGATTTTGCTAATTTTTTTTGCAGTCGCTCTTTCTCATTCTGCAGCTGTCGATATACTTCCTCATGCTTTTTGAAAATGGCAAGTTCTATAAAAAACAAAATAATTAGTCCATCAACTGCCTTCAGTTGATTAATATACAGTATTTAAAGTGTTGTTATCTGCAACTATCATACATTTTTTTCTAATGTTGTTGAAGTGTTGAATGACTTGATGCCCTACAAAATAGTCTTATAACATCCTTCACAACTGCTCTTTTTAAAAAAAAGTCATGCTCTTATCCCAGTAATACCATTCAAGCCCTCTATATTAAAATGTTAATGCAAATTTTATAAGCACTGTGGATACAGTTCCAGTGAAGAATGCATGATAACTGTATTATGTGGTGGTTGCAAAAAATAAATATTAGTTATTTTAATATGATTCTGTAACAAAATAACTGGCTACAGTGCAATACTACATCTGGGGCCATAATATAATTTGAACACTGGGTGGCGCTATACCCATAATCACTGATTTTAGTGAAAATAACATAAAATATGCAATTGTAGTGTTGCTGTGTGCACAATGGTTTCAATTGAATGTCCTTAGCTATCTACAGGTGATATATTAATTATCAGTGATATCGTTCCTCATAAAACTGTGTAATTAATTTGAATGAATCAGTTGGTTCTGGGAATTAAATACAGGTCAAACTTAGAGGGCGTCATAGGGCAACAACCATACCACAATAAATACACAACACACATTGATATGCAAATGTGTTACATTATATGCTGGCTGAGCTTGGGAGGGCACTGGGAAACTACAACTACAAAATGACTATGAAACAAAAGTCCCCCTGGAAAGAAAGGCTAAAAGAAACACAATGCAGAAATACATTACACAAAGCAAAGCAAAATGATAAAATATAAAAGACAAAATTCAAAGGCAAATAAAAGCTTAGAAAACATAAAAAAATAAAAAAAAATAGCAATCAAAAGTCACATTTCAGACAGCAGAAATAAAATTGCATCCACTCACTTTGCAAATGTATGGGTCGGGTGGGTGAACGGGCTGCTAGCAAAGTTAAAAGGTGGTGCTGGCTCAGGCTGTGAGGCAAAGATGCAACTAATTAGAAATAGGAATTATACAATGAATAGTTTTCTTTCGGGGGGGAGGTGAATTATAGGTTCAATTTCCTTTTTGGTGATACACTATGGAACATAAATGAAATTGTTGGAAATACCTCATCCGCTTTAATTCGGAAATATGTAACTGATTTATGGCAATATAGAAAAGAAATGATGAATGTAATTTAAAGATATGTATTACTGTTTTCATGGTGCTGATACAAAGGTTGAATAAACATTATTATTATTATATAGCAGTCAAAAGTCACATTTCAGACAGCAGAATTAAAAGTGCACCCACTCACTTTGCAAAAGGGTGGGTCGGGTGGGTGAACGGGCTGCTTGCAAAGTTAAAAGGTGGTGCTGGCTCAGGCTGCGAGGCAAAGATGCAACTAATTAGAAATAGGAATTATACACCACAGATTGACTGTTTATTTATATTAAATCAGCAATAAGCTGGCTTGTTATTGGCTGAGGATGCCAAGCCCACTTCAGCCTCGAACATGATTGGCTCTGGTGGGAATGCCCACAACTGACCTTTCAGGGAGGCAGGCAGCGGATTAATTTAATGCATTTAAAACATGTTCATAATTAACATAGTCATTACTTTACTATTGGCAAAAAAAGCTTAATGTGTTTATCAAAACACAATAATGACACAGAAAGGAACAGCAGTATATGGTCTCAAGAACTAAAACTAAGGTATACAAAATAATGATAAAACTACAAAAACTGAATTTTAACTACAATGCATTTTACCTTCCTAGTAAAAATTGATAGAAATTGGTTAACTATATAGTGTATGGGCAAAGACCAGACAATAATTTAAACTTGCCTTTTTCAAGTTCCTTTTCTTCTTTCCTTAGGTGTTCAAGTTTCTCCTGAGAATCATTTTCTCTTGACTGTTTCCCCTTTCCAATTAAATCATATTTTTTATTGAAATGCTGAACTTCAAATACAAAACTATCTTTTTCTTTACTATATTTTTTCTCTAAATTTTCCTGTGTAAATAATAATAATAAATAATAAATAAATAATATAGGCAACATGTAACTGAGACAAAAATTGATAAATAGTACTACTAAAAATTAAGCTCTATACCATCTGACAATTAAATAAATAATATTGAGAAAAAAGTCCTACCAGGTCTGCCAAACTCTTCATATGTTGCTGCTGTAATTCTTGAAGTTGTTCTTTAAGAATAGTTTCTTTATTACTGTTCAATTTTAGATTTAGTTCTTCTTCTGCTAGAAGTTGGAACTGAAAATTTAAAATAACACCTTCAATTCAATTGTTAATATCACTATTTTATAACTGTGAAAAGTAGCACCTGTACCTAATTATGTAAGTTTGATTACCGGTACACGTAAGTTTGTGAAAGTAAACAAGAAAAAAAAGTAATTGCATTACATAGTCCTGTGAGTTCTCAAGTTTAAGAAATATATAAAGTTTAAACAGAAACAGTCTGAGAAAGTCAGAGACATTTTTGGTTTCCAAACTGCTTTCAAACTAAAACAAAATTGGCATCAGTAGACCACTTTAAGTCCAATCTGATAAACAAAGTTTGATGAATTTTTAACATTAAAATGGTTGCCATTCATCCATCTTGAATCTGATCATCAAACAATTATACATGCATATGTGGGGCATGATGTATGACATATACACGGTTTGAATATGATTGGTCATGGCATGTCAGAAATATGGCTCAAGATTGAAAAGCATTAGTTAAAACATAATTGCCACTGGTCGGCCATTTTGAATCCATTCTGAAAAACTAAATTACATGCATCAAGGTCTTATAATGCCTAATGTATGTAACAAGTTTGAATGAATGAATGAAATGAATGAAATCCACCTATATGCAACCAAGGTCTGGTTGAAAAAGAAAGGTTGAACATATGTCGCCCAAAAATTTGAATGTGATTCGACAACACATATCTGAGATACACATGGATACTGCACGAAGGTCAAAACTTAAGTTTTCAAAGAACTAAAAACAAACAACTTTATAACAATCCACAGGGACAACACAATCAACACAAGTACACTACATTATACGTTTACATCAGTGAGAATGATATGGACATTAAAAAGCGATGCCAAGTATGTGATTAACATAATTAGTTATTGCACCCCAGAGAAAATAGATATACTGTAGAACTGGAAATTATTTGCATATTGCAGTTTTATTTTTGTGTAATTTGTGGAAAAAACAATAAGCATGAAATTAAAAATGTATGAATAGTTTGTGTGGCTGGAATTATTTTTTTAAGACTTTGATCCTTATGTACGCATCTTATTAAACTGAATGAATATTCTATAGCTTGTCTGCCATTATTATATTTTACCATGTAGTCTATGATTGTACTAGTATTTTATACAATTATAATGTTCAAACCATGTAAATAATGTTCATTCCCATTATTTACAATGACACCTGGGGTGAGAAAAACAAATCTACAGGAAAAAATACCATATTGACACACACAAAAAAACAAAACAAATTTAAGTTGTTTACTGCAACATCATCCTGAAATAAAAAAGAAAAAAATCTCCCTTCCTAGTATTTCTAATGATCAATGGCACAATGGTTGAAATTAAAAGTACATCGCCTGTCCATCGGTCTGGTTGAAGAATAAAATTATCTGTTCCAATTGATGATGTACCTGTTCCTAGGAAGATAAATTACAACATACTGTTTGAAATAAAAATTCAGTCTTCATTTGGTCAGTATGGTAAGTAAAAACCTGATATCTTTTTTCACCTGTTCATAGTGATAGGCAGTTTGTACATTTATCTGTCCCATATAGGCTTCAAACAAACTTCAGCCTTTGGAGAATTGTGAGTAAATTTAGGCTTAGTGATCACAATTTAGAAATTGAAAGAGGTAGACAACAACGACCAAAAATTCCTGCGGAAGAGCGATTTTGTAAAAAATGTCATACAAATTCAGTTGAGGACTAACAACATTTTATCTTAGATTGTGAATTTCTCGATAAAGAAAGAGGTGAGCTGTTTCAAGAAATAGAAATTAAAAATAAAACTAAATAAAACAGACAATTTCATTAAAATAATGACGAGCTTCATACCCCTGGCAAAGTTTCTAAATAAGGCAAACAGAAATCAGGTATATGATAGCTATCATCTCTACATTGGAAGAATTCTGTAACTATCATTAATTTTTTTTTTCCTATTAAGCTTTTAACATCTTTTAATTTTAATTTTATCTTATAGTTTAGCTACTGTATTTTTTTTATGATTTATATTTTATTTACCATACTGCGCCCTCTGATGGCATAGTAGTGTAATAAAGTTATTATTATTTAATTTTGACCTCTCCTTTATAAGCCATTACCTTAACAGATAACTGCCCTTGAAGCACGATTATTTCATCTTCAGTGTTCTTTATCTCTTCTTTTGTTTGATTTGTTTCTGTTCTTACTGTGGGGAAATTTAAATATATAAATGCATGGTGGGTAGGGTTAAAGCTACTGACTTATACCTTGGGTGGCTGCACATCACATTGACTGGAACACTGAATATCAATACCATCTCATAAAAATCAGACCCTCTTTTGTGTTTGAATATTTTTGTGTTTGAATATTACATTATCAATGGTCATAGAAGCAACAGGTGAACATAATTTTTTCTTCTGACTTGTAAAAATTGTGAAAAAATGTATATCGTGAAAAAAAAAAAATTCATGGTAGTAAAATAATTATGTATATATATAATAATTATATTTTTCTTGTGCGCAAACTAGTAGATTAATTTTTGATCAATTCAATAAATAAAGATTTGTTTCGTCTTCAGATTAAAATAAACAAAGACAGACATAACATTTTCCATTTTATGATCTACCATTTGATTAGTTGGTTTAGCAAGAATTTCACACACACAATGAGTCTCATTTGATGGAGCTTTGTAGAATGTATGTAAATCTGTCAAACAAATAATGTTGTGACGTCCAAGTTAAGACTAAAATAGATATTCAATAAACTAGGGGTACACTTGTTTTCCCCAGAAAATATATAAATGCAAGTTCATTGCTGAATTAATTGAGAAGGGAAGGGAAATTCAAAACTACGCAACTGAGAGCTTCGTCAACCTGTCAGGCTTGACACAGGGTCAAGCATTTATGCCATCAAAGACATGAATTCATACATCAGGGGCATCCATATACATGTATGTTAGCGTCAAACTTTCAACAACACGGTGCCGAAGTTATTCAAACTTTAATTCTGCATCAATTGACTAAGGAAATGTTACTATCTACCGGTATATGCACTGTTTTAAAGAATATTTTTCTTGCCACAGGCCTGTAGTTACATTTATGTCAGTACAAAAATTTGAAGTTCACGTTTTGTTAAAAAGCAATCACAATGTGTTGTGACTTCTCCATAGATGTACTTAGCAATTAATTATTAAATGTGATGCAAGACATTTTTTTTCAAAGTTGCTTGACATATCGGTAATGATATTCTTGCTATGTTTTGCCAATTTGTTCATTATCTAATTTCCATATTTATTATTCATTTTCAAAAATGTTGATTGTATAACTAATTAATTGATTGTATCAACTGACGCATGGTGGAAGTTGATGCATTCAGAATTTGATAACCTTATTAATAAATACATATTTTTCCTGCTTGTTTTTTGTAATAAGTTAATGAGAAATAATAACCTGAAATGTCAATAAGAAACATTTTGTGCTGCACAAGATTCTATTTCTATCATACACTATAGCATTCTGTGTCATCCCCCCAGTAGTTTTGTTCAATTTTTTGTTTACACTATTTTCTTTCTGGGATTTAAGTGTGCAGATTGTTTTTTCTGCTATTGATTATCACTGCAGGATTTTTGTTCAGGATTTTTTCCTTAACAATTTTTTCCATGCCCTTTCTCCAAAGTGGTCAATCCCTAAAGCCGGCAAACAAGTTGCTTACAGTATACTTCTTGGAAGATTGAACGACAGTAGGCGTTTACACTTACACTCTGCTAAAAGGTTCCACCTATCTTGTGCCTTTTGCTCTGATTGCAGTATCTGCATGAAAAGCTCGTCTAGACTCATAATCTACACCAATTGGCAAGCTTCTTCGTTCAAACAATATCAGTAAAATTTACCATCAAAATCGTCTGCTACTGCAAAATATCACGTGGTGTCACTTCCACGGTCCGTCTCAAGAGGGCTCCCCTCCATCACCTTCGCAGGTGATTGGTCAATCCTAATAGAGGGAGACAAGATTGTGACCTCTGACCCCTTAACGGCGAAAAGAAAAAGCGGAGCGTTTAATGTCGATGAGGCCGGGAATACTATCTTTAACTTCGGCCATTTTTCGTGTCCGCGCTTCAGAAATACGGTATCTGGGAGCAGTAGACGATAGCAGCGACGCTGGGCCTACTATTGTGTGGTTAACCCGTTCTCTGCGACATGAACAAAGGGTGCAATGCCAATGTAGTCGAAAGCACTTATTTCTATTTACACACCATAGTTTTGTGGCGGGCATCGTCCTACTAAGCGAGAATAACGCCGTAATCAGCAACTTAACAACGTGAAGAGCATTCTGAGATGGCGTTGTACAGACTTGACGCATATGATAAGGTCACAGCATGGTGAGACGTCATTTCAATATTCTAGTTAGCTCGATATGTGACATAAAATTGAAAACAAAGTGTCTATTGCCTTGTTGTTCAGTACTTGACCTCAACGCAATTATATAGGCATTTGTCTTTTCGCAATAGTGCACCATTTCGATCATCTCAGCCTAGCATGTAATATTCGTTGCTATCTACTGTGTTTAATGTAAATGCTGGTTGCCTCGGAGTGTTGGTATAAAAACTAAATGGGATACAATGAATTATGAATGGGATAAATTATGTTGTATTCGATTAATGTATTCACATTCATACAGACAAAATATGCGAGTTTCTTCCGGTTTTTCAGTCATCAGTTTTTTTGTTTTTTTTATCTTATCTTGCATTTGACAAATTTAAAGTGACTTCCCTCCCTAGTCCACATTTAGGAAAACAGATTTTTTTGTTTGTTTTTTGTTTCTGGTTCTTGAAAAACTCCTGGAAAGCAAAATCAATTGTGATCTATACTACCAACAATTTATGCAACTGAGATATCTATGTACTATGGTATCATGTGATAAAGATCTCGTGGTCTTTGGAGTTTCATGCATACGTCAATCAATTTGTATTTAGGCTGTAGTGAATGGTTGGAAAGTTGCTCATGCATAAATTATCGTAGTATTCAAAAATGCAAAAACACATGCTATGCAAATGAGCAAGGACACAGCAAAAATGATCAAGACTAATACTCATTTGCAGAGTTTCTTCAGTATTTTGCAATTTTCTGACTTCATATTGAGGAAATCATTTCCATTGTTTATGTTTGGAATCTGATTTTAGCTCTTGATTGAAATCAACTTTCCAAATATGGATTTTTTTTGTATTTAATCTACAACCCAAGATATAATAGTGTGTCTATTACATATATATAAACTGCCCTGTCTGGAGACACACAACGTATTAATACTATTTGTCTTTTTGTTATTTAAGTTGTATCTTCTCATAACACTATGCATATGTAATCAGGGTTTTTTCTAGAAAAAAATTGCAAGAGGGAGCACTGCAATTCAGTGCCGCCACCAAGTGGGGGAGATGGGGTTCTCCCTACCAGGGTATGAAGTTTTTGATAATTCTAAGTTAAAATGGAGCATTCTATGGCTTCCTTGGGGCAAAAATTATTATCAGACAGGTCACAGTTGAAGACTGTGGCCACATGTGATCTCTGGTCATTCAGAATTTTATGGTTGCCAGAGGATCTGCTTCCCAGGGTAAGGGGGCACATGGCCATGGCATGAGGGCGCTGTGCCCCTGTTTAAAAGAATCCCTGTGTAATTGTGCAATAGATGTTTTGGTTTCCAGTCTTTCAACATCCATCTCAAAGATCCATGTTACAATTTAAGTGATACTTCCAATGACAGAAGCCCTGCAAAATGTCATGTCAAAGGTCAAGAGCTACGCCAACTCCACTTTCATCTTGGCGAGCCCAGTTTAATTTTCAAACTGTGGAGAGCCATGCTTCCTTTCTCACCTTGATGGCACAAATAAAATAAAGTGAACTAGTTAAAAATAGTTATTAATATAATATGCTCTGAATTTTTTTTTCATTTCAAGGTAAGATATAGGTAGTTGGAATTGACTGTTTCACTGGGACAACTCTGGTTCTTTTATAGTTTGGTGATGAAAAATAACAAAATATATAAAATAAATAGTATTTGTTTAATTATTTGGGTTTTCAGCCCTCAAATTACGAACATAATCTCCATGAATTACGATCAATGTTTGTCCTGTCTCAACTTGAAAGACATTCGTCAGAACAGACACTGTCCTAAACTCGGCATGGAAAAACCAACGACGATCGACATTCCAAACAAATTATTACCAGGACACGGTTGATGTGCATTTTAAACAATTGTTATTATTATCGAAAGATGAGATATTTATAATTATATTATAACATTATCAATACCAGTGGATTTTATGACGTCATTGCAGCAGATTATTCACGATAATGTATCCCATTATTGAGCATCAAGGCCCTGTGTCATGGATATGAATACAATGTTTCGAAAACGAATAAAGGAGAAACTATTGAAAAAGAAGAGAAATTGTTAGATAACAAGTATTTAATACTAAAATTGGCATCAAATAAAACTGTCCATTACCAATAACAGCCGATTTCAATATCGAAATCAGACAATTTTGTGAGGGCATCATTGCCTGCTCTGTACGCTAAAGCGTGTTCAGTCAAAGCGTTCCATCTAGTACGCCTGCTTCTAGCTTCCGTGACTGGTGCTGGTGGCCTCTCAATTAGTTCGCCCTATCAAGTTGATGAAGTGAGATCAACCAAGGGTGATTTATTCGAGCAAACATACAATGTATGTCTACAAGTACAGAGAGATGATTTTGTTCTGTTCTGTTTCTGTAGAGAGTTATGCCACATAATTTGCGAAACGAGATCCACGATGACCGACGTGACTTGTATTTCCTAAGCGTCGGCTCCCGGTAATTGTCACAGTCCGGGCACAGTTTGCATAAGCAAAATAAAATATCCATGTTTTAAGGCGAGTATATTTTAGCTCCGCTGTCGACTTTGTCGAGTGGAGCTTATCATACGAGTGATTGTCCATCGTCGTCCGTGTCAATATTTTACTTTTTCGACTTCTTCTTGAAAACTACAAGCCTGAATGCTTTGATACTTGGTGAATATGCACCTTGGGTAGACCTCTCTCAGATTTGTTCAGTTCATATTTTTGTCATTTTTGGTAAAAAGTAATATTTTCGACATCTTGCTAAAAACCGCAAGTCCAATTGCTTTGATATTACATATATAGGTACTACATGTGGACCTCTCTCAGATTTGTTCATTTTGTAATGATATCTTTAATTCTCTAATTTTGGTGAATATTTTTGTCATTTTTGGTAAAAAGTGATATTTTTGACTTCTTGTTGAAAACCGCAAGTCTGATTGCTTTTATATTACATATATAGGTACTACATGTGGACCTCTTGCAGTTTTGTTAATTTTGTGGTGATATCTTCAATTATCTAATTTTGATGATTATTTTTGGTGAAAAGTGATATTTTTGAATTCTTGTTGAAAACAGCAAGTCCTGTTCCTTTGATACTACCGGTATACATATTGTTCATTTTCTAATGATATCTTCTGTTCTTTAATTGCAATGTGCATTGCTAACAGCGGAGCTATCTCAGCCGATAGGCTGCTTGTTTTAATTATGCAGTCAGATTAAAATCACTGTTGGTTCTCCTTCTAGGATGGCTAACACCCATGAGCTTTCCAGCCATGCTCGTTCGCTCGCTTCGCCTGTAAGTTTGGTTTCAAAGTATTCGTCAAATCATTGCCCTCCCATGGAATTTAAAATAACTATTACACAGACAGGACAGCTGCCAATAACATCTACCTTGATGGTTTGTAAACACTATTGGGATGGGGTAACGATACGACTACGTACATGTACCCTGGGTACGCACCCCTACGCATAGTCAATTCAGCTGGACCACAGCGGCGATCTAGCGTAGCGTAGCGTAAGGCCGCGGTGGATACCAATACGGCGTCCCAGTCACGGTGTGCCATTCGCTTGGGCGATGACTGCAATGCTACTCGACACCACACATCAGTCACCCATTCACGCAATGTAAATGAGTTCAATACAATAATATTTGATGGATTAAAACTAGTTTCATTCTTAGTTTCCATATGAGATTGTGGAAACAATTTCCAGAAAGACATTTTTAAATATTCATATTCATGGGCCAGTGACTGTGAAACTATTCCATTCACCGTGAATTTTTCTCCAAATTTCCACTTTTTGGAGGCAGCAAATCTACTCGTATTGACATCGTTCCAAAATAATAACAATGAACTCCCTGACAACCCATAATCGACTCAGCACACTTTGTGCTCCATATATGTCGCACAAAGTGAGCTTTTGCCCATTATGGGTTGGCGGGTCGTTCATTATTGTTGAAATATACTGTAATACCAAACATACGCAAAATTAACAAATACACAAAGAAGTGTAAGGTTATGTTTTATGCTAGGCTTATTTATATTTTCTTTCACTCAGTCCATGCATGGAGCTCTTGTGTTCTCCTCGGGGAAAACAACAATAATTATAACACATCGTGAAGAGTCAACAATCTAGAAAGGAAATCCAGAAATTACACCGATGTACTTTGCAAATCAGACAGTCATACCATACTTGTGTTGATACATTTTTGTGGCAGTACGTCACATCAGAATATTGTTTAATATAAAATATTTCATCCCAGTCAAATCTAGGTCACAGGGTCAGATTGCGTGCATATAATTATAGATAGTTTAAAACTAAAAAAAATTTGACTTTTAGGCGGCTATTCAATGTCTATAGAAACTAGAACAGAATAGGTACGCATATACAATAGCGATATACGCATATACAATAGAGATATGGCTGAGACATGTTCATTAGTGACATCATCAACCAACGCCCTCTAGAGGTGAGATGACTTTTGTCGTCTACTTCACAGCACATTTTATACCCGATATTTTGGACATTTTGCAGCACACACAAGTTGATTTTATTGCTAGAATTCATTCATAGATCTCAAATTTCATGTACGGAGTGACAAAAGCCAGATCTCTGCTTCCCTTTAAGAGTTGCATTGTCTGTCATGTTATGTTTCCAGCAATAAATTTGATTGTGTCTTGGAAACAAAATTTAAAGCTATCAAAGCTATAAACAGATCTGAGAGAAAAATAAAATGTATACTTTGGAACATTTTTCCAAATTACCAGTTCCATAAAATTTTTAACTTTTCTCATTTCATTTAAAAATGTTTACCTTTAAGATTACTAAAAGAGATAGTTTCACAATTCATGAAGACATAATTTCACAAAAATCATAATCTTTCTGTAATAACTCCATGGAAAGCTTTGTGGCTACAATATTTTATGAAAACTATAATTAAACAACATACATAAATATTTTTCCATTTTGTTGCAGGCAGGCATTCCACAAATTTGATGCGCTTAGATGGTTCCAACAATATAATATATAATATGTAAAAATAAAATTAAAGACAGAAATGTTTTTTTTAGTAGAAAAGTGTTTGTTTTTAGGTAAAGTAAATGAAATGCAATAGTTACAGCCTTCTCAAGATTCCACTTCATGTTGAAAACCATTTTAGTGCCCATCGAACATTGCCTGAACAAGATCATTAAACCAGCATATGCCTGCATCGATTGTACAAAACAAATCACAATAGGAGACATACATGTACCGATATGCTTGTTGATTTGTTTTTTGTTGACATTTGACTGACTGGTGACCACTAACTCCACCCTACTCCTTAAAATCTGTATTAGAAGCCGCATTCCTAATAGAAGTCGCACCCATTCTTTTTGAATCATTGAGAACCTAAAATTCATAATTTCTCATATGTGTAGATACTCTAATAGAAGCCGCATCCCCTCTGTTGCTTTGTACCATTTTAATAGAAGCCGCGGTTTATAATACAGATTTTACAGTAGTCCTTAAAACACCAAACATCAACAACTTAACATGTCGTCAATTATTTTAAGATTTGCCTTGGCGGATTTGATTTGATCTGATGAATTAGCTATCAAAGATTATGCTATTTTTTTTTTAGTCTGTGTTACAAGCTGCTATATCTTTTGATACTTTTAATGGATATAGCCACTACTGTTGAATCTGTATTAAAATCTGCAACCTTTGTTCACATGATACAATGCAACAGAGGGGATGCGTCTTCTATTAGAGCATCTACACATGAATTTCAGTTCTCAATTGTTCTCAAAATGGTGGTGTAGTTTTTTATTGGGGATATGGACTTTATGGTACTCAATTTATTATCATCAAATTATTTATAGAATTTGACCAATACCTTTGTCTGATTTAATTAAACAGGTAAATACTAGCCACTATCTGAGCACAAAGAATGGATGGTGCTATTCAACAGATGGAATTTATGTTAAATAGAAAAGACATGGCAGAGACGGTAAAGAGAGATTCTGTAAAAGAAGAGGAAGAAATGTGTGATGAAGAAGAAGAATTATCTGCTGAAGAAGCGTCTGATGATTTGGAGGATAAACAACATGGTGAGGATGTTTCACCTTATTTGAATACCGCCCACGGAGGATTCACATGTACTTTGTGCCATTACACGACTGCAAGTTATCAAATGTATCAAGAGCACATGAAAGTTCATTCCGGAATCAAACCGTACTGCTGTCAGTATTGTCCATTCAGTAGTGAATTTCGCAGCAGTCTGTTAAGACATATTAAACGGCATACGCATGCGAATGAGAAACCATATCGATGTGGTCGATGTTCATATCAGAGCCGTTATAAATGGAACGTGACTGTTCATATGCGGAAATGCCATGACAAGGACAATAATTACAGACACATGTTGCAAGCTCAGTCCCCTAATGATCTGCAAGGATTGCCGCGGATATCAAATGTATTTTCTGGGAACCCTTCATCTGAGTTGTCTTCATCAGAAATCAGTTCATCTCCTGAGTCAATGCCCACATCGGTTAACATTACTTGTGCGAGTGCATCTAATTCAATAGTTGTTGATAAGGGGGTAGAAAATCAAAACAAACAAACGGCCAGTATAGATGACCGTAATGACAGAGACTTTCGCCCTGGTAGTATCTTAGAAGCAGCCGCACAGAGAAAATTGATGGAATTCACTCACATCCAGTCAGTGTACACAAGTACGCCCATCTCACACACAGTGCAGCGTAAAAGTATAGATAACGCTAGTTTCACCCAACCAGACTCTGTGTCCATTAGCAGTGCTTCTCAGCCTGGATTTGACACTCCCATCTATTCATTGTCAATGCCAATGGCATCTATCAATGCACGTCCCAAACAAGCTGCCAGTTTAGTTCAGCATGTGGACAAAAACCACTCTCCTCCAATCGTTCCCGTTTCTCTTCGAGTCACGCCACAACTGCTGGAAAAAAATCCTGCCAAAGACCGATTAGTTTCAGAAAGCTGCCAAACTGAACAGGTTGAGAACCCAGACTGCAGCTGTTCTAATATGAAGTCCTGCAATCACTGTGGGACATTCTTCACCGATAATGTTATATATACGCTTCATATGAGTTGCCATGGAAACAGGAATCCATTCCAGTGTGGTATTTGTGGTTATGAGTGCCGGGACAAGATTGAATTCACATGTCATATCACACGGAGTCAGCATAAAAAATAATTGTGAGTGGGGCAGAGAAGATAAAAAATTTGTTGTATTTTAAAACTTGTTATTTTGTACTTGTGATTGACTTATTATTTGGAGCTAAAAATAACCATTGACGAAGTCCTCTGACAAAAAATTGGAAACGTACTCTTGTATCAGACCCCACTAACTCCTGACAGAATAGTGTATGTTTCGTTGGCAATATCAATACTGCAAATTCGCAAATTTCACACCTTCTTGCAAATGAGTTTCATTTTGGTGGTCATGGTAACACCGTCAATCAAAGCCGTGTTTGCATTGTCAGCAAACCTGTTTTCAACAAGATGATAAATATTGGGCGGAAATTTGCCAGAACCTTATCGCACATACTCTGCTGTGTATGGTTACTTTTTGGTGGATGTCACTATCTGACGTTCCTGCAATTTGATTGGTACTGACAAAAAATTGTCGGGGAAGTGAAAAACTACAATGTTCTGTCAGGCATGTGTTGGGTTTGAAGCACCGTTGAGGGCGCAACTCGTGCAACCTTGTCAGATTAGTGGTCACCTCTCCGTTAAGATCTTTCAAGAAAAGATCAAAGCCATCTCAAGATCACATGTCACTATGTCATATTGTCTAACTTTGTCATCCTCAATTCAGGCACATGTACAGAAACCAAATAATGCAAAAATATACTCTGGTAATAGTGACAACTTCATATTTCAGCTTAAATTGTCTGTACACCCACATCGTCAATTATACATATCCATGCATTACATACACAAATACGTTTCCCTTTACGGGCTTCATTTTAAACCCACCAATTGTTCACATAGAGAGATAAACAATGGTTTTTCACATTTCTTATAAAATTAGACTTGTCAAAAAGAACTTTAGCGACATTTTTACTGCTGTACATTTCAAAATGTTGAAATATGGATTTGCTCCATTATTTATATTCGTTATAAATAAGTATCTATGTATATCCCCTTACACAACAAATTTGAAAGAATTCCATGCAGAAAGAATTAATTATGTAATTCATGAGTCAAAATGTAAACTATTTTACTAATGTATATCGGTACTTAAATAGAATATAACCGTAACCAGGATTAGTTTTATTGTTCTTAACACCATGGTATTGTGGTTGTAATAATAATGGAAGCGCCTATGGTAATCACTACATTACCGGTATCTTCAATGTGGATCCCATGCGTCAAGTACAATTTGTGTAAAATGCATTGAATGTGTGATGAGTGTGTAACTTTTAGTTGACACTATTAAAATAGCTCAAAGTATTTTCACTTGCAGATGCTGATTGAAAACATGGACTTAAGGATTGACCTCTGTGTGCGTGCTGGCATCAGTCCATCCAGACCTGTAATCTTGTACATTTCTCGGCTGATCACATTAAAATTTTAAACACACATATTTTTGCATATGAACGATCTTGATATAGTGTATGGGTGGATTTCATTCAGGCTTGGTTGGTACATGCACATTATTAGGACCTTTATGCACACTGTTTTGTTTTTCAGATTTATTCAAAATGGCCGACTGGTGACCATTCAGTTTTAATGAATGTGGTTTATTAGCTGTATTGCCAACATTGCATGTTCAAATTTCATATTTTTTGTTGCATTTGTGCATTTGGCCATATTAATGTTAAAAATTCATCAAAATCTGCCATTTTGGAACCTGATCTTGATTGTGTATAGATGAATTTTGTGCGAACTTGGTACATTCATTGGAAATTATAAGACCTTGATGTACGTCATTTTATTATTCAGATCGATTTTAAAACTGCCAACTGGCAGCCATTTTGTTCGCATGAACACAGTCCCAGCGCCACTCAGGAACCAGATTTAGGTTATACATGGACAGCCATTCATTGTGCATACATTGGTACATTGAACATGTATATAATGGAACCATATTGTATTTTTCAGATCAGATTAAAAATGGTGCAATGCTTCATGAATATATGAAATATATGAAAGAACTATGAAATTTCTGAATATCAAAATTCAAATTCAAGAAAATGAGTGAATTATAATTTGTCTGTGCACATGAACTGATGTACGGGTTTCTGCATATTAATCAGCTAATTTGCATGCCAGGTAAAAATATTTTCGAAAACGTACATTTCAAATGCAATGGAATCAATGTCCACCAAAATATTATGAAAGGCTGTAGATGCCTAATAAATTTTTAATTATATAATTTGTCATTCATGTGTCAAAAAGTAAAATGTACTTCTATTGAATAGAATAGCTGCAACTACATTGTAGTTTCAATCACTTTTGTCAGTATAATCTTTGTACTGTTGTCATTTGTATGGACTTACCTGTACTTGTTGTTCAATGTGTATACAAATATTTTGTTTTTAATGAAATTGTTTTAATTTCTTGCTTTTAAATAAAATCATATTTTTTAAAAATAATGTCTCATTGATGAGTTTGAATGGTGGCACAGATGTGGTAATGTGACTGTCACAAGTCTCCATGTATATTCTTATATAGAATGTTTTGTATGGCATGTAGGCTGTTTGTGTTGCTGTATTCTTTAAGTTAGTTGATAGGTTGTATCTTAAAGCAGGAGGGTCATCACCTGTGCACACGTGGAAATCGAATCCCAAATGATAACATGCGCTAAGACTCGTGGGTAGATGCTTGTTTGTAAACAATGACACGATATGGCCATCTGATGCATGCGTAGGTGCTGACTTCCCCACTTTAAAATATTCTCAATTGTCAAATATCCTGATTGACCTTATTTGTTTGCAAGAATAAGTGTTTATGTCTCGTTTTTAAGCCCATTTGTTTACACTGGTGGCTAAGAGAATAACATCTCATTTGCAAATGCTGATGTTGGGAGAATTAGAAATTCCTAAATCTCAGTTGCTTCATTTGTACACATGGGTTTGTGGAGAATTAGAAGTCGTGAATCTCAGTCATCTCATTTGCAAACACTGGTGTTGGGAAAATTGAAAACAGATCTTATTTGCATATTCTGATGTTGGGAGAATTAGAAATTCCTAAATCTTGGTTGTCTCGTTTGCATACATTAGTTTGAGGAGAATTAGAAATAACTAATCTCAGTCATCTCATTTGCAAACACTGGTGTGGGGGATTATTAAAATCAGATCTCATTTGCATATACTGATGTTGGGAGAATTAGAAATTCCAAAATCCTAGTCGTCACATTTGCATACATGGGTAGATATCATGAATCCCAGTCCATCTCATTTGCAAACTTTGATTCATTTGAATATACTGATGTTAAGAGAAATGAAGTTAAGTCACCAATCACGAGTCTGGTCTGACAGTAGAAATGTCTAAGGTGGAAAAATGGTGCAAAACGCGAATCTAAGGTGCAAAGTAGTGGAAAAATGGTGCAAAATGCGAATCGAAGATGCAAAGTAGTGGAAAAGTGGTGCAAAACGCGAATCTAAGGTGCAAAGTAGTGGGAAAGTGGTGCAAACTCGAATCTAAGGTGCAAAGTAGTGGAAAAGTGGAGCAAAATGCGAATCGAAGATGCAAAGTAGTGGAAAAGTGGAGCAAAATGCGAATCTAAGGTGCAAAGTAGTGGAAAGTGGTGCAAAACGCGAATCTAAGGTGCAAAGTAGTGGGAAAGTGGTGCAAACTCGAATCTAAGGTGCAAAGTAGTGGAGAAGTGGAGCAAAATGCGAATCGAAGATGCAAAGTAGTGGAAAAGTGGAGCAAAATGCGAATCTAAGGTGCAAAGTAGTGGAAAGTGGTGCAAAACGCGAAACTATGTGCAAAGTAGTGGAAAAGTGGTGCAAAAGGCGAATCTGAGGTGCAAAGTAGTGGAGTACAATTTATCAATGGAATGAGTGTGGCATGTTATTGGATTTCAAATTATGTCTGGGATATGGTAAGTACAATTTATCAGTGGAATGAGTCTGGCATGTTATTGGATTTCAAATTATGTCTGGGATATGGTAAGTACAATTTATCAGTGGAATGAGTCTGGCATGTTATTGGATTTCAAATTATGTCGGGGATATGGTAAGTACAATTTATCAGTGGAATGAGTCTGGCATGTTATTGAATTTCAAATTATGTCTGGGATATGGTAAGTACAATTTATCAGTGGAATGAGTATGGCATGTTATTGGATTTCAAATTATGTCTGGGATATGGTAAGTACAATTTATCAGTGGAATGAGTCTGGCATGTTATTGGAATTCAAATTATGTCTGGAATATGGTAAGTACAATTTATCAATGGAATGAGTGTGGCATGTTATTGGATTTCAAATTATGTCTGGGATATGGTAAGTACAATTTATCAATGGGATGAGTCCGGCGTGTTATTGGATTTCAAATTATGTCTGGGATATGGTAAGTACTATTTATCAGTGGAATGAGTCCGGCGTGTTATTGGATTTCAAATTATGTCTGGGATATGGTAAGTACAATTTATCAATGGAATGAGTCCGGCATGTTATTGGATTTCAAATTATGTCTGGGATATGGTAAGTACAATTTATCAGTGGAATGAGTCCGGCATGTTATTGGAATTCAAATTATGTCTGGAATATGGTAAGTACAATTTATCAATGGAATGAGTGTGGCATGTTATTGGATTTCAAATTATGTCTGGGATATGGTAAGTACAATTTATCAATGGGATGAGTCCGGCATGTTATTGGATTTCAAATTATGTCTGGGATATGGTATAAAGTAAAAATTATCAGTGGAATGAGTCTGGCATGTTATTGGATTTCAAATTATGTCTGGGATATGGTATAAAGTACAATTTATCAATGAAATGAGTCTGCCATGTTATTGGATTTCAAATTATGTCTGGGATATGGTAAGTACAATTTATCAGTGGAATGAGTCTGGCAGTTATTGGATTTCAAATTATGTCTGGGATATGGTAAGTACAATTTATCAGTAGAATGAATCTGGCGTGTTATTGGATTTCAAATTATGTCTGGGATATGGTAAGTACAATTTATCAGTAGAATGAATCTGGCATGTTATTGGATTTCAAATTATGTCAGGGATATGGTACCTAAGTACAATTTATCAATGGAATGAGTCTGGCAGTTATTGGATTTCAAATTGTGCCTGGGATATGGTAAGTACAATTTATCCGTGGAATGAGTCTGGCATGTTATTGGATTTCAAATTGTGCCTGGGATATGGTAAGTACAATTTATCCGTGGAATGAGTATGGCATGTTATTGGATTTCAAATTATGTCTGGGATATGGTAAGTACAATTTATCCATGGAATGAGTATGGCATGTTATTGGATTTCAAATTATCACTTGGTTATGCACACTATTTCTATCAAAATTACTATCTGTTATAGTGCACTGTTATAGCTGTAAATACCTGCTGATGTACAGTATTGCATATAAATATACACCTATCCATGTACATTATTAAAATAATAACCTGGTGATCATGCCTTTTAATGACAATACTGAATAAATATCAACCACTTTCACTGTGAATATTCACAGTATAAAGATGCAAATTTATTATTCTAGGAAAAGCTATGTTTACAAAATAGCAACTGAAAATTTGGAAGAAGATGTAGAAAGAGAAGAAAGTAGAATTTTGAGAGGAGACTCAGATGTTGTACTCAAACTAGAGAACCTAACTAAAGTATTACCACATTACATGGGAAATGTACTTTACTAGTTTCGACATGTTTATTACTTCGTGGTGGTGTTCCAGGATTATTCAGTATGTCAGTGTGATGAACAGTTACTACATTCATATAGCCACATATTCTTTTGTTTACACCTAAGTTTTATTTACACCTACGTGATACTGGAAATTTGAATTAATGCCTGAAGCATTCTGGGAAATGTGAATATTCCTCCCCTTGAAGCCTCTCTCTCAGTTTGAACAAATAGTGCACCCTCAACATTATTATTTGTGCATACTATCACTGATAATAATCTGTGAATATGCACACATGTTGAATATTCTATTCATAACTTTTTACTGAATATAACAATGTACATTTATTGTTTCTCTGATTATTGTAGGTTTATAAAAAGAAATCGTCAAACTCGGTTGCTGTTGATAGATTAATTTTGTCTTTTAGAGTTCTCCAAGGACATGTTTGTGGCAATTATTGAATTGAAATCAGTTTTCTGTGTAAATTTTGTTTCTTCTCAGTCTTCATCAACATACATAAACCTGTTTTCAGAGATTATATTTTGAACACTTGAAATCAGGTTGAAAAAAACAATCAATATTCATATACCGGTATGGAAGCTATCAGCAAAATGAAAATGTTGCTGTTTTTGTTTGCGAAACCACAGACCCTCTAAAGTCTATAGAGGGACTGTGACGAAAGATGATGGCAGTGACATACAAAGCATTTTTATATTTGTCACTGATATGAATTTCCTAGTTTGTAGGTGCAATGGTTAACACATTACAACTTTTCATTATATATATGTATTCTGTAATTGTAGTGACATCATTTTGTCGATGCACTTTTAGTAATCCACTTCATTTCTTATGTTTTCACTAAATTTCTATTCTATATGATTATGACACTGTAATGATTTATTAGAAGAACTTGTCATAAATATCCGCATTACAATCCTATTGTTTTCTGTTTACAACACATATTGTTTCCATTTTATCCAGTGTTTTAGATTACTTGTTATGAATGGTGCTGGTAAAACAACTACCTTTGGAATTTTGACTGGTGATCTACCAATCACATCGGGTGATGCTTATCTCTATGGAT
Organism: Saccoglossus kowalevskii; assembly: GCF_978046115.1. Lineage (NCBI taxonomy): Eukaryota > Metazoa > Hemichordata > Enteropneusta > Harrimaniidae > Saccoglossus > Saccoglossus kowalevskii. The sequence goes on along the minus strand of NC_140650.1, from coordinate 13,107,960 downwards.
ACAGGTAAGCAGACCACTATTTTGTTTAGTACCTGTTCAGATACAGGTTGACATCTGTGCTGTGCATTCCCACCTGTCCAATCACATTCAAACTGTACAAATACATATTTCAGACAATTTCAAGATGGCTGAATGGTGACATTTCAATGTTAAAAATTCATCAAAATCAAGCATTTTCATCATTCTGGAACCGATTCTTAGTATATGGACGGATTTTGCTCAAACTTATTATGGGAACTGGATGAAAGTTATTTTTTTTTCAGATCAGAATTTAAATGGTTGACTTGTGGCCATTTTATTTTAGTGAATGCAGTTTTGGAGCCATTTCTATGACTGTTCATGTCCAAACTTTATGTATTTCCTAAACTTGGGAATTCATTGGGACTATCTAATGCAAAATTACTTGTTTTAGACCTGTCTGTTATTAATACAGACAGCATGCAATATATTTTCATTCTGATCAGATTACCGGTATATTATATTTTTTTATATAAAAGATTCATGCTGACAGGAACTAAGTCTGAATTGATTGTCACTGTGCGACACTATTTAAATTAACATAATAGTAGTTTAGAGAGAACAGTTCAGGCGGTGTTGATAACCGCCATAAATGTCTTCTCCCATAACTCATTAACGCAACCAATTAACCATTTGCTCCACTCTGATACTTTCTTGCAATAATGTTGCTAAGACCATTACCAATTTGCATACTTGTAATCCCTTTACCCAAAACGTCATTGTACATTACAGTCGAGATAGTTTAAAGCTCTACAGTCGTTGCACTATACAGTGTTTGATATGAAACCCATAGCAACATATACAACACATATAAAATACATTCGAACACGCACTGTGCGGCGACTCAAGAGGTAAGAATAATTAATATTGTTTTTATGTGTATTTTTAATCAAAACATCACTTTCTTGTGTATTACTTTTCTCTATTCATGCTGTAAAAACATTTTTTTTTAAATTCACATCAACCACATTCCTCCATATATGTTGACTTAGCAATGCTTTTCTTTTGCAAATGTAACTGTGTTCTCTTTCCAACCAGGGTAGCAATGAAACGTACAGGTGTACAATACTATTGAAAGCATCTATGGGCATGGGCGATAGTATCTGGGTATCTTCAGTCACACACACACACAGACACAGACAACACATATGCGAAAGCAATAATCAATTCGTAGAATGCAGCAAAATATTTAATTCAGTATAATAAAACCATACGTATCGCAACAATCGGTCAAATAGTTTAACAAAGTACACTCTATGCATTAACAGTAAGATATGGGGTCGATATAGCCAACAATGTGCTATTAATGCAAACCTTTACCAAATTGTACGCCCCAATAGTATATTAATTGTATACATATTCTGTACAAAAAGTATACTTTTTTGAAATTGTGTTCATTGTGTGTATACAAAATTCATACATACAAGAAAACAGCAGTACATTATTTGTATACACACTTTATACAAATTCATTAATGTATATTTGTTGTATACTAGAAATGTACAGACTTTTTGCATACGATTCAATGCCTAAATATTGTATAATTTACATATACAAAAATGTACAATATCATGACTAAGAAATAAGGAGTAATCAAAAAAATTTATGTTAGAATCATGTAAGAATGAAGTATAATGTATGTATACATTAATTGTACAAATTATTGACTTGGCATCTTGACAAATATTAGTACTATTTATGTATACATAGAATGTACAAAAATTGGACTTAGAATCTGAATAAACTTAACTAGGCCCAATAATATGATATATGTATACATAAACTGTACAAAAATATGGAATTTAATATTCAATTAAATTCATATGAGAGTATAAAAAAATTTTTAATAGATTAATTACAGGAAAACTAAACTATATTTTTGGATATCAGTAAAATTATATTTTTACTACAGTTTACTGAAATAAGTCTATCATTATAAGAAAAGTGTATAACATATTTCCCAAGAGAGTTGTTTAGAGTTTGCCTAATTTGCATATATTAAAAATTATCCTGTTTTGGATCCTAACATGACTTATTGCCAATTTTTATGAACTTTTTCTTGATCAATTTAACTAAATTAAAATTTAATTTCCCATTATATATCCAGTTTTGTCATTTTCAGTTGAGCAAAACACCACAACTAGTTTGTTGTACATCCTTGGCTGACATATATGTCAAACAGATACAACATAGGATGTAAATGAATGTACTTTAGTCAGTCGGGTAAACATAAACAATTGATAAATTGAATTCTAAATGTAAGTATAGATAAATACATGCTGTTGTGTAACAAGACAATACACTTGGGCAAATGAAGCACACAATAAAATTGAATTTCATTTTGTTAAATAAATGCCCTTTTTATGAATTGAGCTTTGTACAATTTTTGTATACAAAAGCGTTCCAAATATGGGATATTTCTTGTATACAAAAGTACATTTTCTGTACACTATTTGCATAGTATTTACATACTTGTTGTATACAAATCTGTTCCAAATATAGGGTACTTCTTGTATACGAAAAATTATACAAAATATGTATTATAATCAACAATATTAAATCAGACGATCCCCAGTAGCTAGTATTGCGGGTTGATAATATGCAAATAACACAAGGATTGTCACGACAATACACTTGGTCAGTTCTGTGATGTTTATTCCAACGTTTCGCCCTAGAAATAGGGCTTCTTCAAGAAAACTCTGTTGGGATACCGTGAGACGTAAATTGCCAATTTACATCTCACAGTATCCCAACAGTGTTTTCTTGAAGAAGCCCTATTTCTAGGGCGAAACGTTGGAATAAACATCACAGAACTGACCAGGTGTATTGTCGTGACAATCCTTGTGTTATTTACAAAATATGTACAGATTTATTCGGAATTTGTATACTTTTTGCACACAAAAAGTATACATTATGTTTAATGAATTTTGGTAAGGTAATTGGCGTACAGGGGGAACTAGACTTTGAATAGTCACACATGTGACTCGCTCGTCCAAAACTCGCTGTCAAATTTAAAGCATGGTCTACGAACAGTTGGTGTATCACAACCCAATCTATCAACAACTTAACTATATCAGGGCTATAGAAGGTGTTATTTTTCTCAAACAAAGATCATGAACAAATCTGTTGACCGCTAATGACACACTCACAATAATACAATTTAAGTACTCAGGGTACGACAATCCAAACATATGGTGTCAAACTACAACAAGGTTGTTAAAACACTTCCAAAAATATGGAATTTCTAATTTGCTAGATGCAATCATAAAAAAACATAGGATTAATTATTCCAAAATCAGGCAGATCGCAGTATGTAATCAGTGCACATGCAACATTAGCTTCAATTATATGGAATGCTTGTCTTGGCAACCAAAAATTGTCATTCTGTGCAACAAGATATAAAAGTTCACTCATCATACAACTACATTAATTGAATAAAGCTCAAAATGATTTAAGTGTAAGCATGCAATCACTCAGCATTAAATGATTAAATTTGTCATTAATCAGTGCTCACACCAAAGCCTAAGGAACTGTGTATTGTCCGACAATTCTGTAAATGGAGCTGGAAAGTCGTAGATGCGTAGAATCTCGACGTACGCTGTTAATACACAATACCGGATACAGTTCAATTCCCTGTGAAGGATACCTTTGTCAGAATAAATTGTTCAAACCTTCAAACAAATCTTGCTTAATGCGCAAGCCAGTACTCAATCAAATTGCGAAGTGCTTCAATCATACTCCATCGATTCCATCGATCAATTATTGTTAGTATACTCACATTTCAGAATTAGTTCACTTCCGCTTGATTCGGAAAATTCTTGTTGGTGTACATCCGTAGTATGGGCGCCACCATATTGAATCTCATGGGATCTGATGACATCTCGCAGAACACAGCAGTTCCATGTGGTTTCAAAATTTAATAGTGAACATTCACCTCTGAGAAATATATATATTCAAATATGATTCATTTGTGGTCAAACGTTATCACAGTCGCTGTAGTGTTCATTGAGTCCATATGTTACCGATTTTTTGGTCCGTTTGTCGATTTTTTACGAAAAGACGGTTTTGTACCTCTTGACTTGCTTATGGTCATCATACTTCCTGCACTTGAGTTGGCCTTCACACGTTTTAGTGACTGGACACATGGTTCGGTTCCCATCAAATAGTCCGATTGGCATCCTCGTTTCTTATGCCGATCTTCTCACTGATCAATGTCCTTACTCAATAAAATTACAAATGCTATAATAATTAACTAAATAATACTTCAAAAAACCAAAACTATGGTTATATAGGAAACAACAAAAACTATCACTTATCGCCGCTAGATGGCGCAATGACTAAAAGACGTCTTCATTACACAAAATGTAAACTTTTTCTAGTCTTGAATACATAAGAAATAATCAAAAATTATGCCTTACTACAGAGAATTCTAATTATATAAAAGCTTTATACCTTTTTACTAGCTAAGCTTTTATGAAAATATTGATGTGAAAGGATGTAAACATAAACATTATCTCAAAATAACTTGACAAATTCAGTACAAATTATGGATTTAAAATCTTTATAGTTTTCTAATAAAAATATGGTATAAATGGCTGACTGGAGGCCACTAAAGCAATTATTATATACTTGATGTTTTAAATCTTTGATCAAACCAGACTACATAATATGTCCTATTGGCAGCCATTTGTTTATAAATTTAATGACTCCTATTATTATGAGGTTATATGGTTAAGACAGTATAGTGAGAAAATTACCCATGCAGCACAGGGTGATACGACTATGTACAGTCCCAGTACTGTATCTGTGGTGTTATTATATATCTTTCTGATCCAATCGCATGGTGTAGGAATGCCCCTAACCAATGGAAATTATTAGAACTTACCTTGACAATACCACATAAACGTTTCATAGAGACCCTACACAACACCACACAATCCAAGACTAGATACGGAGTGCCACTAAGCTTTTAAAAGTGTTAGCATTTTTGTACATTTTTATATTGAAAAAAATCATACAATTTTTGCAACCCATTATTATATCAAATAAATATCGCCATCTATTTTACTGTGGCTTGATTAAAACAATATTTACGCAGGATTTAAATTCTTGTATATAAATCCATATTTATTCAAAACAGTTATCCCGGACAGATACAATCTGCCAGATATATTTATACCACGAATTGATACCTATTTGGACAGTAAATAAGACCCATTTACCCCCAATTGGTAATTTCTATATAGTGCCCCTTCTCTTAAAACTTGATGACAGATATTTTGTATAATAAATGAGCATATTTTCCATTTCTCAGATCTCAGAATAATATCATTCAAACTCATTCTAAATAATAACCTAAAAACAAAATGCTCTAATTTGCTGTGAAGTTGGTACATTTTATATAATATAGCATTTCATATAATTTCCAGTGTGAATTTCACTAAATAAAAACTATTTACATTACACTGATTTGTAATTAATACATCTGTTCAAATGCTCGAGAACAATTGAAAAGATCTGTATAATAAAATGTCCTTCACTTTCAATGCTGTCCATTTAACACACTTCAACCAATTTAGCAAAGTATCAATTGCAACTTTTATCACTCTGTAGTGATCAAAATCTAATACTGTAATTACTGTGCAAAGATTTTAACACAATGGTTATTACGGTCGACTACAACCACTCTACATGGTACATCATCAGTTACTGCTACATCTGATGGTGAATTCAGTCCATCAGTGTCCTTATCAATGCGACAGATGAAACGACCACTTCTATCAAACTTTTGTACCTTATTATTATAATTAACCACATATACATATCCCTCCTTATCAATAGCTATGCCACGTGGCCCGTATATCTGACCTTCATCTTGACCTGGACAATTGAATGAATACATGTACTCATCATCTGTATTGTAGACTTGTATGCGGTTATTGTTATAGTCACCTACAAATAGTAATCCATGATTGTCTACAGCCATGAAAGATGGTCCCTTAAATTGTCTTGCTTCACTTCCATAACCTCCAAATGATTTGATATAATCTCCATCTTTTGTGTATTTTCTTATCAAGTGACCATCTTTATTTGTCTTATCACCAATCTTCAAATCCCAGTCAGATACATACACCATGCCATCAGCAGGTCGAACAACAATGCGTATGGGATGCTTCATATTTTCACTAAATCTTTTGATCACATGACCATTCATATCACTGATAACAACTTGTGCATTATCCAAATCTGTCATGTAGTATTTGCCATTGAATATGCACAAACCAGATGGAATACATTTTTCAATTTTTATAATATTTTTATAATTTCCATCCTTGTCTGTAATTTGTAGTCTTTTATTACCCCTCTCAGCTGTAACAATGTCACCATTCTTATCCACTGTAACACCAACTGGCAGATTATATTCCCCTTTTCCACTGCCATTTTTACCAATGGTCTTCACCAATCCTTTAATGACATTGAACTGTGCAGGTGTTCCTGGTATTGGCTGATTGTCTATTGTCACTGACACTTTATATTTTCCATCTATTTCTCCATGTACCATCATTGTGTGTGTTCCATCATTGTTATCCTGTACTTTGATATCATCACTTGATCCATCAGGTTTTGTTACTCTAGCCTCAACCACCTGGCGTGGAATGACTTGTTTTCCTTGTTTATCTCTGGTTGTTACCATTAAAGTTGCAGTGTCACCTTTGATCAGTTGTTTTGGGACATTATCAAGACTACAGTTTTGTTGACATGCGTTTGTTGCCAGCATTCTTACATCATCTCTCCCTGGATGAGGTCTGAACTCTATTACATCAGGAATAAGTTGTGGTTTAGTTTCCATGGCAATCAACCCATCAATTCGTTGTTGGTAAACTTGTTTGGCACTCAATATCTGTCCAGGATTCCCATGTTGCACCAGTGTCTCTAGGTAGCTGCAAGTACTGACTATGTTTCCATGTTTCATCTCCAGTTCATCAACTTTGATTTCCATATTCTTTACTCTAGCTGTATATTCTGTCTTCAACTCATCCACCAATCTTTCCTTCTTCTGCTTAACTACCTCTATTTGTCTTCTCAGATCTTCCAAGATTTCATCTGTTTTCTTGTTTATCTTTGCTTCTTCTTCTTTACAGCAGGTTTTTAGTTTATCACAGGCTGCCTTGGCTGACATTTTACTTGTCTCAGCTTCATCTGCTTTCACTTTTAACTTCCTGACCTTCCCCTTTAATTCGTCAGAATACTCATCTGCCACCTCTTTAATATATCTGTGTTTGTGTTCAGGAACTCTATGATCTATGATTGTACACTCCATACATATAGGTGTCTGACAGGTATCACAGTAGTACTTCAACTGGTTACCTGTGTGGACATTGCAGTATTGTATCGACTGTACAGCAAATGGCTTCTTGTTCTTTGTCTCTTGATATTCGTCAACCGATAGAACCTGATGAGATTTTGTTGTCTTGGTTTTTTTATGTACTCTAGTACAAGGTGTACAGGAATACTGTTGGCATTCAACACAGATGGAGGTGACTTCATTTTCTTCACAAAATTCACACACTTTAGGGGTACCAGCTACCAGTTTCTCGGGTATCTTGTCTAGAAGTGAGCTCATGAAGAAATTAGACTGCAGATCATTGATAGGTACCTTTACTGACCTGTTACAAGTTGGACACATCAGTGTATCAGCTACTCCTTTCTCAGCTAGTTGTACTAGACACTTCTTACAAAATGTATGTTGACATGGTAGTATCTTTGGGTCTGAATACCGCTCTAGACATATAGCACAACACAGGAAGTCTTCATTAATCTCCGCCAAGACAGCACCAGCATCTACTACATCCGAGGCAGCTGCAGCCATGGTTAGACAATAGTCTGTAATATATAATGTTAAAATAACACAAGTCTAATATTATAAAATCTGAAGTGAAATCATATATCCCATATATTAACTCACTTTTAGTTTGTGTGTCTCTGGTGAAAGCAGGTTATATACTAGTCTTGCAGATTATACACTAGTCTTGTATTTGTGTTCATTGATCAATGAATTTTAAATGCACACATTCCATTTTCATAAAGTTTGGAAATCATAAAATGATGAAAAATGTTTTTTCTGGAATTATATAATGGTCTATATAGATTAGATCCATGGGCATTTAACGATCAAGCCTTAAATTATGCTGGAATGGATAAAATAAATAAAATAATATTTTGTATATCATTTAGTGTTACACCTGGGGTAATGGGGTTGATCAGCTTGTGGGGGGAATACTTGGAAGCAAGTTGAGAATTTGACCAAAATAGTAAAACTGAGTTCCTAAATCCAGAATCGTTTATATGGTGCACAGATACATATACCATCCCCTACTGAGTTTAACTTTAGCATATTTTCACTAGCAATTATGCAATATGTTATAGATAACACATTTTATAAGTGCTTTTTATAAATACTGAGTAGTATTTATAATTAACATTCTAAGGGTATGTTTGTAAATGAAATAATAGATTCTCCAGTTAACTTGTATGACTGGCATAAAATCTAGTACTTGTATGAAATTTACACGCACCAGTAACTAAAATATAAACAGATATGTGACTTTGGATGATTTCACTCATTGTGCCATGGGAATAGGTTGACATAGGATATATTTGCATAAAGCAATTGAAGAACTGATTGACATTAAACTAAGCGTGTAATCAAAGAAAGCTTGGAAATCATTGAAGTATATTTTATTTTGGCAACAGACTTGCCTTTGTCTGTACCAAGTTTCATTGAAATTTGATAAATAGTACTATATCTGTGGAACACCTATGAATTGGTTAATTTATGCAGATAAGATAATTGTTAAGCACATAATCTAACCCTGAACATGTATAAGGCATATGAGTGGATGATATATTTGTGGAAAAGCTAAAAATTGGCTAATTAGGTCATTAATATGCATGTATTTTAATCAAAAACATCAGGTTTATCCAAAAACATATATGTACCAAATTTCATTGTAATATGTTGGTACTTCTTCTTAAAATTGGCTAATTAATATGCAAATTAGGTAATTGATATGCAATAATTTCAATAAAAAAATAATCAAGTCTGAATATTCCAAAGCATCTATGCACATCTATTTCATTAAATTTGATAATCTATTCTGTAGATATCAGTGGAACAGACACACACACACTTCCCCTTGCAGTGTCTGACCTGACCTAGGAAGCTACAGAGAGACGCAACTAGACTCTGCCACAGGTGACATTTTACACCAAAATTGTTGGTATTTCGTGTTTTTTTAAATTTATTTATTTCTTATATCCCAAGCTTCTGTTGAAAAAAATGTGATATTTAAAATAAATATATCAAATATTTTTACATTCAGCGCTAAAACCTTAAAATGTTAAAATAATGAAAAAGTAGATGTGAATTGTTTATTTAATATGAAGTGCATTTGTATTGTTGCCTTGGGGTGATGTGGACGCATCGCCCCAGCCAAGTTTTTAGTTGACTGCTATGTGACGTCACAATTAAGTGACTCAGGGAAGTTTTTACCACCCATGCTTGCAGAGCCAGGGATGTTTGGAAAAAAGATAGCGAACGACAAAATCAAAAAATCAAAAGGTGTTTAGGTAATTTTCGCAAACATAAAATGCAACTGGGCGTGATTTAAAAATAAATTTCATACATTTTAAACGAGATTGCTCACATATGGACCGATACATCTACTTCCTCTGAGAACACTTTCGTTGCCACAGGTCACTAATGCCACATCGCTTGGCGCACCCCCAGGGAGCAACATGAACACACTAATGGCAAAGCAAAATGTAGATCCAGTCATTAATAGTGGGGTTTAAAAAGGCATATACTTTTTATTATTTTGATGACCATAGTTTTATTAAGGAATATAATAGTAAGGCTACCACTGTGTACTTTACTTATTTTACTAGTACCTGGAATAAAGTGTATGGTAAGAAAAAGTGATGGTGTGTTTAGCCTTTAGTGCCTCGCTAATGTTAACATACTGATAAACTATGTTTGAAGATTTGCTATTTTCCTATTGGACCTCGAGCAGAGGTGAGAGAAGGGTATTCAGTAAGTCTGATTTGTGCACTATAGCTATAGCAAGTTTGATAACTGTGGGACCCTGCACAAGGTAATGGGGCAGTGTTGAAGATGCCCCCCCCCCCCCAGCGTACACACAGTAGTAAATTTTTTGTCAAATTTTCTAAGCATACCCTACATGTATTTTCACCCTCAACCTTCAACTTAATTTTTGTTGTCAAATTTCCCAGCCACCCTACAGAACTTACATACAATTTTCACCTTAATTTTCAACTATTTTTTTTCCAGCCCGCGTACCCAACATTTACATACATGCGTTTCATATGGGGGAATGTGAATGTTTGCATTGTGGGATTGGTTGTAAATCTTTGAAAGGTCTCATGCCACTAATCAACCAATGGCTGCTCGTAGCCATTTAAATGCCTTGCAAGAACCAATGACATTTTTTAAATATTTTTTTCCTTAGGTGCTCCCTGTTTGAGGGCGTGATTACCTGGGTCAAATGTGAGACCAACATGTCGTCTTTTGTTTACTACTTAGCAGCTGTGTACCTGATGGGTTTATTCTGTGTGTAATTGGATTTTCTAATCTTGGTGTTTTTCCAGTGATTTTTCTAGGTGCAATCCAAATACAGTAGGTGTCTTGTTTACCTGAGATTCGTAAGAGTTTGAGATGGCCAACATGTTAGTTGTTTCATGTGGTTGATTACTGTCATGTTGATTTCCCATTTTTGAGCCATGTTTTCAACTTTGTTCATTATTTTCATATAGCAATCTCGTCATATGAGATTGTTGTTTTGACCATAATTATGGCTCTATTCACTGGAATTTATACATTTTTGGCAGATCTCATCTTACATAACCAAAGTTTACTTTGACCTAATTATTATAAGTTTTGACCTCTTTTGACCTTGCATAGATGTGATAATTATGAGGTTGTGTGTTTAAGCATACATTTCATGAGATCAGCTCCATTTGGCAGGTGTAGTGCAAAGTAATTGGAAATCTTTTTTATTTTTATTTTACCACTTTTCTTGCTTTGTATTCAACTATTTAGACACAATGGAGTAATTTTTTATCCAGAAATGTTATATTTTGCTATGCGTTTCACCCATTTCTGTCAATCTCTTATATCTTGGTTGAAGATTTTGAAAATTTGTAATTCGGTATATTTTTTGCCCTAATCTTATTAATTTGATTTAGGCTGGGCTGTAGTCTGTAAATATAAATGTTTTTATTAAACTGGTCTAAAAATTGTATTCATTCATCAATGAATTATTCATGTCACTACTAAATTCAATGGCCTTAGGAATTCTGAGAAAAATGCGTAACCCCCATTTTATGGTTTTTTTGTGTTATTTTCACATTATGGCAGACAATCTTAACAATTTGTAGTGCAGTCATTACTAATGTACCCTATTCAAAATTTAATGAGGTCAAACTCCCAAATATTCAAATAAATTCTCAAAATTGTGTTGTGTATCTTGTCACTGACAAGTTATTTGCATACTGTCAGTATATTAGCCAAGTATTACAACTCTTTCAATTTCACAATTATTGCTCTTTTCTCAGAATTTGTGTTAATAGTTTGCTAATTAATCCCATCTTGAGTTTATTACCAAACGCTTCAGCGTGGTATTAAGATTTTGTTTTCAGGCTTGGGTGGTACCAAGGTGGAAAATGGTTGCACATATGGGGGGTAATTCCTGGAATTGCAATAGAGAGGGTTCAGGCCGAAATACATATATATAGTGTTTCCATGTTTCGTCTGATATTTCTGTGATATTCTGCTGCTGTAAATAATGCAAGATTTGTTCCGAAATTCAGTGTGTTGTGTGCACTCCAGGGTTATTCGTTTTATGCTCAAAACACCCCTATTTTTTAATGGCAGAGTCGAATAGTTTCACTCCCACTGGGAAATCTGCATTGTTACTTGAATGAGAGCTAACTAAACACATTTTCCAGACCGGCGAAAGTGTATGCAACAGCCAATTTTAACAGCCTGTCACGTGATTTTAGTCTGAATGTCAACATCAAAAGAGGCTAATCCATTTATGCAGGTATAACTGGGAATAGAATATGTGAGGGATTGTATCAACAGAGATGTGTATAATGAAAAGTAACATCTATCCTTCTTTTGCATCGCTGAGCATTTCTGTTTTAGTATACTGGTTTGAAAATGTTGAATTTGCATGATTTGCAATGTGTTTTTTTTACTGAAACTCCCCTATTGATCGAATCCCGGGTTTGAAAGAGAACGGCACACCACGTGATTCATTTGAATACAATGGTGAAGGCACGCAAGCATGACTTACGTTGTCAGCAGTAGTCGCTGAGCTTCACGCTACAACTTCACTTGTGATGTTGCTTGTTAGCCGTGGATTGAATTAATCTTGATTACCGGTTAAAATGTTGCTTATTTGGCGTTGGTGATCTTTATTTGGAACTGGGTAACGTCGCCAGCAGAAACCTCCCGGGATTTTGATGTTGATGGTTGCGCCATGGCAATCGCTAATTTTACTGCGGGTTGATCTTCCAAGAGCCCTTCCGGGTTTATAAAACTCATTCAACATACATAAAGTTCTCTCAATCGTAGTAGTCCATGTGATGTACACCTAATATGCCAAACATGTTGCTGAACGATTTTGCCAATGAAAACCAGCCGGTTGGCGATCCACTCCACTAAAAAAAAAACTAGCAATATGTTTTCGGCTGTTGCCATGGTAGGACATGAACGTGAAGCTAACGTCGGTTTATAACTAAAACCGAGCACCGTATACAAAGTTCGCAAAAAAACATTCAGTCCTTAAAAGTCATTTTATTTTATTGCTAGGACGTATGCTGTTGTTAGGGATTGGTCAGTTACTTCGGCCTGGGGGTGGATCAGTAGGGGGGTTTACCCTGTTTTTGATTTTGCGAATGGGGGGGTCACCTTGTTTTCCACAATTCACACACGCGCTTATGCATATATTTTTTTAAATTTTATTTCAGAACAATAGATTAAAAAGTTAATCGTACAAATGTGTTCTTAATAATAACTATTACCCATAATGCCTATAAATTTGTTGATGCCAAAAATGTTATAGGCTAAATATTTTGGGGTTGAAGTTGACAAATAACTAACAGATTATGCAATGCGGCAGAGCCCCATGCAATTATACAGTTAAGTTTTGAACACATCCCAAGTCCATGTGATATCAGATTATTTTATTTAAAGTCTGAAGTCACCATTGTATAAGATATTTACTGGATTTATCCAATTGTAGCTGGAGACGGAAAAACACAGCAATTAGTACAAAGAGCAGTGACAGTTTTTGTTCAGCAAATCAAAAAAGTTAAATGGATTCATGTATATAAATATATAGTTTTTTTGTTTTTTTAACTTTTAAATATGCATATTTTGCTCTGTAAAATACCAAAATCCAACACAAATTTATACAAAAATCAAAGTGTCCTTTGTTTTCATAAGCACAGACTGTGCTTCAGGTGTAAAGCTTTCCTGGTCTATAAGATATGAAAGATATATTAAATCCAAATTAGTTTTCAAACCGCCTAGATTCAAATCCTCTTTTCCTATCTTATAAGGGCGTTTATCAAGTGAGTACTCCACAGCTTTGTTTTTATTTACTATCTTTAGCAGCATAGATTTCCCTACTTCCTGCAGCCTTTTCTGTAGTCGTTTTTGGCTTTATGCTTCCCCTCCCCTCCTAAGGTGACTGGTCTATTAAATGCAAACACTAAAAATTACGGCAAACCATGATATTTTCAATGCACATCATACATTTTGTAATCATGTCAGAGCCAAAACTGTTAATGTTTCTTTGTTTTTCTGGGGGGGGGGGGGTCAGCATGTTTTAAAATATAATGTTAGGGGGTCGCCCACTTTTTGTTGTTGATAGGGGTGGGTCAACTGAGATTTACAGCTGACAAAATGGAATCTGCCGCCCCCCACCCCAGGCCAGAGTAACTGAACAATCCCTTAAATTTATTAATTCCAACCGATAGTATTTTCTAGATTGCAGGCAGCATTTACAGTTCATTCAAAGTTCAAAGTTGCGTCGGGATTACGTTGATACACAGTGTAACAATGTCGGCATCGGTGATCTCTTACCGGTATGCAACGTAGCCAAAATAAAAGGCATGAATACAAGACTAGTGGGAGGTAATAAATTTGGGGTCGAAAGTATTCAAAAAACAGTTTTGGGCTGTTGCCATGGTAGCTGTGGACCAGGATTGTTTTGCCAATTAGTGACGGTACGACCTGCCTGTCAATTATAAACAAAATTAGCCAAGCCAAAAAAAATCTCAGTAAATTGTTGCCCACACTCAAGCGGATTAGAATGAGCTACGTCCATGCTTTTTAATCATAAAAATGTAGGGTGTGATACATTTGGCGTGAAGGTATTAAAAAATTCAGTTGTTGGCTGTTTCCATGGAAACGGTGGTCAGAATTTGTTTTCAGATTTTACCAATAGTAACTTTGTGCCCACACTCAAGCTGAGCAAAATGAGCTATGTCTGAGGTGTTGTATCCAAAATTTGTAGGAGATACATTTCCTGATAACTAGGGTGAAGGTGTGACCTACCTGCTAAGTTTGAGCGAAATCGGCCAAGCCAAACAAATCACAGAAGAATTAATACGTGAAAACACTAGAAATCACACACACACACAGATACACAAAATTAAAGTGATTTTAAGGGCAATCCAAGTGGAGCGAATCGCCAATACCATGTTCATTTGCATATTGACCGTGAAAATACCAAAAACATCATTGCATGGGTGATATGCAAATTAGTTTTAGTCAAAATACGTTACTGCTTAGAAGTACCATTACTGTTGTTCAAATTTCATTTCACTTGGCAAATATATTCATGTACCCAAACGTAAAGTATCGTACTTCTAAATATTGTTTATTTCTGCTATGTTTCGAAAAACGCTACTCTTGAACGGACTACTTTATTCGCTCTCAGACCTCATTTGCATATGGGGTGTGGAAGTACCGATTTTGATTTCAGGGACGAATCAAAATAAACTGCAGTATATATGTAATAATGTGGAATACTTCCTTTCACTGTGAACATTTTTCCGCTAAAATAAATTCCAGTGAAAATGCCATTTCCCTCATACTCTATTGAGACTTGACACAGCACAGTGAAAATTTGATTCACACCGTATGCTTGAAAACTTTTCATCGAAAATAAATTAAGTGAAATTCTGTGTGATTTCATGAGAGTTGAAAATGAAAAAATTATATGACGCCCAACCCTACCACTCCATACACAATGTAACCACACCTCAAAAACATCCTTTCACCAGTGTATTCTATTTGAATTCAGGAGAAATTTAAATAAACAAATTATATGACAACGAACTTAATTATAATTTCTACCTCTAGTTCAGCACTGATTAAATAAACTACCTCGTCTTTATGCCAACTTGAATTGAAGTTATTCAATGCCTACACCAGTGACTTCAAAATCTATGTTTCAATTCCAGGAATTTCACTTGCTATTAATTGTATGGGAGTGCCAGTCTTTTATTTTCTATTGTAATGTCAATTTCTTGTGATTACTCGGAAAATGAAGCTGTAACCACAGACCACAGTGCTGCAACTAAATCCTGGTATAAGCACCGGTTAGGCAGTCTTGAACTATGCATGTGAAGCCAGCTGAGAGGTATATCCAATCTTATAGATTTCTCATTGTTTGGTAACTATTTGCTGCAAATGCAACAAAAATCAATATAAAAATATTACCCACACAGCATTCTACAGGTTACTTGTTATTGTACAGTGCTTGTAGCCCCCCCCCCCCCCCCAATTAATCAGAAATGCTGTTGATTTGAATTTAATTTGATCAGGGATGTGTAATATGAGTATTTTATATCTAGACCCTTTTCTGGTTTGTATATTTTTATATTTATTTTTAAATCATAAAATTGTTTCCTTCAACTACTTTTTTTCACATAAGATTTGACTAAGCTTTTTATGTAGAGCAAATTCTATGTGTGGCCATGGTAAATCAAACCACTGTTGTGTTTTGGTATATCCAAGGTTGCCCGTCACAGGTCTCCAGCCTAAATGCAGATACCGTGGAATTGTTTTTTTTGTTTTTAATTAATTGGAGAAATAATGAGCTGATGAATTGAGACGTTTGATTCAGTAGAATATTTTTTTATAATTATGTGATAAACTACCTTCAATTGTCATAATTCTATGTATCATTTTTAGAAATTCATTAAAATTACTAATCATGGAAAATGTTGATCTGTACTTTTATGTGGTGAATGAGAACATTATACTTTATAGTACTACATCTAATAATCAGGCTTATATTCATTGCCTACCATCTAATTTAGTGTTATGCTGAGTGTGTATGTTGCCAATTTCTACAACTAATTGTCTAGGTATAGGGCGCCACCAAGTGGTAGATGTTGATAAATAAATTTTGGGGATTTATTTTGCATGGGAAATTACTGGTCTAATGATATTCCATCATATACAAGATCAACAAGAACTTTATTAAATGAAGCATGTACGTAGCCAGTGTGACTGAAGAGCACTGTGGTTCAGAATAGAGTCATCCTCCCCACGTGTTCTTACCATAATGGTCTTTCTGATTTGTTTGAGCCACATATGATGTATTTGAAAATCTGATTTTATGGATTTATAAAAAGCATCTAGGCTGTAGAAATCTGAGACAAATTCACTGTTATATTTTTTGTAATACATGTATGTATAATGTTTCTCACACAGGTTTACTCGATCAGGGATGTCTGTGACAGCAAGTTTAGATAATAAACTGAATACAGACAAGAATACAGTTTTGTTTTTAATATTTGACTCTTTAGTATTTTCTGTTTTGTTTTTTTTACAAACAAAGCATTCACAATTGTTTTCTATTTGCTTCAGGCATGTGGAACAAATACAGGCACAATCAGAGATATTAAGGGACTGGCCATTTTTCTCCGGCAGGGAGGATGCCAGGGAAAAACAGGGAGACCAAGCTATTTAAAAAAATGGATGGGGGGGGGGGTATGCCTTCACCGCATTGCCTGGGGGGGGGTATCAATTTTATTATGTGCAGAAAGAAAATACATAGTTTAAACAGACACAACATTTACATTAATGATTTTTGGAAATTTTTTATTGCACAAAAATATTCAATTTCATGAACTTTCTTTTAACACTTTCCAAATTCAAACTTTTATGTTTGTAATATAAAGTTTAATGTATTTTTTAATTGTTAATAAACAACCAATGCATGCACTCAAATAGTTTTCTTATTTGAATGACTCATCAGAATACCAAAGAAAAAAATTAGTATGATATATTTGAATATATTTATCAATTTATCATTAATAAAATGATATGAATATATGAACTATTTGTAACTGTTAAATGTCAATATCAACTTACATGACATTCTATGTTATATTGACTTTATCCTATGAAAGTTTATGGTGCATTTCATCAATTAATTAATAAATAAATGTGAAAATCGTAATTTTCAACACAAATAATAGTCTCGCTACCTTAAATGTCAATATCAGAAGTGTTTTTTTAATGATTACTATGATTTGAAACAGTTTCGTGTGCTTCACATGTTCATTTGCCTTAAATAGCATTGTGTGGTTCATCACTGCCGTCCATGGAATCTTACCAATATAAATTTAGTCGCTTGTGGTAAAATTGATTAGCAAAAAAATGTTTATCACCTTTGTCATCATTTTTAATTATCCTTGCTATTTTCAACACAAGAGTGAATAAAACTGACAGCAAAATACGCCCATTGAGAATATATTGCAATATATTTCTATTTATTCTCTGGTATTACAATACATTAGTATAGTAATAATTAATATATATTACATGTACATTCTTTTTATTATTTTATTACTGAGAATGAGTTATATATTTGTTTTGTACTATAATTTCATATCTATATTAAAAAAATTATGTGGGTTATTAATTTCCATAAACAATATTCAAATATCTTTCTGGAACATCAACACTTACAGTCATTGGAACAGTATATCAAGGATGCATGATGCAAAGCCCATTCCATAAAATTTTAAATGTTCCTTGGTCGAAGTAAGAAACTAGGTGATAATATCAGAGCATGGGTCAGTTTTATTTAGGAACTCCTGTCAGAGCAACTGCACAAAACATAAGGACAAATTAACAGGTTCTAAGGATGGTATTTTCAGATTAACACTAGTTGTTATTTCTCAACTCTGATGAAAGGACCAGTTACTGTGACAAAGCCTTACTCACTATGAAAACTACTCACTACTCACTCAAGCTACATGTAAAATAAATGTAAATCAAAAGTTCTTTTGGGGGGGGGGGGTGTCACCTTATTTTCAGATAATGTGAAGGGGTACATCCTGTTTTGTTTTTTTGTTTGAGGTGGGTGGCAAAGTCTTTTTATACTTTGCGAAATAAGATTCCCTGGCACTCCCGGGCCAACGAAAATGACTAGTCCCTAAGAGCAGATACCATCCATGTTTTAAAGTTAGCACTTATGTTATGATACTATTTACTTGTTGATGCTACACTACACTTAAAGCGGAGGTGTCGTTGTGTTTTTAGCGTGTGTTGTTATCGTCGCTCGGGACTCAATTCCTGTGCGTGCACAGGTGACGATCCTCTCGCTTTAATGTATGGACCTGCATGTATTTTTATCAGGATGGACAATTCTGGAAATAAGTGGTTTTACTCCACCATGAATAGGGTAAGGTCTTTTTTGGTAAACTGGTTTTCCATTGAAATCAGTCTGTAATTTAAATTGCTTGGCTACACTATTCTTCAAGTGAATTTCAGTAAGACAAGTTAGGATAGTTGAATGTTACCATCAAAACATAGTTACATTGATTTTTCTTTTCAATTTTCCTCTGATTCGGTCACTCAATATAGATAATTTTGTTTATATTAACAAGAATGGCTTGTTTAACACTTCCAGACTTTGACTGGAAATACTGATACCAACATTTCCTGGTCATAATTTTTTGCTGTATGGATCTTGTACAATCAATCTTTACATATTTGCCCTCTATCCTCAGATAATTGTGAATAGATGTAAATTTTTTCCACAAAGACAAATGAGAATGTTTATAGCATTGGCTGACAAATATTTTCTGGACTGTCTAATAGCTTTTGACTATTGTATTAATACAAAAGAGACATGTCTTTTTTAACCATACATTTTAAAAGCATTGATGTGCTTCAATTACCTGTCTTCGAGTCTGGCTACCAGGTATAATTTTCTTGAAAACATTCTGCAGACAAACAACTCTTTTTTTCTACAACATTCTTGATAACCATTAATTCCCTACAAACATCAGAACCTTTTTTTTCTGCAGACTTGTAAAGTTTGTCTATTACTGACAGACAATGTCTGCTATTTGACGGCAAAGACAAAGAACCCTTGATGAACATCATGAATACCAGATACAAACCGAAACAGATATTTATTTAGTGATGATCAAAACAAAGAGAACCGAACAAACTAGACAAAGAAATAACCAACTCCGACACAACCAAAACAAGACCTGAACCAAACAGATCTGTCCTTAAGTTCTCTTGCCTAGTAATCTGAAATAAGACAAAAACATTTTTAATGTCATGTATAAGAAAAAATAATTTTCTAGAATTTAATATGTTAATAACCAGGTTAAACAGTACATGTATTTGAAATTCTGTTCCACTATGTATATAGTACAGAATTAGAAACAGGCCAGTTGATAAACTAAAATTGAAGGTCAATATTCATGTATGTACATGTATTGTAACTGAATATGGTGCAGCTGACCATCAGCATCATGTCAAATTAAATAGTTGATAATAGTTTTGGAGTGTGGACATGATAATCTAAAATAATTTTTCACCATACACTGAACAACTAAAAATGTAGAATATGATAATAACCCTGACCTTCCAAGTGCAACATGTAAGTTCTTGGTTGTTGTCACCAGCCGCCATATTATTGGAAAATTACTGATTTATAGTGACTTTCAAAAACCATCGAAACGCAACTTGGTTTGTTCAGTGAAAATACACCAGAAAATACATCAGTGAAAATACACCAGAAATGCAATCTGTAAGTCACACCTCGATCACAAAAAATATCAATTATAATAAAATAAACCACAAGATGATAATAGATAACCTGAAAAACACACCTATTCGTCGATGCCTTACAAAATTGGCAAAATTCTTCACTGTACAGCCACACTCATACACATGAGGGCGCTATTCATTTGAAATGAAACAGCTTATTTTTATGCAAATTAGTTAGGCAGGCTCAAAACTGTAACCGCAATAGCCATTGTGTGCTTTGCACACAGGAATCAAATTTGTCTGAAATATGCTCACTCACTAAAAAACATGATTATTGTACCCTGTGGTACCCAAGGCACTAAGTCAAACAAGTATGTTAATTAATTAAATAGTAATTACCAGTAATGAGTATTCTTGTGTTGACCTGTCTTTAGAAAATGTATACTATAACAAGGGGGTGGTAAAAATTTCATCAAGAAAATTAATATACCTGTGGTATCCCACATGAAAATTATACAAAATGTCAATGTCTGTTTTATTTATTACAAACTGTCACTACAGGTAATGTTGTTAAAATGGGTTTTGTCTGGATAAAAGTTTTTTATTCTTGGATTATGTTATCAGAAGTGTTAAATATAATATAACATCTTGTTTGAAATGCTGTTACACGACTATTAAGAAAACATAGTACAAGACAACTTTTTGTAGAGAAATAAGCCACAAACACGGTGCTAAAGTTTCACAGGTCACAAACTTGTGAACTTACTTTCAAGATGGCTGCTTTTGTTATGTAAAGTATTTCCTTGTATGTGCAGACAATTCTTAGCAATCTTGAATACAATTCTCGCAATCAATGCATATTTTATATTTGTGTTATTATAAATTAGAGATAAGATATATGTTTGTTTCATGTGAGATGCAGACATTGAAACTATCTTTACAATGTAAGAATGCCCCGTCGTAATTGTTACACAATTCAGTCTGTTCACACAGTATAAGATTTATATAGTTTTCCACACCCACTCACTTTGTACTAATTTCTGCTGAAAAATAGTTAAATATAAAAAGCATCTTACTTATTGTACTCACTGTCTACAGCTTTATAAAATTGTATTAGGTCTCTGTTTTTGTTACCTACCTGTGTTTTAGATTCAATAGCTTACAAGCGTATATATAAGGTTCCTGTTTCCGTCTCGACAGACAATGTCCTACTTGTATGACGTATGTAGATGTACTGGTAAAAGACTGGGCTTTGTGTGTCAGGTGGTCAGGTGACCTTTCACCTGTTACTAATCATCACATTTCAATGAAACTTGGTACATCAATGTCTGAGGACAATGCACAGACCTGATAGGTTTCAGATTATTATAAATTTGCATAATTAATTAATAACAAGTTTTGATATTTCAAGTACTAGTAATCACATTTCAATGAAACTACTACGTATATGATCTAGGACAATAGACAGACCTGGTTAGTTTTGGGTTAAAATCTGTTCATATTTATTACTTGATTTGCATAATTAGTTTTCAAGTTTTCCAAAATCTCAAGTACAAGTAATTTTGAATTATCTTTTAATGTGGCCAATACTCTCAGCACACAGTTCTTTCTTTAATTTTAGTTATTTATTAGAGAGCAACAGGTTTTATCAGAAAGTATTGTTAGGGTAATACTCAACTAACAATACAATGTATTTGATCGGGGCGGGAAATGTGAATGCAGGGCGCTTGTTGACCGATGCAGGGCGCACGACTACCTATGCAGGGAGCACGACTTCCTATGCAGGGCGCTACGCCCTGCCAAAACCCCTCGTGGAGAACACTGCCAATCTAAGATGCAAAGTAGTAGAAAAGTGGAGCAAAATGCGAATCTAAGATGCAAAGTAGTGGAAAAGTGGTGCAAAATGCGAATCTAAGATGCAAAGTAGTGGAAAAGTGATGCAAAATGCGAATCTAAGATGCAAAGTAGTGGAAAAGTGATGCAAAATGCGAATCTAAGGTGCAAAGTAGTGGAAAAGTGATGCAAAATGCGAATCTAAGGTGCAAAGTAGTTGAAATGTGCTGCAAAATGCGAATCTAAGGGGCAAAGTAGTGGAAAAGTGGTGCAAAACGTGGAACTAGGACGTGACACTATCTTGGAACATATTAATGGGCAATGGGGTTCCCCGACCTAAACTCCATCCCGGTTTGTTGCACGTTCTTTCTTTAATATGAAATAATCAAATATGAAACATATGTAATAATAACAGAACCCCACACCCTCCCCGAGGCTTTCGTTGCGTATGAAAGTTACTTTCAAATGAGATGCGGTGTATTCTGCTGTATTGAGAAATACTATGTCAGCTACAAAAGATTTTTTAAATTGTGCTCTTACTTCTTTATGTAATATAGTTCGGATAAATTGAGTGTAACCCCAATAAGAGGATCGGCAAGGGGTATTTACTGTCGGACGAAACTTGACCAGTATATTCACCTTTCAGTAGTGTATATAACTACATAAAAACATTTGCCGAAACTAACAATATTTAATCAGTAAATTGTTCGTTTCGCTAATTACAGATAGTCTAAAACATGAGTCTGGCATGTTATTGGATTTCAAAATATGTCTGGGATAAGGTAAGTACATTTTATCAATGAAATGAGTCCGGCGTGTTATGGGATTTTAAATTATGTTTGGGATATGGTAAGTACAATTTATCAGTGGAATGAGTCTGGCATGTTAATAGATTTCAAATTATGTCTGGGATATGGTAAGTACAATTTATCAATGGAATGAGTGTGGCATGTTATTGGATTTCAAATTATGTCTGGGATATAGTAAGTACAATTTATTAGTGGAGTGAGTCTGGCATGTTATTGGATTTCAAATTATGTCTGGATATGGTAAGTACAATTTATCAGTGGAATGAGTCTGGCATGTTATTGGATTTCAAACTATGTCTGGGATATGGTAAGTACAATTTATCAATGGAATGAGTATGGCATGTTATTGGATTTCAAATTGTGTCTGGGATATGGTAAGTACAATTTATCAATGGAATGAGTGTGGCATGTTATTGGATTTCAAATTATGTCTGGGATATGGTAAGTACAATTTATCAATGGAATGAGTGTGGCATGTTATTGGATTTCAAATTTTGTCTGGGATATGGTAAGTACAATTTATCAATGGAATGAGTGTGGCATGTTATTGGATTTCAAATTATGTCTGGGATATGGTAAGTACAATTTATCACTAAAATAATCAAAAACAACCTATTGATTTGTTGCTATAATTTTAACTTCTCTCCCTAGGAAATTATTTTCACTGAGAACAATGAGATTCTTCAGCAACATGAATTTAATATTCAACTCTAATATTTAATAATTCTATTTTCAGATATCCCACTTAGTGACTTGAGGCTGTAGCATTATTATTTTGATTTTATTTGCTGTACCAACGTATTCATCTCCTACAAATCTATCAGCAATGTTTGTTTTCTTTTTCTTTTACGGGTAAGTAATTTATCATCTACACTTACCATATATATAATATAATTTGCATATATAATCAATATTCATGTCTTCTTGCAGTTGTATGTGTAACTTTTTGTCCTATCATTGTAATCATTGATACTTTGTTCGATAAGTCATTAATTATTCATGTTTGCTGACGAAATATGGGACATAATTTGCATATTGCATGAATATTCATGTTTTGTTATCATTAAGGCTTCATACCATACACCATGTTGTGGCAACTTTAATTTTCTATACTATAATTTTCATCTGTGACAACAGAAATTCACTTGTATCTGATTTATTTTATTAAATGCTTACAGTGAGGTAAGCTTTGTCTGTTACGGACAGTGCATTTCGTTATAAATCATTAAGTCGATCAATATGTGACAGTACAGATTTGTTGATTTATTAAAGATTTATTGCAGTAAATATTATCATATATACAAGCAATTTGATGTTACTGTCACAACTTTAGAAATGAAAATTAAATTATTTATATGATGTATTCCTAGTATATGAATGATAATCTGCTGATTTGCATACTGTACTCATAACTATGCGCACATCCCATTTTTGGGGTATTTCTGTTTCTGGGGTTACAATTGACTAAGCAGCCATGTCTTCTGAAATGTCGCAAATTATACCGTTAATTAAAGTCATGAAACCCGGTCATTTATATCATTTTACTTTTCCGCTTAAAACAGTATGTGTTATAATACATTTAGACTATCGTGAATGTGCTGTGAACAAATAAACGACAATTCAATGTGACCTGTTCGCAGATGTAAAAGGTGTTAAAATACTTCTTCAACAAATTGCAAATCACCAGTTTTAAAAATCATATCATTTGCTTCTGCATTGCATTGTCAAGAATTTCATCATTATTATTTGGAAATTGGTAAAACACAGCATTCTAATAACAGACTTGACCTGTTAGAGGGCGCTGTTGCAGATTAAATCTTGCATGTGCGTATTTTTTGTGACCCTTTCTTTTTCGTAATTGTAAAAGTGTTGTGGAAATCATTAACAATGTAACTCATTTCGCAATTTTATTCTCCCCCTAAAAGACATTACATTCCCCCTAATAATTGTCTATTGTCCAATGTTTCAAGAGGAGAGTTCAACTAAGTGCCCACTCCCTACATTTTTAGAGCTGAGTACCCTGGACGTGAAGATGCATGTTAATTTATTTCTAGTATTCGAATAGTAACCAGCTCATTTCCATACGTCCACTATCAGGCATATGCACAATAATATAATAATAATTTTATTCAACACGAAAAACTAATACAGAGTAATTTTATGGTTGTAAAACAAAAACAGAAATAATACTTCACGCAACTAATAACACAAATAGCACATTAAATACATATAATTATAGAACGAGGAAAAAACATGAGCTAATGTTATTGTTTAGGACAAAGTAAAACTCAAGTACAGTTCACTTCACCAAAATCACAAAGACATTGAATAAATGTAACTAAGAATGGAAGAAAAAAAATACATGAAAATTAGTATAACAATAAAACTACTAAGCTACTAAATATGCCATTGCATTAAAACTACCTGCAGACTAATTTGATGGAGTTGCTATGTTTCATCTCTTAAGTTCATACTTGTATGTATGAATTGTGCAGTTTCTATTCCTGCAAAGCTTGTCATAATTAATCAAAATTTTTCTCCTTCATTCATTTTCAAGAATTAATATATTTAAATAATTTATTACAGGGTACGTCATATTTATTGCATCCTATTAAGAAATTCTCGTCTTCAATTTTATCATCTGTGCAGAGTTTACATATTCTTTCGTTTCTAGGAATTTTCTTTTGTCTGCCAGTCTCAATGAGTAGTTTATGGTCAGAAATTCTAAATTTGCAAAATAATCGCCTTAATTTAAATTTTTTTATATCATTTAAATAATTCTCCATATTGAAGGTAGTTTTAAATTTTCTGTATGAAGGTAGTTTTTTTGTTGCTCCATTTATTTTGCTGTCATTAAAAAATCCCCTACTCCATGTTTTTACATAATTTTCTCTGAGTACCTCTCCTATCTTCTTTTCATGTTGTTTGGATAATTCTGAAAGATTGTTGTTTTTAGTTATCTGTTCTATTCTTTCTACCCATCCTGTTTTCCAAGTTTTTATTACCATAAAGGCAGTTGCTACAATGTTGGGAATTTCTGGGGATTTTAGTCTCAACCAATATTTTATCATCTGTGTTTTAATTTTGACGTTCAATGGATATCTCTGCAGCTCTCCAAAAATAGAAGTTTTTGTTACATTTTTACTGACACCTAAAAGAAATCTACAGAATGCAAACTGTACACTTTCTATAATGTTACTATGTTTTGCTAACAGACCAATCAAGTTTAAACTTTACGAATACATCACACATTAAGGCATATATATCTTGCATCTAAATTACAAACAGGAATTATGTCATTTACAATAAAATTAACCACCTGTTGATATTAGTTGTAAAAATAACCACCTCTAATTGTGCTATATTAGGGCCATATGGATATGTGCAGTATTATCTATAAAAATTAACAACCTGTGAATTTTCCTATATAAATAATCACTTGGTTATGCACACTATTGTCTATCAAAATTACTATCTGTTATAGTGCACTGTTATAGCTGTAAATACCTGCTGATGTACAGTATTGCACATAAATATACACCTATCCATGTACATTATTAAAATAATAACCTGGTGATCATGCCTTTTAATGACAATACTGGATAAATATCAACCACTTTCACTGTGAATATTCACAGTATAAAAATGCAATTTTATTATTCTAGGAAAAGCTATGTTTACAAAATAGCAACTGAAAATTTGGAAGAAGATGTAGAAAAAGAAGAAAGTAGAATTTTGAGAGGAGACTCGGATGATGTCCTCAAACTAAAGAACCTAACTAAGGTATTACCACATTACATAGGAAATGTACTTTACTAGTTTCGGCAAGTTTATTACTTCGTGGTGGTGTTCCATGATTATCCAGTATGTCTGTGTGATGGACAGTTACTACATTCATATAGCAACATATTCTTTTATTTACACTTATGTGATGCTGGAAATTTGAATTAATGCCTGATGCATTCTGGGAAATGTGAATATTCGTCCCTTTGAAGCCTCTCTCTGAGTTTGAACTAATAGTGCGCCCTCAACATGATTATTTGTGCATATTATCACTGAAAATAATCTGTGAATACACATGTTGAATATTCTATTCATAACTTTTCACTGAATATAATAACATATATTTATTATTTCTCTGATTATTGTAGGTTTATAAAAAGGGATCGTCAAACTTGGTTGCTGTTGATAGATTGTCTTTTGGAGTTCTCCAAGGACAGGTTTTCGGCAATTATTGAATTGAAATCAGTTTTCTGTGTTAATTTTCTTGATGATGGCAGTGACATACAAAGCATTCTTTATATTTGTCACTGATATGAATTTCCTAGTTTGTAGGTACAATGTTTAACACAATACAACTTTTCATTATATGTATGTATTCTGTAATTGTAGTGACATCATTTTGTCGATGCACTTTTAGTAATCCACTTCATTTCTTATGTTTTCACTAAATTTCTATCCTATATGATTATGACACTGTAATGATCTACTAGAAGAACTTCTTGTCATAAATATCCGCATTACAATCCTATTAACTGGATGAAAGTTATTTTTTTTTCTGATCAGAATTAAAATGGCTGACTGGTGGCCATTTTGTTTTAGTAAATGCAGTTTTGGAGCCATATCTATGACTGTTCATGTCCAAACTTTATATATTTCCTAAACTTAGGAATTCATTGAGACTATCTAATGCAACAATTACTTGTTTTAGATCTGTCTGTTATTAATACAGACAGCATATACAATATATTTTCGTTCTGATCAGATTACCGGTATATTATATTTTTTTATATAAAATATTCATGCTGACAGAAACTAAGTCTGATCTGATTGTCACTGTGCGGCACTATTTAAATTAACATAATAATAGTTTAGAGAGAACAGTTCAGGCCATATTGATAACCGCCGTAAATGTCTTCTCCCATAACTCATTAACGCAACCAATTAACCATTTGCTCCACTCTGATACTTTCTTGCAAAAATGTTGCTAGGACCACTACTAATTTGCATACTTGTAATCCCTTTACCCAAAACGTCATTATACATTACGGTCAAGATAGTTTAACGCTCTAAGGTCTAAACCCATAGCAACTTATACAGCACATATAAAATACATTCAAACATGCACTGTGCGGCGACTGAAGAGGCAAAGATAATTAATTTTGTTTTTATGTGTATTTTTAATCAAAACATCACTTTTTTGTGTATTATTTTCCATTATTCATGCTGTAAAATGCATTTTTTAAATTCACATCAACCACAGTCCTTCATATATGTTGACTTAATATGCTGATTAACAGTTTTCTTTTGCAAATGTAACTGTGTCCTCTTTCCAACCAGGGTAGCAATGAAGGGTACAGGTGCACAATACTATTGAAAGCATCTATGGGCATTGGCGATAGTATCTGGGTAGCTTCAGTCACACACACACAGACAACACACATGCGAAAGCAATAATTAATTTGTAGAACACAGTAAAATATTTAATTCAGTATAATAAAACCATACGTATCGCAACAATTGGTCAAATAGTTCAACAAAGTACACTCTATGCATTAACAGTAAGATATGGGGTCAATACAGCCAACAATGTGCAAATTGGCCTATAGGGGGCACTAGACTTTGAATAGTCACATGTGACTCGCTAGTCCAAAAATCTCTGCCAAATTTAAAGCACAAGGGTCTACGAACAGTTGGTGTATCACAACCCAATCTATCAACAACTTAACTATATCAGGGCTATAGAAGGTGCTATTTGTCTTAAATAAGGATCTGTTGACCATTAATGACACGCCCACAATAATTCTATTTAAGTACTCAGGGTATGGTGATCCAAACACGAATGGTGTGTCAAACTACAACAAGGTTGTTAAAATACTTTCAAACATATGGCAAAGTTTAATCATGTGTCCCTCATCTCTAGCAACACAAAGGAATTTCTAATTTGCTAGACTATCATTAAAAACATAGGATTAATTATTCCAAAATCTGAGGCCGATCGCTTTAATATACACAGTATGTAATCAGTGCAAATGCAACATTAGCTTCAGTTATGCACAAATATAATGCACTCGAATGATCGTCATGCCAACCAAAAATTTTCATTCTGTTCATCAAGATATAAAAGTTCACTCAGTACAGATATACTACATTAATTGAATAAAGTTCAAAATGATTCGAGTGTAAGGATACAATCATTCAACATTTAATGATTGTATTTGTCATTAATCAGTGCTCACATCAAAGCCTAGGAGATAGAAAGTCTTGAATCTCAACGTACGCTGTTGATATACAATACCGGATACAGTTCAATTTGCTGAGAAGGATACCTTTGCTCAAAATTGCTCAAACCTTCAAACAAATCTTGCTTAATTCGCAACCCAGTACACAATCAAATTGCGAAATGCTTCCATCATACTTCAATTTTATCGATCAGTTGTTGTCAGTAATCACAATTTAGGATGAGTTCTCTTCCACTTGATTCGGAAAAATGTAGTATGGGCGCCGGCATATCGAAACTCACGGGATCTGATATCATCTCGCAGAATACGGCAGTTCCACGTGGTTTCAAAATTTAATAGTGAACGTTCACCTCTGAACAACACATATTTCAGTCACTTTTCGATGTCAAATATGATTCATTTGTGGTCAAACGTTATCACAGTCGCTGCAGTGTTCATTGCGTGCATATGTTACAGATTTGCTGGTCCGTTTGTTGATATTTCACGAAGAGACTTTTTTGTACGTCTTGACTTGCTTATTTGGTCATCATTTACTGTGGCTGGGGCTTGATTAAAACAGTTCAAAGATATGTATACAGGATTTAAATTCTTGTATATTGATCAATATTTATTCAAAATAGCTACCCCAGACAGATACAATCTGCCAGATATTTATACCCTGAATTTATACCTATTTTGACAGTAATTAAGACCCATATATATACTTAAAGAATATTGAAAACCAGGACCTATTTCAGTGACACGTCCCCGATTGGTAATTTCTATATAGTACCCCCCTTCTCTCGAAACTTGATGACAGATATTTTATATAATAATTGAGCATATTAGCAATTTCAGATCACAGTTAATTTCACTCAAACTCATTTTAAATGATAACCTAAAATGTTCTAATTTGCAGTGGAGTAGGTACATTTCACTGAATAAAGACTATTTACATAACATTGATTTGTAATTCCTGAATACATCTGATCAAATGCTCAAGAACAATTGGACGAATCTGTATAATATAATGTCCTTCACTTTCAGTGCTGTGCAATTAACACATTTTAACCAATTTAGCAAAGTATCAATTGCAACTTTTATCAGTCTGTAGTGATCTAAATCTAATACTGTAATTACTGTGCAAATATTTTAACACAATGGTTCCCACAGTCGACTACAACCACTCTACATGGTACATCATCAGTTATTGCTACACCTCCTGGTAAATTCAGTCCATCATTGTCCTTATCAATACGGCAGATGAAGTGACCACTTCTATCAAACTTTTGTAGCTTATTATTACTACTAGCCACATATACATATCCCTCATTATCAATAGCTATACCACATGGCCCGTATATCTGACCATCTCCTTGACCTGGACAATTAAATGAATACATGTACTCATCATCTGTATTGAAGACTTGTATGCAGTCATTGTAAACATCACCTACAAATAGCAACCCTTGATTGTCCACAGTCATGTAATATGGCCCTTTAAATTGTCCTGGATTACTTCCAAAACCTCCAAATGATTTGATGTAACCCCCATCTGCTGTGTATTTTCTTATCCAGTGGCCATCTTTATTTGTTTTTTCAATAACTAACGCATCCCAGTCAGATACATACACCATACCATCTGCAGGCCTAACAGCAATGCGTTGGGGATGCTTTATGTTTTCACTGAATTGTTTGATCACATGACCATTCATATCACTGATAACAACTTGTGCATTATCCAAATCTGTCATGTAGTATTTGCCATTGAATATGCACACATCAAGTGGAACGCATTTTTCAATTTTTATAATACTTTTATAATTTCCATTCTTGTCTGTAATTTGTAGTCTTTTATTACCACACTCAGCTGTAAATATGTCACTATTCTTATCCACTGTGACACCAATTGGCACAATATATTCCCCTTTTCCACTGCCATTTTTACCAATGGTCTTCACCAATCCTTTAATGACATTGAACTGTGCAGGTGTTCCTGGTATTGGCTGATTGTCTATTGTCAATGACACTTTATATTTTCCATCTATTTCTCCATGTACCATCACTGTGTGTGTTCCATCATTGTTATCCTGTACTTTGATATCTTCACTTGATCCATCAGGTTTTGTTACTCTAGCCTTAACCACCTGGCGTGGAATGACTTGTTTTCCTTGTTTATCTCTGGTTGTTACCATTAAAGTTGCAGTGTCACCTTTGATCAGTTGTTTTGGGACATTATCAAGACTACAGTTTTGTTGACATGCGTTTGTTGCCAGCATTCCTACATCATCTCTCCCTGGATGAGGTCTGAACTCTATTACATCAGGAATAAGTTGTGGTTTAGTTTCCATGGCAATCAACCCATCAATTCGTTGTTGGTAAACTTGTTTGGCACTCAATATCTGTCCAGGATTCCCATGTTGCACCAGTGTCTCTAGGTAGCTGCAAGTACTGACTATGTTTCCATGTTTCATCTCCAGTTCATCAACTTTGATTTCCATATTCTTTACTCTAGCTGTATATTCTGTCTTCAACTCATCCACCAATCTTTCCTTCTTCTGCTTAACTACCTCTATTTGTCTTCTCAGATCTTCCAAGATTTCATCTGTTTTCTTGTTTATCTTTGCTTCTTCTTCTTTACAGCAGGTTTTTAGTTTATCACAGGCTGCCTTGGCTGACATTTTACTTGCCTCAGCTTCATCTGCTTTCACTTTTAACTTCCTGACCTTCCCCTTTAATTCGTCAGAATACTCATCCGCCACCTGTTTAA
Source organism: Saccoglossus kowalevskii (assembly GCF_978046115.1). NCBI lineage: Eukaryota > Metazoa > Hemichordata > Enteropneusta > Harrimaniidae > Saccoglossus > Saccoglossus kowalevskii. The sequence continues at coordinate 13,076,187 of NC_140650.1, read as the reverse complement.
TATATCTGTGTTGATGTACTTTATGATATATGATTGTACACTCCATACATATAGGTGTCTGACAGGTATCACAGTAGTACTTTAACTGGTTATCTGTGTGGACTTCGCAGTATTGTATCGGCTGTACAGCAAATGGCTTCTTGTTCTTTGTCTCTTGATATTCGTCAAGCGATAGAAGCCGATGAGATTTTGTTGTCTTGTTTTTTTTATGTACTCTAGTACAATGTGTACAGGAATACTGTTGGCATTCATCACAGATAGAGGTGACTTCATTTTCTTCACAAAATTCACACACTTTAGGGGTACCAGCTACCAGTTTCTCGGGTATCTTGTCTAGAAGTGAGCTCATGAAGAAATTAGACTGCAGATCATTGATAGGTACCTTTACTGACCTGTTACAAGTTGGACACATCAGTGTATCAGCTACTCCTTTCTCAGCTAGTTGTACTAGACACTTCTTACAAAATGTATGTTGACATGGTAGTATCTTTGGGTCTGAATACCGCTCTAGACATATAGCACAACACAGGAAGTCTTCATTAATCTCCGCCAAGACAGCACCAGCATCTACTACATCCGAGGCAGCTGCAGCCATGGTTAGACAATAGTCTGTAATATATAATGTTAAAATAACACAAGTCTAATATTATAAAATCTGAGGTGAAATCATATATCCCATATATTAACTCACTTTTAGTTTGTGTGTCTCTGGTGAAAGCAGGTTATATACTAGTCTTGCAGATTATACACTAGTCTTGTATTTGTGTTCGTTGATCAATGAATTTTAAATGCACACATTCCATTTTCATAAAGTTGGGAAATCATAAAATGATGAAAAATGTTTTTTCTGGAATTAGATAATGGTCTATATAGATTAGATCCATGGGCATTTAACGATCAAGCCTTAAATTATGCTGGAATGGATAAAATAAATAAAATAATATTTTGTATATCATTTAGTGTTACACCTGGGGTAATGGGGTTGATCAGCTTGTGGGGGGAATACTTGGAAGCAAGTTGAGAATTTGACCAAAATAGTAAAACTGAGTTCCTAAATCCAGAATCGTTTATATGGTGCACAGAAACATATACCATCCCCTACTGAGTTTAACTTTAGCATATTTTCACTAGCAATTATGCAATATGTTATAGATAACACATTTTATAAGTGCTTTTTATAAATACTGAGTAGTATTTATAATTAACATTCTAAGGGTATGTTTGTAAATGAAATAATAGATGCTCCAGTTAACTTGTATGACTGGCATAAAATCTAGTACTTGTATGAAATTTACACACACCAGTAACTAAAATATAAACAGATATGTGACTTTGGATGATTTCACTCATTGTGCCATGGGAATAGGTTGACATAGGATATATTTGCATAAAGCAATTGAAGAACTGATTGACATTAAACTAAGCGTGTAATCAAAGAAAGCTTGGAAATCATTGAAGTATATTTTATTTTGACAACAGACTTGCCTTTGTCTGTACCAAGTTTCATTGAAATTTGATAAATAGTACTATATCTGTGGAACACCTATGAATTGGTTAATTTATGCAGATAAGATAATTGTTAAGCACATAATCTAACCCTGAACATGTATAAGGCATATGAGTGGATGATATATTTGTGGAAAAGCTAAAAATTGGCTAATTAGGTCATTAATATGCATGTATTTTAATCAAAAACATCAGATTTATCCAAAAACATATATGTACCAAATTTCATTGTAATATGTTGGTACTTCTTCTTAAAATTGGCTAATTAATATGCAAATTAGGTAATTGATATGCAATAATTTCAATAAAAAAATAATCAAGTCTGAATATTTCAAAGCATCTATGTACATCTATTTCATTAAATTTGATAATCTATTCTGTAGATATCAGTGGAACAGACACACACACACTTCCCCTTGCAGTGTCTGACCTGACCTAGGGAGCTACAGAGAGACGCAACTAGACTCTGCCACAGGTGACATTTTACACCAAAATTTTTGGTATTTCGCGTTTTTTTAAATTTATTTATTTCTTATATCCCAAGCTTCTGTTGAAAAAAATGTGATATTTAAAATAAATATATCAAATATTTTTACATTCAGCGCTAAAACCTTAAAATGTTAAAATAATGAAAAAGTAGATGTGAATTGTTTATTTAATATGAAGTGCGTTTGTATTGTTGCCTTGGGGTGATGTGGACGCATCGCCCCAGCCAAGTTTTTAGTTGACTGCTATGTGACGTCACAATTAAGTGACTCAGGGAAGTTTTTACCACCCATACTTGCAGAGCCAGGGATGTTTGGAAAAAAGATAGCGAACGACAAAATCAAAAGATCAAAAGGTGTTTAGGTAATTTTCGCAAACATAAAATGCAACTGGGCGTGATTTAAAAATAAATTTCATACATTTTAAACGAGATTGCTCACATATGGACCGATACATCTACTTCCTCTGAGAACACTTTCGTTGCCACAGGTCACTAATGCCACATCGCTTGGCGCACCCCCAGGGAGCAACATGAACACACTAATGGCAAATCAAAATGTAGATCCAGTCATTAATAGTGGGGTTTAAAAAGGCATATACTTTTTATTATTTTGATGACCATAGTTTTATTAAGGAATATAATAGTAAGGCTACCACTGTGTACTTTACTTATTTTACTAGTACCTGGAATAAAGTGTATGGTAAGAAAAAGTGATGGTGTGTTTAGCCTTTAGTGCCTCGCTAATGTTAACATACTGATAAACTATGTTTGAAGATTTGCTATTTTCCTATTGGACCTTGAGCAGAGGTGAGAGAAGGGTATTCAGTAAGTCTGATTTGTGCACTATAGCTATAGCAAGTTTGATAACTGTGGGACCCTGCACAAGGTAATGGGGCAGTGTTGAAGATGACCCCCCCCCAGCGTACACACAGTAGTAAATTTTTTGTCAAATTTTCTAAGCATACCCTACATGTATTTTCACCCTCAACCTTCAACTTAATTTTTGTTGTCAAATTTCCCAGCCACCCTACAGAACTTACATACAATTTTCACCTTAATTTTCAACTATTTTTTTTCCAGCCCACGTACCCAACATTTACATACATGCGTTTCATATGGGGGAATGTGAATGTTTGCATTGTGGGATTGGTTGTAAATCTTTGAAAGGTCTCATGCCACTAATCAACCAATGGCTGCTCGTAGCCATTTAAATGCCTTGCAAGAACCAATGACATTTTTTAAATATTTTTTTCCTTAGGTGCTCCCTGTTTGAGGGCGTGATTACCTGGGTCAAATGTGAGACCAACATGTCGTCTTTTGTTTACTACTTAGCAGCTGTGTACCTGATGGGTTTATTCTGTGTGTAATTGGATTTTCTAATCTTGGTGTTTTTCCAGTGATTTTTCTAGGTGCAATCCAAATACAGTAGGTGTGTCTTGTTTACCTGAGATTCGTAAGAGTTTGAGATGGCCAACATGTTAGTTGTTTCATGTGGTTGATTACTGTCATGTTGATTTCCCATTTTTGAGCCATGTTTTCAACTTTGTTCATTATTTTCATATAGCAATCTCGTCATATGAGATTGTTGTTTTGACATAATTATGGCTCTATTCACTGGAATTTATACATTTTTGGCAGATCTCATCTTACATAACCAAAGTTTACTTTGACCTAATTATTATAAGTTTTGACCTCTTTTGACCTTGCATAGATGTGATAATTATGAGGTTGTGTGTTTAAGCATACATTTCATGAGATCAGCTCCATTTGGCAGGTGTAGTGCAAAGTAATTGGAAATCTTTTTTATTTTTATTTTACCACTTTTCTTGCTTTGTATTCAACTATTTAGACACAATGGAGTAATTTTTTATCCAGAAATGTTATATTTTGCTATGCGTTTCACCCATTTCTGTCAATCTCTTATATCTTGGTTGAAGATTTTGAAAATTTGTAATTCGGTATATTTTTTGCCCTAATCTTATTAATTTGATTTAGGCTGGGCTGTGGTCTGTAAATATAAATGTTTTTATTAAACTGGTCTAAAAATTGTATTCATTCATCAATGAATTATTCATGTCACTACTAAATTCAATGGCCTTAGGAATTCTGAGAAAAATGCGTAACCCCCATTTTATGGTTTTTTTGTGTTATTTTCACATTATGGCAGACAATCTTAACAATTTGTAGTGCAGTCATTACTAATGTACCCTATTCAAAATTTAATGAGGTCAAACTCCCAAATATTCAAATAAATTCTCAAAATTGTGTTGTGTATCTTGTCACTGACAAGTTATTTGCATACTGTCAGTATATTAGCCAAGTATTACAACTCTTTCAATTTCACAATTATTGCTCTTTTCTCAGAATTTGTGTTAATAGTTTGCTAATTAATCCCATCTTGAGTTTATTATTGTACAGTGCTTGTAGCCCCCCCCAATTAATCAGACATGCTGTTGATTTGAATTTAATTTGATCAGGGATGTGTAATATGAGTATTTTATATCTAGACCCTTTTCTGGTTTGTATATTTTTATATTTATTTTTAAATCATAAAATTGTTTCCTTCAACTACTTTTTTTCACATAAGATTTGACTAAGCTTTTTATGTAGAGCAAATTCTATGTGTGGCCATGGTAAATCAAACCACTGTTGTGTTTTGGTATATCCAAGGTTGCCCGTCACAGGTCTCCAGCCTAAATGCAGATACCGTGGAATTGTTTTTTTGTTTTTAATTAATTGGAGAAATAATGAGCTGATGAATTGAGACGTTTGATTCAGTAGAATTTTTTTTTATAATTATGTGATAAACTACCTTCAATTGTCATAATTCTATGTATCATTTTTAGAAATTCATTAAAATTACTAATCATGGAAAATGTTGATCTGTACTTTTATGTGGTGAATGAGAACATTATACTTTATAGTACTACATCTAATAATCAGGCTTATATTCATTGCCTACCATCTAATTTAGTGTTATGCTGAGTGTGTATGTTGCCAATTTCTACAACTAATTGTCTAGGTATAGGGCGCCACCAAGTGGTAGATGTTGATAAATAAATTTTGGGGATTTATTTTGCATGGGAAATTACTGGTCTAATGATATTCCATCATATACAAGATCAACAAGAACTTTATTAAATGAAGCATGTACGTAGCCAGTGTGACTGAAGAGCACTGTGGTTCAGAATAGAGTCATCCTCCCCACGTGTTCTTACCATAATGGTCTTTCTGATTTGTTTGAGCCACATATGATGTATTTGAAAATCTGATTTTATGGATTTATAAAAAGCATCTAGGCTGTAGAAATCTGAGACAAATTCACTGTTATATTTTTTGTAATACATGTATGCATAATGTTCCTCACACAGGTTTACTCGATCAGGGATGTCTGTGACAGCAAGTTTAGATAATAAACTGAATACAGACAAGAATACAGTTTTGTTTTTAATATTTGACTCTTTAGCATTTTCTGTTTTGTTTTTTTTTTACAAACAAAGCATTCACAATTGTTTTCTATTTGCTTCAGACATGTGGAACAAATACAGGCACAATCAGAGATATTAAGGGACTGGCCATTTTTCTCCGGCAGGGAGGATGCCAGGGAAAAACAGGGAGACCAAGCTATTTAAAAAAATGGATGGGGGGGGGGGGTATGCCTTCACCGCATTGCCTGGGGGGGGGGTATAAATTTTGTTATGTGCAGAAAGAAAATACATAGTTTAAACAGACACAACATTTACATTAATGATTTTTGGAAATTTTTTATTGCACAAAAATATTCAATTTCATGAACTTTCTTTTAACACTTTCCAAATTCAAACTTTTATGTTTGTAATATAAAGTTTAATGTATTTTTTAATTGTTAATAAACAACCAATGCATGCACTCAAATAGTTTTCTTATTTGAATGACTCATCAGAATACCAAAGAAAAAAATTAGTATGATATATTTGAATATATTTATCAATTTATCATTAATAAAATGATATGAATATATGAACTATTTGTAACTGTTAAATGTCAATATCAGAAGTGTTTTTGTAATGATTACTATGATTTGAAACAGTTTCGTGTGCTTCACATGTTCATTTGCCTTAAATAGCATTGTGTGGTTCATCACTGCCGTCCATGGAATCTTACCAATATCAATTTAGTCGCTTGTGGTAAAATTGATTAGCAAAAAAATGTTTATCACCTTTGTCATCATTTTTAATTATCCTTGCTATTTTCAACACAAGAGTGAATAAAACTGACTGCAAAATACGCCCATCGAGAATATATTGCAATATATTTCAATTTTAATATTCTCTGGTATTACAATACATTAGTATAGTAATAATTAATATATATTACATGTACATTCTTTTTATTATTTTATTACTGAGAATGAGTTATATATTTGTTTTGTACTATAATTTCATATCTATATTAAAAAAATTATGTGGGTTATTAATTTCTATAAACAATATTCAAATATCCTTCTGGAACATCAACACTTACAGTCATTGGAACAGTATATCAAGGATGCATGATGCAAAGCCCATTCCATAAAATTTTAAATGTTCCTTGGTCGAAGTAAGAAACTAGGTGATAATATCAGAGCATGGGTCAGTTTTATTTAGGAACTCCTGTCAGAGCAACTGCACAAAACATAAGGACAAATTAACAGGTTCTAAGGATGGTATTTTCAGATTAACACTAGTTGTTAATTCTCAACTCTGATGAAAGGACCAGTTACTGTGACAAAGCCTTACTCACTATGAAAACTACTCACTACTCACTCAAGCTACATGTAAAATAAATGTAAATCAAAAGTTCTTTGGGGGGTGTCACCTTATTTTCAGATAATGTGAAGGGGTACACCCTGTTTTGTTTTTTTGTTTGAGGTGGGTGGCAAAGTCTTTTTATACTTTGCGAAATAAGATTCCCTGGCACTCCCAGGCCAAAGAAAATGACTAGTCCCTAAGAGCAGATACCATCCACGTTTTAAAGTTAGCACTTATGTTATGATACTATTTATTTGTTGATGCTACACCACACTTAAAGCGGAGGTGTCGTTGTGTTTTTAGCGTGTGTTGTTATCGTCGCTCGGGACTCAATTCCCGCGCGTGCGCAGGTGACGATCCTCTCGATTTAATTTATGGACCTGCATGTATTTTTATCAGGATGGACAATTCTGGAAATAAGTGGTTTTACTCCACCATGAATAGGGTAAGGTCTTTTTTGGTAAACTGGTTTTCCATTGAAATCAGTCTGTAATTTAAATTGCTTGGCTACACTATTCTTCAAGTGAATTTCAGTAAGACAAGTTAGGATAGTTTGAATGTTACCATCAAAACATAGTTACATTGATTTTTCTTTTCAATTTTCCTCTGATTCGGTCACTCAATATAGATAATTTTGTTTATATTAACAAGAATGGCTTGTTTAACACTTCAGACTTTGACTGGAAATACTGATACCAACATTTCCTGGTCATAATTTTTTGCTGTATGGATCTTGTACAATAAATCTTTACATATTTGCCCTCTATCCTCAGATAGTTGTGAATAGATGTAAATTTTTTCCCAAAGACAAATGAGAATGTTTATAGCATTGGCTGACAAATATTTTCTGGACTGTCTTATAGCTTTTGACTGTTGTATTAATACAAAAGAGACATGTCTTTTTTAAACATACATTTTAAAAGCATTGATGTGCTTCAATTACCTGTTTCTGAGTCTGGCTACCAGGTATAATTTTCTTGAAAACATTCTGCAGACAGAAAACTATTTTTTCTACAACATTCTTGATAACCATTAATTCCCTACAAACATCAGAACCTTTTTTTTCTGCAGACTTGTAAAGTTTGTCTATTACTGACAGACAATGTCTGCTATTTGACGGCAAAGACAAAGAACCCTTGATGAACATCATGAATACCAGATATAAACAGAAACAGATATTTATTTAGTGATGATCAATACAGTGAACAAAAAGAACCCAACAAACTAGACAACGAAATAACCAACTCCGACACAACCAAACAATCTAGTAATCTGAAATAAGACAAAAACATTTTTAATGTCATGTATAAGAAAAAATAATTTTCTAGAATTTAATATGTTAATAACCAGGTTAAACAGTACATGTATTTGGAATTTCTGTGCCACTATGTATATAGTACAGAATGAGAAACAGGTCAGTTGATAAACTGAGATTGAAGGTCAATATACATGTATGTACATGTATTGTAACTGAATATGGTGCAGCTGACCATCAGCATCATGTCAAATTGAATAATAGAATAATAGTTTTGGAGTGTGGTCATGATAATCTAAAATAATTTTTCACCATACACTGAACAACTAAAAATGTTGAATATGATAATAACCCTGACCTTCCAAGTGCAACATGTAACTTCTTGGTTGTCACCAGCCGCCATATTATTGGAAAATTACTGATTTACAGTGACTTGCAAAAACCAACGAAACACAACTTGGTTTGTTTGAGCAGAGAGATCAGTGAAAATACACCAGAAATGCAATCTGAAAGTCACACCTCGATCACAAAAAATATCAATTACAATAAAATAAACCACAAGATGATAACAGATAACCTGAAAAACACACCTATTCTTCGATGCCTTACAAAATTGGCAAAATTCTATACAGTTTATTTTCACAAAGTAGTCAAAATTCTTCACTGTACAGCCACACTCATACACATGAGGGCGCTATTCATTTGAAATGAAACAGCTTATTTTTATGCAAATTAGTTAGGCAGGCTCAAGACTGTAACCGCAATAGCCATTGTGTGCTTTGCACACAGGAATCAAATTTGTCTGAAATATGCTCACTCACTAAAAAACATGATTATTGTACCCTGTGGTACCCTAGGCACTAATTCAAACAAGTATGTTAATTAATTAAATAGTAATTACCAGTAATGAGTATTCTTGTGTTGACCTGTCTTTAGAAAATGTATACATAACAAGGGGGTGGGGTAACAACTTCATCAAAAAAAATTAATATACCTTTATTTATTACAAACTGTCACTACAGGTAATGTTGTTAAAATGGGTTTTGTCTGGATAACATTTTTTTATTCTTGGATTATGTTATCAGAAGTGTTAAATATAACATCTTGTTTGAAATGCTGTTACACGACTATTAAGAAAACATAGTACAAGACAACTTTTTGTAGAGAAATAAACCACAAACACAGTGCTAAAGTTTCACAGGTCACAAATAGTGCCTCTGTTTTTGTTACCTACCTGTGTTTTACATTCAATAGCTTACGAACGTATATAGGTTCCTGTTTCCGTCACGACAGACAATGTCCTACTTGTATGACGTATGTGGGTATACTGGTAAAAGACTGGGCTTTATGTGTCAGGTGGTCAGGTGACCTTTCACCTGTTACCAAGGAGTCGACCATTATAAACTACGGGAGGGAAATCTAGATGATAGAATAAACAGCAAATTTTTTTTAGATACAATAGTTTTGATTTAAAACAGAATTTTTATTGCTTTCCTCTGTCAAATGTTTGTTATCATCTGTGTATAATTATATGACCTAATGTCTTAATGACTTAGCTGCCTGTACCAATTACATTCAAAACACACACATACATCATACATAATATTATACATATGCACATCAATTTGTTTCATGATCTTATTCAAGATGGCCTAATGGCAGCCATTTTTGTACTGAAATATCATCAAAATCATGCCATTTTGTTTTAATGATTGTGGTTCTATCTCTGACCTGCTTTTACTGATTATGCTCAAATTTCAAATATTCATTATATATCATATTATAAATATATACATGCATTCAAAATTGATGATTTTCTTTAAACTAGTGCTGTACCAGAGCAATGTCAATCATTTTAAGTTTAATGTTTAATTTAAATGTTTATAATCTAGCTATATTACTATAAACAAAACTATATATCTTAAATTTGATATCTGACTGTGCCATGCATGGCTTGTTAAATTAGATTTAGTCATTATCTGACAAAATGGCACAGAACAAGGCTGATTAAACTTGGTGTATTGACAGCACACATTCATTTTTTCAGGATTTGGTAACTTGCATCCATATTGCACATCAATAATTCCTATTGTTGAACATTTTTATTTATTTATAACTTGATAATTGACTACTTCATCCAATTGTGGTACATATGCAAATTGTTTTTGTTGTTGTCATAATTAATTCATAATAGCCATTTCAGTCAACAGAAATCATAAAATTTGACCTTTTTGCACAATTATGCTTTGTATCTCAATATACATGGTATAATTATGTCTAAAATTAGTACAATGTATTGTGCATACTAACATTAATAAAGATGGCTGACTGAAAGCCATTTTGATTACTGGAAATCTGTTTTTTCAACTTCATACTCTCCAATATGTCTATTTGACACCTTGTGCTGTGAATATTGCTTGTTGTACATGTATTATGACTCATATGACATACTTTAGTGAAAACTAAATATACATATATATGTAACATGCACTACATAGATTTAATTCAGATTATTGTAGTTGTCAAAGACACAATCAGAGAAATGAAGTTGACCTTGCCAAATATTTGCCTTCGTTTTTAATTACACATATTTCTTGGTATACCACCAATAAGGTAAAAACAAAACGATTTATAAATACCATAGATACCCTTCTATCCGGCTTTTATCAAGGTGTTTTATACACAGTTTTCTACAGTGAGGCAACACATTACATGTCTTTTCACCCAGCATGTTATTTTAGAAAATGTTGATAATCCGCATTTCACTGATTCAAAATGTCGCTAATTCAATATAAAGTATATTATTGCGATAAAATCGTTGTCAATTTGACTGAATTAAGATTCTGTCAATTTAAGCATCAAGTCAAATTCACTAAACTAAACTGTTTTCATGTTTCCTTATTATCACTACTGTGTCGTTCTTGAATGATTTCCACGCTAACAACATGAATGCTGTAATGTTCTTAGTTGTAAGAGCTGATAAGATTAAGATTTACTGCATATTTTTAATTCATGAATACACGTTGTGTTATTCGTATCATCTTTGTTACATCCTCTCAGATTACACCATTGCATTAACTACCAGTAATACGTTAGTAGTGACGCCAAAACACGTGACGTTTTTCCTACAAAAATATCAGCTGTACACTGTTCAGCACCGAGAAAGCAGCTTTTATACGGCTGTTTAATGCACTGACCAATCACAATCATATGTTAGGAATCACTTCATATGGCGTGTCTGAAACTATGATAGAGGAAATCTTCCTAAAATTTAACAATAATGAAATATATATTAAGCAGACATTGTGTAAACATTGACCTGTGCTACATGATACAAGCTAATTATTGTTCTTCTTTCTTATTATAACCAGTGATATATATATTGTAAAAAATATTTGTATATAATAAAATTACTATTTTGAAAAATAAAACAAAATAGAATCTTAATTGACTGCAAATGAAACTCATATTTGCTGAAAAGATGCTTCTTTATCGCCTGTTAAATGTGACATTATTATAATAATAAATCAACACAGTACAAACTCTGGTCTTTCTATATGTGGAATTAACATACATACATTTTTTATTGACAGATTCTGACCAATGTGTGTCATCTGATCCTGACTGTCCCACTCTTCGTTCATTTCAAGTAATTACCAGCGAGAATGTACAAAACATAACTAGTAGAAATGTATCAAATTATTATTTAGAAACTTTCCTAAAATATAAAACAGGAGGTGAGTACATTGAAACGGTAGAAATCAGAATTTTATTTTCTATGATTACAGTAATTTTTGCACCTTCAACTCTTTTACTATAATTGTCATTTTTTTTATTTAAAAACAATATTATCTAATGTGTCCTGTAATCTGAATATGTCTGTAGTTTAAGGTTTAGCTTTAAGAAATAGCAAATGTAAGTATATTGTATTTTTTGTCAAAATCAGTGTTTTTATTCATAATTCATATTATTAGATTTTCTATTATTTGACATTGTTCTTGTGCATATCTAGCAAACAATGGGCTTATATAATATGTTTATTTCTACAGGCACATATTGATTTAAAGAAGATTCATGGCATCACAGCGTACCTCAACGTTTCGAACAATGCCAAACTACGCGCCAATCTGAATCCTGCTATCCATGGCAACCCATCGCAGTATGGTATCACCGTAATTAATCATCCATTAAAGAAAACTGAACTCAGAAGTCATGTAAGTAAAATTGTTTATTACCATTATTTTAATAAAAATACTTGCCAGTAACATATTTTAACTGTTTTTACCAGTAACATATTTTGACTGTTTTGTAAAATTATTTTAAAATATATAATGTTCACACTGTGTGAACATATGCATTCCACGAGGGAATTTACATATTGTGAGCGCATTTGGATCTGAAGTAAACAAATGGAAATGTTCGAATGTGACATAAACGTGATGCCTATAATGACCAAATAAAGAAAACATTCTAACGAGTTCAAAACACTTTCGAACCTCTACATATGGCAATTTATGGATGGGTAAATTTTATTGTTTTCGATGTCAGATGTATAATAATTAAAGTTATCTACGGATGCAATCTCTTTCTTAATTAAGTTAAACTTGACTTTACATCTCATACTAACGATTAAAAGTTATTTTTCTCATGATACAATATAGAAATGTTAAAACCCCAAAAGAGTAATAAAAGTACCTTGGTGAAATAAATAAAAGCACTAAACGTCAGTACACAACTTTAACAAATCCTTGAATGCCGGGGAAATCGCTAGATACATGCATGGTGCGGTGACTGCGGTTAGACTGCCGATTTAATTGTGTTGTTTGATAATTATCTCCTAGTTACAAGTATTCACATGAAACATAACTCGGCCCACTTAGATAATACAACATACCTTAACGAGTCAGAAATGTTCTAGTTGTTCGATCTGTTCCTCAATGGTGAATCACCATTTTCTTGATCGATCGTAATTTCTGCACAATTGCAAAAGCCAAATATTACGTATTTGGCCATTGAGAAGTCAGTACTCAAATATAATGACCTCCATACGTGTCAATCTTATTGGCTGTTAGGACTGGGGTATAATATTAAATTTATTTTTATTGCATCGTTCTGCAGGGATATTTAGGTATAGATGCAGGTTCGTGAGCATTTGCGAGTGTTTTTTTGCTTTTTATTATTCAAACAGTCTTGGCTATAGACTGGTAAAATTTCATAGGATTGTGAATAGTGGAACCTACTCAAAAGACCATTTAAAATATAGAAAACAGGTACAAACATTCTCTCTTTTGAATGCTTAGCAAGATTGAGCAAGGCTGTACATAAATAATCAGAAATAAGCATGGTGACAAAAAGTAATGACGTGATCTCCATATTATGCAAATTATTAGTGGAATGAGTCTGGCATGTTATTGGATTTCACATTATGTCTGGGATATGGTAAGTACAATTTATCAGTGGAATGAGTCCGGCATGTTATTGAATTTCAAATTATGTCTGGGATATGGTAGGTACAATTTATCAATGGGATGAGTCCGGCATATTATTGGATTTCAAATTATGTCTGGGATATGGTAAGTACAATTTATCAATGGAATGAGTGTGGCATGTTATTGGATTTCAAATTATGTCTGGGATATGGTAAGTACAATTTATCAGTGGAATGAGTTCAGCATGTTATTGGATTTTAAATTATGTCTGGGATATGGTAAGTACAATTTATCAATGGAATGAGTCCGGCATATTATTGGATTTCAAATTATGTCAGGGATATGGTAAGTACAATTTATCAATGGAATGAGTGTGGCATGTTATTGGATTTCAAATTATGTCTGGGATATGGTAAGTACAATTTATCAGTGGAATGAGTTCAGCATGTTATTGGATTTTAAATTATGTCTGGGATATGGTAAGTAAAATTTATCAATGGAATGAGTCCGGCATATTATTGGATTTCAAATTATGTCAGGGATATGGTAAGTACAATTTATCAATGGAATGAGTGTGGCATGTTATTGGATTTCAAATTATGTCTGGGATATGGTAAGTACATTTTATCAATGGAATGAGTCCGTCATGTTATTGGATTTCAAATTATGTCTGGGATATGGTAAGTACAATTTATCAATGGAATGAGTCCGGCATGTTATTGGTATTCAAATTATGTCTGGGATATGGTAAGTAGAATTTATCAACGGAATGAGTCTGGCATGTTATTGGATTTCAAATTATGTCTGGGATATGGTAAGTACAATTTATCAATGGAATGAGTCCGGCATGTTATTGGATTTCAAATTATGTCTGGGATATGGTAAGTACAATTTATCAACGGAATGAGTCTGGCATGTTATTAGATATCAAATTATGTCTGGGATATGGGAAGTACAATTTATCAATGGAATGAGTCCGGTATATTATTGGATTTCAAATTATGTCTGGGATATGGTAAGTACAATTTATCAGTGGAATGAGTCCGGCATATTATTGGATTTCAAATTATGTCTGGGATATGGTAAGTACAATTTATCAGTGGAATGAGTCAGGCATGTTATTGGATTTCAAATTATGTCTGGGATATGGTAGGTACAATTTATCTATGGAATGAGTCCGGCATATTATTGGATTTCAAATTATGTCTGGGATATGGTAAGTACAATTTATCAATGGAATGAGTGTGGCATGTTATTGAATTTCAAATTATGTCTGGGATATGGTAAGTACAATTTATCAATGGAATGAGTCCGGCATATTATTGGATTTCAAATTATGTCTGGGATATGGTAAGTACAATTTATCAATGGAATGAGTGTGGCATGTTATTGGATTTCAAATTATGTCTGGGATATGGTAAGTACAATTTATCAATGGAATGAGTCCGGCATGTTATTGGATTTCAAATTATGTCTGGAATATGGTAAGTACAATTTATCAATGGAATGAGTCCGGCATGTTATTGGATTTCAAATTATGTCTGGGATATGGTAAGTACAATTTATTAATGGAATGAGTCTGGCGTGTTATTGGATTTCAAATTATGCCTGGGATATGATAAGTACAATTTATCAATGGAATGAGTCCGGCATGTTATTGGATTTCAAATTATGTCTGGGATATGGTAAGTACAATTTATTAATGGAATGAGTCCAGCGTGTTATTGGATTTCAACTGATGTCTGGGATATGGTAAGTACAATTTATCAATGGAATGAGTCTGGCATGTTATTGGATTTCAAATTATGTCTGGGATATGGTAAGTACAATTTATTAATGGAATGAGTCCAGCGTGTTATTGGATTTCAACTTATGTCTGGGATATGGTAAGTACAATTTATCAATGGAATGAGTCTGGCATGTTATTGGAATTCAAATTATGTCTGGGATATGGTAAGTACAATTTATTAGTGGAATGAGTGTGGCGTGTTATTGGATTTCAAATTATGTCTGGGATATGGTAAGTACAATTTATCAATCGAATGAGTCCGGCGTGTTATTGGAATTCAACTTTTGTCTGCGATATGGTAAGTACAATTTATCAATGGAATGAGTCTGGCATGTTATTGGAATTCAAATTATGTCTGGGATATGGTAAGTACAATTTATTAGTGGAATGAGTGTGGCGTGTTATTGGATTTCAAATTATGTCTGGGATATGGTAAGTACAATTTATCAATCGAATGAGTCCGGCATGTTATTGAATTTCAAATTATGTCTGGGATATGGTAGGTACAATTTATCAATGGGATGAGTCCGGCATATTATTGGATTTCAAATTATGTCTGGGATATGGTAAGTACAATTTATCAATGGAATGAGTGTGGCATGTTATTGGATTTCAAATTATGTCTGGGATATGGTAAGTACAATTTATCAGTGGAATGAGTTCAGCATGTTATTGGATTTTAAATTATGTCTGGGATATGGTAAGTACAATTTATCAATGGAATGAGTCCGGCATATTATTGGATTTCAAATTATGTCAGGGATATGGTAAGTACAATTTATCAATGGAATGAGTGTGGCATGTTATTGGATTTCAAATTATGTCTGGGATATGGTAAGTACAATTTATCAGTGGAATGAGTTCAGCATGTTATTGGATTTTAAATTATGTCTGGGATATGGTAAGTAAAATTTATCAATGGAATGAGTCCGGCATATTATTGGATTTCAAATTATGTCAGGGATATGGTAAGTACAATTTATCAATGGAATGAGTGTGGCATGTTATTGGATTTCAAATTATGTCTGGGATATGGTAAGTACATTTTATCAATGGAATGAGTCCGGCATGTTATTGGTATTCAAATTATGTCTGGGATATGGTAAGTAGAATTTATCAACGGAATGAGTCTGGCATGTTATTGGATTTCAAATTATGTCTGGGATATGGTAAGTACAATTTATCAATGGAATGAGTCCGGCATGTTATTGGATTTCAAATTATGTCTGGGATATGGTAAGTACAATTTATCAACGGAATGAGTCTGGCATGTTATTAGATATCAAATTATGTCTGGGATATGGGAAGTACAATTTATCAATGGAATGAGTCCGGTATATTATTGGATTTCAAATTATGTCTGGGATATGGTAAGTACAATTTATCAGTGGAATGAGTCCGGCATATTATTGGATTTCAAATTATGTCTGGGATATGGTAAGTACAATTTATCAGTGGAATGAGTCAGGCATGTTATTGGATTTCAAATTATGTCTGGGATATGGTAGGTACAATTTATCTATGGAATGAGTCCGGCATATTATTGGATTTCAAATTATGTCTGGGATATGGTAAGTACAATTTATCAATGGAATGAGTGTGGCATGTTATTGAATTTCAAATTATGTCTGGGATATGGTAAGTACAATTTATCAATGGAATGAGTCCGGCATATTATTGTATTTCAAATTATGTCTGGGATATGGTAAGTACAATTTATCAATGGAATGAGTGTGGCATGTTATTGGATTTCAAATTATGTCTGGGATATGGTAAGTACAATTTATCAATGGAATGAGTCCGGCATGTTATTGGATTTCAAATTATGTCTGGAATATGGTAAGTACAATTTATCAATGGAATGAGTCCGGCATGTTATTGGATTTCAAATTATGTCTGGGATATGGTAAGTACAATTTATTAATGGAATGAGTCTGGCGTGTTATTGGATTTCAAATTATGCCTGGGATATGATAAGTACAATTTATCAATGGAATGAGTCCGGCATGTTATTGGATTTCAAATTATGTCTGGGATATGGTAAGTACAATTTATTAATGGAATGAGTCCAGCGTGTTATTGGATTTCAACTTATGTCTGGGATATGGTAAGTACACTTTATCAATGGAATGAGTCTGGCATGTTATTGGATTTCAAATTATGTCTGGGATATGGTAAGTACAATTTATTAATGGAATGAGTCCAGCGTGTTATTGGATTTCAACTTATGTCTGGGATATGGTAAGTACAATTTATCAATGGAATGAGTCTGGCATGTTATTGGAATTCAAATTATGTCTGGGATATGGTAAGTACAATTTATTAGTGGAATGAGTGTGGCGTGTTATTGGATTTCAAATTATGTCTGGGATATGGTAAGTACAATTTATCAATCGAATGAGTCCGGCGTGTTATTGGAATTCAACTTTTGTCTGCGATATGGTAAGTACAATTTATCAATGGAATGAGTCTGGCATGTTATTGGAATTCAAATTATGTCTGGGATATGGTAAGTACAATTTATTAGCGGAATGAGTGTGGCGTGTTATTGGATTTCAAATTATGTCTGGGATATGGTAAGTACAATTTATCAATCGAATGAGTCCGGCGTGTTATTGGAAGTCAAATTATTTCTGGGATATGGTAAGTACAATTTATCAATGGAATGTGTCTGGCATGTTATTGGATTTCAAATTATGTCTGGGATATGGTAAGTACAATTTATTAGTGGAATGAGTGTGGCGTGTTATTGGATTTCAAATTATGTCTGGGATATGGTAAGTACAATTTATTAGTGGAATGAGTGTGGCGTACTATTGGATTTCAAATTATGTCTGGGATATGGTAAGTACAATTTATCAATCGATTGAGTCCGGCGTGTTATTGGATTTCAACTTATGTCTGGGATATGATAAGTACAATTTATCAATGGAATGAGTCTGGCATGTTATTGGAATTCAAATTATGTCTGGGATATGGTAAGTACAATTTATTAGTGGAATGAGTGTGGCGTGTTATTGGATTTCAAATTATGTCTGGGATATGGTAAGTACAATTTATCAATCGAATGAGTCCGGCATGTTATTGGATTTCAAATTATGTCTGGGATATGGTAAGTACAATTTATTAATGGAATGAGTCCAGCGTGTTATTGGATTTCAACTGATGTCTGGGATATGGTAAGTACAATTTATCAATGGAATGAGTCTGGCATGTTATTGGATTTCAAATTATGTCTGGGATATGGTAAGTACAATTTATTAATGGAATGAGTCCAGCGTGTTATTGGATTTCAACTTATGTCTGGGATATGGTAAGTACAATTTATCAATGGAATGAGTCTGGCATGTTATTGGAATTCAAATTATGTCTGGGATATGGTAAGTACAATTTATTAGTGGAATGAGTGTGGCGTGTTATTGGATTTCAAATTATGTCTGGGATATGGTAAGTACAATTTATCAATCGAATGAGTCCGGCGTGTTATTGGAATTCAACTTTTGTCTGCGATATGGTAAGTACAATTTATCAATGGAATGAGTCTGGCATGTTATTGGAATTCAAATTATGTCTGGGATATGGTAAGTACAATTTATTAGTGGAATGAGTGTGGCGTGTTATTGGATTTCAAATTATGTCTGGGATATGGTAAGTACAATTTATCAATCGAATGAGTCCGGCATGTTATTGAATTTCAAATTATGTCTGGGATATGGTAGGTACAATTTATCAATGGGATGAGTCCGGCATATTATTGGATTTCAAATTATGTCTGGGATATGGTAAGTACAATTTATCAATGGAATGAGTGTGGCATGTTATTGGATTTCAAATTATGTCTGGGATATGGTAAGTACAATTTATCAGTGGAATGAGTTCAGCATGTTATTGGATTTTAAATTATGTCTGGGATATGGTAAGTACAATTTATCAATGGAATGAGTCCGGCATATTATTGGATTTCAAATTATGTCAGGGATATGGTAAGTACAATTTATCAATGGAATGAGTGTGGCATGTTATTGGATTTCAAATTATGTCTGGGATATGGTAAGTACAATTTATCAGTGGAATGAGTTCAGCATGTTATTGGATTTTAAATTATGTCTGGGATATGGTAAGTAAAATTTATCAATGGAATGAGTCCGGCATATTATTGGATTTCAAATTATGTCAGGGATATGGTAAGTACAATTTATCAATGGAATGAGTGTGGCATGTTATTGGATTTCAAATTATGTCTGGGATATGGTAAGTACATTTTATCAATGGAATGAGTCCGGCATGTTATTGGTATTCAAATTATGTCTGGGATATGGTAAGTAGAATTTATCAACGGAATGAGTCTGGCATGTTATTGGATTTCAAATTATGTCTGGGATATGGTAAGTACAATTTATCAATGGAATGAGTCCGGCATGTTATTGGATTTCAAATTATGTCTGGGATATGGTAAGTACAATTTATCAACGGAATGAGTCTGGCATGTTATTAGATATCAAATTATGTCTGGGATATGGGAAGTACAATTTATCAATGGAATGAGTCCGGTATATTATTGGATTTCAAATTATGTCTGGGATATGGTAAGTACAATTTATCAGTGGAATGAGTCCGGCATATTATTGGATTTCAAATTATGTCTGGGATATGGTAAGTACAATTTATCAGTGGAATGAGTCAGGCATGTTATTGGATTTCAAATTATGTCTGGGATATGGTAGGTACAATTTATCTATGGAATGAGTCCGGCATATTATTGGATTTCAAATTATGTCTGGGATATGGTAAGTACAATTTATCAATGGAATGAGTGTGGCATGTTATTGAATTTCAAATTATGTCTGGGATATGGTAAGTACAATTTATCAATGGAATGAGTCCGGCATATTATTGTATTTCAAATTATGTCTGGGATATGGTAAGTACAATTTATCAATGGAATGAGTGTGGCATGTTATTGGATTTCAAATTATGTCTGGGATATGGTAAGTACAATTTATCAATGGAATGAGTCCGGCATGTTATTGGATTTCAAATTATGTCTGGAATATGGTAAGTACAATTTATCAATGGAATGAGTCCGGCATGTTATTGGATTTCAAATTATGTCTGGGATATGGTAAGTACAATTTATTAATGGAATGAGTCTGGCGTGTTATTGGATTTCAAATTATGCCTGGGATATGATAAGTACAATTTATCAATGGAATGAGTCCGGCATGTTATTGGATTTCAAATTATGTCTGGGATATGGTAAGTACAATTTATTAATGGAATGAGTCCAGCGTGTTATTGGATTTCAACTTATGTCTGGGATATGGTAAGTACAATTTATCAATGGAATGAGTCTGGCATGTTATTGGATTTCAAATTATGTCTGGGATATGGTAAGTACAATTTATTAATGGAATGAGTCCAGCGTGTTATTGGATTTCAACTTATGTCTGGGATATGGTAAGTACAATTTATCAATGGAATGAGTCTGGCATGTTATTGGAATTCAAATTATGTCTGGGATATGGTAAGTACAATTTATTAGTGGAATGAGTGTGGCGTGTTATTGGATTTCAAATTATGTCTGGGATATGGTAAGTACAATTTATCAATCGAATGAGTCCGGCGTGTTATTGGAATTCAACTTTTGTCTGCGATATGGTAAGTACAATTTATCAATGGAATGAGTCTGGCATGTTATTGGAATTCAAATTATGTCTGGGATATGGTAAGTACAATTTATTAGTGGAATGAGTGTGGCGTGTTATTGGATTTCAAATTATGTCTGGGATATGGTAAGTACAATTTATCAATCGAATGAGTCCGGCGTGTTATTGGAAGTCAAATTATTTCTGGGATATGGTAAGTACAATTTATCAATGGAATGTGTCTGGCATGTTATTGGATTTCAAATTATGTCTGGGATATGGTAAGTACAATTTATTAGTGGAATGAGTGTGGCGTGTTATTGGATTTCAAATTATGTCTGGGATATGGTAAGTACAATTTATTAGTGGAATGAGTGTGGCGTACTATTGGATTTCAAATTATGTCTGGGATATGGTAAGTACAATTTATCAATCGATTGAGTCCGGCGTGTTATTGGATTTCAACTTATGTCTGGGATATGATAAGTACAATTTATCAATGGAATGAGTCTGGCATGTTATTGGAATTCAAATTATGTCTGGGATATGGTAAGTACAATTTATTAGTGGAATGAGTGTGGCGTGTTATTGGATTTCAAATTATGTCTGGGATATGGTAAGTACAATTTATCAATCGAATGAGTCCGGCGTGTTATTGGAATTCAAATTTTGTCTGCGATATGGTAAGTACAATTTATCAATGGAATGAGTCTGGCATGTTATTGGAATTCAAATTATGTCTGGGATATGGTAAGTACAATTTATTAGTGGAATGAGGGTGGCGTGTTATTGGATTTCAAATTATATCTGGGATATGGTAAGTACAATTTATCAATCGAATGAGTCCGGCGTGTTATTGGAATTCAACTTATGTCTGGGATATGGTAAGTACAATTTATCAATGGAATGAGTCTGGCATGTTATTGGAATTCAAATTATGTCTGGGATATAGTAAGTACAATTTATCAATGGAATGAGTCCGGCATGTTTTTGGAATTCAAATTATTTCTGGGATATGGTAAGTACAATTTATCAATGGAATGTGTCTGGCATGTTATTGGATTTCAAATTATGTCTGGGATATGGTAAGTACAATTTATCAATCGAATGAGTCTGGCGTGTTATTGGAATTCAAATTATTTCTGGGATATGGTAAGTACAATTTATCAATGGAATGTGTCTGGCATGTTATTGGATTTCAAATTATGTCTGGGATATGGTAAGTACAATTTATTAGTGGAATGAGTGTGGCGTGTTATTGGATTTCAAATTATGTCTGGGATATGGTAAGTACAATTTATCAATCGAATGAGTCCGGCGTGTTATTGGAATTCAACTTATGTCTGGGATATGGTAAGTACAATTTATCAATGGAATGAGTCTGGCATGTTATTGGAATTCAAATTATGTCTGGGATATGGTAAGTACAATTTATCAATGGAATGAGTCCGGCATGTTATTGGAATTCAAATTATTTCTTGGATATGGTAAGTACAATTTATCAATGGAATGTGTCTGGCATGTTATTGGATTTCAAATTATGTCTGGGATATGGTAAGTACAATTTATCAATGGAATGAGTGTGGCAAGTTATTGGATTTCAAATTATGTCTGGGATATGGTAAGTACAATTTATCAATGGAATGAGTGTGGCAAGTTATTGGAATTCAAATTATGTCTGGGATATGGTAAGTACAAATTATCAGTGGAATGAGTGTGGCATGTTATTGGATTTCAAATTATGTCTGGGATATGGTAAGTACAATTTATCAATGGAATGAGTGTGGCAAGTTATTGGAATTCAAATTATGTCTGGGATATGGTAAGTACAAATTATCAGTGGAATGAGTGTGGCATGTTATTGGATTTCAAATTATGTCTGGGATATGGAAGTACAATTTATCAATGGAATGAGTGTGGCAAGTTATTGGAATTCAAATTATGTCTGGGATATGGTAAGTACAATTTATCAATGGAATGAGTCCGGCATGTTATTGGATTTCAAATTATGTCTGGGATATGGTAAGTACAAATTATCAGTGGAATGAGTGTGGCATGTTATTGGATTTTAAATTATGTCTGGGATATGGTAAGTACAATTTATCAATGGAATGAGTGTGGCATGTTATTGGATTTCAAATTATGTCTGGGATATGGTAAGTACAAATTATCAGTGGAATGAGTGTGGCATGTTATTGGATTTCAAATTATGTCTGGGATATGGTAAGTACAATTTATCAATGGAATGAGTGTGGCATGTTATTGGATTTCAAATTATGTCTGGGATATGGTAAGTACAATTTATCAATGGAATGAGTGTGGCATGTTATTGGATTTCAAATTATGTCTGGGATATGGTAAGTACTTACATGACTTTAATCTTAAACAACCTGTTGATCTGTTGCTATAATTTTAACTTCTCTACCTATAAAATTATTTTCACTGAGAACACTGAGATTCTCCAGCAACATGAATTTAATATTCAACTCTGATATTTAATAATTCTATTTCCAGATATCTTACTTAGATCCTTGTGGCTGTAGCATTATTATTTTGATTTTATTTGCTGTACCAACATATTCATCTCCGACAAATCTACCAGCAATTTTTGTTTTATTTTAATTTTACGGGTAAGTAATTATTCATCTACACATACCTAATATAGAATCTAATTTGTATATATAATGAATATTCATGCTTTTCTTGTAGTTGTATGTGTAACTTTTTGTCCTATCATTTTAATCTTTGATATTTAGTTTTATGAGTTATTAATTATTGATGTTTGCTGACGAAATATGGGACATAATTTGCATAATGCATGAATATTCATGTTTTGTTATCATTAAGGCTTCATACCATACACCATGTTGTGGTAACTTTTCTATACTATCATTTTCATCTGTGACAACATAAATTCACTTGTATCTGATTTATTTTATTTTATTTTATTGTAATTATTCGTATGTTCATACCTTATAAGGAAACTTATTTGTATTTGTTGCGAATATTTATGATGTGTTAATCATTGAAAACATTGATAAGACAAATTTAAAAAAATAAGATAAAAATGTAATACAATTATTTTGTCATGTTGAATTATTTGGTTTTATTTTTAGTTGGTCTTCGATTGCTGTGATATATCTGTTATCATATTTATTCAGCACACTGAGTAGAGTGTATGCTGTTATACTGGTGGTTAATCTGTTTATTGGTACCACTACAACTTATTCATTCTTAGTTGTACAGAAATTAAATGCTTACAGTGAGGTAAGGTTTGTCTGTTGTGGACAGTGCATTTCGTTATAAATCATTAAGTCGATCAATATGTGACAGTACAGATTTGTTGATTTATTAAAGATTTATTGCAGTAAATATTATCATATATACAAGCAATTTGATGTTACTGTCACAACTTTAGAAATGGAAATTAAATTATTTATATAATGTATTCCTAGTATATGAATGATAATCAGCTGATTTGCATACTGTACTCATGACTGCGCACCCATCCCACTTTTAGGGTATTTCTGTTTTTGGGGTTACAATTGACTAAGCAGCCATGTCTTCTGAAATGTCCCAAATTAAACCGTTAATTAAAGTCACGAAACCCGGTCATTGAATATCATTTTACTTTCCGATTAAAACAGTATGTGTTATAATACATTTAGACTATCGTGAATGTGCTGTGAGCAAATAAACGACAATTCAATGTGACCTGTTCGCAGATGTAAAAGGTGTTAAAATACTTCTTCAACAAATTGCAAATCACCAGTTTTAAAAATCATATCATTTTAGAAATCATATAAACATTGATAATTTGCTTCTGTTCTGCATTGTCAAGAATTTCATCATTATTATTTGGAAATTGGTAAAACACAGCATTCTGATAACAGACTTGACCTGTTAGAGGGCGCTGTTGCAGGTTAAATCTTGCATGTGCGTATTTTTTGTGACCATTTCTTTTTCGTAATTGTAAAAGTGTTGTGGAAATCATTAAAAATGCAACTCATTTCGCAATTTTATTCTCCCCCTAAAAGACATTACATTCCCCCTAATAATTGTCTATTGTCCAATGTTTCAAGTGGAGAGTTCAACTAGGCGCCCACTCCCTACATTTTTAGAGCTGAGTACTCTGGACGTGAAGATGCATGTTAATTTATTTCTAGTATTCGAATAGTAACCAGCTCATTTCCATACGTCCACTATCAGGCATATGCACAATAATATAATAATAATTTTATTCAACACGAAAAACTAATACAGAGTAATTTTATTGTTGTAAAACAAAAACAGAAATAATACTTCACGCAACTAATAACACAAATAGCACATTAAATACATATAATTATAGAACGAGGAAAAAACATGAGCTAATGTTGTTGTTTAGGACAAAGCAAAACTGAAGTACAGTTCACTCCACCAAAATCACGAAGACATTGAATAAATGTAACTAAGAATGGAAGAAAAAAATACATGAAAATTAGTATAACAATAAAACTACTAAGCTACTAAATATGCCATTGCATTAAAACTACCTGCAGACTAATTTGATGGAGTTGCTATGTTCCATCTCTTAAGTTCATACTTGTATGTATGAATTGTGCAGTTTATATTCCTGCAAAGCTTGTCATAATTAACCGAAATTTTTCTCCTTCATTCATTTTCAAGAAGTCATATATTTAAATAATTTATTACAGGGTACGTCATATTTATTGCATCCTATTAAGAAATGGTATTCGTCTTCAATTTTATCATCTGTGCAGAGTTTACATATTCTTTCGTTTCTAGGAATTTTCTTTTTTCTGCCAGTCTCAATGAGTAGTTTATGGTCAGAAATTCTAAATTTGCAAAATAATCGCCTTAATTTTAAATTTTTTATATCATTTAAATAATTCTCCATATTGAAGGTAGTTTTAAATTTTCTGTATGAAGGTAGTTTGTTTGTTGCTTCATTCATTCTGCTGTCATTAAAAAAAACCCTACTCCATGTTTTTATATAATTTTCTCTGAGTACCTCCCCTGTCTTCTTTTCATGTTGTTTTGATAATTCTGAAAGATTGTTGTTTTTAGTTATCTCTCTATTCTTTCTGCCCATCCTGTTTTCCAAGTTTTTATTTCCATAAAGGCAGTTACAATGTTGGAAATTTCTGGAGATTTTAGTCTCAACCAATATTTTATCATCTGTGTTTTAATTTTGACGTTCAATGGATATCTACACAGCTCCCCAAGAATAGCAGTTTTTATTACATTTTTACTGACACCTAAAAAGAAATCTACAGAATCTACAGAATGCAAACTTTCTATAATGTTACTTTGTTTTGCCAACAGACCAATCAAGTTTAAACTTTACGAATACATCACACATTAAGGCATATATATATATATATACCTTGCATCTAACTTACAAACAGGAATTATGTCATTTACAATAAAATTAATCACCTGTTGATTATTGGCTAAGACATAACTACATATTAGCTGTAAAAATAACCATCTCTAAATGTGCTATATTAGGGCCATATGGATATGTGCAGTATTATCTATAAAAATAACAACCTGTGAAATTTGCTATATAAATAATCACTTGGTTATGCACACTATTGTCTATCAAAATTACTATCTGTTATAGCGCACTGTTATAGCTGTAAATACCTGCTGTATTGCACATAAATATACACCTATCCATGTACATTATTATAATAATAACCTGGTGATCATGCCTTTTAATGACAATACTGGATTACCAGTAATATCAACCACTTTCAATGTGAATATTCACAGTATAAAGATGCAATTTTATTATTCTAGGAAAAGCTATGTTTACAAAATAGCAACTGAAAATTTTGAAGAAGATGTAGAAAGAAAAAAAAGAAGAATTTTGAGAGGAGACTCGGATGATGTCCTCAAACTAGAGAACCTAACTAAGGTATTACCACATTACATGGGAAATGTACTTTACCAGTTTCGACAAGTTTATTACTTCGTGGTGGTGTTCCATGATTATCCAGTATTGTCTGTGTGATGGACAGTTACTACATTCATATAGCAACATATTCTTTTATTTACACTTATGTGATGCTGGAAATTTGAATTAATGCCTGATGCATTCTGGGAAATTTGAATATTCGTCCCTTTGAAGCCTCTCTCTGAGTTTGAACTAATAGTGCGCCCTCAACATGATTATTTGTGCATATTATCACTGAAAATAATCTGTGAATACACATGTTGAATATTCTATTCATAACTTTTCACTGAATATAATAACATATATTTATTATTTCTCTGATTATTGTAGGTTTATAAAAAGGGATCGTCAAACTTGGTTGCTGTTGATAGATTGTCTTTTGGAGTTCTCCAAGGACAGGTTTTCGGCAATTATTGAATTGAAATCAGTTTTCTGTGTTAATTTTCTTGATGATGGCAGTGACATACAAAGCATTCTTTATATTTGTCACTGATATGAATTTCCTAGTTTGTAGGTGCAATGATTAACACATTACAACTTTTCATTATATGTATGTATTCTGTAATTGTAGTGACATCATTTTGTCAATGCACTTTTAGTAATCCACTTTCATTTCTTATGTTTTCACTAAATTTCTATCCTATATGATTATGACACTGTAATGATCTACTAGAAGAACTCCTTGTCATAAATATCCGCATTACAATCCTATTGTTTTCTGTTTACAACACATATCCATTTTATCCAGTGTTTTAGATTACTTGGTATGAATGGTGCTGGTAAAACAACTACCTTTGGAATTTTGACTGGTGATCTACCAATCACATCGGGTGATGCTTATCTCTATGGATGCAGGTAAGCAAACCACTATTTTGTTTAGTACCTGTTCAGATACAGTTTGAAATCTGTGCTGTGCATTCCCACCTGTACCTTGCATATGTCTGGTCCAATCACATTCAAACTTCACAAATAAATATCTTAGACCATTTCAAGATGGCTGAATGGTGACATTTCAATGTTAAAAATTCATCAAAATCAAGCATTCTCGTCATTCTGGAACCGATTCTTAGTATATGGACGGATTTTGCTCAAACTTATTATAGGAACTGGATGAAAGTTATTTTTTTTTCTGATCAGAATTAAAATGGCTGACTGGTGGCCATTTTGTTTTAGTAAATGCAGTTTTGGAGCCATATCTATGACTGTTCATGTCCAAACTTTATATATTTCCTAAACTTAGGAATTCATTGAGACTATCCAATGCAACAATTACTTGTTTTAGATCTGTCTGTTATTAATACAGACAGCATATACAATATATTTTCGTTCTGATCAGATTACCGGTATATTATATTTTTTTATATAAAAGATTCATGCTGACAGAAACTAAGTCTGATCTGATTGTCACTGTGCGGCACTATTTAAATTAACATAATAATAGTTTAGAGAGAACAGTTCAGGCCATATTGATAACCGCCGTAAATGTCTTCTCCCATAACTCATTAACGCAACCAATTAACCATTTGCTCCACTCTGATACTTTCTTGCAAAAATGTTGCTAGGACCACTACTAATTTGCATACTTGTAATCCCTTTACCCAAAACGTCATTATACATTACGGTCAAGATAGTTTAACGCTCTAAGGTCTAAACCCATAGCAACTTATACAGCACATATAAAATACATTCAAACATGCACTGTGCGGCGACTGAAGAGGCAAAGATAATTAATTTTGTTTTTATGTGTATTTTTAATCAAAACATCACTTTCTTGTGTATTACTTTTCTCTATTCATGCTGTAAAAAACATTTTTTTTAAATTCACATCAACCACATTCCTCCATATATGTTGACTTAGCAATGCTTTTCTTTTGCAAATGTAACTGTGTTCTCTTTCCAACCAGGGTACCAATGAAGGGTACAGGTGCACAATACTATTGAAAGCATCTATGGGCATTGGCGATAGTATCTGGGTAGCTTCAGTCACACACACACAGACAACACACATGCGAAAGCAATAATTAATTTGTAGAACACAGTAAAATATTTAATTCAGTATAATAAAACCATACGTATCGCAACAATTGGTCAAATAGTTCAACAAAGTACACTCTATGCATTAACAGTAAGATATGGGGTCAATACAGCCAACAATGTGCAAATTGGCCTATAGGGGGCACTAGACTTTGAATAGTCACATGTGACTCGCTAGTCCAAAAATCTCTGCCAAATTTAAAGCACAAGGGTCTACGAACAGTTGGTGTATCACAACCCAATCTATCAACAACTTAACTATATCAGGGCTATAGAAGGTGTTATTTGTCTTAAATAAGGATCTGTTGACCATTAATGACACGCCCACAATAATTCTATTTAAGTACTCAGGGTATGGTGATCCAAACACGAATGGTGTGTCAAACTACAACAAGGTTGTTAAAATACTTTCAAACATATGGCAAAGTTTAATCATGTGTCCCTCATCTCTAGCAACACAAAGGAATTTCTAATTTGCTAGACTGTCATTAAAAACATAGGATTAATTATTCCAAAATCTGAGGCCGATCGCTTTAATATACACAGTATGTAATCAGTGCACATGCAACATTAGCTTCAGTTATGCACAAATATAATGCACTCGAATGATCGTCATGCCAACCAAAAATTTTCATTCTGTTCAACAAGATATAAAAGTTCACTCAGTACAGATATACTACATTAATTGAATAAAGTTCAAAATGATTCGAGTGTAAGGATACAATCATTCAACATTTAATGATTGTATTTGTCATTAATCAGTGCTCACATCAAAGCCTAGGAGATAGAAAGTCTTGAATCTCAACGTACGCTGTTGATATACAATACCGGATACAGTTCAATTTGCTGCGAAGGATACCTTTGCTCAAAATTGCTCAAACCTTCAAACAAATCTTGCTTAATTCGCAACCCAGTACACAATCAAATTGCGAAATGCTTCCATCATACTTCAATTTTATCGATCAGTTGTTGTCAGTAGTCACAATTTAGGATGAGTTCTCTTCCACTTGATTCGGAAAAATGTAGTATGGGCGCCGGCATATCGAAACTCACGGGATCTGATATCATCTCGCAGAATACGGCAGTTCCACGTGGTTTCAAAATTTAATAGTGAACGTTCACCTCTGAACAACACATATTTCAGTCACTTTTCGATGTCAAATATGATTCATTTGTGGTCAAACGTTATCACAGTCGCTGCAGTGTTCATTGCGTGCATATGTTACAGATTTGCTGGTCCGTTTGTTGATATTTCACGAAGAGACTTTTTTGTACGTCTTGACTTGCTTATTTGGTCATCATTTACTGTGGCTGGGGCTTGATTAAAACAGTTCAAAGATATGTATACAGGATTTAAATTCTTGTATATTGATCAATATTTATTCAAAATAGCTACCCCAGACAGATACAATCTGCCAGATATTTATACCCTGAATTTATACCTATTTTGACAGTAATTAAGACCCATATATATACTTAAAGAATATTGAAAACCAGGACCTATTTCAGTGACACGTCCCCGATTGGTAATTTCTATATAGTACCCCCCTTCTCTCGAAACTTGATGACAGATATTTTATATAATAATTGAGCATATTAGCAATTTCAGATCACAGTTAATTTCACTCAAACTCATTTTAAATGATAACCTAAAATGTTCTAATTTGCAGTGGAGTAGGTACATTTCACTGAATAAAGACTATTTACATAACATTGATTTGTAATTCCTGAATACATCTGATCAAATGCTCAAGAACAATTGGACGAATCTGTATAATATAATGTCCTTCACTTTCAGTGCTGTGCAATTAACACATTTTAACCAATTTAGCAAAGTATCAATTGCAACTTTTATCAGTCTGTAGTGATCTAAATCTAATACTGTAATTACTGTGCAAATATTTTAACACAATGGTTATCACTGTCGACTAAAACCACTCTACATGGTACATCATCAGTTATTGCTACACCACGTGGTAAATTAAGTTTATCAGTGTCCTTATCAATACGACAGATGAAACGACCACTTCTATCAAACTTTTGTACCTTATTATTACAATTAGCCACATATACATATCCCTCATTATCAATAGCTATACCACATGGCCCGTATATCTGACCTTCATCTTGACCTGGACAATTGAATGAATACATGTACTCATCATCTGTATTGAAGACTTGTATGCGGTTATTGTTATAGTCACCTACAAATAGCAACCCTTGATTGTCAAAAGCCATGTAGAATGGACCTTTAAATTGTCCTGGGGTACTTCCAAAACCCCCAAATGATTTGATGTATTCTCCATCTGTTGTGTATTTTCTTATCCAGTGACCATCTTTTTTTGTTTCCTCACCAACGTTCCCATCCCAGTCAGATACATACATCATACCATCAGCAGGCCTAACAGCAATGCGTTGGGGATGCTTTATGTTTTCACTGAATTGTTTGATCACATGACCATTCATATCACTGATAACAACTTGTGCATTATCCAAATCTGTCATGTAGTATTTGCCATTGAATATGCACACATCAATTGGAATACATTTTTCAATTTTTATAATATTTTTATAATTTCCATCCTTGTCTGTAATTTGTAGTCTTTTATTACCCCACTCAGCTGTAACTATGTCACCATTCTTATCCACTGTAACACCAACTGGCAGATTATATTCCCCTTTTCCACTGCCATGTTTACCAATGGTCTTCACCAATCCTTTAATGACATTGACCTGTGCAGGTGTTCCTGGTATTGGCTGATTGTCTATTGTCAATGACACTTTATATTTCCCATCTATCTCTCCATGTACCATCACTGTGTGTGTTCCATCATTGTTATCCTGTACTTTGATATCGTCACTTGATCCATCAGGTTTTGTTACTCTAGCCTTAACCACCTGGCGTGGAATGACTTGTTTTCCTTGTTTATCTCTGGTTGTTACCATTAAAGTTGCAGTGTCACCTTTGATCAGTTGTTTTGGGACATTATCAAGACTACAGTTTTGTTGACATGCGTTTGTTGCCAGCATTCCTACATCATCTCTCCCTGGATGAGGTTTGAACTCTATTACATCAGGAATAAGTTGTAGCTTAGTTTCCATGGCAATCAACCCATCAATTTGTTGTTGGTAAACTTGTTTGGCACTCAATATCTGTCCAGGATTCCCATGTTGCACCAGTGTCTCTAGGTAGCTGCAAGTACTGACTATGTTTCCATGTTTCATCTCCAGTTCATCAACTTTGATTTCCATATTCTTTACTCTAGCTGTATATTCTGTCTTCAACTCATCCACCAATCTTTCCTTCTTCTGCTTAACTACCTCTATTTGTCTTCTCAGATCTTCCAAGATTTCATCTGTTTTCTTGTTTATCTTTGCTTCTTCTTCTTTACAGCAGGTTTTTAGTTTATCACAGGCTGCCTTGGCTGACATTTTACTTGTCTCAGCTTCATCTGCTTTCACTTTTAACTTCCTGACCTTCCCCTTTAATTCGTCAGAATACTCATCCGCCACCTGTTTAATATATCTGTGTTGATGTACTTTATGATCTATGATTGTACACTCCATACATATAGGTGTCTGACAGGTATCACAGTAGTACTTCAACTGGTTATCTGTGTGAACTTCGCAGTATTGTATCCGCTGTACAGCAAATGGCTTCTTGTTCTTTGTCTCTTGATATTCGTCAAGCGATAGAAGCTGATGAGATTTGGTTGCCTTGTTTTTTTTATGTACTCTAGTACAATGTGTACAGGAATACTGTTGGCATTCAACACAGATAGAGGTGACTTCATTTTCTTCACAAAATTCACACACTTTAGGGGTACCAGCTACCAGTTTCTCGGGTATCTTGTCTAGAAGTGAGCTCATGAAGAAATTAGACTGCAGATCATTGATAGGTACCTTTACCTGTTACAAGTTGGACACATCAGTGTATCAGCTACTCCTTTCTCAGCTAGTTGTACTAGACACTTCTTACAAAATGTATGTTGACATGGTAGTATTTTTGGGTCTGAATACCGCTCTAGACATATAGCACAACACAGGAAGTCTTCATTAATCTCCGCCAAGACAGCACCAGCATCTACTACATCCGAGGCAGCTGCAGCCATGGTTAGACAATAGTCTGTAATATATAATGTTAAAATAACACAAGTCTAATATTATAAAATCTGAAGTGAAATCATATATCCCATATATTAACTCACTTTTAGTTTGTATGTCTCTGGTGAAAGCAGGTTGTATACTAGTCTTGCAGATTATACACTAGTCTTGTATTTGTGTTCATTGATCAATGAATTTTAAATGCACACATTCCATTTTCATAAAGTTTGGAAATCATAAAATGATGAAAAATGTTTTTTCTGGAATTATATAATGGTCTATATAGATTAGATCCATGGGCATTTAACGATCAAGCCTTAAATTATGCTGGAATGGATAAAATAAATAAAATAATATTTTGTATATCATTTAGTGTTACACCTGGGGTAATGGGGTTGATCAGCTTGTGGGGTGAATACTTGGAAGCAAGTTGAGAATTTGACCAAAATAGTAAAACTGAGTTCCTAAATCCAGAATCGTTTATATGGTGCACAGATACATATACCATCCCCTACTGAGTTTAACTTTAGCATATTTTCACTAGCAATTATGCAATATGTTATAGATAACACATTTTATAAGTGCTTTTTATAAATACTGAGTAGTATTTATAATTAACATTCTAAGGGTATGTTTGTAAATGAAATAATAGATGCTCCAGTTAACTTGTATGACTGGCATAAAATCTAGTACTTGTATGAAATTTACACACACCAGTAACTAAAATATAAACAGATATGTGACTTTGGATGATTTCACTCATTGTGCCATGGGAATAGGTTGACATAGGATATATTTGCATAAAGCAATTGAAGAACTGATTGACATTAAACTAAGCGTGTAATCAAAGAAAGCTTGGAAATCATTAAAGTATATTTTATTTTGACAACAGACTTGCCTTTGTCTGTACCAAGTTTCATTGAAATTTGATAAATAGTACTATATCTGTGGAACACCTATGAATTGGTTAATTTATGCAGATAAGATAATTGTTAAGCACATAATCTAACCCTGAACATGTATAAGGCATATGAGTGGATGATATATTTGTGGAAAAGCTAAAAATTGGCTAATTAGGTCATTAATATGCATGTATTTTAATCAAAAACATCAGGTTTATCCAAAAACATATATGTACCAAATTTCATTGTAATATGTTGGTACTTCTTCTTAAAATTGGCTAATTAATATGCAAATTAGGTGATTGATATGCAATAATTTCAATAAAAAAATAATCAAGTCTGAATATTCCAAAGCATCTATGTACATCTATTTCATTAAATTTGATAATCTATTCTGTAGATATCAGTGGAACAGACACACACACACTTCCCCTTGCAGTGTCTGACCTGACCTAGGGAGCTACAGAGAGACGCAACTAGACTCTGCCACAGGTGACATTTTACACCAAAATTGTTGGTATTTCGCGTTTTTTTAAATTTATTTATTTCTTATATCCCAAGCTTCTGTTGAAAAAAATGTGATATTTAAAATAAATATATCAAATATTTTTACATTCAGCGCTAAAACCTTAAAATGTTAAAATAATGAAAAAGTAGATGTGAATTGTTTATTTAATATGAAGTGCGTTTGTATTGTTGCCTTGGGGTGATGTGGACGCATCGCCCCAGCCAAGTTTTTAGTTGACTGCTATGTGACGTCACAATTAAGTGACTCAGGGAAGTTTTTACCACCCATGCTTGCAGAGCCAGGGATGTTTGGAAAAAAGATAGCGAACGACAAAATCAAAAGATCAAAAGGTGTTTAGGTAATTTTCGCAAACATAAAATGCAACTGGGCGTGATTTAAAAATAAATTTCATACATTTTAAACGAGATTGCTCACATATGGACCGATACATCTACTTCCTCTGAGAACACTTTCGTTGCCACAGGTCACTAATGCCACATCGCTTGGCGCACCCCCAGGGAGCAACATGAACACACTAATGGCAAAGCAAAATGTAGATCCAGTCATTAATAGTGGGGTTTAAAAAGGCATATACTTTTTATTATTTTGATGACCATAGTTTTATTAAGGAATATAATAGTAAGGCTACCACTGTGTACTTTACTTATTTTACTAGTACCTGGAATAAAGTGTATGGTAAGAAAAAGTGATGGTGTGTTTAGCCTTTAGTGCCTCGCTAATGTTAACATACTGATAAACTATGTTTGAAGATTTGCTATTTTCCTATTGGACCTTGAGCAGAGGTGAGAGAAGGGTATTCAGTAAGTCTGATTTGTGCACTATAGCTATAGCAAGTTTGATAACTGTGGGACCCTGCACAAGGTAA
Organism: Saccoglossus kowalevskii; assembly: GCF_978046115.1. NCBI lineage: Eukaryota > Metazoa > Hemichordata > Enteropneusta > Harrimaniidae > Saccoglossus > Saccoglossus kowalevskii. The sequence goes on along the minus strand of NC_140650.1, from coordinate 13,040,908 downwards.
TGGGGCAGTGTTGAAGATGACCCCCCCCCAGCGTACACACAGTAGTAAATTTTTTGTCAAATTTTCTAAGCATACCCTACATGTATTTTCACCCTCAACCTTCAACTTAATTTTTGTTGTCAAATTTCCCAGCCACCCACAACTTACATACAATTTTCACCTTAATTTTCAACTATTTTTTTTCCAGCCCGCGTACCCAACATTTACATACATGCGTTTCATATGGGGGAATGTGAATGTTTGCATTGTGGGATTGGTTGTAAATCTTTGAAAGGTCTCATGCCACTAATCAACCAATGGCTGCTCGTAGCCATTTAAATGCCTTGCAAGAACCAATGACATTTTTTAAATATTTTTTTCCTTAGGTGCTCCCTGTTTGAGGGCGTGATTACCTGGGTCAAATGTGAGACCAACATGTCGTCTTTTGTTTACTACTTAGCAGCTGTGTACCTGATGGGTTTATTCTGTGTGTAATTGGATTTTCTAATCTTGGTGTTTTTCCAGTGATTTTTCTAGGTGCAATCCAAATACAGTAGGTGTGTCTTGTTTACCTGAGATTCGTAAGAGTTTGAGATGGCCAACATGTTAGTTGTTTCATGTGGTTGATTACTGTCATGTTGATTTCCCACTTTTGAGCCATGTTTTCAACTTTGTTCATTATTTTCATATAGCAATCTCGTCATATGAGATTGTTGTTTTGACCATAATTATGGCTCTATTCACTGGAATTTATACATTTTTGGCAGATCTCATCTTACATAACCAAAGTTTACTTTGACCTAATTATTATAAGTTTTGACCTCTTTTGACCTTGCATAGATGTGATAATTATGAGGTTGTGTGTTTAAGCATACATTTCATGAGATCAGCTCCATTTGGCAGGTGTAGTGCAAAGTAATTGGAAATCTTTTTTATTTTTATTTTACCACTTTTCTTGCTTTGTATTCAACTATTTAGACACAATGGAGTAATTTTTTATCCAGAAATGTTATATTTTGCTATGCGTTTCACCCATTTCTGTCAATCTCTTATATCTTGGTTGAAGATTTTGAAAATTTGTAATTCGGTATATTTTTTGCCCTAATCTTATTAATTTGATTTAGGCTGGGCTGTGGTCTGTAAATATAAATGTTTTTATTAAACTGGTCTAAAAATTGTATTCATTCATCAATGAATTATTCATGTCACTACTAAATTCAGTGGCCTTAGAAATTCTGAGAAAAATGCGTAACCCCCATTTTATGGTTTTTTTGTGTTATTTTCACATTATGGCAGACAATCTTAACAATTTGTAGTGCAGTCATTACTAATGTACCCTATTCAAAATTTAATGAGGTCAAACTCCCAAATATTCAAATAAATTCTCAAAATTGTGTTGTGTATCTTGTCACTGACAAGTTATTTGCATACTGTCAGTATATTAGCCAAGTATTACAACTCTTTCAATTTCACAATTATTGTTCTTTTCTCAGAATTTGTGTTAATAGTTTGCTAATTAATCCCATCTTGAGTTTATTATTGTACAGTGCTTGTAGCCCCCCCCAATTAATCAGAAATGCTGTTGATTTGAATTTAATTTGATCAGGGATGTGTAATATGAGTATTTTATATCTAGACCCTTTTCTGGTTTGTATATTTTTATATTTATTTTTAAATCATAAAATTGTTTCCTTCAACTACTTTTTTTCACATAAGATTTGACTAAGCTTTTTATGTAGAGCAAATTCTATGTGTGGCCATGGTAAATCAAACCACTGTTGTGTTTTGGTATATCCAAGGTTGCCCGTCACAGGTCTCCAGCCTAAATGCAGATACCGTGGAATTGTTTTTCATTTCATATATTCATTGCCTACCATCTAATTTAGTGTTATGCTGAGTGTGTATGTTGCCAATTTCTACAACTAATTGTCTAGGTATAGGGCGCCACCAAGTGGTAGATGTTGATAAATAAATTTTGGGGATTTATTTTGCATGGGAAATTACTGGTCTAATGATATTCCATCATATACAAGATCAACAAGAACTTTATTAAATGAAGCATGTACGTAGCCAGTGTGACTGAAGAGCACTGTGGTTCAGAATAGAGTCATCCTCCCCACGTGTTCTTACCATAATGGTCTTTCTGATTTGTTTGAGCCACATATGATGTATTTGAAAATCTGATTTTATGGATTTATAAAAAGCATCTAGGCTGTAGAAATCTGAGACAAATTCACTGTTATATTTTTTGTAATACATGTATGCATAATGTTCCTCACACAGGTTTACTCGATCAGGGATGTCTGTGACAGCAAGTTTAGATAATAAACTGAATACAGACAAGAATACAGTTTTGTTTTTAATATTTGACTCTTTAGTATTTTCTGTTTTGTTTTTTTTACAAACAAAGCATTCACAATTGTTTTCTATTTGCTTCAGGCATGTGGAACAAATACAGGCACAATCAGAGATATTAAGGGACTGGCCATTTTTCTCCGGCAGGGAGGATGCCAGGGAAAAACAGGGAGACCAAGCTATTTAAAAAAATGGATGGGGGGGGGGGTATGCCTTCACCGCATTGCCTGGGGGGGGTATCAATTTTGTTATGTGCAGAAAGAAAATACATAGTTTAAACAGACACAACATTTACATTAATGATTTTTGGAAATTTTTTATTGCACAAAAATATTCAATTTCATGAACTTTCTTTTAACACTGTCCAAATTCAAACTTTTATGTTTGTAATATAAAGTTTAATGTATTTTTTAATTGTTAATAAACAACCAATGCATGCACTCAAATAGTTTTCTTATTTGAATGACTCATCAGAATACCAAAGAAAAAAATTAGTATGATATATTTGAATATATTTATCAATTTATCATTAATAAAATGATATGAATATATGAACTATTTGTAACTGTTAAATGTCAATATCAGAAGTGTTTTTTTAATGATTACTATGATTTGAAACAGTTTCGTGTGCTTCACATGTTCATTTGCCTTAAATAGCATTGTGTGGTTCATCACTGCCGTCCATGGAATCTTACCAATATCAATTTAGTCGCTTGTGGTAAAATTGATTAGCAAAAAAATGTTTATCACCTTTGTCATCATTTTTAATTATCCTTGCTATTTTCAACACAAGAGTAAATAAAACTGACTGCAAAATACACCCATCGAGAATATATTGCAATATATTTCAATTTATTCTCTGGTATTACAATACATTAGTATAGTAATAATTAATATATATTACATGTACATTCTTTTTATTATTTTATTACTGAGAATGAGTTATATATTTGTTTTGTACTATAATTTCATATCTATATTAAAAAAATTATGTGGGTTATTAATTTCCATAAACAATATTCAAATATCCTTCTGGAACATCAACACTTACAGTCATTGGAACAGTATATCAAGGATCCATGATGCAAAGCCCATTCCATAAAATTTTAAATGTTCCTTGGTCGAAGTAAGAAACTAGGTGATAATATCAGAGCATGGGTCAGTTTTATTTAGGAACTCCTGTCAGAGCAACTGCACAAAACATAAGGACAAATTAACAGGTTCTAAGGATGGTATTTTCAGATTAACACTAGTTGTTAATTCTCAACTCTGATGAAAGGACCAGTTACTGTGACAAAGCCTTACTCACTATGAAAACTACTCACTACTCACTCAAGCTACATGTAAAATAAATGTAAATCAAAAGTTCTTTTTGGGGGTGGGGGGGGGGGTGTCACCTTATTTTCAGATAATGTGAAGGGGTACACCCTGTTTTGTTTTTTTGTTTGAGGTGGGTGGCAAAGTCTTTTTATACTTTGCGAAATCAGATTCCCCGGCACTCCCGGGCCAACGAAAATGACTAGTCCCTAAGAGCAGATACCATCCATGTTTTAAAGTTAGCACTTATGTTATGATACTATTTATTTGTTGATGCTACACCACACTTAAAGCGGAGGTGTCGTTGTGTTTTTAGCGTGTGTTGTTATCGTCGCTCGGGACTCAATTCCCGCGCGTGCGCAGGTGACGATCCTCTCGCTTTAATTTATGGACCTGCATGTATTTTTATCGAGATGGACAATTCTGGAAATAAGTGGTTTTACTCCACCATGAATAGGGTAAGGTCTTTTTTGGTAAACTGGTTTTCCATAAAATTATTTGAAATCAGTCTGTAATTTAAAATGCTTGGCTACACTATTCTTCAAGTGAATTTCAGTAAGACAAGTTAGGATAGTTTGAATGTTACCATCAAAACATAATTACATAATTACCCAATACCTTGAAACAAATAACATAATTTACAATAATCAAGCAGGGTTCCGTAAAGGTCACGGCAAAACAGACCACATTTTTGTACTGAAAACAATTGTTAAAAAATATCTCCAGCTAAATGGAAAATTATATGCATGCTTTATAGACTTCCAAAAAGCCTTCGATAGTGTCTGGCGTAATGGGTTGTTTTATAAATTACTCAAAAATGAAATAAATGGCAAAATCTATAATATTATTAAAAATATGTATTGTAATACAAAAGCATGCATTCGTTTAGAAAACAAAATCACGGATATATTTGAGACAACAAAAGGTGTGAGACAAGGCTCTGTTATAAGCCCCACACTATTTAATTTATATGTTAATGATATGAGTAAATACTTGGAAGACAGATCCCTTGATCAGGTCACACTACATAACACAAAAATTAACTCGCTACTTTACGCCGATGATCTGGTGCTAATTTCAATAACAGAAAAAGACCTACATAGTGCATTAAATAAACTGCAAGATTATTGCCAAAAATGGAAAATCAAAGTAAATCTTGCGAAAACTAAAATTCTTGTATTCAGAAGGGGAACACTACAGAGAAATGAACAATTCTATTATCAAAATGAATAACTTTGCTCATATAATTATCTTGGAATAATCTTTCAGTCAAATGGAAAATTTACAGAAGCTAGAGACAACCTAGCAGATAAAGCAATCAAAGCCATGTATGCACTAAAGCAGTCTTTACCAAAAGAAACAGACTGTAAAACATACATCCATCTGTTTAATATATGTATCAAACCAATTTTACTGTATGGATCTGAAATTTGGGGAATGGAAAATATGAGTAACAATAACTGGGACAAAACTAAAACAGAAAAAGTGCACCTAAAATTCATTAAACAACTACTTGGGCTTAATAAATACACAGAGAATAGTGCATGTCGGGGTGAAATTGGAGCATTTCCATTGATAACTGAAGTGAAAATCAATATGATTAAGTTCTGGTCCCGTGTCACAGACAAGTGACAAAATAATTATACAAAGATAGCGTTAAGCGATCAGACTTTGTCAAAAGCACAATGGGAAACATCAGTCAAAAATAGCTTGACAGATGTAGTCCTCTCTAAAACATCACAGCTATCACATCAAAATATTAAGGAAATTAGCAGCACTATTAAACAACAATACATAACATACTGGAGAGAGAATATGACAAATGAAAAAACAAAACTGAGAACATACATTAAATTTAAAATTAATTACAATCTGGAAAATTACATTAATGTTTTGGAAATAATCAAAGAATATCAATGGCTAGATTCAGGACAAGTAGTCACAATCTAGCCATTGAAAAAGGCAGACATACCAATCCAAAAACCCCATTAGAAAATAGAATTTGTAAACAATGCCCATTACAGGAAGTTGAAGACGAATTACACTTTCTTTTAGTTTGCCCACGATAACAAACAGATAGAAATGATTTTATTTCCAATATTTTATTCCCCAAAGAAATCATTACCAACCTGCAAAAATTCACATATTTAATGAAAAGTAATGACAGAAATATAATAAAACTTTTAGGGGAATTTTTACATAAATCATTTATTTTAAGAAATGAGCTTTTTTTGGATATAATACCTTGACCCTTTTTTTCTATTTTTTTTACGTTATCATACTTTGATATTATTTTAATCACTTATATATTTATTGCTGTAAACCAATAGAACATTTGTTATTCTAAGGATGCAATAAAGTTGTTATTATTATTATTATTATTATTATTAGTTACATTGATTTTTATTTTCAATTTTCCTCTGATTCGGTCACTCAATATAGATAATTTTGTTTATATTACCAAGAATGGCTTGTTTAACACTTCCAGACTTTGACTGGAAATACTGATACCAACATTTCCTGGTCATAATTTCTTGCTGTATGAATTTTGTACAATCAATCTTTACATATTTGCCCTCTATCCTCAGATAGTTGTGAATAGATGTAAATTTTGTCCACAAAGACAAATGAGAATGTTTATAGCATCGGCTGACAAATATTTTCTGGACTGTCTTATAGCTTTTGACTGTTGTATTAATACAAAAGAGACATGTCATTTTTAAACATACATTTTAAAAGCATTGATGTGCTTCAATTACCTGTCTCTGAGTCTGGCTACCAGGTATAATTTTCTTGAAAACATTCTGCAGACAAACAACTCTTTTTTTCTACAACATTCTTGATAACCATTAATTCCCTACAAACATCAGAACCTTTTTTTTCTGCAGACTTGTAAAGTTTGTCTATTACTGACAGACAATGTCTGCTATTTGACAACAAAGACAAAGAACCCTTGATGAACATCATGAATACCAGATACAAACCGAAACAGATATTTATTTAGTGATGATCAATACAGTGAACAAAGAGAACCGAACAAACTAGACAAAGAAATAACCAACTCCGACACAACCAAAACAAGACCTGAACCAAACAGATCTGTCCTTAAGTTCTCTTGCCTAGTAATCTGAAATAAGACAAAAACATTTTTAATGTCATGTATAAGAAAAAATAATTTTCTAGAATTTAATATGTTAATAACCAGGTTAAACAGTACATGTATTTGAAATTCTGTGCCACTATGTATGTAGTACAGAATTAGAAACAGGTCAGTTGATAAACTAAAATTGAAGGTCAATATTCATGTATGTACATGTATTGTAACTGAATATGGTGCAGCTGACCATCAGCATCATGTCAAATTAAATAGTTGATAATAGTTTTGGAGTGTGGACATGATAATCTAAAATAATTTTTCACCATACACTGAACAACTAAAAATGTAGAATATGATAATAACCCTGACCTTCCAAGTGCAACATGTAAGTTCTTGGTTGTTGTCACCAGCCGCCATATTATTGGAAAATTACTGATTTATAGTGACTTTCAAAAACCATCGAAACGCAACTTGGTTTGTTCAGTGAAAATACACCAGAAAATACATCAGTGAAAATACACCAGAAATGCAATCTGTAAGTCACACCTCGATCACAAAAAATATCAATTATAATAAAATAAACCACAAGATGATAACAGATAACCTGAAAAACACACCTATTCGTCGATGCCGTACAAAATTGGCAAACTTCTTCACTGTACAGCCACACTCATACACATGAGGGCGCTATTCATTTGAAATGAAACAGCTTATTTTTATGCAAATTAGTTAGGCAGGCTCAAAACTGTAACCGCAATAGCCATTGTGTGCTTTGCACACAGGAATCAAATTTGTCTGAAATATGCTCACTCACTAAAAAACATGATTATTGTACCCTGTGGTACCCAAGGCACTAAGTCAAACAAGTATGTTAATTAATTAAATAGTAATTACCAGTAATGAGTATTCTTGTGTTGACCTGTCTTTAGAAAATGTATACTATAACAAGGGGGTGGTAAAAATTTCATCAAGAAAATTAATATACCTGTGGTATCCCACATGAAAACTATACAAAATGTCAATGTCTGTTTTATTTATTACAAACTGTCACTACAGGTAATGTTGTTAAAATGGGTTTTGTCTGGATAAAAGTTTTTTATTCTTGGATTATGTTATCAGAAGTGTTAAATATAATATAACATCTTGTTTGAAATGCTGTTACACGACTATTAAGAAAACATAGTACAAGACAACTTTTTGTAGAGAAATAAGCCACAAACACGGTGCTAAAGTTTCACAGGTCACAAACTTGTGAACTTACTTTCAAGATGGCTGCTTTTGTTATGTAAAGTATTTCCTTGTATGTGCAGACAATTCTTGGCAATCTTGAATACAATTCTCGCAATCAATGCATATTTTATATTTGTGTTATTATAAATTAGAGATAAGATATATGTTTGTTTCATGTGAGATGCAGACATTGAAACTATCTTTACAATGTAAAAATGCCCCGTCGTAATTGTTACACAATTCAGTCTGTTCACACAGTATAAGATTTATATAGTTTTCCACACCCACTCACTTTGTACTAATTTCTGCTGAAAAATAGTTAAATATAAAAAGCATCTTACTTATTGTACTCACTGTCTACAGCTTTATAAAATTGTATTAGGTCTCTGTTTTTGTTACCTACCTGTGTTTTAGATTCAATAGCTTACAAGCGTATATATAAGGTTCCTGTTTCCGTCTCGACAGACAATGTCCTACTTGTATGACGTATGTAGATGTACTGGTAAAAGACTGGGCTTTGTGTGTCAGGTGGTCAGGTGACCTTTCACCTGTTACTAATCATCACATTTCAATGAAACTTGGTACATCAATGTCTGAGGACAATGCACAGACCTGATAGGTTTCAGATTATTATAAATTTGCATAATTAATTAATAACAAGTTTTGATATTTCAAGTACTAGTAATCACATTTCAATGAAACTACTACGTATATGATCTAGGACAATAGACAGACCTGGTTAGTTTTGGGTTAAAATCTGTTCATATTTATTACCTGATTTGCATAATTAGTTTTCAAGTTTTCCAAAATCTCAAGTACAAGTAATTTTGAATTATCTTTTAATGTGGCCAATACTCTCAGCACACAGTTCTTTCTTTAATTTTAGTTATTTATTAGAGAGCAACAGGTTTTATCAGAAAGTATTGTTAGGGTAATACTCAACTAACAATACAATGTATTTGATCGGGGTGGGAAATGTGAATGCAAGGCGCTTGTTGACCGATGCAGGGCGCACGACTACCTATGCAGGGTGCACGACTTCCTATGCAGGGCGCTACGCCCTGCCAAAACCCCTCGTGGAGAACACTGCCAATCTAAGATGCAAAGTAGTAGAAAAGTGGAGCAAAATGCGAATCTAAGATGCAAAGTAGTGGAAAAGTGATGCAAAATGCGAATCTAAGGTGCAAAGTAGTGGAAAAGTGGTGCAAAATGCGAATCTAAGGTGCAAAGTAGTTGAAATGTGCTGCAAAATGCGAATCTAAGGGGCAAAGTAGTGGAAAAGTGGTGCAAAACGTGGAACTAGGACGTGACACTATCTTGGAACATATTAATGGGCAATGGGGTTCCCCGACCTAAACTCCATCCCGGTTTGTTGCACGTTCTTTCTTTAATATGAAATAATCAAATATGAAACATATGTAATAATAACAGAACCCCACACCCTCCCCGAGGCTTTCGTTGCGTATGAAAGTTACTTTCAAATGAGATGCGGTGTATTCTGCTGTATTGAGAAATACTATGTCAGCTACAAAAGATTTTTTAAATTGTGCTCTTACTTCTTTATGTAATATAGTTCGGATAAATTGAGTGTAACCCCAATAAGAGGATCGGCAAGGGGTATTTACTGTCGGACGAAACTTGACCAGTATATTCACCTTTCAGTAGTGTATATAACTACATAAAAACATTTGCCGAAACTAACAATATTTAATCAGTAAATTGTTCGTTTCGCTAATTACAGATAGTCTAAAACATGAGTCTGGCATGTTATTGGATTTCAAAATATGTCTGGGATAAGGTAAGTACATTTTATCAATGAAATGAGTCCGGCGTGTTATGGGATTTTAAATTATGTTTGGGATATGGTAAGTACAATTTATCAGTGGAATGAGTCTGGCATGTTAATAGATTTCAAATTATGTCTGGGATATGGTAAGTACAATTTATCAATGGAATGAGTGTGGCATGTTATTGGATTTCAAATTATGTCTGGGATATAGTAAGTACAATTTATTAGTGGAGTGAGTCTGGCATGTTATTGGATTTCAAATTATGTCTGGATATGGTAAGTACAATTTATCAGTGGAATGAGTCTGGCATTTTATTGGATTTCAAACTATGTCTGGGATATGGTAAGTACAATTTATCAATGGAATGAGTATGGCATGTTATTGGATTTCAAATTGTGTCTGGGATATGGTAAGTACAATTTATCAATGGAATGAGTGTGGCATGTTATTGGATTTCAAATTATGTCTGGGATATGGTAAGTACAATTTATCAATGGAATGAGTGTGGCATGTTATTGGATTTCAAATTATGTCTGGGATATGGTAAGTACAATTTATCAATGGAATGAGTGTGGCATGTTATTGGATTTCAAATTATGTCTGGGATATGGTAAGTACAATTTATCACTAAAATAATCAAAAACAACCTATTGATTTGTTGCTATAATTTTAACTTCTCTCCCTAGGAAATTATTTTCACTGAGAACAATGAGATTCTTCAGCAACATGAATTTAATATTCAACTCTAATATTTAATAATTCTATTTTCAGATATCCCACTTAGTGACTTGAGGCTGTAGCATTATTATTTTGATTTTATTTGCTGTACCAACGTATTCATCTCCTACAAATCTATCAGCAATGTTTGTTTTCTTTTTCTTTTACGGGTAAGTAATTTATCATCTACACTTACCATATATATAATATAATTTGCATATATAATCAATATTCATGTCTTCTTGCAGTTGTATGTGTAACTTTTTGTCCTATCATTGTAATCATTGATACTTTGTTCGATAAGTCATTAATTATTCATGTTTGCTGACGAAATATGGGACATAATTTGCATATTGCATGAATATTCATGTTTTGTTATCATTAAGGCTTCATACCATACACCATGTTGTGGCAACTTTAATTTTCTATACTATAATTTTCATCTGTGACAACAGAAATTCACTTGTATCTGATTTATTTTATTAAATGCTTACAGTGAGGTAAGCTTTGTCTGTTACGGACAGTGCATTTCGTTATAAATAATTAAGTCGATCAATATGTGACAGTACAGATTTGTTGATTTATTAACGATTTATTGCAGTAAATATTATCATATATACAAGCAATTTGATGTTACTGTCACAACTTTAGAAATGAAAATTAAATTATTTATATGATGTATTCCTAGTATATGAATGATAATCTGCTGATTTGCATACTGTACTCATAACTATGCGCACATCCCATTTTTGGGGTATTTCTGTTTCTGGGGTTACAATTGACTAAGCAGCCATGTCTTCTGAAATGTCGCAAATTATACCGTTAATTAAAGTCATGAAACCCGGTCATTTATATCATTTTACTTTTCCGCTTAAAACAGTATGTGTTATAATACATTTAGACTATCGTGAATGTGCTGTGAACAAATAAACGACAATTCAATGTGACCTGTTCGCAGATGTAAAAGGTGTTAAAATACTTCTTCAACAAATTGCAAATCACCAGTTTTAAAAATCATATCATTTGCTTCTGCATTGCATTGTCAAGAATTTCATCATTATTATTTGGAAATTGGTAAAACACAGCATTCTAATAACAGACTTGACCTGTTAGAGGGCGCTGTTGCAGATTAAATCTTGCATGTGCGTATTTTTTGTGACCCTTTCTTTTTCGTAATTGTAAAAGTGTTGTGGAAATCATTAACAATGTAACTCATTTCACAATTTTATTCTCCCCCTAAAAGACATTACATTCCCCCTAATAATTGTCTATTGTCCAATGTTTCAAGTGGAGAGTTCAACTAAGCGCCCACTCCCTACATTTTTAGAGCTGAGTACCCTGGACGTGAAGATGCATGTTAATTTATTTCTAGTATTCGAATAGTAACCAGCTCATTTCCATACGTCCACTATCAGGCATATGCACAATAATATAATAATAATTTTATTCAACACGAAAAACTAATACAGAGTAATTTTATGGTTGTAAAACAAAAACAGAAATAATACTTCACGCAACTAATAACACAAATAGCACATTAAATACATATAATTATAGAACGAGGAAAAACATGAGCTAATGTTATTGTTTAGGACAAAGTAAAACTGAAGTACAGTTCACTTCACCAAAATCACAAAGACATTGAATAAATGTAACTAAGAATGGAAGAAAAAAATACATGAAAATTAGTATAACAATAAAACTACTAAGCTACTAAATATGCCATTGCATTAAAACTACCTGCAGACTAATTTGATGGAGTTGCTATGTTTCATCTCTTAAGTTCATACTTGTATGTATGAATTGTGCAGTTTATATTCTTGCAAAGCTTGTCATAATTAATCAAAATTTTTCTCCTTCATTCATTTTCAAGAATTAATATATTTAAATAATTTATTACAGGGTACGTCATATTTATTGCATCCTATTAAGAAATGATACTCGTCTTCAATTTTATCATCTGTGCAGAGTTTACATATTCTTTCGTTTCTAGGAATTTTCTTTTGTCTGCCAGTCTCAATGAGTAGTTTATGGTCAGAAATTCTAAATTTGCAAAATAATCGCCTTAATTTAAATTTTTTTATATCATTTAAATAATTCTCCATATTGAAGGTAGTTTTAAATTTTCTGTATGAAGGTAGTTTTTTTGTTGCTCCATTTATTTTGCTGTCATTAAAAAATCCCCTACTCCATGTTTTTACATAATTTTCTCTGAGTACCTCTCCTATCTTCTTTTCATGTTGTTTGGATAATTCTGAAAGATTGTTGTTTTTAGTTATCTGTTCTATTCTTTCTACCCATCCTGTTTTCCAAGTTTTTATTACCATAAAGGCAGTTGCTACAATGTTGGGAATTTCTGGGGATTTTAGTCTCAACCAATATTTTATCATCTGTGTTTTAATTTTGACGTTCAATGGATATCTCTGCAGCTCTCCAAAAATAGAAGTTTTTGTTACATTTTTACTGACACCTAAAAGAAATCTACAGAATGCAAACTGTACACTTTCTATAATGTTACTATGTTTTGCTAACAGACCAATCAAGTTTAAACTTTACGAATACATCACACATTAAGGCATATATATCTTGCATCTAAATTACAAACAGGAATTATGTCATTTACAATAAAATTAACCACCTGTTGATATTAGTTGTAAAAATAACCACCTCTAATTGTGCTATATTAGGGCCATATGGATATGTGCAGTATTATCTATAAAAATTAACAACCTGTGAATTTTCCTATATAAATAATCACTTGGTTATGCACACTATTGTCTATCAAAATTACTATCTGTTATAGTGCACTGTTATAGCTGTAAATACCTGCTGATGTACAGTATTGCACATAAATATACACCTATCCATGTACATTATTAAAATAATAACCTGGTGATCATGCCTTTTAATGACAATACTGGATAAATATCAACCACTTTCACTGTGAATATTCACAGTATAAAAATGCAATTTTATTATTCTAGGAAAAGCTATGTTTACAAAATAGCAACTGAAAATTTGGAAGAAGATGTAGAAAGAGAAGAAAGTAGAATTTTGAGAGGAGACTCGGATGATGTCCTCAAACTAAAGAACCTAACTAAGGTATTACCACATTACATAGGAAATGTACTTTACTAGTTTCGGCAAGTTTATTACTTCGTGGTGGTGTTCCAGGATTATCCAGTATGTCTGTGTGATGGACAGTTACTACATTCATATAGCCACATATTCTTTTGTTTACACCTAAGTTTTATTTACACCTACGTGATACTGGAAATTTGAATTAATGCCTGAAGCATTCTGGGAAATGTGAATATTCCTCCCCTTGAAGCCTCTCTCTCAGTTTGAACAAATAATGCACCCTCAACATTATTATTTGTGCATACTATCACTGATAATAATCTGTGAATATGCACACATGTTGAATATTCTATTCATAACTTTTTACTGAATATAACAATGTACATTTATTGTTTCTCTGATTATTGTAGGTTTATAAAAAGAAATCGTCAAACTCGGTTGCTGTTGATAGATTAATTTTGTCTTTTAGAGTTCTCCAAGGACATGTTTTTTGGCAATTATTGAATTGAAATCAGTTTTCTGTGTAAATTTTGTTTCTTCTGTCTTCATCAACATACATAAACCTGTTTTCAGAGATTATATTTTGAACACTTGAAATCAGGTTCAAAAAAAACAATCAATATTCATATACCGGTATGGAAGCTATCAGCAAAATGAAAATGTTGCTGTTTTTGTTTGCGAAACCACAGACCCTCTAAAGTCTATAAAGGGACTGTGACGAAAGATGATGGCAGTGACATACAAAGCATTTTAATATTTGTCACTGATATGAATTTCCTAGTTTGTAGGTACAATGATTAACACATTACAACTTTTCATTATGGATGTATTCTGTAATTGTAGTGACATCATTTTGTCGATGCACTTTTAGTAATCCACTTCATTTCTTATGTTTTCACTAAATTTCTATTCTATATGATTATGACACTGTAATGATCTACTAGAAGAACTCCTTGTCATAAATATCCGCATTACAATCCTATTGTTTTCTGTTTACAACACATATCCATTTTATCCAGTGTTTTAGATTACTTGTTATGAATGGTGCTGGTAAAACAACTACCTTTGGAATTTTGACTGGTGATCTACCAATCACATCGGGTGATGCTTATCTCTATGGATACAGGTAAGCAAACCACTATTTTGTTTAGTACCTGTTCAGATACAGGTTGACATCTGTGCTGTGCATTCCCACCTGTCCAATCACATTCAAACTTTACAAATACATATTTCAGACCATTTCAAGATGGCTGAATGGTGACATTTCAATGTTAAAAATTCATCAAAATCAAGCATTTTCATCATTCTGGAACTGATTCTTAGTATATGGACGGATTTTGCTCAAACTTATTATGGGAACTGGATGAAAGTTATTTTTTTTTTCAGATCAGAATTAAAATGGTTGACTTGTGGCCATTTTATTTTAGTGAATGCAGTTTTGGAGCCATTTCTATGACTGTTCATGTCCAAACTTTATGTATTTCCTAAACTTGGGAATTCATTGGGACTATCTAATGCAAAATTACTTGTTTTAGACCTGTCTGTTATTAATACAGACAGCATGCAATATATTTTCATTCTGATCAGATTACCGGTATATTATATTTTTTTATATAAAAGATTCATGCTGACAGGAACTAAGTCTGAATTGATTGTCACTGTGCGACACTATTTAAATTAACATAATAGTAGTTTAGAGAGAACGGTTCAGGCGGTGTTGATAACCGCCATAAATGTCTTCTCCCATAACTCATTAACGCAACCAATTAACCATTTGCTCCACTCTGATACTTTCTTGCAATAATGTTGCTAAGACCATTACCAATTTGCATACTTGTAATCCCTTTACCCAAAACGTCATTGTACATTACGGTCGAGATAGTTTAAAGCTCTACAGTCGTTGCACTATACAGTGTTTGATATGAAACCCATAGCAACATATACAACACATATAAAATACATTCGAACACGCACTGTGCGGCGACTCAAGAGGTAAGAATAATTAATATTGTTTTTATGTGTATTTTTAATCAAAACATCACTTTCTTGTGTATTACTTTTCTCTATTCATGCTGTAAAAAACATTTTTTTTTAAATTCACATCAACCACATTTCTCCACATATGTTGACTTAGCATTGCTTATAATTTTAACATGAACAATTTTCTTTTGCAAATGTAACTCTGTCCTCTCTCCAACCAGGGTACCAATGAAGGGTACAGGTGCACAAGATTATGGGCGATAGTATCTAGCCACACACACACAGACAGACAACACACATGCGAACGCAATAATCAATTTGTAGAATGCAGCAAAATATTTAATTCAGTATAATAAAACCATATGTATCGCAACAATCGGTCAAATAGTTTAACAAAGTACACTCTATGCATTAACAGTAAGATATGGGGTCGATATAGCCAACAATGTGCTATTAATGCAAACCTTTACCAAATTGTACGCCCCAATAGTATATTAATTGTATACATATTCTGTACAAAAAGTATACTTTTTTGAAATTGTGTACATTGTGTGTATACAAAATTCATACATACAAGAAAACAGCAGTACATTATTTGTATACACACTTTATACAAATTCATTAATGTATATTTGTTGTATACTAGAAATGTACAGAATTTTTGCATACAAATCAATGCCTAAATATTGTATAACTTACATATACAAAAAATGTACAATATCATGACTAAGAAATAAGGAGTAATCAAAAAAAAATATGTTAGAATCATGTCAGAATGAAGTATAATGTATGTATACATTAATTGTACAAATTATTGACTTGGCATCTTGACAAATATTAGTACTATTTATGTATACATAGAATGTACAAAAATTGGACTTAGAATCTGAATAAACTTAACTAGGCCCAATAATATGATATATGTATACATAAACTGTACAAAAATATGGAATTTAATATTCAATTAAATTCATATGAGAGTATAAAAAAATTTTTAATAGATTAATTACAGGAAAACTAAATTATATTTTTGGATATCAGTAAAATTATATTTTTAATACAGTTTACTGAAATAAGTCAGTCATTATAAGAAAAGTGTATAACATATTTCCCAAGAGAGTTGTTTAGAGTTTGCCTAATTTGCATATATTAAAAATTATCCTGTTTTGAATCCTAACATGACTTATTGCCAATTTTTATGAACTTTTTTGTGATCAATTTAACTAAATTAAAATTTAATTTCCCATTATATATCCAGTTTTGTCATTTTCAGTTGAGCAAAACACCACAACTAGTTTGTTGTACATCCTTGGCTGACATTTATGTCAAACAGATACAACATAGGATGTAAATGAATGTACTTTAGTCAGTCGGGTAAACATAAACAATTGATAAATTGAATTCTAAATGTAAGTATAGATAAATACATGCTGTTGTGTAATAAGACAATACACTTGGGCAAATGAAACACACAATAAAATTGAATTTCATTTTGTTAAATAAATGCCCTTTTTATGAATTGAGCCTTGTACAATTTTTGTATACAAAAGTGTTCCAAATATGGGATATTTCTTGTATACAAAAGTACATTTTCTGTACGCTATTTGCATAGTATTTACATACTTGTTGTATACAAATCTGTTCCAAATATAGGGTACTTCTTGTATACGAAAAATTATACAAAATATGTATTATAATCAACAATATTAAATCAGACGATCCCCAGTAGCTAGTATTGCGGGTTGATAATATGCAAATAACACAAAGATTGTCACGACAATACACTTGGCCAATTTACATCTCACGGTATCCCAACAGAGTTTTCTTGAAGAAGCCCTATTTCTAGGGCGAAACGTTGGAAAATACATTACAGAACTGACCAGGTGTATTGTCGTGACAATCCTTGTGTTATTTACAAAATATGTACAAATTTATTCGGAATTTGTATACTTTTTGCACACAAAAAGTATACATTATGTTTAATGAATTTTGGTAAGGTAATTGGCGTACAGGGGGAACTAGACTTTGAATAGTCACACATGTGACTCGCTAGTCCAAAACTCGCTGCCAAATTTAAAGCATGGTCTACGAACAGTTGGTGTATCACAACCCAATCTATCAACAACTTAACTATATCAGGGCTATAGAAGGTGTTATTTTTCTCAAACAAAGATCATGAACAAATCTGTTGACCGCTAATGACACACTCACAATAATACAATTTAAGTACTCAGGGTACGACAATCCAAACATATGGTGTCAAACTACAACAAGGTTGTTAAAACACTTCCAAAAATATGGAATTTCTAATTTGCTAGATGCAATCATAAAAAAACATAGGATTAATTATTCCAAAATCAGGCAGATCGCAGTATGTAATCAGTGCACATGCAACATTAGCTTCAGTTATCTGAACAAATATAATGCACTGGAATGCTTGTCTTGGCAACCAAAAATTTTCATTCTGTGCAACAAGATATAAAAGTTCACTCATCATACAACTACATTAATTGAATAAAGCTCAAAATGATTTAAATGTAAGCATGCAATCACTCAGCATTAAATGATTAAATTTGTCATTAATCAGTGCTCACACCAAAGCCTAAGGAACTGTGTATTGTCCGACAATTCTGTAAATGGAGCTGGAAAGTCGTAGATGCGTAGAATCTCGACGTACGCTGTTAATACACAATACTGGATACAGTTCAATTCCCTGTGAAGGATACCTTTGTCAGAATAAATTGTTCAAACCTTCAAACAAATCTTGCTTAATGCGCAAGCCAGTACTCAATCAAATTGCGAAGTGCTTCAATAATACTCCATCGATTCCATCGATCAATTATTGTTAGTATACTCACATTTCAGAATTAGTTCACTTCCGCTTGATTCGGAAAATTCTTGTTGGTGTACATCCGTAGTATGGGCGCCACCATATTGAATCTCATGGGATCTGATGACATCTCGCAGAACACAGCAGTTCCATGTGGTTTCAAAATTTAATAGTGAACATTCACCTCTGAGAAATATATATATTCAAATATGATTCATTTGTGGTCAAACGTTATCACAGTCGCTGTAGTGTTCATTGAGTCCATATGTTACAGATTTTTTGGTCCGTTTGTCGATTTTTTACGAAAAGACGGTTTTGTACCTCTTGACTTGCTTATGGTCATCATACTTCCTGCACTTGAGTTGGCCTTCACACGTTTTAGTGACTGGACACATGGTTCGGTTCCCATCAAATAGTCCGATTGGCATCCTCGTTTCTTATGCCGATCTTCTCACTGATCAATGTCCTTACTCAATAAAATTACAAATGCTATAATAATTAACTAAATAATACTTCAAAAAACCAAAACTATGGTTATATAGGAAACAACAAAAACTATCACTTATCGCCGCTAGATGGCGCAATGACTAAAAGACGTCTTCATTACACAAAATGTAAACTTTTTCTAGTCTTGAATACATAAGAAATAATCAAAAATTATGCCTTACTACAGAGAATTCTAATTATATAAAAGCTTTATACCTTTTTACTAGCTAAGCTTTTATGAAAATATTGATGTGAAAGGATGTAAACATAAACATTATCTCAAAATAACTTGACAAATTCAGTACAAATTATGGATTTAAAATCTTTATAGTTTTCTAATAAAAATATGGTATAAATGGCTGACTGGAGGCCACTAAAGCAATTATTATATACTTGATGTTTTAAATCTTTGATCAAACCAGACTACATAATATGTCCTATTGGCAGCCATTTGTTTATAAATTTAATGACTCCTATTATTATGAGGTTATATGGTTAAGACAGTATAGTGAGAAAATTACCCATGCAGCACAGGGTGATACGACTATGTACAGTCCCAGTACTGTATCTGTGGTGTTATTATATATCTTTCTGATCCAATCGCATGGTGTAGGAATGCCCCTAACCAATGGAAATTATTAGAACTTACCTTGACAATACCACATAAACGTTTCATATTTTTAATTTTTGTAATAATTAATCTAGAGACCCTACACAACACCACACAATCCAAGACTAGATACGGAGTGCCACTAAGCTTTTAAAAGTGTTAGCATTTTTGTACATTTTTATATTGAAAAAAATCATACAATTTTTGCAACCCATTATTATATCAAATAAATATCGCCATCTATTTTACTGTGGCTTGATTAAAACAATATTTACGCAGGATTTAAATTCTTGTATATAAATCCATATTTATTCAAAACAGTTATCCCGGACAGATACAATCTGCCAGATATATTTATACCACGAATTGATACCTATTTGGACAGTAAATAAGACCCATTTACCCCCAATTGGTAATTTCTATATAGTGCCCTTCTCTTAAAACTTGATGACAGATATTTTGTATAATAAATGAGCATATTTTCCATTTCTCAGATCTCAGAATAATATCATTCAAACTCATTCTAAATAATAACCTAAAAACAAAATGCTCTAATTTGCTGTGAAGTTGGTACATTTTATATAATATAACATTTCATATAATTTCCAGTGTGAATTTCACTAAATAAAAACTATTTACATTACACTGATTTGTAATTACATGTAATACATCTGTTCAAATGCTCGAGAACAATTGAAAAGATCTGTATAATATAATGTCCTTCACTTTCAATGCTGTCCATTTAACACACTTCAACCAATTTAGCAAAGTATCAATTGCAACTTTTATCACTCTGTAGTGATCAAAATCTAATACTGTAATTACTGTGCAAATATTTTAACACAATGGTTCCCACAGTCGACTACAACCACTCTACATGGTACATCATCAGTTATTGCTACACCTCCTGGTAAATTAAGTTTATCAGTGTCCTTATCAATACGACAGATGAAACGACCACTTCTATCAAACTTTTGTACCTTATTATTATAATTAGCCACATATACATATCCCTCATTATCAATAGCTATACCACTCGGCCTGTATATCTGACCATCATCTTGACCTGAACACTTGAATGAATACATGTACTCATCATCTGTATTGAAGACTTGTATGCGGTGATTGTTAACATCACCTACAAATAGCAACCCTTGATTGTCAAAAGCCATGTAATATGGCCCTTTAAATTGTCCTGGATTACTTCCAAAACCTCCAAATGTTTTGATGTAACCCCCATCTGCTGTGTATTTTCTTATCCAGTGGCCATCTTTATTTGTTTTTTCAATAACTAACGCATCCCAGTCAGATACATACACCATACCATCAGCAGGTCTAACAGCAATACGTAGAGGATGCTTCATGTTTTCACTGAATTGTTTGATCACATGACCATTCATATCACTGATAACAACTTGTTTATTAGTAAAATCTGTCATGTAGTACTTGTCATTAAATATGCACACATCATGTGGAAAGCATTTTTCAAATTTTATAATATTTTTATAATTTCCATCCTTGTCTGTAATTTGTAGTCTTTTATTACCCCACTCAGCTGTAACTATGTCACCATTCTTATCCACTGTAACACCAATTGGCAGATTATATTCCCCTTTTCCACTGCCATTTTTACCAATGGTCTTCACCAATCCTTTAATGACATTGAACTGTGCAGGTGTTCCTGGTATTGGCTGATTGTCTATTGTCAATGACACTTTATATTTCCCATCTATTTCTCCATGTACCATCACTGTGTGTGTTCCATCATTGTTATCCTGTACTTTGATATCGTCACTTGATCCATCAGGTTTTGTTACTCTAGCCTTAACCACCTGGCGTGGAATGACTTGTTTTCCTTGTTTATCTCTGGTTGTTACCATTAAAGTTGCAGTGTCACCTTTGATCAGTTGTTTTGGGACATTATCAAGACTACAGTTTTGTTGACATGCGTTTGTTGCCAGCATTCCTACATCATCTCTCCCTGGATGAGGTTTGAACTCTATTACATCAGGAATAAGTTGTAGCTTAGTTTCCATGGCAATCAACCCATCAATTTGTTGTTGGTAAACTTGTTTGGCACTCAATATCTGTCCAGGATTCCCATGTTGCACCAGTGTCTCTAGGTAGCTGCAAGTACTGACTATGTTTCCATGTTTCATCTCCAGTTCATCAACTTTGATTTCCATATTCTTTACTCTAGCTGTATATTCTGTCTTCAACTCATCCACCAATCTTTCCTTCTTCTGCTTAACTACCTCTATTTGTCTTCTCAGATCTTCCAAGATTTCATCTGTTTTCTTGTTTATCTTTGCTTCTTCTTCTTTACAGCAGGTTTTTAGTTTATCACAGGCTGCCTTGGCTGACATTTTACTTGTCTCAGCTTCATCTGCTTTCACTTTTAACTTCCTGACCTTCCCCTTTAATTCGTCAGAATACTCATCCGCCACCTGTTTAATATATCTGTGTTGATGTACTTTATGATCTATGATTGTACACTCCATACATATAGGTGTCTGACAGGTATCACAGTAGTACTTCAACTGGTTATCTGTGTGAACTTCGCAGTATTGTATCCGCTGTACAGCAAATGGCTTCTTGTTCTTTGTCTCTTGATATTCGTCAAGCGATAGAAGCTGATGAGATTTGGTTGCCTTGTTTTTTTTATGTACTCTAGTACAATGTGTACAGGAATACTGTTGGCATTCAACACAGATAGAGGTGACTTCATTTTCTTCACAAAATTCACACACTTTAGGGGTACCAGCTACCAGTTTCTCGGGTATCTTGTCTAGAAGTGAGCTCATGAAGAAATTAGACTGCAGATCATTGATAGGTACCTTTACTGACCTGTTACAAGTTGGACACATCAGTGTATCAGCTACTCCTTTCTCAGCTAGTTGTACTAGACACTTCTTACAAAATGTATGTTGACATGGTAGTATCTTTGGGTCTGAATACCACTCTAGACATATAGCACAACACAGGAAGTCTTCATTAATCTCCGCCAAGACAGCACCAGCATCTACTACATCCGAGGCAGCTGCAGCCATGGTTAGACAATAGTCTGTAATATATAATGTTAAAATAACACAAGTCTAATATTATAAAATCTGAAGTGAAATCATATATCCCATATATTAACTCACTTTTAGTTTGTATGTCTCTGGTGAAAGCAGGTTATATACTAGTCTTGCAGATTATACACTAGTCTTGTATTTGTGTTCATTGATCAATGAATTTTAAATGCACACATTCCATTTTCATAAAGTTTGGAAATCATAAAATGATGAAAAATGTTTTTTCTGGAATTATATAATGGTCTATATAGATTAGATCCATGGGCATTTAACGATCAAGCCTTAAATTATGCTGGAATGGATAAAATAAATAAAATAATATTTTGTATATCATTTAGTGTTACACCTGGGGTAATGGGGTTGATCAGCTTGTGGGGGGAATACTTGGAAGCAAGTTGAGAATTTGACCAAAATAGTAAAACTGAGTTCCTAAATCCAGAATCGTTTATATGGTGCACAGATACATATACCATCCCCTACTGAGTTTAACTTTAGCATATTTTCACTAGCAATTATGCAATATGTTATAGATAACACATTTTATAAGTGCTTTTTATAAATACTGAGTAGTATTTATAATTAACATTCTAAGGGTATGTTTGTAAATGAAATAATAGATGCTCCAGTTAACTTGTATGACTGGCATAAAATCTAGTACTTGTATGAAATTTACACACACCAGTAACTAAAATATAAACAGATATGTGACTTTGGATGATTTCACTCATTGTGCCATGGGAATAGGTTGACATAGGATATATTTGCATAAAGCAATTGAAGAACTGATTGACATTAAACTAAGCGTGTAATCAAAGAAAGCTTGGAAATCATTAAAGTATATTTTATTTTGACAACAGACTTGCCTTTGTCTGTACCAAGTTTCATTGAAATTTGATAAATAGTACTATATCTGTGGAACACCTATGAATTGGTTAATTTATGCAGATAAGATAATTGTTAAGCACATAATCTAACCCTGAACATGTATAAGGCATATGAGTGGATGATATATTTGTGGAAAAGCTAAAAATTGGCTAATTAGGTCATTAATATGCATGTATTTTAATCAAAAACATCAGGTTTATCCAAAAACATATATGTACCAAATTTCATTGTAATATGTTGGTACTTCTTCTTAAAATTGGCTAATTAATATGCAAATTAGGTAATTGATATGCAATAATTTCAATAAAAAAATAATCAAGTCTGAATATTCCAAAGCATCTATTTCATTAAATTTGATAATCTATTCTGTAGATATCAGTGGAACAGACACACACACACTTCCCCTTGCAGTGTCTGACCTGACCTAGGGAGCTACAGAGAGACGCAACTAGACTCTGCCACAGGTGACATTTTACACCAAAATTGTTGGTATTTCGCGTTTTTTTAAATTTATTTATTTCTTATATCCCAAGCTTCTGTTGAAAAAAATGTGATATTTAAAATAAATATATCAAATATTTTTACATTCAGCGCTAAAACCTTAAAATGTTAAAATAATGAAAAAGTAGATGTGAATTGTTTATTTAATATGAAGTGCGTTTGTATTGTTGCCTTGGGGTGATGTGGACGCATCGCCCCAGCCAAGTTTTTAGTTGACTGCTATGTGACGTCACAATTAAGTGACTCAGGGAAGTTTTTACCACCCATGCTTGCAGAGCCAGGGATGTTTGGAAAAAAGATAGCGAACGACAAAATCAAAAGATCAAAAGGTGTTTAGGTAATTTTCGCAAACATAAAATGCAACTGGGCGTGATTTAAAAATAAATTTCATACATTTTAAACGAGATTGCTCACATATGGACCGATACATCTACTTCCTCTGAGAACACTTTCGTTGCCACAGGTCACTAATGCCACATCGCTTGGCGCACCCCCAGGGAGCAACATGAACACACTAATGGCAAAGCAAAATGTAGATCCAGTCATTAATAGTGGGGTTTAAAAAGGCATATACTTTTTATTATTTTGATGACCATAGTTTTATTAAGGAATATAATAGTAAGGCTACCACTGTGTACTTTACTTATTTTACTAGTACCTGGAATAAAGTGTATGGTAAGAAAAAGTGATGGTGTGTTTAGCCTTTAGTGCCTCGCTAATGTTAACATACTGATAAACTATGTTTGAAGATTTGCTATTTCCCTATTGGACCTTGAGCAGAGGTGAGAGAAGGGTATTCAGTAAGTCTGATTTGTGCACTATAGCTATAGCAAGTTTGATAACTGTGGGACCCTGCACAAGGTAATGGGGCAGTGTTGAAGATGACCCCCCCCCCAGCGTACACACAGTAGTAAATTTTTTGTCAAATTTTCTAAGCATACCCTACATGTATTTTCACCCTCAACCTTCAACTTAATTTTTGTTGTCAAATTTCCCAGCCACCCTACAGAACTTACATACAATTTTCACCTTAATTTTCAACTATTTTTTTTCCAGCCCGCGTACCCAACATTTACATACATGCGTTTCATATGGGGGAATGTGAATGTTTGCATTGTGGGATTGGTTGTAAATCTTTGAAAGGTCTCATGCCACTAATCAACCAATGGCTGCTCGTAGCCATTTAAATGCCTTGCAAGAACCAATGACATTTTTTAAATATTTTTTTCCTTAGGTGCTCCCTGTTTGAGGGCGTGATTACCTGGGTCAAATGTGAGACCAACATGTCGTCTTTTGTTTACTACTTAGCAGCTGTGTACCTGATGGGTTTATTCTGTGTGTAATTGGATTTTCTAATCTTGGTGTTTTTCCAGTGATTTTTCTAGGTGCAATCCAAA
Organism: Saccoglossus kowalevskii; assembly: GCF_978046115.1. Classification (NCBI taxonomy): domain Eukaryota; kingdom Metazoa; phylum Hemichordata; class Enteropneusta; family Harrimaniidae; genus Saccoglossus; species Saccoglossus kowalevskii. The sequence goes on along the minus strand of NC_140650.1, from coordinate 13,015,576 downwards.
TACAGTAGGTGTGTCTTGTTTACCTGAGATTCGTAAGAGTTTGAGATGGCCAACATGTTAGTTGTTTCATGTGGTTGATTACTGTCATGTTGATTTCCCATTTTTGAGCCATGTTTTCAACTTTGTTCATTATTTTCATATAGCAATCTCGTCATATGAGATTGTTGTTTTGACCATAATTATGGCTCTATTCACTGGAATTTATACATTTTTGGCAGATCTCATCTTACATAACCAAAGTTTACTTTGACCTAATTATTATAAGTTTTGACCTCTTTTGACCTTGCATAGATGTGATAATTATGAGGTTGTGTGTTTAAGCATACATTTCATGAGATCAGCTCCATTTGGCAGGTGTAGTGCAAAGTAATTGGAAATCTTTTTTATTTTTATTTTACCACTTTTCTTGCTTTGTATTCAACTATTTAGACACAATGGAGTAATTTTTTATCCAGAAATGTTATATTTTGCTATGCGTTTCACCCATTTCTGTCAATCTCTTATATCTTGGTTGAAGATTTTGAAAATTTGTAATTCGGTATATTTTTTGCCCTAATCTTATTAATTTGATTTAGGCTGGGCTGTGGTCTGTAAATATAAATGTTTTTATTAAACTGGTCTAAAAATTGTATTCATTCATCAATGAATTATTCATGTCACTACTAAATTCAGTGGCCTTAGAAATTCTGAGAAAAATGCGTAACCCCCATTTTATGGGTTTTTTGTGTTATTTTCACATTATGGCAGACAATCTTAACAATTTGTAGTGCAGTCATTACTAATGTACCCTATTCAAAATTTAATGAGGTAAAACTCCCAAATATTCAAATAAATTCTCAAAATTGTGTTGTGTATCTTGTCACTGACAAGTTATTTGCATACTGTCAGTATATTAGCCAAGTATTACAACTCTTTCAATTTCACAATTATTGTTCTTTTCTCAGAATTTGTGTTAATAGTTTGCTAATTAATCCCATCTTGAGTTTATTATTGTACAGTGCTTGTAGCCCCCCCCCAATTAATCAGAAATGCTGTTGATTTGAATTTAATTTGATCAGGGATGTGTAATATGAGTATTTTATATCTAGACCCTTTTCTGGTTTGTATATTTTTATATTTATTTTTAAATCATAAAATTGTTTCCTTCAACTACTTTTTTTCACATAAGATTTGACTAAGCTTTTTATGTAGAGCAAATTCTATGTGTGGCCATGGTAAATCAAACCACTGTTGTGTTTTGGTATATCCAAGGTTGCCCGTCACAGGTCTCCAGCCTAAATGCAGATACCGTGGAATTGTTTTTCATTTCATATATTCATTGCCTACCATCTAATTTAGTGTTATGCTGAGTGTGTATGTTGCCAATTTCTACAACTAATTGTCTAGGTATAGGGCGCCACCAAGTGGTAGATGTTGATAAATAAATTTTGGGGATTTATTTTGCATGGGAAATTACTGGTCTAATGATATTCCATCATATACAAGATCAACAAGAACTTTATTAAATGAAGCATGTACGTAGCCAGTGTGACTGAAGAGCACTGTGGTTCAGAATAGAGTCATCCTCCCCACGTGTTCTTACCATAATGGTCTTTCTGATTTGTTTGAGCCACATATGATGTATTTGAAAATCTGATTTTATGGATTTATAAAAAGCATCTAGGCTGTAGAAATCTGAGACAAATTCACTGTTATATTTTTTGTAATACATGTATGCATAATGTTCCTCACACAGGTTTACTCGATCAGGGATGTCTGTGACAGCAAGTTTAGATAATAAACTGAATACAGACAAGAATACAGTTTTGTTTTTAATATTTGACTCTTTAGTATTTTCTGTTTTTTTTTTTTTTTTACAAACAAAGCATTCACAATTGTTTTCTATTTGCTTCAGGCATGTGGAACAAATACAGGCACAATCAGAGATATTAAGGGACTGGCCATTTTTCTCCGGCAGGGAGGATGCCAGGGAAAAACAGGGAGACCAAGCTATTTAAAAAAATGGATGGGGGGGGGGGGTATGCCTTCACCGCATTGCCTGGGGGGGGTATCAATTTTATTATGTGCAGAAAGAAAATACATAGTTTAAACAGACACAACATTTACATTAATGATTTTTGGAAATTTTTTATTGCACAAAAATATTCAATTTCATGAACTTTCTTTTAACACTTTCCAAATTCAAACTTTTATGTTTGTAATATAAAGTTTAATGTATTTTTTAATTGTTAATAAACAACCAATGCATGCACTCAAATAGTTTTCTTATTTGAATGACTCATCAGAATACCAAAGAAAAAAATTAGTATGATATATTTGAATATATTTATCAATTTATCATTAATAAAATGATATGAATATATGAACTATTTGTAACTGTTAAATGTCAATATCAACTTACATGACATTCTATGTTATATTGACTTTATCCTATGAAAGTTTGTGGTGCATTTCATCAATTAATTAATAAATAAATGTGAAAATCGTAATTTTCAACACAAATAATAGTCTCGCTACCTTAAATGTCAATATCAGAAGTGTTTTTTTAATGATTACTATGATTTGAAACAGTTTCGTGTGCTTCACATGTTCATTTGCCTTAAATAGCATTGTGTGGTTCATCACTGCCGTCCATGGAATCTTACCAATATAAATTTAGTCGCTTGTGGTAAAATTGATTAGCAAAAAAATGTTTATCACCTTTGTCATCATTTTTAATTATCCTTGCTATTTTCAACACAAGAGTGAATAAAACTGACAGCAAAATACGCCCATTGAGAATATATTGCAATATATTTCAATTTATTCTCTGGTATTACAATACATTAGTATAGTAATAATTAATATATATTACATGTACATTCTTTTTATTATTTTATTACTGAGAATGAGTCATATATTTGTTTTGTACTATAATTTCATATCTATATTAAAAAAATTATGTGGGTTATTAATTTCCATAAACAATATTCAAATATCTTTCTGGAACATCAACACTTACAGTCATTGGAACAGTATATCAAGGATGCATGATGCAAAGCCCATTCCATAAAATTTTAAATGTTCCTTGGTCGAAGTAAGAAACTAGGTGATAATATCAGAGCTTGGGTCAGTTTTATTTAGGAACTCCTGTCAGAGCAACTGCACAAAACATAAGGACAAATTAACAGGTTCTAAGGATGGTATTTTCAGATTAACACTAGTTGTTATTTCTCAACTCTGATGAAAGGACCAGTTACTGTGACAAAGCCTTACTCACTATGAAAACTACTCACTACTCACTCAAGCTACATGTAAAATAAATGTAAATCAAAAGTTCTTTGGGGGGGGGGGTGTCACCTTATTTTCAGATAATGTGAAGGGGTACATCCTGTTTTGTTTTTTTGTTTGAGGTGGGTGGCAAAGTCTTTTTATACTTTGCGAAATAAGATTCCCTGGCACTCCCGGGCCAACGAAAATGACTAGTCCCTAAGAGCAGATACCATCCATGTTTTAAAGTTAGCACTTATGTTATGATACTATTTACTTGTTGATGCTACACTACACTTAAAGCGGAGGTGTCGTTGTGTTTTTAGCGTGTGTTGTTATCGTCGCTCGGGACTCAATTCCTGTGCGTGCACAGGTGACGATCCTCTCGCTTTAATGTATGGACCTGCATGTATTTTTATCAGGATGGACAATTCTGGAAATAAGTGGTTTTATTCCACCATGAATAGGGTAAGGTCTTTTTTGGTAAACTGGTTTTCCATTGAAATCAGTCTGTAATTTAAATTGCTTGGCTACACTATTCTTCAAGTGAATTTCAGTAAGACAAGTTAGGATAGTTGAATGTTACCATCAAAACATAGTTACATTGATTTTTCTTTTCAATTTTCTTCTCATTCGGTCACTCAATATAGATAATTTTGTTTATATTAACAAGAATGGCTTGTTTAACACTTCCAGACTTTGACTGGAAATACTGATACCAACATTTCCTGGTCATAATTTTTTGCTGTATGGATCTTGTACAATCAATCTTTACATATTTGCCCTCTATCCTCAGATAATTGTGAATAGATGTAAATTTTTTCCACAAAGACAAATGAGAATGTTTATAGCATTGGCTGACAAATATTTTCTGGACTGTCTAATAGCTTTTGACTATTGTATTAATACAAAAGAGACATGTCTTTTTTAACCATACATTTTAAAAGCATTGATGTGCTTCAATTACCTGTCTTCGAGTCTGGCTACCAGGTATAATTTTCTTGAAAACATTCTGCAGACAAACAACTCTTTTTTTCTACAACATTCTTGATAACCATTAATTCCCTACAAACATCAGAACCTTTTTTTTCTGCAGACTTGTAAAGTTTGTCTATTACTGACAGACAATGTCTGCTATTTGACAACAAAGACAAAGAACCCTTGATGAACATCATGAATACCAGATATAAACAGAAACAGATATTTATTTAGTGATGATCAAAACAAAGAGAACCGAACAAACTAGACAAAGAAATAACCAACTCCGACACAACCAAAACAAGACCTGAACCAAACAGATCTGTCCTTAAGTTCTCTTGCCTAGTAATCTGAAATAAGACAAAAACATTTTTAATGTCATGTATAAGAAAAAATAATTTTCTAGAATTTAATATGTTAATAACCAGGTTAAACAGTACATGTATTTGAAATTCTGTTCCACTATGTATATAGTACAGAATTAGAAACAGGCCAGTTGATAAACTAAAATTGAAGGTCAATATTCATGTATGTACATGTATTGTAACTGAATATGGTGCAGCTGACCATCAGCATCATGTCAAATTAAATAGTTGATAATAGTTTTGGAGTGTGGACATGATAATCTAAAATAATTTTTCACCATACACTGAACAACTAAAAATGTAGAATATGATAATAACCCTGACCTTCCAAGTGCAACATGTAAGTTCTTGGTTGTTGTCACCAGCCGCCATATTATTGGAAAATTACTGATTTATAGTGACTTTCAAAAACCATCGAAACGCAACTTGGTTTGTTCAGTGAAAATACACCAGAAAATACATCAGTGAAAATACACCAGAAATGCAATCTGTAAGTCACACCTCGATCACAAAAAATATCAATTATAATAAAATAAACCACAAGATGATAACAGATAACCTGAAAAACACACCTATTCGTCGATGCCTTACAAAATTGGCAAAATTCTTCACTGTACAGCCACACTCATACACATGAGGGCGCTATTCATTTGAAATGAAACAGCTTATTTTTATGCAAATTAGTTAGGCAGGCTCAAAACTGTAACCGCAATAGCCATTGTGTGCTTTGCACACAGGAATCAAATTTGTCTGAAATATGCTCACTCACTAAAAAACATGATTATTGTACCCTGTGGTACCCAAGGCACTAAGTCAAACAAGTATGTTAATTAATTAAATAGTAATTACCAGTAATGAGTATTCTTGTGTTGACCTGTCTTTAGAAAATGTATACTATAACAAGGGGGTGGTAAAAATTTCATCAAGAAAATTAATATACCTGTGGTATCCCACATGAAAACTATACAAAATGTCAATGTCTGTTTTATTTATTACAAACTGTCACTACAGGTAATGTTGTTAAAATGGGTTTTGTCTGGATAAAAGTTTTTTATTCTTGGATTATGTTATCAGAAGTGTTAAATATAATATAACATCTTGTTTGAAATGCTGTTACACGACTATTAAGAAAACATAGTACAAGACAACTTTTTGTAGAGAAATAAGCCACAAACACGGTGCTAAAGTTTCACAGGTCACAAACTTGTGAACTTACTTTCAAGATGGCTGCTTTTGTTATGTAAAGTATTTCCTTGTATGTGCAGACAATTCTTAGCAATCTTGAATACAATTCTCGCAATCAATGCATATTTTATATTTGTGTTATTATAAATTAGAGATAAGATATATGTTTGTTTCATGTGAGATGCAGACATTGAAACTATCTTTACAATGTAAGAATGCCCCGTCGTAATTGTTACACAATTCAGTCTGTTCACACAGTATAAGATTTATATAGTTTTCCACACCCACTCACTTTGTACTAATTTCTACTGAAAAATAGTTAAATATAAAAAGCATCTTACTTATTGTACTCACTGTCTACAGCTTTATAAAATTGTATTAGGTCTCTGTTTTTGTTACCTACCTGTGTTTTAGATTCAATAGCTTACAAGCGTATATATAAGGTTCCTGTTTCCGTCTCGACAGACAATGTCCTACTTGTATGACGTATGTAGATGTACTGGTAAAAGACTGGGCTTTGTGTGTCAGGTGGTCAGGTGACCTTTCACCTGTTACTAATCATCACATTTCAATGAAACTTGGTACATCAATGTCTGAGGACAATGCACAGACCTGATAGGTTTCAGATTATTATAAATTTGCATAATTAATTAATAACAAGTTTTGATATTTCAAGTACTAGTAATCACATTTCAATGAAACTACTACGTATATGATCTAGGACAATAGACAGACCTGGTTAGTTTTGGGTTAAAATCTGTTCATATTTATTACTTGATTTGCATAATTAGTTTTCAAGTTTTCCAAAATCTCAAGTACAAGTAATTTTGAATTATCTTTTAATGTGGCCAATACTCTCAGCACACAGTTCTTTCTTTAATTTTAGTTATTTATTAGAGAGCAACAGGTTTTATCAGAAAGTATTGTTAGGGTAATACTCAACTAACAATACAATGTATTTGATCGGGGCGGGAAATGTGAATGCAGGGCGCTTGTTGACCGATGCAGGGCGCACGACTACCTATGCAGGGAGCACGACTTCCTATACAGGGCGCTACGCCCTGCCAAAACCCCTCGTGGAGAACACTGCCAATCTAAGATGCAAAGTAGTAGAAAAGTGGAGCAAAATGCGAATCTAAGATGCAAAGTAGTGGAAAAGTGATGCAAAATGCGAATCTAAGGTGCAAAGTAGTGGAAAAGTGGAGCAAAATGCGAATCTAAGATGCAAAGTAGTGGAAAAGTGATGCAAAATGCGAATCTAAGGTGCAAAGTAGTGGAAAAGTGGTGCAAAATGCGAATCTAAGGTGCAAAGTAGTTGAAATGTGCTGCAAAATGCGAATCTAAGGGGCAAAGTAGTGGAAAAGTGGTGCAAAACGTGGAACTAGGACGTGACACTATCTTGGAACATATTAATGGGCAATGGGGTTCCCCGACCTAAACTCCATCCCGGTTTGTTGCACGTTCTTTCTTTAATATGAAATAATCAAATATGAAACATATGTAATAATAACAGAACCCCACACCCTCCCCGAGGCTTTCGTTGCGTATGAAAGTTACTTTCAAATGAGATGCGGTGTATTCTGCTGTATTGAGAAATACTATGTCAGCTACAAAAGATTTTTTAAATTGTGCTCTTACTTCTTTATGTAATATAGTTCGGATAAATTGAGTGTAACCCCAATAAGAGGATCGGCAAGGGGTATTTACTGTCGGACGAAACTTGACCAGTATATTCACCTTTCAGTAGTGTATATAACTACATAAAAACATTTGCCGAAACTAACAATATTTAATCAGTAAATTGTTCGTTTCGCTAATTACAGATAGTCTAAAACATGAGTCTGGCATGTTATTGGATTTCAAAATATGTCTGGGATAAGGTAAGTACATTTTATCAATGAAATGAGTCCGGCGTGTTATGGGATTTTAAATTATGTTTGGGATATGGTAAGTACAATTTATCAGTGGAATGAGTCCGGCATGTTATTAGATTTCAAATTATGTCTGGGATATGGTAAGTACAATTTATCAATGGAATGAGTCTGGCATGTTAATAGATTTCAAATTATGTCTGGGATATGGTAAGTACAATTTATCAATGGAATGAGTGTGGCATGTTATTGGATTTCAAATTATGTCTGGGATATAGTAAGTACAATTTATTAGTGGAGTGAGTCTGGCATGTTATTGGATTTCAAATTATGTCTGGATATGGTAAGTACAATTTATCAGTGGAATGAGTCTGGCATGTTATTGGATTTCAAACTATGTCTGGGATATGGTAAGTACAATTTATCAATGGAATGAGTATGGCATGTTATTGGATTTCAAATCGTGTCTGGGATATGGTAAGTACAATTTATCAATGGAATGAGTGTGGCATGTTATTGGATTTCAAATTATGTCTGGGATATGGTAAGTACAATTTATCAATGGAATGAGTGTGGCATGTTATTGGATTTCAAATTATGTCTGGGATATGGTAAGTACAATTTATCAATGGAATGAGTGTGGCATGTTATTGGATTTCAAATTATGTCTGGGATATGGTAAGTACAATTTATCAATGGAATGAGTGTGGCATGTTATTGGATTTCAAATTATGTCTGGGATATGGTAAGTACAATTTATCACTAAAATAATCAAAAACAACCTATTGATTTGTTGCTATAATTTTAACTTCTCTCCCTAGGAAATTATTTTCACTGAGAACAATGAGATTCTTCAGCAACATGAATTTAATATTCAACTCTAATATTTAATAATTCTATTTTCAGATATCCCACTTAGTGACTTGAGGCTGTAGCATTATTATTTTGATTTTATTTGCTGTACCAACGTATTCATCTCCTACAAATCTATCAGCAATGTTTGTTTTCTTTTTCTTTTACGGGTAAGTAATTTATCATCTACACTTACCATATATATAATATAATTTGCATATATAATCAATATTCATGTCTTCTTGCAGTTGTATGTGTAACTTTTTGTCCTATCATTGTAATCATTGATACTTTGTTCGATAAGTCATTAATTATTCATGTTTGCTGACGAAATATGGGACATAATTTGCATATTGCATGAATATTCATGTTTTGTTATCATTAAGGCTTCATACCATACACCATGTTGTGGCAACTTTAATTTTCTATACTATAATTTTCATCTGTGACAACAGAAATTCACTTGTATCTGATTTATTTTATTAAATGCTTACAGTGAGGTAAGCTTTGTCTGTTACGGACAGTGCATTTCGTTATAAATCATTAAGTCGATCAATATGTGACAGTACAGATTTGTTGATTTATTAAAGATTTATTGCAGTAAATATTATCATATATACAAGCAATTTGATGTTACTGTCACAACTTTAGAAATGAAAATTAAATTATTTATATGATGTATTCCTAGTATATGAATGATAATCTGCTGATTTGCATACTGTACTCATAACTATGCGCACATCCCATTTTTGGGGTATTTCTGTTTCTGGGGTTACAATTGACTAAGCAGCCATGTCTTCTGAAATGTCGCAAATTATACCGTTAATTAAAGTCATGAAACCCGGTCATTTATATCATTTTACTTTTCCGCTTAAAACAGTATGTGTTATAATACATTTAGACTATCGTGAATGTGCTGTGAACAAATAAACGACAATTCAATGTGACCTGTTCGCAGATGTAAAAGGTGTTAAAATACTTCTTCAAGAAATTGCAAATCACCAGTTTTAAAAATCATATCATTTGCTTCTGCATTGCATTGTCAAGAATTTCATCATTATTATTTGGAAATTGGTAAAACACAGCATTCTAATAACAGACTTGACCTGTTAGAGGGCGCTGTTGCAGATTAAATCTTGCATGTGCGTATTTTTTGTGACCCTTTCTTTTTCGTAATTGTAAAAGTGTTGTGGAAATCATTAACAATGTAACTCATTTCGCAATTTTATTCTCCCCCTAAAAGACATTACATTCCCCCTAATAATTGTCTATTGTCCAATGTTTCAAGTGGAGAGTTCAACTAAGCGCCCACTCCCTACATTTTTAGAGCTGAGTACCCTGGACGTGAAGATGCATGTTAATTTATTTCTAGTATTCGAATAGTAACCAGCTCATTTCCATACGTCCACTATCAGGCATATGCACAATAATATAATAATAATTTTATTCAACACGAAAAACTAATACAGAGTAATTTTATGGTTGTAAAACAAAAACAGAAATAATACTTCACGCAACTAATAACACAAATAGCACATTAAATACATATAATTATAGAACGAGGAAAAAACATGAGCTAATGTTATTGTTTAGGACAAAGTAAAACTGAAGTACAGTTCACTTCACCAAAATCACAAAGACATTGAATAAATGTAACTAAGAATGGAAGAAAAAAAATACATGAAAATTAGTATAACAATAAAACTACTAAGCTACTAAATATGCCATTGCATTAAAACTACCTGCAGACTAATTTGATGGAGTTGCTATGTTTCATCTCTTAAGTTCATACTTGTATGTATGAATTGTGCAGTTTATATTCCTGCAAAGCTTGTCATAATTAATCAAAATTTTTCTCCTTCATTCATTTTCAAGAATTAATATATTTAAATAATTTATTACAGGGTACGTCATATTTATTGCATCCTATTAAGAAATGATACTCGTCTTCAATTTTATCATCTGTGCAGAGTTTACATATTCTTTCGTTTCTAGGAATTTTCTTTTGTCTGCCAGTCTCAATGAGTAGTTTATGGTCAGAAATTCTAAATTTGCAAAATAATCGCCTTAATTTAAATTTTTTTATATCATTTAAATAATTCTCCATATTGAAGGTAGTTTTAAATTTTCTGTATGAAGGTAGTTTTTTTGTTGCTCCATTTATTTTGCTGTCATTAAAAAATCCCCTACTCCATGTTTTTACATAATTTTCTCTGAGTACCTCTCCTATCTTCTTTTCATGTTGTTTGGATAATTCTGAAAGATTGTTGTTTTTAGTTATCTGTTCTATTCTTTCTACCCATCCTGTTTTCCAAGTTTTTATTACCATAAAGGCAGTTGCTACAATGTTGGGAATTTCTGGGGATTTTAGTCTCAACCAATATTTTATCATCTGTGTTTTAATTTTGACGTTCAATGGATATCTCTGCAGCTCTCCAAAAATAGAAGTTTTTGTTACATTTTTACTGACACCTAAAAGAAATCTACAGAATGCAAACTGTACACTTTCTATAATGTTACTATGTTTTGCTAACAGACCAATCAAGTTTAAACTTTACGAATACATCACACATTAAGGCATATATATCTTGCATCTAAATTACAAACAGGAATTATGTCATTTACAATAAAATTAACCACCTGTTGATATTAGTTGTAAAAATAACCACCTCTAATTGTGCTATATTAGGGCCATATGGATATGTGCAGTATTATCTATAAAAATTAACAACCTGTGAATTTTCCTATATAAATAATCACTTGGTTATGCACACTATTGTCTATCAAAATTACTATCTGTTATAGTGCACTGTTATAGCTGTAAATACCTGCTGATGTACAGTATTGCACATAAATATACACCTATCCATGTACATTATTAAAATAATAACCTGGTGATCATGCCTTTTAATGACAATACTGGATAAATATCAACCACTTTCACTGTGAATATTCACAGTATAAAAATGCAATTTTATTATTCTAGGAAAAGCTATGTTTACAAAATAGCAACTGAAAATTTGGAAGAAGATGTAGAAAGAGAAGAAAGTAGAATTTTGAGAGGAGACTCGGATGATGTCCTCAAACTAAAGAACCTAACTAAGGTATTACCACATTACATAGGAAATGTACTTTACTAGTTTCGGCAAGTTTATTACTTCGTGGTGGTGTTCCAGGATTATCCAGTATGTCTGTGTGATGGACAGTTACTACATTCATATAGCAACATATTCTTTTATTTACACTTATGTGATGCTGGAAATTTAAATTAATGCCTGAAGCATTCTGGGAAATGTGAATATTCCTCCCCTTGAAGCCTCTTTCTGAGCTTGAACTAATAGTGCGCCCTCAACATGATTATTTGTGCATATTATCACTGAAAATAATCTGTGAATACACATGTTGCATATTCTATTCATAACTTTTCACTGAATATAACAACATATATTTATTATTTCTCTGAATATTTCAGGTTTATAAAAAGAAATCGTCAAACTTGGTTGCTGTTGATAGATTGTCTTTTAGAGTTCCCCAAGGACAGGTTTTTGGCAATTATTGAATTGAAATCAGTTTTCTGTGTAAATTTTCTTTCTTCTCAGTCTTCATCAACATACCTGTTTTGAGAGATTATATTTTGAACACTTGAAATCAGGTTGAAAAAAAAAATCAATATTCATATACCGGTATAGAAGCTATCAGCAAAATGAAAATGTTGCTGTTTTTGTTTGCAAAACCACAGACCCTCTAAAGTCTATAAAGGGACTGTGACGATAGATGATGGCAGTGACATACAAAGCATTTTTATATTTGTCACTGATATGAATTTCCTAGTTTGTAGGTGCAATGGTTAACACATTACAACTTTTCATTATATATATGTATTCTGTAATTGTAGTGACATCATTTTGTCGATGCACTTTTAGTAATCCACTTTCATTTCTTATGTTTTCACTAAATTTCTATTCTATATGATTATGACACTGTAATGATTTATTAGAAGAACTTGTCATAAATATCCGCATTACAATCCTATTGTTTTCTGTTTACAACACATATCCATTTCATCCAGTGTTTTAGATTACTCGGTATGAATGGTGCCTTTGGAATTTTGACTGGTGATCTACCGATCACATCGGGTGATGCTTATCTCTATGGATACAGGTAAGCAGACCATTATTTTGCTTAGTACCTGTTCAGATACAGTTTGACATCTGTGCTGTGTATTTTTAATCGAAACATCACTTTCTTGTGTATTATTTTTCTCTATTCATGCTGTAAAATACATTTTTTTTAAATTCACACAGACAACACATATGCGAAAGCAATAATAAATTTGTAGAACACAGCAACATATTTAATTCAGTATAAAAAAACCATACGTATTGCAACAATCGGTCAAATAGTTTAAAAAAGTACACTCTATGCATTAACAGTAAGATATGGGGTCGATATAGCCAACAATGTGCTATTAATGCAAACCCTTACCAAATTGTATGCCCCAATAGTATATTAATTGTATACATATTCTGTACAAAAAGTATACTTTTTTGAAATTGTGTACATTATGTGTATACAAAATTCATACATACAAGAAAACAGCAGTACATTATTTGTATACAAAATTCATACATACAAGAAAACAGCAGTACATTATTTGTATACAAAATTCGTACATACAAGAAAACAGCAGTACATTATTTTTATACACGCTTTATACAAATTCATTAATGTATATTTGTTGTATACTAGAAAAGTACAGACTTTTTGCATAGGATTCAATGCCTAAATATTGTATAATTTACATATACAAAAAATGTACAATATCATGACTAAGAAATAAAGAGTAACCAAAAAAATTTATGTTAGAATCATGTCAGAATGAAGTATAATTTATGTATATATTAATTGTACAAATTATTGACTTGGATCTTGACAAATATTAGTACTATTTATGTATACATAGAATGTACAAAAATTGGACTTAGAATCTGAATAAACTTAACTTGGCCCAATAATACAATATATGCATACATAAACTGTACAAAAATATGGAATTTAATATTCAATTAAATTCATATGAGAGTATAAAAACATTTTTAATAGATTAATTACAGGAAAACTAAACTATATTTTTGGATATCAGTAAAATTATATTTTTACTACAGTTTACTGAAATAATTCAGTCATTATAAGAAGAGTGTATAACATATTTCCCAAGAGAGTTGTTTAGAGTTTGCCTAATTTGCATATATTAAAAATTATCCTGTTTTGGATCCTAACATGACTTATTGCCAATTTTTATGAACTTTTTCTTGATCAATTTAACTAAATTAAAATTTAATTTCCCATTATATATCCAGTTTTGGCATTTTCAGTTGAGCAAAACACCACAACTAGTTTGTTGTACATCCTTGGCTGACATATATGTCAAACAGATACAACATAGGATGTAAATGAATGTACTTTAGTCAGTCGGGTAAGCATAGACAATTGATAAATTGAATTCTAAATGTAAGTATAGATAAATACATGCTGTTGTGTAATAAGACAATACACTTGGGCAAATGAAACACACAATAAAATTGAATTTCATTTTGTTAAATAAATGCCCTTTTTATGAATTGAGCTTTGTACAATTTTTGTATACAAAAGTGTTCCAAATATGGGATATTTCTTGTATACAAAAGTACATTTTCTGTACACTATTTGCATAGTATTTACATACTTGTTGTATACAAATCTGTTCCAAATATAAGGTACTTCTTGTATACGAAAAATTATACAAAATATGTACAGATTTATTCGGAATTTGTATACTTTTTGCACACAAAAAGTATACATTTTGTTTAATGAATTTTGGTAAGGGAATTGGCGTACAGGGGGGAACTAGACTTTGAATAGTAACACATGTGACTCACTAGTCCAAAACTCGCTGTCAAATTTAAAGCATGGTCTACGAACAGTTGGTGTATCACAACCCAATCTATCAACAACTTAACTATATCAGAGCTATAGAAGGTGTTATTTTTCTCAAACAAAGATCATGAACAAATCTGTTGACCGTTAAATGACACACACAATAATACAATTTAAGTACTCGGGGTACGACAATCCAAACATAAATGGTGTGTCAAACTACAACAAGGTTGTTAAAACACTTTCAAAAATATGGGCAAAGTTTGATCATGTGTCTCTAGCAACACAAAGGAATTTCTAATTTGCTAGATGCAATCATTAAAAACATAGGATTAATTATTCCAAAATCAGGCAAATCGCTTTAATAAAAACACAGTATGTAATCAGTGCACATGCAACATTAGCTTCAATTATATGGAATGGTTGTCTTGGCAACCAAAAATTGTCATTCTGTGCAACAAGATATAAAAGTTCACTCATCATACAACTACATTAATTGAATAAAGCTCAAAATGATTTAAGTGTAAGCATGCAATCACTCAGCATTAAATGATTAAATTTGTCATTAATCAGTGCTCACACCAAAGCCTAAGGGACTGTGTATTGTCCAACAATTCTGTAAACGGAGATAGAAAGTCTTGACGATGCATAGAATCTCGACGTACGCTGTTAATACACAATACTGGATACAGTTCAATTTGCTGTGAAGGATACCTTTATCAGAATATATTGTTCAAACCTTCAAACAAATCTTGCTTAATGCGCAACCCAGTACTCAATCAAATTGCGAAATGCTTCAATCATACTCCATCGATTCCATCGATCAATTGTTGTTAGTATACTCACATTTCAGAATTAGTTCACTTCCGCTTGATTCGGAAAATTCTTGTTGGTGTACATCCGTAGTATGGCCGCCACCATATTGAATCTAATGGGATCTGATGACATCTCGCAGAACACGGCAGTTCCATGTGGTTTCAAAATTTAATAGTGAACATTCACCTCTGAGAAATATATATATATTGAAATATGATTTTTTCGTGGACAAACACAGTCGCTGTAGTGTTCATTGAGTCCATTTGTTACAGATTTTTTGATCCGTTTGTTGATTTTTTACGAAAAGACGGTTTTGTACCTCTTGACTTGCTCATGGTCATCATACTTCCTGCACTTGAGTTGGCCTTCATGCGTTTTAGTGACTGGACACATGGTTTGGTTCCCATCAAATAGTCCGATTGGCATCCTCGTTTCTTATGCCGATCTTCTCACTGATCAATGTTCTCACTCAATAAAATTACAAATGCTATAATAATTAACTAAATAATACTTCAAAAACAAATCAAAACTATGGTTATACAGGAAACAACAAAAACTATCACTTATCGCCGCTAGATGGAACAATGACTAAAAGACGTCTTCATTACAAAAACACAATGTAAACTTTTTCTAGTCTTGATTAGATAAGAAATAATACAAAAAAATATGCCTGACTACAGAGAATTCTAATTATATAAGTGCTTTATAACTTTTTAGTAGCTGAGCTTTTATGAAAATATTGGTGTGAAAGAATGTAAACATAAACATTATTTAAAAAAACTTTCAGTACAAACTATGGATTTAAAATCTTTATAGCTTTCTAATAAAGATATGTTATAAATGGCTGACTGGTGGCCACTAAAGCAATTATTATATACGAGATGTTGTAAATCTACTATCAAACCCGACTACATAATATGTCCTATTGGCAGCCATAAGATTGATGAATCCTATTATTATGAGGTTATATGGTTAAGACAGTATAGCGAGAATATTGCCAATATAGCACAGGGTGATAGGACTATGTACAGTTCTAGTACTGTATCTGTAGTGTTATTATTATATATCTTTCTGATCCAATTACATGGTGTAGGGATGCCCATAACCAATGGAAATTATCAGAACTTTGCGAAAAATATCTTGACAATACCACATATAGATCCATATTTATTCAAAACAGCTACCCCAGACAGATACAATCTGCCAGATATTTATACCCTGAATTTATAGCTATTTTGACAGTAAATAAGACCCATATATATATACTTAAAGAATTTTGAAAATCAGGACCTATTTCAGTGACACGTCCCTGATTGGTAATTTCTATATAGTACCCCCTTCTCTCGAAACTTGATGACAGATATTTTATATAATAATTGAGCATATTAGCAATTTCAGATCACAGTTAGTTTCATTCAAACTCATTTTAAATGATAACCTAAAATGTTCTAATTTGCAGTGGAGTAGGTACATTCCACTAAATAAAGACTATTTACATAACATTGATTTGTAATTCCTGAATACATCTGTTCAAATGCTCAAGAACAATTGGACGAATCTGTATAATATAATGTCCTTCACTTCCAGTGCTGTGCAATTAACACATTTTAACCAATATCAATTGCAATTGTTATCACTCTGTCGTGATCTAAATCTAAAACTGTAATTACTGTGCAAAGATTTTAACACAATGGTTCTCCCAGTCGACTACAACCACTCTACATGGTACATCATCAGTTACTGCTACATCTGATGGTAAATTCAGTCCATCAGTGTTCTTATCAATACGACAGATGAAACGACCACTTCTATCAAACTTTTGTACCTTATTATTCGAATTAGCCACATATACATATCCATCATTATCAATAGCAATGCCACGTGGTCTGTATATCTGACCATCTCCTTTACCTGAACACTTGAATGAATACATGTACTCATCATCTGTATTGAAGACTTGTATGCAGTCATTGTCATAATCACCTACAAATAGTAATCCATGATTGTCTACAGCCATGTGGTGTGGTCCCTTAAATTGTCTTGCTTCACTTCCATAACCTCCTCCAAATGATTTGATATAATCTCCATCTTTTGTGTATTTTCTTATCAAGTGACCATCTTTATTTGTCTCATCACCAACCTTCCCATCCCAGTCAGATACATACACCATACCATCAGCAGGCCTAACAGCAATGCGTTGAGGATGCTTTATGTTCTCACTGAATTGTTTGATCACATGACCATTCATATCACTGATAACAACTTGTTTATTATCAAAATCTGTCATGTAGTATTTGCTATTGAATATGCACACATCAAGTGGAACGCATTTTTCAATTTTTATAATATTTTTATAATTTCCATCCTTGTCTGTAATTTGTAGTCTTTTATTACCCCTCTCAGCTGTAACAATGTCACCATTCTTATCTATTGTGACACCAATTGGCTTATTATATTCCCCTTTTCCACTGCCATTTTTACCAATGGTCTTCACCAATCCTTTAATGACATTGAACTGTGCAGGTGTTCCTGGTATTGGCTGATTGTCTATTGTCAATGACACTTTATATTTTCCATCTATTTCTCCATGTACCATCACTGTGTGTGTTCCATCATTGTTATCCTGTACTTTGATATCGTCACTTGATCCATCAGGTTTTGTTACTCTAGCCTTAACCACCTGGCGTGGAATGACTTGTTTTCCTTGTTTATCTCTGGTTGTTACCATTAAAGTTGCAGTGTCACCTTTGATCAGTTGTTTTGGGACATTATCAAGACTACAGTTTTGTTGACATGCGTTTGTTGCCAGTATTCCTACATCATCTCTCCCTGGATGAGGTTTGAACTCTATTACATCAGGAATAAGTTGTAGCTTAGTTTCCATGGCAATCAACCCATCAATTTGTTGTTGGTAAACTTGTTTGGCACTCAATATCTGTCCAGGATTCCCATGTTGCACCAGTGTCTCTAGGTAGCTGCAAGTACTGACTATGTTTCCATGTTTCATCTCCAGTTCATCAACTTTGATTTCCATATTCTTTACTCTAGCTGTATATTCTGTCTTCAACTCATCCACCAATCTTTCCTTCTTCTGCTTAACTACCTCTATTTGTCTTCTCAGATCTTCCAAGATTTCATCTGTTTTCTTGTTTATCTTTGCTTCTTCTTCTTTACAGCAGGTTTTTAGTTTATCACAGGCTGCCTTGGCTGACATTTTACTTGTCTCAGCTTCATCTGCTTTCACTTTTAACTTCCTGACCTTCCCCTTTAATTCGTCAGAATACTCATCTGCCACCTCTTTAATATATCTGTGTTTGTGTTCAGGAACTCTATGATCTATGATTGTACACTCCATACATATAGGTGTCTGACAGGTATCACAGTAGTACTTCAACTGGTTACCTGTGTGGACATTGCAGTATTGTATCGACTGTACAGCAAATGGCTTCTTGTTCTTTGTCTCTTGATATTCGTCAACCGATAGAACCTGATGAGATTTTGTTGTCTTGGTTTTTTTATGTACTCTAGTACAAGGTGTACAGGAATACTGTTGGCATTCAACACAGATGGAGGTGACTTCATTTTCTTCACAAAATTCACACACTTTAGGGGTACCAGCTACCAGTTTCTCGGGTATCTTGTCTAGAAGTGAGCTCATGAAGAAATTAGACTGCAGATCATTGATAGGTACCTTTACTGACCTGTTACAAGTTGGACACATCAGTGTATCAGCTACTCCTTTCTCAGCTAGTTGTACTAGACACTTCTTACAAAATGTATGTTGACATGGTAGTATCTTTGGGTCTGAATACCGCTCTAGACATATAGCACAACACAGGAAGTCTTCATTAATCTCCGCCAAGACAGCACCAGCATCTACTACATCCGAGGCAGCTGCAGCCATGGTTAGACAATAGTCTGTAATATATAATGTTAAAATAACACAAGTCTAATATTATAAAATCTGAAGTGAAATCATATCTCCCATATATTAACTCACTTTTAGTTTGTGTGTCTCTGGTGAAAGCAGGTTATATACTAGTCTTGCAGATTATACACTAGTCTTGTATTTGTGTTCATTGATCAATGAATTTTAAATGCACACATTCCATTTTCATAAAGTTTGGAAATCATAAAATGATGAAAAATGTTTTTTCTGGAATTATATAATGGTCTATATAGATTAGATCCATGGGCATTTAACGATCTAGCCTTAAATTATGCTGGAATGGATAAAATAAATAAAATAATATTTTGTATATCATTTAGTGTTACACCTGGGGTAATGGGGTTGATCAGCTTGTGGGGGGAATACTTGGAAGCAAGTTGAGAATTTGACCAAAATAGTAAAACTGAGTTCCTAAATCCAGAATCGTTTATATGGTGCACAGATACATATACCATCCCCTACTGAGTTTAACTTTAGCATATTTTCACTAGCAATTATGCAATATGTTATAGATAACACATTTTATAAGTGCTTTTTATAAATACTGAGTAGTATTTATAATTAACATTCTAAGGGTATGTTTGTAAATGAAATAATAGATTCTCCAGTTAACTTGTATGACTGGCATAAAATCTAGTACTTGTATGAAATTTACACGCACCAGTAACTAAAATATAAACAGATATGTGACTTTGGATGATTTCACTCATTGTGCCATGGGAATAGGTTGACATAGGATATATTTGCATAAAGCAATTGAAGAACTGATTGACATTAAACTAAGCGTGTAATCAAAGAAAGCTTGGAAATCATTGAAGTATATTTTATTTTGGCAACAGACTTGCCTTTGTCTGTACCAAGTTTCATTGAAATTTGATAAATAGTACTATATCTGTGGAACACCTATGAATTGGTTAATTTATGCAGATAAGATAATTGTTAAGCACATAATCTAACCCTGAACATGTATAAGGCATATGAGTGGATGATATATTTGTGGAAAAGCTAAAAATTGGCTAATTAGGTCATTAATATGCATGTATTTTAATCAAAAACATCAGGTTTATCCAAAAATATATATGTACCAAATTTCATTGTAATATGTTGGTACTTCTTCTTAAAATTGGCTAATTAATATGCAAATTAGGTAATTGATATGCAATAATTTCAATAAAAAAATAATCAAGTCTGAATATTCCAAAGCATCTATGCACATCTATTTCATTAAATTTGATAATCTATTCTGTAGATATCAGTGGAACAGACACACACACACTTCCCCGTGCAGTGTCTGACCTGACCTAGGAAGCTACAGAGAGACGCAACTAGACTCTGCCACAGGTGACATTTTACACCAAAATTGTTGGTATTTCGTGTTTTTTTAAATTTATTTATTTCTTATATCCCAAGCTTCTGTTGAAAAAAATGTGATATTTAAAATAAATATATCAAATATTTTTACATTCAGCGCTAAAACCTTAAAATGTTAAAATAATGAAAAAGTAGATGTGAATTGTTTATTTAATATGAAGTGCATTTGTATTGTTGCCTTGGGGTGATGTGGACGCATCGCCCCAGCCAAGTTTTTAGTTGACTGCTATGTGACGTCACAATTAAGTGACTCAGGGAAGTTTTTACCACCCATGCTTGCAGAGCCAGGGATGTTTGGAAAAAAGATAGCGAACGACAAAATCAAAAGATCAAAAGGTGTTTAGGTAATTTTCGCAAACATAAAATGCAACTGGGCGTGATTTAAAAATAAATTTCATACATTTTAAACAAGATTGCTCACATATGGACCGATACATCTACTTCCTCTGAGAACACTTTCGTTGCCACAGGTCACTAATGCCACATCGCTTGGCGCACCCCCAGGGAGCAACATGAACACACTAATGGCAAAGCAAAATGTAGATCCAGTCATTAATAGTGGGGTTTAAAAAGGCATATACTTTTTATTATTTTGATGACCATAGTTTTATTAAGGAATATAATAGTAAGGCTACCACTGTGTACTTTACTTATTTTACTAGTACCTGGAATAAAGTGTATGGTAAGAAAAAGTGATGGTGTGTTTAGCCTTTAGTGCCTCGCTAATGTTAACATACTGATAAACTATGTTTGAAGATTTGCTATTTTCCTATTGGACCTTGAGCAGAGGTGAGAGAAGGGTATTCAGTAAGTCTGATTTGTGCACTATAGCTATAGCAAGTTTGATAACTGTGGGACCCTGCACAAGGTAATGGGGCAGTGTTGAAGATGACCCCCCCCAGCGTACACACAGTAGTAAATTTTTTGTCAAATTTTCTAAGCATACCCTACATGTATTTTCACCCTCAACCTTCAACTTAATTTTTGTTGTCAAATTTCCCAGCCACCCTACAGAACTTACATACAATTTTCACCTTAATTTTCAACTATTTTTTTTCCAGTCCACGTACCCAACATTTACATACATGCGTTTCATATAGGGGAATGTGAATGTTTGCATTGTGGGATTGGTTGTAAATCTTTGAAAGGTCTCATGCCACTAATCAACCAATGGCTGCTCGTAGCCATTTAAATGCCTTGCAAGAACCAATGACATTTTTTAAATATTTTTTTCCTTAGGTGCTCCCTGTTTGAGGGCGTGATTACCTGGGTCAAATGTGAGACCAACATGTCGTCTTTTGTTTACTACTTAGCAGCTGTGTACCTGATGGGTTTATTCTGTGTGTAATTGGATTTTCTAATCTTGGTGTTTTTCCAGTGATTTTTCTAGGTGCAATCCAAATACAGTAGGTGTGTCTTGTTTACCTGAGATTCGTAAGAGTTTGAGATGGCCAACATGTTAGTTGTTTCATGTGGTTGATTAATGTCATGTTGATTTCCCATTTTTGAGCCATGTTTTCAACTTTGTTCATTATTTTCATATAGCAATCTCGTCATATGAGATTGTTGTTTTGACCATAATTATGGCTCTATTCACTGGAATTTATACATTTTTGGCAGATCTCATCTTACATAACCAAAGTTTACTTTGACCTAATTATTATAAGTTTTGACCTCTTTTGACCTTGCATAGATGTGATAATTATGAGGTTGTGTGTTTAAGCATACATTTCATGAGATCAGCTCCATTTGGCAGGTGTAGTGCAAAGTAATTGGAAATCTTTTTTATTTTTATTTTACCACTTTTCTTGCTTTGTATTCAACTATTTAGACACAATGGAGTAATTTTTTATCCAGAAATGTTATATTTTGCTATGCGTTTCACCCATTTCTGTCAATCTCTTATATCTTGGTTGAAGATTTTGAAAATTTGTAATTCGGTATATTTTTTGCCCTAATCTTATTAATTTGATTTAGGCTGGGCTGTAGTCTGTAAATATAAATGTTTCTATTAAACTGGTCTAAAAATTGTATTCATTCATCAATGAATTATTCATGTCACTACTAAATTCAGTGGCCTTAGGAATTCTGAGAAAAATGCGTAACCCCCATTTTATGGTTTTTTTGTGTTATTTTCACATTATGGCAGACAATCTTAACAATTTGTAGTGCAGTCATTACTAATGTACCCTATTCAAAATTTAATGAGGTCAAACTCCCAAATATTCAAATAAATTCTCAAAATTGTGTTGTGTATCTTGTCACTGACAAGTTATTTGCATACTGTCAGTATATTAGCCAAGTATTACAACTCTTTCAATTTCACAATTATTGCTCTTTTCTCAGAATTTGTGTTAATAGTTTGCTAATTAATCCCATCTTGAGTTTATTATTGTACAGTGCTTGTAGCCCCCCCCCCCAATTAATCAGAAATGCTGTTGATTTGAATTTAATTTGATCAGGGATGTGTAATATGAGTATTTTATATCTAGACCCTTTTCTGGTTTGTATATTTTTATATTTATTTTTAAATCATAAAATTGTTTCCTTCAACTACTTTTTTTCACATAAGATTTGACTAAGCTTTTTATGTAGAGCAAATTCTATGTGTGGCCATGGTAAATCAAACCACTGTTGTGTTTTGGTATATCCAAGGTTGCCCGTCAAGGTCTCCAGCCTAAATGCAGATACCGTGGAATTGTTTTTTTGTTTTTAATTAATTGGAGAAATAATGAGCTGATGAATTGAGACGTTTGATTCAGCAGAATTTTTTTTTATAATTATGTGATAAACTACCTTCAATTGTCATAATTCTATGTATCATTTTTAGAAATTCATTAAAATTACTAATCATGGAAAATGTTGATCTGTACTTTTATGTGGTGAAGGAGAACATTATACTTTATAGTACTACATCTAATAATCAGGCTTATATTCATTGCCTACCATCTAATTTAGTGTTATGCTGAGTGTGTATGTTGCCAATTTCTACAACTAATTGTCTAGGTATAGGGCGCCACCAAGTGGTAGATGTTGATAAATAAATTTTGGGGATTTATTTTGCATGGGAAATTACTGGTCTAATGATATTCCATCATATACAAGATCAACAAGAACTTTATTAAATGAAGCATGTACGTAGCCAGTGTGACTGAAGAGCACTGTGGTTCAGAATAGAGTCATCCTCCCCACGTGTTCTTACCATAATGGTCTTTCTGATTTGTTTGAGCCACATATGATGTATTTGAAAATCTGATTTTATGGATTTATAAAAAGCATCTAGGCTGTAGAAATCTGAGACAAATTCACTGTTATAGTTTTTGTAATACATGTATGCATAATGTTCCTCACACAGGTTTACTCGATCAGGGATGTCTGTGACAGCAAGTTTAGATAATAAACTGAATACAGACAAGAATACAGTTTTGTTTTTAATATTTGACTCTTTAGTATTTTCTGTTTTGTTTTTTTTACAAACAAAGCATTTACAATTGTTTTCTATTTGCTTCAGGCATGTGGAACAAATACAGGCACAATCAGAGATATTAAGGGACTGGCCATTTTTCTCCGGCAGGGAGGATGCCAGGGAAAAACAGGGAGACCAAGCTATTTAAAAAAATGGATGGGGGGGGTATGCCTTCACCGCATTGCCTGGCGGGGGGTATCAATTTTATTATGTGCAGAAAGAAAATACATAGTTTAAACAGACACAACATTTACATTAATGATTTTTGGAAATTTTTTATTGCACAAAAATATTCAATTTCATGAACTTTCTTTTAACACTTTCCAAATTCAAACTTTTATGTTTGTAATATAAAGTTTAATGTATTTTTTAATTGTTAATAAACAACCAATGCATGCACTCAAATAGTTTTCTTATTTGAATGACTCATCAGAATACCAAAGAAAAAAATTAGTATGATATATTTGAATATATTTATCAATTTATCATTAATAAAATGATATGAATATATGAACTATTTGTAACTGTTAAATGTCAATATCAGAAGTGTTTTTTTAATGATTACTATGATTTGAAACAGTTTCGTGTGCTTCACATGTTCATTTGCCTTAAATAGCATTGTGTGGTTCATCACTGCCGTCCATGGAATCTTACCAATATCAATTTAGTCGCTTGTGGTAAAATTGATTAGCAAAAAAATGTTTATCACCTTTGTCATCATTTTTAATTATCCTTGCTATTTTCAACACAAGAGTGAATAAAACTGACTGCAAAATACGCCCATCGAGAATATATTGCAATATATTTCAATTTATTCTCTGGTATTACAATACATTAGTATAGTAATAATTAATATATATTACATGTACATTCTTTTTATTATTTTATTACTGAGAATGAGTTATATATTTGTTTTGTACTATAATTTCATATCTATATTAAAAAAATTATGTGGGTTATTAATTTCCATAAACAATATTCAAATATCCTTCTGGAACATCAACACTTACAGTCATTGGAACAGTATATCAAGGATCCATGATGCAAAGCCCATTCCATAAAATTTTAAATGTTCCTTGGTCGAAGTAAGAAACTAGGTGATAATATCAGAGCATGGGTCAGTTTTATTTAGGAACTCCTGTCAGAGCAACTGCACAAAACATAAGGACAAATTAACAGGTTCTAAGGATGGTATTTTCAGATTAACACTAGTTGTCACCTTATTTTCAGATAATGTGAAGGGGTACACCCTGTTTTGTTTTTTTGTTTGAGGTGGGTGGCAAAGTCTTTTTATACTTTGCGAAATCAGATTCCCCGGCACTCCCGGGCCAACGAAAATGACTAGTCCCTAAGAGCAGATACCATCCATGTTTTAAAGTTAGCACTTATGTTATGATACTATTTATTTGTTGATGCTACACCACACTTAAAGCGGAGGTGTCGTTGTGTTTTTAGCGTGTGTTGTTATTGTCGCTCGGGACTCAATTCCCGCGCGTGCGCAGGTGACGATCCTCTCGCTTTAATTTATGGACCTGCATGTATTTTTATCAGGATGGACAATTCTGGAAATAAGTGGTTTTACTCCACCATGAATAGGGTAAGGTCTTTTTTGGTAAACTGGTTTTCCATAAAATTATTTGAAATCAGTCTGTAATTTAAAATGCTTGGCTACACTATTCTTCAAGTGAATTTCAGTAAGACAAGTTAGGATAGTTTGAATGTTACCATCAAAACATAATTACATAATTACCCAATACCTTGAAACAAATAACATAATTTACAATAATCAAGCAGGGTTCCGTAAAGGTCACCACACAACAGACCACATTTTTGTACTGAAAACAATTGTTAAAAAATATCTCCAGCTAAATGGAAAATTATATGCATGCTTTATAGACTTCCAAAAAGCCTTCGATAGTGTCTGGCGTAATGGGTTGTTTTATAAATTACTCAAAAATGAAATAAATGGCAAAATCTATAATATTATTAAAAATATGTATTGTAATACAAAAGCATGCATTCGTTTAGAAAACAAAATCGCGGATATATTTGAGACAACAAAAGGTGTGAGACAAGGCTCTGTTATAAGCCCCACACTATTTAATTTATATGTTAATGATATGAGTAAATACTTGGAAGACAGATCCCTTGATCAGGTCACACTACATAACACAAAAATTAACTCGCTACTTTACGCCGATGATCTGGTGCTAATTTCAATAACAGAAAAAGGCCTACATAGTGCATTAAATAAACTGCAAGATTATTGCCAAAAATGGAAAATCAAAGTAAATCTTGCGAAAACTAAAATTCTTGTATTCAGAAGGGGAACACTACAGAGAAATGAACAATTCTATTATCAAAATGAATAACTTTGCTCATATAATTATCTTGGAATAATCTTTCAGTCAAATGGAAAATTTACAGAAGCTAGAGACAACCTAGCAGATAAAGCAATCAAAGCCATGTATGCACTAAAGCAGTCTTTACCAAAAGAAACAGACTGTAAAACGTACATCCATCTGTTTAATATATGTATCAAACCAATTTTACAGTATGGATCTGAAATTTGGGGAATGGAAAATATGAGTAACAATAACTGGGACAAAACTAAAACAGAAAAAGTGCACCTAAAATTCATTAAACAACTACTTGGGCTTAATAAATACACAGAGAATAGTGCATGTCGGGGTGAAATTGGAGCATTTCCATTGATAACTGAAGTGAAAATCAATATGATTAAGTTCTGGTCCCGTGTCACAGACAAGTCACAAAATAATTATACAAAGATAGCGTTAAGCGATCAGACTTTGTCAAAAGCACAATGGGAAACATCAGTCAAAAATAGCTTGACAGATGTAGTCCTCTCTAAAACATCACAGCTATCACATCAAAATATTAAGGAAATTAGCAGCACTATTAAACAACAATACATAACATACTGGAGAGAGAATATGACAAATGAAAAAACAAAACTGAGAACATACATTAAATTTAAAATTAATTACAATCTGGAAAATTACATTAATGTTTTGGAAATAATCAAAGAATATCAATGGCTAGATTCAGGACAAGTAGTCACAATCTAGCCATTGAAAAAGGCAGACATACCAATCCAAAAACCCCATTAGAAAATAGAATTTGTAAACAATGCCCATTACAGGAAGTTGAAGACGAATTACACTTTCTTTTAGTTTGCCCACGATAACAAACAGATAGAAATGATTTTATTTCCAATATTTTATTCCCCGAAGAAATCATTACCAACCTGCAAAAATTCACATATTTAATGAAAAGTAATGACAGAAATATAATAAAACTTTTAGGGGAATTTTTACATAAATCATTCATTTTAAGAAATGAGCTTTCTTTGTATATAATACCTTGACCCTTTTTTTCTATTTTTTTTTACGTTATCATACTTTGATATTATTTTAATCTCTTATATATTTATTGCTGTAAACCAATAGAACATTTGTAATTCTAAGGATGCAATAAAGTTATTATTATTATTATTAGTTACATTGATTTTTATTTTCAATTTTCCTCTGATTCGGTCACTCAATATAGATAATTTTGTTTATATTACCAAGAATGGCTTGTTTAACACTTCCAGACTTTGACTGGAAATACTGATACCAACATTTCCTGGTCATAATTTCTTGCTGTATGAATTTTGTACAATCAATCTTTACATATTTGCCCTCTATCCTCAGATAGTTGTGAATAGATGTAAATTTTTTCCACAAAGACAAATGAGAATGTTTATAGCATTGGCTACCCCAGACCATTCGTCCCGGTGTTATCGCTATCGCCTAGCGATAACACCGGGACGAATGGTCTGGGGTAAGCATTGGCTGACAAATATTTTCTGGACTGTCTTATGGCTTTTGACTGTTGTATTAATACACAAGAGACATGTCTTTTTTAAACATACATTTTAAAAGCATTGATGTGCTTCAATTACCTGTCTCTGAGTCTGGCTACCAGGTATAATTTTCTTGAAAACATTCTGTAGACAGAAAACTATTTTTTCTACAACATTCTTGATAACCATTAATTCCCTACAAACATCAGAACCTTTTTTTTCTGCAGACTTGTAAAGTTTGTCTATTACTGACAGACAATGTCTGCTATTTGACGGCAAAGACAAAGAACCCTTGATGAACATCATGAATACCAGATACAAACCGAAACAGATATTTATTTAGTGATGATCAAAACAAAGAGAACCGAACAAACTAGACAAAGAAATAACCAACTCCGACACAACCAAACAATCTAGTAATCTGAAATAAGACAAAAACATTTTTAATGTCATATATAAGAAAAAATAATTTTCTAGAATTTAATATGTTAATAACCAGGTTAAACAGTACATGTATTTGAAATTCTGTGCCACTATGTATATAGTACAGAATTAGAAACAGGCCAGTTGATAAACTAAAATTGAAGGTCAATATTCATGTATGTACATGTATTGTAACTGAATATGGTGCAGCTGACCATCAGCATCATGTCAAATTAAATAGTTGATAATAGTTTTGGAGTGTGGACATGATAATCTAAAATAATTTTTCACCATACACTGAACAACTAAAAATGTAGAATATGATAATAACCCTGACCTTCCAAGTGCAACATGTAAGTTCTTGGTTGTTGTCACCAGCCGCCATATTATTGGAAAATTACTGATTTATAGTGACTTTCAAAAACCATCGAAACGCAACTTGGTTTGTTCAGTGAAAATACACCAGAAAATACATCAGTGAAAATACACCAGAAATGCAATCTGTAAGTCACACCTCGATCACAAAAAATATCAATTATAATAAAATAAACCACAAGATGATAACAGATAACCTGAAAAACACACCTATTCGTCGATGCCTTACAAAATTGGCAAAATTCTTCACTGTACAGCCACACTCATACACATGAGGGCGCTATTCATTTGAAATGAAACAGCTTATTTTTATGCAAATTAGTTAGGCAGGCTCAAAACTGTAACCGCAATAGCCATTGTGTGCTTTGCACACAGGAATCAAATTTGTCTGAAATATGCTCACTCACTAAAAAACATGATTATTGTACCCTGTGGTACCCAAGGCACTAAGTCAAACAAGTATGTTAATTAATTAAATAGTAATTACCAGTAATGAGTATTCTTGTGTTGACCTGTCTTTAGAAAATGTATACTATAACAAGGGGGTGGTAAAAATTTCATCAAGAAAATTAATATACCTGTGGTATCCCACATGAAAATTATACAAAATGTCAATGTCTGTTTTATTTATTACAAACTGTCACTACAGGTAATGTTGTTAAAATGGGTTTTGTCTGGATAAAAGTTTTTTATTCTTGGATTATGTTATCAGAAGTGTTAAATATAATATAACATCTTGTTTGAAATGCTGTTACACGACTATTAAGAAAACATAGTACAAGACAACTTTTTGTAGAGAAATAAGCCACAAACACGGTGCTAAAGTTTCACAGGTCACAAACTTGTGAACTTACTTTCAAGATGGCTGCTTTTGTTATGTAAAGTATTTCCTTGTATGTGCAGACAATTCTTAGCAATCTTGAATACAATTCTCGCAATCAATGCATATTTTATATTTGTGTTATTATAAATTAGAGATAAGATATATGTTTGTTTCATGTGAGATGCAGACATTGAAACTATCTTTACAATGTAAGAATGCCCCGTCGTAATTGTTACACAATTCAGTCTGTTCACACAGTATAAGATTTATATAGTTTTCCACACCCACTCACTTTGTACTAATTTCTGCTGAAAAATAGTTAAATATAAAAAGCATCTTACTTATTGTACTCACTGTCTACAGCTTTATAAAATTGTATTAGGTCTCTGTTTTTGTTACCTACCTGTGTTTTAGATTCAATAGCTTACAAGCGTATATATAAGGTTCCTGTTTCCGTCTCGACAGACAATGTCCTACTTGTATGACGTATGTAGATGTACTGGTAAAAGACTGGGCTTTGTGTGTCAGGTGGTCAGGTGACCTTTCACCTGTTACTAATCATCACATTTCAATGAAACTTGGTACATCAATGTCTGAGGACAATGCACAGACCTGATAGGTTTCAGATTATTATAAATTTGCATAATTAATTAATAACAAGTTTTGATATTTCAAGTACTAGTAATCACATTTCAATGAAACTACTACGTATATGATCTAGGACAATAGACAGACCTGGTTAGTTTTGGGTTAAAATCTGTTCATATTTATTACCTGATTTGCATAATTAGTTTTCAAGTTTTCCAAAATCTCAAGTACAAGTAATTTTGAATTATCTTTTAATGTGGCCAATACTCTCAGCACACAGTTCTTTCTTTAATTTTAGTTATTTATTAGAGAGCAACAGGTTTTATCAGAATGTATTGTTAGGGTAATACTCAACTAACAATACAATGTATTTGATCGGGGCGGGAAATGTGAATGCAGGGCGCTTGTTGACCGATGCAGGGCGCACGACTACCTATGCAGGGAGCACGACTTCCTATGCAGGGCGCTACGCCCTGCCAAAACCCCTCGTGGAGAACACTGCCAATCTAAGATGCAAAGTAGTAGAAAAGTGGAGCAAAATGCGAATCTAAGATGCAAAGTAGTGGAAAAGTGATGCAAAATGCGAATCTAAGGTGCAAAGTAGTGGAAAAGTGGTGCAAAATGCGAATCTAAGGTGCAAAGTAGTTGAAATGTGCTGCAAAATGTGAATCTAAGGGGCAAAGTAGTGGAAAAGTGGTGCAAAACGTGGAACTAGGACGTGACACTATCTTGGAACATATTAATGGGCAATGGGGTTCCCCGACCTAAACTCCATCCCGGTTTGTTGCACGTTCTTTCTTTAATATGAAATAATCAAATATGAAACATATGTAATAATAACAGAACCCCACACCCTCCCCGAGGCTTTCGTTGCGTATGAAAGTTACTTTCAAATGAGATGCAGTGTATTCTGCTGTATTGAGAAATACTATGTCAGCTACAAAAGATTTTTTAAATTGTGCTCTTACTTCTTTATGTAATATAGTTCGGATAAATTGAGTGTAACCCCAATAAGAGGATCGGCAAGGGGTATTTACTGTCGGACGAAACTTGACCAGTATATTCACCTTTCAGTAGTGTATATAACTACATAAAAACATTTGCCGAAACTAACAATATTTAATCAGTAAATTGTTCGTTTCGCTAATTACAGATAGTCTAAAACATGAGTCTGGCATGTTATTGGATTTCAAAATATGTCTGGGATAAGGTAAGTACATTTTATCAATGAAATGAGTCCGGCGTGTTATGGGATTTTAAATTATGTTTGGGATATGGTAAGTACAATTTATCAGTGGAATGAGTCCGGCATGTTATTAGATTTCAAATTATGTCTGGGATATGGTAAGTACAATTTATCAATGGAATGAGTCTGGCATGTTAATAGATTTCAAATTATGTCTGGGATATGGTAAGTACAATTTATCAATGGAATGAGTGTGGCATGTTATTGGATTTCAAATTATGTCTGGGATATAGTAAGTACAATTTATTAGTGGAGTGAGTCTGGCATGTTATTGGATTTCAAATTATGTCTGGATATGGTAAGTACAATTTATCAGTGGAATGAGTCTGGCATGTTATTGGATTTCAAACTATGTCTGGGATATGGTAAGTACAATTTATTAATGGAATGAGTATGGCATGTTATTGGATTTCAAATTGTGTCTGGGATATGGTAAGTACAATTTATCAATGGAATGAGTGTGGCATGTTATTGGATTTCAAATTATGTCTGGGATATGGTAAGTACAATTTATCAATGGAATGAGTGTGGCATGTTATTGGATTTCAAATTATGTCTGGGATATGGTAAGTACAATTTATCAATGGAATGAGTGTGGCATGTTATTGGATTTCAAATTATGTCTGGGATATGGTAAGTACAATTTATCACTAAAATAATCAAAAACAACCTATTGATTTGTTGCTATAATTTTAACTTCTCTCCCTAGGAAATTATTTTCACTGAGAACAATGAGATTCTTCAGCAACATGAATTTAATATTCAACTCTAATATTTAATAATTCTATTTTCAGATATCCCACTTAGTGACTTGAGGCTGTAGCATTATTATTTTGATTTTATTTGCTGTACCAACGTATTCATCTCCTACAAATCTATCAGCAATGTTTGTTTTCTTTTTCTTTTACGGGTAAGTAATTATTCATCTACACTTACCATATATATAATATAATTTGTAAATGCACACCACAACAAAAGTAGAGTAAAAAACACATATTTTTATTGCAAACAGAAAACTGAATAAAATTGCACTAACTACAAAATACAAAACTATAAAAATACAAGACTGTAAAAAGGCTGGGCAGGGGGCCCCTTCGGTCGGTGGGTACCAAGGTCACGCAGGACCAGGGTCACACAAGGTCAAGGATTTCCTGCAAGAGCCGAAAATTTGGGGGGTGGCCATGAAAATGGCCGCCGCGCCCTTTAATGGGGGGCAGGATGGAATCCTTAGCCCAGCCACTCGACAAAAGGAGCCACACAGGTAGGATGAAGGGGTAGGTGGTGGGATAGCGAAATAGAGCCAGCGAAGCGTAGCAAACTATGAATGAATGGGGAACAAAGAAAATCTAAGAAAAGAAGTGACGCTACGTGTCGAGTGCAAAATAAAGACTGATTGGCTGAACAATGTTGACCAAAGGAACAACTCCCTGGTGGACAAAGGTCAAAGGTGACTGAAATCGAGGGGCATGTTGCTTAGTGCATTTACAAAAATAGATTTGACACTTACAAATCTCCACTTTGTAAATGCACACCACAACAAAAGTAGAGTAAAAAACACATATTTTTATTGCAAACAGAAAACTGAATAAAATTGCACTAACTACAAAATACAAAACTATAAAAATACAAGACTGTAAAAAGGCTGGGCAGGGGGCCCCTTCGGTCGGTGGGTACCAAGGTCACGCAGGACCAGGGTCACACAAGGTCAAGGATTTCCTGCAAGAGCCGAAAATTTGGGGGGTGGCCATGAAAATGGCCGCCGCGCCCTTTAATGGGGGGCAGGATGGAATCCTTAGCCCAAGCGAAGGGCATGAAGAATGAGAGTGACCGAAGAGACCCCCATGAAGTAAGTATTAGTAGGTAGGAAGGAACACTCGGCCCAGGGGACATGCAAATGGCGACCTGGGGGAGTTGGGGTCCTGAGTGCCAGGCAGCTGTGCAACCCAGGTGGATGATGGGAATGGACTGCGGTCCAGTTAAGAGCATGAACATGGTGACAGGGGAATGTTTGTAGGGAGGAATACACTGTGCTCTCGACCTACGCTGTCAATGTATGTGGGAAAGGAGGAAGGAACACTCGGCCCAGGGGACATGTAAATGGCGACCTGGGGGAGTTGGGGTCCTGGGTGCCAGGCAGCTGTGCAGACCAGGTGGAAAATGGGAATGGATTGCGGTCCAGTTAAGAGCATGGTGAAGGGAATGTTTGTAGGGAGGAATACGCTGTACTCTCGACCTACGCTGTAAATGTAAGTGGGAAAGGAGGAACACTCGGCCCAGGGGACATCTAAATGACGACCTGGGGGAGTTGGGGTCCTGGGTGCCAGGCAGCTGTGCAGCCCAGGTGGATGATGAGAATGGACTGCGGTCCAATGCAGAACAGGCACAAGGTGAATAAACACAAGAATACACAACGCAAGTTATGAAAACAATGTACTGAATCATATCGTGATTGTTAATGTTTTTTAAAAGCGAGCCACAAAAGCCAAACAGGTGTTTGGCCGAAAATAGATGAGTTACACGATTGACAATGCTTGGAATGCCTGTCTCAAAAGCTGTTCAGGTGTTTGAATGTAAACACGGTAGCAATTACTAGACCATCTACCAAGCGTTTGAATGAGGTGGTCGGGCAGATGGACACTTGCTGCAGTCGTAGCTGCTCCGATGCGAAATGAATGGCCGGCAAAAAGCTGGGGTTGCAGGCCCAGTCTGGCGAGGAGAGTGCGCAATGAAGTCGTAAACACATCACGGTTAAGCGGAGTTCTTTCAGGCAGCAAGAACAATGGGTCATTAGGTGTAGCATTCATACTTTTGCGAACAGAGAAGAATTGATGAAGTGTAGATGCTGGACATGATTGGTTGTGTGTAGGGAACAAACGAAGTTCGAACCCTCGTCGAAACTGGTCGGTCTTTGAAGTTTTTATACGAACTGATGCACAATCAACCTGTCCTGCAACCATGATAAAAAGTTGATTGCTTCAACATCATCAATGTTGGTGTAGAACACCACAAGTTGGTTGCTTCAACATCATCATTGTGGGTGTAGAGCACCACAAGTTGGTTGCTTCAATATCATCACTGTTGGTGTAGAACACCACAAGTTGGTTGCTTCAACATCATCAATGTTGGTGTAGAACACCACAAGTTGGTTGCTTCAACATCATCAATGTTGATGTAGAACACCACAAGTTGGTTGCTTCAATATCATCACTGTTGGTGTAGAACACCACAAGTTGGTTGCTTCAACATCATCAATGTTGGCGTAAAAACCCAAGTTGGTTGCTTCAACATCATCAATGTTGGCGTAAAAACCCAAGTTGGTTGCTTCAACATCATCAATGTTGGTGTAGAACACCACAAGTTGGTTGCTTCAAAATCATCAATGTTGGTGTAGAGCACCAAATGTTGGTTGCTTCAACATCATCAATGTTGGTGTGGAACCCCACAAGTTGGTTGCTTCAACATCATCAATGTTGGTGTAGAACACCACAAGTTGGCTGCTTCAATATCATCAATGTTGGTGTAGAACACCACAAGTTGGTTGCTTCAACATCATCAATGTTGGCGTAAAAACCCAAGTTGGTTGCCTCAACATCATCAATGTTGGCGTAAAAACCCAAGTTGGTTGCTTCAACATCATCAATGTTGGTGTAGAACACCACAAGTTGGTTGCTTCAAAATCATCAATGTTGGTGTAGAACACCACAAGTTGGTTGCTTCAATATCATCACTGTTGGTGTAGAGCACTACAAGTTGGTTGCTTCAACATCATCAATGTTGGTGTAGAACACCACAAGTTGGTTGCTTCAACATCATCAATGTTGGTGTAGAGCACCAAAAGTTGGTTGCTTCGACATCATCAATGTTGATGTAGAACACCACAAGTTGGTTGCTTCAACATCATCAATGTTGGTGTAGAACACCACAAGTTGGTTGCTTCAACATCATCAATGTTGGTGTAGAGCACCAAAAGTTGGTTGCTTCGACATCATCAATGTTGATGTAGAACACCACAAGTTGGTTGCTTCAACATCATCAATGTTGGTGTAGAAAACCCAAGTTGGTTGCTTCAATATCATCACTGTTGGTGTAGAGCACTACAAGTTGGTTGCTTCAACATCATCAATGTTGGTGTAGAACACCACAAGTTGGTTGCTTCAACATCATCAATGTTGGTGTAAAGCACCAAAAGTTGGTTGCTTCGACATCATCAATGTTGATGTAGAACACCACAAGTTGGTTGCTTCAACATCATCAATGTTGGTGTAGAAAACCCAAGTTGGTTGCTTCAATATCATCACTGTTGGTGTAGAACACCACAAGTTGGTTGCTTCAACATCATCAATGTGGGTGTAGAACAGCACGAGTTGGTTGCTTCAATATCATCAATGTCGGTGTTGAGCACCACAAGTTGATTGCTTCAACATCATCAATGTTGGTGTTGAACACCGCAAGTTGGTTGCTTCAACATCATCAATGTTGGTGTGGAATACAACAAGTTGGTTGCTTCAACATCATCAATGTTGGTGTAGAAAACCCAACTTGGTTGCTTCAACATCATCAATGTTGGTGTAGAGCACCACAAGTTGGTTGCTTCAACATCATCAATGTTGGTGTAGAACACCACAAGTTGGTAACTTCAACATC
The DNA here is from genome assembly GCF_978046115.1 of Saccoglossus kowalevskii. Classification (NCBI taxonomy): domain Eukaryota; kingdom Metazoa; phylum Hemichordata; class Enteropneusta; family Harrimaniidae; genus Saccoglossus; species Saccoglossus kowalevskii. The sequence continues at coordinate 12,979,591 of NC_140650.1, read as the reverse complement.
ATCAATGTGGGTGTAGAACACCACAAGTTGGTTGCTTCAACATCATTAATGTTGTTAAGAACACAACAAGTTGGTTGCTTCAACATCACCAATGTTGGTGTAGAACACCACAAGTTGGTTGCTTCAACATCATTAATGTTGTTAAGAACACAACAAGTTGGTTGCTTCAACATCATCAATGTTGGTATAGAGCACTACAAGTTGGTTGCTTCAACATCATCAATGTGGGTGTGGAGCACCACAAGTTGGTTGCTTCAACATCATCAATGTTGGTGTAGAACACCACAAATTGGTTGCTTCAACATCATCAATGTGGGTGTCGAACAGCACGAGTTGGTTGCTTCAACATCATCAATGTTGGTGTAGAGCACCAAAAGTTGGTTGCTTCGACATCATCAATGTTGATGTAGAACACCACAAGTTGGTTGCTTCAACATCATCAATGTTGGTGTAAAAACCCAAGTTGGTTGCTTCAACATTATCAATGTTGGTGTAGAACACCACAAGTTGGCTGCTTCAATATCATCAATGTTGGTGTAGAACACCACATGTTGGTTGCTTCAACATCATCAATGTTGGTGTGGAACCCCACAAGTTGGTTGCTGCAACATCATCAATGTTGGTGTAGAACACCACAAGTTGGTTGCTTCAACATCATCAATGTTGGTGTAGAACACCACAAGTTGGTTTCTTCAACATCATTAATGTTGGTGTAGAACACCACAAGTTGGTTGCTTCAACATCATCAATGTTGGCGTAAAAGCCCAAGTTGGTTGCCTCAACATTATCAATGTTGGCGTAAAAACCCAAGTTGGTTGCTTCAACATCATCAATGTTGGTGTAGAACACCACAAGTTGGTTGCTTCAACATCATCAATGTTGGTGTAGAGCACCAAAAGTTGGTTGCTTCGACATCATCAATGTTGATGTAGAACACCACAAGTTGGTTGCTTCAACATCATCAATGTTGGTGTAGAAAACCCAAGTTGGTTGCTTCAATATCGTTACTGTTGGTGTAGAGCACTACAAGTTGGTTGCTTCAACATCATCAATGTTGGTGTAGAACACCACAAGTTGGTTGCTTCAACATCATCGATGTTGGTGTAGAGCACCAAAAGTTGGTTGCTTCGACATCATCAATGTTGGTGTAGAAAACCCAAGTTGGTTGCTTCAATATCATCACTGTTGGTGTAGAGCACTACAAGTTGGTTGCTTCAACATCATAATGTTGGTGTAGAACACCACAAGTTGGTTGCTTCAACATCACCAATGTTGGTGTAAAAACCCAAGTTGGTTGCTTCAACATCATCAATGTTGGTGTAGAACACCACAAGTTGGCTGCTTCAATATCATCAATGTTGGTGTAGAACACAACAAGTTGGTTGCTTCAACATCATCAATGTGGGTGTAGAGCACCACAAGTTGGTTGCTTCAACATCATCAATGTTGGTGTAGAACACCACAATTTGGTTGCTTCAACATCATCAATGTTGGTATAGAACACAAAAAGTTGGTTGCTTCAACATCATCAATGTTGGTGTAGAACACCACAAGTTGGCTGCTTCAATATCATCAATGTTGGTGAGAACACCACAAGTTGGTTGCTTCAACATCATCATTGTGCGTGTAGAGCACCACAAGTTGGTTGCTTCAATATCATCACTGTTGGTGTAGAATACCACAAGTTGGTTGCTTCAACATCATCAATGTTGGCGTAAAAGCCCAAGTTGGTTGCCTCAACATCATCAATGTTGGCGTAAAAACCCAAGTTGGTTGCTTCAACATCATCAATGTTGGTGTAGAACACCACAAGTTGGTTGCTTCAAAATCATCAATGTTGGTGTAGAGCACCAAAAGTTGGTTGCTTCAACATCATCAATGTTGGTGTGGAACCCCACAAGTTGGTTGCTTCAGCATCATCAATGTTGGTGAAGAACACCACACGTTGGTTGCTTCTACATCATTAATGTTGTTAAGAACACCAAAAGTTGGTTCCTTCAACATCATCAATGTTGGTGTAGAACACCACAAGTTGGCTGCTTCAATATCATCAATGTTGGCGTAAAAACCCAAGTTGGTTGCTTCAATATCATCAATGTTGGTGTAGAACACCACAAGTTGGTTGCTTCAAAATCATCAATGTTGGTGTAGAGCACCAAAAGTTGGTTGCTTCAACATCATCAATGTTGGTGTGGAACCCCACAAGTTGGTTGCTTCAGCATCATCAATGTTGGTGAAGAACACCACACGTTGGTTGCTTCTACATCATTAATGTTGTTAAGAACACCAAAAGTTGGTTCCTTCAACATCATCAATGTTGGTGTAGAACACCACAAGTTGGCTGCTTCAATATCATCAATGTTGGTGTAGAACACCACAAGTTGGTTGCTTCAACATCATCAATGTTGGTGTAGAGCACCACAAGTTGGTTGCTTCAATATCATCACTGTTGGTGTAGAATACCACAAGTTGGTTGCTTCAACATCATCAATGTTGGCGTAAAAGCCCAAGTTGGTTGCCTCAACATTATCAATGTTGGCGTAAAAACCCAAGTTGGTTGCTTCAACATCATCAATGTTGGTGTAGAACACAAAAAGTTGGTTGCTTCAACATCATCAATGTTGATGTAGAACACCACAAGTTGGTTGCTTCAACATCATCAATGTTGGTGTAGAAAACCCAAGTTGGTTGCTTCAATATCGTTACTGTTGGTGTAGAGCACTACAAGTTGGTTGCTTCAACATCATCAATGTTGGTGTAGAACACCACAAGTTGGTTGCTTCAACATCATCGATGTTGGTGTAGAGCACCAAAAGTTGGTTGCTTCGACATCATCAATGTTGATGTAGAACACCACAAGTTGGTTGCTTCAACATCATCAATGTTGGTGTAGAAAACCCAAGTTGGTTGCTTCAATATCATCACTGTTGGTGTAGAGCACTACAAGTTGGTTGCTTCAACAGCATCAATGTTGGTGTAGAACACCACAAGTTGGTTGCTTCAACATCATCAATGTTGGTGTAGAGCACCAAAAGTTGGTTGCTTCGACATCATCAATGTTGATGTAGAACACCACAAGTTGGTTGCTTCAACATCATCAATGTTGGTGTAGAAAACCCAAGTTGGTTGCTTCAATATCATCACTGTTGGTGTAGAACACCACAAGTTGGTTGCTTCAACATCATCAATGTGGGTGTAGAACAGCACGAGTTGGTTGCTTCAATATCATCAATGTCGGTGTTGAGCACCACAAGTTGATTGCTTCAACATCATCAATGTTGGTGTTGAACACCGCAAGTTGGTTGCTTCAACATCATCAATGTTGGTGTAGAAAACCCAAGTTGGTTGCTTCAACATCATCAATGTTGGTGTGGAATACAACAAGTTGGTTGCTTCAACATCATCAATGTTGGTGTAGAAAACCCAACTTGGTTGCTTCAACATCATCAATGTGGGTGTGGAGCACCACAAGTTGGTTGCTTCAACATCATCAATGTTGGTGTAGAACACCACAAGTTGGTAACTTCAACATCATCAATGTGGGTGTAGAACAGCACGAGTTGGTTGCTTCAACATCACCAATGTTGGTGTAGAACACCACAAGTTGGTTGCTTCAACATCATTAATGTGGGTGTAGAGCACCACAAGTTGGTTGCTTCAACATCACCAATGTTGGTGTAGAACACCACAAGTTGGTTGCTTCAACATCATTAATGTTGTTAAGAACACAACAAGTTGGTTGCTTCAACATCATCAATGTTGGTATAGAGCACTACAAGTTGGTTGCTTCAACATCATCAATGTGGGTGTGGAGCACCACAAGTTGGTTGCTTCAACATCATCAATGTTGGTGTAGAACACCACAAGTTGGTTGCTTCAACATCATCAATGTGGGTGTCGAACAGCACGAGTTGGTTGCTTCAACATCATCAATGTTGGTGTAGAGCACCAAAAGTTGGTTGCTTCGACATCATCAATGTTGATGTAGAACACCACAAGTTGGTTGCTTCAACATCATCAATGTTGGTGTAAAAACCCAAGTTGGTTGCTTCAACATTATCAATGTTGGTGTAGAACACCACAAGTTGGCTGCTTCAATATCATCAATGTTGGTGTAGAACACCACATGTTGGTTGCTTCAACATCATCAATGTTGGTGTGGAACCCCACAAGTTGGTTGCTGCAACATCATCAATGTTGGTGTAGAACACCACAAGTTGGTTGCTTCAACATCATCAATGTTGGTGTAGAACACCACAAGTTGGTTTCTTCAACATCATTAATGTTGGTGTAGAACACCACAAGTTGGTTGCTTCAACATCATCAATGTTGGCGTAAAAGCCCAAGTTGGTTGCCTCAACATTATCAATGTTGGCGTAAAAACCCAAGTTGGTTGCTTCAACATCATCAATGTTGGTGTAGAACACCACAAGTTGGTTGCTTCAACATCATCAATGTTGGTGTAGAGCACCAAAAGTTGGTTGCTTCGACATCATCAATGTTGATGTAGAACACCACAAGTTGGTTGCTTCAACATCATCAATGTTGGTGTAGAAAACCCAAGTTGGTTGCTTCAATATCGTTACTGTTGGTGTAGAGCACTACAAGTTGGTTGCTTCAACATCATCAATGTTGGTGTAGAACACCACAAGTTGGTTGCTTCAACATCATCGATGTTGGTGTAGAGCACCAAAAGTTGGTTGCTTCGACATCATCAATGTTGATGTAGAACACCACAAGTTGGTTGCTTCAATATCATCACTGTTGGTGTAGAATACCACAAGTTGGTTGCTTCAACATCATCAATGTTGGCGTAAAAGCCCAAGTTGGTTGCCTCAACATCATCAATGTTGGCGTAAAAACCCAAGTTGGTTGCTTCAACATCATCAATGTTGGTGTAGAACACCACAAGTTGGTTGCTTCAAAATCATCAATGTTGGTGTAGAGCACCAAAAGTTGGTTGCTTCAACATCATCAATGTTGGTGTGGAACCCCACAAGTTGGTTGCTTCAGCATCATCAATGTTGGTGAAGAACACCACACGTTGGTTGCTTCTACATCATTAATGTTGTTAAGAACACCAAAAGTTGGTTCCTTCAACATCATCAATGTTGGTGTAGAACACCACAAGTTGGCTGCTTCAATATCATCAATGTTGGTGTAGAACACCACAAGTTGGTTGCTTCAACATCATCATTGTGGGTGTAGAGCACCACAAGTTGGTTGCTTCAATATCATCACTGTTGGTGTAGAATACCACAAGTTGGTTGCTTCAACATCATCAATGTTGGCGTAAAAGCCCAAGTTGGTTGCCTCAACATTATCAATGTTGGCGTAAAAACCCAAGTTGGTTGCTTCAACATCATCAATGTTGGTGTAGAACACAAAAAGTTGGTTGCTTCAACATCATCAATGTTGATGTAGAACACCACAAGTTGGTTGCTTCAACATCATCAATGTTGGTGTAGAAAACCCAAGTTGGTTGCTTCAATATCGTTACTGTTGGTGTAGAGCACTACAAGTTGGTTGCTTCAACATCATCAATGTTGGTGTAGAACACCACAAGTTGGTTGCTTCAACATCATCGATGTTGGTGTAGAGCACCAAAAGTTGGTTGCTTCGACATCATCAATGTTGATGTAGAACACCACAAGTTGGTTGCTTCAACATCATCAATGTTGGTGTAGAAAACCCAAGTTGGTTGCTTCAATATCATCACTGTTGGTGTAGAGCACTACAAGTTGGTTGCTTCAACAGCATCAATGTTGGTGTAGAACACCACAAGTTGGTTGCTTCAACATCATCAATGTTGGTGTAGAGCACCAAAAGTTGGTTGCTTCGACATCATCAATGTTGATGTAGAACACCACAAGTTGGTTGCTTCAACATCATCAATGTTGGTGTAGAAAACCCAAGTTGGTTGCTTCAATATCATCACTGTTGGTGTAGAACACCACAAGTTGGTTGCTTCAACATCATCAATGTGGGTGTAGAACAGCACGAGTTGGTTGCTTCAATATCATCAATGTCGGTGTTGAGCACCACAAGTTGATTGCTTCAACATCATCAATGTTGGTGTTGAACACCGCAAGTTGGTTGCTTCAACATCATCAATGTTGGTGTAGAAAACCCAAGTTGGTTGCTTCAACATCATCAATGTTGGTGTGGAATACAACAAGTTGGTTGCTTCAACATCATCAATGTTGGTGTAGAAAACCCAACTTGGTTGCTTCAACATCATCAATGTGGGTGTGGAGCACCACAAGTTGGTTGCTTCAACATCATCAATGTTGGTGTAGAACACCACAAGTTGGTAACTTCAACATCATCAATGTGGGTGTAGAACAGCACGAGTTGGTTGCTTCAACATCATTAATGTGGGTGTAGAGCACCACAAGTTGGTTGCTTCAACATCACCAATGTTGGTGTAGAACACCACAAGTTGGTTGCTTCAACATCATTAATGTTGTTAAGAACACAACAAGTTGGTTGCTTCAACATCATCAATGTTGGTATAGAGCACTACAAGTTGGTTGCTTCAACATCATCAATGTGGGTGTGGAGCACCAAAAGTTGGTTGCTTCAACATCATCAATGTTGGTGTAGAACACCACAAGTTGGTTGCTTCAACATCATCAATGTGGGTGTCGAACAGCACGAGTTGGTTGCTTCAACATCATCAATGTTGGTGTAGAGCACCAAAAGTTGGTTGCTTCGACATCATCAATGTTGATGTAGAACACCACAAGTTGGTTGCTTCAACATCATCAATGTTGGTGTAAAAACCCAAGTTGGTTGCTTCAACATTATCAATGTTGGTGTAGAACACCACAAGTTGGCTGCTTCAATATCATCAATGTTGGTGTAGAACACCACATGTTGGTTGCTTCAACATCATCAATGTTGGTGTGGAACCCCACAAGTTGGTTGCTGCAACATCATCAATGTTGGTGTAGAACACCACAAGTTGGTTGCTTCAACATCATCAATGTTGGTGTAGAACACCACAAGTTGGTTTCTTCAACATCATTAATGTTGGTGTAGAACACCACAAGTTGGTTGCTTCAACATCATCAATGTTGGCGTAAAAGCCCAAGTTGGTTGCCTCAACATTATCAATGTTGGCGTAAAAACCCAAGTTGGTTGCTTCAACATCATCAATGTTGGTGTAGAACACCACAAGTTGGTTGCTTCAACATCATCAATGTTGGTGTAGAGCACCAAAAGTTGGTTGCTTCGACATCATCAATGTTGATGTAGAACACCACAAGTTGGTTGCTTCAACATCATCAATGTTGGTGTAGAAAACCCAAGTTGGTTGCTTCAATATCGTTACTGTTGGTGTAGAGCACTACAAGTTGGTTGCTTCAACATCATCAATGTTGGTGTAGAACACCACAAGTTGGTTGCTTCAACATCATCGATGTTGGTGTAGAGCACCAAAAGTTGGTTGCTTCGACATCATCAATGTTGATGTAGAACACCACAAGTTGGTTGCTTCAACATCATCAATGTTGGTGTAGAAAACCCAAGTTGGTTGCTTCAATATCATCACTGTTGGTGTAGAGCACTACAAGTTGGTTGCTTCAACATCATCAATGTGGGTGTAGAACAGCACGAGTTGGTTGCTTCAATATCATCAATGTCGGTGTTGAGCACCACAAGTTGATTGCTTCAACATCATCAATGTTGGTGTTGAACACCGCAAGTTGGTTGCTTCAACATCATCAATGTTGGTGTAGAAAACCCAAGTTGGTTGCTTCAACATCATCAATGTTGGTGTGGAATACAACAAGTTGGTTGCTTCAACATCATCAATGTTGGTGTAGAAAACCCAACTTGGTTGCTTCAACATCATCAATGTGGGTGTGGAGCACCACAAGTTGGTTGCTTCAACATCATCAATGTTGGTGTAGAACACCACAAGTTGGTAACTTCAACATCATCAATGTGGGTGTAGAACAGCACGAGTTGGTTGCTTCAACATCATTAATGTGGGTGTAGAGCACCACAAGTTGGTTGCTTCAACATCACCAATGTTGGTGTAGAACACCACAAGTTGGTTGCTTCAACATCATTAATGTTGTTAAGAACACAACAAGTTGGTTGCTTCAACATCATCAATGTTGGTATAGAGCACTACAAGTTGGTTGCTTCAACATCATCAATGTGGGTGTGGAGCACCACAAGTTGGTTGCTTCAACATCATCAATGTTGGTGTAGAACACCACAAGTTGGTTGCTTCAACATCATCAATGTGGGTGTCGAACAGCACGAGTTGGTTGCTTCAACATCATCAATGTTGGTGTAGAGCACCAAAAGTTGGTTGCTTCGACATCATCAATGTTGATGTAGAACACCACAAGTTGGTTGCTTCAACATCATCAATGTTGGTGTAAAAACCCAAGTTGGTTGCTTCAACATTATCAATGTTGGTGTAGAACACCACAAGTTGGCTGCTTCAATATCATCAATGTTGGTGTAGAACACCACATGTTGGTTGCTTCAACATCATCAATGTTGGTGTGGAACCCCACAAGTTGGTTGCTGCAACATCATCAATGTTGGTGTAGAACACCACAAGTTGGTTGCTTCAACATCATCAATGTTGGTGTAGAACACCACAAGTTGGTTTCTTCAACATCATTAATGTTGGTGTAGAACACCACAAGTTGGTTGCTTCAACATCATCAATGTTGGCGTAAAAGCCCAAGTTGGTTGCCTCAACATTATCAATGTTGGCGTAAAAACCCAAGTTGGTTGCTTCAACATCATCAATGTTGGTGTAGAACACCACAAGTTGGTTGCTTCAACATCATCAATGTTGGTGTAGAGCACCAAAAGTTGGTTGCTTCGACATCATCAATGTTGATGTAGAACACCACAAGTTGGTTGCTTCAACATCATCAATGTTGGTGTAGAAAATCCAAGTTGGTTGCTTCAATATCGTTACTGTTGGTGTAGAGCACTACAAGTTGGTTGCTTCAACATCATCAATGTTGGTGTAGAACACCACAAGTTGGTTGCTTCAACATCATCGATGTTGGTGTAGAGCACCAAAAGTTGGTTGCTTCGACATCATCAATGTTGATGTAGAACACCACAAGTTGGTTGCTTCAACATCATCAATGTTGGTGTAGAAAACCCAAGTTGGTTGCTTCAATATCATCACTGTTGGTGTAGAGCACTACAAGTTGGTTGCTTCAACATCATAATGTTGGTGTAGAACACCACAAGTTGGTTGCTTCAACATCACCAATGTTGGTGTAAAAACCCAAGTTGGTTGCTTCAACATCATCAATGTTGGTATAGAACACAAAAAGTTGGTTGCTTCAACATCATCAATGTTGGTGTAGAACACCACAAGTTGGCTGCTTCAATATCATCAATGTTGGTGAGAACACCACAAGTTGGTTGCTTCAACATCATCATTGTGCGTGTAGAGCACCACAAGTTGGTTGCTTCAATATCATCACTGTTGGTGTAGAATACCACAAGTTGGTTGCTTCAACATCATCAATGTTGGCGTAAAAGCCCAAGTTGGTTGCCTCAACATCATCAATGTTGGCGTAAAAACCCAAGTTGGTTGCTTCAACATCATCAATGTTGATGTAGAACACCACAAGTTGGTTGCTTCAACATCATCAATGTTGGTGTAGAAAACCCAAGTTGGTTGCTTCAATATCATCACTGTTGGTGTAGAGCACCAAAAGTTGGTTGCTTCGACATCATCAATGTTGATGTAGAACACCACAAGTTGGTTGCTTCAACATCATCAATGTTGGTGTAGAAAACCCAAGTTGGTTGCTTCAATATCATCACTGTTGGTGTAGAGCACTACAAGTTGGTTGCTTCAACATCATAATGTTGGTGTAGAACACCACAAGTTGGTTGCTTCAACATCACCAATGTTGGTGTAAAAACCCAAGTTGGTTGCTTCAACATCATCAATGTTGGTGTAGAACACCACAAGTTGGCTGCTTCAATATCATCAATGTTGGTGTAGAACACAACAAGTTGGTTGCTTCAACATCATCAATGTGGGTGTAGAGCACCACAAGTTGGTTGCTTCAACATCATCAATGTTGGTGTAGAACACCACAATTTGGTTGCTTCAACATCATCAATGTTGGTATAGAACACAAAAAGTTGGTTGCTTCAACATCATCAATGTTGGTGTAGAACACCACAAGTTGGTTGCTTCAACATCATCATTGTGCGTGTAGAGCACCACAAGTTGGTTGCTTCAATATCATCACTGTTGGTGTAGAATACCACAAGTTGGTTGCTTCAACATCATCAATGTTGGCGTAAAAGCCCAAGTTGGTTGCCTCAACATCATCAATGTTGGCGTAAAAACCCAAGTTGGTTGCTTCAACATCATCAATGTTGGTGTAGAACACCACAAGTTGGTTGCTTCAAAATCATCAATGTTGGTGTAGAGCACCAAAAGTTGGTTGCTTCAACATCATCAATGTTGGTGTGGAACCCCACAAGTTGGTTGCTTCAGCATCATCAATGTTGGTGAAGAACACCACACGTTGGTTGCTTCTACATCATTAATGTTGTTAAGAACACCAAAAGTTGGTTCCTTCAACATCATCAATGTTGGTGTAGAACACCACAAGTTGGCTGCTTCAATATCATCAATGTTGGTGTAGAACACCACAAGTTGGTTGCTTCAACATCATCATTGTGGGTGTAGAGCACCACAAGTTGGTTGCTTCAATATCATCACTGTTGGTGTAGAATACCACAAGTTGGTTGCTTCAACATCATCAATGTTGGCGTAAAAGCCCAAGTTGGTTGCCTCAACATTATCAATGTTGGCGTAAAAACCCAAGTTGGTTGCTTCAACATCATCAATGTTGGTGTAGAACACAAAAAGTTGGTTGCTTCAACATCATCAATGTTGGTGTAAAAACCCAAGTTGGTTGCTTCAACATTATCAATGTTGGTGTAGAACACCACAAGTTGGCTGCTTCAATATCATCAATGTTGGTGTAGAACACCACATGTTGGTTGCTTCAACATCATCAATGTTGGTGTGGAACCCCACAAGTTGGTTGCTGCAACATCATCAATGTTGGTGTAGAACACCACAAGTTGGTTGCTTCAAAATCATCAATGTTGGTGTAGAGCACCAAAAGTTGGTTGCTTCAACATCATCAATGTTGGTGTGGAACCCCACAAGTTGGTTGCTGCAACATCATCAATGTTGGTGTAGAACACCACAAGTTGGTTTCTTCAACATCATTAATGTTGGTGTAGAACACCACATGTTGGTTGCTTCAACATCATCAATGTTGGTGTGGAACCCCACAAGTTGGTTGCTGCAACATCATCAATGTTGGTGTAGAACACCACAAGTTGGTTGCTTCAAAATCATCAATGTTGGTGTAGAGCACCAAAAGTTGGTTGCTTCAACATCATCAATGTTGGTGTGGAACCCCACAAGTTGGTTGCTGCAACATCATCAATGTTGGTGTAGAACACCACAAGTTGGTTGCTTCAACATCATCAATGTTGGCGTAAAAGCCCAAGTTGGTTGCCTCAACATTATCAATGTTGGCGTAAAAACCCAAGTTGGTTGCTTCAACATCATCAATGTTGGTGTAGAACACCACAAGTTGGTTGCTTCAACATCATCAATGTTGGTGTAGAGCACCAAAAGTTGGTTGCTTCGACATCATCAATGTTGATGTAGAACACCACAAGTTGGTTGCTTCAACATCATCAATGTTGGTGTAGAAAACCCAAGTTGGTTGCTTCAATATCGTCACTGTTGGTGTAGAGCACTACAAGTTGGTTGCTTCAACATCATCAATGTTGGTGTAGAACACCACAAGTTGGTTGCTTCAACATCATCGATGTTGGTGTAGAGCACCAAAAGTTGGTTGCTTCGACATCATCAATGTTGATGTAGAACACCACAAGTTGGTTGCTTCAACATCATCAATGTTGGTGTAGAAAACCCAAGTTGGTTGCTTCAATATCATCACTGTTGGTGTAGAGCACTACAAGTTGGTTGCTTCAACATCATAATGTTGGTGTAGAACACCACAAGTTGGTTGCTTCAACATCACCAATGTTGGTGTAAAAACCCAAGTTGGTTGCTTCAACATCATCAATGTTGGTGTAGAACACCACAAGTTGGCTGCTTCAATATCATCAATGTTGGTGTAGAACACAACAAGTTGGTTGCTTCAACATCATCAATGTGGGTGTAGAGCACCACAAGTTGGTTGCTTCAACATCATCAATGTTGGTGTAGAACACCACAATTTGGTTGCTTCAACATCATCAATGTTGGTATAGAACACAAAAAGTTGGTTGCTTCAACATCATCAATGTTGGTGTAGAACACCACAAGTTGGCTGCTTCAATATCATCAATGTTGGTGTAGAACACCACAAGTTGGTTGCTTCAACATCATCAATGTTGGCGTAAAAGCCCAAGTTGGTTGCCTCAACATCATCAATGTTGGCGTAAAAACCCAAGTTGGTTGCTTCAACATCATCAATGTTGGTGTAGAACACCACAAATTGGTTGCTTCAAAATCATCAATGTTGGTGTAGAGCACCAAAAGTTGGTTGCTTCAACATCATCAATGTTGGTGTAGAACACCACAAATTGGTTGCTTCAAAATCATCAATGTTGGTGTAGAGCACCAAAAGTTGGTTGCTTCAACATCATCAATGTTGGTGTGGAACCCCACAAGTTGGTTGCTTCAACATCATCAATGTTGGTGTAGAACACCACAAGTTGGTTGCTTCAACATCATCAATGTGGGTGTAGAGCACCACAAGTTGGTTGCTTCAACATCATCAATGTTGGCGTAAAAGCCCAAGTTGGTTGCCTCAACATCATCAATGTTGGCGTAAAAACCCAAGTTGGTTGCTTCAACATCATCAATGTTGGTGTAGAACACCACAAGTTGGTTGCTTCAAAATCATCAATGTTGGTGTAGAGCACCAAAAGTTGGTTGCTTCAACATCATCAATGTTGGTGTGGAACCCCACAAGTTGGTTGCTTCAACATCATCAATGTTGGTGTAGAACACCACACGTTGGTTGCTTCAACATCATTAATATTGTTAAGAACACCAAAAGTTGGTTGCTTCAACATCATCAATGTTGGTGTAGAACACAACAAGTTGGTTGCTTCAACATCATCAATGTTGGTGTGGAATACCACAAGTTGGTTGCTTCAACATCATCAATGTTGGTATTGAACACCACAAGTTGGTTGCTTCAACATCATCAATGTTGGTGTAGAAAACGAAGTTGGTTGCCTCAACATCATCAATGTTGGTGTAAAAATCCAAATTGGTTGCTTCAATATCATCAATGTTGGTGTAGAACACCACAAGTTGGTTGTTTCAACATCATCAATGTTGGTGTAGGACACCACAAGTTGGTTGCTTCAACATCATCAATGTTGGTGTAGAAAACCCAAGTTGGTTGCTTCAACATCATCAATGTTGGTGTAGAACACAAAAAGTTGGTTGCTCCAACATCATCAATGTTGGTGTAGAGCACTACAAGTTTGTTGCTTCAACATCATCAATCTTGGTGTAGAACACAACAAGTTGGTTTCTTCAACATCATTAATGTTGGTGTAGAACACCTCAAGTTGGCTGCTTCAACATCATCAATGTTGTTTAGAACACTAGAAGTTGGTTGCTTCAACATCATCACTGTTGGTATAGAGCACTACAAGTTGGTTGCTTCAGCATCATCAATGTTGGTGAAGAACACCACACGTTGGTTGCTTCAACATCATTAATGTTGTTAAGAACACCAAAAGTTGGTTGCTTCAACATCATCAATGTTGGTGTAGAACACAACAAGTTGGTTGCTTCAACATCATCAATGTTGGTGTAGAGCACTACAAGTTGGTTGCTTCAACATCATCAATCTGGGTGTGGAGCACCACAAGTTGGTTGCTTCAACATCATCAATGTTGGTGTAGAACACCACAAGTTGGTTGCTTCAACATCATCAATGTTGGTGTAGAACACAACAAGTTGGTTGCTTCAACATCATCAATGTTGGTGTAGAGCACTACAAGTTGGTTGCTTCAACATCATCAATCTGGGTGTGGAGCACCACAAGTTGGTTGCTTCAACATCATCAATGTTGGTGTAGAACACCATAAGTTGGTTGCTTCAACATCATCAATGTGGGTGTAGAGCACCAAAAGTTGGTTGCTTCAACATCGTCAATGTTGGTGGAGAACACCACAAGTTGGTTGCTTCAATATCATCAATGTCGGTGTTGAACACCGCAAGTTGGTTGCTTCAACATCATCAATGTTGGTGTAGAAAACCCAAGTTGGTTGCTTCAACATCATCAATGTTGGTGTGGAATACCACAAGTTGGTTGCTTCAAAATCATCAATGTTGGTGTAGAGCACCAAAAGTTGGTTGCTTCAACATCATCAATGTTGGTGTGGAACCCCACAAGTTGGTTGCTTCAACATCATCAATGTTGGTGTAGAACACCACAAGTTGGTTGCTTCAACATCATCAATGTGGGTGTAGAGCACCACAAGTTGGTTGCTTCAATATCATCACTGTTGGTATAGAGCACTACAAGTTGGTTGCTTCAACATCATCAATGTTGGTGTAGAACACCACACGTTGGTTGCTTCAACATCATTAATGTTGTTAAGAACACCAAAAGTTGGTTGCTTCAACATCATCAATGTTGGTGTAGAACACAACAAGTTGGTTGCTTCAACATCATCAATGTTGGTGTAGAGCACAAGTTGGTTGCTTCAACATCATCAATCTGGGTGTGGAGCACCACAAGTTGGTTGCTTCAACATCATCAATGTTGGTGTAGAACACCATAAGTTGGTTGCTTCAACATCATCAATGTTGGTGTAGAACACCATAAGTTGGTTGCTTCAACATCATCAATGTGGGTGTAGAGCACCAAAAGTTGGTTGCTTCAACATCATCAATGTTGGTGTAGAACAACACAAGTTGGTTGCTTCAATATCATCAATGTCGGTGTTGAACACCGCAAGTTGGTTGCTTCAATATCATCAATGTTGGTGTTGAACACCGCAAGTTGTTTGCTTCAACATCATCAATGTTGGTGTAGAAAACCCAAGTTGGTTGCTTCAACATCATCAATGTTGGTGTGGAATACCACAAGTTGGTTGCTTCAACATCATCAATGTTGGTGTAGAACACCATAAGGTGGTTGCTTCAACATCATCAATGTGGGTGTAGAGCACCACAAGTTGGTTGCTTCAACATCATCAATGTTGGTGTAAAAACCCAAGTTGGTTGCTTCAACATCATCAATGTTGGTGTAGAACACCACAAGTTGGTTGCTTCAACATCATCAATGTTGGTGTAGAACACCACAAGTTGGTTGCTTCAACATCATCAATGTGGGTGTAGAGCACCACAAGTTGGTTGCTTCAACATCATCAATGTTGGTGTAGAACACCACAAGTTGGTTGCTTCAACATCATCAATGTTGGTATAGAACACAAAAAGTTGGTTGCTTCAACATCATCAATGTTGGTGTAGAACACCACAAGTTGGCTGCTTCAATATCATCAATGTTGGTGTAGAACACCACAAGTTGGTTGCTTCAACATCATCAATGTTGGCGTAAAAGCCCAAGTTGGTTGCCTCAACATCATCAATGTTGGCGTAAAAACCCAAGTTGGTTGCTTCAACATCATCAATGTTGGTGTAGAACACCACAAGTTGGTTGCTTCAAAATCATCAATGTTGGTGTAGAGCACCAAAAGTTGGTTGCTTCAACATCACCAATGTTGGTGTGGAACCCCACAAGTTGGTTGCTTCAACATCATCAATGTTGGTGTAGAACACCACAAGTTGGTTGCTTCAACATCATCAATGTGGGTGTAGAGCACCACAAGTTGGTTGCTTCAATATCATCACTGTTGGTATAGAGCACTACAAGTTGGTTGCTTCAACATCATCAATGTTGGTGTAGAACACCAAAAGTTGGTTGCTTCAACATCATCAATGTTGGTGTAGAACACAACAAGTTGGTTGCTTCAACATCATCAATGTTGGTGTAGAGCACTACAAGTTGGTTGCTTCAACATCATCAATCTGGGTGTGGAGCACCACAAGTTGGTTGCTTCAACATCATCAATGTTGGTGTAGAACACCACAAGTTGGTTGCTTCAACATCATCAATGTTGGTGTAGAACACAACAAGTTGGTTGCTTCAACATCATCAATGTTGGTGTAGAGCACTACAAGTTGGTTGCTTCAACATCATCAATCTGGGTGTGGAGCACCACAAGTTGGTTGCTTCAACATCATCAATGTTGGTGTAGAACACCATAAGTTGGTTGCTTCAACATCATCAATGTGGGTGTAGAGCACCAAAAGTTGGTTGCTTCAACATCGTCAATGTTGGTGTAGAACACCACAAGTTGGTTGCTTCAATATCATGAATGTCGGTGTTGAACACCGCAAGTTGGGTGCTTCAACATCATCAATGTTGGTGTTGAACACCGCAAGTTGGTTGCTTCAACATCATCAATGTTGGTGTAGAAAACCCAAGTTGGTTGCTTCAACATCATCAATGTTGGTGTGGAATACCACAAGTTGGTTGCTTCAAAATCATCAATGTTGGTGTAGAGCACCAAAAGTTGGTTGCTTCAACATCATCAATGTTGGTGTGGAACCCCACAAGTTGGTTGCTTCAACATCATCAATGTTGGTGTAGAACACCACAAGTTGGTTGCTTCAACATCATCAATGTGGGTGTAGAGCACCACAAGTTGGTTGCTTCAATATCATCACTGTTGGTATAGAGCACTACAAGTTGGTTGCTTCAACATCATCAATGTTGGTGTAGAACACCACACGTTGGTTGCTTCAACATCATTAATGTTGTTAAGAACACCAAAAGTCGGTTGCTTCAACATCATCAATGTTGGTGTAGAACACAACAAGTTGGTTGCTTCAACATCATCAATGTTGGTGTAGAGCACTACAAGTTGGTTGCTTCAACATCATCAATCTGGGTGTGGAGCACCACAAGTTGGTTGCTTCAACATCATCAATGTTGGTGTAGAACACCATAAGTTGGTTGCTTCAACATCATCAATGTGGGTGTAGAGCACCAAAAGTTGGTTGCTTCAACATCATCAATGTTGGTGTAGAACACCACAAGTTGGTTGCTTCAATATCATCAATGTCGGTGTTGAACACCGCAAGTTGGTTGCTTCAACATCATCAATGTTGGTGTTGAACACCGCAAGTTGGTTGCTTCAACATCATCAATGTTGGTGTAGAAAACCCAAGTTGGTTGCTTCATCATCATCAATGTTGGTGTGGAATACCACAAGTTGGTTGCTTCAACATCATCAATGTTGGTGTAGAACACCATAAGGTGGTTGCTTCAACATCATCAATGTGGGTGTAGAGCACCACAAGTTGGTTGCTTCAACATCATCAATGTTGGTGTAAAAACCCAAGTTGGTTGCTTCAACATCATCAATGTGGGTGTAGAGCACCACAAGTTGGTTGCTTCAACATCATCAATGTTGGTGTAGAACACCACAAGTTGGTTGCTTCAACATCATCAATGTTGGTATAGAACACCACAAGTTGGCTGCTTCAATATCATCAATGTTGGTGTAGAACACCACAAGTTGGTTGCTTCAACATCATCAATGTTGGTGTAGAGCACCAATAGTTGGTTGCTTCAACATCATCAATGTTGGTGTAGAACACCACAAGTTGGTTGCTTCAACATCATCAATGTGGGTGTAGAACACCACAAGTTGGTTGCTTCAACATCATCAATGTTGGTATAGAACACAAAAAGTTGGTTGCTTCAACATCATCAATGTTGGTGTAGAACACCACAAGTTGGCTGCTTCAATATCATCAATGTTGGTGTAGAACACCACAAGTTGGTTGCTTCAACATCATCAATGTTGGCGTAAAAGCCCAAGTTGGTTGCCTCAACATCATCAATGTTGGCGTAAAAACCCAAGTTGGTTGCTTCAACATCATCAATGTTGGTGTAGAACACCACAAGTTGGTTGCTTCAAAATCATCAATGTTGGTGTAGAGCACCAAAAGTTGGTTGCTTCAACATCACCAATGTTGGTGTGGAACCCCACAAGTTGGTTGCTTCAACATCATCAATGTTGGTGTAGAACACCACAAGTTGGTTGCTTCAACATCATCAATGTGGGTGTAGAGCACCACAAGTTGGTTGCTTCAATATCATCACTGTTGGTATAGAGCACTACAAGTTGGTTGCTTCAACATCATCAATGTTGGTGTAGAACACCAAAAGTTGGTTGCTTCAACATCATCAATGTTGGTGTAGAACACAACAAGTTGGTTGCTTCAACATCATCAATGTTGGTGTAGAGCACTACAAGTTGGTTGCTTCAACATCATCAATCTGGGTGTGGAGCACCACAAGTTGGTTGCTTCAACATCATCAATGTCGGTGTTGAACACCGCAAGTTGGTTGCTTCAACATCATCAATGTTGGTGTTGAACACCGCAAGTTGGTTGCTTCAACATCATCAATGTTGGTGTAGAAAACCCAAGTTGGTTGCTTCAACATCATCAATGTTGGTGTGGAATACCACAAGTTGGTTGCTTCAACATCATCAATGTTGGTGTTGAACACCACAAGTTGGTTGCTTCAACATCATCAATGTTGGTGTAGAAAACGAAGTTGGTTGCCTCAACATCATCAATGTTGGAGTAAAAATCCAAATTGGTTGCTTCAACATCATCAATGTTGGTGTAGAACACCACAAGTTGGTTGTTTCAACATCATCAATGTTGGTGTAGGACACCACAAGTTAGTTGCTTCAACATCATCAATGTTGGTGTAGAAAACCCAAGTTGGTTGCTTCAACATCATCAATGTTGGTGTAGAACACAAAAAGTTGGTTGCTCCAACATCATCAATGTTGGTGTTGAAAACCCAAGTTTGTTGCTTCAACATCATCAATCTTGGTGTAGAACACAAAAAGTTGGTTTCTTCAACATCATTAATGTTGGTGTAGAACACCACAAGTTGGCTGCTTCAACATCATCAATGTTGTTTAGAACACTAGAAGTTGGTTGCTTCAACATCATCAATGTGGGTGTAGAGCACCACAAGTTGGTTGCATCAATATCATCACTGTTGGTGTAGAGCACTACAAGTTGGTTGCTTCAGCATCATCAATGTTGGTGTAGAACACCACATTTTGGTTGCTTCAACATCATTAATGTTGTTAAGAACACCAAAAGTTGGTTGCTTCAACATCATCAATGTTGGTGTAGAACACAACAAGTTGGTTACTTCAACATCATCAATGTTGGTGTAGAGCACTACAAGTTGGTTGCTTCAACATCATCAATCTGGGTGTGAAGCACCACAAGTTGGTTGCTTCAACATCATCAATGTTGGTGTAGTACACCATAAGTTGGTTGCTTCAACATCATCAATGTGGGTGTAGAGCACCACAAGTTGGTTGCTTCAACATCATCACTGTTTTTTAGAACACTAGAAGTTGGTTGCTTCATCATCATCAATGTTGGTGTAGAGCACCACAAGTTGGTTGCTTCAACATCATCAATGTTGGTGTAGAACACCACAAGTTAGTTGCTTCAACATCATCATTGTTGTTAAGAGCACCTCAAGTTGGTTGCTTCAACATCATCAATGTTGGTGTAGAAAACCCAAGTTGGTTGTTCCAACATCATCAGTATTGGTGTAAAAATCCAAATTGGTTGCTTCAACATCATCAATGTTGTTAAGAACACCACGAGTTGGTTGCTTCAACATCATCAATGTTGGTTACTTAAAACATGAATATTGATACAGAGCTACATTGTCAATCTGTTATCACTATTCTATTTGAATTGCTTTATTTGAGTAGAATATTACCTTTCGTTTCACAATCATGGTTCAGGTGGAATATAATCAAAGGGAAAAACAAATATCCAATTAAAATTGCCATCGCCATCTAATGAGCAATAATAAACATCTGTTTCCTGTTTCTCGTCCTGACCCATCAGCCATCTGAAAATAAATTTAGATTTGGTTTCGTGAAATCAGATGTACAATAGTACAAACACGTGACCTAATAGAGAAAATAGCTCTGCTATTTTTGACTTCCTCAAAACAAAGTTATTAACAATTTTCAATGGTCATTAGTGTTCTCACAATGTTCTTGCCATACATAGATTTGTTACAAATCTCATGGAGGTCAACTAATGCACTCTACATACCAAGTATCAAAGCAATAAGCCATGTTCGACAAGCTGCGAGATCACGCGTGACCATGATTCATGCACCTTAGTCACGTGACACAGGTCAAGCTTTCAATTCCATATGGTGGCAACCCTGACTGTTGTAGACCTCATCACGGAACAATATCTGTGATATTTGAATTAATGGGAGTTAAACTGTGTGCTTATGGCGAATGTAAGAGTGTTTCTTGCATTCAGCACAAATATTATATGAATGGTGTTTTTTTTTACGATTTCCTAAACCAAGATCACAGTCTGAAAAGTGTGATAGATGGATCAGTGCCTGCTTTTGGACTTACAATTTCGTTCGACACCAAATCACCCAGGACACGTACATTTGTTCACTGCACTTTGTGGAAAGAAAAGGTTCTACAGAGTTGCATCCACCCCCGGGCGCCTGCAAGAGGTGTTGAATGCCGTATATTCGAATCACAGAACATAAGGTCGTCACTGAACCAAGTGAACTTGTTTCGGAAATCGTCGTGTATGTACTGCAGGTCAACCACATGCCTGTCGCAAGATAATTTAAAATCTTCGAACAATGTTATACCCTGAGCACTGTCCCTCTATCAACTGAGCTTCTTCCGGTCATAGTCGGATTGATGACACATTAAATAACACTGTTAGCACTAAGGTCATGGCAATCATTATCCAACGTGTGATGACTAGTATGTTATGTTATTTGCCATATTGAGATATCATTTGTGACATACATGTTATTGTATAAGTTGTAATACTTGGATTTATTACGCACTAATAATACCTCATTATATAGGTATTCTGCTTTATAGTTGATATTATATCTTTACATCATGCATTGTGCTATATAATTACGTGATATTGTAATTTCAGAATTTAAGTAGTTGCATTGCACGGATCTATATAGCTATATAGGTATATGCTAATGTGGCTAATGGAGAGTGCTAATGCATAATAGTTGACAACGTTGGACAAGTCGAATTCTAGATCATTAATCTAGAATAAACAGGTAATTTCAAAGGATCGATGAAATTACAACCAAGTTTGCTAAGTCTTGCAGCGACATCGTTTTTTTTTCCTTGAGTTCCAAATCATGCACAGCAAGATGGCAAGAAGAATATTCTTTTTTAATTAGATGATAAACCCCTACTTCACAAAGAAAGCTTTTGTGCTGTGGCACCGTCATTCTATCGAAGTCAGCCATTCGATCGAAAACTGGAAACAGATATAAGAAATCACTTGAAAATTTGATGCACAGCACTAGACACACTCGCGATTAAGTGCCATTTTGAATCAAAGCTTGACCTGTACCACGTGACTAGCAACCAGTTCCTTGGCAAATTTAACAGTCCCGCGAGATCTCGCATGAAGCGGAAAATAGCTTATTGGGCTGGTAGTTTAAGAAGAAGTTGAAAATAGAATTGATGATGGAAAAGCTAAAAATTTAAATCTGAGATTTATCATAAAAACTATTTTTATGAGCAATTTGCTAGTAAGAGTAGTATTATTAGCAAATCTTAGTGGAGAGTTCTTTCAATTTTGAGTAATTTGTCTGAAAATCAAATCTGAGAGTTATGGAGTTCAATGATTGAAACTTGATGCATTGTGTTGTTTATTGTCTAAGTAATTTACTGTTTCACTACAATAAAATCAAGTGTTTTGCAGACTGCACACTCTAAAGCAGAAAATTATAAAACTCACCCTTTGACATAGATATCACTCATTTTTCCCCAGTAATAGAAGTCTCATCAAATACGACGTCAGAAGTGTTCCGAATAACACATCGTAAAATAAGTCTGCAGACCAGAACGTACATCATGAATTCATGATTCACTAATTTAGCACAAATTTTGACTGCACACAGATGTAGTTGATTGTTTGTTCAGAAAGATAACCATGAGAACTTACCTTTTAGGCTTTCTGGGTGTGATGTAAAATGGAGGTCCAGGTCTCTCTATGCCCATTGATATATATTCAATCCACATATGTAGCTTTCTTTGTTCTGTTCCTGGAAGCAATGGTCTTGTTGCTGGGAAAGAATTGACCAGCTTTGTTGTTAGTCCAAGAAAATTGTTCAGCTTGGAATGTGTCTGAATCCCTCATTAGTATGCAAGAATGTAGGAATGTACCAAGAAAATTGTTTTTCTGGAGTAAATTGTAGTGTATTTTACTTATGAAAGGTCAAAAAGTGCATGAAGATTTTATGAAAATGTGTGGATGTTAACAGAATGATGTCATGTGGTCACAGTTACCAAATAAATGATGGACTTTTTTGGACGTAGCTATAAAATGTGTCACCGAAGTACTCACACGTGTGCATGATTCCAATAATTTGTGCTGTGAAGAAACTCCATTAGAAAATAAGTATTGTGTAATTTGTAGTGAGAATGTATTTAAATAGATTTATGTTTATAAATCTTGTTTCTTTTCAAAGTGTATTTATATAATTAAAAAATGTTTATAAAAATGTTCTTTATACTTTTTCGATGGACTGAATTTACAAATGATGAGTTGTTTTGTTATACCATCGCTCGAATTATGTGTTACAAATTTCTGATAGTTTAGCCATCGATAAAAGCAAACGCATTTCGAAAGTTGTGAAATCATGGTACTGTTTTGGCATTATACGACTTGCAGCTCCCTTTTGATGGATTTTATGTGACTGGCCATGTTATCGAACTGTAGTATGTAAATCTGCCCCGGAAAGTTTAAATTGCCATTTTCACGATGCTTTTCGCGTGGAGTCGACATCTAAGTATGCACAATTGTTCGTCTCGTGTTCCCCGGTGCATTTAAAAATCCCTTTTGAATTTGGGGCACTTTAATTTTGTGTGACTGACCGTGGTGTTTGTAAACTTTAGTCAAACTGTAGTAGTGTGTATTAAATCTGCCACAACGTGGAGTTGCCATCGCCTCTCATTTAAATACGTTTGTGCCTCAACGAGGACTGAGTGATTTCCATTTACATGTACTTCGTCTGTTACAAATCAACTGTGTTAGCTTCCTTCGAACTTTCTATTGCCATCGGAATTATGTCTACTACACTCGGCGGTGTAGTTCGTATCGATCTTCTTGTATGAAACGCACCCGAACCAGGAAATCGGGATGGTCTCGTCACGTAATTTCTTACCTTGTTCTTGACCGCAGTACGCTTGGCTATGAACTTCCACATACCCACGCTTATGGGAATAGTGCATTATGGGTAATACTGTATTGATTGAGGTGAAACATTTTTCTCGAATTGGTTGATTGTCATAGCAACACACGCTAAGTACAATTAAACGACTAGTCCAGAGTTGAACAGTAGTAATTTCTAACATGATTATTTAATTTAGTTTAATTCCTTCAGTTAAAAATTGAGTTTCCAAAATAAATAAATAATACGTACCATCATGTATACTTCAAGTTGTCAAAGTCTTTGAAATTGCTTTTCTGTCTGTTCGCCAATCCATTGCTCCAAAACACACCTTTAAATCTCTTATTTTCCTAGCATCGAGATGGCTCTGCCAACTCTTGTTTCTATATGTTTTCGCACTAGTGGATATTGGTGTAATGCATACATTGTGAATGTGATTCGTTTCTAGTGTAGAAAACAATTAAAAGAAGCAGTGTTTTAAATTTTATTAGCCATGATCAGCAAATGTAGCATGCAGGGTGTTAGCCGGCCACCAGTCCACCCACCAAAACGGTCTGGCATCTTTGATTTTGGACTGGCAACTTTTTCCCATTTTTCTGTTTGTTCCTATTGTTTGATGATTTTACCAAAATATATCCAAAACCATCTACATTTTCCTAAAGTTGAAGGACTGACTAGCAAATCCCTGGCTAATAGCCTTGTAGCATGCCACACATCTGCACTCAGAAAAATAAAATGACGTGCATAATCTCTAATGTATGTACCAAGTTTGAACAAAATTCATCAAAGAATGCCAAGATCCAGTTCTGGAAAGCCAGAAATGCTTGATTTTTGATGATACTTTAAAACAAAAACAGCTGCCATTTGACCATTTTGAATCAGATAGTCACACCAATATATCTATGTCATGATGTATAATGGATAAATAAATTTGAACATAATCAGTCAAAGCATGGCAGAGATATGGCACTAGAAATGCAGTCATTAAAACAAAATGGCTGCTTGTCGGCCATTATAAATATATATAAAAAATAAAATGATGTGCATCAAGGGCCCATAATGTCCAACGTATGTACCAAGTTTGAACAAAATGCCAAAAATGCTTGATTTTTTATGGGTTTTTTCAGCACAAAAACAGCTGCCATTTGGCAATCTTGGTGATCGTTTTTATATGATACAGCGTGGATATCGACAGCTGTAAATATGTTGTGAATGTGTAGACCACGGTAACCGTGCGACAATGACCTGTTAATACAAGTAAAATGTAGTAAATATTTCATGCAATATTCAGTTTCTCAAATATCTAGTTACCAGTTTTTTGGAAAAACCATATCGTTTATTCGCTGAAATTAATTCCAAAAAATCATACTTCCACATCGATAATTCACTTCCGCATTGCGTTACCAGAAAGTCTTTGGGAATTTTTGAAGAATTGGGTCGGAACAACACAGCATTCTGATTGGTTAATAACAGACTTGACCCATTCGGTCTAAGGACGCTGTTGCAGTTCAAAGTTGGAGTGGAAAGTGATTTTCATCGATAGTTTGCATACTATCCAACACATTCGTCAGTGGAGATAATGATGAGAATTTCGTAGATACTGGTGGTACGTAAAATATGCATATTTTTTGTGATCATTTCTGTTTCTTCATGTGAAAGTCAATGACAACGCAACTAATTTCATAATTTGATTTTCCCTCAAAGACGTAATATCCCCCTCAATCTGTCACATGATGAATCAATTTTTTTATTTGCACTCTTTTCCAAGGGGGTGCTAGGGTAAGCGCCCACACCTAAAAAATCATGATTTTCTGGGCGCTATCACGGTATAATACGGTATAAAATTAATAATCAGTCAAAGCATGGCAGATATATGGCACTAGAACTGCATTCATTAAAACAAAATGGTCGCCAGTCGGCCATTTTTAATTGGATATGAAAAATAAAATGATGTGCCATAAGGTCCACAATACCAAGTTTAAACAAAATCTATCCATAAATGCTTGATTTTGATGATTTTTTAGCACAAGAATGACCACAATTCGGCCATCTTGAATCAAATCGTGAAACAAATTGATGTGCATATGTATGATATTATGTATGATGTATGTGTGAAGTTCGATTGTGATTTGTCCAGGCATGTCTAAGATACAGGTCCGGACCACGAACGGACACACGGACGAACAAAGGTCAAAACATAAGTCCCGTGTCCGGACTGTGTCCGAACTTGGACTAAAAAAACAGCCCCAGTGGGCGATATGTTAAGCACACTTATTACATGATATTTGATGTAGTTGAGTCAAGCACAGAAAGTAGAATGATCCACTTCATATAAAATTAATGATTAATAAATGCAATGACTGAAATGCAAGACGTCTGTATCTCCAAGGAAAGAAGGCCATAGTCTCTGTACTTCTAATAAAACATACTGCAAATATTGCTCATCTCGACATCTTTTTCACGATGCGTAATCTATAAAATAATGTGATAATGGCACATACTCTATTATTGGTGCAGGTGCTGAATTAGATGTAAATACATCTTCCATTGCCTCACCACTATAACTTGGCAGGTCTGTACGATCAATGTATATTAAAATGCACCCTCTTTGACAATTTGATATTCCACCATTTGTTTTATGTTCATTGCCATATTCACCAACACTGACAAGATTCATTGTTTACAAGCACGTCCAATCAGACTTATGATTTTACCAAATATACATACAATCTCTCAGTAGAATCTTGTATGGGTTTTTGAGAAAATATGTTTACATCAAGCTCGTCAAAACACAAATTCCGACAATGATGCAAAACGCAAATGCGTGTTCATATAGTACTGGTTGGTCTGCTAAAACACTTCTCACTGTGCTGGGTGGTTTGCTAAAACATTTCTCACTGTGCTGGGTAGCCTGCTAAACCACTACTCACGCTACCATAGAAATGTACCAGAGTCTGCGCCGTTATATTTGATTTCGTTGACAGTGAATACAAGTCAAAAGTTGAAACTCTGCACAGGTATATTGGTGAGGCGATGGCCAAATAAATGAGGATGCTGACTGGAGGGGGGGCTGCCAAAAGAGCTGCACATTGCAAACTGAGCTAAGGGGTCGCTACCATACTACGTATCTGCCCTCACTCAACAATAATGAGTGGTAATGAATTAGAATGAGTGGTTGGTCAAAAGTTTGATGAGTCAGGTGCATCTATTGGCTAAGCTTATTGTACATAGATGCAAATGAGTATAGGAACCATTAATGCTGTAGGGTGTATTGGGAAGGGTGGAGAATTTCATGTTTGTAATGACTGGTTGTAATGTGCTATCTCGTTGTTTTCAGGATGCAGCCTGATATTTGTTGCTTTCTTGGTTGTTCAAATATGGCTACAATTTCTAGACGACCACAACCCGATCCATTCGTCTTAATAGTCTCGCAAACATCTGTGAAGGAAATGTATGTCTGATAAAGCAGTAGAACAAGTAATGTCGTCTTTTAAGTAATTACGTGATTAATTATTCACCCTCTAGGAAAGAATACAAAATCAAGTTGGACATTGATTAACCATGACCTTGGATTGAATGTGAAAACGTAAAATCCAGACAGCGTTTTTTTAACTCAACAAGGAACAAGGACTTCTGTCATAATCGAATTTCTAAAGTATTTTTAATAGGCGAATATCAGTTGCTATTTCACACACATGATTTTATGTTTGTAGCATTTAATACATATAATACAGCCGGTATTATTGATTTTTTCTAAGAACATGCGATTATCAACAATTTCTTGATTTTACATACTATGTTATTGTGCATGGGAAACTATTTAATATGCCCGACTTTATTCAATCTCAATTGATTGCTTTCAGTTTTATATGACATACTATCTGATTATACTGTTCTACATGAATTCTAGAAGAGTATTATTCACAGTTGGGGACTGGACCTTTGCATACTAACGTGTGCCTAACCATATAGTTTTATACATCTCACCGTGGGCTCGGCACATTGTGTCCCGGGGTTGGCCCACTCCTTCAACAGGTAAGAACAGGTTCTGGAACACACGCCTTCGAACAGCCAACACCTACAATGTGATTATTAACATGCATATATTATCGTATAAGGCAGATAAGCTAGGCTTCAGAAAACAGAACCATCAAACCTAAGTAAACCTGCCACTATCCAAGGAACTTTATTAAAATCGTCCTTACAGACAGGTGGTTTTCATATGAAGGTTGAATTATTTTGTTATGGATCAACTATAACATCAACATTTTACATAATATGTGTCCAAACATTTTCTGTCCGAATATGAGAAGGTTCAACTAGAAAATGTAACTGCCAAACGTCTGTGTTTGAGAAAAAATAATAGAAGGGAGCTGAAATTCCTATGTTAGTGCCAGTGCGCCAAGTCGACGAAAACCTTTATAATTATACAACATAATTCGATCAAGCTATCTCATCGACTAACCTCGATCGGTATCTTATCCAATTGCAACAATGCTCCCTAGCTACACAGAGCGCTTTAAATGCTGTTAAATTAGATACAAATGAACAACAGAATTAGTTGCTCTACAGTGGAGTCTGTGGCTTGACAAACACACACTGCAGTCTGTTGCAAATCCGGTGGAAAATTCTTGACAAATAAATAAAAATTGTCTAAACGAGGGGATGAACGCGAAAGTCCCGTGAATGTAATATAAAGAATAACTCGCTATTATATATAGATGTTTCGCAACTAGTTTTAACGAAGTTTAGACTTCAGTTTACTAGTATCCAGTGGATGGCACTGGTGGCAACTGGGGTGCAACACTCGGTGTAATTTGTTTTGTCACCCGGCTGGATTTCAGTTGCAAGTTATGGTGATGGAGATGTGTGGGCAACATTGGGCATTGGTGAACCCATCGGGTATGATGTGCCAGGCAACAATGGAAACGGCACTTGTGGATAAGTGAATTGTGATGCATCAACAATATGTCCGGATCCTGGTGAATATTGAAACTAGTCAGTGCCAGGTTGATAATAAGGAGCAGTGAGATAGCTGTATGGAAAGTTTATATGTGAAGGCGCAATGTCTGTCATACACGTGTTTGGGAAGTCATGGCTCTAAGATACCGCAGGTATTGGTAATTTACTGCATTCACCCACCGTCCCTCAACACCGGTGTTGAGGGACGGTGATTCACCGATGGTCACTGTGGCAGTTGGATGTCGAGCAGCTGTTATTGATGGCATCACACCGACATGTTCGAGTGGGCGAGCGTCTCGGCGTGCGGTTTCAGGAAATACCACTTTACGTTGTTTTAAGGTAGCGAGACTATTATTTGTGTTGAAAATTCCGATTTTCACATTTATTTATTAATTGATGAAATGCACTGTAAACTTTCATATGACAAAGTCAACGTAACCTAGAATGTCATGTAAGTTGGTTAAAATGTAGATTTTCTGAAGGGAAGCAAGGCAGCTTCAGTAGTGTTTTCTAAAATCAACAACACAGGTTTAATTTGTGTGCTATAAGTTTCAAAGATTAACTCAATACAAAGCAATGAATGTTAGGATGTGTTATCAGTAGCTATCTGACACACAATGAGTGTTTCCAAACATTTGAGTGGTTTGTCTCCGCCCCTGTTTATTTCACAGATTAGTCATTTGCATATGAATGTGTCAGACACAAGGTCACACAGCCACTGAAAAAAATCATTGATTTTAGTGATTTCATCTGCCGTTTTATCGAACTATAGCTATCCCATTCCTTTAATTTTTTGGGGTTTCCAATAGCCTTACACATTTGGATGCCCCTACACATGTTAAAACAGACCTTGATGGGAAAACAAATCGCTTGTGCAGATAAACAAGGTAGAAAATCTTTGTTGTGACTTCATCGACGTTTTCTAGGAGTTTATGTTTTTCAAAATACAAGGTCTTTAACAAAAAATAACGTATACTTATTGTCGTTGGATTAACACCAAATTTTCACAGCTTTAAGGTGACAATGAGAGGAACTTGAATGTGTCCAGACAAACTATTTCATGGATTATTTACCAATGTGTTGTGGTTTGAGTTGGGGTCAATGCGACTAAAACAGAAATTAAAATTCAGGACACTATTTTTCAAAACGCGTTGCTTGAATAAAACTGATCAGACACATTCAATTTACCAGACTATTGAACAACTAGGAAAAGTGAAAACAAAACTTATTATCACCAGCATAAATGCGTAATTATTTTTTTTACAAAAAAGTAATTTTTTTACTTTTGATTAAGTAACGCACCGTAGAATGCAGATACGGGCATGACAAACACACCTTTGAAAAGCTTGAAGTCTGGCGAATCCAAAAATATATACTTTCCTGGGTCTATTTGTAGTCGTTTGGTCCCAATTAGAAGATGAAAAAAGTAGGCAAATAATAGTCCCGCTACCTTAACATCTCTATGACTGCGTTGGGAACTTTCGCACCAGGGCGGTATTTGTCAGCTCTGTTGTGTTTACGATTAAAATTACGAATAATATTCACAAATGCCTTGCTCATGACATGACACTCTATTATTTTACCGTTCGTATTAAGTATTTACTCCGGTTTGCATTCAGCAGCACTGTGCATATCCATGAGTAGAATGATGTACTAGTGGTTCCATAAGCAGTTTTTTCACATCCAAACTGAGGTTCTTTTTTTATTTCAATAGTAAGTTTACCTACTTGTTCACTAGCCGATTGAACTTCTTTTCGTTGCTCCGCGTTTTCAAAAACTACACTTCGCTGTTCTGTCGGAACGCACGCTGCATAGAAATGGACAGTTGCGCTTGTCACGTTCAGGACTTCCGTACGTATGACATCGAGCGCATTTTTTCTCACAAACCTCCCTCCCGGGTTCGTTGTCTTAACGCTCCGCGAGATCACCGTGCTTTTGTTTGTCAACATTTAATTCCTTCTCTAAAATTTCGATTTTGCTTTTTATACATTCAATCGAATGGCGACTGGAAATGATACTGACCCCATTCGACGTTTTCCTCATGCTCCCCTGTAAACCCATTCGTTTTCAGTGCAGCGTTTCTGTGTAGCTTTCGCCATGATCGTAAGCTGATTGTTGGGAACGGAAATGTATTTTCGCGATTTCGTTGTTTGTTGGCACTATGATCATCACTAGCGGGTGGACTAAGTTTTGCAGTCCAAGTTTTGACTGCGGTGTTTCTAATTTGGCGACTGCGTTGATAACCATTTGTCTGTGCACTGAGCTTGTTCTGGTTTCAAATTTGTCGAAATCGTGTGGTTTGAAGAATTTGAGTGACGTCTCTCATGTAAAATCAAGCCTTTCAAATTCTGCATACTATTTCATGAGAGATGCATCTATTGGTTCCAAAAAAAAAAACACTCCAGTGAATTTCATTGAGGTGTCCCAAAAACGTCAATTTTGATTGAACTGGGGAAACACGCGGGAAAACGCCGAGGGGTCTGCAAACTTGTGCGTCACGTCACGCGTTGGGGGACGTTCACATAACTTACAACGCACCTTGGAGACCGACCTCATAAAGAGTACACGTAAGTCTAAGCAGTCTCCAATAGAAAAAATGGTTATATTCTGTTGCAATGCATTATAATCGTTATGAACAATGATATTTCTGGGAAAAGACAAAAACAAAAAGGCACGAATGCGTTTCACATGATAGGATTCGTCGTTTGGAAATCATTTGGACACGGAGCTAAATGGGTGAATGTGTGTTCTCTATATATTATTGTATCGACTTCGATGGCCACTAAGCTTCAATGTAACCAATCCAAAATTGCCACAACTTGATAACGTAATGTCGCAGCTACTTGGGCGAGGCAGCTTGATCGAATTCTGTTGTATTCAGGCAGTTGGACCTCGATGGTTTGACGGGTATCTCCAGAAAAATGAATCGTTGCGTTGTCATGATGTTATGAATTAACATCCCATTATATGATCCTATTGTTACTATAAGTATAGCTGTGAATATTTGTAGAATGCGCCGATTCAGCGTTTTATCAAAGTTGTGTAATTACGATGTTATGCATAATAAAGACTGTTAATCTACATGTTATTATTCCGGTTAATGTTTGATAGTCTGTATTGTAAATGGTGAGTTTAATATCAGGGGGGAAATCTTCCTCCTCTAGGGGTCTCCACACTTGCCAGGGGGGAATCTCGTCTCGTCTCTATGTCTCGTCCCCTTGAGGTGCGGGATCGGGGAAGTCACTTAAACTTTACAGTCAAATAAGACACACACAACGAAATACGTTTCAGCTCTCGTCTTAGTCGGTCTGTGGAGCACTCTATAAGACACAGCGCCCTGGGGAAAAGTCCCCAAGACTATCGCAAGGCTGACCCAAGACTCGCCCAAGACTGGACGGCCTCAAGGCTCGCTCCAGGACTGGACTCTCCACTGCGTCTATCGTGCTGTCCTCGCCAAGACCAAATCAAACTCTCTTTATTCATTTTCAAAACATTAACCAATTACAAAACAGCCAATCACAATAAGTACTGAATACGTCATATCTTTTGATTAATCGTTCACTACATTAATAACTACGGATACCAACTATCAGGAATCGTAGTCAGAATAGCGACGGTTATCTCGTAATTACTAGTAGTTCCAAATCACTGAGCCAAGTTCCGTCCAAAACTTCAAATAGGCCTAAACGATGACAGACATAACACAGCAATTCGCTTGTAATGAGCTAATTAAGTCGATCAACAGATACGCGTAAACTAATTCATGACATTAATGTGAACGAAATTTCAGTAAATACTGAGAATTATTTAACTCGCTATCAGTGAAGCATTACTGATATCACAGTCCCTCTATCCCCGGTCTGGAAACGGCTATTGTCAAACTTTTAAGGTGTGAATTACCACCTGGGCTCGGACAGCCCGGGGTGTGGCTTTCCGCGAAGCATAATCTCTTGATAGCAGAGCTTTCCATTGAAACGATCATATTCTAGTTTTTACAACCGAAAAAGACCATATATTTTGATATTTTACAAAAATTTAGAAGCTCAACACAATTCTTTAGCCGTCAAGTCTTTCTATAGTAGCATGTTGGCATTATTATTCGTGAATATCGCACCTAAATTTGAGGTACTATGTCAGGAATCGCAACTTCGAACACTTCTAACAACCTTGATCGATTGGCCCGTTCTATTCGTCATGTGTTTTAGAATGATCGATGTTTTTTTTTCATTTATTGAATATCTTAAACCTAGTTGTAGTTTGTGGATCTGTTTATCGTGCTTGTTTTATTATATTATATACAGTATACGTATCATATTTAGGCATTCACTTTTTCCGTTCATAGTGTTTTCAAGCATATATTTTTAATGTATTTTACAATGCCGGTGACATCATGTCTCTAAGAATAACATCCTGCAGTATCAATTCTTTAGCACTGCCAGGAATTGAGTAGGGAGACCTTTTATTGCCCCGATGAGAATTTATTTACTGGCGACATTTGTTTTTGATTTACTGAACTTACTCAAAGCGTTGTCAGCGGGTTTACCCGTTGTCACAGTGTAAGATCACAGATGCAAGTAGGCATCCATGTTTACAGGGACGAGATAGAGTTGAGTTGAAATGTGGCCATGAGCTGCCAATTATTAGTGTTGCTAGTGTCACACCAGCTAATAGGATGGTGAGTGGTATGCCTGTTGTTCAAGGCTTTATTTGCAGTACTGAGGTAGAGGTCCTGCGTGATAGTGGGTGTAGTTCGGTTGTAGTACGTAGAGAAGGAGAGTCGTACCTGTGTGATGATGGATGGTACATGTCGGAAAGCCCCAGTAGCTAGACTATATATAGATACACCCTACTATGTTGGTGAGGTCGGGGCATTGTGTATGAGGACCCCAGTTATTGTTGGTAATATTAGTGGAGTTAGGAAGCCCAAGGATCCTGATATTGATTGGAAGCTAGGTGTAGCTCATGATGTAGGGCATGGTGTGGTTAGTTCGCCCTCGGGTGGTAAACATAGTAGTCCTTCGAGTGATGGGACTAGTCTGCCCTCTGGTGGTGAAGGTTGTTGTCCTTCGGGTATTGTGACTAGTGTTCCCTCAGGTAATGAAGGTTAAACATCTA
Organism: Saccoglossus kowalevskii; assembly: GCF_978046115.1. Lineage (NCBI taxonomy): Eukaryota > Metazoa > Hemichordata > Enteropneusta > Harrimaniidae > Saccoglossus > Saccoglossus kowalevskii. Next base: position 12,946,115 of record NC_140650.1, on the reverse strand, counting down.
CTAGTAGTCAGGCTAGTGTGCCCTATATGGATGACGGTTGTTCTCCAGGTGTTGAGATAAGAGAGCCTTCAGTTAGTGGTTGTGAACCCTCCATTGATTTCAGTCAGGATGTTGTACAGATGGAACAGACTAGGGCTCAGCAGTTAGCTGAAAAAAGCCATGTGAATAGATATGTACATTTACTTTTCGGTCTTGTGGATATATTTTTCGCTCGGATGGCGGTAATATTTTCTTTTCTGTTTGCACTTTGTGATTGCTGTGCTTAAGTTAGTGTACGCTCAGCTTCGTGGCTAATTGTCAAAGGTGTGAACAGTTAATTTACCCACAACAAGCCCTGAGACAATAGACTGCCAAGCGTTTCCAGGCCAGGGATAGAGGGACTGTGGTGATATCAATGTTTTGAAATCGACAAATGTTCTCGTTTTTACGTGACTTTGAGAAAGTCGTTGACGGGTATTTGAACTTCTGACCTAGATTTACCAGGGACGCATAGTTCAGTTTAGTCGTCAAAGTGTGAGTTTTTATTTCAGTGCGACCCACTAAAGTTCGTTTTTATTTGGAAATAATTGATTTTATTCAAATCAGAGCAAAATAGTATAATAAAAGTCTTCCGATGCTTTACGTTTTACGTGACATAGCAAATATTTACAGCTAGCAATTTTATGAAATCGACGCTTTGAAATAGGTCAGTAGAAACCTTTATACTAAGATATCCTTAAAATGCACAAACGTACGAGCGTTCATATTTTTTTTAATTTTTTTATATCAAGTTTTTTGTACAGCAATTAATCTTGTTTTAGAGTTAAACAATGGGTTTTCGATTTGTTCCAGTCCACTCGAGAAAAGGGGGCTCCGTACTCAACTGTCAGCTCATGAATATTCTTGCATAAATTTACATATTTCGGGCCGGAAAACGCTGGTTTGATTTTGATCACCTACCTTAGTAACTTATTGACAATGACTGTTTTTAAGACGTGTTATCTCTGTTGCCACTTCAATACGTTTGATATACACAATTTCCTTTTAACAGAGAAGTATTCTCGTATTCGGGTAAAAGAAGATGATGAAGAGAAAAAAGAACATTTGACTAGTGACTTTACATCGACAATATGTGTATTATAAGTTACACCCTTTAGTTATGTTAGTAACTTAACATGCCTAGTAACTTGACAATGACTGTTAAATTTGTAACAAGTTTTACATCTGTTTACATTACTTCAATATGATTGATATGTACAATTTTCTTTTAATAGAGAAGTATTTTTGCTATGAACAATTTCGTAAACAAGTAAAAAAGATTATGATACAAGCAACAACGATCAATGGATTCGTGCCACCTCTCTACGTGAGTTTACATAACATTTGATTTCTCGATAATATGTGTATTATAAGTTACATCCTTTAGCGAAATAATAAAATTCAAGGAGTCTATATTATTGTATGAACTTGGCTCGTCTCTCAACAACTTTAGCAATAACAATAGCTTTGTATATATCTTTTTTAAAGCAATCCATTCCACTGGTGAAAGGTGATGTCACTCTTTTGATATATGTATAATGCAGTTGTATGATGTGTTAAACTAACACCTATTGGACACAGTACGAGTATAGGTTATGCTTACCATGGCCATTGTTTTCTAAGCCTTATGCAATGATTCATGTGTTTGGTACGATAACTAAAACATGATTATTGTACATTGGAGCATATGGATATACCAATATACAATGTTACTATATTTTGTATTGCTTCAAGTGTTTCTTAAATTATGATTATTAACAACAATTGATTGGTTAGTTATGTACACATTTTGATGTGATTATTATACTATCAATATGTGATTAGATTTATTTATTTAATTCTTCTATTGGTTGATTGTACATACACCGACTTATGTGAAATGATTTTAATAGTCGCCCCTTCTTTTCCAACGTTGTTTTCATGACGTCGTATTTAAAAATGTACGGAATGAGTACTCCTTATACTCACGGTAGATCATAAATATCGCCGACTCTGGCATAAAATGCCGAATATAATTGACGATTACTGTTTGATTAATAACGATGTCTAGAATTTAGCGAAATCTTTCAGATACGCATTATTCATTGAAGGACGATTCTAACGGCATTCCTGTCACCTAATTACATCGTAGAAAGGCCTTGTCACTGGAGAGCGATATTTATAAAAAAAAAGGTTTATTGTTTAAGGGAACATTATAGCTTAGTAATGAAACAAGCAAAAAAATGTATTGTTGTTATTGTTTTTATTTCTTGGGCTATCAGTATGGTTAGGGACAATGTAACATTCTTTGAATTGTATTGTTTAAAAAACGTGTTCTTCCTTAATTCGTTAATTACTATTTATTCAGATTGAACAATATTGTTTGTATGGTGCGTCATATGGTCGAAAATATGTAAGAAATTAGCGAAAATGTCAATGACCTCAAGGTGAATCGTATTCCCCAGCGCAAAATAATGTACTCTGTGGCGAATGGTACAAGAATTGTTTTACTAAGAAATGCTAAGGAATGTATTTAAAATATATTATAATAACATTATAGTAATGTAGTTATTGTATTGTGATAATCCACTGGAGTAGCCCATGTTGTAGGGCTTCACCAATAATGTATTTTCTTGAGATCTGCATGTAATGTGTGTTTGTTTCTCAAATTATTTTTGGGGTGCTGACTATTACTGACTTATAAATAATTAACGGAAAAAGCAATATTTGTAAATATGTTTATACTCAAACATAATTTCAGATTGATGACGACTATATAAGTTTATTATCTGGCAACTGTGATTTAAATATCCTTTAAACAAACACAACTAATTATAAAAGTAAATCAATGATATTCATCATTTAGCTTGTTATTCCTATTGTTAAAAAATAATATCGCTACTTTCTTTGATAGCCAAGTGAACTGTTTTGACTCGTTTTATATTCAGTATTTGTTTGCTGTTTTACTTGATTATACTAACTCAGATTTTTTGTATCATTATATTCTAAACCGTTTTGAACAACCATTTAAAGAGGTGTTTTATCATTACTTTAGTTCAACTAAAACTGAAGTCAATATATAATGAAACCTTAATGTTGACCTATATTGTAGTTGCTACACATTGTTTATAGTTGACTATTTGTACGCGTTGTGAAAGTGCCGAAACTATTGGTAATTAAACAAACAACCAGTTTATGGGTTTAGTGGTAGAAGTTAAATGAGATGTTGCTGTTTACATTCAACCTGATATTTCACTTTTAGCATACTCCATTAGCCCGAACCCTGATGTATATTGAATTTCCATATATAATGGAAGAATTTCATTTTCAGTGTATTGACATGAATTATTTTCCCCTAACTTTCTGTCATGGTTGACTTGTTGCTATGGCATTACTCTTTGTGTGTATTATTTCTTCAGGCTCCATGTCTAACAGTCCACAGACATGAAGAAGTTGTGACAACGACAGGCGTGTCTAAACCACTTAACAGATTTTAGAGAGAACAACTTTTTTAAATGAATAATATACTTGAATTTATCGACAACAAAGAGAAAACGACTTTGCCAGGACCGCTGACTAACAATGGACTGTGTATCGCTTTGACCAACAACCTCAACAAAAGTGATATATTAACAATAACTGTTCATAAAATAACACAGGGATAATATACAATTATAGGGCATATCTAGTACAATCGTATCCTTGGAAGGTAAACCGATCGGCAATGAATCATAGTAATATTGGCAATTCCGAAATGGCGGTTTAAAAAAAATACCCCTCCCCCCAATACGAGATGGTAGAGTACGATGATGTGAATTGCTTGATATTTTAACTAACATTAGACTGTAGGTCAAAGTTTGAGGGGACACACCAAATGCGTTTGTCTGTTTTACACGTCAAAGGTCAAAGTATTTCTTTCGGACTATTTGGCACAACTACTCAAACAACAGTGACTGAACCGATACTATAGACATCACTGAAGGGTTTAGCGTTGCCAGTGTCCCTTTATTGATGGTCACTAAACTACAAAGAATAGTAGCATTAAAAACGTGAGCATCCGTAAAGCAGCTTCCTGTAACGCCATTTTGACATACAGTAAACTTCAGTATATGCGCTGTTGTTAGGGGGTTAAACATTAACCGTGTGTAGCATACATAAGTGATTATCTAGATTAAACGGTGCAATATAACACCTGCTTTGAATATTATAAAGAGTTAGATGAAACTTGAGTAAAATGTGTTTCATGGTTTTGTATCAAATGAAGACAGTGGCAGAATATAGCTTGGAACCTGATTCTACACTTCAGTAAAATAACTTAGGATTTTGATTCTCGATCGTCTGTAATTTATTTACACTTATTGTACTGGTATTTTGATCTTGTATTCTATGGTAAAGATCGACGTACACATGCAGAACGACCTATTTCATCTGTTTGGAAACACATCAAGATGTTATAAATTTAGAAAACACATCTTTCATCGCAGTAAGTGTTAATACATATTTATTTCTTCAATAAGAGTATTTTGTAATTTATTTTCTATATTTACGTTTCTAGAAATGCATCTCCAATACAAGCGTAATGATATTTGATATAGTTGAACTACTCTGTGGCCGAACTTTATGGCTCCAAAATATTATGAATGAAAGGCCACCTCAACTAGTATCACTATCCAGATGACGATGATGGACCAGAGACAATAACATAAAACATCGGTAATTGAACCGAGTGGCAACAGGCACGCCATTGCTGAAAATCATGCCCTTTATTTACGAAATCTCTTTTTTGACGTCAATATTGGGAATATGCCATTTTAGGCGAAGGCAATGTCGTTCAAACCGACCACTATGCTCAGTTGACTCTGCAGTCGTTTGTAATATGAAATGTAGTACAGTCTTTCAAAGACCATGCTTTGAACGACCTTCTTGTCACTAATTTACTAATACTTTTCGTCACTAGCGGACGTGGTTCATAGGAGACGATGTATATTTTCCGTAATTCGAAGTCCGGCTAACTGTTATTGAAAGTTCGAGTTACTAAATGTAGACGTTTAACAAAAGCAACAATTTATTTTGCCCGTAACTCGTTGCCCGTAAATTATGTTAATTATTAATTTGAGTTCCATTGTTGGCGTGGTTGTGCAAAATTGGGCATGGTTTATTAAATTTGAGCGTGTTTTGTTTTGTAACTTGATGTTTTCGTAACTCGACGTTCGTAACCCGAGGTCGGTAACTAGAACATGCTACAACTGCGTCCGAGCAAACTTCCTAAGTTAGGTTTAGCGTGCTCCTGAAGCAGAATTGTAACAGCAATGCATGGCTGGGTTTATTCCACTGAAGACAAATACAAGCAACTCATGGGCATATAATATATGTGATGGTGTCTGTGTATGATATAATTGCGACAAGAAGTCATGTCGATTTTTCAGGTAGCTAGTCCTGTCGCCACAGTTAGTTGTCTCGTGTAAGCATTGTTGTAAGTTGTTCCTTGCGTTGATCGGCGCATTGCTCATGAATTGCTTGAGTAACGCAACCTTTTAGTACGTAAACGGCGCAATGTGTCGATCTAAACAACTCGCTAGTGTGGTGTCTTCCAGAAAATGGATTTTCGGCCAAGTTACTAACAAATAAAAAAAGTGTTCAACTAAGATTTGCTGACACTATAACTTTATTAGACATAATATTCGCTTATGTATATAATAAAGACATAGAACAAGATGTTAAACAACAACAACAACAACACCATTTTGTATATGCACATAATAATTTGCTTATTAAAAGTAGCAAAATTCCTGAAATTACCATTCCAAAAGTAGTTACCATTGTGTTAAAACATCTTGAAAAACACAAAACAGAGTGGGCGTTTCATGAACGTGATGATCGACAACAGCACTACGCCATCCATGTAAGTACTGACTGGGAATCTGTATCATGTACTCAGTGATACATTGTGTGTTGTGTCTTCGCGTACAATTTGTTGAAAGTGGTAAATAAATAAACATTAAGACAGTATTAATAACTTGTGTCTTTCACGCGTTTTCTGTAACGATTGACCGTAAACACATTTGTACTCAACCAGGGTGGCAGTATATATGCCCATGTCAACATGTCCTTCATTCGCTGTTCCGCACTGGTCGCCGACATTTGCAGCAATTCCTTTTTATGTTTTTTTTCTCAATGGTCGCGCGGAAGCGTTTGCTCCAGTTCATGACTAGATCTGGGAACAATGCCACAAAGTTGTCATATAAAGAGTCAACGGATCTATATATCTATTAGTCGTACCGCCAACATCATATTCACTCCTATCTCAGTGACGATGCTAACAATTGTGTGTCCGTGTTTTCGAACGCACTTGTTCAGATTAGTTTGTGTTGCACCTGGTATGTTCTCTGGAATCTATAAAATACGAATATGAGGCATGAAAAATAAGTTTTCATTGAGGTGCGATTCATAGTTTGTGTCACAGTAACAAAATAGCTTTTTGGGAAAAATAGTATTGTCGTTCACTACATAATATGCAATTTCCGTTCTTTTGTGTTTTTGTCATCAATCTTATTCTTGTTCGAGTTACGGACATCGAGTTACGAATATCGAATTCCGAAAACATCAAGTTACAGATATGACCACAGCCACATTGTTGAAACCACGCCCACTTTTGTGAAAACACGCCCAAATTATAACTAAGTTAACCAAACTTCGAGTTACGGGCAACATATATGTTTTATTTTGTTTACCCTTCACATTTTCTATTTCGAACTTTTATTAACAGTTATTCAAACTTCGAGTTAGTAACTCCAAATTTGACTAACAGTTAACCGAAATTCGAATTACGGACAACATAGATTTTGTTGTTGTTTAGTGTCCACATTCAGTAACTCGAATTGTAATTACGAGTAGAGAGAAAAACAACTTGCAAACAAATTGGCGATGTGAACTACCAATATATTTATGCATCTCATCAAAGTCAGCAAATCTGTAACTTTCCCCTACCCAGTCTGCATCGTTACACCAGTAAAGTTATTCAATTTTTTTCCGTCTGCAATAAGCAATAAGTTGGTTGCCAGTCATCAAACTCTATATATAAGTGACACATCATCGAATAACGCAACGATAAAAAACGTAATTTATATAAGTTGACATGATATATGGATACATTGTACAATTCCAAAATTAAGATTTATGTATATTCTGGTAGAAAATGTGACAGTTTAGTATGTGAACGTTAGGCTACACCGATTAAATTGTATGGATGACATCCGCGCGCGCATTAGTTTTCGCCTGTTCTCAAAAAAAAAAAAAAAAAAAAAAAAATCTCCGTTGACGAGTCTCCACAGATCGGTTTTCTGTTCGGAACTTGCCGACTCATATTGTCGCAAAGCGCCGACTTGTCGTAAAACTCGTTTTGGACTACCTCAAAACCACAGTTAGATGCGCGTTACGTGAAGCGCAAAGACCTATGGGAAAGAGATTGCCTCAAAACATGCACATTTTGCCATAAATGATCCAACATGGCGACCACACCACCAAAATACGTGAGCATAAAAGTTCAGAGGTGAAACGGAGGGATTGTTGTAGACTGGTACGCAATTGACGTTGGCCAGGGAGACGTTTACACAGCTATACGAGAGATCGGTAGGGGCAAGCGAGTTTCGCCCAGACAACTTTGAGAACATATTGTCCAGAGTGGCTGTCCCGCGTTTCTTCTGCAATGATGGGAGAGGAGTGCAGGTGTATGGTGGCCTAAAAGTCGGTCAGGCGACAAATCAGTTCGGTTGCTTTGTCCGCATTGAAGTCGACAAAACTGCAACGAAAGCAGCAGAAGCTTCTTGGCCGAAGTCCCCTTATTATTTTTTTTCATTTTCTGATTCAGATAATTTGCTTGCACACACATTCAGTAATATTTTGATCATATGAGCCATTTTCATCAAGATACATGTACATAATTTTCTGCATCCCAATTGTTGTTGACTCTCTGTTGGTGTTTTTTTTTCAATATCGAGCCTCTTATAATTTATTACATAGTTGAAGTAGTTCTAGAGCATTTGTGTCTACACTTAGCCTATCTGAAGTGTCACTTTAAAAGCTGTAGTTTGAATGTCAAAGAAGTTAATTTCCAGGTTGCTGTTGACAAACTTATTGTTCATTTTTAATTATTTTTTTTTCAATACAACACAGTAAGTTTTTCTTTATTATTGAGTTGATGTGTATGCCTTTGGCAAAGCTAACATCTGCCTTATCCTCTTGCCTTTTCAAAATCAAAAGTGATGATACCTGTGACAGTAATACAGTACGAGATGTGTACATCAGCATGTTCCTCCTACAAATTAAGACTTGTTGTTTTTTTGATACACTGTGGTTAAATTCGTAATAATAGCTCCGAAGTCGTGTTGTTTTAGCAGATTTTTTTTTTCGCCCTCTCGCATTAGTTTTGGGGTCTTCAGAGGATGTCATCCATAAAATTAAATCAGTGTAGCCTTAGTGAAATTAAAGCCAGTCGTCTTCCTTATGTTGTTTCACTGGTCATTAATCGAAAGCCAAAACATTCATTTATGGAAAGACGAAACGCAATTAGAACGGAAAACAGTGTCTATACAACAGTGCACATTGCCAGCAAGCAATGCTATTTATTCTAAATGAGAAAACATTTGAATACGGAATAAGGAATTTCTTTCTACATAGATCAATATTTCATCTATCCCTGTCGCCCCTCCTGAAAGGCAGTGAAAGCAAAGTCATTCCGATCCGCAGTTGTGGGTCTGTGCGTTGAGAGATTTGCAATTGCTTCTAACTCCATTTTGATGTCCAAGATCCGATTTAAAACTTAAAGAGAGGGTGTGTGAGTCATTGAAGCTGGACAGTTTCGTCAGATCTTCAGTCCACTCCAGTCATAGTTGCAAATTCATGCGTACATTTGTTTATTTAAAATCATTATAACGTAAGTAAAGTAAACAACATATCTTTGAAGAGGTATCGAGTTCACCACAGAGGATTGTGTGTTAATATTCAATTTTGTGTCTATATACGCGGACATAACATACGTCGGCGTTAAAGAAAAATAGGTGTGAGTACGTTACGCCGACATGAAGAGGTTTAAAATGACAGAGTTTAATCACCCCTTGTACTTCAGCACCGATGTAAATAGTACTTTATATTTACGTGGACGTTAAAAAACACTTGGTGGGAGCATTTTACGCCGGTATAAAGTGGCTTAAATATGGCGGGGGCAACACCAGTGACCATTCATGAAGGGTTTATAAGTGTATTGGCTTTCAAAACTAAGTTTAATTACTTGGTCATCTGTATTTAAGTTTCATATGTTATCTTATATTATTTCAAAGTAGGTATAGTCACAATGTTTGTGTAATTTTCTGTCATTTCAGTCAGGCTGTTACATGCCTGTATACGTTGTTGAACTTGGAATATGGCGGGGTAACTTACAGCAGCGATGTGAAAGTGAATTGGTGCCCTAAACAAAAAAACAACTGAATTTTAATGGACGGCCAACTGTATTTAAGTTTTTCAAAGAAGGTGGACTCGCAATGTGTGTCTTAATTTCAGTTATCCTGTTATATTATTTCAATAATTGTTATTATTAAATAGATGCTATACCTATAACTTCACAAACCTATAATATACCAATAGCTATAAATCACCCGATCGTCTCACAAACACAAACATAAAAAGCAGATTTTTAATTCATTACGCTTCTATCACTGTATATCGCAGTTAATATAAAAATACTGTTACCGTAACGACATAAGTTACAGCGTGCCGTAATTTTGCGGTATTTTATGGGATATTTTCATCTTACCATATTCCAAATATAGAATGATTACATGCGTAAGTGTTCTCTAATAATAAAAACAAACATGGCTGCCACCATAGTTTGACCGGACTAAATACAAAGAAGTTCGCTGACTCTGTTCGGCATTCCCATGTTGTATACATGGCTGGATACGTCCCGACAGGAACAGCGGTCATCGTCGACTGAAGTCTGCAAAAGAAATCGTGGATTTTATCGAATTTTATCTCAGATCTGAATAATATTTGAAACTTGTATATGGTGACGGTCTGGAGGTGAAACTAAAAGTACAATATTTCAAGGAATGACTTACTGGACTACGAGTGTTCTTGCAAGCTGACAATGGGGCATGCCATTACACGAGAAATGTAGAACGCGACACCCACTACACTGATATTAATAATATACGTCGAATGACATTTCAACAAACTACCAATCAACGGAATTTACATTTATCATGTTTTCAATATTCATTACAAGTTTTATGTTCGTGTTATATTTCTTCCAAGTGTTACACAACAATTGTCGTTGTACCTACAAAGCAATGGAATAGTCCAAATACGCCGCCCCTCAAAGTTATACCGCGTCCTATGTTTTGACTAGCAGTCACGTAGGCGGGTATGTAAATTTGTTGTGTCTAAAACGGTCACTGTTATGTCTGGGGAGGTTGCAAAGTCCCGCGGTAATTGCCTACCAGGTGAGTGAGTTAGATGTATGTACATACCTTGCACCGCTTTAACACTGATCTATTTATTATGTATATTGTTTTGTTTTCTGATTATGTGGATGAGGTGACTTGTAATGAGACCAGACTCCATTTAAACTGGCTTTACGAGTAATGATGACCCTTCATTTCTGATCAAAATGACGTTGTTGTAAATTACAATTGTAAAAAATAGGAACTAATTTGACTTTTCAGATGTTTTAGATTACAATCCTAATAACTTTTTATCCTAGGAAAATATATTTTCAAGCCAAAGTAATCTTTGAACATCAAGATTCATAATTGATTGATGCTATGCTAATGTTTTTGGTAGTCTAAACAAACACATACTGTTACAACTTAGACTTTGGTCCGCCATATGTTTGTCTTACGACTACCAGGTAATCTATGGGAACGATCTTGTTCTAGGCCGTCGTCTGTCGGTCGTTTTGGTTGGTCGCGTCCAAACACATGTAATTCCAGGCGCAGCTGTGAGGCTTTCATGTAGCTAAAACGTTTAAAAATTTAAATTTACCAATGGTTGTGAGATGTGCTATTTCTGTTAATTCACTATATTCGTAGTTGGAATGAATAAACCATTAAATCACATCATTAATCACATCAAAAATTGTATACTGTTTTGATTTGTGAATTTGGTCAAAACAAATTAACGGTCGGACATACAACATCGGTATTAGAGATGATATAATAGAGAGAGATGAGTGTGCAATAGTTGATTGAAAACTTGTCAATGAATAAAAAACATATAAATAAACATAGATATTAAATGAGTTTATCACAATTCTGAGAATTGGAACTTTTGACAAGCATATTCAAAACTAGCATTGGGACGTTCTAAACATGTACTCGTACTGTTTTGTCAATGTATCTCCTCACATATGACTTGAGTAAATAACATTCTTGACTTACTTAAATGAAATAGTTCATGACTAACTTTCGCCTACTTGTCTGGACACGCTTAGCATACACAAGTAATTGATACTGTGCTTGCGTTTTGTTTAGCGTCTTGTCTAATTTCGGGGATATCGCTTCCAAACTCTATATCTATCATCTTGTACCTTGTTCAAAATTAGGATGTATTTGAGCCTGTTGAAATAGATAAGACAACGAATGCATAACTTTTGGCAGGCGTTCGAGAACAGTTCACGCAGCACCTTTGGCACACATGACAATCATTCTTCACGCAGTATGTTTATCTTATTTTGTGTTTCAATATAGTGTTTTTTTTTATATTTCACCGTATTACATATGGAACATTTCAATGGCGATTAAAAGTGTATAGAAATGTAAATTAAAACCTTTCTTTATGACACACACTATAGACGCATTATATATGCTCCAAATTATTTTTCCTATTTTAAAGCGTAGGATGACATTGTGCATACTGATTTACTTTGCCTGTGTGCCCGTATAAGTATACATTTATCCAAACATGTTTGTTGATGAGTTTTAACATTAACGTTATCTCGTATTAATTTCCAAGTTTGTAAGTTATAAATTTGTTTTTCATATTACAGATATGGAACTATCAACCCGAACTGAATCAGACTCCAAAGATGTAAGTACTTAATGTTGTATAATTGAGCGTATCTGCAATTACGATGCGATGCCCATGGTATATTTATATATGTTTAATTATTATGACACCTTCGACAAATGGTAACCCATGTTTCATAGAAAAATACAAATAATGAAAATGTTAAATAAGGAGAAGCAGCATACAAATGGACAATGGATATTCACAAAATTGAATAACAACAATACAATGGTGTTCGAATAGCAAACATTGACAAATAAAATTTACTATTCACTTATTTTGTGTAGGTGATAACTACTCAATTTTAGAAAAAAACAATTGAATCATAATTATTTTGAATTTGCCAAACACTTTTTAATGATACTCTCAGATAAATAGGGACTCGGATGACATGAGTGAAGTGACAGACAACAATAATGGTTCCGAGTCGTCCACTGACCTGCATGTACAAGAATGTTCTCAAAAAGTATGTACAGATAATGTACTTTCATACTACAACCAAATTATATATTCAGTATATTATGTACTTAAGTCTGTGTATAGCACAATATTATCAATGGTAACAAATTAATTGTATTCCCTTTTATTTTTCTTAGTTTAGCAGACAAACCGTTTTCGGGGAATAGTGATATTGCCCGTATGTAGCTGAAAAATATCAGGAAATAATGTATAATTATTTTATTCAATTTAATGGTACCTGTTGCCGTAATGTTTTATTCACAGTCATATTCAGATTTGGACACAGATGATGTACCCACCTTCGAGGAACTGTACAAAAATGTGTTTGGCTCTGAAACAATCCATCAGAAAGTAAGTGTTCGTGTTCAATCACCGTAAATACACTGCAGCTAGGTACAGTTACGAAAATTATTTGCTTGCTCTATCTCACCCATGACCTTTTCTAAATTACTTCTTACCAATTAGACCAAGATCGTTCTCAATTTACCTCGAATAGTTGGTAAAATCCCTCCTAAAACATAAATATTCACCCAAAACAAGACCTACATGTGAATAACAGGGTTTGAGCAGTCAATCGATGTGACTGTTAAGTTTATATATTACATCAATCAATCTCTCAAAACTAGGAAACATGCACAGAAACGTGCACATTACTGAAGGGAGGAAGTTGCTGGACATGAAATTGTCTGTGACCAATGTTTTGACGTCCAGTAAATGTACATGACTAGTAAGCATCTAAAGTTGAATTTATTTCATACCTGACTGTGTGCTTAACTGATTATTTTAAATACATGCAAATATAGTTATCACAGCAATGCAATTTTATAATAGAGCCCTGACATTTTCATTTTCATCATGTAAGTGAAAGTATTACATTGCAGTGTTGTTACAATAAATGTCTTCATTTGAGAATTAGATATTTGTCAAATGAGAAATAAGATTCAAGCATTTACTTTGTTTCTTTGGTTCTAACTCTAATAAACACTTTTCATGATAATCATAGACAAAAGCTGATTCGAATGACATAATTAAACGGACAGAAAATACTAACGCTCCTGCACAGTCCACTGACCTGCCAGAAGGATATATCCAAACGGTATGTACAAATGATATAATAAAACAAATGAAATTGTATTTTCAAATTAATATGTTGTCCCCGCCCCAATTGTGTGTTAGAAAAAAGATATACAACAACTTTGGAGTTAATTTCTCACTCAGAAAATATTAGTTTTAATGGCAAATGAAAATGTGTATGATCAAAGTGTATAAATTAGTCTAATAATGAAATATATATAACAAAATGCCACAAACTGTCAAACTATGCTCGGTTATCATCTCTTGCCGAATATTTAAATTTTACTCATAGAAGTCCATTATCAAATATTTGATAGTTTAGCCCCCACTCGGTCTCAAGCACATTTAGCTCGCTCACTCTTTAAAGCTAACCTTATAAGTAACTTCACGAGATGCCCTCTTCGCAATACAGTGCAGTACCGTCTGCAAGTATAGAATAGACATGTTCAAAAATTTATATAAATGGTGTAGATCAGACACTACTCGCGTTACATCCGATTCAAGGCTACCATTTCTCTCTCAGCAGAGCGGCATTTATGCAGAAATATAAAAAACTAAAAATAAGTCAAAAAATAAAGTTCTAACACTTGCAAGTGGGGAAATGCTAAATACATAGTAAACTTTTGTCCAGAACACATGCCCCAACTAGGAACTCAATGCAATAGTGAAAAGCATTATAAAGGAGTCCTCACTAAAGACCATTGGCACTGTAACTGCAACAAGACTGTGACTGTAACAATACTGTGCCCCTGTAACATGACTAAATTTTTCTCTGTCTTTCTGTTGTCTCTCATGCATAGATCGACCACACACTTGCTGACCATGTATCCGAGGTGGTTCACACATTTAGCCTTCTGTAGTATGTCTGTTTGATAATGACTTATTCACCAGAATCTTGTAATAAGCACGACATCTGCACACATACCAGACGGAAATGTATATAATTAGCCACGCTCTTGCATGATGCATATGCATGTCATTGGTGTTCTAAAGTAACAATATGTGTTTCCAAATGCTAATAGAAACAGGTATTGCAGCTCTGTTTACCATGACATGACACACCATCATCTGATCTCTTCGTGCAAAACCATTATTTCCTCCTGATCCTCCTTGTTGACAAATTCGATATTGTAGTCTTGCCTGACTGTCATAAAAAGAACATTCAACCATAATCAAACGTGGTGTTGCACGTAACATGTCGCCCATGCCCACCAAAGTCAATTTACCAATGCTTAGCTGATGCACCTGCACCTGGTGATCGGCTTTGCCCTTGTTCACAACCACTACAGCGAACTCATCCGCACCATGAAATCCTTTAAATTACCCACTGTCACTCTGCCTGCTTGAGATATATATATATTGCTGAAGAGATTGATTCATGTATGATTTGTTTGTTTCACAGCTTCATATATACTTGGTCACAAATAATATAGAGGCTGCTAAACTCTTGTTATCAGACCAGTTTGATTTAAACAAGTTTAAGGAGCTGCGCCAAAAAACATTGTATCATAAAGTAAGTTCATAATGTGAAACGGCACACATTTACATGAATTCTTGTCGTTTCGAAGAGAGAGTGGGATATTGCTATAAAGGTGTGATGGCAAAATTACAATCATCATTTTGTGTGATAGAGAACTAGCAAAATGCAGAAGCAGACAAAGTAGGTCGTGTATTATCTTTATTCATCATTGAAATATATAATCACATAAATAGCATGACTTGAGTAGAGTTTATTTTATAAGCACAAGGGCTCTTTATTCAAGTTACCTCGTCATGGGGTCGACTCACATCATCATTATATATCTATGATTCAAATACCAGGTTGTCAAACAAGTATAATAGTCTCTGTTGTATGATTTTTGTGTAAATAAAAAGGGCAAAATTTTATTTTTTTAGCTCTGCTGTTTTCGACTACTTCTTAAAAACTACAAGCCTGATTTAATACTTTGTGTATATGTACCTTGGGTGTTTGTTCATTTAATTGTGATATCTTCAATTATACAGAAAGGTACTACTACAGGTGATGATATGCTTGTTTTATACCTCGTGTATTTTATCCTTCCCTATAAAAAATAAAAACTGTCTCGTAATTTCATAGCATGTAGAAGTATTTTGGGTAAATCATTTCTCCTTCTGACAGCTAGTTATAACATAGGTTTACCCTGTTGATTTAACAGATCATGATTTCAAATTAATAATTTTGTAAAATATCCGGATTGTGACAGGTAAAAATTACCAAAGTAATGACGCTAATGATGTTAAAAGGGAGAAACTCTCCCAGTGTTGTAAATGAAACAAAACCACACTTGTATCTGAAACTGAAATAGCTGTTGGTGCTATGTACAGTTTCATTACAGTTCCAGGAATATTGTAGATTGGGTAGGTGTTACTGTTTCTCTCCGTAAAAGTCCACGCCCTTGGTTAAAAAGAGTAATGTGAACTAAATTTATCTGTTTTTTTTTATTCCGTTGTATCGATTGCCGTGATACCTTTCATCATAGCTGTATTCAATTGTGTTATCGGATGACGTTAACTGTTTAAAACAGCTGTTAATTAAAGGGTTCGGTATAGACAAATTGGAAGAATTTGAAGATGACGTAAGTACACACACTTTCAAGAGTCAGGCAAATCAAAACTGCATATTCAGATTTTTACAAAAAGATATATCATTCTAAAAGCTTATTTTTGAACGACGTATTGCTGTTTATCATCCAGAAAAACTAATATTGAGCATTTCCAAGATTTTCAGTTAATGAACATATTCATTCGAAATAATTGTGTAATTGTTAGTTATAGTGTTTTGAGGTATCAACCATAATATGTTCGTTTCTGTTAGTTATCAGAGTGCCATTGAATAAGCTATGTTGATGTGTTGTGTTGGATTACTCCTTTTGTTGTAGATATGCGCAAACCTGAAGACCTCTCTCCTCACAAATGATGTGAAAAATGTAGAACAGTGCTTAACAGACCAATTTGATTTGAATGAGTTTAAAAAGTCATGCTTGTATTACAAAGTAAGTAAATATACAGCGGCATCATAAAATACCAAACAGGACTATTATCTAAACTACATGTTATATTCTAGATCTGCAAAACAAATGATTTCAGAAAATTGTTAAATGCCTGAATTTTAGATGTGTAAATAAGTTCAACTTAAGTTAATGAATGTTCATTAAACACCAACATATTAACCCATCAGAGAAGACAATCGTCTCCAAATTGCAGGCAATGATATTTTTTTCAACATCTTACCAATCCCTACACAACGATAAGAGATCTTTTTTGCACTGAAAAACGACTGACCAGAATAGCCAAGCAAAACATAATGATGTAAATAATAGTTTATAATGCATGACAATTACTAATGTAGCAAAGTAAAAATTAAAGAATATATACCAACCCATTTTGCGCTAATTAGTGTTGTTTTTGTTTCTTAATCACAGATACATTCGGCTTTTGTTTCAAATCATGTAGAAATTGTGAAACAGCTATTGAACGATAATAAGTTTGACTTGAACAAGTTTTTATCAGAGCGACAATTAGTAGCATTATATGTGAAAGTAAGTACATGTGGTGCAATATGTTTGCATTGACTTCTACAACATATTGCATATATTTCATATATTAAAAAGAAATATGTGAATAGACTGGTCACTTTTAATCTGTTTTCGTGAATGTAATTTATTCTAACTGATATTGACAATAACATATTTATTTCCACCATCTCTGCTGTTGTTACGAATGAAATCGTTCAGTGATAGGTTGCCATCCTCAACAAATATTTTCAGAGGCCCTTTTGTATCTATATTGTACTTAACTACACTCTTGCTGATATCAGATCGGTGGGTTTTTGTGAATTAACATAAGATACGCACCTCATATATATTGTATGAAATCAGAGTTTACATTTCATTTTGATTTTAGTAACAGTTATAATTTAATTAATTATACTTGCCAAACAAGGTGAGTGTTATACAGCTGGATATTGTATTGGAAGATAATCGCTAAATTTATGATTGTTCATTGAAAGTACATCATCATATCTGAATGTGAAATTAAATGATTTGACTAACTAACATTTGCTAGTAACGCTAATTAATGTTTCGCCGTTTATTAATTGTGCTATTTTTTTCACTAATGACTACCGGCATGCAATGCTGGTTATGATCAAATTACGTTTTGGGTGCACGCTAAAGACAGCTAACAGTTCGTGTTGACGCAAAGGCAACATTAAATTAGTCGCTCTATACATTTTAAAGAAAGTGTTCTGATTATACAGGAAACAACACAAGTGTAATATGCAATGTGTTTTGTACTGATTTAATTATATGGTCTAACTTCGATCTATAAATTAAAGACATGTTTCATTAATCTGCAACACTACTTAATGCTTAAAAATCAATCATTGAATGAGAACCTAATCATTTGGCTTTTTAATTGATTTTCAGTTTTTGATCTAATATCAATCCAGGCATATAGTGTGTATTGAAGAGGGAGACTAATTTTATGTTGTCACGTGTACAGTTTTACAGCTAGCAATCAAGCACACACACACAAGAACACAAGTTATAAAACTAATTACGTAATCACCATATTCAAACAATGTTTATAAAATTTGAAGGGATTTATTATGATTTTGGAATATTATGATAACCATTCAGATAATGAAACACTTCAATGATTTATAATTTCGATTTCCTGGCAAACTTGTCAAGTTATATATATATCCACTTGTCAATGCTTTACACTTGCAGTTACCTCTGTGAAAATAATGATCTTTAATTATTTCTTAAAGATGCCGTCTTCATCCCTTCACCGTTTTGACACTAATAATATATTCCATGCTATGTACAAGGTGAGAATTGTAGCAGCGTTGAAACTGTAGTGACTTCTACTAATGTATGTGTTGCATGTACTTTACGAGTCTAGTCTAAAGACACGTATTTCTTATTTACATGCATATATCATTACTTTACAAAGCACCTGTTCATGGTAACCAATCCTACAATTGGCATATGCAATAAACTATTCAGTAACCTGTTGTATTTCAATTTAGAAGCTATTAACATATCTTTTATGTTTGTTAGGCTCTGGTTTTCAATACTGATGATATTAATAAACATGTAAAATTTAAATACGTTCGGCGTATTATAAAAAACATGATGCTGGGTGGAAACCAAGTTCTGTATCAGAACAAGAAATATGGCAAGTATACAGTAGAAATGCACTTATTTACCTGGGCTGTGTTAATGAATAGACAAGACATGGCAAATTTGATTTGGGAACAAATAAAGAACGGGAACATAGGTGAGTTGCATTTTGTGGTTGCGAAGAGCAAGTGTAATAATAATGCAAAACGTTGAGCGTCATTTCCTAGTTTGAAGGTATTTTAATAATAACCTGTCACCTGAGCGTAAATTTATCGCAATTATGAATAGCCCTTGATTGCTTTAATTACTACTATTGTAAATATCAAATGAAACATACAACTGTCTAGCTGGTTTATGTATTAGTTTGACGAAGAAGTTTCTTAATACTTGGGTCCAGGCATTCAGAAGCAGAAACTGAACGATTAGAAAAACACCCGGCACTCAAAAAGCTATATATTGATTAAAATGGACAGTTTGTCATTTTAAATATTATACTTGAACGTGTATGTATTGTAGCACGGTAACATGGAATTTATCTTAGATAATGGATATATTTATTGGCAAATACTAATTTCACGATGTACTTGCGGTTGAGCACAGTGAAAAACATGATATTATGCAGTGATGATGAGTCTCATTCACCATACATGAGCCTTGATTAAACACTAATGGGAATATAAATTAAATTCGCATTATATATCTATATATATATATTATAGATGACCAAGGAGGGTACATAATTATGTAATTTTACACATTTTTCCTTTTTCTAGGTGCAGCATTATATGGTGGCAGTATCCTGAAAGGACTGGCAAAATATGCTGGGGACAAATATATGCTGGATTTGGAAGAGAATTTAGTTCGAAATGCGCGGTGAGCTGGATATTAATTATATTCATGTGTTTTCTCTCTTTAGACGTAAATAAATAGAAAAACAATCGAGTACATCTTTCCGATGCAATCACCTTAATGTATAAAGTGAACCAATCAGAGCAGGATAATGAATATTTGCATCCATTTGGGCTATGAAGTTTGCTTTCAAACATCTATGCCATCTTTCAAGAGTCATTCCATATTGTGTGTGAATGTGCAATACCGCACGGTTATGTCGCTCGCTCGTCATATCATTTCGGGCTGACGCATGTGGCATAATGGACGTTATTTTAGGAATTATTACGTTATTTTACGTATACCCGGTAATTGTAATTTCAAGAGCACCAAGGAAATGCACGGTTTATGGTGTGGGACTATCTATTGTTGTATTGTTCAGAATTGAACATAGTTGAAATAAAACCGTCTTAATGCAGTGGCACAAGAACGGTTGAAGGAGCTGTTGTGATATGTGAATATTTCAAAACATTCCCATACGAAAATGTTGATTTCACTGCTATTGGTTACCCTGGGTTCAATGCAGAATGACCACCTTAAAATAACATAGAATTATTGCACTAAGCAGCAGAAATTTTCCAAAACAAAAACAATAACGTTTTTTTTACCTTGATGAGACAACATATTCATTATAACACAAAAAATGCAACGACATGTGAGAGCTTTAATGAAAGCTAATTCAGTGAAAATTCATTTTGGTGGACAACATTTTTGAGGGTTGTTTTTTACAGAATGTTTGAAAAAATGGCACGTAGTGTGTTAGATATATATTACATAAAAGACCCAGAAGAAGCAGGATTGACAATTGCTCGTAAACTACCAGACTGGAATGATACAACCTGTTTATCTATTGCAAATGCTGGATGGCACATGAAATTCATGGAGCACGAATGTTGTCAAATGAGATTACAGAAAGCGTGGAATGGACACCTCCACATTGAAACTACATGGCAGTGGGTTCAAGTAAGTGCATTGTCTGAGTATCTATGGAAATTTAAAAATGATAATATTTTACGAGCGTGGGTGTGTTTGTAATCGACGTATAATTTAAAAGTAAAAGTGAAGCCAAAAATAAATGTTAAAAATAGTAGTTTTAGTTGCTTTACGAAGTCATATTTCTATTTAATTTGAAATATAAATTTAGCTTTCGAGTTTCAAAGATGGCATGAGCGAACATTGTTCGAACCACGTAAGTAGTTAAGCATTAATTAAAAAAGAGCCAAAGGGGCAAATGACCCCCATCCGCTTCTAAGTGGGAATATTCCAATAACACGAGTGCATAGCTGGCGGCCTTGAAGAGTGTCACCCGTAAATCCACATATATCATCCACGGTGTCAAAGATCAATGCAGGTTTATGACCTACTGCATAAGTTCCATCACATTTACAGCTAATTTATGTTGTACTGATGCGTGCCTGATTTAAGTAAACGGTGCTAGTAGGGCTCTGATTTTACAACAAAATTCAACGGTGTTGATATCAAAAAGACACGATTGATCAAATGAACGTACTGATTAGTAAGATAGGAAGAGTCATTATGTTTCAATAGGGCTTTGATGTTTCTAGCATTTATCCATCTTCTAATGGCTTCTGCCAGAATATCGTCATGCTGACATTATACCCCCACTCCTAAAACTACTTAGGTGTGATTGTACTAGGTATTACAGAAGGGCAACATAACATGCATTGTGATACGATGACCAAACTGCTACGCGGTAGCCTCTGACTGGACTTTTTTGGATTATGTATGTCGATATCTGAAACACGCGTTTAATTAAATTTAAGAATCACAAAATAATACCATTTAAATACTCAGTGATTGAATAAAAATCCTATACAGATTTGCATTTTAATTGTGTTTAATGTAAAATCATTAAATTGCATTTTAGACACGTTACATTTCATCACCATAATGTAATAACAACTTGAGTTCTTCAAAAAGGTCGTAATATTATCATATGATATTTATATTTTATTTCATTGTAGTTTTGTATTGCATTATTCATACCTTTCATATGTGCTGGAATGACGTTTTTATTCGAGATGGAAGACGGGGAGACATATATTAGAAGTGAGGGAAAATTATGGTTAATATGTGTTTTCCCATTTAAAATGATCGGTTTTTTTATGTCGCCAGTAACAAAGTTTGGATACAATTGTGTAAGTACTCTCTCTCTCTCTCTTCTCTCTCTCTTCTCTCTCTCTTTCTCTCTTCTCTCTCTCTCTCTCTCTCTCTCCCCTAGAAGTTTAGCAGAAAATTAACCAATATTGACAACTTAATTTAATTGTAGGTATCCTACATTATTCTGTTGGGATTGTTTACCTGGTTCGTTTTGACTGACTTAAGACCAGCAACTGAGCCTAATTCTCCCAGTACTATAGAGTATGTCGTTATCTTCTGGGTTGGAACATTAATTGTGGAAGAACTCAGACAAGTGAGTAAAAGTTTCATTATTGATATAAGTTTCAATTTTGCTCTTCACTTTATTTGTAATCTTTATTCGCTTACTCTAATTCGCAAACAAAATAAATTATTAAGTGAAAATAACTGGAAACTGGTAAGTGAATAATATGGTATATAAGCCATTGTACTAACTGGACAATCGTAGAAGGTGACGTAATTAACCTCCAGGAAATATTTTTTTTTATGATGTTGCGACTTTATTAAAATTCAAATAATTCAAAAAATTTCAAACTTTGAAACACCTCAGACAGCAAAATCAACAACGATGTTTCAACCCAATACAACAGACTATATATGTTTTACAAAATTCTAACGTATGAGACACATATATATTTTTTCCAAATTGTTTTACCTGGAAGCACTTCTTTAAAACATCCACATATGCAATGTTTACGGTACTATCATAGCCACAATGATTATTATCAACTGTTTACAGCATATTTATTGGAAAAAAACAATGCTCACACAGGTCGCCACTGTCAGTGGACATACTGTGCATATATGTAGCGATACATTTATTGATTTTACTCTTTTCAGTATTAAATACTAATAGTTATATAAAATCGAGTATTGCGCGTACGTGCCTTCCATGTATCTGTCGTATGTTTAGTAACCGAAGAAATTAAACATGCACTGTTTTTAACAATACTCGGCTTAGTAAGCTAGATGACGCAGCAGTAGACATGCGCTAATTCCATGTGATCTAATCAATAGATTCATTTTCTTCACTATTATTGTATTGGCGGAACCTCAACATTGATTTTATATGGTGATTACCACACACCTGTGCATATTTGAGTGTATACTAAACGAGCTCCCCTGGGTCTCTAAAATACATAACTATTTTACTGTTATTTAGAAATGTCATAGATACAATGCAACATGAAAGCTAATATTGAACAATAATTGCTAGTTTATTTTGAGATACGTTTTGTAAACGACAGTGTTCACGATGAAAACTATTATGTTGCGTGTTCAAGTAATTGGCGCCGTGCGCACGCTCATTCAACGATTATATACTAGTATAATGTAGTATATTGACAGGTCCCATATTCGAACCGGAAATGTTATCCTAAATATACTGATAATAGCCCAGTACAGATAATTTTACGTTGCATCAAGATTAAAACGAAAAACAACATAACATAAAAAAATGAAAATTACTGGGGCAGGGCCAGTCTATTTCCATCCTATTTTGTGGCCTATTCACTTTTACTTATAATGATATGTGCTAAATAGTTTCCCGACCATCAAACGTGACATTTCTCGAATGCGTTATCGTTCTGCAACATTATTAAGCTTGATAACTTTACGTTTAACTGTCACAAATACTGTTAAATAATATTCCTTTTACACGACTTTGGTAAATAGCCCAGTGTGTTATCGCAATATACTAAACGGGATAGATCTTCTTTCTTCTCTGTTGTAGGCAGCATTATGCAAATACGAGAACCTGGGAATGTGAGGCACAACGTGGGTGTCGGTTTCTCAAAGACACATGTTCAATAAGCCATTGGGCCCGTTGAGGGAGTAAACCTACCCATGGGATGCCGATCACACACTGTACTGAACCACAGTCCCTCAACACCCGGTTAGGAAACGCTATTGTTCTAAGGTGTGAATCGCCCGAGTCTTGTGTACAGTGCGTGTTTCGCTTGGGGGAATTTTTGTTTTCAAGATGGCGATACCTACTATTGTCGCCGTTATGCTGAGAATATCCGATTGTATCGACCTTCGTATATGCATATTTCGGCTTAAACTATCATATAGTTAACAGTACTATTTGGGGGTTAGATATCCAAAAAAATGGCAATTATTATTTCAATTGCTGTTCTCTTATTTTTTCATTCGTTTTTTCCAGTTAAAAATTCAGTCTTGTTTGTGGCCAGGTGCCAACTTGAAGCCATACACAACGACGGTGGTGGTGGTAACGATGTAGTCTGTGTTTGTTCGCATCCTCTTCATGCATATATTCTGCATCTAAATACTGAGGTCCTTCTTCCATTAAGTCATCCAAATCATTATCAATCTTCGTGTTTTCCCCGCATTTCGTTAAAATAAAATACCCGGAAGTCAGAATGTTGAAACATTCACAGCAGTGAAACATGAAAATAAAGTTGTGTACGCCTGCTCAGAAATGAAAATGTGTCATACTATATGCTAATTTTATGTTAATGTTGACAGTATGGGGATTACCGATAAGCTAATTTTACGAACGCAAAACACGCATTGTGACAATAGAACTCGGAGCGTTTCCTAACCGGGTGTGGAGGGACTGTGGCTGAACCAACGATATAATGTATTTAAGCAATAACCCCCGCCGAAGTCGGGTATACCACAAGGTATTGCACAGTTAACGACAATTCACGAGCCGCAGGCGAGTGCATATATGGAGTGAATGGTGCAAAATTGAGTGGTATACCCGACTTCGGCGGGGGTTATTGCTATTATATTATACCAGTATATTGACAATTCGATAAAACTAGTAAAAAAGAGTAAACTGGCATCTACTATAATGATCATGATTATGGCCCTTGAACATGGATATTTATAAAACAGTTTGTATGTGTACATTGAATGCACACAAAAATACACAGTTTAAATTGAATACAAACTTCAATTATTCCGCGTGAAGACGAAGCGTATCCACGGTGAATAGAACATCGTAAACACAAAAATTAGCATTGCAAACGATGATCTACCTGACCTTTTACAGACTACACCAACGCCAACGCCGTTGAAATACATGGTTGTGTACAATTTGGTTCATTAAAAAAAACGGATTTTCAACGTTTTCATTTCGGTTGTTGTACAATTTGGACTGTAATTGGCCCGATAAAGTACAGTTTTAAAATGTGAAAAAACACTCTTCTAGATTTCATAAGACAGTATAATACGATAGTATGTCACACACTTATTATATGAAGATAGTATGTCATGTAAAACTGAAAGCAATCATTTGAGATTAAATGAAGTCGGACTACCAATCAGTTAATTGGTGTTTCTTATGCACAATGAAATAAGGAGTAATGCAATTGTTGACAACCTAAAACAACCTAAAATAGAATATAGTAGTATTCTTATAGGCAATTTTAACAATGTAAATATTATTCTTGCATGCAATGTTAACAATGTAGACACACAATCTAATTTAACAAGTACCAACAACATTGTAGTTACCCTATCAAATCTGGCAAACCAACATATCATTGAGCATTACAAAAATATTATTTTTATACGTACACTAAAGGAATTCAATATGAATATTTAGTAATACAATAGGAATAGGAAGTTATTTTCTTTTGCAAGTCACAATTTATTTTTATCTTATGTTGTAATACGAATAGCAATGATACAGTTTTTATTATATGTATTAAATAACACAAAATCATGTGTAAGAAATAGGAATTGATATTCGCATATTAATGTTTATTTTAGAAGTCCAAGGTCATGGTTGATTAAACTACAACTTGACTTCTTATACCTCCCTAGAAGGTCAATCTGATTAGTCAAATAATTACGTTAAAGTCGCCATTACCTGAACTACTGTTTCATCTAACATACATTTATTTCACAGATGTTTGTGGGATCGTTGAGACGAATGGATCGGGTTAAATTGTGGGCGTCTGATAATTGGAACCGTTTTGACCTTGTCATGTACTTGTGGTTCATATTAGTTATCATACTCAGATTCTCACTGTCTGTTGACCAGTTTGCCGTTGCAAGAATATGTTATTGTATTTCTCTGATAACATTTTATATCCGCTCTCTACAATATTTTATAATCAATAAACAAATTGGTCCCAAGATTATTATGATCTTCAAAATGGTAAGTATGATTTCCACTCACAAACAAAGATAGACCATATTAAAAGCCACGTCGCGCAATATACATAAAACTGAGATACTATCTATTAAAAATGTTGTATATAAATCATATTATATTTTTGATTTTCTACAGAATGAGTTTTAGTCGCAAATCATAGAAATCAAATTATATCCAATTTTAAGTTATATGGCTAACTAAAATGTGTGTATACTAACATACAATTACCGTAGTGTATGTATGTATTGACCATCAAATGTATACTACATACTCTAATACAGACTATACTACTTATATGTCAAACACTTACAGGTAGGAAAATCAAACCATCAAAATATATTTTCTATATTCGTGGGTAGACATTTATTT
The DNA here is from genome assembly GCF_978046115.1 of Saccoglossus kowalevskii. Lineage (NCBI taxonomy): Eukaryota > Metazoa > Hemichordata > Enteropneusta > Harrimaniidae > Saccoglossus > Saccoglossus kowalevskii. Next base: position 12,919,829 of record NC_140650.1, on the reverse strand, counting down.
ATTTATTTATTTATTTATTTATTTATTTATTTATTTATTTATTTATTTATTTATTTATTTATTTATTTATTTGTTTGTTTGGCTTGTTTGTTTGTTTATTTATGTTTGTTTGTTTGTTTTTGTTAAAGATGAAAGACCTATTTTATTTTGTGATAATATTGGCTGTGTTTGCCATAAGCTTTGGGGTAGCAATTGAGGCTATTTTGTACCCTAACATGGAACCTGACATACGCATTATCTTTAAATCGCTGTACAAACCATACTGGCAGCTTTATGGCGAATTGTTTCTTGAGGAGATAGAAGGTGAGTAATTGATCATTTCCTTCTTGTAAATGCTTACTTGATTGATACATTCCCTCTCAATTAATGCTGTCTGGTACTTTGAATTGTAGGTCTGATAGATAATGACACTTGCCATGAAGATCCAAGGTATTTAAACCAATGTCCAAGTGTTGAAGGACATCGATGGGTTGCTCCAGTACTTACAGCTATTTACATGTTGATTTCCAGCATATTGCTGATTAATCTTCTGATTGCAATTTTCAGGTGAGATCAACTTATTATTAGCATGAACATGCAACAAACTTTAGTCACAGTGTACATAGGAAGTGAATAGTATTGACAACTTCCTGTAAAAAAGTTAATTATTGTCGGTGAATAACAAATAAGGTTAGAAAAAAAATAAAAATAGAATTGCACATTGAGTAAGAGAAGCCCAAAATGTATTCAGAATTATACATGGTTACTCTGCAAGATTATTTTACCTGATAACAGTATGTATACTTGGATTTCTTGATGTTGACATATATTTTATACCGTAAGCTATAATATATAAATCGATGATTATACCATGAACCTTTGTGAAGTAAAATGAAACATTGCTTTGTCTATACAACAATATTATTTCAACTGTTATCTTTCAATATAAATTGTACAAAATTGTCTTTATATATGAATAACAAAATGCATAATTAAAGCTAAAAGCATCATTCCAAGAACCAAAATAAAAAAAAAAACTATTGTAAGATTGCAATGACAGATTGATTAGCTCAGATAAGTATACATCTGTTTGCCAAAGTATACTTTAATGTATGAATAGCATTGAAAGATTAGAGCATTTGAGTATAAGTACTTACTGTATGTATTCAAAAGAAGCTGCAGCATTGACCATATCGGTGGGTATTTTGATATAAACAACAAACTAAATGTTGACAGTTTGGTTCAGAAGTTTCTATTTTTGGATATTCTGTCATTTTCTGTTAATCTGATGTGGGAACACAAAACTTTGCCGGGGCTTTATTGCACAGATGCTACCAGTCGATTTTTATATCAGTGTTGTTAGTGGTAGGATTGTATACTATTTTTGGTTGAATGCAATATAATTAATTAAGTAAAATGTCTTCTGATGTTTCATACCAAACTTAGTATCATTTGTCAAAACTTATGAAAATAAGATTTTAAAATAATCCAGTTCTCCTGTAACGAAGAAGGATGACGTATTGAGATCTAACATATTTAACATCAAAATGATGGCGAAACAATGTGACTTGTCAAATTAATTAATTTCTCCTCACAACAATTTTTGACAATAGATACTACATACAACATTACAGATCATTCGGTCAAACAATTAATTACAAGATGCTTGAGTTTTTAAAAGAAATTCGAGATGACGACCGAACTGTGTGACCACGAGGGGAGTCTGTACAGTTAGTGTGTGTGTGGAAGTTGTCAACTCTGGACATTGTTTTTAATTTATACCAACTTCCGAGGACATAAACACCTTCCGATGACCCTTTTCATAGTCCTCGGAAAACATAATTTATATTAATAGTTAATTCGATTATTAATACGTTTTGCGTAGCTTAGGTTTAGTAAATGGGAAGGTATGGTACAGTTTATATTAATATCAATATAATTGTACCATACCTTCCCCCTTTACTAAACCTAAGCTTCGCAAACATTTCTATGTTCAGTCTCGGGATATTCAACTTTTATTTAATTAAAAAGTTGAATTGCATTGTAATTGAGTTTAATTAAACTCCAATTAAAACACAACCGTATATGGGAACGCGTTTTAATCGAGTTCATATCGCAACTATATTAAAAGTTAATTTAATTATATTAAAAGTTAATCCAACGTGTGGCGCTACAGCCACAGTAAGACCTGTATGTGTGTGTCTGTCTGTGTATTTCTGTCTGGGTGTGAGAGTGTGTGGGAGTGTGTAGGACTATGCAGAGACCGGATTAGTTGGGGATAAATAATTGTGCATATTAATTTGCATAATTAATAATTTCAATGAACCTAGGACTATGCAGTGACGTAATCTGTTACAATCTGTTCATATTAATTCCCTAATTGACAGAATAATTCATAATTTTTAGTTGTAATCAATGGAACTTGCGCAGACCTTATTACCTTATATACACTCATATCTGTTCATATAAATACCTGATTTGCATAATTAGTTTTCAAGTAATTTTGCAAGTAATTTTGAATTAATTTTGAATGTGTCTCCAATACTCTCAGCACACGGGAGTTCTTTCTAAGCTTTCCTTCTGACCATAAATGCAATACATCAAGTTGGCAGTTTTATCAACTCACGATAACAATTTTGAAAAAAACATTTCGGACAATTTGACAAATGTTCATGATTGTGACAATATCCGTCTTTGATCCATACTTATTTCATATTGGTCATACATGCCACATGCAAAATATAAAACGATAACAAAATAACAAATGTAGTTGTTTTTGCCAGCAATCCAAGATGGTGACCAAACTTATCAACATTTATTTTCCTCATTATATATAGTTGACTAGTTGATGCTAATTTTCAGATTACAGGTCAATGTGTTCAGTGGTTCGGAATAAGTAGATACAATGCACCGTGATTTGATCCTTTATCTAATTTTTCTTTAGACCTGTTAACTAATGAAGGAATTACAATTACAATAAAGTCAGGTACACCAGCTCCCATTTGTATGCATCAGCACATAACACATGTTAGGTTTCTAGCCATATTCTCATATGCCTTTACAAAATAAAGTGATGTAAGGAGGAAAAACATTACTGGTCTTTATAATTGTGAATACATTTATTATTCCAAATAATGTTACTTGTTGCAGCGTATGTTTACGATAAACTTCCATGAATTGTAGTATGTTACTGTCTACGTCTTCATCAATACCACACATTTATTATATGAAGGCAATATAAAATAGTAATTTTCCATAATAACCTAAACAATTGGGCAAATTAATAATAAATGATATTCATCTTCAATCTAGACATGAAGATATCAATATGAACAAAATCAATATTTGAAGCGTCCTGTACACCCAAAACGATGATACTAGTTGCAAAGGTGCCAAATGCCTTTGAGGAATTTACAAGGGCACAGTCAAATTTCCCTCTCTTTTTCACAAGTATTTCTGCGCCACAGATTGCAAAGTAATATCAATTGTAGAACAGCCTTTCGGAAATCCGACTTGAGCCACGAACTGAGAAGTCTATTTAAGACTGATGTGAATATTTCACTAAAAATACTGTGAGATGTTTAAACAAAGGAATAATCGCTTCAGATAACCTCTTCTAAAAAACTAATTTCTCACATTTTATTGACAAAGACACAAAAATACTGGAGTAGATAGTCACCGGATGCTTGGATAAAATTCTATATTAGGCCAGCTGGTTCACCAGCCTTGCAACTGTACCTTGTATAATAAGAATACCATCCACGGTGGACAATATAGCTTCATAATCGTCTGCTAAATGAAATTCTTGAAGTAGGCAGTCATTAATAAACAGGCGCTTAATTCAATTGTACTAAATATCGGTCAGAATATGGAAGTTTATGGCCTATAAAAAGTGTAAACCAAACAAAAAAATAGCTAAACCGGAGGGGAACATTCATGGCCCATTGTGTTAGATTTGTCAAACCCATATCGAATGAGATTAAAACACGCAAAATAATAAAATATAAATTACTGCAAAATATATCTCTATAAATGTGTTCATCAAGATGTAAGAGCAGCTCTGTACTTTGAAAGTGTTTTTCAAGTTTGTAATAAGGTTTATAATGTACCTGTTTTTACATCACCTTGCGCACGTCAATAGCACATGCCTCACACAGAATGATCGCGTACCTTAGTTACATCAACTCAGTGGAAATTCACGCTTTAAGAAAACTGTACAAAAGTGAAAGTAATCGACTGTTATGGGTGTGAACTATATAACATAGAGTTATAGGTTGTAAATTTTGCCAATTTTGTTTATTAATTCAACTGCCATAAAATAAGCATACAGTTTTATATCCGCAGCTCGCTGTCGAAATTCCTATATTTTTAGACGTTTTCTATTTTTGAAATATCAATACTAATATGTTAACAATAATTGTCGCTCTTATTTTTAGTTACACTATTGATTCTGTCCAGGACATATCTGCAACAGTTTGGCGATTTTATCGATATGAAATAATTAGTGAATATATTGATAGACCAAGCCTTGCTCCACCGCTAATAATTATTAACCATATATGGAGAATAGTTGGCCATATTTGCTGCAAACGTGAGTACATAAATTCTGGTCTGTATTTGTGTAATCTTACGATTCTACAATTAACAGTCTCATTTGAAGACCACTTTAAGGCAGCAACATATGTAATACATTGTAAAAATTTATTTGTGATTCAGACATTCTCTGGAAGTTTTTAAACATGCTACTATAACAAATTTTACACCATCTGAAAGCAAAGATATAGGTAAATACGACAGAGCATATATCGTACCAATGTTTGTTCAGAGGATTATTGCAACCGATACTCGTAAAGAACTTAGAAGAGCAGTGTTTTCTTTATCTACGTTTTGTTCAAAGTACGACTAAATTATTACAGTAACTTTAATACTATTGATGTACACACGTTTTCTTTATCACTATTTGTACCACAAACTATTTTGTTCTCTAGTAATAGATGATGATGATGACCTAAAAAACGAAAAAGACAATCAATTCTTCTGTGGCACCTCTCTACGTGAGTTTGCATAACATTTGAGCTCTCGAATATATATCTACTACACGTTACATCCCACAGTAATGTAAATGGGTCAAATGATGACCATTCTAGAGTCAACTTGAATATTGTCATATTGTTATATAAACCTGGGTCGACCCTCTATTGCTTATATTCTTCATCTGAAGGAGGATATCAAATCTTATCATATTTGAGATTCTTTTGTAAAATGAATTGTTATTTTCTAATTGCACGCCTATATGTACATTTACAACTGCATCAATTACAGGTCTTAAGATAGCCCAAGACGAGCACGGTTGTCTTAATGAAAAGGAAATGGCATGTACCAAGGAGTATCTAGAAATTATGAAACAGAAAGGTCACTCATCAAATGCTTATCAAATGTACGCTTATATCAACTTATTGTCAGTAATTTTTCAGGTTGAACTCGTGTATAGTTTTAGTCATACCACACTGTACATATTAATTACTTCATATAACACAATTATAACAAATACTTGTACTGTGTTTTATCTATGAAGATTATGCAGGCGCATTTCGGAAACTAGTAATGCAACAGAATCCATTCAGCTGATGTTACAGTACAATGAAGAAAGGTGATATCATTGTTTTGACATATGTATAATGCAGTTGTATGATGTGTTCAACCAATACCTATTGATTGGCCTTTTTGTCGCCCATTTCTCTCACCCATAGAAAAGGTCAATGTTTAAAAATCAACTTGCAATGATCCAAAATATATGAAAGTGATTGATATTTTTTTCTTATGGGAGGCAATCCAATCACTATTTGTAATATCACGTGTACATCATACCTTGCAGGATAACTTGTTAACATAATTTTGTCTATTTGGTTGCTTCATAGAAATTATATTCGTAAAGATTTGTGCATATTTTCATCACTAGGAGTAGACAATGTAACTTTTTTGAAAAATTATTATATTATGTTTGAAACTGACCCTCACTAATTCGTTAATTTCGTTTATTCAGATTGAACAATATTGATTGTATTGTGCATAATATTGTTGAAGATACAAATGAAATTAGAAAGTATGTTATAGAAAGCGAAGAGGATACCAGATTATGAAACCAGCGTAAAATAGTATACTCTACGGTGAATGGTACAACAACTGTTTTGAACCCAAGATCTGCATAATGTGTGTTTGTTTTTTAAATTATTTTCGAGACGCACTGCCATTGTTGACTTAGAAATCTCTCCTTCGTGCAATTTCGTATAAATAATTGACGGATATTACTTTGCAATGATTTCCTGTTAAAAAAATATTTGTGAATGGGTTTTCAGAATCATGACAAATATATAGTGTTGTAAAAGGTAATTGTCAATTAAACATATATATCAGCATAGACAAATAATTATGAAAATTTCGTTATTTAATTTGTTATTTCTATATTTTCAAAAATAACATCGCTATTTTCTTTAATAGCAACGTCAATTGGTTTGACTCATTTTTTATGTTTTTAGTCGTTTTTGTTGATTTTAATAAATCAGACTTTTATATCATTATATTCTAAACTATTTTATGACAACCATAGTTTAAAGAAGGCGTTCTATCATTAGTTTAGTTAAAAACAACAACTAAGGTCAATATATAATCAATTATTAACCCTGATATATATTCTGATTGCTACACATATTTATAGTTGAATTGTTGTATCCATTTTATGTGAAATCACAAAATTACTCATATAATTCAATTCTGAATCATACCACATTATAATTTGGTGTAAATTTAGAGAACGTTAATTTAATGTTAATACTTTTTGTATATATTTGATGTATAGAATGTAGAACACAATATGACAACATAATTCTTTTTATTAAAACTCGAATATCAATTGATATTATTCATATGTGTGATTCTTGTTAGTCAGTCCCCATTCAAGTAATTTAGCGCCGCGTGCGCATGCGTGCATGCATACCTGTATATCAGACATCCCTATCTTATCACATTAACATATTACGTAGACATCATACATCTTGGAATTGTTTATGTACGTGCATTCTTTACGCGATCCGATTCAAGATGGTCGAATCAAGCATTTATATCATTCCGGAACTGGATCGTGTGTAAACAAATTTCGTCCAGTCTTGGTACATACATTATATGCATTATATTAGATGCAGTTTACTTGACATGTATTTTAATTAGTTAATTAGAAAACCAAGATGACCTACCTTGTCCACAAAACTATATATTTTCGGAAAGCTTATTGTATGAATTTTAAAATGTTGTTAGTATTTTTTTTATGGACACTGTAGTTTGATTTTGGTCAAAAGTGATTTAAAATAAATTAGCTTCTGAACCATGCTTCTGTTTCCTGTCAAAATTGGTTTAAGGGTACATCTGTCTACTATGAAGAAAGTGCCGTCTTGAAAACTGTCTACCAGTTGTCAATTTTGCAGGGCAGCAGCTCAAATTTCACTACTTCAAGTTTATGCATAAATTAACACCCAGGCTAGTTGTCTGTACGATTGTTGTAACACTGTTCAACCAAAAACAAGGCACCGACGGCGTTTTGAAGATAAACACATTGTTAATCATTTGTGAAAATTTCAAAACAAAAGGTCAAAGCGTCTAGGAGCTATTTTTTTTTAAAGTTCTGGGATGTGCACTAAAGAGAAGCTGAGATAATTGCTAATTTGCATAACAATTCACTCAGTAAGAAGTTTGCTAATGCTCATAATTAAAATGGCTGTAACAGTTACAAATTTAAATGTATTATCGTTTTGTTAAATTTGTTTTGTTAAGTTAAATATAGTGCATAATATGGAGATCCCGTCATTTCTTTTTTTCACCATGTTTCTTTTTTATTAGTTATGTACAGCCTTGCTAAATCTTGCTAAGCATTCAAAAGAGATAATGTTTGCACCTGTTATCTATATTTTAAAATAATGTTTTGAGTATATTCCACTATTCACAATTCTACAAAATTTTAACAGTCTATAGCCAAGACTGTTTGGATAATAAAAAGCAAAAAAAAAAAAAAATTCACTCCCAAATGCCCACGGACCTGCATCTCTACCTTAAGTCACAACACTGGCATATACCATTAAACAATAGATAAAGGATGATAGATAACTAAAAATTAGTTACCGGTCGATTTTGATTTTTCCTCACATTGTTTCTAAACAATTCTGTTTCACTGGCTTTCGCCGTCTCAAATTTGAAATAATCACTAAAATCTCACTTTGTTTAATTAAAGCATAACACATTCTTAAAAGGTTGGCAAAAACGAAAGCATTTGTCATTGGATTTCTGTGAACAAACACATACAAAAAATAAAAGCCATAGAGCACTTTTTCCTTCTGTTCATTTTGGTTAACATAGGTCACTTGTAAAATAAAGAGGCAGTTGCGTTTCAAATACTTATCAAAAATAGTAATTCGATTGGTCAAGAATTTACACGGAAAAAATTGTTTTCGTTTTATCACCTTTCAAGTTCCCTTCTTTAATGGTGTATAGTGAACAAGAAAATTGTGAGATTAGGTCTTGCTAAGAAAATTTCTTCGGTTATTTCACAGTTTACTTCACTGTTTCACTATAAGTATTAAGCCTAAACAGTCAAGAAACTGAACACATAACACACAGGGCACGGTACCTAATCTAATATTTCCAAATGACAGAATAACTTAGTAAAATAGTATTACTCAGTATTAAAACCCGATGACATGAAGTCGATATTACTATTATTATTATTATCTTTTATTTCAGGACAAGCCCATATAAAAAGTAAGAAAGAAAAAAAAATATTAACAAATTACACAGTATGCCTTAAATAAAATCGACCACGCCACATTTGCCATATACGTGATTTAAAAAAAATATCACTAGATAATACATTGATTAAAACAGTGTTCTTACTCAACAAAATACGTTGCGAAAAACTGTAGCACATTTTTCTAAGTTTAACCTGAAAATCATCAACATGTAGTCTGGCGAAAGTCTCTGTTATACTACTATTAAAAGAACGAGAAACATTACATATAATTCTAAGAGCGTTGTTATACGCAACACGAATGCGATTAAAATCTACCACAGTAAAATCCGACCATAGGTAACTACAATACAGATTTGAACAATAACTACGAAATAGCGTACACTTAACAGGAAGAGAACATTTACTAAATCTACGTAATAAAAAGTTGGCTCCAGCAAACAATCCACGTATTTGTTTTCTCATACAAATGCTGTCATTTCCGTCCTGGGTAAAATGATATCCTAAATAACAATACTGACTAACAAATTTTAGTGGCTTGCCATTAAGATAAACATTGGGAACTCTTTTATATCCACACTGGGATGGTAAATTATACATACAGACAGATTTCTTAAAATTGAATAAAATATCAAATTCATTGGCATAATTCTCACACTTCTTTACAAGAAAATTCAAACCCTTAATAGAAGGAGAAACCAAAATAAGGTCGTCAGCATAAAACATATGGTTGATGAACATACTGTTAATTTTAAGTCCAACTGAAATATTCCCAAGCTCAATACTCAGATCATCAACATACAAGTTAAAAAGAAAGGGAGATAAAATACCCCCCTGTCTAACCCCATTAGAAACTCCAAACGAGTCTGACATAACAGAACCCCATTTAACATAGAATTGCTGAGAATTATACCAATACATCATATATATCGATAAATTTTAAATCGCAGTGTAAAATCTACTGAATGAATATTAATAGGGACTGTGATGCCGTCAACATCTTATTCTGACCCACAATATAGGTAAAACATAATTTAATGTGTCATAGAGCTTATCTTAATATTTCATATTCATTTAAACACCAGATGTGATTTATTATCTGCAAAATGGTATTCCAATGCGATTAGCTAAACCCATTGTCCAATTGGTCAATTGGTATATTCTGAGGCCTAATTCCATTGAATTAACCAGCCTTTGATATATTATGTTGTGTATTGCAGTATAGCATAGTATGGTTAAGTACAGTTGTGTTGTGTTGTGGTTTAATGTAGTGTAGTATAGTGTAGATTGGTGTGGGTGAGGTGGTGCAGTGAAGTATAGTGACTTTTATCACTGTGATATATTTTGAGGCATAATGAAATGTTTCATAGTATTCATCTTAAAGGAAATGACCCCTCACGAAAAAGCTGCACAAATGTAGGAGAATGCAATTTACAGCTTTTTTATATTACTTTTCATTCTCTAGATATTCAATTTTTCATCAGTATTATGTAGTCAGCCATCTTGATTCTCAAGCAAAAAATTATGGGTAAAGTATTACATCATAGAATCTGTTTGTCAGAAATGGAGAAAAAGATTTCATTTATAACATTAGAAATACTGATGCGAATTAGTTCAAATTTTCGTTGTACATTTTACTCATGTATACAATTATAGTAATGAAAATTAGAATGTTACAAATACACATCAAGTGAAGATATTGCCGTACACGTTAAAAGAATAAAAATCGTTGTTTTAGTCGTGAAATACAGAATGACACTTTGTCCCCTTTTTGTGGTCACCTATATAACCTACTCACATCGGTAAATTGTATACAATATAAAGAAATTGGAGCATTTGGTAGAAAATCATAAAAATAAATATTTTCAGTTCTGTTTCCATGACAACTATTTTATAAGCATGTTTGGAACCAGTACATGTATGCTACCATGTTCTAAACTTTCAGCCAATTTGATAGCGGCTTGTTCGAAGATTAACTGGAATAACAATGGCCGTTTTTTTAGAAGTCCGCCACCAGCGGTATTTTATATTATTTCTCCTTTTTACCTAGACGTGGCGCTATTAAAATAAAATTACCCTCGGTACAACAAACCCATTCTCTACATTTTATTTTCAACTATGAATTCAAAACTATATAACGATAGGTTTATACATATATCACCATTGAAACGTTTCCACATGACGTCAAAGCGCTAATTAATTTAATAAATATTTATAAACTGAAGGGAACATCTTTATTGACCTTTTTCAAAGATGTGGTACACGTGGCACATAAATCAAGAGAGGACAGTTGCCAATTCGGAAATAGAAGCATTTAAGGCTCTCTGTTGACAACTTAGCTTGAAACACCGCTAATCTCGATCACGATGAGCGGGCAAAAAATATTAATGTTGTTTTATATATACATTTTTAAGATCAGTGACTAGTTGGGCATTTACCATTCTCAACGTTTGGGCATTGTTGGCAAATATTGTATTCACATGTATGACCAAGGCCGACAACAATTTAATTCTCAATTATGTTATATTGTGCAGTCGTTTTTGACTCACTCACAACAGTTTTTCATTATGTCCCCCAGCACCATGACGACTCCCCTGTTAGATCGTGCCTGGCCATTCAGTCATATAGCAATCATGGATTTTATTATACATATACTCACTCATCACACATACGGGGATATAGTACATGCAATTTTAAATCAAATTCAATAATTTATATACACATTAAAACATGTTGATAAAGTGATTTACCAGTAAAAAAAAATATGCTCCTTTAGAATGTACATGATTATATTTGTTCTCTGTTTCTCATGATTTAGTTTAGTTGCACATTGGAACACATTGTTGAAGCAATGACTTTTCAAAACCCAGATTTTTCAAAATAAATATTTCTTTCACTCAAGTATATCACCAGTCACCAGAAATTTGGCTAAATATTTCCACCTTGGACCAATTTTCACATGATCTAATACTGATGACAATGAGAGCCATTTGCCAAAATGTAGGCATCAATTTCTCGAAAATGTAGCTTGTAGGCCCGATACATAAACTTGTACAATGTATTACAAACAGATGATGTCAGGTTATTTTATTTTTAGAATTTTACTTTATACAAATATTCCAGTCTGTAACAATTAAAAAATGTTTTGTGTCGGGTCTGGATTCAGGATATTTGGCTGGGGTTGTGTGCTGATATGAAGGCAGTCCCAGGATCGTTGACTTCACGTTGTTAGGTGGGGGGCTCAATGAAGGATAGATTGGTACAAGGGGATCGTTGATGCTTTACCCATACTCAATACAGATATACACTTAGAGTCAATGAACAAACCAAGTATTAAAGTTTGCATTGGTTTAATAATATATAACTAGCCAAGCCAGAACTGTCTAAGAGAACTGGACATAGAGCACAGCATTGCTTCACCATCCCAGACCAGAGCTTGTTTAACTTGTTTTTAAGTAACACTTCTACTACTTTTGAAACCTATAATTGTTCAGGTAAAAACAAAGAAAGTGAAATTCACACCTAAAGGTGTTTTGAATAGTTTACTATTGTCCAAAAGAATTACTGCGTTGTTAAAAATGTAAAATCTTATACATCTGTAGCCAAATGATAAAAATATCGCATTATGTGTGTGTCATGGTGACCTACAAACGATTTTAGTATGATACAGCTTTGTGACAAGACTGCTCCAATCAGGATAATTTGTCACCAAATATTATTACTGTATGTTTTACTGTCTGTTGTCTACATACAAATTAAATCAATCGGGTAATTATCTGTAAAACAATTTCTTTTTTTCAATTAAATTCAAATATAATTTAATTTGCTAGTTGAACATTGTTTAAAGGAAACAAATGACAAATATAATTACATTCTCAGTACACATTGCCGCCCAGGAAACACCAGAGATAAAAACTCCCACATGATGAGAAAAGTCTCTGGAAACCTGCACCCGTCGCAATGCAAATGTGTGTTTAAGTGGAGGGTGACAGGTGACACCATTGAATACAAAACAAAGTACTGTAAATGGGAAACGAATAAACTAGAACAGTGAACACGATTGAATAGTGCGTCTGTTATCCGGTAGAGATGGTCACGTGGCTCAACATGGAAGCTGACAATTCTGGTGGTATAGCTGGATTAGTTCCATTTAATCTGTTAATAAATTAAAATAATGACACAGAATTAGTTTACAGGTCATCACCGACAATTACAAAATATTCACATAAATAATGGAATAACGTTATTGACATGAAATAGACACATCTGATACGTGATACACACATATCAAAAAGAAGTTAAATAGAAAAAAAAGAAATAGATAAATTGAACAAAGGGTACACTCAATGTATCTATATATTTCATGTATCTATGTAGCCAGGTAGTGAACAATTTCATAGAATTATTTATTTTATAGCTTAATTAGTTCCAATGACAGTTAAGTTAACATTGTATATGCTTGAGAGAGTAACGTCGAAAGTATTATTTACCAGTTTGAAACCATTCTGAGTAGCAGATTCGGAGAAGAAGCCAAAAATGTCGGTTCTTCGGTTGTTTTATATTGTCGTGGTGAATAGAATGATTTATAAATCCTGCCCAGTTCGTTCCATCGCAATCATAACCGTCGAGTCTGGATATTAACAAATGAAAAAAACCCATATACAGTGAACAAATGATTCCAAAAAAATATAGAAAAAATCCTTACATTTCTATACTGTCAGTGTGACTGTGCGTCTGCGTAGATGTGACCACGAGTACACGATTATTTTACCGGCATGCAACACGGCTGAGTACAGTGCAGCGTTGATGTCTCCACCTCGAGAGAGCTCGTAAAACTGTCTTTCATAAAGTTTGTACTGAGTAGTAATACTTCCTTATAAAGTGTTTCTTATGCAAAAAGAAGTGTTTTGAACTGCGTAATATGGCGAGTGGAACAAGAAGTCAAGTTGGAGGTCAGACAACTGAAAGCCAAAATACATCGAAGTATTTCCAAAATGGCGGCGCCAAAACCGATGGTAGTAAGGGAAAAGAGACAACCGAGGCTGTTACTTTGACAGCCGTAAAACACATTTTAACTGAATGTCTTCAAAATCTAGAGAAAGATGTCGGGGACATATCGGAGAAGGTATCTACTGTAATTAGTGAGCAACGAAAGCTATATAATCGGATAGAATCAATCGAAGCAAAGACCGCGAATTTTGAAAAATCGATTCAGTACCACAGTGACGAGCTAGAAGACCTACATCAAAGGCAGAAGGAGACTGAATCCCATGTAACTGAATTACGCCACAATCAAGAAGTATCGAGAAGAGAATTTTCATCTGTGTGGAATGCGGCATTGAACCTTGAACGTTATTCGCGTAGTTACAATCTGCGAATAGGAGGAATACAGGAGGAAAAAAATGAAAACTGCGTGGCCATTGTAAAACAGTTAGCGGCGGACAAGTTCAAAATGGCGGACCTACTCGTGGACGATGTTCATCGCGCTTTCACTCAAAAAAAGACGGACACTAGAATGGAAAGACACTCAAATAAAAGACATATTATTGTCAAGCTACCACTCCGCCACCAAAAGAAAATGCTGATGAATAAATGGCGCTCAGTTTTAGAAGGTACGGGCATTTTCATTAAGGCAGACCTGTGCATGACAGACTACAATATTAAACAAAGCTTACGGCCTGTGATGGAAGCAGCTTTTAAAGAAGGAAAACGTACAAGATTTATTAACGGTGAACTATTTATTGAAGGTAAAAAATATACGGCTAACACTGATGTAGTCAATACTTGATTTGAATAGAGTTGTTTTTGCCGCCACTGAAAGCAAGGGTGTCTACTGGTAAAAGCTTAAGTTATACTGTATGGATGATATTTACAGACCGGAAATAGCTCAACCATAAGTTAGTATATGTATATGTATAGTTTTCTCTCTACCTCTGTTTGGTATTTTTGCTGTCATGAAAATTGCCTATTGGATATTATCTTAAAGGGCAGAAACCAATTGAGGTTGCTATGCTACAATAAGGGGAATAATTGAGCTATAAAAATACATAATTTGTGTTTTATCTCTCGGGTGGGGACATGAGCATGCTCCTCCAATCGTTCATCTGCTTGGATGTCTGAGAAGCGTCTAGTATTTTGTTCTGTTTGTTTGTGCAATACTGGTATTTTGTTAGCCATTTGCTTTTTCTGTTGGCACTTGCAACATTTGTACTTTTCTGTTTGGTCTGGTCTCCCTTTTTTGTTTTTCCTTTCTCGTTGCTTTTGTCGCCTGCTTTTTCGTTCTCTCGTTTTTTTTTTTGTTTTTTTTTTTATGATCTGGTATACTGTAAACCAATTAAGACATTGAATATAGTTTGCCATGAATGATCTCCCAATTAAATTACTCTCACTTAATGTGAGGGGTATTAGAAACAATATAAAGAGAACCAAATTATTTGCATGGTTGAAACGCAAAAAATGCGACATTATTTTGCTGCAAGAGACTTGCAGTTCTCAAGAGGTTGAAGAGCAGTGGACAAAACATGGAATGGCAAAATATTTTTCTCACTTGGTACTAATCACAGTAGGAATGTATGTATTTTATTTAGATAATTAGCCAATATTACAATTCATGATAACATCAATGATGTTGAAGGGAGATTTGTGTATCTGGATGTTACCATCCAAAATTTACGAATGGTATTGGGAAGCATCTACGCACCCAGTATCTCCAGTGAACAACTTCTGTTTTATGATCTGTGGGGCTCTAGTTTTAATAACATGTTAGATGAGGGTAAGCAATTAATTTTGGGAGGAGATTTTAATGTATGCCTTAACCCTACACTGGATAAACAAGGAGGGAATCTAAAATACAAAAAACGATTAATAGATAAAGTGAATGATAAACTGTCCAATTTTGATCTGGTGGACATATGGCGGATAAAAAATCCAAACAGCAAACGCTTCACATGGAGACAAAAATCTCCTGTCATACAATGTCGTCTTGATTATTGGTTCATTTCTGATACCCTACAAGATATTGTGAAGTCAGTAGAAATCAAACCATCCATCTGCTCAGATCACTCAGCTATTTCTCTCTGTATTCAAAGTGAATCATGGGGCAGACATGGTCGGTCCTACTGGAAATTTAATAATTCTCTGTGTAAAGATAGAAATTATTTCCTAAAGCTATCAAATCAAATCAAGCAGTGGGAGTCTGAGCTTTCAGGCAAAGACCCAATGATTTCCTGGGAGTATTTAAAGACGTTTTACAATGACCTATTCAAAATCAAAAGCTCAAGAAAAAAACAAAAAAACTTCATGAACTGGAATCATTGATTGAGGACTTGGAAAATAATCTTGATAATGAAATTAAAACAGATCAATATCATGAGACAAAATTGAAAATAGAAAAAATCTGGAATGATAAAGTACAGGGTTCCATTATACGATCTAGATGTAATCATTACGAGCTGGGAGAAAAAAGTAATAATTTTTTTCTGCATCTGGAGAGATCAAACAAAACTAAAACAACTGTGAAACGCTTACAAATTAACAAAACTGAGGAAACAAATACTGATCACATCATGTCCTATATTAAAGAGTTCTACTCAAATTTGTATGCGAAAGATCATTTAACAGAATCAGAACTGGGCGCTCAACAATTTTTATACAGTACTAACATCCCTTGCCTAGGTGAGGAGGCAAAGCAGTCTTGTGAGGGAGCACTAACTTTGAATGAATGTTTTAGAGCCTTAACTTTATTACCAGAAGATAAAACACCTGGTAATGATGGCTTGTCAGCTGAATTTTATCTAACATTTTGGAACATTAGTTCACATTTACTCAATAGCTTAAATTACTCTCATAGAAAGGGACAGTTAACAGAGTCGCAAAGACAAGGGGTCATAATCCTGATTGCTAAAAAAGGCAAAGATAAAACATTCCTTGAAAACTATAGACCAATCTCCCTCATTAATACAGATGTCAAGATAGCCTCTAAAGCAATTGCAAAACGCAATTATACCATCCTGCCAACTATCATTCACCCAGACCAATGTGCGTTTGTGAAGGACAGATTTATAGGTGATGCAATTCGCACAGTTTTTGATGTAATGTGGCTAACTAGACATCAAAATACACATGGCGTGTTAATATCACTGGATTTCAAAAAAGCTTTTGATTCTGTTGATCACAAATTTCTGATAAAAACATTGGAGGTATTTAATTTTGGTAATTCCTTTATAAATTGGGTAAAAACATTTTACAGTAGCATCTCTTCCTGCGTGATGAATCATGGAAAGTCAACTGGTTACTTTCCCATTGCAAAAGGTGTGCGGCAGGGAGACCCCTTATCCCCTTATCTGTTTATAACAGTAGTGGAATTACTTGCAATCAGTATTCGAAATAATTCAACTATAAATGGTATTGGTACTTTTAAAAAATTTATTAAGTTAATAATGTATGCAGACGACATAACCTGTTAAGCCCACCTCAATGATACCGCTCTTCAATACAGTTAACAAATTTGGAAAATGTTCAGGATTAAATCTAAATAAGGATAAAACTGAGGCTCTTTTGTTGGGGTATGGTCACAGACCAAAAGAGAAAATAAATATTAAATGGTCAAATGGAATAACAATTTTGGAAGTTTTTTTCACATATGCATCTGACATGTCTATTGAAGAAAATTTTTCAAAGAAAATCAACAGTCTGAAGTCAGTATGCTCATTATGGTTTAGAAGAAAACTCTCAATAATTGGTAAAATACAGATCCTTAAAACCTTTGGCCTTTCCCAATTCATATATTTAGCATCAATGATTTCTGTGCCAAAATCTATTATAAAAAAATCAATAGTATTATTTACAATTTTATTTGGAATGGAAAGGATAAAATTAAAAGAAACATCCTTATTTCAGATATTGAAAGGGGTGGATTGAATATGATTGAGGTGGACTCCTTTTTTAAAGCACAACAGATTATGTGGGTGAAACGGTTTGTTTCTGATAGCCAAGCCGGATGGAAGGATATATTGAAGGGACTATTGAAAAAGTTTGGGGACCATGTGTTTTTTTGCAACTATGATGAATCAGAATTTGAAAATCAAATCCCACCCTTTTATTATGATATCATCCGGGAATGGTCATCTGACATCATACACTCCAAAAACAACATCTGAAATTGATAAACAAATATTATGGAACAATAGATTTTTAAAAATTGGCTTTCGTACAGTCTATCTGAAAAGTTTGGCAAGGAAAAAAGTATTAAGAATAATAGACCTAATCGATTATTATGGAAACTTTCATGACTGGCAATATTGGAAGGTAAAAGGTATCACTTTGACAGAATACCATACCATACTATACAAGGCCTAATCTCTGCAATGCCAGATGACTGGAGAGAGATCATTCATGCTAATACCCATGAGTGGTGTGATTTTCAAAACAAAATCAAATGGAATTCTAAGTATGTTGCAATTAATACACTGACGAGCAAAAAGTCTTTGTGTGAAAACATTGTTGAAGAGCCAAATATTGCCATAGACTTCCAACATTTGTATGGGATGAAACAAAATGTAATTTTCAAACTACCTTTCAAGACAACAATCTTCACAGATCTTAGAGCATTCTAATACAAAATTCTACACAGAGTTTTAACAACTAATGTAAAACTGTATAAATGGAAAATAATCAATTCCCCCCACTGTTCTTTTTGTGAAAAAGAAGAAACATTAGAACACCTATTTGTTGACTGTATTGTTGTAAAGAGACTGTTGCAAAGTGATTGCAAACTTATTGCCAATTTGGTTTGTAATGTCAAAAATATTATTATAGGTCTATGTGAACCGGAAAATATACTATTAAATCATTTTATTTTATTATTTAAAAAATATGTATATACATGTAGGGTTCAAAAGGTTCATCCAACAAAATACGCATATAAAAGTTGGATCAGGGAAAATAGAAATATTGAACTACAAATCGCAATAAACAAAAACAAAGAGCTTATCCATTATCAGAAATGGGAACCATTAACTAATTGGTTAGATAATGGGTAAATTTAGATGTTATACCAGATCATTTTTCCTTCTTTTTTTTCTTAGGTTTATTTTTTCTTTATTTTTCCATTATGTGATGTAATATTTTGTGTTGTATGTCCATTATTGAAACGAAATAAAAATATTGTTTAAACATAAAAAAACAAAAAAAAAACACGATTATTTATTATCGAAATACAAGCGAATCATCATTACATTTCTGTGTGCTATGGCAACCCATTATTTATACCATGCATCACCATCGGAAACTGAAAGGATTCATGGTGTTGTGGGTTTACGCCAAGAGCATAGCGGGTCGCAGCCAACAAATCTGGATACGGAGTAGTTAGTGTTCGTGGAATTAATGGAAAAAGAGTGTTTATGATCATCATCTGGTGATCGCGTTTAATGCGGGTGTTCAAACGAACGGATTAGAATGTTCTCATATCTGCAATATACAAAGATGTATGTGATCTGAACATTTAATTTTAGAAAGTAGGTTACAAAATTTATCCCGAAAGACATGTTTTTTGAATAACAGTATTGCTTGTCCTCATGATCCTGCTTGCATTAGAAACTGAAGATTTTTCAAGCGGGTTATAATGGGAGCTCATGGCGAATACAGTATCAAAATAATTATCACTAAAATAATCAATATATTTTAGTATGCAAGATAGATATATATGAAATGTGACATGCAATGAAAACCACATTCCGCGCACGTTCATCGAATGTCAATACATAAGTTACAAACTAGTTACATAACTACATAGTTTTACTGAATAAAACGTGTGGTTGCAAATTGTTTTCTTGACACCCACAACTATTCGAAATCTCAAAGAATGGGCAGTAGAGTCCGTTGAAGCAATATTTTAGAGAAAAAAAAACTCACGATTAGTCACGGTATTCTGTGTGTGAGTGATTAATCAGGGATAAGGAGGCACGGATCACATATTACGTATGGATGGGTGGCTAGTTTTATGCGTGATTCGGGAACGTCTTGCATTTTCATATGCGCAACGTCAGCTTAATGTGTGTGTCGAAGTGATCTACATATAGATCTGTTATTCCATACTTTCCATAGTCACAACTTTCCTTTTAGTACACATGTTTTTTTGTTTGCGATATCATCAATTTGAACAAAAACTATGTAGAGTTGAATATTTCTTAATGTAGCTGTATTATTGGGCTGAAGTATTCTGGGCGGGCCTTACATAAGGCCAGTGTACGCATGTATGTTCCGATGGTAAAGTCTGCAGTCATGAAGACAGCTAACCAGTAATGATTTATGAATTACCGACAGACGCGTTGTAATTATATTTGCTCATGTCTAACCTACCTAGCAACGGTCGAGGGTAGACGTGCAAAAATATAAAAAATGAATAGAACAGTATACATGCAAACCACTGTTTTTTTTTTGTTGGAGAATGTTAATTGGAAAAATATGAAAAACTATGTTTAACAAGACGAAAAGAACATGTTTTTGTAAACTTTAAGATTACATTTCCCGGTCCAAAAGCCAGTTTTTAAATATGATTCGAAAATTGGTTTACCTATATCTAGGGTATTTTCGAGGAAAAAAATGTCCCTTTTGGTGGCACATCACATATACCGTTCCTATGTGGATTCCACCCCAAGGCGACAGTGGACAGAACCGCAACATTTTGACGATCTTTTGTTATAAGAAGCATAATTGCACAGTTACCCATATATCATGTAATACACACTTTAATTCAATTTAATGTGTCATAATTTGCTAGATTTCGCAACATTTCTCTCGTTTCACATATAATGTCCCCATTGGGAATTGCAATTTGACCCAATTTATTCCCGACTCTACACATGTTTTTCGTTATCATATAACCGTGAAGTAAATGTTTGTGACGTCGGTTCATTGAGGTAGAACTTGGAATACCCCTTCCAAGTTAGGTTTAAGTCGTCACGTTCCATTTTTAGAAAACTATTGGGCATTGCGCCTCCATATATGAAGCTGAACACAGGTTCTAATTTTTATAGACTAGCATATAAACAAATGAAGTCGAATTATGTAGCATGTTACATTTTACTCACTTTAACACCCACTGGATTGGCGTCATGCAACTTTTTTCTACTACTGATGACTGCTTAGTTTTACATCTTGACTTTCATAAAGCTTTGCCACAGACTGCTAAAGGTAACTTCTGGTACTACAAGAGTAAACTTCAGGTGAGACTGTTTGGAATATTTAATGGGGGGACTGATATGTTGACTGTGTATTTATGGCCGGAAACTGAAGGTTCGAAAGGTCCGAACGAAGTTTTATCTTCTCTACAACATTATATCAACAAGTCATGAATGACATAGCCTTCGCTAGTTGTCATTCTAAAGTTGCATGGACATAAATTGGCAAATGTGATTTCTATGGCATTTTCAAGTTTATAGCACTCTCCATCCAGGTCAGCATTATTCTCAGCAAGGAAACCAGATAGCACCAAACCAGTACAACAGGTAAAATGACAAGGAAGTATACAAATCAGATCTGCAAATATGTAGAGTCAGTGTTGTGTCTGTTTGGATAAACTAGTTTGTGGCCCTGGATTAGTTTCAATATTTCTAATAAGGACAATGATACAAATAAAGTGCAAAAATCCAGAAATATATTATCAAGTTTTTATTATTATACATTGATATTAACAAATCGTGTGAAATTTTATGTACAGAGAAACACATATTTATGCTTTGGTTGACAGCACTTCTCAAAGTAAAAAAAAGAGGACCTGCAAAACTTTATACACGCAGCGAATAGTACCGGTATGTTTTTGTAATACATGCAGTTCCAGTGGCTTTGCTTTCTGAGAAAAAAATTCTGGCTCTGCACCTGCAAAAAAAAACAAAAAAACATTTAGTCCAAAGTAAGCAGAGGTTGTAGCATATGTGCTCCCATTGGCTGTTAAATTTATTTAAAAAAGATATTTGAGTCTTTTTAGTACAAACAAATATTACTTTATAAATTTATACGAGCCAGAAAGAAATTGCAGTTCACACTGTACTATTTTAAACCTGTTCTACCAAAGTCTAGGAAGAACTTATTCACCAGTCTGTTTCCACTCTACAAAGTTGTCAAATTAATATTCACGGGATTCTGCAAAAATAAAATATTAAGAATGTGCAAAAAGCCAGAGTACTTGTGTTTTCAATGTCATTAAAATCTGACCAGGGATATGCAGAAAATTTCACTTGAGCTGTATCAAATGGATGCCAAGCTATCAAAAGAATTAACAAAATACTAAATGCAGATAGAAGTGCATAAAAAAACTAATCAGCAGAGGTAGTGATCATGTAGCCTAAGTGTATGTCAAATTTCCTTTGAACTGGATTGCAGTGTTCATTCCAGAAAATTGTCTCAGATTGGCTGCTAATTTGCATACTAATTAACATATTGTAGTTGTATTTTTTAAATAAAGATTAAAAAACAAATTTAATAATTGAAACAAATTTAATTTAAATTTAATAAGTGAAACAAATTTAGATAATTAAAATGTGATATATTGCCAAAAATATATTAGTTAATATTGTTAACTGTTTACAATTATATAAAATAATATTCGGAGTTTTGAAAAAAAATTTTGACTATTAAGTCAACATCATTAAAATTGAGGATTACGTGAATTTGACCCCCTCCCTAATATTGTTTCACAGCTCCCTTAGCTTCGCATGTGTGCTGGTAATTTACATACTGCACATTGTCAACATGGCCGCCGTCCATCTCCATCTCAATCGGGGTCCGTAATTTATTTTCCTGCTCATAATGGAGATAAATTATGGTAGCTAAACATTGAAATTGCCACCCTGACTTAATCAGTCCCGAAATAAATAGCTGATTGGGAAAATGTGTCTCTGTTGACAGAGGTTCGATTTACCGATAAACTTCAACACCGGTAGGTCCCGGCATCGGTCACGAGAGTAGTAACGCACTCGGTATCATATTTACTTCAAAGGTAAATTAAAAGTGATGATAGATTCATTGATATTGAATTACAGTACTTCTCAATTTCATCATTGCTTTCAAGCAGTCACGGTTGGCCGAACTTGACTTGTGTTTCTCGATAATTCTAGTCTAATATGTCGTCACGAAACCAAGTTTCACACTTCCCTTCAATCTGCTAGCAGTTGCAAATGAACACTGGAAATAGCAATCGTGCATAACACGATCAGCGTGTTCTAAACTTTCACGTTTTTATTATTCCAGTATTTCATATGCCAAACGTTATTCCCAAGCCTCCTAAATGACGAGATAAACTTTCGATTTACACGTTTCATAACCAGTTCTTACAATAATAGCAGGACTGTTTTTCTGGCAAAGTGTGACACTGTGCGATCGCTAGTTTCTCACCAAAATCAGGACACAAAAGAATAAATCAAAGTTAATAATAAATACCATAAGCACAGTTTCTTATCTTTGAGATAGAATTTAATCTATATAAGCCTTGTGCAAAGAAAGATACAGTCCCGGAATACAATATCCTCAGACGAAAACGACGCCGATTTCCTCAGCGGCTAGACTGGCGCATGCGCAATATGTTATGCCAGTTCTCTTGCGAGATGTCGTTAAAACTCGGATTTTTCCGGCAAATTTCGGCATTTTTACTAGTAAAATGTTGAAAATCACAGAAAAACACAGTGAAACTTTGGCGAATCCAAAAAATACTTGGCGTGCATATGTATGGCATTGAGAATTACATAAGCACCAACTTGGAAAAAACACTGGACAGAGCATATCAAAGTTAAGAGAGGTAAAAGACAGACGAACGGACGGACGACAAGGTCTGCGAAGGCTAATGATAAATCTGTTACGTCTTGAAATGCTGTGTTCTGTAGTGATAATTGTCGGAGTGAAACTAAGAATCATACCATGTTGTGGTACTTGGACAATTTAGTTGCTACTGGCGTTTTCGAAAGAGTGGATTTCAAAACATTAGTCGCTGGTCATTCATATTCTTAATGTGATAGGTTGTTTGCACTAATTGACAGACATAGTAACAACATTCAGACTGTGGAAACACTTGAAGATTGGATAGAAATCGTCGAGGATAACTCAGTAAACGACAGAATTGAAGCGAAAGTTATGACTTTTGAAGACTTTAAAAACTATTCCGACTATTTTAAAAATAAATATACGACGTGAACAATAAAAAAATGTATTATACTGAAGTCCATCATTTTAATTTTGGAATTGGGGAACGAGTGGATAGAATTACAAATGAAGTTAAAACGTATTGTCATGCGGGGTTTCCATGCTACGGAAGACCGTTAATCTTAGAGAGGAGCCGAAAAACAAATAATTGGATTAGAAAACTGTGAACTTATGCCACTGTATAACAATCGAATATCCTTAAATCGAAAAGTTTGGATCTTATTTGTCACCTCGAGGTCAAACATGGTATGATGCCTTGCCAGTTGGGGATACGGGCAATCAAAACAGGTAGAGATGTAGTAATTTTGATAAAGCAAATTATATGAACTATTGAAGAACTGGACAAACGTTTATCCGTGAGTTACCATAAATAACATTTCTTCGGGCATTTGGGATCAGTGCCATGCGAATTAAAACAATATTAAGAAAGACGTGGACAGCACGGGCACAACAACCTTACACCGCCAATGAAAGACGACTTAATTAAACACGTGATGCGATACAAACTTGAAAATTCTCATTATTGTAGAAGTAAATCTTCAAGGCCCTATTTTCCCAACACCATTTCTAGTGTGGTTACGGTAATAAAAACAGTCATTAAGTTTTTTAAACTAAATCACAGTATTATACCACCAAACAGTATACCGTAGGATGTATAGCCCTTATCTATGATGTCATTAAGTTTATTTTCCCTGATTTGCATTTTTCAACTAACATGTTTACGAACTGTTGTATTGCTAAAGTATTGAATAAATTATCATTCATTTGTATATGAAATATGCTAGTCCATCTTGCGTGAAATGGTGTTTGTTGATTAAATAAGAGCGTGGCAATATGTTGCTTAGCGTTGGTTGATTGAGTATTATATTATAGCATAGTCAATACCAGTGAATTTTATGACGTCATTTCCAAAGATTTATTCGCGATAATGTATTGCATTATTGAACATTAAGGCCCCGTACCATGCATAAGAATAGAATGTTGAGTTCGGAAAACAAATAAAGAAACGGGCATTTAATAATAAGGGAAATTATGAGGTGAAAACGATTAAAATCAAAACTGAAAATGAATAACTCTGAGCTACATGAAAAATAATTATTTGTTCTTAGTTTACATAAAAAATGTCACTCCCGCCATAACGACAAACACAAATCGTCGTCTGGCCAATCCTAACTTCGCGAGAAACACCCGGTACCGACGCCCAACGCGTCAAAGGCAAACACGATGGCCCGTTTTATCGATGTCGACGAATCCCAGTTAAATGTGCTCGAAAATGCAAGAAATGAAAAAAAAAATACTTCACAGTAGTCTGGGGGAAGTACGTGTTTTCTTCCTAGAATGGCTTGAATACAAGCGGGAATACAAGGGGCATGCGCCACCAATTTTGAAAACATTCCTATCGTTGAGCTCGCCGACTTGCTGCGGGGATTTTACGCTTCAGCTCGCAAGCAAGATGGGATGCAGTACAGCAAGCCGTCGCTGTCTGGTTTACGAGCTTCAATCCATCGACACATCACTGGTCCTCCCGATCATCGCGATATTAACATCATGTAGGATAGGGAGTTCCAAGTTTGTCTATTTTTTTTACGTGTTATGTTGAAATGACCGCTACACACTGTATTGTGCTTGTGTATGTGAATGGGAATCGTTGCGTGAACGCGTTGACGTCATATACAGTATACAGATTTCAAGGTACAAAAAACGTAAACGCGATTCTGTTGAATGTTTTCGGTCGTTTCTTCCAAATTATCTTAGTTTTAACGTGTGAAAATTCACTGGAATGCAACAAAATATTAACAATAATGTACTCCCCGGTGGCTCATAATGAACTGAAGCACACTTTGCACTCCATAATGTGCGAGGCGTAGTGCTTTTGTTCATTGTGAGCCACCGGGGAGTACATTGTTGTTTAAATAAAGGACGTCGCACTGTTCATAATTGCGTGTTATAAATCACCACTATCAGAGTTAGGTGTTTTATGACGTCATATTTTTACATGACATTGAAAACTTTGAATTAAAATCCATGTTTGATTCGGGTGTTCATAAAAACAATAATGAATTTTCCACAGCGTCATATTTCTGTGATATACCATTATCCAGCCAGTAAATCACATCTAGTGTTGAAATTAAAATAGAATATTAAAATTTATCCATTAATATTACAAGCAGTGAACATCAAGTAATGCCTTCGAATAATTATGCATTACAATCCCCTTACCTCTAAACTGGATGAAAGAGCACATATACCTTGCACTCATAGGGCTTGGAGTCTCTTAAAGTGTCCAGACAGAAAATTTATGGACAACTGTACCACTGATACTGGTTAGTGTTAACAAAATATACCACTGATACAGATGATTGTTAACAAAATGTACCACTGATGCTGATGATTGTTAACAAAATGTACCACTGATATTGATTAGTGTTAACAAAATGTACCACTGATACTGATTAGTGTTAACAAAATGTACCACTGATATTGATTAGTGTTAACAAAATGTACCACTGATAGTGATTAGTGTTAACAAAATGTACCACTGATACTGATTAGTGATAATAAAATGTACCACTGATACTGATGAGTGTTAACAAAATGTACCACTGATACTGATGAGTGTTAATAAAATGTACCACTGATACTGGTTAGTGTTAACAAAATGTAACACTGATACTGATTAGTGTTAACAAAATGTACCACTGATACTGATTAGTGTTAACAAAATATACCTCTGATACTGGTTAGTGGTAACAAAATGTACCACTGATACTGATTATTGTTAACAAAATATACCACTGATACTGATTAGTATTTACAAAATGTACCACTGATACTGATTAGTGTTAATAAAATGTACAACTGATACTGATTAGTGTTAGCAAATGTACCACTGATACTGATTAGTGTTAACAAAATGTACCACTGGTACTGATTAGTGTTAACAAAATGTACCTCTGATACTGATGAGTGTTAACAAAATGTACCACTGATACTGATTAGTGTTAACAAAATGTACCTCTGATACTGATGAGTGTTAACAAAATATACCACTGATACTGATTAGTATTTACAAAATGTACCACTGGTACTGATTAGTGTTAACAAAATGTACAACTGATACTGATTAGTGTTAGCAAATGTACCACTGATACTGATTAGTGTTACCAAAATGTACCACTGGTACTGATTAGTGTTAACAAAATGTACCTCTGATACTGATGAGTGTTAACAAAATGTACCACTGATACTGATTAGTGTTAACAGAATGTACCACTGATACTGGTTAGTGTTAACAAAATATACCACTGATACTGATGAGTGTTAACAAAATATACCACTGATACTGATTAGTGTTACCAAAATGTACCACTGGTACTGATTAGTGTTACCAAAATGTACCACTGGTACTGATTAGTGTTAACAAAATGTACCTCTGATACTGATGAGTGTTAACAAAATGTACCACTGATACTGATTAGTGTTAACAAAATATACCACTGATACTGAAGAGTGTTAACAAAATGTACCACTGATACTGATTAGTGTTAACAAAATGTACCACTGATACTGATTAGTGTTAACAAAATGTACCACTGATACTGATTAGTGTTAACAAAATGTACCACTGATACTGATGAGTGTTAACAAAATGTACCACTGATACTGGTTAGTGTTAACAAAATGTACCACTGATACTGATTAGTGTTAACAAAATGTACCACTGATACTGATTATTGTTAACAAAATATACCACTGATACTGATTAGTGTTAATAAAATGTACAATTGATACTGATTAGTGTTAACAAAATGTACAACTGATACTGATTAGTGTTACCAAAATGTACCACTGGTACTGATTAGTGTTACCAAAATGTACCACTGGTACTGATTAGTGTTAACAAAATGTACCTCTGATACTGATGAGTGTTAACAAAATGTACCACTGATACTGATTAGTGTTAACAAAATGTACCACTGGTACTGATTAGTGTTAACAAAATGTACCACTGATACTGATTAGTGTTAACAAAATGTACCACTGGTACTGATTAGTGTTAACAAAATGTACCTCTGATACTGATGAGTGTTAACAAAATATACCACTGATACTGGTTAGTGTTAACGAAATATACCACTGATACTGATGAGTGTTAACAAAATATACCACTGATACTGATTAGTGTTACCAAAATGTACCACTGGTACTGATTAGTGTTAACAAAATGTACCACTGATACTGATTAGTGTTAACAAAATGTACCACTGATACTGATTAGTGTTAACAAAATGTACCTCTGATATTGATTAGTGTTAACAAAATGTACCACTGATACTGAAGAGTGTTAACAAAATGTACCACTGATACTGATTAGTGTTAACAAAACGTACCACTGTTAGTGATTAGTGTTAACAAAATGTACCACTGATACTGGTTAGTGTTAACAAAATGTCCCACTGATACTGATTATTGTTAACAAAATATACCACTGATACTGATGTGTGTTAACAAAATGTACCACTGATACTGATTACTGTTAACAAAATATACCACTGATACTGATTAGTGTTAACAAAATGTACCTCTGATACTGGTTAGTGTTAACAAAATGTACGGCTGATACTGATTAGTGTTAACAAAATGTACCTCTGATACTGGTTAGTGTTAACAAAATGTACCACTGATACTGATTATTGATAACAAAATATACCACTGACACTGATGAGTGTTAACAAAATGTACCACTGATACTGATTAGTGTTAACAAAATGTACCACTGATACTGATTAGTGTTAACAAAATGTACCTCTGATAATGGTTAGTGTTAACAAAATGTACCTCTGATACTGGTTAATGTTAGCAAATGTAACACTGATACTGATTAGTGTTACCAAAATGTACCACTGGTACTGATTAGTGTTAACAAAATGTACCTCTGATACTGGTTAGTGTTAACAAAATGTACCGCTGATAACAGGAAGCAGCCCACGAGTTCGCAGGTCTCTGCACCATCGAAACTTTCCATTGTAACATCAAGCGTGTTGGAGCCCTTTTTTGCCACGGTGGTTGATTGTGGATTAACGATTTTGTATGGTGTGGGTGATGTTTATTTCTGTATTCGGGATATTATCATAAGCTGAGGTGAGACCCAATGCTTTGCTTAGTTGATCTTCGCTTATGGATGGGTATTATTCCACAACGACAAAGTTATAACATGCCTTGTTATCGATACGGTCAAACCATTTGATCACGGAAGATGTATTTTACATTGGTGGATACCGAGCTGCGATGGTCTTCTTCTGTCCAGGATTTGTTTACTTACCTTCCCTATTTCATATTTAATGGATTGATTAGTTTGCACGATGGGTTATTTACAAAGTTTGGTTTGTGGTCTTTTGAAGTTATCTCTTTTGCACTAACGTCTGGTATAATAATAAAATAATAAATAATATAGAGTTTATATAGCACTTGTTATCCACCAAATGATGCCCAATGACGCTCATAGTCAACTGGAATGTTGATGAAACAGATGAGTTTTCAATCTGGATTTGAATGTGTTAATATTTGGTGCTGTACGAATGTCATTTGGTAAATGATTCCATAGTGCCTTCATGAGAGAATGATCGGTCACCATATGATTTAATTCTGGTTGTTGGTACTTTGAGTAATTGCTTGTTGCTAGAGCGAAGAGCTCTACCAGGATTACTTTGTTGTATGAGATCCGAAATGTATGGTGGAGCCAACTGATGTAGAGCTTTGTAAGTAATGAGGAGTATTTTGAATTGGATTCTGTGAGTGACTCTGGAAGCCAATGCAACTGTTGGAGTATTGGTGTTATGTGATCAAACTTTTTTGTGCGAGTAATGAGACGAGCACCACTATTCTGGGCTCTTTCTAACAGGTTTAGTTGTGCAGTTGGTAAGCCATATAGCAGAGCATTGCAGTAGTCCAGTTTAACGACAAGAGTTGAATGAATCAGCTTAAGGCAAATGTCAGTAGATAAGTACTGTCGAATTTGTCCTATACATCTAATGTTGAAGTAAATACTTCGGCAAGTGCTTATAATATGTTTTTTGAATTGAAGAGTATAATCAAATATAACTCCAAGGTTGCGTGCAGCTGCGACTGGCTCAATAACTGTATAATTAACATGGATACTGCTGACAGGGATAGGAGTATGGATACATTTGGATCGAATGAGCAAAACTTCTGGTTTTCCATCGTTGAGCTGTAGCTTGTTGAGTGTCATCCACTTCTTGATGTCATGTAAGCAATGTGTTAGCTCTGGCTGAATGCTAAATACAGTTGATTATCATCGGCATAATGGTGATTATGTTGACGAATGATCTTACTGAGGTGAGCTATGTATAGCGATAATAATAGTGTTCCGAGCACTGACCCTTAGAATACAACCGAGCTCGGCCAATAATAGTGGCCATTTATGGTGATGGATTGATGTCTGTCTATTACATACGGTGTATATATTGTTACCATAGTGACATCACGTACACACATTTGGTTCACATGACGTTGCTGTATTATTTAGAATCAGCAACTTGCATGTTCGTGGAATTTCACATTCTGTTAATCACGTGATCGTGCCAACGCCTTAGAGTTTTATTGTAGAGTTTGTAAGATTTTGTGAGAGAAGAGAAAGAGGCAGCGAGGGCCGGGGTTACCCCAGCTGACAGTTTGGATGAATAAAGCTTGATTATCTGTAATGAACTAATTTGTATTTCTTTGGGTCAGCCTTGCATCTCTACATGTAAGTGTTATCAGCTAAGCGAGTCAAAGTTTCCTGGACACAACGCTTTGTTCGCAACAAATAAACGATATTGTTTTGCTCTGTAGTCCTCAATACATAAAGACGTTTTTGAAAGATTCTATTATATTCTGAAATACGTACGACTACAGACACACACAGAAGTCAGTTTGCTCGACATTGCCTCCACCCATATACGCCATTTTGACTTTACAGAAGCTTTTCATTACTAGAGGGCGCAATTTACACGAACGGTGTATTGGTAGCGGTTATACAAATAAAATAAAAGAAAACAAACGTTGTCAACAACATGAATCTGTCCAATATTTGTAAAAATTAAGATGCAAATTATTACAATATTACACTTATATATCTAGATATCTAGCCGTCATATTTAAAGCAGTCCCGTGTTCGAAAAGACACAACAATTAATTTGTAGTGAAATACGCGACAGAGCATAAGTTTCAAACTATTTTTTCAATTTCATTCGAGAAGAAATTAATTATTACATTCATTCATTCATTCATTCATTCATTCATTACACAACAAATTTAGAACACTTCCCCGGGTATTTAAAACCAAAATTATTATTGAACTGTAAGGCCGTTACTGATTGCCTTCGAAAAATGTGTACCACTCTCTCCACCCAGTGGTGGGTTAGACGAGTTGAGAGAACGGAAAACCGAGAAATACTCTTCCAGCGTAATGATAAAACTGGTAATCTGTCGCCTCACTGCGCTAATTAAACCATGACCACATACTAATTAAAAATATATTATTGTTATTTATTATGCAGGCTCCAGACGAGATGATTAACTTATTTTGCTTTGAATAATCGACATTGTTTTTTTATTTGTCAGTTACACTCATTGCGCAGAAATTGACACATCACAATCGACAAAGTACAAAAAAGCAACAACATAGAGCACAATTACATATCATAATATTCAACGAAAAACCCTCATTTCAGTACAAATTTGGTTTTTGTTCAGATATAGGATGAATTTCAAATCATACCCATTAATATATCTGTCGACTTACAACCAGTAAACCTAAATATGTGATTGTTATTATGTTTTTGACTACAACACACAGTAGAACGTCACTTAGTTCATCGATTGTGTTAGTCAACTGTCTAACGATATTTCACCTGTGCGGTACAAGCAACTGACAGGCAGGCGTCCGCGCTAATTAATTGCTAGTAATATAATAGCTACACACGTAGCACGTGACTATATGCCATTAAAATCATTCTTGTCAATAAACACATTGAAAATGGGATAAACATCTGGTTGTACAGTAATGTTGTCCCGGGACTATTGGACCAGGCTGCCGAACGGCGCACTGCAGTGACTCTATGCATAATGAACTCATACCTCGAATTTGATACTTCCGAATTCGAGATGACAAAACGATTATTAACTGCAAAATAAAAAGTACATGAAGATTTGGTGAATGATTTGGTGTCACGGTGAATATTTGTAACATCACCGTGACGGAGGCAAATTTTCATATTCACTTCATTCGCAATTAATATTTTTTATTGTACGGCTATGAACGTAATTTAAAACGCGACAATGTTACCTAATTTCGTCTCACGGGGTATCTATTTCATGGCTTGTTAGGAGATGCGATATTTCCAAGAATATCGGAGGTGTTTGAAAACTAGGCTCATAGAGTGAAGGTTCAATTAAATTTCACCATTGGAATTCATACACCCAACACTTGAGTCGGAAATAAGTATCATAATGCGGTTATTTCGAGAATGCCGCAAACAAATGCACTCAGGCGTTTTATGTATCGGTCGATACTTACACTGAACGTGTATATTTTTAATAACCTCACATCATAATCCATCATCGTAATTAATAATGATAATTGCGACATGATAAACTCACTGGTTACAATACAAGTAAATGCAAAAATGCGTAAGTAATGTCAATATAATCTCACTTTATTAATTCAAGTAATATATGTGTTATATATAATTAATATTTTGTAAAATAGTCATCTATGTAATGATAAACATATTTACTTATATTTTGATAGCTTATGTCGAACCTTGCAAAAACCGCACCGCACCATCACGCGATATCATTGTGTTTACGACTACAGTTGTGATTCTTCTAGAATAGTTTGGGTCGTTCTCAGGTTTGATGACGTATCTTGTACACCGCACTCACAAATTCGTCTGAGTTCACGTTTAAATCGATCGTACTTGAACAAATAAATAAGTGGATTGACACACATGTTGCAACACGCTAGAACCAGACACATATTATAAATGAAGCCCTCATACGACACAATTCCCGAACAGACGTGTACAAAGTTGTACACAGTGAGGGGAAGCCAACATAATGCGAAGGAGACAGTGACTACGATGAACGTTTTCACGATATTTGTGCTCGCTTTGCTCCATGATGAACCTTGCGCTACTGTTACAGCATCGTTCGCCGAGTTTGTAACAGTTATTTGACGCTCTTTTTTCTTAAACATGAGATATATATTGATGTAGGCATATGACATGCATGTCAGCGGTAATATCACCATAAAGAATACTTCGACGATCAGCAGACCAATTCTTGATACGATTTCCGCTGGTTCGCATCCGCCATTCTTGTATTCCATTGTCAACGGCCAGTACAGCTCACAACAGATGGCATAGATCCATTCAAACAGAAACACAAGCTTAAAATTAATCTTCTGTTGATTATTATGGTATCTGATCGGGTGAATGGCGGCATAGTATCGATCTAAGGCGATCAGGGTAAGATTCGTGGACGAGGCTATCCAAGTAGTATATTGCAACATCTCAGACCAGTATAGTTTGCAGTACACGGTGGCAGCTGTGGCATTATATGTAATTTGGATTTGCGGAACAACGTAAAAAAGGGTGAAAATACACGATGCGATTAGATCGACAATCGACTGGTTGATCACCAGCAGACGAACGTTGGAATTGGACTTGTTCATACGCCAGACAACGAAACATGCTGCGGAGTTACCGACGATTCCCAATAATGAAATAATAACTGCGCAGACCAACTCTGGAAGGGTTTTCACGTTTGCCCATGATAAATTTGCGTCGGGATAACTTGATAAGCCGATGCTCGAATTGAGGTCGATGTCCATTGTGCGGAGCGACTTCCACTCGTCATATACGCTACAAGCGAGGTGTTCGAAATGCTTGGCAGTGCGTGGGTTGCTAGATCTCAACGAATATGATTTATGAACACAATACACGATCGTATATGGCTTATAGTAAGAGAATGTTTAACTGTCGATTGGGGATGATTAAAACGTAATGTTAAAAAAAATGTAATCGCCCACTTATAAAAACCACTGAATTGGAACATACTGTATAAAGGTTAATAAACAAGTAATAATAAAAAAAAATAATGTTAAAATTGCTAAATAATATAGTAGTACACAACAATTCAATAAGTTACAATCTAATTGATCAATTGCAAACAAAAAACAATGCCAATGCCTGTACGCTTGAACATTATTCCATTTCTTCCAAAAAAATCTTGTTGTGCCCTTTCTGACTGAAAGTAGTAATTCATACTTTTTGCTATATCTCATCGCTGCTATAGCTATGTTAAAATTTGGCAAATCTTTTTTAAGCTTGCTGTTGTAAATACATATGTTATGATAAGTATATTATTAATGTGATTGAGTTGAGTTTTTTTTATCTCCCAAGATAATTTGTGTGCTTGTTAATTTATTTTGAATTCTTAAGGCCTTACCCCAAATATTGCCCATAAAACCTGTACTGCTTCACACTCAACAAATAGATGAATTAATGTTTCTGTAGTATTATGACAGAACTTACTAATGCTGAATTCATATGGAATAACATTTCATTTGTATAAAAAATATTGTGGCTTAATTTCCACTGAAATTCGGAATTTGTTGCAGATTGTAATTTTAAAAGGCAGAGAATAAATAAATGTCCAGTCAAGGTAAGCTCCAATGAAAAGATTATTAAAGATGGTCTGACTTTTGGCAGTGACAACCAGATTGCTCTGTTTTATCATTATTCACAGTTAGCCCAGACAGCAAGGCAAACTGACCCAGGAGAGAAAGAATATATTCTGCAGATTTAACAACTTGTACAAAACATGTTAAATTATAAGCAGCCGTTTTAATCCCATGTCCCATAATCATATTGCTATGCACATTACTACTTTGCTACAGGGTGACTAGAACAATTTCCTGGGAGAAAATAAACAATACCTTACCCCCTAGAGAGACCAAAATATCTGGTGGATTTACCTCTGTTCATAATGCAACCAATCGGGTTTGAATATAAAGTATGTACCCACTTTATAAGGGAAGGGCCATTAAATTAATTTTGTCGATGCAGTCAAACATACATTTCCATTCTAGGCTTTCGAAAGTTTTTTGAATATCAATCAATTGCCATTAAAATACTAGTTTCATTTATATCGTCTGTGTATAACCATAACCCCCCCACCTTCCACAACACCGTTTTGTTTTATGAATTAATTTCCGGCGTAGCTGAAATTTATATATTTGTTATTGTGTTTCAGGACAGAAGGATTACCAAACGTGTCATTTTTTGATGAAGCGTTATGCCAAAGCGTGATAGAGCGCTCAAAATTCTAATCATTGCGTTATGTGTACGATTCAGCATTCTTTTTTCAGCAACGCGTTTGAATTGTACAGTTATTTACAGTGGTGAGACCTAATAATACTCCCACACACTAACGAGATAATGATATTAATAACATATAAATAAAATTCATAATAATAATACTAATCTATGTTTAATGGAGAATTGAGAACACAAATGGAAGCCTTGCGTAGTAAGTATTTATAGTGTCGATAAAATTAGTTGTGACTTTGTGATGATTTAGTGGTATCAATTAAACATATTAAACACCTACGCCTTGGTGACATCACATGATTGGTTCAAGAGTTGAATGTCGATCCTGGATTTTAACGCCAACAATGTGTGTGGTCACCTATAGAGGGCAATACACACTTGCCATATTTTTATTCTGGTCTACATGGTTCAATGTAGACTGGCAAAGTCGGGACTTCTTTTTTGTTTATTTTTAGAGGTTTTGTTTAGAGATTTATTTTTGGATTCTCATGAAATTATCAGGAGGGCTGCCCTTGATACACATTAAACTTGCAGAGATGTGGAACTGGTTGCCGTATCCTCGGGGGCGGAGCTACGTCACAAGACGTTCCACGTTGCTAAGACGCGCATCATGTATTTCTATCGGCTCTGCGCGCTGCTGTGAAACGCCGGTCGAAAGGCCGGTGAAAATAGCTAAGTTCGAGAAAACAACACAAACTCAACTTTGAAATAATCCTGAACAACCAAATTTATATATGTTGCACATGTAGGGGTAATCTTGTTATACTGTTCAGGGGAGTTTCAACAATCATCCCAAAGTACCGTTTTCTGAGAGTTTTCGGCCTTTATTTTCACCGTGATGGTTGCCAGGCGATGAAAATGCCCGGATCTCTGCCCTCGAGAATAAGTGTAAGTAGCTAATAAAGTATGGGCTCTTGGCGGAGTGCTTTCAAGTTCTAGTTTACTATTTTTTCGTTGAAATGACTTAAATTGGTGGACATTTTCTTCGAAAAATAAGAAATGTGACACATAAATTTAGCTGGTTTTAGAGTTTCCGATTTTATGCAACGCCATATTAGTTAAAGGGTGGTGGCCGTCGCGCCACGAATGTGCAGGATATGAATTTATACCGCCATATGAATATAGTATCATAGTGTTGCGTACATCAGAATGTGGAAGAAATGAGATGACACCAACATTTATACACATAAATTACGAACCGCTGCGTGCCCCGTCATGTGCATTGCGTTTTTCCCGCTTATATAAAAACTTACAAATGTACTTACCGCCTTATCGAATTGTTAGCACAGCTCAGAGAGTAGCCTGACATGTGGGCTGAGTGGCGCCTTCGCAGGCCGAACGGCATCAGACCTCACTGTGTTGGGTTTGGAGCACAGCGGAGGACGCAACTCACGCGACCTCGTCAGGCTACGCAGAGGGTTATTGATAAATCATTGTGTTTTCAACACAAATCTCGCTCATACTCCTTAAACATTGGCTTTGTGTGGTTAAAATGAATTCAAATAGACGTGTGTGCCATGTTTGGCCAGGGCACTAAAAACTATTATCTGGAGTAAGGTACAAACAGGGACTTGAGAAAGAAATATTTGTTTCAAGCGCATACCTACTTTGAAATATCGATCAATGGGCAAAACAAAGGGTTCCTCGTGATCAGTGGACTCTGCAGTAAAGTCTCATATAGCGTTGAAACAGAGTACCACTTTCTGTTCAATATAACTGATATAATATGAATGATACATTCGAATAAATTGCATGTGTATGGTAAGTGTAAGCCAGTGGTGGTCATACGAAAAAAATCGGCCTCTTGATCGTCAGAATATTTTTAAAGTTTATGGCAATAACACCTTTGATATGCATGTCAGGATATATTTCATGGTTAGGAAGAAAATACGTAAACTAACAGTTAGAAATTCAACTACAACGCGTGTATCATCCTTGAGCAAAGCGAACAGAGATATCGTTTACAGCCTCGTCCGTCTTTTGCTTGCTTCCCCTTACGCTGTGTAACTATTTAATAATTTATTAAGCTACACAAGTTTGTCCAACTCCCTGTGTAACAGCACGGGCATCGAAGAGTTGTTTCGGGCTGTACTTCTGTCTATTATTTATCTCATTTGTTATTTATGAACATATTTATTATTCATATCTATTAATGAACGACAGCCGCTGTAGTTCTCGTGTACTCTCGTTAGAGTAACTATAGGGATATTCGGTAAGTTTACCATGATTTATTTATAATAACAGACTTATCCGAAGAGGGGAACCACATATATTTGCCATCGAGACAATTCCTTTTTTTTTTTAGTAAATTTAAATTTATAGTTTAAAATATGGATAAAATAGATAATTGTTTT
Organism: Saccoglossus kowalevskii; assembly: GCF_978046115.1. NCBI lineage: Eukaryota > Metazoa > Hemichordata > Enteropneusta > Harrimaniidae > Saccoglossus > Saccoglossus kowalevskii. The sequence goes on along the minus strand of NC_140650.1, from coordinate 12,882,117 downwards.
CAAGTCTACTTGACATACTTGCCCGCGATTCAATGCGTGAGTGGATGCGTCGAGGTGTTTGCCTCTGAAATATGCTTGATGGGATGACGAATTGTCGGATAGTGCACACTTTAATGTACATTGGCTGGACAGGATATTATAAAACAATAATAAACGACGTTCTGCACCACAAACTCCAATATATCATAATATTATTGACATGAACGTCTACAGTGCACAAATACAATTTCAATACACTTATAAGCGACAGTTAAACTTTGCACGAGCACGTATTGTGAAGTAGGCTTGTTTTAATTAGAGAGAAAGCGCCAGTCTGGCCGATTCATTCGTTTTGTTTAGATTTGAATGAGAGTGATATCAAATGAAAAGTACAATGAAGTATAAACATGATTCCTTGAGTTTTTATGAATATTTATAAATTTGAATAACATGAGGTGCAGTAGGCAGTGACGTCATTTCAATTATTCTATGGGCCAATAGAAACCTCCCGTTTCAGTTTGAATTGTGTAAATAAATTCGTAATGATTTATAAAACGATCAAGGGAATGGGTTTGTGTGGTGGCGACAGTATGCCATAAGACTATTTCAGGTATTTAAATCCCCCGCGATAGCGCCTTTTTAGTAGTTTTACGCCCAAAATCCGACTGGTGAGCCAGCTAGTCCGTTGTGTGGAATACCGTAGCCCGTAACGTGAGTGCGCGTATCGCTGGTACGCAGACGTCACGCTTTCTCGCTTGAAAATAAATCTGCTTTCATTTCTACGTCACAAACCCGCATAACCGGGATAGTTGCATGCGATTTCGTTACCGAAATCAACGTAAAAAATCTATGCAGATTCATGGACGACAAAATGTAACAATGACGTAACTCAATGTCCAAATATGGGTAATTAGTAGTTTTACGCCCAAAATCCGACTGGTGAGCCAGCTAGCACTGGGCAAAATCGTTGATATACGATTGTATACGGAGATATACATACTTGAACTGGGAAGATATCCACTTATCATCTCAAGCATCAAACGTATGATTAACTACTGGCTGAAAATAAAACATATGGATGAAACCACTCTGATCTCTGAGGCCTACAAACTTGGCACCAATTTGGACAAAGAAAACGTCAGTAATTGGACCACAGGCATAAAAAAATTACTGAACCTTTTGGAAATTAGTGATGTTTGCGAAAAAACCAGTATTATCCCATTAGCTACAAAAAAACTAAAAAATATGTTTGAGAAACACTGCACAGAAACAATGCATAATGACAATAAAGGCACTAATCACAAAAATAAACTTCGTACCTACAGACAGCTGAAAACTGATTTTGCACTTGAAATATACCTTGAAATTATTAAAAACCCCATCCACAGATCATCTATGACTAAACTGAGGATAAGTGCCCACATACTTCAGATTGAAGTTGGGCGATATCACAACATAGATGTCTTAAATAGAACATGCCCTGTCTGTGACTCCAATGAAATTGAAGATGAAGAACACTTCCTCTTCAATTGTAACCAGTACAAATTTGAAAGAGATGCTTTGTTTGAAAACGTAAACTTATCCGGTAATCTGAAAGCACTTCTCAATAACAAAAATTCTGAAACCGTCCAAGCAATTGCCAAGTTTATCAGCGACTGTTTCAATAAAAGAGAGAATTTCATGAAAGCAATTTACCAGCTGCCTCAAAATAACACCAAAAAATATTTATATAATAATATTTTCACAGTATTACTATTTATTTCTTTTTTATTATTATTATTACTTATGTATTTTATTGTTCCTTATATCCTTATTGTATTCTAATCTAGATCCCAGAAGGGATACGATATCAATAAAGGTTGTTATTATTATACATTTTGTGTATATTCACGGTATACGTTAAGTATACGCAGATATGAGTACGTATACAAATCGTGGAATATACGTACATATGCGCTACGTATTTTTATGGTTTCTTTCACACATGCCCGCCTTGGGTGGCACGCAGCGTATACGTACGTATTTTACATGCATTCTCGTAGTACAATTAACGTTGTTTTACGAAGTCTGTATATTTACGCATACGTGGAGAATACTGTGCGCGTGGAATTGTCCGGTTTTATTTGGGATCGCGGCCGCCAGTATTTATAATAAATAATTACCGGAACTGTCGACTCGCATGGCGTCTTGAATCGATCTAAAAACGTCTCTTGTTTTGCCGAGTACATGTAATTGAGAAATGGCTATGTACAGGTACAATTTAGAAACGGTTGTTACTGATTTCTAAATAAAAAAAAACATTTCCTGACTGAAGTGTACCATCGCTTTGATATTAACGTGACGTCTTCATTTGTTTCACTATACACTGGTGAATTCGAACACAAGACAGGAAATTGCACAATAGAATATACGTTGATTAATTGCAATATCATTCGCAAGCCTGAATGAATGCGAACAATACAGGTGTGAATATTTTGGCGAGTGTTAACATACTTTCCATTCGGGTCGTGTGCGTGTTTCTCGGGGCCGGCTTGTGGTCTCATACACGTGAATGTTGGCCGATCGGCATTTTGGTAAGAATAGCCACAAAGTCCATACCAAGAAAGTGAAATGAATTCTCACTGAGACACATGTAACAAAATTGGTCGAATTTGCCGTCATCGCTATTTCTAGGGATCGTTTGATTACGGAGTTTCATTTCTAATCCATTTACCATCGTACGCTGCGTTATTTTCAGAATCCGATCTATATCACCACAGTCACTCTACTATTGACTGTGATATCACCACATACACTCGGAACACATACAGTGAACAACGCTAAACATCGCATTTTCATTTCAAACAACTATGGATATTTCTGGCTGGTACTCTTTGCAGTGACGTTCCGGATTTGCGAACACAATTCTCATTGTCTTCGTTGAACCATAGACAGTCTATGGTTGAACCTGCTATGTGGTACTTGGCAACATATTAGGAACTGTGTAAATGTTTGTGAAAACTAGACTGACGATTCATGTTTTAGTGCATTCACATCACGTGACATCGATTGACATCAGTTAACTATTCATGCTTAGCAGCGCAACGGTTTACCGGTTCATGTTTTTTTTGTACCTTTATTCAACAAAATCTTAATTTTAACTTTAATTATTGTCATGAATATAACATTGAATAACTGCAGTGATATTCATAGCCACATACATCTACTGTTTACTGCAGCGAGAATTGCAAAGAAATAATTCATATTGTTTAGAAGCCTATTTATACTTGGGTCACGACGATCCTTTTCCGAATCTGTCTGTAAACTTGTATTTTGTTATCAGGTTTCATTTATAAATTTAAATAAATGTTTGTCTCTTACTATCATTTGAATTCCTAAATACATTTTACTAGAAATTTTCCGTTTTCCGTAGTCTATGGTGTACGTGAGAGATACTCCAATGGTGCAGTCTCTCGTTCGGGTATATATATTCATTTCATCTTTATTTGTGGTAGAGTGTCCCACAATTTTTTGCGCGAACAGGCGTCCGTATAACACTGTCCAAAATAATGAGAGCGCAATACACTGGTTGGACGTTATCATTATGGGCTGAGTTGGAACCGTCGTCACTAACAAATCAAACACTACGTTTTTAGTACGTACAGAATAGTAAAATAACAAATATCTATATTACTGGTGGAAATAAATTAATAATCGAACATGATGAAACTGTGAAATGTCGAATGTCGCAATCGCACACCCCTACTAACAAAATGCTATACGCTAACGTGACTGAAGTGATGAGCCCTTTTGAAATCAGTTACGTAATTGTTGCATTAATCCAGGAACAAGATGTCCCATTTCCATCGTAGTTGTCGATTGTCTGACGTTCAGCGTTCAGGATGATCTCATCTTCACCAAGTCAAAGTTTATTCGGAAGTTTTGATAGATCTCGCCCACAGTCTTCAAGCATCTCGGATCACCAACATTATGCGATCTTTAGTTACAAAAGTAAATCGTTTAAGCAAGGAAGTCATGGCTACATCAAAACAGACAGAAAAAAGCATGCTATTTTAAAAACCGAAACCAAGTCACCACAAGAGAATAATATCAATCTTTTAGAAGTTCTGAAAATCAGCGTGTCCGGATTGACCCTGCAGTATTTGTGTAAGTTGTGTTTAACTTTCAGTCGATGTAGCGTGTCTAGCTGTGTTATTTCAAACACGCATAGAAAAGTCACTGTTAAATTTTTCACATTTAGTTCATACCATTTCATTGTAACTATTATAACTTGTATTCAGTGGATCGATTTTGATTACAGCCTGTAAATCGCTATATACGCAATTTTATTTTAAGTGTCAGAAAAAAAGTAAGTATGCGAAAGTCGAAAATTGATGTCCGATCTAATTAATTGACCTCTTCACCCAAATTACTAGTAATTCATGGTTGCCTGGTTATACCATGTGATGTCCGTTGTTCCATGCTTTTGTCTGATCCTTCATTGTTTTCAAAGGGCTCTACTCAAATTGACAAAGGGCTCAGGCTGTTCAGCAATTAACCGATACGGGCTAGTGTAAAGTGGGCGTTAGACTTGCATACAGTCTTTTGTTTTATTTTTTTATTAAATAAAATATGGTAGTGTATAAATGGCGATAGCGGTAACCCAACTTTCGTGGTAACCCGGCTCTCGCCATTTACACGCTCCCACTACCAACGAAGGAGCTACGACGCGATCCTCGAAACGTTGCCTGAACCAATCACAAACAAGAACAGACAATGAATTTTCGGATTAACACCTCTGTTAACACCCCCACGCTGACCAACGTATCCCCACACTAACGAAGAAATCTTTTGTCTTCTACTGACTTCCTGTAAGCATGTGTGGGTGGATGTAGTCATATAGCACTAATACTTCATACCAACTTGCATTTTAACAACAGTTTTATGTGGCATAATATTTAAGGCAAACATTTGAAATCACGGGATATGACCATTGCAATTAATTTTTTTTCACGCTGTCTTATTTATATTTTTTTATTTTTTTCTTGAATGTGTCAACGATTGTTCCAGCTACAGCTCGCGTGCATTTGTTATTCTTAGTGATTGGCTTGCGTGTTCTTAACAAATTTTCCTCCCCTATAATTTTAAAGATAAAATACATAAGTTATTACTACAATGATTAGCACGTTTTGATTTCGAGCGGGAGGTAGGTTTGAATCTCATTGCCCACTGTTGAGTCGGTAATATATTGAGTAAAAACTGTCCAGATCACCAAACATTATAATACAACACCTTTTCCTATTCTAATTTGCTTGACAAATCTCAATTAAACTGTTACATATTCTATTTTAGGTACTGTTACCAGAAAATGACAGAGAGAGACGAGAGTGTTTTTAGACAGCTTGGAAAAAACAAATAAAGAACCAAGGAGGAGATGAGTAAGTGTTAATTTATAGTTTTTATAATTTTGAATTCGTTTTATTCACTGAACGACTTGATTTTGGATTAAGACAACTGAGTGGCAAGGAGGCAACCGATCCGCATGCTCCAGAAATAAGTAGAACCACCATGTACCTGTCAAACCCCACGTGATTGCCCTAAGTTTTGATGACCAGCGTGATTTTTTTCTGATTCCTACCCAAACCCAAATCCTTTCAATATTTTTAGCTTATAACTGGAATTTTATTTCTTTTGTTTCATTGAATTTATAAATTACTTGACATTAAATGCATTAATTGTTGAATTTCGTTATTTCTGTTAAAGAAGTCCACTAAATTTAAACCACTTGAAATGAACTTATTTTTCACCTTCAATTAAATTGGAATTAAAACCCCATATGATTTATTTATGTATGTCGAGGAAGATTTGTGTACTTGTAAGTGTATGTATTGTTATTACAAATAAATACTAAATCACTTGAATCACAAATGTATGTCTTTTATTCCCACCTTTGCAATTACCCAAAAACAACTCCTCAATATTAATTAACACGAAATTGCATTAGTTGCAATGTGTTATCGTTTACCGTAGATCTTCTGTAAACGTTATTTCCGATTATGAACTGTTCACGTTGCCCTGATCCTACTTGTGTTGAACATCGAGTGGCCAAATATTTCATTGTGAATCACCTCCCACGTTTAATTTCCTGTGGTATGCGATCTAGTCTGATGCAAGTCACGGGAGAACAGTCACTTGTAACTTACAGATAAAGAAAGGGTTAATGCCTCGTTGCTGGCCCTGTGTTCATAAAAAAAAAGTCTGATCACTGGGATGGCCATGGGTGTGGCAATAACCATTTCTTTATCTTTACATGTATATGACTGTAACAGGAGCTTGTGATATTGCTAGGTTGTTGTATTGTGTTTATAAATAAATGTGTTGCGGTAGCAAACACGAGTAATACTATCGATACTTTATTTATAAACAAAATACTAGTACCTAGAAAAATTACAAGCAGGTGCGGCGTCCAAGAACCAAATTACTACGTGAATGATTAACCGGAAATGAAGCATGACCTAAAATATGTGACCTGTATGCAAATGTTCCTGAAAAATCAGCCAATAGCATGCGCTTTAAATATGCCGAGTATACGCAAAATATACGTAGATCTACGCCGATGTGCACTGGTTTATTGCGTGACCGTATACGCTACGTATACGTCGATCTGCGTCAGTATTAACTCTGTGCAGTGGTTTATCACGTGTCCGTATATACTAAGTATACGTAGGAATACGTTAGACAACATTGTTCTGCATTAGGTGTACGTTAATGTGCGCACTGTATACTTCCGGTCTGCGTAAATATACTGCTGTGTATATTTACGTATCAGTATGTTCCGAATGTGTGAATATACGTTGCGTATTCCCGGTACATACGTTGAATGTACGTGTGCGCCGACCAACGTATATCTTCGAATATCGGGAATATACGCGTGCGAATACGCTAATGTACCCGTCGTATACCAACGATTTTGCCCAGTGTAGTGCGTTGTGTGGAATACCGTAGCCCGTAACATGAGTGCGCGTATCGCTGGTACGCAGACGTTACGCTTTCTCGCTTGAAAATAAATCTGCTTTCATTTCTACGTCACAAACCCGCATAACCGGGATAGTTGCATGCGATTTCGTTACCGAAATCAACGTAAAAAACCTATGCAGATTCATGGACGACAAAATGTAACAATGACGTAACTCAATGTCCAAATATGGGTAATTAAATGTTATATTAACGTAGTGATGAAGCGATGGTCGAAAAAGCGCACGTTGGCGCGAAGGTGAACTGAACTGAAATTACTATCACTGATTTGAAATGGCCAATATATTCATTTTCGCGTCTGTTAGGACTTCGAGTGTTGACATCATTCTCGGAAACCTCATACCTTTATGATAGAGATGGAATCTTATCTGCTCTATAACCTAGTGTATGTAATATGTATGAGATATTGAGTAGTGAATTCCCTTATATTGTATTGATCTAGAATTAGTCCATTGCAAAGTAACCCCAATCATCAGTCACCTATATCATCTTCCATCTTCATCAGTCACCTTCATCAGTCACTTTCACTGTTAGCGTATAAATTACGAACAAATACAAGACTGGTACTGGTGAGTCCCAGAAGTTGATCAAACAGTCAATGTTTACACAGTCTCAGGAGGGTTGTCTAGTATTCAACATTTAAGCCTGTCTTAATTGAAACCAAGAAACCAAATCCATCATTATACAAGCTGTGTGAATAGCCCCAGGCTTCCGTGAGACGCTGAGTGAATGTGACTGTTCTCAAGGTTTCAATTGAACTTTTGTTTCTGGCTGAAAATGGTTGGACCAACTCGTATCTAAAATCGGAATTAACTTAAGAAAAACGAAGTGTTTATGTCCAGTTGGATTGCTTCTGGTCTGAGGTCAGTACCATATGCACCTAGCGTGCTGAATAAAATCGTCATTTATTAGTTGGATAAGATATTATCAACTCCTTCACGCGGAACGAATGGCATCGGCAATATTTTAAACTGTCAATCGTTTATTGGGCCTTTCTATTTTTGAATCTGAAATTGACTGCAGCCTAGCCCTGTTACCTCCCTGTTTCGTGGGTTCTTTGGACGAAAGACTCATACACTTAGAAAAATGTATTGATTTTCGAACACAGTGCCGTACAAGTAATGAACGCATCGTACAGCGAAGCAATCAGTACCATGTAATGTTTCTACGAGAACTCTGTAATATAGGTAAATTCTGTTCATGCCAAAGACACCAAATGAATACATTACTAGACATGTTAGAGATATAAATGTGTAGATCATATCCGCACATAATGTAGGTTTCATTGTGTGCGGTGAATTTTCACAAATTAAACAGCGATAGGGTAAGTTTGTTTTTACTAATTTGGTCGATGTGCCATTTTCTGAAAAGCCGACCGCGAAGAGTATATCACGAGGTTCGTACTTGCTAGGTTCGTCGTTTTTGAGCGTTAATGGGGTGAATGCCGTTCTGAATGCCGTAATACTTCCATTACACAAACAATCCCTACACACAACCGGGTAATTGTTTTTTTCATTGTTTTCCCACTCACCTCCCTCGGCTTAACGACGGTGTCCCATTAAACCCACCACCATGATACTATATCGTTTCTATCTCTATTGTGCTATAATAATCTATAATAATTCTACTAGTATCTTAGAACACCGGACACTAACCTTTTTACACGATACTACACAAAAGTGCCGTCAACGTGTCGTATTTAGTTCCATATCAACAGACGTGTCATTGACTGTACTCTATGCTATTATGTAAAAGTTTTGTTTGCTTTCATCGGGAAATCATGGCGCGGTAACTATATATGCCTACAGCACGGCCGATGGAAGATCAGGCGATGTGATTGACGAACAAAAAGTTTCAAGATATGTATATCATGATAATTACTCATTTCTCATTTTCGATTACTTGTTTTTTGTTTAATCGATTACAATCTAAAACTATTGTATTTGACATGTATTCTATTGTTCGTCCTACCCAAACTAGTACTAATGACATTTTTTTGTGCGAAATGTTTCGAAATGAAAAATATAACGCCGTAAGAAATCCATGTAAAGTAAACAATTCAAGTAAACAATGATTGATTTTTTTCACTTCTACATTGCTTGCTGTTAGAACGTACACAGTCCCTCTATAGACTGTGGAACATGGCAATGTTAAAGAATTCGTGCGTAATTATTCCGACGTGTTCCACTTACTTCTGCGTCAGTACGTTCGAAATTTAATACCAGGCTGGCGCCGGTGATATTTGTCTTGGTTGTGGCGTCCATATATCATCTTCCAGACTTATTTCTCCGCTCATTTCTTGCACATGTGATCAACCGGGACGTAATACTTTATTAGAAATTCGAATCGTATTATTGATTCAAAGGAATATATTGCTGTCAATAATAAAATCAGTTACTAGTAATGTTATAATGTTACCATGTTTATTGTAAACTATTTTAACAATAAACTAAACTTGACTATTTTTGTTATAGCTGTTTTGTGTTCATGAACTTCTTTTCTGTGCTATATTTGTTAAAAGATCTACGTTATGGTGTTTTATTTCCACTTTATTGCATTTCACGTAATACATGTAGACTTTTTAGTGCGTCGATTGGGACATCGTTTTGCTGAACGTTGATGGTATGCTAGACAAATCCTTCTTCATTTCAATTATATGACGCATATGCCCATTTATGTTATATGCGTTACAAATTACATCAAGAATCAGGAGTAAACTATATCCCTCCTTAGAACTAAAGAACCACATGGAACTAAGTATAGGATATGTACTACTATAAGCTAAATGATGATCACGTAACAGTGGCGGATCCAGCAAAATGTATTAGGGGGGGGGGGTCCAAGCTTCGCTTAAGATATACGGAGCGTAAATCGCAGAGCATGCATAATCCAGATGATATGAACCGTCATGCGTTTGGGGGGGGGGGGGCATGCCCCCTTCTTTCTGGGTCCGCCACTGTCACGTGATGTTCAGTACGGCATATAGCGGGAATAACCCGTAATCATCGAGTGTTCATGATAAAACTACTAGTAATTTGTACCACGACTTAAAAGGCGACATTCGTCGTGCCGCGTCCTGTTCGATATGAGACTCACAGTGACGTATACAACGCGTGTAAAATAAATTGTTTACTAGTATTTACATGAAATTCGAACACGCGCTGCGCGACGACCACCGCGTTTTAAGTGAGTTGGCGAGATTCGACCAATCACATTTCCGATGTGAACATGCGTAGCTTAATTTGTATACCATTCGTTGCATATTCGGAGTTGTCCGTACTTTGACTGCAGTATAAAAACAAATACCGATGAGGGCAGCATAAGAAACATTAACGGCATCTACTGTGCGCGTGGTACACGAGGTTTGGAAGTCGAGGCAAGGTTACCGAGTAATGCCCTGTTTATCACGCATGTTTTGCGATCTATACGTGCAATAAAATAATAATCAAGTAGTTACCGAAACGAAGCTCAGTATATAGGTATATATAGTTAATCGAATGGGACATTATTGGTCTAGGCCACAGTTTCTCTATCATAGACAGTGATAGGGGAACTGTGCCTAGGCGCAATCGATCTCACTGAGCTTTCATTGTCGACTGAATATTTACCACCACGTGACCTCGTTGTGACCAAACATATATAGTAGTCTGAGAATAAATACAGATGACTTCGCAGCAAATTTCGTTAATTCCCTAATTCCCTGAGAACCAGATACCAAGCTAGGTGCGCTCTTCGTTGAAGTTCAAAGGACACTACGTAGTTGATATGCAAATCCGTGTGCAAATTCTCAGTGTAAAAATAACAATGCAATGTTGTTGAATATTCGAGTGGCGATTTTTGAATGGTTTAATTTGAAAATAACACTGCCCGCACGTCGATATTTGGTTTAGATATACCTGTGTGATTAATAGAATGTCTGGATCAAAGTATATAGTATATAAAGTATAGTTATAAGTATAACGTTTAATAAGATGCGGTAAATGTATCGATTAGTGGTCATACATAGAACGACGCTATGGGCGTATTTTAACGTGCGTTGTGATAACATAGTAAATATTTTTCAGGCCGCACGGAAAACGTAATGTCCGTATTTAAAGCGGGGGGTCGTCCCCTGCGCACGAGTGGGAATTGGGCCCTAAGCGACGATAACAACACACGCTAAAAACGCGAAGGCTCATGGGTAGACGCTTGTTTCTTAAGAATGACACGCTATGGCCATCTGACGCGCGTTTCAAGTATGATAATACATAGCCTAGTGCGTGTAACATATCTTTATTACCAATCAACAATCATCAATTTACATATTTTTTCTTATTTACGAACATCTCATTTTTAAATAGTATATATTAGGATCAAATACTTTGGAACACTGAATTCCCACGCGAGCGGGGCTAGTTCTCAGAATATACAACCATGATCGAACTACAGTTCATTGGTGACATTAAACAGCACTATGCTGTGGATCAGTACATCAGAATGCTGTTTCTGCGCTGTATTTGGGGGAAAATTGATCAAATATTATAATAAACAAATTGCAATTTTAGAACAAATAACGGAATGCGATGAGTGTCATTCATGCTAAACGCGGTGTTTGTTTTCACTATATACTAGTACGTGATCTGAAAGTGAAAGTGGCGTAATACATCATCATAATCACCACTGTCTGAAATCCACGGGCACTTTAAAAACTAAATAACAAGTGTTATGGCCTTCGAAAACCAAGTTCAAAATAACAGACTTCTAGCCATTTTTTCAAGCATTATAGAAATTGTAGCCACAACTGAGGGCAACGTCAATACTTCCTCCCCTCTCCTCCTCTGGAACAATATTCACCGACAAGTGAATATTTGTCACAAGAGGTGACACATATTGCTCCCCGTTAATTGTTGCTCAGTTTTCCTGTGTCATCTCTCTCCTCGAATGTAGTATAATACATACATGAGCAAAATTAAGCATCGGAATCATCATGCATCAAACGAAAGCAATCATCAGTAAAACGTACCATTCGATTCGACAACACTCGTATTCAATAACTATTATATTTGATATAATAACAACGAAATGATGCATATTAAATCCAACTGATACAGATGTCATGTCAGGGATCAGGGATCTTCGTCTCGCTTGGCTGATGTCACTTACACGTAGAGGTACAGACTCGACCCAAATGAATACACATAAGTTCATTACAGATAGTCCAGCTTTATTCTCCCAATCAATCAGCCAAGGTAACCCCCTCGTCGCGCCGATCTCTCTCCTTGCCAAAGTTTGCAAACTCTATATTAAAAGTGAAATCTCTAAGGCGTGGCAAAGTAATCATGCGACCAGCCAATCGCTGCAATCGTTGGCACGATCACGCGATTACCAGGGATGTTTTTCACGGTTAAAGCCAATTGAAAAGTTGCCACTACTGAATACAATAGGTAAACAATCTATTTATAAAATACTTGTAATATTTGTTTATAATCTCCATTCTAAACAATAATCCAACAACGGGGGATTGGAATGTGCGGACAGGTCATATTCTGGTAAAGTATAACTACAGTACAGTGATAAAACTTATTTACTACTAGTATTTGAAGCAACGGCGCCATCATCGTCAGCGTGAATCAATGTACATCAATAGAGGGCGCCTCGTTCCATCTTGGCTGATTGAGTATGATTCATTGGACACCGATAAAGCAGCCGTCTTTCGTGCTCCGTAACACTTGTCAATGGATATAAATTGATTTGCACGCAAATGTTCACGTCGTTATTCTAAATTTCGTTATTGTTTTCATTGTAGTTTGAGGTTTGCTTATGCGGAGGGTTGCTATCTCGTCTCTCACATCATGCATGAGTATGCAGCTTGAAAGCTTCATTTGCATATCCGGTATTAACACCGTGATTTAGGAAATAAATCAGAACATCAAGACATCGATTGAAGTCTCAGCCTGGGGCGAACGTTCAAATTAAAAACGCATACACGTACATTCGTGAACCAGTGTTTATACTTTCTATTAACTGGTGAGAAAACGAAAACAAAAGTTATATGTGTTTAAGTGCATGGTGGGATGGAATGTGAAACCTCGGCCCCGAGCCCGAACTTTTCATCCGCATGTGGTATGCACGCCCTTTCGAGCAGCGCACAGCTGTAGCGTGTTTCGTTCACTTCGGGGGATCAACGGATCCGCAGTCAAACAGGCAACACCAAATTATCTAGAACGGCCAAAAGCTAAAAGCACGTTCACTTTTAGGGTATGGGGTGAATATTAGTACTTAGTATTCTTTATCATGAAAGATCGATGAAAAAGGTCCGAATAAGGTCATCCTCTTTTTCACACTCTCAATCATTTTAAACACCTTACGGCGACTAATTGCTTTTGATTTACACAAACTCCTAGAAGTGTAGCTTGTTTGCCATTCCGTAAAAATGACTATCCTATATTATGCTCATGTGGTATTTGATGCGGACAACTGAAAGCAGACATTCAGCCATAGCTGATACCACAGGTGACAGTGTGTTGTAACCATGGCCCTCGACATCAGCATGGTCCACAAATACTGTTTCATTGCCAGCGTCCAATGTCATCGGAGATTGACCCCACACCAGCAGGGGGGGGGGGGTCGACAAAAAGCGACACACCCCTTTTCTCAATGCCACCCCATCACAAAGAAATGAACACATTCTTGTTAACAACTTGTCTGTGGTAGGTTTGCTAAAATACCGTCTGAAAGACATCCTTTCAATGCCTTTCGTTATAAGTGATCACAATGCATACTCGAGGAATTGAAAGTTAACGGACGCCTTTGCTTCGCTGTGAGAGGTTGACATGTTATCAACAATGCCTAAACGTCGGAAAGCATTGATGCTCTATAATGAGGTGGGGCTCTTCAGAGTTATTGCTAAAGGTACCGTGGGACATTTGCACAAAACGCGCTGACAAATTTTAACGCAGAAATCGCGTAAAAATCCCGGACTGAAGTTGTATATGTTTGAAAGGTTTGATACGTACACGTATTCACTCTGCACTAATTACGCATGGGTCATTCGTGTTGGATAAAAGTATTCATTGTAATGAGTCCGCGTGTTATTTAAGAAAATAAAAATACCACAGCGCTGGGAGCGCCGCTACTTGAAAATTGAGATTCTGTTCTCAAGACGCAATGAAGTCGCAAAGTTTTTATGTATAGAGTGTTGACAGCCTGTTTGAAATGTGAAAATAGTTTGGACAATGGTAGCCTTCATGATTTTTTGCTGATTTGTATTCAGTAGTAATTTCACTGGTATTTCAACAAAGAGAAAAATTGGTAGTCTGAACTGCACAATCGATTCTACATACATTATATAGTTCATTAACGTTTACAATTACGTAACTTGCACCTTCACACACTACATAAACTGGCACGTGATAGCAGAACACTATAAGATTTACAGAAACTAAGATATATTTATTGCAGAAATCTGGTAATCATCCCGGTTTTGTCTCCATGGTTACACACTGAGAATTATGCGCATGCGCCGTGAAAGTGTATGTGCCTAAGTGGAAATACTAATAACAGCCACAGAAGTATGCATGGTTGAGCGTCCTACATACGAGTACTAAAATTCATTCGCAATAAAGTTGTACACGCACAAGAACGAGTGATCGATCAGGGCAAACATGTATCTACTTAAAAACCGTAACCATATCCGAGATCTCACAGCAATGTAAACTAACCCCTTTACTGAGTTCCGGGACTGAGTTCCAGCCCCCTGGGAATTAAAAATCATTAACGCTGTTATGAATATATGCATCGCTGTACGGGAAATTGACAACTACTAAATTAATTAACATTACATTTCATTAAATCTGAAACAAACTACAGTTTCAGGTGAAATATGACTAGAAAATTAAAGTGCATTGACCTGGGGAATTATTGACATTTCAAGTGTTCGTCTCAGCGAAACTTCTCAACGACGGAGAAGAACTGCGCCATGATATCTTAAACTACTAATAAACGACCACGCGAAACGGGTGCGTTGTGTAATACGTAATCCTTACATCGAATAATCGAATTATTTCAATTCTTATTCACCAGTATTCTAAGGCCACAAGTGAGTACGTGTGAACGAGTGTACGGTATGCTGGATAATTAGAAAATGAACAAATGAATGAATGTCTGGTTTACTGGAGGTCACTCCGCGGTGAATGCAGAGCAGAGTACGTGAATGAACGTACACATCAAACGCATGTATATGCAGTAATGGCGACATTGGGATTTATGTTTTCCATTCTAATGAAAGGGTCCGGATATAATGAAGATGTTCAACGTTGATCAATGTAAAGCCGGTTTCAGAGCAAGAACAGCATCAGACAGCGACCCGGTTCTTTTTGCTTCAATGTTCTTGAACCCTTGCCTTTCAAGGAGATACTTCAGCTCTGGAAACGATCGTTGTCTCGTTCCGCTAAATGCCAACATACTCAGAGAAAACATGTGAGTAAATTGGGGACCGCGTTTGTCATCGTTGTATAGGTTCTCTAGGATTAGAACAGCGCCGCCCGGGGATAAAGAAGCGTAGACTTGTTTCAATATGTAACTCGCCTGGTCTTCGCTGTACGTGTGAATGATATGGGAGAGTACATACAGGTCGCAATACGGCAGGGAATCCCTCATTAAATCCCCCTTCTGAAATCTCAGATTTTCAGGTTTGCTTGATAATGGTATGAATTTATCCGCCGCCTCGATAGCTGGTGGCAGGTCAAACACCGTGATATTCATCGTCGAGTAGGTCTGAGCTAGGGCCAGGGCCACCATCCCGGTACCACCACCTAATTCGCAGACCTCACGATACGCTGATAAATCGAAGCTTTCCAAGGCAACGGGGCAGTGAAAGACACGTGAGAGGGCGTGCATGGACGCGAAGAAACCCATCGCTTTCTTCTGGTCATTCGCCAGAATATTGGTGAAATATCTGGCGTGTCCGAAAGTTCGTTCAACCTGAGCCTTTCCCTCCTGGACGGCATGTCTGAAGTTAGCCTGTACAGGGTAAGCGACCTGGCCCTGGATCATAATGTATGGATACAGCGATTGTGCACTTGTGGTAACTAAGTACGTGCTGCTGATGGGCGTATTCCTATACTGGACGGTCCGATTACCAGCATTTATCTTTTCCACGTAACCTAGAGACACCAACGCATTCAACAGCTCTTCCATCGCCTCAGGATCAGCGTACAAATTCTCCGCCAGTTGTTTCGAAGCGATCCCAGCATTTTCCATGTGGTCGAACAGTCGAAGATGACAAGCTCCCACCAAAGCCTGGGTGATAGCATACGAATGTACGTGAGCCAGGATTTGTACAGGGTCGTTCACTGAGTACGCCATTTTCTTCCACTAGTGTGTGTTGGCTTCTACAAGTATCGACAATGCTGCCCAAGAACAGCTTTGCAACGCCTCAATAGTCAAAATGCACACCGATATATCTTATTCTCTCGGTTATAAGGGGTGAATCGTACCATTGCGCATGCGTAAACTAGTCTTACCTCCCACACTGAGGTATCTGTGCGCCTTATAAGGGACCCGAGACTATACTCACATTGTCTGACTAATCACTTAAGGGGTGTGTTAAAAGTATTTTGACTGGAGAGCGCCTCGGAGGTCAACCACATGACGCTTCCCCCAGTAATGCGGCAGGAACTGACAAGTAATCCTAATCCCCTTACGCATTTGTGTTGGCTAGGTTTGTTGGAATGTGTTTTGTTTTCCGGCGTAAATGTACAAGGTTACATATGAGAGTATTTTGGTTTATTCTACGTAGGTCCATGGTTTATTACTAAAGAAACAATTTGAACTTGAAACTTTTTTTTGAAAACACTAATGAATCTCGGGTAAAATAATAATAATAAACAACATTGAACAACACCACCGACGACGATGACATTCAATTTCAATACGCACCAATGTTATAAATTGTTGCCAAGTGTCCTGCACGTACTGGACTGTTGCAATCATGTGTGTGTATGTCTATACCACGTGTTATGTTATACATCTGTCGGGAACTGAAGAAGTCAAACCAGTCGGTAATGCACACCAAGACACGAAACCCATAATTACATATCCACGCAATGCATTAGACTAGTGTTTGTTTGTCTAAGGTCGTTGCATATATTGTGTTTATTTCGGTATTGTGATGTATGCTATTTGAACGTTCGGTATTTCTGATGAAACGGTTAAACGTTAAATTAAAAAAAAAATGCGTTTTGAGTCCCGTGACTGCTCCATGCAAACGCAGGAATTACAACAGCGTGGTATTGTTTCGTAGCAGGACGAATGAGCTCCTGCTTTATTAAAACACACACATGCACTTCACAGAGTACCAGAGAACAGTGAAGGGTCATCTCGCTAGCATTTTAGTTGGCCAGTTTAATTCGACAGCACTGCCGCTGATTACACGACGTCCCGGTGACTGTTGACGACGTCGTTTAAGACGAACCCGCTGATATAGTTAACGTCGCGGCGTTGACTAGACACTACGACCCATAGAGGTACCCGGACATTCATACCAACCTACATATTGTCACGGTCCTTTTAAAAAGGAATGTGATATACTGCACGTCACTTAGCAATGCTGGACGTCATATAGGAAGCCGGAAGTTCAACATCATAATATCGCAATGTATAAATCGTTAATTACATCGTTTAGAGAAAATAGCAAATTTTGTAATATTTGGAAAGTGGATACTGTGCACCCGGTACATACCACCAACCTTCATTCCGCATTGCATTACCAACGTGTAACACGAATGCACTATGTAATGCTTGGAATGCCTTAGTAGTCGATATTGAGACGTAAATAAAACCTTAACCGGCATTTAGTTTATTCAAACATTTAAGCGTGGCGTGGTTTGTGTGGTTTGTTTTACCAAGGCGCTTACACTCACGCTTTCAATGTAAACATGAGTTCAAGTTGAGTGGACAGCCCGCTGAAGTGGGTTTGTGCTTGACGCTACTGACTCATGTCATTAGGGTTACTACAGATCATGGAGGTATCAAGAGAACCACCATGTACAGATTTAGCCAACTTAAGAAAATCAACAAAACCTTCAAGTTATGCTCAGTTTTCCAAACTCAAAGTAAGCTAAAGTCCTCCTCCAAAACTGGTAATTGTAGATAACTATACTGCTAGTGTACGTGTGGGCCTGGAGCTAAAAAAATAAGCTCCATGGTGTGGGTAAGATTTCTGTTGCTATGGCCATTTTGGAATTGAAACGATTTTTACTGTCTTGTCGTTGAGGGCGCCAGAAGGTGACGAACACCGTTTGTCAGACGGGAAAACAGATTAGATCGTAAAAGTCAATGACGTTTGCCAATTAAATGATATTGCATGCAGTAGTAATTCTCTCGGTGGTTCAAATGTTAAATGAAAAGTGCAGTAATATTGTGTGACTGCAAGTGTAATAAAAGGCGACCTCACAAAATGTACGCCATCTTAAAGAAAAAGTCAGGCAACATAATACTCTCAGATAAAAGAGCTCGGCAAATGTACGAACATGCAATTCACAGTTTTTTATATCACTTTTCATTCTCTAGATATTCAACTTTTCATTAATTTATGTAGTCCGCCATCTTGATTATGGGTAAAGTATGACATCATATCCGCTGTTGTCAGAAATTGAGAAAATGATTTCATCTTATAACCTCAAAAGTTGAACTTCGAATTGGCTGAAAGTTCATGGTAGCAATATTGTGGATATTTTTTTAGTCGCATCTTCAATTGAATATGACCCACACCTTAAAGAAAATTGGGTCGCATCACACATATATTTATTGTCGTGGAATAACTAACCACGATGAATTCATAATACGTATAAGTAATACAAAGCGCATGAGCGCATCTCGAACCCAAAATCAGAACTTGTAAGTTACGCTAAATCATAGTCCAATATGCGTAATATCAAACAAAATACTCCATCTCCATAGTTACGAAGGGAACCACCTCAATTTTTATACTCTAGTGTCAAACGACACATAGCGATGACAGGACATGGACAGCGATTGTAATTACCACAGCTGAGTGACTTCTATTAGAAGCCTGAATTGGAAATATTGTTAACAGAAAGTCATGACCAGTATAATACGTACACCATTGTGTGTAAAACGCAATAAAGGTTTACAACCAAAGAACTAAAGAAGTAATCGATCAAATGGCTCTCGCTTTATAACGGTTTTATTAGTAACGGAAAACGTCTCACTTTGGGGATGTCAAAGCAATATCGCAGGTGACTGTCTAAGGTCGCTTGGCGCAATTAACTCAAGACGATTTCAGTTCTCCTGTTATCGACGCGACTCCAGAAATCACGATGGTGGTCATCGAACCTAACATGAAATACCATTGAGTCGGTGATATTTATGGATATTATTTCCAGAAGACTACTTAGATGTTTGTAATGTAGCTACGTTCCTTTTATCACACGTCATAATCGGCTGGAAGAAATCTAGGCTGACTCATAGAATGGGGAATCCACGCAACAGACAGAGATAAAGTGAGTGCCTAAAACACATCGTCGCATATTTAAAGTGGACATTTGAACGTTCTGGTTTTGTCGGATTTCAAGTTAGGGTAACAATATTAGGTTATACAAAGTGACGATTAACTATATTACCTGGGGTCGGCATTTGTATATACTAGTATTTGAACACTGAGCAAACAGTGGACAAATCGTAACTTTCTCTACGGTGTTTTTATTTGACCAATGACATACCCATATCAGTTTAGACATGGAGGATATATGCAACCCTTTTCATACCCACAGCCCCATCTAATGCCAAATTCCATTCCACATTATTTCCAACAGCCTTCTTTCCACCCCGGACTACTACCTCCTATCGGACCGCTGGGATATATTCCCGTCGTTCACTATATGCCCGTGAATCATCCAACATTGCCAGGCATGGCGTCCAACTACGGGTACCCCTATCCCAGTCCTTACAGCGGAAACCCAGCCGTATACCCGACATCCTATGATGGCGGAATGTTGCGACCTTTCGATGGGATGTACCACTACGAATACGACGGACCAGATCATCGAGCACGACGTTACTCACAGTATTACGACGATGACGACTCTGATTTAGATGACGACGAAGTTGTGAACTGTCGTCGTCGTCATCGACGTCGTGGGAAGCGAAACAATCGCCACAGGCCACGCGAGCAATACCATCACCAACAACCGCAAGTGAACTTTAACAACGACGTATTAAACAGTCGCCGTGAATCTCACTATTATGACGACGACGACGACCCCGGTTTGTCTAACAGTTATTTGCTTAACCACCGAAACAGCAACGTTAACAATAGCAACAGTAACAATGGAAACGATTCTAATCGTAAGGACAACTTGAACTATTATGAACCCCCAGTCAATGTTACTCCGGAGAGAAACGTTCACATTGACACGGACGCTTTAAAAGACGAAGGCGAGTTCGCAACTTTCGCGGAATGGCAAGCGAATAAACTGTTGTCATGGACACCACTTGTAGATTTTCGAATGGAAGTAATTATAGAGAAGGGCGTTATAGTGTGTGCCATTTCAAGGGACAAAAAAGGAGTGCGCCCGATAGCCAAACCCATAAAAGACGAACTAGAACGGCGGTTCAGAGATGTGGACTCGGTCAGTGTGATGATTACTGCTGAAAACGGGACAGTGAGGCTCGGACGAGCCCGACCGAGGTACGGTATCCGATTGGAAGAGTTTGTAACAGCGGTGCATGACGATCGACTGAACGAGTAATGTAAGCGTGGTGTGTTCACAGCAAGATACAAAAACAATGACTCAGGAAATAGAAACCGGAGTGATTCATTTCAGCGAGCTCATTCGTAATAGACTAGTATCAAATAACTGTATTTCTGTGTTTGTCGGTATTTGATACATTTATTTTTGTCAAGATGTCATTTATTCTCGCTTTGAAATCTAAAAAAAAAAACTGTATGAAGAATATAATATCATATACGTCAAAGGTCGGACAAATATTATACACAACATGTCCATGGGGGGAGGGGTGGGGGTAATCCAACAATATTTACGCGAAGCCGATAGCGTCAGTACAAATTATACCGTACAATTGTTTTATTCTGTTCCAGTAGAATTATAATTTTATAATATAGAGAAACGTTATTTTATGATAGGACCGGCGAACTAGTAACAATAATCTGACCCAGTACCGTCTGACTAAGGTCACGTGAAATTGTGCACTATTGAAGAAGACAAAACGACAAAGGATGATTTTAATGACGCTATAAAGAATGACGTGCTATACATACCAGAGCTACGTAGCGTTGCCATGCATGTCAGACTGACTCATCTGTTAATTAGCTCGGTATTTTCAGTGCGGTGATTCAAAAGATGTTAATTAGCTCGGTATTTTCAGTACGGTGATTTGTTTTGATTCATTCATTTCCCGAGAGTGATGATGAAAATGCTATGATTGTGGGAGCATTTTTTCTTAGCCTTTATTAAAATATGTTACTTTTTATTTTAGTTTATGATTTGTTATGATTTATTATAAACTAGTACATATTCGTTTGATGAAACATATACCCTAGGGTTCTAAGATGAAACGATGCTATTTTTATTTTATGATAAATCATAATGCAATTTTGGCAATATTTTTAAAGCATTAAACATTGTATGTTTTCGTTCACATTCTTTAAATCGACAAGATTCGGCCCCCTAAGTTAGTTTAAATTGTTTGTTCGCCAGAGTACAATCTTTCTGATGATAGCTATCAGATAAGTAAGTATTGATACTGAGATATCTTTCAAACCCATATATGCCACACCTGGTCATCACTCGCTTATTCCATGTAACTGTGAAAATTAAATAAAGTTCCACCACTGATAAATATTAATACCCTATTGCGCCCTCTGCAGGTTTCTTGCATCTCACTTTGTAATAAACGTAATTAATAGATGAACAGACGTGTTAAGATATTTATACATTATGTCATTTACCAATCGTTAATATTGTTACAGTCAATGCAGATTATTAGAACAAGTATATGTTTGTACTCTCATCGCAGTAAACAGACGTTGTCTTAATTGATAGATGTCAATGTCGTTAATAATCGTTAATATTGTTACAGTCAATGCAGATTATTAGAACAAGTATATGTTTGTACTCCCATCGCAGTAAACAGACGTTGTCTTAATTGATAGATGCTAATGTAATAATATTATGAAAACAGCGTGTCCCTAGTTGCTACACAATTCGAAAATAGAATTAATATATATAAAATATTATGTATATGCTGCGAAATATTGTATGCATTAAACTTAAACCGTACACTCTGTGTTGAAAGTCGTTGCGTTAAAAGTCAGGCTTCAATGTTTTCCCAGGATAGTAAATAGTAACCATGATAAATATGGAAGCAGACCCTAACTAAGGATGAAGTTGCTGATATTACAGTGTAATTAAAATAAAAAGTTGTGAGAATTTGATACACTCGAAAAAATAAGTATTACAATGACCACATTTACATTTATAATGGAAATAGTAAATACGAGGGAAAAACTAAAAACGTTATATCGTAGGGTAATTAAGATGAAGATCCCACTTTAAGGCCAATGTATATTTTAACACTTTATTATGATGATGGATACTGTAAAATGACTAATTTTCACTGAGTTTAAATTTCACTGATTTACAATTTCAGGCATATTCAGTGGGTTTTCAATTCACGGTTTCGTCATTTAGATAATGTGCTCTATGCTAAATGTTACATATTCACTGGGTTTTAATTTAGCGCATTTTCCAGTCAGCGAAATACTAGTAAGCTAAATTAAAACCCAGTGAATAATTACCCCCTTTACAGTATTCAATTTCTCGAATTTTCTTTGTTGCTAGCGACCACATGTACTCTTAGTAATACCAGTGGAAATCCCAAAACATTGTATCATGCTAGTTATGTTTTATGTAAAGAAACCATACTGAAGGAGTTTCATATCTGATATTTAGTCAGACGGCGTATTTGAAGTTAGCGTTGTATGTTCGTATGATTCTATTTACCGCGACCGCTGACCTCTCAAGTCACAAATGACATAGTCGATGTAGTTAGTGGCAAAACCATGTATTATCTTCGGGTACGAACATCAATTGAAATGCTTTATTGAATCGTAGCGAATAATTTAATAAACAAAAACAAATGTTAATTTATGCGGTATGTGTTTTAAAAAGTGTGGTATACAGAACAATTTAATTCATGGAGCGCAAACTAGGGATATCTGCTCAGATATTTTATTTCTGGGGTCAACCATTTTTTTTTCAGGGTGGACACTACTTCACGCTTACATGACTATTATCAATAATTTAACATGTTTTCAGATAAAAAAGAAAGCATTATGTTTTAATATTTCGAGTGTGTCCCTAATGGCCTTAATGGAATGTTCTTTTGTCTCCATTTTACTATTTTCCACCCGACATGACGCGAACGAGGTGGACGTTCAGATCCCAGTGACAGTGGACGCCGTATTTATTAAAACGTTAACTGCGCTGATCTAATTTCAAAACGAGCAATCACAATATTGTTGTCATGGGGACGAATGGACTGTTGAGGTGACAGTCGCTGTTTGAATTCACTTCTCCGAGTCGTCGTGGGTCTTCTAAAGATCATCATTCCTAAATCGTGAAGTAATTCTGATTTGACGGCTAAGTCTGTAAGTTACATTTCAAACTCATATTTATCGATATTTCGTTGCATTTTTTTAGTTACGTATTTTTACATTTTGTTAGTCAGGATGTGTTAGAAGCAGTCCGTAAGCGTGAATTTTTGCGCTTCTGAGTATTGCACTGACTGTGTATTCACGCCCAAGTTCACTTATAGTTGTTTTCTAGTTATTATACTAGTAAATATATTGAATTTAGTTGCTTTGGCATTTTAGACCACACCATAACAGAGCAATAGCGAACGTCAGCATACAAGTCACGTTTTTAAGTGATATTTTTTGGCGTGAAATCACCGCCATTGAAATGGTAGCTCTTCTAAGGAAAGTGTCAAGGGAAAACTTCATATTTATTGATACTTAAATCAGACTCTTTCTGTTACTAAACATGTACCTAACTTTGTAATTTTACTTGCTTAACGGATTTTGTGACGGGAAAAAGTACACAATAGTGAAACACAAGTTATTCCTCTCGTTGTGCCCACAGAAGACGTGTAACCGCACTAGGTCGTTGACACTTTCACAAATTGCGTCCCGGAACTACAATGTATTTATTTGCTTTAAAAAAACAATTAAAAAACAATTAACTAAAATCAGATTTGTAATCAGTCGTAGCTTATAATTTGAAAACGTCTGAGGCAAAAACACCTCGAGAGTTTATTTGGTAATTCGTTTTTTTTTATGAAACAGCTGTGAGCATTCTAACGTATGGTGATAGGAACACGGTGAATTCCGTTTTTTTTAACCGAATTTAACTGATATTCTACGTGATCTATTTTTTAAGCAGTCAATATTAAAAACATGTCCATATTGTGTTCTTCTATATCAAGCTTTCAGAATAATTGTCATATTTACATGAACAGTAACTGACAAAGAGTGACTTACTAAAAATATCGTTATGATTTCCCTGGTCGCTTATCGGACAAATTAATTCGTCATCGTTAAATTAAAATGCTTCAAACTCACTCTGGCTAATGCAACTAATTTCCTTTTGACATAGAGCGTACTGGTTGTAAGAATGATTGGTTTTGTCATCGAACTCATTTTTAAAGCGACATAAAATAGTTATTGTTGATTTGACACGGGTCTTCATGACTTCTGGTAGTGTGGTTTGATATATCGATACATTTGTAAAAACATTAAATAAATTATAGAGTGAGAGATGTTATGTGCAATGCAAATATCAAATATTGGCATTAAATATTAACTATGAACACGTGTTTCACGACTGTCGTCACGGTATTTAACTGATTGATTTGACTTGTGTTATATGATAGCCATGGAAATGGTCAAGTTCACAATAAATTCGAGTTTACAATTAGATATTTGCATATTTTGAAATAGGCAAGCATGATGGGCATCACAAGTCCATTCGTATTACATTTTGACACTTAATGGCTGCCAATGTAAGGCATCATATTTAGGTACACCTTCACCATGATATAAGATCTGTGGAAGTTAATTGGCTAATTGTTAGAATAATTAAACTGTATCGCACTTAAAAGAATGTAGGCTTGATAATGCAACACTCAACGCAGCGATAGGTGAAAACACATCGTGTACAATTCTCACATTACCCAGGATACATCGCGCTCAAATTATGACTAAAAATAGTCGAACGAGTCTTCGTGATTAGTCAATGATATAATCTTAATCACAATTTAGGCGAAAGTAACACAAGTAATTAATTGGTATATCGGTGTACTAGTCAAACAATGTTTGCTTCCGTGACGCATTATTTATCTAATATATCACTTGATATACGGACAAGACGCAAAATTGACAATTTCAGTTTTAAAAATAGCCTTTAAAAAGATATTAGGTAACAAACCTGTGTCGGCCATAAATATTAATTTGTTCATCTTAAATAATTATGTGATGTGTTGACGAGAACCAATAATCTTGGTAAGTTCCAGTCTCTCGCTGACTTTTAGGAGCTCGGGCTGAATTCCTTTTTGATATTTCCATTATATCGGGTTCACGCCAACAGGATACATAGAAATGGGGTCGCTGATCGAATGCAATAATAGTACAATATCTTTGTTTTACGTATTGGGGACTATAGGGAAAGTATTTATTAAAATGTTTAACAATTTTGCTAGGTGACTATTGTATCATAACTGGTATTTTTCATTATACATGTATCATAATTGGATAGATCATACTGACCATGAAAACTCGGCTTCGTATGATGTATTTATGATGTATGTGGCATCACATATCCGGCTTGCACATGGCAATCTAGTCACGGTAGATCCGCGTTCATTGCAGGTTATTTCGACCCGTCCTGTAGGGACGGTTAGTTTGCTGTACTGGGATGCCGTCTGCTTATATCGGCGAGGGGCTTTGTCGTGACCTCTAATCTAGTGTTGTGTAATGTACATGTAATTTATATCCAATAGGAAGTGTCGTCCCATCGTACATCAATCGAATTTTGGCCGAACTTCCAAACACCAAATAATAATTTTGGTATTCAAATAATATTACATTTTGTTCCACAGTTTGTTATTTGTATATATTCTTTAAGTATTTTATTTTTTAGTTAGCTACACGTTCAATACTTTTCACTCTGACTTCCCACAATTTACAAAATGAAACTAATATAATCCGTTGTTACGGGGATCGATTCGTAATCAGAGGTTAAAGAACACATAAAAGTAATGCAATCATTCAATTCAACTTGAAATGTTTTGAGAATGGTACTTTGAGCGATTGGCTGAATCGAATATGTGTCAGACGCACGTAGAAAATCGGTCAATAAGTTAGGTTCAGTTATATTCATGTTTAATCCTGTATTAATTCTGTGTTTGATTTTCAGAGAAATAAAACACTTATCGTGTGGGAACTGTCGCATTTCCATGGCTGGGACTTACTGCGTCATTGTCTTTATCACGTGTCTGTCATGTAAGTAAAGCCTTGTATTGTGGAAAGAACTAAACGATGACGTATCTATTTGGTGATAATTGTGTGGGTATGATATGATATGCCGTCAATGTTGTCACTTCAACTCAAAATATTTGCACATCAGGATATCGTTGCCCATGATTATACTGAACGCATTTCCTGTAACTGAAAAATAATAGACACTGCGCATTTCATATGCGTGCGTCAGATTATGCTAATTAATCTCTTACCCACGATGGCATCTCCAATGTTATACGGGTTGGAGTTGGGTACGTGCTTGGCAAACACATGACTAACATAGAAAAATCAAAACGACTTGAAATTAAAAATATTTTAGGAAAGTTAAAAACCCGAATAGATGTCATGTTTTGTTTTGCTATCTTACGCGTGTGTGTTTTCTTCCGTGTAGATGTACGTGGTTTCGAAGTTGAGCAACAACTGCAGACAGACCTGTTCGTCAACTACAGTAGATACGCCCGACCGGCTGAACATAATGAACCAGTTGTGTTAACACTGGGACTTGTTATTATGCTACTGTTAGACGTGGTAAGAATGACATTTGGATACTAGCGAAACTACTTATAATTCTATCAACACTCTCAATAAAGTTGTACAAATCGTATGATGCTATATAATGATTATGTTTCTTTAAGTGGTGTGCATTGCGATCAACCGTATTTACGTCAATACAAACGCTCAGGGCCGTAGGTTATGTTATTGTTTGCTATACAAAAAAAAAACGTTTTAAAATCATCATGCGTCTTTGTTATTATTCTGTTTCAATTTTTTGACGTTTCCCCTGTAATTTGTGTTTTTTTATCGTAATTTCACTTGTGTTAGCATTAAAAATGTTGACAATGAGAAACCACGATCCTTCCTACTAATGACGTCATCTAACATGAAATGTTCGTTACACTGCATGTCGAAACTACGCTACCTTCTGTTTTTGTTATATCAATTTTGAGAGACGCGTGATTTAATATGAATTTTCTTATTGTTTTTGCTAGAATATTGTTTTTTGGCAATTCTTCAGAGCAAATGCTGGCAATGACATTGACATTGTCAAATTAAAATATGAGTTTTTCAACAACAATACCCGAATGAGCTTTGGTAACTGTAGTAAATATTGTATATATATATTAGATGGATTTGTTATTGCTGGGAACGATACGTATTACACGCAACACATGAGACTGAGAATAAATAATGACAAAATAGCGATAAGATTGGTTTATGAAACTACACAAAAGTCATTGAAAGTGAAGGCATACACAAATCTCACTTATCGATAATAACCCAAACAAAGCTCTCCCAATATGAACAATTCATCAGATTTGTGCCTGTGTTCAGCTTTAATTTCACAACTTAATAACAGTGATCCTGAGATCGATTTTCAAATTGTACTTGAATTGCAGTACAATCAACACATATTTCGAGAATATATCCAAGAATCCCATTCACACACTAATGCATTAAATGTTTAAAAATTCATGATTAAATTTAAATCCATCGCTTCATCGGACAATGATGTAATTTTATTGTGATGATCCGTGAGAGATGTCAAGGTTAACTTTTAATCCCTTTTCATGTCGGAAATAATTAATGCCTGGAATCATTGTGGTTCTTTACATATTAATTGTCTGTATATGTCGACGGATTAATGACATGATATATAGCTTAATATCCTGATATTTATTGTTTGCCAAAATTCTGTCATTTTTTATTTCCTTTGGAGATTTCTAATAATTTATTCCCAGCATGGTAATATTAGTCAAGGGTCCCGCGATAATACTGAATGCTTCAATATTGAACTGTATTCACAATGAGACCTCTAATGTATGCCCAGTGGATACTTGTCAACGGAGTTAAAAAGGAACACACGTATAAGGCCGACTTTTTTAATGGATCGGTAAACAAAGAAATCTCATTAAGAAATAATCACAAATGATTTCCTTCAGTTTGTCACTTTTATTTGGAAATATGATTATGGCATACTTAAATTGAACATTGTTAATCAATCGGAAATTGTATGACGTCACTTCCGTGGCTCCAATATTAATTGGTAATCTCAATTTACATTGGTAATGCGACTAGTACTAGTAACAGACGTACCAGTCAGTACCCTGTCACAAGTATTTACTTTGCAGATATTATTACGACGTTACGTACAGATGTTAGATGTATTTAAATGTATTATGTTCTTATGTACGGCATCATTGCTGTAATAACCTCATTTGCTTTCGATCATCGATCATACTCATTTGATAAAATATAGGCTATAGCCCCCGGGAAGGGTAATCTCATGAAACTGAGTTCGATTTTTCGTTTAATGGATATTTTAAACACGTATGTGGCTGGGACCTAAATCGAAAAGGACGCGATGAGACGACAAACGTTCTTTAAAATGCACCGGATAAAAGAAACACACTTAAGAATAATTGATATTTAATAAGTTTCAAACAAGTGTAACACTCTGTTGAACGTATGCGATTGTTTTGTTGACTAGTAAGTTAAAAAAATATATTTTCTCTGTGATTACACTCTTTTACATTGCGTCCGATTACATAACACCGAAACTCCTATACAACGACTTGGAGTCGTGAACTGATTATGATGAAGTAAGTTACTCAACTTTGGGGATGGTTATTTCTATTTTTTTCCCTACTGTAACAATAGATGTTTTCAAAGTTGTAAGTTTTTAAGCAAGACAATCAAAAGAAGATCAAGTTTTCACAATAAAATAACATCCGAACAAATTATCTCCGGAACAATTACACATTCGTTACAAGAGTAGCGGCAAAAGTCCTAGTTCGCCAGTACCCGTCTCAATGTATATTAAACACTATAAAAGTGCATAGTGTCCCCCATGTGTATCTAAATGGTTCTAATTTGGATTTCGTTAGTGATTATTTATACCAAGGAGCCAAGTATTTTTATGCACGAGCCAATTGTTTGGTTCGTAATTGTAAGTGCTCTGTGCCGGTTAATTTGACTCTATTTCAAACTTTTTGTGCAACGATGTGTTGTTCACATTTATTAGCTGTATTTTCAGAAGCAAATCTGATGTGCGTGTTGCCCATAACACCGCATTTCGCGTTATATTCTACTTTATATTCGCAACTTTAGTATTTCTTAAACTCAGAGTGTAAATGATGTTCCGAAATTGTTGAGTATTCTGCGTAAGTTTTTACAAAAGATTGACTGCTAGTGGGAATTGTTTAATTGCGGCAGCCATGTAATTATCAAAAAATCAAATGTCAAACTAACTAGAATGTCTAATGATATTTTAGGTCGAGAAACAGCAGATATTAAAGACAAGTTGCTGGTTAAATCAGGTGAGGTCAAATAAATCAGTCGATGAATGAATGAATGAATGAATGAATGAATGAATGAATGAACGAATAAACGAACGAATGAATGAATGAATGAATGAATAGATTAACAAACGAACGAGTTAATAAATGAATGAATAAAACGAGTGAATGACTGCAGAATCGATCGATCAATCAATTAACAAATCAATCAATTTTTCGATTGATCGATCAATCATTTCAATCGATTATTTCAATCAACTATTTCAATCTAGCATTTCATTGTTACAACAGTATTGGCAAGACAAGCGCCTACAGTGGGATCCATCCGACTATGGTAATCTGAGTACAGTTATCGTACCTACAAGCTGGATATGGAATCCTGGTGTCGTTATACAAAATAGGTAAGGAAATGATTTAGATTGCACTATTTGTTGTGTTGTTAGAGAAGGACCCGTGACAAAAAATCTGGAGCAATAATCTTCAGTGTTTGGTCGAGGTTAATCAAGAATTATAAACTTCATATGTTTGGATTAAACAAACGAGTACCACACTCCATTAAAGTTTCAACAACACCATCAACGTTGTCTTAATTGCACCTCAAATTTGAAACTACAACTAGTGACAGCACAGTCATTGTGAATGATACCTCATCTGTTGCCGTATTTGTTGTATTTTTCAGTGCGGGCAATGATTTTTATATTTCTGAAACAGAAAGACTAGGTATAGAGTCGGACGGTTCAATAACTTACACCCCACCTGCAATCTTCGAAACACCATGCCGAATGAATCTCGACTTTTTTCCCTTTGATGTGCAGAAATGTGAGTTGGTGTTTGGACCGTGGGACTACACCGTAGACCAGTTGCTATTGACTCAAGAAAGTGATCGTATATTCAATGCCCTCCTAGCCCCGAACTCTGAATGGGATATTATAAATTCATCGGTTTCACTTTATGAAGAATTCTCTGAAAATGGTGAACTATCCTGGCATATTATGACATTTACTCTCGAATTGCACAGAAAACCCCTGTATTACGTCATCAACATAGTCATTCCTTCTATTATGATGGCGCTGTTGACTTTATTGTTGTTTTTCCTCCCAGCCGACTCGGGTGAGAAAATGTCATTTAGCGTATCAATCCTGATAGCGATGTCGGTTTTCACTTTGCTGGTGGGGGAGATGTTGCCCCACAGTTCGGACAGCGTCCCACTGATCGGGCGTTACCTTCTGTTTAACACGTGTCTTGTCGCTCTCTCCATCGCTATTGCCATATTTGTTTTGCGATTACACCACCGACCTCAGCACATGTTGAAAATGAGTCCGTTTGTACAGAAGCTATTCCTCACGTATCTACCAAAAATTATGTGTCTAAAGCCACTAGAACGAACTGGGTGTGCTCCGAGCATTCACCCAAATGTTCAAAATCATCATGGGAACAGGAAGTCGCAAATGATCATCGAAAACGTTGAAGAATCTTTGCAGAAGTATGACAAGCAGCCCAAAGAAGTTTCACGTAGCGATGACAACAGTATGATGCAGATTCTCGACAAGTTGTACGATGATGTTCATTATTTACGAAATTCAATGGAAGTGGAGGAAAGCAAGAAAGAGGTATGAACATATTCTAAGGATATTTACTTTAGTATCACACGGTATTACTAGTATGTCCGAGTCAGTCGTCAAAGCCGCCATTCATCAGTCTTTTTCGTTGCAAGTCGTGCCTGTCCATTCTTTGTAGTAGTGCTCTATCTCCCGGACCGAGCCAGGAAAAAAATGATTTTGAAAAACCGTGGAATCTTGAAAATATTTGTTCAGTTCAGTTCAGCCTCTGACTATAAACCACAGTTTGCTGACTGTTTGTGTAAGTTAATTCACGGTACATGTGCCGTAAGCATAAAGTGGGTAAGATGTAACGAATTTGTATCACGGCTGTCGTGAAGTTAGAACGTTTCTGCAAATCAAATAGCTTAATTTGTAGTAAATTTGTCGCATTTTCGGAGTTGTTACTTTTATCTTGTGTATCATGGCATAACCAGGTTATAGCATATAACCATTGGCCGTTTCAGGTCGTACTCAATATGAGTTTCATGCAACGTTGTAAATACACCGTTTTTACTGGAAACACTGGAAAGCGCGCTGTGTGGCGACTGTAGTGTTTTAAGCGTCTTATAAGGTTATGCCTGATATAGGAATAACCTGACATGGTCATGATTTTAGCACAGATTTCATTTGTTCATTTAGCTGAATTGTCAATTTTAATGGTTTCTGCTCATGACCGTTGAAAGATTCCTTGAGTTGTGTGCTTTTTTGAGACTCACACACGCAAAATACGTAGGCATAGAAGACTATAACCTGATATACATATGCATCTTTTTCTTTTTTTTCTTAGATGTTGGAGAAGTGGAGGTACGTTGCCATGGTTACAGATTGGTTGTTTTTCTGGATATCGTTGTTGATTTATTGCATCGGAACACTGGTTATGTTTGGCAATCCTGATGCGTATCAATAAAGACATACTGCGGTTCTCTTATATCTACCATGTTTGATAACTACGATATACGTTTGTTACTATTTATGGAAGCCAAACACCAACTGCCAATCTCCGTGTGAGTAGTCGTCCTGTCATTCCTATAGTAGATCGGTAATCAAGAGGGAACGCCGATGAAATGACACGACAACACTACTAGTAAATTGCTAGCGATATTGTGATGAAAACACTATTTGTCTCTGTAATTATTATGTAATGTTGTGTCTCTAGACTTAATACAGTAATATGCATCAGTATATATTTATACACGTAAAACCAACGGTGCAAACAGTTTGGTCAACACGGCCATTTTTAATTTTACATAACCATTGTAAATATTTATATATACTAGAATTACAAAACAAGCGCTGAAATGTGGAGTGAAATATGTCAAATTGTTTATGATATGTGTCAATGTCATATAAAAATTATTTTGATTTGTTTTGGTCATTCATATATTAATGTATGTGTGAGTGATATCGTCTTTTAAATGAACGTTATTATTCTTCCGACTCAGTCAAAGGTTATCGAAGTAGAAATAACATACCCAACCGTATATCGTTAAAGCGCGGTGGTCGTCGCGCAGCGCGTGTTCGAATTTCATGTAAATAAACAATGTATTTCACACGCGTTGTATACGTCGCTATGAGTCCCATATCGAACAGGACGCGGCACGACGACTGTCGCCCTTTAAACAAAAGTTACGGAACATGTTGTATCAGTTGTTTTAAGTGGGCTCATACTTCTCCACATGCACCACCCACAGTATGTCATTCCGAATCATGAAGAAACCTGCGGTACACATCAGACAGTGTAATTGATCCCATGGGAAATCACCTGTGTAACATGATATGTAGAATTCATGTTCAATATGATATTTTCTATCAACCAAAATTATATTAAAATATATAACTTTATATTTATTTAGTAATACAAAGCAAACCTGGTGGACAAATTCCACGTTAAATACGTTGCTTTCGGGTATTCGTTTGCTTTCTATTTCTAAAATCGAATCTTCCTGGTAAATGATTCGCGAAATGCGTTATTGCTTTGTGATGTATAATACATTCGTTGAATATGATTTTCCTTGTTGTTGTTTTATTCAAGAAACAAAAAAATTGATTAAATTGTAGGTTGGTCTAATAAATGTATGTGTGCTAAAAGTGCTCTGATTAAAAAAAAATTTTCTGAAGATCCCTCCGATATCACTTGTAGCTAACAAGATATTCAACATTTAACCCGCAGTGTGTAGGGTCACATATTATTAAAGGCAGCCATACTAATTACTTTTATGCCATATTTTGCCTTTCAATCAATAGTTCATAATAAATATAACAATAGATGAACATGTCAAATACCATTCATTTCTGAATTTTTAATAAAAGCATGTTCTCCAATTTGCATAAAAACACAGACGTCATAAAATGGCTGCCACTACACTACACTACACTACACTACACTACACTACACTACACTACACTACACTACACTACACTACACTACACTACACTACACTACACTACACTACACTACATTACACTACAGAGTTATGTTATTTCACCACCGAAGTCACGATGATGGAAATAGTTTGTTTCAATGATTATATATTGTAATTTGTGTACGTATTAATTCAATAAATTTAACGTATTTTCTTGTGAAGTTACTTTTAAATAAATATGCTTAGTTTTTGAACTAGAATTCAATGCGTTTGTGTTACTAAGTTCCATTTAACATGAACAGTTTTAACATGCGTCACGCGACATACCAATGCTCCAAATGACGTATCAGTACATCGCGTGTCCGACAGTTGATCGATGATTCTGAGCTACTGACTGTCACTCCACATGTATCTTTTCTACAGTAGTATTCAACACAGTCAGGACAAGACAAGCACATGCTGACTTCAAGTTTGCTGAATGTTATGCAAGTTTTGTATATGACACACGACCTTTTACTGACTGTCCAACAATATATTAAATACAGAGCCATGTTGATACCATAGATAAAGTACGTATTGTCTGTCATACCAAATAAATTCACGTATTATAATAATATTATATAGTTAGTGAATACGTAGTCATTATTGGTGGTGGCTGGCCAGCAACGTACACAGTTTACCTTATTAATACTGTATTTCATTCGATATTTGTTTATATTTCATGTAACGTAGGTTTAAACAGGCCCAAAGTTTGCAGTGGAGAATTATAGTCAGTAGCACTATGACTTGTCTCAATACTCCCGGAAATCGCCAGCTATTACACAGCTGCTGAATGGCGATTCGCGCTGCCATTCACTTTGTCGGTGTATAATTTACGTTATATACTGTAACTGATGAATTATCTGTTTTTATGATTTCACAGTGCCATAAAAACGACCACTTTTATTTCGTTAGTTGCTATACCTAGAGTAGCATATTTCAAATTTCTGTCAGTTTTACTATTAAACACAACATGTCCTTCATCATACATTTTTAATCAGGTGCGCATATCTCAGGGGAGCCTTCACTGGCATTTTATCACTGTTCATTCATTAAATCACTGTCTTTTGAATAGCTTTCGTGAATCATGATATTTTAGAAGTAAATGCATTTCTTTATTTTTTGTCATGGAAATTAATTAATAAAAAGGAATATTTGACTCGGCACAATGTCATGGTCATA
Organism: Saccoglossus kowalevskii; assembly: GCF_978046115.1. NCBI lineage: Eukaryota > Metazoa > Hemichordata > Enteropneusta > Harrimaniidae > Saccoglossus > Saccoglossus kowalevskii. Next base: position 12,847,043 of record NC_140650.1, on the reverse strand, counting down.
ATGAAATATATTGATTAATGCGACTTACAAATCAAGTTACTCTGAATTGTATAGAACATTCACGAAGTTGTCTAAACTGGTTAAATCTGCTAAAGAAAATAAATAATGATATTGAATCGATTATATACAATAATGCATATGCATTCTGAACTTAAAATTTATATTCAAACTTACTAATATTACAAATAAATCAATAAACTATATTTTGGATTTCATAAATATCCACGGCATAGGGTATTGAAGCAATCTATCAAATTGTAAGATTTCGAACAATGTAAAGATCCTCCCCGCCAATAAAAAAAAACATCAACATGACATGAATTTTATTATTAAACCAAAGAAAAAAAAAACAAAATAAATTGGAAGTGAATTTTCAGATTATCGGGCAAAAATATTCTAGTGTCTTCCTTACGTTTTCACTTTCAGTAAAATCTGATAATTTAATTGTTACAAATAAATTGTATTTCTTTTCGATGATTAACATAACAACAAATTGGTGTTTTAAAAAAATTAGAATTGGACACATTACCACAATTACACGTACTTTATTGCAGTGTGCAATATAATGAATGCTGTCCATCATGTACCCTACATTTAAATTATGACCATTTTATACATTTAATCAAAACATGGTGCATGATATACATGTATATATATATATTTGTTATTCTCCTTACATGTACTCTTTTTATTGTAAGATAGGTATCAATAATAAGCGATAATATAAAGCCCGACTGTGTAATATATGACTATAATCGAAAACAACACAATCAATCAGTTTCTCATATTTGAGGGCGTATTTTGCCCGTCAGCGCAGCGTCTTTTGTGGCACTATTATCAAATACGCGCTGTATGTACTAATCCCATTATGAAATTTACAAAGATCGCCGCGGCGTCAGTTGTCGCTGTCACGGTGACGTATTCATTATCGGCGTGACAGCCACTGATAGCTAGGAGCTCGTTGACAGGCGATAATTATATTTCTTTAGTTCTGAGTAATCTCAGAGTGACCTGCCACGCACAGAGTATCCAGGAAGAGGCAGACCGTGATCGACTGTAAGTTTCACTCTTAATGAACGTTCTTTGCTCTTCGTTGTTGTGCGATGTCCTGTGTTGCTTCGTAGAGGTAGGGTCCAGTTGGTGTACCAGAAATCACTTCTCGCGTACGAGATGGTAACGATCTAGACTTGTCTTGTAATAATATTTGTAGTTTTGTTTCGTTTTCTATAGCGGGATTTCTATAGCCTATTCGATATCTGATAATAGGAATATTTTCCCAGGTAAATATATTCATAGTTGAATTTGTTCTGTTTGTTATCGCAACCGTGATCACTCATATAAATATAAATATGTCAAAATAAATTATCTTTAATCTATAAATTAGAAAGTGAAAATGGGAACTGCGTCAGTTAATAAGTTACGCTTATTTACATGAGATATTGTATTCGCGGCTATAACCGCAGAGAGGATCGGTACGTTATCGATTTGATAACGCCTTCGGTATTCAGTATAGTGTTTTCCGCTTTATTCCGTTTTTATAAATGATCAATATCAATTTTCAATATTTATTATAATTAAACGCATAGTTAAAATAGTAACACAATATATTACGGATAGCGTTTTGCTTCGTACAACATTCAACGTGCTATGTTTGGGGGGGGGGGGTTATAAAGTATTGAATGTATCGAATAAGTTTATAATTATATAACACCAACGTGTATTGTGTATTGTCAAGATAAAGTAGTATATACTACAGATATACACAATATGCTCATGGGGTTACTAATTATCTATTTAATAAATATGAAATATTAGAGACAAGCATGGAACACATATTATCGAACACCAATGTCAATATACTGTCGAGATTATCAATAGAATGTATGGACACCAATATTCACAATTGCTGTAGAGAAATATCCGTATTTTTTCCAGGAATTTTGGAACAAATTTACATTATTTCTAATGACTAAAGATCTAGATCAAAATTCTTAATATGAAAAATAAAAATAAAATGTATGGATTTATTTAAGTACCACAATTCGAGTTTGACTACCATAAGTTTAAATTATTCGGTTTTGCTTGTTAAAATATCATAATTATTTTCCATTTATATTTATGCCGCCAACAAAGTTTGATTTTTAATTAATGGCGAAATTGTCATTATTGTTGAGTTAACATTCTTAATTGAGTTAGATTCCAGAAAAGAAAATAGAAACATTGAAATGCATTGTCTTATTAATCGAATGCATTGCAAACATAGATAACAGGTTTATAGAAAATACGTCCATGTTTAAATTCACACGAAAATAGATGGTTATTTAAATAGATACACTCAACAACTGGAATTGTTAGGCTCATTGATGTCAGTTTATTTTGCCTTGGCAAGTATTGATGTCACTTCCTGTCAGTGGTTATATATATATATATATACACCACATATACTACTATTGAAATATTCTTTTACAAACTCAGCAACACATTTTCACAGAGACGTTTTACGAGAAGTTCTTTTCCCATCACGACAATGGTTCAGTGTGTCTATGTTTTGGTTGTTATGTCACTCATGTATTCAAGTAAGTACTTTTCTTACGTCATGTGCACATTGTTATACATGTATAGTATTATCGCTTGTATAATGTGGTCAATCGATAAGTTGGTAATATCTGTTCGGCATGCTTTGGGACACTGAAAATTGAAATGTTGAAACTCCTCGTAACATATATTAATATATCTTATTGGTTTTGCCTTGAAATAGTATTCCAGTCTTTCCAAGGCAGGGGGTGGGGCGCAGTTGGCGCGATGGCGTCATAGATTGACAAACTATTTCGGGGAGGGCAAAGCACAAGTCTCGTGGCTGTCTTATTCTCAACGAAATCTCAAGACTCAGTTACGTATACGATCTATCAGAGTTCATTAACCTCATCAGTTCACTTCTGTTCGTGCAGGTCTGAATGGATTCGGAATTGAGCAACGGTTACAGACAGACCTCTTCGCCAATTACAGTAAACATGCCCGACCTATTCGACATGATCGGGCGGTTATACTGATAGTGGGCCTTGTCGTCACGTTACTTTTAGATGTGGTAAGAAATAATTTCTGTTGATGTTATAAGATATGTTATGACTTAACATAAGTGGTTGCATAATTTACGTCTAACATATCGTGTAGGGTAATTGCTAAAACACATTGAAAACATTGAGAGTTAGCAATATTAATGGTATAATGCACCAATAATATTACATATATATAATCAGAAATCAATAATATTTACGTATGGACACTAAAAATTACATTAAAAAAATGAATAAGTCACTACCCATATGTTCACTCATTTGCATACGTATTTCAAGAAATGTATGTTTGTCGTGCAATTTTGATATCATCTAGAGATTCGCGCGACTCTTCTTCAATTCGCGTGAGATCTCCGTCGCTTAACACCCAGCATGGCGTACATTCATATTATAACTCTTTGTTTACATATAACATTAGTAATGTTGAGAAGATTGTTACCTGTTATGAATAAATCCATGATGGTTAGATTAACCATGACTGCATAACTTGATAAAATGAAGAGCAAGGGATATTTATGATCAGGGCACAAATGCCACATAACCATGACACGGCGGCGTACATCTTATTGTGAACCTCGCGTCATCAAATGTCAAGGAACAAATAACGCCAGTATGATTGTTTAATATAATTACGTACTTGACATCAAAGGTAATAGATTTAGGACAGGACATGTACACAATACTTATCATCTCTACATTAATCGTGACTAATTTAATCACTGGACTCCCTCGGGTACCGATAGAATTCTCTTTCTTTGCTGTTGGTCAGTAATTAAATTTCCCCATGGATAGAGATGGCAATCAAAACTTCCTGTAGTAGTCAACAAAATTACGCGGTTAATGGTGTGACTTATTGTAGTCTAATCTAACAGGATATTGGGAAAAGGTAAAAACTTGCAAATTAAAACAACAATATCCCATGGAATCTAATGATGCAAAACCTTGGATGGGCAGCGTCTCTTTAAAAATAAATGAGGGAGACCTATACTAAGCTTCAACATCCAAAAACAATCAAATGTCCCATGAAATCCAATGGAAAGGATTGTTTTACCGTATGCGCGTGGAAAATGACACATTACTAAATTACTGAGGCATTAAGCTATATCCAATTTGATGTAATGAACACTAACACGCGCACTGCCTGTGATAAATTAACATTTCCAATGAATGTTGCTATGTACATAATCTGAAATTGATAAGGTTTAATGGAGTGTAAACAGTTGTTAATCGAAGAAATGATTACGGGTAACTGTGCTTAGATTGCCACATTTATTAGTTTTTATATACCCAGCGACAGTTTTAATATCACTTGTCCATCACCATATCACTTATGACATAATTGTGCGTAGACGTTAACGGATGTTCATTTCGTGTATTATGGATTCAGCTTCCAGATTTGCCGTCTGTAGTATGTCTCCACGTCACTTGTAGTATGCAGACTGTGATTCATTCCCGATATATACCTACGCTAAATAGCATTGATGAGAATTGTATTACTAATTCCAAGAAACTTTGAGTTTAAATGTCCCGTTAAACGCGCGCTGCCCTACATATTTCATCGGGGTTTCCTTAGTGATGTTTCATTAGTGTATACCATAATATTCAATATACAGTAGTTTGAGCATAAAACATGTCAGAGATATTGATCCAGAAGCTGATGCTTGATTATAATGACTTTTTTAATATTAAAATGATTGACATTGCAATTCTTGAATCTGATCATCAAACTAATACTGTGCATATATATAAAGGTTGAACATTATCAGTTAGGGCATGTCAGATATTGCTTACGAACAGTATTCATTCATGTGAAAACCAAATTGACCTTCATTAAGGTTCCATAATTATGTATGTACCAAGTTTGAACAAAATTCACCTGTAAATAGCCGAGACCCAAGAAATGTCTAATTTCGATGTTTTTTTCAGCACAAACACACACTTGCATTTCCTGGTCAAATAAGTGAGTGATTGATGTATATATGAATTGCACTGCATTTTGAATACAAATTAGAATTAGAGACAGATCAATTTCTCATTGAATTGTTACGGAATGTCCCTTGCAATGGACACAAGCCCTGCGACTGATGACAACTAATTTGCTGGAATCGTTGCAATATGCTGGTGTTTTTTTTGTCTGTGAATGATTTCACATTATGAGCAGTGTGCAAATATCAAATACCTGAAATCAGTATTATAATGCCCATTATTAATATTATTGATTTTCTGTCCGGAATTATACGTACAATTTACATATAATTTCGATATTGCATGCGCATGTCAAATATTTATTTCTATTTTTAACATATGTATGAAATTGGGCATAATAATAAAACAGCGCCAAGATTAATTTATATGTCACAACAGAAAGTAAGAACAGCCACGATTCCTGAAAAGTGAAAAGGAAACTAGAAAAGATGTTACACGTATATATACATAGATCGAGGCTACTTGAATTCATAATATAGCTATATTTGTTTTAGAACGAAAGACATCAACTACTGAAAACAAGCTGTTGGCTAATCCAGGTAAGAACGGTCAGGCATTCTCAATCAATCAATCAATCAATCAATCAATCAATCAATCAATCAATCATTCAATTAACCAACCAACCAACCAATCAATTGTTTTGTGTTTTCACGACAGCAATGGAAAGACGAGCATCTACAGTGGAATCCATCCGACTATGGTAATCTGAGTACAGTTATCGTACCTACAAGCTGGATATGGAACCCTGGTGTCGTTATACAAAATAGGTATTAACATAATAGTTACACATTTAATTGACGATGAATATGCGTGTATAAGTGTAGAACCAACATTATAATATAAAATATAGCGCCACCATATTTATCATTTTTAATTATGCAATGCATATTTATTACATATTTTAAAATTAATACTGTAAAACCATTTATTTTCACTGACGTTTAATTTCGCTATTTTAATGTTTTGTGCATAATCACTGTATTTTAATTTCACGAATTTGTAAAAGAAACACTGAGTTTTATTGTTATTTTATATGTTCACGTAAATTTAATTTAGCATAAGTTAAAACCCGGTGAATAATTAATGCATCTACAGTATGTTTATTTTTTCAGTGCCAACCATGACAGTTATATTCTTAAAACAGAAAGGGTTCCCGTAACTTCAGAGGGCGTAATCCAATACTCACCGCCTGCAATCTTTGAAACGCCCTGTCCGATCGACATCGAATTTTTCCCTTTTGATGTCCAGAAATGCGAATTGGTGTTCGGACCGTGGGAATACACTACCGATATGTTAACACTGAATCCACTAAACAACAAAGTAACAATTTCCATGCTAGCTCCGAATTCCGAATGGATTATCATCAATTCCACAGTTGAAATGGACTACCATTATTCGGATGACGATTTGGTCACGTGGGACAAGGTGGTTTATACCCTTGTATTACGGAGGAAGCCCCTGTTTTATATCGTCAACATAATAATTCCTGCCATCATTATGGCACTGCTGACTTTATTGTTATTCTTCTTACCGTCAGACTCGGGTGAGAAAATGTCGTTTGGCGTATCAATCCTAATAGCCATGTCGGTTTTTACTCTGATGGTCGCGGAAATGTTGCCGGCAAGCTCGGACAGCGTCCCACTGATCGGTCGCTACCTTCTTTTTAACACGTGTCATGTAGCGTTCTCCATCACCGTGGCGATATTCGTGCTGCGACTGCACCATCGACCACGGCACATGCAGAGCATGAGTCCGTTCATGCGAAAGGTATTCTTCAGGTACCTCCCAAAACTAATGTTTCTGAAACCATTGGTATCGCCGGCAGGCTGTGCGCAGATTTATGCAAATCATACTGATCACCACGGCAACACAGAAACCATGCTTGCCATTGTACGTTTAGAGGAGACTATGAACAAGTGTGATGATCAAGAAGTTACACGTAGCGATGGCAACAAGATGGAACTGCTCAACAAGTTGTTTGATGATGCCCATTATTTGCGGAGTTCTGTTGAAACTGAAGAAAGTCAGGAAGAGGTAGGTTGAAACTTACTCCATGTACGTGAATTTATATTAGATACAAGTATAACCAGACTGATACTTTCAAAATTCATGCAGTGATACGATACCATAGACCATGTTTAGGTGTCCTTGTCAAATGATCTGTGTGCGTCTAAGTGAAGACCATGTTTAGGTGTCCTTGTCAGATGATCTGTGTGCGTCCAAGTGAGTCTCCAAATCCGACAGATCGCTCCTTCATGTTCGTAGCTAACCACTAGTTTAAAGCAATTTTTCTATTACATCATCGTGTAGGTAAGTAAATATTTGTTTGGAGGGGAACCATGATTTTCTGAAAACAATATACTTTTCCTGAAACATGCGCCCTCTAGCTATGCGGCACAAGTGAGAGAAAAGGGCCATTGTTTTGTTCAGTGAATGTAAATAGAAAAAGAAAAAGAAAGAATGACTATACAAACAAAGGAGAGTGATCATGTTGTACTTTTAATCATTTACGTCATGTCGACGTCACGGAAGCGCATTGTCACTAGAGGGTGGGGTTCTTGGTGTACATTTTAGTTTGGATGAACCAGTGAATTTTTGTTTTTGTTGAAACAACTTTAAATGAGCCGTGACGTGACAGTGCCCACAGATATGACGTATATACACAGAATTTGCAACTGTGAATTTAAAGAATTGCAAATACACATTAACAAGATCGAGTCTCTGAGAGAAGTTCTTTTCTGTTTTTCGTTTAGATGATGGAGAACTGGAAGTATGTTGCCATGGTCACCGATCGGCTATTTTTCTGGATGTCATTATTGGGGTATTGTATAGGGTCATTGGTCATATTGGGCAATTCAGCGCTACATTTTAACTAGAACGATTATTATAAATAAATGTGATAAACTGCTGACGTTTTGTGGTGGAACTCCGTGTGGTACCGTATATGCATTAGTTTATAAGTCGTAATTTATATAATTACACCACATTATATGTCATTATTTACAAATAATAACTTTTCACAGCAAGTATTTAGATAACATACTGTAAGGGTAGGGTACTCAGGTATTTAGCAACAATACCAACCCCAGTGCAATTATAACACTATATCCACTAAGATAACGACTGTGTGCTGATCGGACTGAATGATCGTGGGGACTAATACGCGTTGGTGTTGCTCAACACAATATATAAATAGTTAAATTAATAAAGACACTACTATGCAAAACATACGTCTCATAGATGTATTATTGGAATGCACTATCATAGTATATACATGTAGTACACATTGGTGGATAAGAATAAAAGATACATAACACACGGGGTCAGAAATACAATTTACACTATAGGGGTACTATAGTGATAGATGCAGTTCAATATACACACGATTCAACTATAATGTCCTATTTACGGGATTGTCCCACGTCGGCCCGGGCAATGTAGATGACCACAGGAAGCTAGTAGACGGTAGATTGACACATTCGGAGAATTCCTCGGAGATAAGGCAGCAGCCAGATACAGGAAGTGAGACGAACAATCAAATTCAGCAAAACGGTTCAATATAAAAAAATGTCAGAACATCAGGTACAAGAATAAACACTTCAACGCAGAACTCAGATAACAACAAGAAATGTCACGAATTTCCCTCACCACGCAAATTTACTCATTTGCATAATGCACATGTGTAGACCAACCTCTAAGACGATATTGTCATATCACGGCTATTTGTCAACAGAACTGTCAATAATGGCTCAGATACTGCTGCTGGCACTAAGAGTTCACAATCTGTACGATAGAGTCATACACACACCCTTCAGACAATGCTAACACGATCCCGAAAGCTTCACGGCACCAACGTAGCAACCAGCATAGGAGGCAGCCATCTTGTACACAGTAAAACACACTATTGACTTATGAGGGCGCTTTTGCACACAAACTGTGAGGGCGCACTAATACAAAATACATATATCCTACACTCTCCCCTGGTTTTAGAAATGACGTCCCGACATTAACTTAAAAAGCTAACATGGTCACTCCTAACCTAACCTAACCTAACCTAACCTAAGCTTTTGACACAATGTCAAGTATTGTATTACAAATACTGCTAGACTCATCAATGAACTGTTCCTTCATTTTAGCAAGAAACTCCGCTTTCACTATCCAATCAGGTTTTGTACCTATGTGTGCATATGTAAGACGATTGGGGGGTTTAATTGCTCTAGTTGACCTTCTCAACGGCGGATCATCTTCTTCCGGTTGATCATCAACAGGGACAGTATCATCATCATCATCTTGAGCTTCAACCACCATGTCCTCTTCCACCACAGGCTCAGAACTTAACAAATGTTCATTAGTATCCATTTGAGCAATGGGTCGAACACTGTCATCTGTGTCATCTGGGGTTACTGGTAGCAGCACTTCAGATTCTTCTTCGCCACTGACTGGATTATCAGACTGATTAAGAGTATCAGTTACATGTACAGGTACGGCGGCTGGAATATATTCGATTCCAGTCTCACTTTCACTTGTAGAATCTTCACTATTTCTATCATCACTCTCTGGGTCACGACTTTGAAGAACTCTTTTCCTTCGTGTAGCATCTCGGTTATGCTGAGAGGATTGAGGAAAGGGCAAAGAAGAACAGGTAAGTAACAGGTTGCGATGCAATGTACGATCACGGCCTTTCTTGTGTTCTGAACGAACCACATAAACAGGAAGCTCTGAGTCAAGTTGCTTGACTACTCTGTAAGGATGACGTTCCCAACGATTAGCAAGTTTATGTTTACCTCTGATCCGCACGTTCCTGACTAACACTCTATCACCTGGATGAAGTATAGATTCTCGTGATTTCATGTCATATCTCTTCTTGTTACTATCTGCTGCCTTCTCAGCCTCTCTAGATGCAAGTTTGTAAGCAAAACTCAGTCTGTCTCTTAACGATTTAGCATACTCATGGTGAGTTCTGTTCACATTATCTTCCAGTTCTATACCCAGATATACATCAATGGGTAAGCGTGGATGTCGTCCAAACATTAAGTAGTACGGTGCAAAGCCTGTCGAATCATGTTTGGTACAATTATATGCATGTGCTAGGGGGGCTACATAAGATTTCCAATCTTGTTTCTTTTCATCACTCAGTGTACCCAGCATGCCTAGCAATGTTCTGTTCAGTCTCTCAACCTGACCATTCCCTTGTGGGTGGTAAGGTGTCGTCCTTGATTTCTCTATCCCTAGTAATTTGCACAGTTCACATATCACCTCAGACTCGAAATTACGACCTCTATCTGAATGTAACCTTGCGGGAAATCCATAATGAAAGAAGAAGTTCTCCCATAGATGTTTTGCTGTAGTTTTTGCGGTTTGGTTTCGTGTGGGTATGGCAACTGCATAGCGTGAGAAATGATCAGTAATCATGAGGATATCGGCAACACCACCTTTTGATTCCTCTAAGGAAAGAAAGTCCATGCAGACAAGTTCCATAGGGTAAGATGTTCTAATGTTAACCAACGGTGCAGTAACCTGTCGCCCTGATGTCTTACGTAATATACACTGCTCACAGTTTACTATCTTATGGTCAACATCCTGTGCCATTCTTGGCCAGTAAAACCTACTTCTCACCAGATCTAATGTTCTCTCCTTCCCTAAATGTCCAACATGATCATGTAGTCCTTCCAGTGCCCTCTTACGATAATCTTTTGGTAAAACCAGTTGATAAGACTTCTGGCCATCAACACCAGTATGCCAACGGTGTAGTACTCCACTTCGAAAACAAAGATGATCCCATTCTTTCAACATCAGTTGTACATCAGGCGATTCTGTTTTCCTCTCCTGCACACTTGGACGTTTATCCTCTATCTTGTAGTTATACCAGTGTTCTCCCCAGGCCTCTGAAGCAACACGGTACCGTGATGCTTGGACACTCGGTCGTGATGCTTGCCCTTTGTCCGTGATGCTTGGTCACTCGCCCGTGATGCTTATCTTTTTGTTTACAAGTGTCAGTCTCGTCTTGCACGTATTTAAAACAATAACATGTATTGATCGATTTAGGTAATCCTGCCTTTGTTAGCCATACAAAGACAGTGATAAAAATGGAAGTCTGCAATATGTTGCGAAGTCTTTCAAAGGTGCAGAGCCTCCAAATCAAAAAAAAAAAATAATTAGAGTAGCAATAATTTGCCCATTGCACGCAACGGCAACAATGTGACAAAACAAGTCACGGCGTACGTCGGGAAGATCAACCCTATTTTTGCTGCACTCTGATTTGTTATCACTCAATCGCCGGTGACATTAATTACCCCAAATTTAAAAAAAAAAAAAGTGAAATTATGTCGCATTGGAAAGAAAAGTATGAATAATTCAACAGCAGACGAGACGGGTTGAGAAAAAACAAACTCTGACCTCTGGAAATACCCCATTCATAGGGTGCCTGAGTACAGAAAAACGCCGCCCTAAGGCGACATAATGCACGTTGCAACATTGTGACCGGTGCATGCTGGGTTACCAGGGGTTCTGACCGAGGTAACAAAGATGGCGGCGTAGAATGCATGATTTTCCGCGATGTTTAAAAACAACATCTCGTTGGCAATTTTGATGTAATGCCTATGATAATCGTCAATGAATCGTTTTAATAAACAATTTGTGTATTTCACACCAAAAAGTCAGATACCGATGATCGCAATAGCAGCGGTGAATACCCGTCCAACGCAACGCAATGCCGCCAGCTGACAATGTTACGGTGATCGTAGCGTTGTACTCACAAGGTATATTGCAATGAAAAATCGCCGAACTGCCATTGTAGAATTTTTTTTTAATTATTGATTTATTAATTTCAACATATTTCGATATCTTGCCGACTTTATAAATTTAACCAAAAAATGTATTCCCCGACGTTTATATGAACCGACATTGACATGGGCTCTAAAAACTTATACACAATGATGAACCAGTTACATCCATGGATAACAGTATATTCACTGACTGGCTATAACACAAGTTTTTCAATTTTTTTTCTTTTTATGATGTTCCATTTCAAACTTTATTTGACTTGACACAAAAACATAAAATACAATGCAGTAAAATGATATAAAATTTATCAGACATAAAAATATCTTGTCTTTAATTAATTGTAGATTGACAATGTTTGTTGGGAAAAACTGATTACTATGCAAATAAAAATTATGCAAATTAGATGCATTGTTATGCAAATTGGCCGTGATGCTTGACATGAAGTCTGGGGAGAACACTGTTATACACATGTTTGATGACCTCGTCCTGCAGTTGCAGTTCTTTCCACTGTGGCATGGTAATGGTCGGTAATGTTTCCCTACCAGGCCATGGCATTGGTTCATGAAGACTCTTAGGAATTGCCTCTGGATTAGTACTCAAGGATTCCACTAAGGGTGGCATAGCATTCACTGCCTGTCTATAGTTAAGGTTAGTCATGTGGTATTGACAAACAGCCTTAATCAAGTCATTATTTATCTGTCCTCTAACTTCTGGAGGATCTGTGTCACGTGGTATACGAGATAACCCATCTGCATCTCCATTTCTGCGACCAGGACGGTATTCAAGAGTGAAGTTATATGTAGATAGTGCTGCCAGCCATCGATGACCTGTAGCATCTAACTTGGCAGTGGTAGTGACATATGTTAAAGGGTTATTGTCTGTTACGACCTTGAAGTTATTACCATACAAGAACTCATGGAATTTCTCAGTCACCGACCATTTTAAGGCAAGAAATTCTAGTTTGTGAGCCGGGTAGTTCATCTCACTCCTTGAAAGGCCTCTACTAGCATAGGCTATGACTCGCTTTCTACCATTCTGCTCCTGATAGAGTGCAGCTCCTAAACCTGAGTAACTTGCATCAGTGTGAAGTTCAAACTTCAGATTGTAATCAGCAAAGCCAAGAATTGGTGGTGATGTGAGCTTCTCTATCAGAGTATCAAACGCATTTTGACATTCACTAGTCCACTTGAATTCAGGTTGAGGTTGCTGAGATTTATATCCTTTCTCACCCTTCCGCTTCTTTGAAGGAAGTCCTGCAGTGAGTCTGTGCAGCGGTTTACAAATCTTTGAAAACCCATCAACAAAACGCCTATAATAACCAGCGAACCCCACAAAAGACTTAACTTCTTTGGCACTCTTTGGGACTGGCCAAGTCTTCAAAGCTTTCAACTTTTCTGGATCAGTTTGAACACCTTCAGACGAGATCACATGACCAAGGTACATGTACTTGACCTCTTTACGAAACAACTGGCACTTAGACAATTTGACCTTTAGACCGTACTTGTGTAATCTGTTTAGGACAGCTTCCAGTCTCTCTACATGTTCTCCAAATGTTTTTGAAAACACGATAATGTCATCAAGGTACACAAGACACTGCTTTAAATTGTAATCGCCCATGCATTTCTCCATGAGCCTTTGAAATGTACTAGGGGCATTAGTCAACCCGAAAGGCATGCGATTCGCCTCGTAGAATCCTAACGGCGTAGTGAAAGCGGTCTTATGTTTGTCTTCCTCCGCCACACCAATCTGCCAGTATCCACTCTTAAGATCTATCGATGAAAACCAGTGAGAACCACTCAATGTGTCAAGCGATTCTTCGATTCTTGGTAAAGCATACGAGTCACGAACGGTTTTGGCGTTCAATTTGCGGTAGTCAATGCATAGACGAGTTGAGCCATCCTTCTTGGCTACCAAGACAATGGGGGATGCATATTGACTATGAGATTCTCGAATGACACCTGCATCTAACATGCTCTGCAAGAGTAGTCTCAATTCATCATACTGTGAGGGTGGTATTCTTCTATGACGTTCTCGGGTAGGTATATTATCTGTAAGGTGTATTTTGTGTTCTACTGCCGTTGTGTAGCCCAAGTCATTCTCGTCTGATGCAAAGACTGGGGACATGCGATCCAACAACTCAAGTGCCTGTTCTCGCTGTGATCTGTCTATCGGTGACTCACTAAGGTCAAATTCTATATTTCTTCTCTTTGATGTCTCACAATACATTGATTTGGCACTCTGTCTACTTGCCATATCAAAAGTATCCTTGTTAGTTGTGCCAACACATACAGATTGTCGGTGGCACAATGCTTCATAACTTGATGGTTCACCTGCCCACGTAACAGCTTGCACTTCACCTATCACATCTCTTGGTCTAACAGTAACAGACTTTGTCGAAATATTGTAGACATGCACTGGGACAAAACATTTGTTGCCAGCACATTTCATTGTCACAGCTGTTGGACTAACCATCAGACTACTAGATAGTCCATTGTTCTCAACAGGTTCAACGACAACAACATACTCGTCACCCTTCGGTCCAGCTTTTATGGCTCCATGAATGACAGTTGATTGGCCTGGTAGTATGTTAACAGGTTGTTTTGAACTAGCCCTTACTTCACCCAGATAGCCAGCTTTCCCACAGAAACGGTCTCTTGCGTTCAATCGGTGGTAGGCAGCTTTCCATACTGGTGACATATCTATGTTTCTCATGTAGCGAGAACCACACGTCTCTCTGCAGTACTCTCTACACTCCAACAACACATTAGTACCAACAGTGAGAGGCACGGTACTATTATAACAATTATCTGGAACAACAAGAGTCAATACATCAAACACACCATCGTTACCAAAAGCCTCCAAGGGAAATGTCAACTGCAACTCAAGGTACCCCAAAAACGGTACATGATGACCTCCTGCACCCTCGATGGACAAGAAATCAGTTACCGGTTTAATGGACAGTTCCGACAAGTTTTGCTTGTAGAAAGACTCACTAATGGTGGTTACCTGAGAACCAGTGTCAATCAAACACTTACAATTTACACCATTGACAGTTGCCATTTCCTCATTAGCTTTACCAACGATCCTATTCATCACACTTGCTGAACCAAGGAGGACATGTTTAGGGCTCACCATCAATCTACCTACTGCTCGCCCTGTGGCAGAGGCAGCTTGACGTTTAAATTCTTTGTCCACGTACCTGGAGTTTTATGGTTTGGACAGTTTTTCACGTAATGTCCTTCCTCACCACAACCGAAGCACGGCCCCTTAGCTGGTCTTCTTTCTTGTGGCCTTCCTCTTTCTGTTTGTGTAGACTCTTTATTCTCTAATCGAGCTAACCGTTCTGTCAGTTGTTGGATTGTCTTCCGAAGCTCACGCATTTCAGAAACAGATTCAGTTGATTCTTTCTCTGCAACCACTGACTGTCGAGCCTGGCCAGAACGAGGTTGTTTTGTAGTCACCTCACTCTTGCTTTCCCTCACTTCTTCTTCTGCCAGTCTTACAACTTGTAGTAAGCGATCAAATGATTCACAACCTCTGTACTCATGCCTTGCTATGTTCTTCACCTGTTCCTCTCGTAGACCCCTCCAGAACACAGTCCTCAGCGTTTCATCCACAGCTGTGTCTGTTATGCCGCCACGGTCTCTTGCCTTATGAATGGCTAATTCTAAGCGACATCCATAATCAGCACAACTTTCACCTTCTTTCTGTACACTATTGTAGAATTGCTGTAGCAATGTTGCACCACTTTCCACAACACCATACCTTCCTTCCAACTTAGCAACAATGTCATCCAAGGTGGCACCTGACCCTAAGCGCATAATGATTTCATAGGCCTGACCTCTTAGTGACCTTCTGATGATAGGGACCAACACGTCAGAACTATGAGTGGCACGTAAACACTCAATCTCATACTTCCAGGCGACAAAACTAACATCAGCCTTGTTACTTGCAATACCAGAAAACGTGGACAGACGTGGTGGTTGAAACATGGCTGGCGGCAACATTACAGGAATATTACTACTGTAATTACCAGAAAGGTTATTAGTAGTTGTTCTCACCTTGGAGCCATCTGACGACTGGTCAGGTATAGGTGGTGGCGTTGTATTATTACCATCGACATGTCTTGCTTTATTTTCATTTCTTCTAAGCTGTTTTCTCATGAAAGAAGGAACTAGAGCAACTGTTAGTACTGAAGAGCCAAGTTCAACCTTATTGAGTGTGTTAATGGCCTGAAGTGCATGTGTTTTATCAGCATATTGAAACAGACCATATCCCTCATGTTGTTGTGTTTCAGCATCAATCGGTAACACAACCTTAACGATCTCACCAAACTCCTGAAAACGTTCTACAATTTGTTCTTTACTGAACTCAGGGGGAATATCATCAACAAGTACAGAACACTGCATGTCACTCTCAGGAACACCTTCAGAAGCCATTATTAAGCAGTATGTAAAAATGACCTAAGAACTGTGAAAATACAAGATGTTAATGATGCAATTTATGTTTACAAACGGAAAAAAAAAAAGAAT
The DNA here is from genome assembly GCF_978046115.1 of Saccoglossus kowalevskii. Taxonomy (NCBI): domain Eukaryota; kingdom Metazoa; phylum Hemichordata; class Enteropneusta; family Harrimaniidae; genus Saccoglossus; species Saccoglossus kowalevskii. The sequence goes on along the minus strand of NC_140650.1, from coordinate 12,830,668 downwards.
CTATATTCTAGTGACCATGTAGCATACACTATGTCTACCAACAGGGGATAATTGTAACAATGTAACAAATGGCATACACTGGTAACTGCACAAGGTGGATGACACTTGTAGTATATAAAAGTTTGCACTGTAACAGTATTAGGTACACTGAATGAATAATATTAAGTAAAGGATACACTGTAGCACATGGATGGTCACACTGTAGCCACTTGCTTCAAGTTCAAAGTAGACTGTTGTGACCTAACACCTAAGTGTTAAAAATACTAAGATTCTTAAAATTTGTAAAATACACTGTAGAAATACAAAAATACAAGTAGAATGATGTAAAATAAAATATCAATGCACAACAAAAAGGGTAGTGGGAGTCCTGACCAAACTAGTCCAATTCAACTCAGTATACTACTACTGTACACTAAGGGTGCTGTACAAGCACAGCCTACAATTCAAGTTTTCAAACAGTAGATACACAACTTAAAAATACAGCAACACAGCCCCAAAAACGTTGGGCGCCAAATGTAAGGGTAGGGTACTCAGGTATTTAGCAACAATACCAACCCCAGTGCAATTATAACACTATATCCACTAAGATAACGACTGTGTGCTGATCGGACTGAATGATCGTGGGGACTAATACGCGTTGGTGTTGCTCAACACAATATATAAATAGTTAAATTAATAAAGACACTACTATGCAAAACATACGTCTCATAGATGTATTATTGGAATGCACTATCATAGTATATACATGTAGTACACATTGGTGGATAAGAATAAAAGATACATAACACACGGGGTCAGAAATACAATTTACACTATAGGGGTACTATAGTGATAGATGCAGTTCAATATACACACGATTCAACTATAATGTCCTATTTACGGGATTGTCCCATGTCGGCCCGGGCAATGTAGATGACCACAGGAAGCTAGTAGACGGTAGATTGACACATTCGGAGAATTCCTCGGAGATAAGGCAGCAGCCAGATACAGGAAGTGAGACGAACAATCAAATTCAGCAAAACGGTTCAATATAAAAAAATGTCAGAACATCAGGTACAAGAATAAACACTTCAACGCAGAACTCAGATAACAACAAGAAATGTCACGAATTTCCCTCACCACGCAAATTTACTCATTTGCATAATGCACATGTGTAGACCAACCTCTAAGACGATATTGTCATATCACGGCTATTTGTCAACAGAACTGTCAATAATGGCTCAGATACTGCTGCTGGCACTAAGAGTTCACAATCTGTACGATAGAGTCATACACACACCCTTCAGACAATGCTAACACGATCCCGAAAGCTTCACGGCACCAACGTAGCAACCAGCATAGGAGGCAGCCATCTTGTACACAGTAAAACACACTATTGACTTATGAGTAAGCAAATAACACCGAATAAACGGCAAGGTAAAGACTATGTCTAATTATAGTAAATACGTACTGCGTGCGTGACTCGAACCGGCGCTCGCGTACGGCACCTAATCGCCTAGCTTCACGCCACTACACGTCTTCCCCTCGGCCACCGGGCATCCCCAAAAAAGGATGCTTAATAACCGAGCTTATTACGTGCAGAGAATGTGAAACCCGTCCACGCGATACGCGCCACACAGCATAGCCAGAATGCGGCAAAGGCCTTCAGATCTGGCTGTAGTAGGATGGTGAAAGTAATGGTACAGCATTTTAACAGTGAATAAGTACTGAGAAATAATTTTTAAACTCATAGTTGCTGTCGACATAGGAAGTAAAGTAAGCAAATAACACCGAATAAACGGCAAGGTAAAGACTATGTCTAATTATAGTAAATACGTACTGCGTGCGTGACTCGAACCGGCGCTCGCGTACGGCACCTAATCGCCTAGCTTCACGCCACTACACGTCTTCCCCTCGGCCACCGGGCATCCCCAAAAAAGGATGCTTAATAACCGAGCTTATTACGTGCAGAGAATGTGAAACCCGTCCACGCGATACGCGCCACACAGCATAGCCAGAATGCGGCAAAGGCCTTCAGATCTGGCTGTAGTAGGATGGTGAAAGTAATGGTACAGCATTTTAACAGTGAATAAGTACTGAGAAATAAAAATGCTGTTAAAATGCTGTTAAAATGCTGTTAAAATGCTGTACCATTACTTTCACCATCCTACTACAGCCAGATCTGAAGGCCTTTGCCGCATTCTGGCTATGCTGTGTGGCGCGTATCGCGTGGACGGGTTTCACATTCTCTGCACGTAATAAGCTCGGTTATTAAGCATCCTTTTTTGGGGATGCCCGGTGGCCGAGGGGAAGACGTGTAGTGGCGTGAAGCTAGGCGATTAGGTGCCGTACGCGAGCGCCGGTTCGAGTCACGCACGCAGTACGTATTTACTATAATTAGACATAGTCTTTACCTTGCCGTTTATTCGGTGTTATTTGCTTACTTTACTTCCTATGTCGACAGCAACTATGAGTTTAAAAATTATTTCTCAGTACTTATTCACTGTTAAAATGCTGTACCATTACTTTCACCATCCTACTACAGCCAGATCTGAAGGCCTTTGCCGCATTCTGGCTATGCTGTGTGGCGCGTATCGCGTGGACGGGTTTCACATTCTCTGCACGTAATAAGCTCGGTTATTAAGCATCCTTTTTTGGGGATGCCCGGTGGCCGAGGGGAAGACGTGTAGTGGCGTGAAGCTAGGCGATTAGGTGCCGTACGCGAGCGCCGGTTCGAGTCACGCACGCAGTACGTATTTACTATAATTAGACATAGTCTTTACCTTGCCGTTTATTCGGTGTTATTTGCTTACTTTACTTCCTATGTCGACAGCAACTATGAGTTTAAAAATTGACTTATGAGGGCGCTTTTGCACACAAACTGTGAGGGCGCACTAATACAAAATACATATATCCTACAATACGTTTAAAAATGCAAATTACTTCTGAATAATGACGAAATGATAGAAAAAACATTATTATTTAGAAGTGTTTCAAAAAACCTTGTAAAAAGAACACTTGATATAGATAAATATGTACTAATAATATTATATATATAAACAATAATGAAATCGCACAGTGCCATTTAGTAAGACTACATTGAGGTGAAGCCGAGCACATTATCACATTTAGACTTTTCTCTGAATCTATTGTGACACTGTGGGATTCGTTATTCTTGTTATAAATCATCAGCATCAGAATTAAACAAATTTAGTTACATTTGAGGGCTCGTTTTTGAAATGAATTTACTTGCAAATAGAGGTTTACATTAACGATAGTGTAATCGTATGATAATGCAAATCTATGACGTCATCAAAACCTCTAATTCTGATATATATATAAATAACAGTATATAATGCATTTCTGAAAATTGAATGGCCATTAATTGGAAATAATTATTTTTTTTTCGTTTTTCGCTATAAAATTATTGAACATTGTACTTCTTACATTATTGGTAAATAATTTCATTTTAGCACTTCATCTATAAAGTACCATGACAAAATTATTAAGAAATATTAGATTGCGAACAAATACTAATGGTATGTAAGATAATTTTACAAGACAAAAATCGTTCAAATATACACACTATTTATGTTATATGATTTAAAACACATTACGTAATATGCTACGATATCCTCATATTATGACAAGCGACATTAATTATACATAAATACAAAACATTATTTCTAATAATATTACATACAGGGCAGCAGAGAACTTCACCTTGTTGTCTGGGATCCTAAATCTGCTTTAAAACTCAACACTTAGAGAAACTAATATTAATGTTAGAGCTTGTATTACTTCTAGGTCCATTCGTGTTGAGACACATAAAGTGCCCTGGCATGTATTTTTTATTATATGTGCTCTGCGTGTAACGAGTTGCACTCTAAATTTGACCACCAGGTTCTAATAGTGGAAAATTAAAATATATAGATAGAAATAGCCATGGGCTGGATATGAATTCTTTGAATTTTCGTGGTTAAAAAATGATGCTTGGGAGATCACACTTGAAAACACTGTTCATGAAACTTGTAGTGATTCAATTAGATGCATCTTATAAGTTTTGATACGCAGTTAATTATATAATTAGCATATTATCTTATGGGCAATTTATATGTAGATTATTTACATGGAAGACTGTTCCAAAGTGTCTATTATGCCGCTGGTTTATTTACAAATACACAAATCATGCAACCCAACCTGGTACACATTTACATTCAAGTTACCGGAACGTTGACAGATTTGTAATGCACGGTCATACTTATACATTTATTAAACGCTCTTCAAATAAGCTTTAAATGTCACAGTGTCATTCGTTCTTATACAAACATTTTTGCCCATGTGCCCTCCAGCAAGATTGAAATGGAATCCCAAAAATTAAGATGAATCACTTTTACTGCTGGAGAGGTCGTTTTTGTTTTAGAAAAAAAAAAGAAATTGTATGCTGTGAACCCCTGATTTCTTTCGTTTTTATGCATTTTTAGTTTATGTAATGTGAATTTCAATCTACCAAATTACACATAATTATAGTAATGTGTCAAGATCACCATACAATGTACGATTTTCTGTTGCGACAGTGAATAAGCACAACTAGTCGTGTCACAGCAAATGTTGTGTGCATCATTGTCATATCATATCGGCTTAGATGCACACTGCTTTTCACGCATTCAAAACTACACAAGTATGTAATCCTTGGAATATGATATCCAGTAGAGAAAATTGCCAACAACAATTATTAACATGTAAATATATTGTCAAATGGATGGGTAATTAGATACCGAACTTGAAAAATGTACGTTTATTTGATCCACAAGAGAGGTGTGTTGTTTTAAGATCCACGAACAGACAAGAATGTGAAGAATGGAGTGGCATCAAACGTATGCTTATTCATAACGTGTGACGAATGGCGGTTTTATTAGAATTGATTCACGGGATGTCATGGTTGTAATGCAAACTACTGATTAAATACGTTACCAGAAAACTGAGGGTTTCGACATGAGAGAGCATTCCAGTGAAAAACGTCAGGTTCCCGAAAGATGAACTGACATTTCTACATGGAGTACCGCTGAATCATCTTGTATGGGTTAACGTACGTGTGGCCGATTAAAATTCAGTTAAAGGGCGGTGGTCGTCGCTCTGCGTCCTGTTCGATATGGGACTCATAGCGACGTATACAACGCGTGTAAAATACATTGTTTATTCGCATGAAATTCGAACACACGCTGCGCGACGACCACCGCGCTTTAAAGTACTGTAATGAAACGGTTTTCTTTCTTTCCAGGGGTTCAATCCTCGGGGCGGACATCCTGGCAACCCGCGGCAGTGAAAACAAAGGCGCAAGACTCGCGGAAAACGGTACTTTGGGATGACTGTTGAGACTCCTCTGAACAGTGTAACAAGATTAGCCCTACGTGTGTAACATATATAAATTTGGTTGTTCAGGATTACTTCAAAGTTGAGTTTGTGGTGTTTTTTCGAATTTTCACCGGCTCGACCGGCGTTCCACAGCAGCGTGCACAGAGCCCATAGAAATGCATGTACAGTCGTGCGCGTCGTAGCAACGTGGATAGCCCTGATTTTTTAGGTGTTTACATAGTCAACATATTCACACGAGTCAGACTTGAATATGCACTAAACAAGTGACAATTATGTTTTTTCTAATTAAAATACCTAATGAGCATCTGCCATAATTTTGGATTGTTGGCAAACCTCTGTATCAGAGGAATCGTGGTACTAATGATCACAGCGCCACCACGTGACATAAATAACAATATTCCTCACTAGATACAGAGAGCAGTATTCAAATCAAAGAGAATAACTTATACAAGCATACACATCATATCACATTAATCTGCACACACAACAAAAAACAATAAATTCTCAGACAATCAGTAACCCCCGAAAATGTTACCTAATTTATTAAGGCAGGGGTTAGGATAATTAATTGAAATATTGAAACAATTGATACAGAACCACACCTAATACAAACCAAATAAGACAAATATTGTTAATAATAAAATTTATTGAAAAATATAGTCTTACATACAAACTTGAGTACTGTACTTTCCTGAATAACCCAACACCAGCATTACCATGAAATAGTTACATCTGTAGTTTCTTAAAACTCAAATAGAAAATTTGATAAGGTAAATTTTAAGTAATGCAGAGACTTGAGTAAAAGCATTAGTAACTTAAATCAGTGCAACTACAGAATTATTACTGCAATATGTGAATTGGAATCCTGTGTCATATTGAATTCATAATACCTAAGTAACTAAGACCAGGAACCAGACATTTTACAGAATTTTTTTTTTTATCTGTGTCAGAGGATGCTGAATTTTGTCACATGGCAGCAATAGTTTTTTCACTCACACAACCTAAAATCCATTTCTGTGATGCAGTTTTACATTTTGATTTATTGTCTTGCTAAACACAATTTATCGTGATGATGAGTGAGAATTTTGATATAATTGTGATGACAAGTATTTACAAATCATTGATTAGAAAATGTTGTACGTGATTTTAATGACATGACAACAATAAAAAATTAAAATCAATCACAAATGAATCCAAGTATTTTTGAATACTGTAACTATTGCATTTGGTAAAAAAACACGAATTAATTCATGTGCTATAAGGGCCTTTATTAAATAAAGGTAAAAACATATTTAAGATTGATCAATACAGTCTCAATGAAGGTCTATTGTGAGAATAAAAATCGGGGTCACAGACCAAACTATACCGGTTACCGGTGCTATACCGGTAAATGAGTTACTAATTGAAGCTGATTGCAAAAAAGTAAAACATGATATGTTCAATTAAAAAAATGCTTCCAAAAAAAAAAATATATATAAATGGGGTCACAGATTGATTTTAAGTACCAGAAAGTTTCAACAGTTTTTCTTATGCTAATACACAGAAAGTGGTAAATGTGTCCTCATGTCAAAGATTCTTGCATGGCCACTTCAAAAACACCTATTATTGTGAAATTGTATTGATCAACATAAGAAATTACCATATAAACACAGGCTTAAAGTATTTAGAAAGCATACAAAAATTAAATTTACAGTTGTTCCATCCACATAACTGAAAAAAAAAGATTCGTTTAAAGGGTCATATGCTACGTCGCTGACTATTTAAAATTTCATTGTTTTGCGTTAACAGTTTGCGTGATTTGGTAATTGAATGAAATTGGTGAGAACAAAATATAAGCAGTGATATTTTCACTGACTTGCAAACATTGCCTCTTATAAAATTGAATTACTTTTCAGCTGAGGGTCCTCTGAAATACATGTAGCTTTGCAATTTACTAAAATGCTTGAATCAAATCAGTGAAGCATACCGGTACTTTATTTGCACCTCTTATTACGTCACTACTTATGATATTAATTGAAGGTGATTATGAAATAATGAAATTGTCAGAAAACATCTAAAACATATGTCTAATCATAGTGAAAAAATATTTATCTTGCATAACTCGACTCAGAAAAAAAAAATACTGTCAGCAGAAATTAATAATAAATTATTATGTAATATTAATAAATATAAGAACGACTCAATATTCTGTCTTAAATATGTTAAACTGATACCAAATATTAAATCATATAATAACTCTACAGTAATTGCGTAGAATTCATAAATTTCAAAATTACACATTGAGATATGTTCTAAAATGTTTCTTAATGCTCCTGCTCGTGTGAGAGAAAAGTGTGATCAGATACTAGTACACGTATGTTTGTTGTTGTTCCCCCCCCCCCCTGCCCCTGCATAAGCACAGCTATACATTAGTTATTTTTATTGTTACAAACCACAAATATTTATTCTGAGAATGTAATGAGATTATATTATTGTTTCAGCCTACCTTTTTCACACAGATTTGAGCAATTGCCTGATTTTTGCATTTGCAACACCATCTATCGCATTCAAGGTGACCAATTATCATGATCACATCACATACCACAGCACACTACACTGAAGATCAAATAGACTGGCTCAGTCATGGCAATTTGAATTTCTATTACAAAACTTCAAAGAGAATGATGCAAAAGTAATAAAAGAAGGATGTGATAGTGTAAGTGTAAGAAGTAACAGATAGCAGAAAGGCTGTACTCTTACATGTACATTATGGTGAGGGCGTAGCAGTTTTTTGTACACAGCCTACATGCACAAGTACATGTATGTACAGGAAAAATAAACTATTGAAAACATATATTTCGAAAAAGATAATTTTAAGTTGATCTTGAAATAGGGCAATATCGGATATTTTTGTTAACAACCATACCATAAAAACAGCTCTGGAATAATAGCATCATCTACAGGCGATATTTTAGATGTACAATAAAAAGCACAAGAAATTTAATTGGTTCATTTAATACTGACTTTCCTTTTCTTTCTTGTATTGTGTGAAACTGGGTTACGTACACAAGTATAAATATATATGAATAATAATGTATATAAACCACAGAGCAGTAAAAACTATTGATATGAAAAGACAAAAAAAAAGAGATACATATAAGATCAGACATTATTTGCATATTGAATAGTTCAAGGTGTTTTGAAAAAAATTATATTAAGACTATTAGAGACAAAAAACATGTACAAATACAACATAATAAACATCAAATAATCAAAATTAAAATAACGGCATTTCTATATGTGCATACATTCCCTATCAAACGTTCTGATACTTGGGCATTCAACTGAGATGTTTTGTATCAATTCTGTACAAATAAAAGAACACACTTTGATGTAGGACAAATAGAAACAAATTATTACCGACTGCGAGAAAATAAATTTAGTTTTATTGCACCTATATTTGTTTCCAAATGTTGCCACCACATTGTACATAATTACATAATTACATAATTTGTACATAATTACTTGCAACTGATACATCTCACAACTTGCGAAGGTGACATTTTTGCAACTGCCACTTTTTAGCAACTGCTAAACATGCATGTACATTTCATTTATTCTCAACTCATATGAATACGATGAAAATATAGAATGCCACATGCTAGCCTGATTTGCATGATTTTCAAATAAAGAAGTCATTTGAACCTGTCCGCAACACTTTCAAATTGGCCCATCTAGCATTTTTCGAAGGGGTAAATTTTTTTCGATGTCAGATGTACATAAATGATTACTTGCTGAGTACTGAGCCAAGTGTTTGGTCAGAACGAAAACAATGATATATAACAGCTGAAACACTATAAAGTCTGATACAAATTTTTACAAATTACTGTCAATAACAGTGATACAGCATATGCGTATATATTGATAACACACGTATGACGGTCCATTCTTGTAATGCTGCGTCATTTGAAAAAAAACAAAACATTTACAACGATCCATCCTTCACATGATTATTTTATAGTAAAAATTAAAATTCATTAAAGGCACTTTTTCTTGAAATTTCACTGATATCCACAGAAAAACAAAATGGCAAGGTTACATTCAGAGTATCATGTACAATAAAAAAAACAAAATGTAAGATTACAAATTAGAGAGTAGTTTAATAGACAGATACATTTCCCAATGCATTCTAGAAGCTGGAATGAAATCAACATGTCAATTCCAGTGTAAATTAAATAATTAAACAAGTACTCATTTACAAAGGTAGGTAATGTACCTGTGTGCCTGAGCAAGTGTGAGGAGCCATCACCATAGCGACCAAGGTGGTAATCGTAAAGTGTGCATAGGAATTCCTGTGATGTTGACTGGTATGGAGATAATAGCACCAGGCATACCATTAGCTTCTAATGACTGTTTTATAAGGTATCTGTTAAAATAAAAATAAAAAGGGTTAATATAAAAAGGCTGAATAATTTTTAATGTGTCGAAGTTCAGCATACATGACAAAGGCCACACCAACTTAATTTTATGGATGACATCCGCGCGCGCATTAGTTTTCGCCTGTTCTCAAAAAAAAACAACAAAAACCCACGACGAGTCTTCACAGATTGGTTTTCTGTCCGGAACTTGCCGACTCATATTGTCACAAAGCGGCGGCTTGGCGTAAAACTCGTTTTGGACTACCTCAAAACGTGCCAATTTTGTCGTAAATGATTCCAACATGGCAACCGCGCCACCAAAATACAAGAGCATAAAAGTACAGAGGAAAAACAGAGGGATTGTTGTAGACTGGTATGCAATTGACGTCGGCCAGGGAGATGTGATGTTAACACAGCTATACGAAAGATTGGTAGCGGCAAGCGAGTTTCGCCCAGACAACTTTAAGAACATATTGTCCAGAGTGGCTGTCCCGCGTTTCTTCTGCAACGATGAAAGAAATGGGAGAGGAGTGGAGGTGTATGGTGGCCTAAAAGTTGGTCAGGTGACAAGTCAGTTCGGATGCTTTGTTCACATTGAAGTCGACAAAACTGCAACGAAAGCAGAGGAAGCTCCTCGCCGAAGTCCGCTTTCGAGGTGAAGAAAATGTTCTTCTTATTTTTTTTTTTCATTTTCTGATTCGAATAATTTGCTTGCACTCACAGTGCAATGTTTTGTTAGTTATTGTCATAAAGTAGTGATATGTACATTCCGCCTTGACTTGTACTGAAAATGGTGTTTATGCTGTACCTTGAATGCAGTTTTTCTGACTGAAGGTACTTCATCATGACTACATGTACTAGAGCTTGTCTGAAATGGTTATACCTGTGACAGCAATACAGTACGAGATGTGTACATCAACATGTGCTTCCTACAAATAAAGACTTCTTGTTTTTTTTTTTTGATACACTCTGTTCTTTGATTCAATTTGTAATACCAGCGCCGTAGTCTGTGGTTTTAGCAGGATTTTTTTTTTTGGCAGGATTTTTTTTTTTCGCCCTCTCGCATTAGTTTTGGGGTCTCCAGAGGATGTCATCCATACAATTAAATCAGTGTGGCCTAACATGCACTAAAAAAATTATAATTGTTAATTGACACTGAACACCAAAGGCCACGAATGAGAACGAGAAAGACACTACACTCGTTGTTTTTCCATCAATATGTTCGATTCTCTCTTGTCATCTCATCTACTATTCCTAATATTGGTACCATGGTTACATAGGTCAGAGAAACGGTGATGCGGTGACGAAAGAGAAGAGACTGTTTGAGGAGTAGAAACAAGCCTAGTGACCAACTCACATGTAAAATGAATGTCAGTTCACCGGGCCTACACTGGAAATGAGTTTTAGGTTTTCTGGTGTTGTGTATATGGCCTGTACATTCTAAATGTCATATATAATTATTTGGGACAAAAAAAAAAAAAAAAAAAAAATAATAAAAAAACGCATTGTTCATTTGTCGTATTCAAAGCATTTTTTTCAGTCTTACCCATCTTTGCCGAGGAGGAATAACGCTGGTATATTCGCACCCCGCTGTGTTTCATCATTTATCATATCTATATACTGCCAGTCATTGGTAAAAACATTATCATGAATAATTACTGCTAACGCTCCAAACGTCTCAGCCATTATTGTTTTTGAGAGAAAAGAACAGCCACTGAAACATATGAAGAAAAGAAAGAAGAAATAGACAAATGAAAAAAAAAAATATTTTAATGAATTTGTCTCTGGCATCATCAATATTATGATCATAATCACCATTCATTTGGCAAAGTAACAAATCAGCCTCACAAACATGTGTTATTATTTAAATATCTTAATCCTAGTTGTGATAAATAATTGAAAAAATTAGAAAACTAGCTTTAATTTACATTTTTGTACATCAAAATACATTCTGAATATTAATAATGGCGGGTTCACATACAATGTACATGTAATTGATGTGGTAGTCACCTTGTACAGTAGCAAGGTCATCATACTATGCTTATTGTTTCCTTATTCAGCAAGATAAGGATGAACTGATAAAAAAGAAAAGATTCCTGGGAATCTACGTGTAAGTGTGATGGTCTTCAGAGTATACAAATATATTGCCTCACAGAGCCCAGAATTCAGCCATTCCAATCCATGGTAACTCATTTTAGACTGAAAAGTTAAGAGGTTTTAACATCCTCTTATCATATTCATGAATCACTCAGCATCAGAGTGCAGCTTTAAAATTAACAAGCAGCCTGTCGGCTGAGATAGCTCCGCTGTTAGCAGTGCACATGGCAATTAAAGAACAGAAGATATCATTAGAAAATGAACAAATCTGAGAGAGGTCCACATGTAGTACCTATATGTACAATATATCAAAGCAATTGGACTTGAGGTTTTTAACAAGAAGTTGAAAATATCACTTTTTACCAAAAATGACAAAAATATTCACCAAAATTAGAAAATTAAAGATATCATTACAAAATGAACAAATCTGAGAGAGAGGTCCACATGAAGTACCTATATATGTAATATCAAAACAATTGGACTTGCAGTTTTTAACAAGAAGTTGAAAATATCACTTTTTACCAAAAATTACAAAAATATTCACCAAAATTAGAGAATTGAAGATATCATTGTGAAATGAACAAATCTGAGAGAGGTCCACATGTAGTACCTATATATGTAATATCAAAGCAATTGGACTTGCGGTTTTTAACAAGAAGTTGAAAATATCACTTTTTACCAAAAATTACAAAAATATTCACCAAAATTAGAAAATTGAAGATATCATTGTGAAATGAACAAATCTGAGAGAGGTCCACATGTAGTACCTATATATGTAATATCAAAGCAATTGGACTTGTGGTTTTTAACAAGAAGTTGAAAATATCACTTTTTACCAAAAATTACAAAAATATTCACCAAAATTAGAGAATTGAAGATATCATTGTGAAATGAACAAATCTGAGAGAGGTCCACATGTAGTACCTATATATGTAATATCAAAGCAATTGGACTTGCGGTTTTCAACAAGAAGTCGAAAATATCACTTTTTACCAAAAATGACAAAAATATTCACCAAAATTAGAGAATTAAAGATATCATTACAAAATGAACAAATCTGAGAGAGGTCCACATGTAGTACCTATATATGTAATATCAAAGCAATTGGACTTGCGGTTTTTAACAAGAAGTCGAAAATATCACTTTTTACCAAAAATTACAAAAACATTCACTAAAACTAGAGAATTAAAGATATCATTACAAAATGAACAAATCTGAGAGAGGTCCACATGTAGTACCTATATATGTAATATCAAAGCAATTGGACTTGCGGTTTTTAACAAGAAGTCAAAAATATCACTTTTTACCAAAAATGACAAAAATATTCACCAAAATTAGAGAATTGAAGATATCATCATGAAATGAACAAATCTGAGAGAGGTCTACCCAAGGTACATATACACCAAGTATCAAAGCATTCAGGCTTGTAGTTTTCAAGAAGAAGTCGAAGAAGTAAAACATTGACACGGAAGACAACGGACAATCACTCATATGATAAGCTCCGCTCGACAAAGTCGACAGCGGAGCTAAAAAGTCAAAGTACTTATTGCTATTCAGCTACTGAAATATCATTTCCTATATCAAAACCACACAACAACACTGTCAAATTATTGCACTGTCTGTGGCAGCAAAATTGTTAAAATGACTAAAAGCAATTATGACTAAAAATGACTAAAAGCAATTATGAAATTATGACAAGATTATAATATAGACATACCCTCTTTCTATGAGAGCAACTGCTCCTCTGATTTCCTCGCCATTGTATAGTTGTGAGCAGCAATGCGCAGGATTCGTGGGAATTAAGTTTATCTGGTCGTACATGTGTGTCTAGTAACAAGAAGAAACAAATCAAATCTATCTATTTATGGAGTAAAACAAATCATGAAAAACTACCTAAATAAAAATCTCTTTCTACTGTATACTTGTATTTTGCATATATAGTGTTCTTATAAAATGGATGATTGCACATACAGTTATTTATCGTTATTACACCATGCATTTATCACATTCGCACTGATCATTGATCAAGTTCGCATCACAGATTTTGATTCGGACTACAGTTGTTAAAATGTGTGCAAGATTGACAAAAAGACAATAAATGGCCATTGCGAATGCAATCAATATGAGATGCAAAAGCAATAATATGTGACCGCAATATATAAATGAATGAAGCGAATTGCAAACAATGATAGGTTGCATGGAAGCCGTATATATGGTAATAAGGATTAATAAGAGCGTGTAAGAGTGAGAGATGAGATTACACTTGAATTGAAGAAGTAAAGAATTGAGCAGCCATTGTCTAAATAATTTGAAATACTTACAAATACTCCGCCAACACTTTTAGCTGGTCTCATTTTAAAAGTGTAGTTAATATCCGATGGATATAAAACTCTAAAGTATAAATTTTCATTTGCACTATAACCTGCGAGAAATAAACAGATAATAAAAAAAAGAAAAAAAGAAGCAGTTGTGGAAAATCAGTGACATTTTTTCTTAGTTTACAATATTTTGTATATGATCAGATGATTGTATGGATAACTGGTACATTATAGAATGGTTAGTCCAGATTTACGAGTTTTTGGGTAGTGCGGTAATGTGTGCAGAACATGACGAATGTAAAATCTGTATTAGAAGCTGCAGATTCTATTTGGATAGATTATAAAATGAAATGCCCTTTATACTTGTCATTTTATAACCGGCTTCTAACATGGCTATGCGCCCTCCAATAATAAAATGTTGTATTAGATTAACCAACCATGTGTGTTCTTTTGATGATTTCATGTCAATCAAGATCAGCTGACAAAGCCATGTTTTAACGAACTTCTCCCAATTTATACAGAGAATATAAATCATGAATCTGGCGATCTGATTGGTGGAAGGCGCATAGCCATGTTAGAAATAATAATACAATGCATCTACACATATGAGAAATGGTGAAATTTTGGTTCTCCAATACCATTTTATATTCACTGTAAGATGCCTTTGCTATGCCATCAAACATCACGTGGGGTTTGACAAATTGCTAAAGTATTTGGGGTATTTCCGTACTTAATAATCAATTTTGATGAAGTAAGAGTAATATTCCATTTTTCAAAAATCAACATTTCAATATTGAGCTACATGTACAAGAAAAGGATTGCATCGTAATTTACAATCTAATTATTTATTTGTCTACTTCTTTGACTTACGACACAACTTTCCCCTTCATGGACTGTGGCACGATGTATCATATTTTAAAACAACGTTTTTAAAAAGCGTTATGAGGTCAAAATTTAGGTCACGCTATAGTAGACGAACTGGGAATTTGAAATCAAACCTTTTATAGTATCTCTGAATACCGCGAACATCATTTCTGTGGCCTTATTTCGGGTTTTTCGAAAATAACACCTCTCTATTTGCACAGTGATCATGTGATTACACGGTAACATTTTTTTGTTGAAATATTTTTTTCATATTATTTGAAAAATAAGCTTTCTAAAAATATATAACTTGTTGGGATTCAAAAAATATGTTACTGCAGAAATGTGCTATGCAATTGCAATAGCAAAAACCTCTACCACATCCTTAATACAGGTTTAGTTTACATCAGGTTCAGTCATGGTTAAGGATTTTCATGTACATAGCTTTCACATACCTACATGTATATATTTAGGGAAAACATAAAACATTCATTAAAATTTAGTTGGCTAACGTGGCAATAAAACTAATGCAATGTAGCAATACCAATTGTCATTTGATAATTTAATAATATATCACATAATCAAAAAAAAAACAAAAAAAACAAAAACATTTTGTTATTTAAACATTTAAAAAAAAAAAATTTGATACCAGCTGCTTGAAACACAGAAGAAGCCCAGAGTTATGGCACAGTTACAAGGATTCAATATTGTTTCCATAATTATTCTGTAAAGTGAGAGGCCTCAGGGCAATACATGTAGTAAAGCCAACATTTTCCAACAAGCTTTTACAGTAATTAGACTGGTAAACCATGCAGGCCATATGGTTATAGGTATTTTGAATTGAATGTAATTTTTTTAATGAGCCATATGGACCTACGTATATGAACTGAATATTTGAGAGTTGGGTTGTTTGACTGATTTATTTTACAAATTCAGATAATACTATTATTCATACTATACTTCATGTAGATGATTCGATTATTAAATAATTAATAAATATATATTGATAATTCGTGATTTTACACTATATCCATGCAGTCACTTGAAGGCTGAACATTCGATCAATACTAATTATTATACCCCTCCCTCCGATTTTTCATTCCTACACACCGATGTTAAATCGGGAAAAATAATGCAACTAGTACTTATCGAAATATTCAGTGACAACATGACAACATGAAGCAATGCATTTGTCATTTTGTCAAGTTTTAAGGATGTCCACATAGGTCACGTACATTTTGTGACAGTCCCTCAACAACAAGAACGTAGACAACATGTACACTGATACACACTGCTCAATAACACTGCGTCAACATATCAATAGCCCAAGCATGTGCGTGCGTAGGCATTGTCGGAAACAAGCCAAAAAAAAACGCGTTTCATCAAAGACACCAGTATGAATGTGCGGTCGCACGTTTGTGTTGTTGATACACGTCATCGCTAATCCGACAGTCTTGTGTCCCATAAAACTGAGTTTGACTTGCCAGATATATGTATATGCAGTTTCAATGCTTAAATAAAACACTTCACACTAGGTTCGAATGCGTAAACTATTACCTGATATTAGCGCTAGAGGAACAGTCAGAATATACAAGATAAACAAGCGCAAAAGTTCGTCCGCAACAGTTCCAGGCGTCGCCATTTTGAGAAACTTTGAGTTCAACTTTGACCTCTGGGAAATTCCATTTTTTTCCTTCGCCGAGGAAGCATAACACGTACATGATAGAGTGATGTTCTTCCAACCACTTTGTTTTTGTTTTTAATTTTTAATTTTAGTTTTTAATTATTTTTTCATACAAATATCTCTCGTACTCACTTTATCTAACAAATAAAGCTAATTAATATTACATTAGTTAAATTTTGAGCAGCCACCCCTATATCGAAAAAGTGTTTACAAACATAACTTCCGGGTTGTGGGCTAAGCGTCGAAAAACATGGGACTTCTAGAAAAATCTCGATTTAAATGATATTTCTAATCATTTTACAACGGTTTTCTGTAACTCGTGACGCCAATGAATTGACCAAGACTAGTTAGATTGCTATTTATGTCAATTTGATTCGGTTATTTAACCACAATTATGGAACAAGACGTCGATCTGCCGAGGGTGAAGTTCGCCCCTGACGCTGGTATTGATAGTTCTGAAAGTCAGCGTGACTGTGACAGCGATGGATCCATGGTCAAACCCAAGAAGAATGCCGCTGATCGAGAGGTCTGTATATATAATTTTAAATAACAGTGGTTCACACCGGCGCAACGCGTACACTTATCTAGTAAGTAAACTCAGAAACTCGAATACCAGAACAAACGGAAGGAATCGAAGTGCTTTGTTCATTTGGACATTGATTTTGTGTTCTCCAAGATCTGGTATTTGGTTGATAATGTACGGACTTGTGTTGGGAAGAGTCTCACAGTTGTGCCCGCACTGATACGCTCGGAAGACAAATCTCTTTCAGTCTTTGTATCATGGAACAACCGTATAATATATTGGGAAGGTTATTATAACGAATGAAAATATTGTTGTTTTTATATGGACAACACGTGGTAGCAATGTGCGATTGGAAATATGCAGTTTGAGTCCAACATTATAATACCATAAACAAACATACAAGTCGTTCACTACTGAACCTTTTATCAGTGCACAACGCCCCAAAATGCTCAACAACTGACTTCCCACCAAAGAACACAAAGTGTTATACATGTACAGGGCAAGGTGGTATGTTAATGGACATGTAACAGCCGAAAAAGTCACATACAACAGCAAGTTACTTCAAAAACAGAGCAAAATGTGAAATTATTTGTCTCTCTGCCTCAGTCTGACCTTGGGCACAGGGTTAAGCTCATAACATAAATAGAATCCTTATTTCAATAGTAACAGAAAACTAAAATCATATAGTTTTCATATTCATATCGAGAAATATTAATATTTTTATTCTCCCACTACTGCGTGTACACAGACACAGAATGGTATTGGTTGGTTCAGTAAGTTATTGTTCTTGTGCGTGGGGGGGGGGGGGGTTGTGTGCAGCATGGAGCTCTATGTGGTCAGCTTGCTGACTTTGAAATGAATGACTTGTTTGTTTGTTCATGGTATTATAATGCTGAACATTGACTAACAGTTGGCTTGGCCTTTTTCATAAAAACTTATAATTTTTAAATTGATTGAGTATCATTGCCATCAATGATTCTAACTTATTCATTGAAATATTTATCTATATTACTAAATAAATATGAGACACATATTAAGGCAGATTAATTCCGCTTCAAAAATTATATATGACAGAACACAAACAATATAAGGTTATTATGGCAAAATAAATGTATGCCTAAAAGGTATATTGTGTCATGTTATAACAGCATACTTAGCACTATTTTCATACTTGTAGATATTCCGATACATGTATATGTCAAGTACATCATTCTTTGCTTGTAGACAGCCCTGTGCTAAGGGTCAGGGCCGCGTCTTAAAATCGGATCAGATTTTACCTGTTCTTAGCATTCCTTAGCCCGTGCTAAGCGTTCACACACATTTTCGTAGCATGGGCTAAGGAATTTGATCTATTAGCCCTTGCTAAGGGGCTGTGTGTGAACCCAACTGATAATAATTCTACCGCATATTTACTTTGTATTTTATTTTTGGTTTTTTAGGAATCGCCTCCAAGAGTTACACGAGATGTGAAGTCAACCGCTGTCGTCAAATACAGCAATGTTCAAACTGTTGCAAACTTCTCTAAGCTTGAAGAAGATACTGACTTAAAACTACCACCTGCAAATTGGTTGCGTAGTGGTGCTAATGTTACTGTCCATAATACAATGGGAACAAGCAAAACTAAGTTTTCTAGGTACACAAAGTTTTCATAAACCGTACCATTTTTAAATTTTTTACACAAATTTAATGCAATAACGTTGCATAACCTATCAAGTGTTATAGAATATTATATCCATTTAGTGAAAAATTACTGAATAAATTTGGTACACCACAAAAGTTTGTCAGAAGCTCACGCAATCAAAGTGCCAATCCTTCGGTGGTTTATATATTTGTAGCACAAACATTGTCTGTAAATGTATACAAATTTATGTACCGGTATTTGGTAAAAATAATTCCAGCATAAAAATAAATATAAATGTTCAGTTTATGTGTACTTTTATAGGAGTTAATCTCATGATAGAGTCATTGAATATGGTAGTCAGTTTAAGACAATAGTATTGTTCTTCTTAGAGAAGAAAGTTATCTAGACTTATAATGACATCAGCAAATTGCAAATCTGATTTTCAGAGTATTGGAGTTTTTTTGATTTATTGTTAAATTGGAAAATGAGATATAGGTCTTGTTTGTAAATGCACCCCCAAGATCTCATTGAGGAAAACGATGCCACACGACTTGTGCCCCTCTCATCAATAGTGTTCCATTCTTTACTCCCTTTTTGATTTATTGTTAAATTGGAAAATAAGCTACAATGTATAAGTCTTGTTTTTAAATGCACCCCCCCAAGATCTCATTGAGGAAAATAATGCCACACGACTTGTGCTTCCCCCCCCCCCAATAGTGTTCCATTCTTTACTGTCACCATGTCCACTGTTCTAATTATCCAAATATGCAAATGTGTGGGTGTGTCACCACATGTTGTCTGTTCTTTGTGCTAAGTACATGCATAACACTTCCTAAATAGATATACTTTTTCATTTTCCAGTTTTGGTATGGCCAATTCCTGCCCTGATACTGTGGGTGATGTGGACGTCATATCAGCTGCCGAGGTAACAAAGTTGTACTAGGATAAGTTATTACATGTCATAACCATTTTGACATATGAGAAATTCAATGAAAAAAATCATAAAAATGTGAAATGCTACATGATGGAATTATAGTGTTTAAAAAGTAAATGTTATTTTGCTATTCTGTGTATACATGTACATGTATGCTAGGAGGCAATGGAACTTCATCATGCATGCATGTATAACTGTTTATTATCTCAAAATTTTGTTTTCTGCTCTTCTCTTCTAGAACATCAAGGACCTTCTCAAGATTCCGTTCAGCAAGGGTCAAGTTAGCATAGCGGTTCATCGGATTGGTAGATCACTATTTTTAGATGAATTTGATGTTTATAGACATTTACGATCAGCACCACAGGTAGATTTTATATTGCTGAACAGTGGGTCAATATTGAATATAATAACTAGTACATATACTACTAAGTTCAAATATAATGGTCTCTACCGCTTTTTCTAGATTTTTATGAAAATATGACAATGCATTAAAGGTTTACGCCTTAACTCAAAAGTAACTTGTCATGTACTATATGTATGTGACATACAAACATATGTTTGTATATTGCAACTCACTCTTTACATTTGATGAGCGATGCAAGTACATATGTTGTAATTGCTCGAGGCTTTCGCTATCCCTTCATCAGTTAATGCTTTAAGTCTTTTTTGCATTAAATTATGTCAATTTAACCACCAATGAGAAATTATTCACAAAAATGCATCATTATGCTGCCACGGAAAGGTAAATTGAACATCAGAAAAACCTTCTTTTTTAATAAACAATAAAATATTTTAAATAAAAATAAGGAAATACCACCAAATAATGAACATGGGTAGTACTATGTCTTTGCTTGGTGAATTCACCCTCACTATGCGCCAACAATATTAACACCATAGTATGCATAGTTGTAAAGATACATAGTGTAAGAGTGATCCTGCTCGTAAGTGATTTTCTAATTACTATGTGCAAAACAATATAAATGATACTACATGTATATAGACTGGCATTAAAAATTAAATAAAAAAAAATAGCGAAATGGAGGTGTTAAGGTGAAATCCTGTAGTTTTGCGTTCACCCCCCACCTTTTCGCAAAACTATTTTTTCCATTTTTTTTTTATTATTATTAATATCATTTAACTGAAAAAAAATCACCGCAGCTGGGCCAGTCTAGATTCTATAGTATCCATTGTGTTCTTTTAGTACTGTGTATCTTTAATTAAATTCTTTAATTAGAACCACTTAAGTATGACTTAATTAAAAACTGTGATTATATGTTTTTAGAGTGGTAGAAAATGGTTGAGGAACTTCATACTACAGCAAATACTTAGAGATAATAAGAAATTCACTAGAAAGAAGAAAACCAGAGATGATTTGCACAGTAGAAATTTACTTTCTAAATTCTTGTATTACAGGTGAGTGTATAATCATAAATCTATTTGAAAACTCTATAAATGTGTTGGACTCTCATTGCTCTTTTCTATTTATGAAATTTTAAAGTGATGATTGTTATCTTGTCACCATTTAAAAAAAAAAAAATTGTACCAGGGCAGACCCAAAATCAACAAACATATGATGAACATATTTTATGGAACACCAGAGTCTTTGATGTTTGTCACAGTCTTTTTACATTGTAGTCTTTATATGTTTGCTCAATCTTGTGCAATTTACCCGTGTCTTTATATCGTAGTATTGACAGTGTACCCGAATCAGATGGCGCATGTAATAGTACGTATACCGTGGAAGAACCGGACGATATATCACCTGACCAATCATCAACGAACTCATCATCCCATACTATCAAGGATGATATATCGTTTTCAACTGGTGATATATCACAGGTAAAGAAATGCAGATTTACATGTCATGTCTTGTCACCAGGGCTCCAACATAGCCTACAACTTCCTGTTGTTTCGTCAACCCTTTTCGCACAACTTTAATTATTTTTATTGATGCAATTTTCTGGGAATTTTCATATTTTTTGACAATGACATTTTTCACAATGTGATAGTGTATTTCCAATACCAGTTCTTGGCACTGAAAAAACGGTAATTCACAATTTCTAAAACGTATACTGAGGTAGAACTATTCAACACTGTTCACAACCATGAACAGGTCGTGTTCACTTCTAGTTTCAACCTTTAGTCATGATGGACACTGTAGTTATTCAGAAAAGTAATATGATGTTCAAGACCAGGTTTTATGTCTTGATGGTTTAATTTGTGATGTTTCTGCAAGCGGTGGGTGCAGAAATCCCTGAAAGTGGGAGGGTGTCTGCTTAGGCAAATGAGTACAGTAAAAGTACATGTACTATTTTTCATGCATATTCATGAACATCTACATCTAGGGAATTTTTCTGTTCATTGAATCGTAACCATGAATTATAATACATAATTATAATAATGATCTATAATGATTAAAAAATACTTTTCTGCATGCAATCGTTTTTCAGTCCCATCAAAGTGAATTTGCCCGTCAAGTTTTATGGCAATTTGAAGACATCCAGATGCTGATAGGAACTGACTTACCTATATTTGGAGGTGGTCAATATCCTGCTGTCAGTCTCAGGCTAAGGTATGATATGGACTTTTGAGAAATAAGTATGACTGTCTACCTCTGGGAATTTTTGAGATTTTAGTATCTTGTACATGTAGCTTTTCTGAATGACAAAATGATAACTTACAAGTTTTAGAAGGGTTGGTCTAAATAGTGGAAATGAATGCAACTACAGCTGTACTTTTACCCTCCCTAAAACAAATAAGAATTAAAAATCACCATAGAGAGAATTGATTGCTGTAATTGATGTATTTTTTTCGAAACACTGACAGAACCCAGCAATTCTCAATTAGTTATAAAGAACATTGTTATACATCTGTCATCGTAACACCATAAGTTACAGCGTGCCGTAATTTTGCAGCATTTTACAGGGTATTTTCATCCTACAATATTTGGAAATGCAAATTCCAAATATGGAATGATTACGCTGATGATTAATAATAAAAACAAACATGGTTGCCAACAGAGTTTGACTGGACTCCACACAAAGAAGTTCGCTGATTCTGTTCTAAACATTTTGAATTTTGACATTCCCATGATGTATAATGTATCCTTTGAAGGAATAAGATGTATAATAATAAGGTTATTACGAAGATACCTCAAAGTATGCACTCAAGACAGTGCGCCGCGCATCGACCTCCGCTGCGTGACGGTCGATACTTCAGCTGTACTGACTTTGTGCATACTTTGAGGTATCCTCGTAATAACCTCACAGTATGAATCACTCATTACTTCTAAACACTGCATTTAATATATCATGTGACGTAAAAACTTCATTGGAGCGGCTGGAAGAATTTGGAAGTGAAAATTTTTCCTGATTCCTGCAACATGACGGTCATTGACTTTGACGATAAAATAATAAAATTGCAAAATTTTCTAGCAGCAAAAATTAAGCGGCTTAGATTATGGAGAGCTTGTGCACCATAATTATAAACCACTTCCTTCCATCATTTCTCCTGTAATTTCCATGGAATTGTATTTCTTCTATGTTTTGGTGCATGCTTATAAGCATGTAGAAGAAATAATAAACACAGTTTGTGATCACTTAAGTTTGGTCATAAATGCTTATTTATTCATTTATTTATTTATGAATAATATGTTTATATTTGGGTATTGTTTCCATAGAGACATGAGTAAACCAATCAATGTGCTCACTGGATTAGATTACTGGTTAGACAATCTAATATGTAATGTACCCGAGTTAGCCATGTGTTATCATCTTGATGGCATAGTCAAGAACTATGAACTGTTGAGAACGGAGGAAATCCCGCAAATTCCGGATTCGCAATTTTCACCAACGGTTGTCAAAGATATTGCACAGAACGTGCTTTCATTCCTGAAATCAAACTGCACAAAAGAAGGGCATACGTACTGGTTGTTTAAAGGTAGGTGTACCCATATTTGGTACTCTATTATATAATTTCTCAGAAACAACTATGATCATAGCATAATCAGTGTGCTCTCTATACCTATATGACGTGCCATTGACACACACAAATTTGCTGTTGCGTCATCTCAACCAAAACTCAGACATTGATACATGTATTTTGGTAAACGTCTTGCTATAGTTATGTAATTTGGCAAAAATGAAGGCAATCAGTGGCTACAACATTTGTGTCTGTGTGTCAGGTCATTTATACAGCCACATACAATTTGCTGTTTTCTAATTATTTGTTTTACAGTGTATCAGTGAAATATTTTATTGTACAAGCATGTAATTGTTTATTTATTTTGTTTTTTGTTGCTCCATAACTTCTTCATAGTTTTGCAATTTGTGTTGATCTGTAGGTAACAATGATGACGTTGTTAAGTTGTACGACTTGACGTCACTGTGTTCTGAGAATGACGTCAACAATACGTGGGATAATCCGTTCGCTGTGCCTGTTGCATTGCTGTTGTATAACGTAGCAAAGAACATGAAACAAAGCAATGATAGGTAATTACTTGCAATTAGTTATATACAGGGACAACTCAGTTATATGATATCACATGCATCTCATTTGTATCTTCCCAGTGTCACATATAACTGTACAGTTCAAAATTCACATCACATATGATGAACCATATGCACTACCTTAGACATATATATGTATTTCTGTTTCATCACCAGGGATTGGTCAACTATTTCACAGTTACTAAAGAATTGTTTGAGCTTGTTAGACAAAGACAAGAATCCGCAGGTTAGTGACAAAAAGATTTAAACAAAGCTTCAACCATCATAAATGTGTACTGTACACTCCATATATAGACTGCCTTTCTGTCAGGGATTGTTCAAAAATCGGTGGTCGTCGCGCAGCGCATGTTTGCATTTCATGTGAACAAACAATGTATTTTGTTGCTATGAGTGCACCATTGCCCTTTAACTATAAATTAGTAACAATTTAGTTTTACAGTTATTAATATGCCTGCTTGATTGCAATTTGGTGGTGTAAACACCTCCTGACTGACAGCATTCATTGAAGATCCATTACTACTGGATATTCATAAAATGCATATTATAATGAGGTGTGGTGTCCTAAGAAAGAGTATGTCTGCTTTATTTTGTAGTCAAGTCAGCAAATAATTAATTCTGATACAGGGGTCAAACTTTGACTGATTCTACTTCTTAAGATTGGCTGTTAAACTGGTTTTTACCAGTCTAAAAATAGACAGATGATTCGGTTATGCAGCAAGGCTGAAAGGATACGTGTATCTGCCAGTTGGGATGATTTCATGTGTACATCGTCATTTTGCAAATTATTCTAAAAACAAATTTAAAACTAATCCTGATTTGAACCATCTAATTTCAATAAATGTTATTTTTCAGATTTTTGCATCAGCAAATTTTCTGTTATCAGACATGTTCATCTCAGATGAACCACACAAAGATAAAAGTGAGGATGATGATTTCTCTGATGAAGACCATTGTCATGGTGATAACAGTAGTAGTAGTAGTAGTAGCACTAGTAGCAATGATGAAGATGAGAAAGGTTGCCATGGTGAGGAAGCAACAAAATCCCTGGATGTCAAGAGTTTGTCTCTGCCTTCAAAACACTGGCACTGGAGAGAAGTCGAGAAAAGAGGCCGAAGGCCATCCCATAACCATGGTAACTCGGAACAGCAGAAGTGCTTAGAAGCAATTAAGCATATTGTTCAGGTAAAAAATAAATGTTGATTTGAAATCATTAACTCAGCACATTGCATTTGGGTCTCTGGAGAAATACATTGCATTTTTATTAGCTCTGCTGTCGAGCAGAGTGATTGTGTGTCGTCTTCTGTAGTATGTTGTCAACTTTTCACATTTTTGTCGTTTTCTTCAAAACCGTTAAACTAAACGCTTTCATATTTGCAACATAGATTCTTGGGGTAGTTCTCTTTCAGATTTGTTCATTTTGTGATGATATCTTTAATTTTCTAATTTTGATGAATATTTTTGTCATTTTTGGTAAAAAATGATATTATTGACTTCTTGTTAAAACCAATTGCTTTGATAGTCCAATTGCTTTGATAGTACATACATGTATATAGGTACTACCAGTGGACCTCTCCCAGATTTGTTCATTTTGTGATGTTCATTCTCTGATTTTGATGAATATTTTTGGTAAAATGTTATATTTTTGACTTCTTGTTAAAACTGCCAGTATGATTGCTTTGATATTACATATATAGGTACGACATGTGTATCTCTCTTAGATTTGTTCATTTCGTGATGATATCTTTAATTTTCTAGTTTTGATAAATATTTTTGTCATTTTTGGTAAAAAGTTCTATTTTCGAATTCTTGTTAAAAACAGCAAGTCCGATTGCTCTGATACTATACATATTGTTCATTTTCTAATGATATCTTACATTCTTTACTTGAAATGTGCATTTCTCACAGCAGAGCTATCTCAGCTGACAGGCTGCTTGTACAAAATTGGATTGCATGCTGCATATCTAATAGATTTTCATATGCTAATGAGTGAACAATATTCAAATTAGGTTAGGCTAACTTTACATGATTCTTATGAAGATCTAATATTATGAAAAGAAGTTTGAGAAGTTTCACCACTTGGTTTTCAGGGCTTACAGGCAATTGACTCAGATGTTGAGTCCAATCCTCTACTTAGTGGAAATAGTCCCTGTGCAATCGAGTTTCCTACTGCCAGTAAAGACGACAGTGGTTCCTCGGCAGCTCTTGAAAAGGAAACTGCTGTTGTCAATCAACCTGAAATGACAGTCGCTAGAAGAAGACTGTCCCCTGGTTCATGGCAAGGGCAGATGAAAATATCACTTTTCAAGAAAGCCAGAGCAGTGTTTTATGTGATGGGAAATATTGGTATGCGTTCGAACAATTACGGGGAAGTTTTACGAAATTTGCATCTGTCATTGATGTGTCATAGTGAGTATCCAAATATGCAGATTTTATCTTGTCTTTTTATTCATAGATAAATGCAGCAAACAGGGGAACATGTCTGTCCTCGTTGTTGTTGTTATTGTTGACTTCATCATGAAACTTGCAGTTACATTACCGATAACTAAAACAGTTTTTATCCTTATTTATTCTTTCAAACATTGATTATAGTGTATGTTCTATGTTTATTTTTCAAAATATTCATTAAATTTCAGGTTTTCTATAGTTACAATAACTCTGATCATCTTAAAATTTGGAAATCGTACATTGTATCAATTGCTATGAAACAGCCACTGGTGGCGCTGTATACAATCAAAACCTATTGAGGCTTGCCTACACTCATTCAGGCCAGAAACAGTTGTTAAATTTGGTGACCAGTTTAGTACGATAGGAAGCGTGTACATTCTTCAATTTAACACAATAGACAAGAGTGGGGGTCATGACTGAATATACGTGATTCCGGCTTTTCATAATAAATGCTTTCCAATAATATTAGCACTTTCAAATAATATTCATGAGTTATGTCTATGTCATAACATCGTTAAAGGTCATTGGCATATTGTGTACACAGTGCGCATGCTTCGGTCTCTTTTTTCGTATTCCAGAACCAATGCGTCATCACAGTAAGGTCAATTGCAATTTACGTTTTATGTAAGTGATGTTCAGCCCTGTCAATGAGGTTTGTCAATCAAACCTGTATTTAACTGCTGATAATGAGATTTGTCAATTAGATAAGTTTAGTTAACCAATATTTTACAAATGCAATGTATTAATGCCTTTTTAATATCTGGCTCGTATTATATTTTGCTTGAATATGTTACTTTACTATTATTTCGATTTCATAATAGGACCTTGATGCACGTCCTTTTTTTTTCTGATCAAGTTCGAAATGGCCGACTGGCGGCCATTTTGTTTTAAAGAATTCAGTTCTGAATCCGTATTCGAGACATGTCTGGATTGATCAAGTTCAAACTTCACACACACATGGTACATCATGTCACAAATAAATATGTGCATATGTTTCATGATCTGCTTAACAATAGCTGAATGATGGCCATTTTAAGGCCGAAAATGCATCAAAGTCACGTATTAACCCTAACCACTGAAAGTGGTCTGAGATTTCGGTCATGATCTGCTTTGAATGTACATGTCACTCAAATATGAACGGAACTGGGACGTGTCATTGACAATGACTTGTCACAATTCATTCTACCATACTTTCCCGAGCATAAGCCCCTCCCCAAGTATAAGCCCACCCCTCTGTTTTTAGACATTTAACGAGTTGAGGGCATCCCTGAGTATAGGCCTAGGGTGTTTTTACCGGGTGTTGACGACATTTATTAAAATATGCATGTAAAAAATGTATTTCATTACATAAAAATCATGATTGGTACAGTAGTTTGGTTCCTGCTTTTACGAGAAAACTGGCGGACGAACGTACGGAACATGGTTCGCACCTGTTCTATTCTGTTATTTACTCAGGATGAACCCCGATAATGCAATACTGAAGTAATCCATATTTCTTATGAGCAGTAGTTTTTGAAATGCCAAAATGTGAACGTCAAGTCGTGAAACCTGGTCATTGAACATTGTTTTACTTTTCAGAATAATCGTGTCCACTGAGACAATCGTGAATGGGGTGTAAACGAGCAAATTATCGTAGATACGACATGTTGGTGACCGTGAAAGGTTTAAATACTTCTTCTACCTTTAGTTTACCTTTCAAAAATTGCTAATCAACAGCTTTTAGGGAAAAAAAATCACTTTTTTGTAGAAATCAGTGTTAACAGATCGTATTTTAACATCGCGCTAATTCATTTCCGCATTGCGTTGAAAAAATTACTTTATCAATAATCAAAAAACTTTGTCTGTACGACACAGAATTTTGATTGGCTAACGAAATACGTGACCTGTTAGGTCAAAGGAAGTTGCTCAGGTCAAAACCATTAGGAAAAACACAATGGCGGAAATTGCTTTGTATCGAGAGTTTGCGTACGATCGAAAACATTCCACTTCAACTGTTTTCCCACAGACCCTACCCATTTTCCACTGTAAATTTAGACGGTACCAGGGTATGTAAACCATATTGTAATAAAATGCGTGTATTTTTATGAACATGTTTGTTTCTTCATAGTAAAAAGTGTTGTGGAAATCAATGATGACTCGTTTTGCAATTTTTTCCTCAAAAAGACATTATAATATTTCTCCGAGACCGGTGCTGTGAATGAAAAATGAATTTGGATGTTTTTTCGTGTTTGGGAAGATAGTTATAATTTTAAACCCACCAAAAGATTTTCTTTTTTGAGGTGGTCCTCGAGTATAAGCCCACCCCCTAATTTTCCTGATTTTACATGTTCAGGTCCCTGGGCTTATACTCAGGAAGTACGGTATATTGTTTTCTAGGTATATTGAAATTAACACAGTATACATGTATGTAGTATTATATTAAAGAACACATTGGTCAGTATTTCTTTTGCTAAATTTTGCTTATATATGTTGCTGAACCAGCATATGTGTATCTCTGATTTGAAAATAATTGTTAAGCTTTTTGTCGCCATTTACTCAAATTTTCCATAAAAAGTTTTTGAGGTCAACTGAACTTTTTATTCACTTTTGGTACACACACTGGCTCAATTATAATCTGACACTGAGTGAGTTGCACACAAAACAAAGATACTGACATTTTAAAACACAATTTTAAATATTCCCTATTTTTTTCTAGAAAGGCCTAATATACCCTTAGCACACAGAAGTACTTTCTAAGCATTTTTTGATCACATAACAAACAGGGTAGTTAAAGACAGGCAATTATATTGATCCCTGGAAGTGTACCAAACAACGGGAAAACACAAGTACCCCGATTGTATATGATTGTACCTTCAGTATTAATCAGATGTAATGTTCTATATCTTTCATTTACTTTCATACATTGTGTACCAAGTTTATGAGCATCATGTTTGCTGTCTTAAAATTACATCTCCAATAAAAGTGCACAAAAACCAACAATTGCATATATTATATGATAGATTATTGAAATATAACTTTTTTTGACTGTAGCCTTATCTTAATTAATGTGCATGTGCTTCTAACAGAATATATGTGCTTCTAACAGAATATATGAACATATCTATTCTGAATATAGGTTTTTGAAATCTGACTATTGGTCATTGTTTGCTGTGAAAATTGGTGAGGGTAATCTCTAGTGACATTTGCATTAATTAACTGTTCTAACTGATTACAGGTGCTGTTTCTAGTGTCTTATCAACCTCAGCTGTTGAGAAGGAAGGACAGGGTTTACTGGAATCTATTCTTTCGCTGTGTGGTGATGTACATGTTATGTTGGCTGCTAGCAGTTCCGATAATCTCATTTCACACAAGGATAATTTTCTACAATCACCTGAATATGAGAAGTTTATCATGCAGAGTGTCCAGAAAGAAGTTAATTACAATAGTGAGTCTGCCAATAGAATATTACCACAAAAAAAAAATATGCATCCATGTACGATACTCTATATTTCTATAATAAGCTGTATATTCACACTCTTCAAAAAGTCTCTGTCAATAATTTGACATGACATATGAAGTCATTGTGACTAAAAGTAAAAGTTTGAAACATTAACTTCAATCCAGGGAAACCGGTTCAATGTTGGGCATAGTGAAAAAATGGCCACTAGCTGGCCATCTCAAATGAGGTACAAATGATGCTTTACTGTATAGTAGGCATCAGGCACAGGTTTGGGCCCAGTGAGTCACTCGCTCAGTCTTCATGGTCTCTTCAGGGCGCAGGCCTGGGCATGTGTTTATGGAAACCTAGTGCTGCCCAGTCAAAAAGGTTCCTCTCTCTTCCACACTGACGAAGTCGAAGGGAATGCAGAGCACTACGTTTGGAGCTGCCATGGCTGCAGGAGTCGCCAGAAGGGTGACTAGTGGTCGATCCAATTGCCTTAGGGTCTCCATTCCGGATTTCTGTAGGGTTTACTTTTTAGTCTTCCCTTCTCCCGAAGGTATCCACAAGGCAGTGAAACTCAGTTATACCGCTGAGCACCCAGTCGGGTTCCCTAAAGTCGCATTCGTTAGTGAATGAAGCTCGGCCAGTGGAATTGACCTTCCCATTGAGTCTGTGGCACACTCACCCAGGGTGGTGTTCAGCCTGAGATAGGATTTGAACCTGGGTCTACCGATCATGGGTCTGATGTGACAACCACTATACTACCAGTGACCTGACTTTACTGTATAATGTGTATTAAAATATATAAATACTGAGGAATAGAATTGACATCAGGTTTCTATTCTTAAACAAATTGTTATTCTAGAGTTGTTATTTAACACTCATAATTTCTTTTGTAGATTTTGAATGGGCATCATCTTGGTCTATGGATGCAGCTGGTTTCCTAGCAACCAGCATCCGTTGCTATGAGTTTTCTGTAGAGTTGCTATGTGATGATAAGGAGAATGCAGACTGTATTATAAACATCACAAGGAGACTGGCAAATTCAAGAAATGAACTTGGTAAATTGTACATGAAACAAGCTGTAGATCTCGCTGCTGCTGATCAAAATGGTATGTTCTAGTTTTTCCCTTTGTTCTACTTCCTTATATCTTTACTGTGTTTGCTACAATACTACACTGCATGGACGATGGTAAAAGGACCGCTGTCAAAACTACTTTTGAAATTAGTTGTTTAATTTCTGTTCCGATCTGCTCAATTTTGACACATGATTCCCCATAATTCTTTTTATAATACATAGTATATGTCATTCAGTAACGAAATCAATTCCAGGCTCAGGTGGCTTGTAATATTTGCCACATAACCTAAACATAAATTGTAGTAGCATTGTTTAATCACAGAGATATTGTTAGGTGGTTACATCATGATTTTATACATTTTGTAGATATTGTATATTATATATTCGTAAGGACACAACCACAGAGATACCAAAAACAACACTTCATTGTTGGTAATATTTCAAAGCGGGGTTCAATTGCATGTAGTCTTCTCAGTTTCCTTGCCAGTTAAAATGTTTTTTTTTTATGAAATATATTTAAATATAATTTTTTCTCGTAGCTATGTTATTATGGATAGTGGGCAGCATAAACCAACAATCAGTCTATAAGAAGGAAGTTTCTTTTGTGTTATATTTAAAAATATCTTTCTAGCGCTAACATTTCATTTCTCATTTCACTTCAGATGATGAAATTCCTAGTCAAGAAGAACAGGAGCTGTGGAAAAAGAGTTATAGTTGTTTTGACAATGCCATTCAGTCATTTGATGCTGTACATGATAGTATTAATCAAGCGTTAGTTAATTGTAATGCTGGAAGACTAATGAGAATATGTGCACAGGCTTACAACATTGGTAGATTTAGTCAACAAGAGAGACACTACTACAATAAGGTAAATGCATAACAGAATTTTGAATTGTTAAATGTTCTTTATTTAGTTAAACTAATCAAGATGCAGGTTGCTTTTATATTGTCATGAAAAAACTGCTCACACAAAAACACTCCATATTGAATGTGGTGTCTGGAAACCTAGCAAAGCATAAACCTCTTTTAGGTTCCTATGACCTATGAAATTGGCCATCAGGTAATCTTTTAGACAAATTACTTTTTTATATGTTATATATACTTGTCTATATCTAAGCTATCATATCATAGGTTGTTTAGATTATAGCTAGGACCATAGACCCACAACCTGTGTTATGTACTTTCATGTGGGAAAGGCATTTTACTTTTTTCTGTGCTCTCCTCTAATCTGGAGTAAATGGGTACCTGGTGAAGTATTGTAAAACATCCTGAAATACCTATAAATGCCATTTTAGCGAATTTGACTCAATGCATAAATTCACAGAATCTTAATTTAGCAAAAATGCCAACAATCTTATTGTGAGAATATACTTCTACTTGAATTAGCTAAATTTAGCTAATATCACATAAAGACCTAATTTATAGTACTCAGTATATTGTAGTTATGTGCACCTTTCTGTATGCTCCTCTGGTAGTGTAGGTTCGACTTATGTCCTCCATAGACCGGAGAAAATCATGTGAGAATTCACTTGGTATACATGTAGGAAACTATATAAATTCATTTATTGACTGTGTATGTATTCTGTGTTTTCTCTTCCTGACAGGCTATAATTTACTACCAGGCAGCATTGTCTTGCATTGGTGAGAAACCGTCTCACATCAGAGAGTCAGTATGTTGGGAGTTGTCGTCAACCTACTTCACCATAGCAACGCTGTTACAAGACAATGCACCATTGGCCGTTATGGCGCAAGAACAGGTGTGTACTACATTACCATGATGGTAATTAGTTGAATGCTTCGTTTTGATTGGCCAGTACTATGTACTATTGACCTTTTTTGTTTGTCCATTATGAATAGTATTTTCAGATGTACGTTTTTTAAGAAAAACGCATATTGAGCACTTGTTTGTGATAGCAGTTATTGAAAGGAAGTCACTTAATATGTTCTAGGTTGAGAGAGATATTAATGACCTGATGATGAAAGCTTTAAAATACTGTGATGTAAACCAGTCTTCACCACAGTATCCTATAGTACGTTACAGAGCAGCTACAATCCACCATAGATTGGCATCAATGCATCACAACTCATACAGAAATCAGGTACAGTAAACTTTCTCTCAAATGTTCATGGACCAATTTTGCTACTTGATGGTATACTTATGTTTCTGATTTTTTTTGTCAGTAAGAGTAATTATGGCTTAACACACTATAAAATTTCATGTGCACTGTGTACTTTCTCTGAGTGATTCTCTTCAATAGTGGATTATTGGAAATACCATCTACCAGTTTTTCAGAATTTGATCTAAATTGGAGGACATTTTGAATATCAAAAATTCTTTTTTTAAAAATGCAATCATGCAAAGAAGAAAGATGACGAGACATTAGACACACAAGTTGAGTTGTCTTGCAATCCAAGATGTATAACTCATTCTGTACATCTGAAACATACACTGATAGATTTTGTACAAATTGTAACATGTAAATTCTGACTTCATTTGTCATATAATTACAATTACTAAGGGGTCTTGGACATTGCCTGTGGCTTGTAATACCCATATACAGAGACAGGCAGGATTACAATCATTACAAACACTCTTCTATAAATCTTTCATTTGTGAGTAGGTTAATGAACAGAAAAGAAAACAAGGAAAATCATTGACTGAATTGCATTATGGGAAAGCCATAAAGCTATTCCAAGAATTGGACCGTCCCTCTGAATTACTGAGAGTGCTATTAGAAAGAGTTGCCATGTCAGAACATCAGTTTAATAGTAAGTATTCCCTTTTATTTACTAATAAGCATTAATTTGTTTAATAATGTATGTTTAGAAGTTCTCTTTGTTGAAAGATTACTGTCCCGCTACTTTCTTTCATTTCATATCAGTACGAGTGTAATCACATCAATTTACAAAACACCTTTTCTATATATTGTGCCCTCTAGTGACGAATCATTGAAATGTTACCATATTCTAGATGATGAACGATTATACAACTAAATACAGTTGTCGATTGAATTACATTGCCTCCACCTATGTACGTTATTTTGACGTCACAGAAACATTTCATTTCTGGAGGATTATAGGAATGGGTTTTTGCATTGCACCCTTTCTCATCAACAAACTTCATGAATATGCAAATTTTGTACCATTTTATGAATGTTAATAAAGAACCAGAGTGGTAGCTTGCAAAAACCTTACAGTTACCTATATAAAATAACATTAAAATAAAACAAATCAAATGAAAATGGTCGTCAGTAACCAGCGGAACTTTAATGGTGTGTTCTTGAATATGACCTACAATAGCTGAATGAAGGCAATTCGTCTTCTAATTTTAATAAGACCACACCGACTTAATTTTATGGATGACATCCACGCGCGCATTAGTTTTCGCCTGTTCTCAAAAAAAAAAAAAAAAAAAAATCTCAGATGACGAGTCTCCACAGATCGATTTTCTGTCCGGAACTTGCCGACTCATATTGTCGCAAAGCGCTGACTTGTCGTAAAACTTGTTTTGGACTATCTCAAAACATGCAAATTTTGTCGTATGATGATTTTCTGCACATGCGTATTGCGTTGCCAGGAATTCCAACATGGCAACCACGCCACCAAAATACGTGAGCATAAAAGTTCAGAGGTAAAACCACAGTCAGCTGGCATCGGTGTTGCTGGGTGTATATGATAGAGGGAAGTTGTGCAACCAAATTTGCCGAGTTTGCAATTTTTTGCTGATAAGAAAATAACTAAGGCAAAGACTCGTGGTTTTTCAGCATTTTTGTAATAAAGACATTATTCTCTAGCAATAATCCGCCCAAAACAGGAACATATCTACTAATTATTGTGGTTCTTCGTCGTTTTTTTTGAAAAACCTGCGATTAGGCTGCGAAAGTAGAACATTCGGAAGGGGTGAAACAGAAGAGCATCGCCAGGCGATGGATGCGGGGCTCTTTGGCAACGACCGCGAATGTATCGTGTCCAGCCATTGGTTGGCCACGTAGAGGTCAAAATACACGTTCTATTTCATGCGTTAAATTTGGCTCTTTCGTTTCACCCCCTCTGGAATGTTCTACTTTCGCAGCCTAATTGCAGGTTTTTTAGAAAAACATCGAAACGAAGTCCCCTTTGGGGGTGAAGAAAAGTTTCTTATTTTTTTTCAGTTTCTGATTCGGATAATTTGCTTGCACACACAGTCAGTAATATTTTCATCATATGACGAATTTTCATCAAGATACATGTACATAATTTTCTGCATCCAAATGTTTGTTGACTCTGTTGGTGTTTTTTTTTTTCAATATCGAGCCTCTTATAATTTGTTACATAGTTGAAGTAGTTCTAAAGCATTTGTGTCTACACTTAGTCTATCTGAAGTGTTACTTTAACAGCTGTAGTTTGAATGTCAAAGAAGTTAATTTCCAGGTTGCTGTTGACAAACTTATTGTTCATTTTTAATCAATTTTTTTTTCAATACAATACAGTAAGTTTTTATTTATTATTGAGTTGATGTGTATGCCTTTGGCAAAGCTAACATCTGCCTTATCTTCTTGCCTTTTTAAAATCAAAGGTGATGATACCTGAGACAGAAATACAGTACGAGATGTGTACATCAACATGTGCCTCCTACAAATAAAGACTTGTTGTTGTTTTTTTGATACGCTGTGTTCTGTGATTCAATTCGTAATACCAGCTCCGTAGTCATGTGGTTTTAGCAGCATTTTTTTTTTGGCAGGATTTTTTTTCTTCGCCCTCTCGCATTAGTTTTGGGGTCTCCAGAGGATGTCATCCATAAAATTAAATCAGTGTGGCCTAACTATTCTTGAATTGTCTGTGGCCTTAGGCTAGAAAATAAATCTAGTGTGGTTTTCTGTTCTTGTACACTTTCATTTTTTAACGTTGTTGAAGCTTGTATAATAGCTTTTACATAAAGTATTACACATCTCTAGTTTATTCCTAATATTATACATGTGTGTATGTATCATTTTATACTATGTACACTCATAGTAGCTGCGAAAGAGTATAACTAGTCTTTTCCTCCTACTTATTGTAGATCAGACAGGTAGCGGTGCTAGAATGAAGGCATTACATGTTGCATTGGATCTGCTTTTACAAAGTGAAGGAGCAGTTGAAAGTATCAATAGAACTTTAACAGAGGAAGCTACTGATACATTGAATTCATCAGATGCAATAGCACAGAGTGGCAGGCATGAATTATTAGACAGCGGATATTGTAAAATGGAAGAGTCTGGAGGAGCTGATGCTGGAGTTTGTGAATTCGTAAAACAGGGAGATGCTCCAACTACAGTTGATAAAAGTAAAATGAAGGAGCTAGAAGAACAAGAGAAATTGCTCTCTATTTTACTCTCACGGATACAGTTTGTGCTCTTGAACTTAGTCAAATTACATTCCAACAAGAAAAGGTAAGAACATATCTGTTTTTTTTCAATGTCCATGTGCGTGTATATTTGGCTTCATATGCTATGAACAGCATTTGACAACATGTCGTGCAATGTAATATACAAACTGCATTTCAATATATGGAATTTTTCCTGATTTTGATCAGAAAAAATACATTGAAGAAGGAAGTGTAACTAGACCATTTATTTAAGGATTGACAGTACTGCTAAACATTGTAGCCATTTCCTTCACTCCCATTAATGGCACCTGGTAGAAAACAACCCCCCCCGACATACCTTGTATGTACAATCTCATGTACACAAATATATCAGTATATGTGTCATCATGTATACAATACTTTGTCACCTTTCTGTCAAATGCAATAATTTTGTTGTAGTGATTGTTTCTAGTGTTTTGTTATTGTCTATTAGACATGGACATTTATATTTTCAAAATTTTTACAAATTGAATAAAAGTTGTCATTTTCTTCCACTGTGTCAACACATTTTAGGGTGGCATTATAAGGTATTAAAAATGCAAAAAAGCAGAGCAATGTGCGCCTATGCATTTATTAAATCAATAGGAAAAAAGGCACTCCGAACCTGTTTTTGGCTGTAAAGTGTTAAATCATAGTTTATCTTTCGTCTTAATGTAACAGGAGTGGAACTTTGTAAAATTTGAGTTTCTCGCTTGTATTTGGTGATAGATACAAAAATTCAATTACCACCATTTGCACCTGTGAATACCCATGAATATATATCCCTTGGCTTACAACGTTTTTTCTGCTTGATAATATTCAAGAACATTTAGAACTTAATTTCAAGAGTCTCTGTGAACCTACCATATCCAATCTTGGGGTTACCTGATTTGTGGTAATGTGTCTTGCTACATTAAACAAGTCTACATTATATACATTTTTGCAACACCTGTATGATGTTTTTTAATTAATGTTTTGTTTTTTTCAGTGACCATGATAAGTTATCTAGATACAAGAAGATGTACGGCATTGCATTGATGTGTGAAAAGCTTTACAAAGGCAATTTAGTTAAGGCACTTCAATATGCACTGAAAGAAGTCAAATTATTACAAACTCCTCCATGAGATTCAGTTAATAATTTAGTTTGATGTATGATATGTACAACAAACTTTGCATGAAAGGTACAATTGTACGATCCGCGGTAAATTTTTATTTTTTGAAAATTCATCAAAATTCATTTATATTACATACAGTGTACAGAAAGTTACAAAATTAAGATGATGGTATTTGTTTGCAGGTGATTGTTAATAGTTCAACCACCGTACTTTCAGAAACCCTAATAAGGTATAGGGTATATCATGTCAAAAACATAGTGAAAATATTTATTCTCTTGAGTGTGACACATCAATTAAAACACTTTCAGTAATGCTTACTTTATGACTTTTCCAGTCTTAGCTATGAAGTAAAACTGTTTAGCTAGTATGGTCTGTAAGTATATCATTGACAACAAAAATAATCATATCAGTTATCATGATGATTTGTGTGTGTGCTTGCATATTACAATACATCCTGTAATGTAATTAACCAATTAATGCTGGTGGTGTTGGGAACAAGATAGTAGAGAAAGACGTTTGAATGTAATAGTAATTTCATGCAAAATCAATTGGTATAATGAACCTGTTGATAGACACTTAAAAACTGTTGTGTTTGTTATGGTGGGATTATTGAGTGTATGAAAGTACACCAATATATAACCACATCAGCGATTGGGGATTCGAAACTAGTACTATGGTGTCATTCCTCCTCTATAGACCATTTTCCGATCACTGCAAGATCTCGCATTATGCGTGAAATCGAACGGTGAAACAGGACAAACAAAGGTCATTCCATTGCAGTGACGTATCGCATCGCATCGCGCGAGATTCGAGAAAAGCCAAAATATTTTTGGGATATTTCCGCGCTTTTTGATATAATAAGGATATATAATCGCAATATTCTCTTCTGAGAGATCGGCATTTCGACATTGAGCGACAAAAACAGAAATTCAAGATTAGAATCAAATTAGATTATTTTGCGGAAGGCTTTCAGTCCGCGCCTTTCACGCGAGATCTCGCAGTGAACGGAAAAATTATCTGTTCTGCAATCTTTTTTTTCTAAATGTTTTATGATTGTTTGAATTGCAAGCATTAAACTTTTTTTCTATTCATTCAAATAAAATTAAGTTTTTACATGTTAAAACAAATTAAAAATAAGAAAAAAACAATAATTATTATATCATTATAATCATTATTATATTATACTGGTAGTAAAAGATGCGTTTTGTGTGGTCTCGTACTGTCATCATCATATAACTCTCGTGATTCGAATATTGTTGTCAAAAATAGCCAAATCCAAACAAAAATAGCAAGATATTTGAGCATAATATTTGAGCATAATATTGTTGATTGCTGCCTTAACAGATGTATTTTATATATAAAGAGAGCAGCAATTAATGTATCCAAAGGTAGTATAAGTCCATCTGTACCGGTAATATCGTCATTGAGTACAGATTTTTTTTATTAGTTTTTATATGCCTCGTACAATACCTCGTACTTTCTTTTTCGCTAGATACTCAATTCTTTCATCACAAAGTAACCTGTTTCTTTCGGGACTGATCTTGCAGTTTTCATAATTGCTTGTCACTCCTCCCGGAAAATGAATGATATATATAGAACATATTCTGGAATCAATTTTACAAATATCATTACAAAGATGTGTGGTGGTACATTGTTCGAAAAAGGAGAGATTCTAGTTTTACTTTGCCACAAACCTATATGCGTTGTGCGATTTTAATGCGAAGTGAAGTGATGTATGTAGTAGACTGAAATGATTTGAGTAATAATGTTACAATCAAATCAAACATAATATTTAGGTATGTTGAAACAAGACAAGCAGTTCTTGCTTATATGAAATGTGTTCTGTATTTTTAGGACCGATAGTTTATCACATTTACTTAACATTTAACAGATTGACTGTGCTCTAATTAACAACCAGTAAAACAATAATGTCAAATGTACGATCTGGTTTTCCAATTTCCCGTTAAGATATGTTAAGGTAACTGAACACTTTATCAACATCTTGCACTTGGCAGTCAGTGATGATTGCATGTGTGCCTAGTCTTGTATTTGTCTAGTATAGTGGGCGACACCAACAAATCCATCTCGCAAACCGGAAAATAAAAACATTTCATTTCGTCAAAACTATTTATTTTGTCACAGATTAAACATATTTGCGAACACGCTAATTCCACTTATGTCAGCCCAAGAGTTAAATAATTAAATAATATAGTTTTTCGGAACTAAAACATTTCCATTATTTAGAATTGCCATTACAAACAGTGCGCCATCTAGTGACAGTTCCGTAATAAAAGTGAACCTGCCAATTGATGGCGCTTTTGGATGATGTATTACGTATATAAAAAATGTTTGTACTAAGTGAGTTTAGGCATCAGGGCATAGCCTAATTTCAGTTGCACCTCTTCCTAGATTGAGTTGTACAGTTGCCACGAGGCCTTAGCAATACTGCGATTGTAAACGCCATGTTATGTCAGACTCATTCAGTCGTGATAACAATATGATCCAGGAAGCCATCGATCGCGTAACGTAACGTAGTAGCGTGTTTGAGAACGTGATGATCATAGATGGTACATGATGCACTGGGATAACCTACTCTGCATACCAATTACCCAGATTTCGCAACAACTAAAACAGATTTCAATAAAACCTAATACATAAATGGTCTAGGATAATTTGCAAACCTGATTGGATTCTGGTTTCAGTCTGTGTATATTAATTGCCAAATTTAATATTAAATTAAATTTTTAACTTTTCCACCAATATCTCTAAAATGAACGTACATATGTGCCCTGGGGTTTATGTTTATTAGTTTAGGGTTAAATTATGTGCTCACTAATTACCTAATCTGCATGCGTTCCACAGATAAATTGATTACCAAAAATTTAAATTTAATAGACATGCGCCTTTTGGATAATCCACAGATCTGATCACCTGTGTGAAGCGAAACGAACACGTGGCGTAGTTCACAGTTGGTGTTTTAAGTGTAAAGATAATATTATGATTGTTTCCACGATAGGCAGGGCGCGAAATTGTTTATTTGTTTATAAAAAATGATACTTTACATTTAATTTCATGTGCGCAAACACAGATTTGTATATAGAGAGATGTACTATACAGCTTGCATGTGCATCTTGTCTTGACTTAGCTAATAAAGATTTTGATATTATAATAATGGTACGGAAATAGTAGGTGCAAACCATCTTGACCAATAACGACTTCTTTTACCTCATGTTCATTATTTCTAATTATAGTAGTAATTCCTCTGATGTTACTAGTTCCGTCGGAAAAAAAACAAAACAAATATTGCCTTTTCTTGGCGAGTGCTTCTAATAAAGTATTTCTTGTAAGTATTTCATTTCCCCAATACCCTTAGCACACGTGAGCTTTTTCTAAGCTGTCCAGTACTATCATTGAGACTGTATCATTCTTATTTCTCAATATTTATGCTCCAAATAACAAAGATGGCCAGAGTTATTTATGAAATAATATTTTAGCTACTACATTAACGACAAGGCTCCGATGAACTGGATTTGGTAGGTACGCTAGTTTGAAGCGGTATTGCAATGCTCACATAAATTGTATAAATAGAGCGCTAAATTCGTTGAGAGCTAGCCTAAACAAACACGATCTGCCATGCGTTTGAAGATATTGATAATCTAAACCATCGGCGTGTATCTAACAAGCAAAGCGTGCAAATAACTATGCAAATAAATATATAAACTCCATATAATATCAAAGAGCCCGCACATCGTAAATCATATTGTCTAAAGCTGCTTAACAATACAATTGTCTACTATGGAAAATAATTCATGCTCGACATAAATATCGAGTGAATCTAATGTGTAATCAACGAAGTTGTTTATCAGCTTGTAGAATTGGTCGTGCATGTATAAGTGTCGCATGAACGGTACACAATTAAATAGCTTCTGCTCTAATTCAAGATCCGACATTGTGTTCGACAATATTGAGACGCTTACGCGTGGACGTGAACATGATGCCACACGACTTGAATTACTCATCATAATCTTGTAGCATGAGTTATAACTGCCGAAATTTAGGTAACACATGTTTATGCAAGCAATATCACCATTTATTGCCTGCTGGAAAGATGGTGGCCGATGCCAAATTATTGCAATTATTGGCATCATTATTGATGGAGTAACCGGATCACAACAAACATCCATAGAAAATACATCTAACGCACAAAAACGACAATGTTTTACATTTTCAAATTCCATCAGAATCAGTGTATTAGAGTGTATTGCCCCACACACCAGATTAAAACGTCAGAACGCTGTATTGAAGTAATTGATGTGTAATGTTTTTCTCATGTTACGATTGCAAAGTTTACATCGTTCTTATATACTCCTCAGTGCGTGCATAATGCGCTCCCACAATAACGCGATCCCCAGGGAGATGTTTCCACGATTCCTTTTAGGTAAATCGTAAATATCAAAACACCGTTCAATATACATTAATCATAATTACATCATATTGTATCACTACTGGCACGTGATCTCAACGAATAAAATCATCTGGAACCATGTAAAATCCCCTTTCCTCGTGTCACGTGTCAGGGTTTAATGACCAATCACAACAGTAAGATGTGGTAATGTTTTCATTATCATTAATATCTCGCACAAATAGCCACAATTAGGAATCGTGGGGGGGGGGTACCAAAATAACACTCACTGATGGGATACATTAAAACAAATGTATATAAATTGTTTCTCACTTTTTAAATGCCCTTGCATGCAACGAAAATAGGGCTTCCCAAGAAGCCACTTTATTAGTTAATCTAGAAAGCCTAGCTCTTCCGCAGGAAATTGTAAGCTTAGTGACGTCTCTCATCACAGCGAAAACACAATGCAATGCTCCGTTTTTCATATACAATAATATTTACTCAGTAAACATCATTGTACAATGCTATCCTCACATAGAGCCAACAGTGGACGCTCTCGGACGGACATCATGGTTGCAATTCGCGGCTTTAAAAAACTCCTACCTTAATTTTCGGTGTTTTGTTCATCAATACAGCAATATAAGACGGTGATAGCCATTGAAAGGAGAGTTAATAAAGTTGTTGCAACAATATCGGCCAAACTCGAGTTCATCACGATGGTTAGAGGAGTGCCGTCAAATCGGTAGCCGGAAGAAAAATCTTTGACTTGTCTGCCTGCTTACCTAATTGAACGTGATTCATTTATATTGTCGGGTCGGACAAGTGCGTCAATCGACACAACAACATAGATGTATTATTATTTATACAATCTGTGATCATCATTGGTACATTTTGCGGTACGGACCTTTGAAAAAGTTGTTGAATTTCTGTACCGATCCACTTCAGTTGGACTATCGATTCCGTATGATCATCTTATACTAGAACAGGCGTTTGTATTCTTAGAAACGACAAATATAAAAAAAAGCCGAGATAGCGAAACCCATTGTATATCAACTGAAGAATTTCAAGTAACTTTCCTTGTGTTGGTAATGTTTGGAAACCTGATTTGTCTTCCCGGTTGGCATGATGGTATAACCTTTTTTGTGTTCCGTTATAATCCTCAGTATTTCCTGTATATTTGTTCATGAATAAATGGACGTCTAACCATGCTGGCGTGAGCTTTTATCTTTGCTCTATTACCACTGTACATGTGGCATTTACAATGTACACTGATATTTACCAAGTAAAATATTATTGATAAATGCCATTGATAAGCAGAGCATTCCATCTTGTAAACAGGCGGCGTAGGGAAGTATATAAATGACAAACTATATTTTATAATATCTATTGATAATATATTTTTCTACTCCCAATGTTCTAATATCTATATGAAGGAATGCTTAAATTTAAGCCTGTAATCATCGGTTTGTACATTTGTATAAGCTTGTGGATGTTTTAAAATTGGCAAAGGCAAAAGAAGCACTGATACCTTTAATCTATCCTAATGAACTAAAGTTCATAGTAAATGTGAAATAAGCATATAACAAAAAAGCGAAATAATGTACTATGAAATGAAATATAAACAATTGTATTACCTATGTGCACTTTGATTGTAAACTCCTAACTTGTAAATTTGACTGTGACAACTTCGTATAATATTCAAAAAATGCTTTCAAATGCGATTTTCCAGAATTTGCAAATTTGCTTTCAGGCAACTTCCTCGCCTCTATCCTATAGTTTTCAGTCATATATACCAGCTTCCAGAGTGATTCCCCTGACTGTGCGAATGATTTTCGCGACTTTATTCCCTACTTCAATATTTTTTTTTGATTTTTCTAATAACTTTTCCGCCTTCCCAATCGACTAATAGAATATTGCCGACTACTAACATGATTTTACAGTCAACAATCACGAATTCCAAATTGATTCTCAGTATTTTACAGACGGCGTTCTTGACTTTCCAGGAAACATCCATGCTAACAAACCGACATAACGACATTGCAGACAGCGTTTGTGACATTATTTTAACGACCTTCTTTACTATTCAGGCATCTTTGCCACTATAAAGGCAACTAACTAACTAACTATGCAGGTAACTTTTCAGATTAAATTGTTCATCATCCAAGGCGAGTTTTCCTTCTAGTTTTCTAATCGACTTTCAAAACAATTTAAGCATTTTTCGCCGTATAAGAGCTACTTTCTGAATTTTGAAAATGTTCAGGCTAATTTGAAAGCAACTCTGCAGATGACTATTTTTACTTTCAGACAATTTTTCCGTCTTTAGACCGTTTTTTGACATTATAAGCATTTACTCACATTTGAAGCGACTTTTTGAACTTTGAATATGACTTTTCAAGCAACATTCTTGCTATCAAATGCGATTTTTTTAATTATGCAAATTGCTTTTGTGACTTTGTTTGCAACTTTCTATTCACAATGGCATACGTGGCACTTCAGGCAAACTTTCCATCTTTCAAAGTGATTTTTCAAACACTTCAGCATCTCATCCACCATTCAA
The DNA here is from genome assembly GCF_978046115.1 of Saccoglossus kowalevskii. NCBI lineage: Eukaryota > Metazoa > Hemichordata > Enteropneusta > Harrimaniidae > Saccoglossus > Saccoglossus kowalevskii. Next base: position 12,785,990 of record NC_140650.1, on the reverse strand, counting down.
AATGATTGATCGTACTTTGTGGATGGCATTTATTACTTTTCAGTCAAATGTCCTGCCGTTTAAATCGATTCTCCTGAATATGCAGATGGATTTTTTTAATACAGCAATAAAGACTTTCTGTTTTCGACATTGTGAAATCCTTGCGTTTTTATACCGAAAAATACAGTATTTTCATCAAGTAAAATCATATTTATTAAAGTTATTTTTCATACGTGAGTTGTCAAATACACTACATAGTTTGTAATTTCATTAAGCTCCTTTCAGTCATAATTCAAAACAAATAAAAAGGTATTATAGAGTATATTGCATTATCTTATTCTTTTAATATTTGTGTGTCGTCGTTAATTAGGAAAATGGGTGCACAGGGGATTTTCAGCCAATTTTCTTGACTTCGATTGCAACTTTCCGAACTTTTCAGACGACTTCCGTTTTCCACAGTAACTCACCAAACATTGATGTTTTTAAATTTCGATAAATTTTCTCGAATTCATATGCTACTGTCCAGTCTTTATTAATTGTTTTCACGGGTAAAATAAAATAAAACCCCTACCATTTATTGAACATTTAACTTATACGGCCTTTAGAACTTGTCGGCAGGCCAGTCGCACATTGGTTATCACTACAAAAGATTACGATCTCCCCTGCCTAATTCTAAAACATATTAAAAACAGGATCAACACACATAACGTATTGTCTAGCTTATTAGATACAAACAAGCAATGGTAGATGTATTGAAGCAGACACGAACAGGAAACATCATGAACAACCACGTGATAATAACAAAAGGGAAAATACTCTCACTCTGACAGGAGAGAAATTTACGTGACCGGTGGCAGAATAAGAAGAAACACCAAAGAGAAACCAAGCTTGTAAAAGATCTATAGAAATGCGAGTAATAGAACGACAGAGGGCGCTCATCGTCGGAATTCATTGAAAATTTGATTGAGAGAATCAAGATCACAACAAATTAGAATGTTTTCCGAATCTTTCTGATTTGTTCTAGCAAGAAAAGCAGCATTATTGTATTGGCCATTGCACGTCTTCTGCACAGTCTGTGATGGGGGAGTGTACCATGTATTAAAGTTAGGTGTAATATCCAAAGGCAATGACAGTAGATCACACCACACAGTGTCATATTCAGCTCACCAGAGTTCTGTAATTGAACACTAGGTGACTGCGAAGAGATTTACTGCATTTTTTAAAAGAATTAATGGCTGCTTTCCATTTATTAGGAATAATACCATCAACCTGGAGCCTATATTGACTTACTATTCACAAAAGCAGCGCTGTGATTATCCAAATCAACAAGGTCACGTACCCTCAAAACGCCCGCAGCGGCGAAATCATTTAAAAGAAAAGTTCATTCCGCACGGGCTGACAAATGTACGTGTTGTTAAAAAGTTGTTCAGCAAGAATGTGTGTAACATTCGCCTGATTATAAATACGTTTCCTGTAAAGTCACTCTTGTATCAGTCATGATAGAAGGCAGGAATATTAATGAGTTGCAATGTAGTACATATTAAAGGATGTAATACGATAGATTACCAGCTAGATTGTAAGTAAATAAATAAATCGAGTCTTTATCAATTTTATTAATTAAAAAAAAACTAGCATCACTGGGCCAAGATTTCAAAACCAAATTGGAAAAAATGTCTTACTTGTGTGTCTTAGGTGAACTTGAACGATGTCACCTTGTTGAAACCCTGTTAAGGTAGCTTGATTGTTATTCTGAATGAAGTTATATACAAACTGCACTGAATTTACGTTATGTGAGGCAATGTAGCCCACAACTAAAACAATCAGACATGGACGTGTGTACTATAATTTATAATATATAATGTCAAATAGCACGCGCTCAAAAACCACATGCTCTACATTGTACGAATTGTACATTTGTTAAGATAAAGCCTAAAAAGTATACTTAGTAATGCATTTTCCTTAAAATGAGTAGATCAATTGTCCTGAGGGCGCTTGTTTGTTTTGTACGTCGTTCCAATACTGTGATGATAATAGTCACGTCATTTTTTGTGTGAGTTTCACTCGATTTTTTTTAACAAAATGTGATGACCATTGATTTGATAGATCAATAAGCTGTTTACATGGGCCACATATTTGTTCGGAACAGTGATATGAACTATGGCTTAGTTGATATGACCAAACCAAAAAAAAAAAAAAAAAAAAAAAAAAAACTCAAAAAAGTTGACTTAATAGGGAGCTAAGACACCTGATGGAAATTAACGAGGTAATTGTAGGTTTTTAGAGTCTCAACTTCGACAACAACGAGACAATATAAACACGGGAAAGAACTTTGAACCCCACAGCTTCAGGGCCTAAACATACAAATAACGACCATCTGAACTTGGCATCATATTAGCGATACTTATCACCGCAGAACTCACAACTTAATACTCACAAATTATCCATTGAGGTCGTGACTGTGAGAGGGTCCAGTTTTGAGAAGTCGAGTGTCTTAATTTTTTTGGTTAAAAATTGGTATAAAATTCGTTAATATGTTGTCACAATGAGAAATGTTTCCTATACACGCGATTCTGTAAACCTCAGTAACTTTATATATTATATCTGTTATAGTCCCCGGTTTAGGACTCAAACTTATCAATTAAAATGTTGAGTTTTAATAGTTCATGAAATATTTCAAAACAAACTTCTGTATACATGTATCATGTATTAAAATATATTACAACAATGTAATGTATATATATATAGTATATTATCTGGGGTATACACGGATGTTATAAAATATACTTTGGTGTAAAGATTGGTTTTATAGCCACTTTTCAAACGATCGGTCGTCCCACTACTCGTCTATGAGTGCCCCGGGAGTTTGATATTCAAAATACATTACATTTTAAAATAGCTATTGACCTATAACAACCCATTTAGCTCAACAGAGTATGTGTTTTACTCAGTATGAAATCTACGACGTGTTGTATATTTTCCCAATTTTTCAATGCAAGAGATTTTGGTTCAAATCAACTAAAGTTTGGACCGTCGCTAATGTCCTAACATTCCACTAACCTCCGACAGGAGACGGTTTTTGTTCAGCATTTACTAGGAAACAGTACTGGTTTACGGGAGAAACTGTTTACTAGAACTAGGTTGTCCTTATATGATTCAAGTAGGGAGCACAATGTTCCCATCTCCATTCAAAAATTAAACCATGTTTGAGCCCCAGTTTCGCACCAATTATTTTTGAATCGTTGAGCTGTAAGGATGCGATTTCTACAGGTTATTAGCCTAATTCCTTTCCATACAAAAAGAGTTACGCAACACAAATAAGCTATGACAACTCACAACAAGCGATGAGGCTGCAGGAAAACCACGTTCGCAGTGTTATTTTGTTAAAGTACAGCAACTAGAACTCTAACGATAGTTACTTGCCTGTTTGAAAACGAGGTTAAACAGGCAGTTAACAACCCGTTTTCTTTCTCATAACCGTATTTTATCTATTAGTAATACAATAATAAACAGCAGGAATCTTTATTCCTCCTAATTTTGTATATAATATATTTAGATATTTTTGTAGATCATCATTTTTGTATTTTATAAATTATTTGATTTGTACATATTGCGTTTTTACAATTGCCCTTTTTGAAAAAAATAAGCGTCAACATTAATTACTATCGGTATCAATACAATGTAGACTTCATTGAATTTCACTGTAGGCTAGTTGATGTTGATTACATGAAATTAACAACCATTCCCCAGATGCAGTTTCCCAATTATTATGAGACCTTGGAGATCACGCATCATTTAGGTCTTTACACTACTGTGCTGGTACAAGCCATGTATTTGTAATAAAAGTCTCATTCGGTTATGATCACAATGCTTTACACATACGTCGTTGATTACGGAGGTCATATAGTTCTAATTTTGGAATATTAGCTACCCAGTCGTCGATAGCATTACAATGTAAGACACGGGGACGTAGATACTTTGAAGGACGTGTTAATGGCATGTTTTAATTAATTACAACTGTCTTGCGTGTAAATTACTCTGTGTCAATTTTCTTTCTAGAGCTACAATTTCCGGCTCAGTGTTTATATTGGAGCCTTTATCTGTTAATTCAAGGCCAGAAAGAGTAAACATGACATTCATATGCTATTTGATTTAGATTTTTAGTATAACGTGTTTTAACTAAACTAATAAACTTGATAAACGGTATTTCTGTCAAGAGCCATTGTGCAATGGCAACATTTTTAGCTTTACATATTTCAGGCATATTTTCAGTCCTCGACGTGACTTTTGAAAACTTGAATTAGTATCACTCTAAGTAGTCAATATAACCAATGAGTTTAAATGTGGGACAGAAAAGTACACTAGATAATATGCAGTTTAAGTGATTCGCCTAGGTGTTTCAATGTCTTAATACGATCAACTGTTCGTGTATACAATATGGCTATTACGAGAATAGTGCAAAGTATGCACGAAGGCAGTACGGTGATCTTATCGAGCGACGCCTAACGGAGATCGATGTCTTACGTTACTGTTTGAGAAAATGGCTTACGGTATTCTAGTGATAACCTTTTAATTATACATCTTTTCACTGTCTATAGAAATCATTTAATGTGAGATAACAACTCGAAATTCGCGCTATGTGAACGTTTGCGTTTCATGACGAGATTATATTTCCAATTAGCATTGCAGGGGGATTGGCAAGAGAGGGCGCCGAACGATCTGGATGGAACATTTGTCTGTTCGACCGTAGCCCATTGCCAAAGCAACAACGTCCGTTTTACGAACAGATGATGGAATCTCAGCAATTTCTTAACAAACTAATTCTCAACGAAATATAGAAATATCACATAGAAATGCACAGGCTCTAAAATTATGTCTATTGCAAAACAATTCAACCGAAAACCAGTTTTACGTCATTAGTTGCTTGCTGGAGTGAGTTCTACGCGTGATTTTATTTGTCGTTCCATATTGCGCATGCACACACACAGTGATATCTCAAAATGCATATTAATCGGGTAATTCATCGCTGGTAAAAATTATTGAAAACATTTTGAACCACAGTGTCAGTAGAATAAAATATCAACGTGCTTCTGCATTCTCCATGAATTACGTAACTTTCCATGATTACGTTAACGATAAAATCTGTGGTTACATTCAACAGTTTGCGTGTGTCTGATCAAAAACGTGCACCAAAAAGACTTTACCATAAGATTTTTCGATTATTTTTGTCAGCTCGTAATTTATAACTACCATGTAGGCTATGGGAAAGCAATTTGGTAATATGTACATATTCATAAGTCATTTACAGTTCAATATATTTTTTAAAAACAATTAAACACTTCTGTGAACTTAAATTTTCTCACAATGGATAAACAGCTGCAGTCAATCGGATTGTGAACGTGATTGTTACACACTTAGTGGCTGGGTGCTCCCACTAAATACCCAACAATGTACGACATTGACAACAATTTGCTGACATTGACATATTATATTAAAAAAAGTTTTAGTATAAGCTGTTATCGCCCCAGGAAAAATAATATTTTACCTGATTGGAGATATATACCCGTGGTATGTATGTCACAGTAAAACAATGCAATAGCGAGTAAGAAAATTAAATCTTACAGCTTCGGGAAATAGTCATACTCACAGCAGCTAGGTTTTTACTTGCCCTAGCGAAACATGTACCGGGATTTGTTACGTTTAGGGAAATGTATTAATATTGACAATTAACTCTCAGGGGTTGGCATGAAAAGAAGAATCCTATGTTATCTGAATCAGTACATGATAGTTTACGTGCTTTAAATAGAAAACGCACATGAGATCGAAAATCTATGTAAATGATTGCGATGTATTAAGGTGGCTTCATTACTCTGTAACTTCGAAATTAAAAGTTGTACACACACTGCGTTATATGAGGGAACCAATTTAGCCTAAACCATACGCATTTATAAATGTCTAACATTAAATATAGCAAGGAAAAAACGTAACCAGTGATTAAACGACAAATACAGATAATGAACAAACTATTATTAATACAATTTGTATTAATTAAACTGATACATTGAACAAAGAGATAAATCATGACATTAATACTAACTATTGAATATTGTTTAAATTGATGACATTGTATGGAGAATAAAGCACTCAAGCGAACTACATGACGTCGAGGCACGTTTAATAAAACTCCTAATTCTCATTGTTTCAGATTACATCGTCGAATGACATTGTTTTTAGTTATGGAAAAACAATTGAAATATTATGTGAATATTGACGAGTATATAAGAATAATCGATGTTTTTTTAGAATGTCATGAATTAAAATGTCAAATGGTATTGATAATCGTTGTTTCATGTTGAATATAGAGAACTGTACTTGTTTGTTTATTCTACGAAGGAATTGATGTGCGTATACTGTTGTTTGTTCCAGTAGGTAAGCAGCTGTCTGGCTGTGTGTACATTAGTGACCCGGTAGTACAAATATAACAACCTGATACTCTGACTGAAGGACGAATATTGTACTCATCCACTTAAATAGCTGAGACGATCATTGAATCCTACAGCTTGAGGGTCTAAAACAACAACTTTGAACTTGGACCAGGTTCGTGCGTTAATTGACGATATTTAAGTAATACAAGATCTGGTCCAGGTGCTGATTCATCAAATGCAAGGGTTCCTTTTATGGAAGCACACTTTTTGCCATCTGTCTTTTTTTTCAAATTAGGCCTGGCACTGAAAACAGAAGATTTAGTTGGTTGACATACGTACAATATTTTAGGCAAGGCACATTTAATATTTAACATTAATTACATACTGAATCTGGCCCTGCCAATAGATGGCGCTAGTGCACTTATAGATGCTGAGCACGAACCAATCATTAGTACTCCATCTTAACATGCATCAGTGCATATGACCCCAGTCTGTTTCCTTGGAAAGAATTTTACAATTGATACCAGTACTATGATAATAGTCACATCACTCACATATAAATATAATTCCTTTTTATGTCACAATACATTTTAGATGTCTCCAAATCAGGTCATATAGATATGGAACTGTGCTTGGGTACGAATGAACATGTTGGTAAGAAATGATTTAATTTGGTTAGTGAGCATTTCTTCTTCAAATTGGCTTTCGAAACTCGGACAATGTTCTTATAAATTGCATGGTAAAATCGATCATCTAAGCTGCGAAAGCAAAACTTCGTGTTACATTGTAATTAACATGTTAATACATTTTGCATTGTTTTCTATCGATTTTTTTTTACAGATCTTGCATTACAAATCCAACTCCTTTCAATCACATTCATTGAATAGCCACTATTGAGTAACGGCCTATTTTGCTTAACAAATTCCAAAAATACTGATGGTCATCTTCTGATAAAACCTTTTTTTTATTCGAAGTTTTTAACGAGTAAACTCATGTAGGAGATCGGTCTAAATAATTGCCATGATTTATAAGCTAAAATATAGGGTTGATATGAGTATATATACTTGAGGCTCTTAGTTGTATCAAATAAACTATTAATGGTATACTCAGCTGCCCACATATATACAACATCTAGGTGATCAATGTAAATAAACCGACGGTGTACTCGGGAGTTGACGAACAGGCTTCCACTATTGTCTGACGCACTAGTACTTATTACGACTGGGTCGAAGCTATTACATAAAGATTATTATATGGAAGACAATCAGGGTCGCCGACAATCATTACTAGCGGCATTCTTTGACATACGGCAGATTCATCAGTGTAGATACTACTATGCGCTTTTCATTAAACATCATATTACCCAACTTTACATTCATCTTCACATCTTTCATCGTGCGCTGGCGAAATGCATACCCGGATCTGTTACGTTCAGGGAAATATAATATTGGCAATTAATTCTCAAAGGTTGAAGACATGGCGTTGCAGGGATTCTATCGGGATCAGTGCATGATAGTTTGTCGTGAACGTGCTTTGACTAGACAACCCGCACATGTATATTGAAATTTGAAATACATGACATTTTCTCGTACGTTAATGCCACTGCTGGCATTTCAAATCTCCGTTGCAGTCTTGATTTTCATGAGAGAAAAACATTTTGAAATACACTTTTACTGTAAACAGATTATTTAATTGTTTTTTAATGGATACAATTGATCCTATATACCTATAAACTGAACACATTGGGCAATTCTCTATCGTGGCATTTTGGCACATGCATTACCAGTTTATACTGGTAACTTATTTACTGCGTTCCAGTTTCTACTGTCGAACTGTCTATTTACTGTGTATGGCTACAAAGTATAGTCGACCTGGCAATACTCGACAGCAGCCGCAGGATGACTTAATCCACTGTATCACAGTATATACATAGTGCCTGGCACACGCAGGCCTGGCAAAACATTTCATTTTTAATACATTATGTTTGTAAGGCAAATGTACGCATGGACATTATCGGGATGCACTATTATAGGATAATACTTAGGAACGATTGCAAACAGTCCATCTGTAGGGTTGTATACCACAATAGTCCGAATGTGAGACTGTATTCATAAAATATTTAAATTGTTGCCGACTGACTGTATACTCATTGTGCTTATTTATCACGTTATGTGTATGTATGGTCAAATTTTGTACATGGGATGCAATGAACATCATCGAGCTACCCGTCAACAAACGACTAACGCGTTTTGATTTATGACGTCCAAGGTCTGAAATCCAACTGTGAACACGCCTTCATAGTACTGCTGCAATTTCAACGCGCATTTCCTCAATATCAGAACTACCACGTGGTATGTAATATACACAATACACAACGTGTTAGATAAACGTCGTTGTTATTACTGTCACATCGTGGATACGATTCCATATAATAGTTTTTATAATGGAGCATTATAATTGGTTGAAGAACTCGCATACTGACGGCCATGTACGCAAAACAGCATGTGTGTCACGGGGATGACATTAGCTGGTGTAATAGTCACATATGTATACATTATAACGCTACATGTTTGAATTAATGACGCTGCACGTACTTTGATATCAACAAACCTGACGTAATTGTGATTAGGTTGCAGTTCTTATGATCAGAGAAATGAATTACCAGCCCGCAAAATACCCACCACAATGTGCGATGAAAATACATGAGTTGTCAAGCGTGTATTGAGGAAAGAAAAAAAGACATGAAACTAACTGATTCTATCTTCTACACCTGAGATGACGTCATTCTTCAAACTCTAACACTGCCTGTCTTATGTTTTAAGCCCCTTTCACAATTGGTGCCAAACAGATTACAACGGCTTGCGACTCAAAATTTTTCCCGTTGTACGACTCGTTGTAGCCGTTGTACCACTTATTGTACGATCCAGATGCGACAAAATGGTCGCATCTCGGTCGGGAAAAAAACCGCGCTGCTCCGATATTTTGAGCGACTGACGCGATGAAAAATAATTGCACGACAGGCAGTACGAGTGTTGTGCGACTTTGCACGTACTTGTAAGACCCCGAACGAGTGTTGCACGAGTATTTTCATGTCGTACGATGATGCGTCCTGTCGTACGAGTCCGTTGTACCACCCTAAGACTATTGGAAGACCTGTCTTGCCCCCTTTGCAACGTTGTACGATTTTTTTTTCACCCCCAATATAAGCTCGAGAACTCCTGAGCTTTCATCCCAAATGTCTGGACCATCCATAATGTAAACATGGCTGCTGCTCGACCAATAGCTCCTGGGAGGCTCTTGCATTTGCTAAGTCTGAGAAGGCACTGTATACTAAATAAATATAATATTTGTGTTTCAAAACATGCATGGTTACAACAAAAATTACGATTCTATATTATTATTAATAATAATCCTTATATTACACTGGACATATGGTATGCATCCATGCGATTTAATTGTGTCCGATGTTACAGCGGCCGTCACCGCAATAATTGGACTGGGTATCACCCAGGACAACCATATGTTAGCATTTGTTTCACTAAATGATCCGAAGTGATCTGAGCCATCGTATTTATAGGCCAACACCTCGCGCGACAGGTGGTGCGGTGTGTCGCACAATGGGTCGTAGCTTTGTACGATCGGTTGTAGTAGTCGTACAACGGGTCGCTAGGTCGCGCGACATATGGCGCTACAAAACGCATATGTCGTGCGACTTGGTCGCATCATCGTTCAACCGTTGCAGCCGTTGTACGACTGTTGCACCCGGAAACATGAAAATAATCGCACGATTACGTCTCACGACTGTTGTATCCTGGTGCAGTGGCCGTTCACCTCTCGTACGATTTTATATATTGCTTGCGACTCAAAAACAAAACTTCTACAACAGGACAGACAAAATATTTTCGAAAAAAAAAATTATCGCACGAGTGAGGCGCCAATTGTGAAAGGGGCTTCAGGCACAGGGTACTTGACCCCAAATGACCTTCCTGGCGAGGTGAACACACTTTCCACCACACCCACAATTTATCAATAGCGTAATGACGTCATTTTAACCATTCCCAATGTGACGTCGAAATGAGAATAATTCCCCGACCGTGCTGTGTTGAGCGCATAGTTCTTCCCAAATGTTTATTTGGACAAGCACGCTAATTTCAAGTGGCAGCTTGCGTCGATGAAGCCGTTACGTAAGCCTATAATATAGGCACTTGATCCCGATAGTATATCACTCCAAGTAAAAGGCGCAAACTCAATCCATACTGTCAGTTTTATCGAGGAAGCATAATGGTTTTACTTGTCACCATATCTAGAAAGCTGCCGTCACCCAGACTGTGCTATCCTAACATCATATCATACAATTATACAATACATTTTCCACAAATCCACCAACTGAGAACACCCTGAGAATTTTGTTATGTAAAGACGTCCAACCTGCTCAATAATATTGTCTTTATTTTTGCGGCATATGTTTTCAGATAGGATTGGCCTTAGGGAAGAGGATTATTCGCTAAGAGTACAGTATGGTACGCATCAATAAAAGAGAGTCGTTAAAGGCTTGGTGATTTTAACTACATTCAACAGGAATGCAAGCATACCAGGTAGTCAACATTGTTGGTCTCAATAAAACTGATGATTTCGTCGAAACCGCGTTGGTGCTCCACAATGAGTTGCAGAATGGAAGGTAAGACTTCTGTTTTGTAATCAGTGCACGTTTTACTGATATCAAAATAACGCCTATAAGCAATGTAGTATATTATAGTCATACCAAACACAACGCCAGATAAGCTGATTTACTACTCGCGTGGTATAGTCGGCTGCTGTATTATATTTATTTAACTGTTCGTATGGTGTCTGCCTCATAAGCAGTGCTAATTTGTGTAATATGATATACGTCTTCTTTTTCAATTGTATCTGCCCTGGTCATTTACCCCAATGAAATGTGAAATGAACCAAACACACACAAAAGAAAGGATGAATTAATAATTGTATGTATAGCTACAGCTCTATAGAATTATAATAATGTGATTTATTTTTCTCCTAGGTACGTATGTATTATGAAGGAATGGAGCGATGACGACAATTCCTAAGATAACATGGTTTACTGATATCAGTATTCGCGCAACTGTCATGTTTTTATTTATTAGTGTTATTAGGTTCGCATGAAATCGACACAATTCTGTGTACGTGATCAAGATGTAATCAAGTAGTGGATTGCGAAGGTAATACGAAAAGAGCTCTATTGATCACTATATCCGAAAACACTGACGTACCAGCGAAAAAACCAAAATCTGTTATTGTAGAATTTCGTTTCGTGACCCTCATTGTAATTTCAATAATCGTATATTTTTCAGCATGAATTCATCAAACATGGCAGGGAGTTATATTATGCATCTATTAACTTAACAATTTTAGTTTCTTGTTTAGTTGCCAGTCATTTGTATATTTTATGGACGTTTCAATATTCGTGCAATGCTGTAACCTGTCATTGCACGCAATTATAGTAGGTTAGAGTGCCATATAAAATTTACAGTTTTTTCAAAACTGTTTCCCACATAATAACCGCTTAAAGGTTGCCTGAAAGTGTGATGAAGTATAGGAGTGAATATCATCGAAATCAGTCACGCTGTCATATGTACTGAAATGTTGTGTCAAATGAAGCAGATAACTGCAAGAAAATGATCAAAAATAATGGACTTCTGAATGCCTGAAGAAAGGGTGGTATTATTTGATTCCCATGTTTGCATCAACCGCCTCAGTGAAGAATAACATAAAAAATCACATTTTTATGTACCCAGTCCATCGAACATTAACATGGCTTTCTCATTTATTTTGGCAAATGTGTTCTGACACATTCCGAGAGAAATTGACGCCACTATAACGACTCTGTATAGCCATGAAAGCTGACACAGTCACAATCACAATAAAATAATCATAAACTATAATTGAACTTATCGTACAGAAAATAGACAGCAAAAATATAAAAAAAAATGTTGGAAAATATTTTATGATTGTTAATATATAGTTAATTGGATACGACAGTAAATATATAAATGAATGCATTTATTGATGTCAGTGTTGGACATATTTCATCAAAATACTTGTTCAGGGGCAATAAAACGTGCCGCAAAGAAGTAAATGTGCTAGTTCGTGATTTTTTGACTGATTTATGTTTTAGACAGATTCCATGACCTTGTGAAATTAACCCACACAGTCAACAAGTTTGAATATGCTTATTCGTGTTTATATTGTAATTGTAATTGTAGACACATAATTATGTAAAGCGCATTCCACTGGTCACACGACGCCAATAGCTTTTCAATAGTTTCTTTGCTCCACTAGAGATAAAATAAGAAATTTACCCATAATGCACGTATTGGTAATACTACAATTGTCATCTTCAGTATTAGTTTGTTTGCGATCACTTTCTTTTTCAGGATTTTTCCTGTGGTTTATAGATCTAAGACTTCTGAATTAGGGTCAGTAGTTTCACAGATATTTGTTTTTGCAGGCTTCTCCTTGGAGAAAGTCTAGTGGAGTGTAGAGATATGGTAGAGTACATTGGTGTATTAGAATTTGTGAAGAAGTGACTGCATTTAGTATGACATCACTTCAAACATTTGTCTTGGGCAGATCTAAGACATGATATCGTCTTTGCATTCTTAAAACCAGACAGTGTGAGAATTGCTGTCAGTGGTAGTTGGCTTAACTCGGGCACGCGGCATTAGATGCACTTCAAATCTGCTGCGCTATACCTGACTAATGTCACCGAACAACTTGCAATGGAGAAATGTGTTTGCAGAGAGTAGTACAATTTGTTGGTTTTTTGGTTTGATCAAGTAGACTGTGAGGTGGTTCTGTAAATAATAACTGAATATTGCAATTCACACCTCAGGCTACCAACGACAATGGCGACATCTTTGTTTTGAAGAAGTGTATCGTGAACCATGCCTCTCTTAGTACAATTAATTAGTACAAATACCTGAGAGGTATTTTAATTTGTTAATTAGGAAACCAAGATGAGCTCCCTTGTCCACAAAACTATATATTTTCGGAAAACTTATTGTATGAATTTTAAATTTTGTTTAGTATTTTTTTTATGGACACTGCAGTTTGAATATTTCAAAATGTGGTTTTTTGGGTCAAAAGTGAATAAACAAATTAGCTTCTAAACGATGCTTCTGTTTCCTGACAAAATTGGTTTACTATAAAGTGCCGTCTTGAAAATTGACTACCAGTTGTCAATTTTGCAGGGTAACAGCTCAAATTTCACTACTTCAAGTTTATGCATAAATTAACAGCCAGGCTCGTTGTCTGTACGATTGTTGTAACACTGTTCAACCAAGAACAATGCCCCAACGGCGTTTTGAAGATAAAAACATTGTCAATCATTTGTGAAAATTTCAAAACAAAAGGTCAAAGCGTCTAGGAGCTATGTTTTTTAAGTTCTGGGATGTGCACTAAAAATAAGCTGAAATAATTGCTAATTTGCATAACAATTCACTCAGTAAGAAGTTTGCTAATGCTCATAATTAACATGGCTGTAAGAGTTTCAAATTTAAATGTATTATCGTTTTGTAAAAAGTTAAATATAGTGCATAATATGGAGATCCCGTCATTTCTTTTTTTCACCATGTTTCTTTTTTAATATTTATGTACAGCCTTGCTAAATCTTGCTAAGCATTCAAAAGAGGGAATGTTTGCACCCATTATCTATATTTTAAAATCGTTTTTGAGTATGTCCCACTATTCACAATTCTACAAAATTTTAACTGTCTATAGCCAAGACTGTTTGGATAATAAAAAGCAAAAAAAAAAAAAAAAATTCACTCCCAAGTGCCCACGAACCTGCATCTCTACCTTAAGATGGAGTCAGTACATTGATCAACTAATGATTCTAAAAATATAAATACGGTACACATTTTACTATATGACTTGTTTACTTCAATTAAATGGGAAGGCATACTATCAATGAAATTAAACTGTTTGTTCACAGATCGTTTGATATTACCAATGTGGAGGTATTCACACTGGTTGATATGCAGACACACAGAATAAATTACAAAAATCCAGAGGATGTCTTCTACAACGTACCTGTAGACCAACATTCGATCACTGAATTGTCCGTTATCAGGGTTTGTTATTCTATGCACACGTGATTGGACCTTTTCTTGCTCGGCAGTATATATCACATTCAACCCAAATCATCGAACACGCGGTATTAAAAGAATGGCTTTGAATTCTTTGACAATGAATTCTGTCGCATTTTTGTCGTCGTCCTATGCACGTTAACAAACCCACAAATTATCATTTAAAGAGTCTCGTATTTTGTGAAATGATTGATACATGTAACTATGTTATTTACATATTTACCAATGACAGCAAAAATACAAAGCATGTCATCTTACTTACCACATAGAATTTACCAATGTTAGTATTCACAACCCAAGCAGGTGGATCCCACCATCTGGATCGATCTAATCAATACTGTTTTAAACACCTTAGAGTTGGTAGAAGAGTAAAATTGAACTTATTATTAAAATAAGATTACAATATATCGCTAACGTTATGTTACTTTATCTGTGCGCCGCTGAAATTGATCACATCGATTCGTTTGTTGGAAAATCGAAAACGCACAAAAATATGGATTCTGAGGCGTAAAAGGCTTTGAGGCTACGAACCTGAACCTTTGAACGGTTGTCTTACAAATTACAAATATATAAATTCTGAATCAGTGTAGGAGACTGGTAAGAAGAGAGAATAGAAAAGTATAAGAACGAAGAACTAATGCATCTTGTATATATGCTAACAATCTAAAGCGATGCCTTCTTTTGAAAATACGAAAAACCGCTGCTAAAAAGAGACCAAAATGAAAATTAGAAGAGCAACAATGATTTGCAAACACCTGCTGATTCAGAAACAGTAGTCATGGAAACGGTACTATCATTATTTGATCTTAGTTATTTTCGTTAAATAGTGATATAAATGGAGAGAATTAAATAGTAATATTCAGTTCCAATACCACGTAATATTCGTTAATATATTGTACAGTTATTGCATGGCACTATGAAGTACCAAAACTACCTGCTAATTCGCGAGGTCGTATGTCAGGGAAAATTCAGACATGCTTTGTACCTTACTGTTACATGTGGGGACGTGTAGACATATACCAGTACATTAACAAGACCAGAATGCAATAGCCGTTTTATAATATATAGCTCGCCCATGAAGTACAGCTATTTGCATTTTTTTAGCAAAACGATTTTTAAACGCTTGTCACAAACATTGTTATTTTATTTAACCCAGTGCTTTTTGATAATTTACAAAATGTGTTAGTTGAGAAAGAAAACACCAATTTTTTTTTTGCGGCGTTTTATTTCTATCGATGCTCGATGAAGCAGCAGACGACATATCGAAATAGCTTTTACGTGATGGTGATGTCATCTCTACACACTGTTTGACTTTATAGTAAGCGCTCAGGTTAGTGAAATGAAACATAATGTGACATGGTTTTGACCAATCACGGTACAGTATGAGCGTGTGATGTGGTATACCCTAAAATATAGATTAATAATAGTATAATATTTTCTAAATATGTAATAAATCAATTTTATGTGCAATTAGTAATCATGATAGTTACATGTATGATTTAGTATGAAAATATGCAATCATCATATGCAGATAAACGGTCGTTCCTAAAATTTTATTGTTGACTTTCAAACAATTATTTCAAAATGCTGTGTCATATAATTTCGAGTCCTTACATATATATAGATTGGTTTGGGGGTATCAATTATTTTCAGTTTTATGTTCATTGATAGATATGTCGGCAAAATAAGATTTCACACTATAAATATCATATTTATCGGTCCGAGAAGTTATTTATTTATTTACTACTTATTCATGATTTCATCATGCACTCAGGCAAGTCATTGAAATATACATAATATGAAAATATAATGTGTGCATCGTAAATGTATCGAATGGTGCGATTGACATATTCAACGTGACACTGTCCTCTCTAAAGTTACGCAATTGGATAACAACTATATTACTAGCGCGCTGTATTTCGTGAAAAGAGCTTTATGTACAACCACAGTAACTTGATCAATCAGCATTGCAGCTCAGATGCATACTGGTAATGATATCGATATCCACAGAAATTGTTAACCTTACAGCGGTGTACATTTAATTCCATGATTACTTCAGTGAACAGTAATATTACCTAACTCGATACAATTTACTCGTTCTTTTCTGACATGAATTCAAGACAATCGTATAACTGATGAGAAACGGTATGAGGTTGCAATGTTGATTAATAAGGTATATCACAAAAGCGCCATTTTAGTTTAAGTGAAAGGGGCAAGACGGCAGTTTTCTGAATTGTGCAGGGATAACGATTGAAACAATTCTATCTCCACAATGAAATATACTACTAAACTATTAAAATGAACAAATAGTCTATAATTTGTTATTATTTTAATAAAATCGCTATATTTAAGGAGAACGCCTCGTTGCCACGAGACATGGGAATCGTTTCAGCATCGCCGCTAAAGAGAGGCCGCGGTGACACCGATATCGATCCACCTCTTCCAGAGTTTGTTATTAGTCTTTGATGATTCTATTACCGTCGCATGCAGCGGTAATACAACTGAGCCTAATAAAAAAAAAAACATACGCGCGTGAAAGTACCATATCTGAAACCTGTAAAGGCTTGTGACGTATCAAAAGTTACATTTGCGTATATGGAAAAAAAATACAACAAATGGAAATCGTATTTGCTTGAATCAGCAATGAAGGGATTTGGTGTTAATAATAATAAAGAATGATAAGAATAATAAAGAATGGTTGCTGTATAGCGAGTCAATTAATTAATTAATTTATTTATTTAATCATTTATTTATTTTGTTATTTAGTCATTTAATAATTTTTATACAAAAGGGTTTGCTTTTAAACATGACCTTGACATTTATTGTTAGCATAGTATGAGGTCACCTTATAGATGATCCGCTTGAGCTATTTCTGTTACCTTCCCCAAAATGCTAGTATATGTTATTATTTCATTCACATAATGTTATGATGTATTGCCAGTAAGGACAAAGAAAAGAAATAATCAGATCATCACGATTTTCATATCATATGTGCTGCACAGTGTCGGTTTAATCTCGCGTTGGTTTATTTGGGTCGTGTAAAGTATGGCGTCACTCTAATACGCTATGTCGAACGTGATATAAACAACGTATCGGTAATATCGATTTACATCAAACTGCCGAGCAATACTATTAAATGAAATGAAATAATAACACGATACTTCAATTATATTTAAATATAGCTCTATGAATGTTGAACATTGAACCTAGACGGAAATGTTCTCTAAACAATAAAGATATGAAATAATTGAAATGATATATGGACAGATAATAATAGGAACGCGAAGATAATACTATAACGACACTCGCCGTATCTATTAAAACGTGCTTTCTGTGAGGTTGTAATCTTTTTGTTCGCTTGAAAGAAAATGCAATAGATAGATGACGTAAATTTCAATAACGGGAAATGATATATATATATATATACGCATATTCATTCGGTTATCCTGGAAATCTGGGATGTTTGTTTAAGAGAAAGCGAGATGCAGGGATTTCCTATTTTTTCTGAATGTACACACTCACACACTCTGTAGGGTGATGCTGTGTGGCCTGGTAACTACAATGATATTAGTCCTTTGATAAGTGAATAATTATAAAAAATGTTATGAAACACTGTGCGAATATTGAATTCACCCAATCAATCAATCAGTCGCGCAAACAACTTAAAGAACGTCTATATAGAAAGCTGACCATGACCCAGCACGCAGTCTATTGTAGCACTTTAGATAACTGAACACTTTGATACAGGGCAACCATTCAGTGAGCCTCAAAGAAACTAGCGTAGTCGCCAATATATTACGTTCAGGCGCTTTTTTAATCTTTTCACGAGAATTGCAGTTAATATTTGTTCCAATATGCAATTGCGAATAGTGAAACTGAATTATTTTAATGGAAATTCCAATGTTCGCTGCCGTTGTACAACGACAAAAGGGAATGGAATGAAACTGATTGAGCACATTTCGTATTGTAGTCGATAATTTATGCATTTTATTGTCAACCATTGAAACTGACCCGCATTTAAAAGCAAGATGTCACTGTTATTACTATGTATATATAATGATATGCGATTCCCGGGGGATGGGGTTAAATTTGTGTTCAGAAGCGCGGCAAGCGATCTTTGCGTTTTTTCTGTGCCTATGTAAAGGGGGTCAGATAATCCAAGCGCATTGGGGATCACGTGTTCACGCAAATGGGGGACAAGGTGAGCCAGTATATCCATTCGATTTTGGTGATAAAGACGGATTTTTTTAACAGTACAGTAACTAATAAAAACGTATATCAGAGTCATTAGAAACTCACATAATCGTCCTACTGGAAGTATATGTGCATCTATAGCTCTGGGGCATCGTTTATTTCGTACTCGGCATCTACACGGGCAGCTCGGGAGTCGTTATCTTACTTTAGATAAACGTATATCCGACAAATTAGATGAAATACCGAATGGTAATCATAGCAGTGTTCTTCGTTCATCATTACTGCTATTGCAATATAGTATAATGTGTGTTTTTTTTTCTACGCAAAATAGATTATCTAATCTAACTCTTATCTTGTATGCCGCAAGACTCACCTTGCAATGCCGACAAAAAGATATGTTTTCTTTTCCGAAATCAGTAGGGTTTATTACTGAATCGATTGTGTGATTGGGTGTATACCGCCCACTACAGACACGATAGTGTCAATACGTAAGACAACTATATGCTGTTTAATTCATTGTATTGTTGAAATGATTTCATTAAATAATATAAAAAAATATTTGTTTTGAAAAAAGAACAAAGAATGATAAAACCAAACATTAGACACGTATTTAAATAACTCAATAATTCCCCCACCCTCTTGTGAGCATCTACAGTAATGCCACACAATAGCGCTTGGCGACTTTCGCCCAATATGCTAATTAATAGTAGCGGCCATTTTGTATTTTTACTTGTAAGATTAGAAGTACGCTAATTTCAAAAAAATGTTTTAAGGTCGGTCGAGTGTGCCCACCAAACGGCTCTTTCTAATCAGATATTTTAAAGTAATTGAATGTAATGTAATGTATATTATGTTTGTTAACAGTACTCGAATGTAGAATTTGTCAACCAACTATCGTTTCAATCTTCCAACATAACATTCAAACATGTGAAGTTCCGCATCTGATCTATAAGGTTAGATATTAAAGGGCGGCAGTCGTCACGCCGCGTCCTGTTCGATATGGGACTCATAGCGACGTATACAACGCGTGTAAAATACATTGTTTATTTACATGAAATTCGAACACGCGCTGCGCGACGACCACCGCGCTTTAACTAAGTACGTTTAACCTTGCCATGAATTGCTATATTGAGGTATTTTTTAAAACGATGGCTCGGCCTACAGTGTAATGACCAGTGATCTGGATTTAGCAATCTATGGGCACTTTGAAGTGTTTTATCAGTATAAATGCCAAAAGCGCCCTCTCGTTGTGATGGAGCGCTTCCGCGACGTCCGAATGACGCAAATTTTGACGCAATGTTGTTCAAAACCAGAACTGTGTTCCTTTGTGCAGTCATTCGTCTTTTTGTGTTACAGTAAATGTCTCAAAATATTGTTTTTGTTAATAGAAGGACGACTACAAATCAGAAGAATACCGAGACCGTGAAAGAATTTCCTCACGCTTCGTTACGTCACAGAAGTACTTCGTTGATAGAGGGCGCTATATGATTAATAGGAACGATGTATGAGTATTGCTGTCAGAAACAAATACTGAAGCGCCCACTCTGTTTATACAGCAGCTCCACGATCCCCGAATTGCACCAGTGTGTTATGGGAAATGTAAATTGCATGGTCTCTCCAGTTAATAACTTGGTACGCAGCTGTTGTAATTTCAAGCGAAGGTGTTAATACCGTGTGCTAACATCATCATGGGACGATGGAATGCATAACAGTCAGAAGAGAGAAATTGTGACAAAATGAGTTATCAGGTACGGTAGATACGGTTTTGTCCCAACCTGTCAGTTGTCATGCGAATTATCACTTGCACTGACAAATATGCATCTTTCAATGCAGACGTGCGAGAGATAGAGCCGTTTCACAGTTCTCCAAAAAACTATAATTCAAAGACGTGATGAACCGATATTAAAATAGTGATATATTATCAGTTTGTATTATGCAAAGACGTGGTCCCTTGAGAGTACCAATTTTAAAATTAAAATGATCTCGGCATATTTGAATGTAATTGCTAATTAAATTGTACGTAACAAACAAACATAGTTTATTTATTTATTTATTTATTTATTTACTTATTTATTTATTTATTTATTTATTTATTTATTTATTTATTTATTTATTTATTTATTTATTTATTTATTTATTTATATTTGCTAATAACGAATGAGATACAGGCAACGTTGCGAATGATTGACAGTCAGTTTGAAAACTAACAACACACTGGCAGTTGTTTCTCTTATACATTCAGGATTGTGTACGACTAATAAAAATAATAAATATTAATAAGTGTAACTCCACGCATTCAGATTGTCGAAAAGAGTGATTTCACAAGGCACTACAATTCAATGTATCACGTCTGAGCGCATCTGCATACTGGAGTCTGGCGGCCATCTTTCTTTTATACACCTGGAGCCGCAGTTTAATGCTTTGGTAGTTAAACTAAATTAAAATAGTTGTGTCTGGTGTTCACATATTGTGTGCGTGGGTGGAATGTGACAGTAACAGATGGAGATATCAGAACAGATAACTTATAACCTTTATTTTCGCTGTCAGGTGTGAGAAACGTTTCCGAAATCAAGTTTGCTTGATCTTTGCCATTCATTCTTGGCTCCCATGATGACATGTGTTCGTATTGGAAAGCCCGCTTACACGATGAAATAAAAGGTTCCGATTTCCGACATACATCTTCGGAATTACATCAAACCAAATCCAGTGCCTAAAATGACGTAACCTTCGAACTGTTAATATGTGAAATCTGACAATGTGCAGAGAAATAATTGCAATATCATCACCACATCGCGACACTGCCGATTCACGGTCATGCGCAGATGCGAAGTTGCAAGAAACGGTTTCTATGCCCTTTAGATGCATAGAAACCGTCCTTTCCATCATGGTTAACGGCAATTTGAGGAAATTCGATCTCTTTTTAAAAGGCTGATTGATTTTTGAGAGTAGACGCGGTTAACGGCGAAACAATCGATTTGGATACTTAGTATACATCGACATTGTGATAGTATTTATTAGGTTCAAGTGATCATTTCGACCATTTCTTCTTGTGTTTAATACATGGTCTATAATGCTTCCAAATAATAACTAGACCACTGTCTGACGTGTTACAGTGAGTGAACAATTCCATTTTGTTTTAAAAAGCACAAAAACAGAATCGCGGTATATATAGAACGCTGTTAATTTCATCGTATACACGCGATACCATTGAGTAATACATCCGTTGAATTTCTGTATTCAGGGATCCAACTTTAAAACATCGTCACAGACGCTGTTTATATCAACGGCGTACCGCGTCCCACTCTCATTGCCGTGCCGACAGTTTGCGACATTCCAACATCAATATCGATATCCATGTTCGGACGGAAACTCACGACCGTGACCGTATTCTGTTAAGTTGCCAGTCTGGTGCCGTAGAGCGATCCACTGAACCCCGATCCCTGATGCGCATAGTCACGTTATACATTATTTTTAGTTTTATTAATATTATATCATAAACACTTGAATGTAGGTGTATACCCGGATTATTATCTAAACTAGGAATGCGAAAGCATACACAAGTGTGTACTTATATGAGCTAGCTTTGCCGGTTTTGCCGCAGGGCTACGTCACCACATTCCCCCTGTGTTCCATCTACGAGAAACAGAGCTTCCTGTATGCATCATTCAGATAACCAACATCGCGGTGAGTTGTTCTTATATTATGCACTCGACCAGAGGCTATTTCAGTCATTACTACATTGAATACACTCCAATCAGTGATCTGTTTAAGGTTAGTCACCTTCAGCTGCCAAGTTATGTATACCCAGTAACCTTCCGGTTGCTTTCGCGCTTTCCCCCTTGATCTGAGCGACCAATATTTTGCCGTGTATCCGCGATGTTGAGCGTTTTAAAAACGTTATTATGCACGCTGTTAAGAAACAAAATGCCCGGAGCAAGAGCATTACCGGGCTGTATCGAGTTAAAGCGGGGGAGTCGCTACCTGCACATGTGGCAACAGCCATAGCTTGTCTTTGTTTACAAACAAGTGCCTACCCATGAGCCTTTGCGTTTTAGCGTACGTTGTTATCGTCGCTTGGGACTCAATTCCCGCGCGTGCGCAGGCGACGACCCCTCCGCTTTAAAGTTTTACGATACAGTCAGGACAGAACTGGGCGCGTTCGTTCCAGGACCTTTCTGATCTTGGGAACGCTTTCGTACCGGCGCGCCAATAACGTGCAATGTGTGATCGATTCGTGTGACTTGCATCTGCGCCAAGGGTGCGTGACTGTTTCTTGTACGCAGTGGAGATAAATAATACAGCATAGCGACAGTATTAGTGTGTTTTATGCGTCTCGTGCTTACATGTAACAAACACGTCATTCTGTCTTCAGTTGTAAGGAACGATACGAGGTAAAGGCCATTGTGGACGTATCCAGCGGTGTCCAGAAATGGGTCCTATGCGACGATTGCAAAGCGTGTAAAATACATTGTTTGTAAATTTCAAACACGGACTGCGTGACGACTGGCGCTATAAACAGCAAGGATTTTTCCCAATAAAATGGCAAAACAACACTTTCTATGTACCCTAATCAAGTGATGCCATCATGGCAATCTTAAAACAGAATCGATAGGTTGTTTATTTGCGCATGCGCCCCGAAATTCATTTCTAAAACCTGTTTTTCAGATTAACTGCGTGTGTGTTACGTACGCGTATGTGTGTGTGAATGGACATTTTAATCGAACAATATAAGATTAAAATTTGAGTGTATTGAAATCCAATTTAAATCCTGTGTGTCTAATCTACTCCGTCTCACCCAGTGTATACAACCAAATCACTTCAACAGAGTAGCCCCGGTTTATGAGTTGCCTGTAAAATAAATCGAGACTAGGGAGTCTAGTTGATAAAGGCAATGTTTGTATTGTGGAGTAGTACTCGACCATAGCTTTTATCGCCTCACTGAGATGGCGAATTTACTATCGCATTCACGGGATCCCGTCCAACAGTAGAAGGTGAGTTTTAGTCTCACTCTTAAAAAAAAAAAGAAAAAAGATTAATTGTCAGGAAGAAAAAAATAAAATTAAAACCTCATCATCTCGTTTTTAACAAAATCTAGCGCAGATGGTTTTGTGAACGTAATGGAGTACATTTACCCTGTTTCACGACGGACTTTATTCATCGTAGATAAAGACACACAACGTCCTAAAATAAAGTCACTTCAATTTGGCAGTATCCGCTAAATTATACCCCACATCTTCCCATCTCTCAACACTTCTGTGCATGCGCAGGTATACATGTGGGTGTATAATTTTGGGGGGAAAATCAATAACCGTTAACGAGCGGAGCATATAACTGATCACGTTAACGATACGCTATTATTGAAACACGGGCGGAAAGAAGCCAAGTGATTTCAACAGAGTAATGGAATCGGTAAATATTGGTCTGAACTGAACTGTTGAGTATAAAGCAAGCGGAAGTTGATGTTTTATAAGAATCAATACATGACTTCAGGTGCAGGCACGGAATATGACAAATTTAATCTCTAATCAAATTAGTCTTTGTGTGTTTCTCTTTTATGAACAATGGAAATGCATTTAAAGTAAAATGGATCTATAGTCGGCATTCATGCAAGTTAACACTGTCAAATTTAATTAACGAGACAACTCGGTACGTGCTTAATCTCATGATAGCAAATTTGCCTGAATAGGGGAAAAAACAGTTAGATTTATTACGTAAACATTCACTATGATTCATTGTGTTTACTTCTTTGCCAGTAAATTAAGTGCTAATATGGACTTAGTGCCATGGGATTGGCTAATTTCAGCAACACGCAGCGACTGAATATCATCGACTGAAACACAAATCCCACCGCGGTCCGCGCTCCCAAATGAACTTGGCATTGAGTTTAAAGTAATATCCTGTTTTCGGCACACTTCTGTAGCCACGAGTGCACGAATTGGTGAGAGGGCCATCAAGATATATAAATCACAATAATGCCGGAAAATAACGAATGTTGACAACCCTGTTACACACTCCGACGGAGGTCTCCATCGCTGTAATAACAACGCTTCAACTGTTGCGTGACACGTTTTTAAAATCCGTCGGTGTTAACATTCAACTTTAATAGGGCACTTGCTGTCATTATCGGCGATACTATTCCCGCCGATGATGGGCTACTAAAACAAAGTGGAAATCGCCGTATATGATGTGGCTTTTACAAAGGGTGGGTAGACTTATTCAACAAAGCTCTTGTTAGTAACACCATGGTTGTGATAAAATACAAATACAATCGGAGGTAATAACAGTTGCTTCGTGATTTCCCATTATAGAGTTACATCTCACTCTGACGACCCGGGCTAATTGGGAAATAAACCGTCAAATTCTAGACCGAGTATACGTAGACAGTTAAATACAGACTTGAATCACTGGTTTGTTTAGGATCGCTGTTTTAGACATACTCTTAATAGCTTTCATCTTTCCCTAACAACACATTCCCTCGAGCTCTTGTACGCATGCGTACTTCGTTAAGTTTGTAGTACTATATCGAAATTACGCTGTAGATGAAGAGCGACGTACCGTTTGCATATATGCACTTTGTACTATTAAATAATGCACGTAAGAGTAAGTTAAGGGACCGTAATAGAGGTGTCCTTAGAATTATGGTAATTATGATTTGAATTTTCACAATATGAGTTCGAAGTTCAAAACTTTATGCCGCAAATATAAAACTGCCTTTCAACGCAATTCTGACAGCGTTGGTTATTTCTCGTAAGTTGTCCTTTTTTATTGCGTTGAATGTAACTAAAAAATGAAGATTTAATGAAATTTTTTATTCCGTGCCGCAAATTACTGCTGTTGTAGGTGAATCCGTGCTTATAAGAACACTGTGACGCACAATGTCAGTCAGCACATGAAATTTGAACAAACATCACAATGAAAAACCTAAACGATCTTCAACCTTCAAACATTCTGAAAAAAACAACATTCAAAACCGGAGGTTTAGTACATATTTACCGCAATTCGTACACATTCAGGCAATCAAAATAGTTCACGAATAATAGTGCAACAATATGAAATTGGACAACGTACTGACACGCATGCGCAAGTGCTGCGCTGTACAAACAAATATGGCGGTGGTCTACGGAGCTGAAGCAGTGTTATTTGAGCCGGATTTCACAACTTTCAGACTCGTATAACATGCACCACTGTTTGACCTGGCATGTATAGATGTTAATATACACTTAATAGCTTTGTTTCGAATATGCTGTAGAGATGTTCAGACTACGTGACGCCCACTGCCGTAAATCCGCTCGAGTTCAAGTTTAGTATGAACCAGGAATTTCTTTTACCGGCAGTCGCCGTTCCAAGCAAATTTAATTAGATTTATCACTAGGCTTCCTGAGTATGTACGTCGATTAAACCTATCATTGAGCTATATTTTGACAATATGACGTAATGCGTTTTAAATGAATTTATAAGGACATAAAAGCAATGGTGATCTTACCCAAAACATAAACGATCATGCAGTGACTGGCGTATCCGATACTGAATTTTTAAAGGGTGGTGGTCGTCGCGCAGCGCGTGCTCGAATTCCTTGTAAACAAACAATGTATCTTACACGCGTTGTATACGTCGCTATGAGTCCCATATCGAACAGAACGCGACGCGAACACCACCGCCCTTTAATGTAACCATTGCCAGGTGAAATTTCAGACGTTTTCAGTCATAACGATTCATAAAAAAAAAACCAAAACATCAACACACTTATATCATATATTCAGGGTGAATATACATGATCCTGATGATCATTAACCCCTCTGACACTTTACGTAATATATCATACGTCCCTGTCAAGTCACTGCAAGATAAACGTATATTCTACGTGCCAGTATCGGTAATATGGGTCAAATTATGGAAGATTCTTACAAATGGTACAGTCACCCACTGTTCGCAAAGACTGTTTAATTTAGCCGTTAGGGTTTTGTAGAGCCTCGAAGGCGGGTTACCGAGATTACCTTACCCGCTACGTGCGGATGTACCATAATTACGCGGAACCCCGCAGCGGTTACCGAGACTTAAAATATTAAGGTCTTCTACACGATGTGAAATCTCCATTTTATAGAATGATAATTTCTCTTGACATATTATTTCATTAACGGTGGAGGCTTTTCTTCTTGACGTAAACTGTGCAGAAAATTCGGCGAACCGAGTCGACTAATAAGCGGATAATAGGGTCCATGTAGACCGCTGATCTGTGTACCGGTACTGTTAGGGCCCAGTGGAGTGCACGGGTGGATAGCGGCGGCTAATTAATAATATTGACGGAATCGTCTGTGGGGAGACACGAAAGTGGGTTTGCCAGGCTGGTGTGTAAACGATCTATCATTGTAGCTCGACCTCCGTAACTGATCTCATTCGAAAGTTGTCAGTGAAGACAGCTCTAATTCCGAACTTCTCATTAGCAACGCACACATTGCGTTGCCACGGAGGAATACTCAATGATTCCAGACCAATCTGGCTAGACTTATCAAATAGAAGAAATTAAATTCCAATTAAGGCAATAAAGCAGAACGCTCCCAAGAGCAAGTTTAATAGTAGTAATCCCATTTCGCTCCGATTTTCGTCGTATCGAGTTGCGCTCATTGCGTCCATAGACAAGTGATTATTTACGAATTGTATTCTCGCAACATTAATCAATTAAATTACAAGAAAACATTGGTGATTCATGGTTGCTCCTGGTGAGTTACGTACGCAGACGCGTGTCAAAGGTGAGACAATTGTCTGTGCTTGAACCATTTCCACACAGATGCATCCGTGTGCATTATAGGATTTTCTTCGTTGATTTATGGAAGATATCACGCGGAGCTGTTGGAAAGCTACCACACCCTAAAGCTATTGCGTATTTTCCCGCAATGCCCACGGAGTGATTTAATACATTTCAAAGTTCGTAAATGACATTTGCCCTTTATTATTTATTACACGCAAGCGCCATCAAAAACAGTTACTGGCGCAAAAAATATTACCTTCATATTATCTTATGTTAAGATTGCAAATATCTGTTACACCAGAGACGTCCGGTACAGGGAAATGTGTCGCTGGAAAGTGTTGTGTACTTTTAATTTAATTTAATTTAATTTAATTTAATTTAATTTAATTTAATTTAATTTAATTTAATGAATGATAAATCCACTGAAAAACCGGCCACACTTCATCAAGGCATCTGAATACAAAAGCAAATTGTAGACGGCGATGTAAATAGAAGTAGAAAAACGTTTTCAAATCACCTAATTACAAAATGGAACAGACGAATTTCCTACAACCAATGTGATAAAACGCAGCAGCAGTTAAAAATACTGCAGTGGGTAATGTGATACCGGAGTTGACACGATATCCCACCATTTGCAAATGTTACATGATGGTTACTTTGAAAGACGTCCGGGCTCACGCATGAACGACGCAATGTCAACACAATACAAGAATTGTCAGCGTGCCATGACGGCAGGACAGCATATAATGACATAGTTGCAGCATATAAAGACGAACGGCAGCATATAATGATCAATTTGCAGCACATAACGAGCATATTCTGACGAATTTATCTTCGCGAAACATATATTTATTTTTACGTTCTAGCCATTTTTGAATTGGTTCATCTTTGAGTCATACTACTTCCAGCCATTAACATATATGCAAATTGTATATGGTGTAACGCCATTCATTTATATGAATGCAATTGTAAGATTGGTGTGTGATCAAGTCATTTCTTGTTGGTTGGTATAACAATCATAACAACAACAGCAACATCATAACATTTCTTGACTCTGTAAGAAGTATTTTGAAAAAGTACGCTACGTGACGATTCTGGTGGCGCTTCAACATCGTGTCAAGTGTTCCGATTCGCGTAAATACATCTTTAACAATAACTTCTAACTAGTTCGCCGTTGGAACAATATAAACCAATGATGGCAACTTTGATACATGAATGCTAGCTATTAAACGTGGAGTCCATAGCTAATAGCAATATAAACATTCGAAATATAGCGTACATTGGAGAAAGGGCAATGCATTGCAAAATAAATCATTCGATTTTAATTACCGGACAACGTTATTCATTGTCACAAATTATATCCATATCACAACCATATGGCACACAACATTAGTTTACTGGTAATCAGTTTACACAGTCGTCTGGTCAAGCGAACAATGTAATTTACACCCGTCGTATACCCGTCGTCGCATGAGACCCACATCTAACACGATGCGGTGATGACATGATTGGGCAATGTCATGACAAAACTGGCTTGTCTGAAATACATTGAATGTAGCATAGTAGAGACTAAAATGTGAAGCCTATCACGCACATCGTCTTGTCGACAAAACGGCGAGGATTGAGTAGACATCATTCAACTTTATATTTTCATTGTACGTATCAGTTTGAATAAACCATTAATGGAATTGGTTTTTCCACAAGCAATATCTACCGAGTAAAGTTATGTTGAGGCCAATAATTATGTATAAAAACTATTTACTAAGAGCTTATAAGGATATTGAACAAATTGTCGACAAACCAGTATATATTCCTTACAAATACTAGATTTTTAGTTAGTCAGATTTTTATTTCAAGCTAGAAACACAATACAGTGTACGTTTTCCAGCAATATTCTGAATATTTAACTATACCTATTTTAAAATGTGCTAAAAAGTGCTCATGTTTACGGCATTTGGATACACATAGAGTAATCTAATCAACAATATGCAACTGTGTAGGCGTTTATTATGATACATAAGTATAGAACATGGCGGCATATGTCATTCGGCAAAAAACAACAACAACATACACTGTCATTAAATTCGTGTCGAACGTATCACACCTAAACAAATTGGTATTGCGAACCAATCATAGAAGGCGCCACGGTCTGTCGTCACGAATGAAGTCTATTTCCCCATGTAATCGTGTGAGTCTTCATGAAAATATTGGAATATATCACCGACGACATTTTGGCGTTTTGCGTGACACCTTTGCGTCACATTATCAGACGGTATAGAGTGTGGATCGCCAACATGTGCTCTTGTTTGTGCACACGCATGATTCGAAATCTAAAAATCGCATATTGTTATAAAATATAAACACATTCTCAGACTACCTTGATAGATTTGATAAAAATATGAATCTTTACAAGAAAGAATACGATGTTATGCACACCGGTCGAAAAAGTGTATTCAATGATATATAATTACATATGAAATTTATTATGAACAAGTTACTTAAAATGGGCTGCAGACTCAAATGGACAGTACTCATATATCGTTCTATTATTATACAAATTTTCAGAATATTTTCTGAAACACATTTCACATTGACACAATAGCGATAGGCCAATAGCTCATTTAACCAGTCTTGGAGTCTGCGACATATAACACTTTTTTTTTTATTTTATGACCGATAGCAATGTTTCGTCACTACGTAGGAAAAGACGGTTTTATGAATAAAATCCCCACAGGCAGTCTGCAAACTTCTGATTTATTAATAACCACGTCCTCCTTTTTACAGATTACTATTTAAATTATTCATAAATGACTGCAACATTCTACAACAATTAGCGGTAAATATTACATTGACCGTTTGTATCGAACGAAACACCATGGATTCCGATCATTACTCTTCTATGACTGTTTGATTTGTTGAATATTTCCAGTTCAGTTGTGAACGTGACGTGATGTCCACAGTGCCTGTGCATTAAGTCGTGAATAATTAAATCATACGATTCAACTTTCTTGACGGAAAACAGGCACTGTGGATTCAGTCATGTATGTACTGCATTATGGAAAATAAATAAATGAACACATGCATTCATAGCTCCACTAAAAAAAGTACGTGTTACATAACTTTATACCTTAACAGATTTAAACCTACCGTCACATGACAAGAATAACATGAACCAGCAATAGTGTATTGTATTTTTATATTTATATTTTTAAAAAAAGCAATATAATTCGCACGTCAGGTAAAATTGTTGTGCAAAATCCTTCTAAAACAATGCACTAAATATACTATATAACCCAAATCATTATTTTATTGTTACTCAGTTTAGATCATCTTATACCAATAATTTCATAATTTATTTCATGACGTAAATCTTACAAAAACACAAAATGTAAAACAAAATTCCGGTTATATATATATATATATATATATATATATATATATATATATATATATATATATATATATATATATGCACCATGTAGTATATATATATATATATATATATATGCACCATGTAGTAGATTTCATCTATACGTACGTAAGGTTAAAATCACGCAAATAAACATAATCATATAGTAATCTCTTATATTGTCAACTCATTAGAATATACTGCACTTATTGTCCAAGTACATGTTTTTCGTTTGTTTATCTCCCTGCTATTTCTACCTTAACTATCCATACAAAATACATGATCGGTGATATTCTCTCACAATATAGGCTAATCAGTGTGCAGGCAGTGTTTCGTGATGCGGTCTATTATCGTAGTTGTTGTCGTTAATTAATTTGTTTCTCAACAGATGTAGCAACCGCAGGACAAATGTTGCAATCACGTCAGGAAATTTCAAGCCGGGCATTAAGACACACCTTCATTCTGAAATCTACATTTGAATTGATTGTCCACTCACGCTTCGTACATTTTACTATCGGAGTAATCTTTGTACAGCCGACGTAGTGCTCTTTCCACGCGCACACTTCAATCAGATATAATGTAACCACTGGCACGAATTAATCGTTTAGTGATTTCGCTAGAATAACCTGAATGGTTTGATGAACATCGGGTAACTAGTTTGAAAAAGGCACGATGCTGCTTCGTGCCAAAATATTAATTAATTAATATACAC
The DNA here is from genome assembly GCF_978046115.1 of Saccoglossus kowalevskii. Lineage (NCBI taxonomy): Eukaryota > Metazoa > Hemichordata > Enteropneusta > Harrimaniidae > Saccoglossus > Saccoglossus kowalevskii. The sequence goes on along the minus strand of NC_140650.1, from coordinate 12,754,384 downwards.
CAGCGTCATCCCGATAAAACCATTATTTTGAGTACCAACACGATGATAACTACATAATGGTTCATTCATTCTAATGAAAAATTGCGCTCTCAAAATGGCGGAAAGAAACACAAACGATAATTTACAGTGACACGCAGTGTACAGCAAACTTCAGAATAGTTCGGTTTCCATGGTGACACATATTGCAGTTTAATATTCAAAAAATGATAAGCAGTTGACATTTTTGTAATCTGTAATGTAGCCTCGGGGTCTATGGGGATTTATATATATGTAATTACGGCAATGAGTGAATTATTTTACTAATTGCAACCTTTCTGATCTCAATAAATAAAACCACATAATAATTGAATTATAATATAAAAAAAATAGTTTCCATATAAATTGGAGCTACCAAGTTTTAAGGGCAATGTTGCTGATATCGATGTGAAATACACTGGCAGTGGAATGAAGATGTATTTATAAGTATTAAGTATGTATTACTGAGTCTTATGATTATTCCAATATACTGATGAAATCGATGACCTTTTCGATCTTATCGCGATCAGTACATTTATAACCTCGAGCAATTCGGTAAATGATCGCGATAAATCTTATATTACAGACTTCATCATCATGGTGACGTGGACTCACAAAATTACACACTTTTAAATTTTTTTTCCCAAACTACACTTTAATTTATATTTTTCAAATAAACAATTCACCAGTTGATGGTACGTACTTTTTACAGCCATCGGCATTTTCGGGAACAAATATTTTTTTTATTAAATGAAAGCTATGGTAGCTGCATTAAGTGAATGACCATTTATTATTCCTAAGGGTCGGGCAATTCTAGGTGCTTTTTCAGAAAAATCAATCGAACCCTCTTTAGAAAAACAAATTTGTAACCCCCTATACATATTTTTTTCATGTATTTTTATTGATCTTTCTATATTTTATTTGAATATATTCAGTTTATTTATTTTGTGTTCAACAAAAAAAGGCGTAAAGTAAAAAAAAAAAATGTGTATCAATCTTTAAGAGAAAAATATTCGCCCCCTTCAGGAATTATTCGCTCCCTTAGGAATAATAAATGGTCATTCCCTAAATGGTGGAGGTCAGCCACGTGTTTGCATTTCGAGGAAAATCACGTCACGTTCACAAACAAATAAACAAACATGTTGGTGTCATGTTTACCAAAATTATATCTCTAATATTTAAAATGCATCACGCGTGGTGGAGTTTCCTATTTTGAGAGTCCGTCTTGTTTGATTGAATCTATTCTTATAAACAAACCTACTGTTCCGTATTCCGTAGATTAAAACAGCCAGTTTTAAATTTTTTTACAATTTTACTTAAAATGTATATTTATGTTGGAATGAAAATTGTTGCTTTCACAAACAAAATGTCAGTTTGGGAATTAATTTACAATAAAAGCAAAACAATTAATAATTGCTTCCATCCGCATCTGTTGTCATGCCGACAACTTCATCACATGTATTTGCTTAAACATTCAGATTTAATAATACTTGAAAATATTTTGTGCATAATATAACCTTCAACACATTCGCCAAATATAAGACGATATTTTCAAGCTACCAACTAGTTCGCCACTTTTAAAGAAATCAAAACATATACAGCAAATTAATTGAAACCCTTGTGATTAGTCATCAGGTACGCCATAAACGCAAGTGGATAATTCTTATTAAAACACAAACATGTATATTCATTTCTGCTGCCACTGTTGCGAGACTATCGGTAACAGCTGGATATTACCCAGGGCAATGTGCTCGCTCGATATGATTCACTCCACTAGATAGGGCTAACACGCGATTCAGACAGTAAAGTGGACGCGCATTCAAATTTGATAGATATCGCGATTTGTGTCTCGCACTCGATGGTGATATGTTATATACGTTTGTTCCTCACCGTACCTGCAAACCGGGGGATCGTACATCCCTGCGAATACATGCAGATATAAATTGCATTGTTATGTGAATAATGAATTGATTAATCTTGAAAAGATAATTTGATTTTTTGTCCCAAGGGCTTTAGAAAAACCCTACTCCATTACGCCGAGTTTCATTCCCCGGCAGCTTACACGTCTAGGGTCTGCACCCAATATATAGATTTTGCGACCTCGAAGGAAGCAATTACGTCATTGTATTATCCGGGTAATATACAGGAGATTTCAATTACAATGCATTTCACCGTTAAGATAGAATATTCCACGATTGTCATTCAGTGGTTATATTAAATAATGGCCAAACAACTATTATTGTGAACACGTACGTGTTTGTTTCTTCATTTATTCCACTGAGAGTAGAAAATGGCAACATTACTCAGTTCAAACAGATGGGAGCCTTATCTTCAACCAGTTATGTAACAAATACCGTAGCAATTCCCTAAGAGCGTCAGGAATTATATGAAGCACGAAACAATATGCAGATTATCATATATTTTATTGGGTCATGCATATGGCATCTTTCAGGTTGCCTCAGAAGACCTCGGTAGGCGACATAAAAGTAGTTATGTGTCAGCAGCCATCAAGCATGGAGATATGTTATTCTTAAATCTCAACGATACAGCAAACAGTAAGAATAATTGAATAGTAAGGTCCATGAAAAAAAATCAGTTCAGGTTAATAATAAATAATCTACGCTATTGATGTGAGACTATACCCTGGTGAGATATGCGCTATAAATCGGAGGCTTTTCAGACGCTTATCTTTAAGATACTCCATATATTTTCCTGGACACAGAGTATAATCATATGCATTCAAAAGCAGTTTCTGTTACTGTGTCATTGCAGCCACAATCGAATAAATCTACTGTGGGGGCATGAACGACTGTCGTTTTCTTAACAACACCAATTCTGAAGCTTCCGGATCCCTGTCACGTAATAGATCTGATTGCTTTTCTTTGGAGAAATAGCTTTTCTCGAAAACACACGAGGTAATGCGACTGATTCCCGTATCTAGGAGATACAGTGTAAAGCTAATTTATTGCATTATCCCGCGTCGCTGCCAAGCACCGAAATGCGCCAGGATAGTAAACATTTGAAAGAACCATATCCCCTTTCGTGTAATCAGTTGGGACATTAAACTAACGCAGCATCGTATCTTTCAGTATTCATTATCGTTTCTCCTGGACACGTCAAGCCCTATTGACGTGGAATCATAATATGGCAAAGGTTACATCGTGGACTATTGTATAAAGAGTCTTGTACGTAATGTCAATGGTTACATTTGGTTTTAATTTAATTTGTTCAATGGTGATTGATTTTTCCGTCCTATTTTCGAACCACCGGAGAAGAACCGTGGCGACGTTATTCGTGATTGCAAATTTGCGCACAATCCCTCGCATTTGTCTTCGTTGACTCAAACATTTGCTTCGACACTAGTTAAAGCACATGTCTATGTAACGTTCGATAAACAACGAGACTATTTTTGCATAGCGGACTTCCTAAAGCATAACTGACACGAGTTTAGTGTGCTTTCAACCACTTTTCGTGGACATATCTTTAAATTTATAGTTTTGATTGCAGGTTTGACTGCTTTGACAATGATTATATAGGTATCTCAGGCTGACCTCTCGAAGTTTTGTTAACTTCGCGACGATATTTCAAAATCATTAATTCTGGTGAATATTTTTGTCATTTATGATAAAAACTGATATTTCATATCTAGAAACTTTCGTTGGACCTCAATATTTTTTTCATGTTATTTTGACTGCCTGAAAATAACAGTATTTTTTCCATGCAAAATGTTTACTTATATCCATATATCTATTAGTTTAAGTTTAATCTATCTAGATTTGATAAGTATTCAGTGTGATGCTATTCAAAATTATATATCTTAGTTTGTCGTTTGAACTAAACCGAATATTCAGAGGAAAAATCATTTAAAACATTATGCTGAACAAGTTTATTTGGTATATACATATTGGACGGCATCAGTTCAGCTATTCAGCTATGCAATTAACTGGCATAAATGCCATGAATTTGTACAGCCGAAAAAATATTCGACGTTGATATAGTGGAAGAAAGTCATGTAGTTTTGCAATGGCGTCAAACTGCCATAGATATTAATAAAAGGACCCTAGACACAGGTATAATTTAAACATACGTCATCGTTGACGTGGTCGTCGGCGTTGAAATGTGAAATTGAGAAATGTGTTTTTGATTTAATATCATTGATGTCATAAATATATGGATATTTTATGTAACTGTATTCCGTCGGTTGAAGCTGTCGTTATCTTTTATGACTAAGTCCTAAGTAGTCGTTTTGTGTTACAGATACGTACATGGATGTATGTTGTTTTTTCAACTACATTGGCGGAAGTCTATATTAGATTACATTGATTTATTATCGTATGTTTATTCATTTTTTCATTGCTAGCCTTATTGATATTTCATCATATGTATGTATGTGACTTCAATTGCCATTACACGCAATCACTAAGGCGAATAATTCTATTTACAGCGACTTTGAAACAAAGGGCGCAACGGTAAATGATAATGAAACACCCCTCTTGGATCTCTTGCCCTCAACGCGATCAGGGCGACCATTTACGCCTGGTTTCTATTTAAAAAAAAAGATAATGTTTTTTTGTTTTAAATATGCGTGTCAATGTTTGAGTAGACGCGACAAACATGACGGACAGTGCACTCAAAGGAACATTCTCTGCCATGGTCCAGGCACGCACTGCACGTTTTCTACCACTGTTCAGAAGATGCGCTCCTACCCTCATAGTTATAAATTACGGTTAAACCTACTTCAGACGATGATAGGTACGTGTGGGAACATCTCGATCCAATTATAAATAAAGGCAGTCGACGTGAAGTGTTTATATAAGTGTTTGTTACATTACAAGTTGTTGTTCACGATTTATTTAGTATGAAAGATGAAAACGATAACAAGAAACGACACCGCGAGACCAAGTTTTTCAAATACACATTACGTGAATGATAAGTGTGAACGTGCTCCAACACGATTTCACAACGCACTATCAATAAATACCTTGTAGTAATAATTTACCTTCGTTTATATTTTATTGGTTACTCATTGTCAAATAAAAAGAACAAGCATTTGAGAATATATTATACTGAACATGCTTTTGATTCACTGGACGAACAAAAAACAAAGAAACAGAAAATGTTCTACGTCACAATTGTATTAGTGTGCGTTACAGTGTATATAATTATGCGTATTAACATAAACACAAGTAATATTTATCTACGACCAAAAACTTGTTTACTGACTCAATTAAATTACGATGGTTTTGTGGTTGCATTTGGAAATAACTCAATCAGAGAGACACGCCTGTAGCATTGTATTTAGTACACATTAGTTCAGCTCTACGAAGAGTCGGAGTAAGCTTAGGAATAACTACTGTTCCCAATCAGCATATGACGTGTATATCTGCTCAAACATGCTACAAATGAAGCATGATATAACAAAGCATGATATCGTCGGCCGGCGACGTTAAGCATGCTGTTTTTGTACTAAGCATTCCATCCCACAATTTATGTTAAAACCTGGACAACAGAACCAACGTTAACCATTTATAACGTACAATCTTCCACTACATATTTACCGGCATGTAATCTCAACTGGTGTCACAATTATATATTTACAACACATATACACATTTCAATTTATTGTTGAAAGTAGGCGACAAATCCATCGCTATTTTGTAAAAAAACACACAAAAACACTTAATATGCACGCATGCGTAATTACATTCCAATATTGATAATTCATCACCCATAATCTGCATTTGACGTCTTATGACAAATGTGCATCTTTCTATTTATATCAGTACTGTGTCATTTTGTAATACAGTCATATCCGTATAGTATTTTTAAGTAGATTAGGAAAAGAGTGGACATTTAAATATCTTGGTACACTAAGGTTTCGTTAAATTGTTCTTGTTCTTCTACAAGTTTATATCTTTTATATTATATATATTAATGTGTACCTTTAACTGCAATGAGAGATCACAGAAGTAACAAGAATTTAATCGCGTCTAAGGTTCATGCTAACAATTATAAATCCCGACTCTTCATTGTTCTAATATATATTATTACCTTTCATTACATAATCTTAGTAGAAGATTATTCAGTTACGACATATACGATGGTAATAATTGTAAATGTGTTATTAATTAATCCCCTGGAGCAGTGTTTTCTATTCATTTAGTTTTTTATTGACCACGTGGTATTAATCGTGAAATGAATGAGTTTTATGAGAATGGTCGTTTTGAAAATTACATTACTTTCGCTACATGATAGTGAGGCGAAATAAAACAAATGCATTATCCATCCTGAGACTAGAACACGGAGCTCACTGCGACGTTTGTGACGTATAAATTCAACCTCTGTGTTAGGTGTTGATGTTCTTGAAAGAAAAATCATTTTCCATCTTGTAAATTATTGTGACGTATCACAGCTGTAAAATTGTAACCGACAATTAAAAGTCGTATGTGAAAAAAACATTTACGAAGGTTTAATCATCTTTCTTGACTTCACTGGGAATATTTCATCTGTGAATTGGATATAAATGATAAACTAACTATGGCAGCGGCATGTTTAAAAAACGAAACACTGTTGATGCATGTTTATTCCGTGACAGCTCGGTAATTTTAATTGTCGTAGTGCAACTCCCGGAAGATCATTTCCCATGTGTGGTGGAATAGCATTTCATTTTTTCGTGAATGTAGCGAAACATTTTTTTTTACAATAATATATGTGACTGAGTGTGTTATTTGAAAGCTTAAGTTGGTTGTAGCTGATATTGAATACTGTGATTTGAATTGAAGAGACGTTTTGACAGAAGGACGATTCATTGAAATATTGATTTTCACTGAGAGAGGCATCCATTATTGAATTCTAGGGGCCATCGGAGGTAGCACGCTTATGAGAGCAGCTGCGAATTTTCCGCCTCGTGATTATGAAACTGAAGTGTGTTTGGAACGAGTTGTACACTTTATTACGTAAGCACTAGAGTTGAGCTCGTTTTTATATTTTATTGTCTAGAATATTGAATTCATAATAAACTGAAATTTGTACAATATATGAAACTTAGTTTAGTAAATTAACACACGTAATTCAACACCCCGAAAAACTACTCAAACATATCTGTCAATCTTCTTTCCCCAGTCTCAATAACACTTACCAGAGCTGTAAAAAGAAATGAACGCTGCAATACGGTGTTTGATCTGTAGAATTCAAATTGCCCGGCTTATAATTTTGCACTGTTGGTGGGATACATAAAACTACTATAGTGTGGTGTATGAACCGAATAATGTTCCTTTAATACTTAAGTCACACTGAACGGCAATTACGTCTGATGAGGCGAACAGTGGGGTGTATACTTCTGTACTAGGAGACATAATCTGCTTTTATCCAGGAAGTACGCAATGTGACAGCATGAAGCGGCCGTTACCTCCAGCATTTAATTAACCGTTGCGTAAGATGTTATGACTGTTGGTAGTCAGTGCGCGGAGACATAATAAAATTCGGATTATATATGCTTTTAAAATAACGCGTGACGTAACCAGGGAGAAAGCACTTATATATTTTGAATTTCTAGCAATGATTTATGTTTTCACAAAGTCACCCAAAAAACCACGATTACCACATGACATATGTGCCTTACAGATGACGTCATTCAGCCGTCATATATGTACACACTTATACAAATGATTTAAAATGCGCTTCTGTGATTATTTGCTAATTTAGGTTCCTGGAACGCCACAGTCACATAATGGTATCATTTTCTAACTATGGTTCGCTAAATCAATCGAAAGTATTATATCGCAAATTTAATACATCGATTCTCACAGTTGTTACAATTCCTCATTTTTTTCACAATGCGGGGTCTTCCTATGGGCATAATTGTTATAGCCCCGTGTGAAGCGAAAATTGTCAATTGTGACAGGACAGTGTCATTTGTCGTGAATCCGAATCACGAATGAATCAGTTCACCGATAAAATTACGACATGAAAAGAGATCAATCATTTCTTGCTGAGTGGAAATCCTAGTTTCAATAATGGTAGTGAAATCGACAAACTTGTATTTATCAGCAAGTTAGATGAGGCATAGTCACCGAGGAAATATATAAGTACGTGTAATACATCCTTAGTTACTGTGAACAAAAAAAAAACTCATTTTTTAACGAAGCACATGCCTCAAGAATGTTTTAATATGCATCTAAAAAATATCAATTGCATACAGGTTATGATACATTTAATATTGATTGTGTACATAAAAGCATTATTTTTGTGCCGATCTGTTTAAAATGTACCATGCGTACAGAGTATTTTTAATATCAATGATAGCTCTACGGGACAGGAAATTACATTAACGTAATTGCGATACATTCCAGAATGAAACGACGAGGATACTAATTCAATAGGTCACTATGCCACAATATCAAGAAATTATATTTAATGTCAAAGGAAACGAAAGCGATGCAATGTTTAGGTATTCATTCAACTTCCATATTGTACGTTTTTCGAAATGTCATTATTAAATACAAACTAGTCCGTTGTGCAAAAACTATGGTGAAATATATAGGACAGGTTGGCGCGCACATCGTGTATTGCAAACTCATAACACATTAAGGATCCGTCCAAGGGCGAAACTTTACGATTTGACCGTATTATTAATTCTGGCGTGTCAAAGTGTTCAACTAAACAACATTCTGCAATGTAATCGCATTAAAATGGCTTCACGATAGATACCACGTTCTGTCAACGGAGCATAACCAGTATACGAAGAGATTCATTACGCCGACTCTATCATACTAACCGTGATTCCATTTATTGCTCGGTTATTCTTAACGCGTAGCTGTTGAAATCTATTCAAAGGCGAATAATAATGTTGAATGCTACAATATTGGAGGCGATTACATTGTTACTTATAGTCGTATACGTCTTTGTTTATTTCACAGAAAAGTGTTGCTGAGTCACCTCGGAAAATGCAGGCAGCACGCACAATTAGACTTCCTTCACCGACAAAAGAAATAACATTTCCCGTCACATAGTAGCGATATTTTACAGTATTAGGAAAGTCGCTTTATATGGATTAGATGACCGTTATAGGAGTAATAGATATCACATGAATCGAACGTTGCATGTTTCATAATACGTTTTACTACCCCTTTTCATGTCGATTGAAGAACACATAAGAAACTCGTGTCCAGCATTCATATATTGGAGTTTCCGTTTTCGAATACCTACCCAATTAGGAGTGGACTAATCTAATTGTCTGAAACTAATGCCAATTGAATCTTTCATTTATTAAACAGTATTACATGAATCGTATAACAACACAGCAATAATTTATTCAGTAAATATCATTTTACATCGTACCTTTGCGAATTCGATCATTTTTTTTTGAGCGTCGAAGAATAGACGGATGGTTTAGGTGTTGTAATGCATTAAAGGGCGATGGTTGTCCCGTCACGCATGCGCGAGTATGGCTCTCATAAGAACAAAGATGGCGCAGACTAACGAGTACAAATGAGAAGTTACCAAGCTTTAACTAGGTAATTTTTTGGGTGATAGAAGATTTCGAAGAAGTCACCAGCGGTAATTAGTGCACGTCTCGCTCAGGTCAAAACTCATACTTGTGATTTCCCTTAGAATATCGCATTGAATTGCGGGGAAAATTCATGTTTATCAACACATATTGCGCGACGACCACCGCCCTTTAAATGAATATTTCAAAATCATTACACTGTTTAACATGGTAACTATTTACGTTACCCAAACCAGGCGAGTTTCCCGACTGATTGATTGTATGCACGTAATACAACGGTGGAATGCAATAGAAAACAGGCAATAAGAACATCAATGAATGTACATCTGTTTTTATTTGTTTTATTTAAAAAAAATGCATATCACCATAGTACGTTGTGGCAACAAGTTTATTTGTTTAAGTGTAACACATCAGTTTGAGTATGTGAATGCAGCCAGACTGAACGCATTTTATATGAATGTTCATTTCAATTAACCTATTTATATTTGATAAAAAAGATCCCAGTGTACTGTTTACATATTGAATCAATATACACCAGATTAAACCAGTTGCAAGATAAAATAGGAATACAACGTTAACACAGATGTTTATTATTTTCATAACCTATTTTTTTGGGGGTACCATGAATAGACCTTATACGAACATTGTCACCAAGATCTCGTCGGGAATGAGCGAAGTATGATGCTCGTGTTTTCCCCTCAAGTAGTGATCCATTTCCTACCGTAATCGCATCTACTGTGTCAAATTCAATGGTTACATAATTCTGCAGAACAGTGGACGCGGTGACGCGAAGAAATATAACGCTATTTACGGGGCGAAACAAGTCCCGTTGCTTCCTCGCTCTCAAGGAGATCCCACCGGCCATTGACGTCTAAGGCCATTAATTACATAGCACATCGAAGTGACCGATCAATTAATCGAGTAAAACAAATTAAAAATATGACACAGAAGTTAATATACATAATATGATCTCGACATTTCATATTATATTTATCACATTATAAGTTTAGCACCTATTTTTTCAACATAGTTAACTCTAGAATCGTACGTACGTGTCCCATTTATGATTTGAATACAGAAACACCGTCCTTGAAAACAGTTTACTGTCACTGTACTGAACAAACCTCGATACATGTACAGTTAATATAAATACATTCAATAAGTAATCAGCAAGCATTAAAACAAGAAAACGAATCCTAGGTCCCGATGGTCGCAACGTACTTTATTACGCACTATGTCCGTAAGCGCAAAATTGTTATCGATTTCAGTTGACAGATGGAATTAACCTTGCTGTGTATTATTTACGTTTGGGGCCTAGTACTAAACGCAGAACAACGTAGTATATCAGGTATTTGAAAACTAATTTCATAAATTAAAACTACTCATACAATTACAATCGTGACAAAATTTGTCATATATAATTGCAAACATGTATTATCAAGTCACCGAGTTTTTTTTAGCGTTTTTATCAATGATCGGTCATTAGCCGCCTTCATTTGAATTTGCTGGAAGGGATCATTCAATTGTTCAATAAATACAACATAATCTTATCACACGGAATGTACATAATAAACAAGATAAAAACTATATTTGAACATCAAAACCGTCACTGACGTTGTACAGTTCGCGTTAGAATTGTTGTAAAGCTCACATAGAACTCGTATAAAAAAACACGACTTCAATTGTAAGCATTTATGAAAGCAACCACTATTCGATCGTGTGGAATGCTGACAACTTTCATGGCAATGTTGTAAATCACAGGCCTGTGTAGATACACTTAGTATAGTTCGCGAATGTCTGATTTCCAAGACAACTACCACATTGCTTGTATGTATTTAATGCACATTTATCTCAGATCGATTGCTTTACCGACATGATGATAACAATGGCAATTTATTTAAAGATCACACGCCTAACATTATTCGTACCGCCACATTATGTAGACATGTGAATCGTATATTACTATATTCGTGAACTATTGTAGAACGTTTTTCTATTATTATTATTATTGATTTATTTCATTAGTATAACTTTTTCCCCACTAATCTACCTAAACTGAATTGAATTACTTGAAGACCTCTATGATGATGTTCTCACCTATGCGCTTCTATGTCACATTTTCTAGTGAGTTGTCGAATACCTTGGTTGCTATTTTGTAACTATTTGAGCATTTCCGATGTTTTTAAAAACACTAACGCGGTCTTTCAGCGCCATGATCACAGGTAATTTGTAATACAAACACAACATAGTGCGTCTTATTGTTATATTTCTCATTCATAACATACTAAAAGTTCTGAAATTCGTATCTAATACCGATTACTGTTTAATGGAAACTACGATTGGTACGTAAAGTATCAAATAAAACACGGGAGTTTTACATCCAGATTATTATTGCGTAACATTAAGAAACATGGACATTTATTACAGTTATAATACCGATTGAAGGGCATTTTTGTCGTTAAAGTTGCAATCCTACTTGGATCATAAAAGCACAATTTGGGATTTGTGCAGTTCACGAGAAATTTTATCCAACAGAATCCTGATATCAAATTAAAAGCCTGTCCTAAATATGGTAGAGTAGGTTTTAGTGATTACAACAATTATAAATATGTTTGATTTGGTGATTAAACACAATGACCTTCAATACGAGCGTACAGTGTCCCAAATTTTTCAGGATTTAATACCAAATCAATTCGTTTTATAATTTCTCGTCGTATGTCTGAATCTGCACATCTGTAGTTTCTATGATGTTCCTTGATACATACGCCATCAATGGAATCACATTACAGTTATGACCTAGCACTTAGTTGTACAAAATTATTTATTATTCATGCAAAAAAACATTTTATTTCCAATGACATTATCCTGTCCAGACTGCACAATAATATATCGGGCTGCGAATAATGCAATAATTAGTCTGTTTGCTAAAAATGTGAACCTTCCCTCACTTTCGCAATTTGTAATAATAATAATAATAATAATAATAATAATAATAATAATAATAATAATAATAATAATAATAATAATAAAAATAATAATAATAATAATAATAATAATGCGTTGATGTCTTGTGTCATTATTATGTCGTTTTGTACAGGTGTGTGTATAGAAACTTCACAAAATTTCCCTTTGCCTTTCAAACTATTTCGAAGAAAGCCTATTTCATACATTCTCATTTTGAATCTTAATATTATTAATACCCCTTTTCAAATGAATCTATTCTCTATTATTTCGCTTGAACATAAATTGCAAAACGTTGTTAGTGATGTCCGATCTAGCAGGGACGAACTGGGACAAAAAAAACAGCCCTGGACATTTCCGCCAATAGGCCAATCAAAAAATGTTGGCTATTAAAGGTTGGAACAATTAAAGCTAAGGCCGTTAACCGGACGGCCGTTCTGGACGTTTCCAGAACGTGAAAACGTTCCTGCTATCTCGTCGCTTTAAAACGTATCACCTCAATTCATTTCATTTTTGGCGCCGGGGTGTAGGACAGTAGATAGTGCCTCTACCAGAAGTGGGCAGGAGATTGTGAGTTCGAATTCTTGTGTTGCATCTAACAATATCTGTCTGTTTTTTGCATGTGCGATTTATTTCAACATTTGCAATCTGTTTTCAGTTTTTTAGTGTGTTCTAATGAAAGTAGGAACTAGGCATTTTAATTATTTATATCTTTTAAAACAATATAAATGTGCATGTACATACGTGGGTGGCTTTACAGGATCATGCCCATCAGTTCATGTAAAACAAATATCTGTATTGGAAACATTTATACGAGACTATTGAGAATTGCTTGTTTACATCGAGCATTAATAATTGTTATCTCGCACCGTCATATTTTAAAAAAAAGAAAGCATTCATAAATCACCCCAAAAACAATTAAACCTCACTTTTTACCAATGCCGTAATTAATAAGTATTTTAGAAATGAATTCTAAACATGTTCCACTTCCTAAGTAGTTCGGGACTTTTATTATGTTATATAGAAGTCAGAAATGCACAAAAACATTTATTAACGTTAACCTGTTTCAATTTCTATTTGAATTGATTTTAATGAAGCTTTACCTAAATCTCCAGGACCCAAATACTTGACATTGTCTTGTGTCCTTGTACAGTGCGTATAGATTCGTTCTTGGTGACGTTCTCTTCAAAATGTTATATTTAGAAAACCAAATATTGTATTTCTCAAATAATTGATAAATACTCTGTTCTATTTGCAAGTCAGATTTCTCCGCCTCTCGCAATCTTTGATTTTGCAGAAGATCACAATACGTAATGTTATTACTCACTTCATATTTCGAGCTACATATTGAACAAGCGGTCGTCACATCATCGATGCCCTATGTGTCTAATATTTCATTTGTCATCTCCCGAATCGATTGCAGTTAAATTAAAAAAACAACATATGTGAACAGTACACTTTGTACGTCACCATCGTTTTTTTAATAAAGAAAGCTTGATCCACCATCATTATACATATGTCACTGTGACCTGTGCTGTTTCAAAGTACAATAATTTCCAGTAATACATATAATAACTATGCAAATTCGGACGCAGAGCCCAATAACGATGCAAATTTTAACGTTATTGGAAATAATTTGACCTTTGATATCGTCTGTTGGAAGTAAACACAACCAAAAACCACGCAGTAAGTGGGCCAAGCCTCATAAAAAATAGTTTACGTTGAAAATTGAATATGGTGGAACCACACACTACAATTTACGAACTCTATTTTATGATGGCGGAGAAATCATTTTCCATGAAACCTCGGTCATCGTCATTGTAAATAAGTTGTAACCGGGTGTTATTACGTGGCCGGAGTGCAGAATATTCTGAAATAGCCGTGAAAAACTCTATCAACCCAAATAACGGTTGTCATCAATACTGGATGTATATAGATCATGTTTAATAAAGGCATGGTGTAAAACGAGAAACCCCTATTCAAAACGTATATCGAAATGTTCGAAGACGGAACAACAGTGGACACATAAACTAAGAAAACACAAACGTCACCTAAGACTACATTAGAAATTCGAGGAAGTTTAGAAAAATCAAAACACGAAGATTATGTATGATGTGAGGAAATTCCAGTTTGGTTACATTTTCGAAAAACAGTTTTGAGAATGCATCGCTATTCCCGCAATCGAACCGGATCGCTACATATCAGGGTATTTTTTGTGTATTCGTAAAAGTGAACCACATGCAGAGAATATCGAGCGAAATTCAGAAGACAGTGGGAACAAATATTGTTTTACCCGGAATAGCGAACACCGTATCTTCTGTGCTAAACAAAAAAAAATATAACGAACGAAGGCGAAGTAAATATACGCTAAATAGCACCGAAAGCGAAGTTAAAGGGCGGAGGTCGTCGCGCCGTGCATGTGCGACCTTTGTGTTTATAAACATTAGGTGCTCTTCTAATAGAAATTAGTTTGAGTTTTGAACTGGACGCGACTGAGCACTAAATAACGCCGGTGACTCTTTCTATACCTTATAACATTACCTATTTAAAGCTTCTTTATACGACACCGATATTTCGCGCATGCATGGCGCGACGTCTACTACCTTTTAAACAAGCTAAATTACGACACACAGTTCAGATGAATACACATGATCCCAAGGCGTTACTGGCTTTAATCTATTTTAAGAATACCATGTGGGCGACATTTTGCGCAATCGTACATAATCGGAAAAGGAGCACATTCAATATAAGGAGCGTGACTCAGAAACCCGCACCGGCCACAGGGTCTCGTAATACTATGTCATAGACTCAATAGATGCAACACAAAGCCATTCAGCAGAACCCCCCCTGTTGACACCACTGTTTTGGGAAACACGATATTTGAGCCTCTGAAGTTGTCTCACAGATGATTGAAGGACTTTTGTAAAAAGAACATTTTGCCAGTCCAGGCATTATTGAGTATTTGTTTTCAAACTCCATGATCTTCATCGTCTAACTTCATGTCATCACTACCATCACCTTTAATCAGCGCTTGCATTATCATCACGTGGCTTAGATGTAGCCATAATATTTACATTTAGGGCATAGGTGTGAAGTGGCACACCATAATAATAATATCTATGTACAGTATGTAGAGCGAATAGGATGCATCTATCTTTTCATCAAAGAGTGCTCTGCTACACATTTTGAAAGTATCCTAATACTTTTCAAACATGCTCGGCTACGTGTGAATGTGCAATTAATACTAAGTTCTTACAAAGCTACCATTTTACCTTGACCTTGATCTTAACCTTAATTTTTACTGCCCAAGAGTTAAGCGTGCTATTAATGATAACCCCTTTCATCACCTGATTACATAATGGATCACTCTTAGGACAAATTTACTTTTCTGTTTAACTTAGAAGATAAATTTTAATATACTTGAGAATATCTTGTTCATTGAAAATAACTCTGTGTCACCAGTTCAAGCTATGCATTGATTCAGTGGTTTTATACCACTAAGTCAAAATTGTAACACCGAGAAACATTTTTTTAAATCAACTTTCCTTAACTCTTCAAACCTATGTCGCAATTATCTCTACTGATAGTCGCCGTTGATGTATTCGCCTACACAAAAAAGCAAATGTATTACATTTAGCAGCATATTGGTTTTACCAAACTCATTAAATACTGTTATAATAGGTGTTAATGACTAAGGCAATGACAATGGGAATGGAGATTGATAAACATGCTTATTTTGTTAAAAACTATTATGAATTGTTTGAAGTAGCGAAGATATAGATTGTAAATTTCACTCACTAGTAATGTGATAAAGGCAGGACTAAAAAAGTAGTTTTATAAATGTCAGTAAACGTTATATATATAACTACGTATAAGTATCATGCGTTTGTTTATGAAGTTTACCATAGCAGTAAATTTATCTGAAAAGCTTGCAAACGGACTATGAGATTCCATTATAACCCTTTAAAAAAAATCGTCAAAAATACAGTCTCCTATTGAAGAAAGATGTAGCAAGTGACACTGGTGAAATTAAGCCCAGAATAGAATCCAGTCAAAACCCAGTAGCAGGTAGTTGTAAAGGAGGCTGAGGTAATAAATGAGGAAGCGTTACAAGATGTGTAATGTGTGCGTAAAACATGCATATATATTCACGCTCAGTGTTTAGGCTTTTTTAGACTATGGCGTTTTTATAGGATGAAAAGATTTGTATAAAATGCCTGAGCAAAAAAATGAAGTGAAGAGTATATATTTCAAAATGGCTGACGTTAGTTTGCTGTCAATATATTTTTTTACATTTCCATTCACGTTCTATCGCGTAATTTCACGAATAAAATACCCCCCAATACCGCTCCCAAGTTTCAAATTATTAGTCATATGAAGGGGTACTTGGTACAATCCACTTAAAACACACTTCAAATGTCCCAAAATCTGACTTTCATGATCGATCGATGATTATGGTATAGCATGTTTATTGTGTAAATAGAACAAACAGAAACAATTATGTTTCTTACTTCTGTCACTTAGTGCATTATTATATTTTAAACTGTGTTGCTCACAAGTGTAGGACATAATGAAGTTGATGAATCTTGTTTCGTGATAGTGCACAGTGCTTTTTGAGGCCTACATCACCTCTACAACTAAAAACTTAGGCACAATAAATGCAATCACAGTCAGCTATTGATAGTAATTGATTGGAAATGTCAACATTCACATGACAATCATGTGCAGTGTTTTCTCTAAAATGTGACAGACGTCTAATCAAGATGGTTCACATATGTTTTCAAAATTCAAAAAGTCTGCCTATAGTTGAAATATTGTAGAGTAAAACCTGTATTTGATTTCCCGTACAGAATTTACACAGACCACTGAGTGTTTTTGGTAACGCCAGACAACATAGTAGCATTTAAACATATTTGCATGGCCGATTAAACCGACAATCACAATGCTCCTGGTGCAAAGTGGTAAAACCAACATAAGACAATCATATTCAGTGTCCACGTTGTTTTTTCAATTTTACCTACATTTTATGTTGAGAAGGGAAATTCAATTATTATACCAGTATACATTTTGATAGTTAAATGTAATAATTACTACTGTGGACTAGTCCTGTTCGCTATTATGTCTGAATATCCGTGGAAGGTTAAACTGATTTCATGGGCGATGTTTCTGTGTACTTGAACCTTCCATCAACCTTTGCATTATACGTTGTCTTGTCGATAAACCCATTTAAACACTTTGCATTGACTTTACAGATTATCAATTATAGACAACTTTAGTAAGACGTCAGATTTAAAGCGAGAAATAGTTTTAAATAATGGTGATTTTTGTTTAATCCGACGAGTGTTCCAAATTTGAACACAGTGGAATATTATTATTTGTTTGCAAGCATACAATTGTCCTGTATTTCAAATTTGAAAACCCGCGTCAAAATATCGTGGAACGTTGGACAATGCAATAAATTAAGCATTTTACCATTTGAGGTAAATTCATAACAATATTACTTGCGATACAGTAATGTTGCAAGGGACAACATGACATGACAACAACGAAACAAACTTATGCAGGGCTGGAATTCACGGAGGTGCCCTGCTCGAATGCTTTAGTGCCTTTAAATGTTTACTACACATTTTCAATGAGACAAAGTCATTTTCAAAATGCTGTGCCTCGGAAATACGTGCCCTCATAATTCCAAAGGTTAATAATTTGGCGCGCATGCTATTGCTGTAGATATTGACCCATTCATCATATGTTCTTGTAATCTGTAAATGAAAAATATATTAGAAGTTGAAGGTTTATTTTATACCTATTCGTGGACTCAACATTTTGGATTCTCAGACAAAAATTGAAAAAAATGTATAATAATGTGTTGAAAAACCAATTGCTGTTTCATCAGAGTTTGAAAAATGCCTTTTGTGGTTTAGGCTTTCTTTAGATACTGATTAAAACGCGTTTATACAAATAATATTGTCTCCAAATTTGTATTTTGAATTTTTATTGGAAATTTAAGCGTCTTTTTAACATGTCTTTCTCTTCTTCTTTGTTGAAAGAAATAACAACATTCAGTCCGGCTACCATAATCATTACAAGTCGCCGAATTCAACTTCCATTTCAGCTGCCAAATGACGAAAAGTATCTTGTTTTTCTGCAAGTTCTGTTAAAAATCCCCACAGAATAAGTTTACAAACGAAGGCTCAGAAATCATTGTTCACATTTTCAACTGATTGAATCATCGTGGCGCGCTCGGGTATGCACATTTTCAGAACATGGTATCATTATTTTGCCGCTGACAGTGACTCTGTGGTGGCAAGAACGGTTGTTTATCTGAAATTTTCTTTGCAACGCATGTTGAAAACGATGTATAGTAATAAGGTTATTAACAACATACGGGAATTTATGTCCTCGTACGCTTTGATATTGTACAATGTACTAAGACATATATTTCGATACTGTGCCAATAACCTTATGATATCATACATGCAACTGGGTTATGCGCCGATTTCTATTGTCATATGAGTGAAAATATAACGCATTACTGCGGAGTGCTGAATACAAAAATCACGTGATCAATGTACATTTCACTGCTTTTACGGTTGTAATGAAACAGCTAAGCACGGTAAATGGACGTTCATTCGAAATGTTTACATTTAGTTTCGATGCATTAAAGTGCAAATCATATTCAAATATTGCTTTTCTTCTCGGCTTTCGCTGCAGACGATAGCAACGAAGGCCTACGAAAATCACAGTGTTTTGAATACGCTGGAAAGTGTAGCAACATATGATGGCGAATAAGAATTCTCAGATTTAGCTAGTAGTTACGTCACAAACCCAGGCAACGGAATATTATTACCATGACAAAGCTACTGCTGGAAATCAGCTATCGTGTTGTAACACTCTCCAACAACATCGATCAGAAATCGTAATCAATAATGGGTTTGGTAGTCTAATTTTAAAATAAAAAAAAATAACAATCGATTATTTATATTCACAGAATATATTAACACTAAATTATTTGATTTTACATCCTGCTATAAAAATGTTAATAAAAGTACGGTTTCAATGTTTAAATTACGTCTAAGTGTAATTCATTTCATGCAGTATGGCAGGAAGCGCCACGTGACTTATGAACATATCACACGACTTTAGGTCCTGTCGCTTATGACCTGATAAATTAGTGCCAGAATAATGACTATTTTGAATATTTAACTACTTATTCATGCATGAATGTACAACATATCTCGAAAATACCTGAGTGCCACAAAATTTGAAATGCTAGTCAGTATGTGATTTTCCGTTCACTGCGAGAT
This sequence comes from Saccoglossus kowalevskii, assembly GCF_978046115.1. NCBI lineage: Eukaryota > Metazoa > Hemichordata > Enteropneusta > Harrimaniidae > Saccoglossus > Saccoglossus kowalevskii. The sequence continues at coordinate 12,734,596 of NC_140650.1, read as the reverse complement.
CTCGCACAATGCATGGAAGATGCGAGAAGCAAACATCTCCTATAAAAAATCTAATGATTTGATTTTGAATTTAAATTTATATCTTTTTTTAGGTCAATGTCAAAATATCCATATTTCAGAGGGGAATATGATGTTACTTCATCAAAATATACCACCCTATAATGTGTGTAGCATAATGGGCGTAGAAATAAAATAAGTAAAGCCACAAGCGGCAACAGCGTGATCCAAACTATCATACATCAATTTCATGAGTAATGAGGTCACATGATTCCCATTAGGGTAATTTAAATCATCAGTACCATGAGGTCAAAATGCAGTTAGTTCCTATATTTACCTACTTTTGTGATTGATATTTGGTTTTCTTACATATAATATTAATCTGGTCACATGATCATATGCGACCATTTCCTATATTCAGTGCCTTTATTATAACAGATATGACAGTAATACATACTAATTAGTTCACATGACCATATATGGTCATATTTTATTTTAGTCATATCTCTCACCCAATGCCTTTATTATAGCTCAGTTTGTATCTCCCTATCTGCAACAGATGTTAAAGTTATGCATACTGATAAAATTAGACGACCCCAACCAATGGGCACTGAACCACATGACCTACCCATGTGATATTCCAAAGAAAGAATGTATCTCCGAAGTGAATTGCATATATATTAGTCACACCAAAAGAACGTACATTAAAAAAATGTAATTTGTTTAATTCAAATCTTATTTTGGTTTTAACGCTACATATGAGCTGTTGCATGTATGATAAAAAAGTTATTATCCACCATCAAGGAAAATTATAACGAGTGTTTATGTTCAAAAATCTTATTTGTCATCTACAGCGACTTGTAATACTAACAAACGGAAAAAAAAACGAGTGGCATAATGTGGAATATACATGTTGGTAGAGAATAACCTTTATATGTCTTCTTTAAAAGATGCCTAGAGACATCATAACACTAGATACATATTACTTATTTTAGGGATGCTAGATTTTCAGCATCAAATATATTTGAGTCATGTGCATGTAATTCGTGAACCAGAAATAATTAACTGAATGACCGTGTTCATTTTGCTACACGTGTCTGTATTTTGTTAATCAATAATTAAAATCAGGTGCTAACACAATATAAAAGTTCAACAGGACAATAAGACGAACAAAGATGAAATATTGTCCATCGCACACCGGTTTGATTGCGTAAAACAGCTGCCAATTATCTTCATCGGATTACGCTTAATAATGGTGTTACCAGACACTTTGCAAGCATGCCTCCGCGTGTACATGTACAACTTGTGTTACCATGTGAGGTGGTGTTAGAAGACAATAAATATCGACTGCATTATTATTATTATTATTATGGTTTTATTTCAGACATAGTCCATATATGAAGAAAAAGATACAAACAAATATGAAATAAAATAAAATTACAAACCATACAGATTTGAAAACTATACTAAACTCAGTAGACTACCTTTGTCCAATGCTGCACTAAGGTAGACTTCCATCTCACATCACTATTGAGCAAGGCACACACAAGTGTATTGTTTGATGTTCGTAATCGATCCATAAAAGCATAAATTAGCTTTCTATATAAATTGGTAAATGTGTTTGTACGATTTTCAACGAACATAGTGCTTGCGCTACAGTCACGGGCGTACACCAACAGTTTACGGAAAGCATTATTATAACTGACCGAAGGGCATTGACGGTAGATTTTCTATACATGCACCATAATTGGCAGCAATACAAACTAGAACAGAATGTTTTAAATAGAAAAAGTTTGACTTCGTTGCTGCAGTTCTTAAATTTACGTAGCATAATGTTTGCCCTCACACAGAATAAACGTTTCTGAAAATCAATGTCCGCATCGTCTTTCAGGTCACGAGCTATTTTATGTCCTAGATAATTAAACTGGTCAACAAAGTCAACATTATTATTATATAAATACAGTGGAGGGCAAATGTCTATGCAATTACGACCATAGAAATGCATAGATTTAGACTTGGTTGAGTTGTAGGTAATGTCATGCTCTTCAGCGTATAACTCACAAATATGTAACATGCCCCAGAGGTTCATAATTAGAGACACATGGAGCACCCGATACAGACCATAATCTGGTCGCAACTTTCTTGTCCCAAACATATGTAGGGCCCTCATATCTGCAACTCATACGTGAGTAACAAGACTGTACGAAACTTTCTGAGGTCAGGTAAGAGCTGCTCTTTTAGCATGGGCTTGACACGCTGATTATGCATAGTAACGATGGATGTATACGTGTCTACATACGCTCGGTGCACGCTTCACGAATCCTACATTCAGACAGCATAACTTGTTTGGTGATTACAGCGTCATGGCATGGCTTCACCTACAGATATAAAACCCTCTCTGTGTCATTGATGGCAGCCTTCATTCACTGTCATTGTCCTGATTCATTCATTGATTATCACTTCCACTTTTGTGTTGCTTAAATATGACTATTTAGTCAAATACGCCACGTCATCTAACTGAATTTATAACATCGGAAACCCTTCATAAACGTCATTATGAACGGTCAATGCACCTTTACGCTTAAGTGATCAAGTGGTTCTGTCAATATTATTGGAGAATATAATATATTACCAATCTCCATATACATATTTAACATACGTAGTATGCACACAACTTCGACGACCTCCTCAAAGAACTTTTATATTGGACTGCTAAAATTTTGCTTGCAAATTACATTTTAATTTAATTCGAAAACACAATTTACAATGGTGCATGCATCTACTCGCCTCACTGTATTATGCACATTTAAGTCTTTATTATTCAGGTAAACTTGATATTAAATATATGCAGTCTCACGATTCTCATTACAAAATATATTACTAAGGTATACAAATGAGTATATGCACCATCTGAAGTGTTCTTATTAACATAATACACTAAATTGCGACCCCGTTTATCATAATCTTTGTGCTTGGAGTATCCGACTGATAAGTAAACCCACATTTTGTAGGTGGGTCATTAGGCATGATGATATCGAAACTTTGCATGCGTGTTACAGTGTAAAATGAATCATTAGTATGCCTAGGTGATATAATGAGATAGATTGATTGTTTATTTATTTATTTATTTATTATTATATTTCTATTTATACAGTCACAGAAGCATTTCAATGGATGTGTAAGCGTTTACATGTATTCATCTGAAAACCAACTTGCGCGTGGTACTGGGAATTTAACTTTGGCTGCTTTATCAACATACGAGTAATTTATGCGTGGACAAGGTTTTTACTACACCTACTTTGAATCTTCTACTTTAGTATTACGAGTATGTTGTTTCTATACATACACGCCACATCTGTTACATAATATAACATTGCTTCATGAAATATAGATAGTCCCACTCGCTGATTTTAAATTATGTAAAGACACCGGGGGATACAGAAGTCTTTTTTTCACTGTAGTGTAACCTTTTAACAAAGACATTCTTCATTTATTACTAACTTGAAGGCGTGAACAATACCTGTTTTAGGATATCACACGCTTTTATTTATTAAGCATGGAGAACAATCGTTTCCTGTAAAAGCCTTTCATTGCACCCGATCAATCACAATGATCTGACAAAAATACTATTATTTGCTATTATCATTGTACATCCTAATAAAACGGCATCGGTTAGCTAAGTAGATTGAACTTAGTCATCAAATTGCATTCACGCGTTCTCGTGCGTATACCTGCACGTTATGGATAGAATACACACATATGTATATTGATTATAATGATGCTAACGTATAGTGTTCGAACCAAGCTGATACTGTTTTATGAGCTTCGTCTCCGAGGCTAATTGCTACCATGCGCTTTGAGATGCGTACTCATGGTTCGTAGCATTTTTATTAGCGAGAAAGATTTATTGGTTTCACAGACGTACACAATATACCGCATATTTACGCTATCAATTAGAAATGATGCGCTTTTGTTTGTATAAACCTACACTTCAGTTATTGTGAACGAAAGCCTAGAAAGATACATTATTAATACATTTATATATACATACCTATATTTGATGGACAATTAAAGGAAAATAAGTTGAATTTATTACCATTTGTTTTGGTTTACAAAAAAAACAGAAAATGTTCAGTTCTGATGATTGTTTCATATACATGATTGTCGAAAGCTTGTCGTCTCATTGTCTGATCTATAATTATTAGTGCATTGCTGGATAGATCCAGATAGCAAGAAATTTATTTACGACTCGTTCATAAAGGTGTGTTATTATTCATCAAATAATATATTATACATGGCGACGTGTGTGAGACAGTCACGAGTATAATTAGTCGCCATTTTGTCTAGTTAAAATTCTATCCGACATTCGAAATACATGAACATTTGTTATCATAAAAACACATTAGATAATTCATTAATTTGTGAGCTAGTTAAACAAAATTATTAATGAATTTAAAATCAGTTTAGGTACACGTGCGCTACACGTGCGTAATATAGCAATCCGCTTTATTTGTATAACATTCAGACCGGTCTATAGGTATATATGCCCAATTTTGTGCCATCTCAGATAACTGGTTCGAAATCGCATAAATAGATAATTCAATACAAGGTGATTGATTGATTTGACCGTATCAAAACCATACATTCACACGTCAAGTGCACAGCCAACAGTATTTGTCGTGCTATCTGTGTAACACAGTTACGGCGTTTGTAACCTATTAGACGCCCAACACAAATTGTACTTCATAAATCACGGGTACCACAAGGCCAAACGGCGCCTGTTATGTTGAATGCAGGGAAAGAATCTTTCCTGACGATGATGTAATTTAAGAAACACGGAGTAAACGTATTTGAAACAAAACGTAACACTATATTGCATTTACGAAAGATAGTAACGTGTGACACAGAGAAACAAACATTGAATATTTGCTTGCAATTAGAACATTCTCTGAACGTATCTACATAACTATGGCAACGCATACAATTTTATTAAAATGGGTTGTAGGATAACGTGACTGCATATACACATTTTGTGAAAGTATTTTTTTCATTGTAGAAAAAAATGATTGAAGCCATTCAGATAGGTCAGTCATAAGTGATTTTTGTTTTACACACTAAATCTGTCACATTTGATCGGTGTCGGTATTTGGGTTATGGCGAAAAGACAGCAAGCATTCATAGGCTCCGATTCATGGTGCGATGAGTCAATGATATATCCGAAACGTCGTTGCATATCTCAATGCAATTTAACAGAATAGTGCAGTTCCCAGTGAACTAAGATTACTGTCTGTCTGGATTACCTGTTCAGCTGACTATGTCTCCAACTGCACCCTGCCCTAATCTTGCTATTTTACGGCTTTTCATAAATGTTACGGAGAGTGTCATAATCGTAGATATAATATATGTATATTTCACTCCTGTTGCCCGCTTAAGAGTTTTTATCTTAGTTCATTTCGAACCCTGTTGCCCGCTTAAGCATTTCAGCTTATTTCATTTCGAACCATAGTGCCCGCTTAAGAGTTTTATCTCAATTCATTTCGAACCATGTTGCCCGTTTAAGTAGTTCAGCTTGGTTCATTTCGAACCCAGTTGCCCGTTTAAGTATTTCAGCTTGGTTCATTTCGAACCCAGTTGCCCGTTTAAGTATTTCAGCTTGGTTCATTTCGAACCCTCGCTTAAGATATACAGCTTAGTTTATCTCGAACCAAAACATGAACCCTGACCCTATGTAGACACTTATTTTGATTGAATTCATCCCTCTAATTGATCGTTGGAGAGGAATGCAACAAACACTAATGGAGATCAATACATGGAAATATGTATTTTATTGATTGATAATTTAAAAGTCCGAATTGATCCAAAATTGAACATTGTTGTTGGCAAGTACTCGCGGAATGCTAATACAAGTAAAACTAGAAGCTGTGCATTGAATTCAATCTGGCGAACTTGAGACCTTACAAAATATAGTCACGTGACAAACTTAAAAGGAGAAAGCATCGACACTGTCCTTTTAATCCCATTTTTTCTTCTAATATCCAGCACGTTTAAACATTGAAGTTGAAACTCAAACAACATATTCCAAAAAATGCATTCTGTAAACGTGGGATTTTCCTAATGGGATTAAGTGACCTCACAAGTGTTGGCAATCAGCTTTGCGATATGACAACGGAACAATCCGAAAATGTTTCAATACCACTACTTTAACAGTTATATATTAACGCTAAATTTCAAAATATAAATAATTTTTACTCTATCAATAAATAACATTATCTATTGGAACTGGGTATGTAATCCAATGATACACATAGTGCCGGGGAGTCATTGGGCAACATGATGTGTTTAATACGTTTAAACAAAGTAAAATATTCAAATAAAGACCAAATCATGTGTACGCATATTGAAAACATGGTCAAATAAAAAAATAATTTTGTCTTTAAGCAAATTACCAATATAAAAATATTATAATATGAACAAATAAAAGTTGTCTAATAATGATAGAATGATATATGTTGAAACAGGGTGAACTGGTAATGTAATCACATAATAAAATGGAGAAATAATGATGTAAAAATAGTCGCCAATGTCACAACGACGGGGAAATGGTGACAATTTATAAATAATGACATACACTTGTGGAAAGAATATAAAATTGTCAGATAGTGATGTAAGATTCGCTAAATAAAGTAAATTTGACACAATAATGACCTAATAGTCATAGAATTTATCAGCACAATTTTAAAAAAAAGATCGAAGATGTACTGTCGTTCAAATAATGAAATAATTACGACAAAGGATATAACAATTTAGGCATGATGTAATAATGAATAGACAGACAGTATTATTGAAAAGTATAAACACGATCATAGAATGAAATACTAATTACAAGCCATGCATGGCACAGTCCCCGTTAGTTATCAAATCTAACTTATCAAGTTTTGTTTACAGTAATATAGTACAAGTTCTTATCCATGTTGGGAGATATTGCTCTGAAACAACATTTATTCAAAAAAATGGCCACCATGCGACCATTTTAATCCTGATCGTCAAATTAATATGTCTGTATACCTATGAGATAATTTATAATGAATATTTAAAATTGAACATAATCAGTCAAAGTATGTCGGAGATATGGCACTAGAACCACAATCATTAAAACAAAATGGCCGCCAGTCTGAAAAACAAAATGTTCAATGTTTGTAACAAGTTTGAACAAAATCAGTCTGTAAAAACCCGGAAAAATGCTTGATTTTGATGACTTTTCAGTTCAAAAATGGCCGCCATTCGGCCATCTTGAATCAGATCGTGAAACGAATGTATAATATTACGTATAATGTATGTGTGAAGTTTAATTGTATACAGGTTCGGACGCAAGGATACATGGACGCACCAGAAGCGGCGGCTCTTTTTGCATGGGGGCGACCTTACTAGCGGGTCCGGGTATGCTCCCCTTAAACATTTCGAAATCTAGACCCTCTGAAACACTATTGCCTGTATTTTGAGGGGCAAATTTTGCTGACACAAAAGCTTGATTTTAGAGGTGCGGTGACCTCGCATAATTTTTTTGAGAGGGTGACCGTCCTTTGTTCCCCTGTGCTGCCGTCACTGCGCACAGAGGTCAATTCATAAGTCAATGATAATGTAATAGCAAATGATGAGAAGATTTAGATTTTTGTTACAAATCTCAGCTCAACGATATATATATATATATATCTACGAGTGAGTGATAGAATTTATTTTATAGTGTGCATGTGAGTAGATAGTGTGTACCATTTTGTTATGATAAACTAATAATATAGTCTTTTATACATTATTTTACGTGGTATAGAGTAACATCTACTTATGTTCTTGGCTCATCTCAAATCTACCATCTTCTGTCTATCTATCCTCACTATGGACGAGAAAACACTAATCTCTGGTATTTTTTATATTTTCCATCCACCCACTTTTTCAAACCGACGTGGATCTTTACGAATATATTACATATACCACCGACGTAAAACATACTTATTATCTAACTATCCGACACGTAGAACGTATCCATACTGTGCGATGTGTACTACAAACTCTATGATTACACACACATACCGGTATATCACTACGGAATGTTTGTTTTATGTGCTCATTGATTACATTTGAGTGCATTAACACAAAATTCTAATCACGTTCGCTGATAGGAAATAGCAAAACATACACTGAAAAAACATTAGCAGTCTGTGCAATATCTATCTAACACTTCCATTACAAGGTTCGAAAAAAGCACTTCATTTCAGTAATGTCTGTTAAACTGTTTGACAACCACGCAGAATGCCGAACACGTTCAGCTACTGTGGAAGTGTTTGCTCCACTTATAAATCACGTGGTGTTTTATACTTATCTTCGCACTTCCTGTTTGATGTGAACAGACGTATGTCGCTTCGATTAATACTAGTCTAGGAACATAAATACAGACGCCGGAAGCATATGTAATTATTTTTATACCATATTAGCAGACACGATTAGGACATATCAAATATTTTAGAATTACATAAAAAATGACGTATTACGTAATATGGAAATATGCGTTTGGCGTATATTTGGTTATTTAAGTTCACCGTAGAAGATTATTATTAGCATACGCTGTTATTTAAAAGTCCCATTAAAACAGCCAATCAACCAAATCGTCGGTATAGGCTATCGAAAAAACAGATATACAATATATAAGATTTTATATACGTATACCTTCATGCAGTACTCATGGAGTCGCAGCACAGAATTCGTATTATCATCTAGTTTTCTGTTTGCTGTTAGATTGTGTTGCATTTAGATAATTTATTGTAATTTTTCGACAGTTTGATGATAACTTTCACTGTCCCACATATTACACGTTGTGTTCACTGAAAGCAAAAGCGAAAATTCATATATATGAAGACATAATTGGCCACTTGATTTCTTCTTTGTTCATGTCACATACTTTGAATTGTAAGCATTCATCTAACTTTTAAAATGTACTTCTCGCATGCGCAGATAAGTGGTTATGACGTGCCCGTAAAATAATATAAATTACGTAACTCCACGTGACCGTGAATTAATCAATATCGTAAAATCTATGTTAGGTGCGTGACGATTGTCAATAACGATTATCCATTATTGTGCTGTTGAATAAAGTAACTGAATTGCAATTAATTGTGTGAATATGTGTTATTTAATTTCCTCTACACTTCAATCCTGCCCACTTTAATAAAGCATATGTCAATGTTTTTGTCGCGTCTGTGTTTTTTAATTGGAATTTGTTGTCTGTCTAAAGTCTATTCATTATTTTGCACGTGTACTACTCTTATAACGGCTTAGGTTAATTGCATAGCTTCACTCAATGATTTGGAGTTAAGTCATTGATATTGAGTGTTGATTATAAATAGTGGTTCATAATAATACATTACGTATGTACTAACATGTAATGTAAATATGAAGATGCTGTAAAAGCCAATACAAAGCAATGAATGGGAGCCAATGTAAATCAAATATGTGATAAATTTAGGCTTCGGTGCATGCATGTTGCTATTTGTGAAAACAAAAATGCCAAGTTTGCTGTGCATGACTGCGTGTCGGTTATGCTTAACACTTTATATCGCACGAAACCTAGTGTATTTCACTCGAGGATATTGTTGTTAACATTAGGTTACTGGCAATGCACTCAAACATTATCGTCCCTCTAATACAGATAGTCTACTCATCAAATTTAAGATCATATTTTTATCTGTTGGTGATTATATTTCAATGGTATATTCAAATAACGACATTATATTTACCTATCTGATTATATTAATTTACTATCATAATATTGTTACACATCCTCACAGGATCATCCATCTCACATTGGCATACACTTATTTTTCAAATTCTAGGGCATGTATTACGCAAAGATTTCTTTTATTATAGATACATTGTTTTTTTCTTTAGTTCAAATTAATAAATCAAGAATTGATTTTGCAGAGAACTTTTGATATTATGAGATATTCTTTGCAGATACATTGGACTTGTGATTAAATATGATAACAACGGTATACAAATTTCGTCAATAGGTTTTGTACATGAATCGTATGATATAACTCAGAATAATTATATATGACGTGATGTTCATATGTCATTTTTATTACCTTCTCTCTGATTTAATGATGTTTTATAACAATTGTCTGTTGTGTTGTTTTGTTCCGTTGAAATCTTGTGGGATTGTAGTACACGAATACTTTGCGATTGTTCGTGACAGTAAAAAATATGTTGTCATAAGCCATGACTTGATCAAATGTGTACACGTGTCGTTACAGAAGAATCCGATCAACCTAAGAACTATACTTAGGTAAATGTATTTAGATTGGACATTATCCATACATAGTTCATGACATTTTTTTCAAATCTTATCGTCTTTATTTCTGCTTAAAAAAAATTAGAGAATTATTGATTATAATCCTCGATTTTTTCTCTCAGGTTGACGTCAGAAGACACCCGCGATTAACACCTTTGGCTTGGATTGCCAAACAAATCGTGTCTGCTGACGTCAACCTAAAAGAAAATATCGTGGGATTATATATTTATCGCAAACATATTTCTACACTTGGAAACAGAAAAACTAAAGTTAAAGTGGTACTATTCATTAATTAACATGAAGACAATTAATATTGCGCTCGCCGATACTGATTTGGCATCATCAATGTCATGGTCATAACCATGTTATCGTCCATGTTATTTATTTATTTATTTATTTATTTATTTATTTATTTATTTATTTATTTATTTATTTATTTATTTATTTATTTATTTATTTATTTATTTATTTATTTATTTATTTATTTATTTAAATCAACTGATTATGTGGAAAAATGAAAGTGTACTAAAATATTTCTAGTTTGTCATCAAACACCATAGGCTTGTACATGTACGATACGATTCTTATTTGAAGGCAGACAAAATAGAAATTATACACATACCAATTTGCTTCCTGTTTAATTATGTTTAATTTGAATTGAAGCATTTAAGTTTCTTAAAATAAGCTTGATATACAGTATTAAGTTAGCATATTATATGTTAGGTAATTACCTAATTTGCAAAGAAATATTCAAAAGAATCAACAAATACTTAAGTGCGCATTGAATTTCAGGAGTGATCTTACAGAACGATCTTATGCGGAAATGAGTCAGGCATGGTTTTACACCCACCATATGTATACGCGAAATCTGAGAGATCTGATCAGACAAACGCAATTACACAAAGAGGCACACTGCATACTTACTTACTCACATGCACTGAAACAAGAACATCCACAAGAACACCCACGGTATTTGATCAATCAAACCGCAAGTAGTCAATGGATTTGGAAACCCACGTAATTTTTTTACGAGTATGCTGATCATTGAATTCCCCGATAGTCTTAATGCAATTTATCATCGGCATACGGTCGACTTCGTTACCATAGATTGTAATTCGCCTGGTAAACACATTGTTAAGCGTTTGTGAAATAAACAATGACACTAGCTGCAAGGGAAGAATTACACAATATGCTTTATATAAATAACCATCATACTGACTTGTAGTTCAATTTAAATTTTGTCACGAAATGACTATATCGCGGCTATCCAATTTATTTACAAAATGAAGCAATTTTTCATTGTTGTGTCGAACCAGTGGTATCACAGTTTTCTATTTGACGTCGCGTCGCTACCAAGAAGGATTTAAAATGTATTTCCACACAGAACCCACATACCAACAATGGTAATCGTTGGGTTAACATGAATAATGATCCGTGTATGTGCGGGAAATCTTGCAGTTACGTCACACAGACGTACTTTACTCTGAGTGCGAAATGAGACAAACAAGCTAAGTTTCTGATATACTCAAACAAAAACAACAAGGAGACTTTAAAACACGTTAACAGTAATCCTCTCTGCACGGTACACTCGAGTAGCACCCTTAATTGAACTTTGAGAAGCTTTGATTGGCGAATATTTTGCGATGTACAATATAAATACAGCTAACAACGGCGTCGAATAGCCTATTGCGTTTACTTTAATTCGTCGTGTAATGTACACGGATGTGATGATGTAAATCTAGTCGCTTTGGTTCGCTGACCGATAAAATGCATTCCAGAAAACAGCATACATTATATACCCAATAGTCTAGACATCCGAACAGTCGCTAGCGGCATTTGGGCCGACGTTTACATGTATAATTAACCTATCCGTGTATACCTGTTTTCAGATAATCATAAATGTTACTGGGCATTTAAATATTAATTCAAATATATGAGTATTCCATACAACAAGAAGATTAATATGAGCTTCGCAGGTGATATATAAGTAATAATGTTTTTATAATCACAAATGATGAATAATGAAATTCACTTAAATATGATGTTTTAGTAATCTGGCACTACCAGCCCCAATTCGTGAGTGAGGACGATTCACGCGATAGCATTAATATTGATTACCACCGGACATGAAGAGCCCACTCGCTAAATTACCCTTTCGGTGTCTTCAACATGTCTTAGTATGCTGTGAGCATATTGAAGTCGTGGAAGTTTCTTCTTATGTAATTTGAATTAAGAAAGAGACGAGTATATATTAATTCCAAATCACAACCGGCAAGATATTGCGTGTTTCACCTGTGTTTGTGTAGTTCCGATATCGCCAGCATGTAATTACTACCCGGGGCGTATTGAAGAGACACGCACATATCTGCTGGCGGCATGTCACTTCTCATTGTCGGAAGAACGAGTAATCGTGCGAATGTCCTAGACATATTCAGAGATTTAGCGTATCTACTACAATATAGTAGGATTCATTACATACGATCATGTAATTCGAACGTTGTGTGCTTTACGCCACTAATCCACCGATTGCAATTCATGAAATTGGGTTCAGTTAAAAGTTGTTCCATTTTTAGGAAGTATGTTGTTATTAGTGAAAGTTACATTAGATCAAGTGACCCTAGCAGAAGCTGTAAATCCTTCTTTGAACAGGTTTTGATTACATTTATTTATATTTATGTCTGTTTATATCTTTTATTCAGCATGACCGAGCCCTGACTGTTCATCACCATAGTCATTAATATATCCGGTGGCGGTTCACGAGGCATTCCTATACATTGTTATATAAATCCAATCACGACGATGTCAGTCACCCGGGATCAACCGTGTCTGATTAGATTCAAGGACAATAAACATGTACTATGATTAAATGTACAATCTGAACCAACAAAATGAAATTTGTTTTTAATTACGACTGTTATTTAATGTTCAAACATACGTTAAGCCATACATGTTAACTGGAAAAAACATGTTTTTTTTTAATTCACTTTTCACCCATGACTTTGAATAGCAATTCATATAACATGTATCTATATTCAAACTAATGGTCTTTCGCCATATATGAGTTTCCCACGAGTTGAAATTTGTTCAATATATTTTCAAAACATAGGCACAGCAGTATTTCATAGGATACAAGGTATTTACAACTGATTATTCAAATATATCAATGGTTTAGACTACCATTATAGCAAGCTTAGTCTGAATCCTATCAATCCGTTTGGCTAAAGCTGCGTTTCTGATCCGGAACTGGCTGAAATATCTAACCGGTTAGAGAGTACACAGATTTGAATACTGATCATTACAATTGCTATGGGTCAGAATCAGTTCAATCTGCTGAAGGTAATAATACGACATTTTTGTGAGTAAACCGCAAAGCAAGCAGGAACACAGTATTGAAGTGAGGTTATGTCGATGCGATTGTATACAGTAATATATTTTGCTGATGCATTCGCTCTGTGTATAAAGACCAAATGTGAGCACGATGGTGAAAATGAGACGTAATTTCAAACAAACCGCGGCGTATTCTTGTAATATAGCCTACGAGGATACTATTCGACATATATTTTATATTACAAATAATTTTGTAAAGAAAGCAAAGCAAAGTGCGACGTGCCCGTTGTTTATTCCCGCTAAGTCTACAGTTTGTTACAATAGGGTCACTTTGTGCTCCTTTTTTAAGCGCGGAAACACTTTACCGTCGTAGTTAATCGCAAGTTACTAGTAGTTGAAATGTACTATTATAAATTGTTGGCGCGTAGGTATTATTGAGCGCGTTTCATGTCCAGGAATGAATACTCAATCGAGCATGTACACTGCATTGCTAGAGTTTACTTTTACTTCTGCATATTCGAGTTTAAGCGTACTGAACTACAAATATTCCTCTCGGAAAGCTTTATAAATCAAAGTATTCAGCAAATCAAGAGAAATACGTTTTTTAAGATTTTTCACATTATTATGTAATATTCATAACCCATGTTTTTCAGTCATCTTATATTTAAATTGTAAAACGTACGGGGGATTGGAAATGTACGCATAACAACACGATACAGAATATCTAGTGGTGTTTCTTACATGAGTGTTTATTATGGATATTAAATTTTATATCATATATATTGTATTCGTGAACTTTGTTTTTACACTGTCTAAGTTTTCTCCGCTATTTTTGTAAGGTGTGTATTTGCATAGTTAATTTATTTTTTCTTAGTTATTTTTCTAAAACATTATTGTAAAAAAATATGATAAGATGACCCAATTACTAAATTATATGATTAGACTGAACTACAGTTTTTTTATTATTATTATTATATTATTATTATTATTATTATTTTATTTCCATTTCTCTAAAGAAATATACCCCACTAACCTGGGGGAACAGGTTACAATGCGAAAGTTACAGGCGTGACTTTAATCGCCTCAATAAAATAAAGTATTATATATATACACATACACACACATATACAACTCATCTATTGGAGAACTCACACTAACAAATTATATCTAATCTGAAAAGCTGTGTATACAAATCTTGCTTTGGATGATTTCATGGTTATCCTGAGAAAAAATATATGTAAGTTTACGGATAGGCGAAAGGAACTCGAATTGTGGTTCAATGTGGTTAATTTGATCAAAAAGCGGTTTTCGAATATGGTTATATGCTGGACATACTACCAGAAAATGAGTTTCATCTTCAATAGCATCTATACATATTTGGCAGGTTCTATTTTCCACTGGAGTTCCATAATATCTACCGGTCTCAATGTGTAACTTATGATTAGAGCACCGGAGTTTAGTTAAAGCTTGTCTGTACAGGGGAACACAAACGATATCCAAATAATTCTCATAAAAAATATTTGTTTTAAATTGACGAAACGTTCGTAACTTATTTCTACTGTTTGGGGATCTACGAACATCGTCAAATAAAGCATCTTTCCAACTTTTGAAATAAAAATCTCTCTCTTTCTTTCCAATTAAAAACGTTGTTTCATCGATAATTTGGGAGATAAACCTATTCTCCCAAACAGTATGCATATTGTGTTTAATTAATAATTTCTTAATAGCTAAAGCAAAACATGGTTTTCCTATCTGTGCCATTTTTTTAGACTCTCTATAGGCTTTGTAAACGAGGGGATTATAGGGATTCATCAACCAATATTATGTCAATGTAGATGTTTATGCAATTTAAAGCCAGGGCGCATTGGCGCCAGTAATGTGCAGATTATATTTCAATATTTGGTGTTTGGTGGGGTGCACTGAATTTCATATCATCATGCGCTGTTATTAAAAGTCAGCAATCTTAGAAAAACATACAATATGGCGCCGTGGATGATTCAACGGAGTCGTAAGGTTAATTATGATATCGATTTTTGTCCGCGATTTAAAGGACCACATTTCGCCAGTTTTTAGATTATCATGGAGAATAACATGCAATTGGAAACTTACCCGTCAATCAACTGTCACTATTATAGTAATTAGTTTTTTGTTTCCATTATTAGTGAAATAGTAGACCACAAGTGCCAATCAATAAAATTCACTGTTTACGATTAATTTGGACCTCACCATGGAATATATATATAATATACATACTACCTTGTTCAGTTTCATACGAAATCAAATCATAAAAAAACATTCATAAAAGCATTGAAACATTGATTTTGGAAAAGCAAATTATTCTGAATGACAAAAGGACACAATTATCGTAACAAGTTACAAAAGTAAATACAGCTGTGCTGTTTCTCTGCCTATGTCAGTTGTCACTCTGTTTTGTGGACCTACCTCCACACATGCTGCATTTTTATTTTCTAGTAATACTGGTGGCAGGTTGAAGACTACTACAAAATAATAAGAGACATTTTGGAATTCTGCATTTTAACGTAACAGTTTCTCAAGTCTTACACGAACGCATTTTAGCAGCGTAAAACAATTCAACACAGAAACATATAATCATAAATACAACATCGAAAGGACTCTCACATATAATGAAAGAGATACAACGTTTACTTTATGGAGAACCAACGTTCATTATTTGCATCAATGATTTCAATAACTGTGTGTTCTTGAAACCCGTACGAGCGATTCTCTGAGAAAGAACGTCATTGTGACAATCATTGTGACCCATTTATTCCAGAAATAATTCAAGCATGAAGACATGTATTGCCACTGCATCTAATTTTAACATGGCTGCCTTGAGATGGCCAATGGGCGTTCCAGAATGTTCGTTGTTATATCCTGTAACCTGGTTATGACATGGTATATGAGAACAAACCACCGACTGCTCCGAATATGCAAATTTACTACAGATTTGTTTATACGTAATAATATCAACAATTTGTAGCAATATCGTCTAAAAGGGAAATTTTACCCATGCTATTCAATATAAAAAAGTGCCAAACATTTTTCAAGTTCTTACTAACATACAGTTGCCTTAGCCTTGCTTTGGTCACTTAGAGCGATAATACTATGAATCTGGTTGTCCTCGGCACGACAATATTCTTAAAACGACGATTCTGTAGATCTCAGACAACTGTCACTGACTCTGATCAAAGAGACCACTAATGACTATTTTTTGGCAGTCTCGTAGCACAATGATCAACATTCGTCGAGATTTCCATTTGTCATGTATGGTGAACTAGTAGTGTAAACAATACGCCAGGCTTCTTCCAGATCACCCAATAACACAATGACTTGACTTCTTGTTGTCTGTCAGATCGAAAGACCGATTAACTCTTGACCGCTTGTACTTGATTGAATGCCGGTTTTCTACCCATTGCTGAGTTCACTAACTGCGACTTTTCTCTACCATCCGACCGAGCATATTTCGGAATGCCTGACTTTATGCTACTATTTTTGGATGAACGCGTACTACGTCATAGATCGGTTGAGAACATTACGCAATAGACAAAAATACGTGTCTATAATATACTATTTCCACAATAATAAATCAAATATCTAATAAATATAAAGGGAACATTCTTATTCTGACACTGTTATTGATTAAAACTTCCAAATTCGTGAATACAGTGCGAGTAAATCCTTTTGTCAACTGAAATCGACAAAAAACATTCTTTTGCGATGCGACGTACACCGAGATGAAAAAAAAATGTGACTCTTAAAAATTGTGTTTCAAATGAAATGGAGGAGAAAATTATTTTTCAGAATTATATAAACGACGAAAACTAAAATTGCCGTTTGCAGTCAGTGGTTTGCTCGTAAATTGTGTGCAAACTAAAAACATTATCGGAAGTACGGTACCAATCGGAGTTTGTATTCATTCTGAAATGATGTCGACTGAAACGATTTGACAAAAATCAACGTTGCCGCTAAGAAAAAAATACAATAAACCTGACAACACCGACATACGGGTGCAAATTTGCTCCACCACTAAAAGTATCTATAATCGCTGCATGCTTGTTTTAGACCCATTTTATTATTACCACGGCTGCAAGTAGAACATATTGGGTACTGTTTCATATTTGCACATGTTTTTTTTATATTATTGCATAAAAAATGACGTTGGTATAATGTAGTGCCAACGTCAATAAAGCTCGTGCGTATATGTTGTGTAATGTGCAGAATCTAGTTGCTTTAATAGTTATACAGGGAATAAATACTGAACTGAACAATATGCGAAAGTACAATGACTAGCGTGAGTGAACATTACATTTTTATCTACGTTGGTCGATTTCTACTAGAAATATTAGAATTAGCACAGCTATGTTTTTTATCAGGTGCAATATTTACAGAATGCTCATCATAATACGGATCTTTGAAAAACGTTCCAAAACGTCAAATATGTACCCGTAGCATTGCCACATATCGGTCGAGATTATTATCACAATAACTATCATTAACAACATGCGTTGTCTGAAGCGTATATCAGTGATGGCACTCATCAAAGCAATTACCGTGTTTCCTGCGCACTCGAAATTATTTTTTTTACTTAGATTTATGAGAAAAAATTGTTCCCATTATTTTCATTATACTGTGCTTTGTTGTGACCGCCAATATTCAGGCTATTTGAATATAACAGTGTCTACCAATAAATATCACGACCCTTCACGACATCGATAAAAAACAATTTCCTTTACATTTAAAAAAATATATTTTTGATTTATCCTAGCATTTGTGAAAAAAAAAAAAAACTACGAGCAGTAATTATCTGAACAGAAGTTATAATACCAATACTAAAATAGTGCCTGTAAAACCGCTAAACACAGGTAAGGTTTTCAATTGTCTTGGATATGTGTGTTTGCTTCATTTGCCTAAAAAAACAGTAAAGATGTTTTGGGTAGATTTTAACACTTGAATCTTGATGTCATGGTTGCTAGGCGCGTGTTCAGGGTTGAGATGGTGTGATATGGCATGTAACAGTTACTGCTACTACTATCACACTGGTCATTAAGCAAATCGATAATATTGTTCAATAAGATAACGATCTCTGTCTTTGAGGGTATTTATCGTCATATTTTCATTTCATATCACATCTTTGGCACAATAACGATGTGTTTAACTGGCAGCGATTATAATAAAATGTTTTCGTACAGGGTTGAACTGACTTCCATCGAAAGTTGCGCAGTTGGATTTTGTGATTGCGACATAATTACATAATACGCGATGTTAACACATTCTGTACCACTGCGTCAAATATGCTAAATGCGAGGGGACATACATACAAGTCATTGGCAATTCATGTCACAACTTTCCTGACGTGGACGCGATGGTTGCTGTATCCTGTTAACGAGTTCGCTGTACAGATGAGTGCAGTCACACAAATGACGTGCATTCAAACGTGAAAGCAAATCTACACAATCAAGAAGAATGTGGGTGGCATCAGCTACAATATCACTGGGCATGATTGCTCATTGTTCGAGTCTTTATCTAAAAACGTCGCTATTATGTAGAACTAAACCTGACCTCAAAATCACACACAAATTTAAAACTTAGACTCAGACCTGCTAGTAGTAACATGTAGTCGAGTACAACATATCTCATGATGGGTCAGTTAGAAGGTGTGGACAAGAAACGACTCTATGGACTGAGGCAGTAGTAACGCCGTTGCTTAAAAAAGTTGATTTAAATGAGTGAAAAAATTACAGAGGAATTTACTTAATATCAACCGCCGCTAAAATCTTCAATATGAGGTTCTTAACAGATCGAAACAAATCATTTAACATATCATACACAATTAAATGGACAGAATAAAATTGACCATTGGTTAAAAAATAGTCAAAACACGAAACCGAGAAGCTGTTAAAAGACAAACAATATTGATGTCATATTTGAAACTTACGGCATCCCAAGTTAAACGACAGCGTCAATCAGGTTAATTTACCCAACACATCAGAGCAAAAGTAACCACCCTATTTACACCTTATTAATTTACATCCTAGTATCATACTTCTCTCGAACTATGATCCCAAATATACACAGAGAATATCCTGACGCAATCCAGCAACACATATTGCAGACACTTATTTTGCAGACGACACCACTTTATTACCTAACACTATGAAAATGACCCAAAGAAACTAAAAGAGCATCTCTGGCAATGGACTCATTAACTAGCAAAAGACTCTGAATGTAGGAGAAAAACAGCATGTTCCGCAATCTGCGCGCTACAAGCAATTGAGAAAATACATTTCTAGAGAAACTATGGAATGCATCCCGTTATAAGGATCAAATATAGAAAAAAATGACGTTTACACGTCTGCTACATATGAGTGCCTACATCTGAGAACAACACTTCAAATCAGCAACTACCTATAAACAAATAACCATACTACAACATCCCTACGCTGAAGAACAACCTCAAAAATAAAATGCTTTTAATTCGTGTGTCACTGCATCAATGTCCAGCACCTTTTAAGAACCAATGCAAAACAAAACAAAAAGACGACCAACCCAAAACTATATAGACCAGCTAAAATAAGATACTAGGATGAAAAGATATGGTGGAGCGTCAGCAATAGTATTCGTTTATGCCCGAGATAATAATCGTGGTAGGAACATGTAAAGAATATTTTGTCATCAGCCATGACTTTATCAAATGTGTACACGTGTTGTTACAGAAGAATCCGAACAACCTAAGAACTATACTTAGGTAAAAGTATTTTGATTGTACATTATCCATATATAGTTCATGACATTTTATTCAAATCTTATCTTCTTTATCTCTGTTTAAAAACATTTTAGAGAATTATTAAATATAATCCGAGATTTTTTTCTCCCAGGTTGGCGTCAGAAGGCATTCCCGATTAACACCTTTGGCTTGGATTGACAAACAAATCGTATCTGCTGACGTCAACCTAAACAAAAATATCGTGGGAATATATATTTATCGCACACATATTTCTACACTCGGAAACAGAAAAACTAAAGTTAAAGTGGTTCTATTCATTAATTAACATGGAGACAATTAATATTGCGCTCGCCGATCCTGATTTGGCATCATCAATGTCATGGTCATAACCATGTTATCGTCTCTTGAGCAGAAAAAATCTATATATTGCCCTCACAAATAATAATTTCTATTTAATTACTCCCTAAAATGCCTCACACCAAGACACTGAAATGATTTTAGTGAGCGAGGTAGTATTAATAACGCAGACATTCGTGAATGCAATTGGGTTTTTTTTCACTGAAAAAGTAATTTTGTGTGATTCATGGATAGCCCCACTATCTGTGTCTTTGAATGAGAAGATAAGATAGGCAGCAATAACCAACCTTACATTATTTATTTATTTATTTATTTATTTATTTATTTATTTATTTATTTATTTATTTGAGCTCGAGGTAATCATACCTTTACAATTATTCATACATTTGCAGGTTATCGGATTATAACAAAGTCGTCCAGAAAATAAAATGAGATATGCTTTTAACTCACGATTCAACAGTATATTTATTTCAAACTTCCTTCAAGATTTGTGAGCAAATATCAGCAATCCTGTTTGTAATTTATGCAAAATGTTTAACATATCAAATGTTTCAATGACTGGTCCCGAATGTTTGATAAATGTGATAAATGAGGTTAATGGAAGGAATTGTAGAAAGTGACTGAATTTTTTTTTTATTTTAGAAATAATTTTAACTAACTACAATACATGTTAGAATATCAAAAAAGGATGCAGATTGTACACTCATAAAAAACAGAGAACAAATATACACAAATAACAGAACATGAATATTAAATGATTGCATATTGCCACTTTGATTTCTTGGATTGTCATACTCACTTTTATATATAGTTGGTACACGCATAAATACAGCTTTCATCACGTGGCTTAACATAAGAATAAAATAAAAAGCTGATATGGGTAGTTTATTATTAAAAATAACAAACTGTTATGCGTAGATCAGAGTGCACATATTTCTAATGACCCTTGAAATATAAGAAATATATACTGTTCCTGGAAGCCTGGAAGTCCTCAGTCCGTACAACAGTAACACTGGATAATCCGACATAGATCATTTGTTGAAATTATAAGGATTATTTTTCTCATACAACCCCCTCCTATTATATCACGATTACCAGTACCAATTGGACTTGAAAATAGACTTGGCAAAGTGCTAAATTGAATTTAGATGCCAAGTTTATGCGCACATTTGCCGACTATGTTATTATGGGAGAGTTTTCCCAGGGTTTGTTAATGTATTCTGAAGTTGTTGTTTATGTAAAACAAAGAATTCCGTGCATGTAACCTATCAAACCAGTGACGTCATCGATACCTAATGTATATCACGTCATATTTGTTGGTAAGAAACAATAATCCAAAAACTAAAATATTTTACATCATTTATTGGCTCCGTTACTCAATATGCATCTAAAAATAGTGACATGACGTCATGATGTTGTCTGGAGCTGTCAGATAGCATAAATACAATATAGCTTTTCATCTAGTCACAGTCAGTCAGTATCAGTGGAAGGAAAATTGTTATTCACTCAAGTACAAGCGCTTGAGAGTGAGTCAACATTCGACTAGGAGAACTGTAGCATAGTTCGAGTGACATTAATAGATGTGTTGTTAATTGGAGCCGTGGCAGGTCAAGACTCATGGCATTATTGGATTATCCGGCTAAATCTTGGTGTATCGCCTGACAACAAAGACACAAGTTTACCATAGGAGGTAAATAGAAGTATTGAGTGTTAAGTATTGGGCTGTTGGATTACTAAGTGAAGCATGCAACACAAGTATGTTTCATAGGAATAATTAATCTAAGAAACAAGAGTAGCCTGCAATCAGCAATATCATCGTTTGAAGAACAAGCATGTTAATCGGACATTGATTTTGTGTTACAATCAAACATGCACAGTTTCAGTCATATGACTAAATTTTGCAATTTACTACAATATAGTATGTTTTGAATTACGTAGCAGGATCAACAAATTTATTTCCCAAATATTCACAACTACATGATCCATTGCACTAAACACAAACCCATAAGTATGTTTTACAACAACGTCAGATTAGGTCAGATTATGTCGAACGTAGGTCGAAACCGGTGTCTAAAGCATGGGACTCTCGAATGTGAGATTATACATGATGCGTGATTGGTTGACATCAGCGCCCACGGAATAAAGATTTAAAATAATAAACACTTGACCGGCTGTTGTATTTAGGGTGGAGACAATAACTCAACGATTGGTGAAGGTCGTAATTATGTTTATGTTCAAATCAACTGTGCTTGGCTGTGATGATCTCGCAGCAACAAGAAGACGTTATTTCATCTGATGACAATTTTTATATCACGTAGAAGTTTTTGTGCATAAAGTGTTGACCACATGATCAGTTGCCATACCTATATCATCATTCCTTGCTGCATGGAGTTCAGTTTTACCACCTTCGTCATCATCATTTATCAATTTCTCTCCAGGAGCCATCTAAAGTGCTGTCATTGATATTATTTTATCAAGAGAGCTGATGTTTCTCCCTGTGGCATAAATAAGGTTGGAGCAGCATCTGTTAACATATCGACCATGCAATAGTAAAGGCTTGTCTATCCATCATCTTTGGTGAAAAACATCCTGCATAAACATACGCTCATCAATCATCTGAGCCACTATCTGCCATTATTTACCATGCAGCTCATGACGATGACATGAGTCAGTGGAATCAAACAAGATGCAAATTAATGTGATTAATCTCTGGGTTTTTCTAATGTTTGATCTTGTGAAACTTTTAGTATAGTGGCGATTCAATTAATAACACTGCACATCGCATATGCTTTTTTTCATGGCTTAAGAGTCAGTGTACAAACGCCGTTATGATATACGTGGAGTCTAGTTTGATTCAGGGGAATCAGTGTATTGTATAGCACAGCTGACAGCACTGACAGTTTGGTGGCAGTTGATGTAGATGACTTGAAAATAGCCACAAGGTGTTTATAAACTCATTGACTGAACTTTGCACATCTGACATTGTCATGTTTATATAATAGTTCTAGAATTTCACCACAATTATCAGCTTTACCAAGTTCGTCTGCTGATACGTGTTTGCATGAATTACATCTAAGCGCTAGTCACAGCTCCATGTTGTTGTGCATCTAATGCTACCCATTATATGCTATGCGGCTGGAGTCAGGTCAGGTTACTTTGATTTCATTATTGTAGAAGCTATCTACCACTGACTGGGATAAATTGTCACATTTCAATGAGCCTTACAGGGATTGTATGAAAAAAAGAAAGAAACCACATAAAAAAACCCACAATCACTCGTACTGCACACTTATCCAACAAACTGTATTTGTACCAATGAATGTATTTGGCGTGTCTAACACGTTTGTATTAATTTGCCAGCATCTGAAGCACTACACATTTGAACTCCTAGTTTAAATTTAAATTTAGATCAAATTGATAATGTTCTGTCGGTTACACGCAAACGTGTTTAAAACACATTTAACGGTGATGGAATACATGTGTTAGAAACGAGATAACAAAAAAAAAACATTATAATTTGATGAGTTCCATGGATGCCACAATGTTGCTTCAATAAGGGCGTTGAGCATGTGTGCACTACTGCATGCAGAAATATCTTGTTGTCAATTGTGCACAAATTCACCCAGTGTTTGCAATCAGCTGACGTTCGGATGCAGAGAATCAGTCATACAGGTCTGCTTTGACATTCAAAGCATTGATATAGCGACTCTACTATACAAACTAAACTGCACTACTTTGAGACTGCTGGCAAGATATGACTTTACAGATTGTCGGCATGCTCGGTCTGCATGCCCGGTGCACGAATATCTCCTGAAAACACCATCCGTAGTTGTAAACTCACAGCATTCCACGTAATTTCTTCATTAACATGCACTGAGAAGAAGATAATCTGTATAATGTTATATTTTTTTATCTTTGTTCATCGTTTCATGGTTACTTACTTATCTAAGTAGTGTGTGGGATGGCGAGCGAGTAAGCCTGCAAGTCAGTCTCATCAGAACGTATTACCCAGTATGTAGAATAATCCAATTTTTTTTTAGAGATTACAAACGATTTTCTTATTCCATATTCGCTTCTGCAGATTCATTACAGTAAAAAAACCGCCTGTTGGCCACGTCACGACGTAGTGGGATGTGATATCCTATTAGTTCATGCAATCGTGTTGTTCGCATATTTTGTAGCGACTCTTATTTAATATATATGCTTTCAAAACTTCCATATAACGGTGGTTGTCAGCAGCTTATTTACTGTCTATAAATTATAATTTGTTTTTGCTATGTCACATTCGTGTTGCCAGGAGATAAAATCAGCGAGGGGATTCCCATGCGAAATATTGATAGTACCACCAATATAGCCATAATATATTGTACAAGCGTTGTGCAAAGGGTCTACATTAACAGCGACGCCAGGTAACGTGACTTATACAAATTGTATAAGCATATTCAAATGAAACAATTACAATATGTATGTAGAAAACGCTAGTTATCATTGTCAGCAATTGAATATGGTCGTTGAACTCATACGTAGTCAAGGGGAATAAAACACAATTTTTCGTAATGATGACTAGTACATCAGCGAGCACGATCGCCGTGTTGAGTGGCACTGCATAAAAGCCAGTAACCTAAAATCCACTAAGTTCGAAACATCCCATGAATATATATCTATATATCGGATTAAGATTATATTTCCTCAGTACTTGCCCTAGATTCCAAAGATTAGGGAATGTAGTAGAAAGAAGCATAACCCACAAGATTTCCCCCTTAGGAGGTATGAGGATTATTTTTGGATCAGGTTTCAGTATTCAAACATTTGCCGTACATCACTAATAATTGTAATTTATATAAATATAGTATCATATTCAACAACAATAATTGGTGCCGATTCTGAAATACTAAGTATGGACATGTTTTTTTTTTTTAGACATAATAGCCGCATGTGACGGTATCGTTTCCTGTAAGTGAGATTACCACACATGTAAAATCTAGTACCAGCTTGTGCGATAAAACTGTATATTCAGCTTTGCTATGTAGTTGAATGACTTACGACTCTACACATAAACAGTTCTTAAAACTGTTTAAATTGTTCACGCTTGATCGAGAGCGTGTCGTGGTTTCCCACAGTCTCTGACAAGTTTTCACTCTGCTAGTAGCTAAGCGATAACAGATGTGTTTGCCTATAGAGCATTGTTGAAACAACAAATGCAAACCCAGCCCAAGAGCATGAATTATCTATGACTCTTCATAAAATACACCTGCCTTTTGTCATAATAGGAATTACAAGTTGTGTTGAGCGTACACTTGGGACGGTTAATCAACATTCAAGATTATTGCAAAGTACAGGAGAAATGTCGCTGACTCTACTAATTGTGCATTCGTCCCTAAGTACGCGTAATATAGAATGTGTTGTAAAGCGTTTGAATGGCGACAATTATTGACAGTAGTGTAATCTGAGGTCATCTGGGAACAGCGCTTATGTGTTTCTATTGCTCAATTAAATTCCGATGTAATTATTATCAAAATATACTGCACTGTGATTGCGGAGGAAACATTTATTCATACTGTCACCAGTGGTTGGTATTCAATACTGATAATTATAAATAAAGTATTTATTGAAGTGAATTTTTAAACACTTGCACATTGAACACACAATTTCTCTCTCTTTCTCTCCCTCCCTCTCTCTCTCTATATAACTTTTTAAGTGTTATGATTATGACACATTATATCACTTTTTGTACACAGAATGATTTACTAAGTTTCGACTATTTAGTTGGAATCTCTACATCTTCAAGAAATTATTTGTTTGATGATTTATAAAATGTAGACAGTTAGCGAGAATTGTCAATTAACTTCCCGAGAGCGAGTACCAATAATACGTATACTTGATATCAAGAAACTGGAAAGCGTCACAGGCTGATGTACCCACGCCCATATATTGTAATGTTTGTTTTTACTGCATATGTGCAGGAATTATTTTGACACATGATATTACATTTGTATATATACGTGTTCAAAGTGTCTTGTCATAATATACGAACAAACGAAGAGCTCTTTTTGAAAAATTCAACACCTTTCTACACACAGCCACAATAATAACAGAAAAGAATATGCTCCAAGAACCATTACACTTTCGATGTATACACTAGGAGCGCTAGATAATGTATAAATCGTGTTGTTTTCTTGTAAGATAACCTGATTTTATTCGACAGCGTTGTAACCCAATCATCTAAAGTGCCAAGCTACATACACTACTGAATAAACCCATTGTGAAGGGCAGCGTGTTCAGTTCAATTCCCACATCTAATGTACATTAACATCATTATCACGTTTCCACTAAGATCCACGTTGCGTTCAATCACACACCTGTGGCAATGAGAAATCCCATGCAGATGCATCTACATTTGTATTTCAAACTAAAGAAAGCTGCTAGGGCCGATAAATATATATTTAGAAAATTTGAATCGTAGTCCTCGATAATTATTCAATATATAAAGAGCATTGACATTAAAGCCGATGTAACCATATAAGGTTCTTCAGCGCCTGAAACAATAGCCTGCGCAGAACATTACGGCCATTTCAACTTCAACTGCATTAATTTGTAGTGATTTCTCGTGGATTTTATTAAATCCTTCGAATGTGTATTTTTAGAACAAAGTCCTAGACAAATCATATCAATGTTAAGTACGTTTTTTTTGTTGTCATTTTATTGTTGCCAACACATTATCTCGTTATGTTGCAGGTGGTTCATTTTAATTTCGATTTTATGGTCAATTAAAAATTTCACTGGATAATATTCCCAGATGTATTATAGGAAATATTTATATAAAAAAATGTGTAGATTAGATATTATATAATTATATTAGTCCAGTTTACCCTTTCCTTACGGAAAACGTAACCAAATTGACAAAGATTAGTTTGTAAATTATGCTATTCCATTTTTGCGCAGAGTTTAACGCCCTATCGTCCGTGTCTGTATTATTAAAATATTCATGCAATGCAGATGGCATTGTATGTTAACACAGTGACCCAGATTTATTTATATAATTAGTAGAATTAGAATTCCGCGCAGAGAGGAATAACAAGCGGTGGGATGAATGAACATATTTATATTAACACACTGCAACATGTCCCTTCTTTACACTCAGCTCAATTCCAACCCTAATGCACATCAATCAATTATGCAAGGCTTATTGAATATTAATAAAGATCAGAGTTTTCGAGTTATTCATCTTTAGCTTCCAATCAGGAACAAGTTGTAGAGTAATAGATTTGCCGCCGGCATGACAATGAATATACACGCATGATCTCCGTCTGACCTCAGTGAATCTTGTTAATAACTACCGTGACAATGTATTCATGAGATAAAACACTATCAGAGTGGGTCGTAAAAATGTGCGCTTCCCCGGTCCCATGAGTACAATTTGTGAATTTCGTGCCAAATGTATTCCCTGAAGGTAATCACAAGAACCATTTATTCCAACTTAACGTGATGAAATATACCGTTTAAAGTGGTACAACGCCGACGCGCACGTCATACTGCAGCCAACCTGCGTATACGCGTATTTGCGTGGCAAGAATATTGGTTTAACACCAACTGGGAATGTTGTGAAAAACAGGAAAGATCACCGAATGTTGATGAGAAAAAAACAAAAAAAAACAGCGAATTTTCAATGGTTAATTTGAGATTTATAACTTGTCAACACTGGTTCACACATAAACCATGAAAAACACGTTATCGCAAATTAGAAAATAATTGGAAAGAATATTGGACGAGATCGAGAGGTAACTCGTACATTTATAGATCTTTTACGGCTATGACACCTTGAATATACAAGTCGACAAGCCCTCAGAATGCATGTATTTATTACAGAATTCGAGTTGATTGTAAATCGCAGTATTTTTGAGATGTCAGTGTATGTCAGTGTATATATTCAGACATGTTCTTTATAGTCCCAGGGAAGGTCTACTTTAGGATCATGCAGCTAACGTGTGTAATTGTATAGATTCAAAACTAGCGGAGGAACAATTGCTAGTGACCCGAGCTCGTTATTCTTCAATCTGTTTTTTTTTTTCGTTTGATAAACATGTCGGCCATTCGAAATGTATTACATTAAACCTACTGGAATACACAAAGCGACATATGCAATGATTTTTTTACTGTGAATACACATCAAAGGAAACTAAATTATTTTATTTTTGTATGTCGCTGGTTCACATTGTATGTACGTATTTGTAATTCTACGTGTCTACGTGTCTTTTATAGTGCAAAGCAAACTGCTACGTCTAGAGAGGCCAAGCTTTCCGGTGCTTACGCTTCTTTTACAACGCTATGGAAGCTTTATATTTTTTGTCGAAAATAACGACCGTCAAGACAAACCAAGACGACACATCGCATCACGCATCCAGAACAAATTCTGTTGAAAGCGGAAGCAATAATGTAATCGCTAGATGGAGAGGAAGAAGATATTCATTTGAAGTTGATTGAGTTAAATCGTCAGTATTTGATCAAACATTTCACCACAGTAGTGACAGCTGGGATCTCGTTTTCTGTCTAAACCAGTAGAAATATATTCCCGCGCATGTACACAACACAGTACAAGCATCAGGAACAAATTC
The DNA here is from genome assembly GCF_978046115.1 of Saccoglossus kowalevskii. Lineage (NCBI taxonomy): Eukaryota > Metazoa > Hemichordata > Enteropneusta > Harrimaniidae > Saccoglossus > Saccoglossus kowalevskii. Next base: position 12,705,219 of record NC_140650.1, on the reverse strand, counting down.
ATATCACTTTCTGCTTGAATGTAAACTGGCAGCTTGGAATGAAGCAAAAGACGAATCATGGAGAATATGTGTATGTTAATAAGCTGCTTAGTATTCACAATTCGTCGTCCGCGGCTTTGTCAATTTCCCAACGTTCTCAGGGTGTTACCGATGTTATAACGCTTGCTTATGTGCCACCAATATCAATAATACAACTTTCATATATTTTTTCCTAGAACCATGGTAGTTCTGAAATCCATTGACGTGAATTGAAATCGCCTTCTATTGAAAGGATGCCTCTATTGCCAATTGGGACTTGCGTGCTTCTTTCTTGTTATCGTCGTCGGGGAATGGCTACGTAACTGTCTACATACATATAGTATCTGATAACGCGGTCAACCGTAATCTTCAACCACTTGAGTTTCGCATACAATACTGATACAGCTTATTAACAGTAGAGAGTTATAAGGTTAACCTTGCGTTTTTTTCTGAAGGGAATTCCACGGAGTGCGGACGAAACCTACAGAATTAAAATGCACGTGTCGATAATTAGACAGTTTTAGCACGTTTAGTGGCATACCATAATGATGACATGTTAGATAGGAGTCCACTAACGAAAGACAGATATTTTGCGTAATCGTACGTGGATTCTTTCTTTTACGGTATTGCAATAATAGGATCTGTTTATTTTGCCCCACGGTCGCAGTAGCAATACTGTTAATAATAACAGTACACTGTTGTCATACATATGCCTGCCATGTTGCATACATATGTCACAATGAAATGTACATCTCACGAGTTTAACAGCTATACATATAATATATACTTACACCAACATAAGTTGAATACATACTGGACAATCAACATATGATTCCTAAATGCAATAAACAACCGCCTCCAATATTCTCACTGTCAGTAGCGCTGTGCTATGTTGATGTTTGATACGAATGACGTAATACGTATGGCTTATAGCCTACCTATTACTGTATATTCGCAGACGTTAGTGCAGCTGTCGTTTATTTTTTTAGATTCTGTAATCAAGTACTCTATGTTCATTGTACTATGGTAGATTCGCATGAAGGGCACACTCGCGTACACCAGGTTTATTTTATTTTTTTAATTGGATACTAGCCGATGAATGAAGTTGTCCAATAACCGTATGTTGTACGCTGAATATGTTTACACGGTGACTTCGTAGCTGCGAAATTTAGTGAATTATACTGTTATTAATCGTTTCACGTGTGCCTGTTTGATCACATCAATCATGTTTGCAACATATGGTTACTGATTTTAGTGAATTTAATGCCACCTGCCAGTTTATTTTAAAGCACAATTCGACTGGCGTTGATATTTACTCGGCAGCATTACATACATAGATGTAAGTGCTTGTTCTTCGGAATACACATCCTTTATTTAGTTGTATATAAAAACTTGGATTTCTGTAACACGGCATCATATGTACCAGCGTGCGCACTGTTATTTTCAGCTAACGAACAGTTCATCAAATACAGTCTATACAGCATGTCGCAAGGACGGTACAAGTACCATTATACACGTGGTATATGTTACAAGTAACACGATCCCGAACATAACAACCGAGTGCGGATCTGTCACTTGACTGAAAAGACTAACTTACTAGTTAATTGTCCGAAAGTTCAAATCAAAACTAAAACGTCCATCAAGTGCAAGTGTAAACACACTTGACAGTTATGGCTACGATGTCCCAATCTGAATAGTATGTAGAATATACCAAACCCCAGTGTAAAGCTGTTGGTCATGTGTTTAACTAAACAGAACGTCTATGATTAACGACGTGGCTTCATTAGATCCGCAATATCGCCGTGGAAACCATGCTATGTATGCATCTCCCTATTATCATTTGTGTATATCATAATACATAGCACCAGTTTCTTCAATGGAGATGAACATGTTTACAAATTGAATGTATATCATTTTCAAATAATAAAGAATAAAAAAATAAAAAAAACATAATTGATCATTTGTGTCAATCTCCGAGTGAAATACGTTATATGACATAGTAACTTACGATACTAGTGTTACTAGTTAAATCTCCATGTGTACGCCATACGAAATATAATGTTACACATCAGTGTACATTATTATGTTTGTTTGTTTGGAATATTTTAAGGAAAATGCGAGAATTATTTAATTCTCATTCCGGTATTTGTATAAGCAGTGCCTTTTCAACAGCTCTTAACAATACGAATCTAACTATAGAAAAAAATAAACGTACCTGACAGTACCTGTTTTTAGTGTTTACTGCTGTTTTTGTTCACACTGCTGCTGTTTTTTTTCTCTCGTACGGACATCACATGGGATGATTACTTTGAAAACGATATAATCACGTGTATGAACGTGGATATAATTATCGACAGTTCGGCTTCGTCGTATAACAGGTAATACGTTTACAGATACCCCAGGGTCATGTGTACGGGTGTATAGTTTAGCTGTCCCGTCATAGGAACAGGTAACTTTAGATTCAGTAACTAATAAAGATTAAATAATGCAACTGCGCTATTACGTCATTATTAAGTGTTTGATTATAATGCACTTTTTTTATTTGCACAAAGCGTTTTAACGAAAATTGCGTTTCCTGTGTAGAATGCTGACACATAGAGCTCAACTAACCCAATATATATGACACGTAATTAAGCAATATCTGTTCCCATTGGAGTGCCTTTGATGGATCGTGTGCGTTTCAATCAGGGCAATTTACGCATATCCAAAAAAACACATTAAATTTGAAAATGAAATACTAACTCTAACACAGCAATTATGATTGAAGGACACATTCAGTACAAGAACTAAAGTTTGCACTCCCTTGACACTAATATATAGCAACAAGTAATATATAACATCGGTGACATTGCAGGTGCTGTGTTAAATAGGTAAATTGAACTTACGAAGTATACAAAACTTGACAGTACGTTAATATCCGGTTTGCCATTTAGAATAAAAATAAATTATAAGTACTGATTTTGTTTTCTGAAATGTTGTTTACAAGGGTTATTTGTATGCCATTACTAGCATATCAATTGACTTCACGCACTCTAATACTGCTGACAAATATGCGTGGACAACCTGTGTTTTTTTTTCCACGGAACTGCCTGAATTCCACATTGGCAAGGAAGTCGTGTCGACAATAAAAACGGAGCGACCCATCATTAATACTTGATCTAATGGAAACATTTTATTTTCATTAAAGCCTGAGTGCACACGGGAATCAGCAACGTTATTAAAATCGCACACAATCTGCCGTTTGTAATTTCGTTCCGTTTGGGTTGAGTAGTGTTTTCATGGACTGAGTGACTATTAATTGACACAATATGGTAAAAATAAGCCCAAGTAAGGTGAGCACATGCGAAAAATAACATACATCGATCCTCTTCCACTAACTGATCAGCGGGAGGTCGCAATTTGCATAAAAACCAGGCAAAGCACGTGTTGATGCCATGGCAACCACGTTTACAGGTGATGCGCTGTTACGGTCCGTATTCTCTTGACAGCACTTGTTTGGACATCCTTCAAATGTCAACAACCACAAATGTACGCCGCGATTGCTCCTCAAATAAAAGGTTTTTCGTTTGTTGTCCACATTACTCGTGTACATGTCATCTGCGTTTATTATCATCACTCACTAGAATAACAGAGAAGGTCGATGCTTTGGAGAGCATTGAACACAACACTGTTAATGACTATATAGTACCTTGTCTCTTTCTGTCATATAAATGTAAGCAGCGCTTGAGCTACATAAAAATATACGATTCCCCGGTTGATGTATAAATTAATACAGATAAGTAATAATTACGCATGTAAACATAAACAAAAAATGGTGTTTGATTTATTTTAATATCTCATTTGAGAACGAGGATAACACGATGTACTAATCCGTTCATAACAGCTGACCTACTCGCTACATGTGTCACTACGTAACAGTTGTATTACATTGTTTGGTAAATACGACAATGAGTGATGTTGAATGGCTATGCGTGATTGTGTCATTGCGGATCATAACACAAAACAACACATTGATATGTGGAAACAGTATTATCATTCATATAAAATTGTTTCTCACCTAATTTTGATTCAAAACAGGAATTCGAAAAATAAATAAATATATAACAAATTTTTCGACGAATCAACAGCCGACCGACGATCTGTATTCGTTTCTTAGAGACACATAGAGTGAGTATAGAAAAAGGAATGTTAATTTCACTATAGACTGTGTTGAGTGTTTCAAGTGGATACAGACAGGTAGTGCCTGACTCCAAACTGAAATAAGAGTGTTGCGAGGCGCCGATACTTCATAGCCTGCGATTAAGAGAAACTAGAAAATGATACTTGAATGGGGAAAAATTTATTTCAAAATAACATTACCTTTGTACGTGCAGTACGCCGCCCGTATTGTACATATAATATAACAACCTGACTCGGTGCGTATACATCACATATAGCTCGTGACAAACAGCCACACTTGATTGCAAACACGAAAATAAAACATCCACACGTCTGTGTGACAAATACAAAACTGATGGATTTACATTACCGAATCAAGTAACTTAAGAAACAAGTTAAGAAAGAAGACGTATAGATGGACCAGATATTCCTAGAATGTATATTGTCGGCAAGTAGCAAACGGTTCATTAGCGTTCTCTTGTACATATAAATGGACACTGTATACGTACCATTACTACCAGTGTACTTACACATATACGCCCTGACCTATCATGTGTAACTGAATGATATATGGTAATTGTCGTTTTTCTACAACGTTAATCGAATCATGTATAAATCGAAGAATATGCACTTATCTAGAAAGCATGTTTCCGCATTAGACAGCAGAAACATAATTGAAAGCGGATTAATAGGAAAATCGGCATATTGTTGAGAACATTCCTTAATTGTTGACTGATATAATTTTTTTTTCTTCTGAAGAACAAGTTAATATACACATATTCACACGGGCGGGCTTATCAGTTGTTTGTCTATTTCGAATTGAACGTTAACTCAGAGATGCGAACAAGAGTTCAAATTTACTATCATAGTGGTGGTTGTTTTACCAGTTTCATCTATTTGGTAATGAGTTTTACATCCATGCTCATTGGTCAATCCACTGCGTGACGCCAGTCTTTTGGACATTCGTCTCTCCCTCGACGCCTCCGCGTACTTGACTCCGCAACATATTTTAGTCAAGTTCTGGCGGAAATCTTCCCGCACGCAAGTATAGACGAGTGGGTTGAGTGCGCTGTTCAAATATTGAAAGCAGAACCCCAGTGTCCACGCAAATTCGTATGCGGACGTTGGCGTGTAGTTAGGTGCGAGCAGCAATAATTGCGTGACCCAGAAGGGCAGCCAACATATGGTGAACAAAGCAACTGCTAAAATTACGATGAGACCTACTCTGCCGAGTTTTGATGAACCGTGTCCTACTCTGCCGGGCCGAGTACCTCGAGCTAGAAACGTTAGGATTTGTATATAACACAAACAAATAACTGCGAGAGGCACCGCGAAACCGATGATAAAAGAGCATATCATGTACGTATCACCATCAACGCCCCAACTAACATAGCAGAATGTGGTCGAACCATTTCCATACTCATCTGGAACCTCGATAGCAGTCATATATACCCACAATGGAAGAGTGAGCAAAAACGATGTAATCCATAGAATGCCACAAACTAATTTAGCAACAAACACGGTTCGATATTTAATAGACCAAATGGCATGTACCACAGCAAGGTAGCGATCTACGCTCATAGCAGTCAATAGGAAAATACCTGTATACATGTTCATGCCGTCTATACTGAATATGATCTTGCACATGACTTCTCCGAGGTACCACTGACGGTCTATCGCGTACGTGTACGCTAGGAATGGTATTCCAATCATGAAGAGCAGGTCGGCCGCCGTGAGATTAAGAATATATACATCAGGAGCGGTTTTCATGCCCGAGCACCGAAGTAACACATACAGCACTATACCATTGCCGGTAAGGCCACCGACGCATATGCAGATGAACAGCGCCGGGATTAGAACAGCCTTAAACCAGTCAGGTACGTATGGAGCCACCTCAACATGGGTAATGTTTCCTGAAATGTAGACGTAGTCTGGAAACACGGTTATGTTTTCCATTTTTAGTATTGGGTCTAAACGAGCGCTTTAAACGGCGCGATAACTTATCAGTCTAGGCAGCATGCATCGTGTATCTACGACTACAGTTACTGAGTTACTACCGCTGTGGCTGTTTTATATACATATCCCATTCCAGCGAGGTGCATATTACGCATGCGCGCCTGAAACAATCATCATAACGTGAATACATGATGAGTAATCTGCTAACAATGGATCGCCAATCACAACGCAAGACAAACACTCATAACTGTAAATCAGCTCTAACATCATGACGGCCCCATTCCACTTTCAAGCGCGATATAGGAAAGACAGCTGTTGGTAGCGGGAGTTGCTGCCATAACTTGCTACTAGTACGTCTTTGCGCGATACACCCACGAGTAAAATGGTTGGCTCTGCTTTTTATCACGTACGGTGATTCTGTGGAGAAAACACAAAACACAGTGGGTGAAGACTACGTACGTATTCGTCAAATAATACATCGGGCACGTAAGTGACACTTGAGACATATAATATTGCGGATAATTGATTTTAAAACACCATCGCATGCTAATAGATCTTGGGGAAACCATGGAAAACGAACGGCTTTCTGTTGACAGTTTGTTTTCTGGGTTGGTTGTTTGAAATAGGAATAGTGTTGAGAATACGACCTGATGTGGCGGATGCCATTAGGCGTTAAGTTTAAACACACATTAGAAACGTTACTTCATTATGGCGCACAGTGTAAATTGAGGACTAATATACAACATTGTTGCAAATACGCAAAAAAAAAATCGAATGTCTTTCACAATTTCCCACAAACTATGCCATTCCATATATTAAAGAAAAATGCATTAGGTAATAGCGTATGTAGCGAAAATACAGCGACAGAGCAAATTACTCGTGAATTGTACACATATGATTACATAAACGAACACTGAATTTAAGGAAATAATACATTCACCTAGACCGACATTGCATTTTGTAATGTACAACATGTAATACATTCTTTTGAAAATGCGCATATTAAATGTTAGCAATTCACGTCCAGTGTGGTCATTGACATTTCTGTCAACAACACGATACCTTCTGTTGGCAACAAAATATTAGAGTCATACGTACATTGATGATGGTTTAATTGATACAATAAAGAAATATGATTACTATGCTGTATGACAAGAGTGCTCGCGCGGGGTTGCAACAAGGATCAAACAGTCTTGTGTTTTATCACCAACCACAAAAATTCCGCTGTAACCTATATGGTTTCCATGGAAAGGACTTCATGGCCATATAAATAAAAAAGAAAATACTACCACTGTTTTGTCGTGAACTCTTGTATTTTGTACAATCACGTTTCAGCAATATGTATGATCGTAAATCCCGATCACGTCAAACGCGTTGTGGCTACCATGTTTGTTGATTCAGTCCCCGTTTGCGGGCAACTTGTTTCATTTACAAAATACGACTCTGAGACACTTTGGAGAGTACTATCTTCGTAGGTGTTAACGCCCCGGGCAAGTGTAAATGTTTAACTATGCCTGTGATCTCGGTTACTGCATCTACAGAATATGAGGCGTCGAACGGTTTTAATTAATCACATAACGCAGTTAGTAACCGTGTAGTAGGGAGTAGGTCATGACGGTCAAATGAAGAATTTAAAAAAAAAAATAGCTTTTTTCTCTCCAAATTCAGATTTTGACTATGTTAGTACGATCACGTTTCGTCGATCTCTACTCTACCATAAAACCCGATCATGACGCGACTAACAACGAATGGATGCGTGCAGTACGCACTAGATTTTTGTATTGATTCCACCTCCGTACATTTACAATTTCGCTAATTTACAAACTTGAAGTATGCCTATCGATTGAGGAAAGATAGTGTAAATGTCTTTATCAAGAGCAAGTACAAACTACGACATTGAGATTATATCTGGTATCCTTGGTCTAGAATGAATATGACTGGACGTTTCCAGAATTTAGATCACAACAAAAAACATAAGTAGACCTATTCGAATGCCTGAAATTTTGTCTTAATTTTAACCAATTACATATGCCAGTAGATACGCCGCTAGCACGATAGCCACCTTCTGTACCTTCTCGTGTTTCTTCAAACATTAGTATTTTCCTCGGCGCAGCCCGTTTTCCGCCCCACGGTGTTCTTGTCATACAAATCTGAACATCAAGAATGATGCAATTTAAGACTCCATTAACTGTGAATTACTTCGCACCACGCAAATCAAACGAGTGAGATCACAAACATGTTGTAGCAGGTTGTACCGACTGGCGGAACAAATAAGGAGTGAGATGGTCGGGCGATGCTATTAAACTTACACAATCGCCTCGTTTAATGACATCCACAGATCACTTTTTTAAAGACGGTACTATTCATTAGCGAGTTAGTCGTCAAACGTGTTTCGCTACGTAAGAGGCGTATAAAACAAGGATGACTCGATGAAGACATAACTGGAAAACAACGAATTTTACGAGGTCACCAATTTAATATCGAGTAATGGTAATAATGTAGGTACTCTCACGTATGTTTATTAAGTATTACCATTAGTGTGGATCGATATATGCTTCGGCAATTATGTCTTCTAAGTAACAAAGTGATATTGAAGATATGTAACGTGTATTTGCGAAGAGCCCCGGGAGATTAATGATTTAATATTGCCTCATGTCTCCCCTCTCATGTTGAAATACTAAACACAAAAAAATAACGACTAATTGTTGTTGTCTCGTTATTACAACAGTCGGGAAATAATAATACAATACTGTCGGTTGGCTATAGAGCGTGATATCCGAGTTAGAACGTTCGATTTATTGTCAGTCAGCTTTATATTCCCCAGGTCAGATATATGCATATTCTTCAGCCATTAATAATAAATAAGACTGAAATTTGTTTGTGGCGTCGAAGTAAAGATAGATGTTCAACATTAATTTCCACGAACTACGCCGCGCCAGCTTTTAATTAGAGAGATGTATCGTCTATTACATCTCGAAACTATAACACAGTTAATGGACGTATGAGACACACGAAGGCGTGCGATTTGAGTTTAAGGAAGATGCTGTGGATCATGTCCCTGCGGAAAACGCAAGAAATTGGTCTTCGTCACTATTCTTGCTTGTGGTTATATGTTGTTTTTACAGTTCTCTCATTTATACTCGTATCAGAAGCGTAATGCGCAGTGGTGTGCGCAGAAATAAAATATCTCGAGGTAATCCTATCTAGAGTCGAATACTATATCTGGTGTGATTTTCAAGAAACTTAATATATCTGTTTCACCTTGGTGATTGAAAATAAGTGTATAGACTTACAATTTAACAATTTTATATTTGCCGATGCGTGGATATACAAGAGGATAAAAACCCTCGCGCAGTACTGTTGAACTGTAAAACTCAACAATCATCAATAAAGTGTGTGGGACTACGGTCACGAAGCAAGGGCCAGTGTACCGTTACAGCACGGAGGCTGTAATTAATTATATGAAAACAATTGCTTCATACTACAATAAATCCTTATTCTTACTCACGTGCGATATATACAAGCGTAATTTGTTTGTTTGTTTGAACAAAAACTGGAGAGTGCTGCGACACAACTATTGACACACGCGATAACATGTAAGACTTTTTTTTTGCGCCAGAAAGAGTACGGAAATATATATAGCACTTGCTCGTTTATTGATTCCCGGGGGAGACTCAAAACGTCTTCAGTTCAAGGACTCCCATATGACGCTTTTTCGTATAAATATGACGTCGCTGTAATTGCGTTTCGTATAACAGCTCCTTTTTCTAGCAGACATGTTTGCTCAATCCTATGTGCGCGGAGACACTTGATAGATTGTTGCACTCTCGCTGATACAAAGAACAATAAATAACCAAACGATGAGTTAGTAAGTAACGCCATAAAACACTTACAGATATATATACGGATACAGATCTTGGATCGAAAACATGGTGCAATACGGGCATAACTTGACTTATTTTTGAAGGTCCAATCAAGAAACTTTGCACACTTTAGCTTTGCGCATTCTCCTATTGTTTGAAATAATAAAAAAAATCGCCATATTATTATTTTATGAGTGTATAGTTGTTTATCAAAAGATACGATTTGATTTACAATTAATATCAAGAATATACAGTATTTTGTTTGTGACGTAAATTATTCAATATTCACAGGAACCAGTGCTTGGGGCATTACAAATATGTGTTTGTTCTACGCCTGTGACTATTAACTGTTACGGTAAGACTATATAATTCTGACATGATTCACGGTGTACCAGGAACGGTTTATGTTCTACAATTGCTAACCATAAAAACCCGTATTTAATGGCCACCAATGCCCTAGGGTGATCGTACGCATTACCGCGAGTAAGCCACTGAGATTCGTAGAAACGGGGGCTCTACGCTGGCTAAATGAGTTCATTGGGTGATCAGTGTTCGACGCGTACGTGCAGATGTGTCAGCTGGTATACGCGTGCAATATGATATGATATCGAAGGACGGCATTTCTCATTATTAAGAGCACGACTGGCAAATATTCATTAGGCTATCGGTATTTTTAGAAACATTTGTAGCAGCCCTCAAAATACCTTCACCGGAACAAAAACAAAAGCCGTGGCAACAAATGATATACTGTTAGGAGTGGAACTACGTAATTACTGGTAATATATACATATACTGTAAAGGTATAAATATTAATAATTCTTGAACTTGATATATAAGTTTATAGATTCTGATAGGAGACTAGGTTTGTTGACTATGCGTAATTCCCCTAGATGCAACATTCGCTAAACCGGTTACTAACTTCTATTATCAGAAAGGGAAATTAAACATCAGTTGTCTATCCGTTTGACTCGACGTGACGTACGTCAAGGGTGTTATGAATCGCTGCGCTTATATCCAACAAAATCGTCTTGTTTTCATGCAGATATAACGACAAGCATATTTATCTTGCGTGGCGGCATACAACTGGTCCTTCGGCTGTCATGGTGCGAATCAAAAGTATCCCTAGGGTGTATAGACGGACAACAAGACATATTTCATATGTGCAGGGGGTTGTTATTCTATTTCCGGAGCTCTGATCTGTTGTTTTGTTGTGTCAGACAATGCTTCCTATTATTCACAGCTGTGGGAAATTCACAGTCTTTATAAAAAAACAAACAGAAAAAGCTTTAAATCGCTGAGGAAAATAATACGATTTCACAAGGCATATACAACTTTGCTAGTAATAAAAATGAGATTTGAATATCGATATTATATGTTCAACAACCCCACAAATCCAATCAGTCATTTTTCCGCTCAGTGCAGTACAATCCCCGGCGAGTTAGGTTACATTCTATGAATTATTATCATGAACAGCTGTGTTATAAGTTAGCTGAATAGTAGGTACGTACATAGAATATCATAAAATGTTTCCCGTGGGGGGGGGGGGTATTACAATCACTGTGTGATTCAATATACTTATACAAGGCAATAAAAAGATGCGTTATTAGTAGCGTTCACGTCCAGCCCCTTTCTAAGGCTTAGAGATCAAATACTTTGTCACGTAAATGTGCATGAACACTTAGCACGGGCTAAGAAATGTTAAGTACGGATTAAATCAGGCCCGTTTTAAAGACCCGGTCCGGATCATTAGCACGGACTAACGAAGTGTATGTGAACGATTAGCGCGGGATAAGCGCCCAAAACGCCATTGTGTTCAACGTTCACTTGGACATGCCGATCAACGAGAACACAAGTGGAGAGATTGTTCTAGAGAAAAAATGTTATTCTGTAATCTGTATTTTCTAAATAATATTCTTTGGTATTGTTTTATAACCGTAGTACTAACATGTTAGTTACTGTACTAGTAATTATAGTTACAATGACTGAAGATGTTTGTATATTCTTAACAAGTTTGGGCGTTCCTTAGTTCGTTCTAACCGCTGTATCCGCCCGTGTGTGACTGCTTGTGGGTCTATCCAATATGCAAACATATGAGATTAGCTTAAATCTTAGCTCGTAATTCGAGTAGCGTGAACACTACTATTGGGAGAAAATGAACATTTGAAATGAAATCGCATTGTATTTTTTGTCATGGAGCTAATTTCGCCACGGACCCAACTCATGAAATTGATTGCCACTGGAACAAGATATATAATATATTAAACAATTACACAATGATTGAATGTATTGATTTAAAAACAACAACAACCTTTGACTCTTCTTTTGCTTTAAGATGCCTTAAATGGATTCATCTGCTCGGATAATAATATTCAACATCTCGCATTGACTATATCATGTCAGCCTATGTTACATTCAAGAGTCTTAGTTTAACGTGGGTTATACGGTGACAAACAACATGAATAAAGCAAACCGCGTCAGGTACAATAACTTCATCGCCTATTTTTTGGAGGCGGTTGAGTATTCATGAGGGTGTTTTAAACTTTACCAATGATTTCTTTGAGAATAATGAAAACTGGTATGAACACCCTCAATAAGTTAAGTTTTGAATCTGTTTAAGATTCAATAATTCAGTGCTTTTTTATCTTGAATCTCTCTATCATTCTGTCTTTGAGTTCCCACAATGTTTTTTTAATGTAATTGCCTTTACGTTTTGGAGTTCAAGTAATACCGATGAGTGTTATTACTTGGGCGTTGATGACAGCTTATAAAAATAGGCCGCTCGAAAATAAGAAAAGTGAAAAACAAACGTTAGTGTACCATCGCCATTGCGGGCCTTTATTTACGCTGCTCAATCGCCACTCTACTCGAAATGGATGACGGATAATTTGTTTCATATTTTCTATTTCTATAAAGTGCAACATTGTCGCTCATATGAGTGACTAGCGAATAGTACGGAACTACTGTGTATGCACGTCTATAATAGAAAAGAACACACATATATATTGTATATACATCTTTGGCATTGGTATCCCCATAGAACTGGATCAAATGACCAACTCTATATGCCATTCCTTCCACACCATGTTTCTTGGCTTGGAATGTTGAATCGTTTTTTTTTCTCTCAATAAAAAAAAAATAAAAATTTTAACAACCTTCATTGAAGTACTAAAAACAACAAACAGAACAATTACAATGCGAAATACTGTGTTTCAGATCAAGTGCTGTATCCGAATAATCATATACTGAAATACGACAAGACAAATGTAACACCCAAAATATTTTTACTCGGACGCTATCGTTTATTCTGCTACACGGGCAGGTAACTACTATCACGTTTTTTGCAAATATCGAAGATATCACAGGAGAGAATTACGTAGTTAACCGTGCAAATTGACTGAAGTATTAAATATTGCTCCCAGGCATAGTGCAATTGATACGAACGAAATGTTGAGAATAGTATTTCTTACTTATGAGATGTTAATCCGGAATATGAAGGAAAATTATAATTTGCAATTTGCATAATTACACAGCAACAAATGATGTGCGAATTCACTGAATGAAATTAAAGAAATATATATATATATATATTTATATATTGATATATATTTCTTTGTATAATATGAGTATGAGGATAAGCCAACGAAGACTGTGAGTGGTACCCATAACCGGAATGTTCTCGCTCATGAGAATGAAACGATAATCATTGCGACTGGAAACCACTTCCTGTCAATCTAACCAGTATCAGGGACAATGTAGCAGGGCACGTGATTGTAAACAGAACAATTGTAAATTGAACATTCTGTGAATTCAAGCTTTTCAATTGTTACGTTGAATTAGGTATTTGCTGACCTGGAATGTGTTCACGTTCGCCATCTCGCGCTTGTCATGAATGCACTGACTCAACCAACGGCATTCCAGTCACGTAGAGAGTTCCCGATCGTTGCTGCATAATCTCTACCCTCACCATTTCTGTAATATCTTCCTATGTTATTGCGTTTTGTGGTTTATTAATGACATATCACTTGCGGCAGCACGATAGGCATTGAAATTATTTTGATGTTTCGCTACGTGCTAATGATCAGATACTCGAGCAACACATTCTGTCACGATGCTAATCGTTAGCCTCGAGCATCGCCGTATTTTAAACTAATGATTAGTTCTTAATTATATTACATCACAAAAACGAAAACAAAACAGAAACATTAAAGGTCACAACGTGTGAAAATTAAATGTGCTATGAATTTGTGTGCGCTTTGAGAGTGACACGCAGGGTAGGTCATCGTTGAGGGAACCTCTCTTGAGACATGAATCAGGTGTTGCAAGTACGTTTCTACTTTGATCCTTGGTCTTATGTTACATCTTAAAATATTCAGTTGTCGATACAACCAGAGTCTGTTGACGACGTGCACTTATCATTTTATTTCGCCTTTCTTTAGCTTGCCCTTCTTTTTGCGCACACATCGTACATTATTGCATTGTTGATTGAGGCTGCAAGCATATTCTCACGCACGAACAATTATCTGGGCCCTGTAAACTTACACACATTGAATCCCGCAAATTGCTCTTTACTAACACCATGTCCTGTGAGTCTATTGTAACATAAGTCAACTTTGCTAGGCGCATGTTACGATCGGTTTACCACACTTCAGTTATTATATATATCTAAATTTGGAAGATATGCATTGGAGCATGACTATATTACCTTATAAAGTTGAATTTGACGCTCACATCGTAAAATGAGCAATGAAATTTAAGCGTTTGGTGAAATAAAAAAATCTCTTGCGGCGGTTCAGGTGTGAAGATACGACGACTGTCGATTTATAGATGACTTGCAAACACTACGGTCTACTAAGAAGCGTTGCGACTTCCGCTCGGCGATGAAGATAAAACCCATTAGGCTGGTGTGTGAGCAGCTCGGTGTCCTTGGTAAGGCTCTGAACCCATCAGTGTTGATGTATGCGGTCGTAAGATGCCCCTTTATTCAATTTGCCACCTCGAGGGCACAGTAAGCGGGAAATTTAGCTAAAACGCAGGCATTTGCAGAAGTAATAACACTGTCGACGAATCGAAAGACCAAACCCATACCGCTGTCAGCATGATAAGAAAATTAACGGGAGGAAGCGGCGCCATTGATGATGCGGTTGGCGCAAAATACGTATAGTTTTTCGATTCAGCGCACCTCCATCACCGCACTGTATCGTATTACAAGTCATTAACGCGAGCTCGCGGAACAGAATACCGCTGTGATTTGAGAAAGGACGTAGGCCACATAAAATACAATTTATTAAAGAAATAACGAAGACCAGGACACAGAGGCAGGTGTACCAAAGGAAGACGCGGCTTAAATTACAGTGAAATATTAGGTTTTTCATCGAGGAAACCCAACGATTGTTGACACAGCATGGGGGTATTGAAATGACAAGGTTACCGCATGCTATCTTGAGATGAAAACCAAACAAACAAATTTCAGATGTTTTCAGAACACCGGGGAAAGATTCCTACTATTTCATTTCATTTCATTTCATCTAAATGTTGACGAGCTTATTAAATATTGCAAAACTGTGTGGGTAATCTTGAATTCTCTCTTCTCGAACCTTATTTGTAGATATACTAACATTAATCCGTGTACGCATCGAACACAGTCAATATTCCTATCATTACTATGAAAAGCCTGCCTAACCAATACACATGTAGTTTCTTGAAATATACAAAGATGTTTTCAAATCATAAATACAAAGGGCATCGCATATGCATAATTAATATTAAATGGAGGAATGCTATATTATTTTATACTTCGGTGAAAAAAATATTAAAACAATATATATCGCGTGGTCTTGGTAAGTATAGTGGAGCTACAAGTACAGATTTTGTTCTGAAAGTAACACGACGCAAAAGAAAATGACATATTCCCGTTTATTTTGAGGGCGGGGCATTTTAAACGGGCGTATAAAAGCGAAACTTTAAAGTAGACACGACACATTTCGTGTAATCCACGCTGTTCTGCTACCATTCTTCACGCCGTTATGCTCATTAGACTTACAGTTAAGTAGGTTTGGACTTCCGCAGAGCGGTTCCTGCTTTTTCAGACAATTAGATGAAGCACTTTATTGGCCCGAGTCGCTTGTCAGCTCATATTTCGGCAAATAAAGATCAATTTGAATTCTCTTTCCACGCGCCCTAGTGTAGACATGCGTTTATATAATCACCAGGAATAAAACTATCCCATAAAATGCGTAATAAATTGGAAGGAAGGAAGCGACGCTGAATGGAATTATTATACAAACAGCTGGCACGTGTGCTTGACATCCTAGCGACGGGTTCTCTTCAGGTCAGTACGATTGGGCGTCGCCGTGGAAAAGAAATGACAGTATTGTTTAATTCTAATGGGGAATCCATTCTAATGGTTTGAATAGTGGTATCTACTCTCGTATGCACCTCAGAGTACCACGGGTTTCCATGCAAACAATGTGCTCATTTGGTATGTAGGCTCAATTCATTTCTATTAAGGATTATTGATTATCGAGGTATACCATTCGTAGGTTGTTGATATTGTTCAAAAAGCTTATATATATGACAAATATTAGGATTTATTTCGTAGATTAGATAGAATTTTCACGTCTAATAATAAGCAAAAAAAATACTACTAAATCCACGATACTTCCCAATTCCTTCGGGAAAATACTGTGGTTGCTGTAAAACACATTGAAATCAATGTTGTATATATACATTCTCACAATGTTGGCAATAAAACAAATCATCAAACATTCTTGTCGCGATAAAATTTTCATCTCGTTCATTTAAAGTCAATTAATTACTATTATTATTAAGAAATCGACAATTGACACGATAAATCGTGACTTTCATTTAATTGGTTGTGAAATTATAGAATAAAAAATACACACACACACAATACTAAACCCTACATATGTCATCAATAACAATAGCACAAATGAAATATATGATCTAATGTTCAACATTCACAGTTTAAACATGTACTGCTATGTAAAATATGACCCTCGAATGTATAAAATGCTGGTATAAATCTTGGTACATTTTTTTTCAAAATTCATCACCCGGCTACCAGCAGAAATAAATAAATAAATAAATTAATTAATGATTAATTTATACAAAATCGTGGTTATTGATTAATTGTAATATATAAATAACTACCAATAAACATTATTTTCTAACCCATTTTCATATAGTATACCCTGGGGTTTTGTTATTATTTTTGACCAAGAGAAGTAATTTTGTAATCAGACATAACATCGCTTATTAACAATCTCCCATGTTTTTTGGGGAAAACTAATATATACATAGTATGTCTTATTTTAAATGTCATCTACATTACACGGAGATAATGATTCAATATATTTGGGGTGGATTCCTTGAATTTGTTTCACTTTATTAAAATACCCCTTGGTATTTGATCCACTTCCGATATCTTTAAACATTTCCAGGGCACTGAAGCTATATTGGGTCATGCTTGCTCCTGCACGTACACATGTATCGATAAATTACCAGCTGTGTTTATCATAACACGTTATGCATTCAAGTCCCGGATTTGTACGTAACGGAACCCTCTGCTCGACATCTCCACTTTATTCGCATCCAGTAAAACTCGCATCTTCAGAGAATGGTTCCAACAATACATTTATGGTGCTCACAAATTACAATGGGGAACACTATCGCACTCATTTTTTAGGTATATTTTCAAATTTTTGAGAAACTATCATTCAAATTCTATAAAACCAAGGGGTTTCACTGAATAATAAAATACGATTATATGCTGTTTTAGTGGTATGATAATTAAGAGCACAGTTTGACAATTTAATGAGTACTGCTCTAACTAAACAACACTACTAGAACTCAAGCAAAATGATATATAACAGCTTTATTTGAAATTATCACTTTTGAGTTTAAAATTAAATTTTAAATTCTAAAGGACGTCGATAAGAAGTAGATGAATATCATACTTAAAAAATAATGATGCGCACTCGAAACTCAAAAAAAAAAAAATGAAGTAAGAAAAAAAAAATACGAATTATCACTGAAAATTGTACATGTATGTGAATCATACACCATACTGTTCTATTCACCAAATTTCCAGGAGAGAACAACCTATCTGTACTAACGTATATGACCTCCTATTGTACGGTGGCTTGTTGCCATCCCCAATAACATCCATAATCGCGATAAGACATCTATGCCACCCGCAGAATTACGGCGCCATTTCGAATATTATATATTAGTCTGCGTATTCACATTAGTGCTCTCGCTGTTTTGTACTTGTAATTACGTCACGCAATTAATGATTATTTGCAATATTACGGGCTTGGTAAAATTTCTTCTTTTTTGCCGTTGCCTTTATATATTATTATTGAAGTAGATGTGTCTACAAAATTTCGTCTCCCGTTATGCAGTTTTTTTATGAACCTTAATTTTTTAGTCTACCCCTGCTAACCCAAGCATAACGGGTGGTTCAATCTTAACCGATAGATTATACATGGTTGGAGGGTATATAATATCTGAACCTACGCGAGTATATAATAAATTATTGCATGCTCAATACAACTTTCCTCGTTTCTTCCACCCATCAACATGTAAAATAAAGCTTTCAACCAACCCCATTGCAATAACTCTACGTTATTTACTGCTAACTTGTGTATTTATTTCAAACATTAATTTTTCACTCTGACAGTTTAGAATAATTTAACAGATAAATTAAATCAGAACATGATATTACGCATGGTCATGATCAGCAATTCATACCCCCCCCCCATTCCAATAAACATGTATTGCCTTTATTGCTACATCGATGCAGTCTCTTGAAGAGTATTTGTTCCGGCAAAGTTGGATTTATTTGCTTACAGCAAATTATCATGTACATAAAAATTTAATAATGAAGTGAATAAGAAGGACATGTTTGTTCGTTGCCAGCAGATAAAACAGTCAGTTATTAATCAGCTGTTTGTTTTTTTTAAATAAAAACCTGATCGCGTTTGATTCATAAACTCCGTGCGTGTATTGTGTTCATCCTCGGCGCCATAGAGTCCGTTTTTTTCAGATATCCAGCAGCAGCCACTTGTACACGATAAACACCCAAATATTGTGGTAATCATATGTGTGTCTTCGTAAACATAAAGCAATTGATGCGATGTCATTGTATATATATAAATTCAATGTCAAGGTCACGGATATGTAAAGTATTTCAGAGAACCCGTCAACAACCTTTCAACGAAGGTATGCGAGGTACATTAATAAATCACTTTACCGTGCAAAAAGTGAACATTGACCTTGCTTTTGATCGTTGAAAGTCGATTAATCATAATTATATTTCGTCGCGTTTTTCACTTTAAACCGTTTTCATCTGAAGAGTCGGAGATGACGATGCGTGCATTCAGCTTAAAAGTGTTTATAATCTTCGTTACACGGGAATGCCCAAGCATTTATATTACATATATATCATTAAAAGCATTAACCTACTTAGTGAATATAAATACGTCAACTGAAGCGTTCGTTGAATGTGTCGGTTTATGATCATTAAGATTTAACTAAATGCCACAACGGGCAATGTACAGATGTTTACCGAACAATCACGTATTATTTGATTCATGGAAGCTTTTCAATTACTTCGTAGACTGACCGGAATATTGTGCATCCATATGTTAGTTTCTCGCAACCTACTTAAAAATCTGCAACACATAAAGCATCACATAAGCATGCACCAACACAATATGATTCCAACAACGTGACGATATAGTTAGACTGGAATTCCGTTTGTCCCAAATACATAAACAATTATTATTTTATGCGGTCAGTTATACAAGTTCATACCTTACCCGGGACGATAAATGTAAGAATATCTACTATTGCGCTATGAAAATACTGATAATATTTTGCATCGTTTATGATTTAGCCATCAGTTCAATCACGTGATCAGACTGCGTATCACACGGGCTTTTACGCTCAAACACATTAAAGGTATCGTTTGCACCACGTTAGGGCGAATGTACATTTCCCCTGCGGAGAGTCCACAAACGCTCTGGCTGTGATATTATTACTACCTGTACTTCACATGGCTATACACGAACGCTATAATAATTATCCTAAACCAGTTACATACATCACCAACAACAAACAAATTAACAAATTTCTGCCGATTTGCTTGCGTTCTTGCACTTTTTAGCGTAGCAACTAATTTTTTAGAAGAGGCAGCAGTGAATAGCCAATACATGCTTCACTTCTTCCTTATTCTAAACCATGTATCGAAATTGCGCGAAAGGGAAGGCATGTAATAACACGTAATATTTCTATAATATGTTTCTTCACCAATGGGAATGTAAAATATATGTTCGACGAGACACTCCTTGCATTGATATTAAAATAAAATCATCTCGTAAAAAACTAATATTTTTCACTGCAATACTGTGTTAACATGCTCTAATAGCATATTATGCGGTTTATCGTGTCTCTTTTAAGGTTCAACACAACTTTATCGACTGATATTAATCTGTTTGTTTCCTGGTGATAATGGTCATCTAATGGTAAGTACCAGTCATTACGTTAGATTATGACATGATAAATAAAGCCGTATGAACGGAACGTAGAAGTATAATGATAGATTTTAAACGATTTTCAACATGGACAAAAATCATATATTGCATAGACGACACACACATATAAAGCCACATATTAAAATACTTGGTTAAAAGACAGCTACATGTACTTATGGTACACGCACATGTAGTGATTGCAGTTTTTTTGAAATTTGGCTACACATTTTTGTTTATGTAACAACCTAAAAAATCAAAAAGAAAGCCGTTTATTTCGGTCTACAAACGCCGCCGAGTGATGCAGTGTTCAATAAACAAAATACGCCGAATCCGCATCTATCTTTCACGCCACGCCACAAGGTCGCGTTGTTAATCTAAAATCAGCCATTTTGCTACACAACTGAATAAATCAACTTACGATTCTATGTTATCGTAGTGACATTTCAATACAATCAAGAGGCTATTAAGTGGTGTATATATATATATATATATATATATATGTTGACGTTTTGTCTGTTTTCAAAAGCAGTTTCAAGCACTTCCTACAATTTCCTCACTTCACTGTTTTTTTGAGGTGCAGTTTAACACAAGTAATCAAGTGAATAGTTGGATACGAGATTAGTACATTCTACTCATGCTTCAACTGACATAAGGTAGGTATTTAATATTCGTTTCAATTACTATTGTTACCGATGTTCCTTTTCACATGCTGGTCTAAGCTTGATCATATTGTAATACATGTGTAATAATTTCAGGTATGTCAAATATGTATTCTGCTTAGTAGGAGCGCTATATTATAATTTTATTCTTTAACATGAAGTACCGTACATCGATATATACGCCCAGGCCGACATAGCAATAAAAATAGTACGTGCTAATGGACGGCGTATATTATGCTGGTATCTTACCCTGGTCGTGCGTATGCATAATGTATAGACTTTGAAATCAATAAGTTGAAAGCCGTAAATAGCTATTGTAGATTACGTTACACGAAGGCATACACCATATGTGCTAGTCGCGTATATGGAAGTAAGATAGATTTTAACAAAGCGCAGTATAAAATGTGATATACAATGCATGACAGTTTGTGGAATGAAGTCAATTCTGTACAATTAATTAAAATAACCCGTTTTGTTTCAACTTTCTATTAATTTTATCATTCGTTAACAGGAAATAATTAGTGATGATTAGCAAATACTATTGTGTCATATGTCATAATTATTGATATTTGAACATACTTCACCGTAACGTCATGTCGATTTGACAGACTTTTACAAAATCCTACTGACCACTGAGCACACATACCATACTAAACTTTTTAAAAAGACATATCACTTGTTTTCATTATATTTCATTTTATTGGTATTTACAAATAATATTGAAAGATTGATTTAATTAATTAATTGATTGAATGATTTTATTTATTTAGTCATTTTTTAAATAGAATACCATTTAGTATGAAATGAATATTATTTCTATTTTTGAGTTGCACCGCCAGAAATGACCGTATAATAGTCAATCGTTTCTATATTGGTAAATATTGATAAGTGGCATATCTAATGAGTTGTTCATTTTGATCGAATGTGGCATTGTTTGCACAAATGAGTAAATGACCTGTAAGTGTGAGTGATATCGAAACTCTATCGAAGTTTTATTTACATATATCAGAGAGATCGGTTACGACTGTGAAATTAAGGCTGACAAATACAGTTTCATCTGCTGATTTCCTGAGGAATGATTGGTTATTGTAAAACATTGTTAAATTAAATTTTATTTCACATAATATTGAGAAAAATTACTTAACCTGATTTATTGTGTTTAATGAACTTTTATGAGCTTGAGATAATGAAAGAATGTGTCATAAAGTACTTTATAAAAAGAATGATTAACGGACTAATTTGCACGTATCTGCCAGTTTTAATGATTCGCCGTGTACATGGAGTTAGGCGTGGAAGAACTTTTTAGACGTAACCCCCCTCTACACGAGAAACTATCCTCGTACGTCACACAGATGATACTAATTTGCCTTTGTTCATTTTCTTCAGAGTTTATGAATCGCACAGAGGTTGTCACATTGATTTGCCGTAATTTCACATTCAAGTTAATTTAATTAGTATTCCAACATTGAACTCATGAAGCTGAACAGAAATTGGCGACAAACTTACGCATTAACTGAAACTGGATTGGTAAACTTTAAACTTGATGATTTCAACCATTTCTGTGATTTATCCGCGTTCAGCAATGGATGATTTATTCAAATCGATTATCTAAGAACTAAGAAAGAAACATGGATTGATTCGTACTTGGAATAGTTGTTTATATTATATCTTTGTGCAACTTCTCATCAGAAATATGACCGGTCCTTACAGAATGTTCGTACGTGTGATTATCTATGGAATTATACCACAACAAATAATGTTTATTTTTTCTTCTTAAAAGACTCTAATGTATACAACCATGTGCTCAGTTATTTTATTTAATATATACAATTATGTTGAGGAAATATATTTCAAAATATAACAATGTAGCAACATTTGCATTCACGTTTCAAACCAGCAAAAGACCAACACAAACATGTCGTAACTTATGCAACCATGAAGCGATGTGAGGTGTCTCAAATTTAGCTGACATATCAGTTGATGTAACAACCTATAAAAAACGTCACCTTCGATTAATATAGAATCCCGACTGGGTGATTATCTACAATAACTGCCGAATTCATGGATCAGTAATAGCAGACTCGCCATATATCTTCCAAGACATAATAAGGTCACATTATTAATCGAGAGTCAGTCTTTTGGAACACAACCTAGTATATCAATATATGACTCCCTGTGATAGCTGTGACATTTTAATAAAATTTAGAGACTATTAGGTGGTTATCTCATGTGTTGACGATTTCTTCATTTTCCGATGTAGCTTCAATTATTTCCGACATTTCCCCCCACATCACCTTTCTCCGCTGAGACGCACCTTTACTCAAATAATCATAAGAGTTGGATAATCAGTCAGTTTAACAGAAAGGAAAAAAAGAACAACCTTGGACTGTTTGCAATTATTCTAGGTATGTTGATTAATTATTTTAATTATTAGATGCGCGATATTAAAATATGATTATATGAAATATGACCTTACATCCCGACACTCGTAATTAAACAGACACGATAACACAAATAATACACGTTTATAGACAGCTTTTATGATATGCTGGTATCTTAATGCTGGTAATCGATTACAGTGTATGCATAACCTTGCATATGCAGACTTTGGTGTCGTTAGGTTGAAAGCTGTAAATAGCTACTGACGCTTACGTTACATGAGGGCATATTCCAGTGGTCCTGAAATCAAGGAATGTTTCGACAGAGTTTGACATTTCTATACAATGCATTCACATTCTTTGTTCTAATGTAATTTAATTTCAACACCTTGACATTTTTTAACAACAAAGGTTTAGTGCATTCCAGCATTTACAATCAGTAGTATTATATATGAATGAGATGATTACTAACCTATAAACATAACTCGCATTCTTTGCCAATTTCTGTAAATAATTAACTTGTTAGAGGCTCAACGTAGATGAAAATATTCAAGTCATACAGTACAATCGGCTGTTTTTCTTGTAATCACATTTCACATCGATTGGATTCATATACCAGTACCCATGATGCCAGGTATAATTAAAAAATACTTAATATGAATTTTGAGCTTAATAACAGGGAAACAATGATTCCTATTTTCATTTGATATATTCACGCGAGTTTCACTTATCAACGAAAATAGCAAAGTTTGTGAGTTGAGTGATTAATGCATTTATATTATATTATGCGTAGTTCATGCGGGATATATTCGGCTAACTTGCTCATGTATTCTAATTGTTCTATTATCATAGGGGTCGACTGGTACTGCTTACTGCATACTGAAGGTTGTGGAAATCTAATTACAATTCGCCACTCATCAGATAAATAAATATAACATCAAATTAAATATGGTTAGCCGCATTTATTGTCCATCTCTACGAACAAATATCGCCCGACGCAAAATCTCATTCTAAATAATACTAATCGATGTGGAGTGTGCGAACAACATAGTGTTTAAATTGTGGGTGAATTGTATTGATTTTGTGACTGATGAATCCCAAAATATGGCATTCGATTCCTTGTATTAAATAAATATATAATTACGCCATAAGTATATTCAAGTGATGATTATTAACGATTTGCCTGTAAGCTTATTGTTGACTCTATGGTTCCTGTGAATGTAATTAGTTGGCTAGAAGAAAAACAACAACTATCTCCAAAAAACGAATTTTATCTTTCTTACCAAAATTCTCGGCTTAAAAAGTAAATATATACATTTTGAAAAAAAAAATATGCTTTATGTATACATCAAATCTACAGGACTAGTTCAGTTACTTTAAACAACTGGAGCAAATGAAACATGTATGCAGGATTGATGTATACATAACCTATCCATTATATTTATACAATAGTATAAGTGTGATATTTAAATAATAACACATGCTTGTGAGGGTAATATCACGATTTGTTGCCTGCCCAAGGGATGGTGGTCATGACCATAATGTGTTATTTATTTTATCACATCGAACAGACATCCACCATGCACAATCACAGCTACCATAGATCACTCACACCAGCTCTCCCACAAAATAACAACACTTATATTTGAAGTATGCAATATTTTATTTTATCTATTATAACAAGTTTCACATTACTCAATAACATACATACATTGTTTGCTGAAAAAAAAAACGAAATACACTCAGTAAATGTTATTTTCAGCCATGGATACTCTTTTTAGTTGAACCGTGTTTCAGCAGTGTGAATCACTCAAATTATCGAGAATTTTTGAAATGAATTGAGAAATTCTCAAACGCAAGTTATTTGATCACTCTACAGATAAAAATGTCAGAGTGCCGTGGAAATGACTGAAATTACTTTCTCACGAACGTATCACACCTATTCACAAGCCACACAGCTTTGTTTAGAGCGTTTTCGGTTAGCATCGGCGTGGAACGCATAGAAATGCTCACAGCGTAGAACGCGCTGCAGCGACCCTGGCTGCGACGTTTCAGTGGCGGCTTTTCCGTACATTTTTGCTTCATATAAAAAATACCGTATACATCAAAACAGAGTATCTTACTTAATATCCATTCTGGCACGTTCACTGTCTATTTCGGATGGCTAAAGTTCCTTCAAAACCCTGAAAGCAACCCCGAAAAAAACAGCGGCCAGAACAGCACCAGTGCAGCGAACGACAATTTGTTATGCGCAGTATCGTTGCGCAGTGGTTTCAGTGACGTCATCCATGTGATATACCCATGTAATATCCACTTGGCGGGCAATATACCATGTAATATCCATTTTTATTCCATGTCATGTGACCGAGTCTCAACCAATCACAGCATGCGTAACAGCAGTGAGATGTGATAAACGTAGATATCAGGTATAAGACAAATATGCATGAATAAATTACCCAAATCAAGTAAACGACCAAATCAAGTATACGCAAATTTCATGTATATATGAAACGTACAAGAACATCTTGCCAAAATGACACACCTGCTACCTGTAAATATAACATACATGTGTACTCATGTTTGCTGAATCTGAACGTTTTTAAGGAGCATTTTCAAACTAAACTAAAGATGAATCTTTAATGATATATACATCTGTTACATGTACTATGTACGTACTAGTTAGAATCATTCTGGTAAGGGTTGTATGCAATGTCATTCTGGTACGGGCGACAGTGTTACCAAGTGAAAGGTTTCTGTAGCAAAGTAGTAATTGCATTATACTGTTTATGGGAAAAGCAAAATATTGAGTAGTTGTTAAACGGGAAACTACAGGGAATTATTGAATAGTGTCAATCAACACGTATGCGTCTGTTCAAATAATTTGAGTTATGTCGTAATAATTATGTATATTCTTATATGTCTGAGAAATTGACAACATTACACGCTACAGTTTGATGTCATATGTTGACGTTTTACGAGAAACCATCTATTTGCAACGTAATGTTTTCAGTAATGTTTCGACTTACCCAACAATGATTAATCAAGTCCCGGATGTTTCTTATTGCTCAACAATGCACCTATAATAATGTTGTAACATTTATAAAATCCATCTGGTTTTATGGTAAGATCAAATAGGAACCTATGCTACGATTTACTATTGTGTGTATTACCCTCGTTAGTATTTCAATGACGTCACAATGCTGTTCATAAACTAGAAAGCGTTTGAAGAACCGTGAACGAAGTGGAAAAAACAAGGGTGTGCGCCAGTGTGATCTTCATGTTCGAATGTCGCCTTTGAATATACAGCAGCACGCATTCCGATTGAGGTGTGTTTTCCTCGTAGCGAAATAATACCGGTGGAACCATGGTCGATAAAAAGATTATTACACGTGAATGTCGTATAATCCGGTATTTTGGTTTCACGAATCGCCATAGAGCAACAAATAAAAAAGAATAGAAATATAAACAATTAAAGTAGTAAAACAATTAGTAAAACAATTAAGGAAGTCAGTCATTTTGAATCATAACTTGACACATATGCACAGTTTGAAAAGAAAAAGCCCTTAAGTGTGCAATTGTAGTGTTGATGCAATTTACATCTATACAAGCTTTAGCATCTGGAATCGGATCACAAAA
This sequence comes from Saccoglossus kowalevskii, assembly GCF_978046115.1. Classification (NCBI taxonomy): domain Eukaryota; kingdom Metazoa; phylum Hemichordata; class Enteropneusta; family Harrimaniidae; genus Saccoglossus; species Saccoglossus kowalevskii. Next base: position 12,677,995 of record NC_140650.1, on the reverse strand, counting down.
TGACTCCACGTGCATATATCCCAAGATATATGTGTTAACGTGATCGGTGATGAGCATGCTACAGGTGCAGTGCACGAACGTAAGCGCAAATGATAATTGACAAATTACCGTTTTCTGAATTCGTTTGAACAAGGAATACTATTACAGAGCTAAGCATTGTCAATAGCAGAACGTACAAAGGAACCAGATGTGGTTATTTCACCTTTGTGATTCTCAATGACAGTGATGCTCTAATTATTGTAATTTTCGGAATATTTCGGATTGTGTGATAAATTGAAGGGATGAATACGATCATTTATGTTTGACGAAACTAATTTAGAGTCCCTTACATGGTATGGCGATGATGATAAGATATTGTCACGCCATACTGGAAATATTTGTTGAATATCAATTTCAAAATAGTTTCAGAAACAACGGAAATAAGCACTATTTAGAAGAAATAAAAAATGTAAACACGAGTACAAGGCATTGATCAAAGAAATAATATAGATTATGCAAATTAGACGAACGAGAAATTGTTTCGTCTGCGAACAACTCAAAAAAATGTTGGTCCTTATGGTCTTTGGTGAAACACAACCTGTCCACCAGAAAGATAAAACGTGAAGATTGATTCCAATATTTTTTGTTCACTGAATGACGTATACTTATATAATGAAATTATGAGACATAGAGCACTTTAATAACGAAAATATTGATTTTACTTCATTGGACTGAGTGATAGGTATCGGCGAGTTCAATCAAGGTATTGTAAAACTGAAAATGTCAAAGCTCCTGGGTTGGATGGCATAGAGCATGACATAAGCCCACTTATGGAAGACGAAATGTTGCGCAAATTATTTAATGGAATCTTTGAATCGGGTGAATTTCCTGGGGAATGACTGACCTGGTAAAGTAATTACACGTATTCATAAATGCGAGATAAAATGGGGCGAAATTTTACAGGGGAATTATTTTGCTGCTTATTGTCGGTAAACAATTCTGTACCAATCTTGATTCATTTCTACAAAAACATTAATCTAGGTCCTAAATCATACTCCATTACAGATTACATTTTTATTCTTCATACAATCATCTCTAAATATTTAGTACAACTAAAAGGCAGATTAGTTCATAGAATTACGGAGGATTTTGATCGCATTGATTACTACCCACTTGTTATATCCATTGCTCAAATGAAGAATTCACTGTAATCTCTATAACGTATTTTTTTTCAATATACACAAATCTACACCCCCAATTCCATTAGAGATTTTGTAGTGCTGGCTGTGGAACAGTTCATTTCTATCTCCCTAATTGTTCGCCGTTTTTTTCGACCGATTGAAAACACTGACACTGTTTTAGGGCATTAATACTGGTAGTTATATCTAATCATAACTATACATTCATATGCTGACGACCTTACTCTTATTAGCGGAATTGTCGCACAACATTTATTGAATAATTTATTTCAATATTGTTGTAAGTGGAAATTAAAATCCCGGTAAATCAAACATAATTGTTTTCATAAGAGGTGGGAAATTGAAACATTGTGAGAGGTAGCAGGCTCAGAAAACGTTTAGCGAACAGAGAAAAACAAGGAAAATGTTGGTTTAACATGTCATCGACGAAAATTGTGCATCGTTCCAGTCTTAACATTCCTTAGAGTTAAACCTTATTTTGCATATGGCACGGAGTTTCTATTCATCAAATATTGAGGCTGTCAATAATAAATTGAGGGATGAACTTCATGTTCACAAAAACTGTCGTATTATAAAATGAAGATTAACTTACAAGTGCTCAACTTACGAATTTCAATATAGTAATGTAGATTGAAATACGGAAATACGTACAATTTGTTGGCAAAATTATCAAATTATTTTTGTTAACCTGCCATCCAAGTTTATCCGCGTTTATTAAGCTGATGTTCATACATAACACTGTTAAAGCATAATATAACACCTTTCTTTGAAAAAAGGCATCAATGATTCCCCGACAGAATAATGGAATATGTCCCAGGGTAACGTATTTTCATTCTAGTATCATGGCACTAGCTCATGCTTTGTGGTGGAGACGCGACGGGCATGGCAACGCAACAAGATTAATAGGCTCATTAATGGAAAGTAAACATTAACATCTATTTATAGATCCATAAGACTGATTGCACGTAGATTATGGAACAAAATGCGACTGAAACGAAGAATGTTGTTTTTTACATACATGGTGCAACAACAAATGGAATCGCTCTGAAACTATTCTGCGCTGTTATAATTTTGTAAAAAATTGCTTCTCTTGGCAAAACTATATGTAGTTAGTGTTTGCGGTAATGTGGATGATATCACATATATAACAGCCACTTTAGACCAACACTGCACTTCAATACATGTATTATGTCATTCTGAATGAAAACACTAATCGGTGGCCAACTGTTCGTTTCTCATTGTACAAACGCAAAAGTGACACGTCTCGTTGTGTACTTTTCTTGGTTGAGTCTTTTCAAACACGTGGTTAAAGTACACCTTACTCTCACAATCGAACGAATTATTCAGATGAAGCATGTTGCCCGATATTGAGCTGTCGTCTGCTACATGGCACTGTCGTCTGACATGACCCGGAAGTACATTATCAGTATTCCGAATACGAGCGCATGCGCGTTGTTTTCACGGTTTCGCGAATTTTATACAAAACGAATAGGTAGACAGAGAGCAATACATTCACATCGAATGTAAAAAAACGTCAACGGATTTTAAAAGTGTAATTCGTAGAATATTTCAATTTGTCAATTATTGAACTTAACATTGTTTTAGAAATTTATGTTATTTTTGTATTTCTTAAATCATGTTTACCACTAGACAAAACAAAAAACAAATAAACAAAAAACAAAACAACTATTTGGAAACGTCGATGAGCGTCGGGTGACAAAGTCTAAGTTGACCATATTTGTACATTAATAGAAATCTATGGCAACACTTTAATAAGTAAAAGAACCCGAATGATTTACCGAATGATAGATAGATGGAATGTCCTGCAAGAAATTAAATACCCATGCTTTCATTAGACAACATAAAGAGAATCGCCAATTAGGGATTTGCTAACGCGATGTTCCAAGAAATCAATGCCATGAATAATGATTTTCTAATTACACCAATGATCGATATTCTCATCTTAAGGAAACGCCAACAATTCATCTTTTGTTCCGCTTTTAGTCGGAGCGGAAAACTACGATATTCATTACAAGGATCGAATTCACTCACTAAGCAGCCTTGTTGACTCTATTACCACCCGCAACACCAACGTTTCATATCGCCGTGTGTGGTTCATAATATTGTTTATATATTGAATCAATTGACAATGTGAATGGTAGGCGCACATTATGCTATGAAATTGTATTGTGAAAATAATCTAATCAACTTATCAAACATAAATTTAAATTAGCAATGCTAAAATATTTGTAATAATTGAGTAACAACAATAATCATTACGTGGTTATTATATGTCCGCGTTCGACAACCCTATCAACATGTATCCAGCCGGGCGGACACCGTAAAAAAACCCGAACGTTTTCTGAACTCTAGAACAGGTTTGTCAACGCTCCAGCTTCTGCTTTCTCATCTAATCAATGTAATCATAGCCGATTGGTGGTTATTCGAATACACGAGCTATAATTTACTTAGTTCGTAATGCATCCGCTTTTTCGGAGGTTACTTCGAATCACACCGCTGTATTATTTACACATTAAAACTGATGTCAGGGATCCGATCTGCTTGAATGAAGTTATTCACAGTTTTCCTATAAACGATTTCTGTTGATATTATCTCGAGGATTGTTTTTAATAATAACTAACTGCGTACAATAACGAGACAATTGTAGATACACACGGCGTATTCAGACAAAAACAATACCACGTGGCCCAGAAACCCACAAATGGTCTATTCCGCGTACCCCGACTTGCGTGGATGCTAATATCAATATGGTCACGACTGCGACGTACATTGATACACAACTTACTCATGTAATTACTGAATTGTGGTGATTGTCCCGACAGTATAAAGGAAATCCAATATCCGGTCTGCCGTAGTTATTACTAACTATTTCACTTTTACTCATGCATTCACGCTTGTATCAGTACCAATAATACAACACTGTATTACCCTTTAGGCTTTTTGTAATGATTACTCGGCACCCAAACTAGTAATTAAAATTTAGGTATCAAATGTTGTTTTCATTATCATATACCTCATATAACACACACAATATGATTACTTTCTTATATAATCGCTAAATAAATTGGGATAAACTAAGTAATAGAAGTGTTCGTAAATGAATATGATGTTGAACTAATTTCCTATGCCAAGTAAACTTGGTTAGAATTTAAAGTGAAAGATGAAAGTTTTCTTTCGTTTTATCTCTTTGTTACATTGTGGTTAGTTCATTGTGATCAACAGGAACGTAGTTGTAGATATTGTTTCCCTGTATTGGTGCTCGTGCTTTCATCTTATTTGATCATAGTCAGATGAAAAATATGCCATGCTCGGGTTACCTGTATGTTGTCTCAATATATTGATTTCGTAAAATATGACTGAATTGTTTGCAACACCATCAACACCACATAAATATAACACAGAAATATAGATCAGAGATCGTACGGTATTTGGGCTGTTCTGAAGGTTTTTTGCCGAAAGGTTTGCAACATGGTCTTTAACTTTAAAGACGGACAATTAGAAAGACTTCTAGTTAAAAAAAACCTCAATATGCGTTTTCATAGTGTTTAGTTATGCGTGTGTGTGTGTGTGTGTGTGTGTGTGTGTGTGTGTGTGTGTGTGTGTGTGTGTGTGTGTGTGTGTGTGGGTGTTATAGATACTTTAAATAAAAAGTACCATCCGTGATTCTTTCATAGTCAAATGTTTCCAGATTGAAATCGAAGAAATAATTTTAATGAGGTCAAAATTCACTCCTAGGGAATTTGTTGTGGTCATAGCGATCCTATGAACAACAACAAAAGTGTCACCACTTGAGGGCGTTTTTACGTTTACGCCTACACTATTGGCGACCCGAATTTGATAAACCTTGTGAGGCTTAAATTACGTTGGAATTAAACCGGCTTTCTTTTGAGACCAACATAAGTTCTAGCGAATCCTAACACGCAAGTAAGAACGCGATACGAAAATATTATAACACGCGCGCGCGTGTTGTAACCCATATGAATCTATGCACTGTGAGACGACTTCAATGATAAAAAGGGGAGTACTTCAACTGAATTTATAAATCACAAATGAAATTTGTACCCCCCCCCATTTGGTCGTTTTCATAGGAACGGGTTTCTATGTGTGAATGCATAGTAGTAACGTTTATAAATATCAACGATGTATGATTCCATTACTGGACTTCAAAACTCACAAAAAGTTCAAATAATACATCTCATGCAGTATCTGACTATGTTCACATCAAATTTAAGTTGCCGAATGTTAATAAATGCTTATATGAACAAGTTGATGCCGTTGAATAACCAGATATAATTCTAGATAAATAGAAACAAAATCATTGAAAGTAGGTATTGCTTTAAAAGTTGTTTACACAACTCTCTGTGTTTCAAATATACGAATTGTTCACAAACACTTACGGTATAATAGCATTTATGTATGCACCCTCGATGATTGAACAAAGACCAAACCAGTGAATATAACGATTACGTTGTTAATTTGCTATTGCTGATATGTATCGGTAATCAATTAGAATCCCATAGAAAATAAACAGTGGCAAAACAACATTGATATTCATTAGTTGTCGAAATGATGGATGATTTCATTTACCTCCCAACACACAGACACATACATATACAACTGTCTAGTTTATTTTATATTCAGACAACATATACCTTGTCAATATGAAATCAGTTCGTGATTCCATGTGAGTGTCAATTTCTGATTTTGTTTCTAAAAAACAATTTGCATAAATAATAAACATTATAGATTCCTCTATATTCGTGTAGATGATTTCAAAGTTTGCTGAATCCCTTTTTTTCTGTAGCTGCGAGGCAATGATGCGAAGTAAAATATGACATATGGCGTATGGATAGACACTTTAACCATGCTGAAAACACGGAGAAATGTGTTTTATAAAAGAAGAAACACGTCAACGTTGTTGTCAAACGTGAATAGATTAGTAGAGTCTTTGTTCCTATAAATATCCAATCGTTGATAATTCTTAAAGTGAAGGAAAGTAACTGGTAGAATATATGTTAGCCTCTTTAAACTTATTGAAACCTAAACAATCCTAGACAATGGTGACAGATGGCACTGTAACTGTGCCGTTAATCTATTGAAAGCCTCAACAATTTCTATGAAACATTTTCGATATTTGAATATATTTTTCTAGGATTTTTATTTTCGAAACCTTACATTTAAATAAAATCGTAAATTATTGTAAAATTCAATAAATTTCCGTAGTAATTCATAGTATTACATTTATGGCAATAGTAATCCATAGATAAGGTCTGACTGTCAACATATTTGACACAGATTTGACAAACAGAAACAAATTATTTTGTCCTCTCGATGGCTTATTCTCATTCTTTATTTGAATAAAGCTGATTTTCCACCGTAAATGACTACAGAACCAAATCTTTTGATTTCATTTTTAGATATATTAATGGTGCACTTTCTATCAATAATCCTAAATTTGATGATTAGAATTGAACGATATAGATTCAGATCAACTAGGTATAGATTAGATATACTTGATATTAGGCCTAGTGTATACTACCCACTTTCTTCTGTCTGCGGGGGATCATATATTTAGTTCATAACCATTGAATTCTCTATAATTAATTTCTATAAATAATTAAGCTTATTTAGCCAGTGTATGTCTAGTAACGAGCAAGTGGAAAATAATAAAAAAAATGCTTGTTTCATCTTTTTTTACAAAAAAAAGTTATTTCATCAAATCCTGGACTCTAGTTAAATGACAAAAGTCTTCGAAGCTTTTCACTAACTTGAATAGAAATATTTTTATTTACTGTCAGGTAAATATTCCTATTTACTGTGAGGTAAACATATTATCGCCCACAATGCATTGCAAAACTACGAGTAACATACTCAGTGGATGCATTACTTGAATTACTGTCATAAATATATATTCCAGACTGGCAAAGCTGTAATTATTAAATGCTATCGAAGTAGAGTCATTGCTCGAATAGTTACTTAGAACAACGATTACCAATTATTATCTATTGTATATACAACCTAGAATTGAATTATTTTGCTGCTCCTGGAGATTATAACGCATTGTCAAAGAACACACTTTTTTACGACCAAGTTAGTGGTAATTTCCCTGATCATTCCAAATCCTGATTAATTAGAGGTGTTTTATATTTTAATTACTGCTGATCAAACATTTACTTTCGATCTAAATAAAGCATTTTCTCGTCAATATTTTTTTAGAATTCACTTTCACGAGACCTTGCTCTTATTTTTGAAGACCACATCCACCTTGAATGTATTCTAAAGCGACACCTTTATCAGAATAACATGATGGTAGCTTTTTACATGGTGGAGTGGAATTTTGAAATCAACCAAATATCTTCCCTTGGGCAGCCTGACAATTTAGCTTATATGGTTTATATTACAACTATTGTGAAACGGATACGACTTCAACAGCCTTAGGTCACAAGAAAGAAAAGCTGCACACAGTTTATAGAGCGAAGTCGACTCAAATTTCCAAGATAGATTAAAGAAAACATATTTGTTTCAATGTTTTCTTCTTTGCAAACGGAGAAATATTGTCACGATATTGATTATGTAATTCGTGACAGTGTAATACTAAACACAATTGATTCCGTTCAACCAGGCACGAGTGTTTTTTTTCTCTTCGCAATTCAGGATAAAACGCAGTCAAGATGTCAGAAAGTGACACAGCCATATTAAATCTCATAATGTATTATTGATAACGTGAAATAAGAGATTACACCGATTTTCAGAATAGTTTGATTCCATGGGCGCTCACAACACGATAAGAGTTATGCTTGAATAGACATCATCACTGACAGATGGCTCTATGCATATACACTTGAACTTCACTCTATATTTTATGCATAGTATACGAAACAAGTCACTCATCTTGTAGTCTACACATTTATATCTTTATGCATGATACGATTTATATGACAAAATAGAATCGAAACTAAATAAATGATGAGAATTACAGATGTTCACGCATCGTTACATATCGCACATTTAATTCAATATAATAACAATTTCATTTATGTCTATCGTGTACATGATTTAAATATACATGAAATTGACAGGTGACGTTGTTCATATGATGGGCGTGGAGAGCAAAATTATTATGATGACAAATACTCATACTTTGTTATAATACCGTGCTTTGCCAGTTATTGAAACGCCGAGTTAGCCGAGTTCTCATTGATCAATCGCTGTCACGTGCAGCCCTCGCTATCAGACAATAACAGGTCAATGCACGAGCTTACGAGCATGTTTGTGTGCGACTAGTGAACATTCAATGTTTCTCATGTTTTGTAATCATATTTTTAACAACAATCCAACCATTGATTGTGTACGTTAACACCTGATCATTTTCATTTGCAAATTCATATATATGCGAAATACTGATTCAGAAATACAAGCGTTCACGACGCGCGAACCACTCTGTCTATTTTTTCATTTGTTCGACAGTCAAGGGTATTATAATAGAAATAAAGGATTCAACATCGTCCATTATTGCATGATAACAGGTGTTCTGATGTCTGATGTTCGCCTAATTAATGGGCTCGATTATGTCTCGCTCATTATTGCGCACAACCCCATTCTTGTCATGTTATTTAAACAATAATGAATCCAGCACAGAGCCATATTGGTTGTCATGGCAAAATAAACACGTCTGGACAATTTCCCGAATCCAATATGACGCTGTGAGGATTTATTATTGTTGTTAAATCACCATCATAAAATTGAAACAAATTTAGTTAAATTTGTGTGATTTTGCTTGCGAATGAAGGATTATATTATCGTGTGATAACTATGACGTCATAAAACCTTTAATACTGATAATGGTGATTTATAACACGCTATGATGGGCAGTGCGTCGTCCTTTTTTCCCTGAATAAAATAATAAATAATATTTAATTTTATTGAGCGATTGTAATGAAATAAATTATATTTTCATTAACTGAACACTGCGAGAAAACGGATTTCTGAGTACTATTTTTGTTCGTAACGTTTTGTGTGCAATTAATATTGCATTCCAGAATATTCAATATATTTACTACATGGCTCTTAACCAATTTAAAATTACACAATTCGTGTAATTTAGACTGATGGCACCAATATATATATATATATATATATATATATATATATATATATATATATATATATATATATATATATATATATATATATATATATATATATATATATATATATATATATATATATATATATATATATATATATATATATGCACATATAAACAGAAACAAGAATACACAACGGTCAATCCCACACATACGTGAATTCATAATTTAAAAAAAAAAGTGTCAAGTCGTAGCAGACCAGGACTCTAGCCAGCGACTGAATTTTTCATGGTTTGGAGTGCCAAAATATATCTTCACAGCGGTAGCACCTGGGTCCCTTCCCAGTTTGACTTCAGAATTGTCAGATTTTATGTACTTTCAAATTTCAGGGTCACTTAAGCGTGAACCTTCTTTATTTGGCAAAATCGAGAGCGACAACAACCTAGAACACACTGTCTAATTTTGAAATACTGGCCACGATTTATCAGTTTAATTTGTCAGCCGAGAATTGGCACACGACACCTGTACACTCATCAACAGAATAAGTAAAGTCCATGGTGTCATCTGGGGCATATAACACGACTCACTTTCAGATATTTGTGTAGTGTTAAATGCGCCTAACCAAGTGCTATAAATCCTAATCCTAAATGAATGAACGAATGAATGAATGAATGAACCAACGAACGAACAAACGAACCAACGAACGAACAAATGAATGAATGAATGAATTTGATAACAACGATGCGAACATTTCAAACCGTACAGTGTAACAGCAATGACTTGCGTGAAACGTAGCATGTAATTGTTAGTAATCGAAAGCTTATTTTTAACAAAAATCTATATTTACTTCAGCGTAATATCCTGTAAGTGTTGTCAACTATATAAATTGTGCGGCAGTTGACACGTTTGAAGATCAGGTGTAATTATCCTAAATTAACATGTGATACCTAAATATAGTTACAATTACAATCGGGGTTGATTAATATATGATAAAACCGTTATCACTAATTATCATTTCATAGAGCTGAATGGTTTCGGTTCGTGCTTAATATTATTTGACAAGGTAACTCGTCCACTATCCACCTACTCATGGGCTATACTCGTGAATTATTTCCTTATATGTTATTAGAACGATTACCAAATAGTATAAAATTATGCCGGGAAACGCTCAAATGAAAAAAAATAATTTCGATCGTACGCAATAATAACTATGTTTAGTGAACCATGTTTGCACGGCTGATTAAGTAAAATAGAAAATGTTAATTGCTATATCACAAATTCTTTAATTAGCTAAAATTGTGGAGCTTGTGAAATGCTCATGAAAGACGAACAAATTACAAAGGAGAATTAAATAATGTAACCTGTGAGATTTGGGAGAGAGAAGCTGTGCGAGAAATGGTTTCCCGATAAACATTTGTACATAGACAATGTAAACAACAAGTAAACAATTTATTATAATGAATTATTTGTTACAATAACAATATACAACAATACTACCTACTCGTATGTCGGTTTTAGCGAGGCCATGTAATAACGTTTTGATAAATGAAAATTAATAAAATAACAATTGAAATAATTCTAGATTTGATCTTTGTAGATAATCTGACTGATAACCGTAAATTGCGCCAACATATAAATATTCTTTGGTTTTCTAAAAGAGATGGTAGCTTGTGATATCAGTTTCAGATACATGTATGTTTGTTCTGTAAAGCCAGGTACTCAGGATTTATATTTCCCCCATCCTCAGTTTGACTACACCCGCATGTCTCATCATTCAAATCGCATGGCAAAGTCCATTGTTTGAATTTACTCCACAGTTAGAAATGATGTTGCCACTCCCAAATCGTAATTGAATTGGTGGCTAAACAATATACAAACTATCAGTATAATTCGATTCTTTATTAAAATGATTTAGAAATGTCTTGATCATGCGCTCATTAATTACGAATTCTACGTAAGAGTTAATGTTTTTTTCAATAACTACGAAACAGGATATTAACCGTGCAATATAATGGTTGTCTTCTTAATTTTTTATAAATGCGTCCACGGTTATAAGCGGAATGTAAACTACGAATCGTGTATACATCTGGTTGCCACACCAAGCCAAGTTTTGAAATTTAACTTTCAGTAGTTGCGTTTAAATCACATTTAACACGTGTACTGTAAAACTAGCGCGGCAATGTGCCGTCACACGTGGTGTTACAGAATGGACGTCATTTACCATGTCTTCATTTCTATTTCTCGACGTCATTCATTGCTTCAAAGTTCAAATCTGCGTGATTAGTGTATGAATTCGGTAAGTTGGTGTATCCAAGAAAGAAAATGCCCTTACATGTCTAATCTCCATTAATCAGTGCTTTATTATTATATTTACATTACGTAATCAGGAAGGTAGTCCGTTCATTGTTTACATCAATGAATGTAAGGCTCACGTGATGAAATACTACAATAAAATAAGGAAACAATTTCATAAATTGATGTCGTCTGACCGGCGGTCCAGGGCGCCTTGGATGAAGTAATCATGTCAAACTGAATATCCACACTCGTCATAAATGATCCAAACAATATTGACAAAAGTCAAGCAACATAATCGTGAAGTGATCATGACAAGTCATGACATGTTATATAATTATGCACCATTAGAGATGCTGTCTCACATTGTTTGTGTGACTGCTTGACCATGCGATAACACTATAATACTCATTCAGTGAAAATATGACATATATTGAAATTGTTATGTAATTCGTCAACGTTTTATCACGTAAACGCATGAGGACTTTTTTTGTATACGTGAGAAGTGATAGTTCGCAGCCACAATAATACACAAAATAATGTCTAAAATAGTCTTCGTTTTTGTTAGTATTCTTTATGAATGTTTTACTCGATGTAAGTGACAATATTTGTCACGCCGTTGTATGTTGTCAGCTTATTGATTTAAATATACATGACTTAATTCATTGCAAAATTCAGTAAATCCTACAATGTATCTGATGAACAATGTAAACATTTTTTTAAAGAATATAATGATACTACAATTTATGGGATGACCCAAATCCATTGAGCTGTATGACAAACAAACATTCATATTACACATACGAATCAAGCAGATTCACAAGGCGCCGGGACAAAAAACCGTCTTGAACCGCTGACGTTGCAGCTGCGCGATGCCAGCTGTGTGTTGAAATAGATATGCATAACGTTATGAGTAACACATGTCGTAATTGATCCGAACGATACAAAATGACCTAATCGTGACAACGCGTTAGATATTATATATAAAGAGACGTAATTAGGTATTCATTCTGTATGACGGTTGACCCACGAGAGTGCAATTATACAAGCAATTTCATTTATTATAATAACTAAAGCTTTGAATGTAATATAGTCTGTCGGTGTACAATATATTATAAACGTGAATACCGTTGTTAGTTTTTACTTCCCGTTTAAAACATTTTAGTAATAACGCTTGTGTATGTATAACACGAATCCATATTGTATACAATTGATGTCCTAGCATAGTGTTAACTGTAGTTTCAGTAGTATCCGTTCGGAATGTGTTCACAGTTTCCGTTATGTTATGTGATGCCAGCAATAGACAAACCTTGTTAAATGAGTTTATTGTATAAATCCCATAATTCATCTGAAGTACAGGTCTCATTGTCGGAATAGTTACATACTTCAATGTAGGAATTTTTTTAAAGATTTATTAATTGTTTGTTGACTAGGAAATATATGAAAATGAAATGTCATCACAAACAGCAGCGTAACACGCTCTTCGCGTGAAAATTCACAAGCATCTATCGAGCAATGGCGATAGACATTTGAATCTAATTATCCAAAAGTGTATTCTTGTAGCATCGATGCTGTAGGCAAGTAATCTGACCTTTGACATGATATAACCAATGTCACGCTATATATTTTACTACCCGGAGAGGTTCTTCTACAATTCTCTCTAAGGACACTGTAATTCAAACCAAATCGTAATCTATGGCAGGATTCCACTTTTCATATGTATTCGCCATTGGTTCTGAGACGTAGGTGATAATACACTGCGGACGGCACAATCTGAAAAGTTCAAAAATCGTCAGCGATGTTGGCAACAACGCCAACCATGATGTTTGTATTGATGCAGGCAATGTTTACATACAGTATATAAATTCTAGGCAACGTTGCACTCTGTTTAACGTGGAGTGTCAAATTATCTAATGCAAATTCAGGTTATACAGAAATGGCTTAAAATACTAAAAACTGTACAAAGAACGTGTAAAAACCGGAAATCGACCGGGTATTCTGCTGTACATGTACAATACTTACTGATGCGATAAGATTACTACTTGTCATTTTTAAACGGCATTCAAATACTTGCCACATAAGTACTAGTAATACATACTAACAATATGTATACATAGATTTAAGACAATATTTGTTGGAAGCGGTTCTTTGTTAAATGCAATCATCCACCTTTGCGACTTACTCCTCAGTCATTATTACTTTGCCTAGCAACAAAATAATACCCACTGAATATCACGAATAACATATCTCTGTCTGGGGGTTATAAAATTATTTTTATTTTGTTTTTTCCAACACAGATATATTCTACCTTCTCGCGAATATTTTGTATTTTTGTAATAACTATTCAATTTCTCATTATCTATCCTTATGTTGCGTCACTGTAATTCGATATATCCGAAATTATGAACATCGTTGATTTCACCGTTTTAAACTGTTAACGGATTTTAGTCTCATGTGTTATTGTATTCACCAGTACATAATTGCGTGCTTCCCGTATTGACCCATAATAGTTACATTGCTAAGTGATGGTAAACATGGAACTCCGGTGAGATGTCGTGTAATATATGTTCGCCAAGTATTACATGTGCCAATACTCGTGCCAACTTTTAAGTGTCGCCACACGATGTGCTGACAGCTATCTCGTATCATGTCGGCGCCAATAATCTGAAAAATCGGTCTGATCCGATTTACACCTAATCGGATTATATCACACATACTATGTTATTTACAATCGAATTATTGTTCACCATATTTCACGTACTATGTAAATCGTCGTTAAATGAAGTATCACACAAGTGTGTAACATCTTATGCAGCGTGTTTGCAATATTAATCATTTCTATTATCGATCAACCTCGCGAGTGAATAATTAATAGCATTTCACGTCGCCATATATTTGCCAGTGTCGCCCTAATCTCACAACGCCTTAACGGCGCCATGACACTTTAAATTGCCGGTCAACACAAGTAATGTTGTAACAAGTTAATCGCCAATGGGTTATTAATTCGAATAACACAATTTTGAACCGAGATAATACCTTTTTCCCTTTAACAATACAACGATCTTAAAAAAATAAGAATACAAACAATACGAGTATGTCTGTTTCACCTTCATGTTGTTTTTCTACGACCCTGATCAAAAACATTAGACTTTGATTCGATTAATTAATTAGCCAATTGATTGTCTGTCTTAATGGTCTTTGGCTCATAACTTTCAACCTCTTCTTTGAAATTATAGAGTCAGGCATAGGTGTCGAAATACTACTATTGTTTTTCACCATGACTGGTTCCCGTTAACATTTTGCTTATTTCTTTGATGCTTCACCGCACATTTTATGTCACATGTATAGTATGTACACCGGCGGGAATAATTTTGCAAATATCTATCGAAAGTAAGTAGCTTAATTGTGGAAGAACACAAACATCTTAGAGTTATATCAACTTGTATGATGAGAGATACAATTAAAACAAATATTGTATTCGTTTTAATTAATACCGTAAAAACTTTCTCAAGCAGACAAAGTTTGACGTATTTATTTAAGAGAACCTATTCAAAAAGGTTATCATGATATTGCGAGAAATCCTGCTGTTATTTAAGAATCTTATATCACGTGATATACTTATAGTTGTTTGATTTCCAATGCCCCATTTCTCAATGGATTTTCATAAAACCAGCTCATGTGTGCCAATTAACTTCGTAGATGCGTTTCACGTTAACCGACATGAGATCTTGTCTGCAATGCACAAATACTCTATATATCGTTCGTCGTTAAAATGGTAGCCACAAGTAGTGGTTTCAAACACCAGATTATAATTTCGATGCACGCTGTGGATTATTTATCTTCACAGCTTTAAGGCAAATAATAAAATCCTGGTAGATGTACTGACTTATCCACAGTGCGTTCTTTTTTTTCTTGCTTCAAGAATATAAATGTATTCTTTATAGGTATCTTAACAATAAAGTAGGTACACCGCTGCAGGACATACCTTAGTATCACACACTTCTAAAGCTTTTTATTGTGCGGTGTAGTTTAAGACACCATTAGTATCAAGCGAATCACCATTCTGGATTGAAACCTTAAAGAAATTTGAGGAAATGGCGTGGTACTTGCATTCACCGGTGTGAATCACAATTTTACGAGGTGATTTCAAACTGTTAACATCGAATCCATCGTATACAGATCTACATTCTTTTGTGTTTGTAGACCAAGAAATTGCGATAAAAACATATGAACTGTGTTGCTTTAATTTAAATAAAATATGTTTTTATTTGCACTAGAATGATGAGATTATAGCATTGTATATCTGCACTTCAATTTAAATTCATTCCCATGTGTCCAGCTTACATCGTGAACATGGCGTATTCTACATTTTTCGAGTGATAGAACGTACATTGGTACTTGTGGTGAAACACTGACCGGAAATAACATGTTCTGTACGTGTAGTAATGGAGATTATCCATCTACATTAACGGGTATAATTTGTACGCATGACTGTTTGTGACGCAGAAAACCAAACAATTTGTGTAAGTGGCAGTAATCTGCACAATATCCATCTATTTCTTTCTTTTCGAGGAATTAAACTGCAAATTATAAGTCCGATAGTGTGCACGATTAAATGGCACAAATAATCGGGCTAACTCAGCTCGTTGTTTGATTACTACAAGAGTTTAATAAATACGACATTACCCTATCACGAATTTTAATATCACATTTATCCCATGTATATATTTGTAAATTATAGGCACTTAGACACTTACATTAAAATCGTTGTTTGTGTGTGTGTACTAAACGTTCTATTCATTTGTGTACAGAAACGCCGTTTTCTGAAAATGCACCGAAGCCAGTATATCGGCTGTGATTACAAACCCAACACGTATCTACATTGGCAACTCTATAACTAAATTGTGGCCTGGTTTTTATCAGCGGTCATTACCCTAAATCGTCAAGCAGTAGGGGAGAGGGGATCTCAGTACAGAAAACGAATTTCTGCGCAACGGCAAAATCTAAAAATGTGATTTAATATATCGGTGAATACATAAAAACATCGGTATATAGCGATAACATTCCAATTGTTTTCACAAAAAGAATAATTTTCTGCATTATTCGAGGTGTTTTGGGGGAAGAATTTACCACTCTGCTGAGGTTAAGGGTCAACGGGGTGTAACCTCACAAACAAATAATACTTGGCTTTACGTCACTGTTACTGCATGACACGTGTAATAAACTCGTGCTCATAATACTTACTGAGTGAACATCCTGCTTGAAATATAAGTACAACATATGCGAGGTAGGCACGCTAACTTCACCAACCCCAATCTGCTAGATTTTATTCACTTCATGTTAGCGTAATGCGAGACTTAAATTCGCTAATCTCACGTACATCAATACATAAATATTTCGACTATGTGGCTGTATATAATTAATTATTTTGAACAGGTTAGGGTCTTTTGTCACCACCTATGGCACGGGCGACGATTAAATAAACACTACCAGCATTTTAATGAACCTTATTTTGAAACTAGCGTCGACCCGACTCGACCAAGCACCTTAAAGGTGTGAATAAATATTACACAGGAGAGCGCTGACAGCATCGTATCACACCTTTGAATCGTTATTTATGTAAATATTCAACAATTTGCCTCAGTTTGTAGTTAATGATCATGAATTTGTCAACAGATAATTGATAATAATAGTGAAAAAATCAACATTTGTTTTGCCAGAAACAATGTTTAATCATAATATCATCAGAAACTATGAAAACGTGGATATGTGGAATACGCACTGATTTGAACGTGTCACCCGGTTTATTGTACGCACTAAATGTGAAATACTATTCTTTCCAGGCTATCGTGAAAATTTCATGTGACCGATAAACCAAATCATTTCATTTCGATCATTCTTTGAGTGGCCGCTTCCTTCTTCTGCTCATAAAGTGCCGATATTAGTCAGTCAGTCAGTCAGTCAGTCAGTGTAATTAATTTAAAATTGCTCAAAAATATGTTTCGTGTTTGTAAAAATATTTAATCGCAATGATTTATTAATCATGATAAATTCTCAATATTGATTTCAAATAAGTCATTGACAGAGGGATACCGACGGTATTTAAAACACACGTCATCAAATATCGCCTATTACACGGTAGGTATAGATAAGTAAAATGCATTCATAATACTACCTGTCATTTATATGAAACCAAGCTTGGTTATATTCCCTGATGTCCCACGTTGTACATTCAGCAACTGAAACACTTCTGACAAGAGTTAAAACACAGAATAGAATGATCTGTTTCATTATTCATTGCACGCTCTTCATTTTATAACTAGCACAGATTGAGCTTGACAGTACGCTGAACCCTTGTAACTCAGCGTATGTTATAATATGATACGTGATGTTTCATTCAGAGAAAATGATGCTTGCCTCTGGAGATGCGCTGTCTCAGCGGGTGAAGATTTGGTTATACCGAATTTTAAATAGTGAATGTTGGTTGGCAGACTTTTTGACATTGTACTGTGGATTGCTTGCTAATTCACGGAAGATTGTTAGTATTACGACCAAATGGAAAAAGTAGAAGCTGCACAGAAACACGTGACATTAGTAATGTTTCCTGTTTGTTGTGAATCTTTGTTAGATTTGAGGTCTACTCGAATAGTTTTATTTTATTATAATATATTACATCAGGGTTACATTATCAAATCGTCAAAATCCAATACACATTTACGGGAGTAGATTTTTTTTTTCCGAACACAATATAACAAAATTAAGAGTGTTGAAATACTATACTGTTTTTGGCGGTTAAAGTAAAGTCATACAAATGCAATCCTCTCCACTCATAATAAACCGTGATCTAACAATTTTAGATCATTGAATATGCCTAGATGGATTTATAACTCCGGAACTAGCCAAAACACTGGATAATTTGATTTAGCCACGTAAGATATATTAAAGGCCAAATGTCTTTCGTGATATGTTTTGGTAAAGTAATGATGATTTGACGAACTGGTCTTGTCATATTTTGTTAGTTACAAAGGTTACTCACGATGTGTAATCAATGATTAAGGTTTGCATGAAGATCATAGTTGTACCAAATATTGGGTATAATGCCTGGCTATATATACTAGTGTAATCTCAAAACCATTATATACGTATGTCCAATATTTCATCGTACCTTGTTACCAAATTAACGTTTGACTACAACGTGAACTCATTCCTATCGGTAATTGTTCAATTTGTATTCGTTATAACCCCAGGCTTATTCAAAGGTAAGTTCAAGCTAGGTGGGAAATCATACACAACACGACCTTGTTGGATACCCCCAATATTCAACATATGGAAGCTACTATACACAGAGAGATTAGCAGACTTGAATCGAAAACATGTTACCCGATCGTAGCATTTAGCTCTTCTTATTCCCTCTTTTGATTCCATCAGTTTATGTTGCAATTGATTTATTCAGTTATGTTAGTGATCACACATTG
This sequence comes from Saccoglossus kowalevskii, assembly GCF_978046115.1. Lineage (NCBI taxonomy): Eukaryota > Metazoa > Hemichordata > Enteropneusta > Harrimaniidae > Saccoglossus > Saccoglossus kowalevskii. Next base: position 12,658,942 of record NC_140650.1, on the reverse strand, counting down.
ATTGGTTCAATTATACCACGTGACTTAGACTCCTACAGTTTAATGTACATTTATGAACCCTGCTTGAACAGTATCTTTACCTTGAATGTCAGATGCCGCAAGTGAAGTTCGTTTAACCGAAATGTTTTAATGATCTCTTTTTCACTGCGCATAGCACAATTTTATACCACATCAGTTGAAAAACAAAATCAACTGGTCAACTTTGGCATGTCGTGATTTTTTGGAATTTACTGTTTTACTCAAATGTGTGTTTCTGTCGAAAAAATACCACATTCAACTCATTAAGCAATTACAACTTCATACCTTGAGTGTAGGATTATGCTTGGTAAAAAGATTAGCGGTGAAAATGAAACTGCAAACAGATGTTAATGCTTGCTTCGAGTCAACAACGAACCGAATGAGACGAGCGTTAGGCACCACAACACATCCACATGTAATTCCCACGTCAAATGTACACAGTGGATGAAAATACCCGATTTTACATTACTTCATATTGCGTTTAGCACGTTATTCTGAATACACCACACTGTGTGAATGTGGATTCTGTTCATTCAAACTGAAACAGTGAGACAGGCAGAGAGCTTAAATTAGTATAAAGGTAAATACCTAAAGTAAAGAACAACGTGATTCTCAATCTTGTTTTTTTTAATTCTTCAACACGACTGCTTCTGGCTAACGTTACTGTAAAATACGATACGCACTATATACCTCGGAGGCGTTCAGTTATGGCTTATAGAGAGCTACCGTAGCAGTGAAAAGAAAACACACGTCTGTAGCGGAGTTTGAATCACGGAAATGATGCCGAACACATGATCTAAAATGTGCCTCCAGATACAGGTAGTATGTATTGTTTGAACAAAGCTACCGGTTGTCTTCTAGTCCACAATTAATACGTGATTTAAGTGAAATGAATAAATTGACGAATCGAGAAAAAATACTAATGTACAATGATGTATTCATGTTCCAGATTAGTTAAAATTAGAGTGATTATTGAAGAAGCGCGTGTCTTATCTTGAAATGTACGAGACGTTGAATAGACGTATACGCGACACAGCTACTTCGTATTCAAATCGTACATTTGGTTATGAATTGCTAAACAATACGTCATATTTGTTGACCATATACTCTCAATTGCAGAGAACTGTTTGTTATTTTTTTTTATTTTTTATGGTTGAAGTCATTTTGAATACATAATATTTTTTTTCTGTCCAGTGTAATCCAGTACCCATGTAATGCTAAATTCTGAACGACTTAGTATATATGTATTAGGCTGCTTCGTTTTGGAAGCAATGTTTCATTATAACGTCCAGTCGTTTGGGATCGCTTATTCTACGACAACAGACATTAACCAATAAGGGATAATATTTCGAAAAAAAGGAATAATTATGAAATATTTGTTTATTGGATATTTTTTTTCTAAAACTGTAAATAGGTACATATTTGTTATGAGCCTGCTGGATATTTATTCAGAGTACCCCTGTCTATATCTCGCAACTCCTTAACGACGTGAATCAAATAATGTGGGAGATTTCATCAACGATCTGTTTGTCGGGATAAACATACTGGCATGCCACTAAGAAACATAGAAGATAACATTCATCTACGGTGATTATACCTCATTTGCGGTAACGAGACTACTTTGCTAACAATCGCAAATTAGCTTTGGTATTTATAAACACAAATTTGCGTTTCTAGCGATTAAGGTGCGGGATATTTCAGCGTAGTAATTACATATGATTCGGGTTCATAAGAGCCCCCGACGGGTAAACAAACGACGCCGCTACAAAATAAACTATTAACTATTACGTTTATGATTAAAACGATTATCAACAACATCCGTGTCCGTAAGGTTGCAGTATGAGAGTCTGTTATCATAGCGAATTGGGGTAATCAAGTCACATTGACGGCAAGTGGATGGTTTGAGCAGGGGTTCTTAGCGGTGTACCCGCCTAGATGCCTGTGATTTTAATAACGTTAAATATTTGAATTGATACTATTCCTTACTTACATAGCTACGTTTCATGCATTAACATTGGCATTGGTTGTCGATGAAACATTTTAGCTTTCCAGTTATATGTCTTCTGGCGACGCTAATCTGTTGGTCTGATGTCTGATACGCATACAGCAAAAGGGTAGAAAAAGTATTTCCGCTTCTTCTAGTCTCAGCCTCAATTAAAAATGCATACTATCCCGAGGCACTTCTCTGTGTGGCGGATCTGGGGTCACGAGAAAGTGATGGCCACAGGGTACCCCAAACTAGTCTTGGAATTAACCTTACACCTCACAGCGCCAGCGCAAGTTCACGGTGTTTTGCTACAATATAATTAAAAAAAAACAAGCGTAAAACATCTGACAAAATAGGTCTTAGGTCATTGGTCTGGCATTTAACGTAGTTTAAGTGTCACAGTATTTGGAACTCGTCGTTGTACGTCGAATGAGACCCACATAGAACAAGAATATGGAGTTTTACGTTGTCATTGATGTAAATAACCCCGGAATAAAATGTCCCTATCAATGATTTAAGAGATTTGAACACTACTACGTATGATATCATGAATTGTCTTTGTTCCAAGTTTAAACGACATCAGTCAATGCATTTCCGAGAAACGACACTGGACAAAGGATGTCCGGACGACGAATTATTAATATTAGTCTCCGTTTTTGAACTTCTTCCGAAGACCATATTAACCATTTTGCTTAAAGTTTTTTGTCAAATAATTCAATTCTACAGTTCACATCAATTTCACATTAACAAACTATATTTATTTGAATTAAGAATATAGTGGAAACTATATTCAATTATCGACAGTACTGTGTTCATTGCCCTTATATTACCCTTATTTCGCACAGCATACAAACACTAGAAGTGCTTCCAAAACAACAAATGGCACGTTCAAGTTGCATTTATTGGCAGGCGGCCTCGCGGTGATGGGGTAAAGTCACTCCAAAAAGTACACATTAGCTATGCTCAAATTGTTGAATCACGAATTTGATATCCTATTTATCCACGTATCTATTTTGCTGCTAAAAAATACAGTGATCGTAGTTCGTGTAGTTCGTGTGAACGTATTCAAAAACAAATCGTAGAACCTTTTTGTTTTGTATAAGCGACCGCACTGTGTGAACGCCGTTTACCGGTAGTTGTGATTAAGAAATATAGTTGTTTTGGAGACATCACTATACTTACTAGGTTGGACTTTCATTGGCAACATAATAATTCAAACCGTGATCGTTACTCAGTCCGTGACAAATTGCCACTTTTCATGTATGAGATAAATTTCTTTGCGCAGAAAAAGTTGAGGTTGGGGAAATTGGAAAAGGCGTCTCATATAAATGCGGTTTTGTATCACACAAATGTTTTAGTCGACATCTTAAAATACATAATATATTTGAGACGGTATAATTCATAATATATATTTCAAAAAATGATGTGTAAAACCACCAAAATTATGAGATACATTGCCATAGTCATCAATGATGTCTTACATCAAAACTATTATTCAATAATTTCCGAACAAATATACAAAAACGTCGTAGCTTGTGACCTTTTCATTATTTTGCTACTCAAATATGCTTAAACAGCATGTTTACGTTACGCGATTACTAAGATTTGTCAATAAGACCACGCCAACAACAATAAAAACGAATGCAAACCGTTTTTTTTTAATTTCGATTTTAATATCAGTTCTAATTAAACATTTATACATTGCACAGTGACCCATAAAAAACAGAGTGTCCGCAATGTCATGGAAAATATGACCAGAGGATAGGCCATGGAATCAGTCACGGAATTAATCTCCCACCCCTCCATATTAAGAGTTAACGGAGTTCTGCTACACTTGTAATTGAAAGGCCACCACAAAACAGGTCAATGGGCTGTCACTCAGGTTTACCGTTAGTGAACAATTCCAAACCGTACGGTATAACACACACAGTGGGTACGAACGGTACAATATATACATTTAACTAGGCACAGAGAAATACGATGGTGTATGATACAATGGAATGTAAAACCATACAAAGCAACACAATACAGTGTAATTAACTACGACTGGAAAATATGGTCGTACTTAATAAATTAGTGTCGTAACTAGCCCGCGATAAATGGTGTAGCAGAAAGTATCTGAATTAAAATGGATGTAAGTTTCTAGAGTAGTCAAGTCGATTGTTTAAAGTGCACCAAGTAATCATTGTATTCAAATGTCGGATGACGTGACCCAGTTGGAATTGTCACATAACTGAAAATGCATGTTCTGATTGGATAGATACTGTTTGTGAGATAATGGTTCGCCACGTAGTAGGATGCAAATAATTTTGCACGAATTGGTAATGAAAACACGTCATTTTTTTTAAATGAATAAAAAATAAACCCGTAAACCGTAACAAACCAATGTGAGCTATAGTTCGGTCAAGTGTCCGTATGAATGAAACGAATCACTGAAATTCACGACATCTATACAATTTCGGAAATGCAGAAAAATATATTCGTGTAGCATTCTGGTATTGTGTTTTCCGACTAACAAATATTATACAATATGCCTTTAAACAACTGACGTGAATAAGTTACAAGGCATGTGTAAAGCGAACTTACGGTGTAAGAATATGTTGAGGTTGGGAGAATTGGACTTTTTATTCACATATATTTGGCTTTATATTAGGAAGCTCGAACCATCCAAAGATATAGTGTCAAACTAGCAAAATGCATAGATGCTTTTGAGATTGTCGTTCTTGACATAAAATGTTCTCCCTGCTTGCATGCACTTATTATATTACTAAGATTTTGAGTATATAGTATACCGCTGTAAATGTCAAAACCTATTTCTCTTTTATATTGCACGGAATTTCTATGATATTTGAAATAAAACAACCCATGTGTTCATGTATTGATCTGGGAGGCATGTTCAAAACTTCATTTCAATCTATTATTCGCATGGATGAGTTTCCTCTCAATGTTTCTGGGTCACAGTATCGCTATCTCTGAATACATTTCAGATGTGTACAACCACGACCCTGACTGTATATTCAGATATCGTTTTAAATGCAATAACAAAATACGTCGATAGTTATTTGTCGTCACCCATACCGTCTGTATCTATTCAGCGTGAAGATAAGCAACTAAGTTAACCGATTTTACATGGAATGACAATTGCGCATTTGTAAACGGGTATATGTGGATGCTATCCTAGAAATTTAGATTTTAGAATGTATTCATTCACGTATATGCAGTAATATAGTGAGTATCCCGGACAATATACACGTTTAGCTTTAGTTTTCAGTTTATATTATGCATAGATGCGGGCGGAAATCAAGATATATCGAGAACCTAGTATTTTGATAAACAATATGTTGACATTGGCTGTCACTGTTGTATCTGCCGACTTATTTATGTGCAAATAGCAAGTGTTGACGGTACATATATATATATAACGTTGGCGCATAACACATGGTCTATTTAATATTGCACGGCAGAGCTGTGTAACCATCTACAAATCATAATGACATTACGGGAATGCGATATGCTAACTCGGTCAAACACCAGTTCCTGCCGATAAATGTTTCAACAAAATTGTATCCGTTTAATGAATGAATATCGGTCAGTGATTTCGGTTTTGGTATTGAATCCGTGGAAATTCATCAAGGGTACCACAGACAATTAATATTAAGACATCATGTTTATCTACATTTATCTGTAAGTCAAATTTAGATTTAGCACTGATCCATGTGGTGTAAGCTAATTTTTTACTAAAGTTGAAATTGCGATCACGTTGCGATAAAAAAATAAATGTACATTCATATGACCCCAACAATTGTGAGCGCCATGTTCATTTCAGGATCAATACGGCTTTCTTCTTTATTACCTTCAATCGACCATTTTTGTTACTCGGGTATATATACAAAGCCTGTAATATCTTCTTTTTAGTTTTACAACTCAAGCGGGACACGACGATCTAGCATTATCTTTGTGAGCAACTACTCCGAATAATGAGAATCCATTGAATGATGTATATCGTATATTGTTGTGGAAAGATGCATGAATTGATGTACTAGTATATTCATACATGACAACCATTACTTATCTGTCACTATTATGCTCATTGTTAGTTTGACAAGACGTAACTGTGTATCAGCAATAGACGGATTTCACGCCTTCAAATCGCATTGCACTGAAAACTATACACACTGTGGATACGGGATGCGCATGCGCGACCACGCAATAAAGCGCACTCGCTATCATACATATTTGCAATGAGCTTCCTGATTATTTGATGTACCCTAGAGTATAAGTATAATTTAGGTTTATGTCATGATGAGATGTCTGAATAAAAAAATCCCTTAATTTATTTAACATTTAAAGACTATCGAAATACGGGTCTTTTTCACTCATGACGTCTCGGTTTTCGCGCTATGCATCGCTTTTTTCTGTTCAACTAGGGGGTCAATTGCACGTGGTAGCATTTAGAATACACAAATACACTGACCTGTTTAGTATGTATCAGCGAAGTCCTCCGCAGCGTCATTGTTTGTTTTTGGGGTAGGGGTAGGTTCTTTGAATTGGTGTATGCATTTAGCATAAGCGGATGGGCAACTCTTATCGACTCGTCATTAAAAAAAATCTGTGAGTACTAGATGCGAAAGTAACAACACTACTCCTGCGAGACTATAGCGACATTCACAAACACTTACTGAATTTATTACAACGTGTATTATCAATATATTATTACGGCTTTTCACAATAACGATGATAGTACAAAACAATGACAATAGAATCCCATGTGGGTCAGCTTAATCGACGGGAAGTAATCTTCATTAACTGTACTTCCTGTGAAGTGCACCAAAGAGACATGCGCAATGCTGCCATGTATCACTTGTGATTTATATTCTACCATTAACCAAATGTATACCATTGTTTCTAAATACAATGAAGACTGAGAACCCATTAATGGAAAGTAGGTTGATTGACAGTGACATGTTTTAATACGCAAATGGAGAATAATATATCGATAAATGACAATAACTTTCAAAATATCCAACGCAAGCTTTTCATTTTCATTTAATATGATTTGGTATTTAACGCACTTCTCGAGATGTGTGCGTAGTACTATGTAAACCACTACCGTGATCTACCAACACCGGAGCTGTGCAGTGGGTTAAATAGTCATATACGAAATTCGAATACACCGAGAAAAATTACCATCGATGTCTCATGACATCTTACGGTGTATATTCATGAAAATGGGTACGGTTATTGTGATTACGATAGAATAAATTAAACACTGTATCAGATAGATATGTTTAACTATATAATTGGCAACTCACTAGATTATTTCTCATTATTTCCTTTTAAAGATCACATATAATACACATGCATGTATTTATGTTCCTATCAAATATACATTTACATACAGCCCCGCAGACATAACGCTCTTCCATGGTAATGCAATAACTATATGCCGTCACACCAGGAGTTTATGCAGTTATAATTGGAAAATAAACTCCGCAAATCAAAAGCGGGTCAGATTATTTGCCCGACACGATTCGATGAGTTAATCGCGCTATGAGAATCACGATCGGTGAAGCTGCCTCTTATTTCAAGCGAGACAATTTATTCAGATTGCAATATGATCACTTCGTATATGAATAATATCTATTGCAAAAATGCCACGATCCTTCTCTATGAATATTGAAATATGATTTCAGTTAAAAAAAAACAATTATTATAATCAGATAGTTTCTCATTAGTGTATATTGTTTCTCTGGCGCTTCATTAATATCAGCTACAGTCGAATGTACAGCCACATATGGTATACATTTGTTTGAATTTAAAACTCTTGGCACGATCAGGGATGAGTGTATTATTTCTTGTAAATTGAAAATCTTCCCCCGTGAATTGTCGTGTAGTACTTCAGAAGCCCATCACTGTATTTACCACAGAAAAAAGCCGAGAGAAGATTGATTTCAATGTCTTCTAATGATTTACACAAATCGAAGACGCATTTGTACTCGTGGAGTAAGGTATGTGACGTACTACGTGGGATTATACAATACATTATGTGGCTCTTCAAGAAATATAACTATAGACTGGTAAGGAAAAATTCCGCCCTCTCTGGAGGTTTCTCGAGATTATGTTATTCCGAACTTGTTTTATGTGGAAATAAAATTAAACTTAATTGCTATTCAAATGAAACATGTATATTACACCGAGAGAATGTGGATTTCTACGGTTAACTATGAACGTTGCATGTGATCGAAAGTTTGAAATATTTACATTACTGAACCAATTGATTTATTTCATCATATTTGTCACGATTTACCTCACCATATATCTAATATATATATCTATTGACAATTCACCCCGCCCAGTCACTTTACAGTAACTATTTTGTAATCTACGGGATGGTAAGACTGAGCTGTTACGTTAATCATCCATCATCCAATGTAAATTTGTCAAACTGTCTTAGAGACAATATCCTTGATAAATGACGTGTTAATAGTTTCAAACCAGTAACATCCATCAAATCAATATCGTCACCAAAATAATTATGTTCATTTTTAATGACGTGACATGTAAATGTCAAGGTAATTGCGACTTGTTAATAGTTAGTCGAGAAATCGTGCGCATATAGAATTATTATATATATTATATAAGTTTGGTAGTTGCCATTACTTTTCGAGAAACACGAAAACAGCTCAAACGTGGAGTATAACAAAGGATTTGAAGCAATTGGATGCAATTGCAGAAATATAATGTTATGACAAAATTCAATATGAGACACAATCCTGCCGGAAAGTCTGATACAGCGCGTATAACATTGGTGTCGATGAAATACAGCAAGAATATTAAAAATAAAACAACACGCAACATATACAGGATTGATTACCAATTGATCCATATGCTCCCAAACACTACTCATTGTATCTGTAGTACACTAACAGTGTTTTAATAAATAAAACCCAAAATGCGTGGATCTCCTTCGCTTTCGTTGCCACCAGGCAAACATTGCTAAGACGTCTGTAGTTCAGATAAAATATTGAGACAGAGATCAATATTTTATATAGAATTCATTTGTGCGTGTTTCATCTCAGAGAAGATGTCGTCATCCAAATCCACTTGAGTAACCCCGCGGTTTCACAGCACAGACAAAAGGGTCATTAAATTAGATTCGGCAACGATCACATAGTCTTTGTTGTTGTAATGAACATATTTTATTTAAACTATTATAATATACAATAAATATCATCATTTGCATGGAAGGTTATATCTAACTTTTGATATTCAGATATATGTTATTGTCACATCCCCGGGAATGTATCGATACTACATCTACTTCCAGTCAATTGGGACATTAGTATGAATCTTAACTAATTAATTAAATAATCTTTGTTAGTATATGTAATATTCTGTCGTTCAGAATCTCTGATGCGCGGGTAATACCGTCATATGATGCATACATTTTAATGTTTATTCCTGATTCTTCCTGGTAAGAAAGGTAACACTGATATCGATAGATGATGCATACATTTCACTGTATATTTCTAATTCTTGGTATCTTGAAAGTACACTAGCATCACGATATGATGTAGGCTTTGCGCTGTATGTTTCTGATTCTTGGTATGGGACGTGTACTGATATCGCCATACGATGTAGGCTTTGCGCTGTATGTTTCTGAATCTTGGTATGGGACGTGTACTGATATCGCCATACGATGCAGGCTTTGCACTGTATGTTTCTGAATCTTGGTATGGGACGTGTACTGATATCGCCACATGATGCAAGCTTTGCGCTGTATGTTTCTGATTCTTGGTATGGGACGTGTACTGATATTGCCACACGATGCAGGCTTTGCGATGTATGTTTCTGAATCTTGGTATGGGACGTGTAATGATATCGCCACATGATGAAAGCTTTGCGCTGTATGTTTCTAATTCTTGGTATGGGACATGTACTGATATCGCCAAACGATGCAGGCTTTGCGCTGTATGTTTCTAAATCTTGGTATGGGACATGGACTGACATCGCCACACGATGCAAGCTTTGCGCTGTATGTTTCTGAATCTTGGTATGGGACGTGTACTGATATCGCCATACGATGCAGGCTTTGCACTGTATGTTTCTGAATCTTGGTATGGGACGTGTACTGATATCGCCACATGATGCAAGCTTTGCGCTGTATGTTTCTGATTCTTGGTATGGGACGTGTACTGATATTGCCACACGATGCAGGCTTTGCGATGTATGTTTCTGAATCTTGGTATGGGACGTGTAATGATATCGCCACATGATGAAAGCTTTGCGCTGTATGTTTCTAATTCTTGGTATGGGACATGTACTGATATCGCCAAACGATGCAGGCTTTGCGCTGTATGTTTCTAAATCTTGGTATGGGACATGGACTGACATCGCCACACGATGCAAGCTTTGCGCTGTATGTTTCTGAATCTTGGTATGGGACGTGTACTGATATTGCCACACGATGCAAGCTTTGCGCTATATGTTTCTGAATCTTGGTATGGGACGTGTACTGATATTGCCACACGATGCAGGCTTTGCGATGTATGTTTCTGAATCTTGGTATGGGACGTGTACTGATTATCGCCATACGATGCAGGCTTTGCGCTGTATGTTTCTGAATCTTGGTATGGGACGTGTACTGATATCGCCACACGATGCAGGCTTTGCGCTGTATGTTTCTGAATCTTGGTATGGGACGTGTACTGATATCGCCACACGATGCAAGCTTTGCGCTGTATGTTTCTGAATCTTGGTATGGGACGTGTACTGATATCGCCACACGATGCAGGCTTTGCGCTGTATGTTTCTGAATCTTGGTATGGGACGTGTACTGATATCGCCACACGATGCAGGCTTTGCGCTGTATGTTTCTGAATCTTGGTATGGGACGTGTACTGATATCGCCACACGATGCAGGCTTTGCGCTGTATGTTTCTGAATCTTGGTATGGGACGTGTACTGATATCGCCACACGATGCAGGCTTTGCGCTGTATGTTTCTGAATCTTGGTATGGGACGTGTACTGATATCGCCACACGATGCAGGCTTTGCGCTGTATGTTTCTGAATCTTGGTATGGGACGTGTACTGATATCGCCACACGATGCAAGCTTTGCGCTGTATGTTTCTGAATCTTGGTATGGGACGTGTACTGATATCGCCACACGATGCAGGCTTTGCGCTGTATGTTTCTGAATCTTGGTATGGGACGTGTACTGATATTGCCATATGATGCAGGCTTTGCGCTGTATGTTTCTGATTATTGGTATGGGACGTGTACTGATATCGCCACATGATGCAAGCTTTGCGCTGTATGTTTCTGATTCTTGGTATGGGACGTGTACTGATATCGCCATACGACGCAGGCTTTGCGCTGTATGTTTCTGAATCTTGGTATGGGATGTGTACTGATATTGCCACACGATGCAAGCTTTGCGCTGTATGTTTCTGATTCTTGGTATGGGACGTGTACTGATATTGCCACACGATGCAAGCTTTGCGCTGTATGTTTCTGAATATTGATATGAGACGTGTACTGATATCGCCACATGATGCAAGCTTTGCGCTGTATGTTTCTTATTTCTTCTAAGGAATGTGTACTGATATCGCCACACGATGCAAGCTTTGCGCTGTATGTTTCTTATTCCTTCTAAGGAATGTGTACTGATATCGCCACACGATGCAAGCTTTGCGCTATATGTTTCTGATTCTTGGCATGGGACGTGAATTGATAGCGCCACATGATGCAAGTTTTGCACTGTATGTATCTGATTATTGGTATGGGACATGGACTGACATCGCCACACGATGCAAGCTTTGCGCTGTATGTTTCTGATTCTTCGTATGGAACGAGTACTGATATCGCCACATGATGCAGGCCTTGCGCTGTATGTTTCTGATTCTTGGTATGGGACGTGTACTGATATCGCCATACGATGCAGGCTTTGCGCTAAATGTTTCTGAATCTTGGTATGGGACGTGTACTGATATCGCCACACGATGCATGCCTTGCGCTGTATTTTTCTGATTCTTGGTATGGAACGTGCACTTATAAGCCCATACGATGCAAGTTTGTTGCTGTATGTTTCTGATTCTTGGTATGAGATGTGTACTTATATCCCCTCACGATGCAAGCTCTTCACTGTATGTTTCTGATTTTTGGTATGAAACGTGCACTGATATCGCCATAAGGTGCAAACTTTGCGCTGTATGTTTATGATTCCTTGTATGGGAGATATACTAATACATACATTTGACTGGGAATTTTTGATTTCCGGTATGGGAGATACATTAATTGTTTGTTTGCTTTTACAATTAGTGTGTAAATGCTAATAAAATATTTGTTCAATTCCATGCGCTGACAATATTTGTTATGTTTTCTTCGGAATTACTATTGAAAATCTCTATGCAAAAGAGTGCCATCGGATGGTCCCATTAAGCAATAACCCCCACCGAAGGCGGGTATACCACGAGATATTGCACAATGCACGACATATATGCACGAGCCGCAGGCGAGTGCATATATGGAGTGAATTGTGCAATATCAAGTGGTATACCCAAATTCGGCGGGGGTTATTGCTATTATATTATACCAGTATATTGACAATTCGATAAAACTAGTAAAACAAGAGTTCACTTTCATCTACTAAAATATCATGATTATGGCCCTTGAACATGAATATTTATAAGAATAGTATGTAGTTGTACGCTGAATGCATACAAAAATTACATGCGCAACACAGTTCAAATTGAATACAAACTAATTTTTATTTCACATGAAAAAGAAACGTATCCACGTTGAATAGAGCAGCGTAAACACACAAATTAGCATAACAAAAGATGACCTTTCTGACCTTTTACTGACGCACAACGCGATTTGAAATACAGAGTCGTGTACAGTTTGGATCATTTAAACAACGGATTTTCCACGTTTTCATTCCGGTTTTTGTACAATTTGGACTGTAATTTGCCCACTGAAAGTACAGTTGTGAAATAAACCGGTTTTGTGACTCATCATACTACTTGTAACTGTGGATATTTGACGTTCAGCGGTACTTGGTTCCACCGAAATTTGAGACGCGGCGGGACGCGGTGTATCACGTACGGCGACCGGCACAGCGACCTCAGTTCCAACATCTGACCTGGATACCTTTGGTATAACCAAAGGTTTGTGACAGTATGACTGACAAGTTTTATCGTTGTTCTGGGGTAAGTTTGATGGTGTAAGATCGGATTTTCGCATCGTTTTTGTGACACGTACATGATATGCCTTGTCTCAACTCCGGCAGAAAGACTTTGCACGCCGTCGCTCTAATACAGTGGTTGGTGTACACTCGAAATTACCTTCATCATCTTCTGTAATTTATTTAACCATAGTGGAGAATTAAAATACCATATATCGTCGTCGAATCCTTCGTTGTCCCATGTTTTTTGAAACAGATGGCAATTACCCGGGTGCACTGCAATTTTGTCAGCTGCCGCTACCGACACCGGTTGTTATTGGTGGCATACATTTTTGCCTGTGACTCATAGTTTTTTGCATTTTTATGTCATTAAATCCCTCAATTATATCTTGTACTTAAAGATCATGTTTTCTTTGTTGGAAGTTCACAATCCATCTCAAAGTAACAACACTCGGAACATAGCGTTCTGTCGTTCGTTTAGGCACCTCACGGTGTTGAGGGACGGTGGTTTAGGTTTGTGTGGCGAACGACAATCACCCAACGACCGACGCTCACAACATGGATCCCACCATTAACAAAAAGCAATATTATAGTTATATAACTTTTCAGATGTTTTTAATTCAGTATTTTTTTCAATATTCTTCCAAAATTCAACCACTATATTTCCCTAAAAATCAAATAATACCGGTTTTATGTATTTCCGTATTAAACCTGTAGTCAATTCATGTTCCAGGACCACTTGGTTTAGCCGTGCATTATCAGCCAATATACCATGGATTGCTTATGCAAATTTTGTGTTTGGACCAATCAAATCAATGGATTAACACGATCAATATACTGGTATAATATAATTATATGATATATCTGCCTTCGGTTAATTTGATCGAATAATTTTCTGAATTTTAGTGAAAAAAATGCATTCGACATGTTTAGTTAACTTTGATGTTCGCTTTAGTAACCCCATTTTCTATCAATGTTTCAATATCTGATTTTTTTTTTGGTTTCAGCATCTTCTTGATTGCTTTGATATCGTAATTGCATGTACCTGCCAGTGTGTACTGTTGTAACGTCATTAGGATTTCAGAATTATACTGTTTGTGATTTGTTTGGATTCTTATGGGGGCATGTATGTGGATTTACGGTTGTTTGCAATCTCTCGAGGAGAAATCTACAAGGAATTGACCAGTTCACATGTGAACACACGGCGAGGTTGTGTCTACATTTTGTTAATTGGCATAATTATGGGGAAAATACATTGTAAACAATTTCCTCTTCCGACTTCATCCTTGTGGCTACAATATCTCCTCTTGCCAAACATAAAGCCAACATCTTGAGAGTTACATACAATTACATTACATTACAATACAAATCTTCTGAATTGTACTATTATGTGTACTCTTATGTGAAACAAAAGCACATTTGTTCATTTTGCGATTATACATTTTCGGGTATAAATACCGCCATACTGCGTTTGAGCGCCGCCATTAAGATAGCTCAGAAGAATCAGATACTTGTCCCCTGCAGTGTGTATTGAGTATTGTTTTATTCCATGACAATGCTCACAATGTTCCATGCTGAGCGTATATCATGTGACTCAAGGAAAGTATGTATTTTGAACATTTCCTGAAAACCACATTTATATTAACTTTATGTTCAGCATATTTAAATGACTTCACTCGTATTTTGCCATTATGGTACACTATATGTATTTTTTTTCCCAAATGTTTATGTTTTGAATAGACCTTCTATTTATAATGTGGTGGATTGAATTGACGTCATACAGGCTCATACAGATCAGTATATTACAAAATAATTTGTTTTGATGTTTTCATTTTTAGGCTTTCATGGAAAACCTGTATATGGTTTCAGATTTTTGCATTTGTATACACTATTCTAGCACGAATATTTTCAAAACAGCTGTTCTTTTCAATCTACCTGTACGCCCTTTCGATCGCGAGAGTGAATAATGCAGTACAAGCAGCCATCGTGACGCATAACTCATATATGAATGGACGAACGCTTATAAGGATAGAAATAATCCTGAGAAAAAATGGACAATCATTAGACTAAACAAAATACGCATTCTGCGTTTGTGAAAAGAGTTTTCTATTTTTACCAACTCAGAAGGCCTTTCTCACAAAATTCTAATAATTCGTAAGCAGTAAATTTTTTTTAGCTTCCCTTTCCATATAATGTCTTTTATAATACCCCTGTCGCATACGACTTATTTACCACTTCCGTGTCACTGAGAATGTTCTAGAACCGTACTGTGTCTGGGTGGAATATTCTATATTTTTTAGAAAATGGTTGAATAGGTAATAGAACACTGTAGAAGGCAATATAAGGTAATGGAACATTCTAGAAATTGGTAGTAAGTTCAAGACTCATTATGTATGCTGATGTAATGGTCTATTTATAGACAGTGCGGGTATATATAGGGGAGTTGTTCAGCACTGAGATCAGATCGGAGATCTCGTTGAATTGTATTGGAGTTTAAGTATCTAGTTATTGGAGTAGTGGAGTTTTACCGCGTTATTGTACTTGATGTTTGCAGAGTATAATAATACCAGTACCAGTTGAAACCTCATCTGTTGGCTCCGTGTTCGTATTTTGTCATCGCCGCCAGGGAAGTCTTTTTGTTACTGTTGCCATTTTGGTATTTGAACCATCACACCTGTACTATACCCATTACGGTAATATTACGTTGCGTGTGACAACCCCTCCCCATTTTACAAACTATAGTTCGTGAGCATATTCCACGAGCCTTAACAATGAACAAATGCCTCCTCCACTTGTGAATAATGTAATGTGTTTTCCCTCTGATGTAATTATCAGTCGTTACTCAAACTTATGGTAAATACTAATGATTTTTTTTCTTCAAAAGTTTTCTCTGTCGTGAAACATACTGGATCGATTGGCCAACTGACTTTCACAAAATGTATAAAAAAAATCAGGAAAATGGTTTCTGCCGTGTATTCCCAGTCTACGTGTTTGCAACGTCATTCTCTCGGGATAAATGATAAATTATCAAAGATGACAGTTAAATGGAATTATTTTCCGCAATCAATCATGCGATAACCAGCCATGGACGGCTGCATTATCCAGGACGTTAGTTCAAATCATCTTCTGAACGTGTACGTTCAGTAAACAACAATAGCTATGTACATTGTCCATGTAATGTGTTATAGCATGTCAGGTAGTATTGTGTACATCATTGAAATAAAGGTTATACTGTTATAATATATTGTGTAAGTTTACGCTTGACATTTTATTGTATGCATTCGTGTAGAAATATGAAAAAATAGATTTTACGAACATATAAACACGCAACATGAGATTTC
The DNA here is from genome assembly GCF_978046115.1 of Saccoglossus kowalevskii. NCBI lineage: Eukaryota > Metazoa > Hemichordata > Enteropneusta > Harrimaniidae > Saccoglossus > Saccoglossus kowalevskii. The sequence goes on along the minus strand of NC_140650.1, from coordinate 12,642,408 downwards.
AACTGACGACCTCTACGAAGCGTTTCTGTAAGTAGACGTGTACCTCACTACGGTACATTAATACTAAAAATTATAAATTAATATAAATGACAGACATACCACGATCATATAAACAAGTAACAAATATCGACACCAAAGCAAAAACAAAACTAAATGAATAAAATTGTTGATATGAAAACAAATAATTACGAAACGAATATATTTTCATCTGGTAACTGACTAGATGACACGTGTCTATGTTCGCACGAGACGATCATATTATTGATCATGCACAACGCAACTAATAAATAGGTTTTCACGTATGTCACATATATATCAACAAGCTAATTCAAAGTTGTATATGCTACAACGGCTGACAAGCAATCCAACAAGTACAAAATATACGGTATTTTTCTTTCGATGACGAGACATTATGCATTCATGCTTTATTGACTGTTAGCAGTAAATAATATGCTTCTATGCTAGAAAATACCGCAGCAAACTGAAGCTTAAATTGTGTTTCCCTGTTGAATTATTCACCTACTTATTCAGCATTCCCTAATTTGCCATTCACGGTTATTTGGTCTAGAAAGCCATATATATTTTCATGTGCGGAAACCTTGAGTAAATATATCCATTATTGGCGTCAGTTATAGTAATACCATTATTAAAGCATTACTAGTTCGGAGTCACACCCTACTGGATTTGATCGCTGATTGACGGCACTATAATATAATTTATTAAAGAAATTGTTTGCGGAATAATTAAATGGATCTTATAATAGAGAAAATTTGTGCTTTGACCCTTTTCATGGTTTTATAGGTTAGAAACACGTAAAGCGCATTAGTGATACAGTACAAGTTTTAATGCATTGCCAATTGAAGCATCGAGTGCTCTCACGAGACTTGTGTTAACAAATACAAACTATACACTTTAATCTTGTATTTCAATTTCGAATATCGAGTTACAGAATGAATTAAGTATATCAACCTTATTTACTTCATGCCCACATTTAAAGAAAAGTAATGACACCGGTAACCTCGTCAGGCGTTTCCTAAATAAACTAAAATCAAATACCAATTTAAAGGTAACCAATGGAATGTACCGTTCGCAGAGGAAATACGTGACACAAATGTTAACAGCGACGATACGTTTGGAGCCATTGGGATAAAAAAACAAATCACTGAATTGTCAATTTCAAATTGATCAAGTGGTGACATAACTCAGAGCAGATCATTAACGACGCTCGATTAATAGAGTGTATACTTATGACGTAAGCTAGTTTAACGGTGTGTGTTTGTTTTTAATTGTATATATTTGCCAATCTAGTAACATCAATTAATGTGCCGCCTACGATCTACTCAAACAACTCGACTCCAATGAATTTGACACTCCAAGCACAAACACTTCATGAAACTCTGTTTGGCGTTTACATTTTATTCACACGCTTCGTATAACCGTTATCGCGCCAATCGTCGTACAGCTTGAATTATACATCATTTTACGTGCGAGGTTTTAAGACTTGTCTACCTCATACAAATTGAAACATTATATTGTGATTGTAAGTACCCGCGTTACTGCACACCAAGGTTATCGAATGTTTTTTAATCGTTTTAGAAGATTGACAATTCATCTGTGACTGTCCTTCTCATCTCGTGATCACGTAAAAGTAGATTCATATTTCTAATTAATTTGAATAATTACAAACAACCACGATTACAAAATTCCGTATTCTATACATTAGAATCGTGTTCTAATTGTTTTGAAAGCACACATATGTTATTACATTTTCAATTTGATGATTCATAAAAATTTATTATTTACATAAAAAATATAGATACGGTGCCACATATATAAATATATCCTGATAAATTGCACAACATCTCCTTGTTATACATGCCAACAGTAAGAGAAGATGTAACATAGAGACCTCGAATAACAAATCTATAGATTATATTGGTTACTCGACTTTGCGACTTTCAACACTGCAGGGAAATCTAGCGTTTTCTTCTTGGGGAGGATTCTCTGATTCTGATGCATATTTTCTAGATTATCCACTTATCGTATGTACACGAGGCATAATTTAGATATTGTTCATCATCAGACACTATCTAGAGAATGCCTCCCGCATCTACAAAACAAAATTCTTATTAAAGTTTGATTTTTATTAAAGCTAGAGACGAATTAGGAAAAGAAATACACATTTCAAACATACTGGAAGTAACATTATTCTCTTAAGGTGTCTGACATTTACAACATCACTACGTCACAGACACATGTAAATTGACAATAGCATCGTTCGTCAGTGATACTATCTGCGTGAGAGATACATTTGACTTCTCACAGCTCACAACCAATAACGCGACATCACGTGTTTCGTAAGAGAGCGAGCGTATCCCGCTTCACATGTGGCGCCCACCATTAGTCTGAACCATAGTCAAATAGTTCATGTTAAAAACATATGGTCTACAGAAGACACAGGTAACTGATACATACAAGATCATTTTTCCTTATTCTGTTCTGCCTTTGGTTTATAAAACTTAGGTTTTATACAACAACAATGTGTTTTTTTTAAACGTCGCTATGTGTAAATGTGTAAACATTTTCGGCGATTATATGAAATCATCATTGTCACACAATCACAAGAAGAAGATGCTGAACATTTCAGCCACATATGCATAATATGAACACATATCATGTTATTAGTTTATCATACGACCTGATTTCCAAATGCTTATTTTCACTCTTTTATAACTTTGAAAAGTATGATCCAAGGGAGTGCAGTATTGCTCTAATAATTGAATTGGTTACAATCGTCGCGTTTGCCAAAAGCAATGATGGGAATTGTATTGTTATATATGAACCTGGTGTTTCGTAGTCTTTCATCTCATCTAATTTATTGTTATAAATACAGGGGCTTCGTCATCGTGCATTTAGTAATTATTACTTTGTGTCGCAGAACTACGGAAATCTGTTCGGGATCTCCGATGGTTAAATAAAGAACCAATTGACATACATATAGCGTTGAAATTTGCATACTTATATTTAAATTAAAGCATTTTCAAAGGGTACATTTGTTTCTCATTACCACGGGAACCATTCGGTATCATCATAAATAAGTCCGAGCTTGGCATCGACAAAAAAATAATATAGATATCGATTAAAAAAAATGTTCACTAACTACACATTCACATGCATTCATTGAGGTAAAAAAAAAATTAATAATTCCTGAAGACCAGTTTCGAATCTTACAAATGTACATCAAACATTTTTGTCTTGGATAGATATGTTGAAATCTGGCAGATTTATTTCATGTCACTTTTATTGAGTTTACAGAGTTGTTCCCAGTAACGGTAAAACAAGATGTTCTCAATGGCAGGCTTATTCCACGTGCACAGCAAATGTATTAGTAAGCAGCTATAACCATCCCTGTGGAAAGAAAAAAAAGAATATCACGCGTGTTAAAGGTTATTTTATGCCAGGTTGAAACGAGAATACATTATACGTACCTTTACACTTATATAATGAATTGTAATATCTGGAGGCGCTTTGACTCCCCGATGGTAGTAGCGTGCTACTCATCACGTAATACTGAGATATATGCCTTAATGAAATTATAAATGAATCATTCTGTTGTTTGTAGTTTGACGTGGGTTGACATAATCTTTACCAGACATTGCTGGGTCAAATCTCATACTTTATTGTATGACTGTCACTAATGCATTATGAGATTGTATGTTGCTATTCATTTCAGTCTCCAGAGTTTGTCAAATATATTGATTGTATTTGGGCTGTATTGTCGTTCTGATATACAACAGTGACAAGTATATATGTATGCAATATAATCCTACGTCAGCGAGTCACAGTTGTAAGCACTTTCACACACCAAAACAAGTGTTACATAAACAAATGTATCATTTATTATTCTTTCCAGCATTGGGCTAAGCTAGTACATCTAATTTGGACTGGTTCACGTTCCATTGGGTCGGTATTGCCACGTTAAAATGTTATAGTACTACTGTAAAATCAGTTTAAATTTGTGTTCCGAAATTACGATTTCCAACAGAGGGAAGTTTTGAATCACATCACTTTACAATGCGTTAGGACATATGTGTATTTGAATGTGCTCCAGTTACCCGGATACGATAAACCCAGGTTTTGTTAATACATGAATATCCCCGCTATTTATTTTCACCTTGATAATATACCATACATTCAAGAATAACGTTTACACAGCGGCGCATGCTAAAATTGTTCTCTAAAGTAATTATTATAGCAATACGGGAAGTAGCGCACCCGTTGATTCAAGAGTTGCCTCTTCTGTGATCGCGCCACAAATATGGGCAAGGTAACGTCGTATGTTAGTTATTGCATCGAGTACACATTATTGTCGACTCGTTCGGACTTGCATTGCTAGGTGCGTTGCTCCAGGATTCGTCTCGTGTAAAACGGATCTAATGCAAATTTGTGTTACGGAAATAATCTTCTTTCACGACCACCGAACATTAATCTGCATGATTGAGCTTCTCATTGTATGTGACTAGACATTTCCGTTATGATTTTTTTGTTTGAATTCATGTCATTTTAATAATTGCCTGCGGATCAATATTTAGCGTGTCTTATTAGTTTTGAGGTGTATGTCAAAATTGTCACGGTATTTTAATATCCGATGATCAAGCGAAAAAGCTATTATTGGAAGCGGGATAGATGACGAGACAGTGTTATCTGATGTCGAAAGGTACTAAACGTTTTTTTCTTTCAATAATGGCGGATGTTATTACAGCGATCAGTAATCACCATTGACATCGTTTGTGCATATATATATATATATATATATATATATATCAAATGCCATTATGACGCTAAAAAGAATACCTCTTTCCCTGTAAGTAAAACCGTAAATGTGAACAGTACATTGATGTACGATTTGAACTTCGAACAACGGGATTGTTTTGATATATTTCGAATAGGTAACTATCACTTGTTAGTGGTTACATTTTTTCCTCGGTAGTGCTGCACCAGTCAGTTTTTGTTTGTGTCACATTGTGACGTACATTGCATGTAATATATGTTCTATGAATATGAATGACAGTTTGAGGTAACTGAACCGAGGCAAATAAGTAATAACATATCCCACACTTTCATTGCCTAGTGAATTGTGTATACATAAAGTATGTGACTTCAACAACAGTTCGTATCTCATTAATTACTCCATGTGCTTAAAATAATTATATACTTCTATTTACATATAACACTTTGCATAATACAGTGGCATGCCAACAACCCTTTTTTGTTGACAAATTAAATACTAACAGGAGTATGAAGAGACACCTTTACAACGCTATGTACTCAATGAAAACAGTAAAAGCAAATGCCAATGAATGTGCTACTTCAAAGGTTGTGGCAATACATACATTCAAACTATATAATTACACTTCATTCAGTATGGACATCGCAATGGAACAAAACTACCCGGTATGATTCGCTCAAGCAGACACTTCACAAGACGTATTCAGACGGGATTTTATCTTTTATTTCGTAAAGTAGTACTCTATGTTCATTTTAATTTGCACCTTGATGTGAAATATTATCGCGTCAACCTACTCTTGGTTTAAGCATGGTTCTTGATATTCGATTTATGCAATTTCCCTTTTAAAGAACAAAATCTAATTCTGTACATTCTGTACATATCTCATTATATTTAAGGTATTTAAATTAGTTTTGACATGTTTCACTTTTGAAGTGAGTGTGGCATAATTCAGTTATTTTATCATTGTCCGAAAAATGGAAACTTTTGACGAGAGCTCCACGTCAATCCACATTAGAACGTGCGGGCGATCTATATGCTAGCCATATTGTGACAATGAAAAGTTACCTGCGAAAATCAGATTTATGAGACGAGGGTATTTGTGTCATTACAGTAATTATGAGTTTATTACTGACTACCACATTCACCTTAATATAGCTCCAAGACATGTATTCCATATCCGGTTATTACCGAACATTGTTGTGAAATCAACCAGTTTTATGTTCTTAGTTACATTTCTGGCAATATCGGTTTCAGCAACTAATTGGCCCATTGTACATTAGCGTACTTCATGAGAGTTTTGGAATGGCGTTGATTTATTTATAGGTATGTACTTGGGCATCTGCAATTTCAAATATATTATCAAGTGATCATCCAATCAAACAAATGCAGCCATGTTGATTCAGGCATGATATGCACATACAGAAGGTGTTATAGTTGACGCTTTTCTCGTTAGACTGTGGTAACCGTGCGTTACAAAGACTGTTATAATGGTAGTCATATCAATTAATGTGTCAAAATATTAACCACATAAATTGCAAAACAATTTATCATACCAGAAGGTAACACACGAGTGCATGCACCAAGAGGGGTATGACATTTACTATCTTGCTGTAGGAAATGGGCTTCAGTATGAAGTACATACAAATGGTGTCGTTATGACAATATATGTGTGACTAATATATTAAGTATTTTATCTATTCATCTAACGTGGTAATACAATTGCTGATTCCTTTGTGTATTCATTAAAGTCACTTTACTATTTTCTTAATAATTGTAAGTTCATTAATGATGTTCGATACATAGTCAAGCAGAAAGATTATGTTTACGTTTATTGCAAGTGAAAATTCATTTTTTCCCGCAAACACATTATGACCTCATTGATATAAGATTGTAGAACTACAAAACTCATGGCAACAGATATAGATGAAACAACGTGATAAATCTTTGCCCTTACCTGAATGCCTCGTTTCTTCCTATATGTCAGTCGATTCATAGCGTACATTTCAGCATGTGAATGGTATGTATCATTTTTTTTCAAATTTTTTGCATCTGATAGTAAGATAGGTAGACCAACTTTCCGATACATGTACACATACCGTATGACTGACTAACCCCTTTAATCGAAGAATACCTGCGCCTTGTGGTGATATTGACGATGCCGATCAAATAACATTTCAGCTATGCCGGAGGGACATGATAAATCATGTAAAGGCTAGCTTAAATATAACATGATATCAAAGTTAATACAGCAAAAAGCCTTCCGGCGTTACATCTGGATGGTGAATGGAAAAGCTTCTTTGCATACTGTAGGGTATTTTGTCATCACAGACAGTCAACATTCGGTCGAAATGTCTCTATTCTATTCTATTCTATTCTATTCTATTCTATTCTATTCTATTCTATTCTATTCTATTCTATTCTATTCTATTCTATTCTATTCTATTAATTATACATCAATGTGGAATTAATACAAATCCCAGTAGAATTGAATAAACAGATAATTCGACCTCAAACAATACACAAAAACGCATCTCGCCAGAAAATGAAATTAGTCGTGTGCTTGAGGAAGCATACAATATTCTGCTTCAATAATATTAAAAAAATGATGATATGATGCAATGATAATTGACCTTGTATATATGCGAAATAGGGAAATACGTGGCAAAATATAGCACTATAACTATAGTACTTTGACGTGATTAGAAATTCTGTGGAACGATGTGTAGCGTTGCATGAACAGCGTTATGTGTTTCCCCAATCTATGCCATCCATTCACTGAGAAATAGAGTCCTTTCACTAACCGACTTCTAATTTTGAAGTTTCTAAAGACGCGATCAGAGTGATTACATGGGAAGCATTGATACTGCACATTATAGTATTGAAGTTATTGAATGTAATTTAGTGGACAGCATTCTGTCTTTGTACACGAGCTCATTGCGCATTGCATATGCATGTGGCATGAATCGAAAGCTCTTATATAATTGGAAAACATATGCGGGAACGTGGTAGGTTTTCCAATTACGGCAGCTGTTGTTGTGTGGGTGTGTCGTGCGTTTGGGAATGCACGAAGGCAAAAGGTCTCAAAGGACACGAGGTGAAATTTCCAGCAGGCGAGTGAGTGACAAATGCTGATTTTATTCAAGTATTGTGTAGCTGTCATTTCCACTCGTTTCCTGAATCAGTGCAACATTTGTATTGAGGTTTGAAGTACTCAAGATCTTCTTGTGGATTAGTAAGAACTGGCAAGTCAGCAAAGGGGAACTATTTTTTTTATTCTCAGAAAGGTCACCGGGATCAATATGACATAGCTTGTGTCTTAACATGCTTGTACCGACTTCCCACCGAAAAACAGGATAATTTTTCTAAAATCACAGCGATATATTTGTGTAAGACTGTATTACGTATAATATTAAAACCATATAAATGCAAATCACTGTCCTCATTTTCTACTGATATGTTTACGTAGAAATTGTATATAATGGCGAATGTACGCATACATTTATTTGTTGATTGAATAAAAAATAAAATCTCAAAATTCCAAGATCGTAATCACTTAGATTGTTGTTTTTTAACACTAATTTTATTCGCTTACAAATCCAGCATCTACAAATAATACCGTGGCAGTGTAGTAAATGAGTTGAAACATGACCGTATAAGAAAAAAATAATCTGTTGTTTTGTTGCGATATCAACATATTATATTTTAACATGCGCTTGTTATAGTAGGAATGGTAATATGGTGTGCATGCATGCACTATTCCGCACGATTATTCTCAGTGTATAATAAATGTGTTCTAAGGAAAGATAAAAAACAGGTATTGGTTAAGTCAGGCGTATATATTTATAAGCAATACTAGCTTCATCGTGATTAATTTATCTTATTGAATTATTCATTACTTGCAAACAAACATATTTGCCCGTTTTCCGTCAACCGATTTTATAGCAATATAAATGGAAATATAACTTACATCCTTTCAATCATTCAACACACTCGAAGACTGAGTGTTATTGAAAAAAAATGTCATAAGGTTAATGCTCACCCACCGAATTTGTTCAATTTATTTAATCTTATTTATAAGTTTTATAATCTTATTTAATCTATATCTCGAAAAATGTTACTATTGAATCAATCGCCGGTAAAAAAATCTGTCGCAGTTACGGAGTGAATGACTCAACTGCGATATTTTTTTATTTACTTTTTCTGCAAAGTTTTACCACCAAATCCATGCTCTAAGTATATGTATAAAAGTATTATTAGGTCCGTTTTGTTTAATTTTTGATTTTCATAACCATATGGCATGTCAGAAACTATGGTATATAAAGGTAAAGGAAGATTAGTTGATAATCGTACTGTCACTGGAATTTATGGTTCTTCAATTAAACCTATAAACCAAATACGAGTGTGCATTTATATATATGAATTAGTTAGGTAATCCATGATGAGCTGCTTTGACATAATACAATTCTGTCCACTGTGACAATGATTTTCAGATACACAATTTGTCAATGTTAGTAGAGGGGGACAGCGCAGTAAGATTTTTATATTTTTATTATAAAACACAAAAACATTGCCTGGTGGATAGATATATGTCAGTTTATACAATATACACACGTATATACAATAATAGTATTGCTGTAATACACCGAAGACAAATAATGCATGTTAGTGTACTATGGGTGGTAGCAGGTTATCACTGAGTGACATACGCGTCGAGAGAAAAGGTCAGGACATGTGTTACATGTAAAGGTTATTTTTATGGCTCTTCAAAATATTTATTCGTAAGTCGTTTCTACTGAAATGTATGAATGTGTTTCGTTTGCTAGACGATTAAGATATAAATAGATCAGAATAAAACACGTACAGTCAGCGTCAGTCGAGTATCGGCAATACGTTTCCGAGTTGAGATCAAAGAGCAGGATATTGAATGCGGGACTGTTTGATCCGTAATGAGTTACATTATAGAATATTTCGCATCTCGAATACCTGCGAGATATGAATGTCTGATATAGAATTCGTATAGTTTAAATGTAACACACAACAAGAGGTATGCCGGCAATTACGTCATTGATTGTAACATCACTTTCACGATAATGATATATTCAATAGCACGAGCCGTTGCACCTGATTTAAGCTGATGGTTAACCATTGAATGTTTCAGGATTGCGTTATTTCCGTTGCTCGTCACGTAACTCTTTTTGGTTTCACAATCTACTAAATATGTAGCTTAAAAGCGGTTTAATTCCCGCAAGGTGGATTGTTATATTATAGCGATATGGTTTTAGTGGTATCAATCCTTGATTGGACGAACCTGAAGCTTAGGGCATACTCCCTGGGTCTGATACAATATTTGAACGAGTCATGTAATAACGAAAATAGCTCTAATGATTTTTAACACCCTGGTCTCAGACTGTTTATTACCAGATGAATAGACCGTTTCAATACTACCCCTAGATTAGAACTTCTAATGTTACTTTAAATAAAATGTTATCGTGGCAACGTTTGCAGTATTCGCGTGATTGTCCAGTCAGTATTTTCTTGCAAACCTGTTTTTAGTTGAGGGACCATGATTTCTGTGAAATGTTAGCGTTATTTTATGATCAACAATTCGGCAGAAGACATTATTATAAACAACTAAATTTAGTGTGAACAAATTTTCATTTAGTTTTGGTCGGTAACTTATAGCGCACATCGAATACTGTGTGGTGCTTTAAATTTCAAGCCTTATTTTGCATTTCAGCTTGCCTGATGAATCACGTGAATCTTAGGCTAGTTTAGCGCGACCCCAAAGCAGAATTTGAACCAACGAATAATTGTGGAAGTATAGTTGTCAATGCGAGAAATAATTTAAAATGAAATGACGTATCTACGTTTTACTATTATAAAAATACCGAACTACATATTGTTTCGAGTGCATTTAGAGAGGGCGCACCGGGTGAATTCTCCACTACTCATAGGCGCTCGTCACACAATTCAACGCGATGATTGTTGTACATTGTTATTTTATCCTTTAACCAGAACTAATCCAGCATTTTTTTTGTTACCACATTTGGTTCCGGTAAAATAACACTTGGCCAATGAAACTATGTCCTTTCATTACACTGAACATCTCTCGGAGTGGGGATGGAGTTGGTGATGGTGGCCGTGGTGGGGGTCAACAGTACATATGTATATTATGATAAAAATAATGCTAGTATGAAGCGCATTGAGATTAAATGAATATGCGACTCTATTGAGGCCTATTCAGGCAAAATGTTACAATATAATTGATTAGTTCATTATTGTTCATTGATGTCTGCATCAGCGAATTTAAACGTCAATTGCAAAAAAAAAAAAAAAAAAAAAAACAATTTGGGGACGGAAGTTCATAATTCCATTAAATTTAGCTCATGCAAACCTAAAAGTAGCTGGCTAGTAAAACAACGTTTATACAAATTTTGATGATGTGTGGCGGACATATTATCACTATACAAACTTACATACGATACAGTCTTCTTTTTATTTATTCAAGACATTCTAATAACATTCCACCGACTTAGTTTTATCTGCTGTAGATAATCTTTGTTGTTACGATAGGTATCAGTGCAGTGTATTTCGTATACTTATTACATAGGGACATGCACATACATGTCAACGACCTCATGTAGTACATTGTTTTCGTGTTTATGCGACGGGGTGTGTACAACGTTTCTCTAGTTTTAAATTCTAAGCTAACCACGTGCATAGGACAAGTAGTATTTCTCACGCATCTTATTCGGTTATAACAACGCTAATAGTATGAACCATATAGTGTTGGTTTTATTATCTAAATATTGATGAAACATGAAATTGTAGCAAATCAATGTTTTGTTTACAACCTGGGTATTGTCAACCCAAATTTCTTGACTCTCAATCACCTAACGCAATCAGCTGGTACAACATCCGATAATGAACATTTGGAACGTGTAGTTAGAAGTCAGGTACCACGATAATTACCGAGCCCTAATTACACAGTGTCGTCTGAGACATTTTGAAGTACGTGATTTCATATTTCATGCAATTATCGATGTTTAGATGTTTCTCAAAGCATACTACAGGGGTACTCATTCTACAATCTGCATATCCAACATACAATAGTTATAAAGTAGGAAAGCAAACTTTTATATGCAGAAATCCTTCAGTAAAATGGATCGATTTGTCCGGTATTATTGATTAAACTTTTGGTCGCGCTGCTTTTCAATCTCTTGTCGTTCAAATCCCACTCATATCCAGCTGCTGTGTGGTATTAATTGAAGATGTTAGTAGTTGGTTTCGTTTCTATTTCTCCCGAGTCATGTATTTTATTTAAAATACGGGACTGAACAGGTTAGCATATTTGAGATATTTGTTAATGTGCCGGTTTGATATCGCTAGTCGATACACATGCTGCGTTTATGTTTTATAGTAAAAAATCGATGAAACATAAGAAAATACATAACACTAATTAAAAGCTTTTTGGATATCGTATGTGTGTGTCATATACCCGAGCGACTCATCTACATACCACAGGTTCTGGAACAACTATATAACCTATGGCAAACATAACCACTCCGTACCCATTGAAAATAGACAAATTTAGATACAACGAAGTAAGCAAGTAAAATATCAGCCTGATTCACATTAAACTGGGCGATAAATCGTCGCTGGTCAAATTACACCACATAATAACGCCGCAACCTCTATTTTGTATTTCAGGATGGATCCTATACACCTAACACATGGAAGTGTTAATATGCCGTGTTGTTCCCTAACCAGTCCTTTTTCAATGTATACGGGGTGGATTTAATATACAAGGAAGCGTTTGATTGGTTATTTTTGTTTTGCTTTCAATTTTTGTTTTGAAAAATGGCAAGCCACCAAAAATTTGTACAAAAAGCTGGCAGGACAATAAGTACATCAATACTAACTGGTAGGATGGATAGATAGATATATAATTGGTATATAAAGTAAAACACACATTTTTCTGTAAAGGCCGCCATATTGAAAAACACGACTTTTTCATCTCCATGGAAACCAGTCATGCATTTATGCCTATGACTATGCACGGTCCATTAATACGTATTAACAGAACAAAAAACGGAGATGTGCTCAACATGGTTCATTTTTTCAGCGGACATCGCTGTCATAGCCTTTTCATCACGCAATAATGGCGGTGCGGGGCTTTTTATTTTAATGATAATTCTCCGAAATGTCGAAAATAAATATGTATGCGCAGTTTGCTCGAGGAGAAATTGACTGTGTGGTGCGCGCGCCGTCGACCATGGCGCTTGTATTTATGTTAGCGTAGGACCTTCACGAGCATAAAACAACTTATCGAAAATAAATATGTGTGTGCAGTTTGCTCGAGAAGAAATTTTCCTCAAGCACTGTTCTGTTAACTGGGAAGCACGTGACATCGATCGACCAATGAAAAATGTGTCATTTCATTGACAGGCAGAGAACGGTACCATAATATTGCATCACTGCTCAACTTTTTGGCAGAATTGTTGTTTATATAAATATGTTCTTCCGTGAGTTTGAAATAAACCATTTTTTGAACTGTAACATTACAAAAACCAACTTTTGCAATTGATGAAAACATTTTTGTTTAAAAAGAAGTTTCTTAAATCTGTAGTTTCACCTCACTCAATAATTAATATATGATATTACACGATGCTATTTTACACATCTGCGTGTGCATTACTTGCACAGCGAGGTGGTAAATGTAATAGTTTAGGTAGATAACCTTTAATGAGTAACTACGCACTCACACACAGCAGGTTGTTAACATTTCCGGGATTCTTATTCTTTACACTTAGGGTGAAGAGGCGTAAGATACAAGGATTCCGCAAATGTATCCACTCGGGGAAATGTACCCCCGTATAAAAAAGTAGCCAGCATTACACCTTCAGCAACCGGCAGCTGAAGTTTAAACATTGCTTAGTTGTATGTATGTTTTGTTTTTATTCTGTATGTCTTTGTTGGATATCGGTATATTTAATACCAGAAAATCTTTGCGCACAACATTGTACTACATTACGCAGAAGCGTGTTGTGTATGTAACGCTGCCTTTCCACGGGCGAGCAAGTAACACCGGAAGTCGACTAACTGGGATATTTAGCGTTATTCTAAGCTCCACTTTAAAACTACTAGTTTTAGAACTATAATGTTATTTAGTGTTATTGAAGGAAATGTTATTTTAAATTACCCGTTTTTTTTAATAATACCGATTTGGAATTAATATTTCCGAATCATATTTTGGGAAAGAATACAAACTTTGTAACCATGATCAATAGCGAATATATGTATGATAACGCTCATAACGATGTTCTAAATATGTTGATACAAGGGTAGAATATAATATATATGATGTTCCTTGAATATCATTGAAAACCGCATGTCATCATCGTCGTGTGTTTACATGGTAATATCATATAGTAATATTATTACGTATTTGTTTTCAATTTATAGAACGGTCTGAGAAAAGGAATAGTTTTTGTGTTGTTACGATATGTTGCGGGTAATGACATTATTGATTAAAAAAGCATTCATTTCAACCTGTTAATATACGAGAAATCTCATATAGTCGTAATCTTTTTAATAATGAAATATTAGATATGCTTTTTCCATGTACATTCGCAATATGCGATTCACTTGCCAGTTATTACATATATGCTTTTTTAGAATGTTGTCAAGCGTGATCCACAGAATAGAGAAGCAAGTCTATTTCTTATTTAGAATTTCCAATTACGCTTCGAATATAAAAACAATATTTATTTACAAATTAGTAACGAAACTATTGTGCACAAATTGTGAATGTTATGCCAGGATTTCCGTATTATGTAGTAACAAACATAGCCATTATGTATCTTCATTTCTGCAAGATTTGACAGTAACTCAGTGACGATGAGTATTGAATGGCCATGGTCAACAGATCGATATTGTCAAAGATAAGTCTTCGCGCGCCACCTGGTACCTTCTTGGTCCAATTGTTCGATGAATGTGTTTCGCATCTATGAAAAGTTGAACGAACTCACGCAGGATTCACAGTATATATATATATATATATATATATATATATATATATATATATATATATATATATATATATATATATATATATATATATATATATATATATATATATATATATCCACATTAGTAGTGAGGCTTATTTAGGTACCACTCTTGCTGTGAAAAATAAGCTCAGATAACTAACTACTTTCATATTTCATGTGAACTACGCCGAATGCGACGTGAAACTTACACACCTACTTACAATGAGTTCGCGTAGCGCACTATCTACTGAACATACAACATGATCACATATAAAACACTATTTGGTATTGAATTACAACCATTAAGGTTGTGTGATACAAACGTGTACTTTACAGCGTAAAATAAACACAATCCTATTACAATAATATATCATCGGCGCCTATCAAAGCAATCAGCGGTCTACGCAATGCAGTTTGCATCTTGGCAGCTGGTCAGGCGAATGTCTATATACATTGTAATTTAAAAAAGAGATAAAAGCTGATGGAATTGAAATAAGATTTATTTAAATGAAGGTAGGAATATTGCTTCTTTGAAAGCAGCCAAAAATAATTTCTTTATATATATATATATATATATATATATATATATATATATATATACTGCAGGTATACACCATTAAATATCTTTATGTAACGTACAATCAATTGTATGCACAAATTATATGTTATATATATTATGTGACACATGATTATTGCAATTTAAAGACCTTTGTGTAATTATAATTGATGTGCGTGTAAATAGGGCAGATAATGGCGCCAACCAGATCCTTGAATTAACTTGACCAGACGGTGGAAATAGTTCCGCCGTCTTTGTATAGTGTCTTCCTCACAACAAAGTTAATAATGTTCGGTACGATGCGGAATTATTTATTAGTCTTCCCAACATTATTTTGTCATATCACATTGTAGTTTATTTGGTTGTTGCCATAGCAATTATAATAGCTTTCCTTGAATTTTATTGGATGATGACCATGGACATAACAAGTATTTATTGAGCAAGACAGTTTTAAAGAAGAAATCGAAAATAAAATGTTTTCACTAGAAATGATACAAATATTTTGCAAAAAATAGAGAATTGATGATATCTTCACGAAAGGAACATATCTGACAGAGGTACACCCAATGTACCTACAGGCCAAGTATCAAAGCTAGTTTGGATTTTCAAGAAGAAATCGACAATAGACGTACACGGACGGAATGACGACGACGAACAATCACCTATTTATGAGCAGCTCCGCTCTGTTGAGCAGCTCCGCTCTGTTTAACTTTGATGACAGAGTACACACAATACACAGTGTCATTATTTAATACCATATCCACTACTTGAATATGTTTTCTCAAATTGTATGATATGATTGCAAACAAAACTTATTTTCATAAGCGTAATTGAATATTGTTAAGTAATGTGTAATGATCTTTATGATTTTTCTTCAGTAATACATAAAATCACGGGGTAAATAGATTAATTAATTTTCCTCTACATGAACATTACGTCGAAATAACGGATACATCTAATGACACACGTATACATGTTCACATGCACGAGCAAAGGAATTATTATATACACATCTACTTATATCTACAATTTTATAAAAATGTTCTTAGTTATAATGCTTATATATTCCTTGAGGTCATTTATATTTAGAGGTTATGTACTACTGCTTAATTAACCCTATTAGTTACATACATTTATTTACAAAGTGTAATTTGATAAATAGAGATCGCTACTTTTCAATCGCCAAACGTACTTTCAAATGCACTCTGCTGGATGACGGACAACAACTATATTCCTGGAAACATCAGACTCGATACACTACAGAGTACTTCGCCTCACACATATGAATGAATGTTCCAGTCAAATGGAACTATGGTTCTAATAGAGGTCTAACGTGTTACGTCACAATGTCTCCAGCACGATATGTTCAACACGTAATACATATGGAGAATCCTGAGCGTAGTTTTCACAAAGGCTCTTATAATTGAACAACGACGTTACGAATTACGTGTGTGAAAGACCTCTAGACCTATACATTACAGTAGCATTTCAGTGCATATTACGCTTCGGCTATTTAAAATGTACTTGTATTTCGAATTCAATAAAGTGAAAGTGAAGTTTTTTCATAAATCTAATGCCGGAAACATTAGAATTTACGTGCTGTAAAATATTTTCGCTGATAACGAATGGTTCTGTGAATATAAACTCCAACGCATGCACCTTTTTTCCCTATATTTTACATTCAACTCATCAACAACTAGAGAAGATAAACTATATGCAAAATACCGAAAAAGAATATACAGCGAAAATGACTTGTTTACGTTAAGTGCCTTGCGCTCGAAAATCAAATAACGGCGTTGCTGCTGCTGTAAATATTAAATAGAAATGTGTGTGTCCCTGTTAATACATCTTATGTGCAACGTCATCACAGCAAACTAGGGATATTGATCAATGAATGACATTTGTTACCAAACATTTGCATGCTTGCAAAAATGTAAACAAATGACATCACAGTTGGATGACCTATATCGTGCGATGGAAATGAAATGAACAATGCAAAACGGAATTCGAGCTATTATCTGTCATTAAATTATTGCCAAAAGTAGTAAAAAGAATTATAATAAGGTCGTCACAAAGATATCCTCAAAGTATGCACTCAGAGATTAAAAGGTCAAATCGATATTTGCTACGCGTCGGTTGAGACGATCACTGAAATGCATTCGTGCATACTTTGCGGCATTCTTATGATAATATCAGAATATATGAAATGAGACAGTAAATAAAATACACTTCAATAAAGTTTTCTGATGCAAATACAAAAAAGAAAATAAGAATGACATCCCAAAGTGTAAAAATCATCGTGGGTTAAAACGATCATTTACATAAACACACGAACAAACGTTGGTCTTTTTGTGCAACGATAATAGGCAGGTTATGGGGATAACCGGACTCCATGTTGTCTCGATTGACTAACAAAAAGCTTTTTATATTTTAACACAAATCGGCATCGATGGTATTATTACAATCGTTAACACAATTTTTGCTATTTGTGCAAAATTTAATGTACTGTCTGTACAGTGTGGAATATAGAAATATATTTTATTTTCAACAATTTATTTTATTTTCACGACGTACCGTTGTTGTTGTGCCTGGTGGATTACATAATGCGTAAATTAATATATATATATAATAGTAGTACATAATATAAATGCTAATGATGTTTTCGGACACACTTCTATCAGAAAATGGGATATTGTATTATAAGTTAATTTCTTTATGTTTATAAATTATGGTTATTTTCAACTGTTTCGTAATTCCCTGTGATTGCATAAAGTAAGGTACTAGGTCTGTGATCGCGATGTTCCAATTCGAATGATAACCCGACACGCTACAAATTAAAATATGAGACATCGCATTTGCTACATTCCTAAGAGGCGTCCTTGGGAACTTTTCATCAACGCATTTTTTATTGTTATGTTTGGCAATGAGAAACTTGGAAATAGGCGTCAAAGCATAGATTGCGAGAGTTTTTGCCAGCGTATATTCATATTTTTGCATATGATTGGGATACCTTGGCAAAAGATAAACACATTTAGAAGAGGTTTACCATGAAGTTACAATTTGTAACAACACATACACTATGTAACAATTTTCTATTAAATGACAGGGTGCTATAGACAGCAAGTACACTCACCAACTTAGAGTCAATTCAAAATCGAAAGCGGCGCTGAGGAATTCATTATTGCAATTGCAACAAAAGTTTGTGTAAACACAAAACCCTAACTAGCTTAAGACTTTGCAAAGAGTACAAACATATTTGGTTGCTAACCTTTCGATGAGCTGACACAGACCATTACATATAGTTCAACGAGCCGATTTGTGAGGCATAGAACTAAATTCATTTCATTCATTTATTCATGTTAAATTCAAATTGCAGGTGACAGACAGCTCGCCATTTCTACGCACATGGCCATGCCTTATTACCCTCGAAGCCGATTTTAAAAGCCATTGGATCATGGTCAATTTAAAAAAGAATCTATTTAATGTGAACTAATTCGCTGCACAGCCGTGGCCCGGTAGTTGTACTTGCATTATAGCATTGGACTTGAGTGACACACGTCAAGAGCTAAACAGCGACATACTTCCGCCAACATATTGACGTTTGCATTAGAAAAGTATACCGACTTGTAATTACATGGTTATCTGTAAGACAAGGGCATGTCACAAGAGAACCAATGCTTGCAGTTTCCACTTAAAAATCTCGTTATTTTTTGCTACGAAACAGTAAGCACTGAAAGTATGTCATTATAAAGAACAAAATATGGTTATGTAGGGATAGTAGTAGACGATTTTTTTTTCTGGTCTATCTCGGCAATGAGAACAATTTAGTCTGGATTTCGGTTTTTCACTTCAGCATTGGAAGCGATTGGATGCATAGCTACTTGATATATATATATATATATATTATGAAGGACCATGACCTTGTTGATCGGATCTATATTGTCAATCTCCAGCTTGTATAATTTCACCTTATATTATATTATATCTTATATTCATGGTGATATATACACGTTAAATCGACACATGTTCCCAGTAATTATAAATTTGCGTACAAGGTTTTTCATTTTTTCCGCATTCACCCAGTCGTTATACTTCGATTATTACACTCATTCTCCACGGATAAATATAACTCGAAATTCTTAGTATCATTGTTCATTTAATAAACTATATGACTACAAAGCTAGAACACTATAGCTAATAATAAGATGTTTATCTTAGATTAGAAGCACCGGTCTTCAAAAAACAAGATGGTTACTGAATAATTCAGGTGCAATACAGCAATATTGTATGTTTATTCCCCCGTGTATGTATATGTATGCATATATGTGGCATATACCCATAATGTAATGGGAATACTGGAGTGCGATTACGCGGTTAGAGCGCGTGAGAGAAGGTTATGCTGACACATGTCATTATTTATGATCGATACACATCAACGAAATAGTAAATATATCAGCATGATCTGATGTTCATGTTATTCCTATGTGATTACAAAAAGATGCCCCCGTGGTTTACTGTAAGATGCTCTTGTAAAATACGGGACATTTGTATTGACATAAATTGATATCATGAATGGTCACTGTGGATGTCAATATCAAAATAATTGCAACGTATTCTCCTTCGAAAATCCCATTAAACCGTGGGCGGGCTACGATAAGGATTATTGCCGTGATTTATTTTATTTTGCAATTGTATAAGTAATATTAGATTCATGGGAGGTTGAAATATTATACAATGAGTAATTGCATTGAATGTACTATACAGATTCGAAATGCTACATAATGTCATCTCAATTATGTTATTAGTTGCAAATCCGACAATGAATCAAATGATATATTATAGCGATTCGGTCATTACTATTAGTAAAATTGTATGTAAGCAGAGAAGAGGTATGTGTTAAAATGGCATCAGACCATATTTCCTAAACCTAACATGAAACATTCAGGAAACGTTAGTAAATCGACCAAATCTAGGTTAATTTGCTGAAAATACAGTTAGAATACATTCAGCTTACCCACGAATGATTCATATAGATGCAAACGTTGATTATTAAAACATGTATCATTTACACAATCATCTCATTACTTCCACATATATGAAACCACTAGTATTGTCCATAGGTCTATAATTCATAGATACATAAACTTGGCAAATGACTGTGTTTTAACGAGGTGGCATTCAACATATTCTCTAGTGATAAAAAATAACCTGAGGAACTCGATGACCCATGTGAACCCATACCCATGCGATTTAACTATCATTATTGCCTGTTATTTGAGTGGTATATGTTGTTGCATGTGACCCTGTCGTTATGTAGATCGCTCGCAGGCTGTCTTCTCACATGCCGAATGGAAACTTAGACAAACTACCAACAACTGTCTACTCTGGAGGTGATTCTCGTGTTGCCCTTTGTAGTATGTAGTGGGATAATTGATTGGAAGTTTGATATTTAAAGCACAGCGTGTTATAGTGCTTTTTGATTATGGCACAGCTGTGACATGCGTGGCGAAGATCTGTACTTATTCATAGCCAGTTACTATAATGCACATGGCATATATAAACCGGTCCTTATGTCAGGATGGTCTAACGTAATTCACCAGTCTAGGGAATGCATACTTCTATAAAAAATTGGATGTCATTATGCATTAGGCTCATGTAATGTAAAAGTCATAAATCCAAAATCCGCTTAAAATTTAGACCTTCATATAATGACTGACCGCAATATTCAGATGTTGAGAAAGAAAACAAGACTATTTGTATTCATATATACAGATGTTATCACATGAAAACAAAAGTTTTGTAATGCAAAGAATATTGACAGCCATAAACTGATGAATTTAAGATATTATTAACGTTTCATACTAGGCGAAAGAAACTGGCATTGACGGCATCTTGTAGCAACTGCTATAATTTTAGAATTTTTCGACTAAATCGTGTAAGAACCCCCTATTACTAATGTGATTATGACAATTCATCGTTTTATCATTCACTGCTCTCGCAGATTGTACCCGTGTATAATTTGAAATGAATTTTACGATGCAAAAATCTAGAATTTCGAAGGTAACCTACACTTTTTGTTCAGTTCTTTGTTCATTATTAAACATTATGGTCGCCAGGTATACATACTCTATAGAGTAATGGTAAGCACATTTTATAGGTCATGGTTACAACACATTCATTATATCCAAATCACCTCGTGCAATGATTGTGACTTTTTAGCACTAAAATGATCGCCATTTGTCCATCCTGTATTAGTCCATGAGACAAATGCATGTATGACGTTTGAATGAAATCGGCTCAGGCAAGTTTGGGAAATATTTGCGGACGGAAGCGAAATTATAAGTCCCCCTTTCGAAGTACCTCTGAACGGGAACTAACAAACCGATGATGCAAAACAGGTTATAACTGTTTAAGTGGACAACCATTAAATGGAAGTAAATTTTTAATAGTGGATATGTTTGACAGTCGCATATTCGCCCACTGACTTGCCGCCTGCAAATAATGATCTAGTTTATGACACAATAATAAGAATAAAAACCCTTATCTTATATGTTTGTGTAGAATACATATTACATTTACTGCTTTTCTCGATGTAATAACAGAAATAATACAAAATTATGTCAACCCACATTGCGTTATAGTCTTCGGAGTAAATACAGTCTGTGTATAATTTAGAACAAAGTTCATGGGTTAAAAAATATAGCGTGCTCACTAATGTGTTCTTACTACAGTTTGTTTCGTGTTAAGGTAGAGATGCGGGTTTGTGGGCACTTGGGAGTGAGATTTTTTTTCTGCTTTTTATTATCCAAGCAGTCTTGGCTATAGACTGTTGAAATTTTGTAGAATTGTGAATAGTGGAACATACTCAAAAAACGATTTTAAAATATAGATAACAGGTGCAAACATTCTCTCTTTTGAAGGCTTAGCAAGATTTAGCAAGGCTGTACATAAATAATAAAAAAGAAACATGGTGAAAAAAAGAAATGACGGGATCTCCATATTATGCACTATATTTAACTTTTAACAAAACGATAATACATTTAAATTTGAAACTGTTACAGCCATTTTAATTATGAGCATTAGCAAACTTCTTAGGTTCTTTTTAGTGCACATCCTAGAACTTTTAAAAAAATAGCTCCTAGACGCTTTGACCTTTTGTTTTGAAATTTTCACAAATGATTGACAATGTGTTTATCTTCAAAACGCCGCCAGGGCATTGTTTTTGGCTGAACAGTGTTACAACAATCGTACAGACAACTAGCCTAGGTGTTAATTTATGCATAAACTTGAAGTAGTGAAATTTGGGCTGCTGCCCTGCAAAATTGACAATTGGTAGACAGTTTTCAAGACGGCGCTTTCTTCATAGTAAACAGATGTACCCACAAACCAATTTTGACAGGAAACAGAAGCATGGTTTAGGAGCTATTTTTTTAAAATCACTTTTGACCAAAAAAGCACATTTTTGTGCATATTTCAAACTACAATGTCCATAAAAAAAATACTAAATTTTTTTTCAAATTTATACAATAAGCTTTCCGAAAATATATAGTTTTGTGGCCAAGAGAGGTCATCTTGGTTTCCTAATTAACTAATTAAAATACCTGTCAGGTAAACTGCATCTCCACCTTAAGTGCAGACTTGAGAAATAACATTAATTGGCATCTCTAGTGCATGAATATGTTAATGTATGTTGCAACTTCTATTAAAAATGGGAAAATTCCTTTCTTTGTCTAACAAGTTGGCGGCAGAATTGTTTGCATGTAACTTGTTACTGACCAGACAACGTTAGCAACGTTGGAATATGCTCCCAGTGTGATATGACTAAAACAGAAGCCATTTGAATATCACCATCGTACACATGAGTTTTTTAGTCTGTCATAATAGGAGACGAGTTCAAATAATTTGAGTTGAATTTTCTCTTCTCATTACAATGAGTCATCATTGTATTCTAATTTTTACTATAGCATAAATGCATCAATCTTATGACCATTAGGAAATTACAAGCTGTCATCGACTGTGCTATTTTTTGTACTCCTGTATGAGACATATAATTTTAAGTCCAGTATTCATGTATATGTTACCTTTAATGCTTTATCCTATGGATAGTGTTATAATTATTCTTCAATTTAAGATTCAATCGACAAAACTGTTGAACCAATCCTGCGCCATTTCCATGGTTGCACGAGTCGTCACGCCGACAGTTTATGAAAATTGAACGCGTCATTTCAGTAAAGATACGACTCACTGGCATCCTATTATACATAAAGTTTTGATTAAAAAACAGTAAGCAACTGTCTTTGTGTTACAATTATTCTCTGTTTATTTCAGAAACTAGAACTCAGTGAAATTAGTTCCGTCTTCGCTGAAACGATAATATGGACAAGGGTTTTAATGACGTAGAACAACCAGCGTAAAAAAACTGTAATTTCTGTTCAACATACATTGGCCACTTGTGTATGTGATAATATACAATAATATCATCAGAAGATGCAATTCGTCATGGATGACTATCTTGAACTTTTCGGTTGAAAACTATCCATCCAACTGAGTGTTTGACAAATGTTATTAAACGATATTCCTATAATACTTTGCAGCCCTTCGTAGACACTTGTTCGGCTATGTGCGATAATGATGCAAAACGAACTAGTGAAATTAGTTGAAATATATATATATATATATATATATATATATATATATATATATATATATATATATATATATATATATATATATATATCATGAGTTGACCCCCAATAAAAATGCGACCACTTTTCTCCTTATCCCTCAGATTTATTATGGGATATATCGGGGCGCTGCAGCCGACTTGTCCGCAATTTGAATACCAATTTCATAGATGTTATGGCAGGAAATAAGAAAAATAAAGGAGTTGCTGACATACAAAATATATTTGTGTATGTAATACAAGATTTTGATGCACGTTTAAAAAATAAATAATCCATATCACAAACCATTGTTTGGTGGAACGTGAATGCCATAGGCGTACTGAAATCAATGAAAGTGTCGTGATGATACGAAAGGATCGTGCCAACAATATCGCTCGTTGTGTCCGACGCAGGTGTCCGCCGCTGCAAGCAGAAGACAAATGACGATTTAGCGGGACAAATGTATACAATTTAGTTAATGCGGCTTTATAGTTATTATGAGTTAGTAGTCAATTTTATTCCCTATTCTGTTAACGTGACCTTTGCGCCACAGCCCTAACTAGGCTTTTGTTCGAATTTTCATATGAAAAAGATGTATTTGGCACGCGTTGTACGCGTAGCGTATGTCACACATAGACCACAGCGGCATGCGATGACTGTGGTGTACATTACCGTATGTGCTGATTCATGTCTTGCAGGACTGGTGTAATTGCGTATATGAGTTGCTTCTCTGTGAAACCACTGGGATTCTGAAACATTATAGCAATATTGTTTAATAATAACAATCTTTCGAGTTTCGAAGAACGTTGTTTGACAGTGTCACACGAAATCTATATTACGGCAACCTATATTGCGCGTCTGAATGTCGCCAGCGGTATAATAGATGGAACAAGGAAACGCACGGATTGTACTGCATGTCTCTTTAATCACACTAATGCTATTCCATTGATTATTGGGTCTCGCAGTCAATGCCAAATGCTTTATTTGAACACAGTTTAATCTACAGTTTCAACATGTCGTGATTTATAAAAAGCAAAGTTTATTACTCCGACATTCATAACATTACAATCCCGTCAGTAGTTCAATAATCAGGTATATCAAGCGACCACACGTCATTATCACCCCTCTTAATTTGACAACTTTACCCAAAATTCGTGAAGACAGAAAAGCTACTAAGACTATTTAGGTTAAACTGGAAAAGGATGATAAATCTACGCGTGCATCTCACCTCACACCAGTGTACAAGTATGGTGAAACGTATTCATGGCAATAAGTACGTTGCATCAGTTTTAGGTGGCGCATTTAACCTATCAATATAGTAGATGGTTTGTAGATCTATGAGAATTGATGGAAATATTACGCAACTCTTCACATTTAATAGATTGATGACGTCATGCAAACGATTAATAAACTTTATAATAACACAATTCGTTATTAAGTGCGAAAAGATTAATGTCGCTCACGGTTACTAGTAACCGTGTGTCGCTACGTTATTTTAACACTCGATTCAGGAAACATCAAGGGATTTGATTTAGCGTCAGTTTTTATCTGATTATCGGTTATTATAAAATAAAGTAGACACAATAAAACTTGTCCTAATCACTGTTGGAATCAATTTGAAAGTGTTCTTGCCACTTTGCAATGAGACGGGTTGCAAACAATAATTTCGCTTTAGCTTTGTTAATTTATGTCAAATAGGAAGAGATTCATTTTAACATTTTTATAATTAATTCAAATTATTGTAATCTGATGTGCTACCCCAACACGATGGCACAACAAACATCAATTATCAAACACGGTTTATCAACTAATCTCATTGCGATTTTTGATGACACGATTTGCAGATTAAATTAAGTGTTTTTATTCGTTATTCACATCTTGTCGATTTCCACAGAGCAGTTTGTAAATTATCTATTCTGGCCGTTACTATTGGCCACTTGCGTTGCGTCGCAAGATATTTAAGTCTTTTAAAGGTAAAGTCTTAGGTATGTATTTGTATTTTTTCAACAATAACACAAGTTATCACGATGACACATCGTATATTTGTATTTATGATAAAGGCAAACCAGGTGTGTGATCCGACGAAGCATGTAATAACGTGGATATACTAAATTGATTTGCAAATATGTGACATAGTGGTTCGAAAATTGAGAGTAGATTATATCTATTTTCAGTCTTATTGCCTACCACTTTTAGTTTCAGAAAAACTCTCATGTGCTGAAATCTCGAGTTTCCATCGATGTGACCATTTTCATCGAATGTGTATAGAACATGTTCGGGCGTGAACAATTGCTAATTCCAATTTTTTTTAAATCAAACGTGATGTTTAGACATCAGTGCGAGGCTGTGTCCATTGTTTGGTGTTCTGTTTTAACGTTCGGTGTCACTTATAATGCGGGATCTCACAGTGAACGGAACGGAAATAAATGAACAGATATTACACTTTTTGCTAACAAATGATAGCTCAGTTATGTTATCAATATATTTAATTCAAACGGACACATCAATTACAAAGCTGTTTTATATTAGTGCAGTGCTTTGACATGTTACGTTATGAAACATTTGCAATTATATTTATGGTTGTTTTCATTAAATTGTTACCCACTGAGATATTGGCATACATGCTACCAAAGGGTACGAGTGATTGTCATGAGACGATTTTATCAATTCTTTCCGCAGGCGAAAATTTAATGTATGATTCGTTAGATAACAAAAGAGCTACTAAATCAAGGATAATAAGCTTTGATTTATTGCAGTTATTCAAAACAGCCAGATGTTTCGGGTAATAACTGACAGTTTGTAGTTATAATGTAGATTTGTTTAACTCAGAAAATGCAATTCAAGTGAGATCATCATGTTTTCTTTTCTATGTTGTAACGATTTTGTACATTAGATATGAACAGATATTTAATATAGAGTAAATCGTAAAACAGTAAAACACACACACACACTAAATCAGTTTTTGTGTCACGATTCGCACTTTTTCAAAGTCACGAAAACCTCTTGTGAGTTTTTCTTTTAAATGATGATAATGAAAAGGTTATCTTGTTGAAAAGCGGTCGATGCAAGCAATGAAGGTCCCTTTCAAGAAATCAATTACGATAAACTGTCGCATCTGTTTATGTAATGTATTTCTCAATTTTGAACGTCCAGTGAGCAGCTGCACTATTGACTAATGTACATTATTTTCTAACTGACAATAAGAGAGTCGTTTTAAAATACAGTTCAATATATGTTTCTCTATTTGTTTATACTGTCTAAGTATTTTCTGATAATTAATTTGATGAATTTGCTTGTGTAGAAGACATATGTGTCATTAAATTGATAACGTAACAATAATCGTACTTTTGTGAACAAATACAAACAAATATAATAAAGCGCATATTTCACACATAATATTCATTGGTTAATATAAAATAAACCAATTTTTCCACACCATCCTCTGTTATCTGAACAATGATTTGCACTTTATTTGACTATGGTAAAATATCCATTGTGCTGACGTAAGATGTAGTATGTTACACTTTATTAATATAGTTGTGTTGATATTTCCCAATTAATTAAACTAATGCTTGTTAATATAGAATTAGAATAAATGCTCTCTAAGATTTGTGTAATATCGGGAACATTTTGCATCTCATTTATGCTAATACTTTTTCATATTCTGTAAATTGCTAACTGCACGCTTTTTTGTAAATTATCATTGGTTTGATATAGTGACGTCCTTATCAATTTCAGTCACACCATGCAACGTCACCCAGAGAGTATTTAATATTGTTAGTTTTGCCCTGTTGATGATGTAAGGTCATGTGATTGAAACTACTAATCTAGAAAATACTTTGTCATTTGTGAGCTATGTCTCTAATTCATATGATTTCGATCACCCCTAGCTTAGAAATGTGTTAAATACAAGCTAAATGCTATATTCATGATATTATTATGTGACAAATGTCACAAATTTGATATCAGCTATATACTATACATTCATTTCTCAGTTTCTAAAGACGTAATAAACGTAATAAAACAACGATATTGCTGCTTTCAAAACATTTGCTCCTTCTACATGTTATACTACTATAACCCGTGACAAATTTAAATTACGGATGAATGATAACATCGACAATAAATATATACGAGGAACAAAAACACCTATTTTGTTAGTGATAAAGTTGTGTTATGCATAACTCAAAAACATATAATAAAAAGAACACTGGGAGGCAAATAAGTGAAGTACAGGTTCAGGTATATTAATGAACCGAACTGAACTGAACTTGGAATCGAAGAAACCACAAAGTCAGGTTCTTCTGCCCATATCTTGATGCCCTCCATGAATTTTATTGTAAGAGTATTTTTTCTACTCGACTGTTTGGCAATTCGAGATAACTTTGAATGTACCATTACCAATTTTCCCCATCTTTGTAGAAGTATTCCGCTTCAACCTACATATAGGTGTAGACATTTCCCAAGCCAATATGCTAGAGCTTGTGCCGGCTTTGGTGACTTTACGAAACGTCAGAGATTTTGTTTTACTGTTTTACATTCCGCAAAGTCGATCGTTTGTATTGTGTAGATATCATAGACTGGTGACAAAATACGATGAATCACCTTGGCAGATTAACTCTGAATGTTATATTTCTTGTGTAGAGTATTCCTTCATGAATGACTACTTAAATTGATATATTGCAGATGCATCCAGTTGGACAGGATATGTTATTTTTGCAAAGACCTTACAATGGATGGGTATGTCAGTGATACCGTGACCTTTTTTACAATTTGTCAAAGATTGTCACTAGACATTGATAAAGCTCATTAAATTATATATACAGTATATATACAGCCGAAACTACGAGACAAATTATTATAATATATTTACAAATATTGGTAACTATATACACGTATATTTAGTTCAAAAGTTATGTACATCAACATTCCAGTCGCGTAAAGTGAGAATCCGTGATATCGTTTTTTTACACGCAAGACGATTTTATACTAAAAAAAAGATTACACTGGAAAATATTCCCAAATTTATTCCCAGATCTGACGAGTAAGAGCAAATTGATGTTCGGTGTGTGAGTTCACCCGTCAATATGTTATCGATTGCCATATAACATTAATCCCCATATACGAGTAATGCAGTGTACTGTACTTTTCGTATTAAACCAGTGAGGAAGAAACAGGAATCACTGAGTATGCAAACATTTAAGTCGCATTCCATCATGACGTCATGTTCCTTATAATCCACAAATTACACAAAAAGGATCTTTAATTGATTAAATGGTGTTGAGTAGTATTGAAACTAATATTACATACTCAACTATGTAGTGAATTAGAACGACAGTCATTTTTTTATTGTGCATGCGTGACAATTTGCATATTAGATGCAACAACCGTACGTAGTTCAGCACATTGGAATTCCATTAGTTCTGTTCTTTTTTTCAATTGAATTATATATTGAGATTGGCATGTATAATAATTGTTTCTACCATTATTTGTCATGAATGTAAAACCTCAAACAACACGAAGAAGACTCAACATTGTGATTTCTTTTGTTTTTTGTATATTTAGTGAATTATCGTTTTTCTGTAATATTCTTATATGTTGTCATTGGTGTGCATATGAAATACATTTCGTCATATCATATTTCCGAATTTTGTTGTCAGAAGGAAAGTCTTTAATCGTAGTGGTCTTAAAGGTTTGTGAAAATAAACACGAATGTTTTAGCCGAATGAGATTGTATAACTCTTAACTGATCGAATAAAACAAACTTTGTGGTGTGTGTTAATAAATAGAAAAATATTTAAAATCTAGAACAGAGCGGAACACTGAAAACACGGGTATATGTCAAATACATGTGTAATACAATTGTAACAATAACGTAAGTTAGATGCACACAATTTCCATGAATAATCATAGACGTGTATTACATTCATTGAATTGATGTATTACATGTATATTGAATCAGCTGCGCGTGAATGGGTAATATTCGACGTCGATGACGTACTTCATCTATGTTTCACATTTCAACCATGTGTCAATACGACTGTCACTAACAGGCATCCTAGTTAAATACACTTAATTGCGACATGGAATCTAGTGACCAAATCAATGGGAATTTTCAGTTCAATGAACTTCTCGAATTATTTATCCATATATAAATATGCTAATGACAGAATATCATAATATCATATTAAATATTGTCATCAACTGTGAATAGCTATACTATTCAGGATACATATTACAGTTTTCTGCGATATCTTAATGCATTTCCACAATTTCTGATGGCATTGATCTACCAGTGACAACTATTTAGCTTACAGTGTAGCTTTTAAGGTGCTGGGAATATGCTTAGAATTGCAAAAATATTTGAAGTTGAACACCAAAGTTAATGACACTGGCTGTTTTACAATATTCAATGTGACAAGCAAATTTCAAGGGATAATGTACATGAGGTGCACTCGATGACCATGGCAAATCAGTCTTATGCATATAAAAATAAACTACATATTGTAATGTTAAAAATATAATCTTATACACTTTTATTTCGCATTATTTTCTGATTTCGATAAGGCGATGGAATAAGCAGTTTGATATGAGAATACAACATATAGCATCAATGCGTACATATTCACTGATGTGGTATATCGCGCTTGCGTGTATGGTAAAGTAAATCAATAACACGTTACAGGAAATGTATTTCAACAGTATTTTGAATTATTGAACGTACAAAACTGAATTAATCACCACATGCAAAACATGAATGCAATCGTGCTAATAAGCTACACTCTAGAGTGACAAAATGAATAATAATATTTTTTAGTGTCGGCTTACTCTCATAAACTATTACTTCGTTCCTTTCAAATTACGATTTAGACAAATTATTAGGAAGTAAAACAGTTTCTATGACAGATGCAGGAATTACTAATTTCTACAAATGACTGCTCACGAAGTTTCACATATATAAATTACTGTAATGACATTTATAAAAAAACATATATACGTAAATCAATTTGCAGTACTCCATGTGTTATATGTAAAGTGAATAATAACAATGTATTATGTGCTTGTTTGACGATGCGAGAGATGTTATAATAGCAATATCAATTCGAGCATATTCTGCACTTTATTTTGCGATTTAACCAGACGCAGCTGCTTGTGAATTTAATTCAGTCCTTTACAAATCAATAAAGATATTTCAGTCTGTGATGTAATAACAAAATACAGACAGCAACTGTAAGCTTACAATCAAGTACAGATCAGCTAAAGCCTACGATATTATTACTCAAATCAAAGATCGATATTAGCAGTGGCTGTCCAACGTCTCGTATGTTTATTCCGAACACATATTGATATAGCAACTCTACCACAATATTCATCTCCAAGATTGACCTCTGGATGCCACATTTCCTAATGGCAAAATGTAAAACTTTATTGGCAGCTATATAAATGACATCTTTTTCGATTTTTCTGTTTTTTATAGAATGAATAAATCAGGAATCTTCTTTTTTGTAATACCATACAGCATACTGTTCTTTCATTGACTAGAAAAAAACGCATGCAGAGTTGGTTTTCACGGGAAGAGTAACAGGGTTTAAACATTAAAATCTTTCCAATTTTTTGATACTTGTCAGAGTGATATTTTTCTTAACATATCCCATTTGTTTTATTACTGTGACACTATTACGTAAAATGTTGATAGACGGTAATATAACTTTCTGCCTGGATTCATAAATAGTTATCTTCACAATAATTATCACATAATTTATTAAGTGACTGAATTGCTTATCTCCCAGTAAAATTTGCTCCAAGTAAAAAGGCTGTATTCCATATATATTGGACGGTGTTCAACGTTGCTTGTGTGTATTCACGGTATACAAATAAGTGACGTATTGTTTCATGATTTAGTATCTGAAATGAAACATATGAAGTTTTTAACCTAATTACCAGTGACTTCAATTCCGTGGATATTTTTGTCAGAACGAACGAATATTTACTAGCAACATTTCCAAAGCGATAATAAAAATAGCAGGGGATAATGGATCGCCCTGTCTGATGTTTTACCACTGCTACTCGATATTAAACATATGTCTCCCTTGTGTATATGCAAATTTGGGAATAATTATGCAATGATCGACCTATCGATTTCGTCAGTAGAAATCATCTGTGTTGTGCCTAATTAACGTATTAAGCATCAGTCAAATCTAAGACATGCAAAACAGTTTCGTTTCCTTCTTTTTGTTATTGTTTTAATTTTTTCATTTTAACAGTAATTACAAGAAAATAGAATGATAAACGTGAACGGCCCCTCCCCTTGACTTGCCAATACTAAAATAATAGGCAAATGGGTCATAACGTGAATGAGTTATGGGATGCTCCAACCGATGTAAATTTTTCTTCTGTAAATAGGACATCATATTATTATGTGGCCCATAATAAGTTGTTCCGTTTTAGAGAGGTACATACACCAACACACTACACCAGGTTTAGCAATGCTTGTTCTACAAAAGTAGCCTTTAAAAGAAGTTGAGACATAACTGTGTATCGCTAAGCTTCGATGGCTTACCAATATATTGGTATTCATTCTCAAGTAATGAATTGTGATTCAATCATGGACGCTATTTTGGAACTTTATAAATACTAAGTAATGCAGGACCTTGCCGTACCTGAAAATATATTTCAACTTTTAAAATAAACCAAACATTCTTTAGTGAAGTCAAAAGTATATAACTATGTCGGTTTACGTAAACAAGAAATACTCAAATAATCACATGGTCGGTTCCACAGACATTCCAGTACCTTTAAAATAAAGGTTAACATTTAGCAACGTGACGCCACCCGCTTTAACTTTAACTTATCCGATATGAGTAGCGTTGAGTAGAATATGAGACTACCTTTTCTGTCGAACTAACGGTATGTATTATTGGAAGGATACAAAACAACAACAACAATAACAACTATAGTGTTTTTACTATGCGATTTATCAGAGAAGTTACAATATTACGACAGTTTCCGGAGTCGCCCGTCAGTATGATGTAAACGCGTCGTATAGATGGATCAAGGAACATCTCAAAACCGTTATTTTAGCGTTTAAAGCGACAAATTGCGATGATTCATGTGTACTTTGACTATAGTCTAGCTCAAAGCAAG
The DNA here is from genome assembly GCF_978046115.1 of Saccoglossus kowalevskii. Taxonomy (NCBI): domain Eukaryota; kingdom Metazoa; phylum Hemichordata; class Enteropneusta; family Harrimaniidae; genus Saccoglossus; species Saccoglossus kowalevskii. The sequence goes on along the minus strand of NC_140650.1, from coordinate 12,609,204 downwards.
ACTTAGTAATTTGTATGATTTTTTATTCAGAGATTATTCATTACAAAAAATTGTATTTAGTTAATCGTGATATAACGACTAGCGAAGAATCGCTATTCGGGTGCCTTTTGAATTGAGTACAATCTGACGCACTGGTTTATGTGTCGCCCGATGCATTGACCCATCAACACATCGAGTATATCCGCACTGGATATTGGTAGCACATTTACCATGTGATCATCAATTAACTAATTTTCTAAAAATATTTTTTTAATTTTAGACTGGCTCCAATTCATTACATTACGTTGCACATTTATTTAAATTATGTTTATTCTATAAATCATGCAACGTAATATATTTACTCAATCTCAAAATGGTGAAGGAAGATAACATATTTTTATTCTCTAACCGTTCTATAATATATCATGTAATTGAGACAAATATTTTGCATTGCCGTGTATGTGTTTTTTTAAGTAGATAGCTTAGTTGTTATATTTACCTACTTATACAAGCATCGCAGTAATTACAGGAACTCAAACAATGTGAGGTTTACATCTATTGCTTGATGGATGGTGTCATGCGAGCACAAGGCTACAATTAGTCATTGTAAATTAACGCTTGATATCATATTTAACTTGGAATCCGGACTAAAGTGGTTTTTCGCAAATCCGCCGTGTACTAAGACATGTTCTGTCACCATGTTTAGAATATGATATTAATTGGCACGCGGCATTTACAAGATGGTAACTGTGTTGCGAAACCATTATCATGTCAATATCACTTTTATATTTTAATACGTGATACATATAATTGCATATTTGAACGCAGGTACATTAAATCGAATCGAATTCATTATTCAATTGTTATAATTTGCATAGTGAATAGTGTGTTTCATGAATGTTGAAATAAGAAATACATGTTCATGTCTGACACTTGAGTGATATACATGCTGACAATATTCGTGATTGAATGCGTATCAAAATATGAATTATTTTCATGGGTAATTAATTATCAGGGGACTGTCAATGACAATGATTGATGCCACTGCTCTGTGTCACTTAGATTCGGATATTTACACATGAACTGCATATTTGCATCTGTTTTATTTAAATATCTACATATTTAAACCTATGTTAGGTTTACAAGATTACGTCATGGACAGAAAAATAGGTATTACAATTATATTACTTTATAATTATATTACTGGGAATATTTATGTCTAGTTCGAATGGCCGGGCAAAGGTTGTTTTCTACTTGTCCAACAAGGTGACGTATGAGGAGGAATGACGTTCGAGATTTCAAAAAATAATTAGCTTTTGTTCGTTTTCCGCTGGTTTTCCCTGTTGTGATTAACTGCTGTATAATATTTATGTCAATCTAAACATTTTATAACTAACCAAGGCAGCCTTTAAATTATTTTACGCACCCCAAAATTATACCACCCTTGGTAAAATCAAGAAGAAAAATATTAGAAAGATAAAGTTTATTGCCGAATTCCCAGCGAGTGGTCTTTTGTATAATGTGACTGCTGAGTGAGGGTTCTAAACATTCAAGTTTATTGAGAACAAATATAAGGAGATAGCAAGAAGATAGAAGTTTTTTTTTTCTTGAAAAATTTAGAATAAAAGATGAGAAATATGATATGAATATTTTTTTCTTTTAAAATTATATTTTTGGATTTTACAATAAATAAATAGTTTAAGTAAATATTTATCACAAAAATGGTTATGCATTTTTTATAGATCAATTAGATAAACTTACAGATTCTATAAAATATAAAAAGTTTATTTTGATTGAAATGTGTCGAAAACTCTATTACATCCTCAATACAACATTTTAGAGAGCCCATACACGCATTGTAATCGGATATTTCATTTAATATTACTATTGTATAATAATGATGTCAAATAATATAATTGTTTGTATCACAACAACACTATAGAAACATTTAAACTGCAAGGACTGAACTCACTTCTACCGACATTATGCTATGTAAAAATTGTGGTTCGGATATTAACTATTAAACTGTACAATAAGAATCTATGTGTTGCTGTTTCTAAGGAACCCTTACTGCTTTCGCAACGTGTAGCCATGAACACAATACAGACTCATCTTTGTTAGTCTGTAGCGAAACCTATGTCATGTCAATATTACTTTTATATTGTCATATTTGGTACATACAATTCTATATATGAACACAGGTACATGTGAAAAACAAATGGAGTTTGCTATTCAATTATTATTATTCGCATGGTGAATAGTGTGCTTCGCGGATGTTAAAATGAAATACACATGTACGTGTCTGACACCTATTGCGATTGAAATACATGCTGAAAAGAGGTCGAACTTGATCAGTTGCTAATCGCAACTATTTTCGAGCCCTATTCTATTTTATATATATTTCTATTTTTGTGTGCTGTTAAAACTTATAGCTTTTTTGGAGGTGGGGAGGGGAGATAAACATGATCGTTCTGATAGGTCGTTCTAAAAAATATTCGTGCTTGAACATTGAATGCGTATTCAATGATGACATAATTTTATGGCTAATTAATTAACAGAAGACTGTAAATGACAAAGCTTTGTTTTGTTAGTTAAGAAATGTATCTTCTGACTTCGGCTAAACTTTGCAACAATTGCAAATTAGCAGTTAATTGGGTTGTCAGAATGTAATGCAATTTTTGAAGAATAAAGTCAGTATCACTCATCATGGGCCATCGGTAGTTCAACACAATTATTTTTGTGAGTCATTGTTTTTAAAATACTTTTACAAGCAAGCAATCGTCAATCCAAATATTTATTTTTAGTTCACCTTCAATAATTTGCTTTGTAAATACAATATTTTGCACAGAGTGAAAAGCACATTACATAATCAAATTTGTGTAACTTTGCATGAAAAGAAATATCGTTATCGCTACTCATTGTTGAAAGAATAGTTTCTGCATAATTGATATTCTGGTTACAACAATTCTGTGTTAGGCTGTAACAGTTGTTTGTATATGATAATAAAGAATTATTCTCTTCGTTTACATATACTACACAATTATTTGATATATTTATTTTAAGAGTAAAAACAAACTCATATATGTCAATTATTTAATATTAATGAAACACAATACGATATGAGTTCAGCCTAGCTGGTGTTGTAGTGTATGTGTCAGTCTCAATAATAAAGTCACACGAATGTATATGATCTGGTTGCAGTCATTGTAATATAGCAACAGGGCTAGAATATTGCCAGCGAGTGATTGCAGCTTCATATGCACGGATATATCATGTACGTCACAACGTTCTTTAAACAGATGACATTTACAGCAGATGTTGGAAAAGCACTGTCGAATAAGAAAAGCGATTCAAAAACTATCTAGTAGAACGAAACTGCCATCTCATTCTTATTCGCATTATTGTAGTCGTTTACACACAATTTTGTAAAATGGTTATTTATTGGCTTGTGTCTATATTTCATCTCTTCAAATAAAAATATATTCATATTTGTGTAGAGAAACACAGATTTATTTAGCATACTTTTGTTTCCGTTAATTAATTTTGGCACAGCTAAGACAGCTATGTTCTCATTGTGTTCAAGAAAAAACAGAAAGATAACCTAAGTTGGAAGTTTTGTTTTGTAGAAACTCGAGGCTGAAGCAACACAGTTTCATAGTCCAATGTTTTGAGTAAGTATTATTGAAGCTTGCTTTAATTATATTGTCATTGTACCAAATCTTATGTTACCATTGACAACGTTGCTAACGTTCTTTGAGGCGATAGGGCATCTGAACTTAATACCTGTAATTTACATAGTTTGAAGTTGTTCACAATCATCCTCCCAGTAAAGTTGATTTGAATTCATGTGCATCAGATAATTTCCAAAAAAGTACACGAGGGCGCTGAAACAAAACAACTCTATATTAAAAAAATTGTTTACGGCAAATAGAAAATTGGTGAAAGTACTGCTTATAAATATAACAATCATGGTTAAATATGACCTTGCCAGAATTCCTACTATAAATTCTCACTATATATTCAATTCGACGAAATAAATATTAAGCTCCAGTGCATGGTAAATAGAACACACATTCATGTGTTTTGACATGTTTTCATGTCAGTAAAGCTATTACGTGATAAAAGACGGCAAAGTGCGGTGGTATGAATTTAAAATTTGTGTGGGTTATAGTTGCTGGACCGCTGATTTATGGTTCCAGCTCCTTGGCGCGGTCAAATACAGCTTTCCCTACCACGATCACGCATGGGTGAGCAAAATTTACGAGCCGAATTGAAAAGGGAATATCAGTTGCAATATTTACCTACTTATACCAGCAGATCGCAGTAATTATAGAAACGCAAACATTGTGAGGGTTACGTCACACACTCTATAATTTGATGGATGGTGTCGTGCGGGCACAACGCTATCAATTAGTTACTGTAAGTTAACGCTTGATAGCATATTAGACTAAAGTGGTTATTAGCAAATCCGCTGTGTACTAAGACATGTTGTATAAAATTTTTAGAATGTCTTATTAATTGGCTTTCGGCATTTTGGATGACGGTAACTGTGTACATGTTGCGAAACCTATCTTCTCAATATTACTTTTATATTGTCATATTTGGTACATACAATTCTATATATGAACACAGGTACATGTAAAAAACAAATGGATTTTGCTATTCAATTATTATTATTCGCATGATGAATAGTGTGCTTCGCGGATGTTAAAATGATATACACATGTACGTGTCTGACACCTATTGCGATTGAAATACATGCTGAAAAGAGGTCGAACTTGATCAGTCGCTAATCGCAACTATTTTTGACCCCTATTCTATTTTATATATATTTCTATTTTGTTATGCTGTTAATAGCTTTTCTTGAGGAGGGATGAACATGATCGTTATGATAGTTCGTTCTAAAACATATTCGTGCTTGAACATTGAATGCGTATCCAATTATGACATTTTTTATGGCTAATTAATTATCAGGGGACTGTAAATGACAATGATTGATGTCATTGTTCTGTGTCACTTAGATCCGGATGTTCACACATGAACTGCATATTTTCATCTGCTTTTTATTCAATATCTACATATTTAAACCTAACATTGGCTTACAAGATTACCTCATGAACAGTAAATAGATTTCAAAATATTTAACAATTTTAGAATTTGAGAGAGCAAGCTAAGTATATTTTAATTTGTTATCGCCTTGTCTTGCGTTGGACAAACTTGCCACTGAATAAGTAAAACAACAAATAGAACGTTTGATAAATTCGTTCAACAACAATGTAATGAGACAATTCAGGATACACAACTCAAGGTTGTATGAAATACACTCTCATTTTTATTATTATTTTAACGATCCTGTTAAATTTCAAAGCTGTATTAAAGAACTGTTCTCGTTCCTGTGATCAATTATGACAAGTTCGAATGTCAAGGCAAACGTAGTTTTCTATCTCTCCAACAAAGTGACGTACGAAGTGGAGTGTTGTTCAAATTTCCAAAAAATATTTACCCGTTCTTTCGTGCAATTACTCAATTTTTGTTCGTTTTCCGCTCGTTTTTCCTGTTGTCATTAATCAAATTTCCTGTTATCATCAATGATATCATTTTCTATAATTAACACAACCAAGTAAGTCAGCCTTAAAAATATGTTATGGACCCAAACATCATATCACAGTTGGTTAGTTAAGTAGCACATATTTAGGTAAATATAGTGCAAAGCAAGAAGAACAATTGTAGAATGATAAAATGTTATTGCTGACATCTCAAACAATTGAAATTGATAGCAAGAACATTTTTATCTTGAAAAATGTAGAATAAAAGATGGGAAATATGATTTTCGATTTTTTTTAAAATTATATATTTTTTTTCGCAATAAAATGCTGTTCAAGTTAGTCATCACAACATGACGGGTTGCCCAATTTGATCACCGTTTATATTTATATTAGTTTTCTACCTCTCCAACAAAGTGACGTACGAAGAGGGGTGATGTTCAAATTTCCAAAAAAATAATTACCCATTCTTTTGTGCAATTACTCAATTTTTGTTCGTATTGCTGACAAGGAATTGACATAGAGATTTAAGTTTTTTTTTCTTTTTCAGAATATATGATATCCCCATAATTCATTGTTTATATGTGCAGTAACATGCTCAGTGATGTAATAATCATGTATACCAACCAACCACATATAATTATCACCCATCTCGTAACTAGACATCGTGATTAAGTGCGTAAAGATTAATGTTTCTACGTTATTGAAACACTTAATTCAGGAAAAATCAAGGGATTTGATTTAGCGTTAGTTTTTATCAGTTTTTTGTTTTTTTTTAATTTAAAGTGGGCACAATACAACATGTTATCATTACTGTTGGAATCATTTTACAAGTGTTTATGCCACTTTGTAGTAAGATATATAAGTAATTTCACTTTAGCGTCGTTGATTTATGTCAAACAGGAAGAGATTCATTGTTATAATTAATTTTAAATATTGTAATATGGTGTTCTATCCAAACATGATGGCACAAATACCATTAATTATCATGCTACTAAGTATGTTTCTGTCGTTTTGTGCAGTGATAATACGCAATCAATTAATCTCACATCGATTTTTGATGACACGATTTGCGGATTCAGTTTTTCTATACATTATTCACATCCTGTCGATTTCTACAGAGCAGGATTCCAGTTATCTATTCTGGCCGTTACTATTGATAACTTGCAATGCCATGAATTTAATTCATTCAAAGTTCGAGTCTTAGGTACGTATTTGTGATTTTTCAACAAAGGACACAAGCTATCACGATGACACATCATATATTTGTATTTATGATAAAGGTAAACCAGGTGTGTGATCTGATGAAGTATGTAATAACGTAATAACAGTGGTTGAAACATGCAGCATGAGAGTTGTAAGCTACTGAATCGACAGTGTATTAAGGAGTATTTTCAGCCTAATTGCCTGCCATTTCAAGCTGCAAGAAAACTGTCATTTGCTCAATTCTCGAGTTTCTATTGCTGTGACATTCCCATCAAAGGTGTACGCATAAATCTATTTGTTGATTAAATAAAAAAATTCAAGTTGTTTTATTTTTCATTTCCATTATCGTAACCACTTAGATTGTTATTTTTTGACACTAATTTTATTTGCTTACAATTGAAGCATCTAAAAATGCTTTAGAAAATGAGTTGAAACATTGCAGTATAAGAAGAAAACAAATGTTTGTTGTTTTTGTTGATATCAACATATCATAATCTAACATGCACTTGTTATAGTAGAAGCGGCAATATGGTGTGCATGTACTATTTCGCATGTGTTCTAAGAAAAGATAAAAAACAGGTATTGGTTAAGCCAGGCGTATATATTTATAAGCAATACTAGCTTCATCGTGATTAATTTATTTTATTAAATTATTCATTACTTCAATCATTCAACACTCTCGAAGACTGAGTGTTATTGAAAAAAATGTCATAAGGTTAATACTCACCCACCAAACTTGTTTAAAGTATTATCTTATTTAATTTATATCTCGAAAATATTACTGTTGAATCAATCGCCGCGCAACTGCGATATTTTTTTAATTACGTTTTATGAAAAGTGTTACCACCAAATCCATGCTCTAAATATATGTACATAAGTATTTTTAGGGCCGTTTTGTTTATTTCATGGTTTTCATAAACTAGATATGGCATGTCAGAAACTAGGGTACATAAAGGTAAGGGAAGATTAGTTGATTCTCGAACTCTCACTGGAATTTCTGGTCCTTCCATTAAAACCTATAAACCAAATACGACATGTTTGTAGTTGAGGGTCCATATTTTCTGTGAGGTGTGCGCGTGATTGTATGATCACCAATTCGGCAGAAGATATTATTATAAACAACTCAATTTAGTGTAAACAAATTTACATTTAGTTTCGGTCGGTAACTCATAGCGCACATCGAATACCGTGTGGTGCTTTCATTGTCCAGGCTTATTTTGCCACTTGGCTTGAACGTGCCTGAACAATCACGTAAATCTTAGGCTAGTTTAGCGCGACCCCAAAGCAGAATTCGAACCAACGAATAATTGTGGAAGTATGGCTGTTAATGCGAGAAATAATTTAAAATTAAATGACGTATCAAAGTTTTACTGTTATGAAGATACCGAACTACGTATTGTTTCGAGTGCATTTAGGGAGGGCGCACCCGGGTGAATTCTCCACTACTCATAGGCGCTCGTGTCACACAATTCAACGCGATAATTGTTGTACATGTTATTTTATCCTTTAACCAGAACTCTTACACCTAATCCAGCTTTTTTTTGTTACTACATTTCGTTCCGGTAAAATAACACTTGGCCAATGAAACTATGTCCATTCATTACACTGAACATCCCTTGGAGTGGGAATGTGGATGGTGATGGTGGTGGTGGTGGGGGGGGGGGGGTCAACAGTGCATATGTATATTATGATAAAAATAATGCTAGTATAAAGCGCATTGAGATTAAATGAATATGCGACTCTGACAGGCAAAATGTTACAATATAATTGATTAGTTCATTATTGTTCATTAGTTCATGCAAACCTCAAAGTAGCTGGCTACTAAACAGCGTTTATACAAATTTTGATGATGTGTGGTGGACATATTTTCACTATACAAACTTGCATACGGTACAGTCTTCTTTTTATTTATTCAAGACATTCTAATAACATTCCATCGACTTAGTTTTATCTGTTGTATATAATATTTGTTGTTACGATAGGTATCAGTGTATTATGTATAAAAAAATAGATGACACTATTTGAAAGCTTTTTTGGATATCGTAGGGGTGTGACATATACCCGAGCGACTTCACTCCGTACCACAGGTTCTGGAACAACTATAGAACTATAACCACTCTGTGCGCATTGGAAATAGACAAATTTAGATACAACCAAGCAAGCAAGTAAAATATCAGCCTGATCCACAGTAAACTCGGCGATAAATCGTCATAACGCCGCAACCTCTATTTGGTATTTCAGGATGGGTCCTATACACCTAACACATATAAGTGTTAATATGCCGTGTTCCCTAACCAGTCCTTTTTCAATGTACGCGTGGGTGGATTTAATGTACAAGGATGCGGTTGACAATAAGTACATCAATACTAACTGGTAGGATGGATGGATAGATAGATATATAATTGGTATATAAAGTAAAACAAACATTTTTCTGTAAAGGCCGCCATATTGAAAAACACGACTTGTTCATCTCCATGGAAATTAGTCATGCATTTATGCCTATGACTATGCACGGTCCATTAATGCGTATTAACAGAACAAAAACGGAGATGTGCTCAACATGGTTCATTTTTTAAGCGGACATCGCTGTCATAGACTTTTCATCACGCAATAATGGCGGCGCGGGGCTTTTTATTTTAATGATAATTCTCCGAAATGTCGAAAATAAATATGTATGTGCAGTTTGCTCGAGGAGAAATTTTCCTCAAGCACTGTTCTGTTAACTGAGAAGCACGTGACATCGATCGACCAATGAAAAATGTGTCCTTTCAACGACAGGCAGATCACGGTACCATAATATTGCATCACTACTCAACTTATGGGAAGAATTGTTGTTTATATAAATATGTTCTTCTGTGAGTTTGAAATAAACACAACAATCTCCATTTTTTGAACTATAACATTACAAAAACCAACTTTTGCAAATTAATGAAAACATTTTTGTTTAAAAAGTAGCTTCATAAATCTGAAGTTTGACCTCACTCAATAATTAATATATGATATTACACGATGCTATTTTACACATCTGCGTGTGTATTACTTGCACAGCGAGGTGGTAAATGTAATAGTTTAAGTAGATAACCTTTAATGAGTAACTACGCACTCACACACTGAATGTTGTTCAAATTTCCGGGATTCATATTCTTTACACTGAGAGTGAAGAGGCGTAAGATACAAGGATTCTTCAAATGTAGCCACTCGGGGGAAACAACCCCCGTATAAAAAAGTAGCAAGCATTACACCTTCAGCAACCGGCAGCTGAAGTTTAAACATTGCTTTGGTGTATGTATGTTTTGTTTTTATTATGTATGTCTTTGTTAGATATCGGTATATTTGATACCAGAAACTACTTGCGCCCAACATTATACTATATCACCCAGAGACGTGTTAAATTTGTAACGCTGTCTTTTTTCGGGCGAACACCGTAGGTCGACTAACTGTCATATTTTGCGTTATTCTAAGCTCCACTTTAAAACTACTAGTTTTATAACTATACTTTTATTTAGTGTTATTGGAATGAAATGTTATTTTTAATTATCTGTTTTTTAATAATACCGATTTAGAATATATGCATAATAGCACGAATAACAACGTTCTAAATATGTCGATACAAGGGTAGAATATATTATGATGATCCACAGCCTTGAACCGCATGTCATGGTAGTCGTGTGTTTACATGGTAATATCATATAGTAATATTATTACGTATTTGTTTTCAATTTATACAACGGTAGGAGAAAAAAATAGTTTTTGTGTTGTTACGATATGTTGCGAGTAATAATAATATTGGTTAAAAAAACACATTCATTTCAACCTGTTAATATACGAGACATCTCATATTGTCGTAATCTTTTTTAATAAGGAAACTATTCGATATGCTTTTTTCATGTACATTCGCAATATGAGATTCACTTGCCAGTTATTACATATATGCTGTTCTAGAATGTTTTCAAGCGTGATCCACAGAATAGAGAAGCAAGTCCATTTCTTATTTTGAATTTCCAATTACGCTTCGAATATAAAAAAATATTTGTTTACAAATTAGTAACGAAACAATTGTGCAAAAATTGGGATTGTTATGCCAGGATTTCCGTATTATGGAGTAACAAACAAAGCTATTAGGTATCTTCATTTCTGCAAGATTTGACAGTAACTCAGTGACGATGAGTATTGAATTGACGTGGTCTACAGATCGATATTGTCAAAGACAAGTCTTCGCGCGCCACCTGGTACCTTCTTAGTCAAATTGTTCGATAACTGTGTTTCGCATCTTTGAAAAGTTGAATGAACTCACGCAGGATTCTCAGTATAAATATATATATATATATATATATATATATATATATATATATATATATATATATATATATATATATATAGATACCGCTCTTGCTGTAAAAAATGAGTTCGTATAACTATCTACTTTCATATTTCATGTGAACTGCGTCGAGTGCGATGTGAAACTAACACACCTACTTACAATGAACACTGAATCTACTGAACATACAACATGATCACATAGAAAACACTGTTCGGTATTGCATTACAACCATTAAGGTTGATGTTTGATACAAAAGTGTACTTTACAGCGTAAAATAAACACAATCCTATTACAATAATATATTATCGGCGCCTATCAAAGCAATCAGCGGTCTACGCAATGCAGTTTGCATCTTGGCAGCTGGTCAGGCGAATGTCTATATACATTGTAATTTGAAAAAAAGATAAAAGCTGATGGAATTGAAATAAGATTTATTCAAATGAAGGTAGGAATATTGCTTCTTTGAAAGCAGCGAAAATATTTTTTATATATACTCGTTATACATACTGCAGGTATACACCATTAAATATCGTTATGTTACGTACAATCAAGTGTATGCAAAGTATAAATTATATTTTATATATATTATATGACACATGATTATTCCGATTTAAAGACCTTTGTGTAATTATATTTGATGTGCGTGTAAATAGGGCAGATAATGGCGCCAACCACATCCTTGAATTAACTGGACCAGACGGTCAAAATAGTTCCGCCATTTTTGTATAGTGTCAAAACAAAGTTGATAATGTTCGGTACGATCGGCATTATTTATTAGTCTTCCCAAAATGATTTGGCTATATCACATGGTAGTTTATTAGGTTGTTGCCATAGCAATTATAATTGTTTTCCTTGTTAGAATGTTCTTGGATGCCGACCATGGACATAACGACTATCAATTGAGCCTGGCAGTTTTAAAGAAAAAATCGAATATATTTTTTTTTGAAATTATCACTCCGCGCTGTTCATCTTTGGAGACTGAAAAGCTGAAAACACAATGCACAGTGTCATTATTTAATACGGTATCCACTACTTGAATATATGTTTCTAAATTGTTCGATATGACCACAAACAAAACTTATTTCGTAAGCGTAATTGAATATTGTTGAGTAATGTCTAATGCTCTTTAAGATTTTTCTTCAATAATACATGAAGTCAGGGGATAAATAGATTCATGAACATTACGTCGAAATTATGGACACAACTCATGGCACACGTGTACATGTTCAAATGCACGAGTAATGCAATTATTATACACACATACCCACTTAAACTAATCTACAATTGTATAGACATATCCTTAGTTATAATGCGTATATATTCTTTGCGGTCATTTATATTTAGAGAACCTCTAAATACATACATACATTTCTTTACAGAGTGTTATTTGATGAATAGAGATCGCTACTTTTCAATCGCCAAATGTACTTTCAAACGCAGTCTGCTGGGTGACGGAAAACGACTAGATTCCTGGAAACGTCAGCCTCGATACACTACAGAGTAGTTCGCCCCACTCATATGAATGAATGCTGCAGTAAAATCTAACTATGGTTCTTATAGAGGTCTCACGTGTTACGTCACAATACCTCCAGCACGAGATGTTCAACACGTAATACATATAGGGAATCCTGAGCGAGGTTTTCGCAATGGATGTTATAATTGAACGACGACGTTACGAATTACGTATGAGGAAGACCTCTAGATCTATACATTACAGTAGCATTTCAGTGCATATTATGCTTTGGCTTTTTAAAATGTACTTGTATTTCGAATTCAATAAAGTGAAAGTATTATCATACATCTAATACCGGTAACTTTATAATTTACTTGCTGTAAAATATTTAGAATGATAAAGAATGGTTCAGTGAATATAAACTAGAGAAAATAAACTATATGCGAAATACCTCAAAATGATATACAGCGAAAATTACTTTTTTACGTTAAGTGCGCTTGTACAGTGACTGGTTTTACACTAGAAAATGGAATGACGGCGTTGCTGCTGCTGTAAATATTAAATAGAAATGTGCGTGTCCCTGTTAATAAAACATCTTATGAGCAAAGTCATAACAGCAATGATCAATGAACGACATTTGTTATCAAACCTGTGCATACTGGTTGGCAAAATGTAAACAAATGACGTCACAGTTGAATGACCTATATCGTGCGATGGAAATGAAATGAACGCCAACGTTCGAACAGCGCAAAACGGAATTTTTGACGATTTCGAACTATTATCTGTCATTAAATTATTGCCAAAAGTAGTAAAAAAAATTATAATCAGGTCGTCACGAAGATACCCTCAAAGTATGCACTCAGAGATTACAAGGTCAAACGATATTTGCTACGCGTCGGTTGAGACGATCACTGAAATGCATTCATGCATACTTTGCGGCATTCTTATGATAACATCATAATATATGAAATGAGAAAGTAAATAAAATACACTTCAAGTTTTCAGACACAAATACAAAAAAAGAACATAAGAATGACATCCCAAAGTGTAGAAATCATCGTCGGTTGCTCGATAAAACGATCATTTACATAAACAAACGAACACACGTTCGCCTTTTTGTGCAACGACAATAGACAGGTTATTGTGGATAACCGGATTCAATGTAGTCTCGATTGACTAACAAAGAGCTTTTTATTTTAACACAAATCGGCAGCGATGGTATTATTACAATCGTTAACACAAATTTCGCTATTTGTGCAAATGTATTGTTGTACCGTTCTGTACAGTGTGGAATATAGAAATATATTTCATTTTCAAGAAATTATTTTATTTCCATGACGTACCGTTGTTGTTGTGCCTGGTGAATTACATAATGCGTTTCGTAATCCTTGTGATTGCATAAAGTAAGGTACTAGGTCTGTGATCGCGATGTTCCAATTCGAATGATAACCCGACACGCTACAAATTAAAATATGAGACATCGCATTTGCTACATTCCTAAGAGGCGTCCTTGCAAACTTTTCATAAAAGTATTTTTTTATTGTTATGCTTGGCAATGAGAAAATTGGGAATCGGCGTCCAAGCATAGATTGCGAGAGCTTTTGCCAGCGTATATTCATATTTTTGTATATAATTGAGATAGATTTGTCTAGTTGACTTGTTGAATAGTATAGTATTGGCAAAAGATAAACACATTTAGAAGAAGTTTATCATGAAGTTACAATTTCTAACAACACATACACTATGTAAAAACTTTGTATTAAATGACGGGGTGCTATATACATTAAGTACACCCACTAACTTAGAGTCAATTCATTATCGAATGTGGCGCTGAGGAATTCATTATTGCAATTGCAACAAACGTTTGTGTAAACACAAAAACCTTACTAGCTTTAGACTTTTGCAAAGAGTACAAACATACTTGGTGTGCTAACCTTTCGATGAACCGACACAGACCATTACATATAGTTCAACGAAGCGATTTGTGAGGCATATAACTAATTCATTTCATTCATTTATTCATGTTAAATTCATATTGGAGGCGACAGACAGCTCGCCATTTCTACGCACATGGCCATGCCTTATTACCCTCGAAACCGATTTTAAAAGCCATTGGATCATGGTCAATTTAAAAAAGAATCTATTTAATGTGAACTAATTTGCTGTACAGCCGTGGCCCGGTAGTTGTACTTGCATTATAGCATTGGACTTGAGTGACACACGTCAAGAGCTAAACAGCGACATACTTCCGCCAACATATTGACGTTTGCATTAGAAAAGTATACCGACTTGTAATTACATGGTTATCTGTAAGACAAGGGCATGTCACAAGAGAACCAATGCTGGCATGCGCAGTTGCCACTTAAAAATTTCGTTATTTTTTGCTATAAAACAGTAAGCACTGAAAGTATGTCACCATAAAATACAAAGTATGGTTATGTAGGGATGGTAGTAGACGTTTTTGTTTTCTGGTCTATCTCGGCAATTAGAACAATTTAGTCTGGTTTTCGAATTTTCACTTTAGCATTGGAGGCGATTGGATGCATAGCCACTCGATATTTATATTTAGAAAGGAAATTAAGTACTCCTATTTACATGACTTTGACGATGGAATTTATATTGTCAATCTCCAGCTTGTATGATTTCATCTTATATTATATCTTATATTCATGGTGATTTATATACACGTTTAAATCGACACATGTTCCCAGTTATTATAAATTTGCGTACAAGGTTTTTCATTTTTTCCGCATTCACCCAGTCGTAATATTTCTATTATTACACTCATTCTCCACGACATTTTTAGTTTCATTATTCATTTAACAAACTATATGACTACAAAGCTAGAACACTATAGCTAATAATAATATGTTTATCTTAGATTAGAAGCTCCGGTCTTCAAAAAACAAGATGGTTACTGAATAATTCAGGTGCAATGCAGCAATATTGTACTGTTATTCCCCCGTGTATGTATATGTATGAATATATGTGACATATACCCATAATGTAATGGGAATACTGGAGTGCGATTACGCGGTTAGAGCGCATGAGAGAAGGTTATGCCGACACATGTCATTATTTATGATCGATACACATCAGCGAAATAGTGAATATATCAGCTTGATCTGATGTTCATGTTCTTCCTATATGATTAAAAAAAGATACCCCCCCCCCCGTGGTTTACAGTGAGATGCTCTTGTAAAATACGGGACATTTGTATTGTCATAAATTGATATCATGAATGGTCACTGTGGATGTCAGTATCAAAATAATTGCAACGTATTCTCCTTCGAAAATCCCATTAAACAGTGGGCTACGATATCGATTGTTGCCGTGATTTATTTTATTTCGCAATTGTATAAGTAATATTAGATTGATGGGAGGTTGAAATATTATACAATTAGTAATTGCATTCAATGTTCTATACAGATTCGTAATACTACATAATGTCATCTCGATTATGTTATTAGTTGCAAATCCGACAATGAATCAACTGATATAATATACCGATTCGGCCATTACTATAAGTAAAATTGTATGTAAGCAGAGAAGAGTTATGTGCTTAAATGGCATCAGACCATATTCCCTAAGCTTAACAGGAAACATTTAGGGAACGTTAGTAAAATCGACCAAATCTAGATTAATTTGCTGAAAATACAGTTAACTATACATTCCGTTCACCTACGAATGATTCATATAGATGCAAACGTTGATTATTAAAACATCTATAATTTACATGATCATGTCATTACTTACACATATATGAAACCACGTATTGCCCATACGTCCAAAATTCATAGATACATAAACTTGGCAAATGACTGTTTTTTAACGAGGTGGCATTCAAAATATTTTCCAGTGATCAAAAATAACCTGAGGAACTACGATGACCCATGTGAACCCATACCCATGCGATTTATCTATCATTGCCTGTTTGTTATTTGTGTGGTATATGTTGTGGCATGTGACCCTGTCGTTATGTAGATCGCTCGCAGGCAGTCTTCTCACATGCCGAATGGAAACATAGAAAAAACTACCAACAACTGTCTACTCTGGAGGTGATTCTCGTGTTGCCCTTTGTAGTACGTAGTGGGAGAATTGATTGGAAGTTTGATATTTAAAGCACAGCGTGTTATAGTGCTTTTTGATTATGCGCACAGCTGTGACATGCGTGGCGAAGATCTGCACTAATTCATAGCCAGTTACTATAATGTACATGGCATATATAAACCGGTACTTATGTCAGGATGGTCTAATGTAATTCACCGGCCCCGAGAAAGCGTACATCTATGAACAAATGGATGTCATTATACATTAGGCTCATGTAATGTAAAGTCCTAAATCCAAAATCCGCTTAAAATTTAGACCTCCATATAATGACTGACCGTAATATTCAGCTGTTGAGAAAGAAAACAACACTATTTTTATTCATATATACAGATGTTATCACATAAAAAAAAACACTGATGAATTTAAGAAAAAATTGTAACGTTTTTTCATTCAGCCCGTTATATTCATAATGTATTGCTAGCTAATTCGAATCAGATGCATGTGCAGATGTGTTGCATCATATATGTGTAAAAATTTAAACATAATCACTCAAGCTACTAATCAGCCATGTTGATTCAAATCTGTAAAAACAATTACTTGCATCATACCAAGCTTACGGGAATATGCCCCTGGACTACTGAAATCTAGTCCTTGAATGGTAAAAAATACTTGATGTTGATGAATTATTAGCACAAAATAATAAACATCAATGTGAATTAAATATGTCCATACATAATTGAGATTCGGTTACGGAAGAGCAGTAATGCCTAATTTTGTGACTTTTTAGCACTAAAATGATTGCCATTTGTCCATTTACATATTACATTTACTGTTTTTCTCGATGTAATAACAGAAACAATACAAAAATATGTCAACCCACATTACGTCATACTCTTCGGAGTAAATACAGTCTGTGTATAATTTAGAACAAAGTTCCTGAGTTAAACAAATATAACGAGCGCACTAATGTGTTCTTACTAGAGTTAGTTTTGTGTTAAGTGCAGACTTGAGAAATAACACTGTATTAATTGGCATATCTAGTGCATGTTAATATGTTAATGTATGTTGCAAATTCATTTGTTCAGGTGAAATTATACTTTATAATATATACTCGTTAAATGCGGTGTCCGATCTTTTTTATGACGTAAGTCTATTATAGCGATGCAAAGCACAGCAGTTACCCTGATGACGTGAACAAGCTGAGACGTAACAAGTCACCATATTACGTCTATATACACCAAGCATTTGTGTGGGAATAATGAACCCTTGAATGCACTTCTATTAAAAATGTGAAAATTCCTTTCTTTGTTTAACAAGTTTGCGGCAGAATTGTTTCCATGTACCTTGTTACTCACTAGACAAAAACTGATTAGCAACGTTAGAATATGCTCCCAGTATGGTATGACAGGGGCCATTTGAATATCACAATCATACAAATGATTTTTTTAGTCTGTCATAATAGGAGACGAGTTTCACTTAATTTGAGTTTGAATTCTCTCTTCTCATTACAGTGAGTCATCATTGTATTCTAATTGTTTACTATAGCATTAATGCATCAATCTTATGACCATTAGGAAATTACAAGCTGTCATCGACTGTGCTTTTTTTTTCGTATTCCTGAATGAGACATATAATTTTAAGTCCATTATTTATGGATATGTTACCTTTAGTGCTTTATCCTATGGATAGTGTCATAATTATTCTTGAATTTAAGATTCAGTCGACAAAACTGTTGAACCAAGCCTGCGCCATTTCCATGGTTGCACGAGTCGTCACGCCGACAGTTTATGCAATTGAACGCAGTATTTCAGTAAAGCTACGACTCACTGGCATCATATTATACATAACGTTTTGATTAAAAAACAGTTAGGAACTGTCTTCGTGTTACAATTATTCTCTGTTTATTTCGGGAACTAGAACTCAGTGAAATCAGTTCCGTCTTCGCTGAATCGTTATATGGATAAGGTTTCTAACCAGCATATAAAAACTGTATTTTCTGTTCAACAGAATATTACATACATTGGCCCCTTGTGTATGTGATAATATACAATTATATATATCATCAGAAGATGCAATTCTTCATAGATGACTGTCTTGAACTTTTCGGCTGAAAACTATCCATTGTTTGACAAATTTTATTATACAATATTCTTATAATACATTGCAGCCCTTCGTAGACACTTGTTCGGCTATGTGCGGCAATGATGCAAAAACTAGTGAAATTAGTTGCAATATATATATATATATATCATGCGTTGCCCCCAATAAAAATGCGACCACTTTTCTCCTAATCCCTCAGATTTATTATGGGATATATCGGGGCACTGCAGCCGACTTTTCCGCAATTTTAATACCAATTTCGTAGATGCTATGGTCAGAAATAAGAAAAATCAAGGAGATGCTGACATGCAAAATATATTTATGTAACTATGTAATACAAGATTTTGATGCACGGTTAAACAATAAATAATCCATATCACAAACCATTGTTTGGTGGAACGTGAATGCCATAGGCGTACAGAAATCAGCACAAGTATCGTGATGATACGAAATGATCGTGCTGCTCGTTATGCCCGACGCAGGTGTCCGCCGCCGCAAGCAGAAGACAAATGACGATTTCGCGGGACAAATGTATAAAATTTGTTTGATGCAGCTTTATAGTTATTATGAGTTAGTAGGCAATTTTATTCCCTATTCTGTTAACGTGGCCTAGGCGTCACAGCCCTACCTTGGCTTTCGTTCGAATTTCATGTGAAAAAGATGCATTTGGAACGCGTTGAACGCGTAGCGTATGACACACATAGACCACAGCGGCATCCGATGACTGTGGTGTACATTACAGTAGATGCTGATTCATGGCTTGAAGGTCTGGTGTAAATGCGTACATGGGTTGCTTGCCTATGGAACAAATGGGATTCTGAAACATTATAGAAATATTATTTAGTAATAACGGTTATGTATATTGTCGACTGCTGATTGTTGATAATATCGTCTTGACCAATCTTTTGAGTTTTGAAGAACAATGTTTGACAGTGTCACACGAAATCAATATTACGGCAACTTATATTGCGCGTCTGAGTGTCGCCAGCGATATAATAGACGGAACTGGGAAACACACAGATTACGCCACATGTTTCCCTAAATCACACAAATGCTATTCCATTGATTATTGGTTCCCGCAGTCAATGCCAAATGTTTTATTTTAACACAGTTTAATCTACAGTTTCAACATGTCGTGATTTATAAAAAGCAAAGTTTATTACTCCGACATCCATAAAATTACAATCCCGTCACCATTTCAATAATCAGGTATACCAATCGACCACACGTTATTATCACCCCTCTCAACTTGATAACCTTACCCAAACATTCGAGAAGACAGAAAAGCTACTAAGATTATTTAAGTTAAACTGAAAAAGGATGAGAAATCTACGCGTGCATCTCACCTCACACCAGTGTACAAGTACGGTGAAACGTATTCATGTCAATAAGTACATTGCATCAGTTTTAGGTGGCGTACTTAATCTATCGCTATAGTATATTGTTCGCAGCTCTGTGAAAATTAATGAAAATATTACGTAATTCTTCACATTTAATAGATTGATGACGTCATGCACACGATTAATAAACTTTATCATAACACAATTCGTGATTAATGTCGCTACGTTATTTAAACACGCAATTCAGGAAACATCAAGGGATTTGATTTAGCGTCAGTTTTTATTAGATTATCGTTTTTTTATAAAATAAAATAGACACAAAAAAAACTTGTCCCAATCAGCGTTGGATTCAATTTGAAAGTGTTCTTGTCACTTTACAATGAGACGTGTTGCAAACAATAATTTCGCTTTAGCTGCGTTAATTTATGTCTAACAGGAAAAGATTTATTTTAACATTTTTTTAATTAATTAAAATTTTGTAATCTAATGTGCCATCCCAACACGATGGCACAAAAACCATCAATTATCATACACGATTAATCAATTAATCTCATAGCTAATTTTGATGACACGATTTGCGGATTAAATTAAGTGTTTTTCATTCGTTAATCACATCTTGCCGATTTTCACAGAGCAGTTTGCAAATTATCGATTCTGGCCGTTAGTGTTGACCACTTGCGTTGCATCGCAAGTGATTTAAATCATTTAAAGGTCAATTCTTAGGAATGTATTTGTAATTTTTCAACCAAGAACACAAGTTATCACGATGACACATCGTATATTTGTATTTATGATAAAGGCAAATCAGGCGTGTGATCTAACGAAGTATGTAATAAAGTGGATTTAATAAAATTTATTTGCCAATATAGTGGTTCGAAAATTAAGTGTTGGAAGCTACTAACGCAACAGTATATTTTCAGCCTAATTGCCTGCCATTTCTAACTGCAAGAAAATGCTCATGTGCTCAATTCCTGAGTTTTTATCGCTGTGACCATTCCCATCAAATCTGTATAGAACACTATTAGGCGTAAAAAAATCCCAAAAGCAGTTTTAGGTTTGTCAAATCCCACGTGATGTTGTGACATCACTACGACACTATGACATGTGTTTGATGCTCTGTTTTAACGTTCGATTTCACTTATAACGCGGGATCTCGCAGTGAACGGAATGAAAAAAATTAACATATATTACAATCTCTGCTAACCATTACTGAAATAGAACAAATGCTAGCTCAGCTATCTTGTCATCATCATATTTAATTCTAACCAACACATCAATTACAAACCTGTTTTGATATTACTGCAATGCTTTATATGTTATATTATATATATATAAATAATTTTTATAGTTGTTTTCATTAAATTGTTGCCCACTGAGATATTGACATAAATTCTGTCAGCGGTACGAGTGATTGTCGTGAGACGATTATATCAATTCTTTCCGCAGGCGAAAATTGAAAGTATGATCCGGTAGATTACAAAAGAGGTACTAAATCAAGGAATACAAAGTTTTGATTCATTGTAGTTATTCAAAACAACCAGATGTTACGGGAAATAACTAATAGTCTGTAGTTATAGGTGGATTAATTTAACTCCGAAAATGCAATAAAAGTGAGATCACTATGTTTTCTTTCCTAGTTTGTAAGGATTTTATACATTAGATACGAACAGATATTTAATATAGAGTAAATCGTAAAACAGTAACACACACACACATTAAATAAGTATATAATAGGTAATTGTGTTACGATTCGCACTGTTTCAAAGTCACGAAAACCTCTTGTGAGTTTATCTTTTACTTGATGATAATGAAAAGGTTATCTTGTTGAAAAGCGGTCGATGCAAGCAATGAAGTTCCCTTTCAAGAAATCAATTACGATAAACTGTCGCATCTGTTTTTATAATGCATTTCTCAATATTAAACGTCCAGTGAGCAGCTGCACTATTGACTAATGTACATTATTTTTCAACTGACAATAAGAGAGTCGTTTTAAAATACAGTTCAACATCAGTTTCTCTAATTGTTTATGCTGTCTAGGTATTTTCTAATAATTAATTTGATGAAGGTCTCTTGCTTATGTAGAAGACATATGTGTCATTAAATTGATAACGTAACAATAATCGTACTTTCGTAAACAAATACAAACAACCCGCACGAATTTTATGGGGTCAATCATATTTTGTAAATCGCAAGTTTTAGCATAATCAATGTCCAATATTTACATCACATAGAGTTATGGGATGTTTTAGTGAAATGAACGGTTCAATTAATCAATTGAAATTGAAAAATGCGTTGTCCCCTACATCGAGAGCCACATTTGTGTACAATCCTACTGTGAAATTATAACACACTCATACGATACATTGCCACATATTTCTTCTATAATGGAATGTTTTAAAATGCAATGTTCAGTCATTATAATAAAGCGCATGCTTCACACATAATAATCATTTGTTAATATAAAATAAACAAATAATACCACATCAGGCTCTTGCACTTTCTTAGATTTGTAAAATTTTGGGAACATTTTGCATCTTGTTTATGCTATTACTTTTCCATATTCTGTAAATTGCAACACTGCATGCTTTTTGTAAATTATCAGTGGTTTGATATAGTAACATCTTTAGCAATCTCACTCACACCATGCAATGTCATCGAGAGAGTATTTAATATCGTTGGTTTTGCCCTGTTCATAATGTATTAAGGTCATGTGATTGAAATTACTAATCTGGAAAATACTTTATCATTTGTGAGCTATTTCTCTAATTCGTATGATTTCCACCGGTCCTAGCTGAAAATGTGTTAAATACAAGCTAAATTGTATTATTATGTGACAAGTGTCACGAATTTGATATCGGATGTTTCCCTATCTATTTCTGTCGTAGTTTCTAAAGAGGTAATAAACGTAATAAAACAACGATATTGCTGCTTTCAAACATTTGCTCCTTCTACATGTTATACTACTATATAACCCATGAAAAATTAAAATTACGGCTGAATGATAACATAAACAATAAATATATATCAAGGAACAAAAAGAACCTATTTTGTTATTGATAGAGTTGTGTTATGCATTACTTCAAAAAACTTATAATAAAAAGAACACTGGGAGGCAAATTAAGTCAAGTAGAGGTTCAGATATATTAATGAACCGAACTGAACTTGGAATGGAAAAAAAACACAAAATCAAAGTCTTCGGCCCATATCTTGATGCCATCCATGAATTTTACTGTTAGGGTATTTTTTCTCCTCGACTGTTTGACAAGAGAGATAAGTTTGAATTTTCCCCATCTTTGCAGCAGTATTCCGCTTTAACCTACATATGGTGTAGGCATTTCCCAAGCCGATATGCTAGATCTTGTGCTGGTTATGGTGACTTTACAAAACGTCAGAGATTTTTGTTTTACCGTTTTACATTCCGCAAATTCGAGTTTTTTTTAAGACAACGCCTTATCTCAACATTCTAGCGTTTCTATTGTGTAGATATCATAAACTGGTGACAAAATACGACGAATTTGTGTAGAAGGTTCCTTCATGAATGACTACTTAAATTGATATATGGCGGATGCATCCAGTTGGACAGAATATGTTAATTTATTTTACAAATACCTACAATGAATGGGTATGTCAGTGATACCATGACCTTTTCACAATCTGTCAACAATTTTTACTAGGCATTGATAAAGCTTTTTAAAAATGATATATACAGTATAAATAAATACAGCTGGAACTACCAGACAAATATATTTACTGATATTGGTTCTATATACACGTATATTTAGTTCATAAGTAAGTTATGTACATTAACATTCCAGTCGCGTGAAGAGAGTATCTGGGATATAGTATTTTTAAATGCAAGATTTCATACTAAAAGTAAAGATTTCACTGAAAAATATTCTCAAACTAATTCCCAGATATGACGAGTGCGTGGAAATTTGGTGTGTGCGGTCATTATTTTATCGATTGTCATATTACATTAATCCCGGTATAATGCAGTTTACTGTACTTTTCATATTAAACCAAGTAGGGAAAACAGGAATCTGTGATTACGCAAACATTCAAGTCACATTCCACCATGACGTCAAGTTCCTTCCAGTCAACAATTTACACAAAAAGGATCTTTAATTGATTAAATAGTGTTGAGTAGTATTGGAACTAATATGTGGTGGATTAGAACGATAGTAATTCGTTTTTGTGCATGCGTGACCATTTGCAAGTTCCTGAGTAGTGCAGCACTTTGGAATTCCATTAGTTCTGTGTCTTTTTTGTTAATTTAATTATGTATTGTGAATGGCATGTATATTAATTGTTTCAATTTTGCTGCAACGCCGAGAATACATTATTTATATTTGTCAAGAATAGAAAACCTCAAACACTACGATGAAGACTCAACATTGTGATATTCTTTTTTTTATATTTAGTTAATTATCGTTTTTCTGGAATAATCTTATATGTTATCATTGATGTGCATATGAAATACATTTCGTCATAACATATTTCCGAATTTTTTTGTCAGAAGGAAAGTCTTTAATCGTAGTGGCTTAAACATGCATGTTTCAACCGAATGAGATTGTATAACTCTTAACTGATCGAATAAAACAAACTTTGTGGTGTGTTAATAAATAGAAAGATATTTAAAATCTAGAACAGAGTTGAACGCTGAAAATACGGATATATGTCAGATACACGTGTAGTACAATAGTAAAAATAACGTAATTTTCATAAATCATCATAGACATGTAATCCGTACATTCATTGAATTGATATATTACATGTATATTGAATCAGCTGCGCGTGAATGGGTAATACTCGACGTTAATGACTTACTTCATATATGTTTCAAATTTCAACCGCGTGAAAATACGACTGTCACTGACAGGCAGCCTTTTTAAATACACTTAATTGAGGCATGGAATCTAGTAACCAAATCAATGAAAATTTCAGTTCAATGAACTTCTCGAATTATCCATATATAAATATGCTAATGACATAATATCATAATATCATATTAAATATGCATCAATTGATCAACTATGGAGCTATACTATTCAGACGACATATTACAGTTTTCTGCGATATCTTAATGCATTTCCACAATTTCTGATGGCATTGATCTACCAGTGACCACTATTTAGCTTACAGTGTAGCTTTTAAGGTGCTGGGAATATGCATGAAATTGCAAAAATATCTGAAGTTGAACACCAAATTTAATGACATTATGGCTGTTTTACAATAGTTAATGTGACAAGAAAATTTCGATGGATAGGGTACATGAGGTGCACTCGGTCACCATGGCAAATCAGTCTTATACATATAAAAAATAAACTGTATATTCTAATGTAAAACATGTAATACACCTTTATTACTTGCTGATTTCGACAAGGTGTTTAATATTCGAGATTGCATGGCGATGGAATGGGCAGTTTGTTATGAAAATACAACATATATCATCAATGTGTCTACGTGCATATTCACTGATGTGGTATATCGCACTTGCGTGTGTGGTCAAGTAAATCACCAACACGTTACAAGAAATGATAACAGTAATTTGAATAAGTACAAAATGGTGTTAATGGAGCCGAATTAAACACCACATGCAACACATCAATGCAATCGTACTCATAAGCTACATTCTGGAGTGACAAAATGAATAATGATATGTTTTAATATCTGCTTACTCTTATAAACTATTTCTTCGTTCTTTTCAAAGGAAGATTTAGAAATATTATTAGGAAGTAAAACAGTTTCTATGACAGATTACTAATTTCTACAGATGACTGTACACGAAGTTTCACATATATAAATTACTGTAATGACATTCATAAAAATATATACGTAAATCAATTTGCAGTACTCCATGTGTTATATGTAAAGTGAATAATAACAATTTATTATGTGCTTGTTTGACGATGCGAGAGATGTTATAATAGCAATATCAATTCGAGCATATTCTGCACTTTATTTTGCGATTTAACAAGACGCAGCTGCTTGTGAATTTAATTCAGTCCTTTACAAATCAATAGAGATATGTCAGTCTGTGATGTATTAACAAAATACAGACAGCAAATGTAAGCTTACAATCAAGTACAGATGAGCTGAAGCCTACGATATTATTACTCAAATCAAAGATCGATATTAGCTGCGGTTATCCAACGTCTCGTATGTGTATTCCGAACACATACTGATATAGCAACTCTACCACAATATTCATCTCCAAGATTGACCTCCGAATGCCACATTTCCTAATGGCAAATGTTAAACTTTATTGGCAGCTATATAAATGACATCTTTTTCGATTTTTATGTTTTTTATAGAATGAATAAAAAAATAGAATCGTAAACAACATTTATTGTGCATATTTTTATTGTCATGTCTCTGCATGTTTCATGAGTGCTTTCTAGGAGCAGAACAATATAATTTATTATGGGATCCAATAAACTATTTGATTTTATCCCGATGTGTTATATGACTGTAAAATCATGGTATATTTTATTACCTGTTACTTGAATTACGAAACTGGTCATTTCAAAACTTATGACAAAATTACGACAAATGTCAACGTAATGTCTACAACACAGAAAAATTACATCTTTTTTTATTTGTTTTATTCAGGAATCTTTTATTTTGTAATACCATACAGCATACTGTTCTTACATTTACTAGGAAAAAAGCGAGTTTAAACATTAAAATCTTTCCAATAGGGACATATTTAAATATCCACAATTGTCAATTATGGCTGCTATTTTGAAACTTTAATAATACTAAATAATGCAGGACCTTCCAAAATACTAATTCAACTTTTAAAATAAACCAAACATTCTTTAGTGAAGTCAAAAGTATATTACTATGTCGATCATCATGCAAATAAGGTGTACTTACGCAAACAGGGAATACTCAAATAATCACATGGTCGGTTCAGAAAACATTCCAGTACCTGTAAATTAAAGGTTAACGTTTAGTAACGTTACGCCACCTGCTTTACATTCAACAAATAGAAATAGGGAAAGCTTTAACGTATTCTATATGAGTAGCGTTGAGTAGAATATGATACTACCATGTCTGTCTAACCAACTGTATGCCGTGGATATTTAGGTAATAACCTCCCGCCGAAGGCGAGATATTGCACAATTCACGACATATATGCACTCGCCACCGACTCGTGCATATATGGAGTGACTTGTGCAATATCAAGAGGTATACACATCTTCGACTGGGGGGGGGGAGGGGTATTGCTATTTTATTATGCCAGTAGATTGACAATTCGATAAAACTAGTAAAACAAGTTTACTTTCATTTACTAAAAGATCATGAACATGAATATTTATAAGAATAGTATGTATTTGTACGCTGTATGCATACAAAAAATACATACGCAACACAGTTGAAATTGAATACAAAATAATTTGTATTCCGCATGAAAACGAAACGTATCCACAGGTGAATAGAGTAGGGTAAACACAAAAAATAGCATAACAAAGGGTGACCTTTCTGACCTTTTACTGACTGAGTTAACGCCATTTGAAATACAGGGTTGTGTACAGTTTGGATCATTGAAACAACGGATTTTCCACGTTTTCATTCCGGTTTTTGTATAATTTGCCCATTGAAAGTACAGTTGTGAAATAAACCGGTTTTGTGACTCATCATACTACTTGTAACTGTGGATATTTGACGTTCAGCGGTACTTCGACCGAAATTTGAGACGTGGCGGGACGCGGTGTGTCATGTACGGTGACCTGCAAGGCGACCTCAGTCCCAACATCTGACCTGGATACCTTTGGTATAACGAAAGGTTTCCAAAGTGACAGTAAAATCGGATTCTCGCATCGTTTTTGTGAGACACGTACATGATATGCTTTGTCTCAACTCCTGTCGAAAGAAAGATTTTGCACGCCGTCGCTCTAATGCAGGGGTTGGTGTACACTCGGCACAAATCTACAGCTTTCGAAATTTCTTTCATCATCTCCTGTAATTTAATTACGCATAGTGGAGAATTAAAATACCATATATCGTCGTCGAATTCTGCATTGTCCCGTGTTCTTTCGCTGGAATTTTGTCAGCTAGAATTCGAACGCCGCTTCGGGACACAGGTTGTTATTGGTGGCATACATTTTTGCTTGTGACTCGTAGTTTTTTTTTCGATTTGTTTTGTTCTTCAATCTCTCAATCTCATCTATTACTTAAAGATCATGTTTTCTTTGTTGGAGTTTCGCAATCCATCTCAAAGTCACAACACGGAGATGTTTTTAATTCAGTATTTTTTTCAATATTCTTCTAAAATTCAACCACTATATATCCATAAAAATCAAATAATACCGGTTTTAGATATTTCCGTATTAAACATGTAGTCAATTCATGTTTCAGGACCACTTGGTTATTGCATATACAAATTTTGTGTTTGGACCAATCAAATCAATGGATTAACACCATCAATATACTGGTATAAAATAATATATAATATTGGACGGATACAAAAAAAAACAAAAAACAACAACTATAGTGTTCAACTGTGAAGCCTTTTTTTACTATGCGATTTATCAAAAAAGTTATAATATAAACACAGTTCCCGGATTCGCCTCGGCTGTATGATGTGAACGCTTCGTATAGATTATTTTAGCTTTTCAAGCGACAAATTGCGATGCTTTATGCGTGCTTTGTCTTTAGTTTAGTTAAGAGCATGACCTTGTATGACATTTATTCAGAGATTATTCATTAACAAGGAATTGTATTTAGTTATTCGTGATAAAAAGACTAGCGAAGAATCGTTATTTGGGTGCCTTTTTAATTGAGTACAATCGGACACATTTGTTCATGTGTCGCCCGATGCATTGACCTATCATAACATCGAGTATATCCGCACTGGATATTGTTAGCACATTTTCCATGTGATCATCAATTAACTAATTTTCTAAAAAAAAAATTATTTAATTTTAGACTGGCTCCAATTCATTGCACTACGTTGCACATTGATTTAGATGATATTTATTCTAGGAATCATGAAACGAAATATATTTAATCCATATCAAAATGGTGAAGAAAGATACTTTTATTCTCTACTCGTCCTATAATATATCATGTAATTGAGACAAATAACCGTGTATTTGTTTTATGAAGTAGGGAGCTTAGTTGTGATATTTACCTACTTCTACCAGCATCGCAGTAATTATATGAACGCAAACAATATGAAGGTTACTTCTATAATTTGATGGATGGTGTCATGCGGGCACAAGGCTATCAATTAGTCATTGTAAATTAACGCTTGATAGTTATTTGACTTGGAATCCGGACTAAAGTGGTTGTTCGCAATTCTGCTATGTACTAAGACATGTTGTATCAACATTTTTAGAATATGATATTAATTGGCACGCGGCATTTACAAGATGGTAACTGTGTATATGTTACGAAACCTATATCATGTCAATATCACTTTTATATTTTAATACTTGATACATATAATTGCGTATATGAAGACATGACAAAATTAAATCGAATTCACTATTCAATTGTTATAATTTGCATGGTTAATAGTGTGTTTCACAAATGTTAAAATGAGATATACATATGCATGTCTGACACTTGAGTGATATGCATGCTGACAATATTCGTGATTGAATGCATATCCAGTTATGAATTATTTTCATGGGTAATTAATTATCAGGGGACTGTAAATGACAATGATTGATTTCACTGCTCTGTGTCACTTCAATCCGGATATTCACGCATGAACTGCATAATTTCATCTGTTTTATTTAAATATCTACATATTTAAACCTATGTTAGGTTTAGAAAATTACAGTAAAATAGGTATTAAAGTTATATTAATTTGTTTTTAGTTGGGAAAAAACTTGCCACTGAATCAGTAACACATTAAATAAAACATTTGATCAATTCGTTTTACAACAACAATGTAATGAGAAATTCAGGATACTCAACTTCAGAGGGCGACATAACTTCAGTATTCAACATACAATATATGAACTACACTTTCATTTGTATTATCATATCAACGAACCTATTCAATTTCAAAGCTGTATCAAAGAACAAGATCATCAATTGTTCTCGATACTGGGAATAATTATGTCTAGTCAATCTTATGGCAGGGCAAAGGTAGATTTATACTTGTCCAACAAAGTGACGTATGAAGAGGAGTGACGTTCGAATTTCAAAAAAAAAATAATTAGCTTTTGTTCGTTTTCCGCTTGTCTTCCCTGTTGTAATAAATTGCAGTATATATTTATGTCAATCTAATAATTTTATAACTAACACAACCATTTCAGCCTTAACAATATTTTACGCACCCCAAAAATCATATCACCTGTGTAATTTCCTAGCGAGTGGTCTTTTGAATAATGTGAATGTTAAGTGAAGGTTCTAAAGATTCAAGTGTATTGAGAACAAATATAAAAGGATAGCAAGAAGATAGAAGCTAGTTTTTCTTGAAAAAATTTGAATAAAAGATGAGAAATATGATAGTCTTAACAATTGAATATTTCTTCTTTTAAATTAAAATGAAATAATTTTATCAGTTTCTGACAGATTCTATGATGTCATACTTTACCCATAATTCTTTGCTTGAGAATCAAGATGGCTTACTACATAATACTGATATGAAGCTGAGTGTCTAGAGAATGAAAAGTGATATCAAAAAAACTGTAAATTGCATTCTCCTACATTTGTGGAGCTTTTTCTTTAACGGTCATTATGTTGTTTGGATTGATATTTCCTTTAATAATTTTGCATTTTTACAGTTAGTTATCACATAATGCGAGTTGTCTAATTTGATCATCGTTTAAAACATGTTCCCTTCAAGATAGAGTTATGTATTTTTTTATTGATTACTTAGATATACTTACAGATGAAATGTATTGAAAAATAGCCCACAAACGCATTGTAATCGAATATTTCATTTAATATTAATATTCTATAATAATGATGCCAAACAATATAATTTGTTCGTATTACAACACTATCTATAGAAACATTTAAACGGCAAGAACTGAACTTACATCAAGCGACATTGTGCAATGTAAACAATTTGGTTCGGATATTAACTATTAAACTGCACAATGGAATATATTTGCTGCTGTTTCTGAGAAACCAATACTTCTGTCGTATTACAATACAGACTCATATTTGCGAGTTTACTAAGCCCGAAACATGTTTATGCTTTTCCGCGACAGTTCTTTCGATGAAAAATACCAAATGCCGCAAAAAACTACAATTACTAACGTGTGAAGTGAACTGAATTAATGATCCTCTGAGTGAAATCCGCGCCGATAAGTACCATAGAACTTGTAAGATGTTTTAGTAAAACAGAGACAAAAATGTATGTGATCAAGTGGCACATATGACGTTGGAATAAACATAGATGAAATGACTAAAATTAATAGCAATGACTGTTTATATTGTTTGACTGTTTTTATATTATTGTTCATATCCTCTGATATATATTCCAAATTTCAGACCTGATAGCCTTAAGTTATATATCGAATGAGCAAAATGTTATGCTAGACTTGCTGATGGGTATATAACAGTCAATTTAGACGCACATGGATATGGACAGAACACTGTTTTCACTATCTACATCCGTCAGGATGCCGTTCTCCTAAACATATTAACATGTGCTTGGTGTCCCGGGTCAGTATGGGGTCTACTGTGAGATCGAACCCACAACTTCCCGGACTGCAGGCGAACATACTAACCATTATACCATGCCTGGTTACGAGAGAAAGTGCAAAAAGTTGCATGTCATTCGGTGCAAGTTTTCGGGCGTTAAATACACCTGAATATCTTGGCAATTCCATTGTAACGTGTACAATTTTGTGCAAATTGCAAAGCATTGGATGTAAATAGGCTGGACAATAATGATAAATGTTATGACAAATAAGGAATGGCGCTACTCAGTAATTGTACGCGTTTCATATCATGAAATTATTCGCGTGGCATTCTTTGATCTCGTGCACATAGCGACGTGGCTATTATTTGTGTACTCTACATTTAGTTTGCATATGCACTAAAAAGGATTTATGTTTTACAATCCCACAATGTTAACAATCCCACAATAGATTGTGTCATTTATGTTCACATCCAATAATTGATTCGCTCTGACCATGATTATACTACATCTTATTTGTGTGCAGCAATATACGCACGTTGATGGTAGAAGATTTTAAATCTAATCTAATTATTGTGAAAGACTATTCACTAAACTCTTTTCCCTATACTCTATTTCAAGCTGTCTTTTTAGGACTGTGCGATATGGCATAACAAGGAGCTCATTTCTTACTGTGGCGAGACCCATTGGCTGAGTTGGGAGTTCAAATCTGGTGCTTTAGGCTTATAATGTTCAATATTTTATAATCACGTACTTTATGTTGTCGTAAATGTGACTTTAATTTCGATATCACAATCATGTTATATACATTGTATCTTGATATTTGGCTGTCACTTTTTAAAACAAAAACTTAACAAACATTAATGAATTTAATAATCCTTTCTTATATTTATTGTTATATTATTAGTCTGCAGGTTGACACCATAAGGATATTTGTCAATTCTCATATATCTTACCTATACCATTCATGTATTACTGGGCAACAACTAATACGACACACGCCAACCACCTATGATCTCCCGAATTTTCAACAAGACAACACGTATAATTATTAAAGTGAACTGACGTGTACTTATTTTTCTCCCTTCATAATATTCATTTTCTTACTCCATCACACATACATATTTAGTTCTACTTCAGATTGAGATAAACTAATTGAATAATGCACACAGGAAGACAAAATCAGTATCTTCAGATCAGCAAACAATAGACTCAACCAACCGTCCATTCCAACCTGATGTTCGTAATAATTGATATAATATAGAAAATATTAGTTGATAGCATTGTATGTTTTCCACAGAAACAGAATATCAATCAGTGGATGTTATTAATTCTAAATCACAGTTCACAAGGAAATGTCTGTATTGCTGAATCGTGAATGGTAATGTAAAAATGTGTTTCTTCTCTCGTTTTCGCTAACATAACACATGGTTGAATACAATTTCGAACACGCAATTACCGACTGTAATCTTTCATCAACATTTGAATTTCGCGGTGTATGCATACTATATTGATTCCATGATATAAAACCTATAATCCGAACACATTCGAATAATTATTACTTCATAAGTATCACTTTTTGTGACATCATTAAATATTCTAATTTATCTTTATTAACAAATTGTGTTCTAAACAAATGAACACTACCATCCACACAAACAATTCTTTATCCTCCTTGTATATACACCCATGTCGCTGTGCCGGTAACAAAATTACAATTATACATACTTTTTTTTATTCATAACCTAGTATGTCCAACATATGACAGACATCATAAAACGGCACGTTGTCAGCGATACATCTCAGTATATTGCAGTAGACAATCACGTTAGAATTGGGATTTCATTCAATACATTATATACATAATGATTACATAAATAACCTAATATACTTTATAAAAAATAACAATAAAGTTACATTCGCTAAGATGTTATGGTGTCACTGCGCATTCTACTACCGAATACTATTTGACATGCACCTATTTCATTTTAGGTCATACAAGCACAAATCGATTGGGAACTGATTGGAGGTGCTTTCTACACTTGAAGATGTAACGTCAAGTACATCACTAATTTGTTACAGTAACTGTTCACTGTACTTTACTATGTATTATTGTTTGAGTTATACAAACAACATCAGCGAATTAAGCAAACATTTATTTTGTAGTTCACCTTCAATAATTTGTGTTTGTAACGAAAGAAAATATGCTGCACACAGTAAATATCACATTACATAATCACATTTGTATGAAAAGTAATATAGTTATCGCTACTCAAACAGTTTCGACATCTTTCTTATTATGATTACAACCGTAATAGCTGTTCGTATATGGTTGAGAAAGATTTATCCTTCTTTTTTACATATACTACACAATGATTTGTTATATTTATTTTCAGAGTAAAAGCAAAGTCATATATATGTTAATATAAAGCAGAATAAGAGTACTAAATGTTGAATATATAAATATGTTGTGACTATAAATCCTTGCCACGTGATCCTGCATCACATTAAAGAAGCTTGTCGCTTTTCGCTTCAACCACAAAACAACACTCGTAACCTTGCAATGGTACTTCTATTGCATCGATGTTTACTGCTGCTGTATTTTTCTTATCGATCTTCATTATTATTTTTTACAAAAGTGATAATGTATATACTTCTGCCGCCGTATTATCACTATTGGTTAGAACGCCAAATTATGTAACATGTTCCTTATTTAATATTAATTAGACACAATATAGTGTTGTAGTGTATGTGTCAGTCTCAATAATAAATCACACGAAGGTATATATTGTGGTTCCAGCCATAGCAATATAGCAATGGGGCCAGTATGTTGCCAGCAACAGATTGCTGCTTCACGTGCATCGATATACGACACAGCGTTCTTTAAACAGATGACATTTACAGCATCTTTTTGTGTAAAACCACTACCGATTAAATAAAGCGATTCAAGCCTCAAATACAATGTAGTTTACACACAATTTTGTGAATTGGTTATTTATTGACTTGACTTTATGTTTCACTTCCTCAAATACTTAATATTCATACTCGTTTAGACAAGCACAGAGGTATTTAACAAAATTGTGTTAAGCTAAGACATCTATGTTTTCATTGTGTCCAATAAAAAACAGAAGGATAACCAGAAGTTAGAGGTTTGTTTGCAGAAACGCTACGTTGAAGCAAGACAGTTTCTTAGTTCAATGTTTTGAACAATTATTATGTAAGTTTCCTTTAATCATATTGTCATTGTACCAGATCTGATGTTACTATTGACAACTTTGCTAATTTTGCTAATACCAATAATTTACATGTGTTTGAAGTTGTTCACAGTCATCCGTCCACTACAGTTGGTTTGAATTAATGTGCATCAAATAATTCCCAAAAAGTACACTAGGGCGCTGTAACAAAACAACTCTATAATACGAAAATTGTATAGGCAAAGAGAAAACTGGTTATATATATAACATTTCATAAATATATTTACCATTCAATCATAGTTAAATATGACCTTGGCAGAATTCTAGCTGTAAATTCTCACTATATTGTGAATTCGACGAAATAAATACTGTGCTCTGGTGCATTTCCATGATAAATAAAACACAGTAATGTGTTATGACATGTTTTCATAGGAAATTGCAAGCGAAGTCGCGAGTTTATGTCAGTCAAGCTATTACGTGATAGAAGACGGCAAAGTGTAGTGGTATGAATTTGAAATTGGTGGGGGTTATTGTCACAGGACCACTGATATATGGATCCTGCTCCTTGGCGCGCTCAATCAAATCATTCAATGTAACCAAGGTCAAATACAGCTTTCCCTGCCGCGATCACGCATGGGTGAGCCGAAACGACTGTGGATGGTCGTTCTATAATTATATATTATTATATAAATTATATATTTCTTGTTATGTACTTACGAGCCGAATTGAAAAGGAAATATCAGGTTAGTTTATTTGTGATATTTCCCTACTTATACCAGCATATAATAGTAATTATAAAACCGCAAACATTGTGAGGGTTACGTCACACACTCTATAATTTGATGTATGATGTATGTGGGCACAATGTTATCAATTAGTCATGTAAATTAACGCTTGATATCATATTTGACTCGGAATCAGTACTAAAGTGTTTTTTGACAAATCCGCTGTGTACTAAGACATGTTGTATCAATGTTTTTAGAATAGGATATTAATTGGCACGCGGCATTTACATGACGGTAACTATGTACATGTTGTGAAACCTATATCATGTCAATATCCCTTTTCTATTGTCATACTTGATACATACAATTGCATAGATGAACACAGGTCCATGTCAGAATTACTATTCAATTTTACTATTCAATTATTAATATTGCATGGGGAACATACATGTACGTGTATGACACCTATTGCGATTGAAATACATGTTGAAAAGTGGTCGAACTTGATTAGTTGCTAATCGCAGCTATTGTCAGACCCATACACAACTCAAGATTGTATGAACCTTTTATTATTATTTCAACGAATCTGTTAAATTTCAAAGCTGTATCAAAGAACAAGGTAATTAACTGTTCTCGTTACTGGGATTAATTATGGCAAGTTCGAATGTCAAGTCAAACGTAGTTTTCTACCTGCCTAACAAAGTGACGTACGAAGAGTGATGTTCGAGTTTCCAACAAATAATTTCCAGTTCATTCGTGCAATTACTCAAAGTCTTTGTTCGTTTTCCGCTCGTTTTCCTGTTGTCATTAATCACTGTATATATTTATGTCAGACTCTGTCTAAACATTCCTTCAAATTATGTAATTATATAATAATTAACACAACCAAGTAATTCTGCCTGAAAAATATGTTACGCGCCCCTAAATTAATAGCACATATTTAGCTAAATGGGGCAAAGCAAGAAGGAAAATTGTAGAATAACAAAATGAAATCTCAAATAATAGCAAAAAGAAATAGTGTTATGATATTCTAATTTTTTCTGTAATAAATGTATTTTGATAATGCCCAGTTAGATAGCGACGCTTGCCCAGCTGCGGAATAGACAGCATATATTGCCATTGCTCATTAATATTCTTTTGTTCTTGCAAGACGTATGTGAACACGAGTTAGTCAATTGTCACCCAGCTCCAAGCCAGTGCAGTGCAGTTCAGCGCTGGTGCAGTGTCGACGTGGCAGCCAGCGCATGTCTCAGGATAATGTCTGTCCAATTCGGCATGTGGGATTGATAGATGTAAGACAGCCTGCTGTGGTTCTGCGCTGTAAAACAAACATGTGTTTTGCCAGAAAGCGTGGTTTGCTGATCTTGGACCTTTCTCTGCACGGACGGTGTAGAGGTCTCGTACCATTACGGTCAGTTTTGTGTAGTTTGCATTCCTTGAGACCTCGTAGTTTGAAATGATATAGTCGTCGAGGTTGCTGTGAGTAACTGTACTATCACTGAAACTACGCAGTATGAGTTTTGCACCTAGGTAGGGTAGGAAATTCCGAGCTGGGCTATTATCATTATTGTTATTATTATTATTATTGTGATGTATATTGCTGATCTATTTGTGAATTATATTATATTATAGTGGTTTATGTTTATGTATTACTTGACATATTCTGGTTGTGCCGAATATTAGTGGTCAGGTTAGCGGTAGACTATCTAGTATTCCCGTTCGAAACACTAGCAATAAGACTTTTCTCTTGAAAAATGGTGAATAAAAGATGGGAAATACGATTTTTTTATTTTATTTGTTATTTATATTTTCATTTTGTCATTATAAAATGCTGTTTACGTTAGTCATCACAACAATGAATGTTGTCCAAGTTGAACACAGTTTATATTATTTTTTCATAGATTAATTAGATATACGTACAGACAATTTTAAAAGTTTATTTTGATTGAAGTTTGTCGAAAACTCTACTACTTCCTCAATAAAAAGAATTTAAAGGGCCCGCAAACGCAAACGGTGAAACGTATTCATTGCAATAAGAAATCTATATGACGTACTTAAACTATCGTTATAGTAGATGGTTTGCACCTCTGTGAGAATTTATCGTAGTATCTCTCAACTTTTCACATTTAATATATTGATTGCGTCATGCAAACGAATAATACGTTTTATCATAACCTAATTCGTGATTAAGTAATGAGTTACAAAATAGAATATTTCGCATCTCGAATACCTGCGAGATATGAATGTCTGATATAGAATTCGTATAGTTTAAATGTAACAAACGTGAGTTATGCCGGAAATTACGTCATTGATTGTAAATATCACTTTCACGATAATGATATATTCAATAGCACGAGCCGTGCTACCTGATTTATTGCTGATGTGTAATAATTGTGTAAGTTGTCTGTGTAAGCTGTCAATGCGAGAAATAACTTAAAATGAAATGATGTAAAAAATCCAAACTACGTATTGTTTCGAGTGCATTTAAATTCTCCACTACTCATAAGGGCTCGTAACATAATTCAACGCGATGACTGTTGTACAGGCGCTTATATCCTTTAACCAGAACTCCGACACCTAATTCAGCATTTTTTGTTGCCACAGTTTGCCGACGAATCTATGTACATTCATTACACTGAACATCTCTTGGAGTGATGGTGGCGGAGAGGGGTGTCAACAGTTCGTATATATATATATATATATAATTTAATACTAATAATATTAGTATGAAACGCATTGATATTAAATGAATACGTCACTCTATTGAAGCCTATTCAGGCAAAATGTTACAATATAATTGATTAGTTCATTATTGTTCATTGATGTCTGCATCAGCGAATTTTAAAACGTCATTTAAAAAAAAAAAACAATTTGGGAACGGACGTTCCTAAGGTTAGCTCATGCAAAAACAAGAAGTAGCTGGCTAGTAAACAGCGTTTATACAAATATTGATGATGTGTGGTTGACATATTATCACTATACAACATTGCATAGAGTACCGTCTTCTAATTCTAATAACATTCCACCGACTTAGTTTTATTATTCTGTGGATAATCTTTGTTGTTACGATAGGTATCGGCGTATTTCGTATACTTATACATAGGGACATGCGCATAAATATCAACCACCTCGTGTAGTACATTGTTCTCCTGTTAATACGATGGGACGTGTACCATACAACGTTTTTCTGGCTATAAATTCTAAGCTAACCACGTGCACAGAACAAGTTAGTAATTCTCACGCATCTTCTTGGGCTATAACAACGCCAATAGTATGAACCATATAGTGCTGGTTTTCTTCCCTAAATATTGATGAAACATTAGTAGCAACTCAATGTCTTTTTACTTTTTGGGTATTGTCAACTCAAATTTGTTGACACTTGATCACCTAACATGGAAACACAATCAGCTGAGTATAACATCCGTGTAGATTCAAGTCCGATGCCACGATGATTCCTGAGCACTAATTACACAGTGCCGTCTGAGACATTGTGAAGTACGTGAATTCATATTTCATGCAATTATCAATTTTTAGATGTTTCTCAAAGCATACTACAGACGTACTCATTCTACAACCTGCATATCTAATATACAGTAGTTATAAAGTAATGTATTCAGAAATCCTTCAGTAAAATGGATCGATTTGTCCAGTATTATTGATTAAACTTTTGGTCGCATTGCTTTTCAATCTCTTGTCGTTTTAATCCCACTCATGTCCAGCTGCTGAGTGGTATTAATTAAAGATTTTAGTAGCTGGTTTCGTTTCTATTTCTCTGA
Organism: Saccoglossus kowalevskii; assembly: GCF_978046115.1. Lineage (NCBI taxonomy): Eukaryota > Metazoa > Hemichordata > Enteropneusta > Harrimaniidae > Saccoglossus > Saccoglossus kowalevskii. The sequence continues at coordinate 12,569,903 of NC_140650.1, read as the reverse complement.
AGTCATGTACTATATTTGAAATACGGGACTGAATAGGTTAGCATATTTGAGATATTTGTTAATGTTCCAGTTTTATATAGCTAGTTGATATACATGCTGCGTTTATGTTTTACGATAAAATGTCGAAGACACAAAATATAATTAGATGCCACTAATTGAAAGCTTTTTGGATATCGTAGGTGTTTATCATATCCCGCAGCGATTCATCTCCATACCACAGGTTGTGAAATAATTCTAGAAAATAAGGCAAACGTAACCTCTTCGTGCACATTGGAAATAGGCAATTTTAGATACAACCAAGCAAGCAAGTAAAATATCAGCCAGATTATCAGTAAACTCGGCGATAAATCGTCGCTGGACAAATTACACCACATCATAACGCCGCAACCGCTATTTGGTATTTCAGGATGGATCCTTTGCGACCAACACATATAAGTGTTAATATGTCGTGTTGTTTCCTAACTAGTTCATTTTCAATATACACTGGGTGGGTGAAATGTTAAAGGAAGCGGCTGATTGATTATTTTTGTTATGCTTTTCATTTTTTTTTTTGAAAGTGGCAAGCCACAAAATGTTGTACAAAAAGCTGACAGAACAATAAGTACATCACTAATCATTGGTAGGATGGATAGACAGATATACATCTCTTTCTGTAACGGCCCCATATTGAAAAAAAACACGGATATTTCATCTCCATGGTAACCAGTCATGCATTCATGCATATGACTATGCACTGCCCATTAATGCGTATTAACAGGACAAAAACGGAGATGTGCTCAATATGGTTCATTTTTTCAGCGGACATCGCTGTCATAGCCTTTTCATCACGCAATAATGGCGGTGCGGGGCTTTTTATTTTAATGATAATTCTCCGAAATGTTGAAAATAAATATGTATGTGCAGTTTGCTCGAGAAGAAATTGACTGTGTGGTGCGCGCGCCGTCGACCATGGCGCTTGTATTTATGTTAGCGTAGAACCTTCACGAGCATAAAACAACTTTCGAAAACACGGCTGTAAACTTATCTAAATGGAAATAACCAGTATTTCTTAATGTGAAAGATTCGTAGTATAAAAGGCTTAGTACAAATGGCAAACACAGCCTTGTGTGTTCGTTCGTGCATTTACCTCAAGCACTGTTCCGTTAACTGGGCAGCACGTGACATCGATCGACCAATGAAAAATGTGTCATTTCATTGACAGACAGAGAACGGTACCATAATATTGCATCACTACTAAACTTTTAGGCAGAATTGTTGTTTATATAAATATGTTCTTCTGTGAGTTTGAAATAAACACATTAACAACAATCTCCATTTTTGTTTGAACTGTAACATTACAAAAAACAATTTTTGCAAATTAGTGAAGCATTTTTGTTTAAAAAGAAGCTTCATTAATCTGAAGTTTTACCTCACTCAATAATTAGGGAAGACATCAATATATGATATTACACGATGCTATTTTACATCTGCGTGTGCATCACTTGCACAGCGAGGTGGTGAATGTAATAGTTTAAGTAGATAACCTTTTATTTAATGAGTAACTACACACTCACATACTGGAGGTTGTTCCAATTTCCGGGATTCATATTCTTTACACTTAGGGTGAAGAGGCGTAAGATACAAGGATTCTGCAAATGTACCCACTCGGGGAAACAGCCCCCGTATAAAAAAGTAGCCAACATTACACCTTCAGCAACCGGCAGCTGAAGTTTTAACATTGCTTAGGAGTATGTATGTTTCGTTTTTATTCTGTATGTCTTTGTTAGATATCGGCATATTTTATACCAGAAACTACTTGCGCACAACATTATACTATATCACCCAAAGGCGTGTTGAATTTGTAACGCTGTGTTTTGTTTTGTTAGTCAACTAACTGTCTAATTTTGCGTTATTCTAAGCTCCACTTTAAAACTACTAGTTTTATAACTGTAATGTTATTTAGCGTTATTGGAATGAAATGTTATTTTAAATTATTTGTTTATTTAATAATACTGATTTGGAATTAATATTTCCGAATATATTTTGGGAAAACATAAAAACGTTGAATATATGCATAATAGCACGAATAACAACGTTCTAAATATGTCAATACAAGGGTAGAATATAATATGATGATCCACAGTCTTGTTCTTTGAATATCATTGAGAACCGCATGTCATGGTAGTCGTGTGTTTACATGGTAATATCATATAGTAATATTATTACGTATATGTTTTCAATTTATACAACGGTCTGAGAAAAGGAATATTTTTTGTCGTGTTACAATATGTTGCGAGTAATAAAAATATTGATTAAAAAAGCATTCGTTTCAACCTGTTAATATACGAGACATCTCATATTGTCGTAACCTTTTTTAATAAGGAAACTATTCGATATGCTTTTTTCATGTACATTCGCAATATGCGATTCACTTGTCAGTTATTACATATATGCTTTTTTAGAATGTTGTCAAGCGTGATCCACAGAATAGAAAAACAAGTCTATTTTTGTTTTATTTTGAATTTCCAATTACGCTTCGAATATAAAAATTATTTATTTACAAATTAGTGTCGAGACGATTATGCAAAAATTGTGAATGTTATTGCAGGATTTCCGTATTATGTAGTAACAAATAAAGCTATTAGGTATCTTCATTTCTGCAAGATTTTACAGTAACTCAGTGATGATGAGTATTGAATTGACGGTGGTCAACAGATCGTTATTGTCAGAGATAAGTCTTCGCGCTCCACCTGGTACATTCTTAGTTCATTTGTTCGATAAGTGTGTTTCTCATCGTTGAAAAGTTGAATGAACTCACGCACGATTCTCAGTATATATATATATATATATATATATATATATATATATATATATATATATATATATATATATATATCCAAAATAGTAGTGAGGCTTATTTAGGTACCGCTCTTGCTGTGAAAAATAAGCTCAGATAACTAAGTACTTTCATCTTTCATGTGAACTGCGCCGAGTGCAATGTGAAACTTACACACCTACTTATAATGAGTTCGCGTAGCGCACTATCTACTGAACATACAACATGATAAAATAGAAAACACTGTTTGGTATTGAATTACAACCATTAAGGTTTATGTTTGATACAAAAGTATACTTTACAGCATAAAATAAACACAATCCTATTACAATAATATATCATCGGCGCCTATCAAAGCAATCAGCGGTCTACGCAATGTAGTTTGCATCTCGGCAGCTGGTCAGGCGAATGTCTATATACAATGTAATTTAAACAAGAGATACAAGTTGATGGAATTGAAATAAGATACATTCAAATGAAGGTAAGAATATTGCTTCTTTGAAAGCAGTGAAAATAATTTGTTTGTATATATGCTCGTAATACATACTGCAGGTAAACACCATTACATGTCGTTATGTTATTTACTATCAATTGTATGCAAAGTATAAAATGTTATAGAATCTCTCGTTATTTTGACACATGATTATTGTAATTTAAAGACCCTCGCGTAATTATATTTGATGTGCATGTAAATAGGGCAGATAATGGCGCCAACCAGATTCTTGAATTAACTTGACCAGAAATAGTTCCGCCGTTTTTGTATAGTGTCTTTCTCGAAACAAAGTTGATAATGTTCGGTACGATGCGGCATTATTTATTAATCTCCCCCAAATGATTTTGCCATATCACATGGTAGTTTATTTGGTTGTTGCCATAGCAATTATAATTGTTTTCCTTGTTAGAATTTTAGTGGATGCCGATCCATGGACATAACAAGAATCAATTGAGTCTGGCAGTTTTAAAGAAGAAATGATCACTCCGCGCTGTTCAACTTTGGAGACTGAAAAGCTGAAAACACAATGCACAGTGTCATTATTTAATACGGTATCCACTACTTGAATATATATTTTTCTAAATTGTTCGATATGTCCACAAACAAAACTTATATCGTAAGCGTATTTAAATATTGTTGAGTAATGTCGAATGCTCTTTATAATTTTTCTTCAATAATACATGAAGTCAGGGGATAAATAGATTCATGAACATTACGTCGAAATTATGAACACAACTCATGGCACACGTGTACATGTTCAAGTGCACGAGTAATGCAATTATTATACACACATACCCACTTAAACTAATCTACAATTGTATAGACATATCCTTAGTTATAATGCGTATATATTCTTTGCGGTCATTTATATTTAAATGTTATGTGCTACTGCTTAATTAACCTTATTAGTTATGTGCTATTGCTTAATTAACCTTATTAACTAATAAGGTTAATTAAGCAGTAGCACATAACCTCTAAATACATACATACATTTCTTTACAGAGTGTTATTTGATGAATAGAGATCGCTACTTTTCAATCGCCAAATGTACTTTCAAACGCACTCTGCTGGGTGACGGAAATTGACTAGATTCCAGGAAACGTCAGCCTCGATACACTGCGAGTACTTCGCTCCACACATATGAATGAATGCTGCAGTCAAATCTAACTATATTATATTATATAGAGGTCTCACGTGTTACGTCACAATACCTCCAGCACGAGATGTTCAACACGTAATACATATGGGGAATCCTGAGCGAGGTTTTCGCAAGGGCTGTTATAATTGAACAACGACGTTACGAATTACGTATGAAAAAGACCTCTAGATCTATACACTACAGTAGCATTTCAGTGTATATTACGCTTCGGCTATTTAAAGTGTACTTGTATTTCGAATTCAATAAAGTGAAAGTGAAGTTATTATCATACAATTAATACCGGTAACATTAGAATTTACGTGCTGTAAAGTATTTTCGCTGATAAAGAATGGTTCAGTGAATATAAACTAGAGAAAGAAACTATATGCAAAATATCCCAAAAGGATATACAGCGAAAATGACTTTTTTACGTTAAGTGCGCTTGTGCAGTGACTAGTTTCACTTTAGAAAATGAAATAACGGCGTTGCTGCTGCTGTAAATATTAAATATAAATGTGCGTGTCCCTGTTAATAAAACTTCTTATGAACAACGTCATAACATCAATGATCAATGAACGGCATTTGTTATCAAACATGTGCATACTGGTTGGCAAAAATGTAAACAAATGACGTCACAGTTGAATGACCTATATCGTGCGATGGGAATAAAATGAACGCAAACGTTCGCACAACTGATTCATGACCATTTCAAGCTATTATTAAATTATTGCCAAAAGTAGGAAAACGATTTATAATAATAAGGTCGTCACGAGGATACCATCAAAGTATGCACACAGGGATTAAAAGGTCAAATCGATATTTGCTACGCGTCGGTTGACACGATCACTAAAGTGCATTCGTGCATTCTTATAATATATGAAATGAGAAAGTAAATAAAATACATTTCAATGGAGTTTTCAAACACAAACACAAAAAAAGAATGACATCCCAAAGTAAAAAAAAATCGTGGGTTGCTAGTTAAAACGCTCATTCCAAATCGTGGAAAATATTTGATTTACGTAAACGCATGAACAAACGTTCCTCTTTTTGTGCAACTATAATAAGCAGGTTATTGTGGATAACTCCATGTATCCTCGATTGACTAACAAAAAGCTTTTTTATATTAACACAAATCGGCATCGATGGTATTAATACAATCGTTAACACAGATTTCGCTATTTGTGCAAATGTATTGTTGTACCGTTTTGTATAGTGTGCAATACAGAAATATAATTCATTTCCAACAAATTATTCTTTTTCCACGACGTGCCGTTGTTGTTGTGCTTGGCGGATTGCAAACTGCGGAAATTGTGAATGTATATAATATAAATGCTAATGATGTTTTCTGACACAATTCTTTCAGAAAATGGGATATTGTATAATAAGTTAAATCCATTATGTTTACAAATACTCTAATTATGGTTATTTTTAACGGTTTCGTAATTCCTTGTGATTTCATAAAGTAAGGTACTAGGTCTGTGATCGCGATGTTCGAATTCGAATGATAACCTGACACTCTACAAATTAAAATATGAAACATCGCATTTGCTACATTCCTAAGAGGCGTCCTTGCGAACGTTTCATCAATTTTTCTCCCTGGCGACTCTTTCGTTATGTATTTCTGTATTGTTATGCTTGGCGATGAGAAACTTGGAAATCGGCGTCCAAGCATAGATTGCGAGAGCTTTTGCGAGGGTATACTCATATTTTTCTATATAATTGAGATATCTTGGTCTAGTTGACTTGTTGAATGTCGTATAGTATTTAGAAGTTTACCATGAAGTTACAATTTCTAACAACACATACACTATGTAACAATTGTGTATTACATGACGGGGTGCTATAGACATCAAGTACACTCACCAACTTAGAGTCAATTCATAATCGAATGTGGCGCTGAGGAATTCATTATTGCAATTGCAACAAACGTTTGTGTAAACACAAAATCCTGACTAGCTTTAGGCTTCTGCAAAAAGTGCAAACATACTTGGTATGCTAACCTTTCGATGAACCGACACAGATCATTACATATAGTTCAACGAGCCGATATGTGGATTCATTTATTCATGTTAAATTCATATTGTATGTGACAGACAGATCGTCATTTCTACGCACATGGCCATGCCTTATTACCCTCGAAACCAATTTTAAAAGCCACTGGATCATGGTCAATTTAAAAAAAAGAATCTATTTAATGTGAACTAATTTGCTGCACTGCCGTGGCCCGGTAGTTGTACTTGCATTATAGCATTGGACTTGGGTGACAGCCGTCAAGAACTAAACAGCGACATACTACCGCCAACATATTGACGTTTGCATTAGAAAAGTATACCGACTTGTAATTACATGGCTATCTGTAAGACAAGCGCATGTCACAAGAGAACCAATGCTGGCATGCGCAGTTGCCACTTAACAAATCTCGTTATTTTTTGCTACAAAACAGTAAGCACTGAAAGTATGTCACCATAAAGAACAAAGTATGTTTATGTAGGGATGGTAGTAGACGTTTTTGTTTTCTGGGCTTTTGTTTGCTGCACAGCCATGGCCCGGTAGTTGTACTTGCATTATAGCATTGGACTTGGGTGACACCCGTCAAGAAATAAACAGCGACATACTACCGCCAACATATTGACGTTTGCATTAGAAAAGTATACCGACTTGTAATTACATGGTTATCTGTAAGACAAGCGCATGTCACAAGAGAACCAATGCTGGCATGCGCAGTTGCCACTTAAAAAGCACTGAAAGTATGTCACCATAAAGAATAAAGTATGGTTATGTAGGAATGGCAGTAGACGTTTTTGTTTTCTGGTCTAGCTCGGCAATTAGAACAATTTAATCTGGTTTTCAAATTTTCACTTTAGCATTGAAGGCGATTGGATGCATAGCCACTCGATATGTATATTTAGAAAGGAAATTAAGTACTCCTATTTACATGACCTTGTCGATCGGATTTATATTGTCAATCTCCAGCTTGTATGATTTCACCTTATGTTATATCTTATATTCATGGTGATATATATACGAGTAAATCGACACAAGGTACAAGGTTTTTCATTTTTTTTTTCGCACGCACACAGGCATAACATTTCGATTATTACACTCATTTTCCACGGGACAATATATCTCGACATTCTTAGTATCATTATTCATTTAACAAACTATATGACAACAAAGCTAGAACACTACAGCTAAGAATAAGATGTTCCTAAAATTTATCTTAGATTAGAACTCCGGTCTTCAAAAAAACGAGATGGTTACTGAATAATTCAGGTGCAATACAGCAATATTGTACTTTTATTGCCCCGTGTATGTATATGTATGCATATATGTGGCATATACCCATAATGTAATGGGAATGCTGGAGTGCGATTACGCGGTTAGGGAGCATGAGAGAAGGTTATGCTGACACGTGTCATTATTTATGATCGATACATATCAACGAAATAGTGAATATATCAGCATGATCTGATGTTCATGTTATTCCTATGTAATTAAAAAAAGATGCCCCCGTGGTTTACTGTAAGATGCTCTTGTAAAATACGGGACAGTTGTATTGTCATAAATTGATATCATGAATGGTCACTGTGGATGTCAATATCAAAATAATTGCAACGTATTCTCCTTCGAAAATTCCATTAAACCGTGGGCTACGATAAGGATTATTGCAGTGATTTATTTTATTTCGCAATTGTATAAGTAATATTAGATTCACGGGAGGTTGAAATATTATACAATGAGTAATTGCATTGAATGTGCTATACATATTCGAAATGATACATAATGTCATCTCGATTGTGTTATTAGTTGCAAATCCGACAATGAATCAACTGATATATTATAGCGATTCGGCCATTACTATAAGTAAAATTGTATGTAAGCAGAGAAGAGGTATGTGTTTAAATGGCACCAGGCCATATTCCCTAAGCTTAACATGAAACATTCAGGAAACGTTAGTAAAACTGATCAAATCTAGGTTAATTTGCTGAAAATACAGTTAGAATGCATTCCGTTTACCTACGAATGATTCATATAGATGCAAACGATGATTATTAAAACTTCTATCATTCACACAATCATCTCATTACTTCCACAATCCACTAGTATTGTCCATACGTCCATAATTCATAGATACATAAACTTGGCAAATGACTGTGTTTTAACGATGTGGCATTCAACATATTCTCTAGTGATAACAAATAACCTGAGGAACTACGATGAACCATGTGAGCCCATACCCATGCGATTTAACTATCATTATTGCCTGTTATTTGTGTGGTATATATTGTGGCATGTGACCCTGTCGTTATGTGGAACGCTCGCATGCCGAATGGAAACTTAGACAAACTACCAACAACTGTCTACTCTGGAGGTGATTCTCGTGTTGCCCTTTGTAGTATGTAGTGGGATAATTGATTGGGAGTTTGATATTTAGAGCACAGCGTGTTATAGTGCTTTTTGATTATGGCACAGCTGTGACATGCGTGGCGAAGATCTGCACTAATTCATAGCCAGTTACTATAATGCACATTTGCATATATAAACCGGTCCTTATGTCAGGGTGGTCCAATGTAATTCACCGGTCCCGAGAATGCATACTTCTATGACAAAATGGATGTCATTATGCATTAGGCTCATGTAATGTAAAGTTCTAAATCCAAAATCTGCTTTAAATGTAGACCTCCACACAATGACTGACCGTAATATTCAGATGTTGAGAAAGAAAACAACACTATTTTTATTCATATATACAGATGTTATCACATAAAAAAAAACTGTTGTAGTGCTAAGAATATTGACAGCCATAAACTGATGAATTTAAGATATTTTTAAAGTTTCATACCAGGCGAAAGAAACTGGTATTGGCGGCATATTGTCACAACTACGATAATTTTAGAATTTTTCAAATAAATCGTGTTAGACCCCCTTATTACTAATGTGATTATGACAATTCATCGTTTTATCATTCACTGCTCTGGCAGATTGTACCCGTGTATAACTTGAACTGAATTTTACGATGCAAAATTTCGATGGTAACCTACACTTTTGTTCAGTTCTTTGTTCATTATTGAACATCATGGTCGTGAGGTATACATACTCTATAGAGTAATGGAAAACACATTTTATAGGTCATGATAACAATACATTCATTATATTCGAATCACATCGTGCAATGATAAATTACTGCTATATTAGTTAAATGAATAACTTCAAAATGTTCAAAATATTGTAAGTCATTGTCAATGACAAATCCTAATGTAAACATTAGGGTTGAATAATTATTCAAACGCATGACAGAACATAATACAAAGTGGGCCAGTTGTTTTGTGCTATTAAGTTTTTCATTCAGCTCGTTACATCCATAATGTATTGCTAGCTAATTTGAATCAGATGCATGTGCAGATGTGTTACATTATATATGTGTAAAAATTTAAACTTAATCACTCAACCATTTTAAAAATATGGTTCCAAAAAACAGCATTCGTTAAAAACAAAATGCTCACTAATCAGCCATGTTGATTCAAATCTGTAAAAACAATTACTTGCATCTTACCAAGCTTACGGGAATATGTCCGTGAAAGACTGAAATCTAGTCCTTGAATAGTAAAAAATAATTGATGTTGATGAATTATTAGCACAAAATGGGGCCATTCGGCCATCTTGAATAAGAACATGGAACAAAATAAACAACTAAATGTGCTTATGTATGTTATCTGTCAAAGCATGTCGGGGATATGACCCTAAAACTGCATTATTAAAACAAAATGGCCACCGGTCTGCCATTTTCAATTTGGTTTGAACAAAAATGATGTGTATCATGGACACAATATTTTCAATAAACATCAATGTGAATGAAATATGTCCATACATGATTGAGATTCGGTTACGGAAGAGCAGTAATGCCTAATTTTGTGACTTTTTAGCAGTAAAATGATCGTCATTTGTCCATCCTGTATTGATCCATGAGAAAAATGCATGTATGACGTTTGAATGAAATCGGCTCAGGCAAGTTTGAGAAATATTTGCGGACAGAAGCGAAATTATACGTCCCCGCTTTCGAAGTACCTCTGAACGGGAACTAACAAACTAACGATGATGCAAAACAGGTTATAACTGCTTAAGTGGACAACCATTAAATGGAAGTAAAGTTTTAATAGTGGATATAATGGTCATTCAGTGTATAATTACTTTATATTTGACAGTCGCATATTCGCCCAGTGACTTGCCACATGCAAATAATGGTCTAGTTTCTGACACAATAATAAGAATAAAAACCCTTATCTTATATGTTTCTGTAGAATACATATTACATTTACTGCTTTTCTCGATGTAATAACAGAAACAATACAAAAATATGTCAACCCACATTACGTTATACTCTTCGGAGTAAATACAGTCTGTGTATAATTTAGAACAAAGTTCCTGGGTTAAAAAATATAGCGTGCGCACTAATGTGTTCTTACTACATTTAGTTTCGTGTTAAGTGCAGACTTGGGAAATAACACTGTATTAATTGGCATTTCTAGTGCATGAATATGTTAATGTATGTTGTAACTTCATTTATTAAGGTGAAATTATACTTTATAATATATACTCGTTAAATGCGGTGTCAGAACTTTGTTATGACGCAAGTCTATTATAGCGATGTAAAGCACTGCAGTTATCCTGTTGACGTGGACTAGCTGAGATGTAACGAGTCACCATATTACGTCTATATACACCAAGCATTTGTGTGGGAATAATGATCTTTTGAATGCACTTCTATTAAAAATAGGAAAATTCCCTTTTTTGTTTAACATTTTGTGGCAGAATTGTTTCTATGTACCTTGTTACTGACTAGACAAAAACAGATTAACAACGTTAGAATATGTCCCCAGTGTGGTATGAATAAAACAGGAACCATTTGAATATCACCATCGTACAAATGAGTTTTTTAGTCTGTCATAATAGGAGACGAGTTTCACTTAATTTGAGTTGAGTTCTCTATTCTCATTACAATGAGTCATCATTCTATTCTAATTGTTTACTATAGCATAAATGCATCAATCTTATGACCATTAAGAAATTACAGGCTGTCATCGACTGTGCTACTTTTTGTATTCCTGAATGAGACAACTCCCGAACATTCTTTGCCTTGCTCTTTTTATCATATATTTTTAAGTCCAGTAGTTGTATATATTTTACCTTTAGTGCTTTATCCTGTGGACGGTGTTATAATTATTCTTCAATTTAAGATTAAATCGACAAAACTGTTGAACCAAGCTTGCGCCATTTCCATGGTTGCACGCGTCGTCACGCCGACAGCGGACGTGTTTATGCAAATTGGACGCGATGTTTCAGTAAAGCGACGACTCACTGGCATCCTATTATACATAAGTTTTTGATTAAAAATAGTAAGCAACTGTCATCGTGTTGCAATTATTTACTGTTTATTTTGGGAACTGGAGCTCAGTGAAACAGTGAAATTAGGTCGATCTGCACAGAATCGATAATATAGACATGGGTTTTAATGACGTAGAACAACCAGTGTACAACAACTGTAATTTCTGTTCAACATAATATCACATTCACTTGGCTAGTTGTGTATGTGATAATATACAATTATATCATCAGAAGATGCAATTTGTCACGGATGTTAATGTTGGACTTTTCAGCTGAAAACTACAGATCCAACTATGTGTGTGTGACAAATATTTAAGGTAGAGATGCAGGTCGTGGGCACTTGGTGGTGAAATTTTTTTTTTTGCTTTTTATTATCCAAACAGTCTTGGCTATAGACTGTTGAAATTTTGTAGAATTGTGAATAGTGGAACATACTCAAAAAACGATTTTAAAATATAGATAACAGATGCAAACATTCTCTCTTTTGAATGCTTAGCAAGATTTAGCAAGGCTGTACACAAATAATAAAAAAGAAACATGGTAAAAAAATTATGCACTATATTTAACTTTTAACGAAACGATAATACATTTAAATTTGAAACTGTTACAGCCATTTTAATTATGAGCATTAGCAAACTTCTTACTGAGTGAATTGTTATGCAAATTAGCAATTATCTTAGCTTCTTTTTAGTGCACATCCCAGAACTTAAAAAAAAAAAATAGCTCCTAAACGCTTTGACCTTTTGTTTTGAAATTTTCACAAATGATTGATAATGTGTTCATCTTTAAAACGCCGCCGGGGCATTGTTTTTGGTTGAACAGTGTTACAAAATCGAACAGACAACTAGCCTGGGTGTTAATTTATGCATAAACTTGAAGTTGTGAAATTTAGGCTGCTGCCCTGCAAAATTGACAACTGGTAAACAGTTTTCAAGACGGCGTTTCCTTCATAGTAAACAGATGTACCCATAAACCAATTTTGACAGGAAACAGAAGCATGGTTTAGAAGCTGTTTTTTTTAAAATCACTTTTGACCAAAAAAGCACATTTTTGAGCATATTTCAAAGTACAATGTCCATAAAAGAAAAATACTAACAAAATTTTAAAATTCATACAATAAGCTTTCCGAAAATATATAGTTTTGTGGACAAGGGAGGTCATCTTGGTTTCCTAATTAACTAATTAAAATACATGTCAGGTAAACTGCATCTCTACCTTAAGCAATAACCTCCGCCGAAGGCGGGTATACCACGAGATATTGCACAATTCACGACATATATGCACGAGCCGCAGGCGAGTCCATATATGGAGTGAATTGTGCAATATCAAGTGGTATACCCAACTTCGGCGGGGGTTATTGCTACTATATTATACCAGTATATTGACAATTCGATAAAACTACATGTAGTAAAAAGAAGTTTACTTTCATCTACTAAAAGATCATGATTATGGCCCTTGAACATGAATATTTATAAGAATAGTATGTAGTTGTACGCTGAACGCATATAAAAATTACATGCGCAACACAGTTCAAATTGAATACAAACTAATTTTTATTCCACATGAAAATGAAACATATCCACGTTGAATAGAGCAGCGTAAACACACAAATTAGCATAACAAAGGATGACCTTTCTGACCTTTTACTGACGCACAACGCGATTTGAAATACAGGGTCGCGTACAGTTTTGATCATTTAAACAACGGATTTTCCACGTTTTCATTCCGGTTTTTGTACAATTTGGACTGTAATTTGCCCATTGAAAGTACAGTTGTGAAATAAACCGGTTTTGTGACTCATCATACTACTTGTAACTGTGGATATTTGGTTCGACCGAAATTTGAGACGCGGCGGGATGCGGTGTATCACGTACGGCGACCGGCACAGTGACCTCAGTTCCAACATCTGACCTAGATACCTTTGGTATAACCAACGTTTTGTGACAGTATGACTGACAAGATTTGTCGTTGTTCTGGGGTAAGTTTGATGGTGTAAGATCGGATTTTCGCATCGTTTTCGTGACACGTACATGATATGCTTTGTCTCAACTCCGGCCGAAAGACTTTGCACGCCGTCGCTGTAATACAGTGGTTGGTGAACACACGTCACAAATCTGTAGCTTTCGAAATTACCTTCATCATCTCCTGTAATTTATTTACCCATAGTGGAGAATTACATCACCATATATCGTCGTCGAATCCTGCGTTGTCCCGTGTTTTTTTAAACAGATGGCAATTACCCGGGTGCACTGCAATTTTGTCAGCTGCCGCTACCGGACACCGGTTGTTATTGGTGGCATACATTTTTGCCTGTGACTCATAGTTTTTTTGCATTTTTATGTCATTAAATCCCTCAATTATATCTTGTACTTAAAGATCATGTTCTCTTTGTTGGAATTTGGCAATCCATCTCAAAGTAACAACACTGAGAACATAGCGTTCTTGCGTTCGTGTAGGCACCTCACGGTGTTGAGGGACGGTGGTTTAGGTTTGTGTGGCGAACGACAATCACCCAACGACCGACGCTCACAACTTGGATTCCACCATTAACAAAAAGCAATATTATAGTTATATAACTTTTCAGATGTTTTAATTCAGTATTTTTTTCAATATTCTTCCAAAATTCAACCACTATATTTCCCTAAAAATCAAATAATACCGGTTTTATGTATTTCCGTATTAAACCTGTAGTCAATTCATGTTCCAGGGCCACTTGGTTTAGCCGTGCATTATCAGCCAATATACCATGGATTGCATATGCAAATTTTGTGTTTGGACCAAGCAAATCAATGGATTAACAGCATCAATATACTGGTATAATATAATATTAAATAATATCTTATAGACCCTTGTAGACACATGTTCGGCTATGTGTGATAATGGTGCAAAACGAACTAGTGAAATTAGTTGAAATATAAATATCATGAGTTGACCCCCAATAAAAATGGAACCATATTTTCCTTCATCCGTCAGATTTATTATGGGATATATTGAGGGCGCTGCAGCCGACTTGTCCGCAATTTCATTAGCAATGTCATAGATGCTATGGTAGTTTTGTATGTAATACACGATTTTGATGCACGTTTAAATAATAAATAATCCATATCACAAACCATTGTTTGGTGGAACGTAAATGCGTACTGAAATATCCACAAGTATCGTGATGATACGAATGCATCCTGCCAACAATATCGCTCGTTATGCCGACGCAGGTGTCAGCCGCCGCAAGCAGAAGACAAATGACGATTTGCCGGGACAAATGTATATAATTTTCTTTGATGCAGCTTTATAGTTATTATGACTTAGTAGGCAATTGTATATGCTATTCTGTTAATGTGATCTAGGCGTCACAGCACTAACTAGGCTTTCGTTCGAATTTCATGTGAAAAAGATGTATTTGGAACGCGTTGAACCGTAGCGTATGACACACATAGACCACAGCGGCATGCGATGACTGTGGTGTACATTACCGTATGTGCTGATTCATGCCTTGAATGACTGGTGTAATTGCGTACATGAGTTGCTTGTCTACGGAACCACGGGGATTCTGAAACATTATAGCAATATTGTTTAGTAATAACGGTTAATGTATATTGTCGTCTGCTGATCGTTGATAATATCGTCTTGACCAATGTTTCGAGTTTTGAAGAATGTTGTTTGACAGTGTTACACGAAATCAATATTACGGTAACCTATATTATGCGTCTGAATGTCGCCAGCGGTATAATAGACGGAACTCGGAAACACACAGATTACACCACATGTCTCTTTAATCCCACTAATGCTATTCCATTGATTATTTGGTCTCGCAGTCAATGCCAAATGTTGTACGTTAACACAGTTTAATCTACAGTTACAACATGTTTATAATAAGCAAAGTTAATTACTGCGACATTCATACAAATACAATCCCGTCAGTAATCATGTATACCAAGCGACCACACGTCATTATCACCTCTCTTAACTTGACAACTTTATCCAAACATTCGAGAAGACAAAAAAGCTATTCAGGTTAAACTGGAAAAGGATGAGAAAACTGCGCGTGCATCGATATCATCTAACACCAGTGTACAACTATGGTGAAACGTATTCATGTCAATAAGTACGTTGCATCAGTTTTAGGTGGCGTACTTAACCTATCGTTATAGTAGATGGTTTGCAGCTCTGTGAGAAATGATGGAAATAATACGTAATTATTCAGATTTAATAGATTGATGACGTCATACAAACGATTAATAAACTTTATCATAACATAATTCCCGATTAAGTGCTTAAAGATTAATGTCGCTTCGTTATTTGAACACTCAATTCAGAAAACATCAAGGAATTTGATTTAGCGTCATTTTTTATTAGAAAATTGTTTTTTTTTTATAAAACAAATAGACACAATAAAACTTAACAGTTGGAAGCTACTAACGCAACAGTATATCAGATTATGTTCAGCCTAATTGCCTGCCATTTCTAGCTGCAAAAAGACGCTCATGTGCTCAATTCCTGATTTTTTATCGCTGTGACCATTCCCATCAAATGTCTATAGCACACTATTAGGCGTGAAAATTTCCCAAAAGCAGTTTCAGGTTTGTCAAATCCCACGTGATGTTTTGACATCACAACGACGCTATGACCTTTGTTTGATGTTCTGTTTTAACGTTCGATTTCACTTATAACGCGAGATCTCGCAGTGAACGGAACGGAAAAAATGAAGAGATATTACACATTTTACTAACCATTACTGAAATAGAACAAATGCTAGCTCAGCTATCTTGTTATCATCATATTTATTTCCAACCAACACATCAATTACAAACCTGTTTTGATATTAGTGCAATGTTATGAAATATTTGCAATTATGATTATAGTTGTTTTCATTAAATTGTTGCCCACTGAGATATTGGCATGCATGCAGTCAACGGGTACGAGTGATTGTCGTGAAACGATTATATCAATTCTTTCCGCAGGCGAAAATTGAAAGTATGATCCGGTAGATAACAAATAAGCTAATAAATCAATGAATACAAAGCTTTGATTCATTGTAGTTATTCAAAACTACCAGATGTTACGGGAAATGACTAATAGTTTGTAAGAATTGTATACATTAGATATGAACATATAATTAATATAGAGAAATCGTAAAACAGTAAAACACACACACACTAAATCAGTATATAATGGGTATTTGTGTCACGATTCACACTTTTTCAAAGTCACGAAAACCTCTTGCGCATTTTTCTTTTAGATGATGATAATGAAAAGGTTATTTTGTTGAAAAGCCGTCGATGCAAGCAATGAGGTTCCCTTTCAAGAAATCAATTACGATAAACTGTCGCATCTGTTTTTATAATGCATTTCTCAAAATGAAACGTCCAGTGAGCAGCTGCACAATTGACTAATGTACATTATTTTCCAACAACACGAGAGTCGTTTTAATATAAAAATCAACATCTGTTTCTCCAATTGTTTATGCTGTCTAGGTATTTTCTGATAATTAATTTGATGAAGGTCTCTTGCTTATGTAGAAGACATATGTGTCATTAAATTGATAACGTAACAATAATCGTACTTTTGTAAACAAATACAAACAACCCGCAGGAATTTAATGGGGTCAATCATATTTTGTAAATCGCTAGTTTTAGCATAATCAATGTCCAACATTGTACATCACATAGAGTTATGAGATTTTTTAGTGAAATGAACGGTTCAATTAATCAATTGAAATTGAAAAATGGGTTGTCCCCTACATCGAGAGCCTCATTTGTGTACAATCATACTGTGAAATTTCGAAATATAACACACACATACGATACATTGTCACATATTTCTTCTATAATGGAATGTTTTAAAATGCAATGTTCAGTCATTATAATATAGCGCATGCTTCACACATAATAATCATTTGTTAATATAAAATAAACAAATAATACCACACCAATTAATTAAAATAATGCTTGTTAATATAGAGTTAGAATAAATGCTCTGTTAGATTTGTGTAATATCGGGAATTTTTTTTATTTATGCTAATACTTTTTCATATTCTGTAAATTGCAACACTGTACGCCTTTTTGAAAATTGTCAGTGGTTTGATATAGTAACATCTTTATCAATCTCAATCACACCATGCAACGTCACCCAGAGAGTATTTAATATTGTTAGTTTTGCCCTGTTGATGATGTAAGGTCATGTGATTGAAACTACTAATCTAGACAATACTTTGTCATTTGTGAGCTATTTCTCTAATTTGTATGATTTCGACCACCCCTAGCTTAGTAATATGTTACATACAAGATACAATATATTTTCGTCATATTATTATGTGACACATGTCACGAATGTAATATCAGGTATATCCTATATATTCATTTCGCAGTTTCTAAAGACGTAATAAACGTAATAATACAACGATATTGCTGCTTTCAAAACATTTGCCCCTTCTACATATTATACTACTATAACCCAAGACAAATTAAAATTACGGTTGAATGATAACATCAACAATAAATATATATCAGGGAACAAAAAGCATCTATTTTGTTATTGATAATGTTGTGTTATGCATTACTCAAAAACTTATAATAACAAGAACACTGGGAGGCAGGTTCAGGTATAATAATAAACCGGACTGAACTTGGAATCGAAGAAACCACAAAGTCAGGTTCTTCTGCCCATATCTTGATGCCCTCCATGAATTTTATTGTATTTTAAGTGTATTTTTTCTACTCGACTGTTAGAGATAACTTTGATTGTACCATCATCAATTTTCCCCATCTTTGTAGTAATATTCCGCTTTAACCTACATATGGTGTAGAAATTTCCCAAGCCGATATCCTATATCGTGTACCGGCTATGGTGACTTTGCGAAGCGTCAGATTTTTTTGTTTTACTGTTTATATTCCGCAAAGTCGATTTTTTTAAGACAACACCCTATCTCAACATTTAAGCGTTTGTATTGTGTAGATATCATGAACTGGTGACAAAATACGATGAATCACCTTGGTAGATTATCTCTGAATGTTATATTTCATGTGTAGAATATTCCTTCATGAATGAATATATTGCGGATGCATCCAGTTGGACAGGATATGTTTTTTTGTGTAAACACCTTATAATGATACCTTGACTTTTTACAATTTGTCAAAAATTGTTACTAGGCATGGATAAAGCTCTATAAAATAGTTTATGCAGTATATGTATACTACCAGACAAATTATTATAATATATTTACAAATATTGGTACTGTATTTACAAATATTGGTACTATATTTACAAGTATTGGTATTAAATACACGTGTATTTAGTTCAAATGTTATGTACATCAACATTCCAGTCGGGTGAAGAGAGTATCCGTGATATAGTATTTTTAAACCCAAGAAAAACTTATACTAAAACAAAGATTACACTGGAAAATATTCTCAAATTTATTCCAAGATCTGACGAGTAAGAACGAATTGGTGTTCGGTGTGTGAGGTCACCCGTCAATATGTTATCGATTGCCATATAACATTAACCCCCATATACGAGTAATGCAGTGTACTGTACTTTTTGTATTAAACCAGTGAGGAAGAAACAGAAATCACTGAGTATGCAAATATTAAAGTCCACCATGACGTCATGTTCCTTACAGTCCACAAATTACAGAAAAAGGATCTTTAATTTATTGAATAGTGCTGAGTAGTATTGGAACTAATATTCAATACAAAACTATGTGGTGGATTAGAACGATAGTCATTCTTTATTGTGCATTTGTAAGTTATATGCAACTTCCTGCGTAGTGCAGAACATTGCAATTCCATTAGTTCTGTGTCTTTTTGTTAATTGAATAATATATTGAGAATGGCATGTATATTAATTGTTTCAATTTGCTGTAACGCCGGGAATACATTATTTCTAATTGTCAAGAAGGAAATACCTCAAACACTACGACGAAGACTCAACATTGTGATATTCTTTTGTTTTTTGTGTATATTTAGTGAATTATCGTTTTTCTGTAATATTCATATATGTTATCATGGGTGTGCATATGAAATACATTTCGTCATATCATATTTCCGTATTTTGTTGTCAGAAGGAAAGTCTTTAATCGTAGTGGTCTTAAAGGTTTGTGAAAAAAAAACATGAATGTTTTAGCCGAATGAGATTGTATAACTCGAACTTATCGAATAAAACAAACTGTGTGGTGTGTGTTAATAAATAGACAAATAATTAAAATCTAGAACAGAGCGAAACACTGAAAACACGGATATATATGTCATAATAACGTAATTTAGATGAACACAACTTTCATAAATAATAGACGTGTAAACGCACATTCATTGAATTGATGTATTACATATATATTGAATCAGCTGCGCGTGAATGGGTAATACTCGACGTCGATAACGTACTTCATGTCTGTTTCACATTTCAACCATATGTCAGTACGACTGACACTGACAGGCATCCTATTTATATACACTTAATTGCGACATGGAATCTAGTGACCAAATCAATGGGAATTTTCAGCTCAATGAACTTTTCGAATTATTTATCCATATATACATATGCTAATGACATAATATCATATTAAATATTGCCATCAACTGTGGAGCTATACTATTCAGGATACATATTACAGTTTTCTGTGACATCTTAATGCATTCCCACAATTTCTTGTGGCATTGATCTGCCAATGGCCCCTTTTTAGCATACAGTGTAACTTTTAAGGTGCTGGGAATATGCTTGGAATTGCACAAATATTGTAGTTGAACACCAAAGTTAATGACACTATGGCTGTTTTACAATAGTCAATGTGACAAGCAAATTTCACGGGATAAGGTACATGAGGTGCACTCGATGACCATGGCAAATCAGTCTTATGCATATAAAAATAAACTACATATTGTAATGTTAAAAATATAATCTTATACACTTTTATTTCGCATTATTTTCTGATTTCGATAAGGCGATGGAATAAGCAGTTTGATATGAGAATACAACATATAGCATCAATGCGTACATATTCACTGATGTGGTATATCGCGCTTGCGTGTATGGTAAAGTAAATCAATAACACGTTACAAGAAATGATAACAGTATTATTGAACGTACACAATTGTGTTAATGGAGCCGAATTAATCACCACATGCAAAACATGAATGCAATCGTGCTAATAAGCTACATTCTGGAGTGACAAAATGAATAATAATATTTTTTAGTGTCGGCTTACTCTCATAAACTATTACTTCGTTCCTTTCAAATTACGATTTAGAAATAGTATTAGGAAGTAAAACAGTTTCTATGACAGATGCAGGAATTACTAATTTCTACAAATGACTGCACACGAAGTTTCACATATATAAATTACTGTAATGACATTTATAAAAAACATATATACGTAAATCAATTTGCAGTACTCCATGTGTTATATGTAAAGTGAATAATTACAATTCATTATATGCTTGTTTGACGATGCGAGAGATGTTATAATAACAATATAAATTCGATCATATTCTGCACTTTATTTTGCGATTTAACCAGACGCAGCTGCTTGTGAATTTAATTCCATCAGTTAGAGATATTTCAGTCTGTGATGTATTAACAAAATACATACAGCAACTGTAAGCTTACGATCAAGCACAGATGAGCTAAAGCCTACGATATTATTACTCAAACCAAAGATCGATAACAGCAGCGGTTGTCCAACGTCTCGTATGTGTATTCCGAACACAGACCGATATAGCAACTCTACCACAATATTCATCTCCAAGATTGACCTCTGAATGCCACAGTACATTTCCTAATGGCAAAATGTAAAACTTTATTGGCAACTATATAAATGACATCTTTTTCGATTTTTCTGTTTTTTATAGAATGAATAAAAAACAGAATCGTAAACAAAATTTATGTCTCTGCATGTTTCATGAGTGCTTTCTAGGAGCAGAACAATATAATTTATTATGGGATAAACTATTTGATTTTATCCTGATATGTTATATGATTGTAAAGTAGATTTTATTAACTGTTATTTGATTTACAAAACTGGTCATTTCATAAACGTGTGACAAAATTTCGACAAATGTCAACGTAATGTCTACAACACAGAAAAAATACATCTTTTAATATTTTTTTATTCAGGAATCTTCTTTTTTGTAATACCATACAGCATACTGTTCTTTCATTGACTAGAAAACAACGCATGCAGAGTTGGTTTTCACGGGAAAAGTAACAGGTTTTAAACATTAAAATCTTTCCAATTTGTTGTTACTTGTCAGAGTGATATTTTTCTTAACATATCCCATTTGTTTTATTACTGTGATACTATTACGTACAATATTGATAGACGGTAATATAATTTTCTACCTGGATTCATAAATAGTTATCTTCACAATAATTATCACATAATTTATTAAGTGACTGAATTGCGTATCTCCCAGTAAAATTTGCTCCAAGTAAAATGGCTTATCCCATATATATTGGACGGTGTTCAACATTGCTTGTGTGTATTCACGGTATAAAAATAAGTGACATATTGTTTCATGATATAGTATCTGAAAAGAAACATATGAAGTTTTTAACGTAATTACCAGTGACTTCAATTCCGTGGATATTTTTGTCGGAACGAACGAACATTTACTAGCAACATTTCCAAAGCGATAATGAAAATAGCAGGGGATAATGGATCGCCCTGTCTAACCCCTCGTCCAAAATTAAAATAGCCAGTACTCAATCCTCTGCTCATTACACAACTAGTTGGATTTGTGTATATTTGAACTATTTAAATAGAGCCAATCAACATTAAATACTCTAAGTGTCTGGTGAATATAATGCTTTTCAAGACTGTCAATCGCAAGTAGTAGTCCAGTGATGTTGTTTTCTTTTGTACACTTCATTTTACCATCAATTAAAAGTGTACAATTAGTTATTGAGCGATTTTATGTATAATGTTTAGTAAGACTTAGTCAATCCTCTTGGCGATACATTTTGAGGCTATTTTAACATCAGTGTTCAAACGAGTAACATGGCGCCACTTCTTAATGTACCGTTTGTCTTTGTCATGTTTTTCGATAAGGGCTATTAACCCTTGCTTTTGACTGCATGTCAAAATAAAACTTTAGTTCAATACCATCATGACCTTGCGTGTTATTTTTAGGAAGACAGGTGATGCAGTGTAAAGCTCGTTCAAATTTAATTGGCCTTCACATGAAACTCTGTTAGTTGGAGTGTGATCATTGGAAAGAAAATCTCCATATCCATTACCAGTACAATGTAAGCAACGTCTGTGAAACAAATTCGAATAAATTTGTTCTCAATTTATAAGTAAGTTATTCGAGGAATCAAATAGTTGTGTAATTTAGCTCTTGTTGGCATTAGCGTCGCTCAAGACCAAGACAAAATGTTGTAGTTTGTATCCCGTGAACATAGTTATATTCAACCTGAAGTTCATTTCTAGTACTTTTATTGTATAATTTCAGTGGGATTGTTAGCTAAATTAATGGTTGGCCATGGTTTGTATAATTTGTTTTCCAACATTTACATCTTAAGAATGCACTGGAGGACTGAGAAAATGGTGACTTGAAATATTAAGTCAGCAGTGAGATGTTTAGTCGCGTGGTTTTGTGACAGTAAAACACTTCATTGCTTGATGTTTTACCACTGCTACTCGATATTAAACATATGTCTCCCTTGTGTATATGCAAATTTGGGAATAATTATGCAATGATCGACCTATCGATTTCGTCAGTAGAAATCATCTGTGTTGTGCCTAATTAACGTATTAAGCATCAGTCAAATCTAAGATATGCAAAAGTGTTTCGTTTCCTACTTATTTGTTATTGTTTTATTTTTTCATTTCAACAGTAATTACAAGAAAATAGAATGATAAACGTGAATGGCCCCTCCCCTTGACTTGCCAATACTAAAATAATAGGCAAATGGGTCATAACGTGAATGAGTTATGGGATGCTCCAACCGATGTAAATTTTTCTTCTGCAAATAGGACATCATATTATTATGTGGCCCATAATAAGTTGTTCCGTTTTAGAGAGGTACATACACCAACACAATACACCAGGTTTAGCAATGCTTGTTCTACAAACGTAGGCTATTTAGTCTATATATCATCCTATTCAAGAGAATTAGAGACATAACTGTGTATGGATAAGCTTCGATGGCTTACCACTATATTGGTATTCATACTTTAGTAATGAATTGTGATTATTCACGCAACCTTGGCCGACGATTTTTGATTAATATACTGCTAATTGAATCAATTACCTCACATTTTCTCTATCTACTGTCTGTGTCATAATGTTAGAATTAATGTGCATTTATTTGTTTATATAATTTTTGTTCACGTTACCTAACTTGAAAGCTAATGACTGAAACAAATATTTTGTTGTTGAACATCTTTAAATAGATTAATTGTTCATGCTCACCGCCTGTTTCCACATGAACGTTCACAGGTATATACGACCTGAAGAAAGAAATGGCCAACCCACAGCTGAAAACATATTTCATGACCAGAAATGCATTACAAAAAATGCTTTGTATTGACGGCTCTGCTCTCCTCTTGGTAGTTCATCGCCCCACAAATGAGACTGCTAAATATATTACTTCAGAGCCTATATTGAGAAAATTATCCTTAATCCGCATACAAATTTAATATTCAGCACACATGTGCAGCTGGTCGAACAGAAGGAGCAAGTAAATAGCTTGAGTTTGCATACGAAGAATTACAGATAGTATTATTCTGCAATATATTATTTGAATATTTGTCACATCCCCAAGATTGCTATTACTGGAAGGAGAAATACCCAATTTATAAATTATGCACAAACGGAAAGGGAAATACATGTATATTATATATATATATATGTATTACATTTGCAGTTCAGAAATTGCAGTGTTTGTACACTTTGATTAATATGCATCAGTGATAGTGTTAAGAAATTGTACAATGGTTCGTAAAACAATTTTCCAAACATTTTTTATTATTGAGCAGATTATTCAATATATGATATAATTATATCATTAATATAATTCATGCTACTAGCTCTTACAGAGAATCTTTCACAACTGATTTCACTTTATGCAAAATAGGGGCATATTTAAATATTCAAAATTGTCAATTATGAACGCTATTTTGGAACTTTATAAATACTAAGTAATGCAGGACCTTCCCGAACCTGAAAATAGTATTTCATCTTTGAAAATAAACCAAACAATCTTTAGTGAAGTCAAAAGTATATTACTAGGTCGGTTTACGTAAACAAGAAATACCCAAATAATCACATGGTCGGTTCCACAAACATTCCAGTACCTTTAAATTAAAGGTTAACATTTAGCAACGTGACGCCACCCGCTTCACATTCCACAAATAGAAATAGGAAAAACTTTAACGTATCCGATATCAGTAGCTTTGAGTGTAATATGAGACTACCTTGTCTGTCTAACTAACGTTATATAATACATTATATAATATATTATATAATATTGGACGGATTCAAAACAACAACAACAATAAAAACTATAGTGTTTTTACTATGCGATTTATCAGAGAAGTTACAATATAACGAGTTTCCGGAGTCGCCCTGTCAGTATGATGTAAACGCGTCCTATAGATGGATCAAGCAACATCTCAAAACCGTTATTTTAGCGTTTAAAGCGACAAATTGCGATGATTCATGAGTACTTTGACTGTAGTCTAGCTCGAAGCAAGACTTAGTAATTTGTATAATTTTTATTCAGAGATTATTCATGACAAAAAAAATTGTATTTAGTTAATCGTGATATAACGACTAGAGGAGAATCGCTATTCGGGTGCTATTTTAATTGAGTACAATCTGACGCATTGGTTTATGTGTCGCCCGATGCATTGACCCATCAAAACATCGAGTTTATCCGCACTGGATATTGATAGCACATTTTCCATGTGATCATCGATTAACTAATTTTCTAAAAAAATTATTTAATTTTTGACTGGCTCTGATTCATTGCATTACTTTGCACATTTATTTAAATTATATTTATTCTATAAATCATAAGCCTAATATATTTAATCAATTTCAAAATGGTGAAGGAAGATACTTTTATTCTCTAACCGTCCTCTAATATATTATGTAATTGGGACAAATATTTTGCATTACCGTATATGTGTTTTATTAAGTACAGAGCTTAGTTGTTATATTTACCTACTTATACCAACATCGTAGTAATTACAGGAATGCAAACATTGTGAGGGTTACTTCTATAACTTGATGAATGGTGTCATGCGGGCACAAAGCTATAAATAGTCATTGTAAATTAACGCTTGATATCACATTTGACATGGAATCCGAACTAAAGTGGTTTTTCGCAAATCCGCCGTGTACTAAGACATGTTGTATCAACATGTTAAGAATATGATATTAATTGGCACGCGGCATTTACATGACGGTAACTGTGTACATGTTGCGAAACCTATATCATGTAAATATCACTCTTATATTACAATACGTGATACATATAATTGCATATATGAACACATGTACATGTCAAAATAAATAGAATTCACTATTCAATTGTTTTACTTTGCATGGTGAATAGTGTGTTTCACGAATGTTAAAATGAGAATTACACATTCATGTCTGACACTTGAGTGATATACATATATATTCAAGCAAGAACTGTATATTTTCATTATTTTTTTAAATATCTAAATATTTAAAACTATGTTAGATTTTCAAGATTACTTCTTGGACAGTGTAGTAGGTATCGACATTTCAGAATTTGAGAGAGCAATCTATTGATATTAATTTGTTTTCGTCTTGTCTTGTAATGAGAAATTCAGAGTACTCAACTCTTGAGGGCGACATAGCTTCAGTATTGAACATACAATTGTATGAACTACATTTTAATTATCATATCAAGGAACCTATTCAATTTCAAAGCTGTATCAAAGAAAAAGATCATCAACTGTTCTCGTTACTGGGAATAATCATGTCTAGTTCGAGTGGCAGTGCAAAGGTAGATGTCTACTTGTACAACAAAGTGACGTCTGAATTTCAAAAAAAATAATTAGCTTTAGTTTGTTTTCCGCTTGTTTTCCCTATTGTGATTAATTGCTGTATATATTTATGTCAATATAAACTTTTTATATCTAACACAACCAAGTCAGCCTTAACAATATTTTACGCACCAAAAATTATATCACCTTGGTAAAGTCGCATATATTCCCGACCCGAATTCCCAGCGAGTTGTCTTTTGTATAATGTGACTGCTAAGTGAGGGTTCTAAATATTCAAGTTTATTGAGAACAAATATAAAGGGATAGCAAGAAGACAGAATATTGTTTTTTTTTAAATTTTTGAATAAAATATGGGAAATATGATGGTCTGAACGAATTGAATATTTTTTTCATTTAAATTCATATTTTTCCATTTTTATAATGAATATGTAATTTTAGTTAGTTATCACAACAATGCGGGTCGTCTAAGTTGGGCACCGTTTTATAAAAAATCCGTTCAAAATGTATTCTATGTATTTTTATAGATTAATTAGATATACCTACAGATTCTATAAAATATAAAATTTGTCGAAAACTCTACGATATCCTCAATACAACGTTTTAGAGAGCCCACACACGCATTGTAATCGGATATTTCACTTAATATTAATATTGTTTATTACATCACACTTAAATATACGATTAATTAAAATATGTGCATTGTATTTACTACTACATCACACTTTAAGATACGATTAATTAAAATCTGTGCACTGTATTTATTACATCACACTTCAATATACGAAAAACAAATGTGGTTTGGATATTGACTATTAAACTGTACAATGGAATATGTTTATTGCTGTTTCCGAGGAAACCATACTGCTTTCGCAACGTGTAGCCATGTCCACTATACAGACTCATCTTTGCTAGTTAACTAAGTCCGGGTTATCAGAAACATGTTAATTGAACTACAATTACGAGCACTTGAAGCGAGAATGAATTAATAATCCTTCGGGTGAAATCCGTGCCGATGAATACCATATGACTTGTAAGATGTTTTAGTAAAACTAAGACAAAAATGTATGTAATCAAGTGGCACATATGACGTTGGAATATACATAGATGACACGACTCAAATTGATAAAAATTGTTCGACTGTTTTTATATTATTATTCTTATCCTCTGATATTTACTTCAAATTTCAGACCTGATAACCTTAACTTGTATAAGAAATGAGCAAAATAATATGCTATACTTGCTGATGGGTATATAAAACTCCATTTAGACGCACATGAATATAGACAGAACACGGGTCGACTGTTTTCTCGTTCCGCATCCGGCAGGATGGCGTTCGGCCAAACTTATTAACAAGTGCTCGGTGTCCTTGGGAGGATGTACTCCAATTTGGATCAGGTCAACGGGGTCAGTATGGGGTCAACTGGGAGATCGAACCCACAACTTTCCTGACTGGAGGCGAACATACTAACCATTATACCATGCCTGGTTACGAGAGAAAGTGAAACAAGGTGCATGTCAGTCGGAGCCATATTTCGGTCGTTAAATACACTTGAATGTATTGGCAATTCCATTGTAACGTGTACAATTTTGTGCAAATTGCAAAGCATTGGATGTAAATATGCTGGACAATAATGATAAACGTTATGACAAATAAGGAAAGGTGCTACTCAGTAACGCGTTTCATGTCATGAATTTATTTGCGTGGCACTCTTTGATCTCGTGCACATAGCGATCTGGCTATTGTTTGTCTACTCAACATTTAGTTTGTATTTGCTCTAGAATAGATTTATGTTTTAAAATCCCACAATTTTAACAATCTCACAATAGATTGTGCCATTTATGTTCACATCCAATAAACTGAATCGCTCTGGCCATGATTATACTACATCTTATTTGTGTGCAGCAATATACGCTCGTGGATGGTAGGGGATTTTAAATGCGCATGTTCATCTATTCTATTCACTGTACATATACTGTATTCCAAGCTGTCGTTTTAAGACTGTGCGATATGGCATAACGAGGAGCTCATTTTCTTACTGTGGCGAGGCCCATTGGCAGAGTTGGGAGTTCAAACCTGGTGCTGTAGATTTATAATGTTCAATATTTTATAGTCACGTACTTTATGTTTGTCGTAAATGTGACTTTAATTGCGATATCACAATCATTTTATATACATTGTATCTTGATATTTGGCTGTCACTTTTTAAAACAAAAACTTAACAAACATTAATGAATTTAATAATCCTTTCTTATATTTATTGTTATATTATTAGTCTGCAGGTTGACACAATAAGGATATATGTAAATTCTCATATATCTTACCTATACCATTCATGTATTACTGGGCAACAACTAATACGACACACGCCAACCACCTATGATCTCCCGAATTACCAACAAGACAACACGTATAATTATTAATGTGAATTGACGTGTACTTGTTTTTCTCCCTTCATAATATTCATTTTCTTACTCCATCACACATACATGTTTAGTTCTACTTTAGATTGAGATAAATTAATTGAATAATGCACATATGAAGACAAAATCAGTGTCTTCAGATCAGCAAACAATAGACTTAACCAACCGTCCATGCCAACCTGATGTTCGTAATAATTGATATAATATAGAAAATATTAGTTGATAGCATGATATGTTCTCCACAGAAACAGAATATCAATCAGTGGATGTTATTAATTCTAAATCACAGTTCACAAGGAAATGTCTGTATTGCTGAATCGTGAATGGTAATGTAAAAATGTGTTTCTTCTCTCGTTTTTTCTAACATAACACATGGTTGAATACAATTTCGAACAATGAATTACCAGCTGTAATCTTTCATCAACATTTGAATTTCGCGGTGTATGCATACTACATTGATTCCATGATATAAAACCTATAATCCGAACACATTCTAATAATTATTACTTCATAAATATCACTTTTTGTGACATCATTAAATATTCTAATTTATTTGTATTAACAAATTGTGTTCTAAACAAATGAACACTACCATCCACACAAACAATTCTTTATCCTCCTTGTATATACACCCATGTCGCCGTGCTGGGAACAAAATTACAAATATACATACTTTGTTCTTTTATTCATAATTTAGTATGTCCAACATATGACACACATCATAAAACAGCACGTTGTCAGCGATACATCTCAGTATATTGCAGCAGACAATCACGTTAGAATTAGGATTTCATTCAATACATTTTATACATACTTATAACATAAATAATCTAATATACTTTATAAAAAATAACAGTAAAGTTACATTCGCTAAGATGTTATGGTCTCACTGCGCATTCGACTCCCAATTACGATTTGACATGCACCTATTTCATTTTAGGTCATACAAGCACAAATCGATCGGGAACTGATTGGAGGTGCTTTCTACACTTGAAGATGTAACGTCAAGTACATCACTAATCTGTTACAGTAACTTTTCACTGTACTTTACTATGTATTATTGTTTGTGTTGTACAAACAACATCAGCGAATTAAGCAAACATTTATTTTGTAGTTCACCTTCAATAATTTGTGTTTGTAACGAAAGAAAATATGCTGCACACAGTAAATATCACATTACATAATCACATTTGTATGAAAAGTAATATAGTTATAGCTACGCAAACAGTTTTGACATCTTTCTTATTATGATTACAACCGTAACAGCTGTTCGTATATGGTTGAGAACGATTTATTCTTCCTTTTTACATATACTACAAATGATTTGTTATATTTATTTTCAGAGTAAAAGCAAAGTCATATATATGTTAATGTAAGGCAGAATAAGAGTACTAAGTCCTGAATATATAAATATGTTGTGACTATAAATCCTTGCCCCGTGATCCTGCATCACATTAAAGAAGCTTTTCGCTTCAACCATAAAACAGAACACTCGTAACCTTGCAATGGTACTTCTATTGCATCGATGTTTACTGCTACTGTATTTTTCTTATCGAGCTTCATTATTATTTTTACAAAAGTGATAAAGTATATACTTCTGCCGCCGTACTATCACTATTGGTTAGAACGCCAAATTATGTAACATGTTCCTTATTTAATATTAATGTGACACAATATAGTGTTGTAGTGTATGTGTCAGTCTCAATAATAAATCACACGAAGGTATATGTTGTGGTTCCCGCCATAGCAATATAGCAATGGGGCCAGTATGTTGCCAGCAACAGATTGCTGCTTCACGTGCATCGATATACGACACAGCGTTCTTTAAACAGATGACATTTACAGCATCTTTTTGTGTAAAAACACTATTTAACAAAATGTTGTTAAGCTAAGACATCTATGTTTTCATTGTGTTCAATAAAAAACAGAAGGATAATCAGAAGTTAGAAGTTTGTTTGAAGAAACGCTACGTTGAAGCAATACAGTTTCTTAATTCAATGTTTTGAATAATTATTATGTAAGTTTCCTTTAATCATACTGTCATTGTACCAGATCTGATGTTACTATTGCCAACTTTGCTAATTTTGCTAATACCAATAATTGTATGTGTTTGAAGTTGTTCACAGTCATCCGTCCACGTTACGTCACACACTCTATAATTTGATGTATGATGTATGATGTATGTGGGCACAAGGTTATCAATTAGTCATGTAAGTTAACGCTTGACAGCTTATTTGACGTAGAATCCGGACTGAAGTGGTTCTTGACAAATCCGCTGTGTACTAAGACATGTTGTATCAACATTTTTAGAATATGATATAAATTGGCACGCGGCATTTACATGACGGTAACTATGTACATGTTGTGAAACCTATATCAATATCACTTTTCTATTGTCATACTTGATACATACAATTGCATAGATGAACACAGGTACATGTCAGAATTACTATTCGATTTCACTATTCAATTATTAATATTGCATGGGGAACATACATGTACATGTCTGACACCTATTGCGATTGAAATAGAGGTCGAACTTAATTAGTTTCTAATCGCAACTATTGTCAGAACCCTACAGAACTCAAGATTGTATGAACCTTTTATTATTATTTCAACGAATCTGTTAAATTTCAAAGCTGTATCAAAGAACAAAGTCATTAACTGTTCTTGTTACTGGGAATAATTATGGCAAGTTCGAATGTCAAGTCAAACGTAGTTTTCTACCTGCCTAAGTGACGTACGAAGAGTGATGTACGAGTTTCCAACAAATAATTACCCGTTCATTCGTGCAATTACTCAAAGTGTTTGTTCGTTTTCCGCTCGTTTTTCCTATTTTCATTAATCACTGTATATATTTATGTCAGACTCTGTCTAAACATGCCTTTGACTTATGTAATTATATAATAATTAACACAACCAAGTAATTCTGCCTGAAAAATATGTTACGTGCCCCTAAATTAATAGCACACATTTAGCTAAATGGGGCAAAGCAAGAAGGAAAATTGTAGAATAACAAAATGAAATCTCAAAATATTAAATAGCAAAAAGAAATAGTGTTATGATATTCTACTATTTTTTTCTGTAATAAATGTATTTTGATAATGCCCAGTTAGCTAGTGACGCTTGCCCAGCTGCGGAACAGACAGCATGTATTGTCATTGCTAATTTATATTCTTTTGTTCTTGCTTGTGCAAGAAGAACGTGAACACGAGTTAGTTAGTTGTCACTCAGTTACCAACCAGTGCAGTGCATTGCAGTTCAGCTCCGGTGCAGTGTCGAAATGGCAGCCAGCGCATGTCTAAAGATAATGCCTATCCAATTCGGCATGTGGGACTGATAGATGCAAGACAGCCTGCTGTGGTTCTTCGGTGTAAAACCAACATGTGTTCAGCGAGAAAGCGTGGTTTGCTGATCTTTGACCTTTCTTTGCACGGACGGTGTAGAGGTCTCGTACCATTACGGTCAGTGTCGTGTAGTTTTCATTCTTTGAG
The DNA here is from genome assembly GCF_978046115.1 of Saccoglossus kowalevskii. Lineage (NCBI taxonomy): Eukaryota > Metazoa > Hemichordata > Enteropneusta > Harrimaniidae > Saccoglossus > Saccoglossus kowalevskii. Next base: position 12,537,182 of record NC_140650.1, on the reverse strand, counting down.
ACCTCATAGTTTGGAGCTGTAGAACTGATATCGTCGTCGACGTTGCTGTGAATAGCTGTACTATCACTGAAACTACGCAGTGTGAGTTCTGCACCTAGGTAGCGTTGGAAATTTCGAGCTAGGCTATTATCATTATTGTTATTATTATTGTGATGTATATTGCTGACCGGTTTGTGATTTATATTACTCCTGTTAATGGTTTATGCTTATTGTATAATTAAATTAGTATTATTTGACGTATTCTGGCTGTGTGCCTTTGTTTGACCTTTAGTGTTGCATCCTGGAGTGCGGGATATTAGCGGCCACGTTAGCGGGAGACTATCCCGTATTCCCGTTCGTAACAATAGCAGGAAGACTTTTCTCTTGATAAATGGTGAATAAAAAATGGGAATTTTTTTTATTTTATTTTGTATTTATATTTTCGTTTTTTCATCATAAAATGCTGTTAGTCATCACAACAATGAGTGTTGTCCAAGTTGATCACAGTTTATATTAATTTTTCATGATTAATTAGATATCCGTATAAGCTATTTTAAAAGCTCATTTTGATTGAAGTGTATCAAAAACTCTACTACTTCCTCAATACAAAGTTTTAAATGGCCCGCAAACGCAAACGGTGAAACATATTCATGCCAAAAGTAAGATGACACATCGTTTATTTGTTTTTATGATAAAGGTAAAGCAGGTGTGTGATCTGACGAAGTATGTAATAACGTGGATATACTAAAATTTATTTACCAATATGTGACACAGTGGTTGGAAAATGCAGCATGAGAGTTGGAAGCTACTGAAGCAACAGTGTATTAAGGAGTACTTTCAGCCTAATTGCCTGCCATATCTAGCTGCAAGAAAACTGTCATGTGCTCAATTCCCGAGTTTCTATCGCTGTGACATTCCTATAAAAAGTGTATGCATTACTATATTTGTTGATTAGATGAAAAATAAATATCTCAAGTTGTTTTATTTTTCATTTCCATGATCGTAATCATTTAGATTGTTGTTTTTTGACACTAATTTTATTTGCTTACTATTCAAGCATCTACAAATACTAACGTGACCGTTTAGAAAATGAGTTGAAACATTGCAGTATAAAAAAAATATTTGTTGTTTTTGTTGATATCAACATATTATTTAACATGCGCTTGTTATAGTAAGAACGGCAATATAGTGTGTATGCATGCACTATTGCACACGATTATTCTCAGTGTATAATAAATGTGTTCTAAGGAAAGATAAAAAACAGGTATTGGTTAAGTCAGACGTTACGGTATATATCTATAAGCAATACTCGCTACTTCGTGATTAATTTATTTTATTGCATTATTCATTACTTGCAAAGAAACGTATCTGTCAGTTTTCTGCCAACCGATTTTATAGCAATATAAATGGAAATATAATAGCTTACATCTCTTCAATCATTCAACACTCTTGGAGACTGAGTGTTATTGAAAAAAAAATGTCATAAGGTTAATACTCATTCATCGAATTTGTTTAATGTATAATCTTATTTAATCTATATCTCGAAAAATATTACTATTGAATTAATCGCCGGTAAAATAATCTGTCGCAGTTACGGAGTGAATCACTCAACTGCGATATTTTTTTGATTACTTTTTCTGCAAAAGTTTTACCACCAAATCCATGCTCTAAGTATATGTACAAAAGTATTATTAGGGCCGTTTTGTTTAATTTTTGGTTTTCATAAATATATGGCATGTCAGAAATCAGGGTACATAAAGGTAAACGAAGATTAGTTGATACTCGAACTGTCACTGGAATTTGTGGTTCTTCAATTAAACCTATAAACCATATACGAGTGTGGATTTATATATATATATGAATTAGTTAGGTAATCCATGGTGAGTAGCTTTGATATAATACAATTTTGTCCACTGTGACAATGTTTTTCAGATATACAATTTTTCAATGTTAGTAGAGGGGGACAGCGCAGTAAGATTTTTATATTTTTATTATAAAACAGAGAAATTGCCTGGTGTGGATGGACATATGTCAGTTTATACAATATACACACGTATATACAATAATAGTATTGCTGTAATACACAGAGGGCAAATAATGCATGTTAGTGTACTATGGGTGGTAGCAGGTTACCACTGAGTGACATACGCGTCGAGAGAAAAGGTTAGGACATGTCGTGTACATGTAAAGGTTATTTTTATGGCTCTTCAAAATATTTATTCGTAAGTCGTTTCTACTGAAATGTGTTTCGTTTGCTAGACGATTAAGATATAAATAGATCAGAATAAAACACGTACAGTCAGCGTCAGTTGAGTATCGGCAATGCGTTTCCCAGTTGAGATCAAAGAGCAGGATATTGAATGCGGAGCTGTTTGATCAGTAATGAGTTACGAAATAGAATATTTCGCATCTCGAATACCGGCGAGATATGAATGTCTGATATAGAATTCGTATACTTTAAATGTAACACACAACAAGAGTTATGCCGGCAATTACGTCATTGATTGTAAAGATCACTTTCACGATAATGATATATTCAATAGCACGAGCCGTTCCACCTGATGTAATGCTGATGGTTAACCATTGAATGTTTCAGGACTTCGATTGCATTATTTTTGTTGCTCGTCACGTAACTTCTTTGGCTGCACAATCCACTAAGTATGTAGCTTACAAACGGTTTAATTCCCGCATGGTGGATTGGTATATTATAGCGGTATGTTTTAGTGGTATCGATCCTAGATTGTACGAACCTGAAGCTTTGGGCATAATACCTGGGCCTGATACAACATTTGTACGAGTCATGTAATAACGAAAATAGCTGTAATGGGTTTCAACGCCCTGGTCTCAGACTGTTTATTACCAGATGAATAGACTGTTTGATCACTACCCCAACATTAGAACTTCTAAAGTTACTTTAAATAAAATGTTATCGTGTCTTATACTAAGGCCACGTTTGCAGTATTTGCGTGATTGTCCAGTCAGTATATTCTTGCAAACCTGTTTTTAGTTGAGGGACCATGATTTCTGTGAAATATTAGCGTTATTTTTTGATCAACAATTCGGCAGAAGACATTATTATAAACAACTAAATTTCGGTCGGTAACTTGTAGCGCACATCGAATGCTGTGTGGTGCTTTCAATTTCCAGGCTGAACAATCACGTAAATCTTAGGCTAGCTTAGCGCTACCCCAAGCAGAATTCGAACAAACGAATAACTGTGTAAGTATGGCTGTCAATGCGAGAAATAATTTAAAATAAAATGAGTATCAACGTTTTATTATTATAAAGACACCGAACTACGTATTGTTTCGAGTGCATTTAGAGAGGGCGCACCCAGGTGAATTCTCCACTAGTCATAGATGCTCGTCACACAATTCAACGCGATGATTGTTGTACATTTTATTTTATCCTTTAACCAGAACTTCGACACCTAATCCAGATTTTTTTTGTTACCGCATTTCGTTCCGGTAAAATAACACTTGGCCAATGAAACTATCTCCAAGCAATACACTGAACATCTCTCGGAGTGGGGATGGAGTTGGTGATGGTGGTGGGGGTCAACAGTACATATGTTTATCATGATAACAATAATGCTAGTATGAAGCGCTTTGAGATTAAATGAATATGCGACTCTATCGAGGCCTATTCAGGCAAAATGTTACAATATAATTGACTAGTTCATTATTGTTCTTTGATGTCTGCATCACCGAACTTAAACGTCAATTGCAAAAAAAAAAAAAAACAATTTGGGGACGGAAGTTCATAATTCCATTAAATTTAGCTCATGCAAACCTAAAAGTAGCTGGCTAGTAAACAACGTTTATACAAATCTTGATGATGTGTGGCGGACTTATTATCACTATACAAACTTGCATACGGTACAGTCTTTTTATTTATTCAAGACATTCTAATAACATTCCACAAACTTAGTTTTATCTGCTGTAGATTATCTTTGTTATTACGATAGGTATCAGTGCATTTCGTATACTTATTACCTAGGGACATGCGCATACATGTCAACGACCTCGTGTAGTACATTGCTCTTGTGTTTATGCGAATGGGTGTGTACCATACAACGTTTCTCTGATTTTAAATTCTAACCTAACCACGTGCATAGGACAAGTAGTATTTCTCACGCATCTTATTCGGTTATAACAACGTCAATAACATGAACCATATAGTGCTGGTTTTCTTCCCTAAATATTGATGAACCATGAAATTGTAGAAAAACAATGTTTTTTTTTTACAACCTGGGTATTGTCAACCCACATTTGTTGACTCTCAATCACCTAATGCAATCAGCTGGTACAACATCCGATAATGAACATTTGGAACGTGTACTTACAAGTCAGGTACCATGATAATTACCGAGCCCTAATACAGTGTCATCTGGGACATTTTGAAGTACGTGATTTCATATTTCATGCAATTATCGATTTTTAGATGTTTCTTAAAGCATACTACAGACGTACTCATTCTACAACCTGCATATCCAACATACACTAGTTATAAATTAGCAAATCAAACTTATGTGCAGAAATCCTTCAGTAAAATTGATCGATTTGTTCGTTATTATTGATTAAACTTTTGGTCGGGCTGCTTTTCAATCTCTTGTCGTTCACTCCCCACTCATGTCCAGCTGCTGAGTGGTATTAATTGAATATGTTAGTAGTTGGTTTCGTTTCTATTTCTCCCGAGTCATGTATTTTATTTGAAATACGGGACTGAACAGGTTAGCATATTTAAGATATTTGTTAATGTGCCGGTTTGATAACGCTAGTCGATATACATGCTGCGTTTATAGTAAAAAGTCGAAGAAACATAAGAAAATAGATAACACTAATTGAAAGCTTTTTGGATATCGTATGTGTGTGTCTCCATACCACAGGTTATGGAACAACTATAGAACCTAGGGCAAACATAACCACTCCGTACGCAATGGAAATAGACAAATTTAGATACAACCAAGCAAGCAAGTAAAATATCAGCCTGATTCACAGTAAACTGGGCGATAAATCGTCGCTGGTCAAATTACACCACATTATAACGCCGCAACCTCTATTTTGTATTTCAGGATGGATCCTATAAACCTAACACATGGAAGTGATAATATGCCGTGTTGTTCCCTAACCAGTCCTTTTTCAATGTACACGAGGTGGATGTAATGTACAAGGAACCGGTTGATTGGTTATTTTTGTTATGCTTTTCATTTTTTTTTTTAAATTGCAACCCACAAAATGTTGAAAAAAGGCTGACAGGACAATAAGTACATTACTACTCACTGGTAGGATGGATATAGATAGATATACTTGGTATATAAAGTAAAAACACATATTTTTATGTAAAGGCCGCCATATTAAAAAAAAAACACGACTTGTTCATCTCCATGGAAACCAGTCATGCATTTGTGCCTATGACTATGTGCTCAATATGGTTCATTTTTTCAGCGGACATCGCTGTCATAGCCTTCTCATCACGCAATAATGGCGGTGCGGGACTCTTTATTTTAATGATAATTCTCCGAAATGTCGAAAATAAATATGTATGTGAAGTTTGCTCGAGGAGAAATTTGCCTCAAGCACTGTTCTGTTAACTGGGAAGCACGTGACATCGATCGACCAATGAAAAATGTGTCATTTTATTGACACGCAGAGAACGGTACCATAATATTACATCACTACTCAACTTTTGGGAAGCATTGTTGTTTATATAAATAAGTTTTTTGTGAGTTTGAAATAAATATATTTTTGAACTGAAACATTACGAAAACCAATTAACTAATGAAAATGTTGTTTAAGAAGAAGCTTCATAAATGTGAACGTCAGTTTCACCTCACTCAATAATTAGGAAAGACAACAATATACGATATTACACGATGTTATTAAACATCTTCGTGTGCATTACTTGCACAGCGAGGTGGTGAAATTAATAGTTTAAGTAGACAACCTTTGATTTAAAGAGTAACTATGCACTCACGTACTGGGGGCTCGTCCTATTTCCGGGATTCATATTCTTTACACTTAGGGTGAAGAGGCGTATGATACAAGGATTCCGCAAATGTACCCACTCGGGGAAACAACCCCCGTATAAAAAGTAGCCAGCATTAAACCTTCAGCAACCGGCAGCTGAAGTTTGAACATTGCTTAGATGTATATATGTTTTGTTTTTATTCTGTATGTCTTTGTTGGATATCGGCATATTTGGTACCAGAAAATCTTTGCGCGCAACGTTGTACTACATTACGCAGAGGCTTGTTGTGTATTTAACGCTGCCTTTCCTCGGGCGAGCGAGTAACACCGTAAGTCGACTAACTGGCATAGTTTTCGTTATTCTGAGCTCCACTTTAAAACTACTAGTTTTAAAACTATATTATGTTATTTAGTGTTATTGGAATGACATGTTATTTTAAAGTACCCGTTTTTTTAATAAAACCAATTTGGAATTAATATTTCCGAATTATATTTTGGGAAAGAATAAAAACGTTGTAACCTTGATCCATGGCGAATATATGCATAATAGCACGAATAACAACGTTTTAAATATGTCGATACAAGGGTAGAATATAATTATGATCTTCCACAGTCTAGTTCTATGACTATCATTGAGAACCGTATGTCATCATCGTCGTATGTTTACATGGTAATATCATATAGTAATATTAAAACGTATATGTTTTCAATTTATAGAACGGTCTAATAAAAGTAATAGTTTTTGTGTTGTTACGATATGTTGCGAGTAATAATAATATTGATTAAAAGAGCATTCATTTCAACCTGTTAATATACGAGAAATCTCATATAGTCATATTTTTTTTGTAATAAGGAAACTATTCGATATGCCTTTTTCATGTACATTCGCAATATGCGATTCACTTGCCAGTTATTACATATGAGCTTTTTAGAATGTTGTAAAGCGTGATCAACAGAATAGAAAAGCAAGTCTACTTTTGTATCATGAATTTCTAATTACTCTCCAAATATGAAAATTATTTATTTACAAATTAGTAACGAAACAATTGTGCAAACATTGTGAATGTTATTCCAGGATTTCCGTATTATGTAGTAACAAAGCTATTAGGTATCTTCATTTTTGCAAGATTTGACAATAACGATGAGTATTGAATTGACGTGGTCAATAGATCGATATTGTCAAAGATAAGTCTTCGCGCGCCACCTGGCACGTTCGTAGTCCAATTGTTCGATAAGTGTGTTTCGCATCTTTGAAAAGTTGAATGAACCCATGCACGATTCTCAGTATACATATATCCAAAAAAATAGTAGTGAGGCTTATTCAGGTCTTGCTGTGAAAAAGAAGCTCAAATAACTATCCTCTTTCATATTTCATGTTGAAGCTCCTGTCTTCAAAAAACGAGATGGTTACTGATTAATTCAGGTGCAATACAGCAATATTGTACTTTTATTCCCTCGTGTATGTATATGTATGCATATATGTGGCATATACCCATAATGTAATGGGAATACTGGAGTGCGATTACAAGGTTAGAGTGCGTGAGAGAAGGTTATGCTGACACATGTCATTATTTATGATCGATACACATCAACGAAATAATGAATATATCAGCATGATCTGATGTTCATGTTATTCCCATGTGATTAAAAAAAGATACCGCTCCCCTCCCGTGGTTTACTGTGAGATGCTCTTGTAAAATACGAGACATTTGTATTGTCATAAATTGATATCATGAATGGTCACCGTGGATGTCAATATCAAAATAATTGCAACCTATTCTCCTTGGAAAATTCCATTAAACCGTGGGCTACGATAAGGATTATTGCCGTGATTTATTTTATTTCGCAATTGTATAAGTAATATTAGATTGATGGGAGGTTGAAATATTATACAATGAGTACTTGCATTGAATGTGCTGTACAGATTCGAAATATTACAAAATATCATCTCGATTATGTTATTAGTTGCAAATCCGACAATGAATCAACTAATATATTATAGCGATTCGGCCATTACTATAAGTAAAATTGTATGTAAGCAGAGAAGAATTATGTGCTTAAATGGCATCAGACCATATTCCCTAAGCATAACAGGAAACATTTAGGGAGCGTTAGTAAAATTGTCCAAACCTAGGTTAATTTGCTGAAAATACAGTTATCTTAACATTTCGTTTACCTAGGAATAATTCATATAGATGCAAACGTTCATTATTAAAACATCTATCATTTACACAATCGTCTCATTACTTCCACATACATAAAACCACTAGTATTGTCCATACTTCCATAATTCATAGATACATAAACTTGGCAAATGACTGTGTTTTAACGAGCTGGCATTCAAGATATTTTCTAGTGATAACTGAGAACCTGAGAAACTACGATGACCCATGTGAACCCATATATTGTGACATGTGACCCTGTCGTTATGTAGATCGCTAAGAGGCAGTCTTCACACAAGCCGAATGGAAAATCAGAAAAACTACCAACAACTGTCTATTCTGGAGGTGATGCTCGTGTTGCCCTTTGTAGTGTGTAGTGGGAGAATTGGTTAGACGTTTTATATTTAAAGTACAGCGTGTTATAATGCTTTTTGAATATGCACACAGCTGTGACATACGTGGCGACAATCTGCACTAATACATAGCCAGTTACTATAATGCACATGGTATATATAAAACAGTCCTTATGTCGGGGTGGTCTAAATTAATTCACCGGTCCCGGTAAAGCATACCCCTATGGTAAATTGGATGTGATTATACATTATTAGGCCTATTTGAATGTAATGTCCTAAATCCAAAATTAGCTTAAAATTTAGACCTCCATATAATGACTGACCGTAATATTCAGCTGATGAGAAAGAAGACAACGCAATTTTTATTCATATTTACTGATGTTATAATATAAAACACATTTGTAATGCGAAAGGATTCTGCATTGGGGGCATTTTGCTACACAAACAATAATTTTAGAATTTTCCGACTAAATCATGTGAGCATCCCCTATTATTTATGTGATTGTGACAATTCATCGTTTTACCATTCACCGCTATCCCAGATTGTATTCATGGATAATATGAACTCGATTTTACGATGCAAAAATGTAGAATTTGATGGTAACCTGCAACTTGTGTTCTGTTCCTTGTTCATTATTAAACATCATGGTTGCCAGGTATACATACTCTATAGAGTAAACGAAAACACATTTTATATGTCATGATTACAACACATTTACTATATCTGAATCACCTCGTGCAATCATAAATCACTGCTTTTTATGTAAATTAATAACTTCAAAATGTACAAAATATAACAAGTCATAATATATAGTGTAGCTAGTTCAGCCATATTCATGAATCAAATCTGTAAAAAATATTACTAGCATCATCTTTGTTATGACGTATATTATAGCGATGCAATACTAGTACACTGCAGACACCCAGTTGACGTGGACTAGCTTAGACGTAACGAGTCAGCATAATACGTCTATATACACCAAGTGTTTATGCGGGGATAATGATCTCTTGAATGCACTTCTATTAAAAACATGGAAATTCTTTTCTTTGTTCAACAAGTTTGCGGCAGAATTGTTTCCATGCACCTTGTTACTGACTAGACAAAAACTGATTAGCAACGTTAGAATATGCCCCAGTGGCGTATGAATAAAATAGGCGCCATTTGAATATCACAATCATACAAATTATTTTTTTAGTCTGTCATTAAATGAGACGAGCTTCAATTAATTTGAGTTGGAATTCTCTCTTCTCATTACAATGAGTCATCATTGTGTTCTAATTGTTTACTATAGCATAAATGCATCAATCTTATGACCATTAAGAAATTACAAGCTGTCAACGACTGTGCTATTTTTTGTATTCCTGAATGAGACAACTCTCGAATATTGCTTGTTTTTCACCTTTTATCATATATAGTTAAGTCCAGTATTTATGTATATTTTACCTTTATCCTGTGGGTAGTGTTATAATTATTCTTCAATTTAAGATTAAATACGCCAAAACTGCTGAAACAAGCCTGCGCCATTTCTACGGTAGCACGCGTTGTTATGCCGACAGCCAACGTGTTTATGCAAATTGGACGCGATGTTTCAATAAAGCGATGGCTCACAGGCACCCTATTATACATACATTTTTGATTAAATACAGTAAGCAAGTGTGTTCGTGTTACAATTTTTCTCTGTTTATTTCGGGAACTAGAACTCAAGACATCATTATCCCCACGCAAATGCTTGGTGTATATAGACGTATTGTGCTGACTCGTCGTAGGTTTTAAAGACGTTGACCAAACAGTGTACATACACTTGGCTACTTGTGAATGTGATAATATACAATTATATCATCGAAAGATGTAATTCGTCACAGATGACTATGTTGAACTTTTCAGTTGAAAACTATCCATCCAACTGAGTGTGTGACAAAATATATATTCTTATAATACTTTGCAGCCACTTGTTCGGCTATGTTTGATAATGATGCAAAACGAACTATATGAAATATATATATCATGAGTTGATCCCCAATGAAAATGAGACCACTTTTCCCTTTATCCCTCAGATTTATTATGGGATATATTGAGGGCGCTGCAGCAGACTTCAATTTCAATACCAATGTCATAGATGCCATGGTAGGGAATAAGAACAAATCAAGGAGTTGCTGACATGCAAAATATATTTGTGTATGTAATTCGCAATTTTGATGCACTTTTAAATAATAAATAATTCAAATCACAAACCATTGTTTGGTGGAACGTAAATGCCATAGGCGTACTGAAATCACCACAAGTATCGTGATGATGCGAATGAATCATGCCAACAATATCGCTCGTTATGCCCGACGCAGGTGTCCGCCGCCGCAAGCAGAAGACAAATGACGATTACCCGGGACAAATGTATATAATTTCCTTTGATGTTGCTTTACAGTTATTATGAGTTAGTAGGCAATTTTATTCGGTATTCTGTTAATACGACCTAGGCGTCGCAGCCCTAACTAGGCTTTCGTTCGAATGTCATGTGAAAAAGATGTATTTGGCTCGCGTTGTACGCGTAAAGTATGACCAACGTAGACCACAGCGGCATGCGATGACTGTGGTGTACATTAGCGTATGTGCTGATTGATGTCTTGAAGGACTGGTGTAATTGCGTATATAAAATGCTTGTCTATGGAACCACTGAAATTCTGAAACATTATAGCGATTATCGTTGATAATCTCGTCTTGACCAATCTTTCGAGTTTTGAAGAACGTTGTTTGACAGTGTCCCACGAAATCAATATTACGGCAACTTATATTGCGCGTCTGAATGTCGCCAGCGGTATAATAGATGGAACACGGAAACACACAGATTACACCGCATGTCTCTTTAATCACACTCATGTTATTCCATTGATTATTGGGTCTCGCAGTCAATACCAAATGTTTTATTTTAACACAGTTTAATCCACAGTTTTAACATGTCGTAATTTATAGAAAGCAAATGTTATTACTCCGACATCCATAAAAATACAATCCCGCCAGTAGTTCATAAATCAGGTATACCAATCGACCACACGTAATTATCACCCCTCTTAACTTGTCAACCTTACTCAAACATTCGAGAAGACAAAAAGGCTACTAATAGTAGGATGAGAAACCTACGCGTGTATCTCACCTCACACGGGTGTACAAGTACGGTGAAACGTATTCATGACAATGACAATGATGACACATCGTATAATCAGGTGTATGATCCGACGAAGTATGTAATAACGTGGATATACCAAAATTTATTTGAGTTGGAAGCTACTAACGCAACAATATATTATTTTATGTATGTATTTTCAGCCAAATTGCCTGCCATTTCTAGCTGCAAGAAAACGCTCATGTGCTCAATTCCTGATTTTTCATCGCTGTGACCATTCCCATCAAAGGTGTATAGAACACTATTAAGCGTGAAAGTTTCACAGAAGCAGTTTCAGGTTTGTCAAATGCCACTTGATGTTATGTCATCACTATGACGCTATGATCTTTGTTTGATGTTCTGTTTTAACGTTCGATTTCACGCATAACGCCGGACCGCGCAGTGAACGGAACGGAAATAAATGAAAAGATATTACACAGTTACTGAAATAGAACAAACGCTAGCTCAGCTATCTTGTTATCATTATATTTAAGTATAACGAACAATTCACTTACAAAGCTGTTTTCATATTAACACAGTGATTTGATATGTTATGTTGTGAAATATTTGCAATTATATTTATAGTTGTTTTCATTAAATTGTCACCCACTGAGGTATTGGAATGCATGCTGTCAATGGGTACGAGTGATTGTCGTGAGACGATTATATCAATTATTACCGCAGCCAACAATTGAAAGTATGATTCGGTAGATTACAAAAGAGCTACTAAATCAAGATACTAAGCTTTGATTAATTGTAGTTATTCAAAACAATCAGATGTTTCGGGAAATAATTAATAGTTTGTAGTTCTAATGTGGATTTGTTTAACTCCGGAAATGCAATAAAAGTGAGATCACCATGTTTTCTTTCCTAGGTTGTAACGATTTTATACATTAAAATATTTGAAAAAGTAATGGTCTGCAATTATAATGAAGCGCATGCTTCACGCATAATAACCATTTGTTAATATAAAATACTATCACACCATGCTGACGTAAGACGTAGTATGTTACGCTTTAGTAATATAGTTGTGTTGATAATCCCCAAATAAATAAAAGAAGGCTTCTGATCATAACTTAAAATAAATGGTCTTAATGATTTGTGTAATATCTTTATCATTGTGCATCCTATATATGTTAATACATATTTATATTGCTGTAAATTACAACACTGCACGCTTTCTGTAAATTACCTTTTATTTGATACAGTGACATCTTTCGCAATCTCACTCGCAACATGCAATGTCACCTATGGTATATTTAATATCATTAGTTTTGTCCTGTTGATAATATGATGGAATCTGGAAAATACTTTGTCATTTGTGAGCTACTTCTCTAAGTCGTTTGATTGCGATGACCCCTAGCTGGAAATGTGTTAAATACAAGCTAAATTATATATTATCGTATACCTCGTATTGCCCGGCCTCGTAACGCTATGGGAATCCCGATGCGCGAGTCGTGCAATATTTTTCCATATCACGCGTAAATGCGTCCATTTCCTGGAACTACTTTCTGTTTATAAACAACGCACGTAATTTGACTCTGCGCTTCGATAATGGCTGACGATATTATTCTGTGAATGGGAAATATACCGAAAGACCAGTTAGACTCATTATTGCCCTGACGAAAGCCGGCATTCCACCACATCCAATTATAAAGATAACTGGTCACAAAACGTGTACACCCAGCGACACCGATGCCTGCTGACTGTGACGATACTTTCTCTCAACGGAAAATCATCGGTGCATTTCAGATATTCTTAGTTGAGCTACGCCAGAATCTGGAATTGTAAACCAAACTGCCTCTTGTCAAGTAATTGTTTCTCGTTCACCGACTACGGTGTTTAACAACTGCGAATTAACTAGTCTCTACCTGTGGCTACATCAGCTCCTAGAAAACGTCCGTTGTCGGGCGGTCAGTAAATGGCCATCTTAGCTGGAATGTAGTGTCCAATCTTAAGAAAACAAGTTTATAATGACTTCATATTTATTACCGTTAAAATATTGTTATAAATTTACGTTCATTTTCTGTTTAATTAAAACTAATTTGTGAATATATTTGGTGACATTCGTTTGTGTATTGTGTGAGAGTTGTTGACGCGTTTGCGTCGTTTAGAATAAATATAAATCCGCGCCAGTAAAAAGGCCCGCATCAGAACCAGGATTAAATCGAATAGGTTTTTTTTTGGGGGGGGGGGCAGAGGAGCGAAAAATAACATAACTAAAGACTTTTGTTTTCATATAAGGTATATGATAAATCCTTTATGGACTGGATACGGCTTTTGCTGCCCTCGATCGTACGGCTTACGCGGCCTCGCAAGCTCGGGCGCTTCCGCCGCACGACCTCGGGCCGCAAAAGCCGTATCCAGTCCATACAGTATATTATTATATGAAACTCATTAAGTGAGTGCAGTAATGTTATTTTCTCAAATGTCACAAAATTGATAACAAGCATATGCTGTATACTCATTTCGCAGTTTCTAAAAGCGTAATGAACCTGATGAAACAATGATATTGCTGCTTTCAACACATTTGACCCTTCCACATTGTATACTACCATAACCTATGATAAATTAAAATTACGGTTGAATGATAACATCCACAATAAATATATATCAAAATATATATTTTGTTACTGATCAACATGTGTTATGCATTACTCATATGGGACAAGTTTCTTCAAAAACTTATAATTAATGAAAAAACACTGGGAGGCAAAATAAGTCAATTACAGATTCAGGTACATTGATGATGTACATGCCACCAGCAGTCAGTCCCTCCAACAATATTTATCTTCCTATGATATGCCGAACTGAACTTGAAATCGAAGAAACCACAAAGTCAGGTTTTTCTGCCCGTATCTTGTTGCCCTCCATGAATTTTACTGTAAAGGTATCCTTTCTACTCGACTGTTTGACAAGAAAGATAATTTTGAATGTACCTTCATTAATTTTCCTCATTTTTGTAGCAATATCCTGTTTTAACCTACATACACCGATATGCGAGATTTTGTGCCGGCTATGGTGACTTTGCAAAACGTCATATATTCTTGTTTTATTGTTCTATATTCCGTAAAGTCAAGATTTTTTAAAGACAACACCTTATCTCCACATTCAATTGTTTCTATGGTGGAGATACCAGGAACTGGTGACAAAATATACAACGAATCACCTTCGTTTTATTTTGTACAAGGTTTCTTCATGAACTACTTCAATTGATATATGGCGGGTACATCCGGCTGGACAAGATATGTCATTTTTTCCAAACATGTACACCTTGAAATGAAAGGGTGTCAGTGATACCATAACCTTTTCACAATCTTTCAGAAATTGTTACTAGGCATGGATTAAGCTCTTGAAATTGATATGTACAGTGTAAGTACAGCTGAAACTACCAGACAAATTATTATAATTTAATGTCAAATATTTGGTACTATTGTGATAGGTATATTTGATGGTTAAAAACCTTTCACTTAGGTAACCGGGATTCGGTCGTTTCCACGCTAGGCTGACAAAAACACACACATCTGGTCTTGTCATTAACCTTTATCAGTATATGTCATGGCAACCACTGTCAAACTGACTGAAATATAAATCATGACACTATATTTATAAATATTGGCAGCACATACACGTATATTTAGTTCAAAAGTAAGTTATGTACATCAATATTTCAGTCGCGTGTGGCAAGTAATCGTGATATAGTATTTTTAAACGCGAGAAGATTTTATACTAAAAAAAGATTACACTGGAAAATATTCTCAAACTAATTCCCAGATATGACGAGTACGTGGAAATGATGTTTGGTGTGTAAGACCACCTATCATTATTTTATCGATTGTCATATTACATTAATCCCACCCTATAATGCAGTTTACTGTACTTTTCGTATTAAACCGAGTGGAAAAGACAGGAATCTCTGTCCCATTGTACCAAGAAGTTATGTTTCTTACAGTCCATATTTATTAAAATTGCCGTTCATACGTCACTATGAATTGTTGAACACACTACACAGTTTATTCTGTTTTTTCAGCTATAATAAGTATTTAGTGAATTATCGTTTTTCTGTAATATTCTTATATGTTATCAGTAGTTATGAAAACTAGCATTGGTGTGCATATGAAATACAATTCCTCATAACATATTTCTGAATGTTGCTGTTAAAATCAGATTTCCCCCCAACAATTTTACAATACTGAAAACGGAAAGTCTTAAATCGCAGTGATATTAATGAGATTGTATACTTTTTAACCGATCGAATAAAACAAACTTTGTGGTGTCTGTTAATAAATAGAAAGATATTTAAAATCAAGAACAGAGTGGAACACTAAAACACGGATATATATCAGATACATGTGTAATACAATTGTAACAATAACGTAATTGTCATAAATCATCATAGACACGTAATCCGCACGTTCACTGAGTTGATGTATCACATGTATATTGAATCAGCTGCGCGTGAATGGGTAATACTCGACATCGATGACGTAATTCATCCATGTCTCACATTTCAACCACGTGACAATACGACTGGCAATGGCAGGCAGCCTATTTAAATACACTTAATTGCGGCATGGAATCAAATCAATGGAAATTTTCAGTTCAATGAAATTCTTATTCGAATTATTTATCCATATATAAATACGCTAATGACATAATATCATATTAAATATTGTCATCTGTTGAGCTATATTATTCAGACTATTCAGGATACATATTACAGTTTTCTGTGACATCTTAATGCATTTCCACAATTTCTGGTGGCATTGATCTACCAGTGACCCCTATTTAGCTTACAGTGTAACTTTTAAGGTGCTGGGAATATGCATGGAATTGCATAAATATCTGAAGTTGAAAACCAACGTTATTGACACTATGGCTGTTTAACAATAGTCAATGTGACAAGCAAATGTTGAGGTGCACTAGGTGACCATAGCAAAGTAGTTTCACATGAAGTTTCACATATATGAATTACTGAAACGACATCTATAACAACATATATACGTAAATCAATTCGCAGTCCTCCATGTGTTATATGTAAAGTAAAAAATTACAATTTGTTATAAGCTTGTTTGACGATACGAGGTATGTTGTTATAATGGCAATATATGAATTCGAGCATATTCTGCCCTTTATTTTGCGATTTAACCAGACGCAGCTGCTTGTGGATTCAGTTCAGTCTTTTACAAATCAATAGAGATAGTTCAGTCTCTGGTGTATTAAAAACATACACACAGCAACTGTAAGCTTACGATCAAGCACAGATGAGATAAGCCTGCGATATTATTACTCAAATCAAAGATCAATATTAGCAGTGGTTGCCAAACGTCTCGTATGTGTATTCCGAACACATACTGATATAGCGACTCTACCACAATATTCTTCTCCAAGATTGACCTCTGAATGCCACATTTCCTAATGGCAAAATGTAAAACTTTATTGGCAGCTATATAAATGTCGACACCTTTTTTGGAGTTTTCTGTTTTTTATAGAATGAATAACAAATAGAATCGTAAACAACATTTATTGTGCATATTTTTATTGCCATGTCTCTGCATGTTTCATGAGTGCTATCTAGGAGCAGAGCAATATAATTTATTATGGGATTTGATTTTATCATGTTACATGAATGTAAATTCATGGTAGATATTATAAACTGTTATTTGATTTACGAAACTTGGAATTTCATAAATATGTGACAAAATTAAGACAAATGTCAACGTAATGTCTACAACAAAATAACATCTTTTTTATTCTTTCATTCAGGAATCTTCTATTTTGTAACATCATGCAGCATACTGTTCTTACATTGACTAGGAAAAACAACTGCATGCAGACCTGATTTTCACGTGAAAAGTAACAGGGTTTAAACATTAAAATCTTTCCAATTTTTTTATTTTCTTTGATATAACATATTCCATTTGTTTTATTATTGTAATACTATTACGTACTGTATTGATAGACGGTAAGATACTATTCTGCCTAGACTCGTAAATAGTTATCTTCAAAATAAGTATCACATGATTCATTAATTGACTGAATTGCTTATCTTCCAGAAAAAATGATCTCAGTAAAATGCCTGTACCCCATATACATTGAACGGTGTTCCACATTGATTGTGTGTAGTCACGGTATACAAATCAGTGAGGTTACGTATTGTTACATGATTTAGTATCTGAAAAAAAACATTTGAAGTACCAGTGACTTTAATTCCGTGGATATTTCTGTCGGAACGAATATTTACTAGCAACATCTCCAAAGCGATAATAAAAGTAGCAGGGGATAATGGAACGCCCTGTCTAACCCCTCGTTAAATGTTAAAGCGAACCTAAATGCGGCCTTAATTTATAGTTGTGTATATTCTAAACCGTATTCGAAATAATATTGCAGTGGTTTAATTTTGTTTTAATTGTAACTGTAGCATGGAGGGGAATAATTAACGAACGAACATATTTAACATCCGGGTACTTTTCAAAGCTATGACGTTTTAGTATCTGATCGCATTCGTATACGCCATTGTACATAGCCGTTCATGCTGCCAAGCATTGTGTACTATTATTATAAACTCAATTTTATATGCACATTGTGCTTTTTAAAACTTGGGTTAGAGCCTTATGCGTTTGAACCACAGTATTCTGAGAGTGAAAGCCCAATTGCGTTAAAGTACCGTACTTCCCCGATCGTAAGTCCCTCCCGAGTATGAAGCCCATCCCTAAGTTTTTACTTGGTATTTATCGAGTTGAGGGCATTCACGATTATAAGCCCAGAGTGTTTTTACTGGGCGTCGACGATATTCTTTAAAATATGCGTGTAAAAAGTGTGTTTCATTTCATAATAATCGTTAGTTTGGTTCATGCTTTTAGTTTTATGAGAAAACTCGCATTAATTTCAAGTTCAGAGTGCATGGCGAACGTACACAACGTGATTCGCATCGTTTCTATTCTGTCATTTACTCAGGATGAACATCGATGTTGCAATTCTGGAGTAATCCATATTTCTTTGAGTAGTAGCCTTCGAAAAGCCAAACATGTGATCGTCAAGGCATGTACCTGGTTATTGGGCATGGTTTACTCTGAGACTATCATGAAAGGCCTAGGGTTTGAACGCTGAGACATGTTGGCGACCGAGAAAGGTGTTTAAATTCTTCCTCCACACTCAGTTTACCCACGGTTACTATTAACCGTCGTTTATATTTCGGAAATTGCGAATCGCCAGTTTTTAGGGAAAAAAAATCATCGTTTTTTCGTTGCAATCAGTGCTACAGATCGCATTTTAACATTGCGGTAATTCACTTCCGCATTGCGCTAAAAAATCATCGTCAATAATCGGAAAATTTCATCATTACGACACATCATTTTGATTGGTCAATGAAAGACATGACCTGTTATGTCAAAGGAAGTTGTTCCAGGTCAAATCGTGCTGAAAAACCTCATGGTGGAAAATTGTTTTGCGTCGAGAGTTTGCGTGAGATCGAAAACATACCAAAACGAAGATAATGATAAATGCCTTCGTCCACTGTTTCCTCACAGACCCTACCCATTATTTCACCGTAAATTCAGACGGTATGTAAATCGTATTGTAATGAAATGTGTGTGTTTGTTATGAACATGTTTGTATCTTCATTGTAAGTATCGCTCAAATCAATGACGCGTTTTTTTTTTCAAAAATAAGTATTATTTTCCCGAGCCCGGCGTGGTGAACGAATATTTTTTTGGATAATTTTTCGTTGTTTGCAAGATGGTTACAGTGTTTAACCCCAAAACAAAATATTTTTTTCTGAGTTGGTCCTCGAGTTCAAGCTCATCCCTTACTTTTCCTTTACGTGTTCATGCCTCCGGGCTTATGATCAGGGAAGTACGGTATACTGTTGCGATTCAGATCAGTCCAGTGTGAGTGATGAGAGTATATCGTCGACGATGCCCCTTGTTCGGATGAAAGTTATATTTCAAATTACACGGATGTCTGTGAACAATCTGCTTGGTGTTCCTGTGACACTTGTCCCATGATTTGCCAGTGCAGCCCCGTGAATACATGGACGAAAATGTTTCCACCACCACCCTACGAACTCAAGATTGCATACTCCAGCATCCATACTTTGAATAATTTGCACGCCGCACAGTGCAGTACTGGAAACAGCATTTATTAGACAGTTAGACAAAAAACAAAACAAAATGCCTGTCTCGATCAATCGCACATCCATAATGTTTGTATGTTGATATGCTTGTAAAAGTCGAAACAACCTAGACTAGAAGTCAATTCACCAGTCCAGCCAGCTATGGCTTCCTAAGTTGCTTATATTTAATCAGATACTATTTCGTCATCATGCTTTGTTACCTTACCTGTTTATACCTCATGAGGGCGTTTTTTATAACAAGATGGCGCAAACGGAAGTCCTTCGCAGGTTTATGGTTTCTCATATTTAAATCATCATAACTCTGAAGATAATCATTTTATTTTTATTGTTTTTCAAATTTATAATCAATATACATAACTTGATAAATACAAACACCAAAATAGGCTCTATTTAGTTCCCCTTTAAAATAGGCAGTACTCAATCCTCTGTTCATCACCATGATTTTGACTGTCTGTAAGTTCTCTATTTTCATGCGCAGTTTCAAGGCATTTAACTAATATCTCGTCCACCACTTGCCAGAGCTCAAAATAAAACTAATTACAGGAACGCAAACATTGTGAGGGTTACTTCTATAGCTTGATGGATGGTGTCATGCGGGCACAAGACTACAATTAGTCATTGTAAATTAACGCTTGATATCATATTTAACTTGGAATCCGGACTAAAGTGTTTTTTCGCAAATCCGCCGTGTACTAAGACATGTTGTATCAACATTTTTAGAATAGGATATTAATTGGCACGCGGCTGGACAATAATGATAAACGTTATGACAAATAAGGAAATGTGCTACTCAGTAATTGTACGCGTTTCATATCATGAATTTATTTGCATGGCATTCTTTGATCTCGTGCACATAGCGATCTGGCTATTGTTTGTGTACTCAACATTTAGTTTGTATGTGCTCTAGAAAAGATTTATGTTTAAAATCCCATAATTTTAACAATCCCACAATAGACTGTGCCATTTATGGTCACAACCAATAAACTGAATCGCTCTGACCATGATTATACTACATCTTATTTGTGTGCAGCAATATACGCACGTTGATGGAAGGGGATTTTAAATGCGCATATTCATCTAGTCATTGTGAAAGACTATTCACTGTACATATACTATATTCCAAGCTGTCTCTTTAGGACTGTGCAATATGCCATAACGAGGAGCTCATTTGCTTACTGTGGCGAGACCCATTGGCAGAATTGGGAGTTCAAATCTGGTGCTTTAGGTTTATAATATTCAATGTTTTATAATCTCGTACTTTATGTTTGTCGTAAATGTGACTTTAATTTCAATATTACAATCATAACAAACATCATTTTTTACTCCATCCAACATACGTATTCAGTTCTACATTAGATTGAGATAAAGTAATTGAATAATGGACACAGGAAGACGAAACCAGTATCTTCAGATCAGTAAACAATGGACTTATTCAACCATCCATGCCAACCTGATGATTGTAATAATTGACATAATATAGACAATTTAGTTGATATCATTTGATGTTTTCCACAGAAACAAAATATCAATCAATGGATGTTAATAATTCTGAATCACGGTTCACAATGAAATGTCTGTATTGCTGAGACATGAATGGTAGTGTAAAATGTGTGTCTTCTCTCGTTTAATCTAACATAACACGAGATTGAATACAATTTCGAACAAGCAATTACCATCTGTAATCATTCAACAACATTTAAATGTCGTGGTATATGCATACTATTTTGATTCTATGATATAAAACCCATAATTCGAACACGTTTGACTAATTATTACTTCATAATTTTTGTGACAACATTAAATATTCTAATTTATCTCAATTAACAAGTTCCAAACAAATGTCCACTACCATCGGCATAAACCATTCCATTCTCCTCCTTGTAAACCCATGCCTGATGTCGCTGTGCTGCAAACAGAATTGCAAATATACATACGTGTCTTTTATTCATAATTTAGTATGTCCAACATACATCTCAGTATATTGAAGTAGAAAATCACGTTAGGATTATTATTTTATTCAATACAGTTCATACATACTTATGACATAAAGAACCTCATACACTTTAATAACAATAAAGTTATATTCGCTAAGATGTTACAATTTGACATGCACCTATTTCATTTTTGGTCATACAAGGCACAAATCGATCGGGAACTGATTGGACATGTTTTCTACACTAGAATATGTAACGTCAAATGCATCACTAATCTGTTACAGTAACTTTTTACTGTACTTTAATATGTATTATTGTTTGTGTAATGAAAAATATCAGCGAATTAAGCAAACATTAAATTTGTTGTTCACCTTCAATAATTTGTGTTTGTAACGAAAAAAAATATGCTGCATACAGCAAATATCACATTACATAATAACATTTGTATCATTTTGCATGAATAGAAATATAGTTATCGCTACTCAAATGTTGTTGAGAAGGAATTATTCTCCCGTTTCACATATACTACAAATGATTTGTTATATGTATTTTCTGAGTGAAGGCAATGTCATATCATATATTTGTTAACGTCAGGCAGAATGATAGTACTAAGTGGTAGTTCCCAGATTGAAAATATATAAGTATGTATATAACATTAAATATATATCACATTATAGAAATTTTTCGTTTTTCGCTTCAAACACAAAACAGAACACCCATAACCTTGCACTGATGCTTCTATTGCATCGATGTTTACTGCTACTGTATTTTTCTTATCGAGTTTCATTATTATTTTTACACAAGTGGTACAGTAAATACTTCTGCCATCGTATTATTACTATTGATTAGAACGCGAAATTATGTAACATGTTTTTTATTAATAAAACACAATTTAATGCGAGTTCAGCTTAGCTGGTGTTGTAGTGTATGTGTCAGTCTCAATAATAAAATCACACGAAGGTATATGCACTCGTCTGGTTCCTGTCATAGCAATATAGCAACCGGGCCAATATATTGCCATCAACTGATTGCTCTATTATATGAAAATTGTATATGGCAAAGAGAACATTGGTAAAATCACTGCTGCTTATGGATCCAGCTCCTTGGCGCGGTCAAATACAGCTTTTCCTACCGCGATCACGCATGGGTGAGCAAAAACTACTGTGGATGGTCGGCTTGGCAAAACAGTGCAAATTTGATCGTATCAAATTATATATTTCTTGTTTATGGACATACGAGCCAAATTGAAGAGGGAATATCGGGTTTGTCTTAGTTGTGATATTTACCTCCTAATACCGGCATTGCAGTAATTATAGAAACGCAAACATTGTGAGGGTTACGTCACACACTCTATAATTTGATGGATGGTGTCGTGCGGGCACAAGGCTATCAATTAGTAACTGTAAGTTAACGCTTGATAGCATATTAGACTAAAGTGGTTATTCGCAAATCCGCTGTGTACTAAGACATGTTGTATCAACATTTTTGGAATGTCTTATTAATTGGCTCTCGGCATTTTAGATGACGGTAACTGTGTACATGTTGCGAAACCTATGTCATGTCAATATCACTTTTATATTGTCATACTTGGTACATACAATTCTATATATGAACACAGTTGCATGCAAAAAACAAATGCATTTTGCTATTCAATTATTATTAATCGCATGGCGAATAGTGTGCTTCGCGGATGTTAAAATGAAATACACATGTACGTGTCTGACACCTATTACGATTGAAATACATGCTGAAAAGAGGTCGAACTTGATCAGTTGCTAATCGCAACTATTTTCGACCCCCATTCTATTTTATATATATTTTTATTTTTGTGCTGTTAAAACTTATAGCTTTTCTTGAGGGGGATAAACATGATCGTTATAATAGTTCGTTCTAAAAAATATTCGTGCTTGAACATTGAATGAGTATCCAATTATGACATTTGTTATAGCTAATTAATTATCAGGGGACTGTAAATGACAACGATTGATGTCAGTGCTCTGTGTCACTTAGATCCGGATTTTCACGCATGAACTGCATATTTTCATCTGTTTTGTCTTGCGTTGGACAAACTTGCCACTGAATAAGTAAAACAACAAATAGAACGTTTGATCAATGCGTTCAACAACAATGTAATTAGACAATTCAGGATACACAACTCAAGGTTGTATGAACTACACTCTCATTTTTATTATTATTTCAACGAACCTGTTAAATTTCAAAGCTGTATTAAAGAACTGTTCTCGTTCCTGTGATCAATTATGGGAAGTACGAATGTCAAGGCAAACGTAGTTTTCTACCTCTCCAACAAAGTGACGTACGAAGAGGAGTGATGTTCAAATTTCAAAAAAAATAATTACCCGTTCTTTCGTGCAATTACTCAATTTTTGTTCGTTTTCCGCTCGTTTTTCCTGTTGTCATTAATCACATTTCCTGTTATCATTAATGATATCATTTTCTATAATTAACACAACCAAGTAATTCAGCCTTAAAATATATGTTATGGACCCCAACATTATATCACTCTTGGTTAGTTAAGTAGCACATATTTAGGTAAATAGTGCAAAGCAAGAAGAACAATTGTAGAATGATACAATGTTATTGCTGATATCTCAAACAATTGAAAAATGTAGAATAAAAGATGGGAAATATGATTTTCGATTTTTTTTTAAATTATATAAATTCTTTCGCAATAAAATGCTGTTCACGTTAGTCATCACAACAGGACGGTTTGCCCAATTTGATCACCGTTTATAATAGAGTTCTGAAATTTTAATAGATTGAATAGATATACAGACTCTATATATTTTTAAATGTTCATTTTGATTGAACTGAGTGTGTCGAAAACTCTACTACATCCTCAATACAACGTTTTAAAGGCCCCCAAACGCAGTATAATAATAATGTCAAAAAATATAATTCATATTACAAAACTATCTATAGAAACATTCAAACTGCAAGAACTGAACTCACATCTACCGACATTATGCAACCTTAAAATGGTAATCAATTTGTTGCTTTTTTAAAGACTTCCCTACTACTTTTCTAACGTATAGCTATACCAACAATACTGAATCTTTTACCCAACAATTTAGTTGTATCGTCAGTTTACTAATCCAGGGTTAATACTGCCGTGAAAACTGCAATTACGAACACGTGGAGTGAACTGAATTAATGATCTTCCGAGTGAAGTCCGTGCTGATAAGTACCATAGAACTTGTAAGATATTTCAGTAAAACCGAGACAGAGATATGTGTGATCAAGTGGAACATATGACATTGGAATATACTTAAGATAGAACGTTATAGTTATAGCAATGATTGTTTCAACAAAAATCGAACTTGAGATGTTATATTGTTTAATTTTTTTTTTTTATATTATTATTCATATCCCCAGACAACGAACCCAAATTTCACACCTGATTGCCTGAACTTGTATATTGAATAAGCTGAATAACATTTACTACTGATTATATATAGCTCGTTTGTGGTACATACGTATATGAACACAACACGTGTCAAAATGTTTCATCTTCCGCATACAGCAGGACGCCGTTTTCCCAAACATATTACCATGTGCTTGTCATCTTTGATCGAATGTGTTCGAATTTACACCGATGAGTGTAAAGTCGATTGGGATATCGAAGACTCCACTTACCTGTTTGAAAGCGAACTGTTATATCATAAAAAATAAAGTGCAGCAGTACTCTCTGATTCATCTTTATTAACCTGTTACCAGTTAGCTATACATCTCAGTGCGTTGTAGGAAACGTACATTTATGCATGTTGGTATTTTACGATGCATATGCAAGTGTACTCGCTTTAATATTAATATTAATATTAATAGATCAATACATTTTATTTGTAGCTATCACATAACGAATCTTGTATACTTTATAACTAGAACAATAAACATATTCTCGCTATGAAAATATGGTGTCATTGCGCATTCACTCCTGGTGACTACTAAATGACAAGCACTTATTTCATTTTAATGTATACAAGCCTAGGCAAGAATCAATCGGGGACGGAAAAGGCAAGATTTTACACATGTTGTCATAGTTGTGAAAGAATTATTTTCATGTTTTACATACATGAACAAAATTGTTTGTTATATTTATTTTAGTGTAAAATAAACTTATTTATATGTCAATATCAGCCAGAATAAAAATACTAAGTGTTCGAAGATTGGAAATATATAAATATATTATGACTGTAAATCATTGCCGCGTGATCCTTCATCATTAAAGTAGTTTGAATTATTGAGTTGCAACATTATCTTTACACAAACAAATGATAAAGTATATGCTGTTGCCACCACATTATCACTATTGAATTGAATGTCAAATGACTGTGTGACAACTAGTTTATGTATCGTGTTGCTGATTTAATGAAACATATTTAATGTGATTTCAGGAGAGGTGTTGATGTTGTACATGTGAATATCTCAATAATAAAGTGTGACAACTAGTTTATGTATCATGTTGCTGATTTAATGAAACACATTTAATGTGATTTCAGGAGAGGTGTTGATGTTGTACATGTGAATATCTCAATAATAAAGTAGATATGTAGATATATGTTCTGGTTGTTGTTTATATAACAACGGTACCGGAATGTTACCAGCGACAAATTGCTGCTTCACATGCATAAACATATAATTGGTATTTATTTCTTAATTTTAGATTAGACTTTCTCAAATAAAAATATATTCTTATTCGTTTATTTACAATTTTGTTTTTGTGAATTAATTTTGGCACTGGTAAGACATCTGTGGTTTCACTGTTTCCAAGAATAAACAGTAGATGCTAGACGTTTGTTTGCAGAAACGTCTGGTTAACGCTGGACAGTTTCATAGCCCAATATTTTGAATAAGTGTTAAGTGAGTTTTCTACTGTCAGTGAGGTGCGCCCTCAAATCTTAGTAAGTTTGAAAGTTGAAAGTTTCATATAGTTATTATACCAGATGTGATGTTACAATTGACAACTTTGTTAACGTTCTTGTGGGTGCAGGACTTAATACTTGTAATTCAAGCATTCATCCACTAAAGTGGGTTTGACTGTGCTTCAAATAATAACTATAACTTTACAAATCAGCCATAATATGAAAATTGTACTCCGTCAAAGTTGGGAAAGTTGTTGAGTACTGTTTATAAATATGCGATTTCTTCAATATATTTATAAATCTACCATTTCGCTGTTTGATGATTGAATGACTTTGGTAGAGTTCTCAGTAAAACTCTATATTAATTCCCGACGAAATAAAAGTCACGGAGTTGTGTGTATTCATAGAAAATCGAAAGCGAAGTCGCGAGCCTTTGTCAGTCAAGCTATTATGTAATATAAGATGTCAAAATATATAAGTTTGAATTTGAAATTGGTGCGGGTTATTTCCAAAGATTGAATGACCGAGCTTATTGGCGTGCTCAACCAAATCATTCAATCTAACCCAGGTTAAATAAAGCTTAAGTAATAGTTATATCCTAACGCGATCGCCCCGGGTGCATAGGAATGGCTGTGGATGGTCGGCTTCCGCGAAACGATGGAAAACTATACATTTAATTGATTGAAGAAGAAATATGAGGTTAGTCTTACTGTCATTCGTCATTCATAAACATGTTGAAAATTAAAACAAGAAATGTGGTAATAGGATTTTTATTTGAGGTACAAGTCTGAACTATACATGAAAATGGTCAACATATACGGCTAGATTATATCTGTATATCTCAAATTGTGATAAAATTCGACAGAACGTATTGCTGACAAGGAATTGAGATAGAGTTTTCAGTATGTAATTAGTTTTATTTCTTTTTCAGAATATATGATATAACCATAATTCATTGTTTATATGTGCAGTAACATGCTCAGTGATGTAATAATCATGTATGCCAACCAACCACATATAATTATCACCCCTCTCGTAACTAGACATCGTGATTAAGTGCGTAAAGATTAATGTTTCTACGTTATTGAAACACTTAATTCAGGAAAAATCAAGGGATTTGATTTAGCGTTAGTTTTTATCAGATTAGTGTTTTTTTTAATTAAAGTGGGCACAATACAACTTGTCCTAATCACTGTTGGAATCATTTTAAAAGTGTTTATGCCACTTTGCAGTAAGATATGTAAGATAATTTCAGTTTAGCTTCGTTAATTTTTGTCAAACAGGAATAAATTTATTTTTATAATTAATTTTAATTATTTTAATCTGGTGTTTTATCCCAACATGATGGCACAAATACCATTAATTATCATGCTACTAAGTATGTTTCTGTCGTTTTGTGCAGTGATAATACGCAATCAATTAATCTCATATCGATTTTGGATGACACGATTTGCGGATTCACGTTATTCACATCATGTCGATTTCCACAGAACACACAGAACAGAATGTCAATTATCTATTCCGGCCGTGTCATGTACTCAATTCCCGAGTTTCTATCGCTGTGACATTCCCATCAATGGTGTACGCATAAATCTATTTGTTGATTAAATAAAAAAAAATCCAAGTTGTTTTATTATTCATTTCCAAGATCGTAATCACTTAGATTGTTATTTTTGACACTGATTTTATATGCTTACAATTCAAGCATCTAAAAATGCTTTAGAAAATGAGTTGAAACATTGCAGTATAAGAAGAAAACAGATATTTGTTGTTTTTGTTGATATCAACATATCATATTCTAACATGCGCTTGTTATAGTAGCAGCGGCAATATGGTGTGCATGCACGATTCCGCATGTGTTCTAAGGAAAGATAGAAAAACAGGTATTGGTTAAGCCAGACGTATATATTTATAAGCAATACTAGCTTCATCGTGATTAATTTATTTTATTAAATTATTCATTACTTACAAACAAACATATCTGTCTGTTTTATGCCAACCGATTTTATAGCAATATAAATAGAAATATATCTTACATCTCTTCAATCATTCAACACTCTCGAAGACTGAGTGTTATTGAAAACAATGTTATAAGGTTAATACTCACCCACCAAATTTGTTTAAAGTATTATCTTATTTAATCTATATCTCGAAAAATATTACTGTTGAATCAATCGCCTGTAAAATAATCTGTCGCAGTTACAGAGTGAATGACTCAACTGCGATATTTTTTTAATTACCTTTTCTGAAAGGGAAGATTAGTTGATACTCGAACTGTCACTGAAATTCCTGGTTCTTCTATTAAAACCTATAAACCAAATACGAGTGTGGATTTATTATTATTATTATTAATCCTTTATTTCAGGCCAAAAAAGTCCCATATTAAATACATAACAAACACGAACAATAGTCTGGCAGGTGTCCATGAACAAAGAATGCAGTAAAGCACAAGGCTAGTAGAATAGACAGTATTTGATCCGCAAATATGATATGTTCCGAGCACAGTCTGTCTTTTCCAATACATTTTCCCTTTTCCAATTTATTAATGGCTACTTTGATTTCATTACAGATGACCATCATATCTTCGTGGTAATTCACGACATTCACAGCAGATATCACATGATTTTTGTTTTGACAATTTGTTACAGACTGAAGAAGCGATTCATAATGTTTTTCCCACATATTGCAAATGCTTGTTTGCCCATCACAACCCTCTATAGTAGATGGTAGAGGTCCAACATTGTTAGTCATATTATTAACTGAATTCCAAAAGTCTCGAGATTTCCCCTGTGATAACTTATAAGCTAATGCATCAGCTCTTGCTTGTTCATCGTTTCGTCTACACATTCGAATCATTAGCTTAAATTTTGCACGCGTTTTACGCATCAATTCATATATTGGTCCAGTACGAGGTCTTCCATTACTTACCCATACCATGAATGCATCCCTAGCAATGTTATGAAAGTCACGAACTTGTTCATTCCATCCTGGAATTTCATGATGTCGTTTAGGTTTGACAGTTGGTATAGTATCCTCAGCCGCTATCCGCAATGATTGAACAATGTCAGCATAATAACTGTTAAGAGCGATCATATGGTCTTGATTTTTACAATTAGGATCACGACAACTCAGTACGTTATTTGGTGTATTAATGGTACACAGAAGCTGAGCAGTCCTAGATTGGTACCTTCTAATTTGATGTTGGGTCACATTAGACCATTTCGGCACAATTCTATGGTAATTTCCAAATCGATGCTGGCGCTCAAATTGTGTCAGACCCGCACACTCTATCTCAACGCTGAGAGGAAAGTGATCCGACGACATAAAATCATTCATGATACGTATTTTCTTAATTGCGTTGTGAGCAGAGGGTGTACTAAGGCAGTGATCTAACCACCCAGTACTACCATGAGCCTCACTGTAATATGTAAAGTTTACAGTGGATATATGAATTTATGTAATCCATGGTGAGCAGCTTTGGCATAATACAATTCTGTCCACTGTGACAATATATTTCTAATATACAATTTTTCAATGTTAGTAGAGGGGGACAGCGCAGTAAGATTTTATATTTTTATTACAAAACACAAAGACAACACCTGGTGAATAGACATATGTCAGTTTATACAATATACACATGTAGATACCATAATAACATTGCTGTTACACACCTAGGACAAATAATGCATGGTAGTGTACTATGGGAGGTAGCAGGTTACCACTGAGTGACATACGCGTCGAGAGAAAAGGTCAGCACATGTCGTGTACATGTTAAAGGTTATTTTTATGGCTCTTCAAAATATGTATTCTGAAATCGCTGTGACTGAAATGTATGAATTTGTTTCGTTTGCTAGACGATTAAGATATAAATAGACCAGAATAAAACACGTACAGTCAGCGTCAGTCGAGTATCGGCAATGCATTTCCCAGTTGAGATCAAAGAGCAGGATATTGAATGCGGGGCTGTTTGATCAGTAATGCGTTACAAAATAGAATATTTCGCATCTCGAATACCTGCGAGATATGAATGTCAGATATAGAATTCGTATAGTTTGAATGTAACACACAACAAGAGTTATGACGGCAATTACGTCATTGATTGTAAATATCACTTTCACGATAATGACATATTCAATAGCACGAGCCGTTCGACCTGATTTATTGCTGATGGTTAACCATTGAATAATTCAGGACTTGGTTTGCGTTATTTTTGTTGCTCGTCACGTAACTCCTTTGGCTGCACACGCCACTAAGTATGTAGTTTACAAACGGTTTAATTCCCGCATGGTGGATTGGTATATTATAGGGATATGTTTTAGTGATTGATTGGACGAACCTGAAGCATTATTTTGAACAAGTCATATAATAACGAAAAGAACTGTAATGGGTTTCTACGCCCTGGCCTCAGACTGTGTATTACCAGATGAAAAGACCATTAAAATACAACCACTAGATTGAAACTTCTTAAGTTACTTTAAATAAAAATTGTTTTGATTAGCATATAGAGTTTATCGCGACATATACCAAGACAACGTTTACACTATTTGCGTGATTGTCCAGTCGATACTTTCTTGCAAACCTGTTTGTAGTTGAGGGTCCATATTTTCTGTGAGGTGTGCGCGTGATTTTATGATCACCAATTCGGCAGAAGACATTATTATAAACAACTCAATTTAGTGTAAAATTTAGTTTCGGTCTGTAACTTATAGTGTACATCGAATACATTGTGAGTGTTTTCAATTTCCAGGCTTATGTTGCCACTTCAGCGTACCTGAACAATCAAGTAAATCTTAGGCAAGTTTAGCGCGACCCCAAACCAGAATTCGAACCAATGAATAATTGTTGAAGTCAATGCGAGAAATAACTTAAAATGAAATGACGTATCAACGTTTTGCTATTATAAAAATACCGAACTACGTATTGTTTCGAGTGCGTTTAGAGAGGGCGCACTCGGGTGAATTCTCCACTACTCATAGGGGCTCGTTACATAATTCAACGCGATGATTGTTTATCCTTTAACCAGAACTCTGACACCTAATCTAGCATTTTTTTGTTACCACAGTTCGTTCCGGTAAACCAAGACGTGGCCGATGAAACTATGTCCAATTCGTTACACTGAACATCTCTCAGTGGTGATGGTGACGGTGGTGGTGGGGGTCAAGAGTTTATATGTATATTATGATAAACATAATACTAGAATGAATCGCATTGAGATTAAATGAATATGTCACTCTATTGAAGCCTATTCAGGCAAAATGTTATAATATAATTGATTAGTTCATTATTTTTCATTGATGTCTGCATCAGCGAACTTAAACGTCAATTGCAAAGAAAAACAATTTGGGGACGGAAGTTCATAATTGCACTAAGGTTAGCTCATGCAAACCTAAAAGTAGCTGGCTAGTAAACAACGTTTATACAAATTTTGATGATGTGTGGCGGACTTATTATCACTATACAAACTTGCATACGATACAGTCTTCTTTTTATTTATTCAAGACATCCTAATAATATTCCACCGAATAATATTCCATTCTAATATTTTTTTCATTCTCCTGTAGATAATCTTTGTTATTACGATAGGTATTAGTGTATTTCGTATACTTATTACATAGGGACATGCGCATACAAGTCAACGACCCCGTGTAGTGCATTGTTCTCGTGTTTATGCGACGGGGTGTATACCATACAACGTTCCTCTGGTTTTAATCTCTAATTAAATTCGTGCATAGGAATAGTAGTATTTCTCGCGTATCTTATTCCGTTATAACAACGCAAATAGCATGAACCATATAGTGCTGGTTTTCTTCCCTAATTATTGATGAAACATGAAATTGTAGCAAATCAATGTTTTTGTACAACATGGGTATTGTCAACCCATATTTGTTGACGCTCAATCACCTAACGAATTCAGTTGGGTACAACATCCGATAATGAACATTTGGAACGTGTAGTTACAAGCCAGGTACCACAATAATTACTGAGCCCTAATTACACAGTACGTCTGAGACATTTTGAAGTACGTGATTTCATATTTCATGCAATTATCGATTTTTAGATGTTTCTCAAAGAATACTACAGACGTACTCATTCTACAACCTGCATACCCAACATACAGCAGTTATAAAGTAGCAGAGCAAACTTATGTGCAGACATCCTTCAGTAAATTTGATCGATTTGTCCAGTATTATTGATTAAACTTTTGGTCGTAGGTGTCTACCATATCCCCGAGCGACTCAGGATGGACCCTATACGACCAACACAACATATGTTAATATGTCGTGTTGTTTCCTAACTAGTCCATTTTTAATGTACACAGGGTGGGTATAATGTACAAGGCAGCGATTGATTGATTATTTTTGTTATGCTTTTCATTTTTTTGGAAAAATGGCAAGCCGCAAAATTGTGTACAAAAAGCTGACAGGACAATAAGTACATCACTACTCACTAGGATAGATAGATAGATATAATTGGTATATAAAGTAAAAAACATCTTATTCGCCATATTGAAGAAAACGGCTTTTTCATCTCCATGGAAACCAGTCTAATTACCTGTTTTTTTTAATAATACCGATTTGGAATTAATATTTCCAAATTATATTTTGGGGAAAAATAACAACGTTCTAAATATCTTAATACAAGGGTAGAATATAATATATATGATGTTCCACAGTCTTGGTTTTTGAATATCTTGAGAACCGCATGTCATGGTAGTCATGTGTTTCCATGGTAATATTATATAGTAATATTATTACGTATATGTTTTCAATTTATAGAACGGTCTGAGAAAAAGAATAGTTTTTGTGTTGTTACGATATGTTGCGAGGAATAATAATATTGATTAAAAAAACATTCATTCAACCTGTTAATATACTAGACGTCTCATATAGTCATAATCTTATTAATAAGGAAACTGTTCGATATGCCTTTTTCATGTACATTCGCAATATGCGATTCACTTGCCAGTTATTACATATAAGCTGTTTTAGAATGTTGTCAAGCATGATCCACAGAATAGAAAAGCAAGTCTATTTTTGTATCATGAATTTCTAATTACTCTCCGAATAAGAAAATTATTTATTTACAAATTAGTAACGAAACAATTGTGCAAACATTGTTATTATTATTCAAGGATTTCTGTATTATGTAGTAACAAACAAAGCTATTATGTATCTTCATTTCTGCAAGAATTGACAATAACGCAGTGACGATGAGTATTGCATTGACGTGGTCAATAGATCGATATTGTCAAAGATAAGTCTTTGCGCGCCACCTGGTACCTTCTTAGTCCAATTGTTCGATAAGTGTGTTTCACATCTTTGAAAAGTTGAATGAACCCACGCACGATTCTCAGTATATATATATCCAACGAGTTTTAAGGCTGTGAAAATGAAGCTCAGATAACTATCCTCTTTTATTATACTTCACGTTGAAATGCGCCGAGCGATGCTATGTGAAACTTAAACCCCTACCTACACCCAGTATGCGTAGCGCACTATCTGCTGAACATACAGCCTGATCACATAGAAAACACTGTTCGGTATTACAACCATTAAGGAATGTTTGATACAAAAACACAATCCTATTACATTAATATATCATCGGCGCCTATCAAAGCAATCAGCGGTCTACGCAATGTAGTTTGCATCTAGGCAGCTGGTCAGGCGAATGTCTATATACATTGTAATTTGAAAAAGAGATAAAAGCTGATGGAATTGAAATAAGATTTATTCAAATGAAGGTAGAAATATAGCTTCTGTGAAAGTAGCGAAAATAGTTTTTTTTATATATATTCGTAATACATACTGCAGGTAAACACCATTAACTATCTTTATGTTACATACTATCAATCGTATGCAAAGTATAAATTTTATTATAGAATCGCTCGTTTTGTTGACACATGATTATGGCAATTTAAAGACCCTTGTGTAATTATAATTTATGTGCATGTAAATAAGGCAGATAATGGCGTCAACCAGATCCTTGAATTAACTTGACCAGACGGTCGAAATAGTTGCGCCGTCTTTGTATATTGTCTTCCCAAAATGATTTGGCCATATAACATGGTTGTTTATTTGGTTGTTGCCATAGAAATTATAATTGTTTTCCTTGTTAGAATTTTATTGGATGCCGACCCAAGTATCAATTGAGCCTGACAGTTTTAAAGAAGAAATGGAAAATATATTTTTTTACTAAAAAAGATACATGAGGATTGATGATATCTTGACGAAAGGAACATATCTGACAGAGGTACACCCAAGGTACTTACAGGCCAAGTATCAAAGCAAGCTAGGATTTTCAAAAAGAAATCAAAATTAGATGTACACGGACGGAAGGACGACAACCTATTTATGAACACCTCCGCTCTGTTCAACTTTTGAGACTAAGAAGCTGAAAACACAATGCACAGTGTCATTATTTAATACGATATGACTACAAACAAAACTTATTTCCTAAGCGTAATTGAATATTGTTAAGTAATGTATAATACTCTTTATAATTTTTCTTCAATAATACATAAAATCAGGGGGTAAATAGAATAATAAAGTTTCCCTGTCTCTCTATGAACAATACGTCGAAATATTGGATGCATCTCATGACACACATGTACATGTTCACATGCACGAGTAAAGCAATTATTAAATACACATCTACTTAAACTAATTTACAATTGTATAGACAATTGTCCTTAGTTATAATGCGTGTATATTCCTTGCGGTCATTTATATTCAGAGGTTATGTGCTACTGCTTAATTAACCCTATTAGTTACATACATTTCTTTACAAAGTGTTATTTGATGAATAGAGATCGCTACATTTCAGTCGTCAAACGTACTTTCAAATTCACTCGGCTGGGTGACGGACAACGACTAGATTCCTGAAAACATCAGCCTCGATACACTACAGAGCACTTCGCCTCACATATATGAATGAATGCTCCAGTCAAATCGAACCGTGGTTCTTATAAAGGTCTCATGTGTTACGTCACAATAACTCAAGCACGATATGTGAGCATGGTTTTCACAATGGCTATTATAATTGAACAACGACGTTACGAATTACGTGTGTGAAAGACCTCTAGATATATACATGACAGTAGTATTTCTGTGCATATTACGCTTCGGCTATTCAAAATGTACTTGTATTTCAAATTCAATAATGTGAAGGTGAAGTTTTCATATTTTCGCTGATAAAGAATGGTTCAGTGAATATAAACTCCAACGCATGCACCTTTTTCCACTACATTTTACATTCAACTCATCAACAAATGGAAAGAATAAACTATTTGCAAAATACTTTTAAAGGATATACAGAAAAAACGACTTGTTTACGTAAAGTGTGCTTGCTTAAATGGAATAACGGCGTTGCTGCTGCTGTAAATATTAAATATAAA
Source organism: Saccoglossus kowalevskii (assembly GCF_978046115.1). Lineage (NCBI taxonomy): Eukaryota > Metazoa > Hemichordata > Enteropneusta > Harrimaniidae > Saccoglossus > Saccoglossus kowalevskii. The sequence continues at coordinate 12,501,222 of NC_140650.1, read as the reverse complement.
TGTTAGTGTTTCTGTTAATACAACATCTTATGTGCAACGTCATCACAGCAGACTAAAGATATTGATCAATGAACAACATTTGTTATCAAACATTTGCATGCTTGCAAAAATGTAAACAAATGACGTCACAGTTGGATGACCTGGAAATGAAATTTACGCCAACGTTCGTACAACGCAAAGCGGGATTCGTGACCATTTAGAGCTATTGCAGGGCAAAGATTATAATAATAAGGTCGTCACAAGGATACCCTCAAAGTATGCACTTAAGATCAAATCGATATTTGCTACGCGTCGCTTGAGACGATCACTGAAAAGCACTCGTGCATACTTTGCGGCATTCTTATGATAACATCATGCTATATGAAATGAGAAAGTAAATACAATACATTTCAATGATTTTTTCAGACACAAACACAAAAAAGAGATTGAAATTCCAAAGTAAAAAAATCTTCGTGGCTGGCTAGTTAAAACGCTCATTCCAATTCGTGGAAAATACTGTAGAATACTTATTTTCGCTATTTTCGCAGAAGGGATGATTCCGTGAAAATAAAATCCAACGAATATATTTTTTTCCCTATATTTCACATTCAACTCCTCAAAAATCAGTGAAAATAAATTCCATACAGAACGCCCAAAAAGCCTTTTCCGCGAAAATTAATTCCAGCGAAAATAAGTATTCCACAGTATTTGATTTACATAAACACACTAACAAACGTTTTTTTTGTGCAACGACAATACGCGCTTCCCGGTTATTGCGGATAACCAGACTACACGTGGTTTCGATTGACTAACAAAATGCTTTTTATTTCAACACAAATCGGCAACAAGGGTATTATTACAATCATTAACATAATTTTCGCTATTTGTGCAAATGTAATGTTGTACCATTTTGTACAGTGTGGAATATAAAAATATATTTTATTTCCAACAAATTATTTTATTTCCACTACGTAAATGGTTGTTGTGCCTGGCGGATTACATACTACGGAAATTGTGAATGTATATAATAAAAATTCTAATGATGTTTTCTGACATACTTCTTTCAGAAAATGGGATATTGTATGATAAGTTAATACCATTATGTTTATAAATACTCTAATTATGGTTAGTCAATATTGCTATCAGCCCTGTTGTCAATCAACATTCTGCTACAAGTGAGTGAATATATATGTGCTCGGTTAGCATAAAACATTTTGTTGGAAACACTGAACATGTATAATTTGTCATTTTGCTAAGGTTTTGATTATAAAAAGCTGGCATGTCACTATAGTAATTATGAACCCTGATTTGAAGATTTTTGTCTGTGCCTTGAACTATATTTAGGGATAAAGTATACGCAATGTGCATGATATTTAGTGTCATTCTGTTGTGTTGAACTGTCCATATGCTTCTGTGAATATAATTGTGAAAAACAATCCTACAACCAAGGACTCACTATTGAATACTGTAAAATACTTTATCGTAGCTGAAATGACTTTTGTGTGGAATTTATCTTCACTTATTTATTTTTGATGAGTTGAATATAAAATATAAGGAAAAGGATATATTCGCTGGATTAATTTTCACTGAACCATACCTTCAGTGAGAATAGCGAAAATAAATTTCAAGCAAAAATAAAATATTTTACAGTAATTCTAATGCTTTAGATTTGTCATAAATCACTTTCTTTGTTCTAATTTAATGTTTTTTGTTTGTTTGAAGAAAACACTAGGGCATCTCATATGAAAGAGACTGTACAATGCATGGTTGTTGGGCAGTACAACGTAGAAGGAAAAAGTGCTACCATAAACAATTTTGGTGACGAACAACCGGAAAATATATGGAAATGTCAAGATGATGGTTCTGAAAGACCAAGTATATTTTACGCACATATTGTGAAAAGATTTAGTATGCCCAGTGGTTGGGTTTTACATGCAGGTAAACAAATTTACCTTATGTGTAAGATTATCTAATAGTAGCTATTAGCTAATGTTGCTATTCATTGAATACAGATGCTACTAATGCATATACTAGTAAATGTATTTATCAAATTTTTAGATAATGATTTGACAAAACTATGCAATTATGTTTTTCTTTCCAGGTAATGGTCTTGTGGCTGTAATTGAGGAAGGAAGGCATGTAATTGCTGCTGAAAGCAACACAAACAAATTGGCAGAGTTGTGTGACTCCCTTTCAAAGGTGATGAACACCGAAGACTTGAGTGACAATAATGACAATTAGGAGTCAATAACCTTCAGACACTTCTTGAAAAACAGCATTTACTTTTAAAATTTGTTTAATTTCAAAACCAAAGCATATTTAAAGAAAATATCAAAGAACATTGTGAGGTGTAATTTACCTAATTTGCTGTTGTACTCTCTCTCTATGCTGTGTGTTTTGAATTTCATGAATTCCAATTATAACTTCAATAAATATAATTTTACAAGACCTAGTATGCTTTTAACATGTTTGTATGTATTTGTACTTTGTAAAATCGAAGCCAGTGTGCCATAAAAAGAAGGGTCACTTGATAAATACCTCTCTAAAACAACAGGGTCAGTTGACAAAATGTCCCTATGCAACCATATGGTAACTTGCCAAATGCCTCTCTTATGATACCACTTGATAAATCCCTCTCTGGGACCACGACAATTTGACAAAGGCCGGTCTGGAAACGCATGGTAATTTCACAAATGCTCTTGGGGTCCCTCGACAAATGCCCCTCTGGAACCACAGGGTCACTTTGACAAATGCCCTTATTGAAACTACAGGTTCACATGACAAGTGCCTCTCTGGAACCACAGGGTCACTTGACAAATGCCCCTCTGAAACCGTGGGGTCGTTTGACAAATGCCCCTCTGGGATCACAGGGTCAATTGACAAATGCCGCTCTGAAACCGCAGGGTCACTTGATAAATGCCCTTCTGAAACCACAGGGTCACTTGATAAATGCCCTTCTGAAACCACAGGGTCACTTGACAAATGTCCTTCTGAAACTACAGGGTCACTTGACAAATGCCCCTCTGAAACCACATGGTCACTTGACAAATACCCTCTCAAACCACAGGGTCACTTGACAAATGCCCTTCTGAAACCACAGGGTCACTTGACAAATGCCCCTCTGAAACCACAGGGTCACTTGACAAATACCCTCTCAAACCACAGGGTCACTTGACAAATGCCCTTCTGAAACCACAGGGTCACTTGACAAATGCCCCTCTGAAACCACAGGGTCACTTGACAAATACCCTCTCAAACCACAGGGTCACTTGACAAATGCCCTTCTGAAACTACATGGTCACTTGACAAATGCCCCTCTGAAACCACAGGGTCACTTGACAAATACCCTCTCAAACCACAGGGTCACTTGACAAATGCCCTTCTGAAACCACAGGGTCACTTGACAAATGCCCCTCTGAAACCACAGGGTCACTTGACAAATACCCTCTCAAACCACAGGGTCACTTGACAAATACCCTCTCAAACCACAGGGTCACTTGACAAGTGCCCCTTTGGATCCACATGGTCACTTGACAAATGCCCCTCTGAAACAACAGGGTCACTTGACAAATGCCCCTCTGATGGAGCCAAATGCAGCCAACTCACACAAAAGTACAATTTATTCTCATTACCGATTACAAATCATACCAACTCATTGTCTAGACAATTGTTATTGTCAATTTTGGGCAGTGCTGCTATTTTCCTTTCAAATAACATATTTGTACTGTTCACAGAATTGCTAAAATAGCAACTTATTGAATTTGAGTGATGTGTGTGATTTTGCAGACAAGAATTTGACAAATTCACTGATATTTCCAGAATTTTGTGCAGCTTGAAAAGTTGTAGATCTCAATATTAACAACGAGCATCGAAAACGCAGAATTTATCACCCCTCGTACATTGGAATATAACAAATTTGAAAACTGTCATTTACTTACAGTGATTATGTCGAGAATATAGCATAACTAACAATATTAATCAGCAATTAGCAAATGGTTCTATTAAAAATAGCAGACATCAAGTCGATGAGCATACCAAAAACAATTGCACCCACAATTAAGTACAATACGATATATAAAGCAACGATTTGTGCAGAATTCACCATTATCTAAGAATCCTGAAATAGTTCTAATCGTGTTCTTATCACATGACAAGAATTATCCCATGAATATCCGCTCGCATAATTGGTGGCTATACAGCTGTAGCATTTTATTTTACAACAGAAATAACAGATGTTGGAATTACCAACTTAGATAATTCAATGCAATCTGATTGCATCGATCAATAAAATAAAATACATAAAACACACAACATCCAGACAACATCCACATAAATGCAAACAATTATATACATGATACACTACATTATATTTCAGAAATATAATGGAGTCAGAAAGGGAAGTTCCGACCAAGTGCAAGCCAACAGATTTCAGTCTATGCATAAAATGCCAAGATTGCAAAAAGAATGAAAAAACCACTAAGAATGTAAGAGATGTATCAACATACGAAACATTTCTGCACTGCGTGACTAAGAGAGCTGAGCTAGGTAATCCTGAATATATTAGTGTGGCACAGAGATTGAAAGGATTTACAGAAGAAAATCTCAGTAAGAGGGGAGCACAGTGGCATCGCAGCTGTTATAGTGAAACGACTAGTAAAAGCAAAATAGAACGAGATGAAAAATGGTTCCTTCTGCTACATCAAGTTCAACTGATAACAGATGTCTGCGATCTACAGTTGAACGATTCAACCGCAAGGAATGTTTTTTCTGTCAAGGAAGAGATTCAAGCAAAGTGAATGAAGTTGTACATGCCTGTCAGAGTGAAAGCAGTGGTAAATCAATACAAACAATTGTAGAGAAGAGTGACAATAAAATATGGAAAGTGCAGTTAGCTGATATCATTGCAGAGGGTGACTTTCTTGCAAGAGACATAGTTTACCATACCAGCTGTAAAACTACACATTGGCGAAAGTTTGTGCAAGGCCCAGAAAGGCGCAGTGCTTCTGTCCAGAATATGGAAGACAAATTAAGATTCATAGCTGCTGAAATGGAATTTTATGATGAGCTTCAGGAGCGAATTGAATCGGGAGAGTACATTACTACAGTTGAGGTTGAAACACTGTATGAAGACATGATGCGTGATCACAGGGTAGTTAGCACATCAATTACACGCAGAGCTTTAATGGTAAAAGTTGCAGAGAATGTACCAAATATTTTGATATCTCCAAACAGAGGTATTTTACCTGGTGTTTTACATTCCAAGAAAAGTGGTCGTGAGGCAGTGGATATAGCCAGAGAAGAACACGATTTATTTGCTGATTTTACTGCGATCTTCAAGTGTGGAAAAATCATCAGAAGGTTGATTACCAATGCAAAGAAAGAGTGTCCTTGGATCTTTACAGGGTCTCTTGTTGGCACCAGTGAATGTGGTGTGCCAGTAGAACTGATGATATTGATAAGGTGGATATTACAGGGTTCTAAAGCGGCTACAACTAATAAACGAGACGAGGAATTGCATAGATCATGTTTAATTATCTCTCAAACCATGATGCAGGAATGTAAGACAAAGAAACAAATGACACATGATGCCAAATCTGAGTCAGCATCATCTACTTTTCGCAAACGACTGGAAAGTCCATTTGCTGTAGGTCTATCACTTTGGATGTATCATAATCTTCGTAGCCAAAAACTGATAACTCTACTCAGTAATGCATGTGCTGGTATAACATACAACAGAGTAACACATGTCTCCAGTCAAATAGCCAATGCTATATTACAGAACATTCAATCACATGGGGTGTTTGTTCCAGTTGGTATTGTGAAAGGAAGAGCAATACGTACATCGGGTGATAACATTGACAAGAAAGTTGATACTCCTGATGGCAAGAATAGTTTTCATGTAATGGCATCATGTATATATCAGTCAACCTCTGATGGTGAGACATTGGTTGAACCACTTGACCTCTTCAAGGTACCTTCTGGTGCTCAGGTGGGTGTACCAAATACATGCATCGATCTGGTAAATTGCAACATAAATGGTAATCCAAAACCACGTTCTAGCCCTTCTTATAGTTCCTACAAATTAGGCTTCCATGAGGAAGTATTTGAGTGTGCATTCGACAATGACATGGCATGGATGATTGCAAGATATATTAACCGTCCACCAGCACAGCCACCCACATTCAATTTAGAGGTAGGAGAGATGATGAGATGATGAGATGATGTCATTGCTATCAATGAACCTCCTACTTTTCCAGCAGGTGAATGTAAGATATCACCAAATGAGGAAACACCAAAATCACTGCTGCCCAATGCACTGGAGATATCAACTGCAGAAGAAAACAGTGATGTAAACGAAGTGTCTTCAAATAGAGTGCCCACATTACCTGGTGTCAAAGTGAATGATATTTCTAAAGCTACTTTTGTCTATCAGAAAGTGCCTGTATGGTCAGCTTACAATTCACTTGTAAATACATCAGAATCTGTGACCCATTCATCTATTATCGACCAAGTATTCACATTGCCTATTATCAATGCCCCAGTCCATGAATGGTCAACACTGGTCACTACGTTGTATCAACTTTGGAAAGTTAATGAGTTGGTTACAGGCAGAGGTAAAAAACTGATAACAACATTTGATATGGACCTGTATAAAAGAGTCCTGAAGCTGGAGTACCTTGATGATCAGTACAAGGAAAAGTGGGTATTGTGTCCAGGCGCCTTTCATATATCGCTGTGTGCAATCAGGTGTTTAGGAAAGACTATAGAAGGGAGTGGGATTGATGAAGCCTGGGTGGAAGCAAGATTGTACAGTTCGGTAACAGTTAGTCAGATTATCAATGGAAACCACTACAGTAGAGCCTTGGAAGCTCATGAGATTACTCTACAGATATTGTTCGATCTATGGATAGAAGCATTCTTTGCTGAAAACCCTGCAGTATGTGAGGTTCTCAAAACCAATGTTAAGCATTTGGCAGATGCTTGTATAGCCCAGGAAGGTGTTCGAGAGGCCCACACGTCATTACTGGCTACAATTGAGTCTATCGACCTAAAGAAACAACTAGCAGAGTTTGATACTAGGCACCAGAATCCAATGTTCCAATGGGCCCGCATGTATATGAGACAAATAATGACTCTTATGCAGTTTCAACGTGCTACAAGACAAGGAGATTGGTTCCTTCATCTTTCGTCTCTAGAAAAATTGTGTGTATACTTCTTTGCCTATAACAGGCTGGACTATGCACAGAATATTCCAGAATATATTGCTCGCATGTATCATCTTCAGACTGAAGATCCTGAAATCTGGCTTGAATTTTTGTCACATGGATTTACAGTGAATACATCAAATCATATTCCCTTCACTCGTCTTGGAATAGATCAGGCACAAGAGCAGGTCAACAAAAGGCTGAAAGGCCAAGGATCCATAAGCGGCATTACACAGTCTCCAGACACCCTGCTTAAATTCTGCATATGTGCTCCTGAATTAGCAAGAATTTCAAACGAGTTTGAGACAATGGTAGGAGCCTCCAACCAGAACAGAACTTTACATCACTGCCTCAATCAGGCAACACTCAAACGGCAAGAGGTAATGATCACAAACCATACCCAAGTTTTGAGACCTTGTGACATATTCACTTCAGAAGAAACACAACTATTCAAGCTCATAACTAAAGAAATAATACCAAAACCACTAGAGGAACACATTTTGTCTACTAGTAAACGTGGATCGTCTGCATTGAATACCTTTATAGAAGAAAGGATATGTGGGAAAACCAATCTGTGGGACAGAATGACTAAATGTAAAACACTTTCTTGGAATTCTTCAATGAAAGAAATTAAACTCCAAGCCAAATCCGATATTCTTGCACTTCGTGCAACTAATGGGCTTTTGTGACGATTACTTATTGTTGCAAGATCAGCTCGTGAAGTTGACTTGCAAGACATAATTGGAAAGTATGAATTTTCATCAATTAATCGTACACTGATGAAACCAGATGGTTCTGTCATTCCAACTTTAGATAAGAGTAAAATCATCACTATTTTAGAGCACCTCCCAGGACAAGCTGATCATGCTGAACCAGCAAATCTGCCAATCAATTGTCCCACAATATCTAAATGTCTCATAGTTGATGGTATGGCAGTTGTACAAGAACTAATGGCAGTTAATTCATTCAAGGATTGCAAGGTCCTTGCTGATTCATGTGTTTCACTCGTAGAAGCAAAATCGCGTAGTTATGATGTCACACGGATTGTTTTTGATAATTATTCTATAAAGGAGTCACTAAAAGAAATTACCAGAGAACGGCGTAGAGGTGGCGTGGCAGCTGTGAGGGGATATAAAGTAGAAGACAGTACCAAAATTAAAGATACTAAATCATTTCTGGGAAGTACTGCTACAAAAGATTCCCTCACTTTGTTTTTGGCACAGAAACTTATAGACAAAGCTAAAATACCTGTCATTACAGCAACACATCACAGTGTCATGACAAATATAGGTACAACTGTTACTCCCAGTGTAAGCTCACAGGAAGAAGCTGACACATTAATGATCTTACATGCTGTAGAAGCAGCAAAGGCTAGATTTACTGTTCACATTTACAGTCAGGACACAGATGTTTTCCTACTTGCATTAAGGCGTACACCATTACTTGGTGAAAAGGCGATCATGTTGATGGGCACAGGTGACAGACGCAGACAAATCTTGTTACAGCCAATATACAATATGCTTGGAGCAGAAAAAGCTAGTGCCTTATGTAAATGGCATGCACTAACAGGTTGTGACACTACTGGTCACATCAAAGGCAAATCAAAGAAAACGTGTCTTGAGGCTTTCCTAAAAACAGACTCCAAGACAATATCAGCAATTTCTAGTTTGGGAATTGAAGATGAGCCCTCTAATGATACTATTGATGGGTGTTTATCATATCTGTGTAGTCTCTTTCATAAGAAAAATACTAATGTTGTGCAACCACATGTACTCAGGTGGAATTTGTTCAAGCAACAGGGTACTGCAAAGGGGATTGACCTACTACCACCAACACTTGGAGCCTGGAGAGAACATATTTCTCGAGCCCATTGCCAAGCTTTTGTATGGGAGCAGGATCTAGTTCTCCACCCTGTCTTTCCAAACCCTCTACAATTAGGTTGGACGACAGAAGGTTACAAACTGGTGCCTCAGTTATCCAAAGTTGAAATTGTCCCAGCAGCTATTGTTGAATTAATAAGGTGCACATGTGGTGCAACTAACTCAAATTCTATGAATAAGTGTACAACAGCAAGATGTTCATGTCGAAGAAAGAACTTGGCTTGTACAGAACTGTGCAACTGTGAGGGAGACACTGAAGCCTGCCAAAACATAAATAGTTATTTAAATGATGATGACTTACATTGTAATTGAACACGAACTAGTATGCATTATTGATAAGTTTATCACCATCCATTAAAATTCAAAATAGTAGTCATTTTTGTTTTTTCATGGTTTCTAAAATAAAAGTAGGACTTTTTCTTTTCAGGAAAGCCGTTGGAATGAATCTTCTAGGCAAAATGAAAGTTGATATATCTTAAATATTATTACCAATGTATTATGAATGGCGGCCATTTTGAAATTCAAAATGGCCGCCCTCAAGGCGGTTGGAAAAAATGGCAACAATTGTTTTGGAATTCCCTGATATAAAATGAATATTTCCTGAAAATTACTAAGATTATACCCAAAAATGCATATGGGTTCCACAACCTCACAGACTAGTACAGCCATGGCCGGTTGTTGTACTTGCATTATAGCATTGGACCTGAGTGACACACGTCACGAGCTAAACAGTATGGTTATGTAGGGATGGTAGTAGACGTTTTTGTTTTCTTGTCTATCGCGGCAATTACAACAATTTAGTCTGGATTTCGGATTTTCACTTTAGCATTGGAGACGATTGGATGCATAGCCACTCAAGGTATATATATTTAGGAAGGAAATGAAGTACTCCTATTTACATGACCTTGTTGATTGGATCTATATTGTCAATCTCCAGCTAGTATGATTTCATCTTATATTATATCTTATATTCATGGTGATATATATATACGAGTAAATCGATACATGTTCCCAGTTATTATAAATTTGCGTACAAGGTTTTTCATTTTTTCCCCGCATGCACCCATTGTAATATTTCGATTATTACACTCATTCTATATGGGAAAATATAACTTGACATTCTTAGTATCATTATTCATTTAACAAACTATATGACTACAAAGCTAGAACACTATAGCTAATAATAAGATGTTCCTAAAATTTATCTTAGATTAGAAGCTCCGGTCTTCAAAAAACAAGATGGTTACCGAATAATTCAGGTGCATGTTTTTTTATGTATGCATATATGTTGCATATATTCATAATTTAATGGGAATACTGGAGTGCGATTACGCGGTTAGAGCATGTGAGAGAAAATTATGCTGACAAAAGTCATTATTTATGATCGATACACACTGTAAGATTCTCTTGTAAAATACGGGACATTTGTATTGTCATAAATTGATATCATGAATGGTCACTGTGGATGTCAATATCAAAATAATTGCAACGTATTCTCTTTCGAAAATTCCATTAAACCGTGGGCCACGATAAGGCTTATTGCCGTGATTTATTTTATTTCGCAATTGTATAATTAATATTAGATTCATGGGAGGTTAAAATATTATAGAGTGAGTAATTACATTGAATGTGCTATACATATTCGAAATAATACATAATGTCATCTCGATTAGGTTACTAGTTGCAAATCCGACAATGAATCAACTTAAGTAAATATGTATGTAAGCAAAGAAGAGATATGTGCTTAAATGGCATCAAACTACATTCCCGTAGCTCAACGGGAAACATTCAGGGAACCAAATCTAGATTAATTTTCTGAAAATACAGTTAACTGTACATTCCGTTTACATCCGGATGATTCATATAGATGCAAATGTTGATTGATAAAACATCTAACATTTACACGATCATCTCATTACTTGCACACATATAAAACAACTAGTATTGTCCATACGTCCATAATTCATAGATACATAAACTTGGCAAATGACTGTGTTTTAACGAGGTGGCATTCAAGATAATCTCTAGTGATAAACAAACCTGAGGAACTATGATGACTCATGTGAACTCATACCCATGCGATTTAACTATCATTACCTGTTTGTTATTTGTGCGGTATATATTGCGACATGTAACCTTGTCGTTATGTAGATCGCTCGCAGGCAGTCTTCTCACTTGCCGAATGGAAACTCAGGAAAACTACCAACAACTGTCTACTCTGGAGGTGATGCTCGTGTTGCCCTTTGTAGTATGTATTGGGAGAATTGATTGGACGTTTGACATTTAAAGCACATCGTCTTATAGTGGTTTTTGATTATGCGCACAGCTGTGACATACGTGGCGAAGATCTGCACTAATTCATAGCCAGTTACTATAATGCACATAGCATATATAAAACGGTCCTTATGTCAGGGTGGTCTAAAGTAATTCACCGGTCCCGGGAAAGCATACCCCTATGGCAAATTTGATTTGATTATGCATTGAGCTTAGTTTAATGTAAAGTCCTAAATCCAAAATCCGCTTAAAATTTAGACTCCTAAACACATAAAACACATTTGTAGTGCGAAGAATATTGACAGCCATAAATTGATGAATTCGGCGAAAGGATCCTGCATTAGGGGCATTTTGTCACAGCAACAATGATTTTAGAAGTTTCCGACTAAATCATGTGAGCATCCCCTATTATTTATGTGATTATGACAATTCATCGTTCAATCTCACCATTCACCGCTCTCCTAGATTGTATCCATGGATGATCTGAACTCGATTTTACGATGCAAAAATCTAGAATTTCGATGGTAACCTACAATTTGTGTTCAGTTCTTTGTTCATTATTAATCATCATGGTCGTTAGTTAAACATACTCTGTAGAGTAATGGAAAAACACATTTTATAGGTCATGGTTACAACACATTTATTATATCTGAATCACCTCGTGCAATGATAGATCACTGCTTTATTATGCAAACGATAACTTCAAAATGTTCAAAATATAACGAATCATTGTCAATGACAAATTCTAATGAAAACATTAGGGTTGAATAATTATTCTAACGCATGACAGAACATAATATAAAGTGTATCCAGTTTTTTTTTTTTGTGCGATTATTTTTTTTTATTCGGCCTGTGAGATTTTGTAATGTATTGGTATCCATCTTGAATCAGATTCTGAAACAGATGCATTTGAAGAAGTGTTACATTGTTAATCACTCGTTAATGATTACTCAAGCCATTTCAGCAATATGGTTCCAAAAACAGCATATTACATTTACTGCTTTTGAAATCTTCTCGGTGTAATAACAAAGATAATACAACATCTGACAACCCACATTACGCCATACTCTTCGGAGTAAATGCAGTCTGTGTATAATGTAGAACAAAGTTTCTGGTTTAAAAAATATAGCGTGTGCACTAATGTGTTCTTACAATAGTAAGTTGCGTGTTAAGTGCAGACTTGATAAATAACACTGTACTAATTGACATATCTAGTGCTTGAATATGTTAATGTATGTTGCAAATTCATATATTCAGGTAAAATTATACTTTATAATATATACTCCTTAAATGCGGTGTCAAATCTGTGTCATGACGTCTATTATATCGATGCAAAGCACGGCAGGTACCTTGCTGACGCGGACTAGCTGAGACGTAACGAGCCAGCATAATACGTTTATATACACCAAGCATTTGTGTGGGGATAATGATCTCTTGGATGCACTTCTATTACAAAGAGGAAAATTCTTTTCGTTGTTTAACAAGTTTGCGGCAGAATTGTTTCCATGTACCTTGTTACTGACTAGACAAAAACTGATTAACAACGTTAGAATATTCCCCCAGTGTGGTATGAATAAAACAGTCGCCATTTGAATATCACAATCATACAAATGATTGTTTTAGTCTGTCATAATAGGAGACGAGTTTCACTTAATTTGAGTTTGAATTCTATCTTCTCATTACAATGAGTCATCATTGTATTCTAATTGTTTCCTATAGCATAAATGCATCAATCTTATGACCATTAAGAAATTACAAGCTATCATCGACTGTGCTATTTTTTGTATTCCTGAATTAGACAACACATATTGCTTGCCTTGCTCCTTTTATCACATATTTTTAAGTCCAGTAGTTATGTATATTTTAACTTAAGTGATTTATCCTATGAATTATTCTTCAATTTAAGATTTAATCGACAAAACTGGTGATCAAGCCTGCGCCATTTCCATGTCGTCACGTCGACAGCGGACGTGTTTATGCAAATTGGTCGCGGTTTTTCAGTAAAGCGACGACTCACCGGCATCATATTATACATAGGTTTTTGATTAAAAACAGTAAGCAACTGTCTTCGTGTTACAATTATTCTCTGTTTATTTCGGGAACCAGAACTCAGTGAAATTAGTTATGTATTCGATCGATAATATAAACAAGGGTTTTAATGACGTAGAACAACCAGCGTATAAAAACTGTATTTTCTGTTCAACAGAATATCACATACACTTGGCCACTTGTGTATGTAATAATATACAATTTATATCATCAGAAGATGCAATTCGTCACAGATGACTAGGTTGAACTTTTCAGCTAAAAACTATCCACCCTGAGTGCGTGACAAACTTTATTAAACGATATTCTTATAGTACTTTGCAGTCTTTCGTAGACACTTCTTCGGCTATGTGTAATAATGATTCAAAAAGAAACTAGTAAAAATTATTGAAATGTATATATCATGAGTTGACCCCAATGAACATGCGACCACTTTTCACCTTTATCCCTCAGATTTATTATGAGATATATTGGGGGCGCTGCAGCCGACTTGTCCGCAATTTCAATACCAATGTCATAGATACCATGGCAGGAAATAAGAAAAAATCAAGGAGTTGCAGACATGCAAAATATATTTGTGTATGTAATACACGATTTTGATGCACGTTTAAATAATAAATAATCCATATCACAAACCATTGTTTGGTGGAACGTAAATGCCATAGGCGTACTGAAATCACCACAAGTATCATGATGATCGTTATGCCCGACGCAGGTGTCCGCCGCCACAAGCAGAAGACGGATGACGATTTCCCAGGACAAATGTATATAATTTTGTATTCAGCTTTATAGTTATTATGAGTTATTAGGCAATTGTATTCGCTATTCTGTTGATGTGACCTAGGCGTCACAGCCATAACTTGGCTTTCGTTCGAATTTCATCTGAAAAAGATGTATTTGGCACGCCTTGTGCGCGTGGGGTATGATCCACGTAGACCACATAAACATGCGAAGACTGTGGTGTACATTACAGTAGGTGCTGATTTATGCCTTGAAGGACTGATGTAATTGCGTATATGGGTTGCTTGTCAATGTTATAGCGATTATTGTTTAGTAATAACGGTTTTGTATATTGTCAACTACTGATCGTAGATAATCTCGTCTTGACCAATCTTTTGAGTTTTGAAGAACGTTGTTTGACAGTGTCACACGAAATCAATATTACGGCAACTTATATTGCGCGTCTGAATGTCGTCAGCGATATAATAGACGGAACACGGAAACACACAGATTACGCCGCATGTTTCTTTAATTACACTAATGCTATTCCATTGATTATTGGGTCTCACAGTCAATGCCAGATGTTTTATTTGAACACAGTTTAATCTACAGTTTCAGCATGTCGTGATTTATTAAAAGCAAAGTTTATTACTCCGACATCCATAAAATTACAATCCCGTCAGTAGTTCAATAATCAGGTATACCAAGCGACCACACGTCATTATGACCCCTCTTAACTTGACAACTTTACCCAAACATTCGTGAAGACAGAAAAGCTACTAAGACGATTTAGGTTAAACTGGAAAAGGATGAGAAATCTACGCGTGCATCTCACCTCACACCAGTGTTCAAGTACGGTGAAACGTATTCATGACAATAAGTACGTTGCATCAATTTTATATGGCGTACTTAACCTATCATTATAGTAAATGGTTCGCAGCTCTGTGAGAATTGATGGAAATATTACGCAATTATTAGGTAATACATTTAATAGATTGATGACGTCATGCAAACGATTAATAAACTTTATAATAACACAATTCGTGCGTGAAAATTAATGTCGCATACGTTATTTAAACACTCAATTCAGGAAACATCAAGGAATTTGATTTAGCGTCAGTTTTTATTAGATTATCGGTTATTATAAAATAGACACAATAAAACTTGTCCTAATTACTGTTAGAATCAATTTGAAAGTGCAACTTTGCAATGAGACGTGTTGCAAAAGATAATTTCGCTTTAGCTCCGTTAATTTATTTCAAATAGGAAGAGATTCATTCAAATTATTGTAATCTAATGTGATATCCCAACACGATGGCACAAAAACCATCAATTATCAAATACGGTTTATCAATAAATCTCATAGCGATGTTTGATGACACGATTTGCGGATTGAAATAAGTGTTTTTATTCGTTATTCACATCTTGTCGATTTCCACAGAGCAGTTTGCAAATTATCTAGTTTGGCCGTTACTGTTGGCCACTTGCGTTGCGTTGCAAGAGTTCAATTCATTTACAGGTCAAGTCTTAGGTATGTATTTGTATTTTTTCAACCAAGAACACAAGTTATCACGATGACACATCGTATATTTGTATTTACGATAAAGGCAAACCAGGTGTATGATCCGACAATGTATGTAATAACGTGGATATACTAAAATTGAATTGGCAATATGTGACATAGTGGTTCGAAAATTGAGAGTTGGAAGCTACTAACGCTGCAGTAGATTATATCTAATTTTCAGTCTTATTGCCTAACACTTTTAGTTTCTGAAAAAAACTCCCATGTTCTGAATTCCCTAGTTTCCATCGATGTGACCATTCCCATCAAAGGTGTATAGAACACTATTGGGCGTGAACATTTCGAAATTCCAAGTTTTTGTAAATCAAACGTGATGTTTAGACATCACTACGAGGCTATGGCCGTTGTTTGGTGTCCTGTTTTAACGTTCGGTTTCACTTATAACCTGGGATCTCGCAGTGAACGGAACGGAAATAAATGAACATATATTACACTTTTTGCTAACAAATGATAGCTCAGTTTTGTTATTATTATATTTAAATCTAACGGAAACATCAATTACAAAGCTGTTTTTATATAGTGCAGTGCTTTGACATGTTATGTTATGAAATATTTGCAATTATATTTATTTATAGTTGTTTTCATTAAATTGTTACCCACTGAGGTATTGGCATGCATGCTGCCAAAGGGTACGAGTGATTGTCGTGAGACGATTATATCAATTCTTTCCGCAGGCAAAAATTTAAAGTATGATTCGGCAGATAATAAAAGAGCTAGTAAATCAAGGATACTGAGCTTTGATTTGTTGCAGTTATTCAAAACAACCAGATGTTTCGGGAAATAACTGATAGTTTGTAGTTATAATGTGGATTTTTTTAACTCCGAAAATGCAATAAAAGTGAGATCACATGTTTTCTTTCATATGTTGTAACGATTTTGTACATTAGATATGATCAGATATTTAATATATAGTAAATACTAAAACAGTAACGATTCACACTGTTTCAAAGTCACGAAAACCTCTTGTGAGTTTTTCTTTTAAATGTTGATAATGAAAAGGTTATCTTGTTGAAAAGCGGTCGATGCAAGCAATGAAGTCCCCTTTCAAGAAATCAATTACGATAAACTGTTGCATCTGTTTTTATAATGTATTTTTTTTCAATATTAAACGTCCAGTGAGCAGCTGCACTATTGACTAATTATTTTCCAACTGACATTTCGAGAGTCGTTTCTCTAATTGTTTATGCTGTCTAAGTATTTTCTGATAATTAATTTGATGACGGTCTCTTGCTTGTGTAGAAAACATATGTATCATTAATTGATATCGTAACAATAATCGTACTTTTGTAAACAAATACAAACAACCCGCAGGAAATTAATGGTGTCAATCATATTTTGTAAATCGCAAGTTTTAGTATAATCAATGTCCAATATTGTACATCACATAAAGTTATGGGATGTTTTAGTGAAATGAACGGTTTAATTAATCAATTGAAATTGAAAAATGCGTTGTCCCCTACATCGAGAGCCTCATTTGTGTACAATCGTACTGTGAAATTTCGAAATATAGCACACACATACGATACATTGTCACATATTTCTTCTATAATGGAATGTTTTAAAATGCAATGTTCAGTCATTATAATAAAGCGCATGCTTCACACATAATAATCGTTTGTTAATATAAAATAAACAAATAATACCAGACCAGCCTCTGTTATCTGAAAAATGATGTGCACTTTCTTTGACTATGGTAAAATTTCCACTGTGCTGACGTAAGACGTAGTATGTTAGGCTTTATTAAAGCGGGAGGGTCGTCACCTGCGCACGTGCGGGAATTGTGTCCCTAGCAGCGATAACAACACACGCTAAAAACGCAAAGGCTCATGAATAGACGCTTGTTTGTAAACAGTGACACGCTATGGCCATCTGACGCATGCGCAGGTGACGACTCCCCCGCTTTAATATAGTTGTGTTGATATTTCCCAAATAATTAAATGAATGCTTGTTAATATAGAATTAGAATAAATGCTCTTTTAGAGTTGTGTAATATCGGGAACATTTTGCATCTCATTTATGCTAATACTTTTTCATATTCTGTAAATTGCAACACTGCACGCTTTTTTGTAAATCATCAGTGGTTTGATATAGTAACATCTTTATCAATTTCACTCACACCATGCAACGTCACCCAGAGAGTATTTAATATCGTTAGTTTTGCCCTGTTGATGATGTAGGGTCATGTGATTGAAACTACTGATCTAGAAAATATTTTGTCATTTGTGAGCTATGTCTCTAATTCATATGATTTTGACCACCCTTAGCTTAGAAATATGTTAAATACAAGCTAAATTCTATATTCGTGATATTATTATGTGAAAAATGTCGCGAATTTGATATCAGGTATATCCTATATATTCATTTCGCAGTTTCTAAATACGTAATTAACGTAATAAAACAACGATATTGCTGCTTTCAAAACATTTGCCCTTTCTACATGTTATACTACTATAACCCGTGACAAATTAAAATTACGGTTGAATGATAACATCCACAATAAATATATATCAGGTAACAAAAAGAACTATTTCACACGCATATTTAGTTCAAAAGTTGTGTACATCAACATTCCGGTCGCGTGAAAAGAGTATTCGTGATATAGTATTTTTACACGCGAGAAGTATTTATACTAAAAAAAGATTACGCTGGAAAATATTCTCAAATTTATTCCCAGATCTGGCGAGTAAGACCGAATTGGTGGGTGAGATCACCCGTCAATATGTTATCGATTGCCATATAACATTAATTCAAATATAATGCAGTTTACTGTACTTTTCGTATTAAACCAGTAGGGAAGAAACATGAATCTCTAATTACGCAAACATTCAAGTCGCATTCCACCATGACGTCATGTTCCTTACAGTCCACAAATTACACAAAAGATGATCTTTAATTAAATGAATAGTGCTGAGTAGTATTGGAACTAATATTACCTACTTAACTATGTGGTGGATTAGAACGATAGTCATTCTTTATTGTGCGTTATATGCAACTATCGTACGCAGTGCAGCACATTGGAATTCCTTTTTTTCTGTCTTTTTGTTAATTGAATAATATATTGAGAATGGCATGTATATTAATTGTTTCAATTTTGCTGTAACGCCGGGAATACATTATTTCTAATTGTCAAGAAGGAAAAACCTCAAACACTACGATGAAGACTCAACATATTCTTTTGTTTTTTGTATATTTAGTTAATTATCCTTTTTCTGTAATATTCGTATGTTTTATTATCGGTGTGCATGTGAAATACATTTCGTCATAACATATTTCCGAATTTTGTTGTCAGAAGGAAAATCTTTAATCGTAGTGGTCTTAAAGGTTTGTGAAAAAACATGCATGTTTTAGCCAAATGAGATAGTATAACTCTTAACTTATCGAATAAAACAAACTTTGCGGTGTGTGTTAATAAATAGAAAAATATTTAAAATCTAGAACAGAACACTGGAAACACGGATATATGTCAGATACATGTGTAATACAATTGTAACAATACCGTAATTTTCAGAAATCATCATGGACATGTAACCCACACATTTATTTAATTGATGTATTACATGTATATTACATCAGCTGTGCGTGAATGGGGAATACTCAACGTCGAAGACGTACTTCATCTATGTGTCACATTTCAACCGCGTGACAATACGACTGTCACTGGCAGGCAGCCTTTTTAAATACACTTAATTGCGCATGAAATCTAGTAACCAAATCAATGGAAATTTTCAGTTCAATGAACTTCTCGAATTATTTATCCATATATAAATATGAAAATGACATAATATCATATTAAATATTGTCATCAATTGATCAACTGTGGAGCTATACTATTAGGACTACATATTACAATTTTCTGTAACATCTTAATGCATTTCCACAATTTCTGATGGCATTGATCTACCAGTGACCCCTATTTACCTTACAGTGTAGCTTTTAAGGTGCTGGGAATATGCTTGGAATTGCATAAATATATGAAGTTGAACACCAAAGTTAATGACACTATGGCTGTTTTACAATAGTGAATGTGAAGCAAATTTCGAGGGATAGGGTACGTGAGGTGCACTCGGTGATCATGGCAAATCAGTCTTATACATATAAAAAATAAACTCTATATTATAATGTAAAACATATCATCTGATACACCTTTATTTCGCATCAATTTATGAATGTAACTCAAGTCAATGTCGAATACATTTTGCTGGTTTCGATGAGGTGTTTAATATTCGAGATTGCATGAAGATGAAATGAGCATTTTGTTATTAATATACAACATGTAGCATCAATGTGTCTACGTACATATTCACTGATGTGGTATATCGCACTTGCATGTATTATGGTCAAGTAAATTACGTTAACAGGAATATTTTCAATTATTGAACGTACCAAATGGTGATAATGGAGCCGAATTAAACAACACATGTAACATATCGATTCAATCGCTCTCGTAAGCTTCATTCTGGATTGAGAAAATGAATAATGATATTCTCATAACTATACTTTCAAAGAACGGTTTAGAAATATTAATAGAAAGTAAAACTGTTTGTATGACATATGCAGGGATTAGAAGCGAATTTCTAATTTCCATCCATGACTGCACATGAAGTTCTAATATATAAATTACTGTAACGACATTTATAAAAACATATATACGTGAATCAATTTGCAGTTCTCCATGTGTTATATGTAAAGTGCATAATAACAATTTGTATCTGCTTGGTTGACGATACGAGAGATGCTGTTATAATATCAATTCGAGCATATTCTGCCCTTTTTTTTATTTTGCGATTTAACCAGACGCAGCTGCGTGTGAATTTAAGGGATAGGGATTTTTCAGTTTGTGATGTATTAAAAAAATGCAGACATCAACTGTAAGCGCACGATCAAGCACAGATCAGCTACAGCCTACGATATTATTACTCAAACCAAAGATCGATATTAGCAGCAGATGTCCAACGACTCTACCACAATATTCTTCTCCAAGATTGACCTCCGAATGCCACATTTCCTAATGCAAAATGTAAAACTTTATTGGCAGCTATATAAATGACATCTTTTTCGATTTTTCTGTTTTTTATAGAATGAATAAAAAATAGAATCGTAAACAACATTTATTGTGCATATTTTTATTGTCATGTCTCTGCATGTTTCATGAGTGCTTTCTAGGAGCAGAACAATATAATTTATTATGGGATCCAATAAAATATTTGATTTTATCCTGATGTGTTATATGACTGTAATGTCATGATAGATTTTATTAACTAATATTTTATTAACGGAACTGGTCATTTCATAAAGATGGGACAAAATTATATCAAATGCAAGATAATGTTTACTTCACAGATGCACTAAAACTTGAAACATTCAGTCAGTTGTTAATTTTAGTCGCGTGTCTTTTGTGACAGTGAACACTGCAACTCTGTCCGATATTATACATATTGCTGTTATGTGTATATGCAAATATAAGCATAGTCATGTTGTCGATTTCGTCAGTAGAATAAATGTGTTGTGCCAAAATAACGCATTCTGTATCAGTAAAAACTAAGACATGCAAAGATGTTTAGTTTCCTGCTTATTTGTTCTTTTTTCATTTTAACAATATTTTTCTAGAAAATAGAATGATAAAAGTGAACTGCCCCTAAAATGAAAGGCATTGAATCATAAATGAGCATAAATCAACAACATGTCTTGCATGTTCAGGGATGCTCTAATCTCAGTCGATGTAAATTCTTTTTCTGCAAATAGGACATTATAATATTATGTGGCCTCTGATGTGTTTTTCTGTTTTAGACTGATAAATACACAAATGTAATACACCACGATTTATTTAGCAATATTTGTTCTACAACGTTACCATCAGCCTATTCCTGAGATATGCTGGTGTTGTTCATCACTACGCTTCTATGGCTTATCACTATATCGGTATAGATACTTCAAAAATGAATTGTGATTATTTGTGTAACATTGGTCGAAGTTTCTTGATTAATATACTGCTGATTATATTAATCACCTAATACGTATTCTTCTCTACTGTTTATTTGTTACCTATCTGCATCTGTAAACATTGATATCTTTATATCAATTTGTTCACGTAAGCTGACTTGAAAGCATATCGCTGAAAACTAGTTTTGTCTTTTACATTACTTGCTTACGCTCACAACCTGTTTCCACATCAACGTTCATAGGTACAAGAGACCTGAAGTAAGAAAAGACCAAGCCACAGCAGAAAACATATTTCCTGGTCAGAAATGCACAACAAATAATTAGGTGTATTTGACGGGTCAGCTCTCTTCTTGGTAGTTCATCAGCCTACGTATGGGACTGTTAGATAGATTAGTTCAGAAGCTATTTTGAGAACAAACTAAATACTCATGATGTATATCTCATCCTTGATTCGTATACAAAATTTGAATTCAGCACACAGAGTACAGTTGGTCAAACAAGTCCGGTAACTCCCTCGAGTTTGCATATTGAGAATAAGAGATAGATATTATTTTTCCCAAAGGTCGTACACATAACCACATTACCACATTATTACTCGAAGGAGGAATACCTAATGTTCAGGCAAGTCAAACAGTCGAAGTGATCAACATACGAGAACTTCTAATGAAAAAGAATATTAAATCATTATACAACAATGGTAGACGGAAAGGGAAATACATTTGCACTTTACAAATTACATTGTATGTATTATTTGATTAATATGTATCAGTGACAGGAATGTTAATAAAAAACAGTACAATGGTTCGTAAATTATTTGTTCTTACATTTAAGATTGAGCAGTACATTCAATATATGATATTTATATCAATAATATGAGGTTATTACGAGCATACCTCAAAGTATGCACAAAGACAGTAAAGCTGCGCGTTGGTTGATTCGCGGCTTACTGTCCGAGTCTGATTGCAGCCATGTTTGTTTTTATTATTAAAGGGACGCTTATGCGCGTAGTCATTCCATATTTGATATTCGCATTTCCTTATATGGCAGATTAAAATACCACGTAAAATACCGCAAAATTTAACGCTGTAACTTATGGCGTTACGGTGACAAATGTATAATAATATAATTCATGTCAATAATTCTTATATAGTACCTATCACAACTGATAATGTCATTTATGGCCGCCATTTTGGAACTTTATAAATAATTAATCATGCAGAACCTTGCGGTACCTGAAAAATACAAAAACAAAACAGAAGGAATCATAAGTATAATACTGTGGCGGCCATATATTCTGGTATTATAGCGGCCATTGTTGGAGTATGTGGTAACCTTGTCTGTCAAACTAGCATCAGCCTGTAACACCTTCTGATCCATTTTGATTGTTTCTTTTCTTTCAAGTAACTCATTATTTTGCATAAAAAAGTACAACTTACTAGTATAAGCATATTCATATTATTATTGTTTTTCTCTATGATAAAAGGTGTGATTGAGAAAGTAACCACAAATCACTCATTCACCAAGACAAGCCTACACCACAACTGTCCCCTGTCTGTCTGTATAACGTAATCATACACACAGCATAATGTCAATGTGTGTCAAAAGTGAAAAAAAATACATTTTATTGCATTTCTGCTGATTACTTTCAGTGGGTATGTTTAAACGATGTCAGAATGTTACATTTGTAAAGCTCACACACTGTCAACGGAATGAAATGCAGAGTCTAGTTGATTGGTTTAGTTTGTTTAGAGGTGAACATTATAAAATCAAACTAAAATAAATCATTTTCAATAAAAAAGAAATAGGAATCTGGTATTTCTAGCATATGTACACATGTTTTGATATATTTTAACTGTGATATAGAGAGAAAAAATCATATATAGTAACTTGGGGTGTACTAATTGTTATTTAAACAATCTGGCATTTAAAAATACATTTATATTAAATATCGCTTTACCATGGTTACCGATGGAAATATTTGTAAAATGGACCATTTTGGCATATGTTATGACAGTTTATCTCTGAAAACATTTTTTCTTTGAATTAAAACAGTTTATTTGTTGATCACTAGTGTCATAATAAATAATTAGAAAACAACTTGGAAATAAAATATTGTGATGACATTTGTATCCCATTTGGATGGTAGCAAACTACCTTAAGGCAAGATCCAAGGATTCATTCTTCTCCAGCAACTGGAACCCTAATTTGCATATAGAACGTACAACTGCGCATGCAAATTTTTTAGCGCAGATAACGAGCGCGTGAATGGAATGTTCAACGTAACACTATTTACAATGTTCACTATTTGCAGTGAAACACTATTTACAATCACTAGAAAATGGAAAATTTGTGTCTTTGGAGTGATGGTCCCCAATTGTGCACCGTGACTTAAAACCTTAAAGCATAGTGATCTGCAGCGACGGTGCCCAATTGTGACCCCTCATTTGACCATGGCAGTGAAACACTATTTACATCCACTAGAAAATGGTAAAGTTGTGTCTTAAGTGAAGGTGTCCAAATGTCAATGTATAAATGGCGACTAGTGTTGTTTTTATACTAGTACCATAATGATATTGTAAATACATCAAGTGAAAAGATATGTATTGTAAATTTAGGTAGATATTTAGTTTTTTAGTTGGCCTTTTAAGTAATAAAATATAATATGCTGATATGCATTTATTTTATATGTGCATTGTGTGCTCCTTACTGTACTATTATTAATTTTATTATGATATAAAGTAATTTTGCATTGAAGCAAAACAAGTAATACTTTTCATCCAAATATCACCGAATTAAATCGAAGGCTGCGAGTCTTACTTAAGAAATATGTTTTTATATGCCCCTATTAAAATGGTCAAAATATCATAGATTTTAACATTTGAAAATCATATTGCTGAAAACCAACAAAAAACAAGCTGTTGTCGCAAATTGCAATATTTCTTGCTGAAATTCAGAGAAAACTAACAAATTCTTGTCATAATTTAATATTTTTTACTGAAATTCAAGGAAATGCTAAGAAAAGAAAAACTCAAAATAGATCAGAAGGTGTTCTGAATAGGTTCAGGCACGGGATTGTATATGCTAATACGCAAACAAAATTTCAATCGCACGTGCTTTACATTCAACAAAGTTTATATAAAAGGGAACACTTAAACATATATGATTTAGGTAGCGTTAAGTAGAATACCAATATGTTAGGGCATTAGTGAACATATGAGACGTAACACACTGTATGATCATTTTCATTTCATTTCTGCGTCTTCACAAATTACATAGTTCGTGGAATACCATTTGATCTTTACTATACTATCCCTAAAATAACGTATAATATAACGACAGTTTCCGAGGTCGCTTCGTCTGTATGACGTAATCGCGTTGTCAAGATGGATCAAGCAGAATCTCAAAAACTGTTATTTAAGCTGTTAAAGCGACGAATGGCGATGTTCAATGGGTGCTTTAACTTTAGTCTAGTCCATAGCATGATGTTGTAATCACTGCATTACGTTGCACATTGATTCACATGATATTTAATCTGTGATATATTAAATTGGGGGGGGGGGTAGGAAAACAATTTTATTTTATCCCCATTATATACTATATAATATATTTCAGACAAATATTTTGCATTGCCGTGTATGTGCTTTTCTAAGTAGAGAGCTTAGTTGTGATATTTACCCACGTATACCAGCATATCGCTGTAATTATAGAAACGCAAACATTGTGAGGGTTACTTTACTCACTCTATAATATGATGGATGGTGTCGTGCGGGCACAAGACTATAAATTAGTCACTGTAAGTTAACGCTTGACAGCATATTTGACGTGGAATCCGGACTAAAGTGGTTTTTTGCAAATCCGCTGTGTACTAAGTCATGTTATATCATAATTTTTAGGATATGATATTTATTGGCTCTCAGCATTTTATATGACGGTAACTGTGCACATTTTGCAAAACTATGTCAATATCTCTTTTATATTGTCATACATGATACAGGCAATATGAACACTATTCAATTGTTATAGTTTGCATGATGAATAGTGAATAGTGTGTTTCATGGATGTTAAAATGAGAAATACATACGCATACATCACTTGAGTGATATACATGCTGACAATATTCGTGATTGAATGCGTATCCAATTATGAATTATTTTCATGGATAATTATTTATCAGAGAACTGTAAATGACAATGATTGACAATGACAATGTGTCGCCTAGATTCGGATATTCACGCATGAACTACATATTTTCATTTTTTTTATTTAAATATCTACATATTTAAACCTATGTTAAGTTAACGAGATTACTTCACGGACAGTAAAATTGGGATCAAAATAGTACGCAAATTTCAGAATTTAAGAGAGCAAGCTAAGTATATTATAATTTGTTTTCGGCTTGTTTTGAGTTAAAAAAACTTGCTACTGAATCGGTAAAACATTAAGTAGAAAACATTAACGCATTAATGCGTTCGACAACAATAGTATGGTAAAATTCACAATGCACAACTCAAGAGGGCGACATAATTTCACTATTGAACATACAATTTTATGAACTACAAGTTTATTTTTATTATTAACCCAGCGAGTGGTCTTTTGCATTGTTATGTGAGCTAAGTGAATAAATCCTAAAGATTCAAATGTGTATTGAAAATAAATTGAATCAAATAATAAAATAATAATAAAAGAATAAAAGATGTGTAATATGATAGTCATCACGATTTGGAATATTGTTTTTCTTTTAAATTGATATTATCCCTAAAATTGTTGTTTTTGTTAGTCAAAACGGGTTCTACAATTTGATCACCGTTTTCAGCATGCTCCGTTTATAAGTTCTTGAATGGTCATATATATTAGTCAGAGTGTGTCAAAAACTGCATCTCTAAAACAATGACTTAGAGGGACTGCAAACGCATTATAGTCGGATATTCATTTAATATTACTATTGTATAATAATGTTGTTAAATAACATAATTTGTTCGTATTACAACACAATCTATAAAAACATTTAAATTGCAAAAGCTGAACTTACATCTACTGACATTATGCAATATATGCAACTTTATAATAGGAATATATTTGTTGCTCTTTCTGAAGTACCACTACTGCTTTCATAACGTGTAGCCACATCGACAATACAGAATCATCTTTGCAAGTTTACTGAGCTCGGGTTATTAGAAGCCTTTCAATTCTTTCCCGCGGCTGTACTTATCTCTCGATGAGAAATACCAAATGCCGCAAAAAACTACAATTACTAACGTGTGAAGTGAACTGAATTAATGATCCTCCGAGTGAAATCCGCGCCGATAAGTACCATAGAACTAGTAGAATACATCAACAAATTTCATCAACATTTATATATAGTTGTATATTTATACTGTATTGACTCCATGATATAATGCCTATAATTTAAACACATTTGAACTGTAGCGAATCGTACCCAACATGCTGTTTGGCAAAACCAACATTTCAACTAACTTCTTGAGTAAACTGATGAACTGTATAACAGAATATTAGGTATTGGTGGTAATATGTCAATAAAATTGATACATATATTGGATAGTTATAACTTCATTAATATATTGTGGCAATTCCAAATATCCTAATTTATCATTATTGACACGTTCTAAACAAATGTTCACTACCATTGACATAAACCACTTTTCATCCTCGTTGTACCATGCATATCAATCGACTACCGGTGTCATTAAGCTGTCATACAATGAAAAATATACATTTTTTCTTTTAATTTTAATCTAGTATATCCAACATATGACACACATCATAAAACAGCACACGATACAGTATATTACAGGGGAAACTTGCATATATGCGCGATGACTAATATTTGACTTCATCTATTTTATTTTCATTGATAGTACATACTTTCTACACTAGAAGACGGAGCGCCGAACGCATCTATAATCTGGTGCAGTAACATGTCACTGCACTGTGTTATGAAAAAAACTGCAAAAAACATCAATGGATTATCAAAACATTTACGTTGTAGTTCACCTTCAATAATTTGATTTTGTAACGAAGAAATTATGCTTGGCTGAGTGAATAGCACATTGCAATTTGTGACAATTTACTTAAACAGAAATATTTTACCGCTACAAAAATGTTTAAAGAACAGTTTATGTGTCTTTTATATTACGCTTACAGCCGTACTTGTCTGTAACAATTGTGATTTATGATTGAGAAAGAATTATCCCACATTTGAAATATTCTAAATAATTATTTGTTATATTAATTTTAAGAATAAAAAGAAACTCATATTTATAACAATATCAGACAGAATGTGAGTGCTAAGTGTTAGTTCCAAGATTCTATACATGTGATTATGTGACAGTAAATCAATGCCACGTTACCCTATCTCACATTGCCTAAGTTTGTCGCTTTTCAGTAAACCACAAAACAGAACTCCCATGACCTTGCCCAGGTACTTCTGTTGTACCGATATATACTGCTATTGTATTTTCATTATCTGTATTATCTTTACAGATAAAGTATATACTGATGCCACCTCCACAAATACAAATATATTCATATTCGTTCAGACAAACATAGAAGTATTTACAATGAATTTGATGTTTATGAATTAAATTTGGCACAGCTGAGACATCTATGGTTTCACTGTGTCAATAATAAACAGAAGGAATTTTTTTCGCTGAAACATAGCATGTTTCATAGTCCAATGTTAAATATGTTTGCAACTATCAGTGAGGTGCGCCCTCGTCTCTTAGTGAGTTTAAAAGTTATCATATAATCATATTGTCATTATATACCAGATCTAATGTTGTAATTGAAAACTTTGATAATCTTCCCGTGAGTGCGATAGAGCATCTGGACTTAATACCTGTAATTCACAAGTTTTCACAATCATTCTTCTACTAAAGTTAGTTTGAATGACATTGTGCATCAAACAATTCCTCCAAAAGTACACGAGGGCGCTATAACATAATAACTCAGCTATAATATGAAAATTTTATTTGGCCAACAGAAGGTTGGTTAAAGTGATGCTTATAAATATAAGATGTCTTCAATATATTTATGAATCTACTATTTTACTGTTAGATGCTTGTATCACCTTGGCAGAATTAACACCTATATTCACTCTCGACGAATTAAAATACATGACACACAGTCATGTGTTTTGACGTAATTTTATAATAAATCGAAGGCGAAGTTAAATTTATTATTTTGCATTTGAACATAATACAAATTGCTATGACTGTTGGATTTATTTATTATTAAAAATACATGGGAATTTGCAAATTTAGTCATCATAATTTTATCAATTTTTACCGGCGGTTTAGGCATATCCCATTTATGATAGATTGATTATAAATAATTGTAGAATCGTTTCAGGGAGCACGTAAACGCATTATATTGTGATCAATTCACTTATTATTACTATGATGTCATAATGATGTATAATAACATAATTTGTTCTTATTAGAACACGTAGCTATAGAAACATTTAAACTTAATGCAACAAACTTACATTTACCGACATTATGTAATCTATAGAAGCGGTTTGTTTTGTTCTAATCTCGGGTTGTCAAAAGCTCTTTTATCATGAGAAATACCACAATAACTACAATTACGAATACGTGTAGTGCACTGAATAAATGGTTTGCAAATCACTACCATAAGACTTGTGAGATATTATAGTAAAACTGAAACAGTTCCCTATATGAACGCGCGGCAAATTTGACGTTGAAAGATGACGAAAGGACCAGCGGGACACGTTTACATGTGAAGACATACAAGGCTAACATGGCTTCCTAGAGCGTTGAAGACGAAAAGGCATTTTTTACTAAAAAAACATAGTGGATTTAGAATACATCGAAACGTTATGCAGATTTGTAATCGCCAATATTTGTTTTATGTGCATAGTAGTAAAAATCGCACTTGCGGTTCGTGCAATATTGGCAAATTACACACTTAATAACATTACGATAATGATGTATAATCTTGACATTAAAGAAGTCAATAGAGTTACATTAAAGTTCGGAACTGTCTCTTGGCATAAAAATATTTATTCTCTCTACCCAAAGAACTTTCCTACCAACACCCCATCAGTAAGTACTCACTAATGCATAATGTATATTATAATCAATTGTCAATATCAAATTCCCTAATATGAAAAAAAAAAATTACAAGTTTAACGTGCTGAACGCAAACTACTAAGAAAAATGTAACTTTTGCTAACCTTCTTTCAACAATTACAAATCTACTGAAATGCATTGTGATAGTTTTTGTGTATCCACCATTTAACCGATGTTGACAGAATGTAATTGGATTTTGGAACAATTACATCAGTACCGCTCATCAGGGGCCATCGTCAGTTAAACTCAATTTACGGTTTGAACAACCTGTAGTTGAAATTGTATGGTTGTAATACATATTTGATATGGCGGTGTCTTCTGAAAACATGGCATCAAAATGATTTATTACTGTTGTAGATCCTGAGAACTAGCCATTAAATATGATATCGGGGAAAAAGATACGCTGAACAAGATGTAATAATTATTGCTAGCAATATTTCAATTTGTATTGGGAGCAAAATGTGTCACCTAAGCTAGTCGATGTATTATTATGCTTCTAAAATAAATTCTTAAAATGATTTGAAACAGATTTAAATACAAGAATATGGATTGTAAATTATAACGATGAAATAGTATCGAACATAGTAATTTAAATATGCTAACTGTCAAGTGTTATTGACACTCATGTTCTTAAGTAATATCAAGGGTATTGTTGTATTATAATGTATTTTGGGGTTATTTAATTTGCTAATTTTCAAAAGCAGAAGTTATCAAAGTGTATTGTAACAATGGCACAAGTGACTGTCAGATATGCAATGACCACTCCCTTCTCTCACTTTCTCTACTGATATTACAGGCCTACCCATTACTTGATGCAACCATGCACAATTTTAAATTCAAGAATTAATTAAATCTGTAATTGAGTGTTTTAAATTACTATGTGACACTTCTATGAGTTTTTGTATGCCTTTGCATAGTGAAAATCAAATGAAATCAAGTAAAATACTGCACAAATTATATAGCAAATTGGTTTGAAGAATCAATCGAAAATAATATAAAATAAATTAAATTAAATAGAGATAGTATGTATATTTTTGTGAAAGACTTGAAGATGCGATAAGAATGATTTTCTTTTTCATTTTTATTTGTGAAAATACTGGTGTTGTTAAATTTAAACAATAAAACAGCCAGCGTGTACGACTGGCTCACCAATA
Organism: Saccoglossus kowalevskii; assembly: GCF_978046115.1. Classification (NCBI taxonomy): domain Eukaryota; kingdom Metazoa; phylum Hemichordata; class Enteropneusta; family Harrimaniidae; genus Saccoglossus; species Saccoglossus kowalevskii. The sequence goes on along the minus strand of NC_140650.1, from coordinate 12,470,331 downwards.
TTTCTCACTCGTCTCTTGTCTTGCTTGTGTATGAAAAAAACATGGTTTAGTGACTAACTTAATTTTTTTTTAAATATTAGAATTTCTTTTATTTGGAAAGGTTGGTCTGAAAAAAGGTGGAAACAAAGTGAACTTTTCCCATTGTACAGACGCATTTTTCGACATACATGGAAGAATTGTTAAACTGTTACTACTTGTCATTAAATGCGGTATATCTGAAGCTGAAAAATACACTGCCGAATAGACAAAGCGATTCAAACCTCATATGTGATCTTGCAGAACGGAACGGATATATTAATGTGCGCAATTTTTCACCTCTCTATAGATTTTGTTGTGATATGTTTTCATTGCGTTCAATACTAAAAGGTAGGATAACAACAGTTATAGATTTGTTGGCAGAAACGATTATTCGTGACCAATGTTTTAATATGCGTTAGGTAAGATTGGTACTGTCTGTGAAGTGCGCCGCCATTTCTTTGTTTGTTAAAAGTTGAAGTGATGTCACAACTAGCAAATTTGTTAACGTTATTTTGATGGGAATTCTGGACTTATTTTTTCAATTCACGTGTGTTTGAGGTTGTTGTTAGATTGAATCGGCATCAAATAGTCAATAAATCGAATTAATGTGTAATAATCAAAATGCACTCACGAGGGCGCTATAACAGAACAACTGGGGGTTATATATGAAAAGTGTTATTGGCCAACACAAGTTGGTAAATTTACCACTTTACATATACAGAGCCGGCCAATTAGTCTCCCTGTTTTCGTAATATCTTCCTAAACAAAATGCTTTCTGTGAATTACCAACCATAATTACAATTATTGACGATGGAAAAGTTATATAGCAAGACAGTCAATCAACTATTACGAAGCAGAAACATGTATAATTGTGCTCCATACATACTGTCAAACATTCATTCATCATTCTTCTGAACATTATTTGGCGAATGATCCTGGACTGATCAATTCATCTCGCGTGACACATTATTTACTGTACACATTGTCCGATGTATGTGTGTATATGTTCTTTGTCTTATGTACAATTATATTGGATCGGTGAAATATTTATACGAAGGTTGAATTTTGATTAATGGATGGGTATGTAGCGCAACTAGACGTATTTAAAACTAATATCTAAAGTATGTATGCAGCTGAAACTAACTACCTACCTAACCAACTACAATTTTTATAGTTTATTTACAAATATTGGGACTTCATCATTCCAGTCGCTTGATATAATATTTTTAAACGCGATTTCCTTTTAAGAAAATACTGGAAAATATTTACAAAGTAATTCCCACGAGTACGGGCAATTAGTGTTTGCTTTGTGACCGTCACTCGTCACTCGCCATCATCACATTAGTCCCTATATAATCTTCATACAGTGACGTTACCCTCTTTACATTCAACATATCACAAGAGAGGGATTATTAATCGATTGAGAAGTGTTGAGTAGTATAGAAACTGATATATTACATACACGGCCATGCTTGATATGTTGTACATTAGACCGATAGTCAAAATGTATCACGGGTGTGTAATTCTCACCGTTATTTTCATTTGACGCCATTTGCAGGTTATATGCAACTTCTTTATTTAGTGCAGCACATTGGCGTTCCTTTAGTGTTGTGTCTTTTTGTGAATTCAATCATATATAATCAACAAATAGCGATGTGTCTATGTACATATTCATTGATGTGGTATTTCCCGCATGTAGTCAAATAAATTACGAAATCGAACGCGCTACGGGAAATGACTGCAATATTTTCAATTATCGAACGTACAAAACACTTTGACATAATCACTTTTACAAGCTTCATTCGGGCATAAGAGACCGAATAATGATAGTGTTATTGATTGATTTACATAAAGTATTACTTAGTTCATTTCAAAGTACGATTTAGAAACATTCAGAGGAAGTAAAATAGTTATTTACTATAGAATTAAAACGGACATTACTGAAAGTAATTGACAGCACATGAAGTTTCTGAGAATGTACTACCATAACGACACATGTTATATGACCGGAAATCAATTTGCAGTCATCCATATTATAAGTAAAGTGCATAATCACAATTTGTTATGTGTTTGTTTGACAAGACGAGGAAGGTTGGATAATACAAATCTGTAATGATTGCATTACGATCAAACACAGATCTGCTAAATCTTACAACATTATGACTCAAATCAAAGTTCTCTATTAGCAGCGGCTGTCACAAGTCTTGTACGTATTTCTTATTTTGTATTCTTCTCACAGAATGAACGCTGAATGTCACATTTCCTAAATATAATTGACGACATTCTTTTCAGATATTCTTATTTATAGAATGAATTTAAAAGTATATATATTCGTAAACAACGTTTATTGTGAATATTTGTATTGTAATATGATGTCATAACAATATAATATTATGAGATCAGAAAAACTATTTGATTTTTTCCAAATGTATTATATTTTTGTGAGATGTCGCAAAGCAATTCAATGATCCATCTATCGAATGTTTAGTTTCCTTAGTAGATTCGATATGTGTTGTGCCAAATGTATCTTGTTAATACATAAGACATGAACAAATGTTTCTTGTGCTGCTGATTTGTTCTTATTTTCAACAGTATTTTGATAAATAAAAGAATGATAATCGAGAACTGCTATTCTGCAAATAGTCCATTTTTTATGAGGCATGGAAATGTGTTGTTCTGTTTACACATTATACTGATTTCTCTACAACGTTGCCATCAGCTTAATTGGGAGAAGTTGAGATATGTTTGTGTTGTTGTAGTACTGCGCGTATATGGCTTATCACTATATGGATATTCTTATTTTAATAATCATTGTTGATATATGTAATATTTGTCTTCATGTTAGTTAACCCTTCTACAAGTGTTAGACTACTTCGGAGACTTCATTGAACGAAATATAGATGTTCATGATGTATACCCCATATTTGATCTGTATACTCATTTAGTATTCAGTACAGCTGATCTAACTACAAAAGCAAGTCCGTTTAATCCCCGAGTTCGCATATTGAGAATTAGAGATAGGTATTATTCTTCATTATTATTTACATAAGATTGCTATTATTGGTAGTAGGAATATCAAATATACGAATAAGTCATGAAGTTGGGGTGACCTGACTTCTCATGAAAACAAATATTATGTATAATGGTTCATTTTTTGTCCACATTTATTATTGAGCAGAGTATTCAATATATGATAATTATAGAATGCTGACCCTTAATATAATTTAAGGTATTAGAAATGATTCCCACAGCTGATTTCAGTATATGCAAATTGAAGGGCAAATTTAAAGAATCAACGTTAGCATTTATGCCGCCTTTTGGAACATGGTTGGTTTAACATTTCAGTACCTTTAATGTTGCCTTTTGAATTACTAGAAGTGTTATTTAGAGGTTTATAATGTGCCATTTTTTATTTATATGGTCTTCTTGTCAGATAACCCATCAAACACGCCGTAAAGAATCGACACTCTATCTGCACAGACTATTGGTAGAACACTTTCCAAGTGTGTATTTAATTTTCAAAACAAAATGTATTTTAGACTTGCACTGATTTACTGAATTACGTTGTAATTTTTTAAAAATGATATTTTCTCTAGGAATCATAAAACGCAATATATCATTATCAATATCAAAATGAGGAAGAAACGTATTATTTCTATTGTTTATTATTACAAAAATTATTGTGAAATTGAGACAAATAATGTGATTTGTGATATTTACCTACTTATACCAACATCGAAATGCAAACATTGAGGATGAAGTTACATATTTTAATGGGCGGTGCGGGCACAAGGTCATCAATTAATCATTGTAAATCAACGCTTGATATGATATTTGACGTCACATTCGAACTAGAGTGGTTTGTTGCAAATCCACTGGGTACTTAGACATGTATCTTCATTTTTCGTATGATATTATTTTGCTTCCATCATTTTAGATGGCAGTAAATACATGAGTTGGGTAATATTATCATCTCGATATTAGATTCTCAAATAATTACTAAAAACAGAAATGTTACACATTTATATTGTCATTTATGGACACAGGTACATGTCAAAATTAAATCGATTTCACTATTCAGTTGTTCTCATTTGTATGGTGAATAGTATGTTTCACGGATGTTGAAATGAAAAATACATATGCTTGTATGAACGTAATGCGAGTGAAATGCATGCTGACAATATTCGTGATTGAAAGTTGATTGCGCATCCAATGTAAACATATGTTACGTTTACAAGACACTAAAATAGGTGTCAAATTATTAAGCATATTTTAGAATTTGAAAGAGCAAGCTAATTACATTATTTCGTTTTCGTCTTGTTTTGAGTTGGCCAAACTTAACAATGAATCAGCAAAACATTAAATAAAAGTTGTGATCAATGTGTTCAACAGCATTGTAATGAGGAAATTTAGGATACAGACTCCAGAGAGCGACATAACTTCCGTATTGAACATACAACTATATAAACTAAAACTTCAATTATAGTATTATTTCAACGAACATATTCAATTTCAAAGCTATATCAAAAACAAGGTCATCAACTGTTCTCGTTACTGCAAATAATATGGCAAGTTCGAATGTCATGGCAAACGTAGATTTCTACTTGTGACGTACAAAGAGGAGTGATGTTCGAGTTTCCAAAAAAATAATTGCCCGTTGATTCGTGCAATTAATCAAAGCTTTTGTCCGTTGTCCGCTCGTTTTTTCCTGTTGTCATTAATCACTCTATATATTAATTTTATAATTAACACAACTAAATAAGTCAGCCTTAAAAATATGTTACCACCCTAAAATGATATCACCCTTGGTAAAGTAGGACATATTTAGTTAAATAGGGCAAAATAAGAGGGAAAATTGTAGAATGATAAAATATTAATTCTCAATTCCCAGCGAGTGGTCTTGTATTGTCATGTGACTTCTAAGTGAATACATCTTAAACATTCAAATGTATATTGAGAACAAAATTAAAGGGATAGCAAGAGATTGGACATTTTTTGTCTTGAAAAATGTAGAATAAAAGATGAGGAATATATTAGTCACAACGATTTTGTATATTTGTTTTCATTTAAATTACTATGTTTGCATTTTCACCTTAAAATACGGTTTTATATACTCATCACAACAATGCGGCGTGTCCAATTTGATCACCGTTTTAAGCATGCTCCGTTTATAATAAAGTTCTGTAATTTTCATAGATTAATTATATATACTTACAGATTCTATAAAAGATAAAAATATTTTGAATAAAGTGTGTCGAAAACCACATTCTTAATAAATTTTCAAGGGCCCGCGGAATCGGATATTTCATTTAATATTACTATTGTATAATAATGATGTAAAATAACGTAATTTGATCGTATCACAACTTTACAATGGGATTCTATCATTGCTGTTCCTAAAGAACCCGTACTGCTTTCCTAACGTGTAGTCGTTTATTGATTATGCGATATGCTTATTGTAAGTTATGATTACGGTGCAATGGTGCAAAGTGCTTGATCGCAAAACGCATCATTTGATAGAATTTTTTAAACATTTTTGTTATTGTGTTATCATTGGAAACACGTTTTAAAATGTGTCTCTGTTTTTTTATTTTTATTTATTTTTTTTTTTTTGCATTTACAATATTTGTTTTGCATTAAAGCACTTGTCAAAGTGTTGGGATGATGAACACTGTTTTAATACATATTTCTGCTTGAAACACTATCCAAAATGTGTGTCTAGTAAAATCACTTTTATAAGTGTTATGATAATAAGTACTTTTTATACATGTTTCATGTTGAAACACTTTTCAAAATGTGTTTCTAGTGAAATCATTAAAAATGTTTTGTGATAATAAGCAGTTTTTCATACATGTTCCATGCAACAGTCAATGGTAGATGGAAAGGTATATAGATGTATAAATGTATATATTACTACAAATGCAAATGATTAATATGCATCAGTGGCAGGAATGTTGATGGAAAAACTATACAGCTGTCCGTAAATTAATTGTTCTTACATTTATGATTGAGAAGAGAATTCAATATATGATAATTATACCAATAATATAACCTTACATTGCTTACAACACTATATAATATTAGGTCACAAACTCGCAGAAAACGATACTTTGGGATGGTTGTTGAGACTCCTCTGAACAGTGTAACACGATTGGCCCTACGTGTGTAACATATATAAATTTGGTTGTTCAGGATTACTTCAAATTTGAGTTTGTTTTGTTTTCTCGAATTTTCACCGGCTCGACCTGCGTTACACAGCAGCGTGCACAGAGCCCATAGACATGCATGTACAGTGATGCGCGTCTGAGCAACGTGGAACGTCTTATGACGTAGCTCCGCTACCGAGGAAACATTTTTATTATTATTTCAACTAACATGTTCAATTTCAAAGGTGTATGAAAGATCAAGATTAAGAACAGCTTCTCGTTACTGAGAATAATTATATCTATTTCGAATGCTAAGGCAAACGTAGTTTTCTTTTTGTCCAACAAAGTGACGTATGATGAGGATTGATGATCGAGTTTCCAAAAAAATAAATCACCCATTCATCCGTGTAATTAATCAAAGCTTTTGTTCGTTTTCTGCTTGTCATTAATTACTGTATATACTTATTTGAATATAAACATGCTTTCAAATGATATACTGTTCTGTAATTAATAAAACAAAGTAAGTTAGTCTCAAAAACACGTTACGGACATTTACGCTTGGTAAAGTTGCACATATTTAGATAACTAGGGCAAGGCAAGAAAGAGAATTTGGGTATGAAAAATGTTATTACTGAATTCCCAGCAAATGGTCTGTTGTATTGCTATGTGATTGTCATGTGAGTTCCGAAATGATCATACATTAGTTCGATATACTTACAGATTCTATATTATTCAAAAAGTTAATTTTGATTAAAGTATGTCAAAAACTAGTGGGCCCACAGACGCATTATAATCATATATATCTTTGAACATTTAATTACTATTGTATAATAATAATGTCAAATAACATAATTTGTTCGAATTACAACATTACCTATAGAAACATTCAAGCTGCAAGAGCCGAACTTACATCTAACGACATTATGAAACTTTACAACAGGAATCTATTGCTGCTGTTTCTAATGGCCCCGTCACACCATAACGTTTTGATCAGCGTTCTCTGAACGTTCCAATCGTCCAATTGCCGAGCGTTCTGGAACGAGGTAGACACATCCAGCGTTCGATTAACGAGTGCCTAAACGCATGACTAGCGTGTTCTAACGCACGAGGAGCGTGTGATGAGCGACCAAGTAAAATACCCCTGGAAATCATTTACGTGTGCTAACGTGTCACTAGCGCGCGACGAACGACTTTTAAACGTTAAGTGAGCGTGTTGAGCGTGTATCTAACGTTAGATCGTTAATTTGACGTTAGTCGTACGCTTTATGTGCGCTGGGGGTGCGTTCAGCGGTCGTTGACAGGTCGCTAGTGAGTTGTTTCACTGCAAAGCGAGCGATTGGTAACAACTAAGTAACGATAGAGCAACGACTGACTAAGGATTGTCGAACGCGTCAAACGTTAGCAAAACGATCGAAGAACGTTATTTAACGTTTAACAGCGTTTAACAATAAACGTTGAAGAACGCTGGTCTCAAATGAGAACTTTTGTGCATGTTCAAGACTTTTTTGGATCAGCGTTCTCCGCCGATTCCCGACGATCAGCAACGATTACCGACGTTCACTAGCGTTCTCATGGCGCTCTTCTGGCGCTGTCCCAGGGACTTTGGGCGACTACCAACGTTTCCTCAAACGCCAGAGAACGCTAGCCAGTACGTCATGGTGTGACGGGGCCTTAAAAAACTCATAATGCTTTCGTAACGTGTAGATATACCTACAATGCATCATCATCTGTGCTAGTTTAGTAAGCCCGGTTTATCAAAAGCCGTCCATTGCTTTTCCCGCGGCAGTATCGATTTCTTGATGAGAATTACGAACACTTGAAGTGAACTGAATTAATGTTCCTCCGAGTGAAGTACTTGTAAGACTTTTAATAAAACAGAACTGTTTGTGATCAAGCGGCACATATGACCGTGGACCGTGCCTTTGAAAGAATGCACTTTAATTTCGACCGAAGAGTGTGGAGTTAAATGGGAGATCGAGTCCACCTGTCCACTCCCCTTATTGAAAGCGAGCACACTAACCATTATACCGTGTCTGGTTACAAGATGCATGGCGGTCGGTACCAGATTTAGTTTGTTCAATGCACTTTGTATGTATTGAATATATTCTCAATTTCAATTTCATTATAAAATGCGCAAAAAATAGCAAATAAATTGTAAGTTGTTTTCGCCTGCAGATTATTTATCGTCAATATTTGTTATATATGCATAGTATTAAAAACTGTACTTTTGGTTTGAGTACATCTATATTGACAATTATTATACAATTATATACTCACTTGTTACTTGTATTTCGAACTATGGTTTTCCCAGGTGTCAAGGCTTGGAGTTGCAGTGTATGTGTAAGTCTCAACAATAAAATCACACTTAGGTATATGTTCTGGATGTTGTTTCTATGATATTTCCGTTTCATGTGTAACGCATAAGGATCTGTTTGACTAGATATAGTATATATTTGGATCCCATTTTTAAAAGTACATGGAAAGCATCGCAGAACGTTTACTTCTTTGCTTTAAATGTGAAATGGTTATTCATTGTCTTGAGTTTACGTTTCACCTTCTCAAATTAATAATACATTCTTATTCATTTAAACATACACAGAGGAATTTAACACAATTTTGTTTTTGTGTATTCATTTTGGCACAGCTAAGACATTTAAGTTTTCACTGTGTTCGAGAAAAACAGTAGGCAATCAATGTTAGAAGTTTGTTTGCAGTAACCTCTGGTTGAAGCAAGACAGTTTCATGGTCCAATATTTTGAATAAGTGTTAAGTAAATTTGCTACTGTCAGTGAGGTGCGCCCTCGTCTCTGGGTTAGTTTAACAGTTAAAAGTTTTATTTAGTCATACTGTCATTATAAACTTGGTTATGTTACAATTGACAACTTTGCTAACGTTCTTGTGGGAGCGATATGACATCTGGACTTAATAGCTGTAATTCGCATCTGCTTGAAGTTGTTTAAAATCATTCGTCCACAAAAGGGGGTTTGATTGAGTATCAATTACACGAGGGCGCTATAACATAACAGCTCAGTCATAGTATGAAAATTGCATTCGGTCAACAGAATGTTGGTAAAATTGTTGCTTATAAATATGCTTATGAATCTACTATTTCACTATTATATGATTGTATGACCTTTGCAGAATTCACAGTATAAACATATATATTCACTCACGATGAATTAAAATATACAGAGTCATGTGTACTCAATGGAATTTGAAAGCGAAGTCGCGAGCTTTTGTCAGTCAACCTATTGTGTGATATAAGATGTTAAATATATAGTAGTTTAATTTGAAATTGGTGCGGGTAGTTGTCACAAAACCAGTAATTGACGAATCGAGCATCATGGCGTGCACAATCAAATCAATCAATAAATCAAACCGAGGTCAATGACAGCTTTTCCTAGCGCGATAGTGCACCGGTGCATAAGGCCGGCTGTTGATGGTCGGACTCCGTGAAACAGAGCGAATTTGAATAGGATGGTGGTAAACAATATATTGAATTGAAGAGGAAATATCAGGTTTGTTTTACTGTCATTCGTCATTCATCAGGAATTTTATTTGTGATACAACAGTACAAACTATCAATGACATTGGCTAACATAGGACACTAGATTATATCTTTATATCTCCAAACTGTGTTAAATTCGATAGAAAAATAACGTATTACTGAACTTAGTTGTCAGTGTGTTATTAGTTGTTGTGCAGAATATGCGATATCCCCCATAATTCTGTGTTTATATGTACCGCAATATGCTCAGTGGTGTAATAATCTGATATCCCAACCGACCACACGTATCATCATCCCATCTTAACTAGACAAATTTATCCAAACAACATTATAGAAGACGAAAATGCTATTTAGGTTGAACTGGTAAAGGACGGGAAAACTACGCGTACAAGTGTACAAGTACGGTGAAACGTATTCATGGCAATAATTACGTTACATCAGTTTTAGGTGGCGTACTTAACCTATCGTTATAGTAGATGATTTGCACCTCTGTGAGAGTTGATGGACAGTTTACGTAATTCTTCACATTTAATAGATTGATTGTGTCATGCGAAAAATTAATAAACTTTATTATAACACATTTTGCGACTAAGTGCATGAACATCAATGTCGCTACGTCATTTAAATACTCAGTTCAGGAAACATCATAAAGATTTGACTTAGCGTCCGTTTGCATCAGATTATAGTTTCTTATAAAGTAAAGTGGAAACAATTCAATTTGTCTTAATCACTATTGGAATCAATTGGGGATAGTTCATGCCACTTTGGAGGTAATTTAAAATTTGTCAAACATGAAGAGATTCATTCAACATTTTTATTGACTTTTGATGGCACGATTTGCGGATTAAATTATGTTTTTTATGTTATTCACTACCGTCGATTTCCATAGAACAGTTTGCTAATTATATATTCCGGCCGTTGCGTAGCAAAGAATTAATTTGCAATAATTCAAAGGTCAAGTCATGGCATGTATCACGATGACACAGCGTAACATTTATATTTATGATTAAAGCAAACCAGTTGTGTGATCTGCGAAGTATGCCATAACGTGTGTATACTAAACCTGAATTACCAATATGTGACATAGTGGTTGGAAAATGCAGCATGAGAGTCGGAGACTACTAACACAACAGTATATTAAGGAGTATTTTCAGTCCAATTGCCATTTCTAGCTTCAAGAGACTGTCATGTACTCAATTCATGAGTTTTTATCGCTGTGACCATTCCCATCAAATGTGTGTAGAACACTATTACTCGTGACAATTTCCAAAAAAGCAGTTTCAGGTTTGTCAAATCCCACGTGATGTTTAGACATCACTACGACGATATGAACTTTGTCCTATATTCTGTTTTAACGTTCGATTTCACATATAACGTGGGATCTTGCGTGAATATTAATAAATAAATGAATGAACAGATATTAAACTTTTTACCAGCTGTCACTAAAATCGAACAAATATTAGCTCGTTTATATTGTTATCATCATATTTCATTCTATCCAACACAAGCTGCTTTGATATGTTATGAAATATTTGCAATTATATTTATACTTGTTTTCATTTAATTGTTAGCCACTGAGATAATGACATGCATGCTGTCAGCGGGTACGATTGATTGTCCTGAGACGATTATATCAATTCTTTTCGCAGACAATCATTCATAGTATGATCCGGTAGAGTTACTGAATGAAAGAATACCAAGCTTTGATTTATTGTAGATATCAGTGGATTTACTCAACTCCAAATTGCAATGCAAGTAAGATCACCGTGTTTTCTTACCTAGGTTGTAACTGTTTTATAGATATGAACAGTTATTTAATATACATGGAATCGTCCTGTCATCAGTAAATTGCACACACTAAACCAGTAAATGAATATATGTGCCACGATTTGAACTGTTTCGAAGTCAAGAAAACCTCTTGCGTGTTTTTGTTTCACAGGATGATATAAAAAGGTTATCTTTTTGAAAAGCGGTCGATTCAAGCAATGCGGTTTTCTTTCAAGCAATCAATTCCGATGAACTATCGCATCTGGTTTATAATGCATTTCTCAATAGTAAACGTCCAGTGAGCAGCTGCACCATTGACTAATATACATTATTTTCCAACTGACAATTTGAGAGCCGTTTTAAAATGTAGCTGCAGTTATTTCAACATGTGTTTCTGTCTTAGGTATTTCCTGAGATTAAATTTCAAGTTGTATTTCAAAACATTGTCTTTCACAATAAACTTTTTTGCGCATACAAATACAGAAAAAAAACTGCTGGAATTTAATGGGGAAAATTATATTCTGCAAACCGCAAATTTTAGCATAGTCAATGTCCAATAGTATACATTACATAGAGTTATGAGAGTTTTAGTGTCATGAACATTTCAACGAATCAATTGAAATTGAAAAATGTTGTACCATGAAAGCTATAACACACACACACACACACGCGATTCTTTGCCACATATTTCTTCTATTAATGGCATGTATTGAAATGTAATGTTCAGTCATTATAATAAAGAACTAATAATAATTCTAAGCTGTTTTGGACAACAATTAGACGCAATAGTACAATCAGTAATAATATCCCACCTGCCATACAAGAAAACCAATGTCATGACTACTTTGAAAAACTCTTTTCTTGTGTACCTATAAGTAATGAATTCGTCTATCAGAGCAAACTGTTAAGTTACTTGAACAGTTTGAATTTAGTTATGCAAATGAGATTGACTGGGACATATTAAATTATCCAATACTGAAATAGAAATAATTGTGAGCATCAAACGACTCACGAATGATAACTCATCAGGACCTGGTGGATTGCCTGGCGAGTATTTTAAATCTTCTGTAAATATACTATTGCCATATCTACACGTCTTGTTCAATAAGATCTTTGATTCTGGCGAAATACCAACTGACTGGTCAAATGCAATCATTGTACCTATATATAAAAAGGGGTCGAGGGTTGATCCAGGGAGCTATAGGGCAATTTCACTACTTGATATTTTTGGGAAAATTTTCACGTCAATGCTTAATGTATGTTTAAACTTTTGGGCAGATGCTTTGGGGAAAATAAACGAAGAACATGCGGGTTTTCGTCATGGATACTCGACAACTGACAACATATTTATCCTTCAGGCAATTGTTCAAAAATATTACCAAAAAACGGGGAAAATTATACTGCGCCTTCGTGGATTTCTCCAAAGCATTTGATAATGTAGAGAGACAACATCATTGGTATGTCCTACTAAAAGGGGGAGTAAACGGAAAGATGTGTAATGTATTACATAATATCTATGCAAATGTAAATCATGTGTGAACACTTTAACCGGATATACAGAATACTTTCAGTGTCCTATGGGTGTTCGCCAGGGTTGTATGTTAAGCCCATTCCTGTTCTCCTTCTTTATCTAATAATTCGGAGCACCACGGTGTTCATTTATCTCCTGATTTAATTGAATTATTCTGTCTTCTATTTGCGGATGACGTTGCAATTGTATCAGATTCAGTTGTCGGACTCCAGTGGTTATTAGATAAACTAGAATTGTATTGTGAGCGCTGGAGTATGTCTGTAAACTTGGAGAAGACCAAAATTATTATTTTCAAGGGCGGGGGACATTTATCAAGGAACGAAAAGTGGGTTTATGAAGGGATGGAGGTCCACACTGTATCATAATACAAATATCTTGGAATTATGTTCTCCTGTAGACTACACTGGTCAATGGCAACAATACTATTGGCACAGTAAGCGAACAAAACTTTATTTTGTTCATTTAAAGCTCTGAATTGCTTACTCCCTCTATCCTACATAACCTATTTGGCTGGGGTTTTAGAGAGTATAAATGTCTAGAACGAGTCCAATATCTTGCCTGTAGAATGTTTCTTGTTGTTTAAAATAGATCACCAAATAGTAGTATTCTAGGAGAATGTGGGAGATATCCTATCTATCTGTACTCAGCAACACGCTGCATTAAATATTGGGCAAAAATAAGGTATCCCAAGAAATGTTACAATATGCTATACAATATCGAAAGGTCGGGAACCAGAACAAAACACACCTGGATCAGTGACATCCAAAATTTACTTTGCATTTGTAATATGAATGATGCTTGGCTTGCACAAGAAGTTGGAAATGTTAATGTTTTTATAAATACATTTGTGGAACGATTCAAACAGTATCTTTCTTTGGTATGGCGGGCTGACTTGTGTATTTTAGACAAGTTAGATACTTACTGTCAATTTAAAACTACCATAGAACCAGAAAGATATTTGTTTTCTGTTCATATTCGAAACCATATGCAATCATTATCTCGGCTAAGATGTTCATCACATTGTTTACGAATTGAAAAAGACAGGGGTCTTCTTGAAAGAGATCAACGTACGTGCGAGCTTTGCAATACAAATTTTATTGAAAACAAGTTCCATTTTTTATTAGTTTGTAGTTTTTATAACCACATTAGATGTCTCAATATCCCTACTACTGCACCCCACCAAATGTAAATAAATTTATCGAATTTAGCGTTTAGCTGCGTTTGTATTTAATGCTATGAAACTTAGAAGGAAAACAGCTTAAATATTGTAAATAATTTAAATATTTTGTATTTACTCTTTTGGGTCGATGGCCATGTATCAGTTAATAAAGATCCTACAATACAAAAAAAATAAAGAACATACTTCACGCACAATACTCATTTGGTAATACACTTAATTGTGGTATGGAATATAGTAACCAAATCAATTGAAATTTCAGTATCATGAAGTTCTCGAATTGATTCTCTCTACTCTCTGTGCCACAGTTTGTTACATATCTGTACATTCAGTTTTTTTTTACTTGAGCTAACTTAAAAGCAAATCACTAAAAAATTGTTTTGCGCTGAACATCTTTAAATAGATTAGTTTCAGATGCTCATCGCCTGTTTTCACAACAAGGGTCACGGGTATTGAAAACCCGAAAAAAAGGTTAAGCCACAACTGAAAAAACATATTTCTAGACCAGAAATGCATCACAAAATGCGATGTATTTGACGGGTCAGCTTCGTCTTCGTAGTTCACCGGCCCACGAATGGTACAGTTAGATAGACTAGTTCAGAGGCTATATTGATAAAGAACTAAATGATGTATATCCCATCCATGATCCGTATACAGATTTTGTATTCTGCACACAGAGTACAGCTGGTTGAACAGAAGAGCTGGAACAAGTAAATAGCATGATTATGCATACGGAGAATTACAGATAGGTATTATTCTGCATTAGACTATTTTAATATTTTTTCAGAAAGGCTGTACGCGTAACCAAAAGATTGCTAATATTGGAAGGAGGAATACCCAATTTACATGTAATGCAATAATCAATGGTAGACGGAAAGGGGAATAAATGTATATCATATATATTACTACATTTACAGTTTACAAATTACAGTGTATGTATCCTTTGATTAATACTCATCCGTGATAATGGTGCGTAAATTAGTTTTGCTAACATTAAAGAAGATTAAGTATTCAATATATGATTACTATATTATAAATATAATTTAAAATTAATATAATTTAGTTCCTACAGAGAATCTTTCACAACTGATTTTACTATATGCAAAATAGGGGCTATTTTGGAACTATATAAATACAAACTAATGCAAGACCCTCCAAGACTGGAAAATGCTATTTCAAACCAAACATTCCTTAAAATTCAAAAGTATATTACTATCGCGGCCATCATGCAAATAAGGTGGATTTATGCAAACAAGGAATACTAAAATTATCAAATTGTTGGTTCAAGAAACATTCCAGCAACATCTTAAAATAGTTATTTTTGCTTTTCAAGCGACAAATGGCGATGCGTTGACTTTAGTCTAGTTCCTAGCATGACCTAGTAATTTGTATGATATTTTTGTTTAGAGAGTATTCATTAAAATGAAATTGCATTTAGATATTCGTGATATAACGACTAGCGAAGAATTGCCTGTCGATTGCCTTTTGAAATTAGTACGATCGGACGTATTGGTTCATGTGTCGCTCGATGCATTTACCCATCAAAACATCGACAGTATATCCGCACTGGCGGCAATAATATTTGTAGCACACTTTCCATGTGATTGCCAATTAATTAATTTTCTTAAAAAAATGTAATTCATTTTAGACTTGCCCGATTAACTGCATTACGTCGCATATTGATTTAAATGACTTTTATTCTAGAAATCGTGAATATATTTAATCAATTTCAAAATCGATTTCACTATTCAATTGTTATAATGTGTTTTGCGGATGTTAGATGAAAAATACATATGTATTTCTGACACATTAATAACATGAGTAATATACATGCTGAAACTATTTGTGATTGAACGTTGAATGAGTATCAATAATGAATTATTCTCATGGGTAATTAATCAAAATGTAAATGAAAATGACTGATAAGGAGATTGATGTCGCTGCTCTGTGTCACTTAGATCCGTATGTTCACGCACGTTTCATCTAAATGTCTACATATTTAAACCTATGTTAGGTTTACAAGATTAATTCAGTGTGTTTGGTAGAATGTACTCCAGTTTAGACCGATGGATGTTCATGTGTATACCCCATTTAATTGGATGTAACTTTTCGAAACTAAACAATAAGAAACATTAATGAATGTAATGATTCTCACGAATATGTATTGCTATAGTACTAGTGTGCCGATTGACACCATTAGGCAATATGTCAATTCCCATATATTTTATTGATACCACCCATGTAACTAATGAACTCATGCCAACCTTCTATGATCCTCTAAATTGTCGACAAGATAGTGCGTATAATTATTTAAGCCAATTGACGTGTATTTGTTTTTATCTCTCAATAACATTCAATTCCTACTCCATCCATCATTCGTAATTTGTTGTACATTATATTGAACTTAATTAATTGAGTAATGCATATAGGAAGACGAAACGTGTCTCATCAGTGCAGCAAACAATATAGTTAATCAACTGTCAAAAACTGATGTACATAATAATTGACATAATATTGACAATATTATTTGATAGCGTTAGTTGTCTTGTGCATGAACTGATCACCAATCAGTGGATGTTATTGATTCCAGTAACCATGCCTGGTCATTCAACTGCAAAGGTCAATTAATTAGTTATTGCAAACTTATTATGAAACGCGACAGTCTGCCCGACACATTCATAAAATCAACGCCGCCGAAGGTTTTGCCTCAACTT
The DNA here is from genome assembly GCF_978046115.1 of Saccoglossus kowalevskii. NCBI lineage: Eukaryota > Metazoa > Hemichordata > Enteropneusta > Harrimaniidae > Saccoglossus > Saccoglossus kowalevskii. The sequence continues at coordinate 12,453,470 of NC_140650.1, read as the reverse complement.
ACAATGTGGGTTTGTATGATTATGTCATGCATGATTAATGTATATAACAAATAGTGGAGCCGACGTTTAAAGCGGCACAGTCTTCGCACCGCATCCTAATCGATGTTAAATGACCAGCCAACATAATATAATAAATATTTTGAACAAACAACTCTTATGGTCGATCTTAAACAAATACAAATATCAATTTTCTATTACATTTTAGATAGATGAATATCAATTAATCATCGCTTATACTTATTCAGTTAATCCATCATTTGTCAGTATCTACGTAATTGATGTTTCATACCAGTTATATATTGAGATTGAGAACACATTGAGGAAATAATGTGTGTACGCATTAGATTCGGAAAGATGAATACAGTCATATCTGTCCTGCTCCTTCTGGCATCAGGTAATGTATTGGGCCTAGAAAAACCTCCACACATCATTTTTATTGTTGTAGATGATCTTGGATGGAATGACGTTGGTTATAATAATCCCGTATTCAAGACGCCTACCATAGACCGACTTGCCGGTAGTGGAGTGAAACTTTTGAATTACTACGTGGCAAGCCATTGCCTTCCATCCAGGAATATGTTGATGACTGGGAGACATGCTGTGAGTTGTAAATATTATATGTTTTATTCTGTGCTAAACATACAGTTCCATGTGCAATCCCTGTCAGGAACATAGATGATTGAGTAATACATTTGTTTATATTTATTTTGGTTATATTAATATTCCAAAATCGACGTTGTATTCAAGGTGTTGTTTTGTTTAAAAAATACGTATTGTTCTATTTGTATGCCGTAAATTTCAATTTGCTCTCGCAATGAATGAAGCCAATCACCGAATAGCATTTTCAAATAGCAACATGCACTGAACTATGTCTCATTGTTACGAGCAACCAACCCTATAATAATATATAATTGGATTTAGACATTCTTCGCTACCAATAGGACAATAATAGAAAGTTCACTGGAGTTTAAAATTCCATATATACATATGAAATAAAACACAAAATAAAATACAGGAATGAAGATGAAAACCAAATATTAGTTATACTGTAACACATATTTGCATTCGTTATTTTATTTCAAGATTCAACTTGGGATTCAGAACGATGATTTCGGATATCATCCACGGTCGTTGCCATTGGACGAGACTACTATAGCACAGCCACTAAAGCACGTTGGCTATTCAACCCATATAGTTGGTAAATGGCATTGTGGGTTCTACTCAGATAATTGCTTGCCCCATAACAGAGGATTTGACACATTTTTCGGTGAGCATTTCAAAAATGTGTCAACTTTATCTTCGCACTGTTAGTTAACTATCTGAGCTAACTGTATTAATTGAATTAAAAATCACTTTAGAGTGGTGAGTAGTAACGGGGGGATAAGTTCTTCTTACATAGGAACATTACGAATAATTGTTAGTAGTTTTGTATATTCTGTCTGCTTGTACCATGAATATCAATGCAGTTTCATAACTGTAAAGTTGAGTATGTAATCATGAGTATGCTGCTATTACTACTTAATATGTGCTAAAGTTACAGTACTACTTTGATAATATTAATATTTCCGTTGGAAGTTCTGATTTTAGGGATCATTCAAATGTCAAGTGATTCAACAAATGTCAACAATAAAATGTATGATACAATATGTTTATCATGCACTAGCAATGTAATCGATTGGTTTTTTTATGAAACACTGTCCCGAATGAATTTTAATTTTAATAGTGTGAAATTTATATCCGAGTACCCACACATTCTTGTGTTGTTTCCATTAATAACCAACGGCCAAAACAATGGGTCAAACGACCAAGAGTAGTATAAATATGTAAATCAAATAAAATGATATGATCGATGTATATATAAATAATGTAAACAATTCCTTGTTTTCATTTGTGTATTGTTGTTTAATTATTCAATTACGTAAATAGGTTTCGTTGGAGCCGGCATAGACCACTATCCTCACGCCGATCATTTCAATCATATGCATAACCTCAGAAAAAATGATGATTGCATAGCTAAGAAGTATATTGGTAAATATTCCACAACAATATTTGCAAATGAGGGGAAGGACATAATAACTGCCCACGATCAAAACAAAGTAAGTTTAGTTTAATAAAGTTTGGCTATCATAAAACACCATAATTGCATTATAGAAAAATTATGCATTGTATATTGACCACATTGATAGTAAAAATAGCGTGATCCATATGTTATGTGTGCTTTTTTGTTTCGAAACGAACATGTCAAATTAAATTTTAAAACGCCACCGTGTCAGGAAAGATGTTCTTTCCCATTTGATATCACATTGATTGCAATCATGTCAAACCATCCGGCAAGTATTTGTGGGTAAATGTATATTTGGATACCTTTCGGTGAACAAAATGTACAGATTCGCAGTGAACTGATACATTGTAATATATTCCTTTATATGACAGCCACTTTTTCTGTACCTGTCATTCTCTGCAGTACATGCACCTCTCGAAGTTCCGTCCTCGTATTTGAAACAATACGAGTCAACTATATATGACGAGGATAGAAGAACATATGCAGCGATGACTTAATGTGTAGACGAGGCTATTGCAAATATCACTGAAGCACTTCAGGAGAAAGACATGTTGAAAAACAGTATAATCGTTTTCACTTCTGGTAATGCATTTACATTATACCTGTATGGTAGCTTAAGGCATGAACGCTGTTTTGTTATCACGTCATTATTGTGAGTGCTCTTCGAGGCTGTTGAAAAATAAATATGTGCTTGTTGAACATCAACCGACATGATATTTGTAAGATTCGAGTCCCGTAAGTAGGTAAACTTAAGGTACAATAACTACTAACAACTCTCCTATCACAGTATTCTTGTTACGCAACGAGCTTGTTCACATTATCACATATATAAGTGGTCAATTGGCATGATCATCTGAATACCATTTACATTGTCAGTTCCGCTCGGAAATCATTGTTTCTTTTCAAATTCATTGTAAGACATTCAGTTTCCGTCAGTGTCATGTACTATTATCTAGCTATGTTCATAATACGGAATTCCTGTTTTAGCTTATTCCAACATTTTGTCGCTAACTTAGTGTAGGAATATATAATTACAGACAATGGCGGTGCTTTGGAAAGATCGGCTGGCAACAACTGGCCTCTGAGAGGAGGGAAACATACGATTTGGGAAGGAGGCGTAAAAGCAATTGGATTTGTTTATGGTGATTTGCTTCCACATCACTCACGTGGTACTGAGAATACAGGTTTGATGCATATCACAGACTGGTTTCCAACGTTAGTAACATTGGCTGGTGCAAATCCACATGTCGGAAAGAAGCTATACGGAGTTGATCAGTGGAAGATGATAACGTATGTGCAACAATTACGTACAAATGGTTTGTCAATCTTTATTATGTGTAACTGTGATATTAATATCTCCAGTTGTTGTTATTGTGCCAGTATTCGGTTTGATGGTATATTTTTACTGTAGTGGTACAATATTAATTGTTTTATTGATACATTACAGAGGGGAAGGGAAATCTCAGCGTGATAATGTGCTGATTGAACTTGTAGAAGATGATAAAGCAAATACACGCTATAGAACTGGCATATTTAGAAATCACCCTTTTGATATCACAACACACGCAGCCATGAAAATGGGAAAATGGAAGTTATTGACTGGTCCAATTGGAGGTGGGTGTGTTCTCATCAATATTACTCATATGGAAATTTTGTTGTGTGAATATAATTATTGTTTGTCTTGTTTATTTTTATTTTTATGTTTGTTTGTTTGTATGTCAGGACCAAGTGATTGGGTTAAACCCCAAGAGATGAACTCCGATCATAGAATAATAGAGGATCCTGATTTCGACACAACACGTATGGTGCGACTATATAACATAGAAGACGATCCAACTGAAACAACTGACTTATCAGAGATAAATCAGCATATTGTAGCTGAAATGCTTGCAAAACTTCTAAACTTTTCCAAAGAGACTTTGCCTGGCCAGTCACGAATATTTCCACCTGCTGATTTTGATGGGATGGGAGAATGCATGAGTCCATGGGTATAACGCATGGCATCATATACATCAGACATATAATATAGCAGTAATATAAAAACAAATAAAAAACAATATGCTATAGCATACCTAAGTTTTTACAGTCGTTTGTACAAACTGTGTCCGGTGTATGGTATGTTTTTTGTCGAAGCAGATACTTCATTTTTTTGTTGCAAAACAACATATAAATCAAAAGTAATCCAGCATGGAATGAGTTTAATATTGGAAATCGTTAAATAGTTCCAAATTGTATAAATGTCAACTGCTAAGTTTCACTTGTTCAGTTACTAGGAAACCACAATACGACTAAATGTTTTTACTTAATAGTATTCATTTCTATTTATTTTCTAGCACGTTAAACATATATAGTCAACCAGAATAAAATTGTCAAACTAATTGACGCATTTAAAAACCTCACTATATGTTACAGACATGATAATGAGTAAATGACAAAGATAAAAATAAATCGAGTTTGTAATGCTACATGTATTTGGCGTCCAAGTATAACTTTTGCCTCCGGTTAATTTATTAGATGAACAACGTCTTTGTGTGAATGATTTATAAATATGAATGATTCAAGTTTGCGATATTATAGCTCTTATATCAGCACATTTTAAACACACTTAAAATGCAAAATGTTTACTTCAAACCATACAAATATATTAGGAATCTGAAAAGTTTTGCAAAATATTAAAAAGGAATTCATATAGCGTCGCCTTCATCTCATTGTAGTGGTCTAGACGCTAAAGTTGCGTAACACAGTATGCTTTACAAAACATATGAGTTTTAAAACTCGGACTCAATGTCTTAGGTCGATGGGAAGAGAATTCCAGTAACACGGAAAATATGACAATTCACCCTCAGGCTCAAGTAGAACCCACTCGCTAAACTGTCAGATAATGATTATTTGTGTTCAGATCAACGGACCTTAGAGATAAGTCTACTCATTAATTTCCTGTTCCAAAACCATGAACGATTCTTTCTGATATATCTTTTACAGGTTTATATACTAAGATAATTGTTGATAAGTTTGTGATGTTAGAAATGAGGTTTCCTTCAGTTCAAGAATCATGTCAAAATACTACAAATAAAGTTACATTAAGCTAATTTGTCTAACATATGCCTTGTTTAGGGTTAGTAGAGAGGATTGGTTTGGTACAGTTTATATTAATATTATTACACCTTCACTAACCCTATGTCACGCAAAACGTATGTATAAGTTTGATTAACTATATGTGCATTATACTATTTGTATTACATACCCTTAATAACATAAAGAATACAGGGTTTATATTTTATTGTTTAAAGGTAATTCTTATTGGTAAAATGATACATTTTTCATAAGCAGTAACAAAGTTGTGCATGCAATCGCGTTAATTGATAAGTTTGGCACTTCGGATGGATATGTTTACGCATCCCATTCCGGCTCACTTGACAACCTGCAGACGATAATGGCTGCAGCAGACGAAATAGATATTATGCAGTGGTTGCGGTCGATAGGACAGGGCCAACTTGATGAAATTCTTGGAGCAGCACCAGAAAATGAAGTACCAGACGGTGGATGGTTTTATAAAAGCACACCGGAAGCAAAGTACCGTTGTAACCACTGAACGTGATGTCAGAATACCAGAGAATTACGGCGCCTCGAAGACATACCAGCGGTCGTGTTGCATGAGCTTTTTCATCAGCATAAAGAAGAAGAACGGAGACGAATATGAGCCAGCTTCCCTGGCCAACATGAAGTGTAGTTTGGAGCGCTATCTTTGCGATACGATGTACTCCACAAGTCTAAACGATCGAGTTTTCCACAAGTTAAATGAAGCTATACGAGCAAAACAAGTCGATCTCAAAGCTAAAGGAAAGGATAGATTGGAAGAAATCTCAGCTGAGGAAAACGAAGTTATGTTACAAACCGGTATACTGGAAATCCATAACCCCCTGAGTGCTAAGTGCTAATTTCACAATGTTTCTTTTCGGCAAACATTACGACATGAGAGGTCGGCAGGAGCACCGGCAACTACAATATGGCGATATCGTCGTTGGTCATGGTGCAGATGGTACTGAATATTTAGAATTTCACGAGAGAAGTATGAAAACCAGAGACAGGGCAGCAGCAAACATACGAGAATTTTCTCTGAAGATGTTTCCAACTCCTGGAAACAGCGGGCGAGACCCAATATCACTATATTATGAGTACATAACATCATCGTCCACCCACTGCCTGCAAGACCGACTCGGACTTTTATCTCACTCCACTTGCACCACATTTGATCAAGTCTGACGTTAAGTATTATCCACGGTCGCTCAGAAAGAATTGCCTCGGTAAGTAGATGGTAGATGCAACACGTTTGTCTGGTATATCCGGTCGAAAAACTAATCATTCTGTATGCAAGACTTGCGTTAAACGTTTGCTTGTGTTGCCGCCCAAACAAATTGCAAAATTGACCGGTCATCAGAATCCAGCTAATCTCCAACACAACGATCACTGAATTATCGTTAAGTTGTACCTCGCGATCAAGCTATAAATAAATTTGACCTTGTCTCAACAATAGGAACCCACATTTCAGAAGATGTTCGCCTGCGCCATTATGAACAATTGTACCATCACAATGAATGTAACTGTTCTGGGAACACGGAAAAATTTGTCACCCACGCATGTTAAATCACGCAAATTCAGTCGTATACGAGTTATTGACACTAGCTCAGAATATAGCCAGGAAGTTGATTAGAACTTACCGATTTTAAATTAGTATGCACTGTTGTCACAAGTTGATGAACTTGCGAGTTGCGAGTTATCGATTGCTTGAATTCCGTTTTTGGTTGTCAAGGTCATGTATCCGATGTGAGTTGTGTTTACATGTATTGTTGTAAAATTGGATTTGTGTGTGGCTGCAAACGTTTATGAAATATTGAATGTTAACATCATCATGATTTTGTCTTTTTTATTTTTTATAAATTTTCTCCAAGCAAACGAAAATAGTTCCGTGAATTTCTTTGATCATTGTACCTCTCTGTTGCAAAAATCCACGGATGTTCCTATTCTAAAGTATGTGTGTGATTGGCGGGCGGATGAAACATCCTCGAAACATTAGTAATGAAAAAACACACACATGCACAAATACAAAGTCATATACAGGGCATCACACGTTTTTCTATAATCATTGTGTGTGAGTTTTCTGTCACAAAGCAAGAATTGTGATGTGTACTATTAAATTGAATGTTATCATACTTCAAGCGTTATGAAAAAAATCAACACGATAAATGTACATTGTATTAGAGTATAAAAGAATCTATTTTGGCTGATGAAACTGAACAAAATGTACATAATCAGCTTGGATATTTGATTGACAAAATATGTGTGGGTTTGAAGTCCATGTCCATGTGTTCATCAAAACATTAGCCTTTCACTTTTGAACTCATTGTACTCCAATTATGGCCGTGTTTTACTTATATAAGGCAAATTAATTCAAAATATTATAATCAATAACAAAACACATGAAGGAAAAATCAATCAATTTTACCTGGAGGTATATTGTTGGTGCACCAGAAATCCTTCCATCAATAATCATATTACTTTGATATATCGACCTTGAATATTCAAGTTCAATGAAACCACAAGTTCTTCTGTCCCATATAATGATACCCTTCTCGAATTTGATTCAGAGGGTAAATTCCCACTAGACATTATGATAATGGAGATTACTTTAATTTCTACATCTTCAATCTTCAAGTTCTTGAGGAATTTTAAGGAAATCATGAACTAGAATATACGACAGATCACGAAGGCTAATGATCTCTGACGGTTTCGTGTTGAAGTTCTTGGTCTGAATCCTACCATACATATATAAATATATCATTCTTATGTACATTATTTTGGTGAATGTATCTGAACCAATCATTTCGTAATTTAAATGTACCAAAATTGCCATGAATCACTATTGATGTGTAATCCGTGCATTCATTGAATTAATTTAATATATGTATATTGAATCGGCTGCACGTGAATGGATATCACGCGAGCTACTTCATTTATGTGCCACATGTCAGCCGCGTAACAATACGACCGTCGCTGACAGTCATCCTTTTCAAAAACACTTAATTGTAGCACTCTGTAACAAAATCAATCAACTTCCCGAAAATAATCATCCATATATATATATATATATGATAATGGCATAATGATATTTTACATGATAGTACCTTCGTAAAACAATCTAATAACATATTGAATGTTTTATAATTCAATTTTGGAGCAACCACATGACTATACGGGATATACAGTATTCTGTGTCATCTTAATGCACTTCCATAATTTCTGATGGCATTGATCTGCCATTGACTCTATTTAGCTTGCACTATTGCTTTTATGGTTATGGGAATGAGCTAGAAAGTACATGAGTACAAATTCTATCTGAAGTTGAACACTTCACTTAATGGCACTATGGCTGTTTTACTATGGTGACATAAGGTACATGATCTGCACTTGGTGACAATGGCGAATGGCCTTTCACAAGTAAATTATACACTGTATTGTAACATATATAATCTGATGTACCATTCAATGGAATACGTGACATTACTTCACATTAATATATATGTATACTTACCCAAGTCCATGTCGAAAATATATAGATGTATTTCGATATGGCGTTTACTATTCGAGGTTGCATGATTATGAAATGCATAGCTTGTAATGGGCGTACAGCATAGGTGTCTACATACATATTCATCAACCTTCACAATTACTGAAGACCTGAAGATCGAAAAGGAAAATATATTTCGTGACCAGAAATGCATCACAAAAATGTGGTGCATTTGACGGGTCAGCTCTTTTCTTGCTAGTTCACCGCCCTATGAGTTGGACTGTTATGTAGATTACTTCAGAGGCTATGTTGAGAAAAAAATAAATGTTCATCATGTATATCCCATCCTTGATCTTTATACAAATTTAGTATTCAGCAAACAGAGGGCAGCTGTTTGAACAGAAGGAGCAAGTAAGTAGTGTGAGTTTGCATACTGCAATTGCAGGTAGCTATTATTCTGCATTAGATTATTTGAAAAAATTTCACAACGGTTTTACACACAACCCCTAGATTGCTATTATTGGAAGGAGGAACACGCAATTTATAGACGATACAACAATCAATGGCAGTCGGAAAAGGAAATAAATGTATATCATAACTACAGTTCACAAGAAACAGAATTTACAGAGATGACGTATCTCGTCATTTATTAACCATTGAATTATTTGAGATTTCTTTATGATAAATATGTCTAACATTTATATACCTCCACTGCCCACCTCTCCTATCATAGTTTTTCTTGTTATTCAGTCAGTACCTTCCCAGTTGTATATTAGTTTTTGAACTTCTTTCAACACTTTTTTGCACATATGTATTAGATAATATATATATAAATTGGGATAAGCCAAATGTTATGATTATTTGAATCTTTCTAAACAGGGAGAATTGTCTATACTTTCATAGATTAGAGATTCTCTTCAAATTTATTTTTCTATATTTTGTTCTCTTATTTCCACCCTGTCATATAAATAATGTACACCTACAATCTTGATGGGCGAGGTGGGACACTTTAACCCCGAATTCCTTATCCTTTTTCCTTTTCCCAATTTTCCAGCCAGACTGCCTCGGTTTTATTTTTGATTTTTGTTTATTTTCAACACAGAACATGTTCAGAACATTTTTCATCTTACTTTATAGAACCTCCACAGATTTACTATCGGAGAGACAGCATGTCATATAATCCGCAAAAGCGGATCCCACAACCTGCTGCCCTGCCACTGAAATACCAATAATGTTTCGTATCTCCCCTTATTGCAATAAGTAATGCTTCCAGTACCTATATAAATAAAGCAGGTGACAAAGGGTCATCTTTTCTCACCCCTCTTTAAACTTCAAAATATATTGTGCTATAACCACTGTTCATTATACTGCTTTCAATGTTTGTGTGCATTACTTTATCCCGTCTACAAAAAAATTCCGCAAATCAAAAACACATAGAAGAAATTTACAGTTAACCCTACCAACGGCTTTTTCAAAATCGATTGCCAACAACATACCAGGTAAATTCCGTTCCAGTGTATAGTTATAAATTTCGTCAATAAGTCGAATATAATCTTCGGCAATTCCTCCCTTCATATCTCAAAAGCAAACTGAGATAAACCAATTATTTCAGGAAAGACTTTTCCAACTCTTTTTGCTAGACATTTAAATGCAAATTTCATATCCATGTTTAGAAGTGTGATTGGACGCCAGTTTTTGAGTTTATGTTGGTCTCTCCCTGGTTTTCCATTTTAAGTTATTATACCTTGACATTGTGAGACTGAGAATTCCCTTTTTATTGTACCCCGCATTTGTAGAATCAACGACCATTGTCCCATTATAGGCCAAAATGTGTCGTAGAACTCTGAAGTCAATCCATTATTTCCCGGGCTCTTATTTTGTGGGAGTGATTTTAACATATGACCCCAATGAACTGTAGTCCCTCACACACATTTTGCTATTCTTCTTCCAGTTTGGGTATACTGTTTTCAATAAATCTAGGAAGTATCTATTATTCTTTTCGGCTTTGTCGTGCCAACTAACTCTAGATTTAATTATTTGCCCTTCTGTCATTCAGTCTTTACACTATTTTATAAGGAATTCTATTATTTTATATTTAATGTGGTCCCAAATCAATCCTTTTTTCTTGTTTTATACATCTTGGTTCCATTCTGTAATTTTTCTGTCAGACTTTTTACAAAGACTTCATCATTAACAAGGCTAGCATTAAATATCCAGTTTAAAAGACCTCGATTTAATTCAGCAAAGTTAAGTGTAAGTTTAACTGCAGAATGGTCTTATTGTACTCCTGGAATAATTTCAACGTTATTCACATGGCTTTGTAAATCATTTGATATGAAAATCTAATCTAGTCTACTTTGAATTATATATGGTCTACGCCACGGCCTCGTGAACCGTTTCACCTCTGGGTTCAGTAAGCGCCAAATGTCTACTACATTGTATTGCTCCATAATATCATTCAATTGGCTTGCCGATTTTCGCCAAAATTTGGGGCTACTCTATCTATTTTCAAATTCATTGCACATTCTGGTTCAATGGGATTGTCCAACAGCAACTGGTCAATGCATGACAAAATGTGGTCATCTTCTATTTCTCTGTTAAAAGCATATGAGTTTGAAATTATAAAAGATCTTCGATCACATACAACCTGGAGCAGAACATACCTATGCTCCTTTTTTTTAATTGATAAATTAATTGATAAACCATGGGCATAACAACACTGTCATTTAAATTGCAATGACTAAATCTGATGGGGGTGATATGTGGTTCTTGTAGTAGAATTAGGTTAGCTTTTTCTTGTTCAGCCATATTGAAATAATTTTCTTTTTCTTGTAATCCCACAACCCCTGTCATTAAAGGGATAATTCTAAGTTCCATCAATCACATGATTGTGCATATAATCTGGTTTAAAGTTATGACATAAAACAAAAAAGCAACACCAAAACAAGTAACAAGTTATTTGGTTAACCAAGTGGTTACATGTCGGTATAAAAACAACACTGAGTGACAATTTCTCACATGTAAAACTCATCAATGTTCCAAACAAAGTGCAGTTCTATTTTATTCAAAGTTAATCATTGAATGTTCTTCACATCTTGCCATCGTCCCTACCGAGCATTAATGTAGCGTGTACACGCCAAGCCACGAAACATAGTTTTTGGGGCTGTTCAGCATTCAACTGCTTCTGCTACTCAAGTAAGCGACTTCGCTCGGCGTGCAGTGTTAAGCTGACGTCATCAGTAATAAATGTATGGTTTGCCTTATATGGATGATTCCGCAGTATGCGTGGTGGAGACATATTGTATCTTCGCCTGGATTTACAAATGCCAAATGGCACCTTTATTGGTATGTGATTTGTTGTGTTTCTACCCGACGGATTCAAAACATGCAAGGTTACACCTACCGCTTTACATTCAACAAATAGAAATATGGAAAACTTTAACGTTGTAGCGTTGAGTAGAATATGAGACTACCATGTCTGTCTAATCAACTGTATGCCGTGGACTTTATATAATATTGGACGGATACAAATAGAACTGTAGTGTAGTGTAAATTGTATTTTTATTATGCGATTTATAAAACAACTTACAGTATAACGACAGTCGCCTTGTCGGTTTTATGTATAATCACGTTATCAAGATGGATCAAGCAACATCTCTAAACCATTATTTTAATAGTAATTTGTATGATTTTTGTTCAGAGAGTATTCATTACAAAGAAATTGTATTCAGTTATTTGTGTTATAACGACTAGCGATGAATCGCCTTTCGGGTGCCTTTTGAATTGAGTACGATCAGACGCATTGGTTCGTGTGTCGCCCGATGCATTGACCCGTCAAAACATCGACAGTCAATCTGCACTGGCGGCAAAAATATTGGTAGAACATTTTCCATTGATCATCAATTAACTAATTTTCTAAAAAAAAAAGATGTATTTAATTTTAGACTGGCTCCGATTCATTGCATTGCGTTGCATTTATTTAAATGATATTTATTCTAAGAATCATGAAACGTAATATATTTAATCCATATCAAAATGGTGAAGGAAGATACTTTTATTCTCTACCCGTCCTATAATATATTATGTAATTGAGACAAATAATTTGCATTGCCGTGTATGTGTTTTCCTAAGTAGATAGCTTAGTTGTTATATTTACCTTCTTATACCAGCATCGCAGAAACACTGGAACGCAAACATTGTGAGGATTACTTTGCGCATTTATAATTTGATGGATGAATGGTTCATGCACAGGACTATCAATTAGCTATTGTAAGTTGACGCTTGATGGCATATTTGATGTGGGACCCGGACTAAAGTGGTTTGTCGCAAATCCGCTCCGTATGACATTAATTGGCGCTTAGCGTTTTAGATGACGGTAACTGTGTACATGTTGCGAATCATGTCAAAATGAAATCAAATTCACTATTCAATTGCTATAATTTGCATGGTGAATAGTGTGTTTCACGGATGTAAGGATGTAAGAATGAGAATTACACATTCATGTCTGACACTGTGATATATATATATATATATATATATATATATATATATATATATATATATATATATATATATATATATATATATATATGCTGACAATATTCGTGATTGAACGTTGAATGCTATCAATTTATAAATTATTTTTCATAGTTAATTAATATTCAAGGGAAGTTAATGACAATGGTTGATATGGAGATTGATGTCACTGCTCTGTGTCACTTATATTCGGATGTTCACGCATGGACAGCATATATTATAAACCTATGTTAAAATATGTATCAAAATTTGATAAATAATAATATAATTTGAGAGAGCAAGCAAATTGTATTATTTTGTTTTCGCCTTTTTATGAGTTGAAGAACTTGCCATTTGTATTATTTAGTTTTCGCCTTGTTTTGAGTTGAAAAACTTGCCACTCAGTAAAACATTAAATACAATGTTTGACCAATACGTTCAACAACAATATAATGAGGAATTCTATGTGTTTTATTTATTACCCCACACCTTGTAAATAGAAGTGTACATGGAATCATGGGAAGAAATGGTGTACATTGGCGTGTGATAACTGTCATAAAAAAAGGTGATTGGCAGGACATACATGTTGACAACTCTTGAAGGACAATTGGAATCTATCAGGTGTGCTTGTGATGTATATAACAAAGAATTTTTACGATCTGCCGACTTGCCTACGTGAGACAGCTGCTAGCAAGACCACATTCTGTGCGAGTTATGTTGGTGCCCCTCTCAATGACAAGCAAATATTTAGGTAATTAGGGCAAAGTAAAAAGGAACATGATAAAATGATATTGCGGAATTTCTAGCGAGTGGTCGTTTGTATTTTTCTGTGACTGATGAGTAAATAAATCATAAAGATTCAAATGTGTAGTAATGAAAAAACTGAAAGGAATAGCAACAAAATGTAGAATAAAAGATGCGAAATATAATTGTCACAAAGATTTTTTTTTTATTTATAATTTGCATTTTCAGCATAGAATGCTGTTTTAGTTAGTCACCACAACAATGCTGATTGTCCAATTTGAGTTCTGAAATTTTCATAGATTAATTAGTTATTTCATGTAATATTATTATTGTATAATAATGATAATAATGATGTCAAATATCAGAATTTGATCGAATTACACTATCAAACACTATCTATAGAAACAATTAAACTGTAAGAACTTAACTTACTTCCACCGACATTATGCAGTCTAAAAATGTGGGTCGTATTTTAACTATGAAACTTTACAATGGGAATCTATTTGTTGCTGTTTTAACGTTCCTAACGTGTACCCCACAATACGCAATAATATAGCCAACAAGGTAGTTGCTTTGCAAGTTTACCAAGCACGGGTTATCAAAAGCCTTTCAATGATTATCTCGCGGAAGTGCTGATCTCTCCATAAAATCTACAATTACGAACACGTGAAGTTAACTGAATTTATAATCTTCTGAGTGAAGACCGTGCCGATAAAGTCTTGTAAGATATTTTTGTAAAACCAAGACAACACTTGTGTGATTAAGTGACTCATACTACGTTGGAATATACATAGAAGAAACGACTTAATTAGCAATGACTGTCATAACAAAAAACAAATTTGAAAGTTTTTATATTGTTTAAGTTATTTGTTTTTATTTTATTGTTCATATCCACTGACAAAGAACATACATGTCAAAACCTGATAGTCTAACCTGTATATCAAATGAACAACGTAAAACACCGATGACTTGCTGATGAGGATACATTTAGACGCCCATGGATATGGACAGCACAGGGTTTGACATTTTTCACATTCCTTAAATTTAGTTTGCGTTTTTCATAGATTGTAATAGTATAAACCGAACAATTTCAAAACCTACTGCCACACTTATGGTCAGGATCATAGGAACTTCCATCGGCCAAAGCGTGGTTGTTTACACTAGAAACAGCACTTGTGTGATTGATTATACATAACTGAGGCAGCAATAATATATTTATTCGTTGCTAAAAATATTATTTTGATACCTACTTTGTTACACAACGATGCTTTGTAGCGTAGTGATTTTTGTATTGGATCGGTAGACCTGTGTTCAAAATAATAACTGTACCACAGACTAAATCAACTGGCCGTGATTCATTCATCCACTAACGGATGTGAAATTGGGAAAGCTTGAACAAGTTTGTCTGCCATTGTGTTCGATGGGTTAGACCAATACATTGCCATATTAATAACACGGTGATATGTTTCCAAGGCAATTGTCAGCACTCGCACATGCAATATTTACATGAAAAAAAAGTCAGGAGAGATACATTCAATGTCCGGTTCTGTCGCATAACGATATTTATAGAACAATTAAAAAGACTATAGTACATCTATGTTTTTTGCAAACTGATAACATTTTCGTTTGATGTCAGGTTTTTATTTATAACGCACAAGCCCCAAATGACATTCAACAATATATAGTACATATTCGATTCCCATTTTTAAACATATATGGGAAGCATTAAAATACTTTTCATCAAATGCGGTATATAACTACAATACTGTATTATCTTCCAAAGAGGTTATTTTTGTGTGTTTTTGTGTTGTGCTTTGTATATAGATATAAATTGACGACATGTAACTAGCCACTCACATCAAATACCTTGATAATTTAGGTCCACTATAATGGATAGGAACATGTACATGCGGCGCTTGAGTCATTCAACATATAACGATAGTACGATCACGAGTACATTATCCAACTGTAATAACTTCATAGCCGTTCAATGTAAATATAACTGTTTTAACTTTGTTGTCCCCACTTTAAAATCAGTTTTATTTTTTTTATATAATTGAACACATTAAGTGTTTTTCTTAAAATCGCAAATAAGTTTTTTTACAGCACTACTGATTTAACATAATACATTCTTACTGTTTTGAGGTAAAACATTTAAAGTGTTAATAAGCTTGTCTTCGTCAACGACACGTATTGAAAAGTACTTATATTATAGTAACACTTTTAAAAGTGTTTATGTCTACGAAAAATAGAAAAGTGGCGCACCCGTGGACATGTTTCAAAAAAGTCTAGTATCACAATACTTTGAACAGAAATTTCATAAGATATAGATTTTATAATATCTACCAAAAAATATGCACTTTATCACGCAAAAATGGCTCTACAAATTGCACTTTCCACACTTATCGTAATGAATAAACAATATTACATCGCTCCTGGATAATAATCAATCGTTGAATGAGAGTTCGTACGACACAATTTACGAGTTAGATGAACACGCAACTTAAAAAGGCTCGTTTATATGCAAATTCGCGCAGGTGTATGGTAATCACCATATTAAATGGAATTCTACATTGAGGCACCGCCAATAGAATAATAGATACGACAAAATTAATCTAGTAATTAAATCACTGGGAATAACACGTAATTTGAGTATTAATGATAACACCGTGCATGTTTAATTTAATTGGTTTTTAAACGACAAGTACTTGGTATAAACATGCGCAAAATCTATGAATATAGAAAGCTGTTTGTTATTGAGAATACTCAAATCAATGAACGTATCGCTATATACACAATATGTCTGCTCCGACAAACAATTTTCCAGAAACAACATAACATTACTGTTTTGATAGAAAATACCAAGTGTTTTATAATATACCACACATGAGTAAAACGCGCGTTTTAATTAAAAACATGAAAGTGCTTCTAAGTTTACATTTTCAGTAGATTTTCTAGTATGCAATTATTTGTTAAAGTTATTTTTTTGTATTATTGTTCATCACAGACAACTAACTACCTTGAACTGCAGACATGGTAGCATTAACTCGTATGTCGAATAAGCTGAATAATATGCTAGACTTGCCGATGATGCTGTATAGCTCATATGAGGTGTACACAATCATAGATAGCTCACGTGGCCGACAATTTTATAGGCGATCTATGCCACATTTACATGTCGCGTATAAAATGTGCATATTGCAAAGCATTAAACGTGAATATATGTTTGTGCAGTAATTTCAAAGTCAAAGGCATGGCAGTAAAAGCAAATGCTATGACCAATAAGGAATTGTGTTAATAAGTAAGTGTAAGCGTCGTCAGTTCTTAAAATTATGCGAGTGGCATTTTGTGTACTCTACAATAAGTTTGCATACATTCAGCACATATTTTGGAACAAAACAGGTTGTCTATTTATTCATCTAACAAACAAAAATAGGTTGTGACATTTACGTTCACAACCAATAAACTGTTTCGATATATTCGAACGTGACTTATGCACATGTGCAAACCAGAGTAGACTTATCAGCCTAGATTCATTTGTTGATCGAGTGGCTATGGCACGATATGCATGAATGTAAAAATTCTAAATGTAATGTTTTATTATTTCTAAATCTACTTTATAACTAAGCAAACACATTATGACTGTGTGTGTGACATAGATTTAATGGAAGGG
Source organism: Saccoglossus kowalevskii (assembly GCF_978046115.1). Classification (NCBI taxonomy): domain Eukaryota; kingdom Metazoa; phylum Hemichordata; class Enteropneusta; family Harrimaniidae; genus Saccoglossus; species Saccoglossus kowalevskii. The sequence continues at coordinate 12,435,911 of NC_140650.1, read as the reverse complement.
CTAAATCAACTGCTCGTGATTTATTCAATCAAGTAAGTTTTGAATTTTTTTAGGCAAGGTCTGCAGGTCATTGTATTCGACCGGATAGTCTAATAAATAACCATAATAACATTATGATAGGTTTCCATGGTAAATAAACTGTATGATTGCAGTCGCCCGTGAAATCTTGTAATTAAACAAGTCAGAAGAGATTAAATGTTCAGAACTGTCGCCTGGCATAACAATATTTTCAAAATAGGACTAATGATAAATGTTTTCTCTACCCAAATAATGTCACTACCAACACCCCATCAGTAAGTACTCACTAATATATATATATATATATATATATATATATATATATATATATATATATATATATATATATATATATATATATATATATATAATCTCTTCAGTATCGAATTTCTCCATATGTAAAGAAAAGTTAAAGAGCTGAACCCAAACTAAGTGAAATGATTCATGTCATTGATTAAATGTATCTTTGGCTAACCTTCCTTCAACAATTGCAAATGTACTTAAATGCATTGTGATAGTACTGATGCATGTACCCTTTAACTGGCGTTGACAGAATGAAACAATTGCATTAGTATCTCTCATCAGTGACCATCAACTCAATTATTGTTTGAAACAGGTAGACCGGATTCTTCATTTCTAAATTTATAATACCTTTCTTCAATACATTTGAAATAACAAAATGTATTTTAGTGCAGTTCAACAATGCCCTGGATGTTGGTCCTGATTAGCATAATTGCTACCTAATTTTACCAATTGCAGTATTTTTGCATATATTCCTTTGTATTTTAATAATTGTATATCTTACATTTATACATTCAAACTCCAAATGCATAAGCTCATTGCAGTAAATGGAAATATTATACTTGAGCAATCGTCAAATATTTAATTTATAATGGAACCTGCGTTTGGCAATTTGGTAACGCAATAACTGATGTCATTCATTCCGTTCGTAACCGGGTAGGTCGTTATGAGCATGATTATACAAGGCTTCATTTGTGTGTAGAACTTCACGCATGTTCTTCTTGGCGTCGTATGTAGTCGAATAGCATATGTCCAACTAGTCGTTGTAAGTGTGTATTCACTACACGCATTCACCAAACATTATTTCAGACTGTAATTTGACATGTACTTGTTTTTACCACTCCATATTATTCAAGTTTTAGTCCATCCATCATACGTAGTTCGTTAGACGGAACTTAAGTTATTGAATAATGCACATAATAAAACGAAATAACTCTCTTCAGATCAACAAACATTTATGACAACATGATGTACGTATTACTGTAGAGAGATCACTGTAGATGTATCACTTATGAACAAAATATCAATCAGATAGATTTAAATACATGGATATGGTTCGTAAATTATGAAGATGAAATAGTGTGCAACATATTAATTTGAATATGGTAATAGTGTAGCAAGTGTTATTGACACTCAGGATCTTATGTAATAGCAAAAGTATTTGCGATGGTGTATTTTAATGTATTTTGTGGTAATTTTCAGAAGCAGAATTTATCCAAGTATATTGTAACCACGGCTCAAGTGACTCTCAATTCTGCAATGCCCCCTTTCCTTTCTTCTCTCTCCTTTTCCACTATTATTACTGGTATACCCCATACTTGATAAAACTATGCACAGTTTTGAATTTAAGAATAAATTACATCTGTGATTGAGTGTGACACTACTATGAGTTTCAGTATGCCTAGGCATAGTGCAAGTTAAATTCTAATGAAATCAAGCGACATACAGCACAAATTATATAGAAAATTGAGTGAAAATATTATAAAATAAAATAAATTAAATAGAGATGGTATGTATATTTTTGTGAAGGACTTCATTCAAAAATATAATGATGTGAGGTCTGGTGTTTTTCTATTTCATTTTTCATTTGTGAAAAATAATCTTTAGTGTGAAAGGACGTGGTTCAGTTACTGACTTTTATTTTCTACAAATATTAAAATTTCTTTTATTTTGGGAAGGTTGGACTGCATAAATATAACAAAAGTGGGAACAAAGTCAACTTTTCATATTTGTTTCTCAATTTTTGACGTAAATAGAAAGAATTGTAGAACTATTTCTACTTTCCATCAAATGCCGTATATGCAATCTGAAACACATTGCCGAATAGACAAAGTATTTAAAATCTTATATGCGATCTTGCAGAACGGAACTGATATATTATTGTGCACAATTTATTATCTCTTCACGGATGCTTTTTGTTTTTATGACATGTTTTCATTGCGTTCAATACTAAATAGTAGATTAACCACAGTTATAGGTTTGTTGGCAGAAACGAGGAACGACTGTTTCCATCGTCCAATGTTTTAATATGCGTTAGATAAAATTGATACTGTCAGTGAAGTGGGCTCTCTTCCTTTGGTTTGTTTAAAAGTTGAAATGCTTCATTTAATCGTCATGTTTTTGAAGCTGATGATGACGATTTTACAATTAGCAAATTTGTTAACGTTTTTCTGGACTTATTATTTCAATTCACATATGTTCGAGATTGCTGGATTGAATCGGCATCAAATAATCAATAATTATCTAATTAATTAGTAATAATCAAAACGTACACACGAGGGCGCTTTAACAGAACAACTGAGCTGTTATATATATTAAAAGTAGCCAAAAGAACTTACTACTTTATATACACAGAACCGGCAAATTAGTGTCCCTACTCTTTGTAATATTTTCCTAAACTAAATTCTTTCTGTGACAATTATAATTACAATTATGACTATGGAAAAATTATATAGTAGGTCAGTCAATCAAGGAATAACGGAGCAGAAATATAATACAATCGGGTGAACGCGGTGCTTTTCAGCGCTCCCCGATTTTCTGCCTGTTTTGCGTTTTTATGTTCGTTGTGCGCCCGTGTTTCTACACAGTTGTATATATAGTGTGTCTACATTTTACGTGAGTAATTTATAGTTGTTGTTTTTGTTATTATTGTGGTTTTTGGAGTGTTTTTGCCTTTGCCTTGGCAAGGTGGTCGGCAACCAAGATGGCTGCCGCTCACACAAGGCCACCATCAACACCAACAGGTCACCTTACTAGAAACCATGCGGTACGATGTGAAAACATTGATGGCATTCCTGTTGAAACTTATGTGGAGTCGGTTGCAGATTTAGTCGGGCCAGTAATATTGTGGCTGCATCCCGTATGAACCGATCAGTTATTGTATTTTTAAATAAGGTTACATGGGTCAACATGGTTTCTGCCGCTGGCCCTGACATTGGAGACCTCCATGTTTCTGTTGAACATCTTGTCCGCCCCTCAAAAAAAATTGTTCTATCAAATGTTCCCCCTTTTTTACCTGACAATTTTATTACAGATGCCTTAGGTAAATACAGGCGTGTAATGAGCGCGGTGCGAGCGATCCCACTCAGGTGCAAAAGACCTGCACTGAAACACGTAAAGTCTTTTCGCCGCCAAGTTTATGTATATTTAAAGAATCTCAATATCAACGGTTTATTACCTATTACTTTTCAAGGTCAGATATATAATATTTACGTTTCGTCTGACGAATGAACTTGCTTTTCATGTAACATGAAGGGACATACACGTAAAACTTGTCCAAACTCTCAAACAATGAATATGCAAATGATGAATGATGAAAACAATAGTGCTCAAAATAGCTCTCCAACAGACTCTCAACAGGTGAATGTAGTTACTAATTTAAATTCTCATGACACATTGCACGACAAAGACGATGACATAACTGATATAATACACCAGATACTGAGATAAACAATCTCAAGACAGATGGTGCAACAGAAAACATTGAACTTGAAACTGAAATGGATACAGATTCATCCAAAAATATGAGCAAAAAGCGCACGCGCTCTAAATCACAAGTTAATAGAGAAGAACAAATCAATGACCAGTTGAATGACAAAAATAAATGTGAACCAAGTTCTAAAAAGCGTAATGATGAAAATGTAATCGAAATTGTTGAACAAAATTGTCCGATTGATGAAGAGAGGGTACGAAACCCTCCTTCCATTTCTATTGCATCACCACCGCCTCCCCCTTCACCCCACAACCCCCCACGTCTATGCCAATGTAACAGTGTGTAATCCAAAACCACAGCCCGAGCTTACAGAGTCAACCCCATTTCCATCATCTCCCTCACTTGAGTTCACAGTTGAATCCCCGTGCTACTCGCCACTATCCGAAATCCCCATTGATTTAAGTGGTTTAACTGATCAATCACAAGACCTTTCCAGCACACCTATGTCACAAAATAAAATCGCTGATGACATGGAGGAAACTGCTAGTGAATGTAGTAAGAATGAGGGGTCTATCATTTCAGATGTTTCAACACGTACTGATAGCAGCGAATCAACAATATCAAACGCTAATATCAAAACCTTGTTGGTGTCTACACTTCACTCACGTAGATTTATAGACAAGTGTTTTGAATTCTGCCCCAATCTTAAAATATTGGTCCGACATCTGATAAACTACCGCAATACCACGCAGTTGAACACATTTGATAAATCTCGCATACACAGACTCATTAAAAAAATTAAACAGCAAATCAAAACGGGTAACTTTATCGCTGAGTTTTAATTCCCACTTTTATGATGGCAAACACAATGACATGCGCAACATACAACGTCAATGGTTGCCGGGACGCCCTCAAACGGTTCAGTGTGTTCAATTATTTGAAGCGTGCTCATCCCTGTAATTTTTATATGTTACAAGAAACACACTGTCTCCGATGAAAATATTTGGAAACTTGTGTGGCGTGGCGTTGGTTAGTTTTTCTCATGGCACTGTTAATCATGCGGGTGTGGCTATTTTGTTTTCGCCAGGAGCAACTGTGAATATTTTATCACAATCTGAGATCATGCCTGGATACGTGTTGCACGCTGATGTTCAAATTAATGAAAATCTTCTTCACATTATTAATGTCTATGCACCTATTAATGGCGCTGAGCGTGTGGAATGCTTCACTAAAGTTCAACAATTCATCAGTTCTCTAAATTATGACCTAGTAATCATGGGAGGCGATTTTAATTGTACTACTGAACCCGACATTGATCGTAATAGAGGGACTGAACAGGACATGCGCACTGCAAAGCTCCTCAAATCTGTCTTGAATCATCACAAACTGTTTGATGCATGGCGCCAATACCACGGGAACACATTAAACTTTACTTGGGGCGGGGTGGTACGCTTGTGCGCCTTGATAGGTTTCATGTCAGCAAATGTATGCGTGGAAAAATTAAGAATATTGACGTAAGCAATGGCGCATTAGCCTATTCTGACCATTCCCTTGTCCACATAAACATTGCTATTGGCGACAGTAAAAACAAAAGTCCATTGTGGTGTATGAATACAGAAATTCTGCGCAATGAAGTGTATGTGGCAATCTTAACTGATTTTTGGGCGAAGTGGCAAACACTTCGAAATAATTATGTATATATAAAGACATGGTGGGATATTGGGAAAGATAAAATAAAGTTACTCACACAACACTATTGCACACTCAAACAAAATAAATACAAAACCGAAATGGAAATGGAAATTAAAACCATCGAACGTTGTACTGCACACAATGCACCGCTCTTAAACAGTTACACTGAAAAGAAAAAAAAAACTTCTCCCACGCCTTGTTCAACGTGAACACAAAGGCAGTGCTACGCGTGCGCGACATCAGTTTTTAAATGAAAGTGATATTTGCAATTCCTTCTTTTTCCAGTTAGAGAAAAAGAAGGGGACCAAAAAGGCGATTTTTCAGTTGAGGCACCAGGATAACACTCTTACTGAAAATCAAACTGAAATAAGGAAAATCATACACACCTTTTACACCTTTTTCGTGCCTTTGGTTTTGGTGACCGTTTTCTTTCTTACATTCGCCTCATGTATACCAATGCCCAGTCCCTGGTCCGCGTTAACTGCGCCCTTACTACACACATCACAGTGGCCCGTGGCATTCGGCAAGGGTGTTCAATGTCCACTGCCTTCTACGTCATTGCCATTGAACCACTACTTCATAAAATCAGGAATGATGAAAACATTGAAGGGTTGGTTATACCTCACAGCAAAAACCAACATTCTAAACTCACTGCTTACGCTGACGACGTGGAATTTTTCATAACTCGCAAACAAGATTTCAACCTACTGAGTCGCTGGTTACATGTCTATGAGCTTGCGTCAAACTCTAAAATCAATCTCCAAAAATCAGAAGGGTTACGGCTAGGTAGCTGGCGCAACATCACCTACTCCCCTCTCGATATCAAATGGAACAGCGAGGGGTTGAAACTGTTGGGTGTTTATCTTGGGAATAATCTAACTTATACGAATCAGAACTGGGCTGAACTTGTTGCAAAAGTAAATAATAAGATCAACTTCTGGAATCACTTTGTTTACAGCATGTCTTACAGAGCGCGCGCTCTTATTATTAATAATATGTTTTCATCGCAGTTATTGTACCGCTTTAATAGCCTTGTGCCGCCATCGGACGTAGTTCTGGAGGTACAGAAAATGCTCCTTGATTTCTTTTGGCAAGGCCGACATTGGAAAGGGGTGGACAAAATGTTACACATCTTCCAAAACGCATAAGTACCATGCGACTTTCCTATTTTCAAATATATCTATATAATAATCATGACCACCGATGTTTTAAGTTTACAGACTACTTTTTATGCAAGCGAGCAATATGTCATATTCAAGTCAACTACTATGCACCACTATCAAAGCACCTTTAAATAGTTTGCCATTATTTTATTGTGAACTCCTCCAGTGTTGGAAATCTGTTGATAAAGTGCGTAAATTAAATGATGATAACGTAACTGATATTCTTAATGAGCCACTGTTTAACAACCCACTCATCATACATCCCATAAGAAATGAGGCTTTTGCGCTCAGACACTTTGTTGACGCGGGAATAACCGAAGTATGTGATTTAGTTTCAGAAACGAATAAAACTTGGTTGGAGGCCGCTGATATGTCGGATAAAATTAAAATCCATTCGGAACATATTCTTCATCTCAGTATCAAAGTTATTCACGATTCTATTCCTACCAAATGGAAAGATACTATCAACACTTACTTCAAAGGGAACGAGAAGTGTAATCAACCTCTTTCACGTCATAGCTTTGAACTGCACTTTTCTGATGAACTAAATTTGCCACTATATAAGTTTGAAAAGGGCGCAATCTATAAATATCTAATACGTGTCCTGTCAATAACACAACACCCACAAAAACTTGACACTGTTTGGCGTGACATCCTTAGTCTGCCTGAAAATGCTAAACCCAACTTCAAGGATTACTATGAAACACCAGTCATCAACAAATATGGGGATCTACAGTGGCGTATTGTCCATGGTGCCTTTCCAACGGGGAGATTTCTGTTCAATGCTCGTTTACTTTTCAAGGTTTTTAAGAAACTAAAAAACTCCGATCTAGTAACATTCCAACAGAAATCCCGAATCCATAAAATACTCATCAAACTACAGAATCACCTGAAAAGTCGTAATTAAAAAAAAACCTAAACAATAATGTTGAGTACATTTTTGTTAGTACATCTTATAATGTCGTTTTCATCTATTTCATGGTATGACGATAATTGTCGTGACCTGTTTAAATGTCACGATTTTACTAACTTTCATTGTATTCTTAAATTGTGTTTATACTATACAACTTATCCACCTACTTGTCATGAGACCAGGTGGCATGTTGTATGGTGCTTACAAACAACTACTCTATATAGTAATGATGTACTTACTAACATTCCCGGTTTTACAAGAACACAAATAAATCTGAATTTATCACGTGTCCTTCCTACTGACAGGTTTCTGAACTTAAATGTCACTGTCATTGTTCAGACCCAACAAACACTGTAATGTACTGTACGTATATTTTATTTCATTTACTCATGTCAAACATTTCTATTACTACATGGAATGTAAATGGCTGTCGTGACTCCCTCAAACGTCATGATATTTTTAACTTTTTAAAACTGAATCACAAAGCAGACTTTCTGCAGGAGACGCATTCCATTCCGACTGATGAAGCCAGGTGGCAAGTGGTTTGGCGTACGCCAATTTTGTTTTCACATGATAGCACTACGTCGGCTGGCGTTGCTATTCTTATGCATCCTAATAAACAAATTGTTGTCAACTCGTCGCAGAGTATTGTTAATAGTCGTCTTCTATACACTAATGTCACGGTTAATGATTTATCATATCATCTACTGAATATTTATGCACCGACTAGTGGTGCTGAACGCATGAGGTTTTTTGAAATTGTGAAAACTACCGTCAACAACCTGGATAAACGTGATCCAATTATATTAGGAAGCGATTTTAACTGCACGCTGAACCCAAAGCTGGATCGACTAAATGCCCTAGAACCACACCCACTGTCCTCTAGTTTTTTAAAAAGCATCATCAATCGTCACAAATTAATCGATGCATGGCGTCGTTTCCATGGTGACGCACAGAACTTCACCTGGGTCAGAGGTGACAGTCGGTCTAGGCTGGACACGTTTTATATAAATAAAACACTTACTTCCAAAATTACTAGTGTATCCATTTCTCAGTCATTTGCTTATTCTGATCACAAACCTGTTCAACTCGCTATTTCTCAAAAACAGGTTTCCAATCGCTCCCCTGTACGGTGCCTCAATACCAGCTTACTCGAGGACGAATCATTTTGTGATTTAATAAAAGATTTCTGGGGCAAATGGCAAGACCGGAAAATATATTACACAAACATACACATGTGGTGGGATTTGCGGAAATGCAAAATAAGAGAATTAACCAAACACTATAGTGTAAATAATTCGTACAACTATAAAACTGAAAAAAAGAAACTTACTGATGAACTAAACCACATTGAAACACTTCATGCTGACAATCCTTCGTTTAAAACCATGTACGATTGTAAGAAAAATGTACTTGATGAACTCACGAAAATAGAGACGCGTGGTGCAACCATACGGTCTCGGCATCGTCTACTAAGTGAGTCGGACGAGTGTTGTAGTTTCTTTCTAGAGTTGTAAAAAAATAATGGTTCACGTAAAACGATCACAAAACCTCGTAACCTTGACAACACTCTGACCGAAGATCGTGGTGAAATTTGTCGTCTAACTAGGCAGTTCTACTCTGATTTATTTACACCGGCTCCTGTTTCTCCTGAGGCGCAAGAAGAACTACTTTGTGATCTGCCTCAAGTTGATTGTAATACAGCATTATTGTGTGATAGTCCTATTTCATTTAATGATTTGTCTGAGTCTGTTAAAAGCATTTCCAATGGAAGGTCTCCTGGGATTGACGGCCTTCCCATAGAGTTCTACAGAACATTTTGGACAGTGCTTGGCCTTGATTTACATGATGTTTTTTTCACAATCTATCACTGATGGCGTCCTACCGTTTTCTTGTCGCCGAGCGGTTGTAACTTTACTTCCTAAAAAAAGTGATAACACATTGTTAAAATATTGGAGACCAGTCAGCCTGTTATGCGCTGACTACAAGATTTTCTCAAAATCACTGTCTCTTCGAATCAAGCAAGCACTTGGCGATATAATACACATCGATCAATCCTATACAGTTCCAAACGGACAGATATTCGACAACATTCACCTTTTGTGTGATGTTGTTGACTATTGCAACCTATCCAACCTGCCGCTTGGCATTGTTGCACTCGACCAAGAAAAGGCCTTTGATCGAGTGCACCATGACTACCTATTCAAAACTTTGACTGCATTTGGTTTTGGGCAACAATTTATTAACTATATTAAATTAATTTATACTGGCTCACAGAGCCTAATTCGTATAAATGATTCTCTAACTGCACCGGTATCATTTATGCGAGGTATACGCCAAGGGTGCGCCCTATCTGGACAGTTATTTGCTGTTGCAATCGAACCGTTATTGCACAAAATTAGAACTAAAAGTAACATAAAAGGTATTCAGATTCCTAAATCAAACAGAAAGTGTAATTTAACAGCCTACGCCGATGATGTCAGCTTCTTTATAAGCAAAAATGAAGATTTTTTAAAACTGTCTACGTGGCTTGCTGTTTATGAAAAAGCCAGCAATGCAAAGGTGAATCTTAATAAATCTCGTGGGCTATGGGTCGGATGCTGGAAAAACAGATCTGATTCTCCCTTGGGAATTACGTAGAACAATGTAGGACTGAAGTTTCTTGGTGTCTATATTGGAAATACCAAAGACTATATTGTAAATAACTCGATTGAAATGGTTCAAAAGGTTAAATCAAAGTTGGACTGGTGGCGGCGCTATGCTCGATTTATATCATATCGAGGTCGAATCATCATTATCAACCAACTTCCAGCTACGAAATGCTTTCACAGACTTGTTTGTCTAACTCCACCTACTGCTGTTGTGAAGGAAATCTTCCTCGAGTTTTTTCTGGCAGGGGCGGCATTTGAAACCTGCTGAACGTCTCTATACTCCTCTAAAAGATGGTGGTCAAGGGCTTGTGCATGTGTCAAGCCGTATAAAAGCCTTCGACATACAATATATTCAGATATATCTTTATTCTATGAATATACATCCATGTTTTCCCTTCACCGATTATTTTTTGCAATATTCTAACGATATGAACTATAATAAACAGTTATTTGTCACCTGCTTTCAGTGTTCAATTTCTCAAAGTATTTCAAATTTTTACAGCACACTTTTACTGACATTGCTGTCTTTTAATACTAATCGTACTGGTGTACCACACACAATTATAGACATTTTTAATGAACCACTTTTTTACAATGAACTCATTTGTCATTCTATAAGGAATGAATCCTTTGTCTTTACGCACTTTGTAGATGCAGGGTTGTGTACTATTGGTGACATGATTAATCATGATGAACGTCGCTGGACGACTTGTGCCGATTTACACCAGCTAGTGCCAATCTATTCACTAAGTTCATTGGAGAAAGCACTATACATTCTCAAACAATCTATACCAGAGAATCTCATACAGAAAATAACTGAATATTGGTCAATGGACAACGACTGTTGTGGTAGCTCTAATGTGTCAGACAGCTGTCAGAGCGAAGACACAAACACAGACAGCAGTAAGTTGCAGTTTAGATATTGCGTATAGTAATGGTTTATTTTCGCAACACTTTCGCAACTGCACTCTCATCTACGCAACAACCTTGACACAGTTTGGCGTTATTTACTTTCACTACCAACATCAGTTAAACCGTGTTTTAAATTATGCTATCTCCCTCCCATACTGAAGAGAGAAGGCAGTGATTTACAATGGCGAATCCTCCATGGTGCCTATTCTACTGGTCAATTTATGCTTTCTTGCACTTATGCAGATACGGCTGGTTGCCCTTTCTGCCATACAGTGTCCCCGGTTACAGCCACTTTTTTCAACTAATTCACCGTCTATGTGTAAAGCTTCACTCCACAAATATTAAATACCCTCCCTGGTGGTTTGTGTTGGGCCCTCCAAGTCCAAACAGAGATAGCTATACCACCGAAAATCGAATACATGGGCTTATGAACTTCCTGTTTCTATCTGCTAAAATGGCAATCCATCTGACCAGACGGAACAGGATGAATGGAGATGCGAAAACAGATGTCACTTGTATGTTCAAGGAAAGGCTACGCTGCAGAATAGAAGGTGAATACTGGTACTATAAAATCATAAAGAAACTGGACTGCTTCGAAGATCACTGGTGCATCAACAGCGGATTAGCAGAAGTTAATAACCAAGAACTGATATTCCCTCGAGATATCGTATAAAATATTTTTGTCACTTTCTGAACCACATGTGATGTAATTTAACAGTAATAACAACTTTATGCTTTTAAAATCAAAAACATTATCTAGACATTTACAACATATACCGCCTATATATTGATCTATATAATAAACGATGTAATTCGTTTTAATAAACAATTTGTATTGTAATTTTTAGCAATTGTATATAGTGCATGTAATTTTTATTGAACAATTATATTTAAAACAGAAGTTGCCTAGTCTTGTTGTTAAACATCGTTACAAACGAACATCATTGTATTTACAAACTTAGCACACGCACAGGATATAATATAATGATATTCCAAACATACTGTCAAAATAAAAGAGACAATAACACGTACATTGTACTCTATTTGATCTCCTAATACATGCGTTCATTGTGTTTATTGTAGATTTAATGTCAACACATAAGTACATATTTGCATTATCTTACCCAAATAATTATAAGGTCATCATGTGTCATCATTTGCCATCGGACTTAGGCAAATACAAATATAAATTTTCTAACACCTTTTAGATTGGTAAATATCATTTCATCATCGCTTTTATTAGTTATTCAGTTAATCCATCATGGGTCATCACTTACGTCATTGCGGTTAGTTCCATACCAGTAATATATGTAATACACATTGAGAAAACTGCGTGTATTCATTCGATTTGGAAAGATGAATACGGTCATTTTTACCCTGCTGCTTCTGGTATCAGGTAATGTATTGGGTCAAGAAAAACCTCCACATATCATTTTTATCGTTGTAGATGATCTTGGATGGAATGACGTTGGTTATAATAATCCCGTGTTCAAGACGCCTACGATCGATAGACTTGCCGGTAGCGGAGTAAAACTTCTGAATTACTACGTGGCAAGCCATTGCCTTCCATCAAGGAATATGTTGATGACTGGAAGACATGCTGTGAGTTGAAAATATTATTTTATTTTCGATTATGTGATTCGACTACGACTATACTCAAATTAGCAGACCAGATTAAAAAAGACAAAATCGTTGAACAAAAAAACAACTGCACAGAAATAGATGAAAAATATTGTTGTGATATTCTTCATTACATGATATATACTGATATTACAAAATTTACGCTGCGTTGACGGTGTTGCTTTATTTTTAAATAATGCATATTTTTCTGTATGTATCCCGTACATTTCAATCTGCTCTCGTGATACATGTTGCTGATTTCCAAATAGCATATTGAAATTTTAATTACGAGCACACGACACACATATAGAATTGCATTTGATATTCCTCGTTACTAATGTGGCAATAGGCGGATTAGTACGATAGACTTTGTTTCACTATCGTTTAATAATCTCTATATCTATAATAAAAAAACAGGAAAAGATACAGGATGGAAGACGAAAACCAAATATCAGTTGTATTGTAACTCCTATTCTCATTTACCACATGCTTTTTTTCACTTCAAGATTCAACTAGGAATTCAGCGCCATGGTTTCGGATACCATCCTCGGTCCTTGCCATTGGACGAGACTACTATAGCACAGCCGCTGAAACAAGTTGGCTATTCAACCCACATAATTGGTAAATGGCATTGTGGGTTTTACTCGGATAATTGCTTGCCTCATAACAGAGGATTTGACACATTTTTCGGTGAGCATTTTAAGTATCATTCAAATATCAAATGTCATGCTTTGAATTATTCATAAGTTAATGAGGAAGCATATGATACATTGTTGATTCCAATGCACTAGCACTTTAACCGATTGGTAAATCTTTCAATTTATTTTGAGTATAGTTGAGAAACACTGCCTCGAAAATGAGCGTTGTCGAATATAAAAAAACGCTCTTTTGGCTAATGTACGAGCCCGAAGAAGCAAAGCTTGAACGATTTTTTTCGGCGTTTATATCCGAGTACCCACGTTCTTGTGTTGTTTCCATCACTAAACCAAAGGCCTGAAAAGTGGTTTAAATGAGTAAGAGTGGTATTTTTACGTAAATCAAATCTAGTGCTATGATCGATTAATATATAAATATTAAATATAATTCCTAATTTTCAGTGGCGTATTATTTGTTTACTTATTCAATTATGCAAATAGGTTTCGTTGGAGCAGGCATAGAGCATTATACACACTCCGATCATTTTAATCATATGCACAACCTCAGAAAAAATGATGATTGCATAGCTAAGCAGTATATTGGTAAATATTCCACAACAATTTATGCAAATGAAGGAAAGAATATAATTAATGCCCATGATCAAAACAAAGTAAGTTTATTTTAGGTTAATGACTGATAAGTTTATTATCTTAAAATACCATGATACATTCTAATTGATCACTAATTGATAGATATATACCGTGATTCATATGTTATAAGTGTTTCATCCAGCAAGCAGTTGCAACAAACATTATACTTTGATACTGTTGAGTCAACAAAATGTACAAATTTGCAGTAAACTGATATATTGTAATATCTTCATCTTCATATCACAGCCATTTTTTCTTTACCTGTCATTCTCCGCTGTACACACACCTCTTGAAGTTCCATCCTCGTATTTGAAACAATACGAGTCAACAATATATGACGAGGATAGACGAACATATGCAGCGATGACATCATGTGTAGACGAGGCTATCGCGAATATCACTGAAGCCCTTGAAGAGAAAGACATGTTGAAAAACAGTATAATCGTTTTTACTTCTGGTAATAAGTAATACAAACACATTCATAATATACCTGCTTGTGATAATTTTATTAATGTTTGCTTATAAAATGAACACTGATTTGTTATCACGCCATTATTATGTGTGCCCTTGGAGGCTGTGGTATGTGATATTGTTGAAGAAATGCTTGTTGAACTTCAACCGCCATGGTATTTGAAAAATTGTCGTTAGTATGTAGACGTATAGTACAATGAACACTCTTATCACATGCAATTATTGTTACACAACGAGCTTGTTTACGTTATCACACATATAGGTAATCAGTTGGCAGGATCAGCTGCATGTCATTTAACATAATAATGAAGGTCGAAAATCACTGTTTCTAAATAAATTAAAAATTCATTATCTGACCAGAATCCGTCAGATAATACTATCCAGTTCAATGTTCGTAATTTCAGTTTTAGTGTGTTCCAAATGTTTGCTAACTTAATGTATGCATATATCATTGCAGACAATGGCGGTGCTGTAGAAAGATCGGCTGGCAGCAACTGGCCTCTGAGAGGAGGAAAACATACAATTTGGGAAGGAGGTGTAAAAGCAGTTGGGTTTGTTTATGGTGAATTGCTTCCACATCACTCACGTGGTACTGAGAATACAGGTTTGATGCATATCACAGACTGGTTTCCAACGTTAGTAACATTGGCTGGTGCAAATCCACATGTCGGAAAGAAGCTATACGGAGTTGATCAGTGGAAGATGGTAACGTATGTGCGACACTTACGTATCAATCTTCATTGTGTGAAACCGTGATCTTAGTGTTTCCCGTTGTTGTTGCTGTGCCAGTATTCGGTTGGATAGTATGTTTTTACTAAAATACATGCAAAAAGGTAGTCGTACAATATGAATTGTTTCATTGATATCTTACAGTGGGGAAGGAAAATCTCGGCGCGACGATGTGCTGATTGAACTTGTGAAAGATAATAAAGCGAGTACACGCTATAGAACTGGTATATTTAAAAATCATCCTTTTGACATTACAACACGTGCAGCGATGAAAATGGGAAAATGGAAGTTATTGACTGGTCCAATTGGAGGTGAGCGTTTCTTTATCAATATTACCCGTATACAACAGTTTTTGTGTGAACAAAATATAATTATTTGTTTTTATTCTGTTGTTTTGTGTTTGTTTGTGTATTAGGAGCAAGTGATTGGGTTAAACCCAAAGAGATGAACTCCGAGCATAGTGTAATAGAGGATCCTGATTTCGACGCAACACGTATGGTGCGACTATATAACATAGAAGACGATCCAACTGAAACAACTGACTTATCAGAGATAAATCACCATATTGTAGCTGAAATGCTGGCAAAACTACATAACTTTTCCAAAGAGACCTTGCTTGGCCAGTCACGAATATTTCCGCGTGCTAATTTTGATGGGATGGGAGAATGCATAAGTCCATGGGTATAACGCATGACATCATATACATCAGACATGTAATATAGGTGTAGTAGAAAAATAAATAAAACACAATATGCAATAGCAAACCTATTTTTACTGTCATTTATACAATATATGGTAATGTGTTGTTTGTTTTTTTTCGCAACACATGCTTCATTTTTTTGTTGCCAAACAAAACATAAATCAAACGTAAACCAGCATAATTTTGCATAATTGTCAAATGGTAGCAAACTCTTTTGTTTGTGTTATTATTTATATATTGGGTATGCTATGTAGTGAATTTCTTAAATTGAAATTTTTTGAAAACACATTATGTGAAGAATTGCTGAGCAGAAACAATGTAGCTGGTCGTCATCAGAAACTAACAGAAACATATACGTATTTGAAAACAATTGCGCCGAAAAGCTAACCGGGAGTAGTTGGTAGTTCAGAGACGTAATCGTTATTTACTGTAAATTTATGTGTTTAAAAATATTACACATGTTGTCCTCACTTCAAAATCACTTACTTGATTTATAATCAAACACAATAAGTGTTTTTCTTAAAATCGCAAATTAGTAGTTTTTTAAGTAAAACATATTTATTGTTTTTTGATTAAACATTAAAAATGTGTATAAGCTGCCCCCACTTAAAGTGTTAATAATGTGCATAATTGCGAGAAGTGTATATTATGAAAACACTTTTATTGCAACATTTCAGGGATGTATTTGCACATAACACATTACGTGAAGGGTTTCTATTAGAAACACGTTTGGAAAAGTGTTTCTACCAGAAACATGTATAAAAAGTGTTTATTATCACAACACTATTAAAAGTGTTTTACTAGTCACACATTTTGTGAAGTGTTTCCACCAGGAACATGTACAAAATGTGCTTATTATCACAACACTTAAGTGTTTTACAAGGCACAAATTTTTTAAAGAGTTTATGATCACGACACGTAGAAA
Source organism: Saccoglossus kowalevskii (assembly GCF_978046115.1). Lineage (NCBI taxonomy): Eukaryota > Metazoa > Hemichordata > Enteropneusta > Harrimaniidae > Saccoglossus > Saccoglossus kowalevskii. The sequence continues at coordinate 12,419,098 of NC_140650.1, read as the reverse complement.
AATGTCTCAACCGAAGACATGTTTTAATTAAGTATTTATTATCAAAACTCTTTAAAAAGTAATTTCACTAGACACACATTTTGAAAAAAAATATAATATATAGAAATATATATTGAAAAAAAAGTATTTATCATCGCAACACTTTCAAAACAGAGACACATTTTAAAATGTATTTACAGTGATGTTAAAAAATCATTAACACAATCATTTTTGAAACAAAATATGTCAAATGATGCGTTCTATAATCAAGCACTTTGCACTATTGTACAGTAATAATAACAAATCACATAATCAAGTAAGTATTTATTCCCGAATATAAACATTAATAAGATAAGTCCGAGTGTAACATTTAAAAAAAACAGACATATATAAATATATTATCAATCGCACGGAGAAGTGTTGACTTATGTGCAGCTGAATTTGAAATTCAAACCTTGCTTGAAACTGTAGATATAATATCCAATATTTGTGAACATTGACACTTCAAAACAGATGAGTAATGAACTGAAACGAACAATAACATTATTGCACCCTTTCGTCACTGGCATAAATGAAAATGCCCAATCTCTCCCATGTGGTACTGTTGTCTCGAATGAAGTCCCTGTGGACATATCAAATTCCTGGGGGAAATAGTGGGACAAAAGAATATTAATTTCAATTATTGCGACCCCTCTCATACTCAATCTTCGAATCTGTATATATGCACTACATCTATTCTATTTCATTCATCTTTCACTTTTTAATCCGTCAAATGGGTTGATTGCTTATTTTCATCACTTCTAAAATCAACCCTAAAACGGAGAACGTGGTATTTTAAAACTATATTTACCTATTAGTTCTTTTCGCATAAAGGACGAGGTCACTGAACCAATAATAACACATATTAACAAGACAAAATTAATTCCGAATGTTAGCAGTATCATCTAGTCCGCTGCGATCGTTCTCTTAAAATCTGAAAAGCATGATACCATAACAATCCAGTGAGTAATGTTCAATTCATTATCATTAAATAATTCATTAGGCACTGCGATATTTGAATCAGAAATATGCGATGTAAAATAGTATTGTTGTTATAAACTAATGCGCATGTAATGTGAAAACGAAAATATGACCACCCACAATTAAAACGAACTGAACTGCATTTTTCTGTTACATTCTGCAACTATGATTTTATTTGGTAACTCTCGTCTCCTTGGGGTGTCGGCATAGACATTATGCAATATGGAATTCTCCGGTCCTGTAAATGCATGAACTTGAGTTTAATCAGTTCTCGCATATAAAAGAATAAATGGAAGCCGCTGCAAATAACAATGAAGTACACAACTGCCGACGCTGGCTCTATCAATTAACACTTTCCACACGCTTCGTAACGGAGTAACAATATCATCATACCTCCAGGTTTGTTTAGGATAACTTCCGGTTCCCTTCCTTCCTCAGAAAATCAAAAAAGACATCATTTAGTTGTTATTGCTTCTTTAACGAATATGCCACCTGTCCACACACTCCCAGTAGTATAAATCAATCATGAATGAGCGTGCTGACGACACAAGTTACTTGTTACTTGAACACGCAACATACATTAGTGTTCATCGTAAACACCATCGTTTACGAAAGGTATCACAAAATGTGGCAAAGTAGTGGCAAACTAATTTATTATTCAATATTTGTTTTCATATTGTATTTATTCTATTTATTAAATTTCTAAATAACAATTAAATGGTCATATATTAGTAGAAGCTTAGAGAAGCTATTTAAATTAGACGCAAATTAGCACCATATTGGAATTTAACACCGAGGCTCCGCCAATAGAATAAAAGCTGTAAGGAGATTGAATCTACTGATTAGATCACAGGGGATTAACACCTGTCTAGCGCTGCGTCATCCAGCTCACGAACTCGAGCATTGATAACAACACCGTCCATGTTTGATTCCTTCGGTTCTTCAACTTGTGACAGGTATATAGTATGCACACTCGCAAAATACTAAAAGCGACAACTTTTTCGCTACATGCACAGTATGACTTGCTGACAAATGTGACGTGTGTGAGCATTTTTCCAATAAATATGCTGCATACAGTCAATAATAAGTACTGTGTACATTATAGTTGCATACCGTAGACGGCATATAGTGTACTGTATATGAACATTTATCTAATCGGGTGTTTTAGGTTCAAGCATTGCATGTGTATTTATTTTGTAAGGTGCTTCAATATAAAACAGTTTGGAAGAAAGGTGTTTTAATTACTCTTATGAACTTGTGTACATAAACATTTCTAAACATGCATAGACGAGTGTCTTCCTTTTTAACATTACATGTGTGTTTACTTTAGGAAGTGCTTCAAAATAAAACAAATTGGAACAAAGTGTTTTAGTTACTCTCATGGATACAAATGTGTTCTATATATTAACACTTTGCGAAACATTTACAGTCTGGTGTTTTAGGTTGAAACATTGTTGGTGATTTTGCTTTCTGAAGTGTTTGAAATTAAACATTTTTCGAGAAAAATGTTGAAATCACATGTGGAATGTGATTAGGGCTACAACTAAACAGTTAGACTACGAAGAACTTAATTCAACACGTGTCTCGATTTCTAGTTGTACGTAGATTGGGCAGACCATATATGTTAGTGTTTGACAGAAAATTATTTTCTGATGGTAAAACGCACATACTAAACTATCAGATAAGGATTATTTGAATCAAAGTCAACGAACATTGAAATTACGTCATTCATTTCCTGTTTCAATATCACGAAAAACTCTTGCACGTTTTTCTCATATGATATTTCCAGGATGATAATGCAATGTTACCTTGTTGAAAAGCAAAACAAATGAAGTTGCATATTGAAGAAACCAATTACGATAAACTGTCGCATCTGTTTTCATAATGCATTTTTCACTATTACATGCCCAGTGTAAATTAAAAATACTTCAAATTGATCCCAACATTTGTCTCTCTGTTTGTTAGTGCTGTACAGTTGCTCTTACAGGATTCATTTTTGAATTGTGCGAATAACTTGATCGCGTGTTTGCTTCGAACTCATTAAACAATATGCATGACGGTTACGAATACACACAAATTCTGTGCCTGTTTTCTTGTTATATGTACCGTTAAATGTACAGTTTATTAAAAACAGTTAACACGATGAAAGTACATGGTGTCAGGGTACAATAGCGCATATTTTGTTACTGATAAAACAGATGCATACAAAAACGTGTTATACAGGAGATAACATCTTGAATCTTTGATTGACAACATATGTGTGAGTTTCTATTTCATAAAAGCATTGACATTCGAATTTGAACTAATACTGTTCTTCTAATGGCCGATTTCTTCCTTCACTCATATGAGATAAATTTCTACAAAAACTCAATAATATATAATCAATCAATATTGATGATGTACATTCCACCACAAATCCGTCCATCATTAATTATATTTGTATAATACATCGACCTGAACGTTCACGTTTAATAAAACCAACCAAACAATCAAGTACTTCTGCCCCATATTTAGATGTCCTTGAATTTGACTCTACTTGACTGTATAATTTTAATTTTACCTTATTCATTTTTTGTAGAAATATCCCTAATCTAACCTACACATGGTGTATTCGATATATGTCACAGTTCCTGTTTTTATGCCACTAGGTCAATGTTTTTGAGTACATTCAAAAGGTTTTTATAGGCGATATCATGAACTTGTGATAGAATACGACAAATCTCCAAAGCAGATCACTTCTGCGTCTTTTTTTTTCTGATGTTGAAGGTCTTGGTCTGAATCTTTAGGATCATATACAAATCTTTCGAACATTACTTTTGGCGAATAATTCTGGACCGATAATTTCATCTCTCGTTGCACTGAACACTTTGTCCTATATATGTGTGTATGTGTAATTTGTCCTATATACATTATTATTAGGTCAGTGAAATACTTGTACGAATGAAATTTAGATTAATGGATAGGTATGTAGCGCAACTAGACATGGTTGAAACTTTCATCATATTAGAAATGAATATATAAGGTATATATGCAGCTGTAACTACCCACCTACCTAACTACGACAATTTATTTATAATTATTGGTTCATCATTATTCCAGTCGCGCGATATCCGTAATATGATACTTCTAAACGCGAGAAAAATTCATCGAAGAAAGAAACTACATGAAAAATATTCACAAACTGATTCACACATATGACGATTGCGGGGGATTGGTGTTTTGTTTGTGATCTCACTCGTCATTACATTAATTCCCATATAATGACGTCACTCTCTTTATACATTCGACATATGACAACAGAGAAATCATTAATCGACTGAGTAGTGTTGAGTGGAATATAAACTAATATATTACATACACGGCCATAGTAGATATGTTGAACAATCGAGCGATAATTTAAAGGTATTGCTGCTATGTATAATTCTAATCGTCATTTTCATTTCACACCATTTGCAGGTTATACGCTACTCTATTTAAAGCAATACATTGGCGTTCCAAAAGTTCTATGTTGTTTTTGATACCTGAATCATATATTGAGATTGTCATGTATTTTATTCATCTCTTGAATTCGCTGCAACGCCGAGAATACATTATTTCTCTTTGTTATGAATGAACACTTCAAACATTTCCGTCATTGTAAAATTCTTTTGTTTTTATGGAGTAAAATAAAGTATTTTCATCAAATATATTGTAATTGTTCAAACATGAATTGTTGAACACGCCATATATTTTGTAAATTCACTCAGCTTCTTTTATTCATAATATATATCATGCAATAATTTCGCAAGTTTGAGCCGAATGATATCAAACATCTTCATTTTCAACTGCACGCACAGGAAACGTGCTTGTATGTGTTATTGAATACGAAAACCTATTAAAAAAGTTAAACACTGAAAATACGGATATATGTCAGATACACGTGTTATACAATTATAACAGAAAGTTAGATAAATTGTCATTAATCACCATAGATATGTAATCCACACGTTCACTAGATTGATGTATTACATGTATATTGAATCAGCTGCGCGTGAATGGGTAAATACTAGACGTCGATGACGTACTTCATCTATTCGTTAGCCGAGTATACAAATACGCCTGTCAGCCTTTTTAAATACACATAATGCTGGCATATAATATCAGCCGAATCAAACAAAGTTCAGTTCAGTGAACTTCCTGAATAAAATATTCATATATAATTAAGATAGAATGGTATCTCACTCGTTAGGATCATCGTACACATGTTATAACATGTTAACAACAATTAAATTTTGGAGCAACCATTGGTTTTCCAGTGACCACAATTTAGCTCACAATGTGGCATTTATGGTGTCAAATACTTCCAGAAGTTGAATGAAGATGAATAGCTTGTAATACAATATATAGCATCAATGTGTCTACTTACATATTCACTGAGGTGGTGTATCCCGCATGCGTGTGTTGTGGTAAAATTAGTTACGGTCTCCTGGTATAAGAGACCGACTAATGGTAGTTTTATTGTCTGATTTCTCATAGATTATTACTTTGTTCATTTCAAAGTACGATTTAGAAAATTCAGTGAAAGTAAAATAGTTTTTTACTACAAAATTAAAACGGAAATTACAAATTCATGACAGCATATGAAGTTTCTGAAAATGTATTACCACAACGACACATGTCTATGATCGTAAATGTTCAGTCCTGCATGTGTTATATGTAAAGTGCCTAATTATAATTTGTCATGTGCTTGTTTGACAAGACGGGGGATGTTGTTTGATCTGTTTTGGCGCGTGTTGTTAACTTTATTTTGCGATTTAACCTTACGCAGCTGCTTGTGAATGTAATTCAGTTCTTTATATTGAAACAAAACAGACAGCAACTGTAATCTTACGATCAAATATAGATCTGCTAAATTTACGATATTATTATTCAAAACAAAGATCGATATTAGCAGCGGCTGTTCAACGTCTCGTATGTGTTTCGTATTTTGAACACATACTGATATAACTATATCGCTACCACGATATTCACCTCAAAGAATGACCTCTGAGTGTCACATTTCCTAAATAAATATGATTTTTTTTCAGATATTCCTGTTCTTTTTGTAGAATGAATATAAAAATATAATTTTAAAGAAATTTTATTGTAAATAATTTATTGGCATATCATGTAAGACCAATATAATATTATGTAATCAGATAAACTATTTGATTTTATTCAGATGTGTTATATGTTTGTAAAATGCGAATTGCTGTGTTATGTCTGTCATCGTTTCGGCCTATTTGAGATGCTGGACGGAACTTGGCTCAGTGATTTGGAACTAATTACGAGATAACCGTCGCTTTTCTGACAGTTTGGTATTTGTAGTTATTAATGTAGTAAATTATTAATCAAAGATATGACGTATTTAGTACTTAGTGTGATTGGCTGTATGATTGAAGGTTACGCCTTAGAGTCTTTTTACTGCTTTGTAATTGGTTAGAGTTTTGAAAATGAATAAAGTTGTTTGAGTTGGTCTTGGAGAGTGCACTACGATAGATGCAGTCTAGAGCAGTCCTGGAGAGCCTTGGGGCGAGTGTTGACGCAGTCTAAAAGAGTCTTGGGTCAGCCTTGCGATAGTCTTGGGGATTTTTCCCCAGGGCGCCGTGTCTTATAGAGTGCTCGAAAGACCGACTAAGACGAGAGTTGAAACGTATTTCGTTGTGTGTGTTTTATTTGACTGTAAACTATAAGTGGCTTTCTCGATCCCATAACTCGAGGGGACGAGATATAGAGACTAGACGAGATTCCCCCTGACACGTGTGGAGAACCCCGAGAGAAAGGATTTTACCCCTGATAGTGCACCGAGAAACATATTATTTGAACACTTCATTGCCTGATGTTTGGCCACTGCAACTCTTTTCGACATTAAACGTACAATGGCTGAAGTATTTATATGCAAATTTGGAAACAGTCATGCGATGATCAACCTATCGAATGTTTAATTTCGTTAGTAGAATCGATGTGTTGTGCCAAAATAACGCATGTTATGTTTTTTTTTGTTTTTTTTTGCTGCAGATTTGGTCTTGTTTTCAACAGTATTTTGGTAGATATTACAATGATAAACGCGTTGTATTATCATGCTTATGCTAACAACTCATTATATTATATTATTATGTAACTTCTAACGTCTTCTCCCGTTCTAGAGTAATGCATACACCAATATAATACACCAGAATTACCAGTGTACATTACACAACGTTACCATCAGCTTATTTAAGAGAAGTTGATATATGCTGGTGTTGTTGCATTACTGCGTGTCTATGGCTTGTCACTATATGGATACTTAATAATGATTGTTGAAATATGTAACATTGGTCTTCAGTTAGTTCACCGGCCAACAAATGGGACTGTAAGACTACTTCGGAGAAAAATTCATTGAGGGAAATAAAGAAGTTCATGGTGTATATATCAGTTTTGATCCGTACACAAAGTTTGTATTTTAGCTTACAGAGTACAGCTGGTATACGTAACTCGAGTTTGAATATTGAGAATTAGAGATAAGTATTATTTCTTCGCAAGGCTGTACACATAAACATAAACATAAGAATGATATTACTGGTAGTAGGAATACCCAATGTACATATAAGTCAAGCAGTTGACCTTACATCTGCATATCTAGACTTCTCATGTAAAGAAATATTAAATTAGTTTATGTTTCGACTGGTTTGTAGTTTACAATTCACAGTGTATATATCCACTGGTAAGGGTGTGTCAGTGACAGAAATGTTGAAAATTAAAGTGTACAATGTTTTATTAATGTTTTTGCTTTACGTGTATTATTGAGCAGATTATTCAATAATTGATACTTATACAATGCTAACCCTTAATATAATTTATGCTATTAGTATTAGTATGAATCCCAACGAGAACATTGCACAACTGATTTCAGTATATGCAAAAAGAATTTAAAGAATCCAAATTAGAATTTATGCCGTTTTTTGGAACTTTGTGAATACTAAATCATGCAGAATCTGTCAGTACATGAAAAATACTATTCAACTTTTAAAATAAACAAATGTCTTGGAAAGGACTCCACAGTGTAATACTATTGCGTCAAATATGCAAATAACGTACATTTACGCAGATGTAATTTAATTTATGCCTTTTGTTTTACGTTGATTGTAAATAACAATGTTTACTCAGACTACCATGTCTGTCTAATCAACTGTGTTGCGGGGTCATTACATAACATTGGATTGATACAATTAATTATGTGTATTTTTTTACTATTAAGGTCATTTTAATATTCGACTTTTAAAATATAGTAAAATAATAAATATAGTATTGTCTCGTCTATATTATACAAATGTTCATCCCAACAGAGGTGGACATGCAGTTTTAGCGACCCGAAGAGCACAATGTCAACCTAGGCGAGGCAAACATAAACGGCGCCGTCACAAGTAAATCCACGACAGGATTTTTAGGGAGCGAAATGCGCAATCGCAGATCGAATGTTGCAAAGCGTGTAGCTGAGTGCGCCGGCGAACCGTAGACAAGCGCGACTAAAAATCACGCGAAATCAACTACAAAATCCTAGTTATTTCTTCAACGAGGTAGTCAAATAGTGAACGCAAACCTGACAAACTAATCATTTCATGAATATTGCCACGTATTGTGATCCCTTGACAAGTTATTGGCGTAAATCAAATAACTTCAGGAGAAAGGTACCCGGATGGAGGTAGACATACGAATATGGCAGCAGGTCGACACACAAATATGTCTACCTGCGCGAATCTGATTGGATATCATGGTCACGAGGTATAATAAGATGTAATTGCGCCGTGGCGATGGATCAAGTAATGTTATAGACATATTTATTTACAATAATCAAGAATAATTATGATAAAATCACACTATATTTCCTTTTTAGGAAGACGGCAATGTTTTTCAGTATTTGTGTTTAGTTGGTGATATCATAAAGATAACAAATATTACGAATGTTCGTCATGTGAAGAATCCTTACTACATATTTTTGTGTTATTGTTAACCACTGTCAGGTACCCTACGCAGATAAGCAACCTTGGTTCGTTTGTTGCCCAAGGCATAGCCATCAAACACACTGTAAACAATTCGACAGTCTATCTTCACTGAAGAATATTGTTAGCACGCTATCGAAGGGATCATTTAATATTCTGAAAAAATGTCCTTCCGTTTAGACTTGCAATGAATTACGTTGTAAATTGCTAGAAATGATATTTATGAATCGTAAAATGCAAAATATCATTATCATTCCTAAAGGGAGATGAAATATACTTTAAAGATATTATAGAATTGAAACACATACTTCGCATTGCCGCGTATAGTTAGTGTATTTCCCTAAATAGAGAACTTAGTTGTGATATTTACCTACTTATACCAACATCGCAGTGATTATAGAAACGTAAACATTGTGACGATTAAGTTACACAATTTAATGGATGGTGCGGGCACAAAGTTATCAATTAGTCGTGGAATTCGGACTAAAGTGGTTTGTCGCAAATTTGCTGTGTACTAAAACATGTTATATCAACATTTTTGATATTAATTGGCTAGCAGTATTTTAGATGATGGGAAATGTATATGTTGCATAATTATATCATTTCAGTATCAGATTCCAAAATATGGACACAGGTACATTTAAAAATTAAATCGAATTCACTATTTAATTGTTATAATTTGCATGGTGAATAGTGTGTTTCACGGATGTTAAATTGCGAAATACATATACATGTCTGACACTTGAGTGATGTACATTCTGACAATATCCATGATTGAACGTTGAATACGCATCCAATTATAAATTATTTTTGGGATATTAACCCGTAATTATCAGGGGACTGTAAATGACAATGATTGATGTCACGCTCTGTGTCACTATGCCCGGATGTTCACGCATGAACTATTTTCATCTGTTCTATTTAAATATCCAAATATTTAAATCTATGTCACGTTTACAATAAATATATATTGAAATGTATGCAATTTTTAAAATCATAACAAGCTAATTATATTAATTTGTTTTGACCTTGTTTTGAGATAGACAAACTTGCCTTTGAGTTAGTTAAACATCAAATAGAATAATTGATAAATGCGTTCAACAAAAATGTATTAAGGAAATTCAAGATACAGACGCCAGCGGGCGACATAACTTCAGTTTGAAACACATAATTCTATGAAATACAATTTCTTTTTTTATTCATTATTATTTTAACAAACCTCTTCGATTTCAAAGACGCATCAAAGCGGGTCAAGAACTGTTTCTCGTTACTGGGAATAATTATGTCAAGTTCAAATGTCAAGGCAAGCGCAGTTTTCTACTTTTCCGACAAGGAGTAGTGTTCGAAATTACAAAAAAATAATTACCCGTCAAACAGTATATCATTCGTGTAATTAATAAACATTTTCCGTTTCCCGCTCATCTTTCCTTTGTCATTATTTACTGTATAAATGTATGTTAATTTACAACAATCCGAACATGTCTTCAATTGTATGGGGTGGGTATACCACCAAAATTAGCTCGATTACTTATTAAAATTATTTCGTAATTATCTGCAGATGAACAACTTATTTATATATTATGCATTATTTATTATCACATTATCTTGCAATATTATTTTAACATTATCATTAGATTAATTGTTATTATTTATTTAGCTTTCATTTAGGCATTAGTATTATTTTTGCGAGTATTTACCTATCATATTATTTCTACATCCTCATTGCATTATTTTTTCCTCTTTTACCTATTATGCCTTTATTAAGATATGTTTTACTTATTTGGCATTTATTTGTACATTTGTACATTCGTATTATATTATGTTTTTATTATTTGCATATTTCAAAATCATTTATTCAATCATTCGCTACGGGTGTTATGTGGAAAGCGTGGCATTATTATCGCCGAGTTTTTCTATTCACAGTCCATGACATGTTTCGCAGACGACTGTATACAAAGTGCCGCCTGGTTGCAGACGCACTTGTTAGCGGGAGTTGTTTCATTGTTAACGAGTGAGCGGCAACTCAGGGTAAAGTATGAGAATTGAAATTGCTGAAATCCAAGGGTGGCGCCAAGACTTAGAGATCGACTATCACAGAAAGCCGAGTTCTATGGCAATTTCCTAATGACATAAACTGTCTGTTCAGCCATCATAGACAAATAGTCGTGTCTGTCATACAGTGTGTTGTGTATTTTCACCGAATAAAATTATACAAATGCATTTTTCAACGTCTTCTTGGTGTTAAATTATCATCCCGATTCGATGTTAGGTCATTTTTTACACGTCACTGAAACACATCAACTCATCAAAATGTATGGAATATTGGTTGACCAATTTATTGAACCTCAAAACGTACCAGTCATGTTAGGAATACAATTCGTAAAGTCCTCGTTCAAGCTAGAATCCAAATTTCCATAAATCCTATAATTTTTTTCCCGGGAAAATATTTGTTCATTCAGCATTCTATTTTTCCTGTGAAAGTTAAGCTATGGGACCAACTAAGATCATTTCCATTTATGTTTCTGTCCACCTAAAAACCGATTAATCTTATACTCAACTTTCTATATGTATTACAACTATGGTGAGCTTATTTTTATTTCACGTTTTTAGTGGCTAAACCGAATGAAACTATATCCAAGTTATAATAAGATAATAACAGTTCCACTAACTCAAATATATCAACATATTTTGAACAACCTCTAACACGATACACCTGGTAAAACACACATAGGAACGTCGATCAGTTCTTCGATTATGTTATGAAAATGAATAACAGCGGATTATCGATATTTATAACTGTTTGTCCGTCGTCCGTCGGCGTCCGTAATCATAGTGATGAATAGAGCTTCAATTTGAATATAAATATTATACTTGATTATATTTTGGATCTTCATTCATGACATTCACCTTTATAAAAACTACTACAAGACTAATTGTCTTCTAATAGTCATCTTTTTAAGATATATTGTATGTCAAACATATACACACATAATATTGTCAGGCCATTGTTAGAGTTAAAAGTAATATGTAGGATATTTATTTGATATATTTAGCTGATACACATGTTGTTCTCATATTGTCAGTATTGTTAATTCAATAAATAAATATTGAGTTAAATAATATTTTACAATAAACTATTTTTCACCAAAACGTTAATATTAAAACCAAGTATATTGTCAACACTCCCTGACATCTATTTACGGGCGATAGTTTTGACATTAACACGAAAGGAAAAATAGCTATTTGTGACAGACATGATAAAGATTTGTTTGAGATGCTACATATGACAAACGCATGTTATTTAATGTCCAAGAATGATATTTTTCACCAATCCCAGTGAAGGCAATATTTCCGATTAATTGAATAGTTAGTATGAATAATTCATATGATACGAGTATGGATATGTATTGAATTAACTAAAATGCATGACGCATACACAACTGTTGTGTTTGTCTATCAATCTCTCCATTTTTCGACCTATTATTTGTAATTATACGTCTGATGCATGGAATATTTACTTGCCATTATGTATAACAACAGCTTATGTTATATTAGTTCGTGACGATACAAACTGTGTGATTGAAATCAAAAACCACTTGCAACATGTATATATGCAAATTTGTAATAATATTGAGAAGTTTAGTGTTTTAGTTTTTTTTTCTCCGAATAAATAACCAAGTAATCATTACAGCATTATGCTGATACACAACCCCACTAAGGAAAACGTTGAATTTAATAAACGCATAATGTCATTGAAAGTAAATCAAGTTATTAAAAATCGCAGAACAATAGTTACAGAATATGTGCTTGTAAAACAACAAGTCAAAATAGCACCGCTGTTCAAGTAGAGCATTGCTTGTTAACGTAACCTTTTTGAGGTCCCACGCTGGTAAACAAATATATCAAGTATCAAAGCAGTTTCAAGAAGAAGTAGAAAATAGCATTTTAACCAAAAATGTCTAAGATATTTGCCAAAAACAATCAAGTACAATCATGGGCAGTATCCAAATCATGTTGATAACTAAAATTTAAAAAGGAACTTTGTGATGAGCATATGACGTTGAAAAATGTAATGTAATGAAGACAATATTAAAGTAGAGGAAGCCTTTATTTGATTGGTTAACACAATAAATATTAAAATCGACAATATATGTCAAACAGCCTACGTCGAATTTGAATCGAAAAGATGACAGCGCCATCAGATAACTCAAATGAAAAAATAAAACACAATCGAAATATCATGATTGCGAACACTAGATGGCGAACTTTACTCGCACGTAAATAGAGTAAAGCATATGCGTACATATATATCTAATATAATTCAAATAAAAGAAGTACACACGTCAAGATGTACGTATGACGATGACATACTAAAGCATTCCGTATTTCGTATTCATATAATGAACATGAATATTAATTATGTGAGTCGAAAGAATAAGGGAGGAAGTTTGATTTAACGTAAGTTTAATATTTTACTCACTTACTTGACCGTGAATATTAATATTTTTGGCACATTTTGTGTTGCTCTTTGTCACGATTTTTGAATATTCAACTTAAACGGTGAAAGATGTAAAACACTCGCGTTGTTGTTGTCACTGCTCAGGAGTAAAATTACGTCCATTAAAAAAGACATATAGCACCGGAAACAATAAGATTCCCCGTTCCGTAAACAATAGTATCATCACTCATTACAAAAACGCCCACGTTTTCTCTCATATTGACTAAACGACGTCACAAACCGTGACGTTTTAATTTTAATTTTTCTTTGTCTACATTGTAAGCAGAAAAGCTATCAAATTAATCATGTCATTAAACACAAACAATTACACAATGCAAAATGATTTTCATTGCAGCTTCGGGCAACAATCCCGAATTATTACTACAAGCAAGAAAAAAAAGTATAATTTTCACGAGAATAGAGAATGCATTCATGCTGAACAGACGTGCATCGACATTCGTTGCCCGGAGGTCGATGCAATCGCCGTACTGCCTGAGTGCATTCTCATGGCATAAAAATATGGAGACTCTAAATTACTGAGATGTTCCAGTGATTGATCTTTTAAAGATTCAGAAATCGGATACAAGTTGTATAATATTACCCATGGCGATTAAACGTATGCTTTTCATACGATGAGAATTATATACCGATTTTTGTATTAGTTCAGCCGGCAATACCACTGTAATAATGACGTTCCTTTTACGTAGTCTTCCTAATTACCAGCAAATAAGACCCTCAATTTATTTCATTAAACGACGAAAGCTGTCGCTGAAAACTCAAGGAACCTAATTTCTGTGCACAAGGACCATCGAAAATGTTGATCAGGTAATTGATCCAATCCTGAACACTACATTTTTTTCTTTGAAGTAGGTATTAGCCGCAATGTTCCTAATTGGTTTTGCTCAAGACTTCGGGATGTTCTGTAATTTCATCTTCTTGTCCGATTTCCTAATCATTGTACTCATCATTGCTGCAATCGTATTCAAACGTGTTCGCTTTCCATGCGTCTCCAATTACATCGTAATCATTCAGTTCATTGTACATCGCAACTCCCGCTATCACCAAGATATATGTTTTTTATTTTTACGAGAACGACTAGTGTGTAGATAGCTGAATACAGTTGGTCATTAGGTTAGTTGTGTCAATCATTTCACTGACAAACTCGTAATTTCAATTATGCGTTTTATTGAATAATAAAGAAAATATCTAATGGTAATTTCAAATAATAACAAGGCAATGTATGACACAGTCCCCGTTCGATATCAAACTTAAATATATAGTTTTGTTTATGGTAATATAGTTGGAACATAACATGTCAGAGATATGGTTCCAGAAGCAGATACTTGATTATGATGATTTGTTTAACATTGAATTGATTGACATTCAGTCATCTTGTTTCTGATCGTCAAACGAGTACTTGTTCATATTGGAAGATACTGCTCTAGAACTATAAACAAAATGGCCACTGGCCGACCATTTTGAATACAGCTGTCAATATATCTATAACATGATATATAGTGAATAAAAAACAAAATCAGTCAAATCATTTCGCAAATACGTCTCTAGAACCGCATATAATCAGTCGAAGCATGGTAAAGACAAGGCACTAGAACTGCATTCATTAAAACAAAATGGCCACCAGTCAGCCATTTTAAATCTGATCTGAAAAACAGAATGACATGCATAAAGTCTCATAATGTCCAATGCATACATGTCGCATACGACTTATTTACCACTTCCGTGCCACTGAGAATGTTCTAGAACCGTACTGTGTCTGGGTGGAATATTCTAGATTTTTTTTAGAAACTGGTTGAATAGGTAATAGAACACTGTAGGAAGCAATAGAAGGTAATGAAACATTCTAGAAATTTGTAGTAAGTTCCAGACTCATGTTGTATGCTGATGTAATGGTCTATTTATAGACAGTGGGGGTATATATAGGGGAGTTGTTCAGCACTGAGTTCAGATCGGAGATGTCGTTGAATTGTATTGGAGTTTAAGTTAGTTTAGTTTAAGTTTAAGTTTAGTTTAAGTTTAGTTTAAGTTTAGTTATTGGAGTAGTGGAGTTTTACCGCGTTATTGTACTTGATGTTTGCAAAGTATAATAATACCAGTACCAGTTGAAACCTCATCTGTTGGCTCCGTGTTCGTATTTTATCATCGCCGCCAGGGAAGTCTTTCTTTTACTGTTGCCATTTTGGTATTTAAACCATCACATCTGTACTATACCAATTACGGTAATACTACGTTGCGTGTGACAATATACCACTTTTGAATACAAGCCATCAATAAATTCTTGTTTTTGATAATTTTTCAGCACAGACATGCCCGCCATTCGACCATCTTTAATCAGATCGTAGAACAAATTGTTGTTCAGATGTATAATATCATGTATGATGTATGTGTGAGGTTTGAATGTAATCAGCCCAGGCATGTCTAAAATATAGGTCCGGACGAACGGATGGACGCACGGCACACGGACGCACGGACATCACAACATACTCACTCGGTGCAAATTGGTGACAATATTCTCAGTGGAAGTCACCTGAGACAATTTGAATAAATCTATCACAAGTAGTATCAGACAGAATTAAAACTTTTTAGAAATTAAATGTATACTATATATGTGACCAAGGGATAAATGAGTATGGACGACAGAGGTATAATTATCTGGTACAACGAATTCCCGTACTGAGTTCATTTACCAAGATTACACAGGAGAGCGACACTGTAAATTACAGGAACTAAAAACCTAAAAGATATGAAAATACAATAATTTACAGTGAGAAAATTAACGATAATTCAAATAAAAAAATACATTTCACACTAATACTAGAGTTGCCATTCAATGAAAGCGAACAAAAGATTAGTTAAAGCACAAGTCAGGAACAAAGGGTTGCATGGTCATTGAAGCACATGGCCAGAACAATAGAAACAATCTACATACCCCGTCAGTTGGTCAAATCTAACAAATTCCACTCAGTTTGGCTTGTAGGAGTTAAAACTTTCCACACAGTTGAAATCAGCTGGACTTCGAACATTCGCAAACCAACTCCGAGCTGAATGGTTGCCAGAGAGGTGAAAGGACGAGATGCTCCTC
This sequence comes from Saccoglossus kowalevskii, assembly GCF_978046115.1. Taxonomy (NCBI): domain Eukaryota; kingdom Metazoa; phylum Hemichordata; class Enteropneusta; family Harrimaniidae; genus Saccoglossus; species Saccoglossus kowalevskii. The sequence continues at coordinate 12,402,504 of NC_140650.1, read as the reverse complement.
AGACGAGTCCAATGATGTTACTGACCCAAACTGACTTCTCAGTGCTGAGTTTCATTGGAAATATGCAAATTACTTCTAATCACTCATGTGTGCCTTTTTTGGCAAATTCCATGATAACTAATAAATTAAATTACTGAAAATACACAAATCATATTTCTTAAATAAATGGTTTAAATACATGTCTACATTATAAAAAAGTCAGTAGAAATAATCAAAAAAATATTACAGATTAAAGAGCGCCCTCAATGGCCAACTATACTTAGCTCACATATATTACATATATTACAACATAATATCATATCCTTTATATAATTCAGTGCAGCTCACCCTGCCACTGACGCAAGATCGTTTAATTTAAAAGAAGTCTAGGTCTTGCAGATAATAACTAATATGAACTTAAGAACCAAAACTGCAGTTATTGGCTGTGAATGCAAACCCCCGAGTACTGCAAATTGCTCTGTTGAACGTAGATGATCCCTGTAGATATTTGCACACATTTAGTTCAATATCCATCCCTGCTTCCCCGATCCTACTTTATAATATGTATCAAATTTGTATGTAAATATAAAACAATCCGATCTTTGTCTAATTCCTTTTTAGCTAAGAAAACAAATATAATACGTTTTGTCTCATCATGTGACCAAGAAAATCCATTAAGCGGCATATATGGAAGTGAATATTTTAACAAGGATACACTCGTTTCTTTGACATGCCCAGACCAATTCTTTTTAAAACAAGGTTTTATTTATTTATTTATTTATTTATTTATTTATTTATTTATTTATTTATTTATTTATTTATTTATTTATTTATTTATTTATTTATTTATTTATTTATTTATTTATTTATTTATTTATTTAGTTATTTAGTTAGTTAGTTAGTTAGTTAGTTAGTTAGTTAGTTAGTTAGTTAGTTAGTTAGATATTCATTTAGTTAGTTAGTTATTTATTTAGTTATGTTTATATTTATATAACAATAACAAAATACATATATATATATAACTATATCAAAAGAGAGTACAATGGCTGAAAATGTAAATAAATGAATGTGGTCTAAACAAGAAAATCGTCTATACGAAAACGTATTTGCGGATGTACTATTTTCCTTTCATTACAAGATCCCCGTTATATATGACATCGAACATTATAATACAACAAACAAAGGCATAGCCTCGTGGTGACGTCGAAGAATCACGTGGGATTCGACAAAAGTATTTTCACGCTTAATAATACACATTTTATGCTGGTCAGTTTTAATGAAATTGGGTATATTAGCGCAAAATTTCCTCTCAAACCTCGCCATTAGTACATGTATGTATGATTTATGTTGTCATTGTTATTAGCCAGTGAAAGAATATTTACAGTATACGTACTTTTAAAATAAATAGATACGAAATAACCGCCGCTAGTATGTATACATACTTATATTGCCTTTTAATACAATCTAACAGTTCAGGAAATAAATTATATTGTGAGAGTGAAATTTATCTCGTTGTGTAGTCGACAGTTTTGCACTTTAATAACGTTCTAATAGTTCTAATAAGTACGTGTATAATTCCCGGGTTCTGCTTTCAACATACATGTTCTAGCATGTATTATATAGTATTATAAATGGAATCTCAATGGTGGCAATACTAGTAAATTATTCCGTTTGTTTAGGTGTCTAGACATGAACAAATATATAATTGATTACTCGTATCACTACTGCGTTCTTCAACTACTAATCACATTCGACGTATCATAAAAGATTAGTAGTTTATGCCCAGACAAATGAGACGTGTATAATTTACCAGTGAAAATAGTCTTACTCATCGCACATTGCATTTGAGTAATATAGCTATTGAAATGTGTAATTGATAATTTGAATTATGCTTGAGTTAACTTGTTAAGTTACTGTAATACGTCTTACGTCAACACTGAACAATAATAAATAAAGTCCATGAAGAAATTCATGACATCGATATTCGAAGATTCAAAGACAATGTATGTATACGTTACATTCCCAATTGCTGAAAAGTGTGTACCGCCATGTACGTTCACAGTCTGATTTATGAAAATAAATAATATCAAGCAAGCATATGACGATTGGAAAGTGGAGTTTCGCAACGAAAGATATCTACGAGAGATGAAACTAATTATGGACTGACCCACAATGGTAAATTCGCATGTTCATTTTATTTCTTCTAATATATTTGGTATGCGGAAGTTCAATTACAAGTGTTCAGAATTAATGCAATTAGGTATACAAGTTGTAAATTTGCCATTGATAGCAATAGAATACATTTTTTGACAACATGGTTTTTCAAATTATTTCCATCGTATATGTGTCAGCAAAATAGGCTCATATGGAGATTGTAGAAATAGCCTTAAGATATGGAAATATGTAATATTACATTTAGACATTATTGATGTTATCTCAGTGTGAGACTGTAGAAATATGTTGAAATATACTCACTCAACGTGATATGTTAGACATTGTGATAAATGAAATTCAGACGTTAACTGCATAATTATCAATAAGAGCCGTGACATCTTATTGCCCTTGTGTATGGGCGCAGATGTATGAACAGTCGAAAAAAAAAATGATTGAAATCAACGAAAAATAAATCCATGTTTGAGTTTTGGATTTACTTTCATTTATTTTACAGAAACCAACATTATGTGTAATTTTATTTCGTTAACCGAATGGTACGCTCTATAGTCAATCTTAATTTGATCTGGACTGCGATATACGTTCCACTTTAAAATGATCTACGATATCGATGTGGTCAGAATTACGAGGTTTTGGCAACACATCCCTAACAATGGAGGTAAACAAGATGACCTACAAAATCAGATCCCAGCAATATTCCTGGATCGACTAATCTAGACGTGCCATGTAGCAGTCTATGTCCATAGCTACGAGTGCACCTTTTTTCTAGTCAGATTTGTTCACATTTGAATGTGAATACTAAACTTTCCTCCAGACGTTAACTTGACAAAAGGATTTAGCCATCAAGTAGTGATTACGTGGGCATCTTTGTATAAATTTATTATTGTGTAATGTAATTATTGATACTGTACTATGCTGCTTATATTTCTGATACACCGGGACGTTAAAAAATGAATTATAAATTAACCCCAAAATGATAATCAACGTATGGTAGTTGTAAAAATTTGTAAGCTTTGACCATTGCAGCTGACTGTATGAAAGTCACTATAAACAAACGTATCCGGTGCAGACAGGACGCTGACCTGCAGCATAGTTGTTTGTACTGGACATGGTGTTGTAATTCCGGGTAATATCTACAGGTCCACCGATTTCATGTAACGTATTGTGTTTAAAGCAGAATAGAGATTGTTTCAAGTAGCTAGCCAATATTGAAGTAGCGAACTATTTTTTGAGTTGCGATTTTCAAGTAGCGGAGCCATTTCAGGTAACTAATTGGCCGATTTCTTTTCAAGTAGTGGATCGATTTTCAAGTAGTGGATCGATTTTCAAGTAGTGGATCGATTGTTGCAGGAGCAAACCGATTATCATGTAGCGCACCAATTTTTAACGGGATAAACGTTTTTCCAGCTTGTGAACCATTTTACTGATGCACCGAATTCACATAGTCTTGCACCTACCATTATGGATCAGGTTTAGTTTTTAGATACTTCACTGATATTCGAATCACAAATCGTTGTGTGATGTACATTACTCCCACGCTTCAAGTTCAAACTAGTGTATACATTTAATAATAAAAATGTGGTCAACTAGCTCATAAAGTCATTGACTACTGAGGATCACAAGTTTCTTGTTTACCAAAGTGAATTTCACTGCCACTACATCCAGCATTTTCAACAATGGTGTGTTACACATTAGTAGTCGCAGATCCCCTTCTCATGGGATCATCGGTACAGAAAGGTCTGATACTGATTGATATAGATAAGACATTTGATTAATTCAACCAACCATTATTATTATAATAAGATCATATAGCTTCCTCAGTTGCTATTGTGTAACATTAATTTAGCATTAACATTAAATGCTTGATAAATGGCATAATGTGCGTAATTGTATTGATATGTATCTAACGGTATATATACATGAAAGTTGTATTTATTTGGCTGTAAAATACAGTGAGCATTTCGGATGTTCTTATCATAATGTCCGTTCCATTGTAAAGAAGTAATGCTTAATCCACGTAAATAAGATTTCTCATTAGAGCTGGTGTGCCATTCGATTAATGCTTAAATCGTATAAAACATGCGCCTCGATGAAACATTTAACATTGCATGATATATCGTGTAAGCTACGACGCACTACTCATGAATACCACCAATTAACAGTAAATCGGATGGATAGAAATAATCTGTAAGAGGAGACCATAATACATGGAAATGCTTTCAGGTTAGACTATTATGTTGTGGGGGAAATAGCTTTGTCCATGATGAAACAAGTGCGACGAATCGAATACTAAATGTAAATTGCACTGAGTGCGTTGTAAATAAATCGATGAATCGTATCAATGCAGCTACAATATTCAATTCATTAGCTCGGATGATGTGTTTTCTATGATATTCGCACACACTCAAGAATGGTTACCAAGGGAGCTGCACTTGACATTTGTAGTTGTTACCCTACACTGAACTGTTGGTGTAATTATTTTCCGCACGTTCAATATTACTATCTTACTCCAGAAGTATAGAATATCAATGAGTAATTATTGCATTATTGCACAATTTTCTTCTATCGACAAATGGTATAGTGTTTGATTCCCTTGCGTCATTTTGCGCTTTCCTGTTTCATGTGGTTTCTGAAATTCAAATAGAAGTTAATTATGTATAAAAGTATTTTACTCTCATGTGTGTAATTTGCAATGTTATAAAAAAACTCAGTGATGGAAATGCTTGAAAATTATTATAATTGTTCAAAGGAAGATTTTCAGAGATTACATTATATATTACAGTACATCGTTAATTGTTCACACATATTGATTACTTGCAACATGGTTCTCAATGAAAGGGTGTTTTGGAACATAGAAGATAGAAGTTATATTTAGAAGAAATATTTAGGATATATTAGGCAAAATTACGATGTGTGGGATATAACCACTTAAGAGAATCCCAATCATTACGCATTACATTCAATTGCATCAGTTCTGGATTGGTATTTACATATACATACTATCAGTGTTAGTCCTTGCCGTTTTTTGTTTAATGTGGTTCACACACAGCATAGATCGCTAGACAATTTTATATATTGATCTCATATGCTATACTGTATAATTGAAATAGTGTTGTGGTAATTGACGATATTTTTTTACACTGTGTTTTGTGATTCGCCCTGCGTACCCGCGCCGTCATAGTGGAATTTCGGCGTGACTAGCATAAACTGAAAGGTTTATTGTGTTTTATTCCATTCCACGTGACTGGAATACGAGAGATGGCACTACCAAATATCGTAAATAAACCAATAAAAAATCTCTTTTGAAGCTTGAAAACATGCTGTACATTACAGTAAGTTTCGGATTCAATAGTTAGAATATGTCAGAAAAGTAAATATCGCCATCTATGTTCGTTATAGTTGAATATTTCATGAGGATAAACAAAATCGAAAACGATTGTTTGTTTAGCAATTGCAAATATGGGTACAATGCCGACAACTAAACATATCCGACAGTATATAACCGCAATCATCACAAACGTTATATTTTTATATGAAAAATATATAGATAAATATCTGTTCCTAAGATAATTTCAAACTCATCTGCTCGAAAGCAGTAAAACTCACACAGTGATCATATACATATAATCGAGGCAATACCCGAAAAGAAATAATAAAAAATAAAAAGATATAACATAACATGCATGCTCAATTAATATCATATCAGCGTGAGACTGCAAGGAAATTTTGAATTATTCACATGCAAATTGGATCGTAAGTCATAGCGATATATGTTCGCTACTGCACAATTGTCAATATAACTAGACGTACCAAAATATGTCATGACGCTGATATAAGTGTATTTAAATACACTATCCTCTCGATCTCCGATCTTACATGAAATTATATGTTACTGTACTCAGTGAACCAGAATTATTTATTTATCCGCGTCAATTATTTCAGATGAAAATATTTCGTTTAAATAAAACTCACTTTGTAAATTTTCATCAACACACTGTGTCGTAATGTGGGGGGGGGGGCAATGGCAGCAAAGGCATGTAAGCCAGCAGGAAATATTCTACATTTTTAAACGCGTTTGAAAGAATGAGTGGTAGAATTAATTATACCATTATATATATTGGTTCTTTCCTTCACAGAACAGCGGTTTCTCACCATTGCTGGTGTGACCTTTGGTTTTCTATAATATTTTGAAGAACATCGAATACAAGCTAATTTACCTGCTGCAATATGTGCGTTCTTTCTAGTGATTGTTGAATAAAAAACAGGTTTTACGAGTCATGTTTCAACTACTTAAGTGTAACAAATATTTAACAGCCAACTTTGGCAGTTCGGAATTTCGGAATAGAAATACATATTTATGCATAATTGTGTTTTTCGAATACATTAACTAATACTGAAGCTTATTTACACTTTCCAATGCCGCAATACCAATTTTACATTTCGTCAATCTGATGTCTGTTTTAGGATTAGGCCTGCCGATGCTGCAATTGTCCAATGTATGTTTACGAGTGTAAAATGGAGAGGCGCATGCAGTATTCAAAAACAAATTATACAATTATAACAGATATGTAATATCGAATGAGTGCGGTTATGTTGTGACTGGACGTACTTGACAAGTTATGATGGAATTCCTTCTGAAAACACACTATGATACCCATCAACCGATCAGTACAGCACATGGTCGTTAATACGATTACGTTTTGAATTGGTTGAGGTGAATCTACGCTCTATATTTGAAATTGAAAGTTTTTGAGTTTTAGTAAAAATGCCATAAATATTTACACAGCGCCATTATCTTACATAATTTTATATTTTTTTCACAGGTTGGCCGCCAATGACCTTAAAGTATTTAAATATATATATATATATATATATATATATATATATATATATATATAGGAAGGTAGTCGATTATTCCAGGTGAGAGTGCTCGATACTAAACGATGAGTTTGTAGAGCAGATTTACATACGTGGACAGAGAAATTAAGACACGACTACATGAGTAAAGTTCACTCTACAGTACCGTTTCGTTAGGTACATGGAGTACCTCACTCATCAGGAGTTAAGACTTTATTAAATAAACCACCGATACAGACTACGTTATACGCGCTACAGATTTGCATAACAATGGAGTGTGTTTACGATATTAAAACTAGTTGTTGCATAGCAACGATTTGGCTCTGTGTCTACAGGAAGAAAAAAGCTCATTTCTTTTATTTAAACTACAGTAATGTGGTTGGAAAATTATAATATATTTCTCTCTAATACATAAGTTGCAACGTTTGCTTGAAGTATTGTATGGTGCAGCACGCGATAACACTCTCCATTTGATGTCTAATCGATGTTATTGTCTTTTAATTACCAAGCGTATTTACTGAGCTCTGTTGCGTTTCTCAATGATTGGTTGCGTAGCGATGCTGTGTGGTTTCTGTACCGGGTTTTAAATTCATTTCCTGTTAGTCCCACATATGTTTCACACTTGGCTTGGTAAACCAAGGCCGATTGTAAACATTTTACGTCTAAGGGGCATTCAGATTTCTTACGGCAGTTACATAATCTGTTGATCTCGGTACTGGGTGTATTGGTGTTGGCCGCTGTAAGCTGTTGTTTGTTTTGATTGCAGATTATTTGCTTTACGTTATTCGTACAACTGTAGCTCAATTTGATGGTGTTACGGCTGAAAATTTTCCTGAGTTTGTTTCCCTGTTGGAAACACTTATCAACCAGGGTGAGGAATCTTCTATATATATATATTTCCAACATTAATCTTGTCTTGGGTGTATTACACAGCGTCCCAGTTCCCAATTATGTGTGAAATTTTAAAAATGATTAGACCAAGAATCATTTCCGTCCGCACTTTGAGTAATAATAGGACATCTACTTGAATTCTCGAAGCAGGTACATCAAATAAAGTTATTATAAGACGCACGTTATTACATAAAGAAACAGGAAATGAGAACTTATCGATTTCAGTTGTCGGGCAACTCAAATGAGTGCAATTGTGTGTTAATATGCAGCAATAAATATGCATAGATCTTTATAAATATGAATGCGAGTATAGAACCTCACTCGATATTTGAATAGTCACTCGTCAATATTCACTGTGCGTGTTATTGTAATCGAACTTTTGCAATATTCTCAGTGCTAAATTTTCATAAATCTATCCAAAGCTGTAATTAGAAATACGATACGTAATCTGACGTGCTCTAAATTAATCGTGTAAGCATCATCATGTATGTCATATTATATTTCTCATGTATACAGCTTCCACCCCCTCTTAATCATTGAGCAGTCATTCTATGATATTAGCAGCTAAATAAATCGTTATAATAACAACTGTATTGTGTATTTTTCTCAACAATCAAATTTTCGATGTAATTAAATTCGCCCTTTCCTATCGTTTTGGAGTGTTCAAATATACCTTTATTATTCTGCTAAACCATGTATAACATAGACCATAATATTTCGATATCAAAGTTATCCCATAAACAATGTAACATGTAACGTTTATTTAAAAAATAAGACATCATAACCGCAATGTATTACTTAAATAAATATTATTAAAACAACACATCTAATATACATTGAAATTACAATAAAGTGCCATTATTTTAAACTCGTCTTCAATATGATACAACTTGTAATAGCATACGATTTTGTATTTTTAATAATTCTTATTCTTCCATATTAAAAATATGTTCTATTATTCGTAAACTGACACAGTGTACTGTATTCCGATATGAGAAACGTCGTTATATTCAAAGACTTGGTCCTTATAATAACAAACAATCAAACCCAAAGAATCAAGCACAGAAGACACAGCACCTTGTGCTAACGACTGGTGGTAATTGGTCATGCTCAGGTCAATGTTATGTATTGAATTATTCGTGAGCAAATGACAATGTTAACAATATATCGTTTGTATTCATGTAAATTAACATACGTTCATAACATACAGTTGTAAATGCACCCCAACTCGTGCGATTAACTATACTATTATTATTTAACGTATAGGGTAAAGCTGCGGTAAACAGCAGGCAATCAAATGTGCGCCCATAAAGTGCATATACACATGTGGAATACTGAAAGTCGACATAGTTTTACAAATTATTGCTTCATTTAACATGTTTTTGTATTTCGCTTTGTAGCATGTTTGTAGATGACATATACACCCTTACTAGCGCATCGCATTTGATGCGCCAACGTTGTGTTTAACGCGTTTGCATCATACTTAAGCCCATTGTTACATAACTAATGTACAAATATAATTACTCATTTTGGTGAATACATTCAACATATTGTTAATAAACGTGCAACAAGTATGCATATCAACGTTTTTTTCTTGTTCTTGTGCACGACGAATACTCAACTCAAGCTGGGAGTAGTTATCAACAAACTGACAACACACGCGGGTCGCTCTTGCAGGTTTGTTGTTATAGACTGCGTCTTTACGATACTTGATACGGCCGTCTTTCTTAAGTGTGTAATGCACATTTCCTATCAGACTTGGCTTTTTTTTAAGTGGGGTACAAATAGTCCAACTCATGACGAAGCCCGTAATCTTCCACTTAGCAATACATTAGCTGAGCAATGAAACATTCATAAGAATGTGGGTCAAGTGATCCGAACCGCGATGATGCAAGTATAGAAGCACTGCCAGAGATGACAGACCAACAGGTTCACCGACCGACTGGAGATTATTTCTAAAATACAAAGCCACATAACTATATTCATACAATTATTAGAAACAGTGTTAAAATATATTATTTTGATGAATAATTTGATGGCTGTTGATAAATTGCACTTAAAACAGATTTTCAGTTCGCAGTATTGTCTGATGATGAATAGGATTAAATAGAATTTTAAATCTTACGCCATATGGAAAGCAGATGTGTTTGATATACATCCAGGTGCGATGCATGATGTAACATGCTAGGATAAACACTTATCATTCACAAACCGCGAAAGAGAAATCCAAAAAGAAAAAGGGATTGCATCGGAATTCGAAATAACAGTAACATTATCGTTCACGAAGAAAAAAAGTATAGAATCCCCAAACGAGAAACATGATTTCGGAATTAGATCTTAATTTTGAAGTATTGGTTCTTTAAGGGCAACCCCCGAGTTGTGATCGTGGTTAAATTTCACGAACAATTCATTGCTCGGCTTTGCTTTGAATAACATCGTAATGCATTCTAGTCTGATATCTTGACATCTGATGCAAATACGTTTAAAGAATATGAATTTACAAGGTTATTTGCACGTTCATTTCGTTTTTATTTCGACTTTTTTGTGGTTGTGGCATATTTAGCCCATGGAGTGGGCATTTGTTATAGTTAGTGCATTGCATGCTGTTTTCTTTGCTGAAATCAAATTCATTAACATCAAGAGACATATATACAGATTTACCGTTTTTGGAGGCAATCAAATTGATTTGATTTGATTATATATATATATATTATCCAATGCCGATATTATAATGCGTGCTCGTGGATGTGCGTTCTTGCGTATGTATGTTGGATGAGGCATTTGGGCACTATCAAAAACAAGATTATCTGCATTATATTAATTAAAAACAACCAATAAACCCCATGTTTCTTTTCATAGACAATGGGTTATATATAGGACAGACTATAATCTGTATACTATTTAATATTGTATGTGACATCTCCAACACAAGTCTGGGATAGGTTAATCCGGGAAGAGAAAATAAATATTTTAAAATTTACCATCATTTCTTCATTTATTATATAATACTGCCCGAGGGAATATCGTTATCTGAAGGTAACGAAGAGACTAGTACACCTAATTACGCAGACATACAAATAGTTAATGAATGGGAAAATAGATATAGTCTTTACAAGTGGAACGTAATAGGGAAACGTATATATGAATGGCTCTGTATATTTGTGATTTACTTGAACATTTAATAAAACGCTAATATGCGAGTTCCATAGTCAGTTTATTATCTATGCAAATCAATGAATGGATTGCTAATCATTAATTCAAATAATTGGCATGCTATCTGTTTATTTCTGACAAAAGTTGGCCGAGTTGTTTATATTGTTCGTACCGTGCGTTCATATTGTCTCACATTGATCGACTTGATGATATATACAGACCTAAGTGAGAACTCCTTTCCTGTACTTTACATACAGTGTTTTTACGTTATATATTGCTCTGCGTTAACCGTGTAATTGCCCTGTTCTGTGTACGTACGCGGTACGAAGCAGAATAGTTCATTTTAATTGGGAAATCAACACCGTTAGATTGTCATTTCATGTATACTAAAGTAACTCTTAATTACACGATACACGAGTACAAGACAGTCCGACGGAAAACAAGTCGGTGTTTCAAAATCACATATTTCACATTTGGTAGCACTTAGAGCGTATGATTATTTTTTCATTGGATGCTAAACTAATGACTAAGTAATAAATGCAATCCTCCAACTACAAAATGATGCGGAGAATAAATATCCCTTTAGTGCAGCTGAGTATATTTCATTATATTTATTGACGAACGGATGTTAAGTCATCAAATGTTCCTCACTGATTGTTAACGGCCCCGTGTCGTATAGTTGTATAGCAAATCAATTTCTGTATATAATGCTCACGGTTGATTTAAATTAGAAAATACACACTTTCCATGACATCGCATATGTAATAGTGAGTATACAACACAGATGTGAAATATATTGTATATAAAGTTGAGTTAGTACTGCAAGATAATATTTGTAAGATATTTTGTCAACAAATCCATAATTGAACAGCAACTTAATATTAGGCAGTATAAAGTCACTTTGGTTAGATGATATGGAGGATAATGCATTTATTGCATAATATCGTACAGAACCAACAAATATATGTATACAATACACACTAGTACTAGGACAACTGAATTATGCCAAGTTCGGAGTAATTAGTTTTACACTACAATATTTATGTAATGACTGAACAATAATAGTAATATATTGTTTTGGCATCACTCTTATTGTAGTTACCAACGTTACCGCAAAATTAATCACATATACTTGATGATACAATTGTAATCCATCTAACTCATGCAATATTTAATAGCAGTTAATGCCATTTTTAAATAAAATTAACTATGGCGCATGTTACATGCTATATTTTTTATTGCGACACTGTCATAACATATATTTGTGATACTATACCAAACAACATCAAGTCATTGATGCCCCAAAATGTACGAAAAAGGCGCACTTTCTGGTTTCCTTAAATCCAGCATGGCTGCCGAACCACGATAAATTATAAAAAAAAAGTTAAACTTTAATCTATAGCAAATTAATATCAAATACCAGTGCGGAGCAATGTAATTAGTGGCTTTTGATATAATAATCAAATCAAATCAATAGTGCAAAAAGCCATGTGACGTGATATACGTTTTATTAGTGATATAGATAGTAACTAGATGTTGATGCTACAAAAAAATCATTGCTGAGACCCCGGGAATAGTGCACATCCGGTTTTGTTTTAAACCAATATGGCCACCGAACGGTGACCAATAAAAAATCGGATTACTACTATGAGAAAATCAAGACGATAGGAATAGAGCACTCAGTCCCTGACCCATAAATATATATCATTATACTTTAGAATGCATTGAGGGTAAGTTAATTTCTGCGTTGCTATATTAACAGATATATACAATGAATGGTAAATGAAATCATAGCCCTCTCCTGTTTTTTCTAAATAATTCGATAAAGCAGCGTCTAGATTTGTATTTTTTTTAAACCAGTAACCTCACTCCAGTCTTCCTTGAAACGGACAGAATTGGATTGCCGGGAAACCTAGCTATACATAGTGGATTAATTCGTTTTGGAATATCGATTTTTAGGTTACGATTTGTATACCGACAAATTTAGTGAGGGATTTTACCAACCTCATTCCGAATTATATTTGTCCTACTTCTAAGTTTATTTACAAAAGAGCAACAAACCACTCATGTCTATATTGAAAAAAAAATAATTTGTTGCAACATCGACATGCACAAATTCACAGAAAACAGAAAACATAGATGTTCAATGAGGGAGTTGTTTAAACATTCACCAACTACTCCCACTAACAAAGTTCGCCGTCTTTGCTATAAAAGACATTCAACTATGATACACTCGAAGTCTGACACGTAGTTTGATCAGCAGACATTGTCAAATCTTATTCTTGATGGAAATATTGTGTCTCTGCACTTCTTATTTAACACTTCTTATTTGTCAAGTACCGCTAAAAACTCTTATATCGCCTATGGAACAGTGCATTTGAATCAATCGGCTGATATAATTTCCATTACATGTATAAAAGGTAGCCGAGTGAGCTAATGGAACTGTAGTGGCTACCATGAGTACACAAATGTTCTTTGTATGGCTGCATGTTGAAGCTGTACTGTTATCAAATCAGTATTAGTGGCATACTATGCAACCAAAGCATACAAGCAAACACATACATGACGTAGTTACTTCCTCTATACAGAGAGAATTCATGCATTTAATTTATTCAGGCAAGCTAGAAACAGAAACAGAAACATTTCTGGGCATAAATGTTGTTACTACCTTACAACAGTTTGTAGTATACTATTTAATATCTAACAGACATCAAATATATTTATGAGTGTATTACTAATAAAAAATGAACGAATATGAACAATTATTTAATTTTCGACGGTGATATAATTATTCATTGTATCAAACTCTTGATAGTTAACTTAGTGGAAAAGTGCTCAAGATGGTAGATTTGAAATACAACATAAAAACGTAATTTTCTATAGCTTGGGAGAAGTCCTTTGATAGATGATGTTATGCTAGACGTCAATAGCATGTGGTATATATTGTCAATTACATCTGATCGTGGCATGTCTTATTAAAGTTTGTGTATAATAATGATGACACACAATACATTACAGAAAATATGATATTTCACAATTACTTGAAATAAATATAATTATTTATCTAGATTATTTGGTAATATTTACACCGGTGTAATTAACTATCTACCAGATGGCCACAATACAAGCACAATGACAGTTATCACTTTCCTGTAGATACATGATTGTCAACTAATGTATATAATGTGTGATCGTTTATTTTACATAGTACTCTGATGATGGAATGGAATTCAACATATTCATAAACACGATAATAAACTACATTGCAGTATATCAATCCAGACTCTGTGAAGGTGATAGTGACTCAGGCGGCATAGGTAACACATTTTTGTTTATGTTTATGTGTTTGACAGAATCTCAAGGGCGATCGATATTTTTCTACGCTTACGAATGTCGATGCACGTGTCGTGCAAACTAATTCAAGAACATCGTTGTGAGTTGTTTTATTTGTACAATGAATAGATAAGTGAACAGTCAAAAGACCAACGATCTTCTTATCAAAGACCTTACTGTTAATAGTTGTTTGCCATACTTAAACAGCTAATTACATATTATTATTATTATTATTATTATTATTATTATTATTATTATTATTATTATTATTATTATTATTATTATTATTATTATTATTATTATTATTATTATTATTAGTTGACAGCTTTTTCAGGTAAATTGAATTATTCACAACAAACATTCAGAGGTTAATTTAGTGTATAACAGCCAGCAATAAGAGCAACTTTGTTGCCATTTATAAGTAAGTGCCTATCTAATGCACATCGAGTAAACCTACACTCAAACAATTAACGGGTGACGGATTAATGGATACATTTCATTTGTAAAGTGTATCATTTCTACCAAGTGAACTACTGTTAGTCATCTGCAGCTGTCTTCTAAATAATATGGCTTAGTCTCTCTGTAATACAGCCGACACCAACTAATTCGCGGCCTGAATTCAGACAAAAACATTAGCTCTACACTGTGACTTAAAAGGAGGGCTTTACCTGTGGTCAAAGTGTTCATTGTACTCGCCGCGTACGTACATGCGTGTATTATAAAAAGTATATATAATACGAAACTAGTTTCCTAATTTATAGTGTTATAGAAATAAAATAATGAGGCACGTTCGCAATTAGTGGAAATATAATAATTGATATCATACGTATCCCCTACGAATATGATATTACCAACACATTCACTAAAATATTATAAGATTCGACTTATGTGCAACTATCCTGGTGGTAAACATTATACTCAACTAGTTCCATACAATTATGAGGATTAAAACGGATTAAAGGATCAAACAAACGTTGACTCTAAATAAACAATATTACATTTTTGTTTGAAAAGTTGAAAAAAAACCTTCGGTCACATTATTCATATGAGCACATGGTGTGAACACATGTTACGTTTGATTACTAGTATTATAAACAAACATGCAAACTGTGGTATATGTGCTAATCACGAGGGAACAGTGTTATCGTTAACGCGATCATGTGAAGCTAATCCGACAGGATAGAGTTTGAAGTAATGGAAATGAGCTGTGATCGATCGTATTATACCATTATAAAATTTACATTACTTTTCAAAAAGCAAGATAATAATCGGTCACTAACGTGACATGGTTTTCCTTTCAGTGAGCTCATCTGGTGATGCTTTTTGAGTGCACACAAAGGCAGTCTTTTTTCCTTTTCAATTGGATATGACATGTATAAATATATCACGATATCTAAATATACAGGAAATAATTTTTGTAGTAAATTCGTCATTTATATTTTTCTTTGCATTTCGATATGAACACTGTCAACTACATTAAAATACTACACATATCGCCAGTTACAACGTTATAATTATTTTATTTTAGTACAAACCAAACTGTTTGTCGACACTGCTTTGGAATATTTTAAGGTAGGCAACAGCTTGACTACAAGGATAAAGCCTGTGGCACTTTTTAATTATACTATATTCAGCTGAAATGCTTAACAAATTGCATTTATCAGGTCCAGTTAACTAACTAAATTGCTAAATTGAGTCTATGAGTAAACATTCATCAATCCTGTTCTGAGAATGCGTAATAGGTGGAATAAATAAAGTGCATACCGGTATCAATGCTATACAATTGTCTATTAATTGCAAATTTAGACCTACATTATTACCTATTCAGTAAATATTCACATAAGTATTTGTCTGAGCGGAGTAAATGAAGGAGGGAAACCAGGAGGAAGGAAGGGGACGGGAAAATGATATAACAGAGTAGTTAATTTGTCTATCACATACGCGATCGAAAATGACATTTTCACATTTGATACTACTAAAACCGATGGAGTGGGATAATAATGGGATGATGTCTCGTATTTTAACTTGTGTAGCTATTGTCAATATCTAGTTCGTCATGTTTACCGTAATGTTGTTATTACCACGAGTATTTACAGTAATGTTGCATGAATATAGGCAAAGCATAAATATTTGATTCATGTGAGTATAATACCTCATTCTGTTAGAGTCACGGATTGTCGCATACTGAGCTATATAAGAATAAATGCCATACCCGCTACTCGTTAGATAATTGTGTGTGTACCAAGTATTGTTTGAACGTAATCTCGGTTATCCTTGCGTACTTGGATTCAACCGCTATTCGTTGAAATACTGCCGTGTCGTGTCGTGGTGTATTTTGTGTTGGTGCATCCTTTACCTTCATTGCGTAATATGGCTGTAACCAAAAAACGAATCACTACTACATCTATCGTTATGTATTTGTAATTCCAGTTGATTTTGTTGTAGACGGAAACTTCAGTAAACTCAGAAATGTATACACTTTTGAGATGAGTACTTAATTACAGCCCTCTTTGTGTTATATTGCCTATGTAAAATAGGTGGCGAAATTTATTTTGTAACAATAATCATTCGACACAGCTGTGAATACCTGTCCTACATTATTCGATCAATTCATTTCGATTTAATGATTCTGTGTTCCTAATATTTATCGTATTGTTATATTAAATGTCATAGACAAATTTACTAGATATGTCTCATTGCTCTGTATTCATTTGTACGTCTGGCATTAGTTTGAATTTAGCCTGCACGGCAATGCCCTGACACTGACACTGGCCAACGTACGTCCATTGACAATTAAACATACGCTTGTGCTATGATTGATCGGCATTATTCCGAACCCATATTGCTGGTAAATGCCTTAGTATTAAATTTGCATTTGCACAGCTTAATTATGGAATAATACATAAAATACCCTGAGGCTTCCTAATATGTTGTCCATGGTTACAATTTTCAGTAGGTGATATACATGACTATATTTTTATGTAAAAGTGTTCTTATTCCGCCTTACAAGTTAATATTAGTAATGCTTTACGTCACATTTTACAATAGTGTTTGTATTATTATTATTGCTGCTGGAGCGTTGTTGCAAGCGAGTGGAGATTTCTAACTTTTTTGGAGCTCAGTAAGAGGCGTGGTGGATAGTACGTCTGCTGCATTGATGAGGCACTTAGGCACAATATGTTCAATATATATGTGTGTAGGTCTGTATGTACATTTCTTTATTAGCTAGAGCGTATTCAAGAATAAAATATTCGATTATAATCAATCACAACTCATACACAGAACGGAATCGTAATGTTTGGTAATAATATCAATGTAACATTTCGGAATAATAAACAAACACTGACCTCAGTACATCATTCTGTATTAAGGTGCTAGAAGACTGAAATAGTCTACGCAAACGACATAGTATCTGACATACCAGTTAATTCAATTTTATAAGGTTTCTGTTATCTTATACCACTCAAAATACAAAATATTTAAGACTTTCCCATCAAGATGTCTATGATGACTATCAAGTTATTATCGCATAACTAATTGTACAAACTCATCAAATTTACTTTTTAACGCCGTTACCATAGTAACTAAGACGTGATATGATCTTTGATTGACGTGAGTATGATCAAAATGACATCAATCAATTGCACTTTTTACCGCACGCTTTTCGACTACATACCTTAACATATATAGACGTCCCCTTGTGACTACTAATACTACAACATTCTAATTTTGATAGATACATATCTCGTCAACGCAGTGTAATCATTATCAGTAATCAATTCAATTGTGATGTTGAATAACCCTAAAAATCAGTAATCGTACCTAATGATGTTATATAAGGCACCCAAGAGCGACATTCAAAAATGTCATCTATCATTTCCCCCTCGCGTATTATTTGTATTCATATCATCGTCCCAACGGTGGCTTGTTTATGATGTATTAATAATAAATAATGAAAAGGTAGTGTTGAAACCAACCAATTGTATTTAATTCTGAACACAAATCAGAAATCGCAATTCAACTAAATATCTAAGTAGTTCCAGAAGTATAATATAGGTGTATGCAATCAGATTGCTGGATTCAACGATTTGTATGTCCAGGTCGTACTCACTGCCAATGGTTTTAAATCATGTGCATGAATGTGAAATTCAGGCAAAAATTCAAAGTTGAATGCATAAATAATGTTATGTGAGGCAATGCAACTAAACACATGTTAAAGTACCACGCAACATTTAGCCAGTTGCCTTGGACGTGATAGCATTACAATATAATGAGCGAATGTTTAGTGCTGCAACCACACAGCCGGCGGGAACGTACTATTTTATTCTGCTCCTGAAAATAAGGTAGGAGGGCAGTAATGCTTAATGTGAAATTATGAGTGTTCATTCACGACATTATACAAATGTTCACCCTAGCAGAGGTGGACATATAGTTTTAGCGACCCGAAGTGCTTATTGTCAACCGAGGCGAATTTTGGGGTCAACGATTGTAATATTATACCGAATAAATCTTAATACAGAAATTGTGGCATAAATTATGAACAATTATCCAGGTCACGCTCGTAGAGCTGAATGCATGTATGAACACAAATATACAAGTTGAAAGAGTTCAAGAGCAGTGATTGAATTCTACTGCCTTTTTACTTTCATGGTTGTATTGATAAGCCTAATTTCCGAAGTGAAGCCTGACGAAGAATTGATTTTTACAAACACAGCCCGCGTCATCATTTGTGTAGCTATACCTATACTGCGTTCAAGTTTGAATTAGAACACTGAAAAACAAATACAAATATGTCAATATACAGTCAAAATCTGCAAGATACGTAATATAATCAAACAAAACTTTGCCGTCACAAAGCAAAGTCCACGACCCTCAGATTTTTTAGGTAGACAAACTGCGCAATCGCAGATCGAATGTCTCAAACCGAGTAGCTGAGCGCAATGGCGAAACGCATGGCAAGCGCGAAATCGCTACAAGATGCCAATTCTTGTCTCCTTTAAATAGTCAAATAGTGAACGCAAACCTGGCAAACTAATCAGTTCGTGAATATTGCCGCTTATCGTGTTCCTTTAACAAGTCATTGGCGTAAGTCGGGTAAATTCGGGAATAAGGTACCCGGATGGAGTTAGACATATGATTATGGCAGCAGGTCAGCACACGAATATGTCTACCTCTAATACGCGAATCTGATTGGCTGTAATGGTCATGAAGTATAATAATATAATATGATATTAATTTTATGCGTCTGCAGGATGGAAATGACATATTCAAACAATAACCAAATGCATTGTCTGACATTTCCTTGTGACTAACAACAAGGACATTATGAAATGGGTTAAGCAGATCTACACCATGCAAACAACATTGAAGCTATCTACAAACGTCTGTGGAGCATTGTTATTATATTTAACCGCAATCAGTAAATCTACTAAAAAAACTGTTAATATCAAGTTATCGTTCTCGATAAAACTAATAGCATAGTGATAAATAGCTAGGGAATGTATACCATATGAGTGGAAGAGGGGTGGCTTTTTCTATGAAGATGTCGATTCATGAAGTTCAGATCTTGTAAAACTAAATACAGGTAAAACATTATCGTTTACATTCTCCACTATGAAGGAGTACTTTATTATTTCCGTTTCAAATACATTCGTAATTCTTTTTTTCATGGTTGAATCCTAGCAAAATTTCGAAACGTGTTAATTTTGTTTGTTTGTTTCCTACCTCAGTTGTGACATCTGGATTTGTCTATTACAACATTGTTTGTTGCCTGGCACTGCTATTAAGCAGTT
Source organism: Saccoglossus kowalevskii (assembly GCF_978046115.1). Classification (NCBI taxonomy): domain Eukaryota; kingdom Metazoa; phylum Hemichordata; class Enteropneusta; family Harrimaniidae; genus Saccoglossus; species Saccoglossus kowalevskii. The sequence continues at coordinate 12,382,327 of NC_140650.1, read as the reverse complement.
AAAGCTACCGTGTCTATGAATATATTAGCTTCCATGTTGCCGTTCATCGCTTGGCAATAATCAATCACTCATTGTTAATATTAGTATTATCGTTCACGGTGATGAATTTGCGGGTTATGGAATGTGATTGTCATATTCTATATACTATACTATACATAGAATATGTGATTCATAAATCATATCGTAGGCAAACATATTTGCAATCATCGTTTTGTTTGTTTGATTTTCATTTTTTATAATTATAAACCAATGTTTATATCATAGGCATTACGTTTGACAATGTATATATCAACGACAAAAAATATACCGTGGAAAATATGTTGTGAAGTCCATCATTTAATGGCATAGCATTTTGGAAAATGAAATTACGCCTAACTACTTTTTCATTTCAAATACTTGCATTCTATTAATACATATAAGGTTTATTATGCATTGATACTGTTTAAAGCAGATTGTTTGTAATTTAGCTAAATTAGATAATTGAATATAAATGACAATGTGAGTGTATGTCGTATATTCGTTGTCATGTCATGTTTAGTGATGTTCAAAGTGTTATTGAACACAATTGAAAGAACTCGGTTACAATAAATATAATGTATGTGCTAGTTGCAAAAACAGATATATTAAACTGCAAACTATCTCTATGTAAATATTATCATTCAGTTTGGGCTAAAATCGCCAATGTTAAATATGTCTAGCATAATGTCTAGCATAGTTTGTGTCCACAGCAATGAAATCACTACCCAGAAAATATTACAAATTCCCCCAAAACCTTCACTACAACACAAATAATCGACTAACATTTTTCAAAATATTATCACTTTTACCTGTTCTACCCATTACTGCAGATAACAAAATCAAGCGAGCCATGTGAATTGTTTTACATACATGTATAACAACATTCTCAATTGCTATGACGTCAGACGTGCAGTTAAGGCTAAATCCAGTGGTAGTCAATGTCTTTCTTTTGGGAACAACCTCTAGCAACAAATCTGGCTTTTCGTTTTCAACACCATCTGGGCCCGCATTTAAAAACCTATTTCATTGACTACTTATATTATGGTCACGTGTTGAAATCAAATGAATTATTTTTTTCTGTTTTCACAATTGTTTGAATCTAACCCTTACTTCACCATCACCTTCTGTCGTATTTTGTCTCATTTACAAGCTCACCAGCTTCAAGTTCATTTCTATCATTTACTATATACTATAAATAAAGAAAATATCATCGGTTTTCACATCACGTTCAAACTGATTTAAAATGTGTTCACGTCGGATTTATCCTACCTTAAACAGATAGGACTTACCGTGTCATACCGAAGCAAAATACCCCTGGGACAACTAGGTTAAAATGTTGACTTTACAAAAAATAGACATAACACACAGATCATATTTTAGTTTGTTATTCCTTTCCAGTTAAACATTGAAACACAGGGGGGGGATTCATTGTTTTGTATTATCTTCTTTATCGACAGTTCGAACCATTTGAACCAAAATACAGGGGTTAGTAACGATTTCTTGTTTATCGGTTAAAAATAACCCGTTCAACACGTTTTCTAATGGGATATTGTCGTTGACATTACATTGTCAGGGGTTGTGCTATCTTTTCGAAACATGTGTACAGTACACTTTTACAAATTAAAACCTACCACTTTCTGCACATCTAAAAATAAGCCGTTTTTGGTATTTCTATTGGGAGCATTTGAAAAATATACTGCTCCTATATCAGCCTAGACAACAAATGCTTATGATAAAGGTGTGCATTTGTCTTCACCAAGCATTCAGTTACCCTGTGCCTTATATATTGTCACATCTGTAAAATTATGTTTCTGTATGTGAAGAACTCATCCCACCCCGCCTCTGACTTTTGACTTGATTCATCACGACTGCACAGGCAACTTTTCCCAATACTTAATGCATCTTGATCTTCCTTTCGGCTCTTTAATGCTAATTTGAATTGCTGAAATCTTTCTGCTTTTCTCCCGGGATTTTGAAACACAGGTTTTGAACTGAGGGACGACCCTTCAACACCATGGCGATTAAAAAACTGTCGTTGATGATCTGCAGCCTTGAGTGACGTAGTGATCACCTCTGATCATTCAGTTCGTCATATCCTTACTGTCTTTCATTAACAGTATGTACAGCTCATTGTACGAAGCGATAAGTGCGTGCGTTACCCAATATAATATCTGAGAGCCTTGCGTTCGTCATTGTTTTCCTCTCTAATAACTAGCAATGGACTATCACGGGGAAAATTCTCTTCTCCACGGAGTTTTCCACACTTGTCAGGGGGGATCTCGTCTCGTCTCTCTATCGCGTCCTCTTGAGGTACGGGATCGGGAAAGTCACTTAAGCTTTACAGTCAAATAAGACGCACACAACGAAATACGTTTCAGCTCTCGTCTTAGTCGGTCAATCGAGCACTCTATAAGACACAGCGCCCTGGGGAAAAAAATCCCCAAGACTATCGCAAGGCTGACCCAAGATTAGCCCAAGACTGCGTCAAAGGTCGCCCCAAGTCTCTCCAGGACTGCTCTAGACTGCGTCTCTCGTGCTGTGCTCCCCAAGACCAACTCAAACTCTCTTTATTCATTTTCAAAACTCTAACCAATTACAAAGCAGTAAAAAGACTCTAAGGCGTAACCTTCAATCATAAAGCCAATCACACTAAGTACTGAATACGTCATATCTTTTGATTAATCGTTCACTACATTAATAACTATGAATATAAACTGTCAGAATGATTAGTCTGAATAGCGGCGGTTATCTGGTAATTAGTTCCAAATCACTGAGCCAAGTTCCGTCCAAAACTTCAAATAGGCCTAAACGATGACAGACATAACACAGCAATTCGCTAATAATCAGCTAATTAAGTCGGTCAACAGATACGCAAAAACAAATTCATGACAGGACACCCACGCACATCGTACGCCTCTTTATTATTACCGGCATCTGTTTCCTCGGTATCATCTTGGGTTGGGGTTATCACTTCAAAAGTTTTTCCTGGCATGACCAGGGCAATCCTTATTTTAATGATGTATTAATGTTGTTTACTTTTGCTAAGGTAAGGACAATGTTATACGTTTTTTGAAACTTACATCTTGCGCGTGTAGATGTCAACACAAAATTGTTTTTGGTATTACCAAACTCTTGGTTTTTTAGGCTACTTAGCCATTATATGACTACTACCAATAGACGAACTAAAAGCAAAATAGTAATTCGATAATCATGATTTTTCACTACGTTTCGTATTTTGACTGCTTATCTGATTATTAATGATCAGTCACAAGAATATTTTTACACATTGTGTTATTCAGCTTCACTCGACAATGATACGATGGGTGTTATTCTCTTTAAATTCCCATTCCATTTTTTAAATCTGTATTTCCATGATTATGTTTTTTTAGACAAGCTGCCACATAAAACACCAATGATACTGGTGTCAAAACTGTTTTGTTTTCAAAAGGCACGGTGATATGCCATATACTAGTTTTTTTGGATTGGTTTTCCATATTGCGTCTATGAATATGTTACTTCACAGTAAGGTATGGTAATGCGTATTAGACATGTGTGGCAAGAACTCGATGACCAATAAATGGGTAAAACAATAAGTCCCATTTCTATAGACAATTCCGATATTGAATTGTGTGGGGTGAATTTATTAGAATTACCTAGCCGTAACATCATACAAGGAAACAAAATCAACAGTCGTAAATTATGTACCAAACGGTGATGTAAATTCAGCGCACACTGTGGTATTTTAACCAGTAATTATAGTTGATTTTTATCAGATGATATTGTATCTAAATTAAAACGCTCCAACGTAAAGCCATTATATGATTAATATTATTGTAGTTCTAGGTAAATGAAACAAAAATGTTATATTAGCATTCGAAAACCAGTTATTCCATTCAGACCATATGCTACAACTGATATGACATATGGTTCTGTTATTCCAGAACACGAGATGTGTATTTTTCTGATTGATTGTTTTGAGTGAGCATTGTCTGTATTCGTTTTTTAAGCGCCACCTCAGTGAATCATTGATGGATTTTCATAGTCTGATTAATATAAATATTGTGGGTTTAAATCATGTTATCGATAATTGGGGACTCTCTATTCTAAAATTGTGTTTGTAGAAGCGTAGCCTCTGTGCGCCCAATATATTATGATGTAAAGTTACATTCCCACTGTATATGTTTGATATAATTACAACAAAAATGCACATTTTTTTTAAATTACGGACAAACATCATTGTTGTCTGTAGTGAGAACCTGGAATTTGTGGTGAACGTCAAAATGCAATCGGCGGTTGTACTTCTTGACATATACCTACCTTGTCGCTGACATGCAAGTACACGATAGTACTACTCAACGACAATAAGCAGGAGCAAATTTGTTTCACCACATGATGTATTAACAACCGTTGGATGCAAGTAGAACGTTTTGGTGACTATATAACCTTTATACATGGTTTTTGAATTTCAGTGAAAGTTGGTATACTATTATGGCAATGAATGTCCTCGGAAGTGGAGTATACCACGCAACATACCTTAGTTTTCTTTAGATGGATGTTTGACAACATCTCAGTAAATGTGCTGAGTCGTATAATATTATTTATTACTGTTGGCCAGTTTTCGATGACATACTCAGGTGCAAAAATATAGAATAATATCTTGGCTACAATTAGAATAAATATCTAACGCAGCTCATTCAAAAAATTATTAAACAATTATAATTGACAGTAAACAAAACACATGATTTTGTTTGCCGAGTTGGTCATTTATTCATTTCTTGTTTAACCTGATTTATTTTTACACAAATAATTTTCCCAGACTCCAAAGTTCTGTATGGCATCAGGTTGGTTTTGTTGGCACCGCTGTCGCAGTTGCCTGGCGGTGTTTGGTGCTAGGGGTGGTGAGGGGCATTGGTAATGACGTCCTATGGGGGTATAATCGTCCTTGATTGTGGTCCACCATCCCCGGCCATCGGGCGCTGCCGGTGTTCCCGTGGTGGTAGTATCGGCAAAGCGTGATGCCATACAGACACATTTGTTCATTTATTGACTAATAAGCTATATGCTTATTTATCACTGATTTGTATTGATTTACATATTCATTTATTTAGTTATTTAATAATTTGGTTAGTTAATCTTTATATTAATATAAATATTTTTTTGCGCTCCACTTTATACATTATAATTTACTTCCAGCGTATATTGGAAATCAGACTAGACTAGCAGTAAGCTATTTTCTGATTTCCTTTTTACCCTATATATATATATATTGCTTACCATTGTATTTCTCCGTATTTGTTTTTGTGTGTGGCTTACTTTTGTTATTATTTTCCGGTGTATCTTATTGTTATTATTATTGGGTAAATAAAATAGTATTATTAATAATAAGAGTTATGTGTAAGACCTATAAGTCAGTGACTTGATCATCAATAATGATGTTTAAATGCCAACGTCGTTCGCATAACACATCAATAGTTAAATGTAATATATATAATTTTATTTTGTAAATATGAATCAGTTTTCCAGTCGATGTAAAGCACGTCTTTGTCTCTGTAATGTAGTGTAACGAACTCGAGGTGATACTGACGGCTATCATAATTTCCGCTGTATGTGCCGAACGTTGACTGGATGTTGATGCTTGAGAACTGTTCGCACATTCCATCTACTGATCATAAGTCAGTCTAGAACAAATCGTAGTTTAAATTACATCTCATGATATAACTGCGAAGCATAACAAAAACAATTTGAGAATAATTAACTCCGCTAGAGTAGGCGTGCTTATTTGTGTTGATTAGACACGTCATTATACTAGCGTTTGATATTTGATAAAAAAAATGCCCTTACAACTGTCATATAATAAAAGAACTGGCTTTTGAATAATTGAGTGTTCTTGTGAAGTGCGGCTGAACTCTAAGGAAGTGTACTAGGTGTTGATATCACTGATAAACACAGGTTATCATATCAAACATAGTATAATTTGTACTGAATGATTAGAAAAAATCGCTATGTAATGAACAAAAGAAAGATTAATGACGTAATTACTCAGTGACAAGATGTACCATTTCATATATTTAAAGCGAACGTAATGTGAAGCTTGTTGGATTGCACTCGCGCGCATGGTATTATCGCTGTTCGGTATGTATGTATGTATGTAAAGCACGTGCGTTTGTCGGTTCAAATCTCTTACGATAAGATCTGAAATTGAATAGTTAACGATATATGTATAGGTAGAGTGAATGATTTGGATGTTATCTTATGGCACGATATTTAATTTGACGAAAAATTATCCTTCGTTATACAGATATCGACACGATTAAATCTGGAATACCAACATTGCAAGTTGTTGCAGTGATGTGAAATAATATGATAAAATGTTTCGTCCCTTGCCCTGACATTCTATTGAGGGTCACACAGTAGTGTGATAAATTATGGATACACCACATCGAGTGTGAATTGACTTCCGTAACCTCACACAATTACGTTATCAATACGTGTGTTTTCAGATGACTGACGAAATGGAATCCTCGTCATTTAACATACTAGTTCACGCAATGCACCGATGTATTTTAAACAATATCGAATGATTGCGTGATCTGGCTTTCAATTAAACACAATTTTATTTTTTTCATTTATATAAAAATGTTGACAGATGATCATCCTCAAGGTCAAGACGTTTGTTGGACAGTTAACAGAATGATCTCGGCTAATACAGCAAAAAGAACACAACTTTAAGACCCATCTTCAAGAAGAATATGATTCTTTTATATAATCATTTCACACCGCATTCAATTTCATTCCACAACTCGTGGACAGATGGCATTACCCCAATGACGACAACAATATTGATTTGATCTTAATAACTTGAAAACGTACAAACAAATCACAGTAATCATTATCCGTGAACACATTATTTTCTAAACGCCAAATATTGATGTTCTATGAATTCGTTCAAATAGTTTATGACACAATTGGATATCGTACATACCAATATGATAATGCAATATGAGTAGCCAACTGTACACACATTTTGATTTTGCTTATAAATATAATTGCTGCATTAATTTACGTTTGCAATTCCGATATGATTAACACAAGCCCAGGAATGAAATGTTTCAGAGTGACAGTGGAATTTTGTTTCGTGTTAATTTCACCAAACCCGCTATCAAGAATGAATTTAGGTCATTTCTAAGCACCACAATCCGGCCATTGAGATATCTCACGTACTGATATATATAACATAGGTATAATTAATTTATTTACGGCTGCCACATACAATGGTAGCTTCTCATCTAGTAGTCCAGTGCCTGGCTACGGTAATACAAATAGTCGTTGGTTACTTGAACCTTCCAGAATGGGTATCAGTGTAACACCGCGTTATGGCTGTTTTCAAATTGCACTGTCACATCACTAATCACTACTAAAATGGTCACATTTCCATAATCCCTCACCCACCAAACAATTGGCCCCTTCCACCAGAGGTCATTGCTGCCAAGCGCTCAACTTAAACAATATCACTGACATACCTCCGAATGCAACAAACTTTATCCATACTTAAACAATATTTATCAATAAGATACATCCAGTATTATTTCCGAACTTTGCTAATATACAAAAAGATACAGTTATTTTAAGTATTTTTGTCACAGAACACGACAAATACAAATGTTAGTTTTAATTATTGTGTTGTTCAGATCATTAAATGGCATCCTAAACCTACATAATAATACATAATAAACTTAAAGACGATTACGTGATTGGCAATTGATTTTTCCAGCGAATATAATCTAACCAAATATAACTGAGCTGCAAAACTAAGTCCTAACCCTATATGAACTCAATATAACCACAGTGTTTCCAATCAGTCTTCGGTTGAGATGAAACTGTATCCCAACCATGAGACAAGTTTAATACCCAGTAACCAAGCTGAATGCACGTCGGCAAGACAATCACATAGCTTCTAACGGCGTTTTGTAATTACTTCGCTTGGCTGGTTATTGATGTTCACAGCGACATTCATGTCGTTAATGCTCGGCCAAACCCTGATTTATTGTACGATTCAACACACCGTCAAATCCTAAAAGCGCCTAGGGAAAACTTTACTTTTGCATATATTTAGGAAAAGATGTCGATGTTCTGCTCTGCCATGCGATATAGTTGAATGAAATATATATATATATATATATATATATATATATATATATATATATATATATATATATATATATATATATATATATATATATATATATATATATATATATATATATATATATATATAATGGTGTTAGAAACATTCAATGAATAAGTACTAAGAAACGTTTAGATGAGAACAAGTGCTAATCATATTTACATCACATATATATTTCTATCTCAACAATTTCCCACTCCTTCATATCTTGGTTGAAGTATAATACACAGTAAAGTTAAGATTTGTTTCACTCTGTTCACATTTATCAAGTCACAACTTGAAAATTTGAAATGAGACAGTGATCGTAGTGATTGCACAAAATATCCTTCAACACTATACAAATAAAACAAACAATAGGTAACGCATCTCAGTCGTTTAGGGTGGCACAATACACACTACTTAGAATTGTTTCTAAACAAAATTGTATCGCCATAATGACGTTCGGGTCTCTAATGTATAAATAAATGATTGTATATGCTCGTCAAATTGGCTTTTTGATGTCGTTACTTTAGTAATTGACACTAGATATGATCTGTCATTGATGTGCACAAGAGCCAAGTAACATCAATCAACGATTTTCTCGCCGTGGGCTTTTCTCACTTTGTATCTTCGTATTTATCATGCGTACCCCGGAGACACTTAACAACACTATCCTCTTAATTTTGATACAGATAGGTACCGACTGATTGGATCTATCTACTTACGAACAACAAGCAAATGTGTATTTTATCTGTTACCGATACACTTGAGAAGCTAAATAATCATGCATACAATTATTCGAACGTAGTGACGTCAAACGATCTAAACTGTAACGACATCAAAATGGATGAAGTTAATAGGGATTTAAATTACATTCACTTTGTTTGTGTCTCTCTATAGTATTTCATACTTCGGTGAATGTACTTGACATTAGTAAATAATTACCAGTAACGACGGTAATATGAATTGCGGTGGCAGCTGGGTTCATATTACCGCCTTTTTCTGTCATTGTTTCAATAATATTCACTCTGTAAGCCTTATATTTGTTTATTTGACACGACAATGCTGTGTATATCAACCATCGTATTTCATTCTAGTATACAAAGCCCGCATCCCATTTCTGCATTGTATTGTATGCATTATAAAATCATTAATTTTGTACCATATTCGTACCAAGCAAAATAGAACATTGAGAAAAAAAATATAACAGGATCAATAATTATTTAAACAATGGCAGTCTGTAATTCTGAGGAATACATTGTAATACGATACCCATGCTCCGATATTGTTACTAGTTTTCTAATTGAATGGACTGAATATAGTCAAATATCGTATCACATATTTTACTTTATTTGGGCTACAAAATTGCTATAACTAATGTAGCATACATTTTTATTATTTAAATATTTTTATTACTGCAGTTTCAATTTCTGGATGAAATAATTGTCAGCTTCCTGTGGTTTTGCAATTTGTGAGACGGAATTCAATATTTATTCTAATTTACAACGTTATTAAATTCAGCTAGACCTCTTGATCTTATCAGCAAATCAAAATGAACAAATTCAACTATAACATATATCACCCTATTTGACTTTCATAGGAATATATTTTCTCGATTTTAGAACAAATATTGGTGACGAAAACTCAAAGAAATTGCTGACTGACAGTAATTCATCCCTCCTGTCATTATTACACTCAATAACGTATAGCATAAGGAAGTATACACGGCCATCCCTAGTACAAAAGAAACGCTCACAATGTTGTAAGTGAAGTGCGCATGTCTGGCGCGTTCGTTTATGATAACCCCTGGTAGTGATAGTTTGTTGGCTGAATCATTTTTACAACGTCTGTTATGAACGATGTGCAATACTATTATTATTAAAAAATGCTAAGCGTTGGCATTGTTATCAGAGTTATGTTTCTCAGTCAATACTATAGCTGTACAGCGGGATATTTACGGGTACTTTCTTAATATTTATAATAACCTAATTATAATAAACCAAGATTAGTAAATATATATTAGTTGACAGGTTAAATGATGTTTACTTTTTTCACTCTTGCTTACGAGCATACATTGATTTACAGCGTTGGAAATATAACACAATAGTTACCCGAATTACGTAATATACAATTTATTCTATCAAACTAAACGTGATACTACTCACGATCAATAGATTTACGTATAATCCCTTTATGCGTAAGAATCGTCAAAGTTTCAACTATACACATGCCTCTTCAAATAACAGTCATGTGTTTTATTTGTCCTAAATATTGGTTGGTGAACGCACTGAAATATGTGCGTCGAGGAACAAGCATAAGTGTTTTACAGTTGTTTATTTATGTCGTATACGATGCGTACTGTTTAAGTATTCGTAATTGTATAACACGTCTTGTTCAAAGAAACCCAAACAATTTATTATGTGGAGAACATAAACCCAATTTGGTAATTACTGCAAGAGTGAGTCAGTTTTTGTTCATCGAGTATTAGTCATTGAATACATTTTTTACACTAACCGTACCGTACTATATATATATACCAATATGACGATATACGTGACTTGCGACATGCAACATTTTATAATAGTAACTATGTTTTTGTTTCTGACGAAATACTCATCGAAACATTATGGCATAATTCAAGTCTACGATTAATTAACCCCGAATTTGCTTCAACATTGTAAAGCACAATTTAAACAGTATTGCATTTTACACTTGACTGCATCGACAATATTACGTTCACAACCAGTGATTGTGTCCTTATATAAAAATATCACATGGAGATATTCGGGAAGTAACAAAGTCGGACGTCCGAGTAAAGTGCATTCCCGTCAGGTGAACGATACTTTTCTTTTCACAAAACATTAACACAAACGCTGATGTTCATATGTATCAAACAATAAAAAAAACATCAACATATGTATTTGCAAATTCTACGTGTGTATAAACATATTCAACTACTTGTGTCATGATTGCAGGACATGGAGGCAATTATTTGCATTACGAAGTCAGATGTTCATTTATAACTAGTGTCCGTATGTTACATTCACGCGAGCATGCCCGCACTCAAACAATTAGCGATGGAAGAGTTAATGGATCTGTAGTAAAAATGTAATATAACTCCCTTCCATCAAGTAAATGAATGTTAGTTATCTCATGTGAACTATTTTCAATAATGAGATATGTTGTAGATTGCATTCGACACCGCTGATGCACTGCTTATGTAATATATGACCAGACCGCAGGCATTAACATCCACTCACCGTGGTATAACGTAATGGTAATTGTAACATCCATTCATAGTGGAGAATTCATTAACTAATCTAATAATAATTGATTGCCGGTAAACCGACGCATGTTTAGTGCGCATGTTCGGGAAGTCGTTATTTTGGGTGTATGTATTTGGTGAGTTTTATTTGTTATTGGATTTACACATTTTTACCCATGTAAAGTGACTTCAAACTTCAGCTAAATGTTCGTACATGAATCATACATCATACGTGAGAAACGTTCATTATATTAAATTATAGATGCCCCATACTTGTTACATTTCGCTAAGAAAGAAAGACTACTACATTGAAGTAATTGCTTTAGAATCACCTTCTAGATGAACGTGTCTCTCTGAACAGTTCCATAAATAATCAACTGGACAGATCACCCGGACAGACGCCAAGACGAGTGATAGTTTCTCGTTTATAAACTAATTCGGTTCAAATTAACAAAGAACTGCATTGTCCACTTTATAGCTTCCTATCGACTGACCATAGCAGAGCTCTAATTAGGGTAATACATAATTGTAACAACACGCTAGTCAATATATCACTGACGCTTTCTTGTACATTTTCTTCCATTCTAGACAGTGCGTATCAAAAACAACATTGTAATATTAAACGCGCACACTATTATAAGTTGTATTGTCAGTGTATTATCAGCGCAAAACTGAATCGTTATTAAATGCCGGCCACAATTTCATGGTTTATTCTATTTTGCGACACTTGCGTGTGTACCATATTATATTGAACACTTACCCTATTTTAGGAAGGTCGTTTTCCACGCGTCCCGTGAAAACCATCTCCATAAGTAATGGTAGTTAAATTGAATAAATTATTCATACCCTGGTGTATATCGAATGTGTTCAAAAGGTTCTATAAAATGTTTTATAGTTCTTGTTCAAGTTCGTTTTCAAACGAGGACATTTTCATTTTGCGAATTTTGACAAGTTTCACTTTATTTTTTTTTTATTTTCTATGGCATTGTATGAACATCTGTATTCTGTGATTTTTTGAAATAAAAATCATTAGTGGAACTCTGTTAAATCCAATGGCGATGTAAACCAGCACAGATTTTTACTTAACTATAAAATTTGCGAATTAGCAATTATCTCATCTTCTTTTTAGTGCATATTCCAGAACTTTAAAAAAAATAGCTTCTTAACGCTTTGATCTTTTCTTTTGAAATTTTCACAAATAATTGACAATGTGTTTATCTTCAAAACATCGTCGGGGCATTGTTAGTTGAACAGTGTTACAACAATCGTACAGACAACGAGCCTGGGTGTTAATTTATGCATAAACTTGAATTAGTGAAATTTGAGCTGCTGCCCAGCAAAATTGACAACTGTAGACAGTTTAAAAGACGGCACTTTCTTCATAGTATGAACAGATGTATTTTTACATGAAACAGAGGCACGGTTTAGAAGCTAATTTTTTAAAATCACTTTTGATAAAAAAAAAAACATGTTTGTGCACACTTCGAACCACAGTGTCATAACAAGAAATATTTACAAAATTTTAAAATTTATACAATGAGCTTTCCGAAAATATATAGTTCTGTGGACAAGGGAGGTCATCTTGGTTGCCTAATTAAATAATTAAAATACCTGTCAGGTAAACTGCACCTGTACCTTAAAAACCTAAACCTTCACTGCGATCAGATTTGTCATTATGCATAATACTTGTTGACAATAAAAGCACTTACGATTTCATCAATCAAAAATTGCGATCAAATTCCACATTTTGTCACTTTCACGGTTCTTGTTCGCGATTATTGATATAAAAAATGAAATACGTCCATTATGTTACTATATATCATATGCATGGCAGTTACGTATCAGTTGTTGTGACGTAACTATAAACTATCCGTATTGTAATACATTGTGCAAAGGCCGGCGTGATACTATGCGGTGAACAAGAGAATACAGCCAAGTGTGTACGAAGGCAGTACGGTGATCGTTACACACATTATTATTTCGCGGCCGAATTTACCCACGACGTAGCATATAAAGAGGGTAATACTACGTGCTAATATAATTAATAATGTCACACAATATATTTGACCATGCATAAAATATACCGACTTACAGATGCTCTTCGTTTGAATTGTTTTTCTTGTTAACTTTGGCAATGACGCTCGGTGTAGCGCGGACGAAAGGATATAGCAGATTCAAAAATAGTTTCGAGTAAGCTGTAAGGATTGTATTTCTGCCTACGAAGAACCACAACACATATTTTTAATCTAAATCCCATTTTTAAGTCTCATTGGTACATTGTATTGAATAGTAACACTCTGTTGATCATTCTTTAAATGTATACCGATGTACGAATGTCCGTTTCTCTTGGTTTCTTTTCCAGACAATTTTGAAGACATTTTGACCTAAACAAGACAATGTGACTATAATTGTTCGCACTGGAACTTACAGTGAGTACAAAACCATGCACACCTTTGCCTTATTGTTTAAATAAACGTTATTACCTTGACTCATACAAGCTGATAACAGTGTGTCTTTTTCATTGCATTTACACCCCCAAATACGACAATTTATGTACTGACCTTGAAAACTATATAGATGCGCCTTTTCACTTGTTAGTTTTAAATAAAATGAATCGTACAATATTGTCGTTGTTCGCATTTTTTGTCGAGATGTCGATGATTAGAGTGAAATTCGTTATACACGAGATATATATACAAAACATATACTATTTCCAACTTTGAGTTCAAATCTATCAGGATCTATGGACTCTTCATATTAGCCCACTTATTGTAGCTAGCTAAATATTGCTTTATGTCGTTTAAGTGTGCGTCACCGCACTATCTATCTTCACTGATCGCCCACAATGTCATGTAATAATTGAACACACTTATTTGGACAATCAAAACAAATATTGTGTTAATCGTATATCAACTTGCACATGGCACTATCAACCTACGCGTAAAAATAGATTCGCAATAAAACAGAACACTCCATCATCCAATCATTCAACTAAATATACTTGCCAACATATGTATTTAATCGCGTAAAAGCATTTGTCATTTCTTCAAACAAAGGTTATTATTAAATTAAACATCTATATTCGTAATATGATTCAAATTCACGTGAGTAAGTGTCTGTTCAGGGAAACCGATAATATACAAAGTGTTTTGAACAAATGTGTGTAAATTAACAAAAGAGTTTGACTTTGAAGTATTACTCTCTAGGTATCGTTGAGAACGGTACCGGTGCGGATGCAAATTGAAAACCCGTCAATGTTACTGAGAATGCATTGCCCGATACACTATATTTAAGTAACTTTCCTTACACACAAAAAAACATGACCAGTAAAACATACACACCCGGGTTCTGTTTTCAATGGTAATACATATATCATGTTAAGCGGGTCTATGGTTTGACTGTAATACGAATGACGATATTTCACATTAATTATATTATAGCATCATAAATACGAGTTGAATTGTTGGTGTCGTTGCTACAGATTATTCGTGATAATGTAACCCATTATTAAAAATAAACGCCCCGTAATGTTGATATGGATTCAATGTTATATTCTGAAACGAATAAAGAAGAAGGTATTCAAAAAGATTTAAGTTTTAAGGTGACAAGTATTTAATACCAAAATCGGCATCAAATAAATGATCTATTGCCAATAAAAAATCTTCGTCTGCTTTATAAACTATAACGCACTCGGTCGCAGCGTTTTATCTCGTGCGTGTGCTTCTAGCTACCGCGAACGATTGTGTTGTCCTGGTGGCCTCCAGACTGTGTCGCCCGATTGTGCTGATTCATTTAAGCAAATGCGACAAACGAAGTGGGATTACTCCATAGAGCGCGAGTACTCTTCGGTACACGAATAGTCCTGAGACATAGTTTACATAAACGAACGGAAGAATGGCTAACACCTACTAGCTTTCCAGTGATAGTCGTTCGCTCGCTACGACTCGACATTTCGTTGACTGATAACAATTATATAGTTCAAAAAGTAGTATTCAACGTATGTGACCACAATTGAATATACTGTGCTTTAACGTGACATAAAATATATGCTTAACTTATTTTGGTGCCATCACAACATTGGTGTTATGCCAAGCATTATTGAATAATTATAATCCCATTATTTATTGGGGATATATTATAATCATGATACACGCTGATTCTTGTCGTTTTTCATTTCATGTTGGCAAGGAATTAATTTGTCTTTTCAGCAGTATAAATATGTCAATTTAATTATCAATTGACATTCAGTGCACAATAATAAAACGTAAACAGGATATACACTATTCTACACACACTGTTTTATAGACATATATTTACTTGTTACATTCTCACAAATCTTTACAGTGTGCGCAATAAAGATCCAGCTTGCCGATACACATACAACGCAAACAGGTAATAGTAATTTTCGGAAAAAAGTATACGAAATACAAAAGTTTTATAACTTAATATATCAGTATAAGATGCCTCAGTGGGTCGACTTCCTCTGTACTTTCCTGATATTCCTTTACGAATAATTTCTTTAATTTCGATGTATGTCGCAGCTGCTACTAGTCAAGATATTCCTTACAGGCAAGAGTTCGGACTAATGCTGAAACGCGTTTTTGTAATTTAGTGCTGCTGCCATTACCCAGTTTTAATGTAACCAGGTGTGTACAAGTCGCCTTTCCAAAGGCCACGCACAATTGCACTAATGGATCTGAAGTGACGTATTGAGAATGATATCCACACAAAAAGGTCATGTCAATGTTGCAAGTGATACGAATCATGACCAATTACGTAAGTGCTATGGAACAGGGTTATTCATACATAACAATAACGTTGTAATTTAGATAAGTATCTGACAGCGATGATTTAGTCAAATGAACCTCATGGGCGTGTTTTTGAATGTTATGGACGTCTTTCTTATTTGGCACTATGCGTCACATTTACATCACATTCGAACACCTTTCTTTGTTTGCATCAAAAGCATGAGCAACGTAGCACGTGCAATAAATATAATGGCGTCACTGACCGCGAACGGTCGCACAGGAACAATCTAGTAAACATATGTGTGACTTCTATGTATTTCTTCATTAAATTATAACATTAATCAGAAACGGATGTTCACCGTAGAGCCTTCGCCAAGAATTTGCGATAATCTAGTGATATTGTCATAGCGACCAGCACGCCCATTTGCAATTACTACACTGATATTTCATGACAGTACAAATATGCATTAATTGAACCATTTCATTGTGATACACATGCACGTTACATTCACATGCATTCAATATAATTGTGTATATTATATTCATAATATCTTATACCCTCATAGCAATGCATGGTAATTATATATATATTATATAATGACCGTTTTATTTTTAGGAATTAAATTGCTACTAAAGATGTGGTAAAACAACTATAGCACGGAGTTTGAATGATAATTTCCCATTTTCATATTATTAACAATGTACTCCTTTTCTTATTAGCATGTCTAAGTGCAACATGCATATGAGATAAAGACATAGGCAGCCCTCTAGACTCTAGAAAACTCCGCTAGATAAAGAATTCCACTGAGCAGGTATTTCATTGAATTGATGATCTTCCAAGAAATTTCAAATGAAAAGACTTTATTGGAAATATTATTGAACGAATTGGACTATTGTTAGTACTTATATGTTATGTTAGTTAATCTTATTTAATGTTCATATTTAAAGTACGAGGCACACAGGTACCATTTGCATAGCACAGTCTAGATAAATATACAATAATACGCAATGCAATAAGTAGGTATGTGGACAGTTTCGTCTTGTGGTACATGGTGGGTGAATGGTATAATAGACATGATATGAGAAGCTATTGTATCTAATTTCTTAAGCACACTCATCTAACCGGAAAATAGTAGAGGTAGAATCGTCTTTGGAATTGGCAGCTGCTTGAAATAAAACATGATTATAACGCGTTTTATCGATAATATACATGCTTACTATATTCACTATTATTTTGATTCAGCTCAATGCTAGTTAAAGATGTGACAGTCACAACGTTTCAATATGTAGATTGACTATCATAAATGATTTGAGCTGTGTGTAAATTCAACCTAACTAATGTTACAGACTTGAGAAGGTAATGTACGTTTTTTTAACAACTGAGAAATAGACCAAACAATTAAGTATAATAATACTGCAGGTATATTGTTACCGCTATTGTGTTACCAAAGAAGCAATAAATCAAATATCTGATCAAACATGTCACTCAGTAATATGATACTAATATAATTGAGGAATCATGGCAATACAAACAATCGATAGTGATTATTTGTAAGTAACAGTGCATATTAACGCGATCACAGGCGGGAGTGAATGTTTAATCGATTGTCATTAACAGGCACGCAAACTATTAACCAACAGCTGGAATCCAACTTGTTTCTCCCTCAAACAAATTCTGTTCATCTTTTCAATTCTTTATCTTATATTGAATAGCCCGTCGGTGCGATTCATTGAAATGTCGAGTACGCACCTAATACGTGTCAGTAAAGCTACCAATTACTTATCATTATTCATTCAATCGATTTTGGCAAAACGCCAAAGCGGAATAAGTTTAACCGTTATGTGTATTTATCTTTTTTTGAAGCCCATATAAGTAATTCACAAACTCATCTCAGTGTTTACCTGAGTATATTTTAATGTATATTTCAGATCTAAGATTTGGAAAATAATGTAAACTTGTCATAAGTCATAAATTCATAATATTAGAAAATACTGTTTGAGGCACGTTGTGTCTCGTTTCAATCGAACATCCATTTTCAATTGTGCGTTCATTCAAAGATCGTCCGAACGTGTACGACATGTTTCACACAGTTTGCAACACTCGCAATGAGGTATATCATGATTATTTTCCCCAAGTTTAGTGTCAGTTTTTACAATGTCACAATAAAGTAATAAATGTGTCATCATCATATATGAAATAAATAATAAAGAAGGTTTAACATTTGTTATTCAGGATATGGACTATTCGAAAACGTCGTCTATGATTACAATGTACATATACGACTTATTACTACCCAATCATCATGCAGACTGAGCAAGCTAGTAATTATTAATTATTTTGAGTACATTTAAGACTAAATACACGAGTCACTTGTCTTTATGTGATTGCAATACACGTTATTGTAACGTATGAGTAAGATGGTTTCATGTAAATTGATTGTATAAGACATTGCAAGTCAATTATAAAAACCTGATGTAAAATTTAATTAGATATTAAGGCAAGCAAAGTTTAGTTCTTTCTATGTATATGTATATGTACCCTGCTGTTATAATGTATATGCTGAGCATTGGATCTGATGAATGAAACAGTATGGTGCTTGAAAAAGAGATTTGATAGTAATATCAATTACTGGCATATCACGAACATATAAACACTCAACGAGCAAAATTCGAACTTAAAACACGGCAAATTCGTCTCGCCAAAAACTTTACGCGACAACTCACTGTTATTTATTTAGTTTGCACTCACAGTGACTAGTAGTCAAGAGCAATTCTAATGTCTGGTGCCAAAAACTTGCAAACAATATTAAGATGATCTCATGGTCAGAACAACCTAATCAGTTTACTATAAAGAACAATTTCATCATATGTGACAAATACCTATGTGACATAATATCATATATAGGCACACAACGAACATATACACACAGAAGAAACAGTAAATAAAACGCGCGATACGGCATATACACATCAAATAATCTCAAGTAGTTTAATTCCGTCATACGTATGTTCTGGCCCGCGAATAACTGGTAGGTGTGTGGTCTCATTTGTACGAGTATCATTTCATTCATAACCAATAGCGAGATCTCTTTTAGGAAACATAAATCATACCAGTAAGCAATTACTATCTTTGATATAATTTATAAATGACAATAATATGCACAAGCATTTTTTCTTTCGCAGCTGCTACTAAGCCATGTGGTCATACATGTATCCATTGTACATGAGTTACTATTTTTGATATAATTTTGATTATAAACGTGGAAACTCTTAGGCTGTCATTCTATGAGTATAATATACCCAAGTAAAACAACATTTTCTTACTTTCGCAGCTGCTACTAATACAGGTGTTCATGCTTGTCATTATTGTACGTTTGTTTAATGTGAAAGCTCATGCATTGCTAGAAGTAATGACTGGTGCAAAGTTGTAGTTTTAATGGCACTCTTCACAGTTGACGCCATTATATAGATTTTATGTGACCAACTGTGATTCAGATGTAAAAAGAACCACTCTTTCCCAGTTTATTTCGCAGATGCTACCTACCCTCGGTGTTCCATACATGTACCAATTCACAGCGCAATTACGTGTGTGTAATGAAACCGTTACCTGAAGAATTGACTAATGCAGAGCTGTATTCTCTGTAATTGGACTATTCACAGGTGACGCCATTACCTTGCATTAATGTATCCAACTGTGATGCGCCATTACCCGACTGCTATTATAAAGTTCATAATAGACGCAACATTACGAAGCCAATGAATGATTACTTACTAGCTCTCTGATATGAAATTATTTCAAAAATACATCTGTAGACTATAGAACAAATGGACAAACTTTGACAACTTCTGAACTGAAGTGATGATATTCACGAAAATGTTAGGAAAAAATACTTTAATCCAAAAATTGTTTTTTTCTGCAAAAACTACAC
Source organism: Saccoglossus kowalevskii (assembly GCF_978046115.1). Taxonomy (NCBI): domain Eukaryota; kingdom Metazoa; phylum Hemichordata; class Enteropneusta; family Harrimaniidae; genus Saccoglossus; species Saccoglossus kowalevskii. The sequence continues at coordinate 12,362,203 of NC_140650.1, read as the reverse complement.
TGATATTTTATAAACGAGTAACATTTAAATACTCAAATTGTGTCACATAATTATATATTTTACCTTCAATTACATGTTCCATTAATAAGCTACATGTACTATATAAATTAGATAAATGAACATCGTGTATATTAGTTCGTTATATATATATATATATATATATATATATTCAATATAATATTTTTTCCTAGAGTTTAAATGTGTTGGCTATTAAATGAAACAAATCAAGTGCGTCATTTAATTTAGATTATTTTTATTTTCTGATTATTAATGAAAAACTAAACATTTTTATCTGCGTGTGTCTGTCGTGGTTTATAATGAAGTAATGTATGTCTGGGACATCTCCGCCTGAAGAAAAATTGAAACCCCACTGATTACATGTAACATTTATCTAACTCACTCGCTCGCAAGAAGGAACAGAGTTTTAGGTTTGATATATCGATTTCGGCGGTTGTCAACATTCATTAATGGTACCTGTCGTGTGAGTGAGTGTATGAATTAGTTACAAATTGCCTCCGGTAATACACGACCTATACAACAGATACTACGGAATAACAAAAAAACAAGCATTCATCTCGTTCATTGAACCTGTCTTCAAGTTTCAGTACAACTGTGTGCCCGAGTTGTATTAAGTACACAGCAAATACAGTTCACGAATAGCAATTTGTCTGTCACAATAAATTACGTTAAACGTCAAATTAGTGTTCTTTGACTATTCGGTACTCAAATATAGACACGTCATTAATAATGTCGATGCCACGCTCTATGTACCTGTTATTTTTCCAAAGGCAAATCGTAGTACAGTTAAGAGTCAATATTCAATGTATAGCGAAAACGGTCGACCAGAGTAACCATACGCGCAGTACAGGCACATAATATGCTTGCTGACATTACCAATGTGTATTTACATAGAATGTATTCATAGGTTTGATAACAAATAACAGTCGAAAACACACTAGACATGTGAATCTTGCAAAAAATAATATGTCACAAAGTTAGTAAACAATTAAGTATTTGCTAGAGCTTTCATTCTACTAAATGTTTCATGGTGAAAGCAACTAAGATTTGCAGTATGTTACAGGTAAATATAGATACCATAGATATTATAAAAAGTATGATGCGAAATGACGCCATCGCCCTATATTGAACCAAGTAATAGGTTTACAGAATGTTAAATCATCAAGCAAGACAGGTCAATTATTCAAATTATATTATATCAGACAGTTGTAAAAGCAACCTAATTTCAACCACGCGCAACGGCAAATAAGTTAATAGATATGTACCATTATATTAGTTATCTTTTGTGAAAGAACGTAAATAACTGTGTAAATAGTAGACGACACCTGTAATTCACTACTGATTTGAAATATGCGTCACAGGCATCCACATTAACTATTCGCAGAAGGCAGAATACCTTCGCTGCTGCTATGACGACAGATTTTCTGTTATATGACATAATAATTGCACATGACTGGTGTTATAATACTGTTAACGTGTTACTGATTGGGATAAACTCTACGAATTGAAAACTAAATACATACACACAACATCAATGAATCGATTACGTATCCGGTAAATGATTACTAACGCCGTACTGGCGTATCCCGTGTCTGGCGTGTTTATATTAACTACTCTTAAATTCTGAGCTGAGCCAAGCGACCACATGGCGAAGTCACAATTGAAGACTACAGTGAGTGTAATGTAACAATATTATTTATTATACATCTGTCACCGTAACGCCATAAGTCCTCTAATAATAAAAACAAACATGGCTGCCACCAGACTGGACTCCACACAAAAAAGTTCGGTGATTCCGTTCTAAACATTTTGGATTTCGGTAAAATATTATTACTTCACGCGCATTGTAACCGCCATTGGTGACTACGACGACCAGTGGTTTCGCTTGCGCTCAGGTGTCACCGGTAGTAACGTAGAAACACAATAGCATTATTGTCTCATCTGTATTAATTTTTTTGCGGTCCGGGATTTTATTTACTACAGACGCTAATCAAACAGCCTCGGATTAAAATTGATCAATGGTCGCGTATATGATATTTCATTTTCGACATTTTGCGGGAAAAAACGTTGTAATATAAAACCAAGGATCAGTTTTGAAACATTTCTTACTGTTCTCTAGAGAGTGTTATTAGAGGACCTGACTACAATTGCATAGTGGCATCATTGAACAAGTCATCTTAGACACACAGTAACACACTATTATTCTTGTATTATTATTTGAGAAAGGTATCCTGTCAATGAAATAGGAGGCTATTTTATATCACTTCTATTTTTAGTAACATCACCTTATGGAACTTCACGTATGTTTGTATACAGTGGATTAATACTGAACACGCGAATGACAGAGTGAGAATGCGCCACGAGAAAAGCATGACAGTTTTTCAAGTTTGCCAATACTAATTTCCCTAATAAAAAATTGCATCATATGGACGTGTTTGAGTTGTTGTACCTGCGTTGGTCATTCAAGTCAGTGGAACAGGGATTATCCCAAGCATGTCGTATTCACAAAAGCAGTACGGATAGCGTAACGACCGACGCGATCCGCATTGCCCGAGTACATATTTTGCGGTGTTCTCACAATAATCTAATAATACATCGTTTTGCTGCCTGTAGTAAACATTTATTGGAAGATTATAGGTCGGAAGAAGTTTTGCGCTGTGCCAACGTTTGCGTGAGTGACGAAATGATATTTCACTCGCGTGTTATAGCGCTTCTGCGTCTGATGTAAACAAAGAAAAGTGTACGATTGTGACGTCAACGCTGGTGATGTAGTTCATTTCGTATAAGAAAAAAACACAAATGTTCGAGTGAGTGCAGGTACATTTCAGATCGTCTGCTGATACGGATTTTTTTGGAACGACAAATTATATTATTGTTGGTGCTCGGTGTACAATAATAGGATAAACATATGAGAAGAAATATATGATTGTTGTTATTTGTGACGTCAGAGATTCAAACTACACATGTCCATCTGATCGATGTATCTCCACATTCACTATACTCGCTACTTAAAACTGTCGTTTGTAGGACAGTGCATAATTCAATACGTGACAGGAGAGCCGCGTCTGTTTGTAGTGGCGAGGCGTATTTGCCGTTCTTGTGAGATATATTATAAACAAACACACTTCATTCAAACAAACTCGTCACGAACAAATAATGATTCACATCTACTTTATTTACGGCAATGACTGTTACAAAAAAACAGGTGTTCATATCATGAATTAACTATATACAGTGAATGAAACGCGTAGTGACGAAGTTTTTAAAATGACACAAATCAATCAGAATCAATTTGACTAGCGCACCAAAATGATAAATGATCTGTTTCAATATAAACAAACAAACACACACACACAGTAAGACAAATGGAAAAACAAGAAAACATTTAAAAACCGAGATATCAAAGCAGTTGTAAAACTAGATCAAGCCCCCTAAAAGGCATTTACTCGACTAAATTCAAAGTATTGATCACGATTCTGGGACGTTTCATGATATAGGAAAGGTTAGTGAAATGAATGGCTAGATGCGTTGAGTAATGCCGTAGTAGTGTGTGGTACATATTCGTGAAAATCCAGTCGTGACGTGTTTTACTACGTGAGTTCAGTTTCGTACTAACTAAGATGCGAGGCATTGGGCGTGTACAGGCAGGCATTAGATTTGTTTTGTAATAATCCACACACATGCTTTAAACTTAAAAAGGCGATTTTTGCATTTTTTCGACGTGGTTGCACACACACACAAATCCCTAGTCCCTAGTTAATATGACGGAAATAACGAATGTAAATGGCGGGATTATCGAAATTTCAACGACCCACTGCTTAATGCGGCAACTAGGCATTTCCTGTAGAAAGAGTGATGAATGGTCGAATGGCTATCGCTAATATAAAACGACTTCCTAGTAGCAATATGAAGATGGTATTCAATTTCCGGATACCTAATTAATGCCACAATCCATTTAACTTATCGAATGCATATTTGCCAGTTGATAGTCATACATGAACTATTCCACTCAAATAAGCTGAACTGAACTATAGGATACTCAGTATTTGATCACAATTTAAACGAATTCCTAAAGTATTTAACATCCACAATTAACGACACCTTCTATTTTATTTATTAAACTAGTTTTATTGTAGCACATAATCTGTTTCTAAATAGTATTAAAGATCGTTGGTTAAATTATGAATAACTTGGGATAATATTATAATTGTTATATTATTTGACTCAGAGCCACACGTCTGTGGTGGCAAACAAGTTACAGTATATCCCGTATTTGATCCATACATCACCGAATGTTATTACATAAAAAAAACATGAATTGAACACTGGAACTAAACATGCAAATAGCGTATTGTCATTCCTAATCAATTATCTGTTACTAAATTCAATGTTGATTCTTTCAGAAGTCACAATGATCATTTTCACTTAAAAAAACTATGGTTTATAGTAACCTGCAGCTGCCATAATTGTAATAATGTTGTTATTATACATCACCGTCACCGTAATGCAACAAGTTACAGCGTGCCGTAATTGTGTGGTATTTTACGGGGTATTTTCATTCTACTATATAAAGAAATACGGTCGATACTTCCGCTGTACTGTCTTCGTGAATACTTTGAGGTATCCTCGTAATAACCTCATATTAATACCACCATTTGACGCATAAATAAATAACCTTATTTCTCGTTTTCTAACTTCAATTTGAGACTTGAAGACATCATACCTATTATTGAATCTGAGTGTAATCAATTAATATTATTATTATTAGTAGTAGTAACAGATGTGTAGACAGACGCTTCAACTCAATTCTTCTGCCCTCACACATATTCCATCGTGTAAAATCGTCATTATCGATGCATCATTTCATTTACGAAGATGAAACTGTCCGATTCACATAAAGAACAGTATGTACATTTAGTGTATACAGACATAAGTGAATATAATTGCCAGTTGTTCATATACAATTCTTGCAAACAAGTTTTTGTAAGTAGTTTGCAAAATTTTAACACTTTGATAGCGATATGCACAACAATACCATGTTAATTTTAAAATATGTAATATTACATACGTAAGAACAAAGCAAAATTGCTTGTGTACTGCTATGACAGAACCCCACATCCTCCCCGTGGCTTTCGTTGCGTATGGAAGTTATTTTCACGAGTAATGTGGTGTATCCTGCGCAAGTCTTTGTTTGTTTGAAATTAAAATAATCAGACGTCTAATCTGAGTCACAGTCCGAATAAATAACTCGTTGAAGTTTATTTGGGGCCACGGCAGAACCAGAACTTGAACTGGACGACTATGAGACACAGTTTATGTTGAAGTTAAAAGTTCCGCCACAGAACTGTGCATTGGCAAACATGCCGTGCAACTGCGGTACTCCACGGACGGGATGACGTTTGTCGACAGCGGTTGTCGCTGAGCTGCTCGCTACAACTTCGTGTGTGATGTTGCTTGCTGGTATTGACTGAGTCTTGATTACCGGTTAAAATGTTGCTCTTTTGGCGTTGGTAATTTTGATTTGGAACTGAGTAACGCCGCAACGTCACCAGCAGAAACCTGGTATCTCGATGTTGATGGTTGCGGCTGCATAGTAATCGCTGATTTTACTGCTGGTGGATCTTCTGAGAGCCATTCAAGGTTTATAAAACTCAGTTTCCAGGTGGTCAATATACATTAAGTTCCCCCAATCGTAGTATTCCATGTGATGTACACCTGACATGCCAAAAATGTTGTTGGACGATTTGAACTGGATAAAAATAGCAGACAAAAATGTGTTTACAAAATAAAAATAGTTCGGTAGCCAATAAAAATACCATGTTCATTTGCATATCGACTGTGAAAATACCGAAAACATTATTGCATGGGTGATATGCAAATTAGTTTGGGCCAAAATAAGTGACTGTCTAAAAGTACCATTACTGTTGTTCAAATTTCATTTCACTCGGTAAGTATATTCATGTACCCCAAGGGGAAAATATCGTACTTCTAAATATTGTTTATTCCGAAAAACTACTCCTGAAGGGACTACTTTGTTTGCTCTCAGACCTCATTTGCATATGGGTTGTGGAAATACCGATTTTGATTTCAAAATAAACTGCAGTACATATGTAATAAATATTAGGTACCATTTACCTTAAGTCTGATGGTGTTGTCAGCAAGGGTATTCAATAGCATAAAATTAGACGAGTATGACTGCTATGTTTAGTTATTAAACCCATGCAACATCTCAGTCTTCTTCTGAATAGATGCGGGCTGACTTTGGTTTTGTAAGGTAACTTTCTGTTACAAATGCAGTATCTATATAATTTTCGAATATATGTAAAATACAAATGTTGTATAGAACATATCATTTAGAAAATACACGTAACAGTATCAATATGAATGTATACCTATTTACCAACGTTGAGTATTTGTCCATTCCATGCTCTACTAAGTTTGTTCCTCAGATTAACGAACAGATCGAGATAGTATCGCTACTTCGCGCAATGTCAGTGAGACCAAAATCCCCTGTAGGCTAAATTTGTTCAAATTGTTCAAATGCGTATTAAACCAGGGATCGTTCGAGCTTGAACAACGTGTAAATTTAAACCATCAATCACAATTAGTGACATACTGATTTTCCTGTTGCTATGTTACTTTTAGCTCGTATGCCCGGTGCTGGATGTCCCTGTAAGGTCATATTTGAGTTTATATAACTTTCAAATTAAATCGAGAGTGTACGCATTCTGCTCGATATGTATTATTTGCATTATATCAATCTTAGCCATTGTAATATCGCCTTCACTATTTGGTTAATTTCTGCAATGGTGCGATATAATTATTCAATTGATGCAAAATACACGTAACAATATAATACACGAACCAGTATGAATAAATAAATACAATCAAAGATCGAGGTTAACAGAGAACAATTTTTTGAGCAATGTCAAACATCGTACAAATAATCACCAATCAGTGAACACATCTAATGAAATGTCATTATATGTATTATCATCGCAAGTAAAACAAATATTGTGTGAAAAGGTTGAGTTCCATTACTGTTCAAATGACAATATCCATAACGTTCTCCGTTATAAAGTTCTGCCATCGCACTTCAAACGGTTCATATGTATTTATATTCTATAATCCTTTCAAATAATTACTGTCATTTTGTAGATATAAACTCGTCAAGGGCAACCGTCTGACATTTCAAAACCGCAATATAACGCGCGCGCATACACAAAACAACACGTTGCACCGAGGCCACTGACATATAACGTGTCGCTAGATTATTATGTTTTGTGCCAGGAACGCAAGTGACAGTGAGCCATCAACGTTGCGTGAAGCAGCATTACTTATTGATGTGCGCGTGATGTGACGTCAATATTCTTCAAGGCAGATGCCAGAGAAATGTAAATGTGCTTCTTAGTGTGATAAATTACTGGGATAGACATTTTATTTTATTTTATATTATTTTATTTTATTTTATTTTATTTTATTTTATTTTATTTTATTTTATTTTATTTTATTTTATTTTATTTTATTTTATTTTATTTTATTCTGAAATACTTATACTTATAATATCTTTTTTAAACTTTATTCATTGCAGACTTTCGCAGGCTCATTTATTTAATTTGATCGCCATTTTATTAGTTACAAGGTGATTGGTGTACGTGTCAAAAAACAAAAGTCCTTATTTTAGGACGTTCTCTGTTATGGTGCCTGATCAAGACAATTGTGCATTGAGGACATCTCCTCCAAGTATAATATTGCCAGATGGCACTCACTACAAATTGAGTGATCATAGGTATCATCAGAGTGATCGGGTGCACTCTGCGTGGATTGAGGTTTTTACGGATGTAAATTGGAAATAGTGGTTGTAAAATTATTATATGCGGACTGTTGATCTTATCTCTGTTACACGAGTCTGGAATTTCTGCTGTTATTTAAACTAAACTTTGCAGTCTGTTGATTCTGTTACATTAGTATGACGTTTTGTAAATAGTTGAACCCATCTCAGTTACATGAGGGTGGCAATCGTTTGTCTTCGATGCAACACCAGACCTAAAGCAAAAGATATTTCTAAAAATATAACGAATTGCAGATTCTCTTTTTTAACTTCAATCAAGAAATGTCAACAGTGTGGCACCATGGGGTGATCAGTGACAAATCTGTATACTAATGAACACATCTTAAGTATTCGGAGGTGTATGACGGGGTTACTGAACTCATCTTTGGCTCCATCAACACGGCGTTATTACACGCTAGCTTGGCAGGCTTTACAGAGTTTCTACTTCAAGCACTAAACGTCGTTAAACGACATCAACAACCATGTAGAAATTCAAGTTTGAACGCTAGTCAAGTACATAGTACGGCGACTGCTGACGAATAGCAACACTCGATCAGAAAATGTTACTAACAGTGGTTCTGTTCATTAAAGGCGAATAACTGAAAAAAAAACATCACCCAAAAAAACATTTTTAATATATCATAACGTTTGCGATTGCACATCAGCCTAATGTGACGTATTTATACAAGATATTGTAATTTTAAAGTACATAATGAAGGTAATATTGATATTGGCATAATTATTGCAGCGCATGCTTTACCTGATTTACATGATAGTAGCTTTCATTCTCATGTTTTATACCTCGAGAAGTATTTATTCTTCAGTGACCACCCCTAGGTTTGTCATCTGTTTCCATCGCAATACGCATCTATGGTAGCAGTAAAATGAAATACGAGAGCACTTAAAATATGTATAATTGATATTTTATTATGAAATAAATAGAATAATAAAATAGAAGTGATAATTTGTTTGTTATTTTTTTAAGAAATATGTCATTCAAGTATAAAATTAAAAATTGTAATTAACAAAATACAAATTGCATAAATTATTCACAGTAGATCATATTGGAAAATTAGTAAACAAAAAAACAAATTGAAGTTAAACTAAAACAGCGACTATAACGGTGTTTCTTTCAATTGTATTGTCTTTCAATGACACGTAAATCAGAAGGAAAATGCATTACTCACCTGTCTACACAATTTTTATAATAATCATTTAGATAAAAACATTAACAATAATTATAATTTAACAGGCTTCCGACTGACCCGGACAATCATACCACTACTACATGCTAACTACAAATAGATGTGCTATGATTATGTTACCCATGTGTGTTATGTTCTTTTATTGATCGCCTTGACACAACTGTCTGATCAGAAACGTGTCGATTACCAGATGTGACTTCAACATTTTACTGGATATTTATTCTGTAGATGTATAGAGCGCGAATTCTACATACATCTATATACTATTCTATATAACACTATAGAAGTGATTTGTCAGGGTACGCACATTTTGTCTTCGCAGTGCTCACCTATAAATATTCATATGCAGCAACAGTTAAATTGGATAAAATCGTTGTCAAAATTATTCGCATGTGCTTCATAGTCATTTTATTTAGGGAATGTTATCTTTGATTATTATGCCTTTGTTGACTAAAACGATACAAATAAACAAACAGTGTTTTTTACATGACAGCACTCATTTGCTTAACAACAAACGCCGTTTTGGCTTCACCGCCCTGCACCGCTTATAGTCTGCTGTTCCTCAGTCTCATGTTTCAATGTACTGTGACATAATGGTCAGGCGTCTATAGAAATTTCACTGATTTATATACGAATACACTTCATCAGCAGTGGTTGTTCATTTATTCAGAAACATTGCACAACAAAGTGACAATAGTAATTACAAAACTAATGACAGAAATGATGATAAAAATCACAAGTATTCAAAATGAAAAGAATAAACACGTACAAAGGGTTAAGGATGTCAACAAATTAGCTTAGTTCGGGACTTGATGACGGGCGAGGAAGCTCTTTTTAATGAACTGCGCCACTTGAATGCACATATGCTCATCACTGATTAATAAATATGAACTAGTTCCATCTAGGCGGCAGTTATGCCCGGCCTCTGATCTTTAAAGTTGATCGCATCTTCTTGTTATTGCTACATACGTTCTGAAGATATTTGTAATGTGACTGCACAAATACATTTGCTAGACAGTTTTTATAGCTGCTATAAATGCATAAGCGAGCAATTATGGCCTCTCCTAGGGTCCCATCGTGTAAAAAATTGGTGCTCAAAATTTGCGTTAATGCTCAGCGCGTGTGGTGAACGATTACGCCGATCTTTCCCTCCCATAGTCTTAAAATAATAATTTACAATGATATCAGCAATTTGTGACAATACGTCCCCGGTTTATGGTCATGTAAACTACTTATTTGGGGAGCCTCTTTGCACTCCAGGGGAGAGGTAAAAACTCAAACATTTTCGTGCTGCCTAAAAGCAGATTTCATATAATAACTATATATATTTTTCTCCCATTGTTATAGAGTACATTTACTTGAGTACAATATACAACAAATATTGTAGCTCCAAGTACACTAAGTTACAGAGCTAGGCGTATAATAATAAGAACTAGAAAACAATATCATACACATCGTTGTTATACGTGAAATCGGCAACATCCCAAAATGACGATTCGATAATCCGATTATCTGCATCGTTAATGCAATATATTCCTGAAAATCTACAAGGTAACCATGACCAATTTGCATTCAATAATGCGAAGAACGCATAATTGCACAATTCAAACATAATGCCACGCTGTGATGCAAGGAAATGTGGCAAGCATGTATGAAACCATTAAACATCATCCTTAGTACTTCCTAGTCTTTAATCATACCAGTGTTATCATTTTCACTGCCATGACGAGATCGAAGTTGCAATTACACTATCGCTCATTTTGCACGTACTCGTACAGAAACTGCTTTGATAAACGTCAAATAAGTGTCTCTGACGCTATGAATTTTTCCCTTTCATTGATCACCATTGAATACACGTGATTTCCATGGGAATGAAGCTATTTATGCACAATCAATAATGACAAATCACACTAAAAGTAAAATGCCATTAACCCAACATAGTAGTCTGCATGCTTTAATACTGTACATCAAAGTTGTGTTATTCTTCTGTTTTGTTCAATGACCATGCTCGCTGATATAATACACATAACTATTCCTTGTGTTAAACCGAACATTACTCCACCCCTATCTTCAATATGCCTTACTCTGAACCGACCTCTATACGTGTTTTAGAACTTATTATTCGGTATCTTACATATATTTGGTGGTCGCAATTTCAAAAACGCACATGCTTACGTAGTGCACATACATTGGGGATAATCCTTACTATATTCGGTAATCGGAAAAAGTGTTCTATAAAAAGAATTGTTCTATAAAAACGATATCAAATGAATAAACTATTCAAATAAAATGTTGATGAAAACGAATACACATACATTGATAATATAAATTCTCTAAATTGATCAATTATATTTATCGAAGCATATGTCTAATTATTGTGGAAGCTCGCAACATTAAGACAATTCTGGATATGTAGTCAAACTTCGGAGTATCTCAACCATTTTGGCCACACAGTTATTTTATAAATATAATATGTATGTGGGCAGTACTATAGTATGGATCACGGTAACGCCACACATATAATTAATACATGGAAAACATACTATGTATGTTAATTCGCCCAGACACTATACTTGTCAAATCCAAGCAAAGAGCAGTACAAACTACAGGGTCGATGAACCCTTCTGTGATTCTATAATTAAAATGGCTGGCTTTATACACTTTAGGTGTGCGTGACTACTCTACCTTGCTTCATTTGAGTCATCAATTGCGTAGAATTCAGTGTTGTATTTGAACACATTTATTTACACAATCAACGCAAACATATTGTGTTGATACAACTTATACGAGATACCTTCGTAATGCATGTTCTTAATGAAAAGTAAGAACACTCCATCAATCAATCACCCAATTAATATGTTTTCGGATGTATGTATTCAGTCGTGCAGAATCACGTCATCACTGTCTTTAAATTAGAGTGGTACTGTTACAGTGGTGTCATACACTATATCAACTTCCACAACTAGTAGTGCACCCGAATGCAGTCAGACGTATCGATTTCCCCCCACTTAACACTCTGAGAATATTGAGAGGATTTTAGTTCGAAATATTGTAATCTAATGATATAAACGGATGTGTTATTGACGGGAAATTAACGAACGCTATAAACTATTTACAAAACACATATTATCGACTCCACATGCTCCTATCTATTATTAAATAAGCAGGTCAAACAAAATGCAGTCCTTGGATTGACTCAGTTTTAATTCAAACTTTTGAAACAATTGAAAAAAGCGAGTTCAACTAATGGAGACCGTCTGGAATTTCTTTTCCAGAACTAAGACGGCATATTACGTGTCAAATAAAACATGTAACATCTTAAAATTATGACTCGTGAATCCACCAACAATCATTATGATAATCAACTGAATATTCGAATTTTGTTCGAAACGTTAGTGCAAAAGTAAATCACTGAAAGTGTGTTCCAGACAGCACAGTTTAAAGCTGATTTGTCATATCCTCCTTTTTGTGAACTCTGTGTTTGGTTACTCCAATGATGTGTTTTTTTCCTAGCACAGTAAACCATGGTCAGTGCTCATTCTTGATATTCTCTGATCTTTATAAAACACCCAAAACAATTGATGAGAGAAAAGACGTATATAAATCTTAGAATATCAGCTTGCCTAACATTCATATTAAGCTAAGTAATGAGTAAGTGTGTTCTGCACCACAATAGCCACCACCAGCAATATTAAACCTGATTCATTATTGCAAAGTGGTTTGTCACCGGCTGGCTACTGTCAATTATTATCTGATGAGCTATATCGGTCCATATCACTCTCACAAGAAACATACAAGGTAAACGAGCTTTTAAATATAATAAAAAAACATATACTATAACAAAAAGACAATATGTTACTGATTTGCCACATTTCAGTCATATTCATTTGTACATATTAGAATCAAATGAAATGTCATGATATAACAGCCAATTGACAGCTTAGTTTATGGCAATGGATACGAAAACTAAACCAGTTTTAGTAGAAACATTATAGTATTATATAGACATTATAGTATTTTACTATTATTCAGACCATCAATGTTAACGTTATGTGTTCTATATCAGAGAAAGGAACAAACGAGGTATCAACAACTAGTTATATATGTTGTATATATAGTACCATACAGTAGGCAACGTTTACAGTCTCGCACTGGAGACTCAGAATATACATATCGCCAATAAATAAAATGTACGAATCAAACCTATGACTATCAACTATGGCACTGACTAATTTATATAATGCACATACGATATATATGTTTTAGATATAATGCATGTGCTGTTTAATATCCAATTCTCCCAACGGGGCAACTATATTGTATTATCTCACCGTGGGCTATCAGTACACAAAGTTAACAAGTAAATACGAGATAAGAAACAACTAGTTATCTTTGGTACAAGAATACATGTATATACGGGGCAAACAGTTGAAGTAAATCGATTTTATTTGATGCGACATATATTTTAATTCAGAGCTTTATATATTTAGTGAATATATAGAGTGCATCTGACATAGCACAAACATTCTTTCCAGTGAGTCATTGACCTACAATGCCTACATGACGTACTATTGAATATATATATCAACATTAGCACGGTTCCGTTTTTACTATATGTAATACCCTGTTGTCACAAGACATACGCTGATCATTTATGTTGTTTGAAGTGTATAAATACTATTTGTAGACTGCCTTTGAATAACTTATATTATTTCCTCACATTGTCACCAGGCTGTGATAAAATAAAAGAGTAGCATGTAAGTTAAATGTCATATATTTGTTATTTAATGTCTTGTACGTGTGCACCATTTGGTAGCAAGCATCTTCCCAATGCATAATCAGTCATGACGATCTTTTTATGGAACGAACACATAATACCTAGTAGGCAATGTCAGCCTTAGATCAATTATTTAAATGTACAAAATACGGAAGCTTGGGAAATCCCGGTTGTAACTTTACTTTTATTTCATCGAGCTTCTTCGACGTATAATTTCTGTAATCGAAGAGCTGCTTGTCTATATGTTTTTTGTTTTTTACATGAACCCATTTGCAGAGCAATGAAACGTATATAATATAAGAATTCAGGCGTAGCCATTGCAGAATCATGTAGTAATACTATTCACAGATAACATAGATTCTCTGCGGCTAACTGTGATCAAGATGTAAACACAAGCACGATTGAACTGATGGGCGTACTCGATTTTTAATTTTGGATTATACGCTATATTTCCAATCATGTAACAACTATAACAATGTCATTTCCTTTCGCTGGCATGTTGGGACCTTATCTCCCACTCAATAATTATTACAACGGAAGGAAGATATATATATGTATTATATGAAATCTGCTCGTAGACACCACGAAATTGCATCTACCTCAGTCTGCTACTCATATATCGATATGATTGTCGAATTGTTTCTGTGAATTCTATACGGTATCCTCATATCTTCGTATTATTCAGTTTCCTTCTTTGTTACTTATGCAGTTCATAAGTTTACGATAATTATATAATATATGGAACCTTCATATTATGTTTATTTTTAATTAAACGGTGTGGGCGATTGAGGTTATTTTCATTTTTCTGAGTATCAAAAATAGCTTCTTTTTACACTTTTGTCTCACATGACGTGTGATAAAATATGTCCAGAAAACCTTAGATATACAGCTCAGAACATTTTGCTTCATAAGAAAAAATACGTATTGCATTCAATTGACAAACTCTCGGGAAATTTCAAATGAATCATACACCAATTGATCTATTGTAAGAATATGTCATTGTAAACTAGTAATGTATTTCATACCCGAAGGCAATACACGAAGCACATAAGCTACAAATTGTAAAGTGTATAAGAACAAAACTATACAAAATATCTTCTGTACCAAAACATGATAGAGCATTCATAAATGTTATTAAACATTTGTTTGAATTGATTACGTGTTCCTGGTACTCTATACAATCTACGAGCCACAGCCATGTATATAGCAAAATTATTCTGACACGATAAATCTTGTTAAACGAAAATAGTGTTACATGATTATTTGTTGATCGAAACAGGCATCGGAAGTACTATCATGACAGAACTCTGAGGAACTGTTATTTTAGAAATGTATCTCGCGAGATAGGTATAGTGGACACTCATCGGTGTATATACACGTTCACAATAATTAAATAATAATAATTACCTGTCAAAACCATATTATGTATCTCAATCATGTACAAGTTGCGAAATCTATTTTTGTGACGTAGCAGTTGAGTCTTCATATATGCATATGGCATTATATTATTACGATAGACTCTAGATATCATGTGAATATATTGTCGCGGGAATTGGCAGGAATTGAATTCACCGAAATTATTCGCATCAGATTGTCAAAAATGAGATGATTTAATGAGTTAATGCACTTTTTCAATTATTTTAGTATTCCGCTGTGAACTTATCTTGATTGCACTATTTTAATTACATGCTTTATTTTATTGGAGTCGAAACTGCTTATCCATGGTTGACGAGTCCTCGTGCATCAACATTCATCAGGTCATATACGGGAAAAGCTGCTGTTCAATTATTTATATATCAGTTGTATTTTTCGATAGACAGACCGTGTACTGTGTATATTTTCGAGCTGATTGTTCTTCTCGCTGAAAAATAATTTTATTTTTTATGATGAAGCTAAACAAACTACGTCAGATTTTTTTGATAGGAAATCTCCGTCGTCGTTTACCGGAGATAAGATTTACTTTTTACCAATACAATAAAGTTTCACAATTGATAAGTATGTAGGCTATAAGAGACATACTGAGACATACGTATTAGCTACATTCACGAAAGGTTCCAATAAGCTGACAGTTATGTCACAATATAATAAAATGAAACATCCACTGTCATACAATGCATCTCTGATAAATGCAACCACATGTCATTTAATTTGTCAATGAATGAGAATCGTCATTCGATTTTTCATAGAAGGATCTGTAAACGCACAAATAATGCATCTAATATTTAGTCTTCGATATATGATTTGAATAGTAGTAATTAAAGTCAATCTACGCTTACAAGTCATGGAAAGCGTTTCTTGTTCAAGGGAATACAATTATACCACCATTGACAGCATACCCCGACTTGTATATTTATAATGAACTTATTAGGTGAACTTAGTAAATCATATACTGACTGGCGCCATTTGGTAATTAGATGGAGTAGTCATCGAACAAACGTTGACATAGAAACTAAAATCATTTATACTGAAATTCTATGTGAGTGTAAATTTCGACTATAGGTTATTACCAGCTAATATGATGGTGATCAATCATTTTGATTATGGTAATGGGTAGCACTTCCACGTGTTAAATAGCATAATTGTAATGCATGCATATTTCTTTCTAGATGTTGTATCGCTGTACAATGTTGTCAAAGAACGCAATGTTACCATGCAATTTCTCAAAGGTGAGCTATCTACATTTTTTGTAATTGCAACTAACTATACATTCTGGGACATTGCATCATTTTTCTAGGCTGTGTATAAATATCAAACACAAAAATGTATATACATACGTCAAGTGACACACGCTGTAGTTTCTCGTCAATGCAACAAACAATCCCTTATCAGCGAATTGCATCATTTCAAATTACGTCTCTGAGCAGGTTTTCTATAAACGTTTTGTTAAATCATGTGTCGCGTGTAATATACAAGTACAAAATGTCTGGTATAGCTTTTCTACTGCCGCAACTACTCGAAATACATATGTTTATGTATCAGATGCTGATATAGATTAGAGTACAATTTAATTGATTAGGTTCCAGACTTGAATAAAATGATTCTGTGAATTTTATATAATTACATCACTGCATCCGTACTTTGAATCTGGTTTGCCAATCGCATTTTGATTTGCGTACTTTATTCACTTCTTCTTCGTGGGTGTCATGGTGTATTAAGATTAGTGAATGCACTCTAATTGTTCTACCCACATAGTTACACGTTTATTTTAAATACATACTTGTTAGATTGTTTTGATGACAGTAAGAGCGCAAATGCAAAATACATGCTGCACCAAAAAGTCTGCTCCCAGTAAATCTCATTGTCCGAACTATTTGCACGTGTTTCAATAATATTCTTTAGTATTAAATGTTCCATTCTGAATTCCAGCTTTGAGCATATTTTAGCAAACTAATGATCGAAGTTTTGCCCAGTTTTGTAGACAAATTCAAAATGACGACGGAACGAATGACTAATTCTATTTTTTTAATATAAAGCCCTCTGATTACAGATACCAGGGAATTTGCTTACACATTAACTTCAAACAAATGTTTGCATTATTGGTAATTCTTTCAATTCAATTAATTTTTGAAAATATGCTAAAAGTTTTTCTAATTTGACTGCAAAATAGAAATCGATTGTTTTCTATTGAATATTTTAATGTGGATAACAAATGCAAGAAATTTGCTCGATTTCACAACAAGGCCAATTTGAAATCAATCGGATCACCGTGGTATCAGAATAAAACGACTTACTGGAAAAAATCCAAACGGCGAACAAAGCACCCGAAGCTACACAACCCAACTTTCAGATTAATGATTTCAATAATGCTGAAGAATAAGATTTTAATCGCGTTTGTTGTTGTTTTTTCTGAAAGCATTTTGACGGGATAAGTGACGGGACCTTTAAAGTGTTCATTTGCTGAGATGGGGATCTTTAATAAGAGCGCACACTCACATGGTGAGTGAACTGATCAAACGATAACGTTAAAGGATTGCATGGCAACCTTTAATTTGTTTCTCGTCTCTATTGGATGCCTTATCGCATTTCCCCATCTTCACTAATGATTGAGTCTTTATGCATTTAAGTAAAGTGAAGAAATTGAAATAGGTGAAAATCACATATGAGACTGAAACCACTCGTGGGACAACGGTGTAAAAGAATACGTGTATGAAAAATGATAGTCAATCAAGGATCGCAATTTCAATTCCTATTAACTTTCTGTCTTTCTTTTGAATACCGACTTTTTGACGTCGGTACTTGCGATTGCTGAATTGTATGATTTTTGTATTGATTAGACAAAGAAAATACGTAGATTTGTCCAATCAGTAGAGCCCATCGGTGTGAAAATGAGAAAATGTGAGACAAATCGATTGAATAATCTTATTTATATAATGCGCACGTGACAGACAGACCATGGCGCGTGTTAAAGGCTATAGTAGCGTCTCTATAACACCAATTTGATGAATTTGTGAAATTAGTTATATATAATAACTAACTGCATGCGAGCCATCGAGATAATCGATTTTATGCGACAAAAGGGTGTTATTATGTTTCTCCTTGATAAATGTGTTATATCGGATTGCTGAGGTCACTGTTTGCCTGGCATTATCGTCAAGTAAAACATGATGCAATACAGTTCACTTCAGTTCGGTTCATTTTTCAATGAGATATGACAGTAATTTAAAGTTATTATCGCATAAGTACTGCAGCTTACTCATTTGCCATTGAATAACATTGGCATGCAAATGAATGAAATAGCCATCAATTGGAATTTGTTGCCTAACTTGAACAGCAAGGAGGATTTGGTTAAATGTTTTAATAGCACAGCGTTCAAAGGTAAATTTTTTTCAGAAACAAGAGTATCAAGAACATTAAACAACTATGCAAACTATTCACGTATCCATGTAATAATTTTCGGTATTTTCACGGCAAAATTCCACTGAAAAGCACTTTTACGCACATGTCCGTACAGCACAATATAAAAAGAAAGTCAACACCAGGCCTTATTTGTTTTCCTAACATTTGGGATACGTTTGTAACGACGGATGTCTTTGGTTTAATACAAACATGAACGATCTAAATATTATTAATAAATTAGTTCAATAATAGCTGATGGTCAAATAAAAACTGATACTAAATGACAAATCATTGTTAACTTGATCATTGCTTATTTGAAATAGTCGCTTCAATTGAAGCATTGTCGATTTCTTGGCCACTGGTAGACAGTTCTGAAGATGGCATTGCCTTAACAATACATATTTTTGTACACCTGTCATCGTAACGCTATAAGTTACAGCGCGCCGTAATTTTGCGGTATTTTATGAGGTATTTTCATCCTGCCATATTAGGAAATGCGAATTCTAAGTATGGAATAATTACGGGCGTAAGCGTCCTCTAATAATAAAAACAAACACGGCTGTTGCCTGAGTTTGTTCTAAACATTTTGAATTTCGGCATTTCTATGATGTATCCTTGGAAGGGAAAGATGTATAATAATAAGGTTATTAATACCGCAAAGTATGCACTCAGACAGTAAGCCGCGCATCGACCTCCGCTGCGCGTCGGTTGATACTCCAGCTGTACTGTCTTCGTGCATACTTTGAGGTATTCTCGTAATAACCTTATATTACACAAATGGAAATTATTATTTACTGAAAAGTTTTCATATAGGCTCCTGTCAGTCAGTGGAAAATACTTCAGTCGATTTAGATATATATAATTATTCACACACTCTGCTTAAAACAGAGAGTGTAATTTAATGCAAAATGAATCCGTCCTGGGTATTCTAATTTTTAGTCTGTCATCACTATCTGAGCTTTAATTTATTTATTTTTCTCTTTCGCCAATCTACTTCATCATATAAAATCATTATCGTAAATGTATGCTAACGCTCATTAGTTCAACTTAAAGAACCAGATAATGGATTGACAGTTTTTCACGTCCTATGATAGTTCAATAATAATTCTATTTTAAGGCAAGGCTAGTACAATAATCTGTATAATACAGCTCGCGCTTTTTTTTTAATTTGCTGTGGCTGTATACTCCGTATTGTTATATCGAATTTAATACGTTTTGTCATTTTTGTCAATTATTATTGCAAATTGATTTTTTATTATGACTAATTTTTAGTTTGTATATTCCCCTTCTGGTATCCGTCTGATTATGTTGTTACTAATAAAAAAAACTCATTGCTAGACTGGGGTTTAATCCATACTAGGTAGTTTAAATATTGATTTTGGTATGCTGTATTATGTCTAGATAATTTACTGTGGCGTTTATACAGACACATATGAAAAAGTTTACACTATTCAGTGAAAATACAAACAAACCATTACGTCAGATGTGTCGGGGTCACATACAGAAAACTCTTCCGTCTTATTTGCACATGTTATCGTCGATCTGTCTGGTAACTTCATTAAGCATTCGAAGTGGGATAATAACAATTATTTGTACATATAAACAAAATTTAATTTCTGAAATACAGTTTTTAAATTTATTTGAAGTGTACACGCACTCAATCAGCGATCAATCGTGAACGACATACATTTCACCATCAACTAGCTTAGCGAAGAAATTAAGTAAGGCTATTTATGCGAGAAAAGTTATGATTCTGTTTATCGTACAGTCATTTTTTTATTTTTCATTTCACAATTATTTCAACACAATATTTCAGATGAACGAATTGCATCATATAACCAAAATAATGTCAGTGCGCCCTGCTCTACATGTAGTGTCCGCTATATATTAATGTTCACCAGCTGCTTCTTGTCAAGCATAATTGGATTGAATATTCATCCTTATGTTCATCTCAATGTAATCGAAATGAAAAATGAAAAAAAAAAACATTTGCTACAAGCCGGGATAGGTGGACACTTATTTAAATTCAAGATGTATAACCATCAAAGTAATTCAGTAATCACATATCCTTAGTAAAGATTTATGTTGGTATAGAATGCGTGCACTGAATGTATACAGTAATATCAGTAGAACAATTACAGTGACAGTTTATTGAGAAAATATTGATATTGCTTCGTATTAGGGCTGTGTTAATTTTATATCTATATAATAAACTTGAATGCCTGAGACACCAATTATTTATTTCATTAGTGCATCAATGAGTATTTTGCTATTTATACAACGCAAACTCAAATTGATCCTTATAATGTATGACTGTGGAGGCACAGTGAAAAAAAAACATTCGTATTTCAAGGATTCCCTACCTTGCAGTGTGCCATCAGCAAATTCGCACATATATGAACACATGAGACGTTGTATTAATCAACCATCTTATATAGTATCCAAACTCATGCACATAAAAAATAATTTTAAGTAATACAGAAATTGGTCTGCACATTCTCGTAACGTGTTCTCTCGAATTGATTACCATTCGTTTGAGAGATGAAATATGTCCGCCTGCCAGCTAAAATCTCCCGGGGTGCTACATAGGGAATTGATTCATTGAATATTCTTTACCATAATGGTACAAACGATGAGAGTCAATGAGAGAAAAAAAAATATATCGTTATCTTTGGTACATCTAGGACTTATACATATGGGAAAAATGATTGTATTGGTTCGTGTGAGCTCTGGGAATACGATATAAGATACGACTAATTTTAAAATGAGGAGCATCCAAGCATATACTGATTTTTTTGGGCATTGTAATTCAATATAAAGCACGAATCTAATGTATGTAATCAGTATATCCAGTAAATAAACGACATGTCATGCAACTAACTAGCAAATTCCTTAGCTTTTCTGAAATAGTATGAATCCCTGATTTTATAAATATTATACAATCACAATCATTCAAAGTACTGAAATAAAACATGGACACCAAAGTATATCGGAAAAAAAATTGTAGATTATTCAAAATAAAATAAAACATGATGTTTACGGTTGTTTATTGTTGAACTCGATATTGGAGCTCGATGTCAACAAAACCCCAAACTCGAGATACTAGCCTGATTGTTGCAGTCAGTTCATTGTTCAATAATGGTTTATTGTAGTTCATATTACTCGATTTATTTTAAATACTACACGCTCAATATGAGGTAAAATCACGAAGAAAGAAAAAATAATTGTCCACGCAATAATATTTTTACCGGGATATTACTGTAATTCATCAATTCCACATATTTGTGTGTATATATATATATATATTGTGCCCTGATTAATTCATAACAGCATCACTTTATTTGAATAATTTACTGTGATGCCTGTGATTTTTGATATATGTAGTATATTAATAATCTACCCATCAAAATAACATTTTCATTTTCGAGTAATTCCGGCAAATATGTATTCATTAAATCACACAAGAATTGTTGATCAATATACTTTTTCAATGGTCCAAACGATGCAATACCCACTCCACGGGAACCAGTGGGCAGGTAAGGCGTCCAGTGTCTATATCTCGTATCTTTCTATTTTTATTTACTCGCAATTCAAACTAGCTGTCGTATTCAAGCTTGTCACATATGTGAATCGCAAGAACTTCTCCTCAGAGCCACTTTTTTATAGTGCCTGGTTCAATTTATTTTTTCCACTAGTAAAAATATGCTTATGAGGCAGTTTCGCGTGGATTGTGGTAGCTTAGTTATGTCTAGAATACATGGAGATATTTAGTTGACTTTCTAGCTGAAATATACTACTGATGCATCCAATCACTCCCAATATTGAGTTTAAATAAGTATTTTAAGTAAGAGCAGATCCCAACATATACATACTTATAAATGTGTAATAAAGAAAGGAGTAGCGAAAGTCTGGAGTAATCAATAAATACATTTATGTACTCAATTCATATTCAAAAGTGAATATTGTTTGCGACAAGTTTACAATAATACACACATACATGAATAATAATGAATACATGAAAACTACACATTTTTACGGAAGCGATTTCTAAACAAAATGCACATATCCCGTATACAACAGATTGTCTCTGTGAAATATAATTTTAATAGTGGAAATGACTCATGTGAATGGATTACAGATGAGGAATTTTAACATCCAAAATATATTGTGTTATAAATATGAAAGAGCTTACTTACCTGGATTCATATCGTAACAGTTTTTCCAATATATATTTCGCATTGTAAATATTTTATGACCACTGTTTACACGAAGTAATATATATATCTCACAATATCGTGTGTTCAAAATGTGTTCAAATACTGCTGTTAGTTAGCTAGTTTGTCATATAGAATGTAATTTAATGGGAGATGTTGTCGATAAGCTCACCACGCGGACGAGAGGTTGATTGATTTCAAGTTATTAATAGTGTATTTTTCAACATGGATTATTCTATCCTCGCT
The DNA here is from genome assembly GCF_978046115.1 of Saccoglossus kowalevskii. Classification (NCBI taxonomy): domain Eukaryota; kingdom Metazoa; phylum Hemichordata; class Enteropneusta; family Harrimaniidae; genus Saccoglossus; species Saccoglossus kowalevskii. Next base: position 12,339,076 of record NC_140650.1, on the reverse strand, counting down.
GCCTAACTAACCCCGCCTATATGCAATATGTTACTATGGGAGATGTATCTGACATAATCACTGTTTGGTGATGTTAAATGAATCGTCTACATCTTATTCATTGACATTTCTCAAAAAGTAAAAGGAAAAGCAACAAAAAATGCAACGCCCATTGTTTTAACAGGCAGTTCAAGTAAATAACTAAAAAAAAGTTACTTGTCAAACGACCGTCTCCCAAAATATGTGTTAATAGTTGTTGCTGGCTTTGCAATTGACAACACCAACATAGTATGATTAGTAAATAAAACAAAACGATAAAATTACACGTCATTAATATTTAACTATGTTCATTATTATTCACTCTTTTGATCTGTTGAAAATGTGCTTTCATATCTATCAAACGATGTTCCTCTCTATCCAATCAATACAACACATATAGCAATTAAATATTATTACTTTACATTTAAATAAGTAATTCTGGAAGTGTGGACAATTTTGGGATAACACTGTTATTAAACATGATTCAGTTTCAATGACGAGATTAGGACAATAGTCTCACTTCAACGTATTCAATTTAATCTGATGCATATTAAAATATATACTCAGTCTTAACAGGTCTCTTCAACGAAAAGTGTGTTTCTAAAAAAAATCCCAATTATGTGGAAAGCAGTAAAAATGTCTTAACACTGTTTGCCTCTGAAGAACAATATTTTGATTTCTTATGAGTGCACGATGAGTATGAAGGTGTTCAGAGAAAGGAAACTGTTATTGGCTGAGGGTACATTTGATAATCTTATACTTTGGGGAAGTGAAAATTTCGATTGAGGGTAAATGTAAACCTAAGTGGACTGTGCTTTGCTATCAGTTTATTTAAAAACGTTGCACGTTGGCTGCACCTGGAGTGTATTATAAGAGTTCGGTCATTGTAAAAACAAATAGCCTTTCAATAACCTGCGTGATTGTATTGATGAGGACCATTGTTATGCTAACCGCGATGCCATGTCACGATTCTGAAGTAGAAGGAATATTCACTTGTACACATACTGCGAGAGGGTTAATGTCAGCGGCGTGTCGTATGAGATAAACAACGAATCTCGGATTAGTTAGAAAAAACAACCCTGGACAAAGCAGCACGATACTGGTCACATTATGGAGTGTACATTATCTGATGCTAATTATACTCGGCAGGGTGTAACATCTAAGAGACTATATTATTTTGATAAATAGGAGAAGAAAAAGTTTGATACAAATACAAGGTACCGATAGACGCCAAGGTTGTACATTTGATCGTCAAAATCATTCTTTAACGTCGATATACATGGCCAAATGTGTGACAAATCACTTGGTAAAGCATGCTGTGTAATATTATTTGCTTTATAAACACGATTTGTTTTTGTTCTCCTACTCCATCGCTACATGCATATGTCAATGCATAAACTAGCCTCATATTAAAATTATAATATTAGGCTAAGTTGACCGTAAACTCTTCAAAATAAGAAGAAAAGACAACAAAGAACATCAGGATGCTTGATGTACTAGCTCCATTATAATAAATATAAGTTACAACTTAGGCTAATAGAAAGAATCTATGTTCACAGCTGTTTTAACTATACAATGCTTGGGGAACAACGATCCTAAATAATCAGTTATTTGTCCAAACGCTTTATAGTTATGGTTATTTTTCTTGTGACACGATGATTTTCTTTGTTGATAAGTTTTGAATGTTAAGATGTAAATTATAACACTTTCTCAATAGACTTCCTTGCATGCTATTATTAAAAATTGTATTATAGCATTGTCAATACCAGCGAATTTTATGACGTCATTGCCACAGATTATTCGCGATAATGTATTGCGTTATTGAGCATCAAGACCCTGTATCATGCATAGGAATAGAATGTTGAGTTCGGAAAACAAATTAAAAAACGGGCATTTAATAATAAGGGAAATTATGGGGTGAAAATAATTAAAATCAAAACTGAAAAAGAATAACTCTGATCTATATGAAAAATAATTATTTGTTCTTAGTTTACATGACAAATGCCATTCCCGCCATAAAGACAAACACAAATCGTCGTCTGGCCAATTCAAACATCGCGTGAAACACCCAGTACCGACGTCCAACACGTAAATAAACGTAGCTCACCAAAGACAAACACGATGGCCCGTTTTATCGATGTCGACGAACCCCAGTTAAATGTGCTCGAAAATGCAAGAAATGAAAAAAGTACTTCACAGCAGACTAAATGGGGAGTACGTGTTACGTCACCAATTTTGAAGAACTTCCTGTCGTTGAGCCCGCCGACTTGCTGCGCGAATTTGCCGCTTCAGCTCGCAATCAACATGGGGTGCAGCCGTCGCTGTCTGGTTTACGAGCTTCAATCCATCTACACATCACTTGTCCTCCCGATCAATGCAAAATTAACATCATGTAGGATAGGGAGTTCCAAGTTCGTCTATTGTTTGTATACGTGTTATGTTGCAATGACCGCTGCACACTGTATTTTGCTTGTGTATGTGAATGGGAATCGTTGCGTGAACGCGTTGACGTTAAATATAGTATACATATCACAAGGCCCATATAATGTAAACGCGATTCTGTTGAATGTTCTTGGTCGTTTCTTCCAAATTATCTTAGCTATAACGTGTGAAAAGTTACTGGCATTGCCAATGCAACAAAATTATAACAATAATGTACACCCCGATGGCTCATAATAAACTCAAGCACACGTTCCACTCTATAATGTGCTCGGTTACGCCTCGCGCATTGCGTTGTGCAAAGTGTGCTTTCGTTCATTATTGTTTAAATAAGAAGCAAGTTGTTCATGCTATTACTATTCTCAAAATGCCAGTGTTCAGTTGTGTTGTCTGTTTGTCTATGATTTTATTAACATCATATACAAGAAAATTGAAAAAAAGAGGGCTTACTTTATGTTATATTTTTTACCCTGTTTAACTTTTTCTCTCAGGTTAACTTGAAACAGATATATCACGGAAACAATTAATTTGCATAATCGTTGTCACTATACCGGCAGGCAACATTTACAATCAAGAATAAATGGATATTTTGAATGCAAAAATATTTATTTTTGGTTATTACTTTTTTTTCAGCAATACTGATTATCATGAATTATATAGTCATTGCGCCATTTTGTTTTCTTAATCGCTATACATACATTGGAAACTCGGAATAAATAATTTAGTGGAAGTAAGTGAATTAGTGATTGATGTGAGGACTGATAATTCAACTCTAGAATGGTAAAGTTAGATTATTGCGCCATTGAATTTCATATAACCAATCTAATATTTCATATGAAAATTACCTAGTCATTAATTATTTTGGGTTTTTACTATTCCGTTGAAGATTACATTTAATCGATTGCAGAGTAGGACTAAACTACTGAATGTCTCAAAGTAGCGATAAAAAAAACATCGGGAATTTTGAATTACGTAATTACATTATTTATTTAACGAATCGTAGTATACAGTTGAAGTATACAAAGGGATTGTATGAATCATGTATAACGAGGTAGGTCTGTGTGATTGACAATAATGAAACAGAAGACATTCTAAAAAGAATTCAATAGAGATTATTTCCCTATCATTGGTCGTCAAATACGTTGAAGCCATTTGAGACGTGTGGTGAGATTAAAACTGTTGACCACATACCTCTCAACCATAGCAGTTGTTGATTGAAAAAAGAAACACTGCCGTAAAACAATGGCGTTGTTGATCATATTACACTATTGTGTCTGTTCATCAAAATTAATTTACATGCATAATGTTACGGAAGCTTCCCTGATATCCGATGTGGTTGTATAGTTTATGGAACTATTTGTGGATAATAGAATGTAATATAATGGAATACTCTTATGAACTTTATCTATATACTTGTTCACCTCTAATAATTCTAATCAATTACCAGCAACAAGTTCTAGTCCGCCAATAAAATGGTGGAAATTTGGATTCTCGTAACTAAATTGTCTTCACAGGTTTTATTTCAAAATGTCACACCACCACCACGACGAAAATTTTACCGTCATTGGCGATGATGCTATTAAGTATAGATGAGCAGCGATAAAAGTGTTGTTATCTCGATCCAGTGTCACATTTGTTTGTAGTTCATATATTTTTGAGTAGCGATACTCTATCAAGTAAAATATCTAAACATTGTTGACAATATATAAATCAGAACTTGTCTTTGTAAATTTCGTATCTATGCACACAAATTGCGCATCGAAGCTGATAGACCATTGCATAATGAAAGCGCTGAGAGAATTTGAGTTCATTATAACCTTAACTAAGTTGAGGATGAATTTCACTTTTGTTTGATTTGCCCATTCTATAATGCCTTGAGAATAAACCATATCCCAGAGAATTTTCTTATTTTCCCCAGAATAGACAAGTCTATTCCTTTAAAGAACATCACTAATGTGACTGTTGCTAGAAACCTTGCCAAATTTATTTTCTATGCAACTAAAAAACGTAATTCAACAAGATAGATTTTTAGTATTAGTGAATGCACGTTTCTGTTTATTTGTGTTCTGGGTTGTTACCATGCACATTTTAGCACAAATAATTATTAAGCGCTCTGTAAGACTTTCTTGGTGGCCTCTGTACCTTGAATAATATATATATATATATATTTACCAATGAGATTCCACAAATTTTACAAATTTTGCCATTGCATTGAATGTGTTTCGTTTTCCTTTCCAACAAAAGTTGAAACTTTCTGCTGCATCTTCGCCAGCCAAGGTTCGTTATTCAGCCACCACCAAACTTATGTTGAGCGTGAGGCTTCAACTTTGCACCAAACACTGGGCATAATTAACTAAAATGGCAACAATAAGTAAATCATAATGATTACAACACTGTAAACAGCTATAGTATTATATATTTTAAAAAGCAATGCAACATTCGAATGCCAAACAAAATTGACCCCAACAACTTTAAGCTGTACAACTGTCGCCGTCAATATTTCCTGATAAAATAAATATTTTATTCCAACGTAAATCAGCTCAAATACTTTAATAGAGAGTTAATGCACATTTATACACTTTGGCGAACATTTGGTATTTACAGCTAGAGAGTTTCAATGAAGTGGACGATTTTGGCCCGACTTTCATCCGTCTCCAGTGTAAGCGACCGCGAAACGTTCGATCGATCCCAAAGAAGAGATATCGTCACTTCCGGAAGAACCACGCAAAATAAACACCTAAATCTAACAAACAATATAAATTCTAAAAATCATATTCCTTGATGTTTGGGGTTGCATTTAACAATGACAAACTTACCGAACGACTGCGTTTCCCCTATCTTTTTCATTGGTAGTATCCGTCATTTTATTTGAGTGTGTGTGTGCCAAGTTTCTGATCGGTGACGTCACCAGGTGTGCAAAAGAAAGGCGATCATGATCGGTTGACAAAACCAGTCAGGGAACCTCGTTGAAATCTCTTCATTTATGCGTCGGTTCAGATGTATCTGGCGTTAATTAAATAAGATCTAAGTGATAATAATAACTATAATTACAAAATAATAAAAATATATACTTAGAAAATAACATTTAAGCCGTGCAATGCATCATATTGATCTAAGTCGACTATATATCACATTAATGCATCTTAGCAAAATTAGTGGAGCTTGTTTTCGTTACCGCCGCTTGCAGGTAATAGGTCATTTAAGGCGTGTTGTATGCACCACACACATACCACGGCACAGTTTACAATACAACCATAACACAACCACTCATCCTCTCTCAAGTGTCAAATATTGTATATATATATATTTATAATCCTTATCAAAATTTCATCTCAGAGTGATACCTTTCAGTATACCTTCGCTTATCCGGTAATCGTTCAGTACAGTAATTATTTGTTTTTTTCAAAGTTAATGTATTGCACGGTTTTCCTAAATGACACATAAATGAAACATCCGTGCTTGTATGCATTCATGTGTATTATGCTTATGTTTAAATATTAATGGTCATATTGATACAATCCAGACATACAACCGTAGACATTTGACGAGATTTGAAACAAAATATATCGGCCACATAGTCAGACTTGAATTTATTATTGTATTATCAAAAACGTAAATTGGTTAATGGGACATTTCCTTTTGAATTATTCACATGGTGTTAATTGAAACCCAAAATATATGGTTTAGTCTATATTATATTGCCACTATAAATCTACGGCTGTTGTCGTATATTGAACAACATGAGCTCTTCGAGCACGAATTATAGCGGAGATGGTTAATTGTCTTATTTATCTAGTACTTTAGTTGTACTTCATCAGTAGACAGGCAATTACCTCTATTGTAAGGTTATAGTTTCAAACTAACTGCTGCTTCTGTGGATGCAAACCGTCTATGTGTTTAAATCAAAATATAAAGCAGCGTAATATACAATAAAGTAAAATGTAGCACATTGAAATGACATTTACGTGACAATAAAATTGAAAGACCCGAATTTAAAGCGCCACATGTGGACATTTATTGAACAGTTGATATTTGAATACTAAAATACGCACCCGTCATTTATATGAGAAATGTTGTTGGTCATTTGTCCGAACGTTGCAACAAGTGGATTTGCGCAAACACGTCATACGTGTTTTCGTTGTCCTAATTTAGAAAGTGAATAATACTTAGCCCAGATAAATTAGTTTGTTTTCAACCTGTAAATCAGATTACTGAATTTATTTTGGATAATAAATAATTGTCACTTTTAGTAGATCATGTCAGATTAATATTGTTTATATTCATAACTTTCCGAGACAAAGTACAATGTAAACCTCAGTAGTCTAGACTGTGATTGAAAGGAGCAATATTCCATCCAGACACGTGGGATCAACAATAATGAGATAATTACGTCAAATCACAATGCATAGACACAGATCAATTTAGATTTCATCCTTGAGATTACATCAACTGATGTGTTATACCAAAATACAATAAGGGGGTTTTCTTTCAGATTATAGATATTAAAATATTTTACGGCAGATACGGATACAAATATAACTATCGCAATATACAAGATTGGACCTCTTTCATGTGAAATGTATTTGAAATTGAGCAAACTAACAATATTAACAATGTGCAACAGTGGTCTCGAACAAGTTTTTCAACACTGTCAATTGCATCATTGATAGCAGATATCATGCGCACGATGCATGGTTCTTTTAATATAACATAAAAGCATAAACTGGCTGTCGTCATTTGGTAATTATATTGATTAAATCACCCAATAAATATTGACATCTAAACTAATACTTTTTATAGTATGTTTTTAATGCTGCTAATAATTCAAGCTGCCAGTCGATTTGGATCTACATACAACATGGTATAAATTATGATTACGATATCGACGAGCATACATTATATTTGACGGGCGACCTTGTGAATGGTTAAGTAATTGATAGTTAATATTTATTTATTTATTTAGTTATTATTTGTTTCGCCTGTCATTGAAAATATTTTTGGTCTTATTCTTTTTTTTTAATTGGTCTTATTCTTTAGCATAGGTTTCAAGTTATTTTATTTTACTAACATCATAGCTCATAGATAAACGGGCGATTCTTTCGGGACACTTATACTTATCAACAGCTTCAAGGATAACTTTTAATCGTCCGGGAATTACATTTATATTACCTATGTGATTCGCTAAACGACCTTATAATCAAACAAATGTTAGATTCGATAGAGACACAGTTCAACTTCGGATTGTACTCAAATAACGACGACCCGGTCACATTGTGTTTCACATTGTGTAAATATACAAATAATTGAGCATTTTAGTTGCATTATATTTAAGAATTTCTGAGCTATGTAGCTTAATATACAATCTCACAGATTACAATCAGTCTAGAGCTAATTAGATTGAATGTGTACATTTACCATATTACCATGTATGTCAAAAAAATTCTAATGGGTTATAATCTGGTCAGATGGGCATAATTAACTAGAATGACAACAATAAGTAAATCATAATGATTTGAACACTGTAAACAGCTATAGTATTATATATTTCCAAAAACAATGCAACATTTAAATGCCAAACTGAATTGACACCCAACAGATTTAAGCCGCAAAGCCGTAAAACGGTCACCGTCGATATTTCCTGATCAATTAAATATTATATTCCAACCTAAATCAGCTCAATTACTTTAATAGAGAGTTAATGCACATTTATGTTAATACACTTCGGTGAATAATTGATAATTACAGCTAGAGTTCAAGTGCCACCGACAATTTTGGTCAGACTTTCTACAAAACACCACCAGTCACCAGTATAAGCGAACGCAAAACGTTGGATCGAGCCAAAGAAGAAAAATCGTCACCACGGAGTAACCACGCAAAATAAACACCTAAATTGGGACCCTTTAACCTACAATATAATTCTGAAAATCATATTCTTTGATGTTTGTTGCATTTAACAATGTTAAACTTACCAAACAACTGTGTTTTCCCTCTCGTTTTTATCGGTAGAATCCGTCAGGAGACCTCGTTGACATCCCTCATATATGCGCCGGCGTAGTTAAAGTAATATAGAATAAGATCTAAGTGATAACACATGTAATACGTATTATTATACATCTGTCAGCGTGCCGTAATTTTGCGGTATTTTACGGGGTATTTTCATCCTATTATATTAGGAAATGCGATTTGTAAATATGGAATGATTACGCGCGTATGCGTCCTCTAATTAAAATAATAAACATGCCTGCCTGCCACCAGGGATTGATCGGACTCCACTAAAGAAGTTCGCTGATTCTGTTTGGACTTCGGCATTCCCATGAGGTATCCTTGAAAGGAAAAGATGTATAATAATAAGGTTATTACGAGGACAGTACGCCGTCGCATCCACCTCCGCTGCGAGTCGGTCGATACTCCCGCTGTACTGTCTTGGTGCATATTTTAAGGTATCCTTGTATTAGCCTCATATACTTACAAAATAATAAAATATAGACTAAAATAAAATTAAATATATAAATTGAATTCACGCTGTTCAATGTATCGGACTGATCTATATTGACTATATATCACAGTAATCTTAGCAAAACCAGAGGAGCTTATTTGCGTTACCGCCGCTAGCATTTTTTGTGCACCACACGCATATCCTTGAAATATTATATATATATATATATATATATATATATATATATATATATATATATATATATATATATATATATATATATATATATATATATATATATATATATATATATAACCCTTAAGATAATTTCAACTCGGAGTGATATCTTTTAGCATACCTTTGCTTATCCGGTAATCGATCAGTACAGTAATTATTTGTTTTTGCGAAGTTAATGTATTACACGGTTTTACTAAATGACACATAAATGAAACATCCTGTGCTTGCATGCATTCATGTGTATTATGTTTATGTTTAAATATTAATGGTCATATTATATATTCCAGACATACAACCGTAGACATTTGACGGGATTTGAAAGAAAAATAAATCGGACAAATATTCATATTTGAATATATTATTGTATTATCAAAAATGTAAATGGGTTAATGGGACATTTCCTTTTTCGTATGTTGTTAACTAAAACCCAAAATATATGGTTTAGTCTATATTATATTGCCACTATAAATCTACGGCTGTTGTGATATATTGAAAAATATCAGCTCCAGTTATTTTTTTATTCATACTTTATCAGTAGGCAGGCATTTACCTCTATTGTGAGGTTATACTTTCAAACTAACTGATGCTTCTGTGGATGCAAACCGTGTATGTGTTTAAATCAAAATATAAACCAACATAATATGCAATATACTAAAATGTAACACATTGAAATTACATTTACGTGACAATAAAATCGAAAGACCCGAATTTAATTCGCCACATGTGGATATTTATTGAACAGTTGATATTTGAATACTAAAATACGCACCCGTCATTTATATGTGAGATGATGTTGGTCATTTGTCCGAATTTTGGGGATTTGCGCAAACATGACATGCGTGTTTTCTTTGTTACAATGTAGAAAGTGAATAATACTTCGCCCAGAAGAATTAATTTGTCTTCATGCTGTAAACATCAGATTACTGAAATATCTTAGATAATAAATAATTGTCACTTTTAGTAGATCATGTCAGATTAATATTGTTTATATTCATAACTTTCTGGGACAGAGTGCATTGTAAACCTCATTAGTCTAGACTGTGATTGAAAGAGGCAAGACTCCAGACACGTGAGATAGCTTACAATTTTAATTCAAATGATATACATCAACAATAATGAGATAATTACTTCAAACCATAATGCATAGACACAAATCAATCTAGATTTTATTCTGGAGATTACATCAACTCATGTGTAATACTAAAATACAATAAGGGGCGTTTTCTCTCAGACTTTCGATATTAAAATATTTTACGGCTGATATGGATACAATATAAATATCGCAATATACAAGATTGTATCTTTCATGTGAAATATATTTGAAACTGAGCAAACTAACAATATTAACAATGGGCATCACTGGTCTCGAACAAGTTTTTTTTTACACTTTCAACTGCATCATCGATAACAGAAGTCAACATGCGTACAGTTTTTTTAATATAACAAAAAATCATAAACTGGCTGGCGCCATTTTGATAATTATATTGATTAAATCATCCTATAAATGTTGACATATAAACTAATACTTTCTATAGTATGTGTTTAATGTTGCTAATAATTCAAGCTCCCAGTCGATTGGGATCTACATAAAACATGGTATAAATTATGATTACGATACCGATAAACATGTATTATATTCGATATATTCGATGGTCGACAGCTTCAAGAATAACGTTTAATCGTCCGGGAATTACATTTATATTAACTTATGTGATTAAATACGTATATATTGTCAAATTGTACTGAAGCATTGTAACTATGTGCTATAGGCATTACATCCATGTGACGTAAATATATTGTTTGGAAAATGTTGTGTACTTGTAGTGATATGTGCCGCACCATGTGCGTTACACATTTATGGCTTTTCGGAGTAAGCACCTTATCTGAACTCCAGTCATACTTACCTCATTTTCACATCAGTGTGACCACTTTTATTCGCTAAGCGATCTCATAATCAAACAAATGTGTTCTATTCGACAAAGCCATAGTTTCAACGTCGGATTGTACTCGAATAACGACGACCCGATCACATTGTGTTTAAACAATACCTAACAATGTTTGTTGAAATATACAAATAATTTCAGTTGCATTATATTTATGAATTTCTGATGTGGCTATGTTGCTTAATATATAATCTCACAAATTAAAATCTGAGTATAGAGCTGATTAGAATGAATGTGTATATTTACCATATTTCTTTATCACTGCAAAACAGGATATGCATGTTTTGCAATATTCAAGGTATAAGTAGTCGACGAACAAAACATTTTGATTATGCCAATTCACTCCTCCAAATTAATTTCCATGCCAAATCCAATCGTCTTGGCATAAGTATATAAGTATATATATATATATATATATATATATATATATATATATATATATATATATATAGCTATGTACCATCTGATACTATATGTAATACAGTCACGTGTCAGTATAATGCAAAAGAAAAACGTGCTCAGCCCGATACGACACACGGAACGATAGTAAAACCTATCTGAATGGCCAACACGCGATATTTTAATAAACACATGGTTCTATATAATATTTTTCGAAATGATCGATATTGCGTAATCAAATTGTAAAGTATAATCATATAATGAAAGAAAAAGTAATGAGACCGTTAAGAATATATTTCGTTTTCTTTTCACATCAATTGCGCAGTGTAATTAATAAGCTGAATTTAGTCTATTGTTATTTTTTGCGCAGTCCAAATTGTTGGAGACATCCAGTTAATGGGTGAATAGTTTATGATAACTATCAAATTAGTTCATAATATACACGGTTGTTATGACAGCGCGATAGAATAATATCGTGACATACTGATACAAAATTAATCAAAATGTCGGAACTACATATATTAAAAAATAATACATCAACCCAACTACTAAATTCATGGTGATGGTATGGTTATGTGGCACATGTATGGCATCTGTGTGAGAATGTAATGAAGTATGATGGAGCAGATGTTGTGGTGTTTTGATTCTGTTATTATTTTCAGGATATAATGTATTACATTTACATATATTTCTGGGGTTTTCCAGTTATGGCACCTGGTTTTATCAATTCAATTAAGCGCCAACATACCATGCATGTTTTATAAAACGGTTGCGCACATGCAACGATAAATGTCGGCAAGCTGCATTAAGCATCCAAAAAGATGTATGTTATTTTTGTCTCGAGTAATTTACGTTCACCCAAACCCAAGTCAGTCAGTCACTGTCTACTCTGACATAGTATGCTAGTAAGTAGGTACTGCTAGAAGGAGATAAGTCTGTACTAGACGTTTTAACACTTCAAATCAAAATGACAGAGCGAGTTGAAGTAGCACTAAGCAACATAGTGCAGTGTTTAAGACGAATATTTAATATAGAGTGAAATGAAGTTGGAAATAGATGTCATACAATAAGAGAGTTTAGCTGTATCGTGCAAGGAAACAAATATAGTGAACATTATAATTGCTTGCTTATGTACAAAATGTGCGATGCGTTACGAACATACGACATGAACTTCCTATTTATTTTGTAACATTGAATTCTAAAAAATGTAATACATCTCTTTTGTGGATGCAAATGTAATGTTTACAATTTTGTCAGACAAACCAATTTAAATAACTAAATATATCGCTATTGTATCATATGTGTGTCTCATGTAAAAATCGCCAATGAAATCAACAAGTATTACAATATGACAATGCAAATTAACTTTTTGTACTTTATAAACTTGACACGCATATAACAAAATGGAGCAACAAGATACACATTATTTAACGATTAATGGATGTTGTCTATTTAATCCTATGCCGTGTAAATTAGTTTTCATATGGCAACAGTATATTTGTTAGAAGTATGTCCTTTATTAGAGTTATTTTTGAAGAATAATAGTAGTTTGAAGCAATGCTTGGAGAAGAAATGGGAACTGTTGGCATGAAACACCCCTATTTCTCGTATTATAGAAATGACCGTGCTTAAATGTAGTTTATTGAGTTAGACGGGGAATTAATGTTTTGTCATCATAGAGAAACTTGTGATGGCATTGCATGAGGTATCATGCTGGACAGTGGAACAACTTTTGAAACTAAGTAAGTTAAAAATCCCGACAAAATGCCAATTGCGACAGTCAATGTAATTCAGAGCAGTGTTGGGCGATTTAATTATTTACAATGATTTTAGCAGCATTTATGAGTTTAAATATGCTTACATTTTCAATATATTTACAGAAAATTTGCGGACATTTCCCTTTAGAATATGTGTTTTATATTTCCAATGGAAATAAATCATGAATATTATTATCACCAAGTAATATTTTGTACACGTATTGTTCCACATATACCACATACAGGTCATGAATGTTTAATGGGTGTGAAATATTTCTTACTGTCATACAAATAATCATAGCGAAAACTCCTACCTATTAATATGATGCAAATGGATGACTGTTTAATCGATTGTCATTAATAACATGCATACACAAAATTAGGCAAAACCTTGGAATTTATTCGTTTACCCTCACGCAAATCTACTTTATTCTGCTGAATCTTGCGTTTTTGCTAAAGCTCACAGTTCATCTCAATGGATTTTGAATGTGCATTATGTACAGTTAGTCGCACCCAGTCAATTCTCAATTACCATTCAATACATGTGTGCTTGTATCTTTTACTAATTTGACTAATGAGGGTAATGTACCTTTGCATTGTTTGTAAGTTATTTGTTTTGTGTTCTTGGATTTAATATGGCATGTGACAAATAACAATACAATACAGAACCGGGGTCATCTGGAATTAATTATCATATGGCGCAAGAGATATGACGTCACAAACAGACTAATTTCAAACTATAAGAAGAACTATAACAATTGTTATCATTGACACATTTATTATTTATAAGGGCCGTAGTCCTAACTACTGGTCATATTCAAAATATTTATTTATTTATTTATTTATTTATTTATTTATTTATTTATTTATTTATTTATTTATTTATTTATTTATTTATTTAATATTTATTTATACTTTTGTCGCAGTCTAACGCATTCGTTCTTTGTCCAACATGTATTTTAAAGTAAATAAAGAGGGAATTCACCTAGTAATTCACTACTGGCATATGGAAGTATGCAATCATCTGAGACAGTCACTATATAAGTATATTATTGCCGTATTTTTACGTATTCAACTAGTCAAAAGTAATCCTGTGTTAAAATATCGCTAATATCTATTATTTCGCAGCTGCTTTTAGGTGTTCTTTAAAATAACGATTTTCAGTAAACAAGAGCTGTTCATCCGTTCATATTTTTTTTGAACAAATATGCACGGGGAAAGACATGTCTGTCAAAGTACTGGATTTAAAGGAAAGAGTAAATAATTGACCTCTTTACAGACCAAGTGAAATTTTAATCAAGCAAGATTAAAAACAAATCGTAAATTGACGGCAGTTAATAATATAGTAGAGTTCAATAATGAAACAAGCAAATAATTGTGAAATAATGTAATGATATTGTTGAAGTAAAGTTCAAACAATCAAGTAATAACACAATAATCTAATAATAATGACGAAATAAGTAAATAATTGCAAAATAATGTGATAATATATAAATAATGTAATAACATTAGTATTGACATAAACACATACTTACAAAATAATAAAAATAATTACTGATCGAGGTATGTTTGGTTTTATCCCATTGTTGTTTGTGATACTATTACATAAAACAATCACTATTTACTATTAATTTGTTTGGACACTTGCGAAAAATTTTTGACATCGTTGACAACCAACTATAATTGCAGTATAAAATAATGGTATCTCAGCGCTACATTAAATGGTCTCCACTGTTTCTTGTACATATACATATGCCATTAATCACCAATGAAGCTTACACTGAACTGCGATCAACACACTATCTACCGTCGGCAACTATTTCTTGTGCTGTATAACTGTGTTGTCTAGTAATTGCTATATATTTTAATTTTTTGTTATTTTCCGGTGTTATTTTAGAGTTTCAAAAATATTATATGTAACTAATTTGTTCACTGACACCAATAAATAATAAGGCACTCATTCTTCACTCTCATTTAGAGTTCTCGTTTAATATTTGCTATGTTCTATGTAATTTTAATTTCTGATGCGATATTAACTATGTTACTAATAAACAGTTAAGCATATTTCTGCTCCACATAACAAAACTAGTTTAATTTTTTTAATTTTGTTTTTAATGGCTATGTATCGTTCATGTTGATTTTTGATTTCTAAATCAACACATAAGTACATTATAAGTTATGATTAAGTACCAACAAATATTCAGTAAAGCATGGTAATATAGATTTTTTTAATCAGTTATATTCTTTGTTACTTACCTTCAAATCATATCACCACGCATCATAAATTTGATATTATAAACACTATTGATGTCAAATACTTGTTATACCATTAATATTCAGAAATATTTAACATAATATGTGTGGTCACAGGTAATACACGTCACACGCAAACATTTGTATTCAACTGTAAAAACTGGCTAAAATTAATTGATCTTTTTTTTCCATTAAACATGTGCCGCAACGTAAGTATATATTCCAAAGGTACCAGGTAGACTTTATGGTATATTAAAAGATATATTATAAAAGAAACTATTAATCGTCCACAGTGACAATGTCTAATATAATAAAAACATGTATAGCAGAACTCGTTATAACAGATTACATTCCAAAGCTATATCCATGTGCGTACTATTAGTAACTATGCGAAGCTCATTGGACGCTGTATCACATATATGTTACAATCATGCGACACGTAGCATGTGTAATAGGACGTGGCTTGGCGATCAAGGCTTGCATTTTAATGGTCACTGGTGGAACTTTAATAGGAAAAGACTGGCATAATAAAGCACAATACACATTCAGATGAAATAATAACACTCTGGATTTAATACTAAACATTCCTATCACAATTAATATGCTATCACATAGAATAGACTTATTAGCTTAGTAAAACGTCACATTAAGGTTTCAGTGTCAAATTTCAGTAATTCTGACGTGATTAAAGTCAAGCCCACGGTGTATACATCGTAGTTCTCCAACACAATGGAGATGCAAAGAAAGTTGGCTGTGCCCAGTTGAATAAAAATGGTGTAGCATGTTCAAATTTGGAGCTCAATGCAGTAGCAGACAGCAAGTATACAATATTACAGACAAGGCACATGAATAGTTTCCATGGAGTAGGTTGCATCATTTGATAGAGAGTCATTTGAAACACCAAGTGTATGTAGTCTTCTTAGCTTTCTTTGACTGTATATAACAGCACAGCATGCTGTGTCATCTTGCAGCTGTCTTAGTTCTCATCGAGGACTGACTAAATATTGCTGCTGCTGATTAATGTCACTGGTAATGCAACAATAAACACATATTTCTCATGTGTATCTGCTAGGGAGGATGGTCAGTTTTAATTACTCCATGTGGATTTCCCTTATCTTGTGACTCGCAGTAGCTATCTTGTTGCTTGACAGTTCCAACGGCTAAGATTGGGACAAAAATGGTAGAGTGTATCGTAATATAAATGAGTGTCGAATATCACGTTTTCTCGAAACAGTTTCAAATGCCTGTTTCACACACGTGTGCCAAATTTGCAAATGTGAAAAACAGAGCAGCCTCTCAGCAACGGGAAAAATACATTGGTAGGACACTAATAAATAAAAAGAACTGTTACAAAACCTCACTATGTATCACATGGGCAGCTTAAGCAACTGTTATATTTATTTTATAATTATTGTGTCCGAGTTTCTTGTGATTTTAAGTCGGAACCATTACGAAGGCACTCGATTTTAAATAATGTTGACATATTATTATGTGAGATATATGCGCCTAGGAAAATTGTCTCAAATTGAATAGCCTTTAGCTTTATGCATCGCTCATAATACTGTTAATCAGTATAGTGGGTTATTCTATACCCCAAAACCCAAATTCAAAATCAATCATGATAATGTTTATTTATCATCCTAATTATAAAGAAGATTAGGTAAACTAAGGAGCGATTTGCAAATGATACAGATTGATACTGTTTGATAATATAAACCAGGCCAGTCACAGTAGTTACGCATCGTAGCACGTATTTAACTTGAGAAAGATATATTATTCAATTTTCTTTTCAGCTATCTGTTGTGTAATTGTCGAAATATTTCAATACTACTTAGTGAGACTGATTTTATAACGACACGACGTTGATTTATTGTTTCTAGTTTTTAGATACGGATGTACCATCTAATTGTATTTATTCATCAAATGTCATTCATCGACCGGCCTGAATTAAAAAAACAATGGGCAATGGGAAAATAAACTATATACATGCTAAAAAAAATCTTACCTAAATGGATGTGTTAAACGCAGTTGATGTGTAAACTGTTGTTCTGCAAACAAATACAAATCAATAAACATCAAGCTTTGCTACAACAAAGGAGGGGATATTTTAGCAGATATTTGAATATCGTCAGGTGTTATATTTAACTATTTGCAATTTCTTAATTTGCATTCATTATAATTGCTTGATTGGTAGGCTGGCATATTTTGTTATAATAAGTATCTATTAGTAGAGATTGAAATATGATGAGATTAATGTGTCGCTTTTTGCTATAATATCATACTGCCATGACTTTAGAATGTGCGGCACTGTCAATCATTGCCTTCCTTGTATGTGATCGTGTAGGGGTGTCCAGTATCGATGTAGTTGTTAGTATATCTTGGAAACACAGAGGCACATATTTCTCGCACTTTCTGAGATCTGGAGTAATTATAACCAATGCATTAGTATTACCTCGTGATTAACTGTGTAAATTACAAAAAAAAATACCACAGAACACATCACTGAAAAGATGTTCTCTTTCATGCAATTAGTTTAATTTGTCATTGAATTTTTTTTAATACTCAATTGTTATTTGATGGGTGAATTTTGAAATACAAATATAATACTTTGAGTGGTGATTTATTATTCGTGAATTCGATCAAGTAACGCAAATTTGACAGTTAGATGTAAATGTTGTGGAAATGAGATGTGATATCTATATTGCACTTTGAAGCATTATGCTATGCTGAAAATTAAATGCGTTATTGAAATATATTTGGACAATTTCCCATAATAGATAATGTGCTGTAAGTATATTGTTTCATTAAAATTAATTATTGTCTTTGTTCAAGTAATTATCGCCGTATTCGTCACCAATAATTTGATTATAAAGCCCATTGATCGCATTATGATTTATAATGATTTTCATTAGAAACAATTCACATTATCGCTCTCATTATCTAGTTCTTCGTATTGTTTTGGTTTTAATCAATCTTGAGACATTTTGCTGAAATCAGTATCAGCTTAATGTACACACATACAACCTGGCTGACACAAAATAGACATTGTCAACGCCTTATGGAATAACGTTTCATTTTCTCCATGAAGTATTATTGAATCTTCAGTTAATGAACAGGCGCCATGAAACACATGTGATAGCTTCTCATTAAAAACATTGATACAATTCCAATTCATATAACAGACATCATTCTACATTACGGGTTGCCATCGACCCAGAACACATGTGTCCAGTAAACTTGTTGTTCTTAAAAGTTAGAGCGTACGTATCATAGTTTCATGAAACTGTTTGATATATATGTTGTGTATGTGACGTTTTTCAAAACTACCACACTCGAATGTAATATATTTTTCGTCAAATCATTTTGACGTGTGTACATGTGACGCGTGTCTTTGCACGACCTGCGCTCATATTTTCGTGTTCCGCTACAATGATATACAGCAAATATTCAACTTATGTTATTGTATCAATACAATTTGTGCTTCCTGTCATAGCAATAAATCGTAAAAATGCTTAACCAATAACATAATTATATAGTATATATGATAATCGGATTATTGGCTAGAAATTAACTCCTCTATTATTCGAATATACTAGTTTCGCTTTTATTTAACAACGACATAGACATAGATATGATTGTATACAAATACAAACGATTAATCAGCTCAAACTGTAACACAAATGTTTGCAAATATTTAACCACTTGAATGCCATTTTATGTACCAGATGCAGACATAGATTATTATACGATCTGATTACAACTTGCTTAGATCACCTCATGAAATATGAATTACTGACTCATCATATTAACACATTTCATTTCATTTGCCTGCTGAATTATTTATACAAACATTACACTGAGGTTCAATATATGTAGCAAAGCCGAATTAAATTTGTCCATTTATGCTACAGATCCGATTTCATTGCATAGAATGGGCCTTTTGGCAGTCTATCACCCTTTGGTATTAAATATCCACAAACTCCTTTTTTATTACTGACTCATCAGTTGCGCCGGCACAGGGGGCAGAGTCGGTGGTCGCACACTCGAAAAAAATTGTGCGACGTCGCCCCTCCAAAATCAAGCTGAAACCCTTTGTGTCAGCAAAATTTGCCCCTCAAATTACAGGAAATAGCGTTTCAGAGGGTATAGATTCAAAATGTTTAAATGGGAGCATGCCCCAGAGACCCTCGTGCGAGGTCGGTGAGCAGATCTCGCCCGCCCCATACAAAATTTCTTGCCGCCGCCTCTGCTTATCATAATAACTGTAAAAATCATTTCGTGCTATATAATTTATAAGTGCATTACCCAGATAAATCAAATTGGTCCCTGTATACCTGAGATTCGGCTTCGAAATTGTAGGAAGCTTGATGCTGATTAATTGTAATTCAGCATAAATGACTGCCAGACAGCCATTGAACAGTGAACAAATGTACAAGCATGGGTGTGATCTGATGCAATAACTATGTTTGTCCGCTTCAACACAAACAGTCACGTGTTATTGAATATATCTCATCCAATCTGTCATGACAGAACATCATATAGTCTAGGAGCACGGACCGGGGAATTTGGTGATTGTGCCGGTTGCACGAATTATTCGAGCCCTTTCAGAAACCCGCTACTGGACTAATAGTATATCTACTTAAGGACGCGTATTGTATTGATAATAAATGTAAACTTGTTATGAGTAAAGTAATATTTTCACACCTCCACAGCGTCAATATAATGACAAAGTGTGCAGATGTAGTTTTATAACAACTAGTGTCCATAACGTACAGCTTAGCGCAAGGTCACACAAGTGATGTGCATCAAATAAGCATAATCGGTCGTATTCAACTGTCTCTTTGAACGCTGTCCATTCCATGTGTATTTATTATCAATTTTATAAAGAACATATTTGCTGTTCGTGTGCGATCTATACTCATCAACATTAGAAAAAAGTATTTTCAGTCGTCAATTTAGTACGCGTGGAAACATTGAAATGTAAAGTAGGTATTGCCGGCAGCCAATATTCTATTGATTGGCGTTATTTAGATCACGTACACGTCAAATACAGATCATATCTCGTGTCAATTATTTTAGTAACGTCTTCAAATATCTAATTTTAGAAGTTTGTGCAATTAGTTATTTATACACCAAGCACTTGAGAGTCGTGATACACGTCTATTTCGAAACAAGTCTCAGTGATTGTGTTAAGTCACCCTGAAGTACATCTACGGATCTATGTCAGATAACAGCCTTATCTAGATGAGTCTACCCATTGTTATGAAGCCATGCGACAAAGACGTTTCAATTATGCTTCTTTGCATTCACAGTTGACGTTTAGCGTGAAATAAAGCTGCTGATATTTTACGGAAAAAACGTGACGATATTCACGTTTCACGTCATGATGCAGTGCTCTCATTGTTCGTTTGGGAAGACTAATCGTGCCACGCACACATATCTATAAAAGCATAAAGTGTATTTCTAGACTGAATAATTACCTCTATGGCGAAATGCCATTAGCTCACAACATTGCCGAAAAGATATCACTAATGTCTGTTATATCTCTTTTATAGATAATTATCTTATCGGGAAACCATAACTGCAAATGCGCGTCAACTAAATAAAAACTGAAATAACCTTTCGATGTGGATGTGATGCCTTGGGCTGCATTATTCACTAACTCATCTTTGGTTTTTCGATGAATACTAGTCCATGTCGTTACTCGCATCGGCCTGCTTTACAAACAAGAGAATCGTGATAGCACGATGGCTAGTGTGTTCGCCCCTATTCATAGAGGTCCCGGATTAGATTCTTAGAACTAACTGTTTACTACTACTAAGCAAGATTAACAGAGTCAGTGTGTCCTGTAACACGGTGTATTGTGTATACTTGTCTGGCTGTATTGTTTTGTAAATCCAACTCTCATACTGGTGTTTGCCAATGGTGGTTGGCATAAATGCCCTAGAGAGCATTTCAATTAATATGGTTAGTACTGACTCGTGAATGTATTACTGTGTACATGTTAAGTAATATACGTGTGGTTGTTCAAGATTTGGCAAGTGCATTTCTAACTAGTCATAGTGGAATCAAATTAATTACATCCCAGTCCGAACTGTGGGTTTTATGGGCATGTAGCGGTCGGGAGCGTGCATGCCTGCAGTGGCGTGGCACTTTTCGTGATTGCAAAATTCGAAACTCACGTTAAGTACCCGTGTTACAACTAGTAGCAACTATTGTGTTTTTTGTTATTTATTTCAAGCAATTATAATGAATGCAATATTACGTTACATATGGCTTGAGAAAAATCAGACATGTCTTGAAAAATAGAATATGCAATTAAAATTTTAATATCTCGGATAGCAGGACACAACTCCTCATGAGTACATTACATTTAATGACCCCCATCGCCGAGAATGTCGTGTAACAGGATATATTAATTGAAAATAAACATACGTTTATTAGTAGCTTATTTTAGTCTCGTTCAATTTTGGATTAAAACAATAAACAGTTATTTTAATGTTTTAAAACATGCTAGACTAGTACTGTATGATGCTTATATGTAATATATTTGATCTCGTATGTGACTTTATTAATCTCAGCTCAGACTTTTTTCCATGTGGATGCTCTAGAATATCTGGTAGTATTTCAGTAATTGGTATAATATTGTTTATGAGTATGTGTTTTTTCTTTAATTCTACTTCCTTACCAGATAGGAAACTGAGTTGCGTCTCGTGTGTGTTCAATCATTCCAAATGACAATTGATATTTATCTATATTTACTCAGCGTTTAGTCGGAGGTTCACAGGAGCAAATGGTAAATTGAATTGAGTCAGAAATTGATTTATTGTATAATAGCGGGTTGTACGTATTTGTCACTCACCAAAGTCTAGCATTAACCCTATGTAATGAAGTGTCCAACTAACACGCACACACACGCCTACACTAAAACACGTAAAAACTGGTGGTTTTATTGATATTTGATATTAGCAATTTATTGTGCATTCCTTCAACCAAGGAGTTAATAGTTTGTTTTGCCTGCTGTGAAGTAAATAATATGATTTATTCTTGATTGATCACTAATTGGTTCTTGATCACTAATTCACCCAGTTCCCGGGCATCAACATTGCGATGCGGTGTTGCGATTATCTTGCAGTTCGCGTGATTTCACACTTGGATTTGTATCGCATGTTACACGAGTTGTATAGCCTCATATTATACACCCTTGATAATATGCTATTGTATCTCACTTTTTTATTAAGAGTAATAATTCATTTTCCCTTCCTTTATTGGACTGTAATTAAATAGAATATAATGATAACTTCCAGTGAAATATCTGTAGTTCGGAACATTGGACAGAAGCAGCACATGACACCGACAGTCATACGTCGATCCGTATGCCATGTTTCAAAGCCTTAATCTGGCGAGGTTGACAGGTGGCAATATTTCATCACTGAGTGGAAAGATCCCGGAAGTCGGATTCATAATCTCTTTGACACTGGGTAGGCACACTAACAATTATATCATCATGCATTAGCTGGATATGCTCCTCCAGACTGTTATTTGACGACTGTAAATTTGGTTGATTTTTAAGAGAACACAGAGACATAATTTTCACTGTTAGCTTCTCTATGTCGGATGTTCAGATCAGGTTACTGCACATGCTACCCTGACGTTGATTGATTCTCTTGATCACATTCAATGTGCCATCACTATAATAGTTGGATTGTACTAAATATAATAGCTCACTGCCAAAACATGTCTCCGATAAATGCATTGTTAGTGTATGCAAGCTAATACAATTAGAAATGTTCATTATGTCAATAATATAGTTTACTTGAAGACTTAACAAAACACATATACAACAGATTGTATACGTCAAATCTAATTCAAATTTATTGATAACTAGAATAACCGAACTCGAAGCGCGATGATTTGGACATACTTGGAGCATATTGCTTTCGCAATAGTAATTGACAATAAATTACATTTTGGATAAGTATAATGAATTTACTAAGCGAGCCTGGTAAGCTGTTTTCTGATTGGCGCCATTTTATAATTATATAGATTAAACCACGGGATTAACTTTTGTATAAAAACTATCAACGTTAAAGGCACATTGTTATGTATGTACATATTTTTTACCAAATTTAAGGTAGCGATACTATTATTTGTGTTGAAAATTACGATTTTCACATTTATTTATTAATTGATGAAATGCACTATAAACTTTCATATGATAAAGTCAACATAACATAGAATGTCATGTAAGTTGGTTAAAATGTAGATTTTCTGAAGGGAAGCAAGGCAGCCTCAGTAGTATTTTCCAAAATCAACAACACAGGTTTAATCTGTGTGTCTATAAGTTTCAAAGATAAACTCAAGACAAAGAAATGTTAGGATGTGTTATCAGTAGCTATCTGACACACAATGAGTGTTTCCAAACATTCGAGTGGTTTGTCTCCGCCCCTGTTTGTTTCACAGATTAGTCATTTGCATATGAATGTGTCAGACACAAGGTCACACAGTCACTGAAAAAAATTATTGATTTTGGTGTTTTCATATGCCGAATTTATCCAATTATAGCTTTTCCATTTCCTTTATTTTTTGGTTTCTAATAGCCTTACACATTTGGATGCCCCTACACATGGTAAAACAGACCTTGATGGGAAAACAAATTGATTGTGCCGATAAACAAGCTTGAAAATATTTGCTGTTACTTCATGGACGTTTTCTAGGAATTTATTTTTTTCAAAATACAACGTATACTTATTGACGTCGGATTAGCACCAAATTTTCACGGCTTTCAGGTGAAAATGAGAGGAACTTGAATGTGTCCAGACAAACTATTTCATCGATTATTTACCAACGAGTTGTGGTTTGAGTTGGGGGCAATGTGACTAAAACAGTAATTGAAATTCAGCACACTATTATTTCAAAACGCGTTGCTTGAATAAAACTGACCAGACACATTCATTTTACCAGACTATTGAACTACTAGAAAAAGTGAAAAAAAATACTTCTTATCGCCAGCATAAATGCGTAATTATTTTTTTTACAGAAAAAGTAATTTTTCACCTTTGATTGAGTAACGCGTCGTAGAATGCAGAATGCGGGCATGCAAAATACACTTGTGAAAATCTTTAAGTCTGGCGATTCTAAAAATATATACTTTCCCGGGTCTATTTGTTGTCATTTAGTCACAATTAGAAGATGAAAACAAGTATGCAAATAATAGTCCCGCTACCTTAAGTTAGAATATAGTTTTGATTTCTTTAAATTATCATTTCGACGATGATAAAGATATATTTCTTTATGAATTTAATCTGATTGGTAAATGCACAAGTTAACATAAGTTGGAGTTTCGCCGTCAGCTCATTCATGCAAATTACAGGCATATTAAGCCAAAATATTTAAGTGTGTTTGGTTCTAAGATGTTTCAAAAAACCGTTGGTCGTGTTTTCTTGAATAGTGCTTTTGTAAAGGTCGTTTACAAATCCATTCAATTAAGGCCAAAATAAATCACACAAGCGTTGAAACTCATAACTGCGCTATACAACTAACCTTTCAAAAATTAAGTCGTCTTTAATCAGCATATAATAAACACAGAATTACAGTGACTAGTCGGACACGCGCAAGTCGCGAAAAACCATGCATCATATGTTTAGGAAACACAAGTATTTCATGGTCAGTATGACATATATAGTTAAGATTTTCCATGGGGACAATGCTGCCCATCATGCTGAAACAAATACATAAATGAAAATATTGTAAATTGGGTATTTCTAATAAATATATAAGAGCGGAATTCGAACTCATAACCACGTTCACTCACCAATACAATTTGAATGAGATGGGAACTAAGTCCTATAATTATGCCAATGAAGTTTAATAAAATGTGCGTACATGATTTTTTTCTTTTATATAGTCATATGTCGTAATAAGTGGTCTGGTGCTACTTGATTACTTGTTATTTTTGTTATGATTTAAACCGTTGAAAGTTGTAGGGGTAGGGTTTTTTATCCAAATCTCCAAATACTAATCGATATGCAGGTTGAGACTAATGATCGTCATGGATATGTACATGTTTATTAAACGCCATTGTACCTTTATGTGATTTTCATAATTAGTTTAGTTTTTGGGACATCCAACTCCAACACGACATTTGGGAACCCATTTAAAAAAATAAAACATCCGTACGGCATATACACTACCGTATTGTCTTATATCTAACTTTCAAATGATGTATTGGTTTATAGTAGCAAGCCTAGTAACTTTTAGGGAATGTCTGAAGCACAGGTGTTTTGTTTTGTTTTCCTCTTTGGGTAACTGAAAAAGACAAAATTAATAACAACGGATTAAACAATTGTTTGCTTCACAATTATGCAAAGATGGGATTGAGCAGCTGACACAAAAATAAATAAAATCCATCCTGCAATATACGATCAATAAAAAAGAACACGTTCACGTATCGATGAATCCGTCGAATAACACGGATCGCGTAAATAATACATTTGTCCAAGAGAATTTGTAATTGTTTCTTTTATGGCACATTAGCGAGATACTAAATGCGAATTAAACTAAAAAAACAAATATCTAGATTCCCTTATGATTTGTATACGGGGGAATCAATTTGCTTTAGTACTGCTGATGTAATCTCAGATTATCGATTAGCAACATGGCAAACGCAATCTTTTCGTTCATAAAAAGTCACCTTAAGCAAAAGCAGATACATTTTTTTTCGGAGAGTCATAGGTTAACACAGTGGCTTCTACTCGCAATATAAACATTGAACTAGTTTAGTACCTGTATATAAAATACAACATAAAGCTTATATGTATTTAAGTATCTGGTTGCAAAAAAAAACAATGCAATACGAATAGTAGGGAATTCATATAATCCGTCGAATCCACGTTGTACACTAATTCATTGTTACTAGTGATTTATTGAGCTTTAATCGATTGACAGCATCGTGCTGTGAATGACTAGCGAAATAGCTGCTTTTAAACGCACATGAACGTATAGTCGTTACCCAGGCAACATACACCTCATCGTGTAGGTAATGGTGCCATTTGGTATATAAATACATATAATACGAATATGTGGAAACTGAAAGGAAATAGTCATTATATCAGTAATCCCAGGGGGGGACAACTTTTCTAGTACTGCTAGATTTCCGGTGACCTTAGTTTATTTTCGTAGCAATGCCTCTGATTCTCCCAGGTGTATATATTTATAATGTAATTTCATCATGTTCGTTCCAAGAGAGCATGTCTTGTGAGCAGGGAAAAAATCAACATTTTGTGAGAGCAGTAACAAATTGTGAAAGGTTATTCGGACAGGAATGCGTTTTAAAACAAATCTCAACTTGTTTCTATATTGTATCTGATAATACACAGATGGTATACTATCCATATAAATGACACCAAACGTGACGGATGATATATGGCATAATTTTAAAAGGAAAGGAAACATGAAAGATAGTTTTCAGAGAAGAGATTAGTGTGGGCACCAGCTAAATTTAAAACATATATGCTTCATGTAACCCTGTAGACTATGCGTTATCCTAAATATGTGTCAATAATAAAACTTTTCTTGAACCTGGTTTGTAATCCGATTTTTGTCAATAAACAAGCAATGATTGGCAAGGCAGCATGGTACCGATTTCAGTGTACAGTGAACATTATTTGATACTGTTGTACTATTCTCAAGTGTATACTCAAAGAGAAAGCATGGCCTATATATTGAGGCCAACTCTGGTATCATAAAAACAAGGGGTATTTTATGTAAGCACATCCTGTGAAATTGCTTGATAAACACGTGTTATAGTATTACATTTCTGCGTCGCTATATGTATCAGGTTGTAAAGTAAAATGTCTTCTATTCAAAAATTAAATATACGTGCTGTACGAAAAATAGTATATTATTAAAACAAAAATATGAAAAAATCAATAACTTGTGGTGTACTATGAGTATTACATAAAATGACGCATTTTATTTTCTTGCCACATGCACAATATTACCATGCGCAGTTTACTATACATCCGCAATCACTATGAACAGTGCTCACAATGCGATCTCGATTTAGTAAGATATTTAAGCCGCCATTTTTAGTTCAGTTTCGCTGGGACCACATGTCTTCCATAATACCTTGCAATCAGATCGCTAAATTCAGACAAACCATGCCATTATTCTACGTACATGAGAAGATAGTATGCGACAAGTTTAAGTTGAAAGTAAGTGCAAGCCATAGGAGTAGGTAAGTAACAGTTAGGCTATTATGTTATTTTATTTTTAATACCATTGAATAATTATGTTGAACCAACTGCTTCACATACTCACAATAATTATATCGACATTTATATTTTACAATTAACCCTCAGGGGACTGCACTGTAACTCGGTGCGGTTTTCTCATTAAGTTATTTGAAAATTAAACTGAGTTTGATAATAAATAAAACGACTATAGTGCGCATTGCAATTGATTTTTTCCTATTTACCAATCATGGATGTATTTTAATTAAATATAGTCGTGAAAAAGATATGCAACGCAGACGCTTCTCATGACGAGAATTAAAAACTCCAATAATTACATTCAGTTGAATTCATCATTGCGAATACAAATTTTATATTGTTCAATGTTACTATTTTGGCATAGATCGATTCAAACTATTTTGTTGCAGAAATGTAAATATTCATATTTAATACCCGTCATGCATAGACAATTGCTAAATATATATTTACTATTCCCGCAGGAATTCTATGAGGAATGTTGTACAAAGATTATTCAAGGAAATACAATTTGCCGTGTAATATTTAATACAGTTTTTGTAAAGCAACTCGACTTATGTGTTTTGTGCGTGTGTGTGTTTGGTTCATATACCATGTGAAGTGAAAACAGGATTTTCAATACTTTGTTACTGCGCTACGACATTAATATTCATAACACGTATACTGAGATCACAAATGTGCATTTAAACGAAAATAAACAAACTTACCAATCACGGGATACATATATATAGACATCACTGAACAAAAAATATCCGACATATAACCACAATATCCATCTAGGGGCCATTTTGATTAATATTAACAAAATTGATCAAACTCTGACGCATATTTGAATGCGCTTAATACATGTCTTGAAATATATTGTGTTATTTTAAGACGATCCTAGAAAACTAACTAGTAAGTTTAAATAATTTATTGGTAATTTATTATAATGATAAATATACATATTATACATATACATATTAATTAATTAGTGCTGTTTCATACTTAAATCTATTGTATTTCCATATACCAATTATAAAATGGCTTGATATCTAGTATGATATTCCGTGGGAAAGTGAATATACCATATTGTACCATGTACTGTAGATGTAATACAGTCGTAGAAAAAAGTCAAAAACACAATACAGACGACTGACAACAATCGACAACGTAATCCAACACCAAAACACTACAGACAAGTACATGGCCCAACATAGTCAAATCAGTGAGAAAAGATGTATCATGTTGTACATGAAGTGTCAAGTGTTTTGAAAACGATGAGCATATCTTATTCCACATTTGGCACCCTCCATATATCATTGCTTTAAACCTAATGTTTAAGTGATATGCATGCCATCTGAGATCATCTTCGTAGCAGTGTTATTTTTTCTGCCAACAAGCTTATTATATATGAGTAAAATATACTTTGAATGTTAAGGCTAGTTTTGTTTTACAACTTTTTTTAAGAAAAGTCTGCACAATGAGAAATATATGTTCCAATGGTTGGAGATATAGGGATATTGCTGTAAAGGTGTGGAAAATTGGTGATAGTAAAATTAAAATCTTTTGTCATTCAGTGTGAGAGAAAGTCCTTTGAGTCAAGGTAAAAATTCAAGTATAAAACACAAGAAGGGAACAGTCTAGTTGATGTCAACTTCAACCGTATTTGTCATTTGAATATGTTCAATAAATTTTGAATGATTAATGTTAAGTTCATCATTATTATGGTGTGTAAAAGTTTGCTTCATTATACTCTCTGTTTTGACTGATTTCTGTGAAAATTCAGTTTCGTACGAATATATAAATAAATCGGCATCAGGGAAATACAATTTGTTTCCACGTTAGTGCTGATACTACCGGATGAAAAGCACAACAATTATCTGCGATTGAATTCAGTACTGTGAATTTTGAATGATATACAAACTTTTGTCATGAATCGATTTTAACTATTTGTGTACAGAAATGTATGGATTCTTATTCAATGATCGCAAGGGGTACACAACAAACGCAAGCTTCCATTTTGATTAAATTTTGTGAAATAGCTAAATATAAAATGATATTTTATAATGATTCTTTTTTTAGAAGAACGTTAGACAATGAGACAAGGAATGTTCTGAAATTCTAAGCAATTGGTCCTATTCAATGGATTGTTCATAACCTTCCGAGTTATTAAATACTGCAGAATACTTCTACCATGGCAACCAGGTGAAAATCACTCATTTAATCCAATCAATTGGCCTTTCTGACAAGAAATTTGTTCATAACTTTTGGAAAAATTAACAAAGACTCATTCCCAAAAATACTGTTTCTATATCCAAATCTCTTATTATTATTTGTTCAGTTGTAAGTAAGGGGCACATAACCTTTAATTTATTCTGTTGACAGTCAGACAAACACAGAAACTAATGACGACATCATCAATAATTAACGCAGTAAGCAGCATTAGTAGGGACCAAGCTTTCATGCGTCTATTTCATAGTTGCCAGAAGAAATACCATGATGTCAAAATGAAGTTAGCTCCATGTATCTACCTAGTTTGGGGAATATACTCGGCCAATGCATATAAGTGACGTGGTATAATCATATATGGTCATCTTTTACTTTAGTTTTATCTCTTCAATGCCTTGAAAAACACCACTGGTTTTATCTCCTTGTCTGCAATAGTGAGTGAGATTATTATTATTTATTTCTCATAAAATTCTTTGATTATTGAAGGTTGATTGATTGAAACTCACATAAAAAACAAATGCCCCAAATGATAAGACATGGCAAATTTCAAAACAGTAGGACAAATGTGGAATAAATATAACATTATCTAAAATATAAGATGGCGGCCAAACCACATAACCAATAATGAAAAGTTTTTGAGCGTTGATGAATCTTAAACATAGATGATAAAATGAATCAATTCAGTGATTCTGAAAAAGATCACTTAACGACTAAAGGTTTTATTGTAAATTGTTGTAGCACAAAATATGTAATTTATGTCAAAATATTCACTGCGCATAGACTCTGAGAAAGTCAAAAATCTTAACTTCTGGTTCGGGCTAAATCCAAGAAGGCAGCCAAAACGTTTAACCAATCAATCAGTATGTTGAAAGCAGATTTCCATGTATATATATGTACAAACATCTGAAAATTATTGACCCTATCCAAAGATACTATGCTGTAATAGTACACTTGCAATCAATTTACACAAATTTATGAGGTCACATGGAAACCCAATCATAACATCGTCAAAGGTAACTTATTGAAATTATCAAAGTTGTTAATCCGTTTGATAAATTTTGATGAGATTACGCTACTACGTGTAATTTAATTAAATGAGGTTTATGTCTGAAATATGTCTTCAAATAAACAATATACGTATTATCAGAACCTCTATCAGCGTGTAATATTTCACGCAATGTTTTGTATGATTCGTGCCCCTGACACAGCGCTACTTGTATAATAACTATGTAATATTTTAAATTGTATTCACTGACAATTTATGACATCTAACACAAACATCACGAAGGCGATGACACATATTATACGTTGTATCATAAGTGTTAGAGGTAAAGAGATTTATGTAGTATCTTTAAATAAAGGAAATTACAAACACAAACGGGTGTCCAATGCCATATCAATGTTTCTTTGCATAAGTGAACGATATTTCAAGAACTACTCGTAGATTGGAATGCAATTTTGTACATGGCCATTCTACAGTTACCCCTTCTAGAAGATTAGATGTAAATCTTTGCATCTGTCTGAATCAACGAATGGATTTAAATTTAATAGATGGATGTTTTTTTGTATAGTTGAGTGTGAATCGTTGGAATTATTATATACGTGCCAATTAGCTTACACGTTCGAAAATAAAAAAAAATACTAGTGATTTCAGTTGTAACGTATATAATATACTATTTTGGAATCATGGAAATGACTTTAATACGAATACGAAATAACCTATGTACCATCCCTCAACATATTACTCTGTATCCGTCGTTGTTGAAAACATATTAAAAGAATATTATAAATGTTATGTATTTGTACACGTTTTAGAAAGGAAGATGTAAATCTAAATTTGTTATTGTACAAAATACCCAGGAAAGGTGTAATCCTTTACTGTCGGTAAATAGATATTCACAAGGGTGAATTTGTGGGATCCGGCATCTATTTTGAATGTGCCTTTAACCGATTATAATTACCAAAATTATGGACCATTATGCATAAGCTTAAATTCAATTCGTTTATACTCGACTACATCCTTGTGTCCAAATGGTGACGTGCTTGTTTGATAACGCTCATCAGTTGTTTTTTTTCAGTGAATGGAATGAACACTATGTACATGTAGACTAGTTGTGATCGGTAGTTTGTCGCATTCAATCACACATTAATACTTGTAGCAAAATATAAATATGAATAATAAATAACGAAGTCTCTCGCCTTCTATATTCATCTCATCATCTTAAAATAACAAACATTCCCTGAGGGTAAACGCACATTTTACTAAATCAAATATGTATAGCCATCAGCAGAGAAAACATCGTCGAAGACATATATATTATGGAACATAATGAGGACCGAGTGTTTCTAGTAATAGCCATTTACAATTAAAAGAAATGACGCGACAGGAAAATAATCTGCGGCCCACGTTATGTCCACTAAGCATACATGTCATACTTAAACCTGATTAGTTCTCGTACAGAGTAATTTGGGTAACGCGCATAACAAATGCGCTCATGATGTAACGCACGTATGCGTATCTGTTCAAACCCTCGCACAGAGACATCTTTAATTGATTATCGTATGGTGTAATCGCTATATCGGTACCGACGAGAGAGTAAATACGAGATAAACTAAGAAAAGAATCGTTAGCAGTACATTTATGTTTTTTGTGAAATTGGTTTCGTTGCTGCGGATTTAATCACAGTGCACGATATACGATAGGATTACCATTAATGTGAAGCGTTTTCATTTATATTGATATTGACATACAGCATGTCTACGTCTCGTTTCGTGCATATATGTCGTGAATTGTGCAATATCTCGAGGTATACCCGCCTTTGGCGGGGTGTTATTGCTGAAATATATTAAGATTACTGTAACACTGTATCGTGTGCTCAATATTTTCAAGAGCATTGTAGTTTGAAGATAATTGGTTACTTTTAATAACTACCAATGCAACAAATTCACCTAGAATATATGATTTTTTCGTCAAACATAATATAAAAGTAATGTTGGTTCTACCCAATATACGTCAAATGTACTCAGCCTAAGTCAACGTAGCTTTAGTTCAAAACGTCTATTCTAAGTGCATTTCCACGTGACTAGAGTACAGATCCTGGAAATGTTCGCAGTTATAGTGAAATTCGTATGCACCTCTCACATTTATCCTCTCTAATTTTAATTAGTCTATTCAGTTAGAAAATCAAGTAGACAAAACAGTGTCATCACAACTGACGTCAGTATTTACATTCTCTGTCTACACAACTATTACGGCAATTGTACTGAATTGTAACGAACATGTAAAATAGAAATGGCCTTTTAAAGGTCATGCATGGTTGTACTGATGATGCCATCAATACACGTAATACTCACTCGTACATATGATGTTTCTATAAGATGGATTATATCAGTGACATTTCTTATTAGATGAACTACGGATTGTGGATTAGATAGAAAGTGATATAACCCTGGGTAACCCAGCATGTCACACAATACAGTATACAGTATTTGATACTGTTCAGTCTAGGAGTCTGGATATATCAAACAAAAATGTGAATATAAATCACAGGGGAAAACATGCTATTGATTGGTCGTTATAAATAGATGAATTGTCTTTTGTTTCGTATTTTTACAGTACTCTTTTTTTTGGAATTTGGCAACAGATTTGTGTCTTGTCAAAGAAACTGTGTATGGCTGTCAATGTCGCATAGATAACCGGATGTCAGACGAAGCTGAATGGTGAACTTGAAAATAATAACAATGTCGCATAGATTACCGGATGTCAGACGAAGCTGAATGCTGAACTTGAAAATAATAACAAAATATGTGGAGATTGGACTCGTAAATTGGAATGCAATTTGGTACATGGATATTTTCTAAATATTCCATACCTGATTAGATGTTGTTGTAAATATGTGCATTAGGTAATTTGCATAATAATTTACCCTCGTAATGTTTTGTTAATACCCCAAACACATTGTATAGAGCTGAGTGTGTTTAACGCTGTGTTGGGATTATTGTATTCATGTCAATTAGCTCATTTGCATAATCTAATTAACTACTCCCAGCATACTGTCTTGATATAATTTCAACACGTACATTCGCTCAACAGGGTTAAATCTTACATGATCACATTTTAGGAATGTATACTTTGTGTAGTTGAATATCTGACACCATATATGAATAATAATTACTAGTAATTATATTCAGCTTTCTTCAAAATGAATCAAAACATCAGTTTGGTCAAATAAATTGAATCGCGGACCATCTTTAATTTTTAATCCATCTAAACTTCACGAGGAATGCTGTATAGAAAGTAGTTATAACTCACACGAGCCCGTGATTGTCTATAAAATTACAAGACATACCCTCAGAATATTCATTTAAACTAAACATAAAATCTATCAATGGGTTGTCGCTCAAATAACTAAATCGTAGCCTCCCTCAAAACAATGATTCATTTCAGATATATAATATGCTTTTTTGGGATAGTGGAAATGACTTTGATACTTATACAAAAGTCAACCATTAAAAACATTCACACTAAATGTTAGCATGGCTACCATCTCTCAACATATTACTCTAATATATTGTTGTTGAAAACATACGCGTACTGTCTGAGTGCATACTTAGCAGTATCCTCGTAATAACCTTATTATTATGCATATTTCTGCCCAGGAAAACTACATCATGAGATGTGTGGGGTCGGTCCAAACTATTCGTATACTAGTTGTTGGACAGGTAGTCTTGTTATACTAAGACTTATACCGTCTATTTACATTGATGAACAATAAGAGATAGCTATACCATGTATATACAAACGTTCCCAACATTATTCCAACATATAAGAAGTTCTTGTATTTACTATCATTGCACTTTTGAGAAAGATTTAATTTTGTTTTAATGTACAATAAACGTGGCACAGAAGTTAGCCTTTAGTATCGGCAAATTAACAATTGCAAGGATAAATAGCGCCTATATTGAATGAGTGTTTAACTATTACCATGGTCCATTAGGCATGAGCTTGAATTCAATTCGTTCATACTCAATTAAAACTACGTCATTGTGTTCAAATGGTAACGTAAGTGTTTGCTAACGCTCATCAGTTTCTTTCAGTGAATGTACATGCAGAATAGCTGTGATTTGTGGTTTGTCACAAGCAATCATACATTAATAGTTAGATAACAAGTTAGTTAAAAGCCAGGCCGACTGCAAAGTTGTACAATTTATTTTTCAGTATAAAAAAGTAGAAAATGTACACAGCAAATATCCATATTTTCTGTGTGTTACTTTGTGCCAAACCAACCTTAGCAAAATAAACTGTGAAACGTATTGATCATCGTTTGCAAAGTTTAATCAACATTAATACCTGATATACACCACTAACACCATGTCACGAACAACAACCAAGATGCTAATACAAACCTCATAGTTGCTCGTTTCGTGACTTATATAATAAAGCTTTGATAATCATAACAATAGAAAACGAGCGCCTGCACAACTTGTAGCAAAATATCAATATAAAGAGTGAATAACGATGTCTTTCGCCTTCTATATTTATCTCATCATCAGAAAATAACAAACATTCCCAGAGAGTAAAGGCACATTTTACTAAATCAAATATGTAGAGCCATTTAATGCTACAGTAGAGAGAATTACCCACGATATGTCTACTAAGCAAACATGTCATACTTAAACCTGATCAATTCTCATACAGAGTAATTTAGATAACACACATAACGAATGTTCTCATGATGCAATGCACGCATGCGTATCTATTCAAACTCTCGCACAGGGATATCTTGAATTGATTTTCGTATGGTGTAAGCGCTATAACGTCACCGACGAGAGAGTAATGCGAGATAAACTAAGAAATGAATAGTACATTTGTGACTTTTGTGCATGGGAAAATTGGTTTCATTGCTGCGAATTTAATCACAGTGCACGATATACAATAGAACTAGATGGATTAACATTCTTACTTTCATCGGAACTGACTTGATTTTAACGGAATGCGATATCAACATCAGCAAATGAATCGTACCAGAATATAAAAGAATATATTATGTTTACTGTAACTCAGGATCTTGTGCTCAACCTTTTTCAAGAGCATTGAAGTTTGGAGATACCTTAGTTACTACGAATAAATGCTAACGCTACAAATCTACCTGTCAACGCAACTTATTTACTTGCAAACTGGAGTATAACTAAGATATATGGGTTACTTGGTGTTTAAAACAATCTAAAATAATAGTAATGTCGGTTAATCTACCCAAAGTGCATCAAATGTACTCAGACTAGACACGGCTACAGTTCTATTTATCTATTCTGAGTGCATTTTCACGAGACTAAAACAAAGAGTCTGGAAATTCTCACAGACACAGAGATATTCGTATTCACCTCTCTCATTTACCCTCTCAATTTTAAATTAGTCTATTCAGTTAGAAAATCGAGTGGACAAGACTGTGTCACCACAACTGGCGCCAGTGTTTACATTCTCTGTGTACAGCTATTATGGCATTTGTACTGAATTGTGACGAACACGTAAAATGAGAAGTGGCTTTTTAAACGTCATGCATGGTTGTACTGATGGTGCCATCAATACACGTAATACTCGC
This sequence comes from Saccoglossus kowalevskii, assembly GCF_978046115.1. Taxonomy (NCBI): domain Eukaryota; kingdom Metazoa; phylum Hemichordata; class Enteropneusta; family Harrimaniidae; genus Saccoglossus; species Saccoglossus kowalevskii. The sequence goes on along the minus strand of NC_140650.1, from coordinate 12,302,515 downwards.
TCATACATATGCTGTTTCTATGAGATGGATTATATCAGTGACATGTCTTATTATAGATGAACTACGGATTGTGGATTGGATAGAAAGTGATAAAACCCTGGGAAACCCAGCATGGTGCACAATACAGTGTGCAGTGTACAGAATTTGATACCCAATATAATCGGCAGAGAGTAGAATCTAGAGACTATTGTGACAGACTTGTTGTTGTACAACCTGGTATAATAAATCGAAATATGAATATGAATCACGTGACAAACATGTTGTTAATTGACTGATGTAAATAGAATAAATTTCTTCTGTTTCTTATTGTTACAGCACTCCGTCACCAATTAATAAAATAACTTCGTGTTTGGAGAAACATTCATTCAAATATACATTTGAAATATAATATTTTAAAAATGTAATCACGTAAGCGGTTTTTTTTTCGTTCATTTTTTTTCGAACAGATTTGTATCTTGTCAAAAAGCTCTAATTTGGTTATATCTTTGATTGGAAAACAATTTTCAAAGTCTCAGCATAATAATACTGTTTCTCGTGTTGCAACACTTTTTCAAACACGAGGAGCTGTTACCTTATGTTTTAAATATGTTCTTTCAAATACAGCTCTTGTGGTAATTAATAATTTTATTGTTATGATCTTATCTTTCATTTAGGTGATTCAAAACCTTTTGATTTCTCTGCTCTGGGACTCCACTTTCTATATTTATTTCTTGGAGGCACAGCTGTTGCTAATCAACGCTAATATGAACAATCTAGTCTTCTATGGCAGTTTCACAGTGAAATATTTACGTTAAAATTACAGACCAATACTGAAATCAATCTGATTAAAATCTGATGTAGTGTACGGGCTTTAACTATTGTGGCTATAAACTTATTTTAATTTTATTTTTTATTACTTTTGTTATTAATGCCCTTTTATTTTATTATTTTACTTTGATTTTGTGATTTTATTTTAATTCTGCCCTACCTACATCTGATCCGACGCCTATGTAAGTCCCGTTCAAATCTCGCATAAGTAACAGCCAATCACAGCCCTCCTTTTATACAGGCTGTCGGTTGCTTACTTTTCAGTGTAGCGATACTCTACGGGCAACCTTTCTGTACATTATATTTTGCCCACTTGAATAAACCATTAATAGAAAATTGCTAGTATATTTTTATTTGCAAAAGAAATTCCACAGCATTTTACAATTTTTTTCATTACATTGAATATTTTCTTCACTTCCAACAAATGTGTACACTTCCAGATACATCTTCGCCAACCAAGGTTCGTTCAGTCAGTCATCGTTTCAATTTTACATCACTGAGCATAATTATCTAGAATGAAAGCAAAAAAATAAGTAAATCGTAATGATTAGAACACTGTAAACAGCTATAGTAAACAATGCAAACTGATTTTAAATTGTATAACGGTCACCGGCCCACAGCATCGACGCAAAAAATTGGAGCAAAAAAATATTTCCTGATCAATTGCGATGTGTTCCAATAAAAAATATTTTATTCCAGTCCAAATCAGCTCAATTACTTTAATGAAGAGTTATTGTATAATGTACAAAATGATGATACAATTTGATGAATATTTACAGCTACGGTTCCAATACCGTAGACGATGTTGTCCCGATCTTCAACAAAACATCACCCGTCTCCAGGGCAGGCGACTGGAAAAAGACACTGGTGTTCGGTCGAAACAGCGGAAACAAAATCGTCACTCCCAGAATAACTATGCAAAATAACGATCTAAAGTCGAACCATTCGAGCCACAATATTAACATAAAAATGACTTTCGTTGCATTTGACAATGATAAACTTACCGAAAAGCCGTGTTATTCTCGGTCGCTAACGTCGGTATAATCCGCCATTTTATTTGAGTGTGTTTGCCACCCGACTCCGCCCGGTGACGTCATCGTGTGCGCTATAGAAGGAGGTATGTGATTCGTTGTCTAAAATCGTCGATAGTGGGTCTCGTTGAAATCTCGTTACATAGGCGTCGGATCAGATGTAGGTAGGGCGGAATTAAAAAAATCACAAAATCAAAATCAAAGTAAAATAATAAAATAAAATAAAATAAAAGGGCATTAATAACAAAAGTAATAAAAAATAAAATTAAAATAAGTTTAGCCAAAATAATTAAAGCCCGTACACTACATCAGATTTTAATCAGATTGTACTGAAATGTGAATATTCGTGAGTGATACTTAAGCTGATTAGTGTTTAGATTCATAACTATTATACGTTGTAACTGTTTTCTGCGAATAGAATAGATACTGTACCATAGTTACATGTTACCATCTATTGCTACATTATTTATTTATGCCTTTCATTGGTCGCCTAGCTCAGACAAATACAACGTACGTGTGCGTACGTAAATGAACTGCGCAAATAAAATGTAAGAACTGATAATATGATTACGCAATAAATCAACATGTATCACATAGTAATATACGATACACAAGGAATTGTAACATTCGCCTTGATAACATGAATAGAGGTTCTAAACTATGGGTTATACCCCGTGGCCCAGTAAAGAGTCACAGCTAGTACTGATTGTTTTGGCTTATGAATGCTCAAATCTCATTGGATGATAAATGCAATGATACAGAATGTATATTAAATTATATTGAGATAACAGTTATCAAATAAATACGTGTTGTGTGTAGGCATTATTCGCAATCTCGTGATTTATAAACCTATTTATTCGTGTGTCAAAAGCAGTGTAATTCTCAGTTCACCCTTAGACGCCCATCCATTTTACTGTTATATGCATACAATCTTTGCATACCTGTACATTATCATATATTAAGTAAACCTCATGAGAATGCACAGTAATTCATTGCATTGTGAAATTCTTTCTTTTCTGTTTTTTTCAATTGAACTGCATTATCTGTCTCTGCCCTGTTATCATGCATTAATAGGTAGCGCGTCGACTTTTAATACAGCATATATAGTAATGCGGTTACGAGAATGTATAGCAGGGATTTTAGGTGTCTTGCGAAGTACCATTAGTACATATTCAAATACATTTACTCTTTTATCGGGAATTTCGAATAAAAGGAAACAATTAAAAATTTAAATTAAACTATTGTAGAATTGTGTATATTCTAGCATGTACAGAAATGTATAGATTATTATTTAATGACGTGTTTTTGTATTCAGATTTATAAATATAATCATCCTTTTTAACAACGTAAATAAGCCCGCATTCCACTCCTTTCACTGAACATGTGACACAATATAAGTGTGTATCTCAATTGTAATATCCAACGCAAGTGATTAAGGAATAGTGTATAATGCATAATATGGGGTGCGTGTACATATCACAGAACAGTGAATACAAACATTTCAGATTTATGTAGAGTGTAATTATAGACATCGTTAGACTCCAGTTCAAGCCGTATGATATGTAACACGTGCGTTGAGATTGAAAATCTGTACTCACATTAACTATTGAATAAAAGACAGCGGCGAAAGCACCAATTTCAGGACCAAATTGCAGAGCAGATTTGTTGTACCTTGGTATTCTATTTTCACAACAATATTATTAGTATTATATTGTATCACGTACAATAATCGGCAATCATCATTTTCACAAATGTTTTCAATTCCCTAAATATGTTGACATATTAACATCTAAAGGGAGAGTCAATGTAACCCAAAATAAATTCGCATGTGCCAGCCTAGAGTCCCATGTTGGGTGTAGCTTTGAGTCAACATATGCTCAGAGCAATGTCGTGGTATTTGCAGGGGAAGTAATTGGATGAGATTATATTACATACAGACACCTAATCTTCCTACCTGATTATAGGCCTTTGTAATTATTCACAAATTATGTATGCGGGATTATGTACTTGTAAAGCACGGAGACACTCAACACTTTCCATATTATTTTCAATCGTATACTTGTGCATGCCTTACGTAAGTGTAACGACGCTTTTTATTCACAGTATTTACAAATGAAATCAATACACTATATAACAATTCTTCATAAATATCATTCTACAAAGAATATATACGAGGGTAATATACATGTAGATCTTGTGTATAGCACAGATGCATGACATATACACGAGCTGATATACTAGACCGGGCGATGGTTATCACTATTCCAATAGAGTATTGTTATTATATATAATATTAACAACCAAAAAACCGCGCCCAAATCAGTAAAACAAATTCAAAGTACAACGAAGTGTTCCTTATGTGTTCGTAGTAAAATAAAAACGGGCCCTAGAACATTTATTCTTTTTTAGATACAATAATCTTCTCGTTTTTGTAACATTAGTATTTTCTACACATCGATTGTACAGTTACTGTATTACAATCAACCAAAAGGTTCGGAAAAACATCACACGTCTCACTACACCGCACAGGCATCACTAAATTGATGATATTGCAACAATAAATCGATAAAGAATATATTACAGTAGCATGATGTATTGGACTGTGATGTAATGTCATGGCAACACGTGCAAATTCCATGTTGGTCGATAAATACACTATACCTCATTCATTTTTGTTTCAGTTCTACAAAAGGTAATTGCATTAAACATTTTATCCCAATGCTGTATGTGCTTCACTACTTTATGTTGCAATAAGTGCTCACGCAGCACCACTTAAAATGATTTACGCATAAGTAACCCATTCACTAATATATTGTATGTAAAATAATCCTCAAACCACACAAGCGCTGTGCACAATACAATATCTTATTAAGAACGTCAGCCGAGTGAATATGTTCAGTTCTCGTAGAATCATAAAACAAAATAAACGACTCAATATATATAAATATATATGATGAAAAGGTTTTCTTATCATATCCAATTCCCGAAACGTCGAAGCACAAAAAAGAAGACTGGGAAGTTTTCCGCAAATTAAAGTTATCGTCAGACAGTACCAAACGTGCCAGTAGTGTGACCATATTTACTACTCTCGTAGGCGTCGATACATACACACATGTAAGCCAATGTCGTTGGCGGAAAAGTAAATCAAATTTCTGATACAGAGTTATATTATACTACATACAAATTATGTAGCAAGAGTTGCATGCGGCAAGAGTTGTACAGTTTCGAGTGATGGTTTATTAATATAATACATTACATGTCCGTTTCCATGCCGCCGTCGCATGACATTCTGGTTGTGCGTTGATTGACAGATTAACATTGTCCATGTTTTATTGTATTAACCGTCAATGTTATGTTGAGATGATGTCGTCGCAACGGTTGAGTTTCCGCCCGGCTGATTGGATTTATTACACAAAAACACTTGTTTCAGACCTTTTCTGAACTGTTCGTATTGTAGTGTATAAATTACCGGATTGACGCACATGTTGAAGAGAGCAAACAGCACTGCGATTAAGTAAAAAGTATCGTCATAATTCAGGGGAACGCCGAACACGTAAAGTAGATCGTAAACAGTACTAGGAAACCAGCATATAGCGAAAGAAACGAACACAATGCATAGTGTCCGAACGACATTTCGTTTTGCTCTGTCCCAGTGATTAATAGTTTTTTTGTTATCTTTGTCCTGCGACGACGATTTGATTTCTTCTGGCTTCACCCTGTTCTTCAGAGCGCCGAATATCTTAATGTACGAGAATAACATTATGCCAAGGGGCATGATGTTTAGAAAGAAGGAGTCAAAAAACGTACCAACTTTAGACCAAAATTCGTTCTTTGAAGAAATCACGCAATATTCGCCACGACTATCACACAGGACTGTCCAGTACGACAGGTAGATGAAAGAGAACAGCCACTCGATCACAAAGATGAGTTTTATTTTCTGTATATTAAAGTTGTTGTGGTGCTTAATCGGGTGAACGATGCCGAAATATCTCTCGAGCGACAGTGCGGATAAGTTGAGTGATGACAGCAACATCAGCGCCCAGTACAAATATTCGGACCATATGAGTTTACAGTAGAGTGTACTATGCACACTATAAGACTCGATGTGATACTCGGGAACAAGAAATGTCACGATGAATACCACGGTTGCTAGCAAATCTATTGCTGATTGGTGCAGTAGGAAATAGTTAGTCAAGGTATGTAGTTTCTTGATACGTAAAATCACCAGACACACAATGAAGTTTCCTCCGATCCCCAAGATAGCGAATATGTAGTGAACTATGGTCAGTCCCAGAGTGCTTTCTCGCCAACCGAAGAAACCCGCTGAATAAGATGAATATTCGTCGCTGCCTATAGTATCGTTAATGTCCGAGTCAACCATATTGAACGTTTACCAGGCTTGTTAGAAAACTAGTAACTGTAAGAGTGGTTGAGAGAAAACGTCTATTAACGTTACGTTACTTTATCATTCCAGTATGTAGCGCATCCACAGAAAACAACAACGCGTCGTAGATGGCGCAAGTTCTTTGTTAAGACCTAGTCCGGGGTCAGCATAATCGGTTCTGTTCTGTATATGTTTATCTCTTCAGAGCTGTGTGACACTGTATGCCCATTAAAACTGTAATTGAGAAAGGAACGAAATATATAAGGGAATGTTGAAAGTCACGAAGCAGGTTGCTAAGTCCTCACATAACATTCGGTTTATAACTCGGCAGATAAATGAACAATTAAATGTGCTGTGATTGCAGACCTTATAACGTGACGGGGGTTTTAATGGTTTCTTTCAAACTTGGAAAAAGTGAAACATACACTATCATTGCGATCAGCAGGAAGAACTCAATGTTGCACCTAAGTACATACCATTACCCTCTTCAAATGCCTACGGACTATTTTTAGCGACGAATGGAGAGAAAGTAAATATATAATTTACACATGTTCGTACTGAACACTACGGTTAATGATTCGTGTAAGACGATTGGCCTTATACAGTAAAGAAAGTAGCAATGAAATATGTCAAGTTTCAAAAAAACGTATTGCAAATGCGACATACGCATTTTGAAATTCAATTTAATTATTATTAAACATACTTCATATCTCAAGCATTAAATTGGAATACAAACTCATCTACTGTCGAGCTTCAATGAAAAATCGACGTTCGTAAGCGATGTGGCGAGAAGCAGAGAACCTGAAGGGTTATTTAGCGGCCTGTCAAATAAACTCAGTCACTAGTAAATTCACATTTTCAATCTAATACGCTCAAATCGTACTCTCGTAAAGGCTTACACAAACTAGGTGTGCATTTGATCACCAAACACGTTTACGGTTTTTTGTGTTTGTTTGTTTGTGATGACATTATATTGTGCTAACATTATCGCTTCTTCGACGGCACGTATCACAACCACTCGTGAAAATACATGTCGCGTAAGGGGACAATAGAAGTTTAGCAATCGTCAGAATGTGTTTCCAGAGAATGCATAGAACGCACCCAAGTGGCCTAATTGAACTGCAGTGCCACTCCTGGAGCACGTGACGTTTTTTATGACTACGTTTTGAACCAGGAACAACCCCTTTACAAAGGGGATATGATCAAACGAGGTTCGGGGAAAATGGCGTAATCGACATGCCATTTATTGGCGTGCTCGTATACAGAGCAGCAATATTGCCTACACACACGAATATAGATGTGATCAGATTTTAATAGCGTAGTTGGAGGCGCCTTTATGCTTGTATATACATGTACAATTTGTCTAATGCAATTCGAAGGTGCACTAACTTTCGTCGAGGTGCATTGGAATTATTTAACGGTGAATCGGCAGCTTTAGCTTCATATATTTATTTTCTTACACCGATCTTCAATTTGCACTGTCAAACCCTTTAAAATGTAGGGTTATTTTAGATAGATTTAAACAAATTGTAATTGGATAGTCTTTTAAAGAATTTAAAATATTTATAATATAGAAAAAGTGAATTAATTGCTTGAAACATTGACCAAAACAGCCAGCTAAGAAACAAAATATGAAAACTGTAATACGCCATATTGCGGGGGACTTTACTGATTATTAATGTACGTATTCCCATCTTATTTAACATTCATTTCTGAAATCAGCAATCTAAAAACGTAGTACATCCCTAGAAGACTGCGTCTGCAAACAATGTGTGTTTGATAAGAATTGGTTAATAGGGTGAACTGACCATGTTATTAATTCTACGCGTTTGTTGTTTTTGAGTCGCCCAGGTGAATACGTACTATCGATCAAATGATGCTGTCATACTGTGTGTGCTTTTACATGCTTCATACACTCAAATACTTATCAAAGCCTGGACATTTCAACGCGTTGTACTCACGTCGTATATTGAAGTACATAGTTATTATTTTTTCATAAAAACGAACATTCGTCATGTTGGTGATATCTGAAGTGCGCAGGCAAACACATTGGTGTCACGTTCACCAGATGTAGCTATAATTACACGAGTGCCTGATGAATAAAAAAAATTGATTTTTTTTGTCGTTGTCTGACTATCGTTTCTCTCATCACTGACAACTTCGGCATTGTACAGTTATGAAAAAAATTGCTTAACGAGTTGATTGTACAATTAAGTAGCTTTGATAAATGCCAAAGCCTTGTATCAGCGTTGTATTTTTTTAACTCGTCACTCGTAGACTGACGATCATATTTGTCCTATTGTTTCTCATTTCGTCATGTCGTACTGAACTCCTTCAGACAGCAGAACAATAATTCTGAACATGATTCACATAAACACGCGCGCATTTGATGTCATAATATAATTTTGGTATAATCCTATGATAGCGGGATTAACACATCATTTGTTTACATTTGGTTTATAAATCAGGTGCCCGATGACGTACATCATGACTACCATCACCATACATTACCTATATGCAATGTAGAGGCTGTTTAATTGCGTTTTGAGGTTGGAAAGCCGGTGGCGTACATTCCTCTCAAACTACAGATCATTTTATAAACCTTCGTGACCGTGACCTCTGTTAATGTAGCAAACAGGGGAATGATATTACAAAAATATTAATACTTGCCGTTCTCGGTTTTAGCACACGCTGTGAACTATGGAATCGTTGGCGTGTTCATAATCAGCGTAGAAATGGCTTTAGATTTTCAGGATAGAGAGGACAATACTTTCGATTCGCATACCGCATCACGTACGGATGTAATTGTTCAACTGTGGATTCCATTCAGCCATTGTCGACCGTTTTCCACCAATCCACGAGTCATGTGCTCAGTCTCATTGCTGCTGTCGGTAAGTTCGGTATGCGTGATGGAGACAATCGGTAGACGTGGCAAATCAACCGAACAGCATATGTTTTGCTTAGCGAAAACGCAGAAAAAAACTCTCTCATAGGCGGCGGGATGCCGTAATAAGACAACACGCTGTGAGCAATGAACCGTTGAAAGATTTGCGGATATAGATCCACTATTATCCGATACAAATATCAGAAAACAGCGTGGTGCCAATTCTGAAGCGATGTCTATTTCGCATCCTACCGTCGCTGAGGGCGTCATCACGCATTCCGTGTTGATAGAAATAGCGTAAAAGTATTGTATCGATATTTAACCTACTTTAGGGAAATTTTTGTAGGTGTTTTGTTTACTATGAAGTAACGGAATTTGTATGTGATAAATACCTAACGCCGAGTTTGCTCAATATCTCACCTATCTATAGAACATAAGTGACGAGGTTCAAAAACTAGATGCATGTCACAAAACGTGCGAGCATGTTTATAAATATAATGTATTCGACTGGCCGATATTTTTCGCTTCAGAGTGACATTCGCATTACAGTGATTGAATTATTCGATCTGGAAAACTATTTGAGATGCACAACTGCTTGGAGGGGAATAGGAAACGTTAAAGGAAAGGCAAATAACTACCTTAGTGAAAAAGCTCTACACAAATATAAGTAAAGTGAGTGAGTGAGTGAGTGAGTGAGTGAGTGAGTGAGTGAGTGAGTGAGTGAGTGAGTGAGTGAGTGAGTGAGTGAGTGAGTGAGTGAGTGAGTGAGTGAGTGAGTGAGTGAGTGAAGTGAGTGAGTGAGTGAGTGAGTGAGTGAGTGAGTGAGTGAGTGAGTGAGTGAGTGAGTGAGAGAGTGGGTTTTGTGGGTGGTAGGGTGGGTGAGTGAGTGAATTCATTCATTCATTCATTCGTTCGTTGGTTCTTTCGTTGGTTCTTTCGTTCGTTCATCCTAAATATGCCATACTTCAGGTGTAACGAGTGTCCAATCCTTAACAATAAAATCGGAATTTGTGTAGAATGTTGATATTAATGAAACGGTGTTTGGATCGTCGGCGTGTTTAAGTTTATGTAGTGCGTGTGTTAAATAAAGGCTGTCTAAAAAGACACGGAAATGAAACAACACGATGAACGTGCATGTGTACACGAAATCGAAGCAATGGTGCGCGGTTGCAAACGTAATTTGTATTTTCTTTGGCATAGTCATACGTCTGCTCTGAGCCGGGGTCATCGTAGTTACAACGCATGAAAGGAAAACGCAGTTACAAAAACAGTGTTTGCACGTTATCATTGAGACACACATTTTGCCATTTGTCATACCGCTCATTTAACAGTCACGCTCTAAATCCATTATTGTTCCAGGGACATTTTGTGTGAGTAATAAATTTAAAAACACAAAACTATTTCGCCATTGTCTATTTGTACGTTATTCGCAAATATCCTATTGTCTAATATCAAATAGTCTGTCCGTAAACCTTCAGAATCTTAATATTGTCTGAAATAGAGCATTCATGGTACGAGTGTGATTGCTTTAATTATATTGTTGTTTTGCGATACTGATTCTTTAAGAAAAACGCAATACCATGTACAAAACGCGTTGTGGTACACAACAGCGTCGTCGTAACGGGTTACAGTGCGTACATAGACTAAATGCCTCTATTCAATTCCACGACAGCCTTGCTTTTATGCAAAACCAGTCAATGCAAATGTTACGAGTTGACTGGAAACCAAGGCGCGTATTTATTGTAGGCGAGCCCTTACGGTGGATTATTCGCGGAATTATGGGGGTTGAAAATGTCTCGCTAAGAACCTCTCCAGTTGGTGTGATTGATTCACAACCCTTAAATCCGCCACCAGAATCACTGGTTTGTTAGAGAGTATTCTGTAAAAAAAAATGCTACTTCAAACTGCTTTTTGAAATATAAAAATAAGCGACCACAAGGTAAATACAACCCATCTACGTTGCATGCCTGGTCATACTTGGTTGGCTGTCAATGTAATTAAGTTATAAATTTTAGGGTAGGTACGATTTTTTTTATTCTATACTAACCTTACATGGTCGCTGGTTAAGCTATATTTTCAATGAAGTGAAAATGAAACCAGCAGAAATGTGTTATAAATTAAATCATTATATATTAAGTTCGTTCATATATAATACAATTGTTGAGATTAGAATGGTTCATTACTTTGTTGATTATTGAAAATGAATTACGACTCCAAATTGAGGGCATATATTTTATATTCACGGTTTAGTACCATGATTCTGTGTGGGAAATTTCACGCTGTGTAATACACGCGCGTAACCAGCTTTTCTCTCAGAACAAAATTAAAACATGATCATCGTATGACAAAGGAGTGCAAGTACTATCGTTGCCGTTTAGTGAAACGCGATGCATCTAGTGGATTGGTAAAATTGTCACTCTTACAAGCAAGTATCACAGATGTGAACTTATCATCTAGAGTACGATCAAAATATATATCCCAGCCCGCGGCTAGGTTTTCACTGCAATGTAACATCTGTGTAGAATTAATCTTCAGAAGTATTGTGTGTGTTGTAGATTATTGTCAGAGCTATATTTATTGTACATGAAGCGATATTCAGATTTTTATCGCGGTGGAAATATTTCTTAAGAAAACTTTATCTCTCAACTACCACTGCTATACCATCGATCATGATATTGCTGAAAATGATCGAATGGAGGCTGTGCGTCTTTTCTGTATATGGATTAAGAATTGAATCAAATATACAATTCAGTTAACTGAATATAATACATATTGGCTAAACTTTGGGGACCAGGTGACCTTTATAACGGTCAATCAGGACAAGAGCCCTGGGAATTAGGAGTAATTTGGTGAAATACCCAAGTGTTTACAAATCGACTCGGTTATTCCCAGAGATACAGACACATTATTACTTACATGGCACATTTAATAGAACATACATATATGCGTTTTACTCACCCTTCAAATTGGTCCAAGGCGGTGAATTATCCTCCAGTTATGCATCGGCTGAGACGTTTACATCTGATCAGTCGTGGATCAGTTGTAGACTAAACCTCAATAATCTTCCGGTACGATAAATGGCTTTGAAGAAAATCATAAATGATATTAGAGACATGAACAGGCAGCAGGTATTTTCAGAAGAAAAATGAACTACAGCCGTGTATATGTTGCAGCTAGCATTGACCACAAATTACGTTTATGCACTGCGGTCAAATAGCAAATACAACGGAGCTAAGAATCAACCTGAAATACGCTGTTATTGCCAAAGTATACGAAAACTGTCGATTTAGAGCAGTGGGAATCAAAAGAAAAACGTAATACCGTTCACTCACATGGTAAAATTGAATAGAAAGACTAACAATATACCGTGCGCCGTTACGGTAGTGTTAGGAAGAGCGAGAGCGTGAGCTGATAGTAGCGGTATGGAAACCAGAATGGACATGTGACAACACAAGAAGGTTGTTTTATGCATATGCCAGTGTACGCACCCATGACACGGTACATACATTATGATTATAATCCACAGACATAATGCAATACATAGTTTTGCGATCGGCGAAACATCGGAAAGGTGATTAATGGCACAACTGTTACGTTGTGAGTGTTTTTTATTCGTGCTTCACTTATATGTCTGTATGTTTATTTTGTGATTTGCTCTAACTAATGATATGCTCTTACTATCCATAGTAACGATAAATGATCATCAATGATTGCGCAAAATGCGAACTCGTTTGACAGATCGAGTGCTTTTCGCAATGTTTGTAATGCCGCAACCCAGTTGCCATGGCAGTGTCTATAAACAGAACTTCAGTTACACAAGCGCACGGTCTTTAATATAGAAAATGAACACTGATATATGTTGTGAATGAAATAGATAATCTAAATATTCCCGAGTCAGTTATTTGACAGGCACCAATAAAACTATCGTATGCGCCATGATTTCAAACAAGTATCTATACACTCAAGGCCATATTACCGTAACTTTATCTTGGGAATGTAATTGTATACAGTTTGTAAATAGGTTCCACTTTCTATCACCCCAAACTAAATTTTAACAAGTCATTTCATTGTTTCCATGGCAATAATAAATTAATCTATCAATTTGAATATTTTTATTGTATATCATAAGCGGGATAAATTATAAATGTACATTGAATTTAAGCATTCTATAGTAGCCACATATACAGTCACTATCAATTGTGGACGTTCATTATAAGCGGCAATCCAATGTTTTGGGTGTTTATCCTACGATAAACCTACATATTGGGTGTTTAATAAGGAAAAGCTGCAATTCAAATTCGTCGGGTATTATCATAAGATATGTTTGGGTGTGCCACCAATGATACAGTTCACTTCTTCGGTAGCAAAATACGAATTTAGACATAATCCGATTTTGTGCTCACATATAGTGTTATGGTGGTGTTTTATGTATACTATAAACCTTTTTCAAATTCCCTCGTCGTGATGTACTTAGTGGGTTGACATTATACATCTTTCTATAGGATTAACTATATAGTATGTAGTTGCAGGTTGGCGCTTAATGAAGGCCTGGCTTAATGAGGATCTTCATTTTGAAGAGTCTGTTTATGTAAAACAAGTCGATATATACTGACTATCCTTCATCCAAACACGTGGATTGCATACATAAAACACCCAGCATGTGAATGACATCCTATGATAAATACACGCGCATCAAGGAAATAAAATGCAGATATGAAAATTGCACCATGTGCTAAGCACCCAACATGTTGAGTACATCATCGGATAAAACCCAAACATTTAGCTTGCACCATAGGATAAATGATAGGATAAACCCGAACATGTGGACAGCATCGCACGATGTACACACAATATGCGAATTGTACAATAGGCTAAATATGGACATGTGGATTTCTCAATAGGATACATGTCTAAACATGTGAATTGCATAAACTTGGGTCACATAATTTGATAAACATCCAAACTTGTAGAATTGATCTTCGACTAAACACACAATTAATGCAATATCCCATTGCCAATTTCAGTATAAATTGTAAATATATCTTCATTTTCGTTGAAATTGATTAAGCATGTACTGCTTTGATTAAAGCCGCCAAATGAACGTTCGATTGCCTTCCAATGGGAGGAATCTAATTTTTGTAAAATTACATGCTTAAGTTCAAGTGCGTCCGTCATATACATCTCAGTTGTTGTTTTTTTCTCGAGTGGAGGCGGTGACGTACATACAGTAAAATATTAATGCGGTGAAATTCGAAACTGCTGTCGTAAAAGTGTGATTGCATTATTGTTTGATATTTATCGCCGACGATGCACTTCGACGGTATTACGGAAAGACGAGAACTTCCTTGTTTGTACTATGACGTGCACGCATAGTATAAGAATGCCCTTCAATACCGCATTAGTTAAATAAATGCAATTAATGTAATGATTCTCTTTTCGGAATTTCCAAAGTACTGATCCCTGACCCGCAAAACTCGGATGGTTGTAGGATTAATACACTGGTCGTGCCTTTAGAAATGGGTCACCTGACGATGACAATTATAAAAATTAAGCATTCATGCTAGCATTACTATCTGATAAATGAATGTTTATTGTTTGAATAATTTTCTGCACCTAGGACAAAATAAAAAGCTGGTTATATGTTTTCAGGACTAGAACCATTCTGACAGAATTGACATGTTAATTCACCTTGCTGCGAATTGTGTCAATATAACTTCTCTCATGCATGTTCTTACCATATATATAGATAGATATCGTAAATGCTGTGTAATAAGTCATGCAACAACTATATTTAATTTGTTAGAAAATATTTGTTACTTTGTTATATGATGTACATTAAATGTCATAGCGCAATAGCATAGGCACTGAAAAAATACAAGCTAAAACAACCATTATTCAAAAATAGGTTTCTTATTAGTGTTGGCGTTAACTGTCGGTTCTTGTTCCTTGCTGTCAAACGAAAAATGAACATAGATTTCAATGATTTATACTACCAGGAATATATTAACCAACCAAATTAAATTTCCCGTCGTTATATTCACGTGCTGGTTTGAAGCGTAAGAGTTGGTTTTAAAAAAGCTATCATTATTTTTTGTTGCCTCAAAATGATTATGAATAAAACTCTTTTACTTTCATATTCACTAGTTGTAGATTTCTTTTAAATCCGGTGAGGCTAATTTGTGAATAAGACAAATCTCAGGAAATGTAGTGCCACTGTGCGTGGTGAGCCTATAGGTCGCGTTAACCGTTAGCTCCATGATGTGTAAACACGTGAAAAGTATTAGACTGACGTCACAGAATGGTTTCCATTTCGTGAGCATATTTGTCCTTAGCGAGAAGGTGGTGGCTAATTGCGAGTCAGTGGAACAAGATCCTCGGACTCTAATGACTCCGCCTAATGCTGCCTATCTCTTTCCTCTGATACCATATTCAGATATATACTGATTGACTGATAAGACATTTAACGTGGAGTCGATATTCATATGTGACTGACCTTTGTGCTAGGCGCAAACTTTCACACTCAGTCGCCGATGTATTTGACTCGTATTAAAACCTATGTGGTAATGTTCATGTCAGAAATACACAGTTTTCACCTGCTGAAAAAACAACTGCCATATTCATGTTGTAAAATTAAACATATGCCACAAATATAATTACTTCAATGGCCTTGCATGGAATAATAAATCAATAACTGAGGTGTGAGTGCTATAGTCTACGGTTTCCATGGATACAACAGCAAGGTAATTTTCAACCTGGCTTCCTGTATGATAAGCAGCATATTGGAACCTCAATGGTGAGCATATGTTGCTGCAAATGATATAATTATATGCAAATGATATGATAATCATATTAATATTCCTACGTTAACACATATATTGCCGTAAATAAATCTTTTTAATACGACTGATCGAATTAATGGAACGTATTTCTTAATGAATATTACTTTGAAATAGGGATTCATGAAATTTGTATGCAAATTATAATTCATAAAAAATATATTGTCTATTCGTGTGTTTCTTCCAAAACTGTGTATTCTATCAATTTTATCATCGATAGTCTACTGTTCTAGTCTACTAGCCAGCCACTGGATTGCTGGTTGTTGTTTCTGTTGTTTTTATTGTTGTTGTTGTTGTGAATGTAATCTTGGTCGCATTTCTAAAACCTTTGGGTTGAGCCAAATATTAGGAATAGACTATTTATTAAAAAAAATTATTTACTATGGATTCTGAATGTCAATTACTGTGTCGGAAAACCCACATTGTATGAGATTACGTCGGCTATACAGCTTATTTGCATTATTTTGCTGAAGCCAACAATGCAATCAAATTTCAAATATGCATTAAGAATATTGTTTAATAGCGTATGTTGGTCTAATAGCATAATGGTTTAATGGTCTATGTCGTACTCCATGGCGCCTAACATTTCTTGAAATGTCGAAGGTGACCCAGATAACATATTTTGCTTTATTTATAAGTCAAGTTGACCGTTGCTATGGAGGCGCATAAACTGGGTGCGTGAGCAATAACACATTTTCCTGGCATTAAGTAAACTGTAGATATATCATACTTGACAATGCGTCTACAAATTACGGTAATTACGGTAACTATAATGTAAACTAAGATGTTTTTGTTTAGCATCGTAGTTACAAAGTCAAATACAGGTTTTCTCTCAAGATAGTCGCTTACAGACTATATATTCGCACATCGTTGGTGTCTAATCGAATACATATGTATCTAGTTGTGACATCAATTAGATGCAAACATGAACTTGATGGAGTACGTTGATTATCTTACTATTCTGTTTTATTTCATAAACGATCGATGAGGATTGTCGATAGTTTTTTTGTCATAAAGACAGAATCCTGAATGTGTATTTTATATGAGATTTGAAATTTTGGCGTGTGTCATTTGCAACATTTCGTCATTTTAATGTTACAGTAACAGCATGTGCATAATGTTGTTCTGGTGCAAACACATTCCATATTCATCTGGAAAACATGTCGAAAGTCGATTGAATGTTAGTTTTTCGCATTTGAGACAGACAGACTGTCATTCACAATGTAAAAAATGATAGAATGTTATTTCAGCGCATGGCGGAAAATTCTTATATTCACCGATCGGTTGAAATGTATAGTACCGTTATACTTAAATGTATATATTAACAATACATATGTCTATTATCAGATATTTAGCAATGAGAAACTAAATAAAATCCTATCTCTAATTATAAACATGAAGAAAAGTAAGAAGTCTGGAGTACAAGTTAACAAAAGACTACCGCGATGCATGTAAATTGCTTTACATGAAGAATTCAAGTTTTAATAGTTTCAATTTAGCTAACACACAAATGGACAGTACTTGAAATAAAAAGCGCCCATTATTAAATGTAGAAATTAGTAACGCAAAATAACAACAGTATTGCATTTCTTGATCAATAAAACCCGAAACAACTGGAACCATGTACTTTGTAATAACCGCGATGCATTAATCATCCAATGTAGAGCACATTGGTGTTCTCAGGCACGATTTCATCAAATTTAATACGCGAAGGAGTTCTTAAGGAATATAATGCTTATATTCTTTCAATTATTATTATTATTCTTGTTTCTGCTTTCAGAAATATATTAGTGATCGCTTGATACGTCAAAACAGTTATATACACGTGTATACGTGTCGGTACATTAATTGTGCCCGGGAATACATGTCTGCTGTGTTTAATGAGTGAACAAGCTGGACAAGTCAATACGCTGAAACGCCACGTCGTGTTAGTGTTTTTCATCATTGACAGCATTAGCATTTCTAAAGATCGTATGCATAGTGATGGTGGAATTTAAAATGGAATTAAGAAATATGTTGGTGTAGGATTTGTTCACGCTGTATTACAACACAAATGTAATTTGTGACCGTGTGTTTATTGTTTTCACTTTGTATTAGTTTATTATTACTATAGTTCGTAAACATTTGATAGATGAACTCAAATACAGCTAATTTGCATGTCAAGACGTTGGTTGAAAATGGAATTGCCGTAGTACACTCAGTGATTCTATCTGCCGAAATTGGTTATACATATTCGCCCAAGGTTAACGTCAAACAAATTACTTTTCTAACGTTGATGGCATTAAGATTAGTGAAACATCGGAAGATTTGAAACTAAGAATTAATGTGAAAGTGGTTGCTCATTCGATGATGCTAATTGATCACGCTAATAAAAGCAATTGTATTATTTTCTTAAGTCAATTGTAAACTTGAAGTTGATGGGTTTACGGCTATTTTAGACGTGTGTAATGGACACATAAAATGCATGTACAATATCGCGTCTGAGTTGATAATAGACTCATAGCTAGAAACGCGTGTATTACTTTATTTGGTATACACCGTGTTTGTTCGACATCGTGAGATATGTCTTTTAAGCAGCACGTTTTCGTTGCACAAATATAATACACGCATGGTGGTTGAAAGTAGATAAGTTCTATCTCTCTTTTGTTCGGTTGTTCGATGATATAGCACGTGTGTGTGACAGAATAATGTAATGTACCGTGTCGCTGTTTGTTAGTGTGTGTACCATTGCACATTTAAATCGCCTGAAATTGCGCGAAGCGTGTCATGAAATTCAATTAACACGAAGAGAGTAAAGGATTAGTGTGAAAAGTTACAAGTCTCAAGTGAAATTCCCATCGGATTTGATTATTTTGTTAATTTCAAAGATTGTCTCTTGGGCTAAAAACAACAGTTTTTTTGGTTAAGCTCCGAATAATCGAAGTGTTTTACAAACAGTTTGCCGAATGAAGATTGACAAGCGGGGTAAACTTCGTGTATGTTCCATTGAGACTGGACATTATTGTAGTCTAGCGTTTTCACTGTAGCGTTTATACAGCATTACTATTTCATACAATGACTTTCGAACAAATATAGTTACGGAACAGCTCGGGATACGACGCATTTCCGTCTGTAATGTACAATATGTATTATTCCTCATGCCCACTCAGTTTGCCTAATGTCGCATGTAATACTATCCATCTTTTATGCAATATATCGAAGGTCAACTTGCGTGGTACAAAGTACCGGTACGGTAGTTTCCTGGGCTGCTTCACTTAAACGGCATGACGTATTGTGCACATCCGTGACCAAAATAGTCCCTCTATTAACTACGTCGGATGAAGCTCAACCAACACGCTGTATATATGCCTCGGGAGTTTTCAATTTTGTCGTGATTTATACATTTACGCCATTTATTAGGATTTCCTTTCGGGGTTTTCACATAGAAGGAAATTAAATTACCAACTCAGGGGCACTTGACGGTTTCCCAGTAACAAAGTAAATCCGTTCGGTGGGATTACTGTATAAACCAATACTAATTAAAATTTGATTTTCAAGGACATATATATTTATTATGCAACTGTGAAACACATGTAACTTGCAATGATATTGCATATGTCGCTTATCTTCGTATTTGTTCGTGTTTTGATTTGTTTACAGACAGCAAAGCAGGTGATATGCAATGATGTATAACATTGCGCCACGTTAGTAAAACAATTATCAGTGTTCTACTAAATATTTAAGCACAAGAATATTTTGTAGTTAAATGATCTGAATTCCTTCAATTATAACACTGTTACAATGCGATTAATGTTAGCTGATTCGTTAAAAACGCGAAAAAAAATTAGTTTATGTTGTATTGTCGACGCTCACATTTCAATATGATATACCCGTAAGTTCATGTCGAAGAATTTAGACGTGCCGTGGACTGTGTTTACAATGAGCTGGTTTGTACAGATATACTAAATTAGTCATTGTAACGTTAAGTGTCCTATGTGTATGGTTAAAATATGTATAACTCTGAAAACAAAACAATATTTGTTTATGTGTGCTGTAGGTATTCATAATTGCTGACCTTCTTTACGAGATTCAATAACATTTCGGCTTGGATTTTTTTTTATTGTTTTATAAATCTTACATCAGTTACCGTCATTAATCATAGTTTCTGATTGTACGAGATAGGATTCACATTCAGTATTATACTACAATGGCGGATGATTATAAATTATAAATTTACATCACTCTGCTTCAAGCTGTCATGCATAATTCCTCGACTGACGACCATCGAATCATAAACCAACAGCAATCCGTATTAGAATGCATTCAGTGGTACAGTATATACACGATTAATTGTTATCAGTTCGTCAAAATATTAACAAAATATGAGTTGAGAAGCCGTGATTAGTGAGTTCGAATTTCGTATTTTATATTGTTTATATGCTCGTTATTTGTCTGTACTGTAGTTATGGTAACAATTGAGGCATCCTGTGTTCGAAAGAATTATTCGATGATCGGTAATTAACATTTTCCTTGTGTCGTATTAATTCATCAATACGCTAGCTAACATATGAATATGATATATAATACCAAAACAAAAATTATATACAAAATAATAAACGGTGTTGTTTTCTGGGTGAAAATCGACGAAATTACACCAAACATTCTGATTGTTCCTATGAAATTTGCCATATCGAGGTCTTTTTGGTAAAGTATACCAAGTCTATCACGTGGCGTAAATAACAGGGAGATGACAGAAACCTGTAGTTTCCGTGTGTTATTCCTGTCCTCGGTATTATTGTCACAGCGATCAGCAAATTACCATGGAAATGACAGCAGCTTACCCGCACAATAGAAATACACTTGATTTACATAACACAGTTGTAAACAGTCTCACATAATTTCTTGACTAACTACAATCGGATCAAAGCGTCAATAGCATGACTGATTACACGTTTATTTCAAAGCCATATGGTCGTATTATTCGAATGTAAAAAACATATAATAAATAACAATACATAAATGAAACGTATTTACTATCTAGAAAAGAGTAGTAATGTATCAATATATTTGTAGTTTACATATTACGTCTGCACTCATTGTTTAAATGTGAATACCATTCGTGATTTTTTTTAAATGTCGCACTCCATGACAATCATGTCATATCGTTGTCCCACTGTTGTTCAATAATAATATCACAATATAACATGATGATATTATATTAGTTCCCACACCTGCCCATAAAACAGCATATATCGTATATACAAGCCGGGAGGCTGGTTGGCGATCCGCTCCGCACAAAAACAAACAACATAGTTTTGGCTGTTACCATGGTGGGACATGAACGTAAAGCTAACGTCGGGTTATGACTAAAACCGGGGACCATATACGAAGTTCGCAAAGAGCATTCAGTCTTCAGAAGTCACTTAACATTATTACTTGCGCGTGTGTTGTAATAATCTTTATTATATTCACGCAATTTAACCCATTAACTTAGATTTCGATGAGATGACAAACTTTTTATTCCCGACCGTTTTGCAATTGTATTTTCTAGATTCTTTGATTGTATGCAGCATTTACAGTTCATTTACATTTGAAGTTCACATTTGCATGCTACTTGCTTTTTACGATGTAACATTGTCGATACCGGTGGTCTCTAGTCGGTGCGCAACTTAGCCAAGATATATATGTCTTTGCACCAGCATTTATTAGATGAAAATGGCAAAAATGTTATCCGGGGCCATAAATGTGTCATTAAAGTGTTTATTGGTAGGACGTTTATGAACTAATTATTCAACTTTATGCAAGCAGTATTAACAAAATTTCATGAAAAGTCTGGGACTTGTAAGTAAACATTCTCAAGATATGACAACTGGGCAATCACCGAAGGTTGCGTACTTCAATGCACAATGAGATAGTCGTATCATATTCTTCAGAAAATAGTTTTATGTCAAGCGCCAGGTTACCAAATGAATTCTGACACACGTCACAATTGTCAGCAGACATACTGTGAATGTAGCGATAAATGTATTCCCTTTAGTATTTTCAATAATATACAGCCATATATATTCACGTATTTTTCGCGTGTCCCTGCCATGTACCTGTCATAAGTTTAGTAACCAAAGAAATTAAATGTGCACGGTGTTGTTATCAATGATCGACTTAGTAAGCTGGATGACGTAGCGCTAGACAGGCGTTAATTCTCTGTGATCTAATCAGTAGATTCATTTTCTTCATATCGATTATTCTATATGCAGAGACTCAATGTTGAATTCATCTAATATGGTGATTACCACACACCTGTGTAAATGTGTATATAATCTAAACTATCAATACATAACCATTTATTACTGTTATTTAGAATATGAAAACATACAATATCAAAACTAATATTGTAGAATAATTCAGAATGCTACGTCTGTATGAGATGAACACTCCTTTGCTGCGTGTTCAAAGAACTGGTAACCAGGTAGATTGTATCGTGCGCAAAGCTCATTGAAAGGTTGAATTGTATACTCGGGAGTATGTGGACAGGTGGCATATAAAGACAACAACACCAATTTTGACTGAATGACGCCTTTTAGATTATCCGAGGAAATTGATAGATAATTTTAATTGATAGAGCCAGCGTCGATAGTTAACGTTGTGTACTGCCTTGTCTTTCGCATCGACCTTCATTCATTTCATTGTGTTACAATAACTGATTAAACTTAAGTTCATTCATTAACACGACGAGAAATGTCATACAGCACAACTTCCTATATGGCATCCTGAGAAGTATGATCGGAGATAAGAAATACAATTGTAGAATTTAATAAGGAAATACAGTTCAATTTGTGTTAATAGTTTGTGGTCTTATTTCCGTTTTCAAATTACATGTGCGTTACTTTATAAAAACAATACTATTTACATCTCATATTTCTGATTCAAATATCGGATTGCTTGAAACAATAATGATAATAAAAAATACTCGTTCGTTCATTATTTTCATAATAGTATACTTTCCAGCTGCACATAAGTCAAGGTTTGTTATTATTCTTTACAACAACTATATGTGTCTGTCTTTTTAAAATGTTTTACACAAAAGTACTTTATAATATAATATATAAATATTTAATTGATTATGTGATGTTTTATTGTATGTTATCACTGTAAAATACCTCAAAGTGCTTGATTGGGAAACGCATCACAATTAACATATTTTGTTCATTAACACTTTTTTGCACTTTTCGAAGTATTACGATGTATTACGACGATAACGCCTTGTCAATGCATATTTCTGGTGTAAAAACAACTCATGATGTATGTCTAGTAAAATCGCTTATCAAATAGTTGTGATAATAAAGAGATACACTATTCCATATGTCGCGATCATAAACAATTTATGTTTAATGAAATCGCTTCTAAAAGTGTTGTGATAATAAACGCTTTTCAATAGGTGTTTCTATTGTTTTACGCAAAAACATTCCAGCAATGTTACAATAAAAAAGAACTGAGTCCAAATGTTTTCATCACATAAACTATTCATAATTATGCAGATTACAAACACTTTAAGTGTTTTTAAAGTGGGACAAGTTTATTTTTGTTTAACCTTTAAATGTTTTATCCCAAAATAGTAAAAATGTTTGATGTTAAAACAGTAGTGTTGTAATATAAGCATTCTTTATTCTATGTTTATTTGTATTCAACCTCAAACCTTGCCATTAGAAGTGTGCATGGAATCATGAGAAGATGTACATTGCACAATGTACATTGCCGTATGGTAACTGTCATAAAGGTGACTGACAGATCAAACAACTCTGAAAAGACAATTGGAATCTACCAGGTGTGCTTGTGATGTACATAAGAAATAACCAAGGATGTTTACGACCTACTAAATTTGCCTCCGTGAGTGCCTGCACATCAAAGTTAGACAGCTGCTAGCGAAACCACATTCTGATTGGCTCCGGTGGAAACCCAGATGGTGAACCTGAAACTATGGCAATTACTAATAGACTAGAGGACAGCTGGGGTGCACCATTTTAATTGAATACTCTATGTGTTTCCTTTGCGATATTACAAAACAAGTGATACAGGTTCCATTTATCATTCTGTGAGACTTGTATGCACTGCTCTGCGATCTCCTGATATCAGCGGTGCTTTTCAGGATAACAGCGTTCCTCTGCAAGCAATACTTCTGTAACTCTTCTTTTTTGTGTATAAACAAGCCTTTCACTGTTATCAATTTCCACATCTTGGAAGTGTAAGTTATTACTGTTGCACACCTCCCTAGAAAATCCCCTATTTTAGTGACTTTATTCATTGTATTAGTCTTGCTTTGTTTCTTATCATTGTTTTTAAAGCCAGGAGTTTAACTTGATATTGTGGTTTATGTGTTCTTTACTTCCAGTACTATTGTCTGTCTACCCCATTCTAGCAGTGAAAGAACTTTCTCTCCAGTGTGAGTTTTGTGGGTGCCCCTCTCAATAGAAATAAGCAGGCCTTAAACTGTGACAAACGTATTTGCGATTTGAAGAAGAAAAAAACACTTAATGTGTTTAATAAGAAGGTGGGCAAACCTTGGACAATTATGATTCAGCCGCAAAATTTTCCTATTCGTCGTGTATTATCACTGGTCACTGAGTTAACTCCATGACAAACGTTTAAATAAACCAATGATCGGGGTAGGCGTTCAAGAACTGTCTCTGACACATACAATAATTTTACGAAACAAACGAGCTAACACAACAGACTAGATAACAACAGTTGATGGAATTGGCCATAATCTGACTTTTTATGTAATTGCGCTTTCTGGCGACGATGTCATAAAAATGCGATGTGTGTTTTGATTGAATTGGTATGGTTTTAAATTTAAATTTGTAAATAAAATTGCCAGATTTTGTATTTCAGGTCATATATTGAGTTTCAATGTCTTCTATATTTATAAATCTTACCTTAACGTCATTGTAAAATTATTGATTATTGTAATTTAAAATATTTGAAAATCAATGGCAATTGATTGCATTTTAGGAAGAAGAAAAAAACTTTGGCGTTTCGATAATGCAGCATAATTATTTATTTTTTTTCGGTATTCTATTTTAAAGTTTAAACACTGCAAATTCTTTGTTGTAAGATTTTGTAAGATTCCGTTTCATTGGAGTAATCGCATTTTGTTCTTACAATTTATACGACTCTATTAAATGTCCATCATAATTCTATTATGCATAGATGGCAGGAATGAATAATACCGCATAATGAATACTATTTCGGTGACGATTGCAGATTTTACAACTACGTATACGTATCGCCTACCAAATCAAATAGGTGATGTTGTACTTGTTTTCAATTATGATTATGCTTTTTATTATTACATGTTATGCCTGTGTCAAAATTGTGTAAAAACTGTCGCGTCATTTTGTACATTACATGACGTTTATTTGTGTGTTATTAGTAATATTAAAATAACAATGTATACATGTAGGGCTTCTTTTATTCATGGTTCTTATATATACTATGGTAGATCCTCCATGTGATAATGCATTTAATAATTCATCGATATTTCCATACAATTTGAAAACAATCCCAGTAATTTTGTCCGTGTAAGCGGTTCGTACGATAGACGTCATATAATCAGTTATTTATGCAAATGCCATGTAGGTTGACTTTTATTTTTTTCTGTGAAATTCAAAGTCATATACTGAGTTTAGCCTTAATGTAGGAATATCCTACTATAATGAATACTTAACATAACCACATTGTTTAATTAATGATTTAGAAATGTTCTATAAACCCTGAACTAATATGTCTTTTTACCCATAAATGTCACAAACTTGGCGCTCTCTGGGCATTGTAGTTATATAACAACACTCACTTTACATTTATTGTATTTGTTATCAATTCATTAATCAAACGTATTTTGATAATAACTCTGCAAATAATATGAGGTTATTGCGAGGATACTGCAAAGTATGCACAGTACAGCGGCAATATCGATCGACGCGCAGCGGAGCTTGATGCGCCCGCGTACTGCCGAGTGCATACTACCCACAATTTAAAACATGAAATAATAAACAGTAATATATAAAATAGGCCAGTCAGTCCTTTCAACCAAAGCTGGTTTTCGCTAAAACTCTATTCACAGAACACGGCGTGCTTTATTATACCATAAACCTCATATGTCAGTTATTTGTTTTGCATATTCATAAAATATAAATAATATTATAGGAAATGTTTAATAATATATTTTTTCAACTTCTTTGGTAGAACTAATATATACACGAAATTATAAGGCTTGTATTATACGCAAGTGTATCAGTTCGTAATGCGTGGAGATTTAATACGATGTCAATTTGCCTGAATACATTTGTAGGAATGTACGGAATGAGACAATAAACATAGATGCAGTTTCTATAAATATATTAGTCCGGACAACACTTGGAACTCATGTATCTTTAGCGCGAACACCACCTGAGGGAAAACTTAATAAATCAAACTGCGTATCACAAGAAAATGGTATGTACTATGTTTCTTCATCACTTAGTAACCTGAATAACAGCATACCTCCCTAACAGCGTGCGTCTGCGCATACATTGTGTAGACCACCTTAAAAGCTGTGTATGATTAAAACGTTATACAGCTCTATCAAGAATTGTTATTAAAAAAATATTTTAATCACCCGTCCTTCGCTTTACATTTTAATTTTAGTTTACGTGTAAGTAGCATTGTATCAGTATGTATCTATACATGTACAAACAACACTTATGAAGATCTAATTTGATAGTAAATCCGCTTCTCACGAGTAGGTACTTTTGAAATATCATTATTCATACAATTGTGAGTATTTTCCGTTTTTTATTGTCACGAATCATAAATGTTACTCATATTTCAATTCAAAATAATTTTAGGGATAATGTTGTATATAGTTCTTATTTTCACGATTTTACTGGAGCCATAAAAGTTATGATTGTACTTTACGACTTCTCAAAATGACACATTCGTTTAGTCTCCGCGGGTAGGTAATTGCTCGTTAAAAGAATTCGTTGATGTATACATCCAGGGATACCAAACAGCTAAAGAAGTCTGTTGATCTACTTTTGAGAGAAAATAAGCTATCTTGGTTGTAGTATATCGGTGTTGTGACTGACAAGTGTGCGACATGTTTCCTATCAGGCATACAGGCAACGCGTTCGTGTTTCATGTTTTTGGAAATGTTAAACAAGTGCATTTTCATATATTTCTAACGTTTGGCGAGGAACATATGGAAAATATGTCACGAGGGTAATAGATTTGATATTATCGGATACGAATTTGGTGTTATGTTTATTACATACACATTTCCAGCTGGTTTGTTAGCAAAAACTAATATCAAAATTGTTATATGTGTGTTCGTGCGGCACAGGTGTTTTAAGGGTCATATTTGCATACAGGGACAATCACAAATTGTATTCACAGATTTAACAGATTATCCGATGAAGTGTCTTTAATTTTCTGTAGAGCTTATGATTTAATAAATATTACATAAATGATACTCAACAAATAACCCTACTCCATCTTTGGTGTATTTTCCGTGTAACAGGACGTAGCTGGTCATTTTGCTTGATTATTTTTTGTCGTTTTTATACCACTGTACTGCATGGAATATTGCATTCAATAACGTGCATTTAAATAAAACAGCCGCTTTGCAAATTCAAAATGTGTTAAATGCATTAATTGTCAAACTTGTCAGGACATATTGTTGATAGACATGGGAATCTGACCTTATATACAACAACAGACAAACAAATATCAATTTAGAATGAATTATTGATCTGGGATTCACAACATCGACTATATTATTTGTGTCAATGCGTTCTGTACATACATATTTCAAATGATGGAAACGAACTATCGTACCACCTGTACAAGGTGATTAACAATGCATTTATGCACTTTTTTTCTGTTACCAGCGAATAATCATTATCCACTAAATTACTGGAAAACCGAACAGCAGTTACTGAAACAAACAACATTACGGGATTTTAACGATGCTCACAAGTGATGACATGATTATATTATCCACTACCTATCCTGTATTGTGATAAGTGTACACGTCTTGTACCAGATGACTGTATTAATCTATAAGTGTAATTTGAACTGAATAAACGCAATAAAACAAACTATACAATTAACATAACGAACTTCACTTAAAATAACCTAGCTTGTGGATATTGTAAAATAAACAGTCACGTCACGCAGCATTTGTAGGCTTGTAGTGCAGCACTTACTTTGCGTGCTCTACTATGCGTCAGTTCTATAATATCTCATTTCTATGTGTTATTAATATTTAAATTGTGTATTATATAATAATTACGCAATCAATATGCATAATAACACTTACAGATTAACGAGTGCTCAAACGTGAGAGACTGTACATTTCGAAATGCAATTTCGTCATTCCAATGATAGGTCGGGTTAACTGCACCGTAAATGTAGAAACTGGTGAATGGACATCGCGTCAATGCCAATTATCAAAGAAATCAAACGCTTACATTAATATGAGACTTGAATATGTAAAATTACAGATGAAAAACACATTGTCGGTTGAGCAACAACTGTTACCTCACCCAATTAAAGAAACTATCTGACGAAAACACAATGTTTGATTGATTGAGATGCAATATATAATTTCAATGGGTATATGAATAGTTGAATTGCCGGGGAATTTATAATTCCTATGCAGTTATTGCAGATGTAACTTAATTTGCTATAAAAGAAGATAGACGTACCTTGGAGTGTCTTCAACTGGCGTGTATATCAAACAGTTTGTGGTGTTGAGATTAAGAACACGTGTCAACTGAGAGAAGAAGAACAATTTGATTAGAGCGGCCAGACATTTCAATTACACGTAGGAGAATGTAGCAAATGGCAACTGATGAAGAAATTAAGAATGTTATATTGAGTAGAGGGAAGATAAGGATGAAGAGGTGATGAAACAACAATGCAATGA
The DNA here is from genome assembly GCF_978046115.1 of Saccoglossus kowalevskii. NCBI lineage: Eukaryota > Metazoa > Hemichordata > Enteropneusta > Harrimaniidae > Saccoglossus > Saccoglossus kowalevskii. Next base: position 12,273,633 of record NC_140650.1, on the reverse strand, counting down.
ATTAGTCAATCGTCAGGTTGATGTGTCTCTTTATTCGGTGACTTTTATCAAAGCCTTGCAATCGATATCCATATCCGTCAATCAATGAACAAACTGAATAATCTGTTCCCACTCCCATAAGTTCAGACGGAGAGCTATTTGGCAAATTGTTGATGAGGCAGAATGTCATTAACTTTAACAGTATTTCGATTATAGACGTTGACGAGAAATTATTTCCGTCTTGCAATGTGCGTCATGTAAGAATAAGAGACGAATATACTGCAGTTACTATTTAGTTTTGAAGCAAAGGGTGAAACGACGTATTGAACACTATGGCGCGACAGAGTGCTCATTAGATTACAGTTGCGGAAATTACTGTTAGCGCTAAATGAGATAATTCTTAGCTCAAAAGCATGTTGGATGTTATGTATTGATTTTAGCACAATTGAGATAGTGAAAAGAAGACTGTGTTTTAGGTAACGTGTATTCTTTCAGTTGTTAATACATTAGCATAAAATATATTCACACTTGGAACCCCACACTAGAACAAAAGTAAAAATAAGAATCACAAATGGGTTTTAGTTTAACCACACATACCAACAGACAGTGCAATATTACACATTGAAAATTCCATTGAACAAATAACAGATGTATTCGTAACTTTCTTGTGGTTGAACAATTGTTTCTTTTCGGCATTATGAAATTCTTTCGGTTTTTGAAGAAAAATTAAAAGTGAATTCAGAAATATATTATTTATACTTCATATCGAAATGTACTCATTATGCATGCCAATAATACTTTTCATAATTATTGATTACACGTAAATATTAACACATTTGTTATATTCTCGATAAATTGTGCATTTCAATTCCACTTGAAATATGATTGAAATTGGCTGGATGAAATTACAAAATATGTGACGTGTTCAATAATAACAATAATAATAATAATAATAATAATAATAATAATAATAATAATAATAATAATAATAATAATAATAATAATAATGGGATGTGTAAAACAATGGTTATCAACAAAAATATATGCATATTTTGGCATAATAAAAAATGAGTAATTTCAAACATTCGTAATTCTATATCACTAACACGCATTCAGTGGCACCTAAATAAAGCGACCTACGATAGATATTTGTATTTGGTGTTAGGCAGTTTTTGTGAAACAAATAAAACATTGATATCACAAACACCTGTGTATGTGTTTTACGGTTAACACCAATCAGTATAAGTGTTGAAAACAATTGTAACATCAATAAAGTGCGTTGATGGGAAAAATGGTTCGCCTTAAAGTTGTGTTCATGTTTCAAACTCATTACCACCCCTTGTTGTTATTTGCTGCAATCTAAATGTATGTATAACCAACTTTCTGAAACAAACATTATCACATTTGACCAGTTCTGGATGAATTATAAACTATAGATATTATGAACGCGAAATTATATACTATATATTGTTGCTTATCTTCTTATCTTGTTATACAAGAATTGTGCATTGGCAAACATGCCGTGCAACTGCGGTACTCCACTGACGGGAATGACTTTCGTCGACAGCGTTAGCCTTCAGCAAAATGTTAAATATAAATTGTGATGCGAATAGACCAATCTGCAGCCTTATATGAATCCACTGTCAAAACATTGACAGTATCCATTGATCATATAGACTCATGCAAGTGACTATGTTGGGTTGGTGAGCTCTAGAAAACCTTGCGAAATCATCCTACTTTTGATTAAGTGTCATATATTTTGTCCACAAATACATATACCAGATTCTACTTGCACAAAATACATAATCTGTGAATACTCATGAATTTTGTCAGTTTTCGTGTATGTTTGTGACTCATTCAACATTGATTAATACATAAGTTACAGCGTGCCGTAATTTTGCGGTATTTTACGGGGTATTTTCATCCTACCATATTAAGAAATGCGAATTCCAAATAATTGTCCTCTAATAATAAAAACAAACATGGCTGCCACCAGAGTTTGACCGAACTAAACACAGAGAAGTTTGCTGCTTTAAACATTTTAGATTTTGGCATTCCCGTGGTGAAAGTACGTCGCGCGCGTCGGTCGATACTCCAGCTTTACTGTCTTCATGCATACTCTCGTGATAACCTTATATTATGACCGGTTTATTTAACACAGCATGTACTTCTATGATAAGTAAGATGGGGTAGCGCGGTATATATATTTGACACCGACTATGAGCGCGATTTTAGCAGTACAGAAGCGAAGGAGACGGGAGTATTTTCTTGAACTAGTGTAACTTGATTTGATTAAGTTCATTGCTAACAATCGTCTTAGATGTTCATTTTTCAAACTGCTTGTTTTATTCGGAGTCTTACATTAGTCACACAAACGGGAATATCTACAAAAAATACACCTTTCAAAAAGTGTTTAGGATTGTACCACGTTTGTTTAAACAAATAATTTGTGTTGTAGTACACATAGCATGGGTCAATGTATCAGATTGTCAACTTCATAAATGTAATCACATATGCAGGAGGATAATGCTAAAAAGTACACCTCAAATATAGAGTAAAATGTAAGACCTTTAAACTGATAACGATGATGAGTACATTTTTCATGAAATATAAAGACAGAAAAATAACAAGTCAGGATCACTGGTCATTAAAATACACTACATAACGTGTATATGATGTGTCGGCGTCCATTAAGCTCAGCATTATAGGTATTCGTATGTTATTGTAGGTAATGTACAAAATTAAGTTTCATTATTACAAACAAAAAGTGGCTGATTATCACCAAAGAAGAATAGCTTGTATAACCTTGCTAATGTGCGTGGCTATTATTCGAATTAGCAATGTGGATGTTGACGCATATAAAATGACAGGGTTCAATGGGACGACCTAATAATTTATTTTGTTTTATTATCATGACATTTAGTAAAGATGTCTATAAAAGATATCCTACATAAATCACAGGTGTTATATGTACTATATAAACTGGTTAAACATTTATTGTATTCACTTCGACCTTTTATGATGATGGTTAGATGGGCTGGTGCCTGGTAATGGGTTTTAAAGATAGATGTCATTGTTGATGTCAGGGTGAATTACAAGGCAATTCAATATTTATAAGCGTGAACTGTTTATGGCTGGAGATTTTATTTGTCATTCTAATAAGAGGGGTTAATCTATGATAAAAATTATACAGCATACAAAATATGTTGTTTGACACATTTATTATAGTTTGATAATCGTTTACGAAAAAAAATATTTACATGGAACATGTCATACACACAATTTGGCAGTTTTTGTTTTTTTTAGTGCCGTACACTACGTGTTTGGGTACATGTTCTGTAATCGGTTAGTACTTGATTAGGTGACCTTTTTCTGATTTACAATAATTAGTGAACAATATGTGGAATTTGCATTGACTTGAATAAGAGGACAACGTATTTCGTAAATAAAACACTCGCTACACTGAAAATTTATTACAGAAAATTCCTTAGTGGGACATACTGTTTGAACGGTTGTCAGACAGGCACAGTGTTCAGTTGTTTGAACGAAATGGTTACGCCCCATATGCATATACATCTTCGTCAATACAGTACCGTCTATTCCAACAGAGACGTGGAGTTGAGTCATAATACATTTCACTTTCCGCGATTGCACTCTCATTTAATTCTGTAGTTAGGTTTAATGGTCCTTTCCATCTGTTTTTCTTTTGATGCTCGTCAACATATTGCGGTAATAAGAGAACAATTCAATATATCAAACTTTTCGCCAAATTTGTTAGTGTCAGTTTCAATCGTAGTTTCCGTGTATGAGTGTAGCAGATCACATCGCCCTGTTTTGTGTGGGTTGAGTTTTTATGACGAGAAAATGCCATAAGACGAGAGACCCGGTGTAGTCACAGTTATATATAGGATAAAGACAAGGTTACTAATATATTGTTTGTCCAGCAAAAAACCTGTGTCAAAATTGACAAATAAAATGTTATTTTAACAACGACAGCTAATGCATGTTCCGACTTATTCGTTTATATTATTATTATTTATACAGCCTGATGGCATTTAATTCACCGCAAAATATGTGTTTTTTTTATGAAATTGATATTATTTTATATCTCACAGGTCATCTTATGTGCGTTAACACAAAAGCAAATGAGCGTCAGTATTCTATTGAAAGTGCAGTTTCCTAACATCATCTGCGCTATAGCAAACGGCCATATCATGTTGTTCACTAATAAGCGTATACCCGGTAGCTTTGCGTATTAGCGTACGACGACCCCTCCGCTTTAAATTAAAGGTTTCGTGCCATAAATTTGAAATAGCCAAGTTTTCTGGATGAACGTGTTATGAATAAAATCAATCAAAAATGAATGTATGCATACTGAAAATGCATGCTTGCAACAAAATACTGAATTTCATTAGACTTGAATCACGAGAAATATATCGAGATTGTTCATCAATGAAAATTACACTTTATTCTCAAATAATTCAAGTGGGGTTCGGGACGTATTATGTGGTTACGTAAGCAGACGTATTTCCCCGGATTTCAGAGGCATATACTTGTTATTAGTGGCCATTGCGTAATATCATACAAGCTAATTTGGTCGACGTTTTGGCAAAAACGTCAACGTTCAGTAAATCACCGGATTTAGCCATTTACAAATCGACTGAATTTTACTACTAATTTTACCTGTCCAATAAAATTCAACGGAATTTATAATTATTAAAATAGATCTTATCAAAAGGAAACACACATCCCCGCATAATATCCGTGTTACGAGACAACTCAATAGTCTGATCTGCCAGTGATCTTTACACTGAGGGTTTTCATTTATAATTGACGTCATCCAACTACTCGAAGGGTCATGTAACAACTGCCGCAACAATAACTGTGTTATAAAACAGTTAAGTCTGATTGGTAAAGTTGTGAAAAAAGTAAATGAATTTTTGAATAGTCTCAATATACTAAATGTCTCAAATCAGTTGAGTCCGAGTGTATTACTTGGCAACGGTATAGCACATGACACATAATTAAAACCGCACGCAGTAGATAGGATATGCACAAATTGATTACCTTTGTAAATTGTTATATATTGTTTTGGACCATATTTGACATCCGCTAGGGTTGATAATTACTATTAAAAAACACTTAGTTCATTCAAAATATCACGAAGTTCCAAATAGTATGTCAACATTCATAATGATCCAAACCCTAATCAAATAGAAGTCATTTATCATAATTAAAGAAATCTAAATATACCTGATAATTCAGTGTTTTCAGAATGAGTCAAATTATATTCGATGGAACCATCCCACTTTTCATCTCGTAAATTCTCAATTTCCAATTTTCCAAATTTTCGTAAGTTATATACCCCCCAGCAAATATTTCTCTGCTACTACTCTATTCAGAGACATGGATTTTAGCAAAATGGTTACGGACAGAATCATATATTTTTCATTACTATATAAAGAGCAAACTGGGTTACATATTAATGGTGATATATGTACTTCGTGAGATAAATTTAAAAGTCTCAATTGAGCATGAATTTCCTGTCTGTGAGTTTGCAATACTTTGCAATTGATGACTGTAGTTTAGGTATTTAGGTAACCTTCACTATCGTTACATCAGGCCATGTTGTTGGTGCTTAATCTTAGATATCCGGTCTATAATATAATAGTCATGCACACAACTATATTGCATTGCTGGTAAATGCGTGATTTGAGGTTATGCGAACTTATAAAACCGTGATATTTACTTGGTGCAATTGTGCGAATGCACGAGTCTTGCCTGGCGCCAAGAAACACAAGCACAGCTTCTATGGTAATTTGACATCTGATATCACATATACCGAAGCTCCACAAAATGGTTTATTGCTGCATCATGTTCATGAGCATTACATCAAGGCGAAATATTATATTTGTTTTCGGTTTTCGGTAAACTCGTGGTCGAGATCTAATAGTCTAATAACATTTATCATTGTCCAGAAATATTTGTGTGTTTTATCTGTGTGACTTACTCATAATTACTTGTGACATCTGAATAAACACGCGAAACGAACACGACACACGCTGTATGTAAACATAACAATGTATAGTCATTGACAGATCAGTAAACACAATATATGTGTGATGCTGTTGCAAATTCGTGTATTGTAACCAGTGTAATGTGAATCAGATGAACATATTGACCTTGAAAATACTAGCCGAAGTTTTAAGATAGCGAGCCAATTTAAATATCACCTTGGAAACAGCAAATGTTATCTTTATGTCACTGGATTAATTGATGAATTCTGTGTTTTATGATATAATTAGAAATCGAATAATAACTACAACGAAAAGTACTACTTGTTTTTGCTACTATAGAAACATGTCATGAAAAGACGTAATTTAATAAAAAGATCTATATTAATAGCCTAGTTTGAATGCATCTGCTATTTAATTAGTAGAAACTGCACGAGAAACTGTTTAGTATAAGTGAGCCAACCGGTATAAAAATGCTTTCCGGATTGATCCGTCGTGTCAACAATCCCCGGGCCTGCAGAGCCGAAAAGTATCACCAAAATATTTTGGTTAATAATATTCGTGTGGCTGTTATGTGGCTGTGTGGCTTCGTTTAACGTAATTTGAGTATTCCAGCACTTGATGCATTGTGCTTGGAATATTGTCTAACCATAGCATCATGTAACAAAGTTAATAACAAATACTATGACTTCTGTAATGATGCAGTAGCAAATGGAAAATACACGTGTAATATGTCGAGAAAACAGTCTGTGGAAATCACTATAACTGAAGTAGTTCATTCTTGCATACGTGTGACATTTTGACGGATAACGCTTCAATTCCGATATTTGTGAGACGAGATTACGTATTATATTATTCTGAAAATTACTTTCAACGTTTAATATTAAAATATATATATTTGATGTTATTCCGAGTAAACTCCTGTGCTGAAAACCGATATTCAGGTAAAGTGTAAATACACTAATATATCGTAAAAAGAAACAACCAATCTTCCAGTAAACAGGAGAGCTCGGGCGATATCCGCTCACTATTAGCAGAGACAGGGACAAAATGTTGGTTGCAAATCCTAAGAATGACAAGTGAGAGTTCTGGTTATGTAGTACATAACGACTAGTACGTGATACACTCTATTGCAATAAGCGTTAAGAAAATACTTTTTTAAACAAATAACAATAACAATAACAATTGCAGGACATGCCATTATATGAAACTTATGTGGCCAAAAATTCTATATTTTGTTTAATTACCTTGTAAATATTTTTTCACTTAATATATGAATCACAATGGTTAGGTAATAACAAAATGTTCGCTTCATTTCGTTGGTGGAAATTACAAGGTTTAGTATTAGTATGTTCATGAGTTTGCAATATGTGGCGATTTAACTAAAGCTAACACATCCCTGTATTAATACAAATCTCATGAGCCTGAATAGATCTTTATCTGCGAATACACCCCCACGTTCAGGTTCCATCAACGTATGAAACTTGTCAACAAACTTAGTAAATCGAACTGTGTATCACAAGAAATCTGTATATACTATGTTTCGCAATTAGGTATTACAAAAAACAGCATTATTGTTCTAGATATCTTGTCTCTGCGTGCAAACTGCATACAATCTCGAATACGGCGTCAATAATAAATAATAAGATTATTAAGGTAGAGATGCAGTTTACCTGAGAGGTATTTTAATTAGTTAATTAGAAAACCAAGATGACCTCTCTTGTCCACAAAACTATATATTTTCGGAAAGCTTATTGTATGAATTTTAAAAAAAATTATGGACACTGTAGTTTGAAATATACACGAAAATGTGCTTTTTTGGTCAAAAGTGATTTAAGAAAAATTAGCTCCTGAACCATGCTTCTGTTTACTGTCAAAATTGGTTTATGGGTACATCCGTTTACTATGAAAAAAGTGCCGTCATGAAAACTGTCTACCAGTTGTCAATTTTGCAGGGCAGCAGCCCAAATTTCACTACTTCAAGTTTATGCATAAATTAACACCCAGGCTGGTTGTCTGTACGATTGTACAACAGTTCAAAGCGTCTAGGAGCTATTTTTCTGAGATGTGCACTAAAAAGAAGCTGAGATAATTGCTAATTTGCACAACAATTCACTCAGTAAGAAGTTTGCTAATGCTCATAAATAAATGGCTGTTACAGTTTCAAATTTTAATGTATTATCGTTTTGTTAAATGTTAAATAGAGTGCATAATATGGAGATCCTGTCATTTCTTTTTTCACCATGTTTCTTTTTTATTATTTAAGTACAGCCTTGCTAAATCTTGCTTAGCATTCAAAAGAGAGAATGTTTGCACCTGTTATATATATTTTAAAATCGTTTTTTGAGTATGTTCCACTATTCACAATTCTACGAAATTTTAACAGCCTATAGCCAAGACTGTTTGGATAATAAAAAGCAAAAAAAAAAAATCACTCCCAAGTGCCCACGAACCTTTTACATTTTAGTTTTTTTGTGAAAGTTAAATTGCATCAAGGTACGTGTATACAAACACAGTCAACACACGTGGAGATCCACTAATAGAATACTACAGATACATGTCTCACGATTAGAAACTTTTGAAGAAAAAAAAACATTTTTTACGATTGCAAGAAAATAATGTTTTCACGAAGCCACATTCCAATTCGAAATAATGTCTGTGATTGCAATTATTACTGAAGTCCTAAAAGTTATAAATGTATTATATGGCATTCCAAACTGTCACATTCGTTTACGCTCTGACAGGAAGTAATTGCTTCTTTAAAAGATTGCGTCGATGTATACTTGCATGGATACCGAACAAACACTAAAGTAGATACGAATCTACATTTTAGGGAAATTACGTTATCTGGGTCGCAGATATCGTTGTTATCGGAATAGCTTTTTGTGAAACGTATAACGCGTATACCTCGTGTTAAGCATTTGTGTGTTGCTATGTTTAATGTGATAGCCGATAACTGGGGTACTAAATGCTTCATGGCTTTTTCCTTCTTAAAGTGTGGATATTGGTGAAATACTGAGAGGTACTACATGGTTCATTACTTTTTTCTTATGTGAATTAGTGTGGATATTGGTGAAATTCTGGGGGTACTATATGGTTCAAGATTTTTTTTCTTATGTGAAATTGTGACGTTATTGGTGAAACACTGGGGGTATTAGGTGGTTCATGATTTTTTTTCTGCAGTGAATTAAGTGTCGATATTTGTGAAATACTGGTGTACTCGATGGTTCATGACTTGTTCTTCTGTGAATTAGTCTGGATATTGGTGTAACGCTGGGAGCTAATAGGTAGTTAATGCCTTTTCTTTCTTCTGGGAATTAGATGTGAATATTGGTGTAACACTGGAGCTACTAGGTGGTTCGTGACTGTTTTTCTTCTGTGAATTAATCTGGATATTGATGTAACACTGGGAGCTAACAGGTAGTTAATGACTTTTTCTTTCTTTTGGAAATTAGGTGTGAATATTGGTGAAACACTGGGAATATTAGATGGTTCATGACTTTCTTCTTCTGGGAATTAAGTGTGAATATTGGTGAAACACTGGGGTAATACATGGTTTATGACATTTTCCTTATTCTGTAAATTAGTTTGGATATCGGTGGAACGCTGGGGTACAGGAGTGTTCATGATTTTGTTTCTGTGAATTAGTTTTGATGTTTGTGAAACACTGGGTACTAGATGATTCATTGCGTTGCTTTTGGTCTGTGATTATTGTGGATATTGATGAAACATGCGAGTTGCTCCATTGGGATTGAACAGTGCCAATGTTCTTGTTCACACAATCAGATTTTTTATTTATAACGTATCACACAATCAAGTACGTGACAAATTGCACTACTCTATGGAACGTGTCAGATTCACAAAACAGGGTGTAATCAGTTATTTGCCTTGGCCTGACTTGACTACGGCTGATTGTAGATTGTTTTATTTGGAACAATGTACAGTTGTATATATCATTGCATTCCGCGTATACTGATTTCAAATGTAAAATATAACTGCAAGCATTGATGATCGGCTTGCAGCTGGCAAGCTGATGAACCATGTTTGGATACGTTAACATTTTCTCCGAATAGATCCATTTGCCAACACATTTGATGCACATAACTAGCCTCTTGGCATTATCATTTTATCCAAATCTCTTCACTAATGTGGGTAATATCAAGTCAGTAGATCCCGGGAATCAGACAATTGCCATTAATTAGGTCGTGTGACCAGCTTGTTTGTGCAGAATATCCAGTTAGTAATTAAAGGTGAATGTAACGAATATCTAAAAATTATATATTCACAATATCAATATGGATACATGACCAGTAATTGTTATTTTCTATACTAATTCAAAATCGCCTCTACCCACAAACATAATGAATGTACAAAAAGTGAATAAGTGAATGTTTTCCGCAAAGCGATTTCAAGTCAATTGCACAGTTATACTAAATGGGACAGAATGCAACAAACAAATTAACATCCTTCAAAAACGTTACTTAAAATAAGGTACACGACCTAGTATAATGACATTGTAGGCACGTACTACAAAAAGTCTATTCTGCGCATTTTGTATTTTTTAATTAGCAAATTATTTAAAATTTCATAAATAGTATGAAAGCAGAGAAGAGATGTTTATAGATTATTCAACCCAAAAATGTGCATAACGTACGTATAGATCAACATGTGTCAAGTGTGATATACCAATCATTTTAAAAATGTTCTGGCGTGATCATACGAGTTTTGCACTGCTTGTAACAATGTATTGTTTATGATTTACTACTGACACGGAGAAGATCTTAGAGAGATATTTTGATACTTTCCGATCAGCCAATATAAACATTATGCAATTCGTTTTTCTATTGTGCCAATGAAATTAATTTATTAAAATAATTGAACAAATAACTTTATTTTATTTAAATATGCAACACACATAACATTGTCTGTGGGACAGCAAATGCTATTATCTGCTTAAAAAGAACTGTCGGGAATATGCGATGTTACATCTCTGCTTGATTGAATTCATTGTTATGTGATTTATAATGTCAATACATGTATAAGTAATAGTTGAAGTGTTACGGAATTCATACATTCAAAACTCAATCTACTAGTTGCCTATGTAATTCATTTACCTACAGTTGGAAAATGTAGACGTGCCGTGAATTATTGTCAACTACCGCGTGTATCTAAACAATTTGCGGAGTTAACTTGTCAACTGCCAGGTGAAGAATTTAATTCTAGTCTTCAGACATGTTAATTTGATTAGAGGAGAATTCGTGAATGACAATTGAAGACGAAACTAACAATGTTATATTAAGAAACATAAAATGTGGATGAGGGGGTAATAAAATGAAAATGCAATACATTAGTCAATCGCCATGTTGTTGTGTTTGCTATTTCAGTGACTTTAACGAGAATGTAACAATCAACATCCATACTCATCAATTAATGAACAAATCGAACAATCCGTTTCGACTTCCGTCACTTTGGACAGGAGGCCATTTCACAAAACCTTGATGACGCAGCGTGTCATTAACTTTAACAGTCTCATGATTTTAGATGTTAGCGCCTCTGTTCATCTATGTCAGTCTTCTTTTGTGTGTTGTATAACAATAATCTGGCGTGTTAAACATTTTAAATCAGTGATGAGAACAAATGTCAGTAAACAGGTGCGTTAGTTTGCTCATTAAAGTAATTCTAGCAATGTATGTACCACTGTTTTGTAAAAAGCATGGTATATGTTATATGAATCGTTCTGCGTAGCAGCGAGTTTCAGAAATTTGAGATAATGAAAACGGCATGTAAGTTATAATATACTTTTCCATCAAAATGTACGTCCAGAACCCATAAGTGTTGGAAAATAAGAAGCACGTGATCGGTTTATTTGCAAATCCCAAAATATAGTGCAGTGTTGCACAATAAGAAGAACAGTACACAAGCGACAGAGGTATTTCAAGCCAAAACAAATATATAGTTCTTTCGCGAAATGCCGAACAAAATAACAACAATAAATTCCACACTAGTACTGGTAAGCAATTGTCGTTTGTCATGAATTAGGATGTTTGTTGATAGAAGCAATATGAATTCAGATTCAAGATTTCCAGGTAAGGGTGGATAAATATCAGTGGACGATGATGTGCTGTGAAGTTACAACACTGCGATAAAGATTTATATGTGAAGTTGTTGAACAAACTATATAGTTTGTAATTTCATTCAGCTACTTTCAGTCATGAGACAAGACAAATAAAAGGCAAAAATATAGAAAATATAGCAAATTATCTTTTTTTGCAATATTCTTTTGTAATCGGTAATTATGAAAATTATCTATGGGTGCATAGGAAATACATTTCGTTATGAATTATTTATATTATAAATTTCCGAATTATATTTCACAATGTCGAAAACGGAAAGTTCTTATCTTATTGTGTTTTACTCTCAATCAGCACATTTATTATGATTTATATGAACAATCCCTATTTAATCAAAGTACTCGAAATTGTATATAACTAAATCTCATTCAGTGATACGTAATTCATTCGAAAAATATTTATTTTGTGTATGTCGACAATAGCCTGGCACTAATTGGAACAAATAAAACATTTAGGTCACTCACACCTGAGTTTTCTTTCGATAAACACCAATAAGCAGGAGTGTTGCAATCAAATGTAACATCGGTGATGTGTTGGGTGAAAATAACAAGTTGATGATTGCGGAAATTAGTTCATCTAATGATAAACATGTCCATGTCGCAGACGAATTTAACACCTGCACATTACGGCTCTTGTCGTTTGACGCATTGTAAATGTATGTTTAACCGACTTTTCCAAAGGGCACATCAGCATATGTGATTGCTGCTCTGAATTCATATATTAACTCCGATAACACATATTAGTATTAATTTCATATAACTTCCGTCTTAGCTTAATTGGTATTAGCGTCAACAACAAAAACTGTATCACAATTTTCATTCCATGTCGCTTACATTTACAGTTATATATATATGGGGTGTATATTTTTTCAGTAACAGTAAATATGATGTGCGCTCACGATCTGTTGTGAAATTTTATTTCAACTTACAAAAAATCATGCAGGCGTCAAGACATATATGCAAGATAAATATTGAGTAGCAGACAAATCGTGATTTAATTAAAGATTTGGTCATTGTGATATTGTTTTTGTACTTTGATGTGACGTTACAAAAGTGTAAGCCCAAGTAATTAACGTAGATGACTGTGAATGGAAATGATGTATGTTTATAATTGGTCACGTCAATGTACAATCAACATGATAAAGACGTTACCACAATGCAAGATTGAAAATAATACATAGAGGACTCCATTAACAAATATGAAATGCAACATCAGAGTACCTTTATAGATAGTTTTCATGTAACGTAATTTGATACATACAAGATGGCTTGGGTGAGATACATAATTCTGATTCGTCCTGCGGTGAATGTTGCAATAAAGAATAACATGAGATGATAAGGACCACTTCTTTAAAACTGGCATTGCATAGCTTAAAAAATCTATTTTCATTCGGATTGCTTTTAGAAATCATGTGTCATATATAGGAATTAAAATAATACGCCTTACCCTGCAGCCTATGGCTCCAGGAACTAACAAAATATTGTACTCGTGTTATTTTACTTGAGTTATTGTCTCTGTTTGACATTTGGCCTGACTTCCTGGTCAATAAAAACTCGAGCAAAAATAATCATAAAGCATATTTGCCGAAGCGTACGATGTAAGAGGGCCTGTATTCCGATATATTGCTAACCAATTAAATATTGTACACCTTTTCAAAAGGTAAAAAAACGTCAGCTAAAATATCGCTCTCGTTTGCTATCATGCGCTGTCAGCTACGTATTCAATATTTGCCAGCTACAGAAACTGTCTGCAGTCACTTTAACCTATATTTTCAGATATTATAATTGTATGTAGTACCTACCGGGAGATGCGATGAACTTTGAAAGATCAGGCACTTGAATACTGCCACATTGACAGAACACGTTGATAACCACAGCCGTTTTTGTCTCTTTTATAAATCACTGAATTCTTTCTAAAATTCTGATTTTGTAAACAACCTCATTATTTTTACCAGCTTTCCAGTCATTCAAATTACAGTATTACATGTTTCAGTCTTATCATCTGTGGGCGGCCAGAATAAAATGACTATCGGAAATCTTGACATTTCATTACAGGGTAATTAAGAATATCGAGAGATTAAGCATATATACTGGTGAAAGCGATACTGTTGGGTTACTGATGTCCCAATTAGTTAACGGTCGTTCTTTATTTGATTACGTATCTAGCTCTGCGTATACGTGTCTATGTGGCTTATATTTTAATTTCTAGATACATTTACAAGAAAACCTACATGCAAAAAACACATTTTGTAAAGTGTTTCCCCCTGGAACATGTATATAGACAGTGTTTACTAGACACAGATTTTGTAAAGTGTTTATGATCATGGCACGTAGAAAAGTGTCACAAACGAGGACAAGTGTAACTCTTTGAAAAAGTCATCTCACTAGATACATATTTAGAAAAGTATTTCCACCAGAAAATCAATAATTTCAAAGAAAATTTACTTTATTACAATCCTATACTCACTCAAACCTCGAATTTGCATATGTACATTTTATTCATCTTTCACATGTCTATCCGTCTAATGGTTTGATTGTTTAGTTTCCCCACTTTTAAAGTGTGGTATTTTAAAGCTATGTTTATCTAATCATAGTTATTCTGGCATTGATGAAGAGAAAACTATATTAACCTATATTACTATGACACAATTATTTCCCAATATTAGCCTTATCATCTTGTCAGCTGAAAAGTATAATATTACAAAAATCCAGCGAGTAATGTTTAATTAATTATCATTATTGTTTCAAGCAATGTGGTATTTGAATCAGAAATATGTGATGTAAAATAATAATAAAATAAAAAGTAACGCATATGTAATGTGAAAACAAAAATATGATCAAACACCATTTACACAAATTGAACTGCAATTTTCTGTCTAACATTTCTTTGAATTTTTGTTGTAACTCAGATCATGTATCTTGGGAATGTCGAAAATGAACTTATGCTCTATGAAATTCTCTGTTTCTGTAAATGCATGCATGAGTTTGAGTTCAACCCGTGTATAATGAAATGAATGCAGACCGCTGCAAATACCAATGCACTACACAAGTACCGATGCTTGCTCAATCAATTAAACTTTCCACACGTGTCGTAATGGAGTAACAATATCATCATACCTTCAGGCTTATTTAGGATAACTTCCAGTTCCCTTCTTTCCACAGACAATCTAAAATGCATCATTTGGTGCAAGTTGTTGCTGCTTCTTTAACGGGTATTCTATATGTCCACACTCTCCCGATAGTATAATTCAATCGTTTGATAAGCGTACGCACGACAAAAGTTACCACTTACTTGAACAAGCAACATAAAATAGTGTTCATCGTGAAAACGGTCGTTCACGAAATGTATCTCAAAATGTTTGCAAAGAAGTAGCAAACTAAATTATTGTTCAATATTTGTTTTCATATTATATTTATTGTATTAATGAAATTTCTAACTAACAGTTTAATGGTTATGTATTATTAGAAACTTAGAGGATCAAGTTTAAATTATACACAAATTTGCACAAGTATGTGGTAATTACCATATTGAATGGATTCAACATTGAGTCCCGGCCAAAAAGAATAGCTATGAAGAAAATGAATCTAATGTTCACAATGTGCTTAATATTCATCAACAAGTGTTTTAATAACTCTCACTTTTCTAAAAATTCTAAAAACACTACTGTTTTGCTAGAACATAAAGTTGTTTTATGATATAGTACACATTAATTGCAATAGTTTTAATTGCAATAGTGTGCTTTCAATTAAAACGGTGTGGAAGTTCTCCCAAGATTTACAGTGCAGTCTTTACTATCGTGGGTGTTTCCACTGAGAACTGATGTCATCGAAGTACTTTTATGGTCATCTATCAATTGGAGCAGTGTTCTGATTCGGAAACAGTTCATTCTGTTTCTAAATGCTTGACTGATTTTAATTTCAGTTTGAATATTGTTTTAATCGGATCATCAAACATCGTTATTACGTATTGAAGTTCGCATGTTAACTCTACAAGTTGTTTTAAAATAGACGTGATTATATTAACACTGAAGTTTCAATTAGTGATGTATTGATTTTGCATTTATAAGACCCAATTGCGTATTTATCCACGAAGTAAACCGAAAGGAAAACGCTGTTAATCAAAATCGTCATTCAGTTAATAAAATCAAGTCATATCTTAATACAACGTCATGTCGTTCTACGTCGAAATAGCGCTGAATATATGAATTATAAGGCACGACGAGATAAGTATATTTGTTCAGCTAGCTCACCACAACAGATTAACAGGTGAATCGCGTCATATTTAAGGCAAAACAATACAAGGCAAGGCGGCACTGAATTAAAACAGTACGAAGTCGATAGGATACGAATACATTAATTGCCTTTATAAATTATTTTATATCCTGTTGGCCTTAACCCGATAGCCTCTATGTTTTAAACCTTAACATTAAAAAACTTTTATTTAAAATATCACAGAGCTCCAATTTTATGTGTCAACATTGATGATGAACTAAACCATGATATGTTGGTCGTTCAATCAGATACAATCTAGAAAGCCGTTTCTAAAACGTTAAAATCTGCCTATTCTGCTATAAATTAATCCTATAAAAACCTTTTATTTGGGAAGGGGCGTGTTTATATGAACAGAATGAATATTTAAACCAATTAGGGTTGAATTACGTACAATAGGTTGAATATTTGAAGTTAAAAATCAGACTTTATATCCTAATCATTTTCTGCTCGAGTGTGCAATTTCCGGGAATATAATAACACCCCCACCCCCAAGAAATATCTCTCTACCTATACTCCATACATATTAGCGTTGCATGAGACGGACGTACGGATAAAACAATTTATTTTTCATTACAGTGGTCAAGGTTATTCCATCAATTTTAATGTTGAAAACGCTGCGTGAACTAGAAATAAAGAAAACTTGCGTACATATTGATAGTGATATTTGCATTTGAGATATTTTGTAATATACAATCCATGGGTAAGTACGTCATTTGTGTACACTATTTCATAGATAGTCGAGATAGTTCTTTTGATTTGCGAATTTGCATGATATGTGCCACAAAATAATTAATGTAATAAAAGTTGAAACTGTTTATGTTTCTCCACTGCGATATCAAGCCAAAAATAATATGTTATTTGTTATGGTATATTGTGTTTAAGGTTAAAATCGTGATAAAACCAGGCGCAGTTTTTTGATGGCCTATTTATACGTGAAGTCACAAATATTCCCATATCATCGTTACCATGGGAACACTTGTCAGATACGGCGCTTTTGTTAATTGATAAACTTAATTTATTAGTTTGTTGTAGATTCCAATAAATATAATGAAATATTCTGCTACACGGTGCTGTGAAACAAAACACTTAGTGATTTATAATAAAAATGCATTGTCGTCATCTTTTGGTCACCGAAAACTTATCATTTCCTCAACGTGGTACATGACATTTCATAAATAAACTGGGTCGATCATATGAACCCAGATTTTAATTTCTAAGCTAGCCCCATTTCTGGAAATATAACAGCTAAACGGAAAATGTCCTGTCACAGCTGAACTATGAATTATGAAAGAGGCAATATCGTCAAATTCATTACAGAATTTATCCGCGTAATCACGGCGTGCATTGATAGTCGAATTCCTGATATACAAAGTACATGTGTAAATGTAAATATGTTAGCAACCTTTAATGGAGAAGATTTCTCGGTACAAAATGAGTCGACCAATTCAACCGCACGTAAAAAAGCACCGTATTTTGTCTTTAGCGCACGTAAATTGGTAAATCTCGCACAACTTGATCATAAATCATAATACGAGATATAGCATTTGTGCCTTACTATGCGAGTTTTATTCACGACACAGATGGGCTTGGCTGACAGGAGTACGGTATATGATAATTGTTATTCTAAACACGTTTTCATTTGTTAGATCTGATCAGGCATGCATTATTACTATGATATATGTTATATCTACACGATATGCGGAGCCTATGGAGTGTTACTGTGGCTGATATCGTGACGTAGCGTTTATGCTTTTATAAGAATATGTCTGGGGCGTATACATTCTGCTTGAAAAGGAACAATTTGTATACCAATACAACGCCACCAAATTTTCTGACAATCACAGTGGCACAGAAGAACTAAATTTCGTACCTAATATAAGTAGTTACCTTCGAATGTGCGGCATGCTAAATATGGATATTTAATAGTCGAGTGATAATGCTATTAATTGTATTTATTTATATGCTCATTTCGTCTATTCACGTTGGCAGAAAAATACTGCATAACTACCTAACACGCGTTCAATGATAATACCGTTATTTATGGTCATTGTATTACCTACTCTGACTCAGCTGAATTAGTGAATGTTTTGCGCCCGACATCACAGATTTGTGGCGATAAAAGAAGCGCTTACAATTTATTGGTTGTCTACTTTCCATATCAACGCAATGGGAAATAAAAGTTTATGTGAATATGTCGATGGGACAAATTAACAAAACTTGAACGGCATTGAACTTTTGCTATTATATTATTATGATTTGTTTATATTACAGACACACTAGAGTGCTTGAAGCCGAGTTGGTCACAATCGTATACCAAATTATTATTATGGGCATTATGGGCCGCTTATTGACCAGATACTGCTATCTATTCAATTGTACCATTGGATAGTAAGATTCTACAGGTGTAGCAAGACAACGTATCGCAGCAGTTTGGTGTTTTGTTCAGATCGAGCTGACATACGTTATTATGGTAGAAGTGCAAAGAAAGGAAATTTGTCATGAAGATGAGATTTTATGTTTCAATTACACTATATGGCGGACATTGACATTGGGGGATAGCGACATGCAAGCCTTTTGTCAGTTTTGACGTCACTGAAAGACAGATTTTGTTTAATACTGGCATTCATACACTGTGTATGACATTGAGAATGACAATGCGTCATTGGAAACCCTGGTCGCCAAACAATATACACAATATAATAACCTAAAATTCTACCGAATATAATCAAACCTAGATGAAAATATAGATGATATTGTCATGAAGTTGTTACATTTATCACAAAAACCATCTTTCAATATTCATTCAAGCCATCGCCTATAATCAATATCTTCTCTAAGATACCAAGAGCATGATTAACATTTTTGCCTCCGAACCATCAGGAACAAATTTCACAATGCTTAAGGAACGTTGAACAGCAATATAAATACTGGAAACTAAATTACATATGAAATATATGTATACATTTTATATCATCGCATTTGACTACCTTGTACGAATTTCAAAATTATAGTTGTAACACATATTATTTTTGCTATAATTATAGAAAAAATATTGTATCGGTATGCAAATATATATATAGGCCATGGAATAGACAAATATGCAAATAAATATGTATATATAATACACAATAATTCCGGATGTGTGGCACAATGGTTAGCATATTCGCCAAACATCGTGGAGACTTTTGTGATGCTGGCAAATTCACATAATTTTGTGGTTATATAATACATTTCATTGAGCGTCAATTGCATGACAGATTATACACATTGTTAAAAGCCGTATGTTCATACTGTTCGAGTGTGTTGAGTATGAAATAAATAACCATTTGTTATCCAGTGAGTAGTGCGTAAATAATGTGCACATTACCAGTTAGTACTAAATGCGAATTGAATATCTGTGGATTAGGTAAACACTCAATCATTGTGGTAACTTGACCAGCTAATAATGTATCTAAATTGGTCTGTTGTGCACAGTATCCAGTTAGCAGTAAATGTGAATCTATAATAAATCTCTGTATATATGCACATAATTATTTAGACCACCTGACCTGATTATATGGTTTTATACGAATCTATTCAATCATGTGCATCATATCCAGTTAGTTGTAAATAGATAATGTAATTCTATTTAAAATTCTATATATTTTAGGCACTAAGCTGAATAATGTTCGCAGCATTTTCGTACTTGTTTGTGTACAAGGCGTGTACTGCAATGAACTAGTTTAGTAAATTTATTTATCTGTATTTTATCATTATCGCAAATAGGTCTTCATAGTTAGTATTCATCCATATATATTAGTATTACACGCAGATTACCCAAACAATAAATGTGCATAATTTCACATACACATTAACATGTGTCAAATATGTTTAGCTGTGTAACTTGAAAAAAAATGATTGCGAGTCATTCCATAACATTATTAAACCAATGTAATTGGAACAGTTTGCATTGTATTGATTTATGAAGTACTACTCGCGATGAGAAGATATTAAATAGGTACGGTAATACTTTCTCTCAGTCAATATACAATTCAAATAAATATATTCGATATCATTTTTAAACATCCTATCCTATACATTAGTATGTCAATGACATTTATTAAAATATTCGAACGCCATGAATATACCTCTGACTTATATTTAAAGATAAAACACATATAATATTGTTGGTTGGGCATAGCATTTTACTTCATCAAAAGAGTTGTTTGAAGAATATGCGATGTTACATCTTTGATTGATTGAATTCAATGCAGTAAGATTCATTAATGGTTGAATTGCTCAAATTTTAAAAGCTCTAATCAAATCGAACAACAGTCAAATTACTAGTTATTGGAGATGTAATTTCGTTCACTCTAGTAGGAAAATTTGGACATGCACTGAAGTGTTAAAATCGCATGTATCAAAACAATTTGTCTAAACACTTGTCAACTGCTAGAGGAAGAAAGATTTTATTGGAGTCTTTGAACATATTAATTAGATTATTAGAAAATGCGGAGCCAACTGAAGATTAAGAATGCTATATTGTGTAAGAGTAGATAAGAATGAAAAAGTGATGAAACTACAAGACAATAAATTAGTCACTCGACCTGATCGTATGTCAGTTCATTCAGTTACTATAACGAAGACTTGCCAATCGTACCCATATCCATCAATCAATTAACAAATAAAACAGCCCGTTCTAACTTTCATTAATTTATAGGAAGGAAGCTATTTTGCAAATCCTTGATGCGGCAGCGTGACTTCAGCGTTAACCTTACGTATAGACGTTAATGAGCAAGGATTTCCGTCTTATATTTTTATCATGTGAGAAAAGCAGACTGGCACGTGCACCGCTAGCAAATTAGCAATGAACACATAATAACGCAGTTTGGTGAATAGTAAAAATGTGTGTAGAAACACCGCCAGGAAGAGTGGTAATTAATTTAATTTCAGCTCTGGATGAGAGAAACCTCAAAGCATGGCGCATGGCGCATGTCATATATTCACACTTATTCGTGCATTGTAATAAATTCCATAGATCCTTACGCAAGAACATAATGTATATAAATATATATATATATATGTAAGTGGACCACAATCGGATAACAATTACTAACAGTCAATGAAATGGTACACATTAATATGGATTAATAAATTATTAAACAACACTTCTTTGACACTAAAATCAAAAATATATAGTAGTTTGGTAAAATGCCCGACCCAATGACAAACATAATTCACGCATTTATAAGCCAATTGCATTTGGGTCTGTAAAAAACGACGAAATGATATGACATTTCTGTAGATAAGTGATTCGTAAATAACTGCCTTATGCATTCAGGTCATAACATTGTTTGTCATTGGTTATATATTATTGTGTATTCTTGGATTGTAGAAGATTAGATATCGTGTAGATATACTGTTACGTCTTGTCTTGCCTTGCAAGTAATACCACAGAGATTGGTAAGAAAGCGAAAGAAGATGGTGTATGACACACATTCGAAATGGTAATCGATGTAATTGAAGGCATAACATTGGAAATGCTGTGGAATATATAAGTTTATGGTGGTGCATTGTGAAATTCCTCTCAATCAGCACAGGGGGAGTCATATACGCTTATACATATATATAATAATCGATCTCCAGAAGATTAATGAGTTATTCCAGATACCCGTAATTTCATGTCACTAAAACGCATCCAGGAACACATAATTGAAACGACCTTCGAAAGATATTTATTTTGTGTTATGTTCGTATGTTGACGATTGACTAACTCTGATTGAAATAAATAAAACATTTAGATAATCACGCCTGCTTTTGAGTTTTCTGGTGAACACTAATCAGTATAAGTGTTACAATTCAATGCTACGTCATAGAGGTGTTTATGAGAAAATAAAAGTTAACGATTGCTGAAATTGGTTCGTCTTAAGGTAAACATGTCCTTGTCTCAGACCCATTAACACTAGCACATTAAGACTCTTGTCGCTTGGTGCATTGCAAATGTATACTTGACCGACTTTCCAAAATCATACATTAGCACCTTTGTTATTTTTTTTGTAATGACATAATACGATACTATGTACTGTACATATTAACATAATTTCTTAATAACTTATGTCTTAACTAATTGGTATACTTATATAAGTGTGAATATTCATATTCCTATTGCAGTTCATGTGAATTGCATGTAACTGTGTCAATGTATACATGTCCACGTGAAAAAGTCATTTTACTTTTGTATTCTGCAAATGGGGGCCAGTGATATGACTAAAATGTTGTTTTAACTAATTTAAATAATGGTTTTAAACCTAGAAACTTAAAACAAAGCATGGCATGGTATTCTAGATGAACTTAAAAATATAAAAAATGTAATTCATCTTTTTAAAATACATGTGTTTGCAATCTTAACAATTAATAGTAATAATATAGAAAATAAGGTTCGTGAATTGTCATCAATGGAAATTTTTTTTTATTCCCAATTGAGATTCGAATTGTATCCACGGGTAAGTCGTTAGCAAAATTAATTACCAACGAATTGACTCAGACTATACATTTAACTGGAGAGGATTGAAATAGATCTGAATAAAACACAACAGACGTCCGCGTTCACTGTGTTACCGTGTAACAAAGCAATTCTACAGTGCAACCCATCAGGATTATTTTTGTTGCGTGTTTCCACATAGAACTGATGCATTATGCATTAATATGAGCAACAATAAAAGTATTCTTATTCGGGGACTGTTAAGTCTGTATATAGTTGACCCGACATTATTATTAGAATGTTATTAGTCATTTGTAGAATGATATCGCCTTTCATTTATTTTATCAAATGAGGTCATACCTTATTTTAAACTCGTGTCATACTATTAGAACTCATGACGAATGCCGCGCTAGCCTATACTTACACAGCTCCACAAAAATATTTGAAACAACCATGAGAATGACACCAAATATCTCAAATTATTCGAGTTGGATTTTAAATCGGTGGAAGAAATCACGTTTAAGGAAAAACACCAAGAGGCGATGAGAGTATAAGATATTGAGCGACTCTATAAATTGCTATAAACTGAAACTCCCTAGGTTGTTTAATACTAATAATAAAACACTTAGGTCATTTAAAGTATCATGAATTTCCAATTAGATGTGTCAACACTAATGATGAACTAGATCATAATCTGATATATCGTAATGGTAGCTCAAACAGATTTAATTCTGGAAGCCGTTCTTCTAAAATGAATTAATCTACGGGCCAATTCCGCGATGAATTGATCCAATAAAATTCCTTTATTTGTGAGAGGATAGCGTTCCTGTTCCTTAAGATCATTTAGGGTTGAATGGCATTTTAAATACGTTGAAGTGAATATATTATACTCCATAATATACTCAATAATATAATTATTCCACATTTCATGAGACGGAAATAAGGATAAAATAATTTATTATTCGCTACATTGATCAAGATTATTCCACTGGTTATAACATAAAAAGCAGCATGCAACTAAATAAAGGGCAAACTGGTTTAATTATTAATAACGATATATCCACTTCGTAATATTTATTTAACAGTCTCAAATGAACATTCGTTGTAAGCTAAAATACTTTTCAATAGTCTATTGTGGTTTTTATTCCGTTATTTAAGTACGATCCTATCATGTATAGTCCTAAAAATATTGTTATTTGCAGGTGAATGCTTGATACAATGTACCGCAAAATAGTCGTCGGGAAAAACAATTCGAACGAATACACCAGTTGTTTACGTAATCGGACACAATCTCTCTCATACGAACAAAAATATGATGAATCACCGATAATTAAAGTCTAAAGCCATTATATGATACTTTCTATTATTTTTTGCACTTATTAGTGATTGAGGATTGATATACATACAATATTAGTGTGATATGAATGAAATGCAATTGGTGGTCGAAAATATCACAATGTTACGAATTTATATATGCGGTGTTACATACATAACGTTGTTATCTGCATTATCGTCTATTTTGTATAGAAGTATGTGGGCAATTGAGACTATTATGCGAGCGCCGTGTGTAAACACAAATGTATCAGCAACCATTATTGGAGAAGGTTTTTAAAAAACAAAATAAGTAATATATTCACGTGCACAGAACAAGAACTGTGTTTTTTAACGCGCACAGGAATGAAGTAAATGACCGAAAGTGGACCATGAATTGTTTTAAATAAATTATGAACATTGGTAAGTTCATCACATTATATCGATATATTAACGAGATTGAGCATTTATGGCATGTTATTTGAGTTTTAATCGTGACACAGGTACGCTGGGCAGACATGAGTACGATACAAAATAACTGTTACTTTAACCACGTGTCCATTCGTTGGATCTTTATCCCAGTACAAATTGTACATGCAATGGTGACAGCTGTATATTATTATACAGGTTAACGATAGGAGGCGCTGATACTGTGTTATTGTAGCTGATATCATCAGCAGTTCAGTGTTTTCTTGGGTGGGAATATATACGAACAAAAACGTTGCGCATATGCATACATATATTCGTGTTTTTCTCTTCATTTGTTTAAATTTATTGTTTTGTTGTTGTTGCTGTTGTTGTTGTTGTTGTTGTTGTTGTTTTGATTTAATATGGGATGTATGAATTTTATATCCTGCGATAAAGATTTAATAAATAAATAAATAAATAAATAAATAAATAAATAAATAAATAAATAAATAAATAAATAAATAAATAAATAAATAAATAAATAAATAAATAAATAAATAAATAAATAAATAAATAAATAAATAAATAAATAAATAAATAATTAAATAAATTAGGTACTACAATGATCCAGCCAAGCACATTTAATTGTGTTATCTGTATGTGGTTGATTTATTATATACTACATATAATAAAAATACTGATATTGTCATATATGTAGGTTCATTTCAATGATGACGAAATCACTAAAATTTGTACGCCGTATAACACCTGTAACATGAGATTACATATGGAATACACATAACATTGTCTGTGGTGCATCCAATGCTAGTTTTCCTGATAAGATAGGGACAGTCTATGAAACTTCATGCTACGTTACATCTTTGATTGATTAAATTCATTGTGTGTATTCGTGTGTATACGACAATTTGTTGAAGTGAGTTTAAAACATGTGTCAGTCGTGAGAGAAAAACATGTTGATTGGAGTTTTCAGACATCTTAATGTGATTATACAAAGAATGACAACTGAAGACGAGATTACGAATGTTTTTTTTATTAAGATAAAAGTATAAGATTCAATCGCCATGTTGATGTCCTGTGTACTAGGCAACATCCATCATGACTTGACAATCGATATTCATATCCGTCAATCAATGAGCCAATTGAACAACATGTATTTCAGTTGTTAATGGGACAATTCTCTTAGATGAGTTTATAAATTAATAAAAAAAACTTGCAAACATGGATATCCATGTATACACATACAATAGATATGAATCACGTATAGAATTGTCATTAATGGGACTGATTCTTTATTTTCATACACGAACAATATTCTAATCGTATACGTGCATATGTGATTAGAAGCTCTATTTACCAACGGGTATAATCAAATTAAACAATTTATTAGTTGTAGACTATTTCGGCAAAAAAAACTCAACATTTAGCAAATCACGGACTTCGTTGCTGTCAGCAGCCACTCTGATATTCTGCTGATTACGTACGTGATGAAATTGAATAGAACATAAAAAATATGCTACCAACGCGTAACACACAACCATGCACAACGTAATAACTGTGTTGTGAAGTAATTCTATACTCGGGCATATAAATAATAATTCTGTTGGACTAAAACTGACGTCTTCTAACAACTTTAAGTGTCACGATGTATTGGGGCAACGGAAACAATGTTATAATTTGCAAACAGTTTGGCCTGATCACATAGTTATTCAGACACAAAATAAATAGATGCCCCAGTGGTCTCGATAATTGATTCAATTTGGTTACATGTAAATTGTTTTATTCACATCGTCAAACATTGATTTAAGATATTAAACGTTCGTATGGTAATTTTCGACGCTTTTAAAATAGATACAATTATATTAACACTGGGGTTTCGATTAGTTTTGGAACTGACGTAACATTGGAAAACCCGTTAATGTAGCGTAGAATTGTATTGGTAAAATTTTATCAATGTTATCATATCACGTCATACGTTAATTTAACCTTTTGTCGTATTCTCTCCGGAGGTACCAAGTAAAGTAGACGTAGCGAAAAGTGTAAGTTTGCTTACCTGGCTCAAACATACACAGTTCTACAAAAATAGTGTAATCTCGAAGGAATATAAATATTAAAAGATTGAATACTCGATGTCTCAAACCCTTTGATCTAGCTCCGGTGAATCGTACCACGTTTAGAAATAGACACAACGAGGTAAAGAGAGCACACACATCACTAAATTAAAAGCGTACGCAGACGATAAGCGATTAATACATTAATTGCCTCTGCATATGCATATGCTTATATAACTGGCACCATCTGGGTTGATAAGCGCTAATAGAAAAAAGTCTTATTCAGTTCATTTAAAATGTATTCCAATTAGTGTATCAAGTCTAATGATGAACTTAACATGGTTATATGTTTATGATCATCCTGTTCAGTGAACAGGATTAAATATTAAACTAATTTATATTCAAATTACTTATTGATAAGTGAAGTTATATCCAAAAGAAATCAGAACATCTTGAACATTTTTCACTGTGTTTTCAATTTTCCAAATGTCCAATTTCCATGAATATATCTTTAGGAAATATTATTCCATACAGTGTAGTGTTTAACGAGACGTATGAATCAAATCACATATACCTTACTAGAGTGATCGTAGTTATTCATTTGATTTCAATATTAAAAAACCGCTGCGCAAACAGTATGTAAAAAAAATTGGCTTACTTATTAATAGTGATATACGCACTTGGTAATATGTGGTTAAAACTCCCAAATCAGAAAAAATTGCTCTTCTGTGAGTTGTGATATACTGTTACTTGTTGCAAATGTGTGTATGTGAAACGACTGTTGACCTTTCCTGTTTTCACGACGCAACTAGAACGATCTGGGTATTGACGTAATCGGACATGTAAATTGAAACTCGGCAAATGGTTTATTGCTGCATCCTGTTCAAAAGCACGAATCACTGTTAAGTATTTATTCGTATTGCATTTTCACTCTACTCACAAGAGCGGTAATTACTCTTGTTCCAGGGACGTTTGTAATGCTACAGCTAGAAATATATCCGGTTGCGTTCCATGTAATATATAGTTTGTATCAACATGTGCATATAGAAGTCGAAATTGAACAACGCCGGAGTAATTCTGTATTTTATGGTATAATATCGATATCGAATCAAATTGCGGTGCAATGACGTTATCTAACGACTTCAAGGGGCAAGGTGTATTTGAGCAATGAAAATAGTGTTTCAATTCACGTATAGTTGAGAGCGTCAGTGGTTTCGTTAGTTGATTCAATTTGGTTACATGTAAATTGTTTTATTGGCATTGTCAAACATTGATTTAGGATATTAAACGTTCGTATGATAATTTTCGATGCTTTTAAGATTGATACAATTAGTTGTGGAACTGACGTAACATTTATGGAAACCCATTGCGTATTACTCATCACGTTAACATAGTGTAGGTTGATATTAGAACAAAATTGTTGTTTTTTTCAAGTTATCATATCAAGTCATATTTTAATTTAACGTTATGTTATATTCTCCCGAAGGTGCACAATAAAGTAGACAACGCAAATTGTATATTTGCATTAGCTAGTGTCACACGTTGTATTGGCGTTAACTAGGTAACTGGGTTCACTATTACTCAGTAGTTAAGTGATGTACAAAATGTTGAACGCTTGTGGCAGAGAAGGGGAATCATCCGAGTCACTACTGGAGTCAGCTGTGAGCCTGACGGAGCCCTGAATCCTGTGACACGAACTTATTTCCATAATTGAAAGGCGTCATGTTCCTACAAACCACGAAGCTGACGTTTAAAACCTGATCGATTGCCTGCAGTAGTGTGGTAAACTTGGGACATTGACAAGTAACCAAGACGGCGTGGAATTTGCCGGCAAGCGAGTAAATCTAAAGGAAACTCTGAGGTATACTGTATGATTTATATGTGATAGGTCGACTTCGCCATAACTGAGTATCACATTTGTCACGATAATAAACTGTAGTGATACTCAGGTCGACGACGATGGGATGTGATGTAATAACCGTTTATTAGCGAGCTCGAAATCACTCCTCCGCCGCTCCTGTTTCGGTTTCCCTGGGTTAAGTAGTGTTTTAATGTTCTTGTGCTGAGATATTATATTTTCCATCTGTGGTTTATGTGCCGCAAAATTGTGTTCCCCAGTGCGTGAATTTTGGACACCTGCTCAAGTTGAACGGAAAATATGTCAAAAACATGGTTTGATGTGTGTAAGCTTTTACATTTATTGACTTTTGTCGAACTTGTAATTTGTTATTTTTCTGTACGAGTTGTTTTATTGCGTGTTTGTTATTACGATTAGCAAATATTGTCACGCCATTGAGACTATTGCCATATAAGGAGTTGCACCGCAGTTTGCAGCTGATCGAAACTGTACTAGTGCAGAGCTCAGTGCTGGATTATGGTTTATACAGTGATATTTGTAAAGAGACACGTATTGCTTGTTATCACTGAACTGTGGAGATATTTCACATATTAAGTGCTATTTGAGTCACAACTGTATAGTAGTAATTTTGATTCATGGTTAATGTTACTGTGGATATATTGCAGATATATTATTGTTCCCACACCGTCCACTTCGTATCCGAAATAGTGGTCCGATAGCCTATTTGTGTTTGGTTGCCTGGCGACAAGTGAGTGAAGGCGGGACAAACATACACATACACAGCTCTACAAAAGTAATGCAATCATGAAGTTATATAAATATAAATAGTTTAAACTACCAACAGAATAAATACCCAATGTCTCAAACCATTGATCGTACTCCGGCGAATCTTACCACGTCTAGGAATAGACGCTACGAGGCAAATACATCGCAGGCACCGCTTAATTAAAACGCAGCACTACACAGATGATAGCGATTAATACTGCTACTTGTTACAAGTGGGTGTATATACGACGATTGCTGGCCTTAACTGTTTTTATGAATCAACTACAAAGATCTAGTTATTGACGTAATCGGACATAACAACATGTAAATTGGATATCTGTAAATTGTTTATTACTGCATCCTGTTCAAAAGCACGAATCACTGTTATTTATTCGTATTATATGTTCACTCTACTCACAAGAGTGGTAATCACTGTTGTCCCAGGGCAGATTATAATGGTACATCGAGAGCTGAAGGAATAATGCGATACGTCCCGACGATAGATGGCGCCCATACAGTGTTGGTATCGTCAAGCCGCAGCGTCCCTTACTTTAACTAGAAATGGATCTGGTTGCATGGGCGCTGTGCGTTCCACTCAATAAACATAACATATAGTTCGTACAATTGTCATGCGTATAAAGAAGTCCTAACTGAACAACGTTCGAGTAATCTGATTGTATAGTAAAATTAGCTCGACTTCCATCAATATCGAGTCGAATTGCTTGTCACATTATAATCTAGTATCGGTAATTAGTTACCTGCAGTGTATACCACTTCAGATGTTATTGTTTTAAACAAAGAGTTAGTTAGGGCTTAGGTTGAGAACAGGTCGCCCAGCTGTACTGTTAGTATGCAAATTTCTTTGTTTCTGTTTCCTCGTGGTGAGCACTGAAAGCAAATTCAAGTTAGTCTCACCCAGAACACAGTCCTGGAAGGTTGTTCTTAGGCGACCACTTGCTGGGGTCTTGTGACGAGCCAAGTTCTGCTTTTTGTATGGGGCGCTAGGGAAGTGGCTATATCTCTAGTATAAGCCTGGGCCAGCTTTGGAGCCTATGTGTTCAGATTTTCTGGCAGGAACTGTACAAGAAGGACAGTAGCTTTAACTAGCTATTGTGGGTATTTAGGGCCAGCACGTCAGAGGTGTCTTGTCGTGTACGTACAACTCAATTGCTGTGCACCTGGGCTTCGTCACAAAAGGGATTGAATGCAAACTCATTGTAAGTAGAATTTCGTTGTAGAGTTTAATTATATATTTCCGTAAAATTTTGATACTCCATTGTTTCAAAGAATGACGTGAAATCTGTAAGTTTTATGCCTTAGTATTAAGTTAATATATTTATTGTGATTTTATTATGGTGCTGTTATTTTTCATAGTGCCATCTTGACTTCATCAAGCAGTTAGTGTTACATTACCGGAAGATACGTGTTATCTCACTTGGAACTGCGTGCCACGTTACCGGAGGATACGTGTTGTCTCACTTGGAACTGCGTTCTACGTTACCAGAGGATACGTGCTGTCTCACTCGGAATTGCGTTCTACATTACCGGAAGATCAGTGTTGTATCGCTTGTAATAACCTACTATATTACTGGGAATTACGTTACGTTATTGGAAGCTTTGTAATGTATTTTTCAAAGCTACACGTTACATTATATGAATTTTGTGTACTGTACATGAATATGTAATTTAAGGCAACCATATTGTACATTCCAGTAATTGTCTATAAAGGCTAAGTAAAATCTGAAATCATTCTTTCTGTAATTTTCTCATACATTGTGCGGTAGCAGTTTAATGTTTCATTAATGGGCAGAAAATCCTAGATTTGTAAACAGATTGTATTTAATCCCTTTTCGACCTTGATCAATTAAAGTTATTCGTTCAATGTTATCTAACTCTTACGTGGTCTTGCGGTTTGATGGATGGATCGAACACTAGGCAACATAGTCAAAATTGTTGGCATCTCGTATGCATGACATTGCT
This sequence comes from Saccoglossus kowalevskii, assembly GCF_978046115.1. NCBI lineage: Eukaryota > Metazoa > Hemichordata > Enteropneusta > Harrimaniidae > Saccoglossus > Saccoglossus kowalevskii. The sequence goes on along the minus strand of NC_140650.1, from coordinate 12,242,387 downwards.
GTGCAACACTTAGTTTTATCTTGAATACATATATTCTACCGCTGCCAAAACTCCGTCTTTATCATTCAATCAGTTTTGTTTTTGTCGTTTATTGATGCCTGTCTAATCGTGCTCTGCTTCAGATTTTTAACATTGTTGAATGTGCATTCATTTCAGTAAAACTAATTCTCCTATGATCAGAACAGAGAAACTAGAGCCTGGGCAATAAGACAAAGGCGTAGATACCGATACATTGTGTTTTCATTCAAACTAGTCGACTAAAACGTGTTTCTGCACTTCTCATTTGCGTCCGTACGATCAAAGAAAATATCAATAGCATGATCTACATTTTGGCACAAACGAGGCAACAAGCCAAGAATATTCGCTGCACTTCAATTAAAGAAATCGGTGGAATAAACACCACACTGTATAGGGGTAGTAAATTTATTGTGGCAGTTTATGGACGGCTGTAAATAGAGTAGGCTTAAACACAGCAAATAGCTTACTAATATTTATCGAATGTACTTACAAATTTACAATCCGTAATAAACAATAACAATCCGTAATAAACAATAACAATCCGTAATAACCAATAACAATCCGTAATAACCAATAACAATCCGTAATAACCAATAACAATCCGTAATAACAGCTGTATGTAATTTAACGTGTTGCTTAACGTGTTGAACAAATGATATAAGTATATATATAGATAGATAGATAGATAGATAATTTAATCCGGAAATGGTAATATTTTTAAAGCCAAGGGAATGTGTGAAATTGAACGTAACGCCGTGAATTGAAAAAAGTGTATTATCTGTCAGAAACATCGATGTAGTGAATGAATGTTACTCATGTTCCACAAAAAAAAAGGGAAAAATATCCATTCGCCTATTTCATGCTACACTTATACATACGGCTTACAACCTGCCATCGGCGGTACATTTATCCTAATGTTAAATTGTGTATTATGATAATAACCATCTGGTATTCCAGACACTGCCACCGGCAACCACGTAGAATCGAATACTTTACGTCATGGGTTGCAATCATTAAAATATCGCCTAAGCGTAGCATCACGGAGCTAAGTTCACCATTACGTCACTAATGATGTAATAATCTTTGAAGTTTCCTAATTAGAAGCGGGTTAAGCGTTATTAACAGTGAGACACGATACATGGATTGTATGTAGGTGTTCAATATATAGCTGAGTATGCTATATGCCATAATGAATTCGAAGTACGTGGGAAGTCAGGACCAAAAGCGCGACATGTAGTACATCGTGAATACCACACCATAAAGACGTATTTAGGTAATTGAAGTAAAAAAGCGCACATACACAGTATATCTTGAACACCACTTCATACAGACGTATGTGGCAAATTAGGCCCAATAAGCGTGCATAAGTCAAATTTAAATAATAAAACGCTACTCACCGAAAATTGTAATAGTATTTTATACTGCTAGATCGGGTATGGGGATATGATATTACGTAACATAAATGTGATTGGCCGTATCGTTCGTTAAATCTAGTCTGGTCGTGTAACAGTCAGTTATGAATACTACAGAATAATATGATACATCACAGCGATAGGTGGCGCCTTTACAGTGTCGTACTGACGCTCGTATCATCATATTGTGGCGTCCTATTCTTTGGTGATCAGTTTACAGAAGCGCCAGGCTTCTCACTCGCAGTGATACAAATATGATATGGTATAGTTGACATAGTTCTATATTCAATATTGTATGTATAATTAGCCAATATTGCCTATATTGCTGGACGACCTAAAAATGCGAAATTAACGAGAAACTGTGATTATCAAACTAATTCCGCAGTGACAAAGCATGTCAGATTCTATTCATAGTAGAATAATAACTGATTGGGTCATGAGACAAACACAATGCAGCCGGATGTGTTGTCTGTAGTTGTTCAGATTAATCTGGTCAACTGAAATATGTTATAACGCCAGCTTGCTTGTTTTTTTCCGTGACCGGAATTGTAACTCTCGCTGTACCTTTATGAACTGATTATTTTTTAACTTTATTGCATGTATAAAATAAAAAATGCTATATGCAAGTGTATTAAGCGCGTGCTTTGTGCGATTTTTATCAATAACTGTTGTGCTGAAGGTTAGATATTATTGTCTTCCAGCAGATGTTACAAGTGAGATTATTTTATTTTATTTTATTTTATTTTATTTAACAAAATATACGATTACATCATTACTGTTTTCAACTAGTCTAATGTCGTCACATACCTGTGTAGAGGGTGCTATCAAAATTTAAATTTATTTTTCTCGTCGCAAACTACCATAGATTATGGCGGCGAATCTTAACTCCCAATTATGTTCAGGCATCCAGTAAGGTGTCGAAGAGCGATTTTAAATTGTGCATTACAAAAATAATGAATGTATTTATTAAAACTCCGTCGTTTTTACAAATTATATTGTTAAAATCTATATTGTATGGAATGACTCATGCTGGTAAAAACGGATTAAAAACGTGGTTAGACGACGAAAGCTTAATTAATGATCGTCAAGGAGAGTGCACTTGTTGACCTTTGAATCGACAAATATGTAAATGAGCAGATTTCAGTCATACTGATAAAAAAACAGCAACAGCATTTTTACGCGTATTTGAAATCAACAGTGAAAATCTTAGTATTCTAAATTATTAAATATATTAAATAAATTTCATTTTTTTAGTGTACTTAAAATGGGTAATCCAATTGGTATAACACGATTGCATGTCAGACAAAAGAGTAATACAAATTTCTGCTTTGTGTGTTGCCGTCGATTAACTGGCGAGTTAAAATGTAAATCTAATGTATGGCACCCCTAAATGTCGTCATTCTTTTCTTTTTTTATTATTTACATGTAATGTGTTACATATACATGCAGTACAAATATTGTAATATTAAAAAGTCTTTCCAAAATGTCTTTTCAAATTCTACAATGAACTCTGCGACAATGAAACTTATATCGACAAAACAGTTTAAGCCAAACAACATCTGGTCGATACATTTCAATGGGGCTAGTAATTTTATTTTAATCCATACACCATGAATTATTATAAAACGACCATCAAGGACCATTTGCAAATACATCATATATTTTAAGGAATGGTCGTTGAACACATAAGTAAGCTATACTAACGTCAATTATTTATTTGTAAATTAAATGTAGAGTTCAGTAATACATTTAAAACAAAAATCTCACAGTCCTCTCCGATTTGTCATGGGATATCTGTAAACCAGCTGCACTTATTCAATAGTAAGTTTTAACGTATTTTTGCTGCACGGGTAATACTGTGTACTTCTGCCAGGTCTACGTATAATATACAATCATATACGGCATTACATGTACCTTTGCGCTTCGCTCCAAGAAACCAAAACATTCTATCATACGCCGCCCAAAGAAATGTATTATAAGATCTTACTTACATGAAATTTGTGATTCCTCCGCTCAGAGCTACGACGTTTCGATTGCGAAAGTCCTAGTCTTAATGACGTCAGACACACGTCGGTTGTTAAGCCTGTATTCGTGCAACATGCCTCGGCGATGAAAATATTGTAACAACTGTTCCTGTACAATGAATGAGGGTCGTAACTTGTCACATGTTACAATTTAGTAACTATCGCACGCTTATCATATATAAACTGATTCCATAAACGGATGTGAAATTGTGCGTTTGGAACATGTCACGTAAAGCGATGTCTAATTGCCCTAACACGAAACCAGCTTCGACTAGTTAAATACCATTTCCGTTCTGTCAATTGCTTTGCGCTGTAACTGTGGTGGTGGGTGGTTGTTCCAAGAGTATGGCTACTTGCATGATTGAATGATTAATAGCACATTGACGTACAAAACAAACTGTTGCATTTTGACGTACTAAATCATACTGTATTAATATCGTTTAATTGAATTCGCTGCGCTTTTGGGACACGATATATTAGCGTTGATATATTAAGAGGCTTTGCGGTGTTGACAAAAGACTTACTGCGGTACTTACAATATGTATACAGTAATGACATTGAAAGCGGTGTGCATGCCCCACGCACCGGGTCAAGCCGTGTTGTTATTTATGAAAGCACAATTACAGAATTAGCAAGTGTACAGCCGGACAATGGTTGTAATGCGTGTAACATTTATTGATCAAGGTGCTGAGTCTCCACTCTATGTTGAAAGCGGCATGTCAAACGTCACGTGGTTTTGATTTTAACCGCAGATTATCCATCGTGTACTTATTTTTTAATATATGTCGTTATCGACGGTCTGGGTGGCTGTGCTGAAAAAATAATATTATGGTATCCATCACGCCCCGACGGCCCAGCCTTTTTCAAGATATTCCTTTCAAAGAATGTTGCGAAAAAAAGTTATATATATTTTTTTTTAAGATATAATTATTTATCAAGCAGAACATTATATTTTCAATGGTAACGGTAAATATATTTTCAATTGTTGCAAACACATTTAAAAATACACGTACATAAATAACTACATGGTTTTAAGAAGATTAGTACAAACAAAAATCAGTTTAAAGTATGAACATCTGTATAATAATTGATCGTTTGCCATTATCACCATGACGATATATCACAATAATATATGAGAACACGGCTTGTTCTATCAACTGACATTGGCAATTATATGTATTGTATGAGTAAAATGTATTAGAAGCCTCATGTATTTATTTATCACATACGCGTAACGAAAAGGAAGTTAATTTCATGTTGTCGCGTTATTTGAATGAAAAAGCTATTTTTTTTAATAACGTCATATTTGTAAAATGTTCTTCTATAATGTTTACATTTTATTGCATTTTTTGGGTTAAAATAAAGTAGTAATAATATCGAATAGAATAAACACGTCAGACCTAAAACCAAATGGCTGCTCTGTCGGTCACCTTGGATTAGATTGCGACACAGATTAACTTCCGTTGATGCGCTAGAACACAATTGTAGATATTTGCAAAAAGGAAGAAATAGTTTATTTTCGTCGAACAAAATAGCTGCCAGTAGACAGTCTTGGATTCGATTGTGAAAGAAATCAACTTTTGTTGTTTTATACTAAAACCCAGTAATCGGTTGACCAAGTTTTAACTTGAATGGACATTACGAATTTCATTTCCATACAGAATTGTGCAAAACAATGCCAATTTTCCTCAAGCAAAATGCTGGTCGATCATCGTGAATTGGATTATAACACAAAGTTTCTGTTGCTATTGTGCCACAAAGCAATTGTCTACGAATGCATATAATATTGTCTATTGCATAGTGTCTAGTCAAATATCAATTTGCTCATGTATAATAGTTTTATATTACATCTGTACCAAGTCTGAATAAATTTAGTTATTATATTCTCAAGTTATAGACACAAATAAAATCTAGTATTTTTATAAAGTGCAAAAATGGTCACCAGTCGGCCATTTTTTGAAATTAATCTGAAAAATGATCAGTATGCCAACAGGTGTTACCAATATTCTAAGATTGAACAGAATCGGTCAGTAAAACCTAGAGATAATGAATGCCCTACACATCTAAGATGTGGGGTTTTGGGTCTATATTAGATCAGGGCCAGTCGGCCATTTTTAATCTGAGTGGAAAAAACAAATCTGATAATGTGTATACGTTCATGTATCAACTATATAATAAGTTTAGAAAGAGATCGAGCCATGAACTGAGACAATACAATAGACGGAGGGACGAACGGACACAGTTTAAAACCGTTCTTGTAATTAAACTGCCTTTAAATAGCACAAATTAATCCAATCACGTCTTCTCATTACATGGAAACTTAAAAAATCAATAGAATTCAAACAAATACTGCACTTTCACATTTTATTTTCCGCAAGGTAATAATGCTTGCTTGTTCACCGATTGACAACTTACTGTCAAATTGGCCAACTGAATTATAGTCTTGCTAAAAAACAAATACAACAAGATGATTCCATTTTTTCCGCTATTAGTCTGACATTTTGACTAATTGGTTTGGTGTGTAAATATCAGATAAGGTCAGAAAAGTTTAATTTCTGTATTTGTTTCTGAGCTAATATATATGTATATATCACGAACATGCAACTTTGTACATTTGTACATACGCATGTATTGTTGAAACACGTGTCTACACAAACTATGCGTATATATGGCAACTTAAAATTAGTACAGATCTCATTGTATTTCATTCACCATTACGTATGTGTAGATTAAATGTTTTAGCCCAGATTACATCTGGATCAGATAATTGCAGGAATAATATCAATAGGAAAGAGCGCGTCACATAAACAAGAGTGGATCACATAATTTTTAGTAGAGGTAAAAATCATATTAATAATCCTGCCTTTATGTCTAGTAGTGGCGGTGTATAGTATACACAAATGGGAAGACAATGATGGCATTCAACACACATATATGGCTTACAGTCGCGTGTCAATGACATTACGATGTTCTGGATAAAATGTCATATAAAATCAGTCTATATAATTCACATGACATTTCTTATGGCAGATGAGGTATCCTATTAATTGAAGCTATGTACGTGTCGGATATTATAACAACTTTTATTTTTAAGTGACTGTACTTATACGAATGATAACATTCATTTTCAGTAATACTTATGTCATAATAGTACATAATGATGACGCACTATCATTAATAATTGTTCTGAAGTAGACAATCAATGTGCGGGTGTGAGTGTGACTGTATGTATTGTACTTCAAGTCTTCTTTGAATACCCTTAGTAACAATTCTCAATGTATTATATTATAATTGGGACTTGAAAAGTGATGACTTTGTAATGTCCTCGTGTTAGGTTTTGCACATTTACCTAATTCGTTGGACAGCCAATTGCAGCTTTATTCCTTATTGTCGGTTAAAATTCATAAAAACGTGTTTTCCATATAGATCACAAAATAGTGCAGTACATTGTATTTACATGAAAAGTGAAGCCATTGCATTTCGTACATCCGTATATTTAATGTCACATGTACAGGTGAAGCTCCTACATATTGGGGCGCTACGAAGACGTTTGTTAATTTAAGCTATTGTGCGTAGCTTTGGGTTACACAAAAAATGTAGGTTAGTAAGTTCGATAAAAACGCAACCCTATATAGGATTTCATTCTAATTGGACTTAATACAACTCAATTCAATTGAATATCATGATATTTACTGATTGTAAGTGGTCACTTTGCATGGAAGACATGTGTGTTCAGTATGTACCAGTAGCAAACGTAGGTAACTGTTCATCATTGCATAATACCGTTGCATAATACAGAAGGTGTTAGTAACTCAGAGTAACGTTGTTAATATTTGCGTGTTTACAGAGTGGCAACTGGTAATTTGAGGTTATTACGAGAATACCTGGAAATATACACTCAGACAGTACACCGTCGCATCGACCTTCGCTGCGTGTCTGTCGATAATTCCGATGTACTGTCTTCGTGCATACGTTTAGGTATCCTCGTAATAACCTCATATTATCATGTCTATTCAATTACACTCGTGGCCAACATAAGTCTTGCGATATCCATATCCATCCATAACAGATACCGGTGTAAGTCTATGTGTCTGATATGAACATTCATTTCTTAGTAACACGTACGTCATTTTATTCATATTGTTAATACTAGAAGTGCCCAATTAGTGTACGGACCACTGTATGTAGCATCATTCGAATACGTATACTATAAGTATATAGTTGAACGCTGAGACTCAAAGCATGTTTGCTGTTTGGGTGATATCATTAGGATAGCTATATTTAATTGGTACTGCATGTAGCTAACGAGTCTAATGATTACGTTGTAATGTCCTGGGGCTTAGTGCAGGTTTACCTAGACAGCTAGTTTCCAATGACTCGAAATTCCCACTACTTTGACTACAATAAGCAAAAAGATAATCATGAGCAATTGTATTTTATTTTTTCTTAGATATCGGACTCCTGCTGCTGAAGGCGATATGGTCAATCTCTAATCGCTTTTACGCCGAAAGGATGCCATATGCTTGCAATTGCCATATAACTTTCATATTTATTCCCATGGTTAAATAAAACGATGAACATTACAGTGGCGAAGGGGCATAAGAAATTAAACTTCTTATAAACGACAATAAGAAATTTAAAAAGGTTTTGCCTAGTTTGAAAAATCAAACAGCATCATCACCGTGTTAAAGTCCCTAAAATGAAGCCGATTCACTTAGTTTATCCAGTTGATTTCTAACTATAATTTCCGATTCCCGAATTACAGACAGATGCGATGTAATTCTATTTGCGCATGCGCAACCTACCAGGCAACGGGCGAGAGTAAGACAGAATTATATAAAAAGTAAAAAAAACAATAGATATGAAACCCCGGAAGATGTCAGTGGCATATTTAAAATAGTTTTTAAAAAATAGCAGAGTGAGAATGGGTGGGTACAAAATGGCAGCTATATAATACAGCTGAGAAATTACCAATTGAAAAAGAGAAAAAAGTAAATGTGACATTGTTTATTAACTCCCAAAATAAAATACGTTCAAAAGTATGAAAGTATTAAGCTATAGTCAAAGAAAATTGCATCTTCGTTTTATGCATCCCAGTGGGCAAATTCTCAGATGCTGAAACGAGTTAGTTGAAAGATGATGTTCCTTTTATCTGAGGTGATCTTTACGCTGCGAGTTGAAAACACGGAAGAGCGGTGTACGGCGACTCTGCGCGTTTGAAATTATATCAGCCCAATATCAAAAGCAGCGTGTTTACGATAAAAAATAGTTACATGATTAATAAAGGTATATAATATCTCACTTGTCACATCATTCCAATTTCGATTACTCATTATCATATTACCATGTCATCCTGTCAACTACATGAACACTGTGTGCAGAGAAAAATATCATCTAATAATTCATGCTTTTATATTTTGAAATTATATACAACACCATCAATAACGTGGGGCGTCGAAGACAATTAAAGAGAGGCCGAAATATAACGGGGATTATTGAACGTGTTAAGGAGATTAATTCCCTGTCGGTGTCTGTTTCCTTTGGTCTGAATAATTTATGTAATTCAAATTTGTATGCAAATTTATTTTGCCAAGTTAAAATAAATTCTAAAATGCTGGGAGGAAGTCATAATGTGTGTACGTACACTGATCACAATTTAACAATTAATATAGGCCCATAATAGAATATGAACTATTTGTACATTTCATTATATATGGCAGTGAGCTTAATTTCATCGACTCGACACATAATCAGTTTTGGTGAGGAGTGTAACTGTGCAATTCATTGTAGCATATTGTATTGATATACTAGTAATCTATCGCAATGTATATACAATTCACTGATACATAATCATAACAGCCGCGCTGTGTAAATTCCTCGTTGTAATCCCCCTTGGTTGGCATCAAACTTGCACATATGTATAACCCCTCAGGGATGTGACCAACCTTCATATGTACGAGTTACCTAAAATGTGCGGGTACGTTGACAACATTTGATATGACCCGCTAGTGACATGTGTGTATCTCTCGAACTGTATTTCGGCACATTTACATCACATTAGCTTGAGTGACTGTTTTTACTCCATTTGTAGGAGTGTGTTGGGATGTTGTTGTTTTTTCGTGTTTTCGTATTGGTGATATTTGGTTTGTTGTAATAATCATTTTATATAACAGAATGTAAGAATGTAAAGAAAACTTTGACGATTTGCAATATTCCGCGGCTTTCCTGTTTATTGAAATATGGAATATATTGAAATATGGAACGTGTCGCTATCATCCCGGGCACGTGTGTAATGGTAAGAACAAGTTGGATGTAAAACTGACATGCTAAAAACGGAAGAAGGATGCTAAATACCGTGTACTGTGAAAGATAATGATGATTGTAAGTCTTCAGACCTCCAATACGACTCGGCTCACTGTCTGTGGGTAGCGGGCGCCATTTTTAAACAGTTGGTTTATTTATTTCAGTAATATTTCAGTATATTAGTAATATTTCAGTAATATTCAGTAATATTCTATTTTAGTCTTTTATATTTTAAAGTAATTTCGCAAAAATTTGTTTTAAATATGTCAGAAATTTTAAATTTGATTTTTCAGTTTGGGAAATGTCACCCATCATTACATTTCAAATGTACAAATTCCACATTTAACACGTAATTATTTCATCTGAGTACATAATTATATGGATGGGGCTTTGCGACCGAAACACAAATCAGGGAGTGTGCATTGTTTATAATTATTCAAAGGTTGTTTCTAAAATTGTATTATAATATTGAGTTTTTTAATAGCCTAACTACAATAACTATGAATTATTTTGTTCTGCGTTTACACTAATTATCTAATTCGTATGTCTACTATGTGTTGAAAGATTAATGGACTGCAGACCAATTAACTTGCTACACTGAATCGAAACAATAACCTGATACTAACTCGATAATAATATCGCATAATAAGTATATTTTATATATGGAATCAGCAAATTGATAAATGCTAGTAATCATATTATACTTAACACATGCACGCACAACGACCTTTCCACGGCGTACAATACTGTATACTGAAATAAATTGCATACACGATGTAAAATAATATGCATGTATTCAGAAATATAGAGCTATCGAATATCTACTTACCTGTATGTTTACTCTCCAAAATAACAACAGCGATAATTATTATACGAAGTGAAGAGTAATACTCGAATGACGTAACCGTAATGTGCATGATGACTTACAAATGGTAGCGAGTAAATATTAGACTCGGCAGTGACGTTTACCAAAGTATAAGTAAATTTGAATGGCCATCGTTATGTAAATACGCATTCTGCTGTAGGTAATATTTTACACCTCAATCCGAGGTATTGCGCGTTTTTATTAAATACGCTATATTACTTACTAGTTTGTTTGTTTTTTATTTATTTCTATATTTTATATGACACATTCAAGCCAAGATATATAGTCATGAAAACAAAATGTTCTTTTAGGGTTTTTAGCACCGTTGTGTGCATTGTCCTTTTTTTTATTTTTTTTTCCTTTTTGTTTTTTCCGTTTATTGCCGTCACTTGCTATATTATCGATGTTTTGCGATATCTGTACGGTTTATTCTGGCAGTGATGGTTCGCCCTCTAACGTTTCACAATTCTTTCGTAAAATAACATTAAATTCTTTGTTGCACAATCTGATAATTATTTCTTAATGTCACAGCATATGTCCATTCAGAAGGCGACAAGGTCTCATTCCAGAAAAAAAAGGTAAAGAAAAATGCTTTCAAATATTACTACTGACTGCATCGCAGAGTAAAATAAGAAAATCCTGCCTTATTTGATGAATGATACCCAAACAGGTTACATAAAAGGTATTGGGGATAATATTCGTTACGTTTATAAGTTGATGCTTTCGTTAATTAAATCATTCCAGCATTCTACTCACGTCAGACAATTACTTTGTAATCCGCTACTGTGACAAATAAATATAAATAATTCTTTCTAAAAAATCAAGCGTCGGTCGCCGCGTACATGTTGGCTAAATAAAAATAAAATATTGCATAAAATTATAAAAACATCGTCCTACAAAAGGTCACATTATTTATTTATTTATTTATTTATTTATTTATTTATTTATTTATTTATTTATTTATTTATTTATTTATTTATTTATTTATTTATTTATTTATTTATTTATTTATTTATTTATTTATTTATTTATTTATTTATTTATTTATTTATTTGGGTTCAGTGTTGAGCTACAAAGAGTAATAGCCATGAACGTTAAACTTGGGACACATGTTTTGCATTTTACCCACATGACACGAGAAATTGCAGGAACATAATGTCGAAGGACAATGCTACAGTGCGTATGTTTATGTGTATTCGTACTTTGTGTTATAACTATTTATGTTTGATTTTTAAGGTTAAAGTTCAGGGTAACAGTATATATGTGTACAACGCCTAAACTGTGACTCTCTTTGTTGATGTGAAAATTAAAGAATACTAAGTGTTGCGTGAGTTGGGAATAATAAATCTATGTTCGTCCTATATAGCAATTTAAGTCCAATTCTGCGTGAGATAATTTATAATATAATAATAATATATTATAATTTTCTACATAAATTCACATTACACATAATAACTGCATATAACAACAAAATAGAATAGCAGTCATTATGTGATTAAAAGGCGACAGCCGTCGTGCTACTGTTATGAACGAGCGAAATTGTTGATAACATTACCATAATAAAATGCGCTCACAGACGAAATAAGGTTACTCCGCACCCGCTTCATTTGCACCAGAAGCACATGCTGTCACATTCAATTGTTATAGGTAGCTCGGTAATTTTTAGGTAAATTTATATCTGTATCAATACACATACTGAGCATGCGTGGCAAGATTACCCTTCCCCGTTTATACCAATCCTCCAGAATTTAGAACTTGTATGTTTACGGACAGACTCAAACGTATTAATGGTATCTTCTTGATTTCAAGATTAAACGCCAACGGCAGTTGTGTACACACAAACAAAATTATTTGCATACAATTTGATTATATTGTCGACAGCCTGTCTTCTAAAAAGGTCACATTAAATATCATTTTGTAACCAACTGCAATTTACCGTGGCAATATATTTAGATTCAATTTTACTGCTTCGTAACATTGTAATAACACACCACAGTCACCATATATTGAAGGTCAAATCTGAAGGTCATGTTGACATGTTTCCTGTTCGTAATATTAATTTGTTTCTAAATATTTCAAACTTGAAGAAACATTCAGATTGGTAGGGTTTCGTTAAACTTCCTATTGTCTGCAGACATCTTGCTCTAGACCCAAGGGACCACCCTCTCATTCAACACCACCTCACACAATGGAAATATTATACTGATATCCTATCATGTGTATTTCTATATTGAAGGTGGTGTGGTGGAGTGGTGTTATAGGTTTTGGTCTTCTATCGCTCAGTAGGTATTTCCAATTCATTGGAAAATGTAGCAAATCCTCCATTAAAACAAGGTAGAGAAAATAACGTCTGATGAGTGAGCTGATTCGGCACTTTGCTGATTTGGCTGAGCAATGATGAAAGGCGTGTTGGTCAGACAGATAAAGAAGTCTTTTCTTAAGTGAGTAAATACTGGCATGATATATAAATATCAACATTTGTAATTAAAACAATTGAAAACGAAATTGTTTTATTTCACTTTCTTGGCAATTGAAATCATCACTACTTGACTAGTATATATGTCATGTCATAGTGTGTCCACGTGCGTTATTGTAATCTTTCAAATATCCAGTCGCTTCGCTGTTACGGCATTGATTTAGCCCTTGTTCGCAAAATAAACACAATGATACGTCGCGGACGGGCCTCTTATAGAGATTCGACTGTTCGACAACGCACTAACCTCACGAAGCCTTTCCTGAATTGTTTGTATTGTATCGCATATATCACAGGATTGATACACATATTGCACATGCAAATTGCCACTGACGCATTATAAAAGTCGTCTCCAAAATCTAAAGGCATTCCAAATATATACAACAAGTTGTATACGGTCATTGGAGCCCAGCAGAACAGGAATGTTACAGAAACAACGGACAACATTTTAATGACATTTCTGCGGGCCTTTCCCATCTTATTTGATCGATTTACGTTTTGGAGACCGGATGAAACAGTGTTGAGTCTAGACTCGGGGCAAACATTTCCCTTCAGTGCAATCCATATATTGACATAGGAAAAAGACAAGACAAATAATGGAATAAGTGTTTGCAACAATATTTTGAAAAACAAGAGTAATCTAGCAGTAATTGATCCAACTAACTCCGTCCACGTTGACAGTAAGGACTGCCCAGTATGAAAGCAAAGCCATACATGGCAACAATCCATTCAAAGGCGAAGAGCATCCACAGTTTTGGTTTATAGTTAGTCAAACAGTTACGGTGTCTAACCGGGTACACTATGCATAAGTATCGTTCCATAGATAAGAATGCCAGGTTGAAAGATGATGTTGTTATGGCTGCCCACAGAAATATCTCCGACCAATACAGCCGGCAAAATACGGTTGCAGACAAACTGTTGGGTGGTATGTCGAACGTGGGACCTAGGTACTGAAACGCAAATACGACTGAGGATGTCAAATCAATAATAGACTAGAATAGTTTGTCAAGGTACGTCGTTGTTTTGCCTGTGAAAACACAGCACAGACGAACACGTTTCCAACGATTCCAAGAAATCCCACCGTAATGTAAAATGATTTCAGTATGGGACAGAAGCCCCTCCAAGTCCAAAAGTCGTAGTCTACGTAACTCGAATAATTCTGGTATAGGTCATCATAACTCTGCGGCAATTCTGTCGCCATGGCAACTCGCTCTGTATCTCAGAACTTGTGATAACCCAATGTGCGGTGGCAGTGGCAATTCAGTCTTCGAGCTGAAAAACAGATTCACGTACTAAGTAACATTTTTGACTAGAATCTTCTTCGTCTCCATCAGTTGAAAGTTGTCCTAACTAACCGGTCAAAACCTGGCATTAACAATGACAAAGTTCTGTACGTCGGTGAGTATTTGTATGTTTACTGTATTTTATATATCATGGATTAGGAAATGTGTTAAAATAATGGTTAAAATTGTTGAGAACTCGGCATATGGATGTGTCAATTCCCACAGTAGGCTGTCCCAGCCACGCCTCTCTCTGTGTTGTTTGAGTACGAGTGTGTCAAACTAAACATTGTTATCATAATCAAACAAGTAACTATGAATAATTCCATGTAGATATGGTAAGTTTTGTATATGGATTATGTAAAATGTCTTAATACATGAAAAAATACGTACGACAGATAACTCCGAAGCATTGACATTGTGTCCCAGGTTTTCCATCCCACTTTCTATATCATTATCTCTAATCACAACATAATGCCCACATAATTGTTGGAATAAATGCCAATTTGCATATACTTAACGCTCATTCGTCTTAATTAGTATTTATTCTAATTGAACGCGTAATACGAATTAAAGCAATCAAGGGATATCAATATATTAATTAAATGTGATTTATTAATAAAGAATGAAGATATACAATTAAGTGGCAATTATATGACGGTCGACATCCAATTAACCAGTTTTGTTCGACTGCCAGCGTCGTGTGTTAAACTCTGCTTTGGTATTTTACTTTCAGGTTTCAAATGGTATTTGGAACAATGAACCTGATGACGCGTAAGAATGGAACACTATTAGAAGGAGGAACAATTATAATTGAGTGCGTATATCAACATGCAATAGCGAACAGAGATATTTAATATAAAAGGTAAATGAATTAAAGACGATGCTCTGTTCATTTTTGCTTGATAAAACGGGAAAAGCATGCAATATCCTCGACTAGCCCCATGGTATTTGCACAATAATTTGCATAATGAAGTCCTGTAATTTCAAATATAATCTTCCGAAAAATATGAATATAAGCGCAATTATCCGCTCGAGTAGAAACAAAAATCGAAAATAATGTAGGCACATTCAACGTGTAATCAACAACCATTTGTAATCATTTCCAATCGTCTTCCCTGATAAAGCAACACCAACCATAACTACGAATCAACGGCAATGTGCAAACGTCTCGATGTGCGTAATAATTAGAAGCAAGCCGCTAGGCTGTTTGGCGCTCCGCTTCGGTCAAACAAACAAACAACATGGTTTCGGCTGTTACCATGGTAGGACATGAACGTGAAGCTAATGTGGGTTTATAACTGAAACCGGACCCCGCAAAGAGCATTCAGTCTTCAGTTGTCTCTTCACTTTATTACTAGCACGTATTTTTCGGTTATAAAAATTATTAAAATGATCTGCCAGCCAAGTATAAACAAAATCGGCCCAGCCAAAAAAAGAGTTAAAATGCCGTTACTGGTGAAAATTTATCGAAACCAAGATGTCTCGGTAATGAAAAGAAAATATAAAAAAAACTTAATGCCCACACTCAAGCTGAGTAGAATGAGCTATGTAAAAGATTTTAGTCCTAGATTTGTATGAGATACATTTGGTGCGAAACTATTAAAAATCAGTTTTTGAGCTACTGCTACGGCAACGATGGGCCAGGATTTTTTTTAGATTTTACCACCTAGAATGAAGGTATGACCTGCCTGTCAACTTTGAGCAAAATCGGCCGAGCCAAAAAATTCACAGTAAATCTCACACACAAAAGTGACTGTAATGGCAATCCTAGCGGAGCGGATCACCAATAGCTTACACGTATACATGTATATTCAATATCCACAGAAAGAACGTATCAATGTTATCAACTGGGGTTAAAATACAACAAAAGTTTCAGATATACTCTTACCCGAATCCTGCACCGCATTAATCACTGGTCTTACTTATATATATTATATATATGATGTGGATGAAAAAAAAAACATACATCAATTGACAATCGCCTTGGCTATTGTGTGTGTTCGACAATTATTATACATTTATATATGCAAATAATATGCAGATTATTGAAACGCGATTGCATCAAGATGGCATGTGACTCAATCGTGATTGATCGGGAATAATAGTTTTCGCAATTTGTCCGCGCAAAAAAAAATGTTTGGCGTGGAAGCGATTATTTTTGGCTAACATATTTTATGGGACACTAATTTTGTGAGGTTCATCCTTTCCGTCAACATTGGGCGGTGTTAGCGAACAAATTCTGCCCGGAGGCTGGCCAGAACATATTTTTGTCACGTCTAATAAACGGTATATACAACAAATTTTGCCTCAGCATTTGGTTACGACTGATTCTTTCATGTTTTAGCAATATCAGAATTTATATATGACCTTTTTTATCTCATGTCAGGAACATTTTGATACATGACAAAATCATCGCACTATATAAACCATTGTAAAAATGACAGTTTTGAGCCATTTGCCATTACATTTCTGTCTCTTGAAACTTAAAAAAATGCCCGGTGACCCCACTTTGTTTTTTTTCCTGTATCCTAATGAATGAACACATGTTAATGAAAGTACATGACATATAGCTTTAATTTCGGCTTAAACCTGCTTAAAGAACTCTGATAGGGGCGAAAGCGTGACGTTTTTCTTCAAATTGTGATTTGTTGAAATGGTTTTATGGGATTCAAAAAAATAGGCACCCCCACGGTGAGTAAAAAATGGTACTTAATATTGGATGAATCGTGTATTCCGTGATCGATGAATACAAAACGCATTTCCCCTTCATTTGTTTGTAAATTATATGAACCATAAGAGAAAGGAAAATGTTTGGAGGATACGTACAAGACATATTAATATCTACACAGATCTAAATATATATTGGATCTGTCATAGAATACCAATATGTCTAGATATTCAAATATTAAAGTATTAAAGTAATAAAATAGCAATTGAATGTTACGTAACGCTTGGTCAAATTTCCAAAATAAACGAGAATGACTGGGAATTTGACGGTGAACACATATATGATTTAGAATTGTGTTAATATTATTTCAAGTTACCAACGTATATTTCTACATTAGGTACTAATTAGGTGTTACATCGAGTAGTCGCGGTGATGATGACGTCATTGCGATTGTTATGTTTGCCTCTAATAATCAATAGGCGCACTCATCTTCGCCAGCCAAGGACCATTTATTCGACCGATGCCTCAAGATTAACCTTTGGCAGATTTCACCACGATTTACTGTATATCGCACGCCCTCAAACGATTATAAGATTCACTTGGGCTCATTTGATTTACCCAATCAGAACTCATGATGAAACGACATATTACTTGGTAAAATCGTGGCGCTAGGTCGGTTAAATATAGAATCAACGTGTTGCTAGCTTTTTCTCTGTAAACGAGCTTACTGACCACCAACGGAAAAAACTTAGTACTGTTTCGAAAGGAAATGATGTGTTAGTTGCAACGAAAAAACGGTCGGAAAAGTCGACATGTTATCTATTTCGACAGTTTTGTCAGTTTACTAAAACACGGTTTGCACAAATATGTAAACATAATCTTCATTCAATTGGAAACGTGTCAACGAACATAGACCTTCTGTTCTGTTCTTCTTTTCTCCCGATGAATAAGCGCAGAGCCTACACGCCGCCATTGTTTTAATCTGTGATGACCCCCGGATCTTCAAATTTATGATACAGCAACGCTGATTGGTAGCGCCAGCTCCTTGGCACGCCCGATCAAATGACTCAATTTAACTGCGGTGAAATACAGCTTTTCCTAACACGATCACGCACAGGTTTGTTGGCCGATTATGAATGACTGGCTTTAGCAAAACCGTGTGATTCGGACGATGAGGCGCACTGGGCTTGATTGTAATCACAGTTCAACGATTCACACTGTTATATACAGTACGAATTATCATATCTGGCATTTAAGGGAACGTGAATCAAGACATGAATTTACCTAAGTTAAAGTACCTACAGTATCGTAGAAAAAATTTACTTTATGTACAATAAACAAATGACTAAATTACCCCCCCCCCCCTGTGAGACATGTTTTAAAGTAGACTCAGTTAATGCTCGTCTAGTACGATATATAAGTGGACAAATGCGCTTGTCATAAAGCAACATAGCTCTAACGAAATCCAAATTTATTAGACTAAAATAAATATTAGCCGATCCCTATTTTTCTGAACGACTTCCAACACGGCCACTAAAGTCACATACATGCTTCTAGTTCGTACATTCCAGTAAATCGATTCAAATTTATACTCGCTTCTAGTGTACTCGAACATCGTCCCAGGGATTGTGGGTATGACGATATGTACAATATGTCATATATGTGAATCATGCTAAAGTACGAAGAATCAAATAGGATTTCTCAATTTCTCAAACTGATCTATTTGACACGTTGACTGCCAGTGCAAACTCCACGAACGGTCATATACAATCCCACATCACTGTGTTCTGACAGCGCAACAACAATAAATGCGGTAGAAACTAATTATAATATGTGAACAATATTCTAGTCGATTTAGGCTTTGACGAGCGTAATAATCGGCTAATAGCTTTCACATATATTCATTGTGCGTTGTTGGCAGTGTGTGGCTTGTATATTCAATATCGGGTCCGCAAAAAGCAAACAGCGTATCAATGTTATCACCATGAGTTATAATACGACAGTAGATTCAGATCTACTCTTACTGAATCATGCACTGCATCAATCACTGGTGTTACTTTGAAGTCTAACCCCAGTCTTCATCTTAGTACTAGTAGATGAATAATCAATATCCATCTCTATATACAAACAATATGCAGATTATTGTCTCTAGATTTTATTATTCTTTCATTCACGATGCAACGTCCCTCGTGATGCGCCATTAATGTTATAATTATTATAATGTGTTATTAAAAGTCACGTCATGAATAGAATGCGGTAATAAAGTCAATTGTTTTTGTTTTCCCAGAAGGATTTGATATTTTCATCAAGTAGATTTGTATATTATCGACAAATCAATCAATTGTCAAATCAATATCAATGTCACACTAATCAATCAATACACACATGATATGTGTATCAGAAATAATGCTATTTTTTCCTGGTATTTCCACTGGACTCGATCATGGGCATCATTTAACTTCGATTATTACAGCTTAACGATTCACAGTGTGATTATAGTATGAATGTTCAAATTCGACCACGTAAAAGCATTCTATTCCATTTAATCATAAACCTAGAAGGGATGATTTCATGTTCTTTTTGTGGTTCGCGCCTTAAAATACTGCGTATACATTATGTAACAATATTATGTGTATTCACGGTAACGAATATTGCCTTCAGTGAGTTTGCAGTTGATAAATAATTGGCGCATATTTGCATAGATGTTAGACCATTTTTGTTTGTTTTCTTTACTTCAGGCATCAGTCCAATAAACATAATGAAGTTTTAAGAGTTTCATTCACTATCATTCACAGTATTATTTATGCTTTTATGTAGCATGGATTTGTCTCGATACGAATTCCCCAAAACCAAGATGTTAGTACATGACATTCCAAGGGTAAAATACATTTATTTTATTTTATTTTACATGAAAACCAAAGAGTTCGTTATTTATTGTATGTTAAATTCGAATATGGATAGTTGTTATTATTATTATAATTATTTATAAAAACTCCGCACTACTGCGTGTCATTGAACATTAGAACAATTATTAGCAAACTCACTTGTTATAATTATAATTCGATAGTTAATTTTAAATCCTAATGTATGTTGGGAAATACCTCAAATTGAATATATATTTTAAAGTTTTACTTTGGTGGTCAATTTTAGACATGCGAACTTTGAAACGGAACAATGTGCCGACCTCCAGGATGACGGTTTTACCCTTTCGCTATTACACCATAATACTAGTTAAGTTTATGATTTCAAAATTAGTATCAAAACTGATGTTATGATTCCCTTTTCGTTAATAAACCGCAACAGTCTCCAAGCAATATATCTTCAAATTTCGTTCAAAAAAAGATAGAGGATACAAGTAATACGTTGTATGGGACCGATGTATCGGTCGAACACCGTGACGACGCAGAGTGAACAATTCAAGATTACAAGACGTTATAATGCAGCGAATTCGTACACTGCATAGCAAATCATTCGTCTAGACTATCGGGCTGTTCTCGAACTGAAATGAACATCGCAAACAAAAATGTCAAGCCCATAGATGTAGATTAGACCAGGGACGACGTCAGACCTCACTTCAATTTACTATCGACATGTTGGAGTTTGAATTTCGCTATGAAATATATCTACGCCCGTTTCACATAAAACTGTACTTATAAGACAATAGTGATCTGCCTGTCTTGCCCGCACTAAGAGGACGGTGACCTATCACTTGATCATTCAAATTTATTGAATACTCAATACAATTTATTCTGGAGAATAGGTTTCATTGGGCGGTGTAACGTGATGTATTTGAGAAATGCAAATTGCATAAGCATGGTTTAGTTCAATGTTTGTTTTTTTCAGTATATGTGAAACGCAAAATCAGTAAGTACATTGCTGCTGGGACGAGATCAGGCTTTCCATTGGAATACAATAATCAGTCACGTGTATATTTTTTTATATATTTTCACGACAAATTTCGCAAATGAGACACGTAGAAAAATGTGTGACATGTGACTGAATTTCTAAGTATAGGCTTCGAAAGTGTATGCATGCGAACAATACAATACTGGACAGTCATGTGTTATAATTATCACGTGACAACCAACAAACAAAATGGCGAATCTCGTCAAAATGACTAATATTAATAGTTGATTGGGCGAGGTATTAAATTAGGTTTTGGTCAAACCTCCTTTGATGTCTGGATTCTTGTTGCTAAAAAAATACCGGTGATGCGTAGGTAGCGTGGCCGAGCGGTCTAAGGCGCTGGTTTTAGGCACCAGTCATTTCGATGGCGTGGGTTCGAATCCCACCGCTGCCAAGATATTTTGCAAAAATATATTTTTACAACTAAAGAGCTGAATATTATAATGTTGCTACAAAACAAACGTACATTTTATAGAGTTTCAAATAATTATCAGATTGCAAATGTGTTTGCGCCCTCTAGTGTTAATTTACATAGCTTAGCAGAAATAAATGTTTCCTAAGTGCTTTCGTTAGTGCAGCATATACTAGAAGACCGTGGATAAATCGTCACCACGCAAGTGGCATCGTGAGATTACAGCCTGAGCTATCTACATGAACATGCACGCGTCACGAGTGTGAACAATTTTAGTGCATAATATACAAAGCCTTGAATACATGTACTAGAACCCCGAGAAAACGCAACATTGCAAGCTAAAATTGCCTTAAACGAAGATTCGAGTGGTATAAAATAATACTTACAACAGTACTGTTCATTTCATCTGTTTTTGCCTTCGAGGCAAGTATTTTTAACGATGTAAGTGTAATTGGCACAATCATAAGGGCCGTTCAATAACGATTTCGTGAAATTGTTGACTTGCCATTCTTTCTTACTCATAATAAATAATTAGAACTCGAGGCTTTACAACAACCAATTGTGCGGAACTTGCTGGCACTTTGCTCAGGGCTTACGAAAGTTAAAATATTGTTGAACCACATGTATATATTGGAATTCTGGTCAGTAAAACACATGTTGGCCGGCTCAAACTCCTACAAAATGGTTGTAAACAAAACACACAGATTTGTCAGTCTTTCTACCGTCAATATTCTCAGAAAAGCAGACAGTTTTGAAGTGTCTAATATAGAGTTGCCCAGATCCACAGATCATCGGTCACGGTCAATAAACAAAGCTTCACACACGAGTCGAACAGCTCGCGTAATTGAGGTACGCCCTCACACATCGCATTTCAGATAAAACACTGTGAAAGAAACCATTGCTTAACAACAACCATATGATTTGATAGCATAATTGATGGAATGAGACCTGTCACTGGTCCCTGACATCATGGACGTGGAATATTAAAGGACGGCGGTCGTCGCGACGAGCATGTACGACATTTGTTGTTGATAAACATTGATTTTCCCATAATCCAACACGCTCTTCTAATGTAATCGTAAGTACGAGTTTTAACCTGGACGCGACGTCAACTAATTACCACCGGTGACTCATCGATTCCTTCCAATTACCAAAGATAGTACCTAATTAAGCTTGGTAACGTCTCGTTGATGTACGCAACAATCAAAGTCGCCACCCTTGTTCATAAGAGACCCATATCCCGCGCATGCGTGGTGGCACGACCACCGACATTTAAATATCGGGACATCGTTCCTAACGTTGTTGGGTGGCACCTCAGACAACTAATAACTAACGACTGTCAACACTATTTTTAGAGGTGTCAATCTGCCTAATCCCCGGCGAACATGTGTTTCGGCTACGCTGGTGGCCCATGCTTTGCCGAAATTTGCCGAATGGCGAGTACACGCATCCGTCGGGAATCCTCTGTCTCGCGTGCATTTTAGTCATTAGATCAGTTTTACTTCTAGCTGCCGAATAATATTTTTTTAGCCAAAATTGCAATTTTTTTAGTGAAATAACGATTATTTTAATGTCTAGTCTGTCTTCATAGTATTTATTTTAATGTATAATTAAGAAAAGGGAACGACTTTTACCGGAACAATTTTTTTTCCAATAAGTGATTCGATTTTTCTGGGATAGGGATAGTTCACGTCGCAATAGTTCATATTATACAACAAAGCTGGTCTTATGTTACTAAATTTTGCCGATCGTGTATTAAAAAGCCTTTGAAAATATGATACATCAGAGCAATAAGTGTACCAGTCAACTAAATCTAGGCAAAATTAATATAACGGTCTCCAAATAGTACTGTCGTGATGTTTTGATTTTGTACATGTGTGTAGCAACGTCGCGTCGAGAGAACGCTTATTACTTACTTCCACCTGATTTATTTCCACTGCTATTTAGTTTGACCTACAACTAAATTTTATACTTTCTGTTTTATTTTACCCGGACCTGTTTTATTAATGTATGTGGGCCCACGAGAATCACTAACCTAAGGAAAATGTGAAACTTCGGTCTGACCTTCGCGTTAGTCTGTTTATTAGTTGTCTGAGCTCCAGGATAGCAAATCCCTTGCCGACGGATTCACTGAGTCATGCTAGGCCACAGTCCCGCAACTGTTATGAAGGGACTAAGCAAACCCCGTGTTCGATGTGACTTATTTTCGAGATGCTGAATTGTTCGAGTTACAGACATTGTGTTACGAGCATTTAATTACAAAAAATGGCCATGCCCAAATTTTAGAAACCACTCCCACTTTTGCCAAACCAAGTTCAAATTGTAACTCGATGTTCGTAACTCGATGTTCGTAACTCGATGTTCGTAACTCGATGTTCGTAACTCGATGTCTGTAACTCAATGTTCGTAACTCGATGTCCGTAACTCGATGTTCGTAACTCGATTTTCGTAACTCGATGTTCGTAACTCGATGTCCGTAACTCGATGTCCGTAACTCGATGTTCGTAACTCGATGTTCGTAACTCGATGTCCGTAACTCGATGTTCGTAACTCGATGTTCGTAACTCGATGTTCGTAACTCGATGTCCGTAACTCGATGTTCGTAGCTCGATGTTCGTATCTCGATGTCCGTAACTCGATGTTCGTAGCTCGATGTTCGTATCTCGATGTTCGTAACTCGATGTTCGTAACTCGATGTTCGTAACTCGATGTTCGTAACCCGATATCCGTAACTCGATGTTCGTAACTCGATGTTCGTAACTCGATGTTCGTATCTCGATGTTCGTAACTCGATGTTCGTAACTCGATGTTCGTAACTCGATGTTCGTAACTCGATGTCCGTAACTCGATGTCCGTAACTCGATGTTCGTAACTCTATGTTCGTAACTCGATGTTCGTAACTCGATGTCCGTAACTCGATGTTCGTATCTCGATGTCCGTAACTCGATGTTCGTAACTCGATGTTCGTAACTCGATGTTCGTAACTCGATGTTCGTAACTCGATGTCCGTAACTCGATGTTCGTAACCCGATGTTCGTAACTCGATGTTTGTACCCCGATATCCGTAACTCATTGTTCGTATGCGATATGTAACAGATATATTAGTAACTTCGAAATATATAGATTGTATAAATAACACTTGTTTAATTTCTTTTTTCCGTCTGAGAAAGTCCATGCACAACCCTGAAATGATATGTTATTGGTGTGAAACGTATGTGAAAGAATTATCCGATGGTTGTGGCAACAGCAAAACCTTAAAGTGTGCTAAAAATCTAGAAAATGGACAATTTTCAATTCTCGTCATAAATACAAAATCGAATACACTGGAGAGAAGGCAAACAATTCCGTTCATTCCCCGTCAGCGTTAAACTTCTAACCGTCAAATAAGAACGTTCACACACAGAATTGTTGACAATAATTTCGGCTCTGGTTTGAAACAGCTCTAAAATTTTCAAAAATTGCTCACGAACAAGGGTTAATACACACGGCAATAAGTTGTTGGAATTGCAGTGGCAAATGATTTTTTTAAATGTCAAAAGATACATCGATTAAAGTTAAATAACTACTAGGCAGTATTTGGTAATTGGTGTCCTAAATAACCCTTCGAGATAGCTAGATGTTTGGGACAATGACCCTTCTACGGCAGCACACGACTGAGTGTTTAAGTTAGGGAGCCTACTAGTACTTAAATATCACTCGACGTTATGTAATGTTTAAATTGTACCTGTAACTGTAACTGCACAATGGCAATGAAAAACATTATTTTTTGCTGTGCAAAGTCATATTTCGAGAAACCGGCCAAATAGTATGCAAGAAATCGCCATTGAGGATAACGATAAAATATTTTTTTTATCTATTTCGAAAAACAGCACTTTCGATAACAACTACTGTCAGTATCAAGTAACTAAATATCACATGGCCGAATTCAGAGAGTAATCGATTCCGAAGAAACCTCTGAGTTAAATTAATGATTTGGCGCCTGTAACTTGTATCGGGACCAGTGTTTCACATACAATTGTACTTATGACAATAGTGATCTGCCTGTCTTGCCCGCACTAAGAGGACTATAACCTATCACTCGAGTATTTATTGAATAATCAATACAATTTATTCTGAATGACACGTGTCTATGTGTCGGTGTTACGTCACGTATTTCAGAAATGCAAATTGCGTAAGAACGGTTCAGTTTATCAGTATTCAATGTTTGTTTGTTTTTCAGTTTTTCATAATGCCTTCAGTTTGAATCACAAAATGAGCAAGGACTATTGCTGGGATACAACAATCAGTTTCGTGTCCAAATAATAATTGTTGATACTATTTTCACGACAAATTTTTCAATAAAGATTACGTCGACAATTTTGCATATCTGACATATGACTGCGCTTCTGAATAAATATTTCTCTGTCTGTTGTCCCACTCAAAATTCGGTGTAATTATGCTTCGAAAGGAGAACAAGTTCCGGCAACAGGACTGTGATTACATAATTATCATATGACAACCAAAATGGTTGATCTTGTGAAAATGGGGTAGTAAGGTATTAAATTAATTTTATAATCACTTGTGTGAACATTTCGTTGGCCATGTGTCTAAAATTCTTGTTGGTAATAGGGTTACAAAGAGTAGAGGTAGCGTGGCCGAGCGGTCTAAGGCGCTGGTTTTAGGCACCAGTTATTTCGATGGCGTAGGTTCGAATCCCACCGCCGCCATAATTTTATAGATATATTTTTACAACAAAAGAGCTAAATTACCAGTCTATAATCAAAAACAAAAGCACATATAATGACGTGTCTATTTATAGTCTTAAAACAAATAATCATCAGATTACAAATAGTTTGGGGCCCTCTAGTGTTCATTGACATCGCTTGGTAGAAATAAACGTTTCCTAAGTTTCTTCGTCTTACATGTATACGAGAAGACCGTAGATAGACAATCACCACGCAAGTGGCATTGTGAGATTACAGCCTGAGGTTATTCATATTTCCTTCTATAGTCACATTTCTTCTATAGTCTTTGATTTGTTATCTATGATGACAACTTTGTCGGTATCATGATATTACCGAGTCGAATCTCATTATGAGAAGATTACTAAGTACACGTCCGCATTATACTTAGTATGTGGCATTCTTTATAACTATGACATCTCCGCCGAGACAATCAGTAAATATGGTGGACGAGATCAATACCCCTTTCGCGCGTGTGCATGAACTTCAATGAAACAATGCGAATGCGAGTAATTTTAGTGCATCGATACAATGCTAGCCGACACATTGCTAGGATTCGAGAGCCGACTAATTCAACCACGCCATATAAAACAACCACCGACAATAGTACTTTCCATTCCCAAACCTGTGTTGCCTTGAAAACGAGTTTTAACGATCTATCCAATGTAAATGGCACAATCCCAGGCTGAATCAATCAAATGAATGTCTCCATGCATGTTTTCGTGACATTGTTGACTTACTATTCTTTCTTACTTGTGAATAAATAGTGACGACGCAATAAAATCTCAGCCTGAGAACTTCCATGATCCTTTGCGCGAAATTCGCTCTTTTCACTGGTCCCTGAAACCACGGACACACGATATTAAATACCACGTGGTATATCAATAACTATTTATGCGGTAAATAAATGAACAATCACTTCATCACGTGGTATATCAATAATTATTTATGTGGTAAATAAATGTACAATCACTTCATCACGTGGTATATCAATAATTATTTATGCGGTAAATAAATGTACAATCACTTCATCACATGGTATATCAATAATTATTTATGCGGTAAATAAATGTACAATCACTTCATCACGTGGTATATCAATAATTATTTATGCAGTAAATAAATGTACAATCAATTCATCACGTGGTATATCTATAATCATTTATATCACTCCCTATTTTTGATTTATTTTGTAATTTACATCTCTTGCAATTATATAATAGTAATATGGGTAAATGAACGTCAAAGTTAAATGATCTGAAAAAAATTAAATGCCACTTGCTTATTTTGAACATAGACATTTACTATAACAAACGAAAAGTGCATAGCATGCAACTTAAAAAATAACAAATCTACCTTGCAATCTACAAAACATATGTAAAAACCGTGGCGGATTTAGATAGGAACAGAACACGCCCCTTGCTGTATTAGCTTATTAGTTTATTATTTTGCTTTATGGTGAAAATATAATTATTGAGTTGCTCGCATTTCATTTGTTGTGTTACCAATACAGGAGAGCTCTTGCCAGATATGGTTGGAGATAGTTATTGCGCCCTTGCCGACGGATTCATCAAGATGCAGTGATGTGCTGAAAAAAATCCCATGCTCGATGCGACTTACTAGTAATTTCACGTTTATATTTCATGATGAAAATAACAATATAATGCAATGTGCAACAGACATATTAGTAATTAGTACTTGTATTAGTAAATAAAACACTTGTTTTACTCAAATAACGATTTATTCTCCCTCTGAGCATATGTTCATGCATAGCCCTGAAGTGGCAAGGTTGTTTGAATGTTGCGTGTGTGAATTTGAATATCCGATGGTTATGCTAAAAATGTTGAAAATGGACAACTTTCTAATCTCGTCCATAAATACGAAATCGACTACACTTTGAGAGAAGGAAAACAAATACTAGTAACTAATGCTGTTCATTCCGTCCCCGACAGCCGCGTAACAGTAAAATTAAATTATTGCTAACCGTCAAATAAGAACGTACATTCCCACCACAAACTATTGACAATAATTTCGGCTCTGGCTTGAATGTGAAATTATCAAAAAAAAATACCCATGAATTGGAATTGAAGTTGCAAATATTGTTTTTAAATGTCAAAAGATCCATCGTTGGAAGATGTATAACCCGTAGGCAGTTTTTAGTAATTAGTGTCCTAAATAACTATTCAAAATAGCTAGACGTTTCGGACAATGACCCTTCTTTGGCAGCATGAGACAATATTCGATTTAACCTATTTCAAAACTGAAAATTTTAATAAACATTCAAAGACAATACCGTGCCAGTATGACCAAGTCGCAAATATCACGCGAGTCACTTGCTCGAGAATGTGGAAGACATAATGCAAAGAATAACTGAGCTGAATCGAATTTCGAAGAATCCTAAATAAATACGCAAACGTTGCCGTAATTTGTATTGAAACCTCGTCGCAAATAGTTTTGATCTAGCGGGACTTTTATTTGCAAACTTGTTTTCATCTTCTAATTGTGACTAAATGACTACAAATAGACCAGGGAAAGTATATATGTTTAGAATCGCCAGACTTCAAGCTTTTCACAAGTGTATTTTGCATGCCCGTATCTGCATTCTACGACGCGTTACTCAATCAAAGGTGAAGAATTACTTTTTCTGTAAAAAAAATAATTACGCATTTATGCTGGCGATAAGAAGTATTTTTTTCACTTTTCCTAGTTGTTCAATAGTCTGGTAAATTGAATGTGTCTGGTCAGTTTTATTCAAGCAACGCGTTTTAAAAAAAATAGTGTGCTGAATTTCAATTACTGTTTTAGTCGCATTGCCCCCAACTCAAACCACAACTCGTTGGTAAATAATCGATGAAATAGTTTGTCTGGACACATTCAAGTTCCTCTCATTGTCACCTTAAAGCACAGTCCCTCAACAAATGGTGTTGAGGGACTGTGCTTAAAGCTGTGAAAATATGGTGTTAATCCAACGACAATAAGTATAAGTTATTTTTTGTTAAAGACCTTGTATTTGGAAAAACATAAACTCCTAGAAAACGTCCATGAAGTAACAGCAAAGATTTTCAAGCTTGTTTATCGGCACAATCAATTTGTTTTCCCATCAAGGTCTGTTTTAACATGTGTAGGGACATCCAAATGTGTAAGGTTATTGGAAACCAAAAAAATAAAGGAATGGGATAGCTATAATTGGATAAATTCGGCATATGAAAACACCAAAATCAATGATTTTTTTTCAGTGGCTGTGTGACTTTGTGTCTGACACATTCATATGCAAATGACTAATCTGTGAAATAAACAGGGGCGGGGACAAACCACTCAAATGTTTGGAAACACTCATTGTGTGTCAGATAGCTACTGATAACACATCCTAACATCGCTTTGTCTTGAGTTTATCTTTGAAACTTATAGGCACACAGATTAAACCTGTGTTGTTGATTTTGGAAAACACTACTGAGGCTGCCTTGCTTCCCTTCAGAAAATCTACATTTTAACCAACTTACATGACATTCTATGTTATGTTGACTTTATCATATGAAAGTTTATAGTGCATTTCATCAATTAATAAATAAATGTGAAAATCGTAATTTTCAACACAAATAATAGTCTCGCTACCTTAATACCATCACATCATTGTTACTTGATATACTAGTTTATACGTCCAGAAAAAATGGCCATGTGAACGCATTCAGCTCGAGCCGCCAATAAACCCTCGGATAAACTCCGATAGGACTGAGCCCCGACGTGGCTCAAACAGTGTAAACGAGACACACGATGCCAAGGTCGTTATTTCAGTTCGGGTCTAAACAAAACGGGCCGAACTTCGGACCACGTTCGGCCATAAGTTTGTAAACGCACAAAATAATCTCCTGGTAATTGGCGAGAGGAGCACGGTTTGATCCGATCAAACGCCGCCGTGTAAATCCTAGCAAAAATCAGGATTGGAATATTTTGTCTGTTAGTAATGAAAGTAGTATAAAGTCTCGACAAATTATGAAAAACTCCGAGTCGCAGTGAAAGTGCCACAAATGACAAAAACGGTCACAAGTAAATATATCAACCCACAGCTAGTTGTACTGCCGCTCAACATTTACGCGCGTCATTATTTGTGCAACTGATTGTTGGCAACACAATTGGATTCTGCAGCTGCTCATTCAGTTTCTTTACAGGGTGGTTTGATGAGGTCTGGTGTTTTGCATAACTTGATATATGCTTATAGTGCGTGGTGCATTGCATTGTCAGTTACTTAACCTAACAGCAAGCTGTTTTTTTTGTTGTTCCCATGACCACCGTCCCTGAGGGACGGTGCCATGACCCAATGCTTCGACGATAGTGGTGACGGTGTACACCCCAAGAGGGCGCGGTCCAAAGTAAACTGTTTTTATTTCGACTATTGTAATGAGTAAAATCTGTATTTAGAGATGGCACCAGTTAATCAAAAAGATGATTTTCCTAAATATACATTATTTGTGTGTGTTTTCTTTTAATTTAACCCATACGTGTACTCAATTTTCATATCATTAATGTTATTAGTTATTTTCGAGATACCAATATTAATTCACCGTTGAAAACTACTAGTACTCTAGTCTAATGAACACACTACCGAGTTAAATTAAAAAAAAAAAAACAGAGACGTTTGCGCTTTTGGGATAGCGGTGTTTTAGTGGTCTGTGTCTTCTGTCGGGAGACCAGTACGGGTTCAGACATTGGATGTCGCCGGTATAACCAGATTTGTTAAGTGCAAATTACATGAGCAGTACTTTGCCACGGACATCAAATTTCTGTATGTGGGACTACGTGTTTCAAAGATCTTGCTTGACAACCGTAAGACTTAAACTGTGTGTCCACTCAGAGTGCTGTTTAGTTTGTATTGTTCATAGATGATCATTGTTGGGGGCGAGGATGGTGCACTGGTCGAGTTTGAAGGTACTGTAGTGAACGACTTGATGGGTAATACGATACGAGTTTTTATCTTATTATGGACAGTGTAAATATTATGGTCGCTGGGGTTTGTGGGTTTATGACCGAGTTCATGTAAAGACGTCAATGTTTACATTTACGTTGGGCGGGGTCCGACTTGCGTGTTTGTTGTACGATAGACACCCTGACGAATATTAACCTGAAGGAAATGGAACGGTTTACGGCCATTTAACGGCAACACTCGTATACACTGTTGTAGAAGAACCGTTGTTATAAAAATCGCATCGTATTGTGTGGGACGTGGTCCCTGGGAGAACGGTGGACAGCGTTATTTGACAAATCTAAAGAAAGAATAATACGGCGACACAAACCTCTAGAAAGGTCATTTCAGTACTACATGTACCAACCACGAAACAACTAAAAAGGTTCCGTGACGAGCACGTCGACGTTGTGAATTAAACATTAAAGAAACACATGTCAATTGAACGCTAGCTGCATTAATATGCACACGGGTTACTCCGCTAAATTATTCACAATTTAATATATTCAATCAAAAATTATTAATACGTCAAATTACACATTGAATGTAGTTAATTGGCCTTGACAATTCGAAGTACAATTACGACAATGAATATACTCACAATCTTCGTAAGGTTCGTTAACGCATTTGACAGCAAGATACATGGAATTTCCCGTCGGTGGCCTCAACGTCTAAATATGCCGGTTATAATATACGGCGATAAAATGAATACGCGATAGTCGCGCTATATACGTTTGACGTAATAGAATATATATTAATTGTAATAAATATTATGCATGTAATTTTCTTTCAAAATATTTGAATGACAATTTTATTATTTTGAGGGGGAATTACTGAAGAATCATCGAGGGAATAGCCTTTAAATAAATAATTACACAAACCGTTATATTACGTTATTGTTGTATTATAAAAGAAAAATATAGCAGCAATACGTTTCGTTAGAACAGCTATTTTTTATTTGTGATATGCTACTACGTGACAAGGCTTTATTACAAATGAACTAACTATTTTAAAATATGCTAGGGACTGGGCTCACCTCCTACGATTTAAAAGTGTGTCGATGTAATTGTAGAGTTTAAGGTGACACACAACACAGTGACACAATCTCAATTTAAGTATATAGACAAGGTGTGGTGATGGAATGGAGTGAATTTTACCACGGTATCTGTACAATTACTAGCACACTTCACCACCCACACCCAGCCCCGCTCCGCCCACCCCACCCGCTTACACAGCCCAACCATATACATTTATATAAATCGGTAAACGAGAGAGATTCTGTGAAATTACATTTCAAATTTCAGAAGCGATGACATGACTGTCGAGACAAAAAATACATGACGATTTGTTCTATACTCATCCTGTTCTAGGCCAGAACGTTTTTAAACCCTACCCGGCCCCAGATTGTTTATTGATATATGCCACATTTATCAAATAAATATATAGTGAACGTTGTTTCACAGGCATCAACAGTTTGTATCATTAAGACATGCGAATACAGTTACAAATTTATGAAATTTCGCAGATTATTCATTATCGCTTGATCCTTTATCATCCAAGCTCATTAATCCAACCTGGTATTCATCCTCAACCTGTTTGTACGGGACAAGGTAGACTCCTTTGGAGCGCAGACAGAGAGACACAATGCCATAAACGCCTGCCATCACGAGTATACAGGCCACGATGTGCCAACAGAACGCCATTGTTACGAACATGATATTAGAGTGACTATCTTCGTCCCACTGAACGCCGTTCGGTGGGTACAGCATAAAGCCGACTTGCCAAAACCACGTACCTTGCGTGATGGTTAGGCCGGTCCGAATGAACGGTAGAAGTGGGTCATCGCCTTTCCAAATCTCGGCAACTGTGACAGCGGCGGCCAACATTACTGCGATAACTAGCATGTAGTGCACGGATATGTCCAGAGGTGTCCGGCCATGAACGTGGAAATAAAACAGCAAGCCCTCCACGAAATAAGCTAGCGCAAGGAAGAATTTTTCGAATTCTTTCAACCCACACACACAAGTACGCGCTAATATCTGCACCGCCCCTGCAACTCCAAAGAACGTGTACATTGTGCAGTGTTGCCATTCAGCGGAATGAACAAAACGTCTGCCGGGGTCATTCTTGTCAAACATTGCCCATTTTTTATACGGCCAAGATTGTTCGGAGATAAAGCCAGCAATAGTGAACATAACAACGACGATTCCTTCCACAAGCTCCGCGGATAATCCATGGCATTTTCCGAGTCGTCTTCCCCATTTGTTGTTGGGAGTCGAACCATTTTTCTGCCGGGAAACATTAGAATTCTTACGAATAAGACGGTACGAATATTTCATGCACCACCAGACGCCAAAGGCGAGGAAGAAACTACCAGGAAGTGCATGGCCTTCAAACGTGCCCATTTTCAACCAACAGCCCGAATGCCAAACTAAGTCGCTCTAATTACAGCTCCCTGCTCTAATATAAGGCAGAATAACTCGTTCGCGTCCTGATGGTCTAGGTGTTTCCGCCACTGGCGTGTGATTCCAAACGCGTTGATCACACAATGAATGGGGCTTGACGGTGACGCATTTGTAAGCGTCATGCGCAGAAGGGTATGCGCAATGTGCTCATCTCAGATTCCGATTACATTTGTGACCAGCTCTGCCAGTGACCTGTGGCATGTTTATGATAAAGATATGAAGAACTGGACACCCAACTTAGTCAGTTTAAATTACCATCGCCTATATAGTTGTATACATATGTAAACGAGCATGGTCTGACTAGTAGTAAAGCTTATTGTACCTATGTGTTTCCTATAAGCTCACACAACTAATAGAGCTGTTAAATTTAGCCTGAGTACGTTCCTGCAAATCATGGAAGCTTGGAAACATGCAGATCGTGTCACCAGTTTTCCAACCACGCTTTTTATTATTATTATTAATTTATTGTTATGATTTACTGTAAATTTGTCATGTTATACTGAACCAAAACAACCTTGTATAGGGTAATATGGCTGGGCACCGTATTCCTTCTACGCATGTGCAGATATTATAATTTGTCTGCTTGGATTGTATTCCCGTTTGTTGGCATGCATTGTGTACGCTCCAAATAAAATATCTAGTGGAAAAAAAATCTCATTTACCATGCGAATTCCCATAAATGTATTCCATGTCACATGACAGAACGCCAAGTGCTTAACAACACGATTTGAACCCCAAAAGTAAATTTGATCTAGCATGCTCCAGTCTCCTGTCGCTGACTTTGACTCTGCCTTGGGCGCCGCAGAATATAATAAAAACTATACCGTTGAGGGCGTACATGTGATAACAAAGAGGAACGGCCGTGTACTCGCGGGACAGAGACTCGAAATATATAGAGCGACTATAGATTTGGCTCAGTATTACAGCAAACTATAGTGATTGATATACAAAAATAATATCAAATATAAAAGCCATTGAAAAAAAAAAAAAAAAAAAAAGCTATACCATGTTGGGTGATTTCTTGTTTATTCGACTGTTTTTTGTGCCTACGTATTAAACATGTAAATGACACGAATTGATCGTGTGTTGCATTCTAGGACCTGGGTACAACGGTTGTGGCTGTTAGAGTCCCTCTCAATTGTATTTCAGGACTATGTTGTGGCATATGAATGCGATATGTTACTTCAAAACGTAGTGGTAGTATGTATTTGTTTTATCAGAAGGTTTAGGTATTCCATAACATTCAGAGTGCTTACATAATACCAGAGGTACATCACTAGGGGTTTGCAACTACGGTGACATGATACCAAAATCCCGTTTCAATCTCGCTCCCGCATAAGCGTTCCAACTCAGAAAAATGCGAATGCCCGAGGTAACTAGGATACTGGGATGTCCAGGTGGATCAAAATAGATTTTCACGATATGACGGATTGCGATAACTATATTTTCTGTACATTTTCGATGTATTACATTTTTTATTATACATGTTTTATTGATTATTACTAACCGCCTATTTCATGTCAGAGGGTCGTAGCATCAGTCTCGCTATCTACGAGATGAGACTTGAATGGGATCTTAGCATGATGTCACCATACAGTACTATGCGCGTTGCAAACTCCAAGTAATGTACCTCTGATAATACATATATAATAACTAGACTATAATACCAAAACGGTCTTGTAAAATATACTGCACCATAGAGTACGTGTAAGAAACACTGATGGGTCAGGGCATAGCCCGAAACAACTCCCGGATGTTTCGTGGTGTTAGCCACTTATACACTGACTGCTTTAATTTATTTTAATTTGAAGATTAACAACATAAACGAGAGGTTAAAATTGTGACGTGCACGGGAACGCATACGCGGCGTTCCAGCGCTGACGTTCGTTCCGAGTAGGTGAGTGTTTTGCCGTTCATGTAAAACTTGTAGCATTTTGCCTATTTTTCTTACATTTATATTCACGTGTTATTATTTGGTTGTAGGCGTAATCTAGCTGCCGTAATATAGCAAGAGAATACGCTGTGAGTAGTTTTTTTTTTTTTTTTCAAATTTGTGATCATCGTTTTTTTGGTCGTCGTTTGCGGGGTGATTATCACGGTATCATCGCCATCATGTCCTCGTGATTGGTAAAAACACCGACTCGCAACAATGAAACAAATAGTTACACAGTTGCTTCAGTTACAAATACGGAAGACGCGTGTTAGTGTCGACCCGCTAATAATGAAATATCCGGCAAAAACTGTTTTTTATCGTGAATCATTTATTTAAATATCTCGATAGTTTTATATAGCTTTTTTTTTTCAGAAAATGTCATCTCCAACTAAATGATCTCCTCAGAGAAGTTGTAGCTGTTAACCTGTGTTGTAGGTTGGCCAGTGGTGTTGCGTGGTCCGATATTGCAGAAAGTATTATGGCTGCCCCCATGATCTAACCATAGGTGGGAGACGGTGCGTGCGCACAGCACTCTTACTGAACTATTTTGGAAGATGCTGAAGTTTTCAAACGGTATATGTTGCACTTGACACATTCCAACTACATTGATGAAACTCGTTTGTATGTTGTTTATTGTTTTTAACGTCATGGCGGAGGGTAGGGTGTTGTTATCTAGTTTATTTTAATGCTGTTAACATCAGAATGCGGTTGGGAGGAGATAAGTTGTACAAATATAGTAGAATTTGACAAATTATATGCCCTGTAATTAAACTGTGTGTAAATGAATAATTTTAGCTCAGGGCCTGAAGGGGATTGCACGGAAAAAGATAAACTATTACAAGAGATCACATACATGTCAGTTGGAAATTGAAAAAAAAAAAGTCAAAAGACAAGTCTAAAAATAATTCAAACGACTCACAGGGATGTGATATTAGGCAGAGACCTCTGCTTCCTTTTAAGGCTCGTTTACCATCTTTACCATCGTCTCTTGCTTTCTTGTGACGAGTTTCTTTCGCTTCTCATACTTTAGGTGTAAACTGCTAGGAGACACATACATTGGTTTCCTTCAATAACTTTCTCGCTTGCTGCAATGTTTTGTCCCGACGAACGGCTGAGGGCGTTTGTTCGCGCGAGCGATGGGCTCTAATAACTTCGAAGTCGCTGCCTTCTAAGTTTAATGATTCAGATATAGTGTTTAAACGGAAATAGCTATAACTAACGCCCGATTTTTTTTTCGATTTTTATTTTTAATAAAACATTTCCTGTGTAATCAGTATAGTATAATTTGTAACGGCGACCGACGAAATGCGGACAATGAAAGCATACTATATATAATGTATATGTACAGTCCCTATATATAGAGGTATAACAAAACTGAGGTTGTACATTAAGGTAGAAACCTGCTCATAATCTTTTGAAAAAGTTGGCCATAAATCGCATGACAATGTTCATTTGTTTATTATGTAAAATTATGAAGCTAATGTTCCATCGCAACTTGAAATAGCATTTTTGGTATTTTAAAAAACTTGTCCTAATATTTTTCAAAAATTGCTATTTTTAGAACAATTCCATAGCGCACAATGATAAAGAAAAATTGCATTTTTGACACTTTTTAAAACAAAACAAAAAGTACAACAAAAAGTACACACCATACATTATATATAATTTTTCAGCTTATGTCACCAGATTACAATTTGAGATCTGGCATAATATGTCTGTCATAGAAACCGTTATAATACTGTCAAAATGGGTTGCGTCAAGGTCTCCATTTAAAGGCGTCATCGATTGAATTCCAGTTTTGTCAACTGAACCTCAGAAATTAGGGTACAAGATGGAAACTTAACGGATGCTCTAGGTGAAATCATGCCAAACACCCCTCCGACGGCCTCTCACTGATGAATTTAGGTGTCACTTAACCACACTCACACTGGTGTACGTCGTGCGTCATATTTTCTACGGTCTCCGTCACATGACAAATTTTAACGTTAGCGACTTGACTTGACCGTTGGTTTTCATATCGCATTATATATAAAGGCCATAGATGATGTATTTTCCATGCATTATTTTGTGTCAAATAAAATATGCTATACTATAATATAGCCTTGTGTAGGGTCACTTTTGTCAACGCAATTGTGTCTGAAACATTATTTAGATGAGATTTGGTCGTCTCCATGTTGTTGTATTTAAACGTTGAGGTTGTGGCTTCCCAGATTCCTCCTTCGATCACTCAAAAAAGAAGTAATTTATCGCGCATCATTCAGCCTTTTACGTCCTCCATTTCACATTCCAGTTGATTCCCTTTTTCTTTGCATACTTCGTTTTATTCGTCAATAATATATCACGGTGGCTTTCTTTTAGGTCCGTTCGATCATCAAATCATAAGATCATTTACACGTTCGCAGAACGACTTGGTTTTCAGTTGACAGATTTCGGTTAATTATATGAATAGTGACTTTACTCTGAGTCTGGCATGGTACACAATTTTCTAACGCACTGTATTTTCACACATGTTTGTGGCACTGTCGGTGATCTTTTGAGTGACTGACGGGTCGTTGAATCGTGATTTAGCATAAATAAATAAATATCTGTACTTCCGCCCTTAAACTGGCCTATTTCAGACAACAACGCACTCCTGTATCTTGTAGGAGAGTAAATTATCAAGAAAATGCTCCAGCCCTCATGGTCAGACAGTGTAATTATTCTGCATACATTCACGAAATAACAAGTTTGTATCATGATAGTTAATCGCACCAGGGAGCTGTAATGAGAAGCAGACTGGACCAATTCTAATACCAGTTAACGCCCTTTGTTTTAAAGACTGTAATCCCTTATAAAACCATTGTGTACGATTCCTTTGTCCCGTATGATCATCGCCGCCAGGAAAATGTTCTTGATTTCTATACAGCTCCCTGATCGAATATAACATAAAACTGATACGAGTATTATAATTATTCTGTGTGTGTCACTAGCACAGACAGACATGTAAAATAGGATTCAACCCTTAGTAGTAAACGTAACTATTCCAGAAATGACAAAAAATTAACTTGATTATACAGTAAAAACATACACTCCTTACTCCAAAAGTTTTGCCACAATTTTTTTGTTCGAATACCCCTCCCCCTGCAGAAAAACAAAAAAAGCCATTTTAATGCCAAGCGAGAACACTTTCCCGGGGTATTTGAAACAGAATTTATCGGCCGTCGCTGATTGGCCCTGAATTTGATGATGATTAGTTAATATACAGTATATCGGTAAATAAGCCGCATTTATAATTTGCCTATCATTTGCACGCCAGCTGATTGTGTTAGTTTCGAGATTCCCCTGACATATACAATTAGTGTCGAACACGTTTACAGTGTGTATACCCACGGTTACCAGTAACCGTGGTTTACTCACCTTTGCACCTAACATGCATTTACTAAATACTAAAACCTATTTACTAATTAATTGTTTTTTTTTTCTGTAAATATTTCTTTGTTCCATTGTACAATCGAGCAAAAAATCAAAAAAATAAATATGCAAATTTATGCAGACATGTGACATGCGCAGATGATATTTTCCGTGTGTCACATTTTATAAAGTAGTCGGCAAAGCAACGACGTCCACTGGCTTCTATAGTGTTTTTGTTACTTTTCAAATCACAGCCGAGCCATCATGTCTAGTCTTATGGGGTCAAAATCGAACGGAGAGTTCATAGTCGGTGGAAAGTACAAATTGGTACGCAAGATCGGCAGTGGATCGTTCGGCGACATTTACTTGGGTGTCAACAGTACGAATGGCGAAGAAGTCGGCGTAAAGCTCGAGTCACAGAAAGCCAGACATCCGCAATTATTATATGAAAGTAAGATATATAAAATACTCCAAGGTGGCGTAGGAGTGCCTCATATTCGCTGGTATGGCCAGGAAAAAGATTTCAACGTCTTGGTGATGGATTTGTTGGGACCGAGTTTGGAGGATTTGTTTAATTTCTGTTCGCGCCGCTTTACAATGAAAACAGTGCTGATGTTAGCCGACCAGCTGATCAACCGTGTTGAGTACGTGCACAATAGAAGCTTTATACACAGAGACATAAAACCCGACAATTTTCTCATGGGTATTGGCAGACACTGCAATCAACTGTATTTAATAGATTTCGGACTGGCCAAAAAATATCGCGATAGCCGCACAAGGCAGCACATTCCGTATAGAGAGGACAAAAACCTGACCGGCACGGCGAGGTATGCGAGTATACACGCTCATGTTGGCGTTGAGCAGAGTCGACGAGACGACATGGAGTCCCTTGGTTACGTTCTGATGTATTTTAATAGGACTTCACTTCCATGGCAAGGGTTGAAAGCAACTACAAAGAAACAGAAATACGAAAAAATTAGTGAGAAAAAGGCGTCTACCCCCGTTGAAGTGCTATGCAAAGGATTTCCTGCCGAGTTCGCGATGTATCTAAACTACTGCCGTGGGTTGAAGTTTGAAGAGTCACCCGATTATATGTATCTGCGTCAGTTATTTCGTATCCTGTTTCGCACTTTGAACTTTCAATACGACTACACCTTTGATTGGACTATGCTTAGACAGAAGACATCTCATCAGTCTAGTGGTATACGCTCCGCCAGTGCGAATCCATCCGCCACCCCAGTGACGGGCTACTCTCACCGCGAAAGCCGCGGTCGAAGTAGCAAGCTGCTCTCAAAGGACAAATATAAGAAATAATAGAAAGACAAAATTAGGCATTGCCCACGTACGTCCATGATTTGACAAGCATTAG
Organism: Saccoglossus kowalevskii; assembly: GCF_978046115.1. Classification (NCBI taxonomy): domain Eukaryota; kingdom Metazoa; phylum Hemichordata; class Enteropneusta; family Harrimaniidae; genus Saccoglossus; species Saccoglossus kowalevskii. The sequence continues at coordinate 12,202,188 of NC_140650.1, read as the reverse complement.
AGTATGTTAGTGCTGAATCCCTTCAATTACTGGTGGATGTGAGAGTTGCTCCTGGCAGTGCTTTGTTGGCTGCACTGTCGTTGTTAAGAGCTGTATAAATTAATAATAGAAATGATTTCAGGGTATCTTCCAATATTTTCATTCACTATATAGATTGAAAATTATCACGGTGTTGCAGCAAAATTCATTATTCTGTTAAACCCATACTTTAAAAAAATATGTATACATGAAAATGGAGCCCTAAACTATTGAAACATGATGACCATTTTGAACCACACACCCACTCATAACAAGGATTGGATTAGGATTGACCCTTATTCTTGTAACATGAAGGAGGGGACCCTCTTTTCGTGTGATAATGACATTGTGTTTTTCAGTTCATCTGCACTTTCTCATTTGGACTTACTACGTGAAAATACTAAAAATCCATGTACAATAAATAGACTTCCTAAAATACTAGTAGAGAAATACAGGTTTAATTGAATTTTTGCATCATGAGTCGTGTGAAAGCTGTAATATCTATTTTGGTTGTATTTACACTTTTTCATATTTAGTATTTCGAATTTTGTTATCCTAATATTGGTAAGCCTTACTGCACCCTTTTGCATAAAATTTCTCTTTGAAATAATCCAACATTCCACAGTGGAGCACATCAAAAGGTCTACTTGAAGTCTACTGACCTTGTATTTGCTCTATAAAAAAAACACATGCCAAGGTGAGAAATGAGTACTGTAAATGCATTAATTTATTCACTGGGTTTTAATTTTGTAATTATTTACAATTGAACGCATTGTTTCACTAGCAAATTCGTGAATTGTAAAAGCCAGTGAAAATTAATGCTTTTACTCTTGTTCTGCCAGCGCCATCATGTACTTTTACATTGACGTGACCAGATAGGGGGTAATTTTATTCACTGCATCAAATCATTCATAAATTATGTGCAACATGAATTTAATTAAGTCAACATGCTATAAATGAAGCATAAAACAATTAAAGATGATTTTTTTGTACATTTTATCAATAATAATTGCATTTTCTAGCAGTGGCCAAGGCATGCTCAACTCAACTCATGGTCAATTAGTTGTATTTATTGTATTTATGAATTAAACCCAGTTGTGTAACTTATAATAACTAATGCCCATGCGGTTAGATTAATTATGTACTCTGTTTTCCCCAGAGCATTTGCCATTGCAAATATGTATAGATTTTTATAATTAATCAGCATCCATGCAAATTATCCGCAATATTTGATTTTTATCTCCTGAGAACACTGATATTCAATCCAATAAATTCTGACTTGAGTATTTTTCTATAGCTGTGAATCTATGGGTTTTCAGACATTTGCAATATTTCAAAGGTTTTACTGACAGCTAGGTTTTAGAAATTGTAAGCTCCAATGTTTGTTAATAATTACCCATGTTCCATCGCCCTTGTATCAAATAATTATTTTCACAATTATCTTAAAAAGACATTCAATATATTGACATAAAGCTGTGGCCAATGTGATGATTTTCTAAACACACGGATAAGCCTTTTCGGCATCTACCGATGGTATCTATTTTTAGATGGTTTCGGCTACGAGTTCAGACAGCTCTTGACCCCTGTCTAGTTGCTGGAATGATACGAGAAGCAACCTATGCAGTCTCATATAGGTGGTTAATTAATTTTAATTTGCAAATACTATCAAATGATAGTATTAATTCTCGATACATTTGTCTTTATATATGCCTTTCCTGCATTTATTTTTAGATGGTTTCAACTAGAATTCAGACGGTTATTGACCTATTAAACTTTTAGAAAATCAAATACTGTGGAATACTTTATTTTCACTGGAATTAATTTTTGCTGAAAAGACTTTTTGGGCGTTTTGTATGGAATTTTTTTTCACTGATTTTTGATTGGTTTAATGTGAAATATAGGAAAAAAAGTATATTCGCTGGATTTTATTTTCACGGAATCATCCCTTCAGCGAAAATAAATTCCAAGCGAAAATAAAGTATTCTACAGTACTTCAAATTTCAATACTGTATTTACTATTAGTAGCTCAGTGGTCAAAATATGTCTTATTTGATAAATCAAATACAATTTTTGGTTTATATGCTTCTAATAGTGTACATATGGTATTTACATCATACTGAATACCTTATTTGCTGTAATACATGTAGTACAAAGTTTGTTTAAGCCAAAATTTTTGTTTTGGGGAAATTTTACATGGAAAGAGTTTCTTTTGTGCCCTCCACTCCCAACCCCAATTCAATTGAATGTGCCCCCTCTAGATAGCTATAGATGTCATTAGGAGGAGTATTAAATTGGAGAGTGTTGAAGGGTAGGGTACAAAAGGAACTCTTTCCCCAAATACAGTACAGACACTAAACATTCATTCACGGCACTCCTATATCTATATCTCCCAAATGAAATTCAGGTTTTATTCTCAAACACTTGTGCACTTTTATTCAAGCAAATACGGTATTACCAGTAGTCAGAATGGTACTATTGTTCTAACATTACACACATTTTTAATTTTTTTTTTCATATTTTTGAATTTCTTTTAATACTAAGCTAAAATGCTTTATGGGGTAAAATGTTGGGATGTTTATACTACTTACATACAAGTACCGGTAATACCTAAATTGCCAGAAAATAAAATTTTGGTCAGGCCATATAAAAAAAAAATGTTGTGGTTCTTACCGGTATTACATGTTTTTCAGATAGGTATTTTTTAATATTTTGTTCTTGGTACATACCGTTTCACTTGTTTTTCTTACATATAAGGACTGTTCTTTTTTAAAGATACAAGTATCATAAATAAGTTTAAAGTTGTTTACATTACTCAGTTTTGCATAGTTTTAAATTTCTTTAAAATCTACAACTTCTGGCTCTATTTTGTGAAGTTTTCACAATATGGTAAAAAAAAAAGGAAACACACATTTTTTTTTCTCTTGACCTTACTTGTTTGGTCCCACGAAATCTCTGTTTTCCAAAGTTTACTACTGTAAAATCTGTATCAGAAGCCGCACCCATTTTTTTTGAACAATTGAGATCCAAAAATTCACCATTTCTCATATGTGCTCTAATAGAAGCTGCATCCCCTCTGTTGCATTGTACCATTTTAATAGAATAGGCTTTTAATACAGATTTTACAGTATCCTGACTGGTTAATATTTACATGTTTGTATCATAAATACATGTCATGTCATGTATCATCATGTGTTTAATTACAAGTGTGAAAAGATCTATTCATCTTGAACGTGTTGCTGTTTTTATTTACAGTAGAATAATACCAGTAACCATTCATTATTCAGTTCATTGTTTTTTCAACTTTTTTAATTGTGAGCTTCTTTGAAACGTCCCTAAAAATGTTGCTTGTGAATTGTTAACAAGTGCTTAACACTTAATAAATTATTAACTCTTTTAATCAGAAACTAGTAATACCATACCCTAGTTTGTAGTGTCTAAATGGATATTAGACAACATTCCATGTTTGAACATTCTTTCTGTGTGTGTGTCATAAGCCAGGCAGCCTTGGGAGAACATCTTGCCCAGTTTGTTGCCAGGAAACAAGTAATCAGATGAATATTTGATCAGCATACACACTGCATGTACTTGGTACTAATTGCAAATGTATTGTTATTTCCATTTTCACCTTTTGTCATGTTGTGCCCAGACCTGGAGTTCATTAAAGTATAGGTTCACAACAGGGGACCATTTTTTTATATTTCTGTTTTCATCAAACTACTCTCATTAAATGTCAGAAGACCATATGTGTGTTTGTCATAGTGCAATTACATGATGATAAACTTGTGTAATAGAGCCTTTTAGATTTAATTTAGAATTGTATATTCTCAATCCTGACTTGCAAATGATTTTTAATGTTTGCTGTGTCACTATTGGCCAAGTAGAGTTGCATGTGAGCCAGAATTGTAATTGTTTCACTGGTAATACAGTTATTCAGTGGTAACAGGCCAAATTACCTGGCTAAAATAAATTGTTTGCTTCTGTTGTAGAAAAAATTGACGAGTGACAGTTTTAATTTTGTTTTAATATTCAATAAGATGTATTCATTAAAGTATATACTCTCACTAAAGCCAAGAATAAAAAAATTGTTTCTGATTAATTTTTTTTATGAAATTTACCTGCATAGTTGGATTTCATTGGTGCATGTAATATCCTGAGAAATGAATAGCATAGAAACATTGAATCACTTCTACTAGAGGAAGTGTATGGGGTTTATATTCATTATCAGTTCTCATAAGTCTGCCCATTGATCAAAAATGTTAAAACAGAAATTGCCAATCAATTCTACATATTCTACGGCGTATCAAATGTGTCAGTTTAAAAAATAACAACTTAAAAGGGTATCAGCCCCCTTTTTTCAAATTTTTGAATAAAAAAGTGAGCTAAAATGGCATTTATGGTGCCAACTGAGTATGTAATATAAAATGTTAAGATGGTCGCACTACGCCTATGCAAACAACACCTAGGCAGCTAGAAATTTTGTTTTTGGTAAAATAAAAATGAATTTCCAGCTATATATATGCTTGTTTCGTGCTACTGTTTTTATTTACAATATTGTTCAAGACTTATTTTCATAGAGCTAATACTAGACATACACTGATTTGTTTGGATGACTTGAAAGGTATGACAGGCAGACCTGTAGGACGGGACTATAACAAGAAATATTGAGAATTTTGAGTATTCTACAGCTTGCTGCATTGCCTATAACCTAGATTAGACAGTTAAAAATATACTTGGGCCAATCTACATTGTATTTTTCACACTCAACTGAATATTTCATTTACCGTTGGTTCATTGACCAGTCTTTTGTTCATGGACTGCTTGGAAACTACGAGACAACATGTAAGGAATGTATTGCTCTGTTTGAATTAACTGATTTCAGTCAATTCACAGTCAGGGCCTCAAACCTTATCAAATTTCTTGTAAACCCCTGGATTAAGCATTGATCTGCTAGGCTGCATAATCTTACTGCCCATAGGTTGACGTCAGTGCAATGATATGTTGAGCTGAATGTCACTGTTATTTTTTCTATCATGTACAGTGAGTCATTGTTCTTGTATTTTCTAGTCAATTATTCATTGTAACATCTTTGAACCAAATAATGCACGACTGTACTGTGATATATTAAACTGAAATTTATACTTTATTAACCCAAGTTATAATACCTTATTAACCTAGATAAACCTAGCATGTAGTGTACATGTCCTGGACTTATAATGAAGGTCATTTGTGTACTTTGCAACCATTTTGAACTTCAAAACTTGTTCAAACTGTTTGTTGACCATTAATCTATAGTCCATGTCGATATTTGATGACAAAACTGTTCAATGAACTTTCATTGCAAATTTTCAATAATTACAAATTCAAAGAACTATCAATTTATAAACACTTATGTATTAGCTTTTTAGAAGCACACTCACAAAAACTAAAAATTTAGTGTTGAGTCATTAAATAAAAAATGGTTTATTTTTATGATAGCCACACCTCAGTTATTTACATAAAGTGTATACAAACTTAATAGAGAAAATATGATAATGAATTATTTGTATTTTCTTTGAATCTTTTTATGTAATAATAAACTTGCTTGTGATCCTGTAGCTCATATCTTTTAAAAATGCTTTTGATATACATGTTCCGGTAGTATATAAAATTAAAAACCAAAGGTGCGAAATTTTGTATTTTCTTTCGAATGTAAATTGATGTATTTGTGTAATATTTAATTTATAAATTGAACAATTTGCATGTTTATTTTTTGAGAGACCAAATTGCTCTGCTTCATAGAAATAATTTTGAGAATTATGTATTCCATTTTTTGTGGTACGTACTTATTGTTTTAAAGCATGTGGAAAATAAATCCACTATTTTACAGTAAAATTTTTGTTTTGTATTTTATTACTCCTTATATCAAGTTTCTAAAGTCGTCATATCACGGATTTCAGTAAAATTTATTGTTATTGCACCAGAACCAGTATATTAATAATGAAATATTTTTTAATAGAAGTTTTTCAATTCGCTGCCAGTATTTTTTTTAACTTTTTAAAGAACTGCTAACACCGAGTATAGACTAAAAGAGTAGACCCCTTTCTAGACTAGACACACTCATAAAATATCTCAATGGACACACCCCTGGTTTCATGAGATTTTATGCACACACCAACTTGAAGAACAACAACCATCCATAGATATCATGAATAACATGCACAGGTCACATTACAAGCAATCTCAAAAAAATAAAATTACGGCCCTCTTTGTAATCATTATCAGTGGCGGCGGCACAGGGGACAGAGGCCCCCTCGAAATAAATGTTGGGGGGGGGGTCGCCCCTGCAAAATCAATCTGAAACCCTTTGTGTCAGCAAAATTTGCTCCTCAAAATGCAGGAAATAGCGTTTCAGAGGGTGTAGATTTCAAAATTGTTAAGGAGAGCATCCCCCGGACCCCCTTGTTCATTACTATCACAATGGACATGTTGAGGTGCTCTAGAAATACACTGTATTATATTGCATCACGAGCGCCCATGATATGAACATTCTGACACTCGCACTTGGACCCCTTCGTCACGGTTATTTCACAAATTACTACAAGCAGACAGCTGCAACTTATTTTGCGCGCACATTCTTCTTTTCGACAAACAGGCTAATAATCGTTATAATAAATTGGAATTCGTTTGTATGAAATAAAACCACGGCTATGTAAATTACAAGTATAGTAAAATACGAGTATAAGGAAAGAAGAGCTTAATTCTTAAAACTTATTTTATTTCAATAAGATTATTTTAAGTTTCTGCTCATTTTTTCTTCAAAAGTGGGGCGCTGAGGCATTTTTTTTTTACCGCAAAATGTTTGACGGAGAGCTGCCAAGAAACGTTATTTTTTTAGACCGGGAATTTACACTCCGCTTTCTGTGCATGTAACCGGGTAAATACGTGCCAGGGTCGACACACTGACGTCATCGGCCTTTAGCGTTATTGTTTGTGTCCATCTATCTGATTGGACAACCGATCGAACGTCCTAAATTTTGACCAATAAACAATTGCGTTATAGACGTTCTGTCACGTTGGGATTCCCCGGTTATTCTTAGAATGAAAAACTCCCCCGTTTTCCAGGTAAAGTTGCGTCACTCGGCCTGTACAAGATATACTTGTACGATCGGTACTTATTACGTGGACATTTAGACACGGACAACACAGACATGGCTCTGAACGGCGGAGAACCTACGCAACAACGCCACAACGACAAAAAATTGATTGAAGTTTTCGCCTGTAGGCTTGTCGACGATCTGTCCCCGGATAACATTCTCCCGCACCTGACCTGTCTAACCAGCGGCGAGAAACAACGTATTCAAAATGCACAAGACCAACACAACGATCAAAAAGCGACTGAAATTTTACTTCAGTGTATCATTGATAGTGATGAACAGGGGGCGTTTGCTGAATTTATGAACGCTTTAAAAAATACGCAAGGTATCGTATCATTTTTTTCCATTATTTTCCAAGTTTCAGTATAATGTATTTATATAGTATAGCATTATATAGCTGCAGTTCTGTAGCTCACGATTCCTCAAATCGCAATGTGGTTTTCCTTTTAAAAAATACCGAAACGTGAGTCGAATGTAGAGAGGGGGGCAGGGTACGATGTAGTCTTTGGTATCAACAGAGTACACTTATGCGCATATTCTGTTAACAGCTGTTTGCATCAGATGGAGTTGTCTGTGGTGGGACACCTTTGTAATGTGTACCACGTCGAGATCACTTCGTAATTGTTACCGTAGTGACATCGCGTACAGACGTTTGGATAATGACGTTGCAGTATTATTTAGGATCAACAACTTGCATGTTTAAAGTAAACATTATAAACATGTATTCCAGGAATTTTATGAATAGATTGTTTACTGATTGTATTCAGTAGTGGCAACTTCACAAATGCAATGCTTCACAATTCACCCCCCCCCCCCGGCAAGTATTTATTGGAGGTGTGGCTATGCTAATGATCTAGTCCTCTTAATCACTTGCATAGTCTATGTTTACAAAAATTTGTAGTTTATTTACAAGTTCATAGCACTAATACCCATAAGCATCAATGTATATAACAGGTCAGTCAGACTTGCTTCCATAGAGTACAAACCAGAGCTGCATACTAGGCATTCCGTAATGAATGTGTTACAAAGTGATGTGGCATTGACCATTTCTTTGAATTACGTTTATTTCAATAATAGTGTTCATCTGAAATGCAGAATAACATATCATATCTATTTGCCACCTTCGCATCGTTGAACTACGATTCCATGGCGATGACCACGATGAACATATGCTTAAGACACTGTCAAGCTCGCTACGGTCAACAATAAAAAAATATTCTGTGATGAATTTCTTTTTGCGTATCTGTTGACTGACTTATTTAGTTGATTACTAGCGAATGGCTGTGTTATGTCTGTCATCGTTTCGGCCTATTTGAAGTTCTGGACGGAACTTGACTCAGTGATTTGGAACTAATTACGAGATAACCGTCGCTATTCGGACTACTAATTCTGACAGTTTGATATTCATAGTTATTAATGTAGTGAACGATTAATCAAAAGATATGACGTGTTCAGTACTTAGTGTGATTGGCTGTATGATTGAAGGCCACACCTTACAGTGTTTAAACTGCTTTGTAATTGGTTAAGTTTTTAATAAGTAATAAACAGTCTAAGTCGTTGGTCTCAGAGTGGGAGAGAGAGAGAACTCCACGAGAGACGCAGTCTAGGAGAGTCTAGATAGTCTTGGGGACTTTTCCCCAGGGCGCTGCGTCTTATAGAGTGCTCGACTGACTGACTAATACGAACGTTGAACCGTATTTTGTTGTGTGTGTCTTATTTGACTGTAAAGTTTAAGTGACTTTCCCGATCCCGTACCTCAAGGGGACGCGATAGAGAGACGAGACGAGATTCCCCCCTGGCAAGTGTGGAGAACCCTCAGAGAGAAAGAGATTCCCCGTGATACGTGAGTGGAGAACCCTGGGCAGGTGTTTAACACACATTGAGATCCTGTGAAGAAAAGTGAAATGGCGAAGGTGTGTCTTTCTTGCGAACCGAACTAACAGCTCGATGGCAGAGACGACTCGGAAACTGCGCTTGACGACTAACGACTTTACCCGGATGACACCGATGAACAACGCTGAAGAGATGAAGACTTCGGAGCCCCTTCGGAAGGACGAGTATCGAATAGAACTGAATAATCAAGAATTGAGCGACATTAAAGACAAGATGATGAAATAACGACCTGTACTAACGCGACGAAAAGAGAAGAGACGCTATATAGACTTTGAATTAGAACTTTAGCTATCTGTGTATTGCTTAGAGAACTGCTCGCTGGACACTGTAACTGACACTGTGTAACTCAAGACGTTGAACTCTTTTCCAGAATCCCAACACTATTGTTCAGTATGTAACATATTTCTTGCTTGCTTTTCCTATCGTTTTTACCGTTTTTTTGTGATGTTGAATTGTATGTTATGTAAGCGCCCAGATCTTTTTTTGAAATGATATTTAGTGACGTGCGAGGTCCTTTATAACGATTTAAGCGCGCCTCAGTGGACAAGTATTTGCAACACAGTGTTTTGAGTTTTGTGAAGTTTTATGATTTAATGAGTTTATGAGTACGGAATATGATGGGAGGAATGATGCCCCCACATGTTTTTAAGAGTTTTGAGATTTGTCGAGTACAGAGATATCAACGTTTTAAGAGTTGTTTTAGTTTACGTGTTGTTTCCGGAATACTTCTGATGCTTTTTGAGTTGATTTGAGTTGAGAGCACCTTTGTAACGTTTTTTAATGTCTTTTCGAGATGAGAGTGTGGTGCGCTTATATACTTATTGTTTGATAACGCAAGCTTTTGTTCATGATTGACAGAATTACATGTAACTTAGTAGTGTCTATCGTTTTTGCTTTTCCCCGTCTTTTTTGCCAGAGGAGTAATGTGTTATGATAGCTTTGTCTTTGCATTTCGTTTCCACGCCGTTTGACTTTTGTTTAGATTAACGACTTGTGAGTTCAGTTGAAGTTTATAAGCGTATATGACAGGAGTTTGATTAATAGCTTGTTTATTCATTGTTTATTAGTTACGGCTTTGCAATGCTTTAACCGAGAGACGCATCCCTGGTAATCACGTGATCAGGCTGTCGACTGCAGCGATTGGCTGATCGCTTGGTTACACCGCCACACCTTAGTTTTTTTTTACCTTTTGATGTAGAGTTTGTAACCTTAGTAACGAGAGACAGTGCAGCGAAGGGTTACCTCAGCGAACTGTTTGAGAAAAGTGAGTCGATTGGTAGCCTTTCCCTTGTTTTTTTATTTATAACCGTTGATATTTGTGACTTTATAATCAGTTCTTAATCAGTGTGTTTTACTCTTTTTGATTTATACCTTTTTATTAGTACTGTATTTAACCCGTATAACGTGTTATGCGGGAGGCATGGCTCAGTTTGAGTGAAGGGATGTGTGATGAATTTGTTTTTGCGTATCTGTTGACTGACTTATTTAGTTGATTACTAGCGAATGGCTGTGTTATGTCTGTCATCGTTTCGACCTATTTGAAGTTCTGGACAGAACTTGACTCAGTGATTTGGAACTAATTACGAGATAACCGTCGCTATTCGGACTACTAATTCTGAAAGTTTGATATTCGTAGTTATTAATGTAGTGAACGATTAATCAAAAGATATGACGTGTTCAGTACTTAGTGTGATTGGCTGTATGATTGAAGGCCACGCCTTACAGTGTTTAAACTGCTTTGTAATTGGTTAAGTTTTTAATAAGTAATAAATAGTCTAAGTCGTTGGTCTCAGAGTGGGAGTGGGAGAGAGAGAGAACTCCATGAGAGACGCAGTCTAGGAGAGTCTAGATAGTCTTGGGGACTTTTCCCCAGGGCGCTGCGTCTTATAGAGTGCTCGACTGACCGACTAACACGAACGTTGAACCGTATTTCGTTGTGTGTGTCTTATTTGACGGTAAAGTTTAAGTGACTTTCCCGATCCCGTACCTCAAGGGGACGCGATAGAGAGACGAGACGAGATTCCCCCCTGGCAAGTGTGGAGAACCCCAGAAGAGAAGATTTCCCCCCTGATAATTCACTGCACGGTGTTCACACTTTCACTCGCATAAATGCTGTTACTGATACGTGGCAATAGTAAAGATAATAAATTTGAGACGATGCATCACTGCGTACGAAAACCTTATGACTGATCACAGTCACTTGTAACACAAAATAAAACTGCTAGATGCCGACTAGTGTACATTTTCTAGTGTAGGCACACAGTTACGGCATGAATTTGCCATTTTCCTGAACACCAGTATAAAAGAAACGAAGAAGCCAGTAAATTAATTCGTACTGAGTCACATGTAACGTTTTAAAAAAAATTTTTGGTTCGTCATCGGAAACTCTGAAGATCATCCAGTCCGAGTCTCATTGCTGTTCCATTTACCGTCATATGCTGCGCTATTTCCGGAATACGCTCTTCATCACCAAGTAAAAGTAACAGTAAACGATACTAAACACTGTATTCATATAAAAACATGACTATATATAGGGATATTTCTGGCTCGTACTCTCTGTGGCAACTTTTTAAATTTGCAAACACGATTTTCATTGTCTTCGTTGAATCCGCTATGTGATAATGATAAAAGCATTAGGAACTGTGTAAATGTTTTTGGAGATTAGAGTCCAACCTATTTCAGCGGCCCAACGTCATGTGACATTATTAGTAGTTGTATCCCTTTTTCCAGTTTGTGTTTTTGACATTTATCCGACAAATCTGAACTTGTACACTATTTATTGTCATAAATACTATATATAATCACTGCTGTGATATTCATAGACACATACATCCACTTTGACATGACATAATCAACCTGTAAGTTTGAGAAAACGCATCTTTACCGGGGCTTGGCTGGAGCTGTTTACTTCAGCGTGACTTTCAAGGAAATAATCTCTAATGTTTAGAAGCGTATTTACCGGTATAGTATACCTGGGCCTTTAACTGTGAGACACAGCCCTGTTAATTACGTGATCCTACCAGCAGCTGTAGCCATTCTAGATGTATACTATTTGCGTGCAAAAAGTATACGTCTGAATGAATTTGTATATTTTATGTAAAAATCTTTGTATACAAGAAGTATCCTATATTTGGAACAGATTTGTATACAAATACTATACAAATAGTGTACAAAAATGGACTTTTTAGCTCTGCTGTCGACTTTGTCTAGCGGAGCTTATCATATGAGTGACTGTCCGTCATTGTCCGCGTCAATGTTTTCTTTTTCGACTTCTTCTTGAAAACTACAATTGTTACTCCTTTGATACTTGGTGTATACATGTATGTACCTTGGGCAGACCTCTTTCAGATTTGTTCATTTTTGATGAATATTATTGTCATTTTTGGTAAAAAGTGATATTTTTGACTTCTTGTTAAAGGGGAACCGCTCAATCCCATGGATTGCACCAAGTGTTCATGGGTAATTAACTCTTACTCTGTCCACTAAGTAAATGAATGCTTATCTTTCCCCTTGTCCCACTAATCCCGCAAAACAACAACTGATATAAACAAGTCCAATTGCTACGATACATTGTATTACATATATAGGTACTAAATGTGGACCTCTCTCAGATTTGTTCATTTCGTGATGATAGCTTCAATTCTCTAATTTTAATAAATATTTTTGTAATTTTTGGTAAAAAGTGATATTTTCGACTTCTTGTTAAAAACCACAAGTCTGATTGTTTTAATACTATACATACATGTATAGGTACCTCAGGTAGATCTCTCTCAGATTTGTTCATTTCGTGATGATATCTTCAATTATCTAATTTTGATGAATATTTTTGTCATTTTTGGTAAAAAGTGATATTTTCGATTTCTTGTTGAAAACAGCAAGTCCGATTGCTTTGATACTATACATATTATTCATTTTCTAATGATATCTTCAGTTCTTTAATTGAAATGTGCATTACTAACAGCAGAGCTATCTCAATCGACAGGCTGCATGTCTATACAATAAGTATCCCATATTTGGAACACTTTTATATACCAAAAATTGTACAAAGCTCAATTCATAAAATTTATCAAGTTATTTAATTCCATTATCAAACCAATATTGTTATATGGTGCAGAAATCTGGGGTTCAGAGATAATTGATTTCACAAAATGGGATAGAGGTGCTATTGAAAAAATACATCTTAAATACTGTAAAAGAATTCCTGGACTGAACAAGTATGCTAGCAATGGTCAAGACTACGGGAACTTCCAGAAGACAATATAACAAAATGGGCATACAATGAACAAAAAAATCAACATAATAGTAATATTTGAATGCCAACAATAAAAGGCATGTTGACAGAAATAAATCAACTCACTGTATGATACAGAGGAAACAATCTTAGAATCAAAATCTAAAAATTTCATTAACAAAGTGAAATGTCAAATGAAACAAAAATACACTGATCATTGGCGATCAAACATTATGAAAGATGATAGCAAATTACGTACATACTTAAAATTTCAGGAAGATTTTGTTATGAACAATATGTTATAAATATTAAACAAAAATTCAGGATAAGCAATCATGACCTTGGTATAAAAACAGGCAGATACACACGCCCCAAATCAAATTTATTAATTGTTTATGCTTACCTGACTGATTGACTATTCATTCATTAAACCCTATATTGTATGTGTTTGACTTATATGTCAGCCAAGTATGTACAACAAACTGATTGTGGTGAGAGGAATATTGATTTATTAGTCCCTGTTCGGACGCAGTCCGAAAACGGGGACTTATGTTTTGACCCTTGTGCTTCCGTGCTTCCGTGCGTGCGTCCGGACCTGTATCTTAGAAATGCCTGGACGAATCATAATCACACATACATCATACATGATATTATACAAATGCACATCAATTTGTTTCACGATCTGATTCAAGATGGCGGAATGGCGGCCATTTTTGTGCTAAAAAATCATCAAAATCATTTCTCCGCTGGTTACATATGGATTTTGTTCAAACTTGGTATATACATTAGACATTATGGGACCTTGATGCAAACAATTTTATTTTTCAGATCGGATTCAAAATGGCTGACTGGCGGCCATCTTGTTTTAATGAATGGGCTTCTAGACCCATATTTCTGACTTGCTTTGACTGATTATGTTCAAATTTTTAATATTTATTATACATCATGTCATAGATATACAGATATATTGGTTTGACAGTCCCATTCAAAATGGCCGAATGGTGGCCATTTTTGTGATAAAAAATCATCAAATATCAAGCATTTCTGGCATTTATGAATGGATTTCATTCAAACTTAGTACATACATTTGGACATTACGGGTTCCTGATGCACATCATTTTATTTTTCAGGTCGGATTCAAAATGGCTGACTGGCGGCCATTTTGTTTTAATGATTAGGCTTCTAGAGCCATATCTCTGACATGCTTTGACTGATTATGTTCAAATTTTATATATTCGTTATACATCATGTTATAGATATATACATGTATTCAAAATGGCTGATTTTGTTTTAATTAATGCTGTTCCAGAGCAATATCTCTCAATATGGACAAGTACTTGTTTGACGATCTGATACAAATGTCAATCATTTTAATGTTAAACAATCATCATAATCATATTCCTGACATGGTTATATTCCAGCTATATTACTATAAACAAAACTATATATCTTAAATTTGATAACTAACAGGGACTGTGCCATACATGGCTTGTTTCATTGTGTTTTGCTCAACTGAAAATGCCAAAACTAGATTATGCATCCAAAGGAACGTAGTGTGTAGGGAACTTTGACTCACTTGGCAGATAACATGTACAGATAACAAAACATTACACATTAGTTCATTACAGATAGTCTAGCTGTATTCCTCAAAACGGTCAGCTGAGGTAACACCTCACTGTTTACCTAAACAAAATCATACATACTCTCCAACAAAACTAAGGCATGGCATAGTAAACATGTGATCAGCCAACCTTCACCAAATTGTATGTCTCAATAGTATATTAATTGTATACATATTCTGTACAAAAAAGTATACTTTTTTGAAATTGTGTACATTTTATTTATACAAGTCAACAACAGTACATTATTTGTATACACACTTTACGCAAAACCATTAATGTATATTTGTTGTATGCTAGAAATGTACAGATTTTTCGCAAAGGATTAAATGCCTAAATATTGTATAATTTACATATACATATATACAATATCATGACATTTATGTTAGAATCATGTCACAATGAAGTATAATTTATGTATACATATACTGTACAAACTATTGACTTGGCATCATGAAAAACATTAGTACTATTTATGTACACATAGAATCTACAAATATTATCCTGTTTTGGATCCTAACATGACTTATTGCCAATTTTTATGAACTTTTTCTTGATCAATTTAACTAAATTAACATTTAATTTCTCAATATGTATCTAGTTTTAGGCATTTTCAGTTGAGCAAAACACAATGAAACAAGCCATGCATGGCACAGTCCCCATTAGTTATCAAATTCAAGATATATAGTTTTGTTTATAGTGATGATATTCTTAATTCTCTAATTTTGGTGAATATTTTTGTCATTTTTGGTAAAAAGTGATATTTTGGACTTCTTGTTAAAAACCGCAAGTCCAATTGCTTTGATATTACATATATAGATGCTACATGTGGACCTTTCTCAGATTTGTTCATTTTGTGATGATATCTTAAATTCTCTAATTTTGATGAATATTTTTGTAATTTTTGGTAAAAAGTGATATTTTCAACTTCTTGTTAAAAACCAAAAGTCCAATTGCTTTGATATTACATATATAGATACTACATGTGAAACTTTCTCAGATTTGTTCATTTTGTGATGATATCCTCAATTCTCTAATTTTGGTGAATATTTTTGTCATTTTTGAAAAAAGTGACATTTTTGACTTCTTGTTAAAAAACCGCAGTCCGATTGCTTTGATATTACATATATAGGTACTACATGTGGACCTCTCTCAGATTTGTTCATTTTGTGATGATATCTTTAATTCTCTTATTTTGGTGAATATTTTTGTAGTTTTTGGTAAAAAGTGATATTTTCGACTTCTTGTTGAAAACCGTAAGTCTGATTGCTTTGCTATTATATATATAGGTACTACATATGGACTTCTCTCAGATTTGTTCATTTCGTGATGATATCTACATTTCTCTAATTTTGATGAATATTTTTGTCATTTTTGGTAAAAAGTGATATTTTCGACTTCTTGTTAAAAACTACAAGTCCGATTGCTTAGATATTACATACGTAGGTACTACATGTGGACCTCTCTCAGATTTGTTCATTTTGTGATGATATCTTCAATTCTCTAATTTTGATGAATATTTTTTTTCATTTTTGGGTACTATACATGTACTATACACAATGGGAGTCTTTGCAGTTACCCTGTATGTGTGTGTGTGTGTATGTGTGTGTGTCTGTCCGTCCAACTGATATCTCAAGAACCGTATGTTGGTTTTTAATGAAACTTGGTGTATAGATGCTCTGGGCTAATGCACAGATTTGATTAGGTTTTGGTTGAAATCCATGCATATTAATTACCTGTTTTGCATGATAATTAGGTAATTTTTAGCTGTTCTTTGACTGTTCCACTGATATCTAAAGAGCCATTCATTAGATTTTGATGAAACTTGGTACATAGATGCTCTGGACTAATGTACAGATGTGATCAGTTTTGGGTAAAATCCATGCATATAATTAACCTAATTTGCATAATGATTAGTAAATTTTCGCCTTTTGCACTGATATCTCAGGTACTAATAATCACATTTCAATGAAACTTACATAGGTACATAGGACGATGAACAGACAGATATGTGAAATATTAATTACCTTATTTGCATAATTAATAAATTTGCAGCTTTTGATATTTCAAGTACTATTACTTCATTACTTTTCAATGAAACTTGGTACATAGATGCTCTAGAACAATCCAAAGACCTGATTAATTTTAAGTAAAAATGTGTGCATATTAATCAACTAATTTGCATAATTAGTTACTAATTATCCCATTTCAATGAATCATGGTACATAGCTTTTCCAGGGCAATGCACAGACCTGTTGAGTTTTGGATTAAAATCAGTTCATATTAATTACCTAATTTGCATAATTAGCCAATTTTCAGCTTTTACAATGATTTTCACAATGTGCTAATTATTCCATTTCAATGAAACTTGGTACATTGATGCTTCAGAACAATGTGCAGATCCTCTCAGTTTTGAATTAAAATCAGATCATATTAATTACCTAATTTGCATAATAAATCATAATTTTTGGTTATAATCACATTTCAAAATGATGATCTGTGACAGTACTTATCTTAATTCAATGAATCTTGGTACATATGTACTCTAACACAATGTGATGATCAAATTAGTTTTAGATTTATGTACACATCTATAAATAATTACCTAATTTGCATAATAATTTACTTTTCAGCTTTCCACTAATTTAGTTAGGATTAATCATCACATTATAATAAAACTTTGTTACATGTGCACCCTGAAACAATATACAGACCTAAATCTATGCATAATAATTGCTTAATTTGTATAATAATTCATTTGGTTCATTGAGGTAATCCACAGACATGTTTAGTTTAATGTTGATAAACATGCATCTTGATTATCTATTATTAGCCCATCTAAAAAAAATCAGATTTAAATTGAATTCATTGCAGAGATGCTCTGGAATAAATTAGACTAAAAACCATGGATGAAAAATCAAATGTATTTTCTGTATGTATTATAAATTTTGATAATGTGAATCAAATTTTTTTCATGTTATGCATCTCAAATAGCAGACAAAAATTAGTTGCCAAGCTTCTCGCTTGAAAAGCAAATCATAAATGTTGAATTAATTTTAATGTGTCTCCAATACTCTCTCAGCACACAGGAGTTCTTTCTAAGCTTTCTTTAATCTAATGATATCTTCAGTTCTTTAATTGAAATGTGCCTTGCTAACAGCGGAGCTATCTCAGCCGACAGGCTGCTTGTTATTAAATAACACTTGCACACCTCCCTGATTTAACAAACGAAGAAAAAAACAGCAGAAGAAAAACTGAATACAAGTCAGAAACAACCAAGACAAAACAATATCTTCAGCCGAATCATCCTGTGGTGCATACATATCAAAATGTGGAACTATTAAAAATTAAAAACAAGGGGTTCATTAACCTTTTCACCACCAGTTCCCTCTTTTTGGTCTATGTTTATAGTCTGCTCTTTCTTTCAGAAGATTGGGACAAAAATAGGCAAATTTTTTGAGTAAAAACTGAAAATAAGCTTAACTTTCGTCTTTTGGCTCAAAAATTTGGGTTCATTTCTAGAAATATTGAAGAATATAAGAAAAAAGTGCAGAAAAATTTGGGCATGAAAGTCTAGTTGTGAAAAGGTTAAAGAAAAAATAAAGAGAGGAGGTAATGGAACTTGTTTTGATGGAAACACTTCTTTTTCTAAAGCGTACGTAACAGCCTTCATTTGTAGCCATTTTGAATTGACCTTTTGTCAAAATACATAAAACTACGGTTCATAATTGAGCGACTATTTATTTCATGATTCTTTCAAATAAGTAGCAAGTCATATAGAATCACTGTGTTCTTGCGTCATAATTATTTAACCCACTACATCCGTAGCATAATTGTTCCAGGGATAATAGTATTTTCCAACTGATAAATTGCTGTGTATAAACCTTCTTTGTAAGATCTCTACAGTGAAAGACACAAAGCTGGGGATGTTCCACTGCATTCTGTGATGCTTTTTGTTAGAAATGTGTTAAATAAAACCTAATTTATATATAAAAAATAGAAAAGTGAATTGCATGCAGAATAGGGTCTTCATTGCATATCCAGGATCCTTGATCTTCACAGTGACTTAATTGGGCTCTTTGATATTCGCTATGTTCTTCCTATGTGCTAAAGCCGTTTTATGAATCTTTGGTCTTGAAAATTGGTGTTTTTCTCAACTGTGAAGTTCAGCTCTGCATATCATCGTATATAGAGTTGCAATCTTGATGATACTTCATTACTTGTATAGCATTAATAGTTTTCATTTGTTTTTGCAAGTATAGGCTGTGAACACTTAGCTGATCTGATGATTGGAGATAAAGAAGTTAAATGTATGCATCCGCAGCAAAATCTACTATCAGCTCTGGCACCAACATTAGTCAGAGACATAGATGCCAGAACTCTGTGTGAGAAAATCCCGTGTTTAAATGAAATGGATGAACAGCAGATTAAGAATGACTACGACCAACATGGAGCTCAGAGAGCGGCTACTACATTGCTTTACAGAGTGGTGAAGCGTGGACCAACATGGTTTGATGAATTGCTAGCTGCATTGAAAGAAGATTCTAAACATCTTTATGATGTTATTTTAGGCACTTCCAGTTCTTCCAATGCAGATGATAACAATGATGATGATGATGAAATCAAAGCTGGTATGTTCAGTTAATGTATTCCAAGCTGAATTCAAATTTTGCACATATATGCAATGCATTATGGGAGATAACCTCCCATTGTATATAATGGAAAACTATAGTATCACCATGGAAACTTGATTATATTTCAATTTTTTGAAACTATATTACAATATTATATTGCATATCAATAATTTATGACTTTTTCATCCTATGTCACAGAGAAAAAATTTTGAGAAATGCCAACTTGTATTACCAAAAATATTATATTTTGGCTCAAACCTCCTTAAAGCGGGGGAGTCGTCACCTGCACATGCGTCAGATGGCCATAGCGTGTCACTTTTTACAAACAAGCGTCTACCCATGAGCCTTTGTGTTTTTAGCGTGTGTTGTTATCGTGGCTTGTGACTCAATTCCTGCGCGTGCGCAGGTGACGACCCTCCCGCTTTAAGACAGTAGTATATCTATTTGTACCTTTTTGATCGAAGTAATCTTGTCATCCATACTGACAAATCAGTTCCAAGTTTAAAAGAAGTAGCATGATTGAAGGAAGGTCAGGTCACCGATCATATTATAGTTAATTATGTTTAATATTTACTATTGATTCTAGAGAAAGAATTGAATGCAGGTATTGCTGCTGCTGATAAGATTGGCAGGTCTAATCCTATAGCAGGTAAATGAATTGAGTATGATTGATATACTCATATAAATAGCACAGTGGTGTTGCAAATTTATTAGTTCCCAATTGGATGTATTTCGAAACACAAGGATTTATAACATGTGTCCGTCCGTACGTTCGCACCTCTATCTCAGACATACATGTACCTGGGCCGATTTCATTTATGCTTCACACACGCATCATACCATACATATGCTCATGCATTTGTTTCATGATCCGTTTCAAGATTGTCAATTAAGCATTTCTTCCATTCTGAAACCAGATCTCAATCATGCATGGACATATTTCATTCAAATTTGGTGTGTCCATTAAACATAATGAGTGCTTGATGCATGGCATTATTCTTCCCAGATTTGATTCTAAATGGCTGTCTGATTTTAACAAATGCTGTTTTTGGAACAATATTGCTAACATGACAGAAGTGATCATGCTCAAACTTTACACATACATTACATAACACATTTGGCTGATTATCATTTTTCATGCTAGAAATGCATTATGAATGTAATAAGAAGGAACCGCACAAATATAAACTCTTCATATCATGTCTGTCACATGAGTGTATGTAATTATTTGGCACTGAAATCTGAACTGGGTTGTAAGGAAATAATTGTGTGAACGTGGTGCATGATGGTAAAATATGGTATGTATGTGAGTTATCAGTGTGAGAGCTAGGGTTTGCAAAGTACTAGTGAAGATAAGGATATCAAAAGCAAAAAGAATGAGTGAGAATGAGTGGATATATAATGGAGAGATAGGTAGGGGACATCATAGTGAGAGGGAGGGGACATCAAAGGTAGAGGGAGGGGACATCAGAGTGAGAGGGGACATCAGTGTGAGCGGGAGGGGACATCAGAGTGAGAGGGAGGGAACATCAGAGTGAGAGGAATGGGACATCAGAGTGAGAGTGAAGGAGCATTGGAGTGAGAGGGAGGGGACTTCGGAGTGAGAGGACATCAGAATGAGAGGGAGAAGACATTAGAGTGAGAGGGAGGAACATCTGAGTGTGGAAAGGGGACATTGGAGTGAGAGGTAGGGGATATCATAGTCAGAGGGAGGGGACATTGGAGTGAGAAGGAGGGACATGAAAGGCAGGGGACATTGGAGTGAGAGGGAGGAGACATCAGGGTGAGAGGGAGGGGACATCGGAGTGAGATGTAGAAGACATCTGAGTGAGGAAAGGGAACATTGGAGTGAGAGGTAGGGGATATCATAGTGAGAGTGGGAGGATAACATGAGGATAAGAATGCACTGACATTGACTGTATATACTGTGCAGGTGACAATGCAAGCAGTAGTGGAAATGTTTCCAATGATCTTAACAGAGCATCAGCTGATGCAATTGAATTAGTGACTGGTGCCAACAATGCTGAAAAATGTCAAACTATCGATGAGGATACCAACGTGATCACAAATAATGTCCAATGTGAGAGTAATACAAAACTGATGGTGACACTGAATGTTGATGAAACAGACACTGACAAGATGAACGCCGCAGAGAATGCTGAATCCAGTGATAAAGGTAAATTATCTTACTGCTTTAATTCAAGACAAACTTTTACAAATTTCGTCGTAATAACTATTCCTCTGGGGTTCTACGTTATGGAGTGTCAGTGACATTTGGAAAATTATTCCTCTCAAATGCCATGAAATCAGTGAATCACAAAAATGTTTATTACTTTAGCTGTAATGTTTTGTGGTTAAAAGAAAGTACATACAGCTGAATATATACATGTATACAGTATAGCATCCAGTGTACTGATGCTGATGTATGAAAGCATGTATGACAAAATATGAGATTATTTGACTCAAATTCAGAACTAAATTTCTTGAGTTTAACTGTGACTCTTCCTTCTTGTCATCATGCTCATTTAAGTTTGAAACTTGTGACTTGCTCATTTTTAGTCCTCATTTCGAATAAAGTTCAAAATCAGTGGCTATTAATTTTGGTTCCGTCTTTCAGTCGGTGCTTGCATACAAATACCATTTCTAAGATATATACTTTCACATAGACCATGTATGATGACTTACATATGCAAATCAATTTTCTTTACCATTTGATCAAAGCATGGCTGACTGGTGGCCATTTTGGTTTTCTCAAGATACTTAACCATGTCTGGGACCATTTCACCTCTCGCAGATGAACATGGCAAACTCACTCAAACTTTGCATCAAGGTCATGCATATTGGGTTACAAATAAACATCCTATTTTTTGAATTTGAATAAAAATGACCAAATGGTGACACTCATGTCTGTGCTGATTTCTCAATAATATATTGCCTGCCTGATTTAGTTGAAAGTTTGCATACAAGTACTCTTGTCAAATTAATGACCTGTTCATCTAAAAACCTGAAAATGTTTCTCAATACATTTCAAGACAAAAATGGCTGAAATGTGGTAATTTTTTTTATTCATGTCCATGTCGCTTTCGAGAATGGAATTTTGCCAAGTGTTTAAAACCAAGATAACAAATACACTGGAATGGAATTCAGTAAATACATTTGCAAGCTCTTCCTAAGATGTCAAACTGCCTTTAAAGAGATTTAACAGCTACGTAGTCATATTTAATTATTTTTGCTCAAACTTTATTATATTTAGTCCCCGTTCAGACGAAGTCCGAAAACGGGGACTTATAATTCGGTCTCTGTGCGTCCGTGCGTCCGTCCGGAGTCATATCTCAGAGTCCCTTGGACCGATTCCGTTCATTCTTTGCATGTGCCTAGTACTTTATGTGGGACATATGCACATGCAGTGGTTTAGCGATTCGATTCAAAATGGCCGACTGGCAGCCATCTTGTTTTTTGAAAATGATGTATTTTGGACATGCTTTGTCAGTTTTCATTCAAACTTGGTACATAGATTATACATGTTAGGATACATGTCCATGATGATTTATTTCACAATTGGATCAAAGATGGCCGACTGGCAGCCATCTTGATTTTTGAAAATGTCGTATTTTGGACATGCTTTGTCAGTTTTCATTCAAATTTAGTACATAGATCATATATGTTAGGATACATGTCCCTGACCGTCCGTGAGTTCCTGAGTCTGTCCGTCCAACCGTCCGTGTGTCCGTCTGTTCGTGCGTCAGTCTATCCAACGTCATATTTCAGAATCCTGTGGACCGATTCCGTTCATTCTTTGCATGTGCCTAGTACCTTATGTGGGACATATGCACATGCAGTGGTTTAGCGATTCGATTCAAAATGGCCGACTGACAGCCATCTTGTTTTTTGAAAATGTTGTATTTTGGACATGCTTTGTCAGTTTTCATTCAAACTTGGTACATAGATTATACATGTTAGGATACATGTCCATGATGGATCAAAGATGGTCGACTGGCAGGCATCTTGTTTTTGTTTTTTTATGCGGTATCTTGGACGTGCTCTGTCAGTTTTCATTCAAATTTGGCACATACATGTACTTTATAAATGTTAAGATGCATATCCATGACAATTTGTTTCAAAATCTGGTTTTATTTAGATCCACAATGACAATATGATTTCAATATTTGAAATAATAAATGTAGAACATAGTAGTGTATCAAATAATTTCAATACAAAAAAAAGCAAAAAACCATCAAGAATTCTATTAAAAATATTTGAGATTTACTTTGATTTTTGTTGAATATAAACTTTTTCATTTATGAATCACATTTGATTTTATTGATTCATTATTTAACTATTATTGTTTTTCCTGATAGTGGATGAACCGGAAGAAGACATTGTGATTGAACTAAGACCTTACCAAGCGGAATTAGTTAAGCCCTCCATTTTTGGTCATAACGTCATCGTAAGCGCACCAACAGGAAGTGGAAAAACCAGGATAGCGGCGTTTATCACGTTGAATCATTTAAAACAACGTGAAAACGCTAAAGTTCTGCTCTTGGTCAACAAAGTACCATTGGTGGAACAGCACTACAAGAAAGAGTTCAAACTTCTGACTTCCAAGTACAAAGTTAGTAAGATTTGTGGTGAGAGTGCAGCTAGGGTTTCCTTAAAACATTTGGTTGAGAAGAATGATGTGGTTATCCTCACAGCTCAGATACTGGAGAATGCTCTTAACAATGGTGAGGATAACGAGAAATTGGAACTCACAGGTGAGATATTCATATCATTGCAACATTCCTAACTCATGAGTGATGTAAATTCTTGAAATATTTGTGTAAATAAACCATGTTTTTTCATTTATGTAGTATGCATGGTTATGGGTCCATATCGAACATGATTCTGTAGTGCTGTAAGTAAATTTTTTTTTGTAAATTCTTTTTTTTTTTCCATAATAGATTTCAGTTTGCTGATATTTGATGAATGCCATCACACACAAAAGGGAGAAGTCTATAATAATATCATGCATGAATATTTAAAATTAAAAATTGAAGAAAAGGTTTATCAACTTCCCCAAATTCTTGGTTTGACTGCTTCCCTTGGTGTTGGTGGTGCTAGGACAGAGTATAAGGCTGTGACACATATTTTGCAGGTAAGTTTCATTCTGGCTCCTTTTTTACTACCTGTTATGCAAATGAATAAAATTTGTTCACCAACAGTATTATTTTTTGCGCAAATTTTGATGCTATGTTTTTATTTTAATTTTTGACCAAATTAAAATAATTTTCTGTTGGTTCAGGGCTTGATCAACAATTTCAAAAATTAAATTATAATACACATGATTTTATTTTACTTTTGAAATACATCTGCAGTTTTGGATGTGGTGTTGTATCGATGTCTGTCTGCCGTTTTAAAGCCAGACAGTTGTCACCTGCACATTCATAGCATGTTGATGTTTACAAACAAGCATCTACCCATAAGCCTTTGCTTTTTTAGTGTGCATTGATATTGTTTACTCAATTTTCACACATGCCAAGGTTATGACCGCTGGAATTAATTTTCGCTGAAAAGGCTTTTTGGGCGTTTTGTATGGAATTTATTTTCACTGATATTTGATGAGTTTAATGTGAAATATAAGAAAAAAAGTATATTCGCTGGATTTTATTTTCACGGAATCATTCCTCCAGCGAAAATAGCGAAAATAAAGTATTCTACAGTATATGGTCACATGATCCCATAAAAATGCATAAATATCATATCTGGAACACTATTTCCGATTGACATTCAACTAGTGCTTCTGAACAAGTGCCGAAGGAATTCTCGTATTAGTTTTGAATTAGTCTGCTTAATTGATTTGCATAGTTAACAACTAATTAACACACAGGAGCATATTTAATTAATGTGGTCTCGCTGGACCAGATAAAATACAATCAAATGCATATTCATTGACTACATCACACATTTCAGAAACAGTACAGCTAGAAACTAAATTTGATTATCCTAACTCAGTTCTGCCAGTATTATATAATATTTGCCACAGGAAGTGTTTTTTTTTCATACACATCACAAAATTTCCAGACTCCTGTCTGAATCTCTTTTGCCCATCGGGGTAAAACTACTACTTGTGTGCCACAGCCTAATTATCCAAATTCAACCACAATCTCATATTATTTGACAGATCTGTGCTAATCTGGACTGCATGGACTTGAGAACAGTGCAGGCCGAAACAAAAGGACTGGAGGAACACAACAAAAAACCGCACAAAGTCGTAGAAGTTGTTGCTGACCGAGAGAAAGATCCGTTCGGTGATGAGCTAAAGAAAATGATGAAGAAAATTCACAGTCTTATTGACGACAAGGATGTTGAATCTGACAAATGTGACTTGGGTACTCAGGTCTATGAACAGTGGGTGACTGGACTAGGAACTACAGGCAAGTCAAATTAATCAATATATACTATGAAATTTACAACATGTCTTATAACATGAGCATATGTATTGAATGAATAGAAACAATTCAACGATTAGGGTTTAGGGTAGAAGCATACTCATGATTTCAAATACCCAGAATTTATTCATTTTCCAATCAATTGTACTTCCTGGCACTATGAGGATATTGACTTCAAAATAGTTGGGGGTCATAGTACTTGTCATCACCAAAAAAAATGATTAACTATGATCAAATACAACGTAAAATTTTGACAATTGTTAAATTTAACAGGCTTTTAGCAGATCTCCTAAAATTGGTTACTATCATGTAAATATTTTTTGTTATGTGGTCCTATGTACATGTTCAGTGGCAATAATTCTCTATCAGATTTCTTCATTTTGTGACAAAAATTTAAATTCATTGAATTTTGTCACATTAATTTCACACTTTTTTGTTTAAAAACATACACACTTATCATACATTCTAAAAAATGATTAATTCATTTCATTTTTTGTAGCTGTTAAAAAACAGGATCGGAAACTACGAACTTGTGCGGAGCATCTGCGAAAGTATAATGACGCTTTGCTGATTAATGATAGTGTACGTATGGAAGATGCGCTGAACTACTTGCAGGAGTTTTATGATGATGAAGAAAGACGTGAAAAGGGTTTTGATAGCACTGATAAAGAATTATTGTCAATTTTTGAAGGTAAGCTGAATTTTGAACTTAATTTTGCTAATTCAAAATGTTGCTAAATTAAAAAGAAGGTATATTCTCACAAGATTGTTTGCACTCTAAGATTCATCAGACCAAGTTTGCTAAAATGGCATGTAGCTATTTTAATGTGTTTACAGTACTTACTTGATTGAGCCTTCTCATCAAAATATTAGGAAAAACCATGTGGTTGCTGGAAAAAAAAACAAAACAACCTTTTGACAAAATTAAAGCTATTGGCTAAATTTGTAAAATGTTTTTAGCTGCAAATTAATGCATATAATTTTATGTACCAATGACAAATACCCATGTAAATGATAATACATTTTTCACAGCACAAATAAATTAATTAAAACTTTTATACATTTTTAATACAGAACATTATTACAATTTAGTGAAGATCTCAAAGAAAAAAATGTTTGAAAATCCCAAATTGAAGAGATTGCAATCACAGTTAGAAAAAGAGTATTCCACTAAGGAAGGATCTCGTGGTATAATCTTTACCAAGACTAGAGAATCCACCAAGGCACTGGTTTCCTGGATTAAGAACACGCCTGACTTGAATTTTCTGAAAGTAGATAGACTGACTGGAACTGGTCCAAACAGCACTAGTAAGAGCATGACACAGGTATATATTTCAATAACCCTTTGAGCACCATTGTCAACTTTGGGCAAAATATTTTGTATTAGAAATATTTAGCTCTCAAAAAGTAAATTGGACCAGAAGCAAATAATTATTTTTGGACGTGGCTGAATTTGATTTCATTGGCTGTTTTTAATATAATAGTGTTTTTTAGTTGGTGGTAATGATTGTAGAATTAAATATTTCAATAGCCTGAAACATGGAAACAAACAAAGAACAACTCAAATTGTTTTATTTCGTATTAATAAGATGAACATTGAGATAGATTGATAGCATGAGATAGATTGATAGCATCTTAACATGCTAGGTGTATCTCCAGTGACTTTGGTATAGCCTCTGCCATATCCTCTATTGTGTTACATATGTAGCTCTGAGTTCAATCCCAACCTTTGATGTCACTTTATCAATATAGTCCTAGGACAAATTATGTGAACAAGGATTTGACCTAAAAAAAAAAGGGTCAGACTTGGAAACAGGATGTTTAGTTTACAATAGCATTCTGATTTGGTCGAAAA
Organism: Saccoglossus kowalevskii; assembly: GCF_978046115.1. NCBI lineage: Eukaryota > Metazoa > Hemichordata > Enteropneusta > Harrimaniidae > Saccoglossus > Saccoglossus kowalevskii. The sequence continues at coordinate 12,174,377 of NC_140650.1, read as the reverse complement.
GCACTTGGCGGGTTTCAATTGACATTCTTGTACTTTGTAACGTTTCACAGAAAGATCAACAAGACATCATCCTGAAATTCCACAAAGGTGATCTTAACTGTCTTGTTGCCACGACTGTAGCCGAGGAAGGTCTTGATATTCCGGAGTGCAATGTCGTCATTCGTTATAACTTAGTCACAAACGAAATTGCTATGGTTCAAGCTCGTGGACGAGCACGTGCTAAGGATAGTACATATACTCTGGTCGCTGGTGAGAACTCCGGTGCTGCTGTTCGTGAGCAAACTAATGAGTATAAGGAAAGCTTGGAAAAGAAGGCAATTGCAACCATACAAAGGATGTCCAAAGAAGACTTCAGAAAGCAGGTGAATTGCTCACTTTATACTAATACTAATTGTATACTAATTTGCAATTTTGCATACCGGTAGAGCATGGCACTTATGATAAAATGGAAAAATGTTTGTTTTCTTTTTTAGAAGATGTTTTGGAAATCTAAATCCACATTTAATGCATGTGTTTGAAAGCATTATTTAATAAATATTGAACATTGATGATATTGTGGTGTCATTGCATCATTTTTTAAAATTTTTCTTGAGATGAGAAACAGATCATTTTTTTGGCCTTGAAGTACACTTCTCAGAGCCACCGTGTACTGTTGATTTGTTTATCATGAACGCTTAAAATAAACATATATTTAAAGTATACATTGTGTATGCTTTTCACAGTAGCGTTTTCAGTACATTCGTATTTTAACAATACAGTAAATACAATACTGTAAAATGACTAATTTCATCACTAGGTTTAAATTTCACTGATTTACCATTTCAGGCATTCAGTGGATTCAGTGGATCATTTAGATAATGTGTTCTATAATAAATTTTACATATTCTCTCTGGGTTTTACTTTAAAATACTTTATTTTAGCTGGAATTAATTTTCACTGAAATGACTTTTTGGGTTATTTATGTGGAAATCATTTTCACTGATTTTTGACTGTAAAATATAGGGAAAAAGATATATTCGCTAGATTTTATTTTCACTGAATCATTCCTTCAGCGAAAATAGCAAAAATTAATTCCAAACGAAAATAAAGTATTTTTCAGTAATTTAGCCCATTTTACAGTCAGCCAAATAAGCAAAATTAAAACCCAGTGCATAATTAACCCTTTTACAGTATTTGGTTTATGTGCACTTGTACTGGAGATGGGTTTTTGATATAATAAATGCAGTATTGTGATATCATTATTTTTAGGGGATAAAATCATAAAACAGATTTGCAGGATCAAGTCTTCTAAAATAAAGGAAATGAAATAAAGTCTATATGCTTGACGTATTTGAAGTGTCATATTGATAATTATGAGCTTCTCTTATTGTTTTTGGTTGAAATCAGGAATGACATATAAATGGGAATTATAATTTATTCTATAGATTACAGGTGTAGTTTTAACATTCCCATATAATCATGATGTATTTGAAAGATTTGTTTGTTTCTGTCCAATGTATGTTTCAGAAAGTATAAATAACTGTGTGTTTATTTCATATTTCTTTTAGGTTAAAAAAGTTCAGGTGGCAACTTTGAATGAACGTAAAATGAAAGCAAATGTGGTCGTACAAAGGAGGCAACTTGTCACTGCTGACAGAGCTAGCCTCTTCTGTCGTAAGTGTAGCGTGGTGGCATGTAATGCTAAAGAGTTACGTAAAATTGAGAACATGCACCATGTAAATCCAGAAGATGAATTCAAAGAAAAGTATAAACTTGAGGAGTATCCGGAGTCTATTGAGTTTGCCAACATTGAGAATGTGGGAAAGTTACTGTGTGGAAGCTGTAACAAAAACTGGGGGACTATGATTGTATACGACGGGGCTCGCTTACCATGTATCAGCATCAAAAACTTTGGATTGAAATTTAATACTGGAGTTATCTTGGCTCCTAAAAAATGGAAAGATGTTCCTTTTGAAATACCCGCTCTCGATTTCACCGAGTACCTCGAAAAAATCCTGAACATCGGTGCTGTGTCCATGAAAGAGGTTGATGACTTATAAGTATGATTTTCTTAACTCTATGGAGTATTTAATGTAATCAAGTAATACTGTCATGTGACTTGGCTGATCACCTGACTATTAAATTATAATTGGATATCAATAATGTCTATCTCATAACTAGTTGAAGAATTGCTAATTTTTTTTTAAATAATTTTGTTTTTAGAAACAAAACAGTGTTTTATTAAATGTGTTTTGTGCTATTACACTGGTTTAAATTTTTCTAATGCTGGATATTCCTCACTTTTATCTTAAAATTTAATATATTTGAATAATAATCAGCCACTATCTGTATTTTATATAAACCATTTACAATCCATTGTGATATTATGTACTATTGGTATTATGTACTTAAGATTATACATTTACATAATCAGTTTCTGTTTGAATGGAGTTCAAAATACAGCCTGATAATTTGGCTGCAGTCATATTTCAGAACCCGCTGGACTGAATTCATTCAGAGTTCAAAATACAGCCTAATAATTCGGCTGCAGTCATATTTCAGAACCCGCTGGACTGAATTCATTCATTATTTGCATGTTCCTAGTTGGGAATATATGCGCATACAGTGTTTTAGTGATATAATCCAAGATGGCCGACTAACAGCCATGTTAATTGTGTTTTGAAAAAAAGATACCGTAGACATGCTTTGTAAGTTTTAATTAAAACATGGTATCATACATTATACATGTTAGGATATGTGAACATAATGAATTCGCTTTACAATTGGCCATACTACTAATCTACTCTGTTCTTGTCAATTCATTTTGATTTAAATTTGATTAATTTTAAAATTTAAAATCTATTCCTCAATCACAACCTTAAATAATTTCCTTTTCTGGGTATCCCATACTGATCACACTTTCTATTTGGTGTATCGAGCTTGTGGAAGTTAGTTTATCTTTTTGAACATGTTTTTGTCCTTGGTATACACCATTGCTTTTATCCCAATCCTTTCCTTAGTGGCAGCCTTGGTGAATTCTGATAATTGCAGCTGTATTACTTTTACAATGCTGAGGCCTAGATGTGATGATTGTTTTGGTGACTATCTGAGTCTTTTTTTTTTATAAACTGCAATATCTTTTGATCTAATGAATCTATCAGCCTCATGTTTAGTATGTGCTTTATTTGAAATATTCTCTTGCACAAACAATATTATTATATCTCTGTGACATATTCATATTTGTTACATATATCAATGTCAATTTGTAGGAATATCTTCCAAAATTTGTGTTAAATGTATGTAGATTGTTTTCAAAAAAAATCAAAAAAAAATCAAGAAGAAACAAGAAAAATATGAGAATTTTTTTATCTTTTAACATTTATGACCATGTGGTATTAGTTTTTAAATTTAAAACAATCATTTTGAGAAATCTAATTTTGTCAATACTAGTTGAATATTATTAACTGTGTATTACTGATCATATACTATATACTTATTGGTCAACAATTTACCTGGTCACATGACCAGTAATTAGCATATCCAAGGTTTTCTTATGCATTATGCATCCATCTTAGATTATTAATAATAATAATAATAATAATAATAATAGTTTTTATTTCGAGAACCAGCTCTTAACAAAAAATAAATAACTTTATCTTATGCATGAATAACATTTCCTCTATTTACAATGGGGTTTATGTCATTTACAGTGATTTGTATTTACAGTGTATTTTTAAGTGTAACCATTATCTGGTAGTTTTATTAATATTATGGGGATCGTATTCATTAATAAATGTATAGATTAGTATGATTTGTGTATTCTGAAGACAATTATGTGGAATTATTCACCAGCACACTATGGATATGATAGAAATGTACAGTGGTATTCTTTGGTGGTTTAGGAATAAGAAATACATAAGTTCTAAGAAATACATTTGTCTAATTTCTTTTGCACAGTCAGACCTGTTTTGGTGACCTTTATATTAAAACCACTTTGCCCCCGTACATAGTGACCACCTTTGCAATTTGCATGTTAAAGACCACCTGTCTGATGTGACCAGTAAACCACAATTTTGGCACCGGTTTGGTCAAATCATGGAGCTCCATGGTCAAATGGACAGTGTCAAAATATGGAAGATGATCGCATGTTTTGTGTTTGGGGTGGTCACTGTAAACACCCGTTTGGCTTGAACATAAAACCAAACATGAAAGCACTGAGTACTAGTACTTATAGTGTATTTGATTCATTGTTTTTCACAAAATGTTCAGAATTTTGCGAATTTCAAACCAAACAGTTTAATTAGACTCTCGGCATTCCCTTTGGTCCTTTTTTAGCTTCTCTGTTGACTTTGTCGAGCAGAGCGTATCATATGAGTAATTGTCCGTCGTTGTCATTCGCGTCAACTTTTTACTTTTCCTAAGTCTGATTGCTTTGAAACTTTGTGTAGACCTTGCTTAGATTTGTTCATTTTATGATGATATATTCATTGCTCCAATTTTGATGAATATTTTTGGTAAAAAGTGATATTTTTCACTTCTTGTTAAAAACCACAAGTCTGATTAGTTTGATTTGTACAAATAGGCACTACTGGTGGATCTAACTAAAATTTGGTCATTTCATGGTGATATCTTCAGTTTTCTAATTTTGATGAATATTTTTGTCATTTTTGGTAAAAAATGATATTTTCACTTCTTGTTAAAAACTGTAAGTATGATTGATTTGATATTATACATAAAGGTACTACAGGTGGACCGCTCTCAGATTTGTTCATTTTGTGATGATATCTTTAATTCTTCAATTGAAATGTGCTTTGCTAACAGTGGGGCTATTGCAGCCATGAGGCTGATTGTTTGAATATAGCTCTTATGATTTAGTCGAATGCTACAATTTGCTTGTGAAATGCCAAAGCGAGGCAACCATCGCTTGAAATACCTTAACGTTTAAAAAAAAATAGGCAAGAGGTACCGTTGACAAAATGGTTATTATTATGGTTATATGGCAATGATACCCGGAACTAAGCCCACAAGGCGACCATGCCACATGCAAATATTTTATCGTGGACGGGGATCGGTAATGCCATAGGAGAATATACGATGTAGGACGACTTTACTGCTGAAAACCATATATAACATATATAATAGATCATGCGTTGGTTTTTAAAATCAGTAATATATTCCTATTTTTAAACGGAATATCCTATAAAAAAATGAATGCAGTTTTACACGAAACTTAGTTTACGTTGTTGTATTAAAAGTTAAAGTAGGGGAGTCGTTACCTGCGCATGAGCCTTTGCGTTTTAGTGTATGTTGTTACCGTCGCTTGGGACTCAAGGACCACTTGGCACGTGACACTGCAATTGAATATTAATGTCCAACCTTCAAATAAATCTGAGTTATTTTGAAAACCAGAGTCAATAAAATCACTGTTTATACTTCCGCTGTACTATTTTGTTGCGTAATCTGATATCATATCACTCATACCATATAAACCGTCGTATTACATAAATGTGCCAATAAATAAATAAAAACAAATCTCGATTACAGCTCGAATGCGTTCTGCATCGAACTCGATTTATTTAATTGTCGACAGAGGGCGCAATTACCCACTGGTTTGAGATTTCTCACTCCGCAAGAGTCGATTGTAGATATCGTCTCGACATCTTTTCGGCGCAGAGCGAAACATTGTCATTGAGTTTATTTCGTTTCTGGGCGGAATTTACTATTATTTTCATCATCAGCATTTCAGTGAAAACGAAGTTCAAATAACGAACTCTTCAATTAATGCTGAACTATGATATTAAAGTAGGTTGAAGTTTAACCTGATTTTATTATCTATTTGACCAAAGGTAACCCATATATTGTTACACATTATCTGATCAGTTTCGTGACTAATCAATATACACTGAGACTCTGGACTGATCCTTCTTTGGACTCGCCTACCTGGCCAATCAAAAGAATCATAACTGTTACTTGTGGCTAGCAAAACGCCAGTTCAGTTATTTTTACTTAAGCTGGATATTTTGCTGGTACAACTAGACGCAACACGACATCGGAGTTAGTCTCTTTACGTGTCCTCTGTTCGTGTTTTAGTTAAAAAAAACGATTATCAGCATTGAATCTGTGTCGTCTGTTGATGATTGACTTCCTAACTTTAATACCACACGTAGTGTAGTCACCATTGCCGTCGCCTCGCTTTAACTGGAACATGGGTACGTTCGAAGGACACATCTCACCGGGCGTTGCTTTCTACACCTTCGGTTTGTTATGGATGTTCCAATATTCGTATCGGTACCAAGCAGAGCAATTCCTGAAACAGAGTTCAGCACAGCGACCAAAGGGACGTTGTCGTCGATGTATGTCAAGCGTGCCGTGGGAGTCAGTTATGAAAATAGTCTACGGAACCATGGCGGCTTTGGCAGAGTTTTTTTACCCTCTCGGAGTTAACAAACTGGAGATGTTTAGAGATGGTGAATTGCAGCACCCAAACGAATGGCAACATTTTACCATGTATTCGTACTTCGCTATAAGTGGTATCGTTGATATTATCAGTCTGAAGATTCTGGAACATAGGTCGAAAACTTTGGAGAAGCTCTTCGTTGCATTGGCGTTCGGCGTCGAGTCGTTTCTGCTGTATAATCACCGCCACGGAAAGGGGTCTTTAGAGAACAATATCCATATTCTCATTTTCATCACTGCTTTCGCCTGTTGCGTTGTCTCCGCCGCTGAGATATGGCATCCCACGCAGTGGCTGCTTCCATTCATGCGCACTGGTCTAGTGTCGCTACAAGGGACGTTTTTTTTCCACGCAGCCTTCATCATCTACAGACCCGTGTCTGGTATTCCATGGGACTCTAACGATCACAGAGCTACAATGTTCGTAACGATGGCCTATAGCTGGCACATTCTGTTAAATATAATCATCATGTCTTGCATATACGGAACCGTGTACCTGTTCTGCGGCCGACGATGGCGAAAACGAAGTCAATATTACGTCAATGAGAGCCCATCGAAAAGTAATGGTATTAGACAAGAAGAAATAGAAATGATAGCTGACACCAGTGATGACGAACAGTATTCAAGTCTGCGACCACTGAAAAATTAACACCGCAGTTATCTGTGAAATGCATAATATGCTGGACACAACATTAATGCCGAGTGTGTCATTCTAGCTAATATAGTTGAACAGCGAATTAATGCGTTGTTGTATACATGTACGTGTAACTTTATTAATATTTAGCGCTTTTTTTTTACCTTGCCATAAGCAACAGGTCCATATTACAGTTTGACCCATCAGCATATTATTAGCCAAATGTATATATATTGTACTGTGCGTAGCAATGGTAATATCACGGATGCATACAAAAATGTTGACATGGAACAACTTGTAATGTAAAGAAAGTCCGCGGCACATGCATTCAAACGCGTCGATCCACTGTCTGATTGATCTATTTCAATTAATCTAAAATAGCAATATATTACTTTAGAAAAATTCAACAATATATTAGTGTGCATACATATTTTGAATGTAGTATTATTATACAGCGATTATTGAGGAGTCAATTATTGACTAGGTAGCTGGTACGGCAACACGTCATTACTCCCATCTCCACCGGCCTCCAAAGCAATCAATCAATAAACACACGTATGACCTTAGCGGACTACTTCGTTATCTCACGATATGGCGATTTACCCACGTCACTCATTTCAAACTCAAACTCTTATCCGATTTACGGACTTCAATTCTCCCGATCAACTTTGCATTGTTATGTTAAACAAAAAAGACATATTTATATTTAGCTTTAATATTTTAAATAACGATAAATGTAGTGTTTATCTAGTGTACTTATAGCATGGATTGTATCAAAATGTACAATTTAAAATAGTTTAGACGATCATAGTCGATTGTTTGTTTTTTCCGAACTTAAGCGAGTACGTCAGAAATATTTGTTCATATATCGCTAAAATAACCATATATTTTACAAAATATATCTTTTCCCGGTCATCAAAGGAGATTATCCCTTAATGTTATTTAATTGATTAATACTTGTAAAATATTGAAATTGAGGAGAGCATTAAACAGTTTATACCAAAAATGAAAGCAATTTACGAGTACATTTATTTTTATCGATGGAACTGACGTTTAGGATTGAAAATTGAATATAGGGACGGGTACAACGAAACATGGAAAATTACTATGGAATGAATTTGAAAGAGTAGAATAAATGGATAGACCATTATAAATTCTGGGGGCGATGGCAGAATAGAACAAATGCACAGGAAAAAGTCCTGCAGTGACAAATAACAAATAAAAAGTCCACACGTCGATTTTGTAGGGAAATATTACACTCAGAGGAATTAAAAAAAAATTTGGACTTGGCTATTATTTAATTTGTCATAGTATGGAAACTTACTAGTTGAGTCGAAACATATATACAAGGCAGGCTTTGATACGTCGAAAAAAAAACACCTTGTCAACAAACAAGCTGCCCTCTGATTGGTTAGACGTTTAGACATTATGGTCGGGAAGCCAATCAGACACAGTCTTGTAAGTAGCTTCGCATTGACTCCAACTTACCGCAACGTGCTGGGACCTCTATTTTACATTACCATACAGAATGGCTGCTCATTTGAAAATTGCCTTCAGTGGATTTGAGTTAATAAATTACAAACAATCAAACCAGATTATACACTCTATGACTGCCATCGGACTGGCGATCATATTTATTTAAAGTAGTGTTATGGGTTTAATTCAATAACGCCGGAGATTAGTTTGCAATGATGCATTGAATACTATCGATAGTAATTTTCAACTCCTCGTAAAATGTAAAAAAAAAACTTTAGACAGCTCTATAAGCTAAAACGTCAGTTTCAGGATTTTGTAAGGTTAATCATCAAATATGTAACCGTTAAATTCTCAAATATCATAATTCTGCAATGCTTTTCAGAATTAGCAACTTGTTATGAAATTATACCACAGTATGTCGCCAAGTTGCCTTTATCATTCATGGTCTTGCTACGTCATGACTTAAATGTTTACAGACCGTCTGGGAGGATCAACATTGACCCATCCTTGTAACCATGGTGACACTTAAAACTTCAGATTAAAAACTGATAACAAACACCTGCATTGACTGTAATGAAACTTTTTGTAAACAATGTAATTGATTTTACCGCGGTCAACCAATATTGACTGCGGCTTTTAGTAACGTAAATAAATATATATAGTTCCCGAATGTACTGTATTTCAATAATATGCCTTGACCTCTGGGGGTCACACATCCTGGTACTTGCATTATCAATGAAATAAGACAATTAAGTATCACAACAAAAATGAAACCATTCATGATGACATAATGAGGTTATATTATTTAAAAAAAATGCCGTTGCAGGACAACAATGCCTTCGAAATTTACCAGGATGTGTGACCTTTAAGGGTCATGCACTATTTCATTCCAATATCCAGCCTTGCTGTACCGTTTACTGTATGTGGGCTGCACCTTAAAGTGAGTTTTACAGATAGGATATTAGACGACATCTGCTACGTGACTACAATCACGCACAGATACCAATGATGTATGCGGCATGCGACGATATGTTTCAACCTGCCCTTACGGTGTTATACGGCGCTAACTAAGCCTGGTGTTAAATATAGCGGCATCAATTAAGTACTGGCTGCACACCCTCTAGTAACGCATATCGGGTTCGGGGCAAAACAAATTAACATGCTGGTGCCGGTGTTGTTTGAACAGGTGCCATCAATTATTTCAAACTAATTAAAATTAAAAGCGACAAGGATACACAAGCTATCGACAGGTGGTTGAAGAGAGTCTATTTGGTTCATATCCTGACACGTTGGTTATATTCTATGTTTTTCATATCCAGCAAAGAGACTAATCAATATGTATTGTTCGGGGGTCGGACCCATCTGACAGGGTGTCAGTTGATACTAATACGAGTGTCGAGGAATATAGAAGAAAAAGAAAAGCTAAATTGCAGTATGTCCTATATGACAAATACTTGAAAGAAAAACACGACCTGAGTTATATGTCCATTTAATTTTAATAAACACTTAATAAAAAGTTACTATAAGGATGCATGCTTCCAAAAATTACAATGATTTCATTTTCTTTTTTTATTCATACATTTACATACTGGTGACATCTTACGCGTGAGGTTTTCCCTGACACACGTGCCGGTGCACAGCAACCTCCCAGCAGATAATAAAAGTGAACAACTGATATGTTTTAGAATTGGTAGGTATAAGTCAAGGCGCAGATTCTGATGAAATTAATTACAGACAACCAATTTGTTGTGTGAATCTTGTGTTTGATGTTTAATTATTTGCTAATTTGCATAATAAGTATATAGGAACTTGTTAACCCTGTTGTCGCAGCTGTATCTCAAGAAACTTCAAGTTGTTTATTTTAAATCAATTACTTGTATACATAGAAGAGTACATTTCCAGCTCCTAATTATCTCATTTGCATACCTAATTTTATTCAATATATATAGTACATTTCCAAAATCAGTGTATCCGGGAAAATTTGATAGACGAGAAGGTAAAAGAGCATGTTTTGCTGGAGTTATGTCATTTCACTATTGTTGTCTATTGTATAACAAGCAAATAAATATTGTTATCTCAAGACTGTGCTCATTGGTATAGAATCAAATAGGTGTCTTACAAGGTACTAGTATAAACAAATATTTATGCCTTCTTTAATGACAAAATAACTTTCTAATTTAGTTTTTGTTTAATTTTGTGTTCAAGGTATTGGACCATTGACTAGCACAGAAATGATAACACGCACAATTTGACACGGATAATTGCCACTGTTAAATGGGCTAATTCAATATGTGTGCGCACGTCTAATATGAATGATGTACCACCAGTTCCACATCGAGGAGTTCACAACTGTTGGGACTATTTCAATTGTAAGTTGATCTACGCATCCAATTATTTCTATACATCTCCACATTTGGACCTGCATGTCAGACAGGGCTGGGTGACTCCGCCCTCGAACATAATGGCATTACGGCAACTTAATATTATCATCTCGGTGTTAAACAGGCCCAATACTATACACAGGCATAGCATGTGAACCACGACCAACAGTTGAACCAAATCACAAGTAACTGCACGAACGTCATATTGAATTGAGTTGTTTGGTGTCTAATCCAAAGTTACATTGGAAACTCAGGTAAGTTTCTACGAATGCAGCGTTATGTGACACTGTTTTAATCGTCACTGAGTGCTAGTGTCCTGTGTTTCACCCTGTTGACCCAGGTTATTAATACCGTGCTTCAAAAATCGCAAATCTAAGAATAACATCAATCGGATCGCCCAAACCCTGTTGTCACGTCAACGTTTGCCCGCATATTCACCACGAGTAGCCATACATATGTGACGCGGAGATAAGTGTCACAGAATGAGGTATTAAATAAAGTATAACAATAAAAGTTTTAACTCATTTTGTAGAATTAAATAATTGTGTTTGAGACCATAGAGCTATAATGAAATATGACAGTATGCTGACATGTGTAAACACTGCTCTAATAACTGTTTACTTGTACAATCATGTAGCAATGCAGCAAAGGGGAGATAACAACTTAGTTCCCTTCTATTTTATATTATTTTATAGCTTTTAAAGATGATTTATTTTATTTTATAGTATTTACCATCGACATAGCGTGTTAATGGACGGTCGCATATTTAACCTTTGTGACAGAGAAGCGAATTGAAGCCGGGGTCGCATAAGTAGTGATAACACAGACAAATGGATAAAGCGGGAAAAAAATTGTTTTAAACGACTGTGTGTATACGACCGGAGCGAGCATGTTATGTTCCTGACATGGTACGGATTAGGCGTGGTCAGATGGGTTCAAATTCCAAGTCCGCCATATATCCTGTCAAATGCATTTATTGGTCCACTGAAACATCAAAATAATGTTCCCTGTAACTTAGACTCTTATTGATCAAGGCATTTTAAAAATCATGGGTGTTAACTCCCCTCAAAATATGACCCGTTGTCCCCTACAGAATAATGGTTGCATCTAATATTAAAATAAAGATGGCGGAGTATAGCGTTGATTCATCTCGTTCTACTCTGGATTACTTGGAGTCAATAAAGATCCTAGAAAGTTTATATTTATATGCCTGTGTGTTTTTTTTTGTTTTTTCACTGCCTTTGACTTTCCCAGTATGTTTGTTGCTGTTGGCAACAATTCAGTCCTCTGCCAGGCTTCAGTCAATGTTTTTCTTCACTACCTACCCAGCTCCTCGTCGGGCACTATGTAGCTGGTGTGGTATATTTATCACAGACAGTAGGTCACATTTAGTGCTCCAAGAAAATATTCTCTGTCCATGTGTATTTATTTAAATAGATGCAGTTTCTTTGGCTTGAATAACATTCACTGGTTTCGTACATACAGGTATACTGGTTTACCTGTTTCTAGTTGAAATTTAACCAATCTTATTAACCAAGACTGTTGGACATTTGCCACATGTCACAACACTCATTTCCAAGTGCCATAGCTTGAAACAAGTAGTCAAATCTGACATTGGCTGGAGCTTTAGTTTATATGGGCATGGTAAATGGCAAACTAGATGGTCAGAAAGTAATAAAAATAATCACAGCTTTACTCCACCCACCCCACTATGAAGTAAAAGGCTGTTTATAAGGCCATGTATGATGGTCTCATGTTTCTTATGGAAAACAATTTTAATTATAAACTTCTATGCTCCTGTACCCAACCGTGGGGTCCATCACACTAAACAATATAGGTGTTAATATTTCACTAAACCATCGGCAGTGTCTACGCCTGTTTGTTTTAAAGGTCAGTGGTCTGAGTCTTGTTCGATACTAGACTCATGGCGACGTATACAACGTGTGTAAAATACATGAACTTCGAACACACGATGTGAAAAGACCACCGCCCTTTTATATGGCGATTATCGTAGTCCTAATAGAAACACGTCAAACTCTGGCAAATAATGTCCGTTGTTAGGCATTGTATCTCTCCTTTGGTTAGAAAATACAGTTGTGATTCGTTGTCTGTTTGTGTGCAATAAACTCAAACATCGCGGTCAACAAATTCGGTCACTGAAACCTAATAATATATAACCTAATACTAGTAATGTGTGCAAATATAATAAATAATATACAGTGGAAACGCCCTCAGTTATGATTAAAAAGTTATAATATGATGCTTTCGTTTTTTGACGTTTATACTAAGCCTGTTTTAGATTGTTGTGTGGATGTACCGATGATTGGACTCACTTTGTTCAAGTATTTTAAAAATGTACAGTACAATATACTAATACAACGATTTCAGATATGAATCTCCGCGCAACTACTGAACAGTACATTTAAATAATTAAAAACAAACAAAAACGAATGCACCATATGATAACGTTAACTAGTACTGAGGGCGTTTCTATAGTAAGGCCACAGTTATACACTTGTTTGGCGTTCGTATTATTTAGTTGTGATACAGAGCTACATATAACCGGTAAATATTTGTCTGGCTCCAGTTGACTTTTGAATGTGTAATATATTTTAAATATATCCTGGTAACAAAATTCAGTGTACCAGTCCGGTTGATAGATATATGTCACACGTTAAACGAACTTTGCTTTCAAACATATGTACAGACGTTTATGGCCAACTCCATTAAAACACCCCCCCCCCATAGTATATATTTTATCAGTTATAGCCACGTTAAGTGTCCTATTTATGAAGTGTGTAAATATAAGTGTTTTGCAACTTAATATAAGTATTTTGTGGTTAATACGCCGGGACAATATTTTAACAAAAATGGCGTTGAGGTATTTGAACGCTATCAACTTACACACATATGCATGTATATATATATACACGGTTACTAAAAACGTTTTAGTAACCGTGATATATATAACCTCATATATTGGAAACTGAACAATTAAGCAATACAATATACATTATAATTTAGTGACCCCACTTTATATATAAGACCATTTAGTGAAAACATTGCTTTTCTTGATTGTATAGCTAAATTATTCATTGTTTAGAATCACGATTATTTTAATCGAACTTAATTTTCATTTCTAGCGTTGTGGTCCCTTTCTATATACAACGTATTTCCATTTATCAGTTTCAGATTCCATTCATTACAGAAACATTACAAAATCAGAAACATAAATTAGACGATGTAGTCGGAAAACATAACTATATCATCTGCATATTTCTGATCGTTGGAGTACTTAATATTCGGCAGGTATTGGTTATTAACTGACTTTGGGCCGAGGTCTTGTCTTGTCTTGTCAGAAGCACACAGAGAGAATAACGCGGCTCTGTCTCACACCAATATTACAACCAAAATAGTCAGAAATACCCTTGTCTAAGATAGCACTTGACATTTACATTCTCATACATGGATCTAGCAATATTTTACAGAAATGCCGACACCCTCGAAGTTTCAGAAACGAATACCCGTGATTTGTTGTGTCGAAAATAGAATAGAATAGAATAGAATAGAATAGAATAGAATAGAATAGAATAGAATAGAATAGAATAGAATAGAATAGAATAGAATAGAATAGAACAGAATAGAATAGAATAGAATAGAATAGAATAGAATAGAATAGAATAGAATAGAATAGAATAGAATAGAATAGAATAGAATAGAACTTTATTGATACCGTAAAGAAAATATTACATTTCGTTTTTGGTTATGAACATCAATGAAGTTGAAATTTTGAAAACATTAGTAGTACATTGCAATTCACAATGCTTGCGAATACACGCATTAAAGGATTTTATGGAGCAACAAAACATCCTCTGAGACAAAACAAAACAAAATAAAACACTTCCTCATTCTACTATATGTGGCACACTTTCTCCGTACCCCAAATCCCCTCCGCTCCTATAACCGTGAAAAAATGTGAAATATACTGTGCTTCGTAATTTTCCTTGTCATATGCCCTCTTCGTCGAAACAACAAAATTCTTTTGTTCATATCTTGTGATAAACGTCATCAGTGTGCGTGTATATTTTGAGGTCAGAGGTTATATCACATGTGGTACTTGTTTGCTGAATTGTGTTTCATTCTTGAAGTTCTTTTGGTCCTTTTGGCGTCATTTGTAATGGATGCAGACGATTCTGGGTTCAGTGGATCGTCTTTGGGCGTAGATGTCATACTCGATGAGAAAATACTGGACAAAGCACCGCATTGCCCTCACGGTATGGAAAGTTGCACCACTACTGTTTCAAATCACGTCCGCCCTGCGTACAGTGCTGTGTGTACGGGGACGCGTTGGTTTATAGATGTCACCACCGGAAACATCTATGAACCAACGCGTCCCCGTATACACAGCACTGTACGCAGGGCCACGTCCGCCCACGACGTTGTCGCGCGGGCAGAATTTTGTGTGTCGGGGTGGGGGTTGATTGGGGTGGGGTGGGGTGGGGTGGGGTGTGGTGGTTGAGTGTTATACGTCCAAGCATTGGTCAGAAAATCCCTTCACCTATGACGCATAGTCAACCGTAATTTCTGGTTGAACGGAGTATTTATACCGATCAGAATACATTTCCCGATTAGCATACAAGCACATCACGAGCAGGATAAATATATCTCGATCAGGATATTTTGTCTTTGAACATTTCGGCGCACTAAAAGAATACTAAGTCTGTTCGGAGAAAATCCCTGTACAAAATGACTGAGTAAAAACAGCATGTTTTGTCTGTTTAGGGCATTTTACCATTGTTTCTTATGGCAAGTACATGTATATACTATTTATTATATGCATAACTTGCATCACCGCAGTGTGACGTAAGACAAGGCAGTTATAAAATCCATATCACCAGTGTTACGTTCGGGGTTATGTACAATAATATGGATTGTGATAAAAGTGCTTTTGACAAACTTGCTCTGGTGGTTGTCTCTTGATCGTGTCTCTTGATCAACCTAAGAGAAAATATGGGATTCTATATAAATAGAAATATTAGAAAACTGACGATAATGGGTTTTTAACAAATGAATTTATTATAGCTTGGAATTAATTTTTGCTGAAGAAATGATTCATCCAGTGAATATACTTTTTTTTCCCATATTTTACATTTAACTCATCAAAAATCAGTAAAAATTAAATTCCATACAAAACACCCAAATTATAGTGTCTTCAGGCATTTCACTTCAGATTTGATCTCAGCTTCAACATTAAAGTCGCAATTTTTTGTTTGCATTCTAGGTCCCACATTGTTGTTTGAAAGATATTTCCAAGGTCAGAAATCAGACAAAAGATTCTTTGCTTGCTCAGCTTGCAGAGATAGGAAAGACTGTGATTTCTTTCAGCATGAAGACGAAAAAATCTCTGATGCGAGGAAACAAGCGAGACACGAGTTCAATAGGTCAAAGCAACCGGAGTACACACATAACGAGTATTACAAAAGGTAAGTAGATTGTGTATGAAATCTATGAGGTTTATATTGAAGAGGATATAAACATCATTTTCAACTGAATTTATTTCAAGTTTAAAGTTATTTCATACATAAAATAATATTAGCAATAATTAATATTCATGAGTCAACCAAATTTAAAAGCCGCCCATGTCCAGTCAGATAATGCATGGTAACAAAATTGGATAGATTGTTAAATAGCAACATTGGAATAAAAATCAGCAGATGAGTAGAACACTAATTCATAATCTTTATTATTTGATAGAGGCTGGCTACAAAGGGAACCAGAACCATTGAAACCATGGAAAATACAAACAAAAGAATGACAGATATTATTTAGTCTATAATAATATAATGTTAGTTTTGGCTTTATTATTTAATATATAATCAGTATTCACATCTGTATAATTTTCAGATATCAAAGCGCATTGAGAGAGAAACCGTCCAAACGTTCGTATTGTCACCACTGTAATTTACTTCTCTCACCCAAAGAAACTAAGTCACATGGGAATCATCGAATGACGACAAATATTTCCAATGAACAGCTGCTGAAACCAAGCTTTGTCATGGCACCATTGGAGAATAAAAAGACTAATGCGGTAAAATACGTTTCCACATATCGGTACTATCGTCGATATCAGCTATTCAACATTTTAAGGTGTCATCAAGTCATCACATTGCAAGCAGGATTTTACAACTGATGATTCGTAAATTCAAAATCAATGTGGAGCAATTGCCATTGAGGTTGATCTGCGATGCACAGTAGTTTCTTGACTTGTACCGTTGTTAGGTTCCCCTCTAGTTTACGACACTATTCAAAAAGCTACTAGATACAACAACGAGAATGCATAACTTGCTGATATTTGATCACAAAAGTAATTTAAATTTTTATGTTTTTACTATTGAATGTACAAGTTTTTCTCATGAACAAATTAAATTTGTAAGGAATATGGCAGTTATAATTATTCAAATTAGTTTCATTACAATTCATGACTGGATTTATCCAGCATTGTTCAAATACTAAGGATCATTCCTTAGTAGCCATGCAAATATATTCACACATTCAGCATTTTCAATCAAGAAGTCAAATTTACAGTCAATAGCGTTCTTATTTACCATTGTATTATGTGATACCATAGAAATCTTGAAAACCTGGAAGAGTGCATGGGTTATAGTCTCGGCTGCAGTGTTTACAGCATTATGTTTTTTCACCATGTGAGTATCTGTGTTGACCACTTTACGGATAACTGTCTTCAAGTATAATTTTGTTTTTTTCCTCAGCAATACCTGTACAATGAGAAAACTGTTGAATTTCTCTTAAAAACTATCCAGACATTGGGATTTGATAGAGTTGTGTGCATTGGAACCCCTAGGTAAGTTGAAATTAACAGTCTTGAGTTACATGCGTTTTATTTAAACAAGTAATTTTCAGATTAAACTTAATTTAAATGAAATTAAAAGTGCAATTGTTTTAATTTTATGCATTTCATTCCTGTAGATTACATGAAGTCATTATGAGTTCTGAGCAAAAGAAACTTGACAGTCTCTTGCTTGATATTGATCACAGATACGTAAGTGTTTTTGATATAATTCCATACTGTTATTGCAATATTTTTAGCTCGGCTGTCGACTTTGTCGAGCGGAGCTTATCATATGAGTGATTGTCCGTCGTCGTCCGTGTCAATGTTTTACTTTTTCAACTTCTTCTTGAAAACTACAAGCCTGAATGCTTTGATACTTGGTGTATATGTACCTTGGGTAGACCTCTCTCAGATTTGTTCATTTCATTATGATATCTTCAATTCTCTAATTTTGGTGAATATTTTTGTCATTTTTGGTAAAAAGTGATATTTTCAACTTCTTGTTAAAAACCGCAAGTCCAATTGCTTTGATATTACATATATAGGTACTACATGTGGTCCTCTCTCAGATTTGTTCATTTTGTAATGATATCTTTAATTCTCTAATTTTGGTGAATATTTTTGGTAAAAAGTGATATTTTCGACTTCTTGTTGAAAACCGCAAGTTTAATTGCTATGATATTACATATATAGGTACTACATGTGGACCTCTCTCAGATTTGTTCATTTCATTATGATATATTCAATTCTTTAATTTTGGTGAATATTTTTGTCATTTTTGGTAAAAAGTGATATTTTCAACTTCTTGTTAAAAACCGCAAGTCCAATTGCTTTGATATTACCTATATAGGTACTACATGTGAAACTCTCTCAGATTTGTTCATTTTGTAATGATATCTTTAATTCTCTAATTTTGGTGAATATTTTTGTCATTTTGGTAAAAAGTGATATTTTCAACTTCTTGTTAAAAACCGCAAGTCCAATTGCTTTGATATTACATATATAGGTACTATATGTGGTCCTCTCTTAGATTTGTTCATTTTGTAATGATATCTTTAATTCTCTAATTTTGGTGAATATTGTTGTCATTTTTGGTAAAAAGTGATATTTTCGACTTCTTGTTGAAAACTGCTAGTCCAATTGCTTTGATATTACATATATAGGTACTACATGTGGACCTCTCTCAGATTTGTTCATTTCATAATGATATATTCAATTCTCTAATTTTGGTGAATATTTTTGTAATTTTTGGTAAAAAGTGATATTTTCGACTTCTTGTTGAAAACCGCAAGTCCAAATGCTTTGATATTACATATATAGGTACTACATGTGGACCTCTCTCAGATTTGTTCATTTTGTAATGATATCTTTAATTTTCTAATTTTGGTGAATATTTTGGTCATTTTTGATAAAAACTGATATTTTTGACTTCTTGTTGAAAACTGCAAGTCCAATTGCTTTGATATTATACATATAGGTACTACATGTGGACCTCTCTCAGATTTGTTCATTTTCTAATGATATCTTCTGTTCTTTAATTGCCATGTGCATTGCTAACAGCGGAGCTATCTCAGCCGACAGGCTGCTTGTTAACATTTGTAAGTCATCTACCGAAAAAAAAATTAAATAGTTACTGAAAAATATTTTTTTTTTCTACAGTATCAGTTCTACCCTCCAAACAACTACTGCCGATACAATATGTTCAACCATCATTTTTTTGATGGAGACGAAAGCGAGAAATATTTTCAAGATTTCCTCCATCGCAATGGTGGGGATGGGGTTGTCGTGGTGACAGATCCCCCATTTGGGGGACTAGTGGAAGTTTTAGCCTTCACCATAAAGAGAATCATGATGCTTTGGCACAAGGATAAAACAGGTGTGATTTTATTTTTAAATGTTGAAATCAGTGTTTTTCAAAGTTCTTCTTCACGACTAATTTATCAAATTATATTATAAATTGGATTCCTTTGTTTACTTTCAGATGTGTGTCGTTTCCAAGATCTGCCAGTTATTTGGACTTTTCCCTATTTCCTAGAATTTCGTATTGTCAAGTGGCTACCTTCATTTCATATGTCTGATTATAAGGTATGCAACAACCTCATAATTATATACCATATTAAGCAGTGGTATCTTTATATTTCACAATAGTAGAAGGCTATAACACAACCTTGCAAATAAATTAATTCTATACTATATTACACAGTAGTAGCCTATATATCACAGCCTCGTAATTATATAGTAATTATATACCATATCACTCTGTAGTAGCCTATATATCACAATCTAATTATGTTAATTATAATTATATACATGTACCATATTACTCACTAATAGCTATACTTCATAACCTCATTATTATGTTAATTCTATACCATATATACACAGCAGCAGCTTTTATTTCACAACCTCATAATTATATTAAATTCACTACGTTCAATTACCCACTATAGACTCCGGTCAGTCAAAATGACTATTTTGAACTGTAGGCATTAATCTGTGATTCAGCCAAAGACAGAGGAAGAAATCTAGGTCAGGGGAAGCCCCATGACCTCAAGATTTTCCCTTACGTTACAAACCATGTGACCGAGGCAATGAGGTGGTACCAAGGGGATCGATCTGGGCATGGAATGTTATACAATCATTTGAATTATGTGTTACGAATTTCTGATAGTTTAGGCTTTGTGTTCTATGGGCTGTATTTCGAAAGTTGTGAAGTCATGGTACTGTTTTGACATTATACGACTTGCCGTTCCCTTTTGATGGATTTTGTGTGACTGGCCGTGGTGTTTGTAAACTTATCGAACTGTAGTATTAAGTTAATCTGCCCCGGGAAATCTGCAAGCAAAGTTTTAAATTGCCATTTTCATTATATATATTATATGAAATGCACCCGAACCTGGAAATCGATGGCAAATCGGGTTGGTCTTGACACATAATTTCTTAGCTTGTTCTTGACTGCAGTACGCTGGGCTATGATTTTCCACATACCCACGCTTATGGGAATAGTGCATCGTGGGTAATACTGTATTGATCGAGGTGAAACGAACATGGCTGTTAAACAACTTCAGTTAAACAAGTTTCTACCTGTAGTTGCATCATGTTTAATACATCTAATATAAAATCTACAATTATTTACTCGCACAGACACAGGAGTTCTTCCTCAGCTTTCTTTGCTTTTCTGCCTGTTCGCCAATCCATTGCTCCAAAACACACCTTTAAATACTCTTATTTTCCCAGCATCAAGATGGCTCTGCCAATTCTTGTGGTAATTCTATACCATATTACACAATAGTAGCCTACATATCACAATCTAATAATTATATTAAATATATACCATATTACACAGTAGGAGTCTATACCAATATGTGATTACTCCACTGTCTAAATTCAACAACCATTTCTCTATGCATATGAATAACAGAGGCACACCTATAATAAAAATAAGTAATATTTGAATGATCCAGTATACAGTTAATGCAATTTGTATTTACATGCACTTTTACTGGAGATGCGCTTCTAATAGAGTAAATATGGAAGTATTTCTAATGTTTTTATGGAATAATCTGAAACTTTGTTTTATTTATTATCGCAGGTTGGTTATGATAACCACGCTTTATTTCAATGTGGCAAAAAAAACAAGGGAACACCGGTCAGATTATTCACAAATTTATCTCCGAAGACATTTGTACTTCCTAAAGAAGATGGCTATAGGTAATGTACAAGTTGAACGTCTGTGTAACTGCTTTGTTTTATATGCAGAACACCTTGCAATAATAGTTGAAAAAAATATAAATCAGTTAAAAATCCTGGAATATTTAAGCTAACTTTTACTGAAGGTTATGGTGTTTTAATCAATGAAAAGTTCTATTGTTGTAATCCTGCAAGAATTCTTCAAAATGTGATTTTAGGAATCGGTTGGATAAGATTCCTCATGAACTGTACAAAAACCAGAGCCCTCACGATGGCAACTGTAATCATCTTTGTTTGTGTTTCAGTACACCATACTTGTAAATACATTTAAAATATACCAATATTTGTTTAAAAAACACACATGCTACATGTACATGCTAATTGCGAAATCATAACCTTAGGTGAATGGGTTTGTGACTGTTACTGTAGAACATGCACATGTATCACAGCCATTACTCTGCCTGTCTACCTGAAATTGGAGTATCGTGCTTGAGAAAATCCATAAACCATCAACCTTGGATTAAAAATAACCAAAGCTCTTTCCTACATCAGATTTAACCTTTTCATCACCAGATGTTCCTGCCCAAATTTTTCTGCACTTTGTTTCTTATATTCTTCAAATTTTCTGGAAAGGAATCCCAATTTTAGAGCCAATAGACAAAATTTGAGTCATTTCAGTTTTTATACAAAAATTGGTTATTCTTGTTGGAATCTTCTGAAGGAAAGTGCAAATTATGAACACAACTATTTTGTGAATTTGTGATAAAAAGAAGGAACTGGTAGTGAAAAGGTTAATTCAGTTTGGGACTTCATGCTCATACTTGACTATTTCCCAATTTTGAATGTCATTTAATTCACCTCATTTTTAGCTCCGCTGTCGACTTTGTCGAGCGGAGCTTATCATATGAGTGATTGTCCGTCTCCGTCGTCTGTGTCAATGTTTTACTTTTTCGACTTCTTCTTGAAAACTACAAGCCTGAATGCTTTGATACTTGGTGTATATGTACCTTGGGTAGACCTCTCTTAGGTTTGTTCATTTCATGTTGATATCTTCAATTCTCTAATTTTGGTGAATATTTTTGTCATTTTTGGTAAAAAGTGATATTTTCGACTTCTTGTTAAAAACCGCAAGTGCAATTGCTTTGATACTACATATATAGGTACTACATGTGGACCTCTCTCAGATTTGTTCATTTTGTAATGATATCTTTAATTCTCTAATTTTGGTGAATATTTTTGTCATTTTTAGTAAAAAGTGATATTTTCGACTTCTTGTTAAAAACCGCAAGTGCAATTGCTTTGATATTACATATATAGGTACTACATGTGGACCTCTCTCAGATTTGTTCATTTTGTAATGATATCTTTAATTCTCTAATTTTGGTGAATATTTTTGTCATTTTTGGTAAAAAGTGATATTTTCAACTTCTTGTTAAAAACCGCAAGTCCAATTGCTTTGATATTACATATATAGGTACTACATGTGGACCTCTCTCAGATTTGTTCATTTTGTGTAATGATATCTTTAATTCTCTAATTTTGGTGAATATTTTTGTCATTTTTGGTAAAAAGTGTTATTTTCAACTTCTTGTTAAAAACCGCAAGTCCAATTGCTTTGATATTACATATATAGGTACTACATGTGGACCTCTCTCAGATTTGTTCATTTTGTAATGATATCTTTAATTCTCTAATTTTGGTGAATATTTTTGTCATTTTTGGTAAAATGTGTTATTTTCGACTTCTTGTTGAAAACCGCAAGTCCAATTGCTATGATATTACATATATAGGTACTACATGTGGACCTCTCTCAGATTGTTCATTTCGTGATGATATAAAATACTAACAAAACTTTAAAATTCATACAATAAGCTTTCCGAAAATATATAGTTTTGTGGACAAGGGAAGTCATCTTGGTTTCCTAATTAACCAATTAAAATACCTGTCAGGTAAACTGCATCTCTACCTTAAGACATTTGAACAAAGTGATTTATTGAACTTAACACACAAAATCACCATTACCTGTAAATAGCATTTTATCTATTTGGAAACTGTATATGCATAACTAACCGGATGCAACACATACATGTGCGGTCAGAAAGGGATTTAAATTTTGAGCAGTCTGTATGAAAAGGGGGGGGGGGGTGATTTTTAGCATCGCTGTCGACTTTGTCGAGCGGAGCTTATCATATGAATGATTGTCCGTCTTCGTCCGTCCGTCGTCCTTGTCAATGTTTTATTTTTTCGACTTCTTCTTGAAAAAGAAAGCCTGAATGCTTTGATACTTGGTGTATATGTACCTTGGGTAGATCTCTCTCAGATTTGTTCACTTTGTATTGATATCTTCAATTTTCTAATTTTGGTGAATATTTTTGCCATTTTTGGTAAAAAGTGATATTTTCGACTTCTTGTTAAAAACCGCAAGTCCAATTGCTTTGATACTACATATATAGGTACTACATGTGGACCTCTCTCAGATTGTTCATTTTGTGATGATATCTTCAATTCTCTAATTTTGGTGAATATTTTTGTAATTTTTGGTAAAAAGTGATATTTTCGACTTTTTGTTAAAAACCAATAGTTCAATTGCTTTGATATTACATATATAGATACTACATGTAGACCTTTCTCAGATTTGTTCATTTTGTGATGATATCTTCAATTCTCTAATTTTGGTGAATATTTTTGTCATTTTTGGTAAAAAGTGATATTTTTGACTTCTTGTTAAAAACTGTAAGTCCGATTTCTTTGATACTATACATATTGTTCATTTTCTAATGATGTCTTCAGTTCTTTAATTGAAATGTGCATTGCTAACAGTGGAGCTATCTCAGACGATAGGCTGCTTGTTAGCATATTTCCTAGGTTTTAATTTTCATTATACATGTTTACCTGGATTTAATTGAATGACTTATACTTATCTGCGAAAAATAGCAAAATTCAAAACTCAGTGAATATTTGAAGGGTGATGGTGATCATGTCACATCCTGTTCGATATGGGACTCATAGAGACAAACACAACCTCTGTAAAATACATTGTTTGTTGGAGTGGAAAAATAATATGTACAGGGATTCATTACTATAAATCCAGAGTTGTGGGAACCAGAACTAGAAATTGGGGAAGAAATTTCGCTGAGTAGACATGGGTTGTTTAAAGGGTGGAGGTCGTTACACTGCATCTGTTTGATATGGGAATTACAGCGACGTATACAATGCGTATAAATCTTTCCTTTCAAAAACAACTTCATGGCTGAGAAGGGATGAAAGTCAGAGGGTGCAAGGTCAGGAGAGTAAGGGGATGGGGGAGGATTTCATAGCCACACGCCTGTGCTGCTGATCTGGCGACATGCTAGTTGTGGACCGGAGTGTTGTTCTGCTGATCTTGCCCCACTTCTTGATTTTGATAGCTTCCTTAATCCTCTTTCTCCTAAGTCTTACTTACTATGGTGCATCATTTGTCTGTCCCTCTGACAGACATCATATCCGAAGTCTAACTTACTATGGCAACCATAAATCTATTCTCTTTTATCCCAAGTCAAACTTTGTATGGAAAGCACATCTGACCCTCCCCAGGGGGTAAGTCAATGTTTTATGTCAAACTTTTAGGCAGTCCAAAAAGCAAACATACTTAGCATAAATATACAGTGTAGTGCATTGTTAGCTTCTAGAAACTGACTTGTATACACAGCTTTTTGGTGCTCCAAGCAAAAACTTTTCCAGCATTGTGAAACTTAGTGAATTCAACTTGAATCATGGGAAAAACAAGTAAGTACAATCTGAGTTGTTGTAACTCTTAATGAATTGAACTTGAGTAGTCTAAGCTACATATAAATTCAACTTAAGTGCGCTTGAATTCAACAAAATTAGAGTTAGGTGGACTCTGCTACAAATGAATTAAACTTGAGTGGGCTTAGCTACAAATGAATTCAACTCAAGTGAGCTTGCATTGAACAGAATTAGAGTTAGGTGGACTCTGCTATAAATGAATTAAACTTGAGTGGGCTTAGCTACAAATGAATTCAACTCAAGTGAGCTTGCATTGAACAGAATTAGAGTTAGGTGGACTCTGCTACAAATAAATTCAACTTGAGTAGTTATAAAATCTAACAGAGTTAGATTTGAGTGTCTGCAAATACAAATAATTTGAACTTGATTTGCCATAAATGTTACTTTGTTGGGCATTGCAAACAATAGATTGACCCTGACAAAGTACCTCTACTTCCTTTGGGCTTAACTATTTGCACTGCAAATAAACCAATTGTACACAACGATTATATAACTAGGGTGATCATGAAAGGGGGCTTGACTTTGCTCCACAGCACTGTAAATCAGAGTAAATATTTGAATTGTTTTGACTAAAGCTAATTCTATTTGGAAATATGGGCTAATATATCTTCATTATTACTGTCTTTGCAGACGATTCCACTGGTCCTACAGCCCTTGCATGAAATGACTTTGAGAGAGGTGGCTTCTTTGAAAATTACTGACCAAGAACATGATCTTGTTACAGAGATATCAAGCAACAGATCTGGTAGAGTGAGAAAGAAAGTGTTTCTGCCCAGTGCACCTGAACATAAGTCTAATAAGGTAGGATCTGACAAATCTTTACCTACACCCATGCACACAAATAGTGACAGTTATGTCCCTGATAGTTCCCATCCTCCAGTTACTGCTAGTACTAGTACTAAACGTAGAAAGCTTAGTAAACACCACAGAAAGTCAGAAAGAAGACATGGTGGCAATACTAGCGACAGTGATGAGGATAACAGCAGCAAGCATAGAAAAAAGTCAAAGCGCCATAAAAAAAAAAGAACCCATCACTCGAGTAGCAGCACTGACCGTCTTAGTTCTAACGAAAATGTACCCAAGATTTTTGGAGAAATTGAAGGAGAGCATGAAAATGTACCTGGGAATGCTGGACAGATGGATAGTGGGTTGAAACATGTACTGGAAAAAGGTGGAGATGACAATAAGCGTGAGGATGGACAGATTAAAGATAAAGATGAGGGTGGTGGTGGTGGTGATGGCAGTGTGCTTGAGGAAGGAGAAATCAATGATGATGATGTTGAAAAAAATCAACCTGAGAATGTTCAAATTGATGGTGGCAATGGGGATGGGAATGTGCTTGTTGATGGTGGTGATGAAAATCTACAAGGTGAAGATGAAAATTTACCTGGGAATGGCCAAATTGAAGGTGGAGGTGATGCTGATGAAGAAAGTGATATCTACAGTGACCTAGACCTTCCTCACAATGTCATTCCAACTCCCCCTAATCTAGATAGTGGGATGGACACCTCTTCAGGTGAGGAAAATGATGAGCCTGATATGGAATACCACAGACCTATTCCTAGTCTTGATAGGCAAATAAGAATTGAAACAACATGGAACAGAAATCTAGACTATGTTGAACCTACATTTCACATTGAAGATGATGATAGTGACGCCTATGAAGACATACCCATGGATGATGATGGGTGGAGTCCTTTGCTCCATAGACACAGTGTAGAAGACTTTTCTGGCGAAAACCCAGGTGCTAATTTAAAGGCTGAGGACATACCTACACCTCTCAGCGCCTTTCAGAAAATATTTCCTCCCTTATTAGTGACAAGACTTAGAAAAGAGACCAATGCATATGCCAAATGGGTAAAACACAGAAAAGGTGCTGACAAGTATTGGTTAAAAATAGAAACTGATGAAGAGATGTCAGCCTTTCTTGGTATAATAATTTTAATGGGTGTTGATCCCAAAAGTAGCACTTCAGACTATTGGTCCAGTAATGCTGCACTGAGAAATGAAAAAATTGCTTCAGTCATGAGCCGAGGTAGTTTCCAGAAGATATTGCAGTACTTTCATTGCAACGATGCAAGATATGACCCATCCAATATTCGGGATCCAGATGAAAGGGCAAGAGAAAGACGTCGGCAACCACTCTACAAGGTTGCACCAATAGTAGAAACCATTATGTCTCTCTCAAAATTGTGCTACAATCTTCACAGAGAACTAGCTATAGATGAGGCAATAATTGGATACAAAGGGAAGTTCAACGGTATTCCAACCGTCTTTATTCAAGGAAAACCAAGAGCTAAAGGCTTTAAAGTGTATGTGTTAGCAGACAGCCATTCCAATTATGTTGCAAACCTTAAATTTATGACTACAACTGGAAGCCATGAAGAAGACATGAGGGATGTCTCTAGAACCACAGCAATATGTGACAATTTGATTAGTCCTTTTAGTGGCTTACATCATGTCGTATACACTGACAGTTTCTATACTAGCATCCAGATGGCAGACAGGTTGTTAGATTATCACCACACATATGTTATTGGGAGCATAAGACAAGATCGTAAGGGATTTCCTAATGCCCTCAGATCAAACCCACGCAGAAACCCTGAAAGTGCCAAGATTAAAGATTTATGCCGAGGACAATTTGCAGCTCGTCAGAAGGGCAGTTTGGTTGTGGTGACATATAAAGATTCCAACCTTTTGAATCTGTTATCAAACTGCAGTGAAGGATTTCGGGAAAACAACGAAAGAATAAGTCGGTTTATACTGAATTCTACTACCCGTCGAAAGACGATTCACAGCCTTCCAGCCCCTGATGTTGTTTCTCAATACAATAAGCACATGGGAGGGGTTGATCGTGCCAACCAGATAAGGTCATATTATTCATCTCAAAGACAAGCACATAAATGGTGGAAGTATGTGTTCTTTTACCTGTTGGACACCGCATTGTGCAACAGTTGGATCCTGTTTCAAGAGTTGGTAGATGATAAGAAATCCCACAAGATGTTCCAAGTCGATGTTGCATGTGCCTTAATTGGAGGGTTCACATCAAGAAAGCAAAGATTGACAACATCCGATCCAATCATCAGCACATATAATAACCATCATTTGGTGAGAGGGGATGGAAGAGGTGCTTCATGCAGGATGTGTATTAAACTTGGCAGGAAGACAGCTAAGGGGCACTACGTTTACAGTGTCAATAAGTGCAGTATGTGCAACATCAACCTTTGCCGTGACTGTTTTCTCCCATATCATCATGAAGCCACATGCAGCTCCACAAAATCAACGAAAGAGACCCAGACTGTGCAAGATGATCAGGCCCATGCTAGATGGCTGTGGGACAGGAGGGTTAATGGAGAAGGGCAACAAGGAAGGCAACAAACCAGAAGAAGTTCTTCAGTTGGAAGAGGAAGGGGAAGGGCAAGTCGTGGACGATAAACACAGATGACATTTAGTAGTAGTTACCTAGTAGTTAGTAGTAAAGGAAAAATATGTACACTTAGTAGTTATTTTATAGTACTAGTTAAAATAAATGGGCCCCAGGGGTTGGGGGTATTACCAATATAACTTATATCATGCATACATATATTGTACATGCATATGTTATGAATTCAAAATATATGTATTGATGTCATATTGCTTTGTTATATGTATTCTTACAGATTAATAATATAATACTAGAAGATTATTAGACTTATAGATTTTGTTGTCCACAGAAGAGTACTTGTTCTCATAAAGGTAACCAGACTACATAGTCTGATGACAGTATGTGGACCCAAGTCAAAAATAGTTATCTTCAACAGTCACCCTAGTTGAAATTAATTGTAATTCCCACTAGCAGAGTTGAATTTACTTGTAGTTATAAACAGCCCTATTAGAATTTATTTGTAGTTACCTAAGCCGTATTAGAATTTACTTGTAGTTACTTTAGCCCTAATGGAATTTACTTGTAGTTACTTTAGCCCCATTGGAATTTACTTGTAGTTACTTTAGCCCCATTAGAATTTACTTGTAGTTACTTTAGCCTCATTGGAATTTACTTGTACATGTTACAGCTCAAGTCCAATAAATTCGTAGCAATGGTTACCCAACTTAAATTAACTTGTAGTTACTTGCACTCAAATGAAATTAGGTAAGTTGTAATGTAATACTCAAGTACAACATAGTATGCAACTTTGCATCCTTGGTTAAATGAGATTTCAAATGAGTCACCATAGAAAGTTTGACTTGGGATAAAATGTGTGTACCCCCCTGGGAGAAAGAGGAATTTATTAATTTCATCAAAAATGAAGCGTAATATGCTCCTGTAATTGTGGTGGGGGGTGGGTGTTTACCTGGGCATGGGCTCTTACCTGGATAAGTACGGTATATCTGCAAGGCTTATGGACCATTGTCATTAATATTTGGCACATGCATCATACATATTGCTACATGTCCATGCAAGTTTGTTTCATAATGTTCAAATTTGATACAAACATTATACATGTGCAAATATATGTCCATGATGATTCGTTTCAAGTTCAATTCCAAAATGACCACCCATCTTGTTTTTTTTCAAAATGTATCATTGACATTGGTTTTTCCACTTCAAATTATACACGTTAGGATACATGTTCATGACAATAGTTTCACAATTGGATCAAAGATGGTTGACTGCCTGCAATCTTGCTTTTTGACCATACTACTATTATATTATCTCTGTACATGAGCCTGGACAAAGGCAATTCAGTTTGAATACAAAAAATGCATGAATAGAAAATCTTGTTTATTTCTGATCATATATTTCAATTTTGGAAGAGTAATTTAATACATCTAATTTCTGTTGATACTAGACCAGCCAACTAACTATGCTTTTGGTCGGTAACTTTATTTTTGGCATAAAAAATATTTCCCCTAATTCCAACGGTTACGTCATTAACAATGACTTGTTCTATTTCACATGTGCAGGTTTTGTGATGTATGTGACAGGTACATATCTTCGGAGAATGTACATTGTGAAAAATGTAATAAATGTACATCCAAGGATGGTAGAAGATATCATCACTGTGAACTTTGCAACCATTGTGTTAAGCCAGGTGAGTGTATTGATCCATATATTGCATTGACGAGTTCACCACCTGTAGTGACATGTGTGTTGTCATCTTGCACAAAGTAATGCCAGTATAAGTACTTGAGATATCTAGGTATGCAGAATCAAATATTAATATTATACCATGCTGTAAAAATGTCTTAAGAATACAATGATCGATACATTCATAGCAGTAGATTTGTTAGTGGCCTCACTCATTCATTCGAGTTTTGAATATTAAGATCATTATTTTGAGAGTTGTTTCCTATCTGCAGGTCGTGAACATTGCAGTACGTGCAATCGATGTGAATTGGTGAAGCATAGATGTATAAGTGATAGGTCGTCACTCGGTTGTCATATCTGTGGTGACCTCACACATAAAAGACGAGAATGTCCCCAACGAACTGCTGCCAAACCTGGTGGTAAAGGTAACAGGAAAAGGTATGGCCACTCACAGAATACAACTAGAATGAAATTTGTTTTATTTACATTCTATTGATTTCTTTGAAAATACTGATCTCATGTTAAAACTTCACAATACATCATAATGATTCGATTCAATATGACTGAATGCTAGATATATCAAAATCAGGAATTTCAGCCATAACGGAAAGTGATTGGTGGCATTTGCACACAGTTGGATCAAATTGAGTACATACAAAGCATATAATAGGACCTCGATGCACGTTATTTGTTTTGAACGAATTCAAAATGGTTAGCTGCAGTTTGATTTTCAAAAATGCTGTCCCAGAGCCACATCTCAAACAAATCTTGACATATTACATTCATACTTTACCAATACATGCTAAATCAGACGGACTGTTGTCACAATTTAAACATTACGCAACTTGATCTAATATATAACTTACACACTTATTTTGTCAATGACTGATTACTTCAGATTTTTATGAAGTTTGATTTACAGTTGCACTCTGAAGTCATTCCATTGTTTTATTGGAGTCTTGGAAATATTATGAGAGACACTATTCTAAGCGTTGACAAATGAAATTCAAACACACAATAAGATGAAAAAGATTTGTATCTAGAATGCTGAGACTTCAAACTGTGCCATCAAAGTTTACCAGTAGGCGGGTCACTAAGGATACTTCAGAGTCATCATGTCGAGTAATAGTGTGGTATGGAATAAAATATACTCCAATGTCTAAGTAAATGTGTGTTTATTCATGAAGTTTTGGCCTTGGATGTTCTCTTTTTTCACTTAACCAAATTATAATTATATATTATCAAGTGCTGCAAAAGATGGTCGTACATTTAGAACTTAGTACTAAAAATCATTAAATTGAACATTTTAGAACATAATTCCCACAATTCATGATTATTCACACCATCCAATATAAATTTATAATAGATCCAATACCATGGATGTCCAGGCATGGTACAATGCAATATAATCCAAATTGATGCTTAATATCTTAAATAGAGAAATAATCTCCTGTGGGAGACACGTCAACGCACCCAAATACAAACCGTTCCCCACCAACCAACCAACAAACAAACAAACAAACAAACAACGTGCGATGCAAAGATTCAAGTGAAAAATGAACATCTTTTCAAATAAATTCAACCTTTCTCATTATTTCCAGAAAACACAATTCACTTGCAAGCGATACAGCTGGATCAAGTGATACAACAGTGATTGATGAGAGTTTTAAAACGTCAGCTGATAATGTCAACTGTAGAAAAGATAGTATTGAAAGCACAGGGGTATATACAACAGACAACACACCATGTAAACACAGACGCAAGCCAAGCAAATCAAACAAAAAGAAGAGAAAGTTCCACAAGAAATCTTGATAAAAGCAGACAAATTGACTCACTAGCTTACCTAACAGATTTTGTTTTGTATTGTTTTGTTTACATTATAAAAGACCAACGTGAAAATAAAATGAATTTTATCCTTTTATGACTTTTGTAAATTTTGTTTTAAGATGTCTATACACAGTGTTTGAAATGTGCTTATGGATTCCATTTGCACAACGTAATGCATTGGAAATGTTTTTTTGAAAGTTACTACAAAGTTAATTCATGCAATATATTTGTCTGTAAACCTAACATTAACAAATTATGTAGATATGAAACACGTCAGGGTTTCCTGATTGTAATAAGTTAAAAAAGACCTAAACTTTCCAACATCAAGTAAAACACACGATACACAAACACCATTTTGATATAGGTGAAGTTTTGGTCAAATTCGGCCCTAATCATGCAGCTCAACAATGAAATCTCTCTGCCACGGAGCAGTCTTATACTCGTTGATTGGTCAATCAAAATATTGCCATGCTGGTGTTCGTACATGTTTGGCCGTTTTCAAAATGGAAAGCTAATTTTCTTATAGCACAACGAGTGGCAGTAGGACAAATTAGTCATCAAAACCATTGCTTTTGTTTATATTTCTTAGCCTGGCAATGGACAGAACGGGTAGCTTGGAGAACAGTGTTAATGTTGGAGTTGAAGTGAAAAGATACACTTTATTGCATCCACTCTGTGACAAGTAGACTGAAGGATAAGAACAAATTACACCTTGCCTTAATGTATTAGAGATCATTTAGTGATAAATATTCAATTCTGAAACAAAAATAAACAAAAACAAAAAAAACTATTTTCAGTAAACAGTACATTACTAACTCATTCCACCTTTATGCAGTATTATTTGTATTTGTAAATTGTCTCATTAATTTTAACTCACTCGAATATGATAACAGGTTTGAAGTTTCTAGTTAGCATCAGAGTCATGCAACAGGTTAGCAGCTTCTGTTCATTATTACAAGTTAGCAGCATTGAATATCGTCACAGGTCAACAAATCCTGTAATATAAGACTGTATACTCTAAATTCGACTATGAAAACCAAAACATGAACATTTCTAATTGTGCATCACTAAACTAGTAAACCAGCTAGATTAACTATGCTAACAGTTTGGTGATCACCTCAGCAATATGCACAGTGTTCAACAATAATTCACACCCAAAGTTTATGAGCGAATATCATTTTAAAAACTCTGAAAATTACAAGTATAACACAACTGAATATATTACACTATTACTTATATTGGCTCAATAATTGTTGAACAAATGTCTTTAAATTCTTAAATTCCATGTTCATCAGAAAATCAATAACAATCATCTTTAATGTATAAACTAGAAATCTCACACTATATAGTACCATATAGATGGCAATTATTTCTATAAACTGCATTATCTATGATTTGCAAAGCAACAGCTATCGTGTTTTAATCTGTTTCATTATTTGTGGTGTTCAGAAATTAAGTTTCACTCGCAGCAACTAGTAATCAGATTAGTTTGAACTATCAGATGAAGTGGGATGGGGTCCAAGGTAATTGATAAACAAAATGGCGGCCTACATAAGTTTGTGGTCCAGGGGGCGCATAGCAACAGACAGAGAGACACTTTCCCATCACGATATGATACAATCGCATCTTAAACTGAACACATGAATACTTATAGCGAACCATCTTTCATTACACATTTGGCTTTCAAGTTTGTACTGAATCTGAACACATATGCTGCCACTCGCATCAACGTTCTCCCTTTTGAGTAATCAATGCCCTCCTAGGATTCTTCAGTCAATAGCACAGTTTTCACTGACCTTTAAGAACAGACATTGGCCACTCTGATTCTGGCAATAGTAAAACGGTTGGTCCATTATTTCAGGCACCTTCAAGCATGTTGACATTGATGCCTCTTGATACTTTGTCTGCTATATCGAATATGTATGTAATATCCAGTTTATTCAATGTCATGTGACATTGGTTCCCATCCAATCAAAACATGTATAACAGTGAGATGTGATAACAATGAATGTTACATAATTTATTACCCCAAGTGGATATTACATGGTATATCACATGAATGACATCACTACTGCGCCATGATACTGTGCATAACAAATTTTCGCTCGCTGCACTGCTGCTGTATCGGCCCGTTGCTTTCAGGGTTTTGAAGGATCATTAGCCACCGAAATAGACAATGAATATTCCAGAATGGATATTAAGTAAGATACTCCATTTTGATGTTTAGGATATTCTTTATATAACGCAAATATGTACAGCAAAGACGCCACTGAAACGTGCATCTGGGATTGCTGCTGCTTGTTCTACGCTGGTTCTAGGAATGCCACGCCGATGCTCGCTGAGAACGCCCTGAACTGAGCACCTGGTGAATGCTAATAGAAGATGTGATACGTTCTGGAGAATGTCAAAGCAGTCACTTTCATCCTGATATTTCTATCCGGGGCGAGTGGTGAAATAACTTGCGTTTGAGAAGTTCTCAATACAACATCAATAAATCCTGGAATGCCGGGTGAAATTCAAGTAATCAGCGCAAGGTACCTATGTTTCAACATACCACAACACACAACTTTAAGATTAAGGCAAAAAACAAAAAATCAAATTAATCATAATTACTTAAATTCGTATATATACTACATGTTATTCGCATTTGTCCGCGATTCGCTTGTGAATTAATAATTGTGGGATTGTGCTAATAACATGCTATTTAGAGCTTTTAATTAGAACAGTGATCTTGTCATGAAGTCACACCTGTCATGGTTACGAATTTGAATTTCGTGTTTGCTGTTGTAATATATATCTCTTTGGTTATAATTTTATATAATATGTAATGCTTAATCCTAGTGCTATTTCCCTGATTAATTGAAAACATCCTGGTCCTTTCCTTTTATTCACCATATAATCATCCTGTCCTCTCTCAATATAGATATTCCTCCGTGGAATTCATCGCCACATTCCCTGTGTAGACTAAACCATGTCCAGATTGACAATTTTTGATGGATGGCGTAGTTAGTAGGTTACAAAGCTGTCTACATCTAACTGCGAGGACGATATGGTATGGTGCATCATTATCTGCTGTGAATGGTTTCACCTAGCCTGTCTTGGTGTGATGAAGGACAGTGTTTGCAGGCTGTTATATTAATTACAGACATCAACACTAAGCTCAAAGAACTGCAATCTATTCCACAACGCATGCGTGACAGTGCCGTTGGTACAAAGTGTTCGTCGATCTGGAAAGGTTAATGTCACACATTCGCTCTAAACTGCGAGCCACATTCCTAGTGTTGTTGAAATTGACAAATTTAGCCGAGTCTATGGAGTGTAAATACACTTAGTAAGAATATACTTTGAACTTTTTGTCCCTTCACAACCGTCTACATTGTCTCCTTCCTTAACACCAACGCACAGTCCTACCCTTGTAAACAATCACTAGGTATTAAATAATTTCGTTGTGTTGTTTTACGTGTCTGTTCGTGGAGTAATTGTTGTTTCGTCGTCAAATGGTCAGCGCTTTGGCTGTAACTGTGGCACCAAAATCCACCTAACGCGTTGCTCACCTTACGTCTTTATGTCTATATGGGGATTTGCACAACACAGTAAATGTGTTATATAGGAACAAAGTATGTTAAAGATATTTCAGTGCATAATTTGTTTTACCTCCAGTGCAAGGCATTCTCTCCATCTTCATAAATATTTATCAATTTAAATTGAGTCCAATGAACTAATTAACTAGCACAGTGCTCAAAAGGTTATTTTAAAACGTTCATACAACATTCAATCTGCTAATATAAACCTTTGCTTTCAGTTTGCATTATGAAATTTATGATGGAGGTTATTATATTGTTGCGCTGAAAGTATGTTTTATAATCGTTAACACATGACGGCAATTATTTTCAAGTATGGAAATTATGATGGAGGGAATTATGTTTCATAAAAATATGATTACACTGCTGACGAAATACAAAAGTGTTTTGTTTATCTGTGTGGAAACAATTTACAATAATTGAAAGAATACAATGACATACCAGTTAATGGAATTTGATAATTTGATACAAAGTCTGATACGACTGCTTTTGAAAGGGAAACCAAGAATACGAGACGATAAATTCAACTCAGTGAGAATTGAGTGCAAAGAAAAAGCAGAAACAAACATGGTGTGCAAAGTAAAATAAATACTGATTGTGAAATATGGGTTTGAAAATAAGTTAAGTGGAAAATGGTGTTTGGTATACTAAATTCATCTCTGAATATAACACAAACAGCAAAAAGCCAAAAGCAACAAATTCGTCATCCCGAGACACGTCATGTTATCAAAGGCTACTTACTTTCTCAAAATCGACTGTTGCTATTACCTTAAATTACAAACAGGGTAACATTAAAACTCAAATACTGAGAGCGCTACTAATATTTCACAAATAATATAATAACCTAAAACAATTGACTTTTAACCATAAATGGACCAATAGGTATTCACAATCAAAACACACACACAACGAGATTTAATAGATAATGAGACCAATATACCACAAAGTGAATCCCACTATCTGTCTCCTGCCCCGGATTCCGTCATTACAAATCTAGCTTCCAACGCCCAGTACGAGTCATATATTGCAAGGAAATTAATTTGTAAAGTAGTAGTTTAAGGTAGGTTAGACCAAATGTACGATTTTGTAAAAACAGTTTGAAATGGTTTCCCGTTTTACCCATTTTCTCGCAACCTAATTAAACAAACAAACAAACAAACAACAGACAAGTCTGTATCATGAAAATCTAACAACACATATGATATACTAGTATACAAGTTATTTACACGAATTACGAACCTATATTAAATGTATTTATAATACGGATACTCACGGTTGTCACGAATTATTAAAGAATTCTAACGAATAGTATATATTTTTATGAAATAATGCTTTAACATGAATTGCCCATATTTTGCAAGTTATCGTACAATTAAAATAATTCGTAACAGGTAAAAAATCCCAAAGTTGAGACGTGAAGTCTTAATCAAAAATTTTGAAAGTTTCGAAACACAAGAACGTAATATTGTTTCCGCTCTGATATATTTGGTATAATGCCCACAAACGACTTTAAGGCAACTCATACCACCTACTTGGGGTTAAAGTTCACTGCGTTACATACCAGTACAACTCAACCTCACTGTACGTCTCCTGTCCTGGTTCCCGGCACTACAAATCTAACTTCCAACGACCAGCTCAAGTCTTATATTGCAAGGACATTGCGTAAATAATAGTGGTTAATTTAAGGTAGGTATGACAAAATGAATGATTTTGTAAAACTATATAAACAGGTTGTAAGATCGTCAAGTAGGTGTGACCACAGTCACTCTACTAGGACTGTGGTATGACCGACCCCTGACGAGACCGCCATTTTGTTGTATATTTTTTGCGGTGAAATCCCACGGTGTTGATATTGTTTTGAGTGGAAATGAAATACACATGAAATCAAAACAAATTACATGGCAGTCAACATGTCGATTTTTCTTACCTTATTTCCGGGTTCATTGAACTAGTTTGTATGATTAACAATGCATAGCATTCAAAGGTGAACACGGCGCATATTTGGTTCCAAAATCTATACAACGTTGTATTAAACACTCATGAATAAATTATGTACGTTAATTACAATCATATTGTGAACTGCCCATTATTTGAAACGCCGCATTCTTGTTGATCGCGTGGTCACATGTTTGGTCACATGATCTATTTTATCAGTTAACTGAACAGGTCTCAAGGTCAATACACGAACAGTCGAGCAAGATTGTATTTGAATCAACAATATCCAATGCTTTCCTGTATTTGAAGGGAATCCTATATTAAACAAACGCACCAGGGTGTTTTACAATAATAATAAATTCTGGTCATTTGTATTTCGACAGCATGGCAGCGTGTTTTCAAATGTCGTGTGCCGGTGATCGTTTTATGTGCAACTGAAATACAAACGTCTACGACGCGCTAACCACACTATTTGCTTCTCTCATTTCAAATCACCACTGAACATATATTCAATATTTCGGCATTTCTTGGTGTTAAGGACTCTACCCTGTTCATTATTGCATGATAGCAGGGCCCGTCGAACAGGGTACTGTTCAGTACAGTACTGCGTCTCGTCCATTATTGCCCGCATTATTGTCCTGTTATCATGCAATATAGGCATTGTGTCGTCCTTTATTCTCTTAATATCAAATTACATAAACTCTCACTACCTCAGTTTTAGGATGGAAGCAGTGTTTGATCACCGACATTTTCCTTGTCAATAACACCGCTCAATATTCCAAGTAATAGAGCTAAATCCGATGTGAATAATTCTCCATTGCGCAATAAGTTGAAGCTCATAGAAAACGTATTGATACAATGAGAGGGATAAAAAAAACAATAAATTGTGCACATACCTGAAGTCAAATTATAAACCTACGCCCAATGTAAATGTGAAGACACTTTATTTTCGAGCTTACTTCTGAATTCGAATTTACGCAATCCAAACTCATTATAATAATCACAAGGTTAGTTTGAGATTTTCATCAAATCATACAAAATTGGAATGCGGTATTTAATTCTTCACTTCTCAGCTAATTTATATAAGTTATGTATGTATATAAGTATGGATTAAAATAGAATATATTAATAATATCAATGATTACAAATATTTCATATTGTCATATGACTACATTATCACATGAAATGACATCTATCAGTTCAGAAATAATAAGTTGGATTGGTGCCCGACATAAGTACCAATTGAAAACAAAACAAAACTGGTGATATAATATGAAAGTGTGTGTTAAAAAAAAATCCTGGTGAAAAATGTATTGCAACAAAACTACCGATATTTTAATAAGCTTCTACGACTATACTAACATGTATAGAGTTCAGTGATTATATTATTTTCAGAAATACCCAGGAACGAAAGATCATTTCAGGTGCTAAATCATGAAATAATTCTGACAAATAGTATCTATTTTCTATGGAATAATGCTTTACAATGAATTGCTATGGAAATAGTTCAAAAAGGGCCAATATTTTGCATGTTTCAGACAGCTTTTCTCTTATAAAATTGTTCGTACATGAACACAAACCTTAATCAACAATTATGTAAACGAACTACCTTAAGCCAACTCAAACAACCGTCTTGGGGTTAAAGTTCACTACGGTAGAAACGAATACACATTAAACTGAACCTCACTATCGGTCTACTGTTCTGGTTCCAGGCATTTCAAATCTAGCTTCCTAGCGTCCAGCACGAGTATTATATTGCAAACATATTACATGTAAATTGGGGTTGAATTTAGGTAGGTGTGATAGATTTCCACGTGTCGAGTGGAACTGAAACACTCATTAATTCAAAACAAATGACTTGGTAGTTAGTCGCCGGAGTTATAATGATTTCAACAAATATTCAACCAAAAATGTAATAAGTAATTTCTAATGTCCTTATTTCCGGATGCTTTGAACGATGCTTGCCACATGCAGTCTTGTTATCAGATTAACAAGATTGTATTTGAATCAGCAATATCCATTGCTTTACCATATTTGTACGGATCCTATATTCAATAAACCCACCATGAATTTGTATCTATGTTGTCATCAAAGATAAAAAAGTGGAGCTTTTCATGTAGATTGTCCGTCGTCATCTGTCAAGAATTGTATTTATTACTTCTCAAATTTTGTAAGTTAGTTTGTTCTCTTTGTTAACTGTCACCCCAATTATTTTGATACTTAGTATGTAGGTATCTTTAATTCTCTATTTTTAGTGAATATTTTTTTTCATTTTACATTGTTGTAGATGTTTCATTGTGGCGAAAAACTGTTCGGCTATGTGTTAACATCGCCGCTAATTATAGATTATAGATGCATGTTGGCCAACATTGCTGATTTAACATTTTAACAATCAGGATTTTGAATATTAATTGAATTCAGCGGTTAGACAGGTTATTTGTTAAAAATTAGAAATACTCCAAATAGTCACTTAATGTGCGCTTAATTTATTTATTTATGTCAGGTAGTTGGGGGTTATCTATTTTAGATATGAAAATATGAATTTAATTTCACTTTATTTTTCCCAATTTTCAGATTCAACCAATAACCCTCTCATAATGGCCAGCAATATTGGAGCCACGTCACACAAACAACTTATGGACGATATTGATAAGAAAATCCTTCTTTGTCCTATATGTCAAGAAAGATTCACATCACCAAAGATATTACCATGTGTTCATACATTCTGTGAGAAATGTCTGAAGTCGTGGGTTGAAAAGAAACATGGTCAACTGACTTGTCCATCTTGTCGAAAACCACACGCCGTTCCTCCAGGTGGTGTCAGAGCACTAAATAACAATCTGTTTGTAAACGAGATGCTGGAAATGTTCTGTAACGTCAAGATTGGTCAAGGTGTGTTGAAGTGTGATGTGTGTGCATCTGCAGCCTCGTTCTGGTGCAAAGACTGCGCCGAGTTTGTTTGTCAAGATTGCAGTGTACCACATAATCGTATGCGAGTTACGAAAAACCACAAAGTGATCACAGTAGAGGAGTACCAAGAATTAGAGAAATCTGATCAGCGTCATCTCATCCGACCACGATTCTGTACAAACCACCCTGACAACCAGCTGGAGTTATTCTGTGATTTGTGTCAAGTTACAGCTTGCATAAAGTGTGGTATGATCGATCATAAAGGAATCGATCATAAAATGATATCCATGGGAGATGCCGTGAATAAATATTCTCCTAATTTACATAGTCTTACAGATAAACTGGGAAGAGCAGTGACGTCACTGAATTCATGTAAAGATAAACAGGAACAAGTAAAAAAACAGCTCAAACGTAAACAAATATCAGTAGAACAAGAAATAAAGCAACACGCAGCTAACATTATTAAACGTGTAAAACAAGAAAAGCAGAGACTTCTTGCCAAGGTGACTGAGATATGTGGTAAGAGAGAAAGAATTACAGGCACAGATGGAACACATCGAGTTGGATTTAGGACGAGCAGAAAGTATGCAGTCTTACGCTACCAACTTTCTTCACCATGGCAACCCAGCTGATATTCTATCACAAAAACAGAATTTAGAAGAAGGACTGATGGAGTTAGGACATACATTCCTAATAACGCAGTATGAAATAGGAACAGACATTAAATTCAAATTTCAGGAAAGTGTTTCACCACATACGTTATCCATTGGTGAAGTAAACTGTGAACGTACAGAGAGCCCCCCTCAAAGAGAGGTTGAATGTAAGTCCGAAGTTATCACTGGAAACATGCCACATGGTACGATGAAGAATAGTGTTAATCAATGGGGCGCAATATGCATCGATTACAATATCCCGGATGGTGTTCAAGGGGTAAGACACATATAACCAATATATAATCACCATTGCTACATATTCATTACATGATGCACGGTTTCACAACTATCTTAATTACTGTATGTATTATTTTTTCTGGGAAACATGTGCAGTACAAATCGCGATTACCGACAGACATGATGT
The DNA here is from genome assembly GCF_978046115.1 of Saccoglossus kowalevskii. Classification (NCBI taxonomy): domain Eukaryota; kingdom Metazoa; phylum Hemichordata; class Enteropneusta; family Harrimaniidae; genus Saccoglossus; species Saccoglossus kowalevskii. The sequence continues at coordinate 12,132,730 of NC_140650.1, read as the reverse complement.
TTTGATTTTGCGCAACGGGCGCGTCCAGGACAATAATATAAAAAGTCAAATTACCCCGCCATTAGTATCCAAAGTGTTGTTTCCTTTACAGATAAACTGAGTAAATGATCTCTCTAAAATATTTAAATTATAGACGCGGACACGTACGAGTACAATATTTCCACTGCTCTGTCATAGTTACGAATGTGGTAGCAATTATATTTTGTTATCATTGTTACACATACACACACTCACATATACACAATTTATTTCAATTAAAATATTATGATTAAACCCTGACATATCTTTAGAGTGCTATAACGATACTCACGACACATTTCCACAAAACATATTTCAGAATAAATAACTTTGTTGATGTCCGTCCTCATTTCTCACATTTGAGATTCGGCATTGCAAGTTTTCAGCTCCGCTGTCGACTTTGTCGAGCGGAGCTTATCATATGAGTGATTGCCCGTCGTCGTCGTCTGTCGTCCGTCTTTCGTGTCAACTTTTTACTTTTTCGACTTCTTCTTGGAAATTACAAGCCTGAATGCTTTGATACTCGGTGTACATGTACCTTGGGTGGACCTTCTAATTCTCTAATTTTGGTGAACATTTGTGTTATTTTTGGTAAAAAGTGATATTTTTGACTTCTTTTTAAAAATCGTAAGTCTGATTGCTTTGATATTACACATATAGGTACGTAATGTAAACCTCTCTCAGATTAGTTCATTTTGTGATGATATCTTTAATTCTTTAACTTTGATGAGTATTTTTGTCATTTTTGGTAAAAAGTGATATTTTCGACTTCTTGTTAAAAACCGCAAGTCTGATTGCTTTGATATTACATATATAGGTACTACATGTGAACCTCTCTCAGATTTTTTTCATTTCGTGATGATATCTTCAATTATCTAATTTTGATGGATATTTTTGGTAAAAAGTTGTATTTTCGAAGTCCGATTGCTTTGATACTATACATATTATTCATTTTCTAATGATATCTTCAGTTCTTTAATAGAAATGTGCATTGCTAACAGCGTAGCTATCTCGCAGACAGGCTGCTTGTTTGTGATATCCTGAATTATCCAAAAGCATTATAATGCGCTTGTTGGATTTATTGAAGATATTATTCCACAACTGTAAACCACAATTAAACGGAGACAATTCTGTATTGAAAATAGACAAAGAATATTTGTATTAAATTGTAAGATGTTGTTTAGCAGTTACTTACTAAAGTTTACCAAATTGTCGATTAGAACGTGAAAATATCGTTAACAGTGATTAGCTTTTCATGGTTAATTATTACAAATCAAATACAATTAACATCACTGATACAGCGCCATCTATTACATTACATAGTTGTAAAGCACTTGACGTGATCAATTTGCAATCAACATAATTTACGATTACTATCACCAGGGTGTGATGTTATCTCCCCACCTTAATTAATTGTTTGTCTCAAATTATGTCTAAAATGTTTCTCAGAATAAAATTGTTTTTGTTACCGGATAATGTACTACAAGTATATTTTCACAACTATTATTGTATTGCCATTTCCACTCCTGGCATTGTTATAACCCGTCCGTATACTATTATTGTCATGATATTTGAACTACTCATATCATATTAATATTTCTAATAATAGTGTCGCATTGTTACTTCCATTACTTGCATCTTAGTTATCATATTACTATTATTATCAGTCTGTTACTTTCACTACTAGTAGCTTGTTGACATTTGAAATAATAGTATCATATTGACACGTTCCCTACTAGCATCGTATTGACGCATACGGTATTAGTATTGAGTACTAGAATTGATACTTTCATTACTTATGTCTGAGTAATTCTAATACTTAACAGTACTTGCCTGATACTTTCGGTATTAGTACCGTATAAATGTTCTAACTACTAGTATCGTGTTATTTATTTCATTACTTTATTTTAGAAAAACTATTTAATTACTTGTGTTTGCAATAATGTTACTACTAGTAAATGTTTTGTACCTTTACCACGAGTATCGTATAAACATTCACACTAGAAAGTAGTTCATGCATGTTCATATTGTGTCGTATTGATATTTTCATTACTTGTATATTAGTAATAATACTGCTGAAAAAAATTGCAAGATTCATTATCGTATGAATGCTTACAATAATAATATGGAATTGATATTTTTGCTGTATCTGTCTGATACTTTCACTACCAGTATTGTGTTGATACTCATACTACTTATATTGATACTTTCACTATTAGTATCTAATTGATACATTTTTACTGTGTCTCCCTGATACTTTCACTACTAGTATTGTGTTGATACTCACAATACTTATATTGATAATTTCGCTATTAGTATCGAATTGATACATTTTTACTGTATCTGTCTGAAACTTTCACTAACAAAATTGTGTTGATACTCACACTACCTAAGTATATTGATACTTTCACTATTAGTATCGAATTGATACATTTTTACTGTATCTGCCTGACACATTCACTACCAGTATCGTGTTGATACTCACATATTGTTACTTTCACTATTAGTGTCGTATTGCTATTTGATAGTATTTCAAATGATTTACTATATTGTATTGCAGCTTTCAATGCTAGTTGTACATTGTTTAAACTATTAATATTATCTCCCTGCCACTTTTCATTAATTGTATCTGCGTATTAGTTTTACTACTCGTATTGTATTTATAGAGAGAGAGTCAAGGGTCACGACTAGGCTGTTGTTGCGTTCACGTCGCTCTCAAAAACTATCAGTATTTTACAAGTTTAAAAAGCCAAAACTTCAGTATCTGCACAAGACATGGACTGTAAGTGTATCATCTGTCAAATCGTAGTGTTTGTGTGAAGATGGAAATCTCAATAGAGCTATTTCGAGTGCGTGTTGGTTGTTTCACTCAACGTGTCAAGACAACAAAGGATCGCCATTATCATTCATGGTCAAGGTCAGATCATGACATTCACCTTGTAGCGATCGCTATACGGTTAGTTCTGATCGCATTATTAATAGTATCGGGCGATGTTGAAGTGAATCCAGGCCCACAACCAACAACCAGACAAACAACATTGGCATTTGGAAATGGTAAGGATAAATATGGGCATGCTGCGTCGGCATCCGAACAGATCAAAGAAGTGACAAATGCGGCCATTATGGACACATTAAAGAAAATGGGAGCTGATATTCGTGAAAGGGTTAATAAAGTTGAGGAACATGTGAAGGAAATGAAGGATGAATTATCCAAACAAATACAACGTAATACTGAAGACGTCCGTGTGCTTAAAGAGGAGATGACTCAATTGAGATAGGAAAATGAACAGTTAAAACTTCAAAACAGTTCTATAAATCACCGTTTGCTACAATATGAAAGGGAAAAAATGAAAGTGAAGATAGAGCAAGGAGATCAAATTTGGTATTCTACGGTATTCCACAAGAACAAAATGAGACCTGGGAAATGACAGAGGAAAAAGTGAAGAGCCAAATATCGGAAAATCTTGAATTAGATTCGTCATCTATGGACATAGAGAGGGCACATCGCGTATTTAATGCTCCAAATGTTAGAGGTTCAAAGCCAGTTGTTGTTAAATTTGTGCGTTATAAGGATAAAGAGAAAGTTCGAAGAAACGCTTACAAACTGAAAAATACTAACTTTTCAATCGAGGAAATTTTTCAAGAATACTAGAGCTAAACGCAAGCAACTTTTTGCAAAGAAGAAAGACATTTTGCAGGCAAATAACAGTGCAAAGGTATATATAAATTATGTTACCATGTCTGTTGTATATCCAAGTGGGGAGAAAGTTAAGTATATGGTAGATGATATCACTGGTACTGTCAAAACCCTTAATACACATAGATAGAGGTGGGGTCAAGGCCCGGGTATACGAGATGTTGCCAAATCCAGTATTCGTTTTCTGTCATGGAATGTCCAGGGGTTAAGAAATAAGTTATTTAATGAATCATTTCAACAATTTGTGTCAGAGTTTGATATTATTTCCTTTGAGGAAACATGGCTTCATAAGCTGAATTTACCTGATGTATGTTTAGCTGATTATGATGTTTTTCATTCAGTCAGAGAGAAAAAGTCACAATTCGGTAGATGTGGTGGTGGGGTATCTGTTTTCATTAAAACATGGTGCCGCCAAGGGATAACTAAATTGTCAACTAAATTAAAAGATTCGGTTTTCATTATGCTAGATGCAGGTTATTTTGGCTTGCAAAATAACATTATTGTAGGTTCTCTGTATATTCCTCCAGAGCGGTCAACCGCCTATACAGACGAAACTAATGGTATTGATTTATTAGGTCAACAATTGAGTAGTTTGGGGGCTCAGTACCCTGACTGTTACTGGTTACTTATGGGCGACTTCAATGCCAGGACAGGTCAAGATTTTGATTATATTATTGGCGATTCTTTAGACCACATTCAAACTTCAACTGAAAGTTATGTAGAGGATACCTTTGAGATTAAGAGAAATTCAAAAGATATGCTTAAAAATAATTTTGGGAAAAGTCTGCTTGAATTGTGTTGTGAATATTCAATTCATTTCCTGAATGGTAGATTGGGGGCAGATTTAGCAGGGGAGTTCACATGTACAGCTAACAGGGGATCCAGTGTGGTGGATTATGTTATAGCATAGACTCCACTATTTCAAAACATTACCAGTTTTTGTGTAGGGGACAGAGGTGATTCAGACCATTTCCCATTATTGTGTTCTATGAATATTAAGTTGTTGAATAACACATCAGAGGAATCTGAAACACTTTATTATACGTATTCTCCATTTAAATGGGACAAGGAAAAGAGTCACCTCTTTCTAGAAAATATGATGTCCAATAAGGGGGTAAATATGATAAATCAGATTCTAAATTCTAATACAGAATGTGTAAATGATATTATCGAAAATCTGTATAATGTTTTAAACTGGGCAGCTAGTGATTTCAGGAAACGTGCATATTGTGGCAAAGGTGTTCACAGGCAGCCATACTCGACCTGGTTTAATACACATTGTATGTCAGCTAAACGTGACATGTACTTTGCATTACGTAAATTCAGAAAGCATGATGATCTTGAGAGCTTACAAAATTATAAAACATTAAATGTAGCTTTTAAAAAGGTATGTGAAAAAACAAAAAGCAAATTCAAACGTGATGCTTGTAAGAATTTACGAGAGGTAGATAGAAATGATTTGTGGAAACAGGTCAAACGGTTCACGGGAGTTAGTAAGCATTGTCCAAACATTGCACCGACAAAATGGCTGCAACATTTTGAAATACTTCACAACCCCGAAAGACAAAAGTCACCTTTAGATGCCACAGTTGAGCAATATTTAGAAGATTTTGATTACGCGGGCAATAGTTAGGATGGCAGTATAGATGAAATTTTGAATAGAAAAATTTCAGAAATAGAAATTTTACATGCACTGAAAAAAATAAAAAATGACAATTCCCCTGGACCGGATGGCATCCCCAATGATTTTTATAAAGCTGCCAAAAATATACTCGTTCCCGCTCTAATGTTTATGTTTAATGTTATTTATGACACCGGAGTCTTTCCAAATGAATGGTGTAAAGGTATAATAGTACCAATACATAAAAAGGGAAGTATGACTGATCCACAGAATTACAGGGGAATTACCTTATTAAACTCATTGAGTAAAATTTTCACATCAATATTGAATACAAGACTGGTAAAATGGGCAGATGCTGTGGGTTGTATTACAGATTGTCAGGCAGGTTTTTGCAAAGGTTATAGTACGGTTGATAACATCTTTGTCTTGCATGTTAAGTTCAAAAATATTTGAGTAAATCAAAAGGTAGATTTTATTGTGCATTTGTGGATTTTAGCAAAGCTTTTGATTCAGTAGACCATAACTTATTATTGTATAGACTATGTATAGAGGGTATTAGTGGGAAAATGCTTATTATTTTGAAGTCCATGTACAAAGATGTCAAAGCTTGCGTTAAATCGCAGCAAGGTATTACAAACTACTTCTGTTGTCATGTTGGGGTACGTCAGGGATGCATGATTAGTCCATTTTTATTTACATTATTCATCAATGAACTCAATGAACTGGGTATTCAAATCTCACAGGAACTTTTAAATTTATTTTCGCTTTTGTATGCAGATGATGTGGCCATTTTTAGTGATTCTCCTATTGGCTTACAGAGACTTCTGTCGATTTTGGAAAAATTTTGTACACTTTGGAAAATGTCGGTAAACTTAAGTAAAACAGAAATTATAGTTTTTAGACGCGGGGGCATTGTTAAGAAAAGTGAAAACTGGGCATTTGGAGGGACACGGATTAATACAGTGAGTTACTACAAATACCTTGGTTTATTGATCTCTAGTAGAAATTCATGGTCAATGGCTGTAAATACATTAGCAAGACAAGCACAAAAAGCGATGGGGGCAATTTTTCGCATGATACATAATACTGGGAGTCTTCCATATAATGATTATTTTAAATTATTTGATGGTATGATTTTACCAATTTTGAGTTACGGATCAGAGATATGGGGACATAATAGATATTAGGTAGTAGAAAAAGCCCAGTTAAAATATTGCAAAGCTTTTTTAGGAGTTAAGTCTTCCACATCCGACGTTGCAGTGCTTGGAGAGTGTGGTAGATACCCTATATATAATTATACAGTCAAAAAGTGTATGAAATACTGGCTAAGACTATTAACCATGCACCCAAGTAGAGTTGCTAAGCAAGCTTATAAACTTGCGCTCAATCTTGATGAAAATGTCAGAACGTCATGGGCAACACACATAAAATCTTTTCTTTTTGAGTATGGTTTTGGCAGGGTCCTGGTGACCCTGAAGCCTTTCTCTGTCAATTCATGTCAAGGGCAAATGATATTTTCAGACAAAATTGGAGAGCGGAGGTGTGTACAAATAACAAACTACGTACATATTGTAATCTCAAAGTCCTATTCCAGAGGGAAGATTATTTATTATTTATTAGTAATGTTAAATTGAGACGAACATTATCATGCTTTAGATGTTCCAGTCATGTATTCGCAATAGAGGGCGGCAGGGTCATGGGGCTTGACATTGATTATAGACTTTGTCAAGTCTGTGACATGATGGAAGTAGAGGACGAATATCATTTCATTATGATATGTCCTCTGTATAAGATGATTAGAAAGCGGCTCATTCCTATTTGGTCTTATACAAATCCATCTGTAAATAAGTTTTATTCCTTAATGTCATGTAATTCATTTGAAATTATTAGTAACTTAGCTGTTTTTATACAAAATGCATTTAAGTTGAGACAAGATGTACTTGACCTTTGACCAAAGATTTGTTGCATCAGTATTGTAATAAGCAAAAGGGGCCAGTGGCCTACAAGAGCAAATAAATATATATATATATATATTTATACGTTCACTTCAGGTGATGTGCTAAATACAACCAGTGAGAGTGGGTAAAATTTATACTGACATTGGCTAAAATGATAAGTATATGTCCGCTTTTGCCTTAAATTACAACAACCTTTCTTACTCGGGAACCTTTAATCTCGGAGAATGATTTATTTATACAGTGAGTGCAGTCACATGACTCCATAGCAATAAATGTATCTTCAGTGTTCAAAGTTACCAAAATGTACTGTATTTCAGATGACCATTTGTAATGACATCTACCATACCTGTCGGTCACTTTCCATGGCAATCAAACGATTTCACATATGTATCATATCTACCCATCTGATATCTTTGCAACGGTGATATCTAGTGTATCCATTTACTGCAAGTGTAGGTGTAATTCTATGAGCCCGTAGAAAGAATCTTAGTGCCTAATTTTAAACATTGTCACATTGTCGAAATCAATAAACAAACCTTACAGAAAAACATTAATTATGTGCAGAAATTGCGCATATGGCTTTTATAAAATGTCAACGCCCTGATACCCTAAATATTTAAAGTTATTGAGAATTGCACCTCTATACTTGCCTGATAATTGAGATGTTCGTTGAATACAATGCCCAAATAAGGGTATGGGTGAGCACAATCAATGCTTCTATCGCCTATAACTACAACAACTTTTGTTCTCACTTTCATTTCTAAAAATGATTCACAGTTGCCGTTTTCAGATTGGCAGGTATGAACCGTTTCCTAAAACATGCGTACATTACTTCATTGATGTCAGTGACAAGACATTATGGTAAACAAGATCATGATCAATTGTAGATAAACTCTTCAAACAATTTACGCAAGTGCGAACATTTGATTTCACAAGACCTTCCTTTCGAAATCAGTTTTGTTCATAAACAATTTTACCCCTGGTGTCCATAAAATTAAGTAATCGGTTATTCACAATAAAACTATAAATTTTGAGAAATGTTGACTGTTAATTATTTGCTTGGTAATTTAATCCATTGCACTGCTCTCGTGAGTAGATAAAATACTCGCTAAACTTTGATTGTTCAATGTTATCAATGCAAACATCCTTTGTCGTTTTTTGTACGTCTCACAAAACCTATTTCATAGCGGATACTATTTACATTTATATTCGTGTAAGTTTCATAAATGGGAAGAGAAATATTTTCTTCCAATGCCCTTTTTGATGATTCATTGCATTGTAGCAGTTCATGTCTGGTTCATCGACATCATTTGTTTCATTATTGAACATTCTGTTGACCTTTTTATTTAATGTATTCAACTTTGGATCGCAGTCGATCGGTTAATTTTACTATTGTTTTCTAAGTTTATAAGCATGTCATTTAACATTCTAAGGTTGTATGAATGGACTTGTGGTCGCCCTTTAGACCTCGAGTCAAATAGGCTATTATGTACGTTGTCTTAAATTTGTCGATTAATCTTTTTGAACTTTTCTTTTTCCACTGTTATCGTATATACTTCTGCTTAGTTGTGTTACTGTTTTTATCTCGTCACTTTTACTAATTGTATCCCTACTTTTTATATAAATACCTTCACTACTTGTATGTTAGTGACACTATTACTATCCCACTTTTTATTAATTGTATATCTTAGTTAATGTTATTATTACCAGTATTGTCAAGAGGTCTATATATATATTTGTATTAAATCTGCAATAATTCATACAAAGCGAATGGGAATGCCAAACAGTGATTCGTATAACTTAAACTATATAGATCACACTTGTGGGTTCTTTTCACGGGCCATAAAGGCATTGGAAATCATTAAGATGGTTATCGTTACAAGACGACAATGATCTCAGGCCAATAACAATTGGACATCTAAGAACCATAGGGAATTTATAAATAAGGGAACGAACACATTCATCATACACGCACAGCACTAAATGACACCAAATTTGAATTAACTGCAATGTACGTACGCACACTTTAATACAAGAGCAAAAGTTTGACAGTAAATACACAAATAGCTTCACAAAATCGGCTAATTAAATATTACTGCATTGCCTAAATATTTTAGACGGTTCCGATAAACGTAACCGCGGTCGAAATATGCAGGTAAGGCAAGGGGAAACTGAAACCTGGCTGTTTGTGCGTGTAAGGCAGATGTACTATACCGGACGTAACGATGTCGAACTGCAGCAACAAACGTGGCGACAAACTTCAGACGGCTTGGTTTCCAGGGGTGGCTCACCTCACGAGGACGCTGTGCAGTACTATAGCTGACACCAGGACGACCAGAGAGTGAATTCTCAATCCGGAGTTCAATGGTGACGTTATCTGCGTTATACCGTACTTCTGGTGGATCGTCCAACACGCCAACCAAGGCACGCTTTCTTGTTCAATTTATTGTGGACCATATGTAAATCAAGATGACACCCCTTTGTTTACACTGCTCAGTTCTTATTGGTCGAAACCAGAAGAATTGCGAGAAACTACCACATCAGGTGCGACAGGAATGTTATGCAAACTGACAGAAATGCAAAACCGAGTTTGTTGACCCGGCTAACCAAATTCACTAAAGTTTATTAACCTCAGATTCATCCTGATTCTCGGGAATCAAGTCTTCGGTACCATAGTATTTGGAGACAAATCTCACCCCGGGTAAATTCTTTGTCGTCCAATCAGGCTGCTCCCCTTGCGAAGAATGTAACAATTCGTGCATGCAATATATGTATTAAGTATTTCTTTATTTCTCCACCTATAACAAGTCACAAAGTATTCCCCTTTCTATGTAAATCATGTATGCATTTAAAAGCTTATAAGCCTAACAGGGAGGGCGTAATACTTGGAAATAAATTAAACTTTGGATTCCTGACACACGTCCCGGGTTTGAGAGGTTACTATGGTAAAACAATTTTACAATATGAACCTGCAGACAGCAGGGAGCACAAAGTTTAAGGCATCGATGTAAAAATGCATACATTAACCTATAAAACTATTAAGATGGACAGTCTTCCCTCAATCTACGGCATTTCTGCTAAGAAAGTCGGCTCCGATATTATGGGACCCTTTGATAGCAATAACACGATAGTTGAAGGACTGGAGGTACATTGCCCATCTCATAAGGCGTCCATTATTCATTTTCGATTTATTTAAATAAATAAGAGGTTGATGGTCAGTTTCTATCCAGAATTCTTTCAGAAGCAAGTATTGTTGGAATTTTCTTAGCCCCCAAATGACTGCCAGACATTCCTTCTCAACAACCGCATATCTAGATTCGGTCGAACTAAGTTTCCTACAATTTCTTCGTCGTACTGCAGTAAAACAGCCCCCAATCCTTCATTAGAGGCATCCGTTCTAAGAACAAATATTTTGCGAAAATTCGGGAGGTGTAAAATACGATCAGAGTTCAATGCTTGTTTTAATTTAGTGAAGGCAGTTTGATGTACATCTTCCCATTTTAATTGTTTTGGTTGACCCTTTTTTGTAAGGTAATGTAAAGGGGCGGCAATGGCTGCAAAATTTGGCACAAACTTCCTATAATAGGAGCAAAAGCCCAAGAAAGACCTCAGTTGGGTGATCGTTTTCGGTGGGTGCGTTTCCTTTACTGCACTAATTTTGTCAGGAACTGTTTGTAACAAACCTCGCCCAACAATATGTCCAAGAAATTCTAATTGATCATAACCAATGTAACATTTGGAGGGCTTGGCTGTAAGACCTGCTTGGTTCAAGCGTTTAAGGACAGTTTCAATCGTGCTAAGATGGCCTTGCCAAGTAGAATTGTACATCAAAATGTCGTCAATCAAATTAACTACATTGTCCTGCAAACCCTCTAGGATTATCCGCATCATTCTCGAAAAATTTGCAGGACTATTTTTGAGTCCAAATGGGAGAACTTTATAGTGCATGTTACCCTGGGGGGGGGGTCTGAAATGCCGTCTTTTCTTTAGCATTTAGTGACAAAGGGATTTGCCAAAAACCTTTTGTTAAATCGAATTTAGATAAATAATTTCCTGCATGTAAACGAGCGAATAATTTATCGGGGTTAGGCATTGGTTCTGCATCGAAAACCGTAATTCGGTTAAGCTTGCGGTAATCGTTGCAAAATCGAATAGTGCCATCTTGTTTTTTTACTAAGACCACTGGTGATGAGTAAGGGGAGTTGGATCTCTTGATAATGTCGAGTTCTAACATATCATCGACTTCCTTTTTGAACACATCTTCGGAGGCCAGAGGAAGGGGGTATTGTTTGGTAAAAATTGGTTCACTTGTGCTCAACTTGATATCGTACTCAACAACGTTTGTACGTCCTGGTACGTCAGTCAAAACTGTTTGATGTTTGTTAAGTAAACATGAAATATCTTGTTTTTGAGAGAGATTCAAGTTCTCGTACACGTGCACATCTTTTATAGACTGGTTACATATTTTGGGTAAAAAATCTATCAATTCAGTAAAGTTCGCCCCCGGGCCTTCAATCCCATGATCCAAAGGATGACTATCAATAAAGGCAACATTGACTTTCATGAATAGTCCGGGTGTGTCAGACTTATCTTTAGTCACAGAGGGCGCTCTCTCTTCGTACCGCTTTAACATATTAGCGTGGAAAAGTTTAATTTTCCCACCTTTGTTAATTCTATAGTCACAATCCCCCACCCGTTCCTTCACATCAAAGGGGCCCTGCCACTGTAAATGTAGTTTGTCGTGGGCTACTGGCAATAAGAGAAGAACCTTATCATTAACTTGAAACTGTCTATTCTTCTTAGTTTTATTAAAGTGATGTCTATATATATCACTAGATTTATGCAGCTCTTTTAAAGCCATTTCGCAAGTTTGTTCTAGTCTGTTTTTGAGGTCCAGAACATAAGTATATGTAAGTTTAGTTTCAGGTTCTACATTCTCATTAGTCCAGAGCTCGCGCAAGATTGCCATGAGGCCTCGAACAGTACGGCCATACAAAAGTTCAAATGGCGAAAACCCTAAGCTAGCTTGAGGAGCTTCCCTATACGCAAACAGGAGGGGGCTTATATAACGATCCCAGTCATTGGGCCTTTCTTCGCACATCCGGGTTAACATTCGTTTTAGAACACCATTAAATTTCTCAACCAATCCATTAGTTTGCGGATGGTAGGGTGATGTTGTCATCTGACGCACGGACAACAGTCGGGATACTTCCCTCATGACATCAGAAATAAACTGTTTCCCCTGATCTGTCAAAATTTCTTTAGGGATTCCAACCCGACTATACATGTTGACTAACTCCTCCGCGACAGTTTCAGCACGTATATTTTTGAGTGGAGAACCCTCGGGATATCGAGTGGCATAATCCACGAGTACTAAAATATACCGATATTTTCGGGGATTATCAGACATAATGGGACCCACCAGATCTACGCCTACGCGCTGGAATGGTATGCTGATTAATGGCATGTGTCCTAAAGGGACCTTGTCTACCCTTCCCCGGGGCGTAGTTTTCTGACATATGTCACAAGATTGACAGTAACGTTTTACATCAGCATGGAGGTTGGGCCAAAAAAACTGCGACATAATACGATCTAATGTTTTCCGGTGTCCCAAATGTCCTCCCATAATCGAGTCATGCGCAACTTTCATAACTTGTTGTCTATGTTTTTCAGGGACTACAAGTTGACTTGTTTCTTGGCCAAAATTTACTCTAGGAGATTTATAATAACGGTATAATAATTTCTCTTTCATTCTAAATTGAACTGTAGCGAGTCCACCCTTTCTATTTCGTTGAATTTGGTTCGACTTGCATAGTTTAAAAATTCTATCTAACGTTCTATCTTCCTGTTGGGCAGCTAAAAGCGTATCAGTATTAATTAGATTATCAAATTCATCAGTTTTAGCTACGACGAGAGGGCTCCGTTTCCGCTTTTGAGCAAAAATCTGGGCACGAGTTTCTACTGCACCAGCCTCGATTATACGAGAGCTCGATTCACGGGGGGTCTCATCCGGGCCCATTTGTTCAGACTGATTAATATTTTCTTGTGGCAACGAGTCACAACGGCGAGTCGAGCCTCTTTCAGTTGTAAACGAGTTAACAACTGGTATCATTTGATCTACACTCTTTGAACGGTGAGGGCGTTCCGTACCTTTCTGCGTGTTTTCGCAGGTCAGGAGGGCTTCTGACCCTTGAGGCGCGATGGAGGAGACTATCTCAGGATTTGGGATGTCTACATTCTTTTGGGAAGTGTCGGAGTCATTTTCACCGGCACAAGTTTCATTGATGACATCCGTCTCAATGGCCAAATTGCTATCGTACTCCACTGCGTCGTTTTCACAGGTAGATTTATTTATTGGAATTGCACCAGTGTCATTAGTTTTTTTCCTTGGAATCGCGCCAAGTTGAGCTGAAATCCTCGAAGGACTACTCTCATTTTGGGTTATAATCTTTTTTCCAGACTTTAGACTACCCAATTTATTATTTTGCATAAAAATCCTCCTGGGACTATGCACGCTAGTTTTAGCGCGATTGTTGTCAAAACTAGTCTTGACTGTAACCGGGGTATTACCACCATGAAAGTCTGCTTTTAAGACAGACGCTTCCATCTCACACTTACAAGGCAATTTAGCACCTGGGATTTGACCAATAACCAAATCACACACAGGTGTTTTAAGACACAACGCATTAACATCGCCAGAATAAAAAGGGGTGTCGACATATAATTTAGCCATTTTATTTTGTTCGCCTGTAGAACGATTCATAAACATACAGGACTTTTTCTCATCGGTAAATTGGTGGGGCTTAACCAAACTTTCACGAATTATCACACCATCGCAACCCGTATCTTTAAGGGTTCTAACCACGTAACCATTCACCTTGCCGATAGCTATAGGCATTCGGCTATTTCCAATTACCGGGTCGGCGGTAGTTACAGAAACCAGCGACGTAACAGGTACCATTTCATACAATTGGGTATCCTGCGTACAGGTCGCCTCTTGGGGAGGTCACTGTCCGACGCTTCGGGAACTAAAGACTCGCTACTAGACTCGGGTTCCTGAAGTTCATCCCCTACTTTTACTAGACAACTATTGCTCATGAGGGGTTTTCCCGTAACGGAATGACGTGACGCATATCATGCCCACGGCGTCCACACCGTCGGCATTGGGCTACACTCGGAACTTTGTTCGCAAATTGATTCTGATTCGCATTGCAACTATTTTGTTTCTGAGAATTAGATCGGGAAAAATTATTGGAAACTTTATTAAACGAAGAATCATATTTTCTTGCTTCTTCGTACATATCAACCTTTTTTACAAGATCTAAAATTGGAAGTTTATGGTTCTCGCGAAGTAAAACGCGGATCTCGGGGGGACTACAATTAAGCAACTGCTCTTTTAACAACAACTCGCGGAGGTTGTCGTACGTCTTTCCGATAAGTGACATTTCTACCCCATTCGTTGCATTCCCACTTGTTTTGGTTCGCATAAATTTCAAAGCGTCTCATATAGGAATCAAGATCTTCCCCCTCTTTGTATTCAGGTAAATTAGGGCGTTTTCCCGGGACATTATTGCGTCCGTTCCCCTGCAATTTGGCTTGTTTATTTATGCGTTCCAAGTCGAAATTATGTTTTTCGCGCTCATACCGAATATTCTCTTGTGCCGTAACTTTCGCTAACTCAATCTGTTCTCTCGCTCTGGCTTCCTGTTCTCTCGCTCTGGCTTCCTGTTCTCTCGCTCTGGCTTCCTGTTCTCTCGCTCTGGCTTCCTGTTCTCTCGCTCTGGCTTCCTGTTCTCTCGCCTTCGCTTCCACGCCTCTGCGTAAGGCTCTATTTTCACGGTCTACTTTCTTCCACTCTTTTACCTCCTCTCTAACATACCGATTTAAGTCCTCCCCCTCATAACCCATAGCCTTTGCTTCGTCAGTAAACGTGTCGATAGCTTCCAAAGCAGTTTTGGGTTCATTCCAAGTACAGGCGACAGATCTCCCAGGGGACTTAGGTTTTATCCCTGAAGTCATAATGACAACTACGATATCAACCCAAAGTGGAAATGACCAGAACACGGGATTGAAGGCCGCAAGGGGGAAATGGACAAAGCAAAAAGATTGAATTAGACCAGCGATGGCAACTTAAATAGTACTTAAAACTAGACAATACAAATTGTTTTAAAACAGAACCAAAGTGCAATTCAATAACCTGACGTAATAACGTTTTCAGAAACAGTGTATAACACGTGTTGTAAATACGTATGATAAAGTGTTCGTTATACAAGGGTAGTATCATTTGTGGATATTGTTTCTTTTTAACAATATCCCACCGCTGCCACCAATGTCAAGAGGTCTATATATATATTTGTATTAAATCTGCAATAATTCATACAAAGCGAATGGGAATGCCAAACAGTGATTCGTATAACTTAAACTATATAGATCACACTTGTTGTGGGTTCTTTTTACGGGCCATAAAGGCATTGGAAATCATTAAGATGGTTATCGTTACAAGACGACAATGATCTCAGGCCAATAACAATTGGACATCTAAGAACCATAGAGAATTTATAAATAAGGGAACGAACACATTCATCATACACGCACAGCACTAAATGACACCAAATTTGAATTAACTGCAATGTGCGTACGCACACTTTAATACAAGAGCAAAAGTTTGACAGTAAATACACAAATAGCTTCACAAAATCGGCTAATTAAATATTACTGCATTGCCTAAATATTTTAGACGGTTCCGATAAACGTAACCGCGGTCGAAATATGCAGGTAAGGCAAGGGGAAACTGAAACCTGGCTGTTTGTGCGTGTAAAGCAGATGTACTATACCGGACGTAACGATGTCGAACTGCAGCAACAAACGTGGCGACAAACTTCAGACGGTTTCCAGGGGTGGCTCACCTCACGAGGACGCTGTGCAGTACTATAGCTGACACCAGGACGACCAGAGAGTGAATTCTCAATCCGGAGTTCAATGGTGACGTTATCTGTGTTATACCGTACTTCTGGTGGATCGTCCAACACGCCAACCAAGGCACACTTTCTTGTTCAATTTATTGTGGACCATATGTAAATCAAGATGACACCCCTTTGTTTACACTGCTCAGTTCTTATTGGTCGAAACCAGAAGAATTGCGAGAAACTACCACATCAGGTGCGACAGGAATGTTATGCAAACTGACAGAAATGCAAAACCGAGTTTGTTGACCCGGCTAACCAAATTCACCAAAGTTTATTAACCTCAGATTCATCCTGATTCTCGGGAATCAAGTCTTCGGTACCATAGTATTTGGAGACAAATCTCACCCCGGGTAAATTCTTTGTCGTCCAATCAGGCTGCTCCCCTTGCGAAGAATGTAACAATTCGTGCATGCAATATATGTATTAAGTATTTCTTTATTTCTCCACCTATAATAAGTCACAAAGTATTCCCCTTTCTATGTAAATCATGTATGCATTTAAAAGCTTATAAGCCTAACAGGGAGGGCGTAATACTTGGAAATAAATTAAACTTTGGATTCCTGACATTATTATTATTTTTTTCAATTTTCACGAATTGTATCTTTAAGTTAGTAATAGTATCACTCTTAGTATCTTTCTGATACTATCCCTATTGTGATCTCACTACTTGTATCTTATTGATACTCACGCTACTAAAAACAATCTTATGTTTTTACTACCAGTGTCTGTAACGTATTTACACTTTCACTACTTGTATATTAGTGACACTATTACTATTATCTTCACGCCACTTTTCACTGCATGTTTTCTGGTAATACTATTACTAATATTATTGTAATACTTTACTATTCATAACGTCATTTTACTTCCTCTCTTGTATCTTAGCAATACAATTACTATCAGTATCTTCCGGATACTGTTACTCGTTACTGTTATAGTTTTATTACTAATTCTTTTTCAGTTAACTTCTAGTATCGTTGTGATAAATTTTCTATTAGTATAGTTTTGAAATTTTACTCCTCGTTTCATTGTGACATTTTACAGCTAGTAACTTTTTGAAAATTTAACGTTAAATATCGTCGTAGTACTTTGTAAAATAGTATGGTGTTACTTTTGCTTCTTGTAATGTTGTTATATATTTAGTTCTAACGTCATCGTGGTACTTATACTACTAACATTGTCATAATTCTTTACTACTAATATCATTGTGGTATATTTTCTTCTAGTATCGTCATGATTCTTTTACTACTATTACGTTAATTATATTTTCACTCCAAGTACCATCATAAATATTTTTACAACTAATGTCGTCAACTTCTGGTATCGTTGTAATACTTGCACTACTATTATCGTCATGCTTATATTACTACTAGTATCGTTGTGATACTGCTGTTACCATAATGACACTTTTCTACTAATATTGTCATGATACTCTCACTTCTAGTATCGTCAAGACACTATTTCTACTAGCATCGTAGTAATATATTCACTACTAGTGTTATTTTTATTACTTGTACCGTAGCAATTATGGTTTACGTCTAGTATTATTATGATACTTGTCCTACTTATATCGATGCAATAGTTTTAGTAATAGTATCGTTGTGATAGATAAGTGCTAGTAACTTCTTGATACCTCGTCTGAATATGATAATGACACAATCACATTTGTGATGAATAATACTGATAGTGAGGTTGTTAAACATATCACTTTGTGTTAGGCAGATGGTAATGTCATCAGAGAACATACTATTTACATTTTAATTATTTTGTGAATACATTGCATACTGACATTTACAATTATGAATCACATTATTGATATAACAGAGATGACTAAAATTAAACAAAACTGCTCACAAGACCACAATCTCAAATTTGGAAGAAATATTAATTGTATCATGTTATAACAATGGCAAACCTGTTATTAATATACAAACTGCTTCTACAAATGTTATGGAATTAGAAGAAACTTTCTGTTTTTATAATCAGAATGATTGTGTATTTTGTGTTAATAGATGTTATAAATGTCATCTATCTGGACATGTTCTTATGATTTCTACTTAATTATATCACTTACAATTATGCAATTCAGAATTGTATAACGATTTTTGCTATTTGACAAAATATATCAAAAACTATGAATAATATTACAGGAAAACTATTATTGGTATCATATTGTATATAAATATAGTTCATTTCATATTTTTTCAATGTATCACTTTCTTTCTGTTCAAATTATGAATATAACGTATTGCGGAAGCAATAGGCTTTGTGTCTGGAACGCAAGCGATAGTGCGCCATCAACGGAGCTGATGTGCGTAATGTGATGTCACTTCTTGTTGCGCGAGGTGTGACGTCACTCCATCTTCAAGGCGTCACAACAGAAATGTAAGTGGTCTTTCTTAGTGTGGTAAATTGTGGAAATAATATTCATTTTATATTGATCTCCGCTTCACTTGGTATACTTATCAACCTTAATACATCCAAGATTTGAATGAAGGTCGTTTGGTGTGGTATATCATTTGAATTTCATTCCTAGAAGCGTTTTGAATTTGTAGTCTGCGGCGGTTTCTCTTGCTTAATTCGACCGCCATTTTATTACGTGTAAGGTGAAGGATGTGTGCGGCAAAAAAAAAACAACCAAAAAAAAACAACAACCAACGGTTCTTATTTTAGGACACTCGTTTGTAAGGCGACTCAAATCTTTTGTGCATGAGGACCAACAGCAATATAATGTGTCACCAACTTTCGATTTGAGTCAAATGGTTATTTATTTCCATGGTGTTGGTGGACGAACGGTATCGTCGCTGGTAAACTTTGACCTTGGTGTGGTGAGCCGGGTTTCGCCGGATATTATGGTCTTAGAGTTAGGGTCCAATGATCTGTGTGACTTTTGCGTGGAGCCATTGCAAATCACATGCAAAATGGTAGACCTCGTTCATCAAATGCATAGGGAATTCAGGGTAAAACAAATAATTGTCAGGCAAGTCATGCACAGGATGAGACCATTTCATAAGTTTCATATTTACAATGCTAGGGTAGATATTTTAAATCACGCGTTAAAGTCTGCCTTAGAGGAACTTTCATTTGCCATGTTTTGGAAGCATATTGGCTTATGGAATTCTTCTCTAACTATAATGTTACCAGATGGCATTCACTTGAATAAATTGGGTAATTATGGATATTATCGAAGTGTTCGTGGGGCACTCTTGCAGGCATAGAGGTTTTTAAAGGCAGCACAGGTTTAACTGGTGGTGGTTAGGTAGTTGCTAAATGCAGACTGTTACATGAATGAGTTTCTGCTTTTATTTTAAATTTTGCAGACTGTTGATCTTATCTCTATTGCAATTAAGGGTTGAATTTCTGTTTTTATTTTTATTTATTGGACTGTGGATACTATCTCTATTACTTGAGTGTGATTTTTGTTTTTGTTTTTATTTAAAATTTCGCAGACTGTTGATCCTATCTCTATTACATGAGTGTGGAGTTTCTGTTTATTTAATATTTTGCAGACTGTTGATCCTATCTCTATTACATGAGTGTGGAGTTTCTGCTTTATTTATATTTTGCAGACTTTTGATCCTATCTCTATTACATGAGTGTGGAGTTTCTGCTTTATTTTATATTTTGCAGACTGTTGATCCTATCTCTATTACATGAGTGTGGAGTTTCTGCTTTTATTTTAAAGGTTGCAGACTTTTGATCCTATCTCTATTACATGAGTGTGGAGTTTCTGCTTTTATTGTAAAGGTTGCAGACTTTTGATCCTATCTCTATTACATGAGTGTGGAGTTTTCTGCTTTTATTTTAAATTTTTGCTGAATTTTGATCCTATCTTGATCACACGTGGGAGTTTCTGCTTTTATTTTATATTTTACAGACTGATATTGTAAATGTTGCAGACTTTTGATCCTATCTTTATTACATGAGTGTGGAGTTTCTGCTTTATTTTATATTTTGCAGACTGTTGATCCTATCTCTATTACATGAGTGTGGAGTTTCTGCTTTTATTGTAAAGGTTGCAGACTTTTGATCCTATCTCTATTACATGAGTGTGGAGTTTTCTGCTTTTATTTTAAATTTTTGCTGAATTTTGATCCTATCTTGATCACATGTAGGAGTTTCTGCTTTTATTTTATATTTTACAGACTGATATTGTAAATGTTGCAGACTTTTGATCCTATTTCTGTTTCATGAGTGCTTTAATATTAAAATGTTTTGCTTGATCCTAGCTCAGTACAAGTAGGCAGTTGATTCAACATCTTGCTCTAGTTTCTGCCTTCAAAATAATTGTTCACTAAGTAGTATCATCTGTTTATGTGCATCTCTGCACAGATTCATAGAGTATGTTTTGTAACAGTAATGCTGCTTAGTATCTTTATCATAGATCATGGCACCTGCGCGAAAGCGTAACACACTGAAAAAAGTTGTGTCACCACCACGGAAGCGTACCATGGCAACCAGGAGAGGGAAAACCAAGCAATCTGTTCCCATTGAAACAACAGCCATATGTGATGTTGGTGCAACACCAGTATCAACACAGGATGTGCCAGCACAGCCTTCTCCTAGTGTACCAGTGAGTCAACCAAGCACATCACAAGAATTAGCAGAAACAGCAGCACTTATTCAACAGTCTACTTCAGCATTACTCAAGGGTATTGAGACATTTACCAACCTACCAAACTCGATGCAAACAAGTCAAGCTAACACACATGGGTAATCGGTTATTGCAACACCAACAACTTGTACGAGCATCCCAGCTACTACAACAGTAGTTGAAAATGCTGTTCTGAATACAGTTAACGTAATAACAGGTTCCTGTCCACAATATTTGGTACAGGAGCAGGTGGAAGGAGGGAAAGTTAGTCATTTTACAAGTGTAACTGTTCCATTAGGCGCTTGGGTGCCAGACAAAGTTAAAAACAAAATTTGGTGTAATGAGTTTGTTGATTTGGGTAGTTTTTTGTCAAAATTTGACAAGGATCAGTATACATTATCAGTTATGAACCCTTCTCAGAGTGACAGTCCATCTTTCCGCCTGAGTCCTACTGAAATTGACTTAATTGCAATATGGTCATCTGCTTTTCAAATTTTCATAGCAATTTATTCAGCTAAGTTTAATTCTGATACACCTGGTTTTATGAAATACATGGATACTGTCAGGGAAATAGCAACTGGAGGAGGAGATTGGAAGTACTATGACACGAATTTTCGCAAATTACTTCAACAGGCAGCCTTACCTTGGGGTCAGTTGCACATTGAGTTGTATTTGAGAGCAAAACAATCTCCTCGCCAGTCTTTCCCAAACAGTTTTCAGTCCTTTCGTTCCCAGCGCTTCTTTCCAAGAGGAGCATGTTACAAGTACCAGAGGGGAAAGCCATGCTCCAGATGCAACTACCCTCACACATGTTGCTGGTGCTCTGGATCACACCCAGGTTTGGAATGCAAAACCCGCAAACGGGATTTGCAAAATGGACCTGGCGTTGGATATAGCTCAATCAACCCCAGTTTTCCCTATATGTCTATTACCCACCGCAATAAATATTGAGCAGTTACAACTAAGGTTATCTGGCTATGACCCTATTCTGGCTCAATACCTTATTGATGGTTTTAGTTGTGGTTTTTCAATGTATCACTTACTTTCTGTTCAAATTACGAATATATAGTTATAGAGGTGTATTTGAGTTTGAGTATAAGTAATCTGGATTTTACTATAAGCAGACATTGAGGCTTGCTTTCCAAGCGGGCTCGTTTTCTGATTTGTATGCGACGTTATTTGTACTTGCCTTAAAAGTCGTTATTAGTTACATTTAGTTCAACTATGATTTTTTCAGTACTTATGTATGTTATATCATTTGTGTTGTATTAGTCATTTACTCTTTTTACTCGCTCACATATTCTAGTTATAATGAACATTCTAACACAGTTCAACCATATCTTGGTATGCAGTGTACGGGACAGATACACATAAATAATTTAGATATTCATATTTCTCTATTAAGGTCAGAGTGAACATCCTAACACAGTACAACCATATCGTGGTTTGCAGTGTATAGACAGCTACACTTCAATAAAGCAAATATTCATATTTCTATATTCATGTCAGAGTGAACATCCTAATCCAGGACAACCATATCGTGGTATGCAGTTTACGGGATACCTGAAGAACGATGATGAAGGTCGGGAATTGTTAAGCTTATTGAAGATTGCTTTTCATCGTCGACTCACTTTTGCTATCAGTAAAGACAACACTGTCATTGGGAATTGTATTACTCACAAGCAGTATAATTCAGTGTAAGTACAGACACCGAGTCACGTGTCAATGTTATTCATCTGGTTCACCTTTATTTACATATATTAGATGAATTATATCAGTGTGTTCTAATAAAGACAATCATTGCAATAGATTGTTATACACTATTAAACAAGACAGTTACCGAATTATATTGTGGATTTAGTGTGAATCACGTATTACGCCATATACCGGCTATTATTATTAGTCACGTGAGAAAGAGGGTAAATAAAATAACCAAATTGTTAGGTTATACATGCGATACGTATTCGTCACTGGTAATCCAATAGAGAATAATTTTGATATATCATCTTTTCTCAATGTATGACAAGCTTGTCATGTGTTTAATCACATCACGTGGTTCCTTACGGTGTGAATATCCAGGTAAAAAATAACTGTATTTTAACAACCACTACATATTCCACTTTTGCTCATTCCAGTAGTCACATGTCCTAACACATCACATGACTGAAATGTCAGGTTATACATTCATACATACCGTAGATAATGAATACGTATTTATCACTGGTAATCATAGACACACTAATTCAGCATTTCTTTCATATAATTGTATGTTATGTTTACGAGATGCCCCAAACATCCACATTGCATCATACTATTTCGTAAATTAAGTTCTGGTCAATATTGCTAATAAAATGCAATACAATAAAACATTTCGATATAGTATACATTACGTTAGTGCGTATCAAGATCTTCTCTTCACTAATGGCCTGGCCTAAATGTACAAAACAGGATATATCAATATTTGCCGGAGTGCAATCCTGATAAAACCGCCTGGCGATTGTGATTGAACTTTCCTAAATAACCAATATCTGCCTGAAGTGCGAGACCTAATATAGATTTAATACTAGTAAATAAGGTAGCATTCATATATATACAAGTGAAGCTGATTTGTGAAATAATAACACATTGGGTTAATTATACCTATCATAAATTAGCTCGATCATTAAAAATTAATCGGAGATGCATGGACAGTATTTAGATCCTTCGGATAATTCTCTTTTCATAGCGCGTAGCTCAGTGTAATGATACGTGCTTGGGAATTTCAGCTTGGTTGTATGTATCCAACTTTTTTTGCTAAGTATTACAATTTTATTAAGTTGTGCAAATTACATCATAATGTAGAAACAGAAAAACGTTGGACAATTAACATATGTAGAAAAGGGAACTACAAATAACACTCAGTTTCATAGACATACACGTTGATTTAGATGAATCTAAACTGACAAATGATCTGTAATTTAGTAAATGAAAATAAATGAACAATATCCCTAACATAATAAAAAAAACACTAGTTAATCAGGCTCTGATGCATTACAAACATAGATACACTACACATGGCTTGCCCTTTTAAAGTGTGCTCAATTGATAACATTTACGAAAAGTCCAACATAATAAGGTAGTCGTAGAAAATTATAAAACGGAGAAAATTGTTTCAAAGAAAAAAAGCTCATGAAAATAATAGATTTTCTTATTCATAGAAAATGACATAATAAAAAAAGTAGTTTTCCAGCATTGCATTTGATCTCACAATTTTCTACATAAAAAAGGTCTTAACCAAAATGTTACGAAATTTTCCCATACACACTGTAGACACGAAAAGAAAAAAATCCCTCCAAAGTCTATACAGGTTTGATAGAGATCGTTTAAAGATTATTAGTGTTATCGTTTCTACAAGAAAAGTGTATAATGATGACATGCATTTTGCCAATAATATGACTTCACATTACGGCTAATAACCAAGATGAGTCATCCATTTCGCTGATAAGGAAAATTATTTAGATTACACATTGTGAATGTGCATTTCTAACACCAGAAACCCTCCTAAATAACATGGTCTAGTGTAGCTCAGTGTAGAAAGCTAAAGAGTGTGCCTTCCTTAGATATCATGGATGTTTGCTTTTTTTGCTTTCTGGTGTGCATAATAGCTTGCAATAACCTCTCACATCATTTGTTAGTAGAATAGAATAGAATAGAATAGAATAGAATAGAATCAGCAGGGGGCTCTAGAAGTCAGATTGATAATGAGCATGACCTTTTGACCCATATTAAGTTTGAATTGTTAGAATGCTTACCTGGAACGATAGCTACCTGTAGTAAAATTATTTTCCCAATTCCACACGAAAGTGAAGCAT
This sequence comes from Saccoglossus kowalevskii, assembly GCF_978046115.1. Classification (NCBI taxonomy): domain Eukaryota; kingdom Metazoa; phylum Hemichordata; class Enteropneusta; family Harrimaniidae; genus Saccoglossus; species Saccoglossus kowalevskii. The sequence continues at coordinate 12,108,025 of NC_140650.1, read as the reverse complement.
CTTATATTGATTCGAATGAGTATATGGACAGAGACCAATTGGTTATTAACTGGATACTAACTTGACAAAACCCATATATCACCCATTAATATTAATGGCCACACTCAATGCATAGGTGTGAATTGAAGTAAAACTACACAATCACACTCATATGGGTGAACACATATTGATGTGGAGATTTCAATGGAAATTCAAACATTCACTCATACTCATTTTTATACAATATAATCAATATTTAAAATTTTGCTATGCATGTTATCTCTTACAGTTGGTTCTCATCAACTGGTAAATGGAATGAGTACTGTAGAAAATTACGCGAACAACTTGCTGCTAAAGGAATCAAATAATCAACAGCCATGAGAAGGCGTTCTTTATCGACCATCAGGAATTGTGTTAACATATAAATTGAGTTGACCAAATGTAATATTTGCATAATAATTCCTATCATCGGATTAACACTGTGAGCGCTATCATTCTCCCACCAAAATGTTCATGTAACATTTTGCATATCTTTTATGTATTTTCATGGGAAAAAAATTCTATTGTCAACTGGTGTTGATCTTAATTTCGAAAAATTATTGGATTTATTTTGTGATTATTGACTAATAAGTACATTCTAAATTTCAAGTACACAATAAATTTGTGGATACAAATTATTATTTGATCCCCACAACGTCCTGCATATAACAACTTTCAATTAGGAAGGCATTATATATATTTGGTTGTTCGATAATATGTATGACAGTGTGAGAGGAATATAACTAATATTTAGTTTTGATTTTTGCTTGACAGATTCAAACAAATTTCGATTTGAACGATTGACATGCCTCAGTCATTTACGTGAGTGTATGAATGACTAATAGAGCAAATACATATCTGAATTTATCAAAAAAGGATACTGCCTTCTTAGGTTGATAAAATGTGCATTATTTTTCTTTCATATTAATGCACAAAGATAAATCATGAAATATAATAAAAAGGGGAATATGTAAGAGGAAGGTGAAATTATTTTGTAACGACTCAATACCTGTCAAAGATAAAGTAATATTTATTAGTCATACAAGGCTTGGGTCATTTACACATATATAATTTAGAGAGTGTGTTGTGCTGTGACAACAAAATATGAAAGGAAAACGGTGTGTTACTTTAGTCATTGCACATAGCAGTATATTAATATCTTGAAAACACATCTCCAATTGGCCAATTGGCCAACTGCCCCTTGGCCCAGTACTAACTTGACAAATTTTTGCAATCAAGTGATGTTTACAATCTTGGCAATCAGACAGAATCAGTTACTAGTATATTGTCAACAAAACAAAGTTACAATATATAAACATTATTTCACATGTGAATTTTTTGTGTAAATGTATACATTTTTTGCGATTTTATAATTAAACTTTTTGAATGTTACTATGAATCCCATATTTTAACTTTTACTAGATTTTACACTTTCACATGACTTTGCAAAATGTATTTTGTCCCGAAGTAAATTTAGTTTAAAGTGTGTAGCAACAGAACTGAAAAAGGTTTTGATGCCAAAAGAAAATTACCCACTTGCTTTGCCCCCGTATTTTATGTAGGCCCTGAGGCATGTATGAGCCGAGCTATCGATAGTGAAATTGACATAAACTACAACAGAACGTTATCCTAAAATACACGCGACTGGCCACCATCTATGTTGACGTGTACCCTTCAAAATTAACGTAAACCCTCCAGAAATAAATATAACAGAAATATTTTATAATAAACAAATGATAATCAGACGAAACACATCTCATTAGACTTTGATTCACGTATAATTTGGATTTTGGGAGGAATGCCATTTTATTTTGTAAGTACTGAGACTTGAGTACTCTTTTACGAAGGGGGAATTTAAACAACCTTCAGCTATTTAACTGAAATATCTCGGTAATATTTTTGATTTATGATAAATGCACACTACAGGTATTTTAGGTCAGACACTTTTTCACAATTGTATGTATCTGACCTACGCAGTTTTCGTTTGATTACTGGTGGTGGTTCTGTGTGTCTTCGAATTGAGAGAATGTCTTCTCGTCGAACAACATGCTTGCCACCAGATCTAGTGAATTTTGGAGACGGTACTTTCTGACAATCTTCTTTAGTACTTACGGTGATTAGGGTATGGGTAGATTAATTAATGTGATTCAACATAACAAAAAAAACAATGTGTGGTTATGGTCTCTGTGATTGCTTCACAAACCATTGCGTATAAATGACATTGACTTTATATTGTATTTCCTTCTACAAGTCACTTCGCCATGGGCGTCTTTCGCGGTCAGTAATATTTACATTACTATTTAATTCCGGCCCTACAATCACACAGTGGATTAAAACGTTATAAAATGTCTTAGCCGACAAAGACAAGCAACTCAGGAAAATATATTAAAGGACGGTTATTATTATCACGGGATTACAGATGGGAAAAGTAAAGATTAATTGATTTGAGATACAATCAGACTTTTAGCTTTTCACCAGTAATAGTGACAGTATTTGTGCGTCACGGTTTTCGATCTAAATATTTGAGTTGACTTTCTACTTCTTTGTGTTGATAAAATTTAAAATACATACCAATACGTACAGAAGCCGGGGATGTTCTTCGTGACTATGATAATCATATAGATAACATTGATAAATAGTGTATAAGCTCGTAATTTACAAATGTGTATTTGTATGTGGCCAACACTTGGTTACCATGCACATATCATGTCCCACATCACAACGACCTTAAAATTGTTTGTCTGCCCACTATCTTCTATAATGGATATAATATTGTTATCAATGACGCAGATGGATAGGCCCATACCTAATTTGCATATGTAGACAATAATGCAATTGTTATATTCAGGTCTGCCATACTTTTTTCAAATTTGAAAAAAATACTCAACAGCATCAACAAGTAGTGGAAAGCCTTCCATCAATTTGCATAGTTGTATAGACGAATTATTGCCTTAGTCACTTCACATACAAATATACAATTTTTGACATTCTAAAACAAATATTAGATATATCGAGTCAATGGTCTTTCATGTAGATTCAATTCTGAAATAAACTTACGGATCATAGAAACAAAATTAATAAAACTCGTGCCTTATTAGTTGTAAGCAACAAAATAATTGTCTGGAAAATGTCCAACATTATATAGACTCATTATCACAACTCACTCAAATAAATGTTATTACACTTTGATGGTAATTACATTTATAGTTGATCACATTTATTACATTTGTAGTCAGGGTATTACATTTATAGTTGATCACATTTATTACATTTGTAGTCAGGGTATTACATTTATAGTTGATCACATTTATTACATTTGTAGTCAGGGTATTACATTTATAGTTGATCACATTTATTCCATTTGTAGTCAGGGTATTACATTTATAGTTGATAACATTTATTACATTTGTAGTCAGGATATTACATTTATAGTTGATCACATTTATTACATTTGTAGTCAGGGTATTACATTTAGAGTTGATCACATCTATTACATTTGTAGTCAGGGTATTACATTTATAGTTGATCACATTTATTACATTTGTAGTCAGGGTATTACATTTATAGTTGATCACAATTATTACATGTGTAGTCAGGGTATTACATTTATAGTTGATCACATTTATTACATGTGTAGTCAGGGTATTACATTTATAGTTGATCACATTTATTACATTTGTAGTCAGGGTATTACATTTATAGTTGTTCACATTTATTACATTTGTAGTCTGGGTATTACATTTATAGTTGTTCACATTTATTACATTTGTAGTCTGGGTATTACATTTATAGTTGATCACATTTATTACATTTGTAGTCAGGGTATTACATTTATAGTTGTTCACATTTATTACATTTGTAGTCTGGGTATTACATTTATAGTTGATCACATTTATTACATTTGTAGTCTGGGTATTACATTTATAGTTGATCACATTTATTACATTTGTAGTCAGGGTATTACATTTATAGTTGATCACATTTATTACATTTGTAGTCAGGGTATTACATTTATAGTTGATCACATTTATTACATTTGTAGTCAGGGTATTACATTTATAGTTGATCACATTTATTACATTTGTAGTCTGGGTATTACATTTATAGTTGATCACATTTATTACATTTGTAGTCTGTGTATTACATTTATAGTTGATCACATTTATTACATTTGTAGTCTGGGTATTACATTTATAGTTGATCACATTTATTACATTTGTAGTCTGGGTATTACATTTATAGTTGATCACATTTATTACATTTGTAGTCTGGGTATTACATTTATAGTTGATCACATTTATTACATTTGTAGTCTGGGTATTACATTTATAGTTGATCACATTTATTACATTTGTGGTTGGTATTATATTTATGATTAAGAAGTTACGACAATATAGTTAGTATTACAAACACTACGATAAAAACTGTCCGACATTTTAACAAGAAAAATCATATTTACTGTAGTTAGTGTTTATACACGAGTTGTTGAACACACTACATAGTTTGTAATTTTATTCAGGTTCTTTCAGTCACAAATCAAGATTAAATAAAAGGCAACAATATGGAGAATATAGTTTCATTTAACATGTTTATTTAACATTGTTTGCGTGCATACTGTTATGATAGCGACTTCACGTTTGCACATTCGGTTCACACGCTGTTAGACTATTGTTTAGAATCAACAACTTGCATGGTTAGGGTGGAGATTATAAACATAGATTACAGGAATTTTATGAATAGATTTAATAAATAGATTGATTGAGATTTTATTTTTAGTATAGATTTTGTAAACGTTTGTATGGGGAATAGAGAACGGTAGAGCGATGGGTTACCTCGGCCGATTGATTGGGAGAATAAAGCTGGACTATCTGTAATGAACTTATAAGTATTCTTTTGGGTCGAATCTGGTACCTCTACGTGTAAGTGACATCAGCCAAGCGAGACTAAGTTCCTTGATCCCCGAACACAACGCCAGTGTTCATGACAATACCGTGCAGAGAACCGTGCATACCACACTTCGTATTCACTGTGATTTGATTGTATACATGATATTTTGTTTTTCATTCACTCTGTAATGCCACCCTAATCCCTGCAACATTATATTTATATTCACCTCTCATTCCATTGCTTTACGGTATTTTATTAAGATGTAGGGGCTAATATTGTAAGTGACAATAAGCATCAACTTCAATAAACCGTATCGGTAGAATGGGGAGGAATTAATCTCGGTATTTGTATATGAAATTCGGTATTTATATTATTTTGCAACTACCTCATTACTACAGTGACATTTCGATTTAAATGATCATTTCCATTTTGTACCATATGTAGAACCTTTATCACTGATTATTGTGATAACAGTGAAGAATGATAAAATCAGTTGTATGGTAACAAATTCTAGAATATGTGAGCATTGAAGCTCTCCTACACTGAAGCTAGTGTTGTTTTAATCATCAAATTAAATATACATTTTAATGTTATAATCAATGTTATTATGTGTATCCTTTCAATTAATTACATAAAATTTCTGACATTATTTTGATTTGAGCCAGTGATAGACGATGAAATAATACAATCTAGTAATATGAAACAAACATTCAAGGCGGAACATGTAGCGTGGTGAGGTCGTCTTAGATCAAGTGCGGCATCGCCGATGTACGTGAACACATTCGCCGGCAGTTGCTGATCAATCAGTTCAGGAAAAACAGAACAATACACGAAACTATTCAAACAATCAATTCGAGATTGGCGATATGGCAAAAAAACAAACATTGTATTAGGTTTTGGGATTTTAAAAATTGAGATATATATCATCCATATATTATTCGAAAGCGCAATTGACAATTCGTACTGTTTATCTCAACTACGGTAGTCATTCACGTGAACCAACGTAACAGTCTTTTCTACCAAAACAGAACGAAATCTAATTAAACAAACAACAGAAAATATTAATGAAAATCTAACAACGCGTGTGATATATATAGTTTGTTTACACGAATTACGAACACACACTGTTTTGTGATGGCCACCTATTTTATATGTAGTTATAATACGGTTACTCACGGTTGTCACGAATTGTACTGGGTAACAAATCCAAAAGTTGAGAACTTGAGTCTTAATAAAAAATGTTATGCAAAACTTTCACAACAAAAGAACGTATTATTCTTTCCGCTCTGATTTATTTGGTATAATGCCCGCACACGACTTTAAGGCAATTCAGACCACCTACTTGGGGTTAAAGTTCACTGCGTTACAGACTAGTACAACTGAACCTCACTGTACGTATACTGCCCTGGTTCCCGGCATAACAAATCTAACTTCTAACGACCATCTCAAGTCTTGTATTGCAAGGACATTGCGTATATAATAGTAGTTGATTTAAGGTAGGTATGATAAAATAAATGATTTTGTAAAACTATATAAAAAAGGATTGTACGATCGTTAAGTAGGTGTTACCTATCCCTGACGAGACCGCCATTTTGTGGTCTATTTTTGCGGTAAAATCCCGCGGTGTTGATTTCGTTTTTAGTGGAAATGAAATACGCATGAATTCAAAACAAATGTAATGGTAGTTAGTCGTTAGGGATACAACGATTTTAACAAATAATCAACCAGAAACGTAATAATTAATTTCAACGTGTCGAGTTTCTGACCTTATTTCCGGGTTCATTGAACTAGCTTGTATGTGGCTAGCATTCAAAGGTGAATACGGCACATATTTGGTCGCACAATCTGAGTATACATCGTTGTACACTCATGAATAAATTATGTACGTTAATTACAATTATCATATTGTGAACTGCCCATTATTGAAACGTCGCATTCTCATTGATCACGTGGTCACATGTTTTGTCACATGCGTCTCTTTTATCAGTGAACTGGACAGGTCTCAAGGTCAATACACGAACAGCCGAGCAAGATTGTATTTGAATCAACAATATCCAATGTTTTACAGAATTTGTACGCACCGAGATTTTTTTAAATAATTAATAAATCCTATTTATTTGGACAATCACGCAGCGTTTTTTCCCCATGTCGTTTGCCGGTGATCGTTCTATGCGCAACTGAAATACAAACGTCTACGACGCGCTAACCACACTATATATTCAATATTACAGCATTTCTTGGTGTTAAGGACTGCACGATATTGCATGATAGTAGGGCTTGTCGAACATGGATGTTAAATAACGGACAGTACTGCGCCTCGTCTATTATTGCCCGCATTCCTGCCCTGTTATCACGCAATATAGGCAGTACGTCGTCCTTTATTCTCTAAATATCCAATTACGTATATACTCACAACCTCAGTTTTAGGATGGGAGCAGTGTTTGATCACCAACATTTTCCTTGTCAATACAACCGCTCAATATTCCAAGTAATGGAGCTAAACCTTTGTGCATAATTCTCCATTATGCGATAAAATAAAATTTCGTAGAAAACAAAACGTATTCATACAATGGGCGGTATAAAATGCATTACTAAATTGTACACATACCTGTCATATTATAAACCTACACCCAATGTAAAGGCAGTATAAATGTCAAATGAAATATGGTGTATGTCGTATTGAGTACAGGGCAATTATTTTGCTACCGTTGCTATAGGGATATTTTATTAAAGTTGCACCTCTCACTAATCATTGTGATTACTGGAAAAATAAAATCTGTTGGTTTGGCAACATTTCCTGAAATATTGGAGCACGACCTCCAGTGTAGGCTTGCGTCACTGTTGTCTAGGCTGTCATGTCTAATCACTCAAGGTTGTGCCAGTATTTTCGAACGTACTTCTGAATTAGTTTCAGGATCTGAACTGTGCACAATCCAAACTCATTATGATATGAGAGTTAGTTTGAGATTTTCATCAAATCATACAAAGTTGAAATGCAACTTTTAATCTTTCACTCGTCAGCTAATTTATATAAGTTTCTGGATTAAAATAAAATATATTAATAATATCAATGATTACAAATATTTCATATTTTCATATGGTACATTATCGCATGAAGAACTGGTATCTACCAGTTCAGAAGCAACAATTTGGAGAGGAGCACGACATATGTACCAATTGAAACCAAAATACAACTGGTGATATAATATGAAAATGTGTGTTAAAAAAATCCGGCTAAATTGATGAAGAATATATTACCTTTGCGTTTCCGAGCAACGAAATCACAGATTTTTTAATAAACTTCTATGACTATACTAACAAGTATAGAGTTTAGTGATTAGATTATTATTCAGAAATACCCGAGAAAAAAAGATCATTCCAGATGAATTAATTACAGAAGATTTTTTAAAATTGTTTTGACTTGAACTATTGTTAAACGATGAAATAATTCTGACAAATAGTATCTGTTTTCTATGAAATAGTGCTTTAAAATGAATTCCTATGGTAATGATTCCATTAGTTTGCATGTTTCGGACAGCTTTTCACCTATAAAATTGTTCGTACTGGTTAAAAAATGCAAAAGTTGAGAACTTAAGTCTTAATCAACAATTGTAATTAATAAGTCTTAATCAACAAATGTAAATTAAATTACATCAAACTGTACCTCACTATAGGACTACTGTCCTTGTTCCAGGCATTTCAAATCTAGCTTCCTCGCGACCAGCACGAGTATTATATTGCAAACATATTACATGTAAATTGGGGATGATGTTGGGTAGGTGTGATAGATTTCCACGTTTTGAGTGGAACTGAAACACGCATGAGTTCAAAACAAATGATTTGGTAGTTAGTCGTCGGAGTTATAATAATTTTAACAAATATTCAACCAGAAACGTAATAAGTAATTTCTAGTGTCCTTATATTCTGGTTCTTTGAACTAGTCTATATGATTGACAATGGCTGTATGATTTTCAATGCCTATCATTCAAAGGTGAATACGGCACATACTTGCTTTCCACAATCTGAGTATACAACGTTGTATTAGACACCTATAAATAACATGTGTAAAAGGACGATGCTTGTAGCGTCATGTTCTATACATGACTCACAGCGATGTATACAATACATTGTTTTTTTACATGAAATTCAAGCACACGTTGTGCGACGAGCAACGCCCTTTAATTACAAATATTCTCATTAGTCGATCCTTGCCGATTAACAAGATTGTATTTAAATCAGCAATATCCATTGCTTTCCTATATTTCATATAGATTGTCCGTCTTCGACTGTCGTTCGTCAACAATTGTATTTTTCACTTTTCAAAATCTACCAAGCCAATTGCCCTGATACTTGTTATGCATGTACATTGGGTGGACATATGTCAACTTTGTTCATTTTCAAATATTTTTGCTAAAATTGATATTTTCGGCTAGCAGCCCGATTGCTTTTATATGCTCTATGTAAATACTTTGGTGTACCCATATCAGATTTGTTCATTTTCCGACGATATTCTTAATTTCTTATTTTTAGTCAATTCTTTTGTAATTTTTTAGTTAAAATTACATTTTTAACTTCTTGATAACTACTGCTTTGATATTTTGCATGCATACCTTGTGGACACTTATGTCAGATATACGTTATTGTGTGACGATATCTTCAATTCTCTATTTTCTGCGAATATTTTAGTCATGTTACGTTGTCTTAGATCTTCGATTGTTGTGATAAATCTTTCGGCTATGTGTTAACGTCGCCGTTAATTATAGATTGTGCTGTTTATTGTGTATGTTGGCCAAACATTGTTTATTTAGCATTTTTACAATGACGATTTCCTATGTGAGTTATTTGTTAAAAATTACAAATACCCAAAATAGTCGCTTCAGTTGTGATTAATGAATTTATGAATTTGTCAAGTAGATGATAGATATAAAAATATGAATCGAATTTTCCACTTATTTTTCCAATTTGCAGATTCAATTTATAACCAACTCATAATGGCAAGCAATATTGGAGCCACGTCACACAAGCAACTAATGGACGATATTGATGAAAAAATTCTTCTTTGTCCTATATGTCAAGAAAGATTCACATCACCAAAAATATTACCATGTGTTCATACATTCTGTGAGAAATGTCTGAAGTCGTGGATTGAAAAGAAATATGGTAAACTGACTTGTCCATCTTGTCGCAAACCACACGTCATTCCTCCAGGTGGTGTCAGAGAACTAAATAACAATCTGTTTATAAACGAAATGCTGGAAATGTTCTCTAAAGTCAAGATTGGTCAAGGTGTGTTGAAGTGTGATGTGTGTGCATCGGCAGCCTCGTTCTGGTGCAATGACTGCGTCGAGTTCTTTTGTAAAGATTGCAGTGTACAACATAATCGTATGCGAGTTACGAAAAACCACAAAGTGATCACAGTGGAGGAGTACCAAATATTAGAGAAATCCGATCAGCGTCATCTCACTCGACCATGATTCTGTAGAAATCACCCTGACAACCAGCTGGAGTTATTCTGTGATTTGTGCCAAGTTACAGCATGCATAAAGTGTAGTATAATCGATCATAAAGGAATCGATCATAAAATTATATCCATGGAAGATGCCGTGAATAAATACGCTCCTAATTTACGTAGTCTCGCAGATAAACTTGAGAGAGCAGTGACGTCACTGAAATCTTGTAAAGAAAAACAGGAACAAGCAAGAAAACAGCTCAAACGTAACCAAATATCAGTAGAACAAGAAGTTAAGCAACACGTAACTAACATTATTAAACGTGTAAAACAAGAAGAGCAGAGACTTCTTGCCAAGGTAACTGAGATATGTGGTAAGAGAGACAAAGAATTACAGGCGCAGATGGAACACATTGAGTTAGATTTAGGACGTGCAGAAAGTATGCAGTCTTACGCTATCAACTTTCTTCACCATGGCAACTCAGCTGATATTCTATCACAAAAACAGAATTTAGAAGTTGGACTGACAGAGTTAGGACATACATCCCTAATAACTCAGTATGAAATAGAGACGGACATTAAATTAACATTTCAGGAAAGTGTTTCACCACAGACGTTATCCATCGGCGAAGTAAACTGTGAACGTACTGAGAGTTCCCCTCAAGGAAAGGTTGAATGCAGTTCTAAAGTTATCACTCCGAACATGCCACATGGTACAATGAATGTGGGCGGTCATGGCAGTAATTTCATCACCATCAATTACAATATACCGGATGGTGTTCAAGGGGTAAGACACATATAACCAACTTATTATCACCATTACTACACATTCATTAAATGATGCATGGTTTCACAACTATCTTAATTACTTTATGTTATATTTTTCCCTGGAAACTTGTGCAGTACAATTCCCGATTCCTGACGAACACGATGTTTTGATTTTGCTCAACGTAAGACGCTATGACAAAAATATAAAAAATAAAATTACCCCGCCATTGTTATCCAACGTGTTATTTCCTTTACAGATAAACTGAGCAAATGATCTCTCTAAAATAATTACATTATAGACGCGGACATGTACGAGTACAATATTTCCACTGCTCTGTCATAGTTACGTATGTGGTAACAATTCTATTTTGTTATCATTATTACACATACACACACTCACATATACACAATTTATTAATATATATTTAATTAATATAGTATATTTAAATAAAAACACATTATCATTTAAGCCCTGACATATCTTTAAAGAGCTATAATATTTCTAACAGCACATCTCCACAAAACATCTCAATTCATAATTCAGAATGAAAGACTTTGTTGATGTCTGTCCTCATTGAGTGATAGTGTATTACGTATATATAAAATCCGTGGTAAATGACGGCCAATCTTTTATTACTGAATTTTCAGTAAATTAGACTTAATTATATTTAGATTTGTTAATTTTGGCTGGTTTAATGATAGCCAAGTGTATATTAAACCATATTTGTCCAACTAAATAACATCAATGTTCAATGACAAATCAAGACTTGCTTTTAGTAGTGTATATGTTTTATTATTCCAAGGTAGTAAATGACGACCATGTCTACACAGAAGTGTACATCTCTCATTTAAGATTCTGCAATGCAAGTTTTTTGGGACTGTGACATCGAGGAGCGTTATATTGCGCTTGCTCGGTTTATTGAAGGTATTATTCCACAAATTTAAACAACAATTAAACGGAGACAACCCTGTACTGAAAATAGACAAAAATATAATTATATTAAGTTGTATGAACTAGTTTATCAGTAATTTACTAACGTTTAATAATTTACCGATTAGAAGGTGAAAATATCGTAAACAGTGATGAGCTTTTCCTAGTAAATGATTATAAATAAGATGCATTTAAACTCATTGATATGGCGCCCTCTATTACATTACATAGTTGTATTAAAGCACTTGACGTGATCAATTTGCATCAATATAATTTACGATTCCTATCACCAGGGTGTGATGCTATCTAAAATGTTACTTATAATGAAATGGTTTTTGGTACCAGATAATCTGCTACAAGTAACATATTGATACTTTCACAATTTGTATATTAGTTATATTTCCACTATTTTAGTATTGCCACTTCCACTATCAGTATTGTCATAACTCCATCCGTACACTAGTATTGTCATGATATTTTAACTACTAGTACCATATTAATAATACTAATACTAATATTATCGTATTGTTACTTCCATTACTTTCATCTTAGTAATTATATTACTACTATTATCTGTATGATACTTTCATTAATAGTAACCCAATGACATTTAAAATACTATTATCATATTGACACGTTCACTACTAGCATCATATTGACGCATTAAGTACTAGTATTGAGTACTGGAATTGATACTTTCTTTACTTATGCCTGAGTAATTCTAAAAGTAACAGTCTTTGCCTGATACTTTCGGTAATGGTATCGTATAGATATACTAACTACTAGTATCGTGTTATTTATTTCATTACGTTTATTTTAGTAATACTATTCAATTAGTTGAGTTTGCAATAATGTTACTACTAGTAAATGTATAATACCTTCACTACGAGTGTCGTATGAACATTTACACGAGAATGTAGTTCATGCATGCTCGTATTGTATCGTATTGATAATTTCATTACTTGTATATTATTAATAATACTGCTAATAGTATTTGCCGGATTCTGTCATTAATAGTATCGTATAGATGTTTACACTATTAGTATTGAATTGATATTTTTACTGTATCTGCCGGATACTTTCACTACCAGTATTTTGTTGACACCCACACTAAATATATTGATTGGTATCGCATTGATACGCACACTACTGATATTGATACTTTTGCTATTAATATCGCATTGATAATTTTTTACTGTATCTGCCTAATACTTTCACTACTAGTATTGTGTTGATACACTACTTATATTGATACTTTCACTATTAGTATCTAATTGATACATTTTTACTGTGTCTCCCTGATACTTTCACTACCAGTATTGTGTTGATACTCACACTACTTATATTGATACTTTTACTATTAATATCGCATTGATACATTTTTACTGTGTCTCCCTGATACTTTCACTACCAGTATTGTGTTGATACTCACACTACTTATATTGATACTTTTACTATTAATATCGCATTGATACAATTTTACTGTGTCTCCCTGATACTTTCACTACTAGTATTGTGTTGATACTCACAATATTTATATTGATCCTTTCGCTATTATTATCGAATTGATACATTTTTCCTGTATCTGTCTGAAACTTTCACTAACAAAATTGTGTTGATACTCACACTATCTATATTGATACTTTCACAATTAGTATCGAATTGATACATTTTTACTGTATCTGCCTGACACCTTCAATACAGTATTGTGTTGACACCCACACTAAATATATTGTTACTTACACTAGTATCGAGTTGATAATTTTTTTTACTGTATCTGCCTGATAATTTCACAACCAGTATCGTGTTAATACACACAATATTTATATTTATAGTTTCACTATTAGTATCGAATTAATACATTTTTACTGTATCTGTCTGATACATTCACTACCAGTATCGTGTTAATACTCACACTATTTATATTGTTACTTTCCCTATTAGTGTCGAATTGATACATTTTTACTGTATCTACCTGATACATTCACTACCAGTATCGTGTTGATACTCACTATATTTATATTGTTACTTTCAATACTAGTGTCATATTACTATTTGGTACTATTTCAAATGATTTACTATATTGTATTACAGATATAGCAATGCTAGTTGTACATTGGTTAAACTATTATTATTATCTCCCTACCACTTCATTAATTGTATCTTCGTATTAGTTTTACTACTAGTATTGTATTTATACGTACAATTCAGGTAATGTGCCAAATACGACCAGTGAGAGCGGGTAAAATTTATACTGACATTGGCTAAAATAATACGTATATGCCCACTTTTGCCTTAATTTACAACAACCTTTCTCACTCAGGAAATGTTATACTCAGAGAATAATTAATCTATACAGTGAGTGGAGTCACGTGATTCCATGGCAATAAATGTATCTTCAGTGTTTAAAGTTACCAAAATATACAGTATTTCAGATGACCATATTTATGATATCTAACATACCTGTAGTCGGTCACTTTCTATGGCAATCAAACGTTTTCACATATGTATCATATCTACCCACCTGATATCTTTACAACGGTGACATCTAGTGTCTCCATTTACTGCAAGTATAGGTGTAGTTCTATGAACCCGTAGTAAGAATCGTAGTGCCTAATTTCAAACATTATCACATTGTTGAAATTAATAAACAAATCTTAAAGAAAAACATTAATTATGTGCAGGAATTGCAGCATATAGCTTTTTTAAAATGTCAACACCCTGATACCCTAAATATTTAAAGTTATTGAGAATTGCACCTCTCTACTTGCCTGATAATTGAGATGTTCGTTGAATACAACGCCCAAATAAGGGTATGGGTGAGCACAATCAATGCTTCTATCGCCTATAACTACAACAACTTTTGTTCTCACTTTCATTGCGAAAAATGATTCACAGTTGCCGTTTTCAGATTGGCAGATATGAACCGTTTCCTAAAACATGCGTACATTACTTCATTGATGTCAGTGACAAGACATTATGGTAAACAAGATCAATTGTAGATAAACTCTCCAAACAATTGACGCAAGTGCGAACATGTGATTTCACAATAACTTCCCTTCGAAACCAGTTTTGTTCATAAACAATTTTACCCCTGGTATCCAGAAAATTAAGTAATCGGTTATTTTATAATAAAACTATAAATTTTGAAAAATGTTGACTGTTAACTATTTGCTTTGTAATTTAATCCATTGCACTGCTCTCGTGAGTATGTAAAATAATCGCTAAACTTTGATTGCTCAATGTTATCAATGCAAACATCCTTTGCCGTTGTTTGCACGTCTCACAAAACCTATTTCATAGCGAATAATATTTACATTTATATTCGATTGAGTTTCATAAATGGGAGGAGCAATATTTTCTTCCAATGCCCTTTTTGATGATTCATTGCATTGTAGCAGTTCATGTCGGGTTCATCGACATCATTTGTTTCATTATTGAACATTCTGTTGAACTTTGGATCAACTTTGGATCGCAGTCGTTCGGTTAATTTTACTATTGTTTTCTAAGTTTATAAGCATGTCATTTAACATTCTAAGGTTGTATGAATGGACTTGTGGTCGCCCTTTAGATCTCAAGTCAAATAGGCTATTATGTACGATGTCTTAAATTTGTCGTTTGGTCTTTTTGAACTTTTCTTTCCCCACTGTTATCGTATATGCTTATGCTTAGTTGTGGTACTGTTTTCATCTCGTCACTTTTACTAATTATATCTTACATTATTACAACTAGTATCTTTCTGATATTGTCCCTACTTTTATATAAATACCTTCACTACTTGTATGTTAGTGACACTATTACTATGCCACTTTTTATTAATTGTATATCTTAGTTAATGTTATTACTACCAGTATGAGTTATTACACTGTCCGTATAGTGATATAATATTATTTTTTTCAATTTTCACGAATTGTATCTTTAAGTTAGTAATAGTATCATTCTTAGTATCTTTCTGATACTATCCCTACTGTGATCTCACTACTCGTATCTTATTGATACTAATACTACTAAGACGAATCTTATGTTTTTACTACCAGTGTCTGCCTGATACTGTCACTACATGTAACGTACTTCCACTTTCACTACTTGTATTTTAGTAACACTATTACTATTATCTTCATGCCACTTTTCACTGCATATTTTCTGGTATTACTATTACTGATATTATCTTAATTATATTTTTACTATTCATAACGTCATGTTACTTCACCTTTTGTATCTTAGCAATACAATTACTATCAGTATCTTCCGCATACTGTTACTCGTTACTGTTATAGTTATATTACTAATTCTTTTTAAGTTAACTTCTAATATCGTTGTGATAAATTTGCTACTAGTATAGTTTTGACATTTTATTACTCGTTTCATTGTGACATTTTACAGGTTTTTGACAATTTAACGTTAAATATCGTCGTAGTACTTTCTAAAATATTATGATGTCAATTTCCCTTCTTGTAATGTTGTTATATATTCAGTTCTAGCGTCATCTTGGTACTTATACTACCAGCATTGTCATAATTCTGTTACTACTAATATTATTGTGGTACATTTTCTTCTAGTATCTTTATGAAACTTTTACTACTATTACGTTAATTATATTTTCACTCCAAGTACCATCATAAATATTTTTACAACTAATGTTGTCAACTTCTGGTATTGTTGTAATACTTGCACTACTATTATCGTCATGTTTATATTACTACTAGTATCGTTGTGATACTGCTGTTACCATAATGACACTTTTACTACTAATATTGTCATGATACTCCCACTTCTAGTATCGCCAAGACACTATTTCTACGAGCATTGTAGTAATTTATTCACTACTAGTGTTATTTCTATTACTTGCACCGTAGCAATTATGATTTACTTCTAGTATTGTTATGATACTTTTACTTATATCGATGCAATAATTTTACTAATAGTATCGTCGTGATAAAATATATGCTAGTATCGTTTTGATACTTGAATACGATAATGAAACAATCACATTTGTGATGAATAATACCAATGATAGTGAGATTGATGAAAATATCATTTTGTGTCACGCAGATGGTAATGTCATCAGAGAACATACTATTTACATTTTAATTATTTTGTGAATACATTGCATACTGACATTTAAAATTATGAATCACATTATTGATATAACAGAGATGACGAAAATTAAACAAAACTGTTCACAAGACCACAATCTCAAATTTGGAAGAAATATTAATTGTATCATGTTATAACAATGGCAAAGCTGATATACAAACTGCTTCTACCAATGTTATGGTAATTAGAAGAAACTTTCTGTTTTTATAGATAATCGGAATGATTGGGGAAACATACACTATACAATGAATGATAAATAAATAATTCATTGTGTATCTTGTATTAATAGATGTAATCTACCTGGGCCTGTTCTTATGATTTTTACCTAATTATATCACTTACAATTATGCAATTCATAACTGTATAATAATTTTTACTAATTGACAAAATATATCAAAAACTAAGAATAATATTACAGGAAAACTATTATTGGTATGGTATTATATTGTATAGAAATGTATTTAATTTCATAATTTTTCAATGTATCACTTTCCTTTTCTGGAAATATCTTCAAATTATAAATATATGGTTTTAGAGGTATATTTGAGTTTGAGTAAAAGTATTCTGGATTTTACCCTAAGCAGACATTGAGGCTTGCTTTCCAAACGAGCTCCGTTGCTTAACGTCATCGTTTTCTTATTTTTATGTGACGTTATTGACATTTGCCTAAAAATCACCAAAATTGGTGTACTATTTGACTATTTATCGTGTGTCATAATTTTGTTATAATACCATCATTCATTTTTCAAACAATAACAAGTCGTTATTAATTACATTTAGTTCAACTATGATTATTTGCAGTACTTATGTATGTTATATGATTGTTGTTGTACTAGTCATTTACTCTCTCCACTTGCTAAAATATTCTAGTCATATTGATCAATCAAACCCAGTACAACCATATCTTGATATGCAGTGTACGGGAGAGATACAATTCAAATAATTTAAATATTCATATTTTTCTATTAAGGTCAGAGTGAGCATCCTAACACAGTACAACCATATCGTGGTATGCAGTGTATGGACAGATACACTTCAGTAATTCAAATATTCATATTTCTATATTCATTTCAGAGTGAACATCCTAACCCTGGACAACCATATCGTGGTATGCAGCTGACGGGATGGCTGAATAACAGTGATGAAGGTCGGGAATTGTTAAGATTATTGAAGATTGCTTTTGATCATCGACTCACTTTTACCATCGGTAAAGACAACACTGTCATTGAGAATGGTATTACTCACAAGCAGTATAATCCATTGTGAGTACAAACACCGAGTCACGTGCCAATCACATTCACCTGGTTCACCTTTATTTACATATATTAGATGAATTATATCAGTGTGTTCTAATAAAGACAATCATTGCAATAAAATTGTTATACACTATTAAGCAAGACAGGTACCAAACTATATTGTGGATTTGATGAGAATCACATATTACGCTCTCTACTGGCTATTATTATTAGTCACGTGAGATTAGGGTAAATAAAATAACCAAATTGTTAGGTTATACATGCAATGCAGCTAATTATACGTATTTGTCACTGGTAATATAATACGGAATTATTTTGATATATTATCTTGTCTCAATGTATGACAAGCTTGTCATGTGTTTAATTGCATCACGTGGATCATTACAGTGTGAATATCTAGGTAAATAATGACTGTTTTTAACAACCACTACATATTCCCATATTGCTCATTCAAGTAGTCACATGTCCTAACACATCACATGACTGAAATGTCAGGTTATACATTCATACATACCGTATATAATGAGTACGTATTTATCACTGGTAATCATAGACACAATAATTCAGCATTTCGTTCATACTAATTGTATATTATGTTTATGAGATGCCCCAAACATCCACATTGCATCATATTATTTCTTAAATTAAGTTCTGGTCAATATTGCTAATAAAATGCAATACAATAAACAATTTCGATGTAGTATACATTACGTTAGTGCGTATCAAGATCTTATGTCCAATAATGGCCTGGCCTAAATGTACAAAACTATGACAAAATATATCAATAAGTGCGATTCTGATAAAACCACCTGGCAATTGTTATTGAACTTTTCTGAATAACCATTGTCTGCCTGAAGTGCGAGACTTAATATAGATTTCATACTAGTCAATAAGGTAGTATTTATATATACAAGTTGAACTGATTTGTTAAATAACAACACATATGGTTAATTATTCCAATCATCAATTACCTCGGCCATTACAAAACTAGATGTATGGACAGTATTTAGATCCTTTGGATAATTTCTCCTTTTATAGCACGTAGTTCTGTACAATGATACGTGCTTGGGACGGTGGTTATTTCACAGATTAGTCATTTGCATATGAATGTGTCAGACACAAGGTCACACAGCCACTGAAAAAAATCATTGATTTTGGTATTTTCATCTGCCGATTTTATCGAACTACAGCTATCCCATTCCTTTATTTTTTGGTTTCCAATAGCCGTACACATTTGGATGCCCCTGCACATGTTAAAACAGACCTTGGTGGGAAAACAAATCGATTGTGCCGATAAACAAGCTTGAAAATCTTTGCTGTGACTTCATCAACGTTTCTATGAGTTTATGTTTTTTCAAAATACAAGGTCTTTAACAAAAAAATAACGTATACTTATTGTCGTCAGATTAACACCAAATTTTCACAGCTTTAAGGTCACAATGAGAGGAACTTCAGTGTGTCCAGACAAACAATTTCATTGATTATTTACCAATGTGTTGTGGTTTGAGTTGGGGGCAATGCTACTAAAACAGAAATTAAAATTCAGGACACTACTTTTCAAAACGCGTTGCTTGAATAAAACTGACCAGACACATTCAATTTACCAGACTATTGATCAACTAGGAAAAGTTAAAAAAAACTTCTTATCACCAGCATAAATTTTTACAAAAAAAGTAATACGGGCATGGCTAACACGCCTTTGAAAAGCTTGAAGTCTGGCGATTCCAAAAATATATACTTTCTTCGGTCTATTTGTAGTCATTTGATCACAATTAGAAGATGAAAACAAGTATGCAAATAATAGTTCCGCTATCTTAACTGGATACTAACTTGACAAAACCCATATATCACCCATTACTGTTAATGGCCACACTCAATGCATAGGTGTGAATTGAAGTAAAACTATACAATCACACTCATATGGTTGAACACATATTGATGTGGAGAATTCAATGGAAATTCAAACATTCACTCATACTCATTTTTTTATACAATATAATCAATATTTAAAATTTTGTCATGAATGTTATCTATTACAGTTGGTTAACATCTGGTGGATGGAATGAATACTATAGAAAATTACGCAAACAACTTGCTGTTAAAGGAATCAAATAATCAACAGCCATGAGAAGGCGTTCTTTATCGACCTCCAGAAATTGTGTTAATATATAAATTGAGTTGACCAGATATAATATTTGCGTAATATTAAATACTAATTATTCAGTATCTATAATTTGATGATTTATATGTTTAAGTTTGTAATTTTATGGTACTTTATATTTAATAATTCTTATCATCGGATTACACTGTGAGCGCCATCATTCTCCCACCAAAATGTTCATGTAACATTTTGCATATCTTTTATTCTTCTGGGAAAAAATCCTATTGTCAACAGGTGTTGGGGTTTATTTTGGGATTACTGACAAATATTGACTCTGATGTTTAAACGGTTAAACAGCAATAATACTAATAATTACATTCTGAATTTCAAATACACAATACATTTTTTGATACAAATGATTATTCGGTCCCCGCAACGTCCTGCATATATCAACTTTCAGTTAGGAAGGCATTATATATATTTGGTTGGCCGGAAATTTGTGTGACAGTGTGTGGGGAATATACTTAATATTTAGATTTTTGCCTGACAGTTTCAAAATATGTTCGATTTGAACCATTGACATGCCTCTGTCATTTACGTGGATGTATGAATGACTAATAGAGCAAATACAGTATGTGACTTTATCAAAAATGGATACTGCCACCTTGGGTTGATAAAATGTGAATTATTTTTCTTTCATATTAATGCACAGATGTGACTTGTACATCTGAATAAACGTTTCTGCTCGAGTAATCAGCCCACTTTTGTTCTCTGTACAAGGTGTTGCATAATAGAAGCATGCTTGAGCGAAAATTCTCAAATTAGGCAAATGTACATTACCAATAATTAACAGCTATATGTGTACTCTTGCTCAGATAGAAGTCTTCAGTGATGCATGTGCACTGAATGTACAAGAACCCTAATGTTTCCAACTACATTCATTACCTGTATATTTGTATACAACAATTTACTGATAGACTATAAATTCATGAGGGCCTTATTTTTTATAATCACATTAATTTTCCTGTATGTTTGTATATATCAAACTATTAGTCCACAAGAACCTTAATTTCCAAAACCAAATACATTAGACTATTATTCCACGAGAACTTTAATTTTTATACCCACATTCATCACCTGTATATATGAATACATCATATTATTGTTAGACTATTAATCCGTAAGCCTTCTAATTCAGCACATTCATTGAGTGTTTTCAGTATACATAATAGTGGGATAAAAATAGATTTATTTCTGGTCCTGGTGCCATGCCATGTGAATTTTGCTGTCATTTTTATGCAAATAAAATTCATGAAAACTACCTTTCAAATAAAAATACATGCTGACCAGAACCAAATCAATTATTTTGTCCTTATTATTTAATATATACTTGCCTTCTTTCAATTGCTTTTGCTCTGTAATTTAAAACAATGAATCAAAGTGTAGACTTGCATAGAGTCTCCTGTTTATTTGTTGTTGTTTTCTCAATAAAATAAAATGTGTTGGAGTTACCGCGAATATCGTCTGTATGCAAGTCTAATCAAAATGAAATAATGAAAAGTACGGTAATGAAATGTATGTATTAATACAAGATTTAATGATATTAGTACCAATGTTTCATCATCTGTCCATGCATGACCAAGATTTGGTTCTGCAATGACAGGTATGCTCAATTTTGATACACTTTTGATGCAAACAAATGCATGTGCATGTGTACGATATGATGCATGTGTGTAGTTGCAACATAGTCCAGCAAGTCATATCTGAGATTGACGCACAGACAGTTTCACAGAACTAAAACCACAATTTTATGTTTCTGATTATGTCTAAATAGGGAGCAATAATTTCATTTACCAAGCAAGTTCAACGTCATGCAATCTGACTTAAAAATTATTCATCAATATCCTCCGCAAGTTTGAATGATTATACCAATTAATGAAAATCTAAATGTGAAACCAAGACAGTCTAGAAAATAAAATATACAAAATTAATTAAACTGCTTGAACAATTAGAGATTGTTTTTTACCGGATAATAAAATACAACCTAAATAATGAAAATATTTATTATATTTTCAAAACCTTTTTCATAAATACCTTATTTAGAATCACGAATTTAACAAAAATTGCATTTATTATAATAATAAACTTTATTAAATCATATTCCCATTTGGATCTTGATAAAGTTGTACAAAAAAAGGAAATAGAAAAAAGACAAAACACACACGCTAGAAAAATAAATGTAGACAGTAAAATATGACTAAAACAATACTTCAGGCTGTATCACAGTACATTTCTATCAATCATTTGTTCGAGAATTAGTGACTGTTAATTATACAGCACCATAGCGCACAGACATCAAATCACATGATTTCAGCCAGTTAACGATTGCAAAAACCTTCAGACCAAGGAGGTGAAATAAAAGCAATTATTACAGGCATTAATTAACTTAATAGCATTAGGAAGCAAAATGGCATATCATAGTATGGGAAATGATAGTCGGGTATTTATGCTAGGCCTAGCAAAAGTCCATCTATCACAGATAAACTGTGTTTAAGCACATAATGGAAATAATCACATTCAATAATCCAAACACAATAATCAGATAGTGGTTTATGTACCTGGATTAATTACAATATGTAAATTAACCTAAATACTTACCGCATCCAAACTGTCTATTGTCAGTGGATGCAAACGTTTTGGCAGCATGTGATAATAACTGATGAAAACAAAATAAAAGTTGGTTATTTGGTTCATTGTCATAGACGTTTAAGATAATACAGATAACACATAAATAATCACCTCTTTTATGGTTAGTGGTGTACTTCCCTGTGCTTCTCTGATAAACTAGAAACACACAATTTATAGAATACGGGATACCTTTTACCACTAGTATCACCTCTGGTACAGTAAATTAGACCGACAACTGAGTTTACGGGTATTATTTAAAAAACAACCTGTACATGTATTTGTTTACTTATACACCCTTGACCGAACTGCGAGCAGGAAAAAAATATTTCCGCACTTGCTTTAGCCCCGTATTTTATGTACACCCTGAGGCATGTATCAGCCGGACAACCGATAGTGAAATTAACATAAATACAACTACAACAGAACGTTATCCTAAATACACGCGACTGCCCCCCATCTATGTTGACGTGTACCCTTCAAAACTAACGCAAACCCTCCAGAAATAAATATAACATAAATATTTTATAATAAAAAATGAACATCAGACGAAACACACCTCATTAGACTTTGATTCGCGTAAGATCTGACGGACAAGTGAACTAATCGTCCACATTTTCTTGGATTTTGGGAGGAATGCAATTGTATTTTGTAAATACTGAGACTTGAGTATGCTTTTACAGCGAGGGAATTTAAACAACCTTCAGCTATTTAACTGAAATATTTCGATGATATTTATGATAAATTTACACTACAGGTATTTTAAGTCAAACACTTTTTTACAATTGTGTGTACCGACCTACGCAGTTTTTGGTTACTGGTATGGTTTTGTGTGTGTCGAACCACACGCTTGCGACCATATCTACTGAATTTTGCAGACGGTACTTTCTGACTATGGCCTTTAGTACTTTCGGTGATTAGGGTATAGTAGGTTAATTAGTTTGATTCAACATAACAAAAAAACGAATGTGTGGTTATGGCATCTGTGATTGCTTCACATACCTCTGCTTATAAACTCAGTAAATGACATTGACTTTATATTATATTTCCTTCCACAAGACACTTTGCAATATGCGTCTTTTGCGGTCAGTAATAATTACGGAAATTGTTGTACACTATCTTATAAACTGGCTTGGCAATTCCCATCACCAATTAGACAATGTCACAGAACTTTCTCAACAAATCCAAAATCACTATCAATATTTGTTTTACTTTACATTTGTACTGTGAGTCATTTGAATCTTAATAATTAGCCAGGTAAAGATGAGCTTGTTCAATTTCCTAAATCATGTTTAAACTCTATGGGAATTTAGTACATTGCAACGCTATATTGTTTTAGATCATAACATTCTAATAAGTATTTAGCAAAACGATTTAAACTAAATCTTCTAAGCATTAGTAACGAGACCCATGTTTTACAAAGGATTATATAAGTGCTATTGATTAGCTGACATTACTATTTAATTCCGGCACTACAATCACACAGTGGATTAAAACGTCATAAAATGTCTTAGCCAACAAAGACACATAACTCAGAAAAATATATTAGGGACGATTATTATTATCAGGGGATCACAGATGGAAAAAGTAAAGATTAATTGGTTTGAGACACAATCAGGATTTTCGCATGAAATTTATATAAGAATAATTCTCATCATGTTGAGATTAATCGTGGTACAGAGATAGTAAAAATAGAGGAGTTATTATAGATTATAGATGACGCAGAATACACGCAAAAAAATGGGTAATGTTGCTAAGTCTCAATGAATATGTGATGCAGTCGATTACCCTTCTTGCAACCTTCGTGCTGGGTATTTTTGGAGATAAATATCTGTCAAAATGAGCGCCTTGTTTCAATGATTCTGTGCACAATGGTGAATTATCATCAAAATAATTAATAACAATTAAACAACGCCTACTCCCCTGTGTGGGAAAAACGGTCGTTTAATTGGTGGACTTATTTGGTTCATGTGATTGAATTCATTATGGTAATCAGAAGGAGATGATCTAAAATATTATATGTCTCATTTTGAAAAAAAAATTCTTCTAATGTGGTTAGTGGAATACTTAATAATGGAAGGTTGAGCAAACCCATGATGATGATATGATTTTGTGCGCGTCGTACTTGTATTGTAAAGTTTTTTAAGAAACGCACATTTAAATCAAAATATTTACAGGACTAACCTCGTCACCGAAACAATCACTTTAATCATGTAAACTTATTGCACGATAACATTGTAATATGAAATTTCATTCACTATTCACCAGTAATAGCGACAGTACTTTGATGATGTGCGTCACTGTTTTCGATCTAAATGTTTGTGTTGACTTTTTACACCAGTGATTAAATATAAAATGTTTACCAATACGACTGAAGCCGGGGATGTCCCTCGTGACTATGATAAACATATAGACATTATACAAATGTACACCCCAACAGCGGTGGACATACAGTTTTAGCGAATCTGTCAACCGAGGCAAAACAAATATTAAATATATCGTGTCAAGGGTTTTTCATGTAGAAACAATTCTGAAATAAACATATGTATCATATAAACAAAATTAATAAAACTCACTCACCCACTCAAATAAATGTTGTTACACTTTGATGGTTATTACATTTATAATTGATCACATTTATTACGTTTGTAGTCAGGGTATTACATTTATAATTGATCACATTTATTACGTTTGTAGTCAGGGTGTTACATTTTTGATTGATGTAATTTATTACATTTGTGGTTGGTATTATATTTATGATTAAGAAGTTACGACTCTATAGTTAGTATTACAAACACTACGATTACAACTGTCCGACATTCGTTTTCGACATTGTGAAATTCTTTCGTTTTTATTTAGAAAATACAGTTTTTTACTAAGAAAAATCATATTTACTTCAGTTATTGTTCATAAATGAGTTGTTGAACACACTACATAGCTTGTAATTTCATTCAGGTTCTTTCTGTCACAAATCAAGACATATAAAAGGCAAAAATATGGAGAATATAGCTTTATTTAATATTGTTTGCGTGGATATTGTTATGATAGCGACTTTACGTTTGCACATTCGGTTAACATGCTGTTAGACTATTGTTTAGAATCAACGACTTGCATATTTAGGGTGAAGATTATAAACATATATTACAGGAATTTTATAAATAGATTGTTTACTTATTGTATCTAGTAGTGGTAGGCTTTAGCTGTGAGACACAACCCTGGTAATCACGTCGTGCCAACGACTGCAGCGATTGGCTGGTCGCATGGTTACTCTGCCACGCCTTAGAGATTTTACTTTTAATATAGAGTTTGTAAACTTTTGTAAGAGAAATAGAAAACGAGAGAACGGTACAGCGAGGAGTTACCTCGGCTGATTGAATGGGAGAATAAAGTTGGACTATCTGTAATGAACTTATGTGTACCCTTTTTGGTCGAATCTGGTACCTCTACGTGTAAGTGATATCAGCCAAGCGGAACGAAGTTCCCTGATCCCTGAACACAACGCTAGTGTTCAT
Source organism: Saccoglossus kowalevskii (assembly GCF_978046115.1). Lineage (NCBI taxonomy): Eukaryota > Metazoa > Hemichordata > Enteropneusta > Harrimaniidae > Saccoglossus > Saccoglossus kowalevskii. The sequence continues at coordinate 12,081,321 of NC_140650.1, read as the reverse complement.
GACAATACCGTGCAGAGAACCGTGCATACCACACTTCATATCCACTGTGATTTGATTGTATACATGATATTTTGTTTTTCATTCACTCTGTAATGCCATCCTAATCCCTACAACATTATATTTATATTCACCTCTCATTCCATTGCTTTACGGTATTTTATTAAGATGTAAGGGCTAATATTGTAAGTGACAATAAGCATCAACTTCAACAAACCGTATCGGTAGAATGGGGAGGAATTAATCTCGGTATTTGTATATGAAATTCGGTATTTATATTATTTTGCAACTACCTCATTACTACAGTGACATTTCGATTTAAATGATCATTCCCACTTTGTACCATATGTAGAACCTTTATCACTGATTATTGTGATAACAGTGAAGAATGATAAAATCAGTTGGATGGTAACAAATTCTAGAATATGTGAGCATTGAAGCTCTCCTACACTGAAGCTATTGTTTTTTTAATCATCAAATTAAATATACATTTTAATGTTATAATCAATGTTATTATGTGTACCCTTTCAATTAATTACATAAAATTTCTGACATTATTTTGATTTGAGCCAGTGATAGACAATGAAATAATACAATATAGTAATATGAAACAAACATTCAAGGCGGAACATCTAGCGTGGTGAGGTCGTCCTAGATCAAGTGCGGCATCGCCGATGTACGTAAACACATTCGCCGGCAGTTACTGATCATTCAGTTCAGGAAAAACAGAACAATACACCAAACTATTCAAACAATCAATTCGAGATTGGCGATATGGCAAAAAAACAAACATTGTATTAGGTTTTGGGATTTTAAAAATTGAGATATATATCATCCATATGTTATTCGAAAGCGCAATTGACAATTCGTACTGTTTATCTCTTTTCTACCAAAACAGAACGCAATCTAATTAAACAACCAAGAGACAATATTTATGAAAATCTAACAACGCGTGTGATATATATAGTTTATTTACACGAATTACGAACACACACTGTTTTGTGATGGCCACCTATTTTATATGTAGTTATAATACGGTTACTCACGGTTGTCACGAATTGTACTGGGTAACAAATCCAAAAGTTGAGAACTTGAGTCTTAATACAAAATGTTATGCAAAACTTTCACAACAAAAGAACGTATTATTCTTTCCGCTCTGATTTATTTGGTATAATGCCCGCGCACAACTTTAAGGCAATTCAGACCACCTATTGGGGTTAAAGTTCACTGCGTTACAGACTAGTACAACTGAACCTCACTGTACGTCTCCTGCCCTGGTTCCCGGCACTACAAATCTAAATTCCAACGACCAGCTCAAGACTTGTATTGCAAGGACATTGCGTATATAATAGTAGTTGATTTAAGGTAGGTATGATAAAATAAATGATTTTGTAAAACTATATAAAAAACGATTATACGATCGTTGAGTAGGTGTTATTCCTGACGAGACCGCCATTTTGTAGTCTATTTTTGCGTTAAAATCCCGCGGTGTTGATTTCGTTTTTAGTGGAAATGAAATACGCATGAATTCAAAACAAATGTAATGATAGTTAGTCGTTAGGAATACAACGATTTTAACAAATATTCAACCAGAAACGTAATAATTAATTTCAACGTGTCGAGTTTCTGACCTTATTTCCGGGTTCATTGAACCAGTTTGTATGTGGCTAGCATTCGAAGGTGAATACGGCACATATGTTCACATGTTCGGTCTATTGATCTCGTTTATCAGTTAACTGGACAGGTATCAAGATCAATACACGAACTGTCGAGCAAGATTGTATTTGAATCAGCAATATCCAATGTTTTACTGAATTTATACGCACCAAGATTTTTTTAAATAATTAATAAATCCTATTTATTTGAACAATCATGCAGCGTTTTTCGCATGTCGTTTGCCGGTGATCATTGTATACGCAACTGAAATACAAACGTCTACGACGCGCTAACCACACTATATATTCAATATTTCGGCATTTCTTAGCGTTTAGGACTGCACAATATTGCATGATAGCAGGGCTTGTCGAACATGGATGTTAAATAACGGACAGTGCTGCGCCTCGTCCATTATTGCCCGCATTCCTGCCCTGTTATCACGCAATATAGGCAGTGCGTCCTCCTCTATTCCCTAAATATCAAATTACGTATATACTCACTACCTCAGTTTTAGAATGGGAGCAGTGGTTGATCACCGACATTTTCTTTGTCAATACAACCGCTCAATATTCTAATTAGTAATGGAGCTAAATCCTCTGTGAATAATTCTTCATTATGCGATAAAATATAATTTGGTAGAAAACAAAATGTATTTGTACAAGGGGCGGTATAAAATGCATTAATAAATTGTACACATACCTGAAGTCAAATTATAAACCTACACCCAATGTAAAGGTAGTATAAATGTCAATTGAGATATGGTGTATGTCGTATTGAGTATTTTATTTGCACTATTACAAAGTACAGGGCATTTATTTTGCTACTGTTGCTATAGGGATATTTTATTAAAGTTGCACCTCTCACTAATCATTTTGATTACTGGAAAAATAATAAAATCTGTTGGTTTGGCAACATTTCCTGAAATATTGGAGCACGACATCCAGTGTAGGCTTGCGTCACTGTTGTCTAGAATCAATGCTGCACTAAAGCTCGACTACACTGAAGGCCGTCATGTCTAATCACTCAAGGTTGTGCCAGTATTTTCGAACGTACTTCTGACATCTATTCAGAATCTGAACTGTGCACAATCCAAACTCATTATAATACTTACAGGATTAGTTTGAGATTTTCATCAAATCATACAAAGTTAGAATACAACTTTTAATTTTTCACTCCTAAGCTAATTTCAGCTAAATTACTGGATTAAAATAAAATATAATAATAATATATCAATGATTAAAAGTATTTCATATTGTCATATGACTACATTATCGCATGAAATGACATCTACCAGTTCAGAAGCAACAATTTGGAGAGGAGCTCGACATATGTACTAATGATTGAAACCAAAACAAAACTGATGATATACTATGAAAATGTGTGTTAAAAAAATCCTGCTAAATTGATGAAGATTATATTGCCCTTGCGTTTCCTAGCAAGGAAATCACAGATTTTTTAATAAACTTCTATGACTATACTAACATGTATAGAGTTCAGTGATTAGATTATTATTCAGAAATACCCGAGAAAAAAAGATCATTCCAGATGAATTAATTACAGAAGATTTTTTAAAATTGTTTTGACTTGAACCATTGTTAAACGATGAACTAATTCTGACAAATAGTATCTGTTTTCTATGAAATAATGCTTTAAAATTTATTCCTATTGTAATAGTTCCACTAGTTTGCATGTGTCGGACAGCTTTTCACCTATAAAATTGTTCGTACTGGTTAAAAAAATGCAGAAATTGAGAACTTAAGTCTTAATCAACAATTGTAATTAATAAATCTTAATCAACAAATGTAAATGAACGACCTTAAGCCAACTCATACAACCTACTTGGGGTTACAGTTTACTACGCTCCCAACGAACACATCAAACTGTACCTGTACTGTAAATATTCAACCAGAAACGTAATAAGTAATTTCTAGTGTCCTTATTTTCTGGTTCTTTGAACTAGTCTATATGATTGACAATGACTGTATGATTGACAATGCATATCATTCAAAGGTGAATATGGCACATATTTGCTTTCCACAATCTGAGTGTACAACGTTGTATAAGACACCCATATATAACGTGTGTAAAAGGGCGGTGGTCGTTATGGGACTCATAGCAACGTATACATGGCTTGTAAAATCATTGTTGGTTTACATGAAATTCAAGCACACGTTGCGCGACGAGCGGCGCCCTTTAATTACAAATATCATTCTCATTAGTCGATCCTTGCCGATTAACAAGATTGTATTTGAATCAGCAATATCCATTGCTTTCCTATATTTCATATAGATTGTCCGTCTTCGACTATCGTCCGTCAACAATTGTATTTTTCACTTCTCAAAATCTACCAAGCCAATTGCCCTTATACTTGGTATGCATGTACCTTGGCTGGACATATGTCAACTTTGTTCATTTTCAAATATTTTTGCTAAAATTGCTATTTTCGGCTAGCAGCCCGATTGCTTCATATGCTTTATGTAAATTAGTGTAGCTCTATCAGATTTGTTCATTTTCAGACGATATTCTTAATTTCTTATTCTTAGTCAATTCTTTTGTAATTCTTTGGTTAAAAATAAATTTTGAACTTCTTCTTGATAACTACTGCTTTGATATTTGGTATGTTGCTACCTTGGGTACACGTATGTCAGATATACGTCATTTTGTGACGATATCTTCAATTTTCTATTTTAAGCGAATATTTGTATCATTTTACGTTGTCGTAGATGTTCGATTGTTGTGATAAATCTTTCGGCTATGTGTTAACGTCGCCGTTAATTATAGATTGTGCTGTTTATTGTGTATGTTGGCCAAACATTGTTTATTTAGCATTTTTACAATGACGATTTTGAATATGAGTTGAAATCAGCGATTAGACAGGTTATTTGTTAAAAATTATAAATACCCAAAATAGTCACTTCAGTTGTCATTAATAAATTAATGAATTTGTCAAGTAGATGATAGATATAAAAATATGAATCGAATTTTCCACTTATTTTTCCAATTTGCAGATTCAATTTATAACCGTCTCATAATGGCAAGCAATATTGGAGCCACGTCACACAAGCAACTAATGGACGATATTGATGAAAAAATTCTTCTTTGTCCTATATGTCAAGAAAGATTCACATCACCAAAAATATTACCATGTGTTCATACATTCTGTGAGAAATGTCTGAAGTCGTGGATTGAAAAGAAACATGGTAAACTGACTTGTCCATCTTGTCGCAAACCACATGTCATTCCTCCAGGTGGTGTCAGAGCACTAAATAACAATCTGTTTATAAACGAGATGCTGGAAATGTTCTCTAAAGTCAAGATTGGTCAAGATGTGTTGAAGTGTGATGTGTGTGCATCGGCAGCCTCGTTCTGGTGCAAGGACTGTGTCGAGTTCTTTTGTAAAGATTGCAGTGTACAGCATAGTCGTATGCGACTTTCAAAAACCCACAAAGTGATCACAGTAGAGGAGTACCAAGAATTAGAGAAATCTGATCAGCGTCATCTCATCCGACCACGATTCTGTACAAACCACCCTAACAATCAACTGGAGTTATTCTGTGATTTGTGCCAAGTTACAGCATGCATAAAGTGTGGTATGATCGATCATAAAGGAATCGATCATAAAATGATATCCATGGAAGATGCCGTGAATAAATACTCTCCTAATTTACATAGTCTTACAGATAAACTGGAAAGAGCAGTGACGTCACTGATTTCATGTAAAGATAAACATGAGCAAGTAAAAAAACAGCTCAAACGTAAACAAATATCAGTAGAACAAGAAATAAAACAACACGCAGCTAACATTACTAAACGTGTAAAACAAGAAGAGCAGAGACTTCTTGCCAAGGTGACTGAGATATGTGGTAAGCAAGACAAAGAATTACAGGCACAGATGGAACACATCGAGTTGGATTTAGGACGTGCAAAAAGTATGCAGTCTTACGCTATTAACTTTCTTCACCATGGCAACCCAGCTGATTTTCTATCGCAAAAACAGAATTTAGAAGTCGGACTGACGGAGTTAGGACATACATCCCTATTGACTCAGTATGGAATAAGAACAGACATTAAATTCAAATTTCAGGAAAGTGTTTCACCACATACGTTATCCATCGGCGAAGTAAACTGTGAACGTACAGAGAGTTCCCCTCAAAGAGAGGTTGAATGTAGATCCAATGTTATCACTGGAAAAATGCCACATGGTACATTGAATGTTAAAGTTGTCAGTCTTGACGATATCATCATCGATTACAATATCCCGGATGGTGTTCAAGGGGTAAGACACATATAACCAACATATAATCACCATTGCTACACATTCATTACATGATGCCATGTTTCACAACTATCTTAATTACTGTATGTATTATTTTTTTCTGGGAAACATGTGCAGTACAATTCGCGATTACCGACAGACATGATGTTATGATTTTGCACAACGGGCGAGTGTATTACAAAAATTTAAAAAGTCAAATTACTCCGCCATTTGTATCCAACGTGTTATTTCCTTTACAGATAAACTGAGTAAATGATCTCTCTAAAATATTTAAATTATAGACGCGGACATGTACGAGTACAATATTCCCACTGCTCTGTCATAGTTACGTATGTGATAACAATTCTATTTTGTTATCATTGTTACTCATACACACACTCACATATACACAATTTATTTAAATTAACATATTACCATTAAACCCCGACATATCTTTACAGTGCTATAACAATGTTCACGTCACATTTCCACAAAACATATCAATTCATATTTCAGAATAAAAGACTTTGTTGATGTCCGTCCTCATTTCTCTCATTTGAGATTCGGCAATGCAAGTTTTTAGCTCCGCTGTCGACTTTGCCGAGCGGAGCTTATCATATGAGTGATTGTCCGTGTCAACATTTTACTTTTTCGACTTCTTCTTGAAAACTACAAGCCTGAATGCTTTGATACTCAGGATATATGTACCTTGGGTAGACCTCTCTCAGATGTGTTCATTTTGTAATGATATCTTTAATTCTCTAATTGTTGGTGAATATTTTTGTCATTTTTGGTAAAAAGTGATATTTTTGACTTCTTGTTCAAAACCGCAAGTCCAATTGCTTTGATATTGCATATATAGGTACTACATGTTGACCTCTCTCAGATTTGTTCATTTTGTGATGATATCTTCAATTCTCTAATTTTGGTGAATGTTTTTGTCATTTTTGGTAAAAAGTGATATTTTCAACTTTTTGTTAAAAAACGCAATTTCAATTTCTTTGATATTACATATATAGGTACTACATGTGTACCTCTCTCAGATTTTTTCATTTTGTAATGATATCTTTAATTCTCTAATTTTGGTGAATATTGTTGTCATTTTTGGTAAAAAGTGATATTTTCGACTTCTTGCTGAAAACCGCATATCCAATTGCTTTGATATTACATATATAGGTACTACATGTGGTTCTAACTCAGATTTGTTCATTTCATGATGATATCTTCAATTTTCTAATTTTGATGAATATTTTTGTAATTTTTGGTAAAAAGTAATATTTTCCACTTCTTGTTGAAAACAGCAAGTCTGATTGTTTTCATACTATACATATTGTTCATTTTCTAATGATATCTTGTGTTCTTTAATTGAAATGTACATTGATAACAGCGGAGCTATCTCAGCCGAGAGGCTGCTTGTTATTTGTATATCCTAGTTAATACTATTATTACTAGTATAATTATTACACTGTCCGTACTTGTATATTACTACATTCACTACTTGTATGTTAGTGACATAATATTATGTTCACGCCAAATTTCACGAATTGTATCTTTAGGTTAGAATAGTATCACTCTTAGTATCTTTCTGATACTGTTCCTAATGTAATTTCACTACTTTTATCTCATTGATACTAATACTACAAAAACAAATCATGTTTTTACTACTATTGTCTGGCTGATACTGTCACTACATGTAACGTATTTAAATTACTATCAGTATTTTCGGGTCACTATTACTAGTAACTGATGTCTTTTTATTACTAGTTGTTATTACTAATATCGTTGTGATATATTTATTGTTAGTATATTATTGACATTTTAATACTCGTATCATTGTGGCATTTTTCTAGTGTCTAGTATTTTTCTTCTGAAGTTACGTATCGTCGTAATGGTGTTACTTTTGCTTCTTGTAACGTTGTTGTATATTCAGTTCTAGCGTCATCATGGTACTTATACTACTAACATTGTCATATTTATTTTACTACTAATATCATTGTGGTATCTTTTCTTCTAGTATCGTCATGATTATTTTACTACTATTACGTTAGTAGTATTCACACTCCTAGTTATTTTAATTTTTTTTATTTACGTCTATCGCCCCTCCTGGGACATAGGCCGTCAACCAGGTTCCTCCAGGCAGAGCGGTCCTGAGCCAGCGTCTCCAGTTCTTTCCATGTGCGGCCCATCTTCTTAACATCTGCCTCCATGTCTCTGCGCCATGAGTTACGAGGCCTTCCCCTCTTCCCTTTTCCTTGAGGATTCCAAGTCAATGCCTGTCTAGTAATATTCGGCATTGGTTTCCGTAGGGTGTGGCCAAACCACCGCCATCGTCTCTGCAAGAGCTCTGCCTCAATGGGTTGCTGATGAGCAATCTCCCGCAAGTCTTGGTTACTAATTACCTCAGGCAAGAAAATACTTTTACAACTAATATCATCGTGGTACTACTGATATCTTCGTAATACTTGCACTACTACTATCGTGAAGCTTATATTACCACGAGTATCGTTCTGATACTACTGTTACCATAAAGATGATTTTAATACCAGTAGTGTTATGATACTCCCACTTCTTGTATCATCAAGACACTATTTCTACTATCATCGTAGTAATATAATCGCTGCATTATTTTTGTTACTTGCACCGTTGCAATGATTTACTTCTAGTATTATTATGACACATTTACTATTTATGTCGATGCAATAATTTCAGTAATAGTATCGCCGTGATACAATACGTGCTAGTATCTTATTGACAACTTTTCATATCAGTACAGTAATGATACTGTCACTACTAGTGTAGTAGTGATTCTTTCACTTGTAGTATTAATTTGATAACTGTATTTGTCAAAAACAAATGGTACAACTCCAATATATCTGTTTATCATATTCTGGCCTGAATTTGTGATGAATGATACACATAATAGTGAGATTGTTGAAATTGTCATTGAGGCTTGATTTTCAAACGAGCTCCGTTGCTTAATGTCATCGTTTTTGTAGAGTGTCTGATACTCGATAGTGCAGGATGGCACTGGATAATAATTCACACACACACAGAATTTAATCTAGTTAGCCATGATGGATTTTTAATAATAAAGCACGCCCTCTACTGGCCATGTATATTAATTGCAGGTCAAAGGTCATATGACATAACAGGACACTACATCCCTCCTTCTCTCGTTTTAATGCATCAATAATAGATGTTGTAGTCTGACTGATGATTATTATTTTTTTATTTTTTTTTTTTAACAAAACTCGAACCATGAACTACTAACAGTGTCCTCACTGATTTGTACATTTACTACAATGTTCAAGTCTATTACTACTGTTCTACATTCATTATTACTATTTCCTATTTTGCTCAGTTCAGATATAAACCAGATTGTTCAGAGTTCAGCCTCTTTTGTAGTACGTTCATCAGGAGTTAATATTTATAACAAAAGTAGATGTCTAACATTTGAACACTTTATGCAAATCTGCATTTTATAACGAAATTGACAATCAAATTTGAATAAGGGCAGCGATCCGCCTACACCCTTTTCTGACGTATGTCAGATATTAAGTCATCACATAATCATCATATTTCTTAGGCACATGTTTAATGCGTGTTGGTCTAGATGAAACTTGCAGCTCAATTGGATCACTTTGGATAGGCTCCTTAGCTCTCACAGTTTCTTTCGTGGATTGGTTCCCTTCATCATGAGTAGATTCTTCTTCAGGTTGCACATATTTCTTGACGTGAGTACAGTTTCTCTTGTATTGTACTCCTTCTGGTGATTCTATCACAACGCTATTTCCATTTTTGCTGAGTAGTTCATATGGTTCACTGGCAAATGGGGTTGATAGTTTATTTTCACGTTTCTGTCTGACGAGTACTTTGTCTCCTGGTCTTAATTCGGATTCGACTGCATGTCGTTTATTGTCTGCGTTCAGTTTAGCTCTGGCTTTCATCTCTGTATCGCGGTCACGGACTTCACTGACTTTGTGGTTCTCGCTCAGATTCGGAAGTTTCGTGCGAATTTGTCGTTTATACATCAACTCAGACGGACTAACTCCCGTTGTTTGATGTGGCGTTGCGCGATATGCGGATAGATATGCTCTTATTTCCTTCTTCCAATCTTTGTGTTCAGCTTGGGCGATTCTCTTTCGTTTAAGTAATGACCGGTTTTGTCGCTCAACTTCCCCGTTGGCCTGAGGCCACAATGGTGTAACTCGACGATGTTCGATTCCGTTGTCTGCTAGATATTTTGTGAAGCCTTCTGAGTTGAATGGTGGTCCATTGTCACTTGTTATGGACAGCGGTAGGACAGAATCTCTCCAGGCTCTCGATCACTCGCTCTGTTGTCGTAGATTTAATCACACTAATTTCGTAGAACCTACTATAATAATCTACCAAGACAAGTACATAGTCACTTGATGGCATTGGACCTAGAAAGTCTATAGCGAGATCCTGCCATGGTCCCTGCGGTAATTTGGTACTTTTAGTCGGTTCCGGTGGCGTTGGTCGACTTACCAGTTGGCAACTGTGACAACTTTTACAAAATTTCTCAGCTTGTTTGTCGATTCCGGGCCACCACACTTTGGTCCGTAACGTCTGTTTCATGCCCACGATTCCTAAATGTCCCTCGTGCGCTAGTGTCAATACACGTTGACGCAGTTTTCACGGTATGACAAGTCTGGTACCACGGAGTACCAGTTTCCCGATTACGCATAATTCAGAAGACGCTGGTATATATGGCTTGCAGCGATTATCTTCCCACTGACCGAATTCGATACAATGTCTTAGTGCGACTAGCTCTTCATCATCTGCTGATGCTTCCTCGACTTCTTGGGTTGTCATTGCGTTTGGTGTAGCAGATACAGCAACAAATTTGACGTAGTCGTCGGTTGGCAAGTGTATTCGAACTGACGGTTGATTCTCTGATGAAATAAGTCGCGACAGGGGGTCTGCGATATTCGCCTTGCCAGGTATGTATTTCACCTTGAACTCGTACGGTTGCAGTCTCAGAACCCACCGTTCGATCCTAGCACATGGTTTAGACTAGCACATGGTTTAGACTTTGTCGAATAGATTACTTCAAGTGGTTTGTGATCAGTACATATTACAAACTCAGTTCCATATAAATATGTATGAAACTGTTCACAAGCCCATACTATGGCTAATGCTTCCTTTTCGGTTTGTGAATACCGACGTTCAACATCTGTCAGACTCTGTATACACCTTGCTGCTTTTGCACAAGGACCGCACCTAGTCCAACTGGGCTGGCATCTGCTATGATTTGCGTGTCCGCATCTTTATCAAAGTATCCAAGGATTTCAGCACTTGCAAGTCGTTGTTTGAGCTCATTGAACGATGCTTTCTGTTGTTCGCCGAATTTGAATGGTACACCTTTCTTCGTCAACTGCCGTAGCGGGTCAGCTATTGTTGCGAAGTCAGGAATAAACCTAGCATTGTAGTTGGCTAGCCCAAGAAAACTACGAACTTCGGTTGCAGTTTCGGGTTCGCGTGCATTGAGTACTGCGTTTACTTTCGCGTCGGTTGGTCCGATTCCGCGTTTAGTTAGTAATAACCCCATGAAGGTTAATTGTGACATGTAAAACTCACACTTTGCTTTGTTTAATGTCAGATTTTTCTCTCTCAGTCTCTCGAGGACTTGCGCTAGTCGTTTATCATGCTCGGTTTCATTTTTCGCATGCAGGATTATGTCGTCGGATATGTTGGCAACACCCTCACATCCATGTAGTACTTGTTGTATTACGTGTTGATATACTTCGGGTGCTGCATTGATCCCGAACATAAGACGCTTATATCGGTATAGTCCACGATGTGTAACAAAAGTAGTAATACTGCGCGATTCAGGGTCAAGCTCAAGTTGGTGGTAACCCCATCTGAGGTCAAGCTTGCTGAATATAGTACTTTGGTTTACTTCATGTAGAACTTCTTCAACCGTTGGTATCGGGTGGTGTTCGCGAATATTTGCTTGGTTCGCCTGACGCATGTCCACACATAGCCGGATTTCCCCATTTGGTTTGGGTACAACGACAACCGGACTCACCCACGGTGTTGGGCCATCAACTGGTTTGACGATGTCCATGTCAATTAATTCGTCAATCTTAGCCTTGACTTTGTCACGCATGCTGAACGGTGTACGACGCACTGGTTGCGCTACCGGTCTCACTTCAGGGTCAATATGTAGTTTGATTTGGTAATCGTTCAGCTTACCGACGCCGGTGAAAACATCACTATATTTATCGGTTATTGCTGATTCACTCCTAATGGCCTTAACGTTCGCGCCTAGTTTCAAGACTCCTAGTTTGACTGCAGTCTCTTTTCCGAGCAAGGGCTCTCCCTCTCCGTTGATGACTATGAATTCAGCTTTAATTTGTGTGTCTGCAATTCGTGTTATTGCAGTGAAGCTCCCTTTTATTTCTAGTGGTTTACTGCATTCATATGCGTACAATTTCTTGGTTGAGCTTTTTGTACAGTCAATACATTTTATTTTCAGCTTCTTCAGCTTTTCCCATAGATCACTATCAATTATGTTGCTGCTGGCTCCGGAGTCGATTACCATATTAATTGGAATACCCTCTACCATCACTTTGATTTTCTCAATGTTGCGTCTCTGTTGGACTTCAAATGTATATTCATCCTCAGACTCATCAGCGCTGATGTAATTTATGGATGGTTTATTTCTCCTTTTCCCTCTCCATTTGGGTTTAGGGTTGGTTGTTTTTGTTTTACACTGTGCTGCGAAGTGGTCTGGTTTACTGCACTTGGAGCAGATTTTCCCTCTGGCCGGGCACTCAAGATCTCGACCATAATGTCCCACTTTCCCGCACAGGTAACATGTAGCAGCAGATTTTGCACTGGGGTTGTTTCCTTACGAAACGTTTTTCTCCCTGTGTTTTTCTCTTGTACACGGTGAATGGGCAATTCGGTATTCTTAGTAGCCATACCCTCAAGTTGAATTTCGACAGCCTCATATGCAGCAGAAATTTCTAGTACCTCCTTCAGTGTCAGTTTCTGCCCCTTCTCAAACAGTTTTCTACGTAAACCTGTTGATCGGCAGTTTTCAACCACTTGATCACGTATTTGTTTGTCAGACTGGGCCCCATAATCGCAATCTTTCACAACTTGTTTCAGCCTGGTCACAAATTGGGCAACACTTTCACTTTCATGTTGTTTCATGGCTCGGAAAATGTGGTTCTGGTAGGTAGTGTTTACTTGAGTTTTGAAATAATTGTTCAAAGCCTCCTCTGCCTTCTCATATTCTTTGGGACTACCAGTATCGTCCAGTGTTTCAAATATTGTTTGTACATCCTCACCTGCGGAATGGAGTAGCAATGCTCTTCTCTGTTGTTTGTTGGTCTCTTCACCAGCTGTGACAATCAGTCCCTTGCTATCAGCGTACATGGAGAAACTTTTCACCCATCTTTTCCATCGTGTGCCAACACTGTTTGGGTCTCCATTTGGGTTGAATGGTTTCACTACCGTGATGTCACCAATATTGACTCCAGCCATTTCTTATTTTACCAGAATGTTCCTTGATGATTATTTTTGATCCTCGTCGCCAGTTGTAGAGTGTCTGATACTCGATAGTGCAGGATGGCACTGGATAATAATTCACACACACACAGAATTTAATCTAGTCAGCCATGATGGATTTTTAATAATAAAGCACGCCCTCTACTGGCCATGTATATTAATTACAGGTCAAAGGTCATATGACATAACAGGACACTACAGTTTTCTGATTGTTATGTGACGTTATTAGTACTTGCCTAAAAATCACCAAAATTGGTGTAATATTTGACTATTTATAACATGTCAGAATATTGTAATAGCATTTATCATTCATATTTCAAAAAATAACAAGTCGTTATTAATTACATTTAGTTCAACTATGATTTTTTGCAGTACTTATGTATGTTATATCATTTTTGTTGTATTTGTCATTTACTCTTTTTGCTCGATCAAATATTCTAGTCATAGTGACCATTCTAACACAGTACAACCATATCTTGGCATGCAGTGTACGGGACAGATACATTTAAATATTCACATTTTTTTTTATGGTCAGAGTGAACTTTCTAACACAGTACAACCATATCTTGGTATGCAGTGTACGGGACAGATACATTTAAATAATTTAAATATTCAAATTTTTTATTATGGTCAGAGTGATCATTCTAACACAGTACAACCATATCTTAGTATGCAGTGTACGGGACAGTTACATTTAAATAATTTAAATATTCACATTTTTTATTATGGTCAGGGTGAACATTCTAACACAGTACAACCATATCTTGGTATGCAGTGTACGTGACAGATACATTTCAATAATTTAAATATTCACATTTTTTATTATGGTCAGAGTGAACATTCTCACACAGTACAACCATATCTTGGTATGCAGTGTACCGGACAGCTACACTTCAATAATTCAAATATTCACATTTCTATATTCATTTCAGAGTGAACATCCAAACCCTGGACAACCATACCGCGGTATGCAGTTGAAGGGATGGCTGCGTGGCGATGATGAAGGTCGGGAATTGTTAAGATTATTGAAGATTGCTTTTGATCGTCGACTCACTTTTACTATCGGTAAAGACAACACTGTCACTGAGAATGGTATTACTCATAACAAGGAACGATTGTAAGTACAAACACCGAGTCACGTGTCAATCACATTCACCTGGTTCACCTGTATTTACGTATATTACATACATTTTATGAGTGCGTTATAATAAATACAGTCATTGTTATAAAATTATTATAGATTATAAAGCAGACAGGTACCAAACTATATTGTGTATTTGGTGTGTATTACATATTACGCCCTCTATCGGCTATTGTTATTTGTCACGTAAGATAGAGGATAAATAAAACAACCAAATTGTTAGGTTATACATGTAATGCAGCTAATTATACGTAGTCGTCACTGGTAATTTAATACGGAATTATTTTGATATATTATCTTTTCTCAATGTATGACAAGCTTGTCATGTGTTTAATCACATCACGTGGTTCATTTCGGTGTGAATATCCAGGTAGACAATAACTGTATTTTAACAACCACTACATATTCCCATATTGCTCATTCTAGTAGTCGGATGTCCTAACACATCATACAAATGAAATGTCAGGTTATACATTCATACATACCGTAGATAATGAGTACGTATTTATCACTGGTAATAATAGACACAATAATTCAGCATTTCTTTCATACTATTTGTGTATTATGTTTATAACATGCCCGAACATCCACGTTGTATCATAGTAAATCGTAAAATAAGTTCTGGTCAATATTGCTAATAAAATGCAATACACTCAACCATTTCGATGTAGTATACATTACGTTAGTGCGTATCGAGATCTTCTGTTCACTAATGGCTTAGTCTAAATGTACACAACTATGACAAAATATGTTAATATTTGCTGGAGTGCAATTCTGATAAAACCACCTTGCGATTTTGATTTAACTTTTCCTGAATAACCATTGTTTGTCTGAAGTGCGAGACTTAATATAGATTTAATATTAGTAAATAAGGTAGCATTTATATATACAAGTTGAGTTGATTTGTGAAATAACACATTGGGTTAATTGTCCCAATCATCAATTAGCTCGTCCATTAAAAATCAATCTGATATGTATGGTCAGTGTTTAGATCTTTTGTATGCCACCATTTTTTGGTTAAGTATTACAATTGATTCTATTAAGTTAATATCCTAATGTGGACTACAAAATCAGTGAAATACGTTGGACAATGTCTCACTTAATCATATGTAGAAAAGTAATCTACAAATAAGACTTACAGATCATGGAGAAACAGGCCGATCCTTAATATAAGCAAGAAACGCTTGTTAATAGAGCTCTGACATAACATAGTTAAACTACAATGGCTTGCCCTGTAAAGTTTGTGCTCAATTGATAACATAATATGAAATTCTGAAAGGAAGAAAATATATTTAAAAGAAATAACAGATGAAAATAATAGATTCCTTATTCAAAAGACATTATAATAAGAAAGTAGTTTTCCAGCATGGCATTTGATCTCTAAATTGTCTACTTAATCACAATGCTATGAAGTTCTCTTATATACACTGTATACACGTAAACAGATTAACTCCACGTTTGATAGCCAAATATTGTTGGTGTTATTGTTTCCACAAGAAAAGTGTATAATGATGACAGACATTTTGACATTAATATGACTTCACATTACGGATAATCCAATAAGAGCCAAGATGAGGCAGCCATATCGCTGATAGAAAAAATTATTTAGATAACACTTTGTGAATGCGGATTTCTCACACCAGAAAGCCTCCTAAATAACATGGTCTAATGGAGCTCAGTGGATGGCTAATGGCTAATGAGTCAACCTTCCTCAGATATCATGCATGTTTGCTTTCTTTGCTCCCTGGTGTGCATAATTTGTAGCTTGCAATAAAGTCTCACATAAGTATTCCTTATTTTCTATAAATAATGTAAGGTTATAATGACAGGCTGTCCTGGCACATTAAACGAGTGCTGAGAATAGAATAGAATAGAATAGAATAGAATAGAATAGAATAGAATAGAATAGAATAGAATAGAATAGAATAGAATATTTCGTGATATTTCATGGTTTTGTCCCGTAAAATTGTTTTCCCTATACCACACGAAAGTGGAGCATTCTGTGATAGTTCATATGATTTAAATGCGTCAAACACCATAGAGACATTCACCAATTGGTTATCAACTGGATGTACCACCTTTTTGAGAAGATATTTTATTAGGTTTTTTTTTGTGTTTTTTGTGTCATTCAATAAACTTGACAAACCCTGTATATCGCACAATATTATTTAATGAACTTATAATTACTGAATGCATATGTGTGGATTGAACTAAAACTATACAATTTATGTAGAGAATTCAATGGAAATTCATACATACATAATCAATATTTACAATTTTGCTATGTATCTTATCTCTCACAGTTTTTTACTAGGTATAAGATGGAATGAGTACTGTAGACAATTACGACAACAACTTGCTGCTAAAGGAATCAAATAATTAAAAGCCGTGAAAAGACGTTCATTATCGATCACCAGGAATTGTGGGAACATATAAATTGAGTTGACCAGATGTAATAGTTTCATAATATTAAATACAAATTATTCAGTATTTATAATTTGATAATTTAATAAGTTTGTACTTATAAATTGTATGTTTTTTCTTATTTCATAAAAACTGTTTATGTAACAGTTTTCATTTTTTCATGTATTCGTCTAAAAATCATACGTATTGCAACAGGTGATGATCTAAATTTAGAAAAATGTGGGTTTTATTTTGTGAATACTGACAGACATTGACTTTGTTTATTATACGGTTAAACAATTATACTAATAATTACATTCTTCATTTTATTTTAAGTAAATAATAAATCTTTGGATACAAATGATTATTAAATATTTGGTCCCACTACGTGCTTTGTGGTGATATCCTGCATACATAAACTTTCATTTAGGAAAGCATCGAATATATTTGGTGTACGGAAATATGTATGACATGGAATAAAATTATAACCAATATTTAGTTTTAATTTTTGTCTGACAAATTTGTTCGATTTGAATCATTGACATGCTTCTGTCATTTACGTGAGTGTATGAATTACGAAGAGAGCAAATACAGTATGTGACTTTATCAAAAAAGGATACTGCCACCTTGGGTTGATAAAATGTGAATTATTTTTCGGTCATATTAATGCACAAAGTTGTTTATTCTTGTGGTCGAAATAACGATTGTCAGTGGGCGAAACATGCTTTTATACTTTTCACTTTCGAAGAACCATGAAATAGAATAAAAAAGTGAATATATAAGAGGAAAATAAAAGGATTTCATGAATTTATTATATATAAATTGTAAATAATACCGAATATTATTAATTAAATTGGAAAAAACTGTCCTGCATTATTTTGTACCGACTCAATTCTTGTCAAGGATAAGGATTTATTTATTAGTCATACAAGGCTTGAGTCCTTTACAAATAAATAATTTACAGAGTGTGTTATGCTGTGACAACAAAATATGTCAAGAAAAAATTGTCTTACCCTTGAAAGGCAAACACACTGTGTGTTACTTTAGTCATTGCGTATATCAGTATATTAATATCTTGAAAATACAATTCAAATTTGTACTATGTCCATGTGCTTCACATTGTCAAATAACTTCTTGACTGTATATTCTCAGATTTCTGTAAAGTGATTAGTTGATCTTGTAGTTTTCTATTTAACCAACAATGTGAATTAAACAAATATTGTATTATATTAAGGATATTTGAATTTACAAAAATATTATTTGTTTTGCTGTTAATGGGTCATTTTATTTTCTTCATTGTACCCAGTGCTAAATATTTACATGCCAAACATTCTATTCTATTACAATTTTTCCAATGGTAGATGGAGACTTTATTCTCACATTTTAAAAGACATAAATGGCGTTTCTAATTCTAGCTGTTTTTATATTTTATCTATGGTGACGTTTACTTTCAGAATACGTTTTTAGATCAATGTGAGGTTGACTCAACTGAATAATCTTATCAGGTGGAAGTTGTGCTGAAGCAATGACAGGTCTATTATGACGCCTACACAAATCAGATGTCACTTGTACATCTGGATAAACGTTTCTGCTCAAGTAATCAACCCAATTTTGTTCTCTGTACAAGGTGTTACAATCCTAATATATATAGCCGCTTTCATTTCTTATACGTATGTATGTATCATATTATTGATAGACTATTAATCCATGGGAATCTTAATTTTTATAACCACATTCATCACCGATATATATGCAAACATCATATTATTGATAGACTATTAATCCATTAGAGCCTTCTTATTCAGCACATTAATTGATAAAAGGGTTTTATACTTAATAGTAGGCTAAAATAGATATATTTCTGGTCCTTATGCTTTGCCATGTGATTTTTATTGTTATTTTCTTGCAAATATAATTCACGAAAACTACCTTTGAAATTTAAATACATGCTGACCAGAACCAAATTGTTTTGTACTCATTATTCAATAAATACTTGCCTTCTTTCAATTGCTTCTGCTCTGTAATTTAAAACAATGAATCCAAGTGTAGACTTGCATACAGTCCCTTGTTTATTTACTGTCGTTTTCTCAATAAAATGAAATGTTGTGGGAGTGTAAAGCCGAGTTTTTGCGAAAGTCGTCTGTATGCAAGTCTAATAAAAATGAACTAATGAAAGGAATGAGTACGTTAATAACATTTATTTATTAATCCCAGATTTAGTGATATTTGTACCAAGGTTTCAGTTTATGCATGACCAAGATTTGGTTCTGCAATGACAGATATGCTCAATTTTGATGCATTTTTAACATTAAAATGCCCACAATTATTAAAATTTATCATTAAAAAATGCATGTGCATGTGTACGATATGATGCATGTGTGACGTTTCCACATCAAAGCATGTCTGAGATAGACAAACAGACAGATGAACAGAACTAAAACCACAATTTCATGTTTCGGAGCGATAATAGACGATTTCATTTACGTAGCAAGCAGTTCAAGGTCATGCCATCTGACTGAAAAAATATTCCAATTGTCCTTCTAGAGTTGAAAACAAGTATGACCTGTCAATCACCTTTATGACAGTTTTCACACGGCAATACACATCTTTTCTTTACATGATTCCATGTACAATTGTATTTGAGGTAAGGAGGTTGAGGATAATAACATAGAATAAAGGATGCTGACAATGAACATGATTAACATATTTCTTTAATTTTGTATTATAATGATTGATGTGATGGGCGGAGGCCCTGACATTTGAATAAATTATTATTATTATTATTATTATTATTATTATTATTATTATTATTATTATTATTATTATATTTTCATAATATTATTCATGAATACCTTATTTAGAATTACAATATGTAAATTAACCTGTATACTTACTGCATCTGCGCTTTCTATTTTGCTATCAGTGGATACAAACGTCTTGACAGCATGTGATAATAACTGATGAAAACAATAATGGTTGGTTATTTGGGTTATTGGCACAGACGTTTACGATATTAAAGATAACACATAAATAATCACCTCTTTTATGGTCAGTGGTGTACTTCCCTGTGCTTCTCTGATAAACTGGGAACACTTAATTTATAAAATATAGGATACCCTTTAGTTTTTGTTTCAACACTGGTACAGAAAGTTAGACAAGCAACTGAGTTTACGGGTATTATTGAAAATGAAATATAAACTGTAAAACATATTTCCGCACTTGCTTTGCCCTCGTATTTTATGTAGATCCTGAGGCACGTATCAGCCGTGTAATCAATAGTGAAATTGACATAAACACAACAGAACGTAAACGCGACTGCCCCTCCCCCTACATTTAAACTACATTCAACTGGAAAACTTGACATGGCACAAATAGATTTAAAAAACAGGGCTATGAAAGCAAGTTTCAAAATTAAACAATTACTGATTTCTGAAAACAATTTCCCTATAAAAATATATTTGAAAATGTTTGATACAATCATCAAACCCATTCTTTTGTATTGCAGTGAGATATGGACATCCAACTTCATCAATTCAAAGAAATTTATGTTAGACACCTCTTCTCCAAGGGAGAAACTTCATGTGAAGTTTTGTAAATTCCTATTGAAGGTAAACTGCAAAGCAACAAACTTTGCATGCATGCTAGAATTGGGCAGATACCCTCTGATTCACTCTAGCATAAAGCAAATGCTAAAATATTGGCTTAAAATAAATAAAATGCCCCATAACACACTGGTGGCAGAAGCATTCAGTCTTGGAAACCATTTAGATAGTCAGAATACCCAAAATTGGGTCACCGGCGTTAAAAACATTTTCAATCTACTTGATGTAGATGCCAATGATGACAATATCATAAGCACAGTGTCTGACAAATTAAAAAGTATGTACACTGAACTTGCTAAAAATGAAATGCATGATGACAATAAAGGAAAAAATCATAAAAACAAACTCCGTACATACAGGCTACTAAAAACTGATAATATTTTTGAAAAATATTTAGAAGTTGTTAAAAACACATCACATAGAGCTGCAATGACAAAATTAAGAATCAGTGCGCACGTTTTACAGATAGAAACAGGAAGACACAGCAACATAGATATATCCAATAGAAAATGTCCCATTTGTAAAACTAATGAAGTAGAGGATGAAATACACTTTCTTCTAAATTGTAAATTATACATAAATGAAAGAAACGATATATTCAAAAAATTAATAATACACCCTAACAATACCAATAGACAGAAATTAGAAACTCTTCTAAATAACAAAGATAAAAAACTGATTCTCAAAATATCAAAATACATTCACAAATGCTTTCTTATGAGAAAAGAAAATATACAGAGATTGCCAGCTGCCCTGAAAATATAATGCATTCTTACATTTATATGTAAACTATTTATTTACTACTTTGTCAAAGACTTTTTTTTATTAGTTATTTTTTCTTATTCGGTTATACTTTTATTTATTGTTGTTGTATTTTAAATTTATATTTTCTGTATCTTTTAATCTTAATTGTATGTTAGTCCAGATCTCAATGGAGATAGGTTGACAATAAAGTTATTATTATTACTAATTGTATATTATGTTTATGAGATGCCCCAAACATCCACATTGCATCATATTATTTCGTAAATTATGTTCTGGTCAATATTGCTAATAAAATTCAATACAGTAAACAATTTCGATGTAGTGTACATTACGTTAGTGCGTATCAAGATAGTCTAGTCACTAATGGCCTAGCCTAAATGTACAAAACTATGACATAATATATCAATATTTGCTGGAGTGCAATTCTGATAAAACCACCTGGCAATTGTTATTTAACTTTGCTAAATAACCATTGTCTGCCTGAAGTGCGAGACTTAATATAGATTTAATATTAGTAAATAAGGTAGCATTTATAAATACAAGTGAAGCTGATTTGTGAAATAACAACACATTGGGTTAATTATACCTATCATAAATTAGCTCGGCCATTAAATATTAATCGGAGATGTATGAACAGTATTTAGATCCTTCGGATAATTTCTCTTATCATAGCACGTAGCTCTGTGTAATGATACGTGCTTGGGAATTTGAGCTTGGTTGTATGTATCCAACTTTTTTTTGCTAAGTATTACAATTTTATTAAGTTGTGCAAATTTACACCATAATGTAGACTACCAAATCAGGGACTATGTTGTAGAAACATAAAAACGTTGGACAATTAACATATGTATAGACAAACAAGTTGATTTAAATGAATCTAAACTGACAAATGATCTGTGATTTAATAAATAAAAATAAATGAACAATATCCCTAACATAAACCAAAAACACTAGTTAATCAGGCTCTGATGCATTACAAACATACACACAATACACATGGCTTGCCCTGTAAAGTGCGTGCTCAATTGATAACATTTACGAAAAATCCAACATAATAAAGTAATCTTAGAAAATTCTGAAAGGGAGAAAATCTTTGTAAAGAAAAAAAGCACATGAAAAAAATAGATTTCCTCATTCAAAGAAATGACATAATGAAAAAGTAGTTTTCCAGCATGGCATTTGATCTCTCAATTTTCTACATGAAAAATGTTTTAACCAAAATGTTATGAAGTTTTCCCATATACATTGTAGACACGAAAAAAATCCCTCCAAAGTCTATACAGGTTTGATAGAGATCGTTTAAAGATTATTAGTTTTATTGTTTCTACAAGAAAAGTGTATAATGATGACAGGCATTTTGCCATTAATATGACTTCACATTACGGCTAATAACAGCCAAGATAAGCAATCATTTCGCTGATAAGGAAAATTATTTAGATTACACATTGTGAATGTGGATTTCTAACACCAGAAACCCTCATAAATAACATGGTCCAGTGTAGCACAGTGTAGAAAGCTAACGAGTGTGCCTTCCTCAGATATCATGGATGTTTGCTTTTTTTGCTCCCTGGTGTGCATAATAACATGCAATGACCTCTCACATCATTTACTAGACTAGACTAGACTAGACTAGACTAGACTAGACTAGACTAGACTAGACTAGACTAGACTAGACTAGACTAGAATAGAATAGACTAGAATAGAATAGAATAGACTAGACTAGACTAGACTAGACTAGACTAGACTAGAATAGAATAGAATAGAATAGAATAGAATAGAATAGAATAGAATAGAATAGAATCGAATCGAATCGAATAGAATCAGCCGGGGGCACTTCATTGGATTTCATGGATTTGGCTCTGGAAGTCAGATTGATAATGAGCAAGACCTTTTGACCTATATTAAGTTTGAATTGTTAGAATGCTTACCTGGAACGATAGCTAGTAAAATTGTTTTCCCAATACCACACGAAAGTGAGGCATCTTGTATTTATTCAAATGAGTCTATCGATAGAGACCAATTGGTTATTTACTGGATACTAACTTGACAAAACCCATATATCACCCATTACTATTAATGACTACACTCAATGCATAGATTGTGGATTCAAGTAAACTATACAATCACACTCATATGGTTGAACACATATTGATGTAAAGAATTCGATGGAAATTCAAACATTCACTTATACTCATTTTTAGCTCTGCTGTCGACTTTGTCAAGCGGAGCTTATCATATTAGTGATTGTCCGTCGTCGTCTGTGTCAATGTTTTACTTTTTCGACCTCTTCTTGAAAACTACATGCCTGAATGCTTTGATACTTGGTGTATATGTACCTTGTGTAGACCTCTCTTAGGTTTGTTCATTTCATGATGATACCTTCAATTCTCTAATTTTGGTGAATATTTTTGTCATTTTTGGTAAAAAGTGATATTTTTGACTTCTTGTTCAAAACCGCAAGTCCAATTGCTTTGATATTACATATATAGGTACTACATGTGGACCTCGCTCAGATTTGTTCATTTTGTAATGATATATTTAATTTTCTAATTTTGATGAATATTTTTGTCATTTTTGGTAACAAGTGATATTTTCAACTTCTTGTTGAAATCAGCAGGCCCAATTGCTCTGATATTACATATATAGGTACTACATGTGAACTTCTCTGAGATTTGTTCATTTTGAAATGATATCTTTAATTTTCTAGTTTTGGTGAATAATTTTGTTATTTTTGGTAAAAAGTGATATTTTCGACTTCTTGTTAAAAATCACAAGTCCAATTGCTTTGATATTACATATATAGGTACTACATGTGGACCACTCTCATTTCTTTTCATTTCATTTCATGATATCTTCAATTATCTAATTTTGATGATTATTTTTGTCATTTATGGTGAAAGGTGATATTTTTTAATTCTTGTTGAAAACAGCAATTCCCATTTCATTGATATTATGCATATTGTTCATTTTCTAATGATATCTTCTGTTCTTTAATTGAAATGTGCATTGCTAACAGCGGAGCTATCTAAGCCGATAGGCTGCTTGTTTATACAATATAATTAATATTTAAAATTTTGATATGCATCTTATGATGGTTCGCAACTTGTAATTGGAATGAGTACTCTAGACAATTACGCGAACAACTTGCTGCTAAAGGAATCAAATAATCAACAGCCATGAGAAGGCGTTCTTTATCGACCACCAGGAATTGTGTTAACATATAAATTGAGTTGACCAGATGTAATATTTGCATAATATTAAGTACTAATTATTCAGTATCTATAATTTGATGAAATATATATTTAAGTTTGTAATTTTATGGTATATTTAATAATTCTTATCATCGGACTAAACTGTGAGCGCCATCATTCTCCCATCAAAATGTTCATGTAAAATTTTGTATATCTTTTTTGTATTTTTCTGGGAAAAATTTCCTATTGTCAACAGGTGTTGATCTAAATTCCGAATAATTATGGGATTTATTTTGGGATTACAAATATTGACTGAGATGTTTAAACGGTAAAACAGCAATAATACTAATATTTACATTCTGAATTTCAAGTACTCAATAATTTGTTGAATACAAATGATTATTTGGTCCCCACAACGTCCTGCATATGTTAACATTCAATTAGGAAGGCATTATAAATATTTGGATGGCCGGAAATATGTGTGACATTGTGTGGGAAATATACTTAATATTTAGTGTTGATTGTTGCCTGACAGTTTCAAAATATGTTCGATTTGAACCATTGACATGCCTCTGTCATTTACGTGAGTGTATGAATGACTAATAGAGCAAATACTGGATCCTTGGGTTGATAAAATGTGAATTATTTTTCGTTCATATTAATGCACAACGTTTTTATTTGTGTGGTAGAAAAAAAAATTGTCCGTGAAAGAAACATGTTTTTGTACTTTTCAGTTTCGAAAAACCATGCAATATGTAAAGGAAAAATGAAATTATTTTGTAACGACTCAATTCCTGTCAAAGATAAAGATGTATTTATTAGTCATACAAAGCTTGAGTCATTTAAAAATATATAATATAGAGAGTGTGTTGTGCTGTGACAACAAAATATGAAAGGCAAAGGCAACTGTTTCTTGGCCCAATACTAACTGGACAAATATTAATTTTTGCAATCAAGTGAGGTTTACAATTTTGGCAATCTGGCAGAATCAGTTATATTGTCAACAAAACAAAGTGACATTATATAAAGATTATTTCACATATGAATATGTTTGTGTAAATGTACACATTGTTTACGATTTTATAATTAAACTTTTTTAAAGTCACTATGAATCCCATATTTTAACTTTTACTAGATTTTACACTTTCACCTGACTTTGAAAAATGTGTTTCTGTCATGAAGTAAATTTATTTAAAAACTAAAAAAAGGTTTTGATGCCAAAACATTGTCCGTGTGCTGCAATTTGTCCAATAACTTCTTGACTGCCTATTCTCACGATCTCTGTAAGGTGATTAGTTGATATTGTAGTGTTTCCATTTAACCAACACTGTGAAATAAACAAACATTGTATTATATTAAGGATGTTTCAATTGACAAAAATTAATTATTTGTTTTGCTGTTAAATGGTCAAGAAATAGAGGTGATGTATTTTTTAAATGTGTAACTGTTTTAGTTTTACTAGATTTTTTTATAGTTCTTTTTTGTGTTTTTTTCTCTTTTTTCTTTGTTTTCTTTATTGTACCCTGTGCTGAAATTTAACATGCCAAACAAAATATTCTATTCTATTCTTTATAATAAGATTTTTTCTCACATTTTAAGCGACATATATAGCGTTTCTTGGTCATTAATCTTCCTAACGTTCATTAAGACCAAGGTTTTCATCTTCATCGCATATTCAAGAGGCTGGTCATCTTTCTCATGGTGACTAACCTTGAAATTTGTCACTCTTGCTCAAAGCCTGCCACAACTTTGGCCTTTGGCAGTCTGTCCAAAGGT
The DNA here is from genome assembly GCF_978046115.1 of Saccoglossus kowalevskii. NCBI lineage: Eukaryota > Metazoa > Hemichordata > Enteropneusta > Harrimaniidae > Saccoglossus > Saccoglossus kowalevskii. The sequence goes on along the minus strand of NC_140650.1, from coordinate 12,054,993 downwards.
GCCATCCTGTCAAATTTTATTTAATTTAAGTTCTAGCCGTTTTTATATTTCTTAATTATATTTTGCGATGTAACATTTTTTTATTTTTGTACATTCTTAATCTGTGGTGGTGTGTAATTTCAAAATATATTTTTAGACTAAAGTGTGGTTCACTCTACTAAATGAGCTTAACAGATGGTTGTTGTGCTGCAGCAATGACAGGTCTTATATGAAGTCTACACATATTAAATGTGACTTGTACATCTGGATAAACATTTCTGCACAAGGTGTTACATAACAGATGCATGCTTGGGAGGAAATTGTCAAATTTGGCAAATCTACATTACCAATAATCAACAGTTATTTTTGTCACCTTGCTCAGATACAAGTCTTCAGCGATGCATGTGCACTCAGTGTACGAGAACCTTAATTTTTCTAACCACATTCATTTCCTGTATGTATGTATGTATGCATCAAGTAATTGATAGAATATGAGATTCATGAGAAACTTTTTTTATAACTACTTCATTACCATTCATGCAACAAAATACTGATAGACTATTATTCCATGATGATCTTAATTTTTATAATCACACTCATTTTTCCTGTATGTTTGTATATATCAAACTATTGATAGCCTATTAGTCCACGAGAAACTTAATTTCTATAACCACATACATTATATGTATATATGTATGCATAACAGTATCGATAGACTATTAATCCATGAAAACCTTCTTATTCAGCACATGCATTCAAGTGTTTTCAGTATAATAATAGTAGGCTAATTTATTTCTGGTCCTGATGCCATGCCATGTGATTTTTGTTGTTATTTTCTTGCAAATAAAATGCATGAAAACTACCTTTCGAATAGATGTACATTCTGACCAGAACTAAATCAATTGTTTTGTACTCATTATTTAATATATACTTGGCTTATTTCAATTGTGTAAGTGTAGACTTACATACAGTGTTGTTTTGTCAATAAAATAAACTATTATTAAAATTTATCATGAAAAATGCACTTGCATATGTACGATAGTCCATCAAGGCATGTCTAAGATGGACGCACAGACGGATACACAGAAGTAAAACCAATTTTTTTTATGATTATGCCCAAACGAGGAGAAATTGTATTATCATTTAAGTTTTGTTTTTTGCCTTTGACATATGAAGTCGTGTGTGCCATATACCAAATGCAACAGTTTGTATGTGACCTACTTAAATACAAATAATTCACCGTATAATAAAATACAACCTAAATAATGAAAATAATTAATATATTATCAAAACATTATTTATGAATACCTTATTTAGAATCACGAATTTCATTAATTCTAATAATAATCTTTATTGAATCATATCTACATTTGGATCTTGATAAAGTTGGACAAAAAAGGAAATAGGAAAAAGACAAAACACACTAGAAAAATTAAAAAAAATATAGAAAATAAAACATAAATTCAATAATACTTGAGGCTGTATCACAGTACATTTCTATCAACCATTTGTTAGAGAATTAGTGACTGCTAATTATACAGCACCATGGCGCACACACTTGAAATCACATGATTTCAGCCAGTTAACGATTGCGAAAACCTTCAGACCAAGGAGGTGAAATAAAAGCAATTATTACAGGCATTAATTAACTTAATAGCATAGGAAGAGTAATAGCATAGCATAGTATAGGAAATGATAGTCGGGTATTTATGCTAGGCCTAGCCAAAGTCCATCTATCACAGATAAACTGTGTTTAAGCAAATATATAGATACAAGCCATGCATGGCACAGTCCCAGTTAGTTATCGAATTTAAGATATATAGTTTTGTTGATAGTAATATAGCTGAAACATAAACATGTCAGGAATATGATAATGATGATTGTTTAACATTAAAATGATTGACATTTGTATATGTTCGTCAAACGAGTATTAAGAGATATTGCTCTGGAACAGCATTAATTAAAACAAAATCAGCCATTTTGAATACATGTATAATGAATATATAAAATTTGAACATAATCAGTCAGAGCATATAACACTAGATATGACACTAGAAAATGGCCGCTAGTCAGCCATTCTGAATCCGATCTGAAAAATAAAATGACGTGCATCAGAAACCCGTAATGACTAATGTATGTACCAAATTTGAACAAAATTCATGCAGAAATGCCAGAAATGCTTGATATTTGATGATTTTTTTTAGCTCTAAAATAGTCGCCATTTGACCATCTTGAATCACATCGTGAAACAGATTGATTTGCATATGTATAATATCATGCATGAAGTATGTGTGAAGTTTGATTGTGATTGTTCTAGGCGTTTCTAAGATACAGTTCCGGACGCACACACGCACGCACGGACGCACGGAGGTCCGAACGGGGACTAATAATCACAGTCAATAATCCAAATACAATAATCAGATAGTAGGTTATGGACCTGGATTGATTACTATATGTAAATTAATCTATATACTTACTACATCTGAGTTTTCTATTGTGTTGTCAGCGGATACAAACGTCTTGGGAGAATGTGATAATAACTGATGAAAACAAAAAAATGTTTGGTTATTTGGCTTATTGTCATAGACGTTTAAGATATTACAGATACACATAAATAATCCGCTTTTTTATGGTTAGTGGTGCACTTACCTGTGCTTCTCTAATAAACTTGAAACGGGTTAGGGTTAGGGTTATTACGGGTATTATTTAAAATAAAAAAACACGAAACAATTATTTTCGCACTTGCTTTGCCCCCGTATTTTATGTAGACATGAGGCATATATCAGCCGGACAATCGATAGTGAAAATGACATAAATACAACTACAACAGAACGTTGTTCTAAAATACACGCGACTGCCCCCCCCCCATCTATGTTGACGTGTACCCTTCAAAACTGATGCAAACCCTTCTAAAATGAATATTACATAAATATCTTACAATAAAAAATCATGATCAGACGAAACACACCTCAATAGACTTGAATTCACGTATAATATCACGCACAAGTAATCCAACGTTCACATTTTCTTGGATTTTAGGAGGAATTGATGCGACGCTGTATACGTAACTCGATTTGCCGGGCGTTAGTTCCGAGGTCGTGCGTTGCTATTTCACCCGCTATTTCCATAAAAGAAGCCGAACACATGTTTACTAGAATTCTAACCAACATGCTTTGTTTGATGTGTTTCATTTCAAGAGATGGTTTACGGGTAGGCCTATGCACAAATTTGTTCACGGAGTTCGATCTCGGCTAAAGTCGCCATTTTGTTTACTGGATGTTCAGGTGAATGCCAAACAATCGAGCATTTCATGGCGACGTTGGTTAATAAAAAGTTGACTGAAAATCACATAATGAAGTAAGACTTTTTGGGTCTGTAAAAGTTGTTCTTGACATTGTACAACTAAATATTGGTTGATATTCGCCGTGTATATCTAATAAGGGGGGAGGGTAATAAAATAACTTGGCCCACTAGTCTTCGCCTACTTTTCCTACTGGCCCACTTCACCGACGCATTTGCTGGCTCACCCCGTAACTGGCCCACTTCTCCGAGTACCAACCAAAATGGTGGACGTAAACAAACACGGAATTGCTGACTGTGCATTTTCACTACTAATAATGTTTGGAGGCTGTTGGTCTAGTTAGATTTATGACGAGAAGCAAATGAGGTAATTATGATCATTTACTCCACAATGATGAAGCTTACAGAGTTCAGTTTATCAGGATTACTTCTATCAAACTATTGACACATTTTGTATTAAAGTCAAAATTTTCTTCTGTTTGTGGTAATTGAGAGAGAGAGGTATCTTTTGCTCTCCCTTCTAGAACTTGTTTTACAAATGCATATATTGATAATGTGTGTGTACTTTAACTTGAAAACAAATTATTCAAAATAAAAAAAGTTGGTTTTCCATAGTTGTATTATGTCTAGGACATACTTTTAATAATGTTACCCTCCTTAAAGCGTAGCTCCGCAATCCCAGGGATAGCACCAGCGCGTCATGGAAAATGTAATTTGCGTGGTCCGCCCAGTTGCTTACTTGGTACACAGGTTATCATTTCAACCGAAGGTGTTAGTTCCGCAAGCTAACATCATGCATTACGCTATTATCCGATTTGAAAGGACTTATTAAATCGCGTACTTCAACGCTCAGGGCCCATGCAATCTTTTGAAAGTAGTTTGCTTACTTACATCATGGAGCTCCTTATTTAGTTCCGTGCATGCACGAACCGGTGCCAGGTCATAAATAATTCTGGTTTATTAATGAATGAACTACACAATGTAGTTATTGTACAGTACAAGGTTTGCCATAATGTGTCTTTTCGGCTAGGCAATAATGACCTTATGCAACGTGAAAAAAGCGCCAAAAACTACAAAAAACTTCGTGTTTCGACTGTGTGGCACTGGCATACCCAGTTGCGCGACGCCTAATATACACGAATATGTGCACGACTAATACATTACAAAAAGGTCTTGAATACGGACAATGTTGTCAGTCACCAATCATTTCACTGCAGGGATATATTTCAGGGAACAGAATTTTTTTTGCGTTTTTGCGGGATCTTTCAATCAATTTATTTTAAAATTGTCGGGAACATCATATATTAAATTTGAGAAACATACTCGACATATTGTCCGGGACGTATTTGTTGAAGAGACCCACTAATATCATGTTATCATGACCAACCAGGCCCACCACATCTGCCAATGAACTAATCTAGGCCAGTACCCACAGCTTGGTTTGTCTTTTTTCCCCTTTCTCATAACTGACCTAGTTTTTTTAGCTCCATGGTTCACCCATAGACCTTGTTCTCTAAGGTCTATTGTTCATTCCTGTTGTCGCTGCAAAATAAGATATCGAGTAAGTATAAAAGCCCTGCAACCGCGAAAGTCTTTCTTTGCGCACATACAGTGCACTAAGGAAGTTATTAGAATGTTTACGCACAGTCCAGTCTCGTGTATATCCGGCTTGTGCAATCCGCACTCGACTGGGCCGGACCACTCCGTGCAGCACCGAGGACGCCCCTGAAGTGGCCGGACAAGCAGCTCACATGATATCATTTCTTATGAGCTGCATGATATCACTTACATGATCAACTCAGTAATTACATAAACATACCTAGAGATTGAACAAATAACTTGGGATTAACAGCATGCATTTGTATACCCCCATGACTGACAGTCGTTTTGAACAAGTGTTTTAATCATGCTTCCGTCACTTTTACGCGGAAATCACGCTGATATCGCTTTGAACTTGTAAATTAACATCCAAATTGTATCGCGGATATATTTATATTTGTGTACGATATGATGTTAAGATTGTGGGAAAAGAATGATTTTGCGGAGCACCCCGAAGCAATGTGTTATGCTTGAGTGTCATTTGCATACTGAAAACACCCGGAGCCGTGGTTTGAGTGGCAAATCTGATGTGTTTGTACATTCAGATTGACTTTAATGAAATTCATGCAAGAATTGTGGTTGAACGAAAAATTAAATAAATAGAAGGTAACATTCTGATTTAGTGTCATTTACAGAACATATCACTATTAGTTTTCTCCTTTTGTAATTATTATTATTATTATTATTATTATTATTATTATTATTATTATTATTATTATTATTATTATTATTATTATTATTATTATTATTGGGTAATTTAATATAATAGTAATATGTTTTGATCTCATCTCAGAGACAATGCCAGAAAATAGAGCAGTGTTTAACCTAAGCAGTTTTCAGTAGTTACTTCCTCGTCCGGACGAGTATGAAATTGTAACTCCTCAGGGAAACAATACAGTCAGCAAGTCTCATGCTTGAAAAATGTCAGAATGATAATACAGATATAGCACATCAAAAGAAAGAAACCAGTAATGTGAATTGTGAAGTAATAAAACCATGTAATAAGGATGATGATGGTAATGGCATTCAAAATATAGAGAAAGGGGTTGTGGAATACTCAGGAAAGCTGAACATAATTTCGTTTATGTAACTTACAGAGGTGTGTCTATGGTCAAAATAGGTAAAATGATATGTTGTGACCAGGAGAATATAGACTTTCGCACTTGTTTATGTTTTGTGTGCATGTGCAGTGATGGGTTGGCAAGACTTATCGCTGTTCATTGTTGTTAATATTAAATATATATTTGTGTGTTCATGTTAAGAAAATAACAGACAACAGTAGATCACCAGCCTTTATTGATCGGTAAGCGCCATTTGTTACCAGATATTTGCATGCTGGTTGACAAAACAGTAAACTTATGATTACACAGTGCTATGGCCCAAAGTCTAGTATGAATTCTGTCAACATGAATAAAGAACAATCATGTCACTTGTGTTCTCAAGGTCTTGATTGCGATGACAGCAACAGTCAGTCAATGAAGTCAAATTCGCAAGATGATGAGTTACAGAATCCTACATCGAGATCAGCATCAGTTGCAAACTTCAATGAAAACTCAGTGAATTACAAGACAAGTTAAAAAACAATTGAGTATAGTCAGTTTAAATGAAGTTCCAAAATAAATATATCGGTGTGCATGTGTGCATGCACATTTGTATCTCAGACAAACCTTGATCAATCAACATACATCATAACACATACATCATGTCACTCATATAAGCATGCATTTGGTTTTTGAGTTAATTCAACAGGTTAATTCTGAAAATGCATACAAATCAAACATGACTGACTTTCTGGAACCAGATATTAGTCATGAATGGACATACTGGTAGTCATTTTAATATAATGAATATTGTTTTAGAGCCATATATTTCTTGACTAAGTACTGAGAAATACTTATATAGCTGCTGCTGACATAAAAAGTAAAGTAAGCATATAACAGCGAATAAACGGCATGGTAAATACTATGTCAATTCAATGTAAACACACACTGCACGCGTGACTCGGCGCTTCACTACACGTCTTCCCATCGGCCACTGGGCATCCCCCAAAAAGGTGCTTAAACCGAGCTTATTACGTGCAGATAACATGAAAACCGTCCACGCGATCCGCGCCACACAGCGTGGCCAGATTGCGGGAAAGGCCTTTAGATCTGGCTGTACGAGGATGTTGAAAGTTATGGTACAGCATTATAACAGTGACTAAGTACTGAGAAACAATTGTAAACTCATAGTTGCTGCTGACATAGAAAGTAAAGTAAGCAAATTACACCTAATAAACTACATGATAAATACAACGTTAAATCAAAGTAAACACGTACGATGAATGATTGTACTCCATGTATTCCTTGACTAACATCTCATGATCCGATTCAAGATGGTCATCACATTTTCTGTCATTTAACAATTATACATGTAATAAAAATTATACTAACTATAACTTAACAAAAGTGTAAGATTTAAAGGCATTGGTAGCTTTATACTCATGATATACATACTTTTTTTCAGGGAAATTGATTCATTCCATGATAGTGATCACGAAACATCAATATAAAATCCATCTAAAAAGAGAAAGGCTGAACTTCTTTCCAGGGCACCTAAAGTGAAATTATGAAATTGTTTTAGTTGTAGGAGTTTGGTTATTATTTGTCGAAAAGTAAACATACATTTTAAATTCTATTACATGTTTCTGTTTTCTTTGGAGCAAAAACATGTTTGTCAATCTCACCTGTATGCATTGATTATCACACTCTGGTGGTGAATCTGTGATATACTTTTGTTTTTACAGTGCATAAAGGATATGGTCACAGAACATGCCATTCAGTTTTCGGGTAAATTTGAACCCGTTAAATAGAAATGCAGAGCACCATTGGTGAATGGCAAATGTGAGCGGCAAGACAGATATAAGGTACATAGCAACAGTGGTTGCTAAGCATTATTAAGTAAGAATGGGAATCCACTATTTCTGTAAATACTATGTGTATTAATTGTATGACCAGTTTATGCAAATGAGGCATTGTCAGGTGACACTCATTATACGTAATCCAATGTAATGTGCTTACTAGTTTTTTTGTTCTTTAAAACTATTATCTATGTACTAGGAGGGGACTGTTTTTCAGAACTAGGTTATTCACACATGGCTCAGGTGAGAAGCAGTGACGTGAATGAGCTAAGCAGGTGGTTAATGGGTGAAAACAACACGTAGTTCACTATGTGTATGAATCAGTTGTACAGGTCTACAGGTCAAGGGGCCACTGTCTTGCTATACAAAACGAGTTAGGTAACACACATACCCTGTGACAACACACAACAATCAGAGGCTGCAACAATCAGAGTATTGTAACTTAGATACTAGTTAATAGTCTGTTTAGAGTTTTGTTTCTAATAAAGGTGCAGGCCTCGATTACCGATTAATCGATCATCACAGACTTTGCTGCAAGTTGTGAACACTATGTCCTGTTGAAGCTGTGGGGCTTTGCTTAGCAAATTATTACCAAATATAATGTACGAGTTATTTAGAAGAAAATAAATTGGTTCCTATTTCTGTTAGCACAATCATACAAGTCCAATCAGTTAAATCATGTCATTCATTTCGTCAATCGAACATTACAATATTTACCTGCTGGACTGTTATTATTATTCAACTTATTACTTTGTATATTGATCGCAAAGGTAATTGTATTGGATCGATAAATCCAAAAGCATTTTGGTATTAGTACGTTATTTTAGAATTTTTTTTTTATTGGGTTTCATTCATGTCATAGTTGGTCCAAAAAATACTGTTTCTAGTGTAATTTTTTGGCCGATTACCATGCTTATATGTTTTTTGGAAGGCTTCTATTCATTTTGTTCAGTGATGCATTGTTATGGTTTAGTGTTTATGTAATTTAACTGCTTTGTTATATTGACACAGCTCAAGCAGTAGCTACTTCTGAATGGTAAGATTTTGAGCTTGGGAAAGCCACTGAATAGGCTTAGGGTCTGCAAGTAAAGTTACAAAGGGAAGGAAAAGGGCAAAAGAATGACAAAGAAATATTCAAACTAAACCCCAACCAATATACTGTTTAATACATTAAAATTGTTTTAGTCCTACTTTATCATTCAGGCAGCCGGCTTTAGTAAGCTTCCCTAAATTGTGGGGTCTACTCTAGAGGCACCAGGTCCATGAAGAGTCACCCGAGTTCTGCCTTTTTGTGTCTAAAAATTTCAGCCATCAGAGCTTTCTCACTTTGGGAGAACGTGCTACTCTGCCTAAAGAGTACAGATTTTCTGGTAGGTGATGTAGTAAACTAGTAGGGTTGTTCAAACCTGTTTGTTTACTTAATCATACCTACCAGAAAATTCCATGGATCCCGCCCACCTCCCCACAAGCTTCTGAGGAACCAGTTGTCTGACTTCATCAAGAATGAAACATATGGATGGCAGCAACTAACCTTTTTTTCTTTAGATACACAGCAAGAGTAAATCAAAGAAAGCTTAGAAAAAACTTGTGTGTTCAGAGAATTGAAAGCATATTAAAAATCAATTCAAAATTTAAGATTACATTCAAATGAGAAGCTTGGCAACTAATATTTGTTTGCTAATTTAGATGCACAACTGAACATGAAAACAATGCGATTCAGTTTATTCTATTAGTTTATAATAAATAATCAATATGCAAGTTTTTCAACATTATTAAAAATTACCCCTGAGCATTGACGAACCAAATTACAATAAAATTGTTTATTATGCAAGTTAGTATGCTCAAATTTCAACCCAAAACAGATCTTCAGCATTGTTTCCAAGCATTTATATACACGGTACCAAGTATTACTAAAATTAAATAACAAAGCTAGTCAATCCTTTCCCAGCAATAATTGTTTTTTGAGATATAACTTTAGGTAGAAAAATTTACATTTATTATTATACAAATTAAGCAATTATTATGCATAGATTTCCACCCAAAACGAATCAGTTATGTGTATTGTTCAGGGGCACATGTACCAAGTTTTATTATAAAAAAGCGGGTATAATTCTTAAAAAGAATCAATATAAAAGCGAGATGTAAATTATTATTCAAATTAGGTAATTATAATGGATGTATATGAACCAACAACTACCGGTAATTAGACCATCACATTGCCTTAGAGTTGTATTCATGTACTAAGTTTCATTGAAATGTGATTAGAATTTTGGATATCAGTGGAAAAGCTGAAAAACTATTAATTATTGTGCAAATCTGTTAATTAATAAGCAGACTTCAACCAAAAACTAACCAGGTTTGCTCATTGTCCCAGAGCATCCATGAACTAAGTTTCATTGAGATCTTACCGACAATTACCGAGATTCCCATAATGGTGGAACAGACATACGTACATACATACATACATACAACTGTACATGCATACCAGTACAGACAGACAGGGTGATCAGAAAGACTTGCATTGTGTACCTCGCACACTGGAGCGAAATAAAAAACAGATCACAAAGTTTTAATATCTTTTTAGTTCAAAAACATTGTGTAAATAAAGTATTTGTTATTGGGTACAGGTATTGTAAACAAATCAATTCAATGCATTCATTTCTACGAGTATACATATAATGTCGCACTTATGAAAGCCATTATTGTACATAAACAAGAAATTATAACATGTTCTATAAGATTGTTTGCACAAATTCAAACACTTATTTTATTTGAAAATTTTACACATGATTGATAAAATACAACCAAAATATTCTAAAGGAACAAATATAGTAATTCACACATTTGACATGAATGCATTTAATTTACTGTAATTATATATACTTTCACACAAATTAATAAAACAATCCATTAACTTTCTGAGTAATATTTCTACAGAACTTGGGAGAAAAAAAATTAACAAAGATTTGAGATATGAAAACAGAGTGCAGAAAATTAATCAGACACAAGTGGAAGACTTCAGACACCTCAGTCTAGCGCCCCCACAGTTGACATTGAGTATACTACTCAGATTGAGGCTCCTAGACATATATATACTGCAATCCAATAGCATGTAAAATTTATAGCTATTTCTTCTGTAAGAGAACATTTATCTTGCAATAATCAGAAAAGGTTTGAGAAAATATATAGTTTTATAAAAATTACTAAATCTGCTATTAATAGAGAACAAAATAGACTTTTTCTTTATAAATATATACATAATGCAGAAGATTGCACTCATGAAACCAATTACTTCTACCTAATTATATACCACTGAATACTATATATTAAAATTTAGGTTTTAATTATTGTTCTTAAAATTTGATATTAAATTCAGCAAATATTTATAAGATGAGGGGTGTGTAACTGTTTTGATGATATGTAATGTAAATACATAGACAGGCAAAATACAAAACTATCGTAATCTATGTATATGTTAATGCAAAGACATTGGAAAATCTTTTCTAGTGACTTTGGTTAACGCAAGTCTGCGAGAGAAATAGTTATTTTGGGCTGTGTTTTTTTTTTCTGGTGCCCTTATTTGCGAAATATTTATTACGGTGCTGATGTGTGTTTTTAAATACAGTGGTAATCTTGTTCATTTCTATTTATGCAAACATACAACACAGTAATATTGACTTGTAATATGTTTGCTCATATCACTGTACATAATGTAACTCACTCTAATCTTCTAAATTCTTATTTCAGACCAATTTGTCAAAGGATGCTCTGTTTTGGCTCAAAACTGATAAAAACATCAGAAGTTTAAATGCATCTTTATTGTGAAGACAAGATAAAATGATCAGAGATCTCACCATCATCTATTACTGTAGAATACTTTAATTTCACTCAGAATTTATCATAGCTGTCATTTTTTTAATCTAGTGCATATGTTTATGTCTTTATACAATGTTCAGAAATTTGTGAAAATTAAAATTAAAGTAACCTACAGTAAAATAAAAGTTTTAAATCATGAGAATTTTTTCCCATCAATTTTTTATTTGAAAGTAAATCATCATAACACTAACTTTGCATCTGGTTTAGAAAAAAAAATTACACTAACACAATTTTTATAATGTAATATTAAATTGAAGATTATCTAATCCAAATAACTTCTAATTACTGGTGGAAAATATTATGCATTTATATGATAATCTGCACAAAATGGAAAAAATAGTAATGAATTTTGACAAAAAGTGAATACTGCAGGAGAAATATTCACTGGGTTTAATTTCAAATGAATTCAGCATTGCAGAGATATTCACTAGCTTTTATATTCATTTGTGAAACAAATAATACATTCTATGGTTAACCTTTTCACCACCAAACTTTCTCGCAAAATTGTTCTGTACTTTTTTTTTCTTATACTCCAATTTTAGAGCCAACAAACAAAATTTGAGTAAATTTCCAGTTTTTATTCTGAAATGTGGCTATTTTTGTCCTAATCTATAAACAGGACTATTTTGTGAATTTGTGATCTAAAGAGGAACCTGGTGGTGAAAACGTTAAGGTTGCAAAGTTACTGGGTTTCAATTTCTCGTTTTACCCTTCCATGAAACAAGCAAAAATAACACTCAGCAAATAAGCATATACAGTAGTTGGAAATTTGTGATTCAAAAAATCTGCATTAAAACATCATTTTTTTCAACGACAACAATTATTTATTTGATTACTATTTGTACTCAAAAGACATTGTAAATATTCCTTTACTTCCTAGCAATGTATTAACATATGAGGATGTAATCTGTTGGGTTGTGGCAAGAGGTGCTGTCCTCTGATCTTTTCTCTTGATCATCTTTAGCAACTGGTCTATATTCAGTCAACAACCAGAGTCACTAGTCCCATCACAGCAACACCACAACACAGACAAACAACTTGCTTAAATGATTCACTGTGAAGAATAAACGATGATTAATGATAGTGATTTACAGTGTACCTTCTAAAAAAGTCTGGTACTAGACAAAAATTTGAATGGAAGTAATTTTCTCAGTGTTCTGTGTCAAAAATTTTGAAATATGGAAACAATTATATGGCATTATTATATGCGATAAGTGACAAGTTGGTTTCTATGACAGAAAAATGTCATATATCCTAACTCATTTAAAACACCTGTGTGAAGAAACTGTAATAAAGTCAGCCATTGAAAAGAGCATAAATACACTGAGATAATATTACCATGAGATCTCACACAGAAACTTATTAATAAAAGCAACATCTAACGTAAACTTACACTGGGTTCTGTTCTTTGAGTAGATCTGGCACCACGGTAACCATGGCAATGTAAATGAATCCCCCTGATGTAAATGGTAGAACCCAGACTGTGCTGTCACCTGAAAAATGGAAATTACTCATACTTAGTAATAGTCAATACAACTGTACTCATCTCTTTCACTGTTTTCAGCTTAAGAGTAACAACTCTGCTGACTTAGGGGATATAATATACAAGTAATTAGTAGTTGAAAACCTACACGCTTCTGTCCATGAATGGAATAGGATGGATGGATGAATAAATGAATGAATGTCAGGATAAATAAACTGAATGCAGTTATTTTTATAAAATGACAATTTTGTTGAAATTATTTGGAATTTAAAATAGACCTTGTAATCTACATGTTTAGTAACTGTTGTAACATGGACTTTTAAAAAAATTGATATATATTATTATAAATATGTATATGGCATAATTTATTCATCTTTTTGAAAATGTCATCACAATCAATACATTGTTGCTATACAGCAGTCTATGCATTAATTGATTAGAGCACCCAATTCTAAATTGGTTTCTATGTTGAATATTATCACTGGGTCGCATTTGAACAGGAAGTGTACATATAACGTTATGACATCACAAGACATTTTCAGATAAATAAAGCTGAAATGTTTATTAAAGTGACATAAAAATTTAAAAAACAAAACAAAATAAACATAAATCTTTGAAGAAAGTGAATAATTCATATTATGACATTTTTTTCATGCTCTCAATAATATAAATTTGTTGAGAAACAAATTAAGAGATCTGACTTCTATGAATACAGGATCATTCAAGTACCACTTATTTTGACACATATCTGTCATTTACATAAACCTCATATGCTACTAATATAGCAAATTTAGTACTACCATATGGCAATGGCAAATACAAAAGATATATGCACTACTGCCACTTGACACCTCAATATTAAAATATTCCGATGGAATATATAAAAAATAATAATGAAACATATGATAATAAACCCACAGGGAAGTCAAAATAATAAGCCACGACATGCTGGACTCTCAAATTTTGAAAGTACAATGAAACAAAAGAAGATCAACAATGTTCTGATAACTTCCTGTAACAAGATCAGACGTGTTATGTTTTATGTCGAACAAAACAAACTATATGTCAATCTTGTTAATAATGAAGTCTACTCTCAGCACAACAAAAGCATTTTTTCTCATCCCTATAAATATTTATATGAATTTCAATAGTTGTTGAAATAGACCATCCGAACAATAAACATAGTGCACAACGACGTGATTTGAAAATGTTCCAATGTTATTCAATCAGGCAATAGAAAAACTTCTTGTGTCAGTTTTTATTTTGAAATTCATAAATATTTATAAAGATTAAGGGAATGCCTTTGATTCGCAGAGAATATTTCAATATAGAATATATCAAACAATAAGCAGTAAGATACAATATTTTTCACAACATGCATTTAATGACAGGACACTTAGCCTTGATGAAAGAAAAACAATCTAACCTGCGCCTTTGGCTGACTCTGCTAATAAAGTAATTGTGGCTCCAACCAATCCACCAGCAGCAGTCATCACTTGTGCCTTTGCTGCATCCTTTCTGTTGAAGCCGGACCTCAGGAGAATGGCAAAATCTCCAATCTATTTATAATAAAGAATTACACGAAAAACAAAAGTAAGGCATATGCTGAAAAAGTGACAATTTTGTAGCCCGATCTACCCACCCCACACACCAAATATTTTTTTTTTTAATTTTCTAAAAATTTAATATTGACTGAATAATTAAATTAAATTGACATTGTCAATTATATTTATTTCAGATCTTAATTAATCAAACATTTGAAATTTTTAATCAGAGAAAATTTTATGATTTTATGTATCATTTCCCAATATAGTGTGCATCACAATCATTTACAGTTCCTACTGTGCGACTATTTTTCACAAAATGGCGTGCCTCACATTTCACATCACATTTCATTTTCTTGTGTAGCCGTTTCTAAAAAAATGTATCAGTAAGATTTGGTCATCTTTATGTAGTTATATGTAAACAAAAAAATGTTCAAAATCATATCTATTATCAATTTAAAATTCACCTCATGAGGGATTTCGTGCAACATTATGGCAGCCGTTGTGAGTATGCCCATCTGAAAGACATTAAAAAGAATGAAATGTTAATGATAAATATCACAATAAATTTTTATATTTATTTGTACCGGTACATTCTGTTTGTTGTATAGTGAAATCTTTCGATGTTGAGCGTACATGTAAACGTTAAATAACAAGCCATGCATGGCACAGTCCCCATTAGTTATCAAATTTGAGATATATAGTTATCTTTATAGTAATATAGCTGGAATATAACCATGACAGGAATATGATTTTTTTAACATTAAAATGATTGACATTTGTATCAGATCCTCAAACAAGTACTTGTACATATTGAGAGATATCAGCCATTTTGAATACATGTATGTATATATATATTATATATTATATGTATAACGAATATATAAAATTTGAATATAATCAGTCAAAGTATTTAAGAGATATGACTCTAGAAGCCCAATCATTAAAACAAAATGGCCGCCAGTCAGCTATTTTGAATCGAATCTGAAAATAAAATGACATGCATCAGGAACCTGTAATGTCTAACGTGTCAGACATATGGGTCTGGAAACCCATTCATTAAAACAAAATGGCCGCCAGACAGCCATTTTGAATCTGATCTGAAAAATAAAATGACGTGCATCAGGAACCCGTAATGTCTAATGTATGTACCAATTTTGAACGAAATCCATCCATAAATGCCAGAAATGCTTGATATTTGATGATTTTTAGTACAAAAATGACAACCATTCAGCCATTTTGAATAGGATCGTCAAACTAATATATCTATGACATGATGTATAATGAATATTTAACATTTGAACATAATCAGTCAAAACAATATATTGGAGATATGGCACGGAAACCACATTGATTAATACAAAATGGCCGCCAGTCGGCCATTTTGAATGTTATCTGAAAAACAAAATTATTTGCATCAAGGTCCCATAATGTCTAATGTATATACCAAGTTTGAGCAAAATCCATCTGTAAACAGCCGAGAAATGGTTGCTTTTTATGATTTTTTAGCACAAAAATGGCCACCTGTCGCATACGACTTGTTTACCACTTCCGTGTGACTGAGAATGTTCTAGAACCGTACTGTGTCTGGGTGGAATTTTTAGAAGTTGGTTGAATAGGTAATAGGACACTGTAGAAGGCAATAGAAGGTAATGGAACATTCTAGAAATTTGTAGTAAGTTCCAGACTCATTATGTATGCTGATGTAATGGTCTATTTATAGACAGTGTGGGTATATATAGGGGAGTTGTTCAGCACTGAGATCAGATCGGAGATCTCGTTGAATTGTATTGGAGTTTAAGTATCTAGTTATTGGAGTAGTGGAGTTTTACCGCGTTATTGTACTTAATGTTTGCAGAGTATAATAATACCAGTACCAGTTGAAACCTCATCTGTTGGCTCCGTGTTCGTATTTTATCATCTCCGCCAGGGAAGTCTTTCTGTTACTGTTGCCATTTTGGTATTTGAACCATCACACCTGTACTATACCAATTACGGTAATATTACATTGCGTGTGACACCGCCATTCGGCCATCTTGAATCAGATCGTAAAACAAAATGATGTTCATCAAGGTCCTATAATGTCCAACGCATATACAAGGTTTGAACAAAATCCATCTGTAAACAACCGGGAAATGCTCGATTTTGATGATTTTTAGCACAAAAATGGCCGCCATTCGGCCATCTTGAATCAGATCATGAAACAAATTGACCTGCATATGTATGATATCATGTAAGATGTATGTGTGAAGTTTGATTGTGATTGGTCCAGGCATTTCTAAGATACAGGTCCGAACCTGTATCTTAGAAATGCCTGGACCAATCACAATCAGCACGCACGCACAGACGCACACACATAAGTCCCCGTTTTCGAACTGCGTCCAAACGGGGACTAAAAAACATATACATCTGATGGTGTTAACAAAATAATTATCCAGTTTGTAAAGACCTGTATAGGCATGTAAACACTCTGTGCACTGTCTTTTTCCTGTCAACATGTCTTTGGTGCAACAATTTGCATGTTTAAACACATTTTTTACAATTTCTTTATTAATTTTGAACTAAATGCTTTATGAATATTTAAAATAAAAAAATATGGAAATAATTAAATTGGTTCATTTTGTGATTCAGTCATTATCTTGAAAAGTTGCGAAACATTTACGCCTTGCACGTTTCAACACTTCTTTACTTTGCAGTAATAATGAATAAAACATCGGAAATCTTTTTTAACATGCGTATGTATTTTCATTCCCTGCAGTAAATACATAAATTTTCACTCTTTTTACAGCAAGTCATGCTTCAAGTAATTGTTCATAAGTCTGGTGTAACTCACTTCTGCTAATTCATCGTTGCCATGGCAGTTAATAGTAACGCCATAGCAACACTCTGGATGTGTGACATTAAACTTTCATAATTGAACTACATCACAATGTGGTAATGTACAAAGGTGACTCCACAAATACCAACATAAGAAGATTAATGTATTGGAAAGTTTAACCTGACAGTGTATTATAATTCTTGGTTTCCCATCAAATTTTGCTTGGTTTAAATTTCGCTGATTTACCATTTCTGGCATATTCAGAGGGTTTTAAATTCATGGTTTTATCATTTAGATAATGTGTTCTATGCTAAATTTTACATATTCACTGGGTTTTCATTTAGCGCATTTTCCAGTCAACATAAAAGGCAAAATTAAAACCCAGTGAATAATTAACCCCTTTATAGTACATATAAACATATAAACTTCTAGATTGTCAAGAAACAAATTAATTAATCCCACAACAGAGCTGATAATTCAATAAAATACAACAAACCACTATCAAATTTTAGAGAAATCAACCAACATTTCATTCAGAAGACTTATGCTAGAAGATCTATTATTTTTTTAAATAATATATATAGTCCATGGTAACATTTATACTCACTTTATATTAACAATTGCAAGTTGTTATGAACAAAGCCTGCATATTGCCAGCTTGGGAGTTATTTTATGTTCAAACTATACTGTAGTTTACATTATACGACTGTAGTTATTATTACTAATATCCCCTATAAAATACACATACACCAAAAATTGCATCTAATGTAACCTGGATCATCCAAAAAATACATTAGTTACTAAAATAGCAAATACAATTATATGCCTCTAATTCAACCCATGCATCACATTTAAATCAAATAATTAATTTTACTAACTATGAATTGATATTCGCAGAAAGGATCTTTAATTAGGACCATGCATAAGTACCAGGATGTATGACCTTTAGGGCATGTCATGTATAAGTACCGAGATGTGTGACTTTTAGGGCCATGTCATGTATAAGTACCAGGATGTGTGACCTTTAGGGCCTTGTCATGCATAAGTACCAGGATGTGTGACCTTTAGGGCCTTGTCATGCATAAGTACCAGGATGTGTGACCTTTAGGGCCTTGTCATGCATAAGTACTAGGTTGTGTGACCTTTAGGGCATGTCATGTATAAGTACCGAGATGTGTGACTTTTAGGGCCATGTCATGTATAAGTACCAGGATGTGTGACCTTTAGGGCCTTGTCATGCATAAGTACCAGGATGTGTGACCTTTAGGGCCTTGTCATGCATAAGTACCAGGTTGTGTGACCTTTAGGGCCTTGTCATACATAAGTACCAGGATGTGTGACCTTTAGGGCCTTGTCATGCATAAGTACCAGGATGTGTGACCTTTAGGGCCTTGTCATGCATAAGTACCAGGTTGTGTGACCTTTAGGGCCTTGTCATACATAAGTACCAGGATGTGTGACCTTTATGGGTCATTCACATCTACCGACAACTACTTGTCAATTACTTGTCTATACATTCAATTTTAATATGACATACACAAAACCGAAAGATTAAAAAAAAGATGCACTCGTGCAGGTATTTATACATTTACTAGTCTGAGAGTTTCTATAAAAGCCGACATGTCCGCCTACACCCAGCTTGTGATATATCTTCAATAATCTCAAATGTCAGCCATTATTTTGAATTGCCACTTTTTTTTATATACATGGTTTTCTTTTCATTGAACATAGTAATCATGTCTATAACCTAGATACAATGTCAGGAAACAAATTGCTACTTTGGTATTTAATGTCAAAAAATGAGTAAAACAAACCCATCAATCATTCGTGTTCATTCCAACTGCATAGATATACTATACATTATTTGGTGCCATAAAAACTAGATAGAAGCAATAGTATACAATCTTAATAACTCATATTTGAGTTTACATCATGCATCATCTAGTGTTAAAAGACAGTGCAGATTTTTTTTTTCTGGGATGTGATGTTATTGTAAATTTGTCTACTTATGCAGAATTGCAGAACAATCGTCTAGTGGTAATTTACGTCTTCCTACGACCAATCTACAGTAACTATTTCTCAGCATAACCTGAAATTTGCTTCTGTGAAACACTGGAAGTTCACAATTAAAAAATCCTGCATTTAAATAGCATCAAAATTAAAGGAGTTTATTCTTTCAAACTAATTCATTTATATTTCTGATAATATGTGTATGTATTTTAACTGATTTTTTTATTTTTTATCATTTCACAGTATATTGTTAATATTGTTTACATATTTGATATTACCTGCCTTGATACATATTTCTTTAATAGACCACCACCTCATTGAAATCATTTATTTTATCAAGTCACGGTCACAGACTAGACTAGCTCCTCAGAGCTATTTATGTGACCAACCAGAAAATTTGCTACGTACATTTGCTTTTCTATAAATAATATCACTTGAATAATGTGATATTATATTGTACAATTTCATTTATATTATCTGGTGAAAATAAACAAAATACAAATTACCCCCCCCCCCCCCATAATTTCTAATGGCCTACTCCTAACAGAAAATAGAAATGCGTGTTTTTAACAGCCATTTTTTCAATGTCAAGGTTTAGTTACACCTAGAAAGTTCCAAGTTAGACTCTTGAGAAATAAAAACAGATTTTACCTTTTATAGTTATTTTTCAATTCCAGGAAATCGTTTAATTCTAATTTGACTGTTCTGGTTATCAATTATCAAACATATATATGTGAGTTTTATGTAGTAAACTGGATACTGGAAGGCAGGCAATTAAACTACAGCAAATACCTAGGCAATATTCATTGATAATCTGTCTTTACTATAATCGGGACTAGTCACAAAATATTGATAATCTGGTCAGCATTATGGGGCCCTGACAGTCTTCAAATGAAACCTGTAGACACTGGCAATGGATATTGAGAATGTTCAATATTTTTGATACTGAAAAATTGAGTGTTGAATATACATGTAGCAGAAATACAAGTAACAGCATATGACCTAAACGATATCCAAAATGATAGTCATCAACAGGAAATTACAATTCAAAACAAACAACTGACAAACAATCAACAAGTACACTACAGTCCCACAATATCACAAGAATCACAAGAACAAAGATCAAACCAACCACATAAACAAGCAGCCTCTCAGCTGAGATACTGTAAAATGACTAATTTTAACTGGGTTAAAATTTCGCTGATTTACCATTTCAGGCATATTCAGTGGGTTTTAAATTCATGGTATTATCATTTTATATAATAGATAATGGGTTTTAATTGAGCGCATATTCCAGTCAGCGAAATAAACAAAATTAAAACCCAGTGAATAACTAACCCCTTTACAGTAGCTCCGCTGTTAGCATTGCACATTGTAGTTTTCAAGAAGAAGTAAAAAAATGTAAAAAGTTGACACTGACGACATCGGACGATGCCAGACAATCAATCATATAATAAGCTCTGCTCAACAAAGTCGACAGCAGAGCTAAATATAGCACAGTACACAGCCACAAGTACATACAAGTCCACCTGGTTATCAAGTACATGTATGTACATATCAAATATTAAAACCATTGGGCTAGTTGTTTCTAAGAAGTATAGTCAATAATATAATTTTTTAGCAAAATGAAAAATATTTGCTTAAATATAGATAATTAAAGACATAATCATGAAATGATGAATCTGATACAGGTAGCACCTCGTAAATATAAAAATAATAGGGTTGGTAGTATTCAAAAATTAGTCGAAAATGCAACAACAGACGACCATCTATATTCAATGACAGCAGAGTTTAATAAAAAATTGTTAAATGTTGCGTCAAAATGCTGGCGGCAAATAATGTCATTCAAAGGTTAATACAGCTACTTGGCAGGCAATCAAAGCTTAACAAATGTTAAATATAGATATATTTTTTTTAATAATTTAAGCTTAAATCTGTAATGTGTTATCCCACTATATCTTCTATGTGCTAAAATACCCCTGAGTCACTCTGACAGTGACAGTTGTTCAAAAGGATTGCTTTGATAACATGCAGCTACATGCAATGCACAAGTTTTTTTGCTTGATTATAATTACTGTCTGATCAGAAATTAACCTAAATGAACAACAAGCAGCCTATCGGCTGAGATAGCTCCGCTGTTAGCAATGCACATTTCAATTAAAGAACTGAAGACATCATTAGAAAATGAACAATATGTATAGTATCAAAGCAATCGGACTTACAGTTTTTAACAAGAAGTCGAAAATATCACTTTCTACCAAAAATGACCAAAATATTCACCAAAATCAGAGAATTGAAGATATCATCACGAAATGAACAAATCTGAGAAAGGTCTACATGTAGTATCTATATAGTAATATCAAAGCAATTGAACTTTTGGTTTTTAACAAGTTGAAAATATCACTTTTTACCAAAAATTACAAAAATATTCACCAAAATTAGAGAATTGAAGATACCATCACAAAATGAACAAATCTGAGAGAGGTCCACATGTAGTACCTATATATGTAATATCAAAGCAATCAGACTATTGGTTTTTTACAAGAAGTCGAAAATATCACTTTTTACCAAAAATGACAAAAATATTCACCAAAATTATAGAATCGAAGATACCATCACGAAATGAACAAATCTGAGAAAGGTCTACATGTAGTATCTAAATATGTAATATCAAAGCAATTGAACTATTGGTTTTTTACAAGAAGTCGAAAATATCACTTTTTACCAAAAATTACAAAAATATTCACCAAAATTAGAGAATTGAAGATATCATCACGAAATGAACAAATCTGAGAAAGGTCCACATGTAGTACCTATATATGTAATATCAAAGCAATTGCACTTGCAGTTTTTAACAAGAAGTCGAAAATATCACTTTTTACCAAAAATGACAAAAATATTCACCAAAATTAGAGAATTGAAGATACCAACATGAAATGAACAAACTTAAGAGAGGTCTACCCAAGGTACATATACACCAAGTATCAAAGCATTCAGGCTTGTAGTTTTCAAGAAGAAGTCGAAAAAGTAAAACATTGACACGGACGACGACGGACAATCACTCATATGATAAGCTCCGCTCGACAAAGTCGACAGCGGAGCTAAAAATTAACAGTGTACTACGTATAGCAATAAAGCATTGTTCATACTTCATATACTACGTATGTACATTTGTACTATCCAGAATATTTCCATTATACTATAATATATACATTCTACTACGATCATTATTGAATGTGTTTCAATTTCCTTATTTTGGTTGATAAGTAAAATCTAAGTTAAAACTATGTGAACATGTAAAATAACAATAAATTCTTGAAATTAAAAACACAGTGAATATATATGCTCAAAAAACAGCACAAATGTGAAATTGAATGTCAGTATGTTTTCACCATTTGAACTACTAGTACTTGAGTCACATGGAAAACTGAGTTTTCTTTCATAAATACCTATATAATAATTTGGACTCACTTATGTTACTTCCCATGTGTATTCACATTCTTTACGACACATTGCTTGCTATATAAAGTTGAAGTACTCTCATCTATTGCTGCCGTGACTTTTGTAAACATTCATTTAAAGCTATTGGATTTTCCATTAGCTTTATTTCAGTGTTGAAAACCTTTTATATTTATTGAGAACATATTGTACGTAAACTAAAACCTGCCTTCACACATAATGTCTATTCCACGTGTTTTTAATTTAAAATCGCCATAAAACATGTAGCTTAATTTTGTATTTTCATGACAAATTTGTTAGTCATAATTCTAAACAGACATTGTATACTATGCATGTGATTACCAGGATATTTTATCACTCTCTCTTATTACCTGTAGTGATATTTTATTTAAGTATAGAACTCATGAAAGAAAATTTAACAAAGAGGAATATGAACCAGAATGTCTCAAGTTGCTATTTAATTTCAAATCCCAATTGAAAAACAGTTGCCATGGTTACATTATTTAGTGTGTTCATCCATTCATCAGCCCACACTGAACCAGTCATTAGCATGCTTTCATTTCCTTTAGCATTCCTGATCTCACATATCAACATCTTCTGTCTCATTACAATGTAACCTCTGGCAGTTTGTACAAGGGCGATGTATTAGAAATATGATACAGTCAAACCTGAGTAGGTGACCACCTTTGTATAAAGACCACCTGCCTACAGCGACCACTTTTATGCAGCCCCAAGGCACATACATCATACAAGTAACCTGAGTATGAAGACCACCTGTCTTCATAATATGTGACCTTTTCTGCAATATTTTCACTTTTCTTATAATAATTAGCAATCTGTTTATACAACAATTTTTAATTTCCTCAAGTCAAACTAAGCGATACTAGTATTTGATTTTGATCAACTCAAATGCTAAATTTCACAATTTCCTGAAAGGATATTTTAATAAGGTTTTTTAAGTGGTCCCTATGCA
Organism: Saccoglossus kowalevskii; assembly: GCF_978046115.1. Lineage (NCBI taxonomy): Eukaryota > Metazoa > Hemichordata > Enteropneusta > Harrimaniidae > Saccoglossus > Saccoglossus kowalevskii. Next base: position 12,031,053 of record NC_140650.1, on the reverse strand, counting down.
CAGATATTTGACTGTATGATGTACCAAGAAAAAACATAGTTAAACTACACATGGCTTGCTCTGTATATGTAAGGGCGTGTAGATTATAGCATAGCGTGGCGTGATCTGTACATAGGGAGGACAGATCACAGCATAAGATGTGAAAATGTACTACAATGGGTAGGATGGATCATAGCATACATGTAGGGTGTGGGAGGTCATCTATGCAATATAAATTAACTATTTTGCTAGTTCATTGACTTTCCCTTCACTTCCTTATAGGCAAGCCAAAAAAAAACACTGAAGTAGTGGATTATGCATGTTCTGGATAGGTAAACTTGATCTGATGTATAATGTCTTAAACAACAAAGAGCTATAACCACAAAGTGTATATTGAGAGTAAAGTATAGGTAGTCAGGTAAATCTATTAGACAACATTCCAAAGTTATACATTTCTCTACCACATTCCAATATGTTGCTCTCACAGCATAATCTATTCAATACCGTGACTGCAGAATTTTGAATTAAAAAGCTAAAAAAACAATTATTTAGGGAGTTCTGCTGATATATAAGAACATTGTGGTTAGTCAAGTAATGTAAGAATGTAAGAAGGTAGTTTGGTTCTGGTTGTTAAAAAATGTTCATATCCAAGTGATAGCACTGCCATAAAATAAAATATGTTGCCAAAATTGTGAAAATAACACTGGTAGATTGCAAGAAGTTTTTTTCACTAAATTGTACATTGGATGGACAGACAAAGATAAACAATTACTTAATGCATACAGTATTTGCATACATTAAAAGTGCATACATCCCAAATTGCTTGTATTGTAAACAGAATCATTAAAATATGGCTTATTTTCGCCATGGAAACACCTAGTAATACACTCAAGGTTTCAAATAGAGCCAAATACGGTTGAGCAAAAATGGTAACTCTGCAATGTCATCTTTAAAAAAAAATCAGCAATAATAATGTTTAAAGTTGACATCAATATGATATAAATAGCGAACCTAGCAACCACTGTTGTACATGTGACACCCCTATATATATTACAAACCACTTTCATTTTGTTAGAAAACAAATTTCCAAGTCAGTAAAAATCTTAAAACTTTGTACTAATGGAAATTCCTCTGCTGCCCTATGATACAAACAAAATGACAGTGACATTCACAGAATTTCAACTTTTATGATACCATATCAAATTGTGAAAATTTCTAGCAGTTAAAATTAACAGTGTACATTTGCATGTTTTAATTCTAAACCATGTTTTACATTTGTAAGTGGAGGTATGTAATAGGATGTAGTTATGATTTTACAATAGTCAATTTAGATAAAATACTGTAAAACTATTTATTTTTACTTCAATTTACTTTCACTATTTTCATGTTTTGAGCATATTATCTGAGCTTGGCAGGAAAAAATGAGTTGTATTGTTATTTTACATGTTCACAGGATTTAATTCAGCGGATTTAACCTAACATCGAATATAGCGAAATTAAAACTTGGTGAATCATAAGTGTAGGTACAGTAATTGTAGTCAAGCATTGAACAAAGAACAAAGGAAGGCTATAAATTGTTTCAATAAAAGTTTAAATTGAATGAAGATGAGAAATTACTCACTAAAAGTAAATTAAAGCTAAGTACATTATTACAGACAATGTTAAGAATTGCCGGGCAACTGAAATACATTTAATTACCTGATGACATCATTACTAGATAATGATATCAGTTAGATCTTAACACGCACCTCATCAATTGAAGAGCTGGCTCGTTACTGAAACCAGTACTGTAAAATCTGATTAAGGATCAATGGACGTGGCTAACACACTGACATAGAAATGTCATGACAATTTGCTGTACTATTTCATGTGATTATTTGAAAATAGTTTTACCCAATCTAGTATTTTAATTATGGATCTCAATTGTATGCATTCATTTTGACTAAAATGTTGTTAAAGAGGCAGTTTGCTGACACCTTAATATATTAAATAGGCCAGGCTTAACAGCATAGAGAATGTGTATTTTTTTTCATTTATAAACATATTTATAAAAATCAACAGAAACACATTATTTCTGAGCATCCAATAAAAATATTATTATCATACAAAAGGGCAAATTCAAATTTAGGTGCTAGAGGGGGTAGTTGTTTCTGTGAATATCATGCAGTACACACTGTTCACACAATAACTTATGAAAAAATGAATAATAATTATGACTAGCCAGGGTTCCAGCTGACAATAACATCTACTGTCAATATAATTTCACACATATAGCTTATTATTTGTTAATAGGATGTGTTCTTGAGTGAGTGTGGCTAGTAAAATATATGCGAACATGATCACTAGTGGTAGGTCATACTCAGCTTGTTTATTTTTATTGGGTGTCCACTGAGATGTGAAAGAATTAAGAAGCATTTACAGAACACAGTATTTTTGGGAATCAAAATGTTAGGAATTTGATATGCATGACCAAACCCCCCCCCCACCCCCAAAGGTCACACATCCTGGTACTTTCTCAGGGTGCTGCTGCTCAATTTTATCAATACTGTAAAATACTTTATTTCTGCTGAAAAGACTTTTTTTTTGTATGGAATTTATTTTCACTGATTTTTGATGAGTTGAATGTAAAATATAGGAAAAAAGGTATATTCGCTGGATTTTATTTTCACTGAGTCATTCCATCAGGGAAAATTAATTCCAGGCAAAAATATTTTACAGTGTTACCGGTATACAATTTCTTTGACTCCTTTTTTTTCATCTTAATCAACAATTTTGTTGGGGCGGGGGTGGCTGAGTGAGAGAAAATCACATAGATAGTGAATTCAACACCCTAAAAGTACCAGGAATTAAGTGTGAGCTTTTGTAGGTCATGCACAATGATGACATTATGGTACTTCATTTCATGAAAATCAACATGACTAAAGAGACTTGCTCTACTACAACTTTTTCATGATATTAATTACAGCAGTCTAGACTAGTTAATTTATTAACACTGAATGAACTAAATTCAGTACTTACAGTTCAGCACCATTTTATTTTCCCTAGCTCCAAAATTTTTATGTATTTTTCCAAAAATGCCCATTTTGGATGGACATAATTTCCTATTTGCTATATGTCTTGCTAAATGCTTTCTGTCAAGTGTATTTCATCAATGAGCTACATGTACACAAACAACATACTAAAACACAACAAGTCTGATCACATGAAATCTACACAGAAAACATGATAACACAATGTTTCACTATCTGGTTGTGGTTATACCTGGTTCAAATTTGATCTGGTTACTTCTGCAGAAAAATTAACTGCATGGCAACCAATTCCAATTGCTCTACTACAATGGGAAGCTCGTTATTGTATTCTCAGGGGCTGACATCTGGGCATTTTCACCGCCTGGCAACCATCGTGGTGAAAATAAAGGCCAAACGCTCTCAGAAAACAATACTTTGAGATGGTTTGAGACTCCCCTGAACAGTGTAACTAGATCACCCCTGCGTGTGTAACATGTGTAAATTTGGTTATTCAGGAATACTCCATAGTTGAGTTTGTAATGTTTTCTCAAATTTAGCTGTTTTCACCGGCTCTTCGACCGGCGTTCCACAGCAGCTCGCTCAAAGCTCATAGAAATGCATGGCACAGTGGTGCACGTCTTAGCAACGTGGAACATCTTGTGACATAGCTCCGCCCCCGAGGATACCATGAGGATGCATGGTTTAAATAAATTGTATTTTAAAGATTCACTAAACACCAAATGCAATTTTGGGTTTATATGCACTCCTACAGTTTATAAAGCATTCATTCATGACAAGAGAATTAACCTTTTCACCACCAGTTTCCTCTTTTCATCACAAATTCACAAAATAGTCTGTTTATAGTCTGCGCTTTCCTTCAGAAGATTAGGACAAAAATAGCCACAATTTCTTCAGTAAAAACTTAAATTGACTAAAATTTTATCTGCTGGCTTCAAAATTAGAGTGTATTTCCAGAAATAATGAAGATTATAAGACAAGCAGCCTATCGGCTGAGATAGCTCCGCTGTTAGCAATGCACATTTCAATTAAAGAACTGAAGACATCATTAGAAAATGAACAATATGAATAGTATCAAAGCAATCGGACTTATAGTTTTTAACAAGAAGTCGAAAATATCACTTTTTACCAAAAATATTCACCAAAATAAATAGAGAATTGAAGATATCATCACAAAACAAACAAATCTGAGAGAGGTCCACATGTAGTACCTATATATGTAATATCAAAGCAATCGGACTTACAGTTTTCAACAAGAAGTCGAAAATATCACTTTTTACCAAAAATGACAAAAATATTCATCAAAATTAGAGAACTGAAGATATCATCACAAAATGAACAAATCTGAGAAAGGTCTACATGTAGTATCTATATCTGTAATATCAAAGCAATTGAACTTTTGGTTTTTAACAAGAAGTCGAAAATATCACTTTTTACCAAAAATTACAAAAATATTCACCAAAATTAGAGAATTGAAGATATCATCACAAAACAAACAAATCTGAGAGAGGTCCACATGTAGTACCTATATATGTAATATCAAAGCAATCGGACTTACAGTTTTCAACAAGAAGTCGAAAATATCACTTTTTACCAAAAATGACAAAAATATTCACCAAAATTAGAGAACTGAAGATATCATCACAAAATGAACAAATCTGAGAAAGGTCTACATGTAGTATCTATATATGTAATATCAAAGCAATTGAACTTTTGGTTTTTAACAAGAAGTCGAAAATATCACTTTTTACCAAAAATTACAAAAATATTCACCAAAATTAGAGAATTGAAGATATCATCACGAAATGAACAAATCTGAGAGAGGTCCACATGTAGTACCTATATATGTAGTATCAAAACAATTGGACTTGCGGTTTTTAACAAGAAGTCGAAAATATCACTTTTTACCAAAAATGACAAAAATATTCACCAAAATTAGAGAATTAAAGATATCAACATGAAATGAACAAACCTAAGAGAGGTCTACCCAAGGTACATATACACCAAGTATCAAAGCATTCAGGCTTGTAGTTTTCAAGAAGAAGTCGAAAAAGTAAAACATTGACATGGACGACGACGGACAATCACTCATATGATAAGCTCCGCTCGACAAAGTCGACAGCGGAGCTAAAAAAAGTGCAGAAAAATTTTGGCAAGAAAGTCTGGTGGTGAAAATGTTATTAAGACATGCAGGTTTAGTTCTTACCTTAGTACTGACAAGAAAACTTGCGGCCACGGCTAGACCATGCGTAAAATTATCTATACAATTAGCTAATAAGTTAAGGTAACCAGTAACCTGCAAAAAACAACGAAAAACATATTTACTATTTTAACTCTGGATTAGAAAATAATGCAAAATGTTAATCTAACCAAAACAATTGTGAGGATTTTTTTTTGGTGAAAATCCACATAATATCATACATTGGTACATGGGTGTTAATATTTTAAAACAAGCAGACTGTGGCTGATATAGCTGTTTTAGATGCATAATGAGAAAGAAATAAGAAATCAATCAGTCTAGCCATTTTCAAGAAAACAAGAATATTCACTGAAATGAAAAAAAATTATGTAAATTATCAAGACAAAATGGTTTATCTAATAGAGAAATGAATGACAATCTGACTGGGGTCCAGCCAATGTACCTACATATGATATTTCAAAACTATTGTGCTGGTAATAGTTTTTTTTACCAAAAATGACATAATTAATATTCATTAAAATTAGAGGACTGATGGTATTGTCACAAAAAAGAAATCGAAAGTAAAGTTGACGCAGACGAGGGATAATCAGTAATGACTAGCTTCACTTGACTCTGTCCACATTGGAGCTAATGAAATAGTGATGTTGGTATGATAATGTTGCATGTTAAATACTTATTCACTGGGTTTCAATTTTTGCTGATAAGTCAAATCCACTATTAAAATCTAAATGAACATGTAAAATTATAGTATATTTCAGTGTTTCACTGGAAAATCCACAAATATAAAACTCACTGAATATGTTCAAAATAGTGAAATTGTAGTCATATTGTGAAAACAATTCATGTCATGACATGATAGAGTTCAATAAAACATGGAAAAAATGACATTGATTGTTATCAGTATCAGTATTTGCATTCGGCCATTTTGAATCCGCTCTGAAAAAAACATGGGCTTGTTTTTAATATGTATATATTCAATATATGTATCAAGATGGACAATAGCTGTCTATGTATAATCAAGATCTGGGTCCTGACAGAAATACTTAATTTTGAAGCAGTTTTAACATTAAATGGCCACCACTTGGCCATCTGTCAATTGTCAAACAAATTAAAGTGCACAATGGAGACAATGTATGATACATATATGAAGTTTGACCATGACTATATGGTATACACAATTGTCATAGATATGGTTTTAAAACAGCATTCATTCAAACGAAACGGCCATCAGTCAGCCATTTTAAAACTTAACTGAATAACAAAATGATGTGCATCTACCAAGTTTGCATGTATTCATGCATCCATACACGACCAATATCTAGTTCTGGGAGGGGAGGGGAGGGGAGGGGAGGGGAGGAATGCTTCAGCCATCTTGAGTTTGATAGTCAAACAAATGCACAAGCTTGACAAGATGTATGATGTATATATAAAGTTTGAATATGATCACTCAATGCATGTCAGAGATACAGCTTTTGGAACTACATTCAACAAAACAAAATGGCCGTCAGTCAGCCATTTAGAGTCTGATCTTATAATGATATGCATTAAGGTCCCATAATGTCTCGTGTATGTACCAAATATGAACAAAATCCATCAATACAAAACCAAGATCTGGTTCCAGAATAAAAGAAATGGCCAGTCAGCCATTTTTTAATCTGATCTGAAAAACAAAACAGCATGCATCAAGGACCTATAATGTATGTACCGAGTTTTATTGAAATCCATCTATACACAAGATTTGGTACTGGATTGACTTCAATGGGTTTTTTTAACATTAAAATGATCGCCATTCGGCCATCTTGAATTAGATTATGAATGGGTGTGCATAATGTATCCCAAGATATGATATAATATGTGTGAAGTTTGAATGTGATTGGCCAAGGTATGTTCAAGATACAGGTCTGGATGGACAGATGAATTGATGCACACATGGACACAATTTTTAGTTGTGTCGTATAGAACTAAGTACAGTAAAAGGCTTTTTCACTGTTTTTTTATTTTTTTATTTTTGACTGATTGCTAAATTTTGTAATTGTGCCAATTTAAAACCCAGTAAATATTCAAAGTTAACAATGAACTGTGTTGTTTCTTTTAAACCAAAGATGTCTGTGCACTTGATCACCAAATACGCTGATATTAAACACAGTGAACATTTCTCCACTACTGTAATCGGATGTAGCATCAAATAAACTTAATTCATACCTTTATTTTTTCTTTTTTCACTTGTTTCTGAACAACTTCACTAGTTGTCTTTGTGCTGTGATCGTCACATGGATTAATGAATCCATTTCGCTGACAACCATTTTTACTTTTAATATTTTTCTTATTTGTAGGTTTTTCATCTACTTGCCGCTGCCTCACATGGTTGGATGACTCTGTATTTCTGGTGTTCTGAGTTTTTTGTGAATAATCCTGAAAGAAAAGCAATTTTTTTTGTTTAATAAAACGTTTAATACATGTATCTAAAATTCTGCATCCAATTTAGTTTTAAATTTATTTTTCTCAATTCCGTGAATCAGAGATACTAATGAAATTTGATCAGTGGATATTTCACTGGCAGCATATTAAAGTCAGGAAATCACAGTGACTTTTGTAGAATACATAAATTTTACAATGAGTGGCCATTAATATCTTGAATGAAACATAGCCACTTTCAACCAATCACCATGAATTGAAAACTCACCTGTTGTGATTCAATTTCCTCAGTATTGTCACATTTATTGTCAGAAAATGTTTGCTCAAGAATGAGAAAAGTGATGATGCCAGATAGTACCCAGAATCCAATATACCTATGGTAAGTTAGGTCATTTATACCTGTAAAGAAATCAATGTCCCAATGTTTCATCATCATTGTTAACTTTTGTCAATTTCTACCTCTATCTGTGCATATTAATTAGGTAATTTACATATCATTAGCCATTTCACCACCATTGTCAACTGTTGTCACCCTCCTGAAGTAGTTTGTGCCTGTGCATATTAATTAGATAATTTGCATACCAACTTTTTTCAGCTTCCACAAAAAAGAGAGGTTCTGCATGCATACTGATTAGGTTATTTGCATATCATCAACTTTTTCACTACCATTGTCAACTTGTTTCACATTCCTGAAGTATATGCAGTTTTTTATCTGTGCATATTAATCAATTAATTTGCTACTGACTATTGACTTCCATAATATGTTCCATTCAGTAGAGGGTGTATACTCACTATCATCATTATGGGACCATGCTTCTGGTAATAAATGTAAAAACACATCGCCAAGAAGGCCACCAACAGCAAAACTCAGTAACAATCCCAAACCTGGAGTATCTGAAAATAATGAAAATGTATCATTTAACCCTTTTATCATCATTCACAAATTTTAAATCTAAATACATTTTCATAATTTTTGATCAAGATCTGCAGCCCTCAAAAAAATGTTGTCTAATTGGTCCAATATTATCAAAACAAATATAGAAAAGTACATAACAAATGGCAGAATGTTGCATCATAATTTGGCAGAGAAAAAGTATAGAACTCAAATGGTTAAAACTTGTTGACATCAAATCCACCATTTTGTTCATCCCATAGTTCATTGTAGGTTTTAGTGCCATGTGATATTTTTGTCAGTACTTCATCAAATCTACCATTTTGTTCATCTCATAGTTCATTGTAGGTTTTAGTGGCATGTGATATTTTTGTCAGTACTTCATCAAATCTACTATTTTGTTCATCTCATAGTTCATTGTAGGTTTTAGTGCCATGTGATATTTTTGTCAGTACTTCATCAAATCTACCATTTTGTTCATCTCATAGTTCATTGTAGGTTTTAGTGCCATGTGATATTTTTGTCAGTACTTCATCAAATCTACCATTTTGTTCATCTCATAGTTCATTGTAGGTTTTAGTGCCATGTGATATTTTTGTCAGTACTTCATCAAATCTACCATTTTGTTCATCCCATAGTTCATTGTAGGTTTTAGTGCCATGTGATATTTTTGTCAGTACTTCATCAAATCTACCATTTTGTTCATCCCATAGTTCATTGTAGGTTTTAGTGCCATGTGATATTTTTGTCAGTATTTCATCAAATCTACCATTTTGTTCATCCCATAGTTCATTGTAGGTTTTAGTGCCATGTGATATTTTTGTCAGTACTTCATCAAATCCACCATTTTGTTCATCCCATAGTTCATTGTAGGTTTTAGTGCCATGTGATATTTTTGTCAGTACTTCATCAAATCTACCATTTTGTTCATTCCATAGTTCATTGTAGGTTTTAGTGCCATGTGATATTTTTGTCAGTACTTCATCAAATCCCCCATTTTGTTTATCCAATACATCATTGTAGGTTTTAGTGGCATGCGATATTTTTGTCGGAGTACATCACCAAATCCACCATATATGTTCTCACTTGTGCATATGATCCTTAAACCACTAAACACTAAGTGCCATGATTAATTTGCATAACAATATACAGGGATTTTTTTAAACAAGGGAACAGGGGCGCAGCGCCCTCATGCCATGGACATGCGCGCCCTTACCCTGGGGAGCAGATCCACTGGCAACCATAAAATTCTGATTGACCAGGGATCACATGTGGCCACAGTCTTCAACTTTGACCTGTCTGATAGTAATTTTGGCCCGAAGGAAGCCATAGAATGCTCCATTTAACTTAGAATTATCAAAAACTCCACACCCTGGTAGGGAGAACCCTATCTCCCCCACTTGGTGGTACCACTAAATTGCAGTGCTCTCTCTAGCAGTTTTTTCCTAGAAAAAAACCTGAATATACAATGTTAATTACTTTATTATGGTATTATAGCATGACAATTAACCCATGTAAGTTGTTTATCCTCATTATATAGGGCACCCTACTCCATAATACTCTATAATGGACAGAATCTTGTACCACTCAGAAGTTGTCTAATTAGTAATAATAATTAATAACTTGATTGCATCTTTAGGAATACAATGATTTAAGGTAGCGAGACTATTATTTGTGTTGGAAATTACGATTTTCACATTTATTTATTAATTGATGAAATGCACTATAAACTTTCATATGATAAAGTCAACATAACATAGAATGTCATGTAAGTTGGTTAAAATGTAGATTTTCTGAAGGAAAGCAAGGCAGCCTCAGTAGTGTTTTCCAAAATCAACAACACAGGTTTAATCTGTGTGCCTATAAGTTTCAAAGATAAACTCAAGACAAAGCAATGTTAGGATGTGTTATCAGTAGCTATCTGACACACAATGAGTGTTTCCAAACATTTGAGTGGTTTGTCTCCGCCCCTGTTTGTTTCACAGATTAGTCATTTGCATATGAATGTGTCAGACACAAGGTCACACAGCCACTGAAAAAAATCATTGATTTTGGTGTTTTCATATGCCGAATTTATCCAAATATAGCTATCCCATTCCTTTATTTTTTTGGTTTTCAATAGCCTTACACATTTGGATGTCCCTACACATGTTAAAACAGACCTTGATGGGAAAACAAATTGATTGTGCCGATAAACAAGCTTGAAAATCTTTGCTGTGACTTCATGGACGTTTTCTAGGAGTTTATGTTTTTCAAAATACAAGGTCTTTAACAAAAAATAACGTATACTTATTGTCGTCGGATTAACACCAAATTTTCACAGCTTTAAGGTGACAATGAGAGGAACTTGAATGTGTCAAGACAAACTATTTCATCGATTATTTACCAACGAGTTGTGGTTTGAGTTGGGGGCAATGCGACTAAAACAGTAATTGAAATTCAGCACACTATTTATTAAAACGCGTTGCTTGAATAAAACTGACCAGACACATTCAATTTACCAGACTATTGAACAACTAGGAAAAGTGAAAAAAATACTTCTTACCGCCAGCATAAATGCGTAATTATTTTTTTACAGAAAAAGTAATTTTTCACCTTTGATTGAGTAACGCGTCGTAGAATGCAGATACGGGCATGCAAAATACACTTGTGAAAAGCTTGAAGTCTGGCGATTCTAAAAATATATACTTTCCCGGGTCTATTTGTAGTCATTCAGTCACAATTAGAAGATGAAAACAAGTATGCAAATAATAGTCCCGCTACCTTAATCAATCAATAGCAATAAAAATGCAATTCAAGAGATCAATGATAGCGTATAAACAGTTGCATTAGTGAATAAATCTCAGCCAGTGGCTTTAACCTTCCATTAGTCTGTGGGCAAACTCAAACATTCTTCTTGATGTTCAACACTGATAGAATTTGAACTTGGATCTCATTCAACAAAAATGTTATTACAATAATGAAACTGAAAAGTGATTGAAGTAACATGAGAACTGTATGATGTGTACATTACAATACAAATGTAAGTTCAGCTAACTAGCTTTAATCTGGATTGAAGTAATCTGCCTAAATTTATCTCATCTTATAACATGGGTAAATACTATAAAGTTGAAATTATTGATGGCTTAAAAAAATTAAAAAATTCATGAATAGGTAAAATAAGCTCATAGCCAGCTTGGAAGTTTAAGTTACACCAAGACTGTCCTACATGTTGTATTATTTAATATTATAGTATTAATAATTCATGCAAATATTAAACAACATATCTATTCAGAAACTTAAGAGAGATTTAAGAATTAAGTCCATTGATTGAAATCTTTAAATCCAACACATGTTATGAATTTTTAATGTGCAGAAGATGTGTTAATGCACGTACACACATATTGTACAAATATAATGTTATATATGTTATGTTTCAAAATGTAAAAGCTTGACAAAAACATAGTTGAACTCTGGTGACATTGCCCTTTGTTATACAATATTATTCCCTTTATCATAGTTTGTTTCAATATGAATACGCATTGCCATAATTAATTTTGAATACAAACAAGTTTTGGGGTTGAAACAACAGTGGGAAAACAGTCTACCAAATGTCCTTGATAAATGTAAATATCTTACAAAAACATTGGTGTCTAATTTGTTTAATTATTTTAAGGGACATAATTTCCAGCTTTATTCAAAGTAATTGGGATATTTTAGTATAAAAACATGCAAGATAATTTTAGCTGGCTTTTGTCCAAGTATTTTGTACAGGTGTATGTCAACAATTAATGATTCACTGAGACAAATATGAACTGCCTTATTATATTCATTGTGTGACTACTGTATTATAGTAAAAAAAACGCCCTCTATGAATAGCTATCATGTTGCAGGGTCTGCTTTGTATGCAAATCAACTTAAATATTTAGTTGGTGTCCAGTGGAGAGAGAATTCAACAGTACTGTTGCCTCCTGAGAATCTACATCTTCAAACACTGCAATCTTTGAAGTGCGTTTTTAAACCAGTATTATAAACAAGCAGCCTATCGGCTGAGATAGCTCCGCTGTTAGAAATGCACATTTCAATTAAAGAACTGAAGACATCATCAGAAAATGAACAATATGTATAGTTTCAAAGCAATCGGACTTACAGTTTTTAACAAGAAGTCGAAAATATCACTTTCTACCAAAAATGACCAAAATATTCACCAAAATTAGAAAAATTGAAGATATCATCACGAAATAAACAAATCTGAGAAAGGTCTACATGTAGTATCTATATATGTAATATCAAAGCAATTGAACTTTTGGTTTTTAACAAGAAGTCGAAAATATCACTTTTTACCAAAAATTACAAAAATATTCACGAAAATTAGAGAATTGAAGACATCATCACAAAATGAACAAATCTGAGAGAGGTCCACATGTAGTACCTATATATGTAATATCAAAGCAATCGGACTTGTGGTTTTTAACAAGAAGTCGAAAATATCACTTTTTACCAAAAATGATAAAAATATTCACCAAAATTAGAGAATTAAAGATATCATTACAAAATGAACAATTCTGAGAGAGGTCCACATGTAGTACCTATATATGTAATATCAAAGCAATTGCACTTGCGGTTTTTAACAAGAAGTCGAAAATATCACTTTTTACCAAAAATGACAAAAATATTCACCAAAATTAGAGAATTAAAGATATCATTACAAAATGAACAAATCTGAGAGAGGTCCACATGTAGTACCTATATATGTAATATCAAAGCAATTGCACTTGCGGTTTTTAACAAGAAGTCAAAAATATCACTTTTTACCAAAAATGACAAAAATATTCATCAAAATTAGAGAATTAAAGATATCATTACAAAATGAACAAATCTGAGAGAGGTCCACATGTAGTACCTATATATGTAATATCAAAGCAATTGCACTTGCGGTTTTTAACAAGAAGTCGAAAATATCACTTTTTACCAAAAATGACAAAAATATTCACCAAAATTAGAGAATTGAAGATATCAACATGAAATGAACAAACTTAAGAGAGGTCTACCCAAGGTACATATACACCAAGTATCAAAGCATTCAGGCTTGTAGTTTTCAAGAAGAAGTCAAAAAAGTAAAACATTGACACGGACGACGGAGACGGACGACGACGGACAATCACTCATATGATAAGCTCCGCTCGACAAAGTCGACAGCGGAGCTAAAAACTCTATCATTCTATTCTAATAGCTGAAACAAATTCTTGTGAATTTTGATTTTCATTTGTCGATTGAACTGTTTGTCAATTACAAAATACAGAATTTTTTAGTACAATTTTTTTTTTCAAAATGTGTATGCAACGTTTTTTCTTTTTATGTATTTTTTTATGATTTTCTATTAGCTTCAGATCTTGATCAAAGTTTGGCACCCAATTCATAGGAGTGCTTATATTGATTGACATCTTTTTTTCTGTAAAAATTTATTGGTAGGTTTGGAAATGTGTATCACACTGTGCAAAGACTCTCTCTATGAGTTGGTTTTGAACCCAGTCTAGTATTCCCATGGGATTTGGGAGATACATTACCATTACCAATATATTATTACAAGATAAATGATTTGCTTCATTGAACACATACAACAATGCATATTTCCACTGAGAGCAGTGACTTATACTGATGAATAAGTTGACCAAGTTTGATAAAGTTTGGAATAGAATTAGTAAAATTATTGTGCACACAATAACAAATATTAAGGACGGCGACAAAGCCGGACAGAAATTTTTCTATTAATATACCATTCCCATCCATCTTTGGTGGTACAGACATCTACAAAATGTACACATGGTTGTCTCAAAGACAAGTGCTTGTGAAAATTTTGTTGTCCAAATAAAATTGTTCGCTAGAAAAAAAGGGACGTCATTCTTTCCATAGTTGTGAGGGTATGAAGGTACAGAGTGCAGAAGAAATTATCAAAATTAATCTCAAAAACAATTTTCAGAACTTTTCATCAGAAGTTACACATAAACTTGTGAAGAAAATTTTTCATGAAAAAAAAATTGTGATAAGTCAAACATGAAGATTTTTTTTTTCAAATTTGTTTTTCTGTTACATACATTGAACATTATGGGAATTTGATGCACGTCATTTTGTTTTTCAGATTGGAATCGAAATGGCCACCTTGTTTTAATGAATGCGATTCTAGTTCAGATTTTATATATTCATTATACATCATGTAATACATATACAGGTGTATTGGTTTGACTATCTGAATTAAAATGGCCGAATGGTGGCCATTTTTGAGCTAAAACCTCATCAACAATCTGGCATTTGGAACCGAATCTTGATAGTTTATGAATGGATTTTGTTCAAACTTGGTACATACGTTAGACATTATTGGTCCCTGATACAAATCATATTGTTCCCCAGATCAGATTCAAAATGACCGACCGGTGACCATTTTGTTTTAATAAATGCTGTTCCAGAGCAATATCTATCAATTTAGATAAGTACTCGTCTGACGATCAGATACAAGATCAATTTAATGTTAAAATCAAAGAAAGCTTAGAAGGAATTCCTGTGTGCTGAGAATATTGGAGACACATTACAAATTAATTCAAAACTACTTGATGGAAAAGCCGAGTGCTATAAACTAATAAGGTATGCGCAATGTAACAGACCATCTATGTACCAAGTTTCATTGAAATGTGACGATTAGTACCGTACTTTAGATATCAGTGTGTGAACACTTAAAATTGGTCTAATTATGCAAATTAGGTGATTACTATATATAGATTTTAAACCAAAATAAATCAGGCCTGTCTATTCTCCTAGAGCATTATTTTTTTTTCTCCTCTTTTACACAATTTATATACCAAGCATTTATATACCAAGTGTTATTGAAATGTGATGATTAGTACTTGAGATATAAGTATGAATGTTGAAAATTGGTTTGATTATGCAAATTAGATCATTAATATGCACAATTATTCACTTCAAAACTAATGTGGTCTCTGCATAGTCCTAGATGATCTATGTTCCTAGTTTTATTGAAATGTGATGCTTAGTACTTGATATATCCAAAGCTTTTAAATTTAAAAATTAATTATACAAATTAGATAATTAATATGTACCGATATTACTCTAAAAACTATCAGGTCTGTGCAGTGTCCTATGATATCTATGTACCAAGTTTCATTGAAATGTGATGATTACCGGTAGTACTTGAGATATCAGTGGAAAAGCCAAAAATTTACTAACCATTATGAAAATTAGGTAATTAATATGTACTGATATTACCCAAGACTAATCAAATCTGCAAATTAGTTCACAGCATCAAAATCCAATGATTGGTTCTTAAGATATTAGTGGAACAGTCATGGAACAGCAAAAAATAGCAATTTATCATGCAAATCAGGTAATTATTATGCATGGATTTTCACCAAAACCTAATCATATCTGCACATTGACCCAGAGCATCTATGCACTAAGTTTAATCAAAACAAGCAGCCTATCGGCTGAGATAGCTCCGCTGTTAGCAATGCACATTTCAATTAAAGAACTGAAGACATCATTAGAAAATGAACAATATGTATAGTATCAAAGCAATCGGACTTACAGTTCTCAACAAGAAGTCGAAAATATCACTTTTTACCAAAAATGACAAAAATATTCACCAAAATTAGAGAATTGAAGATATCATCACAAAATGAACAAATCTGAGAGAGGTCCACATGTAGTACCTATATATGTAATATCAAAGCAATCGGACTTGCGGTTTTTAACAAGAAGTCGAAAATATCACTTTTCACCAAAAATTGACAAAAATATTCACCAAAAATAGAGAATTAAAGATATCATTACAAAATGAACAAATCTGAGGGAGGTCCACATGTAGTACCTATATATGTAATATCAAAGCATTTGCACTTGCGGTTTTTTACAAGAAGTCGAAAATATCAGTTTTTACCAAAAATGACAAAAATATTCACCAAAATTAGAGAATTAAAGATATCATTACAAAATGAACAAATCTGAGAGAGGTCCACATGTAGTACCTATATATGTAATATCAAAGCAATTGCACTTGTGGTTTTTAACAAGAAGTCGAAAATATCAGTTTTTACCAAAAATGACAAAAATATTCACCAAAATTAGAGAATTAAAGATATCATTACAAAATGAACAAATCTGAGAGAGGTCCACATGTAGTACCTATATATGTAATGTCAAAGCAATTGCACTTGCGGTTTTTAACAAGAAGTCGAAAATATCAGTTTTTACCAAAAATGACAAAAATATTCACCAAAATTAGAGAATTGAAGATATCATCACGAAATGAACAAATCTGAGAGAGGTCCACATGTAGTACCTATATATGTAATATCAAAGCAATTGCACTTGCGGTTTTTAACAAGAAGTCGAAAATATCAGTTTTTACCAAAAATGACAAAAATATTCACCAAAATTAGAGAATTAAAGATATCAACATGAAATGAACAAACCTAAGAGAGGTCTACCCAAGGTACATATACACCAAGTATCAAAGCATTTAGGCTTGTAGTTTTCAAGAAGAAGTCGAAAAAGTAAAACATTGACACGGACGACGACGACGGACGACGACGGACAATCACTCATATGATAAGCTCCGCTCGACAAAGTCGACAGCGGAGCTAAAAAGATGTATGTTCTTGAGATATCTGTGAAACAGACAGACAGACACACACACACACACACACAGACAGACAAACTAACTGCAAAGACTCCCTTTGTGTGCTTTGCACACATGAGTAAAAAAATCATCATAATCAAGTATCAGCCTCTGGATCAATACCGCTGACATGGTTATGTTATATATATATACATTGTACTATGAGTTTATTACGAGGATACCAAAAAGTATGCATGAAAACACTACTGTTCCAGCGGGAGTATCAACAGACACGCATCAGAGGTCGATGCTACGGTGTACTGTCTGAGTGCATACATTGAGGTATCCTCGTAATAACCTTATTATTACAAATGTATACATCTTTTCCTTCAAAGGATACATTATGGGAATGCCGAAATCAAAAAGTTTAGAACAGAATCAGTAAACGTCGTCATTGTGTGAAGTCCGGGCATACCCTGGTGGCAGCCATGTTTATTTTTATTATTAGAGTACGCTTACGTGCGTAATAGTTCCATATTTGGAATTCGCATTTCCTTATATGGTAGGATGAAAATAGTCAATGCTGAAAATTACTACACTGTAGAATGTAAAAAATATATTTCAAATATACCGTACCATGCTCGGGCAAGCGCCCACCCCCCACTTTTGCGCAATTTTTATATTTGGGGTCACATTCGGCAAAGCGCCCACCCCTTCAAAATGCAACTAATTTATACTTTGTCTTCCGTAACGAATCTTGGTAATCGTTTTTATATGATATATCGTGGATATCAACCGCTGTGAACATGTTGTGAATGCGTAGAACACGGTAACCGTGCGTAAACTACGTAGCCCTGCGTACAGTGCTGTGTGTACGGGGACGCATTCGGTTGATAGATGTCCTCACCACCCACCAGCACTGTACGCAGGGCTAGTAAACTACGCTGTTCGACAATGACCTTTTAATACAAGTAAAATGCGGTAAATATTTCATGCCATATTCAGTTTACTTCTCAAAAATGGCTAGTTACTAGTTTTTTGGAAAAACCATGTCGTTTATTCGCTTCGACATCGATAATTCACTTCCGCATTGCGTTACTGGAAAGTCTTCGGGAATTTCCGAAGAATTGCGTCAGTACAACACAGCATTCTGATTGGTTAATAACCAACTTGACCCACTAGGTAAAAGGACACTGCTGCAGGTCAAATCTGCAAATGCGTCATGGCAGAAAGTGATTTTCATCGAGAGTTTGCGTACGATCCAACACCTTCGTCAGTGGTGATAATATGACAATTTTGACTTAGACTGTCTTCCAACAGACTCAAATGTTTTTAATTTTGTAAATTCTGGTGGTACGTACATGTAATTAATATTGTAATGAAATGTGCATATTTTTTTTGTGATCATTTTTGTTTCTTCATTGTGAAAATCAATGACGACTCAACTAATTTCGTAATTTGATTTTCCCTCAAAGACGTAATCTGTCACTTGATGAATCAACTTTTTCATTTGCACTCTTTTTAAAGGGGGTGCTCGGGTAAGCGCCCACCCCTAAAAAATCGTGATTTTCTGAGTTGAAGCCCCTGGCGCTAACGCGGTCGAGTACGGTAATTAAACTCAAAAGAATGATCAAAGAAAACCAAAACTAAATTATATAGGTAATATTGTACAGTTGTATGCAAACAAATGACTTTAAATCCAAAATCTTCAATCCTTCAACTATAATTACTCAGTGCAGTAACCAGGAAGTACATATGTTAGTTCTACGGTTATAAAACAATACCAAACCAAATTCAGACAGTGCATGCAGATTGCAAAGAATGAATAACTAATATTATGAATATAATTATAAATCTTCCAAATGAACATTGATCACAATAGTGTTTTGGTTGCTTAGCCCGTGCAGAGTGTTCATGCACACTTTGTTAGCCAAGTACTAGGGATCAGGACAGTGTTTAAAAATGGATCAAATTTAACCATTACTTTTCATTTTTTAGCCCATGGTAAGTGTTCATACATGTTTTTTTAGTTTGCACAGACCTACATATACTCTAAGCATATGCTAAGAAGCTATGTGTGAACACAATTACTATCTTAAAAGTACAAACTCTATACTGTCTTTGCCTATCAATCAAGTTTATCTGCACAGTAGATCAAATGTCAAGATTACTATAACACCAGATAAAAGCTCAGATGCTCAACAATTGAACAGGTTTCAAATCCAAACAGAAATGATAACAGTGTTATTCCAACATGATAATTATTAAAATTATCGATCTACATCTGTCATTGAAAACAATGTGCTGTATAGACAATGGACAAGTCAGAAAAACTTGGACCCACATTGTGTAGTAGTGAATACATTAGTAGGTTTCTTCAGGCAGTGAATGATATTGACTTCATGACACCAATTTTTTACAAAAATTTTTGTGGATAATTTTAGAACAAATGGACATCATTTTCTATTGATCATAATTTGGGGAAAAATATGAAAAAATAATGTGAGTTTTATTTTTTGAATGATGATAAAAGTCAACTCAAAATGTTATTAAATCATATTTTCAGCTCCAATTTGAGTTTTAACCAGACTTTCTCATTCAACATTTTCTGCATGTTTTTCTTATATTCTTCAGCATTTCTCGAAATGAACCATAATTTTGGAGACAACATACAAAATTTAGCTATTTGTTTCCCAATCTTCTGAAGGAAAGTACAGACTATAAATGGGAATAGTGTCAGTAGTGGTGAAAAGGTTAGGAGTCCACAGTAATATGTATATTATAAGGCTCAGAAAAAAATAGTATACTTTTCATAAATGTGCTTTATTTATTTCGTTATTTCATGAAAACTGTTTTTTTTTTCATTTCTGGAATTTAAAATCTATGATGGAAAATTTGAAGGCAAGTGACACAATTCCCGCTATTTATATTATTATGCTATTGCAATTTTATCAGTTTTTTACTTTGAAAATGGGAGACCTCACAACTTAGGCAACAAACTTAGTAAATCACAGTATATACTCAAACTTTACAAAATTAGAGAGAAAAACAAGACTATATGTTATATGAGACACACACCCCTCCTCTTTAACACTCAACCATGTCTGAATGATACCATCAATCAATTACTGAATTTACTTGCAAAACTCCCTTCAAGTTCATATTCCTTACACCCCTGTAAAAATGGAATGATGAAATGATGATAGAATGAGATGTCAGAGGTTGTGGGATATCTGTACTGCAAAGAGATACAATGTATCTATACTGTACAACAGTAGTACAATATCAGTGAATGGCACAGACTAAAGCCACATGTACCCCTAACTGAATGTTTCAAAAACCAAACAAAGACGTATTCCTTTTTTCTTTTAAAATTAACAATATTTTCAAATAAAATATGCAGTGTAAATTGCTCTATATATAGCGAGATGAATTTTGGTAAATTATGCAAGTCAGAGAAACTCAGTAAGTAGTGTAGATTTTCATGGTTTACAATAGACATTTGTAAATTAAATGTTGCAACGAAAAATTTCCAGCTGCGAAACTTGATTGAAAACATGTACTTGCATGGGACCTACATTGTACATTAAATCTTGTGATAATTGTTTTGCTGTAAAATCAAAATTAAATCCACAGACTTTAGTTTTGTTTGGAAACATTATCATGAAAATTTGTTTACTATATTGAGCGGATATAAGTATATATACAGTACAGGTTAAGTTGGTTGTATATGGCAGGCCACCTAACTATCCACATAAAGTACATTAATAAAAAGAAATGATGCCCCTAGCAACAATAGCAAGTGACACATTGTCCGTTTATAATGACATATACACACAAGCTAAAATTGAGGGCTAATACAATTGTGGAGACCATCTGTTGTTTCACTGTAAAAAATCATAGTTATAGCTTTAATAGTATAGAAATGCTGGTATTATGGATTAACTATTGTTGTATGTATGTTCGTGTCACTGCTGTTAAGGCCACCAGCAAAATAAAAACATTTTTTGGTAAATTTGTTTTCAAAAAACAATTTTTATTGGTTCTAAGATTCTGAAAAAAAAAAAACTAAAAAAAGATGTGACCTGCACAATTTTATAACTGACATGTGCTATGACCAGAAAAAAATTAATATAATTTTTTTTCAGTATAATAAATTGTCGTGATTTAATAATTTGAGGGTACACACTGTAAGGGACTAGATTTCATAAATTCTGCTGTGACTCCCTGACTTACTTACTACAAGTACTTTAATAAAAAAATGTTTAGCTACAAAATTTGCACTCAAAAAAAAAAACAGTGGTAGTGGTATTGTTTTATGTGAACAGTTATAACCACTGTTAGGTGCACTGCTTAAAATCAATCATGAAATATAAATTCTTATACATTTTTTAGAATATTCAATATCATTTTACTTTTGTTACACACATACACTTTATTGGTGTGTATGCATGTTTGTGTTCAACTACACACAAAATATCAAACATTTTCAATCTGACTTGATTTCTATTTACATATACTTTTTTTCTTCTCAAATAAACCCTTTTCACCGCCAGACTTTCTTGCCCAAATTTTTATATTCTTCAACATTTCTAAAAAAATAAACCTTAATTTTGAAGCCGACATACAAAATTTGAGTCAATTTTTACTCAAAAAATGTGTCTATTTCTGTCTCAATCTTCTGAAAGAAAGTGTAGTCTATAAATGGAAGTATTTGGGGATTTTGTGACTATTTTGATTTTCACTGCTGGAAATTTAGAGATTTTATGGCATTCATAAAAACTAAATTGTGTGAAAGTCACTGACACTGTCATATGATACACTGATATACACAATTTCACTGCTAAAAAATGTTCACTGATACTCGCAATTTCACTGATACTCGCATTCTCACTGCTACTCGCATTCTCACTGCTACTCGCATTCTCACTGCTACTCGCATTCTCACTGCTACTCGCATTCTCACTGCTACTCGCATTCTCACTGCTACTCGCATTCTCACTGCTACTCGCATTCTCACTGCTACTCGCATTCTCACTGCTACTCGCATTCTCACTGCTACTCGCATTCTCACTGCTACTCGCATTCTCACTGCTACTCGCAATCTCACTGATACTCGCAATCTCACTGATACTCGCAATTTCACTGATACTCGCAATTTCACTGATACTCGCAATTTCACTGATACTCGCAATTTCACTGATACTCGCAATTTCACTGATACTCGCAATTTCACTGATACTCGCAATTTCACTGATACTCGCAATTTCACTGATACTCGCAATTTCACTGATACTCGCAATTTCACTGATACTCGCAATTTCACTGATACTCGCAATTTCACTGATACTCGCAATTTCACTGATACTCGCAATTTCACTGATACTCGCAATTTCACTGATACTCGCAATTTCACTGATACTCGCAATTTCACTGATACTCGCAATTTCACTGATACTCGCAATTTCACTGATACTCGCAATTTCACTGATACTCGCAATTTCACTGATACTCGCAATTTCACTGATACTCGCAATTTCACTGATACTCGCATTCTCACTGATACTCGCATTCTCACTGATACTCGCATTCTCACTGCTACTCGCAATTTCACTGCTACTCGCATTCTCACCGCTACTCGCATTCTCACCGATACTCGCAATTTCACCGATACTCGCAATTTCACCGATACTCGCAATTTCACCGATACTCGCAATTTCACCGATACTCGCAATTTCACCGATACTCGCAATTTCACCGATACTCGCAATTTCACCGATACTCGCAATTTCACCGATACTCGCAATTTCACCGATACTCGCAATTTCACTGATACTCACAATTTCACTGATACTCGCATTCTCACTGCTACTCGCATTCTCACTGCTACTCGCATTCTCACTGCTACTCGCATTCTCACTGCTACTCGCAATTTCACTGCTACTCGCATTCTCACTGCTACTCGCAATTTCACTGATACTCGCAATTTCACTGATACTCGCAATTTCACTGAAACTCGCAATTTCACTGAAACTCGCAATTTCACTGAAACTCACAATTTCACTGATACTCACAATTTCACTGATACTCACAATTTCACTGATACTCACAATTTCACTGATACTCACAATTTCACTGATACTCGCATTCTCACTGCTACTCGCATTCTCACTGCTACTCGCATTCTCACTGCTACTCGCAATTTCACTGATACTCGCAATTTCAATGATACTCGCAATTTCAATGATACTCGCAATTTCAATGATACTCGCAATTTCACTGATACTCGCAATTTCACTGATACTCGCAATTTCACTGATACTCGCAATTTCACTGATACTCGCAATTTCACTGAAACTCGCAATTTCACTGAAACTCGCAATTTCACTGATACTCGCAATTTCACTGATACTCGCAATTTCACTGATACTCGCAATTTCACTGATACTCGCAATTTCACTGATACTCGCAATTTCACTGATACTCGCAATTTCACTGATACTCACAATTTCACTGATACTCGCATTCTCACTGCTACTCGCATTCTCACTGCTACTCGCATTCTCACTGCTACTCGCAATTTCACTGACACTCGCAATTTCACTGCTACTCGCATTCTCACTGCTACTCGCAATTTCACCGATACTCACAATTTCACCGATACTCACAATTTCACTGACACTCGCATTCTCACTGCTACTCGCATTCTCACTGCTACTCGCAATTTCACTGACACTCGCATTCTCACTGCTACTCGCATTCTCACTGCTACTCGCATTCTCACTGCTACTCGCAATTTCACTGATACTCGCAATTTCAATGATACTCGCAATTTCACTGAAACTCGCAATTTCACTGATACTCGCAATTTCACTGATACTCGCAATTGCACTGAAACTCGCAATTGCACTGAAACTCGCAATTTCACTGAAACTCGCAATTTCACTGAAACTCGCAATTTCACTGATACTCACAATTTCACTGATACTCACAATTTCACTGATAGTCACAATTTCACTGATACTCGCATTCTCACTGCTACTCGCATTCTCACTGCTACTCGCAATTTCACTGATACACGCAATTTCAATGATACTCGCAATTTCACTGATACTCGCAATTTCACTGATACTCGCAATTTCACTGATACTCGCAATTTCACTGATACTCGCATTCTCACTGATACTCGCATTCTCACTGATACTCGCAATTTCACTGATACTCGCAATTTCACTGATACTCGCAATTTCACTGATACTCGCAATTTCACTGATACTCGCAATTTCACTGATACTCGCAATTTCACTGAAACTCGCAATTTCACTGATACTCGCAATTTCACTGATACTCGCAATTTCACTGATACTCGCAATTTCACTGATACTCGCAATTTACTGATACTCGCAATTTCACTGATACTCGCAATTTCACTGATACTCGCAATTTCACTGATACTCGCAATTTCACTGATACTCGCAATTTCACTGATACTCGCAATTTCACTGATACTCGCAATTTCACTGATACTCGCAATTTCACTGATACTCACAATTTCACTGATACTCGCATTCTCACTGCTACTCGCATTCTCACTGCTACTCGCATTCTCACTGCTACTCGCAATTTCACTGACACTCGCAATTTCACTGCTACTCGCATTCTCACCGCTACTCGCAATTTCACCGATACTCACAATTTCACCGATACTCACAATTTCACCGATACTCACAATTTCACCGATACTCACAATTTCACCGATACTCACAATTTCACCGATACTCACAATTTCACCGATACTCACAATTTCACCGATACTCGCATTCTCACCGCTACTCGCATTCTCACCGCTACTCGCAATTTCACTGCTACTCGCAATTTCACTGATACTCGCAATTTCACTGATACTCGCAATTTCACTGATACTCGCAATTTCACTGATACTCGCAATTTCACTGATACTCGCAATTTCACTGATACTCGCAATTTCACTGATACTCGCAATTTCACTGATACTCACAATTTCACTGATACTCACAATTTCACTGATACTCGCATTCTCACTGATACTCGCATTCTCACTGCTACTCGCATTCTCACTGCTACTCGCATTCTCACTGCTACTCGCATTCTCACTGCTACTCGCAATTTCACTGATACTCGCAATTTCACTGATACTCGCAATTTCACTGATACTCGCAATTTCACTGAAACTCGCAATTTCACTGATACTCGCAATTTCACTGATACTCACAATTTCACTGATACTCACAATTTCACTGATACTCGCATTCTCACTGCTACTCGCATTCTCACTGCTACTCGCATTCTCACTGCTACTCGCATTCTCACTGCTACTCGCAATTTCACTGCTACTCGCAATTTCACTGATACTCGCAATTTCACTGATACTCGCAATTTCACTGATACTCGCAATTTCACTGATACTCGCAATTTCACTGATACTCGCAATTTCACTGATACTCGCAATTTCACTGATACTCGCAATTGCACTGAAACTCGCAATTTCACTGAAACTCGCAATTTCACTGAAACTCGCAATTTCACTGATACTCACAATTTCACTGATACTCACAATTTCACTGATAGTCACAATTTCACTGATACTCGCATTCTCACTGCTACTCGCATTCTCACTGCTACTCGCAATTTCACTGATACACGCAATTTCAATGATACTCGCAATTTCACTGATACTCGCAATTTCACTGATACTCGCAATTTCACTGATACTCGCAATTTCACTGATACTCGCATTCTCACTGATACTCGCATTCTCACTGATACTCGCAATTTCACTGATACTCGCAATTTCACTGATACTCGCAATTTCACTGATACTCGCAATTTCACTGATACTCGCAATTTCACTGATACTCGCAATTTCACTGAAACTCGCAATTTCACTGATACTCGCAATTTCACTGATACTCGCAATTTCACTGATACTCGCAATTTCACTGATACTCGCAATTTACTGATACTCGCAATTTCACTGATACTCGCAATTTCACTGATACTCGCAATTTCACTGATACTCGCAATTTCACTGATACTCGCAATTTCACTGATACTCGCAATTTCACTGATACTCGCAATTTCACTGATACTCGCAATTTCACTGATACTCACAATTTCACTGATACTCGCATTCTCACTGCTACTCGCATTCTCACTGCTACTCGCATTCTCACTGCTACTCGCAATTTCACTGACACTCGCAATTTCACTGCTACTCGCATTCTCACCGCTACTCGCAATTTCACCGATACTCACAATTTCACCGATACTCACAATTTCACCGATACTCACAATTTCACCGATACTCACAATTTCACCGATACTCACAATTTCACCGATACTCACAATTTCACCGATACTCGCATTCTCACCGCTACTCGCATTCTCACTGCTACTCGCAATTTCACTGCTACTCGCAATTTCACTGATACTCGCAATTTCACTGATACTCGCAATTTCACTGATACTCGCAATTTCACTGATACTCGCAATTTCACTGATACTCGCAATTTCACTGATACTCGCAATTTCACTGATACTCACAATTTCACTGATACTCACAATTTCACTGATACTCGCATTCTCACTGATACTCGCATTCTCACTGCTACTCGCATTCTCACTGCTACTCGCATTCTCACTGCTACTCGCAATTTCACTGATACTCGCAATTTCACTGATACTCGCAATTTCACTGATACTCGCAATTTCACTGAAACTCGCAATTTCACTGATACTCGCAATTTCACTGATACTCACAATTTCACTGATACTCACAATTTCACTGATACTCGCATTCTCACTGCTACTCGCATTCTCACTGCTACTCGCATTCTCACTGCTACTCGCATTCTCACTGCTACTCGCAATTTCACTGCTACTCGCAATTTCACTGATACTCGCAATTTCACTGATACTCGCAATTTCACTGATACTCGCAATTTCACTGATACTCGCAATTTCACTGATACTCGCAATTTCACTGATACTCGCAATTTCACTGAAACTCGCAATTTCACTGAAACTCGCAATTTCACTGATACTCGCAATTTCACTGATACTCGCAATTTCACTGATACTCACAATTTCACTGATACTCACAATTTCACTGATACTCACAATTTCACTGATACTCGCATTCTCACTGCTACTCGCATTCTCACTGCTACTCGCATTCTCACTGCTACTCGCAATTTCACTGACACTCGCAATTTCACTGCTACTCGCATTCTCACTGCTACTCGCAATTTCACTGATACTCACAATTTCACCGATACTCACAATTTCACCGATACTCACAATTTCACCGATACTCACAATTTCACCGATACTCACAATTTCACTGATACTCGCATTCTCACTGCTACTCGCATTCTCACTGCTACTCGCATTCTCACTGCTACTCGCAATTTCACTGACACTCGCATTCTCACTGCTACTCGCATTCTCACTGCTACTCGCAATTTCACTGACACTCGCATTCTCACTGCTACTCGCATTCTCACTGCTACTCGCATTCTCACTGCTACTCGCAATTTCACTGATACTCGCAATTTCAATGATACTCGCAATTTCACTGATACTCGCAATTTCACTGATACTCGCAATTTCACTGAAACTCGCAATTTCACTGAAACTCGCAATTTCACTGATACTCACAATTTCACTGATACTCACAATTTCACTGATACTCACAATTTCACTGATACTCACAATTTCACTGATACTCGCATTCTCACTGCTACTCGCATTCTCACTGCTACTCGCAATTTCACTGCTACTCGCAATTTCAATGATACTCGCAATTTCACTGATACTCGCAATTTCACTGATACTCGCAATTTCACTGATACTCGCATTCTCACCGATACTCGCAATTTCACCGACACTCGCAATTTCACTGCTACTCGCAATTTCACTGATACTCGCATTCTCACTGCTACTCGCAATTTCACTGATACTCGCAATTTCACTGATACTCGCAATTTCACTGATACTCGCAATTTCACTGATACTCGCAATTTCACTGATACTCGCAATTTCACTGATACTCGCAATTTCACTGATACTCGCAATTTCACTGATACTCGCAACTTCACTGATACTCGCAACTTCACTGATACTCGCAACTTCACTGATACTTGCAACTTCACCGATACTCACAATTTCACTGATACTCGCAACTTCACCGATACTCACAATTTCACCGATACTCACAATTTCACCGATACTCACAATTTCACTGATACTCACAATTTCACTGATACTCGCAATTTCACTGATACTCGCAATTTCATTGATACTCACAATTTCACTGATACTCGCAATTTCACTGATACTCGCAATTTCACTGATACTTGCAATTTCAATGATACTTGCAATTTCACTGATACTCGCAATTTCACTGATAATCGCAACTTCACCGATACTCACAATTTCACTGATACTCACAATTTCACTGATACTCGCAATTTCACTGATACTCACAATTTCACTGATACTCACAATTTCACTGATACTTGCAATTTCAATGATACTTGCAATTTCACTGATACTTGCAATTTCATTGATACTCGCAATTTCACTGATACTCGCAATTTCACTGATACTCGCAATTTCACTGATACTTGCAATTTCACCGATACTCGCATTCTCACTGCTACTCGCAATTTCACTGATACTCGCAATTTCACTGATACTCACAATTCAACTTTCACTGATAATCAAATTTTCAAGGCTACAACATTTTCACTGATAATCAAATTTTCAAGGCTACAACATTTTCACTGATACTCAAATTTTCACTGATATATACTCAAATTTTCAGTTACAAAATTTATAAATTTTCACTGGCTCAAAATTTTGTTGTTGCAAAATTAAAGTAGTTTACGTTACCATACTTTCAGGAACCACTTACAATGGAGGAGGATGGAGGTGGTGGGTGGCTAATCTGATTTTAAGACTTACTGTTTTTAGAAAACATAGAATTGTTGCTGGTCAGAAGAAATCTGCATAATAGGGGTCAATAAACACAATATCATTTCATTTTTTAAATTTATTTTTTCAAAGGCCCCTCCCCCAAAGTATGAGTTATATGTACCTATAGTCACATCCAAAACAGCCTAATATAAATACCATTCTCTTTGGTTTTGTTTTGTCTATAAAGATTTGTAGATGTTTTCTTGATTTACGTTCAGGAATTGTGTTACTCCAATAATTGAAGAGGGACCCAGTTTTTCAGGCAAGCTGGGGTCCAATCTCTAATAAAGTTATCCAGGGTCAAATTTCAATTTCTTAAAATTTTGTAAGTGGAACTCGTCTTCCTAAGACACTAGCACAAACCCTGACGTTGATTGTATGGTTATGAGTGAGTTCACAAACACATAAAATAATCATAAAGACCCACAGTGAGTATGCATTCTATTTTATTTTTAGAGATTTACCTCACCAGCGAAGTATTGTAATCTATATATAGTATGGATAAAAGCAGTAGAATTAAAAGCCATGAAAAAATGAAGGTTTGTGATGGGAAAATGTTTTTGTTTTTTTCAAATGTGTGCATTTTTTTTTTGATTTTAATATGTGTGGGGGTAGCCACAATCTATTTAGGAATGTCTACGGTAGACTAACGCAAATCACTAAGTCATGAGAATTAGTTAACAATTCAATAGCTCTATTTCGAACACCAAGAAGTAACAAAGATGGCATCATAATGGGAAAATTACAGATTGTAACAACAAAATTTGAAGCAACAAACCATGCGATTGGCTGAATGCTATACATTGTATCTAAATGTAACAATGATGTAATTTTTCCAACAATCTAAGACATGTGTGGGTTCGAACAATAATATGTAAATAATATTAGTACATGACCAAAGGCCCTCGACCAATCAGAGTCATGATAAAGTGTGGTTCTATTTCACCATGAATTCACTTAGATCACGGCTGAAAAAAACGCAAAAAAACAAAGGATTTTCATTGCAACAATTTATTTATAACACCAAGATGAGATACAAAGTATCCATTGAGTTACAGAGAACCAGTGCTTGATTCAACTGACACTACTGGCAGCAAGCAGACCATCGCAACATTTTGACAAAATGTAACATGCATGTTGTAATGTACTAAAATGTTATTTCACAAGTTTGATTGCTGTCAAAATGTCATCATTTGATTGGCTAACACAAATCTTTTCTCAGGCTGATTGGCCAGTGCTAAGTCGGTTAGATCACGCCCCTCGGTGACTATGAGAATTAGAACTTGGGCCTACGGTCCTCGTTCAAAAATTCATAGTCACCTCAGATCATGATCTAACCTATACGAAGTGTGTCTATGTGGTTAAAGATAAGTCATATTTTAATGATGCAGTATACAATAAATGCAATTTTTGTCTTATCATTGCATCTATTGGAAATGCTCTTTTAATAGAACAACTCCATGTATATGGAGTTCAACAACAACATGTATTTGTGTTTAAAACGTAATAACACATTTTCTTTATTCATTGAGACTAGTACAGATTGTGTCACTCAAATGATTTTGAATATCCTGGAATACTTGCGTTTCATTGTTTACAAACAAACGTTTACCCATGAGCCTTTGTGTTTTTAGTGTGTGTTGTTATCGTCGCTTGGGACTCAATTCTCGCGCGAGGTGATGACCCTCCCGCTTTAAATCATTCGCTGCTTCTCTGGTGACACAATCATAGCTGCTTTTAAAAAAATCATCAATCATGTTGACACATGTCTTGATTTCGTTTTTTAAGATCACGATTTTGACAGCATTGCAAATGTTCTATCATTACATGACAAATGATATACCCTTAGATTGGAAATTGTCACA
The DNA here is from genome assembly GCF_978046115.1 of Saccoglossus kowalevskii. Lineage (NCBI taxonomy): Eukaryota > Metazoa > Hemichordata > Enteropneusta > Harrimaniidae > Saccoglossus > Saccoglossus kowalevskii. Next base: position 12,000,050 of record NC_140650.1, on the reverse strand, counting down.
CAGGCTTGGGTAAATCAATCAAAGTAACACATGGACATTAAGGATATTTATCCATCAGTGTTTTATGTCAAAATCAGTGCTGCGAATAACAAAATAAAGTAAAACAAGTTTACCTTTGCTGAATACCTTTCCATTGACTAGCTTGTTTATAACATCAAAATGAACCAAAGAAGAACAACCTGAAAACAACACTTTTTGTGGCTTCTTGATTTTTTTTCACCTTCAGACTTTTTCGCTCAAATTTTTCTGCATTTTTTCTTATATTCTACAATAATTCTGGAAATAAACCCTAATTTTGGAGCCAATAGACAAAATTTGAGCCAATTTGGGGTTTTTACTTAAACAGTTTGGCTATCTTTGTCCAATGTTTTGAAGGATGGTGTAGACTATAAACTGGACTATTTAGTGAATTTGTGATGCAAACGGGGAAAAGGCAAACCAAACTAAAATAAAAATGATAAAGTTGACACAGCTAAGTATGGCTCATTACAAATCTTGTCAAAAACACTGTTTTCATAAAATTAAACACAGGCTACCATGAGGACCGTGGTGTTTTAAAAGTGATAATGTTGAGTAAAATCTGTAGGAATCCATGAATACATTATAAAATGTAAACTACTATAGAGCTGGTCAAATCAAGCTATGATGTAAATAGTACATTTCAATTCTTTAACGCCAAAAGTAAGATTGAGTAGGTAAGAGCTCATGGATTGTTCATAGTGTTATGACATATAAAACTAAGAACAGAAATATAGCATGTCTGTTGCATGAACTAAAAACATAAAATTTGCTAAATGATGCTGTTTTGGTAACAAATGTGATAAATTAAAAGTACTGGTAGATATCCTGTTCTCGCTTTCCTACCCAGTTCATTTTGAGAGTCCTGGAGGGTCTTATCCTTTACAAACCTACCAACAATGTAACAAACTAGCAAAGCCCCCTAAGTGAGCGCATGTTTACAAATCAAGTTTAGCCCTCATCCTACTACATGTATCCCCATGCTTTTACATTGACCTGACCATGCAGATAAGGTTTAATCATATATCACTCTATCTAAGGTCTATAGTTTAATTTATTTAAGTTCTGCTTAAATTCATATTCTGCAGTTAATTTGTCAGTACACAATCGCAACATTTGATGGTGTATATTCGTTAGGAACAAATTTGTCAAAGGGTAATACAGAATTTTGATGGCATGTCTAAATTTTGGTGCTGCGCTTGCTAATTTCAACAGGAATTATACTGTTGAAGGTGTCAACTACAGTTCAGAAAGACAACAAAAAATGTAATACTAGTAGTCTTGACAAACATGCATGATAAGCATTCCTACAGTTGGCATGTACAAGAAACATTTACATTGGATCCTTGACATGCAGTATATACATGTTATTCAGTTCTCAGTAGTAGTTTCATCTCTGGGCGAACAGACTATATACTGTAAAATGACTAATTTTTACTGGGTTTAAATTTCACTGATTTAGCATTTCAGGCATATTCAGTGGGTTTTAAATTCATGGTTTTATCATTTAGGTAATATGTTCTATGCTCAATTTTACATATTCACTTGGTTTTATTTTAGTGCATTTTCCAGTCAGCGAAATAAGCAAAATTAAAACCCAATGAATAATTAACTCGTTTACAGTATGTTATCAAATGTTTGACCGATAATTTCCATTGAACTATAAATTGAACTGAGAAATCAAATCAACCACTAAAATTAAGTGTAATAAATGAATAAAGCTCAAGGGACAGTGGATTAATTTATTTCGCTCACTAATCTAAAATATACAGCCATACATATTACACATGTAAAATATATTTTTTTTTTGATCAGAAAGAAGGCCTCCAGATATAGTAATGATTTATATCTACAGCATTCTTGATTCATATAATTCCACCCACTTTATGCCAGATTTTTTAATTATTCACCACTTTACTGAAACATGTTGCAAAAAAAAAAAGATTGCAAAAAAATAACAGCAATTCATCTCCAAATTTTCAATAATTATTCAGATATCATGAATTGCACAATCCCCCTACCCACCCAGGATAATTGGAAATTTTACATAGCATAAAGTCATACTAATATTACCACCATTCAATATTTAGAGTATGCCGGGACATTTGGACCATATACCTAAATGGGTTAAACTTGATACACTAAGCATTATAAAATCATAATTTTCAAATACAGCAATATTAAATAATAAATACCAGAGACTGATATCTTATACCACTGATTAGAGACACTCCAAGACTTCAGTGATTTGGTTACAGCATATCTGTTTCTTAACGTTTATTAAATCATATAACCATCTTGCATGATTTAAGCAAAGGTATTTGAACAAATGGATAGTTTTTGAATAATTAATTTTATTTTCATTGATACATATTTTATGTAAGTTAAATCCAGACTATTAAAATTACACATTATATTATCCCCAAAATCCCAATAAATATTTATGAATGATATCGAAGTGCAACTATAAAATGTTTTTCTGTACATGTATGGCTGATGAATATAATCTACATACTAGTATAATATATAATGTCAACAATTGGGTAGACAGATTCCAGCCAAAAATCCAACACGGCAATGTTATAATGTTTCAATACTCAAACGTTAGCCAGAGCCATACCAGAATGACTTGCCACTTTTAAAAATGTACAGTACAGTCCAAGCATAACTTAACATTTAACCAGTCTTAATCTAAGGCAAATTTGTGTATTTTTGTGTACTTGTATTGAATGAGATCAGTCAAGGCATGTCATGGTTAAGATATGGCTCTGGAACAGTTTTTGTTAAAACAAAAAGAAACATGTCGCCTATCCACCAAAATACGTATGTAACAATAATAATTTCTGAAAGTGTTCTACTGGTGACACAATCCAGCTTTCTGATTGGATTAACAATGGGCTTGATCTATCAGGTCAAGGTACAAAGTTTCAAGTCAGGCATGAAAAAAAAAACACAAGGACATGGTTTTGCAGTACCTTTGTCATTAACAACAAAATTCAAGACAAAGAACATTACATTAAAATTAAAATCACTGAGTACTTTTTGTTATCACAGAGAAATTACAAGAAATTTGTTTTTTTCGACTGAAATTTTCAACTGTTCGTGACATCTCTTTTAAAACACAGGGACATGGTTTTGCAGTACACTTGTCAATACCAACAAAATTCAAGACAAAGAACATTACATTAAAATCACTGAGTACTTCTTGTTATCACAGAGAAATTACAAGAAATTTGTTTTTTTCGACTGAAATTTTTAACTGTTCGTGACATTTTTTTAAAAATCAAATCAAGGATTTTCACTTCTCGTCTGACACTTAAATTAGAGTGATGCCTAAAATTGCAATACTTATGGTAGAAAGAAGTACTGTAAATTACTTTATTTTAGCGGGAATAAATTTTTGCTGAAAAGGCTTTTGGGGTGTTTTCTATGGAATTTATTTTCACTGATTTCTGACAATTGAATGTAAAATATAGGAAAAAAAGTATATTTACTGACTTTTATATTAACTTAATCATTCCTTCTGTGAAAATAGCGAAAATTAATTCCAAACGAAAATAAAGTTATTTTACAGTAATAATGAAATAAATGCACCATTGTTGGTATGACCATATTAATTTGCATAAAATAAAGTTTTTCAATTTTCCTCCAAAATTTGGTAGGTATGTTACTGAAAACACAGAATTTTAAATTTTATTATTTATTTAACGAAAACGACCAATAATTCCATATTAAATTCAGAGATGATGATATAATAGATAGTGTGTCCATATCAGGCTTGTAGTCTTGCTTAGCTTTTTCACCACCATTTCCCTCTTTTCATCACAAATTCACAAAATAGTCCTGTTTATAGATTGCACTTCGGAAGACTGAGACAAAAATACCCAATATTTTTTAGTAAAAACTAAAAATTGACTCAAATGTTGTCAGTTGGTTTCAAAATTAGGATTTATTTTGGGAAATAGAGAATATAAGAAAAAATTTGGGCAGTTGGTCAGTTGGTTTCAAAATTAGGATATATTTCGGGAAATAGAGAATATAAGAAAAAATTTGGGTAAACAAGTCCGGTGGTGAAAAGGTTAGAAACCATGTTAGCCAATATGATGGTGTGGGATTTACTACTCATCAAATGTAGTAATGAAGGAGAATCAATTCTGCATATTATAATAGAGTTAAATGTTTAGTCTCAGCTGAAAAAATATATTTAATTAAAAAAAAAATAATGATAAATGTACAACTTTCTATTTTTGTTCATATTTATATTCCTTGTATTGAATATACCAAAAATCTTGGTAATTTACCAAAGAGAACTAGGTTTTACAAACACCATAATTCTTTTAGAAAATATGGTGTTACATGACTATGGTGCATATCATAGTTGTGATGTTTAGTGATAAATATCACTAGCTGATTTGTCACAAATATTATGTTTAGCGTTATCAGTTTATGCATGTGTAAAGAGTACACGAACAAATTATGGCTGTATTGCTTTTCATTGTACAAGAATTTTAGGCCGATAACAACAATTACCAGTACAAGAAAGATTCCAAAACATTAGCTTGTAATGTTAACTGCAAGTTATTTCGGGGGAAAATATCAATAGAAAGTTTATAATTTTACTGATTATTAACAATCATCAGTTCATCAGTGAGTTCAGACGTCATGTCATGATCTATCGGTATAAGTCTATGAGTTGAAATTATGATTTCTTTGTCTTTTTTGGCACTCAAAGTCAGTATTGAGATGACAAGGTTATAACCCCTGATAGGTTTGGTTATAACCCCTGTTATCACTCGTTTGTAGAGCTGGTTGATACAATCACTGTGCTATATCCACTCACCTTTGGTTTGTGGATAGTGCAAGCCCATGACGTCACTCATGTCAACAAGTTCTACCAACAACTGGTATCAGGTCATATTGTGAAGCAGATACATGTATATAAGGGATACTCAGTAATATGCTAAAAAAATTGTGTCTCATCCAACGATCACATCAATAATGTGGTGATATGCATTGTCTTTTTTGTGTAACTTTCATAAAAATTAATGTTTTTATTTGTTTTTTACAAATATCATAGTAAAAAAGGTATTAACCAATTTCAAACTGCACTGTAGCATAATGACGAAACCAAATCTAGTTATGGTGTAATAGAAGTGCATATGAATTTACTATTATGTATTGACACTATATTTTCTCTATTAGTAGTAGCATATGTGCTTTCTGGTAAAAACAAATTCTAAAATGATCCATCATACAGTAGAATTTTAGGTTCATGGACATTATTGGAGATGTGCTTCTAATACAGCAATTACAGTAGTATTTCTTCTTATTAAAACAGAAATGACATATATGTACTGTAGCTAACAGGCATTTTAAAAGAAGTGGCAATTTCGTGATGCAATTAATTCCCAAACCCACAGGCCATCTAAAGCATGTAGGTGTCACTCCCTGAAATAAACAAAGCCGGCACAGTTCAGTCTTTTTTTTTTAAAATCAACAATGTTTAGTTTTTTTTGCTGGTATACCTGTTCAGACCAGATGGGGGAAAATGTACACTGGGACAATATTAATTCATTTTTTTGATAACGCAAAGTAATTGTTTACAACAGAAATAATTCTTAAAAAAAAAACTGTATATTTTTTAATTCTTATTTTTTAGTATTATTCATGACCATAAATTGTATATAAATAGGATTGAGTTTAAATTTTATTATTCTTTTCAACCGTATATTAACATTCAAAGAAGAACTAGAAAAAAAATGAACAGAAAAGACTGAGTAGAGAGAGGTTTGACTTAGTGACATGAACTTACCGGTAGTGTGCAAAATAACAGATTTGTACTAGCCTACTGATCTATAAAATAGTGAACAGCCTGTTTTTGAGTTAGGCTACAAATTATTAAACATTTTATGTTTTGCAGTAACATAATGTTGTAATCTATACTTACAGTAGATTTGTTATTCATATTTTTACATACACATGTGCATTTATATAATTTGATTTATTTGAATGTTATTAAGTTATACAACTTGTACAAGGCAGAGCGGAACATGTAAATTTGCAGTGATGTAGAAATCAGTCGGTATAGGCAAACAAAATGACCACCTAATACTGGCTATATTTTTAGAAGTGAAAAGCCAAAAAATGTTTATAAATGTGAACAGACAACATTTCTAATTCCTATTCCTACTTGAAAACAAAACTACACATTTTACCGTGTGGTTTCTACTGTAAAATACTTATTTTTTTTTTCACAGATTTTCATTAGTTGAATGTAAAATGTAGGAAAAAGGTATATTTGCTGCATTTTATTTTCACTGAATCTTCCCTTCAGTGAAAAATATTGAATTTGACAGTAATATACAATACATAATTGTGATTTTTTTTTATTTCATTATTAAATTTATGCACAGTTAAAAGTAAATAAATTATAAATTACGCATATATAATTAAACATTACATTCAGAATAAGGTAATATGGGATGAAATTATTAGGCTAATTAAAAAAAGTTCCCGTGGCGTCTAAAGGACAACTTTTGATAGTGTAAATACGAAAAAAGAAAGTTATACTAGTATACTGTAATGTTTATTCCTGAAATTGGACCTAACTTTGAGTTGGACTGCTTTGATATTAATTAAGGTTTGAGCCAATTTGGTCACTAAATATTCCAATTATTACTTGTAATTAAATTTAAGTTACTGTGGGTTGCGGTTAGAAACACCGCAAAAGTGAATAAAAAAAAAATTCGAATATGCTATGTGTGAAAGTTACATTGTAATATGAGGTTAATACCCGAAACGACAGGAATGCAGTGAATGTACGCAGTTTCTCGCCACGTACGCACGTACACATGAAGAAAGAAAAAATACTGATTATAATACGTCGGGTGGGGGTCAGGTGGTGGGGCTGGCGCGGTGGAGAAATTGTTCTAAACAACAATGAGATCACGGAAATACGGGGTATCCAGCGTCCGGGTTCGTATTCACCCCAAGGATGCACCAACAACAAGGCCGGTTTGTTGTTTACAGCCAAACTTTTCAAAACAACTTGAAAGTTCAAACGTCAAATACTTACTGCTGAGGTTCTTGGCAGTGTCGTCTCGAAATGGGATGATCAACAAGGGAAATATTCCACTTAACCCGACAAATATCGTGCCAACAATCGAATAAATCCAAACTTCGAGCCTTGAGTTGGAACTTGTGTTCATATTTTCCTGGTGTTCGACAGAAGCTTGATCGGCGGACTGTGCGACAACTTTCCCCGTGTGTTTCGCTCGATGTATCTCACCGACGACTGAACAGCAGAACGCTAGAGTCATCAGAGAAATAGCGATAACACCCGTGCGTCCTCCCATGGCTACGACTCGCCGGTAACTAATCAAATGCCTTGTTTCCGTCAACTCCGCGGCAATGATGAAGACCTTCAATCCCCCTTCGCGGATGCTCTGTCCTCGTTTGACTCGGAGAAAAGCTATACTTCAATAGTCTCACTGTTTGCGTGAAAAGACGATAATCACGCATGTGAAAGTTTATATTGTATCGTTGAGGGCGAACGCTAACACACTGATAACTTCGGTTGAATACTGAAAATCAATACTCAGGCTTCACTACACTTATTTTTCATTACACTTCGTTCATTTATTCATTCATTCATTCAATAATGATGGAAGTACCAGAGATGCGACAATTGTATGGATGAGCTTATATAGATGCCGGGGGGGGGGGGGGGGGGGGCTAATTGCATAAAAGTGCAATACGGGTATGTGCCGCCCGACGGGGGTGTCATTTCACGTTATTTTGTTTAGAAGTGGGTGGTCATTTATCAATGGCTTGGTTTAGATGTGTGTAGCATTTATTTACTTATTTACAGGTCCTTATATTCAAGGCCAAATACCGGAAAAGGCTGAATAAAATGAATCGCCCGCTCATTGGTTGCGAAAGTTGTGAGCTGTTTTTTTTTTTTTTTTTGTTTTTTTTTGCTGAAAAGACTTGTGTTTAGAAAGGGGCATATAAATAAAAAAAAATGTTTTAGAAGTGAGTATGGTTTACGAGAGGTGGGCTGAACACCCTTACTCACTTAATGTGGAAGTAGCCCCCCCCCCGGGGCATAGATGCGGCAGCTTTTTTTACAGATGTAGTCAAAAAAAATGTTACATTGCACGCTCTATCATGGTAGAGCTGTTACTAGTTGTGATATCCCTGTTTTCCTGTGTCCGCCACCCTGAAAAAAAAACAGGGGTAAAAACCCTATAGTTTTAAAATGCGAGAAATTATCTGGAAACCTGTGTCCGTACATAGTACAGGGAATGTGTTGGACTACATTGTTATTAGCCTGACAAGGTCGCGTGAGTTGCGCCCTCCGCGGTGCTCCAAACCCAACAGCGGGGTCTGATGATGTTCGGCCGGAGAGGGCGCCACTCAAGCCTACATGTTGGGCTACACTGTTATCACATAGAGGTGAACTAAGAGGTAATTGAACTTGAATACATGTAAGCTACTGAGTTGCTGAGTCGACTAACGTACTTATTGTTCCCGCTATTCCTTATGTGATTGCCCGCCCATCTCATATCATCAATTACTGTCACCGTAACATTGATGACACTATTTTCCCTCTATACTATCGAACCGAGGGAAATGTACGTCTTCACCATCCTCTCATTCCTTTGAATATATTCTTTTGCACTTCATTCATTCAATAATAATGATGAATGAGTCAGTGATTCGCAGCCTTAGACCCCACTATATAAAGAAAGGGGAAGTGGAATTATTTAATCACGGACCAACACATTTTATTTTGTAAATGCAATAAAGTACTTGGTATGGCAATCTATCATCTTACATTCTACTGGTCATCTTACTTGCTATGTTGATAATCTCATTATTAATCGTCTCGCCTTACAACTCACTTTGCACTCTTTCTTGCAAATTTAGACCTGCAAAATAATACTACATTAACTACTCGTATAACCAATACGCAGTGCTACCATATTCCTTTTTATCGATGGTAAATAACGCCTTCTACTATGTTCGGCATACAATACCATTCCTTTGTACATAACTACAACCAAATGAGGCAGATCACATCTGTGGTAGAATTAGTGTCCCCTTGCCCTGTCGGTTGGCAACTTACGCAACGTTGCTGGTACTAGTTTGGGTGGCTGTAAGGTGTTTTACTATGCAAATTGATTTGACAACAACGCCCTCTATATTACTTGGTAACTAAGCTATTTTTAGATGATTCAAATAGGCAAATCCTATTTGCCAGAATTCGGTTTGCGTACAGAATTCTTGGCAAGAATGCGATATTGTCAACTAGAGCGCCCAACGATCTTTTCTTATATGATTATTTAAAGTTTGATACTTACTATATAATTAAAATGACCTCCACTAGAGTGAAGTAGTGCTCAGTGTGGCATGTATTTACGATGAAACTAGTGAATGCTACAATATAGTAGCAATATAGTGCTACAATAATGCATGTATATGTAGAGCTGATAGATACGGTAATAGAGGACTTAAGACACAACTACATAAATATTGAAACTCGATAGCACTAATTCATAAGGTACAGTGCTATCGATATATAGTAGTTGGGTTTTAACTCAAACTAGATTTTGTTTTTGATATGTTTTCGCTGGACACTGTTCACACATGGATGAACTACAAATATGCAAGTCATATAAAGGCAAACTAGATTTTGTTTTTAATATGTTTTCGCTGGACACTGTTCACACATGGATGAACTACAAATATGCAAGTCATATAAAGGCAAGAAAGTACGTTTTTAGCATAAATGTCAATAGAATATGTGCTAAATAAAACGATTCTGTAAACGTAAAAAAAAACATGAGAAGAGATGACAGGTAAAGACTGGTATGAAGCGTGTTTGTGCAAATGACAAAATGTCACGAAATGATCAAGTGACTACTGTGCAATGGAAATCAATTTTCAAATTAGTTGTTGAATAAGATGGTAACTAGTGTAGCATTAAAACATGCCGCCATAGACATTCATACTATTGAAGTTTTATTTGAAGAAAACAGTCAACAATTATTTGTTTGTTAAAACAAATATAGAAACTTTAATTTAATGGACTTTATTGTTTCAAATACAATTCCCTAAATGACCCATAACGTACGTAAAGGACATATTTAAATATACGTATTGTTTGTATCTTATATTACTAATTTGTAACGTTATAAACGATAAGTACTAATTTGAATATGAATTAGTACAACTAGGAGAAAAGTCATGTAATGTCTTGTTTCTTTTGGGGTTTTTTTCTATGTCGATAGTAATTTGGACGTCTTGGTTTGCAGTTCTTCAAAGAGTGAACGAGCAAAGAAACCCAAGGGTTCAGCAAAAACGGACTTAATTTAAGAAATTAATGAGCAGTTTACAATCTAGCATTCACATAGAAACTGTCAACAACGACGTCAGTGGTAGCCCTAGTGGAAGTTTAACGATTTGTATGATGGGGTGCATGTCCATGTGGTGATAGTTTTGTCCCTTAAAACGCTGAACAATCCGAATTGTTATATATTACATATATTGTAAGAACCTAAACAATCGTAGGAATTGAAGGCCCTACTTTTAACGAAAATCCAAAAACCTACGATCCATAAAATCATGTACATCACAAGACACCAACAGTCCTAACAAATTGTATTTTTGCTTATTACAGATATATTGAATTCTGCATTTTATATATATATTTTAAAATTATTGTTCGTTTATTGTTGTAACTATTGTTAGTGAGTATATGTTTCTATTTGTTATGCAACCTTTTTAATTCCTTTCGAGAAGTTTTAAGCACTTTTTAAATTGATAAATGTGTCATTTGCCATCATTTTTTGGAATTAATAGGCTGTCGACAGTCCCTCTGACCTAACATTGTGTTTGTTTGTTGTTTTTTTCAAGTAAAATGATTTTACCAAATGTGGCAATGCAAAGACATTTCAAGTGCGGGCCCTTACATACCTTCGGCATTTTGCATTTGCCAATTGGATTAAATCATTTTAGTTGAAAAAAAAAACATTTCCCATAATTAACACATCAAACGGATCTACATACAATCGTCTAGTATTTGGCATTGCCACAGTGCCAGCAATTTGGCATCATGGCATCGTACAAACACTACAAGGAACAGATCGTACAACATGCATAATAGAAAACATTGTTATTACAGGCAGAACAGTAGGCCACACAACGTTGCAGAACCAACTAGTGTTGTCGGGGTTTCTACCGAGTGTGGTCGGTGTTTCAACCGAGTTTGGAGAACTCAGCAATCATAGATTAGCTGAATAAGTTGGTAGACTAGGATAAGGGTATATACATTGAAGAGATACGAATAGCTCAGTATTGCAACGCTTAGTAGATTTATTCTCAATGTACAGTAGATCCGATCCACGACTAAATGTGATACTGTTTGTTAGTCTACAAGGTGATGAGAGTTTAGGTAAAGGAGTGAATTAATTGTGAACGAGATTCGTCCGACTTGCGAACTTGCATATATTGTCGATTTATGTTGATTAAATATATTTTTTTTAAATTATAATCATAAAATATTTAAACTTATCTTAACAAATATATAATATATAGATGCTACTGTACTTAGAATAATTTTCACCATAAATAAAAAAAAATGTTTGTTCTCCAATTGCACTCGATCACACTTTTAAAAAAATACACACAGCTGGTACTAAATCAGCATTATAAAATGACACCCCCCCTTGTTGTTAAGGCACTTCAAAACGGGTGTATAACGGGTGCGTCATTTTATAACAGACTTACTAACATCGCACAAGTAGCAACAATCTTTCCAATTTAGTCATTGTTTTGAGTAGTTAAGTTCATTACCATCAGGCACAAGTAACGATGAAACATTGAACAACAATTCATTATAATTGTACGCGGTTCATCGGCCGAATGAACATACGTCTTCAATCCGCTGTGTTTGAAAATTTTACCATCACCCATACCATACTGAAAGTATATTAATCACACAAGAAATTGGAAGAAATACATTTTCCACCATTTTACCACATAACCAATGTTCACAATAGTTCTATGACACTATTCAACGTTAGTATCCGTGTTGACTCAGGAAAGACTGACTCAGTTTATAAGACATTTCTCTTAGAAAGAATTCGCAAAATACATCGTTCTGACATAAAATGAATTTTGCATTCATATGAGAATAGGAAATTATCATCAAACAATACATTTTCGTGGTTGGGCTAATGAACTGATAGTCACATAGCGGAGGAGTGTAGCAGCGCTGCAAACATAATTTCTTCCGCTCAATAGTATGACAATGCTGCATTTCCATACTTAATCGCATGAGACTCCCCTGTCAATCATGACGATCCAGTTCATAAATAAAGCGCCTTGTGTTTATAGAATATATAGAGAATGAATCCTGCTATCTTTTGATGCAATCAGCCAAGCCCTGTTAAATAAGATTATTTTAAATAAAAAGAATTCAGTTGACAAAATGAATATTTCGTAGGACGCTATATAATACACGTTCAGTGCTCTGCTAAGGCTCAAACCTCTAGATCACTAAATGTCAATGTGCTGGAAAAAGAAAGTCGTAGAATTTGGGTGGAAAGTCGGAATAGTTGGTTGAAAAATCAAAATACTTGTTTGAAAGTAGAAATAGTAGATTGGAAAGTCAAATATGTTAGTTGGAAGTCTATAGATTTGATTGAAAAGTCTTTTGAACAGTCGAAAATGTTTATTGCAAAGCCATAGAAGATGGGTGGAAATTGGAAAGAGTCGGTTGAGAAGACGAAAAATGTGATTTTAACGTCGTCAAAGGTGGGTTGCAAAGTTAGTTCGGAATTAGGTATATTTTGATTAATTATGACCGACAAATGTTTTTTTGGGGAAGTTTGAATCGAAAGTCCAACAGGTTTGCTGGAAAGTGGAATAATATTTCTTGAAAATTAAATATGTTGCCTGAATTGTTAAATAAGTTGGCTGTGAAGTCAAGACAGTAGCGTGGAAATTATATAGGCTAGAAAGGCGATTAATTAGCTTGTAAAGTCAAAAAATTGTTTGGAAAGTCAAACGTATTGGTGGAGATGTAAAGATGTTGTTTGGAAAGTCAAACGTATTGGTGGAGATGTAAAGATGTTGTTTGGAAAGTCAAACGTATTGGTGGAGATGTAAAGATGTTGTTTGGAAAGTCAAACGTATTGGTGGAGATGTAAAGATGTTGTTTGGAAAGTCAAACGTATTGGTGGAGATGTAAAGATGTTGTTTGGAAAGTCAAACGTATTGGTGGAGATGTAAAGATGTTGTTTGGAAAGTCAAACGTATTGGTGGAGATGTAAAGATGTTGTTTGGAAAGTCAAACGTGTTGGTGGAGATGTATAGATGTTGTTTGGAAAGTCAAACGTATTGGTGGAGATGTAAAGATGTTGTTTGGAGAGTGGGAACAGTTTTTCTGTAATAAAGAAGTCAATAAAATTGGACGGAAAGCCAAAGAAGTTGGTTGGAAAGTTGAATAAGTTGATCTAATAGAAGATCAAACAAACAATCAAACAATCGAAGAATTGGGTTGAAATGTGGAAAATTATGGCTGAGAAACCGTATAGTTCACAGTCAAATATGTTAGTTGGAAAGCAGAAAAAATAAAAAAAAAGCTGATAAAATTCATTGGCAAGGCATAGGAGATGGATGAAATGCCGAATAATATTGCTAGAAAGTAACATAGCCTGGTTGGAAAGTCAAAACAATACTGGAAAGTCAATAATGTATTTTTGGACATCGAAAATGTTCTTTGGAAAATTAAAAAGGTGATAATGTGGGTGGCTAAGTCTTAAACTTTGTTTGGAAAATGGAAAGAGTTGTTGGAAAGTCATAAACTTTTGTTGTAATGATAATTCATTCTAGGCTGCACTAGCTACGGTTCAGTTTCCTTAAACATTTTTATGTAGTGTAATTTACTAGTATTTTGGTTTGGGTGAAACCCGACATCCACCCTCTGGCGCACATGACAAGGCGACGGGTACAGGTTTCCAGCTGTATTTTTTCCCAAAGCTAGTTTTCTTCTGGGTGGTCTGTTTGCAAAAAAGGGATATAAATAAGTTTATATTTGTTTGTAATTTTTTTAGTTTCGTTGCACTATACCTGCTTGTCCAAAGTTATGTTATCGTTTTTACTTTATTAATGCGAATTTTAGTCTTGCCGGTTTTAAACCGTACGGCTCTTTTGGAATGGCGTTTGTGAAAATGAGTAAATAACTCCTCCAGTGGCTACATCCTGCAACCTAACCTTATACCTAGCGTGTATAGTGTGCTGTGTGCTAGTGAGTGGGTGTGCAGTCTGGTGAAGACAGACTTCATTATTTGGTCACATGACTACTGTGTGATAATAAACAATATAATGACAGACTTCATTATTTGATCACATGACTACTGTGTGATAATATACAATATAATGACAGAATGCATTAACTGGTCACATGACTATCATGTGGTAATATACATTATAATGACAAATTACATTATCTGGTCACATGACTACCATATGAGGATAGGCATTTTATTGACAGACTGCATAATATATGGTTATACTATTGTTCCTAAACACAGGGATGATTAAAGCACTGTAGTCATGTAAACAAATGTAATGTAATTTATTTTTGCACGCATTGCATGCGTCAAACACAACGCGGCGTGACGACCGGGACACTTAAATGTACAGTTATCCACTCTCACATACACGCGTCATGTTTCACAATACACTGGATATATAAGCGAATATGATGCACACATAATATATTTCAGTAAATGAGTTTATTCCGAAATCACAATTAATTTTTATACATTGCATCTTTTACTTTTAAATAATTAATTATACTGAATCTACCCATATAATGTATAATATTTTTAAAACTATCTGCATCAATATACTTTTCTTTAACACAGCTCTACTATAATGGCAATACATATAGCACATCAACAACTCGTTAGAAATAAATTTGTGGTTATTCAAGAAACGAACTCTTATTTCTCGGAAATAATATTGATAGAATATTAGGGTACATTAACTAACACCAATGGTTGACAATATCAAGTAAGTTCACTTGGTGAAAATAAGAAAGTTGACTAAACGAGCACAATATTGTAAAGTTTGTTTTGTCCTAATGTTTGCATTTCATTTATGAAAGTTATTGCTATATTAATTGCAAAGACATAACATAATGACACGGTTTCGTATTAGCATATTCCCATAATCGTAACGAGACGATGCGCATCTGTCTAAATATGTTTTGTATATGTCTCTATGGCTTCATCCGCATTCCACACCGCACGGTGGAAACAGAATTTGTCTCCAATTTTTTTCCATATGCAGATCTCTTTGCCTGGTTCTGCCACCTTCTCACCTCGTTTGTGTAAGTTGAATGCTATGGTTGAGTACACCAAACCATCTTTACCAATTGTTCCCGTATCAGTTATAGTAAATCTTATATCGTCATATTCTACCATATACTGCGTAATCAGGCGTTTGATAGCTTCAATAAAAAAAACATGAATTTTTTGGTAAAACTTAAAATTGTTATTGTAGAATGCTGTTTACTCGATTTCAACTTGATGCCGATAGTTTGAAGTTGCATTTGTATTCTATCAATTGGGTAATTTTAAATCTGCACCTTATAGTTGAATAAGCTGTTTAGTAAAAAAATAACATCACATAACTGTCATATCAGTAACATACTCAGGACAGAGCTTTAAATCTACCTGTTATATCCGCCCGTCCTTGCATTATTGCTTCGGGGGTATAAAATTCAATTAGGTCTTCCCAAATACCAGTACGATACACATTAGAAAATTCGTCAATTCTCTGCTGGAGCTCGGTTTTAACGTCAATGGTGGTCGACATGGCGGATGCCTGGTCTGCTTGACAATGTTAGGTACGTGGCACCTGATCACGTGAAACTTGCTGAAACTTGATGATTCGACAATACGGCACTATTTTCTAGACCGTCATGCAGTTCAGTCGACCATCGGGCATTTATTTTCTCTGAGAATACTTAGACACTAGACAGGATAAACAAGCATATTTTACAGTTCACAGGAAGCATAGTAGTTGTGAATATCGCCTCTTCTGGCAAAAATGCGCTACGTGTCAGCGCTATCTCTTGCAATTGTAGTACGAAGGTCGATGGAAGACAATATTGACATTCTGGATGTTTTTTTCAAGAATGCATGAGTGGCATAATTTTCAGTGGCGGCAGCACCGGGGGAAGGGGCGCGACCGTGAGCAGATCTCCCCTCCCCATGCAGAATTTCGTACCGCGGCCTCTGTTTTTATAGCGGCAGGATTCATAGATGATCACGACGATCGCATAAATTTGCAATGCAAAATGTAGTACCTCATGCAACATTGTTAATGTCGGTCAACAAGCGAGTAATTAAATAGCGGTAGCCAGCACGCAATAAGGGTTAGAATTTCGTGTTAACTAACAATGTAATTTGCAGGCGTCGTGAACATCTTTATGAGTCATATGACAGGACGAGGCGCGACGACCACCGTCCTTTAAGAGACTGATCATCATCTTTTAACCTAGGGGGTCAAAAAACACAAAAGAGGGCCAATGCTATTTCACTCAATACCAGTCGAAATTCCGTAGCTGAAAAGCTCACTGGCATATTTTCCCATCTTTGTCCTGCTATCTTTTGATGCAATCAGCCAAGCCCTGTTAAATAAGATCATTTTAAATAAAAAGAATTCAGTTGACAAAATGAATATTTCGTAGGACGCTATATAATACACGTTCAGTGCTCTGCTAAGGCTCAAACCTCTAGATCACTAAATGTTCAATTAATG
The DNA here is from genome assembly GCF_978046115.1 of Saccoglossus kowalevskii. Taxonomy (NCBI): domain Eukaryota; kingdom Metazoa; phylum Hemichordata; class Enteropneusta; family Harrimaniidae; genus Saccoglossus; species Saccoglossus kowalevskii. The sequence goes on along the minus strand of NC_140650.1, from coordinate 11,983,190 downwards.
TGCTGGAAAAAGAAAGTCGTAGAATTTGGGTGGAAAGTCGGAATAGTTGGTTGAAAAATCAAAATACTTGTTTGAAAGTAGAAATAGTAGATTGGAAAGTCAAATATGTTAGTTGGAAGTCTATAGATTTGATTGAAAAGTCTTTTGAACAGTCGAAAATGTTTATTGCAAAGCCATAGAAGATGGGTGGAAATTGGAAAGAGTCGGTTGAGAAGACGAAAAATGTGATTTTAACGTCGTCAAAGGTGGGTTGCAAAGTCGAAGGTTAGTTCGGAATTAGGTATATTTTGATTAATTATGACCGACAAATGTTTTTTGGGGGAAGTTTGAATCGAAAGTCCAACAGGTTTGCTGGAAAGTGGAATAATATTTCTTGAAAATCAAATATGTTGCCTGGATTGTTAAATAAGTTGGCTGTGAAGTCAAGACAGTAGCGTGGAAATTATAAAGGCTAGAAAGGCGATTAATTACCTTGTAAAGTCAAAAAATTGTTTGGAAAGTCAAACGTATTGGTGGAGATGTAAAGAAATTGTTTGGAAAGTCAAACGTATTGGTGGAGATGTAAAGATGTTGTTTGGAAAGGCAAATGTATTGGTGGAGATGTAAAGATGTTGTTTGGAGAGTGGGAACAGTTTTTATGTAATAAAGAAGTCAATAAAATTGGATGGAAAGCCAAAGAAGTTGGTTGGAAAGTTGAATAAGTTGATCTAATAGAAGATCAAACAAACAATCAAACAATCGAAGAATTGGGTTGAAATGTGGAAAATTATGGCTGAGAAACCGTATAGTTCACAGTCAAATATGTTAGTTGGAAAGCAGAAAAAATAAAAAAAAAGCTGATAAAATTCATTGGCAAGGCATAGGAGATGGATGAAATGCCGAATAATATTGCTAGAAAGTAACATAGCCTGGTTGGAAAGTCAAAACAATACTGGAAAGTCAATAATTTATTTTTGGGCATCGAAAATGTTCTTTGGAAAATTAAAAAGGTGATAATGTGGGTGGCTGAGTCTTAAACTTTGTTTGGAAAATGGAAAGAGTTGTTGGAAAGTCATAAACTTTTGTTGCAATGATAATTCATTCTACGCTGGACTAGCTACGGTTCAGTTTTCCTTAAACATTTTTTATGTAGTGTAATTTACTAGTATTTTGGTTTGGATGAAACCCGACATCCACCCTCTGGGGCACATGACAAGGCGACGGGTACAGGTTTCCAGCTGTATTTTTTCCCAAAGCTAGTTTTCTTCTGGGTGGTCTGTTTGCAAAAAAGGGATATAAATAAGTTTATATTTGTTTGTAATTTTTTTAGTTTCGTTGCACTATACCTGCTTGTCCAAAGTTATGTTATCGTTTTTACTTTATTAATGCGAATTTTAGTCTTGCCGGTTTTAAACCGTACGGCTCTTTTGGAATGGCGTTTGTGAAAATGAGTAAATAACTCCTCCAGTGGCTACATCCTGCAACCTAACCTTATACCTAGCGTGTATAGTGTGCTGTGTGCTAGTGAGTGGGTGTGCAGTCAGGTGAAGACAGATTTCATTATTTGGTCACATGACTACTGTGTGATAATATACAATATAATGACAGAATGCATTAACTGGTCACATGACCACCATGTGATAATATACATTATAATGACAGGTTGCATTATCTGGTTGCATGACTACCATGTGATAATATACATTATAATGACAGGTTACATTATCTGGTCGCATGACTACCATGTGATAATATACATTATAATGACAGGTTGCATTATCTGGTTGCATGACTACCATGTGATAATATACATTATAATGACGGGTTGCATTATCTGGTTGCATGACTACCATATGAGGATATGCATTTTATTGACAGACTGCATAATATATAGTTATAATATTGTTCCTAAACACAGGTATGATTAAAGCATTGTAGTCATGTAAACAAATGTAATGTAATTTATTTTCGCACGCATTGCATGCGTCAAACACAACGCGGCGTGACGACCGGGACACTTAAATGTACAGTTATCCACTCTTACATACACGCGTCATGTTTCACAATACACTGGATATATAAGCGAATATGATGCACACATAATATATTTAAGTAAATGAGTTTATTCCGAAATCACAATTAATTATTATACATTGCATCTTTTACTTTTAAATAATTAATTATACTGAATCTACCCATATAATGTATAAGATTTTTAAAACTATCTGCATCAATATACTTTTCTTTAACACTGCTCTACTATAATGTCAATACATATAGCACATCAACAACTCGTTAGAAATAAATTTGTGGTTATTCAAGAAACGAACTCTTATTTCTCGGAAATAATATTGATAGAATATTAGGGTACATTAACTAACACCAATGGTTGACAATATCAAGTAAGTTCACTTGGTGAAAATAAGAAAGTTGACTAAACGAGCACAATATTGTAAAGTTTGTTTTGTCCTAATGTTTGCATTTCATTCATGCAAGTTATTGCTATAATAATTACAAAGACATAACATAATCATACGGATTTATATTAGCTTATTCCCATAATCGGAACGTAATGATGAGCATCTGTCTAAATATGTTTTGTATATGTCTCTATCGCTTCATCAGCATTCCACACCGCACGGTGGAAACAGAATTTGTCTCCATTTTTTTTCCATATGCAGATCTCTTTACCTGGTTCTGCCACCTTCTCACCTCGTTTGTGTAAGTTGAATGCTATGGTTGAGTACACCAAACCATCTTTACCAATTGTTCCCGTATCAGTTATAGTAAATCTTATATCGTCATATTCTACCATATACTGCGTAATCAGGCGTTTGATAGCTTCAATAAAAAAAACATTAATTTTTTTGTAAAACTTAAAATTGTTATTGTAGAATGCTGTTTACTCGATTTCAACTTGATGCCGATAGTTTGAAGTTGCATTTGTATTCTATCAATTGGGTAATTTTAAATCTGCACCTTATAGTTGAATAAGCTGTTTAGTAAAAAAATTAACATCACATAACTGTCATATCAGTAACATACTCAGGACAGAGCTTTAAATCTACCTGTTATATCCGTCCGTCCTTGCATTATTGCATCGGGGGTATAAAATTCAATTAGGTCTTCCCAAATACCAGTACGATACACATTAGAAAATTCGTCAAGTCTCTGCTGGAGCTCGGTTTTAACGTCAATGGTGGTCGACATGGCGGATGCCTGGTCTGCTTGACAATGTTAGGTACGTGGCACCTGATCACGTGAAACTTGTTGAAACTTGATGATTCGTCAATACGGCACTATTTTCTAGACCGTCATGCAGTTCAGTCGACCATCGGGCATTTCCTCTGAGAATACTTAGACTCTAGACAGGATAAACAAGCATATTTTACAGTTCACAGGAAGCATAGTGGTTGTGAATATCGCCTCTTCTGGCAAAAATGCGCTACGTGTCAGCGCTATCTCTTGCAATTGTAGCACGAAGGTCGAGGGAAGACAATATTGACATTCTGGATGTTTTTTTCAAGAATGCATGAGTGGCATAATTTTCAGTGGCGGCAGCACCGGGGGAAGGGGCGCGACCGTGAGCAGATCTCCCCTCCCCATGCACAATTTCGTACCGCGGCCTCTGTTTTTATAGCGGCAGGATTCATAGATGATCACGACGATCGCATAAATTCGCAATGCAAAATGTAGTACCTCATGCAACATTGTTAATGTCGGTCAACAAGCGAGTAATTAAATAGCGGTAGCCAGCACGCAATAAGGGTTAGAATTTCGTGTTAACTAACAATGTAATTTGCAGGCGTCGTGAACATCTTTATGAGTCCTATGACAGGACGAGGCGCGACGACCACCGCCCTTTAAGAGACTGATCATCATCTTTTAACCTAGGGGGTCAAAAAACACAAAAGAGGGCCAATGCTATTTCACTGAATACCAGTCGAAATTCCGTAGCTGAAAAGCTCACTGGCATATTTTCCCATCTTTGTCACGGGAAAGGGCACAAAAACATGGTTTCAAAAAGGTCACGACAATGAATGCCACAAAAAAGTCACAATTACAGAATGTTATAGTACAGTAAAATACAATTTTAAATAGTGTGACAAATATTTCATTATTGCATATCGAACAATGCCTATTATCCACACAACATGTTAAGCAAATAAAATGACATAAAATTCGAAAACAAATTGAAAAAACGTGGCAAAAGTAACAATGATTTGTTAGTGGAATAATTGATATGATAGCAAAATAAGCAAACATTAGTGAAATAAGAATCCAATAATGGCAGAATATTAATATTTGTAAATGAAATTGTTATAAAATAATGTTATACACGCACTTACATAATAAGCAAAGAATCACAAACCAATCTAGACAGATAATTTTGGTGGTAATCTTGCACCATTCATAAGAGCTCAGTGTCGAGGCTTAATGTTAACTCATTTCATAAGACATCAATTGTTCTACAGTTGATATACTTAAACTATTCAATCATTGTTTTGATCCTACATCATATAATATAAATGAGTGTATAGGTCAGTATATGAAGTAATATAATCATCGTGTAGTTAACACCAAGGCTAAATTAATCATCAACGTATAGCATTAAGATAGCACTCATCCACTGACCTTTGTAACCTCACCCCAGACGAGCTAGACACGTAAATAACATGTACACTAACAACTGGTTTACTGTTCTCAGTATAATATTGATTTGAAAACCCAAGCTATTTGTTCGAACAATAGATCAATTGAAATATAGATGATACCTGTACATCAGATGTGTTTGGTACTTTGGCCACCATGACAGCGTTGAGGTGCTTGTATTTTTTTTATTTTTTCTGGGCCATGCGACAGTTCAGGACATAAATGTCAACATTGTCTTCCCTCGACCTTCGTACTACACATTGCAAAAGATAGCGCTGACACGTAGCGCATGTTGCCACAAGAAGCCATATTCACAACCACTATGTTTCCTGTGAACGGTAAGATGTACTTGTTTATCTTGTCTAGTGTCTAACTGAACTGCATGGCGGTCTGAAAAACAGTGCCGTATTGACAAATCATCATCGAAGTTTCACGTGATCAGGTGCCACGTACCTAACATTGTCAAGCAGACCAGGCATCCGCCATGTCGACCACCATTGACGTTAAAACCGAGCTCCAGCAGAGAATTGACGAATTTTCTAATGTGTATCGTACTGGTATTTGGGAAGACCTAATTGAATTTTATACCCCCGATGCAATAATGCAAGGACGGGCGGATATAACAGGTAGATTTAAAGCTCTGTCCTGAGTATGTTACTGATATGACAGTTATGTGATGTTAATTTTTTACTAAACAGCTTATTCAACTATAAGGTGCAGATTTAAAATTACCCAATAGATAGAATAAAAATGCAACTTCAAACTATCGGCATTAAGTTGAAATCGAGTAGACAACATTCTACAATAACAATTTTTAGTTTTACAAAAAAATTAATGTTTTTTTATTGAAGCTATTGGACGTCTGATTAAGCAGTATATGGTAGAATATGACGAGTTAAAATTTACTATAACTGATACGGGAACAATTGGTAAAGATGATTTGGTGTACTCAACCATAGCATTCAACTTATACAAACGAGGTGAGAAGGTGGCAAAACCAGGTAAAGAGATCTGCATCTGGAAAAAAATTGGGAACAAATTCTGTTTCCACCGCGCAGTTTGGAATACGGATGAAGCACTGTAAATAGACAGAACATATTTTGACAGATGCACATAATCTTGTCCCGATTATGGGATTATGTTAATACGAATCCGTGTGATTGTTATGTCTTTACAATGGCAATAATTTTCATAAATGAAATGCAAACATTAGGACAAAACAAAGTTCATTTAGCCAACTTTCTTATTTTCACCAACTTACTTGATATTGTCAACCATTTGTGTTAGTTAATGTACTCTAATATTCTATCAATACTATTTCCGAAAAATGAGAGTTTGTTTCTTTAATAACCACAAATACATTTCTAACGAGCGGATGATGTGTTGTATGTATTCACATTATAGTAGAGCTGTGTTAATGGTGCGGATAGTTTTAAAATTCCAATGCACTCCATGGATAGATTCAGTATAATTAATTATTTAAAAGCAAAGGGTGCAGTGTATAATAATTAATTGTAATTTCAAAAATAAACTCATTTACTGAATTATATTATGTGTGCATCATATTCGCTTATATATCCAGTGTATTGTGAAACATGACGCGTGTATGTGAGAGTGGATAGGTGTACATTTAAGTGTCCCGGTCGTCACGCTGTGTTGTATTTTACGCATGCAATGCGTTTAATACATTGTTTACATAACTATAACGCATTGTCTATTCTAATCCATTTTCTAGAACAATATTGAAGCAATTAATATTTGAGAAAAAAAATATCTTCAAAGCAAATACCAAACTACAAATGACAGAAATAACTGATATATGTTGTGTATTTATGTAAACATGTCATTTGGTGGACTTTTGAATCCCTGTTGACCGCTTCACTGACCAGTAAGTTTGACTGACAAAAATATGTTTGACTTTTATTTTACACATATAAAGAATATATAGTGCTTGATATTCTACAATAATTATCGCCAGGACATTTTTCTATACTTTTTTTGACATTATTGACTTGTAATATTATATATATCACACTGATTTTTATGTTTGGAAACTCTCCAGTCATTGACCCTTTGAATGGATGGATATACATATCCGTTTACATCAGGCCATCACCATATACTACAGTCAGTCAATGTACAAATCAAACTATGAATAACTACAATTAATGTGCTCTGTACTGTCCTTGTTGATCTACGCCCTCATCATTTCTAAAACAGACATGCACATGACACGGGTGGTTATTCTGGTGGTATACACTTATCAGGTATTTATTTATTAAGATGTTTGATCTTGATCCAGTAGTGTATTGTAGTGTATATTGTATTGTCTGCCTTTTTAGTACTTGTCTCATTGCCAAGCAATATTGATATTGATAGATATATAATACTGATAGGCTTGGAGTACGCCTATCTCCGCACTTTGTAAATGAGGGTAAATTACCAGATATTGAAACTACTGTTGTTTCTTCTGATTATGTGGGAATGAACATTGAGGGTGGTATATCTGTTCAGATTGCATTAATATTTGAACAGGCGAGGGATTAAAAATAACAGGGGTAGGTCAATCATTAATTAACAGATACTCCCCGCTGTTGGAAACTGGCCTTCGTAGAATGCACCATAACCTGCTGTTGGGATATTGGGAGAGTGAAGGCCGTGATAGGCTAAAGATACAAGCCCGGTATAAACAGCAAAACTGGTTTATTATAGTAATGAAGGCGTTCTGATAACACATGCGCAGATGATGTAGTAAAGTACATGACATTGAAAACCACCCAAGCTCATCACACTACATCTGCCGTGTGGAGAAAAATCTGTCCTGGAGGGAGTTTCTGGGTGGCAGTATAAAGGGTAGTCAGAACACATATTGTCCTGGTGAAAAAGGTATATCGAGGCACTGTTGGAACCTGAGCACAGGCACGGCATTATTCTGTTCATACCCAAACCTTGGCTTAAGTCGTATGTGATTTGCATCTAAGTTTTTGGTTGTAATACTGACTTGGTCTGTCCAGTCATACTAAGTTAAGTCTGTGTCTTCCTGTGATATGTCTTGGTCGTTGTTACCGGTATATGTAAGGCCGTTAGGCAAAAGTGTTAAATTTGTGATACATTGTGTTTTGAAAGTACACCAGTTGCTCGTCCTGGTTCCCATGGGAATCTATGCATTAATAGAATAATACGGAAACATAAGTTGGAATATCTGCATTATTTGGCATTAATTATTCAGTCCTGGTCCTATTAATGTCTGACTTCTTGGCAAATGGTGGCAGTGGTGGGATATTGTTTACATAAACAATATAAGACAAATATCCTGTAGAATGTTGTCAGTTGTGTCGAATTGATGTTTGGCTGACGTTTTGTTGGTTCCTTGATAATGTTCCCCGGGAACTCCCAGGTCACTGGCCTGCTCATGGAACGAGTTGTTCACTGAAACTTCCGTGCAAGCCATATACCACATTACTCGTAATGCACAGACCTTGCAAATCACACCACCACAAAATGTGTTTTGGAAAATTACAAAACAAGATTTAGAGCGGGGGAAACGTGCGACGAAGGCACGAGGCAGATACATTAGAGCGACAAAGGGTATTAAAGTAAGAAAGATTTATGGAGAAATAATGAGTTTGAAAAGCAAAAAGGCATTAGAGTTGAACAAGTTGAAATTTGAAGACACTATCGAAGAACACGAACACGAATTAGAAAGGTTAAAACAGAAGGGAGATTTCAGAATCAATCCCAGGCCAACAAACCTAAACCACCAGCGTATAAAGAGGGGGAAGATCTCGAACAATATGCCGCTTTGAAATTTATGCAACACAGGCCAATTGGGAAAGTCGTGATTGAGGGGTAAACTTTAGTTTCTTTTATTCTGGTCGTGCACTTTCTGTTTATAACCCACTAATTACGCAACACAAAACGTAAATGCAGTTACTTGGGGGTGAATGTGTTTAACATTCCAAAGACGTTCAAGCATTCAAGGAGTTGGTCTTGAAAGAACAACTTGTGGCACGCTCGAAATTGGAGTTTTTCCCAAGGAACATCATGAGCTTCCGATTATAGATTTGGCTAAGAAAGCTGATACATACGAGGAGGCTCGGGATTATGAAACGTCTACTTGTTTCTAATGTTTGTTGGGTAGAAAAGGGGATGAAACTATGAATGATGAGACTGGCACTGAAAGTGTAGTCCCAAAGTCATCTGACCCCGATATTGTGCAAAATATCTCAACTCAACCCATTTATATAGGATGGTTCCAGTTACTAGGTTGTTAACTGTTGATATGACCGATCGAGCCAGAAATAAAACACGGTTTATAGTACCTAAGGACACCGTCAATGGGTGCGCAGTTGATATCTTGCATGATTATGGGTGCAGTGAAGTGATTATAACAAAACTACTCTGATAAAAACTAAACAGTTCACTAACAGGTACAGTACCTATGATTGATGTACGACTAAGGCAGACATAAAGTAACGAGAATATTTGTGGATACCCTTTATATGAGGATTGGCTCAATGCTTTTTATACTTTGAACATTTGTATGAGAGGCCACGTGGCAATACTGGATGAACTTTGAACAGATCAAAATGTAAACTCTGGGGGTTAAGTTTACCTACCAGTATGTCCTAAATTTGAGAAACCGTCTTGAACAAACTTGTGAAAAAGCACAAACAAATTTAGCACAAAAGTTTAGCAATTTTCATCATCGACATTTTGATGAATCAGCAAAGTCAAGACAGCTTCAAGTGATCTTTGTATTATTACTCTTTCCCACTGCAAGTGATAAGTTGCACCTACAATGGCAGGGGCCTTTTCCCACTGTAGAAAACAGTTTATAAGATTACAAAACGGGAAAAGAAAAACGGTTTTATGCAAGTATGCATAAAAAGATACCATGAGCCCATCAAAGCGCCTTTATCAACCAAACCTGACATAAATGATTCTGGTGTGCCAATGCACGTTAGCTTGATTGATGGTCAGCCACAAGGGCACGGTATTGGGGACCCACCTCAGAGTTCTCAGAATTAGTGGAGTTGCTCTCATAATGGCCAACAAAACCATCAAGGTTGTTCATATAAATGAGGATTTAACACTAGTTCAAAATCGTAAGGTTATGAAAATGTTGTATAAATACTTAAAACTGTATGACATAGATAACTGATGAATCCATTAGTTCTTATTCACCTTCTTTGGCAGCACAGGAAATCATTGTTAAGGAAATCAATGATATGTTGGAACTTGGAGTGTTCTCAATCCCCTTATTCTTCTATTGTGTTGTAAACTAGATGGCATTGTCTGTCTATGCAATGATATCCGCAAGTTAAATAAAATCACTTGATGCAGAGTATATGCCCAATCCAGAAGATGTATTCGCTTGCCTAGCACAAAACAATTATTTGAGTAAACTTGATCCCACTAAAGGATTCAATTTCCTTTTACTGAAACAGCTAAAGAAGAAAATGTCTTTCAAACACGTTTAGATCATATGCAGCATAAAGTTAACAGACCTGCTGAATGTTCGAGAATGATGTGAATAATTCTGGACGGTTTGGAAGATCGGGTAGTAAACCTTGTAGACGATATTTTGATGTACAACCCCACCTGAGACGTTCATTTTCAATCAGTGGAGACAGTGCTCGAACGCCTGAAACATTGATTTTGATATAAATAATAAATGATGGAGGAGATGACTTTGCTATTAAATATTGGGAATTATTGCTATTAAGAATTGGTTTTGTTCATTTGTTCCCTTTGCCAGAGTAGCTCTAGTTAGGTGAACATACTTTTAAAATACCACACTGCTCCGTTGATTTGATTTCCTAATTTATTTATTGTATGTACGATTACTGTGCAGTTGAAGGTGTTGTGATAATGAACACTTTCCAACACGTGTTTCTGTTTGAAACACTTTACACAATGTGTTATGTGTAAAAACAACCGAGAAATGTTGCAATCAAAAACATATCATATAAAACAATTTAAGTGTTTTAAAACAATTTAAGTGTTCTTAGAGTGGGACAAGCCTATAAACACTTTAAATCGTTTACCCCAAAACATTAAAAATGTTTTATTTTCAAACAGTAGTGTTGTATGTAACTCATTTGCGATTTAAAGAAAAACACCTAATGTACTTAATACTTAATATTAAAGTGAGGACAAACTTGTGTCAAATCTAAAACACTTATATTTACAGTGTAGGTTTACTGGATCTTTCCAAAAAGGTGTTGCCTGTACGCTGATTACGGACATAATGATCGCCTTTGTGTCACGTCTATTATAGTCAGAATGGGGGTTTGCCTTACCTAAGATGCCAAGAATATCAGTGGCGGCGGGACCGGGGACGTGCATTTGTATACAAGTTTTGCAATCTTTGCCATTTTGTTTTTCAGAATATTTTTCTTATTAAACTTTAGGAACTTGCTCTTTTTGTATTAATATTGTTGGGCGCCAAACAGATTTGACCATGGGAGACATTTGTCAACTAGAAGATGGGACGATTGAAGGACGTTCTTTAACTTCAATAATTTATTTTGATTTCAATGAACTTTAGCAAGATTTAGTTTTTTGATTCGAAATTAAATTATAGACCCTCGTCACTTTTCTGGTCGGAATTACTTCCAAAGACAACAAGTAAAGAGTTTCACATGTGTCATCCCCGCCAGGTTTTCCAGCTGAATTAATTTCATTTAATGTAATATTTGCATTTATATTACTAACAATCCATTGTCATTTTTTTACTATTATAAATACGGTTAATAATAACAATTTATCGAATTATTTCATAGTAGAAATCTTCATAATTATCAATATTTCTGGAGTATTCGAAGTATGAGGTCTATACAATGACAAGAAAATTTGAAATTGGGTCTTTAGCAGATTTTGCAAGATTATTTAGTTTATGAAGGTCGCGATTTTTAGTACGGTATTGGAGTTGAACTGTGTATTTTTTACACTGAGAAACTGTTTTATCGTGTAGTCATGTAACCTTGGTTTATATTTGGTATGTTTAGTGTGCACTGTATTTTGAAATAGATTCTTTAAACTTTCTCGATGTTCTCCGCGGCAATGTAATTTGTCTTTGCTAAGACAAATAATCTATATATAACGATCAGTTGCTTCTATGTTCCAGAAATCTCGTACAATGTCCCCCATTTACTACCTAAGTACATTAGTACTAGTGCCACGGTTATTCTTACCGTTAACATCAGGTTATCCTTTTCACTGTAAATATAATTTGTGATTAGATTCGGTTGTACTATCCATGTACATATCTGAAATTTCGTTTAAAATATTACATGACAAAAAGTAATTCACCACATTCCCCCATCCTTGGTTAGAAAAGTGAGGCTTAAAATGTACCACGATACTTAACGAATCTCTCGTTAACTTTCAAGTTAGTGTTCCTGCACAAATCAAGTAAATCTTTGTCATATTCATATTTGACTATATTATATTTTATTATTTCAATTAAGTGTAAATCCACATTCCTATTCAAACTATTTGTGGGAAGGAAGTCACTATAGTCGTGGTTATAAAAGTCAGGTCGGCTGCCAGTGCGTGCATGTTACTTGTAGATGAAGAGCAAACTCATGTGATATAATTGCTGAATGAAATAATATTGTATTTGTATTTGTAATGCCGAAGATTCTGCCGAAGATTTGGGCTGTGCTAACACAGCTGAAGAGGACGCCCAACTATGCAATGTTCCTCACTTTTCTCCTAAACCAGCTCGGACAAAATTCAATATTTTTCAGTTCAGATGTTGTCATTATTGTAAATGTCAAGACGGTGTCACTTTTGACTAGTTAAGGCAAAGATGTACTGGGAAAGAGGTCAATATAATGTCAAACAGTGTATGTACAGTGTATGTAGTGTGATTCACCTTTCTCTGTCATTCGTCCTTTTAAGTGAAGACAGTTCCGTGTCGCAGTCATACTTCAATACAACACATGATTTCAGATGCTAAAATATTCCTATCATCGCTATTGAATACGAAATGAAGTTCACTTCATCATATATGATTTACATTTACAGAATCAAGTGTTATAACACTGTATTAGAATTGAAATATTTTGAAGGAGTATATCGATTTGAAAAAGACAGGAGTGCTACATACAACTAGTTTCATTTGAATACATATTAAATGAGCAAATGGTAGTACCTAGTGACACTGTTACTTTTACCTTTATATACATTTCATACTGCGATCTGTATTATTCAGTTCAACAAATGATATGAACCAAGGATTATGTGTATTTCATGTATGCGATACTGTTTGTCGTGGTCTACTGAACTTGCCTTCTGATATTAAACCCACTTTCAAAGGGTGTTATACTGCCCCATCACAAAACGGCCTGTAATGCATGGCATTTTTTTTTCGATTCTGAAAACTTTCCACTTTGTGATGACCTGGAATCTCTCATTCATATTTTTTATTGAATGTCCGGCGATTGGCGCCCTCTGTCGCTTCATTTCACGCATTTCTACTGAATTGTTAAAACCTGGTTTCAAATACATGGTTCCGCTTTGGTGGTTCGTTATTTTGCCACCTCATCACTCAATTAGATTTCTCTCTCGTCAGTGTGAGAGTATTTTTCTTTTTATCTTTGTCACTGCAAAGTTGCTATCCATACCATATCGGCGGAATAAACAGGAGGGAAGTTCTTTTGTGGATCCGTTGTAAATTCTCAAAACCAGCAGAATTAAATCTGAGGCAGGAGGACAGGTTCGAATACACTTGACCAAAAAATGACACAAATCCATTTGTGAACTTCAAAGATCGTTTTTACACTTGTGTTATTCAACTTGTAATTTAGTTCAATCTTGTTGTTTTATGTCTGCTTCAATACATCTCATCCAATGCCGTTGTGTGTTTGTATGTTATTACAAAACACGTTACGTGTTTGTATATGGTTTTAAATGTGCCTTAGAATTTGGGTCGCAACCTCTTGCAGTGAGAACCAGTGTGATTGGCCTGTCGACGGGGTTCTAAGGGCTGTTTTTCTAAGTAAATGTTCAATAAACGTCAAACGTTTTTGTTTTTTTTGTTTTTATTTTACCCTTGAATCAAAAATCACTATACATTGTGGTAAAGCTTTACTGACAGCAATATAGTCATTTATTTTTTAAATTATCGTGACAAATTAGTATATCGAATGTTCTATCTCAACTTGGTTGAAAAAATTATATGTCTTGATAATAATTACGAAAACATTTTAGAGTGGTTATCGTGTTTATGTCACTGTCATTGTGTAATCGAATGCCAGTGTTCAGCAAGAGAGAAGTACATTTACACTACCAATGTGAAACCAATAAATCAGTCACATTTTATTATATTCTAAAAAGATTTATTGTCAAAAGCCATAAACATTCCAATTACCATCTAGCCCCGAGGGGAACCATAAGTATACTATTGTACAAATAATGTCATACAATGTGTTTCATAACACATTATACACTCTTACAGTACTGTGAAAGGTCAACATATTACGCCATCACGCTAATTCTATGGTATTGTTTCATTGTTACCACAAGTTTACATGTAATTCTCTTTCTGTGTTGAAACAGAAACTTTCAATATTATCCATATAAACTGCGACCGAAAAAAAACAACAGACGAAATATTGAAATCACACTGTCACGCGATGGCTGACATCTCTATACACAGGTTAACTTGTAGTAAATGCCTGGTTCCACATGTGACATGGTTTTGACCAATCACACTACAGTATTAGTATGTGACATGTGCAGAAGTTCTTAAAATGCAGATTTCATAAAATGCAATAAAATACAATAAAAGTGATAAATTATTCAGAATAAAATAAAAATACCGGCGATATTAAAAAAATTTACAGTGTGCATTGCATAGGCTTGCATGACGTATTTTGTACGCCAATACTGTTATTCCAACTTATACACACGTATTAAGCAACATTATCAATATCTTGATTATTATGAAAGATTCTGTATACTGACATAAAGTTTTAAACAACTGAATTTAGTGAAAATACTAAATCGGATATCAGTAGTTACGTTATCTTAATGTATGAAAAGATATTTTAGGGTGTTCCTTGACGTCTAAGGGAAATTCTAGTCTGCAGATCAGTAGTTACCTAACCATAATGTTTGGCCAAACATTAGTAACATGTTTTGAGGTGACGATGAAGCTCATAACTTGGTCACGGTTGGTGACTGTTTCAACCTTTCTTCAAATTGTTCCATTTTTTTCATAATTATTTTACACCTGAAATGAAATAGTTTATTGATCATACGCAAATATATATATCTTTCGGTGTGTCGATCGCGGGCTGTATTGTAATATTTCATCTAACGTGAATTTCAGAGTTCGATCATAATCAACAACATCATCATCCGATTAAATAAATAAATAAATAAATAAATAAATAAATAAATAAATAAATAAATAAATAAATAAATAAATAAATAAATAAATAAATAAATAAATAAATAAATAAATAAATAAATAAATAAATAAATAAATAAATAACATCTATCATTTTATTGTATAGTAGTTAATACATTCGTCTACAATGCATGTATCATAGTTGCAATGGATTATCGATTTGACACGGTTCAATGTTTATACCCATAGAGACCTGTCAACTGACGGTGAATCCCCTGCTGTGTGCACGAAGTGCGAGAAGGGAGGACACTCCCCAGTCCCGGTGACGTGACAGCTAAAGATTATCTGAACTTTAGGCGGTGATACACAATTTAACTGATTGGTGGACATAATGGGCGTGTTCGTGCTCGCACCAGGGGATTTGCCATCACTCGACATGCCCCTGTGTCAATACCATTCATTGTAATGAGAACCAATTGCAAATAAGCTAAATAACTAAACAAAATCATGCGTATTCAAGAAATGGAAGGAGATAAGCTAAATAATCACGTGGTTACCTTTCTTCAATTCTATTCATTCTTGATTCGGCACTACTTCGTTGTTCATCTGCTTGTCGTCGTCTGTAATTATCTAATGATTCACGCTCAATTGCTTTCATTAACCTATCATATTCGCCAACTTCCGATGTCCCCGATGACGTCATGTTAATTTCAGATGTGGCTGAAAATAAAAGAAACAAATGTGTATAATAGTAAAATATTGTTAAAATAGTGATCGTGTTGCGGGAATCATTACAATGAATGTAAGTTACATTGTATAATTGAGAATTGTTTCAAATTATTATGCTTAGGGAATCTTTCTCTCTCCGCAGTTGTGCGTTTAGTTTTGGTCGTCTTCACCAAACAATGGTCCATTCCTAACACACGAATCACACGTGACCACATTTATGGAATTTACATTCATTTATAACAGTGAGCTTCAGCGAAAAAAAAAGAATAGGTAGGTGGGTAATATTGTTTAACGTGACAGAACTACGTACAGTAAATTAGTGACGAAAGCAACACAAATCTAAATTTACAGTTCCTGCCAAAACAATATTGATTGATTGATGCCCTCTGTGGTAGTATCAAGCATTTGTCTACAAATCTTCTCAAGCCTGGTATCTCAGTTCCACATTGGTGGTTTGTTATTCTTCCTCCTCATCATTCGAGTAAATTTCTCTCTCGTCAGTGTGAGAGCATCTTCTTGTATATTATATCAACTGCCAAAATAGCAATTCATATCTCTCGTCGGAATAAGCGAGAGAAAAACCTGCTTGTGAATCCATTTGAAATATTCAAGAATCGAATTGTTGCCCGGATAAAGTCGGAGTACCAGTATTTCAAAATGATAAAACAACTGGAAAGGTTTGAACAAGTCTGGGCTACTAATGATACACTTTGTTCAGTAGAAAATGGAGTATTACAAATCCATGTCTGATTGCGTTTTCATATTTTATTTTTTCTGGTTTCCTTCACATGGTCATTTTGTTTCGTGTTTTCTTTATACGTTTCGGTTTTCCTTAGCATTTGGCAGGGGGGGGTCGTAACCTCTTGTAGTGAGAACCAGTGTGACTGGCCTGCCAACGGGATGCTAAGGTTTTTATAGTAAAAGTTATCAGTCACTTCCGTTAATGTAATTTAGTTTTATTATCCGTAAATCAAAAATCACTAAACAATATTTTAAGGGCTTTAGTCGTCGCGCCACGCATGCGCGAGATATATGGGTCTCATATAAACAAAGATGGCGACTTTGACTGATGCGTAGATCAATGAGTACAAACTAAGACGTTACCATGCTTTAATTAGGTATTCACAGGTGAATGTAAGGTATCAAAGGAGTCATCGGCGATAATTAGTGCAAGTCGCGCTCCAGTTAAACCTCATACTTGTGATTTCCATTATAACAGCGCATTGGATTGTTGGTAAATCAATGTTTATCAACACAAATGTCGCACATAATATATATCAGCAGAATATAATTCTTGATAATGCCAAATAACAAATAATGACCTATTAATTGGTGCTTTAATTACCTACCGACGCAACACACCTTGTGGTGGGATATTATGACAGAACCCCACACCTTCCCCGTGGCTTTCGTTGCGAGCGAAGCGAGTGAAAGTACAGCAGAATACACCGCATCTCGAGTAAACACATGTCAGGTGTACTTCGAGATGTATTCTGCTGTACTTTCACTCGCTTCGCTCGTTAAACCTCATACTTCGCTCGTGAAAGTACTGCCGCAGGATACACCGCATCACTCGTGAAAATAACTTCCATACGCAACGAAAGCTACGGGGAAGGTGTGGGGTTCTGTCATAATATGCCAGTGTATTCTGAAAAGTTTTACCATAGGACACGCCGACACAAAAAGATGCGTATGGCATATCGTATTAGTTAAGTGCCGACTATCAAAGCTTTTTATTCTCTGAAAATGATATTCTGACTCAGCTTACCGGGTTGTTTTTTACAGCTGCTACACGCAGTACATTTTAACAAACACCACCTGACAGTTCGATAGATGTGGACAACAATGATGAAAGGCGGTGGAATGGCAGGACGATCTTCATACTCAGAGATCAAGGAATAACGTTCGTATCGCCACTCTACCAATGAATTGGCTTCAACTCTTTCATATACTCGACTGAAATAAACAAATAAAGTAAACGAGTTAGAATGAAAAATGCTATTTCAGTTATATATAGTATTTTGTTGGAGCTTAAATTATTACGCGTATTAACGCTGAAAGTAAACATCACTATACAATATTTGACTGACCTGAAAATGGCAATTAGGATGTTCAGTAGAAGTACATTGCCAATCAACAAATATAAAGCGAGTAATATTGTATATGTTATTGATGAAAATGTATCGGGAACGGGAATATCAAGTTCATCTGGGAGAAGAAAAAAAAACATATAAATGCGGTTACTATTGTAAGATTAGACGGGTGCTCATTTGATAGTTCATCATTTGCATTTGTATTGTAAACAATCTTGCCCGTGATTTACGTGCTATGTGCTTATTCACAAGTGGACACGAAGTTGCTTACTGGTTGTGTTCATTACTTCAAGGAAGAGCTCTCCGTAAATCTGAAAGTACGGCATGTAGAAGATATCTCGCAGTATTCCCCGGTACGGGTCACGTCCTGTGTAAAGTATTATCTGGGCAGCAACTCCAAAGCCGACGATGAACACCATCAACACCAATAGGAACCAATACATTTCACGTAACTAAGCGAAAGAGATTATATTAGATATTGCGCTTTGGTACATACGTGGGTCTCAATGGCATATAGTGTAATAGGCATTAACAGTGTGCCAGTTATAAATAGATGACCCCCCCCCCCCCACACACACACACACACTGTGTCATCGCTCGCGCCATTTATTGGAAATGCAAGAAAATGTATCCAGCGTAGTCGTTGTTCCTTGCAAATCTTACAATAACTTAGCCGTGCAGTTTCACTTAATTACAGTATGGGGTATAATAAACGCAATCTCCAGTTCGCATCCATCCCGCCTCGCTTTGGCTGGCTACTTGCTTTTCAACGTTGTGTATGCTGCCCACACTGAGCGACTGAAATCGAGGCTAAAATTATTATCGAACAAAAAAAAGCAAAAGTTTCTAAAACAACTTCACTATTGATACTTGCTGTAGAACTACGTCTAACATATAGAGCCAGTTTAGAATGACGAAACACATACAACATTCGATAATTTTTTATAAAAACGTTAAAGTACTCACCATTCCTTTTATCATTATCAAAAAGGGGCCGAGATTTTTACTGAATAAATACATTCGTAACATCCGTATCCAAAATATCACACAGCCAATTGCATATAGAGCTCTGGATACAGAGAATGCTGTGTCGTTGTCATAGAAACGAATTCCGAACCCCACCGCCACACAGATAATAGCAAAGGTATCTAAGACATTCCAGATACTTCTCCAGTAGTTGGTGAATCGTTGCCAAACAGATTCATGCTCATCACGTGGTATAAATATCTTATGATAATAAATTGAATATGAAAAAAATGTTTAAGGTCAATATCTAACCAGTCACATTATTTGTCAAATTTAATAGGATGACATAAGAAACTTGTTATGATAAACATATATCAATATCCGTGGTTATGTAATGTATGCAAATAGTGTTACTACATTAACGGAAGTGCATCTGTTTGCTAGTACAAGTTTTACGATTGTTAGAGTAAACAGGGAGGAATGTGTGTGGAATGGACAGAGTGAGCATCATTATTATTTTATCAAGTGAGCCGCGAATGAATTTAAAGAGTCTAATGGTGAACCGCCTCTTACCTGTCTAATCTCCTCCAAGAGCATAGTGAGTACCCATACGTGTAGGATGTAGTCCTGAGTCTTAAAGGGATATCGATCCATATACAGTGAAACATGGCTGTACAGTATCAAGAAACATAATAACGCCACCTATGGTACAAAATGACTTGCCGTTAATTAACAATTGCAAATGTAATCAAGTGTTTACGTGCTGGTAGGTGAAGAACGCGTCTGAACTCTTTAGTTCGAGTAAATGTGTCCATTGTATGGCAAATAGTTCAACTTGAAGTCGCATATGTTGTTTAGATGAATTTACACATGTATATAACTGCAAACAAATTTCACTGCTGGGACTTACCCAATCAAATACAAATTTTGTCATCGGAGCGCTGTAAAACGCATTGATTTTTCCAAGACAGCTATGCTCTGTGAATGACAAAAAAGACTGTGATATTAAATTGTTATACCGTGGAAGGTACTAACGTTAGTACCTTCCATGGTTATACCAAACCTATTTAATTTATTTCAAATGAATAGTATGTACATGTGTATGTTTTGACCTGTATCACGTGTATGTGTTGACTTGTAGCACGTGTATGTGTCGACTTGTATCACGTGTATGTGTTGACTCGTATCACGTGTATGTGTTGACTCGTATCACGTGTATGTGTCGACTTGTATCACGTGTATGTGTTGACTCGTATCACGTGTATGTGTTGACTCGTATCACGTGTATGTGTTGACTCGTAACGTGTGTATGTGTTGACTCGTATCACGTGTATGTGTTGACTCGTATCGTGTGTATGTGTTGACTCGTATCGTGTGTATGTGTCGACTCGTATCACGTGTATGTGTTGACTCGTATCATGTGTATGTGTTGTGACTCGTATCACGTGTATGTGTTGACTCGTATCACGTGTATGTGTTGACTCGTATCGTGTGTATGTGTTGACTCGTATCGTGTGTATGTGTTGACTCGTATCGTGTGTATGTGTTGACTCGTATCGTGTGTATGTGTTGACTCGTATCACGTGTATGTGTTGACTCGTATCACGTGTATGTGTTGACTCGTATCACGTGTATGTGTTGACTCGTACGACGTGTATGTGTTGACTCGTATCACGTGTAGGTGTTGACTCGTATCACGTGTATGTGTTGACTCGTATCGTGTGTATGTGTTGACTCGTATCACGTGTAGGTGTTGACTCGTATCACGTGTATGTGTTTACTCGTATCACGTGTATGTGTCGACTCGTATCGTGTGTATGTGTTGACTCGTGTCACGTGTATGTGTTGACTCGTATTGTGTGTATGTGTTGACTCGTATCACGTGTATGTGTTGACTAGTATCACGTGTAGGTGTTGACTTGTATCACGTGTAGGTGTTGACTAGTAACACGTGTATGTGTTTACTCGTATCACGTGTATGTGTTGACTCGTATCGTGTGTATGTGTTGACTCGTATCACGTGTATGTGTTGACTAGTATCACGTGTATGTGTTGACTCGTATCACGTGTATGTGTTGACTAGTATCACGTGTATGTGTTGACTCGTATCACGTGTATGTGTTGACTCGTATCACGTGTATGTGTTGACTCGTACGACGTGTATGTGTTGACTCGTATCACGTGTAGGTGTTGACTCGTATCACGTGTATGTGTTGACTCGTATCACGTGTATGTGTTGACTCGTACGACGTGTATGTGTTGACTCGTATCACGTGTAGGTGTTGACTCGTATCACGTGTATGTGTTGACTCGTATAGTGTGTATGTGTTGACTCGTATCACGTGTAGGTGTTGACTCGTATCACGTGTATGTGTTGACCCGTATCACGTGTAGGTGTTGACTCGTATCACGTGTATGTGTTTACTCGTATCGTGTGTATGTGTTGACTCGTATCGTGTGTATGTGTTGACTCGTATCACGTGTATGTGTTGACTCGTATCGTGTGTATGTGTTGACTCGTATCACGTGTATGTGTTGACTCGTATCACGTGTATGTGTTTACTCGTATCACGTGTATGTGTCGACTCGTATCGTGTGTATGTGTTGACTCGTATCACGTGTATGTGTTGACTAGTATCACGTGTATGTGTTTACTCGTATCACTTGTATGTGTTGACTCGTATTGTGTGTATGTGTTGACTCGTATCACGTGTATGTGTTGACTAGTATCACGTGTATGTGTTTACTCGTATCACGTGTATGTGTTGACTAGTATCACGTGTAGGTGTTGACTTGTATCACGTGTAGGTGTTGACTAGTAACACGTGTATGTGTTTACTCGTATCACGTGTATGTGTTGACTCGTATCGTGTGTATGTGTTGACTCGTATCACGTGTATGTGTTGACTAGTATCACGTGTAGGTGTTGACTTGTATCACGTGTAGGTGTTGACTAGTATCACGTGTATGTGTTTACTCGTATCACGTGTATGTGTTTACTCGTATCACGTGTATGTGTTGACTCGTATCGTGTGTATGTGTTGACTCGTATCACGTGTATGTGTTGACTAGTATCACGTGTATGTGTTGACTCGTATCACGTGTATGTGTTGACTAGTATCACGTGTATGTGTTGACTCGTATCACGTGTATGTGTTGACTAGTATCACGTGTAGGTGTTGACTTGTATCACGTGTAGGTGTTGACTAGTAACACGTGTATGTGTTTACTCGTATCACGTGTATGTGTTGACTCGTATCGTGTGTATGTGTTGACTCGTATCACGTGTATGTGTTGACTAGTATCACGTGTAGGTGTTGACTTGTATCACGTGTAGGTGTTGACTAGTATCACGTGTATGTGTTTACTCGTATCACGTGTATGTGTTTACTCGTATCGTGTGTATGTGTTGACTCGTATCACGTGTATGTGTTGACTAGTATCACGTGTATGTGTTGACTCGTATCACGTGTATGTGTTGACTAGTATCACGTGTATGTGTTGACTCGTATCACGTGTATGTGTTGACTAGTATCACGTGTATGTGTTGACTCGTATCACGTGTATGTGTCGACTCGTATCACTTGTGTGTGTTGATTAGTATCACAAGAATGTGTAGTTTCTTATTGTGTGTAACATTCCATCTTCTCAATTGCTTAACAAATCCTCAAATTGTTTTTGGTGGGAATTCCGCGCGATGTTACTCACCATGTTTGAATTTGACGGTACAGAATATGGCAGGAGGAAATAACACTGGTAGCAGTACCTACAACAACAAAAAATATTAGTACCGTGTTCCGTTAATTAAACAAGGTTATGAACTGATGTATTGGTGACTATCATAATGTGAATTACTTCACTGAACTCGACTCTACAAGAGTGTAATGAACATGTATTAGTTACCTTATGTGTGAAAGGATACTTCATGTCGCCATCCCATCTATTATCTAAAGATCTCTGGCAACTAGCATGACCTACAAATCGCTGAAACAGATAACGTAAGAGCGTTTAGGGTCGCCATTACAGAAATTGCTCCCTCAATTTCACTCGTTTAAGATGTGAATAACCGAGAATTTTGTTAATGTTTTAAATAACTTTGTTCGATAATGTATTTTGAGAAATATAGTAAGATACAATTTATCGTGAAAATTATGTTAAGATTGATGCTAAAACAACACTTATTTCACCATGAAACATGCTTTAAAAATACTGAAAGTTATGCACGTGGTTCCTTTAATGTTTTCCGAGTAGTGGAATACAATTCCCAGAGAAACAAAACTATTAGCCGTGGTCACATTTCACCCTCGTGGTAACAATACCTTACAATCAGCCAAAGCTCCTAGTTCCAACATGTTTAGATTTCCCAACAACGGCAGCCTTCGCTCCACAAGTTGTAACGCATAGTCGTCGTCCAATGCCCTTGTCTCCGCAAGGACATTACATGCCTTGTCCTCGTACTCACTGAGCGAGAAGATATGTAATTATTACTGAGCTGTGCATAAAAAAGGCCGTTGAAGTGCTGATGGAAGTTGTGTTCACGAAGAAAGTTAAGTAACATGGAAAACACTGTAGATTACCCCCATTGAACAATATTCAGGATGTTAACAAAGATGGAATACAATATAGTACGGTGGCAACATATGAATATTTCTACTATCTACATAAATATGGTGTAAGAATTCAACACCGTATATAATCACAAGACACAAATCGCAACTACAAAGCGCAGTAATACTTACTCTGCCAGAGTTAAACACAATGCTTCATCGTCTGGGTCGGCGAATCCTTTGCTAGCTATACACTTGTACACTCTGCACGCAACAATAGCCAGGGAGATTGGGTCAGCGCATCGTGTCCAAAAGAACGACGCTAGTTCATACCTACACAGAATTATTGGTTTTATTATTATTAGTAGTAGTATTAGTATTAATATATTCATTTATTTTTTTCTCCAATGTGTTGATGTTACAGTTAGCATATATACATGACACATGACGCGTTGAGCAAATTATGAAGAAATTCCACCCACCTGTTAACAAGTAAAGCCCAAATAAACAACTCTCGGAATGGCCTCTTCTCGTATTTTTCTTCGACGTCTATGAGCAAACAAATCGTATGATTATTATGAATGCTCAACTAAATAAGTCATAGTGCCAGCCAAACAGCAGTAGAACTATTGACAGCTTGCGAATTTCGCACGACATTCTGCCCTCCGTTGCATTTTAAGACACACATATGTCTCAAGTTATTTTTTGTGGATAGTGGATAGAGTAACCCACTTGAGACGATTCGATGCGAATTTGGAAATAATCTAGCATTACGATAGATCATGTATGAGACTTTGGCTATAGGCTCCTTAGAATGGTCATTCCTATTTTAACGTTGAATTATTCATGAGCAAACGACGAAGCTTACAATACATATTTTGTGTTTATTTAAATTAGCCTACTCCAGTACTGTGCATGGAGCAATGCAACAGTCACTAGCTAGCTAGCGCCCTCTTGCAATTTACTCGAATCAGGCCCAAACTGTAGGTTTATATCTGTAGACCCACACTTTCTCGCAGTGTTTTTAATACTTACTACTCGGTGTGTAATAACCTCTCATCATGGATTTTAATTCTTCGTTGACACTGCGTCTATAAGACGGACAACTATTTCGAATCTGTTCAAAGGAAAAGACGCAATATATGTAAATTGTGCACTCAATATTCTTGAATTGAATTACATATTATACTATATATTTTTACTACCACAAAATTATATCTTGGCAAACACAATTTATTCCGAAGAACTAATTAAGAACAAAAAAAAATACTATTTAGACACTTCGGAAGAAAACCTCATTCCATATAATAATGGAGTTAGTTTAAAGCGGGGAAGGCTTCTGCTGCTCCTGTCGCAGACGGCCATCATAAATGTTTACAAGCTTCTACCCATTTTTAGGACGTGTTGTAATCGTCGCTTAGGTCTCAATTTCCGTGCGCAGGTGACCCCTCCCAATGCCCCCATTTTTCTACGAATATATCTCTGCCATAACGCGATCTTGTGCTTGTCGTTGATTGGTCGATGCGTCACAAAGTGTCGGTGTGTATGGAAGAGATACATTCGGTGTTCTGGTCGCAAGGATCTCCGGGAAGGAGAATGCCAAAATTAATTTAATTAGTTTCCACGAAATTTCATTAATAGGCGGTTTTCGGTGATTAAAATCTTAAGATCACACGATACACATCATCGCGGCGCAGCCCCCCTAACTACACAAAGATAAATATATATAATGACTCACCTCGACGTCCAATGCTAAACTGCTTTTACTAGCATGCTATAAAAACAAATGAGAAAATTACCATGACTCAACAATTTCCACAAACTAACAATGGTTTTACCACTAGTGTTTCACCAAACCTTGAAAATACTAATCATTAAACAATATAATAGCGAGAAAATAGCACTATACAATGTACTATGTAAGCCTTGAATATATTAAACTAAAACAAATCTTTCTTAATTTATGCAAATTCATCGCAACCTCAAGTGGTCATGTTTAACACATTACTGTTAGCCGTGTAATACCGTTGTTAGCTAGTATAGGCAGCATGCCCTCCCAGCCTAGAGAAGAATGGAAACACTGATTCAGCAAAACAGGGACACGTGGTCGTCTCAACTAACTTACCCAGTGATAGAGTTGATCCAATCGAAAGTTTGTCAAGTAATCATTTAAGACTAAGCCATGATCTAATAATAATCGTACAAATGTCACTCTGTTTTCCTTCTCAGATAGTGCCCTTGACATGAGTTCTTCTTTCTAGAAATGTAAAAAAAAATTGAAAAATTATCGACGGAATACGGGGGAGTTGTGTTATATTCAGTACATGCTTTATCTAAATCAAAGAGAGTGTGTAGTTGTAGTAAATATTGTGTAGTTAATTTGACATACGCGTCATGGAAGAAAAACAAAAACAATGTAGCAAAATTCATATGACTCTTAATAGTTGTGAGACTCATTGTCCTGCCAGTGTACGAATTCAACCCATATCCTACAAAGGCTTTTCACTGGATGGAATAGCTAATAACCTTGATATGATATGTAATGATTTTGTTTATTTGAACTAATGAATAAGCACCGAATATAAGAAGTGTAAATGTGATTGTGGTGTTGCACTGAAATACTGCGGCCAATTGAGCAATAATTATACGTATACATTGTATAACAGTCCCTCAAGGTGTCGAGGGACTGTATAACCTCAGACTTGTATTACTAGTCTGAGGTATAATCAACGTCCACTTTATAGAAGAACTCTTACGTCTCCGGTGGACAGTGCTAAATTATTCAATGACATCATCTCTTTAGCTATATCTCCTCGGTTCCAGTTGAACGCCAAATAAAAGTATTCTCGACTGGCACCTCGTGCTGAAAACAAAAATGAGTCAGATTCATTAGTTTGCATAGTGGGTTTGATAAGGAAATATATAACTATAAATATTTTAATATATTCTTGATATGACCTATAGTACGCACAAGTAGTTTGATTACATTCATGTTGTATATAAGCTCATACGCCACTGTGACAATACTATGAGGTTATTACGAGGATACCTGAAAGTATGCACGAAGCTGGAGCCTAGCTGGAGTATCACCGACGCGCAACGGAGGTCGATTCGCGGCGTACTGTCTGAGTGCATACTTTGAGGTATTCTCGTAATAACCTTATTATTATACATCTTTTCCTTCCAAGGATACATCATAAGAATGCCGAAAGTTTAGAGCAGAATCAGCAAACTTCTTTGTCTGGAGTCCGGTCAAACCCCGATGGCAGCCATGTTTGTTTTTATTATTTAGAGGACGCTTACGCGCGTAATCATTCCATATTTGGAATTCGCATTTCCTTATATGGTAGGATGAAAATACCCCGTAAAATACCGCAAAATTACGGAACGTTGTAACTTATGGCGTTACAGTAACAGATGTATAATAAATCAAGTTATCCCAAGGATTCTTTGTTTTTTTACTGCGTTCAGATCATTGAGTAAGTTATAAGATATATTGGGACATCGTCGCTATGATTAGGATATAGTTATATTGGGCGACTTTTCAAAGACGGTGTATGAGATAGAGAGGACACCCACCCCGTAAAAGTGCTTGAAGTACTGCAAAATCAAAACCTGCATTTTCGTTCAATTGGTCAGCATCATAGACCTCCACCTGCAATCGAAATATGTTGAATAAGTAATAAACATGAATAAGTAATAAACATGAATAACGAATATAAACCATACATCTCAGTTTTCGCCCTTAGCTGAAATGCATGCCACGTATGACGTGGAATGAATATATTTCTACATAGATACATACATGCTTAAATACATTTCATAGCAATAGGCTGTTATTTACCAGATCCTTTCCTTCAATGATGTCACTAATATAACCTAGAAGCTCCGCTAAATGTCTCCTTTGTTCATCTGGGCTTTCACCATCGTGGGCTACTTCCACCATCTTTTCAAAGTAACCACCGCTATATTTGTCTTTAGTCACCTGGCTAAAAATTAATAATTATATTAATATATATATATATATATATATATATATATATATATATATATATATATATATATATATATATATATATATATATATATATATATATATATATATATATATATATATAATTTCTTTAATACACGGGAGACATTTAAAGCATACCTAGTATCGGTTTCTGGTACTTCTATGGAAGAACATACTTTTGTTACTATGGAAACTTACTCTATATTTTCGCAGTGTCTGCATGCATAAGATAGATAGTCCGCTGCTCTCCCGGTACCTTCGCACAGCACCACGGGAATTCTTCGTTTCAGTGCGTTCCTGACTGCCCGTGTGGTGTCAATACCTCCTTCCATCTGTATCAGTACACCAGACGCAGGAGCCGCCCCTACATAATGTAAATCAGGTTAAGTGCGATCATTGCTTACCATTACAGAACAGCAAACACATAAATTTATATTTGTTTTACCCTGAACAATAAATACTATGTAGTACCCCTTAACTCACCTGTTGTCAGGAGTTTTTGCAGTTCGACTCTCAGTTTCACACGAAACCGTTCCTCGTCGTCTTTGTCTTTTCTACTGACGAACACGAAGTGTGTGTGAAAAGGGTTGATGGGTATGGGTCCACTGCTCTTTATTGGCAGCACAGTATAAGTCGACGAGTAAAAAGTCTGAAATTAGAATATATTTTAATTAGAGCCCTGTTAACGCCGTGTATTACGTTGTAGGAGGGTTATTGGTTTTAATTTCATAGTAAACAATTGCGTGATGCGGGTTGACAATTGTGTCAACAACCAATATAAAGGAGTATACGGTGTCAAAGAACTTATCTACTATACCCAACCTTACAACTTTCTTTGGTATGGTGTGGGGGATGCAATAACAATAAGATTTACATGAAAACGGCGAGTGTGCGTTATTGATATCATATCACATAATTTATACCAACTCACACAGAATTAATGTTGTAATGTTGTGTTTTGTCATCGAATCACATATCAAGACTGTTTCATGTTAATCGTGTAAAACAACATTGCTTCAAGTTTCGGAATGTGGAAGGTACTAGTATATTGCCCATGTGAGCGACAAATCCTCGGACATCCACATGAAAGTGACAAACTTCCACCGTTATATCAGTGTTGATATATACTCCACTTTAATTCTTATTTCCACGTTATCTCACCTTAGATAATAATAATTGTGATTGTGCAAGTGCCGCACTCTCTTTCTTGAATGGTCTACTCTCCCGCCGTGCCGGTGACGACCCCGGTGTGGCCAGCAATGTAGTTTCCGTCGCTTCGTCGTCGGATATATCGTTACCACCCTTGGCAGACATCGACAATCTCCGTTCCTATAAAACGTTGAGATGAAATGAAGTACGACATTTACCATGCTCATTCGAAACATTCAGTACTGTACGTTTTGTTTTGTTTCTAAAAGTTTTCTTTAAAAATGTTCAAACGCTTGCTAAGATTCAAATTCGAGACATCGCAAACCGTTTTCTATATTTCTACATTTAGTGTTTAATATGTTAAGTAGTTTTTGTGCTCGGCTTGATTTCCAGTCTTTTTCTCGCCTCGTCTCAATGGTTGTCATGTATTGCAGTTTGTGTCAGCCGCCCTCAACGGTGTTTGTCTGAAACGTGGCGAGACACATACTTCCTTGTCACAAGCGGCTTGTCGGGCGCCCGTTGTCCGCCACAGCAGCACAGAGACACGGGACTGATTCCGTGTCAACTTGTGTTCATGTTTCTTGTACTTGGTTTTATGTAATCACTATATAAGTTATATATAGATGTGTATAGCATCATGCTGTATCAGATAAACCGTTATTATACTATCTATGGTATATACTCGAATAATAATAAGTAGCTTTAAAGCGGAGGGGTCATCATCTGCGCACGCGCGGGAATTAAGTCCTAAGCGAGGATAACAACGCACGCTAAAAACGCAAAGGCTCATGGGTAGACGCTTGTTTGTAAACAACGACATGCTATGGCCGTTTGCCACATGCGCAGGTGCCCCCCCCCCCCCCGCTTAAAAAAAACAAACAGAAAAATATGAAAAATGAAGTATTGCTGACTATAATGTAGAGGCATTCATAGACTTGCACACATTATCTTGTTCATTTGTTAGTGTTTTTTATTTCAGTAATAAAATATCATGGGAGTTTGTAGATGGCGATTTATATTTTATTTTATTAAAAATAAAACAAACAAAAAATAATAAATATGAGACTGTAAGCAAGTCTGATATTGTTCCATCATACCCCTTTCTAAAGACTATTCCCATGTTTACATACCTCTGTCTCAGTGTCAATAATGTTTTCTCTGCCGTCGACTTCGTGCCATGACGCAATTCCTATACAGTGTACTTTATGGCGTGCCTTGACACTGACACGTTTCATAGCATCGCCGACCACATTGACCACGCCCATATCGGTCCCTGCCGTCAATAACCAACTCTCACAAGTGGCTTGAGTCAGCTATAGAGGTATAACAAAACAGTAATATTTAGACTAAGTTAGGTGGGCCATAATAAACAACCGAACACACAAATCAGTCAGCATTACTTGACTCAACTGGGGAGGTCAAACTTGAGCAAACTTTCACCGACTTGCAAAATTGGTGAATTGAATAGGCTGAGTATATTACATTTGTACTTCACCGGTATATACTTGAATCTCGTCATTGTACCGAGTGCCATCTCAGGTGAAAACTTAAAATGTATTGTCAAGTCGATTTCTACAATATTGTTTGAGCACAATGACAAGAATACGGCATTGATCGTTCCTTTCTTGCGGCAGAGGTCACGTGACACTATGACTTCTGTGTAAACACGCATTTTAATGATTATCATAGTTTGTGTTACATAAATGTCTTGTTTCACGACTTAAAACATACCCAAAATGAACACCGAAAACAAAACAAAAAAACAATTAAACGAGAGAACTTTACAGTTACAAGTATAGCTCAAATTTTCTGAATAGGATTTTTTTACGAATAAAACAAAATTCGCCAATCTCACTGTCTATCTCAGAATATGGTCATACTGTTAAAGGGTCAAGTTCATTGTCATAATCACTGTTTACATTTCAAGTACGATATACCAGTGGTATTTGACAATTACATTGTACCAACAGTAAGTATATTGCTGCCGCGTTTTTTTTTAAGAATTATCTAAAATGATATATTGCACGTAATACTGAGCTGAAGATACATATCTGGCACCACATACGTACACTTATAGTAATATGCCTTGTCATAGAAAGTTGATTTATTATAAATTGTATATAAAACATGTTTGTAGTTTACAAAGCCCTCTACGGCCAGTCCTCCAATTGTATTACCGAAATGTTTCATGCACGGGTATCACTTCTGTGCACTGTGCGATAATCGTCATACTCTTTACTTGTGAATCTAATGTTACGTTTAAAAACATGTGGCGATACGGCCCTGACAAACCATGTAACAAATGGTCCAATATTAATGAGTTCAAAGTTCATTTGAAAATGTATTTGCAAAGCATATGTAAAGCATATGATTTGTAATTATTTTTTTTGCAGTTATAATTTATGTCATGCGCTCTTGGTCAGTTGCTACTGTAAATAGAGCAATGCTAGTAAATTTATTATTAATATAACGCAAATGTTTACCCCATATGTGTTTACTTTGTAAGGTTATGTGGCTGAGAAATAAACGAATTGAAAAACGAAACACACAGTTCAGCTATTCATGATTGCGTGGTCGGGGGCGAGTGAAATTCATATGCAGTTGCAGTTGCAGTATGGGAACTAGTGACTTAACCCCGACCAGTGTCACGGAAACCGATGATTTTTTTATTGGCTTTAAATATATGTAGGATTATTCTGAGGTAAATCATTTTTTTTTAAATCGACCGCCTTTTGATTGTTTTAATATAACGAGTAGAAATATTACACATAGCATACCACTGCTGTGTTACGTGATACCTACTCTGTTCAATCCGTCGATGAATATTTGACGATGTTCGTCGCTAACTCGAAACCGACGTGAGCCACCAGCGACAGCTATCACTAGTTCCGGTTTGGGTATTTTCCATTCATCCAGCATGATCCGCAAAACTTTCTCTGCGGCACGACGGGGATCATTCTCACCCGTTACCAGGACAAACTATAAGTGCGAGTAAAACCATTATACAAACTTTATTACACAACTAAATCATCAGAGGATTTAGTAAGGTAAAGAGAATAACAAGACATAAATACTATAATACATGTATGTCATAAACTGGTCATAGTAATAACTCGTACTCATTCCCGGGAAAGGAAAAAGGAAAACAACAAACATGTAGTTTGTTTGTTTGTTTTTTTAAATTGAACGGAAAGATTACACTGAAAAAAATATCATGTTTAAAATGAAGTTGGGTTTGGTGACTAACCCGTTCATAACAAACGGGCCAATTTGAATAATAACTGAGTGAAATTCCCTGATCCGGAGAGACCTTAGTACGTCCCATGCAGTTACATCCGATACGCCATGACGTGCATTGATTGGTCAACTCAGATACTTTTAGTGGTGGAAATTCAACACATGGTTGCACATTATAAATATAAGTATCACTTGCCTTGGCGGGTTCCCTGTTCCGCTCTGATCGCGTAATAAACTTGATTTCTCCTTTGCAATATACCATTATCCCAGTTACATTCCACCGTATAATTAGTTACACTGTGAACTTGTGAAAAAAAAACATGACATGAGTAGTAACTCAGCGAGTGACATGTTTTCATTTCAGTCATTTTCCGTTTAGCTACGGAAATTGGGCGGGTGTTATAATGGGTTCACTTATATTATTTTGTTGTTGAAAAATAAAATATAGACATGTTGACCAGCCTGGTGTGTCAGTAAAACGTTCTATACTAGCATATAATTTCTCTTTACTGTAATTCTATACTCCGGGACAAATCGTATCACGGTTTGTATTGACATAATCATTTATTACGGAATACACCGCAAAGTAAATTTCGTTTTTGATCAGACATCATGTACATTGTCAGCCCCCAGTTGCTATATTGTGGTGGTTACTGACTACGGTAAATCAAAGCTGGCACAACACGCAAAATATAAAACAATCTATCGACCTGATAACCGTAAGAATTGCTTTTACCATGAATTCTAAATTTTAATCGGTATTTACTATCCAATATAATTACCCAGTTTGAGAGAAGTAATTTCAAATCACAAAGTTTCTGAATAACTTGAAGATTCCATGCATACGCCGTATCATCGGTGCATTAAAGCTCCTGGCGTACTGCATAGCAAGGGCAGCGTAGTGGCACAACTGGGCGTAATACAGAATTCGTATCGATCCGTATACAGCGTGTGCCTGACAGCATTGTCTCAACTGTGTGTTACATATGTTATGTCGTTGTTATGGACCCTGACAACTGAGTTGGGCGTTAGTCTATTGTATTACCATACGGCATTCACAAGGTCAACACTACTAGTATATGAAAGGACAAACATGTCCAGATGACTCAACACTACTTCATTTAATGCTCTTTAAAAGTGCTATTCACATTTCTCCCTCAGCCAAGCGTCGTTCGTTGAGAACTGTGACTGACGACAATGATATAACAACAGCCTGTGTGTTCGAGAAACGCCCCGCCCATGTGTCAGGCTAATACTCGTAAATACACATATCTTCAACGTAAAAAAGAAACCGTCAAGGAGTGTTCAGGTCGGTCGGTGACGTGCTTGTTTTAGATATTACAATTATTACATACCGTCCAACCTTTCTCCCCAATACTTGCTTGGACATGACACGTCGTGTGTTTAATTGATAGGATAAAATTATAGTAGAAATAAAAGTTTTAAGCACATGTCGTCCAGTATTTACTTTCATTTAAGACATGGCATTGAATAAGCTACATGTGAACTATAGTGGCATGCGAGCGTGCTTACCCGATTTACGTTGTCACTGTGACGCTTTCACCCTCGTCGGCGCCTGCTTGTAGTGAATGTGGTACCAATATACAATACATACACATACAGTATGGATGTTGCTTGAATCCGAATAATTTGACGTTGTTACGAAGATATGGTCGCGCAAGTACGCGTCGAAACGGCCTCTATTATGATCCAGTGAGAAAGTATTTCAAAGGCCAGTGAACCAATAGTGTTAACCTAATTAAGGGCGTCCTCTATCGGCCTTTCTACGCTTGGTCGCTCTGTCACAAATTGTGACAACGAAAGTTCACTCACCAAGATACAGAAAATAGAGACTTCCTGGAATCCTGTAGCCCTTATTGTAACTATTGAATTACTCTAGCCGATAGGTACCAGAACTATCAATTGTTATTTTGTTTTTTGTTTATCTGTGTTTTGTAGTTTGTGCAGTTTTGTATTTTAAATATTTATAGTTTGTATATATTTTGTAATGTTAAGAATGGAAATAAATATATTATTTCTTATCGCTACCTTGAATATGTGTATAACGAGATAGAAATTTGGGCTGTGTATCGATTCCTCCATGATTGAGAACGCCTCTTGAGTCGGTCAGTACACCATAAATTTGATCTTATATTTCATTTCGTGTAATTATTCAATGACCTAGAAGTTGAGTATATTTTAATAATCGATATGATTGTTTTCAGGTTTGTTTTATAAAGTTTTATAAAGAAGAAACAACAAACAACTATTGAATTCTGTGCAACTGATGCGGGGACACTGAAGACGGAAAATCACATATTAATTCCTTGTAACGTTTAATCAGATTTGCAGGTTCTATCAGAGTTTTTTTCTATGGAGCCACGCTGAAGAAGCAAAACCACATATTAACTGCCGTCTTGAAAAGTCGACGTGCCGTGAAGCTAAACAGCAAATCCTGGAGCAACTCCAGGTTACAAGCCAATAAGGAGTAAACCGGGGGGGGCAAGGGTTATTTTCGTTCAACGTAATTGAAATATTTTTTGTTCGTACAACGCAAATTGAACAAAAATAAATTCCGTAATTCTGTAATCACAGGCTAGACGTACAACGTAATCAATCAAATATTTTTTTCGTAATTTTTCTCGGTACGTACAAGAATTTACATCCAAATAAAAAAAGTCGTAAAGAATAATCCAGGAAAATTACATTTTCGAAACTGTAAAACCACTAGATGACACAATTCACTGCAAAATTCAATTTTCCCTGTAAACTGTAAAAACGTCTTTTTTCCTTGTAAATTGTGAAAAAAGCCCTTTTTATTTATCGTAAGTCTGTACCAGCTACCCCCCTTGTCCCCCCAACCAAGTGTAATTATTTTTTTTTATATAATAATATTCGAAAAATTAGATTTGTTTATTATAATTTAGTAGCAACACCTATTTTTAATACCAAGTCAAACCGACATTTTTCATCTTATTACAACATACATTCAATCAATAGCAATGGTTCTTCTACAGCTTCTGCAAGTCGTGAGGTTTAGCGCGCCATTGCAATTACGTCACCAAGATGGGCCTTAAATTTATTTCTATTTCTATTTTGTTACACACATATTTGAGGCAGTGATAGGGGATAATAATTAGTTTGTAAGTAAGACATTCTTAGTAATTTATTATACATGTAACTATAATAATTATCATGTAACATGTATTACATGTAACTTTATTCCTTTCATATTTTACAGGAGCAACGACACTTCGAAACAAACCACTTTGGCCTACTAGGTCACTGCGCACACAAGGTCAATTCGCAGTCACTTAGTACCACACCGCGGGTTCATTTTATATAAAATCACTTCGTACTGCATGTGCACTACAGTTAATATTTCAACAAGGAAGGTATTTATTATAAGTAAATAACATGTTGTATGGAAGAAATATACACAATGGTCAATTCATAATAGCATTGGTTATTTTGCATTGTGATGCGAGATGTATGGTTACGAATACCAAGAAATTACAACCAAGTACTGTAAGTCTTGTAGCGACGTCGTATTTAGGGGTCGTGGCGGAACAAATCTTCCTCGAGTTCCAAATGATACACAGCTTTAACAATTGCAAGAGGAATATTCTTGTTATAGTTGGACGACGAAACGCCAAATTTACGGAGAAAGTCTTTGAGCTGTGGCACCGGCATTCTATCGAAGTCAGCTATAGTCGAAAACGTGAAACAGATACAAGAAATCAATCGGAAATTTAACGCACAAACCCAGCACACTCAGGCTCAAGATTTAGCGCCATTTTGAATCAAAGTTTGACGTGTATCACGTGACTAGCAACCGGTTGCTAGGCAAATTTATATATTATTAGATATTATGTTATTAAAAACATACTTCCGGGCAGCGAATAGGTAACTCGTGCCACTATAGGCAGCTTTATTTAATCGCTATTTATAGTAATCAGCTAGACCCGTACGAAGGAAATGTGTGGTGCGAAGAAACTGTTACAGTACGTGAAGTGACCGTGTGGTACAAAGTAACCGTGTGGTACGAAGGGACTTGGGATGATGTGATTTTGTTACGAAGTGACTGTAACATTTCAAATTGTATTGGAAATTAGAACTGGAGTCTTATAATACCTTAGTCTAAACAGTTTGTACTATGGTCTGAGATAAAGCCAGTCACTGTTACACTGTTACACTCGCCAACATATGGACGAGGTGAGTGGCGTTTCTTACACCCTTACGTCAGCGAAGCGCTTCACCACTGGAGGGCAACACACCTCCACCAATCACAATCTGCCGTAAATATGGTCTGTGGCACTAAAACAATTATGTTTTGGGCTTCGTTCGTTCATCGTCATTTCTCGGACAGGCATGTACTGTATGTCCTGGTTCAAAGTTAGTACAAAGACATGTCGTAATGGGACGCATGTGAAGGTCTCTTTTTTTAAAGTTTGTTGACGTTTGACCGACTGGCGGGCATCGTGCCCCCCCCCCCCCCCCAACAGCAAAAATCAACATTTGGACTTGTCATTGATTCAGACTTGTCATTGACATCACTCATGGTGAGTTACTGATGTACGTCATTTTGTTTCATGACTTTCGTTTATTTTACCCGTTTCGATTACACATTTACAGATTTTGTTTAAAGCGGGGGTATCATCACCTGTGCATGCGACAGTCTGCCATAGCGTGTCGTTGTTTACAAAAACGCGTCTACCCATGAGCGTTTGCGTTTTTAGCGTGTGTTATTATCGTCGCTTGGGACTCAATTCTCTCTCGCGCGCGCAGGTGACGACCCCTCCGCTTTAAATTTGGAACAATAGCAAGGCATTATGGGTTGCATGTTGTCTTCAGGTATGTTTAGATTTCAATGAAATTTACTCGACTGGTAGCGATTTTCGTTGGTTTTATTTTTTACTATGTTTTTGATCTACATAGTACTTACTTTATTTTATTTCAATAAATTTCACGAATTGTCATTTGTAATGTCACTGGCAGAAATTATAAAACCACAAATCAAATAATATAAACTGCGAACTTACAGTTTTACAAATTTATTGAATAACATCAACATTTCCAAAAATACCAAGAAATGTTGAATCTGCGCAA
The DNA here is from genome assembly GCF_978046115.1 of Saccoglossus kowalevskii. Lineage (NCBI taxonomy): Eukaryota > Metazoa > Hemichordata > Enteropneusta > Harrimaniidae > Saccoglossus > Saccoglossus kowalevskii. Next base: position 11,946,347 of record NC_140650.1, on the reverse strand, counting down.
GATGAAAGACATTATAACTTCTTTTGTAAAACCAATATTATAATAGGGCAATGTTATTTTAAGTTGATCTAATTCTTTGCGATATTTATAACATAATAACATATATCATCACAATGGTTGAGACTGGTGCAAAAAAAAATCACAGTAATTTGGCGTTTCAAAATGCGAAAATGTCTCCGACATACAGTCAGTTACACCACGGTTACTAGTACATCCTAAATCGCATAGAAGATTTCAAACGCTAAATACTCTATGTAAATTTCGTACATCAATCATCATTATGTGACCTAAAAATTGTTTTTTCGCAAAACGGTCATGCCCACCTCCAGGATTTCAAATAGAATACTTTTGGGCATTCATATCGGAAAATTTTCCCGATTTGCGACAACCATGGTGCAAAGTCACGGTTAAAATGCAGTATCCATCACGTATTAAACTATGATTTAACTATTTTTTTAACACTCATTAGTCGCTTCAAGACAGTCGTGGTACAAGTTAGCTTCGAAGTAATCATTGACAATTATATCGGATTATATGTCAACAAACATCACGTGACGATGAGGTCAGCTGACTAAAGGTCATCCAAAAAGGGCAAGACTTGTTCCAGTCCGCCATTAAAGAGGTAAGTGTCATATGCAGACGCGCATCAAAGTCAAAATCGACCAATAGGGTTGAGCAAACTATGCTCACCAAATCAGATAAGTAAGCTGTGACCAAAGTTTAAGGGCACGACCATTGCACTTAATGGGGAATCTGTTCACGTACAACACTATTATTTACATATACCGGTAATCTATAGAGGTTTTACAGTGCCACTTGGGGCAAACCAATACATTTTAGAGTGTATCTAGCATTAGCTCGTGGTGGGGAAGGGCTATACATTGGGGTGAATATATTAAATTTTAAAGGGTACCGGACTTTGTACATAAAAAAAATGTACTATGTACAAACATGGCAAGTGCCTCCCATTGCCAATAAACACATGTTACCATATTCGGTTTTGAATAGAAATAGTAGTTTTCAACATATACTTCCAAAGATTTAACTCCTAACCTGCTGAAAGCATCAATAGACATATACCAGTTAAAATTAAGCATCAGCAGATGAAATTTTAAGCAGTAATTTTTTTGTATCATCATTAGCATACATGTATTTACTGTAATACTAATATGATTATCAAATCATGTCACATGACCTTTGCATTATAATTAATATTAAACAAAAAAATTTTTTTACAATTTTTAAATCTTCAGAACCATACACACTTATCCCCTCAAATAGGTTTAATTTTTAGGAACACTTGCAATAACATTCATATTCTCTCTAGTAGCTGATCACCATAGCAACTCCTGGCAATAAAGCGATGGACATCATTGATGAAGACTTCCTAACCTGTTCCATCTGCTTTGAAAGATACAAAAAACCTCAAATCCTTCCATGTCTTCACACATTCTGCAGTGTGTGTCTGGTTACCTTGGCTGAGAAAAGGGGAGGGTCGCTGAATAGGTGTCCAACCTGTAACGCAGAGTGCGAGTCAGACCAACTGAAGGATAACTTCTTTTTAAGTAATTTAGTTGAAGAGTTCAGCAAACAAAGTTTAACTTCAGGTGAAACTCCTTTGCAGTGTGAAAGCTGTGAGGACAAAACAGCTTTTCATCACTGTTTGGACTGTTCACAGCACTTCTGTGCAGACTGTTTAAAGGTACATGGTAAAATGGCTGTAAGTCGGTGCCATCAAGTGGTGACTATTGAAGATTACAAGAAAAATAAATCAACAAATCTGTGTAAGCCAGAAGTCATGATTCACTGTCAATACCACGTTAGAAGCGAGTTGAAATTCCAATGTGAGACTTGTCAGGAGGTCATCTGCTCTGACTGCGCAGTCATAAAACACCGTGGAACCGAACACGTCTTGAGAGATTTAAAGGAAGTTGGGAATGAACAACGCAAATGCTTGGAGAATATGGTAACTGATATGAAAAGGGCCAGGGAGCAGTTAGAAGATAAAATAATAAAACTGTGCGTAAAACGTGATGAACTAAATCTTCATGCTAAAAAGGAGGAGAAGAATATTTCATCACAAGCCAAGGAGCTGATCGAGCAAATCACGATGGAAGAAAAGGTCATGATAGAGAAATCAAAGAAACAACATGACATTAGAATAAAAAATAATGATATGAACATTGAAGAGTTGGAGTCCATCAAAAGCAGACTTTTTAATGCACACAGCTATGTTGAAACGCTAATGCACCATGGGAATGATGTACAACTGCTGAGAACCATGAAAGAGACCACTAACCATTTGGAGCAACTGATCAACCAAGAACCAGAAGCCATTGAAGTTGAGGCGGTTATCGAGTTTATGCCCAAAACTTATAATTCTGGCATCATTGGTGAATTTGGTACAGATGTACATGTATGTATATCATAAAACTATATATACTTGATAAGGTTTCACATAATTGCATTCAATTAAATTTTCAACAACATTATTCTAATGAATTATTTGCAATGCATGATATCACAGAATTGCAATTCAACTCAATTGGTGCTTGAGACCCACAGCTTACACTGTCAAGTAAAAAACTGCTTACTTTCAAAATTTGAATGCACTGAGACAGCAGAAACATTATTAGAGTTATGGACAAGTTATGGACCTCTAGCTTGTTTTTTGACCGTTTAAAATCAAAATTCTGCAATTACGTTTTTGTATTTAAATATTGCTCAACACTGGTTAGTTTGTTAATAAACATAAGATATTAATAAACATAATATTATAATAAATTATACAGAAAAATAAATAATTATTATCTTTTGATATTTTTAATCTCAAGAAGGCCAGCAAAGAGATTCCAAATACTGTTGATGCCTCTACTGTGACAGAATCAGAAGGTACAGTCACAATAAATATTTGAATAATGTCATACTTTATTGTGTAGGGTGAGTGATGGCTGTTATCGGTTGATCACAGAAGCTACATATCTGCAGAGCATTGAAAATATATACAATTATACCAGTATCTTGTCTCATTGGTTGGTTTATTTCATGGACCGATTTGTTGTTGCGCAACAGTAGTAAGAGGCATGTTCACTAGGAGCCATAATCCAATGTCTATATATCAAAAGTAACTCTAATCTGCCATCAACATATTTATTCAGAATGGACATCATATTCATATTTTTTTTTTTCAGTTAAAAACCAGACTATCCATAATGGTGTTGTGTGTGACCGTTGTGAACAGTGTCCTCTTATTGGTGTACGTTACAAGTGTGGGTAAGTAATACAATATTGCATTGTGAGTAGGTGCTCTGGCTATTGCATTGTGGGTAAGTGACTTGACTATCCATACTGGTGTTGTGTGTGATCATTGTGATCAGTGTCCTCTTATTGGTGTACGTTACAAGTGTGGGTAAGTAATACAATATTGCATTGTGGGTAGGTGATCTGGCTATTGCATTGTGGGTAAGTGACTTGACTATCCACAATGGTGTAGTGTGTGATCAAAGTTCTCTTATTGGTGTACGTTACAAGTGTGGGTAAGTAATACAATATTGCATTGTGGGTAGGTGATCTGGCTATTGCATTGTGGGTAAGTGACTTGACTATCCACAATGGTGTAGTGTGTGATCAAAGTCCTCTTATTGGTGTACGTTACAAGTGTAGGCAAGTAATACAATATTGCATTGTGGGTAGGTGATCTGGCTATTGCATTGTGGGTAAGTGACTTGACTATCCACAATGGTGTAGTGTGTGATCAAAGTTCTCTTATTGGTGTACGTTACAAGTGTGGGTAAGTAATACAATATTGCATTGTGGGTAGGTGATCTGGCTATTGCATTGTGGGTAAGTGACTTGACTATCCACAATGGTGTAGTGTGTGATCAAAGTCCTCTTATTGGTGTACGTTACAAGTGTAGGCAAGTAATACAATATTGCATTGTGGGTAGGTGATCTGGCTATTGCATTGTGGGTAAGTGACTTGACTATCCACAATGGTGTAGTGTGTGATCAAAGTCCTCTTATTGGTGTACGTTACAAGTGTGGGTAAGTAATACAATATTGCATTGTGGGTAGGGGATCTGGCTATTGCATTGTGGGTAAGTGACTTGACTATCCACAATGGTGTAGTGTGTGATCAAAGTCCTCTTATTGGTGTACGTTACAAGTGTGGGCAAGTAATACAATATTGCATTGTGGGTAGGTGATCTGGCTATTGCATTGTGGGTAAGTGACTTGACTATCCACAATGGTGTAGTGTGTGATCAAAGTTCTCTTATTGGTGTACGTTACAAGTGTGGGTAAGTAATACAATATTGCATTGTGGGTAGGTGATCTGGCTATTGCATTGTGGGTAAGTGACTTGACTATCCACAATGGTGTAGTGTGTGATCAAAGTCCTCTTATTGGTGTACGTTACAAGTGTGGGCAAGTAATACAATATTGCATTGTGGGTAGGTGATCTGGCTATTGCATTGTGGGTAAGTAACTTGACTATCCACAATGGTGTAGTGTGTGATCAAAGTCCTCTTATTGGTGTACGTTACAAGTGTGGGTAAGTAATACAATATTGCATTGTGGGTAGGTGCTCTGGCTATTGCATTGTGGGTAAGTGACTTGACTATCCATACTGGTGTAGTGTGTGATCATTGTGATCAGTGTCCTCTTATTGGTGTACGTTACAAGTGTGGGTAAGTAATACAATATTGCATTGTGGGTAGGTGATCTGGCTATTGCATTGTGGGTAGGTGACTTGGCTATCCATACTGGTGTAGTGTGTGATCAAAGTCCTCTTATTAGTCCCCGTACAAATGAAGTTTGAAAACAGGGACTTATAATTCGGTCTCAGTCTGTCAAAACAGGTTTTGCACAAGTCAGTACTGAGCAATTTACCAGAATGGTCTTGTCTCAGTATTTTGTTCTGTATTAGTACCAATAAAGTTGGGTTTTCAAGGTTGTCATGAATTTTTAATATATTTTAATTTTGATTTTTTTATGCAATCAACATGCAAATATTTTCCATTTTTTCAAGCGGATGTTCTTTTAAAAATATTATTTGCCTTCATTTTGCCTGGTCTAATACTGCGGAATACTTTATTTTCACTCAGAATAAATTTTTGCAGAAGAAATGATTCAGTGAAAATAAAATCCATTGAATATACATTTTTAAAATAAATTTCATACAAAACACCGAAAAAGTCTATTCAGCGAAAATTATATCCCAGCTAAAATATTTTACAGTATTCTTTTTTTTCTTTTTACAGAAACTGTGATGATTTTGATTTATGTGAACAATGTGAACAATTAGAGAGAAGACTTGTACATGAAGAATCACATGTATTTTTAAAACTTGATCATGCAAATAAAAATGCTGGTAGATCTCGGACAGAAAATGGTTCCCTTGAACCAATGCCACTTTTGAGAGAAATTGTTTATAAATGGTAAACAACAAAACCACTTTAGAAGACATATTACTAAAGGATGATGAAACTGAACTGGGGGTTTAACATTTATTGAGTTTTATTATTATAATACACATTTTTGTAATTTACTGGTACTTATTTATTCATTTACCTGTAATATTAATTATTTTGTGAAGGCATGTTGTCTGTTCCCACTCCAGACACCAATAGAATATTTGCTGTTTTACACAACAAAGGGGCTCTAGTAGTTTTCATGCTACACTAAGTACAGGCCAAGATTTAAGCTAATCTCATATATTTGCATTTTGAACAGACCTAAATGCGTTCACACACAAGGGGAAACAGTTTCTAGCATGGACTAAAGAACGACTAAACTTGTTAAGAATATACAAAAATCTTCAGTCATTACAGTAGCTAGGTATTTTACCTCTTAGCCAGTGCTAAGGAGCTGAGCGTGAATGCTACTCATAAACACAAAGGAAAGTTTATTGGCTCAAAGTAGGATTTAGATCGTGTCATTATCCAAATTCCCCTTGGAAGAATTGTAAACACAAATGTTCATATGAACACTACTAATGAGGCAAATAGATCATATTGTGTTTGCAAAGACATAAAGATATGTTTCTAAGTATATGTTATTTTAGTGTAATTATAAAAGCAGAACTAGACAATCAGACTAAGAATTGTGAAAAATGGATAAAGATGATACAAACCAAATTGGTAAAACTAGAATTGAGATTTATTGATTGGAAAGGGTTATACCTTATTGAAAATTAACAGATATACTTGATGTGTTTCATAACTTTCATATTCCAGTTTGGAACAATTAGGAAATTGATATCACAATTATGATTTAAAGGGGAACCGCTCAATCCCATGGATTGCACCACATGCTCATTGGTAATTAACTCTGCCTCTGTCTAGTAAGTAAAAGAATGCTTATTATGCTCGCTTAATCAAACTGTGCAGGCATTTTGCATACATTAGCTGCCATTTTAAACTCATGATTTTTACATGTTGCGGCACGTTTCGACCGAAAACAACAACATTTACACATCAAAAGCCCAACCAGATGAGTGTAATCGCTATCGTACATATTCATGCCCCCATAGAAATGTATTTGAAATCACAGATTGATCTCTAAACATCGTAAATGGCACAATCCCCGGAGCTCTCGCCATGATGTGAGCGGCTTGGTTCAGATTAGCACACTAATTGCGGTGGCCATCTTTCCCTACTTATAGTATAGGTTCCCCTTTAAGTCTCCCAAGGAATGCATGCATCACTGGAGAGCTTTGTCAACCAACTTATGTTTATTCAGCCATTGTCTCATCGCTATACGTTGACAGATTCTAATCAGTGAGTATGTACTCTTTTGAAAATTCAACTCGTCATTTGGTTGTATATCCATTGCCATAGAGCTACTCTGATTGGACACATGTTTTACAGGTACACTGTAACCTCAATATAATGAACACCTTTATAATGAATTTCCTGATATAATGAACAGAGCAGGTCTCCCGCTCACAACAAACCCAATGTATTATGTGCTTCATTATAGTGAACATTTCACTATAACAAACTAATTGTATGTCCCCCAAAGAGTTTGTTATAACGAGGTTACAGTGTACTTTCAATCAAATCTATACCTTTTACTGACGTCAAATTCGCAACCTCTTTGGAGAATCAGTAACATGTTCCGAGCCGAGTAACTTTAGATGTAGTTTGCAATAGTTTATCATGGGGAATTCTAAATATTCATTTAAAATGTATTACACAAATATTAAAATGTACAATGATCAGTTTATTTCATTGTGATATTGATAACTTTCTGAATGCAGTGATTCACTTGTACTAAAAACTGCGCCCTCAATAGTTCAGTATTTGTGATCCATTCCTTTTTTGCAGCCATCACTAACTGTAATTCAATTTTTAGAATTGCACAAAACCTTCGGCAGCAGCCAGATTAAAGAGGAAATTCTCCATTGCTGGTGGCATCTGTCTTTCTTGAAGAGCTTCCAGTGTTATTTTAGGTGTACCGCCATCCTCACTGGGTGTTGCCAGGGTCTTCAGATTGTTGATTAAATCTTTTGTCTTTACTGCTATTTCCTAATTGTGATAAGACAAAAGTAAATTATTATTAATTCTGAATTAATAATGACTATTATGAGAAATATTAATTTCTAGAACAGCTTTATTGAGCAGACAGTTAACTTTATTTCACTTGATACATACTTAATAAAAATAAAAACGGAAATTAATAGTTATGAGAAAGAGAAAACGGGAAAATAGTTGCAACTAATTAGCAACTAATCGAGTTCAACAATTGTATAATAATTTTACATTAAATTACATTGATGACTGTTCTAAATGTACAGACTTTTTCCAGTTTTACTAATTTTCAAAATAAAGAAAATTATGGAAATAATATTCAAATATACAACACTAATGAAAACAGTTGATAGACTATAATTCAAACAGATTTTTTTAAAGTGTATCATGAGTGAAGAGTTTTTTATATGTTCTGGAACACTGTTCCAAACCACAGGGCCGACAAATTTAATAGATATTTGTTCTAATCTACATTTATCTTTTGACGGAAGGAGGATATTCTTTTTACCAAGTTCAAAAGCATCATCTAATGACAAAAAATATGATTTAAAATGTTAGGGGGGGGGGGTCTGTCATGAAGAACGTCGTGAACAAACAATGCAACTTGTAACTTGAACTGATTATATATATCACTTATGAGTGCCAAAATAAACTGACCATGAAAACCAATAATTTTGTTTCAGTGGGAATTTATAGCAAATTTTCATTAACCGTTTATTTGGCACCACCTGTAAAGCAATGTTTTTATTAATATTACTGAACTTCTTAATGTGAAAAGTATCAATATTTTATTTTAAGTCTAGTTATACTGACTAAACATCAATTTCTTACGATCAATTGAGATACTGTAAAATACTTTATTTTAGCTGGAATTAATTTTCGCTGAGAAGACTTTTTGGGTGTTTTGTATGGAATTTATTTTCATTGATTTTTGACAAGTTTAACGTAAAATATGGGAAAACATATATATTCGCTGGATTTTATTTTTACTGAATCATTCCTACAGCGAAAATTCATTCCAAGTGAAAATAAAGTATTGTACAGTACAACTTTTGGCTAGAACGGAACCAATGTATTGAGTTGTCTGTAATTTATTAACCTTTGAGCACCAAAGTCAACTTTTGTCACCATTCACAAAATAGTTCTATATACCATATGTGCATATTTATTAGGTAATTTGCATATCATTAACCCTTTGAGCACCAAAGTCAACTTTTGTCACCATTCACAAAATAGTTCTATATACCATATGTGCATATTTATTAGGTAATTTGCATATCATTAACCATAAAAGCACCAAAGTCCAAAATAATTTATTGAAAAAATTTAAACTTTAAAATTTAGAATATGTCGCATCAAAATTGACAAAAATTTCAAATGGTAAAGACAATGACATTGGGGAAATTGGTCAGCGGTAAAAAAGATTCATCTCTCTTCAATGCATTTTTGTTTTCCCCCAGTTTTTGGTCTATCATCAGATAAGAGTGTAAAAAGTATTGCTACATGTACTCCTTCTTTGGGGAATACAGGTTCCAAGACCCTGAGGTTTCTATGCATACATGTACATCTTCACTATAGCAACACCATTTGTTTCACCCCTCAGTAAGAAAGTGTACAAAGATGCAGGAGTCATTTCTGAAAACAAAACTAGGCTTTCTTGACCAAATTTGTCTTCACTTTTTTCTTATATTCTGGTAATGAACCCTTGGAGCCAACAGACAAAAATTTAATCAATTTTCAGTTTTTACACAAAAAATTGGCTTTTTTGTTTCAATTTTCTGAAGGAAAGTGCAGACTATAAATAGGACTATTTTGTGAATTTGTGATGAAAAGAGGGACCTGTTGGTAAAAAAGGTTATTATGATACCAGAAAAAGCCTTAGGCTTGCGAGTGGAATTTTGGGGAAAACAAACTGGTTTTGAAATGGAAATACCAACAATTTAGACTGTAAACTTTCAACAACTTTTCATGAGGTCTAATTTAGAATCAAATTAATGGATTCCTAATTATTATGCAAATTATGTTTTGTAAGTTTCTGTTACATGCAGATACAGTAAATTGTATTTGTTGTGTTAAAGGCAGATGTGCTTACATAAAGACTGAGGTCGAAATAAGTCATATTTTAATGATCTTTGACACAAACAAGGTAATATAATGTTCAGTGAGTAAGAAGTTATACATCAACTCTTTGTCCAATATAAAAGCTGGTTACATATATGTATTTGTATGGATGATTTTAATTATTCACTGGGTTTTAATTTGACTAATTTCAGCGATAAGTAAATTGAACATGTAAAATAACAATAAAAATCATTTGTGAAACTGAAACGCAGTGAATATGCTCAAATCTTCAAAATAGTGAAATTAAATGTTAGTGAAAATAAATGGTTTTACAGTACCAAATTTCATTGTAACATGATGAGAATATCAATGCTTATAATTCACGCATGGAATTCAAAAATACAAAACTCACCTTAATTATTTGCTGATCACTCTTGTCCTCATCCTGGGCACTCTGTACCATTAGCTGTGCTATATCTTTATGAATCTTACCCATATTAAAGGATTCTACATTGCAGAACAAATGAAAGGTGAAATAAGACTACATGTACATACAACATACAACGGTTGAAATCCACTATTATATTAAATCAACATAAACGTGTAAAAATAGAATGGCCTGAATCTTTGTTAATGTTAAACTGAATGACGACTTTTTGATTTTTCTGTTTTAGAATAATATAAACATCAGTCTTCATATGCACTGCAATGTCAAGTGGTTGAGTATCCTTTTGAACCAGTGATGTAATGTAGTTAAGCACTCTGCTTATCTAAACGTCAATATACACAAAGCCTTGAATATCATATGTCATACCACAAATAGGGAAGAAATGTGTTAACTCCATATTGAATTTTGCAAAGGATTGTAGGATAGAAAATTGAACTGTAGAGGGCATTTGGGGGAGGGGGGGCTCCCATGCAATGTTAAAAATGTACCACTCATGTACTTGACTTCCTGTGTGTTTGTTATCTCTACTTTTAACGTACTAAAGTGACTTCCCATTCTAGTAGTCAACCAAGCAACATTTTGTCTTTGTATCTTTCATTATATCCCACAACATCAGACTGCCAAGAGATCAATTTCAAAACAAACACAACAGACCTTACTTTCTGAAGAAACTTATGAAAAAGAGCATGCACTCACCTTTTACATGTGTAGCCACAATAATTTCATTATGTGGTACATTAATGAAGATATCATACAAATCATTCCTTGTTTCCAGTGTAGAATCTAAACTACCAATGATATATGTATTTGTTGTTGATTTTACATCAGTCAATTCTTCCTCATCAAGGTGCACATATGGATAAAGAATATTCCAGTTTTGTCGGTGCCAAACTAATGTGGGTAGTGCTCTGGTATAACAAAAGGAGACATTATTTTCACACAGCAGGATAGCTTTTATAATATATTGACAGGTGAATATAGCACATGACAGGTGAATATAGCAAATGACATGTGAATATAGCACATGACAGGTGAATATAGCACATGACAGGTGAATATAGCACACGGCAGGTGAATATAGCACATGACAGGTGAATATAGCATATGACAGGTGAATATAGCAAATGACGTGTGAATATAACACATGGCAGGTGAATATAACACATGGCAGGTGAATATAGCACATGGCATGTGAATATAGCACATGACAGGTAAATATACCCCATGACAGGTGAATATAGCTCATGACAGGTGAATATAGCTCATGACAGGTGAATATAGCACATAACAGGTGAATATAGCACATGGCAGGTGAATATAGCACATGGCAGGTGAATATAGCACATGGCAGGTGAATATAGCACATGACATGTGAATATAGCACATGGCAGGTGAATATAGCACATGGCAGGTGAATATAGCACATGGCAGGTGAACAAATCACAGCATAGAAGAATAGCAAAATAAAACATTAATCACTTGTATTGAATCAATGTCATGATACTTAAGCTTCATTATTTATTCATAAATCACATATTAGGTTATTATTCGACATAGATCACATTATGACATGATTATAGAATATGGATTACATGATGTGAATAATGCACATGTGGGTATTGCATATAGATCATATGACAAGTGAATATTGTACATATATCACATGACTTGAATATTGCACATACATGTAGATCACATGACAGATGAATGATACAAATAAATAACATTACAGGTAAATATTGCATAACATACATTTTAGGTGAACAGTGCACATAGATTACATTTTATGTGAACAGTGCACATAGATCAAATGACACAGGTGAGCAGTGCACATAGATCACATGACACAGGTGAACAGTGCACATAGATCACATGACACAGGTGAACACTGCACATAGATCACATTACACTGGTCATATTACACATAGATCACATGACAGGTGAACAGTGCACATATATTACATGACAGGTGAACAGTGCACATAGATCCCATGACACAGGTGAACAGTGCACATAGATCACATTACACTGGTCATATTACACATAAATCACATGACACACGAGAACACTGCACATAAATCCTATGATAGGTGAATATTACACAGATCACATGACAGATGAACAGTGCACATAGATCACATGACATTGGTGAAAAATACACAGATCACAGTACATTGGTGAACACTGTACATATATCACATGACAGGTGAATATTGCACATAGATCAAATGACATTGGTGAATACACATAGATCACACAACACTGGTGAATATTACACAGATCATATGACACAGATGAGTATTGCACATAAATCACATGACACAGGTTAACACTGCACATATATCACATGACACAGGTAAACACTGCACATAGATCACATGGAACAGGTGAATATTGCACATAGGTCACATGACACAGGTGAACACTGCACATGGATCACATGGCACAGCGAGTATACCACAAGATTGAAAGCATGGACCAACTGACCCAAGATTCATTGGCACGATTTTCTTGCATGTGTATACAGTCAACTCTCATTTCTTTCCTGTTTATTATTTGGATGGTATATACAATATATTGAAAAGTGAATTCACCTGGTGAACTGTAGTAATTCTTCTAATTTGGAGTGATACACTGCAACCCTTTTTTTTAATATTAATGCTGTGTAAATTAAAATAGTTTCTACACCAAATACTCTGATTACATCTGTACAGAAAAACCATAAAAAATATTTTAATTATGTACAAAAGGAAAATTTCAAAGTGTCCCAGTAAAAGTTTTTTTGTTTTGTTTTTTATTTCAGCCTAATCGTATTTTCTGACCACATTACAATGTGTTCCATATACAAGATGATGTAGATGAATATTGCCACTAATTTTTTCATAGTAATAGGTAAAACCTATTCCCAAAACAACTTATCAAAAATCTACCAAAATCTATGTTGGGCAAAGTTGTTAAGTAAAATCATGTTATTAATTCTTAGTATTTGCTTCAAAGCCAAGGGTTCTTCCAGTCAGTGGTTATTTAATTGCTATTTAACTTCTCCACTAATGAATGGAGATACATGTGCTAATAATATCTGTCCAATCATTTGTGAGAAAGTGAACCTGTATGTTTTAATGCATACATTTCTAAATATATTACCATGTAGCCATGCAAAACAAATGTGTCAGCAATCTAGCTTTTACAAGTCATATTTGTGTGGTGTAGATTTTCTAGCTTTTGATTTTCACCGGATTTCACATCTAATGTTACTTAAGTCTGTACTCCATACTTTATGCTCAAAAATATTGCATAACAGTTTGTTTGGAATTTGTGTTTAAACTGCAGCTCTGGGTATATAAAATGATATGCAACTTGCACTCCACATTGAAGCACCTGCTTGGATTGCTTCACAAAATCAATATTTTCAACAATCCTTATGTAATTTTTACATAATTTTTCTCTTGTATGCAACCACAAATCCAATTTCGACATTAGTTTAAATGAAGATTTGGGCAAGCAAAACAAGACTTCAAAATGACAGTCAATCATAAGATTATTCAAACCAATTCGTTAATCAAAAGTGCTATACTAGTATATGTACAACATGTCCTTTCAAAGCAGACAATGCAGAAAGTAAGATGTTTGAATTACGGTTAGCGCCCATGCCCAGGCAAGCGCCCACCCCCCACTTTTGCGCAATTTTTATATTCGGGGTCACATTCGACAAAGCGCCCACCCCTGCAAAATGCAACTAATTTAAAACTTGGTCTTGCGTAATGAATCTTGGTAATCGTTTTTATATGACACAGCGTGGATATCGACCGCTGTGAATATGTTGTGAATACGTAGACTCTGTGTAAACTACGCTTCAACAATGACCTGTAAATACAAGTAAAATGCGGTAAATATTTCATGCCATATACAGTTTACCTTTCAAAAATGGCTAGTTACCATTTTTTTTTTTTAAAAACCATGTCATTTATTCGCTGAAATCAATTCCAACAGATGGTACTTTGACATCAATAATTCATTCTGCATTGCGTAACCGGAAAGTCTTCGGGAATTTCCGAAGAATTGCGTCGGAACAACACAGCATTCTGATTGGTTAATAATAAACTTGACCCATTAGGTCAAAGGACGCTGCTGCAGGTCAAATCTGCAAATGTATCATGGCGGGAAGTGATTTTCATCGAGAGTTTGTGTACGATCCAATACATTCGTTAGTGGAAATAATGATGAGAATTTTGACTTCGACTGTGTTCCAACAGACTCTAATATTTTTAATTTCGTAAATTCTGGTGGTACGTAATTAATATTGTAATAAAATGTGCATATTTTTTGTTATCATTTCTGTTTCTTCATTGTAAAAATCAATGACAACGCAACTAATTATGTAATTTGATTTACCCTCAAAGATGTAATTATCCCCCTCAATCTGTCACATGATGAATCAAAATTTTCATTTGCAATTTTTTTCGACAGGGGTGCTCGGATAAGCACCCACCCCTAAAAAATCATGATTTTCTGAGTTGAGGCCCCTGGGCGCTAACGCGGTCGAGTACGGTATAACCTCCAATAGTATTTGCATTCGTAATAAATGATGTACTGATGCAATCGCAAGGACTGCTTAACCATGATTAGACTATGTGTATAGGGAAATGCATACATGTGCTACACGTAATGTTCACAACTATTGTTGAAAATACCATTTATATTTAAAGAATAAATCTATGATTATGAAAAATATATGACTAAGTTTGTTTTCAGACCTTTTATTGATGAAGCAATGTATGATTTTCTGGCATCGTGGTCTTCAACTGCAAATGTGCCATTGTCTACACAGGTGCAGGAACCTTTGGTCAGAACAGATAGATAACCTTGCAGCATTGTAGCAGGATTCCCTGTTTCTAAAAATAGTTTACTCAATATTTGGCACAAAGTCTTGTATTTTTCAGGGTTGTAGTCTTTTGAAAGCAGTACAAGAGAGAAATATTTTACCTGAAACAGAAATTTAAGTACTGTATACTGTAAAATACTTTATTTGAGCTTGAATTAATTTTTGCTGAAAAGACTTTTTGGATGTTTTGTATGAAATTTATTTTCACTGAGTTTTGGCGAGTTGAATGTAAAATACAGGAAAAATGTATCATTCCTTCAGCAAAAATAGCAAAAATTAATTCCAAACGAAAATAAAGTTTTTTACAGTATTATACTGTAGATTATAAACATTAAATGAGGTCCATTATAAAGAAATCAAAACCTACCGGGGGGGGGGGGGGGGTATTAGCATATGGGTTTATTACCTCAAGCTCATAGATGGATTGATAGATCTAGATATTATATCATACAAAGATTTGACTTGTAACTTGAGTGAATGGCTGCTAATTTGAGGGAATTTTTATAAAGTCTTGTTTGGCTAAACTATTAAATTATCATGCCATTACAAAAGTAAGATTGTCAAACAACCCTTGACTACCATGTGGCAACATTGGTTGGGTGCTCTCTGGAATTGTTAATTAGTAAATATTATAATTGAGAAAAATTAAATGACAAACATTTTCCGTATATATGTTCTTTAGTTAGTTTTACTAATTTATCTTAAGATTTGTTGTTTTTGTGTGTAATACTCATGGTGTCACAGGCTATATTATCAACACGCCTATGGTTAATGGATAATACTAGCCCATGACGTCACTTGTATCAACCAGCTTTACTAGCAAGTGACATAATATTAATTATAATATAATATAATATTATAATATAATACCGGTACAATTTATTTGTGACAAAGCCAATAATATTGTCCTACCCTAGATAGCACAGGTATGTCTTCAACTTCTGTTGTATAAATATAATACCACTGTCGTCCATGTTGACCAAATACTAGCTGGATAACTTCATTACTGTCTCGTTTTAAACAACACTTCTTCATTAAAAGATCTCTCTTTTCACCAGATATTGATGGGTACGACCATGTCCACAAGACATCAGAATTTGTATCTTTTTCTAAAATGAAATAAAAAGATAAACAGCCATTGTCGATAACATATCACTTTATAATTGATAGATTTAAAGCGGGAGGGTTGTCACCTGCGCATGACACGCTATGGCCATCTGACGCATGCGGAGGTGACGACTCCCTCGCTTTAATACAGTGATATGTGTAGGTACATCATAATAAAAGTCCAACATCCGAGCACTACTGGGATAACCCAAAGCAGCCCAGAGTTATAAATAGCTAACACAACAATATGCAATGAAATTCTCACAAAAAACGAAATCTTTTGATTTACGAACGTTCGAAAGTGGTCGCATTCTGTGAATGTTAATCAAACATAGTTCAAACCAATAGCGTCTCAGAACGCAATGGGTACTTGGAAAGATTAGATTATCACTAGATTATCACCACATTCAAAACGCACATATAACACACATTGTAAATATGCACAGAAATTACCAAGAGCGGTCTTAGAGGAAAAATTAAATCAGTTCTTTCACAGACAAAGTAATTTGCATTAGGATTTCGAGAAATGTAGGTTTGTCTTGATCATATCGCAATTTCCATGACTTATTCAATTTGCGCATGGTCTTCATCGCATACCCTAATCTTATAAATCCTTGTTTTTTCATAAAACAAAAATCATTGTTAATCTCCTAATTACTCTTGGTGCAAGAAAGGCATTCCTTCATCTTTATAAATATTTCACAATTCAAACTGAAACAAGAGGTTTTTATTAGTCGATTGAATAACATTGCAACGTTTTCAAATGGTGTCATTGCATGCTATGCTCTTTCATTGATTGGTTTGATTCTACTGCCATTGAAGTTTATAAATACATGTATTTTTAAAGATGACGAAATGCTTTTGTTTCAGCAAGAGTAATATGAAAAATGAGTTAATCTATTATAAATGCTTAGTTTACTAGAAGTCATATAGCCCTGTGTACATGTCTGTTCAGGCAGAACAGAACAGACTGTACACAGGGCTTATCCTGCTGTAGTTGTAATGACCATCAAACTATTTAAGCTGCAGCTCTGGGTGTATAAAATCATACCGTTGAGGGACGGTGATAAAATGAAACATTTTCAGTATGCAAATGACACTTAAAGGGGCACTTCCAGTTAAGCCTAATTTCACAACAAATTTACTTTCTGGATTAAAATTACAATTGATAACAAAAGAAAGATTAACTTTGTAAACAACATTAACAATAGTGTCCAATGATTCTTTGCTGCAATCCCTGGGCTTGGAAGTTTCCCCTTTAAGCTTGGTACACTCTTTTTGACAATAAATATAGTATTTTTTGACGTACACAACCATGAATATATAAGAGATACAATGGTCATGTTAGTTAACAAATTGGGCAAGAATTCAGCATAATTTCCGCCTAAAAATGACAAGAAATCATGTTTCAAGCAGTCGTTATGAGTGCTCAAAATGACTGTCAATTATGGGTTTATGCAAAATCAAACTGTTCAACCTCTTGCTGTGTTTATGCATGTTGCTAATGATGTGATATGTTCTAACGGTTTATTTATATTACTTAGTGGGGACTTTGCGGAAATGCACTTTATGAAACAATCTCACACAGCCCCCCCCCCCTCCCCCCACCTCATCTACTTGTACCCAGGGTTTTAGACAGCCAGTTCACCCACCAAAAGGACTGACAACGTTGATTTTGAACTGGCAACTTTTTTCCATGTTTCTGTTTTTTCATATTTTCTTTGATAATTTTACCAAATATATCCAAAACCTATATACATGGACTGGCAGTTGAAATTCCTGGCTATAGCCTACTAGTATCTATTTTATTTAAAATGGACATTTTAACATCAAATTACAATAAACGCTTCAAATCAGATGTAGCTTGCATTATGAACAAGATATCATAATTAAGATATATGATAAATCTTATAGACCTTACCTATCAAACCAACTCCCTGCAGTTCAGTCAATACCGCCATCTTCCGGTAGGCGTGAAACCGGAAATGAAAGAATATACCCACAATGCAAGTTCCTGTAATTTTTTTACTACAACGACGCTCGTGTGAAAACTAATTCGAGTATTTTAATTTTTAAAAATGAGTTTATTTCAAAAATATAATTTTGCCGATGTAACAGAATGTGACTGACACAAGTAATTTGTTTCACGACTTACGAAATGACGTCACCTCCCACATGGTCCTTTGCCGCCATCTTGTTCATGCATGCAATGGAATAGGAAAGGCTTTCAAGCTCGAAATCAAATTTTGCCCTCAAATTGGGCGACAGATCTTGGATTGTATTTTGTGTAAATCGATAATACAACAAAGATGCCTACATACTTTCAGCGTCCCGAAAATGCTCTCAAAAGAGCAAACGGTAAGAAACCTGTATCTATATTATGTCAGTCCATATGTTGGCTGCGGTACTGCCACACTCTCAATCAATGGTATCACTGTGTTTCGTAACATTTACTTTTTATGATTGCTGCATTTAACGGATGGTCGCTTAATAAGCAATTATTCCAAAATTATTACGTAGTTGTACCACGATCGCGACAGGCCGTGAAAGATCAAGGCACCCCTAAGCTAAGTTGAAATTGAATGACACACTCTGAGGGATATAATGACCTTTATGTGAAAATCACAGTTAATTACTTAAATACGCACGATACATATTCAATCAATTTCGTGATACAGCTGGTTATTGACGATTTTGATGATACTTGTCAGGACTTGGCACACCCATTACTAACAGTATTGTTTGCTACAAATCTTACTGGAGAATCTATAAACTATGGAAAATGTCAATTAACACAAGGGCTTACAAGCAACAAGGAAAGTGCCTCAGTTTCTCTCTTATATAAAATCTATGGAGAAACTGAAAGGATTTTTCCACCAAATCAAGAGGGTGGTCAGGGTGTGCTATCTTCCTTGGAAATAACAGGAATCACAGTTTCTACAATAAATAAATAAATAAATATATATAAAATATTTTTTTTTTTATTTAAAGAATTCATCGATGTTGGTAAAAAGCAGCCTGCATTGGATGCCTTGTATGATGTTATCAAGAGCAAAAAACATCGAACATGGCAGAAAATCCATGAACCGATCATGGAGAAATATCTAGTGCTGTGTGTTGATTTACGCAAGAGTCATATTGCAAAGGAAGGTCTTTATCAATACAAGAATATCTGTCAACAGGTGAGCAACTTGAAATATACATTTTATATTTAAAGTTTGTTTGGTCACTTGCTCTTTTGTGTTGATTTAGTTTGTTGATGTGAGATCACTTATAGATAATTGTTTGCAATACAATACTACAATACTGTGTTTCTAATCAATTGCAGAATATATTTATAAGACTTTCTATGTCTATGGTAGCGAGACTCAACACTACAGTACTGTAAAATACTTAATTAATGCTTGGATTTTATTTTCACTCAAGGGGTGATTCAGTGAAAATAAAATCTAACGATCCAATTTTTCCTGCATTTTACATTGAACTCGTCAAATATTAGTGAAAATAAATTTCATACAAAACACCCAAACAGTCTTTTCAGCAAAAATTAATTCCAGCTAAAATAAAGTATTTTATAGTATTTAAATTATATTTTTAGTAAAAAATCCAATAATTCAAAACTCTCGTGCTTTGGCTTTTTCAGGTTAACATCAGATCCCTAGAGGATGTTGTTAGAAGTTATTTAAGACTGGCCGAAGAAAAAACTGAACAGGCCAAGGAAGAATCGCACCAGAAAGTTGATGATATTGATGACTTAGATCAAATCACAACACCAGAGAGGTGAGACCTAATTTCAATCAACTCTTCACATTCTGGGCTGCCTGCTGGCATTGTTTTTCCCACTTTTTGGGCAATTCATGGTAAAGCAATTTTCATGCAGTAATTTAATTCCACATTGTAGTGCCCATCCATGAGCAGAACACTCCAGGAATAGAATATTTGACTATTTTTGTTTTACTCTTTTTATTGTTAGCTTACTTCTAAGTGCTGTGAGTGGTGAGGATACACAAGATCGAACTGATCGCATACTTCTGACACCGTGGGTAAAGTTCCTATGGGAGTCATATCGACAGTGTTTGGATTTACTAAGAAATAATTCCAAAGTTGAAAGGCTTTATCAAGATATAGCTCAACAAGGTAACATTGCATTTTTATGTATCAAATCAAAGTTATGTATGTAGTATTAGTTATTTAAGGTATTTAATTGAGCTTTTCTGTTAGGCTTGGTGTATCGATACAGAATCTGCTGAGACAAGTTATTTTATTTACCCTATTGATCAATTGTACTTTTCTAGCTTTCAAGTTCTGTTTGAAATACTCCAGGAAGACGGAATTTCGTAAACTATGTGAAAATGTAAGTTCTGGGATTTTTAAATTTAATTTCTGTACTACCACCGTCCAGCAAACACAGACATTTGCATTTAATTTTGTTAACACTACCAATTTCGAGAGCTTGTTTCCAGAAGTTAATATTAGGTTGTCCATCAGTGATTGGGTTTTTGAATCAATGTACACAATTGTGAATATATGGAAATAATGTTAAAGCGGTAGATACTAGAAATTTTGAATTATATGTAAATTCCTCGTAGTTCAGTTGGGGGACAAATGGTTGTCCTGGCACAAACATTGGCAGTCTCTGTGCCTTCCTCGACTACTGTAAAAAAAATTAGTCCTGACAAAAATTTAGCAATTTCATATAATAATTTAATGCTCTTACAATGTAACTTTAACCCTTTAAAGTGTCAAAGTCAACTATTTCATCATTCACATTTTTCAATTGAATTTATTTATAATATTTCTAAAATAAGACATGTAGCGAATAGGATATTATGTCCATTTGGTTCAAAATTATCCAAAAAATTATAAAAAAATGTGTTGCATGCACTAAGTTGAATTTTACTTGCATTTCATATATTTTATTTCATTTTATTGCTATTTGCCCTTGTTATCAACGTATTAGAGCAGACTTGTTGTCTGTATTGTTTTGCACTAACCCCCACTTACAACAAATTTATCTCGCTCATGGGTTCAAGAAATGATGTCAATTTAAACCAGTTAGCGAGTTATGTTTATTTTGCCATGAAAAGCAGAACTTGAATGATTTTTATTGCCACCATTGTTGAAGTGAAACTGTATTTGCTCTGGGCCAATAGCCTTTTGCTTTGCAATAAATAAACAAACAGAACAATTCAAGAAATGAATTAATTGTAAGTTGCTATAATCACTACTGAGTACTGTGGAATACTTTATTTTCGCTGGAATAAATTTTCGCTGAAAAGGCTTTTTGGACGTTTTGTATGGAATATATTTTCACTGATTTTTGATGAGTTTATATAGATATATAGGCAAAAATGTATATTCGCTGGATTTTATTTTCACGGAATCATCCTTTCAGCGAAAATAGCGAAAATAAATTCCAAGTGAAAATAAAGTATTCTACAGTAACAAGCAACACTTTATAAAGTAGTTCACTTGTAAACACAGCATGACCAGATTACGCTATCGTCACAGATCATTTTCAATGCATTACATTAAATATACTGAGTATTTTTTTTTTGTCATCATGTGAAAATACCAATGGTTTTCAGCATTTGTGACCTCTAATTCGGAAGCAAATTCAGGCCTTTCCCTGATGCCTGGAGTGACGCCAAGATTTTACGGTATATCATGATAGTAATAATTTGTTTTTCATTTCAGCTAAGGAATCATCTTGGGTTGATTACAAAATATCAGAACCAAGCATCGTCTATTAATTTGAACAATCCTGACAGTCAGCAGATGCATCTGGAAACCAGATTAGTGCAGTTAGACAGTGCTATCAGTATGGAACTATGGCAGGTTAGATTATCTATCCTCTGATTCAGTGTTGTTTTACAGATTTATAAAATAATTTGATTTAAAACAACCTTCTACATGATTAAAACAAATTTGTTATAGAAATAGAATATTTAAGGTGTATAATTGCAACCATTAAATGCGAATCATTAAAAAGGTGCAACATACAGTTGGAATTTACACTTCAATAAAAAATGATTAACTCTGGATGTTAAGTAATTTCTTTCATATACATGTATGCGTGTAGTAGCCTTGACCTTAATTCTGATAATTTCAAACATTTGCTATTATTAGTTACCACCCCTGATTATTTGGATATATCGCCTTGGGTAAACGTTTATAAGCTAAATTTGTGTTTTTGTTCACCCTGAATGCATGTGATTTAGGGTCATTGTAAACTGTGATGTTTATACTATTGCAGTGTATTAGATGAATTTCATTCAGAATATCAGTGAAATGCTATTTATCATCAGAAGTTTGTCTTGACTGATAACACATATTACACATTATTTGATGGATGTGAATAATTCAAAATATAGAAAATATATTTGTAAATTAAGAATTAGTGACCATCAGCTTATGATAGAGAAAAGGAGGTATACTAGACCAAAAACAAAACTGGAACACAGAATCTGCACAAGATGTGACAATAACTCAGTTAAGGATGAGTACCATTACATTATGGACTGCCCACAGCACAATGAAATGAGGCAGAAACTTTTTACAGATTTACTTAAGTAATAATCCTAATTTTACTGCAATGGATCATCCCGATAAATTTATTTACATTATGACAAACTGCCACATTAAGCTTGGTATGTTTATAATGCAAACAGGTGTGTATTAATAGGAGTAAAACACCTTATTCTTTAGTAGTTTGTAATTGCCGTTAAATTAATCTGTTATTTTAATTTTTTTTTTAACTGAGTTTTTTGATTATCCTCTTTACTTTTTTTTATTTTACTTGGCTATGTTCATCTTCTATAGAAAGAATAAACGTCAATAAAGTTATCTTATCATATTACACATGTGTAATGATGTTTAATTTGTTTTCTAGGAAGCCTACAAAGCCATTGAAGATGTACATGGGCTGATGACGTTGTCTAAGAAATCCCCTAAACCTCAGCTGATGGCTAACTATTACACCAAGCTGGGTTTAGTGTTTTGGAAATCTGGAAATCATCTCTTCCATGCATGTGCTTTGCATCGTTTATTACAATTGTCGAGAGAACAGCGGAAGAATCTCTCGCAGGACGAGATTCAAAAGTAAGTTACAAAGTGGCATTCTGTGTTTTTATCTACATATGTGGATGTATTGACAGTGATTTTCTGCTTTACCTGCTTCTGATATGTTTTCAAAACCCTTATCAAATAAAAATAACTTTCTATACTAGCTGGTGGTATTTAGGATGGTAGCCTAGCAAGCTGAAAACCTACTGCTTTTCAGAATTTATTTTGCTAATTTCTGGAAGATCTTGTCAGCTTTTTTTTTTGAGATTCACTAAATGCCCTTTGACCTCCATGCCATTTCTCGCAATGTTGTGTCAGGATCTGGTTTTTCAAGCAAATGCTAAAAACTATTATTTTTTTTTTTCAGCCAATGTCAAATTGATAAGATATTTACCTCTTCATTCTCTCATTGCTGTTTTGCCTTTATTACAGAATGGCATCCCGTGTGTTACTAGCTACTTTATCTATTCAAGTTATCCAACCTAGAAATGAAATCACTACAATCCTGGACATGGAGGAAGCACATATTGAAAAACAACGTAAACTAGCCAACCTATTAGGATTGCAGAGTCCACCCAATAGATCTCAATTAATCAAAGATATGGTAAGATGCCTTTGTGTTTGAGTTGTGTGTCTGAATTGTGTCGACAATTTAAGCAATGTTCATACTTTGCATGGTAATCCTGTATTAGAACTTTAAATTTTTCACCACCAGACTTTCTAGCCCAAATTTTCTTGTTTATAAAATCCTTCAATATTTCTGGAAATGAACCCCAGACACAGACACAGTTTGAGTCAATTTTCAGTTTTTACTCAAAAGAATTTGGCTATTTTTGTCCCAATCTTCTGATAATGCAATCTATAAACAGGACTACTTTGTGATGAAAGAAGGGAACTGGTGATGAAAAGGTTAACTAACAAAATTTGTCTGGCCACTTTTTGACCAATTTTGGTCAGATTTAGTACAAAGGCAAGGACAAGAAATAATATGCATGCAAATTTGTTTTTGATTGCAATAAAATTATACTGAAAATATCTCCAACTCCAACGTTGTGACAGACAGAAGAATGTTGACATTAGCTTCTCTGTTGTGTTAACTTTCTTCTGTCTTTCTAATAAGGGAGCTTATCTTGTTATTGAACACTCAAGTTACACCCACCTTGAGAATAATGCACTAGACGTAGGGCATAGTTAAATACTACTGTGTAACCTGTTTCTATCTAGGTCAAGTACAACGTCATCCAGCATGTATTGCCACAGTTAAAAGATCTATTTAATTGGTTAGAAGTAGAGTTCCATCCGTTACAGCTAAGTGATAGAGTGACTAAAGTACTAGAATTCATAGAGGAAACTAACGAATTAGAGATGGTGCAGTATGTGTCGGCACTGCAAAATGTCGCTCTTACCAGATTACTTTCACAGGTATTATCATTTGCGATTTATTATTATCAGATGTTATTGTCTTTCTTTGATTGTTACATCAGAGCTACGTCACAGAATGTTCTATGTTGCTAAGACACACACCACTTTATCGTGTATTTGTATGGGCTCTGTGCGAGCTGCTGTGAAACGCTGGTTGAAGAGCCGGTGAGAAGTCGCACAAAACAGCACAAACTCAAATTTGAATTAATTCTGAGCAACCAAATTTATATATGTTGCACATGTTGGAGTAGTCTTGTTACAGCCACTATCCCAAAATACAGTTTTCTGAAAGTTTTAGGACTTTGTTTCTCACTGATGGTTGCCAGGCGGTGAAAATGCTGTGATGTCTGCCTGGGATAATACGTGGCTATAACATAGTAGTTAGTGCAGATAGATCATGATATGAACTTATGTCAAAATGATATTTTATTATAGGTGTCTCAAGTGTACCAAACAATTCAGTTTAGTCGTCTATCTCAGCTGGCTCCGTTTGCTTCGGCGTTCCATTTGGAGAATGTTATCGTTGATGCAGCTAGGAGTGGTGCATTACAGGTATAGTGATTTCTAATCATAAAATGCAGTAAATCTCGCAATTGGAATTTTGGAGTGATTGATGCTAATTTTTATGATATTCCTCTCAGTTTATCAAACCCTCTTACCAGGGTGCAGTAGATGTTTTAGTTTTCCTGTTCATTGATGCTTTGCCGAGTGAATCAGCGTTTGCACAGGGATCAAAAATAAAACAAATTTTCGATAACCCTGCAGGGCTAGTTGTTTCAAGCGCTAGTAGTCCCATGGCTTTATTAGGTAGTTTGTTTGGTAACCACTTTAGAACCATGCAAAAAAGTGTGAACACAAATAAATTTCACATTGCTCAATTTATGTAAAACATGCATAATTTTGAACTAAAACTGGTAAAAGACCATGTTTTGTATATTTTTAGTACCGTAAAATATCTAATTGAGGCCGCGGCTTAATTTAAAAAGGAAATCTCCGCCTTCTCACTTGAAAAACAAAAAGTCGGGGGTCGGCTTCTATTAGATAAGTTTGGTTGAATTTGAAAGACATTTTCTATAGATATGCAAATGAGGGGTTAATGATATGCACGCACTAAATTGAGACATTGTTTTGATTTCTGGCGTCAAGATTGGTAAAGTGAAAGAGGTCAGGAATAATCATTTGAAATACATACAAACACACACACAAGCACACATGGTATTTTTGTACGGTAGTTCTCTTTTTGAAATATGTGGTGGCCCTGAAAAGGGCCGTTTGGTTTGTGTGTGAAAACTACACGATTGTTAAAATCCTAGAAAGTCGTCGCTGCTGTCATCATCGTCGTCACTGTAAAATATTTCAGCGATTTCTTCGCCAACTGCCTCATCGTCTGTTTCTAGATCTTCATAAATTAAGTTGTCTTCAGATCCATCAAGTGAATTTGATATCCCTGGCTTCTTAAAAGAATTTATCACAGTAGATGCGGGAACTCTGTTCCATGACGAAACGACCCACTCGAGTACTGTCTTCTTGGCGGGGGCTTTGCGTTTACCAGCCGGAGTAAACAGTGTTTCCCCGGTCTTCATCCACTCGTCCCACTCCGCGTGCATGTAATCCTTCAGTGGTTTATTTACGCCGACATCTAACGGCTGGAGAAGAGACGTTAAACCACCAGGAATTACAGCGATGCCGACGTTTCGGGAATAAAGCTCTTCTTTAACTTTCGATGTGAGATGGACGCTGCACGAATCCCAGACTAGGAGCCGCCGAGAGTTATCGTTGCGTTCTGGGAAAGTATCCCTCACCCACGACAGACAAACTAAAATTCATAGAAAATAAAATAACACATAAAGAACCCGAAAGAAACATCAACTGAACATAGTGTGGAATAAAGTAAACGAAACCAACGAAACGCTCAAGTGATTATAAAAAGGTTTGACCTCGCAGTTGTTCACATTTTGATTCGCCATCTTTGTTTGAGTTTGTTTACATCATACAAATGCAAACCCAGCTTCGAAAGACAGAAAACAAATCAAATAAATACTTACGAGATTCATTTATGTATCCCTTTTCTTGTACTTCCACTTTGATTTCCCGGCGTGTCAGTTCATCTAGTCGGCGTTTCCCCTTGAAAATAATCAAAGGTCGGACCTTCTGACCGTCAGCGGTGACCGTCAATACTGCCGTGAACCCTCTCTTCTCGGAGTTAGTGGTCTTGATATGGACGGTCCTGACACCCTGGTGCTCCAAAGTTCTGTTGCCGGGCATATCAAACCGCAACGGAGTTTCATCCATGTTATAGATATCACCAAGAGGGTAACCATGCCGCTGACGAAGCTGAATCACGTAGCGCTGAAACTGTAGAATTTTGTCTTCGTAGTCAGCTGGTAACTTTTGTCCTATCGATGTTCGGACACGTGTTGACAGTGAGTGGCGCCGCTTGAACGAATGAAGCCACCCATCGGTAGCTTTGAACTCACTGTCGTTACTCAGTCTCCGGGCTTGCATTTGCAATTGTCGACCAGAAATTGCGTTACCGTTTTTTCTGTGATCGTCGAACCACTGCATTACGCTGTCATCCAATGTTTTGTTCTTGACCCTACGACCGGCGCCTGGTAACCGTTTAGCTTGGCGTTTGTTGTCATACAACTGGTCCTTCGCTCGAATCCACTGTCGAACTTGCTTTTCATTTATACCAAAATGATCAGCTGTTTTTCGGTTGTTTTTCCACTCTAGTGCTTTACAAACAACTTTCAACTTGAAAGCAGAATCATAGGAAGCACGGCGATTTTGGCTGGTAGAGTGAGGCATGGCTTCGATAAAATAACGATGTAAATAAATATAGTTGCGTAAGCGAACAGAGAACTTAAGCAGTATAGAAACTGAACCCAGGATGAAAATTTCTTCTGATCGTGAGTTTATATTACCATGCATTTCTTGCATTGTATTTGTTTCCGCCAATTACGAACGAAGATTTCGTGCACTTGTTGCAAGTTTCCTGTATTTTACAATGTCTGTCGCGTGGTCGTTTCACACGGTACCCAAACGTCTCACACTCAAGTTTATTAAACGTACGATACAAATAATACCAAGTCTATCACTCATTCATGTGCAGTCTTTGTTTATTAGACAGGATAAGGAACACCAACAGGAAACACAACATACAGAAATAAACTAACAATAAATCTATGTCAATCACCTTTGTTTATTTTGGAATACTGGCACAGGAAAACAACACACACTCAATGTCTCAGAAAAGCAGGGCGGCTTCAATTAGAGTATTTTCAAGGAACCAAATGTTTCTAATTTTGAAATGATACATTGTATCAAAGTAGGGGTGCGGCTTCAAATAGACATGCGGCCTCAATTAGATATTTTACGGTAGTCTGGTCAGGCTACTAAATTTAGAAAGTGGTGGCCTTCTTGGGCAATTGTTGTTAGTCAAATTTTGAGCCTTGTCCTTATTTGATGCCTCTAACTTTAGTATCGGCATCATGGTGGTTGACGATTCACTCCCCATGACTGACCAGGGCTTGACATTAACTTTTAAATTCACCTTCCTGAAATCTATGTTGTCTGTTGAATCAAGTGCATTACTATTCAGTTGTTTGAATGGCATTTTTTACTCGTCTCTGGTTGTACACTTAGTGTTGAGTGCTGCTGGCTGTTTACTTTGCAGTATATTCATGGTCAATTTTGTGTGCCTATCCATTCTACTGACATCTCCGATTAAATGGGGAATGAGGGGGGGGGGGGTTCTGTGTGTATTGATTTCTACTGAATAAATTGTTTAAATATATTACATCATTATCTATTTATCGCATTTGTTGGTTTATTTGATTACTGTTATTAGAGTGATATTGGAAACTTTTTTTTTTCATTGTGTAGGTACAAATAGATCATCGTAATCGTTCACTTCGTTTTGGATCTGATCTTGGCATGTCAACCCTGGAACCGGACGAGGAAGTAGATGAAGGTCCTTATTTACAAGCTATGCCGTCGGATCAAATCAGAAACCAATTGACTAAAATGTCTGCAGCTTTAATCAAAGCTGTTGCATACGTCAGTCCAAGTCACAAACAGGTGCGTCATAACAATACATAGCATAGAGTCGTGAAAACATTGCTGCTGTCCGAAAAAACAATCGGATGCATTTTAAGCTCAAATTTGGATGGATACCAAACTAATGGTTGCATAAAATATCAAATAAAGTATGAATGTCTTATAGATGTGGTTAATATTTCACTCAAAATGTACATTGTCTGCTTAACATCTCTGCAGTCTGCTCGAGCCGATCAACGCAAGCAGATAGTGTCAAGTTATATGCGTAATTGTAAGAAGGAACACAGTCGAATACTTGCTAGGAGGCAGATCATTGAAGACAGAAAAGAGCACCTTGAAAGTCTAAATACACAAAGAGTAAGTTGTTTTTATATTAAAGTTTTATATATTATGTTGAGTATATTTCACAGGCAATTTAACCCACAACAAAATCTCTCCCAGGCAAGGTGTCCAATAGTTTGCTGTGTTTTTTTAGTTTATGTTTCTATTATATTTCTTGTTAACAACAACTGATTTAAAATTTTAGAACGTGTGATAGAGGTTGTTTTTAAAAATATTGCATGATGAATTGATATTTTGCTTTCTTGTATTGATTAGGGTTTATATATTGATATGTTTTGGTGTTCATTCTGTATTATAGGAAAAGCAGGAGCAAGACTTACTAGAACAGCAAAAACGTGTTGCCGTGGAAGCAGAGAAACGTAGACTTGAGAAAGAAGCTGAGGAGAGAGAACATAGACGAAGAAAAGAGGAACATAAAATCATTCAACAGAAGCAGACTTTAGAGCGAATTGAGAATTTGAAAAAGACTGCTATTGGTGCTCGTACATTAAAGAAACTTGACTTAGATGTAAGTATTCCAAAGTTTTCAAAAGTATTTCTGATACTCAAGCTAGATAGATTTTTTAAACAAAATTATAAAATTATAAAATTGGTAAAGTTGAATAATGTCTTGTATACAAAAACAATTGCCATAAATGCATGTCATCTCGCAATGTTGTGATTCGATGTGACATGTATATCGTTTGTAGAATATCTTTGTTGGTTTATGCACAAAATTGAACCTTGCTGCAAGAGAATTTCCTGCTAGTGACAAGATTTATTAAAACTAAGGAAAATCTCTATTTGTGTCATTTTGTGATTTTGTTTTGAAAAATATTAATAAGCTTTTCAGCTGGTTGAAAAGCTATTATAGATAGACTTTTTGATCAGTTAGACTGTTTGGTGATAACATGCAAAATTGTTAATTTGTCATTTTCATTTGTACAGAGAAATGATGGCGGTCAAGTTGATCATGTTTATTAATTTAGTAAATTTTTCTTTATTCAAGGAATTGAAAGAGATGGATGCAGATGAAATCATGGCTAAACAAGTTGAGCAGTTGGAGCAAGAGAAAAAAGAACTGCAAACGCGATTGAAAGCACAGGAAAAAAGGGTACGTTAGTGATGGTGATGGAAAGGTTAATGCTCTTGTGGTGGGCTAGGTTGCCTGCATTGTCTGATAAATTAAGTAAGAGTAAAATAATTCAACATTGATATTTTTTCGGTTGTGAATTGATGCTGACATTGGTGTCCAACTTTGAATTTTCAATATCAAAATGTAAAAAGTAGTGAGTTCATATAATAGTGTGTGATAGACAATATTTCCAGGTCATCTTTGTTCAGTACTTTAGTTCTCTCAACAATTCTGCAGGACTTATCAATGAAATGTTGATGAAGAATAGTGCGATTGAGTGGCTCTGCCACATTTGTTCACATTTGAGCATTTTCCTTTCCTAAACTTTCTCCTCTCAATAAAAATAGCTTGTGTGCAATACAAAACAGCTCAATTTTGTTTTTAATCCCTGTTCGAACCTGTGCTTGTCCAAGTGTCCATGCATGCGCCCAGACCTATATCTTAGACATGCCTGGACAGATTGCATTCCAACTTCGCACATACATCATACATAATATTATACATGTGCACATTAATTTGTTCCACAATCTGATTCGAGATGGCCTAATAGTGACCATTTTTGTGCTGAAAAATCATCAAAATCAAGTTTTTCTGGCATTCCGGAGCCGGATCTTGGCTGTTTACAGATAGATTTTGTTCAAACTTGGTACATAATTAGACATTAGTCCTTGATGCACGCCATTTTGTTTTTCAGATCAGATTCAAAAAAGTTAGCTGGTTGCCATTTAATGAATGTGGTTCTAGAACTGCATCTCTGATGTGCTTTAATTGATTGTGTTCAAATTTTATATATTATACAGATGTATTCAAATGGCCGACCAGTGACCATTTTGTTTTAATTAATGCTGTTCCAGAGCAATATCTCAATAAGGACAAGTACCGTATTTGTCTTCAGTTAAGCGCCACCTTCAATTAGGCGCCAGTGCCACAAAAACTTTGTATTTTACACCTCAATTAAGCGCCAGACAAAGTTGAAATTTTGGCACGTAATGATCGTGAATTGGGCGCCGGCGGATCGACTACCGGTTACCGGTTCGTAGCGATGGACGCGATCGCGGAAGTCCCTCGCTGTTACTGTACGAGTGGCTTTTATGTAAAAAAAAAATTGGTTTTGTTTCTAACAATTTTTAAGAAATCGGTCTATAATCTCTTGAAACATGTCTTTTTAGTCTACTTTAGAAAATATCAGCGTGGTTTTTAATTTCGCAGTAAGTCAATAAAAACGAAATTAAAACAACGCGAAAATGTTCTGTTTCAAATGCGCTGTTGTCACAGTAAACAGTGTTAAATTATTCTTTAAATGCTCAGTTTACTTTCCAAAAATAACTAATTTCTTGATTTGAAAAAAAAATCATGCCGTTTTTCCCACCAAAATCAAAGCCAAAATATCGCAAACATCGGCAAATCACTTCCGCATTGCGTTCATACATTATTTAAATGAGCTATGGTAATTTGATCACGTTGGCATCATCCAGCATTTTGATTGGTTAATTAACGACTTGACCTATCAGGTCAAAAAACGCGTTCCAGGTCAAGTCGTAGACAGGAAGCATGGCAGACATCGAATCGCGCCGAGCGTTTACATGCGACCAGAATCATTCGCTTACGATGAAATTAAGTTGAATTTTACTTGCATTTTATTTTTTGTACGTTATTATAACTACTACTGAGTAATAATCGTAACCGTGGAATGCAGCATGACCGGATTTTGCTACCGTGATCATTGACTACTAAGCGTTGAATTTGTGTTTGTTTTATTTTTCTGTTGATTGTATGGCAAACTGTGAATGTTTTCTAAAGAATGATATTTTTTGTATAACTTTCTAAACTGTCTGAAAACGGGTCATTTACTCAGTATTTAAAATAAAGGCTACAGTGACTAAGCGTCAGACTGTAATGTAAAATATTGTCAATAATCTATCACCAGAATGGAGCAAAAACAATGGCTTGTAACACAGTTACCGGTACTAGAACTTGAAGTGCTTGAAATAAGCGCCATTTGAAACAAAGTTGCTCAAATTTAACCACAAATAAGCGCCACCATGACATGAAAGTGTAACAAAGTGGCGCCTAATTGAAGACAAATACGGTACTCATTACAAGATGACTGATTGTCAATCATATTAATGTTAAAAAATCATCATAATCAAGCATCAGCTTATGGATCCATACTCTGACATGTTTATATTCCTACTATATTACTGTTAACTATATATCTTAAATTTGATAACTAACGGGGACTGTGCCATGCTTGGCTTGTTAATTTTTTGGCCACACTCGTTGTCCTTGTATAGAAGTATCTTGTAACAAAAACTTCATTCTATGTGTGAAACTACACAACATTAATTTATTGTACCCTAAAAGTCGTAACTTATTCTTGTATTTTACTGTACAGATTGATTACTTTGCCCGTGCACAGCGACTTGAAGAGATCCCGCTTCTTAAAAAAGATTATGAAGAGTTTGCCTTGATGGACAGAGAAACCTGGGATAATGAAGAAGAGAAGAGAGTAAGTACATTTTGTTTATAACCTTTTGAACCTAGGGACTGTTTGTCCCTGTTTATCCTTTATGTTGACTGATGTGATTGAAGCTTGGAATAAAAGTATGACCGGATAGTGCACATATGCTATTTTGTTTTGCACCTGTGTATTAATTTAGTTGCTCGTTTTTGATGTCCATTTCTAGGACTTTTTCAAATTGCTTTAAATTTTTTTATGAGCATGGTTATACAAGTTTAATTTTATTGTAGATCCAGAATTTGAAAGAAGAGCGGGAAATGTCCAAGTTGGAGCGAAATCGTTTGGCCTTTATGGCACTTGATAAAGACGAATTCCTAAATGGTTTGACCCAAGCCAGAATGTCTGTCTATAAGGTACTAAAATTATATGTTTGAGTATTGACTCTTAACTTTTACAAATGATCACTGTCTAAGATACTAATTTCAGAAATTTATTTTTTTAGGAAAAACTAGAAAACTTCAAGACTATGTACGAGGAAGAAAGGAAAGTACGACTGGAAGAGCGGAAAGACAGGCGTAAAGAAGAACGCCGACAGAAGTGGTTAAAAGAAAAGGAAGAGGAGGAGCAGCGTAAACGTGATGAGGAAATGAAAAGAGGTATTTGTAAAAATTAGTGAATCAAAATGTGAAGTGTAATTTTTTCTGCCTTTTTCAAATCAGCCTGGGATTTTATTTTGCTTATATATAATTGCAATATTATCTTGGAACTTTTATACAGGACATTGAGAATTGATACAGTTTGTGTCCTGTATTTGATGAATATTAATATTTTATGTAATTATGATTTGTTTTTGGACAGAATTGTTTCCAAATATGGCATAGATTATTGCATTTTATACTCATTTTTGCCATGTAAAGAAAAGATCGTGCATCATTGGTTTGTATTCATCCATTTATTTGTTATTTAATTTAGATTTTCAGTGGACAAGGTTGAAATAGTTGTGCTATGTTTTTTGCAGAAAGGGAACGAGAAGAAGAGGAGAAACGAGCCAAACAGGAGGAAGAAGAGGAAGAATACAGAGACAGACTTGCTAAATTGGAGGAACAAGCTGCTAAACAGAGAGCAAGGTGAGATTCATTTTGGCTCAGATATGTACATAACAATTAGGTAATTTGCATAATCTGTAATTTTTTTCAAAATACATGTACCTCTGTGATAGATAACATATACATTTTTGTCTAGTTGCAATTTGTCTTCAAATTTGCTAAATTCTCCTACTTAAATGTCAGAATCGTTTCTCAGTGTTGAAGAGGGTGATTTCATTCCAGCTGCTGTTATGCATATTGGGTTACAGGTTGCACATAATATTTTTATTGAGGCTCAAACAAAAATGGCCAACTGGCAGCCATTTTGTGTTTTTTTAATGTACATGCTAATTTCTCATTAGCAAAATGGACTGATTTCGTTGAAAGTGCACACAAGCATTATACTTGTTCATTGTTTTTTTGTTGACAAACCATTCCTCTGAGATGAAGGTTGACTTCATTCAAACTTTGTATCAGGATCATGCATATTGGGGCACACATGCACACCATTTTATATCAAGCACATTGTAGCTTCTATTTGGATGGCATGTTCAAACAATACTTCCTGGAATTTGATTGCAACATTACCAACTGGACTAAATACATTGCCAACAATGACCGATCACATGACCGATCACATGACTATATAACCACAAGTTCTTCTTGATCCATATCACTAACAATTCCTGGATCTGATTCAAAATGGCTGTCAACCGTGTTTGTTATCTTCTCCAGAGAGAAAGAAATTGAAGAAAGACTGGCCAGAAGAGAAATGACTTCCA
Source organism: Saccoglossus kowalevskii (assembly GCF_978046115.1). Classification (NCBI taxonomy): domain Eukaryota; kingdom Metazoa; phylum Hemichordata; class Enteropneusta; family Harrimaniidae; genus Saccoglossus; species Saccoglossus kowalevskii. The sequence continues at coordinate 11,911,987 of NC_140650.1, read as the reverse complement.
GAGATAGGTCTGAACCAGAAAGACGAGATGCTGGTTGGAGACATGAAGAACGAAAAGATGATGATTCTGGCCCATGGAGAGCTCCAGTGTAAGTGTTTGACTTGTCTCTGTGTATTGCCCTGCACTATTAATTTCCCAGAATTCTCTGCAGTTCATAACTTACTTGGATCCTGTTAACTGTTAGGTCCACAGCCAATGGTAACCCCTTAAAAATTGTACAAAATTGAAAAATTTGCTTTATGTCAGTTTACGTGTGTTCCAGAGGGTGATAAAATTATTCAATTAATTTTAAATCCTTATACAATGACATTTGGTAAACCTCAATGTGTATGTTCCTTTACTAAACGCCATTTTGGACTAAACATTAATGCCTTTTAATACATCGCGGTTAGAAAGTCTCAGTTGATCACTGCTGTCATTTTGTTTTTGAGTTCATCTCCGCAGCAAAAGGTGTTTTGTAGAATTGTATCATTGACAATATAATTTTTTTTCAGGCCAAGTGAACCTGCTAGCGACCGACCAACTCGGGCCTGGAAACCTCCATCCAGGGATGGTGGAGGATGGAGAGCCAGAGAAATGGACAGGGCTGGTGTACAGAGGAGGGATGCAAGATCTCCTCCTTTTCAAGATAGGCCTTCCCTGGATGATGCACCAGCTCGTGACAGGCTACCAGCTCGTGATGAGAGATACAGTGATATAAGACGAGAAGATGGACCTTGGAGAGGGCGGGACGACCTTGACAGACGTGGCCCTCCACCTGAAGATAGAGACAAAGCTTGGGCACGTAAGGACGATCGTGATAGATCTGGTCCAGCCTTAGACAGAGAAAGTGATTGGCGACGAGGACCTCCACCTGATGACCGTGATAGACGACCCCCGCTTGATGACCGTGATAGACGAGGACCTCCGTTTGATGATCGCGATAGACGGGGACCTGATGCATGGAGACGTGATGATCGTGGTTCTCCCAGCAGAGGTCCACCCCCAAGAGATGACAGAGGACCCTGGAGAGGATCTTCCAGAGATGATAGCGGACCTGCCTGGCGTCGAGAAGAACGTGATAGGGGCCCACCTGTGAAAGAAGATCGCTATATTCCACCACGTGGAGATGAAGAGCGAGATTGGCGTAGAGATGACCGTGGACCTATAAGAGATGATAGAGATCGTGAACCTCCAAATGCTTGGAGGCGCGACCGCGGCCCTCTTGTACGCGGTGACAGAGACAGGCCACCGATGCGTGATGACAGAGACAGGCCACCAATACGTGATGACAGAGACAGGCCACCAATACGTGATGACAGAGACAGGCCACCAATACGTGATGACAGAGACAGGCCACCGATGCGTGATGACCGAGACAGGCCACCACTGCGAGGTGATAGGGACATTCGTGGCCCACCAGATGATCGTTGGCGTGACGGACCCCAAAGAGAAAATGAATGGAGACGCGGAGATGACAGACCAAGTGATTCTAGACTACCTCCTAGAGATAAAGGTCCACCACCACGCAGTGACAGAGATGAGAAATGGCAAAGAAGTAGAGAAGAACCTGAAAGAAATAAAGAAGATGACGGTTGGCAAACTGTTTCTAGGCGCTAATCTCAAGTTGGCAGTGATAAATTCTTTGGATACTAAAAGTAAAAAAAAAATTAGAAAATTAAAAAAAGAAATTACTATTGAATTGATATGGTGTTTGCTTTTCCATTCTTCTAGTGTCTGTACTTCTGTGACCCCGAGTCTTCTTGTATATCTAATTATGTCGCAGTGAATTTGGAAATTTCGGGAAGATGTGTAATACTCTGTGGTGGACACAGATCTCGCAAAATGCATAAACTAACTAGACTTTCAGCTTTAAACTTAACATGATCTTAATTTGTATATTTTCACCCACCAGCTGTGTGATAAACACGAAAATCTAAGATCAAAATCTGTAAGCAGATCTGTAAGTTATGTCCCGTCAGTTTGGTTCCAAATTTACTTGATTTTACATACATGGTTTAAATTGACTGTTTAAATTGACAACATAGTATCTTATGTAATGTAACTATATTTTAATTATTCAGTATTGGCTTACAAATCAAAAACGTTGGAAAATGACCAGGTGATCTAACCGCAAGGAACTCTGGGAAGGAGAATGGGTAACTGTGTCAGTAACCGGACGAACCGCAGACAGACACAGCGTGACTTATAATTGAGTTGCCATTGGGATGTTTTGGGTACACATGTCTCTGCAACTCTTTGCAACTAGTTTGTTGGCCCCACAAAGATGACAGAGTGTTAGATCCTATGTGCACCTTGTTCCATCTCCAAGTAATATGCAAATTGCAGCTCATTAATTAGCAATTTTAACTTCACGGGACACGAGTAGTTTTTTCATGATCACTCTAAATTTTCACTACTCTATTTTGTATCTCCGGCAAGTCTCTAACTCATACCCATAATCCTTGATAGGTGATGTGGCTTGCATGTACAATAGTCTGTACCTACTTGTTCAAGCTTCTTGTAAGAGAGAAAAATGTGCATTTTCAGATATTGGGAAAATAAAAAAAATTGCCCAAATATTGTACCATCTTTGGTTATGTGACAAATGTCTTATTTCTCAAGACAAAAATATAAAAAAGAATTTGCGTTCTCGATAACCATGAACCATACCCAGATAGCTGCGTGTTAGTGACATTTAGTGAAATTTTTCAAACTAATTGGATTGTGGGTAATCACAGCCACCGTGAGCGTGTGATCTGAGGTATAATACAACACGTAGTTCACTATGATGCATACATGAATTGGGTGTGATTTCTATGGATCGTTTGCCCTTTATCCTGTACAGCAATAGTATTTGGTCAACGTGCAGCAGCTTGGACGCTAAATGTAGTTAATGGCCTATCTGGGATCTTGGTTTCTGTAAAAGTTTGTGAGCTGTGATCCCCAGTAGGCTATAATACTAGCAGTCTTCGCACACATGTACGAACTTTCATTATAATGTGATGTTAAGATAAGTATTCTCACAGACCATCTATGTACAAAGTTTCATTGAATTTTGATTAGACACAATAAATTAAGAATTGTTATGCAAATTAGGTAATTAGTATGATCTGATTTTACCCCCAAACTGAGCAGCTCTTTGCATTGTTCTAGAGCATCAATGTACCAAGTTTCATTGAAATGGAATAGTCTGTGTAAAAGCTGAAAATTTGCTAATTATGCAAATTAGGTAATTTATACGCACTGACTTTAACCCAAAAACTAATCAGGTCTGTGCATTGTCCTAGAACATCTGTGTACCAGGATTCATTGAAATGGATAATTAGTACTTTCGATATCAGTGTAAAAGCCGAAAATGAACTAATTATGCAAATTAGTTGATTAATATTCATTTTCACCCAGAACTAATCAGGTCTCTGCCTTGTTCTAGAGCATCTATTTACCAAGTTTCATTGAAAAATAATAAAGTAATAGTATAGGTACTTGAAATGTCAAAAGCTGAAAATTGATTAATTATGCAAGTTAGGTAATTAATATTTCACATATCTGTCTGTTCATTGTCCTAAGTATCTATGTAAATTTCATTGAAATGTGATAATTTGTATGAGATATCAGTGGAAAAGCCGAAAATTGACTAATCACTATGTAAATTAGGTTAATTAAATGCATGGATTTTTATCCAAAACTAATCAAATCATCTATATAAAATTCATCAATATCTAATGAATGGCTCTTTAGATGTCAGTGGGACAGTCAAGGGTTAACAGCTAAAAATTGGCTAATTATCGTGCAAATTAAGTAATTAATATGCATGGATTTCAACCACAAACTTATCAAAATTGCGCATTAGCTCTATTAAATTAATATTCATTTTCACCCAGAACTAATCAGGTCTCTGTCTTGTTCTAGAGCATCTATGCACCAAGTTTCATTGAAAACCAACATGCGGTTCTTGAGATATCAGTGGAACAGACGGACACATACACATATACAGGCTAACTGCAAAGACTTCCATTGTGTGTTTCGCACACAGGAGTCAACAATGAAATCTAACAACAAATAATAAGTAAATTCATTAAGAAAATGCTGGGAAAACTCAAATCAGACAGGTGCTGTTGCTGTCCTATTATATGCTGCATACTTAATGAGATGAGCTGTGCAAGAGATATTGACAAGTCATTGGTGCTTATTATGTATTCAAATTTATTTTGCATTGTATCAGTTTTATCATTATTTTTTATAGCATATATAACAATTTCTTTCTGTGCATTTGGTATTTTGTTCAAACCATTACAAAATGTTGTTTATCTTCGACATGATTGTCATCACAATGTTCACAGACCCGTTCATCAAATAAATAATATAAATTATATAAAATTGTAAAACCCCGTCATCAGCTAACATTCAAATTCAAATATCCAATATGAACTAGATGCTTAAAATATAAAAATGAAACTAACGTTGAGGTCACATAACCATTTAATGATACTGATTGGATAATTTGAATTGTAATTTTGGTTTATAAAAATGTATATTGATAAAAATGTATATTTATAAAATGTATATTTATAATGACTACAGCTTTCCCGACACAATTAGACAATAGGGTCACTTTCTTGATGAGTACACTTCCCAGAAGGACACAACTATATCCGATAATAATTTTCAGTGACGTGGTTAGTTTGACCATGGGCAAAATCGTATGACGATTTTGAAAAACTGTGACCCACTTTTCTCTAATTTGGATATTTTGTCCACGTTTACAAAATTTTTGAAGTTTTAAAGCTGTCTGTGCAGTTAAAGCGGAGGAATCTTCACTTGCACATGTGGAAGCCGGCCATTGCGTGTTGTTGTTTACAAACGTCTAACCGTGAGCCTTTGCGTTTTTAGCATACGTTGTTATAGTCATTTGCGCACGTGACGACCCCACTCATTTTGGATGACTCGGATATATTAACCTTAATTTCAAGGAAGAAAATTGTGATTAAAATAATTCACTCACCCCAGTACGGCAGCACAGAACCAGCCAATCTGTTAGCGTAATGTTAGCGCCCCCAAGTTCCAGTGAAACTATGAGTTAAATTTCATAATTCCTGGAATAGCACATACGTGTTAATTCAGACTATTTCGCGCGTTTTACTTACGTCAAATACACTACTCCTTCGTGCTTTAGACAAGATTAACGGCGATAATCAGGGTTCCTGGCCAGGTCTACCACTTTGTGTACGCTGTGACTGTATTAGGAGTTCATAGGTGCTTGGTTTTACTGAGCTCATCGAGTCACTGTGCGTCACGTATATATAACATGGGAATTCCGAAATTCTTCTCAAGTCTCAGTAAGAAATATCCTCCGATAGTCGACAGATATGTGCAGAGAAAAGTAAGTATATATATATCAGGTATTCTATCGAAGATTCGCCAACACACATACACAAGAATGGGAGCTGAGACAATAAATCGAAAAGCATGAGCTCCTCTGTAATTCAGTCTTGTGTAATATAAATCTTTGATAACGATAAATGTAAATATCGAATGCAGGAATGACTGTTTCAGCGTGTGGAATGTAGAGTCAAACAAACTAATACATAATGGCGGATTGTCTTAGCGATACTGACTGTATTTGATAACCTGCGTTAATATCTAATAGCTGAAACGCTGTGTCTGTCTGCGGTTCGTCCGGTTACTGACACCGTTACCCATTCTCCTTTCCAGAGTTCCTTGCGGTTAGATCACTGTAGTATATTGGTCTTATTAGCATGTTTCCCGCGCTTGTAGTTCACGCATGCGCATTGTACCTGTCGGTTGGTGAAGCCATGTTTTGAATAAAGTAAAGTCTATCGATTGTTCCTGCAAACTTTGATTTGTTTCATCTCTGCCTTACCACAGGCTACGACATATTTGGCGACGAGGATGAAACTGTGTATTTGGAGAACCGGCACGACTGTTTTTGACATTCTGCAAGTCCGTAAAGTGGTAAAACTTGTCGATAGAAAACTCATCCAGAACTGAACTGTTGGCGCTGTACGTCTATTTTACACGTCCGTACGTTAATTTACTAGTATTTGAAATGGCGAGTTCACTGATAGGAACGGTGAGTCAATTTAACCCACAGGAACAGTCTTGGGAAGACTACTGTGAAGTGATGGACCAGTTCTTTCACGCAAATTCTATTGATGACAATGATCGAAAACGTGCCGTGTTATTGTCTTCCGTGGGTCCCAAAACGTACGCGTTGATTAAAAATTTGTGCCAGCCAGACGGACCAACCAAAAGCAGCTATGCAGATTTAGTAAAGCTTGTGAAAGCTCACTACACGCCGAAACCAAGTGAAATTGTTGAACGTTATAAGTTTAACTCGCGTGTCCGTAAACCCGGTGAAAGTGTACAATCATACATGGCTGAATTACGTAGACTTTCAGAACACTGCAATTTTGGTACGACCCTTGAAACTATGTTACGTGATCGCTTAGTTTGTGGTATTAATGATCAGACTACACAACGTAAATTACTGATGGAAACAACTTTGTCTTTGGAAAATGCACTGAAGATCGCTGTTGCAGTTGAAACCACAACACGAAATTTGAAAGACATGAACTCTGTAGATTCTACTCCGCCTGTTAGTGTGAATGCGTTCAAGACGTCAAAATGGAAGGGAAAGCCTGGCAAGCCAGCACCAAGTCGGAAAACACAGTCTGTGGGCACTAATCAAGGGCAAGTAGCAGAACAATGTTATCGTTGTCTAGGAAATCACCTACCAAGTATTTGCAAATTTCGAAATGAAATTTGTCGCTATTGTAAAAAAGGTGGACACATTAAAGTCGCATGTAAAAAGCTAAAGCGAGTTAAGGCTGCCAATCACATGACTGAATCAGATGGGGAAAGCAGTGATACCCAAACATACCCATATGACAATGTTTTTGGTCACTGTCAGTCCGATGAACTACTTGGGAAGTGTAGCAATTCCAAGTCTGGTGGATATACAGTTAATTTAGGGATTGATGGAGTGAACACTAATTTTGAAGTGGATACTGGATGTCCATTTACCTTGCTGAATCAGTCATCGTTTCACAAGTTACAAGATTCACAGTTACAGGACAGTCCTATTCGTCTGAAAACTTACACTGGTGAACGTGTGAACATTATAGGTCGTAAATATGTGACTGTTCAGTTTGACAATAAGAGTGTTAAGAATTTACCTCTTGATGTAGTTGAGGGAAAGGGTCCCAACCTTGTTGGCAGAAATTGGATTGAACAAGTGCCAATTAATTTAACAAAGGTGTGTACTTCAAGCTTAAGTTCTAATGATAGTGATACTACCACATGTAATTATTTGCGAGTAGTTCTAGATAAGCATGACAATTTGTTTGATGATTCTCTGGGAAAGTTGCGTGGTTTTGAAGCCAAAATTCATGTTGACAAAACTGTCCAACCTAAATTCTGTAAACCCAGATCCGTAGCCTTTGTACAAAAACAAAAGATTGACATTGAATTAGACAGGTTACTTAGTGAAGGTATTATTGAACCAGTCACACATTCTGATTGGGCTACTCCAGTTGTACCTGTACCCAAAACTGATGGTACTGTGAGGCTTTGTGGTGATTACAAGTTAACTGTCAACAAAGCATCACCTGTTGAACAATATCCTATTCCACCTTTTGATGATTTGATGGCACAACTGGCTGGTGGACAAAAGTTCACAAAACTTGATCTGTCCCATGCTTACAATCAATTAGTTTTGGATGAAGATTCTAAAACACTTCTTACAATAACTACACACAGGGGTCTATTTAGGTATAACCGCTTACCTTTTGGTGTAAGTTCAGCTCCAGCAATTTTTCAGAGAACTATAGAGGGCGTCCTGTGTGACATACCTGGTGTTGTTGTGTATTTTGATGATATAATTGTAACTGGGAAAAATGATTCTGAGCATCTTGCAAACTTAGATAAAGTGTTATGTCGTTTAGACAATGCTGGTTTGAAACTCAAGAAAACTAAATCTGAGTTCATGAAAGATAAAATTGTGTATTTAGGTCACATGCTAGATTCTGAAGGTATTCATCCTTTGACTGGAAAAATTGACGCAATACAAAAAATTGACAAACCTAAATCTGTGACTCAGCTTAAAGCTTTTTTAGGTCTTTTGAATTATTATCATAGGTTTTTACCTAATCTTTCAACAGTGTTAGGACCATTACATTTGTTATTAAAAAAAAATGTAAAGTGGCACTGGGGTCCAAGTCGGGACAAATCGTTTGAAGGAGCAAAACAACTTCTTCAGTCACATCAGTTGTTAGTACATTTTAACCCTCAGGAAGATTTAGTACTGAGTTGTGATGCATCTCCGTTTGGTCTTGGTGTTGTTCTGTCTCACAAATACAAAGATGGTAGTGAGAAACCAATTTCATTTGCATCCAGAACTTTAAATAATGCTGAACGTAATTATGCTCATATTGAAAAAGAGGCATGTGCTATTCTATTTGGTGTACGTAAATTTCACAAATATTTGCTGGGCAAGAAATTTACTATTGTCACAGATCATAAACCATTGTTGGGTCTTTTCAGTGAACTGAAAGCTATGCCAACTACCTTGTCTGCCCGAATGACTAGATGGTCTTTAATATTAAAAGCATACGAGTATGCTATTGAGTACAAGCCTGGGAAATCCCATGGTAATGCTGATTCGTTAAGTAGAGTACCCATTTCTAACATAAAGTGTAATTATGAGGAACACATGTGTTTGATGTTGGACGAGTTAGACTCGTCACCATTTACTTCTGATGATGTAAAGTTTTGGACAAGTCGTGATCCTTTGTTAGCTCATGTCCGTGAATTTGTATTACGTGGTTGGCCAGAAAAACCTACAGATGAGAGCTACAGGCCATTTTTCAGAATTCGTAATGAGCTTACTGTAGTTGATGGATGTATTGTTTGGGGTACACGTGTGGTAATTCCAGCGCAAGGTAGAACAGAACTTCTCAGGGAGCTACATGTGGCACATCCTGGAATGAACCGTATGAAAGGTTTAGCCCGTAGTTATGTTTGGTGGCCATCCATGGATGCGGAAATTGAAAATAAGGTTAGATGTTGTGATGTTTGTCAACAAAATCAGAAATCTCCAACAAAAGCTCCATTACATCCTTGGGAAGTTCCTAATAAACCTTGGACTCGTGTTCATATTGATTATGCTGAGTATGAAAAATATAATCTTTTAATAATAGTTGATGCGTATTCTAAGTGGATCGAGGCTCACAGAATGACCTCCATCACTTCAGCTGCCACAATTTTGAAATTGAAACAAGTGTTTGCTACTTTAGGCATTCCTGAAATTTTAGCATCAGATAATGGGAGTAATTTTACTAGTGATGAATTTTCACATTTTCTTAATGTAAATGGTATTACACAAATCTTAGTAGCACCATACCATCCTTCATCCAATGGTTTGGCTGAAAGAGCCGTTGAAATTGTTAAAGATGGTCTTAATAGAGTTAAAGACGGTACTATTGACGAGAGATTAGCTGAGATTTTATTTCGCTATAGAATCATTCCACATTCGAGAACCCAAGTTTCACCTGCTGAACTTTTAATGAAGCGTAAGCTTAGGTCTCGTCTTGATTCTGTACACCCACAGTTTAATAAAAAAATTGTTGAATCTCAAAGGAAAATGAAAGCTTTCCATGATCAAAATGTTAAAGAGAGACAATTTTCCATTGGTGATACAGTTTGGACTCGAAGTTATGGTTATGGTAGTCCTTGGGTTAAGGGAAAAATAGAATCTAAGTCGGGTCCTGTATCTTACACAGTGAAATTGTCTGATGGTCGATGGGTTCGTCGCCATATTGATCATATTGGTTCTAAACATTTTGAGTCAACTTCAATTGAATTATCAAATACTAATAGTTCAAAGCCTGTAATATCAGTGGAAGATCTTAATGTTTCACCGAGTGATATTACTAGTACAAGTGCTATTTCTACTAGTCATAAACCTGTTATTGAAAACAATACTGTAGAAAACTCTAATCCTGTTTCTGTACATGTTACACCCAGTAGTGAAAGGGGTAAAGTTGAGAAAGATAGTATTGCAGTGAGTAGACCAAGAAGAGAGATAAAAATACCAGAAAGATTTAAAGATTTTGTATTGACAGATACTAAAAGTAGTTGCATTTAAACAAATGTTGATGTACTTGTTTTGTATGTGCTTGTTATACATACAGTCTTGTTAAAATTTAGCGTTAAGCATTTACTTCTGTATGGTGTTATAAAAATTAGTTTTGTGAAACAAAATGTAATTTTTAGCTAAGGGTAGAGGAATGTAGTATATTGGTCTTATTAGCATGTTTCCCGCGCTTGTAGTTCACGCATGCGCATTGTACCTGTCGGTTGGTGAAGCCATGTTTTGAATAAAGTAAAGTCTATCGATTGTTCCTGCAAACTTTGATTTGTTTCATCTCTGCCTTACCACAGGCCACGACAATCACCGAAAGTATCTCTGCCACCACACACCGCCATTTTGTGGTGAAACACCACAAGACTTTTACTACGCGTATCATTTGCGTATTTTTGTTATTAGAGGGATCTAGTGTTGATTTATTACTACTGGAAAGTTTTAAAATATTTTATCGATAGCTGATAACGACATTTCCGTAAATGCACTGTCAAGGGTGAAATAGTAATAGAACTCTGCCTGGGGAGATTGACCGTTACCCTCTGTGACCATTTTCAGTTCACTGCGAGAATCACGCGTTATGCGTGAAATTGAACGTAAAAACTGGACAAACAAAGGTCAAGTGGCGTCAAACATCGACAAACGCAATGTATTTTGAGGGACATTTCCATGCTTAAGTTGTTGCCCTCAGCGATCAACCGAAAAATATGAAATAGCGGGTCGCGTTTTTTTAATAGGCCCAAATATTAAAAACTCACCATTTTAAGCAGTGAAACAGTGTTTCCTCTAAAACTTAACGATCCTGGACCGTTGTTTGATCTTCAGGGTTCCCAGGGAATAAGTGGTGACTTTGAACCTCGGGTTGATCTGTATTTCTCTGACATGTCCCGAATTCTATGAAAGCAAACACGTCTATGGCATTAGAGGTCATTTTGACATTTGCGATTCGACGGATAATTGTGCACAATATTTAAAAATATCGCCGCACCAAGTAATTTCTAAATTAAATAAAAACATTATTTTGAATAAAAAAACAATACGTTTGTTGTAGTAAATATAATTTTTAATACATGAAATGCACAAAATTGTATTGAATTTACAAAACTTGACATTTTATATTAAAACTCTCATCCGCTTACATCACAAACAAAACGGCGGCTTTTGCACGTCGTTTTAGCGCATGTCACTCTCCCTTGCAGAGTCGTCGTAACCTAGGGGGCCACAGAGAGCCGCAACTGGACTCTAGCTGCCACAGGCGACATTTTACACCAAAATTGTTGGTATTCCGCGTTTTTTTATATTCGCTTGTTTCTAATATCTTAGGCTTCTGTTGAAAAAAAATGTGTGTTAATTAAAAATAAATATATCAAATATTTTTAAATTCAGTGGTAAAATTTTTTCAAAATGTTAAAATAATGAAAAAGTAGATCCTGCGGTAGGAGACGTAGTTGAGAATCGTCGGTTCAAATCGTCGGTGCGTTCGCGTCGTTGCCTCGGGGGACGCGGGCGCCTTGCGCCTGCTCAGTTTTCGTTCGACTGCTATGTGACGTCACAACTGGGTGACTTTGGGAAAAAGAGAGCGAACTACGAAATCGATAGGTGAAAAGGTGTTTAGGTAATTTTCTCAAAAATAAAATGCTAGTGGGCGTGACTTCAAAATAAATTTAATACATTTTATACGAGTTTCGCTCGCATAGCAACGGACAAATACATCTACTTCCTGCTACGTCGCTTGGGGCACCCCAGGGAGCGACGCAAACGCACTCGTGGCAAAGCAAAAAGTAGGTTCAGTCATTAGTATTTAAATTAGCTTGTGGCAGAGACGAGTGGGACGGTCACAGGCGACCACCTAGCTTAGCGATAAAAGACCCATAGTCTCTGCGACGGAGAATGCGTACATGTCTACAGCGGTAGCGAACATGGCGAACACGGTGTTCGAAAGCAATATTCCTCTGTCGAAGATCGGCCGGTCGATGTGAGCTACGAAATAAAGAAATTCGAGTTCAAAATCAAATCGTTCGATTTTTGCGGCAGACGTTCGACGCGCGTCTTTCGAGACCTCGCAGTTGAACGAAAAATCACCTATTATGGTCAGTAGTAGGGTCAATACGAGATGATATTTATGTTAAATAGTACGTGACTACGGGGTGCAGTTTGTACATTTATTGATATTAGCTCATTATAATAATTACACGATTCTTCATTATATATGTACATAATAATGTGGTACAAATTGTTTGTATATAATAATGGAGTTATAAACACACCTCCATGATATAATTAAGTTAATTATTAAACCTATTTGTATATAATGAACGATAGCTCATTACTTATTAATATTCAAGATTGCTTTCATTATATTACGTATAAACACATTATCATGTTATTGTAATAAGCAAATTATAAATGTATATCAAATGCCATTACAAATTATAAGGTAACCTTAAATTTGTTGTTATATAATTAAAATGACTGCATTTATATACAATTTTGGTTCCCATATATTATAGATGAATGGATTGTATTGTCAACACTATGTATGAATAATTTTCATTTGTTCAATTATTTGATAAATATTGAAATATTATTTGCAAATCATGAAAAAAGCATATCCAAATTGTATATAAATTAATTGTTATTAGACTTACATTATATGGAAATAATTTTCACGCTCCTTTTATTATATGTTGTGGTGGGTGAGATAGGGATGCGTTATATGGAGTAAAGTTCCAAGAGACAAAATCAAATCAGAGATCCATGAGGTCCTATTTATTGCAATACGTACATTGAAGTCAGAACAAGATTTACTTCCTCCAAACATCTGGTACAATACAGAACTGTGATTGGTTCAACTCAAAGTGGAAGATTCATAGCAAGCAGTAATTAGTAATAGTTACAGGGTTAAAGGTTATTTAAATAGACGACAAGACCTATATCTAACTTGCAACATTAAATAAATAAAGAAGATACAATGTAATACGATGTTATATAACAGATGTAGGCAGTAGAAACTAAAATATGTAAATAAATTTGATATGTTGGTCCCAATCTTCCCAATGAAATTGCTTGACAATATAACCACAAAAGTTTAAAAAACGACGTTATTTGAAAAGAGAGGCTCACAGTTGGTGTTATCACAGGGGGGTCTATGGTTCAATTTTCAACCTTTTGCAAAATTCAGTATGGTGGAAACACATTTCTTTCCTATAGTGTTTCGCGCCATTTTTCAGACAAGTTACAGACATCTGGTTTCACCGTTTACAAAATTATTCGCCACGAATCAATTTATATATCATGATGCGTTTTGGGTCCGGATAGGTCAAGGACTTCGTTTGTAAATATACACGGCATTGTTGGTGTATACACCGGACCTTATCGGCGCTGTGCAACTGTATTTGCAAAATGGTTTAAAATGTAGAGAGTGTATATTTCTATAACTTAAGCCGGCTCGCGAGACTAGAAAAACAAAATACCTTCAGGCGAAAATTAGCCGTCTTGCAAATCCTCAATTCCATGCGTAATAATCTTTATTGCATAATCGTTTCCTGATTTGGATATTGACTCAGAAAAAGAAAATTACAATAAAGATGAGAAACTAGGGAAGTAACAAAATGGAAGCGCTAAAATTGGAAACAATAAAAAAAGAAATACTCTATTTATTTAGGAACAGCAGGTAGTTTTTTAAAATGATTTTCTCTGGCACTGAAACAATTATAGATGTATTGTTGGCTGTTAATTGCTTGTTAGCATTGTTATCAATTTATTGGTATTTGTGTTGTTGCAATGTATTAAATTTCAACATTTTAGTTCTCTTATTTTCATACAGCTTGCATTTCGTTTCCAATCTCATTTTGATCGCAAGCAGTGCACTTTCTACCACTGCAAAGTGTTTGTTTGTATCGTCCTTTCTCTATTTCTAAATTGTGGTCGCTAATTCTCAATTTTGCTAATGCTGCTCTATGTTTTGCATTTGTTACTGTTGTTAGATAATTTTCATACTGGCAATTTTTCTTCAGCAGTCTATATGTGCGCAGCTTATTCTTTTGTTTTTTTTATTATTATCATCATGCATTTGTTCTTGACTCTTGTTTTCGAATACTTTTTTGGGTTTAATGTAAATTTTGTTGATTAGATTGGCGTTATAATTTGGATCTTTATTTTCCCACGACTTATCCATTTCCAGATAGTACAAAATATTTTTGATACCAGATATTCAATTAAGTATGCCTTTACCATCCATTTTAGACTGGCCCAGCTGTCGTGATTTTGTTTTCAGTTAAAAGAATTGGAAGAAATAGTTTTGCGAAAGGTGGGGTGAACGCGAAATCACCACAGACTGGTCTTAATTGCAGCGAATCTGTTGCTATTATGTATTCATGATATGCAGTGCAACACTGAACGGATACAGAAAAGGAGTGGGGGCGTGCGCGCTGCATAATGAGGTAAACATTGTGGGTCTTCTGTGCAGATCGCGCTTCACTGTAACCCAGGCTACTTCTCTCCATTAGAATAATTTGTACGGAACGTTATAAATAGTAATTAGTTTGTTGTGATTGACGATCGAGAAACTTGCAGAAAAGTGAAATCTTCAGGTACAAAGGTCAACTAGATATAGTTTAAAGGTCAAATTACTCTGATTGGATAACGTTCTTGCCTGTCATTAACATAAAAGTTCCTGCTTTTACCTCAGAGGGCGCGGCGTAAACGTCCAGTCTGGGTGATTTCGCGGTTAAAGGGGATTTCGCGTTAACACCTCCATTTCGCTATTTTTTTTTATTTAAATTTAAATAAAAAAAAAAAAATCGCCCAGACTGTGCCAGTCTACATCCATCTCTATGCCAAGTCTGTATGCTTTATGGACTAGCGTGTTTTCATTCATTGTTTTTATTTTTAGCCAATATTTTATCATTTGTTCCATACTAGTCAGTAAAATAGGGTGTCTACCTAATTCTAAAATACATGCCAAATTACTGGCTTTACAGTTTACCTGTAAAATGTATTTGCAAAATTTGTTATGAAATTTTCCAAAAGTAGCCCACTATCAAAAATATCTTTCATTTGTAGTATGCAGTCGCTCGTCCAAGTTTCGCTGCAATAGATCAGGATAGGTTTAACCATACTATCAAATAGTTTTAGGTATGTTTTGACTGGAATATTGTTTTCAGAGTTAAGCACAGCCTCAGTAGTTTCCTGGTTCAGATTTATCACCTTTTTAAAGACCGGGGTGATAATTCCTAGATTCCAGGCACTTGGAAATTGGCCAGATTAGATTAAATAGCCTTTGAATTGCTTTAATAAATGTATTTCTGCCTGATTTTATCATTTCATTTGTTATGCGTTCATATCTTGGAGACTTTTTGTTTTTAAGAGAACCAATTGCTGTTTGTATTTCTAATTGGGAAATGTGTGTTATTCATATTATTTAATTCTTTAATTAAATTTTCCCCCATTATCATTATTATTTTTGCTGAGAAGTTTAAAATGTTCATGTCATTTTGTTTCGGGAACATATTCACAATCATTATTGTCTTGTCTACCTTTAAGTTCACTTATTAGGTTCCAATATTCACCAGGGCATGAATTACTCCTTTTATCTAATTTACTCAGTAGGTTCTTTTTATATTCTCTGTCCTTTTTTTAACAAGTTTTTTTTTATTTTTACGTTTCAAGGAATAACGGGTAGTTCTCAGCTCTTTGTTGAATAGATTAATGAATAGTTGTGTAGACATTTTATGTAAATCTATTTTAAGACTCGGACATATCAGGTCATTTGTGTACGATTTCATGTATGTAAATGTGTCGAAATGGGCGTAGTGCGAGTGGTTAGTGCTAGTAGCACTAATCCGAAAAAGTACTAGATCTAGTGCTAAAATGGCACTAGATCTAGCGCTAAAATGGCACTAGATCTAGTGCTAAAATGTGCACAGTGCGAGTGGCATTGTTATCGCATTGTCAACGACGTCGAATAATAGGAGGGGCATCAACAACCACTTTCATATGCAAACTGCAAACAGTATAAACATCGGCAATATGCGGGAGATGTCCATAATAATACTTTCTTTATATAATACCGGATTCTGACGTAAATTCGCCCATCCGAAAAATCGCCCTGGGGATTTCACGGCTGATGGGCGCTTATTTGGGGTTAAAAATTTCAAAAAATAATTATCAAATATTTTGGGGGGACATTTTCATTGTATCCAACTACACAGACTTTCTATGCCGTCAGTTGGGCCACCCAAGACGAAAGAAACTATTGCAGAATTAACAATAATTAATAATTCTTGCTGAATTAAAAAGTAGACCACCTGAAATGTCATTAAAGTGTCGCCCAGTGTCATTTTTCAAATACATTTGTTTTTATTTTATTGGTAACAAAAGTATATTTTAAACGACGTTTCTAATAAAAACGAACACAACTGCATTAAGCGATCCCGGCAAGCGATCACAGATGCTCAATCCGGACATGCTACGTTTCACAAACGTTGATTATTAGTCAGTAGTGATTATAATAACGCACAAAAAAATAAATTCATTAATTTTTATGAAATTCAAATAAAATTCAACTTAGTTTCATCGTAAGCAAATGATTCCGATCGCATATAAACGCTCGATGCGGTAGGGTATCCGCCATGCGCTTCTCTTGCATGAGTTGAGCTAATAGGTCAAATAGCTAATTAACCAATCAAAATGCTGGATGATGCCAACGCGTTCAAATCACCATAGCTCATTTAAAAAAAAAAAAAAAAAATAAACGCTGCTCGGACTGATAAGTATGATATATTGAAGATAATATTTGGTAATCGTAGTCCTAAATAACTATTAAAAATAGCTAGACGTTTCGAGCAATGGCTCTTTATCGATAGCATGGAAGCAAGTGAGCTAATAGGGTATCCGCCATGCGGATGATTAATAGGGTATCGCCATGCGTTTATTTTATTTATTTTTTTTTTAAATGAGCTATGGTGATTTGAACGCGTTGGCATCATCCAGCATTTTGATTGATTAATTAGCTATTTGACCTATTAGCTCAACTCATGCAAGAGAAGCGCATGGCGGATACCCTACCGCATCGAGCGTTTATATGCGATCGGAATCATTTGCTTACGATGAAACTAAGTTGAATTTTATTTGAATTTCATAAAAATTAATGAATTTTTTTTTTGTGCGTTATTATAATCACTACTGACTAATAATCAACGTTTGTGAAACGTAGCATGTCCGGATTGAGCATCTGCACTTGAAAAAATATAAATGATAGCACTTGCTTCTATGCTATCCATAAAGAGCCATTGCTCGAAACGTCTAGCTATTTTTAATAGTTATTTAGGACTACGATTACCAAATATTATCTTCAATATATCATAGCTCATTTAAATATGTTAATGTTATTGAACGCAACGCGGAAGAAATTTGACGATGTTGTAGTACGCTCTTTTGGCTTGGATTTTGATGGGAAAATGGCATGATTTTTTTTTAAATGAAAAAATAGTTGTTTTCAAAGATGAACTTAGCATAAGAATAATAATTTAACATTGTTTACAGTGATAACAGCTCTTTGTTCAAACGGAGCTTACGCTAGTCAAAATAAACACGCTCTTGAATAAAAACTTAAATAGACTGATTTAGGCGTCAGGAACGATTGAAATGTCCGATAAATTACGACAAAATATTTTAAAAAATAAATTTAAAAACTGCCGAAAAATCGCCCTCGACGATTTCTTGGTCCCATTTTTTTTAACGCGACCATACACTGGGTTTGTTTAGCTATGAGGGTTAAAATACATATTTCATAACTGGAAATTCAACAGACGAACTTGTTACTTCACATGTTTTAATTATTAGCAACTGTAACATAAACAAGATTTCGAGAGTCTACAACAAAAAATCCTAAGGGCTTCTAAAAAATATTATTGCAGAGAAAGTGTCTAGACATATATAATATGATCACGTTAAAACATTATTAAAAAATCGGCGAGGTTACACCATATTCCGTTAGTTCCTCCATGATACAATGTAACAACAGGATTGCGTGAAAATCCCAGTACACACACAATCCACCGAGCTTTACAGGGACCCGGGACTTCCCCACAATACCATTTCATACAGTATATCTATTCACAATTTGTAAAAATTGCGCAGTTCGACCTGCAGTTTCACTGTTTCAGCTAGTTTCTCGGCCGATCGCGTTGTTCCAAAGGTCTATTAGTATTACGACAAACGTGGACAATGACATTCTCAATTTTCCCACTGTAGCACATTTCCAATGAATGAAAGATACAACAATTTTACATAAATATTAATTTATTTTCAGAGAATTACGGGATGTCTTGACGTCGTTGACAACGCAATATCAATGCCACTCGCACTATGTACATTTTAGCACTAGATCTAGTGCCGTTTTTGCACTAGATCTAGTGCCATTTTAGCACTAGATCTAGTAGTTTTTCGGATTAGTGCTACTAGCACTAACCACTAGCACTATGTCCATTTCGAAACATTTACATACCTCACGATTTGGGATAATGTTTTATGTATTTATTTGGTTTTTTAATTTTACGTTTTTTTTAAGCTTTTGCCAGCTGCCCTCTGGTAGATATTAAAAAAAATATCAGTAGCTTCATCTACTGCGTATGTGCCCACAAATAAAAATAAAAAGGAGGAGCAGTCTTGACATTTGCAACCACCACGCGGCGTTACTTGCGTGGGAGTGTCTGAAAAAACGACTACCATGGCAATGGTGGTCAAATTTGGTTGTGAATATGATAGAACGAGAATCAATTTATAGATTGTGTTTAATAACGAAGAACACACCAGTAAATGTAAATGGCGTCTTGCAATGACTAAATGTTAAAGAGTAAATAAATCATTGTCTTTGTTTAAATGCGCACACACATCCCCCCTTCAGCCCACAAAAATGACAAATCAATCGACAAACCTAGCCCACGTCAACGGGAGAGCCCCCTACCAATTTTCTTGATCCGTCAGTGTAACTTTCAATCATGGCACAATTCCAGAAATATATACAGTACTAGCGATAGGCGTGGTTGGTAAGGTTACGTGGGTGGGTATTTACATTTAGATTCGGTTTTACTACCACTCTTGTATACCGCCATGTAAGTCACCTGCAATGAACATGGTGTTACGTATCAACGTCTACAATGACTAATGTGATATTAGTTATACATATTTAAAAAGCGGTGGTCGCTGCGTTATGTCCAGTTCAGTGTTTGTTTACACGAAGCTTCGCTGCGAGTGGCGCCCTTCGCGAGCCTGTATCGCCAAGCAGATACGAGGTTTGGCAACGAGACTAATAGTGCATGGCTGGAAAGGCCTACCTGCATCACTCAACACTCTTTCCAGACCAACAAATTTAGAATCATCTTTTTGTGCTGAACAAGAAAAAGGGTATTAACATTCATCATTTTGAGATCAAAATTGTGTATAATTAGCGTTTATAAGTGTACACTATAAGTCACCAAGAATGATATATCAAACTAATCGGCTCGATAATGTAAAATCTGACTAAATAAAAATGAAAATTATGAACATTGTCTGAACTTTAAAAAAAATGGCACTATTATTCCATATACATGTACATCACATAGAACAAATAGAATAACATGTACAAGTTCTGGATTTTCTGTCCCCTTTTTGCTTACTGCATAATGAAATGAACGCCGTAATTGTCTAGTCCTTTGATATCCGGATACCAATTTTGCAACAAACATCAAAGAAAGGACATATTAAGTGGGATTCAATTATTAAATATAATTATATATTACTAGAACTTATTTTAAGATACTAGTAATTATTTAAACAATAATAAACACACCCCAGCGCCATATTGGACGAGGAGATAGGTCTATTGCAAGATAATGTGTGAAGCGAAGCCAACGTATTAGCGCATCTAGACTCTTCTTCGAATCCAATATGATGTAATAGAGTGATTAATTCCATTAAGATTTCATTAAGATCACCGCCATCATAGTTAAACAAATCTAGTAAAATTTGTTTTTTGCTGCAAAATAAAGTTTGTTAACGTTACATATTTCCCGTAACTCGAAGTTCGGTTAACTGTTTTTAGCCAATTCAGCAATAAAATCAAGCATGGAATGAACAAGGAACTAGCTGCATCAACTGATTGCAGATTCACGCTATTTTAGGATCAGTTTATTGCTACAATATTTTTAAGTTCCATTTATCATTATTTAGTAAATAAATCACGAAACTATTTATTATATACGTAAAATACGTGTCGACCGACGATTGACATCGAAACGTTTTAAGCTTCGAACAAACTACTAGAGCCATGTGCGTCAGATTGGCGTAGAGAGTCATTATGGAATGTGTGTGAATGCTACCGAAACGAACATACAAAGTTCGAAATCAGTGAATGATCTGGTTTTCAAATATATTTGCGACAAGCTTACCAGCATTAAATATTCATTATACATCATGTCATAGATAGACATATATATTGGTTTGACGATCCTATTCAAAATGGCGGAATGGTGGCCATTTTTGTGCTAACAAATCATCAAATATCAAGTGTTTCTGGCATTTATGGATGGATTTCGTTCAAACTTGGAACATATATTAGACATTACACGTTTCTGATGCACACCATTTACTTTTCAGATTGGATTCAAAATGACTGTCTGGCGGCCATTTTGTTTTAATGAATGGGCTTCTAGACCCATATCTCCGACTTTTTTTGACTGATTATGTTCAAATTTTAAATATTCATTATACATCATGTCATAGATAGACAGATATATTGGTTTGACGATTCTTTTGAAAGTGGTCAAATGGTGGCTATTTTGTGCTAATAAAATCCTCCAATATCAAACATTTCTTGCATTTATGGATGAATTTTGTTCAAATTTATAACATACATTAGACATTACAGGTTCCTGATGCACGTCATTTTATTATTCAGATTGGATTAAAAATGGCTGACTGGCGGCGATTTTGTTTTAATGATTGGGCTTCTGGGGCCATGTCTCTTAAATGCTTTGACTGATTATATTCAAATTTTATATATTCGTTATACATCATGTTATACACCACATTTTGGACTCCCATGTGGGAGTCAATGGAGGTATTTGCGGTTAGATGCTTGGGATAAGCCTTATACATGTTCAGTTTATGTGCTAATATCTAATTTGCATAAATTAACAATTTATAGATACTCCACAATTATCTTGAGTACCAGTCATCCAATTGTAATGAAACTAAATACATAGTTGCTTTTGCATATTAAATTACACTTCCTAATATGCATAACTGTAATGTACAAAGAAGTGTTTATTTATTTATTTATTTATTTATTTATTTATTTATTTATTTATTTATTTATTTATTTATTTATTTATTTATTTATTTATTTATTTATTTATTTATTTATTTATTTATATTGCAGCAGAGTGATGGGTTTGATAATTTATATCTGGATATGAATGATATAATACACATTTGCTGCCATTCAGAAAATGGGTAAGTGTTTGTGACTGTAAATATATTTACAATCTACCAAGTGCGTTTCAGTGCTATATTTGCACTTGCTATATATGTCTCTTACAACGAGGATTCAATTTGTTAACACTACAATTGTCTAATTCCTTGTTGCATCAATCCAAATGGTTGATAATCAGTTCAGTTCGACAAATGCATAGTGACATTGTCATACACTGCCTTTGATGACAGATTATTATTGATTCTACTAAGTGTTGTGTCAATAAATGACCAAAACTAATTATTGCAGGTTGCTCATGCTGAAGCCATTTAAGTTTGAACTTTTCTGATCAACTTCGAAATACACGTGGGAAGAATGACAATTAATTTGCATAATTTTTCACCTATGTAAATTTAATGATGTTTTTTTCATGTACAGCTTTGCAAATTGTTAGAGCGCTCGAAAATAGTTTACCTTTGGCAGAGCTTTGCGTATAACATTGTACTAAACAGACACAGTAAACTCATTTAAAGATCAAGATTTTGTGTTAATATTTTCTAACTTGTGTTTTTAAGGCCTCTGCCCATTAGCGAAGAAGAAAAGTTTGAAGGAATGTCTAAATTTATAGATACATTGATGGGAATAGTTCGTCCAAAGAAAATGTTGTTTATTGCAATGGAAGGAGTCACGCCATTTGCAAAAAATAATAACAGGAGACAAAAGAAATTCCTAAATTACAAGGAGGATAGGTTGGTAACCTTAAACTATTTTTTCATTTCTAGAATGCTATGTATTTTTTAGTATTTACTATTACGAGTCTGTTAAATGGATTAATCATAATCATTCACTCAAAATAAATTGTACATTGTATTATTGGCAAGATTTGTTTGTGGTCAACTAGCCTGCATACCCGTCGTTTGTACACATCCATCTGTTATTTTTGAAGACATGTACTATCTTACTTTCATTAACATATCCAATGTTACGGCCATTTTAGTGAATTATATTAAGTTCCCAACTAAGATTTCTTTATACATGTATATCATATGTACTGTACTATTGCACAGATTCTATAAATATAACATATGAAAGTTCTAGTTCAAGGTGTTCTTAAGCAAAGGGACAATGTTCATCAAATACATGTGACAATTGATGTATGGCTTGTTTGTATCATGCAGGGAAGCAGAAGCTGGAATAGAAAGAAGATCGGCAGATGAATTCGGATTTGACTATAATTCTCTTTGTCCAGTAAGCTGTTCTACTTGATTTTTCTAACACGCTAAACGTTCCTATTTAATTCATATTCTGGTTGTTGATGAATCTGAAGTTATTATTATTTTTAATTGTTGTAGTTTTATTATAATATTAGTTGTGTTCATGTATCCCAAATATCAACAGTATCGAAGTGATACGTTTGCTGTATGCATTTATAGGGCACAGATTTCATGTCTAGACTTCATGTTCACCTACGTGCGTACATTGCTGACAGAATCCGAACTCAACCTAGATGGGTTGGTATCAAGGTATGTTCAATGTATGACGTCATCTATTTATTCTATTCTAATCAATATGCTGAACATACGAACCACATGGGATTTTCAAAGAACATTGTTATTTTAATTTTCATTTTTGTTTCTTTTTACAGGTAATCTTGTCAGATGCCAGTGTTCCAGGTGAAGGCGAGCATAAGATTATGGAAATAGTCCGAAGCCAGAGAGGTATTATCAGTGTCAGGGTTTTTGATGGAAATTAATCGCTCATCCAGGCTCACAAAATGTATCGTTAAGTAGTTGATTTCATGTTGTGTAATATCTCAAATTCTTATTTCTTTCTACAACAGCAACACCTACACATGACATTAATACACGACATTGTATCTATGGCAACGACGGTAAGTAACGCTGACAGTGTGCTCTCAAATGTATATCTGATATGACTCTTTATTCATTATTACTATACGGTTTCTCATTTATGATGACTTCTAATAAAGATAGCCAAATGTCATATATTTCAAATCATAAAAAATCAAGTATTTCCGCAATTCCGGAACAGGATTTCGGCCATAATGGCATCTTGGCGTTTTTTTAAATAAGATTCAAAATCAAGCATTTTCACTATTCTGAAACAGGATTAAATCAACCTTTAAACATAAGTTATACATCAGTCATGTCCTGATTCATAATTGTTGACTCGTTTCAATTTTGCACCCTATTGCACGACTATTGAATTGCATGACTTGGTAGTTACTTTGCTATTCCACTCATGCAAGGGATGTAATAATGTTTGAGCAATGTTCGTATTGTCATGTTTAATATATACATCATATTCCCATAATAAAATTCTCTTGTTGTTCCTGTTAGCGGATCTCATTATTTTGGGTGAGTACACAATTTTCTCATGCAAATAATGTAATATTTCTCCAGAGAAATAAGAGCTCGTATTTACCGATTCATTAGGATTAGATTTCGTCATATTTTTAGAACAATTATAACAATGAATGAGTAAATGTATTATTGTTTTATACGTGTATATGTGAAATGTATTTTCAACCATAATAGGTCTGGCAACCCATGAACAAAATTTCTCAATCATCAAAGAAGAAATACTCTGTGATTGGTGCAATAAAATAGGTAATCCTAAATTTAATTGGAATGATATTTTGAAAATAAATTAGCAATTGAAGAATACTGTTTATTGGCGAACCAAATAAT
This sequence comes from Saccoglossus kowalevskii, assembly GCF_978046115.1. Taxonomy (NCBI): domain Eukaryota; kingdom Metazoa; phylum Hemichordata; class Enteropneusta; family Harrimaniidae; genus Saccoglossus; species Saccoglossus kowalevskii. The sequence continues at coordinate 11,887,674 of NC_140650.1, read as the reverse complement.
TAATTAAATTTAGGCACATGATAGATCATTGTTTTTGCCTTTTTCAAAAATGTGAAAAAAAAACACGTGTGCGAAACTTTACAAATATTAATTACCCAGATAGCTTGTGGAAGTGGAAGTGAAAAATTATAATTACTACCCGTAAAACAGATTCAGTTTCTATTCTTGTTGGAAGAACATCCTCAGACTGCAACTGTAAACTCAAAGAAATCAAAGAAATACCGTGCTATGATTGGTTCAAGAAAAAGGGTAAACCTAAATTTAATTAGAATGATATTTTGAAAATAAATTTGCAATACAAGCTTTATATTTATTCGCGATCCAAATCCTGAATATGTATGCTTTCTTGTGTCACAAATATGTGACTAACTTGTGTGAGAAGCTTTACGGATATTAATTAACCACGTAGATTTTGGTAAAACAGCCGAGGAAATTTGCTCAAACTGAAAAGGTAATTATTACCAGTAAAACAGATTCTATACTCGTTAACTATATTGTAACAGGAATTAGGTTTTGACGATTGCTGCAACCCTATCGTAGCGGTTGCCTGGCTACATCGCGCATATTTTACTTCACTATTGTTTGTGTAGACAGACAGTATTTGCCTCTTCATTTGTGGGAAAAAACATTTCGGTTATGGGAAGGGGTGGGCATGGGTAGAACAATGTCACACGCGACCATGCTTGTTGCGACATTATTTAGATTTATAAGATGAGATATAGTCAATGTGTGAATATTGTGTTATTGCAGGACATACAGTGAGAGATTGTAGAACAGCACCGAAACATGCACGTGAGGTAAGTTAACTTTGTGCAATATCATAATACATACATATATTTAACTAATACAAACACAAATACGTCATGTTATTTATAAGAAGTTGTCAATTAGTCTCAAAGTCAACAAGTAAGTAAGGGTCACTCATAAGACTCGCATGAAAAGATGGTAAACTTGGCTGAAATTTAGTAACAATACTTAAACTCACTACAATTCTTGATATTTTGCAGAGCAAAGTGTTTCATCAAATAAATAGGAGTATCAGAAATTTTATCAGTGGCAAAAATGGTTTAGTTTTAACCATCCTTAATAAACATGACAGAATGAATATAACCCATGCAGTGGCGTTATCAAATCCCTTATTACGTATTGTAATTAAGATGACAATTCGCCTGTAATTCTGATGGACAGAATTATCCTCGAGTGCAATTGAGTTGGTTCATACTGTGAATACATGGTTTTATATGTGTGGGCGTACATGTAGTTTATAATGCCCAAGTTTCGACATAAGCATAAACACCCAGTCACAGTGAGAGTGTGTATTCATTGATTTGCCATTTCGAGTTGCCCCTGTAGGACAGTCAGTGTGACGCACCAGGTAGTGCGACTACCTAAAGTGGCGAGACGAATCCCATGTTGTATTTCAATTTGTCTTTCCTGAGATTAATTTATCGGGAGTGTTGATATGTTTCGTCTATACACATGGATTATTACACTAAGAATATATGTATTTAATACACGAAGGCTATTATAATGAAGTAATAGCTGATAACATTTGTTTCCAGGTTGATCAAGAATGGAAGTTCATATTCATACACTTAACAGTATTACGAAAGGTAACTTTCTGATGTGCAATATAAACAATGAGAAACATTGATTGTCATCAATCAACGCCCGCAGCATTTGCCTATTCAAGGAATAGATAACTTCATACTGAAAGGGGTATAACTTTTGAAGTTCAAATGTCCGTGAAAACCGCAAAGGCTACTTTTTAAAACGCAAAAGTGTTTTGGCAATGATAAGCCTTGCTCACACAAAAATGGATAGAGTTGTTTGAACGAATAACATGTGCAACTTCCTTGATTGCATTTTAGCTTAGTTCAAAAATAAAGTAACTGTTCTCTCTAAAAGAAGGGTGTGTTGATTTTACCGAATGGTTGCATTTTATTTAAAAGTTGGTGTTATATTTTATTCTAAAAAAATAGTTAAAAGGGATTTTTTGATTTTGCAGAACATTCAAGTGTCTTGCCCATACCAGCCAAGTGCCCCCATCTGGGAATTAATGTCGTTATTATTGCAGTAACTACCGTATATGTATGTTAATAATGTCGAGTGCTTATTGTTACACCGCATACTTTTTTGTATTTTGTCAATCTAATTTGCAACTAATTATAGTGTCTTGAGGAAGATATGTCTGTGGCTGGCCTGGGATGTGGAAAGAACAATATTAACGTGAGTATAATTTGCAACTAATTATAGTGTCTTGAGGAAGATATGTCTGTGGCTGGCCAGGGAAGTGGAAAGAACGATATTAACGTGAGTGATCTCAATAGCAGAACAATCTACATCTTAAATATGTTTATTAAGTTAGTCAGCTATATTTGTAAACTGTACCCTGCCTTGACCTTCATGTTTGACATTATTATTGTACTGACATGTTATGTCTATGCTAGAGAAGATGAAATCTGTTTACTATAATCTGATTCATGATCGTGCGAAAACAACAGTTTTATATTTTTCCTTATTACCGCCAATATGATTTTCATGTAATTCAGAGTTAGAGTACGTGTAATTGCTCTCAATATTGTACACAGTGAATCTTACAGATGTATTTGTCAAAATCCTTCACATTGCACGAGTAATGGCTATACACTGACTGTATCACCGAGTCATTCGATACAATTTTGGTATAACTGTTAATACCTAATTAAGCATAATTTTTCATGGTTTCAAATAATCATTTTTATTTCCAGCTTACTCTTGTTCTTGTATTCTACAGAGAGCTATTGATGACTGGGTGTTTTTATGTTCCCTCCTTGGCAATGACTTTTTGCCAAAATTGCCTTCCCTGAATGTCCGGTATGCTATTCCCATTATACATATATAGTATTTATCCATTATTACGTATGTCATTAATATGCCTATATATATACAATACAATACAATACCAATGTATTCTCATATTATTAAATTAATGACTTTATTTCAGAGAGAATGCACTTGATAGGCTGGTGCGTATATACAAGACAGCTGTCACCCACACCATGGTAAGAATACCTGTTTTCAGCAAACATCACCTGCTTAGTTCCATGTATTAAGTGCTCATTAATTACATCTAACATGGCATAAACATGTACATGCATAGTTCACTGTATTAAGTGCTCGTTAATTCCTTCTAGCATGGCATAAACTAGCCTGACAAGTTGGCGTAGGTGGCGCCCTGGACTGGTGGGGATCGCAGCAGTCCAGTGCGCCACCTACGCCAACTTGTCAGGCTAGGCATAAACATGTACATGTATATTTCACTGTATTAAGTGCTTGTTAATTCCTTCTAGCATGGCAAAAACATGTACATGCATAGTTCACTGTATTAAGTGCTCATTAATTCTATCTAGCACAGCATAAACATGTACATGCATAGTTCATGACCAATCACGGACATATCTCATATATATATTAAAAATAATAATTATATTTTACAGCGTAAACCTCTCGGCTATATCTAAAACAAATAATACAATACATGTTATGTGACTCAGCTCATGACATGCAGAATTAAGTCTATAGAACTAGGTCTTATTGAATATGTATATTATGCTAACTAATTACGTATTTTACCATAACTTTTAAGGTGACTCAAATGCAGGGAGTGAACATAGATACGGAGGTAAACCAGGTAATATTAATATGCATAACATATAGGACCAGTTGAATTTCGCTTTGTTGAGATACAGTTTTTACAACTCAAGATTGAGTATGATTTTTCGGAGTTAGGGTTCAACCCAGGGAACTCGATTGAAATGGTTTGTCAGACATTTTAGAATTTTGTATTTCATTATTTTCATTTAAAAGTCTGTTTTGTTTTCTTTATTGAATATGTGAATATATTACATAATGAGACTGGTTATACATTAGAGCTAAAACGTGCCGGTATACATCATAAAATAAACACCAATTATTGCTAAATACATTAGTAAATGCAAATATAGTTTCATATTATAATAAGCTTTGTATCTATTAGTAAGAATTCATACATATGTATTTTTTCCATAGCGCTACCTTACAGACAATGGAATTGTGAATTTACACATGTTACAGATGATACTCACAGGTGAGAAGCATACATACCCTTTAATTAATTTGATCCATGTTATTATTTTCCATGTTATTTAGTTTCTAACGTAATTTGGTTTGCATTCAGAGCTAGGCAAGGAGGAGGATGTCATATTCAGAGAGAGGCGTCAGAGGAATGAATGGGTGAGTAGTAGAAACAACCGATATGAGCAGAAATGACGAACATTAAAACTCCATCAACAATCACACATTAAAAACTGACACTCAATATGTATAATACATGTTCAAACCAATATGTGGAAGATGCAACCAATAGCAGGAAATTTTCTTCGGGGAAAGTCATTAGATAATTGATAATATTCACCCTATTCAATATTTGACGCAAATTGTTATTCGAGCTGTGTGATGCTGTGTTGTTATTATTATCGAAAATATACATTAAGTTTATTTTTTATATTCCATGTACAAAGTCAGAAGACAATGTAAGGTAAGATTGAAATAGTGATTTAGAAGTACATTCATCGATAGCATCCATTATTTATATCATACAGCAAACAAAACAGACACAATTTAAAACTACAAGTTATCATAAACATTAGCATAAAGAAGAGGTGGAGGTGCATTTATTATATGACATTAATAATAGTCTTCACAAACGTGTTTTATATGGTTTCATTGTCAGGCTAGGTATGGATGGATGGAAAGATCGATACTATAAATACAAGTTTGATGTGTCACCATCACATGAACCTGAATTTATAAACAATTTGGTGAGTTTTTATGTTCGATAGTAATAATTATTCAAATTTTAATTGTTATCTTACTTTTCATCATTACATGAATTCAGTGGTTGTGTAGTAACTTGTAATTAATATGTTTGCAGGGTTACGCGAATGTGTTAATACCAATTTGGTGAATTTAAAGATATAGTTATTCATTTCAAATCTACTAGGCAGTATCTCACATAATTAGATTCAGTGCTCTATCCAGTATCAATCATCTTATAATGTTGCTATGCTTCATATTACAGGCCAACTCTTTTGTAAAGGGTCTATGTTGGATATCAATGTATTATTTTCATGGCTGTCCATCCTGGCAGTGGTTTTATCCATACCATTATGCTCCATTTGCTATGGACTTCAAAAATATTACCCATCTACAAAATGACTTTGAAGTCGGCGAGCCAGTAAGACTTTTTCTTGTCTTTTCATTGGATTAGTTGAGAAGCTAATTCCATGCAGCATACAACAGTCAAGTACCTATCAGTTCTGAAAACCTAGGGTCTATGAATAAACTATCACTTGTTAAATATTTGTGTAAGAAATAGTAAATGTGATGCATGTAAATGTAATTCCAGTGACATTCTACAAACGTGGGCCGTATAATAATCATATTGTATTTGTTTACAGCTGAAACCGCTTGAACAGTTGATGGCGATATTACCACCTAGTAATGATCATTTGTTACCAATGACATGGAGACCTTTAATGACCGGTGAACCTGGTGTGAGTTTATACAATATATGATATTACTATACATCTGCCACCGTAACGCCGTAAGTTACAGCGTAATTTTGCGGTATTTTACGGGGTATTTTCATCCTACCTATTCGGAAATGCGAATTCCAAATATGGAATGATTACGCGCGTAAGCGTCGTCCTCTAATAATGAAAAAAAAAAAACATGGCTGCCACTAAAGTTTGACCGGACTCCACACAAATACGTACTCGGACAGTACGCGGCGCGTTGTTCGATACTCCAGCTCTACTATCTTGGTTCATAGTTTGACGTATCCTCGTAATAACCTTATATTCTTCAATTATAATTTTTTGCAATATACATGTAACCCATTTCATCCTGATTACATGAATTATTCTTATTTTGCAGGATTCTCCTATTAGAGATTTCTATCCTGATGACTTTGAAATAGATTTGAATGGTGAGAGATATAAAAAACAAGGTATAAATGCATTAGCAAATGGCATGGAAACACTTTATTGGAATCTTATATTGATATAATATCTAGTTATTAATACTATTCATTGCCATGGGAACATAATAAAAACAAGGAAGGCACTAAGTGCCATGTTCGGATACAATAATTGTAATGTAGACACAATATAGTCTGCAAAAAAAAAACAATCGGCAGTACCGTATATTTTGATCATTCTAATTGGCGTACTCGCAAATATGCTAATATGAACAGGGGCAATAATACATATATGTTAACATTTCAGGTGTTGTTCGAATTCCTTTTGTGGATGAGACGAGACTGAAAGAAGCGCTAGAGGGTCTACATCTGACAAGAAATGAAGGTAATGTTAAACAATGTTGAAATATTTGTGTCAATGAAGCAGTTCATTAATTCTTCATTCAATACTCAGATATAACATTTGTTAAATCGAATATTGCCTAGCATGTCATCGTATGTTATAACTCTATATATGACTTCCTGTTACAGAATGCAGAAATAGGTTTGGCAATGACGTTGTGTTCTTAGATGCAATCCACCCGGCGTATGTATTTTTTAAACAACTTGACAACAACATCATTGATGATGAGGTTTGTGTTCAAATACAAATGTTGTAAATAAACAGTATATTATTCAACTGGGTTCTTTCAGCGTTTATTTTAAGCAATATCAATAAGCAGTATACCCTGTGGACGAATTTGTTAGAGCTATATTTGAAGGTCATCATTTTTTCGATGTGACATTTTTAAATTACAAATAAATTACACAATGGATCCGTGAATAACATCACATTACATATAATTAATGCAGTCGATGATGTACGAACTATCATATATCAAAGTGACATTCTTTGTGGGCCATATTATTGTGGTTGACTGGATGGGCGAATTGGTGCTGCCGTTTATGACTCGAAACTACATGAATTCTCATATAGAATAATGTAGTTTGGTCCCATTCATATATTTCTGATTCTACATAGGATGTTACAGTTGGATGACACTTGTGTCTTCACATATTCCTATATTATAATGCATTATTTATCGTAACAGTAAATTAGTGTATGGATGTGACTCATTTGGGTAGTGTATTCGAATACGAGTATAATTTTATGTAAGTGGCGGGTATCATTGTAGGTTTGCTATTCCAATTATGTCTCATTGCGATAAATATCAATTTTCTTTACGCAATATTTGCCTTTCACATAAGTTTACCATTGGGTTTACCACAAAGTAGATTACTATACAAAATGCTTTTCATTAAATTAAACAATTTTTTTTCTCAAGGAATATATAGTATTAGATGCAGATGAATGGGCACTTAATCAATTGGAACATCAAGAATATGAACTGGAGGTAATAAATTGTGAATTCAATCGCTTTGTCAGAATGTCAACATGGTTGCTCATGTTGGATGTTTATACTGTGTTTTTTTTCGTAATGATGTTTTTAGAGTGACACTGATTTCATCTCTGATTTGTTCCTAATTTTGCGATATTTATTGAAGTAGCATCATATTTTAGCTTTAGTAGACAACTTTGCTTACATTATATGAAAGCTTCACTCGCACTGAACGCTCGGTTAGAATAGTTAAAAATGGAAATGGTTCAATGAAAAAAAAATACCATTTTGCACTTATTTATTGGTGCATCATTATTATTATTACAAAATAAATATGTAAAGTGAAAAGTGGGTTTCTAACATCAATAATTATAGTAGGACCAATAAGCCATTCTTCAAATATCAGTAGTCTAGAAAAAAATATACTGACAAAATCAATGGAAGCAGAACATCACAAACCCCCACAAGGTAGTCAGACCAGGTGCACGTGAAGGGTAAGCATCTGCTGCTGGCATGCCACACCCGCCGTGATGTCATGTCAGGGAACAATGTCATATCATTTTTACTGGACAAACAAACACACAATCACAAACACGACCGACACATCAATCAACAAACAAATCTGAAATCATGTTACAGACAGACATCCCACAGGAAGCCACCAAATCATGATGGTGACCAAACAACTTCTTAAGGTAGAGATGCAGGTTCGTGGGCACTTGGGAGTGAACATTTTTGTTTTTTTTGCTTTTTATTATCCAGACAGTCTTGGCTATAGACTGTTAAAATTTTGTAGAATTGTGAATAGTGGAACATACTCAAAAAACGATTTTAAAATATAGATAACAGGTGCAAACATTATCTCTTTTGAATGCTTAGCAAGATTTAGCAAGGCTGTACATAAATATTACAAAAAAAACATGGTGAAAAAAAGAAATAACGGGATCTCCACATTATGCACTGTATTTAACGTTTTACAAAACGATAATACATTTAAATTTGAAACTGTAACAGCCAAAAAAAAATAGCTTCTAGACGCTTTGACCTTTTGTTTTGAAATTTTCACAAATGATTAACAATGTGTTTATCTTCAAAACGCCGTTGGGGCATTGTTTTTAGTTGAATAGTGTTACAGCAATCGTACAAACAACTAGCCTGGTTGTTAATTTATGCTTAAACTTGAAGTATTGAAATTTGAGCTGCTGCCCTACAAAATTGACAACTGATAGACAGTTTTCAAGACGGCACTTTCTTCATAGTAAACAGATGTACCCATAAACCAATTTTGACAGGAAACAGAAGCATGGTTTAGAAGCTATTTTTTTTAAATCACTTTTGACCAAAAAAGCACATTTTTGTGCATATTTCAAACTACAGTGTCCGTAAAAATAAAATACTAACAAAACTTTAAAATTCATACAATAAGCATTCCGAAAATATATAGTTTTATGAACAAGGGAGGTCATCTTGGTTTCCTAATTAACTAATTAAAATACTTGTCCGGTAAACTGCATCTCTACCTTAAATGCACGTTTAAGTTGAGGAATCAATAACCCTTGTCCTATCATCTTGGCAGTCAATAGCCGAGATTTGACGGGCTGACGGAGTTCATTTCAACGTTTCACTGATTTTACGGCCTTCGCCCATTGATGTTGCACCTTCGGATAGCTTGAAAACGCGTTAATACTCACACTATCACTATACGTATTGCTGCATCTGGCAACAACACAAAGTTTAACCATAGTAAATATGTTCGTTGTGAAAACAACGTTTACTAACACTCTTCAAAGCAAACATGCCGACCGAACAATATATTTAAATGATGCAGTATTGTAAAAGAATGGCTTCCTCTGACATTTTGACATTTGATGGCGCACTTTCACTTCGACGAAAACCGGAAACAGTCGACTGTTTCATGAGAGGTGGACGTGGGTATAGCACGAGATTTACTCGTATACAAGTAATCCGTTTCAACAACAAAATCAATAACTGTCCAAGTCAGTGGAACAACAAACCAAAACGGAAAAAATGTGTGTCGGCATATAGTTAAAGCACGTTGTTCGACATCTGTGTGAACACTTAAAATCATGGGCTATTATAAATCCAAATCCAAGAGAGAATATTAAATTATGTGCATTTTCAGAGACTAGAGAACGCATTGTAAAAAATATGTACTTATATATTGGCGGTGAACTGTCTAAATCGTTAAATACTATGTCCCGGCAATAACATAATATGAATGTTTGTTTGTTTTGAAATAAATAATCCGGAAATATCGTGCCAAAATTGTACATTATTTAAGCCGCACAGAATACTACTTTCGAACAATTCAAAAGTTTTTTGTCTGGAATTAAAGAAGATTGTGCCGAAATCATTCGGATCGTGTCCAAGTCTCGTCTTAAATAAAATGTACAGAATATTATAAAACTTACAAATATAAAACTTATCTTTTAAGGTTTTATATCAAATAGTTCAGATGAATCGCACATACATCGTGCATTAAAGAAAGTATGTGATATTTCCATCAATTTAAAAAGTGTGAAATATTTGTCTCAGATCATAGAAATATTGCGTTTTTTTTGCTTTTTAATTCCTATACTATGTAAATAAACAATTTACTAAAATTAATTATTAATTTATATTAATTAAACTGAATGTAATTTAATATGAACATTTATTAATTATCTGTGTGTGCATGAAAACTATTGTTAATATTTATGTATTTAGGTATTGTTCGGATGTAGGTCTTAATTCGCCCATGCTAAAATATTCGTTTATAATTTAATACAATTATATGACTTTCCGCTTTTAAGTTAGTATGTTTGTACGTATGTCCAGACAGATCTTGCGAACTTGAACTTGTTTGAGGATAAAAGGAAGAAGCGAATTTTAGAGAGACGTAAACAAGCCGCTGAACAGAGAGCAAGGTAAGATTCATCCTGGATGTATGCATGGGTAATTTGCATAATATGTCTCTTTGTGTATAAACTCTTTTGATCATGCATATTTTTGTGTTTTAATGGTCTGCTAAAAAAATCGAGTTTGTTTCTGAAAATTCCATGTCATTTACCTGCCCAAAGCAATTGCATTTGGTGAATTTATTCTGACGAAAAAAAATGCTGGTCATTCCGGAGGAGAGCCCCAGTGTAAACATTATAGTTGTCTCAATATATTATGAACTATTTATTATTATTATTTTCTGTCATTTATGTGTGTTTGAATGTTGTTAATGTCAAAGTCTCAAAAACTAAGAAATTCAAAATGTTATTTCATATATTTGTTTACATGAATTTGACTTATCCATTGTTTACAAGTATAGAATAGCATGAGATGTTGAAGAATCCCGATGATGTCTCATGTGTCTTCTATGGCTTCTCAAACAATGTGGTCAAACTGGTGGTTAAATAATCGCTATTTGGTCAGGCTTGTCATATGCCAAGATTGTATTGTATCGCTTTGTCAGGATCTATCACTTTTCAACGAGAGTAATAGGAAGTATATCATTGACAACAGCTTGTTTCTTTAACTTTAAGGCCGAGTGTACGACTAGCCAGCACCTGGAAATCTCCATTCAGGGATGGTGAAGGATGGAGAGCAAGGGAAATGGATAAGGATGGTGTACATGGAAGAAATGCAAGATCTCCTAATTGGCGTGACAGACCTTCCCTAGATGATAATGTACCAGCTAGTGATGAGCGATTTAGTGATATAAGACGAAAGGATATTACTTGGAGAGGATCACCAAAGGACTGGGATAGGCAACAAATACCTCCATCTAATAATTGTAATTGGCGAAATCCCCAACCTGATGACTTTGAGAGGCGAGGACCTCCATCTAATAATTATAATTGGCGAAGTCCTCTGTTTGATGACCGTGATAGGCGAAGACCTCAATATGCTGACCTTGATAGGCAAGGATTTCCACATGATGACTGTGAAAGATGGGAACCTGACGCATGGAGGCGCAATCGTGGTACTGCCAACAGAGGGTCACCTCCAAAAAATGACAGAGGTCATTGGAGAGGATCTTCCAAAGATGATAGTAGATATACCTGGCGTCGAGAAGAGCGTGGTAGAGAAACTCGCTGTAGCGTTAAAGAGCAAGACAGACATAGAGATGACCTTGGCCCGATAAGAGTGAACAATGAATCTCCAAATGCCTTGAGACATGACAGGCCATCAACGCTATTTGATCGGTACATACCACCAATGCGAGTTGATAGAAACATGCAGGGCCTACCAAATTATCGTTGGCGTGACAGACCCCAAGGAGAATATGAAGATAACAGAGCAATTAGCACTAGACCACCTCCTAGAGATAAAGGTTCACAGCCACTTAATGACACTGATCAAAAACGTCAAAGAAACAGAAAAGAACAACCGGAAAGGAATGACGAAGAATGTGACGGTTGGCAAATTGTTTCTAGGCGATAATCTTGAAGTGGTAGTGAGGAGACTCTTTAAGGAAGTAGAAAAGTGGTCTAGAAAAAGTTGGAAATATAGTTAATGTTTAATTCTTTCATTGTAGTTTTCACATGTTACAATAACAATCTATAAACAGAATAAATTTCTATCAGTTTGGTTCACTAAAATTCAATTAGTAGGTATAACTAGGACTAATAGATTCGATTTTAGATTAGATTAGATTAGATTAGGCGATGTAATACATTATATAACCATTCTGAGTTCTCTGACTGGGTGGTATTTAGGTTAGATAATGTAAATTTAAATAAGCAGAATATTGTTGTGTCAATCACTATTAATGAAACTAGCAATCTTGAAACACAATTGTTCAATTGTATGAGTCACATATTTATACTATACATGCTATCAACTGTACCTACATTTTTAGGGTTTTATTACGAGAAACATGTGCATTTTCAAAGTTGTCAAAGTTGACTAGTGACAACCACAAGCAATATCTTGAGTTAATCACACTATGTCAGAATATGATAAAAAAATATTTCCAAAATGTTTATTGAATTTCTGTGTTCAGTTTTCTTGTCACCACATGAGTAACAGAGGCTGATTTGAAAACCTGTAATCTTTGCAGTTTTGAAAAGCAAAGTACTTTGAAATCATTTGTTACATGCGATACCAGAGCACATAAAAACATGTTACCAAAAAGCAATCGTTTATTATTCCACTGATATTTCTAGAACTATTTACTGAATTCCGGTAAATCATGTTTTTTTTTCTTTTATATGTTTTATTCATATAATATTCAAAAGAATCCATTACTTCAAAATAATTTTACATGTCAAAAAGATATAAAAAAAGATAATTGACACCAATAAAATAATAATAATAATGATAGAAAAGAGAAGGAAAAAACAAATAATGGGGATGGGCTGTTGTTAGTGTGTGTATGTGGGGGAGGGAGTAGATTCATTCCTTTTTTATAAATTGTTGGATGTCATTTATTTAAAATGACTACGCGTAGATAAACTCATAAAATTAACTTACAAATATCCTTCAATCACTTGCAGTACTTTGCCCCATTTTGTTTCAATTTTTTTTTTCAGTTAAAACATATTTTTCAATGTTAATTTGGTTTCTGATCTTACTCATAAAATAAGCTATTGTTGGACTATAACTAGTAAACCTTCTACAATATAAGACATATTTACCAATTAGTAATAACAAAGTTAAAAGAGATTTGTTTTCCAGTACTCCGAAGATAATACTTGAACATGTGATAAAATTTATGTTATCATCAGAGATCTTTCCCCAGAATTTGTCAAACGAATTCCAATATATTTGTGCAGTTGAACAATACCAGAACAAATGTTCAAAATTGTCTTCCTTTTGACAATATTTACACAAACTATCTGTTCTTAAGTTATTTTTGTATAAGAATAAATTTGTTGTTACAATTCTGTGTAAGATTTTAAACTGAAAGTTTCTCATTTTTTCTTCACCTGCTACCTTATAAGGTAACTCCTAAATTGCCTTCCATTCTCCTGCTATGTCCCGTCCATAAATCATTGACCCATATTTAGTGTCTGAGCTTGGGGGTTCAAATTTACTTTTTACCGGTATTTCAAAGAAATCTTTTGTTTTACCCTTCCTATAATCAATTGTATTATGAACATTTTGTCCAGATCCATTTTGATGGAATTGCCGAAATAATACCTGTATAAGTTATAAAATTCACAGCAATATTATATTTTTCAGTAAACTGACCACAAGTAAGAAATTTACTATCATTATCTAACAAATTACAGATGTGTCTTACCCCACTGATGTGCCATTAACTGTAGTATACAGAGCTCCCATTGATCAAAATATATTTATTATTCCAAATTGTTTGCGTTTTAATTTCCTGTACACAATTCGGTTCTTTCTGTTTATTTATCTCACATCAATATCTTATAATATCCATGTAAAAGGGCGATATTCGACCATTTACTTGGCCCGAATCATAATTGCACTGGAGTAAAAATCTCAAACCCCCATAAGTTCTAAAATAATAATAATGACTGAATACATCTATAGTTGATTCTGATTATAATTTTAGTAGCCCAGAAAGTGTTATTGCTTTGTTCGAAATTTCAATAACTACCATACGAAGGCCTCCGTGATCATAGTTACCAATTAGGGTATTGCGTTTTATATGGTGTTTTTTTTACCCTACCTCAAAATAGTAAAGACGTAGCCGCATTAATATCATTACTCGGAGTTGAGATCGCAGTCATACACCCGATTTGATGCACCAAAAACCTTAACCAAAATAACCTTTCTTTAAGAGTTAAATTACGTGATTTCCAGGCTGACAGAATATTTGAAATTTTAGTTATCTTATTATCAAATTTTAATTTCCTATTACACCTTTTACTGTGGCCTAGGTAGATGGCTAAATATCTAATTGGCTCATCAGTGGGAGAAATATCATCTATTTCCCGCCATTGCCCTTTCATAGTACCTACTCGCGTTAATCCTAAGTCCAGAACACTTGAGAAAATAATTTAACAGAATAAGAATGTGCTTAACTGACACCTGATTCCCTAAAAAGAGCGTGGTATCATCTGCATACCCCATAATTCGATTTTCATTGTCATACGGGAAATGTACCCCTTCAATATCCTTACTGGTACGTATAGAAATGGCAAGGAGTTTGTAGGCAATTACAAATAGTGCAGTTGATAAAGGACAGCCCTGTCGTATACTCCGTGATAATCCAAACCAACCTGTGGAAAACCCATTGTTTACAACACAACTCTTAATATCATTATAAAATACATTTACCCAACGGTTAAATAAAGCACCAAAATTAAATAAAGGCAATGCCTTTTATTATAAAGTACCTGTCACACGCAACGTAATATTACCGTAATTGGTATAGTACAGGTGTGATGGTTCAAATACCAAAATGGCAACAGTAACATAAAGACTTCCCTGGCGGCGATGATAACACACGAACACGGAGCCAACAGATGAGGTTTCAACTGGTACTGGTATTATTATACTCTGCAAACATCAAGTACAATAACGCGGTAAAACTCCACTACTCCAATAACTAGATACTTAAACTCCAATACAATTCAACGAGATCTGCGATCTGATCTCAGTGCTGAACAACTCCCCTATATATACCCACACTGTCTATAAATAGACCATTACATCAGCATACATAATGCAATGTGTTCTATTACCTATTCAACCATTTTCTAAAAAAAAATCTAGAATATTCCACCCAGACACAGTACGGTTCTAGAACATTCTCAGTGACACGGAAGTGGTAATTAAGTCGTATGCGACAGTACCATAAGCTTCAGAGAAGTCCACAAACATGACTGCTCAAATTATCAAATTACAGTTTGGAAAGTTATAATCACCTAAACCTCTTACAGTGGTTAAGAATTCAATTTGTTCTTTTTCCTTATTTTTCCACTTCAACAAAAATATACCTCCCATCATTATTCAGCAAATGACACGGACCCCCAACTCCCTTTTCCACACACTCTCCGAATTAGAACAACTATGAGTTTCTTGAACCAAAATAATGTCACCCCTTTGTTGTCTAAAAAAAACTAAAAACAGCTTTTCGTTTACTATAAGAATATCTCATCCCCCTAACATTCAAACTTAAAATTTTGAACGAAATCATAATAATTTATACCAAAAAAAAAAGAAATAGAAAAAGGAGAAAAAATATTACTGACAATATATGTAATAATGCAATAATGCTGCATCTCCGTGAATCATAATTCACATCCCCAATAACACACTCAGCACCATATTATTGTTTGAATAACTTCAACTAGAATTATGATACCAAATAAAATCTTACATTTAATGATACATCCAACATGAGAAAAAAACTATATAGTAATTACCACTTATTCAGTGATAAAGCAAAAAGTTATATTGCCAGTCTGGTACAACATAAAAAAGACCATAACAATTGATAAATAAATCATATATAAATACATACATAATTCAATAAAACTCAACAGTTTTTTTTCTTACCCCGTGTCGGATCTATACTTGTTTGGCTGTTCTTCTTCTTTACATTACGCCACATCATCTTTTTTTAGGCGAATACTGCTTTCCATCGATGTACAAAACACCCCTTCGAAAAATAGGTCGTTTCCCATCATCGTAGGCACGTTTAATAACAGCGTTCAATGTTTCCTTTAATTCAATAATCATATCCAGTTTTACATATATTCCTGTATCGGATTCCTTTAACGCAATTTTTTGTTTTCGTACAATTTTTTCTTTCTTTAGACGACTGAAGAACTTCACCAATACTTGTCTTGGGTATGGCCGGTTCTCTGTTTTAGGTATTTCATCAATATTTACCCGGTGGGTAAACCCCTTTGCATACCAAATTTATCCACTAGTATTTTCTCAATAACTTCAACACACTTCTCGTTGTCACCTTCCTGTATACCGTGGGACCGCAAGTTATATTCACGCGAATACCTTTCTTGATTCTTTTGTTTCTCACTTGATTCACGTAGCTGTTTTTTTTCAAAACTTGATTCTCATTCTCCAGTTTAGTAACACGTGTCATAAGTTCATTGACCTTCTTATTCACATTCTCAAACGACAGCGCAATTTCTTGTTGATGCTCCAACAAATTCCTCTTGTTCTTCGTTACATCACTCTCAACTGCACTCTGCTGTTAATAGTTATATTTTCTGATACTAACTTCTCCATATTTTGATCAATGCGTGTTATTGTATTTATCGTAGGAGGGGCGTTCAATAAGTAATGCCCCAGTTGTCTGATCTAGATGAAATGTTGCATGTGTAATGATTCACATCTCTATGGGTTATGTTGCAATAACAGCTCTCAACTAATTGTGGTTTCTGATTTACAGGTGTTTGAACTGAGTTAGGTGTGAAATGGAGCCAGTTGAGTGTCGCGAAGTGATCCAGTTTTTGTATTCAAAAGGACGCACACCAAAGGAGACTTTGGATGAAATGAAAGAAACTTATGGTGATGATGCCCCATCATATGGCTTTATAACACACTGGCATTGTGAAGTATGTTGATACAGCTCCCGGACCATTGATGAGGCATCTGTCCGTCAAGTTAAGGCAGCTATTTTGGAAGATCGACGCATTACTGTTCGCCAAATAGCCGAAGAGGTCAAGAATAGTACA
This sequence comes from Saccoglossus kowalevskii, assembly GCF_978046115.1. Classification (NCBI taxonomy): domain Eukaryota; kingdom Metazoa; phylum Hemichordata; class Enteropneusta; family Harrimaniidae; genus Saccoglossus; species Saccoglossus kowalevskii. The sequence continues at coordinate 11,870,677 of NC_140650.1, read as the reverse complement.
GGGTCTGTGGAAACATTCATGAGCATTTGCATATGCATAAGGTGTCGGTCTGATGGATTCCCAGGTTTCTCACACCTTTTCAGAAGCAAGAACGCTTCGAGTGCTCGAGGATGAATTTGGAGATGTGCCAAGAAGATGAGTCAATTTTTTTCAAAAGACTGATTACACGGAATGAAACTTGGGTGTAGTGATGACAGATTTCCTGGCAAAGGGTACCACAATTAAAGAAGTCTATTGTGCATCACTTTTGATGAAATTAGGAGAAGCTATCAAAATCAAGAGGCGTCCCTCGTAAATTCCTTGAAGTAAGCTTTGCTGCTGTCACCTGTCAATACTGTATTGTCTTTATTAATGAAGCTTCCAATGGCGGCGCCTTCGAAGATACAGCTTGGCTTCCTACTAGTGTTTCTTCTCTGCTCTCGTTCGACCATTTGGCATCTTTGCAATTAATATCAGTTCCACCTTCCAGACATGTTATCAGCTATTCTAAGACGGGTTGTACTACAAATATAGCAAATTTTACTGAACTTTCCACAGAGCCACGTGAATTGAATCTACCTATTCATGACAGCGCCCTCACAACGATGTAAAATTTTCCAAATTTTGCGACATTTTACTCCTGTAACGTTGCCTCGCACAACGTATTTGTACTTATTTTACGCTTTGCACTACGTGTTTAGGTAAAACAACCACTGAAATATCTTGCGTATTAAGCACAAAAGTAACTGCTTATGACAGGGGCACTATTGCGTAAAGCGCAAAGGCATACAGGTGCGCAAAAGCCATAAAGTAACAGGTCTACATCAGCAATAGCAGCTCCCAAGTTCCAATGAAACTATGAGTTACATTTCATAATTCCTGGAAGAGTACATACGTGTTATTCAGATTGTCTCGCGTGTTTTGCGTACGTCAAATACACTGCTCTCTCGTGTTCTTGACAAAATTGTTTTGGCGAAAATCAGGGTTGCTGACCAGGACCACTAATTTGTATACGCTGTGACTGTATTGGGAGCTCGTGCTCATATGACGTATATCAAATGGGTATTTCGCAATTCTTCTCAAGGCTGCGAGAGAAATATCCTTCGATAGTGGATAGATATGTGCTGACAAAAGTAAGTATATAAATCAGTTATCATATGTATTCTTTTTCATACGATTTCTTCTTTCTTTAGATGACCTTCAAAATGTTAACGAGTGGACAATTTGCGGTATACGTTTAAATGTGTATACCCAACGTTAAATACAGTACTAGCGATCGATGTTGTTGTGCAGGTCACGTCGGGTGGGCATTTACACATTGGTTTCGTTTTACGACACTCTATACTTTCCTTTGTCCTGCAATGTACGCGATATTTAAAGCTAGGAGACTCGGGTCAATAATGTCATATTATTTTCATTTTCACAACGCTGGGCTCAGTACATTCCAAGGTATTCATACACAATCGGCATGTCACTGTCTGAGACATACTATTATCTCAAATTCCACTGACAACACAGAGTTCACGTGCTAGTTACCACAGTTTACATGAGATAATAATAATAATAATAATAATAATAATAATAATAATAATAATAATAATAATAATAATAATAATAATAATATAAGGTTATTATGAAGATACCTCAAAGTATGCACGAAGACAGTACAGCGGCAGTATCGACCGACGCGCAGCATACTTTGCATACTTTGAGGTATCATCGTAATAACCTTATTATTATTCATCTTTTCCCTTCAAGGATACATTTTGGAAATACCGAAATCCAAAAAGTTTAGAACAGAATCAGCAAACTTCTTTGTAAGGATTCCGGTCAAATCCTGGTGGCAGCCATGTTTGTTTTTATTATTAGAGGACGCTTACGCGCGTAATCATTCCATATTTAGAATTCGCATTTCCAAATATGGTAGTATGAAAATACCCCGTAAAATACCGCGAAATTACGGCACGCTGTAACTTATGGCGTTACGGTGATAGATGTATAATAATAATAATAATAATAATAATAATAATAATAATAATAATAATAATAATAATAGACCAGGATTGTATGTTGATAATGCATACTACATGAAAACTGTAATTGCACTTCAGCAGAACACACCATATAATAAACATCATTTTCATCAATGAATCCCACCCCCCATACACACATTTACATATATCATAGCAGAGTTATTAATAGTGAAGTTGCTGGAGTGATGCCATAAACACACAGAGGTAAAGCAACACATGCACTGTTCAAACTTCACAGTAAAATCATCCCGCACCCCCCAATACAGACAAAACGCCATGTATCACAGAGAAATAGTGACACAGCAAGTCAAGGTACAGACCAACGCCGCTGTTGTTTATTTTATGATATTCATAAATCGATAATTTTGACGTCGTTTTAGATTGGGTGTTGCCATTTAATAATATTCATTATGGTCAGGATACGGCTTTTACCACAGTTTACATGAGACAATAATAATAATAATAATAATAATAATAATAATAATAATAATAATAATAATAATAATCTATTTTTCTGTGAAAATTGTGTATGTCAAGCAAAAAGTGTATGTCAATCATTAGGAATATAATGAAACCAAACCAGGCTTATTAGACGTAGACCAGGTCTACTACATGAAAACTGTTATTGCCGAACACGCCATATAAGAAACATCATTTTCATCAATGAATTTCCCCCACATACACACATTTACATATATCATAGCAGAGTTATTTATAGTTGCTGGAGTGATGCCATGAACACACAGAGATGATGCAACACATGCACTGTTCAATCTTCACAGTAAAATCATCCCGCACCTCATAATACAGACAAAAGGTCATGTATCACAGAGAAATAGTGACACAGCAAGTCAAGGTACAGACCAACGCCGCTGTTGTTTATTTTATGATATTCATAAATCGATAATTTTGACGTCGTTTTAGATTGCGTGTTGCCATTTAATAATATTCATTATGGACAGGATACGGCTTTTGCAACACGACGTCGTTCGGCAGAAGCGCGTGAGCTTGCGAGGCACGTATCCAGTTCATAAAGGTTTTACCATATACTATATAGGTGTAATTACAATGTTACTATGGCGTTTTGTTCAGAATGATGACAGCCGCAGGCGTGATACGGGAAATTATTGCACTGATGTGAAGGCGCTCTATCAATAGCGTTATGAAGCCGGGAGGTATTTATGTTAGGGGTGAAACTTACGAGACGGAATCAAATCATAACCACAGGGAACCCAGGAATTATAATAAACTGTACACCTAGCCTATATGTGTAAGTGGTGGGAGGGGTATCGTCTCGTATTGTGTTTAGTGTATACAAATATACGTTGTATGTTTGTTCTGCCCGCCTTTCTACTGTATACTACATTATTTTGGCGTAATATTAAATACCGCAACACACTCAACCCTAAAAAATGCTTAAAAAACACCATTTGGATATAACGGTTAAATGTACTCAACGATAATCCACTATTTGGAATAACCATGCCCTGAGGATTCTTTATCTAATTCTTAAACCTACATTATTAAATTCAGTATTCTGTGCATTATTTCTCCAATTTCCCCTGTAGAAATCTGACCAAAATCTAAATTTAATTAGAGATAAAATTTACAAATAATCCTACTGTAATACAATCACATTACCAAGTTATGACAATCATTGTGTAAGTAAGTGTGACATGAGAATAATTTTATTTATATTGTTTCAGCATTGTGATGGGTTTGATAACTTATATCTGGATATGAATGATATAATACATTATTGTTGTCAGACAGTGGGTAAGTGTTAATGTAAATATACTTACAATCTTCCAAGTGAAACCTGCCAGTGACTGCATCCTTTGTTTCACCTGTTTGACCTGAGGTGAACTCTATTCTATGCTAGGCTGTGCTATTGTCTTCAGTTCTGCATGTGGTTTTGATGAGTGTAGACGTGTCTCAGTGTCTGCTTGGGTATGTGCCGAGATACCCACAAAATAGTGTTACTTTATTTGATCTGGACCGAGCCAGTATGCAACTTGAGAAGATACATAAAAAATCAACAGCTTTATATGGCAGTAATCTCACCAGAGTCCACACTGAGATAGACAGTATCATGTCCACTAAAGCTGTCGACCATGAAGTAAGCGACAAAAGATGTACTCTTGAGAAAATATTAAACACATTTAAGCAACACATATAAGAAAACCTGTCGTGAAGTGTTTACCGCCGTTGGCAAGCGATGTTGTCGGAAGTGGATCGAGGTTGAGCTTGAAAGAAAGAAGTACTTTGATCAGAGACACAGAGAATGGATATTTCAAGCAATGGATTGGTCTAGCCCAAAGGAAGAAATGGATGGCTAAATGGAAGACGCATTGGAACATGTATTTTCCTGAGGAAGAGAGTCAATATGCTAACTCTTACCTCAGAGCCAAATGCCTCAGTTGATCGGGCCACTTTGACTTGGCCTCGACTTCCACAAGAAAACAAGATACTGGCAAAGAAGAAATGTTGGATCTGAATACTGATAATGTTGTTAGTAGTGGTTCCAATACAATGATAAGTTGTGATCCAAAGATGCAAAGAGTGAACGTGCTTTGACCAGTGGGAGTTGGACTAGCTCAAGGTTGACAACAGATGAAGCATTAAACGCATAAAAGAGTTGCAGCTCAGGGAAGAAACCGAAAAACTTCTACTTCAGATGCGTCAAGAAATGGAGCAGCAGGAAGCAGGAATGCTAATCATTCAACCTCAAAGTCAGTTAAGACATGCTGAGATTGAAGTAGACTTTATCGATAAAGAAATTGAACCAGACTAGAAGTCTGATAAACTTCCTGGTTTGCAGAGGCAGACCAAACAAGGAAGGATGAGCAATTATTTTCAATCATATATACAATCATATAGTTCAGTACATTGAGTACTACAGGTGCAACAAGTCCACAACATACAAACTCCAATGACAATGTACATGGTACCAGTGAACATTGTTGATGACAGTAGAAGACTTATAGAGCACGAGATGATAGGTTATGGTGACTTTCTCCCAGAATCATACCAATTGCAGAAACTGCACTGTGTAGAATCAGTTGGAGACAGCCAAAGTATTAGCCATTAACTTGAGTCTACCAAAACATGAGTTTCCCACATTTGATAGTGAATCAGTTGCATATTCAACATTTATAAGAAATTTTGAGGTGAACATAAAACCATTACTGATAGGATGATAACGTAAAACTATCTTATTTTATCTAATACTGCACTGGTGCAGCTAAAGAGGCAACCAAAAACTGTGTCATTCTTCCTCCAGAGAGAGGATATACAGAAGCATGGAACACCATCTCTTCAAGCTTTGGTTAATGACAACGTGGTGAAAGGCCCTCAGATGAAGGCATATGAAGTTTCAGAAAATGGCTCGTGATATGAAGAATTGTCACATTAGTAAATGAATTTACATGCTTATATCAATTCAATGGATATCTGGTAAAAGCTGTTATGTCGTTACCATAATACTTACAAGCAGATACGGTCGAGTAAACTGCCAAGGTAATCAGTGTAGGCACTGAAACTCGATTACTGCATCTTACCTGATTTCTGAAGAACAGATCAAATACAAGATTGCAAATACAAGATTTGGTGAATTGACAGTATCTAAGCCAGATAGAAAAAAGGACAGACCAAGACATCATTCAGTTAAAGCTACTACATTAGCTACATATATAGATAATACACCTTTCAAATTTGCATGACCTGAATCAATAGCAAGAGGTCTGTTTTGCAGTGGTAGCCTTGCATTTGAAAATCGTCATAAATTTACGCTCAAACCATTCCAAAAGATAAAGGATTTTGCGAGGGAGCGCAGGCTATATAACTATTGCCTAGACGCAAAACTTACCACTTGGTTAGAAATTGGACGTATTTGCTCTAGCATAGGCCGTGGCAGAAGACATAATCCTTTGCTTCATCTTGAAACATCAAACTCAGCATGCATTTGATATGCTTTTTATATAAGTTTGCATGTGATTCCTGTTCGTTTACGTTGGGTAGATGGAGGCCAAAGAATTGATACATCGTCTATCTGCCTTAACAGCCTTGCTGATAAGTTGATATTACTGGTAAACCTATCTGTCACCCATTGTCCACACCGATTGCACATAAGCAGATTAATGGTCATAAAGTACAAATAGATTTGAGAGGACTAAACTTGATCCATAATGTGTGACTAGATCATGGACAGGTTACCGATAGAAGTTGACAGTATTCTGACCAAGATGGATATGACCTGATATACAATTGCTAGAAATAGAAGTTAAAGAAGTCACTCTCTTTATTGGGAATGATGAAAGATGTGTGGTGGCACCAGCATAAATTATATTGATGTGTATCAAGTTTAGAACTGTAATACCCTGATCCAGTGTCTTGAACCTAACTCCTCAGCTCCTCATATGTACAACGCAGATTTCACAAAGTCATTGTTTGATATCAGGGCATGCATGTTGCTAAAAAAAATGGAGAGCGAAGACAATCAGTTCCTTGACGATGTGATGATCCATGCTTAGCCAACAAAACATAACTTACACTGAGAAGGTTGAAGCTACTGAAGAGGCGTATATTGAAAGCTCCTGCATGGATGAGTATTTGTCAGCAACAAAGTCTGGTTCCATCTGGTATTTACTTCCTTATTTAGTAATTCGTCTGAATAAACCAGACAGTTGTGTTTGACTGTGCTGCCAAATAAATCTCTCAATGATTTTCTTCAGCAAGGCCTTGATCTTAATGATCCCCTTGTGAGAGCATTTCTTCCAGAAGCCAGTTGCCATTGTTGCTGATATAAAACAAATGTTCCATGAAGTTAAGGTAAAGTTGGCGGACTGTGAATGCGCCGAGATTCTTATGTTGGCCAGAGGAACATTTGTCTAAAGATCCAGCTGATCACCAAATGTTGGTGCATATTTTGATGCCACGTCGTCCCCAAGGTTCCATGGTCCAGCATTCTTATGGCAACCTTATGTTATGTATTGTTATGTGTTTTTTTCTATTTCTGGATTGCTGTATGTTAAGTACAGAAGACGTACCATTAAGTGATATGGATACATGTTCACCTGCATGGCTCTATTCAGGCTGTTCATATCAAATGTGTGGTGATTCATTAGTCGGCATGGACCACCTGCCCATCTCTACAGTAATAATGGGACCATTTCTGAGAGCTGAGACTAACCTGGAACAGATACTTGCTAACGGAACCAAAGTTGTATTTATAATAGACTTAGAATAAATATCCAGTGGCATTTTAATCCCCCTGCTGCAAGTCGTGCAGGTGGTGTTGAACAATCGTTCAATTTGAAAGATGGAGATGATACTTCATGATCCACTATGCATTTATGCCAGTATGTGGTTGTGCTCGTTCGGTGACACGTTGTAGTTGGAGACTGTATCAAAATAAGCAAATAGAAAGAATGAACTCTTGTTGAACAGAAAAATATTTCCTTTTATTCATTTGCACGATTTTGATTGCAACTTCAAAATTAAAAAGGCTCCTCGTGATGTGCGCTTTTCGGGACTGGTGTGCAAGTTGTGAACCCCCAACCCCCACCCGCCTGATTGACTATACACATGTGAAGACACGTCTCTGTGTCTGGTCTGAACTGTCCTGCCGTGTTACGTTTTCTGTAAAAACGCTTGTACATTGGTCAGGGAAGGTGCCACTAAACGAGAACCGTATTCTGGAGTTCTACTACCATATTCCGCAATGAAACTGTAATTTTACTTGTTCTACTCCATACATTGTGCTAATATACATATTAAGTGATATACTGAGCCTCCATTTGTACGTGACTATATAGCAATAACTCCTATGACAATGAAAATACTGTAAGACGAAAATAAGTTGCATTACTCAAACTGAACTCTCAACAGACACAAATTTCAAACATTAACATAACTTGCAATTCCTATTATTTAATCAGTAGTAAACTTTTTCATGCAAAACCTTGTGACAAACAGACTGCAATCACATTATTCTTTCCACTAATGTGAATCAAGATTAAACTCTTGTAAGTGCAAACTCCACCTTACATCTCAGGTTATTATTCATCTTATGGATGAATGTAAGATTATGATCCGTTTGTACAATAACAGCTAGTGTGGTTGAACTAAGGTATACAATTTTGTAATACTAGTGTTAGATACAATGTTTCCTTCTCAATCGTAGAGTAACTTCTCCTATGTTTGCCAAACCTCTTTGGGAAATAACAGATGGGATGGTAAATTTTTTGGGGATTCCCTTGCAGCAATACTGCCCCAGCCCCTGTATCACTAGCATCACCATTCAGCTTAAATTGCTTATCAAATTGTGTCGCCACTAGAACAGTGAAAAGTTATACAACATCAGAGAAATGTCTACACAATTGTGTTATAGTATCCAGTCACCCCAAAAAATCAGTATTATATCTGGAAAATCAGTATTACGATTGATACATCGTTTACATGATGAAACTGTAAGATGACACACAGCTTTGTTGTATTATCAGTTATTATTAATAAATGTTAACCAATGTACTTGCAATAATAATAAAGTTTGTATGTAAATATTATGTGTTTTCAAGGCCTTTGCCAATAAACGAAGAAGAGAAGTTTGAGGGAATGTCTAAATTCATAGATATGTTGATGGAAATAGTTCGTCCAAAGAAAATGTTATACATTGCAGTAGATGGTGTCACGCCGTTTGCAAAAAACAATAGCAGGAGATCACGGAGATTCCTAAGTGACAAGGAGGAGAGGTTAGTAACCTTGAATTGTATATTCAAATGTAAAATACTTCAATTTGCATTTACTGTGAGCAGTCTGTGTAATTCATCACATAACTCAAATTCTATTGTATACTACTGGCAACAATGGGTGACAGATAACTAACATGTATGCTCATCTATTGTACACACCATTCTTTAATCTATAGTCGCCCGTGATTATCTTTAAATATTACCAAAAAAAATTTCCATAAAAAAGTATTTTGTATCGTGATTTTGTGATCATCAGTATAAAATAAGTCATATGGTAATAGGTTTTACTCTCCCAAACCACCTTGACTCTACCAGTTATTATGAAGCTGTGGTGTGATATATTAAGTTATACAAAGAGACGGGGTCGATCATCTAGTACTGTTTATGTATATCTTTTAGGATGTCAGACACTGAACTAGATTTGATATGGCATGAAAAAGGATTTTCTGAATCTGAATCATCAGCAGACGAATTAGAATTTAACAGAAACCTAATTTGTCCGGTGAGCTGTCATACTTATTTTCATCAGTATTCCTAAGGTTACTTTTAATTAATATTTCAGTTGTTATAATTATGAACATAATAATCCTAATATTTTTAAAAGTAATATGTTTGATGTGTGCATTTATAGGGCACCAAGTTTATGTCTAGACTGCATGTTCACCTACACGAGTACATAGCAAACAAAATAAACACTCAACCCAGTTGGGTTGGTATTAAGGTATGTATTTTATATGACGTCAATTATTTATTGTACGCTAATAAATTTGCTGAAAATAAAAATCAATTGAGACCTTAACAAGTAATGCAATCTCAATTACAATTAAAGTTTGTTTTTAAAGGTTATTTTGTCAGATGCCACTGTTCCAGGTGAAGGCGAGCATAAGATTATGGAAATAGTTCGAAGACAGAAAGGTATTATCAGTGTCAGGGGGTGTGAAGGAAATTAATCGCTCATCCAGGCTCCCAAAATGAGTATCGTTAAGTAGTTGATTTCATGTTGTGTAATGTCTCAAATTCTTATTCTTTTCTACATCAGCAACACCTACACATGACATTAACTCGCGTCACTGTATCTATAGCAACGACGGTAAGTCATTCTTCCATTGTGTTTTCTCGTGTATGTCTAATATGACTCGTTCTCTAAAATTAATATATTAATTTTTTATCGAAGTCAAGCAAATCTCGGCTGTGCACATACACCGAACATAATGATATCGTTGTTCATGTCAATTTCGTTTTTTCGATATTCAAAAATATTGATCAAATCAACCTTTAAACGTAAGTTAAAGTTTCGATTAAAAATGGCAGACTGGTTTCAATTTTGTTTCCTATTGCACGACTAGTAAATTGCACGACTTGATAGTTACCTAACTAGTCCACTCAAGCAAGGGATGTGGTAATGTTTGAGCAACGTTTGTATTGTAATGTTTAATAAATGCGTCATATTCCCATAATAAAATTCTCTTGTTGTTCCTGTTAGCGGATCTCATTCTCTTGGGTGAGTACATAATTTTATCATGTGACTAATGTAATATTATGTTCAAACTAACGTACATGAGGTGTAACGATATAATTATTATAATTATTGATCAAATTGACATCCATTGGACTAAATTGTCATATAAGGGCTACAATTACTGATTCATTTTCTTCATATTTTAGAACAATTATAATTAAAACGGCGTCATTCACAATGGCATAATGAGTTAATGTATTATTGTTATATATAAATGAAATGTATTTCAACCATAATAGGTCTGGCAACCCATGAACCAAATTTATCAATCATCAGAAAAGAAATACCGCTCGGTGATTGGTGCAAAGACAAGGGTAATTCTAAATTTAATTGGAATGATATTTTGAAAATAAATTAGCAATTCAAGAATACTGTTCATTGGCGAACCAAATACTTAATTAATTATAGACACATGATTGATCATTGTTTTTGCTTTTTTTACGAAAATGTGACTAACACGTGTGCTAAGCTTTACAATTATTAATTAACCACATAGCTTTTGAAAGTGAAAAGTTAATTATTATCCGTAAACAGATTCAGTTTCTATTCCTGTTATAAGAACATCCTCAGATTGCAGATGTAAACGTCTCAAGAAAATTCTCTGGTTATGTGAAGGCGTGGGTATGGTTCGAACAATTGTTCACGCGACCATGATTGTTGCGACATTATTTAGTTGTATTAGATGAGATGTAGTCAGTGTGTGAATATTGTACTATTGCAGGGTATATAGTGAGAGATTGTAGAATAGCACCGAGACAAGAACGTGAGGTAAATTAACTTTGTACAAATATCGCAATATATTTAACTAATACAAACTTTCTAAGGATTATTACATCTTGTGGTGAACCTCATATAGCACAGTCGATTTCATTGACTTGAACTGTATAATCATATCAATAATTATGATGAGCGTTTTAAAAGTTGCCAATTAGCTCAAAGTCAACAAGTAAGTGAGGACCACTCATAATACTCTCGCGTTTCAGGTTGTACAAGAGAAGTTCATATTCGTACACTTAGAAGTCCTACGAAAGGTGCGTTTTGTAATGTGCTGCATTATATAATATTCAATGTTAATAATATCATGTGCTTAAGTATTGTACACCATACATTTTACAGTTCCGTACTTCTTTATTACTAAATTACAGTGTCTTGAGAAAGAAATGTACGTAGCTGGGCTGGGAAGTGGAGTGCACAATATCAACGTGAGTAAACTCAATAGCAAAACAATCTACATCCTAAATATGTTTGTTAAGTTAGTCAGCTATATTTGTAAACTGTACCCTGCCTTGACCTCCATGTTTGACATTATTATAGTACTGACAAGTTGTGTCCATGCTAGAGAAGATGACATTTGTTTTCCATATTCTGATTCATGTTCTGTGTGAAAACAACAGTTTTATATTATTTCTCAACATCGCTAATATGACTTCCATGTAATTCCTGTCAATAATATTTTACACACTGTGAATGAATCTTACAGATCCAATATCTTTGTATTTGTTAACTTCCGCCATGGCTATACACTTACCAATTGAGTGATGACCTCATGTGATGAAATAAGCATAATTCTCCTGATTTCAAATAAACATTACTGGTATTCCAAGTTTACTTTTGTTGTTGTATTCTACAGCGAACTATTGATGACTGGGTGTTTTTATGTTGCCTCCTTGGCAATGACTTTTTACCAAAATTGCCTTCACTGAATATCAAGTAAGTTATTCCAATTATAACAATTTAATTACATGAATTGATACTGATCAAGGGCGAATAACAAACAAGTGGCAAATATAAAACACAGTATTTTACAGCAGGGTATTAAGTACAAAAACTAACAAAATAAATAGGCAACATAATGACTACAAATACTAAACTCAATAAGAAGGATAACTAAAGAAATTAAGCAAGAGACAATCAAAATATAATCAGGCATTCTGAACAAATTCCTTTTTAGCATAATTTTAAAATTGACCACGACATTACTTTTGGAAATTTGCCAAGGCTTCCCAAAGTCGTGGACCCCATACAGCAAACGCCGTTTCGCCACAGGTTGACATTGGAACAAAAAGCAATGAATCAGATGTGGCCCAAGACGGGATCTCAAAGGCGTGTCCGGGTTTAAAACGTTGGCTCAATACCTAGGTATCTAACCATGGCAAGCTTTGAAAACAAACAATATCTTTAAAACTATATCTCCCCAGAAGCCGATGAAACAATCATTTTGTTCGTTATAAATACCGGCTTTGTCGCCTCATTCTGCACTCTGTAATTTAACCATTTGCCCACCGAGAAACAGTAAGATGGACACTTTTTGGCCACCCATACCAGTCAAAATATAACTTTGTGGTGCTATAGAGTTTTTGTATGCAGCCTGAAACATTTATCTATAGAATGCTCTTTGATATGTGCCAGTACTTGCTTTGCCAACCGTTCTAATCGATTTTGAGACACAAGATAAAGTTGACACTGGACGATATCAAGACCAGGTTTCTTTAGCAACGGCAAAACAATTGTTGGAAACACGCCATTCGATAATGATAAATTAATAATGCATGCTAAATAATCAACAATTCACATATAGTTTTAACACTCCTGTTGGAAAGAAGTTCAAAACACACGACTTACTGGGTGTGGATCTGTTAAGAATAACGACATAACAAATAGGATTTGTCAGTTATGGCATATACCATTAATATATCTAGATACATACACTTGAATGCCTAAAGTATAATACTTTCATATTTTCATATTATTAAATTAATGACTATTTTGTTTCTATTTCAGCGAGAAGGCACTTGATAGGCTGATACGTATGTACAAGACAGCTGTTACACACACCATGGTAAGAATACCTGTATTAAGTGCTCATTAATAGTTGTGACTACCATGACATGAACATGTACATGGGTTGAAACCACATGAAATATAGTTATAATAATGGCACTCGGAACATAAATCCTGGCCACAAATCAACGTGACGATGCTTCGAGCAGGCTTTATCATATCATACTCTCAATAATTCTAAAATGCGTGTGCTGTTCTCTAATATCATTATAAAATTAGTTTCAGTCTTTATGCCAATAAGTGCTATACGCAATATTATATGTAAATGTGTGGATTGGTGATATGATATGGACAACATCTATTGCGCCTTTTGATTATCGAATTAATGCAAAAGTGTTATTGTTTAGATGAATGACCTCAAGTCTAAAATAGGAGAATTATCATTAGCATTTGATGGAAAATCAGAAAAAATAAACCCAGATGACGGAGACAAATTAAGAAACTAACTATACTAAAAATAATAATCACATTACAGCGTTAACCTCTATGCTCTATATCTAAAACTAAATAATAAAATACAACATATAACAGGCGATTCGGCACGTGACATGCAGAATTAAGTCTATATATCTAGGTAATGCTGTATTTTGTTATCAGTCATTATGTGCTACCTAAATATGTATTTTCACAATGACTTTTAAGGTGACCCAAACGCAGAGTGTGAGAATAGACACGGAAGTAAATCAGGTAATATTAAATATTGTATAATATATTTACAACCTAGGATACTCTCAGGAATATCTCAGTATTGCATTTTACTAAATCATTTTCATTGCGAATATAAGACGTCTTTTTCGTTATGTGAATATTGCATCACGTAGTTGGTTATTTGTAATGGAGCAAATATATTAGAGTTGGTAAAGGTTTGGTATATAATGTTGTGGGAGGCCACACAATTTGGACATATTAGATGTAGTTAAAGTTTTATATTGCAGGATATCTGTAGACACTAGCATCATAAACACCAAACACTACCAGTAACACCGGACGGAGAGAAACGACAAGTACCTGTTGTCACCAATGACGCTTACTGTGAGCTTAAAAGAAAAATATTATGATTGTTTCCGAAATACGCACTGCGCAATCATAATATTACTTTACACTCACTGTAATCATAATTTGTAACTACACGAATGACTGTTTCGATCCGCTCAGGGGTTACCAGTAGAAATGCTTGATACATTAGTGACTACTATAAATTATAATAAGCTTTGTATCTATTAGTAAGAATTCATACATATGTATTTATTTTCCATAGCGCTACCTTACAGATAATGGAATTGTGAATTTACACATGTTACAGATGATATTGACAGGTGAGAAGCATACATACCTTTAAATTAATTTGATCCATGTTATTATAGCATGGTCCAATAAGATGCACTTATAACAGTTTCTAACGTAATTTGGTTTGCATTCAGAGCTAGGCAAGGAGGAGGATGTCATATTCAGAGAGAGGCGTCGGAGGATTAAATGGGTGAGTAGTAGAAACAACCGATATGAGCAGAAATAACGAACATGAAAACTCCATCAACAATCACACATTAACAACTGACACTCAATATAGCAGAAAATATTGTTCGGGAAAAGATAATTGATAATATTCTCCCTATTCAATATTTGACGCAAATTTTTATTCGAACTGTGTAATACTGTGTTGTTATTACTATTGAAAATGTACATTAAGCTTATTTTTTATATTTCATGTACAAAGTCAGAAGACAATGTAAGGTAAGATTGAGATAGTGACTTAGAAGTACACACATCGATAGTAGCCATCATTTATATTGTACAGCAAACTTTTAAATTTAAAACTACAAGTTATCATAAACATTAGCATGAAGAAGACGTGGAAAGTGCATTTATTATATGACATTAGTAATAGCCTTCACAAACGTGTTTTATACGGTTTCATTGTCAGGCTAGGTATAGATGGATGGAAAGATCGATACTATGAATACAAGTTTGATGTGTCACCATCACATGAACCTGAATTTATAATTAATTTGGTGAGTTTTTATTCTCGACAGTAAATAATTATTAAAATTTTAATTTGTTTGTTTTTTCATTATTACATGAATTCAGTGGCTGTGTAGTAACTTGTAATTAATATTATTGCAGGATTACACGAATGTGTTAATACCAATTTGGTGAATTTAAATATACTAATTAGATTCAATGCTCTATCCAGTATCAATCATCTTATAATGTTGCTATGCTTCATATTACAGGCCAACTCTTATGTAAAGGGTCTATGTTGGATATCAATGTATTATTATCATGGCTGTCCATCCTGGCAGTGGTTTTATCCATACCATTATGCTCCATTTGCTATGGACTTCATAAATATTACCAATCTACAAAATGACTTTGAAGTCGGCGAGCCAGTAAGACTTTTCTTGTTTTCTCATTGGATTGGTTGAGAAGTTAATTCCATGCAGCATACAACAGTCAAGTACCTATCAGTTCTGAAAACATAGGGTCTATGAATAAACTATCACTTGTTAAATATTTGTGTAAGAAATAGTAAATGTGATGCATGTAAATGTAATTCCAGTGACATTCTACAAACGTGGGCCGTATAATAATCATATTGTATTTGTTTACAGCTGAAACCGCTTGAACAGTTAATGGCTATATTAACACCGAGTAATGATCATTTGTTACCAACAACATGGAGACCTTTAATGACAGATGAACTTGGTGTGAGTTTATACAATATATGATATTCTTCAATTGTAATTTTTTTTGCAATATACATGAAACCCATTAAATCCTGATTACATAAGTTATTCTTATTTTGCAGGATTCTCCTATTAGCGATTTCTATCCTGATGACTTTGAAACCGATTTGAATGGTGAGAAATATACAAGCCGAGGTACAAATACTTTTCATTTTAGCATAGGGCGTGACACCACGGAATGACAATCATAATTCATATTTATATGAAATGTAGTTCAAGACTATCAGTTAGTGCTATCCATCGCCATGGGAACATAATAGAAAAAAGGAGAGCACTAAGTGCCATGGTTAGATACAATTATTGTAATGCAGTCACAATATAGTCTGCAAAAAAATAACAATCGGCAGAACCGTATATTTTGGTCATTCTAATTGATGTGCATATAGACATGCTAATATGAACGGGGACAATTCATACGTGTTAACATTTCAGGTGTCGCTCGAATTCCTTTTGTGGATGAGACGAGACTGAAAGAAGCACTAGAGGGTCTACACCTGACAAGAGATGAAGGTAATGTTAAACAATGTTGAAAGATGTTTTGTCAGTGAAGCAGTTCATTAATTCTTCACGCAATAATCAAGTAATATAACATTTGCTAAATGGAATATTTCCGAGCATATCATTCTACATAGTATGTTATAACAACTCTATATATGATTTCCCTGTTACAGAATGCAGAAATAGGTTTGGCCATAACGCTGTATTCTTGGATGCAACACACCCGGCGTATGTATTTTTTAAACAATTTGGCAACAACAACAAAGATGATGAGGTTTGTGCTCGAATACAATTGCTGTAAATAATCTACAGTATAATCTTCAAAATGATTCTTTTAACGTTTCTATTAAACAATGAATATATCCTATGAGCTATATTTTGCGGTCATTGTTTCTCATTTATATTGAATTACAAATAACACAACACAACACAGATATACACAAGAATTGTTTTTGTGTTTCTTGCAGTGTTGCTACGGGTCCGCGAATCGCATAACGTGACTAAACATAATTAATGCAGTCGTGAATAGATGAAATATTCCACTGTTTGGAATTACGTTCAGTCTTTTAGAATAGTAGCTAGTGTCACTGTGGCTATAGTATTCAAATTACAGTTCATATTACTGTATTTGATAGTGTTGCTCTGGGCGTGGTATCCCACAAGTGCCCTTAGTGTATTTGCTAATGTCGCTGTGGGCATGGTATTCATATCACAGGTCACATTACTTTATATGCTAGTGTCACTGTGGACATGGTATTCAAATCACAGGTCACATTACTGTATTTGCTAGTGTCACTGTGAGCATGGTATTCAAGTCACAGGTCACATAAGTGTGTTTTCTACTGTCACTGTGAGCATGGTATTCAAATCACAGATCACATTAGTGTATTTACTAGTGTCACTGTGAGCATTGTATTCAAATCACAGGTCACATTAGCGTATTTGCTACTGTCACTGTGAGCATGATATTCAAATCACAGGTTATATTACTGTATTTGCTAGTGTCACTGTTGGGGATGGTATTCAAATTACAGGTCACATTACTGTATTTGCTAGTGTCACTGTAAACTTGGTATTCAAGTCGCAGGTCACATTAGTGTATTTACTACTGTCACTGTGAACATGGTATTCAAATCGCAGGTCACATTACTGTATTTACTAGTGTCACTGTAGGCATGCTAATCAAATTACAGGTCACAATACTTTATTTGCTAGCGTCACTGTGGGCATGGTACTCAAATTACAGGTCACATTACCGTATATGCCAGTGTCACTGTGAGCTCGGTATTCAAATTTTACAGGTCCCATGAGTGTATATGCTAGTGCCACTGAGCATTGTATTCAAATCACAGGTCACATTCGTGTATTTGCTAGTGTCACTGTGGGCATGGTATTCAAATTACAGGCCACATTACTGTATTTGCTAGTGTCACTGTGAGCATGGTATTCAAATCACATGTCACATTAGTGTATATGCTAGTGTCACTGTGGGCATGGTATTCAAATCACGGGTCATATTACTGTATATTCTAGTGTAACTGCGGGCATTGTATTTGAATCACAGGTCACATTTGCGTATATGCTCGTGTCACTGTGGGCATGGTATTCAAATCACAGGTCATATTACTGTATATGCTCGTGTCACTGTGGGCATGGTATTCAAATCACAGGTCAAATTACTGTATATACTTGTGTCACTGTATGCATGGTACTCAAATTACAGGTCACATTACTGTATATGCTAGTGTCACTGCGAGCATTGTATTCAAATCAGTAGTCACATTTGTGAATATGCTAATGTCTCTGTGGGCATGGTATTCGAATCACAGGTAACATTAGTGAATATGCTAATGTCTCTGTGGGCATGGTATTCGAATCACAGGTAACATTAGTGAATATGCTAATGTCTCTGTGGGCATGGTATTCGAATCACAGGTAACATTAGTGAATATGCTAATGTCTCTGTGGGCATGGTATTCGAATCACAGGTAACATTGGTGTATATGCTAGTGTCAATGTGGGCATTGAATTCAAATTACAGGTAACATGAGTGTATATGCTAGTGTCACTGTGGGCATGGTATTCAAATTACAGGTCACATTACCGTATATGCCAGTGTCAATGTGGGCATGGTATTCAAATTACAGGTCACATTAGTGTATTTGCCAATGTCACTGTGAGCATGGTATTTAAATCACAGGTCACATTATTGTATATACTAATGTCACTGTGGGCATGGTATTCACATTACAGGTCATATTAGGTAGTGCAAGTTTTCTAGCAATATATGCCTTGTCATACAAGTTTATAGATTGGTGGGGTAAAATGTTTTTAATGTACTAAATCATTTGTTTATTCCCAAGGGATGTATAGTATTAGATGCAGATAAATGGATACTTAAACAATTGGAACACCAAGAAAGTAAACTTTATTCACGACTGTATAGAAAGGAACTAGAGGTAATACAATACTATTTATAATTATATATATATTATAGTTTCTTATATTTATTTATATAGTAGATCATAATTGGGAATTGCTGTTCAAAATAGCTATTCGAAATAGCTAAACGTTTCGAGCAGCTCTTTATTGATACCATAGGGAACAATATTTTAAAGCACGCAAGAACACGCACAACTATAAAATGGAATTACTAAAATATGTCACAATATATCATATATACACCCACTAGGTAGTAATCAACAGGAATGTGTTTGACAGTTTGTAAATTCCATGTGATTCATTAGAATTGCATCATATTTTATTTTGTTGTTTGGTGTGTATATTGAGGTACATGTACATTTACATATATAAGTGGCACTATTATCTTAATAGACAGTGATACTTGCTGTGTTAGAATTCTATGCTAACAGCAGACAATAAACATCACTCCAATTTATAATGTCAAATCCATTTACATTACTTGTAAAATTTGTGTTTTCTATTTTGTATATATTTTACAGATTGATTACTATGCCCGTGCACAGCGACTTGAAGAGATCCCACTTCTTAAAAAAGATTATGAAGAGTTTGCCTTGATGGACAGAGAAACCTGGGATGATGAAGAAGAGAAGAGAGTAAGTACATTTTGCTTATAACCTTTTGAACCTAGAGACTTGTATCTGCTCATTCATGTTGATGTGATTCAAGCTTGGGATAAAAGTATGACCGGATAGTACACATATGCCATTTTGTTTTGTGTCAATTGATCAAGGCATTTGTGTATTAATTTAGGCACCTGTTTTTGATGTCCATTTCTAGGGCTTTTTCAAATTGCTTTAAATTTTTATTTTGTTATGAGCATGGTTATACAAGTTTAATTTTATTGTAGATCCAGAATCTGAAAGAAGAGCGGGAATTGTCCAAGTTGGAGCGAAATCGTTTGGCCTGTATGGCAGTTGATAGAGATGAATTCCTAAATGGTTTTACCCAGGCCAAAATGTCTGTCTATAAGGTAATAACGTTATATGTTTGAGTATTGACTCCTAACTTTCACAAATGATTACCATCTAAGATACTAATTTCAGAAATTTATTTTTAGGAAAAACTAGAAAACTTCAAGACTATGTACGAGGAAGAAAGGAAAGTGCGTCTGGAAGAGCGGAAAGAGAGGCGTAAAGAAGAACGTCGACAGAAGTGGTTAAAAGAAAAGGGTGAGTAAGAGAAGTGTAAACGTGGTGAGGAAATGAAATTAAATTGTATGTAATTATGATGAATGTTTTTGTCCTTTTTGGCCAGAATTGTTTCCACTCGAATTTTAGTCAGTAGTTTCTAAATATAGCATAGACTATTGCATTTTATATTAATTTTTGCCATGTAAAGAAAAGGTCGTACATCATTGGTTTGTATTCATCTATTCATTTGTTATTTAATCTAGATTTTCAGTGGACAAGGTTGAAAAAGTTGTGCTATGTGTTTTGCAGAAAGGGAACGAGAAGAAGAACGAGAACGAGAGAAACGAGCCAAACAGGAGGAAGAAAAGATGGAATACAGATACAGACTTGCTAAATTGGAGGAACAAGCTGCTAAACAGAGAGAAATGTAAGATTCATTTTGGCATATGTCCATAACAATTAGGTAATTTGCATAATCTGTCATTTTTCCCCAAATACCTCTATGATAGATAGTATATCATACATGTCTGTTTAGTAGCAATTTGTCTTCAAATTTGCTAAATTCTGCTACTAAAATATCAGAATCGTTTCTCAGTGTTGATTAGGGTGATTTCATTCCAACTGCGTGTTATGCATATTGGGTTACAGGTTACACATAATATTGTTGAGATTCAAACAAAAATGGCCAACTGGCAGCCTTTTTGTATTTTTTCATGTTCATGCTAATTTCTCACTAATAAATGGCCTGATTTCGTTGAAAGTGTGCACACAAGCATTATACTTGTTCGTTGTTGTTTTTTTGTTGACGAATTAACATTTTGTCTAAAATTTCGAAATTACTATATGTAACCATGTCCAGAACCATTCCTCTGAAATGAAGGTTGACTTCATTCAAACTTTGTATGAGGGTCATGCATATTGGAGCACACATGCACACCATTTTATTTCAAGCACATTCCAGCTTCTATTTTGATGGTATGTTCAAACAATATTTACTTGAATTTTATTGCAACATTTTTTACCAACTGGACCAAATACATTGCTAGCAATGACTGATCACATGACTATATACCCACAAGTCTTGTTCTTCTTGATCACTAACAACTCATGGTTCTGATTCAAAATGGCTGTCAACCATGTTTATGTTATTTTCCCCAGAGAGAAAAAAATTGAAGAGAGACTGGCCAGAAGAGAAATGACTTCCAGAGATAGGTCTGAACCAGAAAGACGAAATGCTGGTTGGAGACATGAAGAACGAAAATATGATGATTCTGGCCCATGGAGAGCTTCAGTGTAAGTGTTTGATTTGTCTCTGTATATGTATTTCCCAGACTTCTCTGCAGTTCATAACTTACTTAGATCCTGTTGACTGTTAGGTCAGGGTTAGGTCAACAGCCAATGGTAACCCATTAAAAATTGTACAAAATTGAAAAATTGCGCTATGTCAGTTTACGTATATTCCACAGGGTGATAAAATTATTAAATTTAAATCCGACGCATTCATTATTCACAAGTATACAATGAAATTTAGTGAACCTCAATGTATGTCCCATTACCAAAACGCCATTTTGGACCAAACATTAATGGCTTTTAACACATCGCGGTTAGAAAGTCTCAATTGATCACTGCCTTCATTTTGTTTTCGAGTTCACCTCTGCAGCAAAAGGTGTTTTGTTGAATTGTATCATTGACAATATAATTTTTGTTCAGGCCAAGTGAACCTGCTAGCGACCAACCAACTCGGGCCTGGAAACCTCCGTCCAAGAATGGTGGAGGATGGAGAGCCAGAGAAATGGACAGGGGTGGTGCACAGAGGAGGGATGCAAGATCTCCTCCTTTTCAAGATAGGCCTTCCCTGGATGATGCACCCACTCGTGACAGGCTTCCAGCTCGTAGTGAGAGATACAGTGATATAAGACGAGAAGATGGGCCTTGGAGAGGGTGGGACGACCTTGACAGACGTGGCCCTCCACCTGAAGATAGAGACAAAGCTTGGGCACGTAAGGACGATCGTGATAGATCTGGTCCAGCCTTAGACAGAGAAAGTGATTGGCGACGAGGACCTCCACCTGATGACCGTGATAGACGAGGACCCCCGCTTGATGACCGTGATAGACGAGGACCTCAGTTTCATGATCGTGATAGACGGGGACCTGGTGCATGGAGACGTGATGATCGTGGTCCTCCCAGCAGAGGTCTACCCCAACGAGATGACAGAGGACCCTGGAAAGGATCTTCCAGAGATGATAGCAGACCTGGCTGGCGTCAAGAAGAACGTGATAGGGGCCCACCTGTGAAAGAAGATTGTTATGTTCCACCACGTGGGGATGAAGAGCGAGATTGGCGTAGAGATGACCGTGGACTTATAAGAGATGATAGAGATCGTGAACCTCCAAATGCTTGGAGACGTGACCGAGGCCCTCTTGTACGCGGTGACAGAGACAGGCCACCGATGCGTGATAACCGAAACAGGCCACCACTGCGAGGTGATAGGAACATTCGCAGCCCACCAGATGATCGTTGGCGTGACAGACCCCAAAGAGAAAATAAATGGAGACGCGGAGATGAAAGACCAAGTGATTCTAGACTACCTCCTAGAAATAAAGGTCCTCCACCACGCAGTGACAGAGATGAGAAATGGCAAAGAAGCAGAGAAGAACCTGAAAGAAATAAGGAAGATGACGGTTGGCAAACTGTTTCTAGGCGCTAATCTTAAGTTAGCAGTGAAGAATTCTTTGGATATTAAAGTAAAAAAAAATCTTTGAAAGAAATTACTATTGAATTGATATGGTGTTGCTTTTCCATTCTTCTAGTGTCTGTATTTCTGTGACCCGAGTCTTCTTGTATATCTAATTATGTCGCAGTGAAAATGAAAATGCTGGGGAAATGTGTAATGCTCTGTGGTGGACACAGTCTTGCAAAATACATAAAAAACTATAGATTTTCTGCATTTAACTTAACATGATCTTAATTTGTATATTTTCACCCACCAGCTGTGTGATAAACAAGTTTCTTTCCATTAAGATTAGAATCAAAGTTGAAAATCTTAGATCAAAATCTGTAAGCAGATCTGTGAATTATGTTCCGTCAGTTTGGTTCCAAATTTACTTGATTTTTCATACTTGGTTATGACAGTTTAAATTGACAACATAGTACCTTATGTAATGTAACTATATTTTAAGTATTCATTATCAGCTTACAAATCAAAAACTTTGGAAAATAGCCAGGTCAAGACTTATCATTGAGTTGCCATTGGGATGTTTTGGGTACACATGACTCGGTAACTCTTTGCAACTAGTTTGTTGGCCCCACAAAGATGACAGCGTGTTAGATCCTATGTGCACCTTGTTCCATCTCCAAGTTATATGCAAATTGCAGCTCATTAATTAGCAACTCTAACTTCACGGGACACTAGTAGTTCTTTCCATGATCACTCTAAATTTTCACTACTCTATTTTGTATCTCGGCCATGTCTCTAATTCATACCCATAATCCTTGATAGGTGATGTGGCTTGCATGTACAATAGTCTGTACCTACTTGTTCAAGCTTCTTGTAAGAGAGAAAAATGTGCATTTTCAGATATTGGGAAAGTTGACTAGAGAATTTGAGACAATCAAAATACTGAGTATCTTGGGTAGATTGTTCAATGACCATTTATGTAAAGTCAATTTTCTCTGTAAATATGCATCTATGATATGATTGGTATATTCACAAATCTAAATTTTACTTTACATATTTGGTGTGGTTTATCGTCATTGTAAGGTCTGTTTTACAATATACACCATAATACAGCATTTCTTTTTGCATTGACCAGTGATAGAAAACAAGATTTAATGCGATGTAATGACACAATTAATATGACATCAAACTATGTCAGAGTGTAATAAAAGTATTCCCAGTCAAAATATCTATTGAAATTTTGTGCATGATTTTAGCGTTCTGGCTGCTTTGAAAACCTGACATTCATTGCTAGTTTGAAAGACAACGTACACATGTTCAAATTGATTTGATATATGTGACGCCAGAGCCCATTAAAATGTGTTTGTTTAAAGACAGAATGAGTGAAAGATAAATCTGTCCTAGGTTACAGAGTAAAAATGAAAGGTGGGCTGCACTGTGCAACATCCAACATTTAAATCACTGCCCTGGTTTTAATAAAGAAACTGGCTACCATAATCCAGTGTAAAAATTGTACTCCATGGTGTATCTGGGGTGCTCCCCAAAAGGTCACTTATTTGTATTAGTGCATGGAATGCTTTATTTTTCTGTTGTGTACAATAATGAACAGTTTGTATGTATTTGATACTAGTTTAGCACGATTTACGGTAAAAGCCTACTCATAAATTAAAAAACCTAGAATTTATTCATTTCAGGATATTGACCTAAAAAAGGTTGTGGGTCACCAGCATGTTTTTAGAGAAATTGCTGGTTGTATTTTAGTGTAAAGTAGCCATTTTGACACTAATATAACACTTTTACCACAGGCTCCTATGGCAGAGATATTATGCAATATCTCAAAATCTAACCTGGTGACATAGGTTGAAAAAATCGTATATTGTTAATGATGGAGTACTTTTTGTTCTGAATTATTTAAAAAATCTGGGTTTTAAAAAGTGTCAAGAAATGCAATTTTTCTTTAACTTTGTGTTCTATGGAATTGTTCTGAAAATAGCAATTTTCAAGAAATATTAGGACAAGTTTCTCAAAAAGCGTAACTGTGACACACAAAATAATGCAGTTTCATTGTACCATGAGACAATGGCTTCATGATTGTATATAATAAACTAATGAGCATTGTCATCAGATTTATGACAATTTGTTTCAAAAATTATGACTAGGCTTCTACCTTAAGCACAATTATCACCTAAAAAAACATTTTTAACAGCCATATTATTCTCAAAATGACCACCACTGGTATATTGAAATAAAAAAAATTGACCAAATATTGTACCATCTTTGGTCATGTGACAAATGTCTTATTTCTCAAGACAAAAGTATAAAAACGAATTCGCGTTCTCGAAACCCATGAACCATACCCAGATAGCTGCGTGTTAGTGACATTTAGTGAAATTTTTCAAACTAATTGGATTGTGGGTAATCACAGCCACTGTGAGCGTGTGATATGAGGTTGAATACAACATGTAGTTCACTATGATGCATACATGAATTGGGTGTGATTTCTATGGATCGTTTGCCCTTTATCCTGTACAGCAATAGTATTTGGTCAATGTGCAGTTAATGGCCTATCTGGGGTCTTGGTTTCTGTAAACGTTTGTGAGATGTGATCCCCAGTAGGCTATAATACTAGCAGTCTTTCGCACACATGTACGAACTTTCATTATAATGTGATGTTAAGATAAGTATTCTCACAGACCATCTATGTACAAAGTTTCATTGAATTTTGATTAGACACAATAAATTAAGAATTGTTATGCAAATTAGGTAATTAGTATGATCTGATTTTACCCCAAACTGAGCAGCTCTTTGCATTGTTCTAGAGCATCAATGTACCAAGTTTCATTGAAATGGAATAGTCTGTGTAAAAGCTGAAAATTTGCTAATTATGCAAATTAGGTAATTTATATGCACTGACTTTAACCCAAAAACTAATCAGGTCTGTGCTTTGTCCTTGAACATCTGTGTACCAGGATTCATTGAAATGGATAATTAGTACTTTCGATATCAGTGTAAAAGCCGAAAATGAACTAATTATGCAAATTAGTTGATTAATATTCATTTTCACCCAGAACTAATCAGGTCTCTGCCTTGTTCTAGACCATCTATTTACCAAGTTTCATTGAAAAGTAATAAAGTAATAGTAGTATAGGTACTTGAAATGTCAAAAGCTGAAAATTGATTAATTATGCAAGTTAGGTAATTAATATTTCACATATCTGTCTGTTCATTGTCCTAAGTATCTATGTAAATTTCATTGAAATGTGATAATTTGTATGAGATATCAGTGGAAAAGCCGAAAATTGACTAATCACTATGTAAATTTGGTTAATTAAATGCATGGATTTTTATCCAAAACTAATCAAATCATCTATATAAAATGCATCAATATCTAATGAATGGCTCTTTAGATGTCAGTGGGACAGTCATGGGTTAACAGCTAAAAATTGGCTAATTATCGTGCAAATTAAGTAATTAATATGCATGGATTTCAACCACAAACTTATCAAAATTGCGCATTAGCTCTATTAGATTAATATTCATTTTCACCCAGAACTAATCAGGTCTCTGTCTTGTTCTAGAGCATCTATGCACCAAGTTTCATTGAAAACCAACATGCTGTTCTTGAGATATCAGTGGAACAGACGGACACATACACATATACAGGCTAACTGCAAAGACTTCCATTGTGTGTTTCGCACACGGGAGTCAACAATGAAAACTAACAACAAATAATAAGTAAAGTCATTAAGAAAATGCTGGGAAAACTCAAATCAGACAGGTGCTGTTGCTGTCCTATTATATGCTGCATACTTAATGAGATGAGCTGTGCAAGAGATATTGACAAGTCATTGGTGCTTATTATGTATTCAAATTTATTTTGCATTGTATCAGTTTTATCATTATTTTTTTATAGCATATATAACAATTTCTTTCTGTGCATTTGGTATTTTGTTCAAAACATTACAAAATGTCGTTTATCTTCGACATGATTGTCATCACAATGTTCACAGACCCGTTCATCAAATAAATAATATAAATTATATAAAATTGTAAAACCCCGTCATCAGCTAACATTCAAATTCAAATATCCAATATGAACTAGATGCTTGCTAATTGGATAATGTTGAACTATCTTCTAATTAAAATATAAAAATGAAACTAACGTTGAGGTCACATAACCATTTAATGATACTGATTGGATAATTTGAATTCTAATTTTGATTTATAAAAATGTATATTTATAAAATGTATATTTATAATGACTACAGCTTTCCCGACACAATTAGACAATAGGGTCACGTTCTTGGTGAATACACTTCCCAGAAGGACACAACTATATCCGATAATAATTTTCAGTGACGTGGTTAGTTTGACCATGGGCAAAATCGTATGACGATGTTGAAAAACTGTGACCCACTTTTCTCTAATTTGGACATTTTGTTCACGTTTACAAAATTTTTGAAGTTTTAAAGCTGTCTGTGAAGTTAAAGAGGGGGAATCTTCACTTGCACATGTGGAAGCCGGCCATTGCGTGTTGTTGTTTACAAACGTCTAACCGTGAGCCTTTGCGTTTTTAGCATACGTTGTTATAGTCATTTGCGCATGTGACGACCCCACTCATTTTGGATGACTCGGATATATTAACCTTAATTTCATGGAAAGAAAATTGTGATTAAAATAATTCACTCGCCCCAGTACGGCAGCTCAGAACCAGCCAGTTAGCGTAATGTTAGCGCCCCCAAGTTCCAGTGATACTATGAGTTAAATTTCATAATACCTGGAATAGCACATACGTGTTAATTCAGACTATTTCGCGCGTTTTACTTACGTCAAATACACTACTCCCTCGTGCTTTAGACAAGATTAACGGCGATAATCAGGGCTCCTGGCCAGGTCCACCACTTTGTGTACGCTGTGACTGTATTAGGAGTTCATAGGTGCATGGTATTACTGAGCTCACCGAGTCACTGTGCTCATATTACGTCACGTATATATAAAATGGGAATTCCGAAGTTCTTCTCGTGGCTCAGGGAGAAATATCCTTCGATAGTCGACAGATATGTGCAGAGAAAAGTAAGTATATATATCAGGTATTCTATCGAAGATTCGCCGACACACATACACAAGAGTGGGGGCTGCGACAATAAATCGAACGAAGAAAAGCATGAGCTTCTCTGTAATTCAGTCGTGTGTAATATAAATCTTTGATAACGATAAATGTAAATATCGAATGCAGGAATGACTGTGTCAGCGTGTGGAATGTAGAGTCAAACAAACTAATAAATAATGGCGGATTGTCTCAGCGATGCTGACTGTAATTGAAAACCTGCGTAAATATCTAATAGCTGAAACGCTGTACCTGTCTGCGGTCCGTCCGGTTACTGACACCGTTACTCTCCGTGACCATTTTCTGTTCACTGCGAGAATCACGCGTTATGCGTGAAATTGAACGTAAAAACAGGACAAACAAAGGTCAAGTGGCGTCAAACATCGACAAACGCAATGTATTTGAGAGACATTTCCATGCTTAATAAGAGGGGGCAAGGGGGGTAGCTGGTACAGATTTACGGGAAATAAAAAGGACTTTTTACAATTTACAAGGAAAAAAAGACGTTTTTACAGTTTACAGTGAAAATATAATTTTGCAGTGAATTGTGTCATCTAGTCGTTTTACAGTTTCGAAAATGTAATTTCCCTGGATTATTCTTTACGACTTTTTTATTTGGATGTAAATTCTTGTACGTACCGAGAAAAATGACACATTTTTACAGTGTACGAAAAAAATATTTGATTGACTACGATGTACGTCTAGCCTGTGATTACAGAATTACGGAATTTATTTTTTCAATTTACATTGTACGAATAAAAAAATATTGCAATTACGTTGAACGAAAATAACCCTTGCCCCCACCCCCCTAATAAGGCCCAAAAATAAATGTGTTGTTGCCCTCAGCGACCAACCGAAAAATATAAAATACGGGTCGCGTTTTTTTTTTTTTTGCGATTCGACGGATAGTTGGTGCACAATATTAAAAATATCGCCGCACCAAATAATTTCTAAATTAAATAAAAACATTATTTTGAATAAAAAACAATACGTTTGTTTGTAGTAAATATAATTTTTAATACATGAAATTCACAAAATTGTATTGAATTTACAAAACGTGACATTTTATATTAAAACTCTCATCCGCTTACATCACAAACAAAACGGCGGCTTTTGCACGTTGTTTTAGCGCTGCCAGTATTCTCACTTCCGGGTTTGTCATCGTGTCTACGTACATGTGTACAGCGGTAGCGAACATGGCGAACACGGTATTCGAAAGCAATATTCCTCTGTCGAAGATCGGCCGGTCGATGTGAGCTACGAAATAAAGAAATTCGAGTTCAAAATCAAATTCGATTTTTGCGGCAGACGTTCGACGCGCGTCTTTCGAGACCTCGCAGTTGAACGAAAAATCCCCTATTATGGTCAGTAGTAGGGTCAATACGAGATGATATTTATGTTAAATAGTACGTGACTACGGGGTGCAGTTTGTACATTTATTGATATTAGCTCATTATAATAATTACACGATTCTTCATTATATATGTACATAATACTGTGGTACGAATTGTTTGTATATAATTAAGTGAATTATTAAACCTATTTGTATATAATAAACGATAGCTCATTATTTATATTCAAGATTAATTTCATTATATTATGTATAAACACATTATCATGTTATTGTAATAAGCAAATTATTTGTAATAAATACATAATTCTTCATTATATATTTGATATATATGTATATCAAATGTCATTACAAATTATAAGGTAACCTTAAATTTATTTTTATATAATTAAAACTGCATTTATATACAATTTTGATTCCCATATATTATATATGAATGAATTGTATTGTCAACACTATGTATAAATAATTTTCATTTGTTCAATTATATGATAAATATTGAAATATTATTTGCAAATCATGAAAAAAGCATACTCAAATTGTATATAAATAATTGTCATTAGACTTACATTATATGGAAATAATTTTCACGCTCCCTTTATTATATGTTTTGGTGGGTGAGATAGGGTTGCGTTGTATAGAGTAAAGTTCCAAGAAACAAAATCAAATCAGAGATCCATGAGGTCCTATTTATTGTAATACGTACATTGAAGTCAGAACAAAATCTACTTCCTCCAAACATCTGGTACAATACAGAACTGTGATTGGTTCAACTCAAAGTGAAAGATTCATAGCAAGCAGTAATTAGTAATAGTTACAGGGTTAAAGGTTATGAAAATAGTCGACGAGACCTATATTTAACTTGCAACATTAAATCAATAAAGAAGTTACAATGTAATACGATGTTATATAACACATGTAGACAGTAGAAACTAAAATCTGTAAATAAATTTGATATGTTGATCCCAATCTTCCCAATGAAATTGCTTGACAATATAACCACACAAGTTTAAAAAACGACGTTATTTGAAAAGAGTGGCTCACAGTTGGTGTTAGCACAGGGGTGTCTATGGTTCAATTTTCAACCTTTTGCAATATTCAATATGGTGGAAAAACATTTCTTTCCTATAGTGTTTCGCGCTATTTTTCAGACAAGTTACAGGCATCTGGTTTCACCGTTTACAAAATTATTCGCCACGATTCAATTTATATATCATGATGCGTTTTGGGTCTGGGCAGGTCAAGGACTTCGTCTGTAAGTATACACGGCATCGTCGGTGTACAGACCGGACCTTATTGGCGCGGTGCAACCCTATTTACAAAATGGTTTAAAATGTAGAGAGTGTATATTTCTATAACTTAAGCCGGCTCGCGAGACTGGAAAAACAAAATACCTTCAGGCGAAAATTATCCGTCTTGCAAATCCTCAATTCCATGCGTAATAATAATAATAATAATCTTTATTGCATAATCGTTTCCTTATTTGGATATTGACTCAGAAAAAGAAAATTACAATAAAGATGAAAAACTGAGAAAGAAACAAAATGGAAGCGCTAAAATTGAAAAGAATAAAAAAAAGAAAAAAAGAAATAGTTTATTTATTTAGGAACAGCAGGTAGTTTTTTGAAATGATTTTTTCTGGCACTGAAATAATTTTTGGCTGTTAATTGCTTGTTAGCATTGTTATCAATTTATTGGTATTTGTGTTGTTGCAATGTATTAAATTTATCTCCTTCAACATTTCAGTTCTCTCATTTTCATACAGCTTGCATTTCGTCTCCAATCTCATTTTGGTCGCAAGCAGTGCACTTTCTACCACTGCAAAGAGTTTGTTTGTATCGTCCTTTCTCTATTTCTAAATTGTGGGCGCTAATTCTCAATTTTGCTTATGCTGCTCTATGTTTTGCATTTGTTACTGTTGTTAGATAATTTTCATACTGGCAATTTTTCTTTAGCAGTTTATATGTGCGCAGCTTATTCTTTTTGTTTTTGTTGTTATTATTATTATTATATATTGTTATTATATATAATGAGGTAAACATTGTGGGTCTTCTGTGCAGATCGCGCTTCACTGTAACCCAGGCTACTTCTCTCCATTACACTAATTTGTACAGAACGTTATAAATAGTAATTCGTTTGTTATGATTGACGATCGAGAAACTTGCAGAAAAGTGAAGTCTTCAGGTACAAAGGTTAACTAGATATAGTTTAAAGGTCAAATTACTCTGATTGGATAACGTTCTTGCCTGTCATTAACATAAAAACTAGTATGAAAACACACTAGTTCCTGCTTTCACCTCAGAGGGCGCGGCAAAAATGTCCAGTCTGGGTGATTTCGCGGTTAAAGGGGATTTCGCGTTAACACCTCCATTTCGCTATTTTTTTTATTTAATTTTAAATAAAAAAAAAAAAAATCGCCCAGACTGTGCCAGTCTACATCCATCTCTATGCCAAGTCTGTATGCTTTATGGACTAGCGTGTTTTCATTCATTGTTTTTATTTTTAGCCAATATTTTATCATTTGTTCCATACTAGTCAGTAAAATAGGGTGTCTACCTAATTCTAAAATACATGCCAAATTACTGGCTTTACAGTTTACCTGTAAAATGTATTTGCAAAATTTGTTATGAATTTGTTCAATAGGTAGCCCACTATCAAAAATATCTTTTATATGTAGTACGCAGTCACTTATCCAAATTTCGCTGCAATAGATCAGGATAAATTTAACCATACTATCAAATAGTTTTAGGTATGTTTTGACTGGAATATTGTTTTCAGAGTTAAGCAGAGCCTCAGTAGTTTCCTGGTTCAGATTTATCACCTTTTTAAAGACCGGGGTGATAATTCCCAGATTCCAGGCACTTGGAAATTGGCCAGATTAGATTAAATAGCCTTTGAATTGCTTTAATAAATGTATTTCTGCCTGATTTTATCATTTCATTTGTTATGCGTTCATATCTTGGAGACTTTTTGTTTTTAAGAGAACCAATTGCTGTTTGTATTTCTAATTGGGAAATGTGTGTTATTCATATTATTTAATTCTTTAATTAAATTTTCCCTCATTATCATTATTATTTTTGCTGAGAAGTTTAAAATGTTCATGCTATTTTGTTTCGGGAACATATTCACAATCATTATTGTCTTGTCTACCTTTAAGTTC
This sequence comes from Saccoglossus kowalevskii, assembly GCF_978046115.1. Lineage (NCBI taxonomy): Eukaryota > Metazoa > Hemichordata > Enteropneusta > Harrimaniidae > Saccoglossus > Saccoglossus kowalevskii. The sequence goes on along the minus strand of NC_140650.1, from coordinate 11,838,399 downwards.
ACTTATTAGGTTCCAATATTCACCAGGGCATGAATTACTCCTTTTATCTAATTTACTCAGTAGGTTCTTTTTATTTTCTCTGTCCTTTTTTTAACAAGTTTTTTTTTATATTTACGTTTCAAGGAATAACAGGTAGTTCTCAGCTCTTTGTTGAATAGATTAATGGATAGTTGTGTAGACATTTTATGTAAATCTATTTTAAGACTCGGACATATCAGGTCATTTGTGTACGATTTGGGATAATGTTTTATGTATTTTTTTTTTTAATTTTACGTTTTTTTAAGCTTTTGCCAGCTGCCCTGTGGTAGATATTAAAAAAAATATCAGTAGCTTCATCTATTGCGTATGTGCCCACAAATAAAAATAAAAAGGAGGAGCAGTCTTGACATTTGCAACCACCACGCGGCGTTACTTGCGTGGGAGTGTCTGAAAAAACGACTACCATGGCAATGGTGGTCAAATTTGGTTGTGAATATGAAAGAACGAGAATCAATTTATAGATTGTGTTTAATAACGAAGAACACACCAGTAAATGTAAATGACGTCTTTGTTTAAATGCGCACACACAGCCCCCCTTCAGCCCACAAAAATGACAAATCAATCGACAAACCTAGCCCACGTCAATGGGAGAGCCCCCTACCAATTTTCTTGATCCGTCCGTGTAACTTTCAATTATGGCACAATTCCAGAAATATATACAGTACTAGCGATAGGCGTGGTTGGTAAGGTTACGTGGGTGGGTATTTACATTTAGATTCGGTTTTACTACCACTCTTGTATACCGCCATGTAAGTTACCTGCAATGGACATGGTGTTACGTATCAACGTCTACAATGACTAATGTGATATTAGTTATACATATTTAAAAAGCGGTGGTCGCTGCGTTATGTCCAGTTCAGTGTTTGTTTACACGAAGCTTCGCTGCGAGTGGCGCCCTTCGCGAGCCTGTATCACCAAGCAGATACGAGGTTTGGCAGCGAGACTAATAGTGCATGGCTGGAAAGGCCTACCTGCATCACTCAACACTCTTTCCAGACCAACAAATTTAGAATCATCTTTTTGTGCTGAACAAGAAAAAAGGTATTAACATTCATCATTTTGAGATCAAAATTGTGTATAATTAGCGTTTATAAGTGTACACTATAAGTCACCAAGAATGATATATATAACTAATCGGCTCGATAATGTAAAATCTGACTAAATAAAAATGAAAATTATGAACATTGTCTGAACTTTAAAAAAATGGCACTATTATTCCATGTACATGTACATCACATAGAACAAATAGAATAACATGTACAAGTTCTGGATTTTCTGTCCCCTTTTTGCTTACTGCATAATGAAATGAACGCCGTAATTGTCTAGTCCTTTGATATCCGGATACCAATTTTGCAACAAACATCAAAGAAAGGACATATTAAGTGGGATTCAATTATTAAATATAATTATATATTACTAGAACTTATTTTAAGATACTAGTAATTATTTAAACAATAATAAACACACCCCAGCGCCATATTGGACGAGGAGATAGGTCTATTGCAAGATAATGTGTGAAGCGAAGCCAACGTATTAGCGCATCTAGACTCTTCTTCGAATCCAATATGATGTAATAGAGTGATTAATTCCATTAAGATTTCATTAAGATCACCGCCATCATAGTTAAACAAATCTAGTAAAATTTGTTTTTTGCTGCAAAACAAAGTTTGTTAACGTTACATATTTCCCGTAAATCGAAGTTCGGTTAACTGTTTTTAGCCAATTCAGCAATAAAATCAGGCATGGAATGAACAAGGAACTAGCTGCATCAACTGATTGCAGATTCACGCTATTTTAGGACCAGTTTATTGCTACAATATTTTTAAGTTCCATTTATCATTATTTAGTAAATAAATCACGAAACTATTTATTATATACGTAAAATACGTGTCGACCGACGATTGACATCGAAACGTTTTAAGCTTCGAACAAACTACTAGAGCCATGTGCGTCAGATTGGCGTAGAGAGTCATTATGGAATGTGTGTGAATGCTACCGAAACGAACATACAAAGTTCGAAATCAGTGAATGATCTGGTTTTCAAATATATTTGCGACAAGCTTAACAGCATTAAATATTCATTATACATCATGTCATAGATAGACATATATATTGGTTTGACGATCCTATTCAAAATGGCGGAATGGTGGCCATTTTTGTGCTAACAAATCATCAAATATCAAGTGTTTATTACCAAACGCTTCAGCGTGGTATTAAGAGTTTGTTTTCAGGGGTGGGTGATACCAAGGTGGGAAATGGATGCACATATGGGGTTAATTCCTTGAATTGCAATATAGAGGGTTCAGGCTGAAATACAATATATAGTGTTTTCATGTTTCGTCTGATATTTCTGTGGTATTCTGCTGCTGTAAGTAATGCACGATTTGTTCCGAAATTCAGTATATTGTGTGTATTCCAGGGTTATTCGTTTTTTGCTGAAAACACCCCTATTTTTTAGTGGCAGAGTTTGAATAGTCTCACTCCCACTGGGAAATCTGCATTGTTGCTTGAATGTGAGTTAATTAAACACATTTTCCAGACCGGCGAAAGAGTATGCAACAGCCAATTTTAACAGCCTGTCACGTGATTTTAGTCTGAATGTCAACATGAAGAGGCTAGTCCATTTTACGCAGGAGTAATTGGGAGTAGAATATGTGAGGAATAGTATCAACAGAGATGTGTATAGTGAAAAGTAATATCTATCCTTCATTTACATCTCTGAGCATTTCTGTTTTAGTATATTGGTTTGAAAATGTTGAACTTGCATGATTTGCAATGTGTTTTTTTTAATGGGACTCCCCTATTGATCGAATCCCGGGTTTGAGAACGGCACACCACGTGATTCGTTTGAATACAATGCTGATGGCAAACATGCCGTGTTACTGCGGTACTCCACTGACGGGATGACTTACTGCATGCTACAACTTCGCTTGTGATGTTGCTTGTTAGCCATGGATTACATGAATCTTGATTACCAGTCAAATGTTGCTCATTTGACGTTGGTAATCTTTATTTGGAACTGAGTAACTTCCTGGTACTTCGTACTATGATAAAAATCAGTCAACATACATCAAGTTCTCTCAATCGTAGTATTCCATGTGATGTACACCTAATATGCCAAAAATGTTGCTGAACGATTTGAACTGAATAAAAATAGCAGACGAAAATGTGTTTACAAAATAAAAATACTTCGGTTGCCAATGAAAACCGGTAAAAAACAAGCAATATGTTTTCGGCTGTTATCATGGAAGGGACATGAACGTGAAACTAACGTCTGTTTATAACTAAAACCGGGCACCTTATACGAGGTTTGCAAAATAACATGGCAGTCATTAGAAGTCACTTTATTTTATTGTTAGGACGTATTCAGCCGTTAAATGTATAATTTCCAATCGTTTTGCGATAGTATTTTCTAGATTGGAAGCAGCATTTATATTTTATTCAAAGTTCAAAGCTGCGTTGGGATTCCGTTGACAGTGGTAACAATGTCGGCGCCGGTGATCTCTTACCAGTGCGCAACGTAGCCAAAATAAAAGGCATGATCATTTGGGCACTGCTATTACAAGACTTTGGCTGTTGCCATGGTAGCGGTGGGTCAGGATTGTTTTTCCAATTAGTGATGGTATACTGGGGTAGTGATGGTACGACCTGCCTGTCAAGTATGAACCGTGACAAAATCAGCCAAGCCAAAAAAAAATCACAGAAGAGTTAAAAAGCCATTCCTGCTGAACAGTTACTCTAACTTCGGGGTCAACTTTCTCATTAATGAAAAAAGATATCAAAAATTCAAATAGTAACTTTTTGCCCACACTCCAGCCGAATACAATGAGCTATGTCTGAGGTGTTGTATCACAGGGAGTTGGACAAACTTGTGTATTTTAATAAATTATTGAATAATAAAATGTTATATAACTTTTCTTTTACCCCCCTCCCCTTCCTGGTATCTATTTCAAGTATTTTTGTCAGGTTCAAATCGTTCACCAGCATTTTTGGCATGTTAGATGTACATCACATAGAATACTAGGATTGGAAGAACTTAATGTTTGTTGACCACCTGGAATCTGAGTTTTATAAATCTTGAAGGGCTCTCGGAAGATCCACCCGCTGCCAGGACCCGCAGTAAAATCTCCGATTGATATGGAGCCGCAACCATCAACATCGATATACCATGAGGTTTCTGCTGGCGACGTTGCGGCGTTACTCAGTTCCAAATAAAGATTACCAACGCCAAATTAGCAAAATTTAACCGGTAACCAAGCAAGCAACATCACAAACGAGGTTGTAGTGTGCAGCTCACGAGTCAGCGACGACCGATTTCAACGAAAGTCATTCCGTCAGTGGAGTACCGCAGTTGCACAGCATGTTTGCCAATGCACAGATCTGTGGAGGAACTTTTAACTTCAACATCAACCGTGTATCGTAGTCGCCCAGTTTAAGTTCTGGTTCTGTCGTGGTCCCAACTAAAGGGCGACAGTCGTCGTGTCGCGTCCTATTCGATATGGGACTCACAGCGACGTATACAACGCGTGTAAAATGCATCGTTTATTTACATGAAATTCGAACACGCGTTGTGCTACGACCACCGCGCTTAAACATCCACGAGTTATTTATTCGGACAATGACTTAAATTAGACGTCTGATTATTTTATTTTCACACGTACAGCGACACGCGTTCTACACTGACAAGCGTTGCTAGGTCGCAGCACTGTCTTGGAGCATATTAATGGGCAATTGGGCTTGCAGTTATTCGTTGCCTACGTCAGTGACTTCAAAATATATGTTTCAATCCCAGGAATTTCACTCGCTGTTAATTGCATGGGAGTGGCAGTCTTTAATGAATTTCTATTGTCATGTCAATTTCTTGCGATTACTCGAACATTAAGCTGTAACCACATACCGCCTAGGTGCTGTAATTAAATCCTGGTGTAAGCACCATATGAACTATGAACAATGCATGTGAAGCCAGCTGTGGGGTATATTCAATCCTATAGATTTCTCATTGTTTGGTAACTATTTGCTGCAAATGCAACAAAAATCAATATAAAAAATATTACCCACACAGTATTCTACAGGTTACTTGTGGCATTTATGGATGGATTTCGTTCAAACTTGGAACATATATTAGACATTACACGTTTCTGACGCACATCATTTACTTTTCAGATTGGATTCAAAATGACTGTCTGGCGGCCATTTTGTTTTAATGAATGGGCTTCTAGACCCATATCTCCGACTTTTTTTGACTGATTATGTTCAAATTTTAAATATTCATTATACATCATGTCATAGATAGACAGATATATTGGTTTGACGATTCTTTTCAAAGTGGTCAAATGGTGGCTATTTTGTGCTAATCCTCCAATATCAAACATTTCTTGCATTTATGGATGAATTTTGTTCAAATTTATAACATACATTAGACATTACAGGTTCCTGATGCACGTCATTTTATTATTCAGATTGGATTAAAAATGGCTGACTGGCGGCGATTTTGTTTTAATGATTGGGCTTCTGGGGCCATGTCTCTTGAATGCTTTGACTGATTATATTCAAATTTTATATATTCGTTATACATCATGTTATACACCACATTTTGGACTCCCATGTGGGAGTCAATGGAGGTATTTGCGGTTAGATGCTTGGGATAAGCCTTATACATGTTCAGTTTATGTGCTAATATCTAATTTGCATAAATTAACAATTTATAGATACTCCACAATTATCTTGAGTACCAGTCATCCAATTGTAATGAAACTAAATACATAGTTGCTTTTGCATATTAAATTACACTTCCTAATATGCATAACTGTAATGTACAAAGAAGTGTTATTTATTTATTTATTTATTTATTTATTTATTTATTTATTTATTTATTTATTTATTTATTTATTTATTTATTTATTTATTTATTTATTTATTTATTTATTTATTTATTTATATTGCAGCAGAGTGATGGGTTTGATAATTTATATCTGGATATGAATGATATAATACACATTTGCTGCCATTCAGAAAATGGGTAAGTGTTTGTGACTGTAAATATATTTACAATCTACCAAGTGCGTTTCAGTGCTATATTTGCACTTGCTATATATGTCTCTTACAACGAGGATTCAATTTGTTAACACTACAATTGTCTAATTCCTTGTTGCATCAATCCAAATGGTTGATAATCAGTTCAGTTCGACAAATGCATAGTGACATTGTCATACACTGCCTTTGATGACAGATTATTATTGATTCTACTAAGTGTTGTGTCACTAAATGACCAAAACTAATTATTGCAGGTTGCTCATGCTGAAGCCATTTAAGTTTGAACTTTTCTGATCAACTTCGAAATACACGTGGGAAGAATGACAATTAATTTGCATAATTTTTCACCTATGTAAATTTAATGATGTTTTTTTCATGTACAGCTTTGCAAATTGTTAGAGCACTCGAAAATAGTTTACCTTTGGCAGAGCTTTGCGTATAACATTGTACTAAACAGACACAGTAAACTCATTTAAAGATCACGATTCTGTGTAAATATTTTCTAACTTGTGTTTTTAAGGCCTCTGCCCATTAGCGAAGAAGAAAAGTTTGAAGAAATGTCTAAATTTATAGATACATTGATGGAAATAGTTCGGCCAAAGAAAATGTTGTTTATTGCAATGGAAGGAGTCACGCCATTTGCAAAAAATAATAACAGGAGAGAAAAGAAATTCCTATATTACAAGGAGGATAGGTTGGAAACCTTACACTATTTTCTCATTTCTAGAATGCTATATTTTTTAGTATTTACTATTATGAGTCTGTTAAATAGATTAATCATAATCATTAACTCAAAATGCATTGTATTATTGGCAACATTTGTTAGTGGTCAACTAGCCTGCATACCCGTCGTTTGTACACATCCATCTGTTATTTTTTGAAAGCATGTACTATCTTACTTTCATAAACATATCCAATATTACGTCCATTTTAGTAAATTATATTAAGTTCCCAACTAAGATTTCTTTCTATATGTATATCATATGTACTGTACTATTGCACAGGTTCTATACATATAACATATGTAAGTTCTAGTTCAAGGTGTTCCTAAGCAAAGGGAAAATGTTCATCAAATACATGTGACAATTGATGTATGGTTTGTTTGTATCATGCAGGGAAGCAGAAGCTGTAATAGAAGGAAGATCGACAGATGATTTCGGATTTGACTATAACTCTCTTTGTCCAGTAAGCTGTTGTACTTGATTTTTCTAACACGCTAAACGTTTCTATTTAATTCATATTCTGGTTATTGATAAATCTGAAGTAATTATTCTTTTTATGGGGCACATATTTTATGTCTAAGCTTCATGTTCACCTACGTGCGTACATTGCTGACAGAATCCGAACTCAACCTAGATGGGTTGGTATCAAGGTATGTTCAATGTATGACGTCATCTATTTATTATATTCTAATCAATATGCTGAACATACGAGCCACTTGGGATTTTCAAAGAACATTGTTATTTCAATTTTCATTTTCGTTTCTTTTTACAGGTAATCTTGTCAGATGCCACTGTTCCAGGTGAAGGCGAGCATAAGATTATGGAAATAGTTCGAAGACAGAAAGGTATTATCAGTGTCAGGGTTTTTGATGGAAATTAATCGCTCATCCAAGCTCACAAAATGAGTATCGTTAAGTAGTTGATTTCATGTTGTGTAATATCTCAAATTCTTATTTCTTTCTACAACAGCAACACCTACACATGACATTAATACACGCCATTGTATCTATGGCAACGACGGTAAGTAACGCTGACAATGTGCTCTCAAATGTATATCTGATATGACTCTTTATTCATTATTACTATACTGTGCCTCATTTAAGATATGCATGACTTATAATAAGGATAGCCAAATGGTATATATTTCAAATCATAAACAATCAAGTATTTCCGCCATTCCAGAACAGGATCTCGGCCGTATACATATCTTGTTCAAACTAACACACATTGGACATAATGGCATCTTGGTGTTTTTTTTAGATAAGATTCAAAATCAAGCATTTTCACTATTCGGAAACAGGATTAAATCAACCTTTAAACACAAGTTATACATCAGTCATGTTCTGATTCATAATTGTTGACTCGTTTCAATTTTGCACCCTATTGCACGACTATTGAATTGCATGACTTGGTAGTTACTTTGCTATTCCACTCATGCAAGGGATGTAATAATGTTTGAGCAATGTTCGTATTGTCATGTTTAATATACATCATATTCCCATAATAAGATTCTCTTGTTGTTCCTGTTAGCGGATCTCATTATTTTGGGTAAGTACACAATTTTCTCATGTAAATAATGTAATATTTCTCCAGAGAAATAAGAGCTCGTATTATCGATTCATTAGGATTAGACTTCGTCATATTTTTAGAACAATTATAACAATGAATGAGTTAATGTATTATTGTTATATACGTATATATGTGAAATGTATTTTCAACCATAATAGGTCTGGCAACCCATGAACAAAATTTCTCAATCATCAAACAAGAAATACCGTGCTGTGATTGGTGCAAGAAAAAGGGTAAACCTAAATTGAGTTAGAATGATATTTTGAAAATAAATTTTCAATACAAGCTTTATATTTATTCGCGATGCAAATACTAAATATATCCACAGGACAGATTATTGTATGCTTTCGTGTGTCACAAATATGGGACTAACTTGTGTGAGAAGCTTTACGGATATTTATTAACCACGTAGATTTTGGTAAAACAGCCGAAGAAATTTGCTTAAATTGAAGAGATAATTATTACCAGTAAAACAGATTCTATACTCGTTAACTATATTGTAACAGGAATTAGGTTTAGACGATTGCTGCAACCCTATCGTGGCGGTTGCCTGGCCACATCGCGCATATTTTACTTCACTATTTTTTGTGTAGACAGACACTGCGCTGATGATCAGAGCAATAAACTCGCTTCAGACACAATGACGCGGTTTTGCCTCTTTATTTGTGGGAAAAACAACCCCAGTCTGTTCTAGAGAAAATTTTCGGTTATGAGAAGGCGTGGGCATGGGTAGAACAATGTCACATGCGACCATGCTTGTTGCGACATTATTTCGTTTTATAAGATGAGATATAGTAATCGTGTGAATATTGTGTTATTGCAGGGCATACAGTGAGAGATTGTAGAATAGCACCGAGACATGCACGTGAGGTAAGTTAACTTTGTGCAATATCATAATACATACATATATTTAACTAATACAAATACAAATACGCCATGTTATTTATAAGAAAATCACAAACACATTGAATTACTGTATAATCATATCAATAATTATGATGACCTGTTTTAAAAGTTGTCAATTAGTCTAAAAGTCAACAAGTAAGTAAGGGTCACTCATAATACTCTCATGAAAAAATGGTAAACTTGGCTGAAATTTAGTAACAATACTTAAACACACTACAATTCTTGATATTTTGCAGAGCAAAGTGTTTCATCAAATAAATAGGAGTATCAGAAATTTTGTCAGTGGCAAAAATGGTTTAGCTTTAACCATCCTTAATAAACATGACAAAATGAATATAACCCATGCAGTGGCGTTATCAAATCCCTCATTACGTATTGTAATTAAGATGACAATTCGCCTGTAATTCTGATGGACAGAATTATCCTCGAGTTCATTTGAGTTGGTTCATACTGTGAATACATGGTTTAATATGTGGGGGCGTACATGTAGTTTGTAGTGCCCAAGTTTCGACATGAGCATAAACATCCAGTCACAGTGAGAGTGTGTATTCATTAATTGCCATTTCGGGTTACTCCTATAGGACAGTCAGTGTGACGCACCAGGTAGTGCGACTACCTAAAGTGGCGAGACGAATCCCATGTTGTATTTCAATTTGTCTTTCCTGAGATTAATTTATCGGGAGTGTTGATATGTTTCGTCTATACACATGCATTATTACACTAAGAATATATGTATTTAATACACGAAGGTTATTATAATGAAGTAATAGCTGATAACATTTGTTTCCAGGTTGATCAAGAACTTTCTGATGTGCTATATAAACAATGAGAAACATTGATTGTCATAAATCAACGCCCGCAGCATTTGCCTATTCAAGGAATAGGTAACTTCATACTGAAAGGGTATAACTTTTGAAGTTCAAATGTCCGTGAAAACCGCAAAGGCTACTTTTTAAAACGCGAAAGTGTTTTAGCAATGATAAGCCTTGTTCACACACAAATGGATAGAGTTGTTTGAACGAATAACATGCGCAACTTCCTTGATTGAATTTTAGCTTAGTTCAAAAATAAAGTAACTGTTCTCTCTAAAAGAAAGGGCGTGTTGATTTTACCGAATGTTTGCATTTTATTAAAAAGTTGGAGTTATATTTTATTCTAAAAAAATAGTTAAAAGTTTTTTTTTGATTTTGCAGAACATTCAAGTGTCTTACCCATACCAGCCAAGTGCCCTGGGAATTAATGTTCTGGGAATTAATGTCGTTATTATTGCAGTAACTACCGTATATGTATGTTAATATTGCCGGATGCTTATTGTTACACCGCATACTTTTTTGTATTTTGCCCCTCTAATTTGCAACTAATTATAGTGTCTTGAGGAAGATATGTGCATGGATGGCCTGGGACATGGAAAAAACAATATTAACGTGAGTATAATTTGCAACTAATTATAGTGTCTTGAGGAAGATATGTGCATGGATGGCCTGGGACATGGAAAAAACAATATTAACAAAAGTAATCTCAATAGCAGAACAATCTACATCTTAAATATGTTTATTAAGTTAGTCAGCTATATTTGTAAACTGTACCCTGCCTTGACCTTCATGTTTGACATTATTATTGTACTGACATGTTATGTCTATGCTAGAGAAGATGAAATCTGTTTACTATAATCTGATTCATGATCGTGTGAAAACAACAGTTTTATATTGTTCCTTATTATCGCCAATATGACTTTCATGTAATTCAGTGTTAGAGTACGTGTAATTGCTGTCAATATTGTAGACAGTGAATCTTACTGATGTATTTGTCAAAATACTTCACATTGCATGAGTAATGGCAATACATTGACTGTACCACCGAGTCATGCGATACAATTTTGGTATAACTGTTAATACCTAATTAAGCATAATTTTTCATGGTTTCAAATAATCATTTTTATTTCCAGCTTACTCTTGTTCTTGTATTCTACAGAGAGCTATTGATGACTGGGTGTTTTTATGTTCCCTCCTTGGCAATGACTTTTTGCCAAAATTGCCTTCTCTGAATGTCCGGTATGCTATTTCCATTATACATATATAGTATTTATCCATTATGACGTATGTCATTAATATGCCTATATATATACAATACAATACCAATGTATTCTCATATTATTAAATTAATGACTTTATTTCAGAGAGAATGCACTTCATAGGCTGGTGCGTATATACAAGACAGCTGTTACCCACACCATGGTAAGAATACCTGTTTTCAACAATACATCACCTGCTTAGTTCCATGTATTAAGTGCTCATTAATTACATCTAGCATGGCATAAACATGTACATGCATATTTCACTGTATTAAGTGCCCATTAATCATATCTAGCATGGCATAAACATGTACATGCATAGTTCACTGTATTAAATGCTCATTAATTCTATCTAGCATGGCATAAACATGTACATGCATAGTTCACTGTATTAAGTGCCCATTAATTCTATCTAGCATGGCACAAACATGTACATGCATAGTTCACTGTATTAAATGCTCATCAATTCTATCTAGCATGGCATAAACATGTACATGCATAGTTCACTGTATTAAATGCTCATTAATTCTATCTAGCATGGCATAAACATGTACATGCATAGTTCACTGTATTAAATGCTCATTAATTCTATCTAGCATGGCATAAACATGTACATGCATAGTTCACTGTATTAAGCGCTCATTAATTCTATCTAGCATGGCATAAACATGTACATGCATAGTTCACTGTATTTAGTGCTCATTAATTCCTTCTAGCATAGCATAAACATGTACACGCATAGTTCACTGTATTAAATGCTCATCAATTCTATCTAGCACAGCATAAACATGTACATGCATAGTTCACTGTATTAAATGCTCATTAATTCTATCTAGCATGGCATAAACATGTACATGCATAGTTCACTGTATTAAATGCTCATTAATTCTATCTAGCATGGCACAAACATGTACATGCATAGTTCACTGTATTAAGTGCTCATTAATTCTATCTAGCATGGCATAAACATGTACATGCATAGTTCACTGTATTAAATGCTCATTAATTCTATCTAGCATGGCATAAACATCTACATGCATAGTTCACTGTATTAAATGCTCATTAATTCTATCTAGCATGGCATAAACATCTACATGCATAGTTCACTGTATTAAGTGCTCATTAAATCTATCTAGCATAGCATAAACATGTACATGCATAGTTCCGTGTATTAAGTGCCCATTAATTCTATCTAGCATGGCATAAACATGTACATGCATAGTTCACTGTATTAAGTGATCATTAATTCCATCTAGCATGGCATAAACATGTACATGTATAGTTCCGTGTATTAAGTGATCATTAATTCTATATAGCATGTCATAAACATGTACATGCATAGTTCACTGTATTAAGTGCCCATTAATTCTATCTAGCATGGCATAAACATGTACATGCATAGTTCACTGTATTAAGTGCCCATTAATTCTATCTAGAATGGCATAAACATGTACATGCATAGTTCACTGTATTAAGTGCCCATTAATTCCATCTAGCATGGCATAAACATGTACATGCATAGTTCACTGTATTAAGTGCCCATTAATTCTATCTAGAATGGCATAAACATGTACATGCATAGTTCACTGTATTAAGTGCCCATTAATTCCATCTAGCATGGCATAAACATGTACATGACATATCTCATATATATTAAAAATAATAATTATATTTTATAGCGTCAACCTCTCGGCTATATCTAAAACAAATAATACAATACACGTTATGTGACTCACCTCATGACATGCAGAATTAAGTCTATAGATCTAGGTCTTATTGAATATATATATTATGCTAACTAATTACGTATTTTACCATAACTTTTAAGGTGACTCAAATGCAGGGAGTGAACATAGATACGGAGGTAAACCAGGTAATATTAATATGCATAACATATGGGACCAGTTGAATTTCGCTTTGTTGAGATTCAGTTTATACAACTCAAGATTGAGTAGGATTTTTCGGAGTTAGGGTTCAACCCAGGGAACTCGATTGAAATGGTTTGTCAGACAATTTAGAATTTTGTATTTTATTATTTTCATTGAAAAGTCTGTTTTGTTTTCTTTATTGATTATGTGAATATATTACATTATGAGACTGGTTATACATTAGAGCTAAAACGTGTCGGCATACATCATAAAATAAACACCAATTATTGCTAAATACATTAGTAAATGCAAATATAGTTACATATTATAATAAACTTTGTATCTATTCATACATATGTATTTTTTTCCATAGCGCTACCTTACAGACAATGGAATTGTGAATTTACACATGTTACAGATGATACTCACAGGTGAGAAGCATACATACCCTTAAATTAATTTGATCCATGTTATTATAGCATGGTCCAATAAGCTGTACATATAACAGTTTCTAACGTAATTTGGTTTGCATTCAGAGCTAGGCAAGGAGGAGGATGTCATATTCAGAGAGAGGCGTCAGAGGAATGAATGGGTGAGTAGTAGAAACAACCGATATGAGCAGAAATAACGAACATGAAAACTCCATCAACAATCACACATTAAAAACTGACACTCAATATGTATAATATATGTTCAAATCAGCATGTGGAAAATGCAACCAATAGCAGGAAATTTTCTTCGGGGAAAGTCATTAGATAATGTATAATATTCACCCTATTCAATATTTGACGCAAATTTGTATTCGAGCTGTGTAATGCTGTGTTGTTATTATTATCGAAAATATACATTAAGTTTATTTTTTATATTCCATGTACAAAGTCAGAAGACAATGTAAGGTAAGATTGAAATAGTGATTTAGAAGTACATTCATCGATAGCATCCATTATTTATATCATACAGCAAACAAAACAGACACTTTTAAATTTAAAACTACAAGTTATCATAAACATTAGCATAAAGAAGAGGTGGAAAGTGCATTTATTATATGACATTAGTAATAGTCTTCACAAACGTGTTTTATATGGTTTAATTGTCAGGCTAGGTATAGATGGATGGAAAGATCGATACTATGAATACAAGTTTGATGTGTCACCACCAGACGAACCTGAATTTATAAACAATTTGGTGAGTATTTATGTTCGACAGTAATAATTATTCAAATTTTGATTGTTATCTTATTTTTCATCATTAAATGAATTCAGTGGCTGTATAGTTACTTGTAATTAATATGATTGCAGGGTTACACGAATGTGTTAATACCAATTTGGTGAATTTAAAGATATAGGTATTCATTTCAAATCTACTAGGCGGTATCTCACATAATTAGATTCAGTGCTCTATCCAGTATCAATCATCTTATAATGTTGCTATGCTTCATATTACAGGCCAACTCTTATGTAAAGGGTCTATGTTGGATATCAATGTATTATTATCATGGCTGTCCATCCTGGCAGTGGTTTTATCCATACCATTATGCTCCATTTGCTATGGACTTCATAAATATTACCCATCTACAAAATGACTTTGAAGTCGGCGAGCCAGTAAGACTTTTTCTTGTTTTCTCATTGGATTGGTTGAGAAGTTAATTCCATGCAGCATACAACAGTCAAGTACCTATCAGTTCTGAAAACCTAGGGTCTATGAATAAACTATCACTTGTTAAATATTTGTGTAAGAAATAGTAAATGTGATGCATGTAAATGTAATTCCAGTGACATTCTACAAACGTGGGCCGTATAATAATCATATTGTATTTGTTTACAGCTGAAACCGCTTGAACAGTTAATGGCGATATTACCACCTAGTAATGATCATTTGTTACCAATGACATGGAGACCTTTAATGACCGGTGAACCTGGTGTGAGTCCATACAATATATAATATTATTATACATCTGTCACCGTAACGCCGTAAGTTACAGCGTAATTTTGCGGTATTTTACGGGGTATTTTCATCCTACCTATTCGGAAATGCGAATTCCAAATATGGAATGATTACGCGAGTAAGCGTCGTCCTCTAATAATGAAAAAAAACATGGCTGCCACAAAAGTTTGACCGGGCTCCACACAAAGACGTACTCAGACAGTACGCCGCGAGTCGTTCGATACTCCAGCTGTACTGTCTTGGTTCATACTTTGACGTATCCTCGTAATAACCTCATATTCTTCAAGTATAATTTTTTTTGCAATATACATGTAACCCATTTCATCCTGATTACATGAATTATTCTTAATTTGCAGGATTCTCCTATTAGAGATTTCTATCCTGATGACTTTGAAATAGATTTGAATGGTGAGAGATATAAAACACAAGGTATAAATGCATTAGGAAATGGCATGGAAACACTTTATTGGAATCTTATATTGATATAATATGCAGTTCCAGTCTAGTTATTAATACTATTCATTGCCATGGGAACATAATAAAAACAAGAAGGGCACTAAGTGCCATGTTCAGATACAATAATTGTTTTGTAGACACAATATAGTCTGCAAAAAAATGACAATCGGCAGAACCGTATATTTTGGTCATTCTAATTGGCGTACTCGCAGATATGCTAATGTGAACAGAGGCAATAATACATATATGTTAACATTTCAGGTGTTGTTCGAATTCCTTTTGTGGATGAGACGAGACTGAAAGAAGCACTAGAGGGTCTACAACTGACAAGAGATGAAGGTAATGTAAAACAATGTTGAAATATTTTTGTCAATGAAGCAGTTCATTAATTATGCATTCAATAATCATATATAACATTTATTAAATCGAATATTGCCTAGCATGTCATCGTATGTTATAACTCTATATATGATTTCTCTGTTACAGAATGCAGAAATAGGTTTGGCAATGACGTTGTGTTCTTAGATGCAATCCACCCGGCGTATGTATTTTTTAAACAACTTGATAACAGCAACATTGATGATGAGGTTTGTGTTCAAATACAACTTTTGGAAATAAACAGTAAACTATTCAACTGGGTTCCTTCAGCATTTATTTCAAGTAATAACAATAAGCAATATACCCTGTGTACGTATTTGTTAGAGTTATATTTGGCGGTCACCATTTCTCGGTGTGACTTTTTAAAATTACAAATACATCGCCACAAACTACACACAAGAGAGGCTTTGTGTAGTGTATTCAAATACAATTGTAATTGGCGGGTATCACTGTAGGTTTGCTATTCCAATTATGTCTCATTGCGATAAATATCAATTTTCTTTACACAATATTTGCCTTTCACATAAGTTTACCATTGGGGTTACCACGAAACAGATCACTATACAGAATGCTTTTAATTAAATTAAACGATTTTTTTTCTCAAGGAATATATAGTATTAGATGCAGATGAATGGGCACTTAATCAATTGGAACATCAAGAATATGAACTGGAGGTAATAAATTGTGAATTCAATCGCTTTGTCAGAATGTCAACATGGTTGCTCATGTTGGATGTTTATACTGTGTGTTTTTTTTCGTAATGATGTTTTTAGAGTGACACTGATTTCATCTCTGATTTGTTCCTAATTTTGCGATATTTATTGAAGTAGCATCATATTTTAGCTTTAGTAGACAACTTTGCTTACATTATATGAAAGCTTCACTCACACTGAACGCTCGGTTAGAATGGTTAAAATGGAAATGGTTCAATGAAAAAAATACCATTTTGCACTTATTTATTGGTGCATCATTATTATTATTACAAAATAAATATGTAAAGTGAAAAGTGGGTTTCTAACATCAATAATTATAGTAGGACCAATAAGCCATTCTTCAAATATCAATAGTCTAGAAAAAAATATACTGACAAAATCAATGGAAGCAGAACATCACAAACCCCCACAAGGTAGTCAGACAGGTGCACGTGAAGGGTAAGCATCTGCTGCTGGCATGCCACACCCGCCGTAATGTCATGTCAGGGAACAATGTCATATCATGTTTACTGGACAAACAAACACACAATCACAAACACGACCGACACATCAATCAACAAACAAATCTGAAATCATGTTACAGACATCCATCCCACAGGAAGCCACCAAATCATGATGGTGACCAAACAACTTCTTAAGGTAGAGATGCAGGTTCGTGGGCACTTGGGAGTGAACATTTTTGTTTTTTGCTTTTTATTATCCAGACAGTCTTGGCTATAGACTGTTCAAATTTTGTAGAATTGTGAATAGTGGAACATACTCAAAAAACGATTTTAAAATATAGATAACAGGTGCAAACATTATCTCTTTTGAATGCTTAGCAAGATTTAGCAAGGCTGTACATAAATATCAAAAAAAAAACATGGTGAAAAAAGAAATAACGGGATCTCCACATTATGCACTGTATTTAACTTTTTACAAAACGATAATACATTTAAATTTGAAACTGTAACAGCCATTTTAATTATGAGCATTAGCAAACTTCTTACTGAGTGAATTGTTATGCAAATTAGCAATTATCTCAGCTTCTTTTTAGTGCACATTTCAGAACTTTAAAAAAATAGCTTCTAGACGCTTTGACCTTTTGTTTTGAAATTTTCACAAATGATTAACAATGTGTTTATCTTCAAAATGCTGTTGGGGCATTGTTTTTAGTTGAATAGTGTTACAGCCATCGTACAAACAACTAGCCTGGGTGTTAATTTATGCATAAACTTGAAGTAGTGAAATTTGAGCTGCTGCCCTACAAAATTGACAACTGATAGACAGTTTTCAAGACGGCACTTTCTTCATAGTAAACAGATGTACCCATAAACCAATTTTGACAGGAAACAGAAGCATGGTTTAGAAGCTATTTTTTTAAATCACTTTTGACCAAAAAAGCACATTTTTGTGCATATTTCAAACTACAGTGTCCGTAAAAATAAAATACTAACACAACTTTAAAATTCATACAATAAGCATTCCGAAAATATATAGTTTTATGAACAAGGGAGGTCATCTTGGTTTCCTAATTAACTAATTAAAATACTTGTCCGGTAAACTGCATCTCTACCTTATATGCACGTTTAAGTTGAGGAATCAAAAACCCTTGTCCTATCAACTTGGCAGTCAATAGCCGAGATTTGACGGGCTGACGGAGTTCATTCCAACGTTTCACTGATTTTACGGCCTTCGCCCATTGATGTTGCACCTTCGGATAGCTTGAAAACGCGTTAATACTCAAACTATCACTATACGTATTGCTGCATCTGGCAACAACACAAAGTTTAACCATAGTAAATATGTTCGTTGTGAAAACAACGTTTACTAACACTCTTCAAAGCAAACATGCCGACCGAACAATATATTTAAATGATGCAGTATTGTAAAAGTATGGCTTCCTCTGACATTTTGACATTTGATGGCGCACTTTCACTTCGACGAAAACCGGAAACATCTGTGTGAACACTTAAAATCATGGGCTATTATAAATCCAAATCCAAGAGAGAATATTAAATTATATGCATTTTCAGAGACGAGAGAACGCATTGTAAAAAATATGTACTTATATATTGGCGGTGAACTGTCTAAATCGTTAAATACTATGTCCCGGCAATAACATAATATGAATGTTTGTTTGTTTTGAAATAAATAATCCGGAAATATTGTGCCAAAATTGTACATTAAATAAGCCGCACAGAATACAACTTTCGAACAATTCAAAAGTTTTTTGTCTGGAATTAAAGAAGATTGTGCCAAAATCATTCGGATCGTGTCCAAGTCTCGTCTTAAATAAAATTTACAGAATATTATAAAACTTACAAATATAAAACTTATCTTTTAAGGTTTTATATCAAATAGTTCAGACGAATCGCACAAACATCGTGTGCATTAAAGAAAGTATGTGATATTTCCATCAATTTAAAAAGTATGAAATATTTGTCTCAGATCATAGAAATATTGCGTTTTTTGCTTTTTAATTCCTATACTATGTAAATAAACAATTTACTAAAATTAATTATTAATTTATATTAATTAAACTGAATTTAATTTAATATGAACATTTATTAATTATCTGTGTGTGCATGAAAACTATTGTTAATATTTATGTATTTAGGTATTGTTCGGATGTAGGTCTTAATTCGCCCATGCTAAAATATTCGTTTATAATTTAATACAATTATATGACTTTCCGCTTTTAAGTTAGTATGTTTGTACGTATGTCCAGACAGATCTTGCAAACTTGAACTTGTTTGAGGATAAAAGGAAGAAGCGAATTTTAGAGAGACGTAAACAAGCCGCTGAACAGAGAGCAAGGTAAGATTCATCCTGGATGTATGCATGGGTAATTTGCATAATATGTCTCTTTGTGTATAAACTCTTCTGATCATGCATATTTTTGTGTTTTAATGGTCTGCTAAAAAAATCGAGTTTGTTTCTGAAAATTCCATGTCATTTACCTGCCCAAAGCAATTGCATTTGGTGAATTTATTCTGACGAAAAAAAATGCTGGTCATTCCGGAGGAGAGCCCCAGTGTAAACATTATAGTTGTCTCAGTATATTATGAACTATTTATTATTATTATTTTCTGTCATTTATGTGTGTTTGAATGTTGTTAATGTCAAAGTCTCAAAAACTAAGAAATTCAAAATGTTATTTCATATATTTGTTTACATGAATTTGACTTATCCATTGTTTACAAGTATAGAATAGCATGAGATGTTGAAGAATCCCGATGATGTTTCTTGTGTCTTCTATGGCTTCTCAAACAATGTGGTCAAACTGGTGGTTAAATAATCGCTATTTGGTCAGGCTTGTCATATGCCAAGATTGTATTGTATCGCTTTGTCAGGATCTATCACTTTTCAACGAGAGTAATAGGAAGTATATCATTGACAACAGCTTGTTTCTTGAACTTTCAGGCCGAGTGAGACTGCAAGTGTACGACTAGCCAGCACCTGGAAATCTCCATTCAGGGATGGTGAAGGATGGAGAGCAAGAGAAATAGATAAGGATGGTGTACATGGAAGAGATGCAAGATCTCCTAATTGGCGTGACAGACCTTCCCTAGATGATAATGTACCAGCTCGTGATGAGCGATTTAGTGATATAAGACGAAAGGATATTACTTGGAGAGGATCACCAAAGGACTGGGATAGGCAACAAATACCTCCATCTAATAATTGTAATTGGCGAAATCCCCAACCTGATGACTTTGAGAGGCGAGGACCTCCATCTAATAATTATAATTGGCGAAGTCCTCTGTTTGATGACCGTGATAGGCGAAGACCTCAATATGCTGACCTTGATAGGCAAGGATTTCCACGTGATGACTGTGAAAGATGGGAACCTGACGCATGGAGGCGCAATCGTGGTACTGCCAACAGAGGGTCACCTCCAAAAAATGACAGAGGTCATTGGAGAGGATCATCCAAAGATGATAGTAGATATACCTGGCGTCGAGAAGAGCGTGGTAGAGAAACTCGCTGTAGCGTTAAAGAGCAAGACAGACATAGAGATGACCTTGGCCCGATAAGAGTGAACAATGAATCTCCAAATGCCTTGAGACATGACAGGCCATCAACGCTATTTGATCGGTACATACCACCAATGCGAGTTGATAGAAACATGCAGGGCCTACCAAATTATCGTTGGCGTGACAGACCCCAAGGAGAATATGAAGATAACAGAGCCACTTAATGACACTGATCAAAAACGTCAAAGAAACAGAAAAGAACAACCGGAAAGGAATGACGAAGAATGTGACGGTTGGCAAATTGTTTCTAGGCGATAATCTTGAAGTGGTAGTCAGGAGACTCTTTAAGGAAGTAGAAAAGTGGTCTAGAAAAAGTTGGAAATATAGTTAATGTTTTTCATTGTAGTTTTCACATGTTACGATAACAATCTATAAACAGAATAAATTTCTATCAGTTTGGTTCACTAAAATTCAATTAGTAGGTATAACTAGGACTAATAGATTCGATTTTAGATTAGATTAGATTAGATTAGGCGATGTAATACATTATATAACCATTCTGAGTTCTCTGACTGGGTGGTATTTAGGTTAGATAATGTAAATTTAAATAAGCAGAATATTGTTGTGTCAATCACTGTTAATGAAACTAGCAATCTTGAAACACAATTGTTCAATTGCATGAGTCACATATTTATACTATACATGCTATCAACTGTACCTACATATTTAGGGTTTTATTACGCGAAATATGTGCATTTTCAAAGTTGTCAAAGTTGACTAGTGACAACCACAATCAATGTCAGAATATGATAAAAAAATATTTCCAAAATGTTCATTGAATTTCTGTGTTCAGTTTTCTTGTCACCACAGGACTAACAGAGGCTGATTTGAAAACCTGTAATCTTTGCAGTTTTGAAAAGCAAAGTACTTTGAAATCATTTGTTACATGCGATACCAGAGCACATAAAAACATGTTACCAAAAAGCAATCGTTTATTATTCCACTGATATTTCTAGAACTATTTACTGAATTCCGGTAAATCATTTTTTTTTTTCTTTTATATGTTTTATTCATATAATATTCAAAAGAATCCATTACTTCAAAATAATTTTACATGTCAAAAAGATATAAAAAAAGATAATTGACACCAATAAAATAATAATAATAATGATAGAAAAGAGAAGAAAAAAACAAATAATGGGGATGGGCTGTTGTTAGTGTGTGTATGTGGGGGAGGGAGTAGGTTCATTCCTTTTTTATAAATTGTTGGATGTCATTTATTTAAAATGACTACGCGTAGATAAACTCATAAAATTAACTTACAAATATCCTTCAATCACTTGCAGTACTTTGCCCCATTTTGTTTCAATTTTTTTCAGTTAAAACATATTTTTCAATGTTAATTTGGTTTCTGATCTTACTCATAAAATAAGCTATTGTTGGACTGTAACTAGTAAACCTTCTACAATATAAGACATATTTACCAATTAGTAATAACAAAGTTAAAAGAGATTTGTTTTCCAGTACTCCGAAGATAATACTTGAACATGTGATAAAATTTATGTTATCATCAGAGATCTTTCTCCAGAATTTGTCAAACGAATTCCAATATCTTTGTGCAGTTGAACAATACCAGAACAAATGTTCAAAATTGTCTTCCTTTTGACAATATTTACACAAACTATCTGTTCTTAAGTTATTTTTGTATAAGAATAAATTTGTTGTTACAATTCTGTGTAAGAGTTTAAACTGAAAGTTTCTAATTTTTTCTTCACCTGCTACCTTATAAGGTAACTCCTAAATTGCCTTCCATTCTCCTGCTATGTCCCGTCCATAAATCATTGACCCATATTTAGTGTCTGAGCTTGGGGGTTCAAATTTACTTTTTACCGGTATTTCAAAGAAATCTTTTGTTTTCCCCTTCCTATAATCAATTGTATTATGAACATTTTGTCCAGATCCATTTTGATGGAATTGCCGAAATAATACCTGTATAAGTTATAAAATTCACAGCAATATTATATTTTTCAGTAAACTGACCACAAGTAAGAAATTTACTATCATTATCTAACAAATTACAGATGTGTCTTACCCCACTGATGTGCCATTAACTGTAGTATACAGAGCTCCCATTGATCAAAATATATTTATTATTCCAAATTGTTTGCGTTTTAATTTCCTGTACACAATTCGGTTCTTTCTGTTTATTTATCTCACATCAATATCTTATAATATCCATGTAAAAGGGCGATATTCGACCCTTTACTTGGCCCCAATCATAATTGCACTGGAGTAAAAATCTCAAACCCCCATAAGTTCTAAAATAATAATAATGACTGAATACATCTATAGTTGATTCTGATTATAATTTTAGTAGCCCAGAAAGTGTTATTGCTTTGTTCGAAATTTCAATAACTACAATACGAAGGCCTCCGTGATCATAGTTACCAATTAGGGTATTGCGTTTTATATGGTGTTTTTTTTTACCCTACCTCAAAATAGTAAAGACGTAGCCGCATTAATATCATTACTCGGAGTTGAGATCGCAGTCATACACCCGATTTGATGCACCAAAAACCTTAACCAAAATAACCTTTCTTTAAGAGTTAAATTACGTGATTTCCAGGCTGACAAAATATTTGAAATTTTAGTTATCTTATTATCAAATTTTAATTTCCTATTACACCTTTTACTGTGGCCTAGGTAGATGGCTAAATATCTAATTGGCTCATCAGTGGGAGAAATATCATCTATTTCCCGCCATTGCCCTTTCATAGTACCCACTCGCGTTAATCCTAAGTCCAGAACACTTGAGAAAATAATTTAACAGAATAAGAATGTGCTTAACTGACACCTGATTCCCTAAAAAGAGCGTGGTATCATCTGCATACCCCATAATTCGATTTTCATTGTCATACGGGAAATGTACCCCTTCAATATCCTTACTGGTACGTATAGAAATGGCAAGGAGTTTGTAGGCAATTACAAATAGTGCAGTTGATAAAGGACAGCCCTGTCGTATACTCCGTGATAATCCAAACCAACCTGTGGAAAACCCATTGTTTACAACACAACTCTTAATATCATTATAAAATACATTTACCCAACGGTTAAATAAAGCACCAAAATTAAATAAAGGCAATGCCTTTTATTATAAAGTACCTGTCACACGCAACGTAATATTACCGTAATTGGTATAGTACTGGTGTGATGGTTCAAATACCAAAATGGCAACAGTAACATAAAGACTTCCCTGGCGGAGCCAACAGATGAGGTTTCAACTGGTACTGGTATTATTATACTCTGCAAACATCAAGTACAATAACGCGGTAAAACTCCACAACTCCAATAACTAGATACTTAAACTCCAATACAATTCAACGAGATCTGCGATCTGATCTCAGTGCTGAACAACTCCCCTATATATACCCACACTGTCTATAAATAGACCATTACATCAGCATACATAATGTAATGTGTTCTATTACCTATTCAACCATTTTCTAAAAAAAAATCTAGAATATTCCACCCAGACACAGTACGGTTCTAGAACATTCTCAGTGACACGGAAGTGGTAATTAAGTCGTATGCGACAGTACCATAAGCTTCAGAGAAGTCCACAAACATGACTGCTCAAATTATCAAATTACAGTTTGGAAAGTTATAATCACCTAAACCTCTTACAGTGGTTAAGAATTCAATTTGTTCTTTTTCCTTATTTTTCCACTTCAACAAAAATATACCTCCCATCATTATTCAGCAAATGACACGGACCCCCAACTCCCTTTTCCACACACTCTCCGAATTAGAACAACTATGAGTTTCTTGAACCAAAATAATGTCACTCCTTTGTTGTCTAAAAAAACTAAAAACAGCTTTTCGTTTACTATAAGAATATCTCATCCCCCCTAACATTCAAACTTAAAATTTTGAACGAAATCATAATAATTTATACCAAAAAAAAAAGAAATAGAAAAAGGAGAAAAAATATTACTGACAATATATGTAATAATGCAATAATGCTGCATCTCCGTGAATCATAATTCACATCCCCAATAACACACTCAGCACCATATTATTGTTTGAATAACCTCAACTAGAATTATGATACCAAATAAAATCTTACATTTAATGATACATCCAACATGAGAAAAAAACTGTATAGTAATTACCACTTATTCAGTGATAAAGCAAAAAGTTATATTGCCAGTCTGGTACAACATAAAAAAAGACCATAACAATTGATAAATAAATCATATATAAATACATACATAATTCAATAAAACTCAACAGTTTTTTTTCTTACCCCGTGTCGGATCTATACTTGTTTGGCTGTTCTTCTTCTTTACATTACGCCACATCATCTTTTTTTAGGCGAATACTGCTTTCCATCGATGTACAAAACACCCCTTCGAAAAATAGGTCGTTTCCCATCATCGTAGGCACGTTTAATAACAGCGTTCAATGTTTCCTTTAATTCAATAATCATATCCAGTTTTACATATATTCCTGTATCGGATTCCTTTAACGCAATTTTTTGTTTTCGTACAATTTTTTCTTTCTTTAGACGACTGAAGAACTTCACCAATACTTGTCTTGGGTATGGCCGGTTCTCTGTTTTAGGTATTTCATCAATATTTACCCGGTGGGTAAACCCCTTTGCATACCAAATTTATCCACTAGTATTTTCTCAATAACTTCAACACACTTCTCGTTGTCACCTTCCTGTATACCGTGGGACCGCAAGTTATATTCACGCGAATACCTTTCTTGATTCTTTTGTTTCTCACTTGATTCACGTAGCTGTTTTTTTTTCAAAACTTGATTCTCATTCTCCAGTTTAGTAACACGTGTCATAAGTTCATTGACCTTCTTATTCACATTCTCAAACGACAGCGCAATTTCTTGTTGATGCTCCTCCAAATTCCTCTTGTTCTTCGTTACATCACTCTCAACTGCACTCTGCTGTTAATAGTTATATTTTCTGATACTAACTTCTCCATATTTTGATCAATGCGTGTTATTGTATTTATCGTAGGAGGGGCGTTCAATAAGTAATGCCCCAGTTGTCTGATCTAGATGAAATGTTGCATGTGTAATGATTCACATCTCTATGGGTTATGTTGCAATAACAGCTCTCAACTAATTGTGGTTTCTGATTTACAAGTGTTTGAACTGAGTTAGGTGTGAAATGGAGCCAGTTGAGTGTCGCGAAGTGATCCAGTTTTTGTATTCAAAAGGACGCACACCAAAGGAGACTTTGGATGAAATGAAAGAAACTTATGGTGATGATGCCCCATCATATGGCTTCATAACACACTGGCATTGTGAAGTATGTTGATACAGCTCCCGGACCATTGATGAGGCATCTGTCCGTCAAGTTAAGGCAGCTATTTTGGAAGATCGACGCATTACTGTTCGCCAAATAGCCGAAGAGGTCAAGAATAGTACAGGGTCTGTGGAAACATTCATGAGCATTTGCATATGCATAAGGTGTCGGTCTGATGGATTCCCAGGTTTCTCACACCTTTTCAGAAGCAAGAACGCTTCGAGTGCTCGAGGATGATTTTGGAGATGTGCCAAGAAGATGAGTCAATTTTTTTCAAAAGACTGATTACACGGAATGAAACTTGGGTGTAGTGATGACAGATTTCCTGGCAAAGGGTACCACAATTAAAGAAGTCTATTGTGCATCACTTTTGATGAAATTAGGAGAAGCTATCAAAATCAAGAGGCGTCCCTCGTAAATTCCTTGAAGTAAGCTTTGCTGCTGTCACCTGTCAATACTGTATTGTCTTTATTAATGAAGCTTCCAATGGCGGCGCCTTCGAAGATACAGCTTGGCTTCCTACTAGTGTTTCTTCTCTGCTCTCGTTCGACCATTTGGCATCTTTGCAATTAATATCAGTTCCACCTTCCAGACATGTTATCAGCTATTCTAAGACGGGTTGTACTACAAATATAGCAAATTTTACTGAACTTTCCACAGAGCCACGTGAATTGAATCTACCTATTCATGACAGCGCCCTCACAACGATGTAAAATTTTCCAAATTTTGCGACATTTTACTCCTGTAACGTTGCCTCGCACAACGTATTTGTACTTATTTTACGCTTTGCACTACGTGTTTAGGTAAAACAACCACTGAAATATCTTGCGTATTAAGCACAAAAGTAACTGCTTATGACAGGGGCACTATTGCGTAAAGCGCAAAGGCATACAGGTGCGCAAAAGCCATAAAGTAACAGGTTTACATCAGCAATAGCAGCTCCCAAGTTCCAATGAAACTATGAGTTACATTTCATAATTCCTGGAAGAGTACATACGTGTTTATTCAGATTGTCTCGCGTGTTTTGCGTACGTCAAATACACTGCTCTCTCGTGTTCTTGACAAAATTGTTTTGGCGAAAATCAGGGTTGCTGACCAGGACCACTAATTTGTATACGCTGTGACTGTATTGGGAGCTCGTGCTCATATGACGTATATCAAATGGGTATTTCGCAATTCTTCTCAAGGCTGCGAGAGAAATATCCTTCGATAGTGGATAGATATGTGCTGACAAAAGTAAGTATATAAATCAGTTATCATATGTATTCTTTTTCATACGATTTCTTCTTTCTTTAGATGACCTTCAAAATGTTAACGAGTGGACAATTTGCGGTATACGTTTAAATGTGTATACCCAACGTTAAATACAGTACTAGCGATCGATGTTGTTGTGCAGGTCACGTCGGGTGGGCATTTACACATTGGTTTCGTTTTACGACACTCTATACTTTCCTTTGTCCTGCAATGTACGCGATATTTAAAGCTAGGAGACTCGGGTCAATAATGTCATATTATTTTCATTTTCACAACGCTGGGCTCAGTACATTCCAAGGTATTCATACACAATCGGCATGTCACTGTCTGAGACATACTATTATCTCAAATTCCACTGACAACACAGAGTTCACGTGCTAGTTACCACAGTTTACATGAGATAATAATAATAATAATAATAATAATAATAATAATAATAATAATAATAATAATAATATAAGGTTATTATGAAGATATCTCAAAGTATGCACGAAGACAGTACAGCGGCAGTATCGACCGACGCGCAGCATACTTTGCATACTTTGAGGTATCATCGTAATAACCTTATTATTATTCATCTTTTCCCTTCAAGGATACATTTTGGAAATACCGAAATCCAAAAAGTTTAGAACAGAATCAGCGAACTTCTTTGTAAGGAGTCCGGTCAAATCCTGGTGGCAGCCATGTTTGTTTTTATTATTAGAGGACGCTTACGCGCGTAATCATTCCATATTTAGAATTCGCATTTCCAAATATGGTAGTATGAAAATACCCCGTAAAATACCGCGAAATTACGGCACGCTGTAACTTATGGCGTTACGGTGACAGATGTATAATAATAATAATAATAATAATAATAATAATAATAATAATAATAATAATAATAATAAGAGACCAGGATTGTATGTTGATAATGCATACTACATGAAAACTGTAATTGCACTTCAGCAGAACACACCATATAATAAACATCATTTTCATCAATGAATCCCACCCCCCATACACACATTTACATATATCATAGCAGAGTTATTAATAGTGAAGTTGCTGGAGTGATGCCATAAACACACAGAGGTAAAGCAACACATGCACTGTTCAAACTTCACAGTAAAATCATCCCGCACCCCCCAATACAGACAAAACGCCATGTATCACAGAGAAATAGTGACACAGCAAGTCAAGGTACAGACCAACGCCGCTGTTGTTTATTTTATGATATTCATAAATCGATAATTTTGACGTCGTTTTAGATTGGGTGTTGCCATTTAATAATATTCATTATGGTCAGGATACGGCTTTTACCACAGTTTACATGAGACAATAATAATAATAATAATAATAATAATAATAATCTATTTTTCTGTGAAAATTGTGTATGTCAAGCAAAAAGTGTATGTCAATCATTAGGAATATAATGAAACCAAACCAGGCTTATTAGACGTAGACCAGGTCTACTACATGAAAACTGTTATTGCCGAACACGCCATATAAGAAACATCATTTTCATCAATGAATTTCCCCCACATACACACATTTACATATATCATAGCAGAGTTATTTATAGTTGCTGGAGTGATGACATGAACACACAGAGGTGATGCAACACATGCACTGTTCAAACTTCACAGTAAAATCTTCCCACACCTCATAATACAGACAAAAGGTCATGTATCACAGAGAAATAGTGACACAGCAAGTCAAGTTACAGACCAACGCCACTGTTGTTTATTTTATGATATTCATAAATCGATAATTTTGACGTCGTTTTAGATTGCGTGTTGCCATTTAATAATATTCATTATGGACAGGATACGGCTTTTGCAACACGACGTCGTTCGGCAGAAGCGCGTGAGCTTGCGAGGCACGTATCCAGTTCATAAAGGTTTTACCATATACTATATAGGTGTAATTACACTGTTACTATGGCGTTTTGTTCAGAATGATGACAGCCGCAGGCGTGATACGGGAAATTATTGCACTGATGTGAAGGCGCTCTATCAATAGCGTTATGAAGCCGGGAGGTATTTATGTTAGGGGTGAAACTTACGAGACGGAATCAAATCATAACCACAGGGAACCCAGGAATTATAATAAACTGTACACCTAGCCTATATGTGTAAGTGGTGGGAGGGGTATCGTCTCGTATTGTGTTTAGTGTATACAAATATACGTTGTATGTTTGTTCTGCCCGCCTTTCTACTGTATACTACATTATTTTGGCGTAATATTAAATACCGCAACACACTCAACCCTAAAAAATGCTTAAAAAACACCATTTGGATATAACGGTTAAATGTACTCAACGATAATCCACTATTTGGAATAACCATGCCCTGAGGATTCTTTATCTAATTCTTAAACCTACATTATTAAATTCAGTATTCTGTGCATTATTTCTCCAATTTCCCCTGTAGAAATCTGACCAAAATCTAAATTTAATTAGAGATAAAATTTACAAATAATCCTACTGTAATACAATCACATTACCAAGCTATGACAATCATTGTGTAAGTAAGTGTGACATGAGAATAATTTTATTTATATTGTTTCAGCATTGTGATGGGTTTGATAACTTATATCTGGATATGAATGATATAATACATTATTGTTGTCATTCAGACAGTGGGTAAGTGTTAATGTAAATATACTTACAATCTTCCAAGTGAAACCTGCCAGTGACTGCATCCTTTGTTTCACCTGTTTGACCTGAGGTGAACTCTATTCTATGCTAGGCTGTGCTATTGTCTTCAGTTCTGCATGTGGTTTTGATGAGTGTAGACGTGTCTCTGTGTCTGCTAGGGTATGTGCCGAGATACCCACAAAATAGTGTTACTTTATTTGATCTGGACCGAGCCAGTATGCAACTTGAGAAGATACATAAAAAATCAACAGCTTTATATGGCAGTAATCTCACCAGAGTCCACACTGAGATAGACAGTATCATGTCCACTAAAGCTGTCGACCATGAAGTAAGCGACAAAAGATGTACTCTTGAGAAAATATTAAACACATTTAAGCAACACATATAAGAAAACCTGTCGTGAAGTGTTTACTGCCGTTGGCAAGCGATGTTGTCGGAAGTGGATCGAGGTTGAGCTTGAAAGAAAGAAGTACTTTGATCAGAGACACAGAGAATGGATATTTCAAGCAATGGATTGGTCTAGCCCAAAGGAAGAAATGGATGGCTAAATGGAAGACGCATTGGAACATGGATTTTCCTGAGGAAGAGAGTCAATATGCTAACTCTTACCTCAGAGCCAAATGCCTCAGTTGATCGGGCCACTTTGACTTGGCCTCGACTTCCACAAGAAAACAAGATACTGGCAAAGAAGAAATGTTGGATCTGAATACTGATGATGTTGTTAGTAGTGGTTCCAATACAATGATAAGTTGTGATCCAAAGATGCAAAGAGTGAACGTGCTTTGACCAGTGGGAGTTGGACTAGCTCAAGGTTGACAACAGATGAAGCATTAAACGCATAAAAGAGTTGCAGCTCAGGGAAGAAACCGAAAAACTTCTACTTCAGATGCGTCAAGAAATGGAGCAGCAGGAAGCAGGAATGCTAATCATTCAACCTCAAAGTCAGTTAAGACATGCTGAGATTGAAGTAGACTTTATCGATAAAGAAATTGAACCAGACTAGAAGTCTGATAAACTTCCTGGTTTGCAGAGGCAGACCAAACAAGGAAGGATGAGCAATTATTTTCAATCATATATACAATCATATAGTTCAGTACATTGAGTACTACAGGTGCAACAAGTCCACAACATACAAACTCCAATGACAATGTACATGGTACCAGTGAACATTGTTGATGACAGTAGAAGACTTATAGAGCACGAGATGATAGGTTATGGTGACTTTCTCCCAGAATCATACCAATTGCAGAAACTGCACTGTATAGAATCAGTTGGAGACAGCCAAAGTATTAGCCATTAACTTGAGTCTACCAAAACATGAGTTTCCCACATTTGATAGTGAATCAGTTGCATATTCAACATTTATAAGAAATTTTGAGGTGAACATAAAACCATTACTGATAGGATGATAACGTAAAACTATCTTATTTTATCTAATACTGCACTGGTGCAGCTAAAGAGGCAACCAAAAACTGTGTCATTCTTCCTCCAGAGAGAGGATATACAGAAGCATGGAACACCATCTCTTCAAGCTTTGGTTAATGACAACGTGGTGAAAGGCCCTCAGATGAAGGCATATGAAGTTTCAGAAAACGGCTCGTGATATGAAGAATTGTCACATTAGTAAATGAATTTACATGCTTATATCAATTCAATGGATATCTGGTAAAAGCTGTTATGTCGTTACCATAATACTTACAAGCAGATACGGTCGAGTAAACTGCCAAGGTAATCAGTGTAGGCACTGAAACTCGATTACTGCATCTTACCTGATTTCTGAAGAACAGATCAAATACAAGATTGCAAATACAAGATTTGGTGAATTGACAGTATCTAAGCCAGATAGAAAAAAGGACAGACCAAGACATCATTCAGTTAAAGCTACTACATTAGCTACATATATAGATAATACACCTTTCAAATTTGTATGACCTGAATCAATAGCAAGAGGTCTGTTTTGCAGTGGTAGCCTTGCATTTGAAAATCGTCATAAATTTACGCTCAAACCATTCCAAAAGATAAAGGATTTTGCGAGGGAGCGCAGGCTATATAACTATTGCCTAGACGCAAAACTTACCACTTGGTTAGAAATTGGACGTATTTGCTCTAGCATAGGCCGTGGCAGAAGACATAATCCTTTGCTTCATCTTGAAACATCAAACTCAGCATGCATTTGATATGCTTTTTATATAAGTTTGCATGTGATTCCTGTTCGTTTACGTTGGGTAGATGGAGGCCAAAGAATTGATACATCGTCTATCTGCCTTAACAGCCTTGCTGATAAGTTGACATTACTGGTAAACCTGTCTGTCACCCATTGTCCACACCGATTGCACATAAGCAGATTAATGGTCATAAAGTACAAATAGATTTGAGAGGACTAAACTTGATCCATAATGTGTGACTAGATCATGGACAGGTTACCGATAGAAGTTGACAGTATTCTGACCAAGATGGATATGACCTGATATACAATTGCTAGAAATAGAAGTTAAAGAAGTCACTCTCTTTATTGGGAATGATGAAAGATGTGTGGTGGCACCAGCATAAATTATATTGATGTGTATCAAGTTTAGAACTGTAATACCCTGATCCAGTGTCTTGAACCTAACTCCTCAGCTCCTCATATGTACAACGCAGATTTCACAAAGTCATTGTTTGATATCAGGGCATGCATGTTGCTAAAAAAATGGAGAGCGAAGACAATCAGTTCCTTGACGATGTGATGATCCATGCTTAGCCAACAAAACATAACTTACACTGAGAAGGTTGAAGCTACTGAAGAGGCGTATATTGAAAGCTCCTGCATGGATGAGTATTTGTCAGCAACAAAGTCTGGTTCCATCTGGTATTTACTTCCTTATTTAGTAATTCGTCTGAATAAACCAGACAGTTGTGTTTGACTGTGCTGCCAAATAAATCTCTCAATGATTTTCTTCAGCAAGGCCTTGATCTTAATGATCCCCTTGTGAGAGCATTTCTTCCAGAAGCCAGTTGCCATTGTTGCTGATATAAAACAAATGTTCCATGAAGTTAAGGTAAAGTTGGCGGACTGTGAATGCGCCGAGATTCTTATGTTGGCCAGAGGAACATTTGTCTAAAGATCCAGCTGATCACCAAATGTTGGTGCATATTTTGATGCCACGTCGTCCCCAAGGTTCCATGGTCCAGCATTCTTATGGCAACCTTATGTTATGTATTGTTATGTGTTTTTTTCTATTTCTGGATTGCTGTATGTTAAGTACAGAAGACGTACCATTAAGTGATATGGATACATGTTCACCTGCATGGCTCTATTCAGGCTGTTCATATCAAATGTGTGGTGATTCATTAGTCGGCATGGACCACCTGCCCATCTCTACAGTAATAATGGGACCATTTCTGAGAGCTGAGACTAACCTGGAACAGATACTTGCTAACGGAACCAAAGTTGTATTTATAATAGACTTAGAATAAATATCCAGTGGCATTTTAATCCCCCTGCTGCAAGTCGTGCAGGTGGTGTTGAACAATCGTTCAATTTGAAAGATGGAGATGATACTTCATGATCCACTATGCATTTATGCCAGTATGTGGTTGTGCTCGTTCGGTGACACGTTGTAGTTGGAGACTGTATCAAAATAAGCAAATAGAAAGAATGAACTCTTGTTGAACAGAAAAATATTTCCTTTTATTCATTTGCACGATTTTGATTGCAACTTCAAAATTAAAAAGGCTCCTCGTGATGTGCGCTTTTCGGGACTGGTGTGCAAGTTGTGAACCCCCAACCCCCACCCGCCTGATTGACTATACACATGTGAAGACACGTCTCTGTGTCTGGTCTGAACTGTCCTGCCGTGTTACGTTTTCTGTAAAAACGCTTGTACATTGGTCAGGGAAGGTGCCACTAAACGAGAACCGTATTCTGGAGTTCTACTACCATATTCCGCAATGAAACTGTAATTTTACTTGTTCTACTCCATACATTGTGCTAATATACATATTAAGTGATATACTGAGCCTCCATTTGTACGTGACTATATAGCAATAACTCCTATGACAATGAAAATACTGTAAGACGAAAATAAGTTGCATTACTCAAACTGAACTCTCAACAGACACAAATTTCAAACATTAACATAACTTGCAATTCCTATTATTTAATCAGTAGTAAACTTTTTCATGCAAAACCTTGTGACAAACAGACTGCAATCACATTATTCTTTCCACTAATGTGAATCAAGATTAAACTCTTGTAAGTGCAAACTCCACCTTACATCTCAGGTTATTATTCATCTTATGGATGAATGTAAGATTATGATCCGTTTGTACAATAACAGCTAGTGTGGTTGAACTAAGGTATACAATTTTGTAATACTAGTGTTAGATACAATGTTTCCTTCTCAATCGTAGAGTAACTTCTCCTATGTTTGCCAAACCTCTTTGGGAAATAACAGATGGGATGGTAAATTATTTGGGGATTCCCTTGCAGCAATACTGCCCCAGCCCCTGTATCACTAGCATCACCATTCAGCTTAAATTGCTTATCAAATTGTGTCGCCACTAGAACAGTGAAAAGTTATACAACATCAGAGAAATGTCTACACAATTGTGTTATAGTATCCAGTCACCCCAAAAAATCAGTATTATATCTGGAAAATCAGTATTACGATTGATACATCGTTTACATGATGAAACTGTAAGATGACACACAGCTTTGTTGTATTATCAGTTATTATTAATAAATGTTAACCAATGTACTTGCAATAATAATAAAGTTTGTATGTAAATATTATGTGTTTTCAAGGCCTTTGCCAATAAACGAAGAAGAGAAGTTTGAGGGAATGTCTAAATTCATAGATATGTTGATGGAAATAGTTCGTCCAAAGAAAATGTTATACATTGCAGTAGATGGTGTCACGCCGTTTGCAAAAAACAATAGCAGGAGATCACGGAGATTCCTAAGTGACAAGGAGGAGAGGTTAGTAACCTTGAATTGTATATTCAAATGTAAAATACTTCAATTTGCATTTACTGTGAGCAGTCTGTGTAATTCATCACATAACTCAAATTCTATTGTATACTACTGGCAACAATGGGTGACAGATAACTAACATGTATGCTCATCTATTGTACACACCATTCTTTAATCTATAGTCGCCCGTGATTATCTTTAAATATTACAAAAAAAAATTTCCATAAAAAAGTATTTTGTATCGTGATTTTGTGATCATCAGTATAAAATAAGTCATATGGTAATAGGTTTTACTCTCCCAAACCACCTTGACTCTACCAGTTATTATGAAGCTGTGGTGTGATATATTAAGTTATACAAAGAGACGGGGTCGATCATCTAGTACTGTTTATGTATATCTTTTAGGATGTCAGACACTGAACTAGATTTGATATGGCATGAAAAAGGATTTTCTGAATCTGAATCATCAGCAGACGAATTAGAATTTAACAGAAACCTAATTTGTCCGGTGAGCTGTCATACTTATTTTCATCAGTATTCCTAAGGTTACTTTTAATTAATATTTCAGTTGTTATAATTATGAACATAATAATCCTAATATTTTTAAAAGTAATATGTTTGATGTGTGCATTTATAGGGCACCAAGTTTATGTCTAGACTGCATGTTCACCTACACGAGTACATAGCAAACAAAATAAACACTCAACCCAGTTGGGTTGGTATTAAGGTATGTATTTTATATGACGTCAATTATTTATTGTACGCTAATAAATTTGCTGAAAATAAAAATCAATTGAGACCTTAACAAGTAATGCAATCTCAATTACAATTAAAGTTTGTTTTTAAAGGTTATTTTGTCAGATGCCACTGTTCCAGGTGAAGGCGAGCATAAGATTATGGAAATAGTTCGAAGACAGAAAGGTATTATCAGTGTCAGGGGGTGTGAAGGAAATTAATCGCTCATCCAGGCTCCCAACATGAGTATCGTTAAGTAGTTGATTTCATGTTGTGTAATGTCTCAAATTCTTATTCTTTTCTACATCAGCAACACCTACACATGACATTAACTCGCGTCACTGTATCTATAGCAACGACGGTAAGTCATTCTTCCATTGTGTTTTCTCGTGTATGTCTAATATGACTCGTTCTCTAAAATTAATATATTAATTTTTTATCGAAGTCAAGCAAATCTCGGCTGTGCACATACACCGAACATAATGATATCGTTGTTCATGTCAATTTCGTTTTTTCGATATTCAAAAATATTGATCAAATCAACCTTTAAACGTAAGTTAAAGTTTCGATTAAAAATGGCAGACTGGTTTCAATTTTGTTTCCTATTGCACGACTAGTAAATTGCACGACTTGATAGTTACCTAACTAGTCCACTCAAGCAAGGGATGTGGTAATGTTTGAGCAACGTTTGTATTGTAATGTTTAATAAATGCGTCATATTCCCATAATAAAATTCTCTTGTTGTTCCTGTTAGCGGATCTCATTCTCTTGGGTGAGTACATAATTTTATCATGTGACTAATGTAATATTATGTTCAAACTAACGTACATGAGGTGTAACGATATAATTATTATAATTATTGATCAAATTGACATCCATTGGACTAAATTGTCATATAAGGGCTACAATTACTGATTCATTTTCTTCATATTTTAGAACAATTATAATTAAAACGGCGTCATTCACAATGGCATAATGAGTTAATGTATTATTGTTATATATAAATGAAATGTATTTCAACCATAATAGGTCTGGCAACCCATGAACCAAATTTATCAATCATCAGAAAAGAAATACCGCTCGGTGATTGGTGCAAAGACAAGGGTAATTCTAAATTTAATTGGAATGATATTTTGAAAATAAATTAGCAATTCAAGAATACTGTTCATTGGCGAACCAAAGCCTTAATTAATTATAGACACATGATTGATCATTGTTTTTGCTTTTTTTACGAAAATGTGACTAACACGTGTGCTAAGCTTTACAATTATTAATTAACCACATAGCTTTTGAAAGTGAAAAGTTAATTATTATCCGTAAACAGATTCAGTTTCTATTCCTGTTATAAGAACATCCTCAGATTGCAGATGTAAACGTCTCAAGAAAATTCTCTGGTTATGTGAAGGCGTGGGTATGGTTCGAACAATTGTTCACGCGACCATGATTGTTGCGACATTATTTAGTTGTATTAGATGAGATGTAGTCAGTGTGTGAATATTGTACTATTGCAGGGTATATAGTGAGAGATTGTAGAATAGCACCGAGACAAGAACGTGAGGTAAATTAACTTTGTACAAATATCGCAATATATTTAACTAATACAAACTTTCTAAGGATTATTACATCTTGTGGTGAACCTCATATAGCACAGTCGATTTCATTGACTTGAACTGTATAATCATATCAATAATTATGATGAGCGTTTTAAAAGTTGCCAATTAGCTCAAAGTCAACAAGTAAGTGAGGACCACTCATAATACTCTCGCGTTTCAGGTTGTACAAGAGAAGTTCATATTCGTACACTTAGAAGTCCTACGAAAGGTGCGTTTTGTAATGTGCTGCATTATATAATATTCAATGTTAATAATATCATGTGCTTAAGTATTGTACACCATACATTTTACAGTTCCGTACTTCTTTATTACTAAATTACAGTGTCTTGAGAAAGAAATGTACGTAGCTGGGCTGGGAAGTGGAGTGCACAATATCAACGTGAGTAAACTCAATAGCAAAACAATCTACATCCTAAATATGTTTGTTAAGTTAGTCAGCTATATTTGTAAACTGTACCCTGCCTTGACCTCCATGTTTGACATTATTATAGAACTGACAAGTTGTGTCCATGCTAGAGAAGATGACATTTGTTTTCCATATTCTGATTCATGTTCTGTGTGAAAACAACAGTTTTATATTATTCCTCAACATCGCTAATATGACTTCCATGTAATTCCTGTCAATAATATTTTACACACTGTGAATGAATCTTACAGATCCAATATCTTTGTATTTGTTAACTTCCGTCATGGCTATACACTTACCAATTGAGTGATGACCTCATGTGATGAAATAAGCATAATTCTCCTGATTTCAAATAAACATTACTGGTATTCCAAGTTTACTTTTGTTGTTGTATTCTACAGCGAACTATTGATGACTGGGTGTTTTTATGTTGCCTCCTTGGCAATGACTTTTTACCAAAATTGCCTTCACTGAATATCAAGTAAGTTATTCCAATTATAACAATTTAATTACATGAATTGATACTGATCAAGGGCGAATAACAAACAAGTGGCAAATATAAAACACAGTATTTTACAGCAGGGTATTAAGTACAAAAACTAACAAAATAAATACATAATGACTACAAATACTAAACTCAATAAGAAGGATAACTAAAGAAATTAAGCAAGAGACAATCAAAATATAATCAGGCATTCTGAACAAATTCCTTTTTAGCATAATTTTAAAATTGACCACGACATTACTTTTGGAAATTTGCCAAGGCTTCCCAAAGTCGTGGACCCCATACAGCAAACGCCGTTTCGCCACAGGTTGACATTGGAACAAAAAGCAATGAATCAGATGTGGCCCAAGACGGGATCTCAAAGGCGTGTCCGGGTTTAAAACGTTGGCTCAATACCTAGGTATCTAACCATGGCAAGCTTTGAAAACAAACAATATCTTTAAAACTATATCTCCCCAGAAGCCGATGAAACAATCATTTTGTTCGTTATAAATACCGGCTTTGTCGCCTCATTCTGCACTCTGTAATTTAACCATTTGCCCACCGAGAAACAGTAAGATGGACACTTTTTGGCCACCCATACCAGTCAAAATATAACTTTGTGGTGCTATAGAGTTTTTGTATGCAGCCTGAAACATTTATCTATAGAATGCTCTTTGATATGTGCCAGTACTTGCTTTGCCAACCGTTCTAATCGATTTTGAGACACAAGATAAAGTTGACACTGGACGATATCAAGACCAGGTTTCTTTAGCAACGGCAAAACAATTGTTGGAAACACGCCATTCGATAATGATAAATTAATAATGCATGCTAAATAATCAACAATTCACATATAGTTTTAACACTCCTGTTGGAAAGAAGTTCAAAACACACGACTTACTGGGTGTGGATCTGTTAAGAATAACGACATAACAAATAGGATTTGTCAGTTATGGCATATACCATTAATATATCTAGATACATACACTTGAATGCCTAAAGTATAATACTTTCATATTTTCATATTATTAAATTAATGACTATTTTGTTTCTATTTCAGCGAGAAGGCACTTGATAGGCTGATACGTATGTACAAGACAGCTGTTACACACACCATGGTAAGAATACCTGTATTAAGTGCTCATTAATAGTTGTGACTACCATGACATGAACATGTACATGGGTTGAAACCACATGAAATATAGTTATAATAATGGCACTCGGAACATAAATCCTGGCCACAAATCAACGTGACGATGCTTCGAGCAGGCTTTATCATATCATACTCTCAATAATTCTAAAATGCGTGTGCTGTTCTCTAATATCATTATAAAATTAGTTTCAGTCTTTATGCCAATAAGTGCTATACGCAATATTATATGTAAATGTGTGGATTGGTGATATGATATGGACAATATCTATTGCGCCTTTTGATTATCGAATTAATGCAAAAGTGTTATTGTTTAGATGAATGACCTCAAGTCTAAAATAGGAGAATTATCATTAGCATTTGATGGAAAATCAGAAAAAATAAACCCAGTTGACGGAGACAAATTAAGAAACTAACATGGGCATATCTAGTATACTAAAAATAATAATCACATTACAGCGTTAACCTCTATGCTCTATATCTAAAACTAAATAATAAAATACAACATATAACAGGCGATTCGGCACGTGACATGCAGAATTAAGTCTATATATCTAGGTAATGCTGTATTTTGTTATCAGTCATTATGTGCTACCTAAATATGTATTTTCACAATGACTTTTAAGGTGACCCAAACGCAGAGTGTGAGAATAGACACGGAAGTAAATCAGGTAATATTAAATATTGTATAATATATTTACAACCTAGGATACTCTCAGGAATATCTCAGTATTGCATTTTACTAAATCATTTTCATTGCGAATATAAGACGTCTTTTTCGTTATGTGAATATTGCATCACGTAGTTGGTTATTTGTAATGGAGCAAATATATTAGAGTTGGTAAAGGTTTGGTATATAATGTTGTGGGAGGCCACACAATTTGGACATATTAGATGTAGTTAAAGTTTTATATTGCAGGATATCTGTAGACACTAGCATCATAAACACCAAACACTACCAGTAACACCGGACGGAGAGAAACGACAAGTACCTGTTGTCACCAATGACGCTTACTGTGAGCTTAAAAGAAAAATATTATGATTGTTTCCGAAATACGCACTGCGCAATCATAATATTACTTTACACTCACTGTAATCATAATTTGTAACTACACGAATGACTGTTTCGATCCGCTCAGGGGTTACCAGTAGAAATGCTTGATACATTAGTGACTACTATAAATTATAATAAGCTTTGTATCTATTAGTAAGAATTCATACATATGTATTTATTTTCCATAGCGCTACCTTACAGGTAATGGAATTGTGAATTTACACATGTTACAGATGATACTGACAGGTGAGAAGCATACATACCCTTAAATTAATTTGATCCATGTTATTATAGCATGGTCCAATAAGATGCACTTATAACAGTTTCTAACGTAATTTGGTTTGCATTCAGAGCTAGGCAAGGAGGAGGATGTCATATTCAGAGAGAGGCGTCGGAGGATTAAATGGGTGAGTAGTAGAAACAACCGATATGAGCAGAAATAACGAACATGAAAACTCCATCAACAATCACACATTAACAACTGACACTCAATATAGCAGAAAATATTGTTCGGGAAAAGATAATTGATAATATTCTCCCTATTCAATATTTGACGCAAATTTTTATTCGAACTGTGTAATACTGTGTTGTTATTACTATTGAAAATGTACATTAAGCTTATTTTTTATATTTCATGTACAAAGTCAGAAGACAATGTAAGGTAAGATTGAGATAGTGACTTAGAAGTACACACATCGATAGTAGCCATCATTTATATTGTACAGCAAACTTTTAAATTTAAAACTACAAGTTATCATAAACATTAGCATGAAGAAGACGTGGAAAGTGCATTTATTATATGACATTAGTAATAGCCTTCACAAACGTGTTTTATACGGTTTCATTGTCAGGCTAGGTATAGATGGATGGAAAGATCGATACTATGAATACAAGTTTGATGTGTCACCATCACATGAACCTGAATTTATAAATAATTTGGTGAGTTTTTATTCTCGACAGTAAATAATTATTAAAATTTTAATTTTTTGTTTTTTCATTATTACATGAATTCAGTGGCTGTGTAGTAACTTGTAATTAATATTATTGCAGGATTACACGAATGTGTTAATACCAATTTGGTGAATTTAAATATACTAATTAAATTCAATGCTCTATCCAGTATCAATCATCTTATAATGTTGCTATGCTTCATATTACAGGCCAACTCTTATGTAAAGGGTCTATGTTGGATATCAATGTATTATTATCATGGCTGTCCATCCTGGCAGTGGTTTTATCCATACCATTATGCTCCATTTGCTATGGACTTCATAAATATTACCCATCTACAAAATGACTTTGAAGTCGGCGAGCCAGTAAGACTTTTCTTGTTTTCTCATTGGATTGGTTGAGAAGTTAATTCCATGCAGCATACAACAGTCAAGTACCTATCAGTTCTGAAAACCTAGGGTCTATGAATAAACTATCACTTGTTAAATATTTGTGTAAGAAATAGTAAATGTGATGCATGTAAATGTAATTCCAGTGACATTCTACAAACGTGGGCCGTATAATAATCATATTGTATTTGTTTACAGCTGAAACCGCTTGAACAGTTAATGGCGATATTAACACCGAGTAATGATCATTTGTTACCAACAACATGGAGACCTTTAATGACAGATGAACATGGTGTGAGTTTATACAATATATGATATTCTTCAATTGTATTTTTTTTTGCAATATACATGAAACCCATTAAATCCTGATTACATAAGTTATTCTTATTTTGCAGGATTCTCCTATTAGCGATTTCTATCCTGATGACTTTGAAACCGATTTGAATGGTGAGAAATATACAAGCCGAGGTACAAATACTTTTCATTTTAGCATAGGGCGTGACACCACGGAATGACAATCATAATTCATATTTATATGAAATGTAGTTCAAGACTATCAGTTAGTGCTATCCATCGCCATGGGAACATAATAGAAAAAAGGAGAGCACTAAGTGCCATGGTTAGATACAATTATTGTAATGCAGTCACAATATAGTCTGCAAAAAAATAACAATCGGCAGAACCGTATATTTTGGTCATTCTAATTGATGTGCATATAGACATGCTAATATGAACGGGGACAATTCATACGTGTTAACATTTCAGGTGTCGCTCGAATTCCTTTTGTGGATGAGACGAGACTGAAAGAAGCACTAGAGGGTCTACACCTGACAAGAGATGAAGGTAATGTTAAACAACGTTGAAAGATGTTTTGTCAGTGAAGCAGTTCATTAATTCTTCACGCAATAATCAATTAATATAACATTTGCTAAATGGAATATTTCCGAGCATATCATTCTACATAGTATGTTATAACAACTCTATATATGATTTCCCTGTTACAGAATGCAGAAATAGGTTTGGCCATAACGCTGTATTCTTGGATGCAACACACCCGGCGTATGTATTTTTTAAACAATTTGGCAACAACAACAAAGATGATGAGGTTTGTGCTCGAATACAATTGCTGTAAATAATCTACAGTATAATCTTCAAAATGATTCTTTTAACGTTTCTATTAAACAATGAATATATCCTATGAGCTATATTTTGCGGTCATTGTTTCTCATTTATATTGAATTACAAATAACACAACACAACACAGATATACACAAGAATTGTTTTTGTGTTTCTTGCAGTGTTGCTACGGGTCCGCGAATCGCATAACGTGACTAAACATAATTAATGCAGTCGTGAATAGATGAAATATTCCACTGTTTGGAATTACGTTCAGTCTTTTAGAATAGTAGCTAGTGTCACTGTGGCTATAGTATTCAAATTACAGTTCATATTACTGTATTTGATAGTGTTGCTCTGGGCGTGGTATCCCACAAGTGCCCTTAGTGTATTTGCTAATGTCGCTGTGGGCATGGTATTCGTATCACAGGTCACATTACTTTATATGCTAGTGTCACTGTGGACATGGTATTCAAATCACAGGTCACATTACTGTATTTGCTAGTGTCACTGTGAGCATGGTATTCAAGTCACAGGTCACATTAGTGTGTTTTCTACTGTCACTGTGAGCATGGTATTCAAATCACAGATCACATTAGTGTATTTACTAGTGTCACTGTGAGCATGGTATTCAAATCACAGATCACATTAGTGTATTTACTAGTGTCACTGTGAGCATGATATTCAAATCACAGATCACATTAGTGTATTTACTAGTGTCACTGTGAGCATGGTATTCAAATCACAGATCACATTAGTGTATTTACTAGTGTCACTGTGAGCATGGTATTCAAATCACAGATCACATTAGTGTATTTACTAGTGTCACTGTGAGCATGATATTCAAATCACAGATCACATTAGTGTATTTACTAGTGTCACTGTGAGCATGATATTCAAATCACAGGTTATATTACTGTATTTGCTAGTGTCACTGTTGGGGATGGTATTCAAATTACAGGTCACATTAGTATATATGCTAGTGCCACTGAACATTGTATTCAAATCACAGGTCACATTACTGTATTTGCTAGTGTCACTGTAAACTTGGTATTCAAGTCGCAGGTCACATTCGTGTATTTACTACTGTCACTGTGAACATGGTATTCAAATCGCAGGTCACATTACTGTATTTACTAGTGTCACTGTAGGCATGCTAATCAAATTACAGGTCACAATACTTTATTTGCTAGTGTCACTGTGGGCATGGTACTCAAATTACAGGTCACATTACCGTATATGCCAGTGTCACTGTGAGCTCGGTATTCAAATTTTACAGGTCCCATGAGTGTATATGCTAGTGCCACTGAGCATTGTATTCAAATCACAGGTCACATTCGTGTATTTGCTAGTGTCACTGTGGGCATGGTATTCAAATTACATGTCACATTAGTGTATATGCTAGTGTCACTGTGGGCATGGTATTCAAATCACGGGTCATATTACTGTATATTCTAGTGTAACTGCGGGCATTGTATTTGAATCACAGGTCACATTTGCGTATATGCTCGTGTCACTGTGGGCATGGTATTCAAATCACATGTCACATTAGTGTATATGCTCGTGTCACTGTGGGCATGGTATTCAAATCACAGGCCACATTACTGTATTTGCTAGTGTCACTGTGAGCATGGTATTCAAATCACATGTCACATTAGTGTATATGCTAGTGTCACTGTGGGCATGGTATTCAAATCACGGGTCATATTACTGTATATTCTAGTGTAACTGCGGGCATTGTATTTGAATCACAGGTCACATTTGCGTATATGCTCGTGTCACTGTGGGCATGGTATTCAAATCACAGGTCATATTACTGTATATGCTCGTGTCACTGTGGGCATGGTATTCAAATCACAGGTCAAATTACTGTATATACTTGTGTCACTGTATGCATGGTATTCAAATTACAGGTCACATTACTGTATATGCTAGTGTCACTGCGAGCATTATATT
Source organism: Saccoglossus kowalevskii (assembly GCF_978046115.1). Taxonomy (NCBI): domain Eukaryota; kingdom Metazoa; phylum Hemichordata; class Enteropneusta; family Harrimaniidae; genus Saccoglossus; species Saccoglossus kowalevskii. The sequence continues at coordinate 11,793,706 of NC_140650.1, read as the reverse complement.
CAAATCAGTAGTCACATTAGTGAATATGCTAATGTCTCTGTGGGCATGGTATTCGAATCACAGGTAACATTAGTGAATATGCTAATGTCTCTGTGGGCATGGTATTCGAATCACAGGTAACATTGGTGTATATGCTAGTGTCAATGTGGGCATTGAATTCAAATTACAGGTCACATGAGTGTATATGCTAGTGTCACTGTGGGCATGGTATTCAAATTACAGGTCACATTACCGTATATGCCAGTGTCAATGTGGGCATGGTATTCAAATTACAGGTCACATTAGTGTATTTGCCAATGTCACTGTGAGCATGGTATTTAAATCACAGGTCACATTAGTGCATATGCTAGTGTCACTGTGAGCATGGTATTCAAATCACAGGTCACATTATTGTATATACTAATGTCACTGTGGGCATGGTATTCACATTACAGGTCATATTAGGTAGTGCAAGTTTTCTAGCAATATATGCCTTGTCATACAAGTTTATAGATTGGTGGGGTAAAATGTTTTTAATGTACTAAATCATTTGTTTATTCCCAAGGGATGTATAGTATTAGATGCAGATAAATGGATACTTAAACAATTGGAACACCAAGAAAGTAAACTTTATTCACGACTGTATAGAAAGGAACTAGAGGTAATACAATACTATTTATAATTATATATATATTATAGTTTCTTATATTTATTTATATAGTAGATCATAATTGGGAATTGCTGTTCAAAATAGCTATTCGAAATAGCTAAACGTTTCGAGCAGCTCTTTATTGATACCATAGGGAACAATATTTTAAAGCACGCAAGAACACGCACAGCTATAAAATGGAATTACTAAAATATGTCACAATATATCATATATACACCCACTAGGTAGTAATCAACAGGAATGTGTTTGACAGTTTGTAAATTCCATGTGATTCATTAGAATTGCATCAATTTTATTTTGTTGTTTGGTGTGTATATTGAGGTACATGTACATTTACATATATAAGTGGCAGTATTATCTTAATAGACAGTGATACTTGCTGTGTTAGAATTCTATGCTAACAGCAGACAATAAACATCACTCCAATTTATAATGTCAAATCCATTTACATTACTTGTAAAATTTGTGTTTTCTATTTTGTATATATTTTACAGATTGATTACTATGCCCGTGCACAGCGACTTGAAGAGATCCCACTTCTTAAAAAAGATTATGAAGAGTTTGCCTTGATGGACAGAGAAACCTGGGATGATGAAGAAGAGAAGAGAGTAAGTACATTTTGCTTATAACCTTTTGAACCTAGAGACTTGTATCTGCTCATTCATGTTGATGTGATTCAAGCTTGGGATAAAAGTATGACCGGATAGTACACATATGCCATTTTGTTTTGTGTCAATTGATCAAGGCATTTGTGTATTAATTTAGGCACCTGTTTTTGATGTCCATTTCTAGGGCTTTTTCAAATTGCTTTAAATTTTTATTTTGTTATGAGCATGGTTATACAAGTTTAATTTTATTGTAGATCCAGAATCTGAAAGAAGAGCGGGAATTGTCCAAGTTGGAGCGAAATCGTTTGGCCTGTATGGCAGTTGATAGAGATGAATTCCTAAATGGTTTTACCCAGGCCAAAATGTCTGTCTATAAGGTAATAACGTTATATGTTTGAGTATTGACTCCTAACTTTCACAAATGATTACCATCTAAGATACTAATTTCAGAAATTTATTTTTAGGAAAAACTAGAAAACTTCAAGACTATGTACGAGGAAGAAAGGAAAGTGCGTCTGGAAGAGCGGAAAGAGAGGCGTAAAGAAGAACGTCGACAGAAGTGGTTAAAAGAAAAGGGTGAGTAAGAGAAGTGTAAACGTGGTGAGGAAATGAAATTAAATTGTATGTAATTATGATGAATGTTTTTGTCCTTTTTGGCCAGAATTGTTTCCACTCGAATTTTAGTCAGTAGTTTCTAAATATAGCATAGACTATTGCATTTTATATTAATTTTTGCCATGTAAAGAAAAGGTCGTACATCATTGGTTTGTATTCATCTATTCATTTGTTATTTAATCTAGATTTTCAGTGGACAAGGTTGAAAAAGTTGTGCTATGTGTTTTGCAGAAAGGGAACGAGAAGAAGAACGAGAACGAGAGAAACGAGCCAAACAGGAGGAAGAAAAGATGGAATACAGATACAGACTTGCTAAATTGGAGGAACAAGCTGCTAAACAGAGAGAAATGTAAGATTCATTTTGGCATATGTCCATAACAATTAGGTAATTTGCATAATCTGTCATTTTTCCCCAAATACCTCTATGATAGATAGTATATCATACATGTCTGTTTAGTAGCAATTTGTCTTCAAATTTGCTAAATTCTGCTACTAAAATATCAGAATCGTTTCTCAGTGTTGATTAGGGTGATTTCATTCCAACTGCGTGTTATGCATATTGGGTTACAGGTTACACATAATATTGTTGAGATTCAAACAAAAATGGCCAACTGGCAGCCTTTTTGTATTTTTTCATGTTCATGCTAATTTCTCACTAATAAATGGCCTGATTTCGTTGAAAGTGTGCACACAAGCATTATACTTGTTCGTTGTTGTTTTTTTGTTGACGAATTAACATTTTGTCTAAAATTTCGAAATTACTATATGTAACCATGTCCAGAACCATTCCTCTGAAATGAAGGTTGACTTCATTCAAACTTTGTATGAGGGTCATGCATATTGGAGCACACATGCACACCATTTTATTTCAAGCACATTCCAGCTTCTATTTTGATGGTATGTTCAAACAATATTTACTTGAATTTTATTGCAACATTTTTTACCAACTGGACCAAATACATTGCTAGCAATGACTGATCACATGACTATATACCCACAAGTCTTGTTCTTCTTGATCACTAACAACTCATGGTTCTGATTCAAAATGGCTGTCAACCATGTTTATGTTATTTTCCCCAGAGAGAAAAAAATTGAAGAGAGACTGGCCAGAAGAGAAATGACTTCCAGAGATAGGTCTGAACCAGAAAGACGAAATGCTGGTTGGAGACATGAAGAACGAAAATATGATGATTCTGGCCCATGGAGAGCTTCAGTGTAAGTGTTTGATTTGTCTCTGTATATTTCCCTGCACTATGTATTTCCCAGACTTCTCTGCAGTTCATAACTTACTTAGATCCTGTTGACTGTTAGGTCAGGGTTAGGTCAACAGCCAATGGTAACCCATTAAAAATTGTACAAAATTGAAAAATTGCGCTATGTCAGTTTACGTATATTCCACAGGGTGATAAAATTATTAAATTTAAATCCGACTCATTCATTATTCACAAGTATACAATGAAATTTAGTGAACCTCAATGTATGTCCCATTACCTAAACGCCATTTTGGACCAAACATTAATGGCTTTTAACACATCGCGGTTAGAAAGTCTCAATTGATCACTGCCTTCATTTTGTTTTCGAGTTCACCTCTGCAGCAAAAGGTGTTTTGTTGAATTGTATCATTGACAATATAATTTTTGTTCAGGCCAAGTGAACCTGCTAGCGACCAACCAACTCGGGCCTGGAAACCTCCGTCCAAGAATGGTGGAGGATGGAGAGCCAGAGAAATGGACAGGGGTGGTGCACAGAGGAGGGATGCAAGATCTCCTCCTTTTCAAGATAGGCCTTCCCTGGATGATGCACCCACTCGTGACAGGCTTCCAGCTCGTAGTGAGAGATACAGTGATATAAGACGAGAAGATGGGCCTTGGAGAGGGTGGGACGACCTTGACAGACGTGGCCCTCCACCTGAAGATAGAGACAAAGCTTGGGCACGTAAGGACGATCGTGATAGATCTGGTCCAGCCTTAGACAGAGAAAGTGATTGGCGACGAGGACCTCCACCTGATGACCGTGATAGACGAGGACCCCCGCTTGATGACCGTGATAGACGAGGACCTCAGTTTCATGATCGTGATAGACGGGGACCTGGTGCATGGAGACGTGATGATCGTGGTCCTCCCAGCAGAGGTCTACCCCAACGAGATGACAGAGGACCCTGGAAAGGATCTTCCAGAGATGATAGCAGACCTGGCTGGCGTCAAGAAGAACGTGATAGGGGCCCACCTGTGAAAGAAGATTGTTATGTTCCACCACGTGGGGATGAAGAGCGAGATTGGCGTAGAGATGACCGTGGACTTATAAGAGATGATAGAGATCGTGAACCTCCAAATGCTTGGAGACGTGACCGAGGCCCTCTTGTACGCGGTGACAGAGACAGGCCACCGATGCGTGATAACCGAAACAGGCCACCACTGCGAGGTGATAGGAACATTCGCAGCCCACCAGATGATCGTTGGCGTGACAGACCCCAAAGAGAAAATAAATGGAGACGCGGAGATGAAAGACCAAGTGATTCTAGACTACCTCCTAGAAATAAAGGTCCTCCACCACGCAGTGACAGAGATGAGAAATGGCAAAGAAGCAGAGAAGAACCTGAAAGAAATAAGGAAGATGACGGTTGGCAAACTGTTTCTAGGCGCTAATCTTAAGTTAGCAGTGAAGAATTCTTTGGATATTAAAGTAAAAAAAAATCTTTGAAAGAAATTACTATTGAATTGATATGGTGTTGCTTTTCCATTCTTCTAGTGTCTGTATTTCTGTGACCCGAGTCTTCTTGTATATCTAATTATGTCGCAGTGAAAATGAAAATGCTGGGGAAATGTGTAATGCTCTGTGGTGGACACAGTCTTGCAAAATACATAAAAAACTATAGATTTTCTGCATTTAACTTAACATGATCTTAATTTGTATATTTTCACCCACCAGCTGTGTGATAAACAAGTTTCTTTCCATTAAGATTAGAATCAAAGTTGAAAATCTTAGATCAAAATCTGTAAGCAGATCTGTGAATTATGTTCCGTCAGTTTGGTTCCAAATTTACTTGATTTTTCATACTTGGTTATGACAGTTTAAATTGACAACATAGTACCTTATGTAATGTAACTATATTTAAGTATTCATTATCAGCTTACAAATCAAAAACTTTGGAAAATAGCCAGGTCAAGACTTATCATTGAGTTGCCATTGGGATGTTTTGGGTACACATGACTCGGTAACTCTTTGCAACTAGTTTGTTGGCCCCACAAAGATGACAGCGTGTTAGATCCTATGTGCACCTTGTTCCATCTCCAAGTTATATGCAAATTGCAGCTCATTAATTAGCAACTCTAACTTCACGGGACACTAGTAGTTCTTTCCATGATCACTCTAAATTTTCACTACTCTATTTTGTATCTCGGCCATGTCTCTAATTCATACCCATAATCCTTGATAGGTGATGTGGCTTGCATGTACAATAGTCTGTACCTACTTGTTCAAGCTTCTTGTAAGAGAGAAAAATGTGCATTTTCAGATATTGGGAAAGTTGACTAGAGAATTTGAGACAACCAAAATACTGAGTATCTTGGGTAGATTGTTCAATGATCATTTATGTAAAGTCAATTTTCTCTGTAAATATGTATATATGATATGATTGGTATATTCACAAATCTAAATTTTACTTTACATATTTGGTGTGGTTTATCAGTAGTTAAGGTCGTATTATAGGTACGACCATGAGGGCGCTGTTCATACTCGGATGCGATGACGTCATACGGGGAGGGATGACGTCACAATGGGAGGCCGTGCATAGCTTAGCATGAATAATGACGTCACAATGGGAATTCGTGCATAAATTAGCATAAATGAGCGTCCATGGCCGTAAAGGGGATAATTTGAATGAGGATGACGTCACAATGGGATATTGTGAATATGCATAGATGAGCATAAATAATGACGTCACAATGGGAATTCGTGCATAAATTAGCATAAATGAGGATATGGCCGTAAAGGGGTTCATTTGAATGAGGATGGCGTCACAATGGGATATTGTGAATACATTTGCATACATAAAATTGATGTGAATACGAGGTCGTGTCGAGGTCATCGTGAATACATTTGCATAAATTACCATAATTTTTTTAATTATTTTTTAATTATTTTTAATTATTTTTAATTATTTTTTAATTGGACAGGCGTGGACGAAAGATTTTTCAGAATGTTTCGTAGAGGGCGCTCACACACACGCACACACACACACACACACTAATAAATACACATCATTTTGAAAACTAACAGAGTTTATTACACAAAGAAGGGAAATCTACTAATGAGTAAATAATCAAAAAGAATGGATTAAAAACTGAGTAATTGAAATTGAGTATATAGAAAGTATACATTTTGTTTTTGTTTTGTTTTTGTTTTTTGTTTTTTTTTGTTTAAGTAAATAATCAAAAAGAATGGATTAAAAACTGAGTAATTGAAATTGAGTATATAGAAAGTATACATTTTGTTTTTGTTTTGTTTTTGTTTTTTGTTTTTTTTGTTTAAGTAAATAATCAAAAAGAATGGATTAAAAACTGAGTAATTGAAATTGAGTATATAGAAAGTATACAATTTGTTTTTGTTTTGTTTTGTTTCTTGTTTGAGTAAATAAACAAAAAGAATGGATTAAAAACAGTAATATAAGAAATATTCGATTATAATAAAAACAAGAGAAAAACGAAAAACATCGAAAAGTCAATACACACTTTTTTCTAATCAGAATCGCTCATCTGTGATAAAAAGAAAAAAAATAATATGAAATCGATTTTTGTTTTGTTTTGTTTCTTGTTTGAGTAAATAAACAAAAAGAATGGATTAAAAACAGTAATATAAGAAATATTCGATTATAATAAAAACAAGAGAAAAACGAAAAACATCGAAAAGTCAATACACACTTTTTTCTAATCAGAATCGCTCATCTGTGATAAAAAGAAAAAAATAATATGAAATCGATATATATATATATACATGTGAAATTTCAAAAGCATAAGTCATCTAGTAAAACTGCGTGGGAAAAAATATTTGTCATAAATAGGGAGGTTGAGTCCGGTCACGTTTTTGATATATCTGTTCACATAAAGGTCATTCAAATGTCTATCACGCGTAAAAGAGTCGACTACGGAGTTCACAGGTTTCCCCTCGTCATCTGCGCAACAAATAGGGTTAGGGATCAGTAGAAAACTCACCGAGTGTCTTTCACTGTACTACTGAGAATGATTGACATTCTTATTATTCTATATATGTTGTTGTATAATGTCAAGGAGTTGGGAATCCATTTCACGAGTTGATAGCGTAATTTCACAGGAATCTAAACACAGTTCAGGGTTAGATTTATACCTTTGAAACAGAATACGTGTATAACGCTTGGAAAATTTTCCAACCAAATCTGGGTAAATGCGTTGAAATGCGTCATAACACATGGAAATTTTACCAATATCAATCTCAGATAAAGCTTGGTCAATAAAAAACCGGATTTCATCGATCCGGCTATTTTTATCGACGAATCCATAGGATAGACACCAATGTTGACGTTGTGACGGGTGGTCTATTTCACATCCGAGACAATTAGTTTGGATGATGCTACGTACGTGTCTACAAATGAATTCAGCGATGAGTTTTTTGGAAACAAGTTTATCCAGTGGTTTCCTCAGACTGCTGGCTGTGAAAAAAACAAAACAAAAAACAAACTGTAAATGACTATTTCTCTGATTTACCATTTCAGGCATATTCAGTGGGTTTTAAATTCACGGTTTTATCGTTTTAATACATAAAATGTTCTATGCATTAGAAGTTGGGAAATGAGCAACGAATATTTGGATTTTTAAATGAAAACTAACATACCTGACAGCCCGGTTGATTTGCGGGATAATATCATTCAATATTCTGAACTGGTTAGCCCGTAAGGATACACCATGTTTTGTTGGGTGACCATTATAGTGCTCGCGAATGTGAACATAAGTTTGTCCGCGAAAAGTATTCACTGTGACAAACAATTGCTTGACTGGGCAAAGCAAATATGTAAAAATGTCTGTCTCACCTCTCGGTGGAGCTGGTGACGGACGCATTGTGCCACTTATAGCTAGTGCATTCGTGACTTTGCGTCGTTTAATACGGCGAGTTGAATTTTCAGAAACATCGGGCTGTTCTGTAACCGGAGTGGACATTCCAGGAGTGGACATTCCTGCATTCGTGACTTTGCGTCGATTAATACGGCGAGTTGAATTTTCAGAAACATCGGGCTGTGCTGTAACTGGAGTGGACATTCCAGGAGTGGACATTCCAGCACTCGCGTCCTGTAGGAGACTGCCTGAGAATTCATTGAGGTAGGTGCTGAGCTGGTTCGAAGCCATGTTGCGAGTACGCTCGTCAGTGATAAAATGATTCGCAATACTATCGTCGCGTGTTAAAAAAATTCCCTTTCTGTTACCCCGGATGTTTACATCATGTCAGCATTTTTCCCAACCAAGTCAAATATATTTATAGATTCATCACACACTCACACACATGTTTATGGTAAAATAAACAGGTTTCTTCCGTTCAAAACAATTCATGAATCCAGGGGGAAATCAAAGTCGAGTTCGCTATAGTGTTGAGCGATGAATGTCAGACCTATGTCGTCATAATCCATTTTTATCACACAAACCACGGTTACTAGTTTGTAACTGTGCACAAACGGGCCACACAGACACAAAGATGTTTATAGTAAAATAAACAAATTCACATCTGTTCCTGAATCCAGGGGGTGGGGGTTTATGAATGTCTGTTATCTAGGGCATTTCAGGGTGTCAGATCTGATATCAAAACACAAATCGTTGGAGTGTATTATCCCAGTGACTTCATAGCTTAGCCAGTATTTTTAATCGAGCCACACTCGTTACACGGAATGAAATGGCGTCCACAGATAATATAAGGTAGGGAATTCATTGTTTACTTTTTGTTTTCATGTTGTAAACACTACCTAATAATTCGGGATATGTGAAAAACTGTCAGTTGAAACCAGGGGAAAGCTTCTACCATGAGTCTTTACGTCTTTAAAGAATACTTATCTTTTTATGCTATGAGAGACATTGTTATAAATTGGCACAGAAAATAGAAAGTCTGAGTAGGTAGAAAATGTATAATTAATGAAGACTTGTTTACTAAAAACGAAAACTACAATATTTTCAAATGATGTCATACCGCGGTCATTCGCAAAGAATGCCTTGACACAGCGAATCAAGACTTGCTTGGACTCATTCATCGAGCATACCCCTCAGCTTTAAAACAATGATTATGTGCGGTATTTTCCCAATTAGTTAGGGTGTCTTTTCACTAGACTTGACCTTTTTATTTTGTCATGAAGGTCAACATAATGTATAGCGTTACCCGCCAACATGTTTGAACATACCGGTAGCAACGTTATTTTCCAACCTTAGCTCGTTCAAAATCTTTTGTTTTTAATCGGAGCATGAATGCACGCTCTCTATATCTGAGTAAGTTTTTTTTTTTTGAACTGACCACAAAGTTGTAGCTGATTCAAAACTCTTGTCATTTTCAGACAAACAGAAGAAAGCGACAATTCAGATGAAGGGTGATTTATTTATTTATTTATTTATTTATTTATTTATTTATTTATTTATTTATTTATTTATTTATTTATTTATTTATTTATTTATTTATTTATTTATTTATTTATTTCAAATTTTACCTGAGGAAAAAATAAAACAGGATAAAACATGTTTTTTAACTTTTTGAATTTACAGGGAAAGCAATTCACAGCTTAAAACTTTGTCAGACCTAGAACATGAATATGGTTTTATAAGCAGGTGTGTATTCGATATTATATAAATAACTCGTTCGATATGCGTATGAAGATTTAGTAAACAATATGAATAATAACAATAATATAACTCTTATTTTTTCAGTGAAGACGACGCATCTGAGAAATCACCTACGAAAGATAGTGTTTCGTAAGTTGTTTGTTTGTTTGTTTGTTTGTTTGTTTGTTTGTTTGTTTGTTTGTTTGTTTGTTTGTTTGTTTGTTTTGTTTGTTTGTTTGTTTGTTTGTTTGTTTATTTATTTATTTATTTATTTATTTATTTATTTATTTATTTATTTATTTATTTATTTATTTATTTATACATAGTTCATGGTCTCCAGTCAGCAGTATAGATACTCCAGATTTCAATCAGAAGTTGAAATGTCTTATTAAATCTGGTTCCTGCTCACATGTAACGTAAGTATACAAAAAACAAAAACAAAAAAAACAAAAAACATGTGAGGTAAGTTGAAATTTGTTTTTTCGTCTTTAATCTTTGTTGTTGTTGTTGTTGTTTTTATAGTTCTACAAGTACTGGATTTGCAACACCCAAGTCCGCTAAGAAAAATTTGTACTCTATATATGGAGAAACGAACACGCCTTCCCACCCTCCGAGTCCAATAGGGCCTGTTAACCATCCATCTACCTCGGGATATCAACGTGGGGGTCGTAAAGACTATGTAAGGTATGTTTATTTATTTATTTATTTGTTTATTTATTTATTTGTTTATTTATATATTTGTTTGTTTGTTTGTTTATTTGATTATTTATTCATATATTTGTGTATTTATTTATTTAATTTGAAATTTTATTACAGTGATACTGACACAGATGATAGTGACGAGAATATCACCGACAAGATTAATTTCAATCTTGTCAGTAAGAGAAAACGTTTTGTCAAAAAATTTAAGGTGAGTGGAACGGACTGGGTTGTAAAAGTTTCGCATCCAAATGCCAATACGTTTGATGAAGTGCATAGCGTATTACACGCTACTTTTCATCAACTGCTCGAGCTGGTCACCTCTGACCTTGACGGACGTGACCAAATTCGCATTTCCATAAACGTACCCAACTTGAACAACGAAATTTGGTTACCATTTATACCGGTTGAGGACATGAATGTTGACAAGGTGATGTCAAAAGTGGAGAGGATTCTACAATCTTACCAAGATATATCCCTTGAGGAAAACATCACCATCAGGACAGTATCTGTTGAAATGCCTCTTGGTGCCGGCAAAACACGTGGGAGGAAGCGACAGTTTGATACAAAGATCGCAGACAGGTTGAGAAATTCCAAATCTGTCATTGAAATCGTTTCCGATGACCAGATGTGTTGCGCCAGAGCGATCGTGGTCGCCATGGCACACGCCACAAAAGAGGAAAATCCACCATCGGTGTGGAATTCTATAAAGAGGAAAAAAACGGCAAACTACTCTATGCAAACCGTCCGAGCTAGAGAACTTTTACGGAAGGCCAGAGTCGAACAGGGACCATGTGGCATCGAGGAGATTAAAAAATTCCAGAGCGTGTTACCCGATTTCAGAATACACGTATTGTCGCACGATCATTTTGACTCCATCATCTTTGTGGGCGATACCGCAGAAGATTCCAAAGACATATATCTGTTTCTGAAAGATAAACACTCAACGTCATCACAAAAATGACTGGTTTTCTGGGAAAGGACTACTATTGCACTAGGTGTGACAAGTCTTATTCCAACCGTTACGATCAGGTGTGTCCGACGGGATGTTTGAGTTGTGGAAATCAACTGGACTGCGTGATTACACGATGGCAAAAATGCGGAAATTGTCACAGATTTTTCAAGAACGAAGAATGTTTCGAAAGGCATCAAAAGTCAGTTAATGGGAAAAAAACTCTTTGCCAGTCAGTTCAACGTTGCGAAAAATGTCACAAACTCCTCAAATATCGTGAAGGGTCTCACAAATGTAACGAAGTTTACTGCAAAACCTGCAAGTCTTTTCAGACATACGACCACCTGTGTTACATTCAACCACTCACCGATAGAAAAAAGAACCAAGAATCTGACGATTCGATGGAAGAATTTGAGGAGGATAACTCTGACAGCCATGGTAACTACGTCTTTTACGATTTTGAATGCACGACCGACGAACATTGCACTCATATTCCAGATCTGTGCGTAGCGCGAATTCCACCGAATACGGAGAAAGTGTTCAATGGTTCACGTACCTTGGAAGATTTCTGCGAGTGGGCATTAGAAAAAGAGCATAATGGGATGATTTTCATCGCGCATAATTCAAAGGGGTATGATGGAATTATGATTCTGAAATACTGTCACGATCACAAGATACTACCCGAAGTCATCATGAATGGTTCGAAAGTCATGCAACTATACATCCGTCGTGCAGATATCAAATTCATTGATAGCTTGAATTTCCTGCCCATGGCTCTATCTAAACTTCCTAAGACCTTCGGCATAGACGAGTTACACAAGGGTTTTTTTCCTCACTTGTTTCCGAGATCCACTGGAGACAATTACAGAGGACCGATACCCGGGGCTCGTTATTTTGACCCAGATGGTATGAAGGAGGTGGCTAGAAAGACATTCTACACATGGTACAATGGAGAAGTAGAAAAGAATTCCGTTTATGATTTACGTAAAGAACTGCTCAAGTACTGTCGGAGCGACGTGCGCATACTCGAGGAGTGTTGTTTGGCATTTAGATCGATGATGATGGATCTCACCAAAGTTGACCCCTTCAGCCGTTGCATCACGATCGCTTCCGTGTGCAACGTCATATTTCGAAAGCATTTCCTGACTCCTGACACAATCGGGGTTGTGCCTGAGAAAGGGTACCTCAGCGCCCAGAATCAATCTGCAGATGCTATAAGATGGATGGAATACGAGGCACACGTCAATAACACGCATATTCAACATGTTCGTAATTCCAGAAGGGAGATGAAAATTGGACCTTATTACGTAGACGGATATGATGCTTCTACCGAAACCTTGTATGAGTACTACGGTTGTTACTTCCACGGTTGTCCAAAGTGTTTTCCCAGAAGGAATGAGACGAATCGCAAGAATGAACTCAGTATGACATCCCTCTACGAAAGACTACTGGCGAGGGAAGAGTGGTTGAAATCGAAAGGATACTCGCTAGTCACCATGTGGGAATGCGATTTCAAAAACCTGATGAAGAACAATCACAAAGTCGAGAGGTTTGTCGGAAGCTTAGATATCTCAAATCCTATCAGAGGTAGGGAGGCTTTTCTCGGGGGTCGTACCAACGCCCTAAGTCTGTATTACGAGGTCAAGGAAGGCGAAAAGATAGAATATGTTGATTTTTGCAGCCTCTACCCGTACATCAATAAGACCTCGCGATATCCAGTTGGCCACCCGACAGTCGTAACTAAAGACTTTATCGCCAAACCCACAGACTATTTCGGTATTATCAAGTGCGACGTTTTACCTCCGAGGAGATTGTATATACCAGTTCTACCTTTCAGGGTGAACAACAAACTGATGTTCCCACTCTGTTCCAAATGCGCGGAAACCATGAATCAAGACGAATGTCACCATGGTGTCAATGAACGTCAGCTGACGGGTGTTTGGTGCACTCCAGAATTGGAAAAGGCTGAAGAAGTAGGGTATCGCATCACCAAGGTATACGAAGTTTGGCATTATGATGAGTCGGCAACATACAACCCTGAAACTGGAGAAGGAGGGCTGTTCACCGATTACATCAACATGTTTCTGAAAATTAAACAAGAGTCTTCCGGTTTTCCAGAGTGGTGTCGCACCGAGGAAGACCGAACCATGTACATCCAAAGGTACCGCGAAAGAGAAGGTATCGTCTTGAACAGAAGCAAGATAACCACCAATCCAGGTCTCAGAGCTCTCGCCAAGCTAAATCTCAACTCGTTCTGGGGAAAGCTGGGACAGAGATCAAACTTTGGACAGAGCACGTATGTTGAAACGCCCGCCAAACTGTTGGAAATGTTGATGGATAATACAAAGGACGTCACAGATCTTTCTTTTGTCTCTGACGAAATGGTTCTTGTCCAGCACTGCGATAAAGAAGACAACATTACCGAAGCACCCAATACGAACGTTGTACTGGCTGCCATGACGACAAGCTATGCCCGACTTAAACTCTACAGTGTTCTGGAGAAATTAGGTAGTAGAGTCTTGTACTTTGACACAGATTCCATCATTTACATCCAACGAGCTGGAGAATGGGATCCACCGACAGGTGATTATCTCGGAGATTTGACGAGAGAAATAACTCCGATGGATAATTACATCACACATTTCGTATCGGGAGGACCGAAGAATTACGCGTACCGACTACACAAACCGGACAAAAGTGGGAACCAAACGGTGTGTAAAGTGAGAGGGTTCACCCTCAATTACAGAAATCAACTGGAAATTAATTTTGACTCCATGAATCGACTTGTTCGGAGAACAAGCGGTCCTCTACACGTCAAAGACCCTCGAAAAATAACACGCAAGGGAGATAGAATATTCAATAGAGAAGAAGTTAAAACGTACAGTTTAGTGTATGACAAACGGGTGATACAAGATGATTACTGTACCCTCCCATACGGCTTCTAAAAACAAAAAATATATAAATAGAAGCTAGATCGTCGGTTACCCATCATTCATCCATTTGAACCTTGAACAATCACATTGGCATGGGCTCTACCAAATCGGACTTGGTTCTATCACTCGTCTATTCTGGCTTATGTACACTACCTTATTTTGTTTTAAACTGGATGTTGAAAAAGTACATTGAAGAACGTAAAAGGAGACGCAATAACCAGCGAGGTCCTATGATATCGTCATGGATGCAAGATTGAAACACCCATTTACCTCTCTCGTGTGCGGTCCCACGCAGTCTGGGAAGACGTTTTTAGTCAAACTGATATTAGAACAATGTGACAGCGTCATATCTCCACCACCAGATGTTATCTATTGGTGCTACGGCGAGTTTCAGCCAGCCTACTTGGAAATGATGAAGACAGTGCCTCAAATTCGCTTTATCGAAGGGATACCTCCAGATATTGGTAGAATAATCGACCCGGCTAAAAGAAACTTGTTGGTGATAGATGATCTGATGACAGAATCGGGTAACGATAAACAAATCGCCCAGTTCTTCACGAAGGGATCTCACCATCGAAATTTATCCGTGATACTGATTTTGCAAAATCTCTTTCATCAGGGCAGACAATCGAGAACCATCAGTCTCAACACGCACTACATTTTCCTGTTTAAAAATCCAAGGGACGCATCACAAGTCAACGTTCTGGCAAAGCAAATGTACCCCGGAAACATTAAGTTTCTTCAGGAGGCATTCACCGATGCCACCCAAGAACCTCACGGTTACCTCCTCGTGGATCTGATGCCAGACACCCCTGAGGAAATACGCATTCGAACGAACATACTTTCATCTCAAGTACCGATAGTGTATGTGAGAAAGGTATAAAAAAAAGACAGTCTTTCATCGTCAGTCATTTCACCATGTCATCCCGCATGCGAAAGAACGCTGATTTTCTCTCTGTATTGCACAAGGCCAACTCGAAACAACAAAAGGGGATAATTGATGGAGCCTCTAGTGACTTGATACAGTGTCTGTGTGAATGCTCGCTCAATGTGTTGAAAGGGAACGTCCAGCTATCACCTAGTCAGAAAAGAAAATTGGCGTTGTACGTGAAACATCTCCGAGCACTGTCCAATAAGAAAACTCCAGTCAAGAAAAAGAAAAAAATTCTGGTTCAGAAAGGAGGTTTCCTGGCCGCCTTGATTGCTCCCTTAATTTCGAGCATACTCCCTCCCCTACTAGGTCTTAAATAGATGGAATCCGTGAAGAAGATGGCTTTAGTCCCTGCTGAGCTATTATCTACCATCCAAAGCCAGAATGCTCAAATGACGAGACCTGTGGTGAAATCATTGACTTCGCTGGATAGAGACATGAACGACATAACGCAAATGGAAGAGTTGCCTGAAGATGAAAAAGTCAAACTGTACCAACAGGTTCTACGCAAGTACTTGTTGTTGCGGGAGAAGAAAAACGAACCGATTCCAATCTCCGTTACGCAGCAATTACCCAACACTGATGCTGTAGCCGATCAGGAATCTCAACCCAACAAAGATGGTGTGCCAGATCAAATTACATCCGAAGTCTTACAAAGTGTTCCCAAGAGCATGCAGAGAAAAGCGAAGCTTCTACTACAGAAGGTTAAACAGAACCAACGGGTCGACTGGGGTAAAAATGGTGAATTAATCATTGATGGACAATCCGTACCAGGCACGCACATCATCGATTTAGTCAATGATTTCTTGCGTAAAAGGAAGAATTTCACCCCCACAGGTTGGAGAGAATTTGCCGAAGTTATGAAAATGTCAAATGTACCTCAAGACCTAGTTGGCAATACAGATCGGTGGTCTTACATGCATACCAACACACTCAAGGGGAGAGTTTCGAAGAGACGTGGACCCCATGTGGTTTCCACTCCCATTCATCCTCGACACACGTGGGTGACGTATTAAATAGAACCTCGTCGCAACCGCTAGATCTCACTTTGGTTCAGTCGGTCGTGATGGATCCACGCTGTCCTGCTTTGCTTTCGTTTATCGAACGTATCCACTGCCTCTGCGCGTGTGAAATAACCACACCCGTAAACAATGACGAAGAAGATGGACACCGTCCTAGACGAACTGTTTTACGATGTCCAAAGTCCTGGAAGTTACGGGGGTTTGAATTCCCTTTATGCTGCCGTAAAAAAAACAAAGAGAGGAAAAAAGATAACCAAGTCGGACGTGAAGAAGTGGTTGAGTAAACAGGATACATATACTCTGCACAAACCTTCTAGACGGTCCTTTAAAAGAAGGAGGGTGGTGGTTTTCCAAGTGGACGAGCAGTGGGAGGCTGATCTATGCGATCTCTCCTCGATATCCAGATACAACAGTGGATACAAGTTCTTATTGACGTGTATCGATGTTTTTTCAAAATATGCTTTCGTCGTACCTCTGAAAGACAAGAGAGGGGCGAGTTTGGTCGAGGCATTTCGGAAAATACTCGGGAAGGGGCGTCGCCCTGACGTTTTGCACACGGACAGAGGAACTGAATTCACCAACAGACTTTTTCAGAACTACCTCAAGAGCGAAGACATTAAGTTCTTTACTACAGGCAATGAGACTAAAGCCAGCATTGTGGAGAGATACAACAGAACCATCAAGGGAAAAATGTTCAGATATTTCACGAAGAACAACACGTTGACTTATCTACCTGTATTAGACGACATGGTACGTTCTTACAACAATACCCATCACAGAAGTATAAATACCAAACCCTCACTCGTTACCTACGCGAACCAGAAAAAGGTCAGAGACATATTGTACGGTGATCTAAACACAGAGAAAAATGGGATGAAGAAGAGGAAGATTTATAAACTCGGTGACAGAGTCAGAATCAGTAAAACCAAACACGTTTTCAAAAAAGGTTACTTACCCAATTGGACCGAAGAGGTATTCACGATTGTTGAACGTCTCAACACACAACCACCTGTTTACAAAATTTCAGATTACAACGGCGAAATGTTGGAAGGTACTTTCTACGAAGAAGAACTTCAGAAAATAGTAAAAGACGACGATGCATTGTACATTGTGGAGAATGTGCTGCGCAAGAGAAAACGTAAAGGTCACGTGGAATATTTCGTTAAGTGGCGTGGGTATGATGATTCGTTTAATTCTTGGATCAGGGACTTGCAACGTTTATAAATACCATTCACACACACGATGACCCGATTCATTTCAAAAGATCATCATGTCTGGAAAGGATTTCTTTTTGACGCTCCCTAGTAATGCCTCGCTCGATGTGTTCCCGAACAACACATTGACAAAATACACTGTCAAACTACCGAGAACGCTTTCGCTAGATGGCGAATGGGAAGTAGCATTGGCCGACATCCACTACCCAAATTCGTGGTACAACGTCGTACATGACGAAAATAGGATCTTTTACGATGCCTCACCCAATATGAGAGATCACGGAGAACTGAAATTGAATCCGGGCTACTACAACTCGATCGAAATGATTTTAGATGCGATTCGAGAAAAAGGTCTACCAGATGAAATACTGATGACATATAATTCGAGGTCAAGGAGAGTGACCGTGGCGGTTGAAGAAGGAGCTCGTGTAATCTTGATGGGTGGATTGGCTGAACTGTTAGGATTTCCCTCAAATACAACAATTACAAACGAAAGACGCACTAGTCCCTACCTTGCCGACATTAGAAGTTTGTATTCCCTCTACGTGTATTGCAATATAGTCGAACACCAAATGGTCGGTGATGTTTCCGTACCTCTCTTGAGAATAGTCAATGTTGAAGGAACCCATGGAGATAGCGTCAATCACACTTACAACAAACCCTACTTCCTGCCGATTCGAACGTCAACATTTGAGACTGTGGAGATTGATATAAGGTCTGATACAGGGGAGAACGTGCCATTTCAACGCGGACGAGTGATCGTGACGCTGAGTTTTCGCAAAGCTCGTCCTTCGCTAGTGTGAAGAAAAAATGAACAGACATCGACCTTACACTCCTCACGTGGGGGTTTATAGAAATTACTACATGAATCAGATTGGACGAGGATCTGTATTTTCTGGCACGAGACTGCAACGCGGATATGGAATCGGAAGTATGTTTTCTGGATTGGCGAGATCGGCCGCACCTCTGTTAACACAAGGTCTGAAAGCAGTGGCAAAACCAGCGCTCGATGCCGGTTTGGGTATTCTAGGTGATGTTGTACAAGGGAAAAACTTTAAAAAAGCGGCTTCGAGTAGAGCAAAGACTGCGGGTCGTCAAATTACTTCTTCGGTATTGAGCAATTTATTTGGAAGACCCTCTCAAACGGGGCGAGGACGCACCATCAAAAGAAAGAAGACAACAACGAGACGTGTCATTTCTTCCAAGGCTAAGAAGAGGAGAAGATCTCCGGATATATTCGACTGAACATCATGGCTTTTGTACACGAACACTCCTGTGAATGCGCAAAGACGGAACTCGATCTCTTTACTATTCCTCCGACACAGACAAGTATCGAAAAAGGAAGTTACGAAGAGGTAAACCCACTCACGAATATAGCCGATGGTCCGATCGAATTTGTAATACCTTCGGCCGGAAGTGACTACATCGATATTGGTTCTACGCTTTTGCACATCAAGGCTAAAATCACGAATGCAAATGGAAGTAATTTGGCTGCGGACGCCACTGTAGGGCCTGCAAACTTGTGGTTGCATTCCCTCTTCAATCAAATCGACGTGTACCTAAATGGAAAGCAGATTTCGGATGCATCTCCCACCTATTCTTACAGAGCCATGATCGAAACGCTATTGAATTATGGAGGCGATGCCAAATCAACGCAGATTGGTGCTGCGATATTTGAGAAGGACACCGCTGGAAAAATGAATGTTGCAAACCCAAGGGCTGATGATGGTGACGCTAACATGGGACTCAAACGTCGATACGCATATACATCACTCAGTAAGACGGTCGACATGATCGGACGAATACACGGGGACATATTTTTTCAACCAAAGTATTTACTCAATGGGGTGGAAGTTAGACTGAAATTACATCGAAGTAAAAATCAGTTCTGCTTGATCAGTTCAACCGAAAATCCAGCATTCAAAGTAGTCATCACCGATGCTACCCTCCTAGTGAGAAAAGTCAAGTTGAGCCCCAGCGTACAACTGGGACACGTTGAAGCGTTGAAACAGGGTACTGCAAAATACCCCATCGATCGATGCGTTATGAAAATCGCTTCCATCCCCGCTGGTACAATGTCATTAAACAAAGATTTGATCTTCCTCGGTCAGCTGCCCAAAAGGATCATCCTGTGTCTGGTTTCTAATACGTCTTTCAACGGATCCTACGAAACAAATCCATTCAACTTCCAGAATTACGGTATCACATCACTGGTTCTCAATGTTAGAGGCGAGCAAGTTCCCGCAAAGCCATTGAAGACAGACTTCACGGCAGCTGGTGGCAGAAGTTGCATCATGGCTTATTACACTCTATTTACCGGTACAAATAAAATGGGTCAAGACCAAGGCAACGGCATCACTCGAGACGAATATCCCGAAGGGTACACAATCTTCGCATTTGACCTCACTCCCGACGAATCGGCCAGCGATTATCACCTCAATTTGATACAAGAAGGAAAGATTGGTCTTGAGATTCAGTTCAGACAAGCATTGACTGAGACTGTGTCCGTTTTGATTTATGCTGAATACGATAACGTTATCGAGATTGACAGAGACAGAAACGTATTGACTGATTTCTAGCTGCGATGGACACGAATCAACTGAATCGTATTCTGTCGACTAATCCGTACACTAGAAACGTGTTCTTTGGCGTTTATGCTAGAGATCAACTGCCTAAGGCTAAAGTGTTGGAGTATCCCGCAGCGTTCGTATCAAACACCGATGATAGTAGCGGAGGTGGGACACATTGGGTGGCTTTTTATCTGAAGGATCCCTACCGTGGAGAATATTTTGACTCGTATGGTAGTCAACCCTACTACGTGGAATTTAAGAGATTTCTCGATAAAAACGTTTGTACATGGGTCTACAATCATCAAATACTACAAGCTCCGTTCTCTACAGTGTGTGGTCAATACGTCCTGTATTACTTGCTGCGCAGATGTCGAGGGGAACCTATGAAGTCCGTAGCCGACTCTTTTACGCGTGATAGACATTTGAATGACCTTTATGTGAACAGATATATCGAAAACGTGACCGGACTCAACCTCCCTATTTATGACAAATATTTTTTCCCACGCAGTTTTACTAGATGACTTATGCTTTTGAAATTTCACATGTATATATATATATATATATATATATATATATATATCGATTTCATATTATTTCTCTTTTTTCTTTTTATCACAGATGAGCGATTCTGATTAGAAAAAAGTGTGTATTGACTTTTCGGTGTTACTCGTGTTTTCTTGTTTTTATCATAATCGAATACTTATCCGCGTTTGAAAATGTATACTTTCTATATACTCAAAATGTCATTTTTATTCGTATATTACTCAGTTTTTTAATCCATTCTTTTTGTTTATTTACTCAAACAAGAAACAAAACAAAACAAAAACAAATTGTATACTTTCTATATACTCAATGTCATTTTTTGTTCTTATATTACTCAGTTTTTAATCCATTCTTTTTGATTATTTACTTAAACAAAAAAACAAAAAACAAAAACAAAACAAAAACAAAATGTATACTTTCTATATACTCAATTTCAATTACTCAGTTTTTAATCCATTCTTTTTGATTATTTACTTAAACAAAAAAAAACAAAAAACAAAAACAAAACAAAAACAAAATGTATACTTTCTATATACTCAATTTCAATTACTCAGTTTTTAATCCATTCTTTTTGATTATTTACTCATTAGTAGATTTCCCTTCTTTGTGTAATAAACTCTGTTAGTTTTCAAAATGATGTGTATTTATTAGTGTGTGTGTGTGTGTGTGTGTGTGTGAGCGCCCTCTACGAAACATTCTGAAAAATCTTTCGTCCACGCCTGTCCAATTAAAAAATAATTAAAAATAATTAAAAATAATTAAAAAATAATTAAAAAAATTATGGTAATTTATGCAAATGTATTCACGATGACCTCGACACGACCTCGTATTCACATCAATTTTATGTATGCAAATGTATTCACAATATCCCATTGTGACGCCATCCTCATTCAAATGAACCCCTTTACGGCCATATCCTCATTTATGCTAATTTATGCACGAATTCCCATTGTGACGTCATTATTTATGCTCATCTATGCATATTCACAATATCCCATTGTGACGTCATCCTCATTCAAATTATCCCCTTTACGGCCATGGACGCTCATTTATGCTAATTTATGCACGAATTCCCATTGTGACGTCATTATTTATGCTAAGCTATGCACGGCCTCCCATTGTGACGTCATCCCTCCCCGTATGACGTCATCGCATCCGAGTATGAACAGCGCCCTCATGGTCGTACCTATAATACGACCTTAACTACTTTTATCGTCATTGTAAGGTCTGTTTTACAATATACACCATAATACAGCATTTCTTTTTGCATTGACCAGTGATAGAAAACAAGATTTAATGCAATGTAATGACACAATTAATATGACATCATACTATGTCAGAGTGTAATAAAAGTATTCCCAGTCAAAATATCTATTGAAATTTTGTGCATGATTTTAGCGTTCTGGCTGCTTTGAAAACCTGACATTCATTGCTAGTTTGAAAGACAACGTACACATGTTCAAATTGATTTGATATATGTGACGCCAGAGCCCATTAAAATGTGTTTGTTTAAAGACAGAATGAGTGAAAGGTTACAGAGTAAAAATGAAAGGTGGGCTGCACTGTGCAACATCCAATATTTAAATCACTGCCCTGGTTTTAATAAAGAAACTGGCTACCATAATCCAGTGTAAAAATTGTACTCCATGGTGTATCTGGGGTGCTCCCCAAAAGGTCACTTATTTGTATTAGTGCATGGAATGCTTTATTTTTCTGTTGTGTACAATAATGAACAGTTTGTATGTATTTGATACTAGTTTAGCACGATTTACGGTAAAAGCCTACTCATAAATTAAAAAACCTAGAATTTATTCATTTCAGGATATTGACCTAAAAAAGGTTGTGGGTCACCAGCATGTTTTTAGAGAAATTGCTGGTTGTATTTTAGTGTAAAGTAGCCATTTTGACACTAATATAACACTTTTACCACAGGCTCCTATGGCAGAGATATTATGCAATATATCTCAAAATCTAACCTGGTGACATAGGTTGAAAAAATCGTATATTGTTAATGATGGAGTACTTTTTATTATGAATTATTTAAAAAATCTGGGTTTTAAAAAGTGTCAAGAAATGCAATTTTTCTTTAACTTTGTATTCTATGGAATTGTTCTGAAAATAGCAATTTTCAAGAAATATTAGGACAAGTTTCTCAAAAAGCGTAACTGTGACACACAAAATAATGCAGTTTCATTGTACCATGAGACAATGGCTTCATGATTGTATATAATAAACTAATGAGCATTGTCATCAGATTTATGACAATTTGTTTCAAAAATTATGACTAGGCTTCTACCTTAAGCACAATTATCACCTAAAAAAACATTTTTAACAGCCATATTATTCTCAAAATGACCACCACTGGTATATTGAAATAAAAAAAAATGACCAAATATTGTACCATCTTTGGTCATGTGACAAATGTCTTATTTCTCAAGACAAAAGTATAAAAACGAATTCGCGTTCTCGAAACCCATGAACCATACCCAGATAGCTGCGTGTTAGTGACATTTAGTGAAATTTTTCAAACTAATTGGATTGTGGGTAATCACAGCCACTGTGAGCGTGTGATATGAGGTTGAATACAACATGTAGTTCACTATGATGCATACATGAATTGGGTGTGATTTCTATGGATCGTTTGCCCTTTATCCTGTACAGCAATAGTATTTGGTCAACGTGCAGCAGCTTGGACGCTAAATGTAGTTAATGGCCTATCTGGGGTCTTGGTTTCTGTAAACGTTTGTGAGATGTGATCCCCAGTAGGCTATAATACTAGCAGTCTTTCGCACACATGTACGAACTTTCATTATAATGTGATGTTAAGATAAGTATTCTCACAGACCATCTATGTACAAAGTTTCATTGAATTTTGATTAGACACAATAAATTAAGAATTGTTATGCAAATTAGGTAATTAGTATGATCTGATTTTACCCCAAACTGAGCAGCTCTTTGCATTGTTCTAGAGCATCAATGTACCAAGTTTCATTGAAATGGAATAGTCTGTGTAAAAGCTGAAAATTTGCTAATTATGCAAATTAGGTAATTTATATGCACTGACTTTAACCCAAAAACTAATCAGGTCTGTGCATTGTCCTAGAACATCTGTGTACCAGGATTCATTGAAATGGATAATTAGTACTTTCGATATCAGTGTAAAAGCCGAAAATGAACTAATTATGCAAATTAGTTGATTAATATTCATTTTCACCCAGAACTAATCAGGTCTCTGCCTTGTTCTAGAGCATCTATTTACCAAGTTTCATTGAAAAGTAATAAAGTAATAGTAGTATAGGTACTTGAAATGTCAAAAGCTGAAAATTGATTAATTATGCAAGTTAGGTAATTAATATTTCACATATCTGTCTGTTCATTGTCCTAAGTATCTATGTAAATTTCATTGAAATGTGATAATTTGTATGAGATATCAGTGGAAAAGCCGAAAATTGACTAATCACTATGTAAATTTGGTTAATTAAATGCATGGATTTTTATCCAAAACTAATCAAATCATCTATTTAAAATGCATCAATATCTAATGAATGGCTCTTTAGATGTCAGTGGGACAGTCATGGGTTAACAGCTAAAAATTGGCTAATTATCGTGCAAATTAAGTAATTAATATGCATGGATTTCAACCACAAACTTATCAAAATTGCGCATTAGCTCTATTAGATTAATATTCATTTTCACCCAGAACTAATCAGGTCTCTGTCTTGTTCTAGAGCATCTATGCACCAAGTTTCATTGAAAACCAACATGCTGTTCTTGAGATATCAGTGGAACAGACGGACACATACACATATACAGGCTAACTGCAAAGACTTCCATTGTGTGTTTCGCACACGGGAGTCAACAATGAAAACTAACAACAAATAATAAGTAAAGTCATTAAGAAAATGCTGGGAAAACTCAAATCAGACAGGTGCTGTTGCTGTCCTATTATATGCTGCATACTTAATGAGATGAGCTGTGCAAGAGATATTGACAAGTCATTGGTGCTTATTATGTATTCAAATTTATTTTGCATTGTATCAGTTTTATCATTATTTTTTTATAGCATATATAACAATTTCTTTCTGTGCATTTGGTATTTTGTTCAAAACATTACAAAATGTCGTTTATCTTCGACATGATTGTCATCACAATGTTCACAGACCCGTTCATCAAATAAATAATATAAATTATATAAAATTGTAAAACCCCGTCATCAGCTAACATTCAAATTCAAATATCCAATATGAACTAGATGCTTGCTAATTGGATAATGTTGAACTATCTTCTAATTAAAATATAAAAATGAAACTAACGTTGAGGTCACATAACCATTTAATGATACTGATTGGATAATTTGAATTCTAATTTTGATTTATAAAAATGTATATTTATAAAATGTATATTTATAATGACTACAGCTTTCCCGACACAATTAGACAATAGGGTCACGTTCTTGGTGAATACACTTCCCAGAAGGACACAACTATATCCGATAATAATTTTCAGTGACGTGGTTAGTTTGACCATGGGCAAAATCGTATGACGATGTTGAAAAACTGTGACCCACTTTTCTCTAATTTGGACATTTTGTTCACGTTTACAACATTTTTGAAGTTTTAAAGCTGTCTGTGAAGTTAAAGAGGGGGAATCTTCACTTGCACATGTGGAAGCCGGCCATTGCGTGTTGTTGTTTACAAACGTCTAACCGTGAGCCTTTGCGTTTTTAGCATACGTTGTTATAGTCATTTGCGCATGTGACGACCCCACTCATTTTGGATGACTCGGATATATTAACCTTAATTTCATGGAAGAAAATTGTGATTAAAATAATTCACTCGCCCCAGTACGGCAGCACAGAACCAGCCATTCTGTACCGGCAGCTCAGAACCAGCCAGTTAGCGTAATGTTAGCGCCCCCAAGTTCCAGTGAAACTATGAGTTAAATTTCATAATACCTGGAATAGCACATACGTGTTAATTCAGACTATTTCGCGCGTTTTACTTACGTCAAATACACTACTCCCTCGTGCTTTAGACAAGATTAACGGCGATAATCAGGGCTCCTGGCCAGGTCCACCACTTTGTGTACGCTGTGACTGTATTAGGAGTTCATAGGTGCATGGTATTACTGAGCTCACCGAGTCACTGTGCTCATATTACGTCACGTATATATAAAATGGGAATTCCGAAGTTCTTCTCGTGGCTCAGGGAGAAATATCCTTCGATAGTCGACAGATATGTGCAGAGAAAAGTAAGTATATATATCAGGTATTCTATCGAAGATTCGCCGACACACATACACAAGAGTGGGGGCTGAGACAATAAATCGAACGAAGAAAAGCATGAGCTTCTCTGTAATTCAGTCGTGTGTAATATAAATCTTTGATAACGATAAATGTAAATATCGAAGGCAGGAATGACTGTGTCAGCGTGTGGAATGTAGAGTCAAACAAACTAATAAATAATGGCGGATTGTCTCAGCGATACTGACTGTAATTGAAAACCTGCGTAAATATCTAATAGCTGAAACGCTGTACCTGTCTGCGGTCCGTCCGGTTACTGACACCGTTACTCTCCGTGACCATTTTCTGTTCACTGCGAGAATCACGCGTTATGCGTGAAATTGAACGTAAAAACAGGACAAACAAAGGTCAAGTGGCGTCAAACATCGACAAACGCAATGTATTTGAGGGACATTTCCATGCTTAATAAGAGGGGGCAAGGGGGGTAGCTGGTACAGATTTACGGGAAATAAAAAGGACTTTTTACAATTTACAAGGAAAAAAAGACGTTTTTACAGTTTACAGTGAAAATTTAATTTTGCAGTGAATTGTGTCATCTAGTCGTTTTACAGTTTCGAAAATGTAATTTCCCTGGATTATTCTTTACGACTTTTTTATTTGGATGTAAATTCTTGTACGTACCGAGAAAAATGACACATTTTTACAGTGTACGAAAAAAATATTTGATTGACTACGATGTACGTCTAGCCTGTGATTACAGAATTACGGAATTTATTTTTTCAATTTACATTGTACGAATAAAAAAATATTGCAATTACGTTGAACGAAAATAACCCTTGCCCCCACCCCCCTAATAAGGCCCAAAAATAAATGTGTTGTTGCCCTCAGCGACCAACCGAAAAATATGAAATACGGGTCGCGTTTTTTTTTTTTTTTTTTTTTTAATAGACCCAAGTATTAAAAACTCACCATTTTAAGCAGTAAAACAGCGTTTTCTCTAAAAATTAACGATCCCGGACCGTTGTTTGATCCCCAGGGTCCCCGGGGGGATAAGTGGCGACTTTGAACCTCGGGTTCATCTGTATTTCTCTGACATGTCCGAATACTATGAAGTTTGAAGAGCAAACACGTCT
This sequence comes from Saccoglossus kowalevskii, assembly GCF_978046115.1. Classification (NCBI taxonomy): domain Eukaryota; kingdom Metazoa; phylum Hemichordata; class Enteropneusta; family Harrimaniidae; genus Saccoglossus; species Saccoglossus kowalevskii. The sequence goes on along the minus strand of NC_140650.1, from coordinate 11,766,772 downwards.
TTTGCATTTGAGGTCATTTTGACATTTGCGATTCGACGGATAGTTGGTGCACAATATTAAAAATATCGCCGCACCAAATAATTTCTAAATTAAATAAAAACATTATTTTGAATAAAAAAACAATACGTTTATTTGTAGTAAATATAATTTTTAATACATGAAATTCACAAAATTGTATTGAATTTACAAAACGTGACATTTTATATTAAAACTCTCATCCGCTTACATCACAAACAAAACGGCGGCTTTTGCACGTTGTTTTAGCGCTGCCAGTATTCTCACTTCCGGGTTTGTCATCGTGTCTACGTACATGTGTACAGCGGTAGCGAACATGGCGAACACGGTATTCGAAAGCAATATTCCTCTGTCGAAGATCGGCCGGTCGATGTGAGCTACGAAATAAAGAAATTCGAGTTCAAAATCAAATTCGATTTTTGCGGCAGACGTTCGACGCGCGTCTTTCGAGACCTCGCAGTTGAACGAAAAATCCCCTATTATGGTCAGTAGTAGGGTCAATACGAGATGATATTTATGTTAAATAGTACGTGACTACGGGGTGCAGTTTGTACATTTATTGATATTAGCTCATTATAATAATTACACGATTCTTCATTATATATGTACATAATACTGTGGTACGAATTGTTTGTATATAATTAAGTGAATTATTAAACCTATTTGTATATAATAAACGATAGCTCATTATTTATATTCAAGATTAATTTCATTATATTATGTATAAACACATTATCATGTTATTGTAATAAGCAAATTATTTGTAATAAATACATAATTCTTCATTATATATTTGATATATATGTATATCAAATGTCATTACAAATTATAAGGTAACTTTAAATTTATTTTTATATAATTAAAACTGCATTTATATACAATTTTGATTCCCATATAATATATATGAATGAATTGTATTGTCAACACTATGTATAAATAATTTTCATTTGTTCAATTATATGATAAATATTGAAATATTATTTGCAAATCATGAAAAAAGCATACTCAAATTGTATATAAATAATTGTCATTAGACTTACATTATATGGAAATAATTTTCACGCTCCCTTTATTATATGTTTTGGTGGGTGAGATAGGGTTGCGTTGTATAGAGTAAAGTTCCAAGAAACAAAATCAAATCAGAGATCCATGAGGTCCTATTTATTGCAATACGTACATTGAAGTCAGAACAAAATCTACTTCCTCCAAACATCTGGTACAATACAGAACTGTGATTGGTTCAACTCAAAGTGAAAGATTCATAGCAAGCAGTAATTAGTAATAGTTACAGGGTTAAAGGTTATGAAAATAGTCGACGAGACCTATATTTAACTTGCAACATTAAATCAATAAAGAAGTTACAATGTAATACGATGTTATATAACACATGTAGACAGTAGAAACTAAAATCTGTAAATAAATTTGATATGTTGATCCCAATCTTCCCAATGAAATTGCTTGACAATATAACCACAAAAGTTTAAAAAACGACGTTATTTGAAAAGAGTGGCTCACAGTTGGTGTTAGCACAGGGGTGTCTATGGTTCAATTTTCAACCTTTTGCAAAATTCAATATGGTGGAAAAACATTTCTTTCCTATAGTGTTTCGCGCTATTTTTCAGACAAGTTACAGGCATCTGGTTTCACCGTTTACAAAATTATTCGCCACGATTCAATTTATATATCATGATGCGTTTTGGGTCTGGACAGGTCAAGGACTTCGTCTGTAAGTATACACGGCATCGTCGGTGTACAGACCGGACCTTATTGGCGCGGTGCAACCCTATTAACAAAATGGTTTAAAATGTAGAGAGTGTATATTTCTATAACTTAAGCCGGCTCGCGAGACTGGAAAAACAAAATACCTTCAGGCGAAAATTATCCGTCTTGCAAATCCTCAATTCCATGCGTAATAATAATAATCTTTATTGCATAATCGTTTCCTTATTTGGATATTGAGTCAGAAAAAGAAAATTACAATAAAGATGAAAAACTGAGAAAGAAACAAAATGGAAGCGCTAAAATTGAAAAGAATAAAAAAAAGAAAAAAAGAAATAGTTTATTTATTTAGGAACAGCAGGTAGTTTTTTGAAATGATTTTTTCTGGCACTGAAATAATTTTTGGCTGTTAATTGCTTGTTAGCATTGTTATCAATTTATTGGTATTTGTGTTGTTGCAATGTATTAAATTTATCTCCTTCAACATTTCAGTTCTCTCATTTTCATACAGCTTGCATTTCGTCTCCAATCTCATTTTGGTCGCAAGCAGTGCACTTTCTACCACTGCAAAGAGTTTGTTTGTATCGTCCTTTCTCTATTTCTAAATTGTGGGCGCTAATTCTCAATTTTGCTTATGCTGCTCTATGTTTTGCATTTGTTACTGTTGTTAGATAATTTTCATACTGGCAATTTTTCTTTAGCAGTTTATATGTGCGCAGCTTATTCTTTTTGTTTTTGTTGTTATTATTATTATTATATATTGTTATTATATATAATGAGGTAAACATTGTGGGTCTTCTGTGCAGATCGCGCTTCACTGTAACCCAGGCTACTTCTCTCCATTACACTAATTTGTACAGAACGTTATAAATAGTAATTCGTTTGTTATGATTGACGATCGAGAAACTTGCAGAAAAGTGAAGTCTTCAGGTACAAAGGTTAACTAGATATAGTTTAAAGGTCAAATTACTCTGATTGGATAACGTTCTTGCCTGTCATTAACATAAAAACTAGTATGAAAACACACTAGTTCCTGCTTTCACCTCAGAGGGCGCGGCAAAAACGTCCAGTCTGGGTGATTTCGCGGTTAAAGGGGATTTCGCGTTAACACCTCCATTTCGCTATTTTTTTATTTAATTTTAAATAAAAAAAAAATCGCCCAGACTGTGACAGTCTACATCCATCTCTATGCCAAGTCTGTATGCTTTATGGACTAGCGTGTTTTCATTCATTGTTTTTATTTTTAGCCAATATTTTATCATTTGTTCCATACTAGTCAGTAAAATAGGGTGTCTACCTAATTCTAAAATACATGCCAAATTACTGGCTTTACAGTTTACCTGTAAAATGTATTTGCAAAATTTGTTATGAATTTGTTCAATAGGTAGCCCACTATCAAAAATATCTTTTATATGTAGTACGCAGTCACTTATCCAAATTTCGCTGCAATAGATCAGGATAAATTTAACCATACTATCAAATAGTTTTAGGTATGTTTTGACTGGAATATTGTTTTCAGAGTTAAGCAGAGCCTCAGTAGTTTCCTGGTTCAGATTTATCACCTTTTTAAAGACCGGGGTGATAATTCCTAGATTCCAGGCACTTGGAAATTGGCCAGATTAGATTAAATAGCCTTTGAATTGCTTTAATAAATGTATTTCTGCCTGATTTTATCATTTCATTTGTTATGCGGTCATATCTTGGAGACTTTTTGTTTTTAAGAGAACCAATTGCTGTTTGTATTTCTAATTGGGAAATGTGTGTTATTCATATTATTTAATTCTTTAATTAAATTTTCCCTCATTATCATTATTATTTTTGCTGAGAAGTTTAAAATGTTCATGCCATTTTGTTTCGGGAACATATTCACAATCATTATTGTCTTGTCTACCTTTAAGTTCACTTATTAGGTTCCAATATTCACCAGGGCATGAATTACTCCTTTTATCTAATTTACTCAGTAGGTTCTTTTTATTTTCTCTGTCCTTTTTTTAACAAGTTTTTTTTTATATTTACGTTTCAAGGAATAACAGGTAGTTCTCAGCTCTTTGTTGAATAGATTAATGGATAGTTGTGTAGACATTTTATGTAAATCTATTTTAAGACTCGAACATATCAGGTCATTTGTGTACGATTTGGGATAATGTTTTATGTATTTTTTTTTGTTTTTTAATTTTACGTTTTTTTAAGCTTTTTCCAGCTGCCCTGTGGTAGATATTAAAAAAAATATCAGTAGCTTCATCTACTGCGTATGTGCCCACAAATGAAAATAAAAAGGAGGAGCAGTCTTGACATTTGCAACCACCACGCGGCGTTACTTGCGTGGGAGTGTCTGAAAAAACGACTACCATGGCAATGGTGGTCAAATTTGGTTGTGAATATGATAGAACGAGAATCAATTTATAGATTGTGTTTAATAACGAAGAACACACCAGTAAATGTAAATGACGTCTTGCAATGACTAAATGTCAAAGAGTAAATAAATCATTGTCTTTGTTTAAATGCGCACACACAGCCCCCCTTCAGCCCACAAAAATGACAAATCAATCGACAAACCTAGCCCACGTCAATGGGAGAGCCCCCTACCAATTTTCTTGATCCGTCAGTGTAACTTTCAATTATGGCACAATTCCAGAAATATATACAGTACTAGCGATAGGCGTGGTTGGTAAGGTTACGTGGGTGGGTATTTACATTTAGATTCGGTTTTACTACCACTCTTGTATACCGCCATGTAAGTTACCTGCAATGAACATGGTGTTACGTATCAACGTCTACAATGACTAATGTGATATTAGTTATACATATTTAAAAAGCGGTGGTCGCTGCGTTATGTCCAGTTCAGTGTTTGTTTACACGAAGCTTCGCTGCGAGTGGCGCCCTTCGCGAGCCTGTATCGCCAAGCAGATACGAGGTTTGGCAGCGAGACTAATAGTGCATGGCTGGAAAGGCCTACCTGCATCACTCAACACTCTTTCCAGACCAACAAATTTAGAATCATCTTTTTGTGCTGAACAAGAAAAAGGGTATTAACATTCATCATTTTGAGATCAAAATTGTGTATAATTAGCGTTTATAAGTGTACACTATAAGTCACCAAGAATGATATATCAAACTAATCGGCTCGATAATGTAAAATCTGACTAAATAAAAATGAAAATTATGAACATTGTCTGAACTTTAAAAAAAAAATGGCACTATTATTCCATATACATGTACATCACATAGAACAAATAGAATAACATGTACAAGTTCTGGATTTTCTGTCCCCTTTTTGCTTACTGCATAATGAAATGAACGCCGTAATTGTCTAGTCCTTTGATATCCGGATACCAATTTTGCAACAAACATCAAAGAAAGGACATATTAAGTGGGATTCAATTATTAAATATAATTATATATTACTAGAACTTATTTTAAGATACTAGTAATTATTTAAACAATAATAAACACACCCCAGCGCCATATTGGACGAGGAGATAGGTCTATTGCAAGATAATGTGTGAAGCGAAGCCAACGTATTAGCGCATCTAGACTCTTCTTCGAATCCAATATGATGTAATAGAGTGATTAATTCCATTAAGATTTCATTAAGATCACCGCCATCATAGTTAAACAAATCTAGTAAAATTTGTTTTTTGCTGCAAAATAAAGTTTGTTAACGTTACATATTTCCCGTAACTCGAAGTTCGGTTAACTGTTTTTAGCCAATTCAGCAATAAAATCAGGCATGGAATGAACAAGGAACTAGCTGCATCAACTGATTGCAGATTCACGCTATTTTAGGACCAGTTTATTGCTACAATATTTTTAAGTTCCATTTATCATTATTTAGTAAATAAATCACGAAACTATTTATTATATACGTAAAATACGTGTCGACCGACGATTGACATCGAAACGTTTTAAGCTTCGAACAAACTACTAGAGCCATGTGCGTCAGATTGGCGTAGAGAGTCATTATGGAATGTGTGTGAATGCTACCGAAACGAACATACAAAGTTCGAAATCAGTGAATGATCTGGTTTTCAAATATATTTGCGACAAGCTTAACAGCATTAAATATTCATTATACATCATGTCATAGATAGACATATATATTGGTTTGACGATCCTATTCAAAATGGCGGAATGGTGGCCATTTTTGTGCTAACAAATCATCAAATATCAAGTGTTTCTGGCATTTATGGATGGATTTCGTTCAAACTTGGAACATATATTAGACATTACACGTTTCTGATGCACATCATTTACTTTTCAGATTGGATTCAAAATGACTGTCTGGCGGCCATTTTGTTTTAATGAATGGGCTTCTAGACCCATATCTCCGACTTTTTTTGACTGATTATGTTCAAATTTTAAATATTCATTATACATCATGTCATAGATAGACAGATATATTGGTTTGACGATTCTTTTCAAAGTGGTCAAATGGTGGCTATTTTGTGCTAATGAAATCCTCCAATATCAAACATTTCTTGCATTTATGGATGAATTTTGTTCAAATTTATAACATACATTAGACATTACAGGTTCCTGATGCACGTCATTTTATTATTCAGATTGGATTAAAAATGGCTGACTGGCGGCGATTTTGTTTTAATGATTGGGCTTCTGGGGCCATGTCTCTTGAATGCTTTGACTGATTATATTCAAATTTTATATATTCGTTATACATCATGTTATACACCACATTTTGGACTCCCATGTGGGAGTCAATGGAGGTATTTGCGGTTAGATGCTTGGGATAAGCCTTATACATGTTCAGTTTATGTGCTAATATCTAATTTGCATAAATTAACAATTTATAGATACTCCACAATTATCTTGAGTACCAGTCATCCAATTGTAATGAAACTAAATACATAGTTGCTTTTGCATATTAAATTACACTTCCTAATATGCATAACTGTAATGTACAAAGAAGTGTTTACTTATTTATTTATTTATTTATTTATTTATTTATTTATTTATTTATTTATTTATTTATTTATTTATTTATTTATTTATTTATTTATTTATTTATTTATTTATTTATTTATATTGCAGCAGAGTGATGGGTTTGATAATTTATATCTGGATATGAATGATATAATACACATTTGCTGCCATTCAGAAAATGGGTAAGTGTTTGTGACTGTAAATATATTTACAATCTACCAAGTGCGTTTCAGTGCTATATTTGCACTTGCTATATATGTCTCTTACAACGAGGATTCAATTTGTTAACACTACAATTGTCTAATTCCTTGTTGCATCAATCCAAATGGTTGATAATCAGTTCAGTTCGACAAATGCATTGTGACATTGTCATACACTGCCTTTGATGACAGATTATTATTGATTCTACTAAGTGTTGTGTCACTAAATGACCAAAACTAATTATTGCAGGTTGCTCATGCTGAAGCCATTTAAGTTTGAACTTTTCTGATCAACTTCGAAATACACGTGGGAAGAATGACAATTAATTTGCATAATTTTTCACCTATGTAAATTTAACGATGTTTTTTTCCATGTACAGCTTTGCAAATTGTTAGAGCGCTTGAAAATAGTTTACCTTTGGCAGAGCTTTGCGTATAACATTATACTAAACAGACACAGTAAACTCATTTAAAGATCAAGATTTTGTGTTAATATTTTCTAACTTGTGTTTTTAAGGCCTCTGCCCATTAGCGAAGAAGAAAAGTTTGAAGGAATGTCTAAATTTATAGATACATTGATGGAAATAGTTCGTCCAAAGAAAATGTTGTTTATTGCAATGGAAGGAGTCACGCCATTTGCAAAAAATAATAACAGGAGACAAAAGAAATTCCTAAATTACAAGAAGGATAGGTTGGTAACCTTAAACTATTTTTTCATTTCTAGAATGCTATGTATTTTTTAGTATTTACTATTACGAGTCTGTTAAATGGATTAATCATAATCATTAACTCAAAATAAATTGTACATTGTATTATTGGCAAGATTTGTTTGTGGTCAACTAGCCTGCATACCCGTCGTTTGTACACATCCAACTGTTATTTTTGAAGGCATGTACTATCTTACTTTCATTAACATATCCAATGTTACGGCCATTTTAGTGAATTATATTAAGTTCCCAACTAAGATTTCTTTATACATGTATATCATATGTACTGTACTATTGCACAGATTCTTTAAATATAACATATGAAAGTTCTAGTTCAAGGTGTTCTTAAGCAAAGGGACAATGTTCATCAAATACATGTGACAATTGATGTATGGCTTGTTTGTATCATGCAGGGAAGCAGAAGCTGGAATAGAAAGAAGATCGGCAGATGAATTCGGATTTGACTATAATTCTCTTTGTCCAGTAAGCTGTTCTACTTGATTTTTCTAACACGCTAAACGTTCCTATTTAATTCATATTCTGGTTGTTGATGAATCTGAAGTTATTATTATTTTTAATTGTTGTAGTTTTATTATAATATTAGTTGTGTTCATGTATCCCAAATATCAACAGTATCGAAGTGATACGTTTGCTGTATGCATTTATAGGGCACAGATTTCATGTCTAGACTTCATGTTCACCTACGTGCGTACATTGCTGACAGAATCCGAACTCAACCTAGATGGGTTGGTATCAAGGTATGTTCAATGTATGACGTCATCTATTTATTCTACTCTAATCAATATGCTGAACATACGAACCACTTGGGATTTTCAAAGAACATTGTTATTTCAATTTTCATTTTCGTTTCTTTTTACAGGTAATCTTGTCAGATGCCAGTGTTCCAGGTGAAGGCGAGCATAAGATTATGGAAATAATCCGAAGCCAGAGAGGTATTATCAGTGTCAGGGTTTTTGATGGAAATTAATCGCTCATCCAGGCTCACAAAATGTATCGTTAAGTAGTTGATTTCATGTTGTGTAATATCTCAAATTCTTATTTCTTTCTACAACAGCAACACCTACACATGACATTAATACACGACATTGTATCCATGGCAACGACGGTAAGTAACGCTGACAGTGTGCTCTCAAATGTATATCTGATATGACTCTTTATTCATTATTACTATACGGTTTCTCATTTATGATGACTTCTAATAAAGATAGCCAAATGTCATATATTTCAAATCATAAAAAATCAAGTATTTCCGCAATTCCGGAACAGGATTTCGGCCATAATGGCATCTTGGTGTTTTTTTTAAATAAGATTCAAAATCAAGCATTTTCACTATTCTGAAACAGGATTAAATCAACCTTTAAACATAAGTTATACATCAGTCATGTTCTGATTCATAATTGTTGACTAGTTTCAATTTTGCACCCTATTGCACGACTATTGAATTGCATGACTTGGTAGTTACTTTGCTATTCCACTCAAGCAAGGGATGTAATAATGTTTGAGCAATGTTCGTATTGTCATGATTAATATATACATCATATTCCCATAATAAAATTCTCTTGTTGTTCCTGTTAGCGGATCTCATTATTTTGGGTGAGTACACAATTTTCTCATGCAAATAATGTAATATTTCTCCAGAGAAATAAGAGCTTGTATTTACCGATTCATTAGGATTAGATTTCGTCATATTTTTAGAACAATTATAACAATGAATGAGTAAATGTATTATTGTTTTATACGTGTATATGTGAAATGTATTTTCAACCATAATAGGTCTGGCAACCCATGAACCAAATTTCTCAATCATCAAAGAAGAAATACCTCTCTGTGATTGGTGCAATAAAAAAGGTAATCCTAGATTTAATTGGAATGATATTTTGAAAATAAATTAGCAATTGAAGATTACTGTTTATTGGCGAACCAAATAATTAATTAAATTTAGGCACATGATAGGTCATTGTTTTTGCCTTCAAAAATGTAAAAAAAACACGTGTGCGAAACTTTACAAATATTAATTACCCAGATAGCTTGTGGAAGTGGAAGTGAAAAATTAAAATTACTATCCCTAAAACAGATTCAGTTTCTATTCTTGTTGGAAGAACATCCTCAGACTGCAACTGTACACTTCTACATAAAATTCCCTGGTGATGGGAAGGCGTGGGTATGGTTCGAACAATTGCTCATGCGACCATGATCGTTGTGACATTATTTAGTTTGATAAGATGAAATGTATCAGTGTGTGAATATTGTACTATTGCAGGGCATATAGTGAGAGACTGTGAAAACGCACCGAGACAAGAACGTGAGGTAAATTAATTTTGTACAAATATTGCAATATATTTAACTAATACGAACTTTCTATGGATTATCACATCCTGTGGTGAACACCATATAGCACAAACATTGTATTGAACTGTATAATCATATACATAATTATGAGGACCTGTTTTAAAAAGTGTCAATTAGTCTAAAAGTCTAAAGTAAATAAGTACCACTTATAATACTCTCGTGTTTCAGGTTGTACAAGAAGAGAAGCTCATATTCGTACACTTAAAAGTCCTCCGAAAGGTACGTTTGTGTAATGTGCTGCTTTATGTAATATTCATGTTAATAATATCATGCGCTTAAGTATTGTACACCATATATTTTACAGTTCTGTACTTCGTTATTACTAATTACAGTGTCTTGAAAAAGAAATGTACGTATCAATCCTGGGAAGCGGAGTGCACAATATCAACGTGAGTAAACTCAATAGCAAAATCGACATCTTAAATATGTTTGTTAAGTTTGTCAGCTATATCTGTAAACTGCACGTTGCCTTGATGGACATTATTATAGTACTGACAAGTTGTGTGCATGCTAGAGAAGATTACATTTGTTTTACATAATCTGATTCATGTTCTGTGTGCAAACAACAGTTTTTTATTATTCCTCAGCGTCACTAATATGACTTCCACGTAATTCCTGTCAACAATATTGTACACATTGTGAATGAATCTTACAGATCCAATATCTTTGTATTTGTCAACTTCCGTCATGGCTATACACTTACCATACCACTGAGTGACGACCTCATGTGATGAAATAAGCATAATTGCTCCTAATTTCAAATAAACATTACTGGTATTCCAAGTTTACTTTTGTTGTTGTATTCTACAGAGAACTATTGATGACTGGGTGTTTTTATGTTGCCTCCTTGGCAATGACTTTTTACCAAAATTGCCTTCACTGAATATCAAGTAAGCTATTCCAATTATAACAATTTAATTACTTGAATTGTACTGATCAAGATCGAATAACAAACAAGTGGCAAAAATAAAACACAGTATTTTACAGCAAGGTATTAAGTACAAAAATTAACAAAATAAATATGCAACATAATGACTAAAAATACTAAACTCAATAAGATGAATAACTAAAGACATTAGACAAATTTGCCAAAGATTCCCAAACTCGTGCGGGTTTAGAACGTTAGCTTAATACCTAGGTATCTGGCCATGTAAACAAACAATATCTTTCAAACTACATCTCCCCAGAAGCTAATGAAACAATCATTTTGTTTCGTATGAATACCGGTTTTGTCGCCTCATTCTGCACCTTTTGTAATTTAGACATTTGGGCATTTGTTTCATCATTCTGGTTGGAAAGATATCCAAAACACACCACTTCTTGGGTGTGGATCTGTTAAGAATTACGACATAACATATATGGAATTTGCCAGTTTTACATATACCATTAATATATCTATATACATACATACACTAGTATGCCTAAAGTATAATACTTCCATATTTTCATATTACTAAATTAATGACTAATTTATTTCTAACCCAGAGAGGGGGCACTTGATAGGTTGGTACGTATGTACAAGACAGCTGTTACACACACCATGGTAAGAATACATTATTAAGTGCTCATTAATAATTTCGACTACCATTACATAAAAATGGGTTGAAACCACATGTAATATGAAATTATGGCACTCGTAAACACAAATACTGGCCACAAATCAACGTGATGATGCTTATAAAGCAGGCTTTATAATATCGTACTCTCAATAAGTCTAAAATGTCTGTCTTTACGCCAATAAGTGTTATACGCAATATTATATGTAAAGGTGTGGGATGGTGGTGTGATACTGACAACATCAATTGTGCAATTGGATTTACCAAATTAATGCAACAGTTTTATTATTTTAGATTAATGACCTCAAGTCTAAAATAAGAGAATTATCATTAGCATTGGATGGAAAATCAGAAGAAATAGACCCAGATGACGGAGACAAAGTAAGAAAATAACATGGGCATATCTCGTATATTAAAAATAATAATCACATTACAGCGTTAACCTCTATGCTCTATATCTCAAACTAAATAATAAAATGCAACATATAACAGGCGATTCGGCACGTGACATGCATAATTAAGCCTATATATCTAGGTAATGCTGTATTTTGTTCTCAGTCATTATGTGCTACCTAAACATGTATTTTCATAATGACTTTTAAGGTGACCCAAACGCAGAGTGTGAGAATAGACACGGAAGTAAATCAGGTAATATTAAATATTGCATAATATTTTTACAACCTAGGATACTCTCAGGAATATCTCAGTATTGCATTTTACTAAATCATTTTCATTGCCAAAACGAGAAGACTTTTTCATTATTTAAAATGTGAATATTGCATCATGTGGTTGGTTATTTGTATTAGAGCAAATATATTAATTAGAGTTTGGTAAAGTTTGGTATATAATGTTGTGGGAGGCCATACAATCTGGAATTATAAGATGTAGTTAAAGTTTTATATTGCAGGATATCTGGCGACACTAGCATCATAAACACCAAATACTACTAGTAACACCGGGTGGAGAGAAACGACAAGTCCCTGTTGTCACCAATGACGCTTACTGTGAGCTTAAAGGAATAATAATATTATTATGATTGTTTCCCCAATACGCACTGCGCAATCATAATATTAGTTTCCAGTCAGTGTAATCACCATTAGTAACTACACCGAATAACTGTTTCGATCCGCTTAGGTGTTACCAGTAGAAATGCTTGATACATGAGTGAATACTATAAATTATAGTAAGCTTTGTATATATTAGTAAGAATATGTATTTATTTTCCATAGCGCTACCTTACAGATAATGGAATTGTGAATTTACACATGTTACAGATGATACTGACAGGTGAGAAATATACATACCCTTAAATTAATTTGATCCATGTTTTTATAGCATGGTCCAATAAGCTGCATTTATAACAGTTTCTAACATAATTTGGTTTGCACTCAGAGCTAGGAAAGGAGGAGGACGTCATATTCAGAGAGAGGCGTCAGAAGAATGAAATGGTGGGTAGTAGAAACAACCGATATGAGCAGAAATGACGAACATGAAAACTCCATCAACAATCACACATTAAAAACTGACACTCAATATAGCAGAAAATATTGTTCGGGGAAAGTCATTAGATAATTGATAATATTCTCTTTACTCAATATTTGACGCACATTTTTGAATCGAGATGTATAATGCTGTGCTGTTATTATTATAGAAAATGTACATTAAATTTATTTTTTGCAGAATTCCAAGTACAAATGTGAGATTCAACACGAGTCAGAAGACAATGTAAGGTAAGATTGAGATAGTGACTTAGAAGTACATTCATCGATATCAGCCATTATTTATATTGTACAGCAAACAAAACAGACACTTTTAAATTTAAAACTACAAGTTATCATAAACATTAGCATAAAGAAGAGGTGGAGGTGCATTTATTATATGACATTAGTAAGAGCATTCACAAACGTGTTTCATACGGTTTAATTGCCAGGCTAGGTATGGATGGATGGAAAGATCGATACTATGAATACAAGTTTGATGTGTCACCATCACATGAACCTGAATTTATAAACAATTTGGTGAGTTTTTATGTTCGATAGTAATAATTATTCAAATTTTAATTGTCACATGAATGAATTCAGTGGTTGTGTAGTAACTTGTAATTAATATTATTGCAGGATTACGCGATTGTGTTAATACCAATTTGGTGAATTTAAAGATATAGTTATTCATTTCAAATCTACTTAAATAATTAGATTCAGTGCTCTATCCTGTATCAATCATCTTATATTGTTGCTACGCTTCATATTACAGGCTGACTCTTATGTAAAGGGTCTATGTTGGATATCAATGTATTATTTTCATGGCTGTCCATCCTGGCAGTGGTTTTATCCATACCATTATGCTCCATTTGCTATGGACTTCAAAAATATTACCCATCTACAAAATGACTTTGAAGTCGGCGAGCCAGTAAGACTTTTTCTTGTCTTTTCATTGGATTAGTTGAGAAGCTAATTCCATGTAGTATACAACAGTCACTGTATCAGTCACACTGGATCACTTATGCTAGCTATAATGGTCAAATGCAAATTGAAACCTAGGGTCTATGAATGAACTATTATTTGTTAAATATTTGTGTAAGAACTACTAATTGTGATGCATGTAAATGTAATTCCAGTGACATTCTACAAACGTGGACTGTACAATAATCACGTTGTACTTGTTTACAGCTGAAACCGCTTGAACAGTTAATGGCGATATTACCACCTAGTAATGATCATTTGTTACCAATAACATGGAGACCTTTAATGATCGGTGAACCTGGTGTGAGTTTATACAATATATGATATTCTTCAATTATAATTTTCTTTTGTAATATATATGAAACACATTAAATCCTGATTACATAAGTTATTCTTATTTTGCAGGATTCTCCTATTAGAGATTTCTATCCTGGTGACTTTGAAATCGATTTGAGTGGTGAGAGATATACAAGCCAAGGTACAAATACCTGTCATTTTAGCATAGGGCGTAACACAACGGAATGACAATCATAATATATATTTATATGAAATGTAGTTCAAGACTATCAGTTAGTACTATCCATTTCCATGGGAACATAATAGAAAAGGGGAGAGCACTAAGTGCCATGTTTAGATACAATAATGGTCATTCTAATTGATGTGCATGTAGACATGCTAATACGAACAGGGACAATATATCATACATGTTAACATTTCAGGTGTCGCGCGAATTCCTTTTGTGGATGAGACGAGAATGAAAAAAGCACTAGAGGGTCTACAACTGACAAGAGATGAAGGTAATGTTAAACAATGTTGAAACGTTTTGTCAGTGAAGCAGTTCATTAATTCTGCATTCAATAATCAAATAATATAACATTTGCTAAATGGAATATTTCCAAGCGTATCATTCTACATAGTATTTTATAACAACTCTTTATATGATTTCCCTGTTACAGAATGCAGAAATAGGTTTGGCAATGACGTTGTGTTCTTAGATGTAACCCACCCGGCGTATGTATTTTTTAAACAATTTGGCAACAACAACGACGATGATGAGGTTTGTGCTCAAATACAATTGCTGTAAATAATCTACAGTATAATCTTCAAAAAGATTTTTTTAACGTTTGTATTAAACAATGAATATATCCTATGAGCTATATTTTGCGGTCATTGTTTCTCATTTATATTGAATTACAAATAACACAACACAGATGTACACATAGTTGTTTTTGTGTTTCTTGTTGTGTTGCTACGGGTCCGCGAATCGCATAACGTGACTAAACACAATTAATGCAGTCGTGAATGGATGAAATATTATTTTGTTTGGAATTACGTTCAGTCCTTTTAGAGTAGTTGCTAGTGTCACTGTGGGCATGGAATTCAAATTACGGGTGCTCTTACTGTATTTGCTAGTGTTGCTCTGGGCATGGTATTCAAATCACAGGTCACATTAGGGTATATGCTAGTGTCACTGTGAGCATGGTATTCAAATCACAGGTGACATTAGTGAATATGCTAATGTCACTATGGGCATTGTATTCAAATTACAGGTCACATTACTGTATATGCTAGTGTCACTGTGAGCGTGGTATTCAAATCACAGGTCACATTAGTGAATATGCTAGTGTTGCTCTGGGCATGGTATTCAAATCACAGGTCACATTAGGGTATATGCTAGTGTCACTGTGAGCATGGTATTCAAATCACAGGTGACATTAGTGAATATGCTAATGTCACTATGGGCATTGTATTCAAATTACAGGTCACATTACTGTATATGCTAGTGTCACTGTGAGCGTGATATTCAAATCACAGGTCACATTAGTGAATATGCTAGTGTCACTGTGGGCATGGTATTCAAATCACAGGTCACATTACTGTATATGCTAGTGTCACTGTGAGCATGGTATTCAAATCACAGGTGACATTAGTGAATATGCTAATGTCACTGCGGGCATGGTATTCAAATTACAGGTCACATCACTGTATTTGCTAGTGTCATTGTGGGCATGGTATTCAAATTACAGGTCATATTAGGTAGTGTAAGTTTTCTAGCAATATATGCCTTATCATACAAGTTTACAGATTGGTGTGGTAAAATGTTTTTAATGTACTATACCATTGTTTTTTTCCCAAGGGATGTGTAGTATTAGATGCAGATAAATGGATACTTGAACAAATAGAACACCACGAAAGTGAACTTCATTCGCGACTGTATACAAAGGAACTAGAGGTAATGCAATACTAATTATAATATATATATATATATATTATAGTTTTATATTTTCGCTATATAGTAGATAATATTTGGCAATTGCTGTCCTAAGAAACTATTCGAAATAGGTAGACGTTTTGAGCAATGGTTCTTTATTGATAGCAATGGAAAAAAATATTTAAGGTACGCAAGAACACGCACAACTATAAAATGGAAATATAGCTGCAAGCAGCGATTACCGGCTTTGGATGCTATGCCTGCGTTAGCGCTGAAATGCATTCATGCAACAGAGTTATGGCATTACACGTCTGTAATATCTAGGGTAATGGAGACATATACTGCGATTCGTTTACTATATACTGTAGGCAAATTGATCACAATGTATGTCGATCTAGTCACAGCATGGTGAACTGATTACACTATATGAATTATATGACCACATATGGTCATTGAACATCTTAGCAATTTCTCTGTTTCAATGCTTTCAATATAGCGTTATTTTCATATCTCTAACTTCAATAGTGACCAAGATATTATAGATATGCATATTTAATGAGTTCTATGACCATATATAGTCATTGAACATTTTAGCCATTTTTTTTATTTCCAATGCCTTCAATATAGCATTGGTTCAATGTTTGTACTTGCAATAGTGCCTAAGGTATTGGGGAGATGCATATTTAATGAGTTTATGACCATATATGGTCATTGAACATTTCAGCTATTTCTCTTGTCCAATGCCTTTAATATAGCATTGGTTTCATGTTTGTACTTGCAATAGTTCCTAAGATATTAGGGATATGCATATTTAATGAGTTCTATGACCATATATGGTCATTGAACATTTTCGCAATTTCTCTAGTCCAATGCCTTTAATATAGTATTGGTTCCATGTTAGTACTTGCAATAGTGCCTAAGATATTAGGGACATGCATATTTAATGAGTTCTATGACCATATATGGTCATTGAATATTTTAGCGTCTTCTCTTGTTCAATGCCTTTAATATAGAATTTGATCTATGTGTATGCTTGTAATAGTGCCTACGATATTAGGGATATGCATATTTAATGAGTTCTATGACCATATATGGTCAGTGAACATTTTTGCCATTTCTCTTGTCCATTGCCTTCAATATAACGCTATTTTATGTTTGTACTTGCAATAGTGTCTAAGATATTGGGGAGATGCATATTTAATGAGTTATATGACCATATATGGTCATTGAACATTTCAGCTATTTCTCTTGTCCAATGCCTTTAATGTAGCATTGGTTCCATGTTTGTACTTGCAATAGTTCCTAAGATATTAGAGATATGCATATTTAATGAGTTTTATGACCATATATGGTCATTGAACATTTTCGCTATTTCTCTAGTCCAATGCCTTTAATATAGCATTGGTTCCATGTTTGTAATTGCAATAGTATTTGAGAATTTAGAGACATGCATATTTAATGAATTCTATGAACATATATGGTGAACGAATATTTTGGTCAATTCTCTTGTCCATTGCCTTCAATATAACGTTAGTTCCATGTTTGTACATGGAATAGGACTTGAGGTATTAGAGACATGCATATTTAATGAGGTCACATGACCATATATGGTCATCTAATACGTTAGTCACATCTCTTATCCCATAGCTTCAATATTGCACTGGTTGCATGTACCTATCTGTATAGTGCTTGAGATATTTCAAACAGAATGTACAGGGCCCTCCCACCTTTCCCATGATGCTTTACAGGATACAATAAAAAAATATGAAAAAACATTCTAAAATCATTTTCTAAAAAACGGCTCATCGCCTGGAGAAGCCGTTTGGAAAAATAAATAATATGGCACTTGATCTTTCAAACTTACGCAGGGTTAGTGGATTAGTCAAAAATTATGTAAATGAGATGCAAAACAAAATTTCCGACAATTCTAGCAAAAAAATGTCCTGTGGCCGCTAAAGTTTTTTTTACTGAAATTTGTAGCCCTTGTCCCACTACTGCTACCATAAAAAACTGGAAGCACTCAGACCCTCAGAAAGGTGTGCAATTCGGCATTGAAAATTTCGCCTTTAATCCAAGATGGCGGCCGAATGACGTCACATATCAAAAATCGGAACTTTGACGTTTTAGAGAATTGCATATAGATTATGTCTGTGAAGTATCAGGTCAAGTGGGTAACCCGTCTTTGAGAAGAAGAGTTTTAAAAAACGGCAGATTAAAAATAATAATAGTAGTAGTAAACATTACATTAACAATAGGCTTTCGATGCTGAAATGCATCGAAAGCCTAATTACTAAAATATTTCACAATATATCATATATACACCCACTAGGTAGTAATCACAAGGAATGTGTTCGACAGTTTGTAAATTCCATGTGGTTCATTAGAATTACATCATATTTTAATTTGTTGTTTGGTGTATATTTTGAGGCACATGTACATTAACATGTATAAGTGGTAGTATTATCTTAATAAACAGTGATACTTGCTGTGTTGGAATTATATGCTAACAGTAGACAATAAAAAGTACTCAAATTTATAATGTCAAATCCGTTTACATTGCTTGTAAAGTTTTTATGTTTTCTATTTTGTATATTTTACAGATTGATTACTATGCCCGTGCGCAGCGACTTGAAGAGATCCCGCTTCTTAAAAAAGATTATGAGAAGTTTGTATTGATGGAAAGAGAAACCTGGGATAAAGAAGAAGAGAAGAAAGTAAGTGCAGTCAATTACAATCAAGGTATATCACATGCACTATGTGATGACTTTTATCCAAGATCATATCTAACATCTCAAATATGGTTGATTTACTATTGTCTTATTAAAGGGCGGTGGTCGTCGCGCTGCATCCTCTTCGATATGGGACTCATAGCGACGTATACAACGCGCGTAATATACATTTACATGATATTCGAACACGCGCTGCGGGACGACCACCGCCCTTTAAGAGTTGTATAACATTAACATACACATTTACAGATTAAATGCGTGAGAAACCTGGAACATTATTTTCCAGTTGCCCCTTTTGGCAACTTAACACTTGCTCTTTTGCATCTATATTAATAATACTCTTTGTGTTTATATATAGCTTTGAAATCATTTTATTAGTACATATATCATTTGTATATTTATAATACCCACAGTGACATTATTTAAATATTTTACTGAATGAGCTAACACAAAGTGGTTTTTATTTATGAAAATTAATGGCATTCCACTCAATAATGTGTTTGTATATGTTACTCGTATATATCACAAGTATACTTTTATGTATTTACATAAGATGCGGTTATAATAGTTGTTCTATTTTGTATTTATTGTGGAATATTTGATATTCTAGGTTCAAAATTTGAAAGAAGTGTGGAAATTAGCCAAATTAAACAGAAATCGTTTGTCACGGATGGTGGCCAGTAAAGATGAATTTGTAAAAGGATTGACCCACGCCAGAAAGTGTGTATACAAGGTATTTGAATTACCTGTTAACTCTTAATATTAGTCGCTTCAAGTAACCACTTCAAATACTAATATAAGTTCTATGATCCCAGGAAAAACTTGCAATCTTCAAGACTATGTATGATAATGAAAAGAAAATACGACTTGAACAGCGAAAAGTCGACCGTAAAGAAGACCGCCGACAGAAGTGGTTGAAAGAAAAGAAAGAGGAAAAGCAGCGTAAACGCGATGAAGAAATAAAAAGAGGTATCTATCACATAAAATACTTGCATATCATTGTGCAATGTTTTAAGCCATATATGATATCTGGACGTGATCACTATTTAAAGTGCAGAATTCTTAATAAGATTCTTGTTATTTCTTTGAGCGAAATATGTCAAAGAAATTAAAGCATATTTATAGGTGAAACCCGAATTTGTTTCCATCTATCTATGACTTTGTGATTTCCCAATAGTGTTAACATTCTATAAGTCTTTTTAATAATAAATTTGTCAAAATACATACAACTAAGTTTCATAATTCACAAATCTAAACCACAGGAAATGACTTCTTGTGTGCTAACCACAGCTGTAAGCTATTGTGTTATTTGTGCATTGTTGTATCGTTGACTTTTTGAATTCGTGTGATGAAAAGTTACAACTAAATATTCGAACAATTTTGAAAACAGATAATATTAGGATTAATCAGTACACCTTTTGTGAGTGCAACATTAATGACTGAATGTCATAGACCACACGTCTTTCATTAATGTTATACATGTGTAGTTAGTTTTCACGTACAGTGTCCCGTACGCTCGTAATTATTTCATTTTATGCGCGTCTTCATTATCTCTCAGTAAAACAGGCCAAAGACGAAGAAGAGTATAGAATCAGAGTTGCCAAGGCGAACGCACAAGCTGCAAAACAAAAAGCTAGGTAAGATGTGACATTGATCATTGCTTTGAAATTGATTCCAGTCCAAATGAAAATTATATATATTATGTCTTCTTCATGCTATCAATATTAAAATTATTATCAAATTATAATATAATATGCATTCTATGTTGCAATTATTTCTTATTTTTCGCGGTGATATGTGAAAAAGGAATAGTTATATACTATTTGATAAGAATCCTAATATTGTTAAAATATTTAAAATATTACTTTTAATTCAGTGAATTGCCCGTTTAATAATAGTTTCCTTTATATACGTATTGTACACGTGCGCAATAACATGCTCTGTAATGCAAAAATTCGTAACTGCAAGTAGCATTACATATATACCGAGTTAATTATAAATATTGGTCTCATGTCAGCTGCAGAAAAATTGAATGAAATCAGTGAAAAGATGTATTACACTTTTGGTAGGTATTTGTTATGTTCTCACCTACAGAGATGAAGAGATTGAAAGACGAAATGCTACACGTTCACGACAGTCTTCAGTGTGAGTATTAAGAATGTTTAAATGATTTTAAACAAAATGTATATAAATTGTGCATTATTGAAACTAATCCTCAATTTGTAGCTTATGACAGTAATTGTGTATTTTCAGTTCAGACGATCGGACCACTGACAGCTGGAGACGATCGCGACAGTTTACACCTCAAGATTCCAGGGCCAATTATAATACACTTCGTCCACAATATGACAGTGCCTATAATCATAGTTGCCCAACACCACGTTACCAAAGTACTAACAGTACTCGGGGATATCGTGGCTCACGTTACCAACGTGATGATAATCAACCACATAATTGGAGAGAGGGAGATTCAAAACCGAGTGAACACAAGACATCATCTTCAAATTATAACCGAAAAGCCGGAGATGTGGACAAGGATGGTGATGGTGGCTGGATAACTGTTTCCAGACGATAGACTTGAGAGATAAATCATTTAGTGCGTTAATTCCATGATTTAAAAATAACATCTTTAGTTTTAATTGTCGCAAGAACAGCGTGTTTATATTGAAATATATGATGAATTATTGTACATAAGTTTAATAGGTTTTTTATAGTATGCTCTGATTGAATTCATATATTATCTAACTTCATACACTGTTGAATTATCCCAGTTTACTTATATTATGGCAATTACCTATGTTGAAAATAGTTCCTTGAAAAAAGTGCACAAAATACTATATAATTTCATATTGGAGGGAGTCGACCGAATTGCAAGAAAAACAATAATAGGCAGGGTGGGCAAGAGGTATAGGGAAGGTTGATCTGTATGCAAGAAAACAAAATACAAAGAATATTATGGCTAAAACATACAATAATCAGAGAGGCAGATCATGCATGGAAATACTTTGTAATAGAAAAATTAAACAAGCTAGGTGGGGAAAAGTAGCAATGTAACTCTTCCACCATACTGTTTCAGGTGAAGTTCACTGAATTCATGACGGACTGTGATTACGTGAACAGAAAACCATGGTATACAAAGTAATGTAGATCGGATTCTTTGGAACAACAAGTCTATTTTATTAGGTTAAAAACCAAAATTTTACTAAATTAGAATTAGAATTTGTGTCAGATTTGTATATCGATGATGATTTGAAACAGGATGGATGGATGAAATGTACAAAATGATTCCAAATTCATCAATTGACACAAAAAACACAGGTACCTGGTAAACTGTGTGCTTTTCCTAACACACAATTTGTAATGGATTGCTTAGAGTGTCTTATCAAGAAATGTACACATTTATTGAATGCCCATGAAAATAAAGAAATTACAAAAAATTGATACACTTAAGATTGTATTGTTGAAGTTATTATAGGATAATATATTGTCTAAAACGTGTTCGAGAATATCAACTTGCAATATAACAAATTATTATATGTTTGATAAACTATTAATGGTTGCCATGCCCAGTGTCTTGTATTAAGGAACAACGTCATGCTCAACAAATATGCTCAAGTAAATTATCTAATTTATTTTATTTTGTGTAAAAATAAAAATCCAGATTTTTGACAAATACATGATTGTGTTTTAAAAACCAGAACCAAATGATAAGAACGCACTTTTATAATCGTTACCCTGATCAGTCTATAAGACAAACTTCCGCTGAAAGTAGCCAGTATTACGATAATCAGTAATACCTTTTCACAATTTAGTTATTTCAGGTTATATGGAATAATTACCAAAGACTAAGATTCTATATATTTATCATTTCTAGAAAGTTTTCGACATTCCGCGGGGTTGACGTAATCAACGTTTACAATGAACCTTTCGGGCAGTTAAACTGAAACATTTTATTTTTATTGGTTCTGTGAACATCCAAGATTTTAATGACAAAATGTTCATAATGATTCTCCAGAAAATGTGTACATTAAAAACCATTCAACTTACGCATCTTACGCATCTTACTGACGCCTAACAGTTCTATGTGATGATAGATGATCACAGTAGTTATGTATATACATGTACTACCGAACATTACTCTACTTACTAATTTGCGTAGTCTGTTGAATCACGCTCACATTTAAATCGTTCCGACACAACACTGAACAAGTATTGGTTACCCGCCAGAGATTATCTTATCCATTCAAGTTTACCGACAAATTTGGAATCGAAACTAGATCTCTGATACATCGGGGAACTACAAATGTCGTACAATTGTTAATGTATTGTCAGCAACTTTGAAAACAAGTCCCCGTTTGTATTTTGGGCACAAGATAACGCATGAATACCGAGGCGATATCCAAAATATCGACCACCGCTAAAGTATGATATTACGAATATCGCTGAGGTAGCAATATGATAATTTAGGTACATACACCTAATTTTTGTATATGCATCAACTGTAACCGACAATAATATTGGATCATTGTCAATACTGGTACATTACGTAATACTTTTCAAAGACAAACAATAAGCTATTTATCACATTAAAATTGACCACAACATCACATGATATGCATATGCGCTCATCAAAAGCCTTGGGAAAGCGTTGATGGTGCCAAATATATATGTCCGTGTGTCCGATAGGGCTGGGCATGTCGGAGATGTTTAACCTGCATTTTTAAAAATAAAGTGACCATCAGTCGGTTATTTTGAACCCAATCTCAAAAATTAAATGGTTTACATCAAGGTCCCATTATGTTCAATGTGCCATGTTTGAATAAAATTTGCTCTTGCACGACTGAAATCCACTTCCGGAATGATGAACGTGTGTGATTTGGAAACATTACTTGCCTTAAAATGGCTGCCATTCGGCCATCTTGAATCGGGTCATAATATGATGCATGCGTGAAGTTTGTTACAATCATGTGCGAGATACGGACGGATGCACGAACGGGCACATAGAGCTAAACCCACAAATCCATGTTTTCAGACTACGTCCAAACGGGAACTAAAAACAGTTCTAGACATGTACGAGAAATGGCGTAAACATTAATATTTGAGAGATTTCAGTTTATTTGATTTACGTTACGATAGTCTGTATGTTGAGTATGCAGTACTGCAGTAAATTAACTAAGGGCATGTTGGTATCAAAGACAGAACGAATCGAAAATCAATTAATTATGAGTCAAAGAAGAGTGGGATATACTGTAGAATAATTCTTTCAGTAAAAACATTCACTTAGAAGAAGTGGTTGATAAGAAAAACATATTTGCAATATATTACATGACTCAATATGGTAGAACAGGAAAGATGGCGACCTCCATTCAGTATGCAAATCACATTCCATGGTGGTGGTCATAGTGCTCCACGGAATGGCTCTTTTTGGTAACCAGAAGGTATGCAATACTTTTTTTGTCATATATAATTATGAATCCAAATAAAATACAGTTTTGATGTTAGTTTATGTGCAGGGCACAGCTCGTGCCTAAAAGTAGGCGAGAAATCGTATATCTGACACGCGTAATTCAAATGACGTTCAACCACCCGTAAAATCTATGTGTTCCAGTCTATTGATAACAATACGTTTTCAGTGCAGATAATAGTGCATTATGAGATGTTAACACATATTAATACAATGATGTTTATGTACATAGTAAATTTTACTCCAATAACGTTGCCTCGCACAACGTATTTGTACTTTTCGATAATTTCATTTACTTTTCTACTGTAAAGAAAAACATTAATAAACAGTTTGGTTGCACTACGTGTTTAGGTAAAACAACCGCTGAAATATACCTTTCATAAATCAGATAAATTAACTGCTTATGGCAGAGGTACTATTTCGTAAAGCGCAAAGGCATACAAAATGTCAGATATAGGATTGATAACCGAAATAAATGAACACCAGTATCTCGAAACAATTGCATTTATTTTATAATGGTCCCATAAGGTATAAAACTAAATCTGTAGAGATTGGATATAGCTTGTGTGGTCCTCGGTCATACGGCGGAAGCGTCCGAGCTTGCGCAAAAGCCATGTTCAGTCCATAAAGTAACAGGTCAACTGCTGTGTATACGCTGTGACTGTAGGTGCATGGTATTACTGAGCTCACTGAGGCACTGTGCTCATATCACGAATATAAAATGGGAATTCCGCAATTCTTCTCATGGCTCAGGGAGAAATATCCGTCTATCGTTGATAGCCATGTGCAGGGGCGTCGATCCATTCTGAAAAGTGAGGGGGATACTTTTGGGTCCGCGTAAGCGACCAATGTCCGCGCTTGCGCGAACAGGGGGGTGTCTGAGAAGTGGGGACTGCTTTATGTTCCGACATATCTATGTTCCGACACCACTATGTTCCGACACCCCTATGTTCCGACACAAAGTATACTTGTGTCAAACTTAATCTGACTAGTCGTGCGTGACCTTTTACTACCTTGATATAACCAGGATGATCTGCGGGTTAATACTTGAAATTCAACTGTAGTGTAGTCCGGCCATGATGCTCGAAAGTCCGTGAAGGCGGGATCTTGCATAATGTTATCGGATAAGTATCAGAGAATTATCAAACAATGTTGCCCATTGTATCATTCTAATACTTCGACAATTATTTGACAATATCCGTGTCTGTTGGATGTGGTTCCAACCTTAAATCCTCCGATTGCCTAACTATCGAAGTTTTAGATCGATAATTATCGGAGAATTATTTTACCTTTTTTATGAAAGTTGTACTTCGGTATTCATTATTCGCGGAATTGCAAGGTTGCCGTTTACATCCGGTAGCACCTTTCCAAGTTTATCTACATATTAATTAAAATCATTTATTTATTTATTTATTATGCGAGAGATGAATAGGCACTGCATTTAGCATTCCGTAGTGTTTGCATAAGTTTTTGAGATTGCCAAAAAATACAAAGGTTTCACACTATCTTTTTCCATTCCTATATTGTGTGTTTTCGGCCAACATTCCTCGTTTACCTCCACACGTTATACGTTTTCCTATCAATCTAAGACTTTGATAGGTCTCAGAGAATTCCATGTTTAAAAAAATTAAACCACCACCCAGCTGTAGACCCTGTCTAATACCAATCTAAAACATCGAGAATTATCAGATATTTATCCAATAATTCAAATGTACAATAGGCCGGCTTCCTCTAATGCGAGGACATTGCACAAGTTTATACTACCTCCAAATTTGATGCATAATTCATCGTTCAGGGTTAAGGTCCATATTAGACAGATTTCCGTCAGGAAGTCAGAAAGCACTATTCTATTTTATTCTTCGTTGTTCTATTGCATTGTTCTGATATTCCTCTTTATTCTGAAAATATTCCCATATGTTACACTCGTAAATTACAGTTGGGCCACACTGATTTAATTTTATTGATGACATCCTCTGAAGACCCCAAAACTAATGCGAGAGAGCGAAAAAAAAAATCCTGCCAAAAAAAAAATGTTGCTAAATCCACAGGACTACGGAACTGTTATTACGAATTGAACCACAGTGTATCAAAAAAACAACAAGTCTTTATTTGTAGGAGGCACATGTTGATGTAGACATCTCGTACTGTATTACTGTCACAGGTATCATCATCTTTGATTTTGAAAAGGCAGGAGGATAAGGCAGATGTTAGCTTTGCCAAAGGCATACACATCAACTCAATAATAAAGAAAAAAATACTGTGTTGTATTGAAAAAAAAATATTAAAAATGAACAATAAGTTTGTCAACAGCAACCAGGAAATTAACTTCTTTGACATTCAAACTACAGCTTTTAAAGTGACACTTCAGATAGACTAAGTGTAGACACAAACTACTTCAACTATGTAACAAATTATAAGAGGCTCGATATTGTAAAAAAAAAACACCAACAGAGAGTCAACAAAAATTTGGATGCAGAAAATTATGTACATGTATCTTGATGAAAATTTGTCATATGATCAAAATAAGGGGACTTCGGCCGAGGAGCTTCCGCTGCTTTCGTTGCAGTTTTGTCGACTTCAATGCGGACAAAGCAACCGAACTGACTTTTTGTCTGTTCGACTTTTAGGCCACCATACACCTCCATTCCTTTCCCATTTCTCTCATCGTATAGCTGTGTAAACG
This sequence comes from Saccoglossus kowalevskii, assembly GCF_978046115.1. NCBI lineage: Eukaryota > Metazoa > Hemichordata > Enteropneusta > Harrimaniidae > Saccoglossus > Saccoglossus kowalevskii. The sequence goes on along the minus strand of NC_140650.1, from coordinate 11,739,714 downwards.
TCACATCTCCCTGGCCAACGTCAATTGCGTACCAGTCTACAACAATCCCTCCGTTTTACCCCTTAACTTTTATGCTCACGTATTTTGGTGCCATGATCGCCACGACAAAATTGGCATGTTTTGAGACAATTTCCTTGCCATAGGTCTTTGCGCTTTACGTAACGCGCATCTAACTGTGCGGAGTTTGGTTTTGAGTTTAGAGGTAGTCCAAAATGAATTTTACCTGTTTAACGACAAGTCGGCGCTTTGCGACAATATGAGTCGGCAAGTTCCGGACAGAAAACCGATCTGTGGAGACTCATCGTCGGAGATTTTTTTTTTGTTTGAGACCAGGCGAAAACTGATGCGCGCGGATGTCATCAATAAAATTAAGTCGGTGTGGCCTTGGTATAATACACAATTTAAATACTTATCCTTATATCTGCCAAAACATGTATATTCCGTATTTATACTTTACATTATTTCTTTGTCAATATCCTCCGTGTTCTGCAGACGTATTTGAAACTGCCTATTCGCTCCATTGTGCAGTCGTCGATTTTGTATTTTACGTTAATAAATAAATAAAATATTGAGAAAGCATAAAAAGACTTATTTTCAAATACATGAATATGTCATGACTAATTCATTTTATCATAGACAGGATTTGCCCAGAAAATGCCATTTGATGATTTTGAATAACGTATAATAAAGTTAATGAATTCATAATGTCAATAAGTAATGGATTATACGATGTAATATCCAACGTAATACTTGTACGCTACATCAATATAGCTTTAATTTGATATATAACATGATAGTGTTTGTCTGAGGTATTCCTATTTAATATGTGACAGGCTATTACGTAATTATATCTTTGTATAAGGTTGATCCCATAAAATTCCCCTTTTATTTGACGCTGTGTATAATTTTTTAAAGCTAATATGTTTACCCTGATTTTCGGGGGCAAAACGGCTCAGATTCTACAGCCAAAATTGACCAAATTAATTCCCATGTTTCTGTCTATTTTATGGCATGTAAATTTGACAGCCTTGTCTTAATTTTAATTGTACAGTCAGTATTCTGTAACAAGACTGATCGCGCTGAACAGAGAAAAAACATGTTGCTATGTTCTACCATATGGAGGGGTATTTATCCATTGTTGGCTTCCGACCACTAGCGTACATTTTTCCATTGAAAATATGGCACATTCTGGCTGGCTCAGAATGTATTGAATGATCGTCAAACATAAAAGTACTAAACAATGTAATTTAGGTCTCCCCGAGTACAAGTTTTCAGGGGCCCACATGAAGACTGTCAGGTACATAGTTTATTGTTGATCTGAACGTTTGGCAATAATAAAAAAAAAAATATTTTGCGTCTGAAGCTTGATAGGATACATCGCGTCTGAGAATATTGCCGACGATGATCACAAAAACACCTCCATGAAAGCCCATGGCCAGAAGAGTGGCAAGTATTATAATCCGGCATAGTTATTTTTTAATGTAAAGAAATGTAACATTGTGTTACAAAAGGTGGGCGTAGAATAATATTTGAAGAAGAATAATGATATTTTTTCTTATAGTAAAGAGATAAAAACGCAGTGAAATGTCAAAAACGTTTCTAAAATTTCGTAGGTGTCAGAACCTAGGGTTGTCGGAATATAGGAATGTCGGAACATAGGGGTGTCGGAATTTAGGGGTGTCGGAATATAAGTGTGTAACCCCGAGAAGGGATGTGCCCCCCTCAGAAGGTAGAAATTTTTGAAAAATGCAACCAAAATGAAGTCATTTGGTGCATACTTGGGGATTTTCACTCTTGATCATTAAGAATACAGTACATGTACACAGAACCAAAGGCCTTACACAAACGCAGGCTTTGATATAAGCCTATTATTGATATTTGGGTAAGTCTAGAAAGTGGAGGGGACAGTTGATATTGTGTCTCCCATCCTTCAGAAAGTGGGGGGGGGGACGTGTCCCCCCTGTCCCCCCATGATCGACGCCCCTGGTCATGTGCCGACAAAAGTAAGTATATAATCAGTTATCGTAGGCTCGTAGTATAGACAGAATTGTGAATTAAAACAATACATTGAAGTAAGCAAAACATTAGCTCCTCTGTAACTTACTCCCGTCGGTGATCAACGTATTCCGAATTTAACAAATTCTAATATTAATTATAATATCGAATGCAGAGATGGGTGTGTCGGCGTATGGAAGGTAAATTTGGGGGTAAAGTCCAACAACCTATAAATAATGGCGGGTTGTTTTGGGTCAGTTATTTTACCGAGACCGTTACCTTCGGTCCATATTACGGATAGTTGGACCTATACAAGTTGATATTTATGTTAAATCGTACGTGCGTTTATTGTGATATATTGACACTGAACACTCACCGAATCACAGAAATTCAATTGTATACTTTAGACATCTGACATGTATCGTGTGACGTGTATTGGTGTCCGTATTGTTTATACATTGCGTAATTATTCTGTAAACTATTTTGATACCGTACTACCTGTCACATACTCGTTATTCAAAGGCGAATAATACAATGGAGCGACTGCAACTACACCACGCTATATTTTCTGCATGAGAAGGTCTTGAATAGACCTTCAAAATGTTAACGAAAAGACTATTTGTGGTGTACGTTTAAATGTATGTACCCAACATTAAATACAGTACAAGCGAACGACGTGATTGTGAGGGTCACGTGGGATGGGCATTTACAACTTAGGCCAGACTTTTATTATCCCTTGTTTCGTGAACCCGCTGAATGAACAGGAGCCGAAAATGAAATAAAAATAAAATTTTATTTCAGCGTAATTTCTCGCGCCCGCCGACTTGTAAGCGCAAAAAAAATGCTTACAAAATATTATTTTTATCTTCATTTTTTTACCGCCCGCCGCATAGCAAATCCAAAATGCATTTTTGTGGGAGTATCATGATCAAAGTACCGAAGTCTCGCGCAGATGAGAAACAAGGTTATACATGGAATAACATTTTATTTCATTTCTTCTATATACTTCCCTGTAGCTGACCTTTGTCCTGCAATATCTGCGAGTGCAGAGTTCACGCACTAGTTACCTCCGTTTACATAAGACAATAATAATAATAATAAATATAGCTGCATAGCAGCAATCACCGGTTTTCAAGACCATGGCACATGGCCAAGTCACATGCATAGCATGGCCGTGTATGACTGTTTGCAATAGCCCTGAAAATTAACGTTGGTTCCATGTTTGTATATGTGATAGTGTTCGAGATATTATAGCCATGCATATTTAATGAGTTCTATGACCATATATAGTCATCGGGTATGTTTGTCAATTCTCTTGTCTAATGTCTTCAATATAGCATTGGTTCAATGTTCCTACTTGTAACAGTGCCTAAGATATTAGAGACTTGCATATTTAATGAGTTCTATGACCATATATGGTCATTTAAAATGTTGGTCAATTCTTTTGTCCAATGCCTTCACTATAGGTTTGGGTACATGTCTCTATCTTTAAAAGTGCTCGAGATATTATGGATATGCATATTTAATGAGTTATATGACCATATATGGTCATGGAATGTGTTGGTCAATCCTCTTGTCCAATGTCTTCAATATAACATTGGTTCCATGTGTGTGTTTCCAATGGTGCCTGAAATATTAGAGACATGCATATTTAATGAGTTCTATGACCATATATGGTCATCGAATGTGTTGGTCAATTCTTTTGTCCAATGTCTTCAATATAGCATTGGTTCCATGTTTGTACTTGCAATAATGCATAAGATATTAGAGACATGCATATTTAATGAGTTCTATGACCATATATGGTCATCAACTATGTTGGTCAATTCTGTTGTCCAATGTATTCAATATAGCGTTGGTACCACGTTTGTACTTGCAATAGTGCATAAGATATTAGAGACATGCATATTTAATGAGTTCTATGACCATATATGGTCATCGAATGTGTTGGTCAATCCTCTTGTCCAATGTCTTCAATATAACATTGGTTCCATGTTTGTGTTTGCAATAGTGCCTGAGATATTATAGACATGCATATTTAATGAGTTCTATGACCATATATGGTCATCGAATGTGTTCGTCAATTCTCTTGTCCAATGTTTTTCAATGTAGGTTTGGGTACATGTCTCTATCTTTTAAAGTGCTAGAGATATTATGAATATGCATATTTAATGAGTTATATGACCATATATGGTCATCAACTGTGTTGGTCAATTCTTTTGACCAATGTCTTCAATATAGCATTGATTCCATGTTTGTAGTTGCAATAGTGCATGAGATATTAGAGACATGCATATTTAATGAGTTATATGACCATATATGGTCATTGAATATGTTGGTCAATTCTCTTGTCCAATGCTTTCAATATAGGTTTGGGTACATGTCTATCTTTTTAAGTGCTAGAGATATTAGAGACATGCATATTTAATGAGTTCGATGACCATATATGGTCATTGAATATGCTGGTCAATTCTCTTGTCCAATGCTTTCAATATAGGTTTGGGTACATGTCTATCTTTTTAAGATATTAGAGACATGCATATTTAATGAGTTCGATGACCATATATGGTCATCAACTATGTTGGTCAATTCTTTTGTCCAATGTCTTCAATATAGCATTGGTTCCATGTTTGTACTTGCAATAGTGCACGAGATATTAGAGACATGCATATTTAATGAGTTATATGACCATATATGGTCATCGAATATGTTGCTCAATTGTCTCGTCCAATGTCTTCAATATAGCACTGGTTGCATGTTTGTACTTGCAATAGTGCCTGAGATATTAGAGACATGTATATTTAATGAGTTCTATGACCATATATGGTCATCGAATGTGTTGGTCAATTCTCTTGTCCAATGCCTTCACAATAGGTTTGGGTACATGTTTCTATCTTTAAAAGTGCATGAGATATTAGAGACATGCATATTCAATGAGTTCTATGACCATATATGGTCATCGAATATGTTGGTCAATTCTCTCGTCCAATGTCTTCAATATAGCCATGGTTCCATGTTTGTACTTGCAATAGTGCATGAGATATTAGAGACATGCATATTTAATGAGTTTTATGTCCATATATGGTCATCCAATATTTTGGTCAATTCTCTTGTCCAATGTCTTCAATAAAGCGTTGGTTCCATGTTTGTATATGCAATAGTTCTCAATATATGGCAATACAATGTGTATCGTATTAAGGGCCCTCCCCCCTTTCCCATAATGCATCATTGCTCACTATTTTATATAAAATGTGAAAAATATTCATAAATCAACTCCTCCAAAACTGTTGGTCGCACTTTCATGATTCTTTGATTAATCGGTAGTATGTATGATGTTCTTCAAAATTATGGCGTGGAATTTTGATACGATCAAAATTATGCAAATGAGATGCAAAACAATATTTCAGAAAATTCTAGAAAAAAAAGTCACATGACCGTTCAACTTTTTTTTCATGAAATACGTAGTTCTAGGGCCAATGCTTCTTTTAAGCGAAAGTTTGAGACTCCTAGACCCTCAGAAAGGTGTTTAAATGAGCATGCCATATTTCGTCTTAAATTCAAAATGGCCGCCGTACCACGTGACCAACATGCGTCATCTTAGGATATGCACTAGATCTCATCAACCTTTACAAACATATGAAAAATTTTTCCAGATATGTGCAACGGTGTCGAAATGGCGCTTAGCGAAAAAATCTGGCGGAATAATAAAAAACATAACGATTACAATAGGTTTCCAAGACATGTGTCTTGAAAACCTAATAATAATAATTTTTCTTTTTTTCCGTGAAAGTAAATCGTAAGTGTATGTCAATCATTAGGAATATAATGAAACTAGACCAGGCTAATTGGATGTAGACCAGGCTTGTATTTTGATCATGTATCTTTGTAAACTACTTGCATATGGTTTGCATGTAGATTGTCGTCATTGTCACAATCATCCTGGGTAAAGTAATGTGATAGGTAAACTGTTATCCACATTAAGAAGAACACACTATATACGAGAAAAAATCATTTTCATCACTGCATTTTTGCCCCCACATACACACATTTACATATACCATAGCTTGGAATTGTGACATGTGTACAGTCATTTGTAGTAGAGTGACTGGAGTGATACAATGAACACACAGAGGTGAGTGGTGCAACCCGCGCACTGTTCAATCTTCACAGTAAAATCTTCCCGCGCCTCCGAATACAGACAAAACGCCATGTATCACTGAGAAATAGTGACGCAGCAAATTACGCTAGAGATACACACCGCTTTTCGTTGTTTATTTTATGTTATTCATAAATCGATAATTTTGACGTCGTTAATATTTGTTTGCCATTTAATAATATTTATTATGGGCAGGATACAGCTTTTGCAGGTACGTATCCAGTTCATAAAGGTTTTATCATAGACTGAATAGGTGGATTAACAATTTCACCACGGCGTTTTGTTTGAAATGATGACAGCCGCAGCGTGATACGGGAAATTATTGCCCTGATGTGAGGGCGCTCTTCCAATAGCGTTACAAGGCCGGGAGGTATACATGTTAAAGGGGAACCGCTCAATCCCTTGGATTGCACCAAGTGCTCATGGGTAATTAACTCCGCCTCTGTCCACTGAGTAAATGAATGCTTATCTTTCCCCCTGTACCGCTAATCCCACAAAACAACAACTGATATAAACATCCTAAGAACGGATTACAAATTGCTTGTTTAAATATAACATAGCAATTGAATTTCAAACAAATACAGAGCAGTCTTCATGTGCCATGATTTGAAACATCGTGCGCACGGTAATTTATACATCGTCTGAAAAATATGACGCGGAAATAATTCAAGTTCATGATGGCCAAGCGGTGAGGGGGAGAAGAGCGTTCTGTCAAAACAATTTTACCGTAGACTCAATTTTAACAACCAATCTGCAGCGTTGTATTTATTATAAATAAGAATCCAAAAAAAGAATATAAATACACACATACACTCGATTAAATTTTCTGGACATATATGTGACGCATGAACGAAAACGATCTATTGTAAAAGATATGAATTGGAACTGCCTGTGACGTGTTATCTGGGTGCCGTTTCGTTCTACAGTCAAATACAGAAACAAAAACTGATTTATTTTCTTATGCCAAGACCTGGTTGTTCATGCATTTCAAGCATGTCGTATTAACGTCTCGTACTCTGTGGTGTGTGCTGTGGAAACACCCGATTTCGCGGTTTTGAGCTGTCGAAGTATTTCGCGAAAAATATAACAAAGGGGAACACCATACGAAGCAGTCAGGCCAATGTCTTGTTGATATCCGAAACTTGGAACCTCTAACAGAACGGTTATTTCCTGCACGCCTACCAGTATTACACAACTACCATTTACAGCTCATTGCGTCTGACACTTATTCACTGTACCCCTTCCTTTTTTCAGACTGTCTAGAAAGTTATGCAAAAAGTTTCATCCCTTAGAAAACACAAGTCTTTGCCGTACGATCAAAAGAAAAATGTTCACATAGTAGTAACCAACATCGTTCTGGCATTCCTAAAAAAACACTGCATTGCTTAGTAGCAAATAATCACGGTAGCGCAATCCGACCATGCTACGTTTCACAATTATTATTATTACTTGGTTGTGATTATTAATAAAGTACAAAAGGTAAACTCGTTGAGTTGTTCTGAAATGCAAGTAAATTTCAATTCCGGTCGCATGCAAATGCTCGACACCTTATAAGTCAAATCGCTAATCAGCCAGTCAAAATACTCGGTGATGCCAAAGTGTTCAAATTACCAAAAGGGAGGAGATTTGCCGATGTTCCAGCTCGACCTCTGGTTTTGATGGGAAGACGGCACGTTTTTTTTTTTTTAAATCAAAACATTAGTTGTTTTCGATGATAAACTGACCATTTGAAGACTATTTTTACGATGATAACAGCTCATTGTCGAATCGAAGCTTTAACCATTCACGCTAACCACAATAAACGTCGTACTCAATGACTACGGTAAAATTCGTAAGATTGTGGGTCTGGAGTGACAGGGGTACCAATGAAAGTGTAGCTTTTTAATGAAAATCACAGCTTTGACACCGTGCAGCATAGCTTGGTCAAGAAAAGCTTAGCTGCAGGAATGAAATCCACTAGTTTTGACATCGAGAACTCAAGCTTTGAACATATTTTGATGTTGAGGGCGTACACAACATGGCTGCCCCCAAAAGCAGTGTTAGCGACGGTAAGTATTTTACTCGTTTTCTCAACAAAATCACCAAGTTATGCTGTGTAATATGACGCGATAATTGAGGTTCAGGTTCAATTTCATTTCTAGAAAGTTTCAGCCACCATACAATCATACAGTTCAGTGCCTTGTCCACAACATACAAACTTCAATGACAATGCACATGGTATCAGTGAACATTTACAGTACAAGATTTATAGAGCAGAGGATGACCACGAGATGATAAGTAATGGTGACTCTCTCACTGAATCATACCAATTGCAGAAACTGCTAGAGAGACAACAGAAGACAATGGAATGCATTGTGTAGAATCAGTTGGAGATAACCAAAGTATTAGCCATTCACATGAGTTTACCAAAACATGTGTTTCTTACATTTGATGGTGTCCCAGTTACATAAATAACATTTATAAGAAACTTTGAGGTGAACATATAACAATTACTGATAGGATGATAACGTCACACTATCATAATATCTAATACTGCACTGGTGCAGCTAAAGATGCAATCAACATTTTCCTCCAGAGAGCGGATATACTGAAGCCTGGATCATCCTCTCTTCAAGCTTTGGTCTGAGACACGTCATAGTTCATGCTACAAATGACAAAGTGGTTAAAGGCCCTCACATAAAAGCATCCAAAGTTTCACAAATTGGCTCGTGATATGAAGAATGACCACCTTAGTTCAGAGTGAATGAATTTATATGCTTACATCAATTCAACGAATACCTGGTAAAGGTTGTTCCCATCATAGTCACAAGCAGATTGGGTCAGTGTAGGAACTAAAAACTGAAAGCCTGCATCAGATGGTGAAAATGACAGACCAAAGTAGTTTAAGTTGGACTATAGGGACGACCATGAGGGCGCTGTTCATAATCGGATGCGATGACATCATACGAACAGCGCCCTCATGGTCGTACCTATAGTCCATCTTTAGCATAAATAATGACGTCACAATGGGAATTCGTGCATAAATTAGCATAAATGAGGACCAATGCCGTAAAGGGATCATTTGAATGAAGATGACGTCACAATGGGATATTGTGAATACATTTGCATACATAAAATAGATGTGAATACGAGGTCGTGTCGAGGTCATCGTGACATTTGCATAAATTACTATCAATTTTTTTAATTATTTTTTTTTTTTTTTTTTTTTTTTAATTATTTTTAATTTTTTTTTTAATTGGACAGGCGTGGACGAAAGATTTTAGCATAAATGAGGACCAATGCCGTAAGGGAAATTGTGCATACATTTGCATACATAAAATAGATGTGAATACGAGGTCGTGTCGAGGTCATCGTGAATACATTTGCATAAATTACCATCAATTTTTTTTAATTATTTTTAATTATTTTTTTAATTGGACAGGCGTGGACGAAAGATTTTCAGAATATATCGTAGAGGGCGCTCACACATACACACACACACACACACACACACACACACACGTTAATAAATACACGTCATTTTGAAAACTAATGGAGTTTATTGCACAAAAGAAGTAAACAAGAATGAAATATTGACATGGAGTATATATTTATGACATGGTTGAGTATTTTTTTAACGTCACAAAAAAACATACGATGTGAGTAAGGAAAATAGTTGCGTAGTGTATAAATGTTTAGCGTGATTAAATATTTCTTTGTTAACACCTCGAAAAATACGTAGATACATGTAAATGTGCGGCGTGGTTAAATTTATTTTTAATGCCACAAAAAATACGAGTACATAAACGATTCGATTAAAACACAGAAACGAGAAAAGCCAATAATAGTAAACATTGATCAATAAAAAATAATTCATTCTATATATACATATGTTGTTTATTTTTACATTTCTTACTTCCTTTCAATGAGTCAAGCAGTCTGTACACTTTTTTTTTTATTCCATCACTATAATCAGAATCGCTCATCTGTCGTACAAGAAAGAGAGAGAGAGAGAGGATAATATTAAAAACCGATAGTTATATAAAGAAAGTATAAGTTATGTGTTGAAAATTTAATAGTATGAATTATCCCGTAAAACTGCGGTCATCAATCCGCTAAAATGCAAAGTATGCAAAATCGGTTGATCGACGTACAGTTTGTTTTTCAAAAAAATGGCGGACTACGCTACTATGAGTTAAAATGTATAATTACCTGATCGTTTCACAGAATAACTTTTGACATACATAATCATCACACGGAATGAGTTTACGGTGTAACGTAGCGATTTTCGTTTTTCCCTCGACGAAGAAAATATGTCCTCGCTTCTTGCCAAAGATTCAAAGGCGGTAGACCAAGTTTGACCTTCCGTGAAAAGTTCATCTCATGGACACTACGAGTCATACAGGACGTATTGGCAACACATGGCTTGAAAGTATTTGATGATTGTAGATCCACGTACGTGAAATCTTATAAATTCCATGACATGACTACCGTACGAGTCATAATAGTCTTCGTGGTAAGGGTATTTCAGACAGAAAGTGGCCCAACGCGTTCCACTCGCGAATATCAACGGTGTTTGATATAAGCGATGTGTATCATTCCGAAGCACACTTGTGAATGCTCTTGCCAAAGATTCAAAGGCGGTAGACCAAGTTTGACCTTCCGTGAAAAGTTCATCTCATGGACACTACGAGTCATACAGGACGTATTGGCAACACATGGCTTGAAAGTATTTGATGATTGTAGATCCACGTACGTGAAATCTTATAAATTCCATGACATGACTACCGTACGAGTCATAATAGTCTTCGTGGTAAGGGTATTTCAGACAGAAAGTGGCCCAACGCGTTCCACTCGCGAATATCAACGGTGTTTGATATAAGCGATGTGTATCATTCCGAAGCACACTTGTGAATGCCAGTCTGAACTCAATCACAAGATTAAATGTAAGGCGTGTCTAGTCCTAAGTGTTCCCAACGTGAAATAGACCTCCCACGTAGATGATAAACAACAGATGTTGGTATATTTATGTTATCTAAAACATGAACACTCACAAACAGCCTGAGGGATATCGAGTTTCAAGTTGAAAGCGTGAATTTCGACCTGCGTGTATGGGATACTGATAACATGACTCGACATTCTGTTGACCCCGGCACTATCAGTCAATTCACTGACTTAAACCACAGTCACTCTACTAGGACGGTTAGGAAGCGCCGCCTCATTCTATTGTACCCACCCTTGTCTCCATAAACATTGAAACAAGAGAGGTGTTAACGAGTTAAGAAGTCATTAGCATTAAACAGGCGACGGAAAACACGCGATAAATCATGAGACAGTGCGAGAGTTGCGTCATTTTCCCCCACAAAGCATTGCAATACATGGCACTTTGACCTTTCAACGAAGAGCAGTCTCAAATGCGGAAATGAACATGCTTTGTATATACACGTTTTTCGCGAGAAAATCTTGCTGTCTTGTATGGCATTCTGAAATTATAAATAGTTAATAGAATACTATATTAGTGAATTTCCCCCAAAAGTCGCCCCTGTCTCGACTGAATCAAAACATGTTGAACGGGATTTGTGTCAGTCGTCAAATAAAGCGAATGGAGGGATATGAAAGCACGACAATCAAAAATCTCTTTTGTCCAATTACCTCCTATGAAAACTATGCAATAAAGCAACACGGCGACCACCTCCATAGACGAAAACATGCAAAACTTCGCCATAAAGTGACTCTAAAAACACACAAAAAATACGAGAATGGACAAAGGAATATTGTAAAGGTTTGCAGACATCAATGTTTTTAGCGATAAAATTGTTTCTAAACTGAGTGAGGGGTTTATTTTACGGACCGAAAGACTGTTAGAGATCAAGACAAAGAGACTGTCAACAAAACACCGTTTTTCTCGAGTAAAGCATCTTCAAGATTGCAAAAGAATGCTCATCTGAAAAATACAATATCACTCCTAGTCACAGTTCAGTTGAGATTGTAGTTTGATGTAAAAATAAAGCACAATTTAAAAAAGTTCACGGTCTTTTCGAGGGTCTTCTCGAGCAACATCGAACGCAATAAATAATGGTGAAAAATAGTGCATTCCAATGACAAATACGTCATAGTTTTGAGACCAGCATAGGTTCTCAGAAGCTGCTCGTTCACACCTTTAACCAATAGAGCTTCCTAACCGTCCTAGTAGAGTGACTCCTAGTAGAGTGACTGTGCTTAAATTATTTTTATCAATTAGCCTTTGCTAAAATACTACCGTCATTTTCCACGTCATTAAAAAAACATGCCCCGCAGCGGAGGGATTTGAAATAAAACACGTTCAATCTCGTAATGACGCGTTCTCCGTGTCAATGTTACGATTATACTCGAAATTGACTATTTGGGGGATAAAAACTGGGTCAACTTGATTCAGTCAACATGAATCTGACCCAGGCAGTATGATGATTCCAGTCCGTCACCAATTCACTTGTCTGAAAAGGCACACCCCAAGGGTGTATGACGCCTTGTCTCAATTCAGGCCGAATCAAAGACTGTGCACGCCGTCGATCTATATCTGTTATCGATGTAGACGAGAAACATTCCACCACTCTGATCGTTTTTATATCATCGGTAATTCAGTGTACCGCTCGAATGTAATGCATCAATCAATAGTTTAGTTTTGAAGGTTTATTTTACAATAACTGGAAAACCGACCGAAATCGCGGAATTTTAGGATTCAATCTTTACTCAGTCAAACATCAAAACTAAGTATTCAGTTCATTCTCTCTTCACTAATAAAATGGCAGTACTCAGCAAACTATCATTCATCGTTTTTTTAAACATCATTTCGAGTATCCACGATTTCGAAATACTAGAAGAGGCAAGAACGAACGTTACATTTGAATGGTCAAATGACAAGGGGCTGACCCCGCTCGAACGTGCAACAGAATGTATTAAATACATTGACCCATTTGAAAAACAGAGTCAACCTCAAAACATTGAGAGCCATAGCCGATGCTTCAAACAACGAGTTTCTCTTCAAATGGTTCAAAACCAAATTAAATGAAGCACTATGATTCGTCACAAATTACGCTGACATCCTTAGCAGCCTGGCAAAAGAAATCACTCAACTAACCACACCACCAGATTCAAATTTCCACGATCAACGACAAAAAAGAAACATTATAGACGATCTCCTGTTCGAGGTAACGGCCTTGGCTTGGCTACAAAGAGACAATTGTAGTTACTAGCTCGAGAAATTGACCCATATTTCTAAGACAAAATTAACCAAATTTTGAAATTATACATATTTTAATACCAAACTTGTTGTTTTTACCAACAAACTACTGAATCACAGTACGTATAATAACGTATACCATTGACAAATTCAGACTCCGCTTATAAATTATACTCGATTATGTCTTTACCACTAATTTAAAATAAACAGTTATATTGGAAAGAATGAGATGAAATTTTATTATTATCATTGTAGATTCAATAAGCAAACTGGAAGCGGGTCAAGAAATCGTAAATGTTTCATATTATAGAGATGGTGCGTAGTTTGTTCTTTGACGGTAAACACGTACGCATTTTCAATGGCGAACATCGACCAGTAATAATGGCATACACTTTGTATGCTAATTCATGTTTAATAAAATGCGCTAAGTTTTGATTATTCCCAAGATGTACAGAGAGCACTCGCTTATCCATTAGACAGATTCCACTATACAATTATAATATCCTGACCGCATTGTTTAAACTCTCGTAAATCGACTGTTTGACGTGACTGGGGCACCGGTGGACGAGAAAATGCGTGCGTGCACATTACATTTCGTTAACACTTTCATTCATAATAGTATCACTTGCAATATGGCGTAATATCAATCGACGATCCTCAAAATACTGTATGTATGTATGCACGTTGTAGTTCGAATGATTAGATATTTCTTTTATTTTGCCATTTTTGTCGATTCTTTCATTATGAACAGTGTTGACTTGCTCTCGAAATAAATACTTTACACCGATGTTACCGTTTGTAATGTTTATAGTGTATACGTGAAAGATATTCGCCTTTGAAATAATAATTGAAGACACAACTATATAGTCTTCAAATCAGCTAGGTGTTATTATTGAAGTAACGCACGACGCGTGATATTGTTTTAATGGGGTCTGATCGCGTTTCATAACTCCTGTATTGAATAATGCCATGAATCAAATTGTCCTAACAACATGGTAAACACGGGTCAGCAATAAGTAGCTATTTTATTGGTGAGGAAAGATCTGCTTCTTGATTGCGATTATGATTATGTCTAATATAATTTATAATAATCTATTACTCTACGTACACAACTTGAAGCGGGCTTTTCAATTCAACTCACTGCGGCCGTACACAACATGGCTAGTTCCCCCTTCGAAAGAGTGCGTGCGTGTGCTGCGTTAGCAACACTATCTGTGACCACTGAGCTTTTCAAATATTTACAAAGCACGATGTGATAACTGAGGTGGTAAACTGACCATGATGTCAATATCCAACCATCTAATTTGCACAATAATAATTAAAATTGAAACCGTATTCATGCGTGGGATCTTGGTTGGAAATACAACGAAGTAACAAAAAACCAGCAAAGTGTAACAATAATAAAATCACAAACATGTGAATGTAAAGCAAAAAAAAATATTTGGTGGTTGGTTTAGGCATTTGGCATTTTAGGATTTTTTTTTTCTTATCGTGCCCTGAATCAGATGTGGACGAATGTTCCTAGCTCAATGATTGTTTTGTCATTTTAACTTTTTTAGTATACCTGTTAGGTGTTCATCATCTGTCCTAAAGTTGATTTTATTGTATTTAATATTTTAATCATGATTTTTTTTGTTTCTTATTGTATAGATTACAAATGAGAAGATATTGTTTTTCGTTCACTGTTTTGTCATTTTAACTTTTTAGTATACCTGTTAGGTGTTCAACATCTGTCCTAAAGTTGATTTTATTGTATTTAATATTTTAATCATGATTTTTTTTGTTTCTTATTGTATAGATTACAAATGAGAAGATATTGTTTTTCGTTCACAATTTTCTAGTTGTCACAAACTGAGCAAATTCAGTCTTCAGCTATAAGATTATATACAATAAAGTAACAAAAATAAGCAATGTGTAACAATAATAAAATCACAAACATTTGAATGTAAAGAAAAACAAATTATTTTGTGATTGGTTTAGACATCTGGTATTTTAGTTTTTTTTTCTTGTCGTAACCTGAAACAGATGTGGACGAATTTTCCTAGCTCAATGATTATTTTGTCATTTTAACTTCTTAGTATATCTGTTAGGTGTTCATCGTCCGTCCTAAAGTTGATTTTATTGTATTTAATATTTTAATCATGATTATTTCGTTCCTCCATGTATAGATTACAATTGAGAAGTTGTTTTTCGTTCTCAATTTTCTAGTTGTCACAAACTGGGCAAATTTAGTCTTCAGCTATAAAGTTATTATATCTACCCCTTTCCATTTTAAGGGTATGAGCCTTTATTCCGAGTTTCGCCTTAGCGCAGCACTATGTTTTAGATTTTTGATTGTGGTGATATATTTTTTTATATGCAAATTCTGTTTTAATTTTTCTGTAAGTTCGTAACTTGTTTTTATGATGTGTACTTTTATTTGCATCGTGTAATGTTTCTGTGCTATGAATTTCTAAAGGATTGTTCGAATTACCTGTCAATATTTCAATGATTTTCTTTTTTGTCATCCTGAGATTTATGTGTATTCCAAATATTATTTTTTCCATAGTCAAATTGTCTAAAATCTGATTCATGTCTTTTACAAGGATATTTTCTCAACTCTAGCAGGCTTGCCAAATTTCTTGGTTTGCTATTTACTTTGATTCATGTCTTTTACCCAGTTGTCTTTTCCCTTTTCGTCAATATGTATTCCAAGTTTGTGAGCTTCGTGAACTAGCGAGTTTGGGTTAGAATTATTTATTTTGATCCAATATTTCAATCTAGTTGCTATGGGGGAGGATATTTTCCCAACTCTAGCAGGCTAGCGAAATTTCTTGCTTTGCTATTTAATTTTAGAAGGTATTTGCAGTAATATATTTTCATTTTTTTTCCATTGGTCTAGACACAAATCAGGAATATTCATCGTAAAACAAGAATGGCATACATATTGACGAAAAGGGAAAAGACAACTGGGTAAAAGACATGGATCAAAGTAAATAGCAAACCAAGAAATTTGGCAAGCCTGCTAGAGTTGAGAAAATATCCTTGTAAAAGACATGAATCAGATTTTAAACAATTTGACTATGGAAAAAATAATATTTGGAATACACATAAATCTCAGGATGACAAAAAAGAAAATCATTGAAATATTGACAGGTAATTCGAACAATCCTTTAGAAATTCATAGCACAGAAACATTACACGATGCAAATAAAAGTACACATCATAAAAACAAGTTACGAACTTACAGAAAAATTAAAACAGAATTTGCATATAAAAAAATATATCACCACAATCAAAAATCTAAAACATAGTGCTGCGCTAAGGCGAAACTCGGAATAAAGGCTCATACCCTTAAAATGGAAAGGGGTAGATATAATAACTTTATAGCTGAAGACTAAATTTGCCCAGTTTGTGACAACTAGAAAATTGAGAACGAAAAACAACTTCTCAATTGTAATCTATACATGGAGGAACGAAATAATCATGATTAAAATATTAAATACAATAAAATCAACTTTAGGACGGACGATGAACACCTAACAGATATACTAAGAAGTTAAAATGACAAAATAATCATTGAGCTAGGAAAATTCGTCCACATCTGTTTCAGGTTACGACAAGAAAAAAAACTAAAATACCAGATGTCTAAACCAATCACAAAATAATTTGTTTTTCTTTACATTCAAATGTTTGTGATTTTATTATTGTTACACATTGCTTATTTTTGTTACTTTATTGTATATAATCTTATAGCTGAAGACTGAATTTGCTCAGTTTGTGACAACTAGAAAATTGTGAACGAAAAACAATATCTTCTCATTTGTAATCTATACAATAAGAAACAAAAAAAATCATGATTAAAATATTAAATACAATAAAATCAACTTTAGGACAGATGTTGAACACCTAACAGGTATACTAAAAAAGTTAAAATGACAAAACAGTGAACGAAAAACAATATCTTCTCATTTGTAATCTATACAATAAGAAACAAAAAAAATCATGATTAAAATATTAAATACAATAAAATCAACTTTAGGACAGATGATGAACACCTAACAGGTATACTAAAAAGTTAAAATGACAAAACAATCATTGAGCTAGGAACATTCGTCCACATCTGATTCAGGGCACGATAAGAAAAAAAAAATCCTAAAATGCCAAATGCCTAAACCAACCACCAAATATTTTTTTTTGCTTTACATTCACATGTTTGTGATTTTATTATTGTTACACTTTGCTGGTTTTTTGTTACTTCGTTGTATTTCCAACCAAGATCCCACGCATGAATACGGTTTCAATTTTAATTATTATTGTGCAAATTAGATGGTTGGATATTGACATCATGGTCAGTTTACCACCTCAGTTATCACATCGTGCTTTGTAAATATTTGAAAAGCTCAGTGGTCACAGATAGTGTTGCTAACGCAGCACACGCACGCACTCTTTCGAAGGGGGAACTAGCCATGTTGTGTACGGCCGCAGTGAGTTGAATTGAAAAGCCCGCTTCAAGTTGTGTACGTAGAGTAATAGATTATTATAAATTATATTAGACATAATCATAATCGCAATCAAGAAGCAGATCTTTCCTCACCAATAAAATAGCTACTTATTGCTGACCCGTGTTTACCATGTTGTTAGGACAATTTGATTCATGGCATTATTCAATACAGGAGTTATGAAACGCGATCAGACCCCATTAAAACAATATCACGCGTCGTGCGTTACTTCAATAATAACACCTAGCTGATTTGAAGACTATATAGTTGTGTCTTCAATTATTATTTCAAAGGCGAATATCTTTCACGTATACACTATAAACATTACAAACGGTAACATCGGTGTAAAGTATTTATTTCGAGAGCAAGTCAACACTGTTCATAATGAAAGAATCGACAAAAATGGCAAAATAAAAGAAATATCTAATCATTCGAACTACAACGTGCATACATACATACAGTATTTTGAGGATCGTCGATTGATATTACGCCATATTGCAAGTGATACTATTATGAATGAAAGTGTTAACGAAATGTAATGTGCACGCACGCATTTCTCGTCCACCGGTGCCCCAGTCACGTCAAACAGTCGATTTACGAGAGTTTAAACAATGCGGTCAGGATATTATAATTGTATAGTGGAATCTGTCTAATGGATAAGCGAGTGCTCTCTGTACATCTTGGGAATAATCAAAACTTAGCGCATTTTATTAAACATGAATTAGCATACAAAGTGTATGCCATTATTACTGGTCGATGTTCGCCATTGAAAATGCGTACGTGTTTACCGTCAAAGAACAAACTACGCACCATCTCTATAATATGAAACATTTACGATTTCTTGACCCGCTTCCAGTTTGCTTATTGAATCTACAATGATAATAATAAAATTTCATCTCATTCTTTCCAATATAACTGTTTATTTTAAATTAGTGGTAAAGACATAATCGAGTATAATTTATAAGCGGAGTCTGAATTTGTCAATGGTATACGTTATTATACGTACTGTGATTCAGTAGTTTGTTGGTAAAAACAACAAGTTTGGTATTAAAATATGTATAATTTCAAAATTTGGTTAATTTTGTCTTAGAAATATGGGTCAATTTCTCGAGCTAGTAACTACAATTGTCTCTTTGTAGCCAAGCCAAGGCCGTTACCTCGAACAGGAGATCGTCTATAATGTTTCTTTTTTGTCGTTGATCGTGGAAATTTGAATCTGGTGGTGTGGTTAGTTGAGTGATTTCTTTTGCCAGGCTGCTAAGGATGTCAGCGTAATTTGTGACGAATCATAGTGCTTCATTTAATTTGGTTTTGAACCATTTGAAGAGAAACTCGTTGTTTGAAGCATCGGCTATGGCTCTCAATGTTTTGAGGTTGACTCTGTTTTTCAAATGGGTCAATGTATTTAATACATTCTGTTGCACGTTCGAGCGGGGTCAGCCCCTTGTCATTTGACCATTCAAATGTAACGTTCGTTCTTGCCTCTTCTAGTATTTCGAAATCGTGGATACTCGAAATGATGTTTAAAAAAACGATGAATGATAGTTTGCTGAGTACTGCCATTTTATTAGTGAAGAGAGAATGAACTGAATACTTAGTTTTGATGTTTGACTGAGTAAAGATTGAATCCTAAAATTCCGCGATTTCGGTCGGTTTTCCAGTTATTGTAAAATAAACCTTCAAAACTAAACTATTGATTGATGCATTACATTCGAGCGGTACACTGAATTACCGATGATATAAAAACGATCAGAGTGGTGGAATGTTTCTCGTCTACATCGATAACAGATATAGATCGACGGCGTGCACAGTCTTTGATTCGGCCTGAATTGAGACAAGGCGTCATACACCCTTGGGGTGTGCCTTTTCAGACAAGTGAATTGGTGACGGACTGGAATCATCATACTGCCTGGGTCAGATTCATGTTGACTGAATCAAGTTGACCCAGTTTTTATCCCCCAAATAGTCAATTTCGAGTATAATCGTAACATTGACACGGAGAACGCGTCATTACGAGATTGAACGTGTTTTATTTCAAATCCCTCCGCTGCGGGGCATGTTTTTTTAATGACGTGGAAAATGACGGTAGTATTTTAGCAAAGGCTAATTGATAAAAATAATTTAAGCACAGTCACTCTACTAGGAGTCACTCTACTAGGACGGTTAGGAAGCTCTATTGGTTAAAGGTGTGAACGAGCAGCTTCTGAGAACCTATGCTGGTCTCAAAACTATGACGTATTTGTCATTGGAATGCACTATTTTTCACCATTATTTATTGCGTTCGATGTTGCTCGAGAAGACCCTCGAAAAGACCGTGAACTTTTTTAAATTGTGCTTTATTTTTACATCAAACTACAATCTCAACTGAACTGTGACTAGGAGTGATATTGTATTTTTCAGATGAGCATTCTTTTGCAATCTTGAAGATGCTTTACTCGAGAAAAACGGTGTTTTGTTGACAGTCTCTTTGTCTTGATCTCTAACAGTCTTTCGGTCCGTAAAATAAACCCCTCACTCAGTTTAGAAACAATTTTATCGCTAAAAACATTGATGTCTGCAAACCTTTACAATATTCCTTTGTCCATTCTCGTATTTTTTGTGTGTTTTTAGAGTCACTTTATGGCGAAGTTTTGCATGTTTTCGTCTATGGAGGTGGTCGCCGTGTTGCTTTATTGCATAGTTTTCATAGGAGGTAATTGGACAAAAGAGATTTTTGATTGTCGTGCTTTCATATCCCTCCATTCGCTTTATTTGACGACTGACACAAATCCCGTTCAACATGTTTTGATTCAGTCGAGACAGGGGCGACTTTTGGGGGAAATTCACTAATATAGTATTCTATTAACTATTTATAATTTCAGAATGCCATACAAGACAGCAAGATTTTCTCGCGAAAAACGTGTATATACAAAGCATGTTCATTTCCGCATTTGAGACTGCTCTTCGTTGAAAGGTCAAAGTGCCATGTATTGCAATGCTTTGTGGGGGAAAATGACGCAACTCTCGCACTGTCTCATGATTTATCGCGTGTTTTCCGTCGCCTGTTTAATGCTAATGACTTCTTAACTCGTTAACACCTCTCTTGTTTCAATGTTTATGGAGACAAGGGTGGGTACAATAGAATGACGCGGCGCTTCCTAACCGTCCTAGTAGAGTGACTGTGGTTTAAGTCAGTGAATTGACTGATAGTGCCGGGGTCAACAGAATGTCGAGTCATGTTATCAGTATCCCATACACGCAGGTCGAAATTCACGCTTTCAACTTGAAACTCGATATCCCTCAGGCTGTTTGTGAGTGTTCATGTTTTAGATAACATAAATATACCAACATCTGTTGTTTATCATCTACGTGGGAGGTCTATTTCACGTTGGGAACACTTAGGACTAGACACGCCTTACATTTAATCTTGTGATTGAGTTCAGACTGGCATTCACAAGTGTGCTTCGGAATGATACACATCGCTTATATCAAACACCGTTGATATTCGCGAGTGGAACGCGTTGGGCCACTTTCTGTCTGAAATACCCTTACCACGAAGACTATTATGACTCGTACGGTAGTCATGTCATGGAATTTATAAGATTTCACGTACGTGGATCTACAATCATCAAATACTTTCAAGCCATGTGTTGCCAATACGTCCTGTATGACTCGTAGTGTCCATGAGATGAACTTTTCACGGAAGGTCAAACTTGGTCTACCGCCTTTGAATCTTTGGCAAGAAGCGAGGACATATTTTCTTCGTCGAGGGAAAAACGAAAATCGCTACGTTACACCGTAAACTCATTCCGTGTGATGATTATGTATGTCAAAAGTTATTCTGTGAAACGATCAGGTAATTATACATTTTAACTCATAGTAGCGTAGTCCGCCATTTTTTTGAAAAACAAACTGTACGTCGATCAACCGATTTTGCATACTTTGCATTTTAGCGGATTGATGACCGCAGTTTTACGGGATAATTCATACTATTAAATTTTCAACACATAACTTATACTTTCTTTATATAACTATCGGTTTTTAATATTATCCTCTCTCTCTCTCTCTTTCTTGTACGACAGATGAGCGATTCTGATTATAGTGATGGAATAAAAAAAAAAGTGTACAGACTGCTTGACTCATTGAAAGGAAGTAAGAAATGTAAAAATAAACAACATATGTATATATAGAATGAATTATTTTTTATTGATCAATGTTTACTATTATTGGCTTTTCTCGTTTCTGTGTTTTAATCGAATCGTTTATGTACTCGTATTTTTTGTGGCATTAAAAATAAATTTAACCACGCCGCACATTTACATGTATCTACGTATTTTTCGAGGTGTTAACAAAGAAATATTTAATCACGCTAAACATTTATACACTACGCAACTATTTTCCTTACTCACATCGTATGTTTTTTTGTGACGTTAAAAAAATACTCAACCATGTCATAAATATATACTCCATGTCAATATTTCATTCTTGTTTACTTCTTTTGTGCAATAAACTCCATTAGTTTTCAAAATGACGTGTATTTATTAACGTGTGTGTGTGTGTGTGTGTGTGTGTGTGTGTATGTGTGAGCGCCCTCTACGATATATTCTGAAAATCTTTCGTCCACGCCTGTCCAATTAAAAAAATAATTAAAAATAATTAAAAAAAATTGATGGTAATTTATGCAAATGTATTCACGATGACCTCGACACGACCTCGTATTCACATCTATTTTATGTATGCAAATGTATGCACAATTTCCCTTACGGCATTGGTCCTCATTTATGCTAAAATCTTTCGTCCACGCCTGTCCAATTAAAAAAAAAAATTAAAAATAATTAAAAAAAAAAAAAAAAAAAAAATAATTAAAAAAATTGATAGTAATTTATGCAAATGTCACGATGACCTCGACACGACCTCGTATTCACATCTATTTTATGTATGCAAATGTATTCACAATATCCCATTGTGACGTCATCTTCATTCAAATGATCCCTTTACGGCATTGGTCCTCATTTATGCTAATTTATGCACGAATTCCCATTGTGACGTCATTATTTATGCTAAAGATGGACTATAGGTACGACCATGAGGGCGCTGTTCGTATGATGTCATCGCATCCGATTATGAACAGCGCCCTCATGGTCGTCCCTATAGTCCAACTTAAACTACTGACCAAGACGAAAGCCAGTTAAAGCTACTACATTATCTACAGCTAATGCACCTTTCAAATTTGTCTTTACTTCCATGATACCCGCTTGACTCGAGTCAATAGCAAGAGGTCTGTTTTGTAGTGGTAGTCATGCATTTGAACATTTCCATAAATTTACTCTCAAACCGTTCCAAAAGATAAAGGATTTTGTAAGAGCGTGGATTTGCTCTTGGTTAGGCTGTGGTAGGAGACATCATCTTTTGCTTCATCTTGCAACATCTAACCGATATACATTTGATATAAGTATGCAGGTGATTCCTGTCCCTGTATGTGGGAGATGGAAGCCAAAGGATTGAAGCGTATATCTGTCTTCACAGCCTTGCTGACAAGTTTTCAAAACTGGTAAACCTGTCTGTCATCTATTGTCCACACTGATTTCACAGAAGCAGATGAATGGTCATAAAGTGCAAATGCATTTGAGAGGAATAAACCTGATCCATAGTCTGTGACTAGCCAAATTCTGGACAATGGATGATAACAGATGACAATAATCTGCCAGAATAGTAGTTGAAGTCACTCTCTTTATTGGGACTGATGTCCTATACACACATTGAGTTTTGGAAAGAGCTGCGGTGAACGGAAGCAACCATATAGTATTCAAACACTTCTTGGTTTGACATACATTGGACCAATGGGCAGAAAGGAGTGTGGAGGCACCAGCATAAATTTTATTGATGTGTATCAAGTTTTGGACTGTGATACCCCGATCCCATGTCTTGAACCTATAACACCTTAGCTCCTCATATGTACAATGCAGATTTCACATTGTCACCAGGGCATGCATGTTGCTTGAAAAATGGCAATCAGTTCTTCGATGATATGATGATCCATGCTTAGCCAACGAAGAATGACATACACTGAAAAGGTTGAAGCTACTGAAGAGGTGTATATTGAAAGATCCTGCACGTATTGTTTGTCAGCAACAAAGTCTGGTTCTATCTGGTATTTACTTTTTCATCTAGTAATTCGTCCGAATAAACCATTGTGCTACAAATACAAGTCACATCTCTCAATGATCAACTTCTGCAAGGCCCTAATAACAATCCCCTTTGGGGGAGTATTTCTTCAATTTCGAAAGGAGTCAGTTGCCATTGTTGCTGATATAAAACAAATGTTCCATCAAGTTAAGGTGAAGTTGGCGGACTGATGAGCCGAGATTCTTATGGTGGCCAGAGGGATATTTGTCTGAAGATCCATCTGGCCAACCTACTGACCTACCAAAAATTGGTCATATCATCAAAGTGCTAAGAAGAAATGTCCAAGTTACTACCATCACCCTGTGCAATAAAATGGGTACAGATATCTTGAGTTGTTTGCTTTATCAATACTATAATATAAATTACAGGTGTATGTAGCATGATGAAACCAGGTTAAGTTGTACTTAAAGACGATCAACCTTATTGAAAATGGTTCATTGACAGACCATGAACTTTCAGTTGCTACCATTGGGATTGTTAGAATTGTCAAACGAAGATATATTATGTTATCAGAGATACGATAATCTTGATTGTTCATGGACTATCTACTGTAAAGCGTTTTGTTGGGAGGTGCATCCCGTGAATCAAACAAATGCTCCCTTTCCTGCAGCAAGAGTGACACCAGGTGAACCATGTCGGAATAAATTATTCTAGATTGTTGTATGTTAAGTACAGAAGACATAACCATTGAGTGATATGGATGCATGTTCACGTGATTTCCTATTCAGGCTGTTCATATCAAAGTGGCCCATGAATTATTCCTTTATACAATCTGTGTGGTGATTCATTAGTCGGCGATTTCTCTGAAACTAAACTGAAACAGAGGACTTCATTGAGAAAAAATGGGAGGCCATCAAAGAGTTTACCTTGAGATTAGCAAAAAAAACACATTGGATTCCGCAAGAGAGGTAATAAAGAATAGTTAACAAAAAGCACATGGAAGGCATTAGAGGAAAGATGAAAACTCAAGGAGAAGGTGATTAGTACTGAGTCATCTAGACTAAGAGAGTAAACACAGAAAGACTACATGGTGAAGAATAAGAAAGTGAAAAGATCAGCCAAAAAAGACAAAAGAATCTATCTGGAAGGCCGGGCTGAAGTGGCAGAAAAAGCTGCGACAAGAGGAGATCTCAATACCGCCTATAAGATCACAAAAGATCTGAGTGTTCAATACAAGCAAACACAACTAGTGAAAGACCAGCATGGACACACCATCACAAGTGAGAAGGAGTAGGCAGCACGCTGGGTAGAACACTTTAAAGGAGTGCCAGAGCCACTAGTCGCATTTGAAGGCTGTCCACGATATGATGCCCTTAAACACAGATCCTCCATCTAAAGATTAAGTAGTTGCAGCAATAAAAGTCATGAAAACAAGCAAAGCGACAGGCATAAATGGAATTTCAGCTGAGCCTTTGAATGTAGATATTTAAACAGCTACTAATGAATTATACACCCTGTTCAATCACATCTGGAAAAAAAACAAGATCCCAAGTGACTCGGCAAAAAGATTGATTGTAAAATTACCTAAGAAATACCTAAAATTACTCTCAATCCCAAGCAAAGTTTTCTGCAGAATCCTCCTGAATAGAATCAACAAAACACTTGACCTGACTTTGAGGCAAGAACAGGCAGGATTCCGGAAAGGAAGAGGATGCGCAGATCAGATATTTGCTCTCAGAAACATCATTGAGCAGTGTATAGATTGGAAATCATCTCTATACATAAACTTTATAGATTTCAAAAAAACTTTTGATAGCATTTATCGAGACACCCTCTGGGCATCCTTGGATTATATGGAGTACCAGACTGGATGGTTTCCCTCATCAAATGCTTCTCCACAGAATTTGAGAGTGCAGTTCTAATAAACAACAAAGGAACTAACTGGTTTGCAGTTCATTCTGGTTTAAGACAAAGCTGCATAATCTCACCTGTCTTATTTTGGTAGTCATTGGCTGGGTGATGAATAAGAGAGGCGTCACCTTGTCCATGTTCTTCGCAAATGACAACGTGCTCCTATCATCTAAGCAAGATCAAATGCAGGAGAAGATCAGATAACTCAGCTACTATGCCAAACAAACTGGGCTCCAAATTAACACAAAGAAGACACAGAAAATGAGGCAACATCACATGCAACAGTAGACTGGTTATTAATGAAGCAGAACTTGAGCAGGTTGACCAATCTACCTACTTAGGTGCAGTCGTGAGGAATGAGACCCCACATAAAAGGACATTAAAAGCAGACTAGCCAAAGCAAGATCTGCATTTCAAAGGTTGTGGACCATGTAGTAATCCAGCTAGTATAACATCAGCACTAAAGTCAAAATTTATAACAGCAATGTAAAATCCATTTTACTGTGTGGGAGCAAAAGCTGGAGCGTCACCAAGGTTGACATGAAAAAGCTATCAAGTTTTCACCATGACTGCCCTGTTTTCTGGTCCTGTCGAATATCCACCTCGGACCTACTCAAAAGAACTGGAGCCACCTGCATCATTGCGCAGATAAGGCTTAGAAGACTCAGATGGCATGGGCATGCTCCTAGAATGCCCAACTCATACAACACCAAGATAGCTCTCCGCTGGACACCACAAGGAGTCACCTCCCAAGAATCCAGGGAAATGGAACCAAATTCGTATTTATAATAGACTTAGAATAAATATCCAGTGGCATTTTAATCCCCCTGCTGCAAATCATGCAGGGGGAATTGATCAATGATTCAGTTCAATCAGAAAGATTCTTCGTTCTTTAGTTAAAAATAGCGTGGTGGACGATGAAGCTTGGAGATATGATATGATCCACAATGCATTTATGCCAGTATATTGTTGTGTTAGTTCAGTACCACGTTGTACACTACAACCACGTTGTAAGACTACATCACATGAAGCAAATAGAAGAAAAACAGCTTTTGTTGAACTGAATAATATTTATTTGCATGATTTTGTTTGCAACATCAAATGTAGAAACTTCGTGACGTGCACCTTGGTGTGCAAGTTGTGAAAACCTCCCACTGATTGGCTATATACATGTAAAAACGTGTCTCTGCGTCTGCTCTGAACTGTCCTATTCTGGACTTCTGATACCGTTTTCCCCAACAAAACTGTATTTTGTTTGTCCCACTTTATACATTTTGCGAATATTAGTATGGTTGAATTAAAAGTGCCTAAAAGTGTTGTGATGCCAATATATGAGACAATATTTGTTCTCAATCATCGATTAACTTCTATTTTTGTCAAACTTGAGAAATAATAGACTGGATGGTCAATCCTTTGGGGACTCCCTTGCAGCAGTACTGCCCAGCTCCTATATCACTAACATCAACGTTCAGCTTATCAGATTGCGGAGCTACTAAAATTGGTGTGGATGATTACATAAGTTAGTGAACTAAGCTGTTTGCCCAACATTAATATTTGCTGTAGTTACTCCATTCACAATCTGATTAAAAACAGATTTAGGTATAGGCTTCAAATAACGAAGAGTAAAATAAAAAAGATAAACAACAACTATAACAAACAATAATAAACAATAACGAATAAGATAGGCTTGGACTATAAAATCCATGTTCTTATGAATATGATAATGAATGCATATTTAAGATATGAGGATTGTGTATTCTCTATGTATAGGGTAGAAAGCTGGCGGGAAATAACATTCAATAAAATAACTATTACATTACCAGTGCAATACATGCAATCCTATATAGCGAAGTTAAGCTCTACATGTTAAAGCAGTTGGGCTGGTAGAAAATATAGTATTAATGACATTGTCATGAAAAGAACACACCTGGTATAACCTATATATTAAGTTTCAGACGAATTGTGCCTATAGTTTTTACGGAGAAATCAAAAATATAATGTCTCACCAAAAACAGGTTTAATGCGAAATATATCAAAAATTTTAATTTAAATTTTAGAAAAATATTTGCAAAATTACTTTACTAAATTGGAAAATATTTCTATTTATACATCGTTTACATGTTGAATCTGTATGATCACATGAGTGACACACAGCATTGTTGTATTATCAGTATTATTATTAATAAATTCGACCAATGCACTTGCAATAATGATACTAAAGTTTGTATGTGAATATTGTGTGTTTTCAAGGCCTTTGCCAATAAACGACGAAGAGAAGTTTGAAGGAATGTCTAAATTCATAGATACGTTGATGGAAATAGTTCGTCCAAAGAAAATGTTATATATTGCAGTAGATGGTGTTACGCCATTTGCAAAAAACAATAGCAGAAGATCATGGACATTCCTAAGTGACAAGCAGGAGAGGTTAGTAACATTGAACTATATATTCATGTATAAAATACTATAATTTGCATTTAATGTGAGCAGTCCGTGTAAATGATCACACAACTAGTATATAGTACTAGCAATAATGATTACTGAATAACATGTATATCCGTTTATTGTACACACTAGTCTTTAATCTCTAGGCGCTTGTGATTATCTTTAAACATCACGAAACAAAAATTGCATAAACAAAGTTTTTGTATCGTGATTTTGTGATCATCAGTATAAAGTAAGTCATATAGTAATAGGTTTTATTCTTCCAAACTACCTTAACTCTATTGGTTATTATGAAACTGCAGTGAATTATATTAAGTTATGCAAAAAGACGAGGTTGATCATCAAGTACATGTGACAGTTCAGCTACGGCTTATGTATATCATGTAGGATGTTAGACGCTGAAGAAGATTTGATATGGTATGAAAGAGGATTTTCTGAATCTGAATCATCTAAATCTGAATCATCGGATTCAGAATCATCAGCAGACGAATTAGAATTTAACAGAAACTCCATTTCTCCGGTGAGCTGTCATACTTATTTTTATCAGTATTCCTAAGGTTTAAATACTCCAGTTGTTATAATTATGAACATAATGATCTTAGTAATTTTAGAAACTGGTATGTTTGATGTGTGCATTTATAGGGCACCGAGTTTATGTCAAGACTGCATGCTCACCTACACGAGTACATAGCAAACAAAATACAAACTCAACCCAGTTGGGTTGGTATTAAGGTATGTATTTTATATGACGTCATCTAGTTATTCTATGCTAATAAATTTGCTGAAAATACGAATCAATTGAGATCTTAAAAGAATAATGCAATCTCAATTCCAAATATAGTTTCTTTTTACAGGTAATCTTGTCAGATGCCACTGTTCCAGGTGAAGGCGAGCATAAGATTATGGAAATGGTTCGAAGACAGAAAGGTACTATCAGTGTCAGGGGTTGTGAACGATATTAATCGCTCATCCAAGCTCACAAAATGAGTATCGTTAAGTAGCTGATTTCATATTGTGTAATGTCTCAAATTCTCATTCTTTTCTACATTAGTAACACCTACACATGATATCCACACGCGTCACTGTATCTATGGCAACGACGGTAAGTTATTCATCCAGTGTGCTTTCCCGTGTATGTCTATTATGACGTTCTCCAAAATTAATATATTAATTTGTATATCGAAGTCAAGCAAATCTTGGTTGTACACATGCACTGAACATAATGACATCGTCGTGTATGTAAATTTCTTTTTTTTTGATATTCAAAAATATTGATCAAATCAACCTTTAAACACAAGTTAAAGTTCCGTTTTAAAATGGCAGACTAGTTTCAATTTTGTTTCCTATTGCACGACTAATAAATTGCACGACTTGTTAATTACATTACTATTCCACTCAAGCAAGGGATGTGATTATGTTTGCGCAATGTTTGTATTGTCATGTTTAATATATACATCATATTCCCATAATAAAATTATCTTGTTGTTCTTGTTAGCAGATCTCATTCTCTTGGGTGAGTACATAATCTTATCATGAGACTAATGTAATGTTATATGAGCTCTAATTACTGATTGATTTTTTTCATATTTTCAGAACAATTATAATTCAAACGACTTCATTCACATTGGCATAATGAGTTAATGTATTATTGTTATAAATAAATGAAATGTATTTTCAACCATAATAGGTCTGGCAACCCATGAACCAAATTTATCAATCATCAAAGAAGAAATACCTCTCTGTGATAGGTGCAATAAAATGGGTAATCCTAAAATTAATTAGAATGATATTATGAAAATAAATTAGCAATTCAAGAATATTGTTTATTGGCGAACCAAATAATTAAATCCAATTTAGGCACATGATAGATTATTGTTTTTGCCTTTTTTACACGTGTGCGAAGCTTTAACAAATAATAATTAATCAGACAGCTTGTGAAAGTGAAAAGTTAATTATTATCCGTAAAACAGATTCAGTTTATATTCTTGTTGGAAGAACATTTTCAGACTGCAACTGTAAAATTCTACATAAAATTCTCTGGTTATGTAAAGGCGTGGGCATGGTTCGAACAATTGCTCATGCGACCATGATTGTTACGACAGTATTTGGTAGTTTTAGTAAGATGAGATGTAGTCAGTATGTGATTATTGTACTATTGCAGGGTATATAGTGAGAGTTAGTGGAAAAGCACCGATACAAGCACGTGAGGTAAATTAACTTTGTACAAATATCGCAATATATCTTGTGGTGAACCTAACGTAGCACAGACATTGTATAGGACTGTATAATCATATACATAATTATGAGCACCTGTTTTAAAAGTTGTCAATTAGTCTAATAGTGAAAAGTAAATAAATACCACTCAAAATACTCTCGTGTTTCAGGATGTACAAGAGAAGTTCATATTCGTACACTTAAAAGTTCTGCGAGAGGTACGTTTGTGTAATGTGCTGCTTCATATAATATTTAATCTTAATAATATCATGTGCTTAAGTATTGTACACCACATATTTTACAGTTCCATACTTCTTTATTGCTAATTACAGTGTATTGAGAAAGAAATGTATGTAGCTGTCCTGGAAAGTGGAGTGCAAAATATCAACGTGAGTAAATTCAATAGCAAAAAATTCTACATCTTAAATATGTTTGTTAAGTTAGTCAGCTATATTTGTAAACTGTACCCTGCCTTGACCTCCATGTTTGACATTATTATAGTTCTGACAAGTTGTGTCCATGCTTGAGAAGATTACATTTGTTTTCCATATTCTGATTCATGTTCTGTGTGAAAACAACAGTTTTATATTATTCCTCAACATCGCTATTATGACTTCCATGTAATTCCTCCCTGTTAATAATATTTTACACTTTGTGAATGAATCTTACAGATCCAATATCTTTGTATATGTCAACTTCCGCCATGGCTATTCACTTGCCATGCAACTGAGTGATGAATGTGTGTTAATACCCAATTAAGCATAATTGCTCCTTATTTTAAATAAACTGGTATTCCAAGTTTACTTTTGTTGTTGTATTTTACAGAGAACTATTGATGACTGGGTGTTTTTTCGTTGCATCCTTGGCAATGACTTTTTACCAAAATTGCCTTCACTGAATATCAAGTAAGCTTATAAATATATAAATACCGGTTTTGTCGCCTCATTCTGCATCTTTTGTAATTTACCCATTTGGCCATTTCTTTTAACATTCTGGTTGGAAAGAAGTCCAAAACACACGATTTATTGCTTGTGAATCTGTTAAGAATAACGACATAACATATATGGGATTTGTCAGTTATGGCATACACCATTAATATATCTAGACACATACACTAGAATGCCTAAAGTATAATACTTTCATATTTTCATATTATTAAATTAATGACTAATTTATTTCTATTTCAGAGAGAGGGCACTTGATAGGCTGGTACGTATGTACAAGACAGCTGTTACACGCACCATGGTAAGAATACCTGTATGAAGTGCTCATTAATAATTTCGACTAATATGACATGAACATGTACATGGGTTGAAACCACATGTAATATAGAATTATGGCACTCGTAAACATGAATACTGGCCACAAATCAACGTGATGATGCTTATAAAGCAGGCTTTATAATATTGTACTCTCAATAATTCTAAAATGTCTGTGCTGTTCTCTAATATCATTATAAATTAGTTACAGTCTTTACGCCAATAAGTTTTATACGCAATATTATATGTAAAGGTGTGGGATGGTGGTGTGATACGGACAACATCAATTGCGCAATTGGATTTACCAAATTAATGCAAAAGTTTTATTATTTTAGATTAATGACCTCAAGTCTAAAATAAGAGAATTATCATTAGCATTGGATGGAAAATTAGAAGAAATAGACCCAGATGACGGAGACAAAGTAAGAAACTAACATGGGCATATCTCGTATACTAAAAATAATAATCACATTACAGCGTTAACCTCCATGCTAAAGCTAAATAATAAACTACAACATACAACAGGCGATTCAGCACGTGACATGCAGAATTATATCTATATATCTAGGTAATGCTGTATTTTGTTCTCAGTCATTTTGTGCTACCTAAACATGTATTTTCACAATGACTTTTTAGGTGACCCAAACGCAGAGTGTGAGAGTAGACACGGAAGTGAATCAGGTAATATTAAATATTGTATGATATATGGAATGATTAGGTTCATATGATTTTTCAAATTGTCTAGTCGGGGAACAACCTCCTTAAGGAATATCTCAGTATTGCATTTTACTAAATCATTTTCATTGCGAAAATGAGACATATTTTTCATTATTTAAAATGTGAATATTACATCCCGTGGTTGGTTATTTGTATTACAGCAAATAGTTTAGAGAGACACATAATTTAGACATATTAGATGTAGTTAAAGTTTTATATTGCAGAATATCTGGCGACACAAGCATAATAAACACCAATTACTACCAGTAACATCGGGCGGAGCGAAACGACAAGACCCTGTTGTCACAAATGACGATTACTGTGAGCTTAAAAGAATAATATTACAATTGTTTTCCCAATACCCAATGTGCAATCATAATATTAGTTTACAGTCACTGTAATCATCATTGGT
Organism: Saccoglossus kowalevskii; assembly: GCF_978046115.1. Classification (NCBI taxonomy): domain Eukaryota; kingdom Metazoa; phylum Hemichordata; class Enteropneusta; family Harrimaniidae; genus Saccoglossus; species Saccoglossus kowalevskii. The sequence continues at coordinate 11,706,824 of NC_140650.1, read as the reverse complement.
AACTACATCGAGTGACGTTTCAATCCGCTCAGGTGTTGGTCAGGTCAGTAGAATTGCTTGATACATGAGTGAATGCTATAAATTATAATAAGCATTCATACATATGTATTTATTTTCCATAGCGCTACCTTACAGATAATGGGATTGTGAATCTACACATGTTACAGATGATACTGACAGGTGAGAAGCATACATACCTTCAAATTAATTTGATCCATGTTATTATGGTCCAATAAGCTGCACTTATAACAGTTTTTTAACCTAATTTGGTTTTTATTTAGAGCTCGGAAATGAGGAGGAAGTCATATTCAGAGAGAGGCGTGAGAGGGATGGAAGGGTGAGTAGTAGAAACAACCAATATGAGCATAAATGACGAACATGAAAACTTCATCAACAATCACACATTATAAACTGACACTCAATATGTATAATACATATTAAATCAGTATGTGGAAGATGCAACCAGTACCAGGAAATATTCTTCGGGCAAAGTCATTAGATAATGTATAATATTCTCCGTATTCAATATTTGACGCAAATTTTGATTCGAGCTGTGTAATGCTGTGCTGTTATTATTATCGAATATGTACATTAAGCTTTTTTTGGCAGAATTCCATGTACAAATGTGAGATTCAACTCGAGTCAGAAGACGATGTAAGGTAACATTGAGATAGTGACTTAGAAGTACACTCATCGATAGCAACCATTATTTATATTGTACAGCAAACAAAACATACACAATTTAAAACTACAAGTTATCATAAACATTAGCGTAAAGAGGAGGTGGAAAGTGTATTTATTATATGACATTAATAATAGTCTTCACAAACGTGTTTTATATGGTTTAATTGCCAGGCTAGGTATGGATGGATGGAAAGATCGATACTATGAATACAAGTTTGATGTGTCACCATCAGATGAACCTGAATTTATAAACAAAGTGGTGAGTTTTATTTTCGACAGTAATAATTATTCAAATTGTAATTGTCACATGAATGAATTCAGTGGTTGTGTAGTAACTTGTAATTAATATTATTGCAGGATTACGCGATTGTGTTAATACCAATTTGGTGAATTTAAAGATATAGTTATTCATTTCAAATCTACTTAAATAATTAGATTCAGTGCTCTATCCTGTATCAATCATCTTATATTGTTGCTACGCTTCATATTACAGGCTGACTCTTATGTAAAGGGTCTATGTTGGATATCAATGTATTATTTTCATGGCTGTCCATCCTGGCAGTGGTTTTATCCATACCATTATGCTCCATTTGCTATGGACTTCAAAAATATTACCCATCTACAAAATGACTTTGAAGTCGGCGAGCCAGTAAGACTTTTTCTTGTCTTTTCATTGGATTAGTTGAGAAGCTAATTCCATGCAGTATACAGCAGTCACTGTATCAGTCACACTGGATCACTTATGCTAGCTATAATGGTCAAATGCAAATTGAAACCTAGGGTCTATGAATGAACTATTACTTGTTAAATATTTGTGTAAGAACTACTAATTGTGATGCATGTAAATGTAATTCCAGTGACATTCTACAAACGTGGGCCGTATAATAATCATAATGTATTTGTTTACAGCTGAAACCGCTTGAACAGTTAATGGCGATATTAACACCTAGTAATGATCATTTGTTACCAATGACATGGAGACCTTTAATGACAAATGAACCTGGTGTGAGTTTATACAATATATAATATTCTTCAATAATAATTTTCTTTTGCAATATACATGAAACCCGTTACATGCTGATAACATAGGTTATTCTTATTTTTCAGGACTCACCTATTAAAGATTTCTCTCCTGATGACTTTGAAATCGATTTAAATGGTGAGAGATATACAAGCCAAGATACAAATACTTGTCATTTTAGCATAGGGCGTGACACCACGGAATGACAATCATAATATATATTTATATGAAATGTAGTTCAAGACTATCAGTTAGTACTATCCATCGCCATGGGAACATAACAGAAAAAAGGAGGGCACTAAGTGGCATTTTTAGATACAATTATTGTAATGCAGTCAGAATATAGTCTGCAAAAAAAAATAACAATCGGCAGAACCGTATATTTTGGTCATTCTAATTGATGTGCATGTAGACATGCTAATATGAACAGGGACAATATATCATACATTTTAACATTTCAGGTGTCGCTCGAATTCCTTTTGTGGATGAGACGAGACTGAAAGAAGCACTAGAGGGTCTACAACTGACAAGAGATGAAGGTAATGTTAAAGAATGTTGAAAGATGTTTTGTCAGTGAAGCAGTTCATTAATTCTTCATTCAATAATCAAGTAATGTAACATTTGCTAAATGGAATATTTCCGAGCGTATCATTCTACATAGTATTTTATATGATTCCCCTGTTACAGAATGCAGAAATAGGTTTGGCCATAACGCTGTATTCTTGGATGCAACCCACCCGGCGTATGTATTTTTTAAACAATTTGGCAACAACAACAAAGATGATGAGGTTTGTGCTCAAATACAATTGCTGTAAATAATCTACAGTATAATCTTCAAAAAGATTCTTTTAACGTTTGTATTAAACAATGATTATATCCTATGAGCTATATTTTGCGGTCAATGTTTCTCATTTATATTGAATTACAAATAACACAACACAGATATATTTCTTGCAGTGTTGTTACAGGTCCGCAAATCGCATAACGTGACTAAACATAATTAATGCAGTCGTGAATGGATGAAATATTATATTGTTTGAAATTACGTTTAGAGTAGTTGCTCGTTTCACTGTAGGCATGGCAGTCAAATTACGGGTGCCCTTCCTGTATTTGCTAGTGTTGCTCTGGGCATGGTATTCAAATCACAGGTCACATTAGTGTATATGCTAGTGTCGCTGTGATCTTGGTATTCAAGTCACAGGTCACATTAGTGTATTTGCTACTGTCATTACAAGCATAGTATTCAAGTCACAGGTCACATTACTGTATTTGCTAGTGTCACTGTGGGTATGGTATTCAAATCACAGGTCACATTAGTGTATATACTAGTGACACTGTGGGCATTGTATTCAAATTACAGGTCACATTACTGTATATGCTAGTGTCACTGTGGGCATGGTATTCAAGTCACAGGTCATATTAGGTAGTGCAAGTTTTCTATCAATATATGCCTTGTCATACAAATTTACAGATTGGTTTGGTAAAATGTTTTAATGTACTATACCATTGTTTTTTTCCCCAAGGGATGTATAGTATTAGATGCAGATAAATGGATACTTAAACAAATGGAACACTACGAAAGTGAACTTCATTCGCGACTGTATACAAAGGAACTAGAGGTAATGCAATACTTATTATAATATATATATATATATTATAGTTTCATATTTTCGTTATATAGTAGATAATATTTGCCAATTGCTGTCCTAAGTAACTATTCGAAATAGCTAGACGTTTCGAGCAGTGGCTCTTTATTGATAGCACAGGGAAAAAATATTTAAAAGTACGCAAGAACACGCACAACTATAAAATGGAATTACTAAATATTTCACAATATATCATATACACACCCACTAGGTAGTAATCACAAGTAATGTGTTCGACAGTTTGTAAATTCCATGTGGTTCATTAGAATTACATCATATTTTAATTTGTTGTTTGGTGTGTATTTTGAGGCACATGTACATTAACATGTATAAGTGGTAGTATTATCTTAATAGACAGTGATACTTGCTGTGTTAGAATTATATGCTAACAGTAGACAATAAAAAGTACTCAAATTTATAATGTCAAATCCGTTTACATTGCTTGTAAAGTTTTTCTATTTTGTATATTTTACAGATTGATTACTATGCCCGTGCACAGCGACTTGAAGAGATCCCGCTTCTTAAAAAAGATTATGAGAAGTTTGCATTGATGGATAGAGAAACCTGGGATGAAGAAGAAGAGAAGAGAGTAAGTGCAGTCATGTAAATCAAGGTATATCACATGCACTATGTGATGACTTTTATCCAAGGTCATCTCAAATATGATCGATTTACTATTGCTTTATTAAAGCGCGGTGGTCGTCGCGCTGCGTCCTGTTTGATATGCGAATCATAGCGACGTATAAAACGCGCGTAATATACGTTGTTTATTAGGGACGTTTAGTTCAGAGGTTCAACTTGTAACTTTAACTTGTGACGCGATGTTCAAGTTCTACCATGAAGTCTGATCCCAATGTTACTTTAGTATCAGGTTCAACCCGAGCTTTTAAAGAAATTTTGGATCTTCGCTCTACTCCAAAAGAAACTTGCTACAAACATTAAACCCAAAGGTCACACTGCTCCTTGATTATAGCACCAGTTACATTGACCTTGACAGGTCAACTCAAGGTCAAATTGCCCTATATGTGTAAAAGTATAAAAGTATAAAAGTAAGGTGAAAAATGGCTAGAAAAAAAGACATCATAAGGCTAGGGTAATGTAGCATCTGGACATAGCACAAATAAAATAACAAACATTAAATAATCCAAATATGGTTTATTGACAAAGAAATAAAACAGTAACATGAGTACATTCTATTGGGTAAATTACATAACATAAATAAATTATGGAATGCATGTAATACTTGTAAGCATAACTACAAATTACATTTGACATATCCGGGTTTATGGTAGTTTGCGACCATTCAAATAATTATACAGAATTTAATAATTATACATCCATTTTGAAAAAAATACTGTAATATACAGATATATAATTTGAGATACTTGACCAAAACCTTTAATTAATTTTAAATTTCTGTAGGGATCACAGTAATTATTTAAATTTTTGAACAGATTGATGGAGGAAATTTATAATTATCTCAAGCATTCAAATAGACTTCCATGGTTGGTGGATCAATAGAGAAGTATGCCCCAGTCTGGGATCCATACAAACATGTGTGGCAGTTGGTATTTATTTTTCATTTGCTATCACCATCTTGGTTGTGATCTATTGCCTTTGGGAAACTTTACACTTGTTCTTTTGCATCTATATTAATAACACTCTTTATTTATATATAGCTTTGAAATAATATTATTAGTTAATAATCATTTGTATATTTATAATACCCACAGTGACATTATTGAATTATTTTACTGAATGAGCTAACACAAAGTGGTTTGTATTTATGCAAATGAATGGCATTCCACTCAATGTGTTGGTAATCTTGATATACCTTACTCGTATATATCACAAGTATACATTTATGTATTTACATAAGATGCGGTTATAATAGTTGTTCTATTTTGTATTAATTGTAGAATATTTGATATTCTAGGTTCAGAATTTGAAAGAAGTGTGGAAATTAGCCAAATTAAACAGAAATCGTTTGTCACGTATGGTGGTCAGCAAAGATGAATTCCTAATAGGATTGACCCACGCCAGAAAGTGTGTATACAAGGTATTTGAATTACCTGTTAACTCTTAATATTAGTCGCTTCAAGTAACCACTTCAAATACTAATATAAGTTCTATGATTCCAGGAAAAACTTGCAATCTTGAAGACTATGTATGATAATGAAAAGAAAATACGACTTGAAAAGCGAAAAGTTGACCGTAAAGAAGACCGCCGACAGAAGTGGTTGAAAGAAAAGAAAGAGGAAGAGGAGCGTAAACGCAAGGAAGAAATAAAAAGAGGTATCTATCATATGAAATACTTGCATATCATTGTGCATTTTTTTAATAAAAAGAGTTACGCCATATATGGACGTGATCACTATTTGAAGTGCACAATTCTTGATAAGATTCTTGTTATTTCTTTGAGCGAAATGTATCAAAGAAATTATAGCATATTTATAGGTGAAACCCGAATTTGTTTCCATCTATCTATGACTTTGTGATTTCCCCATAGCGTTTACATTCTATCAGTCTTTTTAATAATACATTTGTCAAAATACATACAACTAAGTTTCCTAATTCAAAAATCTAAACCACAGAGAATGACTTCCTGTGTGCTAACCACAGCTGTAAGATATTGTGTTATTTGTGCATTGTTGTATCGTTAACTTTTTTGAATTCGTGTGATGAAAAGTTACAACCAAATATTTGAATAATTTTGAAAACAGATAATATTAGAATAAATCAGTACAGCTTTTGTGGGTGCAACATTCTTGACTGAATGCCATAGACCACACGTCTTTCATTAATGTTATACATGTGTAGTTAGTTTTCACGTCAGTGTCTGTCTCCCGTGCACTGGTAATTATTTCATTTTATGCGCGTCTTCATTATCTCTCAGTAAAACAGGCCAAAGACGAACAAGAGTATAGAATCAGAGTTGCCAAGGCGAACGCACAAGCTGCAAAACAAAAAGCTAGGTAAGATGTGACATTGATCATTGCTTTGAAATTAATTCAAGTCCAAATGAAAATTATATATATTATATCTTCTTCATGCTATCAATATTAAAATTATTATCATATTATAATATAATTTGCATTCTATGTTGCAATTATTTCTTATTTTTCGCGGTGATATGTGAAAAAGGAATAGTTATATATTATTTGATAAGAATCCTAATATTGTTAAAATATTTAAAATATTACTTTTAATTCAGTGAATTGCCCGTTTAATAATAGTTTCCTTTATATACGTATTGTACACGTGCGCAATAACATGCTCAGTAATGCAAAAATCCGTAACTGCAAGTAGCATTACATATATACCGAGTTAATTATAAATATTGGTCTCATGTCAGCTGCAGAAAAATTGAATGAAATCAGTGAAAAGATGTATTACACTTTTGGTGGGTATTTGTTATGTTCTCACCTACAGAGATGAAGAGATTGAAAGACGAAATGCTACACGTTCACGACAGTCTTCAGTGTGTGAGTATTAAGGAAAAGATTTAAATAATTTTAAACAAAATGTATATAAATTATGTATTATAGAAACTAATCCTCAATTTGTAGCTTATGACAGTAATTGTGTATTTTCAGTTCAGACGATCGGACCACTGACAGCTGGAGACGATCGCGACAGTTTACACCTCAAGATTCCAGGGCCAATTATAATACACTTCGTCCACAATATGACAGTGCCTATAATCATAGTCGCCCAACACCACGTTACCAAAGTACTAACAGTACTCGGGGATATCGTGGCTCACGTTACCAACGTGATGATAATCAACCACACAATTGGAGAGAGGGAGATTCAATACCGAGTGAACACAAGACATCATCTTCAAATTATAACCGAAAAGCCGGAGATGTGGACAAGGATGGTGATGGTGGCTGGATAACTGTTTCCAGACGATAGACTTGAGAGATAAAGCATTTAGTGCGTTAATTCCATGATTTAAAAATAACATCTTTAGTTTATTCACAATTGTAGCAAGAACACCCTGTTTATGTAGAAATAAATGATGAATTATTGTGCATAGGTACTATATGTTTTATATAGTATCCTCTGATTGAATTCATATATAATTATCTAACTTCATACACTGTTGAATTATCCCAGTTTACTTATATTATGGCAATTACCTATGTTGAAAATAGTTCCTTGAAAAAAGTGCACAAAATACTATATAATTTCATATTGGAGGGAGTCGACCGAATTGCAAGAAAAACAATAGGCAGGGTTGGCAAGAAGTATAAGAAAGGTTGATCTGTATACAAAATAAAAGAAATACAAAAAAGAATTTGTATCGGATTTGTATATTGATCATGAACTGAAACAGTAGAACAACTACAAAGAAAATGAAATGTCGAAGATTGTTAAACTAAAGTGGATTGGGATATGCAATACTGATAGGAAAACTGGCCCATGGTGAAGTACCAGAGAATAGGGAAACAACCGTCATAATAAAAAACAAGGACATTTTATTGGAAAACTTAACCAGAAATATACTTTAAAAAAACTCGTTAGGCTAAAAATGAATTCTGTGAATGAATGATGGATGAAAATCTACAAAATGATTCCAACTTTATCAAGTGACAAAAAAAAAAGTTACTACATAATAGACATCAAACAAACGATGTAAATGACATAAAATAAAATCAGGACAATTTTCCCCTTGTCTCAATGCACTTTCTGTGAAGAGTATAGTGAAACATGCGAACACAGATTTACTGTATCCCATTGTCAAGTTAGTATTAAGGAACTGGGACGACCACCGAAAATCACTGAGGTACCTGGTAAACTTTGCATGATACTCGGTTGGCAGAAGACATTTATTAGCTCAAGAGTCAGAAACCATATATAAATATTTTGTTATGGGCTGCTTAGAGTGTCTTATGAAATGTACACATTTATTGAATGCCCATGAAAATAAAAAAAAATATACACTTAAGAATGCATTTTTGAGGTTATTATAGGATAATATATTGTCTAAAACGTGTTCGAGAATATCTACTTATCTCTATAACAAATTATTAAATGTTTGTCAAACTATTAATGATTGCCATGTCCAGTGTCTTGTATTAAGGAACAACGTCATGTTTAAAAAATATGCTCAAGTAAATTATCTAAATTATTTTATTTTGTGTAAAAATAATAATTCAGATTTTTTTTACTTTCTGAAAAATACATTATGGCAGGTCAAATAATTTGTCTGCCATGGTTTTCAAAAACCAGAACCAAATCATAAGGACACTTTTTTTATAATCGTTACCCTGATCAGTCTTTAAGACAAACTTCCGCTGAAAGTAGCCAGTATTAAGATAATCAGTATTACCTTTCACAATTTAGTTATTTCAGGTATATTAAATAATTACCAAAGACTAAGATTCAATATATATTCATCAGTTCTAGAAAGTTTTACCCTTTTTCGACATTTCGCGGGTCGACGTAATCAACATTTACATTAAACCTTTCAGGGAGGTTGAACTGAAACATTTTATTTGTGAACATCCAAGATTTTAATGTGAAAATATTCACAATGATTCTCCAGAAAATGTGTACATTAAAAACCATTCAAATTGCAATAATTTACGCATCTTAATGACGCCTAACAGTTTGATGTGATGATAGATGATCGCAGTAGTTATGTATATACATGTACTACTGAACATTACTCTACTGACTAATTTGCGTAGTCTGTTGAATCACGCTCACATTTAAATTGTTCCGACACAACACTGAACAAGTATTGGTTACCCTCTAGAGATTATCTTATCCATTCAAGTTTACCGACAAATTCGGAGAACTACATATGTCGTACAATTGTTAATGTATTGTCAGCAACTTTGAAAACAAGTCCTCGTTTGTATTTTGAGCACAAGATATCGCATGACTACCGAGACGTTTAGAAAGCGTTGATGTTGACAAAAATTTATGTCCTTGTGTCCGATTTGATGTTTGATGTATATGTAAATTTTGAATTTGATAGGGCCTGTCGAAGATGTGTAACAATCTTTAAAATAAAGTGACCATCAGTTGGTCATTTTGAGCCCAATCTTAAAAAATAAATCGTTTAAATCAAGGTCCCATTATGTTCAATGTGCCATGTTTGTATAAAATCTGATCTTGTACGACTGAAATCCACTTCCGGAATGATGAACGTGTGTGATTTGGAAACATTACTTGCCTTAAAATGGCTGTCATTCGGCCATCTTGAATCGGGTTTGGTCCAATCATGTGCGAGATACGAACGGATGCACAAGCGGACGGGAACTAAAAACAGATCGAAACATGTACGAGAAATGACGTCAACATATGCAGTGATCGAAATTGATTTGGTATCCCAATTCTATTCACCAGAAATGAACTTAATGGAATCCAAACAGGCTCAGTAGGTCGGGGACGATTGCAACTCTATGGGAAAAAGAGTTCAACGAAAAAAAAATACTGTGAGGTTTGTCGACTTTGACATCTCGCGCAAAAACTGAATTGAAATGAGTCAAGAAATGAAAATTACAGTATAGTAAATTTATTTCAACATTCACATATAGGTGAAAGTAGCTTCAATTTGGAAACAAAATGTAAAAGCTAGAGTAATTTCAAGTTTTACTAATAAGAGAAATACCTCATATAAAGAAAGTAAAAGTAAATAACTTTCAACCACGGTTAAGGAATTAGATATGGCTGGATATCATGAGACGTTGTCGTTCATATTCAAATTACAACAGTGGACTAGCTCTGTTGCCGATATTACCGAAAAATGTTATAGATGGTTGCTCTGTGGGCGATATATGAAATTTAATATAACAATAGAAAATTGGTATACAGAATTATTACATTAAAAATTAGTCCATCATTTTATAAGGTACAATATGGAATAACGATAAATTAAGCAACGAACAAAACACTAGTGCGTAATGTAGTTTATAGTATATACAATTCAACAGTGACTAAACACTCATCTAAAAAGACAATTAGTCCCAGTTTACCATGAAATCAGATGCAATTACGAATAGATGACACGAAAACGGTATGATATAATAAGATTTCTTCCAACGGCCACACGTGGTGATTCACCCTTCAAGCACTCGAATGTGGCACAACGACGAAGAAAAACGACATATCACGGTACAATTGCGATACACAGAGGTTAATCCCAAGCACACAATCGCGACAGCGACGAAACAACAATTAATCCAAATATGGTAATCCAACAAACAGCACTAATTCCAATTATGCCTTACGTAATGTGTTGCAGTCCGTAACAATCCCAGGCAACGGTATTATAGTCGCATAATTAATTATTCGAACACTCTTTTCCGGTATCTACCTGTGAAAAAGTAAAGAAATTCCACACACTTCTAAACCAAAACATTGATAAATGAACGACTTCTAAACAAAAAAACAAACAAACGTCAAATGACACCCGAGTCGGGAGGCACATACCCGTATTGCACTTCTATGGAAGTAGCCCCCCCCCCGGCATTTGGTTAACTGACTTGCCTTTCCAATAACCCCTGTCCAACGTGCACTACTCCTTTACCATTCAAACCTATCACTGCTTCTCGAAATGCCCTATTTGGATAACCTTGATATCAAAAATTTTAAAACAATTACATAAATTCACTTTTATCCTGATACAAGCGTAGGATTACACTTCAAAATCGAACACCTCAGTGGAACGGTTGAAGCAAAGTCATAGTCTGGAATAAAAATCATACAGTATTGTGTAAAAACTTTATCTATAGTAGATTAAGATGTGCATAAATATTACATTGGACCATGGAGGTAAAAACATATTGTCTTTTACTTCCATGATTGCACATTTCCCAACCACTATTATAGTCAAATACTGACTGTTTGCATTGTGGTTACTGTTATAGTTTGAGTTTCGGAGAAATCATTAACGATAGACACTGAAATAATTCATAATGCGCATATCAATCTTTTCAACCGGAAGGTCGATATTTTAATTCAGGAAGGTCATATTTCCTAACGCCAAAATCAAATGTTAGTATTCGCTGACAAATTCCTCTATGTAGGGAATACCAAGACAAAGTATTCAAACACCCCAGTATGGGGCTGGGTTTTGTAATCCCTGCTACATAACCCGCCACTATTCTCTCTCCTCCAGGACCACTACAGTGAATTAATTTAATTGGCTGATTTATTTTCTTTGATGGCATTTACTTCATAGTTGTCTGACCGACAGTCCGTCCCTCTGCGCTAAATCATGATGCAAACGTAATACTAGTATACATGTTTGCCAAATAGCACCACGCTCGGGACTTTTTATGCATACAATAATGAAGAAGAATGAAATAATTAGTTCGTACGTACAAAACCGTGCCGGCCTCATACACCTTCCGAAAAAACTGTAAAAATGTAAATAGTTTTAAATTATAAAGAGCTACATCCGGGTCTCGGCATCTGATTGAGGTGCGCCCTCGCGTGGCAGCACATCATGTAGCTAATTTAAATTTCTTGTCATTTACATCTCAGACAACGTTCAGTCATGTCGCGTTTTGGCAGTCGTCCCCCAAATACTTCGCTTTATGTTCGCAACGTTCCTGATGGGACCAGGTAATTACAACGCAGTTTCACAACAATTTTCTCATCACATTTAATGCGTTATTTTTAGAAAGTTTCTCTTTGAAGAGGATTTTTCCGTCAGTGTTCTTTTTCCCGGGCGTGCAGAGTCGATGTCCGCCATGTTGGCTTTTGTTTGCCTGAAATACACGCGTCAGTAACGTTTTCGTCAGTTTGTTTCTTGATTTCCATCGGATATTTCGACTGATTCTGTGATCTTGACTTGCATTGTTTTCATTTCTGTAATATAGTAAGACATAGTCTAACTTTTTTTTTCCGGGGCGAATCATGTAACGTTTTTACTGGATTTTCCAATTTATTCTGTTCCCCGTTCTTGTTCACGTGACTCGATCATGACTAATGCTTGTTGGCACTAGTATCATTTTAATGGCGTTTCAACCTTCTCTATAAAACCTTGATCGCATTATGCAATTGTGATTAATTTTAGTAACAAATGATCATTATGAGAATGTTATTTCTCACCCTTGTGTGCGCATCAAAAATTTCATTATGCTGTGCGTTTGTCTTTCAACGATTTGCTCGATGGTTGTGAATATTTCTTTGAAGTGATAATGTTAAATTTTGTTCAATGAATTTTACCCATGGCTACTCATTTTCCATTTTTTGGGGGGTCTGTTTTTCTTTAATTACAATTAAATACTTTTTTTTGTGTGCAACATCACCTTGATACCACAACTAGACTAACTGTATTTCTCTATTAGAAAAGCATCTCCAATAGCAGCAAATATGAACCAAAATTTGTATTTATTATACACTTGTTAAAATATTACTCTATTTGAGCTCTGCAGTTCACCAGCACTACTAATGGGGCAAGTGTTTGTTTCAAATGAAGTCACTTTAAACAAATTGCCAAAAAAACACAGAACAGCAACTGTCCATAGTCTGCATACATTCTAATTTAATTTAATTTGTTTCGGTTCATGACAGTTTTATTTATACTATAAATAGAACTGTCATGGCTTGTATTAAAATTATAGTAAGATCTTGTACTCATTGCAATGTTGTTTCATTGTGGAACTTTCGGTTATCAGTCAGTGTCTGTGCAACAGCTGAAAGACAGTTGCACAAACGGCTAATTTTGTATGCTAAAAACAATGCTTGTATTCATTCCTATGTTGTCAAAATGTTGATTTGCCTATCAATTTCAAAGTGAAGCTACCAGAACAAGAACACATTAGGGCTTTTTAAAAGTGCTTATATATTTGTTATGGATATTTCCACTGTTTTGCACAATAACTAATATTGGGTTGTTGTGCCACCTCCTCTTACAACACATTTATATTGGAAATAAGACTTGAAAAATTGTGCTTCAAGATTTATCGGGAAATTTGTTGAATAACACTAGTAAAAAGCATAATAATGCATGTCATTGGGTTAGAAAGGCATTTTATGATTCACTTTCTAATACACAGACCTGAGGAGTTACGACAGATATTTGAGAAATATGGGCCTACATCTGATGTCTATATTCCATTGGATCATCATACAAGAAGACCTCGAGGTTTCGCTTATGTCCAATATCCTTCACACAAAGGGTTCATGCCGTCACTATATTCATCCTATAGCTTGTTTTACCTAGATAAAAAGTGGTGCTACCAAGGCTGCAGCGACAAAAAACATGCTTTTTCTGGATTTCCAAATTGATGCATTTATTTATTGTAAAATTTACTTGAGTTTAATAGATCATTCGCATGCAATGCTATAAGGTTTGGGTCAAGAATTATATTCATGTATATTGCTGGGAAAATGGTATTTTAACTTGCAAAGTCTGTAGTAGACTGATTGGCATTTACTGTAGAATTTAAGCTTGCCTCGATCACTAAACTAGTTTCTTGCTGGGCGTAGAATACGGTCAAGGTTTAATGTAATCCAATACAATGTATATATTACTAGTAAATAATTTGGCATTTATTTGATAGACTACTAAAGCTTAGTAAAACTAAACGTCTCATGGCAGTCTAAAAGTCAGCTAGTGTTGTAATTATTTTAGTTGCGATTTCATTATTTTTTAACCATCCTTGTGAACTGAGGTCGCTGTGCATGGTATATCACGCGTGTCTTAGTTGCTTACACAATTGCCATACAAGTATGATGGTTTTATCGGATCAACAAACACATAGTGTTGTGCTGATTTGTGTCAAATTTATCAGTAGTTCAGGGGATCATTAAATTTTCAAGTATTCATAATTAAATTCATAATTCTGAATCAAACTTTCATTCTAGAAGGGAATCATTAAATTTATTTGTTATCATGGCAGATAAGGCGAATAAGCTTCCATTATTAGAGCGTCCCTGAGCTTATGTGTGCATCTAAGTAGTTTCGCAATTCCAGGGCCGAAATTTGTGAAGGCTATTGCTTTGAATGCTCTACAGTTTTGATGAGACCAAAACAATTCCAAAATGTTTTGCCTCAAAAACGAGTGTCCTCACAAGTTCAAGCCCTGTTCTAAAATGCTGAATATATGTAAAATCTGTATCAAATTCAAGTACAATATTAAGGTATTGCTTTGCAGTAAAAGGTAAAAAATTTTATTTCAGTTGTATGTTACTGACATATACGACTGTTATTTTATTCTTTGTAGAAAAAGCAAGATCAAGGGCAAAGGTTAAAGTTCATATGTCTATGGCAAGGTCAAAGACGTCAAGTCAAGCCATTTTGATTGAAAGAATAAAGTTGTTTCGATCCAAACAGTTAAAAAAAATAACTCGAGGTTCAGTCGGTTTACACTCTGCCAAGCATAAGGGAGATGAGACCCGGTTGTGAGGCATTGGCAAAGGCAAGAAATGTTCAGGTCTTCCTATCAAGTCAAAGGTTCATGAAAGCCGCGAGACAAGCTAAAAAGTTGTATAAAAGAAAGCTATTAATGGGTCTGTACAGAACCAAGCAAAGACAAGAGACAAGCTCGAGAATGAAAACGTGGGGTGTACAGTCTAGCAGAGAACTGTGGCGATGTACAGAAAAGAATTGAGACAAGGTCAAAATCATGAAAAGTGAAAGTGGGGTCAAGTAAAGCCAAGCTAAAGAAAAGTGCTTCCACCTTTAAAATCAACTATAATGTGTATCTAATCTTAATTTCTCTTAAACCTTTGAACTTTGAATGTTAAATAATTAGTACATGGTTACCCACTAGCCTTGATTTGCACATGTTAAACAGGCACATGATTTATTATGCATGCAGTAGTCATCAACTGGTTAACTGCAAACGTGGTGTTACTTTGTTGCATGTTGTGCATGGAGATATTGCTATTTCTTTGTTAGCAAATAATTCCTTAACTTAGCGTACATTTGAAGATATCAGAGATGCTGAGGACGCCAAGTATAACTTGAACCATTATAGATTCTATGGTAGAGAATTAGATATTCAGTTTGCACAAGGAGATAGAAAAAGTAAGTATGTCATAATCTTTATTGATGGAATGGTAAAGTTCTTTAGGCCTTCAGGCAGTCATAGTGCCAGTGATGTATCCAAGTGTTCAGCTTGTGTGTTAAACTAGTATGTATTTATAGTGGACTGTTTTTGTAGGGGGTAGAATAAGGTTGGTAATATAGGAAAGCACACTAGCCCAGGTCTTGTTAGTGTCAATTGATCGTTTGATAAACTCAAGATTTATCATATTGTATTCTTAGCTCCAAATCAAATGCGTGGTAAAGAAAGGTTGCCGTCTCGAAGAGGATATTATGATAGGTCTGATCGTGGTAGATACAGATCAAGAAGCCGGAGCAGAAGTCCATATCGTGACAGGTACAGGTCTAGGAGTAGGAGTCCCTACTATCGCAGGTACTGCGCTTGTATCCGGCTTCTTAGTTCTTTAAACAGTCGCATTAGTGTTCTTCTCGGGATGCAAACAGCATGGAAATTACTGCTACCATGATTTGCTCTGCAGCCACAATGGTTTGACTGTCTGTCATTATCCTGTCACTTGCGAAGCCATTTGATTTCCACGGTCATTGCTGGCTTTTGAAATCTAATTAAAGAAATTGCTGAAAAATTAGAACTTGCAAATTAGTAATACATTTTTATCACTACAGTAGTTTGAATTTTTAGAACACTGAATGTGTATTTGGACAGAGCAAGTTCATCTTGGACACTAAATTTGACTAATAGTTTTGTTTCATCTATTTAAATTTGTTAGTTTTTAAATTTTACCACATTTTACATTTGTAGATACTCTTGTAGATTAATTTAGCTTCTATGAAAGAGCAAAGAGAGCTAGAATAGCCAGCTTGAAAGTTAATCCTCATCCTCGACTACTGTAATATTGTGCATGTGTAAACATTGGAGCTTGTCAAATTGACCAATGTTAACTTTTATTTTTTTTTCTCTCGTCAGTCGCAGACGTTCACGGTCAAGAAGCTACGAAAGGTACTACTTTACTTTTCTGATGTCCATGTATACAACTCGTGGCGCTCCACAACTAATTAACCTTGCCACAATGTTTTGTGCTTTTATTAAAGCGAGAGGGTTGTCACCTGTGCACACGCGGGAATGAAGTCCCAATAGATGATTGCACGTGCTAAAAAGGCAAAGGCTCATGCGTAGCCACTAGTTTGTAAACAATGACACACTATGGCCATCTGATGCATCTGCAAGTGAAGACTCTCCCGCTTTAACCAATAGTGTTTGAAATGAGCCAAAATGGTGGTTGTGATACATACACATGATATAATTGCAGATTTTGTTTACAGATTATTGTAATAAGTGTACTTGACTGCTGCTACATAGCTAACAGCATTGACCTTTGTTTTTACTCTAATTTACAGACGCCGACATCGTTCATACACTCGCTCTCGTTCCCATTCGCGATCTCGTACTCCAGATCGTGGTTTGTCTGCATCCAGGTAGGAGTTATTAATCTTTACATAATTTTGCTACTTTCAAACCCATTTAACAATTTCACTTGTTGATGTAAATTTTATTCCTATGCCAATTTCATTTCAGTATTGGTTGCGTGTGTAACAGTGCTTTGGCTTAGGTCAGCAGGAAATTTTTCTTGATCTGTCAGGTTTCACACTGTGAAGTTCACTGAAAAATTACATAATTGTAGTTCTTCTGTATTTACGCTAAAATGAAAGCTATTTCAAATAATTCACATTTCCACATGTCTATCATGCTGGGCATTTACAACTGGGGACAGAACAGCACGTTTCAATAATGCGTTATTCTCGCTCATTTGGTCGACAGTGCTTTCCAATTTCACATGCCTCTTTGAAGTTACGGTGTACATGAATGTTTAATCTTTCTGCTGTCGGCACAAACGTGGTGGAGAATATTTGTTAAACAAATAATTTCGATTGAATAAATTGAAAAGTTTGCTGCTGGTGTATTGAATCACAAGACCAATATTAAGCTTTATAAAGAATTTTAGTAAACCATTTTCCTTTCTTTCAGGTCTCCTTCTCCGCATAAAAGTCGCAGTCGAAGTCGTTGAAATCTATTACCCTTGACTTCCATATAAAGATGTTCCTGATATCACTTTTAAAGTATATATAACCACCGTTTATTCACAATCGGCCAGGCTGTGAGATTTTTTTTAGTTGCACATTTAAATGGCAGAATATATAACGTACAAGATGGTTGCCTGTGAAGTTTGTTTCTATCTTTATTTATTGTAAATCTTTTGTTTCTAATCTTTGTCATTTATTTCTTAGCGAAGATGTAGTGTAATGTACAAAGGTTTTTCACCCCAGTCAGTAGAATTTCTCAACCACATTTGCAAATTTTTTGTTTGTACTAAAATCATGAAAATAATTTGTTGTAAATTGCCTTTAATGATTGTTGTATTCCGGTTTTGCTTTCCATTCCTGGTTTTCATTCAATTAGCATCTTTCTAGACTTTACTGTTAGTTAGTGACATGCTGTTGGCTATTGTAGACGAGTCAGAAACTGATTATTGTTGCCTGCTTTCTTCCAGTATAACAAAATACTCTTTATTTTCTAGCAAAGTTTGCAATTTTCAGTGTTATCGGTTAATATTCGGAGAAGCCAATTTTAAACAGTTGTATAATCGTCAATGTAACTCTACGTAATATCGGTAGTAGACTGCCTTGTAAACAAATTCTAGAAATGGTATACACGAGATAAAATGTCCAGGATTGTGTCTATTGCTAGTATTTGATCAAGTTCATTTGGCCTGCTGGTACTACTACCAACTTGAAAACTTTATTTTTGGCTTGGTAAATTGCGATAATATTTTGTAAGTCTTTGTAAAGATGTATTCATTATTGTTTTAGTTATTTTTAGTGTGTAATTGCTTTTTGTATCGAGGTTAAGCCATTAAATAACATTTTTATTGGACTTGTTGTGCATTTTATTAGGACTATGGTGTAAAGTTTAAAAGGTTTCAGACTGAGGTAGTGGTTTGTACAACTTTTATTATAATTTGGTCCCCGTCCGTCCGGAGTTGTATCTCAGAATCCCTTGGACCAATTCCGTTCATTCTTTGCATGTGCCTAGTACTTTATGTGGGACATGCAGTGGTTTAGAGATTTGATTCAAAATAGCCAACTGGCAGCAATCTTGTTTTTTGTCGTATTTTGTACATGCTTTGTCAGTTTTCACTCAAATTTATTACATAGATCATGCATGTCCCCGTCCATCAGTGCGTCTGTTTGTCCAGAGTCATATTTCAGAATCCTGTGGACCGATTCAGTTCATTCTTTGCATGTACATAAATTATACATGTCAGATTACATGTCATGACGATTTATTTAGCAATTGGATCAAAGGTGGTCGACTGGCAGGCATCTTGTTTTTTTTATGTGGTATCTTGAACGTCCTGTCAGTTTTCATTCAAATTTGGCACATACATGTACTTTATACATGTTAGGATGCATGTCCATGACAATTTGTTTCAAAATCTGGTCAAGGATGGCAGATTGACAGCCATCTGACTTTGCCTTACTACTATATTTCCACAATTTATGTATCATTTTCATTCGTATTTGGCAAATACATCATACATATCAGTGTTTCATAATCAGATCAAAAGATGGCCGAATAACGGTTGTTTTTATTTTTGGCCATATTGCTACTGTGAACACGTGTTTTGATGTAAATAAACAATCAAGTTTCAAGGACACGCTCGCGACAACCCCTCAGCTTTAATATGATGAGCACAAAGAACTTAATTTAACGGGCACTGCACTGTGTCATTTTCAATGACTTGTTTGTCTTGGTGCATGGGGTCCATTTTTAAACAAGACGCATGGTAACTTGAAGGAATTTCCTAGTTTAATTTGAAAAGCTACTAATATATTTCAATAAAATTTGATTCTAAATATTTGTGAAAAAAATGTTTTGTCAGTGTTGTGGGCGAGTTGTGGGTGACTAAAACGTTTGAAGCAATCTACAACTGAGGAATAACTTGAAGACCAGCAATTGCAGTGCATAGTCATCTGTGGGTAAAGTTTCAATGAAGTTTGAACATCTGTTTAAGGAATGTTAGATGGCTTTTGAACATCATTTGTTAATAACAAAATTGCCAGCCATTTTTGTATGCGATCTAGGAAAGAATATTTCATCAAGCTCATATAATGCCCAATGCGTGTACCCAGTTTGAAAAAAAATCAATTCATAAAAACAAAATTGCCAGCCATTTTTGTATGCGATCTGGGAAAGAATATTTCATCAAGCTCATATAATGCCCAATGCGTGTACCCAGTTTGAAAAAAAATCAATTCATAAAAACAAATTGACATGAACTTAAGATGCATGGAATGTGATCAGCTTGGACCTGTTCGTAGAGGTATAGTCTAGCATACTTTGTAAGCTGACTTTACTTCACTGTTTAAAAAACTCTTCAACTTTAGTAGTGTAACCCAATTTACTTGGCCAGATTACAAGTTTGATGTGTTTGAGCCAAGGTAGTTGAACAAGATGCCCAGACAAACTACTGGTACATTGCAAACACCTTGCACTGCTGATGGCAGTCTAGTTATTCTAACTGGCCTGGGGTAAGGGCCATGGCAGCTACTATGCAGGAAATTTGCTTGCAAGGTCTTAATTCAGGCATTCCACTTTTCAAGACTTAAATTAATATAGTGGGGAAAGTCTATTTTCAGATTGTTTTATACTGTCAGCATTGTGAAACTTGCTAAATTCATTGTGTAAATCACCACTGATGTTGCCAGGGCACTTGCCATGTTGGTCACGCTGCGACAACAAATGGCAAGTTCTTTACTGTGGCAAAGGGAAATCTAGGTTCAGTACCCACAAAACAGAAGATTTCATGAACTGGTCTCTATAACAATCTCTTGTAACGCTCATTTGTACATTGCGAGTTACCCCTGATTATATTGAATATCTCTTTTGCACTTTGTCACGTGGTAACCAGAACCCATGCAATTTGGTAGCTTAATGTTTAGGAATCACATGACCACACCTCACAGCCATGCTGTTTCAAATGTAAAAGCCTCCTGCAAATGACCCTTGGCCATTGGTCATTTGACCACAAGTTTGGCTGTTAAAGCAGCATGGCTAACTCATGCAATTAAATATACATATCTTACTGTAACCACAAAAAGAAAAATTAAATTTTCACAAGTACATGTATTATTAAAAATAAACATGAGGCATGCCAAAATCGAACATGGCTGAAATCCAAAACTGGTTAATAATATATCCAAGAAAAAAATTGGCTAAAAGTGGTTGAGTTACAGTAATAAGACAACATTGCGTTTTGGGTCGGGCAGACATGCAGGGTCGATTTTGCTTTATGTATGTTCCCTTAGGGTTGGACCATTTGATTTTTGAGGGGGGGGAGGTCAGAAAAGAAAAAAAAAAATTTGCAAAGTGAAGGGTTCTTCAAAAAAAAAATTGATGCTTCACCAGTGTAAAAAAAAAAATATTTGTCACTATATGACTTCGGGAAAAAAAATGTTTTCATCAGCTGTTGTCGTGTCATCTCTGAACACGGTAGATTCACTTGAATTACTGCGTCATAAAAATATGGCATTTCTTCCTGCCAAGATAAGGGGGCACATAGTACAAGAAGAAACTAGGTCATATATAAATGGATGTCAATAATTCTGGTTTGTGGATTAATTAATAGCAGAGGGAGAATTAATATCTGCATTTCAATATTAATTTCAAAAACAATTTCACTCTGGTTGCATTTAGATTGTATACCATACATGCTCTATTAGAAGAGCATCTCCAATAGAAGCACATGTACGGCAACAATTGCATTGATTGTATACTGATTTATTAAAATATGATGTATTTTGACCATAGAAACACCTCTGTTATTTACGCAAGAGCATGCACTACTAATAGAGCAAATGCGGTATTGCATGCAACATCTCTGACAATTTAGCTGTTTTAGTTTAAGTACATTTACAGAATAAAACAGAAACATTGTTAGAAAAGTTGCTTGCAATATTGCTGACTACTGTAAAATACTTTATTTTCTCAGGAATTTATTTTCGCTGAAAACAGCTTTCTGGCATTGTGTGGATCTAATTTTCACTATGTTGTATTAAGACTCAATGCAACGTATAGAGAAAGCTGCATTTTCACGTGAATTTATTTTGCAGGAAATTGACTACAGGTAAAACAGGGAAAATATAATGCCAGTGCAAATAAAGCATTCCACAGTATGTTATGTGACCACAATAACAGACATGATACATTCATGATTGTATGGGACCATGTTGAATTAAACAAGTACAAATAAAATAAATATCAAAGGAAGCTTAGAAAGAACTCTTGAGTGCTGAGAGTATTGGAGACAAATTAAAATTAATTCAAAATTTAAGATTTGCTTTTCAAATAAGAAGCTTGGCAACTAATTTTTGTCTGCTATTTGAGATGCATAACATGAAAAAATGTGATTCACATTATCACAATTTATAATACATACAGAAAATACATTTGATTTTTCATCCATGGTTTTTATTCTAATTAGTTCCAGAGCACCTCTGCGATGAATTCAATTTAAATCTGATTTTTGTTTAATATCAGAAATGGGCTAATCATAGATAATCAATATGGATTAAACTAATCACGTCTGTACAAATAAAATAAATTGAGTAATTACGCAAATTAGGTAATTAGTATATCTCATATTTGTCTGTGCATCATCCTATGTATCTATGCAAGTTTCATTGAAATGTGATGATTAGTACCTGAGATATCAGTGGAAAAGCGAAAAAATTGACTAATGAAAACCTAATCAAATCTGCGTATTAGCCCAGAGCATCTATTCACCAAGTTTCATTAAAAACCACCATACTGTTCTTGAGATATCAGATTACACATACAGAGTAACTGCAAAGACTCCCATTGTGTGCTTCGCACGGGAGTCAAAAATAAATAAAATGTAATAAAATAAATATTAAAATAAATGAGAAATTTTTTTGTCAGCAAATGTTTTACATCACACTCTTACAGAGCAATCTCGTTCTGACCTACAATCTGCGACTCTCACCACCCACCTTATTCTCACCACCCACCTCACTTTCACCACTCACCTCACTCACACCTACTATCTCATTCTCACCACCCAACCATTCCACTCTCACCACCCTCCTCACTTTCACCAACCATTCCACTATCACCACCCACCTCACCTCATTCTCACCACCCACCTCACTCATACCTACCATCTCATTCTCACCACCCAACCCACATTCACCAACCATTCCACTCTCACCACCCACCTCACTTGCACCAACCATTCCACTGTCATTTAAAGCCACTTTAGTACATGTAGCAGTCACCTGCATTTTAGCCCTTTTTGTTACAATGTCAGTGATCTTTTGTTGCTTTGTAACAGGATGTGGGGAAGATGCAGACTTTCTCTTCTTATTTTTTCTTTTTGTTTTCGGACTACCGACGAACCCTTTTTGGTCCCAGTTCGGACGAAGTCCGAAAACGGTTCCATCCGTCCTTCTGGATCCATTTATCAGACAGCCTTTGACCGATCTCGTTCAAACTTGGTATACAGACAATCTATAATGACCTACATATGCCAATTTTCGTTACGATTCAATTAAATATGGCTGACTGGCAGCCATTTTGTCCCTCAAATTTGCTAAATTCTGATATTTAAACGTGAACAGGGCGATTTCAATCAAACTTTGTATGGTGATCATGCATATTGGGTTATTGGTGCACGTCACTTTTTTTCAAGATTCGGTCCAAAATGGCCGACTCACAGCCATTTCATTTTTTTTTTAATTTTTGTGCTGATTCCTCTGAAAGATATCGCCTGATTCACTTGAAAGTTTGTACATAGGTACTATACTTCAAGACAATACAACACCATGTTTTGTTTTGAGATTTGATCAAATTTGTCAAAATGGCGGCCATTTTGTTTAATATCTTAAATTCACAGTTTGTAACGTGTCTGGAACTGTTTCCCGAAGCTGAATAGGGCGATTTCAATCAAACTTTATATGATGATCATGTATATTGGGTTACACGTGCACGTCATATTTTTTTTCAAAATTTGTACCAAAATGGCCGACTGTTTTGTCTTGAGATTTGATCAAATTTGTCAAAATGGCAGCCATTTTGTTTAATATCTTAAATTCACAGTTTGTAACGCGTCTGGAACTACGGTATTTCCCGAAGCTGAATAGGGCGATTTCAATCAAACTTTATATGATGATCATGTATATTGTGTTACACGTGCACGTCATATTTTTTTTCAAAATTTGTACCAAAATGACTGTTTTGTCTTGAGATTTGATCAAATTTGTCGAAATTGAGGCCACTTTGTCAAAAAAACGTAAAATAGCAGTAAAATAGCAAGTCTTTTCTACCACCGTTGAAGATAATGAAAAAAAAATGTTGGATATGATGAACTCCTAAAAAAAAAATTTGCAAGCAAACCTACTAATAAAAAAAAAATTTCCAAACACATAAAAAAAAAAAAAAAAAAAATTGCCTTTCACTGAGCTGACCTCCCCCCTCCAAAATCAAATGGTCCAACCCTTAAAGGTCATACTTTCTTTCATGTTGTACAGCAATTTCCCATGTAGCGGAATGTTTGCTGTATTAACAAGTTTTTCAATTAAATGACTCCTGCTTGCACACTCTCAGCACAACAAAGACTTTCCCTTCATCTTAATAAATTTTACAATTCAAACTGAAACGAGTATACCCCGATAGTTTTTATAGGCCGATGTTTTCAAGTGACATTGTGCACTGTACTCATTGATTGGTTAATTCGATTCAATTGCTATTGATGTTCTTAGACTACCAGGTATATACCGGATTCGGCTGATACCCCGCCCATCCTAAACCCCGCCCATGGGCGATGTTTCAAATAGTGGGCGATGTTTTGGTCCACACATTGCCTGACTGAACCAACAAACATTTTTACAGACCCCAATTTTCCCGTCCGACATCTTGTATCGAGCGCGCTATTTCAAATATGACGCTAAAATAATTCACTGTGAAGCCGAAAAGCATTAAAAACTTCAATAAAACCAATGCTGTAAACGAATTGTTGTTGCGTATTATTACACTCGAATAAAGTCTACGCTTGAAAAGAATGTTATTTACGAAGTTTAAAATATCCAAGCCTTCCTGGTTCGAGCCTCTTGGTTGTTATCAGTAATGTTTAATCTTTGTCTGTATCGCATTCCAGACAAAATGTCGGTAAACGAGAAATGGACGAACTAAAATGTCTCCTGCGTTTCACATGCGACATGATTATTAAAAAACACAGAGTTAAGCGATCATGTACGTTCTATAAAGCTAACCTTGTACACATAATCTTGTACTGACGTGTTTTTTCTCCAAAAAAGACGTTCTCTTTCAGTTAACCCCCAGTTAGCTCTTCGCGTTCATGGTATTTGTGAGAGTTGAAAGATTTTTTGAACACATGACAAGTAACTATATCGATTTACGTACATTACGTCATGTACGTTCTATAAAGCTAACCTTGTACACATAATCTTGTACTGACGTGTTTTTTCTCCAATAAAGACGTTCTCTTTCAGTTAACGCCCAGTTAGCTCTTCGCGTTCATGGTATTTGTGAAAGTTGAAAGATTTTTTGAACACATGACAAGTAACTATATTGATTTGCGTCAAGCTGGGTGGCTCGAATTTAAATATCAGTGCGTGAATCAAACGCGTGGTTATTAAAGTTCAGTCAAAATGTACGTGAATATTGCGATCGAAGTGCGCTGTCCAGAGTTTATTATATTATAGTAAAATTTAACTTGACGCATGGTATGGTTTATATTACATGTTCACTTCATTTCGAATAAAAAAATCACCATTGAAACATTGGTGAATCACAAGTATTTAAAATATTTTCTCGACTTTCCGTAGATACCCGACTACTATCATTTTTAATGATTTAAATGCGCCAATATTTATGTTTGCGTAATTATTACGAATGCAACGCATTATCAAGTCGGTAATATTGAAATATTCACAGACCCAATACCCCGGGTCAGTGCCCTAACAATAGTAAAAATTAACTTGAGTTTGCGTAATTATCATGAAAGCAATACATTTAATACAAAGTTGAAATATTCAGAGCTGGTACAATATTGTAAACAAATTTGCGTAATTAGAAAAGCAGTGCACTAAGTAAACGACGTTGATATATTCAAAGCCAGTACAGAGTTGCATACAAGTTGCGTAATTACAGTACTAACGGATATAATAAAAAATTTACTAGATCGACGCGCGGACCGCAAAAGAAAAAGGTTGCTAAGGTAACGCGCCAGTTCAGCGCGTGACTTGGGGCCAAACTTCGGTCAACACACACTTGATGCCAGCATCACCGCGCAGCAAGTTTCGCAAAGAAGTACTTCAAGTTCAATTGCGTCCCAAAATTATGTCGCTAATCACTCGGTTGTCGCAGCGTGTGTTGTGTCATGTCCATGATGCACCCCGTTTCGACTTTGACTTGCTTTTCCTTCTTAGTGCATGTTCTTGTTCACGTAAAATTCGACCTCTCACCAATGTATTAAAACACTTTGAATTTATACTTTGCATGATTATATTTGGTCAACGCGAAACAGTATTTTTTCTAGACTATTTCTATCAATGCAGGGTTATTTTTTTAGACAAGATGGGCTTCGTAATATCTGCCAAAAGATCGCCCGGGCGATCTTTTTGTCCACATTTTTCTAAAAAAAAATCGAATCCTCCATAAGATCGCCCAGGGCGGGGTATCAGCCGAATCCGGTAGTGAATTTTTGTAAACCCCCCCCCCCACGAAAGAACAAGGATATGGGACCTTTTTCTGGATTATTGGCCATGCCTACCTCTCAAAATCTTACCACCCAACTGACATATTTATTTTTATATGAAACACAAAAATGGAATACATTGTTGCGCAATACTTTAATAATGAGTAAGTCAAGTAGAAAATATAGATATGTAATCACAATAGATTACAGCAGTGTTCTAGCACAGAATGCATATTGTATGAAATTATTCATCCAGCCTTTGCCGACGTTTCTTTCCTGTTGTCTCTGTAACTTCTGCTGATAGTTTTCTACGCTTTCCTGTTTCTTCTTCCTGAAAATAGAGAATATATATATCTATTTAAGTTTCTTAAAGCATGTACAAGATATATGTCAAAAACATAATGGCCACAAGTTGGCCAGTTTGAATCTAATCAAAGAGGCGCACATCAACTACCCATAATTGTTAATTCTTCCACCACATGCAAGAGGTCAGGTTCCAGACAAGTCAAATACCTGATTTTAGTGTATTTTTACAACAATAATGGCTGACAGTTGTCCATCTTTGACTGAATTACTAAACCACTACACTGAAATATCAGGTATTAAATATGGATGAGGTTTTAAGAAGATTCGTCCAGGGGTGTAAGATAGAATGTCCACCAATTTAAGTCATGTTCTGGTCATCCATTCACTTCATCAAAGTAAGAGCGAGGAAACAACATAATTTTCGTGGGTAGAACATGGCTAATTTGCTTGAAATACACTATTTTGCATAAATTTTTATTAGGGTTATCAGAGAACTCGGTGCATTAAAATGATTATTACCATGTCACATGACATGTATTATTAATTAGCAAATGACAAGGTACACAATTAAAGGAAACATCAATCCAAACAACATAATGTTCCCTGAAGAAAAAGCTCCACAAATGTAGGAGAATGCAAATTACAGTTTTTTTATATCTGTTTTCATTCTCTAGATATTCAGGGCTAGCAACATTTACAAGATATTGACCATAAACCCTTTCCAGCTAGCATCACTGATACATAATATGCTATTTCATTACGTTCTCACTTATGTCACTGGATATTTCAAGCTTGGGGCATTCACTTTTATCATGCCACAGCCGATCCTCAGTTTCACATTAATGGAACGTATTGACAGGCGAATTGTAAGTATTGTATTATTGCAATGACTTGCTATTTTTTTGCATTTCCATGAAGGCGAACAGTTTCTATACATTTTAACCCAGTGAGATAGACAAAATTCAGTCACCTTGTGTTGTCAAAGGTACCATACAATGTAGGTATGACAATCAAACCAACAGGTTATTTTGCTGGTTTACAGTTGAGTTTGTACAATACATACCTTTTCAGTAGAATCTGATCGTCTTGCTGTTGTATCTCTAATCCGCAACACTTTAGATTCTGAGGTTTGTACCATCAACTGTGTTGCTAGAAATACCTGTAACATATCATACAACTATTATGGATTAAATATGTTCACTCGTGATGTTTATGGCAATCTCCGAGGAGAACAGAGACAACTTACTGTAACTATACTAATTGAAACACTTCAATCTTCCCTGGCACCTAACTTCAACTCGAATTTATATTTTTCATAGTCCCGACGTCATTCAAGAATACAATAGTTATTGTGACTAGCGAAAATGGTTTACTTTGTTTCAACAATAAGCTGTAATCACTATGAATAGTTTTAACTACATGCAGTTTATTTTTAAAAAAAAAATACCTAATTTCCTATTCACAGCAAGTCTCAGAAGTATCAGGGCAGTCAATTTGCCAACTCGCTAGCGAATTGGCTAACTTCGCGCCACTCTTGGCGAGTCTATACTGCATGAGGGAACATAGTATGCTTTTACGTAGCCTGGTACATGTCCCCTGAATGATTTGTTTTGTGAGGCGTGATAATGTGAAAGTAGTTTCCCTGGTCAGTCTGAGAATGGCCACAGTCAGCTGGCGTACAAGTGATATTATGATAAATGCGATTAATCCACCGATATTTACTATAAGAGGGTAGCCATCTTGAACACGAACGAAGAAAATAGAA
Source organism: Saccoglossus kowalevskii (assembly GCF_978046115.1). Lineage (NCBI taxonomy): Eukaryota > Metazoa > Hemichordata > Enteropneusta > Harrimaniidae > Saccoglossus > Saccoglossus kowalevskii. Next base: position 11,678,629 of record NC_140650.1, on the reverse strand, counting down.
CATTTTCCCTGGTATATTTGAAAGCGAAATCGTCATCCAACTAAAGTATGACGACTGTCCCCCTACTGTTATATAGATTCACCCAGAGTGGGCATGACCACGTGACGACGCCAGTGAGATTCCAAAGCCAGCCGTTCAGTCAAAACCTAAGCAGTTAGCTAATTCGCTAGCAAGTTTGCAAATTGGCTGCCCCAATACTTCAGAGACTTGCTGTAAAAAAAAAATCATGCCACTTTCCATCAAAATCAATGCCATATAAAAATGTTAAATCCCCTTGTACAGCATACATACCTATAAGACAGACATACCCATCAGACATTTATACAGACATACCCATCAGACATTTATACAGACATACCCATCAGACATTTATACAGACATACCCATCAGACATTTATACAGACATACCCATCAGACATTTATACAGACATACCCATCAGACATTTATACAGACATACCCATCAGACATTTATACAGACATACCCATCAGACATTTATACAGACATACCCATCAGACATTTATACAGACATACCCATCAGACATTTATACAGACATACCCATCAGACATTTATACAGACATACCCATCAGACATTTATACAGACATACCCATCAGGCATTTATACAGACATACCCATCAGGCATTTATACAGACATACCCATCAGACATTTATACAGACATACCCATCAGGCATTTATACAGACATATCCATCAGACATTTATACAGACATACCAATCAGACATTTATACAGACATACCCATCAGACATTTATACAGACATATCCATCAGACATTTATACAGACATACCCATCAGGCATTTATACAGACATATCCATCAGACATTTATACAGACATACCAATCAGACATTTATACAGACATACCCATCAGACATTTATACAGACATATCCATCAGACATTTATACAGACATACCCATCAGACATTTATACAGACATACCCATCAGACATTTATACAGACATACCCATCAGACATTTATACAGACATATCCATCAGACATTTATACAGACATATCCATCAGACATTTATACAGACATACCCATCAGACATTTATACAGACATACCCATCAGACATTTATACAGACATACCCATCAGACATTTATACAGACATACCAATAAGACATTTATACAGACATACCAATAAGACATTTATACAGACATACCCATCAGACATTTATACAGACATACCCATCAGACATTTATACAGACATACCCATCAGACATTTATACAGACATACCAATAAGACATTTATACAGACATACCCATCAGACATTTATACAGACATACCCATCAGACATTTATACAGACATACCCATCAGACATTTATACAGACATACCCATAAGACATTTATACAGACATACCCATAAGACATCTATACAGACATACCCATAAGACATCTATACAGACATACCCATAAGACATCTATACAGACATACCCATAAGACATCTATACAGACATACCCATAAGACATCTATACAGACATACCCATGAGACATCTATACAGACATACCCATAAGACATCTATACAGACATACCCATCAGACATCTATACAGACATACCCATAAGACATTTATACAGACATACCCATCAGACATTTATACAGACATACCAATAAGGCATTTATACAGACATACCCATAAGACATTTATACAGACATATCCATCAGACACTTATACAGACATATCCATCAGACATTTATACAGACATATCCATCAGACATCTATACAGACATACCCATCAGACATTTATACAGACATACCCATCAGGCATTTATACAGACATACCAATAAGGCATTTATACAGACATACCCATCAGGCATTTATACAGACATACCAATAAGACATTTATACAGACATACCAATAAGACATTTATACAGACATACCCATCAGACATTTATACAGACATACCCATAAGACATTTATACAGACATACCCATCAGACATTTATACAGACATACCCATCAGACATTTATACAGACATACCCATCAGACATTTATACAGACATACCCATCAGACATTTATACAGACATACCCATCAGACATTTATACAGACATATCCATCAGACATTTATACAGACATACCCATCAGACATACCCATAAGACATTTATACAGACATACCAATAAGACATTTATACAGACATACCCATCAGACATTTATACAGACATACCAATAAGACATTTATACAGACATACCAATAAGACATTTATACAGACATACCAATAAGACATTTATACAGACATACCAATCAGACATTTATACAGACATACCCATCAGACATTTATACAGACATATCCATCAGACATTTATACAGACATACCCATCAGGCATTTATACAGACATACCCATCAGACATTTATACAGACATACCCATCAGACATTTATACAGACATACCCATCAGACATCTATACAGACATACCCATAAGACATCTATACAGACATACCCATAAGACATCTATACAGACATACCCATAAGACATCTATACAGACATACCCATAAGACATCTATACAGACATACCCATAAGACATCTATACAGACATACCCATAAGACATCTATACAGACATACCCATAAGACATCTATACAGACATACCCATAAAACATCTATACAGACATACCCATAAGACATTTATACAGACATACCAATAAGGCATTTATACAGACATACCCATAAGACATTTATACAGACATATCCATCAGACACTTATACAGACATATCCATCAGACATTTATACAGACATATCCATCAGACATCTATACAGACATACCCATCAGACATTTATACAGACATACCCATCAGGCATTTATACAGACATACCAATAAGGCATTTATACAGACATACCCATCAGGCATTTATACAGACATACCAATAAGACATTTATACAGACATACCCATCAGACATTTATACAGACATACCCATCAGGCATTTATACAGACATACCCATCAGACATTTATACAGACATACCCATAAGACATTTATACAGACATACCCATCAGACATTTATACAGACATACCAATAAGACATTTATACAGACATACCCATCAGACATTTATACAGACATACCAATAAGACATTTATACAGACATACCAATCAGACATTTATACAGACATACCCATCAGACATTTATACAGACAGACATACCCATCAGACATTTATACAGACATACCCATCAGACATTTATACAGACATACCCATCAGACATTTATACAGACATACCCATAAGACATTTATACAGACATACCAATAAGACATTTATACAGACATACCCATCAGACATTTATACAGACATACCAATAAGACATTTATACAGACATACCAATAAGACATTTATACAGACATACCAATCAGACATTTATACAGACATACCCATCAGACATTTATACAGACATATCCATCAGACATTTATACAGACATATCCATCAGACATTTATACAGACATACCCATCAGGCATTTATACAGACATACCCATCAGACATTTATACAGACATACCCATCAGACATTTATACAGACATACCCATCAGACATTTATACAGACATACCCATCAGACATTTATACAGACATACCCATCAGACATTTATACAGACATACCCATCAGACATTTATACAGACATATCCATCAGACATTTAAACAGACATATCCATCAGACATTTATACAGACATACCAATAAGACATTTATACAGACATACCAATAAGACATTTATACAGACATACCAATAAGACATTTATACAGACATACCCATCAGACATTTATACAGACATACCCATCAGACATTTATACAGACATACCCATCAGACATTTATACAGACATATCCATCAGACATTTATACAGACATACCAACAAGACATTTATACAGACATACCAATAAGACATTTATACAGACATACCAATAAGACATTTATACAGACATACCAATAAGACATTTATACAGACATACCAATAAGACATTTATACAGACATACCAATAAGACATTTATACAGACATACCCATCAGACATCTATACAGACATACCAATAAGACATTTATACAGACATACCAATAAGACATTTATACAGACATACCAATAAGACATTTATACAGACATACCAATAAGACATTTATACAGACATACCAATAAGACATTTATACAGACATACCCATCAGACATTTATACAGACATACCACTAAGACATTTATACAGACATACCAATAAGACATTTATACAGACATACCCATCAGACATTTATACAGACATACCACTAAGACATTTATAGAGACATACCAATAAGACATTTATACAGACATATCCATCAGACATTTATACAGACATATCCATCAGACATCTATACAGACATACCCATCAGACATTTATACAGACATACCCATCAGGCATTTATACAGACATACCAATAAGGCATTTATACAGACATACCCATCAGGCATTTATACAGACATACCAATAAGACATTTATACAGACATACCAATAAGACATTTATACAGACATACCCATCAGACATTTATACAGACATACCCATCAGGCATTTATACAGACATACCAATAAGACATTTATACAGACATACCCATAAGACATTTATACAGACATACCCATCAGACATTTATACAGACATACCCATCAGACATTTATACAGACATACCCATCAGACATTTATACAGACATACCCATCAGACATTTATACAGACATACCCATCAGACATTTATACAGACATATCCATCAGACATTTATACAGACATACCCATCAGACATACCCATAAGACATTTATACAGACATACCAATAAGACATTTATACAGACATACCCATCAGACATTTATACAGACATACCAATAAGACATTTATACAGACATACCAATAAGACATTTATACAGACATACCAATAAGACATTTATACAGACATACCAATCAGACATTTATACAGACATACCCATCAGACATTTATACAGACATATCCATCAGACATTTATACAGACATACCCATCAGGCATTTATACAGACATACCCATCAGACATTTATACAGACATACCCATCAGACATTTATACAGACATACCCATCAGACATTTATACAGACATACCCATCAGACATCTATACAGACATACCCATAAGACATCTATACAGACATACCCATAAGACATCTATACAGACATACCCATAAGACATCTATACAGACATACCCATAAGACATCTATACAGACATACCCATAAGACATCTATACAGACATACCCATAAGACATCTATACAGACATACCCATAAAACATCTATACAGACATACCCATAAGACATTTATACAGACATACCAATAAGACATTTATACAGACATACCCATCAGACATTTATACAGACATACCCATCAGACATTTATACAGACATACCCATCAGGCATTTATACAGACATACCAATAAGACATTTATACAGACATACCCATAAGACATTTATACAGACATACCCATCAGACATTTATACAGACAGACATACCCATCAGACATTTATACAGACATACCCATCAGACATTTATACAGACATACCCATAAGACATTTATACAGACATACCAATAAGACATTTATACAGACATACCCATCAGACATTTATACAGACATACCAATAAGACATTTATACAGACATACCAATAAGACATTTATACAGACATACCAATCAGACATTTATACAGACATACCCATCAGACATTTATACAGACATACCCATCAGACATTTATACAGACATACCCATCAGGCATTTATACAGACATACCCATCAGACATTTATACAGACATACCCATCAGACATTTATACAGACATACCCATCAGACATTTATACAGACATACCCATCAGACATTTATACAGACATACCCATCAGACATTTATACAGACATACCCATCAGACATTTATACAGACATATCCATCAGACATTTAAACAGACATATCCATCAGACATTTATACAGACATACCAATAAGACATTTATACAGACATACCAATAAGACATTTATACAGACATACCAATAAGACATTTATACAGACATACCCATCAGACATTTATACAGACATACCCATCAGACATTTATACAGACATATCCATCAGACATTTATACAGACATACCAACAAGACATTTATACAGACATACCAATAAGACATTTATACAGACATACCAATAAGACATTTATACAGACATACCAATAAGACATTTATACAGACATACCAATAAGACATTTATACAGACATACCCATCAGACATCTATACAGACATACCAATAAGACATTTATACAAACATACCAATAAGACATTTATACAGACATACCAATAAGACATTTATACAGACATACCAATAAGACATTTATACAGACATACCAATAAGACATTTATACAGACATACCCATCAGACATTTATACAGACATACCACTAAGACATTTATACAGACATACCAATAAGACATTTATACAGACATACCAATCAGACATTTATACAGACATACCCATCAGACATTTATACAGACATATCCATCAGACATTTATACAGACATACCAATAAGATATTTATACAGACATACCCATCAGACATTTATACAGACATACCCATCAGACATTTATACAGACATACCCATAAGACATTTATACAGACATACCAATAAGACATTTATACAGACATACCCATCAGACATTTATACAGACATACCACTAAGACATTTATAGAGACATACCAATAAGACATTTATACAGACATATCCATCAGACATTTATACAGACATACCAATAAGACATTTATACAGACATACCCATCAGACCTTTATACAGACATACCCATAAGACATTTATACAGACATACCCATCAGACATTTATACAGACATACCACTAAGACATTTATACAGACATACCCATAAGACATTTATACAGACATATCCATCAGACATTTATACAGACATACCAATAAGACATTTATACAGACATACCCATAAGACATTTATACAGACATATCCATCAGACATTTATACAGACATATCCATCAGACATTTATACAGACATACCCATCAGACATTTATACAGACATACCCATCAGACATTTATACAGACATACCCATCAGACATTTATACAGACATACCCATCAGACATTTATACAGACATACCCATCAGACATTTAAACAGACATACCCATCAGACATTTATACAGACATACCAATAAGACATTTATACAGACATACCAATAAGACATTTATACAGACATTTATACAGACATACCAATAAGACATTTATACAGACATACCAATAAGACATTTATACAGACATACCAATCAGACATTTATACAGACATACCCATCAGACATCTATACAGACATTTATACAGACATATCCATCAGACATTTATACAGACATACCCATCAGACATTTATACAGACATACCCATCAGACATTTATACAGACATACCAATCAGACATTTATACAGACATACCAATCAGACATTTATACAGACATACCAATCAGACATTTATACAGACATATCCATCAGACATTTATACAGACATACCAATAAGACATTTATACAGACATACCAATAAGACATTTATACAGACATACCTATGAAGACTTCCCCTGCACCCAAAATACCTTCAAGACTATCAATTTAATAGCTAACAACCTGCTAGACAAATTTGACAGAGAACAAGAAGTATGTAAGTGAGTACCTGTATGTGTTCCATGACATCTCTGTGCATCTCAATACCCATATGATAGACATCATGATCTGAATTATTATACATTATAGCATTTTGAAACATTAACATAATGTCTCGTTGGAATTCACTAGTTGTGCGGATACCTCCAGTTTCTATGTTTTTTTTAATGGTTGACAAATCCATGGGTCTGTACACAATGCTGTGGTAACCGGGTGCTAGTTCATCTGTGACTGGATGCAAGAAAACATTTGCATATCTGTGTATAAAAACATTTGGAAAATAAATTTATATCTAACCATTAGGTGAAATTATCTAAACATGGACGCTAACACCATTGCAGCATAGAGATACGAGATAGTAAAGCTGAAACCTTCCAGCCATTTTGAATTTGATCTACACTACTGTATTGCTTATGTGTGAAGGTTGGTGATTTAATCCCAATTCAAATGGTCGTAATTCTTGATTTCAAATCTGATCTGAAAAAAATGACATCACCAAGCACCATTTTGTTCAACGTGTGCACCAAGTTTGAACAACGTATGTCTAAACACAACCAAGATCCAGTTTTAGATTGGTATAAATACTTGATTTTCAGGATTTTAGATTGATGCCATTTAGCTATCTTGATCAGGATTGTGAAACAAATGCATATGTGTGACAAAATGTATAAAACATGTGTGAACTTGGAACGTGATTGATCGAGGCATGTCAGACATCTGGAATGGCATCATTAAATAGCCATCAGTCGTCCATTTTGAATCCAATTTGCAAAACAAAAGTGATCAAGGTCCCATAATGTCCAATGTGTGTATCAAGTTTTAATCAAAATTCGTCCATACAAAATGACTGAAATACATACATGATTTTTAAATAATTGTTAGCACTAAAATGGTCGCCATTTGGCCATTCTAGATTGGATCAAAAATAGGATGCACATGCACATGTATCCAAGATGTACTTTAATGTATTCTGTAGAAACACGCTTTCAATAACATATCATCTAACATTGCTTTTTCCCATTAATTTTGTAATTCTGACATTTCCGTAAGCCCATAAACTACTAATAGAGAGAATAGATTTTGTCTTTACTCACTTATGAGATGCTGTTGCCCTCCATACCATCATTATGGACTTCTTCCAGGCTTTTTGTGCTTGAATCGCTTCAGGATCGTCACTGTAAAACAACATACATAGTGACCGATTGTATCAGCAAACTGACTATTAGGTCGCTATCGTTAAATAATGGACAGTTTTGTGGCCCAAAGTCTGGTAAAAGTCTGAGCACACAGCAATGAGAACTCTTACCAGATCAAGATGACAAAAATGTCTATTATGTAACAATATCGAGTAGGAGTACTCTAATGAAGCATGTTAAGTGTGCATAGAATATGCTTCTAACATAATCATAAGGACCACTGGCTGGAAACACAGGAAAGCTGTAAGTTGACTTTTACAATAATAATCAAGTTACGTAGATTTTTAGCTTACCCTTGTGAAAAAGATGCTGGACTGCTGGGCACTGAATCACTGTAGAATGAGAACTGTTGTGGTGGTTTAGTGGATGCAGCAGTGGAACTCCCCTCATCTCCGCTATCACCACCAGCTCCTCCCACCTCATTACACTCTGACTCATCGGCTTCGCTTCTATCCTCCTCTTTCCTTCCATCGATACTACCTCCTTCACTTGTCTCATCTTTCTTAACTGGCTTCTCAGCGCTCTCATTCTCATTTTCATCTTCCTGCAATATAACCAAATCAATGTATGAATGTCATAATTAAATCTGCTAGCTATGTTCACACTGTATTCCATTATGACCAATAGCAATTGTCATGAACACAATCATAAGAAATGAACAAGTTTCCAATTGCGTATATTATTCTCCCTGGAATTAAATTTTTTTTAAGTGATTATATATTTAATCAAACAAAAACATGAGAGTGTACAAGTCTCAGAATTTCACCAATATTTCAATTTTATCTTTCAATTTTATTTAATGTCCCAAATTTGTGGTGTCACAAAACTGGTAAACTCAGACAACAAACAGACACTGAGGTACGTACAATTGATTCAGAACGAGGGGAGGGGCTATAGATTACAATATACCCATACCAACCTGCTTTTCTCTATTTCTAACCCTAGCACTCTGCCTACTTCCAGCTGTTCTAGCCTTAGCACCTCCGCGTCTCCTGGCAGATCGATTGTCTTCAGGTCGAGCTGATGATGTACTGCTACTTGGTGATGAAGGACCCTCTTTAAAAGAAACCTCATCATCTACATTAAGACTAACACTGGATTTGTTCTCAACAGGCTCAGCTTCTTTCACAGGGGTCTGTAAAGATTACAGTGAAATATTTCTGATTACATCAACTTGGCATGTAACCCCGGCATGTAAAAAAGAATCAAACGCAATGTGTTTGAGTGCTCTCGTAATCATTACGACTTTGAAAAAAAACAAAGAGACAAATTTATGCATGAATCTTTTCCCTGAAAAAAGGTAATTAACATTAATGAAAGAAAGAAACTCGGATACTGTATTAATTATGATAAACGCTGTTCTTTAAAACTTAGTTTAAAGACAGGGTTTGAACAGATACAGAACTGTACTACAGTAAAACCTGTGTTAGTGACCACCTTTATAACAAGACATTGCATTACGTAATCATAATGAGTTATCAAGTTAAAGAGATATACTAGTTTGAACAGGAAAGGTCAGGGCATTTAGAGATATGGCCCTGGAACAGCACTCAATAAATCAAATAGCCTACCGGTCAGACTTTTTTGGTTCGATCTGAAAAGTTTAAACAAAAACTATCAATACAAGTCTAAGACCAACTTCCGGAATAGCAGAAATGTGAATTGATAAATTTTTAACAATAAAATGGCCACCATTCAGCCATCTTGAATTGGATCATCATACGAACACATGTGACATGATGTATATAGAAAGTTTGATTATGAATGTTTAGGGTATGTCAGAGATTTGGTTCTCGAACAACATTGATTAAAGCAGAAGTCATTGAAATGACAGTCACCGCTGGTACTTTTCCAGAGTTATCTTAAATAGGCTAAACACCAGACACCCATAAGAAAAGAATGAACTATGTGTAAAAGACAAGCAGCCTCTCGGCTGAAATAGCTCCGCTGTTTGCAATGCACATTTCAATAATAGAACAGAAGATATCATTAGAAAATGAACAATATGAATAGTATCAATGCAATGGGACTTGCTGTTTTTCAACAAAAATTCAAAAATACCATTTTTCACCATAAATGATTGTGGTTTTTTAACAAGAAGAAAATATCACTTTTTACCAAAAATGACAAAAATATTCACCAAAATTACTGTAGATAATTAAAGATATTATTACAAAATGAACAAATCTGAGAGAGGTCCACATGAAGTACCTATATATGTAATAATATCAAAGCAATTGGACTTGTCTTTTTTAACAAGAAGTCGAAATCATCACTTTTTACCAAAAATGACAAAAATATTCACCAAAATTAGAGAATTAAAGATATCATTACAAAATGAACAAATCAGAGAGAGGTCCACATGTAGTACCTATATATGTAATATCAAAGCAATTGGACTTGCGGTTTTTAACAAGGAGTCGAAAATATCACTTTTTACCAAAAATGACAAAAATATTCACCAAAATTAGAGAATTGACGATATCATTACAAAATGAACAAATCTGAGAGAGATACACATGTAGTACCTATATATGTAATATCGAAGGAATTGGACTTGCGGTTTTTAACAAGAAGTCGAAAATATCACTTTTTACCAAAAATTACAAAAATATTCACCAAAATTAGAGAATTGAAGATATCATAATGAAATAAACAAATCTGAGAGAGGTCTACCCAAGGTACATATACACCAAGTATCAAAGCATTCAGGCTTGTAGTTTTCAAGAAGAAGTCGAAAAAGTAAAACATTGACACGGACGACGACGGACAATCACTCATATGATAATCTCCGCTCAACAAAGTCGACAGCGGAGCTAAAAACAATTTAAAGAAATTGCAGAAGAAAGCAAATTTGGTGTGGTTAGTATGATGGTAGATTACACATCAGTAGAGTAGTGTTACAGCTCGTACATCAGCAGATATCAAACCTTTATGTCTTTATCATCTGTTATGAGCCAGTTTATTTGTGTGACTGTGATCAGTCCGACCATGTCATAGTTACAGTCCTTGAACAGCAGTCATTAAACCTAAATGGCCACCAATCAGCCATTTTGAATCAGACCTGCCAAAAAAATGACATGCACCTAATCATGACTGAGATTTTGGTAATCATGAAAATCATTGACTTTGATAAATTTTTAGCATAAAAAAGCATTCGACAACCTTGAATCGGGATGGACACCGGGACGTCAATCTATTGTGTGCAAATAAAGACTAAAAAGGCCACCTGTATACAATTTACATGTACATATAAAGTTACCTGTGAATAAAGGCCACCTAAAGCAATCAGTGGCAACCATTTTGATGTGGTCAAATGAACCTATGCAATAAAGACCAAATTAATCAAGGACGATGATGTGTTCAGTGTTTTACACTAGTCTTTACACTGAAATTTTTAATTTAATCAAGACAAACAAGCATAAATTGTCTCTTAAACTGTAAAATTATTTTCATATTTGTATCCATGCAATCAAATAATCAACCTCCATATCAAGACCCTGTCTATATGAAGGGTACCTCTGGTAGTCACTATACACAGGTTTTGACTGTACATGAAAATAGAAACTGTTGATGAAATAAGAATTATTCAAAGAAATATGATAATGCCGTTCCACGTTGCCAGCATGTATATTGAGATATCATGTGATGGACAGCCAACAATTACTTATGATGAATGTTATTACTATAAGAACTGTGATTCTGTCTATGAAGATGAATATACCTGTAATAATGAAAACAAATTGAAATGTTCTTTATATAATTTGTGATCATGTGGAATTCCTCTGAAAAAAAACATTTTAATGAATTTAAATTTATAGTAATTTATTAATGAAGCTCTGCATATCCGAAGAAGTGGCCTTTGTACTGCCCATTAACTAACTGTTTTGAAAACAAAAGAATAGTGACATCACTAATCACCATATATTACAATTAACATTCTTGTATGTTCTCATTATTCACATAAGTGGTGAAACAGCAGTAACAAGGTCATGGTCAATGAATGAAGGGCTTCACTACATAAAATACTGTCAGCGGTTTAAATTTGAGAGACACTAATGTCAGCTAATTCCATGATTCTTGGAAAATCACAACATTTTGTTAGAGTAAACATTTTACAGGAAATTAAATGATAGCAGCAATTTTTTCTTGTTTAGTTATCCTGTCAAACCACCTTATGTTTACAAAACGTTATATTATGAGTTATTATTATAAGTTTGGAATCACCATGCTATTTTTCAAAATAATGTTTAATGTGTAAATACCAGACCTTTTCTATTAAGGAGACCAATCAAATTTCTCCCAGGAGAGCTAATTTTTTTGTTTTTAATTTTACACATGCAAAAATATTTTTCACTGTCCAGCCTTTTTAAAAGGCATGGCCTGAATACAATGCTGGCAGCCAATATGTCAGTTTGGAATCTTCTTATTATTGGTTTCCTGAGACATCTCATATCTCAAATATTTCATGGTGACAGGTAACTGATAGTTACTTTTTGCTATCCTGAATTATTATTAAAATCCAGATTATAAAATGACAGGAATGCTTTATCAAGTACTATCCTTGAAATATACTGGTAATTTTTGCAATACCACAACAGAATAAATGTGATTCACTGTTGAGTAATATGAGGTAGCAATTTGAAAATCAAGACCTGTTCTACAAAATGACCGAAATGTAATTACAGCAATAAGCATACATTCTTGACAGTTGGAGATCATGACATGCATGTCACTACAGAAATCCTGCTAAAACCTGACAAAGGTTTTTCAGTGAGAGCTATTAATTTACCTGTATTAACAAAATCAAATGTGGCTTTCAGGTTGTTTAGAAAGTCTATGTAGAAAAATAATATCTTCGCTGGTATAAATATTCATGGTTTGATGATTTAAAAGCATTTACAGGAACACATTTTGGTGAAAACCATTGTGACTATCTTAATGATCGCAATGAAAGGTTCACTAAAACAAAATTTCATGATTGTTTCTATCACGTGAAATTCATGAAATTGAAGCAATATTTACAGTACTAGTATACAGATGTTAAGTAACTTATAGAGAATAACAAATAAATGACGGTGCTCATCTACGTGAATGTAAGCCTGCAATACAGTAATATGATATTAGTAGGTATGTGTGGAACAGATCCACTACCTGAGTGTCTATCATCTTCTCTGTACACTTATCCGGCTCACACACTGCTATGTTGTCTCGTTTCTTATTTTCTGCAAGCATTTTGTCCAGATCAACTTCTAATGTCTTGCCAGTTGTTTCCATGGTTGCACTGGTCGTACTGGTCTCAACAGCTGCACCAACACTGGTTGTACTTGTTTCAACGGCTGCACCAACGCTGGTCTCAACGGCTGCACCAATCCTTGTCATACCAGACTCCTTGTTAGTATCACTAGCTGCACTAATACTGGTCACAGCAGCCTCCTTGCTAGTCTCACTTGCTGATTTATCTACTGACCTACTGCTATCAGCATTAACAAGCAATTCTGTAGATTCAGAAGGCTTTTCATCAGATAGGGGATTAGAAGGGATTTCCTGAGAAGAGACATATGTAAGGAAAAAAAAAAACAGTGCTAAATCGACACCTTGCATTTGAGTATTTACAATTACAGTGGCTGGGTCATATATACTGCTTTCCCTGTCATGTATGAGAAAACATGCGAGAAGCTATGGTTAATCTGAAAGACTTCGATAATGCTCTGTAAATTCTGTTTGCAGAGATGATATAAAGATGATAATTATTAGTACACAGATACTCTTCTTTCATCAACTGCAAGTGGAGGATTTTGTCTTAAATCTACTAGTCCTTTAGGACTGTGCATCTACAATGTTTGCAACCCTGAATAATCAACCCATATTTGATGAAGACAGTAAAGATTTAAACATACAACATACAAGATCAATTAGTATTTGTGCATTTCTAACTCCCAGAAAACCATTCATATAGACTCAGGATTCTTGCATGCCTCAGTTCAAACAACTTCAGACTTGAAATTAGTATGGACATTAAGACCATTTTTGTTAAGTTAAAGATCTGTTTTAGCAACAAACTCCAGAATATTCATTTTCAATCATCGATACATTGAGCTACATAAATTGAAAAAGTCCAACCTCTCACATTTCAGAATTTGTTAAGGCCTTAATACAACAATGCTAGGTTAAGGCTTAAGATTGGTGTGGCAACCCTAATTGCCTTTTATTGTAAACAGATTCATTAAATCACGACTTATTTTGATCATTAACACATATCACATTTGTTCTATTAGCAGCACATCTCCAAAAGAATAGCATATAAACCAAGAATTGCATGTGTTTTACACTGATTCATTGAAATATTACTTATTTTGACAATAGAAACACATCTGTAATTTCTAAAAGCTCACACGCTACTAATAGAGCAAATATGGCATTTATTATTTACATAAGTGCATGTGCTACTAATAGAGGAAAAATATTATGAGCATCAAATACATGTACTACTACATACATATACAATGCAGGACACTGATTGCACAGAAAAAGTATTATTAAAAGTGCCTAGTAGACTTCAGGTAAAATCCGTAAGACCTGCACACTTTTACCTCTTTCACACTGTCCACTGAAGCCTCATCCTGGATTTCTATACTTGGTATACTGACAAGTTCAATGCTCCTCCTGGTTTCTTTACTAGTGGGTTCGATAATTGATGGCTTCACAGAGTCTCCACCAACCACATGTACTGTATTTGTATTTGGTATTGACAAGGATGAGATAGTTTTTGGTGAATTCAGCAATTTAGATAATGTAGGAGCACCTGTAACAATGACAAAATGAAATAAAAAACAAAAAAAACACAGTTGAACAATTATCAGAACACTGATTTATCTGAACTACTTTTTATGGTCCCATTAACATTACACAATTAATTATCAGAACTACTTTTTATGGTCCAATTAACATTACGCAATTAATTATCTGAACTGATGATTAACCAAGCAAATAAAACATTTTGTAATAAAATGTAAATTTGAAATGATATTAAATTCCAAGACATTTTCAATGCCAATAACGGCCATGTAACGAAAGCTCTATTAATCAATCTGTGCATCAAAACATTCATGCAGAGTCATTTGAGTCTAGCCTTATTTTAGTTTTAACACGAGGTGAAATTCTCACAAAGAATATTGAATAAAAACTTGTGATTTTTGTTGTTGCCTAGAATAACCTCAAATTACTTGTATGGTGCAATAACAATAGCTCATCATAATGACGACGGAAAGTTTATTTAAAAAAATAATAACCCTATGAAGTAATATATTTATGCTGTTTTTAAATACTATCGACAGTCATAACTACAAATGCATGTCCACTGACATGCTTAGATGTTATGCCTAATTATCATGACTTGTAAGCGTAGAATAGCGTAAAATCACAATTTCTATGTAGTTTTGACGCTTGGAGTTGGTCATGTGATAAAAAGGTTATTACCTGCTATCACTTATTTATAGAGCTACCGTAAAAACTCGATTAATTTGCGGTAGTAAAAATAATTATTTTTTCAAGTGCACGAATTAATAGCGTAAAAACGGAAATTATTGGTTTTTGGTGCGCGAATTAAACGAGTACTTTTAGATCGATTCAAAAAAGAACTGTTTTCATAAATTTATTAGTGATTTGTTTTGTTTTCCAATGAACACGATTACAGGAAGTTTTTTTAGTGCCTCTGAGACTCGTGGCTAGCGACATTCATGGCGTATTGTCGGACAGAGAACACGCACTGCGTCAAGGACCACGCACCATGTTACACTTGAAATTAAACAGTGAAAAATGGCAAAGGTCACTCTGTACACAAACAAACAATGAACAGGTGGCTACAAAGTAGCCGTCTGGCTGCACTGCCTTTTTTTATTTTTCTAGGCATCGTCCGGGCGATGATGTTATGGCAGATATTACGAAGCCAATCTTGTCTGGAAAAATAACTCTGCGTTGATAAAAATGGTCTCAGAAAATGTTTAGAAAAAATAATGTTTCGCATTGACCAAATATAATCATGCAAAAAGTATAAATTCAAAGTGTTTTAATACATTGGTGAGAGGTCGCATTTTATGTGAACAAGAAGGAAAAGCAGGCCAAAGTCGAAACGGGGTACATCATGGACATGGCACAACACACGCTGCGACAACTGAGTGATCAGTGACATCATTTTGGGACGCAATTGAAGTTCAAGTACTTTTTTGCAAAACTTGTTGCGCGGCGATGCTGACATCAAGTGTGTGTTGACTGAAGTTTGACCCCAAGTCACGCACTGAACTGGCGCGTTACCTTAGCAACCTTTTTCTTTCGTGCCCCGCGTGACAAACTAGTAAAATTGTTATTATATCCGAAGGTACTGTAATTACGCAACTTGTAAGCAACTCTGTACTGGCTTGAATATATCAACGTCGTTTACTTAGTGCACTGCTTTTCTAATTACGCAAATTTGTTTACAATATTGTACCAGCTCTGAATATTTCAACTTCGTAATGTATTGCTTTCATGATAATTAGTTTTTTTTTAACTATTGTTAGGGCACTGACCCGGGGTATTGGGTCTGTGAATATTTCAATATCACCGACTTGATAATGCGTTGCATTCGTAATAATTACGCAAACATAAACATACCATACATCAAATTAAATTTACTATAATATAATAAATTGCATTATATTTACTTTTATGTAGACTTCTACTTTAATTTCTTTACCTCTCAAAACCTGTGTTTTGATTGCACAGTTACATTACAGACATTATTCAGTTCACAGGAAATAATGCATAATGCAGGCCATGAGTGGATAACACAATGAGGGCAAATTGAAACTCACCTGAACATGGTGATGTTGGTACGACAGGACTTGGTGTCAATGGACTTGGAGTTTGGGCACTACTAACATCGGCACTTGGCATTTCTAGTTGATGTTTGGGTAAAGTACTCTCAATAGGCTCCTAAATAGGAGAATAATTATTATCACTCATAAAATAAGGAAATTACTGTACATCATTAAAGTATCTGGTTCCTTGTGCTGACCCCAATACTGTGACACTCATGTAGTAAGTTCATAAGTTTAACTTCAGCAATTCAATCCACATCTTCAGTTAGGTAACCCTAGACAGAACTTGATAGACACAGTCGTTCAAAATAAGCCCCTATAACGTTTTTGAAACTAAATCCTATCTTACGGTCTTCTTAATACCATTGTATTGAATATTAATTCCCTGTAAATCATTGTGTTAATTCATGGAATGCCTGGTTTGCTTGATTTTTTTTTCTCAGTAGATTTTAAAGATTTCTATACAAGTTTTACATGAAACAAGAGGGTTTTGAAAGGCACAAGCTTACAAAAAATGTTGAAAAAAAGAAAATGTTTTTTTGCAGCCTTTAGTCATACTGTACAACCTGAGGCATATGCAGTTCGTTAATTCCATACATCTAGGATGTAATGCAGTTGAGGGCAGTGTAAACATAACCTTCTCAATAACAAATAGTTGTCACAAATGACATACACTATTATTAACATTATTATTCAGACAACATACATAGGAATGATATGCAAACTAAACTGGTCTCTGCATATATGCATGTTACATGTAGTAAGAAACATCAAACAAAGTGCCATTTACTCTGCCATTTAAAAAAACTCATACCCATCATGTACGACTAAATAGAGCAACACGTTTATATGAGGTTGGTGACAGATTCAATTTTATTGGTAGCCAGTTAACCAAATTTCACTGTTTTTAATTCCTTTGAGCACCTAAGTCAACTCATGTCATCATTCACAGAATAAAAACCACATAATTTAAATCACATTTCACTTAAATATTGATCAATAACGCCAATTTCGGTCAAAAATAAAAAAAAACATACATAGGAAAATAGATAAAAGTGAACAAATTGTGGCCTAAAAAAATGAAGGTGCTCCAAAGTTTAGATAATAAATTTAATGTACATACTAAGATTAATACATACCACAGAACATATTGCTCGCTATTGGAACATATAAGCAGATGCACACCCAAATAATAGTCTGAAGGGGGACAATTAACAATAAATTGTACATATTTTATATGGGGACTGGTAATAAGATGTGAGAAAGGTATGATGGATGCAAGTCATGTATGTATGAGAACATAGTATGAATGAAGGCTGATAAACAGATATATGCAGCAAGATGTCTCAAGTGTGTAAGCTCATCAAGCACAGCATGACACCAAACAAACACAGAGAGCAAAAAACTAATACATTTACTTCTAAAGCATCATGCAGAGGGACATGCTACAGTACATCTGGACAAGGTCGCTATATTATTCTAAGCACAAGAGTTAGCCAGCACATACCGCAGAAGACAACCAAGACTGAAAGATGGCCAAGCGAGTGGATGATGATTACCTTAAGGGAAGTTAGTCCTTGTTGCAAGACAAGACTCTGATGCCTATCCTTAAGTAGCGAAGACAACAGAGGTGAAGGTGGTGCAGTTTTAGTGAAGGGGTTGTTGTGGCTACACGTTACCTCTTTGTTTTGTGGCATCTCTGAAGATACAACAGCTTCTGGAGTTAACACCTGGAGAAGGTAAAACAGCTGCTTGATGAAGATATGATATGAAGAACGAATCATGCTAAACCAGTAACAATTTGGTTTTTAAACTTTTCAACACCAGTTCCCTCATTTTATTACAAATTTCACAAAATAATCCTGTTTATAGTCTGCACTTGCCTAGAGATGATTTGAAAAGAATAGCCAAATATTTTGAGTAAAAACTGAAAATTTACTCAAATTTTCTCTGTTGGCTCCAAAATTAGGGTTCATTCCAGAAATATTGAAGAATACAAGACAAAAATTGCAGGAAAATTTGGGCGAGAGAGTCTGGTAGTGAAAAAGTTAAAGTAAAGGTATAAAATAGACTGCCAACTTGAAGAAAGCGATGTGAAATATGATTTTGAAATGAGTTGATTTACCTCAGTTGGTGTGTCAGTGCCACTATCACTTTCTCCTCGTTCATCTGTTCCTGATCCTTGTGAAGATGACTGTTGTCGTCCTCGTAAGTTCTGTACTCTCTTTCTGGATTTATTTGGCGGTTGTGCTACGGGTCTACCTGGTGGTTTAGCTGGGAAGGACAAAAGAGTCATATTTAAGTTGTTCAGTTTACTGTGAGCAGGCCTCCTCTTATTCAGTTTCAAGTACCCTGCTTTGAAAAGTAGAGCCCAGTATGTCACTCCACAGCTATCAATACATAGTCAATGGTACAACTGGTACAGAGAATCAAAGCTTAACATTTCAATAATTTACATGCCGAATCTGCAAATGAGTAATGATAAATTGATAATGATATTCAAGTTCAAGTTGTACCTGCATTAGCAGCTGCTTTAGCTTCACTGGCAAGTCTCATCGCTTCTACGGCTTCCTCTGAAGCTTTCTTTTGCCTGAAA
The DNA here is from genome assembly GCF_978046115.1 of Saccoglossus kowalevskii. Classification (NCBI taxonomy): domain Eukaryota; kingdom Metazoa; phylum Hemichordata; class Enteropneusta; family Harrimaniidae; genus Saccoglossus; species Saccoglossus kowalevskii. Next base: position 11,658,266 of record NC_140650.1, on the reverse strand, counting down.
TACATACCATGCATGCATGAATCACTGCTGAATTAAACATGTACAATACTGAAATCAATCTAATCTTTGGTCACCCTCTACTGGGCTGAAGTCACCCAATAAATCTATTTTCCTGAGGTGAAAGCCACATCCCACAGAGGGAAATCAGATGTACGATAATCTCAATCAATAAGTACTGCCAATGCTTGAACTATTCGCTGGGTTTTAATTTCATATTTTCGCTGATAACGATAATTCACTATATTAATTCTATGTGAACATGAAAAATAACAATAGAATGCATAGTTTTACTGGCACAGGGATTTTTTTAAACAAGGGAACAGGGGTGCTGCACTCACATGCCTTGGCCATGCACCCCCGTACCCTGGGTAGCAGATCCTCTGGCAACCATAAAATTCTGATTGACCAGAGATCACATGTGGCCACAGTCTACAACTGTGACCTGTCTGATAGTAATTTTGGCCCCAAGGAAGCCATAGAATGCTCCATTTTAACTTAGAATTATCAAACACTCCACACCCTGGTAGAGAAAACCCCATCTCCCATCTCACTTGGTGGCGCTGCTGAAATGCAGTGCATCAAATTGGTGAAATTAAAAGTCAATAAAATAAATGGTTTTACAATATATACAATATACAATATATCCTCCAAGCATTTTAGATTACTAGTAGTACCCTGTAGCAGTCATTAATGTGTAAACATGTTGTAATCAGCTCACTACGCAATCAAACTGAACTCAGTATCCAAACACAAGGTCAATGCGACTTTATTCTACTTACGCTTGTACTTCCTCCCAAATCTGTTTTAATGAATGATCCGATTCCCCTCTTCTAATTTTTTCAATCTGTGCTTTCGTTTTTCTGTATTCCCTCTGATCTTCCTCAATTTGTTGCTTTAATTCTTCGATTCTTTCAGCTGTTAATTTTCTTACAATTAGGTCTCCTGGTGTTTCTACTTCACCGCGGTCACTGCTGCGCTTACGCCTAAAAGTATAAACAAATCAAATCAAAGAAAGCTTAGAAAAAACTCCTGTGAGCTGAAGGTATTGTAGACATGAAGTACAAATGAGCAATACTGTATTTGCTACACTTGAAACACATCTTCAATACGCATAAAGCAAAAATAGCATTTATTGCATGCAAAATCATTAAAATATGTCTCATTTTGACCATAGACTTGCCTCTGTCATTTACAATTGAGCAGATGTGCTTCTATTAGAGCAAATACGGCATTTAAAAATATAAACTGCAAGCAATGATCAGGGTGGTTGTGGCTATGGTTTAACAATTACAAACATTTAATGAAATAATGGGCATATATGATGACTTGATATTTCGGTCATATATCTTGTTTAACAACGTAATTATAGCACTAGTTGCAATGGGAGGCAAAAATTTAAATGAAAATACATTGATGACTGATATTAAAGTGATAAACAAATACTGCCAGGTCTTTAGAAGCTTGGGACACAGTACACTTACTTTGGTGTTTCAACTGTTTCCAGCATTTCAGAATATTGAGAGGCACAATTCTAAAGAGAAAAAACAAATTACAAAATTAAAGTTTATGAAGTTTGAATATGCTTCAAACAGATCAAATACAAGCACAACGACTGCGTCTTTTTGAATCTTGAAGATCAAACAACTTAAATTAACATTGAGACAAATTTTACAACATATATTTTATAGACAACATGTTTCTAAATGTGCTAATCAGTCTTACAGTTTATGCAGCCTGAGCCAATAGCTGAGAGTAAGCAATTTATATTTCATCAGAAAATAATTACTACCTTTTGTGAAAACCAATCAGCAGGTCTATTTGGCTCACCAAATGGTTTGATGGCTCTGCTAACTGACACCCTATAAAAGAAAAAAGTGACAGTATGAACAAGATTGAAAATATACATGTATAATAATGAAAAATTAAAAGTAACATCAAATGTTTGAATTTCACCTGTCACTGGTTTTGACTTACCAGTTTTGATCTCCACTTCTCAAGACAGACGATCCAAGACATAGTCTTTCTCTGACTGACCATTTGTCAGTTGGTGCACTTTTCAGTAATGTCCCTACAATGTAAACAACGTATACCGGTATTAAGTCACAGAGGATGATCATTCACCGGATGATATTGAGCTGTCCATATTCAAGCCGTATGATTACATGCTTCTCCAGAACACAGGTAGTGGCAAACAACATGTTTAATGCACGGTGGTCGTCACGCAGCGTGTGTTCCAATTTCATGAAAATAAACAATGTATTTTACATGCGTTGTATACGTCGCTATTAGTCCCATATCGAACAGAACGCGGCACGTCGACTGCCGCCTTTTAACTGTCCCATACGTATAGCACAATCCACCCCAGCCCACCTGGATGTTACTAATACAGTGAATTTCACAAAGGCATGAATGTTATTTGATGGATATTTATAAAATATTTATCAAACTTAATAGGAAGTCTCATGCTTCATTCAAATATACTTTCATTGGCTATAGAAGTCATTTGGTAACACTCATTACCCATGAGCCTTTGCTGGTTTACTTCCTTCAATCAGTTTACTCCCATGCATAAATGTATTGTGATTGGTCAAGTTTTTTTTAATTGTCATTTGAAATTTATAAAACAATTACATTTATAAATATTGTGTATGTAAAAGCATTCCCATTATCACGAAATTCACTGTTAAAGTACAAATTTGCATGAAATATATAGTGAGGGTATAATAACCATATGGATTAATGTGTGCAAGGAGACACATTTGTTTCCTGTGTCAGTTATGCCGTGTCATGAAAACACCAGAAGCATCTATTCTTACTCTGCAATTCACAAGGAGTATAAATTCGTGTCAGTGTGGCAGAAATCCCAAACCCTTTCCCTACTCTAAAGTAAATTATCATATAACAATATACGACATATCCTTATTCAAAAATTAGGTGAATTTTTGGCTAAAATTAAAAGTTTGCCAAGTGGCCGGAACTTCCTACAGCTACATTCTGTGTAGACATACAACTGAATCACCAAGGTCTTTAAGCCTAGGTTAGATCAAGCGTCACCTACGAGCTTAGCTGCCGAAACCAATTGTGGAGGGACTGTGCCGAAACGTATGCTGGACAGCATTTATATTATTCTTAGCAGGGATTTTTTTAAACAAGGGAACAGGGGAGCAGATCCTCTGGCAACCATAATATTCTGATTGACCAGGGATCACATGTGGCCACAATCTTGAACTGTGACCTGTCTGATAGTAATTTTGACACCAAGGAAGCCATAAAATGCTTCATTTTAACTTAGAGTTATCAAAAACCCTCCACACCCTAGAGAAACCAGAACCCTCGTGTACACACTGCTAAACACGATAAACTAAACAAATCATTCCAATCTATCTTTCATCTGACTTTAAAACCTGCACGGGGATGTTGATCGCAATGTCCTCGTAATCATAAAAAGTGTGAATGCATATATAAAAACGTTATAAATAAATATGCTGTGGAAAAAAGTGTCAACAAAGAAAGTATAAACCTTACTTTGAACAGCCGCCATGTTATTTCCTCTTTACCTTGTTCCCAGACTGTTGACTACGTCCTGTTCACGCTGAATGTTTTTGTAAATTCAAACCTACTAACACCTCCAAGCCCTAAAACTGTATTATATAACTGCAATAGTCATGACTTATATCTGATACGAAAAATTCTTACGATGGCAAATCTGATTTAGCTAATTCTAAATCAGTGACAAGGTAAGAATACAAAGGAGGAATGGGCATTGTGTCAACACAGGTGGCGCTATTTGGTTTGCCGCGATCGGAATGGGTAAACTGACTCAATAAGTTGAAAGGTCAAATTATAACAACATGGCGGCCATCAACAGGGAGAGGCCGCGAGGTGGCAGTCAGCGTAAAGAAACGGTAATAAATAATAGTTGTTAATTGTTTACGAAACATTCGAATTATACATTTGCTTAAGTTGAATATCTTCTTCGAATTGTTCTATTTTCAGTCCGGAATGTTGATGTCTGTAATCAGAACGCTGTCGGCAAGGTAGGAGAACGATTTCAGACTTTTTTTTTTTTATGAATCATGACATTTCTTGACAATGAACTCAAATGTAAATATACACGATTATTGAAATCAGTGTTGAGCAAACAGGAATATTCGTTCTCAGACGTCATCAAATATTGTTGTTTAAAATTATAGTTAGGGCGGGGGTGCAAAAAGACTTTTTTCCAATAACTCGAAACAACATTCAAAGTTGAACTATTTACAGTCCGTTCTCAGAAAACGATATAATTTTCCACAGTCCCTCTATCCACAGTCCCTCTATCAGTAAATACTGAAAATTGACTCAGATTTTGTCTGTTGGCTCTAAAATTCGGGTTCATTTCGAGAATTACTGAAGAATAATTCGGGTTCATTTCGAGAATTACTGAAGAATACAAGAAAACAAGTGTAGACAAATTTGGGTAGGAAACTGACTGTCACATTCAATAATAATACTTGATTCCAACTCAATAAATAAGCCAGTTAAAGATGGTCTGACCTTTATCTAAGCTTTCCGTTTACTTGCTACTTAAAGGGTCATAAGCTTCATTTTTCATATTTTATTTCCATGATAAAATGAGCAAGAGTAAACTTGTCAATTCATATGCATGGTATATTGATTTGTTTTTGTTTTTAGTCTGCAGGATTTGCATTTCGAATATATTACATTTTTAAATTCAAATTCTTCGAAATTGTGAAACATAATGTTTTAACTCCAATTAAAAAAAAATCTGGTTCAACCATGGTCAAAAGATGGGGCTGCCCTCTTTTATGAACCTTCCTTCCGGTGTCATCACCTATATTTTTGACAATTGTTTCATGCCATTGTATACACTGGACTACTAAAGCCAACAGTTTAGATAATAACACACATGTAGGACATTTGTTTCGCTGATTACAGATTTTCGATTATCTGTAATTACCGTTACGGTACTTATCCGGGTAAGAGCCCATGCCTGGACAAACGACCACCCCCCCCCCACTTTTGACACAATAAAGAAGTTGAGGTCATATCCGGGCACATGCCCAGGGGGTCGCATTTATCCGGGTATAAGCCCAGAGTCTTGAACATGGAAAATTGCCAAAAAGAAGGGGTGGGCGTTTGCCAGGAGATCCCCGGCAAAAAAAACGAAAATTCGCGAAAAGTGACAACAGGCAGATCGAACTACGGCAGGGAATAGAACGGCAAATGAAAACATGCAACGGAAATAAATGAACAATATGCAACACTAGAAGTAAACCAAAAATAATGTATTGCAAATAAACCAGAAATAATAAAAATCGACAGTGAGAAATCATTTGAATTAGGATTTTCCCGCCGACAAACACGCCCAATACGCGTGAACTCAAAATGAATTAAAATGTCAGGGGTTAAACTGCGTAAAATGATTTCCGGTCTCGACAAATTACGAATCAACCGTCATGCAAGATCAATAATAATCTACAAATTTACACAGTAAAAATTATAAAAATTCATAGCTGTTTGAAAAAACTTCTCAGATCTTCATTTGTACGTTCTTTGCCATCTTCGTCAAACTCAAAACCCTCAAATGTTCAAGTCGGTGCCACTGTAGCCGTCGAACAAAATCCCTACAACTTATTCCTGAAGTTCGTCGATATCGTCCCACACAATTTGGACTTAGCACTTTTAATCCACGGATTTCGCAGTCTGTCAGCTTGGCACTTTTCATTCATGTCTAATCATAATAAAGAGACAAAAAAAATGGGGTCGCTCTGCTGCCATGGCACACGATGATTTTGTTTACAGTCTAGCAATCATCTTTGACCTTTATGCATCTGCTTTACTGATTGGCTAAGAATGACATCACTACTTGTATTTCATCATAAAGGTCAAATCGTGACATTGCTTTCTTATCAGACTCGACGCTTATTAATCACGGTGAAAGTTATCATTCAGCAAGTTCCGGCGGTTGGAATGTCTCACTATATGGATATGAAATAGGAAGTTTTTTTTTATCCAACGACAGAAGAATAGTTTTCATGACAGAAATGCAATAGCGGTGATAAAAGATGGTAAAAAAGTTGGCAGTTTTCGGCGTGACATTGCAAAATTGCTGTCCCCAGTTATGGATTCGCAAGCTGCTACAAAATATTTATAAAACCAAAATAACGTGATTTCAACCTTTCTCCCAGGTACGGGTTGCTACAATATTGCAACATTGTTTTCATTGTCGACGACGCTAAAGCCGAACGAGTGCGACACTTATACGATTTGCTTGAATCGTTTCCAAGGAAGCACAAACCAAACGGCCGGCCCTTTTTAGGGCCACAACATATTTCAAAAAGAGAACTACCGTTTCTGCTTTAATATTTATTTTTATAGACTTGCTGACTGCTATGATTCTGAAAAAAATCAGCGGTGAACGCGCTGCGCTGAAGGCAGAAAGCTGTCACAGCTATTTTGCGTTTACGCTTTGTTTTACGCAATTAACAATTTTTATAAGTATCACGACAGACTTCAAGAAAGTCAACTGTTAATACAACCACAGTCAACGAATAGAAAATAGTTTTTTTGTTTTTTGTTGAAAAAGACCCCCTGGGCGTGTGCCCGGATATGACCTCAACTTCTTTATTGTGTCAAAAGTGGGGGGGGGGGGCGTTTGTCCAGGCATGGGCTCTTACCCGGATAAGTACGGTAAAACGAATGATTTACTGAATAAAACATTGTTATTTTCGGCAAATGTTTTATGCCCTTCTATATACTACTGAAAGGTAAATATACATGTACGTGTAAGACCCTTGTTTCGGTGATTATCATATACTAGTAGTTATTGTTCAGATCGTAATATTAAAACATATGTGTTACTTTGATATGTTAGTGTGTGTGTGTCACACACAATTATTATAAATATTAGTAACCAGTAATGATAGCTTTAATTGCCCATTGTATACTTTATATTGTGCATTTCAAAATAAAAGTCACTTAAACTTTCAATTGCAAATTGTTTTTTCTATCTGGCAAATAAATTTAACAGTTTATATAAATATATATAATACCCTATGAACTGGTTATTGCTCAAATTGTTTGTACACAATTTGGTATATACCGGATTCGGCTGATACCCCGCCCATCCTAAACCCCGCCCATGGGCGATGTTTCAAATAGTGGGCGATGTTTTGGTCCACACATTGCCTGACTGAACCAACAAACATTTTTACAGACCCCAATTTTCCCGTCCGACATCTTGTATCGAGCGCGCTATTTCAAATATGACGCTAAAATAATTCACTGTAAAGCCGAAAAGCATTAAAAACTTCAATAAAACCTTTGCTGTAAACGAATTGTTGTTGCGTATTATTACACTCGAATAAAGTCTACGCTTGAAAAGAATGTTATTTACGAAGTTTAAAATATCCAAGCCTTCCTGGTTCGAGCCTCTTGGTTGTTATCAGTAATGTTTAATCTTTGTCTGTATCGCATTCCAGACAAAATGTCGGTAAACAAGAAATGGGCGAACTAAAATGTCTCCTGCGTTTCACATGCGACACGATTATTAAAAAACACAGAGTTAAGCGATCATGTACGTTCTATAAAGCTAACCTTGTACACATAATCTTGTACTGACGTGTTTTTTCTCCAAAAAAAACGTTCTCTTTCAGTTAACTCCCCAGTTCATTAGCTCTTCGCGTTCATGGTATTTGTGAGAGTTGAAAGATTTTTTGAACACATGACAAGTAACTATATTGATTTACGTACGTTACGTGATGTACGTTCTATAAAGCTAACCTTGTACACATAATCTTGTACTGACGTGTTTTTTTCTCCAAAAAAGACGTTCTCTTTCAGTTAACCCCCAGTTAGCTCTTGGCGTTCATGGTATTTGTGAGAGTTGAAAGATTTTTTGAACACATGACAAGCCTGAGTAACTATATTGATTTGCGTCAAGCTGGGTGGCCCGAATTTAAATATCAGTGCGTGAACTCAAACGCGTGGTTATTAGAGTTCAGTCGAAATGTACGTGAATATTGCGATCGAAGTGCGATGTCCGGAGTTTATTATATTATAGTAAAATTTAACTTGACGCATGGTATGGTTTATATTACATGTTCACTTCATTTCGAATAAAAAAATCACCATTGGAACATTGGTGAATCACAAGTATTTAAAATATTTTCTCGACTTTCCGTAGATACCCGACTACTATCATTTTTAATGATTTAAATGCGCCAATGTTTATGTTTGCGTAATTATTACGAATGCAACGCATTATCAAGTCGGTAATATTGAAATATTCACAGACCCAATACCCCGGGTCAGTGCCCTAACAATAGTAAAAATTAACTTGAGTTTGCGTAATTATCATGAAAGCAATACATTTAATACAAAGTTGAAATATTCAGAGCTGGTACAATATTGTAAACAAATTTGCGTAATTAGAAAAGCAGTGCACTAAGTAAACGACGTTGATATATTCAAAGCCAGTACAGAGTTGCATACAAGTTGCGTAATTACAGTACTAACGGATATAATAAAAATTTTACTAGATCGACGCGCTGACCGCAAAAGAAAAAGGTTGCTAAGGTAACGCGCCAGTTCAGCGCGTGAATTGGGGTCAAACTTCGGTCAACACACATTTGATGCCAGCATCTCCGCGCAGCAAGTTTCGCAAAGAAGTACTTCAAGTTCAATTGCGTCCCAAAATTATGTCGCTAATCACTCAGTTGTCGCAGCGTGTGTTGTGTCATGTCCATGATGCACCCCGTTTCGACTTTGACTTGCTTTTCCTTCTTAGTGCATGTTCTTGTTCACGTAAAATTCGACCTCTCACCAATGTATTAAAACACTTTGAATTTATACTTTGCATGATTATATTTTGTCAACGCGAAACATTATTTTTTCTAGACCATTTCCCGGGCGATCTTTTGGTCCACATTTTTCTAAAAAAAAATCGAAAGCTCCATAAGATCGCCCAGGGCGGGGTATCAGCGGAATCCTGTATTTGTCAATTTGAAGTGAGCAATATTATACATGTATCATTAAAACAGATCCACTATCTAATATCATACAAAACAACTGTTTGTCCTTGTGGTTTGGTGTGGTTGTTTGTCTAGTAAACTTGTTTTGACATTCTTCGCTGACATGACTGGAACGTCAGGGCAGGTTTGAGATGCCCACAGCAGATGCTTACCCTTCACGTGCATCTGGCCTGACTTCCTCATTGGGGTTTATGATGTTCTGATTCCATCGATTTTGTCAGTATATTATTTTTGACTACTGATTGTTGAAGAATGGCTAATTGGTACTTCTATAATTACTAAAGTCGTCAGGTCCATGAGACGAACAATTCACTACAATGTGAGTGTGGACTCGGTTAGCATGGATATATTGCTATCAACTATTGGTATCAACTTGGAATCCAAAATATGTGGATTATTCAGTCAATAAAACATACGTATAACATTCTAGCATAGGTATTTAACCAGATATGTGGACATTTAACATTCAGTAACCATATTGGACGCAATGATTTTTTTGGGCACACCAAAAAAATATTGTTTCTCATAAGACATAGAAGCAAAATAATATAATGAACATAGTTTATAGGGTGGGTACAATGTGACCTGAGATCCAAGCAAGCTATGGGAATCAGACCTTCGCTTATGAGTCTGTGTCACACTCGCCCAAAGACTCATTATTATATGGATAACCAAATGACAAAAACTGCAAAAAAATAGTAAATAATAACCATTTGAATTCCCGTTGCTGTCACTTCCCGTAACACAAGTAGCTATTGTTTCAAAGACTTACCGCTGATATTTGGTGATTGATGAGCAAGTACCCACAAGTTAATTCATCTTTTCATTCAAATTACAGCGAAGACTTAGAACAAAGAGAAATTGAGAAGTCAAAATTAGAAAAGGCATACAGGGAATGTGATAGGAAACTTGGAAAGCTAGTTGAAGGTAACAGTTTCCATTGTTGATATTGATGGTGATTTTAACATGTGGACATCAGTTTATGTCATAAGCTCTATCTGACGCTCTAATATGACTTCACAGCTCAATACGATGATCTACAGTTTACAATTCAGTCATTTACTGGAATATCCACTCGGATAACGAAGTCAAGGGAGAAACTGAGCACTCTAAAAGATGGTCTGACATCATGTAAAGCTCTGCTGCATTGTAGACGGGATGAAATCCGGAAACTATGGTTAGAAGGTGTGGAGCACAAAGAAGTTCTCTCTTTATTAGAGAAAATGTAAGCATTACTTTTGTAATCATCACTGCAATATTTCTCCATGTGTGAATAATATTGATGTTCAATGTAACAATTACATTGCAACTGAAAAGGCAACTGTTAGGTAGGTAGGCTTATTCTGCCGATGTCAAACATTCCTCCCAGACTAGGTTCATTTACTGTAAAACCATTTTTTTTCACTGACATTTTATTTCACTATTTTGATGTTTTGAGCGTATTCTCATTGTGTTTTAATTCCATGAATTTGTCAAGGAAACAATGAGTTTTATTGTTATTTTACATGTTCAGTAGATTTAATTTAGCGGATTTTACTTATCAGTGAAAATAGCAAAATAAAAACCCAGTGGATAATTAATGCATTCACAGTATTTGGCTATGCCACACCCATGTCCTCGCCAGATAAGGTTTGTATATATTTGCTCGTATAATCATTCAAAGCCTAATCATTAATTTGTTGACAGCTGGAAAAATATATGCATATCTCGTGTCAATCAGAGATCAAAATTGACTTTTAAGTAACGCTTCTTATTCCATTATCTTAATTTTGTCATGTATATACGGTATATGATATAAAATGTACACATACTGATATAATTGTACCTATGTTACAGTGAACATGTGAAAGAAACACCTCATAAGTTGGAAGAGTACATGAGCAAGAAACATTATTTACATGCTACAGAGTTACTCACATCAGCTGGTAAGACATTATGCTGTATTCATTGTAGGATATCCGTCATCCGTTTCGGTTTCAATTTCTTCATGTAATATGGTGTTCGTATGCAAGGGATTTTTCCATACAAAAACGATGAATTTGGTTGAATTTTGTTAGCAGTTGGCTTAATATTACCCTGGATCGTTTGGCTGTGAAGGATTGGTATTTTTTTTCTGATCTGTAGGAATCTGAAAAACATGTTTCACAACTTGTCTCTTTAGTTTCATGCCGTATTCAAGATGGCGGCCCCCATATAGTAAATATTGCATTTATTTTATTATCACTCATGCCCCAGCTAACTGTGGAACAAAGCATAGTTCATTCAGTTTATGAAATATAGAACCAGTGAACTGATGTTTTATTTTTAACAAAACTATGGAGCATTTTTTTTTTATTTCTTGTATTATATATTTGCAGTTATAACTTTGGAGGGAAGCTTGTCAGTTGTAGATGCACTTCGAGAGTTGAAAGTAGTACTTCAGAAAAAGAAAGCGGTATGTAAAAATTTGTTTTCTTGTTCACTGTCCTGTGATATCCTTGTTGTGTATAGTATTTTTATTGTTTCTGATTCTTATTCAGTAATAATAATAATAATAACTTTATTGCCTCTGTGTAAAAAGATTTACATAGGATAAGTATAGCAAAATAATAAGATATATGTAAGAATTGTACAAAAAAACAAAAGAACTTAACTAGTATTTAAATGTTAAATAAATCTTTTTGTTGTGTAAATATAATTGGCAAGTTCTATAATTATGCCAGGATCTTTGCTTGAGAGTATATATGTAAACTGTATATTTTTATTGTTGGATGAAAGTAGTGTCATAATTTTTTGGATGAAGTTTTCCCTGTGTGTGTTATATTTTGGGCAATTCAATAGAAAATGTTCTTCATCTTCAATTGAATTTGTATCACAGTTATTGCATATTCTTTTATTTATAGGTTTCTTAAGAAATGAATATCTGCCTTCCTCTATTGCCACGTTATGGTTACTAATTCTAAATTTTGTCAACATTTTTCTTTTATGAGTGTCCAGTTTATTCAAATATGGCTCAAAGATGTATTCTGTTTTAAATTTAGCATATGTTCTCAGTTTGCTATTTTACTTTGGAAATGATTTCTTTCCAGAAACTAGTATATTTATTTTCAAGGGGAAGTTTTTAAAATTTGATTAAATTGATTTTTTTGTTTTAGAAAAAGTGAAATAATAATGATAATTACTGATTTAACCTCTGAACTTCTTTACTGATAATCAGTGGAATGTATAATGGAAATTGTTTTTATCATTGACATGGTCAACAGATATTGTTCTCAGTTACAGTAGAAGGTGAACTATTCACTCTTTTTAATTTCAGCAGATTTGATGTTGAGATATTCACCAAGTTTTCACTGCTTTGAAAAGAATACATTCTATGGTCGACATTACACAGTTACTATGTTTTAATTTTGTATGTACTTGTAGCTATTGACTAAAATAAAACCTAGTGAATATTTAAGCCCTATCCTTTTCACCACTAGTTTCATCTTTTCATCACAGATTCACAAAATAGTCTTGTTTGTAGTCTACATTTTCAAAAACAATTTTGAGTAAAAACTGAACATTGATACAAATTTAGTCTTGCTCCAAAATTGGAGTACATTTCCAGAAATATTGAAGAATATAAGAAGATATTGCAGAAAAATTTGAGTGAGAAAGTCTGTTGGTGAAAGGGCTATACGTTATTCTGTAATATTACTGTAGATTTAGTTTGATTAAATGTGTTTATTATATAGGAACTACATCAAGTATTAATTGATGAAATGCACAGAAATTTATATGAGAAGTCAGCTGTGTTTTCACAGAGTACTTTCAAAAGGGGAGCTTCACATCGTGGATCAGGTAGAAAAGATGTGACCGGCACCCCAGTCAGGAAAATAACTCTCTTAGAACAAGTACATTGTAAATCAAGTAAGTACATTGTTGTTGTTGTTATTTCTAAATGCACATGAAAATCATAAATTACTCTGACCTAAATGTCATAATGGTTTTGACACTCTGAAGGCTTATGATCTTTCTCTATGTAAATTTCAAGAAAATTATCATTTTAGGGAAAACTACCAAAACAATCCAATCAATGTTTAATTGCTTTTTAGTAGATAATATTTGGTAATCGTTGTCCTTAGTAACTATTCAAAATAGCTAGATGTATCGAGCAATGGCTCTTTATCAATAGCATAGAAGAAACTGCTCTTTACCATATTAGCAGTTATGATTAATTGTACATCACAAATCTTTGCTTGATTACTGTGACTAATTACATGTATATTTTAATGGTACATGTATTTTGGTGTTTACTACAGGGACACCTGGTATGGGAGATTTCTTAGATGATGAACCTAAGCATATTGTGGAGGATTTAAATGAGAATCCTGAAGAGGACAGCGTGTATTTCATGTCTATTTTGATTGAGTCTCTGTATGTACTCAAAAAAATACCTGAAGCTATTGAGGTGTGTAGAGTGACTTAAATTTAATCTGTTAGCTTGTCTTGAGATACAGTGGTTAGTTTGTTCACCTCAAATTAGTGAGGCAATTGTTCTATCCCTGTTCTGACTACTTACTCAATATTATAAATTATAATGTCATCTAAACCGCCAAATATTGGATTTCGAATAATGGAATTGCAGTAGGTGGGGACAATAAAGTCATTCATTGCTGTTTACTGTTGCTGTTGTCAGTACACAAACATTCTCACCACAGGTAATTGTAGCAGATTACCTCAATATGATTGGATTTGTATGAGTCCTCATGTCAACCCCCATAATACCCCTGTATTCATCTTGACATTAATTGCATTCAATTCATACTCACTCATTTTTATTATTACTACAGTCTGTTAAGATACGAATGCAGCCAGAGCTGAAAAAAATAGTCGATAGGACAACCAATGAAATATTAGATATGTAAGTGGTGTCTTTGTGTTTTGCTGGCTCACACTTTTTAAAGAAGTTTTTGTTGTAGAATTGCCACAAAAAGTGTATTCACACACTTTATAAACTTTACAAGCATTCACTGCGATGCCATTGGTTAGAAATACTTGTGGAAAATTTTACACATATCACCATGCATGGATTTCTGAGTTACATACCAATACCCTCAGGCCTGAAAAAAATATTGATGTTTCTGCTCAGCATAGATGCATCACCAATCTTGCCATTGCACAGCGCGCTCTGTCGACAATTCATGAAATGTGTTGTGCCTTGTCAAATATTTTCGAAAAAAAAACACCTCACCCCCCCTATTTAAAAAAAAGCCTTTAGGTCTTTTTACCGATGATTTTGCCATGTTTATACTGATGATAGCAAGTATGTGATGCTAAATGCAATATAATTTGACACCTTCTATGTGATTTATGGCTAAAATAAAAGCACTAATTACTATAAATGCATTAATTATTCCCTGGGTTTTAATTTCGCTGATAAGTAAAATCTGCTAAATTAAATCTACGTGAACATTTAAAATAACAATAAAACCCATTGTTCCCTTGACAAATCCATGAAAATCCATAAATCACAGTGAATATGATCAGAACATCAAAATAGTGAAATTAAATGTCAGTGAAAATAAATGGTTTTACAGTATTCAGATTCAAATTGACTAACATAAGGAACACTAATTACTGTGGAATACTTTATTTTCGCTGGAATTAATTTTCGCTGAAAAGGTTTTTTGGACATTTTGCTTTTGAATTTATTTTCACTGATTTTTGATGAGTTTAATGTGAAATATAGGAAAAAAAGTATATTTGCTGGATTTTATTTTCACGGAATCATCCCTTTCAGTGAAAATAGCAAAAATAAATTCCAAGCGAAAATAAAGTATTCTACAGTATATGGATTCAAATTGGCTAACATAAGGAACACTAATTATATGGATTCACATTGGTGGTATTGCCTCAATCATTAAACAATGAATTTTCAACAGATCATTGAATATTAATGTATCTTTATGCTTCTGAGTGCCTGTTTGTTGAAATCTTGTGATGAGTTATACACAGGAAGTTCTCAAGTACCTGTGTTATTTTGACACTTCAGTTTTATAGCACCCTGTTCACTGAAATCATAGTGTCAGATTGTGAAAAACCTTAAACAATGTAGTTTCCTGAACATCACTTTTCTTCACATCAGCATTTAAGAATCCTCATATTTTAACTCAATAAAAACAATTAAAAGTTAATAACTTGTGTCTCAATCAATAATTTTGAAATTTAAGCTAAATTTGTTACCCCTATTTAATAGACCAAATACATGTGAACAACCTTAATACTGTAACCATCATATGCTATTGTTATTCAAAAGGACTAATGATTGATGACATGCTTCTGACATCGTTGATTTCCTTTATTTTAAATCGTAGGAGAAACCAACGAGAAGAGACCACTGCTAAACAAGACCAACCCAAACTATTGCAAGAGTTACTAGAATGTTTATTTGAAAAATTTCGCTGTGTTGCAGCCGCTCATATGATTACACTTACTGCACTGAAACGAATTAAGGTAGATAACTGCTGTGTTGCAGCAGCTCATATTATGACACTTATCTCACTGAAACAAATTAGGATAGATAACCGCTGTGTTGCAGTGGCTCATATGATGACACTTATTACACTGAAACGAATTAAGGTAGATTACCACTGTGTTGCAGCAGCTCATATTATGACACTTATCTCACTGAAACAAATTAGGATAGATAACCGCTGTGTTGCAGTGGCTCATATGATGACACTTATTACACTGAAACAAATTAGGGTAGATAACCGCTGTGTTGCAGTGGCTCATATGATGACACTTATTACACTGAAACGAATTAAGGTAAATAACTGCTGTGTTGCAGCGACTCGTATGATTACACTTATCACACTGAAACGAATTAAGGTAGATAACTGCTGTGTTGCAGCAGCTCATATTATGACACTTATCTCATTGAAACAAATTAGGATAGATAACCGCTGTGTTGCAGTGGCTCATATTATGACACTTATCTCACTGAAACAAATTAGGATAGATAACCGCTGTGTTGCAGTGGCTCATATTATGACACTTATCTCACTGAAACAAATTAGGGTAGATAACCGCTGTGTTGCAGTGGCTCATATGATTACACTTATCACACTGACACAAATCAGGGTAAGATTACCACTGTGTTGCAGCGGCTCATATGATTACACTTATCTCACTGAAACAAATTAAGGTAGATAACTGCTGTGTTGCAGCAGCTCATATTATGACACTTATCTCACTGAAACAAATTAGGATAGATAACCGCTGTGTTGCAGTGGCTCATATGATGACACTTATTACACTGAAACGAATTAAGGTAGATTACCACTGTGTTGCAGCAGCTCATATTATGACACTTATCTCACTGAAACAAATTAGGATAGATAACCGCTGTGTTGCAGTGGCTCATATGATGACACTTATTACACTGAAACAAATTAGGGTAGATAACCGCTGTGTTGCAGTGGCTCATATGATGACACTTATTACACTGAAACGAATTAAGGTAAATAACTGCTGTGTTGCAGCGACTCGTATGATTACACTTATCACACTGAAACGAATTAAGGTAGATAACTGCTGTGTTGCAGCAGCTCATATTATGACACTTATCTCATTGAAACAAATTAGGATAGATAACCGCTGTGTTGCAGTGGCTCATATTATGACACTTATCTCACTGAAACAAATTAGGATAGATAACCGCTGTGTTGCAGTGGCTCATATTATGACACTTATCTCACTGAAACAAATTAGGGTAGATAACCGCTGTGTTGCAGTGGCTCATATGATTACACTTATCACACTGACACAAATCAGGGTAAGATTACCACTGTGTTGCAGCGGCTCATATGATTACACTTATCTCACTGAAACAAATTAAGGTAGATAACTGCTGTGTTGCAGCAGCTCATATTATGACACTTATCTCACTGAAACAAATTAGGATAGATAACCGCTGTGTTGCAGTGGCTCATATGATGACACTTATTACACTGAAACGAATTAAGGTAGATTACCACTGTGTTGCAGCAGCTCATATTATGACACTTATCTCACTGAAACAAATTAGGATAGATAACCGCTGTGTTGCAGTGGCTCATATGATGACACTTATTACACTGAAACAAATTAGGGTAGATAACCGCTGTGTTGCAGTGGCTCATATGATGACACTTATTACACTGAAACGAATTAAGGTAAATAACTGCTGTGTTGCAGCGACTCGTATGATTACACTTATCACACTGAAACGAATTAAGGTAGATAACTGCTGTGTTGCAGCAGCTCATATTATGACACTTATCTCATTGAAACAAATTAGGATAGATAACCGCTGTGTTGCAGTGGCTCATATTATGACACTTATCTCACTGAAACAAATTAGGATAGATAACCGCTGTGTTGCAGTGGCTCATATTATGACACTTATCTCACTGAAACAAATTAGGGTAGATAACCGCTGTGTTGCAGTGGCTCATATGATTACACTTATCACACTGACACAAATCAGGGTAAGATTACCACTGTGTTGCAGCGGCTCATATGATTACACTTATCTCACTGAAACAAATTAGACTAGATAACCACTGTGTTGCAGCGACTTGTATGATTACACTTATCTCACTGAAACAAATTAGACTAGATAACCGCTGTGTTGCAGCGACTCGTATGATAACACTTATCACACTGAAACAAATTAGGGTAAGATTACCGCTGTGTTGCAGCGACTCATATGATTACACTTATCACACTGAAACGAATCAGGGTAAGATTACCACTGTGTTGCAGCGACTCATATGATTACACTTATCTCACTGAAACAAATTAGACTAGATAACCGCTGTGTTGCAGCGACTCATATGATAACACTTATCACACTGAAACAAATTAGGGTAAGATTACCGCTGTGTTGCAGCGACTCATATGATTACACTTATCACACTGAAACGAATCAGGGTAAGATTACCACTGTGTTGCAGCGACTCATATGATTACACTTATCTCACTGAAACAAATTAGACTAGATAACCGCTGTGTTGCAGCGACTCATATGATTACACTTATCACACTGAAACAAATCAGGGTAAGATTACCACTGTGTTGCAGTGGCTCATATGATTACACTTATCTC
This sequence comes from Saccoglossus kowalevskii, assembly GCF_978046115.1. Lineage (NCBI taxonomy): Eukaryota > Metazoa > Hemichordata > Enteropneusta > Harrimaniidae > Saccoglossus > Saccoglossus kowalevskii. The sequence continues at coordinate 11,640,119 of NC_140650.1, read as the reverse complement.
ACTGAAACAAATTAGACTAGATAACCGCTGTGTTGCAGCGACTCGTATGATTACACTTATCACACTGAAACAAATTAGAGTAGATAACCGGTGTTGCAGCGACTCATATGATTACACTTATCACACTGAAACAAATCAGAGTAGATAACCGGTGTTGCAGCGACTCATATGATTACACTTATCACACTGAAACAAATCAGAGTAGATTACTGCTGTCTTGCAGTGGCTCATATGATTACACTTATCTCACTGAAACAAATTAGGGTAGATTACCGCTGTGTTGCAGCGACTCATATGATTACACTTATCTCACTGAAATAAATTAGGGTAAGATTACCACTGTGTTGCAGCGACTCATATGATTACACTTATCACACTGAAACGAATCAGGGTAGATATAGATAATCTATATAACATAGCTGCTGTGAACATTTTCTTGTTTGTCACAGGTTGAATGAATGTTAATTTATGTATTGTTACTAAAATTGATATGAGACTGATTGGTTGTGTTGCTTTATATTTTAATTTTTGAATAATCAAGTTGTTTGAGATTTCATAATAACACTATGTCTGACTAGACACTGCATCTATCTCCTCTAGCATGCAGAATATTTGCCATGTTTTCGTATTGATCCTGTGTTGTTTATGTTGATTATAATCAGTACACAAGTTATCCATATATAAACACATTGTTGTTTATGTTATGTTCTCATATATTGGACACAACCACTACGTATTATTAAGAGATGTTTTTGACTCAGTATGTGTTTTCTACTGTCATTGTGTCTTGTGTCATTGTGTAAAAAAAGTGGATGTACATGTACGTGTGTCTGCTACAATGGTAAACCTTGTGTAAGGTATGATTTGATATGTTTTGAACCTGGACTTTATGTAGAAATTATCCTAAAATGAGAAAACATGGAATTTTTTTACTAAAATTTCAATAAAAGAGGTTTAGCATGTGTAGTGACAATGACTGTGCTTTAATCTCTTCCCATGCTACCATCCCTATTTCAGAAGAGATCCATGGAAGAGGTAAGAAGTGCATGCGGGCCAACAATCAAACACCACGCACTGTCCAATCAGGTGACAACCTATAGTTCAACAAACTATGCCTCCCAGATATAGCAATGCTATTAACAAACACTGGCTGGAATAGTAGTGTGTTAAATGATGGTGTGTAGAAATAGTGTTTTCTCTCTTGCTTCAAAGGTTGGGGTCTGTCACAAAACTAACTCTCATATTTCATGCTATATATATATATATATACATCTTTTTCTCAGTCTGCCTAATTGATTCATCTGTGATTGAGTTGTTAGAGATGACATTTATTACACTATAGGTCTTATACGTATTCCTGCATCCATCTCCTTCATTCAGTGATTGCATGTGTTATTAATATCTGGTTAACATTGGAATCCCAAATAAACATCGCTTTAAGAATTGTATTAATTGCACTTAGATAAATAGTAAATAATAATCAGCATCCTTATGCTTTTTTTTCTTCATGTAATTTAATTCTGCACTGACTTATTGTAATAAATATTATGTATAATTGCATTTAATAAATGATCTGATAATATCCATGATACTGGTCACCTAGTTGTCAACTAACATTGTGAATGCTCCAATGTGATATTCAATATGAAAATTATCATTATTATCCCTATATAACCAGTGTCTTCTTGGTCTAACTGAATGGATGTGTCAGACCTATTCCTTTGTTACCAGATAATATGGCTGCATGTTTATTATCTATATTGTGTAAATATAGTGTGCATCTCTCTCAACTCAATCTAGAGTCAGAATATTGTATTCAAAATTGATAAATGTAATCTATCTGACATACTTCTGAAACAGTATTTTTCTCGTGTGAAATTTATATTTCAATTTTTAAATTGTCAGTGTGAGTGAATTTGTTAACTGATGTTAATTCCTGCCCATTAGTAATTATTAAATTATTTCCTTATTTGTACCGCCTAGTATTTCGTAAATTGGACCTGGTAACTACCAAAATCATTACACGAATATAAAAATCTATAAATTTCACACAGAATATTTCTGTCACAGAGCTTGCATTATATATTTATGATTGAATTACTGTTTTTAATCCAAATGTTGTTTATTTTTAGAATTCTGCTTCTCAAGTTAATACAGATTTTCAGCTTTATGACATGCAAGAAGTCTGGTCTAAAATACAAGCTGTAGTGAGTATGAAATATGATAGTAGTGGCAACAAAACCACTACTTGTAATAATGTCAATATTGCAGTTTTTAGTGTTCATGAATATAAATGGAATAACAATATTTTGATGCTCTTTTGCAATAAATACCTACAGTTAAGATTATTGTTTGACTTGCATAAAGTCTCTTGTTTGTTTTTTTGGTGTTTTTTCTAGATAAGCCTTGTGATTGTTTGACAGTAATCATGTGATGCTATCCTTAGCAAGATAAGGCTTGTGATTGGTTGAAAGTAGTCATGTGATGTTATCTTTAGCAAGTTATTGCTTGTGATTGGTTGAAAGTAATCATGTGATGCTATCCTTAGCAAAATAAGGCTTGTGATTGGTTGAAAGTAATCATGTGATGCTATCTTTAGCAAGTTAATGCTTGTGATTGGTTGAAAGTAATCAGGTGATGCTATCATTAACAAGTTAATGCTTGTGATTGGTTGAAAGTAATCATGTGATGTTATCCTTAGCAAGATAAGGCTTGTGATTGGTTGAAAGTAATCATGTGTTGCTATCCTTAGCAAGTTAATGCTTGTGATTGGTTGAAAGTTCTCACATGATGCTATCCTTAGCAAGATAAGGCTTGTGATTGGTTGAGAGTAATCAGGTAATGCTATCTTTAGCAAGTTGATGCTTGTTATTGGTTGAAAGTAATCATGTGATGCTATCCTTAGCAAATTAATGCTTGTGATTAGTAATCATGTGATATCCTTAGCATGATAAGCCTTGTGATTGGTTGAAATTAGTCATCTGATGTTATCCTTAGCAAGATAAGGCTTGTGATTGGTTGAAAGTAATCATGTGTTGCTATCCTTAGCAAGTTAATGCTTGTGATTGGTTGAAAGTTCTCACATGATGCTATCCTTAGCAAGATAAGGCTTGTGATTGGTTGAAAGTAATCATGTGATGCTATCTTTAGCAAGATAAGGCTTGTGATTGGTTGAAAGCAATCATGTGATGCTGAGTGGAACATTGTATAATACCCTATTGCTCAAGTAGTAGTGCATGCACTTATGCAAATGACAGAGATGTGTCTATGGTTATAAGACATTATATTTTAATAATCCAGTCTACTATAAATGCATTTGGTTTATATGTATATTTCTATTCTACTTCTAATAGAGCAAATATGTTAATTGTCTACTTGCCATAGCTTTGTGTTTATGTGCCATGGTGGATTTCTTGTACCGTATTTGTTCAATGCATATCAACTAAAAATGGCATTTGTTATATATTGCGTCATTGAAATATGTCTTATTGTGACCATAGAAACACCTCTATTTACATAAGCGAATGCACTACTGATAGAGCAAATCAGGTATTTGCATTTAATTCAACATTTCTTCACCTGTACCTGTTGCTGGTTTAAATTGTAGCTACAAATGTTGCTAGGTGACTACCTTGATGTCAAGAACACTGCAGCAACCAAACAACAAACACCTACAACATTTACTACCACCAGTAGGTAAGTCTAATGTTTCACTTTTATAATACACACTCTATACACTTCATTATCCTGTATGTACATGTATGATGAATTGAATATATTGCAGACTGAAAAGAAATTTTAATGCCGCTGGTTAGGTGTACAACAATGACTTATTTTTTGTTAAAATTATGTTGCCTGGAAAAAAATAATAAAGGCAATAAATAGATTCGTTTCCAGTCCGTATGCATGACAGTTTGATAGTATTGCAAAAAAAAAAAAAATTAGGTAAATTTTTCATAAATAGGCAAGATTTTTATAATCAACTTCATACTACAACTGGTCTTTTTTGCCCAAATTTTGAAATATTTCATCTGCTTAGTATATAATACTATATATTATCTACTACAGTGTGGTGCCGACTACTCTCACAATTGGGTATCTTGTTTCAGTTTGAAATATTTAAAAGTAGTATTATTGAAGACATTTTCTTTTTACGTGATTCACTGAATCAGATATAATTAATCTGTATTCTTTTTTCCGTAGCACTGATGTTGGTTCCTACTTCTCAAAAAGGAGATACACACGACCCAAAATGTCATTATTCAAGTTTGAGCAGTCATCACATGCTATTAGTATGAATAATTACCTGAGAGAACAGAAACAGCCTGGATTCTATGGCTTGGTAGGTAGTACATACCGGTAGTTTGAAATACTGTAAATCACAGAAACAGCCTGGATTCTATGTCTTGGTAGGTAGTACATTGTTTGAAATACTGTAAATCACAGAAACAGCCTGGATTCTATGGCTTGGTAGGTAGTACATAGTTTGAAATACTGTAAATCACAGAAACAGCCTGGATTCTATGGCTTGGTAGGTAGTACATAGTTTGAAATACTGTAAATCACAGAAATAGCCTGGATTCTATGGCTTGGTAGGTAGAACATAGTTTGAAATATTGTAAATCACAGAAACAGCCTGGATTCTATGGCTTGGTAGGTAGTACCGGTACATAGTTTGAAATACCGTAAATCACAGAAACAGCCTGGATTCTATGGCTTGGTAGGTAGTACATAGTTTGAAATACTGTAAATCACAGAAATAGCCTGGATTCTATGGCTTGGTAGGTAGTACATAGTTTGAAATACTGTAAATCACAGAAACAGCCTGGATTCTATGGCTTGGTAGGTAGTACATAGTTTGAAATACTGTAAATCACAGAAATAGCCTGGATTCTATGGCTTGGTAGGTAGTACATAGTTTGAAATACTGTAAATCACAGAAACAGCCTGGATTCTATGGCTTGGTAGGTAGTACATAGTTTGAAATACTGTAAATCACAGAAACAGCCTGGATTCTATGGCTTGGTAGGTAGTACATAGTTTGAAATACTGTAAATCTCTTTAATTCTGCAACAGAAAATTTTTCATAAGTCAGTAAAAATCACAAGCAGCAGTGAACATTTTCCTAGAGTTCTACGACGCAAAACATTTTTCTAGATTCCTACAACGCAAAGCGTCTGTGACTTTGATGAAATTTTGTCTTCTTGAATGAAATAAAATCCTGAAATCACAAATATTTCTATCAGGGTAAATTAAGCGGTTCACAGTATTAGCACTGGAAACAGTGTAAAATGTCATCATCTTCACTCTAACTTTTAGTTTAGTCTAAGTTTGTTCAGGTATCAAATAACATATCTTAATCTATTCCTCTCATTATTTGTGTTGAAAGATTATAATGTCAGATTTTTACCCTCTGTTGGGTAGCTTACATGGTGGCTATCTTAATTGTCATCAAAGGTATTTTAATCATTTAGTGACTGGAACACGCAGTGATCACTGTCCTACATTGTATCTCTGTCGCACAGATATATCTCAAGAAAACTGAGCATCTCTGCATTAACCAAATAAAAATGTTTCTTGCTTCACATTGAGAAAAACTGCTGTCCTGGTCTCGGCCACCAAAATCATTATTTTTTCACATTTTTCACCTGAGCCAGAGGTACCAAATATACACCAACTACCGAAATGGACAAAGTGTAAGGAGTACCAGTTACACCAACTACCCATTGCTGCAAAAGGGCCAAGGGTACCAGATACACCTACTACCCAGTATGTCTATAGAGCAAAAGGAATACAACATTTATAATACATTGTAATAGTAATTATATATATTTATATATTATTCATTGTTTGCATAAATACCTGATGGATGATTTCATTCTGTACTTTTTGTTATTCATAAATAATGATTTACAAATAGTCTTACAATAGTGTACTATATTTATTTTAGGATACAGAGAAACAGGACACAGATGAACCTGTATTTGTATGCGATCCATCTGCTAAGAATATCACAGCCATATTTAATCTATTAAGATTATTCATCCGAGAAATAGAGGCTAATATTGGATGTTCACCAGGGTATGTACTTTTACAGATACACCCAAAATGTCATGGTTACATCAGAGTATCTGGTTTGCTCAGCGATTTATAGTTATGAATAATAATTAGAGAACAACAAAAAGTACATTGTCAGTCATGAAATTGTTTTTGCCCTATATCATCATACAAGAGAAGTAATCAATAACTGCCACTATAGCTGTGTTTATAACCAGTGTTATTTCAAAATAAGCCTCGGGAAGTTTTTTTCAATCCAAAATCATTATATTGGTTCATTTTGCAATGTAAAAATTGTAGATAGTTTCATTCCACCCCCAAGTGTGCAGGCTTCTTGCTTAATGAGTAGGTTTCAGTGTTTATTGCATTTCTATTTCAGGTCTCATTGTACGCTTCATGGATTTATATCAGATTTTATCAAAGACATATTTCTAGGCCAAGTTCATTGTGAAATCAACACTAAAATAGAAGCTGTGACTAAGGGTAAGGTCATGATCCTAATATCCATTACCCACGAGTCTTTGCAGGTTTCCATCATTATTGGCTGTTTTAATGCCATGCATCAGATAAGGCATTGCGATTGGTCAAGTTGTTTTCAACCATCACTTGAAATTTATAAAAACATCATTTATAAATTTTTTAAATAAAAAAAAAAATCATACCTTCACTGCATTCACTGTACTGTTGCTCATTTTAAATAAAAATACTCAAGTCAATAAATTTTGTCAAAGTTTTGATTTCACAAAATTTTTGAAAATGGATCCTAAAGTTCACACATCCTGGTACATTCTGACCCCTTTAAGCCTTAGGTTATTCCTGGTATTCAATTGTGTTGACCAACAATAGGCATACAGCCTGAGTGTTGTATCAGTTATTATTATTACGTTCTAGGAGTATTGTTGTGCTAAGCTAATTGTTTTTAGTATTACAACTCATTTTTAAAAATTGCTTGTATTTATTGGTGAAGCTAATTAAAGAATTGTCATTGATTGTAATTTGTATCTCAAGAAAATACCAGGATGTGTGACCTTTTGGAGATCAAGCATCAGGCCAGTATACATACTTAATTTGCATAATAGATGTCTATGTTTTTCCCGTAATTCATTCTGTTTCTATATTGTAGGTGGTGAAGGCTTGAGAACTTTAATTGATGCCCAAGCACAAAAAATCCTAGGTGTATCCAGACCTCTTTTACAGGTACACTTTATAATGTACATTCTTCAGTTTTGTTCAGACTGTTGATATAAGCTATGATTTACTGTAAAACGTGTCGTTTTAGCTAGTATGTTATTTCAGCTAATCTGTAATTTCACTAATTCAAAATGTAGCTAATTTAACATAAAAGTATAATCTCACTGTGAGATAGTTGATACTTTACTAAATTAAGATTCTGTTAATTTGTGCATTGGGTCAAATTTGCTACAATTGTTTACAGCTATTTCAACATCATTCATTGTGAGATACATCTGCACATCCATTGGTTTTAAGATCCAATTCAGGATGGCCGAATGGTGGCTATTTTTGTGTTGACAATTTATCAAAATCATCACTTGATCGTGGTACAAACATCTGACATTATGAGACCTTCATGCATATATATTTGTTTTTTAGATGGGATTCGAAATGGCTAACTATTTTAATGAATCCTGTTTCAAAGCTATATCTTGACATGCCCGACTGATCATATTCAAACTTTATACATACATCATACATCATGTCGTACATATGCATATTTATTTATTTGGTGAACCGATCCATGATGGTGATTGTTTCAATGTTTCAGATCTGGATCTCGGTCGTACATAGACAGATTTTGTTCATAAATATAGAAATAAACCAGATGGAAAAATAATGATTTCTTTATTTCCATATCTCGTAACAGCACCAACAAAAAAAGCAATACATTTTAAATTTTAATCCACGGAGCAACTTAGTGTTTTCTGACTGGCCAAATTTATATATTCTCTTCAAACGTTTCAGAGCACTGTTGCTGTAGAGAATGCTGTGAGTGATTTACGTGATTTGATGCAATCATTGCCAGCCTACGCTGATCAGTTTCTCAACATGATTTGTAAAGTATTGCAAGAATACAAAGACATTTGTCATAATGCCTACAGAGGTAAGATATACATCGCCTCAGTGTAAAATGCTGGTCGTGAGATTTTTTACATGTGCCCATATTTAGTGCATATAGCAGTAATAATATTTAGTGTCAAAATCCATTTGCTATTGTTTTTAATTTGTAGTCCACAGTATGTAAAATTTGTTGGTTTACTGTCAGACTTTTTTTTTAAAAAAAACCTATAAAATGTTAGCAGTGGTTTCCATAGACCACAATGAATACACATTTCCTCATTGAAAACCCACTAAAAATATTGTCAATTTTTCTAGACATAAAAAAAGTACCTTGCAAGACACTATACATGTTTTTTTACTATGTGTCTGAGTATGATTGATGACCCTATATGACACTTGATGTGTAACGTTCTACATTGACATTCTACATTTGACATTTATCAAATAATGCTTTGAAACAGAAAACAAACATTTTACCATATTTGGCGCACTTTACCGGTATGCATAATTGAAAAAAAAAAATTGCGAGGCACTGATTTCAAACTGACATCCTTTTTTTTGGGGGGGGGGGAATATTTACTCTTGGTGCCATTCTTGCTTTAAACATTTTATTCTCTGTAAATTGTAGGTATAGTACAACCAGAAGCTGAAGACAAGCGGATTATTAGTGCAACATGGGCTAAAGACGAAGACATTTCAAGATTATTGAGGTCATTACCAAACTGGACAAATCTACAGAAACACAGAAAAGATAAAAATGACATTGAGGTGGAAAGTTTGGATGATATTAGAGCTAGAAATACCAAGGTAAAATTTGATTTACAATTTAATTCTCTGTGGGTTATGGATGAATCAATATTTCATAGATTATGAAAATGTTTCAAATACTTCGCAACATTTGAGCTCATGTTCCTTTAAAGTTGCATTGTCAGCAAATTTGTGAGTAATTTGGTCAAAAATAAAATCTGAAAGTTATAGCAAGAGTTATACTGTTGGAAAGTTGATGTTATTGTACCTTCTATTGACTTAGTTTATTATTTGTTTTGACTACAATAAGTGCTGTCATGCATTGTTGTTTAATCTTTTCACCACCAGTTCTTTCATTCCATCACAAATTCACAAAATAGTCCTATTCATAGTCAGCACATTCCTTCAGAACATTGGGAAAAAATAGCCAAATTTTTTGAGTAAACACTAAAAATTTACTCAAACTGAGTCTGTTGGCTCCAAAATTAGGGTTCATTTCCAGAATATTGAAGAATATGAGAAAAAAAAGTGCAAAAAAAAATTGGGCAAGTAAGTCTGGTGGTGAAAATGTTAAATGCTGCTTCAAATGCAATGTACACAGTACAAAGTTTGCTGAGATGCAGTAATGTGATAAACACGAGTAAAACCGTTGTCTTATAAATTCAAAAGAGATAGACTGAATGCAAAAAATCGGTGTGCTGATCTTAGTGGAAAATGCTTCATGTTGAATAAATATTTTGTAATGTAACCTATTTTAGATCTTTAAACAGAGAATCCTGCAAGCAATTTGGTGACTTCATGGCACCCTTAGATGCTGAAAACTCTGAAGTGAATATTGTGTGAATACTGTTACAGTAGCTGTTGCATTTATTGCAGTGCACATATTACTTGTCATGTCAAAACACAGTTTTACTGACAATATAATTTTAATAACTGTTATTTACCCACAGGAATCAGAACTGTTGATTGGTAACCTTGGTGATAAAGTAATCCCTAAGCATGAAGTCCTGCTGGATGTCAATGTGTTGAAGGCATTGGCCAATCTGCATGAAAGTTTAGTAAGTTTCTATGGCTACAACATTATATTTGAATCTTTTGTTGTCTGATTTGTGATTTCCTGACCATATTCTACTTTCACAAATTGTTTTTGTTTGTTTTGTAAACTTACTTAGATTGGCATTCAGATAAAAGTATTTCTTTTTATCTTCAAAGGAATGGTTTGCAGGTAAAATCCAGTCGTTTTATTGCACATTATCTAATTCGTCAGCTGTTATTATGTCTGTTGATTATAGACCAAGTGTAAGTATACTCTGGAAGCAATTTGATACTTGTGGGACTAAATCCACAGTGATATGCAATTAATTACCTTATCAGCTATAATCTGCTGGTCTTTGACAGGCGAATAGATTTTAATTTCGATCCCTGCAACTCTACAATAAAATTCAACTTAGAGGCTCTTCTTGGTCGGATAATTTATTTGCAAGTAATAATACATCTTTTGGAAATTCATCTCATTGCATTGTTGCAAGGTCTGTACATGGTTGAATGTAAAATATATGAAAAAAGGTATATTCTCTGGATTTTATTTTCACTAAATCATTTCTTCAGCGAAAATAGCGAAAATTAATTCCAAGAAAAAAGTAAATTATTTTACAGTATTAGTAATGGGGAAAATGAGGATTGGGAACTTTTGACTCTGCATACTGTTCCTGTGCACATTCAATTCCAGGTACAATATATATTCTCATTGCATTTCAATAATCATACTTAATTTCTCTTTTGTTCCAGGATATTCCTGTGTTACCAGAGGCAACATTAAAGTCTTTATCCAGTCTTAACAGGGAATATCAAGATATGGCGGAAACCTCTCTACTTGTGCTTCACCTAGAAATAAGAGTTCATTGTTTTTATTACCTTATGCCAGTACTTATGCAGGTAAGACACTGTTGGAACTCGCACTTGAGTACCAGGTTACCCTTGAAAACTAACTCCATGAGAGAAAGCCCATCTATTACATAAACATGCAAGGTGTGTGTTGCAGTCTGTTGTTGATATACGGTAATAGCAGAAATGCATTGTTGCTGATAGCGTAGCAAGAAAATAAGGCCAACAATTGTTGTAGTTCCTGTAACATCTTTTCAAAAATAGAACAGGTAGGTAGAGATTTTTTTAATTTTTATATACCGATATATTTATATATGTTTTTTCTTTATTACAACTGTGTTTAATTTTTTATCCTTGCATATAAGAACTGTTTTTGTAAATATGAGTGTCTATAAAAACATATTCAAAGCCTGCATCAATTTCGCAAGATATTCTCAAATATGGCCAAAAAACAGTTAAGGGTCAGGCAGCAAAAAATAGTTCAGGTTATAGAAACCACACATTTTTTTTTCTTCCCCTGATACCACATTAAAAAAGACAATAAATGAGTTACCTGTACATCATTTACTATGTATACATGTCTTTACTTTTTCACAACCAATTCTCTCATTTCATCACAAATTCACAAAACAGTTTTGTTTATAGTCTGCACTTTCCTTCAGAAGATTGGGACAAAAATAGCCAGATTTTTTGAGTAAAAATTGTTGGCTCCAAAATTAGGGTTTATTTCCAGAAATATTAAAGAATATAATGAAAAAAAGTGCAAACAAATGTGGATGAGAAAGTCTGGTGGTGAAAAGGTTAATCCTACATGCTTACATATCTTATGTACACTATTTTCTGACTTGAAAAGATAATTCAGTTTGTTACTAACAGTTTGGATTAACACTTTGATTTGAATAATCTGTTTTTGACAGTCAGTTTGAAGATTTGCATGACTGTTTAAAACAAGCTATCCTGTCAAATTTCTGATGAGAATTATGCTTAGCATTCCCAAACTCCTAAATTAAAATAAAAATTATAATATTCTACATACATACATTGATTGTATGTGTGTGACCGAAATAAAAAATACTGTAAAAGCATTTATTTTCACTAACATTTAATTTTGTTTATTTTAATGCTTTGAGCAATTTCACTGGGCAGGGAAAGTTATTGTTATTTTACATGTTCATGTGTATTTAATTTAGCCGTCTTATGAAAATAATGAAATAACTATTGCTTCATGCATTCTAATTAATGTAAACCTTGATTTTGCAGAGCACTATGACCAGATGGAATGTGATTTCAGAACCGAAATCTTGTCACTATCCTTCAATATATACACTCTGAGCGGTTTAAGTAAAATACTGCATTTTCCAGTTGGTTACCATGGTACAAGTTGCCATGGTACTATCTTTCATGTATTCAAAAATCTCATTTTATTTTACAGACCGCATTTCATTCGTCCACTGACATTTCTGATGCTGATTCAAGCGTTATCAAACTTAATAAAGATTTAGTTGCGATTGAAGAAGCTTTGAACAGCAGTTTACAACAGCATAAATTCCAGTAAGTACTTTGACTCATCACAAGCATTATAAAGTCTGAGAGGGTCACAGCTTATTGCTAAACAGAGACAGAAATAAACATTTGAATTTAGAAACATTGTGGAAGGGTTTGGCCATTTGATTTCTTTCATTATAATCATTGGTTTTCAATACTTGACAGGTATATAGTGGAAGGTCTTGGCCGTTTGATTTCTTTCATTATAATCATTGGTTTTCAATACTTGACAGGTATATAATGGAAGGTCTTGGCCATTTGATTTCTTTCATTATAATCATTGGTTTTCAATACTTGACAGGTATATAGTGGAAGGTCTTGGCCATTTGATTTCTTTCATTATAATCATTGGTTTTCAATACTTGACAGGTATATAGTGGAAGGTCTTGGCCATTTGATTTCTTTCATTATAATCATTGGTTTTCAATACTTGACAGGTATATAGTGGAAGGTCTTGGCCATTTGATTTCTTTCATTATAATCATTGGTTTTCAATACTTGACAGGTATATAGTGGAAGGTCTTGGCCATTTGATTTCTTTCATTATAATCATTGGTTTTCAATACTTGACAGGTATATAGTGGAAGGTCTTGGCCATTTGATTTCTTTCATTATAATCATTGGTTTTCAATACTTGACAGGTATATAGTGGAAGGTCTTGGCCATTTGATTTCTTTCATTATAATCATTGGTTTTCAATACTTGACAGGTATATAGTGGAAGGTCTTGGCCATTTGATTTCTTTTATTATAATCATTGGTTTTCAATACTTGACAGGTATATAGGGGAAGGTCTTGGCCATTTGATTTCTTTCATTATAATCATTGGTTTTCAATACTTGACAGGTATATAGTGGAAGGTCTTGGCCATTTGATTTCTTTCATTATAATCATTGGTTTTCAATACTTGACAGGTATATAGTGGAAGGTCTTGGCCATTTGATTTCTTTCATTATAATCATTGGTTTTCAATACTTGACAGGTATATAGTGGAAGGTCTTGGCCATTTGATTTCTTTCATTATAATCATTGGTTTTCAATACTTGACAGGTATATAGTGGAAGGTCTTGGCCATTTGATTTCTTTCATTATAATCATTGGTTTTCAATACTTGACAGGTATATAGTGGAAGGTCTTGGCCATTTGATTTCTTTCATTATAATCATTGGTTTTCAATACTTGACAGGTATATAGTGGAAGGTCTTGGCCATTTGATTTCTTTCATTATAATCATTGGTTTTCAATACTTGACAGGTATATAGTGGAAGGTCTTGGCCATTTGATTTCTTTCATTATAATCATTGGTTTTCAATACTTGACAGGTATATAGTGGAAGGTCTTGGCCATTTGATTTCTTTCATTATAATCAACGGTTCGCAGTATATTAAAAGAATGAATGAAAATGGAATCAAGAAGATGTAAGTATTATTTAGTGACTACAAATGTTGAAATTAGATAGACCTTAACACTGCTGCTGCTTTTTTGCCACTTTTACTAGAAGTAGGCATTAATTCCCGTAATAAAATATGGTGAGATGCAAATTATTGAAATAGTGGGTTGTAATTGATAAATTGGTACAATGTACAGACCAGTTAGTTATTGGGCAATAATCAAGCACTGCTAAAGGGTAATGCACAAATAGAAATAAATATTTACTATGAATCAGAAATATCCAATATTTTTCCACTTTTGGACAGTTTTTATAAACAGCAATCCCATCATTATTCTTTCACTTCAAGAATATTCAACTGAAAATTTGCATATTGTTGTGAATCTTCTATCTCAAGTGCTACTTGTAGCTAACAAAACAAGTGACTTTTTTTTTTCTAAGCATCCTACTCCACATAAATTGTTATCATACAATTTATTATTTACAAAATATTGCATGATAACTTGACTTGACTTGAATCAGGATGTTCACTGCCCGTTTTAATGAGCTTGAATGTGCCTCACCCATTATTGTACATATCCCCATTTTCCCTGTTATCATTCAATAATTTCTAGTGCTAATGGGCAGCCTTGAGGTCATTGACTTTTATTCCCTAATTGACATACTTTAAGTATACAATAACTATCAGTTAATAGTTTCTGTTTCTAAAAAGTTCAAAAGTTGGAACATATAATTTCACCTTGGTTCATATCTCAGACATGTCTGGACCAAACATGATCATACTTTACACATACATCTTACATATTGGAATACCTTTGCATTTATTGTATGATTCAAAAATCAAAATCAATTATTCCTACCAATCGGACCCAGTTCAGATCAAACTTTTGTAATTCAAAATGGCTGACTAATTTCAGTTTTGTTCATTATTGCATGACTGGGACTATGTCATGTTAATCACTTGTTTTAATGAATACTGTTTCGAGGTCATATGACATGACTTGATCGATCATGTTTAAAATTCACATCATACATCATATCACACGTTTCAACATGCAGTTGTTCTATGGTGCAAATCAAGATGATCACATTGAACATAATGATGCATATCATTTTGTTTTTAGATTTGATTCAAAATAGCCAACTGGTTGCCATTTTTTTTTCAACAAATAGACAATCACTGACATACCTTGATTATCACACATGAACTTACACTGAAAATGGGCCACAATTTTGTCATGTTATGACTTTCTATCTGATTTTTTTACCATATCTTAGGTATATAGTTATTATTCAAACTTGAACATGCATACATTGTAAGTTAACCTTTTCTCCACCAGTTCCCTCTTTTCATCACAAATTTAAAAATAGACCTTCACTTTCCTCCAGAAGATTAGCCAAATATTTTGAGTAAAAACTGAAAATTTACTCCAATTTTGCCTGTTGGCGCCAAAATTAGGGTTTGTTTCCAGAAATATTGAAGAATATAAGAAAAAAAGTGCAGACACATTTTCGCAAAAAAGTGGTGAAATGTGTTAAACAATCAGATGAATGTGAAATACACAATGAATGGAATGTTAGTTTTAATGGTGATGACAATCTCTGATACTCAGCCCTATCCATCTTGATTCAATACTGCCGAATCATAAACTGCAATGTAGCACCAAGACAGGTCTTTAAGAATTGATGTTCTCATTACTAGCTCTTAGACTAATTCTATCATTTTCTTCTTCTGCAGGTGTCGTAATATCTTCAGTATCCAACAAAATCTGACTAATATCACCATGTCAAGAGAAGCTGATCTTGACAATGCAAGAATGTACTATGAATTAGTGTACTTGCAGTCCAATGTAAGTAAATGTACTATGAATTAGTGTATTTGCAGTCCAATGTAAGTAAATGTACTATGAATTAGTGTACTTGCAGTCCAATGTAAGTAAATGTACTATGAATTGGTGTATTTGCAGTCCAATGTAAGTAAATGTACTATGAATTAGTGTACTTGCAGTCCAATGTAAGTAAATGTACTATGAATTGGTGTATTTGCAGTCCAATGTAAGTAAATGTACTATGAATTAGTGTATTTGCAGTCCAATGTAAGTAAATGTACTATGAATTAGTGTACTTGCAGTCCAATGTAAGTAAATGTACTATGAATTAGTGTACTTGCAGTCCAATGTAAGTAAATGTACTATGAATTAGTGTACTTGCAGTCCAATGTAAGTAAATGTACTATGAATTAGTGTACTTGCAGTCCAATGTAAGTAAATGTACTATGGATTAGTGTACTTGCAGTCCAATGTAAGTAAATGTACTATGAATTAGTGTACTTGCAGTCCAATGTAAGTAAATGTACTATGAATTAGTGTACTTGCAGTCCAATGTAAGTAAATGTACTATGAATTAGTGTACTTGCAGTCCAATGTAAGTAAATGTACTATGGATTAGTGTACTTGCAGTCCAATGTAAGTAAATGTACTATGAATTAGTGTACTTGCAGTCCAATGTAAGTAAATGTACTATGAATTAGTGTACTTGCAGTCCAATGTAAGTAAATGTACTATGAATTAGTGTACTTGCAGTCCAATGTAAGTAAATGTACTATGGATTAGTGTACTTGCAGTCCAATGTAAGTAAATGTACTATGGATTAGTGTACTTGCAGTCCAATGTAAGTAAATGTACTATGAATTAGTGTACTTGCAGTCCAATGTAAGTAAATGTACTATGAATTAGTGTACTTGCAGTCCAATGTAAGTAAATGTACTATGAATTAGTGTACTTGCAGTCCAATGTAAGTAAATGTACTATGAATTAGTGTACTTGCAGTCCAATGTAAGTAAATGTACTATGAATTAGTGTACTTGCAGTCCAATGTAAGTAAATGTACTATGAATTAGTGTACTTGCAGTCCAATGTAAGTAAATGTACTATGAATTAGTGTACTTGCAGTCCAATGTAAGTAAATGTACTATGAATTAGTGTACTTGCAGTCCAATGTAAGTAAATGTACTATGAATTAGTGTACTTGCAGTCCAATGTAAGTAAATGTACTATGAATTAGTGTACTTGCAGTCCAATGTAAGTAAATGTACTATGAATTAGTGTACTTGCAGTCCAATGTAAGTAAATGTACTATGAATTAGTGTACTTGCAGTCCAATGTAAGTAAATGTACTATGAATTAGTGTACTTGCAGTCCAATGTAAGTAAATGTACTATGAATTAGTGTACTTGCAGTCCAATGTAAGTAAATGTACTATGAATTAGTGTACTTGCAGTCCAATGTAAGTAAATGTACTATGAATTAGTGTACTTGCAGTCCAATGTAAGTAAATGTACTATGAATTAGTGTACTTGCAGTCCAATGTAAGTAAATGTACTATGAATTAGTGTACTTGCAGTCCAATGTAAGTAAATGTACTATGAATTAGTGTACTTGCAGTCCAATGTAAGTAAATGTACTATGAATTAGTGTACTTGCAGTCCAATGTAAGTAAATGTACTATGAATTAGTGTACTTGCAGTCAAATGTAAGTAAATGTACTATGAATTAGTGTACTTGCAGTCAAATGTAAGTAAATGTACTATGAATTAGTGTACTTGCAGTCCAATGTAAGTAAATGTACTATGAATTAGTGTACTTGCAGTCCAATGTAAGTAAATGTACTATGAATTAGTGTACTTGCAGTCAAATGTAAGTAAATGTACTATGAATTAGTGTACTTGCAGTCCAATGTAAGTAAATGTACTATGAATTAGTGTACTTGCAGTCCAATGTAAGTAAATGTACTATGAATTAGTGTACTTGCAGTCCAATGTAAGTAAATGTACTATGAATTAGTGTATTTGCAGTCCAATGTAAGTAAATGTACAATGAATTAGTGTACTTGCAGTCCAATGTAAGTAAATGTACTATGAATTAGTGTACTTGCAGTCCAATGTAAGTAAATGTACTATGAATTAGTGTACTTGCAGTCCAATGTAAGTAAATGTACTATGAATTAGTGTACTTGCAGTCCAATGTAAGTAAATGTACTATGAATTAGTGTACTTGCAGTCCAATGTAAGTAAATGTACTATGAATTAGTGTACTTGCAGTCCAATGTAAGTAAATGTACTATGGATTAGTGTACTTGCAGTCCAATGTAAGTAAATGTACTATGGGTTAGTGTACTTGCAGTCCAATGTAAGTAAATGTACTATGAATTAGTGTACTTGCAGTCCAATGTAAGTAAATGTACTATGAATTAGTGTACTTGCAGTCCAATGTAAGTAAATGTACTATGAATTAGTGTACTTGCAGTCCAATGTAAGTAAATGTACTATGAATTAGTGTACTTGCAGTCCAATGTAAGTAAATGTACTATGAATTAGTGTACTTGCAGTCCAATGTAAGTAAATGTACTATGAATTAGTGTACTTGCAGTCCAATGTAAGTAAATGTACTATGAATTAGTGTACTTGCAGTCCAATGTAAGTAAATGTACTATGAATTAGTGTACTTGCAGTCCAATGTAAGTAAATGTACTATGAATTAGTGTACTTGCAGTCCAATGTAAGTAAATGTACTATGAATTAGTGTACTTGCAGTCCAATGTAAGTAAATGTACTATGAATTAGTGTACTTGCAGTCCAATGTAAGTAAATGTACTATGAATTAGTGTACTTGCAGTCCAATGTAAGTAAATGTACTATGAATTAGTGTACTTGCAGTCAAATGTAAGTAAATGTACTATGAATTAGTGTACTTGCAGTCCAATGTAAGTAAATGTACTATGAATTAGTGTACTTGCAGTCCAATGTAAGTAAATGTACTATGAATTAGTGTACTTGCAGTCCAATGTAAGTAAATGTACTATGAATTAGTGTATTTGCAGTCCAATGTAAGTAAATGTACAATGAATTAGTGTACTTGCAGTTCAATGTAAGTAAATGTACTATGAATTAGTGTACTTGCAGTCCAATGTAAGTAAATGTACTATGAATTAGTGTACTTGCAGTCCAATGTAAGTAAATGTACTATGAATTAGTGTACTTGCAGTCCAATGTAAGTAAATGTACTATGAATTAGTGTACTTGCAGTCCAATGTAAGTAAATGTACTATGAATTAGTGTACTTGCAGTCCAATGTAAGTAAATGTACTATGAATTAGTGTACTTGCAGTCCAATGTAAGTAAATGTACTATGAATTAGTGTACTTGCAGTCCAATGTAAGTAAATGTACTATGGATTAGTGTACTTGCAGTCCAATGTAAGTAAATGTACTATGAATTAGTGTACTTGCAGTCCAATGTAAGTAAATGTACTATGAATTAGTGTACTTGCAGTCCAATGTAAGTAAATGTACTATGGATTAGTGTACTTGCAGTCCAATGTAAGTAAATGTACTATGGATTAGTGTACTTGCAGTCCAATGTAAGTAAATGTACTATGGATTAGTGTACTTGCAGTCCAATGTAAGTAAATGTACTATGAATTAGTGTACTTGCAGTCCAATGTAAGTAAATGTACTATGAATTAGTGTACTTGCAGTCCAATGTAAGTAAATGTACTATGAATTAGTGTACTTGCAGTCCAATGTAAGTAAATGTACTATGAATTAGTGTACTTGCAGTCCAATGTAAGTAAATGTACTATGAATTAGTGTACTTGCAGTCCAATGTAAGTAAATGTACTATGAATTAGTGTACTTGCAGTCCAATGTAAGTAAATGTACTATGAATTAGTGTACTTGCAGTCCAATGTAAGTAAATGTACTATGAATTAGTGTACTTGCAGTCCAATGTAAGTAAATGTACTATGAATTAGTGTACTTGCAGTCCAATGTAAGTAAATGTACTATGAATTAGTGTACTTGCAGTCCAATGTAAGTAAATGTACTATGAATTAGTGTACTTGCAGTCCAATGTAAGTAAATGTACTATGAATTAGTGTACTTGCAGTCCAATGTAAGTAAATGTACTATGAATTAGTGTACTTGCAGTCCAATGTAAGTAAATGTACTATGAATTAGTGTACTTGCAGTCCAATGTAAGTAAATGTACTATGAATTAGTGTATTTGCAGTCCAATGTAAGTAAATGTACAATGAATTAGTGTACTTGCAGTTCAATGTAAGTAAATGTACTATGAATTAGTGTACTTGCAGTCCAATGTAAGTAAATGTACTATGAATTAGTGTACTTGCAGTCCAATGTAAGTAAATGTACTATGAATTAGTGTATTTGCAGTCCAATGTAAGTAAATGTACTATGAATTAGTGTACTTGCAGTCCAATGTAAGTAAATGTACTATGAATTAGTGTACTTGCAGTCCAATGTAAGTAAATGTACTATGAATTAGTGTACTTGCAGTCCAATGTAAGTAAATGTACTATGAATTAGTGTACTTGCAGTCCAATGTAAGTAAATGTACTATGAATTAGTGTACTTGCAGTCCAATGTAAGTAAATATACTATGAATTAGTGTACTTGCAGTCCAATGTAAGTAAATGTACTATGAATTAGTGTACTTGCAGTCCAATGTAAGTAAATGTACTATGAATTAGTGTACTTGCAGTCCAATGTAAGTAAATGTACTATGAATTAGTGTACTTGCAGTCCAATGTAAGTAAATGTACTATGAATTAGTGTACTTGCAGTCCAATGTAAGTAAATGTACTATGGATTAGTGTACTTGCAGTCCAATGTAAGTAAATGTACTATGAATTAGTGTACTTGCAGTCCAATGTAAGTAAATGTACTATGAATTAGTGTACTTGCAGTCAAATGTAAGTAAATGTACTATGAATTAGTGTACTTGCAGTCCAATGTAAGTAAATGTACTATGAATTGGTGTATTTTTTATCAATCAATTTGTTATATTTCATCTAGATTCTCAGTAGGCAAGTTTGCAATAATTATGCTATGTTTTAGGCGATACTTGACCTATATGCACTTTCTTAACATAGTGTTTTCTTCTTACAGGAGATTTTAGACCAGATAGTAAGCCAGGGAGCAAGATTTGATGAATTACAATATTTGAATTTATTAAAACTCCAACATCGATGCCAAGCTGGTTCTGATCCTAAACTACTCCGTAACCGAGAAAATAGACTTCGGGAAATCATGAAACAAACAAATGGTATCTAGTACAATTAATGTTACAAGATGGTAAACATGATGTTCATAGCCTTGCATACTTTTTACCTTAGATGTCTGAGTACAAGTCCCTCCCCTCCCCCTTCCAACAAGTCATTTATGCACAATAAAAATGAGAAAAAGAAATTCATCATTAAATAAAGTATGATCTATCTTCAAGTCAAAGGCAGCAATTTGTTTACAACTTGTGGGGCCTGGATCAATCCAAAGTTAAAGGATTCATCAAAGATGAAACTGATCAACAACACTTTCTTGCCCAAACTTCACGCAACACAATTATTTTCAAATCTAGGTGAAAACAAATGTTTTGACACATTGCAGCTATACACATGTTGTTTCATAGCAAAAAAAGTCAACTCGTTTCTAGTCACTTATATCGGACTATGGTTAAATCAATGACTTTTTTTTAGTACCGGTACACCTGGCAATTTTGTCATGAATAAATTAGCATAAATTATTGCTCTTAAGAAGTTTTGTATTTGTTTATAAGTTGCTCCTCTGAATTTTTTGTCAGTTTGATGTTTTCTGGAGGAGTTTTGTACCCTCACAACTACGGTATATCCAATGAGTGACATCACAGATTTATTCTACAGTTACAATATCTTGAATCATGTATGCTTTATACAATCCTTCAATATGTAAATATGTTACCTTTTCATCACAACCTAATTTCAATGTTGCTTTCTTTTTATATTTTAAAATTATGTCTTCAGTGGTGCTGATTAAATATATGACAAGACAATATTATTAATATTTTCATTATTAATGACTGCCAACATTCATATTATTTCAATTGATCTTCTGGAGTGAATTGTATTTATAATCATGTCAATGACTATTTCATTTGTGGTGAGCACTGAAAATAATTTTGTTCAAAGTCATTTTTTAAATAGTGCTGATAATGAGGGCTTGAATACACATTTAATAAGAAATGTCATGTTTTATAACATGTTATCAGTTCTTTGTTAGGAAGATCTGATATATCAAGTTGTGCAATAGTGTTAATAAATATATTGTGACAAATTATCATGTGTTAATCGTTTTTTCTGACACCAATCATGCATACCTGCATGCCCACTTCTATCTCAGACATCTCAAATTTCACATATACATTATATGTCTTGGAATCTTTACTTCCATTCATGTCATGATCTGAGTTAAGATGGCTGAAAGATGGCTAATTTTTTTGTTCAAAATTCATCAAATTTCAGCATTCCTGCCATCCTAAAGCATGATTTAAATTGGTCGCCATTTAGTTTTTAACTGAGGATATTTAACTGATTTTACCAAATGTACAATTTTATTTCGTGGAATTATATGGAAATTAATGGTTGAAAAAGATTGAAAAACAAATAGTTTCATGAGAAAATGCATCTGTGTTTTTTAGGCTTGTTGTATTGAGTGTTTTCTTCATATTAGATGTTAAATGGCAGGCCAATCTTAATTAAACTAGGGAGACTGCCATAGCTATGTTGAGTTGTTCCTGATATTATTGTATGTTAAATGTCATTTGGCCTGGGCGCTACTTGCATGGGGGACTAATTTCACCACACGCATGGATATGCTCAATTTAAATTGTATTGTTCATTAACTTTAACGTTGATAATATTTTGTTGAAAGTCGTAGAAATCATAATAAATGTTCACAGAAAGATTTCCATGACATGTCAATAAAAATTGGCTTCATAGATGGCTAAAGTTAGCGAAAATCTAAAAATGAAACTATGTAGAAAGTTGTTAAAATTGATTTGAAAGTTGGAACTTGGTCATATATATTATATTTGAATCAATTGCACATTCAAAAAAACAACTTGAGAGGATGTTTTACATAGTCCTCTAAAAACATAATTTACATGTACATTTGTATATAAATAGTTCAACTTATTAATATGTTTTGCGTATTTTAAGTCACATGATGTATGATGTTTCTTCTATTTTGTTGCTTTTTTATTTAATTAAAATTGAATTAAAACGCAATTCTATATTGAATTGCAATTTATTTGAGTTTAATTTAACTCTTGATTAAACCCAAATTTCAATCCAAACATAACACCACTATATTAAAAGTTAATTCAACTATATTAAAAGTTAATCCAACTGAGTCCTCATAACAGATTTGATTAGTTTTTTGGTTAAATTCATGAATATTACCTAATTTGCATGATAATTAGATATTTTTTAGGTGTTCCATTACTGTTCCACTGATATCTAAAGAACTATACTCATTGGTAACAGTCCATGCATATTAATTACCTAATTTGCATAATGATTAGTATGATCAGTTAATTTTTGGCTTTTCCATAAGTCAAGTACTGATCGTCTCATTACAATGAAACTTGGTTCATAGATGTCATAGGACAGTGCGCAGACTTAATAAGTTGTGGATTAATCTTGCATATTAATTGCCTAATTTGCATACCTGATAAGTAGTAAATGTTAGGCTTTTCCTCTGATATTTCAATTACAAGTCATTACATTTCAATAAAGCTAAGGATGCTCTAGAAGTATGCACAGATCTAACTAGTTTTAATTAAAAATCTTTGCATATTAATCACCTAATTTGCATAATGATTAGGCCTTCCCACTGATATCTCAAATACTAATAACCACATTACAATGAAACTTGGTACATAGATGCTCTAGGATGCACAGACCTGATAAATTTTGGATTAATATTCGTGCATATTATTCACCTAATTTGCATAATTAGTAAATTTTGGGCTTTTTCACTTATATAATGGACAACTGCCCTGCGCAGCACAGAAGTTTGTCATTCAATCGACACAGATAGTGACCATGCATTGAAACACTGACACACAGTCCATGTAAGCAGGGTTAGGTATTTGATAGAGGGCGTTCTTAGGGGTAACCCATTTGAAAAATTCCAGACTCAAGCTCTTTCCATAGAAGATAAAAAACAATCTTAGCTATTGACTATTAGAAACTATAAGAGGGACAATGGAAGAATTGAAAAAAAAAAATAGTTTGCACATAAAAAACTACTGTAAAAAATTTCTGCAGGGATCAATAACAGAAAAAAATCTGAACGCCTAAATCTTAGAGAAAAAAAAGCAAATTCATCATGGAGAGAAAAATTGTGTTGCACCAGTCTCTTTGGTGTTTTTCAATAAAATAAAATATTATATCAGTGCATAAATGGCGTAAGTATATTTTATTTTATTGAAAAAAAACACACCAAAAACAAAAAAGAGCCTGTACGCAAGTCTAACCAGGTACTCGGATGTGCTTCCACGGCGAAGTTGAAAAGTGTGACTCAACGCAATTGTTGACTCGCACACTTTTTCATCAAGCTAGGTAGCCTCTCAGTCATTTTAATTTGTGAATCGTTGGGGAGACTTAAAAACAAAATGGTGGGCGGAAAGCTGGGTTGAGTGGTGTCTGGTGAGAATTTATTACCCATCTCTGCGGAGCCGAGTTACAAATATATACCTGAAAAGATGTCTTCTCAGACTGAATTACAAAAACACCTTTCTAATTTAAAGTTGTCATCGAAGACACTGACAGGACTTCTACATAACAACAACAAAGGCGCAGCTGACTGGTACGTATTCATTTTGATCGGAGTGACACAGTCAGACAGTGAGATGGAGACTTCCGTATTGGATGCACGTTGCTTTGTTAGTAAATACACAACTAAAAATAACAGTGTTTTACATCATTACTCTGGTACATGAAGTTATAACACAGGAAGTCTGGAAAAGATGGGCGATTGTAGTAACTTTATACATGCTGACACATTACTGCTTGGATTTAAATCCCTTGGCGTGTCATTAGGGCCATAATTAAAAACTTTGACACAGTGAAATATGTAATTAATTTAACAAATATGAACAGTTAAATTTAAAATTTGAAACTTTTAAATTTAAAATATGAGCATTTAAATTAAGAATATGAGCATTTAAATTTCTAATATTAAAATTTAAAGGAAAGACTCTCTAATCATGGAGGTAGAAAAGAGAAGGAGTGATGACGCTATTGTTTCCGCTGGTTTCATGATGCTTTGGATTTGTTTACTCACATACACAATGTAATTAGTTTGCAAACACGCTGTACAATGTCACAGTTAATCGGCTTACGTGTTTCGGCTGTATTCGGAAGCTTCACGAAGATTCTCAACGCACTGCGCATGCCCAAACAGATAACAATAATACAGAATGCAGTGAAAGACGTACGCTGAGTGTACTCAACGCCCGAAATCTATTACAACAAAATGCGCAATTTTAAACATCTGCACAGTTCTGCACACCAATGAAAAATGACGAGTCAAAACATCTTGTTATAATCTTATCATGTATATTTAAATTTCACTGCGGAAATTTGCGGGATTTTTTTAATCAATGTCCAAAGTTGGACGACTATTGCGATGTAAAATATCAGAAAAGAAGTAATCACACATCTTGGTGGCGTCCGTATGCAGAATTTCCGGTACCTACAAGTGTGAAATGACCTTTGTGATCTGATAAAGGTCATTGCGCATGCACAATTCTTTTATTTATGGTTTGCGCATTCAATTTTATAGACGATGTTTAAACGGAATTTATTTTTTTCAGTTCTACTCTCGTTTTCTTGTGTAAATAAGCGGCTATCATCATGTAGATAAAACGACTTCTAAACAAAAACAATAAGTGGCTTAACCAGAGCGAAGACAAAGGATGTTTATAAGATTAACATGGGCTTAAATAGCGTCCTCACTCCTTCTCTTTTCTACCTCCATGCTCTAATGTACCACTACCGTTAATTCTAACTCTAGCCCAACCCCTACCCTCCATTGCCCCTCAAATTAATTGTATATGCCCCTCTTGAGGAAACCTATAGTTATCTATGTTGCAATACAAAAAAATATAGGGGCTGGAGGATTAGGGTTAGAGTTACTGTAAGGGGTGGGGGTACATTTGAGAGTCTTTCCCATAGCAAATTTGAACATAGTTAATTTCAGCATAGCTCTCAGCTCTCTCTCCTGCACATATATGCAAATAGAAACCTTTGACCTCATACCGAAGAAATTGCAGAATGTTATGTGTTCTTCAGTGTACATGTAGCTCTTTAATTGACAGTATTGTCATCTTTGCAGACAGCTCTTTGCATTACATCAAAATTGACCGTAAGAAACTATAGGGGCACTGGCAGAAACAAAATTCTGTACACCTAAATTATAACATATTCCACTTATTGCAAAACAAAACAAAAAAAATTATGGAAACAAAAAATAGTGAAATAAAAAAAAAAACATTTTGCACATTTTTTCTGGCAGCTCCTCTCAGAGTTTCTAATGGTCCATTCTTTATTAAATGAAAATGATAACCGGCAAACAAGAGTGCTATAAATCACAGAGAGATCTGGATAATGCATTTCTAAATTAACTCCCGGCAAGTGGCAGGGATTTTTTTAGTTTTGTTTTCCCTGCGCCTAATACTATATATCAGCAGACAAATACATACATGACATACCACTTATTACACATCAAACTCTTGAAATGTAGAGTAAACCCATATCTATGATAGTTGCATGTAGCCCAATTATTCCTGAATAATGTATCTAATTTTCATGAGGTTATTTGGAAGTGAACTTTTGCACATCAGCTCAACGAACAAACCACAGTTTTGGATGAAATCAAAATTACTCGCTGTGGAATCTGTCAAATAATCAATGCAGATTACATGTAGGTTATATAGTAAACATATTCGAAGAAAATGGATATACATGTATCGCAAAAATCAAAATAATTATAAGACCATATAGTAATGTATTGTCTATGGTCATCAATATTAATCATGACAATAGTATCAAACTTAGACAGTCTGTTCGAGTGTTTGATTCAGAGTTGTGGTTTTCAGATCTTTTACAAAAATGACTGATGATCAAATTGAATGCCGAAACATCAACTGCTAATGTTTTGACCCCAGTCATCTTGGCCTGGATGTTTGGAACGTTGCAGCTTATTTATTTGTACAATTTACAATAAGGATTATTAGTCTGTGTGTTACATGAATGATTGCAAAGGTTTCGAATTGTGTAAGATTATTTTACCTATCCTACAAATACAATATTTCAACATCAGTAATTTTATGTCATTTTATACTCTCGTAGAAAGCATCCATTGTATTTAATGTCTGTAGAGATAGTATTATATACATGTCAATCATACATCTACCACATAATACATACAAAGTGTAATATATTTTTTAAAATTTAACAAAATACCGCTGAATGCATGTCTGTATGACCCAAAACTCCCGCAAAGTCTTTTCTTAATTATGGTATGACCCAAAATCAAATATGCAACTGTATAATTAACTAATTAGCTGGCAATATTACTGATTTGGAGTTTCATCCATTAATGTGATGACAGTACCAGTTATACATGTACCAACTAAAATATATTAGCAGACAAGCTGCTGAATTATCATTTTAAATCGAACTACCAACAGTTTGATGTGCTCATATACATGTAGATCATTCATTTACAACAATCTGTCTACACATCCTCTGAGCAGGTCTTTGAATCAAGGTCAGGTTTGAGGTTTCTGCATCATACCAATGTAAAATACATATATATATATATATATATATTTACTTTCAGGGGATGGCAGGGAATGGTAGCGTATGGATGTCAGAACTTTGTGGTTGTACTTGATACGAGAACTGTGCAGGTAAACAAAACTAGAATATGTTTTTATTTAATGGCCTATTTCAAGTGTTGTTCAGTATCACCTGTTTGCACTCAGCCACTGGACTCCACACAAAGGCATCGGTCGATACTCCAGCTGTACTGTCTTTGTGCATATTTTGAGATATTCTCGTAATAACCTTACAATATTCACATTAATTTATTTTTTTACAACATTGAACTCAATAAATCATGGCTTGAGACTAAAATGGTAAATTACCAGTGTAAATAGTAAAATCAGAACTATATTATTGTGTTTGTAACAGGTGCTGCAGACGCTGGAGAGACACAGAGCCCCTGTATTGAAAGTGAAATGGGCACGACAGAATTATCATCATAGCAAGCGTTCACCGTACACACTGAGACTAGCATCGGCTGACTATCATGGTCGGATAGTGGTGTGGGACATTAAACAAGCTACTATCAGAGCTGAGTTCCAAGATGGAAATAAACCAATACTCGGTAAGTACATTTTGTGCAAATTATTATGTTCACTTTTGATGTGAGTGTGTAATATAAATATTTAATTTACTTTAGTTAGCTCCCAGCAGTAGAACAGTAGGGGCTCATGGACTTGGTTTCATGCATCCATCAATGTCACCTCATAACTCTGAAATGCATGATCTGATTTTTAAAAAAATTTGTAGACAAATTGTTTAGTGTACTGTGCAGTGGCTAAGCAAATTTCTACATGATTCATGCAGATTTAAAGGTATTGGTAGGTAAAAAATCTAATTTCCGGTCAATATATATTTTTTTTTTTTTTTATCTGTTTACCTGCGTTACACAATACATAACATATATACTTCACAATCAAATGAACCCAAAAAGCATACTTAACATGTACAGATCCAAAAACAATATTGAAAGTTTATGCACATCTTTCTCATTGACTTTAATAACTTATAAAAGTGTATTTCTTTACTTGTACCCAGATTATATAGTGCTGCTTTCTTCTCTTATTACTTTTGTTTCATTTCACAGAAATGGACTGGCTTTCTACCCAGGATGCTTCTCATGATCTCCTGGCAGCATTGCATCCTCCGTATTCTATTATTTTATGGAATGCTGATACTGGTACCAAACTGTGGAAGAAGTCATTCACAGAGACCATCTTGTCATTTGCCTTTGATCCTTTTGATCCTACCTGTATTACATGTATGTTATTTTTTCTCTCATTTTTTTACTGTAGTTATTCATAACTTATAATGTGTTATCATCGTATATATACTCATTACTTCCCCCCTCACATTCGTGAAAATTTGACACAAGTTTCAAGAACATTGGAGGTACAAAAATGTAATTTGTGGTCCGTTATGCTTGCATAGTGTTACCAAATAACGTTTATTCCAGGTACTGTAAATTACAAAATGGATGTATGTTATTGTTGACTTGAGATGTAATCAAAATAATACAGCCTGATAATGGAAATTTGTGCTCTTGTACAAGAAGAATATTTTAATATATACAAATAATACAAACTTAACATCTTTGTAAACTGAGCATTTCCTCAGTCATTTTCGTGTTTAGTTTTAGTCAGGTTTCACTGTAATTTTTGTTCTTCACTAATTTGAAAGTGTTTTACACAATTACCGGTACTTTTTTTTTTTAGTGTTGGGACCAGAATGTATTTTATTTATCAGCGACTTTTACATCTCAAAACCACCATCCAGTAATGGCAAAAAGTTCTACATTGACAGTACACCTACTACTGGCTCTACAAGTGGCCCAACTGGTGGGGAAAGAAAAGGAAGTGCAAGAACAGCATTTAGAAAAGTCAAAATGCTGGTAGGCGAGGGAAAACCAAGGTTTGTTAATCTTCATTCATTCCTGAATATGCAGGGTAGGTGTGGCATATGATGTTTAACTCAGCTGGGTGTGCCATACGATATTTAACTCAGCTGGGTGTGCCATACAATATTTAACTCAGCTGGGTGTGCCATACAATGTTTAACTCAGCTGGGTGTGCCATACGATGTTTCACTCAGCTTGGTGTGCCATACGATGTTTCACTCAGCTTGGTGTGCCATACAATGTTTAACTCAGGTTGGTGTGCCATACAATGTTTAACTCAGGTTGGTGTGCCATACGATGTTTAACTCACCTGGGTGTGCCATATTATGTTTAACTCAGCTGAGTGTGCCATATGATGTTTCACTCAGCTGGGTGTGTGCCATACAATGTTTCACTCAGCTTGGTGTGCCATACGATGTTTCACTCAGCTTGGTGTGCCATACAATGTTTAACTCAGCTGGGTGTGCCATATTATGTTTAACTCAGCTGGGTGTGCCATACGATGTTTAACTCAGCTGGGTGTGCCATATGATGTTTAACTCAGCTGGGTGTGCCATATGATGTTTAACTCAGCTGGGTGTGCAATATTATGTTTAACTCTGGCTAGGTGTGCCATACGATGTTTAGCTTAGCTGGTAGTGCAAAACGATGTTCAACTCAGCTGGGTGTGCCATATGATGTTTAACTCAGCTGGGTGTGCCCTATGATGTTTAACTCTGGCTAGGTGTGCCATACGATGTTTAACTTAGCTGGTTGTGCAAAACAATGTTTAGCCCAGCTAGGTGTGCCATATGATGTTTAACTCAGCTGGGTGTGCCATATGATGTTTAACTCAGCTCGGTGTGCCATATGATGTTTAACTCAGCTGGGTATGCCATATGATGTTTAATTCAGCTGGGTGTGCCATACAATGTTTAACTCAGGTTGGTGTGCCATACAATGTTTAACTCTGGTTGGGTGTGCAAAACTATGTTTAACTCAGTTGGGTGTGCCATATGATGTTTAACTCAGCTGGGTGTGCCATAAGATGTTTAACTCAGCTGGGTGTGCAAAACGATGTTTAACTCAGCTGGGTGTGCCATATGATGTTTAACTCAGGTTGGTGTGCCATACAATGTTTAACTTAGCTGGTTGTGCAAAACAATGTTTAACTCAGCTAGGTGTGCCATATGATGTTTAACTCAGCTGGGTGTGCCATATGTTTAACTCAGTTAGGTGTGCCATATGATGTTTAACTCAGCTGGGTGTGCCATATGATGTTTAATTCAGCTGGGTGTGCCATACAATGTTTAACTCAGGTTGGTGTGCCATACAATGTTTAACTTAGCTGGTTGTGCAAAACAATGTTTAACTCAGCTAGGTGTGCCATATGATGTTTAACTCAGCTGGGTGTGCCATATGTTTAACTCAGTTAGGTGTGCCATATGATGTTTAACTCAGCTGGGTGTGCCATATGATGTTTAATTCAGCTGGGTGTGCCATACAATGTTTAACTCAGGTTGGTGTGCCATACAATGTTTAACTCTGGTTGGGTGTGCAAAACGATGTTTAACTCAGCTGGGTGTGCCCTATGATGTTTAACTCTGGCTAGGTGTGCCATACGATGTTTAACTTAGCTGGTTGTGCAAAACAATGTTTAACTCAGCTAGGTGTGCCATATGATGTTTAACTCAGCTGGGTGAGCCATATGATGTTTAACTCAGCTGGGTGTGCCATATGTTTAATTCAGCTGGGTGTACCATACATTGTTTTACTCAGGTTGGTGTGCCATACAATGTTTAACTCAGGTTGGGTGTGCAAAACTATGTTTAACTCTGTTTGAATGTGCAAAACTATGTTTAACTCAGCTGGGTGTTCCTATACGTTGTTTAACTCAGCTGGGTGTGCCATACGATGTTTAACTCAGCTGGGTGTGCCATACGATGTTTAACTCAGGTTGGTGTGTCATACAATGTTTAACTCTGGTTGAGTGTGCAAAACTATGTTTAACTCAGCTGGGTGTTCCTGTACGAAGTTTAACTCAGGTTGCTATGCCATACAATGTTTAACTCAGGTTGGTGTGCCATACAATGTTTAACTCAGCTGGGTGTGCAAAACAATGTTTAACTCACTTGGTGTGCCATATGATGATTAACTCAGCTGGGTGTGCAAAACGATGTTTAATTCTGGCTAGGTGTGCCATACGATGTTTAACTCAGGTTGGTGTGCCATACAATGTTCAACTCAGGTTGGTGTGCCATACATTGTTTAACTCAGGTTGGTGTGCCATACAATGTTTAACTCTGGTTGAATGTTCAAAACTATGTTCAACTCAGCTGGGTGTTCCTATACAATGTTTAACTCAGGTTGCTATGCCATACAACGTTTAACTCAGCTGGGTGTGCAAAACAATGTTTAACTCACTTGGTGTGCCATATGATGATTAACTCAGCTGGGTGTGCAAAACGATGTTTAATTCTGGCAAAGTGTGCCATACGATGTTTAACTCAGGTTGGTGTGCCATACAATGTTTAACTCAGGTTGGTGTGCCATACAATGTTTAACTCAGGTTGGTGTGCCATACAATGTTTAATTCTGGTTGAGTGTGCAAAACTGTGTTTAACTCAGCTGGGTGTTCCTGTACAATGTTTAACTCAGGTTGGTGTGCCACACAATGTTCAACTTTGGCTGGGTGTGCAAAACCTTGTTTAACTCAGCTGGATGTGCCATACGATGTTTACCTCAGCTGGGTGTGCCATACAATGTTTAACTCACTTGGTGTGCCATATGATGATTAACTCAGCTGGGTGTGCAAAACGATGTTTAATTCTGGCAAAGTGTGCCATATGATGATTAACTTGGATAATGCTTATTACTTTCTTTTAAGTTTCATGTATTCAAACGACAGCTTCAGTATTAAAATTGCTTAATTCTTGATTGTGTTATTTATGCATATCAACAGATTGTATATATTTACGTATGAAATGCACATCTTTAAAGCTAAATTGAATCACATACATGTACAAGGTTCCATTATATGTATATGTATATGCAGTGGGGTACCAGTGTTTATGGAATTGATCAGTTGTAACTGGAACTGAAACTGTAAAAGTTGTTCTTATCCTTTGCAGGGGTGTAGAAGAGAATGCCTCACTTAACGAATGTTTACAACTGACCTATCTGCAGTCTTGTCGTCATCATCTGCTGTTGGTGTACTCTCGTGAAATTCTGATAGTTGATTTGGTGATTAATCAAACTGTGGGAGTCATACCGATGGAGAGAAGTGGATCTCCATTTTTACATGTTGTACCATGCAGGTAAGTGTCAAACCCATGAAGAGAAGTGAATCTCTATTCTTACATGTTGTACCATGCAGGTAAGTGTCAAACCCATGGAGAGAAGTGGATCTCCATTTTTACATGTTGTACCATGCAGGTAAGTGTCAAACCCATGAAGAGAAGTGAATCTCTATTCTTACATGTTGTACCATGCAGGTACATGTAAGTGTCAAACCCATGGATAGAAGTGGATCTCTATTCTTACATGTTGTACCATGCAGGTAAGTGTCAAACCCATGGATAGAAGTGAATCTCTATTCTTACATGTTGTACCATGCAGGTAAGTGTCAAACCCATGGAGAGAAGTGAATCTCTATTCTTACATGTTGTACCATGCAGGTAAGTGTCAAACCCATGGAGAGAAGTGAATCTCCATTCTTACATGTTGTACCATGCAGGTAAGTGTCAAACCCATGGAGAGAAGTGAATCTCTATTCTTACATGTTGTACCATGCAGGTAAGTGTCAAACCCATGGAGAGAAGTGAATATCTATTCTTACATGTTGTACCATGCAGGTAAGTGTCAAACCCATGGAGAGAAGTGAATCTCTATTCTTACATGTTGTACCATGCAGGTAAGTGTCAAACCCATGGAGAGAAGTGAATCTCTATTCTTACATGTTGTACCATGCAGGTAAGTGTCAAACCCATGGAGAGAAGTGGATCTCTATTCTTACATGTTGTACCATGCAGGTAAGTGTCAAACCCATGGAGAGAACTGGATCTCTATTCTTACATGTTGTACCATGCAGGTAAGTGTCAAACCCATGGAGAGAAGTGAATCTCTATTCTTACATGTTGTACCATGCAGGTAAGTGTCAAACCCATGGAGAGAAGTGAATCTCTATTCTTACATGTTGTACCTTACAGGTAAGTGTCAAACCCATGGAGAGAAGTGGATCTCTATTCTTACATGTTGTACCATGCAGGTAAGTGTCAAACCCATGGAGAGAAGTGGATCTCTATTCTTACATGTTGTACCATGCACGTAAGTGTCAAACCCATGGAGAGAAGTGGATCTCCATTTTTACATGTTGTACCATGCAGGTAAGTGTCAAACCCATGAAGAGAAGTGAATCTCTATTCTTACATGTTGTACCATGCAGGTACATGTAAGTGTCAA
The DNA here is from genome assembly GCF_978046115.1 of Saccoglossus kowalevskii. Taxonomy (NCBI): domain Eukaryota; kingdom Metazoa; phylum Hemichordata; class Enteropneusta; family Harrimaniidae; genus Saccoglossus; species Saccoglossus kowalevskii. The sequence continues at coordinate 11,606,360 of NC_140650.1, read as the reverse complement.
ACCCATGGATAGAAGTGGATCTCTATTCTTACATGTTGTACCATGCAGGTAAGTGTCAAACCCATGGATAGAAGTGAATCTCTATTCTTACATGTTGTACCATGCAGGTAAGTGTCAAACCCATGGAGAGAAGTGAATCTCTATTCTTACATGTTGTACCATGCAGGTAAGTGTCAAACCCATGGAGAGAAGTGAATCTCCATTCTTACATGTTGTACCATGCAGGTAAGTGTCAAACCCATGGAGAGAAGTGAATCTCTATTCTTACATGTTGTACCATGCAGGTAAGTGTCAAACCCATGGAGAGAAGTGAATATCTATTCTTACATGTTGTACCATGCAGGTAAGTGTCAAACCCATGGAGAGAAGTGAATCTCTATTCTTACATGTTGTACCATGCAGGTAAGTGTCAAACCCATGGAGAGAAGTGAATCTCTATTCTTACATGTTGTACCATGCAGGTAAGTGTCAAACCCATGGAGAGAAGTGGATCTCTATTCTTACATGTTGTACCATGCAGGTAAGTGTCAAACCCATGGAGAGAAGTGGATCTCTATTCTTACATGTTGTACCATGCAGGTAAGTGTCAAACCCATGGAGAGAAGTGAATCTCTATTCTTACATGTTGTACCATGCAGGTAAGTGTCAAACCCATGGAGAGAAGTGAATCTCTATTCTTACATGTTGTACCTTACAGGTAAGTGTCAAACCCATGGAGAGAAGTGGATCTCTATTCTTACATGTTGTACCATGCAGGTAAGTGTCAAACCCATGGAGAGAAGTGGATCTCTATTCTTACATGTTGTACCATGCACGTAAGTGTCAAACCCATGGAGAGAAGTGGAGCTCTATTCTTACATGTTGTACCATGCAGGTAAGGAGGTATGTAAATGTGTCGAAATGGACATAGTGCGAGTGGTTAGTGCTAGTAGCACTAATCCGAAAAACTACTAGATCTAGTGCTAAAATGGCACTAGATCTAGTGCTAAAATGGCACTAGATCTAGTGCAAAAACGGCACTAGATCTAGTGCTAAAATGTACATAGTGCGAGTGGCATTGATATTGCGTTGTCAACGACGTCAAGACATCCCGTGATTCTCTGAAAATAAATTAATATTTACGTAAAATTGTTGTATCTTTCATTCATTGGAAATGTGCTACAGTGGGAAAATTGAGAATGTCATTGTCCACGTTTGTCGTAATACTAATAGACCTTTGGAACAACGCGATCGGCCGGGAAACTAGCTGAAACAGTGAAACTGCAGGTCGAACTGCGCAATTTTTACAAATTGTGAATAGATATACTGTATGAAATGGTATTGTGGGGAAGTCCCGGGTCCCAGTAAAGCTCGGTGGGTTGTGGTGTACTGCGATTTTCACGCAATCCTGTTGTTACATTGTATCATGGAGGAACTAACGGAATATGATGTAACCTCGCCGATTTTTTAATTTTTTAACGTGATCTCATTATGTATGTCTAGACACTTTCTCTGCAATAATATTTTTTAGAAGCCCTTAGGATTTTTTGTTGTAGACTCTCGAAATCTTGTTCTTGTTACAGCTGCTAATAATTAAAACATGTGAAGTAACAAGTTCATCTGTTGAATTTCCGGTTGTGAAATACGTATTTTAACCCTCACAGCTAAACAGAGCCAGTGTATGGTCGCGTTAAAAAATGGGACCAAGATTTTTCGGCAGTTTTTAAATTTATTTTTTAAAATATTTTGTCGTAATTTATCGGACATTTCAATCGTTCCTGACGCCTAAATCAGTCTATTTAAGTTTTTATTCAAGAGCGTGTTTATTTTGACTAGCGTAAGCTCCGTTTGGACAAAGAGCTGTTATCACTGTAAACAATGTGAAATTATTCTTCTTATGCTAAGTTCATCTTTGAAAACAACTATTTTTTTATTTTAAAAAAAATCATGCCATTTTCCCATCAAAATCCAAGCCAAAAGAGCGTACTACAACATCGTCAAATCTCTTCTGCGTTGCGTTCAATAACATTAACATATTTAAATAAGCTATGGTGATTTGAACGCGTTGGCATCGTCCAGCATTTTGATTGGTTAATTTGCGATTTGACCTATTAGCTCAACTCATGCAAGAGAAGCGCATGGCGGATACCCTACCGCATCGAGCGTTTATATCATTTGCTTACGATGAAACTAAGTTGAATTTTATTTGAATTTCATAAAAATTATCAAATTTTTTTTTGCGTTATTATAATCACTACTGACTAATAATCAACGTTTGTGAAACGTAGCATGTCCGGATTGAGCATCTGTGATCGCTTGCCGGGATTGTTAATGCAGTTGTGTTCGTTTTTATTAGAAACGTCGTTTAAAATATACTTTTGTTACCAATAAAATAAAAACAAATGTATTTGAAAAATGACACTGGGCGACACTTTAATGACATTTCAGGTGGTCTACTTTTTAATTCAGCAATAATTATTAATTATTGTTAATTCTGCAATAGTTTCTTTCGTCTTGGGTGGCCCAACTCACGGCGTAGAAAGTCTGTGTAGTTGGATACAATGAAAATGTCCCCCCAAAATATTTGATAATTATTTTTTTAAATTTTGAACCCCAAATAAGCGCACATCAGCCGTGAAATCCCCAGGGCGATTTTTCGGATGGGCGAATTTACGGCAGAATCCGGTATTATATAAAGAAAGTATTATTATGGACATCTCACGCATATTGCCAATGTTTTATACTGTTTGCAGTTTGCATATGAAAGTGGTTGTTGATGCCCCTCCTATTATTCGACGTTGTTGACAATGCGATAACAATGCCACTCGCACTGTGCACATTTTAGCACTAGATCTCTTGCCATTATAGCGCTAGATCTAGTGCCATTTTAGCACTAGATCTAGTACTTTTTCGGATTAGTGCTACTAGCACTAACCACTCGCACTACGCCCATTTCGACACATTTACATACATGAGGTAAGTGTCAAACCCATGGAGAGAAGTGAATCTCCATTTTTACATGTTGTACCTTACAGGTAAGTGTCAAACCCATGGAGAGAAGTGAATCTCTATTCTTACATGTTGTACCATGCAGGTAAGTGTCAAACCCATGGAGAGAAGTGAATCTCTATTCTTACATGTTGTACCTTACAGGTAAGTGTCAAACCCATGGAGAGAAGTGGATCTCTATTCTTACATGTTGTACCATGCAGGTAAGTGTCAAACCCATGGAGAGAAGTGGATCTCTATTCTTACATGTTGTACCATGCAGGTAAGTGTCAAACCCATGGAGAGAAGTGAATCTCTATTCTTACATGTTGTACCATGCAGGTAAGTGTCAAACCCATGGAGAGAAGTGAATCTCTATTCTTACATGTTGTACCTTACAGGTAAGTGTCAAACCCATGGAGAGAAGTGGATCTCTATTCTTACATGTTGTACCATGCAGGTAAGTGTCAAACCCATGGAGAGAAGTGGATCTCTATTCTTACATGTTGTACCATGCAGGTAAGTGTCAAACCCATGGAGAGAAGTGGATCTCTATTCTTACATGTTGTACCATGCAGGTACATGTAAGTGTCAAACCCATGGATAGAAATGGATCTCTATTCTTACATGTTGTACCATGCAGGTAAGTGTCAAACCCATGGATAGAAGTGAATCTCTATTCTTACATGTTGTACCATGCAGGTAAGTGTCAAACCCATGGAGAGAAGTGAATCTCTATTCTTACATGTTGTACCATGCAGGTAAGTGTCAAACCCATGGAGAGAAGTGAATCTCCATTCTTACATGTTGTACCATGCAGGTAAGTGTCAAACCCATGGAGAGAAGTGAATCTCTATTCTTACATGTTGTACCATGCAGGTAAGTGTCAAACCCATGGAGAGAAGTGAATATCTATTCTTACATGTTGTACCATGCAGGTAAGTGTCAAACCCATGGAGAGAAGTGAATCTCTATTCTTACATGTTGTACCATGCAGGTAAGTGTCAAACCCATGGAGAGAAGTGAATCTCTATTCTTACATGTTGTACCATGCAGGTAAGTGTCAAACCCATGGAGAGAAGTGGATCTCTATTCTTACATGTTGTACCATGCAGGTAAGTGTCAAACCCATGGAGAGAAGTGGATCTCTATTCTTACATGTTGTACCATGCAGGTAAGTGTCAAACCCATGGAGAGAAGTGAATCTCTATTCTTACATGTTGTACCATGCAGGTAAGTGTCAAACCCATGGAGAGAAGTGAATCTCTATTCTTACATGTTGTACCTTACAGGTAAGTGTCAAACCCATGGAGAGAAGTGGATCTCTATTCTTACATGTTGTACCATGCAGGTAAGTGTCAAACCCATGGAGAGAAGTGGATCTCTATTCTTACATGTTGTACCATGCAGGTAAGTGTCAAACCCATGGAGAGAAGTGGATCTCTATTCTTACATGTTGTACCATGCAGGTAAGTGTCAAACCCATGGAGAGAAGTGAATCTCCATTTTTACATGTTGTACCTTACAGGTAAGTGTCAAACCCATGGAGAGAAGTGAATCTCTATTCTTACATGTTGTACCATGCAGGTAAGTGTCAAACCCATGGAGAGAAGTGAATCTCCATTCTTACATGTTGTACCATGCAGGTAAGTGTCAAACCCATGGAGAGAAGTGAATCTCTATTCTTACATGTTGTACCATGCAGGTAAGTGTCAAACCCATGGAGAGAAGTGAATCTCCATTCTTACATGTTGTACCATGCAGGTAAGTGTCAAACCCATGGAGAGAAGTGAATCTCTATTCTTACATGTTGTACCATGCAGGTAAGTGTCAAATCCATGGAGAGAAGTGAATATCTATTCTTACATGTTGTACCATGCAGGTAAGTGTCAAACCCATGGAGAGAAGTGAATCTCTATTCTTACATGTTGTACCATGCAGGTAAGTGTCAAACCCATGGAGAGAAGTGAATCTCTATTCTTACATGTTGTACCATGCAGGTAAGTGTCAAACCCATGGAGAGAAGTGGATCTCCATTTTTACATGTTGTACCATGCAGGTAAGTGTCAAACCCATGAAGAGAAGTGAATCTCTATTCTTACATGTTGTACCATGCAGGTAAGTGTCAAACCCATGGAGAGAAGTGAATCTCTATTCTTACATGTTGTACCTTACAGGTAAGTGTCAAACCCATGGAGAGAAGTGGATCTCTATTCTTACATGTTGTACCATGCAGGTAAGTGTCAAACCCATGGAGAGAAGTGGATCTCTATTCTTACATGTTGTACCATGCAGGTAAGTGTCAAACCCATGGAGAGAAGTGAATCTCCATTTTTACATGTTGTACCTTACAGGTAAGTGTCAAACCCATGGAGAGAAGCGAATCTCTATTCTTACATGTTGTACCATGCAGGTAAGTGTCAAACCCATGGAGAGAAGTGAATCTCCATTTTTACATGTTGTACCTTACAGGTAAGTGTCAAACCCATGGAGAGAAGTGAATCTCTATTCTTACATGTTGTACCATGCAGGTAAGTGTCAAACCCATGGAGAGAAGTGAATCTCTATTCTTACATGTTGTACCATGCAGGTAAGTGTCAAACCCATGGAGAGAAGTGGATCTCCATTTTTACATGTTGTACCATGCAGGTAAGTGTCAAACCCATGAAGAGAAGTGAATCTCTATTCTTACATGTTGTACCATGCAGGTAAGTGTCAAACCCATGGAGAGAAGTGAATCTCTATTTTTACATGTTGTACCATGCAGGTAAGTGTCAAACCCATGGAGAGAAGTGAATCTCTATTTTTACATGTTGTACCATGCAGGTAAGTGTCAAACCCATGGAGAGAAGTGGATCTCTATTCTTACATGTTGTACCATGCAGGTAAGTGTCAAACCCATGGATAGAAGTGAATCTCTATTTTTACATGTTGTACCATGCAGGTAAGTGTCAAACCCATGGAGAGAAGTGAATCTCCATTCTTACATGTTGTACCATGCAGGTAAGTGTCAAACCCATGGAGAGAAGTGAATCTCTATTCTTACATGTTGTACCATGCAGGTAAGTGTCAAACCCATGGAGAGAAGTGAATATCTATTCTTACATGTTGTACCATGCAGGTAAGTGTCAAACCCATGGAGAGAAGTGAATCTCTATTCTTACATGTTGTACCATGCAGGTAAGTGTCAAACCCATGGAGAGAAGTGAATCTCTATTCTTACATGTTGTACCATGCAGGTAAGTGTCAAACCCATGGAGAGAAGTGGATCTCCATTTTTACATGTTGTACCATGCAGGTAAGTGTCAAACCCATGAAGAGAAGTGAATCTCTATTCTTACATGTTGTACCTTACAGGTAAGTGTCAAACCCATGGAGAGAAGTGGATCTCTATTCTTACATGTTGTACCATGCAGGTAAGTGTCAAACCCATGGAGAGAAGTGGATCTCTATTCTTACATGTTGTACCATGCAGGTAAGTGTCAAACCCATGGAGAGAAGTGAATCTCCATTTTTACATGTTGTACCTGACAGGTAAGTGTCAAACCCATGGGGAGAAGTGAATCTCTATTCTTACATGTTGTACCATGCAGGTAAGTGTCAAACCCATGGAGAGAAGTGAATCTCCATTTTTACATGTTGTACCTTACAGGTAAGTGTCAAACCCATGGAGAGAAGTGAATCTCTATTCTTACATGTTGTACCTTACAGGTACCGTAAAAACTTGATTAATTCGCAGTAGTAAAAATAATTATTTTTTCAAGTGCCTCTGAGCACAGTCCCTCTCTGACCATGGGGTTGAGGTAATCAATCAGTAATGAGGTATATATGAATTGAATTATATTAAAAAACTCTAAAATATGTATTTTGTGTTGTTGCTTCTTGAAAAACCTCTGGGAAATTATCCTTCAAAATACATTACACTGCTTCTTTAAATATGGATATATATATATATATATATATATATGTGTTGTTACTCCTGGTAGACAACGAGATGTTCTGATGTGTTTACATGAGAATGGTAGCATTACTGTACGAGTACGCAGAAGAGCAGGCAGCATTGGTGGATTAAATAGTGCTGCTACCACACCTGTCGATCAGATTGGAAACTTTGGTAACTCCATTGGTAAGACTCTTGTATTATAGTCTATTTTAAATCACCACTATCAGAATTAGAGTTTGTTATGACGCCATAGCTTGACATTATCACACGAAAATGTAAACTGATATTTGTAAGTAAGTTCATTTAAAAAAAAAACCCTGTATTTAACTAAATTTGTTTAATTCTGATGCTGATAATTGATACATGTAACAACAATAATGAATTCCCCCCCCCCCTCCCTACAGCACCATATTGGATTAAGAGGAGGCTCTACACGTGATAATGCACTGACTTTGTTCTTTGCATTATCTTCGTCATAGACCCTTCTTCTCATTCATTATGGTGCTTTGGGAGATTCATTATTGTTTAAATGTGTTGAACCAGTTTATCAGTTCAAAATAATTTTCAATTAAATAGGAAACACTGATGTTATTGGTTGCTGAACATTATGATCATGTTGACATCACTAAAAGTACTTCATGGCAAATAAAACAGATTTGCCAACTTTGTTTGTACATGTGAATGTTAACTGAATTGAATAAATATAAATACCGGTAATTAAATGAATGATTTGTAGGTCTGCTGTCATCATGTTCTACGTCAATTTTTCTTCCAAATGACTTCCACTTGACTTCTTTTGATTATTAATTAGATTTGAATATTTCATGACAATATCTTAGTGAATTTGTCATTATTGGTACAAAATGCTTTTTCTTGATAGCTACTAGTTGTTTGATTTGACACTTGGTATATATGTACATGTACCTTAGGAGGATCTCCATTACTAGTAGTATAGTATATATATATATATAGGTATAAATTGATGTGAATATGATAAATAAAAACTGTGAAAGCAATAAATGAAAACTATGAATGTGATAAATGGGTGGCACAAGTATGTTAAGTGGAAGACGTGAATGCGATAAATGTGCTGGATTGCTAAAAAAATTCATGTTATTTATTTCTAGGTGATAGTTCTTCGGCCACATCTATTAGTGAAAACCAGCATGATGTCATCTATGATGTCCGATGTCAATCTGATCACCTACGTGTCACAAAACATGTCAGACCATTTGGCATCTATGCCTGTCCATGCTCCGAGCGACAGGTGGCATTGATCATGAACGATGGTCGTGTACTGATATGGACGTTAAAAACAACTGAGCATACCCCGGTCCCGACTAACAATCATGCTGCATCCCTATCTCCACTTCACTCACCTGGTTACTCCAGCTCCAATGGAAGTTTTGAGTTTGTGCCTGCTGTGAAAGATGATGCTCAACCACAAATGGAAGTGAGAACCGAGAAATCTTCTCAGGCACTCCCATATCCCAAGATCTGTCTGAATGACCTGATTGGACAGGTACAAAGTCTTGGTGGTGACCAGCTACAAACTGGCAAAGGAGTTGTTTTGAAGTTTGTTCTTGTTGGGCTGTTGAATGGTGTGGTTGCACCCCCTACTGTAATAAGAATGTGTCCACCATTAACTACAAAAAATTACAACACTTACCAGCCATTGGTGGCTTTAGGTAAGTATATTCAGTATGGCTGGCATTATTTAGCTTTCATACATTAGTAGATTCCTGATTCATTGCATAATAACAAAAAAGTAGATTCCTGATTCATTGCATAATGACAAAGAAATAGATTCCTGATTCATTGCATAATAACAAAGAAGTAGATTCCTGATTCATTGCATAATAACAAAGAAGTAGATTCCTGATTCATTGCATAATAACAAAGAAGTAGATTCTTGATTCATTGCATAATAACAAAAAAGTAGATTCTTGATTCATTGCATAATAACAAAAAAGTAGATTCCTGATTCATTGCATAATAACAAAGAAATAGATTCCTGATTCATTGCATAATAACAAAGAAGTAGATTCCTGATTCATTGCATAATAACAAAGAAGTAGATTCCTGATTCATTGCATAATAACAAAGAAGTAGATTCTTGATTCATTGCATAATAACAAAAAAGTAGATTCCTGATTCATTGCATAATAACAAAGAAGTAGTTTCCTGATTCATTGCATAATAACAAAGAAATAGATTCCTGATTCATTGCATAATAACAAAGAAGTAGATTCCGGATTCATTGCATAAAAACAAAGAAGTAGATTCCTGATTCATAGCATAATAACAAAAAAGTAGATTCCTGATTCATTACATAATAACAAAAAAGTAGATTCCTGATTCATTGCATAATAACAAAGAAATAGATTCCTGATTCATTGCATAATAACAAAGAAGTAGATTCCGGATTCATTGCATAAAAACAAAGAAGTAGATTCCTGATTCATAGCATAATAACAAAAAAGTAGATTCCTGATTCATTACATAATAACAAAAAAGTAGATTCCTGATTCATTGCATAATAACAAAGAAGTAGATTCCTGATTCATTGCACAATAACAAAGAAATAGATTCCTGATTCATTGCATAATAACAAAGAAGTAGATTCCTGATTCATTGCATAATAACAAAGAAATAGATTCCTGATTCATTGCATAATAACAAAGAAATAGATTCCTGATTCATTGCATAATAACAAAGAAGTAGATTCCTGAATCATTGCATAGTAACAAAGAAGTAGATTCCTGATTCATGCATAATAACAAAGAAGTAGATTCCTGATTCATTGCATAATAACAAAAAAGTTGAAATTAGCTTTTCTCAATGTGATTATATTAAAAGCTGTATATATGCAAAATTGATGTATTACAAATTGAGAATGTGCCTTGAAGTTCCCTGTCATGACAATTGGCAGTACCACACATGTACCACCCACATGTAAGACTAGAGCAAGATAAAGTAAGAGATTTTATTTTGTCTAGGGACTTCATCTGGTCTAGTGCAAATATTTAATCTTTCAAGTGGTCTGCTGTGGAGAGAGTACAATATCCATATAGCACCAATAAGAGGGATTGAATGGGTCAATCTCAACAGCTTCCTGTCATACTCCTTCGCCAACCCCGGTAATAGTGGTTTGGTACGGAATGAGCTGATCTTGACTGATATGCTGACGGGGCGTACCACTTTATTTAGGGGTGAGAAGAGTAATGATGAGTCTCCTGTGGAGATGTTGAAAGTGTCTCACTTGAAGTAAGTTTTTTAAACTTTGCACTTGGTGTAAATGACATACACGATTCCCCTTCGTTATTTGGGGATTTTAATCATAATTGTCCAATGGTGACTGATCCCTGTTACATTTGAATCAGTTAACATACTTGTAATGACACAATACACATTTTTCTCTCAGACAGGGCACATGTCTCCCAATGCAATTCTGAAATGCACCCTTGTGATGTTTATTTATGTTCATACATTTTCAGACAGTATTTCATCTTGGTGTTCAAAGAAAAACCATTTGAGTTGTGGGACTTGCGTACTGGTACCCTGCTGCGTGAGATGCCAAAGAATTTCCCGATGATAACGGCACTGGTGAGTCAAATACATATTTTGGATTGGTGTTAAGATATAAATGTTTGCAAGGTTTGTATGAATGCTGTAGTAGTACATTGTTGCTAGTGGGTGGCATAAAATAATATTGCAAAGTAGTCTATGTTTTATTCTCAAATCACACAAGTTGGTATCATACTTGTATGTCTTTATAATAAACTGGATGGATCAAGGCTATAGATCTTCATAATATTAAATAACCTGTTTGGATAAAAAAATATGTGTTTTCTTAAAGTGCAGCAGTCGTCGCACAGCACGTGTTCAAATAATGTATTTTACACGCGTTACCATACTCGACCACGTTAGCGCCCAGGGGCCTCAACTCAGAAAATCACGATTTTTTAGGGGTGGGCACTTACCCAAGCACCCCCCTCGAAAAAGAGTGCAAATGAAAATTTTTATTCATCAAGTGTCAGATTACGTCTTTGAGGGAAAATCAAATTACTAAATTAGTTGCGTCGTCATTGATTTTCACAATGAAGAAACAGAAATGATCACAAAAAATACGCACATTTTATTACAATATTAATTACGTACCACCATAATTTACGAAATTAAAAACATTTGAGTCTGTTGGAACACAGTCGAAGTCAAAATTGTCATATTATTTCCACTGACGAAGTTGTTGGATCGTACGCAAACTCTTGATGAAAATCACTTTCCGCCATGATGCATTTGCAGATTTGACCCAACAGCAGCGTCCTTTGACCTAATGGGTCAAGTTGGTTATTAACTAATCAGAATGCTGTGTTTTGACTGACGAAATTCTTCGGAAATTCCCGAAGACTTTCCGATAACGCAATGCGGAAGTGAATTATCGATGTCGAAGTACGATCTGTTGGAATTGATTTCAGCGAATAAACGACATGGTTTTCCAAAAAAACTAGTAACTAGCCATTTTTGAGAGGTAAACTGAATATGGCATGAAATATTTATCGCATTTTACTTGTATTAACAGGTCATTGTCGAAGCGTAGTTTACGCACGGTTACCGTATTCTACGCATTCACAACATGTTCACAGCGATCGATATCCACGCTGTATCATATAAAAACGATTACCAAGATTCGTTACGCAAGACCAAGTTTTAAATTAGTTGCATTTTGAAGGGGTGGGCGCTTTGCCGAATGTGACCCCAAATATACCAAAATCGCAAAAGTGGGGGGTGGGCGCTTGCCCAGGCATGGGCGCTAACGCGGTCGAGTATGGTATATACGTCGCAAAAACATTAATTGATTTTCTTATTTTATGTTATGTTGTAATATTCAAATTTAGGAATGGTCTCCATCGAGTAATCTTAGGAGTTTAAAGAAAAGACAAGCTCAAGAGAATGCGTCTACAACTAGTATTCCTGTACAATCATCTGATAGTGCTACTTCAACTAGTTCTCTGTCACTGCTCGGTAATGAAAATCAACTGTCATCTGATGTGCATGTGTAGCTCAATAGTTTTTGTGCCTGCCGAGCATTAGGGACAATTAGCATTTTGGTAAAAAAAATTAATGTTCAGTTGGAAGAATGTCTACTGACAACCTAGTCTCACCCAGTGGTGTGGTACTCTTGTAGGAAAGAAAATCACATTGACTTGTTTTGAGGAGGAAAAATCTATGCGCCACTTATGATTTGTGTGAATGTGTAAGATGGATCTATATTTATCTGGGCTAGTGAAAGCACCCTTGATTTCATGAATTTTTGGCATTTTTAGTCTTTATTAAAATGTTAAATTCTGGGTAACAAGACTCATGAGTATTCAGATTCACTCATAAATATTCAGATCTACTCATAAATATACAGAGACACTCATGAATATTTAGAGTCAGTCATGAGTATTCAGATTCACTCATAAATATTCAGATTCACTCATAAATATTCAGATCCACTCATGAACATTCAGATTCACTCAAAAATATTCAGATCCACTCATGAATATTCAGATCCACTCATAAATATTCAGATCCACTCATGAATATTTAGAGTCAGTCATGAGTATTCAGATCCACTCATGAATATTCAGATTCACTCAAAAATATTCAGATCCACTCAAAAATATTCAGATCCACTCATGAATATTCAGATCCACTCATGAATATTCAGATTCACTCAAAAATATTCAGATCCACTCATGAATATCCAGATTCACTCATAAATATTCAGATCCACTCATGAATATTCAGACTCAATCAAAAAATTTAGATTCATCATGAATATTCAGATTTATCCAAAAATGTTTTGATTCACTCATAAATATTCATATTCACTTTCTAATATATCTTTTACACTTTACTAGATGTTGGTGTACGTCCTGAAAGGAAAGGAGGTCAACCATTGACAGTAAAGGAACATTTTGTCTTCACCGATGGCAATGGTTTACTTTATCATTTCTTTGTAGAGGGTAATATCATTAAAGATGGTGCAAAAATACCACCTGAGGTAAGGAGCTATATTAAGATCTCTTAGATCACCCATTATTCATCACACATTCACCTCTCATTGATCATCTAAGGTAAGGAACCATATTACTAATAATTAAGGCCCTTTAGCCAACCCAGCATTTATCACAGTCCTCCAACTTACATTGGGCACCAGATGTGAGGAGCTATTAACATTCGGGTCACCTAAGCTCCCCAGTATTTATCACCCATCCACCTCTCATTGGTCACTTGAGATAAGAAGCCATATTCAAAATAATTAAGGCCTTTTAGCCTACCCAGCATTTATCACACACCAAACTTGCATTGAACATCTGAAGTAAAGAGCTATAATAGGGTCCCTTAAGCCACTCAGTATTCAGCAAACATCCTGTTTTCATAGAGTTTTATTAGAACCCCTTATAAAATAATCTGTATAAAAGCTTTTGGCAAAGTTGTATCTGCAGACAATTCTCTCTTAATGGATATATTTTCCTCCAGTGGTGTTGATCTCTATTCTTACTTTACTTCTTCATGCTTTACTGTAACTCAAAGTAATGCATATAGTATAATGAAATCAACTGTTGCATGTGTAATTGTGATTTCAGAGTGGTATGGGAAGTGTGACCTGCATAGCATGGAAGGGAGACACTATTGTCTTGGGAGATGTTGATGGCAATCTTAGTATATGGGATTTGAAAGCTAGAGTTTCAAGGTATGTAGCAGTGGTTGCCAAATAAACTCATCCCTAGCCATCCTTAATGGGGGTGATTGACATGGATATACTTTCGAGAAGGTGCAGTTGCAAGCAGATATTTTGTAATATCAGCTTCATTTGTACTGAACATCTTGATTGTGTATTGTCAAATGTGGAAATCTTTATACACACACAATTAAGCTACAAAATGTAAATTAATAACATTTTGGTAATTCTTTATGCCTTGTCAACTTGCACACACACAGGAAAGCATGCTAACATTTAGTGGTTATAAAATAGTTTTCTGCTGCAGGTGCTCACTTTAAAAACATCTGTTATGAACCTCTATTATACCTAGTATACATGTATCTTGTAATATGTTGAATAGAAAGCTTTAAGCCACTCAGTTGTATCCTTCATTACACTACATTGTGTCAAGGATCCAGAAAATGGTAATATCAAAAGGAACCACCATCATAACTCATCAGATTGAAATATTACCATTTATTACATGACCATGGTGCGCATATCATTCTCTGTAGTGAGGTTTAGTGTGAAATGTACTTTATTTTATTTGAATGGAAAATAGAGGAAAAAAGGTATATTCACTGGATTTTATTTTCATTGAATCATCCATTCAGTGAAAACAAATTATTTTACAGTAACTGATATTTCAGACTTTTTGACGCAAGAGTTGGTCACGTGATAAAAAGGTTATTACCTGCTATCACTTATTTATAGAGCTAGTTGAAATTCATGGTGTCATGGGCTGTATTTTATCTACTCACCTTCAGTTCATGAATGAAACGAGCCTATGACGTCACTTGTTTCATCCAGGTCATCAAGTGATAATGTTACATTCCTTAGAGTAAATTTACCTCTAAGGCTACATCCTAATAACTTGACTGAAATTTCTGTTTACTAGTTTCTTATAATTACAATGTGTGTTCTGATTACATCATCAGGGCTGTACCCACACATAGAGGTTGGATTAAGAAGATTAAGTTTGCACCCGGTAAAGGAAATCATAAACTTATTGTCTTGTATAATGATGGTATGGACATATGGGACACCAAAGATGTGAGTACTTAGCAGCGGATCCAAACATCCTCAGCAAACAATGGCTATAATAAATGTACTACTGACATCCATTGGTTTCATCATCTACACATACCCATCTACCATTTTCAACTTTACGCAACTTTACAGTTTTGGCAAAAATTAGATTCCATGCTTAAAATTCTTCAAATGCGCTCCAATCAGTTACATTACCTAGATAAACATTGCAATTGTCTTTCTTTTTGTACCTGTTGATCTGCACAACCATAAATGTCACCATCTTTGTTAATATGAGATCCCTACGTGTGTCACATGCATGGATGGATGATTTGACAATCACTGCTCTTTAACTCCTTAAGCCCCAATTTTTTTTAGATTCATATAATTTTTTGATATTTTTTTAAATTTTTTTATCAAGACATTTAGCTAGTGCGAAATTATGTCCAAAAATATAAACCATATACATGTATAAGAAAATATGTAAGAACAGGCAAAATGTTGGACCCATAACTATGGAATTCAAACGGGTAATTCATGTTATCGTTAAATTTGTATTAAAATTTGCACCCATTTTTTTTAAGCTTTTGAAACCAAAAAAATTAACTATTTTTCATATGTGTAGATAATAGGAACTCCATCTCCTCTATTGCATTGTACCATTTTAATAGAAGCTGCGACTTCTAAAACAGATTTTACAGTAAATCGTTTTAATTTAGTTTTACAAGACATGGATAATTTCGTAGCATGGTAAATTTGATGGGAGCTCACAGTCACCTTTGTTCAATTTAGTCAATCAATCAACTCATTGTTTCTGGCAGCAAATATTTAATGTTTGACAGTGTTTCTAAAAAGTAAAATTTGACAAAAAATTTGTCCACCAGGTAGAGCAAGTGAGCAGTATTAGAAGCCCTCGGGAGATTGCCAAAATCTCTGATGTCGAGTGGGCAACTTCTGATAAACCAATTGTAGCAACCAATGACTCCTGCATTCGGGTCTTTGAGTTAAACTTGAAAATCAGTTCCGCACCACTGGATGAACTAGCAATTGCAGGTCAGTTCATTGATAGAATTATTGCTCTCTCAATGTGTATTCTCAATCTTTTCACCACCAGTTCCCCATTTTCATCACAAATTCTCAAAATAGTCCTGTTTTCCGCTTCAGACAAAAATAGTAACAAAATTTTATTAAAAACTGAAATTTGACTTTATAAATGTTGTCTATTTGGTCTAAAATTAGAGTTCATTTTCAAAAATATTAAAGAATATATGAAAAAAGTACAGACAAATTTGGGTGGGAAAGTCTGGTGGTGAAAATGTTAACGTGCACAATTTGACACACGTACAATTGTATACA
This sequence comes from Saccoglossus kowalevskii, assembly GCF_978046115.1. Lineage (NCBI taxonomy): Eukaryota > Metazoa > Hemichordata > Enteropneusta > Harrimaniidae > Saccoglossus > Saccoglossus kowalevskii. The sequence goes on along the minus strand of NC_140650.1, from coordinate 11,590,311 downwards.
ATACAGTGTCAATAAGTAGCAGTAGCTGTAACTATCTATCTTTTTTCTTCAATTTTTATTTTGAATAAAACATTTCCTGTGTCATTTGTATTAGTTTGTAAAGGCCATCAACAAAGTGTGGAAGAGAATGCTGAGAGAACAGCATATACGCTATACATAAATTACTTGCAAGTGAGAAAAGATGGCCATGGGTTTGCATTCAGGTCTTCAGAGGGCGACATCTATCCAGTTTTGTCAAGCGAGCCACATGAATTTTGTAACCATCACTGTCACCATCAAAACAATGAGGTTTTGAGATAGCAGTGGATTAGATTAATCTGTGATCCCAATAACTAACTTAATAAATGGTTAAATATGTTGATGTACTCATGAATCATGTGACTGTATGACAATTTGTTTCCTACTTCAGATCCGCTATTCTGTCCTCATTTATTGCCATCCAAAGCTGCATTAAATATGAAGTATTTACTACAACATCAACCATGGAACACAGAGTATAAACTTCATTTGGATTGCCTGTAAGTTATTTTGTTCAGTGAATCTTGCATTTATTCAGACATACTGACTGTAATATCCATTTCCCCATTCCACATATTAAGTACCGGTACATCGTCTGTGAAAAGCCCTTACATTTTGTGGTTAAGTTTGTCAATATATTGCATTTCATTTGATCATGCTGGTGATAATCACAGCTTGTCATGCAATTTTCCAATCCATATAACCATAAACCTATTTTATCTAAGGTCTATGTTATAACACAATCCAATAATCTAGTGAGTAATCAGTAAGGAGTAATTTGATCAATAAAAATCTGCTTTTTAGGTGAAGTAATTTCATGTATTAGTGTTTATTATGCTGGAGTATGTGAAACGAGGTTGGTTGCCCAGCTGTAAGACTGAGTAGCACTTATGCTACAATTCTCTGTACCCCGGCACCTCAAATACAAACATTCACGTCTTAGGAACGTTTTCACTGTGTTTTGCATTTGCCGTTGTTGATCGACCTCACAAGTCACGAGTCACAAGCCAAAAACATCAGTCTGAAACTTTTATTATATATTTCCCACAATTGATGTAAATTTAAATGATCAAATATTTCACATAATAGTTCCAAGACTCCAATATATACAGCACTATGAATGCTTTCAGAGTGTAAGGTAGATTGTTTATCGAATAATTTTGATGATTTTTGCCCTACTACATATACTGATTAAAAGTTGGATATCTAGAGAATAAAAAATGAAAATATGAAAAATCATATTTTACTGCATTTGTCATGTTGTTAGCCACGACATACCCTTTCCCAAGTTCAGATTAACATACAGGGAATCTATATGTCTACATTTATGTATGTACAGGGGTACATTACTTGGGGTTTGTAACTACGGTGACATGATACCAAGATCCCGTCACAATCTCGCTCTCGCATAAGCGTTCCAATTCAGAAAAATGCGGATGCGCATGCCCGAGGTAACTAGGATACTGGAATGTCCAGGTGGATCAAAATAGCTGCCCACGATATGACGGATTACGAGAACTATATTTTCTGTACATTTTCGATGTATTACATTTTTCACTATGATAGTGACAAGAAAAGTTTATTTTTTCATTACAAACCTTGAACATTGATATATATCATGTCAGAAGGTCGTAGCCTCAGTCTCGCTATCTATGAGAAGAGACTTGAATGGGATCTTGACATGATGTCACCATACAGTACTATGCGAGTTGCAAACCATAAGTAATATACCTCTGGTATGTATTATTAATCTTTTCACCACCAGTTCCCTCTTTTCATCACAAATTCTCAAAATAGTCTTGTTTATAGTCTGCACTTTCCTTCAGAAGAATGAGACAAAAATAGACGCATTTGTTGAGTAAAAAGTGAAAATTGACTCAAATTTTGTCTGTTGGCTTCAAAATTAGGGTTTAATTCCAGAAATAGTAAAGAATATAAGAAATTACTGGGTAGTGCAGAAAAATTTGGGCAAGAAAGTCTGGTGGTGAAAATGGTTAAGACCTGCAATAATTACATGCTCTTTATGGCTATATTTGTTTCAGATCTGTGTTTGTCATTCTCCACTTTTGTACTTACTTGCTAAAATCTTTCACACAGCTCAAAAACATGATTTTTTTTCCATTTTCCCACTATGTGTCGCTGATGTGTTTTTTTCTCACCGGCCAAATACAGGTCCAAGTAAGTAGTTCCTCCATGCTACACTATATCTATCATTACTCTTTCCATTATCATCAAACCACCCTATCTGCCAGACACTGACCAAACCAGGCCGGCCGCTTAGAACTTGTACTCATGCACACCATAATTTATAACACTAATATTTCACAGTAAAATATAATAATTTGTGAGGTTGTTACTAACAAGACAATTTTTTTTTTTAAATAACATTGGTCTATTCAAACTTGTTTTCATGGAAATGATGTCTTACTCTGATAGCAAATAACACCGAATAAACGGCAAGGTAAAGACTATGTCTAATTATAGTAAATACGTACTGCGTGCGTGACTCGAACCGGCGCTCGCGTACGGCACCTAATCGCCTAGCTTCACGCCACTACACGTCTTCCCCTCGGCCACCGGGCATCCCCAAAAAAGGATGCTTAATAACCGAGCTTATTACGTGCAGAGAACATGAAACCCGTCCACGCGATACGCGCCACACAGCATGGCCAGAATGCGGCAAAGGCCTTCAGATCTGGCTGTAGTAGGATGGTGAAAGTAATGGTACAGCATTTTAACAGTGAATAAGTACTGAGAAATAATTTTTAAACTCATAGTTGCTGTCGACATAGGAAGTAAAGTAAGCAAATAACACCGAATAAACGGCAAGGTAAAGACTATGTCTAATTATAGTAAATACGTACTGCGTGCGTGACTCGAACCGGCGCTCGCGTACGGCACCTAATCGCCTAGCTTCACGCCACTACACGTCTTCCCCTCGGCCACCGGGCATCCCCAAAAAAGGATGCTTAATAACCGAGCTTATTATGTGCAGAGAACGTGAAACCCGTCCACGCGATACGCGCCACACAGCATGGCCAGAATGCGGCAAAGGCCTTCAGATCTGGCTGTAGTAGGATGGTGAAAGTAATGGTACAGCATTTTAACAGTGAATAAGTACTAGGCGATTAGGCGTGAAGCTAGGCGATTAGGTGCCGTACGCGAGCGCCGGTTCGAGTCACGCACGCAGTACGTATTTACTATAATTAGACATAGTCTTTACCTTGCCGTTTATTCGGTGTTATTTGCTTACTTTACTTCCTATGTCGACAGCAACTATGAGTTTAAAAATTATTTCTCAGTACTTATTCACTGTTAAAATGCTGTACCATTACTTTCACCATCCTACTACAGCCAGATCTGAAGGCCTTTGCCGCATTCTGGCCATGCTGTGTGGCGCGTATCGCGTGGACGGGTTTCATGTTCTCTGCACGTAATAAGCTCGGTTATTAAGCATCCTTTTTTGGGGATGCCCGGTGGCCGAGGGGAAGACGTGTAGTGGCGTGAAGCTAGGCGATTAGGTGCCGTACGCGAGCGCCGGTTCGAGTCACGCACGCAGTACGTATTTACTATAATTAGACATAGTCTTTACCTTGCCGTTTATTCGGTGTTATTTGCTTACTTTACTTCCTATGTCGACAGCAACTATGAGTTTAAAAATTATTTCTCAGTACTTATTCACTGTTAAAATGCTGTACCATTACTTTCACCATCCTACTACAGCCAGATCTGAAGGCCTTTGCCGCATTCTGGCCATGCTGTGTGGCGCGTATCGCGTGGACGGGTTTCATGTTCTCTGCACGTAATAAGCTCGGTTATTAAGCATCCTTTTTTGGGGATGCCCGGTGGCCGAGGGGAAGACGTGTAGTGGCGTGAAGCTAGGCGATTAGGTGCCGTACGCGAGCGCCGGTTCGAGTCACGCACGCAGTACGTATTTACTATAATTAGACATAGTCTTTACCTTGCCGTTTATTCGGTGTTATTTGCTTACTTTACTTCCTATGTCGACAGCAACTATGAGTTTAAAAATTATTTCTCAGTACTTATTCACTGTTAAAATGCTGTACCATTACTTTCACCATCCTACTACAGCCAGATCTGAAGGCCTTTGCCGCATTCTGGCCATGCTGTGTGGCGCGTATCGCGTGGACGGGTTTCATGTTCTCTGCACGTAATAAGCTCGGTTATTAAGCATCCTTTTTTGGGGATGCCCGGTGGCCGAGGGGAAGACGTGTAGTGGCGTGAAGCTAGGCGATTAGGTGCCGTACGCGAGCGCCGGTTCGAGTCACGCACGCAGTACGTATTTACTATAATTAGACATAGTCTTTACCTTGCCGTTTATTCGGTGTTATTTGCTTACTTTACTTCCTATGTCGACAGCAACTATGAGTTTAAAAATTCTTACTCTGATGGTCATTTTGGATTGAAAATGCATGCACCTGAGGTTCTTAATTCGAAAGTTTTTTCTTCCGAAAACTTTCACTGTCAAAAGTGTGTTAGCTGTGTCCATCCTCAATAAGTTAATTGAAACATGTGAGCGAAGATTTTACTCAAAACATTTAGTGAAAATATCTCAAATCTATTCAGAGAATGACAGTTGAAATGATTGAATAACCCCTCATTTCCATGGTAACAATCTCTCATTGTATGATTTATCATCTGTTCACAATGTATACCTGCCATCTTGGCTGTACCTACTGCTAAGATTGCAGGTTGTCATTTACCATACATGTCATCATTTATATTTCTTCATTGTGTAATGTTTATATTAGTACTGCGTTTGGTACATGTAACATGCAGTGCCCAGTAAAATTTACTCATTTCAATAATAAATATCTGTTATTTCTGATGAAAATAACAAAATACTGCTAATGATACCACAACAAAAACTGAATCAATGTCAAAATTGCACCTGAAGGGCTACTTTCTGGACAAATATATTTGTGTTGTGTGTCATTTGACAGCCCTGCACAACCAATGTGCTGACATACAATCATGTACCAGTTTATTGTGATTTGACAGCATGAGTATATTTATAAAATATCATGCATGTTTTAATTATGTGTTCAGTTAAATGTGTAACCAGATTATACATAGTTTAACCATGTTTCCTTTTCCTATTCTTGTCAAGCAGGGATATGCCGGATGGTGATGAGATAATAAACATGGTAAATGATCAGTTCAAAGTGATGCCAGCCGATGTTAAACACTTTCTACCGTACTGCCCTAATGGTATCTCACAGCGATGCCTTCTTACTGCTAGACTTTTTGGTGATGAGGCGGAAGTCAACTTCTGGACAGTTGCTCTGTATTATTTGAGATCAGAGCAATCCAGACTGGCATGTCTTATACACAAGGTATTGATTAAATCTTGCTTACAATACTTCTACTCTGTGTGCTAGTATAGATGAGGTTTTGTTGTGGAATGCTGCATCATTGAATAGTATCTTCGTTATTATTCTCACATGTCATATAGTGAGAAATAGTTGGCCTTTGAGTACTCTCATGTGTAAAATGTACTCTTAGAATGTTTCATAATGTTGTTTTTATTTATGTGGATATTCATTGTTTCCCTTTTTGTCATAAGTCCATGGCACATAGTGGCCATAACTATACAAAGACTAATTATCAGGTAAGTGGCCCTCTCTGTAATAAAATGGTTTCTCCCAATGCATGCTCCTATGTACAACCCTCCAAGCTAAAGAACAAATGCTTCTACTGGTATAAATACCCGGGGGGCTACTTCTACATTAAGTGGGTAAGGGTGTGTAGCCCGCCTCTCGTAAACCATACTCACTTCTAAACCATTTTTTCTATTTATATACCCACTTCTAAACACAAGTGTTTTCAGCAAAAAAAAACACCCAGCTCACAACTTTCGCAACCAGTGAGCGCATCCGGGCGATGCATTTTATTCAGCCTTTTCCAGTATTTGGCTTTGAATATAAGGACCTGTGAAAAAGTAAATAAATGACCACCCACTTCTAAAGAAAATATTGTGAAATGACACCCCAGTATTGCACTTTTATGCAAGTAGCCCCCCCCCCCCCCCCCGGGTATAAATGGTAATAGGAATTGGTAACACTACTATCGGTGTGGTGCTACCTACAGTTTTGCTTTATAGTAGATTATATTCAAACCATAAAGGAAAAATTACTTTTTTAGTGATTCTGCAATAGCATGAGAGTTGAATAAGAAGATTCTTGTCATTTTTTCTGACATTTGGTGTTAAACATTGGGGTATAATGGAGCTGACATCGATTAGACTTTGTTGTTCACTTCTACATTATGTGCAAAATGTTTAAAGCTGTCAACCTATCACATTACATGAATTAGTCATGTGGTTAGTCACATGATCAGTCACCTGATACTGTAGTGTTCACTGAGACATTTCATAATATAGTTCACATCAGATATTATCTCCATTAGTTAGAACGTGCTGTAATTTTGGAGTATATTTCGGGAATTGTGAATTGTGACATGCCTGTAAACGAAATACTCATTGAGAAAGTTTCAATAATTTACCCCATCTTGCTCAGTTCTGGGTTTCATACATCAAGTGGTTGTGTTGGGAAGATTTATAATAATAAGGTTCTTATGTGAGGGTTATGCACTCAGACACTACGTGACATGGTTGCATTGTACTCTATTATGCATCTACCGTTACTCACTGTACTGTTTTTGGGCATACATTGCGATATTTTTATAACTTTCAGTAAAATATTATTTTCTTCGATCAATTCTGTTGTCATTCATCTTGGGGGCTTTAATAATTTTAAAATTTTCATTTTGCCATTTTAAAGAATTGTTTATTGTTGTACAATAAGCATGTCATATTTTATAAATGCAATATATTAGACAATTATTAAACGTTATGTGTGAAATCTAACGTCAATACAAGAAAAAACAAAGGTCATCGTGCTGTCAAAACTGTGCATGGGATTTGAAGGGCACTTATGTTTTCTGGGGTTATTTTCTCATTTAATAATGTGCTTATATACACACTTGATAATGGGCTATTTTGATGAAATAAGGATACCTAAACAACATGTTCCTCTCAAAAAAATTGGTGTTTTGACATTGAACTTTAAAAAATTAGGTACAAAAACAAATTTTTCAGTTTTTGTTGTTTTCGTGCCTTTTACACATAAGGTGAAATCTCATAGAAGTACGAAAAAATCACAAATTCGAAAATTCCGAATTGAATGTTAGTCAAAATTGACAATTTAATTCAGAATCTGCTCTACCTACCATTGACTAATATATATTTAAAACTAATATATATATATATATCTACACTCATTTTCGGTCGTTGAAACGTATATGATAGAGTATTCACTCTGAGCTATTTTTGTTTTACATTTCATTTTTGACATCTGTTAATAAAACTAATAATTGTTTACTTTCAGAATTCACACGATGTAGTGCCGCAGTCTGACCCGCCATCTGATGTGTTCTTACCTAGTAATAGTCAGCATGACTTTCTGAGTGTGGCTAGCGATCGTAGCAATGTTAGAACCTGTGCATGTCTTAATGAGCCTCCACTCGATACATGCTATGACATACTTTGTGATAACCAGTCATATCAGGTGAGACCTTGAAAAGTTTCCAGTTTCCTCTGGCAAAAGACAAGTTTTGAGAATCATTGTTACCTTAGAAACTTACACTTTTTGTTGTAAAAACTTCCCGAATTGTCTGCACAGGGGGGTGATTTCACCGCATAAAGGTTTGATAGCTCATCAGAACACAAAACACATATGTAACGTTTTTTTCATGGAGAAAGAAGGATAACACTCATAACACTACGTATTATTTTTAGCATAAAAAATACTTAGTAATCTTTGAAATTCAACAAGTGGATTTCCATAAAACAACCTCAATAATTGATCAAAAATGCATTTTTTGAATAGTTTACAATTGGTTACATTCCATCATATCTAACATTTCCGAGTATTTTGTTGGTGGTAGCAAACTACCTTAAAGTTTATGCTTATATATATATAGCTTATACATAAATCTATTTTAGTTTTAGGACTACACATTCTTTATATTTCTGAATATATTGTTGATGATATTATTATTTTCATCAGTTTACTTATTCCTGTCCTTTTTACAGAGATATCAACTTGACAGAGTTCATTTACATGACAATAAAAGGACCAGTTATGAACATACTCAGAAAGTTGCAGAGAATTTCATGCTTCTTGGACAGGTAATATTTTGCTAGTCACTAGATATATTTCTCACGGCAACAGATATATGTTTCCTAGCAACAGAGCATTTATACTAGTCCAATACTTCCTGAAAAGTTTCTATTTTGCTAATGACTAGATATCTTGTCTGTATTATGCATGTCTCTTGGCAACAGATACATATGTCCCCTAGCAACAGATTAATAATGATTACTTCTGGGATACATATTTCAGTATGAATATTTATGCTGGTTTTCATCACTATGTTACACTCCTTGCTGCCTAGCAACTGAACTGTCATTCAAATAGCAGTGTTACATTCTAATCATATTTTGAAAGTACCTGAAAGGCTTGTTATATACCGGTATCAGTATTCAGTTTTAAAGTAAACATAATATATTGGTATAACTGTGTTTTCTAGACTGACAGGGCAGTACAGTTATACCTGGAGACAGACTCTGATAATGATAACTATTATGTAGATTCCTTGAGAGCATGTTTAGTGGCAACTATAAGATCATCAGGTGCTTCACAGAGTACTATTAAATTGGTTGCTACCAGTCTCATTGCCAATGGAAAACTTTCAGGTTGGTATGACTCCCATTGTTTTCTATAATTAGTGATTACAAATAATTACTTTTAGTATCTTAATTAAAACATGTTTGATGTTTATTTTTTTTTTACCCAGAGGGAGTTCAACTGTTATCACTGATTGAGAAAGGTCTTGATGCATGTCGTTATCTTCAGACTTATGGAGAGTGGCAGCAAGCTGTTTGGTTGGCTAAGGTAAATATAATGTCTAATGTATTGTATGTTGTAAGTACATGTATTCTAATATAGGTATCAGGTGAGAGTGAATGCCATCATTTGGAATAGGTGCTCAAACAGTTCAATTTTTCAGGGCAAAAAAAAATTTCCATTTGATAAAAAAAAAATACTCAGTGATTGTAATGAAATAAAGAGCAAGTATCAAATGAAAAGAAACATGAACAACAGCAGTACGATTCAGTACAATGCCGGTCAAAGAGCCAGTGAAACCAACAAAAGTTGAAAAAAAATGAATAAACTCAACTTTGAAGTAATTCTGAGCAACCAAATTAATTTTATATTGCACATTTTGGAGTAATCTTTTTACACTGTTCAGTAGTGTCTCAACAAATATCCCAAAGTACCGCTTTCTGAGAGTTTTTGACCTTTGTTTTCACCATGATGGTTGCCAGGCGGTGAAAATGGATGTCCGTCCCCGAGAATACACCTTGTTGAACATTGATTAATACATACTTCATTTAACTAAGAAAACCTAAAAACCACGCTATCAACATAAAACCACCCACCATTATTTCAAAGTGTAGACTTGTATAATTTTTCTTCTATCCATCTGTTACAATGTAATTATGTTTTTATATTTCCAGTCTACTCTAAATTATGTAGAATGTTGTGAGGTGTTAAAACGATGGGCTGATAATTTGTGTTTACCAGAAGTAAACCAGAAAAGCAAAGCAGTGTTGGTGATGATTTCCTTAGGATTATTCCATAAAGCATTGGAGTTACTTTACAGGTGAGTAACAAGGGTACATAGTTTTCACTACTTGGTTTATAGATTACTGAACATTTTATTTTGTATCTTTATACAATTAAAAATGTTTTGCAGTTAAGGTAGTTGGTTGCCATTAAAATAAATTATGGTTTCATTTTATGCTGTTCAAGAAACTAGATAAAAATATATATGGTCACCGAAAAAAATTTCTATTCAAAGTCGAATCTCCATGGTGATTTTTGAGCTGTTTGCCATTGGTTTCTATGGTAACTAGTTCACACTATATTCCAAAATTTTGTCTGGTTATATATTATAAAAAAATCATCTGTGTTTATAAGCTCAATACTTGAATTTTGAAAAAAAATGTTTTTGTATAAATAATGCTTTAACATATTCCTATGGAAATAGTTCCAAAAAAGTAATTCTTTGCGTTATTTAAGGCAGTTTCTCTCAAAAAAATAATTCTTATTTTAAAGCAAGCGTCGGAATTGAGTCCCAACGTACATTAAAATCGCAAAGGTTCATGGGTAGACACTTGTTTGTAAACAACGACACGCTATGGCCGTTTGCCGCATGCGTAGGTGACAACTCACCCACTTTAATGGAAAAAAAAACTGAAAAGTTATTGACATGTCCAAATTGCTAACTATGTAACATTTTGGAAAAAAAAATTATGGTAATATTTCACCCCTATTTATTTGGTCAAACACCCTACCATAATCATTTTGAAGAATTGGTTCACATTTTCTGTAAGTTTCACTGAAGTTTTTGATCAAAAATTTTAAAATTGTCACAACATTTCATGTCGATCAGATTTATTGCATTTGTCAGGAAGAAGAAAGTAATTAAAAAGGTTTTTACTTCTGTCTTGGTTGTTAAACTCTTTGCCATGCTAGCAAAGCCTGACTGACTGTCGCTACGCTGGTTACATGTATTCTTATGCATATGTGCCAAATTTAAAACAACAGACATTCATGATAAAATAAATATAATGCACTGCAAACACCTAAATGACAGTAAGTAGATTAATGTATAAATAAATCACTTCAGTGTAGAAACATCAAAAATAGTTTGTATTTTCTATATTGAATATTCAATGAATGAAAAACTTTGTACATTGTTGTATTATGAGCTGTAGAGTAATAAGCTCTCGATTTAGAAGCTGTATGTAATATTGACTTTATTTGATGTCTTTTACAGTATGCACTACTTTGATAGAGCAGCATTATTTGCAGATTCCTGTGCGGAATTTGGACTACTCCCAGAAACAGAAGAAACCAATATCCTTTTCATTGTACATTAAATCTTCTCAGTGTAAAATGTTTGTCTATAACCATAGTACCCGGTAACCAGAGCATTACAAGAGCTGACACAATAGAATGTCTGTCTAATAAGTACATGAAATCTTCTCAGTGTAAAATGTTTGTCTATAACCATAGTACCCAGTAACCAGAGCGTTACAAGAGCTGACACAATAGAATGTCTGTCTAATAAGTACATGAAATCTTCTCAGTGTAAAATGTTTGTCTAAAACCATAGTACCCGGTAACCAGAGCATTACAAGAGCTGACACAATAGAATGTCTGTCTAATAAGTACATTAAATCTTCTCGGTGTAAAATGTTTGTCTATAACCATAGTACCCGGTAACCAGAGCATTACAAGAGCTGACACAATAGAATGTCTGTCTAATAAGTACATGAAATCTTCTCAGTGTAAAATGTTTGTCTATAACCATAGTACCCGGTAACCAGAGCGTTACAAGAGCTGACACAATAGAATGTCTGTCTAATAAGTACATGAAATCCAACAAGTGGTCTTGATTTGCAGGACAATATTCATTATGAAATGAATATGGCTTTTGCGACACGAGGTGTGCATAAGTAAGTCATACTACCGAGGGCAGCAAATGCTGTAGCCAGTCCATATAGATTTTATCATATACCATATAGATGTAATTACAATTTTACCACGACGTGACCATAAAAATACAGCGTAACTTAGAATGACACATTTTGTTTTGAATGATAAAAGTTGGGGGCGCTGGGCCAGGTGTGATACAGGAAGTGATTGCCCTGATGTGAGGGCGCTCTGCGTTACGAGGCAGGGCGATACATTATATGATAAACCAAGTTGTTGGGTTAGTTGTTGCAGAAGATCTCTCGCTGCAATTATGCACTCCAAAGTCGATAATATAAAAACAGGGTTATTTGCTTCATTTTTTATCTGTGATAAAAAATGGGCTTTTTAGCTAGTCAAAAATTAAATCAAATACTGTACACATATACTAATTCTTGTAATTTGGAAAGGTTGACCCAAATGACTTTACTGCCTCTGCCATTTCAAACCTGTCTGGATTTTTTCTAAAATCCCATTCTCAAATTTAAGGCTATAGTTACATCTATGTATTTCATTTCTTCAGATCATATTATTTAGTGTAATTTCCTTATCGCTGAGTACAGAAACTTGTATCTGCCATATATCTAGAATACGCTCATATACTCTCATCGATTGGTAACAGGAAAGCCGCCGCTCATTACTGTAACAAGTCAGCTGAGAAAGGAGAACATCTACAACAAGAACTAGAATGGATGTGAATAGATATTGTAATATATTTTAGTACTTTTAATCTGTATAATTATGTTCCGAGTAATGGTAAATAATTGTTATTGTGACTGCTGTCAAATCTAATCTGTCCCCCCTGAAAAAAAATGTACACAAGGAGTATGTTAACATGGGGCTATTACCACAAAGTACTGTAAATGCATTAATTATTGGTTTTTAAATTCGCTATATTCCCTAAAAAATTAAATAACAATAGAAGTCATTGTTTCCCTGCTAAGTTTGTAAACTTAAAACCTGGTGAAATTGCTCAAAGCATTGAAATAGTGAAATTAAACACCAGTGAAAATAAATGGTTTTACAGTATGCATGAAGGCAGTACAGTGATTGTATCGTTCCATGTGTAATGGAGGTTGATGCGTTCTTCTACAGTATCCGTGTGATGACCTTATTATTATACATCTTTTAATCACATGCACTTTTACGTCTGATGTAAACAAAAAAAGTGTTTGAATTTGACGTGATGCATGTTTTACAGTTAAAGAAGACATTCAATCGTATTCGTAACACTTTCAAACACGTCCGTACAGTGTTTTACGAATGGATGAATTTAATTGTTTTCAGTGTCAGATTCATAATAATGATATATATTTCAAGTGTATTTGTACACTGTCATTTGAATATGTTAATGAGGTGTGATGTCACTACTTTCTCTTACATACCGGTACTCATTATTTGATTAAAGTATGTGTAGTTCTCATGTCTTGTAAAATCTTTTTTTTTTGCTCAAAGTCTCAACTACCTAAAGCATTGCCATTTAAGTACTGTTTGACCACTGTGTTTACGTTCATCTCCATTTATATCTCAAATATGTCTGGACCAATCACATTTAAACTACACATGTGCATACATCTTGCGATACACATGCATTTATTTCAGAATCCAATACAAAATGGCCAAATGGCATCCATTTTTGTGCTATAAGTTTATTAAAATCGAGCAATTCTCCATTCTGAATGAATGGATTTTGTTCAAACTTGGTACATACATTAAACATTATGGAATCTTGATGCACATCATTTTGTTTTTCATATCAGATTCAAAATAGCAGACTAATGAACATTTTGTTTTGATGAATGTGGTTTGAAAGTCATATTTCTGACATATCATGACTGATCATATTAAAACTTTATATACATCATGTCTCACATATACACATATTTGTTTGATGATATTCAAGATGACCTGATAGCACTAATTTCAAAGTTGTAAATTTTTTCAAAAACAAGCATTTCTGCTGTTTTGGAACTACATCTTGGTAGTGCATGGACAGATTTTGTTCAAACTTTGTACATACATTGAACATTATGGAACCTTGATGGATGTCATTGAATCCAAAATGGCCGACTGGTGGCCATTTTGTTTTTAATGAATGCTGTTTCTAAGCCATATCACTGATATGTGGTGACTGTTGATGTTCAAACTTCATTTCTTAAACTAGATAACTTGCAATGCATTTACTTCTTGATCTCTATTTTTATGTTAAATCATCATGCTATGTAAACGATGCCAGCGTACATGTACATGTAGAAGTGGGAGTTTTAAAAATACACCAATAGTCACCAAATTATTGTTATTCTTTCATCCTGTACATTTTTAAGTTAAATTATATTTATTCCAGTTTTTTTGGAATCATTTACGCTAGCAATTATAACAATTTACACACTAAATTCATGGTAATTTATTGTTACTGATTATTGGATTGAACAAAGTGTAATCAAAATTGAGATCCATGTAACCTTGTAACCAAGTAAAATAACCATATTTCTAAACTAAATTGTATTGATTTATATTGAAATGTGATCATATCTTGTCAATTTTCACTTTTTCAGAAATACTGTCAAACATTGAATATTTGCTGCTGGAAACATTGATTTTATTGATAGACTAAATTTAACAAAGGTGACTGTGAACTTCAGTTAAATTTATACCCCAGACCATTCGTCCCGGTGTTATCGCTATCGCCACGATAGCGATAACACCGGGACGAATGGTCTAGGGTATTAAATTTACTATGCTAAAAATTATCTGTGTCTTGTGACAGTAATTATTTATCGCACATGCACGGCATGGTGACCAGTTAAAGCATTCACTTGACACATCCTTGGTTTCTAAAGGTCTTTTATTTTTATTAAGAATTAACTGGGAATGACTTTTGAGGTTTACACATGTTTTTTTATTAGTGTACCAGGTTTCGGACATACTGCGGAAATAACACTGAACTTGTCTCATAAGATAAATCATACCAAAGGGGCATCAAGTTAAAGAGTATACAACTATGGTCTACATTTGTGCAAAATATCTGATGAAGTGGGCAATGAAAAATTAAATGACAAATGTTTGTCGAAATATTTCAAACATATATGATATCTGTAATAAGTCCTTAATTCTGCATGTTATCTCAAATAAGTTAAAGACCATATAATTATTGTTTGCTTGTGAATTATTGTGCAATGTGTAGATTATACACTATACTTAGAATAGAATATATATTTTTAACATTCATCTATAAGTGCATATGCCCATCCTGGCTTTACCTTATCTCCTTGACTCTTGTTAGTCAATCCAATCTGGTACAGGACAAATTGAGAACTGATATCCTGTTATCTCTGAGATAGCTTATAGATGCAGTCCTGAAGATGCTACAATGACTGGAATCTTATTAATGGATTACAGCAAGTCTTGGAAGTATTGGGACAGATAGTTTAATAAAAAATATGACTAGCATGACTTATATAATCTTAAATTCGGCTCTTTAATATTTGATTCCAGAATCAAAGGTTACATTATGCCTGCCACCTTTGCTCACATAGTGTACACACTCTGCCTTAAATCTTCCTGGAGAACTGTGGAAATAAATACAAATTTTTAAATTGTACATTTTGTATTTTTTAGATTGATGTTTCAAAACTAGACTACCAAATACTTGTTTATTTTAAAACAAAAACAAACTAGTAATCTGTTTGCCAGGTATAATTACGTTTACTCGTGTTAAACATCTAATATGGCAGACTCAAATCTTGCAACAATAGGTTACATTCAGAATAATGAATTGCATCACATGATGGCACCTACTGTAAAATCTGTATTAGAAGCCGCGGCTTCTATTAAAATGGTACAATGCAACAGAGGGGATGCGGCTTCTATTAGAGCATGTACACATATGAGAAATGATGAATTTTTTATTCTAAATTATTCAAAAAGAATGGGTGCGACTTCTATTAGGGATGCGGCTTCTAATACAGATTTTACGGTAGGTATCGGTACTAATTTTACTTTTTTTGAGCCAATTTTTATCGGTTAGTATGCTAAAATCAGAATTTCATGCAGTCCAATCCTCAACTAGCATGCCTGTTTGCACCACTGTACAATTTTGAACTTTTCATGACCAAAGTTTGACAAATTATTGTATTGATATAATAGAACTTCCATTTGCTTACATTTGCTTTGTAAGCATTGAATGCTATATTGTGTGATTAAAATAATTTATCTCAAGTTACCTTAATGTCTTTGCATTTATTGTTAGTGTTTTTAGTGTTTTTGTGCATGCATTGTAAATGTCTGTAAAAAGTATCTGGAGTTTGGTGAATAGCCAACTTTCTAATGTATCTAAAGTTAGAGTTTTTTGTAATGCCATGAAAGTCTAGCATGTTAGTAAAAATTGTAGGAAAGTAGTAGTAGTCACGGAAAATAGTTTGGCTGGTTCCCGCCTCAAGTGTCAAAGGACGCCGGGAACCAGCGAAGGAAAATACTAGTAGTAAGCTTTCACGTTATTTTCTCATTTTAGTCGTTGAGGGCGTTGTTAGCTAGCCTTTTTATGAACATTTCACACAGATGAGTATTCTCCAACCTCCAATAATACAATATCAAGAAGCTACCATATGAAGATGACAAGAAAAATACCAAAATAAATAAACTACGCACATATAGACAAATATTGAACAAGATATCTCGTTTGAAAGTTGTGAAATAATAAGCAATCCCAGACACAGGGATAGGAATAACCTTAGTACGCCCATGAAATAACTAAGCTAGGTATCAGTGGGCATGTGTCTGTCTCGTGCCCATCGCCCTCAATACCATGCTTGCTATAACAACCACAAAACAAAACAGTGCATATTCGATTTTTGATTAATTTATTATTCATAAGTTAATTCATTACTCGTATTTCTGCACGGTATTGGTGCTCTGCAGCTCGTTGCATCCAAAACGAAAGTACTGCTATAACCGACGTTGGTGGTGTTAGTGTAAACTTTGACCTTTCACGACACATGGCTGGTGAATGTTGGCATACTGTTGCTGATATAGTTTGTATACTTGTGACTCTGTGCTGCTCGTTCATACTCTATCAGTGTTGGTAAGTTGATCACATTTGTGTCGTCAGTTAGTGTGCGTATCTTTGTAAATGGATCGACAGATTTAATTCTCACATTATGAGGTATGGCGGTGTGGGTCAGTGTCAGCTGGCCTCTGTGTCTGGCTGATATGGTCGGAGTCCCTACACAACTACTGGGACCGCAGGTGCCTATCAGAAATACTAGTACCTTCATAATCAATGTTGTTTGTATGGCAGCTGGTATTTTAGTCATTTCTGATACATTTGGTGTCATTAAATTTGTTATTTTCAAATATTACTATTAGGATATTTATCGACAAAGAAAAATAATTTTTTTAAAACATTTTGGGGAAATGATTGTTTCAATCATTTTGTTTGATATGATATTCTGATAGGGTATGATTTATTGTAAAATTAAAATGTTGTTCTAGCAAGAATAATAGTAGTATTCCTTTGGATAACTCTATATTCTAGTATGCATACATGTATGCCCTGTTTCAAGGTACTGTTTTATATTAGATAAAATAGTATTTTACTTATTGCTATATATATTTAATATTTTTAATATTAATGCTATGTTTGTTAACAAAACTATGGCTTTAATTAAATTATTATCCACTTATCCATCATTGGTAAATGACACACAGTATACTGTGGAAGGTTTTATTCACTGAAAAATATATTCTAAAATTGCATATTTAAGGGATTTTATTTTAGTACAATTAACAATTGGCTAAATATAATTCAAAATAAATCCCAGCTATTTTTTATGAGTGATACAATACAGTCATATTGTTGTTTTTAATTGTTTTCAGACTAATTACTTTTCACCATGGTTTTCTTTAATTGCAATGCATGTGGGCAAACAGTGAAGAAGAACCAGGTGGAAAAACACTATCAAACACAGTGTCCTAGATGTGAAGTCCTCTCATGTCTGGACTGTGGCAAAGAATTCTTGTAAGTAACAATGCAATAGGTGATTTTCCGTACAATTGCGAGATCTCGTGAGATGCATGAAAGACGCGTGTCGAACGTCTGCCGCAAAAATCGAACGATTTGATTTTGAACTCGAATTTCTTTATTTCGTAGCTCACACCGACCAGCTGATCTTCGACAGAGGAATATTGCTTCCGAATACCCTCACTTAATTGAAATTGTCTATCATCAAATCTGGACAGCACATTGTTAAGCATGGAAATGCCCCCAAAATACTTTCGCGTTTGTCGAATCCCACGCGATGTTTGACGCCACTACGACGCTATGACCTTTGTTTGTCCTGTTTTTACGTTCGATTTCACGCATAACGCGTGATTCTCGCAGTGAACGGAAAATGGTCTATTCAAATACTGTTAACCCTTTTCACCACCAGATTTTTTCACTCATATTTTTCTGCATTTTTTTTTTTATATTCTTCAACATTTCTGGAAGTGAACCCTAATTTTGGAGTCAACTGACAAAATTTGAGTAAATTTTCAGTTTTTACTCAAAAAATTGCGCTATTTTTGTTTCGGTCTTCTGAAAAAAGGCACAGACTATAAACATGGCTGTTTTGTTAACTGGTTGTGAAAATGTTAATGTGTATGTGGAATGACTACTGTCACATTAATTTTTTGGGCTTCTGTTGCCCTTAAATGGACATTTGTGCACAAATATTTAACATATTTAAATTGTGTAAAATTGAAAAAAAAGTTTTTTTTGTGAACTGTTCTGTTCAGTGTTCTCCAAGTTTCTGCTTTATAGTGGCAGCAAATCTACTGGTATTGACAACGCTACAAAATAACAACTGTTACAATAATGAAATTCTCGCCAACCCATAAAGGACTCAAGCATACTCTGTTTTCAAAATATGTTGCACAAAGTTGGCTTTCACCCATTATGGGTTATCGAGTCGTTCATTTGTTTTTAAGTATAGGCTTTGTGGATAAATTATTTTGAGCATTTTATATCATGGTAGGAAAAATAAGTATGATTTGTCGTAAAAGTAGCAGCACATATTGAATAAATGATACATTGTACTAGTAGTAATGGACGGATACACTAGCATTTTCATTCTGTAACTGACTGATTTTATTTGTTTTAGACAGTATGGATGTGGATGAAAATTGGTGAATGATTCACCCACTGATTATGTAATGCACTAATTAAATTCTTTTCACAAAAATAGTGGTGATGATTATCAAGAACATACTAAATGTATCACAGAAGACACCAAGTATGGTAGTATGGAAAATAGAGCTGTAAACTCAAAACCAAAGAAAGGTGAAATCAAACAAGAAAACTGGATACAGCGAGTAAAGGACGCCAGTAATAACGTCAGCGTGCCTCCAAGGTTGAGAAATTTACTTCTGAAAATTACAGAGTATCCAAATGTTCCAAGGAAGAAAGCAAAGTTTGTAGTAAGTTTCAGTTTACTGATGTTGATGTGTTCAGTTTCAAAAAGTGTTCAGTCCACTGAGGTGTTTTGTTTGCAAATGTGCTCAGTTTACAGAGGTGTTTTGTTTACAGATGTGCTCAGTTCACTGAGGTGTTTTGTTTACAGATGTGCTCAGTTCACTGAGGTGTTTTGTTTACAGATGTGCTCAGTTCACTGAGGTGTTTTGTTTACAGATGTGCTCAGTTCACTGAGGTGTTTTGTTTACAGATGTGCTCAGTTCACTGAGGTGTTTTGTTTACAGATGTGCTCAGTTCACTGAGGTGTTTTGTTTACAGATGTGCTCAGTTCACTGAGGTGTTTTGTTTACAGATGTGCTCAGTTCACTGAGGTGTTTTGTTTACAGATGTGCTCAGTTCACTGAGGTGTTTTGTTTACAGATGTGCTCAGTTCACTGAGGTGTTTTGTTTACAGATGTGCTCAGTTCACTGAGGTGTTTTGTTTACAAAGGTGCTCAGTTTATAGAGGTGGTCAGTTTACTTAAAGTGCAAAAGTGCTTTTGGTGGTTAACACAAGGTTAACCCAGTTTTTGTCCCAGACAAGACAGCTCTGTTTCTACAACCTTTTGTATTTATCTGTTTTTATCTAGAATTTTTTGAAGAACAGTTTAAGAGTGTTTGACCTATCTACATCTGAGCAGTTGTGGGAAATATTTTCCTCAGCCAATAGTAAACAAGAAAATGTGAGTAAATTTAAATGTTTAAATTTTACCGTAAGAATGTTCAACCTTTTGAGTAACAAATTTTGTTCCCACTCAAAATTGGGTAATATTGTCCCACATTTTCTGTTGTTTTCATGAATTTGATCTTAATTTTGAACCAGACACACAAAATGTGATGTTGCTGAGGGTTGATAACAAAATTTAGTAACAATAATTAAATATCATGAAATACCATCAAATTTGTTTCTAAAATTTTAGAGATAAATTACAAATTCTTTTTTATATCTAGGATCTCATGCAAAAACCCAGTATTTTGAACTCTGGCTGTGATGTGGTGGGAAATGGCAAAGAAGTTGAACAAAATTCAAATGATGATCTGGAATTAGAGAAAACTAAAAAGAAAAAGAAAAAAGACAAAATGTCAGAAGATTTAGATGATAAAAAAACTGAACAAACTGATGACAGTTATGACATTAGTCATAAAAAGAAAAAAAAGAAACGAAAAATTGAGGATTCAGTTGCTGTAGTGAATGATGATGATGATGAAGATGTTGAGTCAACTAAAAGCAAGAAGAAAAAAAGAAAGAAAATGAAGCATCTGTTGGAGAATGAAGATCATAATGACATTGTTTGCGATGAAGAAGACAACAACACTAAAAAGAAAAAGAGGAAAAATAAGAAAGATGAACAAAGTTTACACAAAAATCTAGACAGTGTAGATGGGGAGGGGAGTAAGTTCACAGATATGAAACCAGGAAAGAGGAAACAAAAGCATGAAAGTAAGTAATGATGTATATGAGTTATTGTAACAAGATGGTAATGGAAAAGCCTTCACTATTAATTGTTTTTGTGAAACTTATTGTATCAATTTTAAGTCTAGTCCACTGAAAACAAGCACAGATAGCTACCATTAAAACATGAAACAAATTAATCACAGTAAATTAATCAAAAATTGTCGTTCATTTTTAACGTTTTTATGTTGAAAGAAGGATGTGTTTCCAAGGAAACATGCAAAATAATCTAAAAAGTGGTAATTTTTGAGCATTTTTTATAGGATTCCATGTAAACACATGTATTCCATGGATAATATATATTCAGAATTTGTTATGACAGTCATTTTTTTTAGCAAGTGTCACCAAACAAATCTCTGATATATGATAGAAACCAATTGTGAACTATTAATAAGAAATGCATTTTTCATCAATTTTCCAGGTCGTTTTGTGGAAAACTTGAGAAAATTTAATTTCAGTTCAGTGGATTTTGATTATTTCTGAGTATTTTTTTTAAAGGTAGCAAGCTATTTGCTACTAAACTAATGTATATTACGAGTTGATAGATAATGAGATAATTGGTATAAACTCCACTATCACATGCTACCATACTGTGTTTTAATTATCTACTGGTACTAGTATGTAAACTTTTTAAAAGAACATAGAGCTACATTTGTTGACTGTTTTCTCAAAATCATTTGCGGGTCTGGTGAATCCATTCTTCTAGCTGGCTAAGTTTATACAGCTATAGGGGGATTATGTGTCTGGTCACAGTGATCCTGTTCTGATGTATGAGTACACGTAAGGGCAGGGAGATTTTAAATTCTGTCCAGTGACTGGTTAATTGGGTCTTACATTCTATTTGTATGCAAAGGTACTATTTGCAGTGTTTGTCTTAGTATTTGCAAAACAAAATTACCAAAGGGAAAATGAGCAAAGAACAAAATTAAAAAGTTTTTCAAGTTAAAAACAATTAAGTATATTCCACTAACATATATTATGAGACAGCCTTCTTAATACATATTTTTAATATCGGTATAAAAAAAAAATATTTTTTACTGACGCCAACAAACTCAGCAACCAATAACATTCAACAAAAATTACGAGGGCAAAATTACTACCTTAATCAACATTTCAACTTGTGCAGCAAATGCCAAGCAAAGTCAACTTTAGAAGACAATACAAAGCTTATTACACTGTTGTCTGAGGAGTCTGCAGTATATATGGTATAATTATTATTATGTCCTTGATTTATTCAGTCAATGTTATAATTGTTTCATCTAGAAAGTGAAAAGGTCAGTCCAAGCAAAAAACATAAAAAAATAATGGAAAATGATGATGAAGAGGAGAATGCAGGTAATTATATCTTGAATATGTAGGTGTATGCTCAACAGTGATTGAAGTGAAACCCAGAGAACAT
Source organism: Saccoglossus kowalevskii (assembly GCF_978046115.1). Taxonomy (NCBI): domain Eukaryota; kingdom Metazoa; phylum Hemichordata; class Enteropneusta; family Harrimaniidae; genus Saccoglossus; species Saccoglossus kowalevskii. The sequence continues at coordinate 11,568,325 of NC_140650.1, read as the reverse complement.
AATATGATAATGGGGTACATTTGAGACAACTGAAATGTGCATTTTGGCTGATGTGTGTATTTTTATTAGAAGTGTGCTTCTAATGCAGCAAATATAGATATCGCTTCTCATACCACAATGGATGCTGTGTCACTCGACATGTTGGCATGTTCACTTGCTGTTTGAACACTTTTTCACAATGTGGTTTCATTTCGGTTGATAGTTCTTTACTGTTCTGATAATAAAAATAAAACATAGAGAAACTATCAAATCCTTGCCAATATATTGATTTAATCTGTGAATCACCTGTTAACTAAGTATGTTGTTAGATTACAAAGTGCATGAAAAATGTATCAATGCATTTAATTGAATCTGTTTCATTTGATTCAAATGAAGACTGTTTCCTTTGATCTGGGCTGTTTCATCCCTCATTTCACCTATTAATTCTACTTTCTGTACAGGATATAAATTCCATTGGGAATCCATGATAAAAAAGGTTTTGAAGTCCAGTGATGCAAATGAACTACCGATTAAGAAACTAAGAAAAAAGGTTAGACAATTGTTGCAAAATGTTGTAGCTTTTCTATATTATTATTATCCGCATTGAGTTATTTTGTTACATCATACTATTGTTCTCATCAGAGACTTTCTAACTTCATGGCCACTATGTATGTGTTTTGACATTATACATGTATGGTTTCCATAGCGATGTACACAACATATAATAATACATTGTTTTGTTTACACAAAGTTTGAACACTTGCATGTGCATTATTCAATTTATTCTGTAATTTAGATATTATATTGCCAGTAATTTTTTTCTCTTTCATTTTGGTTGAACAAATTTGGTTGAATAATTGTTTTTGTATTGTTGAATCAAATCAAAATAATTGCCTACTGGCTAAAGGTTTTAATAAAAATGTAATAATTATGATGGTTTTATTTTGTGAAAGATGACAACAATGTCAACATCTTTAAATCTTCAGATGTTAAGTTTGCAGTATACTTCCAAACTATCATTTTGAAAATCAGACATCACAGGGGTCGAATTAATAACAAATATACTAGTATCTGATTGTCCACTGGGCATCCACTCTGAAATTATGATTGTTCGCATGAAGATATACATGTAGTTGTGCAAAAAGCTTTTGTGTTTAATTCTTTGAATGTGAAAGTCGTTGTTTCGCACCTTTCACAAAATCAATAGTGTCAATGTCATAAACATATTAGGTTGTGGCTTTTCAAACGATGTTACTTCTCAAAAACATGTTAAAAACCTTTTTTAGCAAAAAAAAATAGTTATCAAATAATGGTTTTGACTAAAGCTTAGAAGTCATTGTTTCGCACCTTTCACAAAATCAATAGTGTCAATGTCATAAACATATTAGATTGTGGCTTTTCAAACGATGTTACTTCTCAAAAACATGTTAAAAACCTTTTTTAGCAAAAAAAAATAGTTATCAAATAATGGTTTTGACTAAAGCTTAGAATGCCAAAGCCAACTTTTGTCACAGTTCAGAATAGAAAAACCCAAACAATTTAAAAGTAACAAAGTAACTTCAGGATGTGTATTTTCAAACAACAAGAAAAACTAAAGTCTTCAGCAAATATGTACAGGAATTACATTTAAAAAGTAAACAAATAATGAAATCTCCTTTTTATCTTGCTGTTTGCAGGTTATCAATGAATTCTGGTCACAGAATAATGGTGGAAAAATCAAGACTCGTGAAGAAGTGTTAGCAGTATTCAATCACAAAATACATCATAGTAACAAATTTAAAGTTTTTAAAGACAGAGTTAAACTTGCAAAGAAATTGTAAAGATAATGAATGATGTGGACAGGGAGTTCATTATTGTACTGTAGCATTATCAATAACAGTGCAACACGAACTGGAAAGTTTTGCAGCTACTGGCCCTGAAATCTGTATAATTATATAACATTCTCAAAATACATTTGACTATAGTTTTTCTAAGACTGTGATTTTACTGACAGATTGACAGATACAGATGAAGAAGGCACAAGGTTTGATACATCATAATGATACATTGTATCAATTTTAATTTTACTTATTAAGTATGCATTCAAAAATTCAAAACACATGTATTAAATGCTTTATGAATAAACAAGAACACTGGCAAAAACAGTAATATTAACATGACATCTTTCCTTGCATGCTCATTTCATAAATCCTTTTCCTCATTTAAGTCATCGGCAATGCAAAGTTTGGTGTGAGATTAGGTAATCCTTTTCGCCGTCGGACAATCAAATCTTGAAACTGGTTGCCGATTGGGACAATCAATTTTTGAAATCACAATTTGCGTATACAATATATACGTAATCCAGTGTCGTATTATCATTTTGCAATTTCAGTTTTAAACATTGCTACTTACTTCCAGATACATGTAGATCTACTAGTAGACTAGTTATTTGTAATATGTTTTTAGATTAAAGGTCAATAAGTTATGAGGCATTTACAGTTTCATGTGGACAGTTTTTCAGAATGGTTGTCCAACTGGACAACAATGTATTTTTTTATTTCAACTCCTGTAATGTACAATGGGGTACATACTAGCGTTTATATGCTTTAAGATTTTTTAGTAATAATGCTCTTTTGGCACAGTCATATCTTTGTGTTATTCTTCTTTGAGTACGTCATGACACTTGAGTGGATACTTGGAATTCATTGTGTGGTATAATTATTTGTATCAAATTTTTGGGGCAGAGGTACATCACAGAACATAGTACGTAATACAATGTATTTCTATGGGGGTCTGTGCGAGCTGCCATGGAACGCCGGTCACAGAGCCGATGAATACGGCTAAACTTAAGAAAACAGCATAAACTCAACTTTGAAGTAATCCTAAGCAACAAAGTTATATATGTTGCACTTGTAGGGGTAATCTTTGTTCGGACAAGCACAGGCCAGCTGCCTCTTAACAATATGCAGTTAAGGACGTAGCTTGTGAACCCGGCAGTGATTGGCACAAGACTTTTGTTTTGTACTGGCCTATGGTGATCCCACCTCCCCTGATTGGGGAACAGCCTTTTAATCCCTTCTCATTGGCGCTCTCCTTTCCCTACTACTGACGTGGAGACAATGATTTCTGTGGAGAGGGCTCAAAGTGCGATGCAGGGTGGTGATTGGTATCCTTCAGGAGACAAGGAAAAGAAGACTGGTTTTGGGTTGGTCCTGTCCCATGTCTTCTGTTGGGGGAGCCGATACCCCATTGGGGCTACACAAACCATCATTGGGTCCCTGGTTTGGGATATTTGTTCAGTGCCACAGCCTCCTTTGACCAGAATCAGAACCTGCAGGTGCAGGCGCTGCAGGCAGAACTTAGGCCCATCAACTTTATCGAATGGGTTTCCTTGGCTTTGGAGCTTGAGCTCGCCTTCTTAAGTTCAGGCTGTTTGAGAGCTAAGCAACGGACCACGATACTTGGGCAGTTGGACTTTGGCTTGGCAGCACTATGTGCTTTTTAGCAGAAGTGGTTTCGGTCGAGTGGGAGGCAGTACTGAGTCAGTGCGCCTATCCTATTTCAGCGGGGGAACCTCAAAATTCTCTTTGAAGGCTTCATCGGCTCCCCGGGCATGGATGGTAGTTCAACTCATAGGGTTTATGAAGCTTTAGCTCCAAACCCCCACCTGCTCCTTCCCGTTAGATAACCCCTCAAGCACCATACAGCAGCTTGGCGCAGGAGAGTTTCCAACCCCTGGACGCTTGCAGTAGTGACTCAAGGGTATTGGACTCCCCTTAGAGTGCAAACTCTACGAGTTTAACGCCCTCCCTTTTGGTTTGTGCACAGCACCATACGTCTTCACCAGGGTGTTAAGACAGGTGACCCAGCTGCTCCATCGGCCATCGGTTTATCTGAACCCATACATCAACAACTGGTTATTGCACAATCAATAGAGAGAGGTGTCAGTGGAGCATGTTGATTAACGCAAACGCTCCTCCACAAGTCCAACCCTATACCGTCCCGAACCTATTTTTTCTGGCTATGTAGTTCAACACTAAGCAAGAGCTTGTCCACCTTTCTCTCAGTTGACGGAATCGACTTCTATGCACAAACTGATGAGCCTCATTGGCAAAATGACTTCAGTTTGTCTAGTTCCGCCAGCAGTTCTTCGACCTAATCAGATTCAGAGGTGCTTACAGGCCCACAAGGCCCACATGTGGAACCTGATGTTCAGGGTTCAATTGTTGGTCTAAGCTCTGGCTGCCCTCCCTTGATGGAAGGACGTCCGGGACTTAGAAAGGGGAGTGTCCTAAATCAGACAACTCCCTCGCTGACTCTCATTATGGATGTGTTGCTCCAAGGGAGGGGCGGCCATCTGATGGGCCGTCCTACTGTCTCTGAAACATTTTCAGGAGGTCGCACACAGTGTCCTGCTTCGGTCAGGCAACATCTCAGTAGTGTTGTACATCAATAAGGAGAGGGGACACGTTTTCATTATAACCAAGTGGAGCTAAAGGCTCACCACCTTCCAGGGATACGCAATAGCGCCATGGACGTCCTCTCGAGATGAATTTGCTTTCAGAACACAGAGTGGCAGATACCCTAATGGGTGGCGGATCGTCTTTTTCGTCTCTGGGATGGCCCTCCGATCAGTTTGCCAATTACCAGAATGCCAAGCTCTTGAAGTATGTGTCGCTTCTCCTGGAGACGAGTGACTTTGCTAAGGATGCTCTATCGATCTTTCACATGGACGCTTGCGCCTTTCCACCCTTCCAACTAGTGCACCATGTGTCAGAGAAACTGCAACTCAAGCCCACCTGCCTTCTGATACTGGTGGCGCCTAATTGGCCAGTGAAGGTCTGGTCTAGTCGAGTCCCCAGTGGAGTTGCCAGATCTTCCAGACCTGTTGTATCAGCCTGATGGCATTGTCCCGATGAGCCCCACATTTTTTCATTTTCACGCATTGAGGCTGTTGATAAAATTGTGCAAGCGCAAGGCTTTTCTGCAGAGTTGTCCAAGTTTGTATGACTCCAGATAAAGACTCTACATTGATTGGTCTAACAGAAGGAAGATTGATCATCCCTATCCATCTATTAGCTTGGTAGCCACTTTTTTTGTATTTATTTAATCAGGGGAAATCTATATCGACAATTATTGGATATTGGTCCGTTTTGTTATCAGTCTTATCAGAATCTGCTGGACTGAAACTGGCCTCTAGTTCAGTTATGCAACAACTGTTTAAGTGTTTTTGCACAAAGAGGCCACGCACAAAAGGGCTAACAATTCCTCCAGACTGGGACTTATTGTTTTTCCTGGCGGTGCTACGACACCCCCTTCGAGCCTATGGGAAAGGCGGATATAAAATATGTCACTATGAAAACAGTTTTCTTTCTTGTCCTTCGTGAACAGATATGCCTCCTTTATGAACTCGCACATTTTGAAGACTCACACAAACTGCACCAAGTTGTCTTGGGGCAGAGAAAACGCATGTTCTCTGTCAATGGGGCAAGGAAGACCGCCCAGCCTCAAAAATATCACCATTTCACGATGGATTGTTGATATGGTCGTGGAAGCGTACACTTTAACGGCTTCTTCAGTGACCAGTTTGGAACAACACCATGTGAGGGCACACATAGTATGCGGGGTAGCCAACTCTGATGTCTGGTGCTACCCTCGAACATGTGCTCCGAGCAGGGTTCTGGAGATCTCAGAATGTCTTCATTAACTACTACCTGAAAGTCCTCCAATCTATGAAGGAGGAACTCTTCATGTTTGGTCCAGTGGTGATGGGTCAGACAGTGTTCATGGACCCATCCCGCACAATCAAGGGCCCTTGCGCGTGAAAGCATAACTTTCCAATTTCTAAACAACCCCAGTTTCACACAAGCCCTTTTGTAACCTACCTCTGTTTCACAGCAGACCTTTCTGATTGATAACCAGCCCCAGTTTCGAACCTGTCACAGATTCTCATTAGATGTTTCTGATTTCTAACAAGACCCGGTTTCACACTAGATGCCTTCAGATATCTATCAAGCTCATTTTAATGCTAGGCCCTTTCTGATTTCTAACTACTGTGAAATACTTTATATTCGCGGGGATTTTATTTTCGCTGTTTTCGCGGAGACCAATTTTGTGTGAAAATAAAGTCAACGCGAACAGCTCATTATATATACATGAATATTAATGAGCTCACGCATACAAACAAAACGCGTGGTCTGAAACACAATGGCATGAGAACACTTTGTCACTTATTCACGATTAGTATTGTATTGTGTCTTTATTTACAATTGCACAAAATATATACATTGTACATACACAATAAATAATGGTGATGTCGAGTAAATAAATAAATGCATTGTGACGTTGTTAAATACGTTGAACGCTAGGCGAGGCGACGGTAAAATACAAATGGTAAATATCCAATACAAAAACAACACATGCTTACGAAAGTCCCGCAAGGCGAAATCCATCTTTGATCACCTCAGTGCGTTTTGCAAGTTCGTCATGTGCTTTGATAAGCCACTGAGCATGGATCGGTTTTAGCGTCGATGTTCGTGTATCGATATGAACACTGTTATTGGTGTCTTGGTTTTCATTCATACTTTCCATGACCACCTCGGCATACCAGGAGTTGAAACATGATTTCAAGACTTCTTTGTAATCTTTATTTACGGATAAGTCTAGCGGCTGTAATTTGTCTGTACAAGCTGCTGGAATAAATACCACCTTAATATTATTTTCTGCTAAAAGACTGAGAAGCTTTTCCCCGCGATGAGCTTTGAATACGTCGAACAAGGCAAGTGCTTTGTGGTCGAGCGGCAACCCAAGTTTCACGCGTTGGTCTACGACGTGGGGTACAATAATTTTCTCGACATAACGCAACATTGATTCTTCAGTACTCCAATGAGACATTGTGTGATCCACTAGCCATCCATCTGGGAAGTTCACATTTGGATGGCATCGATCGGTTTTACCAGCATAAATAATTTGTGGATCCAACAAATTTCCCGTCATTGAGACAGCGAGCACAGACGTGATCTGTCGTTTGTCATCTAGACCGGAAATCGTAATCTGCTTGTTTCCTCTTTCTTCGAGAGTCCATTCTCCTCCTGGTAGCATGCTAACACCAGTTTGGTCCCAGTTTATCACCATTTCTGCTGGTATTTCATGCTCTTCTCGGAAAGTATTTACCCGACCAATGAATGCGTCCTTTATTTCTTCAAAATCGGTCGGCAACTTTTTTACGCTTTTTGTGCCCTTCCGCCTCACGAAGTTCATGCGCTGGAGTAATGATTTCGCCCATGAGCTGGTGATTTCAATGTGGCCTCCAAACTGCTTCAGTTTACTTTTGTCCAGTTTCATTACGATACCAGTAGCGGCACCCATAACGATTCTGTTGTTGATCACCCCACCATTTAACCTCACGTCGCGTATCCATTTCTGTACCGATGCGTCAAGAGCACCGAGCAGCAGGGGTTGACCTCGCTGACCTTTAGGCAAAGTTGAAACTTGATCTGCGTGGTTGGCGGCTGCCTGCAGTTTCAGGAAGTTCGATTTAACTGTGCTTTCGTTCACGTTTATGTTCAACTCTTTGCTGAATTTTCTCGATGTCTTCATTACGCCAATGAAGACTTCGCTATTTTAGCTCGAGTTTCAGCGTTGTAGAAACTGTACTGGCCTCGTTTTCTTTTTCGAGGGGTTGATGAAGTGGCCACAAGTTGATCGATTTGATCATTGGCGGCTTGAGTTGACGTGGCTTCTTCTTCTGTTGTACAGAGATTCGGATCAGGCAGACCAGGAGTTCGAGGAGAATTAACTTTCTTTAACCAGCGAACTAGAGACATGACGTTTGTTGAAAACAGGATCAGAATGACGTTTGAACGAAATATCGCCGCTTAAATGAACAAAACTCGTTTGATCTTATCGGCAAGCTGTTAGATTTCACAGCTTGGTTTTCCCGGAAATCAACAGGTTTATCATCATCTTCTACCTGTTAACGAGTAACATCTGCTCAGCAAAAAATTGCACCAAGACAGTCTTACCACTCATGTTTTTATCACTTCATTTAGAAACAATAGTTAAACATTCACAGTTTCATTGAATGTAAACAATAGTACGGGCGCACGCTCGCGATGGGACAAATCGAACAAAGAAACTTTAATTTCAGGCGTAAATGGGAGTAACTCCGGTACCCCGGAAGTCTTCAAACTGCTTTGCGCGAAATTAACATCGCGCGAAACAGTTATTTTATGGCTATGCGCGAAAATAAAATACCGCAAAAATAAAGTAATTTACAGTACTCAAAGTTTCACACTAGCACTTTTCTGATTTCTAACAAAACCCAGCCTACACTGGACCCTTCTGACTTATATTCAACCCGAATTCAATGTTTTCGATGCATCATGTTTTCTGAGGTAATAGGGACCCTGTCTTATTTGAATGGCACACAAAAATGCATGCCTTGTTCATTTCTTGGTGTAGTTAAAATGGACAAGAAGAAGGAAAAGCACTCAAAAAAAGCTTCTCACCTGTCACCCATAAAGTTGACTCGGTTTTGTGAGAATTGCTACCAGGATTTCCTGGCTTGGAACGCACATTGCAAAGTTCACCTTTGTTTAAAATGGGTTCAGAGATTTGCCATGAGGCGTACGTGCGCTGTAATTGTTATCTCAAAACCCTGAATAGTTTCCAAAGTCGTGTTCATGATGCAAAGACTGCCCATGTGTTGCCCATGCTAGTCGCATGGTCTATTAAGGGGGCTCTGCGGTTGTGAGTGAGAGGAGTGTTAGTATGGATGGGAGGGGACCGAACAGGACAGGACAGGACGTCAGTTTCATCTCTTCTCTTCTCTCCTGCCAGCCAGGGATCATCAGTCAGGGCGAGTACAGGTCACTCCTCTTTCGAGGACCTGCAGGCGTTCCAGGAGGGAACCGACCCAACTATTGGGTTTGATCAGACACATCCTTGCTCACTTCCTTAAAGTGAAAGAGGAGGGTTCAGTGATGTCTGATTCTGCAGGTACAACCTCGGGCAGCCCCTCGGAGTCCATTCTTTGAAATGACTTCATGAATCATATTGTTGGGTGATGCAGGAAATCATTGACTTTAGTGACCCGATGTTCATACCCTCAGCCTCGATCCTGAACCAGTTTCTCTAGGTCGCGTAATGGGTTCCGGGATCCAAGGCATCAATTGCACCCAGTCCCATCCACACCCACCTACCAACCTCAGACAGTAGGTCCCTTTGGACCCACTCACTATCGCTAGGACGCTGATCATTGGTGCAGTGCACTTGGCATTGATACACCTTATATGCATAGTTTGGGGCTCCACATGGACAAAACAGCGATGGTATCCTACATCAAGAAGGAGGGTGGACCAAATCCTATCGCTGTCAGTTCTGGCGAAGCAAATTCTCCATTGGTGTCTGAAATGCAATGTGGAGCAAACTGAACCTTAGAGGGGTGCGGTACAGTCAAGCAAACGCCCTCTCATGCCTCCAGAGCCCGAATTGACAGGTACCCCAATGGGTATCCTCCAGACTGTTTCACTGTGGGACAGCCCAGTATAGACCTATTCGCCACACCATGGAATAGCAGGCTTTCAACGTATGTGACACTTGACTCCAGGAGCATGGGCCATGGACGCATTATAGATCCTGTGGACCCACATAAATGCATACGCTTCCCACCTTCCCGCTGATTCACCTGGGTACTGGAGAAACTTTAACAGGAGCACACTGCATCTTGACACTCTTTCTCACTCCACAGCTAATCATCATCCCCCGTTTGGCCAATATTGTCGCCCAGGGATCAGAAGGAGTTGCTTCTTGCGTCAGGTGCCCCCCTCAAACACATACTTAGGCCAGGCTTCTGGAGAACGCAAAACGTCTTTATCAATTATTTCCTAAGAAAACGCAATCCATTGAGGAAGGTCTTGTCAGGGTAGGTCCCCGTCATCATTGGTCAGACATTGATTGTTGGACCAGCATGGACGATGACAAGAATTCTAGCGAATAGGCGATATAGCAGTCTTGGCTACAGATTTGTATAATTTGTTTCTCCTGTCAACGTTCCTTGGACATTCCCTGGTCTCACTTTCGAACTATGCCTTCATGCAGAACTGTTTTTGGAATGCTAGTTACCCCAAAAATAGAGTTTGGGTCTAGCGTCCTCTGGCAATGGCAACTCCATCACCCTATCAGCAGTATGCTTTGACTATGGGACAACACTTACAAGGTAATACACCATTTTTACTGGTCTTAGCTAGGTGGTAGTCATAAGTAAAATTTGTCCCGGGATGGGAGTACTCTAGTATTTCTTCTTTGCTCGAAAACCCACCACCCCTCTGTGTCTGACTCTGCCTGTAGTTCAAATTTGTAATTTTTACTGACCGAAGTATATGGTGGGTAACTGAACATGGTGAATTTAGGCAGATGGTTTTTAATGTGTTAATCATGTGTTATGTGACCTTGTCCCAGATTTCTCTCTCCGCCATTGGCTGAATCACAGATTAATGCTTACAGTTCAAAATAGTCATTTTGACTGACCAGAGTCATGGTTGGTATGAACAAAGGTGTTTCTTGAATGAACTAGGTAAATAGGCGGGTTGAAAACCCTATGCCTAAGTTTAACACAGACCCTTTCTGATTTCTAACTAGGCCCAGGTTCTCACTCGACGTTTCTGATTTCTAGCCAGTCCCAGTTTACAGTAGAACTTCTGATTTCTAGCCAGCCCGTGTTTTTACATACCCTTTTCTGATTTCTAGCCAGCCCCATTTTCTCGCTAGAACCTTTCTGATTTCTAACCAATCCCAGTTTTACATATGGAGGTACATATCTTGAGACAGACATAATTTGCAGCTCGTATTTATTGATAAAATAGTACGATCGGAAAGCATAGACTTTTTCTGCCAGTACCAAGCTGAACAAAATGGTTATTGTTTTCCCTAGCAGCGAGATAATAGTACCATGTCACACTAATAAAAATGTTCCAGGCACTTGGCAAGAGATGGTGTTCCTTGCTGAGAGAGACCCAAGGCGGATAAGGAAAGTGGTACAAATGTGGTTGCATGATACACCATATATGTTAAGCAGAGCACTGCTATGGTAATAATGGCTCTGTTGGTAGCTGTAAGGTACAAAAACTCACGAAAAATAGAATAAGAACTGTCTTTTTACAGATCCAGGAAGAGTGGATAGTGGAAGCATATGGCATCAGATTATCGAGCAAAGCACTCTGGAAATATTGAACCACAGGGAATGAATTATTAGCTTTGGTGAATTCAGTACTTGGATTAAAGAACTTATCATTCAGATAAAAGGTAGTTGTTTGGTTGCCTGGAGAAACACCTCGCCAGGTGGATAGAATTCATTGGGGTAATATAATTTTATGTTAGTGAACAGACCAGGGAAGGTATGTGATCAATGTGGTAGACAGGGTAAACATTGTTCGAAATGCTATTCATTATTTTAATGTAGGAATCAATGGAAACTTAGATAGAACTCTCATTTGCAGCGGGTATTGAAGTAATTAAATTAGAAATAGAGCATATATAAATTGCCACAAAATGAGGCTAAATGAGCCTTCTAATTAGCCTTTCAAATTGAGAAACATGAGGAAATGCTTACAATTGCCAAATTAGTTAATTATTATACACAAATTGTAACAAGAAACTAAATTACCCTGCGCAATTTCCCAGAACATCTATGTAGTATTAATGTTTATTGAAATTTGTTAGGTAGTTCATAAGAAAAACAAACGATTACAATTAGTTAAATAATATGCAAATTAGATCGCATTTCAACTAAAATATTACCAGGTTTCTGCATTATCTCAGAGCAAATAAGTAACAAGTGTCATTGAAATATGTTGAATGGTACTCGAGGAACACAAAACAATTGTTTGGGCCATTGTTTATGCTAACTGAAAAGCGATAAACAAGTCTAGTTTAGACAGTCCTGATGTTGATTACAAATCACATACAAACTTACACAAAATGTTGTATTGTTTCATGTTTTTGTGTGAAATTGACTTAGGTATCTTCCTGCATTGCAATGAACGATGTTTTAAACTCAGGTGGGTCTACTACTGAGAACGGAACATCATGTGTCACCACGCATGCACAACCATTGTATTTGGCATCCTCTATCATCGTTATCACGTGATCACATATATATATATATATATATATATATTAAGCCAGTTGATTGAGTTGTTTATATTCTGATGCACCATGTACCAACATCTAATATACAGCTGAAAACAATTATTCAGCATATGATATCTGAGACAGTCATAATAATAAAATAACTTTCATGATAAACAATTTCTCACTTCCCAGTTTGCTGGAAAGATTGAGATGATCAGTGTGAGATCAAATCAATCCCATTGAAATGGCTTTGAAAAGTTTTCCGATTTAATTATTTTGAAATATAGGCAGAGACGTATTCAAAACTACAAAGTGGAATAAGAAAAATTAAATAAAAGATGGCTTCAGAGATAAGCAATAATGCCCCACCTGCAGAGTCGACAATATCAGACTAGAACAACGATCATGTTTAATCAATATCAATGCAGAAGTTTAGGAGGTGTCATAAATTCTCCCTGTAGAAGATGTACACAGGGAATTCACTACGGAGATTGTGTCAGCAGTGCAGACATCACCACGTTATTAACAAAATACCAACCCCTATGTGTTTGTTGACCTAACCAAGGCATTTTACACGGTTCCGGAGACTTCACAACGTCCGACTAGAGATGTCAGTGACCTCATCCCTACGTGCAAATGTTGCGTGAAGGTGAACGAACTTTAAATGTGTCATTTGACCCTCGTATGAACATTTCGGCTATAGTCTGTTATTAGCCAATTTAGATCGTGTTATAATTCAAAACATTGTCATAAGAGATCGGAAGTCATGGATATTTCTGGTAAAGTTGCTATAGTCACTGGTGGTGCTCAGGGAATTGGACGTGCTGTCACCGAATGTTTACTGAAGAAAGGGGCCAGGGTAAGTTCTAACACTTGTGTTTATCCAGTGGTACAAAATGCAGGTTACAGGTTCTGGTTCAAGTTACGGATTACTATTACCGATAAAATGTGAATTGTTGGAACAATTCCAGAAGCCTTAACTGCACACGGATGGTGACGTCATAAAATAATGCCCCCCCTCAATCGGGGTCGTTTGTTGGGAATATACGAATTTGTACATACAAATAACAATAAAGATACATACGACCTTACTGGTAAGTTGGAACAAATCGCGTCATAATATAATGATAATAACGGTAATAAATCCTAGCTTAACAGTTAAACCGAACGATCATATAGTCAGTCGAGTCACGCCAAGGGTCACGCACGTCGTTGCAAAATGGTCGTGTTGTTGAGAAAAAATTATGTTTCACTGCCACTTGTTTAATTATTTTACATTATTCCAGCTTACCAGCAGACATTTACTAAGATTGGTGATCTAAAATTATCTCCATGGGATGAGACAAGTCACTATATCAACAGGAATGTGCCTTAGCATTAGAATTAGGGTCGGGTCGGGTCAAGTATGGTAAACACAAATGGCAAACACCATATTGGTTCATAACTAAGATGTAAACTAACGGGTTATGACATACATATAGTTTAGACAAGCAGAAAACGCCAAATTGACAGTAATATTGACTAAATAATTGAGTAATGTAGTATATCTTCATATATATATTCTTGTCATTGTCTTGTGGGACACTTGGCAGTTTATCAGGATGTCCTATGACTACCAAACATGGTTCAATGGATTTATACAGTTGCATACAAATCCTCGTGATACGGATGACAGTGTTGGAAACTCCTACAGAAGATATGAAATATGTTAAAGACATTTACAATATATTAGAAACTCAAACTTTAACATAATCAACACAAGTAAATACTGCCTCCAATAGAAGCAAGTCAAAGAAAATCGGAATACGAACATCTGCAAATCACATGCACACGACCAATGGACACAGGAATAATTGCTGCTACCAAATTGGATCCCTTCGTTTGTATTGACCCCTAAATTTTGCTGATTCCCCCTTTCTTAATACCAAAATAATATATCGCCCCTTCTAGAATGTATTCGTCCACAAATTAATGAACATTTATGAGCATGTCATGAATAAATTAGCATAATTTAAGAAAAATGCATAAAGCGCACGTATGTTTTCTGGGATTATGTATAATGTTTTACACGACTGTTAGTGCATGGGGGTCATGACGTGCTCCCCACAAAAACAATGTTTTTATTTCATTGATTCGATAAAAACAACAACATGTCAGTCAGTTACCAGACGACTCATCGCGATTTGTGGGGAACAGTGTACATGGAATGTTTGCTTACCATTGTTTTTGCTGAGAGAAATATTGACCATTATATGAAAACACATATTTCCAAGTCTACCTACATCAGAATAAATTCTGAACATAGGACCTTCTGAACACAGGAATGTTTCCGTGTTGATAATGCACAATAAAAATAAACAAATGTGTCTGTTCTTTTGCTTTAACAGGGTGTTACAATTACTGATGTGCATGAGCAGAAAGGTCAAGAAACTGTCAATGAGTTCAGCCAGCAATACGACCAAAAAAGAGTCACATTTATGTATGCTGATGTCACTTTGAAGTCACAAATGGAAGGTACGCTGTCTGTCTTTCTGTATTTCTGTCTTTCTGTCTGTCTGTCTTTCTGTCTGTCTGTCTGTCTGTCTGTCTGTCTGTCTGTCTGTATATTAATTGCATAATTCACAGATGTTTTCAGACAAACAAAGACAACATTTGGGAGAGTGGATATTTTAATCTGCAATGCTGGTATTTGCAACGAATATGAATGGGAGAGAATGGTAGACATTAATTTCGTAAGTATAATACATCTCTATATTACTATGACCTGATGTGAGACATCATTGGCAACCATGTCCACCAAACATGAAGATGATATTGTTTTTAATTAAACACTTCGCAATGTGTGGTTATCTTAATCATGTGATATTATATTTGAGAGTTCGAATAACATGATACACTACATAACTTACTCTAATAATGTCATAATTCACATACTGTGAAATAGTTTATTTCAGCTGAAATTAATTTACGCTGGAAAGATTTTTTGCGTATTTAGTATGGAGTTTAATTTCATTGATTATTGCTGAATTTAATGTAAAACATAGGGAAAAAAGGTATATTCGGTGGATTTTATTTTCACTGAATCACCCCTTCAGTGAAAACAACGAAAATTAAGTATTCTACAGTATCATCATATTTATTATATATTGTATTATATATACAGGTCATATATGCTCAGTAATTATTATTAGTCCATAAGCCCTTAACCGATCTCATAGGGTCGATAAAAACGCACACACAAACCCGTATTCAATGAGAATAAATACATCGCCATAATATATGACAATGTTCATCAAAATAAGATATGACAAGGTTCATTGCCATAGATATGACATGTTACATCGTCATAACAAGGTACATCGTCATAAGATATGAAAAGGTACATCACCGTAAGATATGACATGGTACATCGCCATAAGATATGACATTGTACATCGCCATAAGATATGACATGGTACATCACAATAAGATATGACAAGGTACATCACCATAAGATATGACAAGGTATATCACCATAAGATATGACAAGGTACATCGCCATAAGACGTGACATGTTACATCGTCATACAAGGTACATCACTATAAAATATGAAAAGGTACATCGCTGTAAGATATGACATGTTTATCGCTTAATTTTGTTGTATTCGATTATTTATCCTTAATTTATTTTTACACATAGGATACTGTATTTATAAGTACAAGTGTTTGGGATATCCTAAATAGTACATTATGTTATGTTTATTATATTATTTGCGTTTTTTGCGGTGTTTCTCCTTCTTACTGGCGTCCGACTGTGATAGGTGTTGCAATATACCTTGCATTGTCGTGGCGAGCCGTGTGTATTTAGGACGACACTATGAAGATTATCATAATTATTAAATATATATTTATATCAATGCTTGTGTTTCCTCGAAAGGAAGTGTGGCTAGTCTGTACTGTAAAGGTTTTTGTCATATAAAAGTACATATTCACAGAGTTCGACATGTTACATCGCCGTAAAATATGACAAAGTACATCACCGTATACATGACATGTTGCAACACCATAAAAGGTATTATGTTACATCGCCATAACATATGACATGGTACATCGCCATAAAATACGTCATGTTACATCGCCATAAGATGTGACAACTTGAAGGTATATCGCCATAACATATGACATTGTACATCGCCATAAAATATGACATTGAATATCGCGATAAGATATGACGTTGTACATCGCCATAAAATATGACGTTGTACATCGCCATAAGATATGACATTGTACATCGCCATAAGATATGACAAGGTACATCACAATAAGATATGACAAGGTACATCACCATAAGATATGACAAGGTATATCACCATAAGATATGACAAGGTACATCGCCATAAGACGTGACATGTTACATCGTCATACAAGGTACATCACTATAAAATATGAAAAGGTACATCGCTGTAAGATATGACATGTTTATCGCTTAATTTTGTTGTATTCGATTATTTATCCTTAATTTATTTTTACACATAGGATACTGTATTTATAAGTACAAGTGTTTGGGATATCCTAAATAGTACATTATGTTATGTTTATTATATTATTTGCGTTTTTTGCGGTGTTTCTCCTTCTTACTGGCGTCCGACTGTGATAGGTGTTGCAATATACCTTGCATTGTCGTGGCGAGCCGTGTGTATTTAGGACGACACTATGAAGATTATCATAATTATTAAATATATATTTATATCAATGCTTGTGTTTCCTCGAAAGGAAGTGTGGCTAGTCTGTACTGTAAAGGTTTTTGTCATATAAAAGTACATATTCACAGAGTTCGACATGTTACATCGCCGTAAAATATGACAAAGTACATCACCGTATACATGACATGTTGCAACACCATAAAAGGTATTATGTTACATCGCCATAACATATGACATGGTACATCGCCATAAAATACGTCATGTTACATCGCCATAAGATGTGACAACTTGAAGGTATATCGCCATAACATATGACATTGTACATCGCCATAAAATATGACATTGAATATCGCGATAAGATATGACGTTGTACATCGCCATAAAATATGACGTTGTACATCGCCATAAGATATGACATTGTACATCGCCATAAGATATGACAAGGTACATCGCCATAAAATATGACATTGTACATCGCCATAAGATATGACATTGTATATCGCCATAAGATATGACGTTGTACATCGCCATAAAATATGACGTTGTACATCGCCATAAGATATGACATTGTACATCGCCATAAGATATGACAAGGTACATCGCCATAAAATATGACATTGTACATCGCCATAAGATATGACGTTGTATATCGCCATAAGATATGACGTTGTACATCGCCATAAGATATGACAAGGTACATCGCCATAAAATATGACATTGTACATCGCCATAAGATATGACATTGTATATCGCCATAAGATATGACGTTGTACATCGCCATAAGATATGACATGGTACATCGGAATAAGATATTACATTGTGCATGTTATGGTATCATAATATTGTACATTGCACTAAACATATATATTCTATGATATTCATGTACTGTGGATTACTATATGATTTTAAATCTATGCCTTCCAGGCTTCTACGATCAGAAACACATATCTTGCTGTGGAATATATGGGGACAAAGAATGGAGGAAATGGTGGAGTTATAATAATCAATTCTTCTCTTTTAGGTTAGTATTTCATCATTACTTTTTACCTGAAGTACATGATGTAAGAGCGCAGAAATTCTGTCGTTGTCGATGCTGAATCCGCCGTGAAACAGTTTTTACCCAAGTGTTTTCAATCTCGAATATCATACTTGTCAGTTTTGGATGACGACCAAGTTTTATAGCGTAAAGTGTTCTGTGTTTATTTTTCAAAATATTGATTAAATTTCATCTTCTTATGGCTGCAATATTTATCTGGCCATATTAAAATTACTGCACTATTATTTTAGAACTTATACATTTCATGTTATATTATTCAATAATAAAAATTAATACAGTACATATAATATTAATTAAAAAAACTCACTGCTTGGTATTTTACTTATATTTATATTATGTAGCACTATTATTTCAGAAATGTAATTTATGTTATATTATACTATAAGCAAATTAATACAGTACATGTAGTATTATTTGAGGAACATGAATAATAATTATTTGTTGTGATTTTGACGACAGAACTGTTCTTTTTTTTGCTTAAAACGTTTTGAATATAGTAATGCAATGTTTCAATGCCTTTTATATTTTATATGTATACAAAGTAAAGTTTTCTTTTGTTTGTTTGACAGGTTTGATACCGAATTCTATTATTCCAGTGTATGCAGCCGCCAAGAGTGGTCTGGTCGGATTTGCTAGAAGTGTGGCGGTAAGGCAAATCATAGATACCAAATTAAACTTAGGCATGTAGTGTTCGTATAAAAATACTAAATGAATGCAGTAGTATTCTCAGTTCTATAGGATTCCTATTGGGCATTTACGTATATGGATAACATTCAATGCGCCAGCAATGCTTATAGTCGCTGTTTTGTTTAATTTAAAATGATCTAATTATAAATGAAATTAATTAGAGAAATGGTATACCAAACAGTCAGATTTTTGTTGTTGTTTGCTGTGTATTTTATTCCCTTTCTACACAGTCTATGAAAAAAAATATGTATTTCTTGGGACATTATAAATACGCTGGATATTCGTACCATTTCTATTCAACATAGTACGATTCACAAACACGTGTTCTCACATTTGTTAACTTACGTCACTTCATAATGTGATATCAACCACAAGGCAAATAAAGATAACATACACGAGGGCAACTGTACATAAATATGACTAATATTTCAAATTTAATAACTCAATAATGGTAAAATGCGAATATGAATACTCACTGGGATATAAATAATATGAGCTGAATTCTTCGATATATCATATATGGATTTGGGCGTTATATTTAGTGTGTTGAATAACCTTTTAGATAAAAGACACATTATATAAGATATTGATAAAAACAAAAGTATTCCAAAGTGTGAACATTATTTTGTTCAGCACAAAAAGCTGGCCCAAAAATAAGTGTTTGTGAGAGTTGCGTGTAGGGGTGCATAGTGGGCCATTCTAGCCTATAAACTTGAATTTCTTTGGATGTCACCTTCTAACATAACCAAGTGATTTGAAATCTAATTAAATAAATTCCTTTCTTGACTATAAAAGCTCCGAAATACCAAACTATTGTAATAATCTCATCAAACCTCGAGTTACGGTGCCGTATATGAGGGAGGATGTATGGATATACATGAAAAAGATGTGTAATTATGATTTTAAATCTTATTTTGCAGCCTATGAATTACCAAAATTAGGTGAAAAAAGCCGATTTTTATTCAAATGCATGGTTTCTCCTAATCAGACGACTTGTGGAATAAGCTTATATGTTCAATAAGTCAGATGCGCCGCTAACACTGGGGTCGTTTTTTCTGAGTTGGTGATCGACGTATTGTTCGTCGCCACAAAGAACGTCCTATCGATCAAACACGGTGGGGTTTGTAGAAAATTGACCAAAAACTGGTGAAATCGGCTATGGAAACTAGACAGTGAAACTCATTTAAACAAATTCGTGATATAACGTAGTTAACCAACTGCTTATTGCGACGCTTAATGGTTAAACTGAACAATACGGTTTAATACATTCTTATTTATACCCGTTAGTTAACTCTTAGTAAAGTCCCGTAAGTAAGAAGTAACAGGTCAATCTAAATATACCAGTGTTTATTTGTAATTTGGCATTTGTAAACTTTTGCGAGAAAGTGTCTTACATTTTAACAATGATTTAATTTTAGTGTTTTATTGATATTAAAAAATGAGGAAGTAGAGATAAAGAAACATAATAATGTTCAAATGTTAAGTTAAATTAACAGGCGACACCTTTCTAAACCGTCAGTGATCAAACCAAATAGGCGTTGTGGTGGGATATTTGAGGTTATTGCCATTGTCATTCCCATCAAGAATATGTAAAATTAAATTCTTTAATGTCAATGTGAAAAAAAATTATGAATGGCAATATGGTAATTACGAGTATGGTAATGCTTGTGTATCTCATATTGTATCTCATTATATCTCGTATTATATCTCACCCATAACGTGTCTACGTGTCTTTCATTTAGTTGCTATATAAACTTTTTTTTTACGACAAGCTTTTTCAAAAAAACTACAATTGTATATTGTAATTTGTGGGGAAATCTGCAACAATCGACAAATAAATATATAATAAGTAAATAATCAGAGTATACGAAAGGAAAGGGAACGATAGACAAATTACAGTCAAGCGATGTGCTCTTAAATCTACAAAACATACTGTACGGGGATACGTTTGTTTATCTAATTGTCCAAATATTATTTACATTTGTGTTTTGCATAGTTTGAGCCAATGATGTCTGAAAACGCTATCCGTGTTGCAGCAATTTGTCCTGGTGCAGTAAACACACAAATTCGGAATAGTCTAATAACAAGATACGACGAAATAATGCAAGAACTAATGAAAACAGAGACATCTTTAGAGTAAGTAGTGGCATGGCATATGTAGTGTATATTTTATGAAAATTAATACCACCTGTGGAGAGGTGATACCATGCAATGCACCGACAGAAATTACAATGCAATGTGTCACGTTTATCAGGTATGAGCAATTCTTAATATAATCCTTGACCCTAAACATTTAGCATCTCATTACATGACACAAACTATATTTTCCTGAATTTTATCACATCAATTTATTAAAATCATAATGAAGTTACAGCCACAACTCAAAAATCAGATACTTTACGGAACCTAATTCTCTCAATCCTCGGGGGCGGAGCTACGTCACGGACGTTCTACGTTGCTAAGACGCGCACCATTGTACCACGTATTTCTATGGGCTTTGTGCGCGCTGCTGTGGAACGCCGGTGGAGCCGGTGAAAACTCGAGAAAACAACAAAAACTCAACTTTGAAGTAATTCTGAACAACCAAATTTATATATGTTACACGCGTAGGGCTAATATTGTTACACTGTTCAGGGAACTCTCAACAACCATCGCAAAGTACCGTTTTCTGCGAGTTTTGGTCTTTGTTTTCACCGCGAGGGTTGCCAGGCGGTAGAAAATGCCCGGATGTCCGCCCCCGAGGATAATAGTCTTTTCACCCTTTTCACATATGTCCTACTATACAAGCGTCTCGAAAACAATGCTTCAGGCGAGTAGCATAGCGCCCTCTATATTCAATCAAATTTGTTAAAACTATTTATATGTGTATGGTTTAGTAATCCTCATTTTTTGAACAAAATCTTTTCTTGGAATGATGATTTGCTCGTATTTTACGCTCGTTCAATAGAATACAAGAGCACCCATTCCTGATCAGAAATTAGGTGAATATCATCGGTTTTTCATTGTGGACTTTCACGTGAGACTGTGTTCAGTCAGGTCAGGTCAGCTTTGGCACGATTTGAATGAGCATGCCGACATGGTAGCTACTGGTGTGAGAATAATAAAATCCAACATCCTCAAGGGGCTAGGGTTATTTCTCAGAAGAATATTTGTCTCACACGAGCCACAGACAAAGAAGTCACTCATCTCAGGCCATTGGTGCATGGGATTATTTTTTTCCAATTCACCTCAAAATGTCTTATTAAACAGCGTAAACAAGTTTGATGCGTGTTCAGAGTAGTTACAAGCCTGCTCAATGTATTGCACCCAAACTACGGCAGTAAGAAAGATACCTGAACGCAAGATGGCTGTCATGTGAACCACTTTCTTTCTTTATTACGCATGCGCGCCGTAGCATGACAATAACAACTGTGATTTATCACACTCAACTCAGTGAATGTAAATTCAGATTTACAAATCGTACTCCCTATCATCCGCTGAATATACAAGTGCAAAGAAGATATAAATCAGATAACAAAATATTTAACTTCACTTTCACGCACTTGGTAACGACAATAATAATTTAAAGCGGGAGAGTCGTCACCTGCACATGCATCAGATGCCCATAACGTGCCATTGTTTACAAACAACCGTTTGCGTTTTTAGCGTATGTTGTTATCGTCGCTAGGGACTCAATTCTCGCGCGTGCGCAGGTAACGACCCTTCCGCTTTAAGTTTTTCAAACTCTAGAAAGCTAATTTTGTCAAATAAATGTACTCTATACAAAACGATTTTAGCATTAGAACACATTATGTAATGCTTTTCGTCACCAATTTCTGATGCATCACTCAATTTGCATATTCGCTCAGTTTGTGGAATGTTTTTGTAGCGTCCTTGTTCTATTGGTAAACTGTGATTTGATATGCTTAATTTTGTTATTGCTGATCGAATTTTATAGTTTATAATAAATTTTAGATAGTTTTCAAATTTGGAATTCTTTTGAATTTATTACTAATATTTTGTGTCATTCATTCTCTAATATAAATAACTTGTAATTTTGTTTTGATTTTCTTTTTATTCTTTTTGGCTTATTATCTTTAGCTTTCCTGGTTTACTACACTGAAGTACTTTTGACCATTCTTTTATAAACGTTAAGAAAGTTTTTTGCCCCATCTCACAGAGTTCAGTTTCATTTTGTAGTTTTGTTAAGGCAGGGGTTTTATCATTTTGTAATCTAGTCCAATATACTATTTAACTGGATGGGGTATCTACCTACCCAACGCACCTTGTATATTTGTATTTTTTATGAACCATCAGAATTTTAAATGCATTTTCTCATAATCTAGACTTTAATAATGACTTTAAAGTACCATTTTGTTCCAGTTTGTTAATGATATAGGCTCCCCAAACTGTATACCTTGTAAAATAAACCCTCCTCCCCACACTGTGTCAAATGCCTTGGTTAGGTCAACAAAGCACATATATAGGGGTTGGCATTTTGTTATTAAAGTGGCGATGCCTGTACTGCCGACACAAGCAAACAAATTATGACACTTCTAAAACTTCTGCATTCGACCATGATATTGATTAAACATGATCGTTATTGCCCATTTCTGAAGCCATCTTTTTTAAAGTTTTATTTATTTGTATTCAAATGTTTCAAATGCGTCTCTGCCTTTATTTAAAAATAATTAAATCGGAGAACTTTTTTCAAAGCCATTTCAGTGGGATTGATTTGATCTCACACTGATCATCTCAATCTTTCCAGCAAACTGGGAAGTGAAAAATCGTTTATCATGAAAGTTATTTTTATTAATATGACTGTTTCTGATATCAGATTTCATTTTTCTTTCAAGTCTATATAATTGTTTTTAGGGGTGGATACATTCTGAACAGTGTATCAGAGTATAAACAACTCGCGCCATGTATATCATGATCATCAACTGTCATAATGATAATATATACATTTGATATATTATTGTGTTATTTTGCAGACCGTATGTGATAGGTGATCACGTGGTAACGATGATAGAGGATGCCAAATATAATGGTTGTGCATGCGTGGTGACACATGATGTTCCGTTCTCAGTAGTAGACCCACCTGAGATTGTCCATTCACAGTGCAATTCTTGAATAAGATACCTAAGTCATTTCACAAAAAACATAAGCAATACAACATTTTGTGTAAGTTTGTATGTGATTTGTATTTTGTAATCAACATCAGGACTGTCTGAACTAGACTTGTTTATCGCTTTTCAGTTAGCATAAACAATGGCCCAAACAATTGTTTTTGTTCCTCGAGTACCATTCAACATATTTCAATGACACTTGTTACTTATTTGCTCTGAGATAATGCAGAAACCTGGTAATATTTTAGTTGAAATGCGATCTAATTTGCATATTATTTAACCAATTGTAATCGTTTATTTTTGTTTCTTATGAACTACTTAACACATATCATTAAAACTTGATACTACATAGATTGTCTGGGACTTTGCGCAGAACTAGTTAGTTTCTTTTTACAATCTGTGTATAATAATTACCTGATTTGGCAATTTAAAAGGTGGATAAGAACGCTCATTTAGGCTAATTTTGTGTAAATTTTAAATATGCTCTATTTCTGATTTATGTACTTCAATACTCGCTGCAAAGGAGAGTTCTTTATAAGTTTCCAACGATTCTTACATTAAAATAATGAATATCATTTCGAACTCACAATATTTACCCTGTAAATCACATATCTTCCCTGGTCTGTTCACTACCATAAAGTTATATTATCCCAAGGAATTCTATCCCCATGGCGAGGTGTTCCTCCAGACACAATCTATTTTATCAATAAATGCGAGCTGCAAGTTATGTCTGGCATACAATATATTATTATTAACAACTCCGTCTCAAGATAAATACCTCCATATTAGCCTCGCCAGTTTCAGGGATGTCCATCTGCTTGCCAGTAACTGCCTTTAATGGTGGTATTTGATGTTGATGGCTGAGTTTTCTTTTCGGGGAGTTTCGCTATCAGACTTTCATTATCACTATCATGTGACATAGACTCCTGCAACTCTGTGGCATAAGTACCAGCCCGCCCATCAGGACTAAATCTGGCTTTGTATGTGTACATGCTAAAAAGTTTACTGTGCATGTAACAGAACAGTGTGACCCAACTAATAACAGTATTTCCACAAATTGCTATTTAGGCATGTTGATAATGCGCCTGGAATAGAGCTAATACGTATGTTATAGACGGTACATAGTATAGATTTATAATATAGCTTGAATATATTTAGGAAATACACAGCATATAAATATATAATGCATACTGCAGATATTTAGAGTTTTTTACGCAAATAATTTTCACAGGTTTTTTGTTTACATTTCCATAGCAACAAACTGAAGATATAATGAACAAATAAAATATGTTATTAGAATAAGGTAACAAGACAGATTTCTATGACAGAAATAATTTTAATATATCTCACAGCAATGATTCACAATGATACAAACTCAAACCAAATACTGGTTAGAACTTCAGAAAACGTCTTGTATGAAACTGGGGTTGGTTCGAAATCAGAAAACGTCTAATATAAAGCTGTGACTGCTTAAAAATCACAAAGGGCCTGTGCGAAACTGGGGTTGGTTAGAAATCAGAAAAAGTCTAGTGAGAAACTAGGTTTGCTAGAAATCAGAAACTTCCAGTTCGAACCTAGTCAGTTGAATGTGAAAGTCGTCTTTGGGCACCTTTCACAAAATCAGTAGTTACAATGTCATAAACATATTAGGTTGTGGCTTTTCAAACGATGTTACTTCTCAAAAACATGTTAGAAACCTGTATTTCGTTTTTAGCAAAAAAAAAATAGTTATCAAATAATGGTTTTGACTAAACCTTAGAATGCCAAAGCCAACTTTTGTCACAGTTCAGAATAGAATACCTCGAACAATTTAAAAGTAACAAAGTATCTTCAGGATCTGTCTTGTCAAACAACAAGAAAAACTAAAGTCTTCAGCATATATGTACAGGAATTACATTTAAAAAGTAAACAAATAAAATAATCTTCTTTTTATTTTGCTGTTTGCAGGTTATCAATGAATTCTGGTCACAGAATAATGGTGGAAAAATCAAGACTCGTAAAGTGTTAGCAGTATTCAATCACAAAATAAATCATCATAACAAATATAAAGCTTTTAAAGAGTTAAAGAAATTGTAAAGATAATGAATGATGTGCGCAGGGAGTTCATTATTGTACTGTAGCATTATCAATAACAGTGCAACACGAACTGGAAAGTTTTGCAGCTACTGGCCCTGAAATCTGCATAATTATATAACATTCTCAAAATACATTTGACTATAGCTTTTCTAAGACTGCGATTTTACTGACAGATTGACAGATACATATAAAGAAGGCACAAGGTTTGATACATCATAATGATACATTGTATCAATTTTAATTTTACTTATTAAATATGCATTCAAAAATTCAAAACACATGTATTAAATGCTTCATGAATAAACAAGAATACTGCCAAAAACAGTAATATTAACATGACATCTTACCTTGCATGCTCATTTCATAAATCCTTTTCCTTATTTAAATCATCGGCAATGCAAAGTTTGGTGTGAGATTGGGTAACCCTTTTTTTCTGTTGAACAATCAAATCTTGAAACTGGTTGCCGATTGGGACAATAAATTTTTGAAATCACAATTTATGTATACAATATATACGTAATCCAGTGTCGTATTATCATTTTCCAATTTCAGTTTTAAACATTGCTACTTACTTCCAGATACATGTATATATACTAGTAGACTAGTTATTTGTAATATGTTTTTAGATTAAAGGTCAATAACAGTTATTAGACATCTACAGTTTCATGTGGACAAACAGTTCAGAGTGGTTGTCCAATTGGACAAAAATGTATTTTTTTTTATTTCAACCTCTATAATGTAGCATACCGGCTAACATACTAGCGTTTATATGCTTTACGATTTTTAGTAATAATGTTCCTTTGGTACAGTCATATCTTTGTGTTATTCCTTTTTGAGTACATCATGACACTTGAAATTCATTTTGTGGTATAATTATTTGTATCCAATCCTTGGGGCAGAGGTACATCACAGAATATTGTACTTAATGTATTTCTACGGTGTCTGTGCAAGCTGCCATGAAACGCTGGTCGCATAGCCATTGAAGATGGCTAACCTTCAGAAAACAGCTCAAACTCAACTTTGAAATAATCCTAAGCAACAATGTTGCACATGTAGGGGTAATCTTGTAATAGTTAACATTTTTTTAGCTCAACTGACCATATTTTTGTTGTGTACCTGCCTTGATGATTGTAGATAGGAATTTGTTCATGAGAAGTCTATCTACTAAAAACTATGCAAATTACCTACCAAAAACTATTTAACTGTTTAGGTGACTTTGTCATTTTTAGGGAAAAACCCTCTAAAATTCTAACCAGCTTTAATTTCAAATAGGATTCTCTCTAATTTCTAACCAGACCCAGTTTTGTAAACTGGACCCTTTCTGAATTTCACGCTAGACACTTTCTGATTTTTAACAAATCCCACTTTTCCACTATATGTTTACTACATCACCTACCTGCAAATCTGTGGAAATAATAAATTTAATTAAGCCTAATTACAGATTAGTGATTATGTAAAGCTGGTATGCATCACTCTAAAAAGGAGAAGTCCCCTAGCTGCAGCTAGCGATGTGTCTGATTCAGTGAGTGAAAAATCCAAGACGAGGCTCGCCTCCTATCACAGACTGAGGGGGTACGACACAGAAGGACCAGGGAGGTGGGAGGAGGATGACCTGTGCTGCCCCACCCATCCGGCAGGCTTTGGGTGTCCCATCCTTCCTTTGATCTCCCCCTAAGTTGATCAGAGGGAGAACAACTCACATCAGTGGAACAGGGGAATCTACCTCTCCTATGGAGGTGGACTTCTGGATGGGGGTGCTCTATGCGCTCTCCACCAGATTTCCCACACCTCGCTCAGCAGGGGGGGGGGGTCTTTGTCGTGTCCTGCCCCTTCCTTGTTGGGACAAGCACAGACTACCCAGCCAACTAGGGCCCAGCTGCCCCTTAACAATATGCAGTTAAGAATGCAGCTTGTGAACCAGGCAGTGATTGGCACAAGACTTTTGTTTCGTGCGGGCCAGTGGTGATCCCACCTCCCCTGATTGGGGAACAGTCTTTTAATTCCTTTTCACAGGCGCCCTCCTCTCCCACTGCCGGCGTGGAGACAATGCATTCTCTGGAGGGGGCTCAAAGGGCGATGCAGGGTGGTGATCGGTACCCTTCTGGAGACAAGGACAAGAAGACTGGTTTTGGGTCGGTCCTGTCTCATGCCTTCTGTCGGGGAGCCGATACCCCATTGGGGCTACACAAACCGTCGGATATTCGTACGATGCCACAGTCTCCTCAACAGGTTTCCTGCCCCGATCCATGTACCCATGCCTTTGTTAAGGTGGGTTATGCAGATTAGGGAGGCCATGTTGCATGGTCATTTGACCAGCACCAGAACCTGCATGTGTAGGCGCTGCGGGAAGAACTTAGGCCCATCAACTTTATGGAATGGATTATCTTGGCTTTGGAGATTGAGCTCGCCTTCTTAAGTTCAGGCTGTTTGAGAGCTGAGCAACGAACCACGATAATTGGGCAGATGGACCTTGGCTTGGCTGCACTATGTGCGACATCCTGCAAGTCCCTACTGCCTTTTTGGCAGGAGTGGTTTCCGTTGAGCGGGAGGCAGTACTGAGTCAGTGCACCTTTCCTATTCCAATGGGGGAACCTCAAAGTCTTGTTGAAGGCTTCATCAGCTGCCCAGGCATAGATGGTGGTTCAACTCAGAGTTCCCCACTCCGGAGTCATTGGGCTCAGTCTCCCCATCTTCGTCCTCTCGCACTGGAGGCTGGGGTTCATGAAGCTTTAGCTTCAAACCCCCACCTGCTCCTTCCCGTCAGATTGTGCCTCAGGCAACACACATCAGCTTGGCGTAGAAGAGTTTCCGACTCCTGGACGCTTGCAGTAGTGACTCTGGGTATCAGATTCCCCTTAGAGTGCAAAGTCTGCGAGTTTACCGCCTTTCCTTTTGCTTTGTGACCCAGCTGCTCCATCGATCATCAGTTTATCTGAACCCATACCTCAACGACTGGTTATTGTACAACCGAGATAGAGTGGTGTCAGTGGAGCATGTATGATTAACGTAAATGCTCCTCCACAAGTCCAACTCTATACCGTCCCGCAACTTAGTTAGTACCCGTTTGAACGCAGTCCGAAAACAGGGACCTATGTTGACCTCTGTGTGTCCCTGCTTCTGTCCGTGCGTCCGAACCTTTATCTCAGAAATGCCTGGACCAATCACAATCAAACATATAAACATATATTATACATATGCACATCAATTTGTTTCACGATTTTATTCAAGATGGCCGAATGGCAGCTTTTTTTGTTCAAAATCAAGCATTTATCGGCTGTTTACAGATGGATTGTGTTCAAACTTGATATATATGTTGGACAATATAGGACCTCGATGCACATAATTTTTTTTCAGATAAGATTCAAAATGGCCGACTGGCAGCCATTTTGTTTTAATAAATGTGGTTCTACTGCCATATCTCTGACTTGCTGTGACTGATTATGTTCAAATTTTAAATATTTATTATACATCATGTCATAGATATACAGATATATTGGTTTGACGATCCTATTTAAAATGGCCGAATGGTGGTAATTTTTGTGCTAAAAAATCATAAAATATCAAGCATTTCTTGCATTTATTGATAGATTTTGTTCAAACTTGGTACATACATTAGACATTACGGGTTCCTGATGCACGTTATTTTATTTTTTTAGATCGGATTCAGAATGGCTGCCTAGTGGCCATATTGTTTTAATGAATGGGCTATGCAGGAATTGATGTGCTTTATTGGCAAAATGACTTCATTTTGGCGTCTAGTTCCGTAAGCATTAGCAGCAGCAGTTGCTTACAGGACCACAAGGCCCCCATGTTGAACTTGATGTTCAGGGTTCAATTGTCGGACCAAGCTCTGGCGGCTCTCCCTTGATGGAAGGACGTCCGGAATTTAGAAAGGGGATGTCCTAGACCGGACGGCTCCCTCACTGACTCTCATTATGGATGTGTTGCTCCAAGTTGTTTTGAAGACTCTGATAGGCTTTTTTGCCAGGAATCTCAGGACGTGATTCTTAACCGATCGTCTTCCTACGCTTTACAAACATAGTAGGCATGGAGGGCCGCCAAGGAACGGATTCTATGACCTATCCGAGATCCGAGTTGGTACACAAATCGACCGAGGTGTCTTGGGACAGAGAAAAGTGCATGTTTAGCTGTTATGGGTTGGGCAAGCAAGACCGCCCAGCCTTAAATATATCACCATTTTACGTTGAATTGTTGATATGGTCGTGGAAGCGTACACTTAATGGCTTCTTCAGTGACCAGCTTGAAAACAACACCAGGTGAGGGCACACAAAGTGCGCGGGATAGCCAACTCTTTGGCCTTGATGTCTGGTGCTTTCCTTGAACAGTTGCTTCGAGCAGGGTTTTGGAGATCTCAGAATGCATTCCTTAATTACTACCTGAAAGACCTCCAATCTATGGAGGAGGAAGTCTACAGGTTTGGGCGCCAGAGGTGATGGGTCAGGGAGTGTTCACGGACCCATCTCGCACCACCAAGGACCCCTGCGCATGAAAGCATACTATTTCTGATTTCTAACCAACCCCAGTTTGACACAATCCCTTTTTGTAGCCTACCTCGGTTTCACAGCAGACCTTTCTGATTGATAACCAGCCCCAGTTTCACACATATCCTTTCTGATTTATAACCATACCCAGTTTCATACTAAACTTTTTATAATTGTTAACCAGCTCCAGTTTACAGTAGACGTTTCTGATTTCTAACCAAACCCAGGTTCTCTCTAAACTATTTCTGTTATCTAATAAGACCCATTTTCACACTAGACCCTTTCTAGATATCTAACGACCCCCGGTTTCACACTAGACGCCTTCTGAAATCTATCAAGCACATTTTAAGCTAGGCCCTTTCTGATTTCTAACTACTTAAGGTTTCACACTAGCTCTTTTCTGATTTCTAACCCTAATTCAATGTTTTCTCCGCATCAAGTGTGCATTGTAGCGAAACAGTGCGATTCAGGCAGCAGTTTTTTGACTGAGTTTTCTGAGGTACTCAACGTAAGTGCTGTCTGGCAAAATTACTTTGTTCTTATTAGGGATCCCTGTCTTTTTTAAATGGCACACACAAATGCATGCCTTGTTCATTTCTCAGTGTAGTTATAATGGAAAAGATGAAGGAAAAGCACTCAAAGAAAAGCTCCTCACCTGACTCAAAAAGTCCACTCGGTTTGTGGGAATTGCTACCAGGATTTCCTGGCTTAGAATGCACATAGCAAATGTCACCTTTGTTTAAAATGGTTCAGAGATTTGCCATGAGGGCGTGCCTGCGCTGTAATTGGTATCTCCTGGATAGTTTTCAAAATCGTGTTCATGATGCAGAGACTGGTCGTGTTGCCAATGCTAGTTGCGTGGTCGATTTAGGTGGCCCTGCGGTTGTGAGAATGTTAGTATGGATGGAAGGGGACTGAACAGGACAGGACGTCGGTTTCGTCTCTTCTCTCCTTTCCTGCCAGCTAGGGATCATCAGTCAGAGCCAGTACAGGTCCCTCCCCTTTTGAGGGCTCGCAGGTACAACCTCGGGCTGCCCCTCGGAGTCCATTCTCCAAAATGACTACATGAAACATGTTGTGGGAGTGATGCAGGAAGTCATCGGCACTAGTGACTCGATGTTCATACCCTCAGCCTTGATGCTGAAGCAGTTTCTCTTAGTAGTGTAATGGGTTCCGGGATCCTAGACAGGGGATCCAAGTCAACAACCATCCAAGTCCCATCCACACCCACTTACTAACCTCAGACAGGGGGTTCCTGTCCACCCACTCACCATAGCTATGACGCTGATTAGAGATTCCTTCCTCACAGGTTGGGACGTGCACCTAATGGACAAACAAACCCAAGGAATATGTCCTCTGCATTGGATTCAGGACCACAATATCAATTGACTCGAACAGAAAGCAGTGCACTTCGCATTGATATACTTTCTATGCATAGTTTTGGGCTCTGCACGGACAACACAGCGATGGTCTCCTACATCAAAAAGGAGGGTGGACCAGTCCCATCGCTGTCAGTTCTGGCAGAGCAAATTCTCCATTGGTGCCTGAAATGCAATGTGAAACAAACTGAACTTTTGAGGGGTGCAGATCAGTCAAGCAGACGCCCTCTCGTGGCTCCAGAGCCCGAATTGACAGGTACCCCAATGGGTATCCTCCAGACTGTTTCACTGTGGGACAGCCCAGTATAGACCTATTCGCCACACCGTGGAATAGCAAGCTTTCAACGTATGTGACACTTGACTCCAGGAGCATGGGCTATGGACGCATTATAGATCCTGTGGACCCACATGGTTACATAAGCTTCACACCTTCCCGCTGATTCACTGGGTACTGGAGAAACTTCGACAGAAGCACACCTGCATCATTCTCAGATGGTTTCGCCACTCTTATGGAAAATCAAGTTGTGCTGAAGACAGAAATCAGGTTTCTCGCCAAGAACCAAATCCCAGGGCACGATCCACAGCCAATCGTCATCCCCTGTTTGGCCAATATTGTAGCCCAGGGATCAGGAGGAATTGTTCTATGCCTGGTTCGAGCTTTGAGTTGCTATAAGAGTCGTGCTAGGCAGCCAAGGCAAGGCAGCAAGCACATGTTTATGTGTTATGGCCAGGGTAAGACGAACCAGCCTCCCCAACTTTCATTTCTAGGTGAATCACTTCATAGTGTTCAAGCTTTATGACCGATTGTCGTCCTTAGCACAGGGTCTACAGAAATACCAAGGACGAGTGCATGAGGTTTGTGCAATTGCTAACTCATTAGCTCTTGCGTCATGTACCCCCCCCAAACACATACTTAGGCCAGGCTTCTGGAGAACGCAAAACGTCTTCATCAATTATTACTTAAGCGAATGCAATCCATTGAGAAGGTCTTTTTAGGGTGGGTCACCATCATCGTGGGTCAGACATTGATTGGTGAACCAGCCTGATGACCACAGGAATTACTGCGAATAGGCGATAGAGCAGTCATGATTTCTGCTGTCAGAGCTACAACATTCTCAGGCCCCACTTTCGAACTATGCCTTCATGCAGAACTGTTTTTGAAATGCTGGTTACTCCAAAAATAGGGGTTGGGTCTAGCGTACTCTGGCAATGCCAACTCCGTCACCCCTCAGCAGTATGCTTTTACTATTGGGAACGACACTTACAAGATAAGACACCATTTTTACTGGTCTTAGCTAGCTAGGTTGTAGTCATAAGTAAAATTTGTCCCGGGATCGGAGTACTTGAGTACTTCTTTATTTCTCATTTGCTCGGAAACCCACCACCCCTCAGCATCTGACTCTGCCTACAGTTCAAATTAGTAATTTTGACTGACCGGAGTATATGGTGGGTAACTGAACATGGTCTCTTTCAACAACCCCACTTTCCGTAGCTATTGGTTTTAAGTCCTCATATACAGAGAAAACAGGGAGTGAACATAATACAAAATGGCACTGACCTCTTGACCTCGGTCATGTGTTACGTGACCCTGACCCAAATTACTCTCTCCGTCATTGGCTGAATCGCATATTATTGCCTACAGTTTAAAATAGTCATTTTGTCTGACCTGAGTCTATAATGGGTATGAACAGAGGTGCCTCTGGAATGAACTAGGTAAATGGGCGGATTGAAAACCCTATGCCTAAGTTTCACACAGACCCTTTCTGATATCTATCTAGGCCCAGGTTCTGACTAGACGTTTCTGATTTCTAGTCAAACCTAGTTTCTCTCCGATTTCTAGCCAGTCCCAGTTTACAGTAGAACTTCTGATTTCTAGCCAGCCAGTGTTTCACACTACCCCTTGGGCTAAGTTCTAACCAGTATTTGGTTTGAGTTTTATCTTTGTGAATCCTTGCTGTGAGATATATTGAAAATATTTTTGTCATAGTAATTAGTCTTGTTACCTTAGTCTAATAACTAACTATATTCAAACTAAATCTATACTATGTACCGTCTATAACATACGTATTAGCTCTATTCCAGGCGCATTGTCAACATGCCTAAACAGTAATATGTGGCAATTCTGTTATTAGTTGGGTCACACTGCCCTGTTAAATGCACAGTTAACTTTTTAGCATATACACAGTAAGAATATACAAAGCCCGATTTAGTTCTGATGGGCGGGCTGGTACTTATGCCACAGAGTTGCAGGAGGCCATGTCAAATGATAGTGATATTGAAAGTGTGGTAGTGAAACCTCTCGAAAAGAAAAGTCAGTTACTGGCAAGCCGTTGGTCATCCATGAAACTGGCGAGGCTAATATGGTGGTATATATCTTGAGTTGTTAATAATAATATATTGTATGCCAGACATAACTTACAGCTCGTATTTATTGATAGAATAGTACGATAGGAAAGCATAGATTTTTCTGCCAGTATGATGCTGCAAACAAGTGGTTATTGTTTCTCCTAGCAGTGAGATAATAGTACCATATCGTAAAGCGGATAAGAAAAGTGGTACAAATGTGGTTGGATCATATAC
The DNA here is from genome assembly GCF_978046115.1 of Saccoglossus kowalevskii. Classification (NCBI taxonomy): domain Eukaryota; kingdom Metazoa; phylum Hemichordata; class Enteropneusta; family Harrimaniidae; genus Saccoglossus; species Saccoglossus kowalevskii. The sequence goes on along the minus strand of NC_140650.1, from coordinate 11,534,164 downwards.
CATATACGTTTAGCAGAGTGCAACTGTGGTAATAATGGCGTTGTTGGTAGCGGTAGTTACAACGGGGAAAAGGTGAATATGTGCTGGACATGGACGCACAAAAAACAGAATAGGAGCTGTCTTTTTACAGATCCAGGAAAGAGTGGATAGTGAAAGCATATGACAGCAGGTTACTCGATCGGCAAAGTATGCTGTAAATATTGAGTCACAAGGAGTGTATAATTGGCTTTGGTGAATTCAGTACTTGTATGATAGAACTTATCATTCAGATAAAAGGTAGTTGTTTAGATTCAAGCGTCTGGAGGGACACCTCTCCAGGTGGAAGGAATTCCTTGGGGGTAATATAACTTTATGGTAGTGAACAGACCAGGAAAGATATGTGATCAATTGCGAGTTCGAAATGCTATTCATCATTTCAATGTGAGAATCAATGAAAACTTATAAAGTATTGAGTACATAAATCAGAAATAGGGCAAATTTAAAATTGCCACAAAATTAGCCTAAATAAGACTTTTAAATTGAGAAACATGTGAAAATGCTTAAAATTATTATTCACAGATTGTAACAAGAAACAGATTAGTTCTGCGCAATGTCCCAGGCCATATATATAGTATCAAGTTTTATTGAAATTTGGTAGTTCGTAGGAAAAAAGCTAAAAGATTACAATTGTCTAAATAATATGCAAATTAGATCGGATTTCAACTAAAATATAACCAGGTTTCTACATTATCCCAGAGCATATAATAACCAAGTTTCCTTGCAATATGTTGAATTGTACCCGAGAAACAAAAAAAAAACTTGTTTGGGTAATTGTTTCTGCTCACTGAAAAGCCAGTCTGACAGTTCCTATGTTGATTACAAAATACAAATCACATACAAACTTACACAAAATGTTGTATTGTTTCATGTTTTTGTGTGAAATTGACTTAGGTATCGTCTTGCATTGCAATGAACGATGTTTTAAACTCAGGTGGATCTACTACTGAGAAAGGAACATCATGTGTCACCACGCATGCACAACCATTGTATTTGGCATCCTCTATCATCGTTACCACGTGATCACCTATCACATATGGTCTGTAAAATAACACAATAATATATCATATTTATATATTATCATTATGATAGTTGATGATCATGATATACATGGGATGAGTTGTTTAGATGGCTTCAGAAATAGAGAATAATGCACCGTCTGGAAGGTCGCCAAAGATAGACTAGAATAACGAGCATGTTTAATCAATATCCTTGCCGAATGCAAAGTATTGGAAGTGTCATTTCCTCTGTAGAAGACGTACACAGTTAATTCACTAAGGAGTTTGTGTCGGCAGTAAGGCATCATCACGTTACCCCGTGCTTGGGCCTAGAGTAAATATGTATTTGCTGATACTAGTGAAGTTAAATATATTGTTATTTGATTCATATCTGCTTTGCACTTGTACATTCAGCGGATGATAGGGAGTACGTTTTGTGATGCTAAATAATACATTCACTGTGTTGAGTGTAAGAAAGTGGTTCACATGGCAGTCATCTTGCGTTCAGGTGTTTTTTTACTGCGTAGTTTGAGTGAAATACATTACAGGTGGTGACGAGTTTGGGGATCATAACATTAGGACACTGAATCAGAAAGCTTCTAACCAAGAAGGCCTTGACTTTCAAACAGGCGGGCAGTAGTGTAAACAAAGTAGTTGGTAATGGTAGTGAAATGAAATACAGACACAGTAATCGTGATAGGGGGAAATCAAGAAATGGCGGATTCAAAAAGAGTCAACCTACACAGGTCAAAAGTCATCTCAGCCAGAATTTGACCCCTAAACTATGTTGGAGATGGGTTTTACAAATCACGATGCAAGTTCTTGTTGATTTCGAATAATTGTCATACTAAACAAATGTGCCATTCATAGAAATATGTCCATGACGTGACCTGTACTACCAGTGACAGAGACAAAACAAGTTCTGATGATGAACAATTGAGAATTTACACAGTATATACAGTTTGTAAGGGAAAGGAGGAACTTTCCAGTATACATGAACAATTAGAAATTGAACATGTATGATTGGATATATTGAAGTTGACACTGGATCTAGTGTATCTGTGGTATCCAGTCAGTTTTACATTGATCATTTAAAACATTTATCCTTGTGTAAAACTTTAGTTACTCAGAAGGACTATGTAGGCAATCCTATAAATGTATTAGGGGAATGTAAGTTGAATGTTATAATTGGCAGAGTTTCCAACTTCCATTGTTAGTAGTTGAGGATAGGAAACATCTAGATAGAAATTTGCCTAAAGTAATTAGACTGCACTGGTCTAATCTATTTAAAGTCAACTGTGTGTCTAGGGATACAACTAATTCAAGTAATACTCGTACATATTCAGAATCCGGTGCTTTTCCACCACAGAGTATTAGGAGGGAATCCGTTTGTCTATGGTTTAAACAAGGAAGTTAGTTCCGATCCTTTTAAAGGATTTACAGCATCAGTAAACTTGAAAGAGGGCACTAAACCTATTTTTGTAAAGCACGACTTGTTCCCTACGCGTTGAAAGATGCAATTGAAAGGCAATTAGATGACCCAGAGATAGAAGGAAAAATATATCATATAGTGATTAAGCCAGTCCCACTGTAAATGTGCCCAAGTCAAACGGTTCGGTCAGAATTTGTGGCTATTATAAAGTGTCTGTAAATAGAGTAGTAGAGGTAGATCAGTGCCCACTTCCTTCACTGAAAGACTGTTTTTGGCAATTTTCAGGTGGGAGAATATTCAATAAATTAGATTTAAAACAAGCCTATACACAATTACAGCTAGATCCCGAGTCCCAGGAATATTTGACCATTAATACTTATATCGTTATAAAAGATTGAATTAAGGAATTGCAAGTGCACCAGCCATTTTTTAGAAAACTATGAATAAAAAGTGGCATTCATCGTGTTATTTGTCGCATAGATGAGTTTTCAATCTCTGCAGGTGATGACCAAGAATATGACATTATATTGTATCAAGTACTCAGACATTTGGAGAAACATAATGTAAGTTTGAATGTAGCCAAGTGCAAATACCTTGTGACGAGTTTAACTTTCCTTGGACATCAGCTGCATAGAGAATGTATTAAGCCACTTGACGACAAAGTAGAAGCCATTGTAAAAGCACCCAACCCAACCAATCAAAGTGAATTGAGAGCTTGGTTGGGAATGATTCAGTTATATTCGCGTTTCCTTGGCAATTTATCATCCATGTTGAATCCATTAAACAAATTGTTACAGAAAGGGGGTTGCCTGGAACTGGAGTGAAAGCTGTGAAGCAGGCATGACTAAATGTAAGGAAGTCTTACTTAGTTCTGATGTACTAGTTCATTATGATCCAAAGTTACCAGTTATGTTATGTTATCCTGTGATGCATAACCCCATGGAGTTGGATCAGTAATTGCCCATGTGATGGTAAATGGATCTGAGAGGCCAAATGCCTACGCTTCCCGAACATTGTCAGTAAGTGAAAGAAATCGTGCTCAAATCGAACGGGAAGCTTTGGCTATTATATTTGGTGTGAAAAAGTTTCACAAATATTTACATGAACGGAATTTTATCTTAGCAATAGACAATAAACCACTGACGGCAATTCTTGGTCCAAAATCAGGCCTTCCACTAATTGCAGCTGTTTGAATGCAGGATGAGCTGTACTTTCGTCTGGTTACCGTAAGCAGACTACGACAATGCAGATGCTCTATCACGTCTACCCCTACCGATGAAACACAATTCTGAAGATGGCAGAATTCATAAAATTTCTTGTATAGATGATTTACCTTTGAGACCAAGGGATGTGGTCAGGACTACTATGAAAGACCCAGTTCTCACCAGAGATCATGATTTCATAATACATGGGTAGCCTGATAAAGTGGATGAAAAGTTCAAACCATACTACAATAGTCATTATAAACTCTGAGGCGAGTGGTGATTCCTACGGTGTTATGCCTAAAGAACATTTGGGAATTGTCCGATCCAAAGCCTTTGCCAGAAGCTATCTATGGTGGCCTAGACTAGACGAGGATCTAGAATTTATGGTAAAATGCCCAAATGTATGTATGGCAGTACAAAAAAGTCCACCAAAATCACCCTTATATCCCTGGCAGTGGGCCAGTCGCCCATGGCAACACATTCATATAGACTTTGTCGAGAACTACCACTTCGGCCGAGACCATAAAGAAATTACGCATAGTGTTATTTTAGACTTCCAGAGAAAATAGTTTCTGATAATGGACCTCAGTTGGTGTCAGATGAATTTGAAACATTTCTGAGAAACAATGGTATTCAACACAATTTGGTACCTATCAACCATCCAGCATCCAACAGAGAGTGGCAGAGAGAACTGTACAAACCATGAAATATAACTTGACTAAAAAAGTGTTAGATCCCTGCAAAAGTTCTTTATTGCATCAATTAGCTGTATTTCTTCTAATATATACACCTCATTCAGTTACTGGTCAAACTCCAGCCTATTTATTTTTGAGGAGGAAATTGGAAACCGATTTATCCTCTTAAAACCTAATCTCGAACAGACCATAAATAAAAAAACAGGATAAACAGGTTCAATATCATGATAAGTCAGGAGTAAAAAATACATCAAGTTGATGTGGGGGAAAAGGCGTATGTAAAGAAATTTCGAAGAAATGGTGATAGGATTAGTTCCTGGTATTGATCAACGTACTGGTACCTTAATCTATAAGGTAGATATCAATGGTATCACAAAATTGATTCACATGGAACAGATTCGGGCATGTACTCAGACTTACATACTGTTGAATTTGGTGTCAAACAACCTAACCATTCTAAACCTGTTCCAGATTCCTCTGATAAGCACTACAAGTCTACAATATATAATAGCTCTGACATCCCTATTATCACAGACTTGGCTGCTAAATCTAGTGACATTTCAGATATGTCAAAATCTCCACCTACTCCTGTTCAAACTTCAGAGTATGTGGTAACACGGAGTGACAGTTGCACAACTAAAACAGTAGGAACTGTTGAACGACGTTATTACCCATTGAGAATGAGAAAACCAAAAGTGTTGTTGGATTTATAAGAAACATTTAAGAAAGAAAGAAAAAAAGAAAGAAAGAAAGAGGTACACATTGCAGCCATCTTGCGTTCAGGTGTTTTTCTTACTGCCGTAGTTTGAGAGCAATGCATTAAGCAGGCTTGCAACTACTGTTATTTTGAGGTGAATTGAAAAAAAATCCTATGCACCAAAGGCCTGGGATGAGTGATTTCTTTGTCTGTTGCTCGTGTGTTGCTCTTCTGAAAAATCATATTAGGCCTTTGAGGATGTTCGATTTTATTATTCTCACACCAGTAACTACCAAATCTTTCAAATCATGCCAAAGCACTGATGTTATTCACCTAATTTCTAATAATAAAAATGAATAGTTAATTTTGTATTCTATTTAATGAACGAACTTGAAATACGAGCAAATCATCACTTCCAAAAAGAAATTTGTTCAAAAAATTAGGATTACTAACCCATACAGATATAATTAATTTTAATAGATTCGATTGAATATAGAGGGCGCTATGCAACTCGCCTGAAGCATTGCTTTCTAGACGCTTGTATTGTATACATACCAGTCAAAACTTATGTGAAAAAGGTGTTCTATTCAAAAAAGCAACAATTATTGAGAGAATTATGTTCCGTAAAATAACTGATTTTTGAGTTGTTGCTGTAACTCCATTATGATTTTAATAAATTGATGTGATAGAAATCTGTAAAATAGAGTTTGTGTTATGCTTATAACAAAGGAATTGCTTTGAAACGCATTCAAGTTATAACACCTGATATAATCAAAACACTTTGAACCTATTAACACAAAAGTGTCACTGATTCCATTCAATTCCATTGTTTTCATCTAATCTTGTTGCGTATTGGTGGATATCACTTTGTTCATAGTAAAATATAGTCTTTAATGAGATGCGAAATGTTTGGGGTCAAGGGTAAACATTTGCTCATGGCTTAATAAACGTGACACATTACATTGTAATTTCCGCCGATGCCCGTGCATTGCATGTTGTCACTTCTCAACTCTTCTCAGGTGGTATTAATTTTTATTAAATACACACTACATAGACACAGCCACTACTTACTCTAAAAATGTCTCCTTCTTCAACTTTTCTTGAACTATTTCGTCGTATCTTGTTATTAGGGTCCTCGGAAGTTGGGTGTTTACTGTACCAGGACAAATTGCTGTAACACGGATATCATTTTCAACCATTATTGGCTCAAACTATTAAAACACAAATGGTAAATAATTATGGTACAGTATGTTTTGTAAATTTAAGATCATATCGCTTAACAGTAATTGGTCTATCTTTCACGTATACTCTGATTATTTACTTAATATATATTTATTTGTCGATTATTGGAGATTTCCCGAACTTACAATATTCAATTGTTTTATATTTGGAAGAGGTTGTCGTACAAAATAGTTTATATAGCTACAGAAAATAGACATGTTATGGGTAGATCAGATTCGTAATTACCAAATTGCCATTCATAATTTATGTTCATTTTTCTTTGACATTGACATTTAAGAATTACATTTTACATATTCTTGATGGGAATGACAATGACAATAACCTCAAATAATGACCCAAGTGTGAATCATGAATTATGGAACAGCAAACATGAAAACGACAATCATCAAGGATTCATGAAGAGTACATAAAAATATCAACGACCTAATATATCCAACACAACGCCTAATTAGTTTGATCACTGATGGATTATAAATGTGTCGCATGTTTAATCTAAATTAACATATGAATATTACTATTCTTCTTCATGTCTACTTCCTCATTTTTTTTATTATCCATAAAAAACTTTATTAAAATTAAATCATTCTAGAAATGTAAGACACTTTCTCGCAAATGCTAAACTACATTTAAACACTTGCGTATTCAGATTTATCTGTTACTTCTCGACGAATCAGAATGTGCCCTTGTGGGACTTTACTAGGAGTTAACCAGCGGGTATAAGGATGGATTAAACCGTATTGTTCGCTTTAACCAGTAAGCGTCTGAGTAAGCAGTTGTTTAAATGAGTTTCACTATATAGTTTACATAGCCGATTTCACCAGTTTTTGGTGAATTTTCTACAAACCCCACCGTGTTTAATCGGTAAGACGTTCATTCTGGCGACGAACAATACGTCGATCATCAACTCAGCAAAAACGACCCCAGTGTTCACGGCGCACCTGACGTCTTGGACATATAAGCTTATTCCATAGCCCACCTGATAGGGAGTAAGGCATGCATTTGAACAATATTTGAAAAACTTTATTTTGGTAATTCATAGATAAGTAATTACAAATAAGTAATTACACATCTTTGTTCTGTATATCCAAGATACATCTTCTCTCATATTAGACACCATAACTCGAGGTTTGTTAAAAATCCAAGGTGGCAACCAAAGCAATTCAAGTTTATAGGCTAGAATGGCACCCCTACCCACAACTCTCACAAACACTACGTTTTAGTGATTTTGTTTGGTTATGCTGAACAAAATAATGTTCACAATTCAATAGTTTGGAATGCTCTGCTCATTATTTGTATATTTTTTTTATTTTCCAAGTCGTATATAATGTATGTATTATCTAATGTAACACCAAAATCCATATATGATACATCGAAGGAGTCAGCTCCTATTATTTACATCCCACTGAATATTTATAATCGGGTTTTACCTTCATTGAGTTATTAATTTTTAAAATATTTTCTTATATGTGTAGTTGCCCTTATGTATGTTATTTTTGTTCGCCCTTGTTTGCTCATATAACAGTTATTATTGTCGTTACCGTGTCTTGATCTAAAGTTAATATGAGTCTGTTAACATAACTGAATAACAATTGTACGTTGCTACCAGTTAACAGCGCGGAGAATGGTTGAACAAATGTGCCGAATGTTTATCTTAGACTAAAGTTCTGGATAGTTTTTATAAATATTTAATATCTCATTATGGAGTAACATTAACAAATGTCAGAACACTTCTGAGTAACTGTGCGCTGTGATATGTTCCCTCTAACCTCTCAGCCATTTCTGATTGGAAAAAATTACAATATGGGGTTATGCGAAAACTGTCACGTTGTCTGTATATTCAGATATCACCGACACATTGTTGTGAATCGTACTATGTCGAATAGCAATGGTACAAAAATATGATTTGCTATACCATCTTCCTTCTAATTAATGTCATTTATAATTAGATTAATTTAAATTAAACAAGGCAGCCACTATATGCATTGCTGGCATGTTAAATGCTCATATACGTAAATGTCCAATAGGAATCCTATTGAACTGAGAAGACAACTGTATCCCGCTAGTATTCCTATACGAACACTACATTTGGTATCTATGATTTGCCTTACCGCCACACTTCTTGCAAATCCGACCAAACCACTCTTGGCGGCTGAATACACTGGCAAAACAGGAAGCGGTGTCAAGCCTATCAAAAAATGTGTTTAAATCATTATAAGAAATCTCTATATGAAAACAGGTTGGGCAGAATTTGTTTGTTTTTTACTTTTATTGCTTATTATGTCTCTAGTAACGTCTAGATTGTCACGAATAAAATTTGTCTATGTATGGAAAAATAAATATAAAAAGACCTTGAAACATTGCAATACTATATTCTAAACGTTTTACGCAAAAACAAAATATTCTGAACAAAATGGAACAATGAAGTCCTCCTAATCACATAAAAACAATTAAAATTCATGTCCCTAAAATTATACTACATGTACTGTATCCACCTCAACGCCCCCTATAGTTTAATATAACATACATTATATAACAGTTCAAAATATAGTAGTACAGCATAATGAGCAAAATGTATGAACAATACAATCAGTGTGATCCTATATTAATACTACATGTACTGTATTAATCTCGATGTATCATACACATATAAGTATCTTACATAATAATTTAACATGAAATATTTAAAAGTTCATAAATAATAGTGCAGTAATTTGAATATGGCCAGATAACAATTGTAGCCACAAAAAGAAGACAATTTCAAATGAAATTTAATCAATATCTTGAAAAATAAACATATAACACGTAACACTATAAAACTTACTCGAAAGCCTAAACTGCTCTCAAACTCGAATATCATATTAACCAATTAGATAAAAAGGACAGAATTTCTCCGCTCTTAAACACTGCACTTCAGGTAAAAAGTGGTGATGAAATACCAACCTGCAGTAGAAGAATTGATTATTATAACTCCACCATTTCCTCCATTCTTTGTCCCCATATATTCCACAGCAAGATATGTGTTTCTGATTGTAGAAGTCTGGAAGGCATGGATGTCAAGAACAGTACATGAATAACATAGAATATAAGTTGTATGTTTTAGCGCAATGTACAATGTTATAATTAAAGACGATGTACCTTGTCATATCCTTATGCGATGTACCATATTATGCCTTATGGCGATGTAACATATTATGTTTTATTGTGATGTACCATGTCATATCTTATGGCAATATAACATGTCATATCTTATGGCAATGTAACATGTCATATCTCATGGCGATGTACCGTATCATATATTATGACGAATGTAACATGTCATATCGTATGACGATGTGCCATATTATATCTTAATATTTCAAAGTATTTATTCTCATCGAATACTGTTTTTTGTGTGAGTTTTCATCGGCTCTATGATACATCGTAGTATTAACTCATAACAATTGTTTCTTCTAATTTGTAGTTAGTTAGTTAGCTAATCAGTTGAGGACATTACTAGCCATTATAATTTTATATATGGTCTGATAATAATCACAAAGCATATGACCTGTATATATAATAATGTATATAATACATTGATGATATGTGAATTATTATATTTTGAGAATGTAGAAGTTATGTAATGATAATAGCATTCCCATGAAATCACGTGATCAAGATAACCAGACACTGTAAGGTTTTATATTAAAATCAATATTGACATTACTGGAGTTTCAGATACTCGTTTAAAACACGCACATTCTGCTAAGTACTATAAGAAGACTATGAGAGAGAACAATTTATTAAGAACTAATTTGCTTGCGCGAAAAAAATTCACCCCGTGTAACCCAATATCTCCACATGTTTGGTGGACATAGTTGCAGGTCATAGGTCAGGTCATAGCACATGAGACATAGTATACTTACGAAATTAATATCTACCATTCTCTCCCATTCATATTCGTTGCAAATACCAGCATTGCAGATGAAAATATCCACTCTACCAAATGTTGTCTTTGTTTTCCTGAAAACATCTGTTAATTAAACCAAATAAATAGTCGTCAAATTATATGTAAATATGATTCGAGAGTTCGGCAAAAATTCTACAAATTACTGAAAATATAGAAGGCAGGCAGACAGACAGATAATTGGGCAGAAATAAGGGCAGACAGAGAGACATATATTCAAGGACAGTCAGACGTACATACATTTCTGTTTTTATTGCCGAGTTAAAAAATACATTACTTAATTACAAGTTTAAAAAAGTAAAAAGTAAAAATGATCAAATCAAGGCAGTGGTATCAAATTAAAAGTATTTAGTCTAGTATATGACCAAATATATTGAAATCATGACATGTAAGTGGTCGTATCACAGAGTGAATGTCAATAACGATACGAAATGTTCAATGTTCACGTAATACTGTCAGATATTTGAAGATCTTGCCCATTGACTGTTGCGATTGCGTCGTCGATTTATTACTTTTCGATGAATGACTGGATGGAGTGGTTGAGTAAGTGGTACTTGACCTCGTTGATGACTCGGTTGCTGACACGTGGTTTGAAACAAAACATTGCATCAGTAACATCAAGCTTATTTAGTTTATTGTGGCGTGTAAAATGGATGTAATATGGTTTGTTAACGGGTAGCAAAGCAAACTATGACTGTTATTGACGTGTCTTTTCTTTGTCAAAAAGGATTCAGCCTACGTTGTTCCAAATAATGTCAAGTGGTTTATTGATTTTACAGTAGACACACGCTTCACTGCAGTGGAGAGCTCTTCAAATGATAACAGCGTTAATGTTCACAGTCTTCTTTAGAAGTTTCAGACAACTGGGAGAAATCCTCCGACATTTTATTTTGGCATTCAACTGAAACATGTTCAGGCGAAAAAAGCTTTGAGTACACTACCAGGCGAGTCAGTAATTGTTTTCCCTTTATGTTTTTTTGAAACATCAAAAATAAAATGAGGTGGGGCATCATGTCGTTAGGAATTTGGTGACAAGCTCTAATGGCTGCGCCTTTAGTCTTCGATTTGGTAATATTCTCAAGCAATGTCCTTGTCTCATTAATTAATTTTGGAGTATAGAACGGTTTGTTACATCGTTTTCTAAGACTGCATTTTCACTAATAAGTTTGTGTTTCATCATACCATATTTGTAACTCAGCTTTGAAGTATATTGCTTAGTTAGCTCTTTGATTTAATTTACTAATGTCCCACCACCTTTGAATGGAATCAAACCGCAACTTCTGCTTTCTTCAGTAAGCAACTATTAATCGTGTAAAATAGTAAAGTAGTCTTAATAATATAGAAGACTGGAAATGCAGACAGACAGAAAAAACTGCGCACCTTCCATTTGTGACTTCAAAGTGACATCAGCATACATAAACGTGACTCTTTCATTGTCGTATTGCTGGCTGAACTCATTGACAGTTTCTTGACCTTTCTGCTCATGCACATCAGCAATTGTAACACCCTGTTAAAGACAAACAGACAGTCATATTTGTGTATGTGTAATAATTGTGCATTATTAACACGGAAACATCCTGCGATCGGAAAGTCAGAATTTATTTAGGAGGACTTGGAAATATGTGTTTTCTTATAATGGTCAATATTTCTCTCAGCAAAAACAATGGTACTCTATGTATACATTTTACAAACGTATCCCTTAAGCAAAAACTACATGTATAATCCGATTATGAGCCATCACTGTTCCCCACAAAACTCAATGGGTCGTCTAGTAACTGACTGACATGTTTTTGTTTTTATTTCATCGAATGAGTGAAGTTATCTTTTGCCTGTACAACAACTCTCAAAGATCATCTCCCCGACCTTGATTAATGTTTGCTATCATAGAATTTTAACAGAACAAACGTCAAATATTACACGGGATATTCGACAAATGTGAAAGTTTTTTTTTTTCAATCCATAATAAATATCTTGAATCATTCTTCCTTCATATTTAGGATGGACCATTAGAAGGTTAAGCGACACTTTTTCGGCATACACAACTCTTAATCAAGCTTTTCATTTTTTCATTTGTCAAATAGTCAATTCCATTATAAATTGTGTTCATTCTCATTTCTTTACAACGAAATAATGACCCCCCCTCTTATTTCCAGCAAAGCCAGACACATGGCAGGTACATCACGCTAATTACAGGTTCGGTTTACTCATAAATCCATAATGCACACTGCTCTGGTTTATAGGCTCCAGTTTATTCCTTTAAGTATTCATTCCCATGCAAAATATAGCATTTTTATTGAAATATTGACTCGGGTCAATTTATTTTCTATTTACGACCTTAACAACAAGGAACGTTAATGCCGCCTGTGGAGATGGAAATAGTGTGATCTTTAATCGTTTGAATAGAGCGAGATATAAATAAAACATTTTGTGTAGGGAGCACGTCATGACTCCTATGCACTAACACGGCGACATTTACACATGAACAGTCTTGTAAAACATTGGACATAATCCCAGATTATGCATGTTTTTTTTTAAATTATACTTATTTATTCATGACATGGCAATTACTGTGCTCATGAATGTTCATTAATTTGTGGGCAAATACATTCTAGAAGGGTCGATATATTATTTTGGTAGTTAGAAAGGGGGGAATTAGCAATCTTTAGGGTTAATATAAAATAAGGGACCCACTGTGATAGCAGCAATTATTCCTGTGTCCATTGGTCGTGTGCATGTGATTTGCAGATGTTCGTACTCCGACTTGCTTTGACTTGCTTTTATTGGAGGCAGTATTTACTTGTGTTGCATTATGTTATTGTTTGGAATTGAGTTTTTAATATATTGTAAATCTCTTTAACATATTTCATATCTTTTGTAGGAGTTTCCAACACTGCCCTCCGTACCATGAGGATTTGTATACGCCTGTATAAATTCACTGAACCATGTTTGGTAGTGGTAGTCGCCGGTCTTCTGATCAATAAACACACAAGTGTCGCACAAGACAATGACAAGAGTATATATCTATATATAGATATATACTACATATTTCAATTATTTGGTCATTATTACTGCCAATTTGGTGCTTTCTGCGTGTCTAAACTATATGTATGTCATGACCCTTTAGTGTATGAACCAATATGGTGTTTGCCATTTTTGCCATACTTGACCCGACCCAAATCATAATACCAAGACACGTTCCTGTTTATATTGTGACTTTTCTCATCCCATTGAGATAATTGTATCTCAATAATGATACTCTCTTGTACAATGTCTGCTGGTAATTTGGAATGATGTCAAATATAAAAAAGTGGTGGTAAAACAGAATTTCCTGAATTACAAGCTGTTAAATTGAGAGAATTAATGTATCTACAAATGTTGGTCATGTATTTGCGGGTAAATACCTGTCGTTTAATTAATTTTCACCATTACAATTTGTTAAATTGAGAGAATAAATGTTTCAACAAATATTTTAGACTTATTTTGGTATAAACAATTTGCGTTTAATTATTTTGTACCATTACTCATTGTTAAATTAAGAGAATAAATATATCAATAAATATTTGAGACTTATTTTTGTGTAAAAAAATTGCGTTTCGTCATTGCAGTTTTTTGAAATAAAGAACTAAATATACTGATATGATTGGATATTTGATTTAATTGTGCAACTTTCTAAACCATGAATTCGAACCCTCAATTAGCAATTATACGAAAGAAAATCAGTCTTTGCCTGATTTGTTTTCGTAATATAGGGCACGCATAGTGACACTTTAATCTCTAACAAAACTGACCTTGACTTAGGTTTCTCTCTTATCACGATCTGATAACTGTTGAACACGGTCAGTTGAATTCGTAAGTTATTTTATTATTTATTCATTTAGTTTTGCATGGTGGAGTTTCGTGAGATTTATTATTCACGGTAGTTCAGTGCGGGCCTCGAATCCACTGCCTTTTCAAGCAAAATTTGTTTTACTCGAAGGCACACTTGTATACCACGCCATGAAGTTGATTGTTGAGTGATGATCATTTTAAAACACTTCTTCAATGTCCCGATTAACTAGTTGCATGGGAAATCCGTAACGATTACTTCGGTTCCGGTGAATGTTTATCTAGTGGGATTCAAACCCTTTTTTTGACATGCCGTAATATGCGATCACCTCTACGTTTTATCGTGATTTTGTGAGTGTTGAATGAGGTCTAAAAACTCTTCTTCGGGCGTCACGCCATGACCTAGTTTCAACCACACGGACATTTTGCAGCCTGACTGGACTGACTATATGATCGTTATGTTTAACTGTTAAGCTAGGATTTATTATATTATTATCAAATTCATATATGCCGAAAAAACTACCCCGATTTGGGGGCATGTATTTTGTGACGTCACCATTCGTGTGTAGTTGCGGCTTCTGGAATTGTGCCAAAAAATTATCGAGAACAACCCGTAACTTTAACCAGAATCAGTAACCTGTATGTTGTACCTGTCGATAAACACAAGTGTTAGAACTTACCCTGGCCCCTTTCTTCAGTAAACATTCGGTGACAGCACGTCCAATTCCCTGAGCACCACCAGTGACTATAGCAACTTTACCAGAAATATCCATGATTTCCGATCACATATGACAATTTTTGCTTCCAACTCTTCCAAGAAAGGTTTTGATTATAATACGATCTAAATCATACTCTTTCGTCGGTGTTTATAAACCCTCGTGTGATTGGTCAATGCTTGAACAGCTTTTCCAATACTGTGATTTACTCCCTGTTAAATTGAGTCCTGTGTACAAGAATTTTACATGGGGGTAACGTGCAAATGACTGTGGGAGAGTTATGATGGGCACTGGAAAACTATATGGAAAAGTGATTAAAATGTTTCGATTACAGTGAAAGATTTTTTTCAGATCTTTGAACAGTTCGGCATTTAATTAAAATGTTTAAAATGATACAAATTTGCGCATGAAAATACACATTTCTTAATATTTTAACAACTTGGCTTTTTGTATTGGCTGTTTATCATATTTAATTTGTTATTCAGTTGACTAATAACAGACGTAAGCAGAAATCTTCGTATGAGCGTCAAATGACACATTTAAAGTTCGTTCACCTTCACGCAACATTTGCATATAGGAGTAAGGTCAGTCATATCTCTAGTCATAATCTGTCCATACAAAATGAAAATGTTATCAACATTTTAAAAGAAATGATAATTATGTCAATTTTGTATATTTGCTGAATAGTTGTAAGTACTAGTGATTATTTATTTAGAGTCAGTGGCAGTGTATGAATTTTGACACTGCAGTTGACATCTCCTAAGTTTCATGAATTAGATCTAAAACGTCTTTTCGACCCCAAATTCCATGCAAATATTAAGCGTGTCACAAGATCGAAATATACTTAGTATAGTGTAGGTACTGGGCGATTATTTATTCCTAATTTATAGTGATTTATTATCGATGTAGCTATTGATATATGAAACATATATTTAAGCCGAAGGCTGGTATACCACGAGATATTGCACAATTCACGACAAATATGCACGAGCCGCAGCGGTATACCCAACTTCGGCGGGGAGGGGGGTTATTGCTATTATATTATACCAGTATATTGACAATTGACAGTTGTACGCTGAATGCATACACAAATTACATGCGCAACGCAGTTCAAATTGAATACAAACTATTTTTTATTCCGCATGAAAAAGAAACGTATCCGCAATGAATAGAGCAGCGTAAACACACAAATTAGCATAACAAAAGATGACCTTTCTGACCTTTTACTGACTGTGTCAACGCAATTTGAAATACAGGGTTGTGTACAGTTTGGGTCATTAAAACAACGGATTTTCCACGTTTTCATTCCGGTTTTTGTACAATGTGGATTGTAATTTGCCCATTGAAAGTACAGTTGTGAAATAAACCGGTTTTGTGACTCATCATACTACTTGTAACTGTGGATATTTGATGTTCAGCGCCCGGGGGGGGGGGGGCACTTAATGCAAATCGTATTATAGGGACGTGACGCCCTTTGGGGGTCTTAATTTTTTGCTGTTTGGGTCTAGAATGGGGGTATAGATTTGCTTGTTTTTTGGTCCAATATCAGTTTGCCAGTCTAGAATGGGGTATGTTTTGCCACTTTCCATGTATTTACTCGAGTTTTAGTATTTTTATTGTTTTTTTATTGGCATATTTTCACGTAGCGGGTCGTCTTAACCGGGCGCAGAAGTCTGCAACTTTAGGCCATCATTTGTCCCGTTAATGAGCCCCACAATGCAATGTGTTCAGTGTGTACGAAATCAGCGCATGCGTAGTGAAGTCATCAACATGGCGGGAATTGACGGTGTAGACATATTTTTACAGCGAGTTCTAGGATCAAGTGAGAGAATCTCAGAAACTATTGACAAGTTTAAACGTAATTTTACAAATGTTTACTTGAATTGCGTATTGTATATTCATTTTTATTGCTGTGGTGTTTGACCATGACCCATCAGATTTGTAATTTTTTGGGGGGGCCTGGATATTCGTCTAGTATAAAGTTTGGATGAAAACTACCCGGGGAAAACTGTTATTGATTTTTTTCAATCGCAAATAATAATGATGTATAGACCGAGGGGATAGAGCCAATTTTGGCGCTTTTCCGTGACTTTTTTCGGATGGTTATACATTATGTCAATAAAATGAGCGGCAATTCTAACAAAATTCAGATTGCAGAACCCCAGCGGGGAACCATTGTCTCGAGTCAAAGAACAGCTGACATAGTGGTGAAGTGGAAAAGAAAATTTGCAATTTGTGTTCCAATAACGATATTGAAAATGAATATCATTTCATAATAACCGGTTCCAGATACTAGACGCAAAGGAATGACTTATTTGAAGCAGTAGAGAAAAAAAATATTGGGAATGAAAAGAAATTCATATAATAATAATTCACAAACTATGTATCGAAATAAAACATAATAAGTGTTATTATGATTAACTCTTTTTTACTTATATTATTTTTTATTACTAGTATACCTATTTTTTGTTACTATATAGTAGTACATGTCTTTTGTCTTAATAATAATAATAATAATAATAACGTATGTTGATGTGTATTTATAATATTATAAATTTATAATATTAGCATATCTACTACTGTATTTTAGACATATGAGCAAATGGAAATGTTAAATTCTGAAAATATTGTTTGTGAGCAAGTCTAATACTGATCATCTGCTGTTGGCTAAACATTGTGCTTTAATGGCACTATCATACAGCCATGCTGACTTCTATGTGCAGCAAACTAAATTGGCTGCTATAATATCCCAATTTTTTTGATTTGATGAATACCATGCTGGTGACTTGTCTGATATCAAAATTACTGAAAAATAAAATACTATTTTTAAAATATTTCAATTCTGTTCATGATACCTGGTATGCTATATGGGCATTAAATTTAGTTCATCAAATTATCAAAGCTGTAGATATGATTATAGCATGAGTCACAACTTTTTTGTGAATCAAATACTATTAAAATGCTGTGTGTTAAAAAGTAAGTGCACTCTATTTGTTCTTATTTCCCTTGGATTGATCATTCATTCAGATTGATGAGTCTGGATGATGAGAAAATTCAACCTATAACTGAATAAATTTAATGACAATTTGGTCTCTGATGGGATATACAAAATCACTATTTGGTCTATAATGGGGTATTGTTTTTAAGTGAAAATGGTCTATGATGGGGTCTGGGGTTTTATTTCCCGGCCGCACACCCCTACTAAAGTGAAAGGCCAGTGCCCCCCCCCCCGGGGGGGGTCAACGGTACTTGGTTCGACCGAAATTTGAGACGTGGCGGGATGCGGTGTATCATGTACGGCGACCGGCACAGCGACCTCAGTTCCAACATCTGACCTGGATACCTTCGGTATAACCAAAGTTTTGTGACAGTATGACTGACAAGTTTTGTCGTTGTTCTGGGGTAAGTTGGATGGTGTAATATCAGGTTGTCGCATAGTTTTTGTGACACGTACATGATATGCCTTGTCTCAACTCCGGCCGAAATAAAGACTTTGCACGCCGTCGTTCTAATACAGTGGTTGGTGTACACTTGGCACAAATCTGCAGCTTTCGAAATTACCTTCATCATCTCATGTAATTTATTTACCCATAGTGGAGAATTACAATACCATATATCGTCGTCGAATCCTGGGTTGTCCCGTGTTCTTTGAAACAGATGGCAATTACCCGGGTGCAATTTCACTGCAATTTTGTCAGAAAGAATTCGAACGCCGCTACGGGACACCAGTTGTTATTGGTGGCATACACTTTTCCTGTGACTCATAGTTTTTTGCATTTTTTTGTCCTTCAATCCCTGAATCTTATCTAGTACTTAAAGATCATGTTTTCTTTGTTTGAGGTTCGCAATCCATCTCAAAGTCACAAAACGGAGAACAAAGCGTTTTGGCGTTCGTTTAGGCACCTCACAGTGTTGAAGGACGATGGTTTAGGTTTGTGTGACGAACGACAATTACCCAACGACTGACGCTCACAACTTGGATCCCTAACAAAATACAATATTATGGTTGTATAACTTTTCAGATGTTTTTAATTCAGTATTTTTAATCAATATTCAAAATTCAACCACTATATTTCCCTAAAGATCAAATAATACCGGTTTTATGTATTTCCGTATTATACCTGTAGTCAATTCATGTTCCAGGGCCACTTGGTTTAGCCGTGCATTATCAGCCAATATACCATGGATTTCATATGCAAATTTTGTGTTTGGACCAATCAAATCAATGGATTAACACCATCAATATACTGGTGTAATATAATTATGAATATATAATTAAAGCTGCGAACAGCACTGCAGGGATCCAAGCATACACCTGGACACATGGCCATCTAACAGTTTATTTTAACTTACCACCCATGTGCACAACATCAGTGAATGTGTGTATATAATGCATTCAATAGTTCACACAAGAAGCTTCTGACATCAATGCAGTAAAAAAAGATAAAATTGGCCATTTTCAAAAACAGTCAAAGATGGCGGCTAAGTCACGTGATTTTGATTGTGTCAGGAGGAGTTCCAATGGGAGTGTACTAAATTTCAAATCAATCAGAAAAATGTGGCATCAGTTAAAAATAATACTCCCTGTTTGGAAGAAATCCAAGATGTAGGTCAAACCATGTGACCATTCACAAAGAGCTTCACAAACGTTAATGACATTATGTTCAACGGTTCTGAAGAAGAAGATTTTTGAACATTTGCTGTCATTTTTCGAATTTTACAATATGGCGGAAAAGGTCACGTGATAGCTTAAACTTCTTTTACGAGAATTAGGTAGCTCATATAGTAATAATGCTACTATAGAACAATCAGAGTTTCTAGACCCGCGGAAATAGGTAAAATGTCCATTTCGGTTTAACTTCAATCGCAACGTGAGAAGCTATGCTATAGCCGTAATTATTATATACAAATTATCGAGATGATCCGTTGAAGCACTCATGCTTAGCAAATACCCCAAATTTTGTACTTTTTGCCTAAAATGTCAACCATGTGACTGATCAAAATTATATTATTTTTCACGTAAGAAATTATGACCATACATGCAAAATATAAAATTGGGTTGCAGCAGCTATGAAAAAAAAAACGGAAGGCGGAAAATTCACGTGACCGCTAAATGTTGTATTGTTGATATCTATCACACATAACTTGTAATATGTAATGGCTTCATATGAACTTTTAACTCTGGGTCTATTTGCCTACTCAGCTCGGAACTGTTACATCAATACATACGATTAATGTGAATTTAGTCGACTCAAGCCTATCAGGCACTATTTATCTACAGTTCTTTACTATACTGTATGGTATCTAACACAGATTCAAAAACAAACGTGTATTCGACCGTCAGGTTCCTAAAACTCTGCAGCAGCCGCCATATTTCGTCTACGAGCCAAAATATCTATCAAAAACCTGTCAAAATTCTGATTCATCAGGGACTATCAGCATGGGCAATTTCAGACCATTTCGTTCAGAATTTTTCTAACACAGTTTGGCGAAATACGTTGTAAGAATAGGAAGGAGAACACCAGAACGATAACAAAAGGACCTCAATTACGTCTATATTTTGATCCCACACGAACTGCAAACGAAATATTTGTTTATAAATAGTTTCTACAGCTACATGGACTGGTGAATATAAATTGTCCAGAACTTATTATTAATTCTACAATCATGTGAAAAGTAAATTCATTTTACCACAGAAAGTACATAGCATAGATGAAACTATAATCATTTTATATAATGGCTAGTGTTTGTAGAATCCATTAGAAGTTTTCTAATTTACAATACAGTGTCAGATTAAAAGGAATACGATGTGTCATTTAGTAGTTAATAGTCTTCAGTTTGAAAATGTAATTCAGATATCTTTTTTTAAAAAGAGAACAAGGTTTTCCACTATCAAAACACCCAATAATCGTAAATTAAATATGGTACTACAATAGCGGGATAGGCATTGTTATGAAAACCTAAGCTCATGAAAAAAAAAATAATAAGGTAAATACTTTTTATGACTCAAACAAAAAAACAAATAATCTGAATCCGAACCCTAAACCGAACCATGTTCAAGTTTAGCGTAATCAAATATCATGGAATCATAAACAAATTGACATACATGTACAAGTATTGTGTTCACGCAAAATGCAAGTTTAATGAAAAACAGTAGAATTTAACATTTGAACAATTACGATTAGAAATTCGAACCAAATTCCATCATTTATTTGTTGGATTATTTATTAGATAATTGATTACAAAATTTAGGATGCAAATTGAATGTAGAATCGAATTCCCTTTTCCATTATGCTACATATAGACACATCGTAGCCATGTACGTAATTGGAAACGTAAAGTTTTCAGTATTGCAGGCGACGTTTGCGACGTGCATATTAATATCGACATAATGATTTTCAAATAACCGATAGATATTGTTTTGAAGACATACATTCGTTTTTTTATTTTTTCGGCAGTTTGTCCGGTTTTTCCTGTTCTCATCTCTCATTTTCCATCACCCATCGTGTATTTCTCACTCACTAGTTTACACTACATAACCGGAACAAAACTATAACCTCTGGGCTAAATTGCATTGTGATTTTCGGCGTTTATGTAACAGTACAGACATATAAATATTACATTACAAAGATGTAATGTTGTTGATATTTATATGTCATATTTGTATAACTGCACATTAAATTTCATGATGTTACATGCACAAACTGTGATGTTGCGTGCAAAAAAGCAAAATTACGTACACCAGTATTGTTACTGTAATGTCTGTAAAGTTGTGTGCAAAGTCGGTAAAGTTACATGCACAGTAAACCTGCGTAAAATGTCTGTAGATTTAGTTGCCCGCAATTTTGATAAAGTTACGTGGAAAGTCTGTAATGTTGCATGCAAAATTAGAGAAGTTATTTGGAAATCTGTAAACCTGTCTACGAAGTTGGTAAAGTTACGTGTAAATTATGTAAAGATGCATGCAACGTCACGCTGAAAGCATGCAAGGTGGGAAATTTATAATGTTGGGTGCACAGTTGATATAGTTATGTGGTACATCTATAGTGCTAATTGGAAAAGCCTGTAGCTTGTGTACACTGTTGGAAAAGTTGATATATTTAAATGGAAAGTTTGTATCTCCATGTAATAGTCTGTAAACTTTCGTGCAAAGTTTGTAAAGTCACGTCGAAAGTCTGTAAATTTGCTTGCAAAGTTGATCAAGGCACGTTAAAAGCTTTTAATGCTATGTGGGAAGTCTGTATATTGTGTGCAAAATTGACAATGATGCGTGGGCAGTCTGTAATGATACGGTACAGTCTATAAACTTGCGTGCAAAGGTATCAAAAACGTAGATACAAAGTCCGTAATTGTACGTAGGAAATCTGTAAAATATGTCTGTAACGCTACTTGGAAAGCCTGTAGCTTGCGTACACAGTTAGTAAAATTGTATGTAAAATATGTAATGCTACGTGGAAGGTATGTAATATATTGAAATGCAAAGTTAGAAAAGTTGCGTGGGAAGTTTGTAAGCTTATGTAGAAAGTCTGTAAAGTTGCGAAGTTTGTGAAGTTACAAGAAAAGTCTGTAAATGTGTTGGTAAAGTTACGTGGAAAATCCAGAAAGATACGGAGAAAAGTTACGTGATAAATGTTATATCTACCGAGAAAGGCCGTAAAGATGTCCACGTGGGCAGTCTGCAAGTTGTGTGCAAATAGGAAATTATTACCATAGTTCAATTTGTGGTACACGTGATCTATTTCTAAGTTCAAAGTACTGCGGTCATCGGGATATGTCTGCGGGTGCAGTAGTGACTGCTAGTTGCCACAGAAACGACAACATGAGATCACGATTTGTTGTGTCGTTGGAATAATAAAACGTGATTTATGAGCAACTACATTTCCAGATAATTATGGAGAGAACTGAAAGTATATTTTTCATGGTCTGTTGTTGACGACGCCAAATGAATTTATTATAGTTTCCGGTACCTAACATTTTGGTTTTTGAAATAATTCCAATTTATGAATTGACGGTAAGTAATTACAATATACATTTTAGCTGAGATTCTCGAAGTTATGCATGTGGTGGCGACATTTAGTTTTCAACAATACTATTCTGAAATTAACGGGGAACAAAACAAAATTCTATTTCCATTTTGGAACGATTCATTTTATTGAATCTCAAGAGCTTCATTTGCACATTTGCTGTAGACAAAGACGAGCGCAAACTACAATATAACCACAAACAAATGTTGATTCAGAGTATCCCTGGATCTCTGAATTTTATAAACTTGTCAAATTACCTGTCTAATCCTCCCAGTTCCACTAATAGTAGACACTGGGTCAAATATGCAATCAGATGAAATATTGAGCTGCACAACAGTTATCGGTACTTTTGGCTGGATCACGTTTAAAGGAATTACTTTGTTTCAGCAATCCACACAACCATTCTCCTGATATGACTAGTTTGTAGAGCTGGTATAATTCATGAACCGAAAGTCAGGCGATACTTAGACATACACCTTACATACATCCCATGATGGACCATACGCGATATACAACCATACATGATATAAAAACCCTACCACATATACCGCAACTCAATAAACCACTTTCCCGGAAGTAGCAAAACTGGGGTGCAAAAATATTCCTGCTTTGTCACAGAGAAAAATACAAATATGTCAGATTGTTGATAGACGATAGAAGGGAATTCTATTTTTGTGACGTCGATTGGTACACCCAGAAGCACAATATCACGCGTGCAAGTTTACGTTACACCCCAAAACGGAATGCGCGCATGCGAAACGCCGTATTTTCGACTTCCGGGAAAGTGGTCTATGGAGAACTACTTGAAGATAAATAACCCTACAATATATGAAACAACAAACCGGTTAACTCTATCACAACATTATGGTTAACCATACCCGATATAAAACGCTACCACATATACCACAGCTCAATGGAGAACCATACCAGATATACAACACTACCAAATATACAACAACATAATTGTAAAACATATCAGAAATAAAAACCCTACCACAATGTACTGGTAACCAAACATGACATGACATGCAACCCCACCACTATGACACAACATAATGATGCAACAAGTGGAAAGTTTGATCTAGTAAAAGAACATTTATATAAGACATCATTAAAAGCATTTAACTATATCAAAAAAATAATTAGCACATCAACAAATATCAACATAGCAACTTGGATAAACATTGTCGACCATATAATAAGACCATTACCAACTTATGTATGTGGAATATGGGGCTCAGAGAAATATACAGATAAAATATACATAACAAAATTAAATTTGAAAGTGTGTAATATGTTTCTACAAGTCAACCAGACAGCATCAAACCTAGCAGTTCGTGGGGAACTGGGCAGACACCCAATCTCAGTTTTCATTTAAAAAATGATGGTCTGATATTGATATAAAATATGTAACAAAAAACTAGTAAATAAGGCGATGTCCTGTAATATTATTGATCCATCATAATCGGCAAAATCAATAAAAAAATAATAGGCGAAAGTGATATGGAAAATTACTGGAAACTGGACCAAGAAAAGCATAAATCACATATGTGATGAAATAGAAGCAAGTTATGTAGATTTGTGGAGAAGTGCAATTAATTCAGAAAAATCTAAATCCGGGGAAAATAATTAATTAAGAACATACAGTACATTCAAGAAAGAATTAAAACAGAGCAGTACTTTAAAAATCCAATTTATAGAAATTATATATGCAAACTCACAATTAGCGATCAAACAAAAGCGGGTGATAAAATGTGTAAAAGGTATTGCACTAATAACGTTGCGGATATATTTCACTTTCTGATTGATCGTTTACAACACAAAGAAGCAAGAATGAAGATACTTCAATCAGCATAAACCATAAATCATCATTTTGATAAGTTAGATAACGAAGCAAAGTTTATATATAATATGGGCAACATACATATAGAACTGACAGTTTTTATTAACAAAAGTCTCATTTTGTGAACCAGTGTTAACATTATATTTATTTTCATATTTGTGTTGTTTTGTTGCATTTGACTATGTTCTATTCAAAATGAATGATGTCAAAGTTATTATTATTATATATCCTCGTATGAACCTTACATACATGTCTAAATTTGTGCAATATTTTGTAGTATATCCACCAATGGTATTGGTTTATTTCATAAAGTAAATGAAATTAAAAAAAAAACATTGTGAAATTTAGATGATAATTGGTATTGTTACTGTCCGAGCAAAATTTAAAATTACCGCAGATTGTATGTAATACATAAAATTCACTTTAAGTTGTGTAACATGTGAATTTCCAATAGCATTACATAGAATGTTTTTTCAATAGATTTCAGTAGGGCTCTACACTCTTCTAACAAAATCTATTGTGCTTATTACTATTTTAATTTTGAGATTACAAATATTGCCACAGCCATATATATTACGACCGTCTCAGTCACTTAGGTTGCTATACATTTCCTTCTCACTGATGATCACTACAATCAATAGCCACCACTAAACTATAATTTGTGATTTACAATTTTGATTTGCGATATCATATTTTTAATTAAATCTTATATAGAAATGCAATTCAATTAACATTATTGAGTTGCATTTTAATTGAAAATGTGCAAATAATATATAACGTGATTCGAAAATGTTATTAGCTAATCTTGGCTTACAGACACAATTTTAAATGTAGTGCAGCTGTTTCACCAGTGTGACAGAAATGTAGGCCCATGATCTATGTATCCTTCCACCAGAGAGTGGTAATTTTCATTCGACATCAATCAAATATTTCAATTTCATTTATTTACTGTATATTCTAGTGTTATTTTGTTAAGAGAAACCATATATATTGTGTTTCCGCAAATTATTGTACTTGGCAGTTTGGGGGATATACAATTCCCATCACATGACTATAGCAGAGCTGAAGAGAGGTGATGAATATGCAGATTATAGCAACTTCAGATGCAGATCTCGAAATAGCAGAGAAAGATCTAGAAGTAAAAGTCTATCAGAGGCAGAAGCTGAGCAGAAAAATGACGAAGACATCTTCGTAAATTTGTTTGCTAAAGGATCAAACGGTGAAATATCCAGGTGAAGCTGGCGGAGAAATGGGTGTGAAACCAGAGACATGCAAACAGGGAAAACAGATGAATTGTAATTATAGGTGTTACAAGCGTCTAGCTATGGTACCCAAGATACAAGCAAAGGTGACCCGCTGACTGAGTTGCAGGAGTACACGATAAGCTGGGCAAGCCCCCCCCCCCACACACACACAAAAGTAAACTAGGTATTTACAGTATTGTACTTGATTATACGAGGACAACAAGTGGTATATTTGTGACCAGTTAAATAGTATAAAAGTGTTATTGTGGAGCAGAGACCAACATTTGTGCCAGTTACTGGCAAGCAGGTGGACATCCGTGAAACTGATGGGGCTAATGTGTAGGGGGGGGGGCGTTGGGATATAAATATCAGTAAGTAAAGAGCAACATATGTGATATTAGATATTGAGGCAGATGCAATACATGGTATGGAGTTATTAATTTCATAATAAGTTGTATAAGTTGTAGACATAACTTGCAGCTAACATAGTACGATTTGAAAGCATTGACTTGTTGTGCCAGAGTGATGCTGAAAAAGTGGTTAATGTCCCTTCTAGCGGTGAGATGATAGTACGATGTCACACTTGGCAAGGATTTCGAGAGAAGCCCACAGCAGACAATGGTGGGCATAACACTGGTTACAGATGCAACACAGTGGTACCAGTGTGATTGCACCATATATGTTAATCACGGTGGTAATAATTGAGCTGTTGGTAGAGCTAGAAGTAGTAGCGTGCACGGGAAAGCGTGCATAGTGATAGAATATGGCAACAGGTTGCTCAGTTCTGCACCTTGTAAATATTGAGTGAATAACGGCAATGAGACACTAAGACCTAGTAATATAATCTCATTGTAGTATAAGCATAATAGTTGCGCTTATAGACATATTCGCATATTATAATTATCGAACAGTTTGAGCAATTGTTTATGTTCGCTGACAACCCATACACACGTTTAGTTCAGGCAGTTTCGCTGTTGAGTACAAAATACAAATCACATAAAACTTACACACTATGTTGTATTGTTTCACTGCTTTTGTGAAACTGGTTTATATATTCTAGTATTGCATTGTAAATGAACGATCTTTAAAACTCTGGTGGATCTACTATTGAGAACGGGACACCATGTGTTGCCAAGCATGCACAACCATTGTATTTGACATCCTCTATTATCGTTATCACGTGATCACCTATCACACACGGTCTGCAAAAATAACAGAAAAATAAATAAATTACTGGGGGATACCTATGAGACAATGCTAACATACGAGTTGGAACTACAAAGTAAAAAAAGTGTCATGCAGGCATCACCACGTTACCCAGTGCATGGAACTAGAGCAAATATGAATCGTTGACTGATTTCCATCTGCTTGGTTATTGTACGTTTTGTTACGCTAAATATTACATTCACTAATTTGAGCAGGATTGCAGATACTCTAAGCACGCATCAAGCATGTTTACTCTGTTTAATAAGGTATTTTGTGATGAAGCGAAAAAAGCACTCCACGCACCAAATGCCTGGGATGAGATTTTTCACACTCGTTTTTTGATTTTTGTCTGTGGCTCGTGTAAGGTAAGAGTCGCATAATCGACCACAATTAAGATATACTTATGGCCATTTAACGGTGGCTGGTTTTATGGGCCCTACAAGATCCAATATTAAGTTTTTCTCTTCCTCCGACTTTGGGTTTTCTCAATCATATCTCCCTGATTGGAAAGGGTATGTGACCTCACTCTCTGCTCCCCAAGAAACTCTACCTTAGTATTTGTTTGTGAATTGGTCGTCCTTGGCGGTAGCCACCTGGTTAATTACAGCAGATATGTCAGATGGGACATTAGTGTAAACGCTGTCACTATTCATGCATGCACCAACTGCTAAAATGTTATCTTTAGCATCACGTGTTGACCAACATCTTAGTCTTCACGTGCCCCAAATTACCACAACGGCGACGTAGCGGTTTAGATTTTGACTGTTGACCACCTGTCGCCACTAACATTTGTGTACGATTGGGTAACTGACTAGTATTTACGAGTGTTTTTTGTACATGTATTGATTTATCATAACAGTGTAGTGTCGATTTTTATTAAGACGAACAACGCGGGTATCCATCTCACCCACAGTATTGCAGGCATGCCCTATTCTTCAGCTTGCCACCTAATTTTGTCGATAGTACTGGAAGCAGTGTCCCGGATTGAAGGTGACAATATGATCCTACCACGTCCCTTTGGCCTTGACGTAGCGTTCCACGCCATTGTGTACACTAATGCAAATGGCCATTCACAACCAACGCCACAACACCAAGTATCTCTACTGAATCCAATGCGCCAATCAAGACTAATCAAAGTAAAGCACAATCGGGCGTGGTTAGTACATGCATGGAAGACTCCATGAGTAAACGAGCTGTTGAATTTACTTTTCTTTGTTTCATCACACACATGGAAATGATATAAGGCAACGCTTCCCTATTTTTCCTTACTGTGATGTGAATCTTTAACAGTGGAAAATCGTGACATTTTTTTTATTTTAACTTTTAATTAATGGAAAGTTTTCAATTTTTTTGTAATTTTCATAAAACAAGTAGTCGATCCTGTCGGCACGTAGTGTGTTTTAAGCTGTTGACGCACTGTGCAAAGTTGTTCAAAGTGATTGAAAAGTTGTGCAAATTATTGCAAAGGGGGTAGATGTATTTGTATTTATAACCTGTGTTGTTGGCATCTAGAAACGCGCAGTTGTAAAGTCGACAAATTAATAAAAGGCTGTTGAAAGCAGCCCATGGATGTTCACATAAGGTGGCTGTAAAATACTAGAAAACAACGTGCAAAGTTGGAAAAAACGAAATAAATATTGGCGGAGTTGCTTGTATATTTAATCTAAGTCATTATAATGACAACCCCGCAGTTAAATTTTGAAATCATTAAGTGAATGTTTCGATAATGCCTCATAAATAAGCAGATTACCACAACAGTCAAGCGAAAAATCGACAATGTTGTCGTCGCGTAGTGGGTTTTAAGCTGTTAACGCACTGTGCAAAGATGTTCAAAGTGATTGAAAAGTTGTGCAAAATCATTGCAAAGGGGTAGATGTATTTGTATTTATGACCTATGTTGTTGGCATATAGAAACGTGCAGTCGACAAATTAATAAAAGGCTGTTAAAAGCAGCCCATGGATGTTCACATAAGCTGGCTGTAAAATACTAGAAAACGGCGTGCAAAGTTGAAAAAACGAAAGAAATGTTGGCGGAGTTGCTTGTCTATTTAACCTAAATCATTATCAAGACAACCCCGCAGTTAAATTTCGGAATCATTCAGTAAATGTTGCAAAAATGCCTCATATATAAGCAGATTATTACAACAGTCAAGCGAAATACCGACAACAAACTGCTTACAAAGTTGTGAAAAGCGATTGAAAAGTTGCTTGTTTCATTTGGGATTGTTACCTGTGATATCATATTAACACGTTCCATAGTCAAAAGTTCGAAAATGTGAATAAATACTTCGAAAATGCAGTTAAATTACGGTAGTGTTAATCCAAGTATGTAGAGGTCATAGGTCAATTATTTAATGTACTTGTGCAAGCGACATCGATTTTAAAACATCCAAAAACATGAAGTAGCCGCCAATTCGAATTAATTTCAAATAATCTATGCAGCTGTACGGTTAAGTGACCGACAAATGTTTGAAGTAAAGCACAATCGGGCGTGGTTAGTACATGCATGGGAGGCTCGATGAGTAAACGGGCTGTTGAATTTCCTTTTTTTGTTTCATCATACACATGGAAATTATATAAGGCAACGCTTCTCCATTTTTCATCACCGTGATGTCAATCATTAATAGTAAAAAATCGTGACATTTTATTAAATTTTAATTAATGGAAAGTTTTCAAATTTTTTGTAATTTTCATAAAACATGTTGTCGATGTTGTCGTCGCGTAGTGGGTTTTAAGCTGTTAACGCACTGTGCAAAGATGTTCAAAGTGATTGAAAAGTTGTGCAAAATCTTTGCAAAGGGGTAGATGTATTTGTATTTATGACCTATGTTGTTGGTATATAGAAA
Source organism: Saccoglossus kowalevskii (assembly GCF_978046115.1). Taxonomy (NCBI): domain Eukaryota; kingdom Metazoa; phylum Hemichordata; class Enteropneusta; family Harrimaniidae; genus Saccoglossus; species Saccoglossus kowalevskii. The sequence goes on along the minus strand of NC_140650.1, from coordinate 11,504,212 downwards.
CGTGCAGTCGACAAATTAATAAAAGGCTGTTGAAAGCAGCCCATGGATGTTCAAATAAGCTGGCTGTAAAATACTAGAAAACGGCGTGCAAAGTTGAAAAAACGAAAGAAATGTTGGCGGAGTTGCTTGTCTATTTAACCTAAATCATTATCAAGACAACCCCGCAGTTAAATTTCGGAATCATTAAGTAAATGTTGCGAAAATGCCTCATATATAAGTAGATTATTACAACATTCAAGCGAAATACCGACAACAAACTGCTAACAAAGTTGTGAAAAGCGATTGCAAAGTTGCTTGTTTCATTTGGGATTGTTACCTGTGATATCATATTAACACGTCCCGTAGTTAAAAGTTCGAAAATGTGAATAAATACTTCGAAAATGCAGTTAAATTACGGTAGTGTTAATCCAAGTATGTAGAGGTCATAGGTCAATTATTGAATGTACTTGTGCAAGCGAAATCGATTTTTAAACATCCAAAAACATGAAGTAGCCGCCAATTCGAAATAATTTCAAATAACCTATGCAGCTGTACGGTTAAGTGACCGACAAATGTTTGAAGTAAAGCACAATCGGGCGTGGTTAGTACATGCATGGGAGGCTCGATGAGTAAACGGGCTGTTGAATTTCCTTTTTTTGTTTCATCACACACATGGAAATGATATAAGGCAACGCTTCTCCATTTTTCCTCACCGTGATGTCAATCATTAATAGTGAAAAATCGTGACATTTTATTAAATTTTAATTAATGGAAAGTTTTCAAATTTTTTGTAATTTTCATAAAACATGTTGTCGATGTTGTCGTCGCGTAGTGGGTTTTAAGCTGTTAACGCACTGTGCAAAGATGTTCAAAGTGATTGAAAAGTTGTGCAAAATCTTTGCAAAGGGGTAGATGTATTTGTATTTATGACCTGTGTTGTTGGTATATAGAAACGTGCAGTCGACAAATTAATAAAAGGCTGTTGAAAGCAGCCCATGGATGTTCACATAAGCTGGCTGTAAAATACTAGAAAACGGCGTGCAAAGTTGAAAAAACGAAAGAAATGTTGGCGGAGTGCTTGTCTATTTAACCTAACCTAAATCATTATCAAGACAACCCCGCAGTTAAATTTCGGAATCATTAAGTAAATGTTGCGAAAATGCCTCATATATAAGTAGATTATTACAACATTCAAGCGAAATACCGACAACAAACTGCTTACAAAGTTGTGAAAAGCGATTGCAAAGTTGCTTGTTTCATTTGGGATTGTTACCTGTGATATCATATTAACACGTCCCGTAGTTAAAAGTTCGAAAATGTGAATAAATACTTCGAAAATGCAGTTAAATTACGGTAGTGTTAATCCAAGTATGTAGAGGTCATAGGTCAATTATTGAATGTACTTGTGCAAGCGAAATCGATTTTTAAACATCCAAAAACATGAAGTAGCCGCCAATTCGAATTTATTTCAAGTAATCTATGCAGCTGTACGGTTAAGTGACCGACAAATGTTTGAAGTAAAGCACAATCGGGGGTGGTTAGTACATGCATGGGAGGCTCGATGAGTAAACGGGCTGTTGAATTTCCTTTTTTTTGTTTCATCACACACATGGAAATGATATAAGGCAACGCTTCTCCATTTTTCCTCACCGTGATGTCAATCATTAATAGTGAAAAATCGAGACATTTTATTAAATTTTAATTAATGGAAAGTTTTCAAATTTTTTGTAATTTTCATAAAACATGTTGTCGATGTTGTCGTCGCGTAGTGGGTTTTAAGCTGTTAACGCACTGTGCAAAGATGTTCAAAGTGATTGAAAAGTTGTGCAAAATCTTTGCAAAGGGGTAGATGTATTTGTATTTATGACCTATGTTGTTGGTATATAGAAACGTGCAGTCGACAAATTAATAAAAGGCTGTTGAAAGCAGCCCATGGATGTTCACATAAGCTGGCTGTAAAATACTAGAAAACGGCGTGCAAAGTTGAAAAAACGAAAGAAATGTTGGCGGAGTTGCTTGTCTATTTAACCTAAATCATTATCAAGACAACCCCGCAGTTAAATTTCGGAATCATTAAGTAAATGTTGCGAAAATGCCTCATATATAAGTAGATTATTGCAACATTCAAGCGAAATACCGACAACAAAGTGCTTACAAAGTTGTGAAAAGCGATTGCAAAGTTGCTTGTTTCATTTGGGATTGTTACCTGTGATATCATATTAATACGTCCCGTAGTTAAAAGTTCGAAAATGTGAATAAATACTTCGAAAATGCAGTTAAATTACGGCAGTGTTAATCCAAGTATGTAGAGGTCATAGGTCAATTATTGAATGTACTTGTGCAAGCGACATCGATTTTTAAACATCCAAAAACATGAAGTAGCCGCCAATTCGAATTAATTTCAAATAATCTATGCAGCTGTACGGTTAAGTGACCGACAAATGTTTGAAATAAAGCACAATCGGGCGTGGTTAGTACATGCATGGGAGGCTCCCTGAGTAAACAAGCTGTTGAATTTCCTTTTTTGTTTCATCACACACATGGAAATGATATAAGACAACGCTTCTCCATTTTCCCTCACTGTGATGTCAATCATTAATAGTGGAAAATCGTGACATTTTTTTAACTTTTAATTAATGGAATGTTTTCAATTTTTTTGTAATTTTCATAAAACAAGTTGTCGATGTTGTCGGCGCGTAGTGGGTTTTAAGCTGTTAACGCACTGTGCAAAGATGTTCAAAGTGATTGAAAAGTTGTGCAAAATCTTTGCAAAGGGGTAGATGTATTTGTATTTATGACCTATGTTGTTGGCATATAGAAACGTGCAGTTGTAAAGTCGACAAATTAATAAAAGGCTGTTGAAAGCAGCCCATGGATGTTCACATAAGCTGGCTGTAAAATACTAGAAACAGCGTGCAAAGTTGAAAAAACGAAAGAAATGTTGGCGGAGTTGCTTGTCTATTTAACCTAAATCATTATCAAGACAACCCCGCAGTTAAATTTCGGAATCGTTAAGTAAATGTTGCGAAAATGCCTCATATATAAGCAGATTATCACAACAGTCAAGCGAAATACCGACAACAAACTGCTTACAAAGTTGTGAAAAGCGATTGCAAAGTTGCTTGTTTCATTTGGGATTGTTACCTGTGATATCATATTAACACGTCCCGTAGTTAAAAGTTCGAAAATGTGAATAAATACTTCGAAAATGCAGTTAAATTACGGTAGTGTTAATCCAAGTATGTAGAGGTCATAGGTCAATTATTGAATGTACTTGTGCAAGCGAAATCGATTTTTAAACATCCAAAAACATGAAGTAGCCGCCAATTCGAATTAATTTCAAATAATCTATGCAGCTGTACGGTTAAGTGACCGACAAATGTTTGAAGTAAAGCACAATCGGGCGTGGTTAGTACATGCATGGGAGGCTCGATGAGTAAACGGGCTGTTGAATTTCCTTTTTTTGTTTCATCACACACATGGAAATGATATAAGGCAACGCTTCTCCATTTTTCCTCACCGTGATGTCAATCATTAATAGTGAAAAATCGTGACATTTTATTAAATTTTAATTAATGGAAAGTTTTCAAATTTTTTGTAATTTTCATAAAACATGTTGTCGATGTTGTCGTCGCGTAGTGGGTTTTAAGCTGTTAACGCACTGTGCAAAGATGTTCAAAGTGATTGAAAAGTTGTGCAAAATCTTTGCAAAGGGGTAGATGTATTTGTATTTATGACCTATGTTGTTGGTATATAGAAACGTGCAGTTGACAAATTAATAAAAGGCTGTTGAAAGCAGCCCATGGATGTTCACATAAGCTGGCTGTAAAATACTAGAAAACGGCGTGCAAAGTTGAAAAAAAGAAAGAAATGTTGGCGGAGTTGCTTGTCTATTTAACCTAACCTAAATCATTATCAAGACAACCCCGCAGTTAAATTTCGGAATCATTAAGTAAATGTTGCGAAAATGCCTCATATATAAGTAGATTATTGCAACATTCAAGCGAAATACCGACAACAAACTGCTTACAAAGTTGTGAAAAGCGATTGCAAAGTTGCTTGTTTCATTTGGGATTGTTACCTATGATATCATATTAACACGTCCCATAGTTAAAAGTTCGAAAATGTGAATAAATACTTCGAAAATGCAGTTAAATTACGGCAGTGTTAATCCAAGTATGTAGAGGTCATAGGTCAATTATTGAATTTACTTGTGCAAGCGAAATCGATTTTTAAACATCCAAAAACATGAAGTAGCCGCCAATTCGAATTAATTTCAAATAATCTATGCAGCTGTACGGTTAAGTGACCGACAAATGTTTGAAATAAAGCACAATCGGGCGTGGTTAGTACATGCATGGGAGGCTCCCTGAGTAAACAAGCTGTTGAATTTCCTTTTTTGTTTCATCACACACATGGAAATGATATAAGACAACGCTTCTCCATTTTCCCTCACTGTGATGTCAATCATTAATAGTGGAAAATCGTGACATTTTTTTAACTTTTAATTAATGGAATGTTTTCAATTTTTTTGTAATTTTCATAAAACAAGTTGTCGATGTTGTCGGCGCGTAGTGGGTTTTAAGCTGTTAACGCACTGTGCAAAATTGTTCAAAGTGATTGAAAAGTTGTGAAAAATACTGCAAAGGGAGTAGATGTATTTGTATTTATGACCTATGTTGTTGTATAGAAACGTGCAGTTGTAAAGTCGATAAATTAATAAAAGGCTGTTGAAGGCAGCCCATGGATGTTCACATAAGCTGGATGTAAAATACTAGAAAACAGCGTGCAAAGTTTAAAAAGTTTAAAAAACGAAGGAAATGTTGGCGGAGTTGTTTGTATATTTAACCTAAGTTATTATCAAGACAACCCCGCAGTTAAATTTCGTAATCATTAAGTAAATGTTGCGAAAATGCCTCATATATAAGTAGATTATTACAACATTCAAGCGAAATACCGACAACAAACTGCTTACAAAGTTGTGAAAAGCGATTGCAAAGTTGCTTGTTTCATTTGGGATTGTTACCTGTGATATCATATTAACACGTCCCGTAGTTAAAAGTTCGAAAATGTGAATAAATACTTCGAAAATGCAGTTAAATTACGGTAGTGTTAATCCAAGTATGTAGAGGTCATAGGTCAATTATTGAATGTACTTGTGCAAGCGAAATCGATTTTTAAACATCCAAAAACATGAAGTAGCCGCCAATTCGAATAAATTTCAAATAATCCATGCAGCGGTGTGGTTATGTGACCGACAAATGTTTGAAGTAAAGCACAATCGGGCGTGGTTAGTACATGCATGGGAGGCTCGATGAGTAAACGGGCTGTTGAATTTCCTTTTTTTGTTTCATCACACACATGGAAATGATATAAGGCAACGCTTCTCCATTTTTCCTCACCGTGATGTCAATCGTTAATAGTGAAAAATCGTGACATTTTATTAAATTTTAATTAATGGAAAGTTTTCAAATTTTTTGTAATTTTCATAAAACATGTTGTCGATGTTGTCGTCGCGTAGTGGGTTTTAAGCTGTTAACGCACTGTGCAAAGATGTTCAAAGTGATTGAAAAGTTGTGCAAAATCTTTGCAAAGGGGTAGATGTATTTGTATTTATGACCTATGTTGTTGGTATATAGAAACGTGCAGTTGTAAAGTCGACAAATTAATAAAAGGCTGTTGAAAGCAGCCCATGGATGTTCACATAAGCTGGCTGTAAAATACTAGAAAACGGCGTGCAAAGTTGAAAGAACGAAAGAAATGTTGGCGGAGTTGCTTGTCTATTTAACCTAAATCATTATCAAGACAACCCCGCAGTTAAATTTCGGAATCATTAAGTAAATGTTGCGAAAATGCCTCATATATAAGTAGATTATTACAACATTCAAGCGAAATACCGACAACAAACTGCTTACAAAGTTGTGAAAAGCGATTGCAAAGTTGCTTGTTTCATTTGGGATTGTTACCTGTGATATCATATTAACACGTCCCGTAGTTAAAAGTTCGAAAATGTGAATAAATACTTCGAAAATGCAGTTAAATTACGGTAGTGTTAATCCAAGTATGTAGAGGTCATAGGTCAATTATTGAATGTACTTGTGCAAGCGAAATCGATTTTTAAACATCCAAAAACATGAAGTAGCCGCCAATTCGAATTAATTTCAAATAATCTATGCAGCTGTACGGTTAAGTGACCGACAAATGTTTGAAGTAAAGCACAATCGGGCGTGGTTAGTACATGCATGGGAGGCTCGATGAGTAAACGGGCTGTTGAATTTCCTTCTTTTGTTTCATCACACACATGGAAATGATATAAGGCAACGCTTCTCCATTTTTCCTCACCGTGATGTCAATCATTAATAGTGAAAAATCGTGACATTTTATTAAATTTTAATTAATGGAAAGTTTTCAAATTTTTTGTAATTTTCATAAAACATGTTGTCGATGTTGTCGTCGCGTAGTGGGTTTTAAGCTGTTAACGCACTGTGCAAAGATGTTCAAAGTGATTGAAAAGTTGTGCAAAATCTTTGCAAAGGGGTAGATGTATTTGTATTTATGACCTATGTTGTTGGTATATAGAAACGTGCAGTTGACAAATTAATAAAAGGCTGTTGAAAGCAGCCCATGGATGTTCACATAAGCTGGATGTAAAATACTAGAAAACAGCGTGCAAAGTTTAAAAAGTTTAAAAAACGAAGGAAATGTTGGCGGAGTTGTTTGTATATTTAACCTAAGTTATTATCAAGACAACCCCGCAGTTAAATTTCGGAATCATTAAGTAAATGTTGCGAAAATGCCTCATATATAAGTAGATTATTACAACATTCAAGCGAAATACCGACAACAAACTGCTTACAAAGTTGTGAAAAGCGATTGCAAAGTTGCTTGTTTCATTTGGGATTGTTACCTGTGATATCATATTAACACGTCCCGTAGTTAAAAGTTCGAAAATGTGAATAAATACTTCGAAAATGCAGTTAAATTACGGTAGTGTTAATCCAAGTATGTAGAGGTCATAGGTCAATTATTGAATGTACTTGTGCAAGCGAAATCGATTTTTAAACATCCAAAAACATGAAGTAGCCGCCAATTCGAATTAATTTCAAATAATCTATGCAGCTGTACGGTTAAGTGACCGACAAATGTTTGAAGTAAAGCACAATCGGACGTGGTTAGTACATGCATGGGAGGCTCGATGAGTAAACAGGCTGTTGAATTTCCTTTTTTTGTTTCATCACACACATGGAAATGATATAAGGCAACGCTTCTCCATTTTTCCTCACCGTGATGTCAATCATTAATAGTGAAAAATCGTGACATTTTATTAACTTTTATTTAATGGAAAGTTTTCAATTTTTTTGTAATTTTCATAAAACAAGTTGTCGTTGTTGTCGGCGCGTAGTGGGTTTTAAGCTGTTAACGCACTGTGCAAAGTTGTTCAAAGTGATTGAAAAGTTGTGAAAAAATACTGCAAAGAGAGTAGATGTATTTGTATTTATGACCTATGTTGTTGGCATATAGAAACGTGCAGTTGTAAAGTCGATAAATTAATAAAAGGCTGTTGAAAGCAGCCCATGGATGTTCACATAAGCTGGCTGTAAAATACTAGAAACAGCGTGCAAAGTTGAAAAAAACGAAAGAAATGTTGGCGGAGTTGCTTGTCAATTTAACCTAAATCATTATCAAGACAACCCCGCAGTTAAATTTCGGAATCGTTAAGTAAATGTTGCGAAAATGCCTCATATATAAGCAGATTATCACAACAGTCAAGCGAAATACCGACAACAAACTGCTTACAAAGTTGTAAAAAGCGATTCCAAAGTTGCTCGTTTCATTTGGGATTGTTATCTGTGATATCATATTAACACGTCCCATAGTTAAAAGTTCGAAAATGTGAATAAATACTTCGAAAATGCTGTTAAATTACGGTAGTGTTGATCCAAGTATATAGAGGTCATAGACCAATTCTTGAATGTACTTGTGCAAGCGAAATCGATTATAAAACATTCAAAAACATGTAGTAGCCGCCAATTCGAATAAATTTCAAATAATCCATGCAGCGGTGTGGTTATGTGACCGACAAATGTTTGAAGTAAAGCACAATCGGGCGTGGTTAGTACATGCATGGGAGGCTCGATGAGTAAACGGGCTGTTGAATTTCCTTTTTTTGTTTCATCACACACATGGAAATGATATAAGGCAACGCTTCTCCATTTTTCCTCACCGTGATGTCAATCATTAATAGTGAAAAATCGTGACATTTTATTAAATTTTAATTAATGGAAAGTTTTCAATTTTTTTGTAATTTTCATAAAACATGTTGTCGATGTTGTCGTCGCGTAGTGGGTTTTAAGCTGTTAACGCACTGTGCAAAGATGTTCAAAGTGATTGAAAAGTTGTGCAAAATCTTTGCAAAGGGGTAGATGTATTTGTATTTATGACCTATGTTGTTGGTATATAGAAACGTGCAGTTGTAAAGTCGACAAATTAATAAAAGGCTGTTGAAAGCAGCCCATGGATGTTCACATAAGCTGGCTGTAAAATACTAGAAAACGGCGTGCAAAGTTGAAAGAACGAAAGAAATGTTGGCGGAGTTGCTTGTCTATTTAACCTAAATCATTATCAAGACAACCCCGCAGTTAAATTTCGGAATCATTAAGTAAATGTTGCGAAAATGCCTCATGTATAAGTAGATTATTACAACATTCAAGCGAAATACCGACAACAAACTGCTTACAAAGTTGTGAAAAGCGATTGCAAAGTTGCTTGTTTCATTTGGGATTGTTACCTGTGACATCATATTAACACGTCCCGTAGTTAAAAGTTCGAAAATGTGAATAAATACTTCGAAAATGCAGTTAAATTACGGTAGTGTTAATCCAAGTATGTAGAGGTCATAGGTCAATTATTGAATGTACTTGTGCAAGCGAAATCGATTTTGAAACATCCAAAAACATGAAGTAGCCGCCAATTCGAATTAATTTCAAATAATCTATGCAGCTGTACGGTTAAGTGACCGACAAATGTTTGAAGTAAAGCACAATCGGGCGTGGTTAGTACATGCATGGGAGGCTCGATGAGTAAACGGGCTGTTGAATTTCCTTTTTTTTTGTTTCATCACACACATGGAAATGATATAAGGCAACGCTTCTCCATTTTTCCTCACCGTGATGTCAATCATTAATAGTGAAAAATCGTGACATTTTATTAAATTTTAATTAATGGAAAGTTTTCAAATTTTTTGTAATTTTCATAAAACATGTTGTCGATGTTGTCGTCGCGTAGTGGGTTTTAAGCTGTTAACGCACTGTGCAAAGATGTTCAAAGTGATTGAAAAGTTGTGCAAAATCTTTGCAAAGGGGTAGATGTATTTGTATTTATGACCTATGTTGTTGGTATATAGAAACGTGCAGTTGTAAAGTCGACAAATTAATAAAAGGCTGTTGAAAGCAGCCCATGGATGTTCACATAAGCTGGCTGTAAAATACTAGAAAACGGCGTGCAAAGTTGAAAGAACGAAAGAAATGTTGGCGGAGTTGCTTGTCTATTTAACCTAAATCATTATCAAGACAACCCCGCAGTTAAATTTCGGAATCATTAAGTAAATGTTGCGAAAATGCCTCATGTATAAGTAGATTATTACAACATTCAAGCGAAATACCGACAACAAACTGCTTACAAAGTTGTGAAAAGCGATTGCAAAGTTGCTTGTTTCATTTGGGATTGTTACCTGTGACATCATATTAACACGTCCCGTAGTTAAAAGTTCGAAAATGTGAATAAATACTTCGAAAATGCAGTTAAATTACGGTAGTGTTAATCCAAGTATGTAGAGGTCATAGGTCAATTATTGAATGTACTTGTGCAAGCGAAATCGATTTTTAAACATCCAAAAACATGAAGTAGCCGCCAATTCGAATTAATTTCAAATAATCTATGCAGCTGTACGGTTAAGTGACCGACAAATGTTTGAAGTAAAGCACAATCGGGCGTGGTTAGTACATGCATGGGAGGCTCGATGAGTAAACGGGCTGTTGAATTTCCTTTTTTTTTGTTTCATCACACACATGGAAATGATATAAGGCAACGCTTCTCCATTTTTCCTCACCGTGATGTCAATCATTAATAGTGAAAAATCGTGACATTTTATTAAATTTTAATTAATGGAAAGTTTTCAAATTTTTTGTAATTTTCATAAAACATGTTGTCGATGTTGTCGTCGCGTAGTGGGTTTTAAGCTGTTAACGCACTGTGCAAAGTTGTTCAAAGTGATTGAAAAGTTGTGAAAAATTACTGCAAAGAGAGTAGATGTATTTGTATTTATGACCTATGTTGTTGGTATATAGAAACGTGCAGTCGACAAATTAATAAAAGGCTGTTGAAAGCAGCCCATGGATGTTCACATAAGCTGGCTGTAAAATACTAGAAAACGGCGTGCAAAGTTGAAAGAACGAAAGAAATGTTGGCGGACTTGCTTGTCTATTTAACCTAAATCATTATCAAGACAACCTCGCAGTTAAATTTCGGAATCATTAAGTAAATGTTGCGAAAATGCCTCATATATAAGCAGATTATCACAACAGTCAAGCGAAATACCGACAACAAACTGCTTACAAAGTTGTAAAAAGCGATTGCAAAGTTGCTTGTTTCATTTGGGATTGTTACCTGTGATATCATATTAACACGTCCCATAGTTAAAAGTTCGAAAATGTGAATAAATACTTCCAAAATGCAGTTAAATTACGGTATTGTTAATCCAAGTATGTAGAGGTCATAGGTCAATTCTTGAATGTACTTGTGCAAGCGAAATCGATTATAAAACATTCAAAAACATGTAGTAGCCGCCAATTCGAATAAATTTCAAATAATCCATGCAGCGGTGTGGTTATGTGACCGATAATTGTTTAAAGTAAAGCACAATCGGGCGTGGTTGTTACGTGCATGTGAGACTCGATGAGTAAACGGGCTGTTGAATTTCCTTTTTTTGTTTCATCACACACATGGAAATGATATAAGGCAACGCTTCTCTATTTTTCCTCACTGTGATGTCAATCATTAATAGTGAAAAATCGTGACACTTTTTTAAATTTTAATTAATGGAATTTTTTTGTAATTTTCATAAAACATGTTGTCGATGTTGCCGTCGCGTAGTGGGTTTTAAGCTGTTAACGCACTGTGCAAAGATGTTCAAAGTGACTGAAAAGTTGTGCAAAATCTTTGCAAGGGGTAGATGTATTTGTATTTATGACCTATGTTGGTGGCATATAGAAACGTGCAGTCGACGAATTAATAAAAGGCTGTTGAAAGCAGCCCATGGATGTTCACATAAGCTGGCTGTAAAATACTAGAAAACGGCGTGCAAAGTTAAAAAACGAAAGAAATGTTGGCGGAGTTGCTTGTCTATTTAACCTAAATCATTATCAAGACAACCCCGCAGTTAAATTTCGGAATCATTAAGTAAATGTTGCGAAAATGCCTCATATATAAGTAGATTATTACAACATTCAAGCGAAATACCGACAACAAACTGCTTATAAAGTTGTGAAAAGCGATTGCAAAGTTGCTTGTTTCATTTGGGATTGTTACCTGTGATATCATATTAACACGTCCCGTAGTTAAAAGTTCGAAAATGTGAATAAATACTTCGAAAATGCAGTTAAATTACGGTAGTGTTAATCCAAGTATGTAGAGGTCATAGGTCAATTATTGAATGTACTTGTGCAAGCGAAATCGATTTTTAAACATCCAAAAACATGAAGTAGCCGCCAATTCGAATTAATTTCAAATAATCTATGCAGCTGTACGGTTAAGTGACCGACAAATGTTTGAAGTAAAGCACAATCGGTCGTGGTTAGTACATGCATGGGAGGCTCGATGAGTAAACGGGCTGTTGAATTTCCTTTTTTTTTGTTTCATCACACACATGGAAATGATATAAGGCAACGCTTCTCCATTTTTCCTCACCGTGATGTCAATCATTAATAGTGAAAAATCGTGACATTTTATTAAATTTTAATTAATGGAAAGTTTTCAAATTTTTTGTAATTTTCATAAAACATGTTGTCGATGTTGTCGTCGCGTAGTGGGTTTTAAGCTGTTAACGCACTGTGCAAAGTTGTTCAAAGTGATTGAAAAGTTGTGAAAAATTACTGCAAAGAGAGTAGATGTATTTGTATTTATGACCTATGTTGTTGGTATATAGAAACGTGCAGTCGACAAATTAATAAAAGGCTGTTGAAAGCAGCCCATGGATGTTCACATAAGCTGGCTGTAAAATACTAGAAAACGGCGTGCAAAGTTGAAAGAACGAAAGAAATGTTGGCGGACTTGCTTGTCTATTTAACCTAAATCATTATCAAGACAACCTCGCAGTTAAATTTCGGAATCATTAAGTAAATGTTGCGAAAATGCCTCATATATAAGCAGATTATCACAACAGTCAAGCGAAATACCGACAACAAACTGCTTACAAAGTTGTAAAAAGCGATTCCAAAGTTGCTTGTTTCATTTGGGATTGTTACCTGTGATATCATATTAACACGTCCCATAGTTAAAAGTTCGAAAATGTGAATAAATACTTCGAAAATGCAGTTAAATTACGGTATTGTTAATCCAAGTATGTAGAGGTCATAGGTCAATTCTTGAATGTACTTGTGCAAGCGAAATCGATTATAAAACATTCAAAAACATGTAGTAGCCGCCAATTCGAATAAATTTCAAATAATCCATGCAGCGGTGTGGTTATGTGACCGATAATTGTTTAAAGTAAAGCACAATCGGGCGTGGTTGTTACGTGCATGTGAGACTCGATGAGTAAACGGGCTGTTGAATTTCCTTTTTTTGTTTCATCACACACATGGAAATGATATAAGGCAACGCTTCTCTATTTTTCCTCACTGTGATGTCAATCATTAATAGTGAAAAATCGTGACACTTTTTTAAATTTTAATTAATGGAATTTTTTTGTAATTTTCATAAAACATGTTGTCGATGTTGCCGTCGCGTAGTGGGGTTTAAGCTGTTAACGCACTGTGCAAAGATGTTCAAAGTGACTGAAAAGTTGTGCAAAATCTTTGCAAGGGGTAGATGTATTTGTATTTATGACCTATGTTGGTGGCATATAGAAACGTGCAGTCGACGAATTAATAAAAGGCTGTTGAAAGCAGCCCATGGATGTTCACATAAGCTGGCTGTAAAATACTAGAAAACGGCGTGCAAAGTTAAAAAACGAAAGAAATGTTGGCGGAGTTGCTTGTCTATTTAACCTAAATCATTATCAAGACAACCCCGCAGTTAAATTTCGGAATCATTAAGTAAATGTTGCGAAAATGCCTCATATATAAGTAGATTATTACAACATTCAAGCGAAATACCGACAACAAACTGCTTATAAAGTTGTGAAAAGCGATTGCAAAGTTGCTTGTTTCATTTGGGATTGTTACCTGTGATATCATATTAACACGTCCCGTAGTTAAAAGTTCGAAAATGTGAATAAATACTTCGAAAATGCAGTTAAATTACGGTAGTGTTAATCCAAGTATGTAGAGGTCATAGGTCAATTATTGAATGTACTTGTGCAAGCGAAATTGATTTTTAAACATCCAAAAACATGAAGTAGCCGCCAATTCGAATTAATTTCAAATAATCTATGCAGCTGTACGGTTAAGTGACCGACAAATGTTTGAAGTAAAGCACAATCGGGCGTGGTTAGTACATGCATGGGAGGCTCGATGAGTAAACGGGCTGTTGAATTTCCTTTTTTGTTTCATCACACACATGGAAATGATATAAGGCAACGCTTCTCCATTTTTCCTCACCGTGATGTCAATCATTAATAGTGAAAAATCGTGACATTTTATTAAATTTTAATTAATGGAAAGTTTTCAAATTTTTTGTAATTTTCATAAAACATGTTGTCGATGTTGTCGTCGCGTAGTGGGTTTTAAGCTGTTAACGCACTGTGCAAAGATGTTCAAAGTGATTGAAAAGTTGTGCAAAATCTTTGCAAAGGGGTAGATGTATTTGTATTTATGACCTATGTTGTTGGTATATAGAAACGTGCAGTCGACAAATTAATAAATGGCTGTTGAAAGCAGCCCATGGATGTTCACATAAGCTGGCTGTAAAATACTAGAAAACGGCGTGCAAAGTTGAAAGAACGAAAGAAATGTTGGCGGAGTTGCTTGTCTATTTAACCTAAATCATTATCAAGACAACCCCGCAGTTAAATTTCGGAATCATTAAGTAAATGTTGCGAAAATGCCTCATATATAAGTAGATTATTACAACATTCAAGCGAAATACCGACAACAAACTGCTTATAAAGTTGTGAAAAGCGATTGCAAAGTTGCTTGTTTCATTTGGGATTGTTACCTGTGATATCATATTAACACGTCCCGTAGTTAAAAGTTCGAAAATGTGAATAAATACTTCGAAAATGCAGTTAAATTACGGTAGTGTTAATCCAAGTATGTAGAGGTCATAGGTCAATTATTGAATGTACTTGTGCAAGCGAAATCGATTTTTAAACATCCAAAAACATGAAGTAGCCGCCAATTCGAATTAATTTCAAATAATCTATGCAGCTGTACGGTTAAGTGACCGACAAATGTTTGAAGTAAAGCACAATCGGTCGTGGTTAGTACATGCATGGGAGGCTCGATGAGTAAACGGGCTGTTGAATTTCCTTTTTTTTTGTTTCATCACACACATGGAAATGATATAAGGCAACGCTTCTCCATTTTTCCTCACCGTGATGTCAATCATTAATAGTGAAAAATCGTGACATTTTATTAAATTTTAATTAATGGAAAGTTTTCAAATTTTTTGTAATTTTCATAAAACATGTTGTCGATGTTGTCGTCGCGTAGTGGGTTTTAAGCTGTTAACGCACTGTGCAAAGTTGTTCAAAGTGATTGAAAAGTTGTGAAAAATTACTGCAAAGAGAGTAGATGTATTTGTATTTATGACCTATGTTGTTGGTATATAGAAACGTGCAGTCGACAAATTAATAAAAGGCTGTTGAAAGCAGCCCATGGATGTTCACATAAGCTGGCTGTAAAATACTAGAAAACGGCGTGCAAAGTTGAAAGAACGAAAGAAATGTTGGCGGACTTGCTTGTCTATTTAACCTAAATCATTATCAAGACAACCTCGCAGTTAAATTTCGGAATCATTAAGTAAATGTTGCGAAAATGCCTCATATATAAGCAGATTATCACAACAGTCAAGCGAAATACCGACAACAAACTGCTTACAAAGTTGTAAAAAGCGATTCCAAAGTTGCTTGTTTCATTTGGGATTGTTACCTGTGATATCATATTAACACGTCCCATAGTTAAAAGTTCGAAAATGTGAATAAATACTTCGAAAATGCAGTTAAATTACGGTATTGTTAATCCAAGTATGTAGAGGTCATAGGTCAATTCTTGAATGTACTTGTGCAAGCGAAATCGATTATAAAACATTCAAAAACATGTAGTAGCCGCCAATTCGAATAAATTTCAAATAATCCATGCAGCGGTGTGGTTATGTGACCGATAATTGTTTAAAGTAAAGCACAATCGGGCGTGGTTGTTACGTGCATGTGAGACTCGATGAGTAAACGGGCTGTTGAATTTCCTTTTTTTGTTTCATCACACACATGGAAATGATATAAGGCAACGCTTCTCTATTTTTCCTCACTGTGATGTCAATCATTAATAGTGAAAAATCGTGACACTTTTTTAAATTTTAATTAATGGAATTTTTTTGTAATTTTCATAAAACATGTTGTCGATGTTGCCGTCGCGTAGTGGGGTTTAAGCTGTTAACGCACTGTGCAAAGATGTTCAAAGTGACTGAAAAGTTGTGCAAAATCTTTGCAAGGGGTAGATGTATTTGTATTTATGACCTATGTTGGTGGCATATAGAAACGTGCAGTCGACGAATTAATAAAAGGCTGTTGAAAGCAGCCCATGGATGTTCACATAAGCTGGCTGTAAAATACTAGAAAACGGCGTGCAAAGTTAAAAAACGAAAGAAATGTTGGCGGAGTTGCTTGTCTATTTAACCTAAATCATTATCAAGACAACCCCGCAGTTAAATTTCGGAATCATTAAGTAAATGTTGCGAAAATGCCTCATATATAAGTAGATTATTACAACATTCAAGCGAAATACCGACAACAAACTGCTTATAAAGTTGTGAAAAGCGATTGCAAAGTTGCTTGTTTCATTTGGGATTGTTACCTGTGATATCATATTAACACGTCCCGTAGTTAAAAGTTCGAAAATGTGAATAAATACTTCGAAAATGCAGTTAAATTACGGTAGTGTTAATCCAAGTATGTAGAGGTCATAGGTCAATTATTGAATGTACTTGTGCAAGCGAAATTGATTTTTAAACATCCAAAAACATGAAGTAGCCGCCAATTCGAATTAATTTCAAATAATCTATGCAGCTGTACGGTTAAGTGACCGACAAATGTTTGAAGTAAAGCACAATCGGGCGTGGTTAGTACATGCATGGGAGGCTCGATGAGTAAACGGGCTGTTGAATTTCCTTTTTTGTTTCATCACACACATGGAAATGATATAAGGCAACGCTTCTCCATTTTTCCTCACCGTGATGTCAATCATTAATAGTGAAAAATCGTGACATTTTATTAAATTTTAATTAATGGAAAGTTTTCAAATTTTTTGTAATTTTCATAAAACATGTTGTCGATGTTGTCGTCGCGTAGTGGGTTTTAAGCTGTTAACGCACTGTGCAAAGATGTTCAAAGTGATTGAAAAGTTGTGCAAAATCTTTGCAAAGGGGTAGATGTATTTGTATTTATGACCTATGTTGTTGGTATATAGAAACGTGCAGTCGACAAATTAATAAATGGCTGTTGAAAGCAGCCCATGGATGTTCACATAAGCTGGCTGTAAAATACTAGAAAACGGCGTGCAAAGTTGAAAGAACGAAAGAAATGTTGGCGGAGTTGCTTGTCTATTTAACCTAAATCATTATCAAGACAACCCCGCAGTTAAATTTCGGAATCATTAAGTAAATGTTGCGAAAATGCCTCATATATAAGTAGATTATTACAACATTCAAGCGAAATACCGACAACAAACTGCTTACAAAGTTGTGAAAAGCGATTGCAAAGTTGCTTGTTTCATTTGGGATTGTTACCTGTGATATCATATTAACACGTACCGTAGTTAAAAGTTCGAAAATGTGAATAAATACTTCGAAAATGCAGTTAAATTACGGTAGTGTTAATCCAAGTATGTAGAGGTCATAGGTCAATTATTGAATGTACTTGTGCAAGCGAAATCGATTTTTAAACATCCAAAAACATGAAGTAGCCGCCAATTCGAATTAATTTCAAATAATCTATGCAGCTGTACGGTTAAGTGACCGACAAATGTTTGAAGTAAAGCACAATCGGGCGTGGTTAGTACATGCATGGGAGGCTCGATGAGTAAACGGGCTGTTGAATTTCCTTTTTTTTGTTTCATCACACACATGGAAATGATATAAGGCAACGCTTCTCCATTTTTCCTCACCGTGATGTCAATCATTAATAGTGAAAAATCGTGACATTTTATTAAATTTTAATTAATGGAAAGTTTTCAAATTTTTTGTAATTTTCATAAAACATGTTGTCGATGTTGTCGTCGCGTAGTGGGTTTTAAGCTGTTAACGCACTGTGCAAAGATGTTCAAAGTGATTGAAAAGTTGTGAAAAATTACTGCAAAGAGAGTAGATGTATTTGTATTTATGACCTATGTTGTTGGTATATAGAAACGTGCAGTTGTAAAGTCGACAAATTAATAAAAGGCTGTTGAAAGCAGCCCATGGATGTTCACATAAGCTGGCTGTAAAATACTAGAAACAGCGTACAAAGTTGAAAAAACGAAAGAAATGTTGGCGGAGTTGCTTGTCTATTTAACCTAAATCATTATCAAGACAACCTCGCAGTTAAATTTCGGAATCATTAAGTAAATGTTGCGAAAATGCCTCATATATAAGCAGATTATCACAACAGTCAAGCGAAATACCGACAACAAACTGCTTACAAAGTTGTAAAAAGCGATTCCAAAGTTGCTTGTTTCATTTGGGATTGTTACCTGTGATATCATATTAACACGTCCCATAGTTAAAAGTTCGAAAATGTGAATAAATACTTCCAAAATGCAGTTAAATTACGGTATTGTTAATCCAAGTATGTAGAGGTCATAGGTCAATTCTTGAATGTACTTGTGCAAGCGAAATCGATTATAAAACATTCAAAAACATGTAGTAGCCGCCAATTCGAATAAATTTCAAATAATCCATGCAGCGGTGTGGTTATGTGACCGATAATTGTTTAAAGTAAAGCACAATCGGGCGTGGTTGGTACGTGCATGTGAGACTCGATGAGTAAACGGGCTGTTGAATTTCCTTTTTTTGTTTCATCACACACATGGAAATGATATAAGGCAACGCTTCTCTATTTTTCCTCACTGTGATGTCAATCATTAATAGTGAAAAATCGTGACACTTTTTTAAATTTTAATTAATGGAATTTTTTTGTAATTTTCATAAAACATGTTGTCGATGTTGCCGTCGCGTAGTGGGTTTTAAGCTGTTAACGCACTGTGCAAAGATGTTCAAAGTGACTGAAAAGTTGTGCAAAATCTTTGCAAAGGGGTAGATGTATTTGTATTTATGACCTATGTTGGTGGCATATAGAAACGTGCAGTCGACGAATTAATAAAAGGCTGTTGAAAGCAGCCCATGGATGTTCACATAAGCTGGCTGTAAAATACTAGAAAACGGCGTGCAAAGTTAAAAAACGAAAGAAATGTTGGCGGAGTTGCTTGTCTATTTAACCTAAATCATTATCAAGACAACCCCGCAGTTAAATTTCGGAATCATTAAGTAAATGTTGCGAAAATGCCTCATATATAAGTAGATTATTACAACATTCAAGCGAAATACCGACAACAAACTGCTTACAAAGTTGTGAAAAGCGATTGCAAAGTTGCTTGTTTCATTTGGGATTGTTACCTGTGATATCATATTAACACGTCCCGTAGTTAAAAGTTCGAAAATGTGAATAAATACTTCGAAAATGCAGTTAAATTACGGTAGTGTTAATCCAAGTATGTAGAGGTCATAGGTCAATTATTGAATGTACTTGTGCAAGCGAAATCGATTTTTAAACATCCAAAAACATGAAGTAGCCGCCAATTCGAATTAATTTCAAATAATCTATGCAGCTGTACGGTTAAGTGACCGACAAATGTTTGAAGTAAAGCACAATCGGGCGTGGTTAGTACTTGCATGGAATACTCCTTGAGTAAACGAGCTGTTGAATTTACTTTTTTTGTTTCATCACACACATGGAAATGATATAAGGCAGCGCTCCTCTATTTTTCCTTACTGTGATGTCAATCGTGTATAGTGGAAAATCGTGGCATTTTTGTAACTTTTTTAATTAATGGAAAGTTTTCAAATTTTTCGTAATTTTCATAAAACAAGTTGTCGATGCTCACCTAGTGGGTTTTAAGATGTTAACGCACTGTGCAAAGTTGCTCAAAGTGATTGAAACGTTGTGCAAAGTTATTGCAAAGGTGGTTGATGTATTTGTATATATGACCTATGTTGTTGGCATATAGAAACGCGCCGTTGTAAAGTCGACAAATTTAATAAAAGACTGTTGAAAGCATACTCTGGATGTTCACATGAGCTGACTGTAAAATGTTAGAAAACAGCGTGCAAAGTTATGGAAAACAAAGAAAATGTTGGCGAAGTTGCTTGTATATTTAACCTAAGGCATTATCATGACAACCCCGCACTTAAATTTTGGAATCATTAAATAAATGTTGCGAAAATACCTCATATATAAGCAGATTATCACAACAGTCAATCGAAATACCGACAACAAACTGCTTACAAAGTTGTAAAAAGCGATTCCAAAGTTGCTCGTTTCATTTGGGATTGTTAGCTGTGATATCATATTAACATGTCCCATAGTTAAAAGTTCGAAAATGTGAATAAATACTTCGAAAATGCTGCTAAATTATAGTAGTGTTAATCCAAGTATGTAGAGGTCATAGGTCAATTCTTGAATGTACTTGTGCAAGCGAAATCAATTATAAAACATCCAATAACATGAAGTAGCCGCCAATTCGAATTAATTTCAAATAATCCATGCAGCGGTGTGGTTATGTTACCGATAATTGTTTAAAGTAAAGCACAATCGGGCGTGGTTAGTACATGCATGGGAGACTCCCTGATTAAACGAGCTGTTGAATCAACTTGTTTTGTTTCATCGCACACCTGGAAATGATATAAGGCAACGCTTCCCCATATTTCCTTACTGTTATGTCAAACATTTATAGTTGAAAATCGTGACTTTTTTTTAAATTTTAATTAATGGAAAAATTTCAAATTTTTTGTAATTTTCATAAAACAAGTAGTCGATCCTGTCGGCACGTAGTGGGTTTTAAGCTGTTAACGCACTGTGCAAAGTTGTTCAAAGTGATTGAAAAGTTGTGAAAAATTACTGCAAAGAGGGTAGATGTATTTGTATTTATGACCTATGTTGTTGGCATATAGAAACGCGCAGTTGTAAAGTCGACAAATTAATAAAAGGCTGTTGAAAGCAGCTCATAGATGTTCACATAAGCTGGCTGTAAAATACTAGAAAATAGCGTGCAAAGTTGGAAAAAACGAAGAAAATATTGGCGGAGTTGCTTGTATATTTAACCTAAGTCATTATCATGACAATACCGCAGGAAAATTTTGAAATCATTAAGTGAATGTTTCGATAATGCCTCATATATAAGCAGATTACCACAACAGTCAAGCGACAAATCGACAACAAACTGCTTATAAAGTTGTGAAAAGCGACTGCAAAGTTGCTGATTTCGTTTGGGATTGTTACCTGTGATATCATATTAACATATCCCATAGTTAAAAGTTACAAAATGTGAATAAATATTTCGAAAAATGCTGTTAAATTATGGTAGTGTTACTCTAAGTATGTAGAGGTCATAGGTCAATTCATGAATGTACTTGTGCAAGCGAAATCGATTTTAAAACATCCAAAAACATGAAGTAGCCACAAATTCTATTTAATTTCAAATAATCTATGCAGCTGTGTGGATAAGTGAACGACAAATGTTTAAAGTAAAGCACAATCGGGCGTGGTTAGTACATGCATGTGAGACTCCCTGAGTAAACGAGCTGTTGAATTTACTTTTTTTTGTTTCATCGCACACATGGAAATAAAATATAGAAACGCTCCTTTCCTTACTGTGATGCCAATCCTTTATCGTGGAAAATCGTGACATTTGTGTAACTTTTTTAATTAATGTAAAGTTTTCAATTTTTTTGTAATTTTCATAAAACAAGTTGTTGATGCTGTCGGCACGTAGTGGGTTTTAAGCTGTTAACGCACTGTGCAAAGTTGTTCAAAGTGATTGAAAAGTTGTGCAAAGTTATTGAAAAGGTGATAGATGTATTTTTATATATGACCTAAGTTGTTGGTATATAGAAACGCGCAGTTATAAAGTCGACAAATTTAATAAAATCCTGTTAAAAGCAGCTTATTGATGTTCACATGAGCTGACTGTAAAATGTTTTAAAAACAGCGTGAAAAGTTGCATCACACACATAGAAATGAAATAATGAAACGCTCCTCTATTTTTCCTTACTGTGATGTCAATCATTTATAGTGGAAACTCGTGGCAACTTTTTTAATTAATGGAAAGTTTTAAATTTAATTTTTTTTGTAATTTTTATAAAACAAGTAGTCGATCCTTTCGGAACGTAGTGGGTTTTAAGTTGTTAACCAACCCATCAAAGTGATTGCAAAGTTGTGCAAAGTTGCGAAATGGGTAGATGTATTTGTATATATGACCTAGGTTGTTGGCATATAGAGATGGGCAGTTGTAAAGTCGAAAAATTTAATAAAACCCAGTTGAAAGCAGTCTATGGATGTTCACATGAGCTGACTGTAAAATGTTAGAAAGCAGCGTGCAAAGTTGTAAAAAACGAAGCTAATGTTGGCGGAGTTGCTTGTATATTTATCCTAAGTCATTATAATGGCAACCCCGCAGTTAAATTTTGAAAACATTAAGTAAATGTTACGAGTAAATGTTAAAACATGATATGAATACGAAAAATTGAAATAATTTCCACGTCTTTTTTTTCTATCAAACTTTGACACTGCAGTAAGAATAAATACAAATAAATGTCTGATCTATTTGCCATGTGTGACGCCAAACCCCGAAAAAAATGGTTTCAGCAATAGGTTGGTTGAGGTTATCTCCCAGTCATGTACTAACCGCGTCCAATTAGGCTTAACTTAAAAAAGTTGTCGATCACCTGACCACGGTGCTATAAAGGTAGTTTAATGTTTGTCTCAATTGGCAGCCAATAACTGTTTGGAAATATTTCAAAATTGATACGCTTTGCAATTGTGTCTTGTGTGAGTTGACCTGCATACTTCAGAAGTCGGTATAATAATACAACGACCATTTACGGGATATTTATTCACTTTCAGAAACATTTGACTATGGGTACTGACAACAACATAGGTCACATTTCTAAGCAAATTTGCCAATTTTACAATCGTTTTTCAATACTCCGTAAGCAGTTTGTTTATTGTTTGCTAGTGCGACTATCTGCTAATATACGGATCCTTTTCTTTTGGGTATGTTTGTCTTAACTTAACTGCAGGGTTCGAAGTGACACTTAGGTCAAGTATACAAATTAATCCACCAACTTTATAATAATTTTTCTCGCCTTCGTAGGAATTTATAACATTTTACGGTGTTCTCATACAGCAATCTGCTAATATAGGTGGGGTTCGCTTGGCTTGCATTCTTGTTTTCTGCTTCATAACTGCAGGGTTCGATATGTAAACAACTTAGGTCAAATATACGTGTACAAACAAAGCTTCCAACTTCGCAATTACTGTGCACAACTGTGCCTGCTGTTATAGGCATTATGTTACGACACTAAAAACAAATTTTTATTTGGAAATACGAGTAAATGTAAAGTAATTTACAAAGTTTGAAAAGTCCCTTTAAATAGCAGGGAAGTTACGTAAAACGCCATAAAGTAGTCTGCAAAGTTAGAAAGTCTCTTTTGCCGGCGGGAATGTTTGAATGTAGCTTAAATATCTCATAATTACGAAAGCCGAGGGGGGCCTTCCTACTTCACAGTTCCAACTTCCGAGTTCCGACTTCTAACAATAATAACTCGGAAGTTAGAAGACGGAACTCGGAAGTTGGTACTGTGAAGTAGGAATGTCCCTCTCGGCTTTCGTACATAAATTATCCGCAAATTTCAAAAAGTCGTTTTTGAAGGCATCAAAATTGTTTAGATTTTAAATAAAGTTGACTGCAAAGTTGAAAAATGAATGATGATAAAGTTGCTAAAATATTTCAATAGTAGTATAAAAAATTTGAAAACTCACTTTGAAAGACAGGAAAGTTGCCTGAAATGTCAGAAAAAAACTTCGTCCACAAAGTTAGAAAAATCACCAATCTAAAAAGTCTCAAATGTAGTTTAAAAAGTCGCTTTTGAAGATGCGAAAAATGTCTGAATTGAAAGTTGTCTGCATTTTAATAATAGTTAAATCATGATAAAAGCTGATGCAAAAGTAAGAAAGTTGCCTCGAATGTCTCAACAGTTGACTGAAAAGTTGAAAAATTTGCTGTGAAAGGCAGGGAAGTATGGAAAATTATCTGCACAGCTAGCCTTCTGAAGTGGAAAAGTTGCATGAAAAGTTTCCTAACCTCATTTTTAAAAATTTGAAAAGTCAGATTGGAAGGCGGAACAGTGGCGTTGCAAAACTTCTGAAAAGCAGTTTGCAATGGTTGAAAGAATTGGAAGGTAGGAAAATTGCCTGTTTGGACTTAGGTAGAGTTTTTCAGAAAGTAGAATAAAAATTTTCATAGGATAGTTTTGAACCATATCAAACTATACATTTCATGTAAGCTTATGATTCACACTAATAACACTTTAATCCAGAACAAAAACATTTGTGCTGTAACATGTAGTAATTTTTTCATTGTGTATGTAATAACCTTATGGAATATTTACAAAGAGATGTGAGAATGACCCAAATTCACCATAGTAATCATAAAGAATAAAGTCATACTTGGAAATGTGTCCACAAACATTGTTGATACTAATAGAAATTGTACTTGAAGTCCGGTATGTGGATGTCCCCATTGCCATCATTTTTATAGTTTTATTGTAATTTCTTTTTGCAAATTTCTATACTTGAGATAACTATGTATTAGTATATGTTTGTGTTGTAAAACGTTGATAAATAAATAAAAAAATCAATAAGTCCCTGTTTAGACAAAGTCCGAAACTGATTTTTTTTAAAGTAGCAAGTATTAAACTTTCGTGTGAATGACGAGAATAAAAAATAAGAATTGTAGACACATGTGGTAAGTTAGTTGCAAGGGTATACTGTACACATAGTTGGAATGTTGGAAAAGTTGCCTGGCAAGTTGTAAACTAGGTTGGAATGTTGAAAAAGTTGCCTGGAAAGTTGTAAACCTGGTTGGAATAGTTGTCTTGGAAAGTTGTAAACTTGGTTGGAATGTTGAAAACACTGAAAATGCTGGGCAGAAAGGGGCATAGAAATTCCAAATAGGCAAGAAAGTTGTTTTAAAGAGTCGTTAGTGACGTACTAAGTCGAAAAAGTTGTAAATGTTGCCCGTAAAGTAGTCTAAATCACACGGTTAGTGCCAAAAATATATTGCAAACTTGAAAAAATCAAATGATTCAGTCAAGTTTGCAACTAACTTGTACAACAAACTTTTAAAATATTTCAGCCAACAATTTCCACCTTCCAACTTTTCAAACTTGTAGCCTTCCAGCTGCCCAACAAAGTTGTCAATTACAATATCAGGCCTGGTGCTAAATCAGACTCCTTAAAAGACAACATTGTCAATTTCAAACTCCCCAGAAATGCATATGCCCTACATTGTTTCAAAAAATTACACTTCATCGTGATAGTCTATCTTGCATTTTTTTTGCTGATCCACTCACAAGAATTGCCCTTAAAATCACATCTGTGCGTGTGTGTGTGTGCGCGCGTGTGATTTTTCCGGTGTTTTCACATAATTTTTTGGGCTCGGCCGATTTTGCTCAAACTTGGCAGGCTGGTCACATCTTCACCTAATTAGTTGGTAAAATTGATCTTGAAATAATCATAATGTCCTTGCAAAGGTTGTATACACACAGCCAGAAGACTGTGGAAGCAGAATCAAAGATTAAAACTCCAACATGTCAGATACATATTGTAGGCAGTAAAATATCAAACATTCTTTGGGCAGGGGAATAAAGTTGTTAGTGCTCGCATTAGTATTAGTCAAGCACTTGTCAAATTTGATTGAATCACAAAATAAAAACTTACAGTACTATTCGTGAGGATAGTATTTGTGTGCAAACTTTAATATGAATCAGACGATACATTGGTAAGGAATTCGCACAGACATGAATAAAACAAAATGGTTGCCAGTCGGCCAATTTTGTTCAAATCTCAAAAACAAATTGACATGCACCTGTAACCCAATATGCATGATCATGATACAAAGTTTGAATGAAATCAACATGTCTATCTCTGAGAAACATTTCATTTCAGGAAATATCAAGATATATCAAAATTTAGGCCCAAAATGGCCACCAGTCAGCTATATTTCATCAAATTGTCATAAAAATTGACGTGCATGTGTAAGTCATGATAAGTTATCTGTATGTTAAGTCTAAACGAACTTGGTCAAAGCTCACGATCCTCAAATTAATAGTCCTCCATATCGGACTCTGTAGGAGATTGGACTAATTAATGACTGATTGACTACAGAGTTAACAAGCCACAGTCCCAGTTAGTTATCAAATTTAAGATGTATAGTCTTGTTTATAGTAATATAGTTGGAATATAACCATGTCAGGAATATGATTTTTTAACATTAAAATGATTGACATTTGTATCTGATCGTCAAACAAGTACTTGTCCATATTGAGAGATATTGCTCTGGAACAGCATTCAAAATCAACCATTTTGAATTCATGTATATATATAACATGATGTATAATGAACATATCAAATTTTAATATAATAAGTCAAAGCATTTAAGAGACATGGCTCTAGAAGCCCAATCATTAAAACAAAATGGCCACCAGTCAGCCATTTTGAATCCAATCTGAAAAATAAAATGACGAGCATCAGGAACCCGTAATGTCTAATGTATGTATCAAGTTTGAACAAAATCCACCCATAAATACTTGATATTTGATGATTTTTAGCACAAAAATTACCACCATTCGACCATTTTGAATAGGATCGTCAAACCAATATATCTGTCTATCTATGACATGATGTATAATGAATATTTAAAATTTGAACATAATCATTGAAAGCAAGTCAGAGATATGGCATGAGAACCACATTCATTAAAACAAAATGGCTGCCAGTCGGCCATTTTGAATCTTATCTAAAAAACAAAATTATTTGCATCAAGGTCCCATAATGTCTAATGTATATACCAAGTTTGAACTAAATCCAACTGTAAACAGCCGAGAAGTGATTGATTTTTAGGATTTTTTAGCACAAAAATGGCCGCCATTCAGCCATCTTGAATCAGATCGTAAAACAAAACGATGTGCACCAAGGTCATATGTATATACCAAGTTTGAACTAAATCCAACTGTAAACAGCCGAGAAATGCTTGAATTTGATGATTTTTAGCACAAAAATGGCCGCCATTCGGCCATCTTCAAT
Source organism: Saccoglossus kowalevskii (assembly GCF_978046115.1). Lineage (NCBI taxonomy): Eukaryota > Metazoa > Hemichordata > Enteropneusta > Harrimaniidae > Saccoglossus > Saccoglossus kowalevskii. The sequence continues at coordinate 11,477,463 of NC_140650.1, read as the reverse complement.
CAGATCAGGAAACAAATTGATGTGCATATTTATAATATCATGTATGATGTATGTGTGAAGTTTGATTGTGATTGGTCCAGGCATTTTTAAGATACAGGTCCGGACGCACACACATACACACACACGGAGGTCCCTGTTTTCGGACTGCGTCCAAACTGGGACTAAAAAGTTGGCCAAGGGTTTGAATAAAAACTTTCATACCAAGAGTCAGTACATATAACCCCTATTCAATGAGGGATTTGTTTTCAATAGCTCTACATCCACAGAATACATTTAGTCATGTGATGATGTATATGACAAAGTACTTGATAGAGCCTTTGCATTCATGCAAATAAATCACATCAATGGGACGAAAGAGTCTGTGTCTTTTATTTGGAGTTTTCGTTGGATTGCTGTGGTACAAAGTTGTTAATTGAAACATTCGGTCGCATGACATTTACAAGAATTTGGTATTACAGAATACTGCAAATGAATACACATGTTGAATCATTCTTCTGATAATTCTAATCGTCTCTAAATGTAATGATAATAGGCAAAGGTGTTCTAAAAAAAAATGTGTTGCACTGTACATTTATAGCACTTCTGCATCCAATGTAAACAAAGAATATAGTTCAAATCTACCATTAATACCCATAACATGTTCAATGTTGGACACGTAGTAAATTAGTTGATCTCACCAAGGGAAAAAAATGAGCATTGGAACGAGTGTACCGTAGATACATTTGAACTGAATGCAGATAATGGCTTTTCTCAGCTAAAGTATCAACACTGCACGATCTGCTCAATGGATAAGCTATCTTCATTCATGATTGCTCCGTCAACCAAACAAAAGACAAAGACACTGTAAACAGATTGTTTTGTAAAAAGCTAAGTTTGGAGAGTGAGAGCAGAATTCTGGAGAAGTGAACATTACAAATGCCATCATTAAAACAGTGAATCACATCTTGTAATACAGAGTGTTGCGTTTATACATGATGGCCATCTGAACAGTGATTAAAGGGCAGTAGTCATCGCACCTCATACTTGTTATTTCCATTGGAAGAGCACACTGTATTGTGGGAAAATCAATGTTTATCAACACAAATGTCGCACATGAGCAGCATGACGACCACCACCCTTTAATGCATCTCCCATATGGGTTGGTATTTGTCATTTAGTAAATACATGCAAGTATCAGTTCGGATTCTTTAATGCTACAAGCCCAAATTGGCCGTCTACATTCTGCCCTTCCCGACCGCCTACGCCGGTCTCACTTCAGCACTTCGCTCTGCCGATAGCCTTATTATTTTATTTTTGGCCTGTTGTTACAGGATGATGGCCTGCTATTAAATGTATTTGTAAAACCCCTGGTAATGACAGACTACTACATCTATTCAAACAAATCTTAAAGTGACTCCACACTTGAATTGCATGTAAACAATACACAGGTATACACCACACAGGATCCATACCAAACACAATGAGGTGCAAAACAAGTGTGGCACTTTATTTTAATTGTTTTCATTCTGTTCAAGAGATACATAAATCATCTAAAGTAAAATGCCTGATTCCATGATTTTTTTCACCAACTGAATACTGTAGAGACACATCAAGGAATCGTCCCATTGTTTTATTTTGCATAAAACTTGCATTTCCTTCAATTACTGTGTCTTGTTCGACTCTCGTGGGGCTTTCTATATACAATATACATTGCTGCCAGTGAGTTGGATGACTTAATGGTGATGTTGAAATTTTAACATCTTTCATACAAGGGAAGGACACAGAAAACCATCCCGCAAAACCATATATATTAGCATTTCCAAAACATTGGAATTTAAAATTTCCTGTCAGTTTATTCAGATCAGTCTGAGTTATGGATTTGATATCAATTTCTAGCACTTTACAGGGATGTGAGAGAAGGTATTGAGGGGAAATTGTACCTAGATGAACCCTTGAAAGGAAATTCTGTTTTGCATAGCCTGCTATACACGACATGTCAACGCCATACGATTGTTTCATACTCTCCCAAAATTTCACCTGCATCTCTACAGTATCAACCAGTACGGCGTCAGTCTGTTCATTGCTGCTTCCGGTGCATTCCTCCCCATATTCTTGACATGTCAACGGGGCCATATAAATGGAAGCAGTGTTCGGAAGCAAAATACCAGTGTCTTTCAGCCATTTATCACGAGCATATATTACTGAGCCCAACATAGACTCGTATAATAGAAAATATCCCATCCATTCACTGACAATCACATCAACGTTCTCAGGCAGTTCAACTTCCTCGACTCTGCCCCGTATAATCTCTATCTTATCTTCCATGTTATTACTTTTAACAACCTCAGCGGCACGGTGAACGATACCACTAGCTTCGATGGCGTACACTTTCTTCGCTCCTGCTTGAACACAGAAACAGCTCAATATACCGGTACCAGCGCCAATATCGGCGACAACTTTTCCTGCGATTTGGTCACAACATCCAAGAATGGCAATTCTGTAGGCATTTGTTCGCACGGTGTCCCGCAGCATTTCTTCGTGGACAGCCAGATCAGCGTAGGACCTAAAATAGTCATCGTCATTTCTTGACGATTTGGGTCTTTTGGCGATGACGTCGGAACTACTATCCGCGATATCCATTGTGTTAAAAACGCGTTTTATTCTTTGAAATTACCGGTAAACGCGATGCACGTTTTCAGATGGTGGCGGCCATTTTCATAACCCCTTATCTTAGTAATAAATATTCCAAACAACACTTCGTGATACTCTCCTGATTTATTGTCTACATACCATTTTGTATGAAACGTAGAGTGTGTCATTATACATTGCAATACAAACTTAATAAATATTGACACCAACGCAATTATACTGTTACTACGTTATGTGATGTGATGTGATGTAAAAATTTATATAAAGCTAGGTAGTCGTTTCTACAAAGGTCACAAAGGTCATTGAACAGCATCTTGTGGGGTACACGGTAATTATTGTTTTAATTTACTATAATACATTCACAACTGGTACGAGGTGATTGTTATTAGTGACGTCACTCTGAACCGCTGTAAGTATAAGCACAGATTAAGGAAATTAAATATTCACTTCTTAATTCGTACCGGTATTATATTTGAATCAGGAATTATAATATGGGGTTATGCCTGGTATACACTCATTTCAGCTAACCCATGGATGTGGTTTATGGTTAATTTATACATTTTTAAAAACATTTTGAAAACCGGTCAACCAATCACAGCTACTGTGAATTTGACGTCACTAGTGAAGATGAAAGCAAGTTCAATATGATGTCAAAGTCGTCCAATATGTGATCAGTTTGCCACATACAGTGAATCACAACCTCTCATTTGAATTTGAAACTATACATTCTAAACATTTACAAATACACTGTAAATGTAAATTGCCCCTCCCCCTCTGTAATAATTTTATTAATTTCAAATGACAGTTGAAAACAAATTGGCCAATCACAACATCTTAGCCGAAGCATTGCAGTAAATTAACCAATAAGACCCACGAAGACTCATGGGTAATGGGCATTACCAAATGGCTTCTTCAGCCAATGAAAGTTGTGTCTTCTAGAAGGTAACAATTTTATGAATATTTCTTTAAAAGCCATTAATGGGCAACATCCATGGTTAAACCGAAATGAGTGTAGACATAAGTGTATCTATTTATAGATACATACATTTCATAGCAGTGCGTTTATAACCATCACACATGGTTAATCGTTGGTTGTTTCGCGGCCCGTGTTCGAATTACATGTAAACAAACATTGCATTTACACATCACTGTGAATCCCATATTGAATCACCACCCTTTAAAAATTGTTCTGGCATTTTGTTTTGTTTAGTTTGGGATCTTGATTTAGTTCTGATGTTCTTGGAACTTCTAGTGGAGCTGCGCTTCTAATAGAGCAAATATACCCCATTTAGTAGCACCCTAGCAAACATAGCTGGACATTAATAGACATACTGAAAGCATGAAAGACAAACATAGACGTTTGTGATAATAAATTACATCTGCAATAATGTTTTTGTTATAGAAATGTTGGTAGCACACCTAATACGTTATTCCTTGAGGAGGTTTACTTGGAAGACATTCCTACCTAAAAGACATTTATGCAGCTCAGTGAGAGTGGCACCCATGCCTCTCGCTGAGGTGATGTCTATACTTCCACAAGCTGCCAGAGAGGGCAGTAGTCCTACTCCATATGAAAGTCAGACTGTCAGCATGTGTAATGATGGGGGACTTTTTGTCGCCGTTGGTAACACTGGGCAAGTTATAGGAACAGTGTCAGCTATGAAATACAGTGAGAGTCTTGGACACATTGGATATTATTATATTGACCCAGATTATAGAGGCAAGGAGGTGGAGGAACAATTGTGGCAAAAGGCTGTTGGGTATTTAGGAAATCAATGCAACATTGGAATTGATATTAAACCATCGCAATTAGAAGAATTAAAAAAGAAAGGTTTTACGGAATCTTGGAGGAACTGTAGATATAAAGGTTTAGGGAGTTCCTTATTGGCTGAGTTCATAAATACAGAGCACATCAGACCATTGACAAGACTGTCACTCAATGATATGGTGGAATACGATTGTAAAGTATCAACTGTGGAAAGAAGATTGTTAATACAGAGATGGTCTAACACACCAAAACCAGGAGGGGCATATGCTGCAATCAAAGGTTGGTGAACAATACTGACATTTATGAAATATTGAAAGGTCTAATTTGTGCACTGACCACAACATATGGTCATTGTCGCATACGACTTGTTTACCACTTCCGTGTGACTGAGAATGTTCTAGAACCGTACTGTGTCTGGGTGGAATTTTTAGAAGTTGGTTGAATAGGTAATAGGACACTGTAGAAGGCAATAGAAGGTAATGGAACATTCTAGAAATTTGTAGTAAGTTCCAGACTCATTATGTATGCTGATGTAATGGTCTATTTATAGACAGTGTGGGTATATATAGGGGAGTTGTTCAGCACTGAGATCAGATCGGAGATCTCGTTGAATTGTATTGGAGTTTAAGTATCTAGTTATTGGAGTAGTGGAGTTTTACCACGTTATTGTACTTGATGTTTGCAGAGTATAATAATACCAGTACCAGTTGAAACCTCATCTGTTGGCTCCATGTTCATATTTTATCATCGCTGCCAGGGAAGTCTTTCTGTTACTGTTGCCATTTTGGTATTTGAACAATCACACCTGTACTATACCAATTACGGTAATATTACGTTGCGTGTGACAGTCATGCAGCTTAATAATATGTACAAGATGGCATTTCACCCTGGCTACAGTTTACTACTAATATTCTGACATACTAGCAATATTCTGACATACTAGCAGTATTCTGACTTACTAGCAGTATTCTGACGTACTAGTAATATTCTGACAGTATTCTTACTAGCAGTATTTTGACTCACTAGCAATATTCTGACATACTAGCAGTATTCTGACATACTACCAGTATTCTGACTTACTAGCAATATTCTGACATACTAGCAGTATTCTGACATACTAGCAATATTCTGACATACTAATAGTATCTGACTTACTAACAGTATTCTGACATACTAGTAGTATTATGACTTACTAGCACTATTCTGACATACCAGCAGTATTCTGACACACTAGCAGTATTCTGACATACTAACAGTATTCTGACATACTAGCAGTATTCTGACATGTATTTATGTATTTTGGGCCACAAATAGAGACCTATTTTGTAGACTAACAGTATCTCACCACTATACCTTGGCTGATCCTTTGATTTAATATGCTTCCTCCTTATCATTTTGACATCCTATCTTTTCATTTTATTTCCATTGCCATAAGCTGATTGGGCACATTCTTTAGAGGTTTACTAAAATTTGATTCGAGAGAATCACACCCAGATTCGTACGCTTTACATACTGTAGTAGAGTTTCTCAAACCAATTGATTACGACAATAGCAATATTGTGGTATATATACTCTGACATAATTAACAAACTACATGTGGAAGTGTTCTAGAAATATTTTGTGTATTTTCACTACATTGGTATCAGTGAGGAGTTTTTCTAACCCATAGTTTTCTTTTATTGCAGAAGGACGTATTTTAGGATATGGCGTAATTAGACCATGCATTGAAGGTTTTTTAATTGGTCCCTTGTATGCAGATAATACAGCATTAACCCAGGCATTACTACTTACATTATTTGCATTGGTACCAAATGCTGATATCTACATTGATTCACCAATAGACAACCCATCATTCATTCACCTGTTAACCAAAGATATGCAAATGGAGCCGGTATTTGAAACTGTTCGTATGTACAGCAAAGGAAACCCTGGAATTCCTCTTCAGAAAATGTTTGCCCTCAGCGGTATTGAACTTGGTTGATTGTTTGTCATGACGCGTAGCATGTGTAAACAAAAACATTTCCATGCTTTTACCACTCTTGGTCATGTGACCTGTTGTTCTGGCCATGTGTTTAGCAGTCAACAGTTGGATCAACTCTCCATAGTATACATTGCATGAAATTCATATTCAATTTGACACAGCAACGATCGTGGCATTTTATTTTAAAAACAAATGGCATGTTTCTTTGTGGTGACATCTTTGAAGCAACCTGAACCTGTTTAACCTTTTCACCACCAGTTCCCACTTTTCATCGCAGTTTACAAAATAGTGCCGTTTATAGTCTACACTTTCCTTCAGAAGATTGGGACAAAAATAGACATATTTTTTGAGTAAAAACTGAAACTTGACTCAAATTTCATCTGTTGCCTCCAAAATTAGCATTCATTTCCAGAAATATTGAAGAATATAAAAATAAAAGTGCAGAAAAAAATGTTAGGCCTTTGTACACCAAAAGGTGAATTTCCACTCACTGCAAGATCCTGCGTAATGCATGAAAGGCACAGACCGAACGTCTGCCAGAAAAAAAAAAAATTTGATTTGGATGTTGAAATACGCATCCCTCAGAGAGGATTATGGCGTTGAGATATCCTTACTTCATCAAAACTGACCATCAAATGTGTACAACACATTATTACATCAAAGTAATTTAGCGTTGGATGAATCTAATGGATGTTCTGATGCCACTATGACCTTTGTTTGTCCTGTTTTTAAGGTCTATTTTCATTTACCGGTAGAACATTTTTCTGTAATTCTCTGATATTTTTTTTTGGAGCAAATGGACATAATTTTTCATTACCAACAGGTCAACATGTTGAGAAAAGTGACAAAGGTTCAAAGTGTCCCAGATTTGAATATACCGGGTATTATCATTAGCTTCTAATGGAGATTTATATACCATTATATGCCATTCTTATTTCCATATGTTAGTGTGCTGGGATTAAAATGAGGGTCTGACATTAATACTTGGGAGTCCTGGATTATTACATTTACTGAAAGTTGCTCATAAATTATTTTTGCCTTAACTTAAGGGTCTAAGCAGTACAAAAAATGTTACACCTAGAGTGTGTTGTGTCCTTTATGTGTAAAAAATATACAATAATGCAATAATTATTTTAAGGCAATTGTGAAATACATTTCAAATTAGAAATAGCAATGAATGACATTTTTACTTTTAGTAATATATAATGTGTGTATTGTATTTTATTACTAACATTGTATTTCTGTCAATCAATGGAAACTTTTTCTAAGGATGCAAGAAGTTTATTATTATGACCTTTGAAATTTGCAAAATGTTAAAATTGTCATATTACCACTAATCAATAACGATAGTTTCTGCGGATTCCATGAATTTGACTGAAATAGTTAGCTTTCTATGACTACTAAGAGATGATTTCAATTTTTCTATCTATATCAAAATAAGACACTAATGTCACAAAATTGTTGTTTACAAATGTTAAAAGATCATGGCTGTGCAGCATGTGTAAATGAATATCTTATTTACAAATTGTGACAGTCTACTGTTTATTGTGAAAAATAGTTGTTATTATACATCTGTCAGCGTAACGCCATATGTTGCAGCGTGTTGTAATTTTGCGGTACTGCACTGGGTATTTTGATCGTACCATATTAGGAAACGTGAATTCCAAATATGGAATGATTACACGCATGAGCGTCCTCTAATAATTAAAAAACAAACATCACGGCCCGAGGGTTTGACGGGCCCCACACAAAGAAGTTTGCTAAATCTCTTCTAAAACATATTGGATTTCGGCATTGCTATGATGTGTCCCTGGGAGGAAAAGATGTATAATAGTAAGGTTATTACGAGGATACTGCAAAGTATGCACTCAGACAGTACGTGGGAGCATCAGTCGATACTCCCGCCGTACTGTCTTCGTGCATACTTTGCATTATCTTTGTAAGAACTTCATATTATTCATCAATTTGTTTCTCTGTAGAAATGTGGGTCTCACATGACATTTGCACTCATTGACATAATTGTATTTCTTTTACTCTATATCTGGTATTTATATGGAAATGTTAACAAGATAATTAGATTATGACAGACTTGTTCAAAAATGATTATAATTTCATCATGATCTGTCCTTTTTTTACTGATACAAAATTATACTATATAACACATTTATAACAAAATAAATTTATAATGATCAATATAAATATTGCAATGAATATAACACTGGCCAAATTAAGAAAAAAAAAATATGATTTTGAGACCATAACACTTAACCAATGCACAACTTGTTTTTCATATATTTTATTTCTTTCAATTTTTATTTTTAGTCTACAGTGTTAGTAGTTTTTTAGTAATATCACTATGTTTAATTATTTTTGGTTGTTTAACTTTTTTTCAAAATGGCGTATCACACATCAGGGCAAGGTAACTTTCAAATTTCACTAGTTCTGCCAGAAACTAGAAACTAGTTCTGCACTAAAGCTAATTTCCAAATACTTAATAAATACTGTTCAAACTCCAAGTAACCTTGCCAAGTCACTTTTATGGTAGCAGAATAAGACAACGATCACATCCGAATGAATGATGTCAGTGTCTCTTCGGTTTTCATTTTCATCTAAATCCGAAAAAATCTGATTTTTATTCAGAGTGACTGTAGGTCACCTCGATACCCTGTGAATCTTTTTATATAGAGTGGTTTGCTCATACGCCAAACCAAACGCAGCATCTACCAAATCTTTTTCATCATAATCTGTCGTCATCAGTGAACTGCTAAGTTGTATGGCAAACAGTACAGCTAAGTCAATAGATCCAGAATTGGAAATTAAAAATATTTTAAAATTAATAAAAATTCATTACATCTAATTAAACTGCTAATATTATTTGTACATAAAATTTATAAAATCACAATTTAAAAATATATATCTGTTATAATATTTCTTTTAAACATCACAAAATCCGGATCCAGCCCTGACTGATTTGACCCACTGTAATCGACGACCACGGAGAGTAAACTGAGACCACGCTATAAGCTGTATTATAGCACATATAATTGGCACAAATACAAGACATTGGAAACATCCCCATTCAACCATAGCTTTATCGTCTGCACTGGATGATTGCGAAAGTCGTATTGATCCACTTTCATGTCCAGACTGGAAAATATCATGACCTAAAAAGAAATCAATTCAACATTACGCATTATAATAATTTTACATTCACTGATTTTATTCATTCCCACTTGACCTACATATGCTCTTTGATAAGAATGCACATGTTTTGGATCTTTTGGGTAAATTAATTTTAAAATTCTTGTAATAAATGAAATAAATGTGATCTATCTGTGTGTGTGTACACATGTAATGTAAGATAAGTATTACAACTGTAATACATACATTTTTATTTGTACGCATTTTCTATCTTGATGTATTATATAAGCAGTATGAATACCTGTTTGTGATGAGAGTAGCCAGGTTCCAACTAATGGCGCCAATGTCTGTCCTGGTTTTGATAGCAGTGCTGATGTTCCAAATACTAACGCTGACACGGCTTGTTTTCTATGGTGTATGACACAATCTTCGTCTACTAAGTCACTGACCACCAAATTTAATAATTTACATGTACCTTCTGTAAATACACGGTTACTGTAATCAAATGAATATATTTACATAAATGGCTGCCAATTATGGTTGAAGCGTTTATACAAGACATGATTTGATTTGTTGATAAAACCTGTCAACATGCAAGCTTCTTTCTGATTGGTTCCACTATTAGATGGGCATAGACATTATTGAACTCCTGAGCCAATTACAGTTGAATATTTGAATTTGAATGAAAGCTGATTAACGCTATTTCAATGTTTCTGGTCACCATACAGATCAATTAAATTGATGTTTTTAATATGTTGTCGGCATTTTTGGAAAAAAATAAAAAAAAAGATGCAATTTTTATACAAGCAGCCTCTCGGCTGAGATAGCTTCGCTGTTAACGATGAACAGAAGATATCATTAAAAAATGAACAATATGCATAGTATCAATGCAATGGAACTTGCTGTTTTCAACAAGAATTCAAAAATATCATTTTTCACCATAAATGATTGTGGTTTTTAACAAGAAGAAAATATCACTTTTTACCAAAAATGACAAAAATATTCACCAAAATTAGAGAATTAAAGATATCATTACAAAATGAACAAATCTGAGAAAGGTCCACATGTAGTACCTATACATGTAATATCAAAGCAATTGGACTTGCGGTTTTTAACAAGAAGTCAAAAATATCACTTTTTACCAAAAATGACAAAAATATTCACCAAAATTAGAGAAATGAACAAATCTGAAAGAGGTCTACCCAAGGTACATACACACCAAGTATCAAAGCATTCAGGCTTGTAGTTTTCAAGAAGAAGTCGGAAAAGTAAAACATTGACACAGACGATGGACGACGACGGACAATCACTCATATGATAAGCTCCGCTCGACAAAGTCGACAGCGGAGCTAAAAAAGTAAACATGTATTTTTTATGGAAAATAAAAACACACCTGTGTCAATTTTAGAATACAAATTGAACAGAAACTGTTGTATTGTTTCCTAGGCCTTATCATCTCTAAGAGAAAATTGTGTAATTGCCTCGGAAGCTCTGATCCTGTTTGTAAGATTTAAAGGGCGGTAGTCATCGCACCACGCATGCGCAAGATATATGGGTCTCAAACAAAGATGGCGACTTTGACTCAGTACAGACGTTACCAAGCTTTAATTGGGTAATTTTTAAGTGATTTGAAGCTATCGAAGGAGTCATTGGCGGTAATTAGTGCAAGTCATGCCCAGGTCAAAACTTGCATTTGTGATTTCCATTAGAAGAGCACATTGGATAGTGGGAAAATCAATGTTTATCAACACAAATGTCGCACATGCACAGTGCAACGACCAACACCATTTAAGTTAGAGAAACAGCATACATGCATATATAATAGTAATGACTTACCTTGCAATGAAAAGACAAAGTAAAATAACATATCTGGGACCAGCTGCCAGCATACATATACTTAGTAAAAGCTTGATAAAAAACAATCCTTTGACGACAGAATAAACTCCATATCGTCTACATAGGGATAGGAAATATAAATTGTTGATGTGTGGGATAATAAACGATGTACCGAGTAGTAAACTGGCCACCAGTGGAGTGATATGATTACCAAGGAGATTCTCAAGAAATATTGGGAAGAAATTGCTGTTGAAATGACAGTGGAATACCTGTGGAGTAAACAAAATTGTGTCATTAGTGTATGAATACTTGGATACACTCAAACCTGTGTATAGTGACCACCCAAGGGACACTGAAACCTGTTTATAATGACCACCTCAGGGCACTAAAACCTATGTATAGTGACCACCCAAGGGACATTGAAACCTGTGTATAGTGACCACCCAAGGGACACTGAAACCTGTGTATAGTGATGATCCAAGGATACTCAAACCTGTGTATATTGACCACCCCAGGGCACTGAAACCTGTATATAGTGACTACCTAAGAATATTCAAACCTATGTATAGTGACCACCTAAGGGACGACGTCAAAAGAACGATGTCGGATAAAAAAACTTAATTCCTTTAGTTTTTTTCCAAACCCCCCTACTAAAACTTAATTGATAAATATTGATCATGGCGTCAGACTGCATTCACCATTAAATACAAATTGATAATCGGACAGTAGTATTGCATAGCAGTTGGTTGTCAGGAGGGTGTAAAAAGATTTTACAAATGCACCTCATTTGACGCACAGATTTACACTCCAACCAAACCATTTTTCTGTGTTTTTTTTCCTTTTTCGGTTATTTCTGTCCATGATTGGATAGAAAAAAAAAAAACTACAAATACTCCAAGATGTTTTTGACTTCAGTAAAAAATAAAATCGTTTTTGTAGGATGGAAACTTTTTGAGGTCAAAACCCCCTACCCCCAAAGGAAATAAGTTTTTTATCCGACATCAATCTTTTGACGTCGTCCCTAAGGGCACTGAAACCTGTGTACAGTGACCATCCAAGGACACTCAAACCTGTGTATAGTGACCACCCAAGGATACTGAAACCTGTGTATATTGACCACCTCGAGGCACTGAAACCTGTGTGTATTGACCACCCAAGGGACACTGAAACCTGTGTATAGTGACCACCCAAGGATACTGAAACCTGTGTATATTGACCACCTCGGGGCACTGAAACCTGTGTGTATTGACTACCCCAGTAACCACCCAGGGGCACTCAAACCTGTGTATAGTGACCACCCAAGGGACACTGAAACCTGTGTATAGTGACCCCCCAAGGGCACTTAAACCTGTGTATAGTGACCATCCAAGGATACTCAAACTTGTGTATAGTGACCACCCAAGGATACTCAAACCTGTGTATATTGACCACCTCAGGGCACTGAAACCTGTGTGTAATGACCACCCAAGGGACACTCTGACTGAAACCTGTGTATAGTGACCAGCCAAGGGACACTGAAACCTGTGTATAGTGACCATCCAAGGATACTCAAACCTGTGTATAGTGACCACCCAAAGGTCACTGAAACCTGTGTATAGTGACCACCTAAGGGCACTTAAACCTGTGTATAGTGACCACCCAAAGGCACTTAAATCTGTGTATAGTGACCACCCAAGGATACTCAAACCTGTGTATAGTGACCACCCAAAGGTCACTGAAACCTGTGTATAGTGACCACCTCAGGGCACTGAAACCTGTGTGTATTGACCCACCCAAGGGACACTGAAACCTGTGTATAGTGACCATCCAAGGACACTGAAACCTGTGTATAGTGACCATCCAAGGATACTCAAACCTGTGTATAGTGACCACCCAAGGGACACTGAAACCTGTGTATAGTGACCACCCAAGGGTCACTGAAACCTGTGTATAATGACCACCAAGGACATTCAAACCCATGTATATTGACCACCCAAGGGCACTGAAACCTGTGTATAGTGACATTCAAACCTGTGTCAAGTGACCATTATAGACAGGTGGTATTTATATAGAATTTGGATTTATTGTTTATCTTCAAGTTATCCATCAGACTGAATATCTTAAAATAATAAGACGATTCTATTGCAATATGTATATGTATGATGACCACTATATCCCCGCCCAATACATGTCAGAGATAATAAATGTGGCCTAAGCCGAATATGTTGTACAGGTATATCATACTGCCTAAAATATGTCATCTCCATTCAGCATGTTACTAGTATGTTGCATTTCTATACTTGTATATACTACCAGTATACATCCCCTGTCATTGCCGGGTTGTCCCACAGAGAAATCACATCATTATGCCCTACTCTCTCTCTCACACATTGGTAGATGCCACACAGTCACCCCAATACATTGGTCCATGTAGACATGGAAATCTTCATGCATAATACATGCATTCTTAAAATCAACAGCATACAGCTATCAATGGTTACTTACTTGTACAAGATTCATAGCTGTAAACCACATAAAGTTTTTGTGTTTCTTTACTTGATTTATATAAAGTTTCATAGAAACTTCTGTTTTTGCTGGATTGAATTTCTTATTATCTATCTGTGAACTAAAAATAAAATTCATCAGTATGAAATTTATGGTTGCACTAGTTTGGACTCCATCTATTGAAACGCAGTTTTGTCTAGCGATCCTCAGGAATTATGGTACAAGATGACAACTTACCAAGGGTTCCTGTCACATGATCAATTTCAATGAAATGGCGATTACTCGACCTTTAGTTTTCACTTTGCATTTTACGTGACATAAATTATTTGAGGATCACTTTGCCAATGGAATTGTGTCTAAAAAAAATTTGGTAAGATTTGGTCAGCTTCATTAGTCCACTCAAGTTCTTGAGGGGTAAAACAATTGCTTTTTAAGTGTTTTTGATCTTATCCAATATAACATAAAATCATATTAAACGTAGGGAAAAAAAATCATTCTTTTCAGTTGTTTGCATTAAAATGTACAGTATATAGGGTTAATTCACATATTCATAAACTAGTATAGCCATGGGTTACACAGAGTACTGTATACCTCTACAGACTCTCAAGCAAGGTATTGTCTATGATGTCATCTAATCGGAAAAACAATGTTAAGATTGAAAAAAAGAGATGAACTATATGTAATTTGCATACTTAGGCAAACAATGATGCATTTGTCTGAATTTATTGATATTTGTTCAGAAAATGTTAAAAAATCATTGCGTTATATATCAAATGAAAGATATTTCAATGTAAAATTCAAATAGACATTAAAATTATAAATACTACTAGGAGAAATATTATTTAAGATGTGGTAATATTTTTTGGAAAATTTACGATTTTTAATTTTAAATTTAAGAAATTTCAGAATTTTTTCACACTGTACCCAATACAAACCTACCGGGAGTATATTTAAAAATAAAGTTATTTTTATACAGAAAAGTATTCTGAAAACAGATTTTAAATTTGAATGTTTTGGTATTAAATTATTTGTTATTATTTGTACATGTCATAGTCTGGGCTTGGAAAAGAGTAAAAAGATATACATTGATAAAAATAGAAAAATACACAAAAGCTATATAAAGTTACAATACTATTTCTCCACATTCTTTTGATGTTTTTTAAATAGAAAAAATGTGAAAACTTATTAAACACATTCACATTCCAATTGGCTTCTTACTTTCATTTGACCTAAATTCATCTGTCATTTGACTATTGTCCTGCTAATTCAAAGAACTGGTGTTAGTGGGCATTTCATTTGCTATGAAATTGAATAACAAGAATACATACACTTGCTGTTTACATTATGTTCCTAGACTTATTGATTATCTTAGATATGGCTGATTTGTGAATATTAAGCAGCGTCTTCAGATTCACTTGCTTTACATGTACTTCTTCAGCCTAATTTTACAGATATTTTTAACACATTTCCTGCCTAATCTACACTTAGAACATCTTTCTAAAAAGACTTGGTTGATGAAACTTACTACGATCATCCCCTTTTTCTTGATTTTCACTTCAGTTCTTTATATATAATATACTTTGCTAGGTATTGCTACTGTAAAATACTTTATTTTCGCTTGGAATTAATTTTCACTATTTTTACTGAAGGGATGATTCCATGATTCCATAAAATCCCGGAAATATACATTTTTTCCTACATTTTACATTCAACTTATCAAAAGTCAGTGAAAATTACTCTTATACTCTGCACCTGAAAAATCTTTTGAGCGAAAATTAATTTCAGCTAAAATAAAATAACGGGGTATTTTACAGTACTTTTGTACTTTCATAGCATTAATTAATTGTGTAACAGTGAAGCAGATTTTTGCATTGTGCAAGGAACACTAAAAGTTATAATATTAAAACAAACGATATTTGTTCTACCCTGTCACTCACATGAGAAACCTGAAAATAATGCCGATACAATCAAATGAATGGGAAACGATTGTATTACAGCCACACACAGCTCATTGCATATTACTTGTACTCAGACACACAATATGGAATTATGACATGGGCTAAAATTATTTCAAGAACCAACAGCTCAATTTTAAATCTATTTTCAGAATACATTTTTAAACGAATTCTAGTATTTTGGTGTTAGATATGGTGCTAATGAGTTAAATAAAAAAATTTTTTTTATAATTCATGAAAAATTTACAAATTTTATAACAAAAACAATGATATCTCAATTTTCCATTCCCTGATCTTTGATTTCTTTCATTTCAGATTTAAATTCTACATTCCAATATCCTTCATTTGGTCTATCGCATGATGTGTAATGAGTGGGTTGCAATTTTTCATCTGAATATCTACCGTTTAAAACAATTATATAATCATTTTTTGCCCAAATATGCTAATTAGATATTGGCCATCTCAACTTTTTCAAAATTAACAAAATATTTTCATGACATCATATGGGACCTAACAAAATTGCATCAAAATTAACGTGCAGAAAAAAAACAGCTTAAATATCTTCTGTTGCAATTTGTTTCGGGTTTGGCCCATATTTTCGTATTTTGACTAGCGTGGAGTATATTTAAACAACAAAAATCTATTGACGCGTTAAAGGTTGCACCAGAATGGATTTCATCAAGTAATTATTGAATAAATATATCAGCACAAAAAGTCATTTTCTTTACCTTTGTAATTGCATCATGTCTTCTTTGTTCATGACTTCTATAAAGGCTTGTTTTAGTAAGCGACTTCCAGCAAAGTAACCAATCATTGAAAACATAGAAATCCCAGTACAAAATACTTGAAACAGGAATGTGCTGTTTCGGTCCCAGAAGAAATACGATACAAACACAGAAAGTGAACCCAAAGCACTGAATACAGAGCAATAACCATTTAATTTTGTTCTGAAATGAAGTAGAACAGTAATCATTGCATATTACATACCGGTAGTTATACCATGCCTGTAGAATATTTGACCCTTCTCTCATGTTGTAATTGTTCCGTTCAGTAACAGTATTCAGAGACACAAAACTCATATCTCGAATCAGTGTACTGGTATCTAAGAAAATCATGTGACCTTCAAACTTTCTGGGTCAACACATTTTCTATTGTCCACCAAAATGACTGAAAAAAAAATGCACTTGACTCTTTTTTCACAATAATACATCTGATAGCAAAAGAATTCAGTCGTTCGTAAAAGTTCCCATTAGGGAAATCTGTGTCATAAATACAACACATTGGAATACTGAACCACAAGCATGAATCTTGTAAAATGATTTTTGTTGCAATTTAGATTCTTATGTTTCACTAAATTGTGACTACACTTGTGATTATATTAATAAGATTATTTAGAGAAGACTGAAAAGTATGCACTCAGGCAGTACAGGATGGCGATGACCTCTGTAACATCTCGCCAGTCACCATACTGCCTTTATGCACATCTTGCACCACAGTGTTACAGATACCCTAACATAATCATCAACCAGTGGCTACATAATTAAGATTAAATTCTTACCGTTCAGTGGCGCTTAGAGCTAAATCAGCCAATAATGCTGTATGATGTAGATCCACCATTGTAAGAAAACTATCATATAAACATAGACACACGATAAATTGAATTGTAGGATTGCCCCATGAAATCCAGAAAAGAAGAAATGAAATAGAAAACAATGGACCATTAATAGACAATGCTTGGATTCTTCTAAGTACGACAGATGGCTGATTTACAGTTCTTCCCTCACTGTGAAAAAGAACACAAATGTAAATAAATAGATGTGAAAATATCAACTTTGTATGAAAATGATAGTAATTCAGAATCATCGTTTTTGCTTTTTTTTTTTTTATTTATTTATTTATTTATTTATTTATTTATTATTATTTCACCAAATAATAAAAAATACAAGACACACACAGAAAAAATAATGGAAAAACAAAACAAGCAGCCTATCGGCTGAGATAGCTCCGCTGTTAGCAATGCACATTTCAATTAAAGAACTGAAGACATCATTAGAAAATGAACAATATGAATAGTATCAAAGCAATCGGACTTACAGTTTTTAACAAGAAGTCGAAAATATCACTTTTTACCAAAAATTACAAAAATATTCACCAAAATAAATTAATCAGAGAATTGAAGATATCATCACAAAATGAACAAATCTGAGAGAGTTCCACATGTAGTACCTATATATGTAATATCAAAGCAATCGGACTTGCGGTTTTTAACAAGAAGTCGAAAATATCACTTTTTACCAAAAATGACAAAAATATTCACCAAAATTAGAGAATTGAAGATATCATCACAAAATGAACAAATCTGAGAGAGTTCCACATGTAGTACCTATATATGTAATATCAAAGCAATCGGACTTACAGTTTTCAACAAGAAGTCGAAAATATCACTTTTTACCAAAAATGGCAAAAACATTCACCAAAATTAGAGAACTGAAGATATCATCACAAAATGAACAAATCTGAGAAAGGTCCACATGTAGTACCTATATATGTAATATCAAAGTAATTGCACTTGCGGTTTTTAACAAGAAGTCGAAAATATCACTTTTTACCAAAAATGACAAAAATATTCACCAAAATTAGAGAATTGAAGATATCAACATGAAATGAACAAACCTAAGAGAGGTCTACCCAAGGTACATATACACCAAGTATCAAAGCATTCAGGCTTGTAGTTTTCAAGAAGAAGTCGAAAAAGTAAAACATTGACACGGACGACGACAACGGACAATCACTCATATGATAAGCTCCGCTCGACAAAGTCGACAGCGGAGCTAACAAAAAACATATGTTCACAGTAGCTGATCTAATAAACTCCAATATAATCTGAAAGACTTTGATTTTACATTGTATATCCTCATTTTGTACATATCTATTTTCTTTTGGTATGCTAAATAATTACATAAATTTACAAAAGATGGCTTTACATTCTTGTACCTACAATTGAAAATATATTTTTTCATCAGCAGTAAAAGGTAATTTAAACAAGCAGCCTGTCGGCTGAGATAGCTCCGCTGTTAGCAATGCACATGACAATTAAAGAACAAAAGATATCATTAGAAAATGAACAAATCTGAGAGAGGTCCACATGTAGTACCTATATATGTAATATCAAAGCAATCGGACTTACAGTTTTCAACAAGAAGTCGAAAATATCACTTTTTACCAAAAATGACAAAAATATTCACCAAAATTAGAGAATTGAAGATATCATCACAAAATGAACAAATCTGAGAGAGGTCCACATGTAGTACCTATATATGTAATATCAAAGCAATCGGACTTGCGGTTTTAACAAGAAGTCAAAAATATCACTTTTTACCAAAAATGACAAAAATATTCACCAAAATTAGAGAATTGAAGATATCATCACGAAATAAACAAATCTGAGAGAGGTCCACATGTAGTACCTATATATGTAGTATCAAAGCAATTGGACTTGCGGTTTTTAACAAGAAGTCGAAAATATCACTTTTTACCAAAAATGACAAAAATATTCACCAAAATTAGAGAATTGAAGATATCAACATGAAATGAACAAACCTAAGAGAGGTCTACCCAAGGTACATATACACCAAGTATCAAAGCATTCAGGCTTGTAGTTTTCAAGAAGAAGTCGAAAAAGTAAAACATTGACACGGACGACGACAACGGACAATCACTCATATGATAAGCTCCGCTCGACAAAGTCGACAGCGGAGCTAACAAAAAACATATGTTCACAGTAGCTGATCTAATAAACTCCAATATAATCTGAAAGACTTTGATTTTACATTGTATATCCTCATTTTGTACATATCTATTTTCTTTTGGTATGCTAAATAATTACATAAATTTACAAAAGATGGCTTTACATTCTTGTACCTACAATTGAAAATATATTTTTTCATCAGCAGTAAAAGGTAATTTAAACAAGCAGCCTGTCGGCTGAGATAGCTCCGCTGTTAGCAATGCACATGACAATTAAAGAACAAAAGATATCATTAGAAAATGAACAAATCTGAGAGAGGTCCACATGTAGTACCTATATATGTAATATCAAAGCAATTGGACTTGCGGTTTTTAACAAGAAGTCGAAAATATCACTTTTTACCAAAAATTACAAAAATATTCACCGAAATTAGAGAATTAAAGATATCATTAGAAAATGAACAAATCTGAGAGAGGTCCACATGTAGTACCTATATATGTAATATCAAAGCAATTGGACTTGCGGTTTTCAACAAGAAGTCGAAAATATCACTTTTTACCAAAAATTACAAAAATATTCACCAAAATTAGAGAATTAAAGATATCATTACAAAATGAACAAATCTGAGAGAGGTCCACATGTAGTACCTATATATGTAATATCAAAGCAATTGGACTTGCGGTTTTCAACAAGAAGTCGAAAATATCACTTTTTACCAAAAATTACAAAAATATTCACCAAAATTAGAGAATTAAAGATATCATTACAAAATGAACAAATCTGAGAGAGGTCCACATGTAGTACCTATATATGTAATATCAAAGCAATTGGACTTGCGGTTTTCAACAAGAAGTCGAAAATATCACTTTTTACCAAAAATTACAAAAATATTCACCAAAATTAGAGAATTGAAGATATCATTACAAAATGAACAAATCTGAGAGAGGTCGACATGTAGTACCTATATATGTAATATCAAAGCAATTGGACTTGCGGTTTTCAACAAGAAGTCGAAAATATCACTTTTTACCAAAAATGACAAAAATATTCACCAAAATTAGAGAATTGAAGATATCATTACAAAATGAACAAATCTGAGAGAGGTCGACATGTAGTACCTATATATGTAATATCAAAGCAATTGGACTTGCGGTTTTCAACAAGAAGTCGAAAATATCACTTTTTACCAAAAATGACAAAAATATTCACCAAAATTAGAGAATTAAAGATATCATTACAAAATGAACAAATCTGAGAGAGGTCCACATGTAGTACCTATATATGTAATATCAAAGCAATTGCACTTGCGGTTTTCAACAAGAAGTCGAAAATATCACTTTTTACTAAAAATGACAAAAATATTCACCAAAATTAGAAAATTGAAGATATCATCATGAAATGAACAAATCTGAGAGAGGTCTACCCAAGGTACATATACACCAAGTATCAAAGCATTCAGGCTTGTAGTTTTCAAGAAGAAGTCGAAAAAGTAAAACATTGACATGGACGACGGACGACGGAGACGACGACGGACAATCACTCATATGATAAGCTCCGCTCGACAAAGTCGACAGCAGAGCTAACAAAGAATGTAGTCTGAATTTAAATTAGAATCATGTACATTTAATCCCAAGATGACATCTTTTGATGAAAAATTTACCGAAACATTACAATTATCGTCAAGGGTCAATTCAAGATCGTGACGCACTGAGGAAACATACATACAATTATAGAACAAATGAAGCAGTGTTTCAGGAAAATTGTTACAAAAAGTACATTTATCAGTATCAACTATATTATGTATTTTTAAAAACCTGTTTGTAGTGGTAATTCTATTAATCAGTCTGTATTGAAAATTTCTGAGTGACACATCATCAGTAATAATGAAAGGTAGTTTGAAATAATATTCAAAATTTAGGTTTGTGCCAAATAACCTCTTCCACTTTTCAACACAGGTTTGAGTTTTTAGGTTTAACCTATATACTCTCTCTACGATTTCTGAGTAAGCTCTTTTTAATATGGATAAGGGTAGATTCATTTTCATTATCTCTGCTATTCAAGGAAACTAACCAATTTCCAGGAATAGCATCAATAAGACCAAAATACTTTAAAAATTGATTTGATGATATGTTATATTTGTCTGAGAAAGTTTTAAAGGTGAGGAAATTGCCACTATCATCCAGTACATCCGATAGAAATACAACACCACTCTGGTACCAACCTCTAGAAAATAGTTTGCTTATTAATTAAGATATCTGGGTTAAACCAAATGCATTGCTTTGAGTAAGGGATTGTACATGTAATTGTTTTTGACCAACTCAGAAAAGCATGGTACCAAAAAGAGTTTGGCTTTAACCTTTTTTCAGCAAAGTCGGCGGCTTGTTTCTGACTGAAAACTTTAAAACATGAGCAATCCATATAAGTATAAGCTTGAAATAGCCGTTTCCAGCCACTTTTCGTTTTTGCTTTTTTAATGGTGTATGCACTTACATAAATTACAGAGGTTTTTATGTGGTAAAAATATGTAACATTTTAATGATTAAGTATAAAATAAATGCATTTTTTGGTTTTATTGAGACGCACTTCTAATAAAGCAAAAATAGTATTTAAGATAACAGCATGAGAACTAAGAGAACCAACTACAATGTAAAATACTTTGTGATGGTTATTATTAATTTTTATAGTTTTATGGAAGAGATTCAAACTGTTGATGCAAAATAATATTATAATAAATATGTAATATTTTAATGATTAAGTATACATCAAATGCCTTTTTTGGTTACTTTTATTGAGATGCACTTTTGATAAAGCAAACATACTGTATTTAAAATAACAGCATAAAGACTAAGAGAGAACCAAAACTACAATGTAAAATATTTTGATAGTTAATATTCATTTTTTATAGTTTTATGTAAGTGATTCAAATGGTTGATGCAAAATAATATAAGATGTATAATATATTTATTTTCTTTAGCAAGTTTGAAAAAACTAAAATGGCCGCCAGTCAGTCTTGAGCATGACACAAATACACATGAAAAGATAGATGCACAGATACGAATCTATCGATATTTCACGATTTTTATGAACAAAATGTGAAACAAGCTACTCAATTAGACAATAGGCACAGGTGGACAATCAATGATAAGATTACTGTGGGTGTACATCCCTAGTCAGCTAATTGCCTGGAATTGCAACATTGCTAGTCACTTTGCTGAATGGTTTTAGTGCATGTGATTGCAAAACACAGGTGTTATGTCTGTGTTTTGAAATGACTCTTTCCAAATAAAAATATACATTACCTTTCTGCTGAGAGTAAACTTTTATCACTGAACCAACCAAATAAAGGATCATTTATGGAATTCCAAACTAGAAAAATAGTCTGAAAAAAGAACAAAATTTTCTATTACCATCACAATGAAGAGAAAATACATGAACAAACATGAACAAAATAGTGTTTATTTAGCTGGGATTTTAAATAAACTAAACTCACAGTGATCAATATTATAAACATAGGGTATTTATGTAAGAACATACGTAAATATCGTATACCATATTTCATTATTTTGATTCAGAGAGGAAACTAAATTTGTATATTTATTCAGCCTTTTTCACCTACCGGATACTGGTAAAAATTTTGCAAATATTTTTCACACATTGACTAAAAAAGTCCAAGAAATTTGCTCAAATTAAAAAACAATCAAAAAAACATTCAAACTAAAAACTGTTGTGAACTAAATTCATATTTATCAGTCTTTTTAAAAGCTAATTTGTTATTCCCATAAGAGTAAATATTTGTTAAACGAGGAAGTCCACACTAACAGCAAAGGAATGCAATTTACAGCTTTTCAATATCACTTTTCTTTCTAGACATACATGTATTCCACTTATGGGCTCATACCACTAATTAAAACTCCATAGACGACAATGTTAGCGTTTGGGTGAATTTCTCCTCAAAAACGATTACAAAGATCTAAATATTGATTTAATTTGTTGAAACCAAATGTATGTTATAGAATTCTGGCCAGTAATACACACGTAGGCCAGCTAAAACTCCTACAAAATTGATGTATACAAAATATACAGATTTTTCAGGCTTTCAAATACTGGTACCTTCAATATTCTCAAAAAGCAGCCATTAAACTTGTCAATAAACTGAGCTACACACACAAGTGACAGTCTAACAGCTGATGTAATTGAAGTACACCCTCAAACATCGCATTTCAGATAAAATGTATTGAAGGAAAAGCCATTGGCTAACAATAACCATAAGATTTGAGGGTTACGAACGCTGATAGGCAATTATGGTGGCATGATCAAGACCATATTAGTATACGTTGTCCACCATTTTGAATTTCCAGCAAGGAGTATATGGGTAAAATATTACAACATCTGTTGCAAACAAATGAAGAAAATGATTTCATCCATTTGAGAAATAGTGATGCGAATTAGTTCAAATTCTCAATGTGAATAAGACTTTTGTAGATAATTTATGGAAATTATAATATTGCAAAGACACAACAAGTAAAGATATTGCCAAAATAGAAAAATAAATAACATGCTAGTATTTTGGTTGTTGAAAATGGAGTGACTATTTTTGTCCCTTTTTTGTAGTTAACACATCACCTGTATGAGATACTCTCATGGATGAATCTACAAAATACATAACGAATTGGGCATTTGGTTGAAAAATGTAAACAAGCAGCTTGTCGGCTGAGATAGCTCCGCTGTTAGCATAATACATTGCACATTTCAATTAAGGAACTGAAGATATCATTAGAAAATGAACTATATGTATAGTATCAAAGCAATCAGCTTGCTGTTTTCAACAAGAATTCAAAAGTATAACTTTTTACCCAGAATATTCACCAAAATTAGAGAATTAAAGATATCATCATGAAATGAACAAATCTGAGAGAGATCCACATGTAGTACCTAGATATGTAATATCAAAGCAATCAGATTTGTAGTTTTTAACAAGAAGTTGAAAATATCACTTTTTACCAAAAATAACAAAAATATTCATCAAAATTAGAGAATTAAAGATATCATCATGAAATGAACAAATCTGAGAAAGAACCATCCAAGGAATTTGCATATCAAATTAGAAAACATTTTGAATAGCGGTTTTGAAGAAGAAATTGAAATTTGTTAAGTTGACGACGACAGACAATCAGTAATATGAACAGCTCCACTGTGTCGACTTTCTCGACAGCGGAGCTAAAAATACATATGTATGGTAGGCACTGATATTCTACAATGATTTAAACTTTCAACTAATTTGAAGTTTACTTTAGAGGTTATAGATTTCCTCATTTTTTCACAACAGATGCTATGTCATACTTTACCCATAATCCTTTTCTGGATAATCAAGTAGTTTTAAAACTACCGGGTACATACATTGTATACTGATGAAAACTGAATATCTAGGGAATGAAAATTGATATTAAAAAAAACTTGCATTTCCCTACATTTGTGGAGCTCTTTCATCTGGGAGCATTACGTTTTCAGTCAAGACTATTGGAAACCATTTAATATCTTTAATGTTAAATATTACAAGGTTAATATGAGAATAACACAAAGTATACACAAAGGCAGTACCGGACCTGTACTTGAGGTTTATGCTTTACCATATTGCCTGAATGCATACTTTGCAGTATTCTCATGATAAACTCATTACTACAGATAATCTTTTCCCAGCTTGTAGCAATAATTTAATGTGAGATAACAGCCCGAAATGGTGACGGAGAACGTTTTTCACTGTGCGAACATTTGCGATCGATGACAGAATTCTATTTCATCACACACTAATAGCACTTCTGTGTCTGAAGTAAACAAAATGTTCAAATGTTACCACTCTCTAAATATTAAAGACTGTCTAGCACGTGTATTTGTGACGTCACCTTAACAAATACTTTCAGAAAATATTATTGCATGGAGTAGCGACCAAGAAAAATGATCAACTGTAACTGATGATCAGCTGCAAGTATACTTCCACCTTGACAGAACTCTATAATAACCACTGCTGAAATTTCCTTGTTAATACAAGGTTATGTGACGAAAGTTTATAGTCAGCAAGTTCTAATCAAGAATCCAATCCATATTTTATTTTGAACACAAAAATATATTTTCTGATGGAAGCCTGATTACAGCGAAAGCTGTTTTTGTTGATCTGCTAATGAGATCAAGGGGTCACACAAAAACCAATAAGATTGTGAATTTGAATAATTATTGGACCCTGCATCCTAATTTGCATAGTTATTGGATGTGGTGGGCATTAATGTCAAAGTGTGGGCTCTTGTCTGTTTCGCGGTAAAATCTTGCTAACATTTACAAGGACTCTATCATATCTAGTGAGCAAAATTTTGCTCTGCGATTTTTTTTCAACGAATACCTACCCCTGGCGCAAATGTAGGATGTTCAATTAGTGGGGGAGTTTCACTTTTCCGCCATCGACGTCATTATCGAAATGCATTATGGGATATGTGTTTGAGTAATGACGGATTTAAATCTAAATCCGCTACTGTACCCCCGACTATCTAAATCCGCTACTGTACCCCGCTGACTATGATCGAATAACTGTTAAGACTGTGACTGTAAAACATACCAGTGAGGGCTCACAACTTACCTCTCCAATCCAAAATGACAGTTTATCTATTTTATAAATAGATACAAACATTTGTACATAGTAGAGGAGGAACACGTTATGGGTAATTGTTAAAAACAGGGACATTGCTCCATAGTGTACATACAGTGACTCCCTTGCTGCCATGGTTATTTCTGGAGACGGCAGGAAATAACACAGAGTTCAGGTTACGTTTAGTGTACTGTACATTTCCCAATATAAAAACCATATGGAAAGTTCCCACCGGATCCAAACAGCAACCTTGACTCAATCCGTTAACACTTCGCCCACAAGTCTTTGTGCGAGGTAATCCAAAACTCACAGTTCAAGATTGTTATCCATTGTAACGGAAACAGCGGAAGGAAAAGCGTGAGGCCCGACAGCACCTGAAAGAAGGAAGCGAATTTCGGTGGGCGATGATCGTGTGATTCCCTAAAACAGCGCCACCAACATGATTTAGTCGGTGTCGCGCCTGGAAAGTTGTACACTATTCAAGGTTTAACTTTAATATTAATTGACAATTAGGCTTAAATGCAATATTCCTGCATATCTGAAATGTGTTTACGTTGATTTTAACCAGGGATGGTATTATCCGCATGAAACTTCCTTTATTTATGAACACTTGAGGAAAGAGGGTTGCCCCACAAACTAGTAAACTGACGTGACGTCACCGGACGTCGTTCTACATTCTAGATTTTCAATTAAAGAGGCGGATGTGTCAAGGTTTCGAGAATGGAGAGTTGTTTTCAGCTATTCCTTTTATTTTTGTCCACAGTTTTAGTATCTGGAGGTATCTATGGTGAGTATACATTTGTCTATATATAGTCTAGCCGAGAAAAATCTAGTGAAAGTGTTTACGTCGGAATCCAAGGCGGAGGAACCCACTGAACTGCGTCTTCGGTATCCAGTCTCTGACATGGTCTGTAGTTTTGTTCGTCAGTTCGATTATCATATTACTGCCGGATATTACAGTGCCGTAAATTGCGACGTTTTTCTTTGTTTTTCAATTATTCACCCTAGTAATCGAATACAACTGGAAAAGTAGAGACAAAAAACGAAAAATGACAGATAATCCAGCTAGATTACCTCAGGTTTACAATTAAAAATCAGAATTCGCGACATCTTTTCGGCAGCGTGTATATGTCGTAACGTCTAACGATACACTACTTATGTTTACCAGTCGAATCGAATTGTTAACGCTTAGTAGTAAATTCACCTGACATCATTACTTCCCATTGTGTTTGAAGGAATGAGAAAAGATCGCGACAGTAATCCCATCCCTTCGTACATGTAATGTGATCTATTCTCGTTATGTAATTCCGTATTGTATTCTTCGAATGCTCGTATTCATTCAGCGCCGCAAGTTCCGTCCAAAGTTCATCAAAAACGTCAACCAACATGCCAACTCGAATTCTTCACTGCAACGTTTGCACATTTTGCAATTAATTAATAGTGTTTTATGTTAGAGATTTAAAACTCATTAGTTACCGTACTCACGTACAAAGGATGGATCATGGATGAATAGAGTAAACTGGATTCAAGGTCATTACCGTTTAAGCCAGCTGTACGACTAGCCAAATGGAAAACAAAAGTAAATAAAAACAAAAGTTTACAATAATAATATTACAAAATATTTATTGACACTCAATTTATGCCATACTGAGTTCAGATTAAAATACACTCATTTTAGGTTACCCAATAATAATGTAAATATTTATATTTATATTTATATGGATTCAAATGAGAGGTTGTGATTCACTGTTGGGATGCTTTTTGTACCGCTATCTGCACAAAACTGTTAAATGATTATGTATCCTCATTTATTCAGCAATGTCAACTTCACTGTTGGACAGTTTTCAACAATTTCAATATTCAGTTCATTAACAATTTATAAATTGAAAGTGGACAACATCGACAAAGGGTGTTGTATGTGCATGGGTAGCCTGACATGTAGGTGTGAATGGCGCCCTCACCTGGCCGAATGGCTTCAGACCCCACTAACGTCAGACGAAATATTGTATATCTCGTCGGCAGGATTAATACTGCAAATTCGTAAATTTCACGCCTTCCTGTTATGAGTTTCAATGAATATTCATTTTGGTGGTCATAGTAACATCGTGCAGAGGGCGCAACAGACACTGGCAGTGTCTTTCCCGTGCAGACGCTCACTTGTAACCAAGGAGACAAAGCTGTGTTTGCATTGGGGGCAAAAATCACAGACTGTTTTCAACAAGATGATAAACATTGGGTGGAAATTTGCAAGCACCTTATCACACAATATGTCAACAAATAAACTCTGCTGTGAATGGTTACTCTTTGATGGCTGTCACTATCTGACATTCCTTCGATTTGATTGGTACTGACAAAAAATCGTTGATCGTTGTGTTTGAAAAAAATACATTGTGTGTTGGGTTAAATTTAAATAGAGCGCTACAGTCAACTTTATTTAAGTTATCAAGTTATTCCCAAAGTGATCTGAGGTTTATCTTATATTTTAGTAGACTCTGATATGTGTTTAGGTTGTTATACTCATGGCTACTACTGGTAACAGTGTTGTAGTGAACTGTATACGTTATTGAACATACAATACTGTAGAATACTTTATTTTCGCTTGGAATTTATTTTCGCTATTTTCGCTGAAGGGATGATTCCGTGAAAATAAAATCCAGCGAATATACTTTTTTTTCTATATTTCACATTAAACTCATCAAAAATCAGTGAAAATAAATTCCATACAAAACGCCCAAAAAGCCCTTTCAGCGAAAATTAATTCCAGCGAAAATAAAGTATTCCACAGTATGCTGCTTGGTTCCAACACTGAGCTAAAAACAGATTTCAACAAGTTTATATGTATGTAATATTATTACATTTTACCTTGCCCAGAATTGTTAAAGCGAGGGAGTCATCACCTGCGCTGCGCATGAGCGTGTGTTGTTATCATTGCTTGGGACTTGATTCCCGCGCGTGCGCAGGTGATGACTCTTCTGCTTTAATTGTTTTTGTACACAAAAGACAGAAATATGTTGACAAATGCATACATTGCATACATGCAACTATGACCAACCCAAACTTGTTGTTTGTTGAATAAACAAGATTAAAAATAAGTTCGCTTCCACATACTGTAGAATACTTTATTTTCGCTTGGAATTTATTTTCGCTATTTTCGCTGAAAGGATGATTCCGTGAAAATAAAATCCAGCAAATATAATTTTTTTATCTATATTTCACATTCAACTCGTCAAAAATCAGTGAAAATAAATTCCATAAAGAACACCCTAAATGCCTTTTCAGCGAAAATTAATTCCAGCTAAAATAAAGTATTTCACAGTAGTCAAAATGTCGTTATTTAGGTTGACCTAAAGCATCCTCTTTTCTTTGAAATGCAGATTTGTTACCTCAGTAGTGTCGAATGTGACGAACCTCAATGTGTTTTTCTTTATTCGGCCACTATGATTGTAGTCAACTTTCTTTTCTCTTGTGCTGCCATTTTCTCTGTTTCAATATCTTCTCCTAACCAGGCTAGGATCTTTTCGATTTTTTGGTGTTGAATTTGGTCGATATAAAATTCAATGTTTTTATTTCACAAGCAGTCAAATCGACTATCGTTGTGATTGTGAAAAGATTCTGAGTCTGCACCATACATCTTCCTTTCATTGATCCATGCTTTATCCATGAAGCTGTCATATTTTATGAATAAACATTCTAAGACTGTTGCAAGAAATAAGTAATTTGGGTCCAGGGATATGTTTTAAAAACATATCACAGTGAAAGTAATGCTGGAAAAGACACAGTGGAGTTTGGTAGTTTTTATACTCAGCAGTGTTTATACTGTATGTCAAACTACAAAATGCTTTACGAATATACAATTGCTAATTTCATGTGACGTTACGGTGTCTAGGCACCTGCAGACATATTTAATCCTTCATGTTTGGAGAGGGATCACAACAGTTAGGTTCAAGACCCACATCGGGACCCACTCGACTTGTGCCGAAATCACATCCTCATTGGACGATCTGCTATTTAAAAACAATTTGCATATGATGATATTAATAATTGCTATGTTGAAATTATATCCATTTGTTGTCATGGTATTTATTATAAGTCATCGTGAACGGCAAAGAAGATTCGAAAAATTATTTATTCACGACAATGTAGCAATTTAATTAAAAAATAACAGTTGCAGCAGCACATAAAAATGCATCGCTGACGACGGTTTGCAATCATCTCATTCATTACTACAGCATCTGACCATATAAAGCTTCACTTCCTTGAAGTTCCTTCCATCATCATGTCATGCTAGTGTGAATCAGTACATGTTCTCTTAAATTCACCACCAGGGGTATGATTTTGGTTCATTTACACAAAAGTTTCAATACTTAGCCGACTCAGACCCAAGTCTTGGCATGTACCAAGGTCTCTAATGTGAATGCCACAATTATACCAATTTAGAACCATTGTTTACTTTTTTTGTATTTAAGCAATTTTATTTGGGCTGTTCAATAATAGCATACATTTCTAACATAAAAATGAAACTCGTTCGTCATATACATACATTTCATTATTTATTCTATGATGTAGGGAATCAGGGGAGACCACTTTTCGTAGTGTGCATTTTCCTTTTCATTTTGTTTAGCAATTTGACCTTCAATTTGGAAATGTTTCCGCAATAAATGCATTAGGTTTTGGTAAGTTGGCTTGGTACTTTTTACTTTGCTTTATCTAATGTTTGATATTACAATTGCATTAGTTTGATCGGCTGATTGGGACAATTTATGTCAAACCAGAATTAGCAGAGGCTGACAAACTATTATGAGGGAAATGTTGATTAT
The DNA here is from genome assembly GCF_978046115.1 of Saccoglossus kowalevskii. Taxonomy (NCBI): domain Eukaryota; kingdom Metazoa; phylum Hemichordata; class Enteropneusta; family Harrimaniidae; genus Saccoglossus; species Saccoglossus kowalevskii. The sequence goes on along the minus strand of NC_140650.1, from coordinate 11,446,471 downwards.
CATATTGCAATTCCTTTTCAGTTTATTTTATTCACTCGTATATAAATTGCTGCATGTCAAGTTATCAAAGATAATTACACAAAATGTTACAAACAGATGCAGTCTCGCATGCTAGTAAATCAAAGTGTTGTCAATCCAAGCAACAAAATGTATTCTCTGCAAACAAGATTTCGTTACTAGCTTAGAGACGACGTCAAAAGAGTGATGTCAGATAAAAAGAAATTAATTTCTTTATTTTTTTTCGAACCCCCCACTGAAACTTAATTGATAAATATTGGTCATGGCGTCAGACTACATTCACCATTAAATACAAATTGATAATCGAACAGTAGTATTGCATAGCAGTTGGTTGTCGAGTGGGTGTAAAAAGACTTTACAAATGCACCTCATTTGACGCACATATTTACACTCGAACCAAACCATTTTCTCGTCTTGGATGTGTTTTTTTTTCTTTTCGGTTATTTCTGTCCATGATTGGATAGAACTACTCCAAGATTTTTTTGACTTCATTAAAAAATAAAATCGTTTTTGTAGGATGGAAACTTTTTGAGGCCATCCTCAAACTAAAGCAAATAAGTTTTTTATCTGACATCGATCTTTTGACGTCTTCCCTTACTGAGTGTTTTTGGCCAAACAAAGCACCCGCATAAAAATGGTTTGATCTAACCAGTAGCAATATCAAGGCAGTTAGTATCTTACTTTAAAATATTTTATTTTAGCTGGAATTAATTTTTGCTGAAAAGACTTTTTAAGTGTTTTGTGTGGAATTTATTTTCACTGATTTATGACATGTTGAATGTAAAATATAGGAAAAAAGGTATATTCACTGGAATTTATTTTCAGTCATTCCTTCATCATTCCTTCAGCGAAAACTAATTCCAAGCAAAAATAAATTTTCGCTGAAAAGACTTTTTCAATGTTTTTTTTTGAAATTTATTTTCACTGATTTTTGACATGTTGAATGTAAAATATAGGAAAAAAAGTATATTCACTGGATTTTATTTTCACTCATTCCTTCATCATTCAGCGAAAATAGCGAAAATTAATTCCAAGTGAAAAATAAAGTACATTACAGTAGCTGGCATTGTTGCCGTTTTGGCATCTCAAACAATATTATCACTGCACCATATTAAATTACTAAAACTGTCACCCTGTAAGTAGAGGATCAATAGTGACATTATGATACAATGTAAACAATGTGTAGCCTTGTTACCTGGTATATGATCCTATAACATATGTTGTCAGAATTTTATTGAACTGTATTAACATGTATTGGATGTTTGTATATGAAACTGGTTTCCGGTACTTCAATGTATGAAAATATTATAGAAACAACAGTTTTTAAATAAACCGTGTACTGCATGGGGATGTAATATACACCCCTATGTACATTCTGTGCGTTGATTATCGTTAAACTATGTTGATCAACCTCAAAGAATTAGTTTACTTGATATATTGTATATATGTATATATTGAGAGGTCCACATGTAGTACCTATATATGTAGTATCAAAGTAATTGGACTTGCGGTTTTTAACAAGTTGAAAATATCACTTTTTACCAAAAATTATAAAAATATTCACCAAAATTAGGGAATTGAAGATATCATTAGAAAATGAACAAATCTGAGAGAGGTCCACATGTAGTACCTATATATGTTTAATATCAAAGCAATTGGACTAGCGGTTTTCAACAAGAAGTCGAAAATATCACTTTTTACCAAAAATGACAAAAATATTCACCAAAATTAGAGAACTAAAGATATTACAAAATGAACAAATCTTAGAGATGTCCACATGTAGTACCTATTACTGTATGTAATATCAACGCAATTGGAAATGCGGTTTTTAACAAGAAGTTGAAAATATCACTTTTTACCAAAAATGACAAAAATATTCACCAAAATTAGAGAATTGAAGATATTATCATGAAATGAACTAATCTGAGAGAGGTCTACCCAAGGTACAAATACACCAAGTATCAAAGCATTCAGGCTTGTAGTTTTCAAGAAGTCGTCGAAAAAGTAAAACATTGACACGGACGACGACGGACAATCACTCATATGATAAGCTCCGCTCGACAAAGTCGACAGCAGAGCCAAAATAATAGAAATGAACGACATTTTAAAAATTTTCTTTTTTTTTTAATTTTTCTGCCTGTTTGAACCTGTAACGCTCTTGACCAGAAACAAATAAATTTTTTTTTTTTTCATTCTTGAATTTGAGTTGAAAATTGAGATTTTTGGTGCCAACTTATGTTTAAAACCTGTGTGATACAACTTAGTGATATCCTAAGTCGGCTTTTGTTAGCTTTCACAAAATTTGGCATAATTCCTTATCTGTACTTGTAGGAAATAAAAAATCATAGATAAATATATAACTTTAACAATGGGCAAATAATTTATCATCAAAATTATGGCAGAAAAAAATGCCATCATTCAAAATGCTTAACACAAGATTAATGTTTTACTATCTGGTGTATAGTTGTGGGTGTGTTTTATTTTTATTTTATTCCTATTTTATTTTATTTATTTTTATTTTATTTATTTATTTCTATTCTATTCTATTCTATTCTATTCTATTCTATTCATTACAAATTACACAGTATGATCAACAGACATTACAAAGATATCAAAAAATAAACAATGAATATGTATAAAATTAAATAAAAATGTACAATTTAAATGAATAAAATACAGAAAAAAATAATATCCGAGTTACTGGAAATATTATTAAATCTGACATACATATTTCCTGGCCTGCAGATAGTTTGTATACATCTGTCTGTCTGTCTGTCTGTGTAAAATATGAATCATAGCTTGTATAGTAGTATCTTTTACAAAAAAGACAATTTGAATGTAAAAACACACAAGATACCTTTATAGCTAAAGTAAATTCATTAACAGGTGGTATATTACCACGTCTGCTTTAAACCACTAATAAGTACATAGAGTATTGTATCCAAAATCACATCCAGGTTTTGTATGCCTATGGACTGATAGCATTCTCAATATTCATGTATCGTGATTCAACCTTTTGTGTCATTTTTCTATCTGATTAAAACTAAAATGTTTTTTTTTTTTATATCAAACTTTTAATTTTTACTTTATTAATTTTGAACAAAAAAGTATTTACCATATTTTCTCAAATAGTAGTGCTCACATAAATTACAGAAATTGTTCTGTGGTTGAAATAGCTAACATTTTAATGATTCAGTATAAAAGCCAACACGATTTTTGATTTTATAAATGCTTGTATTTGAGCTGTTCTTCGAATATACTAGAGAAACAAATAATAAAACGTATATTTAATAAAATTGGAAAAAAGTATTAGGATCCTATTTCAATCTGATTGTGCCACTCCTGTACTCTTTAATACCATGCAAATTATTAATAAATTTTATTATATAATTAAATGAAATTATATTTGGTCTTTGGGCTAATGGCCTTTTGTTTTTAGTAACAACAAGTACAATCTATTATGCTTATTACCAGTATAGACAAGGCATAGATATAGGAAATAGTATCTTTTATTTTTAAGAACATGTAAAAAAAAAAGTTGTAACCAGAAAATAATTTTATCATGGACATTACTATTGAATGAAAAAAAAAATATACCGTACAAAAAAAGATAACAAGATTTATACATGTTGTGTGTACCCAATGAAGTATGCAAAAGAAGATGATCATGCATTAGATAAATGAGATCAAAAATGCTACCAACCACTTGTGCAAAATAATACAGTAATTGTATTCATGTAAACATCGCATGATTAAATTGCTACTTAATGTGGCTTGACACACAAAGGGACAATGCAGTTGCCATTCTAAATTTTCTGATTACCCTGGAACAATTTTATCTGTTTTCCACATGTGTGGTCTTCACAATTTGTGACAAAACCATGTTAAATCCATGTTATTGAGGGTTCTATGACCGTTGGCATAGCAATGGTCTGTCATGGGGAAATTACACCAGCAAATTGCTGTGAAGCATAGACCTGAAGCATGGAACTATAAACCCTTAGTTCCATGCCTGAAGTAACTAAAATTGATGACACCTCCCATATTAAACTCTATTCATAGTCAGTGTTATTGTTTATAGACCTGAAGTAACTAAAATTGATGACACCTCCCATATTAAACTCTATTCATAGTCAGTGTTATTGTTTATATACATGTACTAGAGTGTGGGGATAAATAATGATTTTGTACAAATGGCCAGCCAGATGTTAAATCCAATGAAAGAATTAATACTTTTAAAGAGCTATAAATGTAAAAAATAAAAGTTATTTATAGGGTAGGCGCATGACACAATCTAATTACATGTAAGATAAGATCCTAGTCTCTGCATTTTTTTTCCATTTTTTTTTTGCCTGTATATTTAACTTAATTTTATTTTATTTTGATCTATTATTTATTTGTTGATAGTTTTTTAATGTTTTGATAATTGCAAAACCAACTATGTGTTGATAGTAAAAAAATACTAAAGTATGTAACAAAAGAATATGAAAAAAATAATAAAAAAAAATGTAAAAATAAAATACATAAAATAAAATGCATCAGATTTTAATCAGATTGGTGCATGACAATAAATGTGATACAATAATCTACAATTGAATCATATTAATTTTTAGGAAAGCAGGGAGTATGACATATGTAATCAGTATGTAATAATGCCAACTACACCCCTTGGATATCACATGGTACAGTACAAGAGTCTTTTCCATACAAATTACATGATTAGTTGTCATACCATTGTACTAAAAGTCACAGGTGCTATGAGGCAGAAATGTAGTGTCAGAGGTGAATGCTGTTGATTTATCATTTTTAAGGAACAGAAAGGCTATTCGCATCATAAATCATGTTTTGTAAATATATATATATATATATTTTAGGAATGTATTATAATATGAAATACGGAAAAATGCCATCGAATGTCTTGTACATGTATTAGGTTGGAGATTTTCCCAATGAGGAGCTAGCCTTCATAATATTGGTCATTACCAACAATATATGTATAATCTGTGCATAAAAGAAACCGTTATGTCAGCTTAATTTAAAAAGATAAGGAACTCATAATCTTGTCACATCAGCATTTCTTACAAGAGGCATAAATATGGCACCTGCCGCAGTCACAAGATAACGATGCTGATTAGTTTGGTTGACCATATACATTGTATCTCTGTCTTTTGTGTATATTTTCAATCAAGCAATAATAGTTGACAACTCTGGGCCATGTAAAATGTCACAATAATATAAATGCTTATAAATGTCTTAGAACATGCAGCAAATCTTTTGTTAGCTCTATGTTGGAACGGTTCCATTGAAATATTTAAAATAAAAGTTAAAAGCTAGTAGAATGGGAAAATGAATATTAATTAGCTCATGAATATTAATGACCTCATGAATATTAATTAGCGACCAGCACTCAAATCAGGCTCGGCAGAACCCTGGAACCAATAGGCATATATGAAGTTTAACAACGATTACAGGTCAATATAACAACCTTCACTGATACATTTAGTTTGAAATAAGATAAATATATGTAATACAGTTGACTGTGGCACTACAATTTTGTGAATTGTCACCGGTGTTGTCATATTTTAACCTGTTTACGGAGGCATAACATGATGTCATCTGTTTTTTACTTACAATGCCGAAGTTTATGTCAATATAAAGGGACACAAAAAAACAGATGTGAAAATGATAAATATTGTTCATGTTGATTATTGTGTATTGTTGATAACAAAAAAAATTCAAGTTCTTGAAAACTACCTATTTGCTTTATTACTTGATACATACATGTTAAACTTGGATGGACCTGTGTCAGATTTGTTTATTTCATGATGATTATCATTAGTTCTCTATTTTTAGTGAATGTGTTTGTCGGTTTCAGTACAACGTGATATTTTTGAATTCTTAAAAAACTACTGGCTTGATGTCTTTGATATTTTAGGTGTACATCATTTTTGTCCAAATTTGTCAGCACTTTTTTCTTGTATTGTTCAATATTTTTGGAAATAAAACCTAATTTAGAAGCCAACAGACAAAATATGAGTCAATTTTCAGTTTTTACTCAAAAAATGTGGCTACTTTTGTCCTAATCTTCTGAAGGAAAGTGCAGACTATAAATATGACTACTTTGTGAATTTGTGATGAAAAGATGAACTTGTGGTGAAAAGTTTAGAGGTGGTGGTATTGTATATATAACATTTAATTCCATGAAGTTAAGTTTTATAAATATTTCTGACAGCTTCAAAATTAAAGTGTCTGCTTTCACTTCTCCGCAATGTTCTTTGCCTCTACCATGCATGTATTCTGAAATGCTTGACAGTAACTGAAAACCCTGACATGTTGTGCCTATTCACCTGTAACTATTCAATATGACGATACAGTATATTGCGTAATTAGGTGTTCGTATGCAAGGGATTTTTCCACACAAAAACGATGAATTGGGTCGAATTTTGTTATCGGTTGGCTTAATATAACCCCAACGGACCATATTTTTGTGAAAGATTGGTATTTTTGTCCTGATTTGTAGAAATCTGAAAAACGCGTTTCACAACTTGTCTCTTATTTAGTTTTATGCATCATTCAAGAAAGCGGCCCCCATATAGTAAATATCGTATTTATTTTATTATCACGTGTGCGCCAGCTGACTGTGGCACAACAGAACCAGCCAAGTCATATATACCATAGTAGTAGTGTTAGAAAGCCAGGTCTCTTATTCAAAATTCACCAACATAGCTAGCAACAGAATTTAAAAAGAGAAAATGTTTGATTGTGGAATGGTTAAATAACCATTACTACCAAATATGTTAAATATTGTTTTTTGTTTGTTTTTTTCAGATTTTTTCAATGATGACTCTGTGAGCAGACAGTTACAGAAATTAAATTATTATGAAGTTTTTACTGTACACAGGTTAGAAGGAAGATTGAAAAGAGATATTTCTACGCAAACAATAGTAAGTATTATCAAGTATCTCTTGGTAAATAATGAGATAACTCATTAAAACAATGCAACATCTCATGGTTGTTATGTAATAACTTTTAAATATCTGTACATAAAGTAGAAGTTATCCTTTTATCTCTTTATCCCTCTGAGCGCCAAAGTTAATTTCAGGCACCACCCAGAAAATAGTTCCATTTATAGTCTGCACTTTTCCCTCAAAAAATGTTGATTTTTAATTTTTTGTTTAAAAACTAGAAGCAATGTCACATTTTGTCTGTTCAGTCCAAAATCAAGTTAGATTCACAAAAAAATATAAAAAAAAATTGACCCATTTTGAGTGAAAAAAACAAAATTACAGCTCAAAAGGTTGAATACTGCAACAAATTTAGTGCAATATCTTGCACATTTTTATCTATTTTTCTATGATTTTACATGTGTTAATTAAGAATGCACCAGATGGGCATAATAATTTTCTGTTGACCAAAAGTTTTAATAAAAAAAATTAAAAAGTGAATTGAAAGAATGTTGCAGAGTTATTTTCTCTTGTCATTAGTTTATTAAGTTATTTATTTTTATTTTTTAGTAAATTATGCTATAAGACATGGTGTATAATTGTAAATTTACTTTATGATGGTGTGTCAGTGACTGTGGAAATACTGTGATTCTCTGATACTATGTACAGCATCATCTCACAGGAAATTTTGAAAATTACATTTCCAAATATGGTTTTAATTTAAGATATACAATGGCAGGAACAGAGGGAAGCCTAGTTCATTTCCTTGATTTGTGGAAGTGCAAGTAATGACATAGTTTTGTTGAAGGATGTACATTTGTATGCTTTGTATATTTTGACCTTGGGTTATATTTCATTTGGGTTAGTTGGAAGAAACTGTAGGAAAATTGAATTTTAGGTGGGGTACCTGGGGGTAAAATGGTTAAAGGGGCACTTCCAGTTACTTTCTGGATTAAAATTACAATCGATAACAAAGGGTAGATTAACATTGTAAACGAGATAAACAATAGTGTCCCATGATTCTTTGGTGCAATCCATTGGCTTGGAAGGTTCCCTTTTAAGGAAAATCAAATGAGAACATGTTAGATAGAATAGTGGCATGTGCAATATGTGCATGCTTGAGTGCAACGATTTGTTATAATAATAATTGGTCGATTTCAAGACGAAAACCGCGGGAAAACTACAGCGAAATTCCCGTGTTTGCCGCCATCTTGAATAAGTTATCGTGAAGTCATAAGGCGTCATAGTTTTCCCATTTCACACGGTTTTCGTTGTGAAATCGACCATTTTCGAACCATAGCCCTCAAAATAATAGATGAAATAGTTTCGGGACCCATCAACAGTAAAGGAAGAAACTTGAGGCGAAAATAATGAAAAAAAAATGACCCGACCTGAAATCAGTTCAGAATATTTTAAAATGGTCATTTTTGGTCAAACATTCTATTTTCTTCTTCAAAACCGGTAACCTGAATGCTTTGATACTTAAGTGTGTACCTTGTGTTGACATATACTAGATTTGTTCATCCCATTGCCACATCTTTAATTCTCTAATTTTGGCAAATATTTTTGTCATTTTTGGTTAAAATTGGAATTTCAACTAACCACTATTTTCAATGCTTTGGTGTTAGGCATACATGTGTTTATTATTCCATTGACAACTTTGTGTGGTTGTTTGGCAATATTTCATTTAAAAATACAAATTTAAACGAAAAGTTGTGGCATATACAGCACTAATCTTTTGTACAATAGCCGTTGAGCAACAGGCCATTGGCCTATTTTTATTTAATTTTAGTTAAGTTTATTTATTTTCCCAAAGGACTACCTTTTATTAACAGGTCTATCACAATCCAGCACATAATAACAATTTAAGGTAGCGAGACTATTATTTGTGTTGAAAATTACGATTTCCACATTTATTTATTAATTGATGAAATGCACTATAAACTTTCATCTGACAAAGTCAACGTAACCTAGAATGTCATGTAAGTTGGTTAAAATGTAGATTTTCTGAAGGAAGCAAGGCAGCTTCAGTAGTGTTTTCTAAAATCAACAACACAGGTTTAATTTGTGTGCCTTTAAGTTTAAAAGATTATCTCAAGACAAAGCAATGTTAGGATGTGTTATCAGTAGCTATCTGACACACAATGAGTGTTTCCAAACATTTGAGAGGTTTGTCTCTGCTCCTGTTTATTTCACAGATTAGTCATTTGCATATGAATGTGTCAGACACAAAGTCACACCACGGTTTAGTAACCGTGGTCACACAGCCACTGAAAAAAATCATTGATTTTAATGTTTTCATCTGCCGATTTTATCGAACTATAGCTATCCCATTCTTTTATTTTTTTGGTTTCCAATAGCCTTACACATTTGGATTTCCCTACACATGTTAAAACAGACCTTGATGGGAAAACAAATCGCTTGTGCAGATAAACAAGCTTGAAAATCTTTGCTATGACTTCATCAACGTTTTCTAAGAGTTTATGTTTTTCATTAGAAGATGAAAACAAGTATGCAAATAATAGTCCCGCTACCTTAACCCTTTGCACACCATAGATACTTTGTTGCAACAATGTTGCAGGGCCCATTACTAATTTGCATATTTGTACTCCCATTACCCAAAACTTTTTACCAATTCAGTGTGAGCCAGGTAGGTTGACATGTACACAGGGAAAAGAAGACTAGGACACTGTAGTTTCATTTCATTTAAAAAAAAAACACACATTTTATTTACAATTCACTTGGTTTCTAATTTATGATAACACCGAAATAGGCACTCATTTCATCTCTGTCCATTTCATACCAATGCCGGTCTACGCGCCCGGTAACTTCCTGTCTATGTCTAGCCATGGAACTATAAACCATGGTCTAGCGTATTTATTTGTTTCCCCGACCAACAAATCCAAAAAAATCGTCCGTAAAATATAATTTAAAAAAATCCAGTGGTTCCCCGTCGAAACCAACACCATGTCTTGGTCCTGAAAACTGGTCGTAATGTGCTGGAATGTTCACGTCGGTCCTTTCATTTGACCAGATGTTTGGTGTATTGGCGATGTCATCGGCATCAGAGTCCGAGTCACTGTCGGCATCGGCATTCAACAAGTCTAACAGTTCATTAGTACCGATGTCACTGCCACTGCCACAGTTGGTATTTTGGCATAGCAATTCACATCTCAATCTCCCTTCGTCTATTTCTTCCACTGTAAAGCCTTCAAACTCAGTGTCTGAATCAGACTCATCGAAAAATCTCAGAATTGCGTCACGATCAGTTTGCGATGACAGCTCCGAGTCGGCCGGTTGTTGTTGCATCCCGGTACTAGGGCCCGTAGTCTGCTGTTCGCTCACAGTTTGGAAATTCATCACTGAGTTAAAACTTTAAACGTATCACACAAATAGTTGTGAATAATTGCATAAAAAATCCAAAAATACTCGACAGGAATTTAATTCGTTCGATTACAAGTCAGCTGTGTTTACAAACAAATGCAAATACGCAGTGGAGGTCAACTGAATGATCGTGTCTGTCAACCACTGAAAAACCTTGCATATTCCCGCCACAGTCAAATTAGTGTGTAATTTATTCATATCTTCGGAAGAAGTATTCCTTATTTGGCAGGATTCTTTATTAGGAATATACATATGGAACAGTAGGGCGGGAATTACCGGGGCAACGACACAGTGATTGTGTTTAAATATTCAAACCAACGGTAATTGATGACAGTGTCGTTTGGCCTACAGAGGTCATTGGATATTCCCGTTTAAAACCCCCATTTTAAAGCGATATTTGAACACTGTGAATGAAAAAAATACACGGATATCCAGTGGAAATACAACAGAGGCGAAATAAGGACTTGCAGTGAAAAATAGCAACGAAACTGGGATGCCTTTTTTACGGAACCAGCGACTACGGCAATTTTCACGTGTTGACCTCTGCTGGCACGCAAGACTGATTGCGATGACAGTCTGATTTTTCGACATTAAAAACTCGCCAACAAGGAAAAACAACTGTCGGGGCGAGATGCAAATCATAGGTGTGTTTGTTGATTAAGTTTGAATTGTCTAGTTAGACTTCAAAATGTTTTCTATAATTAATATTCAATTCGCTGTATTATTTCTGTTCAGCAATAGCTTTGATGTTTAGTTTAGATTATTCGTATTCCTATTATATCATACATTGTATTTGACCTATGACGTTATTACCGCGATCAGTGATTGGTTTAAAACCGATCTATCACAACTTGAGTTTTGTGTCATGTGACACTTGAGGTCCTCGTGCCATTGTTATCGTTATTATTATTTTTACGTTTGTTGTTGTTTCAAGCCGATGTTGATGTTTCCTTTTCAAAGTTCAATAAATGTCAATCCTGACATGAGACTTTCCGACTTCGTGAATTGTTCCGACCTATAGAGTACAGTGGCTATACTTCGAGCCAAATCACAGCCACATATTGGTGCCGAGACCAGGATTCAACGGAGCAATTCAAAGTCGCGCGACACAGTGAAAGTTTCAACCAGCACAGTTTTCAACATGGCACCAAAAATCACCACGCTAATCAAGAACAGAGATAGAGCAAGAGTCAAGCTACAAGCGGTGCTACAACCCATTGAACAACTAGTATCCAACTACGAGACAGCTCAAGACAAGACCGTCGCATATCGGGAAATCGCCGCAAGAAAGTTAACCGTTGATACGCGAGTCGAAGCCCTAGTCACCGCCGACGGATATGTCACGGGTCTCATCGATATCGACGACCCAGAATTCGCCGCTACTGACAGTTATGAGGTAGATATACTGAATCGTGTTGCTTTTATTACTTTATTTGTCAATCAAAACAATCCTGCTTCAATTCTAGACCCAAATCAACGACCAGTCAGCGTACAACGCCACCCACCTCAACTCAAAACTGTTCAACTGCCTCGCCTCGAGATACCCATTTTCCGCGGAGACCCACTAACATGGAACGAATTCAACGACAATTTTAAGGCCACAATTGATTCAAATACGCAGATTACCGATATACAGAAGTTTACATACTTGCGATCATTTGTTGCCGACGACGCCAAGCAACTCATAGACGGTTATCAGATGTCCGCCGAAAATTACAAACTGGCATACGCACTGCTAGAAAAGCGTTACGGACAGACACAACTTATTATTCAAGCGCACATGGAGTCATTATGGACGCGTGCACCACCCGATTATAACGCCACATCTTTGCGAACATTTCACGATAATCTAGACACAACTATTCGCTCACTCAAAGCTCTTGGACAGGATGAATCTCACTACGAAAAGCTATTGATACCGTTTTTACTCAAGCAACTGCCAGTTCAATTTCAACGCCAACTTTCTCGATCCAACACGGATGATACATGGACTTTGGCGACGCTCAGCAAAGCAATGCTACATGAAATCAAAGCTCTCAACATTGGATCAGACGACGCTGCTGATAGCGATCACTACCCATCGTCTGTTGCTGCTTTCAATACCAACAGTCAGTATCCTCAGTCAAAACAAGCAGCTGGTACCCATGGTAACTATCAATGCAATCCACATGTCTCTAACAAAACAAAATATACTGCTAATGCCAGAACACACACTGCACAAAACAATGCTAAATCACAGCAGTATACACCCAGATCACCACATTGCACTTACTGTAATGGTAAACATTATACCACAGACTGTCGTACCATAACAACACGCACAGATCGTTTGAAATTTATACATGATAACAAGCTCTGTTTTAATTGTTTAGGTCATCATCTTTTGCGAGAATGTCGCTCCCGTTGGACTTGTCGCACGTGCAAAGGCAAGCATCATACTTCAATTCACTCGACTATTTCGACAGACACCCAGCAAAATAAATCAAGCGATACCCACATAAATTTCGCGCATGTATCAAATCACTCTCCCAAGCGACCATTTCTCAATAGGCGGTCAAATACCGACCCACCACCGCGCGTCTTGCTGAAAACCGCACGAATCACCACATTTGGCAATGGTGTTTCTAGGGTCGCTACAGTCCTTTTTGATGAGGGGGCTGATAGGAGTTTTGTGACAACAAAGTTTGCAAATTCGATAAATGCAAATCCCAATTACTCGGAAACTCTCAATCTGAAATCATTTTCCAATTCGAAAACAGGGTATAAAACGATACCTCGTACCACTGTCGGTCTTCTACAGATAGATGGTATAAAGAGCGCAATCGACTTGCTCATAGTCAATGAAATTTCCGATAATTTAGATAACAATCTCACACACGATTTACGCAATATATCACATATACGCAACCTCAAATTAGCACACCCACTTTCTCACGACACTAACATGACTGTGGATGTATTGATTGGTGCTGACCATTATTGGGACTATGTTGGATCCCACATCATTAGAGGTTGCAGTCCTGTCGCAGTTTCTTCCGCTTTCGGCTATCTCTTATCAGGGCCTATTCCTTCAACTAGACGGAGGGGAAGAAATATCCAGACTTTTCATATATCCAGTGTCAAAGCCCCAGATACTGAACTCGATAGTTTAGTCAGCTCATTTTGGGATTTAGAGACAGTTGGTGTTTACGATACAATCAAGTCAAGCAAACTCAAAGTAGCACAAAATGAACAATACACACAATATATTGATCATTGCCTCACCACCGAAGATGGAAGATACACGGCTAAATTACCTTGGAAACCGGATCACCCTACCTTACATACCAACTATCAAGCAGCAAATACTCGCACCAGAAAAATGATCGCCAAGCTACCAGACAAACTTGTCAAAGTTTACAACAACATTATCAATGATCAGTTGCATAGAGGTTTTATTGAGAGAGTCACCGATGATAGTACAAATATCGGGCACTACTTACCTCATCGCTCGGTCAAGAAGGACAGCGAGTCTACTCCAATTAGAATAGTGTACGACTGTTCAGCAACTACTGGTAAGGACCAGCCCAGCCTCAATCAGTGTTTAGATACAGGACCCCCACTTCTCAATTCATTAACGTCTATACTACTGAGATTTCGAGCAGACCCCATAGCATTAACCGCAGATATTGAAAAGGCTTTCTTACAAATTAGTCTACATGAAGCCGACCGGAAATACACTAAATTTCTATGGTTAACGGACTCAACCAATATTAATAGCCCTTTCGAAACCTTCCAGTTCAAGTCAGTTCTATTCGGCGCTACATGTTCACCCTTCATATTGAATGCAGCCATCAAACATTTAACGAATGAACACTCTTCAAAATCGACAGCCCAAGTTCTACAACAGGACATTTACGTCGATGACGTAGTTTCTAGTTGCGCATCTTCAATGGAAGCATTACAGTTCTATGAACAATCAATCAATATCCTATCTACACGCAAGTTTAACTTACGTTCCTGGAACACTAATGATGCATTTCTGAGACAAGTTATTGATATTGATGGTCGATCCAACTCAAAGTCTGACTTATCAATTCTCGGGATCCGCTGGGATTCTAAAGCTGACTTTCTGCGCGTGAAACCATTAAAAACGCCGAACTTCGGACAATTCACTTCTAAGCGAGATATCGTAGCATATAGCGCTAGTCTATATGATCCACTAGGTTTGTTTTCTCCTGTTCATATCAAAGCAAAATTGATCATTCAACATTTATGGATCACCAATCACAACTGGGATACACCCATCGACTCTGAAATACTACAACAATGGCAAAATATAGCCGACGATCTCTACAAGATGACGAACAATCACATCCAGCGCAAATATTTTGTCAACAATCCGACTAGTGTTGAAATTCACACATTTTCTGATGCATCAGACAAGGCCTACGGAGCCGCAGTGTATTTAGTATCTGACACCGAATCTACATTAGTGATGGCAAAGGCACGAGTTGCTCCCATAAACAAGCAAACCCTAACAATACCACGCTTAGAGTTAATGGGTGCCCTGATTGGAACACGACTTAGTCAATTTGTTGGTAAATCCCTTGAACGGAAATACTCAATCTCAAAATATGTGTTATGGTCAGATAGTCAGATAACATTACATTGGCTACATGGACGAGGTAAACAGAATGTGTTTACTCGCAATCGTGTGACAGAAATCAACTCATTTCAACAGGAACTCCACTACGTCAATACAGCAGAGAACCCAGCCGACTTAGTAACCCGAGGTATCACACCAGCTGAGCTATCAGAATCAAAATTGTGGTGGAACGGACCGTTTTGGTTAACTAATCGACAACACTGGCCCAGATGCGAGTTATTTGATACTCCAAACACAACCAATTCTGATCAACGTGTGAAGACAGGGGACACTTCAGTATCCACATATACGCAAGCCCCATCTTCAACGCCCACTGAAGTCTCTGAACAGACAGTACTTCACACTGTTGTTACAACACTGCCAAATTTAGAAAACGCACAACTAGGCCCTCCATTCATATCGCCTACGATACGCGAACAATCAATCTCAGTCACAGAAACTTCCACAGAAGTCAACTACAATATTGACAATGTATTCCAGATCGAACATTATCAAAATTTATCACATCTACTTAGAGTTACAGCGTTTGTATTACGTTTCATTAACAAGTTGAGAGAACGCACAAAGAAGACAACCATATTGACCTCTCCAGATGACAACAATCAACAAACAACAGCGCCCTCACCGACCGAACTAGAGACCGCCGAGCTAGTTTGGATTCAGAATATTCAACATATGTACTACGCTGATGAAATTCGAAGACTAACCAAGAACGATGGTAAACTTGGAATTCTCTGCAAGCAACTCAAGCTATTCGTCGACAGCGATCAATTATTACGTGCAGGAGGTCGACTGCAGAATACCAACTTACCCTTCAACACTGTACACCCGATATTGATCCCCGGTAAACATGCGTTCACCACAATGATAATTCGGGACACTCATTTAAGTCTTCAACATGCCGGTACTAACGCAGTCACGTCTCAATTACGCGAGCGGTACTGGATAATCTCAATGCGACGCTACGTCAAAGCAGTTCTACGCCAATGCGTCATTTGCAAGAAAGTAGACGGTACGCCATACTCCAAGCCAATTCCAGCGCCACTTCCTACCTTCAGAGTAAAACGATCTGAACCCTTTTCTTCTATTGGAATAGACTACACCGGACACTTATTCGTCAAAGACCCAATCAATCAAGCTATTGTTAAGGTCTACATCTGTCTATTCACATGTACTATCACGCGCGCCATACACTTAGAACTCGTCAGAGATCTTACGACTGAATCGTTTCTATTAGCCCTTCGACGTTTCACATCACGTCGCTCGACACCTAATCTCATCATATCGGACAATGCGTCAACGTTTGTATCAGCGTCACACCAGCTCAAAGAAATCATTCAAAATTCTACAGTACAACGCTATTTATCAGATCAACGCATAGCATGGAAATTTACTCCAAAGCGCAGTCCATGGTGTGGAGGTTTCTTCGAACGAATGATTTCTATTACCAAGACAAGCCTTAAGAAAGTTCTTGGGCGATCCTGTGTGACCTATGTCGAATTGGAGACTATTCTGACCGAAATTGAATCTTCAATAAATGAACGACCGCTGACATTTGTTTCTTCAGATATCGCCGATCTGAATCCGCTCACACCTTCACATTTGATCAACGGGCGTAGTATACACAGTTTACCACAAGCTACTGAAACGGTCACAAACCCCAATATCTTGATGAATCATCACATTGCAAATCACCGATATCGTTACCTCACTATGCTTCAAGATGCCTTCTGGAGGCGTTGGTCGCATGAATATATCACCGCTCTTCGCGAACGGCACATCAACCAACACAAGGGTGTCAAAACCAATAGAATCAAAGTTGGTGATATAGTTTTAGTACATGATGACATCAAGAAGCGCCTTCACTGGAACCTAGCCTGTGTTACCAAGTTATTACCAGGTTCGGACGGTATTGTTCGCGCAGCAGAAATCAAGACGAAAAGTGGAATGACCAACCGAGACATTTCACGTTTATATCCATTAGAGATATCAACCGACAACACGCAATCTGATCAAGAAATATCAACGGACATATCTGCGACGTCATTGATCGATTCACAACCAATCAATGATGAAGTAGACAATTCTAACACAACGCAAATTCACAGACAATCACGAAGAAAGGCAGCTCAACTAGCCAAACAAAGAATCACCATGCAGTACAATGATAATTCTGTGTGAATAATTACATTGACTCTTTATCACATAGAGACTCTTTTACAAACTTTTCGATATCACCAGAGAACTCTTTTCAAAACAGTGATTTATTACTGAACACTAGAAATAAGTAAGAACAGTATTTCTCATAATAATGAATATTGCACAATTTAGGCAAGATATTCATTTGTATCATAATTCTATGTTATAATGTTCCCTTTATTGAATATTTGAGCATTTTACATTGATTCTACAGTTAAGCAAACCCACTATGTTTTGATACAGGTTTGCCAGCAACTCGTTTGTGCCCGGAGTATGTCGGGGCGAGATGCAAATCATAGGTGTGTTTGTTGATTAAGTTTGAATTGTCTAGTTAGACTTCAAAATGTTTTCTATAATTAATATTCAATTCGCTGTATTATTTCTGTTCAGCAATAGCTTTGATGTTTAGTTTAGATTATTCGTATTCCTATTATATCATACATTGTATTTGACCTATGACGTTATTACCGCGATCAGTGATTGGTTTAAAACCGATCTATCACAACTTGAGTTTTGTGTCATGTGACACTTGAGGTCCTCGTGCCATTGTTATCGTTATTATTATTTTTACGTTTGTTGTTGTTTCAAGCCGATGTTGATGTTTCCTTTTCAAAGTTCAATAAATGTCAATCCTGACATGAGACTTTCCGACTTCGTGAATTGTTCCGACCTATAGAGTACAGTGGCTATACTTCGAGCCAAATCACAGCCACAACAACATTTTATATAGGTAATTTATTTAAATAATGTTTCCAGTTCAGATGAATATAAATTTTATATGTATTATGCGTTTATTTTGGATAAAAACTGCGGTAGAATAAATGAACTTTCACCAAACATGCCGCTGTGTTTGTTTATTTATGCAAATTGTCACAGCTCTTCACAAACACCGTCCGAAAAACCCGTTGTACAAGAAAAGTACGAGGACAATTCGTATATAATTTTCAGTCTGAACGTACCTGTATTTCTAATTATTTTCATCAACAATTTATTTTTTCATGCAAAGATCATGGGAGATCAGAATCAACTTCTGTTTCAATCTATGAAATACCGGCCGTTTACGGCCGCATTGGGATTTTGACAGCGCATTAACGGGTGGCCTTTTACGGCCGGATTGGGTTATCTTTGGTCAGAAATAAGCGGCCGTATATGGCCGCATTGGGGCGCAAAGGGTTAAGAGAAACAATAACCATAATTGCAGTTAGTCATCACCATGGTTACTTTATCAGAAGTGCATCTCCAATAGAAGTGCATATAAACCAAACATTGCATTTGTTGCATACTGAGTCGTTTTAATATTATTTTCTCTTGACCATAGAAATACCTTTGAATTTAGTGCGTCCATGCTTACTAATAGAGCAAATATGGTATAACAGTCGTTTGCTAGTCATCCAGTATGTCAAAGGAAATGAATGAACAAGGTTATGTTTGTGAGTGGGACATGGCTAATTTGATTAAAATAAACATTTTAGTTTCACCAAAAATATGAATC
Source organism: Saccoglossus kowalevskii (assembly GCF_978046115.1). Classification (NCBI taxonomy): domain Eukaryota; kingdom Metazoa; phylum Hemichordata; class Enteropneusta; family Harrimaniidae; genus Saccoglossus; species Saccoglossus kowalevskii. The sequence goes on along the minus strand of NC_140650.1, from coordinate 11,427,786 downwards.
TGTAGGGTTATTAGAAACGCAAATTGTTAATGGGCTGCTTGAAGTCTTGTAGGTTATGTATGTATGTTTAATACATTTTTAAATGTGTCATCTTTTGTTACGTAACCTTTAGTCACAGATTAAGCAATGTAATCTTTCCCCTCACTACCAGCTGTATAGCAACCAGCTTGTTTATTGGTATAGACAATCTCAAGCCAATGCCAAGACAGGAAAAGATCATCAGCACTAGTGCTTGATTGTTTTTAAGCTAAACGTGTGATTATCTTAGCTAGTGTGGCTAACACATTAGCACTATAAGATAAGATAAGATAATTCTTTATTACAACCTTATAGAATGAATTGCATATCTATTTTGGTTTATGAAATGCAATAAAGGTGTTAAAATAAACATAACAAGTTTGATATCTAAAATCTAATACAATACAGTTACATGAAATAATGTAAAAAAAAAAAAAAAAAAAATATTAATGACCCATTAGGTGGTTTTCTCTAATGGTATTTGCTGTTTTTATAAATTTGATAAGCTCTGTTAGTAAATATTTGTTGTTTGTATTCAATATATGAATGAATTTTTCTTTGTTTGTACAGTGTTGAAAATTGTTAATTTTCTTTGAAAAATGTGAATATAACAACTCTCTTTCATCTGTGTAAAGTTCACATTTTGTGATGTAATGAATTTCATCCTCAAGTACTATATATTGCAGCATTACAGATTGAGGGTATTATTGGCTAGCTGGCTGGACACGCACAGCAGGCGTTGTTTCCCCAACCCACCCTCCCTTTTTGTTTATTTTATGCTTGTAGTTTTTATAGATTTAGTTTGTAGTTACAGATTTTGAGCTTTGTAGTTTATAGTTTTTTGAGGTACTTTATTACCTCACAGGGATGTATCCTTCCATATGGGGTTTTTCATATGGTGGCTTCTGCGCATGCGCCAACCACAGTCCCTCTATCCCCGGTCTAGAAACGGTCATTGTATTAGGTGTGAATTGGTCTCCTTCCCTGGCAAAGGCGCATTGCGGGTGTGGGCAAAGCATTGTCACGTGATCAGTACGTGATTTGACATCGTCAGTGTTATGTATTTTTTTTACAACTTAGTTGTTTATTCCAGAATTCGTACTTTTTCACATAATTTTTAATCAGGATATCTGTATAAGGTCATATTTTAGCCGGCGAGTAGTTCTTTAATTCATCTATTTTACCAGCAGCGACACATTTTCGAAACAAATTTTCATACCTTTACCCAGATATTTGTCGTTTTTGATTTTGGGGTGATTGAAATTAATTCAATTTTATTTACCATACTTCTCGGCGCGAAACCAATATTTGTCTTCAAATTTGACATTTTATGATCGAAACATATCATTAAAAATTGGTGGGCTGATTTGTTACTTGTCACACCGCATTTTATTAATGTTAAATTGAGCGACTTTTATGAATGCTTTTTAGATCGTAAATGCAAATGGCGACGTTTTGAAATGACAATGTACTCAATTCTGTGCTAAAAAAATTATTTATATACAAACATTGAAGCATTGTTATATACTTTTGCATAGAATAAAGTCATTAGTTGTTGTCTAGTTGACTTGAACTGTTATGAACCCCCCAAGAATCAGAAATATCACAGGTTTTTCGATCGACTACGTTAACATGTACGACGCCATTTTGACAAGATTTGTTTAGCGATGTTGGCACGCGAAGTTTTTTTCCCTATTAAAACGAGAAAATGAACCTAATTCCCGATATTAATCTTTGAATTGCAGGAACTGGATGTTTATGAGTTGGTAGGCTGGTTGTGATGCGTATCAGGGTTCAAAAAACCCAAATTTCATAGTGATAATTTTGTTTACATGTTTGTTTACGTAGTGGTTGCCCGAATTTGAAGTCAAAGTGAAGTCATACAATGAGGTATCGCTTTGCATGACGGTAAATTTTGAAGGTATTGTAATCTGTCTGACTTCCTGAATCCCTCCGCCCGCGTGTGAACGGTTTGTTTACCCGCACTGCGGTTCGAGACAAAAGAACGCTAGTCGTTTCCAGACCGGGGATAGAGGGACTGTGCGCCAACCAAGCGCCGGTTTATGAAATAAATTATCGTCAGCAGTCCCTGACTGCCCAACCTTATTCTCTGTCTATCGCTTCTTTGACTTAGCCTAGTTTTGACAGTTCATTTAATACAATTTAAGCATACTGTGGAATACTTTATTTTCTCTGGAATAAATTTTCGCTGAAAGGGCTTCTTGGGCGTTTTGTATAGAATTTATTTTCACTGATTTTTGATCAGTTTAATGTGAAATATAAAAAAAAAAATATATTCGCTGGATTTTATTTTCACGTAATCATTCCTTCAGCAAAATACTTGAAATTTAGCTAGCTTTGAGCTGAATTTAAGCTACCCGGTAGATAAGATTTCTCTCAAAATCACCATATATCTCAATTGTGCAGACTAATCTGCGCAATATGTCTTATAATAGTAACATGGGTAAATCAAAAGATACTTTCTATCAAAATGGAATGTTTGCAATTTAAATTTGTAAAATATTTATGCAGAAAACTATAATTATTTACTGCACACTTTTTAATATATCTCTTTTATCTATTATTTAGATTTAGAATTATTTTTGATATGAGCTTCTTGCATAAAATTGTCAATTATTGCTATGACTGTCCTGTAATACTATAAGGTTATTACGAAGTTACCTCAAAGTATGCACGAAGACAGTACAGCTGTAGTATCGACCGACACGCAGCGATGTGAACACATACTGTCTGAGCCTGACTTTCTTTTCCTTCCAAGGATACATGGTAATGCCAAAATTCAAAAAGTTTAGAACAGATTTAGCTAAGTACCCTGGGGGCTGCCATGTTTGTTTTTATATTATTAGAGGACGCTTACACGCCTAATCGTTCTATATTTGGAATTCAAATTTCCTAATATGGTGAGATGCCAATACCCAGTGCAATACCGCAAAATTACGCCACGCTGTAGCTTATGGCCTTACGGTGGCAGATGTATAATAATTGTTTTTACACTCCAACAAGGCATCTGAGACGTTTTTAAACCCAGTTATGGGTTAGTCAATTGCAGAAAAAATCATTGTTACTGAGGTGCATCGCGGCACGCTGTAGCTTATGGCCTTACGGTGGCAGATGTATAATAATTGTTTTTACACTCCAACAAGGCATCTGAGACATTTTAAAACCCAGTTATGGGTTAGTCAATTGCAGAAAAAGTCATTGTTACTGAGGTGCATGGCGAGGTTTAATGACATTTCATCTAAATGTAATATTGACATTTTTTCAAACTTTGTTCTCTCAAATCTCAGTTATTTGATCATTTTAACTCCAGTATATAATTGTGATGATTCAGTTTGTATTGTATTTTTTTGGTGATATTTTTATTGTTTTAAAATTTGTGGGGTGGTTTTTGTGAGACCCCCTTTCTGGCTATGAACTGTGCACTACACTTGAATTTGTTTTGTCCAGACTTGAATAAATATCTATTTTTTTTATATTTTATTTCAATGTATGTACATGTATTTTGCGGATTTTATTACACTATATTTATAAATTCTGACTTTTTATGACTATAAAGTGATAAAGCCTAGTGAGTGTCAATTACTATTAAATCCCTAGAAAGTATAGATCAATGATCAAGTGTCAGGTAAACAAATTGTAATGAATAAGCTAGAAAAGTAAAATAATTAAATTAGGGGTTGACCATTAGAAACTAGGGGGGCAGAATTATAAAAAAAAACGCACAGCAAAAAAAAAATAGAAAAATAAATATTGCAGGGATAAATAACATTAAAAAAACCATTAAAGAAAAAAAAAATATTTTCCATGGTTTTTCTGCAACCTCTGAATTTCTAATTGTTTGTATTTTAGTGGAAAGCTAAATTTGCTGTGATTGTATATGCATGTACATACCATACTACAAACTATACTACTCATCTGGTGCTGTTACTAAGGTATACTTAATTAGTTGCCATGGCTACATGTAGTTAGGGAGGCATCATTATGTGTATGCGTCTGTTTTCTGACATAATTTCTTTGACATGCTTTGACAGATTTTGTGCAATATGTAGACGTACATGGTTCACATATGCACATTTTATTTTTTTTTTGTTTTTTGGAAATTTGTCTGTCATTCATTCGGCCTCAAAACAGTGCAGAAGGGAAATAGTTTACTAGATATGCAATTACGAACATCTTCAGACTTGGATTTGCCTCTTTAATAACACACTTTAACTCGGTCACTAACTGTTTCATGGCATCTCTGAGTTGATGGGAGTATACACGTAGGGTACTTGTGCATCTAGTTTAGAATTACTTCATACATGTATGATTGCAAGTAGACACTTGACATATCATTCTTTTTTTGTATCCTTATATTTTAATTCAACTATAATTACAAATCACCAAAATCCTTTTTTATTATGCAAAGGTCTTATTTATTATAATCTACTGTGATATACTTTTATTTTATTTTTCAGTGAAAATAAAATCCAGCAAGTCGACAGCGGAGCTTATCATATGAGCAATGTTTTAGTTTTTCGACTTCTTCTTGAAAACTACAAGCCTGAATGCTTTGATACTTGGTGTATATGTACCTTGGGTAGACCTCTCACAGATTTGTTCATTTCATGATGATATCTTCAATTCTCTAATTTTGGTGAATATTTTTGTAATTATTGGTAAAAAGTGATATTTTCAACTTCTTGTTAAAAACCGCAAGTCCAATTGCTTGGACATTATATATATAGGTACTACATGTGGACCTCTCTCAGATTTGTTCATTTTGTAATGATATCTTTAATTCTCTAATTTTGGTGAATATTTTTGTCATTTTTGGTAAAAAGTAATATTTTCTACTTCTTGTTGAAAACCGCAAGTCCAATTGCTTTGATATTACATACTAGTATATAGGTACTACATGTGGACCTCTCTCAGATTTGTTCATTTTGTAATGATATCTTCAATCCTCTAATTTTGTTGAATATTTTTGTAATTTTTGGTAAAAAGTGATATTTTCGACTTCTTGTTGAAAACCGCAAGTCCAATTGCTTTGATATTACATATATAGGTACTACATGTGGACCTCTCAGATTTGTTTATTTTGTAATATCTTTAATTTTCTAATTTTGGTGAATATTTTTGTAATTTTTGGTAAAAAGTGATATTTTCGACTTCTTGTTAAAAACTGCAAGTCCAATTGCTTTGGTATATTATACATATAGGTACTACATGTGGACCTCTCTCACATTTGTTCATTTTCTAATGATATCTTCTGTTCTTTAATTGAAATGTGCATTGCTAACAGCGGAGCTATCTCAGCTGAGAGGCTGCTTGTTTTCTGTATTTTACATTCAACTCGTCAAAAATCAGTGAAAATAAACTCCATACAAAAAAAAGTCAATTTCAACTACTGTAAAATACTTTATTTTTGCTTGGAATTAATTTGCACTATTTTTGCTGAAGGAATGATTCAGTGAAAATAAAATCCTGTGAATATACCTTTTTTCCTATATTTTACATTTAACTCGTCAAAAATCAGTGAAAATAAATTCCATACAAAACACCTAAAATGTCTTTTCAGCGAAAATGAATACAAACTAAAATGAGGTATTTTACAGTATGAAAATATATTTTATTATCTCTCATTCACCTCAATACATTGCCATCTGAAAGCCACCATGATTAGCAAAATGAATGAAAAAAAAACTGCATCAACCGACGATGTGTTAATACATGAGTCATGCTTTTGATGAAAGAATTTACTGTGATGGTCTTAATTAATTATTATGATTGTGGGTAGAACATTACTAAATTTTACCAAAATATGATAATATGTATCAGTAGGATCATCGAAACACAAATATTTTTTTTTCTCTGCCTCATTCAAACTGAACATTATTTTTGTAAGTCTTCATGCACTGTACATGTTATAATTAAAATATCTGATTTACCAAACTTGTAAATAAAGAATTGACAGCAATGTGGTTGTTCTTAAAGCCATATCTGAATTTTCTCTTTTTATATTTGAATTACTACAACTATTGTGATGCTATAAAACCGTTTATTTTCACTGATATTTAATTTCACTATTTTGATATTTTGAGCATAATCACTGTGTTTTACAAATTTCCCAGTATATCAATGAGTACTATTATTATTTTACATGTTCAAATAGATTTAATTTAGCAGATTGACTCATCAGCACAAACAGCAAAATAAAACCCAATAAATAATTAATGCATTTACAGTATACTGTTTAATTTCCTTTAAGGTCAACTACCAATTTTATATTTATCATTTGATGTATTCCACAACTATTATCAATCTAATTTTTCAATCTGACTCTCTGAAAAATTAATGATATTTCACTCTTTTCAATAAGCTGTAATATATAGACGAATTTCTGTTCACTGCGAGATCTCGCATAATACATAAGAAGCACAGATCGAACGAACATCTGTCGCAAAAAATCAAATGATTTGATTTTGAACTTGAATTTTTTTTATTATAGTTCACTGTTGAGTGCTGAGGAATACTTTACATTTACATGTGTACAGCACATGTTAACAGGAAAATACCCAAAATATATGTTGGTTTGTTCGCGTTTGTCTAATTCCATGTGATGTTTTGACGCTACTACAATATTGTGACTCTTGTTTTTATGTTTGATTTCACAAATAATTCATAATCTTGCAGTGAACAGAAAATGGTCTACTATCTGTACTACTATGTGCTCTCAGAGTATATAGAACTGTAAAGCCGTGAGTGATGAGACTAGGTTCAGACTGTAGACATCATATATTATTTATCAAGGTCTTAATGTGATGCAGTATCTCTCATCAGTGTACACCTCAACCTTATATTCACACAATATCCAGATCTCAATCACTTACTGTGGAACAATTTGAATGCTATATGATTTCTCGCCAAATTCTTAGAGAAACATTTATTAAATTTTTAGGTAATTTTCAATAATTTCTTCATTAATTTTAGACCAAGCAAGCATAATTTTCAATACCCATAGTTTGTGAGCAAAATTGTTAAAAAATATAGAAAAAATTCAAGTTCAATTTTGTGAAATTTGACTTTGTTGTTTAAAAGTGAAACCACTTGATTTTCCTGAGAACCCATTTTAACAGATTTTAATGGTGTTCCTGAGGCCAGGGGGTAAAGTAACTTCCGGGAAATTTCGTCTCTGTATAAATTTCCTTACCTCATAAAAAATCACGGAGTAGATGACTCACCTGACTTTGTGACCTTAATAGGTGATTGTATGTCTGAATATAGTCATCATGACTGGTCAATTTCAATCAAACTTTGTGTGATAGCATTACATATCGAGTTGCAGGTGCTTGTTCATGTTATGAACAATGATTTAATTAAATGTGGCCCACTGGAGGCCATTTTTTCCTGCAATATACATATTGGTTTCTTTGGTATGCAATAGACAATTCAAAGTTGATATCGTAGTTACCAGGTGAGGGCCCATGTCCAGATAACCCCCTCAATTTTGGTACAATAAAGAAATTGGGGTCATGTACTATTTTTTGTTTGTCGTATTAAGAGTTGACTTCTTTGCAGTCTGCTGTGATTCTGATAAAAATTCTTGAAAAATAAATGTCAATTGCTTAAAATGAGGGGTGAACACGAAATAGCTGTGACTAGTGCATCATGTTGGGTGATTTCAATCAGAAAGTGCATCATTTTGGATGATTTCAATCAGCAAGTGCATCATGCTGGGTGATTTAAATCAGCAAGTGCATCATGTTGGGTGATTTAAATCGAAAAGTGCATCATGTTGGGTGATTTCAATCAGCAAGTGCATCGTGTTGGGTGATTTAAATCGAAAAGTGCATCATGTCAGGTGATTTAAATCAGAAAGTGCATCATGTTGGGTGATTTCAATCAGAATATGCATCATGTTGGGTGATTTCAATCAGAATATGCATCATTTTGGGTGATTTCAATCAGCAAGTGCATCATGCTGGGTGATTTAAATTAGCAAGTGCATCGTGCTGGGTGATTAAATCAGAAAGTGCATCATGTTGGGTGATTTCAATCAGAATGTGTATCATGCTGGGTGATTTCAATCAGAATGTGCATCATTTTGGGTGATTTCAATCAGCAAGTGCATCATGCTGGTTGATTTCAATCAGGATGTGCATCATGCTGGGTGATTTCAATCAGAATGTGCATCATTTTGGGTGATTTCAATCAGCAAGTGCATCATGCTGGGTGATTTCAATCAGAAAGTACATCCTGTTAGATGATTTAAATCAAAGTTCATCATGTTGGGTGATTTTATTAAGACAACACATCATATGAACTGATTTCAATCAGACAATGCATCACATGGACTGATTTTAATTAGACAATGCATCACATGGACTGATTTTAATTAGACAATACATCACATGGACTGATTTCAATCAGACAATACATCACATGGACTGATTTTAATTAGACAATACATCATATGGACTGATTTTAATTAGATAATACATCACATGGACTGATTTTAATTGGACAATACATCATATGGACTGATTTTAATTAGTGCATTTTCAGCCAAATGTTTCAAACTCATTATATCCTTTGTTTTCTCAATAGGATGGTCACTTGAGAGATACCAGTTTTACATTTCAAGCTTTTGGAAAAGATTTTATCTTAGATGTTCACCTTAATGAGTAAGTTATTATAGTATTACATACAACTCAACAAAACATATGCTGACTAACATATTTAATTTACAGTATACAGTTACTTCTATTTAATAAAGTAGTTAAATAAAATGTTATATATTACCAAAAATATATTATTTAATATAATAAATTGGTTACAATTATATACAATATATTTTTATAGTTTTGAAAACAATCATTTTGTCGTATTATTGATGGCGCTGGAATTTCAGGTGGCCACATAGCTGAGGTGAAGCTGTATTAGGCTTTGTAATGCTAATGAGTAGGCGTTTGTTTTAGCCAATACAGTGTAGTGCTGTTAACAGCACACTTCAATTTGGATCTTGAAGGAACAAGTCAGGTTGCCCTGCTAAGTGGGTTAGAAAAAAATTCGACATCATAGCTTTTCCAGGCACTTACTGTACTACTTACCATATATTGGTGTATTTCTGAGCCAGTTTTCTGCTCTTCAAGTATGAGATCATCCATAAAAATTGAAGTTGAAATCACATTATATCGATTTACCCCCCTCTTTCCCTCACATATACACACTACACAATTTTTTATTTTACTGCTTTCTTAGCAGCTTTGTGAGTGTCCTGGTAATTTGCACATCGCACGTAAACAGTAAAAAAAACATAATGGCTGTAAGGATCTATCCATCTCAGTCAGAGTCTGTGATTTATTTTCCTGCTCAAATTGCAGATTAATTGTACTTGCTAAACATTGAAACTGTATATTACCTGTCTTAATTAGTGAGTAAATAAATAAATGTCTTGATTTGCAAAAAAATTTGTTATGTCTAGCTAGAGTCGACAGCACTTTATGATGGATGTCATGAATGTTGTCTTCTATCCTTTCCATAAATGCTTCACCTGTACCCTATTTACTTCACAACCAATTTAAAAGTGATGATAGATTTAATATAATATTACCGGTAAATAATTTCTTATTTTATCGTTGGATGAGTTTAGTGTTTATTACTAGAAATGCTAGCGTATATTTGTTTTACTACTTTCATTGAGCGCAGCACAATTCAAGCTCCACAGTTCCTGTCAGTCAGCCGGCAAGTGTCAGTACTGTTTAATGAATAATGTGTTAATGAAAAATACAATGGAAATACTAGTGTTTGGTCAACCTGTCAGAGTAGTGGTGTAAATAGTAGAGTTACAGCCCTGTTACACTATTATGATGTTCACCTCTCCACACAAATGTCACAATGAAACTTTAGGTTTCTGTAATATTCTTTACAGAGGGATGTCCTTGCAACAAATAATTTCGTTTTACTTAAATCGCTGATGTTGTTGTACCATGGCATGTTCGCATGTAAAATAACTTATTTGCTCAATAAGAATTGTGAATACTACAAGCACACATGAAATGTCATTTACTGTATAATCATTTACACATACCAACGGTAAACATATACCTGTTAATGTAAAATACTTTATTTTTGCTTGGAATTAATTTTCGCGAAATGATTGATTCAGTGAAAACAAAATCCAGTGAATATACCTTTTTTCCTATATTTTACATTCAACTCGTCAAAAATCAGTGAAAATAAATTCCATACAAAATACCCAAAACGTCTTTCAGCGAAAATTAATTCCAGCTTAAAATAAAGTATTTTACAGTAGTGCATTTATTATATGAAAACGCACACTGCTTGGCATAACTTCCTTGGCATTTTATTGGCCACCACAGTATACCTCTGTCATACTTGTCGATTCACACCTCTAAAAGTTAACCTTATGTTGTATGTGTACTTTTGAATTTCCAAAACAATTAATTTATGCATTGCTTTTTAATTTCCTTTTTCTTTTAGTGTTTTATTTCCAGAAAACTTTGTAGAAAGATATTACCTAGAGGATGGAACTCTAGTTACAAAAGTTCCTGAATCCATGGTGAGTACATGTGCTGGTCTTATTTAATTTTTATTTCTATACTAACCTTTGTGGGAATACAAAATAAGAAATCCATATATCAGGTCATGTTGCCTATGCTTATGCTAAGCATGTGAAAAGCTAAAATTGAATTGCTGCTCAAACAAAAATTAACTTCCAGCTATATACATGCTGTGTATACAGTAAATGCATTATTTACTCTCTTTATTTAATTTTGCTATTTTTGCTGAAGAGTATACAATAATAATATTGAATTTATTGCATCCTTAGAAATAATTTCCATTGGTTGAACAGCAATAAAATGTTAGTAATAAAGTACAATACATATAAAATTAAAGTAAAAGTAAAATGTCAGTTATTGTTATTTCTGATTTCAAATATTTTGTATAAGTATTCACCAACTTGTCTTATTAGTACGTCTTCTCTTGAACTCATAATATATTTAAATATCTGGTTATCACTTTTCAATTCTTCTGGAATACTGATATTATTAAATAGCTTTTGTCTTTCTGTTTGGTACCTAAGACATTCCATGAAGAAATGTTCTTCATTTTCAATTTTGATCTGGGAACATTGCTTACAGATTCTGTCTTCTAAAGGTACATGTATTTTGGGTTGGGTATGTCTACCCTTCTCAATTTCTAATTACATGTAATCTGCTATTAAATTTAAATTCACATGGACTTATAAAATAACAATGGAACTCATTGTTTCTCTGTCAAATTAGTGAATTTAAAACCAAGTGAATACGCTCAATACATCAAAATAGTGAAAATAAATGGTTTTACAGTAGCCACTATATCGTACAATGTTACCTGTCATGTCAAAAACACAACCTTCACCTTCTATTTTAAGAATATTGCTAATTGTAATTTTCCAATAAAGCATCATTGGAATTGATTACGAGTACCTAAGATGGCAAACGTATCGTATTTCATGACAGCCTCATCTGGGAGTCTTAGATCAGATTATACCCTGACATAATGCCTCATTACCTATTTGATTTTATGATTTGATGCTGTAAAGGACATACATGCGTGCATCTAAAAACACATTTCCCTGTTCTAATGAAGTTTAAAAAAAGGAACTTATGAATTGATGTTCATGCATGCATTCATATGTGCATGTATATGTGCGTTTCCATCTGTATTTTTGACATGCAAATACATCTTGGCAGATGTATACCCATTTATTCGTTTCCTAATCTGATTAAAGATTGCTGATGCTGACCATTTTTATGCTTAAAATTATCAAAATGAATTATTTCTGCAATTCGTTATGAATGGAATTTTGTTCAAACTTGGTAAATACATGTACTTTAAATAAAAAAAGATCTTGATGTATGTCATTTTGTTTCCAGATTCAATTCAAAATAGCTGATTGGAAGCCATCTTGTTTTAAGGAGTTATTGTTTTTATTTTATCAGATGTTTCCAAATCTAAGATAAATTGTTAACCATTTAATTTTGTGAGAGACAAAGATTTACAGGTTAATAAATAAAAGGGAAAATGTGTAGCAGTGAAAATTTCATTGGGGTCCTACAGACGCATCACAACGACTTTCACAACAACTTGTCTTCATAAAAATCATTGATTCATCAAATCATAAAAATTCCTAGCATTGAAACAGTTTACTGGATTTCACTTGCTATGTATGTTTTACCAATGATTTAAAATTTAAAACTTGGTTACGGTACAATGTTGGTATGAAAACAACATTAATGCTCTTCACAACAGGAAGCAGTTCATTTATGTCTTTCTCATTTAACCTTGCTTGACACCATATTCATGGTGGTCTACATACAATAATGTGCTGTAAAGGGGGTAATTATTCACTGGGTTTTAATTTAGCTTATTTCGCTGACTAGAAAAATGCGCTAAATTAAAACACAGTGAATATGTAAAATTTAGCATAAAACACATTATCTAAATGACGAAACCGTGAATTTAAAACCCACTGAACATGCCTAAAATGGTAAATCAGTGAAATTTAAACCCAGTGAAAATTAGTCATTTTACAGTAACTGCATTCGCCCTTTCTCTCAACATGGTTACAATGTACTATTGTTAACTACACACTGGTGTAACTGCATCCACCCTGTCTCTCATTGCCATTTTTGTTTGTATGACATACAATGTACTATTCTTGGCTCCACACTGATGTCACAATATTAAATCGTGCTGAAAACAGTATGAAGAAACATGTGGTTTAAAACCAGAAACAATAATGTACTTTACTCTGTGCTAACATTGTACATTCTGGGTTTAGTATATGAAACGTTTGTACAACACCCAGTGACATTGTTCTATTATTTGATCTATCTAACAATGGCCTCCATAATATTTGTCTGTATATAAACATATAACACTGTGTACCAATAGACCCATGTCTACATCAAATTTGCTGAGAATTGCGTCATAACTGGGAGTACATTTTGTTTGGCCATATTCAGGCAATACCGGTAATAGCATTCATGTCTCTTCACCCAAAGAACAATATATTGTCTTCTTTGGAAATCAGTAATATACCTGATTATCAGAGGGATATATAGTGGTTACCAGCTGATGTCAGTCTGTTTGTACAGAGTCGTATCTGGAGCACTATTGCAGATAGACATTCACATAGTGTTATATTGAGGGCATTGCACGCTAGATCTGATCAACATATGTATTGTCTATATATTGTCATGTGACATCAATAAAAATAAAATAAATATCACATCTGCAGCACTATTGCAGATAGACATTCACATAGTGATATATTGGGGACATTGCACACTAGATCTGGTCAAATATTCAATATCTTTATAACATCTCAAGCACTGTTGCAATGAGACATTCAACCAGTACTTTCTTGAAGACATTGGGTTCATAATCTGATTTAACTATCATACAATGTATATGGTCAGTGTTTTGAACACTATTGCAGATACAGGCGTTCAACCAGTTGTAATAAAGATGCAGGGAGATTTGCCACCTCTGATGACTTTCTCATCACATTTGACCATATCCAATAGAGGCACTTATAAACCAAAACTTGCATATGTTGTATACTGAAAAGTTACAATATTAGTTTGCCCATAGAAACACCAAATACATTTGTTACTAACACAGCATATACTGTATTAATTATTTACCATATATTTTTGTTTGTCCACAGCATCATCACTGCTATTATCACGGTGAAGTTAGAGGTAGTAATTCATCTAAAGTAGCTATAAGTACATGTAGAGGCTTAAGGTAAGTCTTGTTATGTCATCATTATATTGTATTACAGACAAACTCAATGATGGTTCTGGTCTGAATCTCACAATCAAAATAGATTTGATTCACATGTCCTTTTTGCTCTAGGCTTTATACTACCGGATTCTGCCATAAATTCGCCCATCCCAAAATTTCAAAAAATTAATCATCATCAGGAAAGATTAAAATAACACCTTAAAAAAGTGTCGAAAAATCACCCAAACAGCGGTTTAACGGCCCAGGGTGAATTTACTGCAGAATCCGGTAATATGTGGACAACGTGATCATTTGTACTATTATATTGTGAACATTTAATGATTTAATGATCAAATTTGCAAATCTGTGAAAACTCTTAAAAAAGCATTTTGTTCATATTAACGCCATTAAATCACTACAGTCGCATGTTTAAATTTTGTGTGAACAAACAAATGTAATTTGTATGTTTTATATATGTCAGTATTGGTCCCATATCTAACACTACACAGAGTGACCGCTGTAACACTTCAATTCTTCAATTCTTCAAATTAAAAACATATCTAGCAGCAAATTCTAACAATTTATACTGTAAAATCTGTTTTAGAAACCGCGGCTTTTATTAAAATAGTACAATGCAACAGAGGGGATGCGCTTTCTATTAGAACATCTGCACATTGTGAAAATCTGTATTAGAAACCACGGCTTCTATTAAAATAGTACAATGCAACAGAGGGGATACGCTTTCTATTAGAACATCTGCACATTGTGAAAATGTGTATTTTTCAAAAATAATGGGTGCGACTTCTAATACAGACTTTATGATATTGTATCAATGGTTCAAACTCTACTTCCGTGCAATCCATACACATACTTCAAGGCATAATATAAATAAATCATCAATTGTATGTTATTCTCTTTCATTTCAGTGGTGTAGTATTTGATGAAGATACTACTTTTTATATAGAACCTTTAGAGGGTAATTCTTTAAAACATCTTATTTACAAGTCAGAAGATGTAAAGCGCCCTCACAGGGCAAATTGTGGTATGTTTGTTTTCGTCTTTATTCTAAAATACGGTACTTGTAAATGTAAAAGCAACCTAACCACCGGTATTGCAATATACATGTGTATGTGAAAAATCACATGTCTGATTGCTGCTTTGATATTATACATATAGGTACCTCAGGGGCACCTCTTTCAGATTTGTTCATTTTGTGATGATATCTTCATTTTTGTAATTGAAATGTGCATTGGAGCACTATCAGCCGAGAGGCTGCTTGTAGTTTTCACTGAATTCAATCATAATTTTAGACCAAACAGACAAAATGTGACATTCTAGTTTTTAATCAAGGGTCGGCAAGGGGTAATTTCGTAAGCTGTAATCAATTGTTTTTGTTTGAATAAATAAAAAACATAAATTCATAGACACGGGCAGGGTGTAAAATGTAATCAGCCATTTTATTCGTCATATTGTACAAAAACCTTAATTTTTGTAAGCGTACAAAGCATTTCCGACATTAAATGTTGTTATTTGTATTCAATTTCCAATTTTGATACTTAAACACAAATTATCAAATATATTATAAAAATGTAAAATGAAATTAGGAATTTGCCTTATCTGTAAAGTGTAAAAACCTATTTTTTACTGTAATGGAACTTTTTTTTTCCCCTGTAAAAATGTAAAATGCGGGTTTTATTAGCCCCTGTTCGGACAAAGTCCGAAAACAGGAACTTATGATTCGGTCTCCGTCCGTCCGGAGTCATATTTCAGAATCCTTTGAACCGATTCCGTTCATTCTTTGCATGTGCCTAGTACCTTATGTGGGACATATGCACATGCAGTGGTTTAGCGATTTGAATCAAAATGGCTGACTGGCAGCCATCTTGTTTTTTGAAAATGTTGTATTTTGGACATGCTTTGTCAGTTTTCATTCAAATTTGGTACATAGATTATACAGGTTAAGACACATGTCCTCTAACCATCTGTCCATTCGTCTGTCTGTCTGTGCACTCGTTCGTCTGTGCGTTCGTTTCAGAGTCCTTTGAACCAATTCTGTTCATTCTTTGCATGTGCCTAGTACTTTATGTGGGACATATGGCAGGCATCTTGTTTGTTTTTTTAAATGTATCTTGGACATGCTTTGCCAGTTTTCATTCAAATTTGGCACATACTTTATACATGTTAGGATACATATCCATGACAATTTGTTTCAAAATCCAATCAAGGATAGCCGATTGACAGCCATCTGAATTTTTGGCCGTATTACTATTCCAAGATTTATGTACCATTTTCCAAGATTTATGTACCATTTTCATTCGTATTTGGCACATTCATCATATATGTCACTTTGTTTCATAATCATATCAAAGATGGCCGAATAACAGCTGTTTTTATCTGTGGCCATATTACTATATCTCTGTCATCCATGTATCATTTTCATTGATATTTAGCATGTCATTAATGGATAAATATACATGTCAATTCAATTTGTAATTTGATCAAATTCGGCTGACTGGCGGCCATCTTGTTTGTTTAAAATGTGATAACTTGGACATGCTTTCACTTGTGATCTATGTTTTTCTTTGCTATGTCTTAAACCGGAGGGGTCATCACGCAACACATGTTTGAATTTGATGTAAATAAACAATCTGTTGTATCTGCCACTTGGGACTCAAGTTTCAAGGACATGCACGCGACAACCCTTCACTTTAATATGACGAGCACAAAGAGAACATTCAAAAATTCAACAGGGACTGTGTCATTTTCAATGACTTGTTTCCTGTATAACCTGTACCATCTATCCCCACTTACCTCCCCTTTATAAATGGAATTACTGTGGAATACTTTATTTTCGCTGGAATTAATTTTCGCTGAAAAGGCTTTTTGGGCATTTTGTATGGAATTTATTTTCACTGATTTTTGATGAGTTTAATGTGAAATATAGGAAAAAAAGTATATTCGCTTTATTTTCAGTGAAAATAGCGAAAATAAAGTATTCTTCAGTAATTTGTGGATTGTGTCTGAAGTTGACTTAAGCGCTGCAAGGGTTACAGGATATATGACTACTGTGTATGTAACTGACACATACTGCAATCAAAAATAACTAAAACTTAGTATTATAATGTTGTTAACTTGTATAGAACTCAGTATAACATTATTATTTCAGGATACAGCAATTTGGCAGTTATAGATGATTTACCAACACTGAAAAGAGTAGAGAGAGATGTAAATACTGAAACAAAATATGTAGAACTTTACATTGTCAATGATCACAGAGAGGTGGGTTATTTTCTCTATTATAAACACATGCACTTATAGCGAGTGCAGCGTGAGTGGCCGATGACGAGTTCTATAGACAACATGTGTATATATGGAGTATGGACGATATCTGTATACCCTGAGAGTTTGAAAACATGTACTTCCGATCAATGGATGCTAGCATTTTGTTTGTTGTTTTACAAATTATGAGAAGCAAAAACAGCTTATTCATAATAATGTTCAATGATAATGCAATCGATTACTGGCAATGAACTGAAAATAGTTCCGCTTTGAATAGCGTTTAGAGTCAGTCATTTTGATCAGCAGCGAAACATGAATCATGTGTGCCGCCATCTTGAATCCTGAAGTTCGCGCACTTTATTTACCACATTTTTAGCTTTGTTGTCAACAAAGATGACAGAGCGAAGTGATTGTTCATCTGTCTCTCTGTTAACAGTTAGTCTTTCAACTTCTTCATAAAAAATACTGATCTAATTGATTTGATACTTGATCCAATTTGGGTGAGCTATTTTTGGTAAAATTCTTATTTTCAACTTAAAAATTACTGATTTTATATTTGATATGTTGGTACCTTTGGTGGAACTATAATAACAATGTGATTACTTGTTGTTTGGGTTGATGCTCTGTTAATATATTGTAAATAGTTTGGCATTCTGATGATAAATATATAAACAAGAACAGAACAGTGTTCTACAGTCATAGTAATATATTAAATATAACATCACATGACAAGGATTTATATGAATATGCAGCGTATCAACCATACTCGACCGCGTTAGCCCCCAGTGTCTTCAACTCAGAAAATTATGATTTTTTAGAGGTGGGTGCTTACCCGAGCACCCCCCTCAAAAAGAGTGCAAATGACAATTTTAATTCACTATGTGACAGATTGATGGGAATATTACGTCTTTGAGGGGAAAATAAAATTACGAAATTAGTTGTGTCGTATGTATGTACATGATGATGAGGATCACATGATCTTTCAAGTCCCATGCATTCATCAATCAAACATATTTTGACCAATAGTATCATAGATTACATTGAATTCTGGGAATTATTCGATTTCATAAACAAAAATTAGCAAGATTATTGTTGTGTTCGTAGAAGAAAATCACACATCATACGTGGAGTGTTAATAAGTAAGAATTGCAACTCAGATGAACTCAATTCATCCATTTAGCCACTTAGCATTTCTAAAAATTTGTACATTTGTCGTTTTGTGTTCATCTCACAATTCATGAGATATTGTCGTACCACGTGCATACACTTGTCACATAACTCCTTGACATAATTATTACAGTTTTGAACATTATGATGTTAGAAAGGTGAAAATCCAGTATTTGTGGTTACATGTACATCAATGGATGTTATTTTAAAACAAACAAGGCTTTATTTTTATTTCTTGTTTTCCCAACATTCAGTTTGAATATTTGGAAAGGGATATTACTAGAGTGATGGAGAGAACCAAGGAAATTGCTAATATGATGGATTCCGTAAGTAAAACCATTTTATTTTCACAAATTTTTTCGAGTCAGGGAATAGATTTAAACATTTAGTGAAGATATCCTTAATCCTGTAAGTTTGTCATTTTTGATCATAAATGGTTTTGTTGACTTCTTCTTAAAAACCTCTGATCGGTTTGATGCTCGGTATAAATGTACTCTGGGTCAGATTGCTTGTTGACTTTCCAAATGATATAAAATGATGATTGGCTATATTCAATCAAAGATACACGTACCTGTATTAAAGGGGCACCTTCCAGTTAAGCCCAATTTCACAAAAAATTTTCTTTCTGGATTAAAATTACAATGGATAACAAAAGGTCGATTAATATTGTAAACAACATAAACAATAGTGTCCCATGATTCTTTGGGTTTGGAAGGTTCCCCTTTAAGTATTAAATATTTTTTCTGACTGAATATTTACTAGCGACAACGTCATGTTGCCTCTCGGAGCTTTGAGATGAACTGCTATGCTATTGGTCTTCATTCTGTTTTAATAATGCATACAGTGGAAATGTGATTAAAGGAGTGAGGTGAAATGTTTGTTGCTATTTACTCTGCATCTGTGAGTGGGCAACTGCTTCTGCAATGATTTTATTGCAATAATATATTTACCAGTATGTATACGCCGTACAGTTTTGGTATGTTTGTTTAATTGCAGTATTATCAAGACTTGAATATACGAATAGCATTGATTGGTATGGAAGTCTGGAACCAAGGGGATATGATAGATGTTGTTAGTAACCCAATGCGGACTATGGAGAATTTTCAAAAATGGAGAAAAGATACTCTTCTTCCAGTATCTTACAATGATAATGCACAACTATTAACGTAAGTACCGATATCAACATTTGCATCATGAATCTTTGTATAAATAATGTCAATAAAATTCAATCATTTTGGTTATGTCATCACTGATACGGATGACATCTACACTCATTTTGATTATGTCATCACTGATATGAATGACATCTACACTCATTTTAATTATGTCATCACTGATAGGAATGACATCTATACTCATTTTGATTATGTCATCACTGATATGAATGACATCTACACTCATTTTGATTATGTCATCACTGATATGAATGACATCTACACTCATTTTGATTATGTCATCACTGATAGGATCAACATCTACACTCATTTAGATTATGTCATCACTGATAGGAATGACATCTACACTCATTTAGATTATGTCATCACTGATATAAATGATAATGTGTGTCATCAGTGTTATGTGAATGACATCATTTCTGATGATGTCAATACTGGTACGAGTGACATAACCGTAAATAATACTTCTGTTCACATTTCCTGGTATCATTATTTGTGTGTCCTACTATTTAATATTTCTGATTACAGAGGGCGTACATTTGATGGTAGTACTGTGGGTATGGCATCTTTAGGTGGTATGTGTTCATCAGAACGATCAGCTGGCGTTAACGAGGTATGCATTACAATGTTATAAGCAAGGTTAAAATTGACACCTGGTAATTAAAATTGAACTGTGACTTGAGTATTCATATCTATATCACATTTATCAATAACTATCATTTATATTTTTATTACCTTTTGTACAAAGTATGGGGTATATAAATGTCTGACATCATTCTTGTGACCAGTATTAAGTATTTTTAATCAATCTTTCTGAAACCTAGTTATATTAAGATTTTGATTTATTTAAATATTTGTTGAATATTATTGCTTATTGCTATGCAGGGTCATATGGAGGTAAAAGGCCTTTTTTGAGATGAATGTGTTATTACTATATGTGAATTCTGAAGTTAATCTAGGGAGAAAAAGTAGAAACAAATCTGCTCAATTAGAAAAATTCAAATCTAGGTAAAGAAACAATGTGTCATACATGCCATGTGTTTCCACTTTGAACCCACCATGTTCTGCAAACTTTATTGAACAATTTAAATTAACCAAAAATAAAGTCTCAACTCGGTTTGATTTTAATCTTGCATTTTGTTTAATTAGTTTAATTAACTGTGACATTGCAGGATCATGGTATACATGCAGCTGATGTTGCATCAACAATGACGCATGAATTGGGACACAATATAGGATTATTACATGATACAACAGACTGTGATTGCCCTGCCCCAGAAAGAGAAGGCTGTGTTATGGAACCAGCTAGTGGGTAAGTCTGGTCATTGATGCATTGTGGGTAAATTTGGTTGATTGATGCATTGAACAATTGACTGGCAGACCCATGTTCAAATTTAACCTGGGATTGAACACTGAAAAGGGTCATCCCCAACACTCCCACCCAGGGTGATTCAATGGTGAGGCTAAATCCACAGGCGGAGTTTTATTCACTAACAAATGCAATTTGCGGGGCGATGACAAGTGATTGTGTGTGACCAGGCCTGGTTTACACTGAGAGAGTGCATTAAATTGCCATTATGCTATTATGATAGGAAGATGGTCACACAGTCCTTTCACTAAGTTCCAAACATTGATTATGGTGGTACCGGTGTCTGGTAGCATAGTGGTGGTCGCATCATTCAAATCCTACCTTAGGCTGAACATCAACGGGTCGACCCCTACCCTGGGTGAGTGTGCCACAGACTCAATGGGTAAGCCAATTCCACTGGCTGAGATTCATTCACTAACGAATGCAACTTTGGGGGAACCTTGCTTAAGGTCCGCAGGTGCTTGTGTTCGACAGGGCCTGGTTGACGCCATGATAGCGCATTACACATTGCCATTTGATAGGGAGATGGCCACACATTCCTGTCATGTAGTCCCAAACAGGAAATGACTTCTGTGGCAAAATGCACTATGTGTCAGCACTAGCACTTTCAAAAAAAAAAAGTCAGGAGATACAACAGTGACATTCAATGTCCGAAACTTTTGCCTGGCACAAAAACATTTAAAAAAAACAAAAAACATTGATTATGGTTGCTGTGAAAAATGCTCTATACATGTATGTCAGCACTCACAGTCAGCACATAAAAAGTCAGGAAAGATAAGTCACATTTAATATATGGAACTGTGACCCAACAATCTGAATATTACATTACTGTAAAGGGGTTAATTATTCACTGGGTTTTAATTTCGCTTATTTCACTGACTGGAAAAATGCACTAAATTAAAACCCAGTGAATATTTAAAATTTAGCATAGAACACATTATCTAAATGATAAAACCGTGAATTTAAACCCACTGAATATGCCTGAAATGGTAAATCAGCGAAATTTAAACCCAGTGAAAATTAGTCATTCTACAGTACTTAAAAATCTTGCATTGTGATACATTACGATGTATATTATACATCTGTCACCGTAACCCCATAAGTTACAGCATGGCGTAATTTTGCCGTATTGGACTGGGTATTTTCATCCTGCCATATTAGGAAACGCGAACTCCAAATATGGAACGATTACGCACGTAAGCATTCTCTAATAACAAACAAACAAACATGGCTACCCCCAGGGTTTGACCAGACCCCACACAAAGAAATTCGGTCAATACTCCCACTGTACTCTTCTCATAATCATAGTACCTCATAGTACCCAGAGGGACACTGCAAGCACAAGTTATTTTGAATAAGAAATTATCAAAGTGTTGGCAATTGAGCCACATAAATTTTATCCTATGATATAACACATTTTTGATACATGTATTACAGGTCTATTCCACCAACAAAGTGGTCTAATTGCAATTTTGAAGATTTGGAAGCTGCTTTACGTAAAGGTTTAGGATCCTGTCTGTTTAATTATCCACGTACTATTTACGGGGGTCCCATTTGTGGTAATGGATTTCAAGAAGACCTTGAAGAATGTGACTGTGGTAAACCAGAGGTATAGTTCACATGTTTCTTCTAACAACACTAGATACTATTAAAATCTAGGGCATGTAAGCATTGATACCATTTAGCTGTAAACACAAATTTATACTGTATTTGCTCTATTAGAAGCACATGTAAATAATTAATTGCATTATCTGTATACTGGATCATTCAAATATTACTTCTTTTACATGTATGCACTACTAATAGAACAAATATGGTAAAGTCAAAATAACTATTTGAATCCATGATTTGAATTAATGATATATCCGGTCCTCGTAATCTGGCACAAGGTGAACGAAAATTGTCTTTTGGTCAATTTTTCAAGTGGGGTGCTCAACTTAGTCCCTACCCTCTAACACGATTTTGTGAGCCAAGAACCCTGGGCGCTAAGTTGGACAAATATACATGTACATCTGCTGATAAAGTCTGAATGCTTAATTATGCATATACTTACCACATGTAGATGTTAATTTATTTGAAGTAGAATAAATTAGTAGTTTACATATGTACAAACTAAGCTGACTTGTGTTTCATGATGCAATCTTTCTACCATATTGGCATTATGTAATGGTGTTGTTGGATTGTTTCCTAATAGGACTGTGATAATCCATGCTGTAACGCTTATAACTGTACACTACATGCAAATGCTACGTGTGCAATCGGTGAATGCTGTGAAGACTGTCAGTTAAAACCACCTGGTACGTTATGCAGAGATGTCGTCAATAAATGTGATTTACCAGAATATTGCAGAGGACATTCACCAGCGGTAAGAATTTGATATCCCATGTTTATACCATGTTTCAATTTATACAGTTACTGCATATTCAAGACATTATTTGCATAAAAGATCACTGTTAACAAACACTACTGTAGAATACTTTATTTTCGCTTGGAATTTATTTTTGCTATTTTCGCTGAAGGGATGATTCCGTGAAAATAAAATCCAGCGAATATACTTTTTTTTTCCTATATTTCACATTAAACTCATCAAAAATTAGTGAAAATAAAATCCATAAAAAATGACAAAAAAGCCTTTTCAGCGAAAATTAATTCCAGTGAAAATAAAGTATTCCACAGTAATTAGGAAATTTTGGTTTTTTTTTGGAGACATCACTTATATTTACAGTTCCAGGGATGTATTGGTAACTAAGTAAACTCTTTTCAGAATCCGTAAAAACTTGCCAAGAGACATTGGTAAAACAAATTTCTGTGCACTCAGAATTTGAAATTATGCCCCAAATATATGTGGCTTTATATCACATAATTTTAGCCGACATCTGAACTATTAGAAATATTTCAATTAATAAAATTCCTTTGTGATTTTGTATTTTGTGATTTATTTATTTATTTATTTATTTATTTATTTATTTATTTATTTATTTATTTATTTATTTATTTATTTATTTATTTATTTATTTAACACTTCATTTAAAGAGGGTAGGCTAATATACAATAAAGTAATTTTCATTGGGCCCTCTGTAGGGACAAAAAACACAATATACACACTATAGGCTTGAGCCATTTACAACAATTTTTTCACTAAGATAAATTTTGTAAGTTTTCTTAAAAATGCCTAAAGAGGCTGAATTGTCAGCCATGATGTCAAAAATTCAATCTTGCAGGGACCAATCAGATTGCTAGGATTGTTATTACACCGTATGGAGATTATTACACTTTTATATTACAGGTACACTGGATTGGCAGAATACTAGTATATGGAATAAAGCTATATAATAAATCCTGAGAGTTAATGCAGATTGTAAATTCTACTTTTCATTGAGGCAAATATATGTAACTCTAATGGATAGATTTTTTTTTTCTCCAGTGTCCATCTAATGTTTATCGGCAGAATGGTCAACCCTGCGCTAGTACTGATGATGCCTACTGTTACTATGGTGCTTGTGTGACACATGATAGACAATGTCTGGAATTATGGGGTGGAAGTGAGTCAATGTTTTATAGTCTGTTTCCTGATGATTATTTTGATGAACTCTTCAAAAAATAAACAAGTATAAGAAAATATTTAAAATATGTTTCTAGAAAAATAGCAACATAAAGTAAGCAAAGATTTTAGTCTGCTTTCCAACAAAAAACAAAAAAACTAAATTTTGTGACGTGGAATAAAAAGTGAAAATCATTTTATAGATGCAAGATTAATAGCATAGCGTAGTATGACTAAATCCTGTGACCTTGCCCTGAAATTTATAAAGTGATTCAGAGTATCCTGCACAAATCATAGACACATTGCATCGCAAGTGTTGGCAATGTTTTAACTTTGTCATGTACGGCTCTAGACATTGCATAAATTACTGTGAAGATACCAATAATTATTACATTGAGACGTGACTGATTTGCATATATGTAACAGGGCTTGTGATAAGTCATGAATAAACTGCAAATATGGGGGTTTGCATTACATATCTGTCTTTGCAAACTATAGTTTTTGTCTTTCCTTGTTTTTGTGGGTGATTTAATTATTATTATGTTGCTGTTTCAAATCTGTATGGTTTTATTTTGAGAAATATATTTTTCCTCCTATAAATTGCATAGAATTTTTTTTTCAAAATTTTCTCTGTGTAGTTTTATTTTCTCAACCTCTCCTCACTCCCAGTGTTAATAATTGTATTGTTCTACTTCTGTATTATTGTGACATTTGACCTAGTCTTGTAATTACTTATGCAGGCATGCCCAGTAGTGCCTAGCAACCAGGAGCTCTGTCATCAGTTGGTTAAATGAACAAACCAATCCTTTCCCTCAGATAAACTGTCTCATAATGATTCTTTAAGAATATTACAATAATGGTCAACCACTTGTATATATATATATATATATATATATATATATATATAGAATGTCTGTATTATAATGTGTTTATTTGTATCTTACAGCCGCTAGTAATTCACCAGAACTGTGTTATACCGAAACCAATAGAAAAGGTGATGAACTTGGTAATTGTGGTCAAAATGAAGATGGTACTTTTGTAGCGTGTCAAGCTAAGTAAGTATATTATGAAATTAGGAATGTCAAGCCACTTCCTACCTAACAACAAGAGACGATGATAAAACAACGTCAAACACAAAAATAATGAATACGCGACTACTCCAAATTTGGTAATGGAAAATACTATCTATAATGTAATGTTCTAATTCAAACATTAAGGTAGCAAGAAGGGAAATTTTCACTTTTTTCTTGATTTTTCAAAAATTGATAAAACGGTTACTTCAGACCTTGATACATCATCCCAGATTTACAAAAGATCCAAATTGCAAAATAACGTTAAATTAAATTAGTGTTTTAAAACGCTAGAAGAAAAGACTACAACTGCCGTTTCATGCATATTTGCATAATGTTTATCATTGGAAGGGTTTAAATGATAACATCTTATCTGTATACTCTGTTGTTGACGATTCTGATATAACGGGTGATAAGCTTTCCATCGCAAACAATGCGTGTTTATCTAACGTCTATTGCCAGCATTATTGTCAGTCGAGAATTCGTCGGAGAAACATGGTCATACAGTCCGGGCATACAGTACTCCTTTCGTCCAACCTTCCGCTTTTACATCGACCGCTTATCGTTTAATTTTCGACCATGCGGTCTTGTTCGACCGGAAATCGACCGCATTTTAATCGCGTTTTTTTTTCGCTAGCTCGCTCATTGAAACACCGACCGCTTACCCAAACACGGATCACTGGCACATGAGTGGTCGAAATGGTGGTTTTGATAGTAAAGTGTGAACATACAACTAGTATTAACTATTATTAAATTCTGAACGACACCTCAAATCTAATAGTTGTATGACACTTGTATCGTGAAAGCAACTGAACTGTGACCTCTTGTTACATGTTTTGGGTGCTTGTTCTAGATGTACTATTTTTTATAATTATAATGACAGTTACGTGAAAAAGCATAGGTAACTCATTTTGACAGAGTAGAGAAACGAGGAAATGTTAATGATTAATTCCAAAAATCACGATACCGAATCCACGTCGGTCCCTGTCTGATAAAATTTGACATTCAATTTTCAAAAATAAGTCACGATCATTGAATGAGTTCAGTCTATACCGTACCGTAAAAGTGTTCCCACAACAAATATTTTCGACTAAAAACGGCCACATGCCCTGAAAAAATCGAACAGAGCTTGACATGTATGAATAATTTATTGGGCTTAAAAAAACGTGTCAAATTTGGTTATAGTCATAAATATTTGGTGGTCAGTCAATGAACAATTCGTAACTCAGGATTCACACGGAAGTCCTTCAGGGCTAAAAATCATCAACCCTACTCTGGTTTACTTTATTTCCCAACTTGCAGAGAAAACTGATTCGCCATGGACTCTAATGTATCTAAGCCTAGTATTTTCTTTCTGATCTGAGGTCAAATTCCATCCGTTTGTCAAAATATACCGATGTTTTTCAGCGAATTTTGAAGCCGGTCACAGCACAAAAACACTATGTGAATCGACGCCGGAAATTGGATAGTACGACGACCTTTCAATTAGCGTCAAATATGCTTTGTTACAACATCATTGATTGGTTGAAAGTCACATGATCGGAGCACGACCTAGGTCACAGAACCATATTTGTCCGTATTATCAACAGGACCTCACAAAAGAACCACACCCACATTTTCAATCTTTTTTAGAGCGGAAGTTGCCAACAAATGTCAAAAAACTCGTGAATTTCGTGGATTCGAATAAAATAAAGCAAGTGATTGATAAGAATGATTATTAATATTTTCCCCGATGCTCTTCAAATTTTTAGTTGTTGTTTTTTTTATTTCAAGGTTAGAAATGGCTAGTTGAAGTTGCATCGACTTCAAGGCAGTTGTTTCACCGCGAACAACTCCAGCTCTGTTGTAGTTTTGCGATGTAATTAAATTCACTCAGCCCTTGCATAAAACTGCCATTTAGCTTCATGGTCCTTCAGCTTGTTTTTGCGTCGGGGAAAAACAACAATAATTATACAAAACACATTGCGAAGACTCAACAATCAGGAAAGAAAACCCAGACAACATGTCGTACTTGTGTTGAAATACATTTTGTATTTCACGTCAGAATATTGTTCAAAATAAAATATTCAGTCCCAGCCAAATCGAGGTCAAAGGGTCAGATTGCGTGCATATAATTATAGATAGTTAAAACAAAAAGTATTTGAACTTCGTCAGCTGTTGAACATTCATAAAAACCAGAAAGACAATTATAAGACAATGTGAACCTCGGAAATTTTTCTATTAATCCTAATTTCAAATGCACGCGAGCGAGCGGGCGGTGATATTTCGGGGTTTGCGCGGTCAAAAATAAAGCGGAAATTGTCCGGTCGAATTCAACAAGCGGTCGCAAAAGCGAGTGAAAAAGGTGATTGGAAAGCGGAAGCGGGTGGAAGGTTGTGCGAAATAAGTACTGTAACTTTGCACAACTTTCTTTTAAATCGTTTTATTTTCCAAGTCAATTATCTATTTTACTAATACCATTTTTTATAACGCAATGGCGAAGAAAAGAAAACGTTGACAGACGAGGCAAAGAAAAATCTGCCACTCAGTGTCGCAGTCTGAAACAGCAATTTTTTTCAAACATCGGCCATTTTGTTTCACCATGAAAACCGTTTTATTAGATCTCTTATCAGAGACACTTGAAGGATTAGCTTGCTTGTAAACTGTCAGCGTGTACAGTGGGACAGTAATGTTTGTCAGAAGATTATCCCTCGTTGTGCGTTTGCATAACAATGGAAACCCGAACGTTCCTGGAGTACGGACTCAAATGCTAGCAGTTTTCTTCATTTTTCACACTCGAGCATGAAATTATTCATTATCTGACACTCTTTATGAGTTCTATGATATCGGAGGTTAATATTTTTGGCCATTTTTAGTGTATATTTATAATAATGCAGCAAATCTACAGTGTTTCATTAACCAAAACTGTTTTTCGCGTTTTTCTCGAGTTGAGGTTTTGACTGAGTACGACTCATTGGACTAGGACTAGGACATTCAAACTCGCAGTTATCGTTCAAAAGATAATGATGGTGCGAAATATGTCTGGGTTTTTAAAGAAAATGCTTTGTCACAGAATAAGAGTCTGTTAAAGGTGCCAAGTATGAAATAATTTGGGGACAAAAAAACAAACCTGCATAGAAATCAGAATAATAGGTCTTTTGATAACCGGGGACACATTTCAATGGACTTGATTATGGACAATGCATGACGTAAATTCCACCAGGAAATTCCGCAGTGTGCTCTCGCAATCGCGGACTTAGTCATTTTTACAAGGTTCACCATTTTTGATGTCACGTTATAATAATGTAAACAATGACTGTCCAGTTTGTGTGAACTTGTACCTCTATACTTAGTCTTTTGAAATATATAAGCTAAATTACTGTTCTGAACGAGACAACAGACAGAGAATGTTTTATTCGAAAACGTCACAAAACATTCTTGCTACCTTAAATGAAATGGAGAATTTCTTTTGGAAAATTACCTTTCCAGAATATTCCCAATAGCGACACTGTGTGGTTATTTGTTTAAATATAACCATATGAAGATGACCTAATCTTACGGGAATATTAGCTAAGACGCAATTGCATGGGCAAAGTGACTCTACACAAGACCTAATATCGTGTAAAATGCAATGTGAAAACTCATTAACAAGAGTCTTCATTGTTTTGTCATGTGAGGGGAACTGTAAACAATTGTGATGCACGACACGCACTATGATAGGAAATAACACATAAAGTCTTCAGTGAGAAGCTGTAACGGAGAGGCTTAGCCCCTCAATATGGGGGATCGTAATCCCTGTGGTTAACTTGACAAAACTAGATATGGTGCCCTCTGGAGACCTGAATGCACACTGTGCCCATCTTTATTCACTTGCTAGAGATATAATGCACAACATCGGTATATATCGTGTATGATATGCTTTCAGTGTCGAACTTTTGGTGATGGCTATTACAAATTGACGCTAATGACAAAGGAAATTTTTTTATTAATCTGAGAACAAAATTGATAATTACAGCTATTGTTACTTCAGATACTCATATTGTCATGCAAAATATGTATATTATATTTTGAAATTAGTTTATAGATATATTTAGTGGTCGTATTGTCAGTATATCCAGTATTATGTCAGTAATACAAAGATTGCTTCTAGCAATATGTAGTAGAATCTGCCTGCAGCTTTAAATCTTTTCCTTCATTATGTTCCAGAGATGCACCTTGTGGTCGTTTAATGTGTCAAGGTGGGGAAGACTTTCCAGTGAAAGGATCTTTAGCTTTGACACGACTCGGCTATGTTTATATTGATAAAGAAATGTATGTATGCAAAGCAGCGTCTGTAGATTTGGGAAGTGATGTACCAGACCCTGGTATGGTCCAGCCTGGAACAAAATGTGCTGATCAAATGGTATGTCACAAATGTTATTTTCTCGTGTCTAACTTTTTTTAGCTTCGCTGTCATTTTTGTCGAGTGAAGCTTATCATATGAGTGATTGTCCGTCGTCGTCCGTGTCAATGTTTTACCTTTTCAACTTCTTCTTGAAAACTACAAGCCTGAATGCTTTGATACTTTGTGTATATGTATCTTGCGTAGACCTCACTTAGATTTGCTCATTTTGTGATGATATGTTAAATTCTCTAATTTGTCATTTCGGTAAAAGGTGACATTTTAGACTTCATGTTGAAAGTTTGATGTCTTTGATATTATACATATAGGTACCTCACATGAACCCATCTCAGATTTGTTCATTTCGTGATGATATCTTCAATCCTATAATTAAAATGTGCATTGCTAACAGCGTAGCTATCTCAGTCGAGAGGCTGAAAAACATGGATATTGAACATGCATTTATCATATACATGTATTATACAAATGTATATAAACTCTGGATATACTAATATCCCTAATATACACATCATTGAATTCAGATGTCAGTTTTTATGATTAGATAATAGACCATTTTCCGTTCACTGCGAGAATCACGCGTTATGCGTGAAATCAAACAGGACAAACAAAGGTCATAGCGTCGTAGTGGCGTCAAACATCGCGTGAGATTCGACAAACGCGAAAGTATTTTGGGGCACATTTCCATGTCAATAATGTGCTGTACACATTTGATGATGGGCAATTTCGATTAAGTGAGGATATTCGAATGCAATATTCCTCTGTCAAAGATCGGCCGGTCGATGTGAGCTACGAAATAAAGAAATTCGAGTTCAAAATCAAATCGTTCGATTTTTGCGGCAGACGTTCGACGCGCGTCTTTCATGCATCTCGCGAGATCTCGCAGTTGTACGGAAAATCACCTATTGAAGTCAAATTCCGGGGACCAAATCTCATGGAACCCACTTTGACTTTACTTAAAGGGCAATGGCAGTGTTCTCCCCAGACTCCATGTCAAGCATCACGGCCAATTTGCATAACAATGCATCTAATTTGCATAATTTTTATTTGCATAATAATCAGTTTTTCCCAACAAATATTGTCAATCTACAATTAATTAAAGACAAGATATTTTTATATCTGATAAATTTTATATCATTTTACTGCATTGTATTTTTTGTTTTTGTATCAAGTCAAATAAAGTTTGAAATGGAACATCATAAAAAGGACAAAAAAATTGAAAAACTTGTGCTATAGCCAGTCAGTGAATATACTGTTATCCATGGATGTAACTGGTTCATCGTTGTGTATAAGTTTTAGTGCCCATGTCACTGTCGGTTCATATAAACGTCGGGGAAAACATTTTTTGGTTAAATATATAAAGTCGGCAAGATATCGAAATATGTTGAAATTAATAAATCAATAATTAAAAAATAATTCTACAATGGCAGTTCGGCGATTTTTCATTGCAATATACCTTATGAGTACAACGCTACGATCACCGTAACATTGTCAGCTGACGGCATTGCGTTGGACGGGTATTCACCGCTGCTATTGCGATCATCGGTATCTGACTTTTTGGTGTGAAATACACAAATTGTTTATTAAAACGATTCATTGACGATTATCATAAGCATTACATCTAAATTGCCAACGAGATGTTGTTTTTAAACATCGCGGAAAATCATGCATTCTGCGCCGCCATCTTTGTTACCTCGATCAGAACCCCTGATAGCCCAGCATGCATAGGTCACAATGTTGCAACGTGCATTATGTCGCCTTAGGGCGGCGTTTTTCTGTACTAAGGTACCCTATGAATGGGGTATTTTCAGAGGTCAGAGTTTGTTTTGTCTCATCCCGTCTCGTCTGCTGTTGAATTATTCATACTTTTCTTTCCAATGCGACTTAATTTCACTTGTTCTTTTTTTAATTTTGGAGTAAATAATGTCACCAGCGATTGAGTGATAACAAATCAGAGTGCAGCAAATCGGGGTTGATCTTCCCGACGTACGCCGTGACTTGTTTTGTCACATTGTTGCCGTTGCGTGCAATGGGCAAATTATTGCTATTCTAGTTATTTTTTTTTTGATTTGGAGGCTCTGCACCTTTGAAAGACTTCGCAACATATTGCAGACTTCCGTTTTTATCACCGTCTTTGTATGGCTAACAAAAGCGGGATTACCTTTCGATCAATACATGTTATTGTTTTAAATACGTGCAAGACGAGACTGACAAAATATAAGCATCACGGCTGAGTGACCAAGCGTCACGGACAAAGGGCAAGCATCACGACCGAGTGTCCAAGCGTCACGGTACCGTGTCGCTTCAGAGGCCTGGGGAGAACACTGAATGGTCATCGTACCACAATATGCGAGATAAGGGTCTCATACATGTATGAACAAAAATGGCGGCTTTTGTCTTGCTGAGACCAACAAGTACAAATTTAGAGGTTACCAAGCTTTACTTGGGTAATTTGTTTGGTGATTTGAAGGAGTCATCGGTCGTAATTAAGTGTAAGTGACATCCAGGTCAAAACATGTACTCGTAATTTCCTTAGAAAAGTGCATTGAATTGTGGGAAAAAGTTTCGCAACACAAATGTGGCACATGCATGGCGTGACAACCATTGCCCTTTACAAAAAAGCCAGTTTTCATTGTCTCGTAATATTCATAATATTCTCCTGTGTAATTAAAGCACTGATATTCATTTCTATAATTTATACAAAATTTGATTATTATTGAAAAAAACACGATCCAAAATTTCTATGGTTATTGAAAATTGCCTGTGGGAATGATATGACCTTGAGGGCCTGGACAAGTTGTGATTATATTGGAATTAATGTGTTGATATCCAAATATGCTTTGTTACTCATCAGGTAAAAAGGATTATTGATTGCAATTTATACTCATTTGTAAATACTCAATTTATTTCAGATGTGTTATGAAAATAAATGCACATCGATAGCTGAGTTAGGTCTTACTCAATGTCCATACAATTGTTCATTTAATGGGGTAAGTGTACATACACATACACCAGATATACTGATATACTGATATACTGATAGCAAGCACTCACATTGTTTCGCTATTAAAAGCAATTTAGCACTTTTTATCCTACAAAATGCAAGCTCAGTATCCCACTAAAAAAATTAACTTGAAAACAGGAATTGTATATGATGTGTGCTGTGCATAGCAGTATTCTCCTGATAGAGACTGGAGACTGTCAGAGTGAGCAATGCAGCTTTATTCCAGGGTACATGTGGTATATATGTATCATTACATCACAAATAATACAAATGTGCAATAAATATAATTATATCTGTCTGAGACAGCCACACATTGCAAACAAAGCATTAAAAATGCAATATGGGTGAAACTTGTATTGTTTGATACTGTTATTCGATACTCCATACTGTAGACCAAATCGGAATAAGATTTATAATGAATAAAAAAAAGTTTTCATTAGATGGAAATTGAAATCACCAATAAAACCACCAACTTCTGCAGTGATTGTCATTGTATATATCAAAACAACCAATGCACATCGAACAAATACTCAGATTTCCAGGTCTTGATAAATCCTACCCCCATTTATTTATCAATATAATTTATCAAATGCCAATATTATTAATTACATATTGTATATTTAACTATTTGTTATTTCGTTATGTTTACATCATGTTTAGTTTTTTTCAAACAAACAAATGTTCTGATTGTATGATAGGTATGTAACAGTCAAAATCACTGTCACTGTAATAAGAATTGGGCTCCGCCGTATTGTAATGTTGCTGGTTTTGGTGGCAGTCTGGATAGTGGACCTGTTAGACCACCAGTTGAAGGTAGGTACCCTCAACAATGTACAATCTTTTATCAAACAGCTTTGTTGTTCTAAAAAGCCCTGCATCTTAAAAAATTCTGTCACTGCCTACTGCCTTGAAGTGCATAATACAGACCTTTCATATTTCACTTGCTCTGCTTAATGTCGGTTTCTAATGTAGTTAGTTAAACCACTACAATTTATTATTAACATCTTTTGAAATTCTTCCAAAAAAAAAAAATATGCATTATATCTATTTTAATTCTTTATTAACAAAGACACTGTTAATTGATTGTGATTGCTAATTTTCATCCATCTCTGGTTGTATGTGGTTTCCATGGATACCCATCCATGGAATTTACCCATCTGTAACTTACCTTAGGCTTGTAGGTGTATAACTTTAAAAACTCCTTCTTCTCAAGATAAGAATTATTATTTTTGATTTTTTTCTATGACTACTGGGTGATGACAGAATTTATTTTTTTTGTCTATGGCAGGCTGGCGTTCAATGATCATAGATTTTCTAAAACAATGCACTTAGAGGGAAACATTTTTAAATGCTGACCTGATTCGGTGAATATCATAGACAGAAAACAAACACATTATTCATGATGTAGTTTTGACCAGCAGTTAGTTGAATTTGAAGTTATAAGCTGTGAAATTGATATTAAAAAAAACCTCAGATGAAATTATTCAGTTCTAACCAAGAGTATTTGAACCAACAGTTGAACAATTCATGTTTTTGTTTTTTTTTTGCTGTGAGATTTATGCATGAAACTTGCAAAGACATTATTGGTAATGTCTTTTCACAAACATTTTACTCAAATGCTTTCGTTCAATGACTCCATACAGTCATTAACCTGTGAGTTTTTATAGAGCACTCTGGGGTTGGCGTCTTTTTTATTTTGAAAGTAAATTGTTTTTAATTGGAAGAATTTGTACTGCTGCAGCTTGAAGAAAAATTATTCACTTAGTGTAGTTGGTGCTGCATTGGATTGTGATCAGTAGACCCAAGTTCAAGTCATACTTAAGTTGAACACCCAAACCCTGGTCAAGTTCCATTCACTAACGGATGAGACTTTAGGGGAACTTTGGTTAAGATAATCAGGTGGTTGTGTTTGACTGGGCCATATTGACACCAGGATAGCACATAAAATTGCCATAATGCTATTATTATAGGTAGATAATCACACAGACCTGTCGCATCGTTCCAAACTGGAGTATGGTTTATGTGAAAATGTATTTGAATTGACAAATGCACAGATCAAAAATCATTTTGTTTAGTAGCAACTTAACGTCTATTTGGCATCGATGCAAGATTAAACACAGCATATTCCTAATTTCTTAGGTCATTGTAACCCTCATCATAACAAATTTACTTGCATGTTTAATGTGTCAATTTGGCGACCATATCTAATAACAATTTGTCAATGTCAAGAAAATAATTGTAATCAGCACACTTTTAGTTTGACGTACACTGCTATGTATATAGTAGACAGTGACTGACATACACTGCTATGTATATAGTAGACAGCAACTGACATACACTGCTATGTATAAAGTAGACAGCAACTGACATACACTGCTATGTATATAGTAGACAGCGACTGACATGCACTGCTATGTATATAGTAGACAGCAACTGACATACACTGCTATGTATATAGTAGACAGCGACTGACATGCACTGCTATTTATATAGTAGACAGCGACTGACATACACTGTTATTTATATAGTAGACAGTGACTGACATACACTGCTATGTATATAGTAGACAGTGACTGACATACACTGCTATGTATATAGTAGACAGTGACTGACATACACTGCTATGTATATAGTAGACAGTGACTGACATACACTGCTATGTATATAGTAGACAGTGACTGACATACACTGCTATGTATATAGTAGACAGTGACTAACAACACTGCTATTTATATAGTAGACAGTGACTGACATACACTGCTATGTATATAGTAGACAGTGACTGACATACACTGCTATGTATATAGTAGACAGTGACTGACATACACTGCTATGTATATAGTAGACAGTGACTGACATACACTGCTATGTATATAGTAGACTGACTGACATACACTGCTATGTATAAAGTAGACTGGCTGACATACACTGCTATGTATAAAGTAGACAGCGACTGATATACACTGCTATGTATATAGTAGACAGCGACTGACATACACTGCTATGTATATAGTAGACAGCGACTGACATACACTGCTATGTATATAGTAGACAGTGACTGACATACACTGCTATGTATATAGTAGACAGTGACTGACATACACTGCTATGTATATAGTAGACAGCGACTGACATACACTGTTATGTATATAGTAGACAGTGACTGACATACACTGCTATGTATATAGTAGACTGTGACTGACATACACTGCTATGTATATAGTAGACTGACTGACATACACTGCTATGTATAAAGTAGACTGACTGACATACACTGCTATGTATAAAGTAGACAGCAACTGACATACACTGCTATGTATATAGTAGACAGCAGCTGACATACACTGCTATGTATATAGTAGACAGCGACTGACATACACTGCTTTGTATATAGTAGACAGCGACTGACATACACTGCTATGTATATAGTAGACAGCGACTGACATACACTGCTATGTATATAGTAGACAGCAACTGACATACACTGCTATGAATATATTAGACAGTGACTGACATACACTACTATGTATATAGTAGACAGCAACTGAC
This sequence comes from Saccoglossus kowalevskii, assembly GCF_978046115.1. Lineage (NCBI taxonomy): Eukaryota > Metazoa > Hemichordata > Enteropneusta > Harrimaniidae > Saccoglossus > Saccoglossus kowalevskii. Next base: position 11,391,433 of record NC_140650.1, on the reverse strand, counting down.
ATACACTGCTATGTATATAGTAGACAGTGACTGACATACACTGCTATGTATATAGTAGACAGTGACTGACATACACTGCTATGTATATAGTAGACAGTGACTGACATACACTGCTATGTATATAGTAGACTGACTGACATACACTGCTATGTATAAAGTAGACTGACATACACTGCTATGTACAAAGTAGACAGCAACTGACATACACTGCTATGTATATAGTAGACAGCGACTGACATACACTGCTATGTATATAGTAGACAGCGACTGACATACACTGCTATGTATATAGTAGACTGACTGACATACACTGCTATGTATAAAGTAGACTGACATACACTGCTATGTACAAAGTAGACAGCAACTGACATACACTGCTATGTATATAGTAGACAGCGACTGACATACACTGCTATGTATATAGTAGACAGTGACTGACATACACTGTTATGTATATAGTAGACAGCGACTGACATACACTGCTTTGTATATAGTAGACAGCGACTGACATACACTGCTATGTATAAAGTAGACAGCAACTGACATACACTGCTATGTATATAGTAGACAGCGACTGACATGCACTGCTATGTATATAGTAGACAGTGACTGACATGCACTGCTATGTATATAGTAGACAGTGACTGACATGCACTGCTATGTATATAGTAGACAGCGACTGACATACACTGCTATGTATATATATAGTAGACAGCGACTGACATACACTGCTATGTATATAGTAGACAGCGACTGACATACACTGCTATGCATAAAGTAGACAGTGACTGACATGCACTGCTATGTATATAGTAGACAGTGACTAACAACACTGCTATGTATATAGTAGACAGTGACTGACATACACTGCTATGTGTATAGTAGACAGCGACTGACATACACTGCTATGTATATAGTAGACAGTGACTGACATACACTGCTATGTATATAGTAGACAGTGACTGACATACACTGCTATGTATATAGTAGACAGTGACTGACGTACACTGCTATGTATATAGTAGACAGTGACTGACATACACTGCTATGTATATAGTAGACAGTGACTGACATACACTGTTATGTATATAGTAGACAGCGACTGACATACACTGCTATTATATAGTAGACAGTGACTGACATACACTGCTATGTATATAGTAGACAGTGACTAACAACACTGCTATTTATATAGTAGACAGTGACTGACATACACTGCTATGTATATAGTAGACAGTGACTGACATACACTGCTATGTATATAGTAGACAGTGACTGACATACACTGCTATGTATATAGTAGACAGTGACTGACATACACTGCTATGTATATAGTAGACAGTGACTGACATACACTGCTATGTATATAGTAGACAGTGACTGACACACTGCTATGTATATAGTAGACAGTGACTGACATACACTGCTATGTATATAGTAGACAGCGACTGACATACACTGCTATGTATAAAGTAGACAGTGACTGACATACACTGCTATGTATAAAGTAGACAGTGACTGACATACACTGCTATGTATATAGTAGACAGTGACTGACATGCACTGCTATGTATATAGTAGACAGTGACTGACATGCACTGCTATGTATATAGTAGACAGCGACTGACATACACTGCTATGTATAAAGTAGACAGTGACTGACATGCACTGCTATGTATATAGTAGACAGCGACTGACATACACTGCTATGTATATAGTAGACAGTGACTGACATACACTGCTATGTATATAGTAGACAGCGACTGACATACACTGCTATGTATATAGTAGACAGTGACTGACATACACTGCTATGTATATAGTAGACAGTGACTGACATACACTGCTATGTATATAGTAGACAGTGACTGACATACACTGCTATGTATATAGTAGACAGCGACTGACATGCACTGCTATGTATATAGTAGACAGCAACTGACATACACTGCTATGTATATAGTAGACTGTGACTGACATACACTGCTATGTATATAGTAGACTGTGACTGACATACACTGCTATGTATATAGTAGACAGTGACTGACATACACTGCTATGTATATAGTAGACAGTGACTGACATACACTGCTATGTATATAGTAGACAGTGACTGACATACACTGCTATGTATATAGTAGACAGCGACCGACATGCACTGCTATGTATATAGTAGACAGCGACCGACATGCACTGCTATGTATATAGTAGACAGTGACTAACATACACTGCTATGTATATGGCTTTCTACCACTGTTAGTTAGTTTCTTTGTGTTTGATTGTTTGTATATCCATGTGAAGCTTCTTATTCCCACACAGAAAATCATCGTAATTGTAATCACCCTTGACTAAGGGATGTTTTAGTTTGGATGAATTTGTGTCTTTGTGAAGTTATCTTTTTTCTCTCTTTTCTAAGTAAGTTTTATTTCTTTTGTCTTTCATCTCTCTCAGTTTGAAATTTAAATCTACTTCACAATGTGTTATAAAAGGATAGAAAACCTCTTGTCAGTCCATTTCATTATTCACACCATATTCACACACCTTCTTGTCCCATATAATGGTGTTATTGCCTGTTGTTTTCTATAATGACCTTGTTGCCTGCCAGAATGGCATTCTTGTCCCATTACTGTTGTTTCTGTCCTTTTGCCCACTACAATGACCTTGTTGCCCACTACAATGACCTTGTTGCCCACTATAATGGCCTTGTTGCCCACTATAATGATGCTGTTGCCCACTACAATGGCCTTGTTGCCTACTACAATGGCCTTGTTGCCTACTACAATGGTCTTGTTGCCTACTGTAATGGCCTTGTTGCCTACTGTAATGGCCTTGTTTCCTACTGTAATGGCCTTGTTTCCTACTGTAATTGCCTTGTTTCCCACTATAATGACCTTGTTGTGCACTATAATGGCCTTGTTGCCCGCTATAATGACCTTGTTGCGCACTATAATGACCTTGTTGCGCTCTATAATGACCTTGTTGCCCATTATAATGACCTTGTTGCCCACTATAATGACGCTGTTGCCTACTACAATGGCCTTGTTGCCTACTGTAATGGCCTTGTTGCCCACTATATTGACCTTGTGCCCACTATAATGACCTTGTTGTGCACTATAATGGCCTTGTTGCCCACTACAATGACCTTGTTGCCCGCTATAATGACCTTGTTGCGCACTATAATGACCTTGTTGCGCTCTATAATGACCTTGTTGCCCACTATAATGACCTTGTTGCCCGCTATAATGACCTTGTTGCGCACTATAATGACCTTGTTGCGCTCTATAATGACCTTGTTGCCCACTATAATGACCTTGTTGCCCACTATAATGGCGCTGTTGCCCACTACAATGGCCTTGTTGCCTACTGTAATGGCTTTGTTGCCCACTGTAATGGCCTTGTTGCCCGCTATAATGACCTTGTTGCCCATTATAATACAAAAAGATAAAAACCCAATATGGATTAGAATAATTATGATCACTGCTGTCAGCTGACATGTACAATATGGTATGCAATTTATTGGTTTTGTGCCGCAAACTTCTATTCTCAAACTTAAATAACTATTTTTGATAGAAAATTCTATTTTAAACATTTCAAAAACATCATTCTCCCAATCCATATCATTTTGAAGAGATTTTAATAGCAAAAATCTCCTTGCATTACCTGGTCAATTTTAACTGCCATTTCTGTATCATTAAATGTAGGTGTTTTCATTTGCATTCTGGATGCTTGCAAGCCAGGTGCCTCTTGAGTATGTGTTAGATGTCTCATATTGGTGTTCATGGGGGACGCCTGGACGCACAGAAATGTTGAAGGCTTTGGCATTTTAGTCTGAGTTCACTGATTTTGTCATTGTGCACATCTAGCAGTGAGAAGAAGTAATACTCTCAGAATCTGTTAACAGTATATTCCTTTTCTCTGTCACTTTTGCTTTCAAATATGGTATTACATTAAATCAAATGGCATTATTATTTCTATTATTTCTACTGTATATTATTCATTTGGTAATTTTCTTTTTATGCACATCAGTCATGTTTTGCCTCTCGAGCACATTTCATATTATGTTCATTTTTTTTTATTTTTTAAATTTTCAGCACTAACCACTGATTTGCCAAGCATCTTTAATAGTATATACTCTAAAATGCCAGCTCCAATGATCACCCTTATTCCTAGACAAGGTAAACGCATTGGCCCATTGTTTCCATTCTCATATGTTATTGTTTATGTCCAAAGTATGGGGGGGTCATTGGTCTTTTCGTGGATGACCAATACCGGTAGATCATTTTCAGTGCCTTGCGAGATCTCGCGTGATTCAACAAATAATCATGTCACATGTCATATCCTACATTGTAAAACAGGTACATGTATCAGAGTGATCATCTGTTTAGCAATAGTAAGTTTTAAATGGTAAGCTAAGATTGCAAAATAATATTCACAAAAACGGGTATATGGTATACTTTTCAAAGCAAAAATCTTTCTAGTTATTTGTTTAAAATATATATAAATTAATATTCAAATGAAGTTAATTCTTTATTAAACATCATTTGTTGTATATAGTCATGATATTCATTGAGTTGGAAATTTATTTGAAACATTTCTCACCTTAGGAACTTAAAAACTCAGAAAACATACCATGATTAATATAATAAACTGGCAGTAAATAATCTCACTCGCTACAAGTAATGACAGGAAAGTGTCCTTTGTCACATGATTCCAAACATTATTAACTCGCTCCACGCGAGATCTCGTCGGGAGCTGGAAATCTCCTATCAGAGGAACATTTGGTAGTCTTTGATACTTGAACCAAATGATGTCGGTTTGAATGCAGTGCTGTGTAACATTGGCTGTGTTATCGTCATAGCAACCTGTAGTGTGTACTAACATTAATTGTTATGTATGCTAATATTTTATTAACATTTACAACAGTATTCAGTTTTTGACATCGTGATATTATATGATGTCATGTGTTGTTTTTAGAACAGTCAAGTACAGCACTACTGCAGTGATATAATTTGGGGGGTGGGGTGGGGGGTGGGGCAAATTGTCTGTACATGTAATTTATATAGGTTGGTAATATGGGTAGCCAGACAAGGAAATCTCACTGCAAACATGACAAAGCCATTTATGAAATGAATACCATACCTAAGTTTGAAATTCAATCATATTTCTTGTCAAACTTTGTCTACCTGTTGTTTCAGTTGCTGTATTGCTCTAATACAACATGTAAACCGAAAGTTGCATTTATTAATGAACCATTAATATATGACTTATTTTGAGCATTGACACTAATATCTAATTATATTAGCACCTTTAGCATATTCTGACTTTGAATAGACTTGTTCGACAAATTGTAGTTGTACAACCTAGGTCAAGCAGTTTGCAAAAAAGTATTATCTGGTGTCAACTTATGGTAGAAGCCTACTCATACCCGGTAGATGAAAATACCCAAAATTTATTCTTTTTGTGATAAATTATACAACAGAGCAATATGAGAATATTAACATAAAAAAGTTAGGGGTAACCAGCGATATTTGTTGAGAAAATGATGGTTGTATTTTAGTGGATAGTGACCATTTTGTCGGTATTATTTACAATATTTACGAAAGTATTTACACACCTGTCATATGAAATATATCAAATTTAAGATCAACTAGTGCATTTTACTCAAAATAAAATAGTTGAAATGTGTTTAGTTTGTATGTAGACATTTTTCAGTAACCGATAATCCCATGGTTAACTCCATGGGTGCGCGCTCGTTTGCATATCATTTGCATGTCATTAACATTTTGTGCAAATTGGGAGGCTGGAATTATTTCAAAAAACTACCTGTCAGTTGTAGTTCATGAATGTTCCTATTGAGGTCATAGTATCTGATTCGTAATTTTTATTTACAAACTTTGAATCATGCTGAAAGTTAGAGAATTGTTGTAATTACCAATGGGAACATTGAAGCACTGAACATAGAGGGAGTTTCTAAAAGAGAAATGGCAAGAAGACTGGAAATTTCTGAAGGCTCCATATGTTTCAACCTGCAGAAATTTCGTCTGTGAGGTAGTATGGGCAATTGTTGCCGATCAGATCAACCAAAGCGTACAACGAAACGCGAAGTCCAGCTACTCATCTGGTCTAGTTTAGCTAATCGGTTTCACACCGCCCGCGATTTGCATACAAATTTTAATTTCAAACTCACTGGGAAAAGATTGACTTTGAGCACAATAAAATCAAGACTATATAAGGATGGTAATCTTCAAGGCTATGTTGCCCAAAAGAAAACATAACTACATCCTAGACACATCTTAGCGCAGCGCAGTTGCAATATGCAAGACAACACATCGACTGGACTCCGGCGCAGTGGACCCAAGTTATCTGGTCGGATGAATCAAAGTTTACATTGTTTCGTTGCCATGGAAAATTATTTGTATGTCAGAGATGAGGTGAAGAGTTGGAGTCTATGAAACCTTTGAACAAATTTGATGTTGGAAGCGTCATGGTGTGGGGGTGTTTTTTGGCATTGCATTTACATTCTATTGTATTCTCCATAGAAAATTCAAATGTTCTTTCACTGTTTCATTCAGACTGCCGTTTTTATTCAATTTCAATTTTTTATTGTGTGTAAAAATGCATATTTCATCGTAGGTAGTAACTGCTTGTAGTGTGGTGCGTAAATATTTTCTGGTGGGTCTGAATCTGCTAATGACAGAGATATTATGCACATATAATATTATTTAACACACTAAAGAATGCTATTTCATGGCGCCATGAGACAATAGCTCCATGATTTTTTACATAATAAATAAATAAATGTTTATTGTCATGCAGTTTGGCCAACTTTTGCAAAAATTATGAGTAGGCTTCTACCTTAATGCAAAAAGTCTTCACAATGATATTTTTTACACTGCTGAATCAGGATAAATAATTGTGTGCCTACAGATCATTAATACCAGATAAAGACTACACTGAGAATTTTTGTTTTTTGTTATGTCTTCAAAAATCTTTACATTTTATGAAGCTGTGTCTACAAAGAACTATTTAAATTAAAATGTTTTGCTGTTTTTTTTATACAAAAATTCAATGATAGACAATACAGTATTAACCTTTTCACAACCAAACTTTCTAGCCCAAATTTTTCCAATATTTCTGGAAATATATTCTAATTTTGGAGCCAACAGACAAAATTTGAGTCAATTTTCAGTTTTTACTCGAAAATTTAGCTATTTTTGTCCCAATCTTCTGAAGGAAAGTACAGACTATAAATGAACTATGAAAAGAGGGACTTGGTGGTGAAAAGCTTAAGCATAGAACTGATATCAAGGTTTAGAGATTGCTACCTAATTTATGCACATATGCACTACTAATTATTTGCAAGTAAACTGATGTCATCATCTGTTTGTATTACATCTATGTGTGTATTTATGTTTCAGATCTCAGCACACATGGCACTATGACTGTTATCTTTGTCATGTGCTTACTTGTTATACCTGCTTTACTGGTGATTATTATATGTATGCTGTATAGACGTAGTCAGATCAAAGCATGGTGGCATGCTAGGCAATATACGTAAGTCATATTATATTTTATTGCACTCACCAAACTAAACACACAAATATTCTTATATCTGGCATTTTTTTATTGGTTTTGGTCGAGATTCAACCATTGTATATATGGCTGCATACCATTCATATTTATCAAATATATATTAATGATTTTTAGCTCCGCTGTCGGAGTTTATCATATGAGTGACTGTCTGGCATCCATGTCAACTTTTTATTTTTTCACTTCTCGAAAAGTACAAGCCTGTTTGCTTTTAATACTTGGTGTAAATGTACCTTGGGTAGACCTCTCTTAGATTTGTTCATTTCGTGATATTTTTAATTCTCTAATTTTGATAAATATTTTTGTCATTTTTGGTAAAAAGTTATATTTTCGACTTGTTGAAAACGGCAAATCCGATTGCTTTGATATATTACATACCTGAGTTAGACCTCTCTCAGATTTGTTCATTTTTAGCTCCGCTGTCGACTTTGTCGAGTGGAGCTTATCATATGAGTGATTGTCCGTCGTCGTCCGTGTCAATGTTTTACTTTTTCGACTTCTTCTTGAAAACTACAAGCCTGAATGCTTTGATATTTGGTGTATATGTACCTTGGGTAGACTTCTCTCAGATTTGTTCATTTCATGATCATATCTTCAATTCTAATTTTGGTGAATATTTTTGTCATTTTTGGTAAAAAGTGATATTTACGACTTCTTGTTAAAAACTGCAAGTCCAATTGCTTTGATATTACATATATAGGTACTACATGTGGATCTCTCTCAGATTTGTTCCTTTTGTAATGATATCTTCAATTCTCTAATTTTGGTGAATATTTTTGTCATTTTTGGTAAAAAGTGATATTTTCAACTTCTTGTTAAAAACCGCAAGTCCAATTGCTTTGATATTACATATATAGGTACTACATGTGGATCTCTCTCAGATTTGTTCCTTTTGTAATGATATCTTCAATTCTCTAATTTTGGTGAATATTTTTGTCATTTTTGGTAAAAAGTTATATTTTCAACTTCTTGTTAAAAACCACACATCCAATTGCTTTGATACTACATATATATGTACTACATGTAGACCTGTCTCATATTTGTTCATTTTGTAATGATATCTTTAATTCTCTAGTTTTAGTGAATATTTTTGTCATTTTTGGTAAAAAGTGATATTTTCGACTTCTTGTTAAAAACCACAAGTCCAATTGCTTTGATATTACATATATAGGTACTACATGTGGACCACTCTCAAATTTGTTCATTTCATGATGATATCTGGAATTTTCTAATTTTGATGAATATTTTTGTCATTTTTGGTAAAAAGTGATATTTTAAACTTCTTGTTAAAATCACAATCATTTATGGTGAAAAATGATATTTTTGAATTCTTGTTGAAAACAGCAAGTCCCATTGCATTGATACTATGCATATTGTTCATTTTCTAATGGTATCTTCTGTTCTTTAATTGAAATGTTAATTGCTAACAGCGGAGCTATCTCAGCCGAGAGGCTGCTTGTCTAATGATATCTTCAATTCTTTAATTGAAATGTGCATTGTTAACAACGGAGCTATCTCAGTGATATTCAAATCTTTTGTGCTTTTTAACAAACTTGTTTGACATCATATTCATCGTCATACTTACCAGAGAAATTGTCCTATTAGTGTTAAAAAAAATTTAAAAGTTGCATTATTACCATACAAGTACATAGCAGTATCAAAACTAATTTTTGAAAACTTTTGATCTGTCGAAAAAGTCATTATATCATTAATAGGGGCCCTATAGTATCTATTTAATACTCATTGATACATCAAAGTACATGCATCAATGTTGTGGCAAATAGAAATCTCAAATTTGCTGCTCAAAACTTTTAAAAAAACTTCGCCAATTTATGTTTTAAGACAGTACCCTGGTACTTTGATGCGCCAATGAAAATTACAGGGATGTTAAATAAATAATACTGTAGAATACTTTATTTTTGCTTGAAATTTATTTTCGCTATTTTCGCTGAAGGTATGATTGCGTGAAAATAAAACCCAGCGAATATACTTTTTTTCCTATATTTCACATTAAACTCATCAGAAATCAGTGAAAATAAATTCCATACAAAACGCCTCAAAAGCCTTTTCAGCGAAAATTAATTCCAGCGAAAATAAAGTATTCCACAGTATAATAAACAAATTTTTTCTGTGGTTTTATGGACTACTTGTTAAACAGCATTTTGATATTACATTTGTACATAGAGTATTATTTATTTCTTTGCAGGGCAACATCCGCTGAATCTTGTACAGAAGTGAAACCTGTTCCACAAATGTTGAAAACTCATAAATTAACAAGTGCATCATTACATCCTGACTCTCAGAAAATACAGGTTCCTAAAACCAAACCTGTGGTGAAAAATCAAAATCGACCTATCCATAGAGTTCCATATACTGGCAGTTTTGACAGAAAATCTTTAGAACGTACTTCATCAGAAAGGAAGCCATCGGACAATTTCATAGAAATTAGTCTGAATGAAGATCAAAATAAGACAGTACCTCCGCGACCTGCGGCACCACCACTAAGACCAGCTGCACCTCCTGTTGTTAACACACACATAGGAAAACAGAAACCATTACCGCCACCCAAACCTAATATCACTCCTGGAGTAGGCCATGGAACCTCACCGTCCGGCTCCCTTGAGAGAAACACTCCTCCAAGACCAACTAGTCTACCTCTTAGAGCAAATGTTCCGGCCAGACGAGCTCCACCAAGGCCAAATTTTAAAAGACACAATCCAAATCAGACGGTATGCTAGCACATTCATTAAAATGAGTCATTACTTAAATATATTATCATTATCTTTCCATTGAAAGACATATTAACATTGTAGCATTTTGTTAGATAATGAGAGTATTACACTTACCATGCAAGGGGAATGTAGTAAAAAATATGCATTTGCACCCTTGGCAAAAAGAACACTGACCATCCAAATATTCACGCCTTCAGTAGAAGTGTATAGATATTTATATGAAGGAGCTGAATGGTCTAGAAAACAATTCTGAACAAACAGACAAAAAATCTAAAGCTTAAAAATATAATATAAATCAAAAATTACATTTGTTATATACTGAATCATTTAATATTACCGGTACCTATTTTTGAGCATCAAAATTGTAATTTTCAATTTGAAGCACAAACATTGTAAATCCAATAATAAATGGTATATAACAATATTTATTATGCCTTTCTGAGATAGTAAATGGTAAGCATAGCAACTTATTTTCACCCATGATCATGAAAAAATTGTGAAGAATATGTTGAGGAGAGACTAGTGCAAGGCTTCATACAAGTTGATAATTGCAAATTTGTAGAAAACCTTGTTTTCTCTTATATTCTCCCTCCTGTGACGACAATGTATATACTAAATGATTTGAATAGAGCTAACAACATATACATGTTAAGTTGTAAAACAATTGATATTGACAATACTTAACTACCGGTAAGTTAATGCTATACAACCTATGTTTTTAGTGACACTGGTATTCAAGTGATTATATACAGTGTATACAGTGATTTCTAAATGCTGGTTATACTCATTTTCACTAAACTACATGTACTTGAGTAGAATCATCACATGTCATAAGAAGTGAGCAATGATTGATGAGATGCTCAATAAGTGACCCTAAGGTCTCACTTCCTGGTAATTTCTTGGAGTACAAACTCACAAATGAATGCAAATGAAAATTTCTCTCACAGTTCCTCCCAAAATGCAAGCATTTGTCATTGAAGTTCTGAAATAGTGAAATAATCAAGATAAAATATACATTATTATACATCTGTCATCGTAACGTCATAAGTTACAGCATGCCGTATTGCACTGGGTATTTTCATCCTACCATATTAGAAAACGTGAATTCCAAATATGGAATGATTAAGCGCGTAAACGCCCTCTAATAATAAAAAACAAACATGCCTCCCCCCAGGGTTTGACTGGACCCCCACACAAAGAAGTTCGCTAAATCTGTTTGAAATGTTTTGGATTTCGGCATTTCCATGATGTATTCCTTGGAAGAAAAGATGTATAATAATAAGGTTATTACAAGGATACAGCAAAGTAGGCACTCAGACAGTACGCAGTCGCATCGAGCTCCACTGCATGTCGGTCGATACTCCCGCTGTACTTTTTTCTTGCATAATTTGCAGTATCCTTGTATTATTAAGCCATCAATACCCCCAGAAATTACCAGAATGTGTGACTTTTAGGGGTCATACATTAGGTCTGTCATGCATTTTTAGTCAGTCATTGTTTATTTTTTGTCATGTGATGACCCAACACTGGTTAGTCAATGGTCAATGCTTACATTAGGTCAAGAGAGATGAAAAATCCATAAAAATATTTGTATTTATACTTTTTGGAAAATGATCAGTACCCCCAATCTCCAAATGTTTGTTTTATTTTAAAAATTTTATATTTCATATTATATTAAAAAAAAGTACTTGTATTTTTCTGTGGTACTACTACTTCTTTCAGGTTTTTTATTTTGTATATCCTTTTAAAGCCTGTCGATGTTTTTTTCCAAAGTAGGAAATGAAACCATAATTAGTAGTTTCAACATACCAGGCATAGCAGTACACTTGTATGCATCTAATAGTGTTTTCTTGAAACTGAGTTTGTCCCACACAACTACTGCTCATTGATAGCAATGTCATTGAGTGTTGAGTAATTTATTACATTAAATGAAAACATACGATTTAACGTAAATGTTCAAATTCAATGTTAAATTATTTGACACTTGGTAAAATTGGCTGAATCTGTCAATGTGAAATGATTTGACACATGTTTGGATGGCTGACTGAAGTCAATGTTGAATTTGACACCTGTAACGTTGGCCAACTCTGTCAGTGTTAAATTATTTGACACTTGTAAGGATGGTTGACTCAATCAATGTTCAATGATTTGACATTCGTGATGTCAAGTGATGACTGACTCAGTCAGTCACTGAATGTAATGTCATTTTAATTTCAGAAAAAAAAAACTTTTTTTAAAAATGGCTTTTCTATATAAAAAAAATAAATGTGTGACATGTAAAGTGAATATTTTTCATTGCTAAACTAGAAAAATTAAAAATACTATGTGTTGTCATTCTTAAATTCAACTGTTATGCAAAATAATATTGTACATATTTTGTACATGTCAGGGTTTTGTACAAATATCAATTATACACTAGCTATGTTTTGTCACAAGTTCAATGTCATATGGAGAAGCAACCTCTCATGGAAAGTTAAAAGATGATTTCCTACTTAAAGGGATTGTCATGTATGTTGTGTTGAAGGTACACTGCTAATGTCAGATATGTCATGTGAAGGAATATATCAGATGTATTTGTGTGCAGGGACGGGGTGAGATATATATATATATGGTTTTCGAGTAATTATTTGTGTGTCATCAAGTCTGAATGTGTGATGTGTGGATACAAATGTATGTCTGGTGGTAGCGTCAGTAATGTGTATGGGAGAGGGGAAGGGAAGGGAGGGGAGTGAGGTATGTACCAGTGTTACATGTTACAAGGTTTTACTTCTATATTTGTCACCTACTTACATTGTTATTATATACTAATTTAAAAAGTTATTACAATACTTTAATTTTTGTGCCATTTATTGAATACTGGAAGTAAATGTGTTCACAGGCTGTCATGCTGGCATGGCTTTTAGAATATTTTATAACACATTCATTTTTTTTCGCAAGTAAAGAAAAAAAATACATTTTATATTTATTCCATAAATGCTATATGTACATTTCATTTTTCTTATAATTATATAATTATTCACTGCATTGCCAATATTGGGAGGATTTTGAAATCAGTTTTTATTTTAGAAGTAATTTTGCAATTGAAGGCAATCTTTTTAGCACAAGTCTGATTTCTACACTCCATTAAAACATTCAACTTCTGATGAATTTGTATGTTTTGAAAATAAAGTTTACAGATTAAAAATTCTTTAAGTAATTTAATCCAAACTTTTGCGTGCTTAGTTGCAATATATTTTGCAGTGTTTAGTTTGGTAATGAAAGCCAATTTGACAGAATCATGAATGAGACATTGGTGGCACATGTACCAGCCATCATTAGAGGCTGTATTCATATAAACCACTGACAGTATTAAATTACTCACTCCACTCACTGTACTAATAATGTGTAAAATTTGTATTTCAATTAAACTAACTTGTTATTTGATAATGTCTATGCATTGTATAATGAGATATGCTCTGCTTATATCATATCGATGTATGTACATGCTATTTTCAATAAATAATGGTTATTATAACTGAATTATTGTTTGTTTTATCTCAACAATTCTAGGCAATGCCATTTGAACAACACATTGTGCTGAAACAACTTGCCTAACTGCTTGTCTTAGAAATGGGTTCATTTTTGCCACATCCATAATGTTAATGAAGTGTTGGTTATAAGCGAGAACTTTGTCTGTTGGTATTGTCATTAATTGTTCATGTGTGTGCAATATTTTAATCCATCGGTATTAAATTGATTTTCATATGTCTGACACTATGGAGTATTGAGAAAGGTGTCTAATCTGTTGGGCAGTTGTGATTATGCTTCATGTGCACTGATCACAGTGTGGACATGCGTTACTGTACAAGTTCAAAATTATCACATTTATCCTGAAAATGCTATATTTTGATGTCAACAGATGAAGTGTCCTGAAAATATTACAATAGGATTTATGAAAACGGACATTTTTGTCATGATTTGAGGATTTTAAGTTTTCATAGGTTCTAAATTTTGTGAAAGCCACTGTTGTAGGACCCAAGAGAAAGTTGAATGTTGTAAAAGTTGGCTGCTAAGCCGTAAAAGTGGGTTGGAAATCTAAAAAGTATGTTGGAAGTTTCAATTTGTGTAACTCAAAACTATTAATTATAAAGTCGTAAATGTTCACAAGTTCAGTCTAAAGTCATAAGTGTTGGATGGAAAGCTATAGAAATTGGCAGCAGTTGTTTAAAAAGTAGGGTGAAAAGCCATAAAAGTTATTTCAAATGCAGAATATTTTAGGGTGGAATGTCAAAAAAAAGGTGGTTGGAAAGTAAAAACAAGTAGCCTCTCGGCTGAGATAGCTCCGCTGTTAGCAATGCACATTCCAATTAAAGAACTGAAGACACCATTAGAAAATGAACAATATGTATAGTATCAAAGCAATCGAACTTGCAGTTTTTAACAAGAAGTCGAAAATATCACTTTCTACCAAAAATTACAAAAATATTCACCAAAATTAGAGAATTGAAGATATCATCACAAAATGAACAAATCTGAGAGAGGTCCACATGTAGTACCTATATATGTAATATCAAAGCAATTGAACTATTGGTTTTTAACAAGAAGTCGAAAATATAACTTTTTACCAAAAATTACAAAAACATTCACCAAAATTAGAAAATTGAAGATATCACGAAATGAACAAATCTGAGAGAGGTCCACATTTAGTACCTATATATGTAGTATGAAAGCAATTGGACTTGCGGTTTTTAACAAGTTGAAAATATCACTTTTTACCAAAAATATTCACCAAAATTAGAGAATTAAAGATATCAACATGAAATGAAGAAACCTAAGAGAGGTCTACCCAAGGTACATATACCGGTACACCAAGTATCAAAGCATTCAGGCTTGTAGTTTTGAAGAAGAAGTCAAAAAAGTAAAACATTGACACGGACAATCACTCATATGATAAGCTCCACTCGACAAAGTCGACAGCGGAGCTAAAAAAATGGGTAGAATCTATAAAACATGTAAAATTTAAAAGCCAGTAGGAAAATTGAAAAATATGGGTGGAAAGTTGTAAAAGTTGGTAAAATAGTTGGCTGGAAAATAGTAATGTTAAGCAAAAATTATAATTTAGAAAGTTGAAAAATATGAGTGGATTTTCGTAAAAGTTAGTTGGAAAATAGAGAAAGTTGATTGAAATGCAGCAAAAGTTATTGGAAAGAATCATTAAAGTTGGATGAAAAAAAAGTCCCTGAAGGTGCTTGAGAAGTAAAAAAAATGTTCAATTGAAAGTTGTCTGGAAAGTCAAAAAAATGTCTGGATAGTAATGTGTGGCAGTCTTTGTTCAACATTTGCCAACTATCAGATTGTATTGTATTACAGCTTTTCTTTTTCACAATTATGACAAGGGTGACGAAGATAATGTGAATAAGTACAGGGGTATTACTGTCTTGTGTCAATCACTGAAAACTATTTTATTTTAGCTGGAATTACTTGTCGCTGAAAAGTATTTTATGGATTTTATTTTCACTGATTTTTGACGAGTTGAATGTAAAATATGGGAAAAAAAGGTATATTCGCTGGATTTTATTTTCACGGAATCACTGTCAATTTCAGCGAAAATTATTTCCAACTAGGAATAAAGTATTTTACAAATTATGTTGTGATATTATATATAACAGACCAACAAAGTGGCTGAAAAAGATGGATGGAAAGTCATGAAAGTTTGAGACTACAATTTGATTAAAAATTTGAAAAAATTTGGATGGAAAGTCAAAAAAAAGTCCTAAAAGGCTGGAAAGTAGTAAAAGTTGATTTGATAGTTGTAAAAGTCATATAAATTAGCTAAAAATTCATAAACCTTGGTTGGAACGACAACAAAATTGGTTGGAAAGTAGTTTTGAATGTAGTATATCATAGTTGGTTTGAAATTTGAAAACAGTGATTAGAAAGTTGCTGGAAGTGCTTGGGAACCAAAATCATAAAAGATGGTTCGAAATTCAAAAATTCTAGGTGGAAAGTAGAGAAAGTTGGATGGAAAGTTGATAAAGTTTGGTGGATAGTCGTAAAAGCTAGTTGGAAAGTCAAATAGTTTAGATGGAAAATCGTTGGTTGGAAATTACTGGTAGTAAAAATTAGGCAAATGTCAGAATTTGGTTGATAAGTCAAAACATTGAGTGGAAAGTAGAAAAATTAGGGTGGAAAGTCATAAATATTCGCTGGAAAGTAGTAAACGTCAAGCAAAAAATCATAATTTGAAGAGAAATTCATAAATTTGATAGAAAAATTATAAAGTTGTCTGGAAATTCAACAATTTTTGTTGTAAAGCCATAAATGTTAGCTGAAAAATCATAAAAGCTGGTTAGAAAAGTTGGGTGGAAAGATTGGACAAAAAGTCAAAAAATTAATCAAAGAGTCATAATCTGGTTGGCAAGATGTAAATGTTGGCTGGAAAGTTGAAAAATATGCTTGTAAAGCCATAAAAATTACAAGTTTGCCAGAAAATCACGAGAGTTTCTTGGAAAGTTGTTAAGTTGGTTGGAAAGACGAAAAACTTAGATGGAAAGTTGTAAAGGTTGGCTTGAAAGTAGTAAAAATTATACATAAAATTTGGCTGGAAAGTCAAACGTAGCAGCCTACCAGCTGATATAGCACTGTTCTTTCAAATTCATAAAGAGAAATAAATATCAAATCAATCTGTCTACTAGATGCAATCTGGCAAGTTGTTTTCAATAAGAAACTTGAATTTTGTATCAAAATCATTTTTTTTCTTAAAATGACAAATATTTATCAAAATAAAACAAGCAGTCTCTCGGCTGTGATAGTTCTGCTGTTAGCAATGCATCACAAAATGAAGAATTCTTGAGAGGTCCACCTGTAGTACCTATATGTATAATATCAAATCAATCAGACTTGCGCTTTTCAACAAGAAGTCAAAAATATCACATTTCACCAAAATTATAGACAATTTGAAAAAGGCTCATCTGAAGTACCTGTATATTCAATATCAAAGCAATTAAACTTAGTATTTTGTCATTTCACTTCCACATTGCATTAAAAAAATGTTATCGTCAATATTCCGATTGGTAGCATTCTGATTGACAACAAGATTTGAATATCTTGCTTTCGACTGTTTCTCCACAAACCCCAATAACTTTTACACAAATTCAGATATGTAATATGCATATAATATTGAAATAAAATATGCGTAAACCAGTTTTATTTCCCTAAACAAGATCTTTTTTACTCCTAATCTGGCGTGGTAACGAAAATTGTCATTTGGATAATTTTTTCGGGTATGGACATTGTTAAATGTTAAATAAAACAAATCTTCATCTTTTCTGAGGTGGTCCTCGGGTTCACTCTAACCCCTCATTTTCCTAAGATGTATGTCAGCAAAATTTAGTTTGTATGCAAGTAATCTGGATAGTAGAATAACACAACAGTTACTATAATTGCAAGATATCTGCTTCAAACATTTCTTTTCAATACCCGAGCATAACAGTTCCAAACAATGGTTGTGACCAACATGAAGATTTCAGCATATTAGGGCGTCATAGTCACCAAATCAGATGTGGGAGTTTCTGTTAAACAATGACAAACTAAATTTCCAATAAAAGCATTTTTCACAAGGAAGTGTTCTGAACAGCACTGGGTCATTACATTTGAAATATACAAGATGGCTTCTATTTGTGTAATTACTGTATCTAAGACAATTTTAAACCTCAAACACATTCATTATGTATATAACATCTCTGAAGCAGAATTCGTAACAGCAATACACGACAGGATCTATTGTAGTGAAGACAAAAAATTATTTATTTTATGCAGCTTGAAGACAGGAAATCACAGCAACACAAAATTTTGACATCTCAAACTATGTAATAGCGAACATTTTTAGCAGTGAAAAGTCAACTGTACAGAATCTTCATAATGTGAAGAATGCAACATCGTCTGAATAACGCAGTTAGGGGAGCTCAATGTAAGCATACTCCCTCACCAATTTGTGTACTACAAAGTGTAGTGATGAGGCGATGGCTAAAACCAGTCAGCTGACGCACACGTGGTAATGAAATAAATACGATATTTACTATATGGGGCCGCCATCTTGAATGCAGCATAAAACTAAATAAGAGACAAGTTGTGAAACACGTTTTTCAGATTCCTACAAATCACGACAAAAATACCAATCTTTCACAAAAATATGATTCGTTGGGGTTATAAGCCAACCGATAACAAAATTCAGCCAAATTCAGCGTTTTTGTGTGGAAAAATCCCTTGTATATGAACACCAAATTATACCAGGAACTTAGAACACTTGTCATTCCAGCTCAGCAGCCAATTAGCGACAGGCTCACAGTTAGATGACAATTTCGGTTTCAAATACCCCCGGGAAAGTGTTCTATGTTTTTAGTGAAATTAGGTGTTCGTATTTGAGGGATTTTTCCACACAAAAATGCCAAATTTGTTCGAATTTTGTTATCGGCTGGCCTAATATTACCCCAGTGAACCGTATTTCTGTGAAAGATTGGAAGTTTTGTCCAAATTTGTAGGAATCTGAAAAACGTGTTTCACAACTTGTCTTTTATCTAGTTTTATGCTGCATTCAAGATGATGGTAAATATCGAATTTATTTTAATATCACGTGTGCGCCAGCTGATTGTGGCTAAAACAAACCATGGCTGGTGAATATGCAGATGCAAATATATTTGTCATCAGCTGTAAATATAGTACTGGTAATCTCAAAGTACAAATATATTGACTGATCAACTATTGGTTTATGGCATGTATGCAGTGTTAGTGAAAAGACAGGAACACTGCAAGGACACACAAATTGAGATTTCCAATTCAGGTTAACTGTGCGGCAAGTATCTATTGAAAATGGCCGCCACGATACACAAGGGATAACAAGTCACTGATTTTACCAACGGGAAATGGAAATAGAAATACCCAAAGTAGCTGTAACTTGAAAATTATTCTTGCAATAAATTATTGATGTATTTTTAATTAAAACTGTATTGCCATTAGCGAAAAGTCACTAAAATCATCCAGCAATTTAGAATATGAAATTGCTACAGAAAGAGATAAACTTGATACACATTGTCAGAAATGGATAGACATAATTGAAGTAAGTAATTAATGAATAGTTGTACTTAAATAAGTAATGTACATTTCATTTCATGTTGTTGTCAATAAAAAAAAAATCATCCACGGGTGATATATAATCATATGGCAATAAATAATTTTCCTTTCAGTAAAATTTTTTCACTTGCAAGAATATCTCAGATTTGTGATAAGGTTCACCACATTTAATTATCAATTTCTTCAAATTTTCACATCAGAACGCACTACAGGGAAATGCCAACACAGTAGTCGTTAATGTTTTGAAAGACAAAATTATTCCTGCTTATATTTTAGTGCATCATTTAGCACATTTTTATGTATTTTTCAACACCATTTTTTTTGTTAATTATGCACCAAATAAACAGACTTGTTCATTTGCTACAGTTACATTATCAAATTTTTTTTAAAAAATGTGGAACCATTTTTTTCAGATATGCATATTTATTTTCTGAAACATAACAAAAGTTGATTTTGTTTAAAGTGTTAATATATTTCTGCTATATCTGACTTACAATCTAATTCCACGACTTTATCTATTAAAGTCCATATCACATCTTGGAATAAGTTTTTTACTTAAAAAATAAGAAACTCTTGCAGGGTCTTTATTCTGCAACTACAGACATCACATGATATTTGGTTATACAGACATAGATCTGTAACATTTCAGAAACACTGATAACTGTATATCTAGTTGGATTTGAACTGCTCTGCATGTTGTAGTAAACTCTCTTTTGTACATGTGTAATCACTGTTTTTCCAGACTTCTCGTAGTCTATCCATGTAACGTCCAAATTTCTTGTTTGGTTGTATTCCCATATTTATCAGGTCTTTTCCCGAAACTGGAAATTTTGGAATTTCCCATTTTTGAAAATCTTGATATAACTGAATGTTTCCTTTGTATTTTAAAAGTTCTAATACTTTGGGGAATATCTGTTTGTCTTTGGTTTGTCCCTGAAAAACAACAGAAAAGGCTTTGGTTAGACCCGTGAAAAAAACAACAGAAAAGTGAGTTACATCCAAGACATGAGCAAAAAATAGAAAAGTCTGTTTGAACCAGTTCGCTTTTTTCATTACAAATTCACAAAACAAAATAGTCCAATTTATAGTCTGCACTTTCTTTCAGAAGATTGGAACAAAAATAGCCAAACTGTTTGAGTAAAAACTGAAAATTGACTCAAATTCTGACTGTTGTCTCCAAAATTACAGTGCATTTCTAGAAATATTGAGAAAATGTAAGAAAGAAATGCAGACAAATTTGGGCAAGAAAGTCTGATGATGAAAAGGTTAAATAGAAGATCATGTTCAAATTATTGTTAAATATTGGTAGTTGTAGCACTAATTTAAAGTTTCTACGTCAGTCATGTGATATTTTGTACACATATAATTAAATAAACAATTATATAATTATTAATTATTAGAAGTACATATCTAATAGAAGTACATATCTAATAGAAGTACATATCTAATAGAAGTACATATCTAATAGAAGTACATATCTAATAGAAGTACATATCTAATAGAAGTACATATCTATTAGAAGTACATATCTAATAGAAGTACATATCTAATAGAAGTACATATCTAATAGAAGTACATATCTAATAGAAGTACTTGGCAACTTGGCAGGTAAAATCAATATTGTAGTACTTAGTGGACATTAGAGTGAAGTCAAAAAACAAATGATTTGTATATGGTCAGTATAAGCATAATTAAAATGTATTTTAAAAGTTAAAGAAAAAAGTCAAAACAATAAAAAAATATCTCAGCAACAAAAACAAATATTTTTTCTTAGCCTAATTAGTATGCATGACCATGTGCATCCTGGGGATGAGGATAGTATACAGGGATTTTTTTGAACAAGGGAACAGGGGCGCAGCGCCCTCATGCCATGCGCCCCCTCACCCTGGGGAGCAGATCCGCTGACAACCATAAAATTCTGATTGACCAGGGATCACATGGGGCCAGTCTTCAACTGTGACCTGCCTGACAGTAGTTTTGGCCCCAAGGAAGCCATAGAATGCTCAATTTTAACTTAGAATTATCAAAAACTCCATACCCTGGAATGGGAGAACCCTATCTCCCCCACTTGGTGGCACCGCAGTTTTTTTTTCTAGAAAACCCCTGGAATAGTTGTTGCCAATCGATTCGAAGTATCCAGAATTTTGGTGCAGAGTATCCAGTATCCAGAATTTTCAGATTTCCAGAATGTGTATACTGCCGTAAATGATATTTAGTCAAAAATGTGAAATATATTGTAAGTGGCTCACCTGACACCCACAGGGAAATGAAAGATGTTGTCAGCTTCAACCTCAAATTTGCAAATCATGGACTTTAAGTAGTTATGATATTTTACTTACCATAACTACCATATCCTTGAAGGGTTTCAACTCATCAGTATCCATTACATCTTGACGACTACTAACGAGGAACAATCCCAACTTCCTTTCCTGAACAGAAAGTTTGACTCTTTTATCTAGTATTATAACATCTTCTTCTTTATTAAATAAAGCACACAGGACTGTCATTGATTTAGGATTCATGGAAAGTGATCTGTTCCATACAAATTTAAATTCATCAACATTACCATCCACAGGAAGACCTGAAATACAACAACTTGGAATGTTTCATTCAAGTACCTAGGGTGACTCATTTATTTAAAACACGTATTTAGGGTGACTTATTTATTCGAAAAAGGTATATAGGATGACTTATTTATTTAAATGAGGTATCTAGAGCAACTTGTTTATTTAAATTAGGTATCTAGGGTGACTTGTTTATTTAAATTAGGTATCTAGGGTGACTTATTTATTTAAAACAGGTATCTAGAGGGTCTTGTTTATTTAAATTAGGTATCTAGGGGGTCTTGTTTATTTAAATCAGTTATCTATAGCAACTTATTTATTTAAAACAGGTATCTAGGGTAACTCGTTTATTTAGAACAGATATTTAGGGTGACTTATTTATTTAAATCAGGTATCTAGAGGGACTTGTTTATTTAAATTAGGTATCCAGAGGGTCTTGTTTATTTAAATTAGGTATCTAGGGGGTCTTGTTTATTTAAGTCAGTTATCCATAGCAACTTGTTTATTTAAATCAGGTATCTAGAACAAGTTCTTTATTTAAATGAGTTATATAGGCTGACTTGTTTATTTAAATGAGGTATATAGGGTGACTTGTTTATTATCAGGTATGTAGAGCAAATTGTTTATTTAAATCAGGTATGTAGAGCAACTTGTTTATTTAAATCAGGTATCTAGAGCAACTTGTTTATTTAAATGAGGTATCTAGAGCAACTTGTTTATTTAAATTAGGTATCTAGAGCAACTTGTTTATTTAAATCAGGTATCTAGAGCAACTTGTTTATTTAAATCAGGTATCTAGAGCAACTTGTTTATTTAAATCAGGTATCTAGAGCAACTTGTTTATTTAAATCAGGCATCTAGAGCAACTTCTTTATTTAAATGAGGTATCTAGAGCAACTTGTTTATTTAAATTAGGTATCTAGAGCAACTTGTTTATTCAAATGAGGTATCTAGAGCAACTTGTTTATTTAAATCAGGTATCTAGAGCAACTTGTTTATTTAAATCAGGTATCTAGAGCAACTTCTTTATTTAAATCAGGTATCTAGAGCAACTTGTTTATTTAAATCAGGTATCTAGAGCAACTTGTTTATTTAAATCAGGTATCTAGAGCAACTTGTTTATTTAAATCAGGCATCTAGAGCAACTTCTTTATTTAAATGAGGTATCTAGAGCAACTTGTTTATTTAAATTAGGTATCTAGAGCAACTTGTTTATTCAAATGAGGTATCTAGAGCAACTTGTTTATTTAAATCAGGTATTTAGAGCAACTTGTTTATTTAAATCAGGTATCTAGAGCAACTTGTTTATTTAAATCAGGTATCTAGAGCAACTTGTTTATTTAAATGAGGTATCTAGAGCAAATTGTTTATTTAAATCAGTTATCCAGAGCAACTTGTATATTTAAATGAGGTATCTAAAGCAACTTGTTTATTTAAATGAGGTATAAAGGGTGACTTGTTTATTTATTATTAGGTATGTAGAGCAAATTGTTTATTTAAATCAGGTATATAGGATGACTTGTTTATTTAAATGTGGTATATAGGGTGACTTGTTTTTTTGAATAGGTATCTAGGGTGACTTGTTTATTTAAATCAGGTATATAGGGTGACGCGTTCATTTAAGGTAGCGAGACTATTATATGTGTTGAAAATTACGATTTTCACATTTATTTATTAATTGATGAAATGCACTATAAACTTTCATGTGATAAAGTCAACATAACATAGAATGTCATGTAAGTTGGTTAAAATGTAGATTTTCTGAAGGGAAGCAAGGCAGCCTCAGTAATGTTTTCCAAAATCAACAACACAGGTTTAATCTGTGTGCCTATAAGTTTCAAAGATAAACTCAAGACAAAGCAATGTTGGGATGTGTTATCAGTAGTTATCTGACACACAATGAGTGTTTCCAAACATTTGAGTGGTTTGTCTCCGCCCCTGTTTGTTTCACAGATTATTCATTTGCATATGAATGTCTCAGATACAAGGTCACACAGCCACTGAAAAAAAATCATTGATTTTGGTGTTTTCATATGCCGAATTTATCCAATTATAGCTATCCCATTCCTTTATTTTTTTGGTTTCCAATAGCCTTACACATTTGGATGTCCATACACATGTTAAAACAGACCTTGATGGGAAAACAAATTGATTGTGCCGATAAACAAGTTTGAAAATCTTTGCTGTTACTTCATGGACGTTTTCTAGGAGTTTATGTTTTTCAAAATACAAGGTCTTTAACAAAAAATAACGTATACTTATTGTCGTCGGATTAACACCAAATTTTCACAGCTTTAAGGTGACAGTGAGAGGAACTTGAATGTGTCCAGACAAACTATTTCATCGATTATTTACCAACGAGTTGTGGTTTGAGTTGGGGGCAATGCGACTAAAACAGTAATTAAAATTCAGCACACTATTTTTTAAAACGCGTTGCTTGAATAAAACTGACCAGACACATTCAATTTACCAGACTATTGAACAACTAGGAAAAGTGAAAAAAATACTTCTTATCGCCAGCATAAATGCGTAATTATTTTTTTTACAGAAAAAGTAAATTTTCACCTTTGATTGAGTAACGCGTCGTAGAATGCAGATACCGGCATGCAAAATACACTTGTGAAAAGCTTGAAATCTGGCGATTCTAAAAATATATACTTTCCCGGGTCTATTTGTAGTCATTTAGTCACAATTAGAAGATGAAAACAAGTATGCAAATAATAGTCCCGCTACCTTAAATCAGGTATCTAGGGTGACACGTTTATTTAAATCAGGTATCAGTCTTGGTACTAACCAATGTATTGTGGCAGTCTAAGTTGATACATGCATCTTAATGTGCTTGGTGCAAGACGACCAATTAAAATCTTTTTCAGTTCCATCCATATTCTTTCACCAGATATATCTGCCAGTCCTGCAGCATTGTCTTCAATAGCTTTCAATGTGTGGATATTATGATTATCATCACTATCACTTATTCTCCCATAAAATCTATAAATAATGCATAAAATATGTTTAATTAATTGAAGTGAAAGAAAGAAATCAAATTTCAACAATGACCAAAAACAAACAAAGCCGCAATTATAATAAATAATCTGCATGTGAGCAATTTCCTCAATATGATAGACAGCCACGTACATAAACAACTGTTTTTATAACAGCAGGGCTAAAAAGTTGTTTGTTAACAGTTAAGGCCCAGAGTAGATCTTTTGTTTGTTTGCTAGTGCACTTCTAATCAGGTCACACTTGTGTACATGTATTCATTTCAAAGAGACTAACTACCTGGTAATAAAAATCTAAATCATCAGCAGCTTTATACAGTTGTATACATTTATCTCAACAGTATGAACAAGCCATGCATCGCACAGTCCCTGTTAGTTATCAAATTTAAGATATATAGACCCATAACTTCTAATGTATGTATTAAGTTTGAACAAAATCCATTCATCCATAAAAACCAAGATCAGGTTCTGGAATGCCAGAAATGCTTGGTTTTTTGATGATTTTTTAGCACAAAATGGCCACCATTCGGCCATTCATTTCAAAGAGACTAATAACAACCCAGATCATCATTAGGTTTATAAAGTAGTATAAATCTACCTCAATAGTATGAACAAGCCATGCATGGCACATCCCTGTTAGTTATCAAATTTAGGAAATATAGTTTTTTTTATAGTAATATAGTTGGAATATAAACATGTCAGAGATATGGATCCAAAGGCTGATGCTTTATTATGATTTTTAACATTAAATTGACTGACATTGATTCAGTCATCTAGTATCTGATCGTCAAATGAGTACTTGTTCATATTGAGAGATATTGCTCTGGAACAGCATTAATTAAATCAAAATGGCCGCCAGTCTGCTATTTTGAATAAGAACTGAAAAACAAAATGAAGTGCATCAGGGACCCATAATGTCTAATGTATGTACCAAGTTTGAATGAAATTCACCCATAAAAGACCAAGATCTGGTTCTGGAATGCCAGAAATGCTTGGTTTTTTGATGATGTTTTAGCACAAAATGGCCACCATTCGACCATTTTGAATCAGATCATCGAACCAATACATCTGTATATCTATGACATGATGTATAATAAATATACAAAATTTGAACATAATCACTCAAAGCATGTCAGAGAACTGCATTCACTAAAACAAAATGACTGCCAGTCGACCATTTTAAATCAGATCTAAAAATCAAAATGACATGCATCAAGTGACTATAATGTCCAATGTACATGTATGTACCAAGTTTGAACAAAATCTATCTGTAAACAGCTGAGATCTGGTTCGGGAATGCCAGAAATGCTTGATTTTAATGATTTTTCAGCACAAAAATGGCCGTCATTCAGCCATCTTGAATCAGACTGTGATACAAATTGATGTGCATATATATATTATGTATGTGTGAAGTTTGAATGTAATCAGTCCATGCATGTCTAAGATACAGGTTCGGACACACACATAGACGCACGGATGCATGCAGAGACCAATCCATAAGACCCCATAAGACAGGGACTAACAAAAGTAAAAATAAAATAAACAAAAAAATTACCTGAAATACCGAAGAATTCTAAGGTAATCTTCCTGAATTCTTGAAACCGCATTACCAACAAATTCAACTTTCTTTTCTGCCAGATCTTGTTGACCACCGAAGAAATCATATAAAGTACCATCCAAACCTGAAATCAATCACTCTGGTTAGACAGCTACTCAATAAACAAAGATGTACATGCTGATTCAACCTTTGAGCGCCAAAGTCAACTCAAATTTTAAACCCACATACTTTTTTCATAATTTTTCAAAAATATTGATCAAGACTTGTAATCAATAGGAAATTATATGCATTTGGTCTAAAAAATTTAATAAAAAAAAAAGAAAAAAAAAAAACAACAATTTTGGTCAGAAAAATTATGGTTTTCAAATTCTTACTTATGCAAGCCACATTATTTTCAATGAGTTTTAGAGCATCGATCACATAATGCAAGATAAATTAGTTTTTGGAACTGATCAACTGTAAAAAGGTATACTGCAAAGTAACACAACAACATTACTAAACTATTGTGGCTGAATTGATCAATAAAATTACATTTATCGGTTCAAATCAGTTTCAGCCAAATATAGTGATAAGTACATGCTTGTGCAGGGGCCTTATAGATAATAACACTATTTATGATTAAAAAATATTGTGAAACCAAGAATACAGAACTACAGCTTATTGAAGTAAAAAAATAATATTGTCCACATTTACAGTATTGTCAAGAAAAAGTTACCTAAAAACATTGAATTGATTGTCAAGTCTCTTCTCTCAGCATCTAGTTCCCAATCTTTTGTAAACTCTACCTCTGCATGTCTGCCATCAGTCACTTTATCGATTCGCAATGTTGTCACTTCAAAGTTCTCTTTATCATTAATTCTGGCAGTTATTGTCCCATGTTTTTCTCCTTTTGTATTTAACATTCTAACACCTTCTTTTTCAAACATAACTTTCATTTCTTCAGGTGTTGCCGTCGTTGCTAGATCAACATCCTGTGGCATGATCTAGAAACAATAAATTCACACAATTAATGTTTTATTTTGTGGTTTTTCATTTAGCATTATTTCCTGGGTATCACATATTTTGCAGTGTCACATCAGACAAATCAAAATTAAAACTAATAACGATATTGACACATTTAATGTATGTGTAAAAACAGCTAGTACACTGACTGTAATGGCCACTGTGTAGAGTGTGGAGTTCCATGTCATCCTATACATCTTTTCGAACCATGCCCCTCCAGTACTTCTCCCCCATTTCAATTGTATATACCCCTCTTCAGATCACTTACCAGTATCGTTATTTAAAGGCACATGTGTATTACTTTGGGGGGCTGGATTGTTAGGGTTAGGGTTCTGGTTAGGGGTGAAGGAACTTTAAGGAACTCTTTCCAAAAAATCTAGGTAACGCTTTAGTACACCAGTTTTATGTTTACCAGTTTCTATTATTTTTTGCTGATAAGTCAAAACATTTCAAAATACCAAATGAGTGAAATTAAATCCCAGGGGAAATTCTGTAAAATAGTCCTGCATTACAAGTTTTACATTGACGTCAGTCAATGCGGCCCATCGCTGAGGTCGGACTAGAATCACTAGAACTTGCACTGTGGTCCGACTTGGACCACTAGAACTTGCACTGTGGTTCGACTTGGACCACTAGAACTTGCACTGTGGTCGGACTTGGACCGCTACTAGTACGAACTTACATGTCCAAGTAGATCTCTAACAGCGCCACCAGCAATCCGTAGTTCATAGTTATATCGTTTAAATATATCAGCAAGTTTGTTCATTTGCGGTGTAAATAACGCACGGAATTGATGGTTGTCAAATTTCGGTTTCTTTGCTTCCTCGTACGTGTCGTCACACTCCGCCATATTCAGACTGGATGACGCGAAACTCCTTTTAGTCATCTGACGGATTCGTTGAAACACGGACCTGCTTCTCAGAGTTACCCTTGTAAGGCGACTGAACATGGTACACCGTGTTACATGTCTCTTGCACAGAACATCCAAGATGACGCAACCATGTGCATATGTTTCACAATGTATCAGTCAATGTATGAAAAAAAAGCAGCAATGACAAACGAATATATATCTATATATACTAGTAAATGATAACCGATTTCTAGGAAAGTACAAGAAACTCTCGTTAAAACCGTGTCATTGGCAATCTTGATCAGGTATCCCCGAGCTCAAGTCGTCCATTTTGCGGAAATCCTGTGACTGCGCAAACTCAGCTGATTGACGCAAGAGTTATGGGTGAAACTATTGTATAAGCATGTATACGAACCAGACTAGGGGCAACATATTTTCACACTCAGACTTAACCTGTTCATTTGAACATTATAATACTAGTAATTACATAATCCTAATCATGCTCATTAATATAAATCGGATTGTCAATGTTTAATAATTCTGTAAACGATTCCATTATCACCCACAAACCACCCCATCCCAAATGGACCAGTCTTTGGCGCCATTTTCGGATACGATTTGTTATTATATTTAAACCGCAGTCCTTAAACTGTGATCAAACTCATCCTTGCAGCGTATTTTGCTATTTGGGTGTTACATTCCGAAAACAGTTTGAGTTGAAGTTGAGGTGAGTATAAAATGAATACTGGTCTGTTACATTTCACTTCAATTGCGTGCAGGACATCCCGATTTTCATGATCGACCGGACGATTGGGGATAAAAACAACAGAACTACCGGTAGTGATAGTAGATTCGGAGCAATCTGTATATTATTAACCGAAACAATAGTACATAACTCCCGTTGTTCATTCAGTCGTCTCCAGGAACCAGTGTCTCACGAGCAATCTTTCCATGAATGTGCATTGGAGAAAAGAAAAGGGTGAACCATTTCTAATATTGGGGGTGTTGAGGTAATTTTGTTTTTCATTTTAGGTGGGTGACCAATCAACTTTAAATAGAGTAGTAAATAAGTAAATAATAAAACACTTTTCAAAAATTATTTTTTTCTCACACTTACTTTGATGATTTTTGTTTTAAATGTGCCTACCTTTACCTGACCCTAGCATGATAAATTACAATATTATTTAAAGAGGCGATAACTGTCTCAAAATCAATTTTACATGCAAAAATAGTTATTGAAACCTGTCCAATGTAATCTCCAATGTACTGAATTATGTATGAGCTATTTGATATGTAAATGCATCGCTTATTTCAATCCTAATACTACTAATTAATACAAATTTTAATTTTCCACTATTTGTTAATGTTTGATACTGTATTCGTACAGTTGGCAGTGTGATTTTGATTTTTTTTCATAAGTTACACAAACACTGAATAGCCATGACGTAAAGAGCTTAGCAAATTTATTTATTGTTATCGCTGTTCAATAAGAACGTGGCTATACATAGTGCACAACACTAGATACTCAGCAAGTTAAATAAACCCAAAGTAAATAATAAAATGCGTAATAAACCAAAAATAAGTTGAGACAGCTATTGCTGAACTCAGAAAGCAATTTTCTGCACATTAGCAAACCTTGAACTACCCCCACTTGGTAATGGTTAGTTAGTAAAAACTTGATTTTATTATTCACATGTCCACAGGGACAGACAATTTGTACATTTACCTATCCCAGCTAAAATCTTCCTGTATGGGACAGGTGGACAGGTCTTGACTTACATAAAATATGAGTGATTTTAATGCTGCATGTTGGTGATGCATCTGTCTGATTACAAGGTGCACACCAAATAATGTGTAACAATAATTTTCATGAAATGGAATAGGTGGGCTGCTTACAGTCAAACTCAGCCATATAAAAATAGTCCAACTCGGCCAGTTGTAATCGCTTTATAAGTGTGAAGTGGCCGAGTTCTACCGCTGACCGAATACGGAGGACACTGGTGGCTGCATGATATTAGTGGTAAAAGGAGATAAATATCATTTTTTTCCACATTTTTGTCTGTAATGTTTTGAGAAATAATGCCTTATATTTAAAAGAAATTATAGAAAGAAATATAAGGATTTTTCACCAAAATGTTCAAAAAAGTTACTTTCATATCAAAATCAAACTTTTAGATCATCATGGATTGTGAAAGAATTGTTAAGTTGGCTGAAGATAACAAAGGAGATATGATTGATGTGGTTTTGAAGAGCATCACTAATGACCAAGTGAGTATTGGATGTGTATGATATCAATCTTTATGTACTGGATATCACTTTTGCCGCCTGATCTAGTCATGGAGGTAAAAAAAGAAGGAGCACTGACGCCTATTGTTTCCTTTGTGTACTAAGATAGTTGGCGATTGTTTGCCAAGCAAACAATGTGCTGTCCGTTTTCCTGTTATCTGTTTAATCCCTTAATGGGGATTACGTGGTTCAGAGTCTTTCGACAAACTTCAACAATCATCTGAATGAACTGCGCATGTGCAGAACCAGAGAAACAAACATGGCTTCGGGCGTAACACGAGTTCCTATCAAAATTCCCGATATAGATTTTCCTGCGGAAGAATGGGCAAAATTGGCCGTAGTTGGGAATGAACTGGATATTTTCGACAACCGCTCGCCAGATTTGACAGTCGTTTTCAAAAGCTGAGGATGCAAAGATTCTATAAAAAGTTAAATATTTTTGCGGAATTCTATGGATCATATAAATAAAGTGTTTCAAAAGCTGACTCATCAGAGAGCATAAAATATAGTCAATCTTCAACTAAAAACGGGATTAAATGTCCAAGTGTCTAGTTTCCGCTGTGTAGTGTGAATGGTGACCTCTTGTTTTCAAGAAAGGTCACTGCACATGAGTAACGACCTCATTTATGGTCTGCGCAACTGATTTAATATTTCATCGGAAAATTGTTTCTGTGTAATCTGAATATTACCGTCAGTACACTAGTTTAAACAATCTCCAACTATCATCGAGTTCAAAGACCAAGATAAGGGGCTTAACTTAGCAATAAACAATTGAATAGGCTTATTTTCCGTCAGTGCTCCTTCTTTTTTTACCTCCATGATCTAGTGTGGCAGATGCAAGAGTGTGTTAGCCATACGACGAAGGGCCGCTAAAGTCGTATGTATCCTGTCCATAAAGGTTTTATCATATGCCTCAGATGACCTTAAACACTGCGTATTGTAAAATGACATGTTTTGTTTAGATTGATAAAAAGCGGCCATGCTGGGCCTGCATGATATGGGTAATTATTGCCCAGATGTGAGGGCGCAACTTCAATAGCGTTACAAGGCCGGGGAATACTATGTATTGTAAATGCGCTAATTATTCACTGGGTTTTAATTTCACTATTTTTGCTGATAAGTAAAATCTGCTAAATTAAATCTACGCGAACATGTAAGATAACAATAAAACTAAATGTTTACTTATTAATAAGTGAAATTAAAACACAGTGACTATTCTCTAAACGTCAAAATAGTAAAATTAAATGTCAGTGAAAATAAGTGGTTTTACAGTATATGATAACAATGTATTCATGCTAGCAATGTATCATTGTACTATGATGGTTTGAACTTTTATAGATTTCCTTTCCGATGAGTAGGCAGTTGAGACTCAGTGTTTGAATGTAAATACCATATTTGCTCTATTAGAAGCACATCTCCTATAGAAGTGCATATAAACAAAACATTCCATTTGCTGTATACTAAATCAATGAAATATTACTCAATTTACTTTGTATTTTACGTATAGCACATATGCTACTAATAGAGAAAATATGATATATCGGTATACATGTACCTAGCAGTGAAAACAGTAGAATTCAGCCATCCCTAAAAACCTGCTTGAATACCGGTATGTTTTAAAGTAATAGACCAACATTCAAACATGTTATGATTATCTTCCTTTTATCTTCCTTCCTTTCAAAATGAGCAAAGATGCTGATTTGACATATTTTGTCTATTCGACACACAATGCGACAAACACATAGTGTAAATAGAATCATGTTACTGAAGACTGCTATTATCATTAAAATAACACAAATTATGCATCCAGATAGTACAGGATCACATCAACCTCTGCTACACAACTGTGGATGTGATCACTGTAATGCTTATGGTATTCTTGTGATTGTGGAAAATTGTTGAAATGTTAATGCACCAAGTTTTGATACACAACTTACAGCTTCATTCACTTGATAGTAATTGAATAACATGCTGTCTGTCTGTGATCTGTGTTAATCAATTAATACAAAATGATATTTGTTTAATTCTGTGTACCATTACTTTTTCATGTTTATATTCTAGTTAAAAGACACATATACATCATATATTATGAGAGGAAAGGGAGATCCAGTGACTTTACTAAGGGCCATTCTACTTGGTTCACCATGTACAACAACAGATGGTGTGTCTCGTACATTATGTCTGTATATTGAATCTATTAGGCTTTTATCTGGCAATGATATAGGTCATAAAACAGCATCACAATTGCTTGGAGTTCTTTTAATGCAGGTATGTTGTTGGAACTTCACAGATGCATCAAAGGCTTGATGCCCAATCAGTTTGCCTTGATGCCCAATCAGTTTGCCTTGATGCCCAATCAGTTTGCATTGATGCCCAATCAGTTTGCATTGATGCCCAATCAGTTTGCATTCATGCCCAATCAGTTTGCATTCATGCCCAATAAGTTTGCATTCATGCCCAATCAGTTTGCATTCATGCCCAATCAGTTTGCATTCATGCCCAATCAGTTTGCATTCATGCCCAATCAGTTTGCATTCATGCCCAATCAGTTTGCATTCATGCCCAATCAGGTTGCATTCATGCCCAATCAGTTTGCATTCATGCCCAATCAGTTTGCATTCATGCCCAATCAGTTTGCATTCATGCCCAATCAGTTTGCATTCATGCCCAATCAGTTTGCATTCATGCCCAATCAGTTTGCATTCATGCCCAATCAGTTTGCATTCATGCCCAATCAGTTTGCATTCATGCCCAATCAGTTTGCCTTGATGCCCAATCAGTTTGCATTGATGCCCAATAAGTTTGCCTTAATGCCCAATCAGTTTGCCTTGATACCCAATGAGTTTGCCTTGATGCCCAATCAGTTTGCATTCATGCCCAATCAGTTTGCCTTGATGCCCAATCAGTTTGCATTGATGCCCAATCAGTTTGCCTTGATACCCAATGAGTTTGCCTTGATGCCCAATCAGTTTGCCTTGATGCCCAATCAGTTTGCCTTGATGCCCAATCAGTTTGCATTCATGCCCAATCAGTTTGCATTCATGCCCAATCAGTTTGCATTCATGCCCAATAAGTTTGCATTCATGCCCAATCAGTTTGCATTCATGCCCAATCAGTTTGCATTCATGCCCAATCAGTTTGCATTCATGCCCAATCAGTTTGCATTCATGCCCAATCAGTTTGCATTCATGCCCAATCAGTTTGCATTCATGCCCAATCAGTTTGCATTCATGCCCAATCAGTTTGCATTCATGCCCAATCAGTTTGCCTTGATGCCCAATCAGTTTGCATTGATGCCCAATAAGTTTGCCTTAATGCCCAATCAGTTTGCCTTGATACCCAATGAGTTTGCCTTGATGCCCAATCAGTTTGCATTCATGCCCAATCAGTTTGCCTTGATGCCCAATCAGTTTGCATTGATGCCCAATAAGTTTGCCTTAATGCCCAATCAGTTTGCCTTAATGCCCATTCAGTTTGCCTTGATGCCCAGTCAGTTTGCCTTGATGCCCAATCAGTTTGCATTGATGCCCAATAAGTTTGCCTTGATGTCCAATCAGTTTGCCTTGATGCCCAATCAGTTTGCCTTGATGCCCAGTCAGTTTGCCTTGATGCCCAGTCAGTTTGCCTTGATGCCCAATCAGTTTGCCTTGATACCCAATGAGTTTGTATTGATGCCCAATGAGTTTGCCTTGATACCCAATCAGTTTGCCTTGATGCCCAGTCAGTTTGCCTTGATGCCCAGTCAGTTTGCCTTGATGCCCAATCAGTTTGCATTGATGCCCAATAAGTTTGCCTTGATGTCCAATCAGTTTGCCTTGATGCCCAATCAGTTTGCCTTGATGCCCAATCAGTTTGTATTGATGCCCAATGAGTTTGCCTTGATGCCCAATAAGTTTGCATTGATGCCCATTCAGTTTGTCTTGATGCCCAATAAGTTTGCCATGATGCCCAATCAGTTTGCCTTGATACCCAATGAGTTTGTATTGATGCCCAATGAGTTTGCCTTGATGCCCAATCAGTTTGCCTTGATGCCCAATAAGTTTGCATTGATGCCCATTCAGTTTGTCTTGATACCCAATGAGTTTGCCTTGATGCCCAATGAGTTTGCCTTGATACCCAATGAGTTTGCCTTGATGCCCAATCAGTTTGCCTTGATGCCCAATAAGTTTGCATTGATGCCCAATCAGTTTGCCTTGATGCCCAATGAGTTTGTCTTGATACCCAATAAGTTTGCCATGATGCCCAATCAGTTTGCCTTGATACCCAATGAGTTTGCCTTGATGCCCAATGAGTTTGCCTTGATACCCAATGAGTTTGCCTTGATGCCCAATGAGTTTGCCTTGATACCCAATGAGTTTGCCATGATGCCCATTCAGTTTGCCTTGATGCCCAATAAGTTTGCATTGATGCCCAATGAGTTTGCCTTGATACCCAATCAGTTTGCCTTGATGCCCAATCAGTTTGCCTTGATGCCCAATAAGTTTGCCTTGATGCCCAATCAGTTTGCCTTGATGCCCAATGAGTTTGCCTTGATACCCAATGAGTTTGCCATGATGCCCATTCAGTTTGCCTTGATGCCCAATAAGTTTGCATTGATGCCCAATGAGTTTGCCTTGATACCCAATCAGTTTGCCTTGATGCCCAATCAGTTTGCCTTGATGCCCAATAAGTTTGCCTTGATACCCAATCAGTTTGCCTTGATGCCCAATCAGTTTGCCTTGATGCCCAATAAGTTTGCATTGATGCCCAATCAGTTTGCCTTGATACCCAATCAGTTTGCCTTGATGCCCAATCAGTTTGCCTTGATACCCAATCAGTTTGCCTTGATGCCCAATCAGTTTGCCTTGATGCCCAATCAGTTTGCCTTGATGCCCAGTCAGTTTGCCCTGATGCCCAATCAGTTTGCCCTGATGCCCAATCAGTTTGCCTTGATGCCCAATCAGTTTGCCTTGATGCCCATTCAGTTTGCCTTGATGCCCAATAAGTTTGCATTGATGCCCAATGAGTTTGCCTTGATACCCAATGAGTTTGCCTTGATGCCCAATCAGTTTGCCATGATGCCAAATCAGTTTGCCTTGATGCCCAATCAGTTTGTCTTGATGCCCAATCAGTTTGCCATAAAGCCCAATCAGTTTGCCATGATGCCCAATCAGTTTGCCTTGATGCCCAATCAGTTTGCCATAAAGCCCAATCAGTTTGCCATGATGCCCAATCAGTTTGCCATGATGCCCAATCAGTTTGCCATAAAGCCCAATCAGTTTGCCATGATGCCCAATCAGTTTGCCATGATGTCCAATCAGTTTGCCATGATGCCCAATCAGTTTGCCATGATGCCCAATCAGTTTGCCTTGATGCCCAATCAGTTTGCCATGATGCCCAATCAGTTTGCCATGATGCCCAATCAGTTTGCCTTGATGCCCAGTCAGTTTGCCTTGATGCCCAATCAGTTTGCCTTGATGCTCAGTGAGTTTGCCATGATGCCCAATCAGTTTGCCTTGATGCCCAATCAGTTTGCCTTGATGCCCAATCAGTTTGCCTTGGTGCTCAATGAGTTTGCCTTGATGCCCAATCAGTTTGCCTTGATGCCCAATCAGTTTGCCTTGATGCCCAATGAGTTTGCCATGATGCCCAATCAGTTTGCCTTGATGCCCAATCAGTTTGCCATGATGCCCAATCAGTTTGCCTTGATGTCCAGTCAGTTTGCCTTGATGCCCAATCAGTTTGCCTTGATGCCCAATCAGTTTGCCTTGATGCTCAATCACTTTGCCTTGATGCCCAATCAGTTTGCCTTGATGCCCAGTCAGTTTGCCTTGATGCCCAATCAGTTTGCCTTGATGCCCAGTCAGTTTGCCTTGATGCCCAATCAGTTTGCCTTGATGCCCAGTCAGTTTGCCTTGATGCCCAATCAGTTTGCCTTGATGCCCAATCAGTTTGCATTGATGCCCAATGAGTTTGCCATGATGCCCAATGAGTTTGCCATGATGCCCAATCAGTTTGCCTTGATGCCCAATCAGTTTGCCATGATGCCCAATCAGTTTGCCTTGATGCCCAGTCAGTTTGCCTTGATACCCAATGAGTTTGCCTTGATGCCCAATCAGTTTGCCATGATGCCAAATCAGTTTGCCTTGATGCCCAATCAGTTTGCCTTGATGCCCAATCAGTTTGCATTGATGCCCAATCAGTTTGCCTTGATGCCCAATCAGTTTGTCTTGATGCCCAATCAGTTTGCCATAAAGCCCAATCAGTTTGCCATGATGCCCAATCAGTTTGCCTTGATGCCCAATCAGTTTGCCATAAAGCCCAATCAGTTTGCCTTGATGCCCAATCAGTTTGCCATGATGCCCAATCAGTTTGCCATGATGCCCAATCAGTTTGCCATAAAGCCCAATCAGTTTGCCATGATGCCCAATCAGTTTGCCATGATGTCCAATCAGTTTGCCATGATGCCCAATCAGTTTGCCATGATGCCCAATCAGTTTGCCTTGATGCCCAATCAGTTTGCCATGATGCCCAATCAGTTTGCCATGATGCCCAATCAGTTTGCCTTGATGCCCAGTCAGTTTGCCTTGATGCCCAATCAGTTTGCCTTGATGCTCAGTGAGTTTGCCATGATGCCCAATCAGTTTGCCTTGATGCCCAATCAGTTTGCCTTGATGCCCAATCAGTTTGCCTTGGTGCTCAATGAGTTTGCCTTGATGCCCAATCAGTTTGCCTTGATGCCCAATCAGTTTGCCTTGATTCCCAATGAGTTTGCCATGATGCCCAATCAGTTTGCCTTGATGCCCAATCAGTTTGCCATGATTCCCAATCAGTTTGCCTTGATGTCCAGTCAGTTTGCCTTGATGCCCAATCAGTTTGCCTTGATGCCCAATCAGTTTGCCTTGATGCCCAATCAGTTTGCCTTGATGCCCAATCAGTTTGCCTTGATGCCCAGTCAGTTTGCCTTGATGCCCAATCAGTTTGCCTTGATGCCCAATCAGTTTGCCTTGATGCCCAGTCAGTTTGCCTTGATGCCCAATCAGTTTGCCTTGATGCCCAGTCAGTTTGCCTTGATGCCCAATCAGTTTGCCTTGATGCCCAATCAGTTTGCATTGATGCCCAATGAGTTTGCCATGATGCCCAATGAGTTTGCCATGATGCCCAATCAGTTTGCCTTGATACCCAATCAGTTTGCCTTGATGCCCAATCAGTTTGCCTTGATGCCCAATCAGTTTGCCTTGATGCCCAATCAGTTTGCCTTGATGCCCAGTCAGTTTGCCCTGATGCCCAATCAGTTTGCCTTGATGCCCAATCAGTTTGCCATGATGCCCAATCAGTTTGCCTTGATGCCCAATGAGTTTGCCTTGATACCCAATCAGTTTGCCTTGATGCCCAATCAGTTTGCCATGATGCCAAATCAGTTTGCCTTGATGCCCAATCAGTTTGCCTTGATGCCCAATCAGTTTGTCTTGATGCCCATTCAGTTTGCCTTGATGCCCAATAAGTTTGCATTGATGCCCAATGAGTTTGCCTTGATACCCAATGAGTTTGCCTTGATGCCCAATCAGTTTGCCATGATGCCAAATCAGTTTGCCTTGATGCCCAATCAGTTTGCCTTGATGCCCATTCAGTTTGCCTTGATGCCCAATAAGTTTGCATTGATGCCCAATGAGTTTGCCTTGATACCCAATGAGTTTGCCTTGATGCCCAATCAGTTTGCCATGATGCCAAATCAGTTTGCCTTGATGCCCAATCAGTTTGTCTTGATGCCCAATCAGTTTGCCATAAAGCCCAATCAGTTTGCCATGATGCCCAATCAGTTTGCCTTGATGCCCAATCAGTTTGCCATAAAGCCCAATCAGTTTGCCATGATGCCCAATCAGTTTGCCATGATGCCCAATCAGTTTGCCATAAAGCCCAATCAGTTTGCCATGATGCCCAATCAGTTTGCCATGATGTCCAATCAGTTTGCCATGATGCCCAATCAGTTTGCCATGATGCCCAATCAGTTTGCCTTGATGCCCAATCAGTTTGCCATGATGCCCAATCAGTTTGCCATGATGCCCAATCAGTTTGCCTTGATGCCCAGTCAGTTTGCCTTGATGCCCAATCAGTTTGCCTTGATGCTCAGTGAGTTTGCCATGATGCCCAATCAGTTTGCCTTGATGCCCAATCAGTTTGCCTTGATGCCCAATCAGTTTGCCTTGGTGCTCAATGAGTTTGCCTTGATGCCCAATCAGTTTGCCTTGATGCCCAATCAGTTTGCCTTGATGCCCAATGAGTTTGCCATGATGCCCAATCAGTTTGCCTTGATGCCCAATCAGTTTGCCATGATGCCCAATCAGTTTGCCTTGATGTCCAGTCAGTTTGCCTTGATGCCCAATCAGTTTGCCTTGATGCCCAATCAGTTTGCCTTGATGCTCAATCAGTTTGCCTTGATGCCCAATCAGTTTGCCTTGATGCCCAGTCAGTTTGCCTTGATGCCCAATCAGTTTGCCTTGATGCCCAGTCAGTTTGCCTTGATGCCCAATCAGTTTGCCTTGATGCCCAGTCAGTTTGCCTTGATGCCCAATCAGTTTGCCTTGATGCCCAATCAGTTTGCATTGATGCCCAATGAGTTTGCCATGATGCCCAATCAGTTTGCCTTGATGCCCAATCAGTTTGCCATGATGCCCAATCAGTTTGCCTTGATGCCCAGTCAGTTTGCCTTGATACCCAATGAGTTTGCCTTGATGCCCAATCAGTTTGCCATGATGCCAAATCAGTTTGCCTTGATGCCCAATCAGTTTGTCTTGATGCCCAATCAGTTTGCCATAAAGCCCAATCAGTTTGCCATGATGCCCAATCAGTTTGCCTTGATGCCCAATCAGTTTGCCATAAAGCCCAATCAGTTTGCCATGATGCCCAATCAGTTTGCCATGATGCCCAATCAGTTTGCCATGATGCCCAATCAGTTTGCCATAAAGCCCAATCAGTTTGCCATGATGCCCAATCAGTTTGCCATGATGCCCAATCAGTTTGCCTTGATGCCCAATCAGTTTGCCATGATGCCCAATCAGTTTGCCTTGATGCCCAGTCAGTTTGCCTTGATGCCCAATCAGTTTGCCTTGATGCTCAGTGAGTTTGCCATGATGCCCAATCAGTTTGCCTTGATGCCCAATCAGTTTGCCTTGATGCCCAATCAGTTTGCCTTGGTGCTCAATGAGTTTGCCTTGATGCCCAATCAGTTTGCCTTGATGCCCAATCAGTTTGCCTTGATGCCCAATGAGTTTGCCATGATGCCCAATCAGTTTGCCTTGATGCCCAATCAGTTTGCCATGATGCCCAATCAGTTTGCCTTGATGTCCAGTCAGTTTGCCTTGATGCCCAATCAGTTTGCCTTGATGCCCAATCAGTTTGCCTTGATGCCCAATCAGTTTGCCTTGATGCCCAATCAGTTTGCCTTGATGCCCAGTCAGTTTGCCTTGATGCCCAATCAGTTTGCCTTGATGCCCAATCAGTTTGCCTTGATGCCCAGTCAGTTTGCCTTGATGCCCAATGAGTTTGCCTTGATGCCCAGTCAGTTTGCCTTGATGCCCAATCAGTTTGCCTTGATGCCCAATCAGTTTGCATTGATGCCCAATGAGTTTGCCATGATGCCCAATGAGTTTGCCATGATGCCCAATCAGTTTGCCTTGATGCCCAATCAGTTTGTCTTGATGCCCAATCAGTTTGCCATAAAGCCCAATCAGTTTGCCATGATGCCCAATCAGTTTGCCTTGATGCCCAATCAGTTTGCCATAAAGCCCAATCAGTTTGCCATGATGCCCAATCAGTTTGCCATGATGCCCAATCAGTTTGCCATAAAGCCCAATCAGTTTGCCATGATGCCCAATCAGTTTGCCATGATGTCCAATCAGTTTGCCATGATGCCCAATCAGTTTGCCATGATGCCCAATCAGTTTGCCTTGATGCCCAATCAGTTTGCCATGATGCCCAATCAGTTTGCCATGATGCCCAATCAGTTTGCCTTGATGCCCAGTCAGTTTGCCTTGATGCCCAATCAGTTTGCCTTGATGCTCAGTGAGTTTGCCATGATGCCCAATCAGTTTGCCTTGATGCCCAATCAGTTTGCCTTGATGCCCAATCAGTTTGCCTTGGTGCTCAATGAGTTTGCCTTGATGCCCA
Organism: Saccoglossus kowalevskii; assembly: GCF_978046115.1. Lineage (NCBI taxonomy): Eukaryota > Metazoa > Hemichordata > Enteropneusta > Harrimaniidae > Saccoglossus > Saccoglossus kowalevskii. Next base: position 11,350,598 of record NC_140650.1, on the reverse strand, counting down.
ATCAGTTTGCCTTGATGCCCAATCAGTTTGCCTTGATGCCCAATGAGTTTGCCATGATGCCCAATCAGTTTGCCTTGATGCCCAATCAGTTTGCCATGATGCCCAATCAGTTTGCCTTGATGTCCAGTCAGTTTGCCTTAATGCCCAATCAGTTTGCCTTGATGCCCAATCAGTTTGCCTTGATGCTCAATCAGTTTGCCTTGATGCCCAATCAGTTTGCCTTGATGCCCAGTCAGTTTGCCTTGATGCCCAATCAGTTTGCCTTGATGCCCAGTCAGTTTGCCTTGATGCCCAATCAGTTTGCCTTGATGCCCAGTCAGTTTGCCTTGATGCCCAATCAGTTTGCCTTGATGCCCAATCAGTTTGCATTGATGCCCAATGAGTTTGCCATGATGCCCAATCAGTTTGCCTTGATGCCCAATCAGTTTGCCATGATGCCCAATCAGTTTGCCTTGATGCCCAGTCAGTTTGCCTTGATACCCAATGAGTTTGCCTTGATGCCCAATCAGTTTGCCATGATGCCAAATCAGTTTGCCTTGATGCCCAATCAGTTTGTCTTGATGCCCAATCAGTTTGCCATAAAGCCCAATCAGTTTGCCATGATGCCCAATCAGTTTGCCTTGATGCCCAATCAGTTTGCCATAAAGCCCAATCAGTTTGCCATGATGCCCAATCAGTTTGTCATGATGCCCAATCAGTTTGCCATGATGCCCAATCAGTTTGCCATAAAGCCCAATCAGTTTGCCATGATGCCCAATCAGTTTGCCATGATGCCCAATCAGTTTGCCTTGATGCCCAATCAGTTTGCCATGATGCCCAATCAGTTTGCCTTGATGCCCAGTCAGTTTGCCTTGATGCCCAATCAGTTTGCCTTGATGCTCAGTGAGTTTGCCATGATGCCCAATCAGTTTGCCTTGATGCCCAATCAGTTTGCCTTGATGCCCAATCAGTTTGCCTTGGTGCTCAATGAGTTTGCCTTGATGCCCAATCAGTTTGCCTTGATGCCCAATCAGTTTGCCTTGATGCCCAATGAGTTTGCCATGATGCCCAATCAGTTTGCCTTGATGCCCAATCAGTTTGCCATGATGCCCAATCAGTTTGCCTTGATGTCCAGTCAGTTTGCCTTGATGCCCAATCAGTTTGCCTTGATGCCCAATCAGTTTGCCTTGATGCCCAATCAGTTTGCCTTGATGCCCAATCAGTTTGCCTTGATGCCCAGTCAGTTTGCCTTGATGCCCAATCAGTTTGCCTTGATGCCCAATCAGTTTGCCTTGATGCCCAGTCAGTTTGCCTTGATGCCCAATGAGTTTGCCTTGATGCCCAGTCAGTTTGCCTTGATGCCCAATCAGTTTGCCTTGATGCCCAATCAGTTTGCATTGATGCCCAATGAGTTTGCCATGATGCCCAATGAGTTTGCCATGATGCCCAATCAGTTTGCCTTGATGCCCAATCAGTTTGCCATGATGCCCAATCAGTTTGCCTTGATGCCCAATCAGTTTGCCTTGATGCCAAGGCAACTTTATTAATTTGGGAGTTGAAAATTTGTTCCCTCTCAACTCTGAAGTGCAAGCCTAGTCAAATATTTATATTTTTTTACACAGAAATTCAACTCATCCATAGAATTATAAATCATTTTCCAGTGTCCTAAGACTGGCTTACCTACCAAAATTACAAATCAAATTTTAAAAAAAATTCATAGCGTATATCAAGGTGTGTGTTTTCCTTTCCATACTGCCAGTGTTCTTTTTACTCTCCTAGGTGGATGTATTGCCAGCTAAATGCCTTGCTGAATTAGCCAATAACTTTGTTGATTCGGTGAAGACTGGAGAAATCAGAAATGGAAAGTGAGTAGTGAGTGAAGTGCAATGTAATAATGAAGTTTTGGTAACTGATAAATCTCACTACATGTTTGGTAGAGGTTTTTAACTTTATTTTTAATCCACTTTGTCGGTAAACTGGTCAGTATTCTTGCTGGTAAGCCAGTCGGAAATTCATTCTGGTCAGTAATCTACCCTGTCTGTAAACCAGTCAGTGATCCATCTTGTCAGTAAAGTAATCAACCGTGTTGGTTAACTGGTCTTGAGTTGCATTAAACTATTTTTTCTTGTTAACAGAGCATTTGTATTGTTTCCTAAAATCCTCTCATCCATTGGTACAAAGGCCACTGTTTGTTACGGCAACAACGACATGACGGGTGCCGATTATAGTTCACATATATTGAATATTTTGTGCTCTGCAAAGTAAGTTTCCAACTATAATTGTTTTTGAATTATAAAACTAAGTTGTATTTATTTTGATCATTTTTCAATCCAAAATGGCAATCAAGGTAAATCTTAATGCTATAATGAGAGAAATCACAAAGTCATTGTCTCCATGGAAGCAGCATCTTTTTATTTGCTTTTTGTCATTTATTTGGTGGAGCATAACATTAGCAAAATATTGAGAATTTGTTGTGTGTTTAAATTTTCCACATCTGTGCAAGTTAGCTGACTCCATCTTTAATATCATACAGTTGGAACAATAAAGTACATTGAATATTTGTCTTCATTACAGATGGCATCCTGATTGTGTTACACATCTTGCTGCCATGTTTAGGTAACAAATCAATTTATTGGTTCATCTTAAAACATGTATTTGACTAAGTAATTTTTCTGAAAAACACTACTTGCATGTAATGCAATGCCACAATTCATAATGTTACAGAATAGAGTTCTTATGTTAAATTGAATTATTTAATTTTTGCTGCATGTAAATATACAGTTCTATTTGGAACCGGTTGATTTGCATATTAATAAATGTGACAATAAATTTCTATGTAAAATCAGAAATCGGTTGATATGGGGATCACTGAATGTCATATTTTTTTGCTTTTTTTTTAGAGATGTACCTTTGACCAACGAGGAATTACAATTTGTTATTGATAAAATATTGAGGATGTTTAAAAGCATGGATTTACAAGAATTACCTCCTCTGATCTACCAATTATTACTACTTTCTACAAAGGTAACAATATTCCAGTTCTTAGTCTAAAATAGTAACATATAGTTTACTTTGTTGTTTTGATAAATGAATGATTTGTATTATACTACCATTAGGTATCATGTACTGTAAAACTAAATCTTCCGGCAGAAATATTTTTATTGAAGAGCAAAATTTCATTCTTTTTATGTTCTACTTAGCATGTCACGATTACTGTAAAACATGTCCTTTTAGCGAATTTGGCGAGATAACTGATTCGATAGTTCAAGATGTCGCTAATGACTTTATTATTAATTCAAAATGGCCACCAAACAACGTGTTTTTTCTCCACACACACTTTGTAAACAATACAAAAAATACAAAATACAATACAAAAAACGTACTGACATGATAGATACACTTAATTAAAAAAATAAATTAACACAAAAAAAATATACGTATTCGTTGTGGTCATTATTTTATGAAAGTGATACCTCATCACATTTGTTTTGACACGCGACAGACAAGCATTGTGAAAACAGGAAATACACAATGACAAGATAGATTCACTAAATCAACAATTCGCTATTACGTCATTTTAAAACATTTCGCTAAAATTGCATGTCGCTTTTTCAACACGTTTTACAGTATTTCTATGCTGTATTACATTGAGAGGTCAAAATATGTGCTATGTTTGGAAATATTCAGTTTAAAATGTCGTGCCCAGTTGGCGTGCAGCATTGGACGAGACTCTCAGCAACAACCAGGGATAAAAGACTGGTTCAATTCAGAATGACACCTATATGATAAATCTATCAGTAATATACTAGTATCTTATTGTTTTGTTTCAGGGTCACAAGAGACTGGTACTGGAAGGAGTATCAACATTCTTTTGTCAACAAGATAATATCTGTAGAGCACAAAATCATTCGGAATATAGGTAAATTTTAAATATTTTTGGAATGCTTTCCCATTGACTGATTACTGAAAATTTGTGAATTTTCAAGATAGGTTGTCCCTTATTAGATTTGGGAAAAATCTTGATCTGGTTGTCATGGGTACAGGAATATTTGGAAGGACTTTTCATTATTGTCAGATAGGGTTATTGTAAGGATAAGTATTTTGCATTTCTTGGAATGCCTTTTTGTTTTACATGTTGCATATATTATCACTATAGTGAGGAAGTAAGCAGTGTATCACAGGACCAGTTAAGACATATAGAGGGCACAGTGATCTTACACGTAACATTTGCTGTAAAACAAGATCAAGAACTAGGCAGAGAGTTCATCAAATATTTAAAGGTATTAAAATGATATTTTTTAATTTTGTTTTAAGTTTCAATTAACTAAAAAAAAATTAAATGCTGGCTAAAAAGTTAAAATTGTATTACAGTTTGTTAACCTGAGTCACATCATAAGTAGTATTGGTCCAAAGATATGAACCATTGATTTCTGAATTGAGGTACGCACGCACGCACACATGCATGTGAACATTCAAACATTCTAAGTTGACCCATATAGTCAGTCAGGCAATTGTGTATTGATAACATTATCTCAAAATCAGACATGATTGCAATATGTTATCAGATAGATCCTATTACGTTTCCATTCTATCAGAGCCAAACTCCTGCTCCTCTCACCTATTGTTTCCAATTGCGCTTACACGGTTGGGACCAAATGAGAGCCGAGATCTACCAAAATTCAATCCAGTTTGTTCTGAGCCGAACGAAACTGCTTCTCAATTACTTAGTATGAAAATGGCTGAAAATAATTTTGGTGTCGTGCTTGTGTTGTTTCTCTACATGGCATGATGCATGTCAAAGAAGGCGAGCAAGGATGCAGCGAATGATTATTGCCCAATGAACGGCTCTTATTTTTGCAATCATGGGTACTACCATTCGTTCATCTACAGTTATATGCATTTTTGCTGGCTTGAGCCGTATGGCTCCAATAAAATGCTGTTGTGTAAACACACCATATGTGAATACTCTCTGCCAGGCTACTAACATTGTTTTGCTTACAGGCTGGTCAACAAGGCTCATCTGCTAAGATTGTTACTGCATTCAATATGGCTTTAGCATTGTCCGTTGCACGAATACATAGATTTGAAGAACCAGTGAGTATTAACTATTATTTTACATCTGTCCCCATAAGTTACAGCGTGCAGTAATTTTGCGGTATTTTATGGGGCATTTTCATCCTACCATATTAGAAAATGCGAATTCCAAATATGGAATGATTACGCACGTAAGTGTCCTCTAATAATAAATACAAACATGAAAAGAAAAGATGTATAATAATAAGGTTATTACGAGGATACCTCAAAGTATGCTCTCAGACAGTACGCCATCGCATCGACCTCAACTGCTCCTGCTGTACTGTCTTCATGCATGCTTTGAGGTATTCCCGTAATAACCTCGTATTATGTTCTACTTTTGATATCACACTTTCAGATGTAGTTCTGATTGGTTACAACAATAAAAGCATGATATATTTTTGATACATCAAAGTAATAAAAGTAGTGCATTAATAACTTTCAAAACCATCATCAATGCCACAGAAATGTTTAATGACAATGTCAACATTGCACTGAGGCTCTTTATTGGCCTAGGCAAACCACGTTATAAATGCCAAGAGAGTGTATTTGGTTGCTGGTATAAAAACTCTCAAGGAAAATTAGTAAGTGATATAGCAAATAATCACCAAGTGAGGCGAGGTGAGGCGAGGCGAGTATTTGTCCCCAACATTTTTTTCCAGAAAGATCTTCTAAATTGCTTAATACTCAAGTGTACCATTTTATAATATATCGCTGTATATCGGAGAATTCCCACACAATAATTGTTTATTTCATATTGCCATCACTAAATTCCCAATTTTCTCAATATCTTTCCTATCTTTCCAGGCCCTGCAGGTTATATCAATGTACATACTGATAATGTCTTATGTCTGAGTTAAACGATGTAAAACAGAATGCACATGTCCAAAGGGATTTTGTCACAAAATTTGCAATAAATTTCATTGTATCAGTTCAGTTAATAGATATTTAAGCCAGTTTATTAAGTTTTTGCCCGAAATGCAGTACTTCTCATACCTGATAAATTAACATAAATTAGTAATATAAGGTTATTACAAAGATACCTCAAAATATGCACGAAGACAGTACAGCAGGAGTATCAACTGGTGGCAGCTATGTTTGTTTTTATTATTAGAGTACGCTTACGTGCGTAATCATTTTATATTTGGAATTCGCATTTCCTAATATGGTAGTATGAAAATACCCCGTAAAATACCGCAAAATTACGGCACGCTGTAACACGGGGACAGATGTATAATAATAATATTTAAACATAGTTGCTAGACATTGCACTGAATTATTTGATCACTGCGATAAACGATTTCTACAGACTGCTACAATGTTTCCATCATATTGAAATCATAAATTCACAATTGCTATTTTGTATGAAAATTAGTATTGACATTTCTGTTATCCATTTCAGGTTTTTGATTTTTTAAAAACTGCTATTTTGAAGAGTTATAAAGACGAAGATAAAAAGAAGTCGTCAAAGTGGATAGAAGGTACGTATTATGCATTCATTGACTTTATGAATATACACATGTATCTATCACTCCTGCCACTAATACAGTCTTCAAATCCATGTAACACTATACTTGCAAGGAACTTCAAGTTGGTAAACTGGCACAGCCATGGCAATTTTATCGTTTTATATGTTAGTTGCCTTTGTGAACGAATTTATAGAATCTCCCACATTGGTGCGTAATTTCCACGACTTGTCTGTTCTGCTGCGCCCTCTATAGTTGTCACCACATTTTTGAGGTGGTAAATATGCTAATGAGTATCTTGAATTGTAAGCTGCAACCAATGAGAAGGCAGCGTTTGATCTTACTATTCATATCTCACACATGATCCTGACACACAGAATTTTGTAAGTGTTCTACTCTCCCAATCCATTACTGCATGTCTTGAATAGTTAACAGCAATGAATATGCTTCAGAATTGAACAGTCAGGGGAATTTTGCATCGGACCAAGATTTGAAAGAAAGAAAAAAGTTATAAAATTGCCAGTCTAAGATCTGGAGAGAATAAGTTGCTATAAATTATCTCTATTATGTATGAAGGTATATATTATATAGACTATAAAAATACATCAGAGGCTAGTGATTCAAGCATTTGGATTCTGATCCTGTATTTACATGTTTCAGTAATGAGAGCTGTTCTTGCTTGGTTTGCAGATGCACGTCTATTTTATTTTGTAATCCAAATGCAATACTGATTTTGGATACCTTTGCCCATAACTTTTGTTTTCAAGATTCTGTCAAACATTTCTTATTGATCGTAATTTCTCTGTTTTTATTCTTTCCATTCCCTGCATCTATGAAATGATGACTGATTTTTCGCTAGCACATTATAGTGAGAAATACATCAGTTCAACATGGCTGACCGGTGGCCATTTTTTCTACAATGCCTACTCATATACACATTTTTATAACCAGATCTGTTTCATTTGAACTGTGCATGACCATATGTATTGGATTATAAATACCCTTTTATTTAATCTCTACAATTACAGCACAGCACTTTCACATATCGTAGTTTCAAACCCTTTACATCATTTACGTTGTCTTGTTTACTTACATACATTGCTAAGATGTGTGGTCAGCTGTTGAGCTATATACCGTACATATGACATGTTACATGTTTATTCTTTCAGAGCTAGTTCCAGAATCATTCAGTGTTAGTGATCAAGTTTTAGAGACAGTTCAAAACAGGTACTTCTTAATTAATCTATGTTGGTAGAATTTGGTGAACTGACCAAATGCCTATCTACTTAAAAATTGATAATTCAATTCCTGATTCCTGAATTACCACAGGCACGATGCAATTCTTTTTGTGTATGCGTAACTTACCTAGCAATGTCTCGGGTAATACAAATATATAGAAGGTCAAAAGACAACCCATGAAAAAGACATTGGCATATTTGAAACATTTTTTAAAAGATTATGAAATGATCATGAATGGGCACGAAAAGATACAGCTAGAAGAACTATATAAGACAGCTGAAAACCTTTCCAGTTGAAAAAATTGTTTTTGCAAAGATAATGTACTTGTTGTTGTTTTTTGCTGAGTGAATTTGATGGTGACATACTTTTTTAACCCCAAAAATCTGAAGATATATCCTTCTATAGTCAAAGAAAATTTTAATGTTGATTTTTCTTGTTCAAGGGCTAATACAAGTTTGTTCAAATATGATGGTTTTTATTTGAGAGAATGATTACGATGCGAGTTGGAAATATGATTCTGCGTGTTCAGAATATTCTTTCTGCAGTGAAATCTGTCCTACCTGCCAGTTTGTTGACCTCAGATCACAAATGAGAAATTGGCAAATTCAGGAATTAGGAATTGGGGAATGATAGTTTCTGCATTTTCTCTATAAGTTTACCCTTTTTCTAACTCTTAATAATAATAATAATAATGAAATGTAATGTGGTTGTTTTCAGTTTGTATGGTTGGGATCATGTTAACCAGGGTTTAGTGCAACTTGGATTTACTCTAATGGACTCATTTGGTCCCAGACCTGGTGCTTTTGGCAAAACGTTGGGTGAGTATTTTCAACCATTTCATTATTTTGTAATTGTTTGGTAATTCTTTGTAATTGTATTTGGAGATTTATTGCCTTTCCTGTAGTAAAATGGAAGGAGCATGAATTTTGTTGTTGTTGGTTTCTCTTTCATTTCACTCACATTAGTAACCATTAACATCTGCGCTAGAAATTAACAACATTTCTTTCTTAATTTTGAGTCTTGCATCATGAAATTTGAAAAGACTAATCATGCCATGTGTTCATATTTATTATAGAGAGCATTCCTAGTTCTCAGCACAAGACACCAAATCAAAAGGCATGTGACCTTGGTGCTAAGGTATTGTTGAATACTTTTAAAGCGCATGACGTGGTTCGATCTGAAATATTGGAACAAATATTGAACCGAGTAGTGACAAAGGCCACCACACCTGTTAGCCACTATATAGGTAAGGTATAAGATACTGGTATGAAAGTGTGTGATACATGTATACGATGAAAATCACTCAAATTGGAGAGGTCATGTGAATTGCAAGATAATCGCAAAATCACACAACAAATCAACATTACTAGAAATTTTAATGCACAACTAGTCTGATAAGAACAGATTTGCATTTATTCAAATTGTTTTTATAGTGCTTTTTTGAAAAGCTAGTAAACATGCCTATGCATTTTTTAATGAGACAATAAATGTCTTGCATATGTAATCAAACCTTTTCAATCATTCACAGTGTTTTATTATCTTATTTGTTGAGAATACATTCGATTCATGCACACAAAATGGAGCCACTTTTAAACGATCACAAAATGGGAGTTACCGGTAGCTTGTCATGGAATCCTTATCGCATATTGAGTGTATGTGGTTATAAGGGTTGCATACCTTTATCAATCTTTAGTAAGATATTATATGCAGTATGAAATACTGGAATAAACAAATAAAAACTAAGTTTCTGATCATTTTTGATAACCTGTTTTATCATATTTAGTTCCTGTTCAGACGCAGTCTGAAAACGGGGACTTATGTTTTGACCTCCATGTGTCCGTGCGTGCATGTGACCTGTATCTTAGAAATGCCTGGACCAATCACAATCAAACTTCACACATACATCATACATGATATTATACATATGCCATTCAATTTGTTTCACGATCTGATTCAAGATGGCCGAATAGCGGCCATTTTTGTGTTAAAAATCATCAAAATCAAACATTTTTCGGCTGTTTACAGATGGATTTTGTTCAAACTTGGTATATACATTAGACATTATGGGACCTTGATGCAAATAATTTTGTTTTTCAGATTAGATTCAAAATGGCCGACTGGTGGCCATTTTGTTTTAATGAATAGGCTTCTAGACCCATATCTCCGACTTGTTTTGAATGATTATGTTCAAATTTTAAATATTCATTATACATCATGTCATACATATACGGATATATTGGTTTGACAGTCCTTTTTAAAGTGGCCAAATGATGGCTATTTTTGTGCTAAAAAAATTATCAAATATCAAGCATTTCTTGCATTTATGGATGGATTTTGATCAAACTTAGTACATACATTAGACATTACAGGTTGCTGATGCACATCATTTTATTTTTCAGATTGGATTCAAAATGGCTGACTGGCAACCATTCAGTTTTAATGATTGAGCTTCTAGAGCCATATCTCTTAAATGCTTTGACTGATTATATTCAAATTTTATATATTCGTTATACATCATGTGTTATATATATATATATATATATATATATATACGTGTATTCAAAATGGCTGATTTTGAATGCTGTTCCAGAGCAATATCTCTCAATATGGACAAGTACTTGTTTGACGATCAGATACAAATGTCAATCATTTTAATGTTAAAAAATCATATTCCTGACATGGTTATATTCCAGCTAAACATTTTTTTATTACTATAAACAAAACTATATATTTTAAATTTTATAACTAACGGGGACTGTGCCATGCATGGCTTGTTTTATAGAACTGTTTTCAAGCACTGTCAAATCAGCACCACAGATTTTACTGGAATCTTTATCTGTGGTTCGTGAAGCGATTGATTACTTGGCATATTTACCAACAACATCAGCTGAAGGTTTATTGAAGGCTGTACAACCATTGATGAAAATAAGTATCACACTTAAAGACTCTCTCATATTGATTCTTAGAAAGGCTATGTTTTCAAGGTGAGGACAGATACTGTAAATTCCCAAATTGTCACTGCTACAAATTGTCATGATTTCAGGCTTGCATGGCATTTGTGAAGACATTTTGCGAAAGTAACTGAGACTCCATGATTCCCAGAGAAGTTTTCAGTGTACTAAATGTCATAATTTTCACAGACTCATGAACTTTTCTTTCATGAAATTGAAGGATTTTATAGCAGTGTGCTGTAGCTCTATACTTTCAAAGTGCATTTATATGCCAGGATTTGGATATCACCTCAAATAGGGGGCTACACTAACTTTTTTCAGACCTGCCACTATGTACTGGGGACTCTACACAACACTACTTCTTTTCCTGAGAAAGAAGACTCTTGCCTGTATGTGTTATGGGGGTATGTGTTTTACAGAAAGTGGAAAAACAAATATCATTTTTGTTGCGAAAGTCCCTTATACAAACATTTGAAAGAAAAATTTCTTTCCCCTGACTATTACAAATAACCATCATTTATAAAATTTGTTTTTTTTTTACTTTTAAATTCTCATAACCTATTTTTTTATCAAAGTATATATTCCATGGTTTAAAAATAAGAGACAATATTATTTCCAATTATTGACTAAGATGGCATGACCATTCTTTTGTCTTTGTACCTCTTTGTTGTATATAAGGACAACGTCTGCAATACAGTAATAAAATATGAATAATTAATTAATATACAACACTATCTACATTGATTCCACGCCTCTATGATTTTCTTCAGACATGGTGATGCGCGGAAGATTGCAGTTACAGGATTTATAAAGATATTGAAACATTTCAAAGTTTTGGGTTGTTTATCTGCTAGTCAGTCAAGTCAGTCTTTCATCTCTAGCCAGGTAAAAATAAATTGACATAATACCATTTTTAGAAATAATACTATACTATCATGTAATAGTAATATGTGTGTCTAACTGTCTGTGTGTCTGTCTGTTTGTCTAACTGTCTGTGTGTCTGTCTGTCTGTCTAACTGTCTGTGTGTGTGTCTGTCTAACTGTCTGTGTATGTCCATTTTGAGGGGGGAAAATGTATAACTGAATTTTAGAGTAAGATATTGCAGAAAATATGGCAAAAGCTCTAAAAGTGAACCAATAATTTGTAGACATATTGGCATGTATAAGGGTTACATACACTTTTTTATTAAAAAATTCATAGAGTTTCTTTGTGAATAATTCAACACATATCTGGTGTTTATTTAGGTACAAGTTGATGTTCATTCCAATCACAGTTCTTCAAGTAATGAAGCATTATGTCTAGAGATATTAGGAAATCTTAGACGATGCTTGACCCAACAAGCAGATGTCAGACTGATACTTTATGAGGTAACTAACTGTGCATTTATTAATTTTTATATTCAACCAGGTTTTGACTGGCTTCTCATAAATTAAGTGCAAACCATAAGAAAATAAGTATTTTCACTGAATTAGCAGATTTATCCATTCATGAAAATAACAAAATAATTTGCATGTGAAAAGAAACAATTCTACAGTACATGTGTATTTTGATCTAGTTTTGTCAAGGATTCTAGTGGTAAATTTGTTCAATCATCTTTTTATGCCCATTTTGGCAATAAGCGTTTATTATTACATACATACATGGTATAAACAATTATTTTTTACAAATTCGATTCAAAATGGCCAAAAAATAAAAGGTCATTTTGATTTTTCCGAAAAAAAAAAGGCTGTTCCTAAACCACATGTCTGACCATAGCATTTAAACCAAAACATAGACACATATGAACATATCTGCATTTTGTGAACAAGTTGTCTGACTGGAAACTAGTGTAGTATTTCAAGTATTCTCACCATTCCAGAATTTGATTTTTAAATATTTATTTATAAATTTCATACATCAGACTTCTTATGGTACATTGTGCCCACCATTACAGATAATTGGATTTAAAATGAATGCTTTGGTTTATGCATCATCAAATCTCAGGCCCTTGTTCTCCTTGTTACATTGTCTGTATGTATATTTCAGGGTCTTTACGATGTGCTAACAAGAAACCCACAGTTGAAGTGTGCAATACTGGAAATGTTGTTATCTCAATTAAAAGCGTACTATGAAGCAGGTACTGATGTGAATCCACCTATTGTATTAGCACCATGTATCACTGCACAAGGAGACAGTGTATACTTAGTAGAACCATTGGTACGTGTCAGTAACTTATTTCAAGACACTGAGGAATATAAAAAAATTGTATGATGTAAATTTCATGTTATATGTTGTTTTTTCTCCATAGTCACATTTACTATGTGCTGTTAGTCAATTCACTACGTTCAATTACCCACCATAGACTCCGGTCAGTCAAAATGACTATTTTGAACTGTAGGCATTAATCAGCGATTCTGCCTGTGACGGAGAGATAGAATCCAGGTCAGGGGAAGCCCCATGACCTCAAGATTCTTTTACCCCTTACGTGACCGAGGCCACCTGGCAGCGCCACAGGTAGCCGTCCATCACTCTTAATTTCTCTCCGCCTCGAGTGGAGATGAAATCTAGCGAGCTCTGCTGGATCGCCTGCTTTTTTTTTTCCTGTCTGGATTTATAGCTTGGGTTGTTGCCGCTGCACGGCATCCGACATTGTAGCTGGTAGGATAAGTTTTTCTTGTAATTTTTACCCTCGTGTCGTTTTCCCCTTTGTGTGTAGTATTTTTAACAACAAAGAAATTAAAATCCGGCGCCACTATGTAACCAGTTGGTTTTCATGGCGGCACCTTTTACAACTGTAATTCGTTTCCCTCATGCATGTCATCTTTTATTTTCAATTGCTATTTAGCAATATATAGATGTAATGACAGCACCAGGGCTCGCTGCCGTTTTCTTTCCGGTCTCCTCGTATTTCGAGTCGACCGTGCAGTGGTTATATTCAGAATTTACCAGCATAGAACCCGCATTCAAGATACTTTGTCGTAGCTACGTGCGGATTTTGGGGTTTTTGCGTGAAAGCGTGTTTTTTCCACTGGAGTTCTGAGGCCTGAGATTTTCTTTCAGAGCCATCAAAATCGCTGAGACTGACCGCGTCACAGCAAGGTCGCGCGTCCAGTAAACAAATCGGTTAATCGGTCACGCTCGGCTACCGGTACTAAATGTACCGGGACGTCGAGTAAGAGGCCCGATGGCTGAGGTACCGATATTTTTCCCGGTCTCCCCCGCTGATCGGAGGGCATCCTCACAGTCTGTTTTTTCAGGCGGTGTTTTACCCGATTTTACCGGCTGCAGCGAGGCTGTGCCCCTGGAGGCTTTTCTCCTATGGGGCCTGTTGCGGGTCTCTTTGTGGACCCTTCCTCGCACGGCACCGGATTTGCCTCCGAGTTGAGGGCTTTGGTCGAAGGACTGTCGGGGCAATTGCGTCCCTGGCAGGCCGGGTAGATCAGACGCAGTCGGAGCGAGCTGTCTCCACTGTGTCCTCTCGGTGGGCAAGCAGGAAGAGACACGAAAGCATGTTTGCATTCAAACACGTCTCTTCCGGGGAACCCCCGTTCCCAGGCTCGGCTCTCCCACTATTTTGGGGGGTGGCCGAGGCTCAGGCTAATTGCACCGGTCCTTCTCTGGATCCTTGGGAACTGAATGCCAACGGGGTGGGCCTTTCAGGACAGGGCACACGTTGACACACACACACACCCCCCCCCCCCACTTTCAGCCAGCTAGGGTTCGTCACGCGGTAACGGTACAACGGTAACGAAATTTTCCTTGTGTCCGGTCCCCGCTGTGGGTTTGACTCCTTTCTTACTGACCCACAGGGCGTCCCCAGAGGGAACCGACCCTGTCATGAGACGCACAGTCGAACACGCTTCCTCTCACATATTTAAAGTGAAAGGAGATGCAGTTCGCTCGCATCGGATACAGCCGGTACTCCTGGCGGTCCCTCAGAGTCTTCCATCTGTATGACTCAGTGAGCCATGCTTTTGGGGTGAGGCGGAGTATCATCGATCCCAGTGATACGATGTATATACCGTATTACCCCGGGCACGCGCCCAGGGGCCTGAACATACAAAATTGTGAAAAATTGGGGGTGGGCGCTTACCCGAGGACCACCCCAAAAAAGATTTAAATAAGTTGTTTTTGGGATCGTATGATAAGGTCAAATAAAGGAATGCTTTCGTACACTTTGTACACGTACTTATTTCTTGATTTATGCGAGGTTTCAATAAACGTGAGACTCGGTCAAGAACTGTGGGAACACTAAGACACAGGGTCGAATTTCAAGAATAAAACTTGTTTTATGTCAGCGAATGAAGTTGTATTACTCACTGAAATTGGCTACAAAGTATGGTAAGTATTGTAATCAATGCAAGGTTACATTTTTAGTAACCGTGATCAGTGCAAGTCGAAACTGCCGGGAAAAACTACCGCTTGTAATCCAAGATGGCGATGACCTCATTAGCATAATTTTGTTCACGCACGTATTGATACATCGTATCGTAATTACTGAAGAATAGCAGACAGGGTTATGAAACAAATAAACGTTTTATTACTGATGTGAAATGTTTACAAACTATTGTAAATACATAAACATATCCAAATGGCGATACATAAAAAACAGACTGAAAATAAACTCTGGTCGACCTCATTAACATGATTTATTCACACACCCACACACATGACAAAATTATGATGCAACAAGTTCCCATCGTCGGCATGCCTCATTTATGGTTATCGTAATGGACTTGAGGTCGGCAAAATGTTTTTTCTTCAACGACAGAAAAATTATCCACATGACCGTAATGCCATAGCTGTGATGAAGGATGGAAAGAAAGTAGCAAGTTTACGACGTGATGTCTCAAAAGTGCTAGCTCCCGTTCGCAGTCAGCTGGCACCGGTGTCGCTGGGTGTATATGATAAAGGGAAGTTGTGCAACCAAATTTGCCGAGTTCGCAGTTTTTCGCCAATAAAAAAATAACTAAGGCAAAAACTCACGGTTTTTCAGCATTTTTCTAATAAAGACATTATTCTCTATCAATAATCCGCCCAAAACAGGAACATTTCTACTAATTCTTGTGTTTTTTTCGACGTTTTTTGAAAAACCTGCGATTAGGCTGCGAAAGTAGAACATTCCGGAGGGGGTGAAACGGAAGTGCCAAGCTTAACGCGTAAAAATAGAACGCGTATTTTGACCTCTACGTGGCCAACCAAACGTTTGCGCTCGTTGCCAAAAAGCCCCGCGTCCATCGCCTGGCGATTCTACGTTTTGAAACCAAAGTGCTTCAAACCACTCACCAAGGTATGGATTATTGCAATATTGGATTCATCGTGAATGAAGAGAAAGCAGAACGTGTTTGCCACATGCTGCGTGGTTCATCTCACGTCGTTAAGTTCCAATGAGTTTTTCAGGGCCACCACACACTCCCAAAAGAGAACTACCGTAACAAACACACTATTTAAATAAATCAAACGCGTTCGTTTTTGACAAATAAAACTTTATTGTTGACGCTGTTCTTGGCTAAAAATCACCCTGGGCGTTTAACCGAGGATGTCCCCAACATATAACTTTTGTGAAAACAGGGGGGTGGGCACTTGCCCAGGAAGGGGCGCGTGCCCGGGGTAATACGGTACATGTACCCCCACCCTTGATCCAAAGCAACCCCACTGGCAAGTCTCTCCCTGTCCGCCTGAGTGCAGAGTGGGGCACAGAGCATGCAAATGGTGTTGATGGGCGGCGTTTGTCAGCCGCGGAGGATGTAATGCTTAAGGCCCCCGGGTGGAGATAACATTAGGCAACACTTCCCACTGGACCAAACGCTACCCGGTCGGTGTGGTTTCGGGATCAGACCCTATAGCGTGGGATGAGACCAAAACACCCCCAACCCCCAGGCACGTGTTCGGTGAATGGCCAGGTAACAACTTAGTGACTACTTCAGGCCTTGGGGAACTCACCTCATGGGGGAAGGGAGCCCCCCCCCCCCCCTCGCAACTGCTGAACACATGGCCACATATCACTGTCGTACACAGATTGCGCCGGTGTAGTCCGATTTGGAGACGGTGGATGACCGATCCCTGGACCTTTCCAGGTGGTGACATCCGTTTACGAGATACCGCTGAAATCCCCCCCCCCCCCCCCGTCATTGTCCCCCCTGTTGGGCACTGCCAGGGGACTCCCGCAAGGCGGAAGCAATCAGACAGGAAGTAGCAGTTTGCTGGGGAAAGACACCATACACAGGGTACATCAGCCGGAACTAAGGCCAGGCTTATACCCAAATGTGTTCATAGTACCAAATCTACAAGTGGCAGGCGTCCAGTTTTGGACTCGGCAGACTGAATCAGTACGTGCTCCTCGATCGGTTCCACATGGAGACACCATTCAGGGTTCTTCTCTCCATCCACCGTTTTGACGAGCTAGCCCCGCTGGACTTAAGTGGGGCCTACCTGCAAGTACCGATGCACCCAGTGAGTTGCCATCTCCTTTGAATCGCCCAGCTGGGCCAAGTATTCGAATTTCGGGTGCCCCGCGTTCGGGTTAGGCACAGCGCCCTACATGTTCACCAGAGTGATGAAACAGGTAGTGCTGCTGCTTCACCAGATATCGGTACACCTCAATCCGTACCCAGACTTCCGGTTACCAACAACCCGGGCAAGGGGTAATAGCCAAACACGTCAGGCTAACACGAGATTTACTCCACCAGTTGGGCTCATTAGTAAATCGACAAGTCCCACCTCGACCCAACGTACAGTTGTTGTCCCTGGGCATGGAGTTTTGACACAGAAGTAAGCTTGGCTTAGCTATTTCAAGCGTATTGCTTAGCGCTAAGCAGCCTAGCCGAATGCCTAGTCAGCGTTACCTCGGTGTCCCTCCGTGAACTAATACGGATCATCAAAATGATGACCTCGGTTCGAAGGGTCGTTCCCCAGGCCGCACTACGCAGCCGCCCGGTATAACGCTTGTTATAATGCCGAGCTCTCCTATGGGAACTAGATAGGCGGGTTTTGATTTCAGACCAAGTGAAGGAAGCCCTTCCCTGGTGGTCGTCACTGGTCAACCTCGGACAGGGGAGCCCCTTGGGCCCGCTCGCCGCAGGTATGACTCTGGTAACAGATACCCCCCTCTAGGGTTGGGGAGCACATCTATTGGGCCAAAAAGCCCAAGGATATGGCCCCCGCATTAGTTTCGGGACTACCATATCAACCGGCTCGAACTGAGAGCAGTGTACTTAGCACTACCACGCTTTCTACCCGTAGTTCGAGACCACAGAGTCCTGCTCCGCACAGGCAACGCAGCGGTGGTCTCCTTCAGGAAGGAGGGGGGGAAGCATTCCCCATCGTTGTCAGTCCTAGCGGAGCAAAATCTTCCTTTGATGCCTGGAATACAATGTGGAGCTAGCCGCACACCACCTTCCAGGGGTGAGGAACAGTCTGGCGATGCCCTTTCAGGGCGGCTCCGTCTCCAGAACACGGAGTAGCTGATACCCCAGTGGGTAGCCTCTAGGCTGTTTCGGCCGTGGGACGGTCCAAGGTTGGACCGTTTTGCCACACCCCGGAACGCAAAGCTCCAGACGTACGTAACACTCCTGCTGACTCCAGGAGCCTGGGCCAGGGTCGCTTTGCTAGCCCTGTGAACCCACTTAGTTGTGTACGTCTTTCCTCCCTTCCCGCTAGTTCACCGGGCACCGGAGAAAACTTCGACAGGGGCACACCCACATATTATCATGGGTTGCACCCAATTGGCCAAGCAAGGCCTAGTTTCCACTTCTGTTGGAAATGCTAGTCGAAGCGTCAGCAGTGCTTCCGAACTTACCGGACCTGCCGTCCCAACCAGACGGCGCACTACCAACGAGCCCAGCAGGTATCACTTACACGCATAGAGGCTCTCAGTAGACCCGCACATACGAAAGACTTATCTGAGCAGGCTGCCAACGTCCTAGCCAGGGCGAACAGGGATTCCACCTACGCGGCCTACATTTCTAGGCCGCAAGCATACACTGATTGGTGTAGTGGAAGGGAGATTGATCCATACCATCCCTCTATTGGCCAGGTAGAAGGGCTCCTTCGTCCACCTGTTTGGCGAAGTGGGTTTGTCCTACGCAGCGAGCGTTGGCTACAGGTCGGTCTTGTCCCCCACCACTCAGAACGTACGGGAACAAGACTAGCCGATTGTCCTATTATTAGGAGACTATTTACTGCTTTCCAGACGCCAAGACCCCATACAAGGGAGCCGCCCAACTGGGACTCGTCGGCTGTGTTGTCTGCTCTAAGTAGACCGCCCTTTGAGGCTCTCCAATCACCACCACTCAAATTTTTGATGTGGAAAATAGTCTTCCTACTGGCCCTTGCCTCAGGTAGGCGCTGGTCAGAGCAAGGCTGTCCTTCGCGGACGGTTGTGCCACTTTTATGGATGATCATGTTGTACTAAAGACACGAATCAGGTTTCTCGCCAAGAACCAAATCCCAGGACACGATCCTCAACCGATCGTCATCCCCCGGCTGGCAAATATTGTCAGTCCGGAGGATCAAGAGGAATTGCTTCTCTGCCCGGTCCGAGCGCTGAGTTGCCACGAGAACCGTACCAGGTTTTCTAGACGGGGAACCAAACACATGTTTTTTGTGTTACGGCCCTGGCAAACAGGATAAGCCGGCTTCCCCGACTTCCATCTCCAGGTGGATTACTGCGACTGTACTGGAGGTCTATAATACACTATCCTCCTCAACACAGACCTTGCAGAGACACCAAGTACGAGAACATGAGGTCCGTGCGATTGCTAACTCACTAGCGCTAGCGTCAGGTGCCCCCTCAAACACATTCTGAGGGCAGGCTTCTGGAGAACGTGGAATGTCTTCATCAACTACTACCTAAGAGACACCCAATCTATTGAGCAGGGTCTCTTCAGGTTAGGCCCTGTCGTAGCAGGTCAGGCCTTGTTTGCTGACCCAGCCCGAACGACCACAGGGGCCTCTGCGCATAGGTGATAAGTCAGTCTCGGCATTTTTGCGGGCAGATTGTCTGTTCCACTAGCACTTCCTGGAAGCTCCCAGGTTTCGCTTCGGTCGACCTACGCCCTCATGTGAACTGTTTTGGTCCTACTTCAAGCTTATCACCCCCGAATTTGGCTGCGGTCTAGCTTTCTCGGGCACACCGAACCCTGTCACCACAGCAGCATTGGCTTCTTGCTTCGGGGACAGCACAGGCAAGGTAAGGCACCACCCTTCTTGGGTCTTAACTTAGGTTTTTGGGTGTGTTTTCATCCCGGACTGGGGAAAAGTCTTTCATTATTCTCCTTTCTTTTTTTTTCTGTTTGCTCTTCGAACCTGCCTATTCACATAGTTCATACCCACCATAGACTCCGGGTCCCCCCCAACCTCCCCACTCTTTCCGTCGCGTTGGTCTAAGTCCTCGAGGCGGAGAGAAAGGAACCAGAAAGATGGACGGCTACCTGTGGCGCTGCCAGGTGGCCTCGGTCACGTGGGTTCGTGACGTAAGGTTAAAAAAATCTTGAGGTCGTGGGGTTTCCCCTGACCTGGATTCTATCTCTCCGTCACCGGCAGAATCGCTGATTAATGCCTACAGTTTAAAATAGTCATTTTGACTGACCGGAGTCTATGGTGGGTATGAACTATGTGAATAGGCAGGTTCAAAGAACCCTTGCCTAATTCTCTGCTGTGGTTGGAACAGCCATCGAATCAAGAAAATGATGATGATGATGATGATGATGATTTGAGTGTTAGTGATTCTCTTCGAAATGAGCTGGATGAAATGATAACAAAATTGTATGATGGAAATATTCATGTTATATGTTGTTTTTTCTCCATAGTCACATTTACTATGTGCTGTTAGTCATTCTCTGCTGTGGTTGGAACAGCCATCGAATCAAGAAAATGATGATGATGATGATTTGAGTGTTAGTGATTCTCTTCGAAATGAGCTGGATGAAATGATGCAATCTCTAACTCAGCGAATGATTAAGAGTGAAATGGAGGATTTTGAGCTGGTAAGTGACTGCAATAGATGCATATTCAAATCAAGCTTGTACCGTATTTGCATAATATAATAATATATACTGTAGAATACTTTATTTTTGCTTTGAATTCAATTTCGCTGAATGAATGCTTCAGTGAAAATAAAATCCATCGAATACACATTTTTTCCTATATTTCACAATCAATTCGTCAAAAATCAGTGAAAATAAATTCCATACAAAACACCTCAAAATGCTTTTCAGCGAAAATTAATTCCAGCTAAAATAAAGTATTTTACAGTATAATATAAACTTATCTCCAATAGAATTACATGGTAGAAAAAAATGTTTTGTGTATTTGTGGGAATCCTCATGCCTTTGATGTCTTGCTTTTTGTTTCAGGACAAATCAGCAGATTTCTCTGTAACAAGTGGAGTAGGCACAAGGAACAACATTCATGCAATACTCGTCATGGGTATTTATGAAGTACTCATGGAATATAATTTTACTGGTGGAGATTTCAGGTATTCATCTCTGCTTCTAAGCTATGACTCAAGAAGCAGCATGGCACATTTATTTGAGAGATGAACATGCATTCATAATTTGCTTGTCTTGCAAATAATGTGTGAACGTGTGAGATATTACACTGTAGAATGTGTGAGGTGTTGTGTAATAGTAATCCCAACAGAGTGGCATGAGAATTTCAATAATTTATTAGTTCCTGTTTGGATGAAGTTCAAAAATTGGAATTTATGGATTTCAGACAAACTTCACAAAAACTTGCAGCACTTTTTCGTGCTAAAAGTCAATAAATCGAGCATTTCTGCCATTCTAGAACCAGATCGTGTATGGATAGATTTCGTTCACACATGGTTTGTACATTGGTCATTATCAGGTTTTGATGCATGTTATTCTGCTTTTTAGATCAGTTTCAAAATGGCTGACTGACGGACATTTTGTATTACCAATATTTCCAAGCCATTATCGATGACATGCGTTGTCTGATTGCAATCAAACTTCACAACTACAATATACATTCATTATACTTCATTCATTCATGTCACACATCTGATCTGATTTGTTAGTCCCCGTTCGTCCGAAGTCCGAAAACGGGGACTTATAATTCGGTCTCCGTTCGTCCGTCCGTCCGTCCATCCGCAGTCATATCTCAGAATCCCTTGGACCGATTCCATTCATTCTTTGCATGTGCCTAGTACTTTATGTGGGACATATGCACATGCAGTGGTTTAGCGATTCGATTCAAAATGGCCGACTGGCAGCCATCTTGTTTTTTGAAAATGTTGTATTTTGGACATGCTTTGTCAGTTTTCATTCAAACTTGGTACATAGATTATACATGTTAGGATACATGTCCATGATGATTTATTTCACAATTGGATCAAAGATGGCCGACTGGCAGCCATCTTGTTTTTTGAAAATGTTGTATTTTGGACATGCTTTGTCAGTTTTCATTCAAATTTAGTACATAGATCATACATGTTAGGATACATGTCCCCGACCGTCCGTGAGTTCCTGAGTCTGTCCGTCCGTCTGTCCGTGCGTCAGTCTATTCAACGTCATATTTCAGAATCCTGTGGACCGATTCCGTTCATTCTTTGCATGTGCCTAGTACCTTATGTGGGACATATGCACATGCAGTGGTTTAGCGATTCGAATCAAAATGGCTGACTGGCAGCCATCTTGTTTTTTGAAAATGTTGTATTTTGGACATGCTTTGTCAGTTGTCATTCAAACTTGGTACATAGATTATACATGTCAGGATACATGTTCATGACGATTTATTTCGCAATTGGATCAAAGATGGTGGCATCTTGTTTTTGTTTTTTTATGCAGTATCTTGGACGTGCTCTGTCAGTTTTCATTCAAATTTGGCACATACATGTACTTTATACATGTTAGGATGCATGTCCATGACAATTTGTTTCAAAATCTGGTCAAGGATGGCCGATTGACAAACATCTGACTTTTTGGCCTTACTACTATATTTCCACAATTTATGTACCATTTTCATTCGTATTTGGCACATACATCATACATATCAGTGTGTTTCATAATCAGATCAAAGATGGCTGAATAACAGCTGTTTTTATTTTGGCCATATTACTATGACACGAAACACGTGTTTTGATGTAAATAAACAATCTGTTGTATACGCCACTTGGAACTCAAGTTTCAAGGACACGCTCGCGACAACCCCTCCGCTTTAATATGACGAGCACAAAGAGAACTTAACGGGGACTGTGTCATTTTCAATGACTTGTTATTCTTGGTTTTTACAGTACATCTGATGCTGAACTGGTTGTCAAATTATTTGAGAAGTACCATGACTTGTACGACATATTGAAAGAGAAGTCTTCTTCAGCTAGCAAGAAAGGTAGATCCAGTAATACTGCCAGCAGAATACCGACAAGTCTTCTCTCACTCAAATTTGTAACCATGATGCTGAGAGCCATATTCTGGTAAGTTATCTGAACATAATTTGTAATTTCATGTTACTTGATTTATTCATCTCAATAGCAGATGTTCAGCCCATACTCCATGTTTTTGTTTGTCATTGCATGGCTTCCTCATAGCCATTATCTATAAAAAAAAAATTTCTTTCCATTTTTTGTTTTTACAACATACAATGTATCATGTGACGTATGTACTTAAAATGTTGATGATTTAATAGCATTTGTAAGGATAAATCCTGAAAAAAACACTATGTACCCTAGTGAGATGCTGACTGCATTTTCTCTTACCCATTCTCCAGCTCTGTTCACTAAGAGTGACACTGTCTTCTGAGTTATGTATGTGTGCGTTCTACTGTTTTGCTGTTAATTTTCTTGCGGTCTTTACCATAATCGCGTACTCCACACACTACCACATAAACATTGTTCATAGTCGTAACTATAGTACGGTAATCTATCATCAAAAAACATTTATTTATAACCAAGTATGAAAACATAATTTTTAAAATTGCTTGAATTTACTAGCTTGCAAGTGAAAACAAAACTGTCTTTTAGCAGATCTCTAAAAAATTCTGTGTGAGCCCTTCCTATGTACATGTGCTGTTCTGACAGTTTCACTTTAATTTTTAATATTAATAGATTTAAATGTCAATTTTAGATTATATGTAAAGTAATAATTTGATTTCAGTGATGATATACCAAGTCATCAAGAATGCCTGGTGCTATACAGAGACAATCAGGATTTGTTGAGATATATTGTTAATGTAGCGTTACAGAAAATACAACAAATACATGACCGGGGACACTGTGAGGGAATGCAGGGTAAAAATCAAGACAAGATATATAAATACACTACAACTTTAGCAAGGTTGGTCTCTACATTACACTGATTTTTATGAAGGCATGGATATTTTTTATGGAAATTTATAAAATGAAAAGAAAAATTTATCTGGAAAGAATATGATTTCATCATAGAAACTATTTGGTAACACATTACCCATGAGTCTTTGCAGTTATTTTCAATCATTGGCCGATTTGCTGCCATGCATGTGTTAATTCATGAGATTGATCAAGTTGTTTTCATTTGAAATTTGTGAATATTGTATCTAAAATATTTATGCCTTCATGATATGTGGCATATTTATATCATTTTTAAGTCAGCAATATTTCGTTTGATGCATTTGACAAGTAAATATGTGTTATATTTAAATAAACACATCTGTCAACCATTCAATAGTAAGTCATGTCATTGAATCGCATATGGAAATTTATGTTCAGTTCAAAGATTGTAGTGAAAACAATAATAAATTAGTCGATACATAGCAAAATATGACACATTTGATTAGAATAACTAACGAATAATTTAAGTTTCTCAAAATTTAAAGGCTTGGGGCATTCAGTAATTTTTTCGACAATATATCTTTTACATGTACACTGTAGGTACATCAAAATCTGTTAAGATGATTTAAACTGTTAAATTATTGCCATCCAAATTGATGGTTTAACGATTATGTTTTACAGAGTATTGCTGAGAAAATATTCAACAGATGCTTATTCTCCAGATGAACGTGCAAGCAAAGACAGGGTGAGATATCACTCTTTAAATGAGATCAGAAAATGTCATCGCAGTTGGAAATCATTGAATGCATATAAGTCAATACAAAATAATTAAGAGCTGACAAAAAAAACAAAAAATGTGGGTCAAAACTAAAAATTAATTCGCACAATAGTTCAACCTCTTTGTGTTTCTAATGGTCAACTCCTTAGTAAGATTAATAAATATATACATTGTAAGGTAGAACACTAAACAAGTTATTAAATTATTGTCATTTTCATTATTTTTACATATGTTATAACATGTTACAAGAATGACGACAATAAATTTAAATTTAAATCACTCAGATCGGAAAAAATCGTTTCTATATAAATATAGATAATGTTTTGTCTGTATTGGGGCATTTTACCATTGTTTCCTATGCAAGGATACATCTCAAAATTTTTCTTGGGGACATATGGTGAAAAAAAAAAGTTATATAGTGAATTACAAGTTACTTTTTCATGTATAGAAGTATTAAAAAATTGACAATATTTTAGTGGGTTTTGATCGAGAAAATGACATTTTATGCATATTATTTTACCACTTTAAAAAAAGAGAAAAAAAAACAGATTGACAGTAAACCAAAAATATTCACACATATTGACTCATACTAAAACGAATTAGTAATTATTGTGATGACGTCATTTGCATATGATTTTGTAGTGGCTGTTTTGAATGATAATTGAGCCTGTTGTATAGCTTCATAATTTTTCAAGAACATTAATTACAATATAAACTTTAACAAATGAAAAAAAAAATACTTAAATGATTAATGTGCACATATTAAAAAATCATGAGTAGCATACTGTCTTAACATGTGTACATGTAGTTTTTAGTGTCAAATGTCATAACTAGCTACGACAAATTCATTTCAATTTGATAGTACCCGGTATATAGTGTCTACCACAATGTTGAAATCATAGCAGTATTTAATGAAGTCATTGTAAATACACAGTACTGATTTGTATATGGTCATGGTGAGTGTTGTTGCTGGATAACATGTAGGACCATTGTATTGTTTGGTCAATAGCATTTGTTTTCTCATTTTAGGGAAAGGCACTGTCTTCACTATGTCTAGAAGGCCTTCATACGATTATTAACATTGTATGCAATAGATATCCAAAAAACATGGTGGATTTTTTACACCATTTAAACAGTGATGAGAATACGAGTAAAGATGATGATATAGATGGTCAAGTTATTATACATCAACACATTAAAAAATTTCAGGTGAGAAAGTTACCAATCACATTGAATTAGGCAATACTACATATATGATTCTTGTCAAACAACTCAAATTATGTGAAAAAACTTACATACCTACTGCTTACATTTGTAGTTTGTTATTTTGGAAAACTCAACAAAACTCATTTAATGGCCTCAGTGGTAAGGATGGGAGTAGAGATAAACTATCGGTACATCCTGACAAAAAAAATATTTGCTAGGTCCATTTTCTGCATCCGTAAGGGAAACATTGGTTGGACAGAATTCAGATGATTCTAATTTGTTTTCTTGATTTCCTCTGCAACCACTCATACCTCTCAGTTGACATATTGCCTGATTATATACCATTCATAGAGGCTTTCCCCAGGCGATGTGTTGAGTTGCATTGACTACTGTATTTGCTCTATTAAAAGTGAATGCACCTTTTTATGAGTGACAGAGGTGTGTTTTTGGCCATAATAAATAATATTTGAATGATTCTGTGTACAATTCATGCACTTCAATACAAGATGTGTTTCTAATAGATTAAATACAGTAAACTGTTTTCAGCCATCAGAAATTTGTTGTTTTCATCCCAAGGGAATACCCTTGCAGTTGGATTTGCAATTCCCGATTCCTGAAAATAGATAGCATTTGCGCGTTAATCGTTTGTGTGTTTATGTATATTGCATGACCTGGGGTCAACAAACCGGAAAGTAGGACAATTCTGAACGTTGCGCGGAGTCGCAGTGCATCCAACATCAACTACTCGCATCGTAGAAATTCCCCTGAAATAAAACTGCCATCATCTTTCAACTAACTCGTACCAGCCTCTGATAATTTGCACACTATTCTGTCTAAAGCAAGAATAACAAACATACAAATTTTCTTTAGCTATCGCGTAATATTTTCATATTTTTTGCCGGTATTTTTGGAGTTGAAAAACCATGTCACGGTCATATTTACTCAGTGAAACACACACATACCATCTTAATTTCAGTAAATTTTTTTCTTTTTCAACTGGAAGTCCATGTTTCTCAGCTGTCTTAAAAAGTTCTTCTAGCTGCCCTGGTTTGTACCCACGCATACTCACTCCGCTATCTTTAAAACACTGTTTAAAATATGCCACTGATTTCTTCCGTGTTTTATATTTTTGTTCTATCCTCGCCTGCTGCTAGGTTGGTTATGCATGCACAAATAGAATTGCATTGCGTCTGACGGTAATTTGGGAATCAGGAATTGATAACAACTATTCTTGTGATTGCGAGGCAGTGAAAATGCCTGGATCCTCTTCCACTGCATGATTTTCTTTGATGATTGGTCCCTTTATCTTATGTCAGTTAGTCAGCAGCACCCCCTACCCCACCCCAGGAGATGGGTATTCCACATCTGTAATTGGGTTTTTTGATTGTTGATCTAAGTAATATACAAGTAAACTCATAAATGTTATCTTTTTCTGTTTCTTTATGAAGAGACTAATTATGAACATTGTGAATAGTGGAGAAGACGAAGATGTCACCACAAAGGATGCTGTGCCACTTTGTAATATTATATCACTTTTATCCAAATATCTGATTTGTACGGGAACACAGGTAAATAAAGTACTTTTGCTACAGATTAGCAAATACTATAAATTTGAGCTATTTTAATAAAACAGCAAAAATGTTGGGTTAATTTTACCTACAAATGTAAAGGGTGAACCACTAGAAACTCGCAACTCACAAAGAAGTTCGCTGATTCTGTTCTGAACTTTTTGGATTTTGGCATTCCCATGATGTATCCTTGGAAGAAAAAGATGTATAATTAGAGGTTATTATGAGGATACCTCAAAGTCTGAACGAAGACAGTACAGCGGGAGTATCGCTTGATGCGCAACGGAGGTCGATGCTGCAGCTTTGTACTGTCTGAAATCCCAAAAGTTCAGAACAGAATCAGCGAATTTCTTTGTGTGGAGTCCAGTCAAACCCTGGTGGCAGCCCTGTTTGTTTTTATTATATAAATTAGAGGCTGCTTATGTATGTAAACATTCCCTATTTGGAATTCACATTTCCTTATATGGTAGGATGAAAATACCCCGTAAAATAGAGAAGAATTACGACACACTGTAACTTATGGTGTTACGGTGACAGATGTATAATAATATATTATATTCCACATTGTATGGTTATGTAAATAGTACTAAGACCAGAACAGTAGGCACATGTGTAATGGGATTAAGAGTTGTACAATGGCAGTATACATGTGTGGTCAATCTATGATAATAACAAGCAAGTAACGTATCCAGTCTTCAGTTTGTAACTGATACAATTTATGGAAACAGTAAAATTGAGAATATTGATGAAATATCCTATAAAATATCTGTCAAAAATGTGTCTGTCTTTACTGGGTCAGATACATATGTGGATTGTTTTCCCAAGCATGTTTGGCCAATCTCATTTAATAATAAGGTATTTTTTGTGGATTTTTGCAGCAGTGATATGATATATTTGACTTTAACATAACTTGTACATTAGGATTGAGTATGAATTTCACTGTATGTTACTTGCGTTAATTGCAATATGAACACCTATTACAGTAGCGTATGTTTGATTGACATACATGTAATGGTTTTTTTTTGTCTTTAGTTTGTACAGCTACATTCTTGGGTTTCTAAACTTTGCCAAGAACAAAATTTAGGTAAGAAGTTTTCGTAATCATTTTGTGGCAACTTGTGACATTTTACCTATGTATCACCACACTGTTGATCTTAAAACACAACTTTGCAGCTCTGTGAACCCGAGTGAGTCTAAAATCAGAAGACAACATTTATGGCATTTATGAAATATTGAAGGCATCAACATTCCCCACTGAAATAAAAACAAGCAATAAAAAAAAACAATCACTTCAGGTATTTCGGAAATCTTGCTATTAAAAGCACACAAGGGAGGTATCGAGTTTAGTGTGTGTGTGTGTGTGTGTGTGTGCGTGTGTGTGTGTGTGTGTGTGTGTGTGTTTGTCTGTCTCAAAAACTCAAAACCTTCTGAGCTGGTTTTGATCAAATTTAGTACATAAATACCTTGGGGTAATAAACAGACATGATTAGTTTTAGGGCCATGTCCATGCATATTAAGTAGGTTATTTGCATTTATCTCATTTCAGCCTGTATAAGCCAAATCTCAAAAACATAAGAACGGATTTTGTTCAAATTTGCATGATGATTCTAACCTCTAATGCCATTGCTCCTTCACTGACTGCTGGGAAATTTCATTTCCTAGATATGTTTTTAATAAACAGCATTGATTGTATATATTCTGTATTGACACAGGAGCTTTGCAGAGTATAACTTTGATTGTGACTAACTAGTTTTTAACCGTATTCATATATATTCTACTATAGATGATTCTTCACTGACCAAGGCTTTTATCAATTTGCTGTTTTTACTGACGTCACAGTCAAATAGTAATATTACTATAACTAGAGACATAGGGCAAGATATCCATAGCCAAGTTGGAGACATGGATCAGGTAACAGTTTCCTGTTTGTTTTTAACATTATCCAATGCAAGTCAAAGTAAGTAGACAGTTGGTCGCATGCAAGTCCACTTATACATTGACATTACGAAATGCAAGAAATGTAATAGGAGTTTAACAAATTGTGTATATGACAAAGAGCTTCTGTTAGTCTCTGTGTCCCACACTATGGGCTATGTACGGTATATTGCAAACAAAATGTGTTAGGCATTTGTTTTCAGCTGAAGTGCATGGTGATGTGTTGGCCTAAGCATAATGCCAAGTTTTAATCCCTAATTTCTTACTTACTAATCTGCTCAAGTTGTAATCGACTAATAATTGATTTTTCCGCAATGTTTTGTGTATGGGTAAATATTGTATATCTTCTTAGTTCCTGTTGTTAATTTGAAGAATATTCCGAACCCTTCAACTAGAGACATGATTTCAAAATCAGGTACTTGTTTGTTTGGTTGAATGAATACAGTTTGGTATAAGGTAATAATGCCACTGATAATATTAAGCTACATTTTGTTTATTTAGGATGTAGAAGTTGAAGATAAGACTCATTATGCAATTATTAATCCAAGGACATTTGCACCAGTATTGGTAAGTAGACTAGTATTGGTAGGTAAACCAGTATTTGTAAGTATGGTAGACTTGTTTTGGTAAGTAGTAACTAGATAAGTAGACTAGTATTGGTAAGTAAACCGATATTGGTAAGTAGACTGGCATTGGTAGGTAAACCAGTATTGGTAAGTAGACTACTATTTGCAAGTAGTAAGTAGACTAGTTTTGGTAGGTAAACCAGTATTGGTAAGTAGACTAGTATTGGTAAGTACCTTGTATTGGTAAGTCGACTAGTATTTGTAGGTAAATAAGTATTGGTAAGTAGACTAGTGTTGGTAAGTGGACTAGTATTGGTAAAAAGACTAGTATTGGTAGATAAATTTTTTGTAAAATAGTATTAGTAAGTAGACTAGTATTGATAGGTAAATCAGTACTGGTTCGTACATAGTAGACCAGCATTGTACAGAGTAAGGAAGACAACCAGTATGATACCAGTACAGTAACAAGTAGACCAGTATGATACTGAGGTGACCAGTGAAGTAACAAGTAGACCAGTATGATACTGAGTAGACCAGTGAAGTAACGAGTAGACCAGTATGATACTGAGTAGACCAGTGAAGTAACAAGTAGACCAGTATGATACTGAGTAGACCAGTGAAGTAACAAGTAGACCAGTATGATACTGAGTAGACCAGTGAAGTAACTAGTAGACCAGTATGATACTGAGTAGACCAGTAAAGTAACGAGTAAACCAGTATGATACTGAGTAGACCAGTGAAGTAACGAGTAGACCAGTATGATACTGAGTAGACCAGTGAAGTAACGAGTAGACCAGTATGATACTGAGTAGACCAGTGAAGTAACGAGTAGACCAGTATGATACTGAGTAGACCAGTGAAGTAACGAGTAGACCAGTATGATACTGAGTAGACCAGTGAAGTAACGAGTAGACCAGTACAAAGCCAAATAGACCAGTACAGTACCGAGTCGACCAGTACAGTACCAAGTAGACAATATAAACATTTATATCATTCAAATCGTGATTTTTATTATTATTATGTTTTGTTATAATTTTGTTAACTAATTGCCCATTATTAGTATGCTGAATATGCATACGTAATAAAATGTCATTGACAATGTTGTTAATATATTTCACATAATATATGTTTTATATACTAGACTATTCTGCATGTACAAGTTGAAAAGTATATTGACGAGGCAGAATGGGTGTTAGGGGTAATGAAAAATGAAGCTATCTCATCAAGTAAGTCATTTACATGTTTTCATTTTGTATGCTGCTCATCTACAACTTGATGTCTCTGAGTTTTTAGTCCCCGTTCGGACGTAGTCCGAAAATGGGGACTTATGTTTTGCCCTGTGTGCGTCCGTGCGTCTGTGCGTGCGTGCGTCCGTGATCACCTGTATCTCGAACATGCATGGACCGATTAAGTTCAAACTTCACTCATACATCACACATTATATGGGACATATGCACATGCATTTTTTTCATGATCCGATTAACGATAGCCGAATAGCGGCCAGTTTAAGGCGGAAAATGCATCAAAATCACACATTTTCACCATTCCGGACCCGGATCTCAGTTATGCATGGACGGATTTCGTTCAAATTTGGTACATACATTAAACATAATAGGACCTTGATGCACGTCATTTTTTTTTTTTTTTGGATCGGGTTTGAAATGGCCGACTGGCGGCCATTTTGTTTTAAAGAATTCAGTTCTGGATCCGTATCTGAGACATGCTTGGATTGATCGAGTTCAAACATCACACACACAAGGTACATCATGTCACAAGTATGTATGTGCATTTGTTTCATGATCTCATTAACGATAGCCAAATGGCGGCCGCTTTAAGGCCAAAAATGCATTGAAATCGCACATTTTCACCATTCCGAACCCGGATCTCAGTTATGCATGGACGGATTTCAGTCAAATTTGGTACATACATTAAACATAATAGAACCTTGATGCACGTTATTTTTTTTTTCGGATCAAGTTCGAAATGGCCGACTGGCGGCCATTTTGTTTTAAAGAATTCAGTTCTGGATCCGTATCCGAGACATGTCTGGATTGATCAAGTTCAAACTTCACACACACAAGGTACATCATGTCACAAATATGTATGTGCATTTGTTTCATGATTTCATTAACGATAGCCAAATGGCAGCCTCTTTAAGGTCGAAAATGCATTGAAATCGCACATTTTCACCATTCCGAACCCGGATCTCAGTTATGCATGGACTGATTTGGTTCAAATTTGGTACATACATTAAACATAATAGGACCTTGATGCACGTCATTTTTTTTTCGGATCAAGTTCGAAATGGCCGACTGGCGGCCATTTTGTTTTAATAAATTCAGTTCTGGATCCGTATCCAAGACATGTCTGGATTGATCAAGTTCAAACTTCACACACACACATGGTACATCATGTCACAAATAGATATGTGCATTTGTTTCATGATCCGCTTAACAATAGCTGAATGATGGCCATTTTAAGGCCGAAAATGCATCAAAATCACGTATTTTCACAATTCCGGAACCTGATCTCAGTCATGCATGGATGGATTTTGTTCAGATTTAGAACAATGTGTTGTACATATGCAGGTGCATTTCGGTCATGATCTGCTTTGAATGTATATGTCACTCAAATATGAACGGAATGGGGACGTGTCATTGACAATGACTTGTTTTATACAAGGATTGTTCATGTCCATCTTAGTCGGTGTAAAGTCGTATTTGGTCTGTTTGTGGTGTTATATCTTGTACATCTTTTGGTCAGTATGACATAAATTTCATTGGTATCCTATTTTATGTAAAGTTATTTATTTATTTGTTTGTTTTTCTTTCTGTTTTTTTTTTTTTTTTCACTTAGATCTTGGTTCCCCTGGCTGTACACAAAAAGAAAGTCTTGAAAAAGCTGTATGTACAAGGCTTGGTATATTAGTTACATCTTTCCATGAGTTGGTGCAGTCTGCTTTGCCTGTAGGCATGGCCGTTGATACTGTCATTAAAATGGTAACAAGACTGTATGGTACATTGTCAATACTCACTAAGTATGTAAGTATCAAAGTAGCATGCAGTCTTAATATATATTTGATTTATTCATGCATATTGAATATATTTGAATATTATTAGTGCGCGTAGTCATGTGATATTACAATTGCTAAACAAGTATAGTAATTTTGATTTATTGTGATGATAATTGACAATAATGACCCTAACAATATTGGCTAACTGCCAGTCGTACTGTTTTAGCTAATCAGTTTGGTGTGCCAGTGAAGCAAAATCTTAAAAACTGAACAGATTTTATTCAAATTTGTTATATAGGTACCTTGGGGTGTTTTTGGTGTCATATCCTTGCAAATTAATTAGCTAATTTGCATACAAATTTTCTCATTTCAGCCTGTGTTACCATAGAGGTGATACACAGTAGTACTCTGACTTGAATTTTTCTGACACTTTCTGTTAAAAACACCAATGATTGTATACATACAAGACCCCAGCAGGGTTTAACTTTGGTCGATGTAGGCGTCCACCATTCTTGATGTTGAGTGAATGATGAGATCACTTTTTACAATGAACCCAATGAATAATTTTGGTCAGAGTTTTTATAAATGTATTGCACAAAATATATTTCTTTCTTGACAGTATATATCGTTATATAATCAACATAATGGTCACCTGTCAACAAG
Source organism: Saccoglossus kowalevskii (assembly GCF_978046115.1). NCBI lineage: Eukaryota > Metazoa > Hemichordata > Enteropneusta > Harrimaniidae > Saccoglossus > Saccoglossus kowalevskii. The sequence goes on along the minus strand of NC_140650.1, from coordinate 11,316,917 downwards.
GTTTGAGAAGTTGGTGAAGCTAATTGGTACCCATTTAACCCAGCAGTGTTATGCTATGATTAATTACATTCAGGTTGGTGTTAATATCATACTTGACTGACTTATCCTCCATCCTAGTTTAAACTCTCACTCCATATAAAACATGATTTTTGAAGCGGATTACCCTGGGCCCCCAAGATGGACGAGTACAGTGCATAAACAGTAGTGTGCCCTCTAAGCCTATATGATGCGCCACTGATTTACTGTGATGCAACTAGTTCTAATTCTCTGGTACGTCATTGATCAATATAGAAATCTTGAAAAACATTTTACTATTGTTATGGAATTTGGTAATAAAATTAATATCACATTTTTAGAGCAAAATAAGCGTCAAAACAAAGGAAAGAGCAAAAGCATTTTTGTTTGTGCCTTGAGTCAACTATACAGTCAATATTTTAAATTGACTTTCCTAACAGTAAACAAGTTTCATTTTATTATTATTATTATTATTATTATTATTATTATTATTATTATTATTATTATTATTATTAATAATAATAATAACTTTATTGCATCCTTAGAATTACAAATGTTCTATTGGTTTACAGCAATAAATATATATGTGATTAAAATAATATCAAAGTATGATTTCAGATCATAAAAAATCCATATCAAAAGTCTCAGGATTCTCCCAAAATGAGTCATGTTAGAGGGTTAACAATTTACAAAGTCTTGAGTGATTTCTCTACATTAGCAAAAATTCATACCATGCTGTTTTTTTAGACACGCCATTTTCTGTGATTCATCAGCAATTTTGTACACAACTGTTATATAAAGTCTCCTTTATATTCTATGCATTGCACATATTCTCAGTATTGCACAATTTGGCTAGTAAGTATTTTATGACACCCAGGAAATATTTTATCTTAAAATGCAGCTATGTGAGTGATAATGTTTAATAAGGGTAACTACCTTGCTAAGATTTTGCATTTCGACCCTCTATCTTTTTTTATTTATGCAAAGTGGCCTTTGCAAGATGTATATACAAAGGAAACTCATTCACTTATGTAATTTAATTAATTTTGTAGCTAAGCCAGAATGACGAGCACAATCCCAGCATTGCTGATGCTAGTAAAAACACTAAAGGAAAAAAGAAACAAGCCACAGCTGTTGCGTCAACATCTAATGGTAAAAGTAAACTGTTAAAGGAAGCCAGGTCTATACCTAATTTAATATACAGCATTGAACAATATGAGAAATTCCTGATACAGCTATCAAAGAAGTCAAAGGTGAGCTTTCTACTATAATGTGATTATGGTAGTTTATACGGACATTCTAAGGTTCCGGCTTTCTACAATCATGTTAAATTAAGTTAAATTGTTTGGGGGGTAGTCAGAATTAAAAAAAAAAAATCACTTTTCATGAATAAATCAAAAAAGAACAAATAGAAGGATCTTGTATTTTACCTTGGTAAAATAGATAAATCTGGTTTGACGTTCCTGTGAAACCTGCAAATAATCAGAGTTGCCACATCGTAGGGCGTAATGTTTGATTGCCAGAGGGCGTACTTTAAGACACACTGAACTCAATCTGTTATTGTATAGCGCGTTGTATTGTATGATGCAATGAATGAATGAGTGAGCCTTGCGAGTGAAATGAATCATCAGTGACTGTGACACGCTGTAGTTTGTACCATGCTGCTGCAGATAATTATTTCTTTTCATGACACAGATATCCTCATAGGTCCACTGTGCATGTGTGCTGGCAAAAACCATTTGTGCTTGTTACTGCTGGTGTGTCAGTAGAAGTTTTTTTTTTCGCCACGTACGCGTTCATGTTTACTTTACATAAACATCGATGCACAGTGAAAACACTAATATTTTTCCCGTAATTAGTTTCCATTTTATTGCGTATTCTTGGTGCTGTTTTGAACCGATCTTGCATACTGATCCACAAAATTGTCCGGTCTTCACGCACTGTTGTCCCGCTTGGTTGGCCAGATTTTGGTAAATTCGCCATATTTTCATAGATTTCCATTTTTGCCAGATTGTAATGAACACAATGTTCAGAAATTCCCAAAGAACAAGCTATTGCCCAATTATTCCTTCCTGAAGTATGCCGAAATCTGTAAGACTCGGGCATATTCAATTCAAAACTTGCACGATATTTACAAAATAGGTAGAGCTATCAATGAAAAGTTATGTAAAACAGAGTGACAGTTGTTAGCAAAGAAACTCCTGCCCTTTGACCCTGATTGAATCGCACTAGAATCACGATTGGCAACTACAAATTCATCATATCATGAATATTTATAAAATGGGCGAGAATAATGACATCTTTAAACAATGGATTACTAATATGCAAATTTTATGCAAAACAACGGTGAAAAAAAACACCTTGTTGAAACCATCGGATTTTCATGTCCGTACAATCGATCGAGTGATGATGTAAAATAATGACAATGGTTCGTTAGAAGTTTCAGATTTATTGTATTGTGTATCTACATACCATTGAATATTATTTTGGTGAGAGAATTACAGGTTTTTCAAATCATGGCCATCTTGACAATACTTTTGACGTGTAGTGTATCGTATTATTTTTAGATAAACCTAATGCAATACAATAAATCAAGTACAGCACGTGATTTCCGTATTATTACTGAAACTGTACAAGCAGCACTTAGACAACAAGAGACAAGCTCTGAGGAAGAAGATGAAGCAGTGGTGGTCAGTATTATCTTATCACAAAATATGCACTACAAGCGGGGGGTTTGTAAACAAACTTTGTAAACTGAAATATTCGTTTTCATTATGTCTCAATTTCTATGATTTGCATTCAAATTTGCTATGGTTCTGTTAATACACTAGCATAGCTAATTAATGTTGATTGTTGACCCCAATCAGCAGTACTGTAACAACAAGTCACATCAATTTTAAAATTAAACCAATAGATTTTGCTGTCTTATATATGCTGTCTTGCTGTCATAGCTTAATTTACAAAACGTACAACTTCACGTTTGATTTCCCATGGAAACACGTCAGAATACATGACCATTTACCATGGAAAGACGTCAGAATACATGACCATTTGCCATGGAAACACGTCAGAATATATGACCATTTCCCATGGAAACACGTCAGAATACATGACCATTTACCATGGAAACACGTCAGAATACATGACCATTTCCCATGGAAACACGTCAGAATACATGACCATTTCCCATGGAAACACGTCAGAATACATGACCATTTCCCATGGAAACACGTCAGAATACATGACCATTTACCATGAAAACACATCAGAATACATGACCATTTCCCATGGAAACACGTCAGAATACATGACCATTTGCCATGGAAACACGTCAGAATACATGACCATTTACCATGGAAACACGTCAGAATACATGACCATTTACCATGGAAACACATCAGAATACATGACCATTTGCCATGGAAACACGTCTGAATACATGACCATTTACCATGGAAACACGTCAGAATACATGACCATTTATCATGGAAACACGTCAGAATACATGACCATTTGCCATGGAAACACGTCAGAATACATGACCATTTGCCATGGAAACACGTCAACAGGTGATTATGTCTACAGGTCAACAGAGAATACAGGTTTATAGTAAGAATTCTGCAAAGGTATAATAGTGAGACGTCTGCAGAGTAAATAAATGTTGGCAGGTGAAAATGGTTCAATAATGCATGCATTATATTATGTGTATGTACAGTATACATACACCTACATCATCTGATCCAATAATTTGTAAAGTTGAGTTTGTGTTTAATATTTCAGCCAGCAACAGCTGAAGAAAATGCAGAGGATAATAATGAACCACCAGTGAAGAAAATGAAAATTAACAAATTGAAAAAGGGTAGAAAATAATTTTCTGCCAAATTAATGTTAATTGTATTTAAATGCCTTTAAATGTTCTAACTTTCAGTGTTAAATTTCATTACAAATGTATTTACTATAAACATAGCAATATTCTGAAAATGTCTGAATTTATTTGAAATAATTTAAAGCCAACTCACTGTCATTAATTATTGACTCTCACCATGGATACTGTGTAAAAAGTTCAAACATAATAAACATTTGGGTACATTGTCTCCACTATAAGAGGAACAAAATACTGTAGAATACTTTATTTTCGCTTGGAATTTATTTTCACTATTTTCGCTGAAGGGATGATTCCGTGAAAATTAAATCCAGCGAATATACTTTTTTCCCTATATTTCACATTAAACTCATCAAAAATCAGTGAAAATAAATTCCATACAAAACACTCAAAAAGCCTTTTCAGCAAAAATTTATTCCAGTGAAAATAAAGTATTCCACAGTACTTTGTTTCCGTTTACACATGGATGGGTAATTGTCTCATAATTTCTAAACTGATGGAACAATTCCACTCTACGTATTAAATTCCTGGAGAGAACACTGATGGATATCTTTGAAAGTATCAAAAGCAGGTCTACCCTCAGTGTCTAGCTCTGTATGTTATGTTTGAGAATATTTGTATGTACGCAATTAAATCATACAGTCCTATGTGTTAACTGTTTAGATGTCTGAAACATTGGATCACACATTGATTCTAGGCTAAGTATGTTGGTGTGTAACACCTGCACAGTTGTCTACTTTGAGACTATATATATTGTACATTAGAAATCATGACATGTCTTTATGTTGACAAATGTCTTAGGGCATTGTAAATATGTTAAAAGTTGAATGATTGCTTTAAATAACAAGTGTCTAAATAAAGTATTGATTTATCTTTAATTCACATACATGTTGAAGTGTTTGTAATTATCACTGTGATGCAGTGAAGATCACCATTAGGCCCCCAAAAAAAATTGTTTTGTTGCCCTCAGCGACCGACCAAAAAATATTCAATATAGGTTTTTCCTCTAAAAATTAACGATCCCGGACCATTGTCTGATCCTCAGGGTCCGGGGGGGTAAGTGGCGACTTTGAACCTCAGGTTGATCTGTATTTCTCTGACATGTACTATGAGGTTTAGAAAAGGAAGAAAAAAAATTCGTCCGACCGACCATTATCCCTCTGTCATATGTGTCTTTCTCACTGTGGTGTAGCGTGGAACACCATTATCCAACTCGTATGTTGTTTTTTATTTCGGATTTTCAGAGTTACAATGTGGCACACATTTTTTGCCAATTTTGATTAAAATGAGGCTTTACTCCCAAAAAACATACTTAACATGCAGAGATCCAAAAACAAATCTGAAAGTTTATGAGGGGTTTTGTTTTTGAGTCGATGACTTGTTCTATCTGAATTGCCAAAATGTTGAAATCAATAGCCAACTATCAGTTGCTAGATTTTGGAGTACGGCATAATATAGACATAACAAGAAACTTTTCATGGGAAAAGAATTATGCACTATTCTATAAAATGAATTAACACGTACATACACAACACAGACAAAAAACACAAACCTTGTATTCATGTGTCAATGGATGCAAGCATTGTCTCACGAAAGCCGTGCACAATTAAACAATGGGTCATGTATGAATGAATGGCTAGCTCATTAATAAATGTATGATATTTAGATGTAAATCCAGTATTCCAAGTTTATGAAAAAGAGGGAAAGTAAAACTCAAAAATGTAATTAAGCGAAAAATGTTTGTAAGATCTGGATGTGTTCTAATAGCGATTGTCAGGTGTTACCCCATATTTCAAGACAGTATGTAATGTGCAGAAAAATAAGAGTTGTATAACAAAAGAAAAATGGATCTAGAAACAAAATGGCGAATATGTGATATGATTTAATCACTTTGTTAATGTGCAATTTCCAATCAAAATGGTGATTGATAGAAACGTTGAGTAGTAGTAGTAGATGAAACGCCCTCTACAGGCGACCCATTAATTTCTAAGGTGGTCAACTTATTTTGTGGTGTTTTAATAACCATGTAATTATTCGGTATTAATTGTAAGTTTATAGGCACTGCTCAATTCACAAACAAGTCATCAGTTATGTGTTTAAGATTATTTTTTATAAATTTAAATAGATTGGTATCATCGGCGAGGAGCCTAAAATCAAATGTGTTTGTTGAGTTAACTATATCATTAATATACCGTAAATTAGAAACATGGTTGGGTCTAGAATTGATCTTTGTAGAATACCACATTTGATTTCTGTAAAGGTGGATTGAATGTTATTGATATGGACACATTGCTTACAATTAGAATGGTAGCTTTTAACAACTATAGAGGGAGCCCTTTTTTGCCATGTGTTTTTGTGTATGGAAGATGTATTTGATGGTCAATACCGTTTAATAGTGTCAAAATCATTTCTGAGATCAATAAAGATACCAGAAGTAAGAAAGCCATGGTCCAGAGACCAGCTCAACTAGAGCAAGCTTGGTACTATTTTTTTTTTCTTTTGCGGAATCGGAATTGTTTTTTTAATAAAATGTTTATATTTAAGAAATTAATGAATTGCTTGTTAATAATACATTCTAAAATTTTACTTAAAATAGGGAGGATGGGAATTGGTCTGTAGTTGTTTGCCTCTGGTAGAACCCTTTTTGTATATTGGAATGATTTTAGCACTTTTAATGAATCGGGGAAATGCTTTGTTCAGCGAACAAATGATAACGTGGGCAAGGGGCGGGCGATGATGTTTGCAGATTTTTTTTGTTTTAGGGTGCATGTGGTCAAGTTTCAAGTTGATGGATTTGTTGGGGTCCAAAACTGTAATTTCATATACTACAAGAACATCGTTCTCACACACACTGGGTGAAAAAACAATGGAGCAGGATAGTGGTGTTTTAAATATTTACTATAATTACCAGTAGCAGTGATTTAGTTAAAAAGTTGAAAATAAAGTGTCTTTAACTGAAAAGACTTTATAAGCATATTCCTATAGGTAATTGATGTTGCTTGGGTTATTTCTCATTTTAGCGAATAATTTATGTTCGGTTTTAACCGATTGGAGAAGGCCCGTAAAAAAACAAGGTTTGCAAGAAAATGTGGCTTTGTTACTGTCAATGCTAGTCTGGATGTGTTTTGTAGAAATTCTGAGAATAATGTCGGGAAAATAATGATATGGTTTGTTTACAACCCCGGTTTGCAACATGACAGTCGTATACTGACTGCCACTCAAGATACAGCGCCACTTTAAATATAGTACGGTACTGAACGCCAGGATACTCTGTGCGTTCGTTCTGGAAAAGTCCAGAACGGCTAAAAAGAATACAGACGAGAAACAACCGTTTCAGTGCATGCAAGTCTGCAGTGGTCGTGTCCTGGCGATTTCATATGTATGAACCATAAACTGGAAAGCGGTAAACACCTAAATGGCCTGTGTGACATAATTGTTTGTTGAGAGGTCGTTTACAGGCGATGATATATGTGCCTGTGCGAACCTGGACAAAATTGAAAGACGGTAAACAATCCATTAGAATGTTGTACCTGGGACACAAAAGGCAGTCCAGGGTCGAATATTCGATACCTTTATATTAGAGTGTCGACAGTCCCTCTGTCTTGATATTTACTTTTTACTTGGTTGAATTAATTATCAATGCGTTAATTTTCTTGTTTATTTCGCGGTAATAAGGCTTTCGTGGTAGCCCGGCTTTCGCCTCGCATGATATTATATTTTATTGAAAAAACGCCAAAAAACAAGAGATTGTATGGAATTCTAATGGCAGTCATATTTACACCTCTTGAAATAATTGGTGGTGTGAACGCAAGATCACGAGATCCTTGACTTTTTAATTACAGGCATAATGTACGTCGACGAACTTGTTCTAGTGAGATCACGACACAAATTTACGACATGCCCTGAATGCGTGACCTATTTACATGTCAGACACATGTCACCCACTTCTTTAGGATCAGGTGTCTCACAACGTTCACCAAGCTTTGAAAACAATCACAGCCCCTCTGACTGCTAATATTAGTGTGGTACTGGGAAACAATCTTTCTCTCGCTTCTCACTGGATTGCATAGAGTGACGTAGTAGCTCGTCTGTTTACAACATAATGTTGGTAAAACTAACTAATTATACACACAATCAAAAATCAATAATGACAACAAAATTTAGCATCTAAACAAAAAATAAAAGAAACCACACAAATTATATACCTGTTTTGTTGATTTTAAAAATGTATTCGACAGAAGACATGAAGACATGTTTTTAAAATTACTAAAATCCGGGATTTCGGGCAACATGTATAAAATAATCACAGATATGTACAGGAAAGTAAATTGTAAAGTAAAGATCAACGGCAGATTGACGAAATCGTTCGCACCCGCAACAAGACGTAACACAAAGCTGCAACTTCAAGAATCACTCTCTCTTCAATAGCGACATACTGTACCTGTTTGGTTTAATTCAAATACATGCCACTCAAATATTTGAATGCTTTAAGCAAATGACATTGTCATACTTTTTGAAAACGAGATTGGTCTTTAAATTGTCTAAATTGTTTATCTACCCACACAAAAAAAGTGGAAGTTATCTGTCAGCACAAACAAAACAAAAAATACGACAACAAATCTGCTGTTATCAAACAATTTGGAAGAAAAAAAAAAGTAGTTGAACAATTTATTTATCTGGGTATTGTTTTAAAAAAAGCCATGAAAAACTTAAAAAGTAAAGGACAATGTTAAAAAATCCAGTAGAAAAATAATTGTGCATCCTATATGTACTGACAAAACAAGTCAAAGGTGAATATCACTTCAATATGACATGCCCTTCTTACAATGGTAAAAGTAAATCACTCTATCAAGTGAGTTGTACCAATTTCACGACCCTCTCCTCAAATTTATATTTCTAATTAGAAACACAAATATTACCGGGTACATCGCTCGTCCTAAATGTATCAAAACACATGATACAAGACAGCAACACAATTCGTTTTTTTATTTTATTTTAGGTATTCCTCATGTATTCTCAATAAATAATAATAATAATAATAATAACTTTATTGCATCTTTAGAAGTACATATTTTCTATTGGTTTACAGCAATAAATATATAAGTGAAATTACAGTTCCTTAGTATACTATGCTATCACATTTTCATACAGCTTGCATTCAAGTTAGAAGTGCATCTCATCTTCAACCATTTTGGTTGCAGACTATTCATTTCCTATCATTGCTAGGATTTTTGTTCTACAATATGTGCAATAATTCTTAATTTTGCTACCGCTTCTCCGTGTTTTGCATTTGCTACTATTTGATAAATAATTTAATACTAGCAATTCTTCTTTAGCTGTCTATATGTATGTAGCTTATTCGTTTGGTTTGTATTTTTATCATTATCATGTATTTGTTCTTAGCTGTTCATTTTTTTAGTTTGTTGTAAACTATGTTGATCAGATTTGTGTCACTTTTATCCATTTGTGATTATTACAAAATGCTTTTGACACCAGATATCAATTAAGTATGGCTTAATATGTATTCCAAGTCTGTATGCTTTATGAACTAATGTGTTTCCATTCTTTTTTAGCCAATATTTTAAATAGGATGTCTACCTAATTCTAAAAAACATGCGCGTTACTGGCCTTATTTAATTGTAAGATTTGTTGTGAAATGTCTTCATTGGTGGTAGTTCACTATTAAAAACTTATTTTAATTGTAGTACAAAGTCACTGTCCGAATTTTGCTGCAGTAGATCACGTTATCATAGCATCAAATAGTTTTAGGTAGGTTTTGATTGGAGAGGTTTTCGGAGCATAGTAACCGTTTTATTTTAAAGAGGGATTTCATCGTTCTGTTGCTGGGATCTTCTTGAAGTCTGCTAATCTTATCAGTTGCATTTTAATCCTAGGTAAGTATAGGCCAAAAAAAAACTTTGTTGTTGTAACCATTAGTTACAAATTTACGTTTTGTTATGGTTTCGCCAGATTTATTGAAAATCATATCTTTAGACTTTGAGACAGTTACTTATGATGTTTGTACTGAATTTGTAGCATTTTGAAGGGCACATGCTGACTTTGAAATAATACTAAGTTTATCTAGATATAATACTGTCAAATTATTTATTTTAGCTGGAATTTATTTTCGCTGAAAAGGATTTTTGGGTGTTTTGTATAGAATTTATTTTCACTAATTTTTTATGAGTTGAATGTGAAATATAGGAAAAAAGTATATTCGAATCTATTTTCACTGGTTGAAGCATCTTTTCAATGAAAATAAATTCTAAGCGGAAATAAAGTATTCTACAGTAAGCAAAATTTGGACTAGGTAAAAAGGTTGGTGAGTCATTTTGTACATAATTAATGTTAGCTGCGAAGGTATTGGTGCCTGAGTCATGCCGTCAACTGAACACAACCAACAGCGTATATTGATGGAATTACACAATATAAATTTCTGGATACAATGTACATGGTTTTTCGCTGTTTGTATAATAACCGAAAATTCTAAATCCGATCGAATGTTTTTTTGGAAATTAGCGAAAACTATAACGAAAGACTACCATCACAATGAGCACGTCGTTAAATACGTCGTTGCTTTCTTTTGAAAATTGTTTCTTTTGACACACCGGCAGTGCACCGTTTTCTTTGGAATGTCTGGTATTTTAGCACATATAAAAAGATCACCAAGGAGGCCTTGTCATTTTCAAGGACTTGAATTGACTGCAAGAATTTACTGTTCCACTTGTATTTCCGTTCATGATACAGCTTCCTCATATCAGTCATATACTACGCATGTATCAGTAACCTACCGAACCTTATATCCAACCCCTCACCTTCCCGCCTGAATCCACCCGGTCGTCGCCGCCGAATAGTGTCGTAAAAAACTGGTTCGTATTTTGCCGGTCGCCGGTACTCGAGATCATGAGTTTTGTGTTAACATCCTTGATAGTTTAAATATTCCAAAAAATTGCACGTTGAATGAACGGTGTCGCCATCGGTAGTGTGGATGACGGTAGAATTGTCCTTGCTTGCAATGAAAACACTATGAGTTTAAGGACGATCTTGCACGTTTTTACTTGTTCAACCAATAACATCTTTCCTGTGTGTTTTTTTTTTACCGAACTCTTGTCGGTCAGCTACTAAGTTGTTATTTTCATCCAAGGCTCAATACTCGCAATACGCTTTTTCCAATGACATTTATTGATTAACATCTTTCTAGGCTACATGCCCATATGACTAAACATATAGTACATGACTGTATAATTTCATGAATCCTATGCAAGGGCTTCCTCTCTCATTTGGTCGGCCTTGTATATATATATATATATATATATATATATATATATATATATATATATATATATATATATATATATATATATATATATATATATATATATATATATATATATATATATATATATATATATATATATATATATATATTCCGAGGTTTGTAATGCTGAGTTGGATGTCATTAATATTTATTAATTTGTCACGAGTGGAAATATGCTAAGTTAGTTTGTAATCAATGTGGTTCTTAGCGTGAGATATAAATGGCACTAAAGAACGAGCGCGTGGATGGATGTGTGGTGTTTTTATACAACTATTGTTTTTCTCTGTAAACATTTACATCGCCTGGGGGGAATGAGTGGGTAATAAATATTACAAACTCAGTGATATCAGATTGACCTTGATGGCAACCCCGATCAAGGACACTAGTATATATCCTTACACGTAAAAACACTACAGTTGTCGCACCGCGTCGTATTCGGTATTGGACCCTTAACCGTGCGATGTACGAAACGCGTGCGTAAAATGCATTGGTTTCAAGTTGTTTGAGCGAAATTCGTCCGCGCGCTGCGCGACGACTGTGGCATTTTAAATAGATAAATAAGTAAATAAAAGAACTGGGGGTAATCTTGTGGATGGTACAACGCTCCTACAGTCACAGTTTTTCATACATTAGGTTGGCTGCCCGTGGGCTACAGCATTGGTTTTGTTACGTTGTTATACTTATTACATTTCTGATTAATCATTCTCCGCCAAACTAAGACACACCACTGATACCAATACATGGCCGATTGGCCGATTAAAAAACGGTTTATATATCCCCATCTAATGTAACATCCATCGGCCAGAGAACGTTTTCATATCGGTCAGTAGACATTTAGACGTTTTCAGGGTTATGTTCTTTGTCATTTAAGAGTGATAAATATGGCGTCCGACAAGTGGTTTGTTATTTTTGATAACTCCTCGTTGCCAAGCATAATAGCATGTTTAAAAATTAAAGACAGTCAGCTGATAAAACCGCGTTGTCAATGCCTGTCGGGTCTTCCGCAATTGCAGAATGAATGCACAGCCGTTTCATCGTTATTTTACAGAAATTTTTGGGGAAGTTAATCTGATTTAAATTCATGTCATACAGATCTCTTTTTGTGTATTTTAACTAAATTTAAATTGCAGACTGTTGCGTGATCTATAATTGTAGAGAATGGTACGGTGAAGAAATCAATTACGCTGTAATCTATATTGCGGATATGCACCACTATCATTTTGCTCAGCTCTAGCTCTATACAAACAAATTTACTTTCAATGTGACAAATCCCAGTATATGTATTATACATTTCAAGGCACAAGTCTCTTCTTTGATTTGTTGGTGTAGGGTCAGACATATACTTTATGCCAAATTCGTGTAATTTTCTCAAGTAACAATATCTATTTATAATGATCGGCATTTAGGTAGATCGTTTACGACCATATCTTAAAACGACCAAGGTGTAAAAGTAAAAGTTCAACATTGCACAGTATTACATCATGTAATTATTGTTTATTAAAAATAAATAATAGCGCCCAATGTTCCCAAAGTTCACTCAGATGAAATAGACACCCCATGCTTGGTTAACGCTTGGGTCAAAAAAAAAAAAAAAACGTTTTATCCAAATTATTATTTGTGCATTATATATGACAAAAACATCTGGTTATCAAAACCTCCGTCTTGAGAATCGAATTACCATGACACCATATGTTGAGAACATCTTCCTTTGGTTTCGTTAGTTATATTTTTTTAATCAGTGCTCCCTGATTGTTATTCGAATAATATATACCAATTTTCTTGACCTGAGTCGTAGACCACAACATTTTAACTTCATGTTTCCACGGCTGACCCAGCTACGGGCTTCATGTTTTCAGAATTGATTGTTGCTCCATATAGAAGCGTTTTGGTAAGTAGAACAGTTGATTAGGGTTGAGTTTTCAGTAGAAAAGAAACTAGCAAAAATCGTCACTAAATGATGTTTGCTGGCAATGGTCAATAATTATATTCGTAATTGGTAATTATCATGTAGAAATTCTCGCTTCAAACTCGAGAGTGTGGCGCAATTCCTAACACCAATGGGAATATAGTTCTATATGTCCACTGTACGATATGAAAAGGTTCTTAGTCCGTTGTTACATTTGAACTTCGTGAAATATGACATTGATGTATATGAAATAATTTGCTTAAATATGACGGAGCAAGATTATTAAGGACAATTGCAACTATTTTGATTTTATTGTGTCTTGTACTAATACCACAAATTGTTTGGAGTTGATTGAAAAATGAGTTGTTTTGAATTATTATGTCTAATATAAATTTAGTACAAGTAACCACAGTTCAGCAATTGAGAAAAGAGGGCATACCCAGCAATAAACAGATATTGAATTCCTAGCTAAAATCACCATTCATTACAGAAATTTATATATCTACTTAAAAACAGAGATGGTGAAATGATTAAAAACATGTTTTGTAAACAGGTGCTTCACAACACGAAATGAAATTGCATATGTTTTTTATTACCTATATAATTATTGTTAACTAATAGAAATGTTACATTTTAAATATGCAATAAAATGTTACTACAGTACTAAAGGGGTATCTTTGCCTGATACCTCTAGTGATATTAAAAAAACATATGCTCGTCCAGTTTTTCTCACTACACAACATGTAGAATGTATGTAGTGCGTGAACTCTCGTCCAATGGACGGTTGACTATGATCAAAAGCCTGTGCACAGTTAAAAAGAAAAACGCATTCAATCGTGTCAAATGTTTTCTCAAAACAATAGCCATCGTTAAAACGGCGGGAATATTGTGTTCGTATGCATAAAGATTTTATCGATCAACGTATAGATAGTATTTGTATATACTCTATCGCATAGTGTTAGTAATACAATCCAGGGCTATGACGGGTACAACTCAGACTGTCCCCTTAAAAAAAATTAAATGAAATAGAGAATTAAAAATTTAATACACAGTAACAATACTATGTGTTGACCATTTCCTTCATGTCAGTCCCTATTTTAAATTTGGGTAACCCCCTTAACATAACCGTTTTACCTCCCGGTGCCTAGAGGGATAGATAAATTGTATCGTACTGTGACCTCTCAATCACACAATGGACGGAAGTAGGTATTCGTAATACGTGTGATCTCGGCTAATGTAATCCGGGGGTGTAACCCACAGATTTGTAGAGGTTTTAGTCTATGATAATTGTATTATGAAACATTGTGTTAATTTTTTGTTGTTTTTAAGGGGAGGGAGTTAAGTCACAACTATTTTTAAACGGACATTGTTTGTATAATTGGCCCGTTTTGAACGATCTGTAAATACGTTAATGTGACTATAAATCATTCCAAAATACACACAAATATATTCATGTTTTTTTACTTGACATAGTTGCCAATATTCACAGCCGAAGGTATAAGAGCTGATGTTGTGGGGGGGGGGGGGTTGTTTGCAAACCAAGAAGTAAAGATGACACAAACATGTAATTACCATGGCATATTGAAATTTACTCTCTTTAATTGTATACCCTCAATTATATGCTTTTTGACTATTTTCTGCAAACACGCCAATCAATTCAATTCCAGAATAATAACAAATTATCGTGTTCTCGGTAAGAAAAGTAGTGATGTAAGTCACACCCGATGTCTTGCATTTACACCAGGGTTTTTTAGGGGGCGTAACTATGGTGGACCCTGGACAACGCGCATAATAGGACTAACTCACAAATGGTCTATGATTTTACTTTTTGTGTAATTTTCCATTCATCGCAATCAAGCATCAGTAGTTGACAACTCTTAGTCGTGTTAAACGTTATAATAAGATACGTATATAAACTTGTGTTCGAACAAGTCGGCAGACATCGAGTTAAACATCAAGTCAAGTTGACCAGAACAATCAAATGTCATTTAGGGTCCTTTTCAAATTACAAGCTAGAGGCTCAAAAACAGCACACTTAAGTTCTTTCATTGCTAAATTTACGAACAAGCTCATGAAATCTTGTAATTACCCATTCACTTGTTTATTGGCTTCTCAGTTTTTGGATAACGAGAAGGATATACTGTCGCAACTTCCAGTTTTAGCGCATTATTTTGTTTGAGGAAGCTACATGTACACGTAGGCCAGGGAACTAGAATGTCAGAAGGCATCATGAGAAACATGTACAATTTGTTTGGTTGTTCCCATGGAGATATATATTTATAATTGTACATAACAAACTGATAAACATTATCGTACGATTTCCAATCAACGTTTGCAAATAGTATGATAAGCTTCTTCCTTCCTGCCATCGCCATATTGTTCCGAACAAGACAGCAGCATTGCCAGCTAAGTTGTTTAGGCTGACTGGTTTGCTATGCGCGCCTACAGATCGTAATGCGATTAGAACAAGTTTTGTCAAACCAACCTCCACAGGAGACGTCGAACTAATAGTGGGGATACGATCACGTTGAATGTAAACGGAATATCATGATGCCGTTGCATTTCAATGTATTTTATTTAGTCGAATAAATTTCTTATAATAAACAAAATATATCATTGGTGTATCTGGTGCGCGCCACAATGCTCGTAAATTAGCGCATTCAGTCGAACGGCTTACCTTCGTGAAAGTGGTTTGAACTAGCCAGTTTTAATCATGTGATGAGACGCGCGTAACAAACCAGTCAGCAACTTACCTGGCAATGATGCTGTTTTGGTGTTCGGAACAATATGGCGGTGGCAGTAACGACGCAGTATGAGTAGTATTGTTATTTGATACTCCATACTGTCGATAAACTAAAAATGCTGCGTTAGCGGAACAAACGACCGTGATCCTTGGATGAAAAATCAAAACCACACATACGCATGTGTAGTGATTGTTATTGTACGTACCGAAAAACCAGTGCACCAGCGCATTAGAAAACGTTATTGTTTCATCGAATGAATATTCGGATGTGTTTGAGAATCTGGCGTTTCCATGTCATAATAAATCGTAGTCCAATGTATTCACCAACATACAGTATCAAACAACAATAATACAAATTGCATGTTGTTGTCGTCCATATTGCACCTTTAAAGCGAAAAGCGGGTTGTCCAACGAAGTACAACAGAGAGAGCAAAGACAACCAAAATCGCGCGATGTAAAGACATTAATATTAATAAGCATTGTTTTGTCTGGAAAATGCAGTTTATATATGAAATGTCCATCATAAAGGTTCTGGTAACTATTTCATGCTTTTATATATTTTTTTAATGTACACAAATCTATAAATTGAGTGAACCGGGGGTTAAAAAATAATATCTCATCCTACTGTAATAAGTTTATTATCATATTATTATTGGTGTCTCGACAAATATACATAAGCATGATGTTATAACCGGAGATCCACTTCCCGGACTTGCTCGGCGGACACGATCATGCACTGTGCTTCTTGTTGCGTCACTCTGAGTCTGACCAATCGTCTTTCATATGCAAATTAGTTTAGATGGGTTTTTCCCCTTACAGCACCGTTGAGTAGATCCGAAGATGTATATAGTACAGAGGTTACTTCCTTCTTCCTAACAACAATAGTAGTCATCAAGACCCACACAGCTCATAGTCTTAGTGGTAGTCGTGTGTCTTGTCGTTTCACTTGTGCTGCGATATCAAGTTTATCATTAGATTTTCAACGATTATTTCCTGCCGCAGTACTGCTGCAAGTAACTGGAACTTGGAAGGGCAAGTTGGACAGTTTAACAAGTCGTCGTCTGGAAGCTGGGTGTTTTCGGCAATCACTTCCTCATTTACCTAGTTCACAGTAAGTATACAACCGCGTTCATATCAATGCTTATATTTGTACTTGACAGTACACGCTATGGCTCTATTCGCTTATTCGGAGTTCCTTCGCTGATTCAGAAGTTCCCTGGGCCAAACCTGGACTGGTTACCTCCCGGGCGGGACAGGCTGTTCCGATGGTCTTAGCTGGCTGTGCGAGGAAGTACAACTCACTATTGCGATAACTTGCATATTGCGTTGTCATACCCCGCAGTAACTTTAATTCTACTGTATCTTCACACAGGCGCGAAACGTGTGTTAGCTAACTATTACAATATGACAGCCAAGAAAGACGTTGAAGTCAGATGGGAGGGATATCTGACGAAATCGCCAAATCTTGATAAAAAATCGTCTGGATTGAAGGTAAGAAAGTTATACAATCTTGAACAAAGAAAATAATACTGTAATGATATCTTCACTGTGTCTGTGCTGCAGAAGCAGAACATATATTCCATGCATGTATGGGCATATTATATAACAATGGAGTATTGTGTAATAACACAATGTGACTGTGATGTAAAGAAACCATTCTGCTAATCTACAATGGCGAACTTAGATTTAAAAATAACTTTAAATTATTGAACAACTTAATATTTTTAAGACTTATTTTGTATGCATTATTTTTACTTGTGTAATCAGAATTCCTAACAATATCATCATATTAATAATCATATTATTTGTATTTATAGTCACAAAGTTTATTATTACATAGAAAGGCTTCATTTATAAAAAAAAACTACAAAATCTGTATATTTAAAAAGCATTGACTTATTGGTATTATACACCTATATCATTCACAATGATAATCAAGTTGCAATAAAATATGCTTTTCCATCCATCCCATCCAACTTAAGTATTCTGCGGGCACCCAAATTCAAGGCCAAAATTTCAAAAAATGCCTTGAAGTGTTTGAAAATGTGAAGAAAGTACTGAGGTAATCAAGAAATTCAGATAGGGCATTGAGGCAGTTGCCTTCGTGAATTTTAAGCACTCTTCTACTATGTAAATATTGCTGACGTTATGTTAACATTTTATTACATTGACACTTTGGCTCATTTCCATAAAAATAAGAAGTGACTATTGTGTTGAAAATAGTTTGGGATTTTCCAACTCAAAAACAATTTCTCAAAGTATCGAATCAAACTGCCATTGTCACTCAGAATTATATTCCGCTGTTACTAATTAGGTTTAATTCAAGTAAACAAAACAGAAAACATTAAGAAAGTAATTAAAATATATGATTTTGGTTGAGATTTTCTTTGCCCACCTGGCAAACAACTTTTCAAAGCTGTTAGAAACTTGGCAGTGTGCCAAGAATATATTTAACTATGAAGTAAGTAGCTAACACAGAAGTGTTCCAACCATTTCCTTATTATGTTAAGGAGAGTCTTTCCAAAATATAAACTGAATATCTGTAATTTTATTTTTATGTATCACAGACAATTTGTAAAGGGAATTCACTAAGGAATTATGGAATATATTGTTGGGTTTTAATAGCATTTGTTTTTAAATTACGTCATGTGATTAATTATTCATGAAGAAGTTTTATTCGAACAAACAAAATGAGTAAACAAAAACTGAAATACCAAGGAATGCATTCAAAACTGTTATGGCATTCAAATAATTTTTCCAGGACTCACAACACAGCAAACTACTGTAAGTAGTTGACCTTAAATTTGTGACTTTTAATGAAAGCTGAATTTTTCTTAAATTTAAGATATAAAATTCTAACAGAAAACCTAAAAAAAAGCATGACATGCTGGTTTTCATCTAATGTATTCAGTGACTAGTGACTAGAAACATGAATATTCTGCTATGATTCTTACAATCAGATACAACCTGTAGATTTTGAGTCAGTGTTTGATCAAGCAATTACCAAAAATGTTTTGACCAACTGAAAACAGTGGGATCAATGCATGGCATTTGTCTCACATTACAAAAATTTCCAGCTCGTTTACGTTTACGCAGTGTTGAGATAATGAATCCCATCCATTTTATTGACATTCTCAAAGTTAAATCAGAGCCCCTTGAAGTGTTTAGTCCTATATACAGTGACATGTTTGGAATCTTATTGTCAAATAACTCAAGCATTAACAAAGACATGTCATTTGCATATTGCAAAACAAAATGCATGTCAGTCTATCAGTCTGCAGAATACTGCTCTGTGAATCAAAAAAGGGATCTTTGTCATTATTGGTATGTAATATTTGGTGAGTGAAATATTGCTGACATGCTCCCTATATTATGCCACCATTTATTCAGCTTTGTGCAATACATATGTACAGACAGACTGTTGTACACCTCGGGTCCCTGGAACATGTACATTTCTCAAATACAGGCATGAGTCTGATCACCATACCAGTTTTTAGGGTGTTGTCTGAAAAAAACACAAAAAAAACACAAAAATATTCAGAAAAAAATTAACTAAAAGTTAAATTTTCATAACAGTGTAAATAATGGAAAATAAAGTAACGCATACTTAAAAAGTCTACATGGATACTGTGACATTATCCACATACCATGAAACTATATTTGAGTGGGGTTACTGAAAAAAAAAGTAACCATGCATAAAGTAAACAAATTTCTGAGGAACATGCACTGCAATGTTTGTCAATTTTTTATAATTTTTAATCATATACTGAGCCTTGTAATAAATTTAATCATTTTTGTTTGAACAACAATTTATTCCTAGTTAATAATATGCTTAGGAACCTGACATTCTAACCCCTGTTTTGTCCATCACTGCCACGTCAATTTGTAAAAGTTTTATCTCGTTTGATTTTAGTGACAATTTCAAGGCAGGCATTTTGCCAAATGGTATGTAATCATTCAATCTGTGCAGAATGTAGAATTTAAAAACTCTTCCTCTTTTTTTTTGCAACCTTGTTTTAATCCTTTTCACCTTAATAAAATATGTTGATGTTTAAATTTGTGTAATTCAATAACCCCTGAGATATACTGCTATGATTGACATTTACTTCCTTGTACAGTGACCTTTAGTCTTAGTCAATATCCCAATAACAATGAAACATTAAAATAAGTACCATGTGAGTTTAAATAAGTGATTAAATAAATGCTGGCCAACTGAACTTTTACAGAAATTTTATAACATGAAATATTTAAAAATGAGAAGTTTCTAATTAAAATGTGTATTCAGTTCCTGTTTAAAAGTTTTAAAAGATGAATGGAGATGTAAATTAACCAGAAGTCCACGCCATAAATGCAGAACAAGTAAAAATGCTTACCATATGTATTCTGACAGGCCACTCTTTGTAGAAAGGAGGGAACAATTGAAAAAAGTTTTCATGCGTATTTTAAGTTGCCTTACTGTCACAATGGTGACTGTCCACTCTTTGAAAACATGAGAGTGCATGTGGGAACCTAACATGTATTAACAGTTTTACAATTCTAAAAACAGTTCTATATTTGAAACTTAAATGTAGATGGTTGTATTGCATCATGTTTTTTTACACAACTACCGTAAAATCTGTATTAGAAGCCGCATCCCTAATAGAAGTCGAACCCATTCTTTTTAAACAATTGGGAACCAAAAAATCATCATTTCTCATATGTGTAGATGCTCTAATAGAAGCCGCACCCCCTCTATTGGATTGTACCATTTTAATAGAAGCCGCGGTTTCTAATACAGATTTTACAGTAGTATGTTTTAATTCACCCATTTGTTTGCACAGGAATGGACCAAACGTTGGTTTGTTTTTTACAATGATAAAGGAAACCCTATACTTTCCTACTATCGAGACGAACATGCCTACAAACAAAAGAAGCGTTCGATAACCGATATACAGCTGAAAGATTGCGAGGCAATTACGCATCTTGAACACTTTGAAATGAGAAAGTATAAACGACAAAACGTGATATGTATTGAAAAAGCTCCCTATAAAAAGAAGAAAACGGAAGAAAGGCGTACATTTTATCTGATTGCAGATACTAAGTATGTATTCATTTATAATTGCTTGTCAATAAAATTGGACATTATCACAGTGTGCATCTAAAATTGATTGCCTACTTTAAAATAAACATAAAGAAATTATCCAGAATTTTGTCCAAACTTTAAATTACAGTTATTATTAAATAATCAGCCAGGTAACACAAAGAAATTGATGTCTGACAAAAAAAAACTGTGCTTTGCATTCTAATATTTAAAATCTGATCAACATATTTAATAACCATATATGGTCATGTGATTTTTAAAAAGCACAACTATCTTGTCTGAAACATTGTTCTAGATATGGACATGCAACAAGTGCTTGTAAAAAATATGTTGGAGATCTGCCATCTCTGATGAGTTTCTTGTTTTTGTAGGGAAGACATGGATGCATGGTATGCTGCTTTAGAAGATGTTTTAGTTTCTCTTGGAGTAATGGAACGTGTAGAAGGTGATGGAATGAGAAAAAGATCATATTCGCATTCAGTACATTCAACTGCTAGACGAATTCCTGGGACTAAAAAGCCTGAACACAAGTCAGCTCCACCTTGCGGCATAGGCACGATGTATGATCAAAGAAGATCTGATGGTAGCTCAAGTAGTAGTGATCATAGAAGATCTGATGTCAGCACATGTAGTAGTAGTGCATCTGAAACAGAGGTATATACATGTCTTTTAGTCTGTAACAATCCTGTGTCTATAATACTGTAATTGTAATTGTAACCATCCCATATCTATAATACTATAATTGTAATACATTGTTTGTAACCATCCCATATCTATAATACTGTAATTGTAACCATCCCATATCTACAATACTATAATTGTAATACATTGTTTGTAACCATCCCATATCTATAATACTGTAATTGCAATACTTTGTTTGTAACTGTCCCATATCTATAATACTGTAATTGTAATACTTTGTTTGTAACCATCCCATATCTATAATACTGTAATTGCAATACTTTATTTTGTAACAATTCTGTATCTATAATACTGCAATTATAATCATAATACTCATTTTTGTAACCAATTGTATCTATGTATTTATAATACTCTACTATCTTGTATCTATAATAGTATCCAATGGAGCAAGACATATACACTGCTAAAGTAATAGTTGAACCTGAAGTAGAGGAAAGAGTGAAATGTTGTCTTAGAAGACATGTAATCGATGTCAATTCTAATGGTAAGTCATTGTAATGATTACAATGGTAAATCAATTACAATAAATGTATCAATGTAAACTATTCAACACTAATGTTTACATTCAGTTATAAATTTACTTGTAGACATTTCATGTTGATTCCTTTGATCATAGTGACACATGTAATTGAAATAGTTTATTTATATCTCAGGTTACAATATGGCTGATTTGGATATTAAGTACGAGAACATTCATTTCATTTTGGATCAAAAAACGTGGGAAAAAGAAACAATGAGACGACATTCAAGTGTTAATGAGGAAGAAGAGAACTATCAGAGTTTAAGTGTTCTAACAGAAATGCAAGGTGAATCAAGCATTGACAATGAAAATGTGTTTGACAGTCCAGTACGACAACCTGTACCTACACCAAACAGAAGGATAGGAACCTGCCAGAAACCTCCCATCTTTGTCATACCAAGCGAACCAAAGATTCCTCCGACTATGAGAAGGCAATCATCTGACTCCAATTTTTATCCAAGTGAAAAAGTATGTATTCCAAGAACAAGGAAGATGTCTGCTCCAGACATTTTGTGTTTCCAACCAAATCTAGATATGTTAAACAGACCGCTGCCAGATATCCCAGAAATAAGGAAATCACATCGGTTCTCGTTTTTAGAGATTGAAGAGGCTCATCATTCAAAGCTTGCAAACAGGCCATTACCACAAATTCCATTGACTCTGCAGGTACCTGAGCAAAGAACAGGAGAAGCACTAATAGATGGACCATGCCCCAAATCACCGGGGTTAATACGAAAACGTCGTCCGTCACTACCAAATCTTTTAGATGACGATGATTTGCCACCGTTAAAACCTTTCGACATATCACCGCATGAAGTTGGTACAAAACATAGGAATAAAAGCTGCAAACCACCTCTACCACCCGCTAGAAATGAGGAAGAATACAGTAAAAAATTAAAGTAGGTTTATCATTTTGATTTTGGGTGAGAGGTAATTGCTACAGTGCAAAGCAGCCACCTGTTATAAATATAACATTTTATAAATTTAAAATTGCTGTTTAAATTCCAGTTGACCAATCCAGCATCATAGTGAGAATATATTAACTTATTCATGAGTTACCGGTAGCCTAACATAATCCAATCAGAAAACCTTAAAAATTTAAATACTGTTAAAATACTTTATTTTCGCTTGGAATTAATTTTTCGCTATAATTGCTGACTAGAAGTGATTCTGTGAAAATAAAATCCAGGGAATTTACCGTGTTTCCTATATTTTGTATTCAACTCACCAAAAATCAGTGAAAATAAATTCCATACAAAACATCCAAAAAGTCTTTTCAGTGAAAATTAATCCCAGCTAAAATAAAGTATTTCACAGTAAACTATCCGCAGATGCTGCATCCCATATACATATATGATTGAAGATGCAAATTGATTGTAGGCAAAATTGAGCTCTTGAGCCAATTACATACATGTATTGAATTTAACTAAAAGCTTAGGGAAGACGTCAAAAGATCGATGTCGGATAAAAAACTTATTTCCTTTAGTTTGGGGGTGGGGGGTTTTGACCTCAAAAAGTTTCCATCCTACAAAAACGATTTTATTTTTTAATGAAGTCAAAAAAATCTTTGTAGTTCGTTTTTTTCTATCCAATCATGGACAGAAATAACCGAAAAGGGAAAAAAAAACAGAAAAATGGTTTGGTTCGAGTGTAAATCTGTGCGTCAAATGAGGTGCATTTGTGAAATCTTGTTACACCCACCCGACAACCAACTGCTATGCAATACTACTGTTCGATTATCAATTTGTATTTAATGGTGAATGTAGTCGGACGCCATGACCAATATTTATCAATTAAGTTTCAGTGGGGGGTAGGGGGGTTTGGAAAAAAACTAAAGGAATTAAGTTTTTTATCTGACATCGATCTTTTGACGTCGTCCCTTAGGGCTGCTGGTATTTACAAAAATTTATTAATTATTTTTATAAACTAATATAAAGATTTCTTGTCACTCACTATATTTTCCAAATAATTGCATAAGTATTTGTTTACCTGTATGCAGTGGTTAACAGCATATTGGTTGCTGTTTTTCAGATTATTACAAGCAGATATGTGGAGAAATACTGGTATTATAGTGAAAGTAAAGAAATCCTATATTTCATGTAGAAACATAGCTTTGGTTTCAATAGCTAGAAATGTATGGTAAGTGAAATGTTATTAAGAACTGTTGTTTATAAAATGCGGTAAAGGAATTTAATTCTGTTCCTGTATAGGAGATTAGCTTGTTCAGAACTCATCACATATCGGTGGTTCCTGGTGTATAAATACTGTAAAATCAAAGTTTAGGAGGATTTGTCTCCCTGGATATTAAGACTGAAAAAAAAAAGTTTGCTTCTTATCATAAGGCATGTTAGTTTGATATGGAAGTGCGCCGCCGATTGTAGCATAAGGGAAATGTTGTCTTCTGTTTGTTTTTTATCTAAATCAACCTTTAATGCATGCACTGCATCGTTTTTCACTTTTCCCAAGGACAAGAAGTACAATTTACAGGCCTAATTCAATTTATAAACTATATTGGTTCTATTGGCTATTTAAATTGAAATGTACAGTACTGTCATGAAGGAATGTACAGCCCAAAAATTATTCTTTCGTAGTTTAATTTCTATGAATCTTGTTCAGTCAGCCAACCAAATGTCACTCTGGCCAGTTTTCCTGTGTTATACCGTCCTCAGTATACAATAGTTCAGTTTTCCTGTGTTATACCGTCCTCAGTATACAATAGTTCAGTTTTCCTGTGTTATACCGTCCTCAGTATACAATAGTTCAGTTTTCCTGTGTTATACCGTCCTCAGTATACAATAGTTCAGTTTTCCTGTGTTATACCGTCCTCAGTATACAATAGTTCAGTTTTCCTGTGTTATACCGTCCTCAGTATACAATAGTTCAGTTTTCCTGTGTTATACCGTCCTCAGTATACAATAGTTCAGTTTTCCTGTGTTATACCGTCCTCAGTATACAATAGTTCAGTTTTCCTGTGTTATACCGTCCTCAGTATACAATAGTTCAGTTCAGTTTAAATGTTATTGTCATAAAACTAAAGCTTAGTTCTGAACTTGCAGGATCGCTGGTTGGAAATCCACGAATCCTATCGTAAAAGAATATTTCAATATTGGTGATAAGATTCTAGCTATCAATGGTGTTTATGTCAAATCAGTATCTGATGCGTATGCTAAGATTGAAATCACAACTACACCAGAGGTAAGAATAATTACATTATTCGCATATTGTGGAAACAAATGTTTTTGACACATGTTGTGTACACTGCATGAGACTCGTACTCAATATTCAAATAAGGATACGATTATGCAATAAAGATTATTATTAAGATATATTATAATATTATTAGGCCAGACTTTTATTATTCCTTGTTTCGCGAACCAGCTGAATGAACAGGAGCCGAAAATGAAATAAAAATAAATTTATTTCAGCGTAATTTCTCGCGCCCGACGACTTGAAAGTGCAAAAAATTGCTAAAAAAAACTTCATTTTTTTTCCGCCCGTGGGAGTATCATGATCAATGTACCGAAATCTCGCGCAGATGAGAAACAAGGTTATACATGGAATAACATTTTATTTCATTTCTTCTCTCCGATCAATGATCTCACTTACAATTCTTTGAGAATCACACAAATCTAATAGAAAAAAAAGAATTAATTTTATTTTTTTCTGCCCTCCTCAAAAAAAATTTCTTATAAAATCTTGAGAAACAAGGAATAAAAAAAGTCTGGCCTTACCAAACACCATATGATGGGTCAATAAAAACTTAAATAATTTTAAATAAGTTCATTTTCAGAATGCTATTATTAATAGTACAAATCATTGCAGTTTTGTAGCTTATAACTGATGTTGCGAATTCCATTCGATAGGTTGAAGTTAAAGTTGCCAGGTTACCACTTGGTGAGTTATATACACTGAAGAAAACTGAGAAAGAAGACTGGGGTATTGTCCTAAAAACCATGAATGTAAGATTTCCTGTGCATTCAGAGGTAAGCTTGAGTGTAAAGAATCGGTAACGGTTTTAAATAAATGACATAGGCGTATCTCTGGTCGAAAAGAGTCAGATTTTAATAAGATCAGTATACAAATAAATGCAAATTTTGGTTTATGTGCACTTGTATTTGATATGCATATTTAATTAATTATGGTATTTAGAAGTGCATCAAATTCCTATGATCCATTTATGGTAATTATGTTAACATTCACCATTCTACGAAGGACCCTCCTACCCATCCCACAGAAAAATACAGTCATCTTCTATGCAACTGTATATGTATTTAAACAAATCCAGAAAAGACAACAATTAACACTGCCCATTCTTACTGAGTGTAATGATGCTTTCAGATTACCCAGGTTGTAATCAATGGTATAGCACATCAAGCTGGATTGAAACATAAATGTAATGGTATCTCCGGTAGATTGTGTAATTGGGCCATTACAGAAATCAATTTACAGCCATTAGGATTGTCCATCAGCAAAAAAGATGTAAGTATCGTTATTTAATATTTGATCTTACACAAATGTCTATCATTCTTATGATACACAGAACGACAAGTTACAACTTTTATTGAAAACAAATGTTGATGTCTTTTAATTATTCCAAATTGCAAATTGACAAACTATTGTCAGAAAGTTGCAAGTTGTTGATTAGAGACCTCTATAGGCTTTGCAACCATGTCAACATTATATCAACATTTCTTGTCAACAAAAGTGGTTGTCTGGATGACAGCTGTCTTTTTAAGTGAAGGTGCAGTAGGTACGATTCCACCCACGTAGTTATTTGGTGCTTTATATATCTGCCTCAAAGTAACTGAATATATCTTTTTATGTTATTTAGGTAAGGAGACTGCTTGATACTCCTAAAACAGAGATTTCACTGTTGGTTCAGCCTTGTGACTTTGTAATGGAACTGAAAAAAC
The DNA here is from genome assembly GCF_978046115.1 of Saccoglossus kowalevskii. Lineage (NCBI taxonomy): Eukaryota > Metazoa > Hemichordata > Enteropneusta > Harrimaniidae > Saccoglossus > Saccoglossus kowalevskii. The sequence goes on along the minus strand of NC_140650.1, from coordinate 11,289,837 downwards.
AACTGCAAGCAATGCCAAACTATTTCCAGTATAATATTTCATTACCATCAATTTGGAAATGAGATAAAACCTGTGAAGTTGGTCTCCATGAAGGGACAAATCAAGGCAATATTTAAGTTATCTAACTGTTTACTGCCATAAAAATAAGAGCAATATTCAGAGCTAATCCTGTAATGTTCTGTCATAATAAATGCAGATGTTTTTGTGGTATTAATTCACTTACCCTACAGGTGCGTGTGCAAGGAGTACCATATGTGGGAGTATTAAATCAAGCAGATTTAAAATAGTGAAGTGAAAACCATACTATTCAGAATTTGAGATGACTTCCCTGTTCAGGGGTCAACATTTAAAACAAATACAGAGTTGTTTAGCAAACCAAGCAACCAGTCTAAACTGTTATCTACATAAAAATGTTGACTCGTTTTATAATTTCAATCAAAATTCAAGTCTGTTTTCCAACTATGTATACTCTGTTTACAATCACTATAATTACCCTTTGAGTGCCAGTTATGTCCCGGTTCATTTTGTAAAATTCTCAGTAAATTTCATCACCATTTTGGGCCATACAGGCAGTTTCAGATATTGCTTTTAGTTTTTGATCAAAAGGTTTGTCAATTTTTATCAACATTTCATGCCGAGAGGAGCAGAATATACAAAATGATTTTGTTGATGGTGCCAAAATTTGACAATGGTGCTCAGAGGGTTAACATTAATGCGACTATTTACAATCTTCATGATAATATAAGTGATAATTTTTGGATGTTCACAATCGCAATTATAATACAAATTTCCCAACTCGTTTTCAAGTGTGGCTGTTTACAATATCCATATTAATACATCTTATTTGGTGTGTGTTTGTATTACTTATATTCTTTATCACTTTTCACATGTATTTTCTCCAATGGAGAGGTGGTTCCAATTTTAAACCAAAGCTGAAACCAAAATATTAAAAAGTTTACAACTTGTTAGCAGATGGCATCGGATAGTATCAGACATTTTGTTAACTTTATCAGTGTATTGAATTAATCAACCTAACTTTTTTTACCAAGTATGTGGTAAGATTTGGTTTCGTGGTATGTAGTGTTTTCATTATTTGGACTTGTCTGGCTTAAGTCTGAATGGTTCATTTGTAGGCAATAAGTGTCACTGTTGTCACACAGTACATGTTAATTGTAAGCAAACAATGTATGTTATACATGTGGTGTCGGGCGGATACATAAGGGATTCATACAAACCCCCTAAAATCAAAAGATTTATATAATTTTGTTTGTTTATTTTTCTTTTTACCAAGAATGAACAACAAAAATTCTGGATTCGCCTCTACTGTATAAATTGCATTGGACCCATATTGTACATAACATTGTGTGGCAACTTGAACTTCAAATACGGTAGAATACTTTATTTTCGCTGAAAAGGCTTTTTGACTGATTTTTGATGAGTTCAATGTGAAATATAGGAAAAAAAGTATATTCGCTGGATTTTATTTTCACGGAAACTTCCCTTCAGCGAAAATAGCGAAAATAAATTCCAAGCGAAAATAAAGTATTTTACAGTAATTGTATTTGTATACAACAGAAGTGTCAGAAATGTTTAATGTTACTGAAAACATACCAGAGACTTGTATGTACTATGTACATAGACTGTTTAACGTGAGCTGGTAAAGGCTTCTACATATACCTTGTATTCATTAATGTATATCAACAAATTTTATTCTGTGTCTGTCTGTTATTGATACCAATGAATTGTTTTATTGATAGACACCATATACTAGAGACATACAATGGTGTCATATCAAGAAATTAAATGTGTCTTTGTAAGTTTAAATGCTACACAAGTATAATGCTTGTGTATTTCACTGGAATCATTTTTTTTATTTTAGTAACTAATTCAGAACATTTTTAAAATATTGCTGAGAAGCACCAAAGGTTACAAAAAGCCAAATCTAAGAAAGGGTTTTCATCTGTGAAAAAAAAAAACAGTGACTTTATCAAAACCCTGAGTATTTCTTCTAAGTGTATTCTGTCAGTGTACTACTAGTATCTCAGCAGATATACTGTGTCTGTCTGTTATTGATACCAATGAATTGTTTTATTGATAGACACCATATACTAGAGACATACAATGGTGTCATATCAAGAAATTAAATGTGTCTTTGTAAGTTTAAATGCTACACAAGTATAATGCTTGTGTATTTCACTGGAATCATTTTTTTTATTTTAGTAACTAATTCAGAACATTTTTAAAATATTGCTGAGAAGCACCAAAGGTTACAAAAAGCCAAATCTAAGGAAGGGTTTTCATCTGTGAAAAAAAAAAACAGTGACTTTATCAAAACCCTGAGTATTTCTTCTAAGTGTATTCTGTCAGTGTATTACTAGTATCTCAGCAGATATACTTATTTTAATTTCTTTATCAAGCTGAAGAAATTCAATTGGTGCTAACTGTATTTTATTATGATGTTAATTTTTAGGCTAATTATTATTTTAACTGCTGTATAATATTAAACCTATCTTTACAGTAATCTTATGTGTACAGGCAAATTTATGATAATTTTACAGACTTGACAGACTATGTGTATGTTAACATAATATTTTTATATTTACATATTTTGATAGATGTATTATATGAACTTGAAAAATGCAAATTTATGAATTTACTTGCAGAAGATATAATCACTATTGTGTGCTTTTCAGAATTCAACTTCTTGATTTACAACTTTCTTCTACCTTAAAGTTTATTCTGTTGCTATAACAAGTGCAAATAAATATTTACCTTTCACCCTGTTATGTTTTATTTGTATGAAACATGAATTCCAATCCTGACTGTAAAGTCATGCGTGCACATTATATTTTTGAAAACCACTTTGTATGATTTGCAGATTCATGGGAGCTTTGGTTTTTGTAGAGTTCAGGAGGAATTTTATCCAACAGAATCCTGGAATTAGATTTAGAAGAACTTTATATAATAGGGTTAAGTGACTTAGATTGATCACAACTATGGAAATTATATTTAATTTGGTAATTATCACACACTTCAGTGCTCCAATATTTCAGGATTTGTTGCAAAACCAATTGATTTTATCATTTTTCCTATTGATTCTATTAATCAGGGAGGTAGGTGTTCTGCATTTAATACAAAGTGGAAATGCACCTATAAAGTTGCAAGCAGTGTCAAACAGATCCGAGGCATTGCAATATAAGCACCCCTTTTCAAATGATATAATTTGTTGTAACTACATAAAGACAAATGACATGAATTTGGCATTGAATTGTCTTTGTTTTGGAATTAAATATGCACTTGAAATGTTTCTTGCCCCTCTTAACAAATCACAGGGCATTTCAAATATGTACTTGAACCAGTAATTTTTTCTACCACTATTTTGGTGTAATAATTTGATTTTCTCTATATTATACTGATAATTTTTAGACCAAATAGACATAATCTTCTATTGGCTACCAATATTGATCAAAAGTTAGGGAAATTCTAAAAAAACAAATGTGGGGTTTATTTTGTGAAAAGTAACAAAAGTTGACTTGGTTTCTAAAATGGCTAGAGTGTTACTACTGTCTGTTGAAAATGACTTATTATTGGGGTTATGGATCAAATTCAAAAGTAACAAAATTCTTGAGTTAGATTTTGCTCACCCCCCCTCCTAAGCTATTATTTCCGTTTTTTATTTGGACACTCTAATATCTAGTAAGTTCACATCTTCACGTAGTCAGAAATCCTGCATGCGATAGTGTCTTCATGACGTGAACAGATACAGAATAATGGCTAAATATTTACATATCAATGTTACGTTGCTTTTGTGCTAAGATTAAAAGCAGTATAAAAATCCAAACATGTTAAAGAAATGCACACAGATAGCAAAAATGCCTCGGGTTAGATTGGTTGATTGGATCAGGAGTGTCGACAACAAGAACCTGGTTTTCTTCGGCTACATAGGGCGACAAAATCATAAGATGGTGTGACGTTTTTGGAAATACTTTTATGCGTCATACTTTTGTAATGGTGTTATATGTCACCTAATCACCTGAGTGTATTGATATGTAAAAAGTAGTGCCATTGGTGTAACTGAAAATGACAGAATAAACAAGAAGTTAAACTTGAAAGCTCTCTGGTTTCTTTGATGTTTCATGTGTTCCTGGGTCAACACATCACACTAATGAATACTATTTATTTTTTGTGAAATAATGTTTTTTCATGAATTCTTATGGAAATTGCTTCAAAAATGTCCAATTTCACAGCTTTTCTCAAAAAATATATTACATACAGTTCATTTCCTTCCTTTATTCTGCCCATGACATTCATTTATTGCACGAAAATATGATCAGCCATCTCGAATCAGATTCTGAAACAGGTGCATGTGTAAATGTGTTATATGATGTATGCGTTGAAAAAAATCAGCCATTTTTAATCAAATCTGGAAAAAAATGGTGCACATTAAGGACCCATTATGTTCGATGGACATACCACGAGTATGAATTTAATATGAAGTTCAGTTCCAGAATAGTAGAAATATTTTGATAAATTTTAAGAACTGAAATGGTTGCTATTCAGCCATCTTGAGCTGGATCATGAAACAAAATGCCTGTGCATTATATATTATGATGTCAGAGATATGACCCTGGAATTGCATTTGTTAAAACAAAATGGCCACCAGTTAGCTATTTTCAATTTGTTCTGAAAAACATATGACGTGCATCAAACACATTATGTTGTTAATGAACATACCAAGGTTGAATGAAATGTCCATACATCACAGATTTGGTTTTCAAATGACAGAAATACTTGATTTTGATGAAATCTTAGCACTAATATGGCCAACATTTGGCCATCTTGAAGTGGATACTGAAACAAATGCATTTGCATAAGTATGATATGATGTGTGTGTGAAGTTAGAATGTCTGTGTTACTGAAGTTGATGCACAAACAGACGCCCATGAAATTAGCGTTTTTTTTAGCTAGCAAAGAAAAAAACGAAACAAAATTTATTTTGTCTCATGAGGGCGCACATCATGAGATATTTCAAAATTCACTATTAAGATATTGACTGTTGAAAGCCTCCATGGATACCTGATATAAATAGTATAAATCATTTTCAGAAGACAATAAGTCATACACAAAATCAAATATATGTTCTTTTAGGATTCAGACGCAAATATTTTATTATACTTCATGGCTTAAACTTTTGCCTTAGCATTTTGTGTTAATCTTACACATTACAAAGGTCAGGGACACACAACGATGGCAAACACTAAAGGAAAGACATTGGTCATAGAATTCATTTTTTAGGTTTTACTTGCCGTTTTTAGTTTTTTTTATACATCGTATCTATTAAACTAGTTAAGTGACAGACATATGAAATAAAAAAACAAAACTTAATAACAGCAAAAAAGTTTGTCACGCTTTACCCACTAGTTTCTTCTGCCAATTGTAGCAGGTCATTGATGATAATTCAGGACTTTTGCTGATGAATGGAAATATATTTTCAAAGTGTTACTATAACTATATGATGATCCAAGTTTTGGCATTTTTATCAAAATGTTCCTGTAAATTATTTTAAGATGTGCATAATGATTAATTAGCAGACCATGCAGGTAAAAATGCTCAGCCATGTTGTTTCTAGTGTCTAGGAAACAACAATAACAAAATACATTGTACAATTAACACATAATTACCAGTAATGAAATAATATTTATTAAAGTAATAATGATAAAAACAATAACAATTCTGGATGTGGTTACACTATCAGTGTGTATAACATAGTCATTTCTGTTGTGAACACTTATATACATTTAAGATTGTTTTTGTAACTAGATACTTTGATTGCATCTTTCCGACTAATTCTGTCATACTTTGTCCTTGTTTGTCTACTTCCAGTGGTAGATATATTGACAGACTTGAAATCTGGGAGACATTGTGATTGTTCAACAACAACTCTGCTAGTTGTTAAGTTTCTGGAAGTAATACTTGGCAGTTTCAACTGTAAATGTTCAACCTTTGTAGAGTTGGTAAATAGTTGGAATGATTTTCTGCTGTTATCCACATTATTTGATGTCATGGGACATAGCCTGGGCAATTTTAGCTGGGTTGAGTCTGTTTTCTTGTTCTTACTGTAAAGCGGTTCATTTTTAAGAATACGTTCTGTTGCTGAATAGGTACTACATAACAGTTGTTTATTTTTTGATTTTCTGGATCTTGATGAACGTTTACAGTCATTATGTCCTTTTACATTGAAGTCATCTTTTGTTTCACAAACTTTTGGTGATAATCTTTTATGTTGGTTCCTGCTACGAGATGTCTTTGAATTCATGGTAACAGCAGCACTATGTTGATCAGACTGAACTTTTGATGGCTGTACTGGTCCATTGCAAATCATAGAACTAATCTGCGATGATTTTTTAGTATGTGAAGTTTTTATGAGAAGCTTCTTATGCATCACTGTAGGTTTTACATTGACAATTGGTAATGATGTATTGGAATAACATGCTAAAGATTTGTCAGGTACACCACCTTCAAGTGGTGCTAAATTCTTCTTTGCTGTGCAATTCTTAGTTGTTTCATAAGATTTGTTTGCTTCAGTTGAAGACTTCTTTCTAGGACTAGAAGTTAATCCAGTCCTAATCTTTCCATGTACTTGTTCAGCAACAATACATGGTAAAGTTGTCTGTAGTGTTGACTCAATGGCTTTTGAAGTGTTCTCGTTGGCAATGTATCTCAATCGCTGTGACATATTAATCACTGAACATTTAGGACTTGCTGGATGAGATGGTGAAAAAGAAGTGGTCTTTGAATAAGCTTTGATTGGAGACGGAACTGATGGTGGCACAGGTGACAATGAAGAGCTTTGTTTAGATATTACACAATCTGAAGGAGTGAAGGGTGGAGTGTGAATATCTTCTTCATGAATATTCTTATTTGGTGATGAAGGTGGTTTTAACAAGTCCAATGAAGGTATTATCTCATCAGTGTCATCATCTTCAGTATCAGATGAACTGTCCCAATCAAATAAGAAGGACCTTACAGTGTCTGATATAACTTGCTGCACTTCAGGAGAAAATGGGGATACATATGCTTGTGTTGGTTGCGCTTGACTAGTTTTCTCCTGGTTTGAATCGGTAGTAGGCGAAGATGGAGTGTCGTTCACATCAAAACATGACACATCTGAACAACCAATCCTGTTCTCATTATCACCATCACCATTATTTACCTTACGATCACACAGGAAAGCTGTGAAGACAAAATTACAAAATTAATATGATTAGTTTGCTCAGAAATTTGTCTGAAATGTAGTTGAATTTTTACAAATGGGCCAAGTTGAAAATGTAAGACTGGCAAATCCAGGCAAATTTGGCAAGTGCTCCTGTTTGTTTAGTTTTTTGATTTATTTGTTACTTAGACTAACATCTAAAAAACCAAATTTAATACAGATTTTGTGTTATGCTGTTAAAATATACAAAGAGGGCGCCTTAGTTTTATATTGTGACCAGAGGACAGGAAAGCTATAGTTACAGTTTCTTACTAAAGATGCCAGTCTCTCCGAATAAAAAATAAAGTCCATACAAAACACCCAAAAAGTGTTTTCACCGAAAATTAATTCCAGCTGAAATGAAGAATTTTACAGTATGACGATTGGTGATCTGGGAAGATATTCAAATGTTGTGAACGTCCGAAACGAGTTAAATGTGCGAACGAGTTTACTTTTGTGGGATAAGTTTTTAAGGTTTAATATGATTATGAGTGCATATTAAAATGCACTCCAAATGTTTTCCTCCGAAAACAAATTACATTACTCAGTCAGCTGTGTTTAATCACATAAACTTGATGTTACGTTTTTCACGTAACTTTAGCTGTAGGGGGACTTTTCGTCCACCGAGCCTCGCTTGTCTTTGGGTAAAACGGCACAGTTTAAACTACAAGTTGACACTGACAGTGATAGTACAAGAACAACTGGTAAACAATGAACATACCTGAGTCTGAGGCAGAACACACCATTGTGCAGTTTTTATAAGAATTATGAACACCAATATGAAGAGTATTTGTAAAACGTGTCTTGTATCGACGACGGAGAACTTGTATAATGACCACTACAGTGGAACACATTTTCATTATTGCGTCGTCTGGCATGGCAACCGCAGACGACATCTTCAACCTCGTTCAGTACTTAGGAAGTTACTATTTACTGCATTTCAAGTATATACTTGTACGATTTAATTATTTGTCATAATCACTTTAATATTACATTATTTAGTAATTAAAAGTATTTAAAAGTTGTCAAAATATAAATAACTACTGTAATATTTGTTCATATATTAAATATTAGAAATTTTTTGTTTGAGGGCGCTAACACGTGATGCATTTCTCATCCCAGAGCTCTCAGCGCTTGGGCCATATCGTGTCAAACATTGGCAGTGACAAATGTATTGTGGCTGCATGAGGGTAATTTAAAACAGGAATTATTAAATGGAAAATAAACAAACTATAATTTAATCGAATAACAATACGACATCGATATAAAATCAAAATAAATAAGGAAAATTATTATAATAGCGATGAATACCTAGGAATAGATAAGTGCCTACACTGGGACATGCAACATGTGATCATGCAACACCGGGTATGCGATGGGAAACATCGGGGTTAAGACTCACCAGGATATTTGCCACATTTTGATTTTGTATTTGAATTCATTACGGAAAATCAAATAAAATAAAACGAACCAAGCAACAAAATGTGTTTCATTTTAATAAATTCATAGCGTTTCATTTATTATCAATATTAACTTTACCTAATAGTTTCATTTAACATCTCAGAAGCAGACACATTTTATACTCCGTTCGGACATAGAACGGGGTCGATTTCCGTTTGTTCTTCCATCCGCACCAGTATCTTAGACATGCCTGGGCCAATTACATTCAAACTTCATACACACATCATACATATACACAATGCATCTCTTTCTGGTCTGTGATCCTATTCAAATATAAAGCAATCTGATTATGTTATGGTCGGTAATAGGTAATAATAAGGTTCACTGTAAAACACAATTTGGCAATGAGAATTTGCTGCGTATCTGTTATGAGGGTCGACAAGGGGTATTTTTGTAAGCTGTACTCATTTGTTTTTATTTTCGTAATAATGTCATTTAAATAAATAAAAAAACGTAAATTCGTAGACATGGGCAAGGTGGAAAATGTAATCAGCTATTATTATTCGTCCGTAATTTGTACAAGAATCTTATTTTTTGTAAGCGTATAAAGCATTTTCCACATTACATGTCAAAATTCGTACGCAAATTCCAATTTTGAATCTTGAATACAAGTTATCAAATATGTTATAAAAATGTAAAATGTAATTATGGATTATGAATTTGCTTTATCTGTAAAGTGTAAAAACCTATTTTTTTACTGTAAATAGAACTTTCAGTTTATTCCCTGTAAAAAAGTAACATGTACCAGTTCCCCCCCTCCTTTGTTCCTCCTGTTATGTATATGATGAAAGACAAGTTTATTGCTGGAAAATATGTTTACATTTATTTATTGCTTGGCGAGTTTGACAGCTATGTAATGTAATAAAATATCGATTAATAAGTGGGTCAATGTTTTTTATCACTTTTTCAATATAAGTTTTCTAATTAAGATTAAGTGGTCGATGGATACGCCAAAGTGAAGAACGCCCTCTTTTGGATTTTCATTGATTCCCATACTGCCCTCATCGGTCAATAATTTCTCGAGGGGGTTGAAATGATAACAGCTGTGTACCAAGTAAACAACTGGGCGGACCATGCAAATTACTAGTACATTTCCCATGACGCACTGGTGCAATTCCTGGGATTGCGGAGCCGCGCTTTAACAATCATATAATTTGTGTTTGGGGGTATTTATTGTAAGTTTATTTGCACTACACCATTCATACACTGTCGTTGGTAATGCTCAATGCTTAATAGACTTAAATAAATTGACAACGTCAGCAAAAAATCGAAAGCATTTCATCACATATTAAAATTAAAAATAAAATTGTACCTACAATCGGAAAAGCTATTTTGCGACTGGATGGAACTAAGGTGGCAACATATATAGCATTCCAGTATTTTAGCGATTGTGTCTGTAATTTTGTTAGTGATTTGTAACAGTATATTTTAACTTATGTTACAATCTATTTATTTCTTTTAGTCTTACTAATAGTTATTTTGTAGTTTTAGTGACCAAACTTGTTATACTTCTAAGTCGGTGTTGTGTCAATATTTGTATATTTTGTTTTTTGTTGGAAGACATCGTCTTTTAAGCTAAATAGTGTATCTGTGCTGTAAGCTGATCCACGTTATAAAAAAAACACCTTATGAAAACCCCAGTATGGCTGGGATACAATACAGGTTAATACCAAACTGCAAAATATTGTATTTGTCCCCAAATCAAAAGGTAATTTAAGCGACAACAAGTATCAGGGGGAAATTCTTTCTCTCGGGGTCCTCCGCACTTGTCAGGGGGGGATCTCGTCTCGTCTCTCTATCGCGTCCCCTTGAGGTACGGGATCGGGAAAGTCGCTTATACTTTACAGTCAAATAAGACACACGCAACGAAATACGTTTCAGCTCTCGTCTTAGTCGGTCAATCGAGCACTCTATAAGACACGGCGCCCTGGGGAAAAAATCCCCAAGACTCTCGCAAGGCTGACCAAGACTCTCTTAGACTGCGTCAAGGCTCGCCCCAAGGCTCTCCAGGACTGCTCTCGACTCTCAGACTGCCTCTCTCTACTGCGTCTATCGTGCTGTGCTCCCCAAGACCAACTCAAACTCTCTTTATTCATTTTCAAAACTCTAACCAATTACAAAGCAGTAAAAAGACTCTAGGGCGTAACTTTCAATCATAAAGCCAATCAAACTAAGTACTGAATACGTCATATCTTTTGATTAATCGTTCACTACATTAATAACTATGGAAACCAACTGTCAGAATAGCGACGGATATCTCGTAATTAGTTCCAAATCACTGAGCCAAGTTCCGTCCAAAACTTCAAATAGGCCTAAACGATGACAGACATAACACAGCAATTCGCTAATAATCAACTAATTAAGTCGGTCAACAGATACGCAAAAACAAATTCATGACACAAGCATATACATATAGCAAAACTACCTAAACTTGAATTATTTTGAAATTTTAAAATTAATTGAGTTAATAACGATATGTATATTTCTATCATGTATTACACGTTGATTAGGAGTGCAATAGAAACTGGGGGAGCAATATAACCTAAGTACTATTGCCCCTCCCGGGTGAAATATGACCAGGAATCAATAGGAACTGGTATTTCATTGCGTGCTTTGCATAGAAGTCAAAACAACAAAACGTGTCAAAAATTAGTGTAACAGCAGATTCGTTGAACTGCCAGAATTAAAATAAAGCACGTTGCCGAGTACTAACGCACTAGTAATGATTATTAGTATGGATTTTAATTAGCCCTATACCAGCCAATTTACGCAATCGAAATAACATCAATTCTAAACAACTCTACTGGACACATCTCACACAAAGTAAACTACCTTGCGAGGGAAACTTTTCAGGATGATCAAAGAAATATAACATTTAAGTTATGTGTGCGAATTTTAACTATTTATCACTTAAAATGAATGAACACTTATAACTTATAACTCAAGACCAAGGAACGTAATGACACGTATTTTTTCAAAGCGTATACAAGTTAGCTCTTCAGAGAAAATGTCGGTTTACCCAAGTACACTACATATGCGGACAAAACTGTGAAACAATCGTTGTATTCGGTGAGAATGTAAACCAAATGTTATACATCATTAACTTACATTATCAACTGGTCATATCTGACATATTCGTGTACACGTCTTTATTTTACATATATATTCAGTGGGCCTTGAATACTATTGATTTAACTTCGCTAAAAATAGGGGCGACGATTTCATCATTGACTAAAACTAAAGGCATGTCTACTACCGGCGAAGTCCAAAAAGCGAGCAAGCTCGACTTGGGCAAATCCACTGGTATTACTAACACCACAGTGTAATATAATTAATGAACTCCCAACCACCCGTACTGAACTAAGTACAGGCACTGTTCTAGACGCTCTTATTCCCAAACATGGTTTGGGATTGTATAAGCTACGAACGCCTGAAAGCGTTCGTAAATCATATAGTGTTTGATCCAGAGTTTTGGTTAATTGGTGAATTTCACTGAAGTAGGCGTGCATTATTTAATACCTGTTGATTGTTTTTAAAAAACGTCCATGTCTAACACAGTCATTAGTAGAATAAATCAAGTAAACTAAACAAATTGACGCCATTTACTAATTCTGAGTGGTGTGTACGGTTTTACAAGAGTGTTTCGTAACCAGTCTTGTGATTGGTGCATGACAAATTATAAATATAGGCCACGTGGGAACGCTGGTGCCTTCATCCCTTGTCTATTTCATGCACTAAATACCGGTCGATACCCACTTACAGAATTTGATTATGTTTTCGTTATTGTATTATGAATGACATTAAATGGAAAAGAAATATTACTTCACTCAAGGAAGTAATATTCCTGTTTTAGGGGTGTGAGAAGATTTTGCACAGCAGTGCAAGAGTTCCATTACTTCTGTGTATCTGTCATGAATTTGTTTTTGCGTATCTGTTAATCGACTTAATTAGCTGATTATTAGCGAATTGCTGTGTTATGTCTGTCATCGTTTAGGTCTATTTGAAGTTTTGGACGGAACTTGGCTCAGTGATTTGGAACTAATTACGAGATAACCGTCGCTATTCTGACTACGAATTCTGACAGTTGGTATTCATAGTTATTAATGTAGTGAACGATTAATCAAAAGATATGACGTATTCAGTACTTAGTGTGATTGGCTTTATGATTGAAGGTTACGCCCTAGAGTCTTTTTACTGTTTTGTAATTGGTTAGAGTTTTGAAAATGAATAAAGAGAGTTTGAGTTGGTCTTGGGGAGCACAGCACGATAGACGCAGTCGAGAGTCCGGTCCTGGAGAGCCTTGGGGCGAGTGTTGACGCAGTCTAAGAGAGTCTTGGATCAGCCTTGCGATAGTCTTGGGAATTTTTTCCCCAGGGCGCTGTGTCTGATAGAGGGCTCGATTGACCGACTAAGACGAGAGCTGAAACGTATTTCGCTGTGTGTGTCTTATTTGACTGTAAAGCTTAAGTGACTTTCCCAATCCCGCACCTCAAGGGGACGAGATATAGAGACGAGACGAGTTTCCCCCCTGGCACGTGTGGAGAACCCCGAGGAGAAGATTTTACCCCGTGATATATCACTCCAGTACATCCATTGTAATTGGCTATGTAAGGTTTCTATTTATAGCAACTGGTATTTCAGTAGTAACAATACTAGTGAAACACACTCACCAAATTTTAATATTCAAAACTTTATCAAACTAAAATTTCTCAACACATTTGCGCTTATATAGCAACAGATAAACGGATGGTACAAGCTCATTATAAAGTTAATCAGGCCAGGTTAGGTTAGTTTATAATGAATTGGTTACTATGCTCAGCAAAAGACACATAATGCATTTTTCATGAATGTTATACTATTACCATTGTAATATGACCAAAATACCATTACCAATCTACCATTACCATTACACCATTACCATTTTGTCATTACCAATATACCATTACCATTGTACCATTACCATTACACCATTACCATTTCGTCTTTACCAATATACCATTACCACTGTACCATTACCATTACACCATTACCAATCTACCATTACTATTACCATTCCCATTACACCATTACCAATCTACCATTACCATTGTACATGTACCATTACCGTTACACCATTACCAATCTACCATTACCATTGTACCATTACCGTTACACCATTACCAATCTACCATTACCATCGCACCATTACCAATATATCACTACCATTATAACTGACAGACAGTCCATGATCTACCCAGACCCAAAAGGCCGTTAAATCATATTAAATACAGATCTAGAACTTAACATATACTCAGTTATCAACTACATTAACACAGCCTGAAAGGATATGTCCAAACTCACCAACAGAATGCGAAACAACAAGCCACGTCGACGCAATCACACCCGAGTTCGTCTCTCATCATCTTTAAATCGAAACGATTTTGCTAATTGAGATATGTAACGCACAAATTATTAGTTCAAGAAAATAAATACGTCGTGCATATTTGTTTGTTTGTTTGAGTAGGCGGAATGGAAAAAATATTAATGTATATAATAAAATAAAACAAACATATGAATTTTGTATTTTTTAATGGAATATGTTTTAAAGTGTGTTTATTTTTATATCAGCCGTGATTTTAGTATAACACAGCTATTTTGACAATTCCACAGCAACTTTTAATATATAGGTGGCGAGATTCAAAACTAGAATTTGTCATGACAAATACAGTGACCATAGATAAACTTCCATAGTTGAATATCTTGGTGTGGTAATGCAGTGCAATAATTTTTGATAAAATAAAACTCCAGTCATCTGATCGATGCTTCAACTTGTGACATCGTGGTAAACATTAAAGCGAGAGAGTCGTCACCCGCGCATGCGTTAGATGGACATAGCGTGTCATTGTTTACAAACAAGCGTCTACCCTTTGCGTTTTTAGCGTATGTTATCGTCGCTTGGGACGCAAATCCTGTGCGTGTGCAGGTGACGACCCTTTCACTTTAAATAAAAAAGACATTAATCCGTTGTACAAGTATATAAAACCACAGTCTCGGAAATTTTACACTGAAGTCATCAAAGCCCTGTATATATCAATTAGTTACTTAGCTCAAGTATGAGCTTGTGCATTGACGTTGTGAAATGTTGACCACCAATCATGTGTTGCTTGACTGCAATTGAACACAGTAGTTTATAATCATGTCATCTTGAAGAATCTTATAAGAAAGTGGTGTATGTTATAATATTGCTCTTTTTATAAAACGAAAAATGAATCTAATATGACAGTTTCCTTCTGAGTGTTGAATGTCTACTAGGTCATCAAATGCCATGGACAGATTCTTTTGCATGCCCCCCCCCCCCCATATGAGTAAGTTATATGTTTCGTTGTTTGACTCGTGCATTGAACTTGGGTGTACAATGATTGTTCACTATCCCAATCAGATTTCA
This sequence comes from Saccoglossus kowalevskii, assembly GCF_978046115.1. Taxonomy (NCBI): domain Eukaryota; kingdom Metazoa; phylum Hemichordata; class Enteropneusta; family Harrimaniidae; genus Saccoglossus; species Saccoglossus kowalevskii. The sequence continues at coordinate 11,274,700 of NC_140650.1, read as the reverse complement.
AAAACGTAGCTATAATATTTTGCTGAACTCCAGTTATAAAACACATTGGACGCCGTGCATATTAAAAACATATTCATAATATGTTATGAATATGCTATCAATAATTTTCTTATAGCATTCAAGTTGTTTGTTAATCTTGTACATATTTGGTAAAAATATTATTTTCACCTATTTTTTGCACGTAGTGATACGAAACCTACTCCTATTTTTTTGAGAGTTGGTCATAAATCGCATGATAATATTTATTGGTTTATTATGTAAAATCATAGAGCTATTGTCCCATGGCACATGAAATAGCATTCTTTTGTGTGTTACATTCACGTATTTTGAGAAACTTGTCCTAGGCTAATATTTTTCAAAAATAGCTATTTTTAAAAGAATTCCATAGAACATGTTAAACTAAAATTGCATTTTTCGACCCATTTTTTTGTAATAATTTAGGAAAACAAAATGTACCCCATCATTAATAGTACAATGTATATGATTTGTTCAGCCTATGTCACCCGTACAATTTGAGATATTGCATCATATATCTCTGCCGTAGGAACCTGAGGTAAAATCACTATAATACTGCCAAAATGCCCACTACCCCCTAAAATACAAACATCATTACTTTTTTAAAGTCAATATTCTTATGATGTCCGGAAGTGAAATTTATTGGAAAATGGATGAATTCTGAGTATTTACACTCATGAGATTAGGGCTTCCACCTTAAGAATCCGGGTCCTGGACGAAAGCTTCCCGACATTGCAAATACAAATACAGACTTTGTATGTAACCGTTATGATTTTGCGTCTATTGTTACACTTTTCTTGTAGCATTTCAGATATTCCAGATAACTTTCCACTTAACTTTATACTTTGGACACATCTACAACCTACTACCCACACCGCATTTCGGACTTTTTACCTACATTTACCAACGTTGTATGCAACTTTATATACATTCCACTGGCATCACATACGTTACAAGTGAATTAACCTTTTACATGTAATTTCACAGACTTTCCAGGAAGCGATACAGATTTTTTGCGTAACTTTACCAGCTTTGTACACAAACTTGGCCCGCCGCAACATTTTATAATTGGTAAGGCCAGACTTTTATTATCCTTTGTTTCGCGAACCCGCCGAATGAACAGGAGCCGAAAATGAAATAAAAATATAATTTTATTTCAGCGTAATTTCTCGCATAACAAATTCAAGTTGAATTTTCGTGGGAGTATCATGATCAAAGTACGGAAGTCTCGCGCAGATGAGAAACAAGGTTATACATGGAATAAAATTTTATTTCATTTCTTCTCTCCGATCAATGATCTCACTTACTATTCTTTGAGAATCACACAAATCTAATGGAAAAAAAGAATTAATTTTATTTTTTTCCCGCCATCCTCAAAAAAATTGCCTTATAAAAACTCGCGAAACAAGGAATAAAAAAAGTCTGGCCTACAAAATAAAGAATACCAATGTGAAACGGTAAAGTCTATTTACAAATTTATTGATTTATATCTTCACAGCATTTAAAAAAAATCGTTTCTAATTGTCTTGTTTATAAATGTATTCAAACGCGTAACAATCTCACTTTCTTCCACGCTTGGGCAAGATTTTCCTCTTCTGTGTCTTCGTCACATCTTTTTCTTTTACGGCGAGACTCGTTCAAGTTGTAAACAGGAGTTTGTGTATGCGCTGGAATCTCTTCATGTGATCCGACATCGACTCTATTTCCATTCGATGGTTGCATATTTGACGATGCAACCGCATTCAGAAGTCTGGATTGTATCTCCTGGTAAAGAATTTCAAGTTGTTCCGGTGTAAATAGTCCCAATGTTCTACCGTCTTCTAGGGCATAAAGACGTAAGGGTGGCAGTCGAACTCCTCGTTCAAGCCATGCTCGTATGCGTGAATACATAATATCAAATTCGAAACAAGGTATATCTACCATTACTAGATTATCGTAAGCAAGATCAACACCGCCAGCATTTGGGAACACGTCATCAGATCCTACCACCCTCACGAGCACGTTGATAAGTTGTTCATTTCTTTCATTGACAACTTCATTATAATCACTCTGACGATATCTTCTAAAGTGTTCATCACCAGGTGCATTGAAATGTACATCAACAAATTCTTCATCATTAGATTCAATTGATAACGAATCGTCGATGAACTCTTCACCTTCGTCACTGCTGACGTCACCATTACGTATGTATCCATTTAACGATTCATTATCGCTTGATTGGATTGACAACGAGTCATTGATGACGTCATCTTCGTCACTGCTGATACCGTCGCTACGCTGGTCAATGCTCAAAGATTCATCATCGCTTGATTGAATCCATAATGCCCAATCACAGGCGTCATCTTCAGCGACACTGATATCACTATCACATCTGTCAATATTTGACGATTCTTCTTCACTTGATTGATGTAATGTGTCATTGATGACATCATCATTACGTTGGTAAATGTTTAACAATTCATCGTCGCTTGATTGTATTGATAATGAGTCATTGATGATGGCATCTTCATCGATAGTGACATCATCACGTTGGTCAATGTTTAACAATTCATCGTCGCTTGATTGTATTGATAATGAGTCATTGATGATGTCATCTTCATCGATAGTGACATCATCACGTTGGTCAATGTTCAACGATTCATCATCGCTTGATTGTACAGATAATGAGTCATTGATGATGTCATCTTCATCGATAATTATTTCGTAAGCGTTATTATTTACTGGTGGGCAGGCATTATTTACACGTAGTTCTACGAATGAATATGTTGATTCGTCAGTTTGAATTGATAAAGAGTCATTGGTAGCATCATCTTCGTCACTACTAACGCCTTGATCACACGGAAAACTTTCCTCTCGAGGATTATCGTCACTATCGCTCATATCACTGTAATATAATTCCGAACTGCTTTTGTTTTTCTTTCTGTGAATTTTCACATCATTGGTGATAACCACCTCCCATTTATCGAATGGAAAAGCATCATCGCTTACTGGTATATGGGGAGGAAACTGCCATTCTACTGGATGTCCAGTGGATGCTAAAGATGACATCCTCCAAAGTAAGTTCATTTGTCTAGTCCACCATCTAGGTCTTCTACCCGTACTCATCCTGGCAGTTGTACGTTGTGTTGGTCGAAGAAACGCCTTCATCACAGATGGATGTATCTTCACTATTTCTTTTTGTTTCACCATATTTGAATCTGTAATACAAATAAATAAGACAAGACAATATATTAATAACGATATTTGTTGTTCAGCTTGACTACTTGTTTCTAGGCTGTTCGAATGCATTATCTAATCTAATACAGTTGTATACGTATCTTCAACAATGAATAGAACCCACATTTATGCTTTAAAAAAAAACGGAACTCATTTCATGGGCACTTCTCCCCGGCTCAACGACCTTCCATAACAATGGTTTGCAATCTAACTAATATGGTTTATTTTACTATAAAACAAACAGGGTAATTGTAAATCCTAAATGGATTCACATATAATATTTACTTTCTTATTAAATATGACAAAACTAGAATAAATATATTGAACTTGTAATTCGAAAGAAGAAGGCAATCGTCACCGCACATGTGTGTAGTACGTTCACACATTGAGTGACTAATCACTGATTGGCAATTCATATCAACTTTCACTCACCTGTGTTGTACAAACGGCTCTAAAAATTACGTATGGTTCGGTTTCAGGTGCGACGATAGTTCACTTGAATCAAGAGGAGTTATCCACGATGTGCGGTCACGGTGAGATGGATCAGCAATAATCGGAGAAGTGTTCGACGCTACTTGCAAAAGCCACGGTGATTGGAACGTTCGAACTACCATTGTGATCTCACAGTGGTAAAAGCATCGTCATGAAAGTGTTAATATTAGCGAATTTATAGAATTTTAGAAAAAAAATCTTGTCGGCAACAACTGAATGGGTGAAAACAAAATGTTTAATTGAATAAAAACATTGTGAACGCGACATGAGCAAGTTTATTATTGCTGCGTATCGCCGAGATGCGCGCGTCGCCGTTGATGGCGCACCGCGCCACAAAACTTTGATGGTTCCCGACATCCTTTGCGAATGGGGCTGTGAACCAGCCATGAACGAGAAGGCTCCATTAATTTCACGCTCAAAACAAGCGTTTTCGGGAACAAAATACGATGATCGTTTTATGAAAGAATCAAAACTGGATTTCTAAATAAATAAACGAATTACTATGAACCACATACATTCTCTGAGTAAATCAACTAAAGATTTGTCACGTAGGTTGTTGTGCAATTTCTGTTTTAAATGTCCATGCAGAATGCTCTAATAGTATCCACTACGAAGCCGGGCACAATATTGTATCATCATGTATTGATTTGTTAGCTCACATGTCTCTTTTCATGGTCAAAAAATAAAAACGTTTCTAAGACTGTCAACAGACGGCAATTCTTTTTCTCACTTACACCAAATAAGTTTATTCAAGTCATAGTCTAACAGAGTCATGTACTTTTCATTTTATTTTTAATAAAATGAAAAGAATATTTTTTTATTTACCTTCATTTACTCTTCGTTGAACATGGCCGAATCGGAATGAATGAATGAATGAATGAATGAATGAATGAATGAAATATGAATTCATGTAAACCGGAATGTCGGTAAAGCGTTGTCACGTGATTTGTAATACTGACTGAGTACTCGTAGTTTACCCATTTCGTGGCTGCTAGTTGTTACCCATCAAATCAGTTTGCTAAACGCATGCCTAGCTCCCTGATGTAGTCAACTTGAAGTTTGCATTGTGGGTAAGAACCAGAACACTCGAAGGGGTAGAGACTGTGCTATCATGCGATATGTGATATCGAACATTCTCGATCAGTACACGATGGATGCGATTGGTCACGCGTTCCTGTCAGCCTGATAAAATATTTTAACAGGCAACATTAATTATTATTATTATTTTTTGCTATTGCCCAAAACACAGTCCCTCCACTGTGGGACGATGCCCAAAATCATCGTTTTTTCCCGATCAGCACAAAAATGACAGCAAATGTCATGTCAAAGGTCATTGAAAAGACGTGTTAAGAAACAACAGACAAACAAATGAACAAAATGGCGATGCTTGACATGTTGAAAGTTGAGTTGGCAGGCGATAAACTGGAGGCGGGCCTGATAGACGCTGTAACACAAGAGGAACGAGACGCTGTTATCTACGAATATATAGAAAAATACAAAGATGAGCAAAATAAAGTATACGTACCCGATTTTCAAACAGGTATGCATTGTTAAAACTGTCAAAGTTGTAAAGTTATTGTTGATTTACTCTAGCGGTTTCCCGTCTTCTCCGAGTCCAAGCAAGGTGCATTAATTCGGTCATCGCCACACATATAAAAACCGTGGTTCAATGCCACTGACAACATTGGCCATGAATACAAGTAAACAGGTGGATAGTCAGCATTTTAAATCTTGGTGGTGGCTGGAAGAGTGTGCAACCGAGGTGGATCTTTTGCATTTTAAAAACTCATTTTTATTTTATAATCTTTTTTTATTAACCATTTTCGCTTCTGAAATCGATTTTAAAACCCAATTTCGTTTATGAGAACTGTTTTTCTTTTTAAAACCAATTGTTTAAATCTATGTCGTTTTTAAAATCAATTTTCATTTTTGAAATTAGTTTTGATTTTTAAAATAAATTTTCGTTTTCAAAATTCATTTCGTTTTTAAAATCCATTTTCGTTTTCAAAATCCGTTTTCATTTTTAAAACCCATTTTCGTTGACCTTTGAATAGGTATAGGTATATATGTACTTTTTATTTTGAAGCAAATTTTCCTTCAGAATTTACTGAAAAATCACAGTTGTTTCCGGCCTATTGCATTAACTTTAGTATAATAATTGTTTTTGATAAGATTCTCATTTCGATTCAATATTTGATTTGTGTTTTCAATCTCATTTCAATTTCAAAATCTATTTTCATTTTCGTTTTTTGACCTGTGATCTCAACCTCTGACCTCATACCAGGTGACTTCACAGTAAATTGGTGTTGATTCTGACATTTTTTTTTTATTTCCACCAGTGATGTTTATATGGCTTCTTTACGCAAGTTCTTCATCAGACTAACTGTTACGTTTGAGTTTATTTTATGTATTTATTAATTGTGTAGTTGGGGTTTTTATTGAAACGTCATATTGCCCTCGGTCGCTTTATGTTGTGTTCTTTTGTCAATTTATCCCAATTTTGCATATTTATTTGTACTGAGTTAGGGAGTCTGCTTTGGCTATAAAAGCCTTTTGTTTTACGTTGACGAGTAGACGGCAATTAGACGGTAAACTGATAGCACTATAATTTTTACCAGTATCACTGACTGGTTTATCAGTTTATAAGGAAATGGGATCTGTTCTTGAACATTGTTAGCTGTCCGGGCTGGTTTGTGCGTTCGCTCTGGCGACGTGTTGGAGGAAGCTGCAAGAAGTCCATGTGTGAGCTGAAACTTGGTACGCTTCGACGGAGATGAAAGAATGAAGATTGACACCACCTGGGAGTCGTGACAAAAGTTCGAAGACGACGGAGTGACAGGCCAGCATAGAACGAACTCTTTGATTTGATTTGATAAGTATTGTTAATTTTGACTGTTTGTTCTTTTTGCCGTTGTCTATATTGGTTGTATGTTACTGCTAGCATTTTTGTTTGAGGTGTGGTGTAGCACACAAAGTTATGTGACATTTGAATAGGGCATTGAAAATATACTACCATTCTATCTTGCACACTGCTTGCGTTCGGACGTTTTATTTGTTATAAAAGTCGAGTACTAGTGTCTGAACGTAACAAGAACTTTTTAAGACATGGTTCCACAGCTTACACTGTGTCATTGAATGCAAAAACAAATATCAGGGTCAAGTTGAAATGATATTGAAAACACAAATCAGATATGGAATTGAAATGAGAAAAACAATTAAAAACAGTTGAAGTTAATGCAGATAGAAGGAAACAACAGTAAATTTCAGTAAATTCTGCTTCAATGTGAAAAATACATATATACCTATAGTTCAAAGGTCAACAAAAACGAAAATAGATTTTGAAAATGAAAATGGATTTTGAAAATGAAATTGGATTTTAATTTAAAAATGAAAATGGTATATGTAAATGGTTTCAAAAACAAACAAAAATGGATTTGAAACAATTGGTTTTGAAATTAAAAACATCTCAGAAACGAAAGTGGGTTTTAAAAATCTGTTTCAGAACCAAAAATAGTTATTAGAAAAGGATTATAAAATAGAAATGAATTTTCAAAATGTAAATGAATTGTAAAAATAGTTATAAAATGCTATTTTATGAGCCACTTTGGTTGCCGTAGTGTACCAATGCACTTTTTTTGCAGTGTCTTACAAATACATTTTTCTTTTTCTTGAATTTTGAAAACTGCATTTTTAGTCTCCGTTCGTGCGTCCGTCCGGAGTCATATCTCAGAATCCCTTGTACCGATTCCGTTCATTCTTTGCATGTGCCTAGTACATGTACTTTATGTGGGACATATGCACATGCAGTAGTTTAGCGATTCGATTCAAAATGGCCGACTGGCAGCCATCTTGTTTTTTGAAAATGTTGTATTTTGGACATGCTTTGTCAGTTTTCATTCAAACTTGGTTACATAGATTATACATGTTAGGATACATGTCCATGACGATTTATTTCACAATTGGATCAAAGATGGCCGACTGGCAGCCATCTTGTTTTTTGAAAATGTTGTATTTTGGACATGGTTTGTCAGTTTTCATTCAAATTTAGTACATAGATCATACATGTTTGGATACATGTCTATGACCATCCGTGAGTTCCTGAGTCTGTCCGTTCATCCGTCCGTGTGTCCATCTGTCCGTGCACAGTTTGTTCAGGGTCATATTTCAGAATCCTGTGGGCCAATTCTGTTCATTCTTTGCATGTGCCTAGTACCTTATGTGGGACATATGCACATGCAGTGGTTTAGTGATTCAATTCAAAATGGCCGACTGGCAGCCATCTTGTTTTTTGAAAATGTTGTATTTTGGACATGCTTTGTCAGTTGTCATTCAAACTTGCTACATACCCTGGTAGATTATACATGTTAGGATACATGTCCATGACTATTTATTTCGCAATTGGATCAAAGATGGTCGACTGGCAGGCATCTTGTTTTGTTTTTTTATGCAGTATCTTGGACGTGCTCTGTCAGTTTTCATTCAAATTTGGCACATACATGTACTTTATACATGTTAGGATGCATGTCCATGACAATTTGTTTCAAAATCTGGTTAAGGATGGCCAATTGACAGCCATCTGACTTTTTGGCCTTACTGCTATATTTCCAGAATTTATGGACACATACATCATACATATCAGTGTATTTCATAATCAGATCAAAAATGGCCGAATAATGGCCGTTTTTATTTTTGGCCATATTATAATCTGCAATGAACTCGTGTTTTGATGTAAATAAACAATCTGTTGTATACGCCACTTGGAACTCAAGTTTCAAGGACACGCTCTCGACAACCCCTCCGCTTTAATATGACGAGCACAAAGAGAACTTTCCAAAATTTAACGGGGACTGTGTCATTTTCAATGACTTGTAATTTAGCGCATTTTCCAGTCAGCGAAATAAGCCAAATTAAAACCCAGTGAATAATTAACCCTTTTACAGTACCTAATTTAGTCCCCGTTTGGACGAAGTCCGAAAACGGGGACTTATAATTCGGTCTCCGAATAATTCAGAATCCCTCGGACCGATTCCGTTCATTCTTTGCATGTGCCTAGTACTTTATGTGGGACATATGCACATGCAGTGGTTTAGCAATTCGTTCAAAATGGCCGACTGGCAGCCATCTTGTTTTTTGAAAATGTTGTATTTTGGACATGCTTTGTCAGTTTTCATTCAAACTTGGTACATAGATTATACATGTTAGGATACATGTCCATGACTATTTATTTCACAATTGGATCAAAGATGGCCGACTGGCAGCCATCTTGTTTTTTTTTTTATGCGGTATCTTGGACGTGCTCTGTCAGTTTTCATTCACTTTATACATGTTAGGATGCATGTCCATGACAATTTGTTTCAAAATCTGGTCAAGGATGGCCGATTGACAGCCATCTGACTTTTTGGCCTTACCCGGTACTACTATATTTCCACAATGTACCATTTTCATTTGTATTTGGCATCATACATTTCAGTGTGTTTCATAATTGGATCAAAGATAGCTGAATAACGACTGTTTTTATTTTTAGCCATATTACTACTACACGGAACATGTGTTTTGATGTAAATAAACAATCTGTTCTATACGCCACTTGGAACTCAAGTTTCAAGGACACACTCACGACAACCCCTCTGCTTTAATATGACGAGCACAAAGAGAACTTTCAGAAATTTAACGGGGACTGTGTCATTTTCAATGACTTGTTTTGAGTGATTTCATGCAGTCAGTAATAACGGCGTCATAATGATAATATTTATTGCACTATTTTGAACTAGTTTCTTTTGTTAACAGCAATAAAATATTAGTAATGAAATAAAATACATATAATACTAAAGTAAAATGTCAGTTATTGCTCATGATTTCTGATTTCAAATATTTTGTATAAATATTCTTCAGCTTGACTTATTATGTCTTTGCTGGGTGGGACTCGTAATATATTTAAATATCCGAAAATCACTCAATAACTTTTGTCTTTCCATTATTTATGTGTTCTGTATTTTCGATTTCGTTCTAGTAACATTACTTGCACATTCTGTTATTTAAGGGTGTTTTGAGTTGGGTATGTCTACACTTTACTTTTAATACACGTACATACATTTTTTTTAAACTGCTTATTCTGAAACAAGACATTATAATTTTATGTTTCAAATCATGTCAGAGCAAATATGGTTCAAAAGTGTACAAGTCTTTCAACTTTATATATGTTTTTTATTATTTGTTGTTACACTCATCTTTCACATATCTTTGTCAAATATTGCTTAATATTAATATGTGTTTTATTTGCAGCATTTTCAGAGACTGTTTTTGTCTGATATGAAAAAATGTAAATTAAGATACTCTTGTATGCATTATATGTCTGGGTATTTTAAACAAAAAAATAAAATTAATTAACATAATGTTATATAACAATGTATTTTTATGTAATTTTTTTTTTAAATTCCAGGTATGGAATGGTTCAACACAACACAGCCACTGTCTCTGCATAAAGATCTACATGGCAAAATAGTCATCTTAGATTTCTTCACATATTGCTGTATTAACTGTATGCATATATTACCAGACTTAGAAGCCATAGAAGACGAGTATTCCGTTGAAGATGGTGTAGTTATCATTGGTGTACATTCTGCTAAATTCACAAATGAAAAAGTATCAGCAAATATTCTAGGTGCTGTCTTAAGATATGAGATATCGCACCCTGTCGTTAACGATCGTGACGCAACATTGTGGAAAGCTCTACAAATACAATGTTGGCCCACAATTGTTGTTGTCGGCCCGAACGGAGAAGTTCTACTTGTTCTTGCTGGGGAAGGTAATCGTGAAAAGCTACTTGATTTTACACGGATTGCAGTTGATTATTACAAGTCATCTGGAACACTAAGTAGTCATAATATTACAATAGAACTGGAGAAGAATAAGTTATCGAATAAAACGCTATCATTCCCTGGAAAGATTTGTATGGATTTCACTGGTGATAATCTTGTTATTTCTGATAGTGGACATCATAGGATACTGATAGTGTCTAAAGAGGGTGTGGTCAAGGAGTGCATTGGTGGACCAAATAGTGGATATAATAATGGCAGTTTTGAAGAAGCCAAATTTCATTCTCCGCAGGGAGTCATTTGTCATGGAGATTATATATATGTTGCAGATACTGATAATCATGTTATAAGACAGGTGAGTTGAAATTACAAAGTTTTAGTGTGAATAACTCCCTGATTGCTTGGCCACAATGCACAGGACAGCGACGATCTTGTAGCAAAAGGATTGACCGTCATCTCTATAATAGATGGAATGGCAAACAAGGAATATTTACATCTCAAGTTCAACACATTTAAAATGAGTAATTTTGTTCCGGCAATGACTGTGGCATTGTAAGGAGAAATCCTTCTCTGCTTTCCGTATTGATTAGTTTTTTTTTATATTTTGATTTCAGATTGATTTAAACAATGAACTAGTAACAACAGTCGTTGGTACAGGTGTGTTGGGGGAAGATAAAGAAGGTGGTGCCATTGGTGAATTACAACCAATATGTTCACCGTGGGATTTGGAATTGGGATGTTCACCAAGCAGTGATCATGACGATATTATCTATATTGCTATGGCAGGTTCTCACCAAATATGGCTATATTTTCTGGAGGATGCTGATTGGTTGAAATCAACGTAAGTTAAATGTTTGTGAGTAATAGACCTAGACATAAATGGCCGTCCAGATCTCATTAAAAGTGAGATAGCCACAAGATTTTTTTTTTTGTCTCTGCTGAATGCATTGACAAATATATATATTTATTTAATATTTGTTTTCTTCTGGGGAAAATACAAGCCGTATCACTGTCAAAAATGAGTAAGGGACGACGTCAAAAGATCGATGTCGGATAAAAAACTTAATTCCTTTAGTTCCCCCCCACTGAAACTTAATTGATAAATATTGATCATGGCGTCAGACTACATTCACCATTAAATACAAATTGATAATCGGACAGTAGTATGGCATAGCAGTTGGTTGTAATAATGTAGGGAACATTCGCATGTGCAAACTACTTCTCTGGGTTCTGCGCATGCTCTAGGTCCATTCCCTGAAATTGACCTCATTTGACGCACATATTTGCACTCGGACCAAACCATTTTCTCGTCTCTGTGTTTTTTTCATTTTCTGTTATTTTTGTCTATGATTGGATAGAAAAAAAAAAAAAACTACAAATAATCCAAGATTTTTTTGACTTCATTAAAAAATAAAATCGTTTTTGTAGGATGGAAACTTTTTGAGGTCAAACCCCCCCCCCCCCAAACTAAAGCAAATAAGTTTTTTATCCGACATCGATCTTTTGACGTCGTCCCTGATGATATAGCTTTTACATCACAATTAATCTCAATAGCTGAACAAAGACAAATATTAGGAATAATATTATTATCCCATATGCAAGCCAAGTTTTCATGTTTTTGTTTCTCCAAATGAATACTGAATTTTTAATTTGCTTTTTTTTGTGGCCTTGTCTTGAAAGAAATGTTATGTGTGGAACATTGCTCTCTGGGTTTAAGTGTTGGATAAATCAGGTTGTGATCAGCAACACAAAACTTGAGAATTCTGACAATTTTGTGTTAACAAATGACATAGATAATGGTACATAACATTTCAAAATTGGTATAGATTGTCATTCCAAAAAAAATTCTTTGTGTCTGTTTTAATGCTTTTGCTCTTCTATTCAGACAGCCTGATATGTAAACAATGAGTTTCTCAAAAAAAAAAAATGCTTTGTCTAATGTGGAAAATATATTACTTGAACATAGTTACAGTTTATCAAACATATGCTTTTTAAACTTTCGTTACTGTCTTAGCTACTCTTTGCAATGGCAGAACTGAGATGTTGATAACTGCTTTCATTTTGGCTCATAGTGATGTCCATGGTAGCATGCATTATCTCAATGGTACTTAACACACATTGACGTATGAATTCATACTGTAAATGCATTAATTATTCACTGGGTTTTAATTTCACTGTTTTTACTGATAAGTACCGGGGGCAAATCTACATGAACATGTACATTGTAAAATAACAATAAAACTCATTGTTTCCTTGACAAATTTTTGAAATTAGAACACAGTAAACATGCTCAAAAAACTTCAAAACAGTGAAATTGAATGTCAGTGAAAATAAATGGTTATACAGTACGATAATATAGAACATCACAGTATACAAGTCACATTTTTACTTTTAACAGGAACAGCATGTGCATGTAATAATGATATGCATTCATTAACAATTTCACAAAGAAACATTGCATTGTGAGCAAGGTTTTCAATATATTTGATTTGTTTTATTAAAGTCATTACAAGAAAGGAACTTGTGTGCGGTTTGCTGGTAGCGGTAATGAAGAAAACCGTAACAATAGTTATCCACATAAAGCATCTTTTGCACAACCATCTGGTATCTCCATAGCAAAAGAAGAACACAATTGTCTATTTATAGCTGACAGTGAGAGCAGTAGTATCCGAACTGTTTCCTTGAAAGATGGAGCTACGAAGTGTGTCGTTGGAGGAGCGAGAGACCCAATGGTCAGTATACATGTAGCAATAAAATAAGTGTAATAAGGTTACCCTGACTTACCTGTGAACACTAATATAGCTTAGTTTGTTAGTGTCATTACGTTCATGTGATGTGGTTTAATTGTGATGCTGATTCAGGGATTTTTCTAGAAAAAAACAAGAGAGAGCACTGCAATTTAGCGATGCCACAACTTGGGGTAGATAGGGTTCTCCCTACCAGGGTGTGGAGTTTTTGACTCCCGTGTGCGAAGCACAAAAAGGGAGTCTTTGCAGTTAGTGTGTCTGTATGTGTGTGTGTGTGTGTATGTGTGTGTGTGTGTGTGTGTGTGTGTGTGTGTGTGTGTGTGTATGTGTGTATGTCTGTTCCACTGATATCTCAAGAACCATACATCAGTTTTTGATGAAACTTGGTGCATAGATGCTCTGGGCCAATGCGCAGATTTGATTAGGTTTTGGTAAAAATCCATGCATATTAATTACATAATTTGCATGATAATTAGCTGATTTTTAGCTGTTTCATGACTGTTGCACTGATATCTAAAGAACCATTCATTGGATTTTGATGAAACTTGGCACACAGATGCTCCAAACTAATGCGCAGATTTGATTAGTTTTGGGTAAAAATCTGTGCAATATTAATTACCTAATTTGCATAATGATTAATCAATTTTCGGCTTTTCTACTGATATCTCAAGTACTAATCATCACATTTCAATAAAACTTGGTACATAGATGTCATAGGACACTGCACAAACCTGATAGTTTTTAGGGTATTATCAGTAGATATTAATTACCTAATTAGCATAATTAATTAATTTTCAGTTTTTGATATTTCAAGTAGTAGTTGTCACATTTCAATGAAACTTGGTACATAGATGTCATAGGACACTGCACAGACCTGATAGTTTTTAGGGTAATATGAGTACATATTAATTACCTAATTAGCATAATTAATTAATTTTCAGCTTCTGATATTTCAAGTAGTAATCATCACATTTCAATGAAATTTGGTACATAGATGTCATAGGACACTGCACAGACCTGATAGTTTTTTGGGTAATATCAGTATATATTAATTAGCTAATTTGCATAATTAATTAATTTTCAGCTTTTGATATTTCAAGTACCGTAGTAATCATCACTTTTCAATGAAATTTGGTACATAGATGTCATAGGACACTGCACAGACCTGATAGTTTTTAGGGTAATATGAGTACATATTAATTACCTAATTTGCATAATTAATTAATTTTCAGCTTTTGATATTTCAAGTAGTAATCATCACATTTCAATGACACTTGGTACATAGATGTCATAGGACACTGCACAGACCTGATAGTTTTTTGAGTAATATCAGTATATATTAATTAGCTAATTTGCATAATTAATCAATTTTCAGCTTTTGATATATCAAGTAGTAATCATCACATGTCAATGAAATTTGGTACATAGATGTCATAGGACACTGCACAGACCTGATAGTTTTTAAGGTAATATGAGTACATATTAATTACCTAATTAGCATAATTAATTAATTTTCAGCTTCTGATATTTCAAGTAGTAATCATCACATGTCAATGAAATTTGGTACATAGATGTCATAGGACACTGCACAGACCTGATAGTTTTTAAGGTAATATGAGTACATATTAATTACCTAATTTGCATAATTAATTAATTTTCAGCTTTTGATATTTCAAGTAGTAATCATCACATTTCAATGACACTTGGTACATAGATGTCATAGAACACTGCACAGACCTGATAGTTTTTAGGGTAATATCAGTAGATATTAATTACCTAATTAGCATAATTAATTAATTTTCAGTTTTTGATATTTCAAGTAGTAATTGTCACATTTCAATGAAACTTGGTACATAGATGTCATAGGACACTGCACAGACCTGATAGTTTTTAGGGTAATATGAGTACATCTTAATTATCTAATTTGCATAATTAATTAATTTTCAGCTTTTGATATATCAAGTAGTAATCATCATATTTCAATGAGACTTGTTACATAGATCTTCTAGGATTATGCAGAGACCTAATTAGTTTTAATTGGATATTAATTACCGAATTTGCATAATATTCCACTGATATATAAAGAACCACAAATTGGATTTTAATGAAACTTTTAAAAAGAACTATGCAGAAACCCAATTAGTTTTTGGTAAATATTTATGCTTATTAATCACCTAATTAACATAATTAATTAACACTGATATCTCAATTACTGATCATCACATTTGAATAAAATTTGGTACATAAATGCTCTAGGACAATAGACAGGCCTGATTAATTTTGGGTTAAAATTTGTTCATATTAATTCTCTAATTAGCATAATAATTCATAATTTTTTTGTTCTGTTCTGTTCATATTACCGGTAGTTACCTGATGTATATAATTAGTTTACAGCTTTTCCATCAATATCTCATGTACAAGTAATTTTTAATTAATTTTTAATGTGTCTTCAATACTCTCAGCACACGGGAGTTCTTTCTAAGCTTTCTTTGATTGATAATTCTAAGGTAAAAGCATTCCATGGCTTCCTTGGGGCCAAAAGTACTGTCAGACAGGTCACAGTTGAAGACTGTGGCCACATGTGAGCCCTGATCAATCAGAATTTGACGGTTGCCAGAGGATCTGCTCCCCAGGGTAAGGGGCGCTGTGCCCCTGTTCCCTTGTTTAAAAAAATCCCTACTGAATGCTGATGTCCTCCGTAGTGTATTTATAACTGTTGCCGTTTTGAAATAATGTACTTTTTGTGATATTTTTTCTTTGTTTTAATTGAGAATTCTTTTAATGTTCATTCAGGATTTATTTTCATTTGGTGATGTAGATGGTAAAGGTATGGATGCTAAATTACAACATCCTTTGGGTGTTGTGTGGAATCCAAAAGATGAAATGGTCTATGTTGCTGACTCCTATAATCACAAGGTATGTGTAAAATTCATGTAATAATGGTGGGTTTGGGTGTCTGTGAACCAAACACCAGTAGTGATATTTGCACTGAGCCTGTGGTGTAGTCATTTCCTCCGTTCAAATGCTTCCTGAAAATAAACACAAAAAATTGCCCCTTTAACCAGTGCAAGTGTGCCGCAGACTCAATAGGGAGGTAAAATCCACAGGCCGAGATCAACTAGTGGATGCAACTTTGTATAATGTCTGCAGGTTCTTGTGTTTAGCCGGGCCTAGTTGACACCAGGATAGCTCATTAAATTTGATTGATTGGTGTCTGCACAGCTCTGTCTTGTAGTCCCATATATGGATATGGTTTCTGTGGCAAAATTGTATGTATTTATTGCAGTTTTTGTCTGTCACAAATTATATTATAAAAAAAACAATTTTGTCTTCCGTCTACTTTGTTTTTTAGATTAAAATAGTGGATCCTGTGAAGAAAACGTGTAGTACCTTGTATGGTAGTGGTAACTCTGGTAACACTGGTGGAGATGCTGATTGTGTTGAATTCAATGAACCTAATGGCCTATGCGTTGATACACGTGATGATAAATTATATGTTACTGACACAAATAACCATACTATTAGAATTATCAATTTACAAAATAAACAGGTTTCTGAAGTAAGTTTTCATAAGTGATTTAACAATAAAATTGCTTCTTGTAATTTATTTGTTATTCTAACATAATATGGCCCGTGATGCTGAATGACCAATTGTGTTTTCTGTTGCCATAGTTTTTTAGCTCTGCTGTCGACTTTGTCAAGCGGAGCTTATCATATGAGTGATTGTCCGTCGTCGTCGTCCGTGTCAATGTTTTACTTTTTCGACTTCTTCTTGAAAACTACAAGCCTGAATGTTTTGATACTTGGTGTATATGTACCTTGGGTAGACCTCTCTGAGGTTTGTTCATTTCATGTTGATATCTTCAATTCTCTAATTTTGGTGAATATTTTTGTCATTTTTGGTAAAAAGTGATATTTTCGACTTCTTGCTAAAAACTGTAAGTCTGATTGCTTTGATATTACATATATAGGTACTACATGTGGACCTCTCTCAGATTTGTTCATTTTGTGATGATATCTTCAATTCTCTAATTTTGCTGAATATTTTTGTAATTTTTGGTAAAAAGTGATATTTTCGACTTCTTGTTAAAAACCAAAACTTCAATTGCTTTGATATTACATATATAGATACTACATGTAGACCTTTCTCAGATTTGTTCATTTCGTGATGATATCTTCAATTCTCTAATTTTGGTGAATATTTATGTCATTTTTGGTAGAAAGTGATATTTTCGACTTCTTGTTAAAAACTGTAAGTCCGATTGCTTTGATACTATACATATTGTTCATTTTCTAATGATGTCTTCAGTTCTTTAATTGAAATGTGCATTGCTAACAGCGGAGCTATCTCAGCCGATAGGCTGCTTGTTTTGAATTTTTGTTGAAAACAGCAAGTCCCATTGCATTGATACTATGCATATTGTTAATTTTCCAATGATATCTTCTGTTCTATAATTGAAATGTGCATTGCAAACAGCGGAGCTATCTCAGCCAAGAGGCTGCTTGTTTTGTAATTGTACTCTAAATTTTAATTTGAACTTTTTTTTTGAGGAATCGGTATGGAAATATGTACGAATATTTCATGAATGATAAAAATGATTTTAAATCAAATTTGAATGACAGAAAAAAGTAAGCATTTCAACGTGTTGACATTGTGCATCATAAACTATTGTGATATCATGTATGCTGTCTTTAAAATATTTTGTAATCATTCATTATTTGCATAATATTGTATTTAATTTATTTTTGCAGTTAAAAGTTGTATTCGTAAGTGAAAAGTCAAAAACTGAACTTGACATGGATCGTAAGAAACGTGCACGACTGACCCCTATGAGCACACCAATAGATAGACAAGACACATTGTATGTCTGCCCTGGAACATGTATAAATATACAATTAGATATACAGTTATGCCATGGATTGGTTTTAACACCGGAGGCACCCACTGGATGGCAGATATTACCAAATGATGGTGAGTGTGTGACTTAATTTTCATGCACATTTAATACATGATTTAAAAAAGGGAAATCTGAGGTATTTTGTGGTCCAGTGAACTTTGAATGGACTGATTCTATGAAGGAAAAAGTTTTTTTTTTGTGAAAAAAAGATGTTTTATGGTTAAATTGTTTCTATAAGTCAAGGTACAAATTTTGCACACCCAATCACCTTTTTTGGTGGTGCACACGCTGACCAGAAACAATTTTGTTTTTTTTAGGCCTAACCATTTGAAAGCCAAAGCTTTTTCTTATTTTATGAAATAAAATATATTTGTTCAAATATGTTAATTTGCCCCAAAATTAAATCAGTAAAAGTCTACAAAATTTTGGTTGGAAAAGTTATAAAATACAACGGGTTAAGCTGATGAGCCATCATCAAAGTTTACTGTTGATGTCTCATTGATAGTTTGAGTAGGTACATTTCATGCATCTCAGATGAACGACTGACATAATTACCGGTACACCCAAAATATGGTTGTCTGAGTACAGGAAATCATGGTTAGCTGTGCGAGTCTCATATCTATAAAGTATATAATGTGTCTGTAAGTTGCATGCATGAATGAATGAATGAACAAACAAATGAATAAACAAGTTAATCATAATAACAATAACGAACGAATCAATGAAAGAATGAATGAACAAGCTTTATTTCACCAGATGCAGTTTTATAATAAATATCATTAAAAATGATAAAGTTAACCATAATAACAATAATATCCACAAAAATAATGGCCTCTGGCGTGGTCACAGAAATAGTTTAATCCAGTCTAGTCTGTCGCCCAGGTTTCTATCAAGATATTAAGCAATTAAACATAAACTATAAAGCATTAACAGGATAATAAAAAATTATTTGCAATCGTAAGTACAACGTTATTTACTATTCTATGAAATTTTCTGACCCGTGTGGTTCCAATTTCAGATTGTAAAAACAACATCTTGCTTGACTGATTTGCAAATAAATATCTGTGTGTTATACTGAATATGAGATTGAATTTCAATCTATAAAACATCAAAAGCATTGATAAGAAAATTATTTTTCTAATCATTTGTAAACTTACCAAATCATGACTGGCATTTATTGTATTTGTATCAAATTCTTAGAATTCATGAATTTAATTTGATTTTGACCTAATATATGTGTTAACCGATTAACCGCATCATGTGATACAAATGATGATCGGTTCAGCATGATGTGGGAACATGAACAGTAAATTAATGGATGAGACTTGTTTTTTTTTTATCTGTTTCAGATGACTTGTGTAATGAATTGTTTGCCTCTGTACAAAAACTACGAGGTAAGATGCCCAATATCAACCAGCAGCCAATGATAAAACTACAAGTACCTTCTACCTACTGTGCCACAACTACATCATTCAAGGTGGAATGTATCTTATATTTCTGTGAGAACACTGGCAAATGTCACATGAAAGGAATTGTATTTGAGTTACCAATTAGAGTTGGTGAGAAAGTAGATGATAAACTTACAGTGAATGTTACACTACATAAAGATATCTCTCTGCAATAAGCTTCCAGGAAATTAAGTCATGTGTTACATGTGTCTTATCATCTTACCCAAACATATTGACACCCTGATACTGTAAAACCATTTATTTTCACTCAAATTTAATTTTACTATTTTGATATTTTAAGCATTTTAACTGGGTTTTAAATTCATGAATTTGTCAGTAAAGAAATGAGTTATAATGTATTTTTATGTGGATTTCATTCAGAGAAAATAGGAAAATTAAAACCCAGTGAAGAATATACCGATATTTACATGTGAGGACAGTGTATCAATATACTTAAAATATAATTGGCATAGTTGTGATCGACAAGATTTAGTCATTTATGTATGAGTTGAGCAGGTTTGTTGATGATGTCACTCATGACTAATCAGCTACCAGTTCTCATGGTTACTTAAAACACACGTTTCCAGTTAAAATTCAGTCTGTTCTTGTCAGATAACGATAGACTTGCCATTGGAGTACATTTCTGAACACGTTTTGCCATGAATGACCTTTTTTTAGCTTTGTATAGTCTGTGAACCATCATCAAAATGACATCACTCTGATAATAACTAATTTTTAAATCTTGGGGTATTTTGATTTCTTCCATCCTCTTTTTATATACATACCAATAAAGCGCATGTCATAAGTGGCTGAAATACTTAATGTAAATAGGAGAGTATAGATACTTTTTATATGTGAATGGATGGCCATTGTTGTGAAGTCATTTGATATTAAAGTTTTTCAAGTTTCTTTCTACTTGAATATAACTATACAGTACTGTTTGCTAAGCTTTAGTTCTAGTGACAGCAGGCAAGACCAGGTTTTCAAAAAGACAAGTGATTGAAGCCATGTATTGATGGGTGTGTTTACCGGTATTTAGTATTTAAATAATTTTTTATGATAGAAAGACTAGATTTTTTTAATATTGTAAAACATTTATTTTTTATGTGACACATTCATTGTTTGTTTCTTATGCACTTACATTGACAGATTAAGCTCAAAATACCAGTTTTAGTAAATTGTTCTTAAGAAACAAGTACCGTATCTTCCATCTTCCAAGTTTCAGCACTGTCTTCCTTAACTTTCATATTATAATTGTGTAGTGATTCTAGAATCATTCATTGGAGAATAAATTTTCTGTGTTACACTGCCTCACATGCAGAAATGTCTGTATATTGATGTAGAAATCACACCTCTCTCTGTATTTTCTTAGAACATGTATTTTATTTTGCATTGCACCTTTGTGGGTGTGCCCATGGTAATCACACATTATAACACAGCTTTTTGTGGAAGCACTTTCTTAACCAGCTGGCCAACATACATTCATTTCTTGTTAGCATGTCCATGGCAACGACACAGAAGAAGTATTTCAAGGAAAGTACAGTACACTGAATATGAATAGTGACAAGATATTTATATTTACCTGCCAGTGCACCCTGACATATTTTAACCACAACCTGTGATACTTACCTATCAGTGCACATTGAAGCAGGGGAGTTGTCACCTGAGTATGCGTCAGATGACCATAGCGTGTCGTTATTTAAAAACAAACATCTACCCATGAGCCTTTGCGTTTTTAGAGCATGTTGTTAGCGTCACTTGGGACTCAATTCTTGCATGTGCGCTGGTGACGACTCCTTCACGTTAACACATTTCTATCTGATGGTGATATTTAGCTGCCAGTATACCCTGACACATTTCAAGCAAGCAGTAACTGTCGGTGCACCTCATCAAATTTTTACTTCATCAACTCTATATTCTTGTCAGTTGTGCAACTAATATAGAATACAGGTTTAAAGAAAGTTTTAGAACACTCTTTATGCATGGAAGGTACTAACGGTAAAATCCGTTAGTACCTTCCATGCTTTATGTAACCTTTGTCCCCCTCATTTGGCCGCAGCTTCTTTTAAAACTATTGAGAATACAACTTTTCTTAATACATAAGATGAAGATGATGAGCATTTTTATTCACAAAAGTGCTGTTCTAATTTCATGTTACCCGGTACTCCTCCCTTCGTGTAAAATGATGTCTGATTCCTAGTGGTATCTATATTCTAAATCATAGGGTTATTGAAAAATCACTCGCACGATTGCATGACGAACATATTGTATCGACCAATTTTACCAATTATCTACCTAATAAATATGTACAAATATGCTCTCAATGTTTTAAATTCAAAAATATCACATAATTAATGATTTTGACATGTGTTATCAACTTTTCTCATGTTTTTTTGAGTGAATCTGAAAAAATATTCATAGGAATCCATAAATTAAACCATTAACTCAAATCCTAACATTTACTATGTCTTAAGATTCAGAATTCTGATGATGCTATACTGTGTTTGGATTGGTCAATTTGAATTCTGATGATGCTATACTGTGTTTGGATTGGTCAATTTGAATTCTGATGATGCTATACTGTGTTTGGATTGGTCAATTTGAATTCTGATGATGCTATACTGTGTTTGGATTGGTCAATTTGAATTCTGATGATGCTATACTGTGTTTGGATTGGTCAATTTGAATTCTGATGATGCTATACTGTGTTTGGATTGGTCAATTTGAATTCTGATGAAGCTATACTGTGTTTGGATTGGTCAATTTGAATTCTGATGATGCTATACTGTGTTTGGATTGGTCAATTTGAATTCTGATGATGCTATACTGTGTTTGGATTGGTCAATTTGAATTCTGATGATGCTATACTGTGTTTGGATTGGTCAATTTGAATTCTGATGATGCTATACTGTGTTTGGATTGGTCAATTTGAATTCTACCAGTCATTTTGATTTATAAAAATATATATCTATAAAATGTTTATAACGTCCTTTTCACTGTATATTACGTCTATTTCCATTGTTGTATTTTGACTGAAAAAGCACATATTAGGTTCCATTCATGTTTGAGTGAATTTTCAAGTCTCTAATCAAATGTATTTTATCGTGCCTGCCTGGATCCTCTTAATTGCTATTATTGACGACTCTGCATTGAGTTGTTTCTTGGCGTCTTTGCATCACTTGGTAGTGACTGGTGACTGTGGCGACTACGACGTGGCGTTATGGGCTGTTCGCCAACCGTATTCGTATGCAGAGATCTATTGGACATGTTAGATACCATAGATGCAGCCTCGCGTTCACTACTGGCTTGGCAATGGCATTGTGGATTGGTCATTCCTGTTGATGGAACACCAATTGATACCATCGTTGGTTTTTGTGGTAAGCTGTCTTTGTATGAATCGCGTGTTTCAGTGTTTTGTCTATGGATAGGAAAAACATCAGTTGGCTTGGCAACACTGTATCCACCATTATATCTCTTCAGGTAATCTGTAATTATATGGAAAAAAAAATCCAATATTAAATTAAATTAGCAATGTGCGGCACACTCTTATGATGTTCTAAATTTTTTTTCATATTATTGTTATTTGAGTTAAAAGAAAAAACTTGGGGGTACCTCCTGAATTTTTGACCATGTACGAAGCACACAATGGAAGAGTTAGTGTGTCTGTATGTTTGTATGTATGTGTGTCCGTCTTTTCCACTGCAACCTCAAGAACCATACATCAGTTTATGATGAAACTTTGTGCATAGATGCTCTGGGCCAATGCACAGATTTGATTAGTTTTTGGTAAAAATCTGTGCATATTAATTACCTAATTTGCATGATAATTAGCTAATTTTTAGCTGTTCCATGACTGTTCCACTAATATCCAAAGAACCACTCATTGGATTTTGATGAAACTTGGTACATAAATGCTCTGAACTAATCCGCAGCTGTTTTTGATAAAAATATGTGCATATCAATTACCTAATTTGCATAATTAGCCAATTTTTTTTTTTTTTTACTACCCCCGGTATCTCAAGTACTAAACATCACATTTCAATGAAACTTGGTACATAGATGTCATAGGACACTGCACAGACCTGGTTGTTTTTAGGGTAATATCTGTACATATTAATTACCTAATTTGCATAATTAATTAATTTTCAGCTTTGTATATTTTAAGTAGTAAGCATTACATTTCAATGAAACATAGATACTCAAAAACTATGCAGAGATTGATTGTTTTGGGATAAATATTTATGCATATTAATCACCTAATTTGCATAATTAACCAATTTTCACACTAAAATCTCAAGTACTAATCATCACATTCAAAACGTTGTACATGGATGCTGTAGGACAATAGACAGACCTAATTAATTGTGGGTTAAAATCTGTACATATTAATTACCTAACCAATTTTAGGCTATCACACTGATATCTAAAGTAGAAATTATTCCATTTCAATGAAACTTAGTACAAAGATACTCTAGGACAATGTACAAACCTGATTAATTTGGGGTTAAAATCTGTTGATATTAATTCCCTAATTAGCATTATAATTCATAATTTTGTGGTTCTAATCACATTTCAATAAAACTTGGTACATAGATGATTTGTTACATTGCTCAGACCTCATTAGTTTTACACTCAAACCTGTTTATATTAATTTTCTGATTTGCATAATTAGTTTTCAGCTTTTCCATCAATATCTCAAGTACAAGTAATTTCGAATTATTTTTAATGTGTCTCTAATACTCTCTGCACATGGGAGTTCTTTCTAAGCTTTCTTTGATTATTTATTATTTTTCATTTTGGATAATGTTGTTGACTATTTTAATCTTCTCTCAATCATATTCGATAAGCAATGTAATGTGCACATATTTGCAGAAAACACGGCTCAAATATTCATTTATGGCTGGTTCATATAGTAACAATTAAAAAAAAAAGTGTTCAAAATGATGAACCAATATTTTGGAAGAATAAATAAAACAGACATTAATAAAATAGATTAGAATAGATAGTTTATTACCTGCAGGGACAGACTCGTGATGTGTGTTTTCGTATCGAGATTTAAATACGTCGACCAATATAGATATCTTGGTGTAATTAAGATCCACAACTCGTATTTCACGTAGGTTGTTCATTCCAAACGTCTCCGTTGTGAATGCATCAATGGCGGCTAGTAAAGTCTGACAGAATGCTTTCACCTGGAGTCCATGTACAGAACCTTATACAAATGGAATATCAAACATGATTATACAGATGGCATTTCTTTCAAACAGTTGACTGTTGTGGTTTGTGGTGACTGGTTTAAACTATTGAAACCCCATCATTGAAGTATGAGAAAATGGAAATGTGCTTATGTGGTATGGTTGATTCTATGTTGGACCGATCAGTGTAGGGTCCCACGTAGTTTCGAACATGTATAGTTAATTAAGAATTTTACTATAGTGACTACATTTGTATTATAGACTTTGGTGCTGCGGAACCATAGATAAGATGAATGAAAAGAGACACATTTTGTGGTCTGCAAGTGTTAATATGGAGTGCTGCATCAAACACCAAAAATACCTTTCGTTTTCCAATCAGAATGTCTGATTTAGAAGGCGTTTTATTAATGGGCTGCAAACAATATGATACACATAAGCTAAACGAGTATGATAAGCTTCCGAACATCACGCCCTCTTGTGGCGACTTAACTTTTGTTGCTGTTTGTTTTTATATTCTCCGACAAAAGCCTCGTGACATTCAGACCACTTAGCATAAGGAGTAGATTTGCATATAGCCTCTTGTTTATTTGTTGGTGTTTATTCAATAAAATAAAATAAAAATATCATGGGAATGATACTTGTTTATTTTGCGTTAACCCGACTTTCGCCATTTACACATTCCTAAGAGACTGTATGCGAGGAGTACCCCACGAGGAATTGAAATACCGAGTTCTATAAATAGTACAGACATAATCTAACTGACATATATATACTTACCTGTTGCCAAGCAAGGAAACGCTACTGTTTTCGCCTTGAGGTAGTTCGCGGCAAATTCCAACACGTTCAATAGGCTGCCAAATACTAATTCTCTACAGTTTAACGGAGAATAGTCACGTGATTTTGGTAAGACGACAAATACAACATGGCGACACGGTAGTTGGCCGCCAACAGCATGGACCAAAGATCGTACCTTTAATCGCTCGTTTGGTCTCACCAGTTTGCTAATTTCACATGTGATGACGTCACCGCCTACGTTAACGATGTGTTTAGAAAGTGACGTACTCAGTTGAACATTTTCATCGATGTCACACACGATGACGTCGGCGTTGTCTTTAGTGATGTCATATTCGATCACTTTGATGACGACACCGTTGCTGATACCTTTCCAGGAGAATGGTTCTCTGTCTCGGTGGAAGTTATTATTAATTCGTGAGAGCGCTAGGGGAGAACCAGTCGCGCGATGCATTATGGGACTGTATCCGAAACCTTCTATGTTTTCAACTGCTGGGCCATCACGTAATGATTTCACTAACGGGTAGCCACGTAGAGTATCTATAAAATCTACCTTTCCCCGCCTAACATCGCCTTCAGTACCGTAGAAAACGACATGGAAACCTACCAAACTGTCTTTGACCCACAAATGTTCGTGTCGACCATTGATTTCATCAATTATTGTCAAAACGTCCCTCACAGTTATTGGCAGCGTTTTAATATCAATACTGTTTTCAGGATAGCTAGCCAATGACGCTTTACTGTCTTCGTAAAGTTTTAAAAGAGCCGCACATGCGCGGTTAATTTTTCCACTGGTTGCCATGGGGACTGTCTCAAATACATCCATGAAGCCAGCTTTGGACGAAGTGACGATAACGTCATAATTTCGCTGGATTTCGTTGATATCATACTTCTTAACTTTTTGTAGATATGCCAAGATATCGGCATCCAGGTACGATATCTTCCGGTGAGCTACCCCGCTTGGTGACCCGGTGATCACATGATCACTACGTACCGGATGTCCGGTGTGTGTTGTGCGGAGTTGAAGACCGCCGTGAAAAGTGTTCGCATACATCTGTTGATATGCTTGTTGCTGTCTTTGGTGTATGTCATACAGTTCACTCATGTCGACATCCGCCAACTAACATAGTTCGGGTCGCCTACAGTAAATACAATAAACAACATAGGAATATTATCATATTCGACTCGAAGCCAAACACTACGGGCGTTTCTCATTTGAAAACTGAGGGAATCAGTATAGTAATATGAGAAAATATTTTGCTAGAAAAAATATTACAGTGATACAATTCCATCTCCTCTGAGTTTGCAAATAAACGAATCCCGGTCGTATTTAATACATCTACTAATGATCTACCGGTATATCAACTGTTGATGCCACGAAATTTGCTAAAATTTGAAAATGGGATTGTTTGCAGAACATTTAAATATAATAATTATACAACGGAATTACTTCTCATTTTATTTTCGAAATAGTGGCTGCGAAAATTACAAACTTAGTATTAGTGATAATTTGTTCTGTAGTTTTTTGAAAACAATTTGATGCAACATTGTAAGACCTCGAACGCTTATCCTTGTATTATGTACGATTTTATTACTGTGTGTTATAATGAGATAGAATAGAATAGAATAGAATAGAATAGAATAGAATAGAATAGAATAGAATAGAATAGAATAGAATAGAATAGAATAGAATAGAAATGCTGTACTCTACTAGCCAGACGAACCATGTTATTGTTAGCGAGTTAGTCACTAATACGTGTCGTGATTAGGTGAGTGACGGAACAGTTGCGGTTTTCCGACATTAGCTCAACAAATAAACTCAGTTGAGTCAATAAACTCAATAGTTCCATGGTTTGTAGTGGGCACCATTCGCGAGGGTTACTCACGTTTGATGTTGTATGTAATTATCACAATTCGTCGATGTTTAATTCAATATATTCGTAGTCATGTTTAGATTGTTTACACAGTATATTCTGTGTATATAGTTTGTAATTCGTTGTGATTATATTTATTGAATCACGTGAGACGTGAAAGTAGACAGACAACCTCCATATTGATCACTGATTCACTCCGTGAGATCTTCCTACTGCAATATCTGAAAAGTATGTGTCGATGGCAATATATGTTACTGAGACCATGCAGGTAATAATTACCTCCATGCTGAGACCTTGTCGTAATGTTTTTTTCTAATATCAAAGATGCATTCGCGCCTCCAAATTTTGACAAGACGCGCCTCATTCACGTGACGCTGACCATGGACCAACATTACGCCGACTGTTCTCTAAAGGGCAGATATATGTTGTGTTATGTATTACCATGTCACATTGTCCCCGAGCAACACATCATAGTCCTCTCGCTCCATGTCGAGAAATACTGATCTTAGTAACGATCGTTTCTATGATACCATTATAAGTGTCTCTGTGTGTTTATTTACACTTCATTGGACAGTATTCACGGTGATCGCACGTAATCATTACAGCGATATAGCAACGGTGTACATTTTACACAGTTGTTAATTTTCTCATATGAACAGTTAATATCAGCGTAAATTTTGCTTACGATGGCTTCATTCGACCAAAGTCCAACCTGTGTAAAATGTTAAGACCGGCGTGAGAATGTGTATACATAACTTAAACAAGGTCATCGAATTTTGGATATTTCCATTATTTTAAGCGCAATAATTCAATTCACTTTATGACAGTGAATATAATGATAGTTCACCGAGTCTGAATTTTTAATTAAACAGTGTGTCTTCATTCATTGTTTACCCCGTCTCATCACTGATAACATAACTGGTTCATGCAGTCACGGTTTTAGTAACCGTGATGCAGTTTGACAATAGGCCGGTGTACGTAGTTGCATAGTTTAGACATAACAAACGTCAATCACCTGTGTAACTCTCGCTTCCTACGGTTTTACAAGTTTCAAAAATATGACTATAACTAAGGTTATATGTTAAGGTGCAATTGCTCGCCTTGCGAATGTAATAAGTCTTTCTATTTTTAACAATAAACTTAGTAGTAGCATAGTACCTTCCATGGTAGTAGTGACTGCATGCGTGTATTGAAATCTGATTTATATCAGAATAACTTGAATTATTGTGATTGGGTTTTGAAACAGAACGAACACATCTACATTGACTTCTATGTTGTCGATTGTCATTCGCTATAAATGCGCTCCCTGGAATAGGGCACTATAAATAGTGACATTTTTATAGCCAATCACAGCTCTTCAAGTTGTTTAGATTTGAAAAAAATGTTCGGATTTTTTATAAATACTAGTAATTATAAATAGTTTTTAAAAGGGAAGGTATAATATTTACACATGACAGGGTAATTTTAAGCTATAATAATGCTCAAACTAGGATTTTCAGTCGTCAGACATTACACCCTTAGTACCGTGTTCTCGCGAAAAATAAGTTGCGTCTTACGTTCACAGTAGTCAAAATAGCGGTCACCGGATTACGTGCACACTGGCAGTGACTCATGCACAGGCAATGTTTTGCTGACCGTATATTTCTGTTATCTGTGTACTATTTTAATCGAGCAATAATAGTTAACGCTGGACCATGTAAAATGTCATAATAATATATACATATATATGGAGGCGATCTCTTGCTAGCTCTATATTGGAATCAATCGGAATATTTCGAGTTTAGGAATCTGCACGGGTCAATATATCAACCTAAACTGTCTTAAATTTTGACTCCCATTGCCAGTCATTTTTTAAAAGTTAAATACAGGTGACTGTGACTGAGACTCCGATGCACTTACACCCTTTGAGAACGGTCGTCGGTGTTGCCTACGTCATATTTACATCCCTTCACGTCAGTGTAATTTGTTTACGCAGATGTAACTATAACATAATAGTTACGCCGGTGTTGATACCCCTCTCAAAAGGGGTTAACCACCGTGTTTAAACCCCTTTACAAGTACTATACCGTGTTCACATCTGTGTTTTCTTACGTTGACGTAAGTTACGTCGGCGTAAATAAACACAAAAGACAGATGTGAACATAGTAATGTATTTGTAGACAGTAATACTCGCGCAATTCAGATCACTAAGCAAGGGATTAAACGAAATCAAAGGTACCACTCAGGTATCGCCGCTACACAGAGAATACAACGCGTAAACTTGTGTTAACGATGCTGTCGTTATATCAACAAATATTTGAAGGTCATTGAAAACTACCAAAACTGAATAAAAATAATACATTAGGATCATTGTGTAACGGTACAGATCAAATAACTACAGTGCATGGACAATAATAGACATATTTAAACACTAATAGACACATTTAAACAATAAATATTTCAAACTAGGAATTTATTTTAATTAAATCGTGCTTTCATGGTCTTGAAATTTTAAAACATTTAAAACTAATATTTGAATCTGAAAATTAAGAGAAGTGACGATAGTTTTCAAGTGGGAAGTGTCCATGTGGATTCGCATTAACATTCTTATGGGTTGTGGCGGTTGTTTCCAGATAGAAAGTTATGGTACAATTCAGGTGGAAAGTTGCTGTAGTCTTTAAGTGGCGGTAAAGAAAGTTTCAGTCTTACATGAAGTTGTCGCTGTAGTGGATAGTTAACAGGCGAACCCGGACAGTACAAGTCGCACTTAATGGGACACCTTCCCCGAAGACTGTCAACGTATATTTTATCGGATAGAATCGCAACTGAGGCTCCAACCAATCGCTTATTTAACTGGTCGTCTTGTCGCTCTTCTAAATTTGTTTTGCGAGTTTCGAATATAGACTCGTCACTGATCTCGCAAAAATAAACAGGAAATGGCGACACGTTTATTGTAGTTCAATGAAATATAACATTTTCCAAAATACCGATTTTCCGTCGTTTTGATCGATGTTATGGGATACATCCAACCTCAGTATTATGTATTGGAGTGTTACATGACACGCGTCTGTCTCCACACCAACGTGTGTATTTCTGGACGCTTTGGAAATGGACATACACCTGTGGAGAACTAACACACCAGTAAAGCTGTCCCACTATACTGGGCACTCGCGTGAAGGGCGAGACGACTATAACTCATGTACCATGAACTTGTTTATAATACTACACCATAACTATCGTAATGTAAACTTACCTGATGAGTGTCTGTCGATATCTACTACAACACGAAATGGGTCGACCTGCTCATACGCAACACAACAATGTTAATAGCTGCTACCGCATGTTATCATGGCTCGTAGTAACTGTCGTTATTTGTCAGCTCTGGTAATTATTAACATAGCCGTGGGTTAGGTTTAACATGTTCATTCCAATGCACACTGTGGTGACCATTAATATAACAGCCACAGCCAAGTAATCAATACACATTAATGCCCGAGGGAGATTTGCAATAAAGAGACGAGAATAATCGGCCAATAGAACTACTGCCTTTACCAACACATTGGTTATTGCAAATAACACTGCTGTCTTTATCAAAACACTGGTTATCGTCAATAAAACTAATTAAACAATTGTAATAACACACGTAGTCGACAGAAACATGTTAACTGAGCCAGTTTACTTCATAGAGACGACCAGACGTTTCCTTGGCAACGTGTCGTCGCGCTGGTGGCAGGGTTGAAGCGTATAACCGTGTTTTTTGATCCGAGTAAACAACTCAATATATGGGTCGAAGAGAACACACCTAACAGATATAATATGTTGGCAAGTTTTCAAGTTTGTGTCCCCACCCCGAGGTAGCTTCGCAAACTGCTGGCCTCGATGTAAAAGGGCAGCGATACCCTTCTCGATCACCTTCCCCGACCAGAGAACTATCCCTATTATTCCCAGGAATGTAAAGGATCATGGATATAAATAAACGCACTACAGAGTGTATCATCGAACTAGTTCGGCAGGCTTGACCAATTCATATTAGCTAGCACTTACTTTAGATGGCATCTTCAAACTTTTGTCAGTGAGTCGGGGGTCATACAGACGGTAATCGCTGTTCGTTGATTAGATTATCGTCACATAGTGGTGGTCGTCATCAATCATCGAGACATATCGTGATCGATAAATTAACATTAATCAGACTATGGCCAACTGATTCAAAACATTTTATTCCGTATACAAAACTAACACTTGAAAAATTTAAGATTAAAAAAATATCACCGAATTATGGCAATATAAGAAAATAGGAGATCCGAATCTGAATTAATAGAACAATGTCAGAGAGGCGCGTTATTGTTTCCAAATCCACAATTATTCAAAAAATATATTCCCATCGATAACATACATCCAGAATACTAGTACAACAAATGTATTAGGTTCTGAAATTCTGTGTCGATAATTCATTTTATGCCATGAGAGGGCGGTGTTCACATTGTAGTTAACATTATCCGTCAGCATATGCCACCAATAATGAATTGTCCGTGTTCGCCCAAAAATGTTTGAATGTATTGATTTAATGATTACTATCGTGTACATAAAGTTTTTATTATTCAATACACAATACACAATACCAAACAACAATAACACTCGTCATCACTATCCATTAACAGAAATACTCTCTAACAGGTCTGCCGCTGCTCACGTTTAATATCACTTGCTAGTTACCATGACTACTCAAGTAAAGCAGGACTCCAAGCTCATTGACATTCAAAACGAAGACAGTTAGAAGCAGTCACGTGGTAGTCAGGTGCTGGAAGTAAAGTCTAAGATAAATGAAGTTGTTACCACTATTGAAATGGCAGAGAAAAACAATATTAATGCATGGAAGAAGAAAATATTTTTATTAAATCGGAAGAATATATGTTCATACATATTAAACTGAACTCATGTCAAGACCCACGTGCGTTCAAAGATTGTGTGAGTGGTCTGCATGCCTGTAGGTTGCAACGCGTCGTATGGGACCCACAGAGAACACGTGATGTTGCGACCTAATACAATTTACATTATTGGCATAAATGCTTCATGTGGTAATGAACACACATACAGCACAAATAATAATACAAAATAATAGTGAATATCCCAACGTGTTTAAATCCGCGAGATTTCTGAAAAGGACAATCAATGAGCAGGCTCAATGAGAATACAACGGTCGAAAAACGCAATTGGAATATGATATAATGGACGACGAGACTTTAAATAAATTAAATGCTGATTTTTTGATTTTTTTCTGATCTTCTAAGTTTTTTTCTCTGGAAAATTCCTAATTTTGATTTTATTTTGAAGTACGTGCTTGGACAGAGTTACAAGTGATAGTTCGAAAAGTTTATGTTATTGTTAATGTCCTGAATGCAATTGCTATCTTAGATTCTATAATTGGACATTTAATTAAAAATGAAACGAATGCCGTTAAAATATGCTTTGTGGTAGACTCATGCATGGTAGAAATCTGATAATCGCAAAATAAATGTTGTTACTCCCAGCCCAACAAAGGTATTCTGTTTATCTGTGGAAATTCCAATGGTAGTAACCGTTAAATTCAACCAGCCAATCAACGACCACAGTGTGCAACGACGTCATTTGAAAACGCTCCAATGTTAATCGTCCAATATCAAATTCTTTTTTCAGTTTGAATTGTTAAAAAAAATAAGTATTTATATAATGAAATGAATCCTTTGTTGCGCTGAAGTTTTATGAATATGATAAGATATACAGATCCATTGAAAACTCGTCATAATGCCATTTTGTTCGTAATACCAAGAGCCAGGAGACAATATACAATGTACCAGTCATTGTACTCAATCAATTAATGGACAGACTGGTTTCAAGACAATAGATTATGTACCACAGTCTCAAAACACGTGTTTTAAAGATGCAATATGGGTGAGAGAATATCATTTTTAATTCAATGGTTTGACAATACATGTGTGAAACCACATAAGGTTATTTGTGATCGTGAACTAAAAACGTTGTTCTTGTAGCAATACACACATTAGCAATCATT
This sequence comes from Saccoglossus kowalevskii, assembly GCF_978046115.1. Classification (NCBI taxonomy): domain Eukaryota; kingdom Metazoa; phylum Hemichordata; class Enteropneusta; family Harrimaniidae; genus Saccoglossus; species Saccoglossus kowalevskii. The sequence continues at coordinate 11,241,180 of NC_140650.1, read as the reverse complement.
ACTCATGCTATTAAGTTTTTTAAATTTGTAATCGAACAAATATTATCAAACACCAATATTAAAAATACACATCAATACAATACTGTTTATATTTGGCGATTTTGTTTTCAATGCGAAAGGTCTAGGTGTTAATAGAAAAAAAAGTCGGCGCTCTGCTCGTAGAACAGCTGGAAGGAGACAAGGTACATGGAGATAGGGAGCAGCAACCAAAAGTCGAACTTGGACAAGGTGTGTGCATCGCTTCATGTATTTTGATGTGAACAGGGAAAATGAGTTATGACGTCATCTAGTAGTTATGTGTACGCACTACTTATTGCTGTTATAAATACATCGTTCTTTTAAGTAGCGCCCTCTAGCGGCAATGAGCTTCTGTGACGTAAACAGGTGTAAGAGATACCGTTCACTCCGTCGATATTGTTCTGATCAATGGTTGTCCATCAATCAAAATATATCGTCAATATAATTCTTCTGTATAGATTATTACCAGTGTTTTTAGTAAGTGCATACCAATTTCTAGACCAACGTATTAGTCTGATTTCAGTACGCGTGCGCAGTACCACGCGATGATGTCATACACTATATATATAGAACATGTAAGAGTTCAAAATACGAACGACGCTATCTGTTGAAAAAAATGAGAAGCAAGAGACGGGCAGAGAAGTAACAGTTTTCAGGCGTTTTTTCCCTAGAATGTTTGGAGATTTCTCAAACCTTTTACATTTACAAAAGAAATCAAATCCACTTCTATACCAACTGGTGTGTTGAGGATACCCAGTCGGGTTGCTCACTCTTATAGCTTTTCAATGGAACCCCCCCCCCGATCGTACCATGGACGTAGTAATAAATTACTGATGCCAGTGTGGACGTACTTGTGTTAGTACGTCCATGGTACACTACTAGAAAATAAATAAGGGGCACTTATCGTACTCAGTAGTCCATGAAAATAAATTAGTTTATGAGAAAACATGTGTAATGCCAATAACCCCGCATTCGACACAGCTCGGGTCGGAAAGGCGGGTCGAAACCCCGGGTCACATTATGGGAACGTGTCGCTCTTTGGGGTCGTAGTTTTTAGCTGTCTTAGAATGGGGTATAGATTTGCTTGCCTTTAGGTCAAATATCAGCTTTGCCTGTCTAGGATGGGGCAGGGGTGGGGTCTGTTTTTTTTTTTTTTTTTTTTTTTTTTTCCATTATATTTTAGCGAGTTTTAGTACTTTTATTGATGAGTCCGGGTGGTGAGTAGATTATAACTGAATACATTTAATGACAATTTGGTCTCTGATGGTATATCAAAGTCACTATGTGGTCTATTATGGGACTTGAAACTAAATAAGAGACAAGTTGAGAAACGCGTTTTCAGATTCCTACAAATCAGGGGAAAATTACCAGACTTTCACAGTCAAACGATCCGTTGGGGGTAGTATTAAGCCAACCGCTAACAAAATCCGGCCGAATTCGTCGTTTATGTGCGGAAAAATTCCTTGTATACTTAATCACACGAAGATCAGAACACTTTCCCGGGGTTTTTGAAACCGAAATTGTCATCTAACTGTAAGGCCATCGCTGATTGGCTTCTAAGTTGGAATGACAACTTAGATGTACTCGTAACAAAGCAATAATATACTCATGTGACTTAGAACTTTGCAGGTTACACGCTTCTACGTCTTGTGAGAATCCACCAGTGCGTGAAATGAAAAAAAATGGATTCGAATCTACGTCTTTCAGTTATTACTGGTATGTAGTATAGAATCCAAGTTCAAATGCACATTATTCAAATATATTTGCGGCACTATAAATTTTATAAAACCCGTGACTAAATGCAGTAGAATATAACCTAGCGATTATTTCTGCCTAAGTACTATATATAAGTATATCATGATGATGAATATATTATCAGGGGTAAATTCTTCTCTCTCGGGTTCTCCACACTTGTCAGGGGGGGGGGATCTCGTCTCGTCTCTCTGTCGCGTCCCCTTGAGGTACGGGATCGGGAAAATCACTTTAACTTTACAGTCAAATAAGACACACACAACGAAATACGTTTCAGCTCTCGTCTTAGTCGGTCAATCGAGCACTCTATAAGACACAGCGCCCTGGGGAAAAATCCCCAAGACTGTCGCAAGACTGACCCAAGACTCGCCCAAGACTGCGTCAAGGCTCGCCCCAAGTCTCTCCAGGACTGAACTCGACTGCATCTATCGTGGTGTACTCGTCAAAACCAACTCAAAACTCTCTTTATTCATTTTCAAAACTCTAACCAATTACAAAACAGTAAAAAGACTCTAGGGCGTAACCTTCAATCATAAAGCCAATCACACTAAGTACTGAATACGTCATATCTTTTGATTAATCGTTCACTACATTAATAACTATGAATATAAACTGTCAGAATCGCGACGGATATCTCGTAATTAGTTCCAAATCACTGAGCCAAGTTCCGTCCAAAACTTCAATTAGACCTAAACGATGACAGACCTAACACAGCAATTCAGCTAATAATCAGTTAACTAAGTCGGTTAACAGATACGCGAAAACAAATTCATGACACATCCCTTCACCCAAACTGAGATATGCCTCTCGGCATTGCACGTTCACAAATCAAAGATACCGTCAGCCACTCATCGTCATACGGGTTAAATACAATACTAATAAAAGGAATAAATCAAAAAGAGTAAAACACACTAATTAAGTACAATGATTATAAAGTCTAAATACAATGGTTATAAAGTCACAAATATCAACGGTTATAAATCAAAAATCAAGGGAAAGGCTACCAATCGACTCACTTTTCTCAAAACTGTTCGCTGAGGTAACCATTCGCTGCACTGTCTCCGTTACTAAGGTTACAAACTCTATATCAAAAGGTCAAAAAAAAAACTAAGGCGTGGCGGTGTAACCAAGCGATCAGCCAATCGCTGCAGTCGACAGCATGATCACGTGATTACCAGGGATGCGTCTCTCGGTTAAAGCATTGCAAAGCAGTAACTAATAAACAATGAATAAAAAGCTATTAATCAAACTCCTGTCACATACGCTTATAAACTTCAACTGAACTCACAAGTCGTTAATCTAAACAAAAGTCGTGGTAACGGAATGCAAAGACAATGTCGCTTTCATAACACATTACTCCTCTGGCAAAAAAAAAAACGGGAAAAAGACTAAAACGATAGAAACTACTGAGTTACATATAATCCTGTCAATCATGAACAAAAGCTTGCGATATCAAACAATACGTATACAAGCGCACCACACTATCATCTCAAAAAGACATCAAAAAACGTTACAAAGGTGCTATCAACTCAAAAAAGCGTCAGAAGTATTCCGGAAACAACACATAAACAAAAAAAAACTCTTAAAACGTCGATATCTCTGTACTCGACAAATCTCAAAACTCTTAAAAAGACGTGGGGGCATCACTCTCTCCATCATATCCGTACTCATAAACTCATTAAAACTCCATAAAACTTCACAAAACTCAAAACACTGTGTTGCAAATACTTGTCCACTGAAACGCGCTTAAATCGTTATAAAGGACCTCGAACGTCACCAAATATCAGTTCAAAACAAAGATCTGGGCGCTTACATACATACAATTCGACACCACAAAAAAAAACGGTAAAAACAATAGGAAAAGCAGCAATACATTACATTACTGAGCAATAGGGTTAGGGTTCTGGAAAAGGGTTCAACGTCCTGAGTTACAGTGCCGTTACAGTGTCCAGCGAGCGGTTCTCTAAGCAAATAGCTAAAGTTCTAATCAAAGTCTATAAGCGTCTCTTCTCTTGTCGTCGCGTTAGTCCGGGTCGTTCTTTCATCTTCTTGTCTTTAATGTCGCACAATTCTTAATTATACAGTCCTATCCGGTACTCATCCTTCGTAAGGGGTTCTGAGGTCTTCATCTCTTCAGGGTCGTTCATCGGTGCCATACTGTTAACGGTGTTAGTCGGCCAGTTAGTTCGGTTCCCAAGAAAGACACCTCTTCGTCATTCACTTTTCTTCACAGGATGTCAATGTGTGTTAAACACCTGCCCGGTTTCTCCACCACGTATCAGGGGTAAATTCTTCTCTCTCGGGTTCTCCACACTTGTCAGGGGGGAATCTCGTCTCGTCTCTCTATCGCGTCCCCTTGAGGTACGGGATCGGGAAAATCACTTTAACTTTACAGTCAAATAAGACACACACAACGAAATACGTTTCAGCTCTCGTCTTAGTCGGTCAATCGAGCACTCTATAAGACACAGCACCCTGGGGAAAAATCCCCAAGACTGTCGCAAGACTGACCCAAGACTCGCCCAAGACTGCGTCAAGGCTCGCCCCAAGTCTCTCCAGGACTGGACTCGACTGCGTCTATCGTGGTGTACTCGTCAAGACCAACTCAAAACTCTCTTTATTCATTTTCAAAACTCTAACCAATTACAAAACAGTAAAAAGACTCTAGGGCGTAACCTTCAATCATAAAGCCAATCACACTAAGTACTGAATACGTCATATCTTTTGATTAATCGTTCACTACATTAATAACTATGAATATAAACTGTCAGAATCGCGACGGATATCTCGTAATTAGTTCCAAATCACTGAGCCAAGTTCCGTCCAAAACTTCAATTAGACCTAAACGATGACAGACCTAACACAGCAATTCAGCTAATAATCAGTTAATTAAGTCGGTTAACAGATACGCGAAAACAAATTCATGACAATATCATTACGTGTAAAAATCGGCAGCGGATACACGTATACCAAAATATCGTATTTCACCTTTCCTCCCAATGGACGCTAGACTTCAAGTTAGCAGGTAAAGGTGTGCACTGAAGTGTGCATAGCGCTCACTGTTACTGTATGTAACGGGACTATTTAGCAAGAATTTGATCCTGTGTTCAGTCAAAGTCCCTCTTATATAGGGACTGTGTGTGGTTCAGTATCCGGTCAACTATTGAATCGGTAATGGACCAACGCCAACCTGAATTATTTTTCATTTCAGCGTTGTTGTACTTAGATTAGCATCTTTGTATTAAAGGGCGAGATCCCATATAAACAAAGATGGCGACTTTGACTGTTGCGCAAACCAATGAGGACAAACTGAGACATTACTACGCTTTAACTATGTAACTTCTTTGGTGATTTGAAGGTATTGAAGGAGCACGTTTCGCCCACGTCAAAACTCGTGATTTCATTAGAAGAGCGCTTTTGGATTGTGAGAAAATCAATGTTTATCAACACAAATGTCGCACATGCGCGGCGCGACGACCACCGCCCTTTAATTCCAAGGGATGTTTGCCCTGATAGCTGATAGAGTAAAGATTGGCATTAGTTTACATATTTTATTTATTTAATCATATAACATCCATTTGAATGCATGATAATGGATACAATGCATAAAATAAAACAAGACATACGCACACACACACACACACACACACACAAACGAAAACTGACATGACAAAGCAAAAAACAAAGCATACACAGAGTAAAAAAACACAATTAAAGATAAAAATGGCAGAAAATCCATGGATTTGGAAGGACATTAAGTGATATCGGTGATTTGCAAGTTTTGGCCTAAAGGAATTGACAGGGATGTATTGCTCCAGATAAATCTGTCGAGATGAATTTGTCGTCATGGTTTATTTCATTGAAATTTGTGAATATTTTCTTTGTTTCTGTAAATACAATGTTTCTGTGCTGGGCATAGACAGGACAAGACATCACAAAATGTTGTCCATCTTCAATCTGTTTTGTGTTACAACTGAGTATGGCGCCCTGTTTCAATGTAAAAGGTGTACATCTTCGATGGAGGTACATCACAGTCATATAGACAATGATTTGTTGAATGACTTTATCAAAGAGTGACAATTGGTATATTCATTTTTTTATTTGAGCCTATCTATTTTCTTTTAATGAGAACATAGTGGGTAGAGGCAGAATTTAGGAATTGAAATTACCCATGCTCAAAATGTGAAATTCCGTGTGGTTCTGCCTGTCCTCAGACATAGCGCTAAGCACAGTCCCTCTCATTTTAATAGTGACAGAAAACTAAAATACATTCTTAAAATACACCTAAACTATAATATTTTGCATTAAAATGTTTAATCGGAATTGTGAGTATATACATGTATATTGCATTATGTGGGTTATAAATTTGAAGTTTGTGATGAATGGTCAATGGAAGGCGATTTTAAACTCGTCATTTTGGAGTTTGTGCACAGTCAACTAGAGAATACCCATGATGCTCTGCTTCATTTTATATTTTTATATTTTCTGTATTACGAACGATATAATGCGAATATGTTTTAATGTAGAATATGTATGAACATATTCTTCTACTACTACATGTGCGCAAAGCAGTGTTGGTTTGTTCATTAAGTTATTGGGAAGGGGTCAACGTTGCATAGAGCTCCAAGTGTGTAGCTCGCTGACTTGGCAGTGAACGACTTGCATGTGTTTTCACTGTATTATAATGCTAGACATTATCTTTAAAATGACGTCAACGAAGAGTAATTTCAATCATCTGGAGATCGCGTGATTTGCACGTGAGAATATTTTACTTATTTTGGTCGCAGTAAAGTATGTATACAGTATTATAATGTGATAAATTATGGTAGGTAGTAGGACTATTACATTCCATGGACAAATCAATCATCGATTCTAGGCGGTTATATTGCTTGGGTTGGACGCAGTCCCTGTATGGCTATAGAGGGACTGTGGGTTGGAAAGATTATATGATAAACACATACACTTGTAATGTTGTTGTATTTATTCTTATTTTCAATGCAGTATTATTCGTGTACGTAAACACGTGTTCCTATAACTCCCATTGGAGTTGGTGTATCAATACTGATGCTCCCATACCCACTACCATTCAGTTTTGAATGGTGTGTGAATTTACCTCGCGTTACAAACATTCACCGGAAATCAGTTTGTTGACAGAATGGCGTTGTTCGTTGCCGACTAGATACAGCATACGATTATATTCATTTTTTTTATTGCATCATAGTGTATTGTTTTTTTGTGCCAATAGTGACGTTTACAGTACCAATAGTGACGTTTACCGTGCCAATAGTGACGTTTACAGTGCCAATAGTGATGTTTACCGTGACAATAGTGATGTTTACCCGTGCCAATAGCGACGCTCACCGTGCCAATAGTTACGCTTACCGTGCCAATAGTGACGTCTACCGTGGCAATAGTGACGTCTACCGTGCCAATAGTGACGTCTACCGTGCCAATAGTGACGTCTACCGTGGCAATAGTGACGTTTACCGTGCCAATAGCGACGCTCACCATGCCAATAGTTACGCTTACCGTGCCAATACTGACGTTTACCGTGGCAATAGTGACGTTTACCGTGCCAATAGTGACGTTTACCATGCAAATAGTGACGTTTACCGCGCCAATAGTGAGTTTACCGTGCCAATAGTGACGTTTACCGTGCCAATAGTGACGTTTACCGTGCCAAAAGTGACGTTTACAGTGCCAATAGTGATGTTTACCGTGACAATAGTGATGTTTACCCGTGCCAATAGTGACGCTCACCGTGCCAATAGTTACGCTTACCGTGCCAATAGTGACGTTTACCGTGGCAATAGTGACGTTTACCGTGCCAATAGTGACGTTTACCATGCAAATAGTGACGTTTACCGCGCCAATAGTGAGTTTACCGGGCCAATAGTGACGTTTACCGTGCCAATAGTGACGTTTACCATGCCAATAGTGACGTTTACCGTGCCAATAGTGACGTTTACCGTGCCAATAGTGACGTTTACCATGCCAATAGTGACGTTTACCGTGCCAATAATGACGTTTACCATGCCAAAAGTGACGCTTATCGTGCCAATAGTGACATTTACCGTGCCAATAGTGACGTTTACCATGCCAATAGTGACGTTTACCGTGCCAATAGTGATGTTTACCGTGGCAATAGTGACGTTTACCGTGGCAATAGTGACGTTTACCGTGGCAATAGTGACGTTTACCGTGTCAATAGTGACGTTTACCGTGCCAATAGTGACGTTTACCGTGCCAATAGTGATGTTTACCGTGCCAATAGTGACGTTTACCATGCCAATAGGGATGTTTACCATGCCAATAGTGAGTTTACCGTGCCAATAGTGATGTTTACCGTGCCAATAGTGACGTTTACCATGCCAATAGTGATGTTTACCGTGCCAATAGTGAGTTTACCGGGCCAATAGTGATGTTTACCGTGCCAATAGTGACGTTTACCATGCCAATAGGGATGTTTACCATGCCAATAGTGAGTTTACCGTGCCAATAGTGATGTTTACCGTGCCAATAGTGAGTTTACCGTGCCAATAGTGATGTTTACCGCGCCAATAGTGAGTTTACCGTGCCAATAGTGACGCTTACCGCGCCAATAGTAGTGACGCTTTAATACCGTACCAATGGTCACGTTTACCGTGAAACAGCTCGGTTTTCGCAAAAACTTCACTCGCAATTCTAAAGCTTGTTTATTCTGGTACAATTGTTGATAACGTTACATTGACTACACAGGTACGTTTATTACTGACACTCAAGTAGCCTCCCCATGATATAAAGACTAAGGGATTGGTCAGTTACTTCGGCCTAGGGGGGGGGGTCGGTGGATCAGTAGGGGGGTTACCCTGTTTTTCATTGTGCGAATAGGGGGGGTCGCCCTGTTTTTGATAACATGTTTTCCAGAATTCACACACGCGCTCATGCATATATTTTTTTTAATTTTATTTCAGAACAAACGATAAAAAAGTTAATCGTATAAATGTGTTCTTAATAATAACTATTACCTATATTGCCTATAAATTTGTTGATGTAAAAAATGATATAGGTTAAATATTTTGAGGTTAAAGTTGCCAAATAACTAACAGATTATGCAATGCGGCAAAAACCCCAATTATACAATTAAGTTTTAAACACATCCCAAGTCCATGTGCTGCTGATATCAGATTATCAGGAGACGGAAAGACAACACAGCAATTATTACAAAGAGCAGTGACAGTTTTTGTTAAAAGTTAAATTTGTGAATATGCTGATATATAAATTAAAATAAATGATGAACAAATAAATAAATAGTTTTTTGTTTTGTTTTTTTAACTTTTAAATATGCATATTTTGCTCCATAAAATACCAAAATCCAACACAAATTTGAGCAAAAATCAAAGTTTCCTTTGTTTTCATAAGCACAGACTGTGCTTCGGGTGTAAATCATTCCTGGTCTATAAGATATGAAAGATATTTTAAATCCAGCTTAGTTTTCAAAGAGTTCAAACCGCCTAGATTCAAATCCTCTTTTCCTATCTTATAAGAGCGTTTATCAAGTAAGTACTCCACAGCTTTGCTTTTATTTACTTTCTTTAGCAGAATAGATTTCTCTCCTTCCTGCAGCCTTCTCTGTAGTCATTTTTTTGGCTTTATGCTTCCCCTCCCCTCCTAAGGTCTATTAAATGCAAACGCTAAAAATTATGTCAAAATTATGGCAAACCATGATATTTTCCATGCACATACATTTTGTAATCATGTCAGAGCCAAAACTGTTAATGTTTCTTTGTTTTTTTAGGGGGGGTCAGCATGTTTTAAGTTTTAAAATATAATGTGGGGGGGGGGGTCACCCACTTTTTTTTTTATTTGATGGGGGGTGGGTCAACTGAGATTTACAGCTGGCAAAATGAAATCTGCCGACCCCCCTAGGCCGAAGTAACTGACCAATCCCTAAAATATAATAAATTACATCTCTGACGTTTTCTTCGAGACCAGATACGCATCTGCTAATGCGCGACGTTGGTGTATACACAAGCCCTCTGGAAATTGAAGCTGGAGGACTTTTTTTATTTTTACGAATATAAATTATATATAATATTGTCTTCCGCTTCCTTCTTGTATTGTTATCATTTTTACTAGTATGGTTACCATGGGCATCGGGTATTAGTGCTAACAGCTTGTAAGTCTTTATTTTTTCAGTTTTACTGTTGTTTGTTTGTTTGTTTGGTTGTTTTTATTACAATTGTTTATTTATGCCTTGTTATTCTCTTTACCTTACTAAATCCTCTGATGATTTAGTTGTGCAATAACGTTATTATTATTATCATTATTATTATTATTATCATTATTATTATTATTATTATTATTATTATTATTATTATTATTATTATTATTATTATTATTATTATTATTATTATTATTATTATCATTATTATTATTATTATTATTATTATTATTATTATTATTATTATTATTATTATTATTATTATACAGTACTCATTAACATAGCCACCCCAAAATTAGCTGAACCTTGTTGTTATCGTCACGACTTGTCTGAGATCTGACCTTTTATTATCGTCTCATTCAACAATTTTAAAGAAACTTCAAATACCTAACACTTATTATACGTCTGAAAGCAAGGTGATTCATTTCATTTCGTTTACGTGTAGAACGGTCAAGCGAATCGTCCGATCTCGATCTTAGGTGTCAAAGGGCAGTGGTCGTCACGCCGCGTCCTGTTCGATATGAAACTCATAGTGACGTGTACAGCGCGTGTGAAATACGGGGTACATTGTTTATTTACATAGAATTAGAACACGTGCTGCCCGATGACCTTTTTCAGTGAACTGTTACGAGTACCTACTGAATACTCACGATTTTGTAACTTTCTAGCAAGATCTATATGTTGGCTTATTGTCTATTTTCTCCTGTAATATTAAAGTGTACATATGAGATATGCGCAAACTTCCCTGAAAAAAGCAGCGTCTAAACCGTCCAGGGCCGAAATCTCGGTTCGAAACAAACGTATCCGAAACGTCCGAGGCCAAAACGTTCGACAATCATGCCAATACACATCCCAGGTCAGCGGAGATGAAATCATTCCCAGTATACCCGTTTTATTTGGTATCCAGAGATCTAGGGGGACCAATTAGAATCGGTCTATCTATATTCACGCACTGTGGTCGATTGTAAGCGAAATCAAAAAATCACATGCCATCATAACTAATAAGATTATACCTTGTTCCCATCATGGACGTACATCACAGTACTCCATCCTCCCACCATGCTCCCATTAAGTGTCTCTGTGAATTAGACAATAAATGCGAATAAAACGTTTGTTGGTGAATTGATTATTACAGAAGAAATCAATTCTTGGACGGGGAATATAGACTTGAACCATGGACGTACTACGAATAATACTATACGAAGGGTGGTTGCATTCTCCAATTAATGAATCATGATTACTATGGCACTACACTATTTGTGACATCGACACATCTGTTGTAGGGCATTCATTATTGGGTTTGAACGCCCAATCACGAGACCCAATCGCAAGGTTATATGCAATGATGATTTAATAGTATGACATGGAGGTAATCTTTTTTTTACCTCCATGGTATGACATTGCACGGGTTATTCTTTTCTACACACACATTTCATCGGCACGTGATTACAATCCGGGATTACAAACCGAATCGCTAAAAACGGAAGGCGAGGCCGTGTGCAAATAAGCCACTGTCGTATGTAAATTGTTATTTGAGTTGAGTTGAACGCGTGAACCTCAGACCCTCAGACAATCTGTTTGGTTATCTGAGCGTGAACTGACTGAACGGGCAGAACCAGGTTGGCTGTTGTTGAATCAACTGCTCTTGTTTTATGTCACCTACTCAATGGAAATAACTCGCAGTAAAATAGGTGAGAACACTAACTTATAGTAATTGTTATCCAGATGATTTTGACGCGAAGTTCATGTTGGTTCCGAGTGGACATACTACTAGTGTCTACCTATATAAGGTCCTTGCTTTATACATGTAATATAGAGGTTAATCTGTAAAACCTACGACACGGAACGATATATTTCATTCCATTTAGACGTGAACGGTTTTATATCAAATAACGTTAAAAATAACTTGACCAATCTCATTGCCTTGGCAGTGTTTAGTATTTCACAGCGGTCAGTTAGTGTGACATTTATAAACACATCGTGAAAGGTTTACAGACACGAAACATGTTTTTACAAATTAAACGTATGTTACAAAACAGTAGTGACAATACTACTTGTAATATCAACAATCAATTTCAAAAGATTATTAATGTTACACAAACAGTAACACGGCAGTGACTGAAAGAGTCTTATGACACAGTCTCTCTATCTCTATCTAATCACGGTTACTAAAAAGATCTTTTTAGTAACCGTGATCTAATCTATGATAGAGCAGGGAGCTGTAATGAGATAGAGGGACTGTGCTCATGGTTACCAAATCTCCCTTCTCTAGCCAACGAAATCCTTTTCTGCTGATTTGATCTCAACAAAGGGTGAGTGATGTCATCATTCGAAGCTTGCCACGTGTCAAGCCACTTCAACTTTTCTAACAGCTTACTTTTTGAACCAACACAGAATGTTGTATATCTATAAGCAAGGGGATATATTCACGGATTTCTAAAAAGAGAAATTGAGTTAAATTTTATTATCTACCATGAATTACAAGACAAAATCTAAACAATTTTACGACGCTTGGCGTGTAAAATCCAGGCTAGACTAAGCCACGGTTTGTTTAATTACAAGTGTGCTACATTAAGATCAAACATAAACAAACTCAAGGTTTAACACCTCTACATCTAGAACAGACTTTGATGTTTTTCTTTTCCTTTTTATAGCCACAAATTACTCTGTTATTGCATTTACTACTTAATAATGGTATCCTAAAATTCGATGAGTAAATGGAAAAAGGCCGACTATTTACTGATTTGTCATCTTATATAGATAGTTCAAACATAAGTTTTAAACATAAACAATCCGTGTCGAACAGATAAAGAACAAAACAATTCTTCCAGACGGACCGGAACAGGAAATCACGTGACGCGACTAGTAACTGCCTGACAACCGTTGGCTTGGGGGAAAACACCAAAAACAATCTGAAAGCACAACAAAACTATGAGACGACGTTTGTCGAAAAACGTGTGCCAAAAATGAGTAACAACATTTCCCAGCATCTTTGTTTTTGCGTGCTGAAACAATCATTTATACGTAATTTGTTTCACTACTGGGTGCTCATGAATATAATACAGATATTGATGTAAACATAGGTTGTACAAGTAAGGCATTTCAGGGGTTGTTTCCTGACTGCTGACTTTGGAGGAATGTCGTGCGGTTAATTATCGTATTATTAAACCAATCATCTGAGGTACCAGGTTCGGGGAATTCGCCACTTTTTCACTGAACAAAGACACACACACAGGTAGTATACGCGTCAACTTCTGGCTTCAGTCGCCCTGTGGAGAGCCCGGCAAGGCAAGCCAAGACTCCCGCAAGACTGACGGCGTTGTTTGACATACGCCCTGTCATCAAATTGTTTCTAAACGGTAGTTTGAGCCATTGATAACTACAGTAAACTCAATATAATTGGGCGGCTTAGTACTGCGAGATTTGCATGCGTCAGATGCCCATAGCGTGTCATTGTTTACAAACAAAGTCTACCCATGAGCCTTTACGTTTTTAGCCTGTGTTATCATCGCAGGTAACGACCCCCCGCTTTAATTGAAACCCAAAGACAGTGTAATTTTTCAGTAAGCGAAAAGTTGTAAGATGTACTTAACAACTTGGTCATATATCTTTTGGGGTGACATCATGTAATATTAATAATGCCAACAGAAATATCATTGGCTATAACATTGGCTAGTGTGTTTTATAGGGCTGGGGTTATGCCAGAGTCTGCTAGAGTACTAGTATATCACATATATATGCTTTCACAAAGAGATGAATAAATGGCGAGGGTTTAGCGACGGGTGCGCTTGTGGCTTCGGCTCCTGTTTCTGATCAGAGCTAGCATTTGACTGAATTTGCTGTGTCGTGGAAGTTATTGCAGTGAATGAGCTGCTATCACCGAAATAATTATCCTCGAAGTATTCACAATAATGATCCGAACGATCCCGCAATAAAATAATCACCGCTTCCGTATCAACTGCTATTTTCATTTCGTATTTAGTTATACTTACCTGTCATTGTTAATATGGAAAAAAATATATATTGTATGGTAATTTATTATATATCTACTTATAAAAGAAATATATTTCATATTGCATATATTATCTATATAGTCTACCTTAACGGGTCATTTGCTATCGCCCATCAGATGACTATCTGACATTAACGAGTCCATTCCACAACAGAACTATATTATCTCCAATATTTATATGGAACACGAACCCATTGACATTATCCATTCATTCTTACACATGTATGACATGAATCTATAATCTATATTGCCATTATTTCTGAGTTCTCCACTCGAGTAATAAGTGGCCTCATATGTACCTACTTACTGACGCTGTTCGTAGTATAGAGTGGGTCAACTCCCCCTAGAATGCTTGATAATACTAACCCATGCCTTAGTCTCCAGCTAATTATCATTCAATCACATGCAGCGTAAACTAGTATATCAAGCACAGAGTGACCACCTGTTCATAAATCTACTGATGTTCCCTATTCGTTTGACCTTTGCAATCCAGACTTCTCCACTGCTAGATTTCTGACCTCTGTTCTAGCACAGTCCCTCTACAACGGACTGTGGTTCTAGCTTCATTAAAGGGCGGTGGTCGTCGCGCCACGCACGCGCCAGATATGGGTGTCATATTAACAACGATGGCGATGTTGACTGTTGCGCACACCAACGAGTACAAACCAAAAGGTTACCAAGCTTCAATTTGGTATTTTTAGGTGATTGGAAGGTGTCGAAGGAGTCGCCGGCGGTAATTAGTGCAAGTGGCGCCCAGGGCAAAACTCGTACTTGTGATTTCATTAGAAAATCGCAGTGGCTTGTGCGAAGATCAATGTTTATCAACACAAATGTCGCACATGCGCGGCGCGACGACTACCGCCCTTCAATATTTTGAAGCGGCGGTGGTCGACGCGCCGCGTCTTGTTCAATATGGGACTCATCGCTTTGTTGTCGCAGTAAGCGCTGTCACAGCACAGACCCAGGTGGCACAGACCTGTGTCATATGACGCCTTACTAGCCGATTTTGGCAAAAAATAGCGCTCTTTACACTAGTGTTTATTCACGGAACTTGATGCTTCCTTTTTACTTTTTTGTTTTTAAATCACCTATTTTAGTGAAATTGTTTAGTCGGTGAAATATTAATGTCATACATAATTCAATCTTTAGAACAGCAGAAACTAAGTCAGAACATAGACCTTACTTTTAGTTTTCTAAGGTCTATGGTCAGAATAACGATAATACAATTTGTGTTTGTTTAGAACAAACTCCCGACACATTCTAAAAACACACTATAACATGTAATTTACACACATAAGTGGATGGAATATGAATTCACAAAATAGAATTGCGTTTGTTTTAAATAAAATAAATTGTTTCCATAATATCACAATACGTTCTCGTAGTCACTTTCTACGTTTCCGTCTGGTTATAGAAACAGCGGAAGGTTTCGCATCCCCGGTGGCTTTAGCAAGTGTTCAAAGACCGGTCATATGAGCGTCGATTACTCGATGTGCTTGGCTGTAGCGTTCACTCAAGTGTCATGAATTTGTTTTTGCGTATCTGTTGACCGACTTAATTAGCTGATTATTAGCGAATTGCTGTGTTATGTCTGTCATCGTGTAGGCCTATTTGAAGTTTTGGACGGAACTTGGCTCAGTGGTTTGGAACTAATTACAAGATACCGTCGCTATTCTGACATCTGTAGTTATTAATGTAGTGAACGATTAATCAAAAGATATGACGTATTCAGTACTTAGTGTGATTGGCTTTATGATTGAAGGTTACGCCTAGAGTCTTTTTACTGCTTTGTAATTGGTTAGAGTTTTGAAAATGAATAAAGAGAGTTTGAGTTGGTCTTGGCGAATACTCCACGACAGACGCAGTCCTAGAGAGTCGAGAGTCCTGGAGAGCCTTGGGGCGAGCCTTGACGCAGTCTAAGAGAGTCTTGGGGATTTTTCCCCAGGGCGCTGTGTCTGATAGAGTGCTCGATTGACCGACTAAGACGAGAGCTGAAACGTATTTCGTTGTGTGTGCCTTATTTGACTGTAAAGTATAAGTGACTTTCCCGATCCCGTACCTCAAGGGGACGAGATAGAGAGACGAGACGAGATTCCCCCCTGACAAGTGTGGAGAACCCAGAGAGAAGAGAATTTCACCCCGTGACACAAGAGGCGTCATTGGAGCCTTTCGTTTTTTAAAATAAGTCAAAGTTGTCACCTGAAGTCACTTGAAGGAGTGTTCGCGTTATATGGAACTCTTGAGCCAATTATTAAATAGTTGAATTTGAACTTGAATGAAAACTTATTATCGGTATTCAAAGATTTGTATAAATATGTTTTATATAAACTAATGAACAGATTTCTGACCTTCACGTACTCTCGGCACAACAAGGCCATTCTCTTCATCTTCATAAATATTTATAAATTTTAAATTCAAAATGATATGAGAGGCTTCTATTGGCCAATTGGGACGTTTTCAAATGATGTCATTGTGCACTGTGCTCGTTTATTGGCTGATTTGATTCAACTGCCATTAAAGTTTATAATTATTTATAAAGATGAAGGGAATGCCTTAGTTGTGCCAAAAGTATCACCACTGTAAACAATGTTTAGCTAACCAAGCATTTATTAGTAGGATTTAACGAACCTAGTCGGTCACCCCTGAAGCGTACTATCTATTCGACCATCTGAGACTATATAACAATTTGTCGTGTTTACATGACATGCACAACTCAACATACATGTATATTGATTGATATCTTAGCAACTTGGCGTCACTCTGATATCTCGTCAATCAATTAATCGTGAAGAACGTTTTCTCTGACGTCATTTTTTTCTGGTGTGGGAGTTTCGCAATTAATATTAGTATTATTAAAACCCGAAATATTGTTATATGCCACGCGGGTTCGTTCTTCACCTGTGTGTTGCTGTAGATCATTTTTCTCTGTGATAACAATACGTTCAGTACAATTACAGATTGAATCTCGTCTGCCCTATGGACAGAGCTGCGAACCACTCATACTTGTGATTTCCATTAGAAAAGCGCATTGGATTGTGGGAAAATCAATGTTTATCAACACAAATGTCACACGAGCGCAGCGCGACGACTGCCGCCCTATAATTAATTGGATAACGTTATTCAGGTCGTGGTACGATGGGTGAGGATGACAGTACCCTGTTATCATGTCGGTCACCTGGCGAATCATTAACACGTGAAAAATAAATCTGTCAGCGATCTTTCACGCCGCTCGTTCACGTGACCGATAGTTGTATTGTAGGACAGTAATAAAAGTGCCCGACACTTGAAAATCGTGCCCACGGGAAGGAAGTCTCTCGGTCTTTCTATCAAATAGTACGTTCTATGCCCAGCTTTCCGCGCAGTGCTGCTATTGACATCGTCGTTATATGGAAATAGGCAGTTTAACATAACCAGCTAACGTAAGTGAACTCTACATTGGTTTTGCTCTGAGGGTCAGGGGGAAATATCACACTTGCCTGGCAGTTTGTGGATGTTGTTTATCTATTTGTTCACTGTGCCCATCGCCCGAGGCTACGAGGTTTACGCTCTCCATTGAGTTGAGATAGAAATGGACAGGAGGGAAATACAATCTCCGTCTTAAAAATACGATCTACTAGTATATAAACCAATCATTGCAAATTCGACTGTGGGTTAAATTAGACCATTCTTTTGAAATTATAATTATCTTTCTATAAAATTGGACGACTGACAGAATAGGGTTACAGCGGACAAACATGCCATATCACAATCACGATAAGACAATCTATAAAATACGGCCTGAAAATAGTTGTTACACTGGTATGTTGTACCCAGCGTGTCGTACATGGATATATTCACCGTGTCGCAAAGAGATATAATCAATGCGTCGCAATTTTCTTTTCACTGTGTCGCAAAATTAGTTATCTTTAGTGTCGTAAAGATATATAGGTATTACACTACAATTTAATTTTTCCCTCGTGTCATGCACCCAACATTGCAGTGAGTAGTTGTAGCTGGGATATTCAGTAAATTTATAATCACATGACAAGTCACTGTATATGTGTTAGTGTACAATTTGGCTATAGTTGTTTTTCGAACCGCCACTGCAGGAACCTCGCCTTGCCCAGAAATCAGGTGCCCTATTCCGGTCGACTGCCCTGTCATTCGCTATTAATTATTATCTATGCTGTTAGATGACGACGAAACAGACTTCAGTCCAACTCGTTATAGTCTAGTAATTATAGGACAAAAGTCAACTCAATCAAATTGACACATGATTTCTGGGCAAGATGAATTGCCATTTGGTGCCTGCATTGATGATCCGAGAAGCAGTCACTCGTATCCGCCTTGGATCCTACACAGATTATTACAGTTGGTAACACTGACTTCATAACAACCACCCACTGTTCTATCATGATACACACAAAAAAATATTGAATATTGTTCACAATACCTCCCCCAAATATTCACATTTTTTTGGTAATCTCACTTGCCAGTTAAAAATATGTGCGATGCAGTTTTATATTATATTTAAAAGAAAAAAAAATCATGGAAAATAAAAGTATATGTTTTATTATAAAACCGCGCATTGATTTAGAAAACAATTCACTAGAAACTTTTTTTTCTTGGCCTAGAATTGTAACACACTAGTTAGCTAGCTGATAAGCATTATCTCTTTGTGCGAGTGTCACCTCTCTTATCGCCCGTTCGTATTCTCGTGTTATCACTAACATTTATCATTGGCCTTGATGTCGTAATCTACTAACCCAGTTAACATCAATTTTATTGTAATTAATTTACTAGTACTTGTTCGATTCATGATATATGAGGGGTCCTATTTTCTCGTATATCTTGCGATCAGACGATTGATACTGACCAATCATTAGACTCATATAAGTATAGGCATTGTGTTGAATAAGAAACATAACATTTTGTATCTTTCATTTTGTGTTGAAGAACTGTAAGCTACAAACTATTCAACTGCCTGTTAGTTATCGCCGGTCTGGAATACTTAACTACTGATCGACATTGTCCATACTCAAGATGAGCAATGGATGTGACAATAAAGGATTCAATACTGACGCTGAAATCATTCCTTTGGATTACACTAACTCAAAGACATCGACAAAATCTTCCGAATCACCTGCAGATAGACTATACCAGGAAAATAACACCAAAAAAGATGCTACCAGAATCAGTGTGTCGGAGGATAGTGACCGGCCATTTAGTGGGAGGGCTTCATCTTTAGCCGACATAGCGTTGTACGCCAACAAACTCCAATCAAGAAAACAGGGAGGGGATGGCAAGAAAACACGTGAGTACATATTTTCTGCTACTACAACACAAAGTTGCTTAAAAATTGATTAAACCAATTCGTGATGTTAACCTAGGTCATATACTGTATTGGTTTTCCATAGTCGTGATCAGACTACACCATGACGGGCTAGGATTAAGCTAATCGTACATGTTTTCATGTCAGATAGACCCATTTTGTTCACGCATGAGAGGAAACAACGGTTAGCACGGGCCAAGGAACTCCTAAACTTGTCAAGAATATATGCTCCTTTAGTCATTTTAACTATGTATACTCAATACAGTAACCAGGAAAGTATTCATGCTAGTTCTACGGTTATAAAGCAATTCAGAAAATGCAGTTTGCAGAATAACAGGAAGTAGTAGAGTCTCATCGCCAGTTATTTTTTTGTTGTTGAAAAAATTACCCTAGATATGTCGCGTTGATTTTTATGTCGGAAATGACATACCAAAATGAATTGTTATGAATATAATTTAATTAAATGCAATTGAATGTAACGATGTTTTGGGCGTAGAAGAGAGACGCGTTCAAACACACACGTTAGACCGTGCTAAGGATCTGGACTGGGTCTCAAAAACGGATTTAATCCGTACTTGACGTTTCTAAGCATTCGCGCATTCTTAGCACAGGCTAACGTTTTTGACCTTTTAGCCCGTACCATGGAGCCGTGCGTGAACGCAACTCATGAAATATGTTTTATAATAGCTTAAATGAGTCTGTATCATTTTCGATACAATACTGCTAATTTATGTTGGGCCTTGGTTCGTGTCGTCCAACGTCGTGTCAGTCATGGCGGGCTTCGATGACTTCTTCAGTTTCAACTGAAAATCAGCGCAAATGCTAAGAAAAGGTGGGTATCATGTGAATATTCACTTTGATGATGTCACATCCAGAATACGGGCACCAGATTGGTGTCGTGCATGTTTAGATTACAGGATGTAAAGCAGAGGGATTTTGAATGGGATTCGGCTAAACATGGCCGAAAACTTAAAATTAGGGGTTTGTGTGTGTGTAAGTGCAAAAGATCGGCTCGACCGTGAAAATGAGGCGGTCAAAATTGGTTTTGAAACACTATTACGGTAGATTTTCAATGCTGGCAACATGGTCAAATGGTCAACATAAGCATCTCCATAGAGCACAATTTATTGCACTTGTAATGAATCGCTGTAATATATTATCACGCGAGTCACGTGATTGTACTAGTACTTAAAAAACACTTGACGAGAGCATTACACAGACTGACTCTAAGTACACGCTTTATTTTGTCTCTGGGTTCAGAAACAAATTGTGTGAATTATGCTGTATATCAGTCATCTACAGATAAGAAAGTACAGTTTAATAACGCCATACCTCTGTAGTACTAAGTTCTATAGCACGAAATATGACATTTCTCCGGTACTTTCAGAGACACCCTTCACGTATTCTCGCGAGATCCCAGCGAGACCCCCAAATCCCCAACTAGTATGTACGTCACTGACATTATTCAACTCTAGCCTCCCTATTCCCTTTGTCTTTACCACCAATACCACAAGTATTGTAAATTCTTCATTTCGTTCACGTATTCTTATTCGTCAAACTCCTTCATTTTCGGTAACCTTCACTCGTTCCAATAATCCAATATTCTACCATGTTCTCAGAATCTGTCTGATGGTAAACTCATTTTAAATTATTACTATTATGTTAATATTACTAATAATAATGGTGGTCATATTGTCTATGATCGTCCTAGTCGTCACAGTACGTACGCTAACAGTTGAACGCATGCGTATTAGTTTTGATTTTTGCATCCAACGAATACTGTTCTGTAAATGCAACACTTAAAAACAACGATGTATTTAAACACGCTAATGAACAAATCAGCAAAACGAGTTAAAAACACAATTCCAAACAATACGACAGATTGAATGACAGCAGAAACACATTAATCTTAGTATAACAGTAGAAAAGTCAGTGATCTACTCCAGAGTAACCAAGAACGACGACAAACTCCTACCAGTGCGGGTCAACAGACTACAACAATATTGTGTTGGAATCCTTAGCTCATCGTGTATTAACATGACAGTTGGCATTGTTTGAGTTGACAAATCATATTAGCAACTGGAAAATCAAAATAAATAAGAGCAGGAGAAGTATTAGTAATTGTAAATAATAGCTTATCAATTGTAAATCTATTCTTTATTTGTTCTGAGGAGGCATCTCTATTATAGGCGCGGGACCTATTATGCTTGCTGTCTATTTTCAAATTATTACTCGTATACTATTTGTTCAAGCTCACCTCTGTTTGTTAAATTTGACGTTTAGGTCACGAATGTCAGAATGTTTACATGTATTGATGTGCTATTGGCCCTAGTCCCACAAAACAGGTGTTCGGACGTCGTGCTAAACAGACCATGTATTTTACGCACACTGAATGTCACGTGGGAGCCACGTGATGACGTGTGTGACGAATATGATGATTTACTCGTTCAATTATTTATTTGTAGGAGGATGGGATATCGTGAGAGAATTCGTACACGGCATGAGAGTAATGAAAAGATCGACGCTGGTATACACACATAAACAGGTAACTGTATACACAGTTATAATGTAACTTTAATGTCATAATTATGTTCTTTGTAGCTATAATATACTGTGTGATAAGGATTGCATCATTTCAAAATTTGAAGGTGTGACAAAAATGTTGTGTACAGGCACCAGGGAAACTAGGTAAAGCCACTATGGAATACAATTTAGACAATGAAGATACACAATGAGTATTTTACATCAATTAATACTTATGCTTTTTTTTCTTTAGCTAATGATAATGTGGCTCGCCTCTAACACACGCGATAATAACTTTATAATCATATGTCGAGCGATGTTAGGTTCGTCCTTCTCATTTACACACCAATCTATTCCCAGCATTCCATCTGTTCCAAGTAATATAAACTAAATCCGCTAATACCAATCACAACTGAAGGGAGCCTAACTGTGTACCAATCGATGTTAGGTAAATTCTTCTTATCCCAATCTCAACGTACTTTCTGCATGGTGGTTCCCCGCTGCCATAAGTGATATCAACTAAATCCCCGTCCAAACCAAAATCAATCAAGGGGGCTTCCTGTGTGTTCTAGCAATGTCAAGTACACTCGTCCCATCTCCGTCACAACTTACTTCCGACGTGGTGGTTCATCTTTATTCCAAATTATAATAACTAATTCCTCCAATCCCATTTCCAAGCCAAACCAATCAAGACGATCCACATTAATGCTTGGCGATGTTTTGTACACTATTCTCACCTTCACCTCAACCCATTTCCTGCATGGTAGCTCACATCTACCCGAACTAAAATCTCTAATTCCAATCCCAACTCAAATCAATCAAGAGTTCAATCAGAACAAAAAATTGGTGAAAAAAGTTCACTGAAGTAGACATGAATTATTTAATGCCCGTTAAAAAGGGACTTACCTGCTTGCTGAGCAATAAGTACATTTTCCTCATCTCTATCAACCTAAACACGACATAGTTGTTCGTCCCAACTTACTCCTGGCATGGTGGTATTGTCATGAATTTGTTTTTGCGTATCTGTTGACCGACTTAATTAGATGATTATTAGCGAAATGCTGTGTTATGTCTGTCATCGTTTAGGCCTATTTGAAGTTTTGGACGGAACTTGGCTCAGTGATTTGGAACTAATTACCAGATAACTGTCGCGATTCTGACAGTTGGTATCCATAGTTATTAATGTAGTGAACGATTAATCAAAAGATATGACGTATTCAGTACTTAGTGTGATTGGCTTTATGATTGAAGGTTACGCCCTAGAGTCTTTTTACTGCTTTGTAATTGGTTAGAGTTTTGAAAATGAATAAAGAGAGTTTGAGTTGGTCTTGGGGAGCACAGCACGATGGACGCAGTCGAGAGCAGTCCTGGAGAGCCTTGGGGCGAATGTTGACGCAGTCTAAGAGAGTCTTGGGTCAGCCTTGGATAGTCTTGGGGATTTTTCCCCCAGGGCGCCGTGTCTTATAGAGTGCTCGATTGACCGACTAAGACAAGAGTTGAAACGTATTTCGTTGTGTGTGTCTTATTTGACTGTAAAGTTTAAGTGACTTTCCCGATCCCATACCTCAAGGGGACGAGATAGAGAGACGAGACAAGATTCCCCCCTGACAAGTGTGGAAAACCCCGAGAGAAAGAATTTAACCTCTGATAGTATACCTAGGGATATTAACTAAACCCTCCAATCCCAATTCCAACATAAACAATCAACAGGGGTCGACTTGTGTGCAGAGCGATGTTAGTACACCCTTGCCATTTTTATCTCAAACTAATCCTAGTATAGTAATTAACCCTATAACCTAAATTGTTAAATTATTTACTACACTCTTCTCACCTCTTAACGCAACAATTGCATGAGTGATTAAAGTGATGGCAACTACACTATGCATATGCATTTTTTATGGCAGGTACTGTAAATGTTATTTATAATACCTGTGTCAAAGTCCTAAAATACACCCAGTACATACATTGTCTGTACTTCCGTGATTTATAGTGTTATTGATTTATCTAGTGTTTGATTTTGATCATTATGTAATTTTGAGTGTATCCATCAAGAATACAGCGTGTACACGTTTCCATTGTTGAACTTATACCGTATTTTTTTAAAATAGAAAATGAGAACAAAAGACTTCAGCAAAGAGCGGCGTGCAGGACAAGACATCAAGAACTTACTGCATGAAGCAGAAATATTTTTGGACTTACATGAAACAAATTTATGCGGTATTGTTAAAAATATGGTCAACCAAATGTTGCCTGAAAATAGCGGGGTGGCAGTGAGTGACTGTTTACGAAAATTGTTCGCGGACCCTATATGTAAGTTATGTTAATTTCTTTATATTTGTGGGGTATGGAATACCATCATGCATTGCAGAAAATATAGACGAGCACCTATCACAGATTGTGTGAACGATCATCGTAATGTGACGTCACATCTACGTGCCAATAAGTCAACGTATATAAAACGGAGTGCATTATTTGTATAGTATTATCATAGTGTGACGTCACATCTAGTTGACATTAGCTACGTTCACACGATCTTTCATGTTTGGAAAGAAATTACAGCAGTTGCGTTCACGTTATTCTGGACACACATCAGAACTCACTCGGCTCGTGCCGAAATCACGTCGTCACTCGTCGATCTGTTAATTCACCAAGTCCACCGCCGAGGGCGTGATTGGTCCGTGCCGAGCGTTCAGGTAGCAAATCTCGGCACGTGACGAGTTTCATTATTGGTTTGCTCTACATACCTTGTAGGGATTCATCATAATATGACGTCATATTATGTGTATGACACGGCTGATTATTTGTATACACGACATTTTTTGTACGGTTTTAGCGTAGTTTCACATCTAGTATGTATTCTTTTATGACATAGTGTTCACTATTTTCTACTCTATACATCTCTATACTCTATACATCACGACTCACTAACAGATATGTGCTTACAGGTACAATGCCAACTGATGTCATACAAGGCAGTGTTGTACATGGAGGAAATACATATTGGGAGGAAACCTGGCTATGCATGTTGTACGTATTCTGATTAAAAAAAGCACTGCAAGTTACTTTTATAATGATGTTGATTCATGTGTTGTGGCGATATATAATCAAGTGTACAGTATTTTATTTTATTTTATTAGCAGTGCATCGTTCGTATTTCAGTACCATTTATGTCATTTCCGTTTGTCTTTAAAAACAGGAAGTTGCGTAGATGAAATGCACGATGGGAGTACCACCGTGCAAATATAAATATCGTTCAGTCAGTCAATTTTCATTCACCTATAGTTTCAGGATGACGTAATCGAAAATCATTGCTGCATTGACTTCCCGATTGAAATCAGGATCGGGCTTTACAGTACCTCCATGCATATAAATCGCGCCATCTAGTGACGATACGCTGATATGACGTCATAGCGATATTGAGGAGTGAACGCAATGTCGAACATATTGATAACTGTGTTTTGTTGTTTATTATTTAGATTATACTAGTATTAAATTCCTCCAAAAACTCATTTTCATTGCCGGGCTACCACTGACTACCGGTAAAACAATATGGGAGATTCCAATAGATTTTTCCTTGACCATTTACGTCATCCCCAGACAAGCTCATTCGAGTAAAGGACAAAAATATATATGTTTCCGTTGATTGGTTCAGACACCCAATATAAATATTTCTCAATTGAATCAACCGATCAGTATATACTTTAATCGATTGAGCCACCACCCAGTAAAGATATTACTCGCTTGAGCCACCATTCGCTATAGACTTTATTACTCGATAGAGTCAACCGACATATAGACATCACTAAATTGAGTCAACCGACCAGCATAGACACTGCTCAATTGAGTCAACCGACAATTTAGACATTATTCAATTGAGTCATACGACCAGTATAGACACAACTCAATTGAGTCAACCGACCAGTATAGACACTACTCAATTGAGTCAACCGACCAGTATAGACACTACTCAATTGAGTCAAACGACAATATAGACATTATTCAATTGAGTCGTACGACCAGTATAGACACTACTCAATTGAGTCAACCGACCAGTATAGACACTAATCAATTAAGTCAACCGACCAGTTATAGACATTAATCAATTGAGTCAAACGACAGTATAGACACTACTCAATTGAGTCAAACGACCAGTTATAGACATTACTCAATTGAGTCAAACGACCAGTTATAGACAATACTCAATTGAGTCAAACGACAGTATAGATATTACTCAATTGAGTCAAACGACCAGTATAGATATATTACTCAATTGAGTCAACCCACCAGTTTGGAAGGGATGGAGGGAGTCAGTTAGGTCAGTCATCCAGTATATTCATAACTCGCTTGAGTCAAGTGGTAATTATGTTGTTTTTCTTCTACTGTTGTAGCTCAAGTTTTAGCAATTTGGAGAGACATTCATATGCTATATCAAGACTAAAACATCCAGTCAATCTAGGACCTGGCGCCTCAGAAATACAGTTTGTTATATTGGTTTTGGCGCCAACAAGAGAGGTATTACTACGTACTGTTATCAAATAATAAAAACATATTTCAGTTGTATGCATTTCGATTATACTAGCTTTATTCCGTGGAATGTAGGTAGATCATTAACAACCATTAAATTGGAAGGGATGTATTACATAAACAAAAATGTCTCATCGAATCACAGAAAACTCAATGTGCGTCTTTATCCCAATGTGTTTTATCACGGTCCTAAATTTGAGTACAACTGGAACAGTCCACGCCCAGAACGTTTGTTCGGCGTATTTGTAGACCCATTCATTTGAACGCTACTGTTTTTTACACAACAAACCATTCGATTTTGAATTAATGTTGAAGCCCACAGCGAAATGTACATATCAATACAATAACGTTTTATTTGTTACAGAAAATGACAAAAAGTGCAAAGGAGACGTCATTGACATTTGCCACCCTATTTAGCGATCTACAGTTCAGGTGGGATCTGCATGAAGCAAAATCTGTTAAACAGTTCAAAATGGTAAGATTGCCATTCCTTCTCCCTTTATCACTTTCTCATTCATTAATGTTCAAATATTCATTCAGAAATGTAGAGTGATGGCGTGTTGTTGTTGACGTAAGAGATTCGACTTGCGCATGTCCATCTAGTCACTGTAAGTCCGCGTTCATTACGCACTTTTTATAGCTATGTATTGTTTTATATATAGTAGAGATGAAGTTGGTAATCGTTGTTTTATGCGACTATTCAAAACAGTCAAATGTTTCTTTCTTTCTTTCTTTCTTTCTTTCTTTCTTTCTTTCTTTCTTTCTTTCTTTCTTTCTTTCTTTCTTTCTTTCTTTCTTTCTTTCTTTCTTTCTTTCTTTCTTTCTTTCTTTATTTATTTATTTATTTATTTATTTATTTATTTATTTATTTATTTATTTATTTATTTATTTATTTATTTATTTATTTATTTATTTATTTATTTATTTATTTATTTATTTATCGTGGATGTAATGCAGAGGTGAATTCTAACAGTACTAGAACCAGCTCAGGCATCTGCCTGCAGTACTGATAATA
The DNA here is from genome assembly GCF_978046115.1 of Saccoglossus kowalevskii. Lineage (NCBI taxonomy): Eukaryota > Metazoa > Hemichordata > Enteropneusta > Harrimaniidae > Saccoglossus > Saccoglossus kowalevskii. The sequence continues at coordinate 11,213,822 of NC_140650.1, read as the reverse complement.
ATACAATGCTTTTCTTACTGCAGATAATAGATGAACGATACAGTGATTTGGTAGATCACAAAACAATACGTAATGTTCTAATTCGTCATGAAAGTATGGAAGGTCGCGACACCAGTCCTTTCTTAGAGGCAGATCCGGTAAGTATCCCACGATTCCCTCAATTTACGCATTAATTATTATTATCATATTTTGAGAGTATTGTTAATTTTCACACAGCATTTACATTATGCATATATTTACAGACTTAAAACAAAGAAACAACAAACAATACCAATATTAATTCATGTACTAACATTGATCGGCTAAATAGGCTGTAATGACCGTCAAGTGAGGATTATATTGTTAATGATCTACTTTCATGCATGCAGGGACCTGGTTGTGGTATTGCAAGAGGTATCCGTGGTGATATCAAGCGAAGACTTCCCCATTACGTTAGTGATTACATAGATGGTAAGTCAGTGGCGGATCTAGAGGGGGGAGGGGAGTTCTTGGGGTCCGGACCCCCCGTTGAAAAATGTATTCAATTTGTTTTTGTATAATATAAAAAAAATCATTAACTTAGTCTGGCAGTTTTAAAGTTTGGACCCCCCCCCCCCGTGAAAAAAAACCTGTATCCGCCCCTGTAAGTTTACAAACGACAAGCCTTATCACAAGATACGAATCCAAATGACAAGACTTGTGAAATAGCACACATTGTACATATCAGTAGCGAAACATGCACACAGATATTAATGGACACTTTCACTCATTCAAAACTCTGTATTACAACGTTTACGCAATGGACACCATGAATAAACATTTTCACTCGTGAATCTTATTATTTACTACTTACCATCAGTAGACACGGCAAATGTATAATTTCTCCTTGTAAACACTATGAGTGGACACTGGGGGGGGGGGGAAGAGGGATAGCTGGTACAGGTTACAGGAAATAAAACGGCATTTTACGTTTTTACAGGAACTAAAATGAAAGTTCCATTTACAGTAAAAAATAGGTATTTACACTTTAAGAGATAAAGCAAATTCCTAATTACATTTTATATTTTTATAATATTTTTGATAATTTGTGTTTGAAAATCAAAATTGGAAATTGCGTACGAATTATGACATTTAATTTGGAAAATGCTTTATACGCTTACAAAAATAATATCTTTGTACAAATTACGGACGAATAAAATAGCTGATTACATTTTACACCTTGCCCATGTCTACGAATTTACGTTTTTTATTTATTTAAGTTGCATTATTACGAAAATAAAAACAATTGATTACAGCTTACGAAAATCATGTGACCCCTCGCCGACCTTCTTGACTCAGTGCGCACAAGAATTGAACACTTTCACCCAGTACACACTATATATAGTTACTGTCACTCAGTAAACATTGAAAATCGGTACTTTGACCCAGTGCCTCTGTGAATGGTCACACCCAAAACACATATGAACGTAATTATCACTCAATGCAAATTAGAAAAGTCCAGACATACTCAATTTACATAACGTTCTTACCACATTTTCTTGGTCAACCCCGGCAATGATTGTACATTCACGTGGGACAATTCACCATTAGCGTAAACTGTATGCAAACATTCATTAAAACTTTCTCTACAAATAGACTAAACTAAATCTATATTACATTCTACTGTGAAAACCTTGGAAATAGTGTGAGTGCTATTGTTTAATGCCATATTTATATTATGATATTATTTGCTTCAGGTTTTCGGAACTGGACAGAAATATCAAAGCTTATAACAACTGTGATATTTTTGTATTTCTCGTGTTTATTGGTGACTATAGCTATTGGTGCATTGAATGACAAAAACACCCAGGGTGCTTTCGGTAAGTCTTTTCAATCAGATCAGTTCAATCAGAAACAAATGAATGAATAAATAATGATGTATTAACATACATTAAGCATGGGATGTTACGCCATCATGGCGGGTAGAAATATTTATGCAAGGGTAGCGTTGGCATCGTGGTTACGTGTCGATTGTCCTGATTAGGTGGTTAGCATGCGTTACACCAGGGATTTTTGGACATAGAGGGGTGTGGCATGCGCTATGCATATATTATTTTGACATGTGGAATGTTTATTTGTCTACCACGTCACAAACTCAAAGTGAGAAAATCATATTATTGATGACTAACAAATCTCATACTTCTTCTGTGTTACAGGTGTGAAGGAATCAATGGTCAGTCTGGCAATAGCTGGTCTAACGTTCGCCTTAATTGGAGGGCAATGCATGACAATTCTTCTGACATCAGCACCCCTGGCTATATATGCAAAGTGTACGTTCCATTTTTATTGTTTAATTGAGATAAAATAGTCTCTAGTACAGAATAATTACAGTCGCTTATGGAAACTATTTTCACATACTCGTTATTTATTTCTACCCATTCAGTGATATCAGACATTTCCATAGAAAATGGTTATGATTTCTTGTGTTTCTACGCATGCGTCGGTTGGTTCAGCTGCGGTCTTGTTTTTATATATGCACTATTCGACCTCTGTAAATATATGAAATATTCCACCAGAATGGTAGATGAAGTGTTTGCTCTCTTTATATCGGCATCTTTCTTGAAGGATGCAATAATGGACACAGTATACAGTAAGTAGCGATCGATTACAATTTTTAGAAAATGCGGCATTTAAACCTTATATGCAAATAGACATTAAGGGCGAGACAGTCACGTGGTCAGTTTTGGTACTCAAATATTGTTCTTGGTTCTCAAATCATCTCCGCTGATCCATTTAAACACAGTCTATTGGGAGAGGGGCAAAATCAAGTATCGTGGTTCTAACTTTCTACGAGATCTCAGCGGTCATTTTGCGAACAAATTATATCCAGACAATTTAGCTAATTAATTATAAATTATGTTAATTAAGGTATAAAGGGCAAGCAAATGAGCAATCTCAATAATGATAGTTATTAAGCATAGCAAGATGACTTATATTGACTAAGCAATACTGGGTCACACAATATCATTTAATAACATTTTCAGATTTCGAAGAAAATTACAACTGTTTGTGGGATGGGACATTGGATGAACCTTGTACGATTTACAACGCCACTCCCGGCTCAGTGCGTAATGGTGAACACAATTTTACATCACTACCGATCGACTGTCCAGAATGCAAACCAGTAGAGTCAATATTGTTTCTGTTCATGGTGATTGCTGTACCAACGCTAGGATTATTTTTACACTACTTTAGAAACAGGTAAAATATCACTTTCTATGCAAACCTGTTTGGTGAAGCAACCAGCATCGACTGAACCACAAAAAACGCACATATGTCTCTGATATATAAAAGTTATATACTGTTTGCATTGCAATCGACTTTGAATATTTATGATTTTCAATTTAGTACTGTATTATGCCAGCACTAATGAAATAGCAGCCCAATGATAACGATATACAATTTTATTTTTCTCAAAGTCCATTCTTAGGTAAAACTGTTCGTGTTGCGATTCTTGCAGACCAGGCCCTGGCGATTACTGTTATATGGTGGTCTTTTGTTCATTCGTACTTTTTCCGTCATTTAGAAGGTGAGAATCGTGTTCTAGTATGAAAGTACAGCGTAGATTTGAATAAAACTCTCTTCTAGTCGAGCGAGTGAGATGAAAATAATCACACCCTAACGTTGTATTTGCAGTCGAACCATGGAGTTACACTGAAAGTTCTGTGTTCCGTGTCCCTGATTTCAGTATCAGTAACATGGATGGAATGGCCATTTTGTTGGCGGCCATTTTGGGATTATTTCATTCTCTTCTCATCTTTGTTGATCACAGTATCGCGGAATCAGTCGCATGCGCACCAGAAAATAAGTAAGTATCGTAACTTCAATGCACCCTGCAACGAATTCGAAAGTGGGCAAGTACAAATATAGACGAGATTATCTTGATTTGATAACTTTTAAAGTTGCATTTCTACTTAGCAAATATGTGAGACATTACTCCCAGTGTAAAGTACAAACAAATGGTAAAATTATGCTGTTTTAACTAAAAATACTATTTATTAAAAATAAATATCCCGTTCTCATTTTGAGAATACTAGAAGGTCTTAGGTTTTAGACAAACATACCTACAATGAAACTGATTTTTTCAAGGACAATCAAAGCCCCTTAACTCAGGGTATGTATATTGTTCACAAATCTAGCTTAGTTTAGAAAATATATTCTGCAGTTAATTTCGAATTACATTACTCGTCCACAATCTCAGAATTTAATTTGTATATACTTGACAGGGGACTTCACCTCACATATCTGCAAAATGGGAATGCAGATTTAACTGTTGACAGTCATTTTGTCAATTACACACCTTCTACACAGTGAATATTTTTTTGTTTTAAGATTGAAAAAGGGAACTGCTTTCCACTGGGATTTAGTGGTTGTTGTTATGTTGAATTCTGTGTCATCGCTGTGCGGGTGGCCAATGGTTCATGGTAAATTGCCACACACGCCGATGCACGTAAGGAACTTGGCTGATTCTGAAGAGAGGGTTGTCCAGGGATACATTGTTACCACGTGAGTAAATGTGTTCCGTTTACTACGATAAATAATTGTACCTACACTAGCTGTGGAAACACTTCTCCCTTGAATGATTTGGTGACGTTGGTATTTCATGTGTCCTGTTTTTGAAGGTTCATTTGGGTTTTTGTTTCACTTTTCAGAATTGTGAAGACGACAGAAACTCGACAAAGTACCCTGATCTCGCATATTTTCATTGCATTGTCTCTTCTTATGTTACCTTACCCATTGCAGTATATACCACAGTCAGTGCTAGATGGTATATACGTATTCCTCGCAATCAGGGCATTCAGTGACAACCAATTTTTTGAAAGAATGTTGTTATTGATTACTGACCAGGTAATAATCTTAGGTATTCATATCATCACTGTTGTTTGTAGTAGTAGTATTGTAGACGATAACTATTCATGGCATGATTGCAGATTCATTATTATGGATGTTGAATCATGGCATGATTGCAGGTTCATTATTATGGGTGTTGAATCATGGCATGATTGCAGATTCATTATTATGGGTGTTGAATCATGGCATGATTGCAGATTAATTATTATGTATGTTGAATCATGACATGATTGCAGATTATTTATTATGGATGTTGAATCATGGCATGATTGCAGATTCATTATTATGGGTGTTGAATCATGGCATGATTGCAGATTAATTATTATGTATGTTGAATCATGACATGATTGCAGATTATTTATTATGGATGTTGAATCATGGCATGATTGCAGATTATTTATTATGGATGTTGAATCATGGCATGATTGCAGATTCATTTTTATGGATGTTGAATCATGGTATGATTGCAGATTCATTATTATGGATGTTGAATCATGGCATGATTGCAGATTCATTTTTATGGATGTTGAATCATGGCATGATTGCAGATTCATTATTATGGATGTTGAATCATGGCATGATTGCAGATTCATTTTTATGGATGTTGAATCATGGCATGATTGCAGATTAATTATTATGAATGTTGAATCATGGCATGATTGCAGATTCATTATTATGGATGTTGAATCATGGCATGATTGCAGATTCATTATTATGGATGTTGAATCATGGCATGATTGCAGATTCATTTTTATGGATGTTGAATCATGGCATGATTGCAGATTCATTTTTATGGATGTTGAATCATGGCATGATTGCAGATTCATTATTATGGATGTTGAATCATGGCATGATTGCAGATTCATTATTATGGATGTTGAATCATGGCATGATTGCAGATTCATTATTATGGATGTTGAATCATGGCATGATTGCAGATTCATTATTATGGATGTTGAATCATGGCATGATTGCAGATTCATTTTTATGGATGTTGAATCATGGCATGATTGCAGATTCATTATTATGGATGTTGAATCATGGCATGATTGCAGATTCATTTTTATGGATGTTGAATCATGGCATGATTGCAGATTCATTATTATGGATGTTGAATCATGGCATGATTGCAGATTCATTTTTATGGATGTTGAATCATGGCATGATTGCAGATTCATTATTATGGATGTTGAATCATGGCATGATTGCAGATTCATTTTTATGGATGTTGAATCATGGCATGATTGCAGATTCATTATTATGGATGTTGAATCATGGCATGATTGCAGATTCATTATTATGGATGTTGAATCATGGCATGATTGCAGATTCATTTTTATGGATGTTGAATCATGGCATGATTGCAGATACATTATTATGGATGTTGAATCATGGCATGATTGCAGATTCATTTTTATGGATGTTGAATCATGGCATGATTGCAGATTAATTATTATGAATGTTGAATCATGGCATGATTGCAGATTCATTATTATGGATGTTGAATCATGGCATGATTGCAGATTCATTATTATGGATGTTGAATCATGGCATGATTGCAGATTCATTTTTATGGATGTTGAATCATGGCATGATTGCAGATTCATTATTATGGATGTTGAATCATGGCATGATTGCAGATTCATTTTTATGGATGTTGAATCATGGCATGATTGCAGATTCATTATTATGGATGTTGAATCATGGCATGATTGCAGATTCATTTTTATGGATGTTGAATCATGGCATGATTGCAGATTCATTATTATGGATGTTGAATCATGGCATGATTGCAGATTGATTATTATGGATGTTGAATCATGGCATGATTGCAGATTCATTTTTATGGATGTTGAATCATGGCATGATTTCAGATTCATTATTATGGATGTTGAATCATGGCATGATTGCAGATTCATTTTTATGGATGTTGAATCGTGGCATGATTGCAGATTCATTATTATGGATGTTGAATCATGGCATGATTGCAGATTCATTTTTATGGATGTTGAATCATGGCATGATTGCAGATTCATTATTATGGATGTTGAATCATGGCATGATTGCAGATTCATTATTATGGATGTTGAATCATGGCATGATTGCAGATTCATTTTTATGGATGTTGAATCATGGCATGATTGCAGATTCATTATTATGGATGTTGAATCACGGCATGATTGCAGATTCATTTTTATGGATGTTGAATCATGGCATGATTGCAGATTCATTATTATGGATGTTGAATCATGGCATGATTGCAGATTCATTTTTAAGGATGTTGAATCATGGCATGATTGCAGATTCATTATTATGGATGTTGAATCATGGCATGATTGCAGATTCATTATTATGGATGTTGAATCATGGCATGATTGCAGATTCATTTTTATGGATGTTGAATCATGGCATGATTGCAGATTAATTATTATGATTTAATTTATCCGTAAAACAAATAGCATATTCATGAGATCGATGTAGAGAGGACGCCAACATGCAGCGCCAATGATCAGTTAGTGGTGTTTAGCACTAAACGTCTCTACTGTCAATGATATTATCACGTGACAATGAGAAATTTACAATGGCGATGAATACTTTATGCAACTAATCGTAACTCCTCTTTTCAACAGACTGCGTATCCACCTAACCATTACGTCAGACGAGTACCACAACGCTCTATGCACTTCTTCACATTTTTAGAGATGTGCTGTCTTGTTGTAGTGTGTATGTTTGGACTTGCCTATGAGACGGCAGTGAAATTATGGTTTCCTTTCATTCTTTTAATGCTTATACCTCTCAGGTAGGTGGTAAGGTACACTATGTGTTGTGATGATAACGAGTGTTAGGTGTCACGTACTATGCTATGGTGATTGGCGGATAGTAACAAGCGTTAACAATAGAATTAGAATAAGCTTATTATATTTCTGTTGGATGATGTTCTTGTAGATGGCGCTGTTTCCAGTTTGTTCAAGGCAAGATTACAATGCGATTGGAACAAATATTGCGTAGCAGGGGGTGTTACGTGGTGTGTGCTGCTTATGTGCTTGTTAATAATGTTTTTCAAATCTGTTAAAATTACATCATGAGTAGTTTTAAGAGTAAGAGTGAGTTTGCCGCGGGTGTAAATTTTACTGTCTTAAATTATGTCTATATTCAAGTCTTTTTGTCCAAGCCACCGTTCCATTGAAGATAAATAATGTACGATGATGGAACAATCAACAGATTGAATATAATCTGTACTGTAAAGATCCACATAAATATACAAGAAATCCATATGCAAATAATAATATTTTACATAACCAATTCTATGTTATTGTATGGGCTTTACTCATACACTTTACTTAAACATCTTGTATTTGAATGAAAATTAGTTTCAATTGTCGATCCAACAAAGTATTCAAAATTGTATCATTGTTGGTGACGCCATATTTATAAAATTTTTAATCTAATTCTTTTTAGTGATGGATCAGGAGTAGTCTAGCTAGGGGTTCAGAAGTTGACATAACACCCATTTAAATAAAAACGGACATCAAATTATTCACAAATTATAATAGTAGATATTATAATGTATATTTCAATTCTTTGTTTCAGGCAACTTGTCTTCCCGAAAATAATAAAACCAGAGTATCTGCTTGACCTGGATCAACATTAGGACTATTTCAAGTGGAAGATATATATTGCAGTGCATGCCGGGAGTGTATGGCTAACTTATATTGAATCATTTACGTTGTTTTATTTTTCACATTTATGCAATTATTTCTTAAATGATTTTGGTGATAATTTGAATTTTAATATATCCAGTTAAATATCAGTTAGTTTCTAAGGTGCCTTGACATTATAATGTCCACGTGCACACATGGTAGTGTGATGGAGTGAATCTTTCAATAGCGCATCTGATTTCCCGCCATTTTCGAGTCATGTACATACTTAACTGAACAAGATCGCAAGATTTTAGAATAACTAATTGTTTCATTATGCTTTTGTATCTTAAGATTTCCCAACAGGTTTTGCAATACGATATAATGCGATGTCAATAATTTCATAACCTTCAATTTGTAATAAACATTCTTCGTGCTAAATTGTCATTTCCGGAAAGGTTTCCCTTTTCATAATAATCGAAATATTGGTTCCATTCGTTGTCGTTTCTTTTTTTTTGAATTATCGACCGTGTTATATTATGTGGTTATCATCTGATTGTGAATCGGCGTAAGTATGATTTGATGATGTTTTGTCATAATGTAATCTACTAGATGTATCATTTCCTGATGATTTGGAAGAATTCCTTGACATATTTTGTTGCTTAATTGAACAGTAATGATTTGTTTTTTTCATCGCAAAGTTCATCGTTAAAGCAACGTAGTTCACGTATAAATTGTACATTATACACTGTAAATGTTTTACAATTTAAGACATTTTTGTCCCCGCTTTAAAATCACTTTAAGGTAGAAGCCTAATCATTAATGCACATATCCAGAATTTATATATTTTGTAATGAATCGCGTTCCCGGGCAATATAAGGATATTGGAGTCACCAGCCTTATTTCTGGTAAAATGATGGTTGTATTTTAGTGGATATTTGCTTTTTTACAGTGGTATATAAAAACACTTGTACCATAAGTTCCTATGACAGAGATATTATGTCATATCTAAAATTATAGGCCGGTGACATAGGCTGAAAAATATATAATGTTCATATATTGAATTTTTTTTTAAATTTTAAATGCAATTGTTCTTTATTATTTCTTTATTATTGGAATTATCTAAAAATAGCAGTTTTTGAAAAATATTAGGACAAGTTTGAAAGGTGCTTTCACTAGAAATACACTTTGCAAAGTGTCAAGACACATTGAATAATATCTCAGCCAAAGACATGTTTATCTATATTCTGTATTCATTATTCGCATTTTTGCAATAAAAATGGGAGTTTTCTATGTTACTTTTCCAGTAAATCTGACATTGGTTTGTTAAAATTGACTTTTTGTCGGGAGACAAGGAATAGGATTTATTGTAAGCGGTTTAGCGTTGTGACGTCTTTCAATTCAATCACTGGTCAGATAAATTCGCTTTTCTGTCTTTTAGGACAAAAGCTTTTGAATTTCAGAGCATACATTGCTGCAATAGTTTGTTTTTGTGAATGAAATAAACCGGGACTGTGAGAAGTCGATTTTAGATAATAAAAACTGTCTGGGAGAAATCATTGTCCTGTCTAATGTTGTAAATGTGGATTTTGTTTAAATGGACGTGAACGAACCTAATTTTGGACATGTAGTTTTATCAAACAGATTTAATATTATTGGTATTCGACTATTATGATTTGTGTTGAAACACAACCAGTGAAAAAAATTCCCGCGGTTGTTGAATTAATGGACGTTGTCTCACCCAATAATCAATTCGGCATGTCGCCCCGTAAAAGAGCTATTTGTATATCTTCAGTACGAGCGAGAATCTTAGAATCACACATCGCCTCAAATCATCTGTTATTGTCTAATGGCATTACAAGTGTCGCAAACTCCGAGTTTATTTTGACAGAATATTTCTCCAAAAAATCCTCACCTAGAATTAAAATTTGAAGAAATTCAGGGAGAACGTAAATCATTAATTGTACTCTATGTGAATCGAGTTTTGCAGATCATGTATGAACAATGCCAGCGATGTGTTATTTTTGACCAGATTTTCCTTGATTAATATTTCGGCATTTCAAAGTTGGCAATCGAATTTGATGACATTTGTTGTCTTAAGGTTGGGTTAGGTAAGCCCATTTACGATATTGGTAGAATGTGGAGAATTGCGATCTGAATGAAATTAATCATATCCAGTGACATTCACTCTTACAACAAATTCTAATTCCGAACAAACTTGTAATGTTTCGGCAACCGAATCCGTTGCCGGTATTTTGGCAAAATGTTGAGTGAATGGGTCCTATGAATGAGACGGCTTTTTCTAAATCTCAAAAGTGCCCTTTTCTGCAGGGTTTTGTACCAATCGCGGGCTATTCGAATGAGAATAAAGGATATAACACCGGATATATTTTTGCCGGGTTAAATCTATGATACTCGCAACATTTGTTATATCTTTCCAACCACGAATGTATTTTACATTGTTTTGTTCCGTCGTGGGGTAGGTACATGGGACATGGCTCGTTTTCAGTTAATTGATCGGCGTCAATTTTATTTGAGTGATTTGATATGCTCATGGATTTTAAATCTTGTAAATCAATAATAATCATATATTAACATATCAGACAAAGCCAATACATTCACTGGTTATCAAAGGAGTTAATTTGTCGAATCTGATTGGGAATACTATATGGGGAAAAATCGGGAATTTGACTTGCTTGCAGGTGGTCATAGGATACACACATTCCAATCATGTTCCAGACATTCAATCAATTAATCAATCAATCATAAACATTTATAAAGCGCCTGGATTCCAAACTAAATTCTGTTCAAATGCGCCGAGGGAGTTATTCTCCATTATAGGCTTTGTTGAATAAATATGTTTTCAGTCTAAATAAAGTTGGCATCAGTGACTTGAAGCATGCCAGATATTCCAAAGTTGAGGAGCAATGGAAGTCCCCATGTGCAAAAAATAACCAATCGCCATTGCTACTATGTTCCCTGTTCGAAATAACTAAAAAGGGCCGGGTCTCTGTTCATCGAGTCTTCTCTGCTCAAATCTCTCTTTTCTTTAGCTTCTGTCCCGGGGGGGGGGGTACTCACATAGTTGAAGTATACTTCTATGCGCCGCTGTTTTGATGTCCCATTTTGCGGTGGAGCCGATCTTTCTGACCTCCAATTTTAAGATTTTTTGCCATTTTAGAAAAAAACACAATTTCTGGGACAAAGCCATTTACGTCGAACTTTTTTGGCCCAGTTTGTAACTGGATGCGGAGCACTCTCACCCAAAATCAAATCGAGTACCCGTGAGGGGTAGCCTGAAATGTAGGCGTGAGTAGGCCAGCCGAACGACACGTGGAGGGCGCAACTCACGCGACATTGTCAGGCTACAGCGAGGGGCTTCCGTCATTTTTTTAATTGTTATTCAAATCAGTAGCACGATTGACGCATACTAGTAACTAGATTCGCGCCCTCAGACGTATTACATGTGCACGTGAATCCGATAACAATGTGATAAGGCCATTGTAGATTTTCAATATTTGCCACTGAAAACTACATTTATATTACTGGTCTTCAGGTTCCTTGGTATTTAATGGCGAAAGCCGTAACAATTCAGCAATAGTGACATTTACAGAAAGATAAATAACGACGAGAGTGGATAGAATGGCCGATGTGTCAATGCTGGATTTCAACCGTATCAGAGGAAGATGATTCGATGGTGACGACAGGGAACCCAATAACAGTCTGAGTTTCTATGCCTGCTCTCCATAAATATCTGACATTCCCTTTGATTCAATACCTTATTTTTGTTTGTGTTGTTCCTTGGGTCAACACATGTATTGACATACAATCATAAAGTTCGTCTGTTGCATACACTTACTCTATACACGGTCTAAATTGTATATTTGAAGTAAATGAAGGATTCAAGAATTAATTTTGCTAGTTCGTCTAATTACCTAAAACATTCACTGGCTGTGGTGACATAAATATATACTAGTATATCAGCGGTTTTAAACGCTAAGATTTATAATCGGACTACGTAATGAAGAAGACTAGATAACGCCCGTAAGCTGAATTCACGCCGAATCAAAATAACCGTGTCTTGTTGTATTCTCAACAACCTGTACTATGTTATGTTATATATCAGAGGCGGCGGCACGAACGAGATCTGCTCACAAATCTTGCGCCGAAGGCGCGACCTTACTGGGGAGTGCGGGGGCATGCTCCCCCTTAAACATTTTGAAATATAGACCCTCAGAAAGGCTATTTACTGTCTTTTTAGGGGCAAATGTTTCTGACACAAAGGGGTTCAGCTTGATTTGGAAGGGGCGACGCCCGTACTACAGTGTAGTAGTATTTTTTTTAATCAAATGTGCCTCAGACTTTTTATTTAGCGTAGTCCACTATGAACTCTAGGGAGTAGATCTCGACTCCCCATATTACAGTAACATCAGTATGAAAAGAAGTATCTCAAAACTGGATACTGCACAACAAATATATGCGGTACTACTAGTAGTCGTCGCGCCTCGCATGCTAGAGATATATGGGTCTCATATAAACAAAGATGGTGAATTCGACTGTTCGGCAGATCAACGAGTACAAACTGAGACGTCACCAAGCTTTAAAGGGTGGTAGTCGTCGCGCCACGCATGCGCGAGATATATGGGTCTCATATGAACAAAGATTGCGACTTTGGCTGTTGCGCAGATCAACGAGTACAAACTGAGACGTTACCGTTTCCATTAAAAGAGCGCATCGAATTATGAACAAATCAGTGTTTATCAACACAAATGTCGCACATGCGCAGCAAAGACTACCGCCCTTTAATTCTGTTGTCATTGTTCTTATATGCTTTCAGGATTTGCTTCTGTGAAGATCACCACGGCAGACGACTTCTTCATCTACCTATACGTCACTGCTCTGAATCGGTAACCTCCGTGGTGGTTGAGGGTCGTGTTGATCTATCTCGACCCATCATCACCATAATAATAAACTTTATTGATATCGTATCCTTCATAGGATCTTGAGTTAAATTACAATAAAGTGTGAATGAAAGGAAAAGCAAGAAAAACAATATGACACATTCTTGCTCGTATTTTGTTATTATAGTCGCACTATACCCCAGGGCCCCGCGGCAACAAAGAGGACTGCGAACTACAGCTATATCGACTCCGATTGGGCCCCTTTCCATGGAAACGCTGCGTGGGCGTGTGTTTATAAATCATACGTATACATGCATTTGCATATATTAATAAATTAGGCATGTAATACAAACTAACGGCAAATGTAATAAATATTCTATGACATCCCATAATGTAATAATAAAAGCGTCGACCAATAGCGTTAGCAATCAGAGAAAGGCGTCTGAATCTATTCGCATCATACTCCATTATCAGTCTACCTAGACATCAGTTATATTGCCGATAAACCAGTCAAATTTGAGACCAGTGATCCATTTTAACGACACTGGTCTTTTCTAAATATGGTCGGTTTTGTAGCTATACTGAGCCCGTCAGTGTGACCTTGGGAGGTAAGTCGACACACAATAGAATTATATGAATTTGCTATACCGGGAATTAGTACCGTCTTTGTTTAACCCATAGCGGTGTTTCTATCGCAATTGTCTTGCAGACACACAGACATACTAGCAAAAAGCACACTAGATTCAGATACGAGCACGAGTTGTAAAACCATTTTCCGTTCACTGCGAGATCCCGCGTTATCCGTGAATTCGAAAGTAAAATCAGGACAAGCATAGACACAGCACTGGCGTAAAAACATCACATGGGATTCAACATACGCGAAACTATTTCAAGTTCAGATTCAAGTTCAAAATAAAATCATTCGATTCCAACTACAGACGTTCGAACTGGTCTTTATTGAACCTCTCGAATGAGGCGGCAGTCGTCGTGCCGCGTCCTGTTCGATATGGGACTCATAGCAACGTATACAACGCGTGTAAAATACATTGTTTAGTTACTAGGACATGAAATTCGAACACGCGCTGCGCGACGACCACCGCGCTTTAAGGATGTACCACCACAACTATGGCAAAATATATTCCATTTCCATTGGTTTTGTTTTGACATGGGTTATGAATTACAATAACCGTTTTCCTGTCAGTATGAACAATTTTTGTGGTTTGAACTATACTCTATGTGTCACGCAGAGAATACTAGTATGTCAGGCACAAATACTATTGTTTCTAAACATCATTTCGAAAAATATAGCTCAAAGGAATTTAAAAAAAATGTTTCTACCATGATCCAATAATTCCTAGTGGTATATCCTTGTATACTCTTGTCACATTGTACAACAACTTTTAATTAGATGAAAAAGATTTCATTTTCCTTCGGATTTCACTGTATACTAGTACCCGGCCACATTGTTACAATCTGTTGTTTATCAGACATTCTCAAAAGGTAATTTGTATTAAAAAATAAAGTAAATCGTAGCTATTTTTATGGTGAGCTATTTCCGAGATAATAGCAGGAAAACCAATTTTTCAAAAATGTGTCAAACGCGTTTACAGCAAAAAAACGGTATTTTCGTGACTAGAAATGTGACACAAAATATACTGCATTAAAGCCATGGGCGACACCTCTCTCATCATTATCTTTGGAGACAGTAAGCTATAGAACACGATACATAAACTTTGTCACGATCCAACTTCAGGAAAAGTATTTTTTTCTAATCTAAGCCTCATCTTTTCACATGAAATGTAATATTATGCATACGATACGAAGTATAGAATGTATAGAATTTGATTATGGTTTCTGTGAGACGACATGCGATCTGACATTGTCCTTCGGTATGGTTGGTATGTGTTAGTACGCCCTCGTCGACAAGCTCACTCAGAAGCGAACAAGTACATATCTGATAGTTAGAGCACAGGGAATTGGACAAACTTATGTATTAAATAATAAATTGTTATATAACTTTTCTTTCACCCCCCACCCTTCCTGGTATCGATTTCAAGTAATCACTGATCCTTGTTTATACCACTCTTTCCTTTATAACAACTTTGTTACGCGCTAATGTTATATGCAAATTTTAACGCGCGATGTAGAAACGCCGTATTATAGTAACATATCCCAAGAGCTGAAACGCGCCAAGACTGTGGCATAAAATCACGCATTCGAACCTTTCAAAGTTCGTTTTCTTTACATAAATTCGCGCGCAGCATTTCTTGTTTATTAATGCATCTCATGAATAAATTAAATGCCCACCGGCTTTACGGTTGTGCTCATGACACAGTCCTGGCGCGTTTCAACGACGATAACTTGAACAATTTACACACGCTAAGAGCGCAAAGGCTCATGGGTAGACGCTTGTTTGTAAACATTGACACGCTATGGCCACCTGACACATACACATACGTACGTGACGACACCCCGCTTTAAACTTGACTTGGCATTGATTAAAACGAAAATAAGTTGAAACAAATCTAAAAATAAATAATTATTTTTTATCTAGGCATCGCAATGGAACTACTGTATTGGTATGTGTTAGTCTGCTGTATAGTATATTGTGATGGAGTGAAGACGGATGGTTCTCAGCCAATGGACGAAGAGACATATGACACTATAATAGAGCTCGTTAAGGGTACCTTCCGAGTACCGGTCAAGGAAAGAAGCCTTGTACAAAAGGCGGCGATTATGAGGTATTGGCGTAATAAAGATCACTTCGCCCTTATTGAGAACGGTGCTCGAACAGTTCTTGTATACAAAGGCAAAGAAGTGTTGAAACGTTCGGACGTATGCAGTGTTGTAAAACAGGAATACCAGAAAAATGTCGGAGGCATCGGTGCGAGGAAGTTGAAGACACATCTTCGAATTAAATACGCCGGTCTGAGCGAAGACACGATTCGTCACGTGCTGGCCCAAAGTCGACTTGATCGTCAAACGCACGATCTATTGATCAAGAAATATAAGCAAGCACGCGGTGTACAGACGTTGCACCAGTTAGATATCATGGATATGCAAAACATAGCAGCCACCTACCAAGGCCAGTCTTACACGTGTCTTATGAGTATCATTGACGTATTCAGCAGGTTTATATGGCTAGTGGCATTAATAAATACTGAGAATATCACTATAGCAACGGCTCTGTCGAGAATATACACAGAACACGGACCTCCCCAAGTTTTACAAAGTGACTGGGGAGAAAATTTAGAAACAGTAACAGGGATGCTATGCCAAATTATGCAAGTTCGAATCGACCATGCACATGCATGTACAAGACAGATACACACGTATTCACTGTCAAACATACACTATGAGATACTAATGATGGGGGGTAGAGGAATGAATTGGGTTGAACAAATTCCAAACTATACTCATCGACTGAACAGTGAACCCAAAGACGTCTTAGGAAACCAGTCTCCATTTGAGGTGTATTATGGCAGGCGACCCAATAACCAACGCGGGGAGGACGCATTTCCCAGCTGGAAAATGGTAGGGGAAAGTAATCGTGTTAATGGGAGCCTTCCAGAGGCAGGTGAGCTCCAGAATAATCAAAGAAAGTTCAAGGATATAAGATGGAAAGCAGCAAAAGCAAGCAAGTTATTTGAAAAAGATAAAAGAAATCAACGGCTGGTTCGCGATTCACTATCCAAATATATTGTTGGTGAAACTGTTTATATTCGTACTTCCCCTAGTGGGTTAGATAACAGAATATCACCAGGTACGGTAATGGAGATAAACATGGAAAGCAACAAGTATAAAATACAATATGTTGAACCAGATTCCAATAACCAAGTGCAGAGGTGGTTTCCAGAGGATACAGAATGTATTAAGTGGCAACCATCAGAGCAATATTTGCCGGTCGATGTGAACGTTAGCGCAAAAGACAACCATAGTTTTGTTTACGATGAAAGCGTTTACGCAACACGAAAATATCCGGATGACAAATCATTGGGAGTACTTACACATGATGATATAATAAACGTGTTTACATCAAATAGCCTCGGCGTAAGATACGATCCAATTCCCGATGGTAACTGTCAGTTTGCAGCGGTTGCCGATCAACTACAGGATGTGGGAATATTCCACTCTGCTGCTACGTTAAGATCGGAAGTCGTCGGGTTTTTGCAAGATCATCCGTGGAATTCAGATGGAAGCCACCTAAGGAGATTTATAGATCTGCAATGGTCTTGGTACTTGACACGTATGACTCATCAAGGAACATACGGAGACCACATCACATTGATGGCAATATCGAGAATGTACAACGTTCAATTCATTGTCTTCTCTAGTTTAGGTCCACGGGCGACTCGTTTGGTTTCAGCCACCGGTGTATATCAGAGCGGTCTGCCCGTTTTAACAGTGGGGCATTTTGCAGAAGGCCAGGGGGAGCATTACGTAAGTCTGGACGTATCACGCATCGATATAATGTCAACAATAAGAGATCTGTCTGAGGGAAACCATAACGTTTTGGAACACCAATCAAATGAACATGAAACCATAGAAGCAGATGAACCACCGCCACTCCCGAAAGCTGGAACCATTTCACCAGTATATTCGTTTCACAAAGTCATTGACCAATCATATCTGGCATTACCGCTGCATATTGTTGACAATATCATTCTCTTAACCCTTCGATGTGACATCTCATCTAGAAACACTCTGCGAGCTGTGTGCAAACATTTCAAAGAAGTCGTTGACAACGATCCCGTACCCCGAATTTACATTCCAGATCACGTTGTAAACGAAATACAAAACATTCAAGAAGTGAGTGTTCAAGAACTTCTACAAGTCGCTGAACCCGGAAGTAACTTAATCTTAACTCTTCGTCGAATGTTTGACAATCCACTTTGGATGTTTGCATTCTTGTCCATGCGCAACATTTCCGATGGTTGGTTTATAATCACAAATGTATTCTGGAAAAAAGTAAATATTAAAAAAGAACCCTGATTATTTTCTTAACCTGATAATACCATTTTTCGCGTTATGCATGAAATCAAAAGTAAAAACAGGACAAACAAAGGCGTCGTAATGACGTTAAAACATCGCGTGTATTTTGTATTGTGTATTTTACGCTTAAAGCGGGAGGGTCGTCACCTGCTCACGCGCGGAAATTGAGTCCCAAGCGACGATAACAACACACGCTAAAAACGCAAAGGCTCATGGGTAGACGCTTGTTAAACAATGACACACTATGGCCATCTGACGCATGCGCAGGTGTTATACACATTTAATGAGTTGGTTAATTTTGTGTTCCTCAATGTCACATCCCCTCTGGAAGCTTGGAATTTTGACATTGAACTATAAAAACAAAAAGGCAGGCGTTCAATGCTTGTCTTTCACGCATAATGCGAAATCTCGCATTTAATGTAAACTCACCTATTGTTTTGTTTCACGGATGAAAATATACATATATGTACCAGTAGGCCGGGGTAATATTTGGACACTGAAGATGGAAAAGATGAAGAAAGAGGAAAGAAGACGGAAGACATCATCATCGAGTTTCTTTCATTGTGACCGCCCTCGCAATCCATTCATTTATATGACGTGAAAACAAACTCAAAAACAGAGGTGTTGCCGGATGTGAACGATGCTAAAGTGAAGGGGTCGTCATCTGCGCACGCGCGAGAATTGAGTCCCAAGCGACGATAATAACGCGCGCTAAAAACGCAAAGGCTCATGGGGAGACGCTTGTTTGTAAAAAACGACACGCCATGGCAGACTGCCGCATGCGCAGGTGACGACTACCCCGCTTTAAGTTCATGGGTAAGAGGCATGTGTCGTGATAATGACAAGTTCGAAATATTTATCTGCAATCGTTATCCAAACAGCTATTTTGAGTTTATGAATATTCAAGATTAAACTATTGCTACATGCGAATATTTCAATGTAATGATGATACGAGTTTAGTAAGTTTATGCTAAGAAAGAACACTCGGAACGAACGTAAGTTGTCACGTTCATGCATTTTGAAATATAATCTAAATAACATGACATATTAACATATCCCATGCAAGAAACATGCTTTCTTTCAAATAGATTGACAATTAAAAACTCGGAACTACAAAGAGAGACAAATAAACATATTTTTAAACAAATCATTTTATGGGAGAAGAACCAAACAAATTGCAACAATACAATCCTGGAAAAATTTAAGCTCGAGACTTAAGGAAAAGTATATTTTGCGCTGTTGTTTATCATTTCTCTCACAGAGATTTAGCGATTATAATAAAACTATGAAATACAATAAATGTCGCTGTCAGTGTTTAAATCAAATGATTATGTGGATTGTGCGATATTGGCTATACCTTGACATATGATTATGAAATATCATTATACGAACTGGAATGCTGAGAAGTACTTAATATATATATAATTATATATTTATAATTATGTCATTAAAAAAGTACTGATATGAAGATATTCAATCAGAAGGAACGTATGATGATATGAAATGGTGATTATTAAATGTATGGTGTGTATAAATATGACAAATTGTTGTATGGCACGTCTGATATGAATACAATAAATCAGATGGAACGTATGATGATATGAATATGGTGAATATTAATTATATGGTGTGTATAAATATGACAAATTGTGGCATGGCACGTCTGATATGAGTACAGTAAATCAGATGGAACGTATGATGATATGAATATGGTGAATATCAAATATATGGTGTGTATAAATATGACAAATTGTGGCATGGCACATCTGATATGAATACAATGAATCAGATGAACGTATGATGATATGAATATGGTGAATATAAATTATATGGTGTGTATAAATATGACAAATTGTTGTATGGCACGTCTTATATGAATACAGTAAATCAGATGGAACGTATGATGATATGAATATGGTGAATATCAATTATATGGTGTGTATAAATATGACAAATTGTATGGCACGTCTTATATGAATACAGTAAATCAGATGGAACGTATGATGATATGAATATGGTGAATATCAATTATATGGTGTGTATAAATATGACAAATTGTTGTATGGCAAGTCTTATATGAATACAATAAATCAGATGGAACGTATGATGATATGAATATGGTGAATATCAATTATATGGTGTGTATAAATATGACAAATTGTTGTATGGCACGTCTTATATGAATACAGTAAATCAGATGGAACGTATGATGATATGAATATGGTGAATATAAATTATATGGTGTGTATAAATATGACAAATTGTTGTATGGCACGTCTTATATGAATACAGTAAATCAGATGGAACGTATGATGATATGAATATGGTGAATATCAATTATATGGTGTGTATAAATATGACAAATTGTGGTATGGCACGTCTTATATGAATACAGTAAATCAGATGGAACGTATGATGATATGAATATGGTGAATATTAATTATATGGTGTGTATAAATATGACAAATTGTGGTATGGCACGTCTGATATGAATACAGTAAATCAGATGAACGTATGATGATATGAATATGGTGAATATCAATTATATGGTGTGTATAAATATGACAAATTGTGGTATGGCACGTCTGATATGAATACAGTAAATCAGATGAACGTATGATGATATGAATATGGTGAATATTAATTATATGGTGTGTATAAATATGACAAAGTGTGGTATGGCAGTCTGATATGAATACAGTAAATCAGATGAACGTATGATGATATGAATATAGTGAATATCAATTATATGGTGTGTATAAATATGACAAATTGTGGTATGGCACGTCTGATATGAATACAATGAATCAGATGAACGTATGATGATATGAATATGGTGAATATCAATTATATGGTGTGTATAAATATGACAAATTGTGGTATGGCATGTCTGATATGAATACAATGAATCAGATGAACGTATGATGATATGAATATGGTGAATATCAATTATATTGTGTGTATAAATATGACAAATTGTGGCATGGCACGTCTGATATGAATACAGTAAATCAGATGAACGTATGATGATATGAATATGGTGAATATCAATTATATGGTGTGAATAAATATGACAAATTGTGGCATGGCACATCTGATATGAATACAATAAATCAGGTGGAACGTATGATGATATGAATATGGTGAATATTAATTATATGGTGTGTATAAATATGACAAATTGTGGTATGGCACGTCTGATATGAATACAATGAATCAGATGAACGTATGATGATATGAATATGGTGAATATTAATTATATGGTGTGTATAAATATGACAACTTGTTGTATGGCACGTCTTATATGAATACAGTAAATCAGATGGAACGTATGATGATATGAATATGGTGAATATTAATTATATGGTGTGTATAAATATGACAAATTGGGGCATGGCACGTCTGATATGAGTACAATGAATCAGATGGAACGTATGATGATATGAATATGGTGAATATTAATTATATGGTGTGTATAAATATGACAAATTGTTGTATGGCACGTCTTATATGAATACAGTAAATCAGATGGAACGTATGATGATATGAATATGGTGAATATTAATTATATGGTGTGTATAAATATGACAAATTGTGGTATGGCACGTCTGATATGAATACAATGAATCAGATGAACGTATGATGATATGAATATGGTGAATATTAATTATATGGTGTGTATAAATATGACAACTTGTTGTATGGCACGTCTTATATGAATACAGTAAATCAGATGGAACGTGTGATGATATGAATATGGTGAATATTAATTATATGGTGTGTATAAATATGACAAATTGGGGCATGGCACGTCTGATATGAGTACAATGAATCAGATGGAACGTATGATGATATGAATATGGTGAATATTAATTATATGGTGTGTATAAATATGACAAATTGGGGCATGGCACGTCTGATATGAGTACAATGAATCAGATGGAACGTATGATGATATGAATATGGTGAATATTAATTATATGGTGTGTATAAATATGACAAATTGTGGCATGGCACGTCTGATATGAGTATAGTAAATCAGATGGAACGTATGATGATATGAATATGGTGAATATCAAATATATGGTGTGTATAAATATGACAAATTGTGGCATGGCACATCTGATATGAATACAATGAATCAGATGAACGTATGATGATATGAATATGGTGAATATAAATTATATGGTGTGTATAAATATGTCAAATTGTTGTATGGCACGTCTTATATGAATACAGTAAATCAGATGGAACGTATGATGATATGAATATGGTGAATATCAATTATATGGTGTGTATAAATATGACAAATTGTATGGCACGTCTTATATGAATACAGTAAATCAGATGGAACGTATGATGATATGAATATGGTGAATATCAATTATATGGTGTGTATAAATATGACAAATTGTGGTATGGCACGTCTGATATGAATACAGTAAATCAGATGAACGTATGATGATATGAATATGGTGAATATTAATTATATGGTGTGTATAAATATGACAAAGTGTGGTATGGCAGTCTGATATGAATACAGTAAATCAGATGAACGTATGATGATATGAATATAGTGAATATCAATTATATGGTGTGTATAAATATGACAAATTGTGGTATGGCACGTCTGATATGAATACAATGAATCAGATGAACGTATGATGATATGAATATGGTGAATATCAATTATATGGTGTGTATAAATATGACAAATTGTGGTATGGCATGTCTGATATGAATACAATGAATCAGATGAACGTATGATGATATGAATATGGTGAATATCAATTATATTGTGTGTATAAATATGACAAATTGTGGCATGGCACGTCTGATATGAATACAGTAAATCAGATGAACGTATGATGATATGAATATGGTGAATATCAATTATATGGTGTGAATAAATATGACAAATTGTGGCATGGCACATCTGATATGAATACAATAAATCAGGTGGAACGTATGATGATATGAATATGGTGAATATTAATTATATGGTGTGTATAAATATGACAAATTGTGGTATGGCACGTCTGATATGAATACAATGAATCAGATGAACGTATGATGATATGAATATGGTGAATATTAATTATATGGTGTGTATAAATATGACAACTTGTTGTATGGCACGTCTTATATGAATACAGTAAATCAGATGGAACGTATGATGATATGAATATGGTGAATATTAATTATATGGTGTGTATAAATATGACAAATTGGGGCATGGCACGTCTGATATGAGTACAATGAATCAGATGGAACGTATGATGATATGAATATGGTGAATATTAATTATATGGTGTGTATAAATATGACAAATTGTGGTATGGCACGTCTGATATGAATACAATGAATCAGATGAACGTATGATGATATGAATATGGTGAATATTAATTATATGGTGTGTATAAATATGACAACTTGTTGTATGGCACGTCTTATATGAATACAGTAAATCAGATGGAACGTATGATGATATGAATATGGTGAATATTAATTATATGGTGTGTATAAATATGACAAATTGGGGCATGGCACGTCTGATATGAGTACAATGAATCAGATGGAACGTATGATGATATGAATATGGTGAATATTAATTATATGGTGTGTATAAATATGACAAATTGGGGCATGGCACGTCTGATATGAGTACAATGAATCAGATGGAACGTATGATGATATGAATATGGTGAATATTAATTATATGGTGTGTATGAATATGACAAATTGTTGTATGACACGTCTGATATGAATAAAATGAATCAGATAGAACGTATGATGATATGAATATGGTGAATATTAATTATATGGTGTGTATAAATATGAAAAATGTTTGTATGGCACGTCTGATATGAGTACAATGAATC
This sequence comes from Saccoglossus kowalevskii, assembly GCF_978046115.1. Lineage (NCBI taxonomy): Eukaryota > Metazoa > Hemichordata > Enteropneusta > Harrimaniidae > Saccoglossus > Saccoglossus kowalevskii. Next base: position 11,189,540 of record NC_140650.1, on the reverse strand, counting down.
AGATCGAACGAATGATGATATGAATATGGTATGTCTGAATATGTCAAATTGTTATATAGTAGTTGGATATATGATACATTATGTATTACGTAATTAATATTTGTATAAGATAATTATATATTATATTATATTATATATTACGTATAATGATTATTGGTATATGGTGATTAATACATTACATAATGGCTGGCAAATGGTGAACTGTACATTACGTAATGGATGGTGATGAACTCTAGTATTACGTAATAATGATTTGTATAATTATAAGGTTATTACGAGGATGCCTCAAAGTATGCACAAAGACAGTACATCGGGAGTACGGTGTACTGTCTGAGTGCATACTTTGAGGTATCCTCATAATAACCTTATTATTATACATCTTTTTCTTCCAAGAATATATCATGAGAATGCCAAAATCCAAAATGTTTAGAACAGAAACAGCGAACTTCTTTGTGTGGATTTTGGTCAAACCCTGGTGGCAGCTATGTTTGTTTTTATTATTAGAGGACGCTTATGCTCGTAAATCATTCCATATTTGGAAAATACCGCAAAGCTATGGCACGCTGTAACTTATGGCGTTACGGTGACAGGTGTATAATAATGTGAATTATATAATACGACATGGGTAAGCCAAGTAATTTCATTACAGGGTGGGTTGATTAAATTCAGTTTGTCTGAAACCCAAGCGACTAAACTGAACATTTAAGGAAGAAGAAAAAATACGAAACTATATCTCTGGCAGCCGTAATTCGTGTTAATGTATGAAATGTACGATGTAATTCCCTTTTTTTTCTCTCCGTGTGAAACCCTCTCTTCTTCCAACTCCGCCCCCGTCAAATGTTTATATATAAACTCACATGGATACGTGTATGTTATGAAAATAGACATGCAAACAGTTAGTGACGCATGATGTTATCTTATGTGATATGCATAATAATTAAATCCGCCATCACGCATCAAATGTAATATAATGTACAATGCGGCATATGAGCATGCGCAGAGTAAGGTGATTATCCTTATAATCATACATGTATTTGGGTTAATATTTTTTAAAATTTGAAACAATACAACAGTAAACAACGCGGAATTTAAATTATGTTGTATTAATTGTTGGGTTATTTCACAGCTGGGCGACTATTTTGACAGTCTAAGTCAAGCTGGTAAAATAGAAACGAGACAACTTGAACGCGCCGTTAATTGTAATGTAATAACTACAGTAACCGCACACAATCTGGAAAGAAGATTTGGCTTTATTTTATATTCCCTCAGTATCTTTTCACTAAATCGGGTAAAATACAGCAATATATTGCACATCAAACGACTAGAAATAAATAAACGACTTTCAATGAATATGTAAATTATATTAACATATCTCACTCATTGTGTTTACGTCACGCAGCCATGTCTATGTCGCAGAACAAAAACAGACAGCATGGCTCACTATCGTCATAGATTGAAAATCATTGAAATTATACTCTATAATATATTTTTAAAAAAACACAATAAAATTAAATTAAATAGAAATCACAGAAATATACATATATTTGGTTCAATAAATATTTCGAATGTATTTACGTCAAGCGAAAGCCGTGTGATGCATTCAGATTACGGCTTTCGGGGACCTCTGTTTGACGAGTACGCAATAATTTATCATAGTATGTGCTCAATATTCACCGACAAAAACAACAATTTTGATTAAAGTGGGGATTTTACATACATTACTGTATATAATATATTAGTCACGATAGTGTCATTGTTACAGTGAATGTTCATTGCTATAACGAATGATGTACGATGATAATCTAACAGCTGGTTGATCTGTATGGCGATATTCAGACAAATAAATCAATTATACTACCCATGCTAAGTATTGGAAATAGAAATAATGTCCGAAAATAGCCTGCTGGTCTTAGCTTATTACATTTATAGATGAACATGTTCTTGTTTTCTTCCCGCTGACCGTTGTGTTGAGTGGTAAGTTAGAGTCCAATTACGGCCATGCATTCAGTCCATTAACTTCTTGTTAGTCCGTAATGGCGCGGCTATTTGGGGACAATCCTTCTTTCTTTCGCCACAATGCTTTGCGGTGTTGAAACCATTTCTGTAATATAACACAGGCAGTAACAGAATTACTATGTGCATATGCGTAAACAATGGCTGGTACACAATAGAACTAGAATAGGCATCAAACATGGCGAAATCTACTACCCGTTAATATAATTACGTGTCGTAGACCTACCTCGCAATCGCGTAAACTCAGTCCTGTTTCTGCGGCTAATAATTCCATGGTGACTTCATCGATATTCTTATATTGCTGGAAATTATGTTCCAATATTTTTTCCTGCTGTCGATTCACTTTCACCATCTCGTTCGGGGGAGATAATTTGGCAACCAGGTTGCGATTATTATGGTAATATCCCGATGAATTCATATCGATCGCAGAATCCGAGCAGAGACTTTCAGGCAGAGGAGAAATTCAGCAGAATATGTATCCGTGGACGTTGTTGGAGTGATGGGTTGTTTTTCTGTAGAAAGTAACGCAGTAGATGTAAACACGCACAGGTATAACGTTATGTTGTGCCGTAAAGCGGCAGTGACAGCTGGGAGTCAGCCACCCGTAATATTCACTATATCAATACACTGTATTAACGTGTCCGATGTAACACAGGGCAAATTACTTACGACTACAGAATATATTTCAATTGTCGATAATAATAATAGTTGTGACTGATATTAACTCAAAGCATTGCACTACGTTCTACGCGTTCAATAAAGGGCACCACCGTTGAATGAATGACGTTTGTCTTAATAGTATATTGACAATCTTTTCATTCCTTTCAATAGGCTAACACGACCTAGTAAGAAGTGGGTGTGTAGGTTATTTAGGTGCCTTTCACCAACAGTTCAGTCTCCCGTGACCTGGCATAAGAAAGTGCAATACAAATCAGAATCACAACAATAAAAATAGATCATATAATTCACAACAATAACAAATGACCATTCGGCTGCTCCAGCGTGAGAATCGGAATCGTTAAATAAATACATCACCTTCATACGAACGACAGGGTTATTATTCACCAAATTCTACTCCTTAAGACACCAGCAAATATTCCACGTAATATTGAAACTGAATAATATTGGAGCGTTTACATTTATATATATATAAGTTTAAAGCTAAAGGGAAGGCTACTATGTCATAAAGGGATGAAACTAGGTCAGGCAGGCTCAGGAAGGCACTCAGTGGGCCCACTAATTAATATACCCGGTCAAATGACAGTTATTACGGTCCCTGCAATAGTGCGCATCTTTTTACAGTGCCTTACGTTAATTTCACTGACAGTGGCCGTTAATAATGTAAGATTTAAACAAATATATAAAAAGAATATTATCAAAGGTAGAAAACTCCTCGTTAAATGAAAGTATGCAGAATTTATCCAAATTTCATTACGTCGCGTAAACAAAGTTGGGTCACCACATCACTTTTCGAGAAAAACGATAAATATTAATATAGCAGTGACGGACATTTTCTCAGTTTTGGGACCATTTTATCAGTGGTTGCTATGGTGAAGTCATTTTCTCAAATTACTAATTAGGGTGTATTGGCATACACTTACCTACAGTGATTGTTGAGTTATATTCTAAAATCTTGGTTTTAGAAACTGGCAATAAATAAATAATTCTTAATTTTTTTGGCATAAAATTTGACACATTTTTTCAAAAATATTGTTGTATCGCACTACACTACACTACACTATTTAAACATTAAATATTGCCAAACCATTTTTACTAATTTTCTCAAGAAATATGGGTAGGCTTCTACCTATCCTAGAATCCAGCAAAGTTCACTCAGTGATGATCTTGTGAATCGCCATGTAACTACATAGTCGGCACAGAATTCACAGAATTAATTAGATATTTTGAAGTGTTCAGTATATCACCGTGGGAACACGCATGCGCAAACTGTCCCGTGGGCAAAGCCCGCCCACAACTGATTTACTCGTCTTTCTTTTTTTTGTAGATTGTTTGACGTCTCAGGATCATAGACTGCATTTACTAGTGGATAGGTTGACATTGACGTTGACTTCGTTAAGTCATTGTGACCTATCCTGAATAGCAAGGTTGACATTGGTAAGACTTTGTTTAGTAAATGTAACTTGCCCTGACTTGCAAGGCTGGCATTGGTTAAATTTAGTTCAGTTATTGTAACCTGTCCTGACTAGCAAAGTTGATATTGGTTAAATTTAGTTTAGTTATTGTAACCTGTCCTGACTAGCAAAGTTGACATTAGTTAAATTTAGTTTAGTTATTGTAACCTGTCCTGACTAGCAAAGTTGATATTGGTTAAATTTAGTTTAGTTATTGTAACCTGTCCTGACTAGCAACGTTGACTTTAGTTAAATTTATTTCAGTTATTGTAACCTGTTCCGACTAGCAACGTTGACATCGGTTAAATTTAGTTTAGTTAATGTAACCTGACCTGACTAGCAAAGTTGATATTGGTTAAATTTAGTTCAGTTATTGTAACCTGTCCTGACTAGCAATGTTGACATTGGTTAAATTTAGTTCAGTTATTGTAACCTGTCCTGACTAGCAAGATCGACGTTGGTTAAATTTAGTTAAGTCATTGTAACCTGTCCGACTAGCAACGTTGGCACTGGTTAATTTTATTTCAGCTATTGTAACCTGTGCCAAATAGCAACGTTGATATTTGTAAGACTTTAAGTCATTTTAACCTGTCATTACTAGCAACGTTGACTTTAGTTAAATTTAGTTTATAAATAAATAAACGCTGCTCGGACTGATAAGTATGATATATTGAAGATAATATTTGGTAATCGTAGTCCTAAATAACTATTAAAAATAGCTAGACGTTTCGAGCAATGGCTCTTTATCGATAGCATAGAAGCAAGTGTGATAAACGTACAGGTAGAACATAGGAACGTAAGAACGCGCATGAACTATAAGTTAGAATCACAAAAAATTCCACAATAGAACAAATAACGCGCCTTAGGTAGTGAGCTCAACAAATGAGTTGAACTGTTTGTTAATACCATGGGGTTCTTTAGTTCCAAGGCGGAATATAGTTTCCTCCTCGACACGCCTGAGCTGATTTTCGTTGCCATTGACAACACATACACCAGAAATAGACATATCTGTAATATTATGTCCACTAGAATTAAAATGAAGTGAAACCGGATAATAACGATTTTTCTGTCTAGTTTGCCGTAGATGCTCAGCAAACCGATCACCCAGTCGACGAACTGTAGAACCAATATAAAGTTTCCCGCATCTAATACATGAAATGCAATATACAACATTCATAGTGATACAACTGAACGGATATTTGACCTCAACATCTCCCTTGGGACCAAATATACGATTAGTGTCTGTAATAAAAGGACAAGTATTACACCTAGGACGATTACACGGGACAGAACCATATTTCTCGGGGTCTCCCCTTTCACCCGTATGCACCAATAACCTCCTTAAATTAGTGTCACGGCGCCAGGCAGTAGTAGGCATTAGTGGAAACGTAGAACTTGTCTCCTCACTGGTCTGTAAAATGTGAAAATGTTTGTACATAATGTTTTTAATCCTGACATTTAAAGGATGGTACGTAAGTGCCAAAATTACACGATCCTGATTGTCACGGGAAACCGTAGAACCAATACAATCAGTTCTTGACATTGACACAACCTTGGCCAATGCTTTCCCAGTGACATTACGAGGATAACCCCGTTTTCTGAAATAATCACATAAAATCCTCGCCTGGTTACGGAAATCAGTATCATCGCTGCAAATACGACGTACCCGGAGTAACTGCGAGTAAGGTATGGAGTCCTTCATTCTAGTAGGATGTGATGATTCATACTGTAAATAACAATGTGAATCAGTAGGTTTTGTGTAGATAGATGTAGAAATGCGATCACCATCTACCTTAGTAGAAATATCGAGAAATGGTAGTGTTATTTCTGATATCTCATGTGTGTATTGTATGGCGGGATTAAAGTTCTTCACAAAGTCAATGAACTGTAATAACTCATCCCGACTGCCAGACATGGCACCAAATCCATCATCAATGTACCTGACATAAAATTCAGGTTTAGTGCCTTGAAAGGACGAAAAAATTAACTCCTCTTGATATGACATGAATAAACATGCATAGCTCGGACCAAAACAACTGCCCATAGCCACACCTCGTTTCTGTATATAATGTTTACCATTAAAAGAAAAGCAATTCCCGTTCAAAACTAATTCCGCTAAGCGCACCAACACAAACGTAGGAGGATCCTTAACTGTCCTTTTATTCAGAAAATGCTGTAAAGCCAACAGTCCATCAGTGTGTGTGTGTGTGTAATTGTCCGACTGAGCACATAGCTCGATACTTGGATTCAATGTTGAGACCTATTGTTGCGTCACAGCCTACGTATGTTCAGGATACTAATGATGCACTTAGGAAACTAGAGTTATTTCGTTTCACACCGGATATACCCAGATTTTTGTTTTCTATGGATGTAAAATCCCTTTATACATCTATCCCGCACACTGATGGACTGTTGGCTTTACAGCATTTTCTGAATAAAAGGACAGTTAAGGATCCTCCTACGTTTGTGTTGGTGCGCTTAGCGGAATTAGTTTTGAACGGGAATTGCTTTTCTTTTAATGGTAAACATTATATACAGAAACGAGGTGTGGCTATGGGCAGTTGTTTTGGTCCGAGCTATGCATGTTTATTCATGTCATATCAAGAGGAGTTAATTTTTTCGTCCTTTCAAGGCACTAAACCTGAATTTTATGTCAGGTACATTGATGATGGATTTGGTGCCATGTCTGGCAGTCGGGATGAGTTATTACAGTTCATTGACTTTGTGAAGAACTTTAATCCCGCCATACAATACACACATGAGATATCAGAAATAACACTACCATTTCTCGATATTTCTACTAAGGTAGATGGTGATCGCATTTCTACATCTATCTACACAAAACCTACTGATTCACATTGTTATTTACAGTATGAATCATCACATCCTACTAGAATGAAGGACTCCATACCTTACTCGCAGTTACTCCGGGTACGTCGTATTTGCAGCGATGATACTGATTTCCGTAACCAGGCGAGGATTTTATGTGATTATTTCAGAAAACGGGGTTATCCTCGTAATGTCACTGGGAAAGCATTGGCCAAGGTTGTGTCAATGTCAAGAACTGATTGTATTGGTTCTACGGTTTCCCGTGACAATCAGGATCGTGTAATTTTGGCACTTACGTACCATCCTTTAAATGTCAGGATTAAAAACATTATGTACAAACATTTTCACATTTTACAGACCAGTGAGGAGACAAGTTCTACGTTTCCACTAATGCCTACTACTGCCTGGCGCCGTGACACTAATTTAAGGAGGTTATTGGTGCATACGGGTGAAAGGGGAGACCCCGAGAAATATGGTTCTGTCCCGTGTAATCGTCCTAGGTGTAATACTTGTCCTTTTATTACAGACACTAATCGTATATTTGGTCCCAAGGGAGATGTTGAGGTCAAATATCCGTTCAGTTGTATCACTATGAATGTTGTATATTGCATTTCATGTATTAGATGCGGGAAACTTTATATTGGTTCTACAGTTCGTCGACTGGGTGATCGGTTTGCTGAGCATCTACGGCAAACTAGACAGAAAAATCGTTATTATCCGGTTTCACTTCATTTTAATTCTAGTGGACATAATATTACAGATATGTCTATTTCTGGTGTATGTGTTGTCAATGGCAACGAAAATCAGCTCAGGCGTGTCGAGGAGGAAACTATATTCCGCCTTGGAACTAAAGAACCCCATGGTATTAACAAACAGTTCAACTCATTTGTTGAGCTCACTACCTAAGGCGCGTTATTTGTTCTATTGTGGAATTTTTTGTGATTCTAACTTATAGTTCATGCGCGTTCTTACGTTCCTATGTTCTACCTGTACGTTTATCACACTTGCTTCTATGCTATCGATAAAGAGCCATTGCTCGAAACGTCTAGCTATTTTTAATAGTTATTTAGGACTACGATTACCAAATATTATCTTCAATATATCTTAGTTAAATTTAGTTCAGTTATTGTAACCTGTCCCGACTAGCAACGTTGGCACTGGTTAAATTTATTTCAGTTATTGTCACCTGTCCTTACTAGCAGTGTTGACAATGGTAAGACTTTGTTCCACAATTGTAACCTGTCCTGACTAGCAAGACCGACGTTGGTTAAATTTATTTCAGCTATTGTAACCTGTCCCAAATAGCAACGTTGATATTTGTAAGACTTTAAGTCATTTTAACCTGTCATTACTAGCAACGTTGACTTTAGTTAAATTTATTTCAGTTATTGTAACCTGTTCCGACTAGCAACGTTGACATCGGTTAAATTTAGTTTAGTTAATCTAACCTGACCTGACCTGACTTGCAAAGTTGATATTGGTTAAATTTAGTTCAGTTATTGTAACCTGTCCTGACTAGCAACGTTGACATTGGTTAAATTTAGTTCAGTTATTGTAACCTGTCCTGACTAGCAAGATCGACGTTGGTTAAATTTAGTTAAGTCATTGTAACCTGTCCGACTAGCAATGTTGGCACTGGTTAATTTTATTTCAGCTATTGTAACCTGTGCCAAATAGCAACGTTGATATTTGTAAGACTTTAAGTCATTTTAACCTGTCATTACTAGCAATGTTGACTTTAGTTAAATTTATTTCAGTTATTGTAACCTGTTCCGACTAGCAACGTTGACATCGGTTAAATTTAGTTTAGTTAATCTAACCTGACCTGACATGACTTGCAAAGTTGATGATATTGGTTAAATTTAGTTCAGTTATTGTAACCTGTCCTGACTAGCAACGTTGACATTGGTTAAATTTAGTTCAGTTATTGTAACCTGTCCCGACTAGCAAGATCGACGTTGGTTAAATTTAGTTAAGTCATTGTAACCTGTCCGACTAGCAATGTTGGCACTGGTTAATTTTATTTCAGCTATTGTAACCTGTGCCAAATAGCAACGTTGATATTTGTAAGACTTTAAGTCATTTTAACCTGTCATTACTAGCAATGTTGACTTTAGTTAAATTTATTTCAGTTATTGTAACCTGTTCCGACTAGCAACGTTGACATCGGTTAAATTTAGTTTAGTTAATCTAACCTGACCTGACATGACTTGCAAAGTTGATGATATTGGTTAAATTTAGTTCAGTTATTGTAACCTGTCCTGACTAGCAATGTTGACATTGGTTAAATTTAGTTCAGTTATTGTAACCTGTCCTGACTAGCAAGATCGACGTTGGTTAAATTTAGTTAAGTCATTGTAACCTGTCCGACTAGCAATGTTGGCACTGGTTAATTTTATTTCAGCTATTGTAACCTGTGCCAAATAGCAACGTTGATATTTGTAAGACTTTAAGTCATTTTAACCTGTCATTACTAGCAACGTTGACTTTAGTTAAATTTAGTTCAGTTATTGTAACCTGTCCCGACTAGCAACGTTGGCACTGGTTAAATTTATTTCAGTTATTGTCACCTGTCCTTACTAGCAGTGTTGACAATGGTAAGACTTTGTTCCACAATTGTAACCTGTCCTGACTAGCAAGGTTGATATTTGTAAGACTAAGTCATTTTAACCTGTCCTTACTAGCAACGTTGACATTAGTTAAATTTATTTTAGTTATTGTAACCTGTCCTGACTAGCAACATTAGCACTGGTTAAATTTCAGTTGTTGTAACATGTCCCGACTAGCAACCTTGACATTGGTAAGACTTTGTTCAGTCACTGTAACCTGTACTGACTAGCAATGTTGACAATGGTAAGACTTTGTTCCACAATTGTAACCTGTCCTGACTAGCAAGGTTGACATTGTAACCAATGCTTACTTGTAGGAGCTTGGCAAAACTATGTTGAAAAACAAATTTATAAATGATTAACAGCACAGCACAGACCAGATGAAAATTCTGAAATAACTAATATGTCTTGTTTAATCCATTAAAAATATACACAACATTTACATTTTCCATATATTCCTTTTAATATAAATATGTATGACATCATAGGTCACAAACCAAACTGTATAGAAATAAAAATATCAATACAAACGTGTAAATGACAAAATAAAACTGGAAATATAAATCAATTTATATACAAAACATGGACATACACAGCAGTAGTAAATAAATATACCCTGCACTTACCAATATATATAGTAGATAATATTTGTTAGTAGTTGGACATTTCAAGTAATGACGATTTATCGAAATATTATCCACAATATACACAACAGATGGAAACATAAACACAAGATTATTTTTATATTTCATAATATATAAAGATTGCCATAAAAAAAACATGTGTGCAGTTGATGAATTTTTAACAAGTCGCTGAAATGACATGATGTAAATTTGGCACTAAATGAACTGCCCAGAATAATATTTAAAATAAAAATACATCCAGAAACATAATTATTATCTATTTATATACAACGGTATAATATATCAAAGAAACGGCAATACATACACCATAGTATTTTTTGTACAAATTTGTCACAAAAATCTGTCAATTGGATGTGAACAACATCTTTGTCACAAGTAAGCCACTGCAATCTAGAAATGAAATGCATCTAATACTGACTATGTGATTTCTGAATCAAAATTTCAGAAGTCGTATTAGATGCACAATTACATTTATACTGTATCATTAAAGATGAAATATGGATGAAAACATAATTTTTAATATTGTTGTTTGATAATCTATACTGTTGACTAAATCAAATTATGTTTCCATAAACTTTAAAGTTTATTTGCAACACACCTGACTGTATACATTAGATTCAAAATCTAAACCACTACTTGGCATGAACCGTGATTGCTCTACGTACCAACCAACCAGTACACATGAGTACAAATACTCTGATGTGATCTACAATCTAAACCACTACTTGGCATGAACAGTGATTGCTGTATGTACCAAACCAACCAGTACACATGAGTACAAATACTCTGATGTAATCTACAATCTAAACCACTACTTGGCATGAACAGTGATTGCTGTATGTACCAAACCAACCAGTACACATGAGTACAAATACGCTGATGTAAGCTACAATAACAGCGCTTTCAGTTCATGATAAATCCAATCTGTTTGTCAATATACAGTATCCAACAAAATAATGAAACTTGCATGTTTTCGTGCATAATTCATCTTTAAAATGTGCTTTTGTATGACCATAGAAACATTGATATCTACGTAAGCACATGCACAGAGCAAATAGGGTACACGCAGTGATAAGATAAGTTACATCACGGTTACTACTTCTAGTAACCGTGGTTACATGTGATCCAAGTTAAAGAGTCTTCGAATTAATTGAATGCTAATGAAGAATATATAAGGGGTGGACCATTAAAATCTCGCGGGGTGGCAGAAAAAAAAATGATGAATTCGCTGTAATTTTTTTATCTCTTTTGTGTGTCATAACAAAATAGGTGTGCAGATTTTTTTGTCTGTTATTTATTCTATGATTTTTTCTTGTTCAATTCTTTTTTCAATTCTCCCCTCAGAGTTTCTAATGGTCCACCCCTAAAATGTGTAAACATATTGGGTCACAATCTGTTCACATGACACATAAAATGTGTATTAATACAATGAATATTTACATAAAATTTGAACATACAACATGACATTTATATCCTGGATTAATATCAAATATCATAATTATCTAGAATACCGTAAAATATTAATCATGTAAAGAATACAACCATATACATTTATAAATATATATACAGAAATAAGATGTAAATAATGATATATTTTTAGTGGCACAGAGCAAGTGTAAAAACAGTTGGGGTACAACCCCTATTGCACATTATTGAATTTAAGGTGAATCTATATTTTCATTCTGGTGAAATTGACAGGAAGATTTTTTGCCAAGTTACTGAGATAGTAAATTTATGCAGTGTTTGCTGTGATTTTATCCAACTACATATTTTTGTTAAAACCCCACACAACAGTACAGGTGATAATCTCCCTATTGAGAAAGTGTAATTGAATTTGTGTAAAAGTTGAAATAACACAGTTAAGTATATTGTGTCTTGTGCACTGAAGTGTACCACAGTGTAAACCAGCCATAACACAGTTAGAGCATGGTGTCCTGTACTCTGAAGTGTACCACAGTGTAAACCAGTCATTTTGCATCCCATATATTGATATATCTACGACAAGTATAGAGCAGTATGCAAATACAATATAGTCTGCAACACTAATGTTGTTCATGGATTACTACAACCAAGGTCTGTTATAATATGCTTTCTAGCTACCTCATGCAAATGTGGTACAAGGTTTACAAACTGAACATCAAGGTACTTGGCAATAAGCTTGTATTGACCCTTGGCACTTGTACGGTCCGTTGCTAAGCAACGAACAGTTGTTCAAGATGGCAGCCATCAATATAGTTCTATTAGATTTCCTTGACCATTTACGTCTGTTTGTTTTAGAGAGTAAACAAGTACATTATTTGAGACACATGTACGTCATAATTCCAGCATCAGGTTTTGCTTCTTGTCATTTTCATGTGAGTTTGAAACCTGTGCCTTTGTTTTTACAATTTTATAGTGAAGTGTGTAACATACGGTTGAATTAGAAAATATTTTTTAGATTCAGAAAATGTTTTGTTGATCCTAATCCCATAATTAAGCATGTATTCGAAAGCATTATGTATTATTTGATAAAAGTTAAGTAATGTCATTTCATTGATTACTAGTCATACAGAAACAAAAATTTTCAAAAATGATGATAATTTTTGTTAATGCAAAAAAATGTCCCAGGAATGAGAAGCAAAAAACTCTTTTCAAATACGATTATAATTTCTGTTCATGCAAAAAAGATTTCCCTGGGATGAGAAGCATGAACATTTTTTGGCCTCTATCACTTATCACTATTATTTTATTTATATTTAAATCAGCAATAATAAGCAGATCAGGCTGTATAATTGTTTTCAAGATACCCTGCAGACGCTGCTACAAAGAAGTTCATCTGTTAGATCTGCTATCTGTCATCAATTGCTTGTTCCATTAAGACTGCTGGTCCATTTGTATTGCAGGAATGCAGGTCTTCAGAAGGGCGTCGTAATATATCACTATGAACTAAACATCAATCAAACTGTATAATTAGAATCAAAATATTGAAGTTTAATAACAATAAAATAATTAGTGACTGTTGTGTACCTAATGGCTGCTCATTTGTATAACCATTTCAAGGTTTGAACACGTGTGGGCGCACTGCAAGTGGGGTTGTTTTAGAATGACCATGCAAGGCGTAATATCTTGAATAATCTTACTTCGAAGAAAGTTCCACAATTCGTGAGTTCCCCTCAGAGCACGCATAACATGCAGTAATGCACGAATGGCAAAGCTTATTGAACTTGTAGAACATGCTGTTAAACTAAATGTGTGTCTCTTTGAAGTCTGACATTCATGGGATATTGAGTAAGCCCTGTCATACTTTGCAAAATCTTTATACGTATAGTTGAAATTTCAGTATCAGAGACTGAAAAATAATAATTATGTTTGCATGTCATATATTTATTTGCTATATATAAACTATATGTACTGTTCTCTGTAAATTTTCTACTGTAATAAAAACATCTCCGATATCTTCCGGTTTGTGTTCGCGGCTTTCGTCACTGCCGTTGAACATACAAATATAAACATAGCCATTCATGGGTTTAGTTATCATCATCAATTGCATGTCACCTGAGAATAAGTGTGGCAGACTAAACGAACAGTGAATGCGCCAAGTTTCAAAAAGAAATATTTTTTTTCTTATGTTGCTTCATGGAAAGTCAGGGGAAGTAAGGTTTGAAAGTATTGTACTGGAAGAACACTAGAAGCTTTGCAATATCAGTTAACCATTTTATATGCCTGTAGGTTCGAATCTGGAAATAATACGCTTCCCGCACGATACTAATCAGGTGCATACAATGTTGTATTAATTCAACCCCACTCCAAGCACCAAACACCGCTGTTATCTGGGTACTTTATTAAGCCTTCTCTGGGTGTTCTGGTAAAACCCGACAACTCGAAAGTCAGGAATTGTCTTTGCTACTAAAACAACCGTATCGTTGCGAGTGGATTGTACTTTGGGAATCCTATTTGTCACAGGTGTTGTTAATTTCACAGGCTTTACTATGAGCACACAAGTCATGATGTTATGACTATGATTCTTTTGAATGAATGTAGGTATGCATTAAAGGGTGGTGGTCATCGCACCGTTTCCCATTCGATATGGGACTCATACTCAAATGTTTGTGTGCAGCGTTCACACTTGTTTGTGAGCAGCATCCAAAATTGTTTGTGAGCAGCGTTCTCAAAAGTTTTTGAGCTGCGTCTCCCACTAGTTTGTGAGCAGCATCCTCGATTTTTCTTGAGCAGCGCCCTCATCCAAACCACACTCATACAGACCTTTTTTGTCTTCCTCAAGTGATACAGCTCTTCTGTCACGATTTTTCTTTTTCTTCTTTCTGTGAGATTTTTCTAAAATGAGAAGAAAATAGATAACCTAAAGATTCTGATTAAGAACTCATTCAATGAATACATTATTTGAATACTGATATTTTAACAATTATAAGATTATTTCATTGTTAAGAACACAAAGTACAAAAGTATGAGCAGTGTTCTCAAAAATATATCAAAAGTCATTCAAAACATAACAGGAGTGGACTACCGTGGATATGTAATGGGTCAATCAATTCTCTACTTGAATCCTTTTTCTTTGAGCTTTTGGAGACCAGACCATCGCTGTATGAATGGAACGAGTATGGCATATTAAAATTAATTATTCAATTTTCCTATCTTTATATGCATGATGCAAGGTTATCATTTTAAATATTTGAGTTAATGGTGACCGTGGTGGACAAAATAAAACACTCACACAGAAAACAAACTTTATAACTATACGAGTTTACTTTGCAATCATTTTGGAGTCCTGGGGAGTTCAACTCGAAGAAATATCTGGTAGCCATGTTTAAGAATGAGATTTAAAAAAAGCCATATTTGATTGGCAAATCAAGTCAAGACTTTGACTCAGACGTATTTTTATATGTCAACCATTGAGGAATTATACATGTATAACCAAGGATATACAAGGTAAGGGTATCATATTGGGATAGATGATGTAAATTGCAAATATCACAAAATCGTGAGACAAACGTAAAAATGCAAATTAGTGAGTACAGTGACCCCTCGCTAAGTCAACGCCTCAGTGAGTCAAGGTTTTGGTTAAGTCATTGGTTCTATTGTGTTTTGCCGGCAGTCTGAAGTAAAAGAACTAATGTTTCGTCGCATCATGTATTTAATTGGATGTTAAAGGGATGTAGGAGACAACTTAACACCTACTGTACTGAGATACAATGGTTGATGGCAGTCTGAATTGAGGTGTCGATGGGGGAATAAAGTCGCAACTTTATGTATTTTTCGGTCGTTCCCTTTGATGAAGCTCTATAAAACTTACTGCAATGAGTTGAATTCATGTGATCATGGATGCTGTGATGTTGTCCAATGAAGAAAACTTACTACTGTGTACATGTGCTTTTATACTTTAATAAGTGGCGGTTATTGCTTGGATCCCAACACTCGCAATCACCATATTTAAAAGAATTGGCCGCTTTCATCTCAGGTTGTTTTGCTAGTACTACTGTGTATTACATGTTTTTCAAATACAACGATAATCTTGCTCACTTGTTTTCATAAAACTAAACCTTTCGGTGTTTCTACATAAAATCTTTTTGTGTGTCTGCGATGCTAATAATCAAAACAAGTACAACTGATGTGAGTATAAAACTCATGTGGTATAGATTCTTCTTATAAATCCAAGATCACATTATATACCGGGTATACTTATTCGGAAATTCATAATCAAGACTAAATTCATCTTCAATGTAATTTGTCAACAGGTGGTTTTATAATATGTACACGTACCTCGCTGGTTGTAAAGATTTGGAACGTGGTCTATCACTACGTATTCTATCTTCTTCATCATCACTCCGATCTTCACTAGTACTTGTATTGTACATCATTGGCTTATACTTCTCAGTTGGTGGATAACTGGAGGAACCTATCAAAGAATATTATTCAGAAACAAGTCATTGTCAATGACACAGTCCCCGTCCCAAATTTTGTGATCTGACATATCAATTTGATGCTGATGAAGTCATTGAGATTAGATTGAAACCATTAATAGGAGAAGGATTTGTAAAATATATGATTTAGTGCTTTTACACAAGAATTGGACATTGGGCAGTCATATTGAATCAAATTACAAAAAACAAGTGGCGTATACAACAGATTGTTTATTTACACCAAAACACGTGTTCCGTGTAGTAGTAATATGGCCAAAAATAAAAACAGCCGTTATTTGGCCATCTTTGATCTGATTATGAAACACACTGATATGTATGATGTATGTGCCAAATACAAATGAAAATGGTACATAAATTGTGGAAATATAGTAGTAAGGCCAAAAAGTCAGATTGCTGTCAATCGGCCATCCTTGACCAGATTTTGAAACAAATTGTTATGGACATGCATCCTAACATGTATAAAGTACATGTATGTGCCAAATTTGAATGAAAACTGACAGAGCACTTCCAAGATACCGCATAAAAACAACAACAAGATGCCTGCCAGTCGACCATCTTTGATCCAATTGTGAAATAAATTGTACTGGACATGTAACCTAACATGTATAATCTATGTACCAAATTTGAATGAAAACTGACAAAGCATGTCCAAAATACAACATTTTCAAAAAACAAGATGGCTGCCAGTCGGCCATTTTGAATCGAATCGCTAAACCACTGCATGTGCATATGTCCCAGATAAAGTACTAGGCACATGCAAAGAATGAACGGAGATATGACTCCGGACGGACGCACAGACGCACGGACGGAGACCGAATTATAAGTCCCCGTTTTCGGACTTCGTCCGAACAGGGACTAATAAGCATTATTGTTTTGACTAAATTTAATCATGCTTGGTGCAGCCGAGATCAATGCACGGCATACTGTCTGAGTGCATACATTGAGGTATCCTCGTAATAACCTTATTATTATACATCTTTTTCTTCCAAAGATACATCATGAGAATGCCAAAATCCAAAATGTTTAGAACAGAATCAGCGAAACTCTTAGTGTGGAGTCCGGTCAAACTTTGGTGGCGGCCATGTCTGTTTTTATCATTAGAGGAAGCTTAAGTGCGTAATCATTCCATATTTGGAATTCAGATTTCCTAATATGGTAGGATGAAAATATCTCATAAAATACTGCAAAATTACGGCACGCTGTATTTTTATGGCATTACAGTGACAGATATATAATAATGATTAATATGATAACCAAGTTTGAGGATGATCGAATAAGAATTACTTGAGTTATCGTACCCACAAGAAACAGATTTAACAACAGGGACGACAACAAGACATTTTCCCTCAGACACCTTTCCTTCATTAATATTGCAGACAAGGCAAAAAATAAACAATTTAAGTCAGTCAACACGAATACAAATTATTACTGTGAGTAACTTTACTTACACTGAAACGCAAACGCCAAAATAGTATAAAATAATAAATTTAATTTAAAATATAATTCATAAACTACTGTACTCGAACGTGTTAGCACCCAGGGTCCTCAACTCATAAAATCGGGATTTTTTAGGGGTGGGCGTTTACCTGAGCGCCCCCCCCTCGTATATGCAAACCATAGGTAAACTATTTTCACTGTACTTTTATTGTTACTTATTTACCCTCTCTATCATCAAAAATGGATTCCAAGCAAAAATAAGTATACTACACTCACTTATCTTTGGTCTAACTATTCTTAACGGTGCCAACTTAGGACTATTGTGTGGTGTGGCACCTTGGCTCAATGATCCTGTGGCATGTGTGTGGTTTGGAGTCAAAGTCTGGATCGAATTGAGGATACCTGCAAAACAAAGAAATATCAATGTCTCATGAAAAGCAGTATTTATGGATTATGTTACAGTCCCAAGATAGTCTATAGAGGGACTGGCTATCAAACAAATATGTAATACTTTGAAAGAGATAAAAGCTAGCTAAAACTTTTCTTTTAAAATGACATTTAAAGCGTTGATACAGTTGACATAAGTATGAATTGTGCGTAAACAAAATGCATTATGTCACATGACATTGAAAATGATTTGGTATGACGACTATGGCATTTTACAACATGCATGCCAACCGCTGCTTAGGTTAACAAGTCCACACAACACATTGTAAATATATCCAACCTTTATCCTTCCTTTGTGCTGCTAATATTTGCTGTGAACTGGTTTCAACATGTGCAGCCAACTCGGCTGATCTCTTTGAGATAGGTCTTAAAAGACTTGTTCCAGGTAAATGTAAGTTAATACCGCTGTTATCGGCAGTTGGGTCACTATGTCCTCGTCTCATAGCAACCGGTGAAGGCAATGGAGAGTATTTTTGAAATGTCGTTGATTTGAATTTTTGTTCTGACAGGGACAAATTTCGTGAAAGATCATCCCCAACCAAATCTACTTGTTTATTGGAGTTTTTAGTTCTTGACATAGCCTGAGGTATTGGGGACAGCACTTTCAGTGCACGCTGTTCAACAGGAGACCAGGTAGCAACTTGTTTCTGTCGAAGCAATGGCGGATTTCTTGGCACATCTTGAACATCAGTACTTTTATTTGGGGTCAGCAGGTTTGTTTTCAAACGGTGATTTTCATGCCCTGCTTTTTTATTTTTAGTGATTCCATCAGATGGACTCACTCCCACTGCATCAATAGATTCAGTGTTTATGTGAAGTTGCTCAGAGTCGGTAGTTTTCACTTTCTCTTTTTTGCTTGTAAATAGATTACTTAAGAATCCAAATCTTCCTTTTTTTGCAGTTGTAGAACTAGAATCTGCATTATTTTGGTGATTCTCTTTAATATTTGGTTTCATTGTGCCATACTTTGCGCCATGTGTTAGCAATAATTTAATAACATCTCGATGTCCTGATTGTTCAGCATAGTCCAAGGGAGTTCCTCCAACACAGTCCGTTGGCGATGGATCCACTTTTAATTTCAGTAAAATCTCAACACACGCACACTGTCCTGTTGCAGCAGCCCAATGTAATGGAGTCCTAGAAAGACAACATAGTTAAACTTTGGTAACGTTGCCCTTTGTTATATAATATAATTTCCTTTATCATAGTTTGTTTCAATATAAATATGCATTGTTATAATTAATTTTGAATTCAAACAAGTTTTAGGATTGAAACAGCAGTAGAAAAGCAGTCTACCCAAAAGTCCTTGATTGATGTAAATATCTTACAAAAACATTGGTGCCCAATTTGTTTTATTTTATGGGACATAATTTCCAGTTGGTGAAAGGGATAACAAATCGTAGTTGTATGCATTGTTTTTTTCATTCATAGCACATATTGGGGACAGAATATCTCTTAACAAGGGAATTAATATTCACTGTCTGTGAGGGGGGATAATTCACATCACATATTGGGAGGAGGAAATCTGTTCTGGAGGGAGATATAATTCATATTATAATAACTACACATAATGGGGACATAAAATTAGCATATCTCTGTGTGAGGGGTATAATTCAGGCACATAATGGGGACATAAAATAAGCATATCTCTGTGTGAGGGGTATAATTCAGGCACATAATGGGGACATAAAATTAGCATATCTCTGTGTGAGGGGTATAATTCAGGCACATAATGGGGACATAAAATTAGCATATATCTGTGTGAGGAGGTATAATTCAGGCACATAATGGGGACATAAAATTAGCATATCTCTGTGAGGGGATATAATTCAGGCACATAATGGGGACATAAAATTAGCATATATCTGTGTGAGGGGGTATAATTCAGGCACATAATGGGTACATAAAATTAGCATATCTCTGTGTGAGGGGTATAATTCAGGCACATATTGGGGACATAAAATTAGCATATCTCTGTGTGAGGGGTATAATTCAGGCACATAATGGGGACATAAAATTAGCATATCTCTGTGTGAGGGAGTATAATTCAGGCACATAATGGGGACATAAAATTAGCATATCTGTGTGTGAGGGGGTATAATTAAGGCACTTATTGGGGACATAAAATTAGCATATCTCTGTGTGAGGAGGTATAATTCAGGAACATAATGGGGACATAAAATTAGCATATCTCTGTGTGTGGGGGTATAATTCAGGCACATAATGGGGACATGAAATTAGCATATCTCTGTGTGAGGAGGTATAATTCAGGCACATAATGGGGACATAAAATTAGCATATCTCTGTGTGAGGAGGTATAATTCAGGCACATATTGGGGACATAAAATTAGCATATCTCTGTGTGAGGGGGTATAATTCAGGCACATTTTGGGGACATAAAATTAGCATATCTCTGTGTGAGGGGTATAATTCAGGCACATATTGGGGACATAAAATTAGCATATCTCTGTGTGAGGAGGTATAATTCAGGCACATAATGGGGACATAAAATTAGCATATCTGTGTGTGAGGGGGTATAATTCAGGCACATAATGGGGACATAAAAATAGCATATCTCTGTGTGAGGAGCTATAATTCAGGCACATATTGGGGACATAAAATTAGAATATCTCTGTGTGAGGGGGTATAATTCAGGCACATATTGGGGACATAAAATTAGAATATCTCTGTGTGAGGGGGTATAATTCAGACACATTTTGGGGACATAAAATTAGCATATCTCTGTGTGAGGAGCTATAATTCAGGCACATAATGGGGACATAAAATTAGCATATCTCTGTGTGAGGGGTATAATTCAGGCACATATTGGGGACATAAAATTAGCATATCTCTGTGTGAGGAGGTATAATTCAGGCACATAATGGGGACATAAAATTAGCATATCTGTGTGAGGGGGCAAAATTCAGGCACATAATGGGGACATAAAATTAGCATATCTCTGTGTGAGGAGCTATAATTCAGGCACATATTGGGGACATAAAATTAGCATATCTCTGTGTGAGGAGGTATAATTCAGGCACATAATGAGGACATAAAATTAGCATATCTCTGTGTGAGGGGGTATAATTCAGACACATTTTGGGGACATAAAATTAGCATATCTCTGTGTGAGGAGCTATAATTCAGGCACATAATGGGGACATAAAATTAGCATATCTCTGTGTGAGGGGGTATAATTCAGGCACATTTTGGGGACATAAAATTAGCATATCTCTGTGTGAGGGGGTATAATTCAGGCACATATTGGGGACATAAAATTAGCATATCTCTGTATGAGGGGGTATAATTCAGGCACATATTGGGGACATAAAATTAGCATATCTCTGTGTGAGGGGGTATAATTCAGGCACATAATGGGGACATAAAATTAGCATATCTCTGTGTGAGGGGGTATAATTCAGGCACATATTGGGGACATAAAATTAGCATATCTCTGTGTGAGGGGGTATAATTCAGGCACATAATGGGGACATAAAATTAGCATATCTCTGTATGAGGAGGTATAATTCAGGCACATATTGGGGACATAAAATTAGCATATCTCTGTGTGAGGGGGTATAATTCAGGCACATAATGGGGACATAAAATTAGCATATCTCTGTATGAGGAGGTATAATTCAGGCACATATTGGGGACATAAAATTAGCATATCTCTGTGTGAGGGGGTATAATTCAGGCACATATTGGGGACATAAAATTAGCATATCTCTGTATGAGGAGGTATAATTCAGGCACATATTGGGGACATAAAATTAGCATATCTCTGTGTGAGGGGGTATAATTCAGGCACATAATGGGGACATAAAATTAGCATATCTCTGTGTGAGGGGGTATAATTCAGGCACATATTGGGGACATAAAATTAGCATATCTCTGTGTGAGGGGGTATAATTCAGGCACATAATGAGGACATAAAATTAGCATATCTCTGTGTGAGGGGGTATAATTCAGGCACATAATGAGGACATAAAATTAGCATATCTCTGTGTGAGGAGGTATAATTCAGGCACATAATGGGGACATAAAATTATCATATCTCTGTGTGAGGGGGTATAATTCAGGCACATAATGAGGACATAAAATTAGCATATCTCTGTGTGAGGAGGTATAATTCAGGCACATAATGGGGACATAAAATTATCATATCTCTGTGTGAGGAGGTATAATTCAGGCACATATTGGGGACATACAATTAGCATATCTCTGTGTGAGGGGGTATAATTCAGGCACATAATGGGGACATAAAATTATCATATCTCTGTGTGAGGAGGTATAATTCAGGCACATATTGGGGACATAAAATTAGCATATCTCTGTGTGAGGGGGTATAATTCAGGCACATAATGGGGACATAAAATTAGCATATCTCTGTGTGTGGGGGTATAATTCAGGCACATATTGGGGACATAAAATTAGCATATCTCTGTGTGAGGGGGTATAATTCAGGCACATAATGGGGACATAAAATTATCATATCTCTGTGTGAGGAGGTATAATTCAGGCACATATTGGGGACATAAAATTAGCATATCTCTGTGTGAGGGGGTATAATTCAGGCACATATTGGGGACATAAAATTAGCATATCTCTGTGTGAGGGGGTATAATTCAGGTACATAATGGGGACATAAAATTAGCATATCTCTGTGTGAGGGGGTATAATTCAGGCACATATTGGCGACATAAAATTAGCATATCTCTGTGTGAGGGGGTATAATTCAGGCACATAATGGGGACAAAAAATTAGCATATCTCTGTGTGAGGGGGTATAATTCAGGCACATATTGGGGACATAAAATTAGCATATCTCTGTGTGAGGAGGTATAATTCAGACACATATTGGGGACATAAAATTAGCATATCTCTGTGTGAGGGGGTATAATTCAGGCACATAATGGGGACATAAAATTAGCATATCTCTGTGTGAGGGGGTATAATTCAGGCACATATTGGGGACATGACATTAGCATATCTCTGTGTGAGGGGGTATAATTCAGGCACATAATGGGGACATAAAATTAGCATATCTCTGTGTGAGGGGGTATAATTCAGGCACATAATGGGGACATAAAATTAGCATATCTCTGTGTGAGGGGGTATAATTCAGGCACATAATGGGGACATAAAATTAGCATATCTGTGTGTGAGGGGGTATAATTCAGGCACATAATGGGGACATGACATTAGCATATCTCTGTGTGAGGAGGTATAATTCAGGCACATAATGGGGACATAAAATTAGCATATCTCTGTGTGAGGAGGTATAATTCAGGCACATAATGGGGACATAAAATTAGCATATCTGTGTGTGAGGGGGTATAATTCAGGCACATAATGGGGACATAAAATTAGCATATCTCTGTGTGAGGGGGTATAATTCAGGCACATAATGGGGACATGACATTAGCATATCTCTGTGTGAGGGGGTATAATTCAGACACATATTGGGGACATGACATTAGCATATCTCTGTGTGAGGGGGTATAATTCAGGCACATAATGGGGACATACAATTAGCATATCTCTGTGTGAGGAGGTATAATTCAGGCACATAATGGGGACATAAAATTAGCATATCCCCATGTGAGGGGGTATAATTCAGGCACATAATGGAGACATAAAATTAGCATATCTCTGTGTGAGGAGGTATAATTCAGGCACATAATGGAGACATAAAATTAGCATATCTCTGTGTGAGGAGGTATAATTCAGGCACATAATGGAGACATAAAATTAGCATATCTCTGTGTGAGGGGGTATAATTCAGGCACATAATGGGGACATGACATTAGCATATCCCCATGTGAGGGGGTATAATTCAGGCACATAATGGGTACATGACATTAGCATATCTCTGTGTGAGGGGGTATAATTCAGGCACATAATGGGGACATGACATTAGCATATCTCTGTGTGAGGGGGTATAATTCAGGCACATAATGGGGACATAAAATTAGCATATCTCTGTGTGAGGGGTATAATTCAGGCACATATTGGGGACATAAAATTAGCATATCTCTGTGTGAGGAGGTATAATTCAGGCACATAATGGGGACATGACATTAGCATATCTCTGTGTGAGGGGGTATAATTCAGACACATATTGGGGACATGACATTAGCATATCTCTGTGTGAGGAGGTATAATTCAGGCACATAATGGGGACATAAAATTAGCATATCCCCATGTGAGGGGGTATAATTCAGGCACATAATGGGGACATAAAATTAGCATATCTCTGTGTGAGGGGGTATAATTCAGACACATATTGGGGACATGACATTAGCATATCTCTGTGTGAGGAGGTATAATTCAGGCACATAATGGGGACATAAAATTAGCATATCTCTGTGTGAGGAGGTATAATTCAGGCACATAATGGGGACATAAAATTAGCATATCTGTGTGTGAGGGGGTATAATTCAGGCACATAATGGGGACATAAAATTAGCATATCTCTGTGTGAGGGGGTATAATTCAGGCACATAATGGGGACATGACATTAGCATATCTCTGTGTGAGGGGGTATAATTCAGGCACATAATGGGGACATACAATTAGCATATCTCTGTGTGAGGAGGTATAATTCAGGCACATAATGGGGACATAAAATTAGCATATCCCCATGTGAGGGGGTATAATTCAGGCACATAATGGAGACATAAAATTAGCATATCTCTGTGTGAGGAGGTATAATTCAGGCACATAATGGAGACATAAAATTAGCATATCTCTGTGTGAGGAGATATAATTCAGGCACATAATGGAGACATAAAATTAGCATATCTCTGTGTGAGGAGGTATAATTCAGGCACATAATGGGGACATAAAATTAGCATATCCCCATGTGAGGGTAGTATAATTCAGGCACATAATGGGGACATGACATTAGCATATCTCTGTGTGAGGGGGTATAATTCAGACACATAATGAGGACATGACATTAGCATATCTCTGTGTGAGGGGGTATAATTCAGGCACATATTGGGGACATGACATTAGCATATCTCTATATGAGGGGGTATAATTCAGGCACTTATTGGGACATAAAATTAGCATATCTCTGTGTGAGGAGGTATAATTCAGGCACATAATGGGGACATAAAATTAGCATATCTCTGTGTGAGGGGGTATAATTCAGGCACATATTGGGGACATAAAATTAGCATATCTCTGTGTGAGGGGGTATAATTCAGGCACATATTGGGGACATAAAATTAGCATATCTCTGTGTGAGGGGTATAATTCAGACACATATTGGGGACATGACATTAGCATATCTCTGTGTGAGGAGGTATAAT
Organism: Saccoglossus kowalevskii; assembly: GCF_978046115.1. NCBI lineage: Eukaryota > Metazoa > Hemichordata > Enteropneusta > Harrimaniidae > Saccoglossus > Saccoglossus kowalevskii. Next base: position 11,164,190 of record NC_140650.1, on the reverse strand, counting down.
TCAGGCACATAATGGGGACATAAAATTAGCATATCTCTGTGTGAGGAGGTATAATTCAGGCACATAATGGGGACATAAAATTAGCATATCTGTGTGTGAGGGGGTATAATTCAGGCACATAATGGGGACATAAAATTAGCATATCTGTGTGTGAGGGGTATAATTCAGACACATATTGGGGACATGACATTAGCATATCTCTGTGTGAGGAGGTATAATTCAGGCACATAATGGGGACATAAAATTAGCATATCTCTGTGTGAGGAGGTATAATTCAGGCACATAATGGGGACATAAAATTAGCATATCTCTGTGTGAGGAGGTATAATTCAGGCACATAATGGGGACATAAAATTAGCATATCTGTGTGTGAGGGGGTATAATTCAGGCACATAATGGGGACATAAAATTAGCATATCTCTGTGTGAGGGGGTATAATTCAGGCACATAATGGGGACATGACATTAGCATATCTCTGTGTGAGGGGGTATAATTCAGGCACATAATGGGGACATACAATTAGCATATCTCTGTGTGAGGAGGTATAATTCAGGCACATAATGGGGACATAAAATTAGCATATCCCCATGTGAGGGGGTATAATTCAGGCACATAATGGAGACATAAAATTAGCATATCTCTGTGTGAGGAGGTATAATTCAGGCACATAATGGAGACATAAAATTAGCATATCTCTGTGTGAGGAGATATAATTCAGGCACATAATGGAGACATAAAATTAGCATATCTCTGTGTGAGGAGGTATAATTCAGGCACATAATGGGGACATAAAATTAGCATATCCCCATGTGAGGGGGTATAATTCAGGCACATAATGGGGACATGACATTAGCATATCTCTGTGTGAGGGGGTATAATTCAGACACATAATGAGGACATTACATTAGCATATCTCTGTGTGAGGGGGTATAATTCAGGCACATATTGGGGACATGACATTAGCATATCTCTATATGAGGGGGTATAATTCAGGCACTTATTGGGACATAAAATTAGCATATCTCTGTGTGAGGGGGTATAATTCAGGCACATATTGGGGACATAAAATTAGCATATCTCTGTGTGAGGGGTATAATTCAGACACATATTGGGACATAAAATTAGCATATCTCTGTGTGAGGGGGTATAATTCAGGCACATATTGGGGACATAAAATTAGCATATCTCTGTGTGAGGGGGTATAATTCAGACACATAATGGGGACATAAAATTAGCATATCTCTGTGTGAGGAGGTATAATTCAGGCACATATTGGGGACATAAAATTAACATATCTCTGTGTGAGGAGGTATAATTCAGGCACATAATGGGAACATAAAATTAGCATATCTCTGTGTGAGGGGGTATAATTCAGGTACATAATGGGGACATAAAATTAGCATATCTGTGTGTGAGGAGGTATAATTCAGGCACATAATGGGAACATAAAATTAGCATATCTCTGTGTGAGGGAGTATCATTCAGACACATTGGGGACATAAAATTAGCATATCTCTGTGTGAGAGGGTATAATTCAGGCACACATTGGGGACATAAAATTAGCATATCTCTGTGTGAGAGAGGGTATAATTCAGGCACATATTGGGGACATGACATTAGCATATCTCTGTGTGAGGGGGTATAATTCAGGCACATAATGGGGACATAAAATTAACATATCTGTGTGTGAGGGGGTATAATTCAGGTACATAATGGGGACATAAAATTAGCATATCTGTGTGTGAGGAGGTATAATTCAGGCACATAATGGGAACATAAAATTAGCATATCTCTGTGTGAGGGAGTATCATTCAGACACATTGGGGACATAAAATTAGCATATCTCTGTGTGAGGAGGTATAATTCAGGTACATAATGGGGACATAAGATTAGCATATCTCTGTGTGAGGGGGTATAATTCAGGCACATATTGGGGACATGACATTAGCATATCTCTGTGTGAGGGGGTATAATTCAGGCACATAATGGGGACATAAAATTAACATATCTGTGTGTGAGGGGGTATAATTCAGGCACATAATGGGGACATAAAATTAGCATATCTCTGTGTGAGGGGGTATAATTCAGGCACATATTGGGGACATGACATTAGCATATCTCTGTGTGAGGGGGTATAATTCAGGCACATAATGGGGACATGAAATTAGCATATCTCTGTGTGAGGGGGTATAATTCAGGTACATAATGGGGACATGAAATTAGCATATCTCTGTGTGAGGGGGTATAATTCAGGCACATAATGGGGACATAAAATTAGCATATCTCTGTGTGAGGGGCTATAATTCAGGTACATAATGGGGACATAAAATTAGCATATCTCTGTGTGAGGGGTATAATTCAGGCACATAATGGGGGTAGCATATCTGCATGCAAGAGAGTATAATTATTGAAGGCTGAATAACTATTTGAAGGAGGTGGTTAATTCAGGGCACAAATCGAGAGCAGAATAAATTTTTATGTTGCTCTCTACTAAAAGCAATCAACATGTCTGGACTACAGTGTGAATGACATTATGGTATACTTTTTGAAAAAACAAGCAGCCTGTCGATTGAGATAGCTCTGCTGAACTGAAGATATCATTAGAAAATGAACAATATGTAATATCAAAGGAATCAGACTTAATAAATATTACTTTTTACCAAAAATATTCATAAAAATTAGAAAATTAAAGATATCAAAACAAAATGAAGAAATCTGAGAGAGGTCCACCCAAGGTACATATACACCGAGTATCAAATCATTCAGGCTTGTAGTTTTCAAGAAGAAGTCGAAAAAGTAAAACATTGACACAGGCGATGTACCCCGATGAACAATCACTCATATGATATGCTCTGCTAGACAAAGTAAACACTGGAGCTAAAAATGTATTAATTCAGGTATTGAATGGTTTTCGTGAATTCAATCTTGAATCACAAATGTATTGTCAACTTGCATTCAACTGGGGTACAACACATAAAAAAAAAAACATTACATGCTCAAAAATAGTGAGCATAAAATGCAAATTTTAACAGCTGGTGCATTATTTTTGTTTTGATAACGATTATCTGACATCTTATTTTCTGTTAAGATAATTTATGTATTTTATTGGTATGTTTGCAAATGTACACATAGACTGTACTACAATCCTCTCAATAAGTTGACATTGAAACCAAGTCTAGTAATCCCATGGGATTTGGAAGATACATTACAAATGATATTGATTACAAAATAAATGATTTACTTCATTGAAAAAATACAGCAATGCATGTTACCTCTGGGACTAGTGACCATTAAATGTAAAGTAAAGCACTTGTAATAACACCACCAATAACATGCATGGTGACAATAGCAGCATTTCCATCTATTCTCAACATCATAAACACTTAAGGAAGGTCATGGTTCTTTAAAATACAAAATTTGTTTACTAAAAATTTGAACACGTGTTACACGACAACCACCACCTGTTAAGGTTGTTCATGGGTATTTATTTTTATTTATTCAGTTTTGGTAACCAATGAGACTGACAGCCCATTTACAGTTCCCAGCAATTACAATACACTTAAAACTTACACCTTAACATAGTAGGACTGATTATTGAAAATGATATTAAATTTTCATTTTGGTCCAGCCTTCATAAAAAAAGCAAATATAGATGGAACATACCTGTCATCTGGATCCCCAGCTTCAAAGTTGACCCCCTGTATATCAAATAATTCCTTAAGTACCTTGTGATGTCCAGACGCAGCAGCTAAATGCACACATGTCTTACCAGAAGAGTCTATAATGTTCACTAGTCTATGTCCACTATTTTGACATCTTATCAACACAGAACAGCACGGCTCACAACCATTCTAATCAAAGAAAACTTACAATTACATTGATAGCCACACGAATCACTGCAAATGTATCCATCGTTACTTACAAGTCTAAGTCTATTTTCGATTATTTTTCTTCTTCAGTGTTTTTCTTTCCTGAGCTTGTTTCAAATTCTCTATGCTGATGTTAAGTCACCACATGGTTTTGGTGGCCATATTGATTTAAATCAATGATGTGTACAGCTTTGATTATGTTTATTATTATTTTATTTTATCGTTGTTTATCGCATGTATATTTTCACTGTATGAGCACTGGCGTTGAATAGTCAGAGTGTATTTAATAGCATTAAAATGAATAGAACTTTGGAATATATTAAACAAACAAGTGGTTGTCTCTAAGTTTGACTGTATCAACATGATTGATCTCAACTAGTTGTGATAGCTTGTAGTCATAGTAACAAGAGAGTTATGTATAGTTGTCTGACCAAGGGCTAGAACCTGTAATGAATTGATTTTGGGAAAAACATAGGATTCTCTGCTAAAACTTGTGTGATTGCTTGTCTTTTAAGGTAGAGATGCAGGCTGGGAGACTATGTTTCTAATTTAATTACTGTAATTACACGAGTAAAATATACTTTTTACCAATCAAGTTATATATCATTTGAAAGAGTTTTATTTAAACTTTTGAGTTTTATGGTTTACAATAATGCATACACTGATTTTAATTTAAGAAAACTTATTTAAAACTTCTGTTTACTAGGAACATAATGGCTTATTTATTAGTGTTTCCATTGAAAAGTTTTTACACAGTGCTCTTTGAAACATTCACATTTTATAAATCATTCACAGTTAACAGAGCCGCTAATTGGCAGCTCTATTGTTTCTGTTCCAGTGAGGACAGTGAAACCATACGAAGCCATTTACTTAGGATAGACCTGAATAATGACCCCTGGAAATTTCATTAAAAACAAATGAACCGTCTAGAAGTTAAATAGTTTTAAAGTTGAAATTTTCAGTAAAAAATGAAACTGAGATAATCGCCATTTTGTAAAAAAAAGTTTTAAAACGAATCATTCGCTTCATATGTGTAACAGAAACTCATAGAAATACACCATACACCGTAATTTGCCGATGTTAAATCGTCAGGTAAAAAAATTAAATAAAAATATTCACAATTCGAGAGAAACGGACGAAAAATTGTCCGCAAAGTCTTAACCTTGCGTGAAAACTGTCAATTCCACTGAGGGAGGGACACAATTGATTACGTAAAGCCGATGAGATATTCATTTAGTTATATAAACATAGCGAATGCCATTGGGTGGGTTGAGTCTAAATTTACCTTCCCTCAAACCTTTTAAAAAATACTTTGTATGACGCAGTTTCCGGGGACCGCGCAAAGTTAGACGACCATGTTGAAATGGGCCCTCATATTTGACTACACAACGGCTATTCGCAGTTTTTAGTACTCAATCACCCAAACGCCGGTGAAACAAATTCGAAATAAAGTCACATTGGAAGGGGAACTATTGTAAATCGAGGCAGGTTTCATTCAACTACAGACGAGACAGGTTGAACCCTGACCTCTGGAAATACCTCATTCGTAGAGTTCCTTAGTACCAGAGGTCGCCAATCACGGCCATACAGCGTAGTTTGCGACATCGCTACCGGAGCATGCTAGCTGACAAGGAGGTTTTCGATTAAGAAAACCAAGATGGCATCGCAGAGTGCATGATTTTCCCGCGGTGTTTAAAAACAGCATCTTATATTTTTGTTTTTAATTAACCGAGTATTTTACGTTTGTGTATTTTGACACTGAAAAGTTAGTTATCGATGACAGTAACAGCGGTGTTGTTTGTCAATTGCATTGCAATTCTATCAGCATGATAATCGTTACAGCGAAACAACAAATGTTCACCTCAGTGTTAAAATGCCGTTGGAGTAAAAATGTGTGGAAACATTTTTTAGTTTCGGCCACAATGCAAAAAAGCTTGAAATCTATGCACCAAGAAAAAAAAAAAAATTGTGGCCTTGTTTTGTGCGAAAATTAAATCACCCTTTCGACGCTACCTCCTACATGAAAATAAATGAAAAATCAATTAATTTAAGAGTGAAAAAGTTTACTTATCAGTTACAAGTGTATGTTTTGTTTCATTTCGCTTGCATGCTAGAAGAGTCTACGTCTTGTCTTTTTTTTTTTTGTAGTCAGCTAGTCGATCGCGCTTGAGGTAAGTAAACAGAGAGCCAGGACAGGAAGTCGCACACCGCTGCTCCGTAATTGAGGCTAGCAATCATTTGCATATAACATTAACAGTGACTTGTCAATCAAAGAGCAACGCAAACAAACTTTCGGAACTTTTAATCACATATGCCTGCCTCGGTTTCCTATATTTTAAAATTGATTTTTGAGTATGTTCCAACAATGACAAAAGCAAAAAAGCAACAACAAAATTCACTCTGAGCGCCCACGAACCTGCATCTCTCCCTTAAGTGGCACTTGGTATAAGACAACCAAAGCTACAAGTCAGTTTGACTATGGTAATCCCGAAATGTGATTACAGACTTGATACATGCAAAATGGTGTGTATAGCAGCATGTAGTGACACAGAAGATTACTTACCTGTGCTGCCCAATGTAATGCTGTTTTTCCATCTATATCAGTGTTGTAGATGTCACTACCTTTCAACATAAGTAACTGCACATGCTGTGGCTGGTTATGGAATGCTGCCCAATGTAAGGCAGTCATGCCTTCACTGTCTTGTTCATTCACATCCTCTACACTAAGGTTCTGTAGTAACAGTGATATCGTCCTGAAATCAAGTTACAGAGTTATTATTGTATCAATTCAGATCAGATCGTGAAACAAATTGATGTGCATATGTATAATATCATGTATGATGTATGTGTGAAGTTTGATTATGATTGGTCCAGGCATTTCTAAGATACAGGTCTGGACGCACGGAGGCACGCACGGATGGAAGCACGGATACACAATAAAAATATATAATACACAATAAAAATATATAATAACAAGCCATGCATGGCACAGTCCCCATTAGTTATCGAATTTAAGATATATAGTTTTGTTTATAGTAATATAGCTGGAATATAACCATGTCAGGAATATGATTATGATGATTTTTTAACATTAAAATGATTGACATTTGTATCAGATCGTCAAACAAGTACTTGTCCATATTGAGAGATATTGCTCTGGGACAGCATTCAAAATCAGTCATTTTGAATACATCTATCTATCTAACATGATGTATAATGAATATATAAAATTTGAATATAATGCAGTCAAAGCATGTCAGAGATATGGCTCTAGAAGCCCAATCATTAAAACAAAATGGCCACCAGTCAGCCATTTTGTATCCAATCTGAAAAATAAAATGACGTGCATCAGGAACCTGTAATGTCTAATGTATGTTACAAGTTTGAATAAAATCCATCCATAAATGCCAGAAATGTTTGATATTTGATGATTTTTTAGCACAAAAATGGAAACCATTTGGCCTTTTTGAATAGGATTGTCAAACCAATATATCTGTATATCTATGACATGAGGTATAATGAATATTAACAAGCAGCCTATCGGCTGAGATAGCTCCGCTGTTAGCAATGCACATTTCAATTAAAGAAGTGAAGACATCATTAGAAAATGAACAATATGAATAGTATCAAAGCAATCGGACTTACAGTTTTTAACAAGAAGTCGAAAATATCACTTTTTACCAAAAATGACAAAAATGTTCACCAAAATTAGAGAATTGAAGATATCATCACGAAATGAACAAATCTGAGAAAGGTATACATGTAGTGTCTATATATGTAATATCAAAGCAATTGAAGTTTGGGTTTTTAACAAGAAGTCGAAAATATCACTTTTCACCAAAAAATGACAAAAATATTCACCAAAATTAGAGAATTAAGGATATCATTACAAAATGAACAAATCTGAGAGAGGTCCACATGTAGTACCTATATATGTAGTATCAAAGCAATTGGACTTGCGGTTTTTAACAAGAAGTCGAAAATATCACTTTTCACCAAAAAATGACAAAAATATTCACCAAAATTAGAGAATTAACGATATCATTACAAAATGAACAAATCTGAGAGAGGTCCACATGTAGTACCTATATATGTAATATCAAAGCATTTGCACTTGCGGTTTTTCGAAAATATCAGTTTTTACCAAAAATGACAAAAATATTCACCAAAATTAGAGAATTAAAGATATCATTACAAAATGAACAAATCTGAGAGAGGTCCACATGTAGTACCTATATATGTAATATCAAAGCAATTGCACTTGCGGTTTTTAACAAGAAGTCGAAAATATCACTTTTTACCAAAAATGACAAAAATGTTCACCAAAATTAGAGAATTGAAGATATCATCACAAAACGAACAAATCTGAGAGAGGTCCACATGTAGTACCTATATATGTAATATCAAAGCATTTGCACTTGCGGTTTTTCGAAAATATCAGTTTTTACCAAAAATGACAAAAATATTCACCAAAATTAGAGAATTAAAGATATCATTACAAAATGAACAAATCTGAGAGAGGTCCACATGTAGTACCTATATATGTAATATCAAAGCAATTGCACTTGCGGTTTTTAACAAGAAGTCGAAAATATCAGTTTTTACCAAAAATGACAAAAATATTCACCAAAATTAGAGAATTAAAGATATCATTACAAAATGAACAAATCTGAGAGAGGTACACATGTAGTACCTATATATGTAATATCAAAGCAATTGCACTTGCGGTTTTTAACAAGAAGTCGAAAATATCAGTTTTTACCAAAAATGACAAAAATATTCACCAAAATTAGAGAATTGAAGATATCATCACAAAATGAACAAATCTGAGAGAGGTCCACATGTAGTACCTATATATGTAGTATCAAAGCAATTGGACTTGCGGTTTTTATCAAGAAGTCGAAAATATCAGTTTTTACTAAAAAATGACAAAAATATTCACCAAAATTAAAGAATTAAAGATATCATTACAAAATTAACAAATCTGAGAGAGGTCCACATGTAGTACCTATAGATGTAATATCAAAGCAATTGCACTTGCGGTTTTTAACAAGAAGTCGAAAATATCAGTTTTTACCAGAAATGACAAAAATATTCACCAAAATTAGAGAATTAAAGATATCAACATGAAATTAACAAACCTAAGAGAGGTCTACCCAAGGTACATATATAGCAAGTATCAAAGCATTTAGGCTTGTAGTTTTCAAGGAGAAGTCGAAAAAGTTAAACATTGACACGGACGACGACGACGGACGACGGACGACGACGGACAATCACTCATATGATAAGCTCCGCTCGACAAAGTCGACAGCGGAGCTAAAAATTTGAACATAATCAGTCAAATTAAGTCAGAGATATGGGTCTAGAAGCCCATTCATTGAAACAAAATGGCCACCAGACAGCCATTTTGAATCCGATCTGAAAAATAAAATGATGTGCATCAGGAACCCGTGATGTCTAATGTATGTACCAGGTTTGAACGAAATCCATCCATAAATGCCAGAAATGCTTGATATTTGATGATTTTTTTTCAGCACAAAAATGGCCACCATTCGGCCATTTTGAATAGGATCGTCAAACCAATATACATTTGTATCTGTCTATCTATGACATGATGTATTATGAATATTTTTAAAATTTGAATATGATCAGTGAAAGCAAGTCAGAGATATGGCACGAGAACCACATTCATTAAAACAAAATGGCCACCAGTCGGCTATTTTGAATCTTATCTGAAAAACAAAATTATTTGCATTAAGGTCCCATAATGTCTAATGTTTATACCAAGTTTGAACAAAATCCATCTGTAAACAGCCAAGAAATGCTTGATTTTGATGATTTTATAGCACAAAAATGGCCGCCATTCGGCCATCTCGAATCAGATCGTGAAACAAATTGATGTGCATATGTATAATATCATGTATGATGCATGTGTGAAGTTTGATTACGATTGGTCCAGGCATTTCTAAGATACATGTCTGGACGCACGCACGGACGCACAAGGGTCCAAACACACATGTAAGTCCCCGTTTTCCGACTGCGTCCGAACAGGAACTAAAAATATATATTAAAATATCTTAACCATAAATGTAATATTTTTTTAAACAGATTCACCATGACACAACAGAATCCATTGTTACATACCTTGTATCACTGGCATATGTTGCAGCATGCAATGGTAGTCTTCCTGTTTTGTCTGCTATGTATTGCTTAGCACCATTACGAAGTAAGAATACGACACCAGCATACCAACCCTGTCAGCAGAAAACACAAAAATTATACTACACATGTAGGCTTAAAAATCAAAAGTATCAGTTTGAAAAATGTGCCCAGGGAATTTTGAATATCGGTACGATACTCCACATACGATAGAATGGGGAAATGTTTTGTTTTCTGTTTTGTTGATCCAATTCAACCTTTAATGTATGTATTCAAAAACATTTTTTAATAAATGGTAATCGTTGAACATACTTGTTGTAGCAGTTCTAACTTGGACGAGTGCTTACCTGGTAGCAGCCAGAGAGAGAGGAGTTCTAACTTGGACGAGTGCTTACCTGGTAGCAGCCAGAGAGAGAGAGGAGTTCTAACTTGGACGAGTGCTTATCTGGTAGCAGCCAGAGAGAGAGAGGAGTTCTAACTTGGACGAGTGCTTACCTGGTAGCAGCCAGAGAGAGAGAGGAGTTCTAACTTGGACGAGTGCTTACCTGGTAGCAGCCAGAGAGAGAGAGGAGTTCTAACTTGGACCAGTGCTTACCTGGTAGCACCCAGAGAAAGAGGAGTTCTAACTTGGACGAGTGCTTACCTGGTATCAGCCAGAGAGAGAGGAGTTCTAACTTGGACCAGTGCTTACCTGGTAGCAGCCAGAGAGAGAGAGGAGTTCTAACTTGGACCAGTGCTTACCTGGTAGCAGCCAGAGAGAGAGGAGTTCTAACTTGGACCAGTGCTTACCTGGTATGCTGCCACAGAGAGAGGAGTTCTAACTTGGACGAGTGCTTACCTGGTAGCAGCCAGAGAGAGAGAGGAGTTCTAACTTGGACGAGTGCTGACCTGGTAGCAGCCAGAGAGAGAGAGGAGTTCTAACTTGGACCAGTGCTTACCTGGTAGCACCCAGAGAAAGAGGAGTTCTAACTTGGACGAGTGCTTACCTGGTATCAGCCAGAGAGAGAGGAGTTCTAACTTGGACCAGTGCTTACCTGGTAGCAGCCAGAGAGAGAGAGGAGTTCTAACTTGGACCAGTGCTTACCTGGTAGCAGCCAGAGAGAGAGGAGTTCTAACTTGGACCAGTGCTTACCTGGTAGCAGCCACAGAGAGAGGAGTTCTAACTTGGACCAGTGCTTACCTGGTAGCAGCCAGAGAGAGAGGAGTTCTAACTTGGACCAGTGCTTACCTGGTATGCTGCCACAGAGAGAGGAGTTCTAACTTGGACGAGTGCTTACCTGGTATGCTGCCACACAGAGAGGATCTCTAACTTGGACCAGTGCTTACCTGGTATACTGCCACACAGAGAGGAGTTCTAACTTGGACCAGTGCTTACCTGGTATACTGCCACACAGAGAGGAGTTCTAACTTGGACCAGTGCTTACCTGGTATGCTGCCACAGAGAGAGGAGTTCTAACTTGGACGAGTGCTTACCTGGTATGCTGCCACAGAGAGAGGAGTTCTAACTTGGACCACTGCTTACCTTGTATGCTGCCACACAGAGAGGAGTTCTAACTTGGACGAGTGCTTACCTGGTATGCTGCCACAGAGAGAGGAGTTCTAACTTGGACAGTGCTTTCCTGGTATGCTGCCACAGAGAGAGGAGTTCTAACTTGGACCAGTGCTTACCTTGTATGCTGCCACACAGAGAGGAGTTCTAACTTGGACGAGTGCTTACCTGGTAGCATCCAGAGAGAGAGGAGTTCTAACTTGGACGAGTGCTTACCTGGTATGCTGCCACAGAGAGAGGAGTACGACCCTGTACATCCTGTGTATTGATAGATGCTCCCATCTTCACCAATAATTTCATGGTTTCTAACTGTTCACCAGCTACGGCATGGGTTAAAGGAGTCATACCTTGGAAAATTATATTAAAAGGACATTATTTATTAAAGTCACTATATGTAATAATTAACAATTCTGATAATTGCAACAATTAAATATATTGTAAAGTTAAAAGTATCATATGCCAAGAAGCATGTCCAGACACTAAACATCACAGTCTATGGCAGGATCACGGTCAACCCTAAGTATGATATTTGACCTGCTGCTTTGAACTTCCTATTAAGTCCATGGCAGAGTCACGGTCAACCCTAAGTAGGATATTTGACCCGTGGCTTTGGCCCTTCCATTAAGTCCATGGCAGGGTCACGGTCAACCATAAGTATGATATTTGACCTGTGGCTTTGGCTTTTCCATTAAGTCCATGGCAGGGTCACAGTCAACCCTAAGTAGGATATTTGACCAGTGGCTTTGGCCTTTCCATTAAGTCCATGGCAGGGTCAGGGTCAACCCTAAGTAGGATATTTGACCCGTGGCTTTAGCCTTTCCATTAAGTCTATGGTAGGGTCATGGTCAACCCTAAGTGGGATATTTGACCTGTGGCTTTGGCCTTTCTATTAAGTCCATGGCAGGGTCAGGGTCAACACTAAGTAGGATATTTGACCCGTGGCTTTGGCCCTTCCATTAAGTCCATGGCAGGGTCACGGTCAACCATAAGTATGATATTTGACCTGTGGCTTTGGCTTTTCCATTAAGTCCATGGCAGGGTCACAGTCAACCCTAAGTAGGATATTTGACCAGTGGCTTTGGCCTTTCTGTTAAGTTCATGGCAGGGTCACGGTCAACCCTAAGTAAGATATTTGACCTGTGGCTTTGGCCTTTCCGTTAAAGTCCTTGGCAGGGTCACAGTCATCCCTAAGTAGGATATTTGACCAGTGGCTTTGGCCTTTCTGTTAAGTTCATGGCAGGGTAGGGGTCAACCCAAAATAGGATATTTGACCTGTGGCTTTGGCCTTTCTATTAAGTCCATGCCAGGGTCACTGTCAATCCTAAGTAGGATATTTGACCTGTGGCTTTGATCTTTCCATTAAGTCCAGGGGCAGGGTCAAAGTGAACCCTAGGTAGAACTGTCCATGGCAGGACAGGGGTGGGAGTATTTGTCCTCAGACTAATTCCATGCTGAAGCCAATAAATGCAACAACCACAGGGAGATCATGCATCACTGGATGAATGAGAAAAAAACAAACATATAATTTCCTAAATCATAACCCTACAAGTCATTGTCAATGACACGTCCCCGTTCCGTTCATATTTGAGTGACATATACATTCAAAGCAGATCATGACCGAAATGCACCTGCATATGTACAACACATTGTGCTAAATCTGAACAAAATCCATCCATGCATGACTGAGATCCGGTTCTGGAATTGTGAAAATACGTAATTTTGATGCATTTTCGGCCTTAAAATGGCCATCATTCCACTATTGTTAAGCAGATCATGAAACAAATGCACATATCTATTTGTGACATGATGTACTATGTGTGTGTGAAGTTTGAACTTGATCAATCCAGACATGTCTTGGATACGGATTCAGAACTGAATTCTTTAACAAAATGGCCGCCAGTCGGCCATTTCGAACTTGATCCGAAAAAGAAAAAGACGTGCATCAAGGTCCTATTATGTTTAATGTATGTACCAAATTTGAACAAAATCCATCCATGCATAACTGAGATACGGGTCCGGAATGGTGAAAATGTGCGATTTCAATGCATTTTCGGCCTTAAAGCGGCCCCCATTTGGCTATCGTTAATGAGATCATGAAACAAATGCACATACATATTTGTGACATGATGTACCTTGTGTGTGTGAAGTTTGAACTTGATCAATCCAGACATGTCTCGGATACGGATCCAGAATAGAATTCTTTAAAACAAAATGGATGCCAGTCGGCCATTTCGAACTTGATCCGAAAAAAAAAAATGACGTGCATCAAGGTCCTATTATGTTTAATGTATGTACCAAATTTGAATGAAATCCGTCCATGCATAACTGAGATCCATGTTCGGAATGGTGAAAATGTGCGATTTCAATGCATTTTCGGCCTTAAAGCGGCCGCCATTTGACTATCGTTAATGAGATCATGAAACAAATGCACATACATATTTGTGACAAGATGTACCTTGTGTGTGTGAAGTTTGAACTCGATCAATCCAAGCATGTCTCAGATACGGATCCAGAACTGAATTCTTTAAAACAAAATGGCCGCCAGTCGGCCATTTCGAAACCGATCCAAAAAACAAAATGACGTGCATCAAGGTCCTATTATGTTTAATGTATGTACCAAATTTGAACAAAATCCGTCCATGCATAACTGAGATCCGGGTCCGGAATGGTGAAAATGTGCGATTTTGATGCATTTTCGGCCTTAAAATGGCCGCTATTCGGCTATCGTTAATCAGATCATGAAAAAAATGCATGTGCATATGTCCCATATAATGTGTGATGTATGAGTGAAGTTTGAACTTAATCGGTCCATGCATGTTCGAGATACAGGTGATCACGGACGGACGGACGCACGGACGCACACAGGGCAAAACATAAGTCCCCGTTTTCGGACTGCGTCCGAACGGGGACTAAAAATATAAATTGATGAATACCTTGAGTATCCTGATATTCCAAAACACTTGGATCCTGTGTGATAGCATTCATCAATGTTGGGATATCTCCTTTACCAGCAGAACCATGTGCATTGAAAAAACAATCTTCATTATCACTTTTCTCTTCCTCCTCATCGTCTACAAGAAAAAAAGTCATTTATATACTTAATTTTCTGCTCAATAATAATATTTGCCTGGCAGAACGCTTTAATAGCTCAGACACTGAAATTAAATATTTGATGAATAGATGTTGTTGTCATGGTAATATGGATAATTACAGGCAATCCTTATTCCTGAACCTGACTTTTTCTTTTCTGTCATGATTTTCCAGAACCAATTACGCTTTAGATCCAGAGAGACATAAGGCAGCCAGAATTATTTCCATGGCAACACATTTTTTTACAGTATTCCAATATTACTTTACCAACATCATGTACTTTCATCATTATTTATTTCTATTAAAATTATACATTTAGAACCATAAATATTAGAATTTAGTGTTCCACAAAAGAAATATTTGGATATGTTCAAAATGTATTTTCATTATATTTTTCAAGTTTTCATTATTTTGGTAAACTAAATTACCAGCATTGCATGCATTTCAGCTGTCATATTCCAACGCTTTCTCTTGTTTACATCAGACATAGAAAAACTACAGTACAGTCAGAGTGTGAGTTGAAATTTAACTAGCTTTACGCAGGGTTAAATATCTAAATTACGTATTCAGTCAGGATATTTCTCATATTACCAGTAGTAATGTAGGGGAATACTACTAAAAATATAATTAAATTATTGATGACAATATCTCTCGCTTAAAAATTATAAGTTTCTAGCCAAAGCCAGCTGTGTTATAGCCAGCTTGGAAGGTAAGTTATACTAGGACTATATTGTATATTGCAAAATGGAAATAGAATTCCATTCATGGATGAAATGTTTGAACTGCACAAAACCTTGTTATTGCACTTTCACGCTGTTATATCTCATTATGTTATTACAAGCACGAAAACGATGTATAATATTGAGAAAAACACAATGTATATACGCGGGCAGAACACGATAATATCAACCTCCACCATGCATCAGTCAATACAATCGTCACAACGCTTAAAATCCTACTCTGGATAACCTCATATTATTGAACAAAATACAACAAAAATCCAAAATTGCACCAAAAAATAAAAATAACAAATTGAACATATTTCCATACATGAGTGTTATACTTTATTTTCACTTAGAATTAATTTTCGCTATAAATTTTGGCTGCAGGAATGAATGAAAATAAAATCCAGCGAATATACCTTTTTTTTTTCTATATTTTGCATTCAACTCGCCAGAAATCAGTGAAAATAAATTCCATACAAAACACACAAAAATTATTTTTCAGCGAAAATTAATTCCAGCTAAAATAAAGTATTTCACAGTACCTGAATATTTGGAAATGATAGTGAATTAAGTCCAACAACAAAATATATATGTTTCAGCTGACGATGTGCATCAGTTTAAATTACACCATAGCTATTAGGTTTGTTGTCAGAAAAAAATCTATTTTCAATAAATAAGCAAAATTAAATATTAGCCAGATTTGAAAAAAATGGGAAAAACTATACTGCACTTGTCACATTTTTCGATTTATACTCAAAAAAACAAACATCATCTATACTTATCTAACTAACAGATTTTGGAGGGTATACTAATAACATCTGGTTCTTGTTATAAGCAGTATAAAAGTCTTCAAAATTGCACCTGCTAGGCACACAAAAATTGAGCTTTGTTGAAATTTCCAAATAACATTCCCAAATTTGAAGATGATCAGATAATTATTTGTGTTATTGTAACCAAAAAAGAAGACAATTTTAAACGAATTTAAACCAAATATCTTGAAAAGACAAAGACAGACTGTTTCCCCTTATAAACCATGACCTTCATCTATGAAGATACAGTGTAGAAAGACCAATACATATAACCATGTTCAGAATTTATAACAGAAGCAAAATTTAGTCGTCAAAACTGCACATGTTCACAGGAAGTGCTCACACAACGAATGTTTACACGATATAATCATAAATTTTTAGAGATATGCGAAAAGTTACAGGAAAAGCTAGTAAATTGTCAAAATTATGTGTGGTACTCGATCATAATTAAGGCAGCTTTTACCAAAATGATGATTATATATAACTTTCTTCATGCTTTTATTACTATGGATTAATACCTATGTGACACCAAAAATGAAACAAATAAATTGGGGTCATGGGAAAACTTTTCAAGAGTCCAAAATATCATGGTAATTGGTCTACATTTACATATTCTTACTTGTTTCTATGGTGATATTATCTTAGAATTTCGCTCAGTAACATGGAAGGAAATAGTTATAATGTTATTCATAAGAATCCAAATATTCAATTGTTAAACCATTAAAAAAAATTGCATTCAATTCAGTGTGCTTTCACTGCAATGGTATGTTCTTTCCCATAATGCACTGCATATTCATGCAGTCTCATTAGTAGTACAAAATTTGCATTAAACAACCAAATTAAAGTTTCTTTTTTTTGTACTGACAGTGTTTAGAAGTGAGAGTGCTACAAACAACCTCAAATTAGAGAAAATTCAAAATTAACCTGTAAACAAAAAACAAGTGTACTAAAAGCATCCACAGTAAAATGGAACTGGAATTAATATTTGAGTATTAGAGACTTGATCTGAGCAGCAGCGTAAATTTCCACCTGCTGTAGTCAGGACCACATTATAGATATTATTAATGGCATAATAAACTTAACAGGCGTGAAACCTACCTAAACAAGGTGTGCAGACAGCTGGTCATTATAAAGTGTTTATATTATGCTTTTTAGAGAAATGGATATCTCATTATATGTTATCTCTTCCATACTTCCGTTTTTGTATAGAGTAATAGCTATAGTAAAATCTATTGTTCAACTCTCTAGATTGCAACCATTTTGGTTGCCATGGTGATTCAATTTAGTGAATTGCGATTGAATAAAATATCTAGGTCACCAACATTCTGTATTATAAAACATAATATAGAGCATTTCTTTCCACAATTTAACACTTTGCATATTCGCATTTTGTTATCCGTTGTATGCAACAACATACAATGATTGCTGCATATTTTACAAAATTCACTGAATAATAAACCATCAGTTTATAGTGTAACGATGTGATTGAATGTTAACCTCAAGCTGTTAGTGAATCAGCATCAGGTGATACACGGTATATCGTTTCTGATGATGAAAATAAAATGACGCCTCCCGCCCAGAAAGTCAGAGTTTGCATGTTGCTTAATCTGAGATAAGACGGATATGACGAGCCAAGCAAGATAGTATGGGTAGAAAATTCACAGTGCCTCGGTCAAAGACCTTTTTATTGAATAGATATCTGAATTTTCATATAATTGTTTTTTCTGTGTAGACTATTATGTAATTGTATAACATAATAAACTCTGGCGACTAGCGACTTGGTTGCCCATGGCTACTAGAGAATAAATCTTACTTTGAAGACTGTTGCGAGATGATATGGTAGCACATCATCTACCGGTAGGTAACATTAAGATTAAAACTATTATGTAGAAACACTTCAACAACAACTCACAGGGGAATGAGGAAACTAGTAATATAGTAGATCACTTGCCAATAACTGCAAGGCAATGTGAACCAATTTATTTAGGAAATGTCTACACAGGGGGAGGGATAATTCAGAGGACCACGGTTCCATTCCGTGTGATTGTCACACATGTCATTTTATTGTGGACACTAATTATATTTTTGATTCTATAATACTGATAAATAGAAAATAGAACAAGTTGCGGCACCAATAATGTGGTTTATTGTATTGTGTGTAGTTAATGTGGAAATTTTTTATATTGGGTCTACAGTACGTCGGCTGGGGAATCACTTTGCTTAATATTTGCGGTATACCAGGCGAGAGTACCATCTTTATCTGCTGCCATTTTATATTTGTTCTAGGTGAAAGCATTTCAGATATGTTCATTTCTGCGGTATATTTTATTAATTGTAAAGATCAGCTTAGACATGCAGAAGAGAAAGTAACATACATACTTAGAACTATGGAATCTAATTAAATGAATTAACAATTTATATCATTCCTGTGAATCTAATGTTCTAATTCCATTGTTCTGTTTTCTATGATCTTTCACTAACAGGTATTACACTGATGAAGGCACATTTCCTGAAATGTCTAAACGTATGGAATAATTACCAATTGCTATGGTTACCGGTACATACTACCAATTTCTATATGTTATGTTTATTGGTCTTAGCAGCTTTTGCAAATTTTACAATCACTGTCAGTGTCTGTTTATTATATATTTTCTACCAGCGGTGAAATGATTGTGCCAGGTCAAAGGTCATATTAATCATTGTGGAAATCTATTACGACAGTATTGACGCAATACTGTATTGTTATTGTCCAAATAGTGTTCGATCATTCGTTCCGCCATTTTATATAATAAATAACGTCCGAGCCTTCTTGAAAACAAATGTACAACATAAAACTAAGCTAAAATAAATTTTAAGGGTGGTGGTTGTCGTGCCGCGTTCTGTTCAATATGGGACTCATAGCGACGTATACAACATCTGGTGAAATACATTGTTGTTTACATGAAATTTGAAGACGCACTGCGCGACGACCACCGCTCGATCAAAAATGAATATCCCTATACATTGTGTTGCTATTATGTATTTAAAAAGTGAACCCCTGATTCAAAAGGTTGGCAACAAAATAAATAAGTCAACTGTCGTGTTTGATACGGGTCCTTTACAATGTATACACAATGCATAATGCAATTGTTTGTTTACAATGAATTCGAACCCACACAACGACTGTGGCTTTTTAAAGAACTGTAAACCATCAACAAAATATAACATTAAAATAAACAAAGAAAAGAAATGTACTGTCGCGTTACATCGCAACTGCCAAGCCCACCCTAATATTACAGTTGCTCCATCCCTTGCCATATTATTCACCTATATTGGTTAGTTTTAGTCATGGACGTGAGTGGTTTCCATAGTTCTAATTAGTTTGTGAGCCAATTAGCACAACACAGTTAAGAAATTCATGTAATTTCTTTAAAAATCCCATATGATAAGCTGGATTGATGTCAGCATATTTAATTAGTCTGTCGTGTATTTCGATGTACTTACCGAGGTGTTCTCTTAACACCTGTGAATAAGGGAACTCCATATTGTAACGGGATCCCAGGTTACACGTATCGCAAACACTCCGGTCTACATAATGTATCCGTGTTCACGGACAACAAACGCTGCGTTTTGTCCATGGAAGTGATTTTTGAAGTCACTGCATACGTTGCGTTGGTAACTAATGCTAATGGAAACACGGTTAATTCGTGGTTTACTTCATCCGCACCATCTTTGAAGGCTGGATTTCGTCATCACTCGATCCGATAAATGTCCCGTAGTCACAAAACCGAATTAGTGAAATGTCCACCTCGTCAGACGTTGAAACACGAGTCAGTATTGCACTATTTCACGTATTCATATATACAGGCAAACAAGATGGGCAGTTTGCCCTTAACGAACATGAGATGTGTTTCCAACGATATTTTCCAAACGTCAGTCCCTAATTTTCGCACTAGACTGATTTGTTGTGAACATCTATCCCAATATTTCCGCAGATATAGTGATTACCAGCGAAGGTCGTTTAGCTGTGATCTTTTCTGCATATATTGTCACTGATGCACTCCATATTTGCCACCCAGTGCGTTTCAACACTGCGCATGCGCGATCTTCGGTCACATTCACTGGACTCCCTTCAGATTACTGGAACATTCGTCACACGGAGTTTAGCTTTGGGTGCGTGCCTTTGACTGCCAGTAAATAATAACTACGGATATGCCCATCGGTCACATTTTTTAATAATAGTGCGTTGACATATTAAGGGGTATAAAAGCGTAAAGCCACTCAGTAAATTTTCCCGTAATTTTCCGCGATTGCAACCACCGTACACTAGTACTGAACCGCGCATACGTTTATCTTTAAAATGTGATAAAAGATAAAGTTGCAACTTGAGCTCGCAAAATTGAAAAATTGATATATACATAAAGCATGCGATTTTTTTCTTACAGAAACTACAACCATATAAAGTGTTTATATGTATAAATTACTTGACTGGAAATAAAGAGAGTTTTTTTCAAGGAACAACAGAATATAGATTCTTATATTGAAAAGGCAATCCCACTACTCAATGTGTGGGCAGACTCATATTGTGAAGTTAAAATTACGTTAATTTGTTGTCTAATTCTTTTGGCGTCATAATTTTTTCAGACATAATTTTGATGCGGCATTTGTTTGGATCAAATGACCGAATTTTTCTATTAGATACAGACCCCACAATTACGGGGGTTTGATTTTGCAAAGGGGGCAGTGGTAGATTGCCATTGAAATCTAAAAGGGCTAAACTGTTTACAAACAAGCGTCTACCCATGAGCTTTTGCGTTCTTCGCGTGTGTTGTCATCATCGCTTGGGACTCAACTCCCGCGCGTGCGCAGGAGACGATCCTCCCGCTTTAATTCCACGAAACATTTCCGATCAGGACTGAGCATCATGATGGGGAACTAGAACAATTTGATATCACAAAATATACTAACAATTGTGCATACCGAATGGGCACATGTAAACAATAGAGTGGGCGAATGCCAATTCTACGGTGGGCACATGTCAACAATAGGGTGAGCGAATGTCAACTCTACGGTGGGTACATGTCAACAATAGGGTGGGCGAATGTCAATTCTACGGTGGGCACATGTCAACAATAGGGTGAGCGAATGTCAACTCTACGGTGGATACATGTCAACAATAGGATCGGCACATGTCAACAATAGGGTTGCCAAATGTCAACACTACGGTGGGCACATGTCAACAATAGAATCGGCACACGTCAACAATAGGGTGGGCACATGTCAACAATAAGGTATACACATGTCAACAATAGGGTGAGCGGATGTCAAGAATAGGGTATACACATGTCAACAATAGGGTGAGCGGATGTCAACTCCACAGTGGGTACATGTCAACAATAGAATCGGCACATGTCAACAATAGGGTGGGCACATGTCAACAATGGGATGGGAACGTGTTAACAATAGGGTGGGAACATGTTAACAATAGGATCGGCACATGTCAACACTAGGGTGGGCGAATGTCAACTCCACAGTTTAGTTTTGTGTGTTCTATTTTCTCGCACAAAACAACAGGAGTTGAGATTTACATACGATGACGTCATCAGATCAAATAGACGTATAATATTGGGATCTTTGTTGTGCTAATTTATATGTCAAATTTGATATTATTTACTTATTATATGACGTGTAACATAGTACACAGCAACACAATTGTTTCTGAATAATCTAAGCTTACATCAAATATTAGTAAAATACGGTGAAATCATGATAAAGATACAATATTATTTGTAGACATATATACACGAATAATATTATATATTTATATATTTCTGCGGAAAATATACAGTTATTATTTGCAAACAATGTTATCGTTTTTTATGTATAAGCTATTGGGTAGAATGTTCATGATGTATGTAGAATGCTTTACGTCCCCAGAGCGTTTCTTTTTTCCAAAGAAACAATGCGTTCTGGCGTCTTTAAGGATTCTAAATTAGATTATTTATTTATAGTATCACTGGATTTGTTACGGAGTATGATTCAGACGATGATGTACAGAATACACCGTTCTTATAATACATGCCCTCTAGCGACGAATTGCGTCTATGACGTCAGAGATAAGAATTGACACCATATTGTTTTTACGTGGTTTTAACATTTTGTCATTTTGTAGCGACAAAATGTTGAAACCACGTCAAAAAATATAAAATAACAGAAAATACTGTAAAAATAAAATAAATTCAAACAAAATACTCTCTGTTTAATTAGTTTTGATTGCGGGAGACAGGGACGAGTTTATTTCTTTATATGAGACATTGTCAAGACTAGCTTTACCGATGCTTCAAGAACCGACAGATAACAGACTGCAAAATTGTTAGAAGAGACATTTCAAGGGTCCTTGCTGACTCAGCCTGAGGCTGACAGTGTCTATAAAATGATGGCTTACCATGATAAAACTGCCCATCCCCACCAGTGATGCACAAACGGTTTAAACAGAATTGTTAAAAACAATTTTTCATAATATAATTTGTTATAAGTCTAAGTGGCTGGTATAATTCATTGTGACCAATCCAAAAACGACATGACGACATTATCGCGAATTATAATCAATATTAATGCTAGTTCAATGCATCCAATCAGCAAGCCCTTGCTTTTGAATAATTAGTAGTCTGGGCCAATCATTATTGAATATCTGAATTTGAATAAAAGCTGATGATCGGTATTTACAAATTGCTATAAATGTGTTTATACATTAAGGTACAGCTTTCTGCCCTTCACTGTATATTCAATTTATTTGAATGTTAAAGCGTTAATTGGTTCTTGGAGTTATTTATGTCAACTACTATTTGATGGTTACAATGTGCGTGCCAACATCTGAGGGAGTATGTACAAAACGTTCAATATACAACAATTTCCAGCGCTTCTGAATGTCGGTGGTCGTTTCGATTTCCAATTTTTGATGTGAATTTCATTTTCCTAACGCGTGGATTCACCTCATGATTGCTTGTTTTTCTTATTTAGAAAAGAGTTAATTCGTTCAAATAGGGACATTCTCTATTGCAACGTCTATATCCCTCCACAAAACTCTACTGTTTATAATACACTCGACTCACAAAATGGTATTGAGCTGTTGGAAACTGAATTGGTGATTATTTTGTCTAAATTAGGTGAAGTTGATGTAATAATTGTTGGCGATTTTAATGCCAGGTCTGGAAGCCAGCCAGATTTGTTTTAAACGATTTTCCAATATATAATGATGATAGTTTCAACATTCCACGTGCCTCTAAAGACACTGTTTTAAATCCGTTTGGGCAGTCACTTGTTTCGTTATGTTGTACGTTCAATCTGCATATGTTGTATGGTAGGTCTGGTGATGCCACTGACATTGGTGATTTTACATGTCTTTCTAGTAATGGTGCTAGTCTTGTCGACTATGTACTAGTTTCGTCACCCTTGTTTTCAAAAACAACAAATTTTTGTATTCGATTGCGCACTGAATCCGACCACATGCCACTCTCATTTAAAATGCCAATTCAATATGGATTACCATCAACCGTTGCTGATGACAACACAGAACATACCAGTAGTTTTACACAATATGTATGGAAGCCAGAAAATTCCAATTCTTTTGTTTAAAATCTAGAAAATGACATGGTTTGATTTGGAGTGTAAACAACTTAAAGCAGAAAAATACAGGTTGTTACGTTTGTTTCGCAACTCATCTAATATGCAAGATTTACATAACTACCATACAATCCGTAACAGGTTAAAAAATATGTGCCGTGATAAATTACGCCATTACTAAACACAATTAAGTTTACGTCTAACTCGTACCCAAGATAAGTCATTTTGGTCAACGCTTAGACAGATAAATTACACTAAAAGTCATGTTACTGGGTCACCAGGGCCATCTATAAATCCCTCAAAAATGAATATTTCAGTACCCCTTTTTCACAAAATGAATCCAATAATGACTTTGCTTTGGCAAATGACCTGGAAAATGTAATCACTAAAGTTGACTATTTTCTTCCAGGTGATATGGAAATCAATTGGGACATCTTGAATGGTCCTATCTCAGATGACGAGATACACGAAAGTCTGAAACATATCAAAAACGGTAAATCAGCAGGTCCAGACAGTCTGATTGGCAAATTCTTCAAAAATGCAGAGGCATTTGTGATCCCCTATCCAAATATTCTTTTTAATTCAATTTTTGATGCCGGAACTTTCCCAATTATCTGGTCAAAAGCGACTATTGTCCCAGTTTACAAAAAAGGCCCGGTTGATGACCCAGGGAATTGTAGGGCAATTTCTTTACTTAGTAATTTTCACCTCTATTTTGAACCGTCGACTTTAATATTGGTCGGAGGCTCTTGGCAAAATAAATGAAGCACAGGCAGGTTTTAGACACGGGTACTCAACTTTTGATAATATCTTTATTCTAAAATCTTTGGTACAAAAATACATCACACGTAAAAGAGGGAAATTCTATTGTGTTTTTGTAGATTTTTCCAAAGCCTTTGACATAGTAGAGAGACAGCGACTATGGTATATTTTGATAAAGGGGGGGGGGGTGACAGGAAAAATGTTCCGTATACTTGCTAGTATTTACTCCAATGTTAGATCGTGTATTAGAACATCACATCAGTATACGGAATATTTTGACTGTCCAGTTGGTGTCCGCCAAGGTTGTATGTTAAGTCCCTTCTTATTTTCCTTCTTCATTAATGAACTAGACATTGAACTACAACAGTCCCCTCACCATGGTATTCAACTTTCCCCTGACCTCATTGAACTCTTTTGTTTATTATTTGCTGACGACATTGCGGTGTTTTCAGACACTGTCATTGACCTACAAAGATTAATTCGTAAGCTTGAGGGGTATTGTGATAAATGGGAAATGATAGTGAACTTGTACAAAACAAAAGTAATCGTTTTCAAAGCGGAGTGTCGCCTAGCCAAATATCAAATCTCACATTACAAATATTTGGGAATTTTGTTATCATGTCGGTTACAGTGGACACCTGCAACGAAGTCTTTAGCACAACAAGCTAAAAAAGCATTTATGGCTATTATGAAAAAAACTAGAAAAATTGGCCCTTTAAATTATGATTCATTCTTTAAAATTGTTGATTCCATGATTTTACCTATTTTAACCTATTTTATGGGGGTTTAAAAAATATGAGTGTCTGGAACGTATTCAATACCTTGCTCGCAGATATTTCCTTGGTGTTTTTACACTATCATCTGACAATTGTGTACTGGGCGAGTGTGGAAGATACCCTATTTTCTTTTACACCGCAAAACGATGCATAAAATATTGGGCTAAAATCATCAATATGCCAAGTAACAGATACCCACGTAAATGCTACAACATGTTATATAACATAGACAAATCGGGGGTGAAACCTACCTGGGTGGCAGACATAAGAAAGCTATTGTTTTGTGTAAATTAGAACATGTTTGGTATTCGCAGAAAGTTGGCAATATTCAGGAATTTGTAAGCGTATTTCCATGTCGTTTTAAGAAATGCCTACATTTTGAGTGGCCTACTGATATTTGTTCCTTAGACAAACTGGTTACATAACGGGAATTTAAGGTTACAGCCGGAAAAATACTTAAAATCTGTTGGAATTTATTCCCATATAGTAGCCCTTGCACGATTTCGATGTTCTTTTCACTGCCTTCGCATCGAAAAAGATCGTGGTATAATTGAGAGAGACGAACGTATTTGCCCTCTTTGTGACATAGATGAAATTGAAAATGAGTTTCACTTTCTCCTTGTTTGCCCATATTACCATGAATTGCGAACCTCATACTTACCCAGTACATTTTATAATACCCCATCTTTTGATAAATTTATAGATCTTGTTACTTCTCAAAATTCTGACATTTTACAACCACTGGCTGCATACATCTTTCATGCATTGAAACTTAGGAAAGAGATATGTGATTTTATTTAAATATTCTGTAAAGTATTTTTTTCCGAATATTCTTCTTGTACTTGTAAATACTTTTATGGGCGGATGGCCTTGAATTTGTAAATAAAGACCATATATATATACATTACAAAAAATCACCGCACTTCATTCGACTAGTCGAACGTCGTGCGAGGATTAATAGAGGTTCGCTGCAAGGAACAAACGCATATCCACATTGTATATGGTTTTTTTCTGTCAAAAATAAAGATCCAATAATCTCATAAAGCTGGTGAATACCATAGTGACAATTACTCGTTCTATGTGTGTTATAATGCTGAATTAGTTGGCTTGCCTTCTTGGTAAGCTTACAGATGATTGAAATAGCGCCCTCTATGCCGAGTTGCTCTTCTTTTTGTGTACTGTGTTGATTTGAGTTTAGCCTATGATTTAAAGGGCGGTAGTCGTCGCGCTGCGCATGTGCGACATTTGTGTTGATATACATTAATTTTTCCATAATTCAATGCGCTTTTCTAATAGAAATCACAAGTATGAGGTTTGACCTGGGCGCCACTTGAACTAATTACCGCCGGTGACCTCTTCGATACCTTCCAATCACCTACAAAATATCCATATATCTCGCGCCTTTAAGACAAATGAATACGATACAAAATTGTATGCATTGTCTATAGTTTGCATGGGAATGATACTTTAGTGTATGGCACGAATATCCCCGAGATATGCCCCATATGAAGTTAAACCGGTCATTTCAGCAACCATCATCATGAACACCGTTAAATATGACATCCCCACATGACAGCATTCAGTGGGTTAAAGCGCGGTGGTCGTAGCGCAGCGCGTGTTCGAATTACATGTAAATAAA
This sequence comes from Saccoglossus kowalevskii, assembly GCF_978046115.1. Lineage (NCBI taxonomy): Eukaryota > Metazoa > Hemichordata > Enteropneusta > Harrimaniidae > Saccoglossus > Saccoglossus kowalevskii. Next base: position 11,137,210 of record NC_140650.1, on the reverse strand, counting down.
CAATGTATTTTACACGCGTTGTATACGTCGCTATGAGTTCCATATAGAACAGGACGCGGCACGACGACTGCCGCCCTTTAAATAGTCTTCGTGTGATCAACTAGTGTTGTCATTCCATCAACACGTTGAAATCGACACTTGTATGGTGCACATACTTTCACTAAAATTATAACAAATTTCACTTTATTGCGATTTGTTTTTCTCGTTTTATTTCTGTCAAAGACATTACAATTGTTGCAACCGTTTAATACTTCACGTCGGAAACGTAACTCTAACGTAAATTATGGCAATTTTTTGGTCGGAGCGCCCCCTAGTATTTGTGGGGAATCACGTTTATTTGGAATGCTCTGATTGGATGGAAGTTTGAGCCTAGCAAGATGTTATGTTCAGATTCAAATAAGCATGAACCACTAATTTGACAGGGAAGTGATACTTATAATGCAGCAAGCTGTTTTAATTTCTGTTGTGTAAGAGTTCTTATATTTTCCTGTCAAATGCATTTATCGGTCCACTGAAATATACATACAGGTATACCGGTTTACCTGTTTCTAGTTGAAATTACCAGTTGAACATTTGCCACATGTCACAACACTCGTTTCCAAGTACCACATCTTAGAGCAAGTAGTCAAATCTGATATTGGCTGGAGCTTTTGTTTATATGGAAATAGTCAAGGTCAAACTCGGTGGTCAGACAGTAATAAAAATAAGCACCGACTTACTCCCACCCCACTATGAATTAAATGGCTGTCTATAAGGCCATTTAGGATGGTTTCATGTTTCTTATGGATAACAATTTTAATTTTAAACTTCTATGCTCTTGTACCCAATCATGGGGATCCATCATACTAAACAACAGGTGTCAATAGTACTAAGAATATTGCACTTCATTTTAATTAAAATTACTGAAATTTAATTACATTAAAATTATTAAAATATATTATATATTTTTGCGAAAATTGACTAAAACCTATGCTCGCAACACTTAAAGTGCGATTACTATGCTTTTCAAATTATTCAAATACTTACAATGAGATACGGCGATTGGTTCAGAGTGCATTTGGGTGAATGGAATGGGGGCGTACTGCACTGAGAAAATGGTGGTGCTGTGCCGCCAGTATTTCCAGAATTCTATCCCAAGAGTCCAAATACGAAAATGGATACTCATTTTACAACAGATTGTCTACAGCCTATGTTTTACATTATATCGTATGAATCGTGTACATGTTTGATCATAGACCTTGTTTTCTAAGGTCTATGATTTGATATTCTGGAGTTTATACGTCATCTTCCCTACAGGGTGCGCACAAGCTCAAAATAGGGATTCCATTTCGCGGCACGTCCACCACGGAAATGTTCAGTATTTTAGCTAAAGAGCGGTGGTCGTCGCGCAGCGCGTGTTCGAATTTCATGTAAATAAACAATGTATTTTACACGCGTTGTATACGTCGCTATAAATCTCATATCGAACAGGACGCGGCACGACGACTGCCGCCCTTTAATCATGTGATTTCTGTCTAATCGTTGTATTAACATCAAAGTTTGGGGTTGTCGATGGTGATCAAATTGTTTTAAATCAAAACTCAATCGTTGAACTTATTTTGTTGTTTTATTGTTTGTTGAATTAAAGTTGTAAAACCTAGATCATTGCTCATCAATATGCAACTTCCTGACATTAGAAATATCGCGTCCCTGACGAAGCTCTGTGTTTCGATAGCACGCCGCCAGCGGCAAACTTTATCAATGCTTGAGAATAGGGATTCGGATGACGGCAGACGCCACGCCGCAGTTGCGCTCCATTGGTTTATTCTAGACAGCACTGAGTTTGACAATCCACAGTCCCACAATCCACGGTGAAAGTGATAGAGGCAGTGTGGACAATCTAATCAGTAATGTACGGCTGACGATAAATAGCTGAAATAAAGAAAGTATCGGATGCTGACTATAACTTAAAGGGCGATGGTCGTCGCGCCGCGCAGGTTCGACATTTGTGTTGATAAACTTTGATTTTCTCACAATCCAATGGAAATTACAAGTTTGAATTTTGACCTGCACGCGACTTGCACTAATTACCACCGATGACTCCTTGGATACCTTCCAATCGCCCAAAAAATACCTAATTAAAGCTTGGTAACGTCTCGTTGATCTGCGCAGGAGTCAAAGTCGACGACCATCGCTCTTTAACATCGCTGTCTAGAAAACACGAATAGCTCAGAAAAAACAGAGATAACGGGGAAACAGTTTGTAAGGTGTCCCTAGTAAGGGTGTCACCGCAAAAAATAAAACTAAACCGCGCCACGAATTATTCAATAAGGGGTGTACATACAACGATGTATGCGATGTATACAACGCGTGTGAAAACGTTACAGAACTCAAACATACTCTACATACAGCGAAATAACAAAATATGCATATATGCATAAATATATAACATATATGCATCGTAAATATTAAAGTTCACTATGTTGGCTTTTATGGTGATATACTAGTACCTTCTTATGCAAAACACTAAATTATTTACATTGACGACTCGGAATCGGAATAAGTTAATCTGATAAGCGTTCTATCTATTTTTAAACTACATTTAATACTAAATTATACAGGCCTGAATTGCTACAAAAATCGAATTTGAATTTCAGTGGATTTGCTGCCCATAACCGACCAATAAAACCATTAAACCTTCAAGTTCAAGAGGTCATTTTATCTTACAGGGTTGGGCAAATTAACATAGATAACCTAGATTTGAAGAAAAACTTTACAAGTTTTATTTAAAAAAATGAAATAACGATTTCTGGGAGGAAATGGAGCTCATTATTTATTTGTTATCCACTCACTCGAAAATGAAGGTAAATTTTAGAAATATTTCAGTTCAAATCCATACAAAAACTGAATTAGCTGTACATATTATGTTGGGACGGTGTGGTACATAAACACGTGCATATCATCTACGAATAAATTGCGTTGCTCGATGCGTTGCCTTCTGAATCGCTTCGTGTAACACGGCTTTTACGCTTTTCGGAATGCTGTGGCGCCGCCAACGTCGGTCGATTGATACAATTCAGTTGACATAGAGTAAATGAATTTGCTGGCATTCTGGACATTTGAGTAATCTTTATATGCTTAATTTCTGTCTGAAATTCTGGAGTCTGGTTGTGTTTACCGGCCTCGAGTCGCCATTTAAATAACTTGCGTAATAAGGTATATCACCATTAAGGTCAACATATTAAATTTCACAATTTGTAAATATTTACACTGCAAATATTTTTTTAATTATTTCTAGCATTTACAGGAAACGCTTCTGAATTGGTGTTCGTGGAAATAGGGATACGAACACAGTAACGAGTAACACTGCTATATCAAACATAAAACTTCAAATAAATAAAACCCACCCCCTATATAATAAAATTCGCATCCAATCCGCGGCCATCAAAGAATCATCGAGAATATTCGTTATTACATATCACATATCAGTTGTACTCGTCACTCGGATGATGTGAGAAAAGGGTCGTTCTGAGAAGACATCTTTCCTTGTAAACGGGAAACTAGTGAATGGGTGTTGATGAGAACAGAACAAGACTACTTGTCCCAGTGAATGCTGAACGAAAACGTCTGGTATTGAACGTTCGAAGACTGTTATAATAATAAAGACGAGTCATTGTTCTAACCACGCCTTCATTATCCGGCAATCGACAGGTATTAGTTGCATTGCTGAACGTTTGTCAAATTACATAAATACAAAGATGGGTTGTTCGCTTTTCTAATTTTCTCATGAATAATTCAAAGCATGTCACTTGACGTTAAAATGATCCTTCTAATACCTGTTATTCCTCTCAGTCTCGATCGGTAATCGCAATAACTCTAATCTTTGACGCTCTTCCTGTAGTTATTGATGTTGTCGGTCGAATCTTTGGACCAAGTTTTTGAATAATTGAGAAAGAACTCTTATCTTCTCGTCAACTTCAGACGCGATGCGATGCATGTGTTTGCATATGTGACTAAGTAAACGGTTTATAAACACATTACACATTACACAATACACCTTTTAATTAAAGTTGTATTACCTAGCGAGGAAGTAATTCACAGCCTCGCTGTGTTTTTTTCAGTTGAAGCCAAAAATCGATGAATATAAGATTTTTTTTTAATTTGTCTTCAAATATTTTAAATATTTTATATGACATAATTCGAACCAGGTTCTCCCTTACAATATTTCGTTGACTCACCTAAATAATTGTCACGTCCCAGTAGCGTATGTCGCTAGGGCACGATTTATTGAAAAAGTGTATTATAATACACCACACTGATGACACTCCCAATGTCCACGACAGACGGACTATACAAAGGAATAGACGCAGTTCTTAATATTTTTGTGATTGGCCATTAAAGGTTAAATCATTCAAGACTATAATGGTATGTAAGCTTCATTTCATATGCACAATATTATAGTTTTTTGAAACACACCCAACAACATCATTATTGATACTGTCTTTGACAAGCTATTGTATGATTGAACGCCACATTTTGTAGCCGCCAAAATTTTTATGTATTTTTTACTTAAAATGTCTTCTTTAATTTTTGATCAAATACACATATTGTCCCTTTGTTCACAGATATTGATAAACAATTTTGAAAAAAATGTCGAAAACAATTTCTGTATGTTGTCTTAAAAGAGTTGTAGGTCATAGGATTGAGGGGCGGAATCATGCTATATACCTGGTTGGGTTTTAAAAAATGCAGTAACATAGATACCAACACTGTAAAACTTGTTGTAATACGACTCGGTTCGATATAAAACTCATACAAAATGATTCATTACTTTTATTTAATCAGTTAATTAGCCAATGAATTATTAAAATAAGTGATGACACCCCAATGACCACTAATCGCTACGCTACACTGGTTAGTTGATTACAGACAGTACAATTAGGTAATGAGCAGACACGAAACATCGATCAAAATTCAAATTATGAATATAGTATTTCTTTTAAATTATTTAATTTGGTACCTTTCTAGGAATTTATTTTTTATTCTCGTGTACCTATATTAATATTAAAGATTCAATATGGATTAGAACATTGATTTTTTAATACTGCAGCTTAGTACCGAACGTACGTTGATGAATACATTGGATTATCGATAACTAAAATCGATGTTCTTGAAGTTCACATGCAAGTATTCACTGGAACAATGGAAGTCCCTATTGCCGGTCTATATACCGCGCATGCGTATTATGTGTTTTCATTCTTTATTCAACAGTGTGCTTCGAAACAAAAACTTTTAGTGTACGATAAATCATAATCCAATTTAACATGCCACATCAAACAACCATAGTTGCGTTCACGCACAGCTCCTTAGCACGGGCAGAGAGGTCAAATTCTTTAGCCCGTGCTAAGAAAACGTGCGTGAACGCTTAGCAGGGGCTAAGGAATGCTAAGTACGGGTTAAATCTGATCCGAATTTAAGACGCGGTCTAGACCTTAGCACGGGCTAACGAAGTATGCGCGAACGCTTAGCTCAGGGCTAAGCGCCCTCTGCGGCGACCTTTGGGTGTGAAAATTGTCCCATGTTCGTATAACGACAATATTCCACCAGTCATTACTACGCGCTCGCTTCCACACTAATCGGGTCACTGTAGTAGAGCGTACAGCAGCTCCAATCGTAGACAAAATAAATTTGGTTCGCTGTCTACGACATGCATTAATAACAATCTGTATTCTGTTACGACCGTTGTATACTGTTTATGTGCATCCAAATAAGTTGGGTCCGTCTTCTCTCGCGTTCCTGTGCACGTCGCTTCAAAATTAGAACGAAACATGCCAGCAGCAGAAATAGAACCTCGCGCGTGTCATCCGTTTTTCGTTCGTAAATAGCGGCTTACCAAAGGTCACCGACTAATGGCACCCCTTAGCCCGTGCTAACGACTGGCCCTCCCTGTGCGTGGACGCAAGTGGGTCTAGCCGAAATGCAAATATGCTAGATAAACCTAAATCAGCTTAAATCTTAGCCCGTACTTCGTGTAACGTGAACACAACTCATATTGCATCTATAACTAAAGTGTTTTCAGATTTAACCCGTACTTAGCATTCCTTAGCCCGTGCTAAGCGTTCACGCACGTTTGCTTAGCACGGGCTAAGGAATTTGACCTCTTAGCCCGTGCTAAGGAGCTGTGCGCGAACGCAACTATTAGTCGAATTAGCAGAACATCGTTTGTTATTTACATATTCTTCATGATATTTACATATGTGATATGTGATATGACATGTAAATTGTCACTTAGTTGTGAGATGTGATATACTAGTATCTGACATTTAAAAGGCTCCCAATTTTGATTAATAATTAACGAATGAATTATTTGATTCGCGTTAAATCATCATTGATAATCTATCCATGGATGTTTCGATTAAAAATTACACAGTAATTGAACCTGTAACAATCACGAGAAATATGTCTTCTTGGAAATTTATTCAGTATCATGGTCCAATAATTTTAGTGTGTAGAAAAATAATGACAAATAGAATCATCATACAAAAACGGATCCAAAATATAAATGGTAAAAAGACATTTACCAGTCTACACGTTATTCTGGCTTACAAACAAGTTCACGTGTAAGATTTGGACACATTCCCGTCGTGATTCCCGCGAGTTGTTCGCGACGGCACAATCCCATATATACCTCGCTTTTTTCAGTTACGATAAATTCAAAACTTCCACTACAGATACTAGAGCATGTTAACGTCATTGGTATAATAAATTAAGTACATACAAATTATCAAAAACTATTATACAGTGTTTCGTCATAGTAATTGAACCGATTTACTTCCTGGACGGTAACCATTCGCTTTGTGTTCATGTGACAGATATTCAACGCATGGTTATGAAGATGTTGTGACTTACCATGTCATGAAAGTTTACAGCAATGTAGCCACATTTATGTCTGAATGTTTAAAGGGTGGTAGTCGTCGCGCAGCGCTTGTTCGAATTACATGTAAATAAACAAAGTATTTTGGCACGCGTTGTATACGTCGCTATGAAAGCGACGCGACGACCACCGCCCTTTAATTTATTTTAGCTTTGTTTTATGTTGTACAGTCGTTTTCATGAACGCTCGAACGTTATTTGTTATAAAATGGCGGAACGAATGATCGTCGTAATAGATGTCCACAACGATTAATATGACCTTTGACCTAGCACAATCATTTCACAGCTGGTAGAAAATACATACGTATATACTGAAGACAATAGAGAAATATAAAGAGAAATATTACTAATGGACTTTTATAGGCAATGAATTCGAAAACGCATTTTTTGGATTCAAATGTTATAAAAAGTGTTTTATACAATTTTTCATAAAGTTTCAAAAAAAAAATAAATAAATAAAAAAACAGTATCGTTTTATTGGTAAAGGCAACTTTTTGTGCAAGGAAGCCCCGACTCCGGTATTCGTCGCACCGCCCAATACCCGATGACAACTTAACATAACACTGCGTATCAATGTTTATTTGTACAGCTAACAAGTGTGCGTATAGATGTACATATTTTGACATGTGTGGACTTTGTATGTTAACGGATTAGTAGCAGCGATGGTGACTTCTCAGGGAATCTAGCATAGTGCGTGATTCTAGCCTCAAGTGATGCCCGGTCGGCACGTGGCATGTGAGAGCCAATGGATACCCAATGTCAAGGCATCCGGGGTCACGTGGTTGAACAATCCCTTATTCCAAGAGGACAGTTGTAAGAGTAGACATGAATATGATGTTTAATTGCTTCTGACATCACCGTCGCGTAAGCTGTGTGTGATAATACTTACAAATCTAAAATATATCTTGATAGGAAACATTTAGATACATAAAACATAGTTACAAAAATTAAATAAAATATAATCATACATTCGTCGATACTTTGTGAATACAATATAGACTTTCTGAATTGCTTTCATACAAATTTTCTGAAAATATTTTATTTACAAGATAAACGATTACGTAAATGGTCGGAACTATTTTCACTATTCACTTGTGGCCTCGCCAATTATAATTCAGAACGGGTAAAAAATCGTTTCCATGGAAATTCAGTTTGTACCCGTTACAAAGGTATGAGCTGCTTTTTGTCACCGGTATGTATTTGTTTAAAGCGGGAGGGTCGCCACCTGCGCACGCGCGGGAATTGAGTCCCAAGCGATGATAACAACGCACGTTAAACACGCAAAGGCTCATGGGTAGACGCTTGTTTGTGAACAATGACACGCTATGGCCATCTGACGCATGCGCAGGTGACGACTCCTCCGCTTTAAATTTATATACTTGTAATACTGAACCAAAATTGTGACACCAGAAGAACATACTTGATGCGATACAAACCGAAAAAAACTGGAAAATGATAACTCGGTTGACCAGTTATTCATGTCTTGCTATCATCTCGTGTTTACTAATTTGGCATCACATAGGTTATTTTTGTCCTGTATTACAAGGATAAGAATACGAAAAAAATGCTCATTCAAATCTAGATTGTGAACTCTCGCGAGATGAACTCCACTATTCCACTCTTACCATTGTCTGAGTGTGTAAAACAAAGTGAGTCCATTAAAAGTTTGTTTATATATATATATGTATATATATTAAATTTTATTTTACTGTTGTGTTTAGTATCAATTGTGTGCGAGGATTTTTGACAATACTTGACAAATAAATAAGCCTCAATTAAGGGAATATTTAGAATTAAAAACTACTATCTTAGAAGTTTTAAATGATTTAATATTATTGTATACAGGTAAGCAGACAGGTTGCACGCCATTACAAGTGCGTGTAGACACACGAGACACGTTTTATTCGCACATTTCGTTGATACACAGCATTTCTTTGTATTGGTATCAAGTAGGTGTGGTTTTGCGAGACTTCGTATTAGGCAGCTGTGGCAGCATTTGACTTGATGACACATGTGACTAAGGTCAGGTGTTCTTTGCTGAAACGTAGCTGAAGTCACGTGTGTCTTGGTGACAGGTAGCTGACGTCACATATAACCTGATGACAGGTAGCTGAGGTCACATGTAACTTGATGACAGGTAGCTGAGGTCACGTGTAACTTGATGATAGGTATCTGACGTCACATGTAATTTGATGACAGGTAGCTCAGGTCACGTGTAACTTGATGACAGGTAGCTGAGGTCACGTGTAACTTGATGATAGGCAGCTGAGGTCACGTGTAACTTGATGACAGGTAGCTGAGGTCACGTGTAACTTGATGATAGGTAGCTGAGGTCACGTGTAACTTGATGACAGGTAGCTGAAGTCATGTGTGTCTTGGTGATATGCAGCTGAGGTCACGTGTAACTTGGTGACAGGTACCTGAGGTCACGTGTAACTTGATGGCAGTTAGCTGAGGTCACGTGTAACTTGATGACAGGTAGCTGAAGTCACGTGTGACTTGATGACAGGTAGCTGAAGTCACGTGTAACTGGATGACATGTAAATGAGGTCAGGTAAGACTTGGTGACATGTAGCTAAGGTCATGTGTTTTTGGACGACATGTAACTGAGGTCACGTGTGATTAGGTGACAGATGGTTGTTTTCGGTTGTTATTGCGTTTATGTTGTGGTCATTGTAGTGCGCCATCGTCGGTCCACAAGAAACATGCGAGATAGAGTCTCTTCTCTCATGTTGCGTTTTGCTGGCTTCAATCGAACTTGTTTCCCTGTCATATATACCTCTACATTTATAACAAAACAGCAATTTTCGAAATGCACGCCTGAAGTCTGAGTTAAACGCGTAAATGAATGGATTAATACAACTGTTGATGTACCCTAACCAAACCGATATTGTAAACAAAGTAACAGGTACACATCCAAAACAATAAGGATCGATGATGTTAAGAATGAAGAATGGTAGCCAACAAAGTATGAACACTCCTACAATTATTGCCAGTGTTTTAGCTGCTTTCCTTTCACGGGTCATTGAAAATCTTTTTTTCCCATCCTTAGCGCTCAACACTTTCATTCTTTTCGCTGTATCTTCTTGTGCGTGTATTTTTTGTTGGTGTTTCTTTGCCACGCAAAATATTTTGGCATACGTGAATAGTATGACAATTGTCGGCACATAGAAAGAAATCAATGATGATACTAACGCATATGTTGGGTTTAAGAGCAACACACAGAAATATGGGTCATCGTACAAGTCCCGATGGCGGTCGTCTTCGTGAAGTCCGAGAATTACTGGTACCACGGATATCAGTACTGATACAACGTATGTGACTGTTATCATAATGGAGGCTGTCAATGGCGTCATTCGGCGGTAGTAAGTGAACGGCGAAGTAATGGCGAGGTATCGATCCAGAGATATCATACACAGGTTTATTATACTCGCTGTGCAGCATAACACATCTAAGCAGACGTATATATTACAGAAAATAGTACCAAACGACCAATATCCTAAGACTTGATTGGCAGCACTAAACGGCATAACTACGGTAGCTATGGTCAGATCTGACACTGCCAATGAGACTATGAAATAGTTTGTAACAGTTCGCAGACGACGGAAAGATACCACTGAACATATCACCAGAATATTGCCAAGAACTGTCACTAGTATTATAGCGTAGAGCAAAGTTCCTACTGTTAGCTGATATCCGATATTAGGATAATCCACGGTGGAAGACAGCGTATCGTTGTCGATGTAGCTATCCATTGTACTTTATGCGTAGTTCACGCCGTACTCGGCCGTGCAGGACGCAAGGCGTTACCTGTGTGGAAATAAAACAAAAGTATGACACATCTGTCAAGTTGTTGGAAACAATTCAAACAAATAATGTCAGTTTACAAATAGTTTGTAAACATGATAACAAATTACCTCAAATCAAGAATCGATATATTCACTCTGACGTCACACACGAACTGGGAGATGAAACCTACTTGGTAACACACACTTGAAGACATAGCGTTGTTCACATGTCATATGAGACAGACAACGAAGGAATTTTTTATGGGAACCTCATTAATAATACAAACATAACAAATAAATATGGGCAGCACATTGGTACTTTCACATAAGTATTGCTAGTCACTGAATGGTGTACATGGCGCCAAATGGTGTTGACCCAGAGGAAGAGGCTCGACTTAAAGTCGGATACGTAAATATTTTGGCCTGGAACGTTACGCGATAGAGGTGTAAGTATCGTATTCACATATCTAACGTACTCCCAGAGAAACATTTTTAGAAAAAGATAAAAAAACACACAATCTCAATAGCAGAAATGATACGCCTGCAACACATTTTTTCTAGTTACGTCATTTATCGTGCTGTGCGTTCTCTTATCTCATAAATTGGGTCATATGATCACGTGATCGTTGCTAGGGTATAATTCATGACACTAGTACGTGAAATGTTAGTTACTTTAAATTCAACAAAACGTGCTGTATTTAGAGTAAAACTCGAGCCTTATTTTCGAGATTTGGTATCCATGTAGTCAAGTGGTTCCCGGGTGAGGTTCAACAAATGTAATAATTATGTCTATATTATGGAAGAAGAATCTTATCCCGATTAAAAAAACATCGCCCCATCACTTGGATTTGGAGGGAATATAATATTCTGTCATGTGACTGATGTAGTATTGTACATCCGCGTGTCTTGAGAATACAGACACGTGTAGACTGTTTTCAATCCCACTGTGTGTTTTTCAAAAGCAATATAATGAAAACGCAGTATGCACGGCTACCGTCTCATATATCGTGCAAAATTTATTGCGCTGCCATATCATCCGGTACAGTACGATGATAAATGTAAGATTATGTAATATGCATTGTGCATTAGCAATTGTCGTAGTTGCCGCGAACTTAAAACAACATAGTTAGTAATGTTTTTCAAAGCGCGAGTACTCGTACAGTTTCTTCCTTTTTTTGTTCACCGTACATGTCACCGTACATGTCAGTGTGCGTCACATGTCACCATACATGACATAATGTGCGTCACATGTCACCGTACATGACATAATGTGCTCACATGTCACCGTACATGACATAATGTGCTCCACATGTCACCGTACATGACGTAATGTGCTCCACATGTCACCGTACATGACATAATATGCTCCACATGTCATTGTGCATGACATAATGGGCGTCACATGTCACCGTACATGACATAATGTGCGTCACATGTCACCGTACATGACATAATGTGCTCCACATGTCACCGTACATGACACAATGTTCGTCACATCTCACCGTACATGACATAATGTGCTCCACATGCCACCGTACATGACATAATGTGCTCCACATGTCACCGTACTTGACATAATGTGCTACACATGTCACCGTACATGACATAATATGCTCCACATGTCACCGTACATGACATAATGTGCTCCACATGTCACCGTACATGACATAATGTGCTCCACATGTCACCGTACATGACATAATGTGTTCCACATGTCACCGTACATGACACAATGTTCGTCACATGTCACCGTACATGATATAATGTGTTCCACATGTCACCGTACATGACATAATGTGTTCTACATGTCACCGTACATGACACAATGTTCGTCACCTGTCACTGTGCATGATATTATTGTGCTCCACGTGTCACCGTACATAACATAATGTTCTCAACATGTCACCGCCATGACATATCGTGCTCCACATGTCACCGTACATGATATAATGTTCGTCACCTGTCACCGTACATGACATAATGTGCTCTACATGTCATTGTACATGACATAATGTTCGTCACATCTCACCGTGCATGACACATTGTGCTCCACATGCCACCGTACATGACATAATATGCTCCATATGTCACCGTACATGACATAATGTTCGTCACATGTCACCGTACATGACGTATTGTGCTCCACATGTCACCGTACATGACATAGTATGCACATGTCACCGTACACGATACATTGTGCGCCACATGTCACCGCACATGACATAATGTGCTCCACATGTCATCGTACATGACATACTGTTCGTCACATGTCATCGTACATGACATAATGTTCGTCACATGTCACCCTACATGACATAATGTTCGTCACATGTCACCGTGACAGATTGTATCATGTATGGTCACTTTTGACGCACAATATGTCACCGTACATGACATAATGTGCTCCACATGTCACCGTACATGACATAATTCGCTCAACATGTCACCGTAAATGACATATTGTGCGTCAAAAGTGACCATACAAGATACAATCTGTCACATCACGATACGTAACTCAATATCACACAAAACAAAACATTAAGTTGTTTGTCTGGGGTTCTAAAAGTAATTATAGGTATATTTGGCAAGTACAATGATTGTTTTTTTTATAATTTGTAAAGAGAAAATTATTTAAATTCTCTTGTTAATTGTATTACAATTCGGTATGATGTTATTTCTATTTTTCTGGAAAAGTGTTTTATTTTTGTTTGAAAATGCATTACACGTCAATATTTTACGTGCGTGTATAACTATAATTGTATCCAGCATGTTCATTTCTCAGCTACATGTTCAATATCAAAATATATCATGTTAATTCCACCCATTGTTCTTGGAGCTTTTCGGGCTAAATATTGTGGTGTAATTAAAGGTAGCACGCTACTTAAAAGTGATATAACAATGTCATTTTCGTCATTTTTACAAGTGCGACATTTCTTGAAGAAATTGAAATAAAAATGTGGGGTCACGGTACAAAAGAAAGTAAAATATCGGTGACACGCGATAATAAATTATGTTTCTTAAAAGGTACACGTTCATAATCACCATTTTTTTTTACACCACTTGTTTATTTGATATGTATATATTGTCTGGGTTTTATTTGCTGTTTTTATTTTTCATAATAATATAAACAATAAGGATAAGATGAAAATAGAAAAAAAGAAAATTGTCATTAGGTATATTTGCCAAGTTGTTTATTTATTCATTTTTTTAATCTGATTTATTTTTCCAAAACTTATTTTCATGGACTTAGAAGTTCTGTATGGCATCAGGTTGGTTTTGGCGGTACCACTTTCGCGGATGCCCTGCGGTGTTTGGTGGTGGTGGTGGTGTCGGCAAAGCGCGATGCCATACAGACATATTTGTTCACTTATTGATTTTATTTAGCTATATGTTTATTCATCACCGATTTGTATTAACTTTCATATTCATTTGTTTAGTTATTTATCAATTTGGTTAGTTATTCTTCATATTAATATACTTATTTTTGGCCCTCTACTATATACATTATAATTTACTTCCAATGTATATAGGAAATCAGACTAGACTAGCAGTAAGCTATTTTCTGATTTCCTTTTTTACCCAATGTATATATATATATGTATATTTTTCTTACCATTTGTTTTTCTGTATGGCTTACTTTTTTTTTTCAGTGTTTCTTATTGTTATTATTATTATTGGGTAAATAAATATTATTATTATTATTATTATTATTATTATTATTATTATTATTATTATTATTATTATTATTATTATTATTATTATTATTATTATTATTATTATTATTATTATTATTATTATTATTATTATTATTATTATCATGAGATTTTAATAAGACTTGTATCGAGATTACCGGAAGTAGATCACTCCGTTATGCTTACGAGATGCATACTATCGCACACACGGTAGCTTAGCAACTTGGGAACCCGAGTCTCGTCTATTGTGATTCAACTAAAAGGTTGTTTTGCAGGACACAACATTTTTTGGAGAAATGCGGATGCGTCTGTTCATGTGTTTTTCCATTCGTCACTTGACTTTTAAATAAAAAAAATGTTGTGAAACGCTACATCATATTTTTTTAAAATATTAACGTATTAAACGAATAGTATTGGGTGCAACAAAGCATTGAGAAACCTTAATGTAGTCAGTTGATACACCTTTCCCATGAACCACGCCCTTTAGAGACAAAGCTCTTCTGTGACGTGAATGAATGACACGAGGGCACTCAGAACACCGATGTCGTTGTGATCTGTAGTTGTCAATGACGATTATATTTTGAGATAGTTGACTATACTTTAGATAACACAGTCAAACACAGCGGTCGATTTTAACGTCATTGCTACTATCCACTTATGTCAAGTTTACGTCACAGGAACGCTCTGCCACTAGAGGGCGCAATATATACAGTGTTATTGTGCCATCATGCAATTATTTGTATCTATTTATAAAAGAGTTTCAATTGAATCAAGACAGGAAGTTATAATTGGTTATAAGAATGCCATTATACGCGTACATACCCCGGGCACATGGACATTGACGCCAATTTACAGCTAATAAGACACTACCCACGTAGATTCAAACAAATCCGCTCAAAGGTGAATGAATTTGAATCACAGTTATCGGCACGTTTAGAATGTTATTTTTTAGCTTTTTTTATTTTGATCGGTCACTATGGTTGAAGTTGAGAAATACTAACGCGATGAAATTTACATGAGTCTATTTCTTTCCTCGGGGTTATTTTAATAACAGTAATAACCGAGTTTATTTTATTGACAACCGTAAAACTAACGAGTTGTTCAACAATTTCACTATCACTATAAAGATCAGCTGAAATTCGCGTCAAACTGATCGCTTTTTTGACTACCAGCCGATCAAATCCAAAAGGGGCGGGTCCATAATTTCATCAATTCAGCAAGTCATTATTATTTTAAAGACGCGGATCGTCCAATCTGATTAAAATAAGATCCTGGTTGGCTTAATTGTTTTTGTTGGTATTTTCTTATATAATTACTATAATTATTATTTATTTTAATTATATTTTGACGTTACAATTATTTTGCTGCAAGAATGTTTTTGTCGGTGGCTTTCACGAGCAAAATAAATAATAATTATAGTAATTATATTTAAAAAAAATAAGCCAACCAGGATCTTATTTTAATCAGATTGCGGATCGTCGTGTTATTTTGTTCTCAACAATCTGAATAGCACAACAAAATACTCCAAGCCATAAATAATATTTTTTTTTACAAATATATGTTCTCAATGCTCAGTACTTAATTCAGATTCGTTATATGAGACCTCTGCGCTAAAACTGAGAAAGCTTATGGTGTTTTTTTGTAAATGTTGCTCGGAGGTTACACAGCTTGAACACGACTTAAATCTGGTTTCGATGTCTACAGTTGACTCACAACCACAGCGTAATAGCATTTCCCACTGTGCATTGCATCTTATGAGGGTTGGTTATAAACATTCACAAGTAGGTTCTGCAGTCTCGTTTAATTGACCTCCATCTCTCTGCCTCTAGATAACCTTCCAGGGCTATTGTTACGTTTTATTCATCTCCGTGGTTATTTTTCAACATATCTTTCTCTGACAGTTTATCGACCAATCGGTAACTGGGAGAACATATCTTATTGCGATGCCCTACTGTTGTTGAGTAGTGATCGTAGTAATCTAGGAGGAGGGCGGAGGGCGGGATATCCCGCTGAGTTGTTCATTATAACTGACCAATCAAGTACTTCTCTGTATCACATCAGATATATGAGGGTCTCTTGTTGTTGGACCACTCAGGGCTAATGTTATCTACGTCAATCTTGGATCTCTCTTCTCTCTATACTATTATACTATTATATCATGATAGCATTACTTTAATATATTTTTTGTGAAATCAGCCGCAAAGTGAAAGCTGCTGTGTGTTCTGGGAAATTATAATTAATGAGGGTAACATCCCTGACTTTCCAAGGTGAATTACCATAAATACTCTGCATAGTTTCCCCAGGGGTGGCTTCAATTATTTTCTCACGATCTCATCAAGGGTTTGACGGCCCACCTCGACCATAAAACTTAAGTAAGAAATTGCTCTTTGAAATCGAAGAAGAATTAATTTCACGACGGCGGTCATGATCTAACAAAAACTACTATGATGACTCAACGACGTTGTCACAGAAGTCAAACTTACAATCGCTTAGACAGCTTTGTGGGAAAGAGTGTATTATTCAGTGTAACATGCTTGCTCATTGAAAGCAATAACGGCGCATACAAATATATTGTTATATTGATGGGAAAGTACACCATATTATAGACCCCATAACCACACTCACAATAACTGTTTATGGTAATTAGAGCGTTAACATTTTGATAACCCGCCTTTCATTTAAAGGTTACGTATCTCTAAAACCCGGTACACGCAGCGATACTGTACGGTAAACGCAGTGATACTGTACGGTACACGCAGCGATACTGTACGGTACACGCAGCGATACTGTACGGTACACGCAGTAATACTGTACGGTACACGCAGTGATACTGTACGGTGCACGCAGCGATACTGTACGGTACACGCAGCGATACTGTACGGTACACGCAGTGATACTGTACGGTACACGCAGCGATACTGTACGGTACACGCAGCGATACTGTACGGTACACGCAGTGATACTGTACGGTACACGCAGCGATATTGTACGGTACACTCAGTGATACTGTACGGTACACGCAGTGATACTGTACGGTACACGCAGTGATACTGTACGGTACACGCAGTAATACTGTACGGTACACGCAGTAATACTGTACGGTACACGCAGTGATACTGTACGGTACACGCAGTGATACTGTACGGTACACGCAGCGATACTGTACAGTACACGCAGCGATATTGTGTCGGTACACGCAGTGATACTGTACGGTACACGCAGTGATACTGTACGGTACACGCAGTGATACTGTACGGTACACGCAGCGATACTGTACGGTACACGCAGCGATACTGTACGGTACACGCAGTGATACTGTACGGTACACGCAGCGATATTGTACGGTACACTCAGTGATACTGTACGGTACACGCAGTGATACTGTACGGTACACGCAGTGATACTGTACGGTACACGCAGTAATACTGTACGGTACACGCAGTGATACTGTACGGTACACGCAGTGATACTGTACGGTACACGCAGCGATACTGTACGGTACACGCAGCGATATTGTACGGTACACGCAGTGATACTGTACGGTACACGCAGTGATACTGTACGGTACACGCAGTGATACTGTACGGTACACACAGCGGCACTGATTTCAAAGCTCGTGTTCTATTTATCGAATAATAGTTTTAGTCTTCCAGTCTCACAACATCTGATATAATGATATAGGTACAAAATGTACATATTTCCAAAGTATTACAGAGATAATAATGAAGAGATGGAAGCCAATGTGATTTGTTTATATTACATAGTAATGAAACCTGCATAATTCATCGATATCGTCGTTAATAACCCTTCACTCCGGAAAACAGTCATGTATCATTAGTTTCCAATAGGCGTAAAACAACGTATTGTTATCGTAAGGCGGCAAGGTGTGTTATTAATGTACATGTGGTGTAAATCTAACTCCGTCTTATTAACACTGGCTTGTTTTCTCAGCACATGAATGTTTTCATAGCCATGCAAAAATTACATCTCTCCGCCACATACCGATTAAAGTATGTTGTTTTTAAAACGAAATCTGGCGTTTTGACCCGGATGCGTTATTAATATTGTGCATTTCAAAACAATTCGTGCAACACGTGCGTCCTATTAGTTTTAAAATAAGCACAATTGGGTGATGTTTTTTTTATTTTCACTCCAGTAACTAACTAGATTCCACCAAGAGTCAGACATGTCCAAACAATTCATGATTGCAGTTGGGAAGATGTGACGATTTGGTTTTCCGATACAAATGTCCACATCTGTACAATAATTTATTTACAGGTGGGGGTTTTCCATTGAAAACGTAGCTGGGAGGTGTTTTGATATTACAGATATTAAAAAAATGTGAATAAAAAAAGTCAACAGACGAAGGTGAATTACATTTTTACAGAAACCGAAATGTTTCCAGCCCCCGATTCGAAATGACCAACCTCTAAATACAAGTGCCCCTCACTCGAATCCACCGAATAACTTGGTGAAGATAAATTAGTTTCCCCAGTCGATGTAGGAGTCTGTATTCATATATGGTCCAAAATATGACATTTCGAGATCAAAACTTCATTCTCCGGTATCGTCTGCTTTTCTGCCGATGTTATCGTCTGCCGTATAAAACCAACGCCATAAGATATTGACGAATTTTGAATAAAATATCCAAGTGCGTTGATCAAAATAAGTGGTACATTGTGTTTATTCCTTGTAAGTGGACGTGTTTCGGCCAATCAGCTTGCGTTCCGACAAATTTAGAGAAGACAACATCACATGAACTGACGAGTTTTAAAATATGAATGTTGTAGCCCCCCCAATTGAAAACAAGGGTGAATTTGGCGGAAATATTTCAAAACAAAGAAAAAATGGGAAACTCATTATTTTACCTCATATGCATTGTTTAATACAAGGTACAAACAATGACATGACGTTTTTTTCTTTGACGTCACACTAGTCATTTTTTAAATGTGTGAATATTATCGATACTCATGCCGACACAGGAATTACTTTTCCAACTTACACTTGTTTTTATTGAATAATTAACAAATGTTAAAACGAAGTAACGATTTGGTCTTCGTACTTCGTAATAAAAAAAAAACATCAATATTACTTCAGGCGATACCACGCGTTATCCGAGGTTTCAGCGTCAATAATCTATAAGTGTATTTGCTGACATTAGTCTTTATATCTGTAGCAGCTGGGAGTAGTTATACTTCATTACCATGGCAACAAGCGTTTGACATGCAATTCATTGAATGGCTGCGTATTGATTTCATGTACACAGACCAAAGTACATGTCTACCTGATTACGCGTCATAATGTAATCTTGTTACAATCATCGCGGTCACCATATGAATGGTGTGTACCAAAACAGTGTCATGAAAACCTCACCTTGCATTGCTTTCATAATACACTATCATCACCCCTTTGTTTACATACAGAATAAAACGACACATTAAACAAATTTGAAAGAAAATAATCAAGTTCCGTGAGATCGTGTATATTTCCTAACCTAAATAATCGACAATTAAAATAAGTAATATCTCATCAAAGTTACTCCCATTACATCAATAATAATCATACTGTACACCCGTTACATCAGTACTAACCAGACTGTACTCCTGTAACACCAATACTAATCACACTGTACATCTGTTACATCAGTACTAACCAGACTTTAATCCTGTAACACCAATACTAATCACACTGTACATCCGTTACATCAGTACTAACCAGACTGTACTCCTGTAACACCAATACTAATCACACTGTGCATCCGTTACATCAGTACTAACCAGACTTTAATCCTGTAACATCAATACTAATCACACTGTACATCCGTTACATCAGTACTAACCAGACTGTACTCCTGTAACACCAATACTAATCACACTGTGCATCCGTTACATCAGTACTAACCAGACTTTAATCCTGTAACATCAATACTAATCACACTGTACATCCGTTACATCAGTACTAACCAGACTGTACATCCGTTACACCAGTACTAACCAGGCTGTACTCCTGTAACATCAATACTAATCATACTGTACATCCGTTACACCAATACTAACCAGTCTGTGCACCTGTTACATCAATACTAACCAGACTGTACCTCCGTTGCATCAATAAATAACAATAATCATATAACCCATTACATTTGTTAACTAGGACATACATCAATACAAATCGAACTGTATTCAAATCATTATTAACCTGATCATACCCCATTACGGCAGCAGCTAACCAGACTATATTCTCACGTTATACATCAATACCGAACAGACTGTATTCCCATTAGAACAATATTAACCAGACCATACCAGCAATTAATGAGTTCAACCAATTGGAGGCGTTAGTTTCCATGACGAGGAATACTTATGTGTGACCATTTTAATCACTGTAATATTGGAACAATTGAGACGCAATTTCAATAAAAATGCTAATTTTCCACATTTTGCTGCCATATGTAGTTTCGTCATGACAATTATAGAGACTTTGCGCATTGGAAACTTAAATTGACAGTATTGACTTAAACAACAACTGCGTTTTTCTTTTTCAAACATTTGAATCTATAACGGTATATCGACATTTGACAAATATTGCTGTGAAAAACGCAGTAGATTCTGATTATTGGAACCATGAATGTTTTCGTATTATATAAGGACAATTTTCAACATCCAATTGTTTAACACATTGACGTCCCCAAGGCAACATTAATTATAAACTAGCGTGCTGTTAAAATTCAAATCTCGGCAGGAAACTCAAAAAGTGTTGTTTTTTCGGAAATACGTCTGTAGATGTCAAAACAGGATGTTGTTAATTATCAAGTTAATTATAATACTAATGTTCGACGAAAATAGAGCGAACAGAGCTGTATTTACAACAGATTTTTCCATTGTCATTTATCTGTTTAATTGTGATATAGTATATCATGATGATATGTTCAAACAAAAAGAATGACGAATGTATAAATATATAATAGTATGGAGTACACTTTTTGCAGTGACACAAACTCAATTTATTTTCCATACAATGGCTAAAAGGCCAAGCCATAAGAGCCATAAGAACCATAAGAAGATTAGTGTGGAATTTGTGAGAGAAACGTCAATGAATTTCAGACGCCTTTTTAATATAGAAAACAGTCGAAACATTGCCGTCGGCCCAAAATTTGAATAATGAATGAAAAACACGCCAGCAAATCAAGGGGGATATCTTATGTGGTATAGTATTCTCATTCAAAGACAAACGATATTCATTTTAAAAATAAAATCTACAAAAGTCACTTTAAACCTGAGTGCATCACTTGCTATTTAATATTTAAATAAACATTTACTCAGTGATATTTGCAAACAAACACATAAACATTGCACAGCAGCTGTTTAAGTGAATCTAAACTTAGTGGTCAATGACGATTTCGTCACTACACTACCAGAAAATGGGGTCATGCCAGAATACTTTACATCTATAAAGATGATATTTATAGATGATATTTTTCAAAGGAAGTGACTCAAAAGCAGGAAAACACCTGTAAAACATTGATTTGTAATTCGATTTTAGTCACGTGTTCGCCCATTAAAAGAGGCAGTCAGAGAACCCCGAAAAACAAACGTACAATAATTTCAGTTTAATTGAAACCACTAAATAAAAATAGTTGAAACGTTTTGGCATCTTCATTGATTTGACTCTTATTTGATGCATATTGGCATGCCAATTCGAGAATTGAGAAGTAATAAAATAAAGCATAAATGGGTACCTTGAGTGATATCAAACATTGATTGGTATGAGTCTGAGAGGGAAGCAAAGTAGAAAACATTATAGAAAATGTGACTGACTCACCGAGGAAGTTGCCATTACGCGCTATTATTTGATTTGTTAGTTATACACGCCATGTCGCAACAACAATCGTCTGTAAAAGCGATTATTCTTGATTGAGAAATTCCCCAATGTATGTATTATCGTATCACCATCCGTACCATCTGCTGCTAATTCAACCCGCAATTATAAAGTTGGCAAATCACTCGCAATCACGTTTTTTATTATAGTGTTAAATTACAGTTGCGTTATTATTATGATGACTTTTCAGCATTTTGATCTCCGTCATCATATTTATGCTTGACTGTATAAGAATATTTCTTATATACGTCATAATTACGTTTCAAAGACTTCATAGAGTGGTATATTTTGTATAATTTGTCATTTTACAGCGAAAATAACAAATAACAAACAGCCATATGTCATTCTAATACAACCAGAATCCAAATCAGCCATGGTGAATATTATGCAAAGATGACGTAATACAATTTCTGTATATGTACAATACTATTCCGTCGACTATTGATATTTTTCAATTACACATGTTTCAATACCATTTGTCACTAGACAGTACATATACTAATAACATCAATCGATCTAGAGGGAGGTATTGATGCAGATAGGCGACGAGTGAAACTCCAATAGCGATGTATGCGATATTCTAAGTGTTACCGCCTATACGTATCTGAAGTGTACTGCATGTGCCACACACTGGTCCGTGTTAAAGCTTGCATTTGAAGATGTGAAGTGGTGTTCAGTTAATCTAACATTCTTCCCACCAAGATCGAGGTCGTTTTGTCAAGGATACAGTGGATCGGTATTCTTGTATTTATTTAAATTACGTCTAAATAAAAAACACACTATGGCGCCTGCAATTGGAAACACATGATCGCTGAAACAAAACAACACAAAGGTATCACTCTTTTATTTTGTCCTCAGTATCAGAATAAAACGCATTTGTTTGTTTTTTAAGTCCAAGTGGCCAGGTTAGATTACCAGTAATTGCACTGTCGAGTCAAACGCGCAGAAGTTGTGAACAGTAAATATATAAAAAAAATTTTAGAATGATAAACATTAAACGATAAACATTTGACAATCGTCACGTCCAAATAAAATATTCCAAAAACCTATTTATTTCGAGCAATAGTTCTTTATTACCAGTTGCATATGTTTTAATTTTAAATAGTTACTTGAATAGGACAACAATTACCATACGTCGTATATATTACCATACGTACGTACGTATATATTTAGACGAGCATCGTTAAACATTATACCACGAGTGCAAATAAATACGGCCTTACTTGTGCTTTCTGTTTTTTTACAGTCGCCATGTGACCGATGTCAATATGGAGATAAGCTTCAGTTCATTTCCCCCATTGCTTGTAAATTTCACAGAATTTTATAACTTTATAACTGCATATTCAAATGAGCATGTTAATATATGCAAGTTATCTAATCCAATGAAAACAACATATGGCGGATAGCAAACGTATGACATTACCGTACATAATACCGTAAACACTCTAAACCTTTATTAACACATTAGATTGCTTTTTTGAATAATGATCTGTCTTTTTTTTCAATTCAATGTAATTCATTCTTGTCTTAAAATTACCAAATCATGTGAAACTAATTGAGGGTGTATTCACGGCTGTTGAATGTATGCACGGACACGTATTTCATTTACATGAAATTGAATAAGCATGGCATAACTTACAGTTGAAACATGTCCGTAATAACAACTGTATTATGTTTTTCTCGTTTCACATGTGTAATTGCTTCAACGAGTGAATTAGTCATTCGTAATTATTGTCCGTCGAATATAACATCTATTATTTAAATTGGATAACAAAACAAACATTGTAACGTTGAAAGCGTGTATATTATAGTTGTGCGTATAGATTACACAAATACTGTAACTAATCAGTTCGGTGTTGACAGAACTCAGACTGAAATATTCATACAATAATTGAACTTTGAAGAGATTAATAACTGCAATGATTTATAAACATTTGAATTGATACATTTCACCTAAAAAGTAATTAAAAATGTAATTTGAAGAGTTGGTTTAGAAATATAATGTTTGTGTTTGAAACTAAGAGAAAAAGAAATAAAATACTACAATGCTTAATGAGTTATGTAATATTATAATGGAGTTCATGAAAATGACATATTTGATATTTGGTGGTTGAACTCAAAGTTGATGCAATGTTTTGGGAATGGTGCGTTTATCATTGGATAATTCATGCCGTGATTGGTGTGTATGTGTGATTTGACGTTTTGGGTTATATGAATAAAACTTTGAATTAAACCACCACCGCCGACGGGTACACCGCGGGATAGTGCACAGTTCACGAGATGAAGACTTTCGAGTTTGCGTCCGTGTTCCTTGATTCGTTCCTTTTTAATTCGCTCCTTTGTAGTTTTGCGTTAGCGGCAACATTGGTGTATGTAAAATCCTCTCAATCAACATTTTTTAAAGATTGACTAACTTCTGTGTTCGCAATGAGACCAATCATTTTTTTGGCATTTTTTGCGTAATCATGATTTATCCTCATGCATCTTTGATAAACCCAAAATTCTAGGGGTCTCAATGCTATGCTTGTAGCGCAAAATAATATTTTGCTCCCGATTTCAGTAGACAGCGGGGTTACTAGTGTGTGTTATTCAAGTTTCAGGTCAATTTCTAAACACTGTGGTATATTGTCTATTTTAGCCACGGCTTGCATAATGAAAAACACTCTCTCTACCAATCAGAACGACGTACGCAGTTAATTGAAATGCCGAAATGATATACCATGTCGTATATTTAAATATACAATAAATTACGATTGTCACTGTCACTCTATTGTTAATTACCTTCTATATTTACAGTTAGGGTATCTATACCGATCTCGAAATATCTCAGTTGAAGAAATAAATGACACGTATTTCCCGTACACACACGTTAGTTAAAATAAACTCAATAGTCTAACGATAATATCAACAATAGAAAACGAAACTTTCATAATACAGAGCCAACAAATTTGCAGATGTAAGAATGAAGACGACAGGTCATATAAGAGGCCATTCTCAATTTCAGAAAAGCTGTGTGAACAATAATTCATTTTCACCAGAATTGCTGGCTTTCATAATCATATATTGAGCAACATGCTAATACATGATATAACCGCTATGTAATCAAGGTTTGTATGTTATTTGCCGTTTTTCTACTTTAAACAACAGTTTAACATCTGATCAAAACTGTATGCTCACTAAAAATGTGCGTGAGTAAATACAAACTGATTGGAACAGAGATTAATGTCACTATGATAAGTAAAAACACCAACTAACCTAATCTATTCTAATTAATGTTTATATGAAGTAAGATTTAAAGCAATTCGACTAAATGGACCAACACTCGCTCAACACCAAAAATTCACTAAACTAATTCCAACTCATCGTTTGTCCTAACGAGGTCATATTTATGTTTGTAAACACATGATGAAATTAATGGCAATGTTTTGATTTCTACGCTGATTTTAAAAATAATTTTGTTATATGATTTTTTAAGATCGCCAGTAGATTTTATGCACGACACTGAAACTCATTTGTCTTCGTTCTCCTAGTTATCCGTAATTTTTTATAAAACCCCCGTTACTGGCGTTATTGTTGGCTGTAACATACGGTACTGAACGTCATATGGTCACCTACATTAAGGCGCTGACGTTGCTCTAATGAACATATTGAGATCTAATATTGTTAATAATCGACTTGAACAGTCAGGGGTCGCCGAGAATCTGAAACCTAATGTACTTATAATGGAATTGATTAATAAGACGTGATGAATTGTATTTAAGATTTAAAAAATCTTCAAATACAAAAACACAAGTGACATTTAATATTTAACAAATGTCACATGGGTATGGAACGCCATGTATTGTAATACCTAATTCGACGTACTACCAAAGGTCGCGTACATGGTAAAATCATACATATTCATTGCATTGCGTTGGTTTGCTGCTTCGGGGATAGTCAGATTATATGCGGTTTTGAATTAAAGATCAACTCGGAAAAGAAATCCTTATATCCCGTTTCTGTATAAAGACTAATACTAAGGCCTAACGCGTTTTCAATATCCATAGTACTGGTGTTGGCCTTGGCATTACAGTCTAAATTTTATCTATGGTAACTCTAATTTATATCAAAGAAAACAAACTGAAATATCGACTCATAAAATAAATAACAACAATATTATTTATATTATGATATAATGAACAAAAATTGTAAAATCACACTTTTTACATGTAAAGAATACCTATAAGGTAATTTTATATTATTATAAACCTAAGTGCAATATTGTTATTTTTGTATACATGTGTATTTGTTTACAAACAAACGGTAACAGGTAATGGGCGTGTCCTCACTTTTTTGTTTACGCAAACTAACGCCAGCGAAACGCTAAATTTAGGATTCCCCGTGTTATTGTATGTATGCGCTGTCCTAGTTATTAGAAAATTTAACCATTGTATACATATTTAACAAATTAATATGTACATTAAATTAATGAAAATTGAACTGAAAATTTGATATTTTCAACGTAGGACAATAACAGTACTTCGTACAGTATGGCAATCGTGACGGGAATGTTATTTAATAATACAGTGCTTTACAACAGCTGATATTAGGCCAAATAACTGGCGCAAAAGAAAAAGATGACCGATGACACAGTAAACACTGAATGTCGGGAGATTAACATGCCTAGCAATGTTCATACTACAACATTCACTCTACGAGTGTATCACATGTTACGGCGGTTAGTTTACATCCATCCATGCAAGCTAGTCAACAGCTCGCCAAACACATCAAACTCAGAGACAATATGTGGGTGGATGGTTGAATGTTTGATTATTTCTCGTTAATACAATTGGTGTGGTCCATGCAGTGCCAGATTATTTACTTGGCAGATTTGCGGTGGTCAGAGAAAAAAACGGGAACTGTACATAAATAAATCAACTGAAACACTCTGCATAACTGCATAATCGTGCCATGGCGGTCCGTGATATCAGTAAAGTTTGTAAAATAACCATCGTTTTGTGTGTCTTACTGTAACCGTGGCAACGCACCTATGGACGAAAGTCTTAATTAAAACGATGACTTAATATTAATGTACATGTTGAGCGTACATACTTTGGTCGCATTGAACACACTTACCCAGTCCTCAGTACACAGCGTAGACTTGCATTTTATACGCGACGTTCTAACAGGGCAGTATCACTGTGTGCAGTAGGCAATCTCGTTGTTAAGTGAGGTCTGCCTCTCTCACTAACACGGCACCGAAACAAACGACTGAGACTGCGCGAACGTCTAAGTGCAAGAGAAAGTCACGTGAGATTGCACATGGCTATTACGCATTTACACGGCATATATTCTTTGAAAACAGTTTCCAGGTTACATACTAATACTGTCGCCAACCTGTGTGTGTTTATTGCTCCCTCCGTTACACACACAACGTTTCCCATACCACCAATAATCAACTTTGCATTTGGCAACGCAGGACAGACATTGTATTTTAAAATTCACATCATAGTACGGTATGGTTTATATGACGATGAGACTTTAATGACAACGAATGCAGATACATTTAGAAATAATTAATGAAGTGAATATAAACAAAGTAGAAACAAAACAAAAAAACATAAGAAGTTCAGAAGTGTGGATCCCCGGGTGGACGCTAGTGTTCACAACAATACAGTATTGTGCATGAGAACGGAAACGTCTAATGTGATATTAAAGAATAAATTGAAAATAAATTGTCAGCTTTATAAAAGTTCAAGAATGGGTGACATAACTATGACAACGGATGTGTTGATTGGTGGCGCTCTCAATGGTGTGTCATGCACGGCGAGGAGTTACCATGGTGACATACGTAATTTTTATTCAGCTCTCCGTATACCATGTAAGTAATACACCAATTTAAAGTTACGCCTATTACCGAGAATCAACAGGAAATCGGGAAATAAACTATCAAATAGTCTGGTCTTTTTAATATTAAACCGCAGTATTACAAACGAAATGACGTCAGTGCCCTATGTGATTTTATGTGTAACCCCTCGACAGCTCATTCCGTTACGTAATCAGACATGCGATACTCTATATAGTTTATGGTGTAACCATGCTTGTAGTGCAGACTTTGCAAACGTTACTGCTAATAACTTACATCTGATGATGGCAATACAGGGGAAAATGCCAAGGGGTCATCTATGGTGATTTATTTTACGAGTCTGGGGTTAGTCGGTAATCTGTATCTATGAAGACCATCTCGAAATCAAACACTATAAGATATATCTGACACTAGCACGTAGACTATTTTCAAATATGTGAAAGATCCTGAGGGACTGGCCTCATTGATGGTGGTCGATACACACCGAGATGGTAATCCGATAAAACCAATAGTAATTAGAGTCTACAAAAACAGCAATTATATTTGGTTAGATAAGCAAAGACCCCAAAAATTATGTTATAATTGTCCTAAATGCATGTATCTTCCAATGTGGGTGTCGAGTTGAAATCGTACAATAAATCGCGAGATATTAATAAATCGTTATTGCGGGATGTAAAGAAGAAAAAAATCGTACAAGCCATATTAAGAAAACAATATATACAAAACAAACAAACTAAGAGAAAAACAATATATAAAAAGATATGACTTGATTTTTATAAATGCGCGTATACATACGTTTATGGTACAGAACATAAAACGTCGATAAATGCGTGTCAGATAATCTATCCATCTGTATAGATTCTTATGCTTGCGAGTGTAAAAAGGAACTGGTTTCGTATTTTCACAAATTCACAATATCGCAATAGTCAGTATTCAAATAATAAATATAATAAATCATAAAAGTGCAACAAATGACGAACATAGTGGTGCGAACTATAGTTTTCTGTTGAATGTTTCAATAATTATAATAATTTTATAACACTTATAATTATGTTTGAGTATGTTCCCATTTAACGACCCTATATGTCATCCAGCTTGAAATGTATTTCAAATTCTGATCCATGTCATTCATAAATAGGTCACTGCTGGGGGTAAATGTGTCAAAGTGTGAACGTAACATAGTTATCTTGTGTTGATGACGTTTTTCATCAATCAAATTTGACGTAATTGAGATGTTAATGTTCACCAGATTTCTTACAAACTCAGTTATGTATTTATTTACCACGCAACACGCAATATCGCCGCCTAGATGTATCGAATGCAATCATTCACGCAATCATACAAATTCCTCGCACAGATGTTGGGTTGAAATCATCCTACGGGGAATAAGATACAACAAAAAATTCAGGATACTGCCCCTAGTGCATAAAAATTATAAACACCCTGTTACCTGGCAACAGCAAGTAGACTCATGATGGTAAGTAGTATACACTTAAAGAAAAACTAAAATATGTTTTAAATAATAAAGATGAGAAAATAATAATACAAATAGCAAAATACATAGAGAACTGTTTCAAAAAAGGGGAAGAAGAACTGAAAACAATGTAGTCAGCTATATCAAGATAAGGTCATGTACAAATATTCACCAACACAAATATGGAAAACAATCAATTTTGTATTTACCATTACACATTTTTTTCTACTTTAATTTTCTTGTCAGTTTTTATTTTCTTGTGTTTTTTTTTATTCTCACTTTATTTGTTTATCTTTCACACCTGTATTGCATTTTTTGCAATATTCTAATAGGGATACAAACGCAATAAAGATAATTATTATTAATATTTTTACACTTAGACATACCACATTGTTATTGGCTGGTCGGTGCCGCGCCTACTGTGATGTATTTCCTTATTGTATTGAGGTTTCCATTGGGACGGTTATTTAGCCAATCGAGTCGAATACAGATTGAAATGTGTGATAATTTCATGTTTCTGTATGTGTGATAAAGATTCCAAACGCGTACGACCGAGGTACACAAGGTTAAAGCGCGAGACATTAATGGAATCATCAATTCACCCTGTGTGGTTGTAAAATTTGCATACCTTACCACTTTGTATCATTCAATATTTTCACGTTTTGAAGTAATTTGCGTAATGTTAATTATTAAGAAAGTTCAATATCAACGTTTTCCTATTGTTTTGACTGCAGAAATAATCTGCGGTATTCGATACCCCAAGCGCAATCATTTGACTCCTGTGCTTTTTTTGACCCCGGTGTTATCTTTCGACCTAGGGTCAAGTTACATTGAAGGCACATTACGCAAATGGAGCGCAACGCACCATCTTTTTTTTCTGTAACTATTCCAATGTTCGCCATTTTGTAGTAATATGTGTCAATGTGATTTTTTTTCTTTCAAATGTTTGACATTCCACTCGTTGTTAAAAGTGAAGTCGGCGAGATGCTAAATAAAATCAACGTATCAACTAATTCCGGAGATTTAATGTGTGTATTCCAGAAATGTACACATGTAATAGATAAATCATAGTCACGTGATGGTTGTCACATACATCACGCGCGCAAACCTCTGTCACACTTGTCGCTAGTCGCAATCACACGTGTTGCAAAGTTTTATTGGTTTGATTTTAGAAATATACATACTCTCATAAATAATGTGGGGGTAACCCGAAATAGACAGAACGGCGCGGCTAAGTTCACATTTATATTGCAAAACATATGTATTTAGGTCACATCAAGGCTTGGTTTCAAAACATTTATCTTCTAACCATATGTTCGTTCATCAACCGCCGAATTTATATTCTCCCAAACATCAATATGTGTAGATTCGTCCACTGTGTTTCCATCTACCAGTACAACAAGGCTATAGCGGTTGTTTACAAATTCTATTTCTGTTTTATACAGTACTTCCTAAAAAACTCATATCGCTTTTGACAAAACGACCAAAATGCGAAAACGAAAACTCTTTCATAAACATTTGCAAAAACTGTAAATCCCTCCACAGAGTATATTTGCCTTTGTCATAACTATGCTTGGTACCCAACAAACAAAAGGCGATTAATTATTTTTTGTCAGCACGTGTTGTTTATTTTCAAAAAAAAAATATAATTGAACAGAAGTGATCCATTTCTACGCTGTCGGACAAAGACATGCGACACCACATGGGCGACACATCCATATATTTTCAATATTGACCCAAGAATATTATCTCACGTATTTTCCAATACCGGGATATAGGTTGCCCTGATCATATGTGAATGAATGGAAGTTGTTTCACTCACTTATGCAACACAGTATACACACATTTAAACAGGATAAATGCCTAAAAGTTATCTTGTTTTCTTCCAAAATATTTTGTAATAAACTGTGATACATTCAATTACTACATGCATTGCTGCATGGTATATTGTGCTTCTGGGGACTTGTCTATTGAACTATATAATCTTCTCTTCATGCGCGTGGTAGTTATCACATGTCCCCGGGACATGTCATACGATGAGATGCATTTCATCTTCCACCTGGTTCTGATTAAACACACATGTCACATATCCTGTCATGCAGAGACAGTTGTGTGTGGCACAAATGATTATAGTCAGGCAAAACTTAGATAGGCATAATTAAGTAATTCAGTATTCCCAAGTTTTAGTAATAAAGGCTTCTGGGCAGCAATTCTGTAAAATTTTGAATTTTGTGAAAACTGTATAGTTAATTTTGGATTATTTGATCTAGTTTCAGTTTATTTGTTGGATTAATTAGAAGTATTTGATTTGTGCGGTTTAGTAAGCAAGTAACCATGTATATTCTGAACAGCAAATTCCCAGCTCTAAATTCAATTACAATATTTGATCATCTGCTTTTGTAATAATTAGCGAGTATCAATATGGGAGTGTTTGTGAGACCTCACTTAACTAGACATTAATTAACATGGACGTATTCAATCTGTGATTTGATTAAATTCCATCATCCAATACATTACGGCCATTATGCCATAGAATCGTTTAAATTCGAGGAAAATGTGCCCTCTTTTTAATTTTACCATGGGGTGAAAATACATATACCTATATTATACTATAATAATAAGGCAAACTAAAACATCATATGCAGACCTCTTTAGTATATAAAACGCATATCTTTGCGTATGACATGTGTGATCAAGAAAAGGATTGTCTTCCTCTCAAAGGGGTACAACGATGTTCAAACAGTAGTTATTGTTCTGCTATGTCCTGTTAGTGGGCGTGGTGGAATCCCATATATAATGTCACAGCTTCTTGTCATGATTTTTTCATTGCGCCAGGACATGCCACAGAATTAGACTGCCAGGGTATTTATTACCCGACATAAATGTTGGATACCAAATATTTGCATAATAACACAAATAATGAATATTTATAATCCAGTTTTTGAATGACCACAAACGACCGATTTCCAGGTATCTTTTCACCAGATCTCCAAAGACCTGAGGTGTATGATTGAAGTATAGAAATGTTTTTGCATTTTGCAGCGGATTCAATTTGACAGGCTATTCTGTTCACTATCCCGTAAAAGACTAATGAATTTACCTTTGATGTTACATGCCACGTTACGTCATGTATTGCGCTATAAAGTGATGTAGGTCATATTTTGTAAATTTATACTAATTCATAAATTTATACTGATATACTAGTTCTAAGTATATACTGCATGGCGTATATTAGAATGCATGACTAATCCGGCATAACATTCCTCGATGGATTTTATGAATATATAAAATGATAAAAACAGTGGAATCGATACGCAAGTTTGAATACAGCCGCGTCACATACACGTTGACGGATCAAGTGAGCTTTTATGGCCTGATAAAACGCCTATAGCTTATATGGCTTTATTCGTTGATATTTTGAAAGAAATAAGCTTACTCGTGATTAGAGTTATAATATGTATATTGAGAAGGATTTGTACAGAATTTTTAATGGACGCTTAACCTTTTTGAGTAGAAGCACTTGCAATTTTCTACAAGACACTTGCTGAATTTAAATGAGTTGATTATTCAGTGTAACATATATTCATACTGCAAACTCTTGTTTAAACGTACGTCACAAAAAGGCAATGGACACAAACGTCCGCGAGGGGCACTAGTCTGGGTTATTTGTCATTCAGTTGGTCAATTAGGTTAACTATTCTAACCGACTCTCCTCCTAACTTTCATTTGCTGATAATGTCACGCTATTCTTTATAGTTCACGATCGGTCTTTAGAGACGTCTAAGTATACTTACTTCACATTTTAATGCAAAATTAGTTATTGTTTTCAGAGAAGTGTATTATTACGTTATGAGCAATACATGTTATTATGTGTGTATCTGCATGAGTGTGTACATTTCAAATCGTTGATATTAACACAAATGGCATGCGCAATGGTACTAAGGTAATTTATTTTTTGTCGTATGATGTATTTCATTTTATATTATGTAACATATCTTTCAATATTGTATAATGGCTCCGTAGTTTGGGCTTCAATCAATTCGTGGATTCTCAAATAATTGTATTATACAATGTGCAAAATGTTGTCTTCATCTTGCCGGTAGATGTTTGATTACATTTTTGGCAGAAATAGTTTGTTCATGGGTACATTAGAATATCAAAGCTATTTGAGTCAGAGTCATACGTGACTTGGCAGTCACACGAGAGTAGAAAACTAACTTTAATTCTGCCACTATCAAGTATATATCTTGAATGAAATGCCAATATATGCACTATGGGTAAATTGAACCTTCATCTTTATTTCCTTTAAATTACATGATATTCCTGGGTTACTCCTTAAGGCGTATGCGAACTGAAAATTAATGATGCATATACCAGCATGACTACTGTAATTCATTAATGTCGCTTCTCTAGAAAATATATTACATTCCATAAATTGCCCTGTCTCTCTAACAATTACACAATGCTTTGACCTACGAGAAATACTAGACGATAGTATGTGACTCTTGCATTGTGTAACGAAGATCCGGTTAACATAACAACGCCCACGTTCATTAATAGAAATGGTTGTTGACCTAATCGCAAGTTTGGGAAAACAGTACATACGGCAATCGATGAAATCAGTGACTTGTATATACATTATCTAATAAAACAGCATGCATATTGTTACTCATTCGTGTGTGCTTTGCTTACAATTGAATACATTTCGCATATTTTATTTACTTTGCAAAACAATTACGAAATGTTCTCAGAAAATACCCTTGCTGCTTTTGTTTGGCATGCTCTGTGATATTATTATGGATACCTTATATATATA
This sequence comes from Saccoglossus kowalevskii, assembly GCF_978046115.1. Classification (NCBI taxonomy): domain Eukaryota; kingdom Metazoa; phylum Hemichordata; class Enteropneusta; family Harrimaniidae; genus Saccoglossus; species Saccoglossus kowalevskii. Next base: position 11,102,805 of record NC_140650.1, on the reverse strand, counting down.
TTTGTGCTAAATGACAGACATTTAATATCATTGTTGTCTATTCTGTCATTATAAATGTTAGACAGTTCATTTTGCACAGAAAGCATATTGAAGTTTGAAACTATATGACAAATGGTATTTTGTTACGCCATCCTGGCGTCAAACCAGACCTTAACCAAGGTTTTCAAAAGTCGTATTTGTTAGGAAAAGACTCTCAGTCAGTGTATTTGGGTTGCGTCTGTGCCATAATAACCCAGGGTAAGGGATCAATCATTTTTTAAGTGTTTAACCCCAGGTACATGTAGGGTCTATCGATAACGTGGCTGATGCAACAACCACTGTGCTACTAGTTGCCGGTTTTTATTTTTCATTTGGGGAGGCAGTGCACACATGGCGCGATCATTAAAATCATTGGATTACCTATATACCATTCAATACAATACATTTTCCACAGTCGTTCAGTCTAACCACCTTATTCAACTCTGGTTAGCCATATTACGTTACAATTATTATATCAGTTTCAAAGCGGAAATAACATACCCAACCTTGGATCTGTGAAAAAATGTCGTCTAGGAAATGACTGTCAACATTTGTACAAAACAATCAGAAGAAAACAAAAGGACTTACATACAAATACACTACACAAGCCGGTAAGTTGCTTGGCATTCTGCTCAGAGACGCTAAAATACATTTTGTTGACCGTTGCCAAGACAAGGGTAGGCAGGTTTTTTGTCAAACTCTTCCACCGAAATAGAGTGCGGGTGAAAACAGCCTAACAAGTTGAAAGGCGTCCTGCACGGCAACCGAGGAGGGTCACGGACATGTTTTTTGAAAAGTGTTACGTTTTTTTGTATTTTAGTATACAAAATGGGGTGCATTTTTTAAGGTCTCGTAATGTTCAATATTTGTACAAAATTTGGACAAATATATTTATAAAGGACCGAGATCCAGTTCCGGAAGCATAAGTGCTTGAATTCTTTTAATCCATTCGGCCATTTTGAATCAGATCGTGGAACGAAGGAACGTGCCTATGTACCAAGAAAGTATGATTATGATGTATGATGATTATTATATGGGTACTCCTACCTGGGAGCAGATCGCAAATAGTCAAATCAGTGAGAGAAATACACCAGGGCTTCCGAAAAGGGTGAGCACATATTGCTTCACGTATGGCACCCGTCATAGATTATTTTGAAATGATTTCGGTGTTATCGTATTCAATCGCAGGCTCAAAAAATGCCAAAAAATGTTGAATGTTAAGACTAGTCGTTCTTTACAAAAACCCTTGGTTTACTAGTTTAAACGAATAAAAAAGACAATATGTAAAACGTCTGCATATGTATTACACACTCGGTGAAGAAGTTGTACTATAGCATTACAAATAATGTGGTTGTGTTATGGAGGTCAAATAATGAGTCGACACGATTGTCATGTTCTAATCAAAGGACGTTGGTCGTCGCGCAATGTGCGTTCAAACTTCATGTGAATAAAAACATGTATTTTACACGCGTTGTATACGCCGTTATGAGTCCCTATATATCTTCTCTGAAAATTCAACATGTGTGCTGTATAATTTACCAAAAAATGCCTTTACAAATATGATAAATGTGTTGGATATTTCGATTGATATATGTTTTTAAATTTATTTGGGTGGGGATCATAGTGAGGATATGAAATGAAAGATAGCGGCGACCGCAATATTTAAGTTCGTTAGCAGTTGATATATGCAATTATCCTGGAGCGAAAACATCAGAAAACCCAAATATGGGCGTGAAATCAATTATCGAAATTTAGGTGGGTGAATGTTCTTTTGGGGTAGATACTTAACTGAAGTGTGAATGAACCTTTTCGTCAGCGACATTAAATCTGTAAATCACGAATCACACGTTTACTGGAATGACAGTGATTCCTCGGCTAGCCCCGGGCCATTCCTGTATTCCTGTGCAGTAATTAGCGCGATTAGGTGTTTTGACATGCACGGAACGTGACGTTCACTCTGCGGCGGATCAATAGCGCTAATTCTACTCTGTGTTCTTATAGGTGAGTTAATTGATACTGACGATGACAGATCAGATTATTTCTACTGACATCACAAACCATAGAACCGTAAAGATCTCCACTGGTAGAAGCTTAATTTTCACTTTGAATTGGAGCATGACAAAGACGTGGTCAAGGGCGAAGAAAAGATGAATGTAAGGAGGGTGTTTGCTCAGGAAGAAGTAAAACTAAGCGAAGATGCAAGAATACATGTAGCCCCGCCATAATACAATTTATTAACATTCAATTTTGCAAAACTAAAAAAGTCCTTGTTTCTAATCAAGTAGGCAGAAACATTAATTATTATAAATATTTATAAAAATTAGTTGAAAATCGCAGAAATCAATGTTCAATTGCTGATGAATAGCGAAATTTTTTTCAATGATGAGAAACTTAATGTTCATGTCTGTTGTAATACCGATGTTAGTAATTGGAGATTTCCGGAGTTTTCCTTACTGCCTAGGTCTGTATCACAACGTTTGTTCTATTTCAGTGGTTGGGGATTTAAGCTGTGATATCTACCGTGACCACAATGTTCATGTCTGTCTTTTTACCGGGACCGTAATACCGAGTCTCTACCGAGGACTCTTCAAGTACATGCTCTCTGTTGAGTCCGTGATATATTATGGCCAGTGCTATATAATACAATAATCTTACACACTCAACCATGGACAATAATGATTGTAATAATGTTACATTATAGAATCACAAACACATTTTATATGTATATGTTTTTGTCGCATACGACTTATTTACCACTTCCGTGTCACTGAGAATGTTCTAGAACCGTACTGTGTCTGGGTGGAATATTCTATATTTTTTAGAAAATGGTTGAATAGGTAATCGAACACTGTAGGAGGCAATAGAAGGTAATGAAACATTCTAGAAATTTGTAGTAAGTTCCAGACTCATTATGTATGCTGATGTAATGGTCTATTTATAGACAGTGGAGGTATATATAGGGGAGTTGTTCAGCACTGAGTTCAGATCGGAGATCTCATTGAATTGTGTTGGAATTTAAGTATCTAGTTATTGGAGGTTTGGAGTTTTACCGCGTTATTGTACTTGATGTTTGCAGAGTATAATAATACCAGTACCAGTTGAAACCTCATCTGTTGGCTCCGTGTTCGTATGTTATCATCGCCGCCAGGGAAGTCTTTATGTTACTGTTGCCATTTTGGTATTTGAACCATCACACCTGTACTGTACCAATTACGGTAATATTACGTTGCGTGTGACAGTTTTCTAAAAAACATTTTAGATGTTAATGATGGACAGTGTACTAATTTAGATGAAAGAAGACAATGTTTCTTTAAACACTCGCATATTTACTATAGAGCCAAGGCATATGTAAGATTAAACAGATTGTTTACTGCTTAATCTCAAGTATATGTTATTAAGTAATATAATCACTTAATTGTGAATTATTGATGAAAAGTACGTTATCAATATATCTGAAAGTGAAATTATAGACTTTGGTTTCCATGTACGTTATGGTGTTTATGCTTGAAGTAAACTGTCGACATTAAAGTTCTGTATAATGCTCGTTTGGTCGTTCGTGTATAATTGAGATTTGGGTTATTGTTATTGCTGTTATTCCCCCGCCATAAGTGAATGAAATATGGTATTTTTTTGGTCGGAGCAACAGTCTAACATGATCTAAGAAGGTTGCACATTTTGAACATAGTTTAAATCTAGTAGTGCGTTCTGGTGACTGGTACTTACAACCAAACACAGAAAACATCATTTCTCTTGGTGTTTATGTTCCTAATATTAGGTAGTTGGTGACAATTTCTGTCCATTCACTACGTCTAAAGCAATGCTGTACACCACCAGTGGCAGCAACACCTGGGCGAGGACGGCAGCCCCTGAAAAACGTCGGGGGGGGGGGCGTCGCCAACACAAAAATCAAGCTAAAACCCTTTGTGTATTTTTCACTTTAATCAAAATGCAGGAAAATGCCCTTCAAAATGCAGGAAATAGCGTTTCAGAAGGTCCTGGGACCATAGCCGGACTCCCCTAGTAAAGTCACGCCTTCAGCGCGATGGACGGCGAGCAGATCTCGTCCCTCATGCAAAATATCGTGCCGTCGCCTCTGACCACGACACACATATGAGTCAATACTATTTTACAACAAGATGCGTTCAAGGCGCGGCTGGTAATCTGACTGCACGATGTGGCCACGTTTTTCTGACATCCTTCATCTATAATGCCCAGTCCGTGATATTAGTCAGGATTTAGAGTTAGTTCGTGTTATCTTCTGGCAACTGTAATCCCCAAATCCGTGCTGAGAACTGTAAGGCACCAATATCATATTACGCTATAATTAAACACTAAAATTAGACGTGTATAGTATGTGTATTTACCACAATAGATTAGTGCTACTAGTTTAACCCTAAATGTTTGAAGAAAAGCAAATCAAACAATGAATTTGAAAAAAATAATGTGTTGATGCGCAACAGCCCGTATAATTGCTGAAAGTGTAACGCTAGTATCAAGGGGGTGCTTTGCATGCCACCACCGCGTTTCGTTGTTTCAGCAAGGCGTGAGTTTCCCCCAAGCGAATGAAGAGTATTGCGACAAACACTAAGTGGATGTCGCATCAAGACGATTAACATGTGAATAAAACATTGTTCATTAAGGTACAGTGTCGGGTTATTAGACAAGAAATCAATGACACACGTACTACGTTATATGACAGTCACGACTGTCTGTTGTGCTATTAATAAAATTAGGTTGTATTTTGTTAGAATTACGGGAAAGCTGGAATGTGCCTAACACAGTCAACACCGCTCTGGGCGATGTGAAGGAGTGAAATGTCACACCAAGGGTCAACTGAATAAGGTTAAATTCAATTATCAAACAGGAAGTGAGTGGCCGTTCAAGGAGACTTCTAAATTGTGTATTTGGAATTCAGCATTATTGCATCGCGTTGTTCCAGAGTATATTACGGTGTAATAAATCTGGCTAGAAAGTGTGTGTCCAGGAATCTTCTAATTGTGTATTTTTAATCGATTCAAATTTACTGGTATGAAAGTGACTGAACCAAATACCTGTATCAATATGAAACAGTGGTTGCTATATAACCACAGTGTTAACAAATCCATGTGAACTTTACGTGATTAAGACTCGCAATATGACCTCACCCGTCACGCGTCCTCAATCCAATATGTGAATTGACAAATGTATTGGACTTAGCAGCACAATCAACACACAAGCGTGTAAGAGTTTTCCCTTGTTCGATCGAAACTAACGTATTTTAGTTCACAACAATCGTAATTCAGACGCTGAAATTCTTACGTGCCTTGGTATTGAATCGCGATCTCTGTTCAGTGAATACAAATCGTTAAACGATCTTACGCATAGAAAAAGGACGTGCAACTGGGGAAAAGGAAAATGGATCTGTGGTTTGTTCTAACCTGGTTGGAAAATCTATGAATTTATATTTGAGTCGGATTCTGACGATGAAACAAATCCTGTGTACTGCAAGATATAGCAGGATTTTTTTGTACATTGTAAAAAAAACACGTATTGCTGATAACATTAACAGTGTTCTTGTTTTATATCTCGCTCTCCGCATAGTGGACGAACCACCAAATGTAAATATATGTAAAATGTCCTGATTTTGAAAATGAAAGATTAAAAAAAAAGATCAACGAAGTTACAGTCCAAAAATCATCCATAATATTGTGTACTGATCCATGCCATATGTTGTTATTGGTTGGTTGCAAAGAATTGATGTTAAAGCTTTCTTTTTTCTCAAAAAGTCATGCTGACTTTTGTTGAAGTAAGAACTCAGTTAGCTGCGTCAAGTTTCAATAAACCAGCATGCTATTGCCTGAATACGTTGTTCTGATTGAGCGAGAGTGTGTTTTTAATTATGATACAAGCCACGTTTTTTTGTGTCTAGAAGTAGGCCCAAAACGTGAATAGCACAAAGTAAGGGTAGATCCTCCTGTCAACTGCAATCGGCAAACATTGTATTTTGCTATAAGAACATAGAGCGTAATGAAGAACTTTGTAAACCTCAAAACATGCATTAGAAAATTATTTTCTAATTGATTGCCGTTTGCAGTAGTGCCCTCGTGAACTCGGAATGTTTGTGTAGATCCTAATACCGTAATCGGGCGTACTGGTGCTTTAAAACTATTTTCACGTCCCAGAATTACATTAAAAATGAAGTTGATAAATAGAATAAACCACTGTATTCGGGTATATATATAATACCATTCGATATTACGCAATTCAGTCCATATATATGCACTCGCTTGTATATATCAATGGTATACCCGCCTGTAATTGTGGTTTATTCCCTAATTAACACTTCATAAAGTATTGTGGCCTACATTACGTTTAAATAAATGCCTATAGATTATTTTCGGGCGTCTGTATCACGTGGTATTTTTGTGTGAATACGTCATAATCGTCTGCCATACTTATCGTCCTTGTTCGTTAGTTGGTTGCAATAAAACAACTAGAACAATAATAAAACAACTAAAGATAATCCTTCATACATCATTTGATTTAACACCAAATGTTTGCAGGTAAACATTCGACTTCTCGGTTACTTTATACAAAACTTGATAAACATTAGCTGGTCACGGTGCGCGTCATGCACGAGCTTCGAGCGAGCCTGAAGCGGTACTAACGTAATCGAAAAAGAACATATCACGCACGCTTGAAACCCGCAGAATGTCTCTTATATTTAGAGGAAATATGACACTTCTGTAGATTTGGACAGCTGATTTGAGAAATAGATAGAGTATATATAGAGAGTAAAAATGTTCATTTGTAGCCCACATAAACGCTCATAACTGGCGTATTGGACAAACAGCTCTCGATAAATGTGATAATATGTACAGATACAGTGAAACCTTGAGTTAAAACAAATCCAACATAGATTCCATTTAGAATCCTTCACACAGTATATGCATTATACGCCCACTGCTTACATTTACCGATATTGACTACGTACACCAACAAAACAGTCTGGGGTCTACACATGGAATCTGACATTCGCTCATATCCCTTGCATGCTTTCACTTACAGCGAACAGCGCATCTTCTCATTTTAATTCCGCCGCAATGCATCATGGTTCTACAGAGTACAAACGATCAGAATATGATAACGTATATAAGCAATGACTTGCTTTGTTGAGATGCCCGAGTTGTAAAAGACTTGGAAATAAATACAAAATTCAGCGAGTCGTTTTCATAAAAATCACCCCATGTCTGACCTCTATGTATCAGCGGGCCACACAAAGATAATTAATTATCGACTATTATGTTTTGTAGACGTGTATGGAGTCTAATAGCGCTAAGATATTTGATGTCTTTGTCGGGAGGATTACAGCCGAGGATCCCTACAACTACGTACGTTGTGAGTGTTGCCTTACAGCGGTGTACTAATAGGACGTCTGACAGTTCGTCCAAATAATGGCTTGCAACCATGTACTTAATACACGGCATCTACGTATATACACTCCCGGGTTTCTAATTTGAAAATCAAAATAATCACAGCAAGATGCAACACATTACAGTTAGTTTCCGTGTTTTTTTCCAAGAACAAACATTTCTCATACCGCACACGTCATACGTATGCAATCACTTTTACATCTGGTCAGGAATAACTGTGTCAAACGCAGTCGCATTTAGGTATTATCGTAGTAAGTCTTTCTCTAGCTGTTATTGGATAGATGAGAAATAAAGAAAGTTAAACAGCTATTGGGTAATGGGAGTACAGTGAATCCAGCACTTTATGCGAGTAATAATACTAGTCTAGTATATTTGCACGCACGGAAAGCGATAGTCAGGCACAACAGCGCGGAAATAACCGAATTCTACTCACTAGCCACACATGGAATGAATAAAATACACGATCATTTTAATACACCCTGGGAGAACAAGAACAGCAATTATTTACGTTATATTTGAGTCATTGCTACTAATGAGTATCGGTGTAGAAATAGACTGGGTTCAGTGTCACGTGGTATTGTTGTCCTAACACGTCACACAATCTGAAGCCTTGTCTGTAAGCAGTGGTGTAATCATGAAATTGTCCACCAAATATCTATCTAACAAATCACTACATGGCAAGTATATGTTTGACAACGTGAAATCATGAAAAGTAGCACCCGTTTTGACGAATTTGTTAGTATGTGTGATTTGGTGAGCGTGCGCGCCGGAATCTGCTGGTTGGTGACGTAAACGAGCGGGATGAAACACGTGCCAGGAACACGCACAAGATAAGTATGGCGCGATTGCAAAGGGGTTGCAACGAGTTTGACAAATATAAGAATAAGTTCAAACAATAGACATATGCGACAAAGTAGCAATGTGTATGATTGGTATGGTTGGCAATATTCACACATCAAAACACGTAAACTGATTTCTGGAATGATATTTACAATTCACGGGAGATGTTTGAGAAGGACGTGTCTATTAGCGTATTTCAGAATTTGGATGATAATTATATTAACACAGCGTCATTCGGAAAGGGAGGGGGGGTACAAAAAAAAGTCCAAAAATAACCAAATCGAGAGATGATGTCACGATGTAAAGAACACAATATGTACTGACATGTCAATTACGTTTTAGAATTTATTTTGAATATATTGAAACATTGATTTTTCTTTCTGCATCCTAAAAAAAACAAATTCTTTTTTTGCGTTTAGTATAGTGCACATGCCAATGCAAAATGTTTTTTATCTTTAATGTAATTGTCATCTCATTGTTCACATATACGTTTATTGACAAGTGCTCAATTTTTCGTGAGTGGTTGCTTAATAATCGGAATCTGAAAAGAAATTCACAAAGAGACAGATTTTAAAAATCAATTAAGTATTTTAAATGTCGATTTTTAGAAAATAACCTATAAGTTCTTTACTTATTTTTTTATTTTTATTTGTTTTCTACTCCCATTTATAATTTCTTCTGTCCAGTATTCTTTGAATGTATTCTTTAATTTTTCGAAACTGTTCTTAAGTTTTGATGCAGTAACCATTGTGTTATATTGTCTGTCCATTCTGGTCTCACGTCACATACATGTCTCACATTACACATATGTCTCACATCACCTGAATGCCCCACATCACACACATGTCTCACATCTCATATATGTGTCACATATCATATGTGTCCAACATCACATACATGTCTCACATCACATACATGTCTCACATCTCACATCACATACATGTCTCACATCACACATATGTCTCACATCACATACATGTCTCACATCTCATATGTGTTTCACATCACATATATGTCTCACATCACATGCATGTCTCACATCACATACATATTTCACATCACATACATATCTCACATCACATACATGTCTCACATCACATACATGTCTCACATCACATGCATGTCTCACATCACATACATGTCTCACATCACATATGTCTCACATCACATACATGTCTCACATCACATATATGTCTCACATCACATACATGTCTCACATCACATACATGTCTCACATCACATACATGTCCCACATCACATACACGTCTCACATCACATATGTCTCACATCACATACATGTCTCACATCACATACATGTCTCACATCACATACATGTCTCACATCACATACATGTCCCACATCACATACATGTCTCACATCACATATATCTCACATCACGTACATGTCTCACATCACATATGTCTCACATCACATATATGTCTCACATCACATATGTCTCACATCACATACATGTCTCACATCACATACATGTCCCACATCACATACATGTCTCACAACACATATGTCTCACATCACATACATGTCTCACATCACATACATGTCTCACATCACATACATGTCTCACATCACATACATGTCTCACATCACATACATGTCTCACATCACATACATGTCTCACATCACATACATGTCTCACATCACATACATGTCTCACATCACATATATGTCTCACATCAAGTGTAATGAAATACGTGGTCCAATGGAGCTTAGAGTCACTCTTAATTGTGGCACAGATCTATATATCACACATTTCATTACTGCTAGTGGAAATACATTCCCAAATACGAGTAAACACAATCTAAGCAATCCACTTATTGCTTTATTTAGTCTTGGAAAGTCCGAGTACAAAAACTGTTTATGTAATACCGATAATACTGACCATGTGTTATCACAACCCATGTGACCCTTCCATCATAAGTTACGTAAACTAAGCCACTTGTTAAATAATGTATATACAACGTATATATAAGCAATTCATTATAGAGAACCTATTATACTAAATACTACCTTCCTAAGTACACACTCTCTTGAACATTCAGTTACAAGTACGTAAGTGTAGCTGTACGGTGACTCTACCCACGTTTCAACAGACTGTATGTTAATCAGATTAAGATGAAAATATCCACAGCTACCAATTATGTGAAGCCGATGTGGTCATGGTCACTCGTCACTTAATGCACATGTGTTATATCGATATAGGTTTCTCTGGCATGCAATGACGAATTATGTTCTAAGTAAATACACAGACACTTTGTTGTGAGATATGCACCGTGTTTTCTTCTGTGTCGTTATTATATATAGCCGATCGATGACTATTTTGGTCATAACATTTTTGGAGATGTCACATGGCATATATGTATCACAACACATCATAGATTCCGTTGGTATTGTGTTGCAGGTGCTCGTCGATTATTTGGAACGAAGTGCGGACATTTATGGTCACGCTATCTCTATTAAGTTATTTATTTAATATATCCAAGAAAATTATAGAAAATAGTAGTGAATTTATTTTCTCAAATGTACTGTTAATGAGTGAAACATAGTCTTAACATTGATTTGAATGTCAAATTTCGAAAACATTAAAGTCCGCATAATCGTACCACCGTATTCTATGCGACAGAACAAAGACTGTGAAATATTAGTATATTGTTTGTTTACATCTCGAGAGTACTTTCATTGGAAAAGTATCGGAGTGTTTAATCAAATAAGGCCCGTTTTGAAACATCGTAGGGGTTTACTCTTTTCGATCAGTTTCCAGCCTCGAACGGGGTGTAAATTCAGTATCTGCAGCTGAAAATAATGAACGTGTGATTTTTTCAAACTTAACAACATTTTGTTTAAAAAAATCGGTAATGAAAATGGCATTACCACACAAAACAAATTGTCAAACAATAAATCACGTCTGTCACAATATGTTGTGAAATAGAATCATTTGTGCATTTTTTTTTGCCGAAGGAATCGGTGTCTATGGGAACCGTGACTAGCGGCAACTTCTATCTTACTGCCAATGACGCTTGCAAATTTTGAGGATATTTTATTTATAATCACTTGTTTCTTGTATAGTGATTCATAATCGAGATATTCGTATTCAATGTGACGCATTGCGATTCGGTTATTGAGAACCAAACATACAATTTAAATGTGTAATTTAGTGTTGACGGGGACTATATCAACAAATTTGTTTCGTATTTTATTTATAACCATATGTGTTTTAGGTATGCTAATATTTTATGTATGTTACAATATTTAGCTATATATGTATATCCCCCCAGTGAACAACCGATATGACTCCCAAAATATGTACCCCACTGTATCGCTGTCCCATTGCATCATGGGTGATTTGATATCACTGATGTGTTAATACATTCACCGGCTCTTAGTATACAGTGTTGTCTATTAACGTGATTCGAGATTTCCCTCTGGACATGTGCAATCCTTCACTCGGTCCACCTACTGCATTTAGTAGTGAATTATGCAGGCAAGCCAATTTAAAAATGCCTACGCCATGTGAGCATGCGGACACTGATATATCACTGGGTATCTTGTTACTGTATTGACAATGGTTGTCGTAGTTGCTTGGTGAGGCTGGTTTGAAGGACTGTTGCTGTATGAGTGGGTTTATACTACCAACATTAAATATGTTTGATTTAGACAATACACGATGAGCATATAAGTATTATGGTTGATACTTTCTCTTCCGGACCTGCGTAATTTGAGTTAAGAAAGTGTCATTTCAGTCAATTTTCTCATTTAGACCGAAATACTGGATCAAATTGTTTTACTCTTGAGTATCAGGTGTTGTTTTACATGAACCATTTTAAAATCAGTTAATGGCATGCGAATTAGGCAATTATCATGCACGAATTTGTACCAAAAAGTTAATCAGGTCTGCGTTTTATTACAGATCAAATTTCAAGACTTCACTATATCACGAGAATATCATAGAGCCACATGCTGTGCGGTCAAAAAAAGTCAGTTAAATACGTGAGCAAAATGTCTAAATCAATTTGCTTCAAACTTCGACAAGGATTTACGGGCAGAACATTATTTCTATATCTAAAACTATATTACAAGAATGTATTGAAAACTGTTTTGTGTATTCACAGATGAGGAAAGATTTTGTCAATTGGAAGATAAAATGATTTCATTGAAATGTTATCAGAATCGCATGGACATGAAGTATGAAAGCATGCAGCTGGAGAATGGTGTCATTTTGAAATAGAGGTTTTTCACAAAATATAAGCGGTCGAATCTTCCAACAATTGTAGAGGAGAATTATAAATATTTCTGGCTTCTGTGCAGTAAATTCGGCAAAGCTCCGTAAAACATGTGATTGTAAATACCCTGGATTCTCGTCCGATATAAAATCACCCCTATAACCTTACGCCTAACTCCTGCTGTGACCTCAGTGTCAATGTACACAAAATCCCGAGATGTGAACATCAACAACACTGAAAGTGGAGACCATATGAGGTTACTGTGAGAATATCTCAAAGTATGCACGAATACGGCGTGAAAATCGACGGGTTGTAAACATAATTTAATATGGGGAGAATAAACGGCCTGAAAACCGTGTTCGATTCTCGTCCTCAAGTGTGGGATCCAACCACATCATATCATTCACAAATGCTACATTGCGTGATTTCATTGTTACATAAATTCAAAGTTGTCCTAGTGATAAAACTAGCCGGGACAATTTTTTTAGGGCGGAAACCTTCTCCCGTTTTTCAATTTTTTTTAGTTACTTTTAATTCCGATAAGTACACTACCATATCTGTTTTGACACTGTGGGCAAAGAGACGAGTACGACTCGGAATCATTCAGTACAGCAGCGATTGAACTTCATGTCAAATTAATATTGATATACATAACACTGAAACACCGGTGATATGTTATGCGCTAAATATCATCCCATTTGTTATTCCTTCTAAATAGGAAAACGGGGGCTCGTAAGGAATATTAGCCATAATGAACGTCGTCACAAGGAGTAAAGCCCCGAATAAAAAGTAGTATAGTTTAGTTTATAAGCCTCTTGTGTATTGGATCATATTATAGGTGGTTTGGTGCAGACCGGTGCAAACTAGGCATAATCATTCACGGTGATGCCAGGTGCGTTCCAGCTAGTCTAGGAGACACCGTGTATAGGAAACACGAGCTTCAGGCTATTTAAAATCAAATATTATTTACCTTGTGAAAAGCTTTGCACAGTCCATGCCAACGCTGTCACTAGACAGTCGTAATGCGAATGAGCATACTCACAGCAGTAGAGTTAGATGAGTTATATATAGATAGACACGATCGTCTCTATGATACACGGAGGCACTTAAGACATTCCTTCTCATTGGTTCATTGGTATTACATAGTGTGTATAATGTTCCACCAATGTCAGCATACATCCACTGTGACAGTGTGGATACGTCATGAGGTCTCGAATAACCCGCTATCACGTGACAGTGTGGGCATTTTAGTAAATCTAAAATGAACCGAAATCACGTAATGAAGTACATATTTCAGTAAGATAGTTGGGTGTCACGTGACATAATAGTAATTAAGTGTCGCATAGCCGGACACCACACACGGCTTAATTTTGTATTGTCATTAAGTGTGTCAATACAATGACAGCATCTTTAATTTACCCCCAGTCCACACACGATACCTATATATATATATGGGTGACGTCACCGACTTTGTTTACGTCGGGAAACATCAAATTCCAGTAAACTGAATATGCCCTGGATAGAGATGGGGTTAGAGGCAATGTCTTGCACAGACTAGCCGGCGCCTGATTAGTCAAGTCGCTCAGTGTGTCCAATCTATCTGTGAGCTCTGCACTGGGTGAAAGGACATCCCTTTATCTAATTGATTTCTACTGGTCACCAGAATAAAATGTGTCATAAAGTGCACTTGCGTATTTAAAGCGGGAGGATCGTCAACTGAGCACGCGCGGGAATTGAGTCTCAAGCGACGATAACAAAACACACTAAAACGCAAAGGCTCATGGACAAACGCTTGCTTATAAACAATGACACGCTATGGCCATCTGACACATGTGCAGGTGACGACTCCTTCGCTTTAAACACATGTGATTACAGTAGCATTATACACCGAGTAAACATCCCATCAACTAGTGCCCGCGAATTCTCGTATATAATTGATTGAAGGGCGGTGGTCGTCGCGCCGCGCCCTGTTTGATTTGGGACACGTAGCGATATACAGAACGCGTAAAATACATTGCTTGTTCACATGTAATGTTATCAGAATTGCATGGACATGAAATATTTAAATATTATCACATCTCACTGCTGTTACGCATGCTGTGATTGATTGAGACTCAGTCATATGGCATTGAATAAAAATGGATATTACATGGTATATTGCCCACCAAGTTGATATCATTGATATTACATTGGTATAACACATGTATGACGTCACTCAAACTACTGCGCAACGATACTGCGCATAACAAATTGTCGTTCGCTGCACTGGTGGTGCTGGCCCGGCCGTTGTTGCTTTCGGGGTTACTTTCAAGGTTTTGAAGGAACTTTAGCCATCCGAAATAGTCAACGAACGTGCCAGAATGATATTTGATGTTTAGGGTATTCTTTTTATAAAGCAAAAATGTACGGCAAAGCCGCTACTGAAACATGGCAGACAGGATCTCTACGGCGCGTTCTACGTAAGCGAAGGTCTGATTCCCATAGCGTGCCTGCATCTCTTGTACCCACCCTACAACTATGTTCATTATATTATTTTGCTTCTATGTCTTATGAGAAACAATATTTGTTTGGTGTGCTCAAAACAAATCACTGCGGTCACCTTCAAATTCAAGATGGCGTCTAATATGGTTACTGAATGGTAAATATACACGTATTATGCTGGAATGTTAGTTTAAATGGCTATACGTATGTTTTATCGACTAAATAATCTACATATTTGCATTCCAAGTTGATATCAATAGTTGATCCATGCTAACCGAGTCCATACTCGCATTTTAGTGAATTGTTCGTCTCGTGGGCCTGATGACTTTAGTAATTATAGAAATACCAATTAGCCATTCTTCAACAACCAGTAGTCAAAAATAATATACTGACAAAATCGGAACATCATAAACCCCCATAAGAGAGTCAGACCAGGTGCACGTGAAGGGTAACCATCTGCTGCGGGCATGTCGAACTATACCAAACCACAAGAACAAACAGTTGTTTTGTATGCTATTAGATAGTGAATGTTTTTTAATGTTACATGTATAACATTGTTCACTTCAAATTGACAAATATATACCAAATTGTGTACAAACGATTTGCGCAATGAGCAGTTCATAACTATATGCCGGGCTATGTTTTTCATAGTTGTTTTTGGACCCCATACATAGGGTATTATATACTGTACATTTAAAAACTGCTAAATTTATTTGCCAGTCAGATAGAAAAAACAATTTGCAATTGAAAGTTTGAGTGACTTTTACTTTGAAATGTCCAATATAAAGTATAAAATGGGCAATTAAAGTTATCATTACTGGTTACGAATATTTATAATAATTGTGTGTGGCACACACACACTAATATATCAAGGTAACACACACGTTTTAATATTACGATCTGAACAGTAACTACTATATGATAATCGGAAATCTGTAATCAGCGAAACAAGGGTCTAACACGTACACGTACAAACTGTCAGACGAAACTTGGCCTGTATATTTACCTTTCAATAATGTATATAAGGACATAAAACATTTGCCGAAAATAACAATATTTTATTCAGTAAATCATTCGTTTCGCTAATTACAGATAATCGGAAATCTGTAATCAGCGAAACAAATTTTCTATATGTGTGTTATTATGTAAACTGTTGGCTTTAGTAGTCCAGTGTATACAAAGGCATGGAACAATTGTCAACAATAAAGGTGATGACACCGGAAGGAAGGTCCGTAAAGGAGGGCAGCCCCCATATTTTGACCTAGGTTGAACCAGAGAGCCCACCATACTGATGATCATATGCAAATTAATATGCCTTTTGGTACGCTTCGCAATATTACTGTTAATTTAAATATCATCTCCTTTAATGGCGTTGTATACACTACTGAAAGTTGTGATCAGCGAAATGAACCATTTACTGATAAATATTGTTATTTTCGGCAAATGTTTTATGTCGTTATACTAGTATACACTGCTGAAAAGTGAATATACAGGACCGACAGTTGTAAATATTGTACGTGTAAGACCCTTGTTTCGCTGATTACGTAATTTTAATTATCTGTAATAAGCGAAACGAACCATTTATGTATTAAATATTGTTATTTTCGGCAAATATTTTGCAAATATTGTACGTATGAAACCAATTTCCTCTGATTACAGTTTAATTTTCATTAAGCGTGTTATCCCCGTTTTGTTTCGTTTTTTTGATTACAATAAGCCAAAATGTGCCAATGACTCTTTATGTCTCGAAGGGCCTTTTTAAACTGTTTGTCCACTTTTTGGTGTGCATTGCTAATTACGGTGACAACGCTGCTTTCTGCTGATCACAGTTGAGAGACTGTGTGCTGATTGAGTTCGATTTTCTCATTCAGGATTCTTTATTGATATTTCTGGATATGTGCCAGTCACCCAATGTACATATGCTGTACATCTCGTGGGAACCTGTCTCATTATCAACCTCGGCACAGTTCCTGCCAAGTCACCAAATGTGGAATTGCTATTTACTTTCAGCTGCTGAATAAGTCTCATTCCCATTCCCGTTATATACATAAAACGTGGTTTGCAACAAATGTTGGTGAATATCTTACAGTTTGATAAGCAAAACAATACTTTTATCATCATGGAATGTTAGTTCGTGGACTTTTTTGTTCACAAAAGCATATATTTAGCTACTTTCACAAATATTCTATCACAAATGGAACCAGCTATATTAGGTTGTACAGGCTTGGTCGCCATCTTGGACGCCATCTTGGATTTGAAGGTCACCGCAATAACTGTTTTCGATCACACAAACAAATCATGGTATGTCATACCATAGAAGTTCAAATAAACACAGTGAACTTAGTTTGTAGGCCGGGTACAATGGGAGTGCCTAATATGTGGGATCAGACCTTCGCTTAACGCTGTGAGCATTTCTATGCGTTCCACGCCGATACTAACCGAAAACGCTCTAAGCTGTGTGACTTGTGAATAGAAGATGTAGTACGTTCGTGCGTGAGAAAGTAATTCCAATTACTTCCACGGCACTCTAACATTTTTATCTGGCGAGTGGTTAAATAACTTGCGTTTGAGAATTTCTCAAGTCATTTAAAAAATGTTATATTCTTTAAAATTGAATGGTTCAAGGGCGACAGTCGTCGTGTCGCATCCTGTTCGATAAGGGACTCATAGCGACGTATACAACGCGTGTAAAATACATTGTTTATTTACATGA
Source organism: Saccoglossus kowalevskii (assembly GCF_978046115.1). Lineage (NCBI taxonomy): Eukaryota > Metazoa > Hemichordata > Enteropneusta > Harrimaniidae > Saccoglossus > Saccoglossus kowalevskii. Next base: position 11,085,103 of record NC_140650.1, on the reverse strand, counting down.
AATTCGAACAATCGCTGCGCGACGACCACCGCGCATTCACTCTGCTGAAACATGGTGACTAAAACAGTATCCGTGGCTGAAAATAGCATTTACTGTGTGTATTTCGCAGTTTTTTTCAGTAAACAATGTATGTATGCTATTGAGTAATGTGAATCTTGTTAGAATACATAAAATAAAATATTGCATACTTCAAAAATAAATGTTGTTATTTTGTGGGAGAGCGGGTGTGAGTGGTGTATGGTTAGATGTATTTGAGAATGGTGGGTGTCTGCTCGATGTAATAAAATGGTCATTCGGGCAATATCCCGATTTGTTGTCTGCCCTCGGGCTCTTGGTCATGACCATGATATTGATGATGCCCTCGCCTTCAGTCGTGGCATCATCAAATTTATGGTCATTACCACCACCCCTTGGGCAACAAATCATTCAGTGTTATTATTTAATTATTCAATGTCATGTGACTGAGTAATATGAAAATATATATTGACACAAACCATACTCATTAGATATATGTGTAATTAGACACAGTATTTTGTACATGTCATATAAGAGAATATATATTGACACAAACCGTACTCTTTGGATATATGTGTAATTAGACACAGTGTTTTGTACATGTCATATAAGAGAATATATATTGACACAAACCGTACTCTTTGGATATATGTGTAATTAGACACAGTGTTTTCTACATGTCATGTAAGAGAATATATATTGACACAAATCATACTCTTTGGATATATGTGTAATTAGACACAGTGTTTTGTACATGTCATATATGAGAATATATATTGACACAAACCATACTCAGTGGATATATGTGTAATTAGACTCAATGTTTTGTACATGTCATATAAGAGAATATATATTGACACAAACCACACTCATTAGATATATGTGTAATTAGACACAGTGTTTTGTACATGTCATATATGAGAATATATATTGACACAAACCATACTCATTGAATATATGTGTAATTAGACTCAGTGTTTTGTACATGTCATATATGAGAATATATATTGACACAAACCGTACTCTTTGGATATATGTGTAATTAGACACAGTGTTTTCTACATGTCATGTAAGAGAATATATATTGACACAAATCATACTCAGTGGATATATGTGTAATTAGACACAGTGTTTTGTACATGTCATATATGAGAATATATATTGACACAAACCATACTCATTGAATATATGTGTAATTAGACTCAGTGTTTTGTACATGTCATATATGAGAATATATATTGACACAAACCGTACTCTTTGGATATATGTGTAATTAGACACAGTGTTTTCTATATGTCATGTAAGAGAATATATATTGACACAAATCATACTCAGTGGATATATGTGTAATTAGACACAGTGTTTTCTATATGTCATGTAAGAGAATATATATTGACACAAATCATACTCAGTGGATATATGTGTAATTAGACTCAGTGTTTTGTACATGTCATATATGAGAATATATATTGACACAAACCATACTCATTGAATATATGTGTAATTAGACTCAGTGTTTTGTACATGTCATATATGAGAATATATATTGACACAAATCATACTCTTTGGATATATGTGTAATTAGACTCAGTGTTTTGTACATGTCATATATGAGAATATATATTGACACAAACCATACTCAGTGGATATATGTGTAATTAGACTCAGTTTTTAGCACTTGTCATATATGAGAATATATATTGACACAAACCACACTCATTGGATATATATCCATATCATTCCCTATTTTTAATATAGATGACAGTTTTGAGACACAAACCTCGAGAGGGCGCTATCCTGACAAGTGTTAAAATATTTTATTTTAAAATCAAATACGGAGGAAAAGGTCACGTGATTGTTTCCGTTTTATCCATAAATAGTAATGCGACACTAAAAAGCAAAATAGTTAGACAATCAGAATGGATTTAAAATGGCAACTTATAAACTCAATTTCAATCAAATATGGCTGCTGAACCAGTTAAAGCGGGAAAGTCGGGGAACTTTGGTGAAACAACACTAATGGGCAACGCGTTTTTTTCGACCAAGTTGGCGTGGTACTGACTGATCACTTTTTGAAAAACAAGTGCTCAAATTTATTGCCGGAAATGCAATATTGCGGCCAAACCACAGAACTAATCAAAATTATTTAATTTTTCTCCCAAGAAGCTTTGGCCAAAGATACTTCAATATGGCGACCAAATTAAGACTACTTTCTTTTTAGAAGAAATCTAAGATGGTCGGTTGCCAAACCGCGTGACCAATCATAAAATGCAGTTCAAATATTGATACACTTTATACTTAAAGCGCGACAGTCGTCGGGCTGCGCATGTGTGACATTTGTGTTGATAAACACTGATTTTCCCACAATCCAATGCGTTCTTTTAATGGAAATCACAAGTATGAGGTTTTGCGTGGGCGTGACTTGCACTAATTACCACCGGTGACTCCTTCGATACCTTACATTCACCTAAAAATACCTAATTAATGTTTCGTAACGTCTCTGTTTGTACTCGTTGATCTGCGCAACAGTCAAAGTCGCCCATATATATCGCGCCACGTGGCGTGACGATTACTGCCCTATAAACGCAACATTTCAAAGTTCAGATCAATGTGTGATTTTCAAACGTTTTTTTGCTGTTTTTCTGGTCGAATCTTGGCGCCCAAGGTCATGTGACCACTGAAGATTTTTTGAATGGTGTGATCCTAAATAAACTTCCAATCATAGTACCGTAATGATTATTTCAAAATTGTTCACCTTTGGTAACATACGTGAACTCCAAGAAACACATGTGCAATGTAAACAACTATGTCAATGTACCTGTCATAATATTTGAAGTGAGAATTTAATAATACTAAACTAGGAATTTTTAATCGTGCTTGGAGGTATTTTAACCTAATTTATTTTAACCTTGTAAGTAGCATAGGAAATGTGTTAACATATTTTATATAATTACGCATTGTTAGACGCGATGGGAAAGTCGATTTAACATCCCAAGCCCATATGTGCGAATGAAATGGACACACTAAGAGTTGCATGTATACATTGTTTTTTTAAAAAATAATTGTACAGACTGGTAAATGAAATTTGGTGATGTTGAGTTGTATTTTGCATGTCTTTCTCTTATTCAACTTTTCGGACTGATTTTTGAAAACCCCGTGAGTTCCTTCATGTTGATTATTTCAGACATTTCAGTGTAGGCGAAGTATTTGCAATACATCGTGACATTTTTTAAGGTTTCATTAAGTTTTTGAAAATGTTGTAAGTACAGAATAAGACGAGAACTTAAGGTATTGATTTACAAGATTACCAGAGTTGTCGATTAATGTGTTGTTTTTAAAATTATAGTTATTGCACATTGCAATTTAAAATATATTGAGAGTTGAGACCCATTTTTAAAGTATTTAAAAGCCATCCATGTATGATTCAAGTATGATTAATTGCAGAACGTCTAGTAACTAATCTGTTTAAAAGCGCATAGTTTTTTTCGGTTGACACAAATTGAGTATTTAGTAATAGAGAGTCGATGTTAAAAGATGATATTAAGTTGTGTAATGAGTACGAAAGGGACATTACAGCGAGTAAACGATAAGATAATTTACGAATAAGAAAAGTTTTAGATGAAAATTAGTTACTTATTTTGGGAGCTGATAATTGCGTAGACATGAACTTGAAAAAAAGGTCGAAACACTACAACGTATGCTGTGCAATGTATATTTATCGCAGCATAACGAGTGGACTAGGCTATATCGGTTCTAAGTATGATAATAAATCCACTTGTTGTAATGATACATTAATGACATTATAACCCTATTTGATATCTTTTCCCGTTTTCGTAACAAGATAAAAACTGTTTTAATTACTATTACAATTGATAGTTTCATCCGTTTATCGCATTTATCAGCGATGGTGGTGGTATATGTGTGTGGATGTGATTGCACGAGTGAAGGAACTGTTTTCCCATGATTCAGTATTTCCCAATGTCCGTAGCACATTTATAACAAATTTACATAACAATGATGACGCAATCAGTACACACTGTGACGTCGTGGCGAAGTTGAATCAACGTCAATAATAGTGGCCAGGGGGCCATGGCCTCTCCCAAACGCATGACGATTCATATCATCTGGATTACGCATAGCTTCTCTGCGATTCACGCTCCGTATATTTTAAGCGAAGCTTGGACCCCCCCCCCCCCCAATACATTTTGCTGGATCCGCCACTGGTCAATAAATTCACCATACTGATTGAAGACTGGATAAAACGGTCACTAACACTTGATAAACACATACATTACAAGCACATTACCTCGTGGGCCTATTTAGTTTGTAAAATTGCTATCATACATTTTATGACTACAAGTTGGCCTCTGCTTTCGCGTTGCATTGCATCTTGGGATGAAACGGTAAGCTGTCTTTTGACAAAGATTAATCAGCTCCTTGAGTGAAATCTATTCGACTGATCTAAAAAATATAAATCTAATGATGTAATTACATTGGATGAAAACATTTAGCTAATATTACAGTCCACCCCTACAGCTACAGCTCCAAATATGGCCGATATACTAATTTCTTGCTAGGAGTACGCATATTTACGTCATGTTTGGCAGTCAAGTCGATTATCCAGTATCATAACAGATTAATCAGCGCGAGTTGTCGGACATTTGTCATGAAAGTTGTTTCTCAATATTTATACAGTGAAAGGCGCAAAGCAAAAAATCGTGAAAGCCGATAACTAGCTTTCATGATTCACATTCAAACATTTCAAGACATCGTCTGCGCTCATAATGCGCGCGCATGTCTTCACGTGACATCGAATGACATAGCATCTGCTACCGCCAACATATTCAAAATGAAGACTTTGCTGATAGGATATGTTCTTTCTCATTGATATTAACTGGAACTAACGTTGATGTCACAATACCATTTCCGGATTGGTCAGTTTGAATTCTAACATCTATTTTGATTTCTAGAAAATGTATAAATCTTTTGTAACGACCATAGCTTCACGACCTTTGCATGTAACATGAGAATGGTGCAACGATTATAACATGGTTTTAAATATTTTATATATTTTTCGGAAATGACATTTTAAAGTCTTATTTCTTTTCTCGATGCGTAATAATTTCGCTGACAATTATTGAGTTCTATCTTTAAATTGTGGTCAAATTGTTTAAATTCAGCTTTGGTACATAACGTGAACGTTATTTTTTATGAACTGCTGCACTGTTAAAATGTTAATGAAAAACGCAATCATAATACTCTATTCCTCGTGAACTGTATCACGAAAATTAGTGAAATCTGCATTTTTAAATATTGTTTTTACATAATTTTTCACCTGAAATTTTATTTATTTAGTTTTATGTCGTTTACTAACACGTTTGGACTTTTTTTAACACGTTGGTGAACTTGGTTGCGACATGTTTCACAATTTCGAGTTTTCAACTACATTATTTGATATAAAAACAACATGTGTACAATTTTCATGCAGCTTCGCCAACTTCCATATCACTCAATTGAAAACAGCATGTAAAATTGTGCAAAGTAATGTGAATATTGCTTGGAAATATGACTGATATTATTGCCATACCAAATCACGTCATTGAAAGCTCGGAAAAGTGAATAAAAGACTCACAAATGCATATTATACTAGCGGACTGTCATACGAAACATATGGATGCAAGGTCGTGGTTAACTCCATAGTCATTCAACTTTAAAATATAGCTTTAAAGCAATGAGGTTGTTCTGAGCTATTGATCGTGGTTGTAAATGGAAATTTGATTGTTTTCTGGTGCCCATTTATATTTCAGTTTTACTGCGCTGAAATTGACCATGAACACGTCTCTACCAGATAGAAATCAACTTTAAAATGACGTCATAGCTTCAGGAAAGGATAGTATTGTATCTCTGGATAACACGTGGACTAATCAGTATTTGGTATGATGGTTTGTGTCAAACTACTGTAACTACAATAGATTCTGAAGAAAGTCTATCGACATCAATGCCCAGTCTGCATTTGCTATATTGTGTTGTTCATCCCCTATATTATGTGCTTTATTCTTTACTATTACATTACGTTTTATATTCGTTATATCACGTTACATATTCGTTTTACCATGTAACATTTTCGTCACATCACGTTACGAATCCGTTATATCACGCTACATACTCGTCACATGACGTTACATATTCGTTATATCACGTTACATATTCGTTATATCATGTTACATACTCGTTATATCACGCTATATACTCGTTATATCACGTTACATTTTCGTTATATCACGTTACATATTCGTTATATCGTGTTACATATTCGGTATATCACGTTACACATTCGTTATATCACGTTACATATTCGTTATATCACGTTAAACACTCGTTATATCACGTTACATATGAGTCATATCACGTTACATATTCGTAATACCACGTTACATACTCGTTGCATTACAATACATATTCGTTATATCACGTTACTTACCCGTTATATCACGAAACATACTCGTTATATCACGTTACATATTCGTTGCACCATGCTATATTTTCGTTGCATCACGTTACATAATTGTTATACCACGTTACGAATTCGTTATATCACGTTACACGTTCGCAACATTACGTTACATACTCGTTATATCTCGTTACATATTCATTATATCACGTTACTTACTCGTTATACTACGTTACATATTCGTTATACCACGTTATATATTCGTTATACCATGTTACATTTTCGCTTTATCACGTTACACATTCGTTACAACACGTTACATACTCGTTATATCACGCTACATTTTCGTTATATCACGTTACATATTCGTTATATTATGTTACATATTCGGTATACCACGTTACACATTCGTTATATCACGTTACATATTCGTTATATCACGTTAAACATTCGTTATATCACGTTACACATTCGTTATTTCATGTTACATATTCGTTATATCACGCTACATTTTCGTTATATCACGTCACATATTCAATATATAACGTTACACATTCGTTATATCACGTTACACATCCGTTATATCACGTTACATATTCGTTATATCACGTTACATATTCGTTGTATAACGTTACATATTCGTTATATCACGTTACATATTCGTTGTATAACGTTACATATTCATTATATCATGTACTACTTTTGCCGTCAGGTTCATTTTTGAGAAATAGTTCCATTTGTACCCCCTCCCATCCCTAACCCTAACCCTAACCCACTCCCCATCTAATTGTACATGCTCCTCCTAAGGACATCTATAGTTATCTAGAGTGGGCGTATACAAATGAATTGGGTAACTGGGAGTGAGTGTTAGAGTTAGGGTTAGGGATGGGGGTACAAAAGGAACTCTTGCCCATTTTTGTATTGTGTGGTACATTTATGTTATCGTATTGTATGTTTGTTATGTCATATGGTACACTCGTTACATCGTTTTGTGCAGTTGTTTCGTATTATGTATGTGATATGTTTTGTTGAAATTCGTTATATCGTCTAGCATAATCACGTGATATTACTGACCAGGTCAAAAGTCATGGAAGGACAAATACATGGTATATAGTATGAGAAGACATACATGTATATATGACAAGTTAGACTTTAAAGCGGGGGAGTCGTCACCTGCGCATGCGTCAGATGGCCATAGCGTACATTGTTTACAAACAAGCGTCTACCCACAATCCTTTGCGTTTTTTAGCGTGTGTTGTTATCGTCGCTTCGGACTCAATTCCTGTGCGTGCGCGGGTGGCGATCCTCCCGCTTTAAGCCATTAATACGAGACCCTCCCGTTATTGCAGACGTATATTTTCTGGTATATTATTGATTACTGAACTTATTTCTGTATTTTGATCGTCTCACTAAAACCCTTATTAGCCTTATTGTCAGTGCATGACCATTCGGAGAAAAAGATAAAAGTAGTCATTTTACCTTATTACCAAAGAGGGCGCACTTCAACGATCCTCTACTTTCTAGTTCCCATTTCGTCGAACGTTGTCTGAACTGAAACTTATTTTTAGTGTTCAATCTGTTCTTCCGTGTATCCGGTGTTATTCCTTGGGCATGCATTTATCAATTATGTTACAGAGAAAATACTGACATATATGAAATAAATAAAGAATAGTACGACTCGTCTTATCCCCAAAACACACGCAAAAATGTCCCAGACTCGGGCGTGTCTAAGTCGATTTCATTGAAACGTGACATTGACAAACATGGTATGTAACTAATGCACATCGTTTTGTTTTGCCACTTGATTCAAAATGGTATTTTGTCTCACGTTTCTTGCCCAGTTCTCAGAGACACCTTCACTGATTTAATTTAAATTTGGCGCTTTGCTTGTTCTCTTGAAAATGTTTTCGGGTTTCAAATTTAAGAGAATTCTTGGACGTTTTTCCCAAAACACCAACAAAAACAACAATTTAACTTATCAACTGTTTCTCTGCTGAGAGCGATTTCATTCTTTAACATAATAATGGATTACTTGTGCACGTCATTTTGTTTTGTGTTTCTGACACACTTGACCAATCTGGTACAAGGGCAAGACATACAATGGATTTCACTTGCATGACAAATTGTTTTTGACATCCGTCAATCGTGTCTTCAAATGTAATCGATGAATGGCATGGCAACGGATGGAGGGTACTCCCATAGTGGAAGTATCCCGGTATGCTGCGCTGTTATGGCTCCCCATTTTCGCAGTCAAGCCGATCTTTTTGACTTCTATTTTTAGGATTGTCGGTCATTTTCGCAGAACATATGCCATTTTTCATGACGAATAACGCCAGTTTTCGAGCCAACAGGCGCCCTTAAGGACGGGTCCAGCTTTGTCCTCGCTGCGGCGTACTCCCATCCACCCAATTCTAATTGCATCACGATCTTAGCTTAGTTTGACCACTCACAATCGTTAACATCTATGGCACATCAGCTTGCTTACAGTTTGATATGATTGATCGTTATCTGCACTCAAATACTGTTACTAAACGATTTAACTTACGACCATTTTAATACACACTATTAGTCACGCATTGCCCATCTTTCACCTATGACCTGGTGTTTAAAAAACACAGTATTACAGACCTTGTGGGATGAGCAGTTCAATATTCAAGCCCTTCTACACCATGTGGGTTGTCTATACCAATAAGCATTCTGTCACCTGTACTACTCCATATGGATTGTCTATACCAATAAGCATTCTGTCAAGCCCTTCTACTCCATATGGATTGTCTATACCAATAAGCATTCTGTCAAGCCCTTCTACTCCATATGGGTTGTCTCTACCAATAAGCATTCTGTCACCCCTACTACCCCATATTGATTGTCTATACCAATTAAGCATTCTGTCACCTGTACTACTCCTTATGGATTGTCTATATCAATAAGCATTCTGTCACCTGTACTACTCCATATGGATTGTCTATACCAATAAGCATTCTGTCACCTGTACTACTCCATATGGGTTGTCTATATCAATAAGCATTCTATCACCCCAACTACCCCATATTGGTTGTCTATACAAATAAGTATTCTGTCAAGCCCTTCTACTCCATATGGGTTGTCTATACCAATAAGCATTCTGTCACCCGTACTACCCCATATGGGTTGTCTATACCAATAAGCATTCTGTCACCCGTACTACCCCATATGGGTTGTCTATACCAATAAGCATTCTGTCACCCGTACTACCCCATATAGGTTGTCTATATCAATAAGCATTCTGTCACCCGTACTACTCCGTATGGGTTGTATATACCAATAAGCATTCTGTCACCTGTACTACTCCATATGGGTTGTCTATACCAATAAACATTCTGTCACCTGTACTACTCCATATTGATTGTCTATACCAAATAAGCATTCTGTCACCTGTACTACTCCATATGGATTGTCTATACCAATAAGCATTCTGTCAAGCCCTTCTACTTCATATGGATTGTCTATACCAATAAGCATTCTGTCAAGCCTTTCTACTCCATATGGGTTGTCTATACCAATAAGCATTCTGTCAAGCCTTTCTACTCCATATGGGTTGTCTATACCAATAAGCATTCTGTCACCTGTACTACTCCATATGGGTTGTCTATATCAATAAGCATTCTGTCAAGCCTTTCTACTCCATATGGGTTGTCTATACCAATAATCATTCTGTCATCCCTACTACTCCATAAGGATTGTCTATATCAATAAGCATTCTGTCAAGCCCTTCTACCCCATATGGGTTGTCTATACCAATAAGCATTCTGTCATCTGTACTACTCCATATTGATTGTCTATACCAAATAAGCATTCTGTCACCTGTACTACTCCATATGGGTTGTCTATACCAATAAGCATTCTGTCACCTGTGCTACTCCATATGGGTTGTCTATACCAATAAGCATTCTGTCAAGCCCTTCTACTCCATATTGATTGTCTATACCAATAAGCATTCTGTCAAGCCCTTCTACTCTATATGGGTTGTCTATACCAATAAGCATTCTGTCACCTGTACTACTCCATATGGGTTGTCTATACCAATAAGCATTCTGTCAAGCCTTTCTACTCCATATGGGTTGTCTATACCAATAAGCATTATGTCACCTGTACTACTCCATATTGATTGTCTATACCAAATAAGCATTCTGTCACCTTTACTACCCCATATGGGTTGTCTATACCAATAAGCATTCTGTCACCCGTACTACCGCATATTGGTTGTCTATACCAATAAGCATTCTGTCACCCCTACTACCCCATAAGGACTGTCTATACCAATAAGCATTCTGTCACTCGTACTACCCCATAAGGATTGTCTATACCAATAAGCATTCTGTCACCCCTATTACCCCATAAGGATTGTCTATACCAATAAGCATTCTGTCACCTGTACTACTCCATATTGATTGTCTATACCAAATAAGCAATCTGTCACCTGTACTACTCCATATGGATTGTCTATATCAATAAGCATTCTGTCACCTGTACTACTCCGTATGGGTTGTCTATACCAATAAGCATTCTGTCAAGCCCTTCTACTCCATATGGGTTGTCTATACCAATAAGCATTCTGTCACCTGTACTACTCCATATTGATTGCCTATACCAAATAAGCATTCTGTCACCTGTACTACTCCATATGGATTGTCTATACCAATAAACATTCTGTCATCCCTACTACTCCATAAGGATTGTCTATATCAATAAGCATTCTGTCACCCCTACTACCCTATATTGGTTGTCTATACAAATAAGTATTCTGTCAAGCTCTTCTACTCCATATGGGTTGTCTATACCAATAAGCATTCTGTCACCTGTACTACTCCATATGGGTTGTCTATACCAATAAGCATTCTGTCAAGCCTTTCTACTCCATATGGGTTGTCTATACCAATAAGCATTCTGTCACCTGTACTACTCCATATGGGTTGTCTATACCAATAAGCATTCTGTCAAGCCTTTCTACTCCATATGGGTTGTCTATACCAACAAGCATTCTGTCACCTGTACTACTCCATATTGATTGTCTATACCAAATAAGCATTCTGTCACCTTTACTACCCCATATGGGTTGTCTATACCAATAAGCATTCTGTCACCCGTACTACCGCATATTGGTTGTCTATACCAATAAGCATTCTGTCACCCCTACTACCCCATAAGGACTGTCTATACCAATAAGCATTCTGTCATCCGTACTACCCCATAAGGATTGTCTATACCAATAAGCATTCTGTCACCCCTACTACCCCATAAGGATTGTCTATACCAATAAGCATTCTGTCACCCCTACTACCCCATAAGGATTGTCTATACCAATAAACATTCTGTCACTTGTACTACTCCATATTGATTGTCTATACCAAATAAGCATTCTGTCACCTGTACTACTCCATATGGATTGTCTATATCAATAAGCATTCTGTCACCCGTAATACTCCGTATGGGTTGTCTATACCAATAAGCATTCTGTCAAGCCCTTCTACTCCATATGGGTTGTCTATACCAATAAGCATTCTGTCACCTGTACTACTCCATATTGATTGCCAATACCAAATAAGCATTCTGTCACCTGTACTACTCCATATGGATTGTTTATACCAATAAACATTCTGTCATCCCTACTACTCCATAAAGATTGTCTATATCAATAAGCATTCTGTCACCCCTACTACCCCATATTGGTTGTCTATACAAATAAGTATTCTGTCAAGCTCTTCTACTCCATATGGGTTGTCTATACCAATAAGCATTCTGTCACCTGTACTACTCCATATTGATTGTCTATACCAAATAAGCATTCTGTCACCTGTACTACTCCATATGGATTGTCTATACCAATAAGCATTCTGTCAAGCCCTTCTACTCCATATGGATTGTCTATACCAATAAGCATTCTGTCAAGCCCTTCTACTCCATATGGGTTGTCTCTACCAATAAGCATTCTGCCACCCCTACTACCCCATATTGATTGTCTATACCAATTAAGCATTCTGTCACCTGTACTACTCCTTATGGATTGTCTATACCAATAAGCATTCTGTCACCTGTACTACTCCATATGGGTTGTCTATATCAATAAGCATTCTGTCACCCCTACTACCCCATATTGGTTGTCTATACAAATAAGTATTCTGTCAAGCCCTTCTACTCCATATGGGTTGTATATACCAATAAGCATTCTGTCAATCCCTTCTACTCCATATGGGTTGTCTGTAGCAATACACATTCTGTCACCCCTACTACCCCATATTAGTTGTCTATACCAATAAGCATTCTGTCAATGTGTCACACTTCGCAACAAACAAATAAAATAAAATAACAGAAAATATTTATAAAATTTTATTGTTACAGGCTTTTAAAACAATAAAGTTTATACATGTCTCAATATTATATAATAGATGGAAAAGAAGTAATTATTGGCCTGTTTTGAGACAGATGACATACAGAAAGACCAATGCGTTAATTTATGCCGAAGCCAGAAATTAACATTCCACCTTCAAGTCAGATGACATAAAGACATTGTTGCAATACATATATTGTGTTGCCTTGACCATAAAAGCAAAGTCCCATTAGCTCTAGTACCACAGTGTGCCCTAAATATATTTTGCACAAGATACCGTTCTACCATACTTGTACCCTGCTAACTAGCTGTTACTCTGCCAGCTATATTTACCAAACTGGTACCCTGCAAAATGTCCACAAACTGTGGCAGACATTATCAACCACCTGTGTACCCTGCTGTGGCTGCTGTAACTATGGCTTTCAAATTCTGAAATTCATTCCAGTAATGGCAGTGTATCTAGGTGTATGTATTACATATTGTTTTCTGTATAATCTTCACCAACAAGAAATCTTGATACCGCAGTGCAGCACATGTAAGGCACTTGTTGGCATGGCAACAGTGTTATTTTGTTTATAGAGCATTGGGAAAGTCATCTTCACAACTTGATTAAGAGAGAACAAATCTCCCTCATACTGGTCAGTTGGTGAATAAAGAACAAAACTTCTTCACTTTGTAGCATGTGTAGCTTGTCCATGGTGCATGGTTAGTCGGCCAGTTAGAAAAAAAACACAATCTTGTTCAAGTTGGATGATTGACACAGGTTGTCTAAGGTGATGGTTGACTTGATGGTCAAATGTTATCTTGGTCAGATGCTAACCATTTTTTACAATAAACATGTGAAGAAGCAAAGTTGTTTTCAATATGTTGCCACAAATGTCAAGATTAGTGACACAGGTCACAATAATGTCAAGCTTTGTGACGAGGGTCACCATAATGTCAATATCAGTGACATAGGTCATCATAATGTCAAGCTCAGTGGCAAGGGTCACGATGATGTCAAGCTTTGTGACGAGGGTCACCATAATGTCAATATCAGTGACATAGGTCATCATAATGTCAAGCTCAGTGGCAAGGGTCATGATGATGTCAAGCTTTGTGACATATGTCACACTAATAAGTAGATGGCCTGTGCATAAAATACCCTGTCTATGCCTAACACAGCAATGTATACATTGTATATACTATAAAATTTCTATTAAATGAATATCACACTCAGAAAAATTCAGTTCATATATTATATTTCACATATATCCTTTTTTGTATCAATATCTTTTGTATCTGATTGTCTGAGTATGTAGTAATAAATATATAGTGGATTCAGACAACAGCAGATGGTTATAGCGCTCTCTACCATCAACTTTAGAAACTAAATAATAATGTCTATTTTCTATATGCTTTACAAAGCCAAATGTCTTTATACAGAAAATATAATACAACATGGTGGACTATACAGATGTTGGCACATTAGCTACATAGACAATTTAGTTTGCATTAGATAAAGGCACTGTAATGACAAATATGCCACATTGTTTTATTTGACCTTTGACCTTGAGGTAGGTAGCTGGTTAGCAATGATGCACATGTAAGTGTTGATGATGTTGTATTTGACTGCAGACACTGCTACCATTGCTATCCATTGTCACTGCTGCCGTAGCACTGTAAACTTTTTCCCTACTCTTCTGCATCGCAGCTTGTTGCTGGTGCAGGGCGAGAAACTGTTCCCTCTCTTGCTGCGTCACCATCCTTTGCGGATGTGGTTGTTTGTAAATGTTTGTTGTGGCTGAGCATGTTTTTCGTCGTTGTTGACAACACCACACCATGACGACACAAACTAGTATGCAAATGCCCGCAGGTACTCCGATTATCACCGGTAAAGGAATTGCGGTTGAAGGCGAAGGTGTGATTTCATTTAAAATACTGCTAATGTTTAAATTCCTGCCTCGTGCTTTCACAGGGTCTAAGAAAAAAAGAAAATAAAAAGATTGAAATATCATAGATATTTGACATCAATAATATTTGATTGAACGAAAAACACCAATGTTAATTAGCCAGACTAACCCTGAACCTATCCCCATTAGCCCAAACATGTTCCACTAACATTGGTTCTGCCCATTTCACCCCATTATAGTTGTTATCCCATTGGTCTATTACAAATGACCCTGTGCATATTCCATTGGTCAAACCTACTCTACTACAACTCTAGATCTTGTTCATTACATCCATTTAATCACTAAATGGTTAAACCCATTCTAAAAACAATGGTTTCACTTCCACCCATTATCCCAGACAAACCCATTAATAATATAAATTCTAACCTGGAAGGACATCTAAAAATGCTGTCCTAAATTTATAACCCATGGTATTAGCTCCCAGACAGATGTACATTCCGGCATCTTCTTCTGTTGCATGCTGTATTACAAGTTTATTTAAGTACGCTCCATCCGGTCTTGACCAAACTTCGCCCGCCGGTAATACTATAAGTTTTGCACCATCAAAGTCTATGGTTGTGTTCAATTCTTTATTTTTCATATGCGCTTCAACACGTTTCAACCACTGAATGTGTGGTTTAACATCGCTGCGTACTCGACATTGGAATAAGGCGGTCTCTCCATATGCCACCGTTGTATTTAATGGGTGTGCTCCTATCAAATCAGGCTGGCTTGGACCAACTTGCTCTGCAATAATAGACAGGAAAATCATTAAAAAAAAACATGTCATAATTATAGATTTGCTAAAATAAAAGAAGCAGTTTTAGGCAACATTTTCAACTTGCACAAAATTTCAACTGGTTGGTAATAAATCCAAGTTTGAAAAAAAAAATTGAGTGACTGCAACCAGAAAAAAACACAAAAACACAGGAACAACAACAACAAACATTTTTTCCACATATATATTCCTATCAATCTAAGAAAAGAGCAAGGTAATAACCAGAACTGCAATTAATCTAACATAATCCTTGTATTCTACACGCTGGATTCCCTTAGGAGATCTGACTTTAGGTATCGCTAACCATAGAGTGCATCCCAGGTAATAAATAAGAACAATTAAGGACATGTATGCATTTTATATATTATAATGAACTTCCGTCTTCTTTAAAAAACAAATACAGCATAATGATTTCAAGAAAAAAATAACTTAAACAGTTTGTATGGTGAATAGTAAATGATTAAATTTGTTAATTTTAAATTATCCAAGTACTGTAAAATACTTGGAATTAATTTTCGCTACTTATGCTGAACAAATGATCCAGTGAAAATAAAATCCAGCGAATATACCTTTTTTCCTATATTTTACCTACAACTCGTCAAAAATCAGTGAAAATAAATTCCATACAAAGCATCCAAAAAGTCATTTCAGCGAAAATTAATTCCAGCTAAAATAAAGTATTTTACAGTAATTAGTAGTAAAAAAATTCTATTTTTTTGTCACCAAAAACACAGACTGAAACATGTTAACATACAGACTGTAATATGCACAGATCCATAGCATTAACTTCAATGAGAGACAATTGAATAATTGCAGTTTTTCGCAACATACTGATTATAAAAGTGGAAAAATATTTTTAAAAACTGTTGCCATTAAATAATAAATAAAAGGCTGAATTAATTGAAACAGATCTAAGTTTTGAAATAATGATAAATGTGAACCAAGTAATCGCTTCAAAATTAGACTAAGACATGTCTGAGAAACGGAAATACGGAAACCAAAACACAAGGGTTTTTCAAGTATGTCTGATGGGAACAAAAAAGTATTAAGAATGACAAACAGGCCAGCCTGGCACACCTGACCCACTGTTATGTTACAGCCAAAGCCACATCCCACCACCCCAACTACAAATACATTGATAGTATGTCACCCCCTTCCCTCCATATCATTCTTTATTAGTACATTATTCACTCCTTATCTCATCCTCCATGAACTTTATAGTCAACTTAACCCCTTCCCAAATAACACCTTGCCTTCTATTAACCTTTTCAACCACCAGACTTTCTTGCCCAAATTTTTCTGCACTTTTTTTCATATAATTCTGGAAATGAACTCTAATTTTAGAGCCAACCAAAAAAAATTTGAGTCAATTTAAAGTTTTTACTCACAAAATTTTATCCCAATCTTCTGAAGAAAAGTGCAAACTATAAATGGGACTATTTTGTGAATTTGTGATGAAAAGAGGGAACTGGTGGTGAAAAGGTAATAACCAAGATCAAAATGTGAATGTCAAGTTGTGAAGTGACCATTATGGTCTTCAAAAGTAGCACTGTGTGGGGTTTATAGATCAGAATAACAGCTGCAATTATATCTATCATTTAACAGGTCAAAGTAGGTATGACTCCTGTGTACAACAAAAACAAGCTTAATGATTAACCAGCAATGGCCACACCTCAAACACATTCATTATTAAACATTCCAAGCTTTCACTACTTAAGGTAGAGATGCAGTTTATTTGTGAATTTCAATCAAAAATATTTTTTTTCGTTTTTTATATAGATTTTTATCTAAAGAACATTCTGTGAAAATTTGACCAATGAATTCTTATTAGAACACCGTTAAAATTGCTGGTTATTTTCTGATTAAAAATAAAAAACACTCACACGTGGCAATGTTTATGTCCAATTGCCTAATTTGCATGAATAATCAAATAACAGGACCTTTGATTGACAATATGCAAATCGAGATTGTCGGGTCATAGTTCATTCAATTCACGCGCATGTGCAATTATTCTCAAATCAGTTATCGCTCGCTAGCAAACCAAACATTATATTTCCTCAGCGTTTTTTCCTAATTTTTATCATTACATTATGCGTGGTGTGAAAAGAAAGAGAGGTAGAAAGAAGATTCAGATGATTTCTATGTCGGAAGAGGCAAAAGCTACACTGAAGGCATCAGCCCGCCGAACGAAAAACAAAATCGATGTGAGCGTCCAAACGTGACTTTCCCTGAAGGCGTGAATCCGAGTTTCTGATTGACTGAGAGATTTTATTTTTAAATAATTGTTCTCAAAAAATAAACTGAGCCTGTGAAGAATAATTTAACATTGTTTACAGTGATAACAGCTCATTGTCGAAACGAAGCTGACCCATTCACGCTAGTCACAAAAAACATCATACTCTTGAATAGGCGTCAATGACTACGGTAAAACTTAGACTCTATTTTAGGCATCAAGAATGATTGAAATGTCCGAAAATGACGCCAAAATACACCTTAAAAGTCCTATTTTATTTTTTTCTAAATCCCATCCCGAATTTACGGCAGAATCTGGTCCCTAAAATAAGGGACACGTGAGCTTTGATTCTAACCGAATATATTGCACTGGGTCGGGAAGATACAAACTTTCCGATCCTTCGCAAGTTTTGCTAGGTGGTGCGAGACAGCTTTGTTTGCAACTGGACGAACTCCGTTTAATTCAATGAAGCAAACAACTGACAATGCTAAATTAAATTGCAGAGGTACGCTAAAATTAATTGAAAACAAGCAAATAATTTCAATGAAAAATAAATCACAGAGAGAGGTATCTTGATACATTAACAACTCTTTTGACGCGCTGACGCTTCTCCGCGTCTGATGTTTTGTTTTCCTTGTCATAATACTTACTGATTGATGATTTTGTTTTGATTTTTGAGTTTTTTAGCCTGCAACTCGGCCACGACCTTTGCTTTTTCCGTGAAAAATGGGGAAGTTTACGTCAATTTGACGGACATTCCATTTTTTTTAAACTAACGAACACACTGTTTAGCACTCCTATTTTTTTCATTTGCTGATTTCTATTCAGAAAAATTCGACCGCTCGAAAATGCACCTTAATTTTGCACTCTTAAAACATGTCAAATTTCCAACACAAATTATTTAAAACTGGTCGAAATTTTAAAACTTTTACGTTAGGAGCTGGAGCTCTCTTCTTGCAGGCGACCGTCGCCGGTAGTACAAAAGCATGTTTTGTACGTACATCCGTGCGCTGATTGTATGCGACTGTCTTAGAAAATCCCTGAATAAGGCGTTACCAAAATGGAAAAAATAAAAAAATTGCCTTCTTAAAAAACGAACAGAATTCAAATATTTCTTTTAACAAATATGTTGCAGTGGGAAAAATGGGATTGGAAACGCTGAACAAAACTTCTGTGCCTCGCGTTTCGATTCTAGGATTACGCGATTATTCATTATTGTGCGTTCGCTTCCTGGAGTTGGTTCTCAATACTACATAAAAATCATCGAGGATAAATAATTTAATATCCCACTTTGTACTCTTCATGGTAAACCACAGGCTCTGAAATACTCGTAGATTTTTTATTGAAAATACATCGAAGAGAAGCCATGATGTTTTGATCGTGATAAAAGGTCACCTTCCTAGGACCGCCCCCTGTTTAATAATTCATGAGATGACGTAATGTTTACTGGGCATTGACATGTGTTTTTACCGACCCCACCAAAACACTGGTATGAATGACGTGTTTCTGATTTATATATTCAAGAGCAGTTGTTCTGGTCCAACGATTTTACATAAAATGTCTATGTCTATACATTAACTTTCAATTTCAATAGTCTAGAAAGTATGACAAAGTATGACAAAGCAGTAATTCCCGGTTTAACGCGCAAATATGCAAATTAGCCTTTTTCTCGTCTTTTATTTTTGGTGAATTCTCGGGTTTTAATTTAAAATAGCTGATAGACGCTTTGGCCAATTGCCTCGAAAATTTCACACATTATTGACAAGGTGTTCCCCCTTCAAAATGCGTCCGGACAGTTTATTACGGCGAGTGGAACAAAAATAACAAGTCCGCAATTAACATGGATATATAAATTATGCAAAGATAGAAAAGAGTGAACTTTGAGGTCATGCTGTGCGACTTTGAAAGCCGTTAGAGAGATGAGTGGACGCATTTGAATTAGTAGTATACCAAGGTATCTAGTGATGTAATTTTACCCACAAACGGACTTGAAGTTTTTAAGCTAATTTTTTTTAAAGCACTTTTGTCCAAAAAAGCATATTTTTGACCCAAAATCAAAAACGCATTCTGGATATTTAAAATAAAGACAAGTTTTACAAAGTTTGTATAATAAACTTTCAGAAAATATATAACATGTTGGATATATAATACCATCTTCATTGTCTAATTACTCAATTAAAAAGCAAGCCAAATAAACTGCATCTCTACCTTAAATGATTAGAGCAACCTAAAACTACCAAGTATTCACTTACACTGACAACATCTGAGTATACTTAGTGTAACAGTATGGTTGAGTCAAAAGTGATCAGTTTCCAATACACCACACACAATGTGATGCCTTTATTTATTCTAGTAACTCCTACATACATCTAAGGTGATTTCATTGTATTATTTGCAATAGAAAATGCTTTACAATGTTTTCAATTGCTTAATAATGAAGTTAATTGTTTCAAACTGTTTCCATACATACTGTGAAAGCTGCAAGTTTGTATCAAAATACTAAGTGGTAGTTTTGTCAAAAGAATATGGCTATTGACCTATAGAGGGTGCTAGTCAACATGCAGAGATGCATTCAGGCTTATACCATTGTACTGAGAAATACAGTTACTATAGCAGTTTTACTTGATGACGAGCGTTCGCAGTAAAGTGCTATTTTTGACGATATAATCTCCTAAATCTACTACACTTAGACATTCCATCTGAACATTACTGTAGCAAGTTTGATTTTAACTGAGCAGAATTTAAGACGTAAGCTAGTGTTATTTGGCATGTGGCAAGTTAATTGTCCAGAGACATGTGAACTTTATCATTGAAAAAACAGAACAAAAAAAAGCATCTATCATTCTGTGCCTAATATATATCAGTTACTATAAGCAGTTGACTTACCGATTACATCAACAGTGTAGGTGGCACTAATATTGCCAACATTATTTTTAACAATACATGTGTATTTTCCGCTGTCTGTTGCATCCAAATCACGTAATTTCAAAGTCCATTTGGCGCGTTTACTTTCACCGACCTCATCTGTAAGCACGACGCCATCTTTCAACCAGTATATAGAGGGGCGGGGATGCCCAGTTGCTGCACATTTTAATCTCACCGAACTTCCCACGGGTCTTGGTATCGTTCTTCTAGACATTTTACTTGGCTGCGAAAATCTTGGGAATGCTGAAAAAAGTACAAATAAATCAGTTACATCTTATGCGGGTCTGTTTGACAGATGGGAGGGGAGTCAACACTCTGCTGAGGGGTCAAATGTGAATTTGGAGGGTCATGGATAGGGTAAAAGGGCCTACCAAACAGTGTATCCATTTTCGTACTTTGTTTTTTTTTGTGTTTAATTTATTCAGACTAATTGCAACTTTAAGTGTTAGCAAGGTTACAACAAGGACAATGCCTTCAGGCAATGATTTAATTGCCTCTGGTTTTTCATAAGCCCACCATCGAAATGGACCTATTATGCTATTTTGTTAATTTTCCTAAAATAATAAGCACAGAGTTTTGGTAGGACAACTCACTAATAAATCAGTAAAAAAAGACAGTGCATGGAATCTATTAGTAACAGTTGAGTGGAATGTATTGAATAGCTGGGACAAGTACAAACAACAATAATGTAGAAGATTAATTGATTTGTTCAGTGTGAAGGGCATTGAGTTATGTGCCAATTCATCACACACAGCCTCAAAAGTCTCCCTTTAATCACTCCCCAATACCAGTATCATAGCAATGACCTTATAATGGCCTAACATCTAACCTCAATGCACTCTGTATATGAAGCACCATACTGGTGTTTCTAACAGTAGTTTTACTGAGTAAATAATACTATCAAACATGTTATTTTAGCTAATTTAGCCATAGTCCATAGATTTCACTAATTCAAGATGTTGCTAATTTAGCCATAGTCCATAGATTTCATTAATTCAAGATGTTGCTAATTTAGCCATAGTATTGATTTCACTAATTCAAGATGTTGCTAATTTAGCCATAGTCCATAGATTTCATTAATTCAAGATGTTGCTAATTTAGCCATAGTCCATAGATTTCATTAATTCAAGATGTTGCTAATTTAGCCATAGTCCATAGATTTCACTAATTCAAGATGTTGCTAGTTTAGCCATAGTCCATAGATTTCATTAATTCGAGATGTTGCTAATTTAGCCATAGTCCATAGATTTCACTAATTCAAGATGTTGCTAATTTAGCCATAGTCCATATATTTCACTAATTCAAGATGTTGCTAATTTGGCCATAGTCCATAGATTTCACTAATTCAAGATGTTGCTAATTTAGCCATAGTTCATACATGTAACTAATTCGAGATAACGCTAATTTAGCCATAGTCCATAGATTTCATTAATTCAAGATGTTGCTAATTTAGCCATACTCCCTAAATTTCATTAATTCAAGATGTTGCTAATTTAGCCATACTCCCTAAATTTCATTAATTCAAGATGTTGCTAATTTAGCCATAGTCCATAGATTTCACTAATTCAAGATGTTGCTAATTTAGCCATACTCCCTAAATTTCATTAATTCAAGATGTTGCTAATTTAGCCATAGTCCACAGATTTCATTAATTCGAGATGTTGCTAATTTAGCCATAGTCCATAGATTTCACTAATTCAAGATGTTGCTAATTTAGCCATAGTCTATTGATTTCACTAATTCGAGATGATGCTAATTTAGCCATACTCCCTAAATTTCATTAATTCAAGATGTTGCTAATTTAGCCATAGTCCATAGATTTCACTAATTCAAGATGTTGCTAATTTAGCCATACTCCCTAAATTTCATTAATTCAAGATGTTGCTAATTTAGCCATAGTCCATAGATTTCATTAATTCGAGATGATGCTAATTTAGCCATACTCCCTAAATTTCATTAATTCAAGATGTTGGCTAATTTAGCCATAGTCCATAGATGTCACTAATTTAAGATGTTGCTAATTTAGCCATAGTCCATAGATTTCATTAATTCAACATGTAGCTAATTTAAAAGAAAGTATACTCTCACAATATGAATTGTTGGCACTACATTAAGATTCAGTTAATTCATGCATATACAGATAAATTCATTAAAAATTCATGTGTGTCATATGGATGGATTATTACATTATTATAGGCTATGTGCATTTCATATTTATTATGTTTTTAATATTGTTATTTCTACCACAGACTGTGCAAAATAGCCACTTGAAATTGCATCCTTTTTATCACAATGGAGACTTAGTCACACAGTATAACTGAGATCTAAGCTATCCCATCATGCATTTCACTTACTTCCTTTTCCTCCTTCGCCTCGATGTTCTTCGACATCCTCTACTGTATGAGAATCTCCATCATCTTCTGTATGGGATGGTTTGTTGGGACTTGGTGGAACTGAAAAAGAACAAAGTAGTTTTATTGAGATGGTCACAGGAAATTAATTAAACTTATTCATGTGTGAAATTATTTGTGAATCAATCATTTTAATAGGGCATATTATTTAACAAATGAAAATGAAGAAAACAAAATCTGGCAGGATACTACTGTCTTCTTCACAAATGCTGTTTCACTGCCATCACATGATGTTACAGACCAATTAGGCCTAACAAAAAAGATGATTTGTTTCTGGTCATTTTGGTGTCAGTCCAAAAGTGACTGCTCACTTTTTTTATGGTTTCTGAAAATATTGTAAAAAAAAAAAAAAAAAAATTTAACCATATCAGAACCAGAAATTGTTTTCATCCTCAAATTCTGACATATTTATTCGATTGAATAAATTATTTAGACCAAAGACACTAAAGATGGTTTGCCAGACATATTGATAAAACTGACAAGTGTAATTTTTAACCTTGACTTCCCCATATCAACATTTAAAGAGACAAACTTAGATAAGTATTTTTGAGTATGCAGTACTGGGGTAAATAATTAAACAGTAGGGTATAATTTATTGTGAAAAACACACATAGTATGAAACGTGTGCTCTCTATATTAGTGTTTTCAGTAATACGTCTACACCGCTCTTTGTTGCCAAAACAACATTTTTTTTATTTTACGATAACTCATGGCCCACTGTTTTATTAACTCTTTAATATCACAATTTTTCCCGCCAAAATTTTACTGCAATATTTTCCTCATGTTTATGTAATTATTTTCTGTAATTTCTTTGTTGATTTTGGACCAGATATACATAATTTTCTACTGGCTATATCTTGTGATCAAAAAATTTGAAAAAATATTATGCAGGTATATTTTGTGAAAGATGACAAGTTGCTTTTGGTGTTCAGCAAAACTAATTACAATTATCTATCCACTTTCCCATGTGAACATACAACAGTATAATATAGGAAAAATACATATGTACTATTATATTTGTATAATTTCTCGATATTATAGAAAGCATGTTAACAACAAATCACAAAGACCTGATTGTGTATTTAAGCTTTGAACAGCGACTAATTCTTAAAATATGATATGACTTTTTGGTTTTTTCTTTATTAAATGTTAGTATAGCATTAGAATCAGTCACAAAATATGTTATACATGAATGCTAAATTTATTATTATTAGTTTTAGTTTGCAATTCATTATTGAACTGAATTATAAAAATTCAAATTGGGTTTACTTATTTTAGCAAAAAAAAAGGTCTTTAAAAAAATAAGTGTTGACCAGTTTCATCATGGATTCTATAGACTACACCTAAACTCATACAACATTGAAAGAATCAATGTTACTTTGAGATGTACTGTTTTTTTTTATAATACTGTTAAAATGATAGATATGTCCCATCCATACATGGATGTACTAGGATAAGTATAGGTAAGAAATTAAGAGTGCACCACAAGCCTAAAAAGACTGGAAATTCAGAAAACATTTCACTTTATACCTAAGTAGTAATTGTTTTATTGAAATAAATCTTTTTTAAACTTTTGTTTTTACAAGTATAAACATCAAAATGTCTTAGGAATTAATCCATGGGAATGGAATGAAGTATGGCATGATACTGGATAACTAGAAAGTCTGGCATTCCGGAATATTAGCAAGGGATTGGAGACTTGTTATTTCCGGTTTATTATTTTAATAATGTTCTGGACAATGCAGCTACTGCCGATGGTTAGATAAGCTTGCACTAACAGTAGAAGTTTTAAGGTTCAATCAGAATTGAAATTCATATAATTTTAATGTCGATAAAATTCAAAACAAAACATGGAGAAAGAAACACTTGAATTCTTGTGAAAAATATGACAAATCATATTTTATTTTTGTTATTATATTTGTTTCTCCAGTGAGAGTAATTTGATCATATCTAAAAATTATGCTTGATCTCAATTACAGAACCTAAGAGAGGTCTACTCCAGGAACATACACCAAGTGTCTAAGCAATTAGGCTTGCAGTTTTCAAAAAGTAAAAAGTTGACACGAGCGACGATGGACAATAACTCATATGATAAGAGCTGTTAGACAAATTCGATAGTGGAGCTAACAAACTTATGCAGTTTTATTCGGTGATTTCCGTTCAAGGGGTCAACATGAATTGGAATTCTGACTAAGTTTGACAGATTACATATACTGCTATAAATATTCAGACGGCAATATGCCTGAGAGGTTACCCGTATAAAATGACAAAATTTATAGACTCGTAGTTTATTTCCCACGTGTGACACATTTTGAAAATATATGCTGGTTGAGGTAAAACATATTTATACTATTGTTATACATGTTATTCAATGAAACCATCCCTACTACGTAATCCGTACGCACACTATACACATGGTGCACAGAGAGTTTGCAGGAATGGATCGAGATTTCAATTTTAGGTGGATTAATTTTTTAAATCCACACCCAAAAATGAATGAGTTATAAAATTTAAAACTGTAATATAGGGGCTCCTACACCCTATGAAGCCCCTTGATTGCAGCCCCTGGTCTAATCAATTCTTTAATAAGCCTTTTCTCATTTATTTAATTAATGATCCTCGTTAGAGTGTTTACTATATTAACATATAAGTATTATTTATTGCATTGTCCTATTGTTTTTAAAAACACTTAAATACTTATACTTAAATAACTAAACTGATTAAATAATAATAATATTTCACAACTATTTATCTTGCACAAAAAAAACAATATTTAAAAACGTGTACTGTATTTGTACTATTAGTAGCGCATGGATGTTTGTGCATGATAGACATATGTCTATGATCAAAATAAGTAATATTTTAATTTAATTTTAGTAGTATACAACAAGCAGCCTGCTGATTAATATGGCTCTGCTGTATAATTAGACAGTTGCAAATAGCATTTTTTACCAAAAATAACAAAACTACTAACTAAAATTAGAGAATTGAATGTATCATCACAAAGTGAATAAATCTGATTAAGGTCGAGATGTCTACATATATAATATCAAAGCAAATAGTGTAGCCACTTTCAAGTGATTGTAACTAGCACTTTTTACTAAAATGACAAACATTTTCATTAAAATTAGACATTCGAAGACCTCTTTACAAAATAAACAAATCTGAGAGAGGACCACCCAAGGTACATATATACCAAGTATCAAAGCAAGTGAACTTGCTGTTTTTAAGAAAACAAAAATGTGAAATTGATGCTGATGGACAATCAGTAATATAAACATCTACGATGCAGCTAATAAATAATTATTGTTTTCTGTGCTTCTACATTTATGAGAAGTGTGCTTCTAATAAAGTGAATATGGTACTTGCTTAATTAAAAATACATCTGTAATATAAGGACAGACTCTCTCAAATTCCATTCATTTAGTCTTGGTTCATTATATATTATTTTGACTAAAGACATTTATGTGAGTATATTAACAGCTAGTAGAACAAATACGGTATAGATATAAAAACTGAATGTATAGACTAATTATACAAATAGAACAAATACGGTATAGATATGAAAACTGAATGTATAGACTAATTATACAAATAGAACAAATACAGTACAGATATCAAAACTGAATGTATAGACTAATTATACATGCTAGACCCGATTCCAGTAAAATACATTATATAAACATTGCAATGAATTCAATCATTTTTCATCATCTTTCAGCACACTAATTTGCATAATACAATAATTCCTCATTCACTCGTAGACAGAAGGTGCTTAGGAATACACAACTATATATCGACGGTTCTTAACGCGCAACCCTTTGATTGATAGTATTTTTATTAAACACAGAATGATTGGGTTTTGTTTTTCATGGTTTTGCTTTTTACTTATTTTTAGATGTTATAAATGACAAGAAAATGTATTTGCTAGAAAGCATATTAAACTACGCTGGCAAAAAATTTGCATATTTGGTTCGAAATAACCACCTAGGACGTTTTACACCTGCTACAAAAATACCGTGCATACCCTTTAAAACCTCACTATAATTATTTGCACAGGAAGTATGCTGCAAAAAAATATGTAAACCTTTGTAATTTTGTGGGAGAAAAATAGTAAAATCATTGAATTCAGACATTCTCTCAAAGTTACTAAGCATGTTGCTATGGCAACCTATACATCATCGGAAAGCTCAGTATATCTAATGTCTTGATGTCTGGGAAAAAATATATTTTTGTTTTGTTTTCAAAATGCAAAGTTTGTCTACATCTCAAAATTAATTGGCACGAACAATTGAAAACAGAATTATAGTAACAACGAGTTATTGAAAAAAAAATTGCGGAACTAGGCATATTTTAATGATCTAGTTCCGCAGTGCATGGTTTTTTGTACACTTCTTGCATTACTGTGTAACGGCAAAAAGAACTAAAAGCATTTTAAGTAAATATTTCATTTGCTGTTGTGAACAAACTAAGTGGTATCTCAATCAAAACAACCACCAACTTTTGTAAAAGAAAGAGCAAATGAATAGTTAAATGTAGCATTGTTAGTCCATTCAATGGCAAAATTCTTTACTCGTATATTGGCATTCTTTCATTACAATGAGTTTGAAAAGTTTTGAAAAATAAAGTATGTGAAGAAAGTGGCCTTTATTTTTTTCGGCGGGGAGGTCAGATGGTTTAAATTATACAGCCGAATTGGCTAGCTCTGCATTTACAAAAAGTATAAGAAGTTAAAAAAAAAGTTAAACAAAGTTCTTGGCTAACATAAAAAGATTCCATTATAATCACCCCTGTTTTTTTTTTTGTCTTTTAAGATTCAACTGATTAAAGTAATACTCAAGGAGGCATTGGAAATGATTTTCTAAACTTTTCATTTTCAATGATTTTCAGCATATAAAATACGATAGGCGATTGACTGTTTTCTGATGGGTGGATTCATAAAGATTTGTCTCTATCCCGATTTTCTCTGGCTCTCAAAGATTTGAAACAACAGTCAATCTAGGAATATCTAGGAATAATTCAACTTGGAGCATATAAAATAATTCTCATCATTTTAATTTCATTTTTTTCCTCTTATCACAAAAAGATACACATTTCAAATAATTTAATAAGTATGGTATATTAATACCTACCTAGCACAGTTAGAGTATAGTTAACGGTGATACTGCCAAAACCATTTGTAGCTTTACAAATATAATGTCCAGCATCCTCTAATTCCACGTCTTTGATTTTTAGTCCTTGATTCAATATGTGGAACCTGTCCCACGCATTATGGATATTTTGTTTATCCTTTGTCCAAACTGATAGGGCAGGTGGGTCTGCTTCCACCTTGCATAATAGTTTCACAGTCCTTCCAACTCGTACTCTCTGGAAACCATTTACTGTGCCAGCAAGTCTTGGAGGACCTGATAAAAAAAAGGAGTTGGTTAATATTGACATTTTGGAATTCAACTTGATCAACAGTTCATGATGCAATATGAAATATGGAATATATTTATTAAAATTGTAATTATTTTATTGGATATAGTTTAAGATAACTGTCACATGATGCATTTATTTTTTTATTTATTGGTGTGTCCCTAACATTATAATTATTGGTGTGTCCCCCACATCATAAATATTGGTTTGTCTCTCACATCATAATTATTGGTATGTCCCCCACATCATAATTATTGGTGTGTCCCTCACACAATAAATATTGGTATGTCCCCCACATCATAATTATTGGTGTGTCCCTCACATTATAATTATTGGTGTGTCCCTCACATCATAATTATTGGTGTGTCCCTCACATCATAATTATTGGTGTGTCCCTCACATCATCATTATTGGTGTGTCCCTCACACAATAGTTATGGTGTGTCCCCCACATCATAATTATTGGTGTGTCCCTCACACAATAGTTATTGGTGTGTCCCTCACATCATAATTAATGGTGTGTCCCCCACATCATAATTATTGGTGTGTCCCCCACATCATAATTATTGGTGTGTCCCCCACATCATAATTATTGGTGTGTCCCTCACATCATAATTATTGGTGTGTCTCTTACATCATAATTATTGGTGTGTTCCTCACACAACAAATATTGGTGTGTCCCCCACATCATAATTATTGGTGTGTCCCCCACATCATAATTATTGGTGTGTCCCCCACATCTTAATTATTGGTGTGTCCCTCACATCATAATTATTGGTGTGTCCCTTACATCATTATTATTGGTGTGTTCCTCACATCATAATTATTGGTGTCCATAACATCATAATTATCGGTGTGTCCCTAACATCATAATTATTGGTGTGTCCCTCACATCATAATTATTGGTGTGTCCCTTACATCATAATTATTGGTGTGTTCCTCACATCATAATTATTGGTGTCCCTAACATCATAATTATTGGTGTGTCCCCACATCATAATTATTGGTGTGTCCCTCACATCATAATTATTGGTGTGTCCCCCACATCATAATTATTGGTGTCCCTAACATCATAATTATTGGTGTGTCCCTAACATCATAATTATTTGTATGTCCCCCACATCATAATTATCAGTGTGTTCCTCACATCATAATTATTGGTGTGTTCCTCACACAATAGTTATTGGTGTGTTCCCTACATCATAATTATTGGTGTGTCCCCCATATCATAATTATTGGTGTGTCCCCCACATCATAATTATTGGTGTGTCCCTCACATCATAATTATTGGAGTGTCCTTTACATCATAATTATTGGCATGTCCCTCACATCATAATTATTGGTGTGTCCCCCATATCATAATTATTGGTGTGTCCCTCACATCATAATTATTGGTGTGTCCCTTACATCGTAATTATTGGTGTGTCCCTCACATCATAATTATTGGTGTGTCCCTCACATCATAATTATTGGTGTCCCTAACATCATAATTATTAGTGTGTCCCTCACATCATAATTATTGGTGTTCCTAACATCATAATTATTGGTGTGTCCCTAACATCATAATTATTGGTGTGTCCCTCACATCATAATTATTGGTGTGTCCCTCACATCATAATTATCGGTGTGTCCCTCACATCATAATTATTGATGTGTCCCTCACATCATAATTATTGGTGTGTTCCTCACACAATAATTATTGGTGTGTCCCTTACATCATAATTATTGGTGTGTCCCTTACATCATAATTATTGGTGTGTCCCTCACATCATAATTATTGGTGTGTCCCTTACATCATAATTATTGGTGTGTCCCCCACATCATAATTATTGGTGTGCCCCTCACATCATAATTATTGGTGTGTCCCTCACATCATAATTATTGGTGTGTCCCTTACATCATAATTATTGGTGTGTCCCCCACATCATAATTATTGGTGTGTCCCTCACATCATAATTATTGGTGTGTCCCTCACATCATAATTATTGGTGTGTCCCTCACATCATAATTATTGCAACATTCAACATAGCATTAATTGTTCTATGGGTTAGCAATGCATTCCATGGGATTAAACAAATATTCTATGACATGAAGAGTAAACCAAACTATGGTATGAAGAGTGACCAGCATATGAGCGAATTTAACAGTACACATTTTACTATATTACACAGTGTTAACAGCATTTGTCATCACCAGCTTGCAAGGCTTAATTGATCATTATTTGTGATTTCAGGAATTTAAAAACTTGATCCACATTATCATCAGCTTAGTAGTTTTAATATTGTTATTTATTGGTTGGAGCATATGGTGGCTAAAGACACCAAAAGGCAATACGTAATAATATTGAATATTAGACTACAGTGAAAATAACTGTTTTTACAGAGTTTCTAAAATATATATTTAAGTAAATTTCCATTAAATACTTAAGGGGTGATATCATATGAAATCATCAATCCACAGTTTCAAGTGATGAGTTTTATGCCTATATATCCCTGAATGCTTATGCTCATATGTCTACTACAACTTAGACCAGACTTTTATTATGCCTTGTTTCGCAAACTCGCCGAATGAAAAAAAAAAAAATTTTTAGTTCAGCGTAATTTCTCGGGCCCGCCAACTTGTAAGCGCAAAACAATGCTAAAAAAATATTATTTTTATCTTCATTTTTTTACCCCCCACTGCATAACAAATCCAAGTTGCATTTTAATTGAAGTATCATGATCAAAGTACCGAAGTCTCGCGCAGATGAGAAACAAGTTTATACATGGAATAAAATTTTATTTCATTTCTTCTCTCCGATCAATGATCTCACTTACCTACAATTCTTTGAGAATCACACAAATCTAATAAAAAAAAGATTTATTTTTTTTTGCCCTCCTTAAAAAAATTGCCTTATAAAAACTCGAGAAACAAGGAATAAAAAAATTCTGGCCTTATTGTTTTTTTTTTCTCTAAATGATTACATCTACTTCATACTTAATTTAAGTAAATGTTTCGATGGCAGTATTTTTAGCAGCGGTCACTACAAATAAATGACTATTCCAACCCATGGATTGGAAAAAACAAGAAATATTGATATAATACAATATGATATGATTTCAACAGAGTTAAATTTCATGAGGAGAAAGTATGAAGCCTGAAAACGAAACACAGAAAAAGTCAAAGATGTAACTAGGTGATATTTTCTTAATATGGTCAATTCATTTCAGGTGGTTGGATTAAAAAACTATAGTTAAAGCAAAAATCTGGTGGTCCAACTCATAAAAGAATTCAGGTAGTTTTGCCATGGGCTGAAATATTTTCATTTAGTGACAGTTTCAGTTGTTTCTGAGTCACTGTATCAGTCATCTCATTACTAGAACTATTTCTTTGGACTGTGTTTTTTTACAGGTGTTCCCACTATATCGAATTTCAATGCATCAAATTGTAAACCGTTTGATTTTCACGGCTAGAAAATTTGTGCGATTATAAGACTGTTAGACATACACAAAGACATGTTGTAGGACTTGGGAAAATTTTCTCTTACTTGCAAAATTCGCGAAAATTTTTCTTTCGTGAAACTAAAGTAGTTTGCTGTATATATCCTTGCTATCGTAGATATATCTGTAATGCCACAGTAACTGTGTGTATTGATAAATCAAGTTGGTGAAGTGTTTTTCATTTTGTCAGCTATATACTATATATTTTTTAACCTGAATGACTCAGAGAGCCACTTAAGTTGGCCATATTTGTCGTATGAATTTGATGCAATAGCATTTATGGAATCTGATAATAAAACGAATACTGATAAGAATTTTAATCACAATTTGAATGTTTGTTTTTTTTCATTTTTAACCAACCATGAGAAAAATATGGCTGAATTAAGTAGAACACTGAGTGGTTTATAAACTATTAGGCCATTATAGCTGTTATATTGTATGAGGGGAGGGGATGTAGTTTGGAAGGAGGGAGGGGCATGAGTGAAACTCACAAACTAATCTAAATCACAGTTATTTGAAAGGGTAGTAGGAAAACAGCAATAAATTGAACCCCTCGGCTAAACATATATTGCACATGGAGAAAAGCTTTGTACATGAATATTGAACCAACCTCTGAAGAAATAAATTAATGCATTTACATGTAAAATAAGAAAGGTTCTATGTTTTATTATTTATAATTAGACTAAAAAGAAAACATTTTTTAGCAAACATTTTCTTTTTTGGGCTAATTTTCTTTCATGTTTATAATATTTAGCTAGAAAACAAACAAAAAAGTTTTTTGTCTTCACACCATGTACAACATTATATTTTGCTCATTTTCACAATGTAAATACGTGCTAGATTTTTGTTTAAGACCTGAAAATCCTAATCAGGGCGAGTCTGGATAATTAAATTAAATTTCACTCGTATTTCATTGAATTTTGAGACACAAGTCTTGATTCATAGAATGATAATCTAGAACCATGGAATTGACAAGTTTTGAATTGTAAAATTGACAAGTGCAAATTATTGGATTATGAATAATTTTATTTTCGCTGCTGGAACTTTTCAGAAAGGGGACAAAGTTTTGCGAAAGTTGACGTAATTATTTGTGCTTAGCCTTTCCACCACCAGATTTTCTTGCCTGAATTTTTCTGCACTTTTGAATATTTCTGGAGATGAACCTTGATTTTGGAGCCAACAGACAAAATTTTAGTCAATTTTCAGTTTTTACTCGAAAAATTTGAAATTTGAGACGATTTTGTGATAAAAAGAGGGAACTGGTGGTGAAAAAGTCAGAACCCCTTGTGTTAATTTCAGTGCTATAAAATTCTGTGATTTTCACCGAATTATAAAATTAAAGCCGCAAAACTACAAAAGTTAAAGGAAATTTAGTAAACTATAAAATTGTTGTTAATAGCAAAGAATGTGACCAGCATTAACACTAAAATCTACAGCTCTACTCGCCAATAAATTAATTATTATTATCTGTAATATGTTATATTTAGTGACAAATATGACAGACATGTGTGAATTATTATATTGACTGAGTTTCATCTTGTAAACGTGTTGATGATACCGTTGCAATCAAGGCAGGGTGAGGGGTGTGAGCACGATCCTTTCTCAGTGTGCAGTTCTTAATTATGTGCAGCTATTGCAAGTGCATATAAAACCAAAAATGGTATTTATTGCATGTTGCATTATTAAAATATGATTTAATTAGACCATTATAGTAACTAATTTATGTATTGCATGCATTTACCATATTTGCTCTATTAAAAGCTTGTTCCCAATAGAGGTGCATATGAACTACCGGTAAATATTGTTTATGTATTGTAAGCGGAATCATTTAAATACAACACATTCTTACCATAGATACACCTCTGTCATATATACCTAAGTGCGTGCACTATTAATAGTATACCATATAACGTTTTAACCCATTACTAGTATATTTCATATTAAAACAAGCGTAGGTTGTTGGAATGTTATTTTAAATTTATTTATATATATATATATTAAACATCATATAAATTTAGAATTACTGAACTAATAATTGGACTGATAAATATATCAATCTCCAGTCTAACAAATGACAATGAATTAACGGTCTGTATTTAATTATTTTTTGAAAGAAGAATGAATGTTCCAAAAGGTATGAAGCAGACATGTAAGAAAATGTGTGTGTCATTACAGCAAAGTGCTCCAGGCAGACTAGCAAGCCCCGCAGGTCAAATTATACAACAAACAAGATTGGTTTTCGGAGTAGGGTAGTTGAACAGGTTCTGAATAGAGTCACGTTGACACAATAGTTTAAACTAAAGCCTATGTTTGGATAGGAATCCATCATGGCCGCCGACTGTCTATAGCAAGCATGCAACTCACAATACATAACATGACTGCAATGTTGCAGTGCAACCATACACACACACCCTATGTATTAAAGCATATTGCTGTGACTGAATCACTTAACAAAATAAAAAAAATAAAAAAATTATCAAGATATCATTTTGATTGCGATATTCATTAGTGTACGTATAATTAGACATAGCCAACTCTACACTTATCAAAATGAGGTCACTCTGTATAAAGTTGTTCATTTGAAGTTTGAATTCAAGATATGATCAGTACAAATTAAATATGCTACACAATTCTCCAGCAGTCCTTCCCTTTCCCATATTAGAAAATAATAATTGTTTAGATAAGTCCATTTTTAGACTTGAATTTTAACTGTTAAACTTAATGTGGTTGGATTTTAAGACTTCCATTTTTCTCAGACTACAACACCCTTCTTTAGAACATCTCAAAATGTCTGTACCAGTAAAGCCATGAATTGATGGGCATTCTGTCCAAAGAGAGTAAAAAAAACAACATGAAATGTTTTGACAGGGGGAAAGGTAAACAATAATAAGCCAGGTTAATTAAGAGCTGTACCAGTGTATGTGTGGGAACAATGCCGGAAACACTGAGCCTATAGGCACATGTGTGGAGTGTATTAGTGACGCACAGACACACATTTGTATACTACATAATTAAGGCAGCTTTTGTTTGTACTTGAAAAGGTGAATATTTTTTAAAATGCTGCTTGCCTTGGCAGGGTTATATATACATGTACTTTGCACCACGACTGATAAGCAATATTATTGTACGAGTCAGATTGGACTCACAACTGGAAACAGACTAGCAAACTAACAATCACTACATTCAGCAAATACGAATAAGTTTGGAATAAATCACCATTTCAACATTATTTTCTACATATTTTTAACGTAAATAATTTTTTGTTGGCCTTATAGAGATACCTCCAATTTAAACAGTTTTTAAATATTTTTATAAATTGATTTTCAAAAATCTAACAACAATTTTATTCACCAATGTACAAACTTGAAATTAAAAAAAAATAATATATTTTTAAAAATAATGAAAAATTATACATATTCAAACTTAAATTAATTCGGAAAAGAGTATGTACATACACAAGAAAAAATGCTTATAAGTTTAGGTATCTGTTGAGTATTTAGGCGTGAAATTGGATTACATTACCATGGAAACCATCCTGTGAAAACATTTATTTTAAGAATGGCAAGTATTCTCTGAATATTGATTATTTAAATCCTTTTTGTCAGAGCAGTCAGTTAACACTCCAAAATAATGGAGTCTTGTCAAACACACCATTTTGGTTCGTCTTAATATTCAGTGAAGTGGTAGATTTGATAATCAATATTCGATCTACAAATCAAAATCACGGTTTATTTATATCAAATAAAAATGGGTTTGTCGTAATCCCTTGCATGCGAATTACAAGACGATCATTGCACATCTACTACACTGATGTAACATTATATATTTACTACCGTAAAAATACTGTAATCCATTTTATTTTCATCGCTATCAATTTTCATCATACAATGATTTGACTGTTTTGAATTTTATCTGCCCCCATGCTCCCAGACAAAATTCGCAAACATTTGTCTTTCATAAAAGTGTATTACAATCTGTTATTTTTGTCACATTTATGCTAAAAATAAAATTAGAAAAAAGAAATCTAGTGCAAATATTTTGTTTCTATTCCATGTGAGGCTCAGAAGAAAAAGACAAGTTTCATGGTCAGTTTGTTTTCCAAAATCGATGAGCGCGTTTTTGTTTTTATTTTTAAATTGTTATTAAATTTAAGTGTTCTTTTTTAATTTTCCTGAAAATTTAATTAATCTTCTTTTTTCATTTAAAAGTTTAAAAGCAAAAACACTAATTTTGTCATTTTCTTTTTATACGCTTACAACCCCCTGTGCAAAATTGAAATTACTGACACTAAATTAATTATTCTGATAGAAGAATGAATCCTATCAAAAAAATTTATCATCACAAATCTGAGAGAAGTCGACCGACTGCACCCATATATACAATATCAAGGCAATCAGGGTAGCAGTTTTCAAGAAGTCAAAAATAGCATTTTATACCAAAATTGACAAAAATATTGACTAAAATTAGAGAAATAAATGTATTGTAACATAATGAACAAATAGGAGACAGAACAACCCATAGTTGTAGTGAGTAACATAATACAGCTGACAGATTTTAAGAAGAAAAAGTTTATGCTGACAGAATACAATGGCAATGACCGACAGACAGACAATCAGTGATATGAATAGTTCCGCTTGTTAAAGATAACACTTTTAACTAACATGTGCAATGACCAGAACATTTTTTTTTTCTGGGACATTTTTATTACAAATCAGTAAAAAGTAAATTACACCCACATTTTCAGCTAAAAAAATATAATTAACATAATTAAACTAAAATTGAAGAGAAACATATATCATGTTATTTTAGCTAATCTGTAATTTTGCTAATACAAGACGACGTTAATTTAAAATAAAGTACCGATATATTCTGAGATTAGTTGCACTTTAGCTAAATTAAGTTTCTGTTAATTTATGCATTGGGCCAATTTGCTAAGATGGCATCTATCCATTTCAGAGCTTCTTACAGTATACACGAACACTACACATGGAATAATAAACTGAAATCTCTGTACAATTACAAACTTATTTGAAAAAAATATCAGATAATATGTAAGTCAATGTACCAAATATTCTAAAGCTAAAGGGCCCTACACCACACTCAGATTGTTACACCTATAGAAAATTAAGAAGTGTTGAGGGTGACCCCCCTAACCTTAGAATTAGAGTTAATGTCGGCTTCAACAACTGTATTTCCCTGGGGGAATACCTGCTCAGATTTAAAGCCGGTTTGACAACCAAGTCTTGATCAATAGATAGCCATTTGTACATGGAAGACTAAAAATAATACAAATTATTTATTTACTAACTGTATACATTCATGTTGTGAATTACTACAGATGGTAGTTAACTAAGTTTCATATCCCTACTGGTTTAGCTCTAATTTAAAAACTCATGTGTTTGCCAGTTTTAAACCACAAGCTAGCTTCAGTCAGAAGATGCCACCTTGGCAAATCTGGATATAGAATTTTTATGTGACTCTAGTTGCGTGAATTGTAGATCAAAAACGATGATGGATTTGAACTTGACTTTCCCTGATTCAAAACTCAGGGTAAAAGTATATACCAATGGATAAAGCCATAGATGAATAGACTCCCATGATGCACCTTGTATTATATTAATAAGCAAATCATTAGCTATCTGCTTGAGAAGACAGTGGAGTATTTACATAACAAAGCCACACACTGATGTCATCATTTCTTAGTATTTTAAGAAGATGGACACAAAATCAGATGCATCATGGGATTGCAAGTTTACATCAATAAAGTAACAATAAAATATCAAAATAATTTTTAAAAATCTCTCTCAACTACTGTAACCTTTTTATTCATAGAGACGAAATTTTGTGAGTCACCGTGACTTGCTCTCCAAAAAAATCACTGTGACTCACTGTTTTAAACAATCCCCAAATTTGGCAATTTTGCCTACTCACAAATTCACAAACATTTAAATGTCTCCCATGAAAATAAAATGACTCACAAAATCTACTGAAACTTAAACCAATGCAATACTTATTATCTATCAAGCTACATTACAGCACCATAACAGCCCTAATGTAAATACTTCAATTTACACGATTATTAAAATGAGACAAATTATCATATCAATCCTGTGATGCCCTAATTATTCGCTACGGTAGTATAGTTTTCAGGAATTTAATTATTAATTTTACGAAAACTGAGCTCGTACATCATCGCCCCAAAATGGGCAGCCATCTTTGTATAAAGTCCAGTTTGTTGTCCGCAGATAAAATTAAGCATACTAAGTCATGGCAGGCGGATTGTTTCAAACTGGCTGGCTGCTGATGTTTTTCATCACAAATATTTTTGACAAGTTGTTTTTCTAAAATGTGCAACAATACAGGCTTCACCTAGTTTGGGTGGTTATTGTTTGATGCTGGTAATGTTTTCACAGCAGCATGCTAATATTTTTACAAAACTACATATTTCCATAGAATTCATCATCAATATTTAGAGAGGTGTCAATATGCTTGGCGGGGTTTCTATTATTTGTGAGTCTCTATGGTAATTAGCAAAGCAACACGGAGATGCATGGTTGTTTTTGCAAGTCGATGTCTTACACTGATGCAGCATCTCATGCACATTCCATAACCCACCTAACACACTGAAGAAACAACCATTAAACCCTAAGAAAACAAGAACAGAGTTTCTTGATGTCACCCAGTTCAGCATGGTGCAGTAAAGAAAGCCAGACAGTACGACCCAGGCCAGCATCAAGTCTGAAATTTACCAGTCTTGACTCTCACTCACAGTACTCAGCCATTCACGCAGTAACTGACAAAGCTGAGGAGATTTTTCATTAATTTTGCGCCGTTTCTAAGCACACATTTGTCTCTTGAATTCATTATCCATGTATAGGAGTTAGAGGCAACATGTCAGAACCTTAGTGAGGCCAACCAACTAAATGACACAATTTGTCAATGTCAATTTTGCCCTCTTTTGACTAGTAATGCAAATAACTTGGTCTGGTTCAACTTTGACAACAATGCCCTGTATTTGTCTTTGCTTGACCTAAAGCTGTCAGGAAATGCAGTCATAAATCCTCACTGGTGACTATCTAAATAGCATTTCCACACACTTTGCATCTCTTCTTTTGTACTCCATCTTATAACACTCAAGGACAATGCTCAGTAACACTAACCTCTGCACTAATAAACAAGGGAATTCAAGTTTTATTAAATTACACAAAACCTGGACTTGTTAAATATGTTGTTTTTTTAATTCCCAAATATGCTGTGGACATAAGTAATTTTAAAACAGTGATGTGAATGTCTACTGGTTTGCTCATTCAAATATTTCTAGTTCCAGATTCAGAAAAAAAAGTTAAAAAGTTCACGTGAAAAATATAAATAGTTTAATTGGGTAATAAATTCAGGAACTAGTTTAGTGAGGAAAATAAATGTATTTTTGTTGATTGCCAATTAAATTAAACTGCTTTATTTCATGATTTTTTTTTATGATTTATGAAGTCCTGAAAAGCACAGTGCTTTGTTGGCGTCAGTTTCACTGGTGTCCTTAAAGTCAAGTCACAGTACCGTTCACAATTCATTATAGAACACTATAATTTTGCAATTTTAGCGAATTTGACTAAATGCATAAATTAACAGATTCCTAAGTGTGTTAATACATTTTCTGTTAAATCAGTTACATCTTGAATTAGTGAAATTACAGATTAGCTAAAATACCATGGTAACTAAAAAGACATGTTTTACATCATCTTCCAAAATGCTGTAAATTACCAACGGCAAAAATTAATAGTATTACACTAGTTTCAGGTTACTAAGAACATTTTGAAACTCAAAATGGTGGTTGAAAACTGTCCGAACAATCACAGCTACAATGTGTATTTGACATCACTAGTCAGGATAATGTAATTTTGAAATGTTCTGAGAATCGTCCAATCAGCAATCAGTTCTGTGAGTAGAGGGCTGTACAAATCCTAAACAATCAATCACAATCTCATATTTGAATTTGATGTTAAATTCATAAGTATTTACAAAAATTTACTGCGACAACATCCATGGATACGATAAACCAAAATAAGTGTAAATTGATTCACAGTATTTAGACCCCTGTCAACGTATTTTCATTGTGTATTAAATATTAGATTAAAGATACGAAACATTTTCGTGAGACACAGAAAATAATTTTCTAACAGCAAAAATTCTCAAAGTCCACAGTCACAATGACTTAAATAGGATTCCGTCATTACAAACATTGTGTGATGTAGATTGTGTGATGAATATGTAAACAAAAATGTAAATTTTGATGAAACGCTAATCTTCTTTATATTCACCTAGAAAAAAGTTCCTTTCAAATTGTTTTTTCAAAAATGACACAGTGGAGTTTTCTTTATTGATTTTTAAATTGACATAAAAAATGCGACTTTATTTTAATATTTCATGAAAATTTACTCCTTATTTTGATTTTAAATTCTGACAAACACCCGCAAAAAAAACAAACACATATGATATGTAATATTGTCTTTTCTATCATCAGGACTTTAGTTGGAAATTGTTAGAAGTTGACTCAAAGCATGGTAGTGTAAGCCACGGTGGTTATGATAATGTTACACTTACAAATAGTCATTGTGACGCTACTTAAAAGTAAAAATAATTAATGTTACTTTATTTTACATACGTGTTATTTCACATTTTATCATGAAAAGAATGTCATTCAAAGTTTTTTTATTTTGATATGATTAAAACAGGAGACACAGTTTTTACAGTATTTTAGTGGAATTATAACAACAAATGTGTTCTCATTGTGGTCTATGATAAATTGCTATTTTATGCGTATCATTTTACAGATTTTCCCAAAAAACAGATTAACAATGAACAGAAAAACACACATACTTTTATCTAATATTCAATAAATGATTAATTATAGATAGATATTGATACGTATAATGTCATGGCTACATGCACTATAAAAATGTACACATTCTAACTTTAAGAACCTCCCCCGAGTAAAGCAGCTTAAAATTTGTCAGTTCACAATATATTAATTGCATAAATCATTTTTAATGTATATCACTCAAATTCAATTGATTTTCAAACTTTATTATTTTCCCTTTTTCTCTGATTATTACGGACTGTGTATTTCAAAATTGTATCTATGTTTTATATTGCTTGCTTACTAATTAATGTAGATTTGACAATATATAAATTATCCATTACTTGGTTTTAAAACATGAATTATGGGTAGAGTCTCGTAAATGTAATACACTAAGTAGCTGCAAAACCGATTTCAATGCAATAATGTTATAAACTAAGGTAACCGAAGAATGGTGTTTTTTATTTACGATTTGAATTGTAAACTTTTTTATAAAATTGACAGACAGTTGTGTTTACCTCAATGTCATCGGTATAAAATCTAACATACAAAACAGTTATTAAGTCCATGGGGTAAAAGATTTCTGATTCTATTATTAAATATTCAAAGTCAACACAGAATATCTAACTGCTTTAGTCGGGCATAAACTTGAACTATCTTTGTTACAAAATGGCTGCCGCCGTTTGTCTGTAGGAAACACGGGGCGACATACGTACCAATGTTTCCATGTGGGGTGGGGTGTAAACTTGTAGTGATATTTGACGTTTTGTTTATCAATCATGTCAAATTCCCTACCTTCAGGCTACAGACACATGTCAAATATCAACAGACTTGGCATCTCAGGTAAATTCCGCAATTCAGTTCTAAAAATTTTCAATATGTGGCTGTTTTAGTGGCCAATTCCCCGTGTTGTTCTGCATTCGAGCATGGAATTATAGTTCCATGATTCGAGTATCTAACTAACTGATAAATGCATTGATAATAGTATTTCGGACGGGCTCTGTAAAATGCGTGCCCAATCGAATAATCGGTAACAAAATACATAAACCACTTAAAGTTTTAAAATTGAATTTCATTTCACGTCGACAAATTTGGTGTGCGTGAACTTGTTAGTAAGTGATAAATAGGTGCTAATGAAAGGCCAACCCCTCTCGTCAAATAAGACGACGTTCAAGTAACATTCAATAGTTATATTGCTCTACGGACGTCGTCAAAGTTATCACCGATACACGTCAAACTCTCGCTAACTGACCGTTTTACGATTTCCTTTTTTTA
Organism: Saccoglossus kowalevskii; assembly: GCF_978046115.1. Taxonomy (NCBI): domain Eukaryota; kingdom Metazoa; phylum Hemichordata; class Enteropneusta; family Harrimaniidae; genus Saccoglossus; species Saccoglossus kowalevskii. The sequence continues at coordinate 11,042,967 of NC_140650.1, read as the reverse complement.
CACTTATATGTACCTGTCATTTTAATGTGTATACATACTAGCCGCACGAGAGCGCGTAAATCAATGTCTAATTAGGCGAAATGGCGCTCAACAAATATTAAAGAGAATTGTGAGTGAGTAGCGAGTAACGTTAATTGTAACAGCGCTGTAAAATCGGCTGTAACGCGTAGATTAGGGAGCAATAACTACAACGCACGGCCATTGCAAACTTGTGAGGTCTTTGATGTTTGACTGGAGGCAAGATCTGATCGCAACAAGCGGACTAAAAGCTGCGATCACACGAAAGGTATCGTATTTACATATAGGCAGAACTTGAAGGGAAAACTACATTTACATAGAGATTACCTCTTTGTGCCATTATCACGCTCAGTGTTGAAACAAACAAGACTAGGTTCACCAGCTTCGCCATCTTGGACTGCTTTAGTACGATCGGTGGATGCCAGGTCGGTCAAAGTACGCCCCGAACACGCTGTTATTTGTATGCGACTGCAAACCTGGTTGGACAGGAAAAAACAACTACGTTAATGAAGGCGGTAGTGTCGTTGTAAAAGAGCCTAACAAAACGTGACCAACGACACTACGATGATCAACTGGTAATCATAATAGCGTAATGGTGTGGGTGAAAGAAAAAAAGTAGAGCTACAAGTAATTTAACACATTGCCCTACGAGAATGATCGATGGCCATTGCTTTGTAATATGACAGATAGCCTGCAGTTTATCCTGTCGCGACATAACTTCCAACACTGGCACAACCGATATATTATGTTGTAGATACATATGCATACAGTAGCCAACTTAATATCTAGCGTACTGGAGCCCGCAAATTATGAACTAAATTAAGCGTAAGTGTATATAATGTGGCCAAACACACGCGTCATCCGTTCACAGCACAATAAAGATCGCCTAGTAAAACGCAACACCACCTTGGTTCTCCAAAAATGTCGAGAAGTGTAACACCTCAATACTTTAAATGCTGGCAATTCAGATGCATCAATGGTGGAGTCATAACAGCACCATGTCTTAATTCATCACTGGTTTAACTCAATAACCAGAACAGCTAGTAAATTTCCTTCCGATTGTCGCGTCCCGGATAGTCCGTGTATACGTCTTCAGCAGGACTTGTCTTATTTCTCCAATGGCAATATAGGATGTCGGTGTGCACACTTTGGTTTTTCTTTTGGTATTGTCCCACACTACAGCATGCATGAAGGTAATCACACAGCTCCTATACAATAACACAGGCTTCCTTTGTTGTATAGAATTGTACGTAATCCAACAAGCGCTGTGGCTATTAAGTACCTAGCAACGGAACCAAAGGCGCACTCGTTGAAAAAGACATCTACTCGGCCAGTTCCACTCACCGTCCAACATACACTGTTTCATTTGAATAAAGACACCAACGTGAAGCACTGGTTTTTCGCTGAGTTGGTTTCATACAATGCGGACACTTTTCAGAAGGCACCTACAACGATCACAGAGTCCCACTATTCAAATGCTAATATAACTAGTGGCCAATTATACCGAGGGTATTACGGAAACAATCCAACTGAACAACGCCAATGTATATAAAAATAATAAAGGCCACCAGAGAGAAACGGCACAAACAAGCCTTCAAACTTTGAGCGGCGGGTAACGAATAACTAGACCCCGGTAGTCCGACGTTGAGGTCACATATATTAAAACTAGCTTTTGCTGTTCTGCTGTGGTATACGTATCTGATTTCAATCGAAAGCTTTGGTGGGGCTTGGCATGCTTTGCGGGGCGCCAAACCTAGTGCTCAACTCGAGCATCTAACAGGCTATCCCGGTTGTTCATCGAACAATGCAAAGAAACTGAGACGATGGCCAAATGAAAGACCGCCTTTTCCACCAAAGTGCGTGCAAGCCAGTCGACCGAAACGGTCATAAAAGCGTATCGTGAAATCGTAGTAAAAATACCGAGCCGCGTTTTGCTACTCGGTTTGCCGTGACATGGACAGCTACACGCTCGTAGCTGGATGCAATCAACGAACAGTATTGACAGCTCTTTGAAGAGTCATGGGAAAATACATATCGACCAATCACTACACAGGAGACATGGGTGACCGAAGTTCCCATTATTGTCGGCACCCCCCTGGAATGCATCCGTCCCGAAACCTTTTGGCCTATGCACTCAGGTTTCAAGTTACAACATCGGTACTATTTAAGTTTTTAAAAGGACTAAGTTTAATTGCACAAATTGGTATACATGTAAATATACACTCCCACTAATAATAACTTATTTCAAAGCAAGCCTGATTTGCACGATTCTTAGATGTTTCCTTAGTAGTCAGTCTGTAAGTGAATACCAGACACTCCCAACTGATCTTGCTGCTCGTTTTTCCCAAACTCCTTCACTTCAAACGATACTCCTTACTCAACGCCATTTACTTTAAAAGCAACACATTACAATGGGCACTTTGTGAATGGAATTTTATAACACGTTTTGCCATGCCACTTGAGAGACTTTATGAAACAGGCTACAATTAAAGTTGATTGCCAATGTGAAAATCCTAAACTCAGCCCACATTTAGGGTGCTCATCGGTTACCCTGACAACAACCATCCCTTTCATATATGGCATGAAATTGAAAGTGTCGGTGTATTTGTTTAATGGCCACAAGTATGCTTCTTTATGAGGGAGACCGGTTTGTTTTAGAACCACGTTCATGTCAATGAAGGAGTGTCGTTTGAACGTGTGTAAATTACTCGCCGCCAGACAGATACACACGTGGGACCTCCCACCAAAGGTACCCACTCGTGATCACAAAATGGTAAGACGAATAATGAATTTCATCACAGGACATTGACGACACTGAGAAAAGAAGGCAAGCATTTACCGCCATTACCACGCTATCATTGCGTTTATCACATTAAACTAACTCATTCATAACACGGCTTTCTCTTCTAAAATAATGCCCAAGATATATGCAGTTTCTTCACAGAAACAGTCTCGCCATGATACCATTGACTACAGTTACCTCTTTCTATCGATTGTCCACTACGACCCCGGAGTGCAGGTGCATGATTCTGTATGCTAATTTCATCTTGTCAGTTTTTTAGTTATAGTTTAAACAAACTTGCTGTCTAAACAGATAAACTTAAATACCATAACCTACTCCAGTTATAAATAAACACTCAAATAACCGCCCAATACGTCTCAACTGTATACCTGTCAAGTGGCAAAAAAAAAAAGCGAGCGCATTGTTTCACACAGAAAAGGGCGCAGTACGTTAATAACGCTACACCAATGCTGGCATAGTTCAGAACAGAAATACTCGCTGATAACCGTCAATCCCTTCAACATATTTGACCTAGTGTATGGCTAGTGTGCTTCACCATGTTTACGACTGCCAGGAAGAGCAGGTTATAGTATATAGTAGTATAGTAAATTAAATCATTACTGTACAGTTAAACGCATATGTACTGGATTCAGTCACCGAAGAGTAAAAATATCAACAATGAGTTGTAACACACGTCTCGTCTTTTTTTATCGCGATTTAGTCCATAAAAAGTAATAGATACATCGACATAAAGCACATTAAACGCTAGATTGACATCCCCTTGACAATATAGATCACCAAAGCGTAACCATTTATCATAAAATCTTCACTATCCAGAGTGCGCATTAATCCACCTTATATGGAGCGCATATAAATCACTCAGAAATTTTCACAAGAAGGCGAATCATTGTCAGTAATAAAGAGATCGGCAAACCCGTGTATTCATCAACTTATTGTAAAGTTACAAGTGTGTTTGTTCCTCAATAGCGCTCAAGTTATGTCGCAAAGCAGTCATATCACATCGCCCATACATATATAACAGTAAATTGTCTTCTGAAGCACGTTAATAGTCGTAAAATTACAATTACGGCAATTTACTGTTTATTCATTAATTATGGCAATAAAATGTTACGACTTTCAACTTACCTCTGATCCAGGCTATTCAGCAACGCACAATAACGACGCATTAAATACTACTACAGGGCGCTGGTCGTGGAGTGAAGCAACACTCAAACACCAGTGTAACTCCTCAAATTGGAGCGTAAAAAACAACGATTGTTCGTTGCCAACAGTCGGAACAAATCGAACCAAAGGACTTCTTAAAAGCCTTCTTTGTCCATCGATTTTTAGAAAACAAATTGAAAGAATCTGGATGGTTAGTCAGATTTTACACCGTGCATTCATTCGCATAACATTGAACACACTCTTCTCGATAGGCTTGCCATTAAAATACTGTCCGACTCGCCACAATACTAAACAACTGTTTACTCAATGGCCAGCGTGTTAGTGGGGCATTGACGAGAACTCTATTCACAAAGATCTGCAGTCCTTGTTGATTTCAACCCCCTGGCAAGTAAGCAATGCATGCCGCCGGACGATATCAAATGTACCTACATTAGAGGGGTGTTAGGCGTCTACATCCTAGGTGCTATAGTAATTCATATGTTCCTTTCAACTTTTCTAACCTATAACTGCAGGCTTCATGCTGTAAAACCTCAATTCTTACCTTCTTCAATGTACAATATTTTACTTAAGTGCGCTATTAGATCGAAATGATTTGTACCCCCTACCAACATGTATAGTGCCCGATATACTGCCATTACGGGAGAAATGTATTCCTTAATATAAACACACTTAAAAAAAAACGAATAGCTTTACTCTATATTGCATATTCATACAATACGATTGGAGAGCAATTTGCCCACAGGGGGAACGGGGCAAATCGAATGTCCTACATGACAAATGGGACAATGAAAAAGGCCCGTAGGGCTACGAGGCAATTTAATAATTCTCCGGATCCGAGTACAGTGTAGTATCGAGCAGTAACATATATGTACGCTAAGACGTCCAATCAGGTGCAAGTGATTCATCTTAATTGTTAATTAATGTAAACATTGGCGTAATACATTACGTGACCACGTGGGACATATATTACATCGTATTTACTTAATACGTACTTCCCAGTTGCTTTGCCAAAATGTATTAATTATCACATGATTTACCCCCCCCCCCTCGCCTCCGGTGTCACATTTTGAGGCGATTTAACAATTCTGGTGCAGTTAAAATGATGAATGGTGTAAATAACATTAACACAGAAGAAATGCGTTAAAGTATCGATTGTAGAAAATAATATAATTCAGCTTCAATAATGTTATTTTAGACAGAAAGTATTGCTCAATGAAAGATTCTTTAAAAATTTCCTGAATGGGGTGATTTGTACGTAGTCATGGCAACAACACATTACATTAAATCAATCAGTCCACGCATTCTACGAAATAATGGGTAGACACTGAAATCAATTTCTAGATGAAAAGTTAAAATGTGCAATTTTCCAAAAAGTCACAGACTGGATCAATAATTAAATATACGGCGATTGATTCTGTGTTAATATTATACAGTAGTCATTTCATATAGACGAAGAAAGGTCAGTATGTTATCCAAGTTTTAATATGTTTTCAACTGCCTGTGTTAATACTGAGTTCTATTACATATTCCCCGGGGTATTGTAGCCATTACATTCTATAGATATTTGCTGATTATAAATTATAACACGGAATTAAGTATAGAAAACATAGCATTACATAGATACCACTATAGATTATAAGAGGCCAGTGTTACTGCACTGCTCTATAAAAATGATATATTATGGTGAAGTCCAATATTTAATAAAACCAAGGGAGATTTACTGTTGACCTGTGTCGAGTCACTGTCATTAACTCATACTAGATATTCATCTTGCTCCGGCGTTCTCTAAATTGATTTTTGATGACTAAATTGGGTTAGACGCGTGGGTGCCTCCGATAACTCACGAACGCACATGTACATGTAATACACTGATGGAAAGTAGATTTGTCTTGCCGGCTCTCTGACAAGCCCGTATCAAACCAATTGATTTATAACAAAGAAGCAAGTTCATTAGCATTATGTTAGTACTACTGTGCAAGAACCGGTGAATCGTTTATATCATAGTGACGGGAAGTGGCAGACCTCGAGACGTAAATACAAGGTATGGTGAGATGCAGTACAACTATGTACCAGGATGCAAGGTAAAGTGGGAAGTAGTACAAATCGGTACCAGGATGCAAGGTAAAGTGGGAAGCAGTACAACTCGGTACCAGGATGCAAGGTAAAGTGGGAAGCAGTACAACTCGGTACCAGGATGCAAGGTAAAGTGGGAAGCAGTACAACTCGGTACCAGGATGCAGGGTAAAGTGGGAAGCTGCACAACTCGGTACCAGGATGCAGGGTAAAGTGGGAAGCAGTACAACTCGGTACCAGGATGCAGAGTAAAGTTGAAAGCTGCACAACTCAGTACCAGGATGCGAGGTAAAATGGGAAGCTGCACAACTCAGTGCCAGGATGCAAGGTAAAGTGGGAAGCAATACAACTCGGTACCAGGATGCAGGGTAAAGTGGGAAGCAGTACAACGCGGTACCAAGATGCAGAGTAAAATTGAAAGCTGCACAACTCAGTACCAGTATGCAAGGTAAAGTGGGAAGCTGTACAACTCGGTACCAGGATGCAAGGTAAAGTGGGAAGTTGTACAACTCGGTACCAGGATGCAAGGTAAAGTGGGAAGCAGTACAATTCTGTACCAGGATACAAGGTAAAGTGGGAAGCAGTACAACTCGGTACCAGGATGCAGGGTAAAGTGAGAAGCAATACAACTCGGTACCAGGATGCAAGGTAAAGTGGGAAGCAGTACAACTCGGTACCAGGATGCAAGGTAAAGTGGGAAGCAATACAACTCGGTACCAGGATGCAAGGTAAAGTGGGAAGCAATACAACTCGGTACCAGGATACAAGGTAAAGTGGGAAGCAGTACAACTCTGTACCAGGATACAAGGTAAAGTGGGAAGCAGTACAACTCGGTACCATGATGCAGGGTAAAGTGGGAAGCATTACAAGTCGGTACCAGGATACAGGGTAAAGTGGGAAGCAGTACAACTCGGTACCAGGATGCAAGGTAAAGTGGGAAGCAATACAACTCGGTACCAGGATGCAAGGTAAAGTGGGAAGCAATACAACTCGGTACCAGGATACAAGGTAAAGTGGGAAGCAGTACAACTCTGTACCAGGATACAAGGTAAAGTGGGAAGCAGTACAACTCGGTACCATGATGCAGGGTAAAGTGGGAAGCATTACAAGTCGGTACCAGGATACAGGGTAAAGTGGGAAGTTGTACAACTCGGTACCAGGACACAAGGTAAAGTGGGATGCAGTACAACTTAGTACCATGATGCAGGGTGAAGTGGGAAGCAGTACAACTCGGTACCAGGATGCAGGGCAAAGTGGGAAGCAGTACAACTCGGTACCAGGATGCAGGGTAAAGTGGGAAGCAGTACAACTCGGTACCAGGATGCAGGGTAAAGTGGGAAGCAGTACAACTCGGTACCAGGATGCACAGTAGAGTGGGAAGGAGTACAACTCTGTACCAGGATGCAGGGTAAAGTGCGAAGCAGTACAACTCGGTACCAGGATGAAAGGTAAAGTGGGAAGCAGTACAACTCGGTACCAGGATACAAGGTAAAGTGGGAAGCAGTACAACTCGGTACCAGGATACAGGGTAAAGTGGGAAGCAGTACAACGCAGTACCAGGATGCAGGGTGAAGTGGGAAGCTGTACAACCCGGTACCAGGATGCAAGGTAAAGTGGGAAGCAGTACAACTCTACTAGGATGCAGGGTAAAGTGGGAAGCAGTACAACTCGGTACCAGGATGCAGGGTAAAGTGGGCAGCAGTACAACTCGGTACCAGGATGCAGGGTGAAGTGGGAAGCAGTACAACTCGGTACCAGGATGCAAGGTAAAGTGAGAAGCAGTACAACTCTGTACCAGGATACAAGGTAAAGTGGGAAGTAGTACAACTCGGTACCAGGATGCAGGGTAAAGTGGGAAGCAGTACAACTCGGTACCAGGATACAAGGTAAAGTGGGAAGCAGTACAACTCAGTACCAGGATGCAAGGTAAAGTGGGAAGCAGTACAACGCGGTACCAGTATGCAAGGTAAAGTGGGAAGCTGTACAACTCGGTACCAGGATGCAAGGTAAAGTGGGAAGTTGTACAACTCGGTACCAGGATGCAAGGTAAAGTGGGAAGCAGTACAACTCTGTACCAGGATACAAGGTAAAGTGGGAAGCAGTACAACTCTGTACCAGGATACAAGGTAAAGTGGGAAGCAGTACAACTCTGTATCAGGATGCAAGGTAAAGTGGGAAGCAGTACAACTCGGTACCAGGATGCAGGGTAAAGTGGGAAGCAATACAACTCTGTATCAGGATACAAGGTAGAGTGGGAAGCAGTACAACTCTGTACCAGGATGCAGGGTAAAGTGCGAAGCAGTACAACTCGGTACCAGGATGAAAGGTAAAGTGGGAAGCAGTACAACTCGGTACCAGGATACAAGGTAAAGTGGGAAGCAGTACAACTCGGTACCAGGATACAAGGTAAAGTGGGAAGCAGTACAACTCAGTACCAGGATACAAGGTGAAGTGGGAAGCTGTACAACTCGGTACCAGGATGCAAGGTAAAGTGGGAAGCAGTACAACTCTACTAGGATGCAGGGTAAAGTGGGAAGCAGTACAACTCGGTACCAGGATGCAGGGTAAAGTGAGAAGCAGTACAACTCTGTACCAGAATACAAGGTAAAGTGGGAAGCAGTACAACTCGGTACCAGGATGCAGGGTAAAGTGAGAAGCAGTACAACTCTGTACCAGAATACAAGGTAAAGTGGGAAGTAGTACAACTCTGTACCAGGATGCAAGGTAAAGTGGGAAGCAGTACAACTCGGTACCAGGATGCAAGGTAAAGTGGGAAGCAGTACAACTCGGTACCAGGATGCAGGGTAAAGTGGGAAGCATTACAAGTCGGTACCAGGATACAGGGTAAAGTGGGAAGCATTACAAGTCGGTACCAGGATACAGGGTAAAGTGGGAAGCATTACAAGTCGGTACCAGGATACAAGGTAAAGTGGGAAGCAGTACAACTCGGTACCAGGATGCAAGGTAAAGTGGGAAGCAATACAACTCGGTACCAGGATGCAAGGTAAAGTGGGAAGGAGTACAACTCTGTACCAGGATACAAGGTAAAGTGGGAAGCAGTACAACTCTGTACCAGGATGCAAGGTAATGTGGGAAGCAGTACAACTCGGTACCAAGATGCAGGGTAAAGTGGGAAGCAGTACAACTCTGTACCAGGATACAAGGTAAAGTGAGAAGCAGTACAACTCGGTACCATGATACAAGGTAAAGTGGGAAGCAGTACAACTCTGTACCAGGATACAAGGTAAAGTGAGAAGCAGTACAACTCGGTACCAGGATGCAGGGTAAAGTGGGAAGCAATACAACTCTGTATCAGGATACAAGGTAAAGTGGGAAGCAGTACAACTCTGTACCAGGATACAAGGTAAAGTGGGAAGCAGTACAACTCGGTACCAGGATGCAGGGTAAAGTGGGAAGCAGTACAACTCGGTACCAGGATGCAGGGTAAAGTGGGAAGCAGTACAACTCGGTACCAGGGAAGCAATACAACTCTGTACCAGGATACAAGGTAAAGTGGAAAGCAGTACAACTCGGTACCAGGGTGCAGGGTAAAGTGGGAAGCAGTACAACTCTGTACCAGGATACAAGGTAAAGTGGGAAGCAGTACAACTCGTTACCAGGATACAAGGTAAAGTGGGAAGCAGTACAACTCTGTACCAGGATACAAGGTAAAGTGGGAAGCAGTACAACTCTGTACCAGGATACAAGGTAAAGTGGGAAGCAGTACAACTCGGTACCAGGATGCAGGGTAAAGTGGGAAGCAGTACAACTCGGTACCAGGATGCAGGGTAAAGTGGGAAGCAGTACAACTCGGTACCAGGATGCAGGGTAAAGTGGGAAGCAGTACAACTCGGTACCAGGGAAGCAATACAACTCTGTACCAGGATACAAGGTAAAGTGGAAAGCAGTACAACTCGGTACCAGGGTGCAGGGTAAAGTGGGAAGCAGTACAACTCTGTACCAGGATACAAGGTAAAGTGGGAAGCAGTACAACTCGTTACCAGGATGCAAGGTAAAGTGGGAAGCAGTACAACTCGGTACCAGGATGCAGGGTAAAGTGGGAAGCAGTACAACTCGGTACCAGGATACAAGGTAAAGTGGGAAGTTGTACAACTCGGTACCGGGTAAATGTCTGAAATCAACGTAGGCACGGGCCGTCAATGAGAGACCGACTAATTTCGTATAGGACCGACAGAATATGCCTTACACATTCATGCGGTACATTCGCTACTCAGGTGCTTACAACGTGCGTCATTTCTCCGCCAATCAGAATGCCAGATACATCGTAGTTTTGCTACGATTTCGCTATGCTATACGATCAGCAATAATGTGCCGTCAATATTATCGACTAAAATAATTGACTACCAAAAATATCTAATTAAAAATGGCGTCCGATTGAAATGAAACATTGCTTATAAGTTAATGAATAACAACTAAATCGATGAATGAACAAATAAATTAACCGCTCCAAAATGAATTTCCGCGAAAACGTAAAATCGTTTAAAACTTATTAATTATCTGGAGTCCGTTTCTGTATATGGGTACTATGACGTATATGGGTACTGTGACGTATATGGGTACTATGACGTTTATGGGTACTATGATGTGTATGGGTACTATGACGTATGATGGTCACTATGACGCATATACCATATACCCTCGATGCTTGTTAATAGATTTACAAGTAGGTTATTTTAAAAACTTCGAAAACTACAGCACAAATCTGGGTTTTAATGTATCAGACTAAACTATATAATTCTAATCATCGATCGGAAACCAAAACAAACAAGCTTAGATTAAAGTGCGAATAACACATAAAGACGAAATCATACTGGTATTTGAGTATTTTCTAATCAAAATAAACGGATAAATTGAATTTTCCATTGGAACAAACTGTAGTGTTATACTTTTTATTTATTCAAGAAACGCCTACACGTTTCCTCAAATATACGGCACTCGCAAAATGAAATAACAATAATGCAAAACAGAATAATAAAATACTTCAATCTTCAAAAATGTCTCGACACTGAACAGACAACTAATACCAGATTGTAGACGGCACACATGATACCCGTATGTATCGTCACGTGACATTTGTTGCATTATCAGTATCATTTGAAAGTGAGAAGGAAATTGACATTCATAAAAGGAAACGACATCGTTCTGGATTCGAGTTAACGTGTAAACGCTGCCAGTTTCTAAAGAAGAAACAACCCGATTCTGGGGAGAAAATGCAGGTTGCGTGAAAAAGAAAGCATGGTAATGAGCGGGTATATAACAGGAATAAACCTATAATCACGGTCCACGTTACAAAGAGTGGTATAAAGATGTATATGATTGGTCATATCACTATACTTGCTAAAATATTAAATATTGCAATTGAAAATAAAATAAAATTACTGCTGCTTTTCGTCTTGAACCGAAAGGCTTTAAACACGTATAACAATTCTCTGCCTTCTTCAGTGACATAGTCATTGTCACATCGACAATATACGCATAACTGTGTTATTTATTCGTTGATATTCGAAAATCTGTGTATACTGTTTTCGATATACTTGCCTTTTATTTATAATTTGTTTTTAATTTTTATAAATAAATAAATTGATTTTGTATGAGAAAAAAGTACTAAAGTAATCATAACTGTTTTTACAACGGCATAAAATCAAAACCAAAATTATAAATTCAAAGAAATGGTAGCCTGTGTTAATGGTAGCCAACTAAAGTAACACTGAAAAGCTACTTTACAAATCTATGCTTTACAAAACTGTAATTTATTTTATCTCAAATCTATTATGATGATCGTTGTTGATTTTAGATTTAGATGTAAATTACTATAAATGTAAACCAATTTTGGTGTGACAAGCTTGACGTATAATTATTTCAAAATATACAATTTGGCTAAAATAAAACACAACGTACACAGAGAATTAAAAAAACTTGCATTAACTGTGATGTAGTAAAAAACAAATATTCTTGCCAGTAGTTTTCCCGCCAAATTGTGCTTAGAGATATCGCTGTACAATTCATGCTTTTCATAATCTGTAAGGGACCCTGAGATTAATACAGTTCATGTAATAAGAATTGAGAAACAACATTATTGATCTTGCTCAATTTTGGTCAGAAATGTTACTTCTCATTAAAACCACCAATGCATTAACTGTCCCTTTGTAGCAGCATTGTTTTCACATAAATTTTAGTATTTTTCCTGCAAAGTTAATTTTTTCAAACATAAATTTCAAACTTTCTCAAATCATTTATTATTTACTCATTTCAATTTATTTCCCAGGATCTCACCTAGTATCTTTGTTATTGTAATTACAATAACTCAATTAACAATTAATTAATAATTCAATCACATTCAACTTAAATATATTATTAGTTAGCATAACAATTCTTAACCAAGTTCAATTTAAGTTTGACATGCATGTATAGCTTTCCTGGTTCACTATTGACAATTAATTTTATGATCAAATCAGCACTAAAATGTTCACTCAGTGTTTTAGGCATTAGTCTTTTATTTTAATCTTTTCACCACCAGACATTGTTTCTTATATTCTCCAATATTTATGAATATGAACCCTAATTTTGGATCCAACAGACAGAATTTGAGTGATTTTTCAGTTTTTACTCAAAATTGTGAATTTGTGATAAAAACAGGGAACTTTTGTTGAAAAGGTTAAATAATTACATGCATGACTTTTCTCACTTCGTTTATTAAATCAGCTAGTCAAGTCAATATAATTACAAAATTCTGTTTATTTGTTTGTGTAAGATAAGCAATTATATGAATTTTATGATCAACGTTTTGTGAGTCATGACCTACAGTCTAACTGAAACTGAAATGTACTCAAAAAAAAAGAATCCCCCGTATTTATATCCAAAGAGTTAACGAACGTATAACAACCGGCCTAGTTCATATCCATTATGAATTCTTATTAATTGTTCAATACTAGATTCTTTGCTGTGTAATATCTAAATAAGGCTGTAATAGTTACGATAAGTTTTATTTTTAAATTGGGTCGGTTGGTCGATCGTAACCACTTATAGTGAAAACCACTGAAAATGGACTACCAACAGTGTTCCACTGCTAAATCTCATCGCTTCGCGACACTTCTACTTGCCTACTTGCGAATTAAAAATCACTATGACCAATTATTTGAATGTGGAGTGGAGCCAATTCAGTCTATTGATTGCCGTTAACGTAGAAACTACGAAAATAGTTTTGTAATGATATTTTGAGAACTAGGATTATTTTAGAATAAGTACCATGTATGTATACGTCTCACTTAAGTGTGAACGGCCGTGGAATCCAACACAGCTGACTGAATGCATTGAAGACCTACACCTGTGTACAACGCTAGAAACTGCATTGAAATGTGTTGCTGTTCTCATTATACTCACTTGAATACAATCATATTGGCAACTGAAAATGTACAATTAAACAACAACAATCGGGCGCAGTCAGAGCAGTGTGCCGACGTGAGTAAAATACTCCAGTATAACAAACCCGTGATCACGTGACTGGTACCAATTACTTGCTTTACCCTGGGTGCATGACTGAAGACGTGGAATTCGGAAGTTGTTCCATGTTCCACTGAGTTCCCATTAAGCCGTTTTAAAAACCAACGGTCATGGCACTTCTAACGACAGGTTCGCCTGGGAAATGATTAATTTTAAAAATAGGCTGAATAGTTCGCCTGCTATCTGGCTATATCATTTTGCATACCATGCGACTTTGCAATGGCGTCGTTCCCAGCGTCTATTTTAGACACATAACACAAGAGTTCGTACACGGACGTTTGTCAAAATTGGGAGTTTCTCACCAAATTCTAATTCATTTGAAAGAGCAGACGATACTGCCTGGCCAAATCCAGTCACCAGTCGATACTTTAAATTTAGCGGCATAAACAAAATATACTTTGGGAAAAAACACCCTGAAATCTATAGCGTTGGATATTTGTTAAATGCAACTAGACATATCATTATGCAAATTAACAATATCGCCATGGTATTTAATTTTTCATTAATTAGGATTCGTAACTGGTGAAACTAACCAAATTGCTGCATTCTATGTTTAGATTATGAAAGAGAATAAACTGTATTCGTTTTCAGGACACATGTCGAACAGGCATGATATTCCATACTAATACTATATCCGCCACCGAGATCTGCTAGAGGCAGTGTGTAGTGGGTGCGTTTTCCATTACCCGATATGCGAAGGTCTTATCCTCGAGGCTTGTTAAACACCCCGGCACGCCAGGCTAAGCGAACTAACTGCCTAGACTGAATGAACAAATCTTACTTGAGTGGAATGTAAATTGTTAGTTTCTAGAGGGGGTGGCTATTGTACGGAAAAAATCCCAGCGGGAAAACAGCAGAAAAAATTTAAATAAAAACATCGTACACATTTCACAGAGAAAAGCCAATATTTTATTTTTTTTAAATGCGTCGCCGATGCTTATCATTACTGTTGTTATTATTGTAAACGTGGTACTGTCCGACGTTACATATAGTGTATTTTGTCATCTATCTGCGCCTAAAGTGGACGGTTTTTCAATGAAATCATTAACCTTATCTTTCACGGGTGGCGATGTATTTGTTACGTGCAAATTGAAAGTGGAAGTGCCGAGGGTACACGCCAGCGTAGCGCATTCTGTCACAGAAATCATATTTCATGCTTGCCCGTGTGATCATCCTCCTATCACAATGGCATTATAAGACAAGTCAATGCCTTCACTGCACGTAAACCAGGCCCGGCTGAGAAGAAGCAGATATCCCTAAATTTACACACTACGGAATGTGTGTTATCCGGTTCTCGCGGGTTTATGTTGTACGCCGGGGGCACTCTGGTAAAAAGGCAAACCTTGAGTGTAAATTTGGGGGTAGATAGCAATTGGATGAAGTAAGTTGGGTGATTTGTATACTTAGGGGGAAATCTGCAATGAATAGACGCGTTTTTAAATTATTAAACTCCGGACAAACATTTTGAGTATTTTCTCAGGACATCTTCGCCAGAAAACGCAAACTGTAAATCTCATTTTTTAATCCTAAACATGTCTCCCAAGAACCTCACGGAGAGTGTAAATTTAAGACAGTTTTTGTGCGTATGAAGGTAAAAAGTGCCCCATTTTACACACCTAAAAGAGTGTTAAATGGAATACAAAAGGAGCACGTTTAGGGGCGAAATTGGAAACCTGTTTTCAAGGTTGGGCACCCAACTGTTACCAGAGTATGACCCCGGGGTATACGAACATTATGCGTGCCAACAGGTGATTTTTAACTAAACTAAACTAAACAAGGGTCCGTTTTTATACAAATTGAAGTTGATTCAATATATTCTCAAATCGAAGAAACGTGTATAAATTTGACCAAAAATCAATGTTTTAATGTACACTGACTTTTCCCATAAATTTATATATAATATATATTCCCAACTATTTATGCTAATACAGCCGATGAAGATCTTAGATCATATATAACCGTAGATAATATGAAAAGCATTCTAAAAATAAGTTATTAATGTTACGGATCGTACAAGTCTCACTTAACTGTGAAAGCACGTTGTTTACTACCGCAAGTTACACTTATTTCACACCCACTTAACCCTCATTTATCGCATTGCGACTTATGTTTATGTCAACCTAACCGACAATAAAGATGCTTTCCGTGCTTCAATACTATTATAATTAAACGTCTAACTAAACTGCAGTTCTATTGTCAATGTCGACATGTTGGTCTTATGTAGCGGTTGTTTAAAGTAATATACATTACACGGTCTTTGTGTAGTGTCGACAACATTGCAGATGTATGCCATTGCAACTCGATGTTCACACTGTAATTTGACTAAATAAAAATATCGAACACCTATAGAGGGAAACAAGTAAGCGGTTGAATGATCTAAACTTTAGACGGGTTCGGCAGCACTGCTTGAGATGAAACTGGGTAAAAGCATGACGAAGGTAGTCTCGTATACTGTTGGTTTACCCCGACAACAAAAACTGAAATGCGCTGGTTTAGTCGACAAGCCGTCGTAGCACACGGAAAACCTAACGCCGTTCCACCTCGTCACAGCGTTGAAGCAACACGTTTAATTTATATTTCTATAATGTCCTTATTAATATCAGACCAAATGAATACAATTTCCCATTATCTACAGGTGTTGAGCAATTTTTTGTAAATTATCTGATAATTTTAGTGACAGCTTTAATGTTTTTCACCCGTTTGCCGTGATTTGATCCGACCACCCACGTGTTTCTCTGCATGCGCCATTAGCGAGCTTTGGTGATAAATTATTGAGTATTAGACAGCACCCCTACTTGCATACGCAAGTTCAAGATTTAATTTTCTTCGCCGAGTAATGTTTACATTTCTAAATATTGGAAGTTAATTTAAACAACTACTCTTGTAGTTCAAGGGTGAGATTTATTTAATGGAGTGGAATCAAGGTCAAGTCTAATTCGTAGCTTACTTCTCTAAGTGTCTAAAGATTGACCCCAATTTGCATAGTTTAACCTTCCTGTTTACCCCTTCTTTCCGATATATGTGTATATCCTGCTAGTACTCAACCGCATACACCAATGCAGCCAGTCAAATGTAATCAGTTGTTCAACTGGAATGTCACAATATGCATTGGCAACCTATAAGAAATACAAGTTTGTTCTGCAAATTCCAAAATAACCTTTTTCCCTTCACGGTCAATATACCAAGAAATGTATCCCCTTTCGATGAAACATCTGGCTTAGAGTTTTCAGCCCCCCCTTTTTTTAAGAAAAGATTTCTTCATTTCGCTGTTTTCCGTGTATCTACGTGATTCGTGCTTTTCCTAAACTCACATGAACTGAAAAAATGGAGCACACCTTCCAGGTCGAAAAGAAACTTTTATTAAGTATTGTCAGAGGTGCATTACTTGGGGTTTGCAACTACGGTGACATGATACCAAGATCCCGTTTTAATCTCGCTCTAGAATAAGCGTTCCAACGCATGCCCGAGGTAACTAGGATACTGGGATGTCCAGGTGGATCAAAATAGCTGCTCACGATATGACGGATTACGATAACTATATTTTCTGTACATTTTCGATGTATTACATTTTTTCACTATGAATGTAGTAATACATGTTTTATTGTTTTTTTTACAAACCGCCTATGTCATGTCAGAAGATCGGAGCATCAGTCTCGCTATCTACGAGATGAGACTTGAATAGGATCTTGGCTTGATGTCACCATACAGTACTATGCGCGTTGCAAACCCCAAGTAATGTACCTCTGGTATTGTATATTTGACTCCAAATATCACACAGGTGGCAAGTTATCAGCGGCCAATGTATCGAAATACTGAAAACTCAAAATAACATTGATTTTTTAGCATATAGTATTATTAGATGGTTCTTTTACACGTACTTTATTGAAAGCGCGCAAGGGAATCTGGGACGGAGAATGGATGCATCCGATGGACCAATCAGCGATCTTAGACCAGAATGCTCGTGTGAGACGCACTAATGAGTGGTTATGTACACTAGAGGATGGTCACAGACTACGCACGATGTACGCCAAGAAATTCCACTCTAGTGCATGTGAGAACACATCCTGTGTAAATATAACATAGCCTCAGGGGTACAAATCAGTTCAATAACAGAGGAAATACAACAAAGATTTGTAAGATACAGCTGTATTTGACGAAACTAATTAAAATTTACATAGACCATCATGCACCAGCAAAGTACAGTAAACAACACCATTGGTTTAAATAATGATTGAAAAAATAGCAATGTGTTTACAATACTTTGTGAGGAGTTTTGTGATAAGCTTTCACTATTTCAAATGCTAGGGGGGAAGAGTTGTATTCACAGAACTGTAATACATCAAGCAGTTTCTCGGCTGAGATAGCTCCGCTGTTAGCAATGCACATTTTAATTAGAGAATTGAAGATACCATCACGAAATGAACAAATCTTAGATCGTTTCACATGAGGTACCTATATGTATAATATCGAAGCCATCAAACAAAATTAGAGAATTTATGATATCATGAAATAAACAAATCTGAGAGAGGTCCACCTGTAGTGCCTATATGTATAATATAAAAGCAATCGGACTTGTGGTTTTCAACAAGAAGTCGAAAATATCACTTTTACCCAAAATATTTATCGAAATTAGAGAATTAAGATATCATCACGAAATGAACAAATCTGAGAGAGGTCCACATGTACTGTATATATACGTCGGCGGACAATCATTCATTTGATAAGCTCTGCTGACTTTGTCCAGCATTGTAATGTACGGGTTTATACAGTGGTGGAATAAGAGGGGGCGCACAAGGCACACTTATAACTACCACAAACCAATATGATGGTAACTACCTATCCCAAATGAGTATGCTGATACTTATAATCAACACAAACAAGCGTGGTGTTAAATAACTACCATCAAAACGTGTGGTGGCCACTAACCACCGCACATATGTAATGTGGTTATCACTAGCACACACAGGTAACATGTATGATGGGTATGACTACCACAAAAAAAGCAGAGTGGTGATTACTGACTACCACACATATGGTGAGAACTACATACCACCAAGTATGTTGATTATAATTACCAGATATAAAACAGATATGCAAGTAAACAATTAATTATTCCAACTACCACACATAGATATGCTAGTTATTACTACACAGTTACTACTAGTAACTAGTACACACATGCACGCCAGTTATACAAACAGAGATGCTGATTAATACAACTACCACATACACCAATAGTGATTAAAACTACCACAAACAAGCATGCTGGTAACTGCCACAAACTATCATAACTAGGCATAGTGGTGGTTACTAACTAACACAAACTGGTATAATGGTTAGGATTATAGATATGTAATACCACATTAAGCTTCAATTTTATTTACAATAAATATTTACTCTGATATACTCCTCAACTAAATATACCTTGGTTATTGGTGTCGACTTGCATGCCAAGAATAAAAATTGAGATTTTTGAAAAGCATTATTTCTTAAATTCAAGCTCATTGACAAGACAAAGTAAAAAGGAGGACCAACTGCATGAAGATTGGTATATGCTTGCATAACCAGACCCATTAATGTACAAGACTTTGCACAAGACATTGGTTTATGCTTGCATAATCAGACCCATTAATATACAAGACTTTGCACAGGACATTGGTATATGCTTGCATAATCAGACCCATTAATGTACACAACTTTGCACAGGACATTGGTACATGCTTGCATAATCAGACCCATTAATGTCCCAGACTTTGCACAGGACATTGGTACATGCTTGCATAATCAGACCCAATAAACGTACAAGACTTTGCACAGGACATTGCAACAGGCTTGCATAATCAGACCCATTAATGTACAAGACTTTACACAAGACATTGGTATATGCTTGCATAATCAGACCCATTAATGTACAAGACTTTGCACAGGACATTGGTATATGCTTGCATAATCAGACCCATTAATGTACAAGACTTTACACAGGACATTGGTACATGCTTACATAATCAGACCCATTAATGTACAAGACTTTACACAACACATTGGCATATGCTTGCATAATCAATGTACAAGACTTTGCACTGGATACTGATACATGCTTACATAATCAGACCCATTAATGTACCAGACTTTGCACACGACATTGATACATGCTTGCATAATCAGACCCATTAATGTACAAGACTTTGCACAGGACATTGATACATGCTTGCATAATCAGACCCATTAACATACAAGACTTTACACAAGACATTGGTATATGCTTGCATAATCAGACCCATTAATGTACAAAACTTTGCACAGAACATTGATACATGCTTGCATATTCAGACCTATTAAACGTACAAGACTTTGCACAGGACATTGGTACATGCTTGCATAATCAGACCCATTAATGTACACAACTTTGCACAGGACATTGGTACATGCTTGCATAATCAGACCCATTAATGTACAAGACTTTACACAAGACATTGGTATATGCTTGCATAATCAGACCCATTAATGTACAAGACTTTGCACAAGACATTGGTATATGCTTGCATAATCAGACCCATTAATGTACAAGACTTTGCACAGGACATTGGTACATGCTTGCATAATCAGACCCATTAATGTACCAGACTTTGCACAGGACATTGATACATGCTTGCATAATCAGACCCATTAATGTACAAGACTTTGCACAGGACAGTGATACATGCTTGCACCCATTAAACGTACAAGACTTTGCACAGGACATTGGTACATGCTTGCATAATTAGACCCATTAATGTACCAGACTTTGCACAGGACATTGGTACATGCTTGCATAATTAGACCCGTTAATGTACAATACTTTGCACAAGACATTGGTACATGCTTGCATAACCAGACCCATTAATGTACAAAACTTCGCACAGGACATTGGTACATGCTTGCATAATCAGACCCATTAAACATACAAGACTTTGCACGGGACATTGGTACATGCTTGCATAATCAGAACCATTAAACGTACAAGACTTTGCACAGGACATTGGTACATGCTTGCATAATCAGACCGATTAATGTACAAAACTTTGCACAGGACATTGGTACATGCTTGCATAATCAGACCCGTTAATGTACAAGACTTTGCACAGAACATTGATACATGCTTGCATAATCAGACCCATTAATGTACAAAACTTTGCACAAGACATTGATACATGCTTGCATAATCAGACCCATTAATGTACAAGACTTTGCACAGGACATTGGTACATGCTTGCATAATCAGACCCATTAATGTACAAGACTTTGCACAAGACATTGATACATGCTTGCATAATCAGACCCATTAAACGTACAAAACTTTACACAGGACATTGGTACATGCTTGCATAATCAGACCGATTAATGTACAAAACTTTGCACAGGACATTGGTACATGCTTGCATAATCAGACCGATTAATGTACAAAACTTTGCACAGGACATTGATACATGCTTGCATAATCAGACCCACTAATGTACAAGACTTTACACAAGACATTGGTATATGCTTGCATAATCAGACCCATTAATGTACAAGACTTTGCACAGGACATTGGTATATGCTTGCATAATCAGACCCATTAATGTACAAAACTTTGCACAGGACATTGGTACATGCTTGCATAATCAGACCGATTAATGTACAAGACTTTGCACAGGACATTGGTACATGCTTGCATAATCAGACCCATTAATGTACAAAACTTTGCACAGGACATTGGTACATGCTTGCATAATCAGACCCATTAAACGTACCAGACTTTGCACAGGACATTGATACATGCTTGCATAATCAGACCAATTAATGTACAAGACTTTGCACAGGACATTGATACATGCTTGCATAATCAGACCCATTAAACGTACAAGACTTTGCACAGATCATTGGTACATGCTTGCATAATCATACCCGTTAATGTACAAGACTTTGCACTGGATACTGATACATGCTTGTATAATCAGACCCATTAATGTACAAGACTTTGCACTGGATACTGATACATGCTTGCATTATCAGACCCATTAATGTACAAGACTTTGCACAGGACATTGGTACATGCTTGCATAATCAGACCCATTAATGTACAAGACTTTGCACAGGACATTGGTACATGCTTGCATAATCAGATCCATTAAACAGACAAGACTTTGCACAGGACATTGGTACATGCTTGCATATTCAGACCCATTAATGTACCAGACTTTGCACAGGACATTGATACATGCTTGCATAATCAGACCCATTAATGCACAAGACTTTGCACAGGATATTGATACATGCTTGCATAATCAGACCCATTAATGTACAAGACGTTGCAAAGGACATTGATACATACTTGCATAATCAGACCCATTAAACGTACAAGACTTTGCACAGGACATTGGTACAAGCTTGCATAATCAGACCCATTATTGTACAAGACTTTACACTGGATACTGTTACATGCTTGCATAATCAGACCCATTAATGTACAAGACTTTGCATAGGACATTGATACATGCTTGCATAATCAGACCCATTATATGTACAAAACTTTGCACAGGACATTGGTACATGCTTGCATAATCAGACCCATTAATATACAAAACTTTGCACAGGACATTGTTACATGCTTGCATAATCAGACCCATTAATGTACAAAACTTTGCACAGGACATTGGTACATGCTTGCATAATCAGACCCATTAATGTCCCAGACTTTGCACAGGACATTGATACATGCTTGCATAATCAGACCCATTAATGTACAAAACTTTGCACAAGACATTGATACCTGCTTGCATAATCAGACCCATTAATGTACAAGACTTTGCACAGGACATTGGTACATGCTTGCATAATCAGACCCATTAATGTACAAGACTTTGCACAAGACATTGATACATGCTTGCATAATCAGACCCATTAAACGTACAAAACTTTACACAGGACATTGGTACATGCTTGCATAATCAGACCGATTAATGTACAAAACTTTGCACAGGACATTGGTACATGCTTGCATAATCAGACCGATTAATGTACAAAACTTTGCACAGGACATTGATACATGCTTGCATAATCAGACCCACTAATGTACAAGACTTTACACAAGACATTGGTATATGCTTGCATAATCAGACCCATTAATGTACAAGACTTTGCACAGGACATTGGTATATGCTTGCATAATCAGACCCATTAATGTACAAAACTTTGCACAGGACATTGGTACATGCTTGCATAATCAGACCGATTAATGTACAAGACTTTGCACAGGACATTGGTACATGCTTGCATAATCAGACCCATTAATGTACAAAACTTTGCACAGGACATTGGTACATGCTTGCATAATCAGACCCATTAATGTACAAAACTTTGCACAGGACATTGGTACATGCTTGCATAATCAGACCCATTAAACGTACCAGACTTTGCACAGGACATTGATACATGCTTGCATAATCAGACCAATTAATGTACAAGACTTTGCACAGGACATTGATACATGCTTGCATAATCAGACCCATTAAACGTACAAGACTTTGCACAGATCATTGGTACATGCTTGCATAATCATACCTGTTAATGTACAAGACTTTGCACTGGACATTGATACATGCTTGTATAATCAGACCCATTAATGTACAAGACTTTGCACTGGATACTGATACATGCTTGCATTATCAGACCCATTAATGTACAAGACTTTGCACAGGACATTGGTACATGCTTGCATAATCAGACCCATTAATGTACAAGACTTTGCACAGGACATTGGTACATGCTTGCATAATCAGATCCATTAAACAGACAAGACTTTGCACAGGACATTGGTACATGCTTGCATATTCAGACCCATTAATGTACCAGACTTTGCACAGGACATTGATACATGCTTGCATAATCAGACCCATTAATGCACAAGACTTTGCACAGGATATTGATACATGCTTGCATAATCAGACCCATTAATGTACAAGACGTTGCAAAGGACATTGATACATACTTGCATAATCAGACCCATTCAACGTACAAGACTTTGCACAGGACATTGGTACATGCTTGCATAATCAGACCCATTATTGTACAAGACTTTACACTGGATACTGTTACATGCTTGCATAATCAGACCCATTAATGTACAAGACTTTGCATAGGACATTGATACATGCTTGCATAATCAGACCCATTATATGTACAAAACTTTGCACAGGACATTGGTACATGCTTGCATAATCAGACCCATTAATATACAAAACTTTGCACAGGACATTGTTACATGCTTGCATAATCAGACCCATTAATGTACAAAACTTTGCACAGGACATTGGTACATGCTTGCATAATCAGACCCATTAATGTCCCAGACTTTGCACAGGACATTGATACATGCTTGCATAATCAGACCCATTAATGTACAAAACTTTGCACAAGACATTGATACCTGCTTGCATAATCAGACCCATTAATGTACAAGACTTTGCACTGGATACTGATACAGTAAAACCTGTCAAAACCGACCATGACTGGGACTGGGACTGGGATCTATGGTCGGTTTTCAGAGGGAGTCGGTTTATTCAGGGTGGGCATAACTTCGATTGAAACAACAATTACATGTGCTGTAAACACGGGACAAATGAAAGACACCAGAGTTTGCCTCCGGTGATTATACATGTATTTACATTTATTGTATTGTTTCAATAAAATAATTTACCAAACAAGACAAGAATATTATGGTATGTACATGAAATCAATAAACATTAAAATAACTGTTGGAACAGACCGGGTAAGTATCGCGTATCGTAACTGAAGGCGTCCATTTTGAATGACATCACAACGTAAGTTCACGTGAGCTACATGTAATTATTATAATTTATGCAGACAGTTGATTTTGCTGTTAAGTCAATGAATCAAATTACGATGTAAAAAAATCATCAAGTTTTCACCGCTTTAAAGAACATCTTTTTTCAACGATTTTGTTCGTTCGAATTATGAAATTTTGGATATCTGTCAAGTAGCTGGAGTCTTTGTTTATTGCGAAGTTTTGTAATCTTGTTAACATGTCTAGCACATCGCCATGCGTCAAGTCACGGTCATCGTGGGGGTCAATAATTTGACTATCGTTGTCTGTAGATTCATGGTTTTCTTTGTCTGCAATAAAATTCTCAACAATCTGTTGCTCCCACTCGCCGTCATACATTGCTTCAGTCAGTATACGTTCATCAAAGTGGAGGTATTCTACAACGCTACACTGTGTTTGCGGCTCTGCAACATGCTAAATAAGGTTTACGGAAACATTCGAAAGCACAAAATTGTCGATCAGAATCGTTATGGAAAGAAGAAAACTCAATGTTTTGATCGTTGAAGAAGTGATAATGCAGTGTGCTTCACCGCAATTGAAGTTGATGACCCCGATCATTTGTTTATATCCGGGGTCATTACACTGTCCAGACATCACGCGATGCGATGGCGTGTGGTGTGAAAAACTTAATCAGTTGCTATTGTTTTACACGGGACGTTACTTGTAGTGTGAGATTTGATATTGTTTCTGTGACGTTCACGGTAAATTCAACACAATGCACACTTTTTAGGTCGGGCAGACCGGATTACTAGACAGCGGACGTGGTGCAACTGGTCGGATGGTCGATGTATTCAGTGTGAATATTGGACTTGGGGCCGATCAATGCGGTCGGTGTTCGGAGTAGACAGTGGTCGGATTTCACAGGTTGTTTTAACATAGGCGTCTATGGAGAAATTTCGGGACTACATAAATCGGTCGGTTCTGACAGTAGGTCGGTTTATCCAGGGGTCGGTTTTGACAGGTTTTACTGTACATGCTTGCATAATCAGACCCATTAATGTACAAGACTTTGCATAGGACATTGATACATGCTTGCATAATCAGACCCATTAATTTACAAGACTTTGCACAGGACATTGATACATGCTTGCATAATCAGACCCATTAAACATACAAGACTTTGCACAGGACATTGGTACATGCTTGCATAATCAGATCCATTAAACGTACAAGACTTTGCACAGGACATTGATACATGCTTGCATAATCAGACCCATTAAACGTACAAGACTTTGCACAGGACATTGGTACATGCTTGCATAATCAGACCCATTAATGTACAAGACTTTGCACAGGACATTGATACATGCTTGCATAATCAGACCCATTAAACAGACAAGACTTTGCACAGGACATTGGTACATGCTTGCATAATAAGACCTATTAATGTACAAGACTTTGCACAGGACATTGATACATGCTTGCATAATCAGACCCATTAAAGTGTAACTGAATTGGGCCAATTGACTTTTTTGTGTGCAAAATTTATTGATAAACAACATTATGGAAAAAAATCAAGTGAAAAGGATATATAAATTGGGTAAACAGTCAATGATATTCCAAAACCGGGCCACGCCCCCCTCTCCCGTCACCTTCGAGTCCTGTACAAAACTTTGCACAGGACATTGGTACATGCTTGCATAATCAGACCGATTAATGTACAAAACTTTGCACTGGACATTGATACATGCTTGCATAATCAGACCCATTAATGTACAAGACTTTACACAAGACATTGGTATATGCTTGCATAATCAGACCGATTAATGTACAAAACTTTGCACTGGACATTGATACATGCTTGCATAATCAGACCCATTAATGTACAAGACTTTACACAAGACATTGGTATATGCTTGCATAATCAGACCGATTAATGTACAAAACTTTGCACTGGACATTGATACATGCTTGCATAATCAGACTGATTAATGTACAAAACTTTGCACAGGACATTGGTACATGCTTGCATAATCATACCCGTTAATGTACAAGACTTTGCACTGGATACTGATACATGCTTGTATAATCAGACCCATTAATGTACAAGACTTTGCACTGGATACTGATACATGCTTGCATAATCAGACCCATTAATGTACAAGACTTTGCACAGGACATTGGTACATGCTTGCATAATCAGATCCATTAAACAGACAAGACTTTGCACAGGACATTGGTACATGCTTGCATATTCAGACCCATTAATGTACAAGACTTTGCACAGGACATTGATACATGCTTGCATAATCAGACCCATTAATGCACAAGACTTTGCACAGAACATTGATACATGCTTGCATAATCAGACCCATTAAACGTACAAGACTTTGCACAGGACATTGGTACATGCTTGCATAATCAGACCCATTAAACGTACAATATTTGCACAGGACATTGGTACATGCTTGCATAATCAGACCCATTAAACATACAAGACTTTGCACAGGACATTGGTACATGCTTGCATAATCAGACCCATTAAATGTACAAGACTTTGCACAGGACATTGATACATGCTTGCATAATCAGACCCATTAATGTACAAGACTTTGCGCTGGATACTGATACATGCTTGCATAATCAGACCCATTAACGTACAAGACTTTGCACTGGATACTGATACATGCTTGCATAATCAGACCCATTAAACGTACAAGACTTTGTACAGGACATTGGTACATGCTTGCATAATCAGACCCATTAAATGTACAAGACTTTGCACAGGACATTGGTACATGCTTGCATAATCAGACCCATTAAACGTACAAAACTTTGCACAGGACATTGGTACATGCTTGCATAATCAGACCCATTAAACATACAAGACTTTGCACAGGACATTGGTACATGCTTGCATAATCAGACCCATTAAACGTACAAGACTTTGCACAGGACATTGATACATGCTTGCATAATCAGACCCATTAAACGTATAAGACTTTGCACAGAACATTGGTACATGCTTGCATAATCAGACCCATTAAACGTGCAAGACTTTGCACAGGACATTGGTACATGCTTGCATAATCAGACCCATTAAACGTACAAGACTTTGCACAGGATATTGATACATGCTTGCATAATCAGACCCATTAATGTACAAGACTTTGCAAACGACATTGATACATGCTTGCATAATCAGACCCATTAAACGTACAAGACTTTGCACAGAACATTGATACATGCTTGCATAATCAGACCCATTAATGTACAAGACTTTGCACAGGATATTGATACATGCTTGCATAATCAGACACATCATTGTATGAGACTTTGCACAGGATGTCTGGCCCTTCTATTAATGTTTTCTTAGTGTTTATGTTTACAGGCAAAGTGAAGTGTAATACGAGATTCAATCATTTTCCAAGAACCCAAATTGGATTAAAAATTGCAAGAGTGACAAGAAGGAGTTTAGTACTGATACGTAATATGATTACCTCACAAAAGGTGCCATTTGGAATTTAATAAGGGTCATAAAAGAATCCATTCAGTGTGAATTTTGTCAAGTGGAAATTCGGTTATAAAAAAAAATCAAATCTCTATTACTATATTTGATACATAAACAATCTTTTTATACACACCGCATAAATCAAACATAATTACACACAGTTTTCAAACAAAGCTATAGATGAAATTTAAAACTAAATTTTAGGACCAGGGAATTATTCAACCAGAGTTTGATCGAATTGTATTTAATTTGCAAATATTTATTACATCAGTTCTGTGCAATTTTTTGCCGCATATCTAGTGTCTAGTTTAAAAAAATATAAGCAAATACAAATTTATCAATTACATGACCTAAGGTCACACACCCTGGCACATGAACGACCTAAGGTCACTTATACTGGTACGTGAATGACCTAAGGTCACACACCCTGGCACATGAACAACCTAAGGTCACATATACCGGTACGTGAATGACCTAAGGTCACATATTCTGGTACATGAATGACCTAAGGTCACACATCTTGGTAAAATTACAGGTTAAATTAAATCCACAAATTTTGCATTATTTGTAATTTGATTTTTTAGGCAATTTTTAACTAAAATGTACCGTAGTTTTAATTTACAGTAAAAATGTCATTCTAACAAACATGACATTCCAACCAACTTTTTCCCCCACTCACAACATAGATTACAAAACAAAACATAGTGAAACTTTTGTAAGCTTTCCCAAAGTAAAATTATTTAAAAATCAAATGAGTATAAAACCGGAATGTCCAGAGTTTCAGAAAATTATTAACAAGTCATTGTCATTCACATAGTTACAGGGGTTTCACAGAGTACTGGAGTAGGCCAAACACTTTTATATAGGTTGTTTATGTTTAAAATCGGAATAGTATGTACTGTAAAATCTGTATTAGAAACCACGGCTTCTATTAAAATGGTACAATGCAACAGAGGGAATGTGGCTTCTATTAGAGCAACTACACATATGAGAAATGGTGAATTTTTGGTTCTCAATTATTCAAAAAGAATGGATGCGACTTATATATTAGAGATGCGGCTTCTAATACAGATTTTACCGTACTAGTAATCAATAGTTGAAACAACTTGTATTATATAAATTGTTGTTATCTGAGCAGTCATCCATCGTGTGAAACTCATCCCTAAAACAGGACACTGTTTTAGGAATCAGTAACCCCCCCCCTTCATAGTAAGGCAATAAATATTCTTTTAGTGTAATGTGATACATAATTATTATGATTATTATAAACCTGATACCATAGCGCCATAAGTCACAGCATGCTGTTATTTTGTAGTATTGCACAGGATACCTGCAACATACCATATTAGGAAATGTGCATTCCAAATATGAACAATTACGCAGTATTTCTAAGATGTCTGAGGTCTCGACAATGAAAATCATAGCAAGAAAGTTTCATAATAATTATTTTCATTATTTTGCTCAGTTATGGGCTTCCTATATCAAGTGGTTGGTTCGCAAATATGTATAATAAGGTTATTAAGAGGATACCACAAAGTATGCCTGAAGATAGTACACGGTCACGCCCGGCAAGTTGCCGGTAAATACTCTTGCTGTACTGTCTTCATACATACCTTGCACTCAATATCTCATGTTACTGATATTTTTTTTTATTATATTCCTATTCAGCCTATAGGGAGGTTTGACAATAATAAAAAATTTTTTAAGCCAAGTCCTGTTTTATTTTGGTTTTATTTTACTAGTAGTGTTGACTACTACTAGTCCCTTTTATCTAGCATTTTGCTGTTTTTAGTCTATCGTGTGTGTCCTGCCCACTTTTTAAATAATAAAAACAGCTGTGACTCAAATAAAAATTTTTTTAGAAACTGTGACTGAGAAATTTAGTTATTATTACATAATTTGTATAACTGATCAGCATATTCTATAGCATCATCAACGCCTTCACAACTTTTGCTCCAAGCATCTGGAACTTGCTCCATCCCATAATATGCACCAGCAATGGCGGCTGCCATGGTGGCTATAGTATCTGTGTCTCCACCTAAAGTAATAGCATAAATTATAGTTCGTAATATTCCATTACTATTCCTATCTTTAACTGGTTCCAAGCAATGAATAAATGCATGAATAGCTGTTGGTACTGATTCATAGGCTGCTATACCATGACCTGAAATAAAATGGGAACACTATTAATGAAAATGACATAAAACAACTATGTTGTATTTAGTCTACATCCCATATGTATACATGACTAATGGATATATGCTGTATTCATTATACATCCCATATGTATACATGACTAATGGATATATGCTGTATTCATTATACATCCCATATGTATACATCACTAATGGATATATGCTGTATTCATTATACATCCCATATGTATACATGACTAATGGATATATGCTGTATTCATTATACATCCCATATGTATACATCACTAATGGATATATGCTGTATTCATTATATATCTCATATGTATACATCACTAATGGATATATGCTGTATTCATTATATATTCCATATGTATACATCACTAATGGATATATGTATTCATTATACATCCTATAAACATCAACATAAATCACCACTAATTTTTATGATGTCACAGCTCAGGGTCACAGCCTTACATTAGCACACGATAACTTGCAAGTAAATTCGAGCATTTCACGAAAAGCTCGCAAATTGGACTAAATTTGTTTAATTCTGACGGTTGTAATTTATAACAGTAATAATGAAACCAGCATACCTATCTCATATGTATACATCACTAATGAATATATGCTGTATTCATTATATATGCCATATGTATACATCACTAATGGACATATGGTGTATTCATTATACATCCCATATGTATACATCACTAATGGACATATGCTGTATTCATTATATATCTCATATGTATACATCACTAATGGATATATGCTGTATTCATTATACATCCCATATGTATACATCACTAATGGATATATGCTGTATTCATTATACATCCCATATGTATACATCACTAATGGATATATGCTGTATTCATTATATATCTCATATGTATACATCACTAATGGATATATGCTGTATTAATTATACATCCCATATGTATACATCACTAATGGATATATGCTGTATTCACTATACATCCCATATGTATACATGACTAATGGATATATGCTATATTCATTATACATCCCATATGTATACACCACGAATGGATATATGCTGTATTCATTATATATCCCATATGTATACATGACTAATGGATAAATGCTGTATTCATTATATATCCCATATGTATACATGACTAATGGATATATGCTGTATTCATTATATATCTCATATGTATACATCACTAATGGATATATGCTGTATTCATTATACATCCCATATGTATACATCACTAATGGATATATGCTGTATTCATTATACATCCCATATGTATACATCACTAATGGATATATGCTGTATTCATTATATATCTCATATGTATACATCACTAATGGATATATGCTGTATTAATTATACATCCCATATGTATACATCACTAATGGATATATGCTGTATTCATTATACATCCCATATGTATACATCAATAATGGATACATGCTGTATTCACTATACATCCCATATATATATACATCACTAATGGATATATTTGCTGTATTCATTATACATCCCATATGTATGCATCACTAATGAATATATGCTGTATTCATTATATATCCCACATGTATACATCACTAATGGATATATGCTGTATTCATTATACATCCCATATATATACATCACTAATGGACATATGCTGTATTCATTATACATCTCATATATATACATCACTAATGGATATATGCTGTATTCATTATACATCCCATATGTATGCATCACTAATGAATATATGCTGTATTCATTATATATCCCACATGTATACATCACTAATGGATATATGCTGTATTCATTATACATCCCATATATATACATCACTAATGGACATATGCTGTATTCATTATACATCCCATATGTATACATCACTAATGGATATATGCTGTATTCATTATACATCTCATATATATACATCACTAATGGATATATGCTGTATTCATTATACATCCCATATGTATACATCACTAATGGATATATGATGTATTCACTATACATCCCATATATATATACATCACTAATGGATATATGCTGTATTCATTATACATCCCATATGTATACATCACTAATGGATATATGCTGTATTCATTATACATCCCATATGTATATACATCACTAATGGATATATGTTGTATTCATTATACATCCCATATGTATACATCACTAATGGATATATGCTGTATTCATTATATATCCCATATGTATACATCACTAATGGATATATGCTGTATTCATTATATATCCCATATGTATACATCACTAATGGATATATGCTGTATTCATTATATATCCCATATGTATACATCACTAATGGATATATGCTGTATTCATTATACATCCCATATGTATACATCAATAATGGATACATGCTGTATTCACTATACATCCCATATATATATACATCACTAATGGATATATTTGCTGTATTCATTATACATCCCATATGTATGCATCACTAATGAATATATGCTGTATTCATTATATATCCCACATGTATACATCACTAATGGATATATGTTGTATTCATTATACATCCCATATGTATACATCACTAATGGATATATGCTGTATTCATTATACATCCCATATGTATACATCACTAATGGATATATGCTGTATTCATTATACATCCCATATGTATACATCACTAATGGATATATGCTGTATTCATTATATATCCCATATGTATACATGACTAATGGATATATGCTGTATTCATTATATATCCCATATGTATACATCACTAATGGATATATGCTGTATTCATTATATATCCCATATGTATACATCACTAATGGATATATGCTGTATTCATTATACATCCCATATGTAAACATCACTAATGGATATATGCTGTATTCATTATATATCCCATATGTATACATGACTAATGGATATATGCTGTATTCATTATATATCTCATATGTATACATCACTAATGGATATATGCTGTATTCATTATACATCCCATATGTATACATGACTAATGGATATATGCTGTATTCATTATACATCCCATATGTATACATCACTAATGGATATATGCTGTATTCATTATATATCTCATATGTATACATCACTAATGGATATATGCTGTATTCATTATATATTCCATATGTATACATCACTAATGGATATATGTATTCATTATACATCCCATATGTATACATCACTAATGGATATATGCTGTATTCATTATACATCCCATATGTATACATCACTAATGGATATATGCTGTATTCATTATATATTCCATATGTATACATCACTAATGGATATATGTATTCATTATACATCCTATAAACATCAACATAAATCACCACTAATTTTTATGATGTCACAGCTCAGGGTCACAGTCTTACATTAGCACACGATAACTTGCAAGTAAATTCGAGCATTTCACGAAAAGCTCGCAAATTGGACTAAATTTGTTTAATTCTGACGGTTGTAATTTATAACAGTAATAATGAAACCAGCATACCTATTAGTGATGTATACAGAATTATGCAAAGTATAGTGAATACAGCACATATGTAGTAGTAATGTATACATATGGGATGTACAATTTAAGAAATGATTTGAAAATAATATAGAAAAAATGTTTCTGTCAGAAAAAAATATGGTGCTCAAAGTGTTAGAGTTAAAACCACATCCAATCACAATGATTGCAACAAAGGGCAGTTACAAATAGTAGCATTATAGGATTTTACTGCGTAACCTGACGTCACA
Source organism: Saccoglossus kowalevskii (assembly GCF_978046115.1). Classification (NCBI taxonomy): domain Eukaryota; kingdom Metazoa; phylum Hemichordata; class Enteropneusta; family Harrimaniidae; genus Saccoglossus; species Saccoglossus kowalevskii. The sequence continues at coordinate 11,009,193 of NC_140650.1, read as the reverse complement.
AATAACACCCCACCCCACCCCACATAATGACAGGCACACAATGAAAATTGATGATCATGGCATTCCTAGGAATGAGAAAATGCAGACACATTAGCACACAACAAACAGACCTTTCTCAATGTGCACCAGTATGGTCTTTAGTCAAATAGAAATGCAATTAAATCAGGCATGACTGGCAAATTGCCATAATGGTTTTCATCACAAATAAGGCCACATTGGATCAAATAACAATTTTACATAATGACGTGCACATGTATACTGTTGTGTGTGTTAAATTGGTGGCAATTTGAATGAGGGCATGGCATGATGGGATATGTACAGAAATAGACTTATGCAATACAACTCATTCATCACAAACTAACAGAGTACATTACTAAGCTGGTATTACATATCAGGTAGATATACAACACTAAATAATGCCACAAACCACAGAATGAATACCTGCTACTGCTGTCACATATTCTTTTATACCAGTAACAATAATAATAATAATAGTATTAAGGGATTTTGTTTAATCTTTTTTTTCTCACCCTTACTGATACAGTAATCCTTTCAACTCCTAGTATCATCACAACAACCTACTAGGATGGATGGTATTCATTGTGATTACTTTTTTTAGCAAATATTAAACACAAATTACAAATATGCCATACAAATATACAGAGAAAAGTTAAAAAAAAAGTCAATTGGGAATATTTTTGATTTTGATGACAGTGTAGTACTAAAAGATAAATTAGAATGCTGTTGACAAGATTGGCACATACAGAGGGTGTGTTGGTCAATATTATTGTAGTGTTTCGCACACATACATATTCAAAACGAAACAGGAAAAGTTTCAAGCAAAACTGGAGGTTTGGAATTGCAACATGCTAAGTGTGAAAAGCTCATGAAACTGGCTCAAAGAGCAACTAATCATGGATTGAAAACAACTTGGAGTAAATAAAACTTCCACAATTCACCCACAAAAAACAGCACACAAACAATATCACAATCCAGAAGATTTAAGTCAACTGCATTCAGATGTGCTTGGATGCCTATCTGAACATTGATGGAATTGTTATATCAATATTTCTAACATTTCCAGTTTGACATGGTTCATTACAAAAAAAGTTGGGCTGTAGTTTATGGCACTTTTTGACAGTGTATGAAGAGCGCCACCACATGCCATGTACTGTAATCTTTCTTTTTTTGTAGACTCAAACCTGCAGCATGAAAAAAAGGAATTTTAACAACTCTCAACATTGACATTCACAATCAGTCAGTCAGTTATTAATCATTTCAAACTATCAGTTAAAAAAAAATACATTGTGTGTACAAAGTATGAATGGAAATAGTGTAGTCATGTCAGAGTTTAGGCTCTACAACAGTAAGCAGTATGGCCACCAATCAGCCATCTTGAATTGAATAAGGATAGCATTGTATGTGTACATCTTTCTCATGATGTAATATGTATGTACACAGTATGAGCAGAATCAGTGTAGAGATGTCAGAGATATGGCTCTGCAACAGTAAGCAGAATGGCCACCAATCAGCCATCTTGAATTGAATAAGGATAGCATTGTATGTGTACATCTTTCTCATGATGTAATATGTATGTACACAGTATGAGCAGAATCAGTGTAGGGATGTCAGAGATATGGCTCTGCAACGGTAAGCAGAATGGCCACCAATCAGCCATCTAGAATTGAATAAGGATAGCATTGTATGTGTATCTTTCTCATGATGTAATATGTATGAGCAGAATCAGTGTCGGATATGGCCATTCATCAGACATTTTTAATCAAATACATAAAACAAACATGCGTCAAGGTGTCATAATGTTCTGTTAGTGTACTTATCCAATCCCTATTCACCACTGAAAAGGTCTTCATTTTCACCACTGAAATAACCTTAGTCAGCCATGTAAGTCAAGAAGTTATCACTAAGTTGGAATAACATAATTCAACAACAAATGACAAATGTCATACAGAGTTCAGAAGATATGCTTCATACCATTGCTACAAAACATTTTTAAGATTCCTTGTGGAGATTTCCTACAGGATATTTTTTATTGAAATGAATGACATTGTGTAAACCAAACCATAAAAACAATAGATTCTAAAAGAATTCTTGAGAGATATTTTTCCCAAACTATAACATGGTAATCTGTGTTGGATATAATAATGTTGTAATAATTTTATTTTAAGTTGTTTGACGCTTCAGCGTTCTCAGGAGATGAGATATCGATCATAAAAAATGAAAAAGTCAAATTTGTTCATACGTAATAAAAAATGAGGGTGTGAAACAAGCAATGTTGAAAATAAAAACCTACCTAGTGTTTCTACAACCTTTGCATTAGATAGAGTACTGTCTTGAAGCATATCTTTTATTTTCTTTATTTTCACACAGTACGAAGTTCTGTAATAAATTATGTAAGCAAAATTAATAGAATAATTAGACAATGCATCTCCCACAACAATGTATAGCATATTTTATCCATCTGAAGTACAGTAGTGTGGTGAACATAACAGATGGTTGTGAGGTGCCTTACACATATCTAAGATGATCATCATCACACTATCTGTCCATGCATTGGACATAATTTATTAGTCATATTTCAACATATTTTACCTGAATAATATTCAAAAATATTAGATTAATTTTTTCATTCACACATACATGTTGACAACATTAACTGTCATTTAACCATTTCACCACCAGACTTTTTCGCCCAAATTTGTCAGCACTTTTTTTCCTATATTTTTCAATATTTCTGGGAATGAACCCTAAATTTGGAGCCAACAGACAATATTTGAGTCAATTTTCAGTTTTTACTCAAAAAATTTGGCTTATTTTGTCCCAATCTTCTGAAGGCAAGTGCAGACTATAAACAGGACTATTTTGTTAATTTGTGATGAAAAGAAGGAACTGGTGGTGAAACGGTTAAACTCTGCATTCATGTACAACACCAAATTTACAAACAAGTGTAAGTGATTTTTACAGATATGTAACCTCATTTATAAAAATGAAATTGACAATAAATGATTTATTCAGTACTATGGCCATGGGTCTATGGTACAACTAGAAATTTAGCTTGCATGTAAAAGACAATTATCTTAAATAACTCTGTTCAATCATAGATTTTGTGAACTTAAATGCACACAAAATAAATGCGATGAGTTAGGTTTTACATCAGTAGGATATGATAATATGATGCATTCCCCGGATTGACAGCTTCCTCTTTACGCAAAATAATGATGTGTGATATGTGTGTGGTAAGGTGGTGGCTGTTAGGAAGTACAACAAAATAACAGCTTACTCTGGTTTGGTCTCCTCTTCTAAGTCATGCATAAACTGATGTAACTGATCTAAGTAGTTATCTACATCAAAGGGTTGTGAACTATGTAATATGTAGTAGACTGCAGCACACTGGAGTAATGCTCCATTGTAGCCTAAATAGTTGGAGTGTGTTAATAGTGTACTCTCCTTGGCTATCTGTGAAGAAAACATGTATCAGTAACGGATTTTATGAGTGACCAGTCCTGAATACCAGATGTGAGTTGGCAAGCTCACAAGGCATGATGGACTAAGCCGGCAAGCTCACAAAACATAATGGACTAAGCTGGCAAGCTCACAAAACATGATGGACCAAGTTCGCAAGCTCACAAGACATGATGAACCAAGTTGGCAAGCTCACAAGATATGATGGACTAAGTTGGCAAGCTCACAAGACATGATGAACCAAGTTCGCAAGCCCACAAGACATGATGAACCAAGTTCGCAAGCTCACAAGACATGATGAACCAAGTTCGCAAGCTCACAAGACATGATGAACCAAGTTCGCAAGCTCACAAGACATGATGGACTAAGTTCGCAAGCTCACAAGACATGATGGACTAAGTTGGCAAGCTCACAAGACATGATGGACTAAGTTCGCAAGCTCACAAGACATGATGAACCAAGTTCGCAAGCTCACAAGACATGATGGACTAAGTTGGCAAGCTCACAAAACATGATGGACTAAGCCGGCAAGCTCACAAGACATGATGAACCAAGTTCGCAAGCTCACAAGTCATGATGGACTAAGTTGGCAAGCTCACAAGACATGATGGACTACATGTAAGTTGGCAAGCTCACAAGACATGATGGACTAAGTTGGCAAGCTCACAAAATATGATGGATAGAGACAATTTAATGCCAAGTTTGTTGATGTTATACTGTAATGCTACTTTTCAGAACAATTTAAATTTACATGTGTACTATGGAATCTTTTCTCATAATGTAGTATGTATGAACAGTGTCAGATTGTCAGAGATATGGCTCTGCAGCAGTAAGACAGAATGGCTTCCAATCAGCCATCTTGAGTTGAATCAGGATTGCAATGTATGTGTACATCTTTCCATAAAAATATGGATTCCATACTGTACACAAGTTACATCATGCATACTTTGATGAGCATACTGTATTCACACATCAATAGCTTAGGGCGCCAAACCAAGGGAGTACTATACATGATCTTGAAACTTCTCGTTTCAGTTTAAATTGTATAATTAATTAAGAGATACTTATAAAGATGACGATAATGCCTCTGTTGTATTACCTTCTTCATTGCATTCAAATCATTATAGGCAAACAACGCAACAGGAGCTATTCTCATTGCACCACCGTTACCATAGGAACCGCTTCCATCAAACTGTTTACGAGATGGTTCATATACATCCAGCAAGGATTCATCTAAGAGTTGTTCAAATACAGATATAACATTTCCTCCATATCCCCGGTGAGGTTGTCTCTTGTACTCCTCTGCAAACCTACAAATAAAGAGTCAAGTCAAAGAGACAATACTTAACTTGGTACAAAGATGAAACATTGTGACATATGAATACTAAAGTTGTATTGAAGTTGTATCAAAATTGTGTTTGAAGCCTTCAATATGTCAATTTATATATGTACATCCATGGTATTCATAAGATGTTTGCATCAGTAGCCAATAAGTGAACACATTTGTGGATTTGGTTGTAATTGATTTTTTAGCATTTCAGGGTATCACCAAGTCACTGAATTGCACACAAGATTCTTTGATCTGCCACTGAAGATGGACTATATGACAAAATATTCTATGTGAAGCAACTTTCAGATTTGTGAAGTTCTGATAATTTAATCTGTCAACAACTATTTCTCAAAAATAAAATAGGAATGTTTATTTGATGTATGGTATCAGTCAATGCCAGTCTGATTCTTGTGATGAAATGAATACAGAAGTCTTTGACATACAGACATTGCACTGTGGAATACCCCTAACATCTCATTTAGTTTGAGATCTAATCTAAGATGGACGACAGGTGGCCATTTTATCATCAAATTGGTCAAATCCAAATGCAAGTAGTTTTAACATGATTGATAGATTCCATCCAACCTTATACATTATTTTTATTTTCACAATTCAGATTTCAGTAAATAAGTTTAGATGGAATTATTTTGAGCATATTTGGAAATCAGTTTCCAGGCACTTGGAAATAATGGGGTTCAAGTTTCACTCTGAAATCCTCCCTAACGCTTTATTGAGGTCTTGGCATTATTATGTGTGAAATATTTGATTGTCTGATTTTGAGTATTCCGTAGATTCGTCGCTGGCAAATCTTTATGAGCCCATGTAGACTGGAAAACTGTTCAAAAGCAAATGAAAAGAATGCAGCAAAAAATAAGACGTATATTAATTAAATATTTGCTGTAATGCCCATAAATACAGCCCCTAAATTCATTTCAATAATATAAAGATGCCAATAAACCTAGAGGAATCATCTGAGAGTGAAACTTTAATATGACAATGTATTGTATGTACCTTCGTGCCATGTGTTTTGCATTGTACCCTTTATTATGAATTAATGACACACAGATAGATCTTGCCATGGCTGTGTCATCTGTGAATTCCAGCTGACGTTCATCTGGAAAATAAAGGGTATGATAGTCATCACAAATCTAAACCACAGTAATAGAAATATATTGCATTCATCACAAATAAAAGTCAACATTTTCACATTTATACAATATCTGCAATCAAGTTCAAAGCTTTTTTTTTTTTATCTTGTCTGAGAGATTAAAAATTATACCACCGGTGAGTAAACTGCTTAAAAATAAACATGTATTAGAATTTACACTCTCACACTAAATGACAAATGGTAATATGCTACTTCTATGCCTCATGTTATTGGACTCTGGACTGTCCAGAATGTGTTGCTCCAGTTTGATTTTGTGTTTCTGATTTATTTCATTTTTTGTTCATTGTTTACATTTGCAAAAATTACAGGAAAATAATACTAATATTATATCACAGCAATTGTTTCCAACCCATTTTACCAGAAGGTTATTTCCTAATTATAAATGTACTGTAGTATGCTATAAGGCACTAGTCATTTGCAACAACCCTGGAACTTTGCAATGAAAATACCAGGCTGTTTTGAGGATGCAAAAAAATAATGAATAGGGAGAACACACTTTAATTATTATGATCATTATTATTATTAGGTTATTATTATTATTATTACAAGATTAGGGAAAAAACATGGGATATACAAATAAAATTGATGGCTATTTAATTACACAGTCAGTCGGTTACACGTACTTAAGTGTGTATAAATAGAAGAAAACCAGCATCTCACACCTTATCAAATTCAGAAATACAAACCAAAAACAAATGCTATATATTTTATTTTATTTATTTATTTATCAACACGTACTCCCACATAGAGTAAAGGTATTGAGTATTAATACACTAAAAAAATAAAATAAAATAAAAATAATCTACTTAGAACTAATCTATATAGAACTGCAGTTCCAAATCTAGGAAATTGCCCTTCTCTTTTTTTGGGCGACACCACACACCACAGGCTTAGGAAGTAGGGAAGACTGTATAATACAAGTCTATTTTATCTAGATATATATTTGTCTTCGTTTTGTATAACCCTATAGTAACAGTGCCTATATTTACTTTACTTTAAGTTAATTGCGTGAATGTTTTACGGATGTCTGTCGTGAAAGCGTTTACCTGTATTCGAAGAAAACCTCTCAACATGCTGTGTTGCTGCTTTCAATGAAACTGCAGAAATTCCTTCAAATTCACTTCCTAAAACATCCCCTGCTACGGCAGACGCCAAACAAGCACGGAACCGAGACACCAAACTTGCGGAAGCCGCCATCTTCGTTTTTTTATTCAACAAAAAACGAAAGGGCAGTTACAATTTGGTTTGAGGGCGCGATCGCAGTACCTGTACACATGTTGACACACGTGTTAGCATTTATTGGGATTGCAATGCATTGTCAATATTGTTATACATACACTTATCACTTCTGTTAAAGGCTTTGGTAGAGTATATGTATGTTTCTAGACAATAGGGTCTATTTCCTTGAAAATCGCATGATTTATACGTTATCACTACGTAAAGTTGCTGTATTTATAATTGTCAATTTTCCTATGCAAATTTGTACTAGTATTTTTCTTTCACTTTAGTATTAAAACTTAGATAGTTTTTTTTTTCAGGATGATGCTGGAGTTGGAGTCCAGCAATTATCCCTGGAGAAGATTTTTAGTTGACTATATTATGTGGAAAAACTCACTTAATTAATGAACTGGTCAGTTTATGGCCGGGCTTATGTATACTTAGATATCAAACCGAGGGAACAACTCCTTTTTCAGTGCAATTTAAGACAAATTAAATGATTAAAACAAAAAATATGTAAACAAGTGACATGTCAGTTGAGATGCGTCCGAGGTTGACTCACATTTACTGTCTACTATGTTGATTTAAACAAATATATATATATATATATATATATATATAGTATACATCTGTCACTGTAAAGCCACAAATTACAGCGTGCCGTAATTATTTTGCTGTAGTTTGAATAATTAGAAAAAAAACAAATTTTTCTGTAATATTTTTCTTACACACAATATTTCTGGAAAGGAACCCTAATTTTGTGGGCGACAGCAATTTTTTTTAGTTTAAAACTAAAAAAAAAACATTTTCAGGCTGAAGGAAAATGCAGAATATAAAAGGAACTATTTTGTGAATTTCTGATGAAAAGAGGGAATTGATGGTGAAAAGGTTTAAATTCATTGTTTATATAAAATTTGGACACGCGCTGCGGACGACCGCCGCCCTTCAATTAAGGAACCTAGAATGGTCACGTAGTAGATGTATTGCTCAGAAAAGCCAATATAGACGTTGTCACTTTAGTACTTGCAATAAAAATATATCATTTTGAAGATTACCTTACATCTAACGATGTTATACTTTTTTTTTTTACAAATTACAAATTATTGTTATTATTCTTTAATTCAGGATATTGTAAACTACAATAAATTACAAAATCTCACATCAAACGACATAACAAAAATGAATGGTTTTAAAACCATTTCAGTTCCGTACAAAAAATGTTGCTGTCACTATTGCGAAGGCTCACATGCCTTCAAAACATGACAAAACAAGCTCTTTTCACGGTACAACATTTCAGGGAACGGCGAATCAATATTTGGGATAGCTATATCAACCATATGCAGAGGGTCGGCAAGGGGTATTTACGTATGCTGTAATCAAATGTATTTATTTTCGTAATACTGAAATTTATGGTAGAAGCCTACTCATCATTTTTGAGAAAGTTGGTCATAAATCACATGACAGTGTTCATTGGTTTATTATGTAAAATCATGGAGCTATTGTCCCATGGCACCATAAAATAGCATTCTTTCGTGTGTTACAGTGACGTATTTTGAGGAAACTTGTCCTAATATTTTTCAAAAATCGCTATTTTTAGAACAATTTCATAGAGCGCAATGTTGAACAAAAATTGCATTTTTCGACACCCAGGAAAACAAAAAGTGCCCCATCATTTGCAATTTTTATTGTTTCCGTCTCGATCTATGTCACCAGCCTGCAATTTGAGATATGGCATAATATCTCTGCCATAGAAACCTACTGTAAAAGCACTATAATACTACCAAAATGGACGCCATTCACTAAAATAAACCATGATTTTTTCAAAACTTAACCTGGTGACCCCCAACTTTTTTTAAGTCAAAATTCTTATATTGCCCAGAAGTGGCAATTTATTTAAAAAATGAATAAATTCTGGGTATTTGAAATCACGAGTAGGCTTCGTAGATATGGGCAATATGTAAAATGTAATCAGCTACTTTATTCATTTTATTTCCTTGAAAACGTAAAATGGCCTTTTTATTTCCTGTAACCTGTTCCAGCTATTCCCATTGCCCCCGTATATACACTAATATATGTTTTTTTCAAGTTCGGGTACTATATAACCCACAATGCTTTGCACACAACTTCCGGTTTGTTACGAAACGTTTAAGAAAGATCCACGTTGATTGGTTGAAGCGTTTTATATTGAACAGGCATTTTTATAACCTTCCGACCGGTGTTTGTCCTGAAATCAAAAGTCAGATTATTTTAATAGTATTTCTGCTACGAATGACAGCTAAACAAATAAATTGTTGTTTTATTGTGAAATGTTACAATAAATATATTCAAACAGTTCGAGGGCGCCCTTCAGAACTAAGCCAATAACGTTGGGGTTTACATCGAGTATGGCGTTGGTTTTAAATACCAGCGGTTTGGAAATGACAACCATCTGATTTGTGGATAAATTACTGTAATTCTATCTCTTCTTACATGTGGATCTATCTGATATTTATTGGATTTGGAGTATAGCATATTACTGACATTCTGATTCCAGAAACGGGTAAAAAATACTGACAATCAGGTTTGTACTTGTTTGAAAACATCGTCCGTACTGAGTCAGTATTTGTCAACAATGGCGACAGCTATCTGCACTGGGCTCGGCGTCCCTAGTTACACAGTCTCTTTTTACTAAATTCTTGTTAAAATAACTGTATTATTGGATTCAAATAACCAAACAAAAATGCTGCCTTATTGTCGTTGAAGTTATCTTGCTTATTCATTGTTACTGGTTGGAAATGTGTCGCCATGGCTGACCGACGGTTATTCGATAGTGAAAGTATCAGATTGTACCTTACACAATGTACACCTCGACCTCACCACCCACCTTGCAATGCTTGCACAACACCGTACCGTTGACAGACTCAGTCGTGGAAATTTCATGTATATATTTTTTCGAAATCTCAATTCGAGATAATACACAAATTCAAGGGATTTTCATGTTAAAACACAGGGAGCCCAGGAACTATGATCAACTGTACCCCCCCATGAGCGGGGGGGGGGTGTATCGGCTGGTATCTAGTGTAAGATATAGACAAGGAATGAAGGCTCTAGCCAGCTCATATTTTTTAAACTGGAAAAAACAGACAAACAGAATGAAAAATAAAATCTATAAAAAAATACCAGGTTGGAGAATATTGGTTGCTTTTTCAAATTTCGCCAAAGCCTTGCCTATATTTTACCTAGATACCAGCCGGTAAACACCCCCCCCCCCCGCGCGCTCATAGGGAGTGCGTACAGTTGATCATAGTTCCTGGGCTCCCTGTGGTTAAAACGATAAAGTTGCCACGACTGGGACAGTATACAAGTACCAATATATCCTTGGATCGCGCTTGAAGTACCTAGCCCACCGAGACCATGTCCCTCCACTACCTCAGACACTGTCTGAAAGCTTTATTGGAGTTCTGTTACTATTTAGTATTTGATGGTCAGAATTCATCAATTTCAAAATTGTTAAATAATTATTGATTTGAACACATGTCATCAACTGCTCGTTTATCTTTCCAGTATGAATTATTTGGCAATCCATATATTATGGATATAGTATATAGATAGATAGATAGATAGATAGATAGATATTTTATTTGACACAAAATTTAGCATGAATGAAAAAAAACATACAATAAATCAATGGTCAAGAAAAAACACAAATAAAACAATAGACTAAACTAAAGCTTAGAAATAAAATCAATAAATTTTCCCAAGCAATTGACAATGAAGCTATCTTTAGTGCCTAGCAAGCACTTGAATTTCTCATGAGTTGATAACTTGCAAATGTTATCATCATAAATTGCTAATTCAGCTTCAAATTTAGTACGAGCTTGTACAATCTGACTATTTTTACATGTGAGTAATACATGAAATTCATCCCCAATAGCCTGTTCATTACATAGAAAACAAAACCTTTGAAGAAGAAATGCGAAACTTAGTGAAACTGACCCTGTGTTGCACATTTTTGATTTGTTCTAAATATGGTTCAAATTCAAAATTTTGTTTAAACTTGTTAAAAGTACGTAGCTTATTCTTTTCTGGTTTAAATACCGTTGGCAACCAGACTTTATTATAGTAAACTTGTTTGAATTTGGTTTTGAATTCTATAGTGTTAGATTCATCGCTAATTTTAGTTAATGTGAATAATCTTTTAACAAATGCTGTCCATGAATTACCGTTCATTTTATTGTCAGTATTAAAAGCACAGTCCAGAAGATGATTATGTTTAATTGATTTTAGCCTTTCATAATACTTCAATGTTTGTGAACTAATGTCAATAATGAGAGGATAGCTACCAAGTTCAGCTCTAGTTGCTGCATTGCTGGCCTTATTATTAACACCTAAAATCTGTTTGCAAAGTTTAATGTGGAGTTGTTCAAAGTATGTTTTGTCATTAAACAGACTTTGTATAAAATTGTCTTCAGTTATTTCGTTATTCTTTGTTTTAACAAGTTTGAAAGTAAAAGCCCCCCATATCTCAGATCCATATAATAAAATGGGTAGGATTGTACTGCGATATAACTGAATAGCATTTTTTGGCGAAACTATATAATTGTGTAGGCTAAGTGTTTGTTTTAATGCACCTATTGCACGCATTGCTTTTTTGACTAGATTATCGATAGCAATTGTAAAATTACCACTACTTTGAAAAGTGATACCTAAGTAGGTATATGTTGGGACAACTTTTACCTGTTGGTCTCCTAAGTAAAATTTGCCATCTATCTTTCTTCCCCTGTTATTAAAAATAATAATTTTAGTTTTGTTAATATTAACTCCAAGTCTCCATTTGATACAGTAGCTTTTAAACAAATTAAGATTATCTTGTAGTCCTGTACTTGTGTTTGAAAAAATGACAATGTCATCTGCAAAAAGTAGGCAATTAATATTGGTGCCATTAAGACTGACAGACTCAGATTTTTTAAGACTGTCAGATAGGTCATTGATGTATATGTTAAATAATAATGGGCTTAAGTTGCATCCTTGTTTAACACCACTAGATGATACAAATGGTTTGGTGCACCCCTGACCAGTCTTAATAGCATAGCTAGTATTTGAATACATTGATTGAATCAAATTTATACATTTTCCTGTTACTCCTGCTTTCCCTAATTTAAATAATAGCCCTTCACGCCAAACACTATCAAAAGCTTTGCGTAAGTCAACAAAGCAGGCATAAGGATATTTCTTCCCAATGCTATTTGTATATTTATTGATAATTGACTTAAGAATGAAGATGTTGTCTGTTGTCCTCCTATTCTTTCTAAATCCAAATTGAGAATCTTGTAAGAAATTATTATTGTTAAGAACATTTTGAATTCTATTATGAATAATGCTATTCAAAATTTTAGATGTACCATTAGAAAGGGCTATTCCCCTGTAATTATTGATATCTGAAATGTTTCCAGATTTGTGAATAGGGACTATATAACTTGTATTCCACTCTGCTGGAAAACATCCACTTGATAAAATTTGATTGAATAGTTTATTAATACAAGCTAATAGTAATGGGTTATAGCACTTAAACATTTCATTGATAATAGAATCAGGACCTGCTGATTTACCACATTTAGTTTTTTTAATTGCAGTAATGATTTCATTGTTGGTAATTTGTTTATCAAGATCTGGATTACCATTGGATTTTTTGTTCAAGCTGTTGACAAAATATTTAACTTCAGAATCAATCTCTGAATTAGAATTTAATGGTTGAAATTTAATGTTTAACAGTGCTGAAAAATAGTCAGTCCAGTCAGTAGTTTGAATTGGGGGTAAATGATTAGTGCTGTTAGCGCTATTGAACTCTTTAATATTTTTAATAGCCTCCCAAAAATCTTTTGGGTTTTTATTTTCCAAATTCATTAAATTTTGAAGTAACATCGACTTGAATTCATTTTTCTTAAATTTAACTAGTTTTTTGTAGTTTTTGTTCAAGTTTTTTCTCTGTATTCTCAAGTTTTGATCAAATGGAAATTTGTCGAGTTGTTTAGAAATATCTTTTAGGCTTTTACGCACTTGCTCTAGATCACCGTTAAACCATTTCTGTTTTTTACGTATACCGCTTTGATTTGTTTTCCTAGTCTTAATTTTAATAAATTTCACAGCTTTATCACATGCACTATACATAATGTTATTGAATGCTGGGATAGCTTCATTATTCTGATCTAAAATGTTTTTAAGCAGAAAAGTTTTCATTTTATTAGTTGACTCTTCAGAGTTAAGCTGTGTAATGAAATTAACTTTAGATGTGCTATTCCAAATGTATTTTTTGTATGGATTTAATGCAATGTCATTGCTATTTTTTAGAGTAAAATTAGTCTTGATAGCTAATGATAGTGAGCAGTGGTCTGATACATGACTAAGAGTATTAACTTTTAAATAATTAATCTGTGGCAAAAATGATTTTGATATATATATATTATTTCATAAAAAACAGTATTCTTCTTATATCTACATCCCTTTTTTTTTTTTACATATGTAACCAATTTATTTACACAATTTTTAAATATGGTAAAAAATAACCATTTTCATTATTGTTTGATGTGTGTTTAATGTAAAAAGTAGTTTGGGAAAAACTGCATGAAGTAAAACCATATTGTAAAATTCAAGGCATTCTGATCATTTGTTTTTCTAATATTTTCAAATAATAACGTATGAAAACATTTTTTCATCACTTTGAATCACTATAGCTATTTAAAAAAAATTTAATTTCTTTTGAATGCTACCAGTACTCAATATTTGAAAAATGAAACTGTTTGTCTTTGGAAAGACTTAGATGTACCGGTAGTGCATAATTTGATTGTTAATTGTGTCTTATCAAATGCACTTGAACCATAGATTTAACAGTCAGTGAATAAGCCCTCCTCCCCAAAGTGTGCGTCATTTTGTATGAAATTATTACCTTAACAACATGATAAATATGTTGTGCAGTAGCACTGGTCAATAAAACTCTAACTATCTACTTCAATATTTTTTCAAGCAATATTTTATTTCCAACTATATCTACATGCTGATATATTACCCCTTATCGTCTCAGTCAGTGCCACACATTTTACCTCAGTTTTATATGGAATGAACAAATTTGCAAAATTTGCTCGGCCTTTTTATTTCCAGTCCACATCCCACTCCTTCTAGGTTATACATACTTCTAAACAGGAATATCTTTCAGGAATATCGGTGCCATCACAAATCATGCCAGACAAATCATCAGTACAAGACAAACCATCAGTAACGCCAAGGATAGGCAGCGGTGATGGTGAGTTATATTCATTTATTCATTTATCAGCTACATGAAGCCATGAATAAAGCAGATACTACAGTCATGAAAATTATTTTAAGGGTGTTTGATACAGTTTCAATTTTGAATCAGCATACGATAGTGAGTGTGCACAAGAGAATCCACAATCCATGCTACTGGTAGTTCAAATATAGGCTTGTTTGAGGTTGAGCATAATGCTAATTGGGAGAAACCCAAGCATGTTTTATTTTTTTGGTTTATTTCCTCTTCTTATGTATTGAGAATAACTTGAAATTTGGTGCAAAACAATAGAAAATCTCAAGTTTTCAGGTAACATATACTCAAATATACTTGAATATGGTAGTTATAGTTTCTACGTCATACACTCTTTGTGAACGCGAAAATAATTTCTTTCGAAATAGCACACTAGTGTGGTGCTAACTATTAAAACTTGCATACCATTTCAACAATGTCATTTATTGATTTGTAGAAATTTTGTTCTCTAAAAATCATATTATTAGCCCAAGTTTCAAAATTTGTTTTCATATTTGAAAAGATCACGTTTTACTTCTTCTCTTAACTGTGTAATATACCATGTGATTTTCTCAAAACTGCGTCGACGACTTCCATTTTTTTTATTATTGCTAACAAATTAAAATGGAATAATTTTCCATTATACAAATGTACCAATAATGAGAAATTTCTCAATGTGTATGTGCAACTGTATTGAACATCTTTGATACAGCTCTATGATGAATACAAAATTACTCATTGACAAGAAAATGTGAGCAAAAGTCATTTTAATGTTATTGCCATAATAATGATTTCTCTTCTTCAAAAAAAAATATTGTTTGCAATTGTATTCTGAAATTAATTATAATGAAATCAACTTTTTTCTACCATTGAGCCTTCAGAAAAAATGATAATTCATATTCATGCTTTTGTCATTAGGAAAATTATTGTCACCCTTCTACCCTGCCTCTTTATTTGTCATGACACAAACTTCTTGTGACTGAAACTGAGATATTGTTATTTTAATTGTAGGGAGTCCAACTTACAGAAGAAAAACAAAGAATTCATTCCAGAAAGAGCTAGAAAATTCATTGAAAGACAGAAAGAAACGAGGTCTGAGTGCTGGATTTAGTGATCTTGATATCAGTGATGATAGTGATGATGGCATCGGTAGTGAGGACGGTATGTCAAACATAATTATTACAAAGGGGAGTCGATCTACATGTTAGCTCTTTATGTATATGATTGTCTATAATTGAAGAGAACATTGAAAATATTCCTCAAAGGTACTTTGATAATGAAGTCCTACATCTTGGCAATGCTCCCCAGTGCATCTCACTGTGTGACACACTATTTTTGTTGTAAGATACTGTTAAGACGAACTTATACAACCAACTGTTGTCAGTTGATTCTACTTATTAGTTTTAAAAAGTCGACTGACTGAATGCAAAATAAGAAACCTGCCAACAGGTTTATCAACTGACTGCAGTTAGTCATGTATTTTTACATTTTCTCATAATAATCATGGATGTGATCCCTGCACCACAATTAGGCTTTTTTTACATATACAATGTAATTTGTGAATGTTTCCTTCATATGAGCAAACACCGTTGTGGCGTAGATGTTCTCTTCAATGTTACACCCACAATGCATTAGAAAGAGCATTTGATATGCATACTGTAAAAGGATTAATTATTTACTGGGTTTTAATTTTGCTTATTTCGCTGACTGGAAATGCGCAAAATTAAAACCTAGTGAATATGTAAAATTTAGCATAGATTACATTAATTAAATGGTAAATCAGCGAAATTTAAACCCAGTGAAAATTAGTCATTTTACAGTAGTTGAATAGTTCATCATGAAGTGGCAACTTAGAGTATAGGATTTCAGAAATTAGTATAAGTTATTAGTGACTAAAGTTAAGTTGATTGTTTTTGCCTAAATTATAATACAATCTTCTTGAGAGACTTGCCGTTCTGTGCAGGGATATCTCCACGCTGGTCGGCGGAGGTCGGTCCCTACCAGCACTCAAATTTAGCGATCACCACAAAAAACGCTTTCGACCAGGACAATTTTCTGATTGTTATTATAATTACTTACCGATCGGGACACATTCTGCCAGTCGTGGATTAGAATTTGTATACAATTAACCCAGTCCCATGATGTGGTAGCGGTATATAAACAATACTAGTAAATTTTATAAAATTAGCACCTCATTGTTTGTAACAATATACAGACCCGCCAGAAAGTATTTACGCACCTGTCATTTGATCGTTTTCGTAACTAAAAATAACAATTCCGGGTAACATGATGTGTTGACTTTAAAATATACTAAATTTAAGAAGAACTAGTGCATTTTAGTCAAAATAAAATGGTTGATTTGTGTTTAGTTTTTTTGTATGTAGACGTTTTTTCAGTGAGCGAAAATCGCCATGGTTAACTCTATGGGAGCGCGCTCATTTGCATATAATTTGCATCTCATTAAAACTTCGCGCCATAAAACATGTGCGATAGTCGTGTCCTTTCTCATGCTAATTTGAACCAATTGGGAAGCTGAAATTATTTCAACACGCGCTTCTGGGCGGGAATACCTGTCAGTTGTAGTTCATGAATATTCCTATTGAGGTCATAGTGTCAGATACATCATTTTTATTTACAAACATTGAGCCATGCCGAAAGTTAGAGAATTGTCAGAATTTACTAAAGGGAACATTGAAGCACTGTATACAGAAGGAGTTTCTAATAGGGAAATTGCAAGAAGACTGGGAATTTCTGAAGGCTCCATACGTTTCAACCTGCGAAAACTTCGTCTTTGAGGTAGTATGGGCAATTGTCGTCGATCAGGTCGACCAAGGCGTACAACGCAACGCGAAGACCGGCTATTCATCAGGTCTAGTTTAACGAATCGGTTTCACACCGCCCGTGATTTGCGTGCCAATTTTTATCAACTCACTGGGAAAAGATTGAGTTTGAGCACTATAAAATCAATGACTATATAAGGATGGTAATCTTCGCGGCTGTGTTGCAAAAAAGAAACCAAAACTACAACCTCGACACATCGCAGCGCGGTTGCAATTTGCCAGGCAACACATCGACTGGACTCCGGCGCAGTGGGCTCAAGTTATCTAGTCGGACGAATCAAGTTTACGGTGTTTCGTAGCCGTGGAAGATTATTTGTACGTCGGAGACCAGGTGAAGAGTACGAGCTGAAATGCATTAAACCTACAATAAAATTTGGTGGCGTCATGGTGTGGGGATGTATTTCGGCTACCGGCTTAGGGTCGCTGGTCCGTGTACCGACGACCATGAACCGATGGAAATATTTGGATATCCTGCAAAACGAAATGATACCGTCGGCACTAAGACTCGTTGGACCCAATTTTCATTTCCAACAGGATAATGCCCCCGTTTACACAGCATTGGCAGTGAGGGATTTTCTAAATAATCCACAGGAGTACAGATATTTTTTCGACAACTTTACCACTTTGAATTGGCCTGCACAGTCTCCAGATTTGAACCCCATTGAGAACCTTTGGGAGTTGATAGATTTAGAGGTGCATTCCCGACCAGTTGCTAACATCGAGGATTTATACGTGAGTTTAATGGAAGCTTGGGGATAGTTCCAGGTGAACATGTGTCGGAAACTCATCGATACCATGCCAAAACGACTCAGAGAAGTCATCCAGCTAAGAGGTGGACACACGCATTATTGACAATCGCCGCGTTCTATGTCTTCATGAATATTCATGAGCTTGCGTTTACACAGTATTCTTCATAGAGAATTCGAACGTTTTTTCACTGTTTCGTTCAGACTGCCGTTTTTATTCAATCCTGCATGACATTGACAATTTTGTTGTTTTTATTGTGTGTAAAAACGCATATTTTATTAGATATATAAATATATTTATTCAAACCGTTATTGAGTTTATTTTATTGTATGATATCGTAGGTAGTAGCTGCCTGTAGTGTGGTAAGTAAATACTTTCTGACGGGTCTGTATATATCATGGTAAAAGTGGACTGTGTGCAACATTGTAGAGATATTCACTAGTGATGCAATAGTGATTGATAGACAGGCATTGCAGCATCATACATTTGTTAACCAATCATAGCCACAGTGTTCTGTGATTTAATTTTCTGTAAACTAGCCACAGTGTTCTGTGATTTAGTTTTCTGTAAACTAACCACAGTGATGTAAACATAGCCACAGCGTTCTGTGATTTAGTTTTCTGTAAACTAACCACAGTGCTGCAAATATAGCCACAGTGTTCTGTGATTTAGTTTTCTGTGAACTAACCACAGTGCTGTAAACATAGCCATAGTGTTCTGTGATTTAGTTTTCTATAAACTAACCACAGTGCTGTGAACTAGCCACAGCGTTCTGTGATTTAGTTTTCTGTAAACTAATCACAGTGCTGCAAACTAGCAACAGTGTTCTGTGATTTAGTTTTCTATAAACTAACCACAGTGCTGTAAACTAGCCACAGCGTTCTGTGATTTAGTTTTCTGTAAACTAACCACAGTGCTGTAAACTAGCAACAGTGTTCTGTGATTTAGTTTTCTGTAAACTAACCACAGTGCTGTAAACTAGCCACAGTGTTCTGTGATTTAGTTTTCTGTAAACTAACCACAGTGCTGTGAACATAGCCACAGTGTTCTGTGATTTAGTTTTCTGTAAAACTTGATAACTTACAGCTCTGGAATGACCTGTGACATTTACATGTTCACAGGTTGGCCTTTATCTCACTCTTGAGATACCGCGGCATTTCGCAAACGGCGTTTGATTATTATAATTGTTGCGAATACAGTACAATATTTAGACCTGAGGGACTGTTTTATTGGTGCATGACATATACTGTATAATTTCTAATTTTGTGTATAATCTCTAATTGTTTTTGAACATTTCAATCTTTTCTGATGTCTAAATTAATTCTAATTTAGGTTTTCCATAGTCATTAACGCCTATTCAAGAGTAGGATGTTTATTGTGGGTAGCGTGAATGGGTAAACTGCGTTTTGACAATGAGCTCTTATCACGGTAAAAAGTGTTAGATTCATCTTCAATGCTCAGTCTATCTTTCAAAAACAATTTCTTTTTTTAAAAAAAAATTATGCTGTTTTGCCATTAAAATCAATCTAAAGATCGCATGTGTGCATGGAAAAACATGGTGAATATTGTTTCGCATCAAGCGTTTACATGTGACCAAAATCATTTGCTTATGGTGAAACTATAACAGTTTTTTCTTTCTCAATAAAAACTTCAAATATGAATAACATGCATGTATGTGAATGAATCATTACACAACAATTTTGGTGTTACATCGTTTGTCATCATTATTGAATAGTTGTCATTATTTATTACAGAGTTGTTGGCACAGTTTAATCAGACTTCAAAAGAGAGGAAAGATAGACCAGGATCGGCTAAATACAGAGGGGGACCTTTGATGCAGACCATGAAGCAGCCACAAAAGGAATGGCAACCACCTTCATTTGGAGCCAAAGACACCAAGGACGAAAAAGATACAAAATACAAGAAACCAGATGAGGCAGTTTCAACTAAAAAAGTGTCGCCAAAGCCTTCCCCTAGGTCTCTGAGGAAAGAAGATTCAACACCCACACCAAGTCCAAGAAGTCAGCGACGAATAGATGATGAAAAACCCAAAACGAAAACTAGGTTACCATCACCTGATCAGAAGAGAAGTCCAAGGTCATTTTCGTCGGAGACCCGGGGTCAAAGGTCATTTTCACCAAATGAGAAGAGTCCAAGATTATTTACATCAGAGGAGAAGCGGGATCAAAGGTCATTTTCACCAGGAGAGAAAAAGGGCCAAAGGTCATTTTCACCAGACGAGAAGAAAAGCCAAAGGTCATTTTCACCGGATGAGAAGAAAAGCCAATCATCATTTTTACTAGATGAGAAACCTCGTGAAAGGTCATTGTCACCTGATGAGAAGAGAGGCAATAAATCAACATCTCCAGCTGACAAAAGTAGATCTACCGGTATACTGGATTTATTGGGAGATGGGAGCAGGTCATCTCCAGTACCAAAACCCCGCTCCAGAGGCACACCTCAACAATCGCCTAGAACTAAAACAGATACACCATTAGAATCTGGGAAGCAAGCAGCAACAAAAGATTTGTTTGGAAAAAAAAAATCCTCACCTGAACTCAGACGAAAAACAGCAGGAGATATGAACACACATGGACGCACGAGTCCACTGCGAAGAGAAGGATCTCCTGGTAGACAGGAAGATGAACCAACAATAATAAAACCTAAACGAGGGTTACAGAGTGATAGCAGTTGGTCACCACCATCTAGAAGAAAAGAGAGATTACCATCAACAAGTGGTGATGAATCAGAAGATGAAGAGGTTAGAAGTATATCCAGAAAAGCAAAAGAAAAAGATTATAAAGAGAAAAAGAAAACAAAAGGCAGTACTTGTAAGTTTTATGCAGTATTCTCTTGATAAGAGTTCCAACTAGAAAAACACAGAAATGCAGTTATATTGTATTACGTCTCTTTTCATAAACTTATTTACATATCGCATATGCATTTCTTGACTATTTTCAGTTATGCATAAGTCCTGGATTTTTTTAGTTCAAAGATGGCAGCTTCTGTTTCATATTGACCTTTCCTGTTTATTTTTTTTTTTGACGAATGATTTACCATTGTGTATGTTTCTTTACAGTGTTTGGATTATCCTCCGACGAGGACACATTTGGAAGAAGGGAGAGGTCACATGACAGGAGATCACCTGATAGAAGATCACCTGATAGATCATATGACAGATCGCCTGATAGATTACATGACAGGAGATCACCTGACAAATCACATGACAGGAGATCACCTGATAGATCACATGACAGGAGATCCCCTGATAGATCACATGACAGGAGATCACCTGATAGAAGAAGTCCTATCAGCAAAACTGAAATGAGGTCACAATCAAATCGCTCACCATCACCAACAACGTTAAGATTCAAAGATGAATTGGAGGAAGTGGGATCAAAGAGACCCCCTAGTGGTAGAAAGCAAAAGGTAAGACCACCTAGTACATTTATGATTTCTATGTTCTATAATAGTATTTGTGGAAACAGAAGTCATCTATCATAAGCCCTTTTTAATTCACCAAAATCAGGAAAATTCCTGTATTCTGTTTATGATGTTATTATTTTTAAAATTATCTGTTTTGAAGATGTTGCTTGCACATCACCAGTGGTACTGTTTTACTGTTAAATACTATATTTTAGCTGGAATTAATATTTGCTGAAAACATCTTTTAAATGTTTTTTATGGAATTTATTTTTACTAACTTTTGACGAGTTCAATGTAAAATATAAGAAAAAAGGTATATTCGCTGGATTTTATTTTTACTGAAACATTCCTTCAGAGAAAATAGCGAAAATTAATTCCAACCAAAAATAAAGTATTTCACAGTAACATTTTCACCACCAGACTTTATCGCCCAAATTTTTCTGCACTTTTTTTCTTCTATTCTTCAGGAAATGAACCCCAATTTTAAAGCCAACAGACGAAATTTGAGTCAATTTTCAGTTTTCACTCAAAGAATTTGTTTTCTATAAACAGGACTATTTTGTGACTTTATGACAAGAGGTTAATGAGTCTGATTCTATGGTTTAAATATTCAGTTCAACATTTTTCATTTTCTTTCTCAGCTAACTCTAACGTTGTTTATTTTTCAGAGTGTTGATATTAATAATTCTACTAGAAGAATGAGATACATTACTACTGATAGCGATGAGGAAAAAGAATTTAGGTATGTGGTTATTACTGCATCTCAAATTTTTATGTTGTATATTACTTAGGGCTTTTATGAAAGAAGCCACTAATCCTGCTTAAATGTTATTATTCAGTGAGTAGTTGAGTAGTTGACTATGTAGTAGGAAAATAACACAGTGTGGATCTACTAGTATTTATAAATCCAATCCATACCGGTACTGTTTATTAATGATGCTAAATCCTGTTAGAGATTATCATTAGTGGACGACTACTTTATAATGTGCACAGAAGCTACTTGTATTGAACCGATCATTGACTGTATAAAGGGTGACAATACTGCTTGTCATATTATATTACTTTTTACCTTGCTTATATTACAAGTCAAATGAGGGGGTGAGATATCTATCCTCGTTCGAAAACGGGGACTTATGTTTTGACCTCTGTGAGTGCGCGCGTCTGTGCTTTCGTCCGTCTGTGCGTGCGTCCTGACCTGTATCTTAGAAATGCCTGGACCAATCACAATCAAACTTCACACGTACATCATACATGATATTATACATATGCACATCAATTTGTTTCACTATCTGATTCAAGATGGCCAAATGGCAGCCATTTTTGTTCTAAAAATCATCAAAATCAAGCATTTCTCGGCTGCTTACAGGCTGTTCAAACTTGGTATATACGTTGGACATTATAGGACCTTGATGCACATCATTTAGTTTTCAGATAAGATTCAAAATGACCGACTGGCGGCCATTTTGTTTTAATGAATGTGGTTCTAGTGCCATATCTATGACTTGCTGTGACTGATTATGTTCAAATTTTAAATATTCATTATATATGTATTCAAAATGGCTGATTTGGTTTTAATTAATGCTGTTCCAGAGTAATATCTCTCAATACTCGTTTGACGATCAGATACAAATGTCAATCATTTGAATGTTAAACAATCATCATAATCATATTCCTGACATGTTTATATTCCAGCTATATTACTATAAACAAAACTATATATCTTAAATTCGATAACTAACGGGGACTGTGCCATGCATGGCTTGTTGTTTCTTTTTTGCTTGTGGTTACAATAACTCAAACAGTATGTTCAAGTCTATTTGAAACTTAGGTATATTATTAAATATTTTTTTTGGCCAAGTTTGATTTTTTGTGGAGGCATAGTTTTACTTGTTCACATTCCAGTCATGAATTTTTCAGTCAACACTATGATTATTCAGAAAAGTAAAACCATGTCCAATATCCAATAATCATGATTTGACAGTCAAATTGTTGGCGTTTCATAAGCTACCTGCTTCTAATCACTCACTAACATAAGGATTCCTTTCATATTGCAACATTCATCCTAATAACCCTGTAGTACTGAAACCACTGTGACCCCCCAGACCCATTAAAAGTTGCACTATAGCTACAAAGGTCACTGTGACCCTCCAGACCCATTAAAAGTTGCACTATAGCTACAAAGGTCACTGTGACCCCCCAGACCCATTAAAAGTTGCACTATAGCTACAAAAGTCACTGTGACCCCCCAGACGCATTAAAAGTTGCACTATAGCTACAAAGGTCACTGTGACCCTCCAGACCCATTAAAAGTTGCACTATAGCTACAAAAGTCACTCTGACCCCCAGTCTAAAGAACCCATTAAAAGTTGCACTGTAACTACAAAAGTCACTCTGACCCCCAGTCTAAAGAACCCATTAAAAGTTGCACTGTAACTACAAAAATCACAGTGACCCCTGTCTAAAGAACCCATTAAAAGTTGCACTGTAACTACAAAAGTCACTGTGACCCCCTGTCTAAAGAACCCATTAAAAGTTGCACTGTAGCTACAAAAGTCACTGTGACCCACTTGTCTGAAGAACCCATTAAAAGTTGCACTGTAACTACAAAAGTCACTGTGACCTCCTGTCTAAAGAACCCATTAAAAGTTGCACTGTAATTACAAAAGTCACTGTGACCCACTTGTCTGAAGAACCCATTAAAAGTTACACTGTAGCTACAAAAGTCACTGTGACCCTCTGTCTAAAGAACCCATTAAAAGTTGCACTGTAACTACAAAAGTCACTGTGACCCCCTGTCTAAAGAACCCATTAAAAGTTGCACTGTAACTACAAAAGTCACTGTGACCCACTTGTCTGAAGAACCCATTAAAAGTTGCACTGTAGCTACAAAAGTCACTGTGACCCCCTGTCTAAAGAACCCATTAAAAGTTGCACTGTAGCTACAAAAGTCACTGTGACCCCCTGTCTAAAAAAACCATTAAAAGTTGCACTGTAACTACAAAAGTCACTGTGACCTCCTGTCTAAAGAACCCATTAAAAGTTGCACTGTAATTACAAAAGTCACTGTGACCCACTTGTCTGAAGAACCCATTAAAAGTTGCACTGTAACTACAAAAGTCACTGTGACCCACTTGTCTGAAGAACCCATTAAAAGTTGCACTGTAGCTACAAAAGTCACTGTGACCCCCTGTCTAAAGAACCCATTAAAAGTAGCACTGTAGCTACAAAAGTCACTGTGACCCCCTGTCTAAAAAACCCATTAAAAGTTGCACTGTAACTACAAAAGTCACTGTGACCTCCTGTCTAAAGAACCCATTAAAAGTTGCACTGTAATTACAAAAGTCACTGTGACCCACTTGTCTGAAGAACCCATTAAAAGTTACACTGTAGCTACAAAAGTCACTGTGACCCTCTGTCTAAAGAACCCATTAAAAGTTGCACTGTAACTACAAAAGTCACTGTGACCCCCTTGTCTGAAGAACCCATTAAAAGTTGCACTGTAGCTACAAAAGTCACTGTGACCCCCTGTCTAAACAACCCATTAAAAGTTACACTGTAGCTACAAAAGTCACTGTGACCCCCTGTCTAAAAAAACCAATAAAAGTTGCACTGTAACTACAAAAGTCACTGTGACCTCCTGTCTAAAGAACCCATTAAAAGTTGCAATGTAGCTACAAAAGTCACTGTGACCCCCTGTCTAAAGAACCCATTAAAAGTTGCACTGTAATTACAAAAGTCACTGTGACCCACTTGTCTGAAGAACCCATTAAAAGTTACACTGTAGCTACAAAAGTCACTGTGACCCCCTGTCTAAAGAACCCATTAAAAGTTACACTGTAGCTACAAAAGTCACTGTGACCCACTTGTCTGAAGAACCCATTAAAAGTTGCACTTTAACTACAAAAGTCACTGTGACCCCCTGTCTAAAGAACCCATTAAAAGTTGCACTGTAACTACAAATGTCACTGTGACCCCCTGTCTAAAGAACCCATTAAAAGTTACCCTATAGGATATTTCCTTGTCATGCAAAAATTGTAAAAAATGAAAAATTAAAACAATTTACAGTATTTTATCAGACTAGCAAATAGATTGTATTAGCAAATCAGTAAATTCTATGTTTTTATAATCATACTTATCTTACAATAGGAATGCTCGGGAAAAACCAAGCCCTGCTAGATCAAGGACACCAAGACGTGTTATAGAACCTAAGATCCGTACCAGGCCGTTATCAGCGAGTGGTCGTTTATCACAATCATTGTCAGCCAGATCCAGTATCTCCGATCTATCAGCTAGATCTGAGTGTTTTGAAGATTCCACTTCTATCAGGAATGCTATTTATGAAGACTGGTATTATACGAAGATGAAGCAAACTAAAGAGAACTTAAAGAAAAAGAAACAGGCTGAAGAGGAGGAAAATAAAAAGAAACAGCTGGTAATAAAACTTTCCCATGCATGCACTTCAACTACAGTCAAATTGGTTTATAAAGGACAGTCAGTGGACTGAGCCAAACTGTCCTTTATAGACAGGTGGTCTCTATATGGAGGTGGCCTAATTTATTCATTCAATCTTGAATATTAATTAGGGCGAGGATTTTAAGGGAGATCATAAGCTACTAATAAACAAACCTACATATTGTACAATAAATAGGTAATTTTTAGTGAAAGTAATTCAATTTCATCTAGATAATTAAACAATTTTACTTTTTTACTATAAATTATAATGTAAATTTGCTGGAGCTAAGTGATTCAGCCCATGGATTCATTCATGTATTTCATGCTTAAGAACAATGCAACAATTGTTAACAATCGGCCGCATTGGCATTCCAGCTCGGTCTTTCACACTCTCGCCATGCAGTCTTATTCTCCAGTTTCTTACACATATTTCATCACAGGCGATAATCACTCCCATCGTTAGTGTTGTACACTGTATCAAAATGCACATTTTGATTATGTTGCGAATTATTTATTTAGAAAGAGTTTCAAAATAGAAAATCTTTCATTGAGAATGGCCCCGAAATAACCCTTTAGTAACAATACGTGTTGCCCATGCGCGAGTCGGATTAGCATAATTTATAACGATCAACAACAAACAACATGGGGGCCAAAATTTGCAATTCTGCAATGAAAACGAAATAAAAGAATGTTTTATTATTTTGTTTGGATATTTCATGTCGACAAGGTAAATAAAACATCACTCATTTAATAAAACTGATTCATTTTTCTTTGTTCACGATACGGCAGGAATTTGCTTTTCAAGTGCGAGGCAGTCCAGTGAAGTGTCTCTGAAACTTTGAATAAAACTGTTTTAATTTGTTGTTAAAATGCTGATGACATCTTTCCAGTCTCCAGATTGTTAAATTCAGATGATATTCATCGTGACTCTTTCGCAACTTCACAACCCAAGTTGCGATGGACACCCCGCCCGATTAGCCTGAAAGATTGCGTACTCGGTAATCTGAACCTAACATGTGACCACTTTCCTATTAGCGATTCGAAAGTAGCTATTGTTTATTTTGCTGCGACCGTTTAAGTGTGAATAGGTTTACAATAGGGTAGTCGCTGGTCTCGTTAGACAGGTAGTCACTATATACAGTGTCTTCAACATGTAAATTGCGAAGGGACTGCACAAAGGTGGTCACTATAAGCAGGTGGTCACTCTTTACAGGTGGTCGTTAACACTGTTGTTTGACTGTACAAAGCACTTTTGTTATCTCAAAATTATGTTAATGTAGTCAGTAGTCATTTAGAATTCTGTATTCTCTCTTCAAGAAGTACATCTCCAAGAAACATAAACACATATACTAAAATTCATTACATTCAATTACCCACCATAGACTCCAGTCAGTCAAAATGACTATTTTGAACTGTAGGCACTAATCAGCGATTCTGCCGGTGACGGAGAGATAGAATCTAGGTCACAAACCACATGACCAAGGCCATTAACGGCTGGACAATCACTCTGATTTTTCTCCGCCTCCGCCTGGAGATAAAATCTAGCGAGCTCTGCCTGGATCACTTGCTTTTTTAGCTCCGCTGTCGACTTTGTCGAGCGGAGCTTATCATATGACTGATTGTCCGTCGTCGTCGTCGTCTGTGTCAATGTTTTACTTTTTCGACTTCTTCTTGAAAACTACAAGCCTGAATGCTTTGATACTTGGTGTATATGTACCTTGGGTAGACCTCTCTTAGGTTTGTTCATTTCATGTTGATATCTTCAGTTCTCTAATTTTGATGAATATTTTTGTCATTTTTGGTAAAAAGTGATATTTTCGACTTCTTGTTAAAAACCGCAAGTGCAATTGCTTTGATATTACATATATAGGTACTACATGTGGACCTCTCTCAGATTTGTTCATTTTGTAATGATATCTTTAATTCTCTAATTTTGGTGAATATTTTTATCATTTTTGGTAAAAAGTGATATTTTCGACTTCTTGTTAAAAACCGCAAGTCCAATTGCTTTGATACTACATATATAGGTACTACATGTGAACCTCTCTCAGATTTGTTCATTTCGTGATGATATCTTCAATTCTCTAATTTTGGTGAATATTTTTGTAATTTTTGGTAAAAAGTGATATTTTCGACTTCTTGTTAAAAACCACAAGTCCGATTGCTTTGATATTACATATATAGGTACTACATGTGGACCTCTCTCAGATTTGTTCATTTTGTGATGATATCTTCGATTCTATAATTTTGGTGAATATTTTTGTCATTTTTGGTAAAAAGTGATATTTTCGACTTCTTGTTAAAAACCAATAGTTCAATTTCTTTGATATTACATATTTAGATACTACATGTAGACCTTTCTCAGATTTGTTCATTTTGTGATGATATCTTCGATTCTATAATTTTGGTGAATATTTTTGTCATTTTTGGTAGAAAGTGATATTTTCGACTTCTTGTTAAAAACTGTAAGTCCAATTGCTTTGATACTATACATATTGTTCATTTTCTAATGATGTCTTCAGTTCTTTAATTGAAATGTGCATTGCTAACAGCGGAGCTATCTCAGCCAATAGGCTGCTTGTTCCTGTCTCAGTTTCTAGTTTGGGTTGTTGCTGCTGGGCGGCATTCGACATTCTAAGCAGGTAGGCGTCGGCCAGAGCTGGGGGCTTGGATGATGTACCGCCGTTATGGACAATCAAGTTGTGCTAAAGACACAAATCAGGTTTCTCGCCTAGAACCAAATCCCAGGACACGATCCATACCCGATCGTCATCCTCAGGCTGTCAAATTTTGTGACGGAGAGAAAGGAACCAGAGTGATTGTCCAGCCGATAATGGCGCTGCCATATGGCCTCGGTCACGTGGTTTGTAACGTAAGGGAAGAGAATCTTGGGGTCATGGGGCTTCCCCTGACCTAGATTCTATCTCTTCGTCACCGGCAGAATCGCTGATTAATGCCTACAGTTCAAAATAGTCATTTTGACTGACCGGAGTCTATGGTGGGTATGAACTATGTGAATAGACGGGTTCGGAGAACCCTCTGTCTAAATTGCTTATATTGTATGCTGCGTAATTAAATAATTTTGACCATAGATATATCTTGCTCATTTACATAATTGTATGCGCGACAAATAGAGGAGATATGGTATAATAAATAAATAAATAAATAAATACTGGCGTTATAATTTGTAGAAATTCATACCATATTTGCTATATTAGTAAATGACAGGAGTGTATTTATGGTGAAAACAGGTTTTATTTTTAATATTTTTGTGTGTGCAGATTTTTATGCGCAATTCTATTGGAGATGCACTTCAAATAAAGCAAATATAGTCCTTTTTTCAATAATAAGGACATTTTTCTTTGCCAATGCAGACTGTCTGTCGCTAGTTGATATGTTTTTCATCCAATATTAATATGATATATGATCAATCATCATTCCAGGAAAAAAAAGACAAAGAAATTGAAGCTGAGCTATCTTATCGATGCTGGAAAGAAAAGAAAGACGAACAATTGAAGAAACAGGTCAGAAAAGAAGCTAAAAAGAAAGAGATGGAAAGAGAGAAACAGATAGAAGAGAAATCTGATAAAAAATCAATATCAGAAAAGGTAAATTGACATTAGTTTGTCGATCATGATTGAGTTGCTCATTCGCAGACACTTAACTGATTAAAAATGTCACTTAATTATTGATTTGGTCAAATTTTGATTGGCTTTAGACAGTACAAAATATGTATTTAAAGTAAAACATTGGAAAAACTGAACTGAACTGAACTGTTAATG
This sequence comes from Saccoglossus kowalevskii, assembly GCF_978046115.1. Lineage (NCBI taxonomy): Eukaryota > Metazoa > Hemichordata > Enteropneusta > Harrimaniidae > Saccoglossus > Saccoglossus kowalevskii. Next base: position 10,979,459 of record NC_140650.1, on the reverse strand, counting down.
CTTATTTTATAGAGAAATGAATATTATCATTTTTCGAATAAATTGTGACAACCAAAATTACAAATTTTGAAATATGATGAAATCTATTGACTGTGAAATACAATGGTGAATTGTTCAAAAATCTTTATTGTGTGTTTGTGATAAAAGTAATATGGTGATTATGTTTTTTACTCTGTGTCAAACAAATGTATGTCCACATGTTCATTTCTTGCTGTCTGCACTGCAACAAATGTGTTAAATGGGTAACTGCTTTATTCACAGACATACGTTTCATGGAAATCGACTAAAGATGAAGATCTCAAAGAGAAACAGAGAAAGAAGAAACGGGAAGAAGAAAAGAAACGCATTAAATTACAAGAAGAACAGAATGAAAAACAGAAACTATCGAAGAGTTGTTTTAAAAAATGGTATGTGTTCTATACATCAGTGTTCCATGACAACTGTGATTTAAACATTTTTAACATGTGAGCTTATTTTTGTTTTTATAGCAGTGACAATTTCATCTCAAAGTTTGTCTATAATTAATCGTTTATTATTAGCCACTAGTATATGGACTTCTTTTGCTCACTGTCAAACTGTTGTTTGAGAACAACTGTCATTAAAAAAATGATAAAATACATTTTGTTTATGAATTGTGATTTTTATTTCATATTTTTCGTCCTTTCACATATGGCAAAATAAAGGAAATAACATTTTTTTATGTAAAATCTGATTATATGTACCATTGCAGGAATTCTAATAAAGAAGTTGAACTTCAAAAAAAGGAAGAAGAGAAAAAGCAACAGGAAAAAGAGAACAAGAGGAAAGCACAGCAGGAAAAGAAGAAGAAAGAGGAGGAGAGTTTGAAGGCATATGACAAGTGGCAACAACAGAAAGAAAAGCAGCAAGAAATAGAAAAGAATACTATTAGGACTCCTGTAGCGACTGTACCATTCAAACCTAGTGGTAGAACTGTACCATTTGGAAAGTAATACAGCACTTATCTTGTGCTATATAGAGCTTGTAGCTTTAATATGATTCTAATGGTACTATGAGATTACTATATATATACAGGGAAGAAGTAAAGCAGGGTACCATGGGAGATAGCCATATAACTATAAAGAAGTTGTGAGGCATGGTACTATGGGATTGCCATATAACTATAGGGAAGAAGTAAAGCAGGGTACTATGGGAGATAGCCACATAACTATAAAGAAGTGGTGAGGCATGGTACTATGGGATAGCCATATAACTATAAGGAAGTGGTGAGGCATGGTACTATGGGATTGCCATATAACTATAAAGAAGTGGTGAGGCATGGTACTATGGGATAGCCATATAACTATAAGGAAGTGGTGAGGCATGGTACTATGGGATTGCCATATAACTATAGGGAAGTGGTGAGGCATGGTACTATGGGATTGCCATATAACTATAGGGAAGTGGTGAGGCATGGTACTATGGGATAGCCATATAACTATAGGGAAGTGGTGAGGCATGGTACTATGGGATTGCCATATAACTATAGGGAAGTGGTGAGGCATGGTACTATGGGATTGCCATATAACTATAGGGAAGTGGTGAGACGGGGTACTATGGGATAGCCATATAACTATAGGGAAGTGGTGAGGCATGGTACTATGGGATAGCCATATAACTATAGGGAAGTGGTGAGGCATGGTACTATGGGATTGCCATATAACTATAGGGAAGTGGTGAGGCATGATACTATGGGATAGCCATATAACTATAGGGAAGTGGTGAGGCATGGTACTATGAGATTGCCATATAACTATAGGGAAGTGGTGAGGCATGGTACTATGAGATTGCCATATAACTATAGGGAAGTGGTAAGGGAGGGTACTATGGGATTGCCATATAACTATAGGGAAGTGGTGAGACGGGGTACTATGGGATAGCCATATAACTATAGGGAAGTGGTGAGGCATGGTACTATGAGATTGCCATATAACTATAGGGAAGTGGTAAGGGAGGGTACTATGGGATTGCCATATAACTATAGGGAAGTGGTGAGACGGGGTACTATGGGATTGCCATATAACTATAGGGAAGTGGTAAGGGGGGGTTACTATGAGATTTCCATATAACTATAGGGAAGTGGTAAGGGAGGGTACTATGGGATTGCCATATAACTATAGGGAAGTGGTGAGACGGGGTACTATGGGATTGCCATATAACTATAGGGAAGTGGTGAGGCATGGTACTATGAGATTGCCATATAACTATAGGGAAGTGGTTAGGGAGGGTACTATGGGATTGCCATATAACTATAGGGAAGTGGTGAGACAGGGTACCATGGATTGCCATATAACTATAGGGAAGTGGTGAGACTGGGTACTATGGGATTGCCATATAACTATAGAGAAGTGGTGAGACGGGGTACTATGGGATAGCCATATCACTATAGGGAAGTGGTGAGGCATGGTACCATGGGATTGCCATATAACTATAGGGAAGAAGTAAAGCAGGGTACTATGGGAGATAGCCACATAACTATAAAGAAGTGGTGAGGCATGGTACTATGGGATAGCCATATAACTATAAGGAAGTGGTGAGGCATGGTACTATGGGATTGCCATATAACTATAAAGAAGTGGTGAGGCATGGTACTATGGGATAGCCATATAACTATAGGGAAGTGGTGAGGCATGGTACTATGGGATAGCCATATAACTATAGGGAAGTGGTGAGGCATGGTACTATGGGATTGCCATATAACTATAGGGAAGTGGTGAGGCATGGTACTATGGGATTGCCATATAACTATAGGGAAGTGGTGAGACGGGGTACTATGGGATAGCCATATAACTATAGGGAAGTGGTGAGGCATGGTACTATGGGATAGCCATATAACTATAGGGAAGTGGTGAGGCATGGTACTATGGGATTGCCATATAACTATAGGGAAGTGGTGAGGCATGATACTATGGGATAGCCATATAACTATAGGGAAGTGGTGAGGCATGGTACTATGAGATTGCCATATAACTATAGGGAAGTGGTGAGGCATGGTACTATGAGATTGCCATATAACTATAGGGAAGTGGTAAGGGAGGGTACTATGGGATTGCCATATAACTATAGGGAAGTGGTGAGACGGGGTACTATGGGATAGCCATATAACTATAGGGAAGTGGTGAGGCATGGTACTTTGAGATTGCCATATAACTATAGGGAAGTGGTAAGGGAGGGTACTATGGGATTGCCATATAACTATAGGGAAGTGGTGAGACGGGGTACTATGGGATTGCCATATAACTATAGGGAAGTGGTAAGGGGGGGTTACTATGAGATTTCCATATAACTATAGGGAAGTGGTAAGGGAGGGTACTATGGGATTGCCATATAACTATAGGGAAGTGGTGAGACGGGGTACTATGGGATTGCCATATAACTATAGGGAAGTGGTGAGGCATGGTACTATGAGATTGCCATATAACTATAGGGAAGTGGTTAGGGAGGGTACTATGGGATTGCCATATAACTATAGGGAAGTGGTGAGACAGGGTACCATGGATTGCCATATAACTATAGGGAAGTGGTGAGACTGGGTACTATGGGATTGCCATATAACTATAGAGAAGTGGTGAGACGGGGTACTATGGGATAGCCATATCACTATAGGGAAGTGGTGAGGCATGGTACCATGGGATTGCCATATAACTATAGGGAAGTGGTGAGACGAGGTACTATGGGATTGCCATATAACTATAGAGAAGTGGTGAGGCATGGTACTATGGGATTTCCATATAACTATAGGGAAGTGGTGAGGCATGGTACCATGGGATTGCCATATAACTATAGGGAAGTGGTGAGACGAGGTACTATGGGATTGCCATATAACTATAGGGAAGTGGTGAGGCATGGTACTATGAGATTGCCATATAACTATAGAGAAGTGGTGAGGCATGGTACTATGGAATTTCCATATAACTATAGGGAAGTGGCAAAGCATGGTACTACAGGATTGCCTCATCGCCACTAACACCATACTCACTAACTACTGAGTTTTGTTATGGTTTCATTTACGTATTGTGTAAACAATTTTTCCAAAATGTTAGGACATAGTGCAACTTTAATGTTTATAGAGACTTCCTATTTGAAAGCATTCTAAATTCAAATGTAACAGCCAATATTAATGCTGAGAATAAATTGATACTTTCCTGTTTATCATAATTCAATTTCTTAATTTGTAATGATAAAATGAACCATGCACAAACTATTTTCCCTTGCATTCAAAATGGTGTATCTACCATGATTTCTTATATCTGTCAGAAGACGGTTTTGCATTCCACCGAAAACAATTGATATTCGTCATTATACTTCATTACTTATTTATAAATATTGTTGAGCAGTATGGGTCAATTTTACAGCCACATGCTTGTTTTATTGTACATTCATTTTTATGTAGCTTATAATTTACAGGAATTCTTGAATGTCAAATACAATGTTATAAGAATATTTAAGAATTTACATGGCAAATGCATTCGCAAATGCAAATGCAGAATTTTATTTGTTTTGTTTTTTTTTATTGAAAATTTTTAGACTTCTTAAAATGAAGACTGTAATACCAGTGGTAATTTGTATATTCTACATGCTGTAGACAATCACTGGTGTAAAATTCATTCTGCAGTGATAGTAGCTAACCAGTAGTTATAAATATGCCACTTTTTCTTTTATACATATCATATGTTAGTAGGCAGTGTTTGTAGCTTGGTTACAATGTTTGTTATAATACTTAATAACAGACGAGGATATCATGTTCTTTTTCAATTGTCCCAATATTCATATGGTTCCATTTCCAAATGATCAAACAAAAATTGTAATTGTAAATAAAGCACATTTTTTTCAGAATATTTAAGATTTTATTATTTTATTATTGTCTTCATTTTGTCGTCTTACATGGTGGCACATAAAAATGCCAGTTGCCCTAAAAGTGTTCTTATGGGCAGTGAGCTTGGTCTGTGGAATCACTGAGTACCCTATCTGTGATTCAGTGGGTGTAGTGTACATTATTGCTGCAAAAACACGAATTATAAATTTTTTAAAATATTTTTCAGACAGTTTGCAACATCATATCTTGCCCATAATGAAAATCACAAGGTATTGAGAGAGTAAAATATTTGTAGTCCTCAATCATTTCCCCAATACTTAGTATTTAATCACTTCAAAGGTAGATATATTATCAATCATTCTACATTTTCATTTATGTTACCCTTTTCATAGTTGACTGAAAAGTAAATGAGACAGGCATACACATGTTGGGGGGTGTCTGCAGAGTGTATGCTAAAATTGGACTACAAAATTTTACTTTGCTACTTAGAACTTATCACTGAATGAATATCACATGTTAGTGGTTTACAATCTTGTAGTCAGCATAAACAATGTATGGTGTAAATATATTAATTCCTGTGTTCCAAAGCACCTTGTACTTTTTTCAGCTCGTGTTTTTGGAAACTCGTACTTAGTTGTTATGTCAACTATAGGTGGCGCTGTTTACAAGAACAACAGTTCCCACAGTGATAGTCGCAACCCTCTTGTACAGGGGTATACTCATTGAAGTATAGAAATATGCATCGCTGTTTCAACTTTCATTTTCACAGTCGTGCCTATCTTTGGCCATTTTTTGAGAAAAACTTCAAATAGAGCAAAAATGACCCTCAACATAAATGTTTTTTGGTTCAGTTTTCAACTTAGTGTGAAGTACTCCCACCCAAAATACTGGTGAATACCCTGGCCACCCTGGAGTAAAGTGCCCTGCAGATTTTTGATATCAGATGACAACCTTTAAAAATCCACATTTTATGGCAATATTCATGTTTGATATACATTTCTGTAGTGTGTTAAATTCTAATGCTATGTGGTCGGACACTATGTAGAAATTACCTATTTGTGACGTGTCATTGAAATGGCTTATGTTTTTCAAGATCTTAGGTATAAATATGGGTCCTATTCCATATCGACGTCACAGTCTTGAATCCCAAGTCCTCAAATACAAAGTAGCAGATGGACACATGATCCACGGTTTTTGATGGTCTGAGGAAAGGAAAAAGATGAAAGATGATTTCACATTTGGCAAATTAAATCAAGTAACAAAGTGTTATCTTGTCTGTATTTGGTATAAACATAGGTTTAACAAATTATCTATATGGGTATGGATTTTGTCAAAACATCCGTATATGTGGTAGCCCCGGGATATGTGGGCGTCATTCTACAGCAAATAAGCTTGGATATAAAAACTTTTTTACTACTTTATTTATTTTAAGGATGTGACAATGCATTCTAGTTGAGCTAGATAAAGATAATGCCAGCAATAAAATACCACGAACAAACAAATGAATCATGCACTGTCAAGTTAGCAAGCTACACCCCCCCCCCAAATCACTGAACCACCCAACACCGTTCTGTACACCAGCAATATGTTCGCAGATATTATACATATTCGCATTATAGCATTCATAATAGAGAAAATAACAAAATATAAAATGAAGTAGAGCATCATGGGTATTCTCTTGTTAACTGTGCACAAACTACAAAATTACGAGTGACTTAGCCATTTTGAAATAACCTTCCATCAACCATTCAACATAAACTTCTACAATTTATAAAAAAATCCAAATGATGCCAAGATAATAATATGTAATATGTAATATGTAAATATGTAATATTTGTCTTTGGAGTGCTTAAATGATATACCGTATCTGTTTATTGTATCTTATCACTGGGTGCACTTAAAGTACAGCTTATTTGTAAACAGACAGTGAATACATATAAACAGTTATGTTTGTCAATGGAATACCTTCTGATTGGTATGTTTACAATAGATGCGACTGTAGAAGAAATCTGTAAACATTTACACCATTGCGTGTAAAATAATTATTTTAACGGCTACAGTATCTCTGGGCAACAAGTTTCACAATTATTGTCAGACTTCTAAAACAGATCGTTGAGTTTAGTCTCCAATGCAGATTGTGTGTATTGCCAATATGCAATCCACTCCTACACCCTCATTGTTACGATGTATTAGACTTTTAAAAATTTCAAAAAAATTCATCGTGAATTGTCCAAGTAGCAAAGAGGGGGGGGCAAGGGGGTAGCTGGTACAGTTTTACGGGAAATAAAAAGGGCTTTTTACAATTTACAAGAAAAAAAGACGTTTTTACAGTTTACAGTGAAAATAGAATTTTGCAGTGAATTGTGTCATCTAGATGTTTTACAGTTTCGAAAATGTAATTTCCCTGGGTTATTCTTTACGACTTTTTTTATTTCGATGTAATTTCTTGTACGTACCGAGAAAAATTACACATTTTTACAGTGTACGAAAAAAATATTTTGATTGCGTTGTACGTCTAGCCTGTGATTACAGAATTTATTTTTTCAATTAATGTTGTACGAAAAAAAAATATTGCAATTACGTTGAACGAAAATAAATATGATTATATATTAAATCCAAAGTTTAGTATTTATTTAAAGCGCGGTGGTCGTCGCGCAGCGCGTGTTCGAATTCATGTAAATAAACAATGTATTTTACACGCGTTGTATACGTCGCTATGAGTCCCATATCGAACAGGACGCGGCGCGACGACTGCCACCCTTTAAATGCCATAGTTGACAGTATCATACGATGGAGCGCTCCCTGGTCATACTTAAAACACTGTTCATAATTCGCTCAAATATTTGAAATGACGCGGGTGGCTGTAAGAGTGTGACTAGAACATTTTTTCACGTTGTCTTATCTGTACATTTTTATATTTCTTGAATGTGCCAAAATTTTCTTCCTGCAACACCTTGCGTACATTTTTGTACATGCTGTTTAGCTTGCAATTTTGTTTCAACCAATTCTTTAGCTACCCCCATATTTTCAAATGGTCGAACCATACTACACCTTTCATCAATTCAGGCCCTCTAGCGTCGTGTAGAATGGTCGAACCATACCACGTGGAACCATACAACGCCTTTCATCAATTCAGACCCTTTAGCGTCGTGTACAATAGAGCATTAATATTATTTGCGAATAACCACAGCAATACTGTTAGAATTCGGATTGGGTAATAATGTGGCAAGTTGTGATTGTTCGGTCGGTTTATTCATAGCAAAGCTTACAATCATAAAAAAATGAAACAAGTGGATTTCGGTTGCAGACGAATTTGAGTTATTTTTGGACGTTAATTATATAAAAAACGAGTCGTAGCATTTATTAGAAGTTTACATTTTATCATCAAAGTGTTTCACATAGTCATACAGGTCGGTTTCTTTTTATTTTACAAGATCGACATCAGCGGACGTGTTTGGAAACAGTCTCTTTATATTAAGCCAATCAAGTAAGGCTTATACCACAGCACAAGGTTCAGTACTCGGTCCACCATTGTTTTTCTGGTTGTGCCTTAGACATGTACGCTAATGACACCATTTCTACTTCATGTATTTCTAAACAAATTATTGAGGCCCAGCTTACTATGCAACGTATTAGTTTATTTGTCGTAACGGCATGCTTGAAACAACAGATAAAACAAATGTTATGGTAAAAAAAAGTCTGAATCAGGCGTCTATAATAAAGACATGATTGCATAATGTGACGAACCGGAAACGTGTCATTTAATAACTATTATTTGTCTACAAATCTTTGGACGGGTTGACCCCGAAATATGCGTAAAATTGTTAAACTCTGTACGAAAGTACTTATCAACAACGAAAACCTCATTTGGCAAATGTGGGCCCGTGGTTATCAAATCAGCTATATGTTCGCGTGTAAAAGGGGGTATTTACGCTAAATATATAATTGGATTATCTAAAGCGATCAAAAAATATGTTATTTGTAATACTGGTATCGATTAAATTTCTGTGCACCGTTTTTGAAATAGTTTTGAAAACAGCGATACTAAATTTTAGTTTTATCTGGTGGCATGACACTTCATCATTCCCCGTGTTATAGTCATAATAGTTTATAACAAAAATAATTTTTGTGACATAATTATGATGATTTTCATGAATCAATAATTTGTGATTGTTGGCAACTTCGCACATTTTGTGTCTCTTTCCTAAAAAAAAATAGAAATGAAACTGTCATCCTTTATATGTCACGTGATGAGGTGATCCACGATCTGTGTCGATTTCTAACCAACAATTAGCTATATACAAAAGTTACAATTCATATGAGACCCTTTCTCATAATGAAGAATATTTTGTACATCAGCCATTTTTGTTGACCTGGGCACAGTCCCCGAGGGATAGTGACCTGGGAAAAATTTAAAAAAAAAAGAAAGAAAGTAAGTCAGCTGACCTAATTAGCATAAATAGTCTAATCAAGATTACATAATAGACCACAGATTCATTGTTCTGCCATAATCCCTCTGTTGGACTGTGGTTCTGCGAAAAAAATGACTATTCCGATAATACAAATTTGGAGAACGACACATTTTGCATTAAAATTGGAATATGTACGATATTCACTCGCACTGGTCTACTAAAATTAAAATATATACGTATTGGTAGAAATAATTATGCAAAATGTACAATTTATTTTCTTGAAAAGATATTACCCACAGGGACTGTAATTTGCATGAAGACGAGGGTTGTAAACATATAAGATAAACAGAAATTAAATAAGATCGCCGATAAAATAAATAGAGATGATGGTATAAACAGGACAAATTTAATTAAATACCGGTACACACAATTGTTCTTTTGAGAACTGTTTAATTTATTGAGTTTGGACTACTTCGGACCCCTGGAAGAAGATGCCTGGAGAACTACCGTACATACATGTGTATTTTAGAAGTTGAAATTTTCGCAAAATACGTACTCATTATCATATTTAACAAACCAGTTAACATACACTTCTGCATAATGCGTATATTTTTTGCTCAGTGAACTAGAGCGTGTGAATACTACACGCTTATTACTATTATAATAAATATTATAGTTTGGTCGAATATAAGTAGTTTTAAGTAGTCACGCCCAGGGTTATTATGACTCTTGATCATGACGAGCTCTGTTATTGGACGCCCTCTGACGACATCGAAGCGAAATGCTCGTGGTGACGTAGTAGTGTATATATACACATAACACACAAAACATGAAAGGTACGATCACTTAGCGATGAAACCGTGCGTCCTTCTGCTCTATACCAGTTCAGTTGGCCATGTGGAAAGTATGTTATCTAGTAGTTTTTCTACTGGTTGTTACAGTGGTGCTGGCTATCCAACCCCTGTTTGCAATGAGATTGCCGGTGAAAGCACGAGAAAATGGCGATGAACGTGCCCAACAGTTTCGAGAGCATGCGATGTTCGCTGACCTACCGAAAGTAAAATACGATCAACGTATGAATGCAGATCTTCTGGAGGAATCATACAAATGGCAAGAAAACAAGAGAGCTGCGATCCTGTGTCCAAGTGGATCCTTTATTGGGGAAATAGGATTTGCTTTCTCTGGAATTAAGAAGTACTTTGGGAATTCCATGCAGCATTTCAAACTAAACGATCTTCCGGTAATAGCGACGAGCAATGAACGCGAAATCGTCTTGAAGAGGCGCTCAACTGACAAACAATCTAAAGGTTTCTGGAACTTGAACTCAGATCCCGGAGACTACCTTTCAACTTGCGATCCCGTCCTCTTCTGCCTTGGGCACCAGGCGTGCCTTTTCAAAATCACCATCGACACCTGTGCCAACGACCCGATGCCAGGTCAGAGAAAACTGCTCGAGCTAAGAGTGAGTTGCGTGAAAGACGAAATGTTTGCGAAATACATGCGTTTTAACACCGGCAACGCAAACACCGACTTTGACATTACGGAGAGCGTTCGAAAAAGGCGAGACCAAGTTTTATATATCTATGTCAACGATGATAACACTGACGATCAGGCTGTGTCGTTAGTGCAAGTGTATATTCCCGAGGAAGACATTTTCGGATTGACGTGCCCTGAAGACGCTTACAAGGCTGGGTAAGTTTCTTTTATCGAGTAAACATAGAGAATTATGGGTGGTATTAAAGTGCAGGTGTCAACAACGTTTTGCACGTCGATGTTTTACAGTAAATATAACGAAAGAAACTAGCTGCAACTTAATAAAATTACCCTAAATATGATTTATGATAATTTCCTGACATTATTACCACCATTAGAAATATAATGTTCAGGAAATAACAATTAAACACAATTAATAAATAGTAATATAATATAATATTAGTATAACATAGCGTTATCATGTGTGAAATCTAAACTCAACTCTCTCTCTAATATTTTTTATGTTTGCAATCAATAATTTGAAATATCCAATGTATTATGTGTAGACAACATTATAGAGCATTTAGAGCAAGTTTGCAGTCATTTTTACAGGTTTATCCTAGGAGTGAGTAAAATGACGCCAATTAGTGGTTTGAAAGCAGAACTTGGTAGGTTACCAGTAAAATTAAAAATTAATTTGGCTCAAATTAAATACTGCCATAGACTATATAGTCTGCCAGATAATCACATTTTAAAATTAGCCCTGGATGAAATGATAAAAATTAATTCAAACTGGGTAAGGACTATTAATGCTACACTGGGACATGATCTAATTAAAATAAAAAATGATCACAATATGGAAAATTGGAATCAAATACTAAAAAAAGTAAAACTCAGACTATCTGAGATTTATATTCAAAGATGGAGAGAAGAACTAAATTTCAGTGAAACCAATGAAAATAGGGGAACAAAACTGAGAACATACAAACTATTCAAAGTAAGCTATAATATGGAAAATTATTTGCAAAACATTTCAAATTTCAGCCTCAGGAAAATGCTTTCAAAATTCCGTCTGAGTGACCACAACTTAGAAATAGGATTAGGTAGAAGAACAAAGCCCAAAATAGAATTAGAAAATAGACACTGTAATAAATGTAACACTAAAGCATTAGGAGATGAAAAACATTTCCTGCTATTTTGTACTGGCTATATAGAACAAAGAAAAAAACTGTTTGATGAGTGTGCAATAAATATTTACACAATGGATGTGAATTCCATATTTAAAAAGATTATGGAGAATAATATAGCTTTAGCAAAATACTTAAAGAGCACAATTTTTAAAACCACAGAAAGTAATTAATTTATTTTTTTCTTTTATTTTACTAACATTTTATTTTTATCTCTTATGTATTGTATGTTTTTATGTTCCTTACCATACAAAAACCCTCTGAAGGTTTTTAGTAGTGTAATAAAGTTATTATGTTATTATTATTATAAACTAAGATTGAAGCCAAGATCAAATTACAGTTGACTGCAGATGAAACATACTACAAGCAACCTACAGGAAGGATATTTGTCTACGAGCGATTTTCTTTTGATGAAATGGAAAATTGTAAAAAGCAAATTGACTTACTGTATATGTTTTATTAGAAGCACATCTTCTATAAAAGTGCATATAACTTTAAAATTGCTTTTTTGTATTAATTATTAAATTATTACTTATTTTTTACCGTGGAAATGCTTCTGTAATTAACATAAGCATGTCTGCATCTTATAGGGAAAATATGGTATATATATATTTTGATATTTCCCGCTTAAAATAATAATAAAGATTTTAGTTTAATAGATGTACTGTACTATCTTAGAATTGTAGTTGATTTAAGTATGATTGTAAACTCAATTCATGTTTGTTATAACTGTATGTAATTATTGTATAACAATATGAAAATACTACGATGACATTCCTTGATTTTACTTACTGGAATTTAACACTGAAAACAAAAAATCACATTTGTTATATACTGAATCATTAACGTTTTTTATAATTTACATAAGCTACTGATAGAGCAAATATGGAAGGTCATATGCACTTATAATTTCTGTATGTCGTCTGAGGGGTGTTAATTTATTTTGGGTGGGGGGTGTGTGTGTCTATCACGGTATTCTCTGAGGCCAATATTGATTTATAAGTTTTGCAGTTTAAACAAAATTTTTTTTTAATTTATTTAAAAGAATCCTACTTTCACATGTGTAATCTTGTACATAAAATACCTTTTGTTTTTTGGCGAATTTTGAAAGTTTGAGAACACCTCTAAGTATCAACCTTTGTAGGTAGTATGTTATTCCGATATTAAGTATTGATGTTGGCGGTTTACTCCACTCTCTAATTATATCTCATCCATGTTGTGATAACACATTCTGAGACACATCATTAAAAATAGAAGACTAAAATAGAAGTAAAGAAACACTCACTTAAGTCTTTATTTTGACAAAAACACTGTACAAATTTGTATGGTATAATTTACGCTGGTAGATTGTTATCCAGAGATCTCTTTGCTGATAACAGATTATCTGATGGTATTTTGAAATCCACTCAGTTGGTGTTACTGTATGAATAGAATACAGATAATTGCTAATTGGCACAATCTTGTATTTAAAACTTAAGTTAAATTAGCTATTATTAATTTAATTAATAAAATTATTATTATTAATTAAAACAGTAGTTTAATTACTATACATGTACATACCAGGATGACGACTATAATGGTGAGATGACGATATATTTTAACGCCGATTTACACAACGCAATTCTGAGGCATCGCATACATTGCCTTAAAAGCCAGCTCAGACATATGTGTAGCGAAATGATAAAAAAGTCAATTTTATTGAAAAAAATGATATGAAAATGTTTAACAAATACATTTTAATACACTGCTTGAGTAATTATGATACACCCTCCTTCACATGCACGTACTGCAAAGTTCAGCAAAGGTCATTTGTTATTCTTTTGTTGTTTTATGTAATGTGTGGATAGGTAAAAACTAGACATGATTAGTATTAAGTTACATTATAACAACTGTTAGTTTAACCAATATAGTGAGGTACCCCACCTGTTGTCCTATTTCACATGTTTAAATTACCGTGTCCTTCAGTAAGAGTTCACTCAGTTACCTTGCTCCAACTAACTCGGTTGAACTCTTTGGTCATCAAAGTCATGTTTTGTCATGATTCAAAATGAACACTTGCATCAATAGACCATTTTCCATTCGCTAGTGCAGTATACTGTGGCATGAAAATTTTAATTATACCGTGGTGTTATTGTGATTAATTATGCATGAAGACTGAACCAATTCATGCAAATGCTAGAATGGCAACAGACATTTTTATACCTGTTGAAAGACTTTGTTCAGGGAGTAAACTTGCATACCATTCACAACAAATCACCAAAAAGCCACGGCAAAGTAAGATAGTTTTGAAAATGTTCTTTCATCTGTTCACGTGGTCCGTATTTGATATGTTTGATGCGTTAAACTATGGTTGTGTCATGCAGTTCTGTTTTTCGCAAGATTTTATAATAATGACCAACTTTTTAGGCTATTCATGTTTTCCACTATATCACATTCTGACTCAAAACATATACAGATAATTTTACCTGTGTAGTAACTATACCCAGGCATCAGTCTCTTTCATTTGTAAATTTAACTCGCATAGTATGGTTGAAAAGCTGTTGGAAACCCTATTAACAAGAAGTACGGTACCTACTTTGTCTACTTTCTTTTCATAGTCTTTTACATTATGCGTTGTAATAATCGTTTGACCCCGTCATTCTGTAAACAATATCCACAGAGGACCATATGAGACACCCCTCCCCCAAACTGTTTGGATTTCAAAGTAAGTTTTTATGAGAATAATAATCAGTTTGAGTCAAAATTTATATATATAAAGTAAATTAATTATTTATATGTCACAGCTGAAGTGAGTTCCATTAAGGATATTGTTTGCGAGCGTCCAATTTGTTTCCGTATGCATTTCGTAGTGTTTGCTAACAATGCTTACGAGGTGACTGTTTGGTGGAAGTCTCTTGGGTGGTGGAAATATTCGGATTTTAAAAGATTCTGTATTAATAAAGGCAGTCCAATATAGATGATTGCTTTGAGTAATAATAATAATAATAATAATAATACGAGAATGAGAATATTGAGTATGAGAAGTATAAGAATAGAAGAAGGTCACTATATTTCGCATTTCCTAATATGGTAGGATGAAAATACCCAGTGCAATATCACAAAATTATGGCACGCTGTAACTTATGGCATTAAGGTGACAGTTGTATAATAATGATTATTAGCAACTTTGTACAAAATAATTCTCAGTTATGATAGTTACTATAATATAGCAGATAATATTTGGTAATTCGAAATAGCTAGATGTTTGGAACAAATGTTTTTTTTTATCGAAAGCATAGAATTCATGATAGTACATGTAGCTATGTTTATTATCCCTGTTGGACGTACTCTAAAATGGGGAATTATGTTTTTGGTTCAGTTCGTGTGAGTGTCCGACATCATCTGTCGGAATGCCTGGACTGTTTGGTACGAAGACAAATCATATTTGTTTTCAGTTGCATGTTGATTTGACTTGTTGCCTTTAACTGACTCGTAGTCAGTTTGTTCCAAAAAACACCTTAGATAAATTTTGGGTACTTTTATTTATGTGAAGGCATTTTTTTTACATATAGGCAATTTATTTGTGCATGCTGCTACATGTACATGTATATGTTATAATAGTGTTACTTTATCCGAATATTGGTATCGATATACTGTAAAACTATTTATTTTCACTGACATTTAATTTAATTTTGATGTTTTGAGCATTGTCAATGAAACAATAAGTGATTTTACATGTTCACGAAGATTTAATTTAGCAAATTTTACTTATCAGCGAAAAATAGCGAAATTAAAAGCCAGTGAATAATGAATACATTAACAGTAAAGTAAATGAAGTGCAAGTGAAATAAATGAAATAAAATCAAATCATAATCTATTAATCACTGTTTATTCTATGTGACATCACAAGAAAAAATAATTCAACAGTTCAAATCATTAGTTTTTGTCAAGGCTTTACTTATTTCTGCCATGTTTTGCCCCAAAACATCACAAGGCTATATCTCTTCTTTTATTAAAAAATAAATATAAGATATTAAAAAAAAGTATGATACAAGAAAACAAGTACGATTTTTTTGTTCAATTAAACATAAAAAACAGATCAAAGAGGGACTGAGGATGAATGCCCTATTGCTCATAGGCAAGGTTTCAATAATTTAACTATGTTTAATAATAATATTCAATAAGACATGAACACTTATTAGCAATCTAACCTATCAACTTATCTTGTTGATTTATATCAATTCATGTTAATGAGCCTCTATCATTTGGATTCTATCTGTGTCTGCTCTATTATCTTGGTACAGAAACTCTACAAACTGACATTATATGAATGATATCATTATTTCATTGTGCGCTGGATTGCCGCAACTTTGGTATGTCCAAACATGGCTACAAGAGACGCCTATCTACGTTTCATCATCATTGATATAAATATAATTTGTCTGCTCGGCTGTAACAAGCATTAAATAAAGTAGACTGCAAAACTACTTATAGTCAAATAATTTCCTTTTGTGAGTGAATTCAAGTAATTATGGAAAATACTCCGGAAACACAGCGAATTTCGTCTTAGACTGGGTTCAATTACGAATCTATTTATAGAATTGTTGACTATTTTACAAAATGAAGAAGTTAGAAACATGTAATTGGCAAAAAATCAAATGAAATATGACATTATTATTATATTGGTAATTTACACTTTGCAGGGATGCTAGTATTCACTGTGACCTAAGTTTATAAAATTGCTTGAGATGTTGTTGCTGATATTTTGGAGACGTTTGACGCACTGAAAACAGAAAAAAACATAATTTTGTTTTTCAATCGCAAAAATTGACCCCCTCTTCTAAATGAAATACTTTTTGAATGTTTTTTTGGGGGGGAGGGGGTGATATTTTTTTCATGTATATGAAGAGAATGTGTTGAGAGTTGAGTACATCTGTCTTTATAGCAGATGAAGGAAGCAAATTGCTCATAATAAAGTCAACATCAAAACAATACAATTTATTATTATACAGTACATCTGTCACCGTAACGTCATAAGTTACAGCGTGCCGTAATTTTGCGGTATTTAACGGGTATTTTCATTTTACCATATAAGGAAATACGAATTCCAAATATGAAATGATTACGCATGTAAGCGTCCTCTAATAATAAAAACAAACATGATTGGTACCAGAGTTTGACCGGACTCCACACAAAGAAGTTTGCTGATTCTGTTCTAAACTTTTTTGGTTTCGGCATGCTCATGATGTATCCTTTGAAGGAAAAGATGTATAATAATAAGATTATTACAATGATACCTCAAAATATGTACTCAGACAGTACGCCGTTGCATCGTCCTTCGCTGCGCGTCGGTCGATACTCCAGCTGTACTGTCTTTGTGCATACTTTGAGGTATCCTCGTAATAACCTCATAGTATTACTAACCTGTCTTTGCTATACTTCAAAATATATATTTGCATCTCACAATTACCGATAGGTCATTCAAACTTTTTTGCTTTGTTTACGAATATTTACATGCAACATCAATGTTGTGTATGACTGAAACAGAATTATGCTAACTTAATAAAGATTATGATGTGTTTTGTTGTTGTCCTTTCAAGGTGTTGTATCCTATATGTCAGTGAAAATGTGTAATAGTATTGAATAAGGTTATCATGAGACGGTACAGGATATGTTACTCATTGGTCGATGTCATCACTATTCTGCCTTTGTGCAAACTTTGCCATATTCTTGTGATACCTTCATATTATCAAAAAAATATTTGTAAAGTAAATGAATGATGGACATATTAATATTGAAGTTAATTTAATAGGTGATTTTTTATTCAACTGCTAGTTTTCGTGAGTTGCATGAAAGACGTGCACCGACCGTCTGCCAGTAAAATCGAATGATTTGATTTTGAACTTGAATTTCTTTATCTTGTAGGTCACATCGAAAGGCTGATCTTTAACAGGGGAATGTTGCGTTTGAATACCTTTACTTCATTGAAATTGATCAAATCACATTATTAAGCATGGAAATATCCCCCAAAATACTTTTGTCAAATCCCACATGAAGTTTGTCGCCACTATGATGCTATAATCTTAGTTTGTCCTGTTTTTACGTTTGATTTCACGCATAGCGCGGGATCTCGCAGTGAACAAAAAATGGTCTATTATTCTGATGTTTTTTTTTTAATATGTTGCAGTCATGTCATGAGGGTCGCTCAATTCATTACAGTGCAAGCCTTGAGGGTAGGGGGGCTGCATCTGTAATTAACTAGCGTGTAATTGATTTCCATTTGTATATTCTTGGTATAAGCTGAGTAGAAAAAGTAATTTCCAATGACGATTGTAATTAAAGTATCTTTGTCAAGTGGTCGGTACGTTCATTTCTCACGTAGTGCCAATATTGTGTACCTCATATACCAGTACATTGTATACAATACAGCTCATATTTCACACAACCTGTCAGTGTTTTCACATTCCTACAGTGCATACAAAATTTTATTTGATTTAGTGAGTTCTGCCAAAATGAAAATGATGAAAATATACGATGCAAACACGAATGTGTGAATCTTAGTTGTACATGTATGATAATGTATAAAATCGTCTGTAAAATCGATCGACTGAGGCGCTTCCTGATAAGTCACCCGTCTTCAAACAATCCAGTAATTTTGGCCAAATTAGGAAATATGATATGATATTTAATTTAATATCACACAAATTAATATTCATATTTCCAATTTTAATTGTATTTTCATGAAAATTTACAGGGATTATTTACTATATTGATTGTTAAACATGGTGACATTTTGTCAATCTGGAATAAAACATGTGTATTTTATATTTGACGATCATCAAAGTTAGTGTATTCTGCACTGTCAACAAGTCTGATGCCCACCAACCTAGCAAAGTATATTGATTTTCCATCTTCCGATTCATCGTCTGTAATTAACTAGACTACACCCACAGGTCAGAATCCCCACGTATTTGGTATATTTGCCCTGTGGAGATGGACTGTCATTTTTTTTTTAGGCTGAATATTCGCGTAGGTTAGTTTTAGCAATAACTGAGGCATGTGACAATCAAATGCTAGTACGCTTGTTTGCAGGCGCAAATATAATATCGATATAGCTTTTTTTTATATCGATAATTAAATAGACGCTTTGTATTGATCCAGCAAATACTGTGTCAGTACAGCTCGGAAACAGGTAAAAGCTTTGTAAACTACAATGTTGTATTGCTTTTACCGTGACAGTTAGACAGTGTTGATGCGAGCTCAACTACGTTTATGTTGATTTTACCAGTGTGATGGGGATAATCTATGCGTAAATATCAGTGATTAAGGCTTAATTCTTGTACATGTATCAACGTGGTGTCTGAACATAAGAAATGTGGAGTATATAGCATCAATAATAAGAATGTATAGCTTGCCAATTCAGACCTCTACATGGAATTTATAAATTTAAAATAATCATGTCAATTTGAAATAATCATGTCAATTTGAAGAGTTGATGCACAGTGAAACATTTTCTCAGCAGTTGGTCACTCTACAGAAAGTGCAGTACACACATGTAAGTCAATTTTTTTCAGATTGGGGCTTTTCTGCATACTTTCAAAATATGGTATTTCAAGATGAATATTTTGTTTCTTTATTAGAGGATGCATATTATGTACTTGTGTGTTTATGTATAGTTTGACTGTAAGCAATGTGGCAGTGTGTATGTTTGACGTCGTGAATGGTTTCACTAGTATGTAAAATCAACTGAATTGACTCCACGTGAACAATACAACTCATTGTTTCACTGCCAAGTTCAAGAACTCAACAAAATTATATCAAAATATCAAAATAATGAAATTAAACGCCTGAAAAAATAAATTGTTTTACTGCACTGCGGGAAAGTATAGAATAAAGACTCTCATTTGCATATTTGTGTTGGATAATTTAACTAATTTCCTGTACTTTATATATATAATTAAAACTTCATTGTGTGTCTTTTTATAATTGTATAATTTAATTAGTCAATTAGTAATTTTCTCTTTATAATTAATAATCTCTACTCATGACAGTATTTTATTTGATGTTATCTGTATACCCCTAGATATATGTGGTGTTGTCTCACTACATTTACAGGTAGTTAAGTTAATATTCATGGTAAATACATTGAGATGTGTTTAATATTCTGTCCATTGTCTCAGACTTGATCAAACTGGAAACACCTATTAAATGTTAACAGCCAAAGCGACCGATCACTTACGAGGTAAAATGTGTACGGCCTAAAGTTAATTGACTGAATTTGCTTGGTGTGCCTAATTGAACCTAGCAGGATATTTATATTTAATAACAAGGACTCTGTCATTAAACTCTGTTTCATGGAGGCATGAACAGGTTTTTTAAAAAATGTTCTTCAGAAGACCTTGGAGAACCTTGAGCTTTATTCAAATTCAAAAAATGACTTTGGGTATGGAAGCTATTTGGTAATGCTCATTACCCATAAGTCTTTGCAAGTTTGTTTAAATCATTGGGCAATCTTTCTGTCATGTACGCAAAAGATTGGTGGTACACCTTCGCTAGGCGTGCTGATTGGTCAAGAAGTTTTTCAATCGTCATTTGGAATATATAATACATTTATAAATATTTTTTTGTAAAAACATTCATATCTTTATGAAATGGAATGTAATTGAATTGTTTAACTCATAAAAGTACAAGGCTCAAATTAATAGAGGCTATGGAAGCAATTACTAATATGTTTTGATAATTTTTAGTAATTTCTTCTTAATTTTAGTTGCTCATAGTACAACAACCAAGAGATAATGATATCTGGGGATAATGATGATAATTCTTGTTGGCAATTCTGATTCTTCAATGGTTGTGGGACACATCAAATCATGACGTGGAGATGACATTGAATGTACAATGTAACACGAAGCCAAATTTAAACCAAACGGCATTCAAAGTCGACAGTTCGTTTTTAGAAACCGAAAAAAAGAATTATGGTACTTTATGGTATGTCTATGTAAGCGATTTGAAATTGAGATCATTCATTTTAGATCATGCCTTATGACTTGGAGTTGGTCATGTGTTTTTTGTTGACTCCCTCAATAAAACTCAATAATTATTTTTACTTACAATTAATTAGATTCTGTTTAGCTTTGCGCGCATATGCACCAGATAATATAAAGCGGCGTCATATTTAATCTTCAACAGACCATATGTGGTTACTAGCAAATCAAATTATTTCTCCCTGTGCTTATAGTACTTTTACAGAATACTGATGTCCCATCATTTGTACCATCGGGCCTTGTGAAACCTTCACTTCTTATCCTGGCTATAAACGCAGCCAACCATCCGCTGCACAAACACGTTTGTAATACAAATGTTTTCAGTAACAAAACAGTTGAGGGATCTTGTACCTATATTAATTCCTTTGGCAAGGAATGTGGCAGGAAGCTGAGACGTTTCATGTTTCGATGTTAGTGTCCGAATGACGTGATTATTTGACCTGGTTGTAAATTTCCCAGGTCTTAATGTAGCAAGTCTGGTTGGTATAACTGGTTGAATCACAGTATAGTGTTATATATATATATATATATATATATATATATATATATATATATATATATATATGTAAGGTAATATCGTATCTCATATGTAATAAATGAAACAGACATTACGATGATCAGATTCCAATATTGCAGTAACTATAGAGCCTGGGGCAAACAACAAAGAAAATTAGTCTTTCCTGTAAAGCTTGGTTATTACTGTAATTTGTAATTGGATTAACTGAGGCTAACGAAAGAGTTACCATGTGTAGTGCTGTCACAGTTGTTGAACCAGTGTCATTTTTGTGCACTGTTTTTGAAATAGTTTTGAAAACAACGATTCTAAATTGTCTGATTTCTGTCTTGACACTTTATGACCGGTGTTTTAATAAGCATTGTTTCTAAAAAAAAAATGGCATAGTGATTTTTGGGAGTTAGTACTTTTTTGTCCTTTTCTCAAAGAAATTAATTGTCATTCGCCACAGTGTAAGTCACGTGATTAATTGATCGATGACCTGTGTTACTGAACAACAGTTATATACATCTCTACAAGGGTTTATTAAGGAATTTAGCATTTCTCTTTAACAATAATTATTGCTATAATCTATAAGTTATTAAAACAGATAATTTGTAAATTAATGTTCACACATAGTAAATACTCCATTTGAGTTTTTGTTCACATGACAGAAAATATTTGGCACACTAGATTGCGTTTTCGTTCGAAGAATTACATCACGCATGTAAAAAAATGTCTGTGAATGAATTTCAAAATAAAAATGTAGTGAAAGTAGGTTTTGAATGAATTTGATAACATTGTGTTTTCAAAAATGGATTACACAAGTTGATTGATGTTGACAGGGCATTTTCTAAGTGAATATGATCCAAGGAAACAATAATATGGTATTTTTATTCATTGATTTTAAGTCAGTCAGACACAAGTCACAGTGTGATAAGGATGATTTTATCAAACGTGATGTGACAGGGCACAGAAAATGTGGGGTTATTGAACAATATTTTGAAAAAAGGCAATGTTTCCGATTTGTCTTTGTCTCTGCATTATTTTCCCAAGGTATTTCTTCATCTTGAGATATTGTGTTCAATGACTCGGGCTGAACAATTCAAATATTTTAATTTCTAATTTGATTTTCTTATCCAATCGCATTGGGATTTTATCTCCCATAATGCCTTGCATATATGCTCAGTAACATGCTCAGTCGATGTAAATTTTGAGTTTGGCGCATTTAATCATTAGTGTGTTTTCCTGATGTACTTTTTAAATATAACTAACTGATAAGGCCAGACTTTTTTCATTACTTGTTTCTCGCGTTTCTATAAGGCAATTTTTTTGAAGAGAGCAGAAAAAAAAAAATTAATTTGTTTTTTTCATTAGATTTGTGTGATTCTCAAACAATTGTAAGTGAGATCATTGATCGGAGAAAAGAAATGAAATAAAATTGTATTCCATGTATAACTTTGTTTTTTCTCATCTGCGCGAGACTTTGGTACTTTGATCATGATACTCCCACGAAAATGCAACTTGGATTTGTTATGTGGCGGCGGTAAAAAAATGAAGATAAAAATAATATTTTTTTAGCATTTTTTTGCACTTACAAGTCGGCGGGCGCGAGAAATTACGCTGAAATAAAATTTTATTTTTATTTCATTTTCGGCTCCCGTTCAATCGGCTGGTTCGCGAAACAAGGGATAATAAAAGTCTGGCCTAAGGTATAATAAACCTCACAATAGTGATATTGAATGTCATCACTGTATGCATGTAATGGGAAATACCAAATTGTGCGGCTATGTCATTTTCATTGCAGTGTTAAGAGAATTTGGGTAACAATTATTATTTATATGAAAACATCTTGTAATAGTATTGACTGAAATTCATCAGTAAGAAAGTAATATTTCAGCCCATAACTAACCATTTGTGATCGTAACGACAAATGCGACAAGATTAGATATCATGCAGTAGCAGCAAAAATTAGCATAAGATTTGTAAACATAGTTTCGTGAAATTCTGCTTTGTCTATTTTTTTAGTTCTCTGGGTCAGTCATGTTATAAAACGATTATCACCTTTTATCGCTTATTCATAGAACTGGTTAATACTCATGCCATTCATTAGCAGTATTATCCATTCATCTTTGGCTTGTAGCTTTTCAGTTTATACTAGCTTGACCATTTTCTGTTGCCTGCGAGATCCTGTGTTATGCGTGAAATCGAACAAAATAACAAGACAAACAAAGGTCATAGTGTCGTAGTGGCTTCCAAACATCGCGTGGGGTTCGTCAAATGCGTAAATATTTTTGGGTATTTCCCGGATTAATAATGTGCTTTACACATTAGATGATGGTCAATTTTGATGAAATATTCCTTTCCCAAGGATTGCCATTACGACATTGAGCTATAAAAATAAAACATAAATTCGAAATCAAATAGTGACAGACGTCCGCCCTTTCACGCAATATGCGAGATCTCAAGGTGAATGCAAAATCACCTCTTGATATCAGATGATAACCTTGTAATACTAGCATTGACATATTACTGGCTATTTTCTTGGTTTTACCATGTTTGTCATTTCGTTTCAAAATAAATAGTAAAAACAAAATGACAAATGCACTTGAGGCCTAATAAACTAAATTCTGTGTTTCCTGTAATCTTACCCACCCATTTTTGCAGGTGGAGGGGAGGGGATTGAAAAGATTTATTTTATGCAAATGACTCAGAATTATTTATTTACTAGCACTAAGTTGTATTAAGGAAATATATTCTGAAAACTAACTTAGTTGTCATTTTGTATATCCATAGTTAATAAAATAAAATAAATCAAATTTAATTATTCTACCAATGTTGTATTTTGTGATGTCATTGTTCACATCTGTAGATAATCAAATAAAAATCTCTACCTACTCACCTAGCATTGTTTTTTTGCAATTACTTGGAAACACTATTTTTTTGTCAGATTCTTCCAATTTTTGTAAAGTGCCAGTTATGAAATATGAGTGAAGCACAGTATATGAAATGTACAATACTAAGCGTGTTCAGGTTCACATGTCACACAGGAATGAACAACCATTAAATTTACTCATTAGATCTATTTGAGGTTACTAATGGACATATAGGGTGATTAAATTCAGCACATGTCAGATCTACATACACTGATGACTGTTCATTATAAGACCTTTAATTTCAATCACTGATTAGTTTAAAATATCAGTGACTTCACCAGCTGTAGTGACTGTGGATAAAAGAAAGCCACAGTCATTTTATTCAGATGATACATCATTTTATACTGATGTATTTAAACACTACTCTAATCCCTAATGTACATAATGAATGACCGGTCAGTATAATAAAAACGACACGGCTACACGTGTGCTTGAATCGAATATAAAATTAGCCTTGTCAGTGAAGTGAAATTCATATATTAAAGTGCCAAAAAATTTTCACTATTCATAAAAAAAATTTTTTTTTAATTTTTCTTCCAAACCTTTACCCAATAATAAACTATATAAGAATCCTACAATATCTTCTCTTTAAGAGGTTGACATTTGCGGAGTGACTACCGTACTGCCAGAATTTGATATCAATCTGGGCTGAGCTGGTTGTGAGTCTCTGCTTATGTCAAAGTAAGATAAACTATCATTCGATTTTATATTTATCACGCGCATATTTTCACAGTCCAAAAAAATTGAAACAGCACAGTGTTAAAAATATAACTACTGTAGAAAGAACACCAAATATGAAGATATCGTTGTACATGCTTATTGAGCTGATGCCATGGTGTTCTATGTCATGCAATTAAACTGATATTTGTTTTAAATTTTAACCCACTTTTTTAGAAATTCTGAATAATATTCCAAAAAATAAAAAAACACATGCTTGCCAAGTTGAGTTATTTTCCACACAATCTCTAGCTGTAAGGTATTGGACTGTGTTGAAACCTAGAAGCTCCAGGCAACCTTCACGTGAAGCCTACTACGAAAAGAGTTCAGCAATATGTTGCATCAAACTGCGTGATACAACAAGAATGTATACATTTTTTATCTGTCCCATATTATGTAACACTCTTGAGATACGTACTATACAATAGTTTATTTCAGCTGGAATTAATTTTCGCTGGAAAGACTGTTTGGGTGTTTTGTAGGGAATTTATTTTCACTGATTTTTGACAAGTTGAATGTCAAATATAGGAAAAAAGGTATATTCGCTAGATTTTATTTTCACTGAATCATTCCTTCAGCAAAAATAGCGAAAATAAATTCCAAGCGAAGTAAAGTATTTTTACAGTATGTTACATTGTATGCAAATTTCATTTATAAAGAAATTATTAAAAATTACGTAAATTTGTAAAGCAAATAAATAATCCCGCGTGAGATAATGTTACATGTGAAAATTAATGTGGCCGAAAGATATCCCACATCACATTTCTGCCAACTTATGTCAGTTGTGGTATTCTACAGCCAGCTAGGGTATCAGTCTTGCGACATTCTGCAACCAGTTAGGGTGCCAGTCATGTGACATTCTGCCTGCTAAGGTGAGTCTGTCATGTGGCAATCTGGTAGATCGGATTACGTGATTAGTGTCTCATCCAGGATTTTGAAGAAATGGGGGAAAATTTGCTGATCATTCTGAAAAAGTGGGTCAGACAACTGAGACACTTATCGACGATTTCCAGTTGCAAATACAACAATTATAGGCAAAGTAAGCCACAAATTATGCATATGTAAAATACTTTGTGATTAGTGATTCTTCAAAATGCTACCAATTTTGATGTTTAATAAAATACTGCAATGCAAGAATTGCAATTTTTCTTTGAAATCAGTAAAAGTTGTCAAATTTATTATCCGCTACAGTTAACATTGTCCAATCTGCCAAAAAATATAAAATGTCAATTTTTGTTTAAAAAATATGCAAAACATATTTTGGAGAAGCCAATTACTGAGTGTGCTGTGTTTTTTCCTCTATTGGTAGGTGCTTCTGGAAATGTTTGATGTGACTATGGTCAACCTAAACCATATTTTATCGATCAACATACAATACCGGGGTATATGCAATTTCTAGTTCATTTGAGATACTCGTCTAATAGAGAAAATATGGTAGTCAGTGAAGCCTGAACAATAACATATTGAGTCAGTAAATGCATGAATGTTGGAAAATTCAATAAAACATTGATACACTGATATAAATATTAAAATCAAATAATACTGAATAATTGAGTTGTGAATTTTTGATATGCTGGCATTGCATTTATCTGTATCCCACGTTTTTTTATACCATGGTCCGTAGTGTTTTTTCTCGTAAGTACATCTGAGAGCGTGGGAGGTGAAGTGGAAAAACAAATGACACGTTCCATCAGTGTCTGTGTGGAAAATACAAATGAGATCAGTGAGATTGCACAGATAACATATATCAGTACTATAATTCAGTTTAACAATTTGTCGCATTTATGGATTAATTATTATTAATTAAGTGTGAAAAAAGTTATCTTACTCAATTAATCATTGTACCTTGTTTGCTATGTTTCACTTTTAACGGAAGATGAATCGTAACTTGTCAGTTTCTTCACAAAATGCAATAACAGTGATGTATTAAAATTGGCATTCAAATATAAGATTATAGTGAAATGTCAAACAAGAAAAACGATTTTCATATCACGGTTAAATATTAATTACATTCATCGCTGTTAGACAATTTATTTCTCAGTCATTAATGAATGCATTTCATTTAATCCGGGTCAGAGTGTCGAGAAAGGATGAAAGATTGTTTTTGTAATTCTGTATATTTCTTTTCGCACACTATGAATCATACATGACGCAATACTTATGAATTTTTACATGATTATCTTTAGCATTCATTGTCTAATATTACAAATATTCTACATTCTGTTTATGATATTTTGGAAATTTGAATCTATGTTAGATCAACCCAGCCCATCACTGCTGCTTACCTCATGATCCCCTCCAACTACATACATACATGTACATAATGTTACACATGTGCACAATTTCTTGTTTCATGTTTCAATTCAAAATGACCAAATAGTGGACATTTTTGTGCTAAAAAAATCATTGAAATCATGCGTTTCTCTGATTCCAGATCTCTGTTATGCAGAAAGAATTTATTCAAACTTGGTACACACATTAAATATCATGGGACCTTGATCCACACCATCTTTTTTAACAGACTGGATGTAAAATGGCTGACTGGTAACCATATTGTTTTGAAGTATGCTCTTCTAGACCGATCAATTAGATTTCAAACATACATCTTAGATAATATGCACATAAATTTGTTCAGCAATCTGATTCCTGAATAGCAGCCATTTTAATGCTAAAATACATCTAAATCAGGAGCCGCATCTTGATTATGCATGGACAGATTTCACTCTAACATTGGTACATACAACTCTTGATGCAAGGCATTTTGCGAATTTGATTGATTTTATTTTAAGTTATTCTGTGGAGTAATATCTTTGACAAGTGTATACCGATTTCATTCAAACTGACTATACATATTACATCTAGGATTCAAGATAGCTGATGACTGGCATCAGTTGTCTTTGTTACGACTAAGTAACTTCTATACACTCATTTCATTTCATTTCAATTTTGTTTGTACATTATGATGAGGACAAGTTTCAATTGGTCTATTCCCCAAGCCTATTGATTTTCATATTTTACAAAGAAATTTGACTGAATTCTTGTTTTTGTATAAACGTGTCATTTTCTTCTTTATCACTACTGGAAGCATTGCTCTTTTCCTAAGCCTGATATGCTCACATATACGTCTGCAGGTTCACAGCAGACTTCATTTCTGTTTCTCTGTTTCTTCATGTTATGTCTAAACCTTGAAATTCACCAATATTATCGGATTAATGAATTTCCGAGATATTTGAGACTGTATCGAAGAAACCACATGATGTGCAGGTAGCCAGTGGTGACATTCATTGTGCACGTTGTCGGCCTCTTCAATTATTCATATCTTTTTCCCTGAGAATAATAACCTATCAGCTCCTACCATAGCACTCTTGGCAATTGATATTGTTAATAGACTCAGTTGAGTGAAGGAATATTAGACAAGCTTTCTTCAGCTCATGTGTACGCACTAAACATTCACTTTTATTGTTTTCGTAGCAGATAGGTAACATTTTATGACATATGGTATATACTAATAATAAAAGCGTTACCATTATCAGGCCGTGCAGTTTTCAATACAGTGTATTACTAAAATAAAATACATTGAATGCCTGTAGTGAAATATTGCACTTTAATAATTTAAGGTCTTACATGAATATTCAAGCCATTAAATATGAGCTAAAATTGTATTTTTTTTCTTCATAAGTATTACATAATCATTAATTTGGATACAGGTCATCAACTTTTGTTGTTTTTACTGGATATGAAATATTTTGGGCTTTTGGAGGAAGGCGGGATTTCAAAATGAACAGTTTTGGAATTATGTTAAATGATTATTTCATAAAAAAATTATTATTTATTTATTGTATTTATTTCATAAAAAAATCTATTATACAAAAAAAAATGTAATAGTGTAGGAATTGGGCTAATATGCTTTAACGATAGCTTTTATATGAAAATGTTCTATGTTTGTGTTTATGATTTGAAGTCACACTGACATTTCTGAAATTGTTTTAGCATAGAAACAGATTACACTAATTTAGTTATGTAATATAATTCTGAAATCTTTCATAAATCCCCGGTGTGAGATTGCCTTAGTCAAATTTCATCGCTGATTTGATGGCTTTTCTGTTAAATATCCGATTATGGTAGATGTCAGATGGGTGGGTGGTGGCGTGAGTGGGTGGATGGACGTGATCTATAATGTACATGATAGCTATATAGCTTTAGGTTATCCAAGAGATGCTCTTACCTTCCCAGAATGCATTTCACCATATGCAGTATGATATAAGCTTCCAAGTGATTGGCAGAAGGATATCTATCTTGTATCAACTCTTATGTGTGCAGAATACAGAATGTTTTGGATTATGTCTCTGGATATATGGTTCAGTTTTTAAACTTTTCTGAAGATGTTCTTGCTCCTCTAGGAGATTGTACTTTTATGCAAACAAAACCCAATCTGTATATAAAGCACTTGAAGTGAAGATATATCTCATATTTACTCAAAACATTATGATGTATGAAATGGGCAAATTAAAGTGACCGGGTGTCGAATTGCTCATAATATATCAGTTCCGTTCGATGTGTAAGATATGTAAATGTGCTCTGTACGTTGATTTCTTAATTATTATAATTTGTTTATGCATATGTGATGAGATCATGTTGTCATAATATTATCTCAAGTCAATATACTGCTGTTTTATTACATTCGTTTTTCTATAACTGTTTTTAACGCTTGTTGGCATCCGATACAAATTTGCAATATTTTATGCAGCACAGATTAATTTCATTGCCTTAAATAGATTGATTCCAAGACGCCCACATCAGTACATCAAATTAAGCAGTTTAATCTTGGTCTTGGTTGCTTGTGATGTTAGGGTAATTTTTTATTGCACCAAAAGGAATTTAATTAATTAATAAACTGGTGGCTGCACTGCAGTTATTTTAACCTATTCACCAGCAGACTTTCTTGCCCAAATTTTTCTGTATTTTTTTCTTATATTCTTCAATAATTCTGCAAATGAACCCTAATTTAGGAGCCAGCAGACGAAATTTAAGTCAATTTCCCGTTTTTACTCAAAAAATTTGGCTATTTTTGTGAATTTTTGATGAAAAGGGGGAACTGGTGGTGAAAAGGCTAAAACACAATGATTTACATTAACCCATCAACTGCTGATGTAGTTTTTTATTTCCAATCCGTGTTAACTCACCCAAATACTGAAATTCAGATTTGTGATTGGATGTTTGCTCTATTCAATTCAAATCCTCTAGAAGTTGTTTGTTTGTAGGATGTTTCCACCAATGTGATTGACTAAACAGCAAATAGCAAACATATATGCGTTTTGACATTGCAATTATTAATTAATTTTGACACATCTGTTCCATATTTGCAAATTTCCTCGATGTTGTATCGATGCTACAATAAATTAAATCAGCCATTATTTGATTAAATATCATTATTAGCATTGTCTTCTGACATTAATGTGAAATGTAAGGTGCTGTTAGAATCAAAATAACAAATAAAAAGCTTGTTTATGCGTAATATACTAGTACTCGCGCTAGTTCCAATGAGAAGGCATACTTCACAATATTCAAGACTGATAACTGATGTCTTCTTGACACTTATTTCTGTTTAGATTCTATAATTCATTAACCTAAAAGGTATACATGAATATGTACACCGATTCTAAAATATTTTTTATTACATATATTTATATATTTTCACTAAATGTTAATTTCGGTATAAATTATATTAGCCAGTAAAATGCCAATAAAACTGGTAGAAAATAAGTTGTAAAATATAATATAATTTAATCTATAATATATAAAAATATTCAATAAATGTTCACGTATTTTACATGTACTAATTTTAGTTTCTATTATCGTTTATTGTTCATTTAAATGAAATAATAGAACATTGGACACGTACTGCACTGCAGTTGTGACCATTTTAATCCTATTGTTAACAATGTCTGTGTGTGATGTGGCTTTCAAGTGACTTTGATTATTCAGTAATAATTTTTGAATGAGAGCGTCAATGTTTGTATAACATTTTTACATTATAAATTTTGGATTATGTTGGTGATCGTTAATGGTTGTTACAAAATGTAGTTTGTGAAATACTGTTAATCACTTTATTTTTGCTTCACACACTGGAGTCAAACTGGAGGTTTTGGTTCAAAACCATGCATATTAATTACCTAATTTGCATGATAATTAGCTGACTTTTAGCTGTTCCATGATTATTCCACTGATTTCTAAATAACCTCTCATTGAATTTTAATGAAACATGGTACATATATGCCCTGGGATAATGCACAAACCTGATTTGTTTGGGGTTGAAATCAATTTGATATACCGGTAAGTACTGTTGCTGATAAGGGACAACTCGTGCTATAATTTCTTCGTCTGACAAGATATATAACTAACATATCAACTCATCATATATGGTTCATTATTTCATTAAATATTTATAATTGTTAAACCATAGTTATTTAGAACCCTCCAGATCATTGCTTGCAGTTATATTTTTAAATGCTGTATTTGTTCTAATAGAAGCACATGTGGTAACTTCATGTACCAATACCTTCAGCACACGGGAGTTTCTTTCTAAGCTTTCTTTGATCACAAATGTCAAGGAAATTTTGTAGGAATTAACATTTCATTAGAGACTATTGCAAAATGTCATCACCCACAAATACTGCAAATTTATTCCGCACAAAATAATGATTACTAAGAAAATTTGTTTGAAAAGTGTTTACCAGTGCCTTCACAATCTCATAATTCAGATTCAACAAAATTTTGTGATCATTTTTTTTTAGTTTTAGACACACATTTTATCACAGACGAAAACAGACAACCTGTGGTTCATGCAACTCACAAGTGTTCATGAAACGAACATGAAGTTTACTCATTAGCTTTTTATTCTCATCATCAAATTCATATTAACTTAAAGTATCCTTTTGTAAAACTGTCTCCAAACTTGAGTTCTGATTTTTGGAAAAGAATCATGCATTCATTGCTTTAATAAATTAGGTATACGAGACTGATATCAAATATCAGTACACAGATTAATGTGTACTGTCGTCAAATAAAACTATACATCTACCACCTGAGGGTTCTCAGTTGAATCTTGAAGTAAATTGAACACGTACATTTCTTCCATGCTAATTAAATGTACAGGTGCGTTCAAGTTTCACTGATATCCTCAGAATATATACCGCATACATCGTTTTTTTTCTAATACTCTTGTTTTGCCCTAGGCACTCTTTTTTTTCCCCCACTCGATTATTTCTGCATCTTTAATAGTAACGTAGTATCAGCTAACTCAGGATTCAATGCATGTATGTACGGTTTTTAAAAAAATCAATTCATTTCAGAAATTATAATTGTGTTATTTCATTTGTTACATAATTCTCCAGATTTGTCAAGTATATGAATATTTTAACCAAGTGATTTGGTCAGTGCAGTAGTTGGGGAAATAGTCTTTTTTAGCTCTGCTGTCGACTTTGTCGAGCGGAGCTTATCATATGAGTGATTGTCCGTCGTCGTCGTCGTCCGTGTCAATGTTTTACTTTTTCGACTTCTTCTTGAAAACTACAAGCTTGAATGCTTTGATACTTGGTGTATATGTACCTTGGGTAGACCTCTCTCAGATTTGTTCATTTTGTAATGATATCTTTAATTCTCTAATTTTGGTGAATGTTTTTGTCATTTTTGGTAAAAAGTGATATTTTCGACTTCTTGTTAAAAACCGCAAGTCCAATTGCTTTGATATTACATATATAGGTACTACATGTGGACCTCTCTCAGATTTGTTCATTTTGTAATGATATCTTCAATTCTCTAATTTGGGTGAATATTTTTGTCATTTTTGGTAAAAAGTGATATTTTCAACTTCTTGTTAAAAACCGCAAGTCCAATTCCTTTGATATGACATATATAGGTACTACATGTGGACCTCTCTCAGATTTGTTCATTTTGTAATGATATCTTTAATTCTCTAATTTTGGTGAATATTTTTGTCATTTTTGGTAAAAAGTGATATTTTCTTGTTAAAAACCACAATCATTTATGGTGAAAAATGATATTTTTGAATTCTTGTTGAAAACAGCAAGTCCCATTGCATTGATACTATCCATATTGTTCATTTTCTAATGATATCTTCTGTTCTTTAATTGAAATGTGCATCGCTAACAGCGGATCTATCTCAGCCGAGAGGCTGCTTGTTTTTTTACCCCAGTAGCTTTGCTGTCAGCAATATCGAGTTGACTGATATTACCTGTCTATCATCCTTACGTCTGTCATCAGCTTTTCTCAAGGCACTTAAGAGTCCTGGAAAACTTCTATTCATATGTATTGTAGCTGCTATATTATTTTCACTATCGGATCAAAGAAACCAAATAAGAACATTGTGTACTAGATTATTCGCAAAATAACAGAATTGATGTTTTGAGTGTATCATGAGGCGAGGGCACATATATTGATAAGGACAATAACTGTAGCATGTGTTGTACGAGAGCGTAAATGTCTGTAGTTATACAACCTTATTATGCGCCTCATTGTGACCAAAAAAAAACAAAACAGAGCAGTCTGATCTGCGCTTGATAAAAATTTACAGGAGGTCAAGGGTACGTCAAACAGTACAATAACAAAAATTATTGTTACGCTCATAGGTTACAGAGCTAAGCGTAAAATAATTCTTGATATTGACGACAACAGTCAAAGTGTTCTATTATACCAATGGTACGCTCTAGAGACAATCCACGTACATCCTGTTTTATGTAAATGATGCCCCTGATTTAGGCCAATAACAGTGCAGTGACAATGTCAGTCGCTGAAACACTTAATGCAGATATCAACTTTAATACTGTATAGAGCTTAAGTATTCACTGTGTTTTATTTTTAGTTTAATGAATTATTTATTTGAGTTACGAGTCTTTCAACAAAGACAAATGTTCTGTTAACTGTTAATTGAACATCAAGGTGAAACTTGGGCGTGGTTTCTCAAAAGTGGCACCCACTTTCTAAAATATGGGTATAGTCATTTTTGTAACTTTTATAACTCTATGTTGGTATAAACTCAGACAATTGCGCATCTCAGTCAATTACCACTGATATATTAAATCTGCTGCAATAGATCATTTTCTGTTCACTGTATGCGTAAAATCGAACGTAAAAACAGGATAAACAAAGGTCATAGCCGTAGTGCAACAAACATCACTTGGGATTCAACAAATGCAAAATATTTTTGGGGGATATTTCCATGCTTAATAATGTGCTGTACACATTTGATGATGGTCAATTTCGATGAAGTAAGGGTATTCAAACTCAATATTCTCCTGTCAAAGATCGGTCTTTCGATGTGAAGAAATTCGAATTCAAAATCAAATCGATTTTTGCGGCAGACGTCCAGCACGTCGTTCACGCAACTCGCAAATCTCGCAGTTGAATGGAAAATCACCTATTAAAGACTATAACTATTTCCCCGCTACAGTATACTAATACCTTTAGGGTTATCATCAATTGAGTAAAATCAAGACTTATTGGAAATATAATAATATTACTTACAA
Organism: Saccoglossus kowalevskii; assembly: GCF_978046115.1. Lineage (NCBI taxonomy): Eukaryota > Metazoa > Hemichordata > Enteropneusta > Harrimaniidae > Saccoglossus > Saccoglossus kowalevskii. Next base: position 10,944,839 of record NC_140650.1, on the reverse strand, counting down.
GTGCACTCAGAACTATACAATATAGAACAAATCTAACTTCCATAAATTAGTATTATTGGTACTGTTGCTATGGTGATTGCAGGGTTATAATTTTATTTCTGTACCAAGAGTTGTATATATCATAATTTAGTTGTACCATACAAGAGAAACCCTGATGCTGAAGATTGTCTGCAATATGTATAAATTACAAGGGACATTGCAAGGGTAACTTATCTCTGTAGTTATGGCAACTGTGAGTTTAATATGCATATCAGAATTAAAATGAAATAAAACAGTGTTTTGATGCTTTGCCAATACATTGTAGTTGGTGCGGGTAAATAACACACTATAATATACAGAATATAGAAATGTACAACACGTTATTATGTATCATTATAACTAATGATGTGTAATTAAAAATGAAATCTACTTCCTATTACATTATAATTAGTCATATTGAAATACGAAAACTTGTTGCTGCATGTTAGTTTGTGTATTTGTGATATAAGTGCAGAGAACGTGCAGAAACATGAATGGTTGTGGTGTATTTATATTGTATTCTGTCCATTATTCACATTTTATCCCAACCATTCAGAAATTTTTACATTTCTAATTTGGTTACATTAGAAATGAAGTTACAGGAAATATAATAAGGTTTCAATAATAATAAAATATAAAATGAGGTAACTGATTATGGTAATAACAAATATGGTGCGACAGAGATACCAGGGCTACATTTATTAACTGTATGTTACAGGATTATTATGCCAAGATTGTTTCTTGTGCTTTTAAGGTGTGTTTGAGTAAAGCAAACAGACATCAGTGAATTCAGAACTGATTTTCTAATTTGTTCCTTCAAGAATAACCTATGCCACCAGTGGCCAAAACCATCAAAACTACCGTGATAAAACCATTACACTAATACTGAATACTAGTAATCACGATTCCTTCCAGTAATCCAATGGATATATTATTATCAGATTTTGAATTTATCGGTAAATGATGAAAATGAACATGCCTATCAAGCATGCCTATTTTTTTTTAGCAAAGCAAAGAATTGGTTGCCATGGTAACCTATTTAAAAAATCTCCATACATGTAGCTATACAAATTTCTTCGTGTGATTAATTCTGAATTAACAAGTTATTTGATAGGATGTACCGATAGTTGTTTTTATTTATATTATAGAACACAAACATATTTTCTTGATACTATTAAGTATTTAGATAACATTGCACAATAAATGACAGTGCAGTGGATGATTCATACATGCGCACATCAAACATAATCTTTCAATTTATCATTCAACTGTTCTCCTATCACCTCAACAAAAGTTTGCAAACAAAAATGAAAAAACATTAAAAACAAGTCAATGGATTTTTGCACACAGTAATTAATTAAAATCACCTCAATGCCCCCCTTCCCCCCCCCCCAAAAAAAATAACTTGTATAACTAAGATATTAGCTTACTGTGCATATGTTTTGATTATCCATGTCCCTAATATTTCCACTGATGTACAGTGTTTCATTTATTCTGAAACACATCCTGTGTAACGGATATTGCCTTTTAGATAACACAAAGGGTTCTATTGTGTTTTGACATGATATTTATATCATCTTCTGATCTTTCACATAATATTTCTGACATGTATTTTGATTTATTATTTTAATAATATTTAGTTAATTTGCATTATAATTTAGCCAATTTTCAGCTTTCTCACTGATATCTCAAAAACCAATCATTGGTATGCAGATGCGCTAGGACAATGTGTGGACCAGATTAGCTTTTGGCAGATTTCAATGAAACCTGGTACATAAGTGACCCAGGGTAATCCACAGACTTGGTTATTTCTTAGTTTATATTCATGATTATTAAATATCAAAATTTTCTTCATTCATTCATTCAAAATTCATTCGAGGTTGGATTCGGTGCATAGTAATTACCAAATTTGCATGATTTAGCCTATTTATAGATGTTCCACAAACATATCTGGAGCTCTTTGGAATAAATTTGCATAAATTAGATTATTTTCTGATATCGCATAATTGTTGGTACATAGGTGCTTTTATATTATCCATAGATCTGATAACTTTAGGGTTGAAATCCATGCATATTAAATACCTATTTTGCATAAATATGGAATTTTCTGATATTTCAATTGCCACTTATCACTGCTACAAAATATTATGATTTCTCAGACTCATAAAAATAAAGTGATTTATACTATCTTAAGTCACCTTGTATTCATAAATCATTTATGAATTCCAGCAAACTCCAAAGCCATGATAAAATTGGAAAATAAATTGATAAAGCTTCTGCCATAAAAATGCCTGATTGAGTGATTTATATTTTGTCTGTTATTGATGGCACATAGTTTGAACTTTGTGTCTGCGTGTATTTTACTTTCGATATGATATGATTCACCTTGGGAAGCCCAGACTTATATGTCAGTAAAATGCACTCTGAGATCATTCCTGAAGATTTATTGGAGACTTGGGACTGTGATGGGAAATATTTAATTGTCTGAAGTTGAGCAAATTGAGGAAGTATAGGTATTACATGTTCAAATTTAAATGATTTTCTCCGTGTCTGATTATTTTGGATTCCAATTTAAATCGTGTGTTGCTTTTGAATAGTATTCTGACAGGCGTGAATTCACTAAGATTTATCTCTTACCTACAGTAATTCAGAATCTAGCTGATTCAGAAGTTTCAGGTATTTCGCAAATACTGTATTTGCTGTTTTAGTTGCACATGTGCTGACATCAATGACAGAGCTGCGTTTATCGTCAAAATTATCCAACATACAATAAATGGTATTTTTGGTGCGCTTCTATTGGACATGTGCTTCTAATACGTAAGTGTGCATTCATGCCGACAAATGTGTTGCACAATAGTCCTAAAACACTACTACAAAGTAGGAATGATCTCAGATTGCTACAAACTGTGGAGGGGAGTAGCTTTATTTTATCATACATCTTCCTAAAGTTTTGGTTTCAAGGTCTGTAATTAAAGAAAATGCAGAAAATGCAAACAGTGTATCAGGAACCATTATCACTCAATTCTCTGCTTCTCTATTCTTAAAAAATTAAAACTTCACAGATGCTGTGGTATTTCCAGTTCTGCTATTGCGACTGCAATATGGGTGGATAGATTAGGCCACAGCAAGTCAACAATCCCTAGCCCTTCTCAAACGAAAGATAAAATTTAATCTCTTAATCCCTATGTTTGTGGAACATACTGTATTGGGATTTCCATCTTTGATTCCTATTTGGCTTAAAGGTACCGATAGGGATATGAACATATGTTAATGACGTTACATTTCACTAAGATAAAAATGAATATCCCTTGATGCTGTAAAAGAGCAAAAATAAAACGTAATCAGAGTATTCAGTATTTAAATACTACTATCGAATTCAGAATCTGGAAATATCTGTATTTCGATTTTGCTAAATATTAATTTCAGGCATTTTTATTCATTTCAACAGTTATTCTAAGTATTCATCCCCCCTCCCCCCAATACACATTTACTGAGCATCAGTTTGACCTTATAAAAACAATTATTACGCAGAAGATGCCAGAGTTTCCTGTTCTCACTGTGTACAAATGCCTTACAGGATGCAAACGTAAATCTTGCCGCTGCATATACCACCTGAGATCTGGATCATTAAAAAAAGGAAGTATCATCGCTATGGTGATGATGTTACCATGGTAACTCTTCATCTCCAGCATCTCTATACATGCTGCAATGAAACTATCTTCTGATATTGTGCGTGTATTCTTTCATTTCTCAGTTGTAACCATAGCAACAAAACAAAATTATTCTTCATCATACCAAAGGTATGACTTCACAAAAATGTTCAAGATATTCCCTTCATAATTTCATTAAGTGCATAAAAATTAAGTTCTTGTATTGTCTATGCTATATTTTTTCTCATGAAAAGTGAGAATTTCTTGTTTCATCTCAACTAATGTATCCCAGGTCATATACTTGCCTATGGTAAAGTTTGTTTCTATTAGAAGTGTTTTTCCAGTATAGAACTGCATTTAACTACTGAATGTTCATTGTATATTCAATGAGTTCCATGCCATGTATCCAACATGTGTGAATTACATTTCACAGCGTGTGCAGCTACCTCTAAAACAAATTTCTTTGATTATTTGCAATTACAATATGTTTTTATTTAATGTTGTTGTTCACAAAACCTACATAAAAATATATGGTAATTTTTTGCACAAAAGTCGAAACACAAGTCAAACGTCATTTTTTGAATCATTTATCATTAGTTCCTAATAATTTTTAACATAGCTTTCGAAAATGTCTATTTTTACACCATTTTAGGCAGTTTTTTTTCCAACAAAATATTTTGTTCTTAATCAAAAATAAAATCCGAACAGTTGAAATGACATGTGTCAAAATCAATAATTTTATGACACTTTTGAAAACAAAATTGTGATAAATTTGTTGCACTTATTTCTTAGGTTGAATACCCATGATGCACAATAATAATGTCACATTCACTGTCATTAACTATAGTACGCTTTTAATAGAACAATTACTGTCCTACATACATAGCATTAATAGAACAATTACTGTCCTACATACATAGCATAGATTACTTCCTGTCTAGTTCACCTTCTCATATTTAGCTTGCTTAAAGCTAGCTCAGATTGTTTTGAAAAAAAAATACATTCATTATTTAAATTATTCTGAGTAATCTGCCTAATTTGTAAATACATGTATGTGATCAGTGAATAGTACAAAAAAAGTTGAAATTATTGATGGCTATGATGAAAAGGCAGAGCTAGTTACGTGTAAAGCCAGTAGTGATGTTACGCTTGGACAGCACAGTACCCATGATGTACAATGTGACTCAAATATTAAAACCAAATAAGGAGGTTACATTTATACAAATTAATACTCAGAATCTATATTTAATGAGTATCATATTCACATGGTTCATTTGTTCTGTGGTAAAGAACTATGACCTCAAATTTCACTCGTAATAAAATACGATATTTAATTATTTTCTCTCCATATGTGGTTTGAACTATTGAAGGGTTACATGAAATGCCAACATCATGCGTCAATTGGAGCATTATTTGAATACCAATACGGTGTCAACTCTTGCCTAAATACTGGATTTAAAACATTAGTTATACTAGCCATTTATTTAGCCAGTCGCAAATAAAATAAATATGAAAATGAGCCGTCAGATTAACTTTATTTGAACCATGGCTTAATCAAATTGACAGAACTATCTATGTTAAATAGGTTATTTGTATAACATGAAAAAAACAAATATATTGCGGTGATTTCCGTGTATCTTTGTAGTTGGATTTGAATTCTTACTTTAATAAAATATAATAGCTGCGTGTTGTGACTGGGCCAATGCGTGCTAAAATGTGTGTGTAATTGATCAGTTTTGATCCCAATAGAGAGCCAAGATCAAACTCAGCACTAACTGAATTGGCATGTCTGAGCACTCCACGAAAGCTGAAAAAGAGAACTTGATTGTGAGAACATAGCAATTCATGCAAGTGTAGCTAGCTTGATTGTCTAGAAAACTGTGTTCAGATCCCAAAGTAATATCATAATGGTACTTATATGGAGAGAAGATGAAATTATGGTTTAAGTTGATAGCTCAAGTATTGAAAGGAAATTAGAAGCAACTGGTTTTGCTGGATGGTACTCTGTGTACGTGTCCACACTGTACAAAACAATGTAGTGGCTTGAACTCCAGCGCTTGCCATGAACAAAATAAATGCTGAATGTTGTTGGCATTATGTATTTATATACTACTGGTAGCTAATGTAATCTATTTCAATTTGAAATGCTACAAGACCCATGATAGGATAGCTATTCTGCGGATTGTTCTTTGCCATTCTTTGGCACATATTAAAAATAAATGCAACAACAGCAAAGACACATTTTAGGACATGTATATCGCCATGCCAACTAACAGATGAACACATGAAAGCTCAATTTTGGCATGACCTAGTGGGTTCCAATAAATGCAACAGTGATAGTTTCTGAAGGATGATCATTATTCGGCATGTACCAAGATCTAGTATTGTAAATGCTAATTTTGCAATTACTCCAAAATACACATCGGCGGTACATATATCTGTGTGTCGACAGATGGCAGGATTAATAGAGATTTGTTTTTCAATACAGATACTGATATGATACCATATGCCCTATAGCTTGTGTCAACAGGCTAAATTGACTGGAATATACCTATTAATGTTTCAGCCATGCAGTTACATTTACGTTGCCATATTCCTTATGCACAATGAAAGTAGATAAAATATGTAATCAACTACATGTAGATAGTGTGAATTCGATCCCATTGTAATTGTGACATGTGAATTTGTGAACAAATTAATTACATAACTCATTGTTATCCACTATGTAAACTTAACCTTTTTTCACCACAAATTCACAAAATAGTCCCGTTTATAGTATGCATTTTCCAGAAGATTGAAACACAAATAGCTAAATTTGTCTGAATAAAAACTGAAAATTAATTCAAATTTTGTCTGTTGGCCCCAAAATTAGGGTTTATTCCTAGAAATATTGAAGAATGTAAGAAAAAAGTAAAAAAAAAACAATTTAGGCAAGAAGGTCTGGTGGTGAAAAGGTTGAATTAAATAAAAATAAAAAGTAACCCTTACAAAAGTTTCCTATAGGATTCCTATAAGAATCCTATAGAACAAATTCCTGTAGGATTCCTATAATATTTTGACACGTGTTTTCCTATAGGAATCCTATAGGATTTTGTGTCAAAATATTATCGGAATCCTATTGGATTTTGTCCTATAGGAATCCTATATGATTTTGTCCTATAGGAATCCTATAGGATTTTGTGTCAAAATATTATAGGAATCCTATAAGATTTTGTCCTATAGGAATCCTATAGGATTTTGTTCTATAGAAATCCTATAGGATTTTGTCCTATAGAAATCCTATAGGATTTTGTGTCAAAATATTATAGGAATCCTATTGGATTTTGTCCTATAGGATTTTGTATCAAAATATTATAGGAATCCTACATGAATTTGTCCTATAGGAATCCTAGATATATTTCCTGGAGGTTCCAGCTCTTTTGGGGAAAGAACCCATCAATCACTTACATAAATAACATTATAAATTAAAATTAGTTAAACAAGAGTATTTTATTGCTTAACATGTGCCAGACATAAATTTAATACAATTGTAAGAAAAATATAAAAAAAGATAAAACTATTACTATAAATAATTATATATTGCACAACATTTCTTGAAATGCAATGAAAATATATATATATAAAATGAAGTTGATGACAGTTTGAATAATAAATGTAATTTCCTCCACTCATTGTCATTGTTTCTAAGTACTAGAGTTTTTTCATAAAAATTAGTTTATATTACAGAGTAATTCCGAAAAACAAAACAGTGAACAATCTCAACCAGCAATTACAAACTTTTCAGTCAATCAAGAAATGTACACTGAAATAAAATAAAAGTTTACTGCCTTGGAATAAAATGATGTACACTGAGTGATACATAGTATCCAGACAATTTAAAAAATAAATGTATAAAAAGTACAATTACAAAAATACTGGTATGCATATTGTGTTTCTAAAAAAAAAGCACAGAACCCTCAATTCAAATTTAATGATTTCTAACATGAGAGAGTCTTCATTTTGGGTCAGAAGGTTCAATTTGTGATAAAGAAATACAAAATAAAATATTGTCAATGCAGTCTTCTGTGAGATATGTCATTCATAGGATTTGAGTATTGGACCTGTAATACAAAAAAGAATTTGTTTCAAATGTTTCATTAAAATATTCCAAATACTGTGAAATACTTTATTTTCACTTGCAATTAATGTTTGCTATTTTCGCTGAAGGGATTATTCAGTGAAAAAAAAGTCTAGCGAATATAACTTTTTTCCTGTATTTCAAACTCACTCATCAAAAATCAGTGAAAATAATTTCCTCACAAAATACCCAAAAGGCCCTTTCAGCGAAAATTAATTCCAGCTAAAATAAAGTATTTTACAGTAGATAAAAAACTACCATTTACTGTATATGCACTATTAGATGCGTATTCCCAATAGAAGTGCATATAAACCCAACATTGCATTGGCTGTGTATTAAAATTTACTTATTTTGCCATAGACAAAAATTCTGTATTTTTTATAAGCAAATTCATTACTTAATGGAGCAAATATGCTAAAACAGTAAAATTTGAAGGTACATATGTGTGTAATGTTTTTAAATACTACATGAATTTCATTGATTTTATTAAATGCATTCCTCTAAATTTGGCTTTCACAAATTTAGTAAAAAAAATTACTAGTAATATGAAAAAAATGGTAGCATTTAATTATAATTTCCCAAAATTAAAAGTTGTTAGAGAAATCAAAATTGGTTCAACGGGGTAAATATTAGAATATAATATTGAAATTCACTGCTGTTATGAGTGAATTTCCCCCCAGAAAAAGCCATGCACTGAGTGACCACCAGATGCACACACAAATAACTATTTTGAAATACCAGCGATACTGATTACTTTTAGAAATAGTGTCCGAGTCCACTAACTCATTAATTCCAACTATTTCAAACTTTTCATAATATGTATAATGAAATACATGTATATCTAATGTTTTTGATGGAAAAAATAAATTATAAATACAGTTTACTCCCATCGCACGTACATGAACACTTTGTCTAATGGTAGAGTACTACCTACATTCATCGTCAGTCAGACATTCATATGATAACAGCGGTACGCGCAGCATTGAGCCGAGACAACAAAAGTTAAATTATGAAAAATGATCAGAAACCTTGAAATATTTGTAATTGCAAATGGTTATGTACATCCCAGCCCCATCATGATCACAACTGTCTTTAAATTTAAAGGATAAATGGTATACTTTTGAGGTCAACAGTCAGCTAGTTAATTAATTCAGTGTTACTAATCCTTAAGTACACAGTCACAGTACCTTTTTGTGTTTGTGTTTTTTGAAGCTAAAAAACACATTAAAAACACCAAGATATACCATAATTATGTTACTCACATGTTCTCTACAAGTTTATAGTCTTCTTGGTCCAAAAATTAGGTAAAATTACATCAGTTTCTCCATATTACAAGGTCATTGTGACAGCATGGTCCACAGTCACTGGCACAAACAATGTGTAACTTATAGTGCATGATGGGTAAAACACTCAGAAGGAGGCTGATGGTAGTACACCATCTGTGGTCACAGGAAGTTCAGGCTCTGTGTTCAGTAACCTGTCTCTCAATAATTTAATAGTTATAAAATTTCTCAAAACGCTTTACTTATGTTTTTCTTCTAATCTGCCAAATATGAATTAAAATAAAGCTGATCCCAAGAATATTAAAATCATGGTTATTTGTTCTAAAATTACTCAAATCTTTTTATGAAGTTTTAACAATTCAGTAAAAACTAGAGACTTTCTGTTTTTGTGTGATAAAAATAGACATTTGGAAAGTTGAAAGGAAAATTAAACTAAACATGGATATTTTTAATTTTTTACAAATGATTTTTCATCAGTATTTGTTTATATTTTTTTCAAAATGTGCTGACAAAACTTTTAAAAGTCTATAGAAATAACGCATATCAATCTGATTTTTTTAATAATTTTTTTTTTAAAGTAAAATTTTATTTTAATATATTAATCATTTACTGGGAGTTTTTGAAGATGCAAGATGGATAAAAACAAATATAAATGCAATAAAAAAACATGCCGTACAATACAACTTATTGTAATGAGATTGACTAAAGTTCAATTTGAAAAAATGTTGACATCTTATGACAGTATGTAATATTTTTGTAGGGGAGTGATATGAATCTAGGTAACTTACTCTACATGTAGAAATATCCAGTCCTATAGGACTGGCAGTGTAAAGTCCTATAAGAATTGTATAGTCCTATAAGACTTATGATCTCACACACCAGTCCTATAGGACTGGCAGTGTAAAGTCCTATAGGAATTGTATAGTCCTATAAGACTTATGATCTCACACGCCTGTCCTATAGGACTGGCAGTGTAAAGTCCTATAGGAATTGTATAGTCCTATAGGACTTATGATCTCACACACCAGTCCTATAGGACTGGCAGTGTAAAGGCCTATAGGAATTATATAGTCCTATAGGACTTATGATCTCACACACCAGTCCTATAGGATTGGCAGTGTAAAGTCCTATAGGACTTGTTGATTCCTATAGGAATTTACATAAAATCCTACAGGACTATACATGTCCTATAGGATTTCATGAAAAGTCCTATAGGATTTTTTAGAATCCTATAAGATTTTAAAAATCCTATAGGAAACTTTTGTAAGGGAAAAATTAATGGTTTTACAGTATTTATTTAGTGCCAGTGTATTTGTATAGCATTGATCATTTCAGTTTATCATCATTTAACTTTTTCTATAGCTAGCAGCTAGTTTGACAATTGTGTGTTTCTAGAATTTTCAAATACATTTTATACACAGAAATTCCTGTCACTTGATTTCTTTTCTGCCTAAATTCACATATTACAATAAACTTCCTATAGATGACAATGGAAAAGTACAAGTACACAAAATAAAACAAATAACAAATGGTTTGTCTAGTTTTTGAAATAAATTAGCTAATAAATAGTATCATTGTGCGAGTTAGTTGCCAACGTGAACCCTATTCAACCATACTGATGATATTGGATCAGTTTACCCAGCTGCTGTGATATTTCAAAACATGTTGGTTATTAGCTTATTAGGGCTATTGGTTATTAGGGTTTAGGTATCCAATACAAGTTTAGCTGTCATTTTGATTCTTAAATATGTTATTTGAATTTGTCATCCACCACTTCTCTGACATCACAAATTCACAAAATGGTCTTGTTTATAGTCTACACTTTCCTTTAGAAGATTGGGACAAAAATAGCCAAATTTTTTGAGTAAAACCGAAAATTAGGGTTCATTCACAGAAATATTGAAGAATATAAGAAAAAAAGTGCAGAAAGTAAGAAAGTCTTGTGTTGAAAAGGTTAATTCCCAGTAACGCTTAAAGTACTTGCATGACAGCTTACACAAAATACAGATAATTCAGATGAGTGATGTGTCCGTATAGATTACCTTACTGATCAGACAACATAGTGTTTATAATGAAGTTGAAACCTCTAATGATACAAATCAAACTGATAATCTTGTCAGATTATTTATAAATGGAAACTAGCACAATACAATAAATCCGATTAAACTTAATCTGTCACTAATGATCTACTGCTCTCCTGGCAATTTTAAATCTTACTGTGTTAATAAACACCTACCCTCACTGTGTATTATTCTGAATGCCATTGTATGCTCATGAAATAAGCATTAAAAATGACAACTGCCTCGTCTTTGAAAAGTGCAGTTTATTTTAATAGTGCACATTCAGACTAAATCAGAATTGAAGGTTTTAAAGAGTATTTAGATTCATTTGGTCAATCCATCATCGCTTTCACTTAATAAAATTTGTCACTTCAAATGTCAAGCATTGTCATTTTGTTTTACAGTCTGAAAACAGTTCTCATTTTTCCGTCTTCCCTGTTGAGCCTTCATAAGCTGCACCGGATAATCTTATGCATATTAACATAGGCTTATGTGTCAGCTTCTGGATAATATGTATGATAGATAGTACAAATCCGCAGAACGGCAATTTTTTTTTTTTTTTCCCATATTTAGTGTCTGATGCAATTGATCATCAGAACAACTCTGGTGTAAATTTTATAATATTGTTCGTACATATGAGTATGTTACAACCAAGCAGCACATCTAGAACCCATACAGAGCCCATACAGATCTATTTACCAACCTAAACTGAAAATATGAGCACCTACACCTGCTTTGAACTGAATTATTAAATACATGATATGATACTTTCAAACGAATATATTATAGCTGAGACCAATTTTCAATTTCTCTAACACAATTTATACTAGCACAATTTTGCACCATATCAGTATAAATTAAATTAATAAAACCGTTTGTATATATTGTATTTTCTGCTTCATTTCATTCATTAATATACAAATCGTGTCATATGATGTATATACTTGATTTTAGTAAGAATTACTGTGTATACATGTACAGTGTATACTTAAGTGAATCTGTGTAGTTATAATTAACCTTCATGTGGCCTCTGTAATGAGAATCGCACATCGTTTTTTTTTAAGGAATTCAACCGTGTCTAGATATTCCCTGTGCATGCCGCCTTAGATGTCATCACACTTACAATAAGCTCAATGTGCAGACAGTCTCCCTCATCTAAACCTATTAGTCTTCATCCAAAAACTGCATCTATTAAGTTAACTATCTATCCCTCTGTCTGCACATGTGTTTTTGTGGACCAACGTAATTTTTATGGGTATACATTTATGCTTGGAAGTCATATTTATTAGTCCCTGTTCGAACAAATTCATTCGAATTCAGTCTTCATCAGTCCATCCGTTTAGTCAGTTTTTGTTCAAATTTAGTATATACATTATATATGTTAGGATACATGTCTATGGCGATTCGTTTCACATCCGGATCAAAGATGGCCGACTGGCAGCCATTTTTTTCTTTAAATGTGGCATCTTATGCATACTTTGTCATTTTTTGTTCAAATTTGGTACATACATTGTACATTTTAGATTACATGTCCATGACATTTTGTTTTACAATCAAATTAAAGATGGCCAACTGGCTGCCATCTTGCTTTTTCGACCATACTACGGTATATCCCCAAGGCTTATAAACCCTTTTTCATTCATATTTGGCACATACATCATACATATAGGAATACATATTCATGTCAGTATGTTCCATAATCTGATGGCCAACTGGTATCCATCTTGTTTTTTTGAAAATGTGGTCTCTTAGGCAGGATTTGTCAATTTTCAAATTTGATACAAACATTATACATGTTGATATACATGTTGATGATGATTCGTTTCATGTTCCGTATCTCTGTACATGAGCCTGGACAAATGAAATTTGGTTTGGATACTAAAAATGCATGATTAGCATATCCTGTTTAATTTCTGACCATATATTATGATTATGATATCTTGGCTGATTTCATTCAAACATGCCAGTAAAAAGTTAGTTATGACCACTTGATTTAGAATGGCTGACTGGTGGCCATACAAATGTTAGTCCATGTTGGACATAGTCTGAAATCAATGACTTGTGTTTTTCGTCCAATCGTTTCACGATTTGCTACAATAAAGCCAAGGTGGTAATTTTTGTGCTGAAAAATTCATCAAAATCATGCATTTCTGTCATTCTGGAACTACGTATGAACAGATTTTGTTCAAACTCGGAATAAACATCAGACATTATGGGACCTTTTTCAACTTCCAAATGACCGACTGGTGGCCATTTTGTTTTAAAGCTGTACATGTACCTCTGACATTTCCTGACTTGTGTCATGCAGTTTTGGAGCCATATTTCTGTTATGCACTACTAGTATCTGTTCGTATTCAAACTTTATATATTTCAGTTACTAACCCCCCGCCCCCCACACACACACAAACACATAGACACTTAGGCATGAAACTTAATCCATTGATTTAGCTCAAAACGTTACACATGTATACTCTTGATAGTACGTGTCATAATCATATTCCCTATGCGGGTAATGTAAGCCCTAAAAACGTTGCACATAAGTGCACGTAGCTTGCAGCTATTGTAATGTTTATATCACCTCTACGCTGTCACCCCCGCCTATATAATACGTTAGTATTGGAACATGTAAATCAAGCTTGACAAAAAGATGAAGCTTTAAAGCTAGAATGTACCTGCCGTCCTGTAAGTCTTCAACATGACTTGCAAACTGAGCATACTCACATGAACACTAAAAAGCATTCAAATTTACCCCCCCCCTCTCTCTCTCTCTCTCTCTCTCTCCCAAATTCATACTTAATTTGTGCGACACATGTTTCAACTCTCTATTTGAAATGTGACTTGAAAGCACAAAAATAGGTCCCGGAAGTGCAACAGATAACCATAAATGATGTATGCTAGGATATATTCGATGCAAAATACCTTACAATACTGATACATGATATCAAAATATACATATGCTGTCTATGGCGATCGGCAAACCAAATGTTCAAGGTTTGATGCACTATTTCAAACTATGACAATATAATGAAAACATCATATACAAGATTTTGTCAATTAATGGAGCGGCGCTATTTACAACTGATTACAAGTCATTTCTTCAACTGGATTAATTTGCAAATTACTTTTGAATTAATTATGATGAGACTAACGCTGGAAATTACATTAAAGACCTGTATTTTGATCTATATTGTTTGTGTTTAATAATTACCCACTAGAACTTGAATGACTTAAGTCCATCGCTATCACTTTGAGCGCTATGGCTTCTAAAATACAATGCTACATCAACCGAACTGAACTTTTTGGCATTTGCATGTGTCTTATCTGTCTGGGAATCTGTCTAATATCTGTCTGCAATCTAAATATCAACCTGGTTTTTAATTAGGATTAGGAATAAATTGTATGTTAATTATTGAAATCTTTGCTGCTAAAACTATTATGTAAAAATAAACAAAATCATTCCTCAAGCATTGAAATTCACTATTTTTAGTGGGAAAAGAAATATAAAATATTCTAAATGGGGGAGGGGTGTACTCATTTTTTGGTAGTGATTTGGAATTACTAGTGCCATATCTATTTCATATTTTATTAGTGTTTAACTAATTTATCGTTTTTTGAATTGGAAGATGTTTTTATTTGGAATTGAAAATTGAGTTTGAATCTATAATCTATGAAATGACAGCACTCTTTACGCGGCTTTATCTGTTCAATACTCATGTTCTTAGTAAAAACGTATTGATTTAAACTAAAACCTTTAGTCGTGTTCAGAATAACGACAATAGAGAGGCCCAAATGTCAGCAGTGTTTTGAAATCCTGTTAAATTGAACATTAAAATAGCGCCCACATACATCACAATTAACTGTTTGTTACCTATATATTTCACAATGCACGTATTGACGCTGTGAAAGACGATGTATATATTAAAGTAACAAACCATGTTTCCCATGAAGTGCTCCAATCAGCGACATTAACATTACGCCCATAAGCCGGTGTAATTGGCATGCAAGTAGAATCACCAATCAACACCTAGGAAGTTGTTTAGCCTGCGTGCGTACACCTATATCTAACCTTTATTTCTATCTTCCTTCTTAGTAATTTGCTAATCACACCCACGGGAATACTTTCCCATACAAATGAGATTGCTGTGTAATAGTTATGCATTCTTAGTTTAGAATCATTGGTTCTCGGTTTACTACCACCAATCACTTTAAGTCTTAATTCATTTTGGAATTCTAATTGCTAAATATTAAAAAATGCTTTTGGGTGACATAATTTTTCCGCCCGAATTACGGTGCACCATTCTACATATTTTTCTACAGTTTTGTTAAGAATTTAGGGTCAATGCACTTAATTTAGGGTCAATGCACTTAATTTAGGGTCAATGCACTTACTTTCCCCCATGTGCTACTGGTGTTGATTAAGATTACTGAAAACACAACTAAACAATGTATTCAGGATTGTTTTGTGAAAGGTGTTATAATTTGACTTGCATTCAAAAGGTTATCGAAGAGTTTGTCAGTCATTTTGTGGATTTGAAAAATTTAGTGCATATAATAAACACTTCATTATGTACGTGATTCGGTTACATTTATTGCTACATACTTTCATGTAAAACTATGGAAATCATGGATTATTATACTGTTTTTACTGAAATGTTTGTTGCTAGGCAACTGAAGTTGATATTAATAGCTTTCAAATTATTGTATAGCTGTACCAATCAGCTCACATGGTCTAGTTCTCGTTTTCATCAGATTTAATAAATTGCATCAAAATCTAAAAAAATTTGTTTTATGAATGCTTTCTTTAAGACAGATGTAATTTGTATCTCATAAATGATCTTATACATATAGTAATCTTGGAAGCATGGATAAGTTGACATTGGCATTCTGCCAATTTTATCATACTGTGATGTCACATGTTTGCATTGTTCTGATTGGCTGACACTAGTTCTGTAAAATCTGTATTAAAAGCTGTAGCTTTTATTAACAAAGGGCATGAGATTGGATATATTACTTATTTTGTGACAATTGCTGGAACCACTGATAATGCTGAAATGTCACTGAAAACCGGCATCAATAGTTGTTCAGGGAATAAAGGACAAAGCATTGTCCATTATTGCATTTAATGAATTACCATATCTATCAGAATTAGAGCTTTTTATGGCGTCATAGATTTACATTATCACACGATAATATAAACCTATATTTGCAAGGAAATTCAACAAAAAGCCTCAAAAAGTAACTATTTGTTTAAAGTTCTGATGATGATTTATAACAAATAATGGTCTAGACATGATAATGTGTTCGGCTTTTACCTTGTGTGTCATTTTGCCATAGACCGTTCTCATCATTCAATACTTAGCACTGCGGGGATTTATATTTTCTAAATGATGGGGATGTACGTAATAATGGACGAGACATTGTCAAGACCATTTCAGCAAACATGCCCGTCCAAGTCCTGCTATCACTCTATACGAACTTGTTAACATTCTCTCAAAGGACAGGGTGATATTTATACATATATATATATATATATATATTAATAATTGCTTATAGTAAAGGTTAATCGCATGACAATGTTCATGTTATTTTTTGTAAAATCCTGGGGTTATAATTCCATGGTAACATGAATCAGCATTCTCTTGTACAGTGCCATATTTTGAGAAAGCTGGCCAAGTTCAAAATAGTTAATTTTAGAAATGATTTATTTTGCAAAACTAAATTTTTATCACTTTGGGATAACATAATTTTAAAAAATATAATTTTTTCACCGTATGTCACTAGGTACATGTATCTATACAATCTGTATTAGAAGCTGCAACTTTTATTAAAATGGTACAATGTAACACAGAGGATGGGGCTTCTATTTAGAGCGTCTACATATCTGAGAAATAAAGAAATTTCGGTTCTCAGTTTTCAGAAGGAATAGGAGCAAATTCTTATACAGATTTTTTCGTTACCTTTTGAAATATAGACCAAATGGTAGAAACCTTCCATTGGCCATTATGTTGGTTGGCCAGGAGAACAAATTATTGCAAAAATAATGAATTCTGTTATAATCAGAGAATAGAAGTTGACTTGTTATACATACTTTTTTTCAGTTTTGTATCTTGTAATATACATACGAATGGATACTAAGATGTCATAATTTATGGGTTTTTTTTCTTTTATTTGTGTGTATGATAGTAGAAATACAATTTTAATATTCTCTGAACATTTTGTAAACTTTTAAAGACAGGGACTATGTCATCAATGGTGAAATGTTCATAGATGCATGATACCATTCAATTAGGAATATTGAATATATCAGGTCTTGAAATTCACCAAGGCCACCTAGGCCAGTGCCTAAATGCTTTGCTGCTCTTCAAAATTGTTAACTATTTCATTCAGATTTTTAATCAGTCCAAAGCAATTTTTGATTTTTTTTCTCTGAAATTGGATACTCTTAGAATTCTGAAGTTCAATTTCTGGGGTTGATACATGTATTCATATTGCAAATCAAGTGTGGTATGCATGATCTTATTATTAATATGCAATTTTGTTCATTTCAGATATGGTGGTGTGTGTATGAATCCTCCGCCTCCACAACTAGATATTGCAAACACGTTGTGGAATGTTATTGGAAGGTACGTTTTTTTACTTTCTTCATCAAAAACCGCTATTAACATTTTTCTCAATGATTCTGTTTAATTCCATTTGTCCCCCCTCCCTAATACAATTATTGAAATATGTTGAAATAATTCTAAATTTTTTTATTTCACTTCTTGCATGAAATCAAACATAAAACAGTGAAAACAACAATCATAGCATTCTAGTTGTGTCAAAACATTGTGCGATTCAAAACAAAAGTATATTTATATGCTATATACATTTGATAATGGTCAATTTTGATGAAGTAAAAGTATCTCATTGCCATCTTCCTCTGAAAAGTCAGAATTTTGACATTGAACTTTAAAAAAAAAAATTATTTTCAGAATTAAATTATTTGGTTTTGTGCATCAAATTTTCAGTCTGCTTTCATGCATTACATGAGATCTGGCAGTGAACACAAAACCATCTATTAATAAAGTGATTTTTCCTTGCACAGTTACTGTTAACCACTTGATTCTCGCTGCTTTTCCTGATTTAAAGATTTTATGGCATTCTTGAAGACAAAATTTTGTGAAAGCTGTTGACACTTTGTGTTGTAGAAATCCTGATTTTCATCATCATGCTACAACGTTTCCTGATTTTCGCTGACTAGCGTAATGCATGAAATTTGTTAAAAAATCATCTTTCGTGAAATTAAAGCAGTTAACAGTATTAAAGCAGCGAGTTGTCACCCGCACATGCGTTAGATGGCCATAGCGTGTCATTGTTTACAAACAAGTGTCTACCCATGAGCCTTTGCGTTTTTTTAGTGTGTGTTGTTATCGTCGCTTGGGACTCAATTTCCGCACGTGTGCAGCTGACGACCCTCCCACTTTAACACAATGCTATCCATGGTAAAGACAGATTATTAAATTCTGTATTTCAGTCTGTAACTCTAACTTTAATCCCAATCTCTGATACTTGTACTTTTCAACAAGACATCTACCAAATACAATTATTGAAATACGTTTTATTTTTTTGTAGAGTTCCCAGTTCTGGATGTAGAAAAGAAATCTTGGAATCTTACTGTTCTTACCATTACAATTTAGATGGCGGGTGTGTACCACCGGTATTACTACAACATCCCCAGGTAAACAGTATTTTGTGTTTTCTTTGAGTGGACGTGCGATGCAATACAGAGGTATTGGGTGTTATTTGAAGAGGCGCCAGTTGTATTTTACTGAAATGTCAGATGTACAAAATGTACTTATAATAGATGTTTTGAGATTAGCAAATCTGTTTTTGGCTGAAATCTGTGCATATAACAATTTGTATGTAAATTACATATTAATAACATTATTAGCTAGTTTTATGTTTTTTCTGTTGATCTCAAATTCATTTGGTATTAAGACTTTATTACAAGGACACTGTTACATTGTGAATATTTAATGACTAAGGGACGACGTCAAAAGATCGATGTCAGATAAAAAACTTATTTGCTTTAGTTTGAGGATGGCCTCAATAAGTTTCCATCCTACAAAAACGATTTTATTTTTTAATGAAGTAAAAAAAATCTTGGAGTATTTGTAGTTCGTTTTTTTTTCTATCCAATCATGGACAGAAATAACCGAAAAGGGAAAAAAAATGGTTTGGTTCGAATGTAAATTTGTGCGTCAAATGAGGTGCATTTGTAAAATCTTTTTACACCCACCCGACAACTAACTGCTATGCAATACTACTGTCCGATTATCAATTTGTATTTAATGGTGAATGTAGTCTGACGCCATGACCAATATTTATCAATTAAGTTTCAGTAGGGGGGTTTGGAAAAAAACTAAAGGAATTAAGTTTTTTATCCGACATCGATCTTTTGACGTCATCCCTAATTTGCATATTAATAATTAGGGACTTGTATATTTTATATTCTTCAGGATGGACAGTCTCTCTCAATGACCGACAAACTTAAATTTTCTTTCAAGAGTTTGCCAGAGCCCGGACACAGACCTGACTTAACAGAGCATTTAAAACGTAAGTTCTGCTGCGTTTAAGTTGCATACGAGATGTCTCACACACCCAGCTACGATTGGTTGAACAATGAGAGAAACTGTTCACCTTGAGATTAGTTGATCATTGCGTGAAGCCTGTTTGATATCAAGTTATATTTTCTGTTTTAAGGCTAGCTTACACTCTATTCCATTTATCTGACCAAACTGATAGGATTAATCTGATGGAAAAATAGATGTTCACATCTCAGATCAGATTTAATTTAATGAAATTAAACATGTCTAATTTTTAAAAATCTGATCAGACATCTGATTCTGCAGTTCACAAAGTCAGATTAATCTGATTAGATATATATTTTATAAATTATTCTTTATTGTACAAATACTATTGATGTTAGCCAATGTTACAGAATATTTTTTTTATGTTGCCCAAGAAAAAGATATCATATTATTGCATCTATAGAGGGCGCTCTAATCACATCACAACAAAGCTTTACTTGTGTATTTTAAACAATCGCAGCATATATACAGACTTTGTCTACAGAAGGCAATATGGCACTAATATATTGGATAATTTAAATTATTCTTTACTCTAGGATAGCTAAGAACTATATGTACGTCTTCACATATGCATGTGTCTCTCATCGCCATAGTAACCATACATTATAGTCTCCATATATTTCCAGTCACCATAGTCAGCGATACTGGCATCGTCACTTTATCAACATAGTTTAGCCAATTGTCATTTGAGCTGTTCAAAAAAACATAGTATCTTGCCTATCGATTACAGAATTTCATATTTTCTAGGTATCGTAATGTATATGGCAACCAATGGCTTGGCGCCTTCATATATAAGCGAAATGTTCAGTCCCATCTCCCAAGCCCACAAGTATAGTACACATTGCTCTCTTAAAAATAATTTATGCATTTCTAAATGGAAAACATCCATGGCCCCAGAGGACGTTTTGGTATAGAGGGGTAATGGAATGGAGTAACTTACCATCCTATATCAGAAATTCAGCCTCATTAGGCATTTTTAAGAAAACTTACAAAATATATCTTGAAAAAATTGTTGTAAATGGCTCAAGCCTATAGTGTGTATATTGTGTTTGTATATTTTGTTTCTACATTACTTTAATGTATATTGGCCTACCCTCTTTAAACAAAGTGTTAAAATTAAAATAAAAAATAGTAACCATTGTCAAGACTCAGCCATCATTGTTTACCACCTTGATACATTCTGGATGGACTGAATGTTCCATAATGATTTATTTTTCTCTTGGTGTATAAATAAACCTAATTTTCTGTTATTTTCAGTAATTTCCAGTCCATATGCAAGTCTAATTCCAGCCAGATTGGGATTTGCATTAATTGTACATGAGTACCCAGATACTGTGGTAAGTCAACACCCATCAAGAAAGCTTGAAATACGAATTTATCTAATCAAGTAGAATCTAATCTAATCAAGTAGAATCTAATCTAATCATATTGAATCATGTGTCCAATCAGACACTTAAAATTTTGTCTTCAACTGATGAGAAATTTGTAAAAAAAATGCAATACTATTTTCAATGCCCAAAATTTGTTTGTTTGAATTTCATTTGCTAACATTTTGAATGGTGTTCAAATGTTTATGTTGCTGTAATACGAAACACTGCTCAATCCACGGAATCTATTAAATATTTCAAATAATATTCTCATGACTCAAAAAAAAAGCTTTTAGATGCAACCAAAACAATATCTATATATAATTAAATGGAAATGGATAAATTGAAGCTGAACAAATCTGGCAGACGTCTTTAATTGCATATGAAAGCATTATATATATGTACAATATTATTAAATATATTACTATAATCATAAATCAGTTTCTGTTTATTTGTTTTGTTAGATCCAACTTTTGCAAGCTCTCTACCGACCACATTTCTTTTTCTGTGTACATGTTGATCAGAGAGCAGAAGAGATTCGACAAGTGAGTGTCAATTCGTTATATGGTGTTTCCCCACACACTGTTGTCACATTATCTCTGAGGCAAGATTCAAGGAAACTGCACCATCACCTAGCAACTGCTGTCCTCACATCTGAGTGTTTCCAGGGCATGTTCTGATTATAGATCTGCAATAATAACTTTACAATAAATAACCTCAGTAATTTTTTTACAATAAATAACCTATGTAATTTCTTTTTTTCTTTTTCTTTGACTGTTGTTCTATAGGACCTCATAGAAAGGACCCAGTCTTATAAGAACATTCACATATTACCCAGGCATAGGTCATTTGTTGCATCATGGGGTTCATATGAGATTGTAAGAGCAGAATTGGAGGTAAGAAATAACATACTATTATATAGACACCCTATTTACTGTACAACCTATTGTAATACTGGTACATACAAATAAATTACTTATGGGACTTTGGAAACATGTTCGGATAATCCATAATTCGGATAATCGGTGTTGGGATAATCGAGGTTTGACTGTAGCTACATGTAATTTTAGCAAATTTGAATCAATGCAAGAATTAACAGAATCTTAATTTAAGTGCCAACAATCTAATTGTGAAAATATACTTTATTTTAAATCTGCAACATCTTGAATTAGTGGAAATTGCAGATTAGGTAAAACAACATGCTAGTTGAAAGACAGGTTTTACAGTAAATTCTAACATACCAGCTTTATAAAGCTTGTTTGTAGTGGTTGATTACTCAACTGTGATGCCATCTGTTTCAGAAAAACTACAACAATAACAAAAATTTTTATTAAATGCTGGTTTAATTTATTTATTATTTTGTATTTGACTGATTATAGAAGTATAAACAAAAGCGTTTCAATTTTATTTTGAGACCTACAAAATAAATGTGATACTCCCATCTCATTTTCCAGTATTACAAGTAATATGTAAGATAAAAAGAAAACCTCCGTGTTCATACGCAATCAGAAAATGATGACTTATGGATTGACCTCTGTGCATCCATTCATGTGTTCATCAGTTCATCTGTTTAGACCTGTATCTTGGTCATGCAATGGCCAATCACATTAAAACTTCATACACACATACAAGGTTCCAAGATTTCCAATGTATGTTCTAAGTTTGAACAAAATCCATACAGGATCAAAATCTAAAAATAAAAGAAATGCAGGTTTTTGTTAACTGTTAACATTTGGCCATCTTGAATCAGATTATGAAGCGAATTTTGTTCTACAGATCAGATTCAGAATGGCCAACTGGTGGCCATTTTGTTCAAACAAATGCTGTATATATCTCTGACATGTCTGATCATTTTCAAACTTTATATACCAGGGGTTATACATAATTATGTATATATATCATCATATTCGAGATGGCTGCTTGGTTACCGTTTTAATGTTAAAAATATATCAAAATCAAGCATTTCTGCCATTCCTAACCCAGATCTTGTTTATACATGGATAGCTATTGTTCATCTTGGTACTTACATTGAACTTATAACATGACCTTAGATCAGATTAAAATTAGCTGAAAAATAGCACCATGTCTCTGACATACATTGACTGATCACAATCAAACTTTACAATATAATCGTCATATGATTTGTTTCATGTTCTGATTGAAGATGGCTGACTCATTTCAGTTTTCTTTACCATTGAACTAACAGGGACTATGTCATGACATAACTCATTCAATTTAAAGTCACAATGTATGTTGATAGATTAATGGTTTATTTTTATTTTCTGTTTGTTAGTGTTTTGAAGAACTATTACGAATGGGAGCCTGGGACTTTGTTATTAATCTAAGTGGCGCTGATTTACCAATAAGGAATGTAGATGACGTGGCTGCATTGCTGGCACCAGCTAGAGGTAGGTAGTTCCTGCAAGACGGAGCAGTTTTCTGCAAATGTATTGGAAATTCAACAGTTGAGCAGATGTTGTAAGTAGACATATGTCAACAGCTGCTGGTTACATGTAGCCTACTAATTAGGCACCCCCCAAAGGAAGAGGCATTAGCCATTAAACTCTGCAGTAGATTAGACATGACATCATAATGCTGCACCTGTTCTGTTCATCATGGAACATCTGGTACAAAAAAAAAATAGTTTTGTGAATAATGTGGATCAAAATTTCCTCTTTCATGGAAGTACACTAATATTTATATATATATAGACATGTTCTGTTATTACTGTGAAATGACTAATTTTCGCTGGGTTTAAATTTCGCTGATTTACCATTTCAGGCATATTCAGTGGGTTTTAAATTCATGGTTTTATCATTTAGATAATGTGTTCTATGCTAAATTTTACATATTCAGTGGGTTTTAATTTAGCGCATTTTCCAGTCAGCGAAATAAGAAAAAACTAAAACCCTGTGAATAATTTCCATTTCATCGTTGTATTACTCCCCAAAAATGATTAATTCCAAAATGAATGTCACTTGGCTCATCTTTTGTTTACAGGTCACACATTTCTTAGAAAGAATGGAAGGTGGCGAGATCGGGTACCAAAAGTCACCGACTTCACCGACTGGTATAGCTGCGATGCCCATGTTTACAATGCATCCTATAGAGGAGAGCGCCCTCAGTGGGCAGATATGCATAGTGCATCTCAGTGGGGGGTATATGCAAGGTAGGTTGAATGCGCATCAACTTCTGATTTTGAGGTTCTGACCATATTTGAAAATTATTCTATTTTTTTTTTATTTTTTCTTATTCAAAATATTGGCTATCGGCATACAGAAAATGAAAAAATACAATTGTATGGTTTCCATGGTGACAGTATTTCATAATATCTCGAAACTTAGGAAGTTATACGAGTCCTACTACTTTTGTTGTGTTTCCATGGAGATATTATTAAACTAATGGGTCTGCTGGTTAATGGTTTCACATTTTCACAATTGTGGTTTGTTGATTAATTGACTCAGAGAGTGTCACAATTTGTTCTGATCACTTCCATGACATTTGATTATGTGATGTGGCAGGGATGTTGTCTTTACTGCGTAGTCATGGTAACAATAATGATTGCGTCATCTGTGCATACTGATTTCGGTTGGTTGAATATGTGAGTTTCTAGTTACTTGGAATGTACATTATAACTGTCAAAGCTGTTTGTTGTCAATACATGTACTTCAGTGAACAGCTAGTACCCGGTATCTTTATTTAAGGAAATCATGGTTATCAAACGATGATATTACTATACATCCACTCATTTCAATGCTTTATCATGTTATGACCCCGGAATGACCCTTGTTGAAAGACGAAGCTTATGACAAGACAATCATGGCATGTTTATTTTTATACACTACATTCGAAACATTGACAGACACTTATCAAGAGTGCAATGTAAAATGACATCTGTGTGTGTACTGTTTTATGATATAAAGAATGGTATACTGTTCATAACACTGTAGGTAGGTGGGTGTGTGTGTGTAGGCGGGGGAGGGCTGGAGATGGGGGTAGGGTGGCGGATTATGGCTATTTGGTGAGGTGAGGTGAGGTGTGTTTTAGCTACAAACAAAATAAACTCACATTGCAACTTCAAATTATCATTGTCATGCTCTAATATAGACCAAGTGTAAAATGCCTTGAAATGTATTTCTCTCTTTTGTTTAAAACTCTACACTATTGGTCCTACTATGTATTAAGTTGCTTTAGAGTGTTTTTAGCTCCGCTGTCGACTTTGTCGAGCGGAGCTTATCATATGAGTGATTGTCCGTCGTCGTCGTCCGTCGTCGTCGTCCGTCGTCCGTGTCAATGTTTTACTTTTTCGACTTCTTCTTCTTCATGATGATATCTTCAATTCTCTAATTTTGGTGAATATTTTTGTCATTTTTGGTAAAAAATTAAATTTTCGACTTCTTGTTAAAAACCGCAAGTCCAATTGCTTTGATATTACATATATAGGTACTACATGTGGACCTCTCTCAGACTTGTTAATTTTGTAATGATATCATCAATTTTCTAATTTTGGTGAATATTTTTGTTATTTTTGGTAAAAAATTAAATTTTCGACTTCTTGTTAAAAACCGCAAGTCCAATTGCTTTGATATTACATATATAGGTACTACATGTGGACCTCTCTCAGATTTGTTCATTTTGTAATGATATCTTCAATTCTCGAATTTTGGTGAATATTTTTGTCATTTTTGGTAAAGTGATATTTTCAACTTCTTGTTAAAAACCGCAAGTCCAATTGCTTTGATATTACATATATAGGTACTACATGTGGACCTCTCTCAGATTTGTTCATTTTGTAATGATATCATCAATTCTCTAATTTTGGTGAATATTTTTGTCATTTTTGGTAAAAAATTATATTTTCGACTTCTTGTTAAAAACCGCAAGTCCAATTGCTTTGATATTACGTATATAGATACTACATGTGGTCCTCTCTCAGATTTGTTCATTTTGTAATGATATCTTTAATTCTCTAATTTTGGTGAATATTTTTGTCATTTTTGGTAAAAAGTGATATTTTAAACTTCTTGTTAAAAACCGCAAGTCCAATTGCTTTGATATTACATATATAGGTACTACATGTGGACCTCTCTCAGAGTTGTTCATTTTGTAATGATATCTTTAATTTTCTAATTTTGGTGAATATTTTTGTCATTTTTGGTAAAAAGTGATATTTTCAACTTCTTGTTAAAAAGCGCAAGTCCAATTGCTTTGATATTACATATATATGTACTACATGTGGACCACTCTCAAATTTGTTCATTTCATGATGATATCTTCAATTCTCTAATTTTGATGAATATTTTTGTCATTTTTGTAAAAAGTGATATTTTCGACTTCTTGTTAAAAACCACAATCGTTTATGGTGAAAAATTATATTTTTGAATTCTTGTTGAAAACAGCAAGTCCCATAGCATTGATACTATGCATATTGTTCATTTTCTAATGATATCTTCTGTTCTTTAATTGAAATGTGCATTGCTAACAGCGGAGCTATCTCAGCCGAGAGGCTGCTTGTTCAAAATTTGAATAACTTTTTCAATTTAATTTGTTGTTTGCATGGCTATTAAACCAATTGAAATTTAACTGTATGGAGTAGAACAATCTCTAGGAGTGTATATGCAATATAAATCACAGAATTTTCTAAAAATGGTATTTATTTTTTTTAATTTTTTTTAGAATATTCATATTCAGTAAATAATGTAGCATGTGGGAGTGTTGAAAGATTGTATGTGTAGCTCCCTTACTTTTCAAAACTATTTTTTACCTTGTCTAATCATTATAGATGATAGACAAGATATAGGGGAGGAAATGTCTGTCCTTGTTGTTGCTGTTGTCATTGACTCTGTCATAAAACTTTCTTGTGACAAACTTGGATATTAACCAGTTTCGAACCTCAGCCAAGTCTGATTATGGTACATGTTTTATATATATTTAAATGTCACTTAAAATTGTCAAATTTCGGAATCTTGTCAATCGCTATCAAATGTCAACCAGGTTTAATTTTGATGTAACTAGTCAAGATTTGGGGTAAAATTTGCTGAAATGAAGACATTTATACTGCTGTTAAAGAGAATTTAATGACAGTATTATAGTCTCCAAGATCGGTCTGTTAGATAAGTCTAGTAAACCAAAATGTTAAGTATATATAAAAAAAAAAGTGACAAGTGCAGTGTTTCCCACCTTTTTCAAATCTGGCTAGTATTTTATTTTGCTTAAATGCACTATTATTTGGGAACTTTTTTACAATTTGTGCTATATTATTTTATAAGGTACATGTAGATTAATATAGTATATGTAGTATTAATTCAGGAACACATTGTCTAGTATTTTTCTTGCTGATTTTTCTTAGATATGTTGCTGAATCATTATTTTTCAGGAACTTTCATCCAATTCAAATTATATTATTCTATGAGGAACATTGAGGTTAATACAGTATATTATTTTACGAATATAGATATTAATTAATTGTCTTTTTTAGCCCGTATTTTCCATTTAATATACTTAGATAATTTAATATTATTGCATTGTTTCAGAACTTTCATATTCACCTTCTCCATGAAAAACAAAAATTAAATCGTTAGTTTGCTGCTTATCCATACCTTTATTTAATCTAGGTTTTCAATAGACAAGGTTACAATAGTTACGCTATGTTTTCTTTTTACAGAGAATTTGTCTCATTTATTGTGTCTGAAGACCGTGGTCCAAACAATAATAAGCTCCAATATTTTGCACAAACTTGTATTATTCCTGATGAAAGTTACATGATGTCAAATCTCATGATATCACATCTTAGGTATGTACACTTCTTTATATCACACGTCTCATGATATCACATCTTAGGTATGTACACTTCTTTATATCACATGTCTCATGATATCACATCTTAGGTATGTACACTTCTTTATATCACACCTCATGATATCACATCTTAGGTATGTACACTTTATTATATCGCACCTCATGATATCACATCTTAGGTATGTACACTTTATTATATCGCACCTCATGATATCACATCTTAGGTATGTACACTTTATTATATCGCACATCTCATGATATCACATCTTAGGTATGTACACTTCTTTATATCACACCTCTCATGATATCACATCTTAGGCATGTACACTTCTTTATATCACACCTCATGATATCACATCTTAGGTATGTACACTTTATTATATCGCACCTCATGATATCACATCTTAGGTATGTACACTTCTTTATATCACACCTCATGATATCACATCTTAGGTATGTACACTTTATTATATCGCACCTCATGATATCACATCTTAGGTATGTACACTTCTTTATATCACACCTCATGATATCACATCTTAGGTATGTACACTTTATTATATCGCACCTCATGATATCACATCTTAGGTATGTACACTTTATTATATCGCACATCTCATGATATCACATCTTAGGTATGTACACTTTATTATATCGCACATCTCATGATATCACATCTTAGGTATGTACACTTCTTTATATCACACCTCTCATGATATCACATCTTAGGTATGTACACTTCTTTATATCACACCTCTCATGATATCACATCTTAGGTATGTACACTTCTTTATATCACACATCTCATGATATCATATCTTAAGTATGTACACTTCTTTATATCGCACCTCTCATGATATCACATCTTAGGTACCGGTATGTACACTTCTTTATATCGCACCTCATGATATCACATCTTAGGTATGTACACTTCTTTATATCACACCTCTCATGATATCACATCTTAGGTATGTACACTTCTTTATATCACACCTCTCATGATATCACATCTTAGGTATGTACACTTCTTTATATCACACATCTCATGATATCACATCTTAGGTATGTACACTTCTTTATATCACACCTCTCATGATATCACATCTTAGGTATGTACACTTCTTTATATACCACATCTCACTAAGCACATTTTATTGACCTACATGTAGCTTTAGTTTTGCTATTTTCACTGTTATGTAAAATGCATGTGAACAACAGGATAAAAATAGAACTCATTGTTTTCCAGCCAAGTTCATGAACTTAAAATTCCGTGAAATTACTCAAAACATCGAAATAGTGAAATTAAATGACAGTGTAAATAAATGGTTTTATAGCATTTCTGTCTTGACTTTACCATCATGTTGCCATGGTTATTCATTATTTTCAGAAATACTTATCTTCCTGGTCATCTACATTTTCTGAAGAACTTTGACAGTCGAGATGAATTTGGATTCTGTCGACATACAGATGATATTGATTTTTGTGGACAGGTATGTTAACCGAAACCATGGTAACCTTTGCTTTGTCTTAGGACCATGATCAATATTATTCAGTGACTATTGACGATCCTGACCAATTTCACCAAATGTCATTGAAATTCTGAAAAGAAGTCAATTCTACAGAGAATCTATATTCATTCCATAGAACATCAACACAAATTTACAGAAAATGTATTGAAAATCCACAAAAAAAAGTCATCGAAAAAATGTATTGAAATTCTATGCAAAGTCTAGAAATTCTATTGAAATTCTACAGAAATGTATAGAATTATATGGGAAATCTAAAAATTCTATTGAAAATATAAAGAATTTTTTGTAAGAGTTTCTTTGCAACTACTGTGAGATTTAAATTATAAAAAAAATGAATTTGATGATTAGAGATTAGAGATTGTAAAATCCAAGATAATATTGTGTTATTGTAAGAAACAGTATTTGAAAAATAGTATCAATCTGTTATCAAAAATGTGTCACATTTTCTTTAGCAACAAGAATACATCCGCATAATTATGGAACTATCTCCTGAAGAAAAACCTAAAACTGATCGTGATATACGACTCTTCATCAATGGTGAACTATTTGATTTCTACTGTCATTAATTTGTTCATCCATGCAAAACTTAACATAAATGGTTTATGTAACATTGAAGGGACCAGGAATATTTGAAATAGCTGATATGGTAAAAATTCAGGCCAGCTCTACTCACGCAATGTTTGCAAGAAAGTTTGATTATGATGTCACAAATGAAGTACGGCAACAAACGCTACAGTGGGCAAAGTATGGATTCTACGATAATCTACAAGCGGTCCTTGGAAAAGACATTTTAATGTATGTCACTGCAGATTGTTTTATCTTCTTTCTGTCTGTAGATCTTTTTTTCTATATTTTCATTCTTTTTTTATGTCTATCCAATCGCCTGTTCATTTGTCTGTTTCTGTTGATCTGTTTCCATTGATCCGTCTGTCTGTCAGTTTGATGTGCCTGAAATTAAACCGATTCAACTACATATAAAATAATGAAAAAGTTTTTTCCCAGCTGAGTACTCCCTCTAAATGCTCGTATTTTGCTGAAATTGGAAGCTCTCTAACCCAAAGCTTATTTATTCTTGTATGCCAAAAGGTTTCGTTGCAAAATAGAAGGAATTACATTCATGAGTATGAATATAACACTGAGTGTTTGTTCATGCTTTAGTGTGAAACTACAATGTCAAAATAAGTATGTCAACTTTCAAAATATATTTCTCAGCTGTGAAAATCATCTATCTACATGTTTCGTTCTCATTTTATTAATAAATTCTCACAAGTTACTGGATTGTCAGAGTCTTTGTAAACTTCAGTGAAGTACATTGTATATATTTTCAAATTTTTGTTACAGTGATTTGGTTGAAGTGACTTTAGCTCATCGCTATGGCAGCCTATGGAAGCAGAAAGTCAAGTTTGAAGGGATAAAGAAATGGAGACTTTTTCCTCAGTTTTATCATAGCAACGCCTGTTGTCGACCTTTATTTGGTACAAGAAATGCTGTTGTACATGAAGTTAGATACTGGCTTGATTTGAAAGTGGTCAGTTTTGGTCTTTATTTATTTCATAGAATTTTGTTGTTTTGGTAGTGCTACATATTATGAGTTTTTTCATCATACATTAAAAGTACCAGGAAGGTAAATAAAACTATTAAAAAAAAAACTAGGACAAACAGTTAGTTATTTTTTTTTTGATCATAAGAGTGATCAATATTTTATAATTTTTGGTATGTTTACATGTATTTCATAGATAGATACTATTCATATTGTTTTAAAAAAATTAACAAATATGGAATAAAATTAAAATGACATCTACTACAAAATGTAGTTTCCTAGAATGTATTTTTGGTTTAACTAAAACATTCAGCAGAACAGTTCCAAACTGTCTCATAGCTAAAACCAAATAGTACTACCATGGAAAAATGAATTACCTCCAGATCCCTATCCATATTCTATGATTCTATTGATGTTTTCCAGCCAAAATAAACACAGATTTTATCAATTTTTCAGGATTACATGTCTATATTTATAATTCAATAATAAATGCTAACATTTTGGTCAAAAAGAGACATATTCCGGACACTTTGACTCAAAAAAAAAGTATCCCATTTCAGAGACTTTTGTTCAAAAATAGACCCCATTCCAGACACATACATATTAAAAGCTTTCTAGAATGAATATTTAAATGATCATAAACATGTATATGGGTTGTCAGTTACTATTTGTGCTTTTCATAATGGAACATTTGATTGATTATTAGTTTATTACAAATTGATTTATTACTTCATAATGAACATTATAATAGACAAATTGCTTATTCATTTGATTCTGGGCCTGAGGGACTAACCATAAATTAGGAGGGGGGTCAGCACGGAGACAATTTTCGTACTAGTATGAATGACAAAAATCACTAGTGTCCCTCATTAGCTGGTTTATTCCCTGAGGCTTTTTCACTATTTTGTCAGATATTTTTAGGTGATAGGTTTGTTGTAAAACAAGACAGCGCCTGCATGTGACGTATTCCTGCAGCTTGTCTAGTCAATATAACACAGTTTTAATTGGTAAATGTGACTGACCTTTTTGTCAGCACTGTGTTATTTTTATGTCGTAATATATCACATACAGACGTCTTTATTCACTTGGATGCCGTGGCCAGTGTTTTCTGCAACTGTTTGGATTTTTGAAATTGACACTTAATTAAAGTTGTACGAGAATCCTAATCCTAGTTCTAAAGACACCTGCCGATTTGAACCCATTTAGACAGACCCCCAAATAAGGCCTTTAGATTGACTTCTGTGTTCATGCATGCATACGTGTGTGCATCTGTCAGTGCATTGCCACCTGTATCTTGGACATGTCTGGACCAATCATATTCAAACTTCATTTATGCATATCATACCGTATATTATGCACATCCATTGATATACGATCCAATTCAAGATGGCAGAATGGTGTCCTTTTTGTCTTAAAAACTACTGTTATGTGTTGATGGATTTCGTTCCAACTTGGTACGGACATTTTGGAAGCTTGATGTGTGTCATTTTTTTCTCTCACATCACATTCAAAATGACTGACTGAATGACATTTTGATCTCTATTAAAAAAAGTGACTCTGTAATGTCTTGCCATGACTTGTGTCTGCTATTTGAATTGAATGCGAATTCTTCATATAAATTTTTTTTATTTCTTCAGATCGAGTTTGATGGCAGCATTAACGGCTCAGCAAAATTACTTCGATCTTCTGTGGTACGTCATTTTATTTTTACTAAATATAAAATCAATATGTATTATAACTTTCATTCTCCGTATTATCATTTCACAAACTTCACAGCAGGACATAATGTCAGTATGTTTCTATGGCAACCTGACTTAATGACTAGCTTGAAGAAATAACATTGTCATCTTTTACACACATGCAGTTATTAAGTCGTGATAATCTGTGTCTGTCACTCCTAGATTCCTAAGGCACATTCAGAATGTTTTAGTGATGGTCACCTGAGGGCGCTGCAGTTATCTACTGTCGTGAAAGCTGCTGGTAAAGGCGGATGGTACGTATTCATGTCACTTTGTATATATTGATTTTACATAAAAATGTCAAAAATAGAGACTCTGCTTATATGCTGTGTGAGACACCAAACATTTTTTTTTCAGTTTTCTGTTCCAAGCACTTTGAATTTCAATTTCAAGTTAAAATCTTTACAGAGACATTACTAGAGACAGTTTCATCGTTAAATAAATCAACTGACAGATATCGTATTTGCTATGTTAGAAGCGCATCTTTATATAGAAGGACACATAAGCCAAAAATCACATTTCTTGTATGCTGGATTATTGTAATGTGACTTTTCAACCATAGACTCATCTCTCATTTGCATAAAAAGCATGCACTACACACATACTAATACTGTAAAATACATTATTTTAGCTGAAAAGATTTTTGGGTGTTTTGTATGGAATTTATTTTCACTGATTTCTGACAACTTGAATGTTAAATATAGGAAAAAAGGTATATTCGCTAGATTTTATTTTCACTGAATTATTCCTTCAGTGAAAATTTATTCCAAGCGAAAATAAAGTATTTTACAGTAAAGCAAATATGGTAGTGTTACAGTAGTTACAGTAGAATTTTTTGCCCCAGTGTAATTATTACTGCTACAAATTTCTTGATCTTCACTGACTTTCGAAATTTGTGAAATTCGAGCATTGTCTCGCTTGATTGCAATATAGTATTTACACTGTTTGTAAAAAAGTCTGCACATAACCCAGTGTGAGTTTGATGTAACTGAAAGGCAGGTGGTTGGTGTAAACAATCAATGGGGGTCCCATATCGAATAGGACGCGGCGTGACAACCACTGTTTAATATCTTACCAAACAAGTGTTCTGGCTTGTACACTACTTAGTGATGTTCTAAAAATAAATAAAAATAAAAATAAATAGGGTATCTGTATTGGAATGTATGTACATGTATACTCGTTGATAATGGTTCTCACTCGTAGGACCGTTGGATCTGTGATGGAGAAGGTGGCACAGACGTTTGTGCCATATGATGTTTCATCCACTGATACCATATACGTGAACGCTTTGTTTCGGATTCCCAGGAATGAAGACGAGGATGGTCGTAATCTAGCGTGCAGTGATGAAAACACCTTGAAACGTGAGTCAAATATTTGGAAATGTTAAATTAAAATGTTAAATTGTCGACAATAGAAATTTTCTTGATTTCGTAATTTGAGTTTGTGAGTGAACAGCTACTGTTACGACTCCCTGTTTAAAGGACATGGGTGAAATTCTCACTTTTACAAATTTAAAAAAAAAATTCTGATTCAGCTGGGTAATAGTATTATTAATTAAGATTGCTTGATACATTTTCCCAAACTTGTTGGGTTTGAAGTGGAAATGCAAGATTTGTTGTGTGCATGAGAAACGTTTTATCAACCATCATATTTTCATAAATAGGTCCTATTTTTTAATTTTTTTTTCAAAATAGAGTTCTAGACTTATTGTTTCATTACTTTGGGTTTTAAAAATAAAAAAACAGGTCATGTTTTAACTTTTCCCTCCATAGAGTCCCACGTATTAATCTATATACAGTAATATTATGTTGATCACAAAAAAATATGTTTGTACCATCATTTTTTTCCACATATGATCTTGAAAGGCAGTAAGCAATCTATTCGCAAAATATAAACAATATCCCAAAGACTTTTGTGAAACTGTATTGAGCAATCTTAACCCTGTTCATGTGACTGAACATTACATACTATCACTACAAGTGACACTTTCACAATATATGATAGTGGGCGTTGATGGTCAAGCAGTTCTTCTCATTCTTGTTAACTTGCTTGATTCAGTTGTATTAGAAATATTATTATTTGGTATTAGAAATATCTCATTGCTAACAAACACTCTCAATGAATGAGACGTTTTTTTTGACTGGATGCGATGTCATGACTGTTACACTTTGAAATACATATTTCTTTTATTATAGGCTATGGAGTCAATCCACGCAATAAAAACTACAACTATGCCAGGTTTCCTCTAATTGGAACGGAAACCCTAGATTTTAATGCCACCCTTATTGAGCCATCTGGCAAAGCACGGTGTATGAGAACTATGAAGTTTACACACAGCAGAGCGGCGCCCGAAAAGGAAACACTTGGCAAAAAAACTAAAGTATGTGAACAATTTGCATGTCATTATGACATACCGGTATTTTAGAAACAAAATGTGTCTGTTTTGTTCTTTGTCTTCATGTTCAGATGGGGGCAATTACGCAATAGTTGCAGGGGATTGTGGGTACAATATGGCCATATCAAGCAATTACAAATTGTGTCCGTCATTACACATGCAGTGGATGTGTTCATTTTATTGCAAAATTTCAGATATTCTATTTGTCAGACATGTTATGTCCAAATTGATGTTGTTTATTTCATAACTGTATTTTTATAATGTTTTAAATTTTTTATTTTGGAACAATTAAAAATGATTTCTCAAAATGAAAACCGAATAATTGCTACACCTGCTGAATTTCCAGCAGAAGTCGCTAATTGTTAAATCTCAGATGTAAAAAAAAAAAGACATATCACAACATGTCAGAATTCAGTAGATGAGCAGAGCTTAAATAGTTTCTCTATGGTTTTTATGTCAGAATTTAGTAGATGGGCAATGCTTAAATAGTTTCTTTATGGTTTTCATGTCAGAATTTAGTAGATGGGCAAGGCTTAAATAATTTCTCTATGTTTTATGTCAGAATTCAGTAGATGGGCAAGGCTCAAAAAAGTTCTTTATGTTTTTTATGTCAGAATTCAGTAGATGGGCATGGCTCAAATACTTTCTCTATGTTTTTTATGTCAGAATTCAGTAGATGGGCAAGGCTCAAATAAGTTCTCTATGTTTTTTATGTCATAGTTTAGTAGATGGACAAGGCTTAAATAGTTTCTCTATGTTTTTTTTCTTAGGCTCCACCCGACACCACAACATTCACCAATTCATTCTCTCACTGTGGATACATTGAAGAAGGTTTATGGACGTTAAGTTTCACCCAGCAAGGAGTATCTGATCCATTTCAGTACAGAGCAAGTGTTTATATCGTTCGTGCTACAGATGTAAAAACAGTGAAAAGTATGTATTTTATATTTTCCTGGTTGTACAATTAATTCTTAGTTGTCCTGCAGTGACAGGCTTATTTATGAGCATTTGATTCTTGCTGTCTACAATCGTTTAAGTGTCCCTCTTGCTGTTCTTGCTGCTATGTATGCGCTGTCAGGTACATGCCATGTCTGTATTGTGCATTAATATATTGTGTGCTATTTTATCTTTTACAAGTTCTAAGGGGTGATCTCATATTCAAACACTTGGGGCAAACCTATGTTAACCCAAACCGTCCGCATAAAGCCCAATTTTGTGGTTTTAAAGTTTAGACAATAGACAGTGTGTCCCAAGATGGCCGCACGAATTTGCATAAAAACAGTGATTCAAACCAATCTCGTTCCCTCCCTTCAAGCTGTATATTTTTAGGATTGACAGTTTACGTTGATTTTTCAAGACCAGATAAAATAAAATGTGTAGATTTATTTGTGTGCAAGCTTCATTCACAGTGCGTCTTGCCTAAAAAAACACTCTTCCAAATACCGGTGAAAAGAGTTCTGAATAAATTGTTTTGTTTTGACATATTGTGAACACCACACTTAATACAATGAAATCTTGTAAACACCACATTTAATACGATGAAATCTTGTAAACACCACACTTAATACGATGAAATCTTGTAAACACCACACTTAATACGATGAAATCTTGTAAACACCACACTTAATACGATGAAATCTTGTAAACACCACACTTAATACGATGAAATCTTGTAAACACCACACTTAATACGATGAAATCTTGTAAACACCACACTTAATACGATGAAATCTTGTAAACACCACACTTAATACGATGAAATCTTGTAAACACCACACTTAATACGATGAAATCTTGTAAACACCACACTTAGTACAATGAAATCTTGTAAACACCACACTTAATACAGTGAAAACTTGTAAACACCACACTTAATATAATGAAATCTTGTAAACACCACACTTAACACAATGAAATCTTGTAAACACCACACTTAATACAATGGAATTTTATAAACATACCACTTAATATAATGAAAACTTGTAAACACCACACTTAATACAATGAAATCTTGTAAACACCACACTTAACACAATGGAATCTTGTAAACACCACACTTAATACAATGGAATTTTATAAACATACCACTTAATATAATGAAAACTTGTAAACACCACACTTAATACAATGAAATCTTGTAAACACCACACTTAATATAATGAAATCTTGTAAACACCACACTTAATACGATGAAATCTTGTAAACACCACACTTAACACAATGAAATCTTGTAAACACCACACTTAACACAATGAAATCTTGTAAACACCACACTTAATATAATGAAATCTTGTAAACACCACACTTAATACAATGAAATCTTGTAAACACCACACTTAATACAATGAAATCTTGTAAACACCACACTTAACACAATGAAATCTTGTAAACACCACACTTAATACAATGGAATTTTATAAACATACATACCACTTAATATAATGAAAACTTGTAAACACCACACTTAATACAATGAAATCTTGTAAACACCACACTTAACACAATGAAATCTTGTAAACACCACACTTAATACAATGGAATTTTATAAACATACCACTTAATACAATGAAAACTTGTAAACACCACACTTAGTACAATGAAATCTTGTAAACACCACACTTAATATAATGAAAACTTGTTAACACCACACTTAACACAATGAAATCTTGTAAACACCACACTTAATATAATGAAATCTTGTAAACACCACACTTAACACAATGAAATCTTGTAAACACCACACTTAATACAATGGAATTTTATAAACATACCACTTAATACAATGAAAACTTGTAAACACCACACTTAGTACAATGAAATCTTGTAAACACCACACTTAATATAATGAAAACTTGTTAACACCACACTTAACACAATGAAATCTTGTAAACACCACACTTAATACAATGGAATTTTATAAACATACCACTTAATACAATGAAAACTTGTAAACACCACACTTAGTACAATGAAATCTTGTAAAC
This sequence comes from Saccoglossus kowalevskii, assembly GCF_978046115.1. Taxonomy (NCBI): domain Eukaryota; kingdom Metazoa; phylum Hemichordata; class Enteropneusta; family Harrimaniidae; genus Saccoglossus; species Saccoglossus kowalevskii. The sequence goes on along the minus strand of NC_140650.1, from coordinate 10,906,729 downwards.
ACCACACTTAATATAATGAAATCTTGTAAACACCACACTTAACACAATGAAATCTTGTAAACACCACACTTAATACAATGGAATTTTATAAACATACCACTTAATATAATGAAAACTTGTAAACACCACACTTAATACAATGAAATCTTGTAAACACCACACTTAACACAATGAAATCTTGTAAACACCACACTTAATACAATGGAATTTTATAAACATACCACTTAATATAATGAAAACTTGTAAACACCACACTTAATACAATGAAATCTTGTAAACACCACACTTAACACAATGAAATCTTGTAAACACCACACTTAATACAATGGAATTTTATAAACATACCACTTAATACAATGAAAACTTGTAAACACCACACTTAGTACAATGAAATCTTGTAAACACCACACTTAATATAATGAAAACTTGTTAACACCACACTTAATACAATGAAATCTTGTAAACACCACACTTAACACAATGAAATCTTGTAAACACCACACTTAACACAATGAAATCTTGTAAACACCACACTTAATATAATGAAATCTTGTAAACACCACACTTAATACAATGAAATCTTGTAAACGCCACACTTAATACGATGAAATCTTGTAAACACCACACTTAACGCAATGAAATCTTGTAAACACCACACTTAATACAATGGAATTTTATAAACATACCACTTAATATAATGAAAACTTGTAAACACCACACTTAATATAATGAAATCTTGTAAACACCACACTTAGTACAATGAAATCTTGTAAACACCACACTTAGTACAATGAAATCTTGTAAACACCACACTTAATACAATGAAATCTTGTAAACACCACACTTAATACAATGAAATCTTGTAAACACCACACTTAATACAATGAAATCTTGTAAACGCCACACTTAATACGATGAAATCTTGTAAACACCACACTTAGTACAATGAAATCTTGTAAACACCACACTTAACACAATGAAATCTTGTAAACACCACACTTAATACAATGGAATTTTATAAACATACCACTTAATACAATGAAAACTTGTAAACACCACACTTAGTACAATGAAAACTTGTAAACACCACACTTAGTACAATGAAATCTTGTAAACACCACACTTAATATAATGAAAACTTGTTAACACCACACTTAATACAATGAAATCTTGTAAACACCACACTTAATACAATGAAATCTTGTAAACACCACACTTAACACAATGAAATCTTGTAAACACCACACTTAACACAATGAAATCTTGTAAACACCACACTTAATATAATGAAATCTTGTAAACACCACACTTAATACAATGAAATCTTGTAAACACCACATTTAATACAGTGAAATCTTGTAAACACCACACTTAGTACAATGAAATCTTGTAAACACCACACTTAATATAATGAAATCTTGTAAACACCACACTTAATACAGTGAAAACTTGTAAACACCACACTTAATATAATGAAATCTTGTAAACACCACACTTAATACAATGAAATCTTGTAAACACCACACTTAATACAATGAAATCTTGTAAACACCACACTTAGTACAATGAAATCTTGTAAACACCACACTTAATACAATGAAATCTTGTAAACACCACACTTAATACAATGGAATTTTATAAACATACCACTTAATATAATGAAAACTTGTTAACACCACACTTAATACAATGAAATCTTGTAAACACCACACTTAACACAATGAAATCTTGTAAACACCACACTTAATACAATGGAATTTTATAAACATACATACCACTTAATATAATGAAAACTTGTAAACACCACACTTAATACAATGAAATCTTGTAAACACCACACTTAACACAATGAAATCTTGTAAACACCACACTTAATACAATGGAATTTTATAAACATACCACTTAATACAATGAAAACTTGTAAACACCACACTTAGTACAATGAAAACTTGTAAACACCACACTTAGTACAATGAAATCTTGTAAACACCACACTTAATATAATGAAATCTTGTAAACACCACACTTAATACGATGAAATCTTGTAAACACCACACTTAACACAATGAAATCTTGTAAACACCACACTTAATATAATGAAATCTTGTAAACACCACACTTAATACAATGAAATCTTGTAAACACCACACTTAATACAATGAAATCTTGTAAACACCACACTTAACACAATGAAATCTTGTAAACACCACACTTAATACAATGGAATTTTATAAACATACATACCACTTAATATAATGAAAACTTGTAAACACCACACTTAATACAATGAAATCTTGTAAACACCACACTTAACACAATGAAATCTTGTAAACACCACACTTAATACAATGGAATTTTATAAACATACCACTTAATACAATGAAAACTTGTAAACACCACACTTAGTACAATGAAATCTTGTAAACACCACACTTAATATAATGAAAACTTGTTAACACCACACTTAACACAATGAAATCTTGTAAACACCACACTTAATATAATGAAATCTTGTAAACACCACACTTAACACAATGAAATCTTGTAAACACCACACTTAATACAATGGAATTTTATAAACATACCACTTAATACAATGAAAACTTGTAAACACCACACTTAGTACAATGAAATCTTGTAAACACCACACTTAATATAATGAAAACTTGTTAACACCACACTTAACACAATGAAATCTTGTAAACACCACACTTAATACAATGGAATTTTATAAACATACCACTTAATACAATGAAAACTTGTAAACACCACACTTAGTACAATGAAATCTTGTAAACACCACACTTAATATAATGAAATCTTGTAAACACCACACTTAACACAATGAAATCTTGTAAACACCACACTTAATACAATGGAATTTTATAAACATACCACTTAATATAATGAAAACTTGTAAACACCACACTTAATACAATGAAATCTTGTAAACACCACACTTAACACAATGAAATCTTGTAAACACCACACTTAATACAATGGAATTTTATAAACATACCACTTAATATAATGAAAACTTGTAAACACCACACTTAATACAATGAAATCTTGTAAACACCACACTTAACACAATGAAATCTTGTAAACACCACACTTAATACAATGGAATTTTATAAACATACCACTTAATACAATGAAAACTTGTAAACACCACACTTAGTACAATGAAAACTTGTAAACACCACACTTAGTACAATGAAATCTTGTAAACACCACACTTAATATAATGAAAACTTGTTAACACCACACTTAATACAATGAAATCTTGTAAACACCACACTTAACACAATGAAATCTTGTAAACACCACACTTAACACAATGAAATCTTGTAAACACCACACTTAATATAATGAAATCTTGTAAACACCACACTTAATACAATGAAATCTTGTAAACGCCACACTTAATACGATGAAATCTTGTAAACACCACACTTAACGCAATGAAATCTTGTAAACACCACACTTAATACAATGGAATTTTATAAACATACCACTTAATATAATGAAAACTTGTAAACACCACACTTAATATAATGAAATCTTGTAAACACCACACTTAGTACAATGAAATCTTGTAAACACCACACTTAGTACAATGAAATCTTGTAAACACCACACTTAATACAATGAAATCTTGTAAACACCACACTTAATACAATGAAATCTTGTAAACACCACACTTAATACAATGAAATCTTGTAAACGCCACACTTAATACGATGAAATCTTGTAAACACCACACTTAGTACAATGAAATCTTGTAAACACCACACTTAACACAATGAAATCTTGTAAACACCACACTTAATACAATGGAATTTTATAAACATACCACTTAATACAATGAAAACTTGTAAACACCACACTTAGTACAATGAAAACTTGTAAACACCACACTTAGTACAATGAAATCTTGTAAACACCACACTTAATATAATGAAAACTTGTTAACACCACACTTAATACAATGAAATCTTGTAAACACCACACTTAATACAATGAAATCTTGTAAACACCACACTTAACACAATGAAATCTTGTAAACACCACACTTAACACAATGAAATCTTGTAAACACCACACTTAATATAATGAAATCTTGTAAACACCACACTTAATACAATGAAATCTTGTAAACACCACACTTAATACAATGAAATCTTGTAAACACCACATTTAATACAGTGAAATCTTGTAAACACCACACTTAGTACAATGAAATCTTGTAAACACCACACTTAATATAATGAAATCTTGTAAACACCACACTTAATACAGTGAAAACTTGTAAACACCACACTTAATATAATGAAATCTTGTAAACACCACACTTAATACAATGAAATCTTGTAAACACCACACTTAATACAATGAAATCTTGTAAACACCACACTTAGTACAATGAAATCTTGTAAACACCACACTTAATACAATGAAATCTTGTAAACACCACACTTAATACAATGGAATTTTATAAACATACCACTTAATATAATGAAAACTTGTTAACACCACACTTAATACAATGAAATCTTGTAAACACCACACTTAACACAATGAAATCTTGTAAACACCACACTTAATACAATGGAATTTTATAAACATACATACCACTTAATATAATGAAAACTTGTAAACACCACACTTAATACAATGAAATCTTGTAAACACCACACTTAACACAATGAAATCTTGTAAACACCACACTTAATACAATGGAATTTTATAAACATACCACTTAATACAATGAAAACTTGTAAACACCACACTTAGTACAATGAAATCTTGTAAACACCACACTTAATATAATGAAAACTTGTTAACACCACACTTAACACAATGAAATCTTGTAAACACCACACTTAATACAATGGAATTTTATAAACATACCACTTAATACAATGAAAACTTGTAAACACCACACTTAGTACAATGAAATCTTGTAAACACCACACTTAATATAATGAAATCTTGTAAACACCACACTTAACACAATGAAATCTTGTAAACACCACACTTAATACAATGGAATTTTATAAACATACCACTTAATATAATGAAAACTTGTAAACACCACACTTAATACAATGAAATCTTGTAAACACCACACTTAACACAATGAAATCTTGTAAACACCACACTTAATACAATGGAATTTTATAAACATACCACTTAATACAATGAAAACTTGTAAACACCACACTTAGTACAATGAAAACTTGTAAACACCACACTTAGTACAATGAAATCTTGTAAACACCACACTTAATATAATGAAAACTTGTTAACACCACACTTAACACAATGAAATCTTGTAAACACCACACTTAACACAATGAAATCTTGTAAACACCACACTTAATATAATGAAATCTTGTAAACACCACACTTAATACAATGAAATCTTGTAAACGCCACACTTAATACGATGAAATCTTGTAAACACCACACTTAACGCAATGAAATCTTGTAAACACCACACTTAATACAATGGAATTTTATAAACATACCACTTAATATAATGAAAACTTGTAAACACCACACTTAATATAATGAAATCTTGTAAACACCACACTTAGTACAATGAAATCTTGTAAACACCACACTTAATACAATGAAATCTTGTAAACACCACACTTAATACAATGAAATCTTGTAAACACCACACTTAGTACAATGAAATCTTGTAAACACCACACTTAATACAATGAAATCTTGTAAACACCACACTTAATACGATGAAATCTTGTAAACACCACACTTAGTACAATGAAATCTTGTAAACACCACACTTAACACAATGAAATCTTGTAAACACCACACTTAATACAATGGAATTTTATAAACATACCACTTAATACAATGAAAACTTGTAAACACCACACTTAGTACAATGAAAACTTGTAAACACCACACTTAGTACAATGAAATCTTGTAAACACCACACTTAATATAATGAAAACTTGTTAACACCACACTTAATACAATGAAATCTTGTAAACACCACACTTAACACAATGAAATCTTGTAAACACCACACTTAACACAATGAAATCTTGTAAACACCACACTTAATATAATGAAATCTTGTAAACACCACACTTAATACAATGAAATCTTGTAAACACCACACTTAATACAGTGAAATCTTGTAAACACCACACTTAGTACAATGAAATCTTGTAAACACCACACTTAATATAATGAAATCTTGTAAACACCACACTTAATACAGTGAAAACTTGTAAACACCACACTTAATATAATGAAATCTTGTAAACACCACACTTAATACAATGAAATCTTGTAAACACCACACTTAATACAATGAAATCTTGTAAACACCACACTTAGTACAATGAAATCTTGTAAACACCACACTTAATACAATGAAATCTTGTAAACACCACACTTAATACAATGGAATTTTATAAACATACCACTTAATATAATGAAAACTTGTAAACACCACACTTAATATAATGAAATCTTGTAAACACCACACTTAGTACAATGAAATCTTGTAAACACCACACTTAATATAATGAAATCTTGTAAACACCACACTTAATACAGTGAAAACTTGTAAACACCACACTTAATATAATGAAGTCTTGTAAACACCACACTTAATACAGTGAAAACTTGTAAACACCACACTTAATATAATGAAATCTTGTAAACACCACACTTAGTACAATGGAATCTTGTACACACTTAGTACAATAGAATCGTGTACACACTTAATATAATGATATCTTGTAAACACCACACTTAGTACAATGGAATCTTGTACACACTTAATATAATGAAATCTTGTAAACATCCCACTTAGTACAATGAAATCTTGTAAACATCATATTTTCATCAGACATGTAGTATTACTCAAATTCATTTAATTCTGTCATAGATACACCTTTAAGTTTATGGCATGTTGAAGAGATCACCAGACTACCTGAAAGTGGTGAATTTTATGACGTTGACACAAGCCTTGAACCCTTTGAAGATTTTTATGGCAATGATGTTGCAGTAGCCAACATGCCAGGAGATGATAACTATGGAAATGAGGGAGGAGTTCATATCTTGAAAAGAAATTATTTACATAAAATGCCAAATGAAGACATTGCAAACAATCCAGATACTTGGGTGCGGCGGGCAATGGGTAACAGAGACGAAAGACTCAATGTGCTTGATGGTCTAGGAAAACAAATAAATGGTGCCAGTGAAAACAAGTAAGTTATTATATTTTGATTTCATCATATATTGCACTGGGTCTGATCCCATCATGTATTGCACTGGGTCTGATCCCATCATGTATTGCACTGGGTCTGATCCCATCATGCATTGCACTGGGTTTCATCCCATCATACAATGCACTGGGTTGATCCCATCATACAATGCACTGGGTTGATCCCATCATACAATACACTGGGTTGATCCCATCATATAATGCATTGGGTTTGATCCCATCATGTATTGCATTGGGTTTGATCCCATCATGTATTGCATTGGGTTTGATCCCATCATTGTATTGCACTGGGTTTGATCCCATCATGTATTGCACTGGGTTTGATCCCATCATGTATTGCACTGGGTTTGATCCCATCATGTATTGCACTGGGTTTGATCCCATCATGTATTGCACTGGGTTTGATCCCATCATGTATTGCACTGGGTTTGATCCCATCATGTATTGCACTGGGTTTGATCCCATCATGTATTGCACAGGGTTTGATCCCATCATCTATTGCGCTGGGTTTGATCCCATCATGTATTGCGCTGGGTCTGATCCCATCATGTCTTGCACTGGGTCTGATCCCATCATGTATTGCACTGGGTTTGATCCCATCATGTATTGCACTGGGTTTGATCCCATCATGTATTGCACTGGGTTTGATCCCATCATGTATTGCACTGGGTTTGATCCCATCATGTATTGCACTGGGTTTGATCCCATCATGTATTGCACTGGGTTTGATCCCATCATGTATTGCACTGGGTTTGATCCTATCATGTATTGCACTGGGTTTGATCCCATCATGTATTGCACTGGGTTTGATCCCATCATGTATTGCATTGGGTTTGATCCCATCGTACAATGCACAGGGTCGCATTCTGTCATTAATGTAAATTTTGAGTAAGATGAATTCAACTGAAATTAATTGCATAACAACCATGTTCTCTTTTATTACAGGAAAAATAGTGTTTTTATGCTGGTATCGAAGTTCACATTTATATCAGTGGTTCTTTTTATAGTCATTAACAAGTAAGTACATTTTATTTATGGCACAGTTTACCAGACTAGCATTATTTTAACTTACAGACTGTGGTGCTGTGCTGGCTCAGTGTCCACTCACTCACAGACTGAGGTGCTGTGCTGGCTCAGTGTCCACTCACTCACAGACTGAGGTGCTGGGCTGGCTCAGTGTCCACTCACTCACAGACTGAGGTGCTGTGCTGGCTCAGTGTCCACTCACTCACAGACTGAGGTGCTGGGCTGGCTCGTGTCCACTCACTCACAGACTGAGGTGCTGGGCTGGCTCGTGTCCACTCACTCACAGACTGAGGTGCTGTGTTGGCTCAGTGTCACTCACTCACAGACTGAGGTGCTGGGCTGGCTCGTGTCCACTCACTCACAGACTGAGGTGCTATGTTGGCTCAGTGTCCACTCACTCACAGACTGAGGTGCTGGGCTGGCTCGTGTCCACTCACTCACAGACTGAGGTGCTATGTTGGCTCAGTGTCCACTCACTCACAGACTGAGGTGCTGTGCTGGCTCAGTGTCCACTCACTCACAGACTGAGGTGCTGTGCTGGCTCAGTGTCCACTCACTCACAGACTGAGGTGCTGTGCTGGCTCAGTGTCCACTCACTCACAGACTGCGGTGCTGTGTTGGCTCAGTGTCCACTCACTCACAGACTGGGGTGCTGTGCTGGCTCAGTGTCCACTCACTCACAGACTGAGGTGCTGGGCTGGCTCAGTGTCCACTCACTCACAGACTGAGGTGCTGTGCTGGCTCAGTGTCCACTCACTCACAGACTGAGGTGCTGGGCTGGCTCGTGTCCACTCACTCACAGACTGAGGCGCTGGGCTGGCTCGTGTCCACTCACTCACAGACTGAGGTGCTGTGTTGGCTCAGTGTCACTCACTCACAGACTGAGGTGCTGGGCTGGCTCGTGTCCACTCACTCACAGACTGAGGTGCTATGTTGGCTCAGTGTCCACTCACTCACAGACTGAGGTGCTGGGCTGGCTCGTGTCCACTCACTCACAGACTGAGGTGCTATGTTGGCTCAGTGTCCACTCACTCACAGACTGAGGTGCTGTGCTGGCTCAGTGTCCACTCACTCACAGACTGAGGTGCTGTGCTGGCTCAGTGTCCACTCACTCACAGACTGAGGTGCTGTGCTGGCTCAGTGTCCACTCACTCACAGACTGCGGTGCTGTGTTGGCTCAGTGTCCACTCACTCACAGACTGGGGTGCTGTGCTGGCTCAGTGTCCACTCACTCACAGACTGAGGTGCTGTGCTGGCTCAGTGTCCACTCACTTACAGACTGAGGTGCTGTGCTGGCTCAGTGTCCACTCACTCACAGACTGCGGTGCTGTGTTGGCTCAGTGTCCACTCACTCACAGACTGAGGTGCTGTGCTGGCTCAGTGTCCACTCACTCACAGACTGAGGTGCTGTGCTGGCTCAGTGTCCACTCACTCACAGACTGAGGTGCTGTGCTGGCTCAGTGTCCACTCACTCACAGACTGAGGTGCTGTGCTGGCTCAGTGTCCACTCACTCACAGACTGCGGTGCTGTGTTGGCTCAGTGTCCACTCACTCACAGACTGGGGTGCTGTGCTGGATCAGTGTCCACTCACTCACAGACTGAGGTGCTGTGCTGGCTCAGTGTCCACTCACTTACAGACTGAGGTGCTGTGCTGGCTCAGTGTCCACTCACTCACAGACTGCGGTGCTGTGTTGGCTCAGTGTCCACTCACTCACAGACTGCGGTGCTGGGCTGGCTCAGTGTCCACTCACTCACAGACTGAGGTGCTGTGTTGGCTCAGTGTCCACTCACTCACAGACTGCGGTGCTGTGTTGGCTCAGTGTCCACTCATTCACAGACTGCGGTGCTGTGTTGGCTCAGTGTCCACTCACTCACAGACTGCAGTGCTGTGTTGGCTCAGTGTACACTCACTCCCAGACTGAGGTGCTGTGTTGGCTCAGTGTCTACTCACTCACAGACTGAGGTGCTGTGCTGGCTCAGTGGCACTCACTCACAGACTGAGGTGCTGTGCTGGCTCAGTGTCTACTCACTCACAGACTGAGGTGCTGGGTTGGCTCAGTGTCCACTCACTCACAGACTGCGGTGCTGTGTTGGCTCAGTGTCTACTCACTCACAGACTGAGGTGCTGTGTTGGCTCAGTGTCACTCACTCACAGACTGAGGTGCTGTGCTGGCTCAGTGTCCACTCACTCACAGACTGAGGTGCTGTGTTGGCTCAGTGTCACTCACTCACAGACTGAGGTGCTGGGCTGGCTCGTGTCCACTCACTCACAGACTGAGGTGCTATGTTGGCTCAGTGTCCACTCACTCACAGACTGAGGTGCTGGGCTGGCTCGTGTCCACTCACTCACAGACTGAGGTGCTATGTTGGCTCAGTGTCCACTCACTCACAGACTGAGGTGCTGTGCTGGCTCAGTGTCCACTCACTCACAGACTGAGGTGCTGTGCTGGCTCAGTGTCCACTCACTCACAGACTGAGGTGCTGTGCTGGCTCAGTGTCCACTCACTCACAGACTGCGGTGCTGTGTTGGCTCAGTGTCCACTCACTCACAGACTGGGGTGCTGTGCTGGCTCAGTGTCCACTCACTCACAGACTGAGGTGCTGTGCTGGCTCAGTGTCCACTCACTTACAGACTGAGGTGCTGTGCTGGCTCAGTGTCCACTCACTCACAGACTGCGGTGCTGTGTTGGCTCAGTGTCCACTCACTCACAGACTGAGGTGCTGTGCTGGCTCAGTGTCCACTCACTCACAGACTGAGGTGCTGTGCTGGCTCAGTGTCCACTCACTCACAGACTGAGGTGCTGTGCTGGCTCAGTGTCCACTCACTCACAGACTGAGGTGCTGTGCTGGCTCAGTGTCCACTCACTCACAGACTGCGGTGCTGTGTTGGCTCAGTGTCCACTCACTCACAGACTGGGGTGCTGTGCTGGATCAGTGTCCACTCACTCACAGACTGAGGTGCTGTGCTGGCTCAGTGTCCACTCACTTACAGACTGAGGTGCTGTGCTGGCTCAGTGTCCACTCACTCACAGACTGCGGTGCTGTGTTGGCTCAGTGTCCACTCACTCACAGACTGCGGTGCTGGGCTGGCTCAGTGTCCACTCACTCACAGACTGAGGTGCTGTGTTGGCTCAGTGTCCACTCACTCACAGACTGCGGTGCTGTGTTGGCTCAGTGTCCACTCATTCACAGACTGCGGTGCTGTGTTGGCTCAGTGTCCACTCACTCACAGACTGCAGTGCTGTGTTGGCTCAGTGTACACTCACTCCCAGACTGAGGTGCTGTGTTGGCTCAGTGTCTACTCACTCACAGACTGAGGTGCTGTGCTGGCTCAGTGGCACTCACTCACAGACTGAGGTGCTGTGCTGGCTCAGTGTCTACTCACTCACAGACTGAGGTGCTGGGTTGGCTCAGTGTCCACTCACTCACAGACTGCGGTGCTGTGTTGGCTCAGTGTCTACTCACTCACAGACTGAGGTGCTGTGTTGGCTCAGTGTCACTCACTCACAGACTGAGGTGCTGTGCTGGCTCAGTGTCCACTCACTCACAGACTGAGGTGCTGTGCTGGCTCAGTGTCCACTCACTCACAGACTGAGGTGCTGTGCTGGCTCAGTGTCCACTCACTCACAGACTGAGGTGCTGTGCTGGCTCAGTGTCCACTCACTCACAGACTGCGGTGCTGTGTTGGCTCAGTGTCCACTCACTCACAGACTGGGGTGCTGTGCTGGCTCAGTGTCCACTCACTCACAGACTGAGGTGCTGGGCTGGCTCAGTGTCCACTCACTCACAGACTGAGGTGCTGTGCTGGCTCAGTGTCCACTCACTCACAGACTGAGGTGCTGGGCTGGCTCGTGTCCACTCACTCACAGACTGAGGCGCTGGGCTGGCTCGTGTCCACTCACTCACAGACTGAGGTGCTGTGTTGGCTCAGTGTCACTCACTCACAGACTGAGGTGCTGGACTGGCTCGTGTCCACTCACTCACAGACTGAGGTGCTATGTTGGCTCAGTGTCCACTCACTCACAGACTGAGGTGCTGGGCTGGCTCGTGTCCACTCACTCACAGACTGAGGTGCTATGTTGGCTCAGTGTCCACTCACTCACAGACTGAGGTGCTGTGCTGGCTCAGTGTCCACTCACTCACAGACTGAGGTGCTGTGCTGGCTCAGTGTCCACTCACTCACAGACTGAGGTGCTGTGCTGGCTCAGTGTCCACTCACTCACAGACTGCGGTGCTGTGTTGGCTCAGTGTCCACTCACTCACAGACTGGGGTGCTGTGCTGGCTCAGTGTCCACTCACTCACAGACTGAGGTGCTGTGCTGGCTCAGTGTCCACTCACTTACAGACTGAGGTGCTGTGCTGGCTCAGTGTCCACTCACTCACAGACTGCGGTGCTGTGTTGGCTCAGTGTCCACTCACTCACAGACTGAGGTGCTGTGCTGGCTCAGTGTCCACTCACTCACAGACTGAGGTGCTGTGCTGGCTCAGTGTCCACTCACTCACAGACTGAGGTGCTGTGCTGGCTCAGTGTCCACTCACTCACAGACTGAGGTGCTGTGCTGGCTCAGTGTCCACTCACTCACAGACTGCGGTGCTGTGTTGGCTCAGTGTCCACTCACTCACAGACTGGGGTGCTGTGCTGGATCAGTGTCCACTCACTCACAGACTGAGGTGCTGTGCTGGCTCAGTGTCCACTCACTTACAGACTGAGGTGCTGTGCTGGCTCAGTGTCCACTCACTCACAGACTGCGGTGCTGTGTTGGCTCAGTGTCCACTCACTCACAGACTGCGGTGCTGGGCTGGCTCAGTGTCCACTCACTCACAGACTGAGGTGCTGTGTTGGCTCAGTGTCCACTCACTCACAGACTGCGGTGCTGTGTTGGCTCAGTGTCCACTCATTCACAGACTGCGGTGCTGTGTTGGCTCAGTGTCCACTCACTCACAGACTGCAGTGCTGTGTTGGCTCAGTGTACACTCACTCCCAGACTGAGGTGCTGTGTTGGCTCAGTGTCTACTCACTCACAGACTGAGGTGCTGTGCTGGCTCAGTGGCACTCACTCACAGACTGAGGTGCTGTGCTGGCTCAGTGTCTACTCACTCACAGACTGAGGTGCTGGGTTGGCTCAGTGTCCACTCACTCACAGACTGCGGTGCTGTGTTGGCTCAGTGTCTACTCACTCACAGACTGAGGTGCTGTGTTGGCTCAGTGTCACTCACTCACAGACTGAGGTGCTGTGCTGGCTCAGTGTCCACTCACTCACAGACTGAGGTGCTGTGTTGGCTCAGTGTCACTCACTCACAGACTGAGGTGCTGGGCTGGCTCGTGTCCACTCACTCACAGACTGAGGTGCTATGTTGGCTCAGTGTCCACTCACTCACAGACTGAGGTGCTGGGCTGGCTCGTGTCCACTCACTCACAGACTGAGGTGCTATGTTGGCTCAGTGTCCACTCACTCACAGACTGAGGTGCTGTGCTGGCTCAGTGTCCACTCACTCACAGACTGAGGTGCTGTGCTGGCTCAGTGTCCACTCACTCACAGACTGAGGTGCTGTGCTGGCTCAGTGTCCACTCACTCACAGACTGCGGTGCTGTGTTGGCTCAGTGTCCACTCACTCACAGACTGGGGTGCTGTGCTGGCTCAGTGTCCACTCACTCACAGACTGAGGTGCTGTGCTGGCTCAGTGTCCACTCACTTACAGACTGAGGTGCTGTGCTGGCTCAGTGTCCACTCACTCACAGACTGCGGTGCTGTGTTGGCTCAGTGTCCACTCACTCACAGACTGAGGTGCTGTGCTGGCTCAGTGTCCACTCACTCACAGACTGAGGTGCTGTGCTGGCTCAGTGTCCACTCACTCACAGACTGAGGTGCTGTGCTGGCTCAGTGTCCACTCACTCACAGACTGAGGTGCTGTGCTGGCTCAGTGTCCACTCACTCACAGACTGCGGTGCTGTGTTGGCTCAGTGTCCACTCACTCACAGACTGGGGTGCTGTGCTGGATCAGTGTCCACTCACTCACAGACTGAGGTGCTGTGCTGGCTCAGTGTCCACTCACTTACAGACTGAGGTGCTGTGCTGGCTCAGTGTCCACTCACTCACAGACTGCGGTGCTGTGTTGGCTCAGTGTCCACTCACTCACAGACTGCGGTGCTGGGCTGGCTCAGTGTCCACTCACTCACAGACTGAGGTGCTGTGTTGGCTCAGTGTCCACTCACTCACAGACTGCGGTGCTGTGTTGGCTCAGTGTCCACTCATTCACAGACTGCGGTGCTGTGTTGGCTCAGTGTCCACTCACTCACAGACTGCAGTGCTGTGTTGGCTCAGTGTACACTCACTCCCAGACTGAGGTGCTGTGTTGGCTCAGTGTCTACTCACTCACAGACTGAGGTGCTGTGCTGGCTCAGTGGCACTCACTCACAGACTGAGGTGCTGTGCTGGCTCAGTGTCTACTCACTCACAGACTGAGGTGCTGGGTTGGCTCAGTGTCCACTCACTCACAGACTGCGGTGCTGTGTTGGCTCAGTGTCTACTCACTCACAGACTGAGGTGCTGTGTTGGCTCAGTGTCACTCACTCACAGACTGAGGTGCTGTGCTGGCTCAGTGTCCACTCACTCACAGACTGAGGTGCTGTGTTGGCTCAGTGTCCACTCACTCACAGACTGCGGTGCTGTGTTGGCTCAGTGTCCACTCACTCACATACTGAGATGCTGTGTTGGCTCAGTGTCCACTCACTCACAGACTGAGGTGCTGTGTTGGCTCAGTGTTCACTCACTCACAGACTGAGGTGCTGTGTTGGCTCAGTGTCCACTCACTCACAGACTGCGGTGCTGTGCTGGCTCAGTGTCCACTCACTCACAGACTGCGGTGCTGTGCTGGCTCAGTGTCACTCACTCACAGACTGATCTGCTGTGTTGGCTCAGTGTCCACTCACTCACAGACTGAGGTGCTGTGTTGGCTCAGTGTCCACTCACTCACAGACTGCGGTGCTGTGTTGGCTCAGTGTCCACTCACTCACAGACTGCGGTGCTGTGTTGGCTCAGTGTCCACTCACTCACAGACTGAGGTGCTGTGTTGGCTCAGTGTCCACTCACTCACAGACTGAGGTGCTGTGTTGGCTCAGTATCCACTCACTCACAGACTGAGGTGCTGGGCTGGCTCAGTGTCCACTCACTCACAGACTGAGGTGCTGTGTTCGCTCAGTGTCCACTCACTCACAAACTGAGGTGCTGTGTTGGCTCAGTGTCCACTCACTCACATACTGAGGTGCTGTGTTGGCTCAGTATCCACTCACTCACAGACTGCGGTGCTGTGTTGGCTCAGTGTCCACTCACTCACATACTGAGGTGCTGTGTTGGCTCAGTATCCACTCACTCACAGACTGAGGTGCTTGGTTGGCTCAGTGTCCAATTACTCACAAACTGAAGTGCTGTGTGTCTACTTTTCCACCATGTTTAGAGACTTGCTGCTTCAATATCCTTATACCATATGTCTAACATTTATAAAATATGTTGTTTATTTTCAGAATTTTAGGTCGTATGAGAATTATGAAGAGAGGGAACTCAGGGGCAGTCAAATTTTTCATCTTCATTTTATTTATAACAGTGATACAAATTTGTCTTTATACAATGTTGTTTTCACTGTAACCCATGTTGTTTTCTTAACTTTTGTTGTTTTCACTTTAAGTTATTTTCACTGTTTAATGTTGTTAACATGTCACTCCACAGATAACCCCCTGTCTTTAGTGGGTCAGAGGTAACCCTAAGTTTTGTGTGGGACAGTATCACCCAGTCTTGGGTGGGACAAAAGGCAATTCCCTGTCTTGGGTAGGATTTGAGGAAGCCCCAGTCATGGGTGGGACAAGAGGTAAGCCCCAGTCATGGGTGGGACAAGAGGTATGCCCCAGTCATGGGTGGGACAAGAGATAATCCCCAGTCATGGGTGGGACAAGAGGTAAGCCCCAGTCATGGGTGGGACAAGAGATAATCCCCAGTCATGGGTGGGACAAGAGGTAAGCCCCAGTCATTTTGGGGGCAAAAGATACACCTTCCGTCCCCTGCTAGAGTGACATAGAAAAACAAGAATAGATTCATAATTTGTCTATAAATGTACTTACAGAATAGTGTTTTAATATATAAACAAACCATTTTTAAATGCATTTTAAGAAATGTTTGGTGGTAAGTTATTTGTACATTTTCCTGGACTTTTTTATGAAATGATGTACATATGTCATCTTACTTAAAGAGGCTGACTTCAGTATTTTTCATAGTCTGGTACTTTATAAAAATACTAATATTTGATTTCAGTCACATACACAATGTAGTCAATTAACTTATTTTTAGCACCAAAGGTCATACATCCTGGTACTTCTACATCTTGGTACTTTTACATCCTGGTACTTTCTGGACAGGAATTTACAGCAACTCTCAGATTTGCTACCAGAATCTTTGACTTTGAGTAATTGAAAATGGATGAATTTTTGAAAATATTTGTCACTAATGATAATTATGACTTTTTTGTGAATGAATTTTATAGTCTGCGAAACTGGAATATTTAAAGATGATGAATGTAAAATCATGTGAGTTCTGTAATCATGAGTTTGTATCAAGTGTGAAAATGTCTACAAAGAGATGGAATCAATTGTTAAATAGAATTTCATTTCTCTGATGTAAAAAATCTTATTTATTTATATTATACCCTAATATTTTATTCGTTCAGCTGAGGAAAAACAAATTCAACACTTAGAAATACAATCGTCATCAATGGGGTGTACTTGAATATTAAATGCATGAATTTATAAAGTAATGTTTCTCAGTGTGCCCAGTTCACCGAGAAACGTGGACACCTGAGTGAGAAATGTGAATATAATGCCTAGATTACGGGTAACATCGTACTACAAGTTAAAGATGACTATTCTTATGGCTTTTACAGCACAAGTATTTTACCTAGCTGAAAGAAGGAAATAATATTATTTTTACATTTTACATTTTTACAAGCCAAGTTTTTGTGTTTATTTTGATTTCTCAAATGAATTTCTTTGGGACTTTGTTTCAAAGAATATACTCATTCGTGGAACATTATTATCTCTGCTTACTAGGTGTTGATTTAGAACGTGAGCGGTCGACAACACAAAACTTGTAATCTCCAATGTTTCTATGGAAATAAATTATAATAAGATTTTGATTGGACAGTACAGATAACATAACATTCACAACTTGGCTTGGATTGTTTTTTAAAAACAGTCTTTATGGAATGTTTTTTTCACAATGGATTTTATTTGTCTCATTTTAGTGATGTGATGCATAAAATCACACGATCTACAGATAAAAAAAATATATATCATGAACGAGATCATTTGTATAGTGTATTTTGAGATCAGAAACAATTTCCAACCCTCCTTCACAGTACATCCCTAATGGCATGATTTGCTGCGTTGATGTGCTCTTTGCAAAACATAATACATATTTCAATGATGTAGAACAACCCAACAGGGTGTAACATAAACAGAAATAACTTGGATTTTGTTTGTGATAATGCAATATTTTGCAGATTATTTTTCGTCGCCATGTTTGATGACTGGTTGGTTAGTTGATGTGATCATCGCATAACTTTTTATGCATTCAATCTTTTGTTAATAATTGCAATGCTATCATCTTTGACCAAATAGACATCATTCCTATCAAAAGATGATAATAATAATAATATGACATATTTGTGTGATAGCGCAGAGATATGTCTGCGCCATTTAATTTGTACAATAACAGTTTTTTAACAGAATTTTGACTTGCTGGTCTAATGCCCTACATTTAAAGATCAGATCATAATTCAGTTTTCATTCAAAAAATTTTGCTATTTTTGTGCCAATTTTCTGAAGGAAAGTGCAGACTATAAATGAGACTATTTTGTAAATTTCTGATAAAAAGAAGGGAACTGGTGGTGGATAGTTTAAATATTCAGATTTTGAGAAGCCAAATTAGTGCAGAACAAGCATGTACATTGTCAGCTTAAGTTATTAAATATTCCATATATTTGACACTTAATTTATCTCTTTACAACCAAACTTTGTATTTCTTTATTTATATTTAATATATGCATTGCAGTTTAATATACTCAGTGTTGTTTTTTAATTCCAATTTCATACCAGCTTTTTCAGTTCAACTTTTACTACCAAAACCATTACATTTGTGTGTTCTTGAATATAAGATATCATTATCATGTGACCATATCACGTGACTGCATTATGTTGATATTATGTGACAGGTTTATATCATCATGGGACCAAACTATGTTGATACTATGTGACCACATGATATTGATTTCATGTGAGGTCATTGTATTGATGTCGTGACCACATTGATGTTGTGACCACATTCATGTTGTGATCACATTAATGTCGTGACCACATTGATGTTGTGACCACATTGATGTTGTGACCACATTAATGTTGTGACCACATTAATGTTGTGATCACATTAATGTTGTGATCATATTAATATTGCACTGATATCATGTGACCATTGTATTGATATTGTCAGTGACTATATTGATATCAAGTGACATAATTATGATAATATTATGTGACCACATTTTATTATTATGATTTGACTACCAAATTTATATATTTATTTATTTGATTTGATTAAACCAGTATTTTATTGTTTACTGCCATTAATTGTTAAGGCTAGCATGCTAACATTGTACAGCTGCCTTCCATCATGGCTGGTGCACTGGGGCTATCAATTCTGCCTCTAACTTTTCTATTAATTGCATTATACTTGTTTTTTTGGGTGACCCTTCTTGTTCCGAAAACCCATTAGGTTTGGATTTGATAATATGGCCGACTGGTGACCCTTATTGTCCTAAAACCTCATTAGGTTTGGATTTGATAATATGGCCGACTGGTGACCCTTATTGTCCTAAAACCTCATTAGGTTTGGATTTGATAATATGGCCGACTGGTGACCCTTATTATCCTAAAACCTCATTAGGTTTGGATTTGATAATATGGCCGACTGGTGACCCTTATTGTCCTAAAATCTCATTAGGTTTGGATTTGATAATATGGCCGACTGGTGACCCTTATTGTCCTAAAACCTCATTAGGTTTGGATTCGATAATATGGCCGACTGGTGACCCTTATTGTCCTAAAACCTCATTAGGTTTGGATTTGATAATATGGCCGACTGGTGACCCTTATTGTCCTAAAACCTCATTAGGTTTAGATTTGATAATATGGCCGACTGGTGACCCTTATTGTCCTAAAACCTCATTAGGTTTGGATTCGATAATATGGCCGACTGGTGATCCTTATTGTCCTAAAAACCCATTAGGTTTAGATTTGATAATATGGTCGACTGGTGACCCTCATTGTCCTAAAAACCCATTAGGTTTAGATTTGATAATATGGTCGACTGTTGACCCTTTTGTTCTGGAAACCATTAAGTTTGGATTTGATATGACCGACTGGTGATCTTTATTGTCCTAAAAACCAATCAAGTTTGGATTTGATAATATGGCCGACTGGTGACCCTTATTGTTTTAGAAACCCATTAGGTTTTGATTGATAATATGGCCGACTGGTGACCCATATTGTCCTAAAAGCACAATAGGTTTGGATTTGATGAGAAGACTACATTCATTGTACATTTATGAGTTCAGTCCTTGTCAATCATGCCTGCAGAACACATGTATATGATTTTTGTTTAAAACAAGGACTGTATTATTGACTTATTTCTACTATGTATTAATACTGCATACTACGTATTGTGTGGAGCACGTTAGGGACCTCTTGTCGCTCTACAGTGCGTATGTCTGTACTACTACAATTCAAATCAGATTTTGTACATTTTGCATTGCAGAATCTTATAAATGATTTGCATATTTATTACAAGGTTTGAAAAGCTATCAAAATGTATTACCGGTACTTAATATAAAAATTAAAAGGCAATGAGATATATTTATTGCTAAATTCTTCACATTATTTAATTGATGTAATACTGAACCAAAAAGATGTTTGTGTACGTACTAAATGCAGTACAATGAACATTGCTAGAAGAATCGTTTATTAGTTTCTATCTATTTGCATATGTGACTATGTACTCAGAATTTATTTATTTGGTGGAGACATGTTCAATTTGTCTCAGTTTTACATATTTTAAAGAATGTGCCAAAATATGCAGCATTTGGCTCATTACCAGATGTTGGTTCCAAGTGTCGGCATGTAAAGATAAACTGTGCAATATGCTTGGCACTTGTTTTAAAGATGTGAAATTTCGATATTTACTGGGGTTGTTTTCTAGGAGCATGTATTTAACAAAGTTTGCTTTGATAATGGCGGCAGAAACTATAAAAGCTTTTATGTATGAACACGCTGGTCTTGTTTTCTTCAATAAAAACTTAATTTCTTTTCTAAGTATTTATGTCTGATTGTTTTATCTTAAACGTATATTTTCTTTGGTTTGAATTTAGCAAATGATTGAAATTTGCAAATTTTATAGTGTCATAGTATTCCATGTTTGGATCTAGTTTACCGAGCAAACTATTTGAATCTGACTTTGGCTGAAATATTCATCTAAATTGAGTATTTCTGCCATTCCTGACAAAGATCTTGATTTCAATCAAACTTACAAACTAGTTACATACACCGGACATTATGGAATCTTGATGCATGTAGTTTGATTTTTCAGATTAAAAATGGCCGACTTGTGCATGGGCATTTACCGAGGTAATTTTTTTGCTGTTCAAGAGCCATATTTCTGATATGTCTTGACCAATCATTTTCAAACTTTATACGAGTATATACATCATAACATATTTATTTATTTCAAGTTCTGATACTCAGGAAAGGAAGGATAGTTTTGAATGCATACACTTGATTAGCAAATCACGATGTTGACATTCCCCATAAAATAGTGAAGACTTTAAATCAAAATCAAAAGCAAAGTGTTTTGCAACATTACATGCCATCTTGCTAACTAACTGTCCAAATCGTTCCAAGAACCACTGTAACAAAGTAGGTGACATCACCCCAGATTTAAATACCTATTATAACAATTGTCCATATTTGGACGTTGCATTATGTACATTATCAGATGATAGAGTATATTATTCTGTCTTGTTTCATTGGCCCTAAACCTGCATAACATTGTTAAGTTAGACTCAGCAATGACAAACCATGCAACATTTCCAGTATTGTAGGCTTTGTGACGTAAACAAAAAAAGCATATTAAGACAAATGAGCAAAATTATTAAGTATTAATACGTATAAACTTCAAACTTACCAATCAACTTAAGTGTGTCAGCATGTTTCAGAATAGAGTAATATGTGTGTACATGTTCCAGGGCCACCGCATTCTACACCAGTACATTAATTATCAAACACATATTTATGATATTATACTGTAAAATACTTTTTTTTCGATGAAAAGACTTTTTGGGTTATTTGTATGGAATACATTTTTACTGATTTTTGAGGAGTTGAATCTAAAATATAAGAAAAAAAGTATATTTGCTGGATTTTATTTTCACTGAATCATTCCTTCAGCGAAAATTACCGTAGTTGCAAATGAATATAAAGTATTTGACAGTATCATGTATTCCACACTTGATAAGAATAGATGTACTTCGTGACAAATGACCGAATGGTACAACCTGATCGTTTTCTATTACTTTTTATTATCAATAAGCATGATAAACTTACAACATATAGAGAAGTTAACATTTCAAAGTTAATTTTTCGCTTAAATCTACATATTATTACTAAAATTAATTCCATGTCAATAAATTGTATTTTCTGTTAAAATTTTGATTCTAAAAAGATTTGCCATTATTAATATCCTTGGTATATGTTGACAGGTTATCTCCAACTAAATCAACTCTACATTCGAAGTAACACCTCTATACACACAAATAATTTTTGTGGAAAATTTAAAAAAAAAATTCTGCCAAAGCAAGAAGTACAACTGAGAAAACACAAGTATATATAACAATGAAAACAAGAACATACCAAATAAAATACTAATGAAAAATATCAGTCCAAGTAATTTACTTTAAAATACTATTAATTTCAATAAAAAAATGGGTGACATATTAAAGCACATAGGGGAACATAAATACTTGAGTAAACAAAAACACAAAGAATATAGTTATTTGCAAATCACTTTGGCAAGATACATGATATATACCGGTATGCACATGATAGTTTGCTTTATACTAGCACGGTATGTGAACATAACTTTTTTTTTTAAATACCATATTTGTTAAATTTAAAGCTCATATGTACACATAACCCATTATTATGGATTATGGAAATATGGCCATTACGTAGGTTCATTTTGTATGTTTTAAAAATACTATACACACACAACACAGGGATTATTGTTAAAAAATTAAAACCAATTACATAACAGGACTCCATAAATAACTTTTAATTTTCTTGAGAAGAGACAACTGAATAATGGTACTGTAAAATCTGTAATAGAAGCAAAATGTTCATAAGGAACGAATACAGTTTTTATTAGGGGTGCTACTTCAAATACAGATTTCACGATAGTGGTAATTCTACTGATATATTGTAACAGTAAATGAATAACTATTTTATAATGAAATCAAATTTGGGTTGTGCGATGCGAGATATCACAGATCTAACAAAATGGACACCAAGGTAAATAAAATAAATAAAATATTTTGGACCTCTACTCATTATTATGAATTTCATAATAACAAACAAGCAGCCTGTCGGCTGAGATAGCTCCGCTGTTAGCAATGCACATGGCAATTAAAGAACAGAAGATATCATTAGAAAATGAACAAATCTGAGAGAGGTCCACATGTAGTACCTATATATGTAATATCAAAGCAATTGGACTTGCGGTTTTTAACAAGAATCCGAAAATATCACTTTTTACCAAAAATTACAAAAATATTCATCAAAATTAGAGAATTAAAGATATCATTATGAAATGAACAAATCTGAGAGAGGTCCACATGTAGTACATATATATGTAATATCAAAGCAATTGGACTTGCGGTTTTCAACAAGAAGTCGAAAATATCACTTTTTACCAAAAATTACAAAAATATTCACCGAAATTAGAGAATTATAGATATCATTACAAAATGAACAATCTGAGAGAGGTCCACATGTAGTACCTATATATGTAATATCAAAGCAATTGGACTTGCGGTTTTCAACAAGAAGTCAAAAATATCACTTTTTACCAAAAATGACAAAAATATACACCAAAATTAGAGAATTAAAGATATCATTACAAAATGAACAAATCTGAGAAAGGTCCACATGTAGTATCTATATATGTAATATCAAAGCAATTGGACTTGCGGTTTTCAACAAGAAGTCGAAAATATCACTTTTTACCAAAATTAGAGAATTGAAGATATCATTACAAAATGAACAAATCTGAGAGAGGTCGACATGTAGTACCTATAAATGTAATATCAAAGCAATTGGACTTGCGGTTTTCAACAAGAAGTCAAAAATATCACTTTTTACCAAAAATGACAAAAATATTCACCAAAATTAGAGAATTAAAGATATCATTACAAAATGAACAAATCTGAGAGAGGTCCACATGTAGTACCTATATATGTAATATCAAAGCAATTGGACTTGCGGTTTTCAACAAGAAGTCGAAAATATCACTTTTTACTAAAAATGACAAAAATATTCACCAAAATTAGAGAATTGAAGATATCATCATGAAATGAACAAATCTGAGAGAGGTCTACCCAAGGTACATATACACCAAGTATCAAAGCATTCAGGCTTGTAGTTTTCAAGAAGAAGTCGAAAAAGTAAAACATTGACACGGACGACGGACGACGACGACGACGGACAATCACTCATATGATAAGCTCCGCTCGACAAAGTCGACAGCGGAGCTAAAAAGAAGAGCTAATTGTACCCACAATGCAACTGGCTTATATTTAGTGCTCCTTTATTTAATACACATTTTACTGTACAGTTAAATTGTGCTTTTTGTTATATATAATTTATAAAGTAAGGGTAAATATACTTTAATATACGACAAAGATCTTGTGTGTATCAAATATATTTTGACCATAAGTATTACCAAATCACAGCGGTCACCTGGAAAGGTTCTACGAAAGTGAATGAACATGAAGATCACTGTATTCAAAAACGCTTGTATAACCACACTTTGCGAATAAGCAAAGGCACCAGCGAATACAGCCTGTAACGAAAACTAACCAATTCTCTCACAGACTCACTCATTTTCATTTAGTATTTCTAGAAATCTATGTTTGTCTTGCGATTTATGTTTATCTCGCATTTCGTGCGTCTTCTTTAATAATTCATTCAAGATCTTTATTGCATAAGTTAATTGTGCAGTTTATAATTTTTGGTTAAACGTGTACATGATTTTATTTTTTCTTTGCGTTAATAGTTCGCCATAAATGATTGAAGACAAAATATGTACATTGCAGTTTGTCCCAAATGGCAGTTGTGGAATTGCTAGCTAGGTTGACTAAATCCTTTGGAAATTTTGTTATCGATATAGAATTTGAATATTAAAGAGTTGTGGTCGCCTCGCAGCGTGTGTTCCAATTTCATGTAAATAATGTATTTTACACACGTTGTATACATCGCTACAGGACAGGACGCGGCACAACGACTACCGCCCTTTAAATTTTCAATACGTTTCCAATTTAGCAAAATTTACAAATATATACAGTAGTACAAAGATACACGATATGTTATCCTGAAAGACCTGGTGGCTTAATAAGTAACAACTTGTTACACAACACATCAACGAGAGTACTAAATAGATGGAGAATATTAAACTCAATCGCCACATTAGTGCCAATGAACAGTGTTACATAATTACTGTTTTGTCTAATTTTTAAGGAAAATTTTGTTTTTTATTAGCCAGGATATTCAAATTAGACTATGTCAATCACAAAGTCAAATTCAAATTAGTAAAAGGTCAAAATACAGGATAACAAGATCAAAAAATTGTATAATCACATGATTCTACGAGTATATTGGGTTAGGTAACTGGGTAATATTGCATGTAAGCGTATGTTGTTGGTGTTTCTGATGACAAATAATAAAATTTGTACCAGTAATTCAATTTTTGAATTGTAGTCTGACATTGGACAATGGGCATTGTCCCAAAAAGTAAAATTTCCCAGATATGGAGATAAATAAGTTGAATTGACATTTGACAATAAAATCCAGATTGTATTCACAGCAATGCACATGTCTTTATGTGCTCGGTCTTGGAAATACAAACACACAAAAAGTTTGGTAAAAACAATTGTGTACAATTATGCTTAAAAATACTCATGATCATTATCATCATCATCATCATTATTATCATCATCATTAGCAGTAGAAGCAATACCCTCGTTTTGTTGTTGTTCGAGGATTTTCAACATATATCATAATTTCGTATCACATAATTCATCGTCGCTTTCTGATTTCTCTGTAATGACTACACCCTTATGTACGCATTTAAGAGTAGTTGCATCGAGCAGAGCGGGCCAAAGATAACCCTTTATCTTTTTGTTTGTATCATTACGATGGAATCTTTGATGTAATTGGTCGTTGAAATCTTTATGATCATAGTCTAAGATGTACGGAGGTGAATGTGTGCTCAGTTGCCAAGCAACACGAACACAGGTGCCGATGAAGGATTTTATGCCAGAAGACATGCGTAGGCTTGGGTAATCATGTAGTGTTGAGAACAACTGCTCGCTGACTTTCTGTGAGAAAAACAAATGCAGTTGTTAATAAAACATTTTCACCAATTGAAGTAGAATTATTATCTTGCGTGTAATCTTAAACAAGAGAAAGGAAGTAGATTAAAATGCCTGCCTCGTCGTCATTGTTATTGTTGTCCCAGTCGTTAACTCTGTTTCTTGTGGTTACAATTTCATATTAATCAGTGTGAAATCTAGTGGCATGATTCGCTTGTTTATTTTAGAAAAATATTTGAAAAAAATTATATTTAAAATTGTCTTCTTGTTGTATATAGTTACAATAAGTCAAACAATTTATATCTGATCACATCCAACCTTTGAAATTTAAACAATCCCTGAAAACGTCAACTATATTAAAGTTCAATTTGTGTGACTTTCATGTCTGATTTTCAAGACATGTGCATATTTTTTGGGTGGTCTGTTAAAAATAATTTCTTACTTCTATGACATTATTCAGATCATACTGCTTTGCTGTCCTATAGAGGTAGTTAGTTGTCAGACACTCCATCTCCTTCACATAGACACTATGCGTACTTATCTGTGCACTAACTCCTGTATTAGGTATGTTGACAGCTTCAATAACTTTGGACATCATTTCCTCAATTTCATTTTGAGAAAAACGAAATGCAAGCTGAAAAAATAAACACAAGGAAAAAAATTAATTTGCATACCTTATAATTTGCATACCCTGTAGTTTGCATATCCTATAATTTGCATACCCTGTATTTGCATACCTTGTAATTTGCATACCTTATAATTTGCATACCTTATAATTTGCATACCCTGAATTTGCATACCTTGTAATTTGCATACCCTATAATTTGCATACCCTGTAGTTTGCATACCTTGTAATTTGCATACCCTATAATTTGCATACCCTGTATTTGCATACCTTGTAATTTGCATACCCTATAATTTGCATACCCTGTAGTTTGCATACCTTGTAATTTGCATACCCTATAATTTGCATACCCTGTATTTGCATACCTCGTAATTTGCATACTTTGAATTTGCATACCTTGTAATTTACATAACTTTAATTTGCATACCTTATAATTTGCATATCCTATAATTTGCATACAATACACAAGTCATATGTAAACAAAACTGGAGACATTCTTTAGACACATGAACATTTGTCATGGCATTCATTATACAGTAACATGCTAGAAGTTACAATAGGATGTAACACAATATGCAAATTATGGTCTGGAAATTTGAAATTTAACATATGTTATATTTATATTCAGAAAGCTGCAACTAGGTATTAATTGATTTTTCTTCATGAAATGGTTCTCATTTTAATAACTTTTTTTGTCAAAATCATACCAAAAAATGAGCACAAACATTTTTTATCTGATATCTGATGTGTAACTTTTAAACTGCAGGGAAAGTTTTTATTGGTGATTATTTTTAAATACAAAAACACATCAAAAATTGCTCTTCACCGAGTTTGGTGTATTGATGTTTTGACATTAAGGATTTGTGTCACACTGCAGGTAAATACATTGTTCATATTATGAGTAAAATAAAATAAAATTTCCTTAAAAATTGACACATTTTTACGGTGTTGAACACGTTATTATTTTGTAGTCACAGTGCATCACACATAGAAAGAAATGTCATAGCTGTGAATATTTGAATGACCGAAGTGTTAAAAGTGCATGGTTCTTTTCAATAACTAGACAATAGTGTGTTTTTGTAAAATGTGACAAATGTAGACAATAACTGTGATGGCTCATTGTTGAATATACCTGAACATGATTGGTTTTCTTTCAAATTAGCTGCTATGTATACAGCATACATGCGTATTGGATACATTCAATACTGTGAATCCCACAATACAAGCTTATCAAAAACAAATTACAAAAATCTCAACCTCATGCGGTTCATTGCAATAACATTGGATTTGTTCAGGAATAATACACTGAGTATTTCAGAATTAATCGGTGAACAGAACTGTAAAACAAATATTACTGTGAGCAGTTGAATTCTTTGCTAGGATTTTTTGTGATTTGACAAATTCATAGCGTTCATGTCGAAAAAAATTCATGAAAAGCGAGAATTCAGTATATTCAGTAGCCGCACAGCGTATATGTCATGTATCATGTCATCAACCTACCACAATGACAGAGAATAAAAGCTTTGATTTGATATCATCTGTGTCATCAAATTGATTCAAGTCGGACATGACATCCAGCACATCCAAAGCATCTTGTCGCGATTCAGTGTATAGTTTAGTGTAAGCGTTAATCAAATCCACTGCAGGCTGCTCTGATGCTTTGCGGTAGAGATGACGCTGTGACGTATCAGATAATCTGAAGAAAAAAAAGTTAATTTCCTGTGACTACTGTTATGTAACCCCTGCATTTTCATTACATTAAGGTAGAGATGCAGTTTATTTGGCTTGCTTTTTAATTGAGTAATTAAACAATGAAGATGGTATTATATATCCAGCATGTTATATATTTTCTGAAAGCTTATTATACAAACTTTGTAAAACTTGTCTTTATTTTAAATATCCAGAATGAGATTTTTATTTTGGGTCAAAAATATGCTTTTTTGGACAAAAGAGGTTTAAAAAAAATTAGCTCAAAAACTTCAAGTCCGTTTGTGGGTAAAATTACATCACTGGATACCTTGGTATACTACTAATTCAAATGCGTCTACTCATCTCTCTAATGGCTTTCAAAGTCGCACAGCATGACCTCAAAGTTCACTCTTTTCTATTTTTGCATAATTTATATATCCATGTTAATTGCGGACTTGTTATTTTTGTTCCACTCATCGTAATAAACTGTCCGGACGCATTTTGAAGGGGAAACACCTTGTCAATAAAGTGTGAAAATTTCGAGGCAAATGGCCAAAGCGTCTATCAGCTATTTTAATTTAAAACCCAAGAATTCACCAAAAATAGAAGACGAGAAAAAGGCTAATTTGCATATTTGCGCGTTAAACCGGGAATTACTGCTTTGTCATACTTTGTCATACTTTCTAGACTATTGAAATTGAAAGTTAACGTATAGACATAGACATTTTATGTAAAATTGTTGGACCAGAACCACTGCTTTTGAATATATAAATCAGAAACACGTCATTCATACCAGTGTTTTGATGGGGTCGGTAAAAACACGTGTCAATGCCCAGTAAACATGACGTCATCTCATGAATTATTAAACAGGGGGCGGTCCTAGGAAGGTGACTTTTTATCAAGATCAAAACATCATGGCTTCTCTTCGATGTATTTTCAATAAAAAATCTACGAGTATTTCAGAGCCTATGGTTTACCGTGAAGAGTACAAAGTGGGATATTAAATTAATTATCCTTGATGATTTTTATGCAGTATTTAGAACCAACCCCAGGAAGCGAACGCACAATAATGAATAATCGCGTAATCCTAGAATCGAAACGCGAGGCACAGAAGTTTTGTTCAGCGTTTCCAATCCCATTTTCCCACTGCAACTTATTTGTTAAAAGAAATATTTGAATTCTGTTCGTTTTTTAAGGAGGCATATTTTTTTTTTTTCGATTTTGGTAACGCCTTATTCAGGGATTTTCTAAGACAGTCGCAGACAATCAGCGCACGGATGTACCTACTAGTACAAAACATGCTGTTGTACTACCGGCGACGGTCGCTGCAAGGAGAGAGCTCCAGCTCCTAACGTAAAAGTTTTAAAATTTCGACCGGTTTTAAATAATTAGTGTTGGAAATCTGACATGACATGAGTGCAAAATTAAGGTGCATTTTCGAGCGGTCGAATTTTTCTGAATAGAAATCAGCAAATGAAAAAATAGGAGTGCTAAACAGTGTGCTCGTTAGTTTTAAAAAAATGGAATGTCCGTCAAATTGACGTAAACTTCTCCATTTTTCACGGAAAAAGCAAAGGTCATGGCCGAGTTGCAGGCTAAAAAATTCAAAAATAAAAACAAAATCATCAATCAGTAAGTATTATGACAAGGAAATCAAAACATCAGACGCCGAGAAGCGGTCAGCGCGTCAAAAGAGTTGTTAATGTATCAAGTTACCTCTCTCTGTGATTTATTTTTCATTGAAATTATTTGCTTGTTTTCAATTAATTTTAGCGTACCTCTGCAATTTATTTTAGCATTGTCAGTTGTTTGCTTCATTGAATTAAACGGAGTTCGTCCGGTTGCAAACAAAGCTGTCTCGCACCACCTAGCACCTAGCATTGGACAAAAGATACACGAACGTTTGTATCTCCCCGACCCAGTGCAATATATCCGGTTAGAATCAAAGCTCACGTGTCCCTTATTTGAGGGACCAGATTCTGCCGTAAATTCGGGATGGGATTTAGAAAAAAATAAAATAGGACTTTTAAGATGTATTTTGGCGTCATTTTCGAACATTTCAATCATTCCTGATGCCTAATATAGAGTCTAAGTTTTACCGTAGTCATTGACGCCTATTCAAGAGTATGATGTTTATTGTGACTAGCGTGAATGGGTAAGCTGCGTTTCGACAATGAGCAGTTATCACTGTAAACAATGTTAAATTATTCTTCACATACTCAGTTTATTTTTTGAGAACAATTATTTAAAAATGAAATCTCTCAGTCAATGAGAAACTCGGATTCACGCCTTCAGGGAAAGTCACGTTTGGACGCTCACATCGATTTTGTTTTTCGTTCGGCAGGCTTATGCCTTCAGTGTAGCTTTTGCCTCTTCCGACATAGAAATCATCTGAATCTTCTTTCTACCTCTCTTTCTTTTCACACCACGCATAATGTAATGATAACAATTAGGAAAAAACGCTGAGGAAATATAATGTTTGGTTTGCTAGCGAACGATAACTGATTCGAGAATAATTGCACATGCGCATGAATTGAATGAACTATGACCCTTACAATCTCGATATGCATATTGTCAATCAAAGGTCCTGTTATTTGCTTACTCATGCAAATTAGGCAATTGGACATAAACATTGCCACGTGTGAGTGTTTTTTTATTTTTAACCAGAAAATAAACAGCAATTTTAATGGTGTTCCAATAAGAATTCATTGGTCAAATTTTCACAGAATGTTCTTTAGATAAAAATCTATATAAAAAACGAAAAAAACTATTTTTGATTGAAATTCACAAATAAACTGCATCTCTACCTTAAGTAATTGATACAGCTCTATTCATTCAATGAATTTAAAACCTGCAAAAAACATCAAACACTGAAAGACGAATTGAAAGCATATGACAATTCTACTTTTCATCAGTATTTCTAAATACCATTTACCATGTATTATAGATAATGAAGGAAAGATTTTTTATAAAAGTTATTTTCTTTTGGCACCATCAACAAATTCATGAATATTTTGTTTTGTAAGTTTTACAGAAACCAAATTTATTAGCGCGTATTTGACCAAATACATTTGTCTCCGGTAGGTGTGAGGCAGATTGAAAAGTCTTACACCTTTTTTTGGCCAAAATATTTGGCTAAAATGAAAATAATAAGTCAAAAAAAAAAAGCATGTACTTTTGTATCCACAAAGTTTTTTATACTATCTTCAGACCAATAAATACTATCAACACTACAAACCCATTCCTTTCATTTCTATGAATATTTATAAACTAAATGGAAGTTGAATCCAACCAGCCAATCAACAAGTACAATGCGTAATGACATCATTAGTAAATGTTCCAATGTTATGCCATTAACCAATAGAAACCTATTGTTTTATTTTGAAATGCCATAATAACATGTTATCTTACCTCGTCATGAGTTGTTTTTCGCGCTGCTGTAGTAGCTGTATCGTATCTTTGCATTTAGCCAATTCCGTTTTTAATCTTTCAATTTCATCGGAGAATAGTTTTTCTCGACTTGATTTGAAAATTTTCACTTCCATTGGAGAAACCCTACCATTCATTGAGGATCCATTAATTTCTACCGAGTTATTTGATTGGCTGTCAGCACTGCTTCCATCTCTCTGGTTTTCAACCTCACCTGTAAGATAAATTCCATGTAGTCGATTAATTTTTCTCAATTTTGTTTTTGCTTGGTAACATTAAATGCTACAAAATAAATCTTTTTTTCAAAAGTCAAGGTCAAATATTTATGTTTTTATAGAAACAAATTATGAAATAAAGAGTACATTTGTACAAATAATACTGTAAATTGTCTAATTTTCTCTTCAAGGAATTTCTGATTTGATAATTTAATGGCATAAAGACAAAAGTTATTGTGACTCCATAACATTTTCACATTTTTTGTGAAATTTACAAAAAATTGTCTCATGCGAAATTAAAACGATTTATGTGAATGAAAACCAAACGATACAACATTGCTGATGTTTGGAAATTTATGTTGCCATGCCAACATTGTTTCATCAAATTCCTCAAAATTCAAATGATGTATTATAAATTTACATACGTGAATATTATGTTAATTTTACAAGAATAGAAAAAAAAAATAAAAAATATCAGAGAAAATGCATTTAAACATTTACTTATAGACAGATTTTGTCATAGAGTACTGACGTCTCACATGTCACGTGACTAAAAACACACAAACAAGTTTATAATTTTACTAAATACATGTAGTCAAAAAACAACCTAACAATAATTTTAGTTGCAGATCAAAACTGTGACAACTCTAAGGGTCAACATACGTAAAGGTACACTCAGCTCTATAGCATAATTAGAGCAGAATGACTACAAAACAGTCTCCATTTCACTCCCTAAGTTAGTAGACATTCTTTACTCCTTAAGTTAGTGGTCATTATCATATCTATAGCATGGAACACAAGCCAGTCTGATTTTGGCACACTTTCTCTCAGTACCACTCTTCTGATACAATTTATGTAGTACTAAAATGGACTCTTTATAAAAATTTCTTTATGTCGTCCATTATATACTCCATGCGAATATCTTGAAATGTAAACTGAGTTGCAAGAATTGCCATAACAGATGATTGCCCTCAGTGGTGATTTCAATTTGTCTTTGTTTTTACACTACATGACATTAGAACATTACAAGACCAGTTTGTGTTAGGTAAATTAGTTCATTAATTATGCATAAAAACAATTTCTGAAGAGTATAATTGTTAGTAACCTGAGGAGTCTAGGATGAAATTAAAATTACAGTGGTTGGTTAGAGTAAAGTAAAGACAAACAGACAAACACATACGCCATAAGTGATAAATAGTTTACAATAAACAAACAAACAATATACAATTCCTGCAAAGTTAAATTTATGTGAAAATTAATTTATAAAGCATGTTTTAACCACCTAGCTTGCTGAAAATTCTTTGATATCAATGATTTTGTGCATTTTACATCAAATTGTTAATAGTTATTAAAACTGTGAAAGTATAATAACAAATATAGAATTTTCAGCAAATAGAGGAAGTGGCTTTAAAATGAAGCATGATGTACCTGTCAAATTAAGATCTGACCACAGCCATTCTTTGGCACCTATACAGTGGATAAATATTGAGGGGAAATAAACACCAATTATATAACATGCATTGAACACCAGTGATTCTACAAGCATTGTGAAAGCTGCTAACACCATTAAGCCCATCACCATGCACATTTTTTTATTTATTTGTCAAACAACCTGAATCGAACATGAAGCTATACGTATTGACTGCATTGCTTTAAACGACATTATCATCTTGCAGCATGTAAACCATCTAAATGCCAAGTAAACAAACACTGTACTACTGTAGAATACTTTATTTTCGCTTGGAATTTAATTTCGCTATTTTCGCTGAAGGAGTGATTCAGTGAAAATAAAATCCAGTGAATATATTTTTTTTCCTACATTTTACATTCAAATCAACAAATATCAGTGAAAATAAATTCCATACAAAACACCCAAAAAGTCTATTCAGCAAAAATTTATTCCAGCTGAAATATTCTACAGTATATAATCAGCCTGTAATCCATAATATAGTTTTTCAAAGATCAATTGATTGTTTGGACGCTTTTTGGTGTATAATTGTATCACATTGAAAACATACATTACGGACAGTATGCAACATTATTGGTATTGAGGTTAGTAGCAAGCAAACAGATTCTAAGCACATGAATAACAAAGAATCTTCCACCCCCATATTCCAGTAATGGTATATTCCATGCGCTTGATTTGCATGCAGGATAATACATGCTGATAGAAATATGGGGGTGGATAAATTCAAGCAAACCTCTTGCATCAACATGTACAAAAAAGGGATTATTAATTTTCAAAGAATTCTGTTATATTTACGCTTTCATGAGTAGGAAACCTAGAACAGTTGAAAATTTGCCAGATATGGGAAAAAAAAAATGATGATGAACAGTTCCTTAATTACAAACATGACAATTAATGAGATGCGTACTCTTAAGGTGTTTCCGGGCTGGAGGATGCGGCTCCGAGCGATCTCGACTACATGACCGACTTCTGCTTCTTTGACCTGTAGTAAAAACACATGCAAAAGAGAACATGCAAAATAAGAAGTATGTTATGTAACTCAAATTATGCTTTGTTAATACAACTTTCACATTGTTTGTTAGAGTCATTGACCAATCTTCAATAGTTTGGGCAGTTTAAGAATAACAAATATGAGAAAAAAGATGTTTCAATAAAAAAACAATGTTAATTCCATTTTTCGACTGGAATTTATTACCGATATCAAAAAAATGGGTTCATGCAGGAAATTATAAGACACAAAGTGTGTGTAAAAAAAGAGGGGGGATTTCCTTTATCAGATTTTTTGTTGTTCATTAATACATGTATCATCAAAAAATAAATTTCAAGTGAAATACAGTATACTAACACCAAAAATTAAGAATGATATTTAATTAAAGTTTTGACTGGCATTCATGGAATACTCATATTAAGACACATTACAAAGTTATTAGGTTTTTTAATTTGGAGAAATATATAATACAAGCCATGCATGGCACAGTCCCTGTTAGTTATCTAATTTAAGCTATACAGTTTTGTTTATAGTAATATAGCTGGAACATAAACATGTCAGGAATATGATGATTGTTTAACATTTAAATGATTGACATTTGTATCTGATTGTCAAATGAGTACTTGTCCATATTGAGAGATATTGCTCTGGAACAACATAAGTTAAAACAAAATCAGCCATTTTGAATACATGTATAATGAATATATAAAATTTGAACATAGTCAGTCAAAGCATGTCAGAGATATGGCTCTAGAAGCCCATTCATTAAAACAAAATGGCCACCAGTCAGCCATTTTGAATCTTATCTGAAAAACAAAATGATATGCATCAAGGTCCTATAATATCCATAGTATATACCAAGTTTGAACAAAATCCATCAGTGAACAACCGAGAAATGCTTGATTTTGATGATTTTTAGAACAAAAACGGCCGCTATTCGGCCATCTTTTAATCAGATCGTGAAACAAATTGATATGCATATGTATAATATCATGTATGATGTATGTGTGAAGTTTGATTATGATTGGTCCAGGCATTATAAGATACAGGTCTGGACGCACGCACACACAGACGGAAGCACAGAGGTCAAAACATAAGTCCCTGTTTTTGGACTGCGTTCGAACGAGGACTAAAAACTATAAAGTGATTTGACTAGTGACCTTTGATGACCCCATGTCAAGCTATATAATAATCACCTGTTGCAGCAGCCATTTTGTTTATTCTGTCTATCATAACTCTCAGTTCAGTGCTCTCTTCTACACTGTTCCTTCTAGGTCTCGTAATTGAATGTTTGATATCATCACGATCTATCGAAACAGAACGCCGTTCTTTTGATCGCCCTCTTCTAGATTTTTCTTTATTTCTTTGCCGTCCTCTTTCCTGCTTTCTTCTGATGTCCTTGCCTTGTCCTAAAGTTATCACTTCCATATCAGAGCCATTTTTACTGGTGGTCGCTATGTCTCCAGCATCACTAGAAGTTTTATCTGCAAAAAAAGAAGTTTAAGTTTAAGTTTAAAGAAAAAACTATCTAAATAATAAGAGCATTGTAACAAAGCTATATGATGGAGTTATCAGTTCTGAGAACTGCTTTGTAACAAGTATGCAAATAAACAGAACAGTTTTTGTTTATTATTCAGGTAGTCTATTTCAGTTAGATTTTCATCACGATCTATTGACACAGAACATGGTTGAATTCTTTCTCGAATAAATTATATGTTCTGAGTTCATTACTTACTGCCATCTTTGCCATAAGAACTATTTTATTTTTTTTTTATATTGAACCTGATATGAAACCATGATCAGTGCTGGGTTAAAAATATAAGATGTATTTGCATTTAAAATCACAAAATAAATTATGATTGGTACTATAATCATTGATGTTGGAAAAGACAATTATAAGTAGTTTGTTGCGCAAGTCCCTATTAAAAGACAAACTGAACAATCGTTCAAGAAAATGTTATTGGTACTTTAATATAACTGCAGACGATTATATTCAATGGATCATGCATGTAGCTCAAAAGTCTAAAGACAACTGAACAAACGCCGTCGGCTAAAAAACTAAATGGTGCTATGGCAAGTTGAGCAAAAGAGGGGTCAAAGGTCAGGTGAATCACTTTGTGAACTACTGTTCTGATAATGCAAATGAATCATATTGAGACGATCAGACCCAAAGTAATCTTAAAGTAGGAATGAAAATAACATAAGATAAATAAAATATGGTCGCGTATATGCAATATTATTTGACAATGTATATATACCGGGGCAGTTACAAGGGGTGACTCCAAATGACAGAATGGCGCCATTATACATTGTGTATTGCTGTGATAATTTATGGAGCGTAACAATAGCGAGACTATTCAAAAGAATTTGGTACTTTTATGTTGTATGGGAAGTTTGCATGTCATTGCTTTGTCAGTCGTATACCTGCGTTCTATACCAAGTCATTTATTCTGAAGTTTGGGTCTATGCTCAGGTTCTGACATGATTTATATAGGAGACATTGCTTTCTAGGTTTATATACCACAAATGCCCTTTTAATTTTCTTCAACGAGTTAGTGGAGATATCAATGCCGCAGATCGTACCATGGAATGATTGGACACCTGATCTGTCTTTTTTTTTCCAATTGTAGTTTTAATCCATAAAACCTAGATAATGAGCTTATAACAAGTAACTAATAACTGTCACTTGAATTAATTTACCCTTTGAACAGCAAAGTTAACTTTTGTCCCAGAAAGTAAAGCTGCATAGTAGTTCCATAGTAAATTCAATAATAGAAAATATATATTTGGATCCACAATTATCAAATCATTTCACTTAATATAAAAATTCTCTACAGGAATTGGAATAATTTTAAAGGCCTGAGTTTAATTACCGGTAGGTCAACTAAGCAGAAAAATATATGTTACACATTTTAATAGAAAGTTTTTATGGAGAATTAAATGACATCATACTGACTAATGGAAGATGATGGTCAAGGTCAAAACACTAGATAAAACACATGTTATGAATGTAGGCCTCTGATCTCTATAATCTGACTCCTAAAAAATGACATAATAACTATATTCCCTGTCAAAATTATGATTAACGTTGCAAAACAAAAAATATCACATTGTAAATAAATTTGATTTCTCTGAAATTTATTAAATTTAGGCATAGATCCCACAAAGGGTCTATGATTTAAGTATTTTAACTAGATATAGTTTAATTAAATAGCTTTCCTATATTGAATTTTAATTTAATTTGAGTTTAATTAAATTGCATTCCTATATAGGATTTTAATTTAATTTAATTTGAGTTTAATTAAATTGCATATGTATTTAAGATTTTAATTCAATTGTAATTATTTAATTGAGTTACTCCACAGATTACTGTTCCAGTTCCATGTTTTATAGGCAACCACTAATTTATTTCCATAGATTTTTTTGTTCCAGCCACTTCATCTGAGTTTCTATTGGCTGATCCCTAATGTATTTAAATTCTTTGTTCATATACATATATAGGTCTATTATAACTCTGGCACTAAACACTTGATTCAACTATACCTGTACCTCACCATGCATTGACAATCAAGTTTCAAATTGAAGCTTTAATTACATTATGTTTTATGTTAATTATATTTTAATTACAATAAAGGAATGTCCTATGTTTCCTGAAATTTAGAAGTTTCTGTTTCAATTGTCATGCACCTCTCTCTTTAACATACATTAAAGGAATGTTTAAGCTTGGTTGTACACAATGTATGCCAAAGCGTTGTATTCTTTTCCTACATATTTCTGCACAATAGAACTGAGTGGCTGAACTAGCATGGGAACAACGTCCCGTGTGACTCAATATGCAACAGGCAACTTCACAATGATTCGCAAAAATCCATACAATGCTTCTAAAGTTTCAAAACAAACAAATTAAACATTTTAGAAGTTTTTGAAGCTTATTGTGTCACAGTGACTGTTAAATAACGCAGTAAAATTTGATTGGTGATAAACGTATTCAGATTTCCCATTCAATCCATTTTAATTTTTCTATAAACACTATTCCAATTTGGGTGTATTCACTGCATGTTTCCTGTTCACATTTATAGTAAATACAATATGCAAATTAGCTTGTTTGCATATATTATAATATGTAAATTAGTTCATTTGAATAATTCAGCTTTGATTCATAGTTGTTAGTTTCATCTTCTTGATGTTTTTGAAACTATAGAACAATGTAGCATTAGTGTAAAAGTAAAAACAAAACTAAAAGGGATGAATTTTCACAAGATAATAATTTCAGGAATATATTTTCGTATGATAGAATAAGAAATTTCCCTGAATTCATTACAGGAGACCAGAGAGGATGGAAACTCACGAAATAAAAAGGAAGGTAACCAGACTACCATTATAGTTATGGGTTGTTTACTTCATCACATATTTGCATCTGACAGATGACTCTATGTAACAAGATTATCCTTTATAAATCACTACATTAGCACTTCAGTGTAGCCTCATTCAGTCACTATCTTCACAGTTCGGGAACACTGACGATTTACACTTTACCATTTACACAACTTAAATAGGTTATTAGCATAACAAACATTTTATTTTCACTTGGAATTTATTTTTGCTGAAGGGGTGATTATACTATGAATATAAAATCCAGTGAATATACCGATTTACATTCAAATCATCAAAAATCACCTAAACTCATTACAAAAGTCTTTTTAGCGAAAATTAATTCCAGTTAAAATAAAGTAGTTTGAAATATCTCAGAACACCTGTCGATCACCACCATACTCTCGGCCATAAAGTGCAGAATAGAAAAAAATCAATTTGCTCCCAAAAAATGATTCATGCACAGTGCATTATGACCATAAATATGAATACTATTTCTTGTCCAAAGATTTTTTTAGCAATCTGCGGTGTTTGCAGCAGATACAGTAAATTCCATGACGGCATGAAAGTTTTTTATATAGAATATTTATAAATGTTTTATATATTTTGATTCAAATGATAGTTAAAATTACTTGACAAATTACAATGTGTAGACGAATACATGCCAGTGAGTGATTGAAACCTGCAAAGACTCATGGGTAATGTGTGATACTAAATGGCTTTTATAGCCAATGAAGCTATAATGTTTGGATTTGAATAAAGGGCACTGATCAATGTAATATGAATATTTTATAAATTTCTATGAAAAACATTTATGCTTTCATGAAATTCACTGTATGTAACCGATGGAACACATGTATATTTCAACTTAAATATGGGACCAAATTCAAAATTGTCACCCTACTTATGAATTATATCGCAATGTGTCAATGAAACCAACCATCATTGGAATGCTAGACAATAACTGTCACAAGCATGAAGAATGTTTGCCCTTAACACATCGTTTGAGACGCCGTTGTTTTCTATTCATTTCAACTATCTGTTGAGGCATTCAGTAACCGATGTGATAACGGTTATATGTCGCATAATGACAATAACTACAGAAATATAATGATTTTATCTAATGACAATAAAACCAATAATATAATGCCTTTCTACTACAAAATGACAATGAAAAATATTGTGACAATGTAAATTATGTCATTATGTAGTTTCAAATTATTTTTTCACTGACATTTTGTGGTATAAGATAGTATATTGGGTTTATACCATATAATGAAAACTAAACAATAGAATGATATACCATGTAATGACAGTGAAAACAATAGTATTATAATATTATACAACATCAATGAAACAATAGTACAACATTTTTACCACAAATTTAACAAATTACAAACCATGGATAAATTACCATGTTTGTTTTTTAAATCATGCACTAACTTTATTTATGTCCCGTGATAACTATGCGAACTATGTCAAGGAGTAGGGTCAGTCTAAGGTCAAACTGATAGTTAATTACAAGTCCAAGTCAGAGTGAAAAGGAATAGAAAACATTTTTATAATATTCAAAATTACAATTGAGTATTGTGCTTGGGATGGCAGTGTTGCATGGTCTCTTTTGTATTCCAAAGTCTGACTTTATTTTTTTTTACAAATGTAGGTTTTATAATTTCAGATATGTTGCAACCAAATTCAAAGCAATAACTCCAAGTATTTCTATGTTATGTAGAAATTAACTTTAAAAAATTTTACCCTATTTTTCGTTGTACCATTTGGGTAAAGGTACCTTACTGATCTGAACAATTAACATTAAAATCTATGGATAGGGTAGGACCACTAATATCTTTCTTTTTCTGTACTTTCTCCATCAGATTGTATTTTTTTAAATCCACCATTTCAAAATTTCAAAATCCCTGGAGTTTCTCAGTTTTGTGTAAAATAATTAGTGTTGCCAATGTATTTTTTGGGTTTAGCAGTATATTTATCACTTTTTACAGTCACTCTTGGAGATGCATTAACAAATAATTCTTAATAACATACCTGGTGACTGTGTCCCGGATGATATCCCTGAATCCACACATAGTTGATCAGATTCATCTTGGGAATGTAATGTATGCTCTATCGTTAGCACAGTATCTTCATCACTATGGTAACCATCACCTGGCATGTTCATCATATCGGTTGGATTCTCATCAGAAACTCTTTTGAATATTTCCAACACTTTCCTCAGTCCCCGTGTGTACTGGGCAATGATCGGAGCAACTTTCACGTCTTGGGGTATAGTTTTGATTTCTTTGCGAAGCTGACCAAACGCTAAAAGTGCACCTTTATCGTTTTCTATGCAGTCTTGTAGAAACTGCAGCAGGTTTGGAAGTTTGGATCTCATACTTGGCTCTACAACATTTAGAAGTGATTTGTTCTTGTAAAGTCGTACTTGTATTTGATCTTGGTTGACTTTCATGAGTTTGTGGTGACTTGGAGCGGCCGTGCGGGCACTGCCTGTGGAAATGTTTTTAAGTGTCATTGGCTTGCTGTGGGAAAGACTTAAATCTTCAAGTTTCTGTAAAGCGGCCTTGTAGGCAATAATATTCTGCTCAAATTCTAGTTTCAGTGCATCATGCAAAGTCATTAACGAGTTGTCTATACTAACTAATCCATGCCCTCCCATGCCCTCCAATACTGTCTCCATCATTCTTTTCCGACTACGAAGTGTTTTCATAATTTCCGGCTCCACGAACGCAATAATACGTAAAATACTAGCGATGGCTTTATCCGCTTGGTCAATTTTCGAAAATTTTTGAGCATTAGGGTCTTCTTGCCTTGCTAGAAATCGTACGATTCTTAAAAGTATGTTTTCTACTTTTAATGTGATTACAGGAAAACTGTCCGGGTCGGCGATAAACAACTTGGAAAACAAACTTTCCAATATGACCAGAGAGTACGGTATTTCTTCAATAAAAACGTCAACTGGCATTTCCGGCATAATGGTTTTCAATGTCAGCTGGTTCATTTGGTTAACTAACTGCGAACAATCATCGAATTTCCGTTTCTCCATTAACAATACGATCTGTCGCAATGCAAAGCCAGGGTTCAAGTCAGACACCTTGATTGGACTGGGTGCGTCGCCGGCAAAACTTTGCACCCATGTTGATTCTTGCCATGGTAACTGTGCCTGGCCCCGTCGCCGTCTTTCCCGTTTAACGCGAGGGACATTCATTTCGATGAGCGTGGGAAACGGGTGTCAGGATTTCTGAATTTACGATCTACCGATACAAATCTTCACGTCACCTTTACATGTCGTCCATTATGCGTCCACCGAGCATCGACAGTGTTTATGTTTGGTCAAACCTGCGTAACTGGCCAACTCCACAGTGGTAACAGGTTGGATAAATGTGCTACCAGAACTGAACAAATCGTAAGACGAGAAGAAACCGATATCTGCCCGGAGAAGGACCAAAACAACCTGCCGAGAGTGGAGTCAACAAAATACACACACACTTATAGACCGTACTAATGCATGTGAAAAGAAAACCAGTTGACCAGAACAAGGCAATCGACAACACTCTTAACCAATGGGCAAAGTGAATCCAGCAGACCTTGCATAATATGAAGTTTAGTTATGAATAAACATGAGGTCGAATAAAAGAACTGCTGTCCGTGTCAGCTGAGGCGACAACAATAAAAGGCAGCCCGTCTCGAGTTCTGGAAAGAAGTTTGACCATGGCTGACCGACCAATAATAACACTGTAAGCGGGTATTAAAATAAACCTGTGTAAAAGTATATCGCTTCACAAAAGACGTTTCTTTATTGAAAAGCAGACACCCGTTTGTAACAAGTAACAGTGGGACGTCCCAAGGGATGTCGGTGACCTAGAGCACTGTGCTATGGCAAATATATTACATACTTTTACTGTTAAAAGAAGTTCTCGATTCACCATTCAAATTTAAGAACGCGGGAGGGGAAATATTAACATAACCACACAGAGTTGGAATCTGTAACGTATTCAAATATATAGATTATATCAAACAAAAATTAAAACGGATACGATGATCTTGTTTTAATCATTTATGGTGTAATAACTTATGTTTTGTACTACAACCTGTACTTGGCCACCTGTTGAATTCGTAGGCATTGTCAACTGTAAACAGGGCGCGTAGATTGAACCATCGGAGCCGCATTTGCTTGAACGAACACACTGAGTCGGACATCAATAACAGCGAGGCGATTGTCTGACACATTTAATGCAGGCAACATTTGGCCAAACTTGAATGTAATTATCGATTATAACAATACTGATTACTATTACGTCACAACTTTATTGATGTTGTAACGTATGTTTTGTTGTGATCGTTAATACCATGTTTACGTTCGTTGTTGGGTCGTCTATTTCTGTTTTTACGTTGTCTGTGATTTGACAGGTAATCTGTGCTGCTTTGTTCTGTGCTGCATGTACTCCCATTATAGACCTAATAGTACGTTTGGACTTTATAGGGTCTATGGTTTAGGTTAAAAGACTATGCAGCTAATGGCGCCGTCTTCTGTCAGACTGTCTGCAACAGTTTGTTGTTTTCATTTATTCATATTAAAACTAACACATGAACTGCAGAAAAGAAAATACATGGTCAAACACATTTATTATAATGGATCGCATAACATGGGTATTTGTACGACTTTAACTGGATTAAGTAACAAGCAAAATTACATTATTATTACAAATCAACGGACGGTGATGTTTGGCGAAATTTCTAATGATGTCCAAGTACATTTTTTTTTAGTTTTTAAAGTATTACTATCCATGTGCCCAGGCTGACTGCATTGTACTTTTACATTTAATTAACAGGATGCTGGATGGGTTGCTTTTTGTGTTCGCTGTTAACAGATAGATGGAAACTGAGTATTACTGCATGTGTCACCGCAATGCCGGAGTGTTGACACG
The DNA here is from genome assembly GCF_978046115.1 of Saccoglossus kowalevskii. NCBI lineage: Eukaryota > Metazoa > Hemichordata > Enteropneusta > Harrimaniidae > Saccoglossus > Saccoglossus kowalevskii. The sequence continues at coordinate 10,862,968 of NC_140650.1, read as the reverse complement.
CCAACGCCTCTCCGTCATTTACATGTTCCAATATTTGCTTCAAAGACGCTGCCAACACGTACGATACGAACAGACGATTTCTTCAAGTTGCCGACCTTTAGACACGAGAGGGCAGTAGATCTGGTCAGGTCTTAACTCAACTTCTATAGGCAGCTTAGTCATACCTAACTGGCCTGAGCCCTCGCAAATTTCAAAGCTAATATCACATAAAGTGATTTCTGAGAAACCATATACAATTTTTAGCAGCGTTATACATATTCTTTTACAACAATCGATGCAAACACCGAACGGCAAACACAGTATGTAGAACCAGACGACTAATGTAGCTATTGGCCAGCCAATAAGGAGTAACGTGAATAACCAGAACACGCCCCATAAAAAGTCACATCCATCCATGTTGCGGCATTATCTAAATGATGAAAAGAAAATAATACGTGATATAAAAAAAACTCACTTACACATTTAACATTTTAAGCTGTTAGTTATGTTTGTAGGTCGGTAAAAGCATGAAACAACAAACCGCAGTGGTTCGTGGTTTCATGGTTAAAGTAACGTGACTTGTGTTCCGTATCGTTCCGTATAGGATTAGTGAAATTATTTGAGTGAAACCTTGAAACCAAACATCGTCTATTGACGCTTTCTGTCTACAGTGGATATCACCAGTATTGAATGGATGCCACCGGGAAAGTATTCTAATAGTTGAAGACATCCTCCTTGCTATTAAAAGTAATAATAAGTTATTAATATCAGAGACAACATGGGTGTATGTATTAGTGCCAGGTGTTAAATATAAATCTACAACAGAAAGTGGTCACGTGATACCCCAAATTAATGGGTCATCGATCCTATATTTGAAATAAAAGAATGTTTTAATGGACAAAAAATAATACAATGAACTCACCAATGTGTAACTTGATAAATTTTGAGATTTTTTTTTTATCTTGAACAGATATTTAAAAACAAAACAATATCCAAGTCGTCAAAACAAGCATGACATTAGATTTGATTTAATTTGAAGTACCTCGAGGGTTTCTGTCAATGCTACTTAGCAACATTTATCTAGTAGTATCTAACGATGTTAGGATTACCTCGTAGTCTGTGTTGTAGTTGTTTTTGAGTGTCGTCCCTGTCAGCCCGAGGTCTTAATTCATAGCCACTGTCAGGTGAAAGTGATAGGATTTGACCTCTATCTGCCAACGCCCTGTCTTATAACACGTATACATTGATTGCATGGAATCAATGAAAGGTCGAAAATAAATAGAACGCTATTCATTATGACCGCTCACCGACCATGAAAAACGTTAACACCGTACCATCGCCATGGCATTTGACCTGCTGGAACGTAATACAAAATATATACTCACATACCGTACACTGTATATGTGTAGAATAAAAAAAAAGGTGGGGTCAAGTTGTCTTGGCCCGCGATGATACTGTCTGTATGCCATAGGCTGAAAAAGGAATACAGTTGGTTTTCAGGACTTTTCGGTTACTTGTAGTAACCGCGATATTACATTTTATCGTTGATTGGCCGTGTGTTGTCTTTTATTGACTTTTGCTTGTTTAACAGTAAATTCATTATATTATATTATATTATATTATATTATATTATATTATATTATATTATATTATATTATATTATATTATATTATATTATATTATATTATATTATATTATATTATATTATATTATATTATATTATGCTTTTTGGTTCACGGGTAAAATAAAATAAAAGACGATCACGTAACAGTACAAAAACACCTTGGAACCCCGTAGGCAGGCCGGTGACACCGGTTCGCACTTAAGGGGGTACCAACCCCCCTGCCAAATTCCAAGGGAAAATCAAAACATTTAAAACAAGTAACATAAAACATATATGCGCTGCTGTAAGTGTGTGCAATGATAGCCCACCAAGAGGACAAAACTCTTGGCTCCTGTGCGTGTGCTAAGTTTGTAAATACAATGATGTTCGTTTGTATCGATGTTTAACAACAAGACAAAGCAACTTCCTGCTTTAAATAGATCGTACCTGCCATGTTTACAGTAGAATGCGAAGTGTGTTATCCTCGATTTTACATAGTGCATCCTCTACCGTCCACATAATCTCAAATTCAGGCAGTTGGTTCATGATCCGGAAACATTCATATTCTGTTTCAAGCCTCGACTTAATACTTTGAATAAAAATGTCCAGAGGCTCACTCGATCCTTTGTTTTGCCTTTTATTACGACGGCTGACATGAATTGCAACCTTAGCCATGCACGCTAAGAAACAAAATAAACCTTGTGCCTTGCTCGACATAAAGTGTTTTGAGCGATGGGGTGGTAAAATAGTGAACCACCAAATCGGAATGCGAAAATCTGGTTGAAGCAGTCGCGACGCGATGTTATTAAAATAATGGAGTAAGGCGCTATTTGATGGACAATCATAAAAAATGTGTTGAAGTGTGTCAACTTCATCACAAAAGGGACATTTATCTGAATTGTTCAAACGAGCTTTGAACAGAAATCTCCCCGTTGGAAAGGCACCATGGACAATACGCCACTGCAGATCCCCATATTTGTTAATGACTGGTGTTTCATAGCAATCCTTGAAGTTGGGTTTAGCACTTTCAGGCAGACTAAGGATGTCCCGCCAAACAGTGTCAAGTTTTTGTAAGTGTTGTGTTATTGACTGGACACGTATTAGATATTTATAGATTGCGCCTTTTTCAAACTTATATAGTGGCAAATTTAGTTCATCAGAAAAGTGCAGTTCAAAGCTATGATGTGAAAGAGGTTGATTACACTTCCCATTCCCTTTGAAGTAGGTGTTGATAGTATCTTTCCATTTGGTAGGAATATAATCGTGAATGACCTTGATACTGAGATGGAGAATACGCTCGGAATGGATTTTAATTTTATCCGACATATCAGCGGCCTCCAACCAAGTTTTATTCGTTTCTGATACCAAATCACATACTTTGGTTATTCCCGCGTTAACAAAATGTCTGAGCGCAAAAGGGCTCATTTCGTATGGGATGTATGATGAGTGGGTTGTTAAACAGTGGCTCATTAAGAATATCAGTTACGTTATTATCATTGAACTTACGCACTTTCTCTACAGATTTCCAACACTGGAGGAGCTCATAATAAAATAATGGCAATCTTTGTAAAGGTGCTTTGATAGTGGTGCATAGAAGTTGACTTGCATATGACATATTGCTCGCTTGCATAAAAAAGTAGTCTGTGAACTTAAAACAGGGGTGGTCATGGTTATTATATAAATATCTTTGAATATAGGAAAGTCGCATAGTACTTATGCGTGTTGGAAGATGTGTAACATTTTGTCCACCTCTTTCCAAGGGGAGGTACAGTGTTGCAGCAGATACCCAATGTCGCCCTTGCCAAAAGAAGTCGAGCAGCATTTTCTGTACCTTCAGAACTACGTCCGATGGCGGCACAAGGCTATTAAAGCGATACATTAACTGCGATGAAATCAGATTATTAATGATAAGAGCGCGCGTTCTGTAAGACATGCTGTAAACAAAATGATTCCAGAAGTTGATCTTATTATTTACTTTTGCAACAAGTTCAGCCCAGTTCTGATTCGTATAAGTTAGATTATTCCCAAGATAAACACCCAACAGTTTCAACCCCTCGCTGTTCCATTTTATATTGAGAGGGGAGTAGGTGATGTTGCGCCAGCTACCTACCCATAACCCTTCTGATTTTTCGAGATTGATTTTAGAGTTTGACGCAAGCTCGTAGACATGTAACCAGCGACTTAGTAAGTTGAAATTCTGCTTGCGAGTTATGAAAAATTCCACGTCGTCGGCGTAAGCGGTGAGTTTAGAACGTTGGTTTTTGCTGTGAGGTATAACCAACCCTTCAATGTTTTCATCATTCCTAATTTTATGAAGTAGTGGTTCAATGGCAATGACGTAGAGGGTAGTGGACATTGAACACCCTTGCCTAATGCCACGGGCCACTGTGATGGGTGTAGTAAGGGCGCAGTTAACGCGGACCAGGGACTGGGCATTGGTATACATGAGGCGAATGTAAGAAAGGAAACGATCACCAAAACCAAAGGCACGAAGCGTATTAAAGAGGTATCCGTGATGTATCCTATCAAATGCCTTTTCCTGGTCAATGGCAACAATAGCCAGGGGCGAGTTAGTTAAGTTGGCATAGTCAATACTGTCACGAAGTAGATTTATATTGTCGTGAATATGCCTGTTTGGTATGCTGCAAGTTTGGTCTGGATGAATAATGCTGCCTAAAACACCGCGCAAACGCAATGCAAGCGATTTAGTGAACATTTTGTAATCGCTACATAACAGACTCACGGGTCGCCAGTGTTTTACGTTGGTAGCGTCACCTTTTTTAGGGAGGAGAGTGACCACGGCCCTTGTGCAGGATAGGGGGAGCACATTTTCGTTTGTGGCAGCAGTAAATACATCGCACAGATCACTTCCAATGATATGCCAAAAAGTTTGGTAAAATTTGTTTGGTATTCCGTCGATACCGGGAGTACGCCCATGGGGAAGTAGTTTGACCGTGGCACTCAGTTCGTCAAACGTGATTGGTTTGTCAAGGTCATCACGATCTGTTTCATTTAGTTGAGGTAGCCCTTCAAGGAGGCTATTTTGAGCTTCAATGTCAATGTTATCAGGCATGTACAGGTTATTGTAAAAGGTGTGTATGATTTTCCGTATTTCAGTTTGATTTTCAGTAAGAGTATTATCCTGGTGCCTCAACTGAAAGATCGCCTTTTTGGTTCCCTTCTTTTTCTGTAACTGGAAAAAGAAGGAATTGCAAACATCACTTTCATTTAAAAACTGATGTCGCGCACGCGTAGCACTGCCTTTGTGTTCACGTTGAACAAGGCGTGCGAGAAGATTTTTCTTTTCAGTGTAACTGTTTAAGAGCGGTGCATCGTGTGCAGTACAACGTTCGATGGTTTTAATTTCCATTTCCAATGCTTGTTTTTCGGTTTTGTATTTATTTTGTTTGAGTGTGCAATACTGTTGTGTGAGTAATTTTATTTTATTTTTGCCAATATCCCACCATGTCTGTATATTTACATAATTATTTCGAAGTGTTTGCCACTTCGCCCAAAAATCAGTTAAGATTGCCACATACACTTCATCGCGCAGAATTTCTGTATTCATACACCACACTGGACTTTTGTTTTTACTGTCACCAATGGCGATGTTGATGTGGACAAGGGAATGGTCAGAAAAAGCTAATGCGCCATTGCTTATGTCAATATTCTTAATTTTCCCACGCATACATTTGCTGACATAAAACCTATCAAGGCGCACAAGCGTACCACCACGCCCCCAAGTAAAGTTTAATGTGTTCCCGTGGTATTGGCGCCATGCATCAAACAGTTTGTGATGATTCAGGACAGATTTGAGGAGCTTTGCAGTGCGCATGTTCGGTTCAGTCCCTCTATTACGGTCAATGTCGGGTTCAGTAGTACAATTAAAATCGCCTCCCATGATTACTGGGTCATTATTTAGAGAACTGATGAATTGTTCAATTTTAGTGAAGCATTCCACACGCTCAGCGCCATTAATAGGTGCATAGACATTAATTATGTGAACAAGATTTTCATTAATTTGAACATGAGCGTGCAACACGTACCCAGGCATGATCTCAGATTGTGATAAAATATTCACAGTTGCTCCTGGCGAAAACAAAATAGCCACACCCGCACGATTAACAGTGCCATGAGAAAAAATACCAAAGCCACGCCACACAAGTTTCCAAATATTTTCATCGGAGACAAGAGAGTGTGTTTCTTGTAGCATATAAATATTACAGGGATGGTCACGCTTGAGATAATTGAAAACACTGTACCGTTTGAGGGCGTCCCGGCAACCATTGACATTGTAAGTTGCGCATGTAATTGTGTTTGCCATCATAACAAGGGAAATTAAAAATCAGCGATAAAGTTAACCGTTTTGATTTGCTGTTTAATTTTTTTAATGAGTCTGTGCATGCGAGATTTATCAGATGTGTTCAACTGCGTGGTATTGCGGTAGTTTATCAGATGTCGAACCAATATTTTAAGATTGGGGCAAAATTCAAAACACTTGTCTATAAATCTACGTGAGTGAAGTGTAGACACTAAAAAGGTTTTGATATTAGCGTTTGATATTGTAGATTCGCTGTTATCAGTACATGTTGAAACATTTGAAATGATAGACCCCTCATTCTCACTACATTCGCTGGCAGTTTCCTCCATATCATCAGCGGTTTTATTTTGTGACATAGGTGTGCTGAAAAGGTCTTGTGATTGATCAGTTAAACCACTTAAATCAATGGGGAGTTCGGATAGCGGCGAATCGCGCGGGGATTCAACTGTGAACTCAAGTGAGGGAGATGATGGAAATAGGGCCGACTCCGTAAGCTCGGGCTGTGGCTTTGGAGTGCACACTGTTACATTGGCATATACGTGGGGAAAGGGTTTGTGGGGTGGGGGGAGGCGATGGTGGTGCAATGGAAGGGGAAGGAGGGGTTCGTACCCTCTCTTCATCAATCGGACAATTTTGTTCAACAATTTCGATTGCATTTTCATCGTTACGCTTTTTAGAACTTGGTTCACATTTATTTTCGTCATTTAACTGGTCATTGTTTTGTTCTTCTCTATGAACTGGTGATCTAGAGCGCGTGCGCTTTTTGCTCATATATTTGGATGAATCTGTATTCATTTCAGTTTCAATTTCAATGTTATCTGTTGTACCATCGGTCTCATGATTGTTTATCTCAGTATCTGATGCTTGGGTGTTAATTATATCAGTTATGTCATCGTCTTTGTCGTGCAATGTGTCAGGGGAATTTAAATTAGTTATTACATTCACCTGTGGAGAGTCTGTTTGAGTGCTATTTTGGGCACTATTGTTTTCATCATTCTTCATTTGCATATTCGTTGTTTGAGAGTTTGGGCAAGTTTTACGTGTATGTCCCTTCATGTTACATGAAAAGCACGTCAATTCGTCAGACGAAACGTAAATATTATATGTCTGACCTTGAAAAGTAATAGGTAATAAACCGTTGATATTGAGATCTTTTAAATATACATAAACTTGGCGGCGAAAAGACTTTACATGTTTCAGTGCTGGTCTTTTGCACCCGAGTGGGATCGCTCGCACCGCGCTCATGACACGCCCGTATTTAGCTAAGGTATCTGTAATAAACTTGTCAGGTAAAAAAGGGGGAACATTTGATAGCACAATTTTTGTAGAGGGCCGGACAAGAGGTTCAACAGAAACATGGAGGTCTCCAATGTCAAGGCCAGCGGCAGAAACCATGTCGACCCATGTAACCTTATTTAAAAAGACAATAACCGATCGGTTCATACGGGATGCAGCCACAATATTACTGGCCCCGACTAAATCTGCAACCGACTCCACATAAGTTTCAACAGGAATGCCATCAATGTTTTCACACCGTACCGCATGGTTTCTAGTAAGGTGACCTGTTGGTGTTGACGGTGGCCTTGTGTGAGCGGCAGCCATCTTGGTTGCCGACCACCTTGCCAAGGCAAAGGCAAAAACACTCCAAAACCCACAATAATAACGAAAACAACAACTATAAATTACTCACGTAAAAGGTAGACACACTATATATACAGCTGTGTAGAAACACGGGCGCACAACGAACGCAAAACAGGCAGAAAATCGGGGAGCGCTGAAAAGCACCGCGTTCACCCGATTGTATTATATTATATTATATTATCAGGTTTTGGTAAAAACCATGCATATTAATTACCTAATTTGCATGATAATTAGCTCATTTTTAGCTGTTCCATGACTGTTCCACTGATATCTAAAGAACCACTTATTGAATTTTGATGAAACTTGGTACATAGATGCTCTGAACTAATACCAGGCCTTGATTAGTTTTGGGTGAAAATCTGTGCATATTAATTACCTAATTTGCATAATGATTAGTAAATTTTCGGCTTTTCCACTGATATCTCAACTTCTAATCATCACATTTCAATTAAACGTGGTACCTAGATGTCATAGGACACTAGGTCTGTGTAGTGACACAGACCTAGTAGTTTTTAGGGTAATATCAGTACATATTAATTACCTAATTTGCATAATAAATTAATTTTTTGATATTTCAAGTAGTAAGCATTACATTTCAATGAAACATGCACTATGCAGAGATCGATTGTTTTGAGATGAATATTTGTGCATATTAATTTGCATAATTAGTTAATTTTCGGATTTTCAAGTACTGATCATGACCTTTAAATGAATCTAAACTATGCAGAGAGCCAATTAGTTGTTGGTATATATTTATGCATATTAATCACCTAATTTGCATAATTAATACATTTTAAACATTTTCACTGATATCTCAAGTACTAATCATCACATTTCAATGAAACTTTGTACATAGATACTCTAGGACAAAATACAAATATGACCAGTTTTGGGTTAAAATCTGTTCCTATAAATTCCACAATTAGCATAATAATTCATAATTGTTTGGTTCTGATCACATTTCAATGAAACTTGGTACATAGATGGTCTGTTACATTGCGCAGACCTTATTAGTTTTACACTCTGTTCATTTAAATTTCCTGATTTGCATAATTAGTTTTCAGCTTTTCCATCAATATCTTAAGTACAAATAATTTTGAATTAATTTTTACTGTGTCTCCGATACTCTCAGCACACGGGAGTTGTTTCTAAGCTTTTTTTTTATTTTATAGTTTAGTTTTAAAAACAACTTTTATTATTTGTTCATCTCTTGTATATTTATATGTATTCGCCCTAGTCAATCCTGTTATTGGGCTGTTCATCGTGAATATATCACGTGACATTTCACTCTGTGTTTACTTATTTGGTTCTACAGAGGTAAATTCGATATTATAGTGTTATATGACTTCAAATATAGGAACAATGGTGAAAGTATTTGTTATCTGTCAGTTACCACTTGCCATGTTTGTATTATTTACAGTCACGGTCATGTGCACATATATATCTGACATTCCAAATAACTACACCACGCCTAGAAAACAAAAGTCGATTTATTTTCTACTTCCCTCTTGACCCCACGCAGTCACTGCATACGTGTCACGAGACAGAGTGTCACGGGGTCAAACGATTTCACTTTCGCCTGTGGCAGCGGCAGTTAAGACCTGACAGAGACAACGCTTAGAAAATATATCTACATCGGCACTTGTTAAGGTAATTCTACCAGCGTTAGACATTATTAGTTAAATGCTGCTTCGTGCCATGGAAATCGCAAGTATTTCAACTTGAACTCACTTAATCAGGCGTTCATATACCTCAAATTTGGGTCATTTTTTTAGTGACAACTGAAGTTTAGGAATCGTATCTCTGGTATTTAGGAGTTTTAGATTTTCCTAAATCAAACCACTAATCATGAAAGTTTCGCCGATTACTAAGCGGGGACTAATTAATAACATGGGGTCACGTAATGCGAGTGTCTTATATCGCATGTCTCAATGTACTACTCTAATTACCATTTAGGAATTCTTTCATTTCGAATATAGTATCAATGACCCACTAACTCGGAGTGTCACGTGACCATTCTCTGTTGTTTATTTCTGTTTTTAATGATAACACCTGACTACATATCTTGGCAAATATGATAACATTATTTGCGATATATATTTTGAATACTTATTTTAGTAGCCATGAGCGTACGTATTTTGAGTATTGAAATACGTTTATGTGTCATCCTTTATTGACTATTGGTGTTCATTATTGATTGTTGGCATCTTTTATTGACTGTTGGCATAAATTTAGTCGAAAAGCGACAACAATACGCACCATTGTTTAGTTTCAAGGTACGATAACACTATTTCACCTATAGGTCATTCTAGAAGAGGGCGCTCTTCGTGATGCCGGTGTATGCAAACTACTAGTACGCTATGAACATATCATAAAATAACTGATATATTTACAGCTGACATGTACATTTTGTCACACAATCAAATTAAATGTAATCAAAAAAGTTTTCTTTGCAGTGTACCACGTTTATTTGCATAGTCAACAGTTTGTTATTTTATTATTTTCTCATCACTTAGATAAAGCCGCAACATGGGTGGATGTGACTTTTTATGGGGCATATTCTGGTTATTGGTTTTACTCTTTATCGGCTGGCCTATAGCGTCATTGGTAGCCTGGATCTACGTACTGTGTTTGCCGTTCGGAGTCTGCATCGAGTTCTGTAAAGAGTTCGGCGAAGTACTCATGACGATTATACAGTTTCCAAGAACATGCGCGGAAAATATGGTTAACCAGAAATCGCTTTGCTAAATACTGTGTTCTGTTGGCTAGTCTTTCAACACTCGCTGTTATAGAAGACCACGTGATAGCACCAATAAAGTCGCCAATGAAATAAAAAAAAATGGTAGCAAAATAAAACCACTGGCAGCGCTTGTAATTAACTGCAATAATGACCATAGTTAGATGTGCAATTAACAAACAATTGATTGATTAATTTTAATATGTTTACGTTATGATACCTTTAATGAAATGCCAATTATATTAATAGATATATAACACGTGTTGGTATGAAAGTTTTAGCGTAACCATGGTGACTGCCATGACGACTGCCATGACTTCCAGGTATTCGCTGGGGATAAACTCTCTGGACAATTTAATGTAACATATGCTCTTATATGGGTGTGTCAGTTTCTTCAACCCATACCAATCGGTGACAGTCAGTTTATTCGAGAAAAGTACAATTATTAATTCAACATAACGAAACCGACACTTTCAAAGAGAAATAGAACATGGCAAACACTAAACTCAAATTACAACTAGCACAACTTGTGTTTCTCTTATTATAATGTTAAAGGCGTGTAGTCGTCGCGCCAAGCATGCGCGAGATATGTGCGTCTCATATAAACAAAGTTGTCAACGTTGACTGCTGCATTGTTTTAGGTTATTGGGAGATGTCGAAGGAGTCGCCGGCGGTAATCAGTGCAAGTCGCGTCCAGGTCAAACCTCATACTTGTATTGGAATGTGGAAAAATCAATATTAAAATGTTATCAACACAAATGTCGCACATGCGCAGCGCGACGACCGTCACCCTTTAAGGCTATTTTACTCAGAGATAAAATCATGAATCAGATTTATGCAATGCATCTACTCGATTGATAGATCAAAAGTATGTATATAGAAAACACACAGACATAAGTATGCCCACTTTTGGCATGTTTGTTTATTATTACTGTAAAATACTTTTCGCTTGAAATTTATTTGCGCTATTTTCACTGAAGGGAAGATTCAGTGTAAATAAAATCCAGCTACTATAAATTTTCTCCCTATATTTTACATTCAAATAGTTGAAAATCAGTGAAAATAAATTTCATGCACAACCCCAAACCGTCTTTTCAGTGAAAATTAATTCCAGCTAAAATAAATTATTTTACGGTACTGATCTTACACCGAACAATAGCTCCCTGGACTGTTCAGTCTGTTGTAATATTGACACTCGAGAAATATGTGATTATAAACGTACATCAATGTAACACAAATTGTGCAAAGTAATAACAGTTCCAGTTATTTGGACCCTGTCTTCCGCAATATAAACAATGTATACAAATATGTAGTGGAAAATAAATTAACGAATTATAATTTTAGGTGTATGTATTTGTTATGCTCCCCTTTCTTTGACTACGTCACAGAACATGTTATTATGTTTACTTAGTAATATGATGTATTGTTTTGGTTTATTTTTTACTATGTTCACTGCATTCAGTTATTACTTCTTTTGATACAATGTCATATTTTATTTTCAAATTGTTGCAGTGTTACAGTGTAAGTAGCGTGAGTGTGATTTTGGGAGCCAACATGATAAACATGCACTTGTAGTTGCTCGAAACAAAACGATTTGTAATCTTCGTAATGATATAAAAAAAAACTATCAATACCAAATAAACTTAATGGATATAATTACTATTTGTATGAACGTAATAAATAAAAAAAACAAATGAATGAATTGACTATTTATTGAACTATACAATATTCATTCCCAAGGGTGAAGGTCGGCGGACGCAACAAATAGGCGTCCAGGAAAAGCCCCCCCCCCCCCCACCACACACACTCGTCAGGTTCCGTAGAGGTTCACTTATATTCGAATTCTTTCTAAAAATTTATTTATCAAAGCAGCAGAAAAATACAAATTTAAAGCGGGTGACTTTTTCAAATTACAATTAAATAAAGCTGCCCTTCGTTTATTTCGCTTTTTCATGCATCAGAGTGACACCCGACTTAACACAATGTTTTATTCATACCAGTACCCCAGACCGAAGCGAATGGGAAGAAGTTTTCCCAATCTCGCCGCCGAGAGCACATTAAACGGATGGACAGTTCAAGACAAATGGCAAATGCAAATATTTTTATGGTTTTCTTCTTTCAGAGATATGGCCACACATATCATCAAAAACGACGACTTTAATGATTATTGGAGAGACTTTCACGATCGCGCATGCTCTGAAATGATAATCGCCACACTGTCGACGGTATTTTGACCCGAACTCCCCAAAAAATGTCGGAAAAATATTTATTACTTTTACTTTCGTTTTACTATGTATCATCGACACGTTTGTAGTAGGAAATTTGTGTGTAATAATCATCAGAACCATTGTACGTAAGGATGTGTGGGATAAGGTAGGAGTCTACATTAAGGAAGGTTCACGAAAGGTCATCAATGGTGGCGCAGTTTATCAAACACACAACACAATATTGAAAAAATGGCGACTGCTACCGATCGAATGGATGAACTGGTCCGGGATTATCTACTCTTCAGAGGATTTGCAGGCACACTGAAAAGCCTGGAAAGCGATTTAAAGTCAGACAGAGACAAGTGTTTCAGAGTAAGTATCTTAATTTCTTTAAACTTTGTGTTATTTTTTAAAACCGACATTTGGATTGTAAGTGTCAGTGAGTTTGGATTTATTTTCTGAGAAAAGTGAAATTAACATACCGGTACCCAACAATAAATCGTGTATGGAAATCTACGTCACTATCACCCAAACAATAACAGCACAACCAACAAGATCGACATTACTTCCCATTGATGCAGTTTTCTCCCAATGATATTAAGGGGTTAAACATTTGATGTCATGTGGGTGGGGTGGGGGTGGGGGTGGGGGCACAGTCACTTGGGGGCTGAAAATCAATAAATACTAATTTTCAAAAAAAATCATCCGCTATATGTATATAAATAAACGTATATAAATACGTATATAAATAAATATATACGTATATAAATAAATTTATTTATATACGTATAGCGGATGATTTTTTTTTGAAAATTAGTATTTATTGATTTTCAGCCCCCAAGTGACTGTGGGTGGGGGTGGTGGATGCAACACTTTGTGTGCATTTTTTTTCTTTGTGTCTTGCTTGCATTTTTTTTTCAACCACTATTCCAGCCACCCCTATGGTCGTCCCCAAATACAAGATCTCATTTGTCTATACTTTTACTTCCAGTTTTGATCTGTCTCAGAGCATAATAGTGTAAACAAAGATTTAAGGGTATGCAACATTAAATATCCTAGTACCACGGTTTTTAAGATCCTATTCCGTATGCACACGTCAACTAAAAGTTATTTCTGACCATTGGATTCACAGACTGCAACAGAGTGTCTCCCTATTAACTAAAAATTTACCCATACAAACATTCACTCTGCCACTGTAAAAAAAAATGAATGCTATTTCTAAGAAGTTTCGTTAAGAGATGGCTGCTGGCTAACTACCCGGCTACTCAGCTTTCTCATTCGACTACCGATACTTTGTATTTCTCCCAACTCCCAACCAATAGAAAATTAGCACATTTTAGGTGCCTACTTTTGTAATCTACTTCATGGCTGGTGAGAACATCAAATCTCTGGGGGAGAACCAGCCTTACCCATTCAACTCTCTCTGCAAGAAATTGCTCACACCATTTAATGGCAAGAATATTTTTTTTTCAATGATATCAAGTGTGAATGAAAACTACCGTACATCTCACTAACGGCAAGATAGTGTCTCCTTCTCACTCTGGTCTTTAAATCCAGTAATATGAGAGTATAAGAGAATACTGCAATGTACGCATAAGAGCAGTATAGTGATCGTAATGATCAATGCATAGCAGGGGTCAATGTGATCCAGTATTGCCTGAGTACACACTTTCTGGTATTCTCATGATACCCTTACTATTATACACTTTTTTCCTGCTTATAGTAATAATTTAATGAGAGATAACTTCTCTAACTGTTAGCAAAAATGTTTTGCACGACGCTTTTCATGTTGCATTCACTGACAGAATAGTTAATACATACACTAGATTAGCAAAAATAAAATGGTGAATCTCTCACAGCACACTATCATCCATCTTGCTAACTGACTGTCAGAATATTCTCAGAACCACTGTAAGTAATTCTTACACTGTACTGTATAATTAATATCTGATGATGTATCATTTCCAAATCAATTCAACCATGTGATCCAGCTAGAAAACATTTTCTTTTGTTTTTTCTTTTGAAGGCTAATAAGATAGTGGAGCAGTTATATCAGTTTATTTCTGCGTATGATTTAGAAGCGTTAAGACAGTATTGGAAACACTTGAATCGAAGAATACTTACAAGGTTAGAGTATGTACATAATACAATAATAAGAAAATTAGAAGTCAGTTTAATGAGGTAAGTCATTGCACAGTATGTGTTTCTTGTATCACATGTGATAGTTCACCAGGAAATGTACCATCGACGACCTGGCTTATTAACATGCAAGTATTTATATTAGTCAAAGGTTAATTTACACTTTTTGCTGCACAAGTGAAGTATGATGTTTTTTCATAGATGAGTCATGTGAATATATAGGTATATTTGTCACTGTAGTCAGGTCGCTGCAGACATCCCCAACTAGAGTAGCAGCCCACTTATCCAATAATGATTATCTGAGATATTACTTCTTCACATAATAACATCAATTGGACAAGCTTAAACACAAGAACCAGTGGACATTGACCATCGGTCCCTCAAAGTTGTACCCATTGGTGAATGGATTCAGTAACTTTGGCCTCCAAATTTAGTTAGATAGGAATTTGAACTTGGGTCTACCGGTCATGTGTCAAATGCAACAACTACTATGCAATTAGTGATCAGTTAAATGCTACTTTAATTTCCATTTCAATGTAAATTGTTTATGACATCACATCCCAAATATCTAGATGAATTCTCTGAGAAACACTCCCCCTCCAATTCTCATTCTCCTGTATAAGACTATGTTTAGATGAAATATACCAGTAAAATCTGTATTAGAATCCTCATCCCTAATAGAAGCTGCGTCCATTCTTTTTGACTAATTGAGAAATGCTTTAATAGAAGTCACATTCCTTCTGTTGCATTGTGACATTTTAATAGATGCCATGGCTTTTAATACAGATTTTAAGTAAGAGTTAATGAAATCTCATGAGAGATATATATGTATGCATATATGTCTATATTTTTAGGTGTTTTATAGAAACAACAGGAGAAAATTCCATAAAATTTCTTTGACATTTTTTGTATGACTTCTAAATTCTGTAGAAAAATGCTTATAAAAGTCTGAAGAAAGTCTATGAGAAATTCTATAGAACTGGAATCTCAAGAGATATGTACACAATACTTGACTTACTGTTCACAATGGTGGATGCCACCACTACTTGGGTGTAATATTGATATCCAGTAAAAGGAAATCTCAACATTAATTTTCTAACCCAAAGTGGTATTTTCGTCTTAGGTTATATGTGGTACATGCCATTCAGAATGGAAAACATGACAAAGTTAATGAATTTTTTGAGAAATTGGCCCCAGAGCTACAGGGACAGTCTGAATGGAAGGAATGGTTTGGTAAGTAAGTTTGTCATTGAGACAAGTATTCATTTAATTTAGTCCTGACACTCATTTCTTGGTGCTACAGTTTCCTGGGATTTGTATTAGTTTTGCTATTTAGTTTCATTGCTGAGTCACGGAGTACATGGGACTAACCAAAACTCACCAGATTAGAATCTGGCTAAACCTGGAGTGTGATCCATTCAATCTTCTCAGTCTAGTGTCTTATGGGAAGGACTAAACATCCCAGACTAGTCAGTCAACCCTGCAGAATGACTCTGTTATTGAAATACCTCAGATCAATCTCTGGCCATCCTTGGGTGCACTCCCTCTCTCCGCTTCAAGGTTGAAGAAAATACAAAGTAACATTAAAGCTACAGTATTCTAAATTACCGGTATACCATTTTCAATGATTTTACCAAACAAAGCATACCATACTTTACAATTCACTGGTGTATAGGGGGTCAACATAACAATGCTCTCAGCTCAGTTATAAATCCAATAACCAATTTGGTTGCTGTACAAATCCATAAACTGCATGTTGTATAATACACATTCACTTTACTGTTGTTTTTAATCAGCCAATTTAATTCACTGTCACTGTTTGACCATAAACAAATGGAATATGTATATTATCGTGTGGTTTTCTTTTATTACAGTTCTTCCATTTCTCCGTAATGCTGAACAGAATCCTCTATTTGAGATGTATTTTACAAAAATGTGGCAAGATACTTTAATTATATCACTACAGAATTTCTTCAGTATATTATTCCAGTCCATGCATATCCTTTGGAATAACTGATTTGCATACTGATTTGCATATTTCTGCTGATTTACATAGTCTGTGATTTACATACTGTCACTGACTTCTATACATATCGTAATTTGCATTCTGATTTGCATATTTCTGCTGATTTACATACTGTCACTGACTTGTTAACCTATTTTAATTTGCATACTAATTTGCACATTTCTGTTGATATACATACTGACCCTTTTGTACATATGTTAATTTTCATTTTGCCATTGATTTGCATATTGACATTGATTTGCATATCTGCTGATTTGCATATCTGCTGATTTGCATATTGACATTGATTTGCATATCTGCTGATTTGCATATTGACATTGATTTGCATATTTGCTAATTTGCATATTGGCATTGATTTGCATATATACTGGTTTGCATATTGACATTGATTGCATATCTGCTGATTTGCATATTGACATTGATTTGCATACCTGCTGATTTGCATATTGACATTAATTTGCATATCTGCTGATTTGCATATTGACATTGATTTGTATAATGACATTGATTTGCATATCTGCTGATTTGCATATTGACATTGATTTGCATATCTGCTGATTTGCATATTGACATTGATTTGCATATTTGCTAATTTGCATATTGGCATTGATTTGCATATATACTGGTTTGCATATTGACATTGATTGCATATCTGCTGATTTGCATATTGACATTGATTTGCATACCTGCTGATTTGCATATTGACATTAATTTGCATATCTGCTGATTTGCATATTGACATTGATTTGTATAATGACATTGATTTGCATATCTGCTGATTTGCATATTGACATTGATTTGCATATCTGCTGATTTGCATATTGACATTGATTTGCATATCTGCTGATTTGCATATTGACATTGATTTTCATATCTGCTGATTTGCATATTAACATTGATTGCATATCTGCTGATTTGCATATTGACATTGATTTGCATACCTGCTGATTTGCATATTGACATTGATTTGCATATCTGCTGATTTGCATATTGACATTGATTTGCATCTCTACTGGTTTGCATATAAACACTGATTGCATATCTGCTGATTTCCATATTGACATTGATTTTCATATCTGCTGTTTTACATATTAACATTGATCGCATATCTGCTGATTTGCATATTAACATTGATTTGCAAATCTGCTGATTTTGATAGTGACATTGATTTGCATATCTCCTGATTTACCTATTGTCATTACTTTGCTGTACATATATCTTTTATTTATTCCTTAACATTTCCACCTCTTCCAATATTGTTAAGTTTCGATGAGGAGTATTTAAGGATGAACAAATTAGAAAAAGAAAATAAATTACTGAAACAACAAGTAAGTAAACTGAAATGAGCTGATAAATTTATGTGTCAGTTGTATTTATGACTATTTAGTATGAAATATCACTGAGAATAATTTCACACTAGCGTGTCAATCTGTGTATACTCCAATATAAAAGCCAATTGTGTGACTGAATGATAACATAGTGCGATGACATTAACTCATAATAACTTACCTAACTTTTAAATTTCACAAATTAACTGACTTGCAAAATTCATGAAAGTTTGTCTTGTGAAATGTATCTCATAATAAAGTGCTATTCAATTTTTACATAATTAGATATCATTACATGCTATAGAAACTAATGGAGGACTTATTGCTATAGAAACTAATGGAGGACTTATTGCTATAGAAACTAATGGAGGACTTATTGCTATAGAAACAGATGGAGTACATAATTAAAACAAAACAACATGGATTCTATTCGGTCATCTTGAATTGGATCTACAAACAAATTAACAATGTTCTCATGTATATATCTATATGCATTGTCATTGTATCAATTTTGTTTAAAATTATTCAAATCATCTCTGAGAAACAGTTACAGTCAAGTATTTCTTTTCAATGTTTAAAGTGGTTGCCATCTGGTTGTCTGTTTATATGTTTTGCCTTCTTTGGATAGTTTGAAAAAATGAATCTAGACGCATGCATATTTACACAGAACCAAGATTAACAGGGAATAACATATGTTTGTATATGTTTGTTTTTGACTCCCATGTGCGAAGCACAAAATGGGAGTCTTTGCAGTTAGTGTGTCTGTATGTGTGTATGTGTGTATGTGTGTATGTGTGTATGTGTGTCCGACTGTTCCACTGCTATCTCAAGAACCATACATTGGTTTTTGATGAAACTTGGTGCATAGATGCTCTGGGCCAATGCGCAGATTTGATTAGGTTTTGGTAAAAATCCATGCTCGTTAATTACCTAATTTGCATGATAATTAGCTAATTTTTAGCTGTTCTATGACTGTTCCACTGATATCTAAAGAACCACTCATTGGATTTTGATGAAACTTGGTACATAGATGCTCTGAACATATGCGCAGATTTGATTAATTTTTGGTAAAAATCCGTGCATATTAATTACCTAATTTGCATGATAATTAGCTATTTTTTAGTGGTTCCATGACTGTTCCACTGATATCTAAACAACCACTCATTGGATTTTGATGAAACTTGGTACATAGATGCTCTGAACTAATGCTAGGTTTTGATTAGTTTTTGGTAATAATCCGTGGATACTAATTACCTAATTTGCATAATGATTAGTCAATTTTCGGTTTTTCCACTGATATCTCAAGTACTAATCATCACATTTCAATGAAACTTGGTACATAGATGTCATACGACACTGCACAGACCTGATAGTTTTTATGGTAATATCAGTACATATTAATTACCTAATTTGCATAATTAATTAATTTTCAGCATTTGATATAAGTAGTTAGCATTACATTTCAATGAAACTTGGTACTTACATACTCAAGGACTATGCAGAGATTGATTGTTTTCGATAAATATTTGTGCATATTAATCACCTAATTTGCATAATTAGTTAATTTTCAGCTTTTCCACGGGTATCTCAAGTACTAATCATCGCATTTCAATGAAACTTGGTACATAGATCCTTTAGGACTATGCAGAGACCTGATTAGTTTTAGGGTAAATAATTGTGCATATTAATTACCTAATTTGCATAATTAATTTTCAGCTTTTCTACTGATATCTAAAGTACTAATCATCATATTTCAATGAATCTAGAATTATGCAGACCCAATTAGTTTCCGGTAAATATTTGTGCATATTAATCACCTAATTTGCATAATTAACCAACTTTCACACTGATATCTCAGGTACTATACATCACATATCAATGAATGTACATGGATGCTGTAGGACAATAGACAGACCTGAATAATTGTGGGTTAAAATCTGTACATATTAATTACCTAATTTGCATAATTAACCAATTTTAATCTTTCACACTGATATCTAAAGTACCGTAAAAACTCCAAAATTTCGACTGGTTTTAAATAATTTGTGTTAGAAATGTGACGTGTTTTTAGAGTCAAAATTAAGGTGCATTTTCGGACGGTCGAATTTTTCAGAATAGAAATCAGCAAAAAAAAATGGGGATGATAGACAGTGTGCTTCATTAGTTTTTAAAAAATGCAATGTCCGTCAATTGACGTAAACTTCCTCATGTTTCACGGTAAAAGCAAAGGTCGTGGCCGAGTTGTAACTCAAAATCTAAACAAAGTCATCAATCAGTGAGTATTATGACAAGCAAAACAAAACATCAAGACGCGGAGAAGAGGTCAGCACAAAACTAATAGGTCAAAAGACAAAGCTGTCTCGCACTACCTAGGAAAACTTGTGAATGTTCGAAGTACAGGTACCCATTGGACAAAAGATACATGGAAGTTTAGCAAACGATCTCCCCGACCCAGTGCAATGTATCCGGTTAGAATCAAAGCTCACGTGTCCCTTATTTGAGCACCGTACCGGTGATTTGAGGGACCAAATTCTGCCGTAAATTCGCCCTTGGATTAAAAAATATAATGGGATTTAAGAAAATAAAATGGGACTTTTAAGGTGTATTTTGGCGTCATTTTTCGGACATTTCAATCAATCCTGCCGGCTAAAATAGAGTCTAAGTTTTACCGTAGTCATTGACGTCTGTCTATTCAAGAGTACACGTGTATGATTTTTATCGTGACTAGCGTGAGCGGGTAAGCTTCCTTTCGAGAATGAGCTGTTATCACTGTGAACAATGTTAAATTATTCTTCAGATGACCAGTTTATTTTTTAAAAACAACTAATTTTTTTATTTAAAAAAAATCATGCCGTTTTCGCATCATCCAGCTTTTTGATTGGTTAATTAGCGATTTGACCTATTTGACCTAAGAGAACATGGCGGATATCCTACAGCATCAAACGTTTATACGAGACCGGAATCATTCGCTTACGATGAAACTAAGTTGACTTTTATTTGTATTTCATAACCATTCAACAAATTTATTTTGTGTACATTATTATAATCACTACTGAGTACAGTAATAATCAACAATTCAGAAACGCAGCATGCCGAGATTTTTGTGTTCGTTTTTATTTGAAACTTCGTTTATTTAGAATATATTTTCGTTACCAATAAAATAAAAATCTCTCAGTCAATCAGAAACCCGGATTCATGCCTTTGAGGAAGGTCCCGTTTGAACGCTCACATCGGTTTTTTTTTCGTTTGGGGGAAAACTAAAACTGGTCGCAATTTTCGAATAAGAATGAGTCGGCAATTTTTAGTGGAGTCGAAAATTTGGAGGTAAATAAAACACCGAAACCCGGCAAATAAATAGGCGGTCAAATTTTTAGAGGGGTCGAAATTTTGGAGTTTTCGCGGTGTTAATTATTCCATTTCAATGAAACTTAGTACAAAGATGCTCTAGGACAATGTACAAACCTAATTAGTTTGGGGTAAAAATCTGTTCATATTAATTCCCTAATAAGCATAATAATTCATAATTTTTTGGTTCTGTTACATTGCGCAGACCTCATTAGTTTTACACTCAAATCTGGTCATATTAATTTTCTGATTTGCATAATTAGTTTTCAGCTAAGTAATTTCGAATTATATTTAATGTGTCTCCAATACTCTCAGCACATGGGAGTTCTTTCTAAGCTTTCTTTGATTTTGTTTAGATGTCAGTTTTACAGAAGATAGATTTAGAAAAATCCAGCACTGAACCGAAGATGGTGTTTGGTCAGATAAGAGAAATGAACGAAGACTTTGCTGACATTCCAAAGTATGTCAATATGTTTTTAATGTTGGTACTATGTGTTATGTTGTTAATGTTGGTACCATGTGTTATGTTGTTAATGTTGGTACCATGTGGTATGTTGTTAATGTTGGTACTATGTATTATGTTAATGTTGATACTATGTGTTATGTTGTTAATGTTGATACCACTTGTTATGTTTCAATCCAAAACATACTTTCAAAGTGAAAACATTGACAACACTTCAAGTATTTGATCAAATAATAGAACTTGAAATTAAGTATATCTATGGTCAAAGTAAATCTTATTTTAATAATCTACTATATAAAATGTGTTCTTCTATTAGTGATTGGCTTTTTGTTTCGTTAATTGCTATTACATGATTAGATCAAAGACGATTTGACTGCCAGACATTTTGTTTCCAAAATGTTCCCAAAATTGTTTTCTGGAAATGCATTAATTGATTATGATGTAATATCGCACATAACAGTAAACTGCATTCAAATTTTGAAACAGACAACTCATAATGTCTTATTTGAAAAGATAGTGTAAAATACCTTGCATAATGACTGTGATGCTTTATGTATAGATTTAGACAATTTGATCCAAATGGTGGCCATTTTGTTACATAACTCTGTTTATTTCCATTTCCTGGAAATGCATTGACTGATTTTTGACTCCCATGTGCGAAGCACAAATGGGAGTCTTTGCAGTTAGTGTGTCTGTATGTGTGTGTGTGTGTGTGTGTGTGCATGTGTGGGTGTGTGTGTATGTGTGTATGTGTGTATGTGTGTCCGACTGTTCCACTGCTATCTCAAGAACCATACATTGGTTTTTGATGAAACTTGGCGCATAGATGCTCTGGGCCAATGCGCAGATGTGATTAAGTTTTGGTAAAAATCCATGCTCGTTAATTACCTAATTTGCATGATAATTAGCTAATTTTTAGCTGTTCGATGACCGTTCCACTGATATCTAAAGAACCACTCATTGGATTTTGATGAAACTTGGTACATAGATGCTCTGAACATGTGCGCAGATTTGATTAGTTTTTGGTAAAAATCCGTGCATATTAATTACCTAATTTGCATGATAATTAGCTGATTTTTAGCTGTTCCATGATTGTTCCACTGATATCTAAACAACCACTCATTGGATTTTGATGAAACTTTGTACATACATGCTCTGAACTAATGCTAGGTTTTGATTACCGGTAGTTTTTGGTAATAATCCGTGGATACTAATTACCTAATTTGCATAATGATTAGTCAATTTTTGGTTTTTCCACTGATATCTCAAGTACTAATCATCACATTTCAATGAAACTTGGTACATAGATGTCATATGACACTGCACAGACCTGATAGTTTTTATGGTAATATCAGTACATATTAATTACCTAATTTGCATAATTAATTAATTTTCAGCATTTGATATAAGTAGTGAGCATTACATTTCAATGAAACTTGGTACTTACATACTCAAGGACTATGCAGAGATTGATTGTTTCCGATAAATATTTGTGCATATTAATCACCTAATTTGCATAATGATTAGTCAATTTTCGGTTTTTCCACTGATATCTCAAGTACTAATCATCACATTTCAATGAAACTTGGTACATAGATGTCATATGACACTGCACAGACCTGATAGTTTTATGGTAATATCAGTACATATTAATTACCTAATTTGCATAATTAATTAATTTTCAGCATTTGATATAAGTACTAATCATTACATTTCAATGAAACTTGGTACATAGATGTCATACGACACTGCACAGACCTGATAGTTTTTATGGTAATATCAGTACATATTAATTACCTAATTTGCATAATTAATTAATTTTCAGCATTTGATATAAGTAGTGAGCATTACATTTCAATGAAACTTGGTACTTACATACTCGAGGACTATGCAGAGATTGATTGTTTCTGATAAATATTTGTGCATATTAATCACCTAATTTGCATAATTAGTTAATTTTCAGCTTTTCCACGGGTATCTCAAGTACTAATCATCGCATTTCAATGAAACCTGGTACATAGATCCTTTAGGACTATGCGAAGACCTGATTAGGGCAAATAATTGTGAATATTAATAAATAATTTGCATAATTAATTTTCAGCTTTTCTACTGATATCTAAAGTACTAATCGTCACATTTCAATGAATCTAGAATTATGCATTTACCAATGAGTTTCTGGTAAATATTTGTGCATATTAATCACCTAATTTGCATGATTAACCAACTTTCACACTGATATCTCGGGTACTAAACATCACATATTAATGAATGTACATGGATGCTGTAGGACAATAGACAGACCTGGATAATTGTGGGTTAAAACCTGTACATATTAATTACCTAATTTGCATAATTAACCAATTTTAAGCTTTCACACTGATATCTAAAGTACTAATTATTCCATTTCAATGAAACTCAGTACAAAGATGCTATAGGACAATGTACAAACCTAATTAGTTTGGGGTAAAAATCTGTTCATATTAATTCCCTAATAAGCATAATAATTCATAATTTTTTGGTTCTAATCACATTTCAATTAAACTTGGAAACATAGATTTTCTGTTACATTGTGCAGACCTCATTAGTTTTACACTCAAATCTGTTCATATTAATTTTCTGATTTGCATAATTAGTTTTCAGCTAAGTAATTTCGAATTATATTTAATGTGTCTCCAATACTCTCAGCACATGGGAGTTCTTTCTAAGCTTTCTTTGATTAATAATGATAACCCACAGTTGACACATGCTATTGCATATATTTTTTCAAACAAGAAATGTGAGAGAAATATCAATACTGAGCTTAGCAATACTGAGTACCCAATGTTACCTCTGTGTTTTGCTGCTAATACTCTTTTTATTTGATGTGCAACTACATGTATACATTGATAAGCTTGGAAATGAAACTGTAATGTCTGTTAACAGTGTTTGTGGAACGACCATTGTGTATGCAAGTGCTTGGGAAAAATGGAAACCACTAGTTTAATAAATCTGATATCATAATGTCACGGGATATTCTCTGTATATTACACAGTGCTGCTGTTTGTTTTCAGAGAAGCTCCGAACAAAGAAAAACAATCTCAAAGTAAACTGATAAATAAATTGAAAGCTCCGTTAACAGCTCCATTACAACGAAAAAAATTCACGACCAATACTAGTAACTCAGGGAATACTGGTGGGGCTACTACATTAAGTAGTCAGAAAACTACTATAAGAGACATCAGTGTAATTCAAGATACACCGGTAACTCAGGGAAACACAGCAGATACTGGAATCAAACCCAACCTCTCACCCCAGGTATGCTATACATTAATATTATTGAGACCAACGGTTCTAGCTTTTCCACATAAACAGGAGGTAATCAAGTACCATTGTCTCTGTCCACCCATCTGTCCATCCGTCCGTCTGTCTGTATGTCTGGCCATCCGTCTGTGTGTCATATGTTATTCAATTGATATTGAAAAGGTTTGTGAGTGCTAAAAAAATATCCTCAATTATATTGACTGGTACTGACTTCCAAAATTTGCACTTCATGATTTAACAACATGCATGCAATGCCAAGGTCATCTTGAATACCAGGAACCAGGAAATCAATCTAACTTCTCACTGCTCTTTCTACAGATTGCAGCAAAACTTCCAAAACAAAAGCATTTCAGACAACATGATCAGCAAAGAAAGGAACTGTTTTCAAAACCTCCATCACAATTCAGGAATACAACAAATATTGCTACGACAAGTATTGGCGATGAAATGCAGAAAGACAACCAACCAGCAGAATGCAGCATTATGCCAAATCACACACAGGCTGTTGAAACGAAAGTACAGATGACTACAGATGGTAAGAATTATATTGTTGTAGATTGTTTTTAAATTTCTCCTTCCCCATAATAAATACAGGGAAAAAATTGATCACAATTTCATAATTACTGATTATGACACATGTCATTAACTTTTTTCTCAGTATGAAATATTTGTTTAGAAAAAAAAACTGCCTAAAAATAGTACCAACACTGTAGCAACCTTGCAGCAACCCTACAGCAATCCTACAGGAACCCTGTAGCAACCCTTTAGGTACCCTGAAGGAGCCCTTTAGCAACCAGACAAGAACCCTGTAGCTCTGTAAAACCCTTCAGCAGCCCTGAAGGAACCCTTTAGCAACCCTGTAAGTTACCCTGCAGCTGCCCTGCAGCAAGACTAGCAACCCTGTGGGAACTGCAAG
The DNA here is from genome assembly GCF_978046115.1 of Saccoglossus kowalevskii. Classification (NCBI taxonomy): domain Eukaryota; kingdom Metazoa; phylum Hemichordata; class Enteropneusta; family Harrimaniidae; genus Saccoglossus; species Saccoglossus kowalevskii. Next base: position 10,836,963 of record NC_140650.1, on the reverse strand, counting down.
CAACCTTGTAGCAATCCATTCGCAAACCATTTTGCCAACCCTGTCGTAACCCTGTAGCAACCCTGTCGTAACCCTATAGCAACCCTGCTGTAATCCTGTAGCAACCCTGCTGTAATCCTGTAGCAACCCTGTTGTAATCCTGTAGCAACACTGTTGTAACGTTGTAGTAACCCTGTAGCAACCCTGCCATAACCCTGTAGCAACCCTGCTGTAACCCTGTAGCAACCCTGCTGTAATCCTGTAGCAACCCTGCTGTAATCCTGTAGCAACCCTGTTGTAATCCTGTAGCAACACTGTTGTAACGTTGTAGTAACCCTGTAGCAACCCTGCCATAACCCTGTAACAACCCTGCTGTAACCCTGTAGCAACCCTGCTGTAATCCTGTAGCAACCCTGCTGTAATCCTGTAGCAACACTGCTGTAATCCTGTAGCAACACTGTTGTAACGTTGTAGTAACCCTGTAGCAACCCTGCCATAACCCTGTAGCAACCCTGTTATGACCCTGTAGCAACCCTGTTATGACACTGTAGCAACCCTGCTGTAACCCTGTAGCAACCCTGCCATAACCCTGTAACAACCCTGCTGTAACCCTGTAGCAACCCTGCTGTAATCCTGTAGCAACCCTGCTGTAATCCTGTAGCAACACTGTTGTAACCCTGTAGCAACCCTGCTGTAACCCTGTAGCAACCCTGCTGTAATCCTGTAGCAACACTGCTGTAATCCTGTAGCAACACTGCTGTAATCCTGTAGCAACACTGTTGTAACGTTGTAGTAACCCTGCCATAACCCTGTAACAACCCTGCTGTAACCCTGTAGCAACCCTGCTGTAACCCTGTAGCAACCCTGCTGTAATCCTGTAGCAACACTGCTGTAATCCTGTAGCAACACTGTTGTAACATTGTAGTAACCATGTAGCAACCCTGCCATAACCCTGTAGCAACCCTGCTGTAACCCTGTAGCAACCCTGCTGTAATCCTGTAGCAACACTGCTGTAATCCTGTAGCAACACTGTTGTAACATTGTAGTAACCATGTAGCAACCCTGCTGTAACCCTGTAGCAACCCTGCTGTAATCCTGTAGCAACACTGCTGTAATCCTGTAGCAACACTGCTGTAATCCTGTAGCAACACTGTTGTAACGTTGTAGTAACCCTGCCATAACCCTGTAACAACCCTGCTGTAACCCTGTAGCAACCCTGCTGTAACCCTGTAGCAACCCTGCTGTAATCCTGTAGCAACACTGCTGTAATCCTGTAGCAACACTGTTGTAACATTGTAGTAACCATGTAGCAACCCTGCCATAACCCTGTAGCAACCCTGCTGTAACCCTGTAGCAACCCTGCTGTAATCCTGTAGCAACACTGCTGTAATCCTGTAGCAACACTGTTGTAACGTTGTAGTAACCCTGTAGCAACCCTGCCATAACCCTGTAGCAACCCTGTTATGACCCTGTAGCAACCCTGTTATGACACTGTAGCAACCCTGCTGTAACCCTGTAGCAACCCTGCTGTAATCCTGTAGCAACACTGCTGTAACGTTGTAGTAACCCTGTAGCAACCCTGCTGTAACCCTGTAGCAACCCTGCTGTAATCCTGTAGCAACCCTGCTGTAATCCTGTAGCAACCCTGCTGTAATCCTGTAGCAACCCTGTTATGACCCTGTAGCAACCTTGTATAGATTTTTATTAGCCTTTATTGATATGTTTTAACATTACAGAGAGTGTAGACACAAGTCAACCATTTATAGTGTTAAGTCAAGAAGAATACATAGAGCATCATTCATCTATTACACAGGCTAGATTCTCATCTGTAGGCACAACGATAGCAAGTACAGATAGCGATGGTGTAGTGAAGTAAGTCTATCTGAATAATATCAAACTTTGTACAGACATCACATATACTGGGTTACTGATCATCATTGTTTTGTTGGTGTTGTTCTGTCAAAAAATTAGCCTAAATCATAAGATTGAAAATGACTGGTCTGATTTTAATTAAACTCAATATTGTGACGACTTATTGAGGTGCTGACAGGGACTATGTCATTTACTGGTTAAAAATGTCACCTGGCTTTTCATTTGAGGCTACAAGTATGTAGGCAATCGCTTGGTAACGTTGTGTTCAGTTACCAGTCATTCACACCCGAAGATTAAACAAAGTTGTTTGCTGTTATTGTTAATAAATATACAAATACATGTAGATTTTAATAAAAACAACTTACTGGTAACATTGTCACAGCAGATCACAAGCTAGTACTGATCAGTGAGTATCAGAAATTCACTTGCTAGTTCTAAACAAATCACATCACAGTTGGAAAGCCTATTAGGAGCTTCAAATTTGAAGTTAGGGGTTGACCAATTAAAAATGGTGGGGAGGGGGAATGGTAAGTTTTGAAAAAATTACTCTGCTGAAGATATTTTGAAAACATTTCCTTATTTATCATGCTATCACCATAATATTTACAGATGTCTAAATTTCTGTTTGTTGCAGAGTTTGGAGTTATTCGCCATCTCCAGTTACCACTGTTACTATAATGTCCAAATCACCGTTAATATCACTAGAGTGGGTCACAAAAGTTGAAAGATTGGTGAGTTCAATACATCATCTTATAAAGCAATCTGTCGCAACAAATCGTTTTATATGGGTATGTCATTGGATGAGATTTCCTAATTTATGTGTTGTCTTTCTTAGTTACTCTTAGGTAGTAGTAACTGTATTGTCAAGTTATTCGATACCGAAGCAAAAAGAACGTTACATGAAGTACCGACAGATAAGTTATATCCAAGGTAAGAAAGATACTGTATTGGCTCTTTTATCATCTCATCTCTGAAAAAAGACAAATGTAAGCTTAGTTTTATTTGTTGATACATTTACTAAACTGACATTATTTTAGAAATATTACTATTCGGTGGTCAAGTGAGCCAGGGTTTATGGACCAGATAGTGAAATTTTTATGGTTTCCCCATCTGCGGATGTGTTTCTTTAAGCATTTTTCACACAGTGAATTTTTTTTCTGAAATTCAATACTTTGTGAGTAATTTAAGAAAACTATTTGAAAATATGAATGAATAATTTAGGAAACTTAAAGGCAATTTTCAAAAAAACATTGCAAGTGGACGACCTGTCTCAATCGTCTAACCAGCGAGTTTTCTACTTCAGTAAGTTTGGCAACATTTGTTGGGAAAACCACTGCTGTATTTCATCACCTTATCACACAAATCTTTCTACTGAACCTCAACTTATAAATAATAACAACTTTTAGACTTTTGCTGTGTTGATTATCATGATTTGCCTTCATGAATTTTCTGCAGTCTTTATCTCAGAGAATAGCAAACACATTTACTGAAATTCTAAATCAAATTGCCTTGTATGTGGTTGTGATACTTAATTCACTTAATTCAAACCTCGCTGATTTGTTCTATCATCAAAAATTTTATAAAATTCTGTTTACATTATTTTTGTTATGCAAATCTTATGACCCCGTAACTTATTGGTTATTTATCATGGCTAAAATTTGCTACCAGTATTTGATCTCAAACACTAGCTCGTCCAGGCAAATTCAAAGAAATATGTAATGTGCACATTATATCCTTTGAAATGTGTTACATGTAATATATCAACTTCTTTTATCTTTGAGACTAAATTTTTTTTATTTTATTTTCATTTCAGAATAACATCTCTATGTTGTAGTCCATTAGGGTCTTCGTTTGTCTGCTCAGCTACGAAACCAAATATATTAAGTGCGGAACAAACCACATTGTCAGAATACCACAGTGCATCAAACATAAAAGCTGGCAAGCTGTGGTATTGGGATATGAAGACGATGAAGATACTTGTATGTCATAATAATTATTTAGAAACCTGCATTTATGATCATTTACAACCATAAATAGCCTAGCACGTAATTAACTTTCCACTCACTTGGAGCCTAGTCATGATACTAGTAAAGCTTCATTAAAGGGCGATAGTCGTCGCGCCGCGCATGCGCAAGACGTGGGTCTCATATACGCAAAGATGGCGATTTTGACTGTTGCGCACACCAATGAGTACAAACTTAAAAGTTACCAAGCTTCAATTAGGTTTTTTTATTGGTGTTCGAAAGGTATCGAAGAAGTCACTGGCGGTAATTAGTGCAAGTCGCGCCCAGGGCAAAACTCGTATCCGTGATTTAACTAGAAAAGCGCATTGAATTATGGGAAAATAAATGTTTATCAACACAAATGTCGCACATGCGTGGCGCAACGACTACTGCCCATTCACCATTCAGATTAGGGCAATTGTCTACAACCACATAATCTCCAGTGTTTACGTTTACTGCGTTTTCAGTTTGGCAATCATATTGGCAGTCTATACCTGATTGTAATGAGATATTACTAGCATTGTAGCTAGGCTTTACAGCATGGATGGAATGATCAATAATATTCAAATTTCAATTGTAAATTAATTATTGACATGATTAATCAATTACAGCGTGAAGTTCCAATAGAATTACACACTGCTTGTATAAACAGTACACAATTTAATCATAATGGGCATTTACTGGTGACTGGTGGATCCGATGGAGCAGTACGATTATATGGTTTGTAGTTTACGTTCACTTTACGGCAGATTGCAATATCGATAAAAGTAGAGATTGTATCTATGACATCATAACACTGGGTATAATTACTTTACAGACATGCACAGGTATGACTGTATAATGAGTTGGAAAGCTCACAATGGGCCGGTTTATTCCGTCCAATTCAGTCCTGATGAGAATTCAGTGTATAGTATGGGTGCTGATGGAAAGGTGAGCTTCAGTTTTATTTTCAACTCAATCTGGTATGCCTTCAATTTCTACTGATCCACAGTTTAATCAAAGCATATATATATATATATATATATATATATATATATATATATATATATATATACCCAACAAGCAAGCTGCTCTCTGATTGGTCCGATAGTTGGGTGGTTAGGGTTAGGTATCCAATCAGGTACAATCTTGTAAGTATTGACTCCTGATTCACTGTCACTCATAGGTTGATAATAAATGTTTTTGTTGTTTTTACAGTTTATTAATTGGAGTATCCATGACACAGGAAGGAGATTGCTTCGTGATCTCTCTGTACATGATGGAGCAACAGGACCATTTATTGTGTCTGGTTATAGCGGTTATAGACAAGTACATACACCAAAGGGAAAGTTGTTTGCATTTGATGTTGAAGGATGCCATGTGTTGACATGCGCATCAAATGGAGGGGTCATTTACAAGGTAAGATTTAAATTTTACTCAATCCATGATGTGTTAATAAAATATTTATATTAACATTGTCATTTGTATCACTGGTTACCAGTACAATTAAGTTACCGCTAATATTATATGGTGTACCGGTATGTACTGCTATAAAATACTTTATTTTAGCTGGAATTAATTTTCGCTGAAAAGATTTTTTGGGTGTATTGTTTGGAATTTATTTTCACTGAGTTGAATGTAAAATATAGGAAAAAAGGTATATTCGCTGAATCATTCCTTCAGCGAAAATTAAATCCAAGCAAAAATAAAGTTTTTTACAGTATTGTATTATCACTTAATGTCACTTGTTTGTATATCTCCCAAGCTCAACTTCCTTGTGCACATAAATTTTCTCCACCCATGTATAATGGTAATGGAATGTGAAACATCCATAGTTTGAAGTGAAGTGACAAAATAACTATATTTCTTAATTGCAATTTATATGATAAACTAAAAGTAATTGATGTTTAAAGAACAGCAACCATTTATGTAAATGAGTCAGAACATTCTACATTGTCTCGAATATGCACTCACAGATGCATGCAAAATGCATCAAATGAATTGAACACTGTAAAACCATTTATTTTTACTGCAATTTAATTTCACTGTTTTGAGCAATTTCCCTGGATTTTAAGTTCATGAAGTTGACAATTAAAAAATGAATTCTGGTGTTATTCTACATGTTCACATTAATTTAATAAATTTTATTTATCAATGAAAATCACGAACTTAAAAACCAGTGAATAATTAATGCATTTACAGTATCAAATTCATGACATTTCATTATCAGATTTATTAAAGGCTCAAAACATTACAAACTGATATTATAGGGTGATTCATGGGAGATCCTCTTTGTATTATTCATGACGTCACAAGTATCTAGCAACATCATGAACAAGTGATATCAGGTGATAGCCTATTTATCACATAACCAACTGTAGTTGCTACAAATATCCCCAACTATGTTTATCAATCATATGTTAATTTATGCCAATTGTGCATGGAGGTATTTCTGACGTTTTTCCTCTATTATCGATAGAATATTATGCTATCTTACCAATATCTTAAAGGCCCAATTCACTTGCCCCGGGCAAGTGTGAATTGGAGGTGTGGCTATGCTAATGAGTGTTGTTAATCACTTGCATAGCCTATGACGCATCCTGTTTCAGCGATCCAACAGCACGTGACTTTGATTGACAGTAGTTAATTATTCAAGATTAGTAGCGCGTACCTTTCCCCGGTTCGTGTTGTTGACTTTTATCCACCAAAATCTCAGCTCGTACACTATTTATTGTCATAAATACTACACACAGTCACTGTTGTAATATTCATAGTCTTATGCATCCTCTTTGACAAGACGTAATCGACCTGTAAATTCGAGAAAACGCATTTTTACCGGAGCTTGGCTGGAGCTGTTTACTACAGCGTGACAAGCAAGGAAATAATCTCTATTGTTTAGGAACGTATTTATAGTATACCTGGGCCTTTAAACTTTCAGTCTGGATTTAAAACTGTTACTGTGAACAAGAAATCAACCCTACCAGCTACCAATTTTTTTGCAAACAAAATAGCAATATTGATAGTTTAAATGTAACAATTTGTAATAGTAAGCTGATATCTGAAATTCTCCAAAAAAATGACACAATTTATTTTTCCCCATGCACTATATCATTAAGAATATTTTATTTACAACTGTGATATGCTGCATGGTCATCGAATAAAACATTTTATTGACATTATTTCAGTTATCAGACATCGGATTATCAAGAACTTTGACATTACTTGGACACCGTGCACCTGTTGTTAGTGTGGACTGGAGCTCTGCAATGAATTGTGGGATGTGTTTAACTGGATCCATGGATGGCCGAATCCGAGTGACCACCATATTGTCTCAATAAGCACATTTGGCATACTAAACGAGGCTTGATTCCATTGAGTGACCACCATCTTATACCAATAATCAGAGTTGGCATATGAAGGCTTGACTCCATTGAGTGACCACCATCTTGTCTCAATGATCACAGTTGGCATATTAAGCGAGGCTCGACTTCATTTAGTCATTACCATATTGTCTGAATGATCACAATTGAAAAATAAAAAATGCTCTATTGAGTGAACACTATCTTGTCTCAATGATCACAGTGGGCATAAAGAGGCTGAATTCTTGAATTTATTTTTAATCCAGTCATATTTTACCATATAGAAAAAGAGGCTTTTCATACTGCAAACATTTTAAACTTATTTGAAAAACTTAAAAATAATGTAAATGGAACCAAATTTGGTTCATTCCAGTAATATTCTTTGCAGTTATGTTGCAGTCGGTTTAATGGTTTATGTTTGTATATATTTGTATCCTTTGATTCATATAAGTTAGAGCGCCCTCTAGTGGTGAAGCTCGTTAAGTCATGCTGGCCCTCTAGTGGTGAAGCTCTTAATACTTTGACTTAAAATGGTGTAGATAGGCAATGTTTCAACTCTGTTTAGCTACATGGTCATTTGTTGTTCGCACTACCATGATTGTGTAAGTAGTAGCGTACACATATGTAACAGGGCTCAAGATTACCAACATTTCTTGAAGGCCTGGTGGGCTACAAATTTTAGGAGTTGGTAGTCCCATAGTAATATTCCGTGGTCGATCAGGTTTAGAAATATGTGACACATTTGCAAGTAAGTATGAACACAAATAAATAAATATCACATTGCTCAATTTGTGAAAGATACCCAGAGCTTTGAACGTGTACTGGTTAATGTAAAAACAATGCCAATTTTTGGTAAATTTCTACTACTGTAGAATACTTTATTTTTGCTGAAGGAATGATTCAGTGAAAATAAAATCCAGCTAATGTACCTTTTTTTCTATATTTTACATTCAACTTGTCAAAAAACGGTGAAAATAAATTCCATACAAAGCACCAAAAATGTCTTTTCAGCGAAAATTATTTCAAGCTAAAATAAAGTATTTTACAGTAGATTGAGTCCATGTGGGCTACACACATTGGAAAAATAGTAGCCCTGGGAAAGTATTTGTGTGCCTTTGTCTGCTGGTAATGTTGTACTTGGCCTGAATGACAGGCATGTGTCTGTGGTCAGAATACGCTACAGATATATTTTAATGAATGTATTTATTTTTGGTTTATTTGCCCTTCAATTGGAGAGTTACTTCTTGTAAATACTAGTACAGTAAAGTAAATCTCTGAAAAACTGTATTTTATCATGATGGATGCCCACAGATCAAAGCAGTAGTGACGCGGTAAATGCCGTCCATAGCCCAATTACATCACATATTCCATTACTAGAACGCGATTGCCTTACAGTCAGTGTATTACTTTCTATTGCTGTTGAAGAATTTTCACATCTATTGCTGTTTTTTGGTCATAGGTCAAAGATAAAAAAAACATTTTTTTTTTGTTTCATGAATTTTGATTTTTTTCATAGACAAGATACCAGATGTGTTATGGAATTATGTAACAAGTGATTGAGACTACCCCTTTATTTTAAACAATGAATTAATATTGGGGCAATAGAGTTAGGCTTGTCAGCTGGGTACACTATTTTTATTTTTTTGACTTCTCTATGCCAACCAGCTAAACATGTCTGCTCTGAATATATAACCACTGACAAGACTCTAATGTGATATTTACTACATGGCTTTAGCTTTTCTCAAATCCATACATGCTAATTACTTAATATGCATAATGATCAGACAATTTCTAGATTATATTTCAAAGAGGCATTTTGAAGGAATTCATTACAAAAGTACTGCTACATGTTGATTTAACCCAGATTAGTCGAAATTTGTGGAAATAATTTGCATAATAATAGGGGACTTGTTAAAGTAGAAGCCTACTCATAATTTTTGAGGAAGTTGGTCATAAACCACCTAATAATGTTCATTATGAAAAATCATGCAGCTATAGTTTCTATGGTAACATGAAACTGCATTTTTTTTACTTTATGCAGTATTTTGAGAACATGTTTCACACTTTATTCAGCTATTTTTAGAACCATTGCTTACAACAAAATACATGCAATATTTGGCTTATGTGAAAATACAACCATTTTCTCAAAAAAATAGATTGAGCGATCTTATATTGGCCAGGTGTAAGACTTACTGTGAATTTAATAAATTCTGTGTATATTCATGTACATAAAAAGAACATTAGGCTTCTACCTTAATCCACCTTTATTGTATCACAAGAACTAGTTGTTCAAAGGCGACCAGCTCAATATTTTGCAAGTTTGGAGAGTGTTTACGGTTATTTTCTGTGCGTTTTCTGTGGATGCAGATTTGAAAATTTATACAGAGTAAGTATGTCAAATTTGAAGTCAGCACTGTACATTAATTTCACACGTTTAATTGTTTCAAAATATCACAATCCTGTTATACGTATTGTATATGTTTGGAACCAACATATCAAACACAAGACGCTATAATGACAGGGTGTTTTAACATAACACATGTACATGTATTATCCACCTAATACCAGGCACTACTTGTATGCATTACTAAAAATGTGTTGGAATTTCTTTTTAAATTCAGTATTATAATTTGTATTAAATCCTATATTAACAAGAATTACTGTTTGTACTGTAAATGTGTCTGATGGGAACAATAGAATATTATATTGTGCTATTAGTAACTGATAATATTTTAAAATAAAGTGTTTTCAAGTACAATATGCCTGTATTCATTAATGTGTACATGGTGTGCACACAAAACTTGTTCACATTGTGTTTTTGTTTGAAGTTGCTTCATAGTGTTCCTGATCACAGTCCCATTCCTCCAATGAAATGCACAGTCTCATTCCTCTAATGAATGCACTGTCTCATTCCTCCAATGAAATGCACAGTCTCATTCCTCCAATGAAAAGCACAGTCTCATTCCTCCTATGAAATGCACAGTCTCATTCCTCCAATGAAAAGCACAGTCTCATTCCTCCAAAGAAATGCACCTTTTTCAGAATTTTATGGGGTTTCAAATAAAACAATTCAAGTCTCGTTGCTATGCATTGGTGTGATAGACGTTTGGAAGCTGGTCTTAGTGATAACTGATAGACTGGCTACAAATAAGATGACAGCAGAAGTCGGACAAAATACCACATGACACTGAAACAAGTAGAACCATGTATTTTGTGACCACCTAACCAAGGCCCCATGTACTTAATTGTGGCCACCTAACCTTGGCCCCATGTACTTAATTGTGGCCACCTAACCAAGGCCCCATGTACTTAATTGTGGCCACCTAACCAAGGCCCCATGTACTTAATTGTGGCCACCTAACCTTGGCCCCATGTACTTAATTGTGACCACCTAACCAAGGCCCCATGTACTTAATTGTGGCCACCTAACCTTGGCCCCATGTACTTAATTGTGGCCACCTAACCAAGGCCCCATGTACTTAATTGTGACCACCTAACCAAGGCCCCATGTACTTAATTGTGGCCACCTAACCTTGGCCCCATGTACTTAATTGTGGCCACCTAACTAAGGCCACATGTGTTTAATTGTGGCCACCTAACTAAGACCCTGTGTACTTAATTGTGGCCACCTAACTAAGACCCTGTGTACTTAATTGTGGCCACCTAACTAAGGCCACATGTGCTTAATTGTGGCCACCTAACCAAGGCCCTGTGCACTTAATTATGACCACCTAACTAAGGCCACTTGTACGTAATTGTGGCCACCTAACCTTGGCCCCATGTACTTAATTGTGGCCACCTAACCAAGACTCTGTGCACTTAATTATGACCACCTACCCAAGGCCACTTGTACGTAATTGTGGCCACCTAACTAAGGCCACATGTGCTTAATTATGTCCACCTACCCAAGGCCACTTGTACGTAATTGTGGCCACCTAACCTTGGCCCCATGTACTTAATTGTGGCCACCTAACTAAGGCCACATGTGCTTAATTATGTCCACCTAACCAAGGCCCCGTGTACTTAATTGTGACCACCTAACCAAGGCTCCATGTACTTAATTATGTCCACCTAACCAAGGCCCCATGTACTTAATTGTGGCCACCTAACCAAGGCCCCATGTACTTAATTGTGGCCACCTACCCAAGGTCCCATGTACTTAATTGTGACCACCTAACCAAGGCCCCATGTACTTAATTGTGGCCACCTAACCAAGGCCCCATGTACTTAATTGTGGCCACCTACCCAAGGTCCCATGTACTTAATTGTGACCACCTAACCAAGGCCCCATGTACTTAATTGTGGCCACCTAACCTTGGCCCCATGTACTTAATTGTGGCCACCTAACTAAGACCCTGTGTACTTAATTGTGACCACCTAACCTTGGCCCTATGTACTTAATTGTGACCACCTAACCTTGGCCTTATGTACTTAATTGTGACCACCCAACCAAGGCCCCATGTACTCAATTGTGACCACCTAAACAAGGCCCCATGTACTTAATTGTGACCACCTAAACAAGGCCCCATGTACTTAATTGTGGCCACCTAACCAAGGGCCCAAGTACTTAATTGTGGCCACCTACCCAAGGAGCCATGTACTTAATGGTGGCAACCTAACCTTGGCCCCATGTACTTAATTGTGACCACTTACCCAAGGCCCCATGTATTTAATTGTGGTCACCTAACCAAGGCCCTTTGTACTTAATTGTGACCACCTAACCAAGGCCCCGCATACTTAATTGGGGCACCTAACCAAGGAGCCATGTACTTAATGACAACCTACCCAAGGCCCTTTGTACTTGATTGAGGCCATCTACCCTTGGCCTTGTGTACTTAATTGTGACCACCTAACCTTGGCCCTATGTACTTAATTGTGACCACCTAAACAAGGCCCCATGTACTTAATTGTGACCACCTACCCAAGGCCGTGTGTACTTAATTGGGGCCACCTACCCAAGGCCGTGTGTACTTAATTGGGGCCACCTACCCAAGGCTGTGTGTACTTAATTGGGGCCACCTAACCAAGGAGCCATGTACTTAATCAGGGCCACCTAACCATGGCCCCATGTACTTAATTGTGGCCACCTAACTAAGACCCTGTGTACTTAATTGTGGCCACCTAACTAAGGCCACATGTGTTTAATTGTGGCCACCTAACTAAGACCCTGTGTACTTAATTGTGGCCACCTAACTAAGGCCACATGTGCTTAATTATGTCCACCTAACTAAGGCCACATGTGCTTAATTGTGGCCACCTAACCAAGACCCTGTGCACTTAATTATGACCACCTACCCAAGGCCACTTGTACGTAATTGTGGCCACCTAACCTTGGCCCCATGTACTTAATTGTGGCCACCTAACCAAGGCCCCATGTACTTAATTGTGGCCACCTAACCAAGGCCCCGTGTACTTAATTGTGACCACCTAACCAAGGCTCCATGTACTTAATTATGTCCACCTAACCAAGGCCCCATGTACTTAATTGTGGCCACCTACCCAAGGTCCCATGTACTTAATTGTGACCACCTAACCAAGGCCCCATGTACTTAATTGTGGCCACCTAACCAAGGCCCCATGTACTTAATTGTGGCCACCTAAGACCCTGTGTACTTAATTGTGGCCACCTACCCAAGGAGCCATGTACTTAATGACAACCTACCCAAGGCCCTTTGTACTTGATTGCGGCCATCTACCCTTGGCCTTGTGTACTTAATTGTGACCACCTAACCTTGGCCCTATGTACTTAATTGTGACCACCTAAACAAGGCCCCATGTACTTAATTGTGACCACCTACCCAATGCCGTGTGTACTTAATTGGGGCCACCTACCCAAGGCCGTGTGTACTTAATTGGGGCCACCTACCCAAGGCCGTGTGTACTTAATTGGGGCCACCTACCCAAGGCCGTGTGTACTTAATTGGGGCCACCTAACCAAGGAGCCATGTACTTAATCAGGGCCACCTAACCAAGGAGCCATGTACTTAATGGTGGCAACCTACCCAAGGCCGTGTGTACTTAATTGGGGCCACCTAACCAAGGAGCCATGTACTTAATCAGGGCCACCTAACCAAGGAGCCATGTACTTAATGGTGGCAACCTACCCAAGGCCCTGTGTACTTAATTGGGGCACCTAACCAAGGAGCCATGTACTTAATCAGGGGCACCTAACCAAGGAGCCATGTACTTAATCAGGGCCACCTAACCAAGGAGCCATGTACTTAATGGTGGCAACCTACCCAAGGCCGTGTGTACTTAATTGGGGCCACCTAACCAAGGAGCCATGTACTTAATCAGGGCCACCTAACCAAGGAGCCATGTACTTAATGGTGGCAACCTACCCAAGGCCCTGTGTACTTAATTGGGGCACCTAACCAAGGAGCCATGTACTTAATCAGGGGCACCTAACCAAGGAGCCATGTATTTAATTGTGGTCACCTAACCAAGGCCACGTGTACTTAATTGGGGCACCTAACCAAGGAGCCATGTACTTAATCAGGGGCACCTAACCAAGGAGCCATGTATTTAATTGTGGTCACCTAACCAAGGCCCTGTGTACTTAGTTGGGGCACCTAACCAAGGAGCCATGTACTTAATTGTGACCACCTAAGGTCTTGAATTGGCCATTTCAGAATTTCTGTGGTAATGTGCAATTATCTGGCAGACACGAAAACTTTATTTGTGCAATGCAAGCTACGAGTCTTCACAATTTGATACCAAAACTTAACATTGGTACATGTACCCTAACCCTAACCTACACATAAACAAAACATTGCATGCTAGGTTTTTCCAGTCAGCCTTACCTACCACATTGCCCTAATAGTCATTTTAAATGATCCAGCATACTAGGTAATTATTGTTTATGTGCACATCCAATAAAGTCCACAATAAAACCATTAGATATTTTCTAGTGTATTTGGGATAAACTACTTCGAAGCATTCCACCCAGATCAGACAGCACAGTTGACAGTAACTAGTTCCATGGCAGATATTTTATAGCGCACACTTTCACAGCGTTTGTTTTAGTTGTATTAATCAACAGCATTTCATACTCGGAATGAGTATCAAATGTCTTGGTATTAAACTGAATGATTTACCTAGCCGTGATTAAGATCCGGGAAGGTATTTTGCTTCATCTGTCAATTATATACACATCGTCAGTATACGAACGATGTGTATATAAATTGACAGACTAAGAAAAATATCTTCCCAGACCTAAAACCGCATCTATGATTTACCCTGCTGGGGTTTCACCTCTTTATTTTTCTGGGACTTTAGAGCCGATTTGTGACCTTCACTTTTATCATGCTTCTTGAGACCTCTTGTGATCAGTATGGACAGTAACAAACTTGACTTGCGCACATTTCCTAGTACCATAAAATAATTTATTTTGGCTGGAATTAATTTTCGCTGCAAAGACATGGCCTATTTGTATGACATTTATTTTCCCCCTAAGTTTTGACGAGTTGAATCTGCTAAGAAATCATGAAATTGAGTTCGAACATTGCAGACTTGCTTATGGGGAGTTGAAGAACCAGCAATTCTGAGAGACTGAATATACAAAATATATCTTAACAAGTCATTGAAAATGACACAGTCCCGGTTAAATGATTGAAAGTTCTCTTTGTGCTCGTCATATTAAAGCGGAGGGATTGTCGGGAGAGTATCCTTGAAACTTGAGTTCCAAGTGTCGTATACAACAGATTGTTTATTTACATCAAAACACGTGTTCCATGTACTAGTAATATGGCCAAAATAAAAACAGCCATTATTCGGCCATCTTTGATCTGATTATGAAACACACTGATATGTATGATATATGTGCCAAATACGAATAAAAATGGTACATAAATTGTGGAAATATAGTAGTAAGGCCAAAAAGTCAGATGGCTGTCTATCGGTCATCCTTGATCAGATTTTGAAACAAATTGTCATGGACATGCATCCTAACATGTATATGTATAAAGTACATGTATGTGCCAAATTGGAATGAAAACTAACAGAGCACGTCCAAGATACCCCATAAAAAAAACAAGATGCCTGCCAGCAATCTTTGATCCAATTGCGCAATAAATCGTCATGGACATGTATCCCAACATGTATAATCTATGTACCAAGTTTGAATGACAAAGCATGTCCAAAATACAACATTTTCAAAAAACAAGATGGCTGCCAGTTGGCCATCTTTGATCAAATTGTGAAATAAATCATCATGGATGTATAATCTATGTACCAAGTGTGAATGAAAACTGACAAAGCATGTCCAAAATACAACATTTTCAAAAAACAAGATGGCTGCCAGTCTGCCATCTTTGATCCAATTGTGAAATAAATCATCATGGACATGTATAATCTATGTACCAAGTGTGAATGAAAACTGACAAAGCATGTCCAAAATACAACATTTTCAAGAAACAAGATGGCTGCCAGTCTGCCATTTTGAATCGAATCGCTAAACCACTGCATGTGCACATGTCCCACATAAAGTACTAGGCACATGCAAAGAATGAACAGAATCGGTCGTAGGGATTCTGAGATACAACTCCGGACGGATGAACGGGGGCACGGACGGAGACCGAATTATAAGTCCCCGTTTTCGGACTTCGTCCGAACAGGGACTAATAAATGACAGACAAAATTAAATGTTGTAATAGTTATGTATTTTCAACACCTTTCCTGCCTAGGACAATAATCTATTAATAAATGTTAGGTTTTCTAAAAACCAATCAATACAATCATTTGCAGGAAGTAAAAGCTACAACAAAGACATGTACAAAGAGTAAAAGTATCATTACAATATTCAGCTAAAATCACAAGACTTGTTCCTACAAAATTGTTTACAAGATACAATACACTTGTAAATTGTCTAAAAACTCTACAATAATTGTAACACTCAAGACATACACAATAAGCTGATTTTAAACTCAGTTCATAGAAGTCTCTCAGTGAAAAACAAAACAGATTAAATGTGTTTTGTTTTTATTTATTAATTGTATTGATGAAACAACCCTTTCTGGAAATTGACATGATTAGATTCAAGGCGGCACCATTTTCTCAGTCATTTGCTAGTCAAATTGAACAGACACTGGAACAATTGTTACGCTAAACTACTGTTCAGGAAAATGAATTAGTTTTTTACTTAGTAAACATAGAATGGCCTGAGCCATTGCTCGCATGCTTGGAAATTCTCATTAAAAATAATAATAAAAATTAAATGTGGCAGTAATTAAAAAAACATTAAAATTCCTATATTAGGAAATGTGGTTATACATTCTACAGGCAGTATTATAAAACGAATGATATGATTCAAAGAAGACAGGATATAATGAATAAGATGTGTATATATAAATGAGTATATGAATGAAACAACTGAAAAAGATACATCTTGACAATATTAGTTGTAAAACAATACAAAGTCCTCTGCAAGAAATGGACACTCAATCAGTTTATAAAAAAATTTCTTGGCAAAAGATTAAAAAAAAATTAAAATAGTCACTGCAGTCAAAATTAAAAGAATACAGTTCTCTTATTTATAGGTTTAAATAATTTTTTTAAAAATAGTTTACTTTCTTCGTGCCCTAAGCGACCTTTTCGGTGCAGGTGACTTGGCTACTTTTTTTGGAGTAGGTTTCACCTTTGTGGATTGTTTCTTAACTGGAGATTTTGCGACTGCCTTGGACCGAATTGAGCGAGCTTTCTTTGGAGAAGGTGATGAAATGTCTTTGTCAGGTGCACTCCTTTTAGCATTTCTAACGCTTTTTTTCACCTCATTTTTCTTGGCAGTCTTATTGGGCTGTACAGCAATATCAACTGAAGCATTTCTTTTAGTTGCACGTTTAGTATCAGTTTTTGTTTCAGTCTTGAGGCTAAGTGGAGATTTTGTAGGTTCAGCTTTGATTCCTCTGCGAGATTTTGCTGAGGCTGCTATTGGTGTTTCAGGTTTCTTCACAGGGCTTACAAGTTTGGCTTGTCTTCCCCTGCGAGTTTTTGCTGGTGTTGCCTTTGGTGTTGCAAGTTTCTTAACAGGGCTTGCCTTTGCTGTAACAGGTTTCTTCACTGGGCTAACAGGTTTGGCTCGTCTTCCCCTGCGAGTTTTTGCTGGTGTTGCCTTTGGTGTTGCTGGTTTCTTAACAGGGCTTGCCTTTGGTGTAATCGGTTTGGCTTGTCTTCCCCTGCGAGTTTTTGCAGGCGTTGCCTTTGCCGTTTCAGGTTTCTTAACAGGGCTTGCATTTGGTGTAACCGGTTTGGCTTGTCTTCCCCTGCGAGTTTTTGCTGGCGTTTCCTTTGGCGTCTCAGGTTTCTTAACAGGGCTTGCCTTTGGTGTAATCGGTTTGGCTGGTCTTCCCCTGCGTGTTTTTGCTGGCGTTGCCTTTGGCATTTCAGGTTTCTTAACAGGGCTTGCCTTTGGTGTAACCGGTTTGGCTGGTCTTCCCCTGCGAGTTTTTGCTGGCGTTGCCTTTGGCGTTTCAGGTTTCTTAACAGGGCTTGCCTTTGGTGTAATCGGTTTGGCTGGTCTTCCCCTGCGTGTTTTTGCTGGCGTTGCCTTTGGCGTTTCAGGTTTCTTAACAGGGCTTGCCTTTGGTGTAATCGGTTTGGCAGGTCTTCCCCTGCGTGTTTTTGCAGGCGTTGCCTTTGACGTTTCAGGTTTCTTAACAGGGCTTGCCTTTGGTGTAACCGGTTTGGCTGGTCTTCCCCTGCGAGTTTTTGCTGGCGTTGCCTTTGGCGTTTCCTTTGGCGTTTCAGGTTTCTCAACAGGGCTTGCCTTTGGTGTAACCGGTTTGGCTGGTCTTCCCCTGCGTGTTTTTGCTGGCACTGCCTTTGGCGTTTCAGGTTTCTTAACAGGGCTTGGCTCTGGTGTAACAGTTTTGGCTTGTCTTCCCCTGCGTGTTTTTGCTGGCACTGCCTTTGGTGTTGCAGGTTTCTTAACAGGACTTGCCTTTGCTGTAACAGGTTTCTTCATTGGGCTAACAGGTTTGGCTTGTCTTCCCCTGCGAGTTTTTGCTGGTATTGCCTTTGGCGTTTCAGGTTTCTCAACAGGGCTTGCCTTTGCTGCAACAGGTTTCTTCACTGGGCTTGCCTTTGCTGTACCAAGTTTGGCTGGTCTACCTCTGCGAGTCTTTGCTGGTGTTGCTTTTAGTGTTTCAGTTTTCTTCACTGGGCTCACAGCTGGTACGACATTGGTCCCTCTGGGAGATTTGGCCAACTTAACAGGTGTTGGTGTTTGGGGTTTCTTAGAAGGTTTTGTTGCCGGAGTCTTTGGAGAACTTGCTTCAAGTAACTTGGCAGGAACAGGTGAATTAGCATTGGGTGCAGTTGCTGGAGTAACTGCGGCAACCTTGGCTTTTTTGGATACAGGTGGTGATGATACAGAGTCCATCATTTTGCGTTTATTTCCTTGTTTAGGAGTAGCAAACATATCTGCTACACCCGTGAGGTCTTCTGATGGTTGTTTCTGTTTGGGAGATTTCATTATTCTAGCAACACCAATGAAATCATCTACAGCCCTTGTCTTTTGTCTGGGAGATTTCAAAATTCTTGATAATCCAGCAAGACCCAAGCTTTTTCGACTAACTTTAATGTCGCTCTTTGGGGTTGGAACTGCTTTTACTGGCTGGGCTTCGTTTGTTGGAGTCTTAGTGAGTTTCAATGGCAATATCATTTTATCTACAGATTTCTTCCCTGGAGTTGGTTTTGATTTCACCGTTTTGCCAACTTTAGTAGGAGTCTGGGTAGGTTTCAATGGTGATGACATTCTCTCCAGAGATCTCTTCCGTGGAGTTGGCTTTGCTTTTACTGTTTTGCCAACTTTAGTAGGAGTTTGGGTAGGTTTCAATGGTGATGACATTCTCTCCAGAGATCTCTTCCGTGGAGTTGGCTTTGCTTTTACTGTTTTGCCAACTTTAGTAGGAGTTTGGGTAGGTTTCAATGGTGATGACATTCTCTCCAGAGATCTCTTCCGTGGAGTTGGCTTTGCTTTTACTGTTTTGCCAACTTTAGTAGGAGTTTGGGTAGGTTTCAATGGTGATGACATTCTCTCCAGAGATCTCTTCCGTGGAGTTGGCTTTGCTTTTACTGTTTTGCCAATTTTAGTAGGAGTTTGGGCAGGTTTCAATGGTGACATCATTCTATCAACGTCTTTGTATATAGTCTTCTTCGGTGTAGACTTCACAGTAGTTGCCATTTTAGTTGGTGTTTTAGTGGGCTTCAGTGGTGTCAACAACCTTGTAGGAGTTCTGCTTTCACTTGAAGATCCAGGAGAGGACATTGGAGACACAGTCATCTCACCTGGTCCCTCTGGAGTCATCAATTCTGACGGAGTAACTGGAGTCATGGGTGGCGTATTCAAATTATACTTTGGTGTTTTCTTCAGTGATTTGGGAGTTCTTATTGCTTTTGGTGAAGGTGTGCTGAACATCTCTACCATTCCAGTAAAACTTTCATTAGCTGCAGCTCCCGACAATTTTAGTGATTCTTTTCTACCTTTGCGAGGACGCTTAACTGGTTTTGGGGTGTTAACACGTCTTTTACTTTTACCAATAACAATGGTGGCCGGAGAATCAGCATGGCCAGTAGTTCTAACACCAGACAGCAGCTTAGCCTATCAAAAAAATTGAAAGTGAAATTAGAAACAAATTGGCTCTATTAAAAGAGAAATCTTTAATGAAACCAGATAAAAATAAACAATTGCAGTTACTGTAAACTACATCTTTAAAACTTTACAAAGTTATCATGAGAATACCAGAAAGTAAGTACAAGGGCAGTACGGCTATCATAATGACAAACATGTAGCGGAGGTTGATGCGTTTCCATACTGCCTGAATGCACACTTTGTGGTGTTCTTGTGATTACCTTATTATTATATTACATTTTTCCTACTTGTAACAATTTTATGACAGTTCAAAACGACAATGAAAAACATTTTGTGCTGTAGAATTGTTTGAAGGGATCCAAAGACTCCAATTTTTGACATTCGTTATACTTTTGGAAACAAAATATCGCATGGCAATGATGGCAACCCACTACTCGTCACAGGTCCCCTGGCAAGTGACCAGCCAAAAGCCTGTCTTTCCTGTCTCGAGGCACAAGCCTAGGTGGCCATTTGCTCAGCTCAGCCAATCAAAATTACATTACTACCCCACCAGGTGCTATTTTACCCAGCATAAGAAATACAGCCACCAAAATGTGACACGGTCCCCCATTTTACGGCGAGCGTGCCAGAATGAAAATAAATGTTAGAACCAGTGCAATTTGAGGACCATGTACTTTTAAATTCAACCATAGTACTGACAATAATATGGTACTGTACCTTTGCAGGAGTGGCTCGTCGTCTCAGTAATTCTACAGATCTGTGTACAGCTACAACTCTATGCTTCAATGGAAATGAGCGTACAACTGTAGGCAGATCTACTTTGTTTTTGGCAACACCCTTTTTTACAATGTCAGCCCATCTGTTCTTTGGTGCTTGAGTGGTAATAGGAGTCTTCTTTGCAGACCTGGGGGTCTTCTTTGCGGACCTGGGGGTCTTCTTTGCGGACCTGGGGGTCTTCTTTGCAGACTGAATGTCAATATAAGCAGATAAAATTATGAACAAATATTTTCGCCGTGACATTTGGACTGCACACAAAATGCATTTTAAGGTGAAATCAATGTCGTACAGCATTCTGGAATCATTCACAGATACACAAGGAAATAAAATGTGGCATTTTTAGTTGCACAATAAACACAGCAAATTTCTCTAATTTGGTTTTAGAAAATTTCAACCCTCCCTCTCCCCCCCTTTTCCATTAGTCCATTTGTGCAATTTAGATTCCCACACAAAATTGCATACAATGTAAATTTCTAATATTTAGAATTTTTGAGTCCATGTCACTTGTATCACATAAATATTCTACTTTTTTAGTTGTACTTTCAATAAAATATCCAAAATATTCCCAAAAATCAAGCTCACTCCATACATTAGAGTTTATCTATAGATTTATTCCAATGTGAATGCTGTTTTTCTCAGCATACATAGAAGGCGTGCTCTCCTCAATCAACCTGATAAACAACACAGCTCAGATATTACAATGAATACAATAGATGTAACACATTGTTATGCAAATTAACTTGCCATGATATTTTGCAGGGGAGAACAATGCAAAAAACATGCATTTAATCCTAAATTTGGGTCTGGTTAAAAGAAATTTTTTTAAAAACAAAAATGATAAAATTTAAACAAATTTTTGAAAAACATTGCGTCAGTTTAATAATGTTACAAATACAACCTACCTTCTTTGAGGGAGTTTTCTTCAATGGTGTAGATACTCTTTTTGGAGTGATCTCCTTTGAAGACTTGGCAGCTGATTTTACTGGAGATTTTTTGGGTGTGGTGGTGGTCTTTTTCACCACAGGACTTGGTGTCTTAACTGCTGTAGATACCTTTGGACTGGCTGCTTTCTTTGTAGATTTTGGTGTAACTGGTTTTGGCGATCCTTTGGGTATGGGAGACTTCTTGGTTGTTGGCTTTACGACTTTACCACCACTAACTCTTCCCCCCTTTGCGGGTGATGGAGTTTTGAACAAATCTGACACACCGGTAAAACTGGTATCAGCAACAGCAGGCACATTTCCTGATTTTCTTTTTGATGCAACCTTTTTGGCAGGGGTTCCTTTTAGAGTCTTGATTGGAGTTTTTATTGCAGGTGAATTGGTCAGTGTCTTAGTCTTTGCAGGACTTTGTGTCCTAACTGCTGGGGATGCCTTTGGACTGACTGCTTTCTTCACAGATTTTGGAGTTACTGGTTTTGATAGAGCCTTAGGAGATGCTTTCGGCGTGGGAGTCTTCTTAGGGGATGATTTTGGCGATTTTTTGGGCGTGGGAGTCTTTTTTGGCTTTACAATTTTACCACCACTGACTCTTCTTCCTTTTGCTGGTGATGGAGTCTTGAACAATTGTGCCACACCAGTGAAACTAGCATCACTGACAAGCGACAGCTTTTTGAGCTGCTTTGGAGTTAAATTGTTAGGACTAGATGCTTTTGGTGACTTTGCTTTAGGCAACTGCTTTGGACTCGCTGCTTTCTTATTTGGAGATATCTTGGGAGACTTGACTTTGGGAGATGTTTTGGGGCTTGATGCCTTTTTCACAGGTGTTATTTTCTTGGGAGACTGCTGTTTTACTGATCCAGTTTTTGGAGATTCTTCAGCAATTGTAGCAGTTACAGGGGTAGCTGCAATTGAATACCGGGCACGCCTTACTGGTGTGCCCATTTTGGGAGATTTACATGGAGTGGATTTACGTCTACTGGAAGGTGCCAAAGCTCCACGGCGAATCGGTGTATTTGGAGGTAGTCGCTTGTCAAAATGCTCAGGACTCAGCTGGGGACCAAATGATACTCTTTTGCGTTTGGAACTCATTGCTACACTACCAACTGACTTCCTTTTCTGTCCTGATGAAGGAGTTTTTCTTTTTGCTGTAAAAAACAAAAAACAAAGGAAGCTTAGAAAAATCTGTATTTGTAATAAATTTTAAACTTTATATACACAAACAAATTTTGAAAACTATTGAGAACAGTTTAAGAATTAACATTCTAACAACGCATTTCAGGGATCTCGCCAGCCCAACGCGAGTGCTGATCGGTCATGAATATTAATGAGCTATATGAATATTAATTAGCAATGAATATTAATGAGTTCGGTCGCAGTGCAAAATATTTTTGAAATTAAGACATGTTTCACAATTTAGAAGATTTTTAATTTAAAAATTTAATATATTCGAAATGCGAATGCTGCAGACTAA
This sequence comes from Saccoglossus kowalevskii, assembly GCF_978046115.1. NCBI lineage: Eukaryota > Metazoa > Hemichordata > Enteropneusta > Harrimaniidae > Saccoglossus > Saccoglossus kowalevskii. The sequence continues at coordinate 10,813,993 of NC_140650.1, read as the reverse complement.
AAAAACAGAGACAAATAAATTATAGTTGCAATATTTCTATTGCAAAAAGTGAAATAAAACGCATTTGAAACGTTTCAGCCAGGAATATGTTCACGGTCTTATTTACTCTAAATACATTCTCCTTCAAAAAAAGTATTGTTGTAATTTATTATTCGTACCATCAACTTCTAAAACGTATATATTCACAGTAATGTACGAACAAATAAAACTTCCGAACTTTCAAAGTTACGACGTGACATAACTTACTTCACAATGTTATACACCGATTATACCAATAATTCTTCTTACTCAGTCATGATGCAAAGCAAAAAAATTTACTTTTTTTTTTGATTTGAAATAATAGTAAAATTTGACTTAGTTTTATCGGGAGTGAATATTTTTGATCACTCGATCGCTTCGGTAAAAAAACACAGCCCGCCATGATGTTTGTGACGTATTAGTTGACCGGCATGTGTTCTTTGACCCGTCGGGTCAATAATTTCATTAACCAATCAGAATGCCGCATGGTAATGCCGGTAGAATCCGAAGTTTTCCGAATGGTTGTGATCATAAAAATTACATTGCGGAAGTAAAGCGATGTTGTAGCATAATGTGTTGACATCTATTTCAGTTGAAAACTGCACGATGGTTTTCGAAAGAGGAGATTAGCAATTTTTAAAAGGTAAAATAGTTCTTGAAAGAGTTTTTACATGATTCGCGATGATAACAGTTCAAATGTACTTTACCAAATCACGCAATAAACACGTTGATTTTTTTCTTGAGTAGCGTAAACTGTCAGATCGTGAATACTGCTTTGACCATGTTATATCGAGGTATAATTGATTTTGAAAGAATTTTAGCTTTCAATCTAAAGAATGTGTCTATCACAGAAAGTATTTACTTACAAACAAAGAGGTGCTAATTTCACAAGATTGACTAGCTGCTACGTATCGTGCGACTAGGTCTATTGTTTACAGATTATAATCCACGACTGGCAGGATGCGTGTCGGTCGGTACATAATTATAATAATAATCGGACAATAGTCCTGGTCGGAAGCATTTTCGTGATGGTCGCTAATTTTGAGGGCCGGTCGGGGCCGACCACCACCGACCAGCATGGCGAGATCCCTGGCATTTTTAGGTTAATTTTATTGTAATTATACATTATTATTAGACATTTCTAATATAACGGGTACAGTTAAACAAAAGTTGTATATCATATGCATTTAATATATGACTGACAATAGATCAACTATTCTAGAACATTGCATGTGCAAAATCATTATTGGATTTACCTCAATTCTTTGTGATAAATATTTTATAACAAGGCAGTGACATTGAAGGCAACTGTCTTCATCACATTCAAAAATTACAGTTGTTCTCTATGTTATTGCTATATACTACAGCAATTCTATAAAATTTGGCCTTGAAAGTGAGACCCTTTCAACTTTGAAGTTCAAGCCCAAGAATATGCATCCATCAAAGTACCAATCAAGGATGCATGTGGCCAAGAAACTTGACGCGAGAATTTCCTTTCTTGTGACTGGCAAGTTGAAAAAACTAACTAATTTTTTGACCACCAAATTGTATGTATTTTAACCAATTTTCGATGGCCACTGGAGTGGCACTTAATGTTGGGGGGGGGGGGGGGGGGGTTTAAATCTGCAACAATCCGAATGTAAAAACAAATCTATAAAAAGTGTCCCACCTGCACTCTGTGGTGACTTCACGGCCTTTGGTGAGGCTTTCGGAGACTTCACAGCCTTTGGCGAGGCTTTCGGAGACTTCACAGCCTTTGGCGAGGCTTTCGGAGACTTCACTGCCTTTGGTGAGGCTTTCGGAGACTTCACAGCCTTTGGCAAGGCTTTCGGAGACACCACAGCCTTTGACGAGGCTATCGGAGACTTCACTGCCTTTGGCGAGGCTTTCGGAGACTTCACAGCCTTTGGCGAGGCTTTCGGAGACTTCACAGCCTTTGGCGAGGCTTTTGGAGACACCACAGCCTTTGACGAGGCTATCGGAGATTTCACTGCCTTTGGCGAGGCTTTCGGAGACTTCACAGCCTTTGGCGAGGCTTTCGGAGACTTCACGGCCTTTGGCGAGGCTTTCGGAGACACCACGGCCTTTGGCAAGGCTTTCGGAGACACCACGGCCTTTGGCAAGGCTTTCGGATACTTCACGGCCTTTGGCGTGGCTTTTGGAGACTTCACGGCCTTTGGCGAGGCTTTTGGAGACTTCACGGCCTTTGGCGAGGCTTTTGGAGACTTCACGGCCTTTGGCGAGGCTTTTGGAGACTTGGCAGCCTTTGGCGAGGCTTTTGGAGACTTGGCAGCCTTTGGCGAGGCTTTTGGAGACTTGGCAGCCTTTGGCGAGGCTTTTAGAGACTTGGCAGCCTTTGGCGAGGCTTTTAGAGACTTCACAGCCTTTGGCGTGGCTTTTGGAGACTTCACAGCCTTTGGAGACTTTACTGCCTTGGGCATGGTTTTTGGAGAGAGCTTGATAACCAAAGGTTTAGGGGAACGCTTCACACTCTTTGGAGATGCTCGTTTTAGTGTGGATTTGGGAGACTTTTTCTGTTGTTTTGGAGAAAGCACATGCTCATCAACTTCCTGCACTGGAGCAGAACGTCTTCGGAGAATGCTGATGCCACTCTTTAATGTGGTACTGGTTGGAAGACGAGGACTGTCAACCTGGGGAGCCTGTCAAATAAAGACAATAACCATTAGTGTTCCCTTCAGACTCGAGCATGATGGCTAATTTGCACAACAATAATTTGTATTACTAATCAGTTTTTCACAACAAACATTGGGGTCCAAAATATAATTAATAAAATTAATGAGCCCATCTAACTGCAATTATATTACAACATATTATACTGATTGGGCAAGAGTGTGTTTTAATTACGCAAGCCAAGCATCAAAAGACAGCAACGCTACAGAGGCATTAGAAAAACATCAACAATGATTGAGAGGTGCCATTAATGATTATTCAGCCCTTGTCATAACACCCAAAAAGTCATGATGCAAATAAAATTCAGAAGAAGACACTGAAATGTTTTTTTGATGTGCATCAAGGTTCCATTATGTTCAACACAAGTACCAGATCTGGTTCCAGAATGGTGAAAAATTTTGATACATTTTTGGCCTGGATGGGTCATGAAACAAACATGTGCGCATGTTCAGTATAATGTCTGATGCATCTGTGAAGTTCGGCCCAAGCATGTGCGAGATACAGTTTGATATGGATATACAATCAATAAGTCCTTGTTTGCAGACTGTTCAAACAGGAACTAATAGGGAAATAGAACCAGTAACTAACTTTTAATCTGAATATGACAATACAGAAAACAATGATTTGTTTGGTCCAAGGGAACACATTCAGCTGTTTAGTGAATATAAATTCATTGATCACAGGGTAGAATAAAATAGAGACCAGATTAAATGACTCAATCATAATTGTGCTGCATAATTTTTACCCTGAACACAGGAATTAAATGGTGAATTTTCGACTGACCAGTAAAATACAAATAGTTGCATTTTCAACAAAATTTGGCCATCAACATTATCTCACTGAGAGAAATAAACCAAGACAGTGAAATGTAGACTTGCCTTAGAGCCACTCTTCTTAGATGAGCTGCCAAGTCGTTTGACTTGTAAAGGAGTTTGCTTTGATGGAGTAGCCTTCTTAGATTCTGCTGCTGACAGAGATTGCTGTGTGGAATTGACAATTCTTTCCTGCAGTGATGCTGAGGACAAATACAAAGTATAGAATTAGAACATATTAGAGTATAATTTGGCATAGCATTAGATATTCAGGAATTATAGTGTATGATTTGACCTGACCATGCAAAAAGTTGTGATGTTACAAGTCCCTGCACTTGTCTTCCCCTCATTTCACTTGTGTTTGATACATGTCTCATGTAAAATATAAACCATGTTGCAACATGTGGTATTTATCAACAGTAGTTGAATCACAGGGAGTTGGATAAACTTATGTATTTTAATAAATTATTAAACAAAATGTTATATAACTTTTCTTTAACACCCCCTCCTGGTATCGATGCCACAGTCGTGGCGCATTTCAACCCTTGGGATATTTTACTATAATAGGGAGTGTCTACATCGCCCGTTAAAATTTGCATATAACATTAGCGCGCAACAAAGATTGTGATAAAGGAAAGAGTGGTATAAACAAAGATCAGTGATTACTTGAAATTGACACCAGGAGGGGGGGTAAAAAAAAGAACAGTTATATAACATTTTATTATTTAATAATTTATTAAAATACATAAGTTTGTCCAACTCCCTGTGGTTGAATTCAACAAACTTATTATTTTGCCAGAACTAGTTTTCATGAGCTCAAAAAACTTGATGAAAAGCCGACAGTGAATACTGTACCTTGTTTAGGTGTTGCTACTTTTGGTGATTTCCCAGATAGGATTTTAGACAGTGTCATGATTTTAGATTTGGGAGAATTACAACCAACTACTCTGACTGGAGTGGTGCTTTTGCTGTTCTTTTCACTCCCCAATTCACTAGCTTTCTTAGTCTTTGATTTCGGACTTGGAGATCTGGTAGCAGCGGGCAATGGTGGAGTAATAATTGACTCCTTGGCTGGTGTCTTGGCTGGTGTTTTGAGTGGTGGTGCAATGGGTGAAGACACAGCATTTGTATTCTGCATTGGTTTCTTACCGGGTGTAGATTTTTTAGGAGTTAGACGATGCCTAGATCCTGCTGGATATTCAAACCTACAATACAGATAAAAGATTAGTACAATAATGTAAAAATTTATTGCAATAAATTGGCAACATTTTTACACTCATAAAAAAGGAAAATGTTATTATTGGATTAATAAGGGTAATTAACTAAACTAATAAGCATTCAACTGTTTTACTAATAATTAGTAACTTAGTATCAGATACAACACTTGCTATATGAGGTAGTTACTGTGTTACTTAAAATCATCAAAACAGTAAGAAGCAGTCATACACAATTTGCACAAATACTTACCTGAACGATCTATCAATAATTGTGAAAACATCCATGTGTTTAATCTGTTCCTGTCCCGATACTGCCCTTTTGTTTAACAATGTTGGATTAACTCCACTCAGGTTAGCTAGAAATACCTGGAAAAGAATGTTAAAAGCAGTGTTTATAGTGTCCTGTCATGTTGACATGGTGATGTCTATACCATATACAGAGTTCTGCTTGGCCTGCCCAAGTGTCTGAAGCTAATTACTATTTTGATTTAAGGATGTAGTAGACTTTCGTGGTGATTTTTTTCTTCATATTTTTTTCTTTTATTAAATGGTGACTTATACCTATAGACAGCCATACGACCTTGTTTTTTTTATTAAATCACGTTTTTATTTTAAGAAAAACGGCTTTTTTTAAAAAATAATTTACAATTAACGGAAACCCCGAGGAATGTGCACTTCGACTAAGCCCCTCTGAGCCAAAACAATAACATTTGTAATTAGCTTAATCCCGCAAATAAACATCGCGTGTACGCGTCCGGTCAAATGACCGGATACACTCACTCGTTGCTGATAGTTCATCGCATCACTTTTCTCTACTATATATTACTGTTCATTTATTTTGTTTTGACCAAGTTTATTTTGAAGAATAGCACAGGGAAAAAATTGGAAAAAAGAGTGTTCCAATGACAGGCGAAACCTAGAACACTAAGCCGGGGTATTTGAAACCGAAACTGTCATCTAATCGTTAGGCCGTCGCTGATTGGCTGCTGAGCTAGAATGCCAATTTTTAGTTTCAAATACCCCCAGGAAAGTGTTGTAGGTTCTTCGTGTAATTAGGTGTTCGTATGCAAGGGATTTTTCCACACAAAAACGACGAATTCGGCCGAGTTTTGTTATTGGTTGGCCTAATATAACCCCAATGAACCGTATTTTTGTGAAAGATTAGTATTTTTGTCCTGATTTGTAGGAATCTGAAAAACAAGTTTCACAACTTGTCTCTTATTTAGTTTTATGCGTCATTCAAGATGGCGGCCCCATATAGTAAATATCGTATTTATTTTATTATCACGTGTGCGCCAGCTGACTGTGACGGCCATACTTCGTTTTCACGTTGCTTTTTTTCAAATTATCGATTTTTTCATAACTTTATCGGCCATGTACCAAACGGGTTGTTTTGATTTTTATAAAACCAACACAATAGCTATCTTAAACATCAAAAATTAACTGAATAAGATGCGCTGAAATGAAAATATCCTCTCGACTGTGCTACTTTTGGTTTTTGAGTCTTTTCATCCATTTGAAACGTAACGTGTCTAAAACCACAAAAATCACGATTACGCGAACAGTTCTTGTCCGATTACATTGATTTTTTCAGAGATTGAACTCAAGATCAACTGAAAACAAAATGTAAAATATTTTTCAAGTATCAGTTATATTTCATTACTAATTGACCTGTGAAAAAAGAGCACTCTAATTTATTACAAAATTCTTCTCCACCACTTTGTAAAAGAACCAAACAATTCAGAAACCATCTCTTTTACATTACTGTTAAGAACATTGTAGTCTTCCTGTTCTCATAAGTATATGTTGGCTAACTGTTTTCGCTTTCTAGGAGCAGTAAAAATAGCAGAACAATCGATTTTGTTTATTTAGCAGTCACGTGACGCAATTAATGTTGACATTAGTGTTATCATAATTTTTGGATAGCGTGTTGCAAGGGCTACAATAACATGTAAAAATTGTTAGTCATTAATAATTATTATTATTTTTATCAAGCTTTTTTCTGTTTTGCCTAACGAAAGTCTACTACATCCTTAATCTAAGCTATTATAATAAATATTCAAAGCATTTAAAAAAAAACGTGTGTTACAGTCAGTGGTTTTATGAATTTGATCTGCTTTCTTCTGTGATGGAAAGTTGTTAAATCAGAAATAATTATTCCTTGACTATCGATAAAACATCTGTTTCATTAATCACTAGAATTAGACCTGATTATCGTGAACAATTACAGCAATGAAGTATATCCTGAGAAGTGCCTATCATTTAGAAATGCCTTTCTACAGTTTTATGATTCATCATCTTTTATCAATGACAACACATCTTTTTATCAGTTTTTTTTCCCAGTAACCTTACCTCATCATTTTGATTTACATCTATTCTACAGTGTTCCTTAGATACATTTGGCAACTGAATACGAATGTCGCAATCATTCATCCTGAAATCAAATCATAATTCAATGTTAAAACAAAGTAACACATACAGGGATCTACAGAACCCAAGAATTGCAGAAAGTGCTCATCACTAATGTCACATTATTATTGTCATGCATGGAGTTGTAATACCCATTCTTTTCAGCCTGGAAAATAATAGCTATGTGAATGAGAGTCAGTCGCCAAATCAATTACCACATTGAGAAAGTGTTTGTGTTTACATTTGCAAACTACCACATTCGACTAAATAATATTTTGGTTCAACTAATGTCAGCAGTACAAGGTACTGTAGGTATCATAATTTTCAGTAAGTAATTTAAAGTAGGTAGCATTCTGGAGTTGTATCCCACAGAAAATTCTAGGATCTTCAACTGATTTTTCATGTATGAGTAATCTGCACAAATTATTTGCACAAAACTGATGTGATGCACGTCTAATCCAGAAAAAAAATGTTAAAGAATTATACAACTAAATATGATATCACAAACAAAGGACTGGCAAATATTGAGAAATAATAGAATGGAAGATAAATCCAGGAACATTGTACACTATTTATTGCTAGATCAGAATAGAATTTGGGCAGCTAAGCTAAAAATAGACCATAAATGCTTTAACGAATTCATTGTTTGCTCTATGGAAATTCTGCCGTCAGATCAGGATTTGTGAATAGGTGGTGTTACCCAAGTAAATACAATAATAAAATTGATATATTACCTTCCAAGAAGACATTCTGTATTTGTGAGTGGAAACCTAGCTCCATCAGCGCCATTGCGTTTAATAACCACGATATTTCCATACAGTGGCATGATTATGTTTTACAGAGATTCAACTCCGTAGATCCTGTAGAGGGAAATTTAAACAATGACACGCATGTTTGAAATGAACAGTGCCTCACTGGTCAAAACACGTGACCAAACAATTGCAGTTGCTCGACAAGAAGGGCTTCTTCGTGTAGAATGCTGCAATTATACAGCACTGAGACAAATTAAAAATTGTGTGACAGTGAACTCAAAGCAATGGTCAATCAACACACGAACAAGTTCATGTCATCAGTTCATATCAACACACTAGTGTGATTCTGATCTGACAGGTGATGCGAACGACGCTCGCTCACTGGTCCATATGCCGATATTTAATAAACGTCATCAACTACAGTTCAGGAAGCCATATCCATTGATTCAATACACATCAAAATGTTGGGATAAGCACATTTGATTTTAACCGGCCAACATATTGAGCATAGTTAACGAGTGCAAAAAGGGGAGCAACTCTTAATTTAAGTCTTTTAACAAAAGCATGAACATGGCACTGGCAATTAGATGAGAGTAATTACACGAAAACTCACCGATTAAGAAATACCTAACGGCCCACCGATCCTTGTTATGTTACATCAACCTTAAATCTCCACTGGTCCTAACTAAACGCGAACTTTCAGATGAAATATCACAGAATTCCGCGCTTAAAAACTTACGCGAAACTGCGAATCTGCGAACCTCCTCTCAATGTTTGCAACTGACGCGAAATGCCTGTTCACACAAAATAAGGCTCCACCATAACATTATAGTTCGCCGGCGATTTCAAAAATATTCAGTTCTTCGTATATGCCAACCATTAATTACGTTTTGACTACAAATAAATAAATATATATATATAATAATAGTTTCAAGATTATAATCTAAGTTTTGCATAAAATCGTAAAAATTTCTTTGCGGATGAATATGTTGATGCTACAAGGCTCGTCAAATCAGTTGACGCCATCAGCGTTTGAATTTCAGCGCCGAGGCACCTGATTGGTTCGCAGGAAAGATAACAAATATTCAAATAAGCTGAATAAGCCTATTGTAATGTTAATATGAGGGGTGGCAGTGAACAAAAGAATGAAATCTTGGGTCATTCGCAGGCTTGCAACCCGGGAATGGATCAGTACTATTAAATTATAAATAAAATATATATAGATCTTTGGTTCACTCACTAGTTTTACGTTATATTTGGTTTTATAGGATATATATATATATATATATATATATATATATATATATATATATATATATATATATATATATATATATATATATATATATATATATATATATATATATATATATATATATATATATATATATATATATATATATATATATATATATATATATATATATATATATATATATATATATATATATATATATATACGAATCATGTTTGTCCATTTCGGCAGTGCATGCTATTTTCAGACTATTTTTAATCTTTGACTGTATGTGATTTTTTTCTAAGCTGTCACCGCTGGGAAAAAAAAACATGGTATTTTATGCTTTAGCTGAGTGATGTTCCAGAGGGCACGTCATGAAAAACATGTATACAACCAGGTAAATCAGGTACATTCATTATTCAATTGGTTTAAATTTCGCTATTTCAGTTGATATTAGGTAAAATCCGTTAAATTAAATCTACGTGAACATGTAAAATAACAATAGAATTCATTGTTTCTCTGGCAAATTCAGCGAATATGCTCAAAAAATCTGAATAGTGAAATTGAATTGTTTTACAACAATACATGTATGTATTGTTACTGTATTTTATAGTATACCACATAACTTGTAGTGACATCAAATACAATGTTATTCTTACACATTAAAGTATGAATATATTAGTAGCTTGCTTTATCAGATTTCCCTGACTTTTACAGCGTTTTTTTTTTCACAAAGCCCGGATAAAAAAAGTAAGGTTTGGTCACAGTCAGAGGGACTGTGGTTTGGTCTATTGCCTTTGTCTATTGCTTTTAGCTCCATGGTGCCACCGAACTACTTTTCGAGTATTATGAAAATGGTGATTTTTGTGCAATTTACCATTGGTGACTATACTAAAGGGTCATGAAATTGTGTTCAATTTCACGTGAACATTTCACTGGGGTTATTGAGACAAGAATAAAAATTGCTTTCGTGCAAATGTGTGTCCAGGCTTTAAACCGTGACGGTCTTACTGTGAACGAAAAAAAAGTAATTCAACGAATAGTATTACTATAACTCACTGTTATACAAATAAAGTACCAATATTACAAACTGTTACATTTGAACTATCAATATTGTTATTTTGTTTGTAAACAGTGAGCATGGATGTACATCCATGCAGTGAGTTATATTCCAATACTGCTGGTTGGGCTGCTTTTTCTTCCACAGTAAATCATCACATCGGGAAAACGAATAGCAACGGAAATCATAACGATTCAACAAGTCGTGTGCATATGATTTGTACTACCGGTAGTATTGGGTAGGGTACTATGCACGAGAACCTGTGTGTTTATTCGTGTTGATACTGTATACTGATAGATACATTGAACTATGAACTGAACACGATGTCTTGTCGCACACATTTGAATATTCCTTCGACGGAGCAATACAATTGTCCAATACGCACGTGCTCTGATTTTTTTATTACTTACAACTGCACATGCGTAGTAGTGGTTTTGATTTTTCATCTAATACAAAATTTTTAGTTTATGACGAATCGTAATCTGATTGGTCCACATTAATGAGTACCGAAGAACAATAACAATATACATGTTCTATGATCATGTTGCATCTTTAAAGTGGTTCACGTGGACAATCTAAAATTGTAACGATTGTTGTTGTTTCAAAATTGTTACATATTTGTTGAGATAGACACACATTCTTGACTTCCGGGTTGTGGCTGAAATATTTTTCCTGGAAAAACGAAAAAGACTGTTTTGGAACTATTTGCATGGGGATTTATTCGTCAAAATTTTCCACAATTTGAAACAACCATAAATGCCAAACTTATAACTAATATTATATTGTATTATTTACTCACAATACTAAGTGACGACGATGGTGGTAAATTAGGGTTATATAGAATTATTATGAATTGACCTAGACTTGCGTACAGTCTCTTGTTTTTTATAATAAAATAAAATATGCTGGGTTACCACGAGATAAACAATGCAAGCATGCGAAATTTTAGTTTCGGTGCGGTTTCTGTCGCGACGAATCTAATTCCAATTTTGATTGGTGGAATATTAATGAACCTGTCAAATCATTGCATCACGCACTGAACCCAGACCGGTGACAATAATTACCGGTGTCGCGAGAGGGCGTCTACAAGGGTCACAAGTCCCTGCTTATTTCGCGGTAACCCGGCTTTCGCCATATACACATTCCCATGATATTTTATTTTATTGAGAGAAAAAAACACCAAAAAATAAACAAAATGCAAATTTTAAAAATCGAGCATTGAAAAACACAGTAAAAATGGCATATCACAAGAAGCAAAGGTACTTGTTTGCAAACAACGACACGCTATGGCCATCTGCCGCATGCGCAGGTGACGGACGAATCACGCTTCAACTGAGATATACTATTTATATGATTTCAAGTGTTAGCATGTCATGCTACAAATATACTACAATAAACAGGAAAGAAATAATAAATGATTGTTATAATTTAGGTATCTGAAAATACAAAATTACATATATTTAATACCCCCGGTATATGTAGAGGAATTCACTAGTACTGTAAAATACTTTATTTTAGCTGAAATTAATTTTCGCTGAAAACACTGGGTGTTTTGTATGGAATTTATTTTCACTGATTTTTGACGAGTTGAATGTAAAATAGAGGAAAAACGGTAAATTCACTGAATTTTATTTTCACTGAAGTGAAAATAAAGTTTTCTACAGTAAATAAATTCACGATTTCTATAAACCGCGCCCTCTAGTGATGGGATACTTTGTGACGTCAAAATGACGTATATGTGTGAAGTCGATGTCGTTCAAAATCACCACTGTTTGTTTGCGGAGCCATTCTTCATCACTAATAACATTTCTAATAAAAACAAACGATCAAAACGATGTCAACGCTTTGAACGGCCTTCTTGTCACCAATTTACGTCAGAAGACGTGATTTACATGAGATGTGTATTTAATTTGCCCTGGAGCGATTTTATTTGGTAAATGTTAATTACATTGTAAACTCAGCCGAGGGACACTTTTCTATCGCAGTACAATCAAATTTATTCAAAATTAACATTACCTTTTTAGGAACATCATATCTATCCACTATATAGGTCTCATGCCACTAATTAACCAATTAACCATTAATAGCTGCTCAATTGAAATGCCCAGCAAGAACCAATGAAATTTTTTAAATATTATTTTTCTCAGATGCTCCCTGTTTGAGGGCGTAATCACCTGGGTCAGAGGTGAGACCAACATGTGGTCTTTTGTTTACTACTTAGCGGCTGTGTACCTGTGGGTTTATTCTGTGTGTTAATGGATGTTCTAATCTTGGTGTTTTTCCAGTGATTTCTCTTGGTGCAATCCAAATACAGTAGGTGTGTCTTGTTTACCTGAGATTTGCAAGAGTTTGAGCTGGCCAACATGTTAGTTTTTTTCATATGGTTGATTACTGGCATGTTGATTTCCCATTTTTGAGCCATATTTTCAACTTTCTTCGTCATTTTCATATAGCAATCTCGTCATATGTTAACATTGTCGTCTATGGAAATTCAATTAGTGGTATGAGCCCTATATAAAGCACATATGTTTTTTTTTACTTCAGCCCGAACAGCCATTTTTTTTTTCATAAATTAGAAATGCTCATCCTGACAGCAAAAACAAAGTGATCCAAATAAAGCCATATGAGGGCGCTCTAAATCACTGAATGAAAGTTCTGTGTTCAGGTACCCCAGCGTTTAATGTTGCACCATGCGTGCACAACAATTTGCGAGGGAGATAAAATTGTGAATGAAAGTACTGCATTTTTGCTTGACAATACTATGTCGTACCACGGTGTAATGATTAATTCTAGATTCATGCTGATATTACTTATGCCACATGTATTTCTAACGAACCTCAGACCACTAGTGGTTAAAACCTTTGACATGTACGCAATGCAAACATCCAAGGAAGGGTCGTCCATTTCTTGACCATCTTGCACGTCAATGAATGAATGAGTCTGCATTGTCACTCATAAAGCTGTTTAATTAAGTTGTTTGTTTAGGCACTTTGAAATAATACCATGAACACTGATTTCTGTCTTTAATTTTTTTTTTTACCAGGGAAGCATAGCACGATTCACTGCAATACTAGATTCCCTACAATGTCATATAAGATGAACTGTCATTATTCATTACAGTGTAATAAAGATATTATTATTATTATAGACAATTCTACACACAATATAGACTAGCCACAGCGACTCCAACACATGCACACAGAGCTAGAGACTGGAGAAACGTGTCTTGGTAATACACAAGTCATTCTTAGGTGTACACATAAACAATATTAATACAGAATCTTATGCTTGTTTATGCGTTATACTGATTTGTTCTATTAGTAATGTATGCAGTCGTCGCGCCGCGTCCTGTTCGATATGGGACTCATAGCGACGTATACAACGCGTGTAAAATACATTATTTACATAAAATCCGAACACTCGCTGCGCGACGACCACCGCGTTTTAAAGGGCGGTGGTCATCGCACCACATCCTGTTTGTTGTATGGGACTCATAGCGATGTATGCAACACATGTAAAATAGTTTAGACTATTTAGTTTTCAGTAAATTTTCTGTTCAGCTTGACATGCGTGTTTATGGTCTAATTAGTAGTATTTCAATAAGACTGATACTGATGTAATTGTTGGTTTGATACAAGTTTCTACTGCAGATGTGCTTCTAAGGTCACATAATATTGATCAAAACTTTTTTTGGGCCAAAAATTAAAAGAAATTACATACTAGTACCTTATTCAGCATAAACAAAATGACCTACTCTTTTTTTTTTATTTTGAGTAAATATCGTAATTTTTATGCAATTTAACAACTATGCAAAGTGATTTGAAAACTACCCGTTATTATTCACTGTCGCATACGACTTATTTACCACTTCCGTGTCACTGAGAATGTTCTAGAACCGTACTGTGTCTGGGTGGAATATTCTAGATTTTGTTTAGAAACTGGTTGAATAGGTAATAGAACACTGTAGGAGGCAATAGAAGGTAATGGAACATTCTAGAAATTGGTAGTAAGTTCCAGACTCATTATGTATGCTGATGTAATGGTCTATTTATAGACAGTGAGGGTGTATATATAGGGGAGTTGTTCAGCACTGAGATCAGATCGGAGATCTCGCTGAATTGTATTGGAGTTTAAGTATCTAGTTATTGGAGTAGTGGAGTTTTACCGCGTTATTGTACTTGATGATTGCAGAGTATAATAATACCAGTACCAGTTGAAACCTCATCTGTTGGCTCCGTGTTCGTATTTTATCATCGCCACCAGGGAAGTCTTTTTGTTACTGTTGCCATTTTGGTATTTGAACCATCACACCTGTACTATACCAATTACGGTAATATTATGTTGCGTGTGACATTCACTGGGTTTTAATTTTGCTTATTTCGCTGACTGGGAAATGCGCTAAATTAAAAACCAGTGAATATGTAAAATTTAGCACAGAACACATTATCTAAATGATAAAACCCACTGAATATGCCTGAAAGGATAAATCAGCAAAATTTAAACCAAGTGAAAATTACTCTAGTCTTTTTACAGTACTTGTGGTTGTGACTCCAGATTTCAACTGGTGGGTTGATTGTTGATTTATATCAGCGTGCATTCCTGTGAGAAAACATTCTAGTGCACATGTATTATTAGTGTGGTACAAACTACCGGTATTAAAACTTGAATAAATTTTAAAAAGGTTGGTGAACTATAATTTTTATTTTTGAAAACTATATTCTCTACAAGCCATTACCTTGGCTTTGAACAAATTACAATGTTTTTTTATATTTAAAAGGGTCAGGTTTTACTTTTTCCTCATAGAGCATGTGTATTACCGTAACTGAACATCCAATTATCCCAAAAACTAGGTCAGTGACCCTGTTTCTTTTATTACATTACAATTATTGTTAATAGATAACAATACAATAATCTCCAAAAAATTGTCAATGTTTTTGTGAAACTGTTTTGATCATCCAAAAGTTTATATAATAGTGTCCATTACTCACAATACCTTGCAAAGAATTAATACATTACTCAATTACAACCCCTAAAAGACAATGTAGCGCCACATAGGATTTAGCACTGTTATGATACACAGAATTACACACTATATTTCCATTTCACTGTTTTGACCAACAACAAGATCTATTATTACTAAATCCATGTGAACATTTTTCACACAAACAAAAATATACTCAGTGCATTAGAATTGTGAATACCAGTGAAAATAATGTTTTACAATATGTGTCAGGTGTTTCATTGTTATAGCAATTAATTTTCAATAGACCAATTGAACCAAATCAGCAGATAAGGTACAGCCATGATGTCATGTACCGGTAAATGCCCAAATATGGATAACGATATATTTAAAAAATGTATATTTCTGATACACATATACACGTTGGCCAGGGAATCAGCATTGTAGTATAGAGTTGCCCAGGGAATCAGCATTGTAGTAAACCTTTGTCCAGGGAATCAGCATTGTAGTATACCCTTGGCCAGGGAATCAGCATTGTAGTAAACCCCTGCACAGGGAATCAGCATTGCAGTATACCCTTGGCTAGGGAATCAGCATTGTAGTATAGCCTTGGCCAGGGAATCAGCATTGTAGTATAGCCTTGGCCAGGGAATCAGCATTGTAGTAAACCCCTGCACAGGGAATCAGCATTGCAGTATACCCTTGGCTAGGGAATCAGCATTGTAGTATAGCCTTGGCCAGGGAATCAGCATTGTAGTATAGCCTTGGCCAGGGAATCAGCATTGTAGTATAGCCTTGGCCAGGGAATCAGCATACAAAGTAGTTATTTAACACCACTACCATACTGCTGATTCCATTCTAAATAAACATCTAAATCTTTTTCTGATACACTGGGTCTGACATTCAATAAAGCATCTTGGAAATCTTGAAAGATGATTGGTCTCACCTACATTAACAGAAAATATGGAAAAATTATATGTTGTCTGCTTTGGTATTCTGTTACTATGGTAATGAAGATATAGTGTGCATTTGCAATTAAGTCAATAATACAATATATACACGGCATTAGGCCAAAGAAAACAAACGTGTTTCCAGTAGCAGACTAACAAAATATTGGATAGGCAGGTTGGGATTTTTAATTTTTCCCTCAATAGACTAAATTCTAACAGGTTATTTCTACTGCAATCATGCATTTAATACAGATTTAAGATTAAAGAAAAAATTAGCAGCAATTGCAAGTTTGTCCTAATAGTGAATTTCCTTAAAGTCGTATTCTTGTCAAGCACTAGATTAAAATAAATAAAATAATAATTTGAGTTTCACCAGTAATAATTTTTCTTTCTTTAGACTTAGTATTATATATAGATATTTGATTAGCATAATTTTTTACCCAACAAAATTTCTACAATTTTTTTGTTGTTGTAAATTTTAGACAAAAGGGATATACTTTTCTATTGGTTACACGTATTGATCACAATATTTGTCCCAAATAAAAGTGAAAAATTATGTGATAATATTCTGTGGGTGTTTTTATTCAATACAAGATTATTCAACAACAAAATTGATGTTTGAATGTTAATGTAAACCGCCTTATTTTCGTTGCTAGGAATTTCTGTGATTTGATGATCACCCTGGGTTTATGGCCTTTGAGAAGACAACATTTTGTGAAAGTTGCTGACACTGCTACGAAATTTTCCACTTACTTATAACAATTTGTCTCTTGTGACATTAAAGCAGTTTACATGAATTAAAAAAGTAACATATTCATTTCATGATATTATTCATTTTCACTGCCCAATAAACATTTCCTAATTCTTCAAAATGTGGTGCACATTACTGTACGTGAAATCAAGAAAATTTTGTGTGAGGTTTCCAATAGACGCACACAATGTCAATAAACAAAATCTTATTTTTTTCTGGCCTTATTTTGTGAAAGATGACAAAATTTGACAAGGGATTCAAAGGTTAACATCATAGACAGGAAATACATGAATTTTAACATATCTGGAGTTCAAGTTAAAATCACAGTACATCACAGGACGTTCCACGTTGCTAAGACGCGCACCACTGTACAATGTATTTCAATGGGCTCTGCGCAAGCTGCTGTGGAACACTGATCGTAGGAGCCGGTGAAAACAGCTGAAGTTGAGAAAACAGCACAAACTTAACTTTGAAGTAATCTGGAGCAACAATTTTATATATGTTGCAAATGTTGGTGTAGTCTTGTTACACCTTTCAGGAGAGTCTCAATAACTATTCCAAAGTACCGTTTTCTGATACTTTTCAGCCTAGAAGTCCACCCCAAGAATATTTGCATGACTGTCATAACAGAAACACATGTGACCATCTCACCTGATCAGCTGATATGTTTTGTATTTCCGACCCTTGGAGACATCTTATTGGTCCGAGGGCAGCTTCACGACACAGATTAGACATATCTGCCCCAGAATAACCTAGAACCAAGCGACAAACATGATTAAAGTTGTACATGTATTATCAATTATACATTTTGTTTGCAATCTTTGAAGTGGTTTGTTGGGCCTACAACAGAGAAGGTTTGATCATGTATGCACTCATTTCTTTCCACCACGTCACATGATATGCAAATTTTCAACTCATGAATATATTAGCAACTCAAGTTATTTGTTTCATCACCTTTCCATTTTGCAAACACTGTACTTTTTCAACTTTCTAAAAAACAATAAGACTTGTAAAAATAAATCTAGTTATTACCTTCAGTCTGAAGACAAATCTGTTGCAACTCAGAATCATTTAAGCTGAAACACTGCTGCCGCAATAAATTCTCTACTATTTGTTTTCTTGCTTGTAACTCGGGTAACGGGATGTATAATCTTTTAACAAGTCTTCTCCTCGCTGCTTCATCAATTTCTTGTGGTCTATTGGTTGCCCCAACAACTAGTATTCTGTCTGTTGTATCAGTAGTGGCACCATCCTGAAGTATAAGAAAGAAAGATGGAGATAAGAAGCATTTAAGATGGATGCAGATCTTTCGTTTTTGATGTAATTCATATAATTTTCTTTTTTGAAATTTACTTTTGTTCAATTTTTTACGCAACTATCACGTCAATCCAATTTTACTGTTAAGTGTCAAGATATATCTTACCAATTGAACCAGAAATTCCGTCTTAATTCTCCGAGATGATTCATGTTCACCATCACTTCGTTGTGTTAATAACGAATCTATCTCGTCTATGAAGATAACGGCCGGCTGGTGAACACGCGCAACAGCAAACAGCGCCCTCACCATTTTCTCACCCTCACCAACCTGCAATTCAGGTCAAAGACAAAAGTTGTCATGGTTACTACCATGATTTGTGTCACATGATAAGAATCAAAGTGAATAACATCTAAACCCCCCCCCCCCTCCCCATGTATATCAGCAACAACAAAACCTGGTATTTTTGAAGCAAATGTTTTTTAAAACAATGAATTAGCTCAATGAACTTATCGTAATACCAAGAAAGAGAAAACACAATGGCAGCAAAACATTTACTGGATTTATTATAGATGCAGTCTCATAGAACCAATTGCAGTTGTTAAATAATAATCAACAATTGAATGAAATGCTAGTTAAATTTTCTATCCAGCAGGACTACCGGTATATTATGAACAAAAAATTTGCCCGACCTGTGCCCCCTAAATCGGCACTAGCAACCAACTTAAAGACGACAGGTCTAGTTTGTACAAAACAATGTATGTTTAAAAAAAATGTGAAATTTACAATAGTGGTTCACAATCTGTTTATGAATATAACCATAGACTAGTGTGTTTAGAGCAATGAATGACTAGGAACAATGAGTCACATGACCAAGAGTGGTATAATTATTAATATTACTAATCTAAAAACATTTACAAGGTAAACTACATCATCAACATGTTCCTGGTTGTCAACGCCACAGTCACTTTCCTTTGTTTAAATTAGAAGCAAAAGTGATAAAGTGGGTAATAAAAATAGAATCGTACAGTGTGAAACATTTATTGCTGGCATTTTTATAGGTTATCTCTTGTAATTAAAGTGTAAATCCTACAAATGGGGAAAAGATGCATAATAATAAGCTTATCACGAGACAACAGCAAAGTATGCATTCAGGCAGTACAGAGTTGCATCAACCTGTGCTATGAGTCAGTCATTTGCCATATACTGGCTTCATGCATACTTAGTAGTATTATTGTAGTAACATTATTATCTCGTATACCATATCAGAAGTGACTTACCCATTTTGATGTAAGTGAGGACGCACTTATACTAAAAAATGTTGCACCTGATTGACTAGCGATACATTTACCTGTGGAGACAACATACTCATTATAATCAAATAATAATAGTTAAAACTTGTATTTTGTACCAGGTATAAAAAATAATTTGATTTGCAGATTCACCAATGAGAGAGTTGTTTTTTTTTGATTGCAATTTTGCTTGTTTGGGGTGCTGTTGAAATACAAAATCATATGTATTTACAAGTTATGTGTTCACAAAACAAACTGTTGTGATGTCACAATTATATAGATCTAAGTATTAAGTATTTTCCATTCAGGTTAATGTTTTCATCAACTTTTGTCCCTTGCTGTTTGCTTCATGAATTTTAAGCGGAACGGTTGCCACCTGCGCATATGCAGAAATTGAGTCCCAAGTGACGATTACAACAGACGCTAGAAACACAAAGGCTTATGGGTAGATGCTATTTGCTAAATATTGACAAGCTACGGTCGTCTACGGCATACACAGGTCATGTCTCCCCACATTAACTCTAGATGAATCTGCTGAGCAAGGTTCAATTTCTCAATCAAAGCTACATACCTGCTCCACAGAATATTCAGACAGAATGTGATAGATACTATCAAGGATTTATAGAATAATAGTAGATAAATGGTGAGATATGTGCTGAAGTTTTCAATACAACAAAATCATGTGAATTGTCAGATGATCGCAAAATGGAAAAAACAAATGTACATTTCTAGAAATACTAAACTAAATGAATTTTCCTGTGTAAGAACTTGTTCGTCTTCAACTGTTTCATGTATTTTGCATTTTAAAATACAGTGATAATCAAGTTTTTTTTCAAGATTTGCAATCAAACTTTCCCAAGCATCCTCTGCCGATTGACAAACTAGTTTTGATTGACACATGTATGGAATGCT
The DNA here is from genome assembly GCF_978046115.1 of Saccoglossus kowalevskii. NCBI lineage: Eukaryota > Metazoa > Hemichordata > Enteropneusta > Harrimaniidae > Saccoglossus > Saccoglossus kowalevskii. Next base: position 10,793,677 of record NC_140650.1, on the reverse strand, counting down.
AAAGATCAGGAGACTTTCTTTGCATATCACTTCACAATAACATTAATGTCTTATAAACCGTAAATATAAATGGACAAGATTTTACTTTTCATTTATCGGATAGAGTTTACATTTTGTTGCTGATTTTTTGGCTTAGTGATAAAATATATTGAACTTACCAATCAAAGTTTTTCCTGTGCCAGGGGGTCCAAAAAGCAATAATCCCTTTGGAGGACCTCTAAGTCCATTAAAAATGTCACTATAATGAATTTGGAAACATCTAGATAATTATAACACTTTACATATCACACTTTATCACATGAATATGGTTCATATTATTCAAAGTAGAGGCATCACTATAAGTGGCGAAAATCATGATAAACCTCATCATTAGTGTGTGCTTGATCAGTAAACAAAGAAAACCAAATCATCCGACGTTACCATTTTTATCACTGTGATATGAGAATTTGACACTTTTCACACATTTACTAACATAATGCAAGGACAATACCTTATTATAATTTCTGCCAAAAACAATGAAATGAAAAATGTTGGCAGCCATAACTGCAAGCGCATGTTCACTAATGTTCACTAATGTTAAATAACTATAAAAGCCTATTGGTGTGATATTATGGTTGACTATACAAGTTTGTGAAAAGTTAGTTATGCTCAAAAAAAAAATGACCATTTCAATAGCAGTCCTGCACATCCCATTGAGAATATTCGATACATACACTCTGGGCACTTATGATGGAGTTATGCGCCACCAAGTGGCATGTTTCTTCCTTTCTTTTGTTTTACATATTATTATTTTTTTTTTTCAAATACACCAAAACAAACATTTGGCCAAACCAAGATTTTGATCTTGTCATTTGCGAACTGCCATATTGCTTCAGTAGAATACATACAATAGAAAGACTATTATTAGTTCCAATTAATATTTAGATGTTACATATCTCATGTTTGAAGTGCATTGTTGTTGGCATGATTATTATTTATGTGGAATGTTAAATTAACAATAATATCATGCATTGTGTGACAACGGTGAATAGCGCCACTAAGTGTCAACTAGTCGGAGTCTATGGTGGGTAATTGAACAAAGTGAATTTAAGTTTATGCATGTTTATTCTCACAATGGATAATTTATGTCAACAGTAAGATTATTCTATCGAATACACTCAGCAGTAATTCTCTAAATACGAAAAATTTAATGGATGCAGTCACAAGTAGACACTACCGACTACTGAACTATAATAGCACTTGGGGCACAGCACCCTCAATGTTGAACACTAAGCAAATCCTGAATCAATGCAAACACCAAATTCCAACTGAATCACATCTAATTTCACAGAATAAAATCATGGACAAATAACAATATTATACTTACGGTCTTAACATCGGCCAAATGACAATTTCTTTTATTGTAGATTTAGCAAACTGTAAGCCAGCAATGTCATCCCATGCAACAGGTGCACCGTGATCCATTATCTATAAAGTAAGACAAAATGTTAATGTACTTGCTGGATTCTTGATTTAAAGTTGCATTCACACTGATCCTCTGACCGATATATACACCAACCAATGTTGATATTCTAGATGTAGTAATGACTGAGAAACTACACAATATGAATTTAATCAAGCCTCTTAAATTAACAATACACAATATAAACTGAGTTTGTGGGAGAAAAGATGGTTTGATCTTCTCAGCAGTGAAAACTGAAACGGACACGTAATGTAAACTAGAACTCAACCTCGTTTATTCTTCAATAACATACATACAGATGTTAACTCGTAAACAACTGAAACGCAACTGCTCAAAACGAGCGCAAAAACATACAAAATTGCCATAGATCGCGTTGAGTAACAATTTTTAGGGTGGGAGGCGTTCTCATTGACTGATTACAAATATGGTGTTTACTCTGATGTTCAAAACAGATATTGGCAAATTTAAATCTGGGTGTGCTAGTTTCCCATAGCATTATATACATAAAATGAAATACAGAGAAAACATATGGTTATGAATAAAGATCGATAAATCAAATGAATCTCCCCACAGAGTTTAAGGAAGCTCTGTTGTCTTTGAAGGTCAGATTACATTGTAGGTAAGTTTGTTTAAGGAATAAGAACATCCAGTACTTTCAAAGTGAAATGTGTGGCAGGACAGGATATCTACTTTAATCAATATTTCATATTTTCTTGCATCAAAAACACACATTTTATGTATTTTAGAATGTTCTAGGCTTGAACCCAAATTTTAGCATAAAAAGGGATTCCATTTGTAATAAAGATGCACACAATACATTGTCAATACCGCTTGTTTATTAGGACTTGCAACAAACAAAATGCTAACATAATCGCTGATTGTTCCATCCCAGTCAAATCTAGATCAAAAGATGAGACTGCATACATATAATTATAGACAATCAGAAACTAAACATACTTGAACTTCAGACAGGCTTTTCAACGTCTCTCAAACCAGAATGACAACTATAAATCAATGCAACCTCAGACCACATTTTTAGTGGTCTGACTGTAAGACTCAAACGAAGCAAGCAGTCGGTTAGGTAAAAACAATTTCACCAATAGTACACAAACAGAAAACACATTCATTAAATCATCCCTCACCTTAATTAAATCATCCCTCACCTTAATTAAATCATCCCTTACCTTCATTAAATTATCCCTCACCTTCATTAAATCATCCCTCACATTCATTAAATCATCCCTCACATTCATTAAGTCATCCCTCACATTCATTAAGTCATCCCTCACCTTCATTAAGTCATCCCTCACCTTCATTAAATCACCCCTCACCTTCATTAAATCATCCCACACATTCATTAAATCATCCCTCACATTCATCAAATCATCCCTCACATTCATTAAATCATCCCTCACATTCATTAAATCATCTCTCACCTTCATTAAATCATCCCTTACCTTCATTAAATCATCCCTCACCTTCATTAAATCATCCCTCACCTTCATTAAATCATCCCTCACCTTCATTAAATCATCCCTCACCTTCATTAAATCATCCCTCACCTTCATTAAATCATCCCTCACATTCATTAAGTCATCCCTCACCTTCATTAAATCATCCCTCACATTCATTAAATCATCCCTCACATTCATTAAATCATCCCTCACATTCATTAAATCATCCCTCACATTCATTAAATCATTCCTTACCTCATTGCTGATCAATTCTATCATCTTTGGTTCAATATTTTTCAGTCTCTCATCAACTATTTCATCGCTCTCATCTTTCTTACTGCGGTGATTTCTTGAATCTGTTCTGCCATATGTTGTACCACTTGTAAAAAGTAAAGTACACATTATAAAGAGAATACCCCAGTAGCTAGACACGTTTACAGTTCAAAACCAGTTATTTGTGATTAAGTTTAACAGATATGTTTATATCTTCTCCCCTAGAGATATTTTCTATATAAAGTGTGTGTATGAATACTAAGATGTTATAAATTATACTTTTTCCAACTTGTGGTGTTCAAATAAAAAAACAACTTCTTCCTTATTTTACAAGCATTTTGTAAACTTTTAAATGTAACTTAAACCTACAGAACAGAACCAACATAATTAAAACGAAAATATCTCCCTAAATCTGCACATTCCTGCTAACCAGAGATAAATCAAATTAAAGACTGAATACACAACAAGGTAAATACTATGTTGCTTCAAAATAAACAAGTACTATGTTACTCGAACCAACACTCGTGTATGGCACCAATTTGCCTAGCTACGCATCACGTCTTTCCCTTGGCCACTGGACTTCTCCCAAAAAAGATGCCTAATTACCAAGCTCATTTTGTGCAGTGATCTTGAAACGCGTCTCAGTTGATACCCATCACCCAGTGTAACCATGTATGGCAGCTAAGCCACCATGAGAGAACCATGCCACTAAAGTGAAAAAAATTGAATAGAATATCAACCTACCCACCGTCACCGTCCTCATCTCGGCTCACAACTGGTGGTATAAATTTACTATTAATTCCTCTTCTAGTTGTTCCTAAGGACTTTTTCGTACCACCATAGGATGAGGTTAATGGTGGTCCCCTGACTCCCCGGTTACCAGCTTTTTTCTGGTTGTTAATAATCTATATACAGGAATAAAAATACATAGATAAAATCAAATCCATTACAATGTCTACAATCGAGTTCAAGCTAGTATTTTACACAAATTAAGTTTTTTTTTTTTATATAAAACGAATTTGCATTTAGTAAAGTATGCAACAATGTAACACCCTGATATTAACCATTTTGTGCTAAACAGTTAACTTATTAAATAGTGGAATTTTATGATGTCAAATGTACAGATGATGGATTATTTTTCCACTGAATGCAATGTATTGAGTATTTGCATAGCATAACCAGGGAGCATATCAGAGGGTTATGCACCTGGAATAAAAAAAAATTATAGGACTTTTTATCATTTTCCTGGAGTTTTTGGTCATTATTTGTTTTTATTTTCAACATAATTATAGTTGCCTATAATGCTGATTGTCCAAAGAATCTATTTTTTACGTTTTAACGGTAATTTCAACACCTTTTAGAACACCTTTTTAATTTACTACCCTGATATCATTAACACTTCATGCACAAGTCTACAAGTACTTTACAAAATAATTCAATAACATTTTTGCTAGAAAATCCATTTCATTGCAGTCTAGAATCACGTATCACATGGCCATTTTGAGAAATCAATTTCCTTTACTGAAGCTATTAGTAACCTTTGACCTCATCAATCAATACATGTACATATTAATTATTACAAAGATGTCACACTCACCAGTTGATCTCTTGCAGTTTTAAATGCAGATGATGCCTGGTTGTTTCTGGAATCCTCACCAGTATCAGTATTACCTTGGTAACTGTTACCATAGTTACCAGTTCTGCTCATACTATCTTCAGATTTGAATGATCCCTGACCAATACCTTTAATTAAATATAAATATGTTGTTTATTGTCAACCATTAGAAACTTTAAGAAGGAAAATAGTTGAAAAATAGTGAATTTTTTTTTTCATGTAGTTTTGAGCTACATCTTAAGATGTTTTTGTGCATTTTAATTTTATTTGTGTATGTTATTGTAATTTTTAATTTGTTCTCCATAATTTTCACTGTGTAATTATTAGAATCTAATATGTTTTTTTGTTATGACATGGAAATTTGATATTTGATGATGGTCAATTTTGATGAAATAAGAGTGTCTCACGACATACTCTTTTTTTGAACTACAGAATTTCCAACCACTGCAAAGTTTCATAATTTTATTGTATAGTATTGTTCACAAATGAATAAGACTGAAGCGTTTACTGTTACCTGAACTGGATGATGATGATGCCTTTCGTTTAAACGACTGTAATGGTCTTGATGGCTGCCTGCAAGATCCAGACCATCCATCATCCATCTGAGATTGCAACCCCCCACGTTTCCCTTCTCGACTACCAAACCCTTTCGCAAACTGATTCGGTACAAAGTCAGAATGTCGGAGAGGATCATCTTGTGATACATTTGATGATGTACTCTGCCTGACACTGTTTTCAGATGCTTTGTAGTTGAAGCCAGAGTCAGAAGTGTTTCTAGGTTTACTCCTTATAACAGCAGGATTGTCAGTAGATGTCAATGCTTTGAATAAAGGTCTTGGTGCATTGTGACTCGTTGGCATATCAACAGGACTACACACTTGGGTTGTAATACGAGTCTGCTTTGGCTTTGCTATAACTATAGTACTAGAATTAGGATCATCTAGGTTTTTCTGAAAATACAATAAAATACAATACAAAATGTAAATACCGATAATTCAAGCAGTTGATTTACTAACACACATTAGTACCAAAGGTGGCATAGAAAGAACACACTTAGGGAAACACCAAGCATTCACATGTAAATATACCCACCTTGGAATTCTGGATCAGAGACTTTATGCAAGGCACGGATGTAATGTTATCCAATGATACTGAAGATTTCCATGACAAACTTTCTGAAAAGACGTTACAACATTCAAAGTCATTATACATGTACAAGTGATTTCAACATCAGAATGGTATAACTCATAATTTACACTGATATGTGGACAGTACATTATAGCATACTTGTGTAAATAACTTACCACTTGGTCTATTCAATGCAGTTGCTGTATCAGCATAGTTATTGAGACCTTCAATAGACAACATGAATTATTTATTTGGCGGTATAATTGTAATGGACTACATTTAATGTATAAGTAGCTAGTGATTGTATGTTTGCAGGATTATAAAATGATAGTACCACTTGTAGGCTGAATATAGAAATTTGGGAAATATTATGCTAGGAGAAAGCTTGTTATGTAGACATTCTGGGAGAGTATTAATAATTATATTTCTGTATTTGCTGTAAAGAAAGCACTTTTCCAATAGAACTATACATACATGTATTTCATAATATTAATTTATTGCATACAGAAATTACTTTATTTATCTTACCTAATGCTTTATTTTGGTTGTCAACAATGGAGGAATATTTCTCAAAATATTGTCGGTATAACTCACATGTTGCATCATTCTCAGATAACCTAAAAGTCAGACAAAATAAAGATTTCTTTTTAAACTGTTGCGTTAATATCTATATATTGTTTTAACTGAGAGATGTACAATTAATCTCATAAACAAACTATGTACTGTAAAACCATTTATTTTCACTAGTATTTAATTTCATTATTTTAATGATTTGAGCAATTTTTCACATGGATTTAAGTTAGTGAAATCAAAAACCCAGTAAACAATAAGTGCGTTCACAATCTTCACAAAACGGAAAACATGTACAGCATCACTGCACGAAGATTTTCACAAAATTTCAAAGCAAATGTACGTGTGCCGTTCACAGTATGTTTTTCAGTGAATGCATGTACGGTACATGTAGTAGAAAAAAGAAATGATAAAATATGCAATGTAATCACTTTTATTTGCTCTACAGCGCATTCTGATGTGTTAAACCATATATGATTAACACGTTATTAAATGACGACACCCCTGATACCACAGCCTTACTAGTAAGTAGTAATATTAATATTTTGATTGTACAAGTGAGCAAAATATCTAGATTAAATGTAAATACGTTTTGATGGAGATTATTATTCAAAACCTTATAACTTACCTATTAGTCATCTGTGCATATTGTAACTGTGTCAGCATACCTCGTACAGCATCAGCATTTTGACTCGGTGTACTGGTCTCACTTTTCAACATAAAATAATGTCTCTGCCATTGATTTAGCAAACTAGTATCCTCCTTTGATACCATTATTATTCCGATATGTCTATGTGGCAAAACAAACATATGCAATAATACAGACTGAACATTGCAGATTTACCAGCATTTGTTTTTTTCATTGTACTGCTAATGTCAATGCTAAAACACTCTCTATACATTTTCTATGAATGACATTTTCTATGCTGATGACTTGGTTTTATTATCAGAAAGTGCTGAAGGCCTGCAAAAACTGTTTAAGTAAATTATCAAATTATTGCTTACAATGGAGATTAACTATAAATATAAAGAAAACCAAAATTGTGCTATTTAATAAAAGTAACCATGTATTAAAAATAACTTTGTATTGAATAATGAGACTATCACAACAGTAAAAGCACTGCAATTCAGCGCAGCCACCAAGTGGGGGAGATAGGGTTCTCCCTACCAGGGTGTGGAGTTTTTGATATTTCTAAGATAGAATTGAGCATTCTATGGCTTCTGTGGGGTCATCATATTATTCTTTGGACAAATATCAACTGTACAAGTTGGTGATCCCTTGGATGATCACTATACACAGTTTTGATCGTACAATATTTCTATGAAAAAAAACATTCTCTGATGTCAGAGTATGTTTTTTCTATGGATTCAAAAAACAAAACTCTGGCAGACTGGAATTTACAACAAGATCATGAATTATTCATAATTGATGACATCATTTAAATATATCAATCAGGAATACTTGACAAACATTAATGCAGTCTCTTGAATGAGCATGTACATGCACTGCGAAATGTGATTAGTTCAGTCGTAGTTTTGAAAAATATGGGGTTGTCACGAGACTCAAAGCACAAAGGCAGTAACGTGACTTACGACATACTTTGCAGTATTCTTCTAATAACCTAATTATTATAAAACACTTTCCTATTACATGTAGTACTAATAATTTAATGAAAAAAAAAAGCCAAAAAAGTTGTTGTTTTGGTGCTATAGGGCTTTCTTCATCTAACTATACAGGTTTGAATGTGGTGTCAATAATGAACGACTTAAGTATGATATTATAAATAAGTATCTTTCTAAATGGCAATCTGATTGGTTAGTCATTGCCATTAAAAAAAATGGAACTTTCCCATGACAACCATGTTCTTTGGAGGACTGTGCATTTTAGAGCCACTGCTGAACACCACCCTGAGTCATCAAAAAAATTAAAAGACTAACAAAGCTACTAGTTGATGAGCCCTTGTGTTGTATGGGACCCATACCGACCACCGTCCTTTAAATTACTAGAAATTAACATTTGGAATATACCATAAAAATTCTATAATAAACAAATCTCCATTGTTATGTTACCGTATTTTGTCTATTAGAAGCCCCCTCCAAAAAAACAAACAAAAACATTTTCCTTTTTGTCATGGATAAGCAATTAACGAATCATGTACTGAGAGTTGTGAGAGAGCAACATTTGTCCGCTGTCCACTCTAACAGTAAACTGAGGGGAGGCAAGGGGGGTAGCTGGTACGGTTTTACAGGGAATAAAAAGGGCTTTTCACATTTTACGAAGATAAAAAAGACGTTTTTACAGTTTACAGTGTCAACAAATGGAACATTGAATGGTCCGAAGAGCTCTCCGACTCAAATTCTCCACCATTGCTGCGCCGTGTGAAGAGACGCATGCGCGTATTACCCTCGTAGTGCTCTTCATTCGGTTAGAGGGCCTTTTACGTCTTGACATTCAATTTTGTAGTGAATTGTGTCATCTAGTCGTTTTACAGTTTCTAAAATGTAATTTCCCTGGATTATTCTTTACGATTTTTTTATTTGGATTTGAATTTTTGTACGTACGAGAAAAATGACACATTTTTACAGTGTACGAAAAAAATATTTGATTGATTACGTTGTACGTCTAGCCTGTGATTACAGAATTACGGAATTTATTTTTTCTATTTACGTTGTACGAACAAAAAAATATTGCAATTACGTTGAACGAAAATAACCCTTGCCCCCCCCTAAACTGTCGACGAGAAATATTGCCCACTCTTACAGTCGACGACTGACGACGGTAAATATCGCCCACACTTACAGTTGATGACTGACGACGATAAATATTGCCCACTTTTACAGTCCACGACTGACGACGGTAAATATCACCACAGTCCCTCTATCGGGACTGTGATATCACCCACTCTTACATTCGACTACGGTAAATATATAGCCCACACTTACAGTCGACGACTGACGACGATAAATATTGCCCACTCTTACAGTCGAAGACTGACGACGGTAAATATCGCCCACTCTCACAGGCGACGACCATGGAGCTAATGGACCATGGACCATGCGACGACTGACGACGGTAAATATCGCCCACAGGTACAGTCGACGATAAATATTGCCCACTCTTACAGTCGACGGTAAATATCGCCCACACTTACAGTCGACGACTGACGATAAATATCGCCCATTGTTACAACTCGGTTGGTCATTTCTAGCTACAATTACTATTGATAAAATCCTACTGACTTTCATTTTCAACCGTGTTTCTAAATCCCAATATAATGTCGACATTGTCGAAGCATTGTTTCCATGACCTGTATTGTCACCTCCCTACTCAGCCTGTGATCGCGCACTCCGACTGTGAAAGGTGGACAGTCTTTACGCTTTGGTTCATGGAAATTAGTTGCCGGAGATGAATACAACAACTTTTAACAACATTTAACTTACGTAGTTGCAAATGCGTAAAGTAGTCGACAGGTCACACGTTGAATTTACCCGCCACCTGAGGGCGACTGAAATCCCGCGAGGTCTCGCAGAATACGAGAATTTAGACGCCATTTCACATTCTTCGACGAGAGACTGTGAGTTTGTTATTTGATTTTCTTCTGAGGCGTTATAATATTGTGGCGGGTAATCTTTTCTACTCTCATAAGCCTGTAAGTAAATTGACTCTTGAAATGGTCAAGCTTTTGAACCTTGAACGATTTCACATCAATCAATAACTTGACTCAGTCTCAGAGATGAACAGAACGCTAAGAAGTCTGAGTGAACTGTCGGTGTTATGAACACTTAGTCTAGAAATACAGTTCTGGGTTTCGCGATCACTTACACAATTTTACTTCAAACAATCAAGAATCTGGGGGTAATTCACACAATACGGGAAACGTGATATTGCATGTAGGTGTTGGCTACGTATGCTGCATTAGGGATGGGCTATTAGAAACAAACGGGGGGGGGGGGGTCGATGGCAGAAAAACTAAGCGAAATATTTTTTCCTCCACGTAGTGTTGTGCTTAAATCACAGTCCCTCTACTGTAGAGGGACTGTGCTTCAATGAAGGATTTGGCGTATTTTTGTTACTTTCTTGGTGTGTAACATTTTTCCCCCTGAAAAATAAGCATGCAGTTTTTGTTTCTGTTATTGATCCCTGTAGGATTTTTTCCCATGAATTTTCTCCTGTACAATTTTTTTTTTTTCAATTCTGCCATCCCACCAGACAATCAATGAGCACAGTGTGCAACAACATCGTTTAAAAATGTCCAATGTTACGGTATTCAATTGACCAGTTGAAACCTCTCGTTTCAGTTAGCATTGTGAGAAAAAGGATTGTTGTGCCGAGAGTACTGTTGTATTATTCACTAAACTAAAATTTCAATTGTATCTTATAGATTCCGTATTTTGAATTAACATTTCAGAAGTACTTTGCCCGGATTCTCATCCATAATTGTATCTGAAGAAAAAGTTATTCATAAAAAGTACAATGCCGGACAATAAGGGGACATTTCGAGAAGTTCTACCAAAACAAGGAATGCTGTACCAAGAAGACATTCCAACCACAGTTCTGTGTAAACCCAAATTGATGGCGTTAAAATCAGTGACACTGGAGAAGTTAGAAAAAATGCAGAAAAATGCACAGGAGACGGTAAAGCAACAGGAATTGATGCAACAAATGGATCAGGGTAGTCTGATGGGACCACCACAATCGGGATTGCCGGAATTCTAATTTGTGACATTCATTGAATGTGTATATATTATTGTTTTAACAATGATGTCATATTATTATCCAACTCAAGCTATAGCTATTCCATGTGAATATCACAAGAATAAGTCTTGTGAATTGAATACCCAGAACTACCCAACTAAGAAAACAAACGTACCTGTCCAAGCTGTGAATAATGACCAGAACACGCATGTATTCCCAGCCAAAACTACAGTGATACCAAATCACAAATGGGTTCCCCAACAGAAGTGCGAGTATTTGGAGAAAACTACTCAAGTGGTAAATCCAAAGGAGAAATTTTCTGAGCCAGCTCAGCGTTTGTTTCCAATGAAAACATCATACATTTCCAACTCAAGAGAGACTTATGTTGAGCCAAAATGCTTTCTTTCAAGAACTGTAAATATTTCTAGGAGTCACAGCACATATTTGAAATGCAAGAAGAAGAACCTGAATAGCATAAACTGTTTGTTTTCATGCTTTGTTCATAAAAGAGAAACTTAAATGTTATCTTTGGTGTGACCAAACAGTGAGATGCAGAATAGGTTTTTTATATTTATACTTTGTTTATTGTCACTTGTATACACATTTATATTCATCTAAAACACTCCCTTCAACTCAAGTTTGCTAGTTTAAAAAATTTGAAATCTGGAACCATTAATTTGAATTACGTCCATCTAGTCATTTCTCACAACTCAAGTCCTGAAACATTACATATGGTACTGCGTTGCAGGAGCACATTTTTTTTTTACAACAGGTCTCAATACGAGAGTATTCTTATATGACCCACTGTTGGCCATTTTGTTGTTGCTACCACCAGTTCATATTAGGTTCTTGTACATGTAGTGCAATGCATCATGGGATATATATCTAATTTTGTTTTGTGATCTGATCCAATAGACCTTTTTTTCAAATGGCTGCCAAAATCTAGTTGAAAGCAAAAGAGCCACGCGACTTGTTTATGCTGTCTATCGCCATCTTGTCTACTGTTCCAAATACCGTGGTTATGTAGGTCAGGGAACAGGGGAGAATGTTTCAGAGGATAAGGTCAGTTTGTCTGATACATTTTGGATTAAATCCAGAAACTTGAATGTGTTTGCAACAACTGTTTCTTGGAGATGACTGGGTTAATTTTTTTTCAGCGAGCATAATTATATAGCAGTGTTGGTGCTGTGTTGAAATTAAATGGTTTACAGTATATCAGATGGCCTGTTTATTTTTAGTATTTATTTATATATCTTTGTGAAGCAAATCTCTTAAAAAATAAATTTTTAAAACATTGAAATATATTTGTCTTGTTGTTTCAATCCTTATTATAGTATTTCTAGCCTTTGGACTTTGAGCAGAAGATATTACACATTGTTCAAATTAAAACTTGTGTACCCTTCAAAGTGAGATATGAATTTGCTTTCATGTCAGTTCTATTGTAAACATGTTAACTGAAATCTTTAGTGTCCCTTAGTAAAATGGTTACATTTCAACAGTAAATAGCCTCGGTACCATCATAAACCCTAAAAAAGTCTATGGTGTCTGCTCGAGTAATCACTAAGTTTTCCACACATCTCTCTCACAACTGCATAGCAAGTAAAAGTTTGATATGAAACACCCAAAATCTTGAAAAGTTTAATTGGTTTGGCTCATTTGATTTTATGAGCAAAATTGGGACAAACCAACAAATTTTTCAAGTTGCTGTTGTATTTAAATCTGCATTTGTTCAGTTCTGATCGCGATAAACAATAAATAACCCCTTGGAAGGAATTCATCAAGTTGATATTCAGCTAGTGTCAATCTGATTAAAATCCGATGTAGGTATGAGGCTGGCTCCAATTTTTGACTCCCATGTGCGAAGCACAAAATGGGAGTCTTTGCAGTTAGTGTGTGTGTGTGTGTGTGTGTGTGTGTGCGTGCGTGCGTGCGTGCGTGCATGCGTGCGTGCGTGGGTGGGTGCGTGCGTGTGTATGTGTATGTGTGTATGTATGTATGTGTGTCTGACTGTTCCACTGCTATCTCAAGAACCATACATCGGTTTTTGATGAAACTTGGTGCATAGATGCTCTGGGCCAATGCGCAGATTTGATTAGGTTTTGGTAAAAATCCATGCTCGTTAATTACCTAATTTGCATGATAATTAGCTAATTTTTAGCTGTTCTATGACTGTTCCACTGATATCTAAACAACCACTCATTGGATTTTGATGAAACTTGGTACATAGATGCTCTGAACTAATGCTATGTTTTGATTAGTTTTTGGTAATAATCCGTGGATACTAATTACCTAATTTGCATAATGATTAGTCAATTTTCGGTTTTTCCACTGATATCTCAAGTACTAATCATCACATTTCAATGAAACTTGGTACATAGATGTCATATGACACTGCACAGACCTGATAGTTTTTATGGTAATATCAGTACATATAATTACCTAATTTGCATAGTTAATTAATTTTCAGCTTTTGATATAAGTAGTGAGCATTACATTTCAATGAAACTTGGTACTTACATACTCAAGGACTATGCAGAGATTGATTGTTTCGGATAAATATTTGTGCATATTAATCACCTAATTTGCATAATTAGTTAATTTTCAGCTTTTCCACGGGTATCTCAAGTACTAATCATCGCATTTCAATGAAACTTGGTACATAGATCCTTTAGGACTATGCAGAGACCTGATTAGTTTCAGGGTAAATAATTGTGCATATTAATTACCTAATTTGCATAATTAATTTTCAGCTTTTCTACTGATATCTAAAGTACTAATCATCACATTTCAATGAATCTAGAATTATGCAGAGACCCAATTAGTTTTTGGTAAATATTTGTGCATATTAATCACCTAATTTGCATAATTAACCAATTTCCAACTTTCACACTGATATCTCAGATACTAATCATCACATATCAATGAATGTTTATACATGGATGCTGTAGGACAATAGACACTCCTGGATAATTGTGGGTTAAAATCTGTACATATTAATTACCCAATTTGCATAATTAACCAATTTTAAGCTTTCACACTGATATCTAAAGTACTAATTTCCATTTTAATGAAACTTAGTACAAAGATGCTCTAGGACAATGTACAAACCTAATTAGTTTGGGGTAAAACTCTGTTCATATTATTTCCCTAATTAGCATAATAATTCATAATTTTTTGGTTCTAATCACATTTCAATTAAACTTGGTACATAGAGTTTTTGTTACATTGCGCAGACCTCATTAGGTTTACAATCAAATCTGTTTATGTTAATTTTCTGATTTGCATAATTAGTTTTCAGCTAAGTAATTTCAAATTATATTTAATGTGTCTCCAATACTCTCAGCACATGGGAGTTCTTTCTAAGCTTTCTTTGATTTTTTGTTATTATTATTGTGACCCTTTGTATAATATTTATTTGTACTTTAGTTTGCATGTCAATTTTTAGCTCCGCTGTAGACTTTGTCGAGCGGAGCTTATCATATGACTGATTGTCCATCGTCATTCGTTGTCCGTGTCAATGTTTTACCTTTTCGACTTCTTGAAAACTACAAGCCTGAATGCTTTGATAGTTGGTGTATATGTACCTTGGGTAGACGTCTCTCAGATTTGTTCATTTCACGATGATAAACGCAAGTCTGATTGCTTTGATATTACATATATAGGTACTACAAGTGGACCTCTCTTAGATTTGTTCATTTTGTAATGATATCTTTAATTCTCTAATTTTGGTGAATATTTCTGTCATTTTTTGTAAAAAGCGATATTTTCGACTTCTTGTTAAAAACCACAAGTCCAATTGCTTTGATATTACATGTATAGGTACTACATATGAACCACTTACAGATTTGTTCATTTCATGATGATATCTTCAATTCTCTAAGTTTGCTTAATATTTTTGTCATTTTTGGTAAAAAGTGATACTTTCGACTTCTTGTTGAAAACCGCAAGTCTGATTGTTTTTATATCACATATATAGGTACTACATGTGTACCTCTTTCAGATTTGGTAATTTCATGGTGATATCTTCAATTATCTATTTTTGATGATTATTTTTGTCATTTTTGGTGAAAAGTGATATTTTTTAATTCTTGTTGAAAACAGCAAGTCCCATTGCTTTGATACTATACATATTGTTCATTTTCTAATGATATCTTCTGTTCTTTTATTGAAATGTGCATTGCTAACAGCTGAGCTAGCTCAGCCGACTGGCTGCTTGTTTGGTTTTTCTTGCCGTTAATCAGTTTTTAGAAAATCGTGTCCCAGAACTAGAGTTAGTCCCTGTGACAACGATTTTCTAAGAACTGATTAATGGCAAGAAAAAACAAAAATTTGACATATTCAAACTAAAATACAAATAAATATTATATAAAGGGTAATAAAAAAAAAATTGGAGCCGCATACCTACATCGGATTTTGATCAGATTGAGCTAGTGTAACCATTCGGAGGGGGGGGGGGTCAGAAAAACATATAGATCAATCAAACCATGCGTCCCAACAGCATTACCCGGTAGTAGTTGGAATGTACATGCATACTTCTGCTCTCCATGCGCATACCTATTGTACAGATGCGTCGAAAGAACATTGTATTCTTCAGTGGCTCATTCCATGGAACAGCTTTGTATACATAATCCATAGATGAGATTGTCCATCACTATATATCATTAATTTACATACTCTGTGCTCTGTGTGTAACCTAGCAATGTGATACCTTTGAAAATAAAAAAACTAGTCTGCATAACATTACAGTGTTCTGCACATCAAAGTGAGTCTCCCTGTGACAACCAACAACAATTGTTACGGATTTATGGCAATCCAATTAATATTTTGACTTTTCAATTATACCAGATGCATGTAAAATATAGTGACATACTGATTTATGAAAATGAGTTCTAATTTGAATGGCAGTGAACGCCATACCACTATATCTAAAGCTAGTGCCACCAATAGGAGGAAAAGTTTAAAAACAGAAGTATTGTACATTCTTATTATAGGGGATTGATTCTACAAACTGATCAGGCAATACCATCTCATTGTGATGCTTCCTACTGACGAATTTTCTTGCCGGATTCCAACTAATGTGAAGACCTTGATGCTGTTACTAGCTTGCCTGTAATGCAGTCATGGCAATGTTATCCTTTTACATGATAATTCTTTGGAACGAGCTTGTAGAATTTCTCGTATTGACACAAAATTGTCACCACTGGTTTGTTCTGCCACGCCCCTCTAAAGTTGTCACGTTTTTGAGGTGATAAATATGCTAATGAGTAGCACAACGTGCGAGCTGTCAACCAATGAAAAGGGCAGCATTTTGATCTTGTAAAATTTTGTGTCAGACCAAGATTTAAAAAAATATATATAAAATTGCCATGGCTGGCCCAGTCTAGATTCTTACTTGCCACTCGTATCATTCCCTGTCAACAGACTCTAAAATGAGAAACTGCACAACTCAAGATTACAAATGAATAAAGAGAGAGAGAATACGTTAGGAAGACTCATTTTGCACTGCAGAGTGTACAGCCATCCACAGGAGTCAAACACACAATCTCCCTGATGATACGTGAACATCTTAAACCATTGTGCCACACATCAGTATTATCGTACTGATGGGGTAGTAAATATTGAAAGGATGGTAGTTGTTGCAGTGTGAGGGGGCATGCATTATATACTATAAAGGGATAAATTATTCGTTGGTTTTTAATTTCACTATTTTCACCGATGAGTAAAATCTTTTAAATTAAATCTGTGTGATCATGTAAAATAACAATAGAAATCATTATTTCTCTGCTGAATTTGTGAACTTAAAACACAGCAAAAGGGCTCAAACATAATCAAAGAAAGCTTAGAAAGAACTCCCATGTGCTGAGAGTATTGGAGACACATTAAAAATAATTCGAAATTACTTGTACTTGAGATATTGATGGAAAAGCTGAAAACTAATTATGCAAATCAGAAAATTAATATAAACAGGTTTGAGTGTAAAACTAATGAGGTCTGCGCAATGTAACAGACCATCTATGTACCAAGTTTTATTGAAATGTGATTGGAACCAAAAAAAATTATGAATTATTATGCTAATTAGGGAATTAATATAAACAGATTTTAACCCCAAACTAATCAGGTTTGTACATTGTCCTAGAGCATCTTTGTACTAAGTTTCATTGAAATGAAATAATTAGTAATTTAGATATCAGTGTGATAGCTTAAAAGTAGTTAATTATGCAAATTAGTAATCAATATGTACAGATTTTAACCCACAATTATCCAGGTCTGTCTATTGTCCTACAGCATCCATGTACAAAGTTTCATTGAAATGTGATGATTAGTACTTGAGAAATCAGTGTGAAAGCTGAAAATTAATTAATTATGCAAATTGGGTAATTGATATGCACAATTATTTACCCTAAAACTAATCAGGTCTCTGGATAGTCCTAAAGGATCTATGTACCAAGTTTCATTGAAATGTAATGCTTACTACTTGAAACATCAAAAGCTGAAAATTAATTAATTATGCAAATTAGGTAATTAATATGCACTGATATTACCCTAAAAACTATCAGATCTGTGCAGTGTCCTATGACATCTATGTTCCAAGTTTCATTGAAATGTGATGATTAGTACTTGAGATACCAGTGGAAAAACGAAATTGACTAATCATTATGCAAATTAGGTAATTTTTACCCAAAACTGATCAAAACCTAGCATTAGTTTAGAGCATCTATGTACCAAGTTTCATCAAAATCCAATGAGTGGATATCAGTGGAACAGTCATAAAACAGCTAATTATCATGCAAATTAGGTAATTAATATGTACGAATTTTTACCAAAAACTAATCAAATCTGCTCACAAGTTCAGAGCATCTATATACCAAGTTTCATCAAAATCCAATGAGTGGTTCTTTAGCTATCAGTGGAACAGTCATGGAACAGCTAAAAATCAGCTAATTATCATGCAAATTAGGTAATTAATATGCATGGAATTTTACCAAAACCTAATCAAATCTGCGTATTGGCCCAGAGCATATATGCACCAAGTTTCATTAAAAACTGATGTACGGTTCTCGAGATATCAGTGGAACAGACGGACACACATACACCCACCCACCCACACACACACACACCCCCATACAGACATACTAACTGCAAAGATTCCCATTTTGTGCTTCGCACATGGGAGTCAAAAATAGTGAAAATAAATGTTTTTTATGTGCAAAAAAACAGAATACACGTTCAACCAATGCCTTTCAAGATTGCACACATTTATTTTGGACAGCAACAAATAACTGTCAATCCACATGAAAGAAAATAAACAAAACGCTATTTTAACATGTTGAAATCAAAATTTGAAAGTCTGCATAATATTTGGGTTGCTGAAACTAATTGTAATTCATGTTCAGTGTCAAAATAAATTTGTATAAGAAGTAAAGATGAGGTCAAATGTTTTCTTATACAAGCCACACAGGTTGGTGTGTACATAAACCTCTAGGGTCTATGTGTATATGCTAATTATCTGTACATGCATTACTTCATATATGCACAAGCCCTTCATGCGCAAATTAACCATATTTGGGCAATACATTGCCTTATTTAGGCATAATATACTAAATGGATTCATGTACAATGCAAATTAACCATATTTGGACAATACATTGCCTTATTTAGGCATAATATACTAAATGGATTCATGTGCAATGCAAATTAACCATATTTGGACAATACATTGCCTTATTTAGGCATAATATACTAAATGGATTCATGTGCAATGCAAATTAACCATATTTGGACAATACATTGCCTTATTTAGGCATAATATACTAAATGGATTCATGTGCAATGCAAATTAACCATATTTGGACAATACATTGCCTTATTTAGGCATAATATACTAAATGGATTCATGTACAATGCAAATTAACCATATTTAGACAATACATTGCCTTATTTAGGCATAATATACTAAATGGATTCATGTGCAATGCAAATTAACCACATTTGGACAATACATTGCCTTATTTAGGCATAATATACTAAATGGATTCATGTGCAATGCAAATTAATCATATTTGGACAATACATTGCCTCAATAGTTAAAAAAGCACAATAGTAAAATTGGCTGTCAGGTAATATCTCGAACAAACATTGGTCAGCATATGCACCACAGTATTTGCATGTATCTATTAAGCTTTCAGATGTATATTTTGTGACAGTAGCATGCTTAGTATTTTTTAGAGGATGTTTGAATCACAGATTATTATCACCTTTTACCCCTGCTGCTACCTTAACCATGTTTGGACAAAACACTACCTTATAAAGCATAATCTATAAAATGCCTTATTTAGGCATACCACATCATATAAGACATGCAGAGGTTTAAATTCAGCAATTGTCAGGTACACCAAAGAAACCTGCTAATAACTATTTTTAGAAAAATTGTCATATTTGACAAAAAATTATTTGAAGAATTCAAAAGAATAATATTGTGACAATACAATGCCTTCAATACATAGGCATAACGACTGGGACACAGGTTGATGTGCAGTGCAAAATAACCATATTTAGACAAGGCATTGCCTTATATAGGCATACACATGTAATATACTAAATGGTTGACGCAAATTCATATTCTTCGTACTATTGACTTATTTTTATCCTGAATTTGTTCTCCTTTTTGTTTTGTATTTAATTTCTTAACATAATATTATACCAGAATAGTAATCACAAAACAAAGATTAAATAAATTTGAATAATCTCTCTAATGACAAAATAAATAAATCACCTATCCTAGAAACAATTTTTTTTTTTTTCTAAAAAAAAAAAAACTATTTTAACATACCCATTAATATCTCTGGGGAAAACAAACAAACAAACAAACAAACAAAAATAATAATAAAACAAACTTTGATATAATCTCAATAAATAAATTTCTGAATAAAATAAACCCTGGTAATAAATCCTCTTAACACTTGTCGTAATTTTTTTACAAAAATGTTTGTCCTGTACATACAGGCTACGATACTTTATAATTCCCATATATCGTACATATGCTAACAATTTGTCATAAATTATTCTAGTTTAAAAATAGTTATTATATATATATACAGCTGCTTTCAATGCAGCAATAGAACTGTATTCTTTAACAATTTCAGCCTTGGACTTAAAAAATAATAACTTTGGAACTTTGAAGCGCTAACTGCACTTGTCTATTTAAAAGTAGAAAGAAAAAGAAAAAACTTTTCTACGAGTATTGCATATCTGCAAAAAACAAAAATTTCCCTTGAATTGCAAGTGCATTGACTACAACTACATTAAGAAATGAAATATATTCACTGGTAGGTTTACTAACTCCAAGTTATTAATTAGCAGATTTGAGCTAAATAAACTTTTTCACACTACCAGTTTCCAATTGTTTTTATATATGTACAAGTTTTATATGCAAAAAATGAGGTGAACTGACATTTTATTGAAATTGTTATTCAACAAAAATCAGAAAACACGCTTAACTTTAGTTTCAAGAGTCAGTTGCACTCATGGTTGTATTATAGTAAATACACTTGTAAGTTAAAAATTAACATGAGCTTATTGCATCAGTCAATTACTCTCATAAATAAAACCTACAAGAGCTAATTATCACTCTCCAAATTCAAACTAAAGACATAATCTATCAACTACAATATACTCATGAATGCCGGATTGTAACTTCGCATATCATGCATTATTATTCAAATCATTGGATAACAGTGGTGTTATACAGCAGCCTTGATTTAGGCAACCTCACAGTATAGCCCCTGTTATATCCTATGATTTAGGCAACCTCACAGCATAGCCTCTGTTATATCCATTGTGGTTCACTATTGGTGTTGTCTTTCTATTGCATGCTTTCTCATCACTATCATGAGCTCTACAAAATAAAAGAAGAAACTATGTAGATTAGGCCAAATAACGAGAAATAGTGCATTTCTGGTAATTAACTCAGGATACACTCTCCACACAGAGGGTGTTTTATCCTAGCAGGCTTCATGCACACATAACTGTCAATTAGGACCAGCGCCATTTTTGCGCATATTATTATGCATGCTGGGAGCAAACACCCTCTATGTGGAGAGTACAATGGATAGCTAAATGTGGTAAGTCACAACTGGAGGGAGCCTACTTCCTGTTTCTTGCTGCATGCTGTATAAATTCTTCACATGAAAATGTCTGCATGTCCATGAATATATATTCATTTATCATGAGAATTTTTGTTGACATCAAGATTAATTAAAATTAAAAAATAAAACCAAATAAAAAGTTATTCCTACCCCATGTTTGTATACAACATTGCCTGTTTTATTTAGACTTGTACAAGTAATGTGAGCATGCATCCATGTTTAGTCATCAAAACACTTGTATTCCTAAATTTTAATAGCTGCACGTCTCAGCTACAATTTGTCCACTGGTTACAAGCAGACACGTTAAACCCCAGTATGAATGGCAACAACCAAAATACAATATCTCTGTACTGTCAGTCATCGCAATCAGGTGCCGCGTCAACAAAGTAATCACTAGATTGGTGCAGAATGAATACGATAAAACAGCTGCAAACGACGCTGTACATCTTCCATTTGAAACTTTCCTCCAAGTGCACTCTCTAAAACAGGGATAGTATAGGGTAGGAACACCTCGTAACAAATGGAACTGGGATTTTCTATTATTACAAAGTGTTCACTAGGAGCTTGTTACATTTGAAATTTGTAACAACAAATCTGATT
This sequence comes from Saccoglossus kowalevskii, assembly GCF_978046115.1. Taxonomy (NCBI): domain Eukaryota; kingdom Metazoa; phylum Hemichordata; class Enteropneusta; family Harrimaniidae; genus Saccoglossus; species Saccoglossus kowalevskii. The sequence continues at coordinate 10,771,734 of NC_140650.1, read as the reverse complement.
GGTCGGTAATTTTGCTATTGTTTACAATCAGATACGACCTCCAACTCATGTATACTTACAGCATGGGTTCGTGGAGAGTGGGATGAAAGATATGAAACTGTGTGATCGATGTATTTTGAACATTTTGCCAGGGATGACATGCTCATATTGCAACTGTTTTATTTAATATGATACTAGGATACACAAACCTTAGGGTTGTGAATGGAATTTTAGTGAAGACAAACTGATACGAACTGATACATTTACAGTACATAGTCAGCTGGTACTTAAAGCGTGGTGGTCGTCGCGCAGCTCATGTTCGAATTTCATGTAAATAAACAATGTATTTTACACGCATTGTATACGTCGCTATGAGTCCTACATCGAACAGGGCGCGGCCCGACGACTGCCGCCTTTAAATTTACTTAGATTTTTATATTGTTGGCTAGTGAGGGTTTACTTGTAAAGTAAGACCATACATTATCATCTATGACAGACAAAAAATAGTTCCAGAGAATTGTTCATCGTTCAGTTAGACAGTTTCGTTAATATTTCGTTAATATTAATGGATTATTATACGAACTGTAGAAAATCCAGAGAATTGAGTAAATTTATTTGCTCTTTGAAGACCATAACTGGCTGTGATAACTTTTTTACGTGTAACAGTCCATCACAATCATAAATCCCTTAATTAAATATTGCCAATATTTTTAATTTGTTTTGCATCGACGGTAGTTACAATTAAGGTATGAAATTCTGATAGAATTACGCACAAGGCATTGAGACAGTAAGTCACAAAATATTGACACAGATGAATTTGAAAAGCCATAGACAAGGTAGTTAAGAATTATTATACAGTCAAGGGATTGATTACTTTTTAATTGACTGAATTAAACGTTCCACCATTACCACAGCAGATCATTATTGATACCATCTTACTGACAAGCTCTCAATTTCAGTAAATCACCAAATTGAACTGGCAAGTCGAATCGTTCGATTTCCGCTTTACTACTATTATACCAAGTTATTGTAACTTCCTGGATTTGTGAAAATAAAATGAATGGGATCAGAATCTGTTACAAATAAAATGAATCCAGCAAAATAAATACTTACTTGAGCATGACATCAATACATGGTGCAATCTCATCCCATGAATATTTTGTAAATTTTATCAGTTTTTTTGTCCACGATGGTGAGAGAAGTAGGCATATCCTGGATGCAGCTATGCATGCAGCAGAAATCAGTGATGGGTGGAAAAACACAAATGCATGATCTGTTAAAAAAGAAAGAATATGGTACAAGTCTAATTATATGCGAGTACAATAATATTACTCCTGGTAGTTGAGAAATTGATAATGTTAGTGATAAAATACAATACTGTGAAGAGTATACATTTAATTACTTGACAATCAGTTCATTTTCAGAACACAAGACTTCGCTAATATGTGCGTTTTTCTGCTGAAGGAAATTATTTGTCATTAAAACTGGGCAACCATTTTTTGTTTGCTTTTTAAATACCTTAAAATTATTAGACAGGGTAAGCCATTGGAGAGTTTTGTAATGAATTAGCTGAACATGAATGACATACCAGAGTATTTAGTTTGCCATTTAATTAATTGATATCAGTGTCAAATTAATTGTTTTCATTTGGAGAAATACACTTTTGAGTCTTTTCAATGTGTCTAATAGAATTTGCCAAGGCAAGAGTTGGGTGGGGGATGGGTCATGTCTGTTAAAGGGGAACTAAATAGAGCCTATTTTGGTGTTTGTATTTATCAAGTTATGTACATTGATTATAAATTTGAAAAAAATAAATAAAAAAAATGATTATCTTCAGAGTTATGATGATTTAAATATGAGAAACCATAAACCTGCGAAGGACTTCCGTTTGCGCCATCTTGCCATAAAAAACGCCCTCATGAGGTATAAACAGGTAAGGTAACAAAGCATGATGAGAAAATAGTATCTGATTAAATATAAGCAACTTAGGGAGTCATAGTTGGCTGGACTGGTGAATTGACTTCTAGTCGAGGTTGTTTCGACTTTTACGTTAATGTTATTTACAAGCATATCAACATACAAACATTATGGATGTGCGATTGATCGAGACAGGCATTTTGTTTTGTTTTTTGTCTAACTGTCTAATAAATGCTGTTTCCAGTACTGCACTGTGCGGCGTGCAAATTATTCAAAGTATAGATGCAGGAGTATGCAATCTTGAGTTCGTAGGGTGATGGTGGAAACATTTTCGTCCATGTATTCACGGGGCTGCACTGGCAAATCATGGGAGAAGTGTCACAGGAACACCAAGCAGATTGTTCACAGACTTCCGTGTAATTTGAAATAAAACTTTCATCCGAACAAGGGGCATCGTCAACGATATACTCTCATCACTCACACTGGACTGATCTGAATCTTTACAGTATACCGTACTTCCCTGATCATAAGCCCGAAGGCATGAACACGTAAGGGAAAAGGAAGGGATGAGCTTGTACTCGAGGACCAACTCAGAAAAAATGATTTTGTTTTGGGGTTAAACACTGTAACCATCTTGCAAACAATGAAATATTATCCAAAAAAATTATTTGTTCACCACGCCGGGCTCGGGAAAATAATACTTATTTTTTTAAAAAAATGCATCATTGATTTGAACGACACTTACAATGAAGAAACAAACATGTTCATAAAAACACACACATTTTATTACAATACGATTTACATACCGTCTGAATTTACAGTGAAATAATGGGTAGGGTCTGTGAGGAAACAGTGGACGAAGGCGTTTATCATTATCTTCCTTTTGGTATGTTTTCGATCGTACGCAAACTCTCGACGCAAAACAATTTTCCACCATCAAGTTTTTCAGCACAATTTGACCTGGAACAACTTCCTTTGACATAACAGGTCATGTCTTTCATTAACCAATCAAAATGATGTGTCGTAATGATGAAATTTTTCGATTATTGACGATGATTTTTTAACGCAATGCGGAAGTGAATTACCGCAATGTTAAAATGCGATCTGTAGCACTGATTGCAACGAAGAAACGATGATTTTTTCCCTAAAAACTGGCGATTCGCAATTTCCGAAATATAAATGACAGTTAATAGTGACCGTGGGTAAACTGAGTGTGGAGGAAGAATTTAAACACCTTTCTCGGTCGCCAACATGTCACATCGTTCAAACCCTAGGCCTTTCATGATAGTCTCAAAGTAAACCATGCCCAATAACCAGGTACACGACTTAACGATCACATTTTTGGCTTTTCGAAAGCTACTACTCAAAGAAATAGGGATTACCGGTACTCCAGAATTGCAACATCGAGGTTCATCCTTAGTAAATGACAGAATAGAAAGCATGCGAACCACGTTGTGTACGTTCGCCATGCACTCTGAAATTAATGCGAGTTTTCTCATAAAACTAAAAGCATGAACCAAACTACCATGCCAATCACGATTATTATGAAATGAAACACACCTTTTACACGCATATTATAATTGTGAATGCTCTCAACTCGATAAATACCAAGTAAAAATATAGGAATGGGCTTCATACTCGAGAGGGACTTACGATCGAGGGGAAGTATGGTACTTTAACGCAATTGGGCTTTCATCACTCTCAGAATACTGTGGTTCAAACGCATAAACAACCCAAGTTTTAAAAAGCACATTGTGCATATAAAAGTTGAGTTTATACTAGTAGTACACAATGCTTGGCAGCATGAACGGCTATGTGCAATGGCGTATACGAATGCGATCAGATACTAAAACGTCATAGCTTTGAAAAGTACCCGGATGTTAAATATGTTCGTTCGTTATTTATTCCCCTCCATGAATGGCCTTCATGGTGTTTAATTGCATGCACTTCAAATGCCTATCCAAGCTACAGTTATAATTAAAACAAAATTAAACTACTGCAATATTATTTCGAATACAGTTTAGAATATACACAACTATAAATTAAGGCCGCATTTAGGTTCGCTTTAATACGCCATTCAATATTTACCGTACTTATCCGGGTAAGAGTCATAACAGTCAGCAAGTCTATAAAAATAAATATTAAAGCAGAAACGGTAGTTCTCTTATTGAAATATGTCGACTCGTGGCCGGCCGTTTAGTGTGTGCTTCCTTAGAAACGATTCAAGCAAATTGTATAAGGAAAGCCGCTAAGCATGTGACGCACTCGTTTGGCTTTAGCGTCGTCGACAATGAAAATATATTGTAGCAACCCGTACCTGGGAGAATTGGTTGAAGTCACGTTATTTTGGCTTTATAAATATTTTGTAGCAGCTTGCGAATCCATAACTGGGGCCAACAATTTTGCAATGTCACGCCGAAGACTGCCAACTTTTTTACCATCTTTTATCACCGCTATTGCATTTCTGTCATGAAAACTATTCTTCTGTCGTTGAATAAAAAAAAAACTTCCTATTTCAAGTTCGCCGCGATATCCATATAGTGAAACATTCCAACCGCCGGAACTTGCTGAGTGATAACTTTCACCGTGATTAATAAGTGTTGACTCGAGTCTGATAAAAAAGCAATGTCACGATTTGACCTTCATGATGAAATACTAGTAGTGATGTCATTCTTAGCCAATCGGTAAAGCAGATGCATAAAGGTCAAAGATGATTGCTAGACTGTAAACAAAAACATCCTGCAAGTCGTTTGCCGCGGCCCAATTTTTCTTGTCTCTTTATTCTGATTAGACGTGAATTAAACGTGCCAAGCTGACAGACTGCTAAGTCCAAATTGTGTGGGACGATATCGACGAACTTCAGGAATAAGTTGTAGGGATTTTGTTCAACGGCTACAGTGACGCCGACTTGGACATTTGAGGGTTTTGAGTTTGACGAAGATGGCAATGAACGTACAAATAAAGATCTGAGAAGTTTTTTCAAACAGCTATGAATTTTCACTGTGTAAATTTGTAAATTATTATTGATCTTGTATGCCGGTTGATTCGTAATTTGTCAAGACCGGAAATCATTTTACGCAGTTTAACCCCTGACATTTTAATTCATCGTTTTTTTTATGGTTTATTTGCCACATTATAAGCAATAAATTATTTTTGTTTACTTCTAATGTTGCATATTGTTCATTTATTTCCGTTGCATGTTTTCATTTGCCCGCAGTGATAGAGGGACTGTGATTTGCCGTTCTATTCCCTGCCGCAGTTCGATCTGCGTGTTGTCAATTTTCGCGAATTTTCGTGTTTTTTTGCCGGGGATCTCCTGGCAAACGCCCACCACTTCTTTTTAGCAATTTTCCATGTTCAAGACCTGGGCTTATACCCGGATTATTACGGTATATGAATTATCTGAACAGACAATGAAATTATCTTTCCTATCTTATCTGTTACCATCCAAATTAACAAGTCAAACTACACTATCAAAGGTTGAGAAAGCTTCCATGTGTCTGTTATCAGTTTGCAGATAAACAGTATATCCTTTATAATGTAAATAAAACTAAGTGCATTTACTTTCTTGAGTTGTCTCATACTGAACCATATTCCTGTCAGTCAGGAGAATTTATTAATCAATTTACCTATCTACCGATCTATTTACCAGTGACATGAAAAATGACATTACATTGAAAACCAAACGCATTTGTTCTGCATCACTTTGAAAAAATGTTCAAACAAAACTTAATATTCAAAACTTTCTGCTATAATGTTTTTTCTCTCAATTGTGATGCTTTTTTCAACACTAAATGCTTTAAGACTATTCTACAACAACTTTTTTCGCAGATTTTTTGGGTATGCTTATGAATAAAATATTAGGACATGGTTGAGTAAAGGTTTGTTGTTATAATACTTTAGTGAACTTTGATGTCATTTGGAATTCTGGCCTGTAGCAGCAATGTATTCAGCAATCATATTGACTTCATTTTGTTTTGAGCATTAATAATGTTTATTATCCTATATTTGTTATCCTTCATTGATTTTTTTACGTCATTTAACTTTCACTCCTGTAATTTCACATAATAATGATCCAACGAATATTAATTGTCAGGTTATTAATTGCTAAATTCCTTAAAAACAATAAGCAGGCTTTAAAACCTTGAAAACATGAATCAGTCACAGGAGTTCTACAAATAAATTACTTGACATTTTCCTTGCTCAGTTAGTCACAATCATAATTTCTATATTCACATTGTGGAACATTTCACCGCTCCAATAACCACAAAGTACAAACCTTGCAAAGAGATTTCCAAGAAATAATGAGCATATTTTTCCATGTAAATTTTGGCTTTCCAAGGACATCGGAGCGGCTGTCCGGCATGAATATCATTCTCACTGATGCATTCCTGGATATAATATTCAATGTAATGTGAAGCTGTCGGCTGACAAACATTCCAGGAAAAGAAATTCAACAAAAGGAGTTCCATCTGGAGAAAATCTTGCCATTTGTAGGAATTGTCCACATATTTATTCAGTCTGCTTATCTCTGGTATTTTGATGTCTCTCTCTTCAAATTTGGCTAGAATTTAAAACATGTATTCATCAGCTGTTATTGCTATTCACCCATATATGTATAAACCAAGTGTGTTTGGGCATGGTTGCTAGGGGCTGAAACCATTTTTTGAGGCTTAATTAGTACACTGCCAAAATAGTACAACACCAATTCTATATGTGGTTGCTATGGACAAGCCCATATAATTTGATAAAATCAGATTTACATTCCAAAAGCGCATGTACCATGTTTGAATAGGTTGCTATGGGCACAGTTATGGTTACTAGGGTAATAAGTAGCCATTTATACTCAATATATTGTCAACCAGGTTGACATTGAATGTGTTAAAAAAGTTAGCATCAATGATTTGGGATTGAGTCAAGCAATTGGAACTCAACAAAACTAGATTTGATGGATTGTTATCTTTAAAATGGCTTCCATTCAGCCATCTTGAATTGAATCATGACACAAGTACTGATGTATATGCCTGGCATGGCACAACATCTAAGGTATGTGTGAAGTTTGATTTTGAGCGGTCCAATCATGTCAAAAATATGGATCTGAAACTGCATTCTTTAATGCAAAATATAACAACAAGATTCAATTGTGTTTAATGTATGTACAAACTTTAAACAAAATTTTCGGCAAATATGAATGATTGATCATCGCACAGACTAGCTAACTGATGGACATACAATTGCACACAATGAGTCAACCAGGGATTTTTGACCACAGGACATCTAAGTATCATATAATAAGAAATTAGTGAGGATGCGTGGACAGACAAACTCTTAGCTCTTGGTAATCACATAAATGGCAGCCAATGTAATGAAAGTTTTGCAGTAGCTATTTACTCACCAGCAATCATGAGACATGTCAATGCAACCAAATGCAGCTGATTCTCTTCAATATCAAACTTGTCCATAAAGCGATCCAACAGACTGACAGCCAGATGCAATGCTGTGCTACATAAGTGTAAATTGCCACTGTCTGATATGACTGCTAACCAATCCACTAAATACCTGCGTAGATGAAGCTGTGGAGACTGTGCATGGTATTTTGGAAGTTGCCTCTCTCTTGCCCTAAGTGTATTATGAATGTCTTTAGCCATACGAGTCTTCCACCATTCTTCTATGGTTTCCATGATGACAACAGAAAAACTGAAACCCGTGTTCAGTTGTTCTCCATGCCCTACTTGCTACACATGTATATTCTACAGGTGGAAGTACATTGAAATAGAAATTTGTACGTATCATCAATATCAATATTGTACATTTTGGGTTTGACATTACAAAAGACACAAATGTGTAAGCTATTTTCTCTGTGAATACTGATAAACTATTTGTTATGGTCTTCATGAATATGGATCAACCAACTACTATAGCAATTGAATTTGTATATTTGTCATATTACCTTAATTATTTCAGCCTTATTGAATACATTAAAAACCTTATTATGATGGCTGAAGGTACAGTAAAGTGAATCATGCCACCGATGACATTAGATGAAAGCCATTAAGGTACTAAGAAATCTACAACTGACTGACATACTAGAACTATTACAGCAGTTCTGAGAATTATTCAGACAGTCAGTTAACAAGATGGTTTGCAACTTAGTGAAGCATTTTGGAGTTTACTTTGGTAGTCTTGATGGCGCCATTTGATTGACACGCTGTCTTGAATTTACCATTTCATAGGGGTCGTCAACATGATATATAGTGCATTACATTCAACTATATTTCTTTCTACACTGTAAATATCTCAAGTAATATTAAAACCTGTAAATTACAGTGAGTGATGTTGATAAAAGTTGAAGGAAAATGTGCGTCTTACTCATTTTAGTCAGTAGTATACTTGGCAGAAAATGTAGACTGATTTTAATCATAGGATCTGTTCTTAACTGGTTCTCGGTAAACCATGATACATATACCATGGAAGGTACTAATGGAAGGAGCCACGACGCTATTGTTTTAGCTTTACCTCATGATCGTTTGTCAATGTTTGTTCACAAACATTGGTTCTCGTTAGCGCTTAACACCTTCGTACAATGGGTTACGCGAATCTTGAGCATTCGGTAATATTCAGGGCATGTTGGGAATGGCGTCTAGTTTGAATGCTGTTGTTTCCGGAGATCTTGGCGAACTTTAATGAAAAATTGGCAGATATAACATCGATTGAAGAAGAACCGATGAACTATAGTGAATCTTTGGGCTAATCTGCACTGGCTCGGAAGGTTGTAAATGATTAGCTAGTTTGAATTTCTAATTTGCATAACATTACTGAGAATGAACGTGCATTCAACGCCACAAGTCTTTTGTTTTTTTAGCCAATCAGAATTCATCTTCCGAGCCAGTGCAGATCAGCAGGAATCTTTTTGTATTTGTAATGGTGATGAGACTTAATCAATAATTGCCTGTGACAATAACCATTGCATTATTCAATGGTACCATTGTCAGTGCGTGGGTTTGACGCCCAAAACTATTGAAATTTGTAACCACCCGGCATTGGCGAACACCACCAGAAAAGATAGTATCGAAAGAAGGGCATGCCTAGACACTTTCTCTGTGACAATATTTTTTAGGAGTGTTGTAGACACTCAAAATCTTGTTCTTGTTACAGTTGCTAATAATTAAAACATGTGAAATACGTGAAGTCAGACGTTCATCTGTTGAATTTCCGGCTGTGAAATATGTATTTTGACCTTTCACACCTAAACAAACTGAGTAGTTTCTTAATGCGCATACATTTTATGGTCACATTTAAAAATCGGCAAGGTTATGTCATATTCTGCTAACTCGTTACTTGTGTAAACAATCGCAAACTATCAGCGACATCAAAGATGAGCTAGACAATGTCCTCATCAGAATTCACTTGGGTTGAAACAAAAGGAAATAAGCTTGTAAAGAAGCTTAAGTGGCCACCTGAGAGGCGTTGTGGTTCCTTCCGTTAGTACCTTCCATGCATATACTGAACTGACAGTGTAAAAGTAAGTGTTAAACATTCAGCTTGTCAATTGCTCTTGGTACAAAAAAACATTACCACGTTTTTCTTCAATATCATCATATATTTTGTTCATGTATGTATATATTAAATAAACACATATTATTCTGAAAAGGCATTTCCTTTGTCTAGTTTGTTAATGAATTGATTTACATTATAGACCATCAATGGAATGGTTCCATCTGCAAGTCTAGTTTGAGTGAAAAACTAAAGTGTTATGCAAAATTGCAAGCTATCTTGCTTACTGACTGACTGACTCAGTAAAATTATTTAGGCTAGTAATAAATGTGTTAATTAAGAACAAAACAAGAATACACATACATCATAATGTAATTTTCATCTTTAGTAAATTTTGAAAACAATTCTCAATACACTTACTAATGAGAAAACAGAGTAGTTCTATGCAGATATAAAATATCATGTGATGATCTGATCACTTTATGGCATCTGAAAGAGCATGGATTACCAAAAGTCTAATGGAATGATCTAATTTAGCATTCAATGTGTAGCCCCAGCTAGTCTATTCCAGGAATTTTTGGACTGAACGAATTAATAAAAAAAATACTAATAATTGCAACTCATCTCATTGATTATGCAATACCATGACATTTTAGTTTGTGACGTTATCATACAGGCATGCCACATCAAACTTTTGATTTTCCCCCAAAGGGGCAACTATCTGATTCTACAAATCAGAAGACATTATTTGGTTAAAAATATCTCCCAATAAGGACACTTTTACCCGATATTGTCTTGGTACTCGGACTCATAATGGGAGTAAAATTTGTTGACTTTCAGAATCATATTGTCAATATCTTCGGACTGACTCCCTATCAAGTATCCCGATCGACAGAAATCGCCCGATTGGAGCAAATCCTCCATTTCAGGCAAATAGCTAGCTGATTGGTTGAAAATACTCGTTCACCTGGGCATAATACAACTCAGAAAGACAGACGTTTTTACTCGCTATATGTACCCCCTCCGATTCATTTAGCTCAATCTTATCAGCAAGGTGAACAGGCATTTGCGTTTGCACTAGCTCTGGGGAGTGCTCGAGAGGGTTCGGCGATTCACGATAAGAAATCATCAGCTGGGTTCCCCCATTGTATGATACAACACAGCACGAACAAATCGCCAATTTTCAATCATTGCAGCATGCAACACACATATTTTCTATTAAACGACAAAATCGAACGACTTACCTTCTCCCGGGTGAAAAATGAAGGGCTCCCCGTTAATGAAAACATGGTATTTGGTGTAAAAACTTCACACGCTCGTCAAATCCAAAAAAAATGCATGGTGCTGGAAGTGAGATGTCAGGGGGCGCACTTTCCACCAATCACTTGATCGTTAGCATGTCACGTGCGTGAAATATAGCGAGAATATAGTTTTGCAACCTCTACTAATTTGTACGTAATATAAAATTGTGATTTTACTACGGAACAATTTTAGTTGATGGCGTTATATTAAATGAATTAGCTATGCATTCCGATAATCTAAAGTTCAAGGAGAGAAATACTAGTAAGGGCATAGAGGGCGCCCTCGGAGTTGCCACCGTCCAAGATGTAGCCGCTGTACATTTTTGCTCATACAACTAAAGTAGCAGTCTAAGATATTTAGATTACTCCGGATATAATATAACAATATGTGACTTTAACATTGTAAATCTGTGGAGGGCACCATGTACATTACCAACTGGGTATGTGCCCCCCCCCCGAGGGGGGGGGGGGTCACTAGTAGAAACTTACCAACGAGTATGTGATGTACCCAAGGACCTACACATTATGTTTCAAATGGGCGAGGGGGTCCCTTTTTGACATTTTAAAGAACCAAATGGGTATGTATTTTTGCTGTGAGGATGACTGTGGTTAATGGCAATGATGGGTACATTTTTCAACGATTTTTAACGATTGTATATGTAATAAGGGGTGGGATTTTCCTGTAAATGTGTTAAGGGGTAGGTTTTTCTTAAAAAAATTGTTTCAAGGGGTGGGTTTTCGAGAGATTCGGTCTCTCGGACCGTGATGTTCAACAAAAATTGGTGCCTCGCATACCTGTATATTATTATTAACTAATATTAATATGTGTTGATTAAATAGGTCACGTGGTTTAGGTATAATTATAATGGCTTGTATTTATTTTTTATGCATCAACCCGTCACAATGTGTACATCAAGTTCTGTATCGTGGTTTTGCACCAGTCATTTAACTACATAGTTAATGATTAAATTCTTGATTTTTTAAAACCTAAAAAAATGTTTCTTGTCAACGCGCTCATCACCAAACAAATGCGAGTCGATCCTTTTCCACTGATTTCGGCACTGCACAATCAATGCCTTCTGTCGAACACATGCAACATTTGTATGCGGTCAAAATAAATGATCTCAGCATTTCATTTTTGTAAAATCCATGTGTATCTATTATCTACATTCGATTCAGCCTATTCCTCATATAATAATACGATTTTATTTTTATTTTTAGAATAATCATTTATTAACAATTTGACAATGTCACAGACATAACATTAAATACAATATCTCTGGTGAGTTGGTCTGCAAAGTATGGCGTCCTACATTGTTATGAAATTACGATTACAACTTAATTAATACAAAATTTACAACACAATATCTGTATGTCACTTATATCTACAGTATTAAATATATAGTACATTTAAAAATTACATTAAAATCACTTAAGTCCATCTGAAATATGCATTTGTCCATTCTCAGCTACAGCGATGGCTTCGTTGATACCCAGGTGTTGTTGTTGTTGAATTATTTATACCATACGACATAACGCTCTTTGTAACGTACCGCCTTTTAAGTAAATTTGAGAGACGATAACATTAAAATAGTCTAGATTAGATAAAGAATATTGTTAGGTATATTTCTATTATGACAATGAACTGAGAGGTATTTTCATGCTTGAAAGTGTGCCAGGGTGTATTTTCGATATGGCAATAAACTAAGTGGTAAGTTTAGGTTTCCCATTGACTTAAGGAGTATTTTCAGGTAGTTGCAAGATAGGGGTATTGTGAGCGTGAACTTTGCCCCATATTCAGTCATAGATTTAGAACACAGCCTAAGATTTTGACCACAACCATTTACATCACATTATATGAAATGAAAATATAAAATTAACATCATCATTATAGGTCTCACACAATAACAATCGCAACGAAGTAAATAAATGGCAAAATTGTATTTCTAATTTTTATTTTTTGATATACATTGGAGTCAACAAAGCCATGTAGGTTCGACATTATTTATAACGCTAAATATTTTAAAACTCAAACGGCCTTTACACGTTGAATGGTGTCTTTTAGTGACGTCATAAAATTGCGCCAACTTAGCCAATCTAATTGTCTCGACTTGAATAAAGACTGATTTCACATACAAACAGCTGAATATATAATTAATTATAGGTATAATCATGGATTTGTTGACTTCACTGTACAATTTTAACACAGTGAATTGAGAGCTGAAAATTCAGAAAAATAGACCCGCACTATTTACTTGTCTCTGACTCTTTATTCTCTGCAAATATACAAGGCAGAATTGGATACGTTAAAAAAAAATGTCAACCTGATTGGTCTGAATGTTCAGTTTTTGCAGCGTGTTAGGAATGGGCCGCCAATCACATTCTTGTAAGTAGGTTCGCATTGACTCCTAATATCAAACTGAGTAATATGGCAATTTGATATATGAATCTGGGTTCGAATATGAGACGGAACCGAAGCTTACTTCACGCTTGTATAACAATGAGTTGAGGGGTGTTTTCAGGCATATTGGTCAGTTAAGGGGAATATAAGGCATACCAGTGAGTTGAGGGGTATTTTCAGGCATACTGGTGAGTTAAGAGGTATTTTCAGGCATACTGGCGAGTTAAGAGGTATTTTCAGGCATACTGGCGAGTTAAGGGGTATTTTCAGGCATACTGGTGAGTTGAGAGGTATTTTCAGGTATACTGGTGAGTTAAGGGGTATTTTCAGGCATACTGGTGAGTTCAGAGGTATTTTCAGGCATACTGGTGAGTTCAGAGGTATTTTCAGGCATACTGGTGAGTTAAGGGGTATTTTCAAGCATACTGGTGAGTTAAGGGGTATTATCAGGCATACTGGTGAGTTAAGGGGTATTTTCAAGCATACTGGTGAGTTAAGGGGTATTTTCAGGCATACTGGTGAGTTAAGGGGTATTTTCAAGCATACCGGTGAGTTAAGGGGTATTTTCAGGCATACTGGTGAGTTAAGGGGTATTTTCAGGCATACTGGTGAGTTAAGGGGTATTATCAGGCATACTGGCGAGTTAAGAGGTATTTTTAGGCATACTGGTGAGTTAAGGGATATTTTCAGGCATACTGGTGAGTTAAGGGATATTTTCAGGCATACTGGTGAGTTAAGGGGTATTTTCAGGCATACTGGTGAGTTAAGGGATATTTTCAGGCATACTGGTGAGTTAAGAGGTATTTTCAGGCATACTGGTGAGTTAAGGGATATTTTCAGGCATACCGGTGAGTTAAGGGATATTTTCAGGCATACTGGTGAGTTCAGAGGTATTTTCAGGCATACTGGTGAGTTCAGAGGTATTTTCAGGCATACTGGTGAGTTAAGGGGTATTTTCAAGCATACTGGTGAATTAAGGGGTATTATCAGGCATACTGGTAAGTTAAGGGGTATTTTCAAGCATACTGGTGAGTTAAGGGGTATTTTCAGGCATACTGGTGAGTTAAGGGGTATTTTCAAGCATACCGGTGAGTTAAGGGGTATTTTCAGGCATACTGGTGAGTTAAGGGGTATTTTCAGGCATACTGGTGAGTTAAGGTGTATTATCAGGCATACTGGTGAGTTAAGGGGTATTTTCAAGCATACTGGTGAGTTAAGGGGTATTTTCAGGCATACTGGTGAGTTAACGGGTATTTTCAGGCATACTGGTGAGTTAAGGGATATTTTCAGGCATACTGGTGAGTTAAGGGGTATTTTCAGGCATACTGGTGAGTTAAGAGGTATTTGTAGGCATACTGGTGAGTTAAGGGGTATTTTTAGGCATACTGGTGAGGTAAGGGGTATTTTTAGGCATACTGGTGAGTTAAGGGGTATTTTTAGGCATACTGGTGAGTTAAGGGATGTTTTCAGGCATACTGGTGAGTTAAGGGATGTTTTCAGGCATACTGGTGAGTTAAGGGATATTTTCAGGCATATTGGTGAGTTAAGGGATGTTTTCAGGCATACTGGTGAGTTAAGGGGTATTTTCAGGCATACTGGTGAGTTAAGGGGTATTTTCAGGCATACTGGTGAGTTAAGGGGTATTTTCAGGCATACTGGTGAGTTAAGGGGTATTTTTAGGCATACTGGTGAGTTAAGAGGTATTTTTAGGCATACTGGTGAGTTAAGAGGTATTTTTAGGCATACTGGTGAGTTAAGGGATATTTTCAGGCATACTGGTGAGTTAAGGGATATTTTCAGGCATACTGGTGAGTTAAGGGGTATTTTCAGGCATACTGGTGAGTTAAGGGGTATTATCAGGCATACTGGTGAGTTAAGAGGTATTTTTAGGCATACTGGTGAGTTAAGGGATATTTTCAGGCATACTGGTGAGTTAAGGGATATTTTCAGGCATACTGGTGAGTTAAGGGGTATTTTCAGGCATACTGGTGAGTTAAGGGGTATTATCAGGCATACTGGTGAGTTAAGAGGTATTTTTAGGCATACTGGTGAGTTAAGGGATATTTTCAGGCATACTGGTGAGTTAAGGGATATTTTCAGGCATACTGGTGAGTTACGGGGTATTTTCAGGCATACTGGTGAGTTAAGGGATATTTTCAGGCATACTGGTGAGTTAAGAGGTATTTTCAGGCATACTGGTGAGTTAAGGGATATTTTCAGGCATACCGGTGAGTTAAGGGATATTTTCAGGCATACTGGTGAGTTCAGAGGTATTTTCAGGCATACTGGTGAGTTCAGAGGTATTTTCAGGCATACTGGTGAGTTAAGGGGTATTTTCAGGCATACTGGTGAGTTAAGGGGTATTATCAGGCATACTGGTGAGTTAAGGGGTATTTTCAAGCATACTGGTGAGTTAAGGGGTATTTTCAGGCATACTGGTGAGTTAAGGAGTATTTTCAGGCATACTGGTGAGTTAAGGGGTATTTTCAGGCATACTGGTGAGTTAAGAGGTATTTTTAGGCATACTGGTGAGTTAAGGGGTATTTTTAGGCATACTGGTGAGTTAAGGGGTATTTTTAGGCATACTGGTGAGTTAAGGGGTATTTTTAGGCATACTGGTGAGTTAAGGGATGTTTTCAGGCATACTGGTGAGTTAAGGGATGTTTTCAGGCATACTGGTGAGTTAAGGGATATTTTCAGGCATACTGGTGAGTTAAGGGATGTTTTCAGGCATACTGGTGAGTTAAGGGGTATTTTCAGGCATACTGGTGAGTTAAGGGGTATTTCCAGGCATACTGGTGAGTTAAGGGGTATTTTCAGGCATACTGGTGAGTTAAGGGGTATTTTTAGGCATACTGGTGAGTTAAGAGGTATTTTTAGGCATACTGGTGAGTTAAGAGGTATTTTTAGGCATACTGGTGAGTTAAGGGATATTTTCAGGCATACTGGTGAGTTAAGGGATATTTTCAGGCATACTGGTGAGTTAAGGGGTATTTTTAGGCATACTGGTGAGTTAAGGGGTATTTTTAGGCATACTGGTGAGTTAAGGGGTATTTTCAGGCATACTGGTGAGTTAAGGGATATTTTCAGGCATACTGGTGAGTTAAGGGATATTTTCAGGCATACTGGTGAGTTAAGAGGTATTTTTAGGCATACTGGTGAGTTAAGGGGTATTTTTAGGCATACTGGTGAGTTAAGGGGTATTTTTAGGCATACTGGTGAGTTAAGGGGTATTTTTAGGCATACTGGTGAGTTAAGGGATGTTTTCAGGCATACTGGTGAGTTAAGGGATGTTTTCAGGCATACTGGTGAGTTAAGGGATATTTTCAGGCATACTGGTGAGTTAAGGGATGTTTTCAGGCATACTGGTGAGTTAAGGGGTATTTTCAGGCATACTGGTGAGTTAAGGGTTATTTTCAGGCATACTGGTGAGTTAAGGGGTATTTTCAGGCATACTGGTGAGTTAAGGGGTATTTTTAGGCATACTGGTGAGTTAAGAGGTATTTTTAGGCATACTGGTGAGTTAAGAGGTATTTTTAGGCATACTGGTGAGTTAAGGGATATTTTCAGGCATACTGGTGAGTTAAGGGATATTTTCAGGCATACTGGTGAGTTAAGGGGTATTTTCAGGCATACTGGTGAGTTAAGAGGTATTTTCAGGCATACTGGTGAGTTAAGGGGTATTTTCAGGCATACTGGTGAGTTAAGGGATATTTTCAGGCATACTGGTGAGTTAAGGGATATTTTCAGGCATACTGGTGAGTTAAGGGATATTTTCAGGCATACTGGTGAGTTAAGGGGTATTTTCAGGCATACTGGTGAGTTAAGGGGTATTTTCAGGCATACTGGTGAGTTTAGGGATATTTTCAGGCATACCGGTGAGTTAAGAGGTATTTTCAGGCATACTGGTGAGTTAAGGGATATTTTCAGGCATACTGGTGAGTTAAGGGATATTTTCAGGCATACTGGTGAGTTAAGAGGTATTTTTAGGCATACTGGTGAGTTAAGGGATATTTTCAGGCATACTGGTGAGTTAAGGGATATTTTCAGGCATACTGGTGAGTTAAGGGGTATTTTCAGGCATACTAGTGAGTTAAGGGGTATTTTTAGGCATACTGGTGAGTTAAGAGGTATTTTCAAGCATACTGGTGAGTTAAGGGGTATTTTTAGACATACTGGTGAGTTAAGGGGTATTTTTAGGCATACTGGTGAGTTAAGAGGTATTTTTAGGCATACTGATGAGTTAAGGGGTATTTTCAGGCATACTGGTGAGTTAAGGGATATTTTCAGGCATACTGATGAGTTAAGGGATGTTTTCAGGCATACTGGTGAGTTAAGGGATGTTTTCAGGCATACTAGTGAGTTAAGGGATATTTTCAGGCATACTGGTGAGTTAAGGAATATTTTCAGACATACTGATGAGTTAAGGGGTATTTTCAGGCATACTGGCGAGTTAAGGGGTATTTTCAGGCAGTGTGACAGCACATTAAAGTTATTCAACTGTTCAAAGAGAAAAGAACAAAACCAATCGTCATTCAAAACAAAGTCACCAATAATTTTAGATGTCTTTCATTCAATTCATCTCTTTGCATTCCTACAATGTTCGAATGACTTATTAGATTGCGCAATAATGAATGGTATGAAGGTATCGCCGTCTTACTCCACGTTTCAGAAGGATATAACCTGTTTTAAAACTTAACAAGAAAGAAGTTTTCTCACAATTCTTGCAAACTGTCCCCTTAAAGAAATGGAATAATCCACAAAGTCACATCTTGAGTTTATGATAGGAATGGTTTGTTATCTCACAGAACATGGGTCGATGTACTATAAATTGATGATATTCGATGACACGTAAAGGTGGTATGAAAAAGTGGACACCAAAATGAGTCTTAGCTTATGTAATGGACTTAGTATCTATGGCAACCATATCGTTTTAGTGATTGCGTTTGTCTGTTTATTAATCACGTGTTATATCACCATTCTAACAACGCAGCATTTTTTAGTCTAGAAAATCGCCGTTTTAGATATGAACAAAAGTTATCTACGTGTCATCTTTTTTTTCTTCTTTTAAAATATTGTAACCATTTCTACAGAACACTAACGTGTTTTGAATAGGTAAACAGACACTAACGTTTGTTTGAATGCAAAATATTAACTCAACTGTTTACCTGGGTGAGTGTGGCACTGATAGCCCGTAATGCCTCGTTATGTGCGGAAGCTCGTTACTGTAACTTTCTTTTAAACAAGATATTCAATTTGTTGTCAACTCGAAAGGATTTCCAAAAACATCATCCAGCATGTGGTTAACACGTATACCTCGTAGTAAGGAATTACACCATTAGGCATGCGGCTCAGAGAACTAATGAGAACGTGCATATTGTGATACCCCCTTCAAATACTAAGATTATTCAGAATAGTGATAACCAACTAATCGCCCTCATTTGGCCTAATTCCTGGAAATATGAAGGGGTTCCAAATCTTGAGTCTAATTTTTTTGAAATCATATAACATTGTAAAAGAATTAAAATGAAAAATAAAAACCAAACAAAGTACAAAATTTTAACAAAAATACGAAGTAAGCACTATAAACTATATCGACAAATTGTGGCGTAGCTGCAATAATATTTACTTTCAATAAATGTTGGAAGTGCGGTGTGAACGCTAATATTTTCGTCAAAAGGACCATAAACAAACGGCTCATTTAACCCATATTAAATGTTGAATGTAAATCAATACGTTTTTCTCGTACACATCACTGTATTGATTGAATCACTAAGTAAACGAGTTTCTTAAGTCTTCTGTAAGTGAATGTGTCAAGTATTCTAATTCTCTAGAAACACTCATCCATACTTGACCTAAATCATGTTATATCACTACTATTGCAGAAACATTACACATTCTATAACGTGACTCCCGAAACACCGTGTCAGCTCAGAAAATTGAAACGAATAGACAAAAAAGGCCATTTGATAAATATGGCCTAGAAAGCTTAGATTTGTATGTTTCTATGGTTACATCTTACTGACACGTACGGACAACCCGTGGAGATCGTCAACTATCTTCTCTTTACTGTTTGATATTCCCTCCATAAAAATTGGCATTTAAATCGCACCCCAATCAAATTTGAGAGGATGTTTACCACAGAAACACATATTTTCTGCTTTCATCACCGACTCACAGCGGGTAATAAAGAAATAAGTGTTTCATCTTATGGTAACCAACCGACAAAGTACTATGATACCCTCAATAGGGCTACGTCTAATGTGCGAACACCTGCAGAGATTCCTCTTGTATGTATGCAAATACACCAATAACATTTGTTCTGATATGATTTTTAATGTTTTCAGTCAAAAGCATGATAAAAGTACACTTGCATGTCACATCTTTCGTGATAGAGGCTAAAATACGGTAACATGTTGACAACAAATCTCATTGCAGGAAGCCAGAGGACAAAACGCACGGCATTGATATTATTATCAGTTCTTACTGCTGTGAAGTCTGTAATATACTATATGGCATTATTCATATTTCGACCAAGTGACATTTTTATTGTTATTTATTGTCAAAGAATTACATATGAAAAAAAGTATGTTGTTGTAGGCTAAGTTTTAAATCATCAAATTTAGCAACCACAACAATAAATTTACTGTATAACACTTTACTGCGACTTTTCCATGAGAAGAACGTGTTTAAAATACATAAATATTAAATACATAAATATTATTTATTTAGTTAGATCGTTAGTTAGTTAGTGTTAGTTAGTTATTTAGTTCGTTAGTTAGTTAGTTAGTTATTGAGATTTACATAAACAGGTTCCCATCTTACGCCGGATACATACATGCAATTAAATGAATATGGTATATGCGTCACGTGACAAAGTAATTTTACATTCCGCTAGGTGATTATCTACATCAAAGTAGGGTCATCCTTGAGACTTAAAGGGATTAACCTCCTAAGTACTTAAGTCTTTATTCAAACAATTACTCAGGTGACATTCATGAAATTAACGATATTTACGTGAGGGAATAACTAGTGATTATCGTTAAGATATTTTTTGGAGCAAGGTACGTATTGTCTCTTCGAATGTGATGCAGTGTCACAGCTTTGTTAAGTAGGTATTATTTAAAAGTAGGTTTACACACTCAAAATAACATAAATCAAGTTGTGGATCAAAAATAAAAACAAAACAAATATACTATTAAAATTTGACAAATATTAGTAAAATCAAACTAAAAATGTACATAGCAAACCAGGAAACATAGAACAACAATGGAGACAACGACAAATAGTAATCAAAGTAGATATATAGGACACCGATCAGAAGAGAGATTTAGAACACCAACCAGAATAGTGATTTAGAACACCAATCAGAATAGAGATTTAGAACACCAATCAGAATAGAGATTTAGAACACCAATCAGAATAGAGATTTAGAACACCAATCAGAATAGAGATTTAGAACACCAATCAGAATAGAGATTTAGAACACCAATCAGAATAGAGATTTAGAACACCAACCAGAAGAGAGACAAAAAACACCAACCAGAAGAGAGATTTAGAACACCAATCAGAATAGAGATTTAGAACACCAATCAGAATAGAGATTTAGAACACCAATCAGAATAGAGATTTAGAACACCAATCAGAATAGAGATTTAGAACACCAATCAGAATAGAGACAAAAAACACCAACCAGAAGAGAGATTTAGAACACCAATCAGAATAGAGATTTAGAACACCAACCAGAATAGAGATTTAGAACACCAATCATAATGGAGACAAAAAACACCAACCAGAAGAGAGATTTAGAGCACCAATCAGAATAGTGATTTAGAACACCAATCAGAATATAGACAGAGAACACCAATCAGAATAGAGATTTAGAACACCAATCAGAATAGAGATTTAGAACACCAATCAGAATAGAGATTTAGAACACCAACCAGAAGAGAGATTTAGAGCACCAATCAGAATAGAGATTTAGAACACCAACCAGAATAGAGATTTAGAACACCAACCAGAATAGAGATTTAGAGCACCAATCAGAAGAGAGATTTAGAACACCAACCAGAAGAGAGATTTAGAACACCAATCAGAGTAGAGATTTAGAACACCAACCAGAATAGAGATTTAGAACACCAACCAGAATAGAGATTTAGAACACCAATCAGAATAGAGATTTAGAACACCAATCAGAATAGAGACAAAAACACCAACCAGAAGAGAGATTTAGAACACCAATCAGAATAGAGACAAAAAACACCAACCAGAAGAGAGATTTAGAACACCAATCAGAGTAGAGATTTAGAACACCAATCAGAATAGAGATTTAGAACACCAATCAGAGTAGAGATTTAGAACACCAATCAGAATAGAGATTTAGAACACCAATCAGAATAGAGATTTAGAACACCAATCAGAATAGAGATTTAGAACACCAACCAGAATAGAGATTTAGAACACCAACCAGAATAGAGATTTAGAACACCAATCAGAGTAGAGATTTAGAACACCAATCAGAGTAGAGATTTAGAACACCAATCAGAATAGAGATTTAGAACACCAATCAGAATAGAGATTTAGAACACCAATCAGAATAGAGATTTAGAACACCAATCAGAATAGAGATTTAGAACACCAATCAGAATAGAGATTTAGAACACCAACCAGAATAGAGATTTAGAACACCAACCAGAATAGAGATTTAGAACACCAATCAGAATAGAGATTTAGAACACCAACCAGAATAGAGATTTAGAACACCAATCAGAATAGAGATTTAGAACACCAATCAGAATAGAGATTTAGAATACCAATCAGAATAGAGATTTAGAATACCAATCAGAATAGAGATTTAGAACACCAATCAGAATAGAGATTTAGAACACCAATCAGAGTAGAGATTTAGAACACCAATCAGAGTAGAGATTTAGAACACCAATCAGAATAGAGATTTAGAACACCAATCAGAATAGAGATTTAGAACACCAATCAGAATAGAGATTTAGAACACCAATCAGAATAGAGATTTAGAACACCAATCAGAATAGAGATTTAGAACACCAATCAGAATAGAGATTTAGAACACCAATCAGAATAGAGATTTAGAACACCAATCAGAATAGAGATTTAGAACACCAATCAGAATAGAGACAAAAAACACCAACCAGAAGAGAGATTTAGAACACCAATCAGAATAGAGATTTAGAACACCAATCAGAATAGAGATTTAGAACACCAATCAGAATAGAGACAAAAAACACCAATCAGAATAGAGATTTAGAACACCAATCAGAATAGAGATTTAGAACACCAATCATAATGGAGACAAAAAACACCAACCAGAAGAGAGATTTAGAGCACCAATTAGAATTGTGATTTAGAACACCAATCAGAATAGAGACAGAGAACACCAATCAGAATATAGATATAGAACACTAATCAAAAAAGAAATATAGAACACCAATCAGAATAAAGATTGAGAACGCCAATGAGAAAAGAGATAAAGAACACCAATCAGAATAAAGATTGAGAACACCAATCAGAATGGAGACCAAGAACACCGATCAGAATGGAGATACAGAGTATATGTGATATGCACACACTGAACAAATATTACTAACAAACACGTGTTATGCAACAAATGACGCCAGCAAACTCAAATGTTCGGATAGAATACATAAATTAGAACAAATAACCGATCTTTGTAAATATACACACTGTATTTAAAAAAACAAAAACAATAATCACGCGACACAACTAAATTGGCAAACTTTTTATTCCAGCTTTATACTGTACATTGATAACAAGACAGATTTTAATGTCTAGTGTCACGTGTGCAGAGGTGCTTAATCGTCGGCAACTGCAATAAAACATATACTATTTCTGTGATTAAGAAATGATTTATTGATGCAAGCAAATATTGCTTCCATTCTCAGGGCAAATTAGTACCTGTCGGAATTGCCAACACTCACGGCGTAGACGTTAACTGTGATGATATAGGTAAGCGAGACGAACGAGAAACTCATCTCAACAGCCTAGCGTAAAATTATATATAGCGATAAAGTGCGGGGAATGAATTATTTGAAGCACGACTCTTATATTGAGTATGCAAGCTTCTAATAAAAAGCTTGTACTTGTTTAATTGGTTTGGGTACACCCCGCCACGCTGTGTGATTACAAACCAGTGCTAACATAATCAATTGAAACGCCAAACTTGCATAATCTCACGGATGATCTCACCAATTTGCCATATATCGCTGACGACTGCGTGACGTGACTGTCTATGCCAGCACTGTATACCTAGCTCGTAATCATGCAAACACACACAGGCAACTCTAAGTCGTAATCAGTAATGTGACCGCGAGTCTTAGATAAGTACATAATTGAATTAATAAATCAGATCAGTTTTCACAAGCTCCGAAAAGAAAGAGAAGCCATGTGTGGTATTTTTGTTTAAATCAAATCATCAAGATAGTAAATGTTGGAGAGATAAACACTTATGAATGATTTCTAAAATGTAAGAATTAGTCATATTGAAAGTAAAATATATTTACAACTGTTGTAGTACCCATTGTTCTGGCCGTTTATGACTGTGCATATATGTAGAACATTTGAAATACAGTATAAATATTTGTCGCTATACATAAGTTTATCTTTACATTGCTGGTAGGTATAGCATGTAATCTCACTGCTATGCCACGTTGGGATCACTGCTATGTTACGCTGGAGTCACTGCTATGTCACGTTATGGTCACTGCTATGTCACGTTATGGTCACTGCTATGTCACTTTGGGGGTCACTGCTATGTCACTTTGGGGGTCACTGCTATGTCACTTTGGGGGTCACTGCTAAGTCACGTTGTGGTCACCGCTATGTCACTTTGGGGGTCACTGCTAAGTCACGTTGTGGTCACCGCTATGTCACTTTGGGGATCACTGCTATGTTATGTTGTGGTCACCGCTATGTCACTTTGGGGTCACTGATATGTCATGTTGCGGTCACTGCTATGTTACGTTGGGGTCATTGCTAAGTCACGTTGTGGTCACCACTATGTCACGTTGGGGTCACTGCTATGTCACGTTGGGGTCACCGCTATGTCACATTAGAATCACTGCTAAGTAATGTTGTGGTCACCGCTATGTCACGTTGGAGTCACTGCTATGTCACTTTGGGGGTCACTGCTATGTCACGTTGGAGTCACTGCGAAGTAACGTTGTGGTCACCGCTATGTCACGTTGGGGTCACCGCTATGTCACGTTGGGGTCACCGCTATGTCACGTTGAGGTCACCGCTATGTCACTTTGGGGGTCACCGCTATGTCACGTTGGGGTCACCGCTATGTCACGTTGTGGTCACCGCTATGTCACGTTGGGGTCACTGCTATGTCACGTTGTGGTCACCGCTATGTCACGTTGTGGTCACCGCTATGTCACGTTGGGGTCACTGCTATGTTACGTTGGGGTCATTGTTATGTCACATTGGGGTCATTCTTATGTTACATCGGGGTTACTGATATACCGCTTTGAAATATATAGGAAAATGCAGGAATACAGTAATAATTGGGCAATGTACAAACTAAGTCATAAACACACACATAAATAAGATAAGGCATAGTGATGAATCTACTAGTTACTAACAACTACACGAACATATACATTGGCGCTTTTATCCGACTGTTTACTGGCGTTCCTGACGCCATGCATGATTGTCTGCGTCACCACAATTATATTCACTATTTTGCATATGTATGTAAGAGCTAAAAATAAAATAAAATATGATAAATTGGCTTGAATGACACGAATGTCTCACAACCACGTGCGGCGTTACAGTGTGATTAGACGTATTGTCGTCACATATAGGGCGTGACGTTTTATGTCGAACATACATAAAGCGGGAGAGACGTCACCTGCGCTTGCGTCAGTCCCTCAACAGGACTGTGGATGGCCATAGCGTGTCATTGTTTACAAACAAGCGTCTACCCATGAGCCTTTGCGTTTTTAGCGTGTGTTGTTATCATCGCTTGAGACTCAATTCCCGTGCGTGCGCAGGTGACGACCACCCCGCTTTAAATGTAAAGCGCCTTGTGAGGGCATTGACGTCATTAATTACGGTTATAATCCGCGTAGAGTGGTAGGCAAAATTACATTCTGTATTCTTGTGCATGTAAAAATATTTTACAATACCCAGCACACAGTGATGGATCTCACTTCCGGTCTGAATAATTAGAACCATGAGTTCTAAAGAAAGTCATGATATTGTGATATATATTCCAAGTTATGACAATCTATTATTGTGGCGTTGTCCGACCCAGGGTGGGATGGGTTAGAGGTGGCGTGGCGTTTAATAATTTTGGAATATTCGGAACCAATTTAATATTATATTGTTTACCTGATAGCATTTCTTATTCTGGTCTTATAATCGCAAATCGTAGCGTAACAGTCGAGATGAGGAAGGGGTGGGACGGTGGGAGTTATATATCACCTTTGACTGGTGTGGGATATATAGGGTGATACGTAGAACGTAATGATACCCAGTGAAATATCATTTCAACTAGTTTATTAAATAAGGCAGAATTAAAATAATATACGGGGAAAAAATCCTTCCGGCTTTAATACTTAGCACAGTTCTTCTACGCCCTCCCAGAGTTTTTAATGGCCCACTCTAACAACAAGGTTATATGCCTGTGGGAACTTTTATTTTATTATGGCTTGTCCTGCTGTCAATCAGTCTGAAATTGGGGAATTCCTAGCGGACTTCTTGATTTGCAATAGTGAGTTAGGGATTCAAAGTTATCAGTTCTCTCCTCCCCATTTTTATCAACGGATACAACCTGGGTTACGAGAGGTTAAATGGATTCGCGTAGAGAGCTAGTCTTTTTGTGCAATACACAAACTCCGTCATTTTTCCAAAGCACTATAGAATAGAAAGAAGGGAAATGTACAATTATGTTAAGTTGAGTTCCAATGGAACCTAAGGGTAGAAAATCATCATATCACATACCAAATAGCTGACTTTGCAAACTTTGCGAATTGTCAGAAAGCCAACAAACGCGGAGAATACTAAATTATTTAAATTCGTTATATGGTGTACTATGTATGAAGTCATGGTCACATACTATGCCATACAACGTTATTAAACTGCACTAAGCAGAGTTTAGTTTCTCATACTACGGCATATGCAATCCTTTTTTTAGAGGGCAAAGTTTAACACGTGTTTGAACTGGGTGTAGTTTAGTTTTTAAACATAAACTGAACTGATCGCCTTGAACTGTCCGGCTGACTGCGAAAACTAGTTTTATTTGATGGTTCCTGCTGAAGATTTGCGTTGGTAGAACACAATTAGAAAATAATAATAATAATCCCTAGATTTCGGCACCATATTTTACAACAAACATAATCATACTTTCACATAGCTTGAAATGCCCTGTGTAGAGTAAAACTACTAATGTTTTGATCACACCAAATATTCTACCAACTGCCTTCCTAATTTGATCTGCGAGTGTACCAACCGCTTCGCTCCATATGTTTCTACTCAATATGATATGAACGAGATAATTGAATTGAAGATGTTCTCCCTTGGAAAAACAAAACACTTTCCAGATTTTGTTCATTCCCTCCGTTTGAATACAATGTGATTTACTCATGTTAACTGACAATTTCACGGTGAACAACATGTCTCTTGCGGTGAAAGTAACCTTTGCAATTCAACTGTATTGTTACGAGCATAGACATAACGTAGGCATATGAAAGCGCAAACAAGTCCTACATGTCAGGTTATACAAACTAATTAACTAAACATTTTTCATCATACCCTGCTAACTGAAGTTAATTAAGGGTTTTACACTGTTCACTTGTTTGCATGATTGCTTCGAAGTTTGTAGACTTGATTTACGACGATCAAATTTATATTCCAATGCAATTCTCTGCAATTATCCAACGCAATTCACACATTATGTAGTACGCAACTGTGTTTACTGTCTCGGTGAACACTAGAGATTTATGTTTTCAGGAGTCACTTTACCATGTAAACTTCACAACTGACTTCCCACTTGATGAATGTTTATAAATCCAACATGGCAGTCTAAGCAGTTCCAAAAGACAGCGTGCATGAACTCAGTGTAGAATTTACGGATTACAAATGTAAGGCAAGTTTTGCAAAGTAGGCACGTTATCGAAAGGAAACCACCCGTAAATTGATACATAAGTAATGTTAACAAATGCGGTCTCTTGTGACGTCATACTCACTTGTCATACTCGCAATACAGTTCTTTCTTTCAACATACACTCCACTTGGATAAGGTTCCTCCTTAGTGATGATATCATACCTGAGAAACTGCTAAAAAAATCAATGTTAAAACCAGCGAAGTATTCAATAATGTCTGACTAAGAGACGCTTTTTACAAACTGGACACAGTGACCTTTGTGATTAATGCTGATTCAAGTTAGTGAGTTCTTGCCATATCCATTCTAATCACTGTGGTCATTGAGCTTGCCTTTGGCCTACGTCGTATTAACCTTGTTATATGACCGTGGCACTCTTTGTACGGTTATCTAATGTTATCACATTCATTTTCAACTCTTGAACATTCTGTGTTCTTGAACATTCAACTGACAGACTTGGACTGATAACTCGTGCAATTAAATACTCACTATAGATACATTTTAGATAGAAACAGAACCGTCAGTAAAAACACTGACCAGTTTCATCAGACCCATCAGAAATATCAAATCAACTGTGTTTTGGTCTCTATTTGATTCATGGCTTGATCTTTGTTTCAACTTTATACTCACCCATTTTTTTGCAGCTTTTACTATCTTATTGTCATTGTTTTACTTGTGACATAATCTAAAAAGTGTCTGTCTTATGTAATTTCAATAATGTACTGGATTGGTATGTCTGGTGTAATTTCAATTAATGTAATTTCAATAAATGTACTAGATTGGTATGTCTGGTGTAATTTCAATTAATGTGATTTCAATAAATGAACTAGATTGGTATGTCTGGTGTAATTTCAATTAATGTGATTTCAATAAATGAACTAGATTGGTAAGTCTGGTTCAAACTGGTGCAAATATACCTTCTATAGGTCCATGATGATTAATGCTTCACACCAGAATCCAATCCAACACTGGACATTGCCCACCTTCCGGTCATATCCGAGTTTGTTTTGCACTTGAGACTTCTAAAATAACTTGAAGCACACGTCAATATACATTGGCTATAGTTTTTTCGGACTGAAATATAAACCACACATCCAAGGCAGTACATGCTTTCTGTACGAACATTTGACAATATGGTGAATACCTATGTTGTTTGCAGTTATTCATAAAAAACTAATGTAGAGGCAAATACACCTTCCTGTATGTATAATCACATTATATTAAGCAAAGGTCAATTCATCTGCTCCTACAGTTTTTTCAGAATTGAGCATAGACTCCATAGACGAGAGATAAGACACATGCAAAGTACACAAGAATGTTTAGTGTACCTGCTAGGTTAGATTTATAATTGGTTTACCTTAGGTTACGGTATCAATACAGTCTTGGTTTCACATTCTTCAAACACCCTGTACCTCAAGGTGCCCAAAAACAGATTCGCATAATTTGCAAGGCTCTACGTGAATAATGAAAAGTATTATTTGGTTGTACAACGTTCTGTCAGAATGTTTTTGCTGAAGGACTATGCACCAAACGTCACCATATTCCCCATCTTGACATATTAAAAAAAATGTTTTGTTTTGTATATTTCCGATTTGTCAGCTCAAAGATTAGTTTAACAAATGATTAAAAACCTAATGGAATACAGATTCTGTAACAGAATATAGCCAACTAACTGAATTGCACAAAACTGACGTGCGATTCTACAATTCCAAAATAGGTTATAATAGTCTTCACACTATGCACATAATGGTGACTCAATGAGATTCTGAAAACAGAAGTTACATTAGATGATGAAAATTTCATAGAGGGTTTGTACTGCAAATTCTTTACCTTCAGATCATTGATGATTCTGTAAGGGAATATGTGTAAGGCTTTCTTATCGCAATTGAGAGGGCCAGCCACAGAACTCACACTGGACAGGGGGTTCTTTCACTGCTAGTATGGGGTAGACAAGACAATAGTACTGGAAATGAAATACACGTACACCAAAATATCAAGTTAAAGCTCTTGGCTTTAATACCTCTCAAAATAATTACAAGAAATAAAGCACAGAAAAATACAATGAATAAAATCACTAAAATAGGGGATTGCTTATGGAAGTGTGCATTGGTGGTAACTCACAGTTCAAGGATGTATTAATGGGCGACAGTCAATGGCTTCTGCAACACAACAACGAAGATGTCCAGGAGCTCGCAGAGGAACGCTGGTATTCTGGAGGGCACCGCTGAAAGCAGGAGATCGCAGAGCAGTTCATACAAGTCTCTCAGAATGGTGGTTTTAGCCTGTAATATCGTATCGTAGCAGAAAACAAGTTGAAGTGACGGACATCAAGTTGAAATGATCCACCAAACTGTCCTGAGTCTGTCCAATTTATAGGCAGTGACACCACCTGGGTTTCCACATAAGCCAATCAGAATGTGATCTTGCTAGCAGCTATGTCACGCAACTCAGTAGATCATAAACATCCTTTGTTATTCAAATAACAGCACACCTGGTAGATTCCAATTCTCCTTCCAAAGTTGTAAACACCCTTTGTTATGTAAATTACAAGCACACCTGGTAGAACCCACTGTCCTTTCAGAGTTGAAACAAGTATGACCTGTCAATCACCTTTATGACAGTTATCACAATACACACCATTTCTTCCCATGATTCCATGCACACTTCTATTTGCAGGGTTTGAGGTAATATGACAAAACATGAAATAAAGAATGATGACAAATATATATAAAGTTTCCCCATGGCTGATTTTAATTGAAAAGTAAAAAATATACTAAATATACACATCATCATGTTGTATAGCACACTATTCGTAGGTTCATGCATTTTATACTTAACCTGCATTCATGCTGTACGAACTTGTTTTAAAACTAGAATACAAAAAGTCAATTATTGTACGGTGCTGTTTTGCAATGTTATATACATGGACCATGGAAAAATCAAAATTTACTGATTGAATGTTATAAAATCTATTACAAAAGAAATCATTCAATCACCATATAAACCTGGGAATCTAAGCAGCTTTAAAAGAATCGTGGAATGCCCTCGAATTAGTTAAGCCGAGGATGTCATTATCATGCGTGATGTAAACTGCGTTTCTTTGTGACCCAATCACGTTTACTTCCCAAAAAAATGAAAACGTCAAGCTTTCATACATTTAAAAGAAATGCCCATTGGATGAGGAGAGTGTCTTAAAAAGATGTACAAACTGAGCAATAACGAATGATTTGACTATAATAATTTTTACCATACAACGTTAGAAAAAACAGTAATTCAATTTTGTATCTTAATCAAATCGTACAACAGAAGCAATAGAAACACGGTTTCTACGTTTCATCCATGTATAACATGGTTTTCATGAAGTGATTGTTATACCGCCCTCTGGTAACTCTATGGGTTATAGGTCTTGTGTACACGCAGGTAGATATTCCCAAGGAGATACATGTTATCTCTTTTTAATTGTACTGTATGTACGTCATTTTTTAACCTGAATGTAAACAGATTCAATGCCAGGAGGGAGGTTTTCTTCCATGTTCCTTTAAGCAGAGTGTCAGCATCCTTTATTCTATGTTTTGTTTTTATATTACCCCAAACCTTGCAAATAGAAGTATGCATGGAATAATGGGAAGAATCGATGTGCATTACCGTGTGATAACTGTCATAAAGGTGATTGACAAGTCATGTGTCACGTGTTTACCACTTTGGAAGGACAATTTGAATCTACCAGGTGTGCTTGTGATTTACATAATAAAGGATGTTTATGATCAACTGACTTGCCTATGTGCGACAGCTGCTACTAAGATCACATTCTGATTGGCTCATGTGGAAACCCAGGTGTTGTCCATGAATTCGAGCTATTTATGTCTATAAATTGCACAGACTGAGGATTTTTAGGTCCATCATTTCTACTGTGTACCCTGTGTGTTCCTGCTGTGATATTGTGAGACAAGTGATACAGGCTTCAATCATCATTCTGTGAGAACTGCTCTGCGATCTTCTCCTTGCAGTGGTGCCTTCCAGAACAACAGCGTTCCTCTGCAAGCAAGACTCTTATATTTCTTCATCGTTGTGTAGCAACTGTCTGTCATCAATTTCCACACCCAAGGAACTGTGAGTTATTTCCGATGCACATCTCCTCCCTATTTTAGAGAATTTATGCATTGGATCATTCTGTGCTTTGTTCTTTTATTAATGTGAGAAGTATTAAAGCCAGGAGCTTTAACTTGATATTTTGGTGTACGTGTATTTCATTTCCAGTACTATTGTCTTGTCCACCACATTCTAGCAGTGAAAGAACCCCCTGTCCAGTGTGTGTTCTGTGGGTATCCCTCTCAATTGCAATAAGCAAGCCTTACTTTGTGACAGAGTCAAGGTTACAAAGCAGGTATTTCTAAATTATTTGGCTAGATATTTTAATGAGTTAATAGTGAAAATATTTTAATGATTTCAATTTCGTATTTATTTTAATATTTTAGAAACTTTTGTATTATTGTAAATGTTGGGTCTGTTTTATCATTGTATTTAGTTATATATCATGTTATTTTTATTATTTGTTTGCTTTTATCACACTTGTAAGTGGTAGCCAATGAACTGTTAATAAATGCGCTGACATATTATAGTGCCTATATTGTGGTATATGATAGAAGGAATACTTCTTCACCTGTCAATTTCAAATGTGGCATCTTTATATGGAAATGCTTTATTGGCAAATACGCATTATTATAATAATTTACAAATTGGTGGTTAAGTAGGTATAATTGTGAAGATCATATCATTTATATATTGTTAAATTGTAATTACAATTCGTTCTGTGATTCTAATTTTCTCACAATTTCTTATTGTAATCTCCAAAGCTCAACAGCAATAACACAAAAGATATTTTGATAATGGACAGCCTGACCGAACGACTAGATTTTTGTAATATAATGCGTACCCAATTCACAAATGATGGATCCAAACAAATAATTCAATCTGTTATTAATAAGCGCTTTCTCAAACTCGGCGATGTGTTCCTGCTGTGATATTGTGAGACAAGTGATACAGGCTTCAATCATCATTCTGTGAGAACTGCTCTGCGATCTTCTGCTTTCAGTGGTGCCTTTCAGAACAACAGCGTTCCTCTGCAAGCAAGACTCTTATATTTCTTCATCATTGTGTAGCAACTGTCTGTCATCAATTTCCACACCCAGGGAACTGTGAGTTATTTCCGATGCACATCTCCTCCCTATTTTAGAGAATTTATGCATTGGATCATTCTGTGCTTTGTTCTTTTATTAATGTGAGAAGTATTAAAGCCAGGAGCTTTAACTTGATATTTTGGTGTATATGTATTTTATTTCCAGTACTATTGTCTTGTCTACCACATTCTAGCAGTGAAAGAACCCCCTGTCCAGTGTGTGTTCTGTGGGTATCCCTCTCAATTGCAATAAGCAAGCCTTACTTTGTGACAGAGTCAAGGTTACAAAGCAGGTATTTCTAAATTATTTAGCTAGATATTTTAATGAGTTAATAGTGAAAATATTGTAATGATTTCAATTTAAATTCGTATTTATTTTAATATTTTAGAAACTTGTGTATTATTGTAAATGTTGGGTCTGTTTTATCATTGTATTTAGTTATATATCATGTTATTTTTATTATTTGTTTGCTTTTATCACATTTGTAAGTGGTAGCCAATGAACTGTTAATAAATGCGCTGACATATTATAGTGCCTATATTGTGGTATAGGATAGAAGGAATACTTCTTCACCTGTCAATTCCAAATGTGGCATCTTTATATGGAAATGCTTTATTGGCAAATACGCATTATTATAATAATTTACAAATTGCTGGTTAAGTAGGTATAATTGTGAAGATCATATCATTTACATATTGTTAAATTGTAATTACAATTCGTTCTGTGATTCTAATTTTCTCACAATTTCTTATTGTAATCTCCAAAGCTCTACAGTAATAACACAAAAAGATATTTTGATAATGGACAGCCTGACCGAACGACTAGATTTTTGTAATATAATGCGTACCCAATTCACAAATGATGGATCCAAACAAATAATTCAATCTGTTATTAATAAGCCTATCAAATGCTTTCTCAAACTCGGCGATTAAAATCAGCCCGGGTAAATCTTCTTTCTCGTCAATATCAATAATTTCCAGAATACGACGGATATTATACGCTATAAATCGTCTCTGAATAATCCCCGTTTGGTTGGTCTTCATAAATCATATAAGAAATAAATTGTTTGGCTCCCAATGAAAGACAGCAAAGCAAAGTTACTGTCCGACAGATTTCCAGAAATACTGAAATAGTCTCCACAAGCATCTTGTTTGAGAAGTAATGTTAAGATGCCTTTCCGTTCAGTGCTCACATTCAAACGAATGATTAAAACACTCAATGCCATCTAAGCCGAGAGAATTGCCAGTATAAAATAAATTAATAGCTTCAATCAACTTCTGTTCCATATATTAATAAAAGCCTCAGTTGTCTACCTGTAAATTACTTAGTATACACATCAGGGAAATAATCAGTGAAGCCATTTTCCGGTGCTATACTTTTCTCTCCATAACCGTAAAGATTTGAGAAAAATCTACTGTTCATTTAATATATCCCGTGGACACAGTGCCATCATTGTTTTTACAATTTTGTAACATTTCCCCGTGATTAATATATGTAGAAGGTTTAAAAATATTTATTTTGACGTTTGCCATCAGCAAACCATGAGCCGTATTCGTATGAGACTTACTTCGTGTATGATACTACGTAACAATTCTTTGTGACCATATCTTTCTACCACAATGCCATTCATGGTAATTTGATGACAGTGTCAGCCAATCCTGTTCGAGTATGAGCACATGCGCAGATTGACATAAACGGCAGTAACAGGTACCATGATGAATAGAAAGACATATTTTGTCATAAATGCGTGGACATTTGGGAAAATATATGATTTTCATGTAATCTGTTGACTTTTTCCATTAATACAGTGTATTATCAGCATTCGTATAATCACTGGCCTGGGCACAACAGTGGCGCTAGCCATGGGTTGTAATAATGGCGTCACCTGAAACATAAACCTGGTAAACACTGTCACAGGTAAAAAAATAATGGCGCCATCTGAAACCTAAACACCTAACTGCAGTTAAAGAGAATAATCTGATTAAGACCTGGCCATGGCTAAATAGCATTGAAGTTATAGAAAGAAATATAAAGATAAAAATAAGATAAAAGTCAATTCACTAATCTGTCTGAAAGAAATATTAAAAATATGATTGTAAACAGTGATGAGATTCAATGGAAACAAAAAAATGCAGAGAAATCAAGTCTCGTTCATTATAGAAAATTTAAAACAAATTTAAAATATTGTGAGAAATATTTAAACTCTTTATCCAACTTCAAGGGCACCCAATTAAAATTCAAGGCAAGATCCTGCACTCTTGGTTTGGCATATGAGAAAAGGAAATGGGCAAACTTGGATAATAATGATTGTATCTGTCCATGTTGCAAAAAGGAACCTGAAACACTGGAGCATTTCATATTACATTGTGAATGTTTCTCAGCACAGAGAAAAACTCTAATGGAAGGGATTGAAATGCTCCTATGTAATAAAAATGAAATAAATTTACATAAAGACTTCATAGCAAACAAAGAAGTGCTATGTTTAATCCTGGGTGACAGTACAAGGCAGTATAATTCAGTCCTGTGTGACGAAATTGATACTTTTACAAAAACATTCTTAGCTGATGCCATGGAGAGTAGAAAGAAGTATACAGTTAATATTTAATATTTTTCCAGTGTATTTCTTATATTTTAGTTTTCATATTTTTTTGCTATTTTTAGATGTGTTTGTTGTTGTTATATCTTAGTTCATGTAACTTAGTTTCTTTTTGCCTATCGAAAGTTTTTTCATTAGTCTTTGAGCATAATGTATTTTTTTAATTGGTGCAGCTCCTAATTTACATAGTATTACAAAAGGGAAGAAATAAATAACATGGCCATATGTACCAATGGTGGTGCCACCTGGAACATAATACGGTCATAGGTCACAATAATGTTACCGCCAGAAACGTAAACGATCATAGGTTGTAATAATGACGTCACCTCAAACATATAATGGTCCTTTGATGAACATTTGGACATGGTAAATAAACAAACACGAGGCGTGGACCAACGACTCTGTGTGGTAGATTGTGGAAATGCAGTTCGTCTACACTTTACAGGATTATTCTGTCAGCATATGCTGACGGTAAAATCGTGTGTTTCGTAATACTTCCTTATACAGAGTACAAACATGGCGTAATATGCACTCATCCGTCTCCCTAATGCATCCGTTAAATCATTGCTCGGGGCAAACTGATGCACTAGTCGGAGACAGCATGACTTACTTTACGTGCACTGATTTCACGTACTTATCGTACTCGCAGTTATTTCAGTTTCAACGCTCATTGAATCTAAATAACGGCTTATAAAAAACTGAACAGATGTGAGTTTCACCGGATGGTAGATGACAGAAAATATTGTACTATTTAATGCTTAATTCAATTCATGAGATTGGAATTACAGGAATTAAAATAATACGAAACTACGGAGAGGTGATGCTTAGAAACAGAACAACGTCACCAAGGCAGCTTTCCTGACGCTTTCGTGAGGTAAATAGGAGAACAGACCATTCACCGCGTCTGTATTGCTTTATCCGTAGTCGTCTTCAATAAAACAGTGTTTTGAGAGATGTTGTCATTATTGACATTTTTGTGATGTATATGGTGAAAACATTGTATCTGATGTAGTCAGGCACTTAACGCTCAACGTTTAACATAGTGTCAATATTGACATTTCTTGATGTATGTGATGAGAACATTTTATCTGATGCAGTTATGTGTGAAACGCACACAATAGTGTTAATATTGCCGTTTATTGTGATATATGTGGTTAAAATATTTTATCTGATGCAGACAGGCATTTAACACTTCACGTTAACGCTATTGGCATGTCTTGTGATGCAGGTTGTAAGAACAATTTATCTGATGCAGTCTGGCATTTAACGCTCAACGTTAACATAGTGTCAATACAAACACTATGCAACGTTGTGTTATTCTTTCATCTAACTTCACCTGTTAAATGTTTTAAAATGATTATACACCATGAGCAGATACATTCCTAACGTGCATCGATGTCACAGTTTTTAACTACACAACTGAAATGTAATTGCAGGGATCTACTATGACAGACTGTTTATCACATTCAGATGGAATATCAGAATTTATAAAGATGTCTAATGGTTCTCGTATCAGTGTGAAAGCAAGGCAGTAACTCGATACTTTATGTATAGACATTGAGATGCAGATACCGAACTCTATCAATCTAAGCCAATATAGTGTGTTTTAAAATGAAAATTACTTCTTTTTGTACGACCAGGGATTTAATGTGAACGGAGTTTGGCTCTCCATTTTAATTCCTCGTATTTTGACGCGAAGCATGTGGAGAGGGTGGCATTAGTTACTAGCATGCTAGTTACTATGCTAAGACCTTGTAACATGTTTGTTACATCTAAAATAACTGCTTGTATTACGCGTAGGTCATCGTACAAGTATATAAACATATTAACACGAGTTAGAGTCCCCTGGGATTGGTGCTTGCGTAGTTTCCCACTGTCTAAATTAACCGCTATTGATCATTTGCGGGAACAAACACTGGATATGCTTGTGGTTTAAGAAGGCTTCTATTGAAAACCAAATGTCAGGCTATTCAAGATACAGAAATTAACATAGCTTGTGGAGTAACAGAACAAAATCGAAAAGTGTGAATAATCGAAGGATCAATAATTATTTTATCATTGATTGTATTCCGCGCAACAAGAAGTCATTATTATTTTTCTAATATAATTAAGTTCTAGTATTGTTACATATTTTGCAAAAATATTATTTAGCGAGTATTTAATGTGATAGTTTTGTGAAATTTATACCACCATCCAGTAAAAGTATCATGCCCAGATGATGCAACAGTTGAATTCGTTCCGAGCTTTCTCAACGGTTTACTGTTATCAGCAAAGTGCTTGACTCCATCAAACATCCATCAACAATCAATCGAATCAACACAGTCATGGTCATACGGAAATGATATTACTCACAAGAGATATACACCCGCACACACACACACACACACTTATGACGTCATAGATTGACAGAGTGAATGCATATTCATTAGTACTGTGCTGACGTAAGGTTCAATTCAAGGTTAACTAATCAGCATCACCCAAATCTTCCCATGGCTATTAATTGTACTCTATCAGTCATTATTCACTCGCGATCTTTTCCGTGTTTCTTCTAGTTCGAAGCGGAAATACAGTGTCGAGAAAACAAACAGTGTATTGTAATACGTTTGTGCATCAATATGCTGTGTTGCACTAATTTCACTAACATTAAAACAGTCTACCCCGCGTATGGAATATGGGTTTAGGAGTATGGGACTCTAAACACGTCGTCTAATGTACTAATACGTGATTGACATATCTTGGCCATCTGCCCGGACAATAGTATTACAAAATAAATGTCTTTACGTAGTTCCTGAAGGTTAGCCTTGAATTGAAATAGAATACATTGCCAAATTCACGCATCGTTCTCGTTCAAATTAACACAAGCACGTTTCAATTATTTTTAATGTCAACATTGTCGTCACTTACTTTAAAATTCGAAAAAAAAATAGATTGAATGTCATACACACGTCACTCACGTTGACGTCATCCAGGTAAAGACGTTCAAGTTTATCAGAAACACGACAATGGTAAAGTGGATTGGATTGGTGCGGCGGATAATGATTAAAAGTAGGCACGAAGACAGAAAATAATGCTAATAAAACACGTATTTAATTCACAATACTCACTTGAATTTCAATAATAATATAGCGCCCACTATTTTCACCCACGGGCAAAAACAATATATTGATTGTATTGCAATAATTTGATGTTTCGACTATATCAGTAATACTATTATGTACCATATATCAGTCTGTATTTCATATCGTCCCCTGTATGAATATGAATATTTTCGCCACTGACACATAATAACATGTTAATCTGTTTGATTATTCTCCTTCTAAGAGGGGAAAAGTTATCTCTAACGGTTCAATAATTATAATCACAACAATTACAACTTTTGTGAGTTAATATCTCGCTACATTGACGTATGACCATAGCACATGTCAGTTCAATCCAAATTGAATCAACAGTTTAATACCGAGTACCTATATTAAAACTGAGTTTCGGTTTATCTGATCGAAAATTACATACTGTATATACCTACCATCACTTATGTGACTTAAAATACCCATGTACAGACGGATTTACACTTGCCAAACGTTTCGCAATAAATGGTTGAAGGAAGGTCGTTACTGTCATTACTTGGTGAGAACATGGAGGTATACCGCCATGGTGAGAATAACATAATTAAATATAATTGTGTCTGTTTATTTGTTTGCCTGGTGATTAATGAATATATCATTAACACGTTTCGAGTTGACGACTTGAACAAATACGGTTCAGTGAGCAAGTTTTTCTTTAGTTTACATAAGATTTGCCTTCCCAGGTTGGAAATAACAAAGTTATCGAATACCCAATATTTCTTTTGGCATTTGTTTCGTAGATAGGGTAGAAACAGTGAGCCCTAAATTATCTTTGGCAAGACATGTGTCATAGCTCACAGAAAGCGTATGACACATACAATGCCGAATGATATACAGCCGTAGTTTGCCGTAGTTTGTTCATGGTTAGTTAATGAATGACTACGTATTCGCAGTTTACTGCACACGTGTATGTCGCCACGCACGTAATGTTTGTTTGATAGTAATAATAATAATAGTCTTTATTGAAGTCATATCCTAAAAATGGACATAGATCTAAGTACAATAAAGCATGGTTGTCATTCCATGTCAGAAACATTCACTAGATACACTAGTATAAAAAAAACTAAACTAAACACAACTAAAACAACAAACTTGCCCGAAAATGGGTTAGAAATGCAAATTAATAAAGTAAATGTTAGGATTACTTATTTAGATATCTGTGAGGCAGCTGTTTTTTTTAATTTGCTTTCTCTTATGTTGAAACATTCGTATATATATTTTGCTAGACATTTTAGCATGACAATATTCTTTCTGCCTAGTATGTTGATAAAGCTTGTATCAGTGTTGCCCTAAGAACACTGTCTAATTGTGTTGAGAAGGATCTGTCTTTCACGTTTGTATAACTGACATTTCAACAGAAAGTGCTCTTCATCTTCAATATCATTTGTATTGCATACAGGACAGCTTCTTTCGTCAATTTTATGGTATCTGCCCATTTCAATTTGTAAAACATGTGCACTTAATCTTAGATTGATGATCTGTGTAGTGGGTTATTTACTGTCAGCAGATAATTTTCAAGTCCAAATTCAGTTTTTAATTTTCTATAAGTACGTAGTTTATTTCTGTGGTTAATACCTTTATTGTCATTGTTTAGAGAATCCCAACTGTTTATTTTGAAGTTTGTTTCAAGTGCTGCAGTAATATTATTTATTAGGTATTTGTTCTCATTAATCTTTACATTTTCCCACTCATGTTCCATTTTAAGGTCTTTGAGAATTGTTTTAATACAATTGACCCAATCTTGGCTGTCTGAGTTATCCATATTGATCGCTAATCTGTATGCTTCATTTATGAGGCTGTTTCCAGGCATATTACGCAATCTCAACCAATATTTAAACATCTGTCTGATACAGGTAGTTATTAGGGGGTATCATCCCAATTCTAATAAGCAGGTTTGTGGTTCTGCAGTTTACTTTCAGTATGCACTTTAAGTGCATTTTTTCCATTGGTGACAATAAGTGCATCAGATTTTTATTATGTCACATATCCAAATTTCTGCACAATATGTGAGTATTGGTTTGATCATAGTGTCAAACATTTTCAGATAGATTTTGATGGGAACTTGTGTTTCCGAGTAGAGCATCTGCTTCAGTTTGAAAAATGCCTTAAAAGCCCGGATTTCAAGTCTACTTGTGCTATATCTAGGTTCCCAGTGGTATTTAGTTTTATACCAAGATACATCACCCTGCCTGATGCCTCTTTGCACAGGAAATGTGTCCGTCAGGCCATTTTTGGTTTTCACACAGCCAACAGAATTTTGGTATATGTCTTTTTTGTATCAGCTGCCTTCAGATATATTTTTGAGATTAGTAAACAAGCTTCATTAACTGATTCTTGATTTCCACTGAACTCTTTCCTGTTAAAGACATCAATAAATTTACCAATATTTTTGCTACACAAGGCATTGTTAAAATGTACTTTGGATTCATCGTTCCATAAATAACTAAAGTTATTTTGCTGTTTGGCATTGTAATTGTCATCTTTGGCATCCTGTACTTTGTAGATGCATTAGTTTGAAGGTGAAATGATATCTGACAGTGGCCAGAAAGCGATAAGTTAAGTGGGTGAACATGAAATAAGTTAAATTTCTCAAATAGATAGTTATTTGATATGGTATAATCCATTGTACTGCTACCTCTACTTTGGTGGCATGTAAATTTACCACCACTGTCCCCTATACATCTACCATTCAGAATGATTAACTCAGTGGCCATACAAAGATCAGGCAGAAGCTCACAGTACTGATTCTAAATGGCCATGTCTTGTGACGCCCTCTTTTTGAACCTGATGGCTCAATTGGATACTGTATAATCTGTATAGTTATGCATAAGTAATTCTTGTTCATTTTTAGTTTTAGCGTTGAAATCCCCAGTCAGAATTATTGGCTTTTTTCATATTTGGCAATATCGTTTTCTAGTAGCTGATACAGATTGCACTCTTGCCAAGTGAAAATACTAGACGATAGAGAACTAAATTAAATGTACAGTGTGCATAAAAATAAGTCCTGGTCTAAATTGAAGAATTTTTTGTCGAGTTGTGCCCAAATAAAGTCATGTGAGCTACTATTAACACGCTTTATACCTTTTTTGTATATGTTTTTGAAATAGAGGACTACCCCACCCGAGTTTGAGCGTGTTTTTTTTATGTTTTTGGACCGAAATGAGTGGTAATAATTATAATTTGGTATATCTATGCACGAGTCTGTGTTTATTTTTGTTTCAGTTAAACTAATAAAATCTAAATTACTAATACTATCTATAACGGTGCTGTCACCTAATTTCTTTTCTAAGTTACCAAAAATATTCCAAGTAGAAAATGTTAGGGTATGTCTGCTCACTCCAAAATGTGACATACTCATATAAAAAATGTACAGAAGAATAGAAAAAAAAGCAACAAATTACTGCTTTAGGATACCTGATCCTAGGTCTGTACATGTTTTAAAACAGTTCAGATACTGTCAAACTTATCTTCCAATACAATTCATTATGTTGGTCAACATATCCTCAATGAATTGTTTCTTATTGGTGCCAGAACTGTTCATTCTGTTACGTTGGTGTGTATGTTTGTGGTGATCCATGTGTCTTGGTGTAGTACTAGCGTTAGGTCGTTGGTTCTTTACATGTGAAACTATTGCTCTATAGGTGTAAATCTTCATGTTATATATCAGAAAGTTTGTACCCTTTTTATTGACATGGACTTTGTCTTCAAATAGATATGATTTGATGTTATTTTCCTTATCTATAAGGTTGTGATGGATGTAATAAACATCAGTGGTGGATTTGCAGGTCTCTTGAATTAAATCATTTAGTCTGGATTGGGTGTGGTTGAATGACGCATTTTCAAGTCTTGGCAAAATGCTTGATACAAACACTTTGCAATTTCGATAGGTGTTACGTGTTTCTTTTAAAAGTTCTTCATGTTTTCTATGGCATTCATTGAGTGGTAGTCCTGAATCAATGTCATTAGAGCCTATATGTAACATTATGTTTTATGGATTCTTGAAACTTGATTCTTTGATGTATGATTTTGCTGTGTCAATTCCTTTGCCGCGTAGAACCTTCACAAAGGTTTTTCTAGCTGTAGAGTATTTCTGAGGATCAATATATTTGATTAATGAATCCCCAACAATCACAGTGTTGTGGCTTCCCTTGTTGGAGTATGATACATTATATGCT
Source organism: Saccoglossus kowalevskii (assembly GCF_978046115.1). Taxonomy (NCBI): domain Eukaryota; kingdom Metazoa; phylum Hemichordata; class Enteropneusta; family Harrimaniidae; genus Saccoglossus; species Saccoglossus kowalevskii. The sequence continues at coordinate 10,729,410 of NC_140650.1, read as the reverse complement.
GTTTCAGTTGTTTGTTTATGTGGTGTCTTTTTCTTGTTAATTTTGTTTGCTTGTACTCCTGTATTGGTTCCTGGGGTTACGCGAGTTATTAAGTTTGGTTTGTTACATTCTAAAGTTGATTGTTTCCCATCTCCTTCATTGTCTTCTAGTATGTCGTATTGGTTATGTACAGGAATCATTATAATATAAGAGTCTGCATTCACATTTAATGTAGAAGTGCTGTCGGGATAGTCAGTATTGTTGGTAGTAATGGATGAAATAAAAAGCATGAGTAGAAGTGGTCTGTGAGCTTGCATTATTTCTGTTTTTACTCGAGACACCAGTGTTATTCTTTGGTGCGCAGTCAATACCCTTCAGAATATTCAGAATTTGTGCTTAAGTATTTTGCACTTTGTTCACAAGCTTTCTTATCCCTGTTACTTCACTGTTGGTTTTATTTAGATCACCTTGAATTCTAGCGAGTGATGTTGCTATCTCGTTTGTAAATAAATCTTGGCAATTTGCAGCCAGTTTAGTTCGATTATTTACCTGTGTCTGTATATCCAGTTTATCCTGATGCATGGAGTCCAGTTACACAATTACCCCCAATGAATACATTAGCTATGTAATATACGGCACATGAATTGGTCTTTCCAGCACGTCTTCATAATACTATTCCGAGCAAAAACACTGGCAGTAACCCATTATACTGTTCGTTATGAATTTATTCATTACATTTGGAATACGACTTTTGTTGTTGATAACCCCATAATGACGTTTACCTTGCAGTAACAAGCATATACTATTAAAATTTGCGCAAACATTTGTTAACTTGAATCACGTGACATAACACTATTTGGTGTGGAATACTATTATATAGGATAATGACGTGATGCTCTGTATGTGGGATATCATTCCAGGGAATTCAATTAATTCATATACAGTCATTACAGTTGCGATCACTGTAGGGAATTCTGGAACAGATGACAGAGCGGAACGTTTACAAAACAGTGTCACCATCAACGATATTCTACAAATTAAACGTGAAATGTGTATGTACAAACTGACGCATTCCGTGATGTTCTGAAACGATTTGAGGATAAGATAAGACTAACCAGTACATCGAACTGACTGGATAACGGAATGAATTATTGATGTATAGCGCACGCTATGTATTATCGTTAAGAATATATGCAAAGAATGCAGTACATTCATTTTAAAATCACATATAAGAACAATACATCGTAAACTATGAAATACATGTAATTGCACGGAAGTGTTCAAATAGTGTGACTGTTGATCTGACAGTGAGATACATGATGTAAGTGCTAGTGAGTAATTACACTCTCTGCTAGCCACGCGATGTACTTTTTGCCATACGGTATAATTGAATACATCGTGTTTCATTTTGTAATATTGAGATGACACATGTATGTCAACTTGTTAGTTCAATCTCGCCCACGACATTTCTCCACTTAGCTGCAAAGTGGTACGCGTTGTTGTGGACAAACGTTCGAACTCTTTATATTTGACATAATCAATTTATGATTATTGCAACTGATAGGTAGGTTAGAAAGGTAGGATAACGAAGATGGTGGTACATATCGGTAGGGTTGAACAGGTAGATAAAGCGGGAGATTATGATTATAGGTGGTTTAAGGATAAGTTAGAATTTTGAAGGATTAAGAATAAATTAGGATTTTTGGAGGATTGAATATTAGTTTGATTTTATGTGGGCTGGCGGATTAGTTGGAAATGATTCTGTGAAGACAATACTAAGCGCTTTAGTGAATCTATTATATATATACGTGGACAGAGAAATTAAGACACGACTACATGAGTAAAGTTGACTCTACAGTACTGTTTCGTAAGGTACATGGAGTACCTCACTCATCAAGAGTTAAGACTTTATTAAATAAACCACCGAAACAGACTACGTTAAGCGCTACAGATTTGCATAACAGTGGAGTGGGTTTACGATATTAAAACTACTTGTTGCATAGCAACGATTTGGCTCTGTGTCTAGAGGAAGAAATAAGTTCATTTTTTAAAATTAAACTACAGTAATGTGGTTGGAAAATTATAATATATTTCTCTCTAATGCATAAGTTGCAACGTTTGCTTGAAGTATTATATAGTGCAGCACGCGATAACACTCTCCATTTAATGTCATAATCGATGTTATTGTCTTTTAATGACCAAGCGTATTTACTGAGCTCTGTTGCATTTCTTAATGATTGGTTGCGTAGCGATGCTGTGTGTCGTCTGTACCGGGTTTTAAATTCATTTCCTGTTAGTCCCACATATGTTTCACACTTGTCTTGCCGTCTGATATTAGCTTGGTAAACCAAGGCCGATTGTAAATAATTTCCGTCTAAGGGACATGCAGATTTCTTACGGCAGTTACATAATCTGTTAATCCATGGAGGTAAAAAGAGATCTTTTTACCTCCATGGTTAATCTAAATTTAAATAGTAAGTTGGTTTTTTTTTGATTGCAGATTATTTGTTTTACGTTATTCGTACAACTATAGGTTAATTTGATCATGGAGCTCCATGATTTGATGGTGCTACGGCTGAAAATTTTCCTGAGTTTGTTTCCCTGTTGGAAACACCTATCAACCAGGGCGAAGAATCTTCTCCCAGAGCCAAATCGTTGCTATGCAACAACTAGTTTTATATCGTAAACCCACTCCTGATGAGTGAGGTACTCCATGTACCTTACGAAACAGTACTGTAGAGTCAACTTTACTCATGTAGTCGTGTCTTAATTTCTTTGTCCACGTATGTAAATCTGCTCTACAAACCCATCGTTTAGTATCGAGCACTCTTACCTGGAATAATCGACTACCTATATATATATATATATATATATATATATATATATATATATATATATATATATATATATATATATATGTACACGGTAATTGAGGAATTAATACACAACTACATGAATATTGAAACTCGACAGCACTGTTTCATAAGGTACAAGTACTTCACTCATCAGGAGCGTTATAAATTAATTAAAAATAAAAAAAACGTACAGGTTTAAGTGTTACATAATAAGGCTTTTGATCTGTGTTGGCATGATGATACGAGTTCATTTCATTTGTTCAGTGTGGAGTGGTGAGGTTTAACAATTATGATAAATGTTTCCTTCAAGCATACAATACATCGTTTGCTGGAGCTACTGTACGGGCTACCACGAGCAAGAATTTTCCATGTTATTCTATGCTCAATATTTTTTTTCTTTGAGTGACTAAACATGTTTACTTAGTTCTGTCGCATTTCTGATTTCTGATCACGAAATGAGGCAGTGTGGTTTCTGTACCTTGTTTTGAATTCATTTCATATGTACAAAGTATACAGTGCAATAATAATAATAATCATTTGAGAATACGGTTTGGCAGGCAGACATACCGGTAGGTAGCAAGGCAGGTATATGCAATATATAGGTAGGTTGGCATGTATGCGGGTAGGTAAGTAGACTAGTTAGTTGGTGTAAGGCAGGGATAGAATGGGGTGATTTAGAATAGATTGGTCTATTACGGATAAGTTTGAATTTGAGTATGAATTGGAATATAGGTCAGTTGAGGATAACTTGGAAAATAGGGGGGTTTGAAATATGGAATATGGTGGAGTATAGATGAGAATATGGGGAGTTTAGTATAAACTGGTATAAAGGTGGGTCAAGTATAAACTGGTATAAAGGTGGGTTGAGTATAAACTGGTATAAAGGTGGGTCAAGTATAAACTGGTATAAAGGTGGGTTGAGTATAAACTGGTATAAAGGTGGGTCAAGTATAAACTGGTATAAAGGTGGGTTGAGTATAAACTGGTATAAAGGTGGGTCAAGTATAAACTGGTATAAAGGTGGGTCAAGTATAAACTGGTATAAAAGTGGGTTGAGTATAAACTGGTATAAAGGTGGGTCAAGTATAAACTGGCATAAAAGTGGGTTGAGTATAAACTGGTATAAAGGTGGGTCAAGTATAAACTGGTATAAAGGTGGGTCGAGTATAAACTGGTATAAAGGTGGGTCGAGTATAAACTGATATAAAGGTGGGTTGAGTATAAACTGGTATAAAATTGGGTCAAGTATAAACTGGTATAAAGGTGGGTTGAGTATAAACTGGTATAAAGGTGGATTGAGTATAAACTGGTATAAAGGTGGGTCGAGTATAAACTGATATAAAGGTGGGTTGAGTATAAACTGGTATAAAATTGGGTCAAGTATAAACTGGTATAAAGGTGGGTTGAGTATAAACTGGTATAAAGGTGGATTGAGTATAAACTGGTATAAAGGTGGGTTGAGTATAAACTGGTATAAAGGTGGGTTGAGTATAAACTGGTATAAAGGTGGGTTGAGTATAAACTGGTATAAAGGTGGATTGAGTATAAACTGGTATAAAGGTGGGTCAAGTATAAACTGGTATAAAGGTTGGATGAGTATAAACTGGTATAAAGGTGGGTTGAGTATAAACTGGTATAAAGGTGGGTTGAGTATAAACTGGTATAAAGGTGGGTTGAGTATAAACTGGTATAAAGGTGGGTTGAGTATAAACTGGTATAAAGGTGGGTCAAGTATAAACTGGTATAAAGGTGGGATGAGTATAAACTGGTATAAAGGTGGGTTGAGTATAAACTGGTATAAAGGTGGGTTGAGTATAAACTGGTATAAAGGTGGGTTGAGTATAAACTGGTATAAAGGTGGGTCGAGTATAAACTGGTATAAAGGTGGGTCGAGTATAAACTGGTATAAAGGTGGGTCGAGTATAAACTGGTATAAAGGTGGGTCGAGTATAAACTGGTATAAAGGTGGGTCGAGTATAAACTGGTATAAAGGTGGGTCGAGTATAAACTGGTATAAAGGTGGGTTGAGTATAAACTAGTATAAAGGTGGGGTGAGTATAAACTGGTATAAAGGTGGATTGAGTATAAACTGGTATAAAGGTGGGTTGAGTATAAACTAGTATAAAGGTGGGGTGAGTATAAACTGATATAAAGGTAGGTTGAGTATAAACTGGTATAAAGGTGGATTGAGTATAAACTGGTATAAAATTGGGTCAAGTATAAACTGGTATAAAGGTGGGTCGAGTATAAACTGGTATAAAGGTGGGATGAGTATAAACTGGTATAAAGGTGGGATGAGTATAAACTAGTATAAAGGTGGGGTGAGTATAAACTGATATAAAGGTAGGTCGAGTATAAACTGGTATAAAGGTGGGTCGAGTATAAACTGGTATAAAGGTGGGATGAGTATAAACTGGTATAAAGATGGGTTGAGTATAAACTAGTATAAAGGTGGGGTGAGTATAAACTAATATAAAGGTGGATTGAGTATAAACTGGTATAAAGGTGGGTCAAGTATAAACTGGTATAAAGGTGGGATGAGTATAAACTGGTATAAAGGTGGGATGAGTATAAACTGGTATAAAGGTGGGATGAGTATAAACTGGTATAAAGGTGGGTTGAGTATGAACTAGTATAAAGGTGGGGTGAGTATAAACTGATATAAAGGTAGGTTGAGTATGAACTGGTATAAAGGTGGGATGAGTATAAACTGGTATAAAGGTGGGATGAGTATAAACTGGTATAAAGGTGGATTGAGTATAAACTGGTATAAAGGTGGATTGAGTATAAACTGGTATAAAGGTGGGTCAAGTATAAACTGGTATAAAGGTGGGATGAGTATAAACTGGTATAAAGGTGGGATGAGTATAAACTGGTATAAAGGTGGGATGAGTATAAACTGGTATAAAGGTGGGATGAGTATAAACTGGTATAAAGGTGGGTTGAGTATAAACTAGTATAAAGGTGGGGTGAGTATAAACTGATATAAAGGTAGGTTGAGTATGAACTGGTATAAAGGTGGGGTGAGTATAAACTGATATAAAGGTAGGTTGAGTATGAACTGGTATAAAGGTGGGATGAGTATAAACTGGTATAAAGGTGGGTTGGGTATAAGCTGGTATAAAGGTGGGTCGTGTATAAACTGGTATAAAGGTGGGTCGAGTATAAACTGGTATAAAGATGGGTCGTGTATAAACTGGTATAAAGGTGGGTCGTGTATAAACTGGTATAAAGGTGGGTCGAGTATAAACTGGTATAAAGGTGGGTCGTGTATAAACTGGTTTAAAGGTGGGTTGAGTATAAACTGGTATAAAGGTGGGTCAAGTATAAACTGGTATAAAGGTGGGTCGAGTATAAACTGGTATAAAGGTGGATCAAGTATAAACTGGTATAAAGGTGGGTTGAGTATAAACTGGTATAAAGGTGGGTTGAGTATAAACTGGTATAAAGGTGGGTTTAGTATAAACTGGTATAAAGGTGGGTCAAGTATAAACTGGTATAAAGGTGGGTCAAGTATAAACTGGTATAAAGGTGGGTTGAAAATACCTTGGGGTATAGGAGTGTTGAGGATAAGCTGAAATATAAGTGGCTTGAGAAAAGTAGGTGTGTTTATGACGAGTCGGAATATAGATGGGTGGAGTATAAGTTGGGATACTTGCGGATTAAGGATGAATTGGAATATAAGTGGGGTGAGGTTTAAATGGAATATGGGTAGATCGAGGATAAGTTGGAATATGGTTGGGTTAAGTTGTAAGGTTTGAGAATTTGAGCGGGCTGTGAATAAGTCTAAATTTGGTCGGTTTTAGTCGCGATAGCAAGGAACCACTCTTTATTCGCGACAATTGTATATGGCGACGTATATTCTGAGCATATCAAGTCGAGGCTTCATTTGACATTAGATGTATCATATCATGTAAGAAGCTTACTTATTGATTTAAGTATATAGAAAAAGATGGATTATATTGATCTAGGGAGAATCGAAGAATGAATATAATCTTTTATCTCTATAATTGTAATCATATAATGTTATCTGATTCCGTTGTTTCCGTTGTAAGGCACTTCATGGGTCATCTAACGCTGATATATATCAAACGAATCCCACGTATTAGCAAGTATAATTAATGAAATACATTTTGACAGCGTAATATAGCGTGGCGACAAGGATTACTTCGCATAGTCCTCATTAACTGGTTTTATTCCTAGATTATACATTATATAGAGCATTAGTGGCGATGTAAGTGGGTGCCAGTCACGTCTCCTTTTACTGTATATGCTATAATTGCTAACATTTCTGCTTGTATTACTACACGTACTGCATCCCGGTACTTGATTGGCATCATTTGTACTTGGACGTGGAATTATATTACCGCTATATCGGATGTGATTTTAAAAAGCATGCATACCCTTATTTTGCCTAAGGCCTTTATGGCGCGTAGTTGTGTTCGCAAACGAGATAAACTTTTAAACTTATACCTCAAGTAGTGGAATAATCCTGCATTCAATGGCCTCGTTGACATGGTTCCTGTGTTCTGCATAATTGATCTAGAATGTCACAATGGATTAGTACTAGTATTATGAGAGGCAAGTGTCATAACGTTCGACTGAGCTAAGCTGAGATATTACTAATTCACACCGTGATCACTATCACTGCGACCGTAAGAACAACACCGTCCGCGACGTTGCCGTGAACGCGTGCTACATAATTAACTGCACTGAGTGTATCGTGATTTTACATTAATAGCGATATATAATTGGCCAATGTCAATTGAATCCAATATTCATTATGACGAATTACGCCAGTGCATATTATCATACGTATTATTTTACTAAATGCAATCACGCTGACGAAAGTCTACGTCCGGGCAACGAGTGTGTCGCGTGGTAGTCCGATGATAGAAGCAATAACACCAACCATTTATGGTTATTTCCTTAGACTAAATACACCCTTCTAGTGCATGACGTCATACGGGGCATATAATTCCTTGTACAACAAATACCTTACACATAGCCAAAATATCAAAAATGGTTTATAAACTGCGAAATTTGAGTTCCGGCGACAGTTCTTCATTCGAACTCCACTCACACTCCTGGGGTAATGGAATAGAAACTGGTCATGACTTTCACTGCGATAAGTATTTATTTGAAACTTGAAACATAATTATTTATGCACTGTTTTTAATTTTATTGGTAGACCAATTTTGTATTGCTAGCACAGATTATACAGCTCTGCCGCCTTTAATCGGATTAGCCTGATTACCTTGCAAGACAGACTTCCTGCTGTAGTAAAGAAAGGGGAGTGCGTGAGTAATGTTGTGTCATTTGTAGAATTGCAATTCACTAGGAGACGACGGTTGGTGTTTACAAAGTGCCTATAACGACATCCTTATTCATCAGCTATCTTCATACCTATAATAGCAGTGCCACAGAAGTCGACGGAAACTTCAGATAAATCTGTATCATTTGCTCTGTTCATATGAATGTGTTTCTTTACCTATAATCCACGGCCACTATATCGATTTGTTGAAACATACTACTAATGTTATAAATGAAGGTCATATCACGTGACACGCCTTATCAATCGCGTACTTTATAATATTTCCATTAACAGCAACGTTTGAATCACCAAAAGATAGTAAGATATCACATCCGGGCAATGAACCCTGTATTGAAAGACCGCCAATTTAAATTACAGGCGCATCGGGTAATTGAAAACAAAACAGCAGTATACAAGAATGTGAGAGGACATATCCGCTATAGTGATGCTAATTGGTCGTGTATGAGAATTTGGAAATTGGACATTACGGATGAGTGACCTTCGACAATTTCCGCATATGATGCCCGAATGCCGGGAATGGGTGTTTCCTGTAGTTTAACAAAGCGTCAATAAACGTGTTCAAATCGAAAATGCTTTCTTTGATCTTATTAAATATTCATTTACATGTCACTCTTATACAATGTATATTTCAGGTCACGTGGTCCACTGCAGTCAACTACACTCAACTAACTACCACCTCACTTCACACCATTTCTCACAAATACTTACAGACGATGTCAGCAATGGTGTTGTTCAATGGTATCTTATCTTTGCTGGTACGCAAGAATCGCCATTGACAAATACCAAAGGAAACGTTTGCGTGATGGCTAGTATTTGTCACAACTCTAGCATTGTGACAATTTCTTTAATCATCGCCGAAAAATATGAATAACAACGTACTGGGCATAACATGCTTATCACGTGACTACGTGTAGGTAAATTATTCGATCGATGTTGGATGTCAAGCATCGAACTTGAAAACATATCAATGCCACCGCCTGCATTTTGCACTATTCGATATGTTTTATGCAAAATAACACATCTGCAGTAAGGAAATAGGGGAAGTCAAGGTCGTCAATTTGTAAGGTCGGCATTTGCGTATAGCTGCATGTCTGGTTTCAGTTTCTATTCATTTAAACACGAATGTATACCTGAACACCAATTTGGCAAGGCATTGCGGGGTTACACTCAAAATATCGTTTCGCCATCCGTTATAAGAGAAGTGATTCTTTTCAATATTCGAATCCATCACTTGTTATTGAACCTGAGGGAGGTATTTGCCCAATCTCTTAACAGTGATGAGTTGTCCCTACAGGCGTGTTCACGACTCACTGATTGTCACTGACGTTTGCATTTACCTTCGTTCGAACCTAATTCTAACCTTGACCACAAAATAAAACACATTTTTTATTAATCCGCATATTCCGACATGTCAAGAATGAATAGTATTGTTCGAATCGTATTCAGCATTCGTGTATATTAAAAAGGGATAACGTTATTTGATAACGATCAAACTACATAACCTTGGTAAGGATGGCCAGTGCATTGTTTACACGAAATACAAATAACACGATCATGTTCAATAATTGAATTAATTATTTCATACAGTTTTATTCGTTTACCTTGTTTGTATATGTGTCATTTGATAATAATACAGGCACAGCTCTGCAGCGATGGTTGAGTGCACATCTATTACTGGAGTACATCTGATTACTTACGTGCAGTTAGTTTCATATCATACCTGAATAAACAAAACGACGAATCACTGAATTTGACAAATGAAATGCTCCACAAATGCCGTGATCCCCACCCGCCCAATCAATGGGAATTTCCATTATGCCCACACAAGCAATCTTTTTATTCTCTAAAAAAAAAGAAATCGGAGATATGGCGTCAGTAAGTCTGGGCGTACCGGGAACACCTTTTATGTGCAAAGGTCTGATTAAAAAAAGAATACGCTTAATGCTTCAGCTATTTGGTGAAGCTTTATTTTGGCGATTTAAATTGCAAGTCATTAATTCGTATCACTGCTTTTGATAGTAATCGTGACGGGGAACAAAACTATTGGTAGCTATGCCAGGAGACATGTTGTCATTGAACTTTATACTTTTCAGATTACACTCAAACAAAATGTGTTTTTGGTATGTCTCCGTAGTCGCCTAATCTCATTTATTCCTACGATTGTTGCGGGTATTACATTTATATTATTGTTTATTCACTTACTCACGCACCCCATTGTATGTGAAAAGCTTTACTTTTCGCTATCACTATAGATTCTATCTTGGGGTGATCAATTTTAATCAATTCGATCAGATAAAAATGTTCCAATTCATTTGTGTCAGCCGTTACTTAGGGAATTGCTGGTTTATTCAAGTCACAACTGTGTACTTCAAATCAATACAGACAGTTACATTTCACTCCGTTCTTTCTCCCTCAAGAAAGCACTGACTTTCTGGCAAAATAGGTTTTGCACACAAGAACGTGCGAAATTATTTATGCGCATGCGTGGAATTTTTCATTCGAGTAGAACGATTCATTGTTATCTTGTAAATTGCGATTCCGTGCCTTTTATCACCTCTGATCTCAAATTAGCAGGTTCCATAGATGCAGTCAGCGTATAATCACTTGAAGACTCTTATGAGTAAGAGAAACCAATCTAAGGAACTTTGAAGAAGTCTTGTCAAGTAGTGAACGTAGGAAGAGTACGCTGCTCCACACAAGCTACAGTTAATGCTATATTCATGATAGGAAAACAAATATCATTGAAATCCAGTTACTGAGTTTGTGTGACTAGCCAGTTATAGTTGAACTTATTTTGGATGTAGCCTTATCTATAGACGTTTATCGTGATAATACAGAATACCCAACGGCCATTGCCTGAAAGACAAGATTATCATTTAATTATCTGATATGTTTTGAAAATGAACTTTGAGATTTTTATACTACAACGTTATTTACAACTTGAATTTCAAGGCAAAATAGTTAATCGCTGGCTGTCGTCTGTGATTGGAAATATAAAATATATACTAATCTCTGAACTGAACTCTGTCTTGAACAGACTCGTATATGTTGGTTTTGGTGAAATCATCTACAATTCGTGAGCGTGTTTTTATCTGTGTGTTGATACGTATAGCAAGACTGACTTACAATCAATTTACACACTCAGCTTTTTAATATTTAACGACATGGGAAGAGGATTTTCAATATAACATTTGTATTCTTTTGATATAGCAAATGCCTACTTATATAAAATTTATAGCACTGTGATAGTAAGAACAATTAATATTTTCAAAATTGTCAATATTAGTGAAAATAGAAATATTAGGAAAGGAAATTTTTAATATTTAAGCAATTATCCAATACAAATAGTAACAGCGGAAATAATAAATTGTCTTAACTCGAATTGCAGTGCAAGACTACATATTTCGTACAATTCTCCTAGCGACGAAGTTACAAAAACATCATACAGCCAGGAACAGGGTGTTCTGTTCAAGATCAAGATCTGATCGGGTGTTCAGTCGTACTACATTACTGGAACTGTCATAGTTGCTTTGCAAGATAATTGGTTACAAAACGACATGTCTTAGATGTCATTATTGCTAAGTAATTGAATGCACCATTACAATATGCGAGAAAACAGATCACACCGTGAACACAAATAAGTTATTTGTCGGTTCGCAAATAATTACAAACATATGTCATACCCATTATTATTTGCAAACAGATACAGCCTATTTTATATCTTGAACATCAACTACAGATTCCATGCCCATAACTGTTTACACATATATGCATTCTACTCTGCCCCTTTTCAGACACATGCAATACCTCAACTTTTCACAAACATACCTAATACCTTTTATTTATTTATTCACAAACGGGAAACACCAAATTTAAACAGATGCTATACCTATAACTTCACAAACGTATAATATACTAATATCTATAATGCACCCGATCGTCTCACAAACACAAACATTGGAGGCGGAATGTTAATTCATAACGCTTCTATCACTGTATATCGCAGTCAAAATAGAAATACTGTCACTGTGACGCCATAAGTTACAGCGTGCCGTAACTTTCCGGTATTTTACTGGGTATTTTCATCCTACCATATTAGGAAATGCGAATTCCAAATATGGAATTATTACGCGCGAACGCGTCCTCTAATAATAAAAACAAACATGGCTGTCACCAGGGTTTGACCGGACTCCACACAAAGAATTTTGCTGATTCTGTTCTACTTTTTCTTTGGATTTCAGCATTCCTTTGATGTATCATTGGGAACAAATAATGTATAATAATATTGCGAGGATACCGAAAATTATGCACTCAGACAATACGCGGTAGCTTTACTGTCTTCGTGCATACTTTTCGTTATTCTCGTAATAACCTCATATAAGTATATATTATACTTTGGATCAGAGCAGTTCTAATTGTACCGAAGTTAAAATAAATACTGCAAAATTGTGTGTGTATTTTCGGGATTGGCTATGTAAACCTGAATTGTGTGGGTTTTACGCTGCATTTCGTAGTTATCAACATTTGTCTATCTTGTGTTTTGTGTGTCTTTTAGGGACGTTTAACTCTAAAGCAAATTTCACTACACACCATGTATATTCATCAGTCTAGTTTTGAAAGCGGAAAACATTATCGTAGTAAACCAATCGATATCAGTATTATCACTTTAAAACAAGTTCCAGCAATGGTCCAATTAGACAATATATAACTGCCTTAATCAATAGTTTTTTAGTAAAATAACATTTGTCTAAACGCTCGACATCCATGGATTAGTTTATATTTAGATTTCTTCATATTCATGGTGGCTATGTTGTGCGATCATTTGAAGCATTGTGATATACATACAGTCAATGACCTATGTGTTGCAGCCTAATGCCTGCAGATATATGGGCAGCTGCTTGCGAATGGGCTGACGATACAATATGCTGAGACTAGATGTTACCCTCGAAATGGCTACAAGTTGCCCCCAACGACCTGCACCACGAGAAACTGACGTTCAGTAAAATGCCGCAGCTCCTTCACCTCATTGATGTTAGTGGCACATTTGCATATTAAGGATGATTTTAAAAGCCTTGAACGGGATCAATGAAATATAGTGGATGCAAAAATCCTCGCGAAAAATCGAAACATGGATAACTAACCAATTTACATAAAAACAGACGCGCCGATATTATAATTTATATGGAAATGAACTCCCATATAAGATGGTAATTATGAAAGCAAATTTGGTTGAAACATCTGACAATATGTTTTGATTTATTTGAGAATATGATTTATTTCCTTGTCGTCAGTGAAAACATGTTGGGAAACCCGAAGACCCAATTTAAAATAAAAACACCATAACCATGTTATTACCCTAGCATTATATCATCGAGGGAGCTGTAAGTCTTTGAAAGTGAAGAAAACCGCAAGTTAATGTTTCCTCTAGTACGCTGCATGTCTCAGGGCATATGTTTAACGTTTTGGACAAAATGGCAATGTTGGCCCCAAGCATTTAAGCTATTAAAATGAGATGTACATCTATGAAATGAAATGGACGTGTATGGTCATATTTCAGAGCGGTGATAAATGTTGCGTCAAAGGGAAAATATCAACGATACCTAACAGCTTTACAACGTTTACCTTGCTCTACGCAGTTGGACTGTCACACTTCAAAGGCAACGCCGCAAAGTCACGTGAGTGGTTATCGGATTTCCTGCCAAGACAGCTGCTTCGGAAAACGCAGATGATTAAAACATCTGCACGATAAGCATAATTTTAGATTTATTTAGGGACTGCGTGGGATGTGTTATTAAGGTGAATGTGTTCTACTATAATATGCCAGCGCAACCTTCAAATTCATGGCCCTGCAAATATCCATAGAAGAGCGAAATGCTGTAAGCTAACTATTAAGTACGAACCAAGCTGTAAATTTCAAACAACATATCTTAACGAATTGCATTATGGGATTTGGAAATTCGTAATACACATAAAGCACATAGTTTCGTGCCACATTAGCACGATGTATTTGCTAAGATATGCAGATTTCCGGGCGACTAGATCTATTATATCGTATTGTATTGTGATTTTCTATTCCAAAATCGGTTTATAATAAATCTTGTTGTTTTTCGAGAAGATTAAAAAAGACTAAATCTGTTAGTACATGCATTCAAATGAAGATGGTGTATCTAAACGTACTATAATGCAACAATCATATTAATAATTACTTTCATTAATTGCAATACTTTCCGAACAACGCATATATTTTATGTCACAGATACAGTACAGTGAAGAGTATTGGGCTACACCTTTTCTCCTTTTTTACATATATTTAATCCATGTAATACTGAGGCAGAATTAAAAAAGAACTCACATTGAATAAAATGTTGATATGTATAGTCAAACAACACCTAGACTGTTGGAAAATAAAATTTTGCTCGGACAACATAAATATATGCTGTGTTACGTAATATATCATAACGTGTTTACCTAATTGATGCCACGAAGGTAATTGTGACATCTAGTACATGGATCAAAATATATGGAAAGACTGAAAAAATTAAAATGCTTCAACGAGTTGCAGAATTGTTAAATATATTTACGACACACAGTTAAAATATGTAGACACACTTTTAGAGGTTAACGGGTAGTTTTGTTACGGTGTTTATTTAAAAGTATATATTTATTGAAACATTTCGTTGCTTGTAGTGAAGAAACAAACACCGGGAGAAAGTGACAACGTTTACGAAAACCATTCATATTGTCAGTGTCCAATTACGGAATTCCCCGTATGTAGTTAATTTCAGGAAGAACACTGTTTAACATGAACATGGCCTTCAAATTGGGTGTGTCTCATCTTACGCCCGAATGCAGACTAATATCTATTTGTATATGTCCAATGCCATGTATTTCCCTTGCTGATATGTATACGTGTATTATTTTACATAGTCCGATTACGCCGTACAGGATGTTCTTTAACGACTCACAGCCTCTCTGTCAGTTCCAGTACAGGAAGGGATTTGACAGTAGTCTAATAAGTCAGTGCATTGACCCCATATTCGCTGAAAACAGAGACACGGCCTGTACGTTGAAGCAAAGCACTTTACCACTAAGGCTTGATTGGATTATCTTTGAGCCGTTGATATACATAGAAAGGGGCTCTTCCTGCGAAGTTACCGCTGTGAGTACGCAATCGCACACTGTCAGTCAACACATTGTATTAGTCTTAACGTCTATGTATAGCCACCGATACCCTGTCAGACTATGGCGGGTCTGTACACTGCGCAACTCTCTACATTACAAGTATTGAACTACAATAAATACATTTATTGAATTTAATATATAATGAAATGAAATCAAAGATATGGTTATTTCCAACGTCCACTGCTCCTTTATCTTAACCAAATATATATCTATTACAATTGAACTTTTATGTGCAATATGATGAATGTCGAATACGACTGTTTATTAACGGGATACTTTATTGGCTGTTTCCTGGCTCGCGGCGCTACTAGAGAATGCCGTTCATTTAGTTGGGTTATGCTGTCGGGTACAAGTACTGTATTTGTCCTCAGTACACGTACACAATCAAGGTACCCTTGTCGCAGCGAGTAACGAATCACCTCTGGATAGCTGAAACATCATCCTGCTATAAATGAGAAGACTTCGCGTCAATATGCATATTACCCACGTGGACAATGAGATTAATAGCATCTATAAATTTATTATTAAAACCATTTTCCACACACGATTCCCACGATTCTACAATCTGCGTAATTGACACGATGACGTCACAACTTGATAAATGGTATTTCATTAGTCCGTATCTTCTTTATTTAGTTTGCATTCACCGAAAACGGAATTATGTAACCGCTGACTTCTCGAATTTTAAAACATGTCATTCTTCGTACCACATACATAGAATTACAAAGACCCAGGTGTACACTGATGTACTCCAGAGTTGTGGTATGCGTTAATTGACACTTACATAATAGGGAGTTATTATATGATGCAAGTTAAAATGACATTTGCAATAGGGTTAGTTACCGTGCATGTATGAAGCATCATTCATTTGTGTTATATCGCTGTTCACCCACGGAAGATATACAGCCTGTTATGAATTACACGTTAATTTTCATTGATACAATTATTTGTCTTATATTTAATACGTCATAGTCGTTATGCCGTGACGTATGCAACGCATGCCAAATACAGTGTTTACACAGGATGCGATCACGACGCGGTGTGTAACTAATGTC
Organism: Saccoglossus kowalevskii; assembly: GCF_978046115.1. Lineage (NCBI taxonomy): Eukaryota > Metazoa > Hemichordata > Enteropneusta > Harrimaniidae > Saccoglossus > Saccoglossus kowalevskii. The sequence goes on along the minus strand of NC_140650.1, from coordinate 10,713,004 downwards.
GCAGTGCCGCTTTAATCGACCCATGTAAATTGAGATTTGTTTGCCACAGTTTTGAGTTGAATTGAATTATGTCATTGTTAGATTCATGGATCCAAAAAGCACCTACTCTAATCTAAAAGCTGTATATGCTGGGGAAAGTGAAGTGTCACGGTCGTAGCGCCGTGCCGTAAAGCGTCACGGTCGTCGAGCCGCGTCGTTAAGCATCACGCCGCGTTTTAAAGTGTCACGGTCGTCACGTCGTAAAGCGTCACGGTCGTCGCGCCGCGTCGTAAAGCGTCACGGTCGTCCGCCACGTCGTAAAGCGTCACGGTCGTCGCGCCGCGTCGATATGAGTTCAATGCGACGTATACAACACGTAAAAATACTGTGAATGTTTACAACGCGCTGCATGACTGTGGCGATTCAAATATATGTCTTTAGAACAACATACATATATATATATGGCTATATTATATTTATAGCATGTTTCCCTGGCGTATATTTGCCTATAAACGAAGAATTAATGAAGCCCGTTAATAAATTTTCATGTAGTGAGGACAAATCTTTCTGTGTTTCCATTACAAACTCTTTGACAGAATATCTATACATTGATTCTTGTGGCTATTATAATCATTTCAAGATTAATTATGGTAGCTCTGATATAAAAGTGCTATTTAGGCAGAATCTGTCACCTTCTCTTGATCCAAAAGAAAATAATTCTACAATGCTCGTTCGATTGTATTGAAATGATCACAAATAATTGACAGCGTGCTGTCTTCAAAATGAGGTTGCATATCACCACAGACTACCACAGCAGTGAAGTGCGTTATCTTTAACATAGTAGGGGGTGATCTTCAAAATGGTGTCGGCGACCATAAACGGAATAGCAACAAATATAATCGCAGTTTGAATAGTGTAACGTTGTTAACGTATGCTTACAGTCAAAATAGCTAACCGTTGTTTTATCACAAATACAATAAATACAATGCTGTGATTGTATTTTGCCGATGAAGGTATCAAAAAACATTTATTATCCCTGATTTCTAACTGTTTTGATAAATATATTATTTTTATGATACAACATTGTGAATGAGAATAATTGACAACCATTTTTTTTTAAAAACAGACTTTTTTGAAAAGTAGCATCTATATTCCCTAACCGTAACCTTAAAACTAATGAGATGGTTCTCTGATAATCTAAGACATGCTTCCGCATTCTAATCTTCACGCTTTTTTCGCCGCTTGACAAGCCGAAACTTCATATGTGAATGTATACACTTGAACAAATTAGAATTATTTCATATTTTTAACTCGTAGTATACTTTTTGAAAAAAAAACCACACATCAAATACAGCCTAGTGTAGTCTGACCAACTGCGCTTCCTAACCAACTGATATAGATGAATATATTGTATGCCAACCAAAGAAAAAAACTGAAAAAAAAACATGTAACAGCCGCGGCCGCAACCACAAAGGTCGTAGCTGACCTTCGAAACAACTGTTCTGTTGAGATTTTTGCGTAGTTATGAGCAGGTGATGATGACACGTGTCTTGAGAGTTGTGCTTTAATCGGCGGGGAATTGAGTTCCAAGCGACGATAACAACACACTCTAAAAACGCAAAAGCTCATGGGTAGACGCTTGTTTGTAAACAATAACGAGCTATGGCAGTCTGGCGCATGCGCAGGTGACGACTCCCCTGCTTTAAGTGTTCATTTTGTCCAGCAGTGAGACTTATTAGTGTTATAACTAATTATTATACATCTGTCACCGCAACGCCATAAGTTACAGCGTGCCTTAATTTTGCGGTATTTTACTGGGTATTTTTATCCTACCATATTAGGTAATGCGCGTACGCGTCCTCTAATAATAAAAACAAACATGGCTGCCACCAGGGTTTGACCCGACTCCACAGAAAGAAGTTCGCTGATTCTGTTGCAAACGTTTTGGATTTCGGCACTCCCATGGTGTATCCTTGGAAGAAAAAGATGTTACAGTATAATAATAAGGTTATTACGAGGATAGCTCAAAGTATGCACTCAGACAGTACGCCATCGCATCGACCTCCGCTGCGCGTCGGTTAATACTCCCGCTGTATTGTCTTCGTGCATACTTTGAAGTATCCTCGTAATAACCTCATATGATAATTATATTGCTTATTTGATATCGAGAATTACTGTAGCCAACGGACTGTTATTGTCGAGTGCAATGAATATCCAACCGTGTCACAAATCCGTTCGTACTATTCGTTGCTATAACGTCCTATTACGATAATTAAACTCTACACATGCTCTCATTATCTGTATTCAGAGGTAACAATCAGTTAATAGACTTCGGCCGATGTCAGCCATGTTTTGGCGGAAATTCTTATTTTCGTTTACAGCGCAGGCCTCAGCGCAGGTTTAATAATTGTATTATAACACGTCATTCCCAGTTATCCAATCAGATTCGCATATTTACTAGCCAATATTGAAAACCTCCGTGAGATATTGGATTCAACAAAAATTTCCGAGTTCAGGTAATCCAGTTATATATTCTATTTTTGTAAGTTTAATAGTTCAAATATTATGTCGATAAATATTTTAAAATTTCGATTTCACATTCCTTGGCAAAATAAATTGAATTTTAAGGTGGACACTAAAACTGATAATCAACATATCACACCTTGATTTCAGTTTCAATCAAATACACACATAAAAGGTAAAAAGACCTAAAACATAACACTAAAAACACTGCGCTATATGTTTCATAACGGAAATAATTAACATTGTTATACATAGTTAATACTATGTAAAATGTGACTGAATTACTCTTATACGCACGCGTATGTGCCCCTATATACACTCTGCTTCAGAAAACTGTCTGTGTGTCTATTGTGTGCGTAGTTAAACAAATCGTGCGTTTTCCTAAACGAACTCTTCCGCTGCGTTGTATGGAAATATGATGCGACCACGAGCTTTTGTTGGTTTCTTCCTGTTTTGAATGACGAAGAATTCAAATAAAACGCCTATATCTTTATAATGCAAGAACGGAACAATGTGAATGCTTGAATACACACATAATAGTAACTATATGTTTCCATATCCTGTAACTGAAACACAGTACAACGTTACTGCAATACTGTGTCAATGCCCTAGGTGGTACGTGCGTGTGGCATTGCAGTCATTCTACATACATCGAAATCAGTGCAGTTCGACAAGAAAGTGACACTGTTTGTATTTTTAATTAAATAAATAAATAAAGCAGCGTCTAGACATAACACACATTTACTCAAAAAAGCCAGAGACAACGTAGACGATGACTATTATAAGGCTGTGCAAAAGTGATTCTTTGTTTGACGTCACTTTGAAATAAAAACAAGGAGGGCGGACAATTTACAAAACAAGCTCTTTAAAAATTCCAAAATCATACAATAATGCTTAAAATATCACAAAGAAGATATAAACTGAATTCTCTCAGTATATACGTTTTATTGAACAAAATAAGTTAACCATTATATTTTATAGCAGTTCCAATCAATGTGTATAAATATGAACATCATAATTTAGTTAATTTTCCCGAAATTTAGGCCTTGTTTTAAACACGCCAAAACACTTTTCAATTTTGCCCCCTGGTCCCTGGTACGTTTCCGAGAAATGTTGTTTGGTAGATCACTGTTTTTTCTTTTCTTTAGCTTTTTTTCAAATACATCCAGTTTCAAATTTGCGTTCCACAAAGACTGAATGTACCAAATGTATAACTATTAAATGAGAAATACATAAAACATATAACTATAAAACAACATAGCGGCTTGTTTTAAGCTAATCATTGTTAGCAACAGTTCTTTCGCTATAATTTTCTGTTCATAACCTGACACGCTCCTTCACAGACTTAACGTTGCAACCCACACATACTGGGTATACGAACTATGTCTAATAAGGGGAATTACAGATAACGTTGAATTGGTTGTGGGCCCTTGATGACCTCATTTGCATATTTGTTTATTTTCACAAAATTCTACATATCCGCGTTGACGTCAAACAAAGAATCATTTTTGCACAGCCATACTTTAAATGCAAGAAGTCACACAAGTAGTCGCCATGTGTTGATAAACTCGCGCCATCCGATTTGGCGACGGATCCTTAATGATACAAGATTATACCGGCTGTGCCTTTGATAAGTTTCCAATTGTTCAAGTGAATCACCAAATAAAACAAAATGTTACACGCTGTTCTTGTTTAACTGCCATCATTTCGAATATAATAATAATATAAGGTTATACCTCAAAGTATCCACGAAGACAGTACAGCGGGAGTATCGACCGACGCGCAGCGGCGTACTGTCTAAGTGGATACTTTGAGGTATTCTCGTAATAACCTTAGTATTATACATCTTTTACTTCCAGTGATACATCATGGGAATGCCGAAATCCAAAAAGTTTAGAACAGAATCAGCGAACTTCTTTGTGTGGAGTTTGGTCAAACCCCGATGGCAGCCATGTTTGTTTTTGTTATTAGAGGACGCGTATATGGTAGGATGAAAATACCCAGTACATGACTGCAAAATTACGGCACGCTGTTATTTATGGCGTTTATACGGTGACAGATGTATGCCAATGATATATAAAACGACATTCACATAAGATTATTACAGAACTAGTAGTGCATATCGGAATACTAAATTGACGAATAAATATTATAAACAAGTTTGTATTGAAGAATTCAGTCAAGAGAAATTATATTTTATGGAGCCCACGAATCCTTAAATAACAGTATTTCACGTTATACTCTGAGCACTGTGCAACTCTACCGCAAAGTATGTGCGTAACTAGCTCAGTGTCGTATTCGCCACGACTACCGGATGTGATTTAAAGATGCAATATACGTTTTTTGCAGCAAAAACTACAATTTACTGTCATCCACTCTGTGTTTAGTGAAGGACTCTGAGCACTTATTAGAGAATTATATCTATTTTAATTGATAATGTTAAAGTCTATCTTCGCCAAAATGTTATATTAGACGAAAATACTAAAACAGCTATGCATCGTAACGTCGGACGTGTCGACAGTATAATAATGCAATAATGTGTCAAACCTGAAAGAATACAGAGTACAGAATAGACATGCGCAAATATAAATAAGATTTCTCAAAGCGCACATGCTAAACCAAGCAACATAAAGCATGTGTACATATACGAGCATGTACACAGTACCAAGGAGAGCATATGAATAACTGACGTGAAAATGTAGTTAGTACCAACGCGTAAACAGTAGCGCGACGTGAACATTGATTGGATATCGAGGTCACGGGTAATAACAACAGTTGATTGCAGTTAGGGAAGCAATATGTACCACCATAAAAACTAACTTATTGCAATCAAAAACGTATTAAGAGGTCAGGGTCGCATTAAACACCACAGACTTTCATATTTTATTTACCGCACAATATTAACTAACTTGAAGCACTAATAGATTGTGTACGATATTCGTTGTAATTCTATTTTGGGGCATGATCCATGTTATAGAGCTATCTAAAATGTCCTCCCACCTGCTGTAAAATAGTTATTAATATTCGTCTAACCCAAACTCATATGTCACGAAGAAGATTCGTCAATTAATATAAGTTCGATTCAATATATGCATTTTGTCAACAATAATTTAGTTTAGTAAGTTTATAACAAATTTTGACCAAAAACAACGTTTTGGTGCATACAATATAATTATTAGTTTGTGGACCTTTATGCCCCTGTTAATAGATTAAATTTGCGATGCAATAACATATTTTTCTCAAAGATAAATTAATGTAGTCGTCAAGGACTCGTATCTATTAGCTCGGCTATCAGTCGTGCACAATGTGTGAGACAATGTGAACATATTCTGTATTATAAACACGGTATCATGCGTTTTAAGTGGTACTGAGAGTGCGCACACAATAAATAGTACCCGGATGAGATGATACGACTGATGATAGCAACTTTCGTAAACCAAATAATTAACAAAAAATTTCCGAATGAAATTTTCATAACAAATTTAGTATCAGCTTGAGTACATTGGGTTATAGATTACAAAACGCCTCTCTCAATTATGGGTTAACTTCCCCCATATGTAATGGTTTCACCTGAATATGTTGTGGTTCAATTGTAAAACGGGCTTAATCGTAGGAAACATTGTGCGTGTTTTTGTATACAGTTTCAATGCTTGTTCAATATATTGATTGTATACATTCCAAGATACGGTGATTGCGAGAAACACAGAAAACAGACAAGTTGTTAAATGAATTTCATATAAAAGCGGCAGGTCATATGTTCGGTGAAGGTCCTCGTCATGAGAGCTGTGGCCCGTCTGTTGGCAAGGTTGCCGTTCTCAGGTCATCGGATTTATCGCCGATGGCAAACTTTGGAAGTATTCGGCGGGCTTCGGGAATTCGTCGGAGTGTACGAAATGATTGCGGTGCGTCTGAGTGAATTTGTAGTATACAGGGACAGATAGTGCTTGCAGGTACAGCAACTTACTATAAATTTGAACTACTATTCATAATAATAATAATAATAATAATAATAATAATAATAATAATAATAATAATAATAATAATAATAATAATAACTTTATTCGTATTTAGGCCTCTTTCTCTTTAATTTTAAATACATGAAAACAAAATAAAGCAACATTTTCAATATCAGTCGGGTTGTCTGATGCCATTATCTTGTGAAAATAATGCAAGGTGTTTGCTTCATGGTCCTGGAGAGACTGGGGAGAAATGTTTGCCTGAATGTGCTGAGTTTTGGGCATTTTAGAAGAAAATGGAACTCGTCTTCAATTTCAGACAAACATAGATCGCAAACTCTATACTCTCTGGCGATTCCTCTGTGTCTACCGACTTCTATAGCTAGGGGATGATCTGAACACCTGAAACGGGCATATGCTCTACGAAGTTTTGTGTTGGCTGAAAGCTTTAAGTACATTTCTCTGCCAAAGTTAAATTTAAATTGTCGACAATGATCTGTTTTCTCCGCAGTACATATATCCGAGTACCAAATTCTTTTACCTTGATTTTGCGCACGGCTTTTGAACTCAAGTAGAAAATTTTCACTGTTTCCAACGCCTTGATTTCCCAGACTGTGCCAAAACCTAAATTTCATTTTTTTTTGTAATTTATTCATTTAGAACAGTACATCCATAAATGTTTTTTCATGCACAGCATATACATGTAGATATAAAAATTAACATAGAATTAAACAATCCACTGTAAAAATGACAGAGAACACAATAAAGAAAAGCATAAATAGGGTATAAAATAAAATGACTACGAAATAATATGATAAAATTACAATAAAAAAAATGACAATAACATAGCAGTCCGAACAAAACGATAAAATGCATAAATGGGGTAAAATAAGAATTGACAACAAAGTAGTAAGATAAAATTGTCTAATAGGAGCATTATTTCAGTAGCCCAAGTGCGTTTGCCTCGATTGTGCATATTTAAAAGCATTTTATAAGCTTTATTTGGCAGACGCTCGTCCCCTAATCTGGTAACCCTAAGCCAGTATATAATGCAGCGTGTTGAGTAATAGCAAAATAATGGAAGTCGTCCGCAGTCTCCCAAAACCATACTTGAAGATGTGGTTCTTGCTAATCCTAAATATCTTTTACAATATTCTGTGTGAATACTTTCTAGGTGAGGATATGTCTTGAAACCTAATATAATATATAACTATATACATCAAAGACTACAGATAGCGTACGTTCGTACTTTTAGTAATCAGCAAACGGGGAAAGTGGTAGGAAGACAACTTTTGAAAGCATGCGTAATACGTGTATCCTCGTTCGCGAGCCGGGGTAAGTTCGTTCTACATTTACTTATAGGAACACGCATTGTCAATATCCTAATTATTTATTCTTAAATCGTCATGCTCCTTCCGTCCAATCAGAGGTAGGTCATTTAGATCTGGGTTATATATATTCCGCTATCGAGGTTATATATATAATTTTCGGGATCATCGTTTTTTTTTATTATTTATATAGATACGCGCTATGCTTTTTCTCAATCTGCGCAAATCTCTCATAATTCCCAAACCGAGCACTGCCTTGAATAATTCAAGCTTAAAGGTAACTGAATACTCACCTAGATTACGATTAGTCCTTGATCTTTGCATTTGCTGTTACCCAAGAGTTTAACGCGCAAAATGATGATCCGAGTATTGTGACTCCCCTGTGGATGCCAATCGGTTGATAACCATCAAGTGGTGGTGATACAGCTGGATCATAAAACCAATAAGTAATACACTCGTGTTACTAGTAGACAAGCTGGATAAAAATGATGCAATGACACTTCGGAGTAATAGGGACCTCTAGGACATTACACTAAGTTCACTAATTTGCCTAATCGTGATAGCTTTTAAAGCCATTATTTATTATGAGAAACGATTACGTGAAGTGCCTTGTCGTTCACATATACAATGCAAGTTTAACTTACAAATCGTTCACTACTATAGAGAAGAAGTGGCATAGTCGTCGCGACGCGCTATGGTTCCCGTGTGACGTAACCAATATGTGCAAAATACATTGTTTATTTACACGAAATTTTAAATCGCGTTGCGTGACGACAGTTAAAGTGGTTACAGGGAACATGCGAAATACTGATGAAATTCTGAAACACAGATTAAATATGGCGATTTTTATTTCTCGTTGTACCAAGTCAATGAAAAAAAGTAGAATCATTCCACGGACCTTTTAACAACGGTACTATGTACTCACAGAGCCCAAGTGCATGTCGGGAGATGGAAGTTTAAATACACACGCTATTCCGGTAACCGAATGGCGGTATGTAATATTAGAATGTACTATGACAGTGGCTGCAAACACTGGAGTAGTCTGTGTTATTTGATTTACCTCAACGTTTGCTATGATTACAAATACTGCAGATTGATCGATAGTTTTCATAGACACGTATTTCATCAAACCTCGTAAAAACATCGTCTCGTGGGATGTCGTAATTTTTTATTGTCTTAATGTGCTCCGCTTCGTTAGACCCTTCTAGTCTTACAGAAATACGAGCAGCATAAAAGAATACATATGGCGCGGTCTACAAGACGGCGCTACATTTCATCTGCGTTATTTACTGTCCACTTACATTTATTGCAAGAGGGAGTCTCTTCCGCTGAGAAAATTAGTTAGATCCGTGCTAACACTAATTCGCGGTACGACAAGCACCATTACATTGCAGCTATCACGACTTGTTATACAACAACCACTCACCTCAAATGTGAAGATGAGTTGAACGGTGTAACCATGGTTGCAGGATATCTTTTTTTTCCCAGAATAATCAGTATGAACACATTCACGTACAACAAATGCAAACACTTAGCACTATTATATATTCACAGGCTTCTGCGATATCTTCGACTATTTTTTATAACTCTGAATCGTAGTCGAGGATTAGTGCTACTCTGGTGGTATTGGAATTGTCTGTTTACGTCAAACAAAGAGAAATATCGACCGATTAAATATTGTTATTATCACATTCGTAGTTCTACAACCTGAAATAGTATTAGGAAAACAATATTATAAGATTGTTAACGAAATACCGGAATCTATATTCGAGTACATCGTATAGGGAAGTTATTATCCGAGACCCATAGCGTCGAAGCAATGCCGAAGCGTACGATCTATAAGTATAACCTTTATATTGTACATGCTTTTTTTCAACAGACGTTAGAAAAAAAGGATCAGCTAAACCAGCGTGGTCACTTTCTGAGTTTGTGGCCAGCCGCTTTCAGTGGCGTTTTCGAAACATGCGTAAGCGCACGTTCTACTGACGCAGATTTCGTAGTCGATCGTACTTTGAGACCGTAACTGTTATCTGATGATTTCATGCAAGTTAGAATGACTGTCTGTGCAGGTATTTGTGCAGTCACCTCAACGAATATCATCAGAAGGTATTTTTACGTGTAGCAGAGACTGGGAGATGCAATCCACTTTGACGATCAGCTGCCAGAATACACCCTCTTCGACGGAATTCGTCGACTCCTTGACGAATCATTGTATTTTCAATTCTATTCGCTGCTCGATTATAGAATCAATCCCATATTGTTGGATCCAGAGACTATTCTACCCAATTTTCGCACAAAAATACAAACGGCTCGAACACCTTCTCCCATGGAATCGGTTGCCATATTAGATTCAGAGTCAATCATACCGACAGATCGCACACCTTCTCCCATAGAATCGGTTCCTATAAGATTCAGAATCAAATCTACCAACAGCTCACACACCTTCTCCCATAGAATCGGCTCCCATATTAGATTCAGAGTCAATTATACCAACAGATCGAACACCTTCTCTCATAGAATAGGCTCTCATATTAGATTCAGGGTCAATTATACCAACAGATCACACACCTTCTCTCATAGAATAGGCTCTCATATTAGATTCAGGGTAAATTATACCAACAGATCACACACCTTCTCCCATGGAATCGGTTCTAACCTTAGATTCAGAGCCAATTATACCGACAGATCGCACACCTTCTCTCATAGAATAGGCTCTCATATTAGATTCAGAGTCAATTATACCAACAGATCACACACCTTCCCCTATAGAATCGGTTCTGACCTTAGATTCAGAGTCAATTATACTGACAGATCACACACCTTCTCCCATAGAATCGGTTCTAACCTTAGGTTCAGAGTCAATTATACCAACAAATCGCACACCATCTCCCATAGAATCGGTCCCATATTAGATTCAGAGTAAATCATACCGACAGGTCGCACACCTTCTCCCATAGAATCGGTCCCATCTTAGATTCAGAGTCAATTCTACCAACAGCTCGCACACCTTCTCTCATAGAATCGGTTCCCATCTTAGATTCAGAGTCAATCATACCGACAGGTAGCACACCTTCTCCCATAGAATAGGCTCCCCTATTAAATTCACAGTCACTTATACCATTAGCTCGCACATCTTCTCTCATAGAATCGGCCCCCATATTAGATTCAGAGTCAATTCTAGCAACAGCTCGCACACCTTTCTCCCATAGAATCGGCTCTCATCTTAGATTCAGAGTCAATTATACCAAAAGCTCGCACACCTTCTCCGATATAATCGGTTCTCACCTTAGATTCAGAGTTAATTATACCGATAGGTCGCACACCTTCTCTCATAGAATCGGTTTCCATCTTAGATTGAGAGTCAATTATACCGACAGGTAGCACACCTTCCCCAGTAGAATAGGCTCCCATATTAGATTCACAGTCACTTATACTAATAGCTCGCACACCTTCTCTCATAGAACCGGCTCCCATATTAGATTCAGAGTCAATTCTACCAACAGCTCGCACACCTTTCTCCCATAGAATCGGCTCCCATCTTAGATTCAGAGTCAATTATACCAACAGCTCGCACACCTACTCTGATAGAATCGGTTCTCACCTTAGGTTCAGAGTCAATTATACCGATAGGTCGCACACCTTCTCTCATAAAATCGGTTCCCATCTTAGATTCAGAGTCAATTATACCAAAAGCTCGCACACCTTCTCCCATAGAATCGGTTCTCATCTTAGGTTCAGAGTCAATTATACCGATAGGTCGCACACCTTCTCCCATAGAATCGGTTCCCATCTTAGATTCAGAGTCAATTATACTGACAGGTAGCACACCTTCTCCCATAGAATAGGCTCCCATATTAGATTCACAGTCACTTATACCATTAGCTCGCACACCTTCTCTAATAGAATAGGCTCTCATATTAGATTCAGAGTCAATTATACCAATAGATTACACACCTTCTCCCATAGAATCGGTTCTAACCTTAGATTCAGAGTCAATTATACTGACAGATCGCACACCTTCTCCCATAGAATCGGTTCTAACCTTAGATTCAGAGTCAATTATACCAACAAATCGCACACCTTCTCCCATAGAATCGGTCCCACATTAGATTCAGAGTAAATCATACCGACAGGTCGCACACCTTCTCCCATATAATTGGTTCCCATCTTAGATTCAGAGTCAATTATACCGACAGGTAGCACACCTTCTTCCATAGAATAGGCTCCCATAGTAGATTCACAGTCACTTATACTATTAGCTCGCACACCTTCTCTCATATAATCGGCTCCCATATTAGATTCAGAGTCAATTCTACCAACAGCTCGCACACCTTCTCCGATAGAATCGGTTCTCACCTTAGATTCAGAGTCAATTATACCGATAGGTCGCACACCTTCTCTCATAGAAACGGTTTCCATCTTAGATTCAGAGTCAATTATACCGACAGGTAGCACACCTTCTCCCATAGAATAGGCTCTCATATTAGATTCACAATCACTTATACCATTAGCTCGCACACCTTCTCTCATAGAATCGGCTCCCATATTAGATTCACAGTCAATTATACCAACACACTGTCTTCCATGGAATTGACTTCAATGCTATAGTCAAAGTCAAATCTTTGCACTGCTTGCGCATTATGTCCGATGGAGTCAGCCTCTATATTTGATTCCGACTCGGTGATCACACACTGTCTCCCATGGAATCAGCTTCCATTTGTTAATATTGTGATAATGTACCCAGGACCAGCAACTAAACGAATAACTAATCTTGAGCCCTACCTAATTACTTACAAATGCTTGACCCGTGAAAACATAGGTAGTTGTATCTTAGGATGAAGTTTAGTATTATCTGTGTGCAATTTATTTTCGCATGTTCATGGTTTTTTTATTTCCCCAAGCCTATTTCACTATTACCTAGATTGTCAAACCTTCCCCAGACAGATCGTTTCACTTTTTCCTAGACAGACAGTTTCACTTAAATATGAAATAGCACGTGATTTGGATAAGTGTCATTTAATCCAAGAATATGATACATTTCACACGTCCAGGTCAGTAGGTCCTCAATGGTTTCAGCAGTGATGGAATTGTTAGCATAAGAGTTCAGCTGATTATGAGCTCATAAGTTCCATGACATTATTAATATTAGATAATATTTTGACGATTTCTTGCATTAGGTTATTTTCGTCTACCATCGCCTATAATCTGCCTTGCTGATATCACAGGGGCTTGCGACTTGCTTTGTCAGTCGTTGGATATTGGGATGAACGTTATTCTGACAAATGAAGTTCTAAAAATCGAGTGACAAAGTTACGAGAAGGGAAGACACTTCTCCAGGGATGCGACAGCACGATGTCAGAAAATTCTGTTTTAAAATTAAAAAAAAAAAACCCATATCAAAACAACATTTACTATTAATCTGATTGCGCAGACAAAAAAAAATGTTAAACGGACAGTGACACATTATAAAGTAGACAAAATTCCCATCTCTAATTCCCAACTAGAGGTCCAAGGTGTAGTGTAGTTTTCGATTGTAAAGTCAAAATTGGGTTTGAACAACTTTCAGGTTTGTCCTTCCTTCTAGGTCTAGGGAAAGGGTTTACATCCTTACCCTCTTTCTGTGTATTTTTCTGTTTCAATGTCTGAATAAGGGCACTTCAGACGAACGGGAGGTATGTGAGTTTTGGCTCCGAAAGATGAGTCAAGCACTAAGAACATTGACCAGGGTAATGGTTGCTTGGTAATCTGTGAGAATGATAACGAATGATACACGAATCTCTGTTGCATCTCAAATTACGTTGATAGAGTGTGGCTGTGCCAGGATGTAGATTGTCACATGTACACTCCACGGCTGAGCTAAGCTGTTGGAGCTCCTCCACAAATGCAATTGTTACAAATTGATATTGTCAATAATGGTCTAACAGCAGGTCATTACGGTGATCCGCTACAAGACCTAGACTTCATCTATTATTTCCTTGAGAGTTTCTGCTCTGTTAGATTCGGTTAAGATACTAAAAGCATGTAATAGCCATTTCCGAGAATTGACAAACCAAAACGATCCAAATTTAGATTAACCATTTTAGAGTCCCTTCTTGAGGTCTTTGAACTAGTAGGATGTAGGGGCACTGGAAAACACTGGAAAAATAGTCGCTTTATAATTATGCTTGCTAACCTTTTTACTAACTGGGTTGTCGCTGAAAAATTCAGAAGATGACATTTGTTGACGACATTGTTTTAAAAGCCTTGCATTTGAAAGTGAGTGACCTGACATGACTTACTATTTACTGTTATTCTGTTGGCGAAACTCATAATCCAATTTGTTGTTAACAATGTTTCTTTGCTGACCATGTTGGACTGAGCGATATTCTACATACTTGGTTGTTTGTTTGGTTGATTCTAGTTAAAATGTTCTTGCGGAAATGCTATTTGTCAGAAAATCCAATATGTCAGCAACCCCAGAACGTTTTCTATCAAAAATTGTAATAGCTCATTATAGCCGCCTTGTGTAAGTACACTAAGAACCATCAGACCTGGACAAATGAAGCATGTAGAGATACAAGATCATTTAGTAAATATGTCATGACAACACTTAGAGTGATAAGAAAGGTGATGGTTAGACCATCCAACTCTGTTTAATTGAGCTTGATCAAAGCCATGTAGAAATTAAATCCACTTTGCAATGGAAAGAAGCAGTGTGACTAAGTGCCACTGACTTATTAAAAACAACAGTTTCTAATTCTGGAACAGTATGACACTGGCCTCCATGTGTTTTTATAAGGTTTGGTTCATGTGCCTTGGTAGGGGAATCCATCACTATGACCTCCACTATAAGCGAGTTAATACCCAGTGTTCTCTCAACCATATAAGCGATCTGCTCAGTTTCTGATATAAAGGTGTGTGACGAAATGACATAGTGTATTCAAGTTCATAGTGCCACGTAATACAAGAATGCTTGAATGGGACTTCGCTGAAACCAGAATCAATGTATTGCTAGGGACAACAATAATTTTTTGTGAATCTTGCGTATTGTGTATCAGAAATTCACAACCCCACCAACACCAGAACGACGTTCATAATAATGTCTTTAACGACCGGTTATCACCAACATTTTTGAATTATTCCAACGTTTAGTAATATTGCAATATTAGTAAATTGGTAGTATGAGATTTAAGGTGATATCATAGGTCACCCATAAGATCTCGTCTATCGTCTATGTCCTATTAATGACGAATGTGTTTTTATATTTTGCTACTTATCTAAAAGGGGTCATTGACCTTTTAACCCCAACATAGAACTGTTTTAGTTTTAATTACAGTGAGTATTCCTTTTCAGAATATGCCATCATCAATAGCGGTTTAATTATGCATTGTGTAAGTATGAAATGACGATTTTATTGCTTTCAGACGTCACCACGCTAAAACTGCATATACCTAATGATCATTCGGCTAGGAAAAAAAATAATAGCATGACATATAAGAAATCACGGGAGAGACAGAGAATAATGTCACGATATAAGAGAAGGTATTGGCGCACAGAAAGTAAAATAGATAAAACAGGGCGACAGGATGCTCCGGTAAATTCAAGATCCTAACCCAAACAGCTCAAACACACGACAAAACATTGTATTTTTAATTCTAAGAACATTATTAGATAAGTACACACATAGAATACCAATAGAAGCCCACAGGTAGGCCCATCTCCCTGGCTCTCACCGCCGAATCTAAGACAACATTTTCCATTTTTGTACTCGGCAAAGCACATCAGTAACAACATATTTTAAATTAGTAAAACCATGTGTGCTTGAAGCTAAAGAAACGTACGTGTAGGGTGGTAATAAGGAAACCCGGCAAGGAGGCTCTACTGCTGCTGGAACGAATAATACGTGTTTTTCTAATCATAGCGAAAAAAAATATTTTCACATCACATTCAAAAAATAAAAATAAAATAAAAACGGCCGATAGAGATACATTTGCATATACAATGTCTCTGTTGGCATGTCGTATGCCAAAAACAGTGGACGGTTAAAAACATCATTTCCATGATGAAATTGCTGTAATTTGTAATTTCATAATGTTTAGGCGTGTCCACTTCTGTCTTTGACCTCTGCAGAATTTGTTTCATATTTTTTTCCTGTACGTTTTTCCAATCCAGCCATCGCCTACGTAGTTTATAATAGCCCATTCCTACATTTAATATTACATTCAACAGAATATGTTCAAGTCACTATACCCCGGCACTGTACCACTGTACCGACTTCTATCCGATCGCCCCTGTACTGGGAAATTCCTAACATAGTAGGAGGAGTGCCATTTCAAGTCATTGAATATCTGCCATGTATAGGAAATGTCACTACACGTCGGAACAGTAACTAGCAATTTTCACTAAATGCGATTTTAACGGGATTTTAACCAAATTGCCTGCAGCTTATTTCCTTGCATTTTTATTGAACTAATATTTATATAATCTACAGCGTGTGACATTACCGTGGACTGTATATTATGTCTATTTCAGTGGAGGAACGATTCGTCAGCTGTGACGTATTGGAACATATTATTTTCGTGATTCCAGTAAAATTTAGATTATTGTTAAGTCAACCGTATTATTTGAAATATACATCTGTGAGATTGTGGGTTCGACAACCCTGATAACTGTTTGAAAATTAGAACACGCACTTCATAACAACTACGGTGCTTTCATAGTGAAAGCTAGCTACAAAACATTAGAGGAAATTTCATCCTGTTAGGTCGTGATCTGCTTATATCTTCAACACACGTACACATATCATAATATCTTTTTCGAAATAAGTAGTAGATTACCGCGGGGAGCTGGCATTAGACGCGAAATGAAGACTCTCAGACGGATAGCCCATAGTGACGAGTGTCAATATCCGTGATTTCACTGAGGGTGTGCTTTCATAAATATAATTGGACGCTCGATATCTGTAAAGTCTTGGCATTTTTTCACAAAAAAGCAGAACAAAATAATAATAATGATAACAACAACAACAACAACAATAACAAACTTACCACTGTTAAAATTATTTTCTGGTTATTTGTAAATGTTTTCACGTCGCCAAACACACTAATTATGAACTTTTAGTAACAGCGACGTCCATTGATCGATTTAACAAATACACACATTTTTGCAATGATCTCAGGTACACAAACATTCAGCTGTATGCTTGTTTCCTTTAAAGGAAATTGCTTTAAAGAGCAGCGGTCGTTGCGTCGCGTCCTTTTCGATTGGGACTCACAGCGGCGTATATGCGGCGCGTAAAAAAACATTGTTTGTTACGCGAAATTCGAACAAGCGCTGCGCGACGACCACTGCCTTTTAAAGTAATTGTTTTAAACTACGGTCGCCGCGACGCTATTATTGGAAATAATTGGCACACTGTGAAGTGTTAAAATTACGACGCAGACGTAAAGCACCTAGAATATTAGTGCATTATTTCCATTGAAACATAACGTTCTAGTAACATTCTTAAGCGATTTTTCGACACGTTCTATGGCAACGAGACGACGCTTCTGGACAGAGTTATTTTCATGAGATGTGCTGTGCTAAAATGACAATAGGGTATACACGTTGTTTTTCAATTTTTAGTTTTACCCCCGCAAACATCGTATTACAATTCTAATATGTCTGGAGAAATATCATATTCGACATTTGCCGAACATCGATTACAACTGTAGACAACCCGTAACTGGAATGCAATGAAAACTGCTCAGATTCAAACACTGCACGGAACTATTTTCAAATTGGATATAAAAACAAATTTCGCTTGACTTACAAAATTGCGTGTTCGTTAGCTAGGAGCTTTCTACATTTGAACACAAAGAATTATTTGATCACAGGCTGACAATTTCATTCCAAATTTGAACGTCTTCATTAAATACAGTGAATATTCTAAAATATCCAACAGTAAACACAAACACCACAAAGAATGTTCAAAAGCAACGTGTTTGAGGATGTAGTAGAGTTGTTTTGGCGCATGCTAGTCAAAATGAACGTTTTACATATTGAAGTATATCTAAATTTTTTATGAAAATTTCAGATTTCTATCATAAAAGATACATGCCTAAAACTGTGTCTAAAGATTTTCACATTCCCCTGTATTTTAAATAATTAATACATCATACAGGGAAGTATGAGAACATCTTTAGATGTTGCGAATCATCTATAAATCATTAGACACAGAAGATTTCATAGCCATTTCCAAAAAATAATGCAGAAACTCCACTATTTATCCATTGATATGCAAATTAGTGTATATCTTTGTTTTAATTCTGGCATCAAAATGATAAATCAAAAAGGTACTACTAATCCGTAACTCAGATTGTAAATGTAATATATCCGAACATGCATTCTAGAGATTTTACTATCTGTATGTGAAAAACGAACAAACCTTTCTCGTGAAAATGCAAAAATGTAATTCTAAAAAGAAAAACAAATTTAGGCAAAGTAGCTGTGACTTTTATATTTCTCATTCTTTATTCTACATTTTTGTAGTATGCCTTTCTTTACTGTACCGTATTTGAATCTTCAATAAAGCATTGCAGTCACATAACCAAACGAAGGTTAACATTAATATTTAATTAGTGTAAATAAATATATATATATAAAACAATTCCTTTATGATAAAAATCAATGTGTATTTCACTTCCTGAAAACCTCTACTACATGTTTCAGTTACAGGATATGGCAACATATAATTACTATTATGTGTGTATTCAAGCATTCACATTGTTCCGTTCTTGCATTATAAGATATAGGCGTTTTATTTGAATACTTCGCCAATCAAAACAGGAAGAAACCAACAAAAGCTCGTGGTCGCATCATATTTCCATACAACGCAGCGGAAGAGTTCGTTTAGGAAAACGCACGATTTGTTTAACTATGCACACAATAGACACATGGACAGTTTTGTGAAGCCTGGAGTAAATAAGGCACACACGAGTATTGCAGTCACATTTTACTCAATATTAACACCACATCTTTCTAAATAGACACAATAATAATACTTCTTTCCGTAATGCAGCATGTAGGGCACTGTTTTATCTGTGTGTTTGATTGAAACTGAAATCGAGGTGTGATGTAATGATTATTCATTTTAGTGCCCAGTTGATTGCTGTTGAGAAACGCGAGGTCGCCATTTTGCATATTTTAAACTCATGGTGAGGCTATTTTTTGTCGAAATAATAAAGTTAATTGTCACGATATGCATTAGAGTAATTGTATATCTACGGTGTGTATATGGGATACGTCAACATCTCAAGACAAGAGGTTATTGTAATAAGCAAATAGAAAATACAGCCTAAAACCAAACTTCTGTAATATTGCGCTGCATAGTAGCCTGGCGTACTAGACGAGATATCTACCAAATGCTCCTCTGACTTGATTAAGATCATATCCTTTCCTGCAATCCATTCTGCACGTGTTTATAGTCACGCTTCTTGCTGTGAAAGATAAATTACGAATTGATCAACAAAATGAGAATGAAGGAACCAGATTCTCCGTGCAAATTAGGTGATTAATTCTAACACACACCATTACGTGTTGCGTAATTGATTGTAAATATTGTTTGAGATGACGGGGGTTAACCAGATTTAATAACAACACCAATGATTATGTGCTGCATGTACGGTGAATTGTATTTATAATAATGTCGCGTAAGATTTACGCACGGTTCGTTAGCATCCGCTTAACAGTACATTGCGTTGCTCTTATCAGGGACGTGAACGTTTATTGTTTGTCTCGATGTAAAGAGAGAGCGAAAGTGAGAGAGATAGAGTGAGGTAGGGATAGATAGAGAGAGATAATGGAAGAACAATTATATTAATATAATTATATAGATTCCTTTACTCGATACAAAGGCATGCAATATTTACACATAAGTGACCATCCTTCCACATATGCAAATTCAAATTCGCTATTATGATCAAAGTATTATAGGGGAAAAGATATGAATCTAAAGATATATGAACATTTATGTAGCACCCAGGAGAATATATTCTTCACCTTGATACATCACTATGCCTAGTAAAAAAAGGTAGTGACTATTTATTTCCACTTTGATATGAAAGGGGTTTAGTGCAGTAGTCCACTTAAAAGAAAAAAATATTGATGAACGTCAAGAACACCATGCTGATACAATTTCAAAATGCTCTGCATTTGACGCTGTATTCAAATCACCTGTTGTTGTCTTCTGAATTGTTTAAGTCCTTATACATACTCGTATATTACTCATTCACACCCTGGCATCCTTTATTTTATTGACATTAATAAACAATAGATTACATATTTTTTAGGAATGGAAAACCTGACAACAGCAAACGAACTCAGAATACAGAGTGCGTGTATAGAGTACTTCTTACATATTTGAGAACTATGCTACTTTCATGGAAATCACAGTCTTTGTGCTTACAGCAACTGACACCAAGTCCATTCCCAGTTGAACGAATCTACTTATTTCTGATTGCAAATTGAAAAACGTGATTGTCGTTCGTGAAAACTCCTATGGACTCTGCATTCATATTTAATTGGATCGTTGATTGAATTGGAGTTTTCTAATCGGTATTTAATATAGGAACCCTATAAAAGTGAACTGTAAGTATTATTCAAAAATGCAAAAAAAAAAACAAATTATCAAAGTGTTTAAATTCTGTTGGGGATTTAAGTCCTCACCACAAATCTATGACACTGATAACAGGGTTTTGATATAAAAAAAACAATTTGTGCACTGCATTTTGTACCTCAATTCAGTGTACTAGCCCGCGACTTTACAGGATGTCAAATTGACAGCGATTTTGTTGATGTTGTCCCGTTGTTCTTAAACGTTGTTTTCAAATATAATGCCCAAAAGTCTCCATTTAGCATATTTTTAGTGGGTACTTTCCCGACTTATTAACTGTTTTTTGTGTGTGATTTACTTTACGAGAAATGATTTCAAATACAATCACATAGTATTTGATATTGTTTATTCACCCTAGATCAATACAATATAATAAAACAATTTTAAAAGCCATGTAAAAACAACAAAACACATAACCACCAGCGAAACATTAAAAATTTAGACCAAAATTTTGTGTCTGCCTTTTCTGAGCCCGCAAAAACATTTTGGTTTGATTTTAGAAATACATTTAATACATACAAAACTACATAAAAATATCATATGTAATCCCGAATGGAAGACGTGTCGAGACGTGAAGCTTAGGCGATTAGGTGCCGTACGCGAGCGTCGGTTCGAGTTACGCGCGCAGTACTTATTTTACGCAGTTTATTCGTTGTTATTTACTTGCTTTATTTTCTGTGACAGCAGATAATATGCGATTACAATCTACATATTATAGGGCAGTGGTCGTCGTGTCGCACCCCGTTAAAGGACTCATAGGTTGCGTAAGCGTACAGTTTCTTTACACGTGCTAAATAGTGCTATGAAAACGTGCGTGAACGCTTAGCCCGTAAGTATACGAGCCCAATCTGGCCCGTTTTTAAGACCCGGTCTAGATTCCAAGTGTCCGGGAACGCTTAACTCGGACTAAGCGCCCATGATTTACTATTATATTCCGACATGACAATCAACAATACAAAATGGACTTACGATGAGACGATAAGAACAGTCGAGGGTAATCATAGCTAAAATTGAAGATTTATATAACATGATTGGACGTTCCTTAGCACGTGCTAACCGCTGTTTCCTCTCGTTGGGTCCCGCTGATATGCAAACATATGAGATTAGCTCAAATCTTAGTCCATACTGAACACGACTATAGTGACGTATACAACGCGCGTAGAATACAATGTTTCACTACATGAAATTTGAACATGTGGTGGCGACTACGCTCTTTAAGGGATATAACAATTATTACAAACACCAAATTATGTCATGAATCTGCGAAAAAACCCTAACCACATACACAAATTTACATTGGAAGCAAGGTACAATGTTCTACTGCGAAATCTCAAGTAACAAATAAACCAAAGCAGAATAACTTGCAAATAGAACAGACACACTAAGACTAATTTTTATATTGATCTACATGGTTACACATAGAAAATAAGCGAGAGGCGTCATATACACGTATCTGCAACGTAAGTAAAGTTTAATGTCCTACTGATAAAGATCAATGAATATAGAAAGCAAATAAGAAAGTTCTGAAGAGGAACAATCAATCACCAAGTGAATCAAAGCAGAATGTTTTACTAATAAACATCAATCAACAATGACCAAGGGAAGCAAACTCAGAGCAATTCTGTTGACATTGTATGAAATATAGATTGAGATTCTTGACCCCTTCTACGCAGATCCCGACGCAGATGATCTATGTGGCGATAGTGACAGCGGAAAAGTACGATAGTTACGAAAGTGGTCGGACATTTCAAGCATCATGGGAGGGATAAAGATGTATACTATTGTAATGGCAATAACAAGATTTTATACATTCGTAGAAAACTGTAGATGAGGGAGATGGTTTTCTAAAATATGTGAAGGACGTATTGTGTGTACATAATTAATGGATATGACGTTAGATGCATTACTCTGTATCAAGCTAAACACATTATTATTCACATTAATCACCAAATTATGTACCACATGACATGACAGTAAGGGATTGAAAATACAACTGATACGTTTTCAAAAGAGTAACAGTGTCATAATGTATCACAACTATATATCCCCACACCTTTGCTATGTAATATTAATTCAATATCACATACAATTGTAAACCACTCCATGTCTCCTGGCATATAAATATATAACATGACATGAAGTGACATGCTTCAACAATAACTACACATAAGTTCTTTCAAACACAATGGATGTTCGATGTTAGTAATAAGACACACACCGGTACACACCATGAAGGCAAAATCATGATGCCAAATCCAGGAGAACAACAGATCTATTATGAGTGATTACATTCAAAACACCAGTAATAACACGACAAACCGGCGCATAGTTGAAGAGGTACAGGTAGTACAGTGTCAACAGCAAATGTATATAACGCATGACTTTACTTTGGACAACACTGTTCTCGGGTATTATCAATACACTATGGTCATTGAAATGAGAAAGTATTTTGAAAGTTATCTACGTTTTCTTATGAAGTATGGTGCTCTGGTAAAATGTTTTTTTTTTACCTTCACAGAAAGGATGTATAAAATGACGATGTTAATTGGTTAATTGCCTTGAAAAGTCAGCAATAATACCGAACAGTTCTATATTTTCGAATCCATTTCTGGTGATGCAAATGCATTCTTACTAAACGCTTTAGATTGTTGAATGGAAATGAATATAGTAAAGTTGTTATGTGATGAAGAACTATGAGTACTTTTATATATTCAACAATGTTTTAATCCGGTTAGAGTATGTAGAATTGGAGCTAGCTTTATAGAGGAATAGTAGTAAGTAGTAAGTTGTTTAATCCAGCAGTGAACACAGAAATTGATTAATACAGTATACCACTGAAACCTTCCTGTCAAACTGCTCGTAAATGTAGTGTCACTGACTGATACTACTGATATTACCGAACCGACTTGTTATGTAACAGTCCTAGCAGCTTTAACCAAGGTTCTTATATCACATGTGTTTTATGTGTCTGTTTATCAATAATTAGTGTGGTGTTTCTTGACTTATTGAAAATCTCTAATATTGCCAAAATCGTTCAAAATGTGGAAAAAAGTATTCAGTATAAATGTATCGTTGATTCATATATATGTATATTCTGGTTCCAATTCCAAATTTACATTTAATTTTTCTAACTGACTAATTTTCTAATATTTCAAAATCTCACCACAGCTGTTAGTACCGTGTTGATTGATTTGACACGTTTTAGGAAGTGTGTTGTAAATGCATTTGACATTTGTAATTTAGAAGAACAATTGTACAACCGCATCTCATGTTGGCAACTTAAGATAACCAACCAAACAAACTACATAGCTCGCCAAATTTACAGTTGATATTTATATATTTTTGATTTAATATTCCTTCATTTTTCAGTATGAAATCAATAATATGTTAACACCAGGTGTTACACATTTTAATACCCCTGCAATTTTAAAAGACAAATTCATTAACCAGCTGCAAAACTGTGACCCTGACACTCTCGAAACATATACTTAGATTAATAGTAGGTAATGTCGCAGAGGGAATTTTGTGCTATGAGAAAATATAAACTTTCTTAAAAACTCGTTTTATAAAACATTTGTTGAAAATATTAATTTTCTCACGGCACAAACCTCATGAAATATCACGTGATCAGCCAGCAGTATCGTACATTGTATTGGTAGAGTCTTAACATGACATTAATGAATATGCATGAGATAATATAAATACACATGATCAGAAACATGATTTGTATAATAATAATAATTCGTCGATATTGCATATAAATATTGATGTATATGGCATGGCAATAAATATAATATAATATAATATATAAAACAATTAATAATTTACATACGTTAACATGGTTGAGTCATACAGCGTTGGGACATGACCTATCGACTGTGCGAGATCGAACGTAAGTATTCCCAGAGCATTCCCTCGACTTCAAAATAGCGGACTGGGTTTTGGGTTTCTCGTTTCATTTTTGATTTTATTCTTCAGTGGTTCTGCTCACATAAACTTTACAAAGTAGTTATGTATTGGAATATAGTATCATTAAAGAGGTTTCAGCGTGTAAACCACAATTCTCCAACTATAGCTTTATTATTGGCTTTGCATTGGTTAGCAAAGTTGTCTTTTGCACCTCTTTCTATGAGCTTTTACAATTTGGTCGTGATATTGCCCCCCCCCCTCACATCTCAGAGCCGTAACACAGAATTGACAATATAATTGATTCAAATAATTTTAAAAGAGTGTCAAGATGAACTTCATTCAGTTGAGAAGAAACCGATGAGGAATCCAAGCCTGGGTTGCTAATGTAGGAGTCGCTTTTGATCAAATGCCCTCGGAAGAAAACTCGAGACCTACATATTCATTATAGAAAAACACTTCTAAAACGATTCTTTCAATGTACCAACTTTCAGTTTTGAACTTTAGGTTTTTGGAAATTAACTTTCATACATTTGCTACAAAATTGCAATGAAATATTAATGAATAAATTTAGAAATTAAAGTCAGTGAAAATGTCTACATTATTCGCATGAAGTAAAAGCAAGCAAATTATAATTTCCTATGTCAATTGAAACTACGAGTTCCCAGAGTTAACCAACATCAAATTGAGAATTTCAATGAAGTAAACAAATAAAATAGGTGTCAACTGACACCCCTGTCTGACCCCTACAAGACAATCAAAAGAACTTGAAAGATTCAATTCAGATATAACAAATGACTTAATATGAATGTATTTGCACATTATGCAAAACATGTTATCATTAATACCAATAATTTATATAACAATAATGAATGGTTTACCTTGTCGAATCTATTTAGTGGGTTATCTAATTAGTGGGTTACTCAGTGAGATCGTTTTTTTATTCCCAGTTGAAATAGCTGTCAATTGAAGCTGATGAGTGGATTACTCAGTTAGATATATAGTACTTATTCACCCTTTGAACCATGTTTGGTAAATCTAATAAGTGAATAAGTTATGACAATGTTAAATATTCACCATTGGAGCTGTACTTGGCAGATGACTTGATCTAATGAGTGGAAGACTTTTTCACAATTGATTATTGAATCTGATGATGCGATATAGAAAAGTACACTTATGTAAAATTCGTAAGGTTGTTGTTAGGAGAGTCACAATTATTCGGAATTTAGGTGTTTTATTAACGAGTAAAATGCATTTTAGAGGTCATATAAACAACTGTGTAAGCAAATCTTTTATAATGTTGGGTTTTCTAAAGCGAACATGTAAATCTTTTGATAGTGTCCATCTTATACACAACGTTAGTGAGAAGCAATCTTGAGTACCGCTCTCAGGTGTGGTCTCCTTCACTGACATTTCTTGTTAATATAATTGAACGAAATTTATCACATGTTTATGTACAAGGTCAAAAATATTATCACTCTGCAACCATTCCAACGAAAATTTCTTGACTTGTATTTTTGACGCAAATCCCTTCATTCTTAATACGATTGCTCCTACATTTTATCGAACATCCTTTTACACGTTGCCCTTCGTTCTACGAGGTTGCGCTCGATTTTCCATATCCCAAGATGTCGAGTAAATGTCAAAAAATGCTCATACAATACAATGTCAACAATTTTAAAAACAATGTAGTCGCTTTTTAGGGAGTATTTTTTTCCTGTTTGTGATTTTTAATATTTGATATTTTTTTTATTTGTGAAATATTTTATATTAGAAACCTGTAATTTGATATTTTGCATGTTGGCCCTAGCTTAATATTAAAAAATATGTGGTCATTAATCTCTACATGATTCTAATGAAATGTGTTAAACAAATGATAACAATGATAGTCAAACATAGCAGAAACAGATACACGATCACCATATGCCGGATGTAATTAACTATATATGTTTAGATTCTTACATGAAAACTATTAGTGTGATGATTGATATTTCCAGAATATTGTTCACAGCACACAGAGAAACATTTCTATTCATCAGTATAACAGGTACACCCAACAATGACTATACTTTGTACGAGGTTATGTGGTATGGTAATACTAACCGTGTATAAACCTGTATTCATTAACATTAACTTTTGTGTTTTGTAATTGCAGATCTATAATTTTATTGTACAGGAATGATGTATTCTAAGCACAACCGGGTTTATTGTTATGACGATAATGCTAGTAATTAAAGTGGATAGTTGTGTTGCAAGCAATTCCCTTACTCGATAACATGCTGTTATTAAACACTATTTTGTTCTATTCTGGAATTTAGGCACATAAATTACTCCTCAGCAGGGGCGGTATTTTCTTCGCGTGTTCTAATTACACTCTGTGCTGAAGACAGAATGTTATCTCATAATTTTTGGCATATGCGCATATAGCATTGACAATAGTTCGTGTCAAATCTGTTTGTATTTAATCATTTTAGTATTACTCGACATTATGTAGTTCATTTT
This sequence comes from Saccoglossus kowalevskii, assembly GCF_978046115.1. Taxonomy (NCBI): domain Eukaryota; kingdom Metazoa; phylum Hemichordata; class Enteropneusta; family Harrimaniidae; genus Saccoglossus; species Saccoglossus kowalevskii. The sequence continues at coordinate 10,686,179 of NC_140650.1, read as the reverse complement.
GTTCATAGTTTATCAACAGTAAATTGTGAATCAATATATTAAATGACATTTTAGAAGTGGTTACCATGGAGATATTGAGATATTTCCTTTCGTTAATAAGAAATGATAAAATGCTCTGAAACAGACAAAATGGGATATTTTCATTTCAATTTGTATATCAACTGTGTATGGTGACCCAATTATTTTATTTCGACAACACCATTCTTTGTAACATGAATTAACATATGTTAACTTAAGACAATTATATTTACTTTTAAGCTGCGTGGTATTACATGATATTAGTGCGAATTGAAAAAGATCTTCCGAACAAGTGATGATATTTCTGAGGAACGTGCTGCGAAACACAATAATGATAGCATCTAAATTTGTAAGTATTTTTTACCTTACGATTTTTTATGATTCTATCCTAATCTTGCAAATACAACGACTTTTCTTTTGTTGTTTCGTCATTAGATTATTGCTTTGATAGGCTTTATTCCATATAACCGATACTACAACTCGATAACGCATTGTGATCTGTTATACCAATGCAACCCAATCCATAGTCAATGTTCAACAGAAATACAGTGGTCTATAGAAATGTATATTTAAAACAATTTTTCCTGCAGAAATCTGTAATATTTGTAATATTTTGATAATTGTGTCTGAAATGAACATGAACTCTTATTGCCTACACACCTTGATTAAAATATTGAACAAAATATATGAAAACATTATGTATTTTTTTTTTGAGAATGTATTTGAGACAGCAATAACCCAAATATTTGTCTATAAATAAAAAGTTCCCATGTTACAAGGAATAGTGTATTTGCCATGAATATAGGGAATAAACACGAACAACGAATAATTATGTTAATTATATAACATTGCTGCAATATTATTATTTATTTTATGAGATGGATAGATCTCAATTTCTTGACACACGCCACGTCTTTTCTAAATAGCATTCACGTTGAACCATCAAACGGATTGTATACAGTGACATTCTAAAATATCACTCCATTATAGCAGAGTAACGAATAAACTAATGCCGATATAGGAATATGTTAGTTCTCGAACACCGTGTGTTATTTATCGTGTATTCGTATTCATTGTGTATCGGTACAACACAGTATGTGTATGTAGTTCACATAACAACACAGACCTCCGTGGTCTGACAGTGTCCACGACATGAATAGTGTACAGTGACAGATAAAACGTGTTTGTTCACCGAGAATTATATACATTACCTTACATTATTTCTAGGTGTGAATTTTTTAAATTCATTTAGATACATCGGATTTGAATGGTGCGTGCAATGAAGATATAGTTGTCAAGCGACATGGGTCTGTTCAATGCATCTCAAATATCATTACAATACAATGTATATTACTGAGGTAATTAGTTTACTCAATTGTATATTGCAATAGTGTACGGAATCATGTCGGCTTGTCATGGACACATGACCACTTACTGTCACAACCCTCACTGCCAAGTTCATTTCAATAACGACATTGAGTCATGTGACATGAATCAACCTCGCTGGTTTTGTCAACATACATTCATACATCTTGTCATTTGTCACTTAGGATTAACTTGATTAAAGAAATGCAACTGTTATTATGAAATGACGACCACCCATCCCCATTTCAGCGAGGTCAAACTCGTTTAATCTTATAATTAAATAACTGTGTCTATGATAATACTTGACACGACTATATGTCATTATTTTATATTCATTATGCTAGTGTGCATTGTAACAAGCACAGGTCCAATTAGTCTATGCCCAGACTCATTTAGTGAATTGACATATGAATGCACGTCCAATTAGCTTACATCCGTGATTTCATCGTACTTGCATATTTAGAGTAGGCGCTCCAGCTAATATTTGATAATTTTATTATTATATGATATTGTTCAGTGGTACCAATTTTTCTGATTAAACATGCTTTTGTGGTTGATACAATGGACAGCTCATCTGCCAAATTATATACAGAGAAACTATAGTCGCTCGTAAAATTATCTGCTTTGACTCAATGATTGTATTTATTTGCGTGAACTTATTTATACCACATATTTGAAAATGTACATTGATGATGAAGTGCGCTATGGGCATCACTGCGTCGCATCAAATGTTACTAATCATTCTTCGCTTTTAACTCACGAATTGGCATTAATGATCTGTTGAGGATGGTTACAACCTGTATGAAAATAGTGACGTCATATCCGCCATTTAATACCTGTTAATGATTAATTTACATGTGTACTGGTATAGTGTGCATTAGTAGCGTATTGTTGCAAATCACAATGTTTACTAAAGGTCATATGTTGCTGCATACGGGCTAGGTAATAATATTCTTTCGAGCATTCTGAAGTGCTTTTCTGACTCGTATTTCATGATAAATCTTGTCAACGTGCACAATCCACAACATGTGATGTTTGCGTATCTATAAAATAGATCCGATTCAATGTGTCTAGACAGAATCCCCCCGTTACTGAGATAGTATGTCGTGATGAACGCTTTTGACGACCGTCTTGTGGTGTCCTTGATATTTTTGCGATACCATGTTACAAACATCAAATATAGATATTGTCATTGCGTGCAATAGATGAAGATAATAGTGACACTTTATTTGTAAATAGATTTATTGCTTTTACTAAATTGTTCTTTATTAGGTTATAAGTGGTCATTGAACATGTTTATTATAAATAATCAGGCACATTATTTTGTACATCGTTGTCCAACTGTATTATTGTACAATCATTCATTAGCGTACACGCCATGTTTTGTTAGATGGTGTGTCGCAATAAACGCTGTGTTTATTATGTTTATTGAAAAGACTGATGTTAACACGATGTATTTAGATATACGAGTCGACGTTCTGCCTTGTTGTACATCCATTGCAGGTGTGAAACAGTATATCTTTTTCTGATTGCTGGCCGTCAGCGGTAAATAGTATCCTGATTATTACTCAGTAGGTAGTAATGGAATTGACCATACGGGGAATTCTGAACACTCTAAGCTAGTTTGTGTGTATGTTATTTGAAGAGAGATCCTCAAATGCCGCTAGTAATGCCACTGTGTGTAGCATTGTAATCTATCGCGTGTTCAAATCATTGGCGTGTATTGACCTGAACGTGAATTGTGACCGACCAGTGACGTTAGTAATTGCTTTGCTGTACCAAATAACATCGTATGATATGTACTGATGTATAACAAAGAAGTTTTAACGTGTCTCGTTTAACCTCCTTGACAGTATAGCCGAGTAAACAGACGACCATTATTACCAATTACACGAAAAATTAAAAACAGAACTATATTGTTGTATCCATTGCGAACTATGTAAATCAAGCTACTAGTATTTTGTAAAACATATAAGAACATCGATCATACTCATGTTGAATCACTCTGTTACCAGGGTTACAGAATTCACACACTGTCATGGTTTCCGGTATTGCAATACAATACATACTGTTTTTCCACATTTCAAAATATGGTAAAATCCAAAACCAATGAAACGTATTTGTTCGAAGTCTTACCAGCGCGTTACTAAGGCGACGACTAAGGTAAATTAGCACCACATCGGAATGGGCGGTTGAAAGTGTCACTACACTGAGACTCGCAATGAAATGTGATTGACGAGTAGCTTATATTTTCAAACAATATTTTACTTTAATTTCAGAATATTTACGTAACACAGAGTATAACTATCATGTCGCCCTGTGACGTGGTATATTTTATTAAAACTATTTATATCAACCATACATAACATAGAAAGACAGGTATTGTAAAACCTAATATATCTGTCAGCGGAGGACATACGAGTAGACTGAGATAATGCGGAGTACGGTCGGCATCCAATAATAGACATCTGACAGTACCATATAAGTAGATTTATATTTATCCGCTAGGTAAACTGTATCCAGTAACACGTTGCTGATTGCAATTAAGATTTACAACTAAAAATAAACCCGGAAGATGATAGGAAATCAAATCAAGTAGAAATATGAATCAAAACGGGAATTGGAATAGAAATAACATAGTTACTGATTTTAGTCGCATGTTATGTACCTGCGATTTTAGTGGACGCCATTTACTTACTGTTCATATCAGTTGTAGCTGTTGACCAGAACATGAGCTTTGTATTTTGTACAAACGAACCACTGGCCAACCTATAAATATTATGGAAACACTGGTCAATACCATCGTATAAAGAACATTTTATTTGACAGGGAGATTGTGAAATTGAAAAGAGTCAAAATTTCGCTTGAAAAAAATGACAGAATCGCAGAATTTTGCCATTGTAAGGTATAACATTTGTTTTATTATTTAGGTTTGCAAAAAATGCACCAACGATGCCATGGAAACGCAGTTAGACAGCATCGTGCCCACAAACCCAGATAACATTCGGATTGAATCAGTGCTTTTGCATATTGAACTTATTACGAAAAATTACCCTCATTAGGTATATGTGTACTGCGCAGAAAAAAAGGGTTGGTGAAACGGGTCATTCTTATTTCTAATCATATATTCGTGTTTTGATTTGAATGTATTTGCATAATGGAAAGAAACAAATATTCAATAAAATTAAATGTCGGATTATAATGCACGATTTTTAATATACTAGTAAATTAAAATAATCACAGATCAACTTCGGTGTAACATGTAAAGTGTGTGACAAGTAACTACTGAGTAATACCAAGCATGGTCGGATAAAAATAACCTCATCACCTAATCTACCATTCCTAAAACAACCACTGTGTTCAGTCATATACCTACTGTATCGGAAACAGCGCACCACGTCTACAAGATGTATTCAATTAAAACTCTCGCTTGACATGATAGTAATGAGATGTCGCGGTTCAACTACAGGACACTTGAACTTTAGGACAAAACCACGGATGTCACTCAGCATCCAGCATCATTGCATGTTATTAGTTATCTGTAGCTGCTGTTATCACGGCAACCCCGCCGCGTGACTTCATTTAAACGGGTCAACGACTGTTTAGATTCTATCAATATTAGAGTATGCATAAAGAGCAATTAAAAATACAATTTAGGGATCAGAATTGTTTGCGATAACAATTTCCGCCATGTTTAAATCTATCAATAGGCTTTATTTGTATATTTTTTTTAGTGCGAGCCAATTGTGTCAAGAAGAGTTCACGAGCACGCTGCCCCTAGTTATGTGATCATCGAAACGTTGTATTCCACAGTTAGGTAAATTAAATGCACATTTTAATGTATCGCATGGCTGGAACCGTAAATTGATTTGCCGTCATACTTGTACTGAGTCTGTTCAGCCGTGAAATTCTCCGTGTGTATTAATGACGATGCACTGTCACCTTTATTCACTGAAAAGCCAGGAAATAGAATACACTAATATCAACGTACATTGCTTAATCTGTTTTATGAGACCAACGCACCTATAAAAAGTTGATGATTATCTTTTTTTTTAAATTGAAACTGTAATAGTTACGTATTCCACTTTGTAATAAATTTCATACATAATGCAAGTAGGTGAATACTGTCTTTGTAGAACAATGTCCGTTCAATGTAACAGTCGGGTAATGATTAGAATTTCATTAGAATTAAGGTTTGCCTGCTAACAAATGCTGCCACTCCGACAATTATAACACACGTATTCTGGCATATGAGAGTGGAATTCTGTAAGTTTCAGGGAATCCATATATAGCACAGGGAGTAATAGGGTGAAGAAAATATGTAAAACAATTTGTTCCACCAAAATAGTATTGCAAAATAGATTATATATATATATATATATATATATATATATATATATATATATATATATATATATATATATATATATATATATATATATATATATATATATATATATATATATATATATATATATATATATATATATATATATATATATATATATATGAGTTAGAAGTGTGGGTTATGCAACATCTGAAATGAAGTCACGTGGCTCTCTTAGCGAAAAACATTGCAACTACAATTGAGTCATGCAGTGATTATGTTCTACGCAATACCAAATAGTAATACTAAACCAGTAACATTTGAGAAACTAATTAAATAAGGTTTAATTCCAGGAAAACGAAATCAAATGGTGGATATTTTAGTACTTCGATAATACTAGGTAAAAAGAAAGAACGCGTTTCAGAATACAACAAACGACGGCAATTTTGTGGCTTCCCGTCTCTCTTAAGATTACTGTTTGATGTTGAGAGACGGGGGAATGTTCTTCCCGTTTGCTGCATAACAGCATCGTTCGTTCAGGTTTACCATGCCGGGGAATGGTCAATTGCCTAAATACATTATTTGAATCATTGTGTGCAAATATTGTTGTTGGAATGGGCTATGAACCCCTATTTGTGATCACAACGTTTCGAGGCAGTACGCAGTAAGCGACGGATGACGGTATTCAACGAATGGTGGTTCACGATTTACACTATGGCAAATTCAATCGAGCGGAAGCAAGTTGTCATAAACTGTCTCATTGATCAATGACCATGGAATTCTAGCTAATATAAAAACGGATTTTATATAATGTTTTCATTTAAGTGTGTTTTACAAATCTAAATTTTTAAATTTATAGTTATGTCTTCGCGTAATAAAAAGCAAATGTAAAAATAAAAAAGTGAGGTTTGTGCATTACAATTAGACGTGTGCACTCGTCATTCTGCGAGGCCCGGATTAGTTAGGAGATGTTGAGTGGGCCATTGTAATCTAGCCAGCACAGTAATCAGGGCAACTAGCACATGTACCAATATTAATAGACACCGTAATGTTACCATAGGAACAGCACGTACGCGTGTTGTTTTCACGTGATGTTATCAAATCATTAATCTGCATGTTTGGCATATATTATGCCGTATTATAAGCACTCATTATATATCTATATTTGCAATGCATTATGGGAGAGAACCTCTCATTGAACATAATATTAAACTATTATCACCCTGGAAACCCACTGAAATCTGTGTCATTTTGTTGAAATGTGGTCATATTATTTGAATTCATATTAATAATAATATATGACTTACTCATCTTATGTCACGTGTACTAAAATGATCTCCCCCATAGCACTCAATGTGTTCAGATCAGAAGCATGGTAATCACGTGATCATGTCAATGGCTGAAACCGTTGTCAAATAAAATGTTGTTAAACCCATATATTTGACAGAAATGTAAGACTTTTATATTTATATTTTATATTTAAGTTGGCAGAATAGTGTCATTGTTGCAGGCATGTTAAAAATAAAAGTTGACATTCGCCACAATCGTCACGCCGCGTCCTGTTCGTTGTTTGTTTACGTGGAATTCGAACGTCGAGCGTGACGACTAAGGCGCTTAAAATATTTATGAGAAACGTGTGTATTTCTTTGGGTCGAATTGAGTGTGACTGTCTCTGTTGAGAAAGTGTAACCTGCCGATCGAGTTAAGTTCCCACATTTGCTACTTCTTTCCGTAACAGTATGAAAAACACAATAACGGTATTTTCTCTTTTCTTCAGTATAGCTTCCCGGCCCCCACACCCGTGAACTTGACACTAGCTCATCTCCTTTAATCTTCTGTCAAAGATTTGTTGAATATACAGTACGATTTGAACGACAGAATAAACGACCCGTTTAATTAATCTCTATATAAGTTTAATATCGGATCCTGCTCTACGGATATTGAAACACAAACGATGCGGGTGAAATGAAAGCATGTATGACAATTAACGCTTGAAACGATCAAAGGTGAATGAATATGTGAGCCCTGCTTATTAGTTTTCTCTCGTTATATTAAAAAGAAATTCCAAGAAATAGATTAACTATATAACACGTTTTCAATTTACTGTACTTAGTATCGAAATAATGGACGTAAAAGCTGTCTGCGTTATTATATACATGTACATTTCTATCATTATACTTTGCACTTATAATTAGAAAAATATTGAGTAGACCATATGATATCCATATGTTCTCGAATCGTGAGGTGTGTGATCATAACAGCTACATTACGATGGAGGTTGTTGGGGGATTCCGGTATTGTGTCGTTATATCCTGTGTTCTTAATGCACGTTTCCGCATTATCCGATAAACAGGTCAATATACCGTAACCATATGCCGTATCGAGATAAACGACCAGAAAAATAATGACTTGATTACACATGCAATTATATGGATGGCTGTCAAAATTCGACACTAATACTGTGTATTCAAATGTCGTATATTCAAATACACACCGCCAAGTGGCAGCAGCATAGTATCAAATTAATAGCCTGAACAACAAGTCTGTCAGCTGATGTAGCTTAACCGTTTGCTCGGATCTGATTCTGATTCAAAGTTTTGGAAAGTGGACGATAGCATATATATCAATAAAAACAGAAATGTAACATGATGTAATCGACATTATTTGTTTTGTTTCAACTCGTATGACCTGTGAATGTCACAGGAGGTTCATAACACTGTTCGCTAGACGATCGTGTCTCTGTTTCTTCATTTGATTTTGTTTTCGTGTCTATAAACAAAAAAAACTGCAGACGTGCCACCAACAACGGTAAATATCCAGATAGATTCTGATAGGAATATCATCAATTACAGATAGGTTCTGATAGGGGTGCCATCAATTCCATATAGATTCTGATAAGGATGCCATTTTTGCAGATAGATTCTGATAGGGGTGCCATCAATTCCATATAGATTCTGATAGGGATGACATCAATTCCAGATAGATTCTGATAGGAATGCCATCAAATGCAGATATATTCTGATAGGGATGCCATCAATTCAAGATATATTCTCATATGGATGTCATCAAATTCAGATAAATTCTGATAGCGATGTCATCAAATCCAGATAGATTCTGATATGGATGCCATCAATTCCAGATAGATTCTGATAGAAATGCCATCAAATCCAGATAGATTTTGATAGGGATGTCATCAAATCCAGATAGATTCTGATAGGGATGCCATCAATTCCAGATAGATTCTGATAGAAATGCCATCAAATCCAGATAGATTTTGATAGGGATGTCATCAAATCCAGATAGATTCTGATAGGAATACCATCAAATCAAGATAGATTCTGATAGGTATGTCATCAATTCCAGATAGATTCTAATAGCGGTGCCATCAATTCCAGATAGATTCTGATAGGGATGTCATCAAATCCAGATAGATTCTGATAGGTATGTCATCAATTCCAGATAGATTCTGATAGCGATGCCATCAATTCCATATAGATTCTGATTGGGATGCCATCAATTCCATATAGTGTCTGATAGGGATGCCATCAACTCCAGATAGATTCTGATAGGAATGCCATCAAATCCAGATAGATTCTGGTAGGGATGTCATCAAATCCAGATAGATTCTGATAGGTATGTCATCAATTCCAGGTGGATTCTAATAGGGATGCATCAATTCCATACAGATTTTGATAGGGACGCCATCAATTCCAGATAGATTCTGATAGGGATGTCATCAATTCTAGATAGATTCTGATAAGGACGCCATCAATTGCAGATAGATTCTGATAGGGACGCCATCAATTCCATATAGATTCTGATAGGGATGTCATCAATTCCAGATAGATTCTAATAGGGATGCCAACAATTTCAGATAACATTTCATCCTGTATTCGCTGCCATGATATTTTTTACTGCAGTATGTTAATACATGTGGGAAGCTGAACATTTGTTCCAAAGTCTGACGACTAGGTAATCATTCATTTTGTAGTTGTTACACGGAATATTCTAATGAAACGTTAACATAATTGAAGAAGATCCATTACTGTCCAATGCTGTCTACTATATATCAAACTTAGAATTGATGGTTTTTCCGCCAGCATCTACCTGGAATTGATTGCATCTATGCCAGAAACTACCCGGATTTGATGGCTTCCCCACTAGTATCTACCTGGTTTTCCTATGAGGATCTACTTGATGGCATTCTTATGAGCATCCACCAATAATTGGTGGTTTGTACATCAGCATCTACCTAGAATTGATTGCATTCCCACCAACATTTTCCTGAAGGTAATGGGTTTCCTACCAGCATCTGCTTGGAATTGATGGTACTCTACCAGAACCTTTCAGGATTTAGTGACTTTCCATCCAGCATCTACCTGGAATTGATATCTTCACCGCCAGCATCTACCTAGATTTAATGACATATGCACATAGCCCTGATAACATGCATGTTATAATTCTTCTTCTGACATTCAAGCATCGGCATACCTCTGATAGAACTTTTCGTGCATGTACCAGGTCTCAATTGGTTCGATGTTTGTATTCAAATACCTTGATAACATTACCATTTAAAACATGGTAACAGGGGAGAATTTCTTTTCATATTTGCTTATTTTCATTTCCACAATTTGTTTTTATTATGCAACCAACGATTATGCGGAAATCTGATTAACAAATAAATATTTACATTCTATTTGATAACTGTTTTATGGAAATGTTATCCCTCAGTCAAAAATACCATTGCAATATATGTCGACCGTAAATGAGATTGCTAAGACTGTCATTTTATATATTACACAATTTTCACTGTTCACGCCCACCCATGTAATCGTTCATGAGTGATCCTGTAGTGTGAGAATATGATTGGATGATGGGGCAATGAACAGTCTGGCCTCAGATAAAACCTGATGCAAATTTGCAATATACCACTTTGACAGGTCACATGTGCAAAACAGAATGCAGCACAATATCCATCACGCTCAAATTTGGATTACGCATTACGTGTTTCTTATGAACTGATTTCCCTGGGCAGGAGAAAGATGGATCTCGAACACGACACGTACTCAGTTAATTCGAGATGACAACACAATTATTACCTGTAAACTTTGCGGTACGAGAATATGTCTCACTGATGTGAAAATTATTCATCTTGACTGCGCCGTAATTACCACATAAGCAGGGTAAATATTCATATACCCTTCAGTTAATAAATATAATAGATATATGAGTTTTATGTTACAAATTGAGACTAAAAACAAACCATGTTATTATTATAGGTTATATAATTTCACAAGACACAAAATACACATACTTAAAATTAGCAATTTATTAATTTAAAGTGATGAATCCTTACACTAAATAGGTATCATGGATAGCGTTATGTTTCCCGAGTGCCGTTTAGCAAATTAATTAAAATAAGTTATTGTTCGGCTGCTAAAAGTGAAGGTCAACGGCGATAATGTATTCACGGTTGCCATAAACACGTGTCAATTACTCGACAATTTTGTGCTTCATTTCCTGTACCTCCAGTTGAAATACGCAATTTAACCTCGTTATAAAAACATTGCCACACTCAAAAAGGATATGTCACATTTCAGACAATTTCTTATTTAAGCAACTCATTTCATTTCATTTTGGCGCGTAGTATACTGAGTTGCAGCATGGAATCAGGTGTTAATTAACAGTATGTTAGGTAGGATGGGTTCAGTATAAAATAGAGCAATGCTATGTCATATACTGAATTAGAATGGAAAATGAGGTAAATATACATGGTAATTTTCCCAAGAGAGTTCTTATATCCGCTACAAAGTATCCTCGATGCCTTTAATAATAAGTATGTAATGGTACACTATATAATCTGTTGAAGAGTTGAATCGTGAGGTCTGCTGCTCGTCGCTGGTACCCAAAACGAAGAACTGCCATTAATGGAAACATGCTGCTTCTTTCTAATTAGGAAGGATTCTACCAACTTAATAATGTTATCTGGTTTGGGTTAGCCGTAAGCTTAAATTTACGTCGACTGTGACTTCGTGATACGTCCATTGCTTGAAGTCAGCTAAATCGTTGGCATAATTATTGCCATAAATGAAACGAGTTGCTACTTTAATGGCTTATAGTAAATGATACGAATACGCTGTTGATGCTCATTTTAAGTGCAGTCTCCAATGACAACTATAACCATGTTTTTCATACACTCAAAAAATATTAAATTTCAGACAATTTTTCCTTTGAGCGACTCATTTAATTCACTTTGATACATAGTAGAATAGGATAAGTTGCAGTGTGGAAGTAGGTGTAGGTAGAATGGATTGCAGTATAAAATTTGTAATAGTATACCATGTGAGCCGTAGTATAGAATGGATGTGAAACTCATTTGGTAAGTTGCAGAGGAGAATAATGTAATGGTACATAATATAATGACTCGTTATAGTTGTGCACAATCACCTTGATTGTTTGTTCACAACTATCTCGCTAAAAAACTCTAATAACATAACATCAGGTAGATCATTTATTTGAAACACAATATTTATCCTATAAAACTACCTTGAGGATTACTGCTAGTCACTGGAGCCCAATACTGCCATTAAGAGAAACATGCTGTTTCTTTCCAATTAGGAAGGATTCTACTAATTCGAGAATTTTACCTGGTTTGATATACGCTGTGTTGTACGTATATTGCTTGAAGAAATCTAAATCATTGGCATAAATATTGCCTTAACTCGAATAAGTTTCGATATAGGTAGCTGTGTCAAATATATCAATGCGAATAGTGTGTCGATGCTCATATTTAAAAAAATACAACTATATAAAGATACGTTCATCTTTTCTACAGGATGACAGGAGCCAGGGCGACAATATTTGCTTATTTTATTATAAGCACAAACAGGGAGTACCTATGAAGGGGAAAGTTTGATGAGTGATGTACCTCGTTTAATGCTAAGAAGTTGCATGCCCCACCCAGAAGTCGTATGTTCCACTCAGAATTCGTATGCTCCACTCAGAAGTCGTATGTCCCAATCAGAAATCGTGTGTCCACTGTCGTATTTTCCTTTCAGAAGTCGTATTCTCCACTCAGAAGTCGTATTTTCCACTCAGAAGTCGTATTTTCCACTCAGAAGTCGTATTCTCCACTCAAAAGTCGTATCCTCCTAGATGCTTTACACCGACAATGGGCCACTCTTCCATGGCAAATAAGATTGGGTATTCTCTTCATGTTCGTGCAGCAGACAATACTTCATGGCGACCTCCAGTGTCATCAGTTCATACTCTCTTTTTAAAGAACAGTTTGCCCTGACATGTGCCATGTGGTTTTACGAATATACAGCCGTGACAGTGATTGGATTGAATTTGAAAGAAGCCAAAAGTACTGTTTGCGTTAGGGAGTTATAGGGATTGATTCGAGAGTGCAACACTATACAATATTAGGCTGATTCATATAAGTTTATTAACTGTGTGTTGTGAAATCAGATTCTGGTAGTGTCTAGCAATTTGTTTACATAATTATCTGAGCTCTGTGTTGATTACATTGTGCCATAGAAAGTTTGTTGATTGACACACAAACTTCTTAACTCATATGAGTTTTAAGTACACATTTATTGTTACAAGTGATTACTGTTGTTGATCCATGCGTTGCTAAGATGTTATCTGTTTTCCACTCAGTATATAGTTTATCGAAAGAATGGGATTTATTGAAAATGATCGTTCACAATTACAGCTGAAATGTTGTGTGACCTCAGAATCAGTTAACACTTTTTGGAGATGGGGGTCTGGCAGTGGCGGATCCAGCAAAATGTATTGGGCGGTCCAAGCTACGCTTAAGATATACGGAGCGTAAATCGCAGAGAAGCTATGCGTAATCCAGATAATACGAATCGTCATGCGTTTGGGGGGGGGCATGGCCCCCCTGCCCCCCTCTGGATCCGCCACTAGGGTCTGGTTGGAATACATGAAGCGAAAACGCCTGTGAATATACTGTATATAGCAAATATACACCAGGATATTGTTGTTTCAAGAGATTACTTCCAGAAAGCTGTTAGCTTAGATTTGGCTTCACCGGTAATTTGTAGTATGTGAACAGTTCAAGTATCCTAGCATTATTTGAGTTCTTGTATGGATGTTGAATGTCTCTGATGCTTTGCAAACTATCTGAAGTTATTCATAAGTTTTACTTGAGGGTTTTTTCACACATATTTTATTAGGTGCCCCTCCAACAAAGTTTCCTTGAAAATATTCAATGATTGGCAACTTATGTATCTTTATGATATATTATTTGTTGTCAGACCAGTGAAGAATGGTAGAAAAACACATTATGCTAAACACATGACATCCGGCATATGTCATTTCAACACCAGTCATGTGAAATGTATGTCATCTGAGATAATCGGTAAACACTAATATTATATTTCATTTGAAGCTTATTATATCTATATTCAATGTATTTATATTATATCTATATTTAAGGGGGACTCTTTAAAAATAACTTGATTTAATGGATTTAATAGAAAGTCTGTATATTAACAATTTTATGTATGTACTACAAGCCTGCAAACAGTTGGCATGAAAAGTAGGTGGGAGAGTGGGATATTGCTTCAAAAACGTGGAAAATTGACGATAGTAAAATGATTTATTCCTATACATTCTGTAGAGTGAAATACTAGGCACATATTATCTAGTCTTTCCAATCTCACGCTTAGCTGTAACCTTCTAATGCAATCTCTGCTTCAGTAGAACCGTGCTTCTTATTTTACAGCTATTTCTTTTGTGGATTTGTAAGTCATCTGTTTTGTGTTCTTGCTCTTTATGATTATGAATTTGGAAATCGTTTAGGTAAGCCATGATCTCAAACTCACTATAGATATAGGTATTACATTTTCAATTTCCCAACTTTACATATAACATTTGCTTTGTCTTATCTCTGAATCTGTCCACTATTTTTTTTTTAAATTGTAAACCCCCTCTTTGTCAGATTCGCACTTTGATTACATTTAATAATGTATTAATTATATCCTTCAGACTGTGTAGTGCAGGTGTACAGAATGTATTATTATACCCCATAGCCCCGTTAGCCAATCAGATTTGCGCATTTGGCGGTCAATATATTTGTGTATTGACTTTTCAGAGTTTGGTGGACCTCTGCGCTTGCGCAGACGTTATGATTGATCTTAAATATGCTGATTCATGGTTGAGGTTTGTCGACCTTTAATTTCTGAACATGTCGATCAAATGAAACATTATCTTATCAACAAAATTAAATACTTGTAACCGGTATTCCTGGATTTGTTTACGTCGTATACCGACGTATAGTGCTTTTATTTATTCCATCAAGGCAACTTTGTTACTCTTTGTGTAGCATACATACATCTGGGCTGCATTAAATTGTTTTGTTATATTTCGTTTTTATTTAGGTCCGAGTGGCCCGAATGCAGTGTGCTGTTTTTGTGCGCGTGTCACGTGTAAACAGTCGCCCTTACAAAAATTCTAACTGTGACAGAAATTTTGGAAGGTAGTATGGAGTATAAATACACACGAATCACTGGAAGCGTGATAAAACAAGCACTTGTGAATGAACAAAATTCTTGTTGTTGCCATTAAAAACTTGAGTGGGAAATATTTTACAATGCAACCTATTACAAAATGTTTTTATTTTTGGTATAATACTACAAATATTGACCTCAGCCTCGGTCCATATACAGTATATAAATCTGTATAACGACCTTCGCCAGAGTCAATATTTCTTTGGTATTTCCATCAACATTGCAAACAAGTGTGAGCTCCTGAACTTGAAACGCAGTCAAATAATTTGCTCAAATGTCACAACATCTCCTGTCCTAGTTATTCGTGACCAATTAGCTAGATATGCCGCGTAATGCTGTTTATATGGAGAAGGTAGAAGTGACACTAGTACAATGCACAGCGACCAAGATGTGAGTGAGTCTTGACAACATTGTATTTAGCAATATTTTTGACTGACCCCCAGTACAGTTGCATTACCTAATTTAATGTTTGCCACCATATGGACACTTTCTTCTCAGTATTTATAGTAAAAAAGATACACTAGTTGTGGCATAGAGGGATAAAAAAAAGTTGTGTTTCGTGTTGTGACTCCTAAGTTCGGAAATACCCTAATTACCTCTGGTTTAATAGGGCTGATTCCTGGCAGAGGAAATGACGCGACACCAGAAATTTATAGGGATGTTCATTGCACTGTTTGTAAATACATTTCTAAATAAACAAAATATGAAATTAGTTGAATGTAATTAAGCGGGATTTATGCAGTAGCTTTGAGTCTGTGTCAACTTGACTTAGACGAAAGGCGAACAGATTATTCAATAGAGATAAACCAAATTGGCGCACGTGGTGGTATTTAATAATTATGCAACAAAGTTACAGCATAAGAGCATTATTCATTTGTGTGTATATAGCAGGTTACTATTCTGTCTATCTACTATTTATTTTGTTAACAAGATTGGTGGAAAGCAATTTTACAGAGAATATGACATTATCAGTATGCTTGCATTTTTGATTGGCAACATATATGTTTAGATTATATTTTAAGTGTTTGTATTCCAATGGAAACACATTTTCTATCAAATTTATTCTTTATTCGTATGAAACATAATTCCCACTGAGGCTGAGGTAATCACATACGATTTTTGATTACCCACTTATCTTCTACAAATTATTAATTCAGTAGTCTGCTTTCGAACAGTTGCATCCGATCAAGTTTAATAGTTGCAGTCGTCGTCCAACCACATCAAATGCATAACTAAACGAATATTGCAATAACCTTATCAACTTGGCATGTTGGTGTATAAACAAGTATGAATAGTAAGGTGATGTTCCGTTCAACTGCGAGATCTCGCGAGATGCATGAAAGACGCGCGTCGAACGTCTGCCGCAAAAATCGATTTGATTTTGAACTCGAATTTCTGTTATTTCGAGCTAAAATGAACCGGCCGATCTTCGACAGAGGTATATTGCTTTCGAATACCCTGTCTTAATCGAAATTGTCTATCATCAAATGTGTACAGCACATTATTGAGCATCGAAATCCCCTCCAAAATATGTTCGTGTTTGTCGAATCCCACGCGATGTTTGACGCCATTACGACGCTATGACCTTTGTTTGTCCTGTTTTTACGTTCGATTTCACGCATAACGCGTGATTCTCGCAGTGAACGGAAAATGGTCTATGACAAACAAATAACTTTGAAATGAATAACTTGCCTAGCTTGTATTACATACCCACAATCTGTAAAACACCTTACGTAGATAGATTTATTCCTGGATCTTTTAAAACGTTGAACCAAGCAGTTGTCTATCTATTTTGTTTACTATGAGTGAGGGGCTCCCAAAAACATTGCGATGCCATCTTTTCTTGAAGAGGTATAAATCAAATGTGGATATTAAAAAAACCTTTTGTAAAATTATCAAAATCACTTCTAAATGTGAGTTCCATTAACACATCTGATTTGTCTATATACTACTTATATACTACTATACCACATGGTACATGAAAGTTACGTATTAATAAGCATTTTTCAATAAGATGGTTCTAGTCCCTACAAATACATGATGGTTGAATTGTACTACTCATATTGTTCAGCAACAGACTGAGGTAAAGATCGTTTATACACTGAAGATGGAAATATCACTATGCTGGAATTTCTTATTGATAACATATTTGGCGAGTTTGAATTTCCAATGATATACCCAGTTGAACTTGGCATTAAGGAGAATACATATTCTGCTACTTCTGCTTCATACTAATACCTGTCCTTTGAATTTTATTCTAAGTGTCAGATTTCGACCAGAGTACAGAGAGCCCTGGAAAACTATAATAAACTGAACGCTTAGCCCGTTTTGGGTGGGGGATTATCGGCTGGTATCTAGTGTATAAAAATAGGGATACATGTATAGATCTCGCCAAGTTCTGTGTTGTTTAAGATTAGTTTTACATTAGTGTACATACGTGTTTCATGCAGTTTTTTTCGAAATATTAATTTATGTGCAGTCATCTGAGGTACGATACCAGGTGCGTCTTTAAAGCGGGGGAGTCGTCACCTACGCATGCGTCATATAGCCATAGCGTGTCATTGTTTACAAACAAGCGTCTACCCATGAGCCTTTGCGTTTTAGCATGTGTTGTTATCGTCGCTTGGGACTCAAATGGGACGACCCTTCCGCTTTAACAGTATGACAAAAATCGTACAGAATGTGTTTATTTAATAAACTGAATTTAGACGTATTTACTTGTTTTTCGATTGGACTAACGATTTATTTGTGATATTTGATTGGGCACACAATATTTCTGTGTGCTGGACAGAAACAATTTCTTTTGCTCTATGTGAGTGGACATGGTATATTAAATTGTACTCGTCTTGAATGGATTATATTTTTGTTTTCTTTCTTGCGATTAGACATACTGCATGGCTGTGTGCATTGTGGTTGGATCATATGCTTCAGAGAAAGGATGGGAAACTAGAGAATTTCCTTTGAATTACTTATGCTAATTGCTGTTAATGATCATTAAATGCAGCTGGTCCAGGTCAAGAAAATGGCCATTGTACAAAACATCTTGCATTTGGCGTATAGGTCTCATATGAATTTGTGTTCAATAACAATGTGAAGTAAGACAGTTTCAATTTTTTGAGAAAGAGACAAAAATTGTGTGATTTTGCCAACATTCACAAATTATTGACTCATAAAAATCACTATCGATCACACAAGAATGGTTTTACTAACTTTGTTAGCTTTACAAAACACATTTATAAAAACATTTAGTATAGCCAGGCTCGTATATTAAACATTCTGATTTCTTTCGTTGTTTGCCAGGGTTTTAATATTTATGTGTTATTTATGATTGAACAGCCTGTGTTCACAGACTATGTTCATATGTGATACATGTATATACTTGAAAACTAAATATATATATATACTATGTTAATTGAACATGCTATAATTCTGTCTTCTCTTTTGTTGGGAAGATACACATTACATTTCTTTTGACTCTAAGATTGAACACTTTGTCAATCACGGAAAATTAGTATATATATATATATATATATATATATATATATATATATATATATATATATATATATATATATATATATATATATGCGTCTGCTTCAGCTGTCACAATCAAGGTCGATGTAGAGTTCAAGGCTGTGATATTATTGAGAAATCCTGCCTTCCTGAATACTCCTTTCCAGCGATACTAAAGTCAGTTACTATGACTCGTATGTTTTTCCAGTTTGTTTAATACACTGTATGTCATTATTATTTCAATATGTATCGCTTGAAAATGATGTACTTCGTGAAACCACTGAAGATATCTCCGATATTCTGAACAGAAAGGGTATTTGAAATTTCAGATTGTTCCGTATGTGCTTGTTTAATGTACAGAATGTGCCCATCAAAACACTGGTGGCGCTGTTCTTCCATCAGCGGAAATTAAACTATTTGACATCTTCAGGAAGCACGTACAACTATTGAGGAAATATAATCCGTTAGTGACATTTGCTGCGCGTTCTATATGTATTGTTTCAGCGGATAATTTCATCGCTCACACAGACATTAAATACATTGAATGAAGTGTCTCTGGAATTTAGTGATATTTAATTTATTCCAAAACACGTTTATTTGAAGGATACCCGTCACATGTGAAAATAGCCCATATCCCCACGCTGACAAATTTGTGATTTATCCCGCAAAAGTAGCCATTTCATTTCCAAGGTAATAATTCCGATTGTATTTCCATATGATGGTTAGTACCATCCTAAAAAACAATAAAATTTGTGAGCTACGGACAGATCGATGAGAACTGGCACACCTGCCTCCTATCGCCGACCTCTGCTAAGTTCGCTGAAGGAACAACAAGAATACACTAATATAAAAATGTATAGATTTTAGCAAAGGAACGGGTAGGTTTATGTATTTAAACGTGTGGGATTTGCGTTGCTATGCAACGAATAATTTAGTGCATGGACTGAGTTTAAGCTGGTCCCCTGCGTCAAATGGTTGAGTCTGATTGAAAAGAAACTTCAATACGCCGTTCACCAAACACATTGCACTAACTGCGTGAGATGCGAAGAGTTACTACTTTTACCACCGCCTGACGTGTAGTACCTTCCATATGTGTAGTTCGTCGGTCACAACACATGGGATTTGCGTTCAATGTTCTATCCACTGCGAGTAAATTTGGGATTATTCCGCCGTGACGCCTGTGTCTTACATATCAACACCACAGGATATACCGAGTCAGCTGTGTGCATTGTCTGATTTCTGCTGTACCGCGTAAATCACCACTTCGCGATATTGGCGCCCGACATCACATATCGAGGTAATACAGCAAGACGGACAAGTTGATGAAGCGGGGATTATTGTCGGGGAGAAATTGTTTTTCTCGGTTCTGAGCGTTAATTTTGATAACTACTCTATCAATTCGTTAGAGTACGATGTTCTCGCATGGGCGTACTTCGTAATATGAAACACAAATAACATACACTGTTATATGCTGTATACACAATTCATCCTAAAACGCTAAAGTGGTTATTCAGTCATCTACATTATTTTCAGCATTACGCGTTGAAAACAATGCAGGGTTGATGGGTTACGAAAATGAAAACATGAAACAATGTTGTTCCCTCATTGTGAACTGATGAATTGTCAACTGCCAATTGAAATACTATATTCAGAGTCTACTAACGTACGTTTGATAATTATTAAGAAAATCGGATGCTAAATTTATTTGAAAGAAATATTCGTGAAGGATGCAATGGTAGAGCCTACTACCGAACCTATTTAATATACACCGGCAACAATTTTAGCGGATGGCGATTTCGGACAGGTCTTCACTAACATAGTGTGTACTATGTCACAGAGCTTCGTCATTATAATTGGCTCTTCATGAACTGCTGTACATTAGCTTTGAGTTTGTACCCTGTACGTGACAGCTTGTATTCTAGCCTTGATAGATATCAGTATGCACATATAAGGGTGAGTATTACTCATGCTAACATTAGCAATGTTTACACACAGTAGTATTATATTGTTGTTTTTTCTTCTTACCTTTATGAGAAAGATGACAGAAGCAGTCAAGAAATTGTAAAATCCAATGCTTTAATTGGTTGATACTGAAGATTTTAGAGTTTGACTTCAGATAATAATAGCAGTTAGAATCATTTATGACCAGTTGCCATTGACAAAATCTTATCTACCACGTTGCACCTACAATTAAAGCCGCGGTTTTACGTGTTACCATGGTTACACAAATATGTACATTGTGTCATATTTACCGTGTATCTTTTATTTACAGGGCGATGATAACTTAATTTGTAAATCCATTGCAAAACACTGTTGGGTATTTTGCACACAACCAGCTGTCTCACGGATTTTAACCGCCAGGGATATAATACTCGACTATTAAGCATTCTAATACGCGTGTATATTGATCTGATTCACAATGGACAAATACAGGGTGTGGAATCACAGTCAGGCTGGGGGATTCTTAGATGACGACTTGTCGGGATCTGGATTCATTCCCGAAGATGAAAAAGACAATATAGTGTCGACAGAGACGACTACCATGGTTACCGATTGGCTTGTGTCTACTACAGCTGAATCGATTACTCATCGTGTCGTTATTAAACTACCGTCGTACGAAATCCCCGATATTGTAAATCATATAAACACAACTCTAAATATTTCCATATGGCTTAGTGATAATTTGACGTACACAAATAAATCCATTTTTGAAGATCGCGATCTGATCGGGTCATTTTCCATTCAACAACCACTGCTTGCCATCGTACTTACCTTGTTCGCTATTGTGATAGTATTTGGGAACTCGCTGGTCATACTTGCCGTCTATAGGGAGCGTTATCTGCGGACAACTACAAACTGTTTCATCGTCTCGTTAGCTTTTTCTGATTTATTAATTGGGCTTGTTGTCGTGCCGTTCGCCATGATAAATGACACTAGTGGTGGTTATTGGGTGTTTGGTACTCTGTGGTGCGATCTATGGCACGCTATAGACGTGTTGGCCAGCACGGCTTCAATAATGAATTTATGTGTGATTTCACTTGATCGATATTGGGCCGTCACTTACCCCATGAGCTACCCAACGGCCATGACAAAACGAGTCGCGTCAATTCTAATTTCATTGGTCTGGCTGGTGTCATCCTCAATCTCGTTTCCGTGCATTTTATGGTGGAAAGCTGTTGACCCCCCTGCCCCGCCCAATACATGCCTCTTCACGGAGGACGTTAAGTATTTAATAATATCGTCGTGCGTTTCATTCTATATTCCCACCGTAATCATGATATTTACGTATTACAAGATATACCGGGCTGCCACCACGCAGCTACGACACATACGTCACGGAACAAAGCGAGTGAACGCATCGCCGGGTGCTAGAAAAGTCAACGGCGAAGTGGAGTTGCGCATCCATCGTGGCGGTGCAGCTCACGCAGCTTACGGCAAGAAAAAAGGAGGGCGTGGTTTACGGAGAGACGGAAAGGGATTCGTGGCGCTAACTGGGCGGAGAATGTTATCGAGGATAAGCAAAGAACATAAAGCCGCTAAGATGCTGGGAATCGTCATGGGAGTTTTTGAACTGTGCTGGCTTCCTTTTTTTATTACCAACAATATTCTGTGGGCTGTATGCAAGACGGATTGCGTGCAGTACCCGCATATAGTAATCCCCATCACGGCGTGGCTAGGCTACATTAACAGTGCATTTAATCCTATGATATATGCGCGAAGTAGCCGCGGCTTTAAGCGAGCGTTCAAACGGATTCTTTGCAAGTGTGTGCCCAAACTAAAATACCGCCGAAAGGATGCAGTCAGCAACACATTGGATTTGTACAGTGTTGATTCATACGTGCCTGAGACTTCGTGCATGGCAGCTATCATATATGACGATAACCTCACCACTACTGGGATGTGTACAGAAATGCTACCGAATAAATATCCACTACCTCATCAGTATTTCTAACAATTAACACAATATAAAATTGTATATACTACAAATCGTGACATTTATTTGTAAGCTACCGCGATTTGGTCAGCTGTTCATTTCCGTGCGTATATATAAACTCAGTGTTTTTTGTAACTATTTGTCGACATTTACCACGTAATAATAAGTTTAATTTTGTAATTGTTACGGATAAATAAGTTGGGAACTTATTGCGTACTCTGACGAGAAACCCACTGAGTGTGGTGGAACTTGTTAATTCTAAGCACGTCCAATATGTCGTTTTACTCGTACTATCGCTTCACGTCTAAATATGACATGCTGTTGTGGTTTGTGTCTGTTTCAATCCTAGCGTATGTATATGTCTATAGAAAACAATACATTGTAACATTAGCGCCGTGTATGGGTACGTTGATGTGCTTTGCACGTGCCAGCTTTACGTCAATGCTGTTCATTAATTCGTTGATTTCAGGGCTGTGAAAAAGTTTATGCTCATTTACTTTTGGTAATAGGCTTGCGTGGTCTCTATTGTATGCCAGCCTATTTCACCGTATTACAAGCGATAAATATACACGTCATTGACTGAGATTCGTTATGAAACGAGGCACGGTTTAAACGAATTCTACCCATAATCACGCTTTTCATTCAGAAATCATGTGACAGATGCTGGATATCTCGTCGTTTTTATTGAACTGTTTAATACGTGTAATTTAAGTAAATAAATAAATAAATAAGGAAGGAAGGTACATATAAACTTACATGGTGTATATTTATTATATCAACACGAGGGACGATTGCGACCATGTAAACTTATGTTTTATTTACCCGGGAAACTGTAGGCGTTTTTATACGATGATATGAAGTTTATATTCCAAAAGTACTGGTGGAAATATAACAAGGTCACACGCCGCAATGTGTTTATTTCCTTGTCTGTTCGCACGCTAGCAATTATCATTTTACACTGTGTGGATTTCAACGCCAGCAATACACGGTACGGGATTAATTAACACGTTGGATGATGCATGGTCAGATTAGTATCACGTGGATCGATATGACCTATTCAAAGATTGAATTCCGTCACGCTTACTTGTTCAATATATTTGGAAAACTAATTACGACAACGATACATTCGCTTTCACTATACGCAATTTCCGTCGTATATTTTTTCCAATCATCATTCTTGTTAACGGAATGGTGGACATTGCTAATATTGTACAACCACGTCTGTCTATTGTGTTCCCAATAACACATTACACGCATTAAGAAGGTAGTAATGAATGCACGAGAAAATCACAGTAAAATTTATTAATTCCTACAATCCATAATGAAAATGTTTTTGATTAACGTATTTATGTGGCTTGCGATGCATTCAGTCAGTCGAGTTAGATATAAGCCAAGTTTAGTAGGCTGTAATTTACGATTATCATAGCGTCAAATCCTGGACTGCCTGAAAGCTTACTCTTATACTTATGATGCGATTTCTAATCTCTGCATTTATATAGGCAAATATCACAGTGACGTCATCGTCATCGTTATTTGTTAACTAAACCGTCAGCTCAATTTTAGATTGACCATACAGTTGTACAAGATACGTTCAATGCCGGAAGGTATAATGTATTCGTTACATAAAACATAGTAGGTTATATATACAGTAACACGTACTGTTTGTTATTGTTAGTGAAAATTACAACCTTATATGCGATACCTTGGCGATAATAAACCTTGCGGGATACTAGACATGACTGAACACCTCTAATCATCAACGGCATAGTTCAAAATCGCTACATTTCGCGGCATCAGACAACATCCTATCGTGAATACTCAACACTGCTAACATTTTACAGCAATATTCAACATCGTAACATTTTATTTATTTATTTATTTATTTATTTATTTATTTATTTATTTATTTATTTATTTATTTATTTATTTATTTATTTATTTATTTATTTATTTATTTATTTATTTATTTATATTTATCATCTGAACATAACCGTGTTCTACCAAGCATCTGTAATTCAGATGTATTCATTTATTTAATCATTTTGTAAGACATACTACATGCCTATGAATAGTTGAGGTATTCACGTTTCTGCGTTACTTTCACTAATAGCAATGTTGACATTACAACTGTATATCAGTAGTTCTATCTCAATTTACCATGTAGATTAAACAGTAAATGCAATTATCATTACTCCTGGGAGATTGGTCGACGCGGGCGTTGTTTTCAACAAATGCATAGTAGTATGAATCTCTCTTTTTATTCGTTATGTATGTTCGCCGCAGTGACCCTCCCCTGAAGTAGAACACGAGGTGAGGTGACGGACTACTACCCCAAGGACCTTGCCTGATTATTCTCTTGTAGAAAGTTGTTATTTCCGTTATGTGAAAGAAAAATGTAGAAAACCTCACTCCAGATGTGACAAAGACGGTGAATATCGGAGAATTATAAATATACTGTTGAACAAAAAAATGATTTAACCTAATAAAGAGATCGACTAACGCAATCATACAGCACGTCGACATTTCAGCTGTACAAAAAAAATAAAGGTCATTATATTAATATCATGAAAGGTTATGCCGAATATGTCTATAACGTGTTCTACTAAGAATACTAGTTTCCAGGTATGTAGGTTATGCAATGTAACATATAATTTAATTATTGGATCCAAACCACATACTGGGAACACTGTGTGGAATTTCTCCACAGAAACCGCGTATTTTTCATCGCGTATACAATGACTGTTGTACGTTTCTTCACAAGCAGCAAATACATTTCTAGTTCTATTGGTAATACGGTTTATCTATTTTTATTTTTTCATGGCTTGCCTACGTCATAGTGGGCTGCACACTCGTAAAACGGGTTATTGAAATTCTAAGTAGTTTTAATACTATTGTATTCTACGACGACGATGTGGCTTACGCGGGGACATATGGATCTGAACAGCGGGCAGACATTGTAGTGCTCACTGCTTTCGGCTATAACGAAACTTTCCGTACAATATGATTTTTGAAGTACGTGACATTGTTTAATTATTTCCAACCGAGCTTCAGACTAAGATTTTTTACTTATATTCAAAATATACTTGAATGCCTGTATAAAGTCATAATTAAATCGTACGAATATTGTGATGGGAGCAGTGGCTGTGATGTACAAGGATACATGCGGCATGTTCCCTAG
This sequence comes from Saccoglossus kowalevskii, assembly GCF_978046115.1. Classification (NCBI taxonomy): domain Eukaryota; kingdom Metazoa; phylum Hemichordata; class Enteropneusta; family Harrimaniidae; genus Saccoglossus; species Saccoglossus kowalevskii. The sequence continues at coordinate 10,660,308 of NC_140650.1, read as the reverse complement.
CGAGCAGAAAAACCTTTGCTCGGAGAAGGAAAAATTGTTTCTGGACCCCAGTGACGTTAAAGAAATGCTAACGTGACGTGCTTTTTTGATAATTTTTTAAATGGTTTATTCGATTAGCTCAAAATTTAAAACTTGTCTCTACAGGATAATGCGTTTACGCTATAGTAATTTGTTTTTGAAAATATTGGTAAAATGTCAAAAAACAGTTGCATAGTATTACATAGTTTATTGGATTAGACAATTGGCTAAATAATCTAATATAGTTAACAATACTTGAATAATATTAGCTTTGCTTGTTGTTTGGATCGTAAATTTATTTATTTATTTATTTATTTATTTATTTATTTATTTATTTATTTATCTGAACATGATTTGATTTATTTTGAGAAAACATATAACTCGTTTTTTTCTAATTCACCTACAAGTGCTTTGCAATCTCCTTTGATCAAAGACACGAACAATGAAGAAAGAGTGTCAAAGAATCAGGTGGTGCAGTTGGACAGAAAAGCTAACTGCTTTCAGATAAGAGTAACGACTCATATTGACAGACACACTATTCGAAGCAATGCAATGTTTGTAAGCATTTATTTATCTAATGGAGGTTGTCAATGTTATAAACCTTGGGTAAGGTATTCCTATGTTAAACTGCAAAAACGAATAGGTGATTTTCCGTTCAACTGCGAGATCTCGCGAGTTGCATGAAAGACGCGCGTCGAACGTCTGCCGCAAAAATCGTACGATTTGATTTTGAACTCGAATTTCTTTATTTCGTAGCTCACATCGACCGGCCGATCTTCGACAGAGGAATATTGCTCGAATCCCACGCGATGTTTGACGCCACTACGACGCTGTGACCTTTGTTTGTCCTGTTTTTACGCTCGATTTCATGCATAACGCGTGATTCTCGCAGTGAACGGAAAATGGTCTATTAGCTGAAAACGGGAGTGTCATTAATATGCAAGATGCTTTGGGACAAGATGCACAGGCTGTCAACAAACTAACTGTTCACATAGTTATTGTAGACAACCATGCCCTCACTGTAAATGAACCTCTAGCATATTTATGTATAGCAGATGGGTCTTAGGGAAAGAAGTTCACCTGAATTGGTAGTGTTCAACAACCTGCATGTACTTGTGACCTATACGATATAAATCTACAAAGTACCACATCCACACCTCAAGCCAAACAACATATATACCAACATATATTTACAAAAATAAAATCACAATGTTAGGGCAAAAGTAAGGACAAAGTACAAACTCTAAACACACACAAAAAGAATTGCCATTGAGCACCTCACAGATGAGCACCCCAGTATGCTACAGTCGCCGAACCCAATATGTCCGCTCCAAACAACGTCTTAATGAACACGCACTCACAGTGACTAGATACACATGCGTAAGCCGAATCCAGAACGTCGCGAACAACGACATACATATAAAGCCAGGTATTCATGGTCAGTATTATCTACTCAGTTATGTTTTCCCTCGAAGTACATGACCACCAGCAGTGGCAAAATAATACAGACAATATATCGACACAAATAAAATATAAGAGTACATCTTTTTATTTCATCACCTCAATCTACCGGCAACTTAGCAACACAAACAACAACCAATAACACAACTCACACAAAAGCCTATTACAATTATATAGAAGCCTACAAAGCATCAATGCCTACAAAGTGACTCAAAAATCAAGTATATATTGACCCTAAGACATGTTCAACCCTTAGAAAATGTTTGGCGAGGCACTCAATAATAAAGAAATCGATGAAGCATCTGACTACATTAAGGATTTCAGATTTAGAGTTTCTCACGATATAAAGCTTCATATTAGTGCACATATTATTGACAATTGGATCAACCACTTTTAAAAGTACTCTCATATCGAGAATTATAGCAACAGTTATTCAACAAGATAGAAATGGCATCAAAGTGAATTTATTTGAAGACAGGTTCATCTGAATCAAAAGAGAACTGCATTGCTGGCGAGTGACTACATCACAGATTAAGGATCCTGAGACTTGTGTTGTGGATTATGCTGTAGTCAGTCATAGTTTATAAAGTCGGGATACTTTGTTCTGTGTTCAACCGTAAACCTTTCTTTGTGTAATCGTTGCCAAATAACGTCATTTACAAACAAATGCAGTTTCCAGGAATTTAAGCTGACAACGTGAGATTAATATTCACACAAAATCTTGTAGTACATTGATGCAAAATATAATATCCGTACTGTCTCATACAGAAATATAACAAGACGTAACAACAGTTTTAAAACAAATATCTTTAGCATCCCACATCAGTCAACGCAACGTATTATCTATAGAGAGACAGATCTCAAGAAATTCAAAAACTAAAAGTGGCATTTGACGGCCATTCAAACTAATATTTAGTCATCTGGGTCTATGCTGACGGAGTTTGTCTTTCTGTTCATTTGTAACATTAAATATATTATTTATTTATCTGTGAAGTGAAACTGAGAAATTTTCAACTCCACCACATCTTCTACATAATAGTAAAATCCGTTCAACCACGAGGTCAAACTTTTTAATGTGAAATTTTGAATGATGATCATTAGTGCTGAACTCTGGCTCCAAGCCAATTTGTCATTTAATTATGGTTTTAAAATGATTATTAAGCCTTTGTTTTAAAAGCTAAAGTTTGCTCAATGTACATCGGGTTGTGTCTAACTTGATATAATTATTAACCCGTATTCTGAGACACGTATTCACAATGCACAGACTTTTTGAACAATATTATCATCATAATTTTGTAGCACTAGAATAGAGTTCAGTAGATGAGTTTTCTATGGCATTTTTTGTAGCGATAGAAAAAGCGGAAATCTGATAGAGTAGCGCTATTTTACAAGCAACTGGAAATCGCAATGACTGTTTTTCAAGTCAAACTGGATACACTTTTTGCTCAATTTAGAAAGGGATATATAAGTTTGGGCTGTATACTCCCCTTCTGAGAATTCATCCATATCTAAGAATAAGACAAATTGTTATTTTGAGAATATTTCAAAACACTCTTCGAAGGGTGATGCCATTATAATGAGAGGTGTGAATGCACGGAACACATCAACAACACACCAACCAGTAATCTCAAACCTATATTCCCAGTGCGCATACCCCAACACGCCTATAATCAGTATTATTTTATATCAACACAGCATCCAGTATTCCCAAAGCGCGTGTTTACAGTCTGTATATGCCGGCACATCAATCACTACAATCACATTGTGCATTTATCATCCAACCGAACAATAACCGTATTCACAATGCGCACGTGACAGCACAGCAAGAAGTACCCAAAGCGCATATTAATAATATGCACATATAGACACAGAAACCAGTAATACAAAACGCATAACAACAATGTGCTTATATCATGGCAGCAACCAGTGCCCCCAAAACCCTACTCCCATTGTATTGATAGCAGCGCAGCAACCAGTGCACATAACACGTAATTAAATAATATACATCGACCAGTTTCAATACGGATTTGTTCCTAGATTGTCTTAAATAGCTTACAAGTGCGTAATCTAGGTTTTGTGTTCATGTTTGCAATCAACGATATATGATTTTAAACATTCTTGTATTTCTTTAGTGTCACAAAACCCGCTACATCAAAATTGTTATACATTTCAAAAGAACAGTTAGGGGTGTAAAATGCTTTAACCCAAATGAATATCCGCTTACGTAGTTTATTATTATCCATTTCCATTTATCTGTTCCAGTAACTGTCCATATATTAATTTTGAAGTTAACCATCCTTGTCTCCCACCACTGTCGTAGCCGGCACAAGTCTGTGAAAATCTTAAAGCTGTATTCTAAACTTTATCACAATTGCTATGATTACTGAAACCTCATATTGCAGAACAGTAGACCGTTATGGAAACGAAGCAGGTATCATAAAGTTCTGTCTAGATCTTAAATACCATGTTCTTATGTCTTTGAATCTTAAGAATAATTTCCCTAGAGCCCTATTAGCTGATTTTTACTGATTAGTAATATTCAAATATTCGTTAAATACAACACCAGGATATTTCCATTTTCCACATATCTCCCACTAAATCTGCCAATCTGAATTCAAAATTACTTCTTTTATTTATACGATTACGAAGATGTTGATTTGATTTCTGGTTATTCATCAAAAGACGTCACTTTTTTACATTACGCCGAAGATTTAACGTTATTTGCATAATAACCTCGTTTTCAGCAATAACATCTACGTCATCAATATGTACAATGACACATTATCCCTGTATATCCGAAAACAACCAATTCATTTATGAATATTATCAAACGAGTTTGTTTGACAAAAAAAAATGTCGCCTTGTCGAACCCCCGAAATCCAATCAGTGTGTATATTGTTTATTCTCACATAAAATAAAGTGTCTGTGTAAATTACAGCAAATAAAATTATACATTTCATTGCCAATCTTGTTAAATACAACGAATAGTTTCTATCGTCAGATGTCAAAAGGCTTTCTACAAACGTAAGTGAGAGTAATACAAATTATAAAGTTTCGTCTTGATGGTAGCCATTTTGTTCGAAAACTTTCAATCTTTCATTTAACACAGTGCTATAGATTTGTTGTGGTACTCTGGTGTACATTTTTCTGGAATGAGTAAGAAAATACTTTCTCCAAAAACTAGTATTTTGCCAGAGACAGAACACATATGAAAAAAGATGAATACACCGTATGGATTATTTTCTAAACCAGTGGCGTCTTATTCTTACGCTTCATAACTTCATACTGTTACTACATATAAAATCGATACCGTTGCCAAGCATAAAGTATTTCTTTTTTTATCACAGAATACATTGTTGGCTTCATAATACAATGGTTTTTTTTACCTTGCCCCCTCCCGTCCAATACATACAAAATAAAGTGATCACAAAACCGTCTCAGATTGTTAGTACATACACTTTCTATTTCTAAATGAAAGCCCATATTATAACTGAGCTCTTAGACACAAAATCGACTATCAAATCTGTTCTGGTTTATTCTCTTTGTTGTTGACAATTTGACCTTCCGCTGCTTTTCACAAATTCATTTTCTTTACATAGCATATCATCCCAATGTAAACGAAGCTCATTATTCAAAAATGATTGATGAGATTCAAAGTGTATCCTGGTTTGTTTTGAACAATCAAAGTACGCAATATATTCATTCATATTTGATACTATACAGTCACATAGTGACGCATAAATCACAGTCAGCTGGTGTACATGTGACAATAAAATAATGCTATCAATTTACCAAAATTTCCTATATGGGAACAGTCATCTTGAATTCAACTTGAAACAAAGTTAAGAAATGGGTTTTTTAGTTTCCTACAAATCATGAACAATAATAAACTTTCACAGCCAAACAATATTTTAGTATAAAATGAAGCCAACCGCAAGCGCATTCGTCTTTGCGTGGAAAATCACTAGCATACAACAACCTAAATACACGAAGAAATTAGAACAATTACCCGGGGTATTTTTAACCGAAGACGCCATCCAATTCTGAAGCCACGATTACCCTAAACTCATATTCACATTGTTATTATTTCAACAATACGACCAGTACCCGAAAATGCATATTCATATTGTACAAGTACCCTAAGACGCATAATAACATTTTGCATATATTAACACAGGAAAACTGTACTCCAAATATTATGCATATATCGACACATCAACTAATAACATTAAACTGGAGTCCACATTGTGAATATATCGACAACGAGCAAGTAACGCAAAACGTGTGTTCACATTGTGCATATATTAGCATATTAACCAGTACCCTAAATGCGTATTCACATTGTGCATATATCGGTACAGCAACCAGTACCCTAAATGCGTATTCAGATTGTGCATATATCAGCACAGCAACCAGTATGCTAAATGCGTATTCACATTGTGCATATTTCAGCACAGCAACCAGTACCCTAAATGCGTATTCAGATTGTGTATATATCGGTACATCAACCAGTACCCTAAATGCGTATTCAGATTGTGTATATATCAGTACAGCAACCAGTGCCCTAAATGCGTATTCAGATTGTGTATATATCGGTACAGCAAACAGTACCCTAAATGCGTATTCAGATTGTGTATATATCGGTAAAGCAACCAATACCCTAAATGCGTATTCACATTGTGCATATATCGGTACAGCAACCAGTACCCTAAATGCGTATTCACATTGTGCATATATCGGTACAGCAACCAGTACCCTAAATGCGTATTAAGATTGTGCGTATATCAGCACAGCAACCAGTATGCTAAATGCGTATTCACATTGTGCATATTTCAGCACAACAACCAGTACCCTAAATGCGTATTCAGATTGTGTATATATCGGTACATCAACCAGTACCCTAAATGCGTATTCAGATTGTGTATATATCAGTACAGCAACCAGTGCCCTAAATGCGTATTCAGATTGTGTATATATCGGTACAGCAAACAGTACCCTAAATGCGTATTCAGATTGTGTATATATCGGTACAGCAACCAATACCCTAAATGCGTATTCACATTGTGCATATATCGGTACAGCAACCAGTACCCTAAATGCGTATTCAGATTGTGCATATATCGGTACAGCAACCAGTACCCTAAATGCGTATTCAGATTGTGCATATATCGGTACAGCAACCAGTACCCTAAATGCGTATTCAGATTGTGTATATATCAGCACAGCAACCAGTACCCTAAATGCGTATTCAGATTGTGCATATATCGGTACAGCAACCAGTACCCTAAATGCGTATTCAGATTGTGTATATATCAGCACAGCAACCAGTACCCTAAATGCGTATTCAGAATGTGTATATATCAGCACAGCAACCAGCACCCTAAATGCGTATTCAGATTGTGCATATATCGGTACAGCAACCAGTACCCTAAGTGCGTATTCAGATTGTGCATATATCGGTACAGCAACCAGTACCCTGAATGCGTATTCAGATCGTGCATATATCAGCACAGCAACCAGTACCCTAAATGCGTATTCAGATTGTGTATATATCGGTACAGCAACCAGTACCCTAAATGCGTATTCCGATTGTGCATATATCGGTACAGCAACCAGTACCCTAAATGCGTATTCAGATTGTGCATATATCGGTACAGCAACCAGTGCCCTAAATGCGTATTCAGATTGTGCATATATCGGTACAGCAACCAGTACCCTAAATGCGTATTCAGATTGTGCATATATCGGTACAGCAACCAGTACTCTAAATGCGTATTCAGATTGTGCATATATCGGTACAGCAACCAGTGCCCTAAATGCGTATTCAGATTGTGCATATATCGGTACAGCAACCAGTACTCTAAATGCGTATTCAGATTGTGCATATATCGGTACAGCAACCAGTACTCTAAATGCGTATTCAGATTGTGCATATATCGGTACAGCAACCAGTACCCTAAATGCGTATTCAGATTGTGTATATATCGGTACAGCAACCAGTACCCTAAATGCGTATTCACATTGTGCATATATCGGTACAGCAACCAGTACTCTAAATGCGTATTCAGATTGTGTATATATCGGTACAGCAACCAGTACTCTAAATGCGTATTCAGATTGTGCATATATCGGTACAGCAACCAGTACCCTAAATGCGTATTCAGATTGTGCATATATCGGTACAGCAACCAGTACCCTAAATGCGTATTCACATTGTGCATATATCGGTACAGCAACCAGTACCCTAAATGCGTATTCAGATTGTGCATATATCGGTACAGCAACCAGTACCCTAAATGCGTATTCAGATTGTGCATATATCGGTACAGCAACCAGTACTCTAAATGCGTATTCAGATTGTGCATATATCGGTACAGCAACCAGTACCCTAAATGCGTATTCAGATTGTGTATATATCGGTACAGTTACCAGTACCCTAAATGCGTATTCAGATTGTGTATATATCGGTACAGCAACCAGTACCCTAAATGCGTATTCAGATTGTGCATATATCGGTACAGCAACCAGTACCCTAAATGCGTATTCAGATTGTGCATATATCGGTACAGCAACCAGTACCCTAAATGCGTATTCAGATTGTGCATATATCGGTACAGCAACCAGTACCCTAAATGCGTATTTAGATTGTGTATATATCGGTACAGCAACCAGTACCCTAAATGCGTATTCAGATTGTGTATATATCGGTACAACAACCAGTACCCTAAATGCGTATTCAGATTGTGCATATATCAGTACAGCAACCAGTACCCTAAATGCGTATTCAGATTGTGCATATATCGGTACAGCAACCAGTACCCTAAATGCGTATTCAGATTGTGCATATATCAGTACAGCAACCAGTATCCTAAATGTGTATTCAGATTGTGTATATATCAGCACAGCAACCAGTGCCCTAAATGCGTATTCAGATTGTGTATATATCGGTACAGCAACCAGTACCCTAAATGCGTATTCAGATTGTGTATATATCGGTACAGCAACCAGTGCCCTAAATGCGTATTCAGATTGTGTATATATCGGTACAGCAACCAGTACTCTAAATGCGTATTCAGATTGTGTATATATCGGTACAGCAACCAGTACCCTAAATGCGTATTCAGATTCTGTATATATCGGTACAGCAACCAGTACCCTAAATGTGTATTCAGATTGTGTATATATCGGTACAGCAACCAGTACCCTAAATGCGTATTCAGATTGTGCATATATCGGTACAGCAACCAGTGCCCTAAATGCGTATTCAGAATGTGTATATATCGGTACAGCAACCAATACCTTAAATGCGTATTCAGATTGTGTATATATCGGTACAGCAACCAGTACCCTAAATGCGTATTCAGATTGTGTATTGGTATATATCGGTACAGCAACCAGTACCCTAAATGCGTATTCACATTGTGCATATATCGGTACAGCAACCAGTACCCTAAATGCGTATTCAGATTGTGTATATATCGGTACAGCAACCAGTACCCTAAATGCGTATTCAGATTGTGCATATATCAGTACAGCAACCAGTGCCCTAAATGCGTATTCAGATTGTGTATATATCAGTACAGCAACCAGTACCCTAAATGCGTATTCAGATTGTGCATATATCGGTACAGCAACCAGTACCCTAAATGCGTATTCAGATTGTGCATATATCGGTACAGCAACCAGTACCCTAAATGCGTATTCAGATTGTGCATATATTGGTACAGCAACCAGTACCCTAAATGCGTATTCAGATTGTGTATATATCGGTACAGCAACCAGTGCCCTAAATGCGTATTCAGATTGTACATATATCAGCACAGCAACCAGTACCCTAAATGCGTATTCAGATTGTGTATATATCAGCACAGCAACCAGTACCCTAAATGCGTATTCAGATTGTGCATACATCGGTACAGCAACCAGTACCCTAAATGCGTATTCAGATTGTGTATATATCAGTACAGCAACCAGTGCCCTAAATGTGTATTCAGACTGTGCCCGAATAAACATAACTGAAACGCGTATTCAGTTAGTACCTACACCAGAGAAAGCAACAGTAACCCACAACGCGTATTTGCTTTGTAAATATATAATATCTCAGCAGTGAAACCACTACTCCAAAATCCGTATTCACATTGTGCATATATCAGCGGAGAAACCATCACCCCCAAGCACGAGGTAAGTTTGTACATACGTCAGAGCAGCAACCAATACTCCACAACCCTCACGTTCTGCATATATCAACACAGCACCCAGTAACCAAAAAAAAAAGGATTTCCTTTATGCATACATCAGCGCAGCAAGCAGTAATTAAAAATGCGTAATTATTTCGTGTATTTTTCAAAACAGTAACCAGTACTTTGAAAAGCGTATTTACGTTGTGAATATACCGGCACGATTACCAGTGCTCTAGAACTCGTCATCACACTGCGCAAAAACAACAGCAACCAAAAAAGCTTTCCATTGTGCTTATGTCAGCACAGTAAGCAGTGACCTCGAAAACATGTATTCAGCACAGCAACCAGCCCGAAAAAAAGCATATTTTCATTGTGCATATTTTAGCACAGTATCTGGTACCCTAAAACCCGTATTTTCATTGTGCATATATTAGCACAGAAAACAATACTCCTAAAAGCGTATTCACGATGTACATATATCAACACAGCAACACGTATGCCAACAAGTGTATCTACGTTGTGCATATTTCGGCACAGCAACCAGTACTGCAAAACGCGTATTAGGACTGTGCACATGTTAGCACAGCACCACTAACCAAAAAGTGTATTAGATTTGTACGTATATTAGCACTGAATGCAGTACCTTAAAACCCATATTCACATTATGCACATATCAACACAGCAAACAGTGCCCAAAACGCATATTTACTTCGTCCATATGTTATCACTTATCACCAGTACCCCAAAACGCGTATTCACGTTGTGCCTGTATCGGCATAGAAACCAAATCTAATATGTGATATCTTGCATATATAAGCACAGTTCGTACAAAATCTAAGTCACTAATACAGCAGTTATGTTGTCATATTACTCATTCACATCAATCATGTTATATAATATTAGTTGTTGCCTTGTCTCTATCGTTCTGATAGACGTGCTGACCTTCATTAAAATCCACCAAATGCTTCTCGACCAATCAAAATGTGTGTTGCAGGACTTTATGTACACTAAATGTCATGTTTTCAATTCTCATTTGTTTCCTCAAGTCAAATTTTTAGGAATTTAAATTTATCTAAGATTTATTATGCAAATCACTCAACATCATGGAACGAACCTGAGGCTCACGCAACTCTCTAGTGGACGCGTTGCCCACAAGCAAATGGCATGCGAAAACGTGCTCATAGGTATTTTTTCAGATGAAATAAGACTTGTTTTTTTAATGTACAAACAATCATTATGCTTTTTCTGTTCATATTATTATAAAAAATGTTGGCAAACATTGAATATTGCTGATTGACGCTCAATTCTGTTCGTGTATCGTCCTCATTGTCCCAGAGAACTGCGCAGTGATCTTCTGATAACTGGGCAGCTTGTCAAACCGATAGATCAATTGTAACACGTGTAGCAGCGTATTAAAATATGATATAATATATAGCCGACGTGCAAAACCACTTTCTCTAATATGAGTTTCAGATAATATATTCTGGTAATTATTTTCTAGCGAGACAGATTACATTGCGTGTGTTTTGAGTTAGCATTGATTCATTGCTCCACATGTTAAACTAACCCTTGTACATAAGCAGAACTGCCAAGTATTCGCCAAATACTAATACATCAATGTGATTGTGGCAGTGACTAAATTACATATCAATCCATTTTACTCTAGTACATACTGACAAATGTAATATTGTTTTCAATTATGTCAGTGTTTGCTCGATGTCCCTTGCGTCATCTATTCATATAATGTATTCTTCATGAGAGAATTTCCGAGAAATCGGCAATTTGAAATATTAGGTAAATATTTTCATAAGCAGTAAAGGAAGTTCGTGCACGCTTATAAAATAGTAAATCATGTAGGCAAACGTGTATAAATTGGACAGGTCGGTGTAGAAACATGAATATGTTTGGTGGTGGACTATGACTAGTCGGTAAGGAATTGTGTATAGTGGGTGAGTGATGCAAGGGTTTTATGGTCAGCTGTTTTGTGAGTGAGTTGGGATCAGACCAGTTTAGGATAAGAGTTGGTGGGTGAGTAGGGGCCGGACAGCTTAAGATAAGGCGTGGTGGGTGATGAGGGGTCGGGATATGTTAAAATAAGAAATGGTTGGTTAGTTGGAATCAGACCAGTTTAAGATAAGGGTTGGGGGAAAGTAGAGGTCGGGACAGGTTAAGATAAGTGAGGTAAGTGAGTTTAGGCGATATAAATAGATAAAGGGTGTTTGATTTGTATCTCTTGTAATTTGACTATGACATTTCAATTCAAAAGCGTTTGTGAAGCTTAAATCGATAGTTTCCATCTGGGTGCAGTGCAATTCATGTGGAATATTTAATTATAGTATTATTAGAACAGTCATATCGTTATTGGTATTGGCATAGTCGATTATCTCTCAGCGTAAACATGTTTGATTCAATTGCGTGAGCACATGCCGATGAACCTAATTACATGTCTCGTCCTAAACGTGTCTATATCAAAGCAAAACAACACGCACATATTTCGAATTCGGTCATGTGTAATTAACTCTCATGCCATGTGTTGCAAACATTTCTAGTGCAATGTATTAGTAACAAGGTCAGTAGCCGCTGTTACTTAGTGCAACCACCTTCCATGGAATAATTATGTACATGCGAGCATTAATCAAATCAAAGCGATAGTGGTAGGCGAGTTGTATGTTAAAAACTATATTGTTTCCGACATGGTGGTTGGCATATGGTGCTGGATAAGATATGATCCTGTATGGAGCTAGGTAGGACCTATTTAGTTCTGAGCACTGTCTATAGATGGATAAGTCTTGTATAACTACCATATATAATATACCGTATTTGCTCTATTAGTACATTTCCAATAAAAGCGCACATATATCAAAAATCACATTGCATGTATGCTAAATCATTAAAATGTTACAATTGTTTAACATAATGCTCTGTAATTTACGTAAGCACGTGCGCTGCTAATAGAGCAGATATGTTAAAAATAAATAATTGTACATTTTTAGAAACAGTAACATTATATTTTTAATAGCAGTTCTATTAGTTCACAGATTCGAAGGTATGTAATTTTTCTAAAATAGGTTTTGACAAATTGAATAAAATAATTTAATATCAAAAGGTGTACTTTATCATGAATTGAAATACACCATTTTTGACAATCATCTATGATCATTTATTAATATTGTAGATACATATTACAAATGTCTATATAAATACTATACACACATTTTAATCATTTTTTAATGTATGAAAATTATTTCATATTTTATCTTAATTTGTCATTTGTTTAATGATATTTTTTTAAAGATGCAATATGGACGAAAAACACTAATACGCATGTGCAATGACGTACCAAAACAACCGGTGCACACATGTATCAGAAAAGTTCGTTGTTCAATCGAACGAATAGTCCAATGTGTGCTACAAGACAGTGTTTCAGTTCATCGTAAATATATTTTTCAATATAGAATACCAAACAAATATACTAAAAAATACATGTCCTCATCCATTGCATCTTCAAAGTCTTTAAAGACTCTAACTTCAACTCCAAAGCAAGACGAAATTAAACACCAATGACTCAATTACCCCAGTCCATTCGTCAGGGCTCTGGCGAGATCGGGACTCCCCTACACCACTTCGGATCATTACACACAAAAGGACATGGCTAACCTCTCCAAATCTCCCAGAATACTCCATCAGCTCTCAGAGTGTGCCCGCTATCCGCTCATTGTACCAAAGTAAGCACTGGTAAGACCATCTTCAGCATCAAACGCATATGCGTTTACATCGTGAAACATGGCAATCGAGTATACACAGAACACAAAAGTGGACTATACTCGGTCGCACCATCAGTCTACTCAATATACAGTACTTACTTGTATTCTCAAAACACTAAAATCACGGGGGTCAAATGTCTCACGTCAACGTGAGACTGATGTACACGTAGCTCACAATACCTTGAACCACATCTTGTACAAATGCACCTCAACCAACATCTTCGTTAGATTAGGTTGCCCAGTGAATGGCGATTTGACCTGGACAGAGGCATCACCAATCTCTCTGAAATATGGGCACACAACTATGAGGTCCATGCCCACCTACCCATCGCCTCATTCTCTTCTAGATCTTTCTTTCCAACCACTTTGGCAAAACTCCAAGTATAGCTTCAATGAGTGGATCTTCACTACCTTGTAGACGCTTCTTTTTACAATTCACTTCTCTGCTGTATCCCTGGCTCCAGCCATAGCGCCGAAGTGCCCTGCTTACTCTCTTTGATCTCTGCACAGAGAGTCGATGTGGTATCTCGCCAGTGTTTAAGGATTCGTCTGTTTTATTCTCTGTGGATTCTTCAGAATCATCTGCAATCCTTTCTAAACTCTCCACTTTGTCTTGTGGGGCTGGTGTTCTAACTATTACCAGCTTTGGAAACACCTGTCTTATCTAAGACACTTGGGTTAAGTTCCATCATAAACTCTTCCCCACTGTCTGAGCTTTGTTCTTCTGTACTTGCCGAATATGGCATTCCCTTTTTCAATTTAAGCTTTTTCAATTTAGGTTGTCGGCTTTGATTCTGTCATTTGAGTTGGTTGCAGGAAATCGTAGCAAAGTTTGAAAAAGTTCCGAAGCAATGTCCTCCCCTTACCGCCATGTTCCTATCTAATCACATAAATGGGCAAGTCAGGATTCCGTATACTCATAAATCGGTAGGCTTCTGTTCTCATCTCATCTTAATCTTGCCAAACAAAATGACATTCTTGACACCCGATTACAGATGCTCAGCACGGCATCCCATACTCTTTGGTCATGACATTGCTTACTATTTGCTGCACTTTTTCTAATGCTTGATCATACGCATAACGGGGAACACGCAGGTCATGCACATATTTTGTCACGGAACCAGGGGTTTCGTCATCTTGCATCAGACCCGGGCACGCGTTCTTTGCCATCCGTGCACCCCAACATCAAATAATTGTGGCAAGAACCCTATTGTATCATTCCTCATAGTGGTGATTTATAACACGTAATAATGGACAGCGCGTCGTCTTTTATTTACAAAAGTTACAATTGAAATAACTAATGAAATAATTTTCCTTCGGTTATTCCTCTATCGTTTTTGATACACCGGAAATCAATTTAAATTACAATTAAATTACATAAGATACCAATAACCGAAATATAACGTTTAAAATATGATAAATATCGGACACGACTAAAATATCACTACAAAGACTAACTCTGTAGCAGGTTTAGCTGTCTTAAATAATAGTGACGCCTCCTCACGCGAGACATCCATTAACAACAAACTCATCAACAACAACAACAACACAATCCGAAATGTTTCGCTGATAATTTTGTAATCTTAAAAATTGCCCTGTGCTTCACTAGAATTAAGTCTAATTGGTCATTAACGTCATTCTCGTTAGTGTGGCATATGCAGTGTTGAAGCTGTGTGTTTAATATCAACATTGTAACCTGTCAACGGCATCTTCTCCGTTGGGGGTTTTAGCTGATATATAATAGACCGTGGATAGTAGTCTGTACGTAACTGCAGATCTACTAATGTTATCAAATCGAAGAACGTGTTATGAAACTGTTTTTAGAAGATACATTTTGTCTAAATCTGTTTTCAAGTTTTATCAATTTACACTTTTATTTTGAACAATTTAATAACTAACAAAAAGATGTGATTTAAGAAGTTTAGTAGTTATTGTGGTTAGAGCGACTCTTATATCTGGCGCCCGATTAAGAGATGTTTCCACTCCTATTTGGCTAGATAGGTAGATAGACAGTATTATCTGTGTTTATTTTCTTGCACTTTCAAAAAAGTACAATAGCTCCCTCGTACATTGCAATTGCAATTAAATGTTCGAACACGTTTCTTGACAAAAAGGTTTAAGCTTCCTATAGCTTCCGATTGAAACGTCAATGACGAACAAAAGTCAAATCGCCGGAAACAGTGTTCCCTTTATACGTCAGTTGATATAATAATCACAATCAAGACTGAAATGGACAAAGTAAGTCAATAACCGAAGTTTCCAATTTGTAACTACATTTCAACCAAGAATTCCTATTTGGTGCGAACAAAACATTTCACAAAATGTCAAAATTCGACATTCAATTTCGTATCGATTGCCCAACAACAAATTTAAAATATGGCCTTCATTAATGGCATTTTATTTATTAAGCACACGTATAACTTAGATGAATGTACGTATTTGTCAAATTAAAAAAAATGCAATTTACAGACACGCTACAATAATCCATGGTTGATAAAATGTATACAAATCAAGTCATACCCCTGAAAATTAAATCATTGTTATAGAGACAATTCCGAGGTCGATTTCTCATCGCTGTATACGCTACACAATGTAAACCCGCAACACTAAATCGCATAATATACAAATTATTTTCGGTTGACAGGTTTGGCCTTCATGTTGGCTTTACACAAGTTTTATACATACAAGTTTTATGTATACAGGTCTCATGTATAATATTGTTATATTGTTCGGCTGTTTACTACAGACAACATCTGTGTAAAGTGATTGTTAATGATTTCTGTTGCGGAATAAAGTAGTCCTATATCATACGTTCTCCAGCTGTTGACAAGCAATGTAATGTTTCACGATTTAAAGGTTACTTGCCACTTGTTAATTTGAATGCTGTTGACTGTCGTGCTAAACAGTCAAGCAATCGATTCATCTTATTTTGTATAATATTCTGGGCGGATGCAAAAGCATGCTGAGAATGCATGAAACCATTCTCGTCCAAGAACACGCGTTGAGAGGGTTGTTTTAAGAAAACAAATGGATGGGATTCCCCCGGCCTTCGTTTGGGGTATAATTTTGCATTGAGTATGGTATTTACGAGGTGTTAATACTACAAAAATAGCAGCATTTAATATATGGTTAATAAACAAGTCGCATCTAGCGCAATAATTAAATGTTCATATGTATAATATAACGCCATTTACTGACATTGTCTCGAACAAAGGTAGTACAAAGCCTGGATGTACCCTTGTGTGTAATGTTTCATGGTATTGAGTAGGATGGTTTACAGTATCTGTATAGAGTAACACGACTGACGCACTATTCAACTGAAAATGTCACGTGATCTAGAATTCTTATTTTAAAACCTATTACATTTTAAAACAGGAATGTACTTGCAATAAAGTCATTGGTTGGTTATATTGTGAAATGTGCTGCATAAATATTCCTCTAATGCATGTCTAATTCAAATTGTGAAGATGAATATAAAACGCACGTGAACCAACTGTCACGTAAATACCATTCCACTAAATGTCGATATGCATTATCTTTACATGTGACCTTGACATGACCTTTAGCCTCCCTCATAGACGAACATTCGCCATGTATGAAATATGTGTCTGTAATTGTGATCGGCTTCAATACACGTGTTGTTAATTGGTGTATCATTTATACGGAAGATGTTATCATAACCCTACCCAATTATATGGCTCTGTGCCACATTCAATATGCGTATGAAAGTGAGGAATGCGTAGAAGATGGCGAACATTGGTGGTTAGACTAAATGCACGCATGCATTTCAAGTTTCATCATAATTATTATTGTATTCCGAATGCAATTATGAGGTAATTGTCCGACCCTGATTTAATACAATATATAGAATAGATATGACACTACTGACTGCAACATACGGTCATCGCTGACAACAGCACCGAGGTTGTGTTTTTACATGACATTGATTGGCGAGTTTACATGCTCATTGCAGGCTTTATAGTAACTTTATAGTATACTCAGTATACCCCGACTTCACATCGCTGGGTTGGCGCCACATATGTCAAGCTTCGCCGCCAATTATTGGCCAGAATAAAGAAAACTCTTTTATCGCTGGTATTAGCTTGTTTTTCCTTTACGTTGTATTTGATAATAATTGTTGATATCCATTGATGTTATGTCGGAGTGGCAGTGCTTATAATTATTACCACATGCACATAACAACCTGGGTAGCTTCGGGCTCTTCTGGGAATACTTGGAAATAAATAGAGACGGCGCTGAACCATACTAACATGTATAGGTCATCCGGCAAATAGTTAAACAAACTCAGTATATCAGAAGAATTGTGTTAACGACCTTATGGTTTCATTCTAAAATTAAACTGCCAATAGACGACAGTCAGTGTAACAACAGGTGTATTTTGCATATACAAACAATGAGTTATATGCCCCAAATCCTACAAAAACACTAAACATCATCATAAGAGTGCAAGAGTAAACGGATGTTGGCTATACTAGAAAGACTGATATAGCTAAATCAAAAAGTATCAGACCGATGATTCAAAACCAGCTGATTTCCAGCCTATCGTTCGCTCAATATTTTTCTCACTGTAAATCTATTAAAAATGTTCTTGACAAAAATAAAGTCGAGAAGAAAAGCCGTTAATCAAACAAAAACTAACACTTTCATTATTGTGTACGTAATCACGTGTAGAAAATGAATGGAAAGAAAAAAAGGAAAATACAAAAAAATAAAAGGAAATACTGTAAAACACGTCTTTTTAGCAAGCATGTCATTTTAGCTAGTTTAGCTAACCTGTAATTTTGCTAATTCAAGATGCTAATTTAGAATAAAATATATTCTCACAATGAGATTGTTGGCATTTTAGCTAAATTAAGCATTTGTAAATTCACGTATAGAGTCAAATTAGCTAAAATGACATGTATCTATTTCAATGTGTTTCACAGTAAATACTTTCCATATTATATCACGATATTAACCAGCAATTCTATTGGATATGTATTTCCATAACTAGAGTAATTCGTACCAAGAAAATTGACCTAAATCTTCTTGGTGAAAAAATAAAATAAATGAATAAATCTGTTTGTGTATATCTAGGGTGACAATATTTTTGAATAAATTAAGTACATCTTTCTTCTGCTGCATATATTTAAAAAAAGTTGTATGTGGTAAGTATATCCCCATACGTATATAGGTCACGGGATATATGGAAGAGTAAGGAAATTATGATGAATGACGACAACTATTTTTTGGACTTTGTTTTCAGACATTTTGTTTAGAAGATATTTGTATTGGGTCAGTCAATTATTGAACCTGTGTATTTTGTTGAGTTGACCACTCAAAATAGTTTAATTCATTTGCAGATTGTCTTTTAAAAGGTGATTGTCTTCAAAATGTTTCGGATAAAGGATGTTGAAGATATTTTAGAAAATTTGTGTTAAATTTATTTATTGAATACTTTGTCATATAGATAATTATAGATGGCGCTGTTCATTGTGCAAAACACGTGAAATTATGCAAATGAATTTTAAAAAAGATAGTGTTAAGAAATTGTCCATGATCAACTCAATAAAGATCCTGAATCTCTTGTATATTAATAATTCATGCATCTGTGAACTGATGCAAACCAACACATATTCTGCACGTGGCGATTTAGACTTCATAGACTCAATATATTCATGAATGGCCAGACCTGTTCAGATTACATCAATTCCATCAAGACATTACCCTATTTTGACCCTACTTAATCCATACCTCGATTCACTACTTCTATTCAAAACAATTACTGTAAGTCTATATCTTCTACTTGATGAAATGTCTGCACTACTCACAGGTGCGGTTGCTACTACCCGAAACTGCTTATATTGATCGCAATATCCCCAAGAAGTTTCTAATTTAACCGTTTGTATCCAAAATCTTAGTCTACTTCAAGTCAGCTCATTTTATTATTTGAAAATACGTTTTTCATCTACTAGCTGTGTTCGACCTTCACAACAACAATAATATGATGCTCGGCAGACTGCCACATCGTTTAATGTTTCATTTAAAGGAGAATCATACTTATAAATGCTAGTACCCAGAATTTATTAATTGTGCAGTAAATTGTACACTAGGGCAATATATATTGATAATTTGGGGGTCACCTATTTTCGGGAAAATGATGGTTGTATTTAAGTGGATAGAGGCCATTTTGTCTGTTACCATAGGTTCCGATGGCATACCTCTAATTATTATACATCTGTCACCGTAACGCCATAAGTTACAGCGTGCCGTAATGTTTTGGTATTTTAAGGGGTATTTTCATCCTACCATATTAGGAAATGCGAATTCCAAATATGGAATGATTACACGCGTAAGCGTCCTCTAATAAAAAACAAACATGGTTGCCACAGGGGTTTGACCGGACTCCACGCAAAGAAGTTCGCTGATTCTTTTTGAATTTAGGCATACCCATGATGTATCCTTGGAAGGAAAAGATGTATAATAATAAGGTTATTACGAGGATACTACAAAGTATACATTCAGACAGTACTCCGTCGCATCGACCTCCGCTGCGCGTCAGTCGATACTCCCGATGTACTGTCTTCGTGCATACTTTGAGGTATCCTCGTAATAACCTCATATTATAGACTAGTGACATCGTTTGAAAAATCATATATTGTTGAGGATAGGGCTATTTTTGTTGTCCTGAATCATTTTAAAAATCTGGGTGTTAAAAATGTTTCTTTAAGATTGTGCTCTACAGAATCGTTTTGAAAGTATGCTATTTCATTGTGCCATATGACAATAGCTCCACGATTTTACATAGAACACCTATGAACATTGTCATGTTAAATATGTAAATCTGACGTCATCAGTCTAAACACTGTCTACGCCCTTCCACTGCCCCATACAGTTCAATCAGTATGCAGACGGCAATCAACCATTCCTTACATTCAATTATAAAGTCTCAATCACAGCCATCAACTCAATCGAGTGATGTTCCTGTCAAATTAGACATTGAATGACCCAAATTAAACTTAAATGACTCAATGACTCACATCCAATCTGCTAACCCTTTTTAGCTTACTTGACCCCATTGACAAAAGCAAAATTTGTTTCCCAGTTTTGTGCTATTTTATAATCTACTACGTATGTCTGTACCATCCAAAGAATTTCCAACAATTCAGCGTTGTACCATGTACAGTACGTATTTTCATGCACATCTGTTACTAGTTAATAGTGACATTTATTTAATTACAGTTCCGCCGAGTCTCAACAACACACTTCACCGGCATCTCAGTCTCTGATCTTGTTCCTCTCAAGTATACTATTAATGAGTTGTCTAGGCGTTATAATCAACAGGTCTAGATTTCAGAGTCCTGAAAGTACACAGAATAAATCTATTTAACACGTTGACAGATACTGAATATAGACAAGTGCATTTTTAATACAGAAATATTGCAATGCTGCTCTAAAATAATATATATTTTATGATTTGAAGTGCACAGTCAGTGTAAATTATATGCATTTGCTGAAAAAGGGTAAATTAAAAAAAGATAATGTATACGACATTGTACCCACTATCAATACTGATAAATGAAATGTATATATTGCAATTGATTTAGTTTTATGTATACGGGGTTTGACTGTGAAGACTACTCGAAGGTGTAAATGCAGCATTACATTTAGTTCTTGAGTTAACATCAGTTTAGCAATAAAACCTTGACCGTGCAAAGTGGTTGTCAATTTTCTTTTATAGCTGAACCATTTTTTTCGATGTTGCCTTCAATCTCAATTTGACATCCTAATCGTACAATACACACACAACAACGATAGTACAGACTTTAATATAATGTACACTATCTGATTCACAAAACATTAGGAAAAGAAGGATGGAAAAATCACATAGATTACGACTGATGTAATAATAACATACGCCAGTATTTGCGAGGTCGACAAAAAAAGGTGGTAAAATCCCAGAAAACTGTACGTTCGGCTATTTGTTGGGAGTCTGAACACTGTACCAAGACTACCTCTGAATGTACAACATGTATCAATTTGAGCTTGTGCTGTTTCCTTGACTTAAAGGGCGGTGGTCGTCTCGCTGAGCATGTGCGACATTTGTGTTGATAAACATTGATTTTCCCACAATCCAATGCGCTCTTCTAATGTCATCAAGAGTACGAGTTTTGACCTGCACAAAGAAATTACCTACTTGAAGTTTGGTAACGTCCCAGTTTGTACTCGTTGGGCTACGCAACCGTCAAAGTCGCTATATTTGTTAATATGAGCCCCATATACCTCGCGCATGCGTGGCGCGACGACTGCTGCCCTTTAAGCATTTTTCATAGGCCGTTCGGCCGGCGTTCCGCGACAGCTCGCACAGTTTCGTAGAAATAGTGGTGCGCTCCAAGCAAAAATAGAACGTTCTGTGACGCAGCTTTGTCCCCGAGATTACTAATGACTATATGTAAGAATGGCAATAATATGAAAAGAAGGGACAGTCGTAAATGTACTACTTTAAAAAATTTAACACAAATTCAAGCATGAAACTAACTAGACCAGTTCCGATCAATCATATAACAGGGTGATGGCATATTGAAACTATGGGATAATCGATATGAGCTTGATAAAATGTGTTACGTTTTCGGTGAATTATATAAAAGAGTAGCCTTGAATTATCAATGGAATTTTCAATTTATTTCACGTTCCATCACTACCTCAAGTGTCAAATTGTGTTATTTCCCCTCCACGATCGCGTTTTCTAACTACACAAAGAAACTTGAATGAGTATAATTGTGTATAATCTAATATAATACAAATGATGATTTGTTTGGCATCTTTTTCATCGGGTAATATCTGGAAATAAATAAAGCGAATACATGCAGACAACATGTATGTCTTCTGGTGTACTAAAAGGACCTTGGACGCAAATGACCGTCGTTGAGGGCGAGAGGCCGCGAGACTTGTTTTTGCCTCTCAAATATTGTTCAATTTTCTCCGGTCATCGCTTTCACTGTTCCAGTTACCATGGTGACATAGAATTGAGTGAAATGTGAGCGCAATGACGGGAGAGAAGGGAACACTATGTGTGGGGGCAAATCTTCTGAATCTCGTTTTTAGCGAGATCTTGGCGCCCATTTACGACTAAAAACTATCGTTTACGTATTCAAGTTTCCCGTATGTGTCGATGCCTCACACAGTTGCAATTTATTGATAAATAGTTCAATATTCTAAATTTATACATAGAACTATAGCGAACTACTGGATATGTCGCGCAAGCCCAGTATACATGTTATCGCCAAAAACACACTGTTATAACACTGTTGGCTAGTTATTATATTTCTCTGCAGATTACCAGTAAAATCTTTTGAATAAAAACAAAAATTGTCAAACAATTAAGCTTAATTAAATGTTTAGTTTAGTGTATAATATCCAATCATTTTTATTCGATATAAATACATACAAATAGTATTTAGTGGCTGGATAGCAATTAGTGACTATAGCTATGGGCAAGGTAGAAGAAGTAGGTCCGTTCACGCATATATATTTATTCCATAACAATGGCCTATTCGACAGAGATATTGTCGCACAGTGACATATCTTGACCACAGTCACTATTTTATGCATTTTTTGTTTACTGTCTAGTTTGGTGGCATTTGTCTATCTGCATGCAATGGATTGTGTTTCCCACTCAAAATAGTAACCAGTACACCCAAAAAAGGCATTTTTTTAAAAAAAGTTAGGATATGTGTTTATAACAGCAGACCGCTCACTTTGATTTCTGAATAATCGCCTTTTATGCGCACATAATAAATATTGACCTAATTTGCATAAGTTGGCCTACTTAGCAACGGAAACAACGTACACACGCCCTGTTTCTGAGATCATTCTATATTAGTACACCGTGTGTGACACATCCAAAAGTTAGCGCTCCTTAAAATTGTTATGAGAATTGTTATTAAAAATGAAGAGAAGAAAGGAATAAAAAAGGAAGAACATGACTCCAATGTCCAAAGAACTAAAACTTAGTCTCCAAAAAAAAAAAAAAAAAAAAAAAAAAAAAAAATGCGGACTCCTACGACACTGCTGTGACGGTGCAACATTTATATGATAAAATAAAATATGATAAAATGGCTGACTCAGATGGATCGCTGAGACTGATCGATGTCTACATTTTGAATAGCGAATTTTCTCGGCGGAAAGTACGATAATCCTCAAATGTGACGCGTCCCTAAATATTAATTGTCTAAAGCATAGTCTCGTTTTATTTTATAGAATACACACACATATACAACATACTAATTAAATTGTCAAAATTATAAACATGCTTTTGACGAAACGCTCTATAAACTGGTCAACCTGTGACATACTAATTTGGTGGACCTATTCAATACCTGGCCATCTAAACAACAGTGAAATAAAAGTACAGCTTTAGGTAGGACAACTATATTAACAGACACACATTCAACGTTAAAAAATAGGAATTACTAATTTGTATACTCAACCTTATACAGTCACATCTACCCTTCCCGGACAATTTAATAAAATGTGATTAATATGTATACTTTTATTTGAAATATAATGCATTTTTTGTTGCAATTTGTATGGTTCTCTGACATAGCTCCACCTGTGTACTAACAGGAACGTAATGGTGTCGAAAGGCCGATAGTTGAGTGATTAGCCCATTTCAGTTTGCATGCGTTATTTGTCGTAGGTATGTTGTATAATAATATAAATAAGTCAATTTCTGTGATATGTTTCATTGTTCCATACATGAACGCGTTCCCAACATTGTGCCATATTCACAATGTCAAGACAGCGAATACATACAATACACCATTCATACTTCAGTCTACAAAATATATGACTTAATAACACAGCTAATTACATCGACTTACATTGCGTCTACCCACTAAACCCATCCATAGAGCTTAATAATACATACAACCAATATATTCAGAACATTTTTAATTCGAATTGCATGCTATATCATTATTCAGATCAACAGGTAAGGAATCACGTGGGAGAAACAAACTGCTCATCCTGCTGAAATCCTCTACTTTAGTAGACGGGGATGCCTGAGGTTGTCTTGGTAAAATGTAATACAGTTTTAACCGCTGAATGAACAATCTTCTATCGTACTGAAATCATCTGTCTTGAAGTCAATGTGAAGCTTCTTACAAGTTTGTGTCTGATTGGCTACCTTATCTACTTAATACCTAACTGTCGGACCAATCAGAGAGCAGCTTGTTTTTTAGACGTGTCATATTTTGTCTTGTATATATTCTGTGACTCAACTGGAGTCTTACTGGTACGAGGTGAACAATGACGTCCAGATTTCCAAGCGAGGCGCTGTATTCAAATGCTCTTTTTCTTTGTCTGGTATAATAGTGGCTCAGTACAAAACGGAACCAAATGCATGTTTCGTCGCAGTGAGCATTGTTGGATATATCGTATGCATATCTAGTAACGGTTTTATTCCTCGCATCGAATTTAATAATATTTGTTGAAAAATACTTTTCGTCCCTAGGATGATGTTGCAATAAAAAACATGTGGGAAATTGTACATTGGTTCCACAGTACATCTTAGTATGACACACTAGACAAAACAAATCGATTTTATCTCGTTTTGCTTCATGTTCTACGGCACAAAACATCACGGATATGTTCATTTCCGGTGTATGTGTTGTGAATGAAAACCGCAGGGAATTAATAAACTAGTCAACTAACCCCCTTTGCTTTCCACAGTGTGCGTATATGTTCTATTGTGAAATATTTTAGTGGTTTTATTTTGTATCTGTTACACGTGTTGTTACATTCTAATGTTCTACTTTTACTTATTAACTTATAGGCACGTGCCCATTTGTTAGTAAGTCATTAATAAATTCTTATAAATAAAGAAGATCACTTCTAAGAGGGCGCTCATCATCGCAATGTGTCTTCTTGGTTCACAACATAAAGCGTGTAAAATACACAAAATCCTCATTACGTCATGACTACTGCGTTTTAAAACTTCTGAAATAAAAACTTGGTTGTGAGTTTAATGGTCCATATACGAGCCATTATTAGGTTATGAGGTTATTACGAGGATACTATATGCACGACAGTACAGCGGGAGTATCGACCGACGCGTAGCGAAGGTCGATGCGATGGCGTACTGATTAAGTACATACTTTGAGGTATCCTCGTAATAACCTTAATATTATACATATTTGCCTTCCAAGGATACATCATTTGAATGCTAAAATCCAAAAAGCTTTGAGCAGAATCAGCGAACTTCTTTGGTCAATAGGTCATATTAGATATCAAGATAAGGCTTGTACACATATTGAATGAAAAAGAAAAACTACCATTACTGTTTTTCATGCATATCTCCACCAAATACCATTTATTGTAACGACTTATATAACAAACATACCCAAACTATATATGTATCCATAGTCGGTAAATCTAATTTACAAATCGAAGACCAGAAAACAATTGACTGACAAACGATCGACAAGTTACACCACAATCACTCAAACCCGTATTAAAACAACTGCCAAATAACCCACAAAGACACAATCATACGAGTACATGGTACCACAGCACATAGTCAACTGAGTAAGTGAAAACATATAAAAACCTGATTGGCAAACAGGAAAATGGTCGGTGCTCAACTATTAAAAATAAACGTACATATGAAATGATGCGCCACTAAACTGAGCTATGTGTAATATTGTCGTCGACGATTGTGCAAGTTGAAAGCGGTCAGAGATACAGCAGTGCACGTTTGTTCAGTCCATATTGTGATACAAGATCTACTATGTCATGACTCATATTATAATATTATAAATGAGAGAAGCGGTTGGACAAATGATGAGTAATATTTTAAAGTCAAACGTTTCTGCAAAGTATGTTATCATCGAGTTTGACAATTTTTACTGATTTCAGTAACGGCATAACGGGAATAATAAAACATAAAGTGTGTTATAAAAGAATACCTAATTACATTAAGAATAACAACATGTCATCAAAGAGTTAATACATATTATATAATGTATAAAAAAAAAGGTATATTGTTTTTATATTACAATGTTAATCTGCTAATGACATTTAAAATTTTAAATTAGAAGAAAAAAAAGACAATAGTAGTAAACTAAAGACGCATAACATTTGAATATATTTGTTGGTTTTAATTATGAAAATGATAAATTAAGTCAATAAATATCTAATACAAAGGTGTTGAATATGCTTATTTGTCTGTTATACGTGTTGATGTCGACGGTACACGAGATATAGTACGTAGAAATATACACGTCTCATTACCTTGCTCTCATATTAATCAATTTCGAAATCGAGAGTGCTTGGTCAGAAATTGTCTAACGGCCATTTCATTTGTATTGAATGTTTATAAGTGATTTACGAGTTTTAGATTGTTTCTAAAGGATGGGTTTTTTTTATTGTACTGTCGCACAAATTATTCCTTTTATACGCCTGTGTACATTGTGGCGTCATTGTACTAGTTTCTCACATCGAGATGGTCATTGTTACCAGTCCCGCAAGATACACCTGATATCACCTTTGTCTCTATGCGGGGATGTGATGCTGCTCTAATAGTCCTCCCTTAGTCTTGCAGCCATCAATTGTACAGTTACTATTGATTTCATTTAATGTATTTAACAAGTAATCACTGCAATGTAGATATTACCCCCAGGATATATGCACATGGCGGAGAATTCATCAGTTTTCTAGTAATTGCGTTTATAAGAATCGATGGTTGTTTATATAACAGAGACAACTTAAAAACTTAAAACTGTGTTTCTCGGTGCCTCGGTTTTAGCGTTTAGTTATTTTTAACTGTTATTTAAATGCTATTATATCATTTAATTGAATCTAATCTAATCTAGTCTAATCTAATCTATCAAGCACTATGAAAATCAATATCAGTTAACGAGTCATCTACGAACATTCGGCTTATCTGGGTACGTCCTTGCTAACTATCACGATTGAATAATTTGTATATGAAAACAATATATTACGACGTCAAAACGGGAGAAAAATATCATCCAGCGAAGCCAACAAAATTAATGAACGCTCGGAAACATTGAAGCTCAAAATTGCCCTTTTGTGAATGAGGTTGAAATAGAAGGTACGGTCATTGCAAAACAAATCATACAACGGAACTCATTATTATTTTTCTAGAATGATTCAAAGGTTTCCTTTTTTTTTGCAACCCAGGCAATTTGTCTGTAAGCGCTAGGGACTACATGCATGGGTTATTAAAACGTTTCGTATCTCTTGGCATTAACGAATGAGTCACATTCGTGCGTGAATGTTGCACCATGCTGCTTACAACAAATAAAGTAATGACACAAAATCGTTAGATCGTTGTATATATATGCCACCGAGTTATCTTTTTTATCATCTTTTTTTTATGTTATTATTTTCAAAGAATGCCCTTTAAAATACAACAAGGTAACTATTGAATAACAGGAGCGTACAATTACTAGTATCTAGCGGCCCCGTTATCAATTCCATCAATATAATGTTTACTAACACATATGGGGTTTCTTGTATGCCCGGTTTTGTATACTATATGTATGTCTTGAAACTGACATGAAACGTCAACGTATCAGGTATAGCAACATACAGAATGTGCCAACAAAGTGACGATTCAACTTCCCCGGAACAGACAAAGTGTCGCCATTTAATTGGATTGTCAGATATTAAATTCTTGAGAAACCTACACTATATGATGCTATCACCAGCAGTGTGGTGTACATTACATAGGAAAGTTCAACCGATGTCTGTGAGGCGATCTTACAAACACCAGCGCGTCCCTCGTGCAACCCGTATGATAATATTGAATCCAATTCACACATATATGCCATTACTGTTGGGCACGTAAACAGGTGTAACACCTTAACAATATAAGAATATTTAGGATCTTATATACATTGAATATGTTTAAAGGGCGGTGGTCGTTGCGCCGCGCATGTGCGACATTTGTGTTGATAAACATTGATTTTCTCACAATCCAATGCGACTGTCTAATGAAATCTCAAGTACAAGTTTTGCCCTGGGCGCCACTTGCACTAATTACCGCCGGCGACTCCTTCGACACCTTCCAATCACCTAAAAATACCAAATTGAAGCTTGGTAACCTTTTGGTTTGTACTCGTTGGTGTGCGCAACAGACAAAATTGCCATCTGTGTTAATACTATTACATCCATATCTGGCGCATGCGTGGCGCGACGACCACCGCCCTTTAAGTGAATCGAAAGTGACGTAACATAATGTAATTAAAACAAACCATTGTCATTCACTCTTGATCGTGGCAATAGGTAAGCGCCTTTGCAGTCACTGTCAGCGTTAACTTATTCAGTGATATTGTTTTATGGTATTTTTGTCAATGGCGTGACCATTGAAGTTACCTGAATTTGCTCGTCATGTTCTTTTGTTGTTATGTGAAAGGTTGCTATGCGTTTGACACATAACATTGAATCACCATTGCAGTGCACAATGTGTTACCGGATCCATGTGTTGTATTACATAGTGGCGTGTGGCGTCAGTTGATAATTTCTGAATGAGTATCGCCTACTGCGAAAGTGTGTTACATATAGTGTTATATTATTGCAGTATTTTCTATATATTATTATACCTATCAAACATATAACAGTCGTTTAATCAATGTAACATAAAACTACGAAAAGTGACACATAAAGGGGATTTGGACCATAACATTATATAGCATACACGTTCGCTACTAGATTAAACGCATATATTATTTAAATTAAATGCATATGTATATATATATATATATATATTGCAATGCATTGTGGGAGAAAACCTCTCATTGAATATGATAATAAACTATTATCATCCTGGAAACCCACTGAATTATGTGTCATTTTGTTGAAATGTGGTCATATTATTAGAATTCATAATAATATATGACTTGTTCATCATATGTCGCGAGCAAAATCTATGGATGTGAGTAAAATGGTCTCCCTATAGCACTCAATGTTAAAATGCCAATCTTGACCATTTACTGATGACCTCATTTTTTATTCTAATTCAGCTCGACACTCGTTAAGTGATTAAACTACAATGGTCCTGGGTAACTCAGTGTATATTCGACTTATTAGACATGGATATTTAGTGTTATGCTTTAAGTCGTTAGTTTTGTAGTGGTTACTATTTTACAGATTTTGAAGAAAAAATATTAGTACGTTAAAAATTATTAGTCAAATAATTATCAAATGTGAGGATTAAAAGTCGACACAAGGAAAGCATAACATAGTAGTTGTTATCCATGCAACTGATTGGTGTAATAATGAATTGACAGTTGAAAACTATCACAATCAATCCGGACGGGGCAGGGGTTACTGGAGAGAATAATGATTGTTTCTCCCACTATGAATACTACTTTGAAACTAAGTCTCCAGTGCTGCCATGGTGTATTCTATTAACAGTGGACATGTGAGCGGGGTTTCAACAGATATTGATCTGACCAATGTGTCTTTTTCATCAGCTGTTCTGGTTATGAGTAGTGTTGATGTTCGTTCTCCTGAAACGCACTTGAATTTTTCATGGAGACAGATTTGTAACTATCGTCGAAGCTGCGAACATCTAGAATGGTGCAGACATGATAAATCGTTAATTGTCAATTGGGAATTGTGTAATAGTGATCGTTTGTGTATTTAATTTAAATGTGGTGCTTAGACGGCTGTGTCACTACTTGTAGTTTTATGTACACAAGGGAGTGAAACTGAATTAGATGGTTTGCGCAGTCCCTTGAGTCAATAGATAAGTAACGCGTTTTTGCAATAAAGAGGCCGATGGATTTATGGATACTTAATGAGGCATTGAAGAATGAATGTTATTTCTAGGAAAAGAAGGACTCTATACTACGCACGGACGACTTGAAATTATTTTTATTGCTGTAGAATAGTATCGGTCGGATGCATCATGATTGTCAATATCCTGTCCTCGTGCGATTGTAACGCTGCTGATTAACATATTTAAATTTTTAAAATTGAGAATATTATATTTGAGATTGTATATGGCCTTTTCTGTTAACATTATATGTAATATGGATAATACAAATCAGACCCGTTAAATTATTCAATAAGAGTAAACCATAGACAAAGTGTTATTTTTATGATAAAACAAGTCACTCTATGCATATATGCAATAACACAGTGTAAACTAGTATGCACTTGTTCTTTTGCTCGATTCAAGAAGACTGATTGGCGGTCAATACTCCGCTGTACTGTCTTCGTGCATACTTTGCAGTATCCTCGTAATAACCTCATAGTACAACATATGACACGCGTTTACACACAATCGTAGGGCAATCAGTTTCATTACCATTCATTAATCTAGAACAATCTTAGTGTGTCTGTATTAAATATAAGGCATCTCTGAATAAAGGTGCTGCAATACCGTGTATAAGTGACTCCATCTTGGAATTGTATTGAAAGAAAGGCTGAAATAGTATATGCAAATCTGCTTTGTTAATGAATCCTTCTATACTCCCATGGTGCATCTCGTTAAATGCGATAAGTCATATTATGAAAACCACAATAATATTGATATATTACGCAGAGTTGTGTCTAAACGGAAAGCTGATGGAGATTATCCAATGAACACAAGGCTTCATTAATCCCGATAATTAAAGTGTGAGATCTTCATAGATCTTTCTAGATTTATTTCACTCTGTTTATAATAATATTTTCATCAATTAACACAAGTGAGCTTTGTTTCGTTCTCCTCTCACTCAGTTGAAAGTGCATGCCTCAGGTAACCGCGATTGCTCACAGGAAACATAAAGTGACAACTGCTCCTTGGCGAAATCGTGATATTCCTCGTCGTCGATAACGCTGCGCTGCATTCAGACATGTTGTTCAAAAATGTTACATCACGTTTGCACGAGTATAGAGTTTATTGCGTGGTTCCACACATTGTTCCCACAATGACGTCATTATGGGAACACTTCGAAAAACAGATTTTCTCCTTCCCGTGTTACCTGTTCAAACCAGTCACGTAATTATCTGGTTGAATTCAATTATGTAACACTGCTTTACAAATCCAACAATCTGTAGATGGCATCCAGGGCATGTCTTGATATCAATATTAATTTACACAATATACATACACAGTTAATATTAATATCTGCTATTTTCTGCCTAAAGTAATAAAAGTTGGTAAGTTGTGCGATGTATTTAGTGTATTCTGTGAATTGCATAGTGAGTTCTCCCTATAGTCACGTGATAATGTTGTCTTCTACGAGATCGATAAAATATAGAAAATGTTCATACCAACGTAACCTATATTAACCTCCTTATTACACTAAGGTGTAATACATATCAAGTACCATATCTTTGTTGGATTAAGCTAATTGTGACGTCATTTTCGTCTATATTAAATAACAGCACGATGTTCGTAGATTGCCTAAAATTGTAATATTAGGTGAAAAGTGCATTATTAT
Organism: Saccoglossus kowalevskii; assembly: GCF_978046115.1. NCBI lineage: Eukaryota > Metazoa > Hemichordata > Enteropneusta > Harrimaniidae > Saccoglossus > Saccoglossus kowalevskii. The sequence goes on along the minus strand of NC_140650.1, from coordinate 10,628,424 downwards.
CGAAGCCGACAAATTTGTCGTTGTCGTTTAAGTGCTCAAAATTGATTAGCATGTTTATATAGCAATGTTGGTTTGAATATCAAACACGCTGAAAAAGAATCCTAAATGAAGGCGATCGATTTATTGCAAGGAAGCTTGAGACAAAATATAGCAATTTTCAACAAACTGTTATGTAGAGATTTACACATCAGACACGTAGTATCGACACAGATGCATCCATAATCTATAACCTATGGTAGGCAATGTTCTCTCATTAGTCTGAAAATTGGAGTAATAATAATGTCCCTGTAGTATGATTATAACATGCCCGGCGTTACTGTCAGTCACGACGAAAATCGAATAACACTAGCGTACGTACAATTGTGTGAGCTGGTCAACACGTGGTATTCATATATATAAGTTCTAATACAAATAATGAGAACTTACCACATGTATTGTTTCACGTGAAATGGACATGATGTCTGATATCCTTGGTCTTCTAGACGTTTTATCTACATAGTTTAACATGTTTATGGTACGTACAATTGCACATAGTTTATCACAAACTCATGAAAACCTGTTGCATGGAAAAATATTTATTCATATTATAGATATTTATCCACGAACATTGTTTATATTTTCCTAGTGCATACTTATTTTGTTGATACTTTTATGTCGGAAACTTTTGTACGGTACATTTGTACATGTAAGTTCCATAAGAGTTACTGTTACACATATATCAACAGTTTGTTGGGGCATTCAGAAAAGAAGTTCATCAGTAGAAATTAACAATATAAAAACTGTCGTGCAATGGTAGGTGCTATATTTAATCCACAGAGGTCGTACAAATCATTGCGTAAACTGGGTTTTGTGCTAAGGGTATAGAATACCTGTCCATCTAAAAAGAGCAATCAATCGCAATACTCAATTACACAATCGCTGTAAGTTAAGGGTGGTGGTCGTCGCGTAGCGTTAGTTTGAATTCCGTATAAACAAACAATGTAGCTCACACTGTGAGTCTCATATCAAGCAGGACGCGGCGCGACGAACACCACTGAATATTACGCAACAAAAGATTATCCCTGCATATGTTGTGGACAATATTGTAAGGTAAGTCCAGGTTTCCAACAGGGCTTGCAAAATGCTGATTACAAAGTCTAAATTCTTCTCGAAGGCTAATTCGGTATAAAACATGACCTATGGATTCTTTTAGTGTACTGAGATATGACGTGATAATAAAGAAACATGACTCAGTGATCACATGACGTATCAACACATTTTGCAATCGGGGTGTCTTGAATCTGATAACGCTTTAGATATTCTTTTACTGTGTACCCAGATTCTTAAAACATCTTCTCCCGGGAGATATAATACGTAATTTATACGATTCATTCAATTGTAGAGATGCGGCTCCAAGCTTCAATTCAGCTGTACTGTACACCAATGCAAACATACTAGTATGCGTTACCATAGTAACACATCCGATTAAAACAACATATGTTCAAGTATGTATTTGACAATAAAAAAGAATTGGATTTGGTGTGGAATTCACTGTGCACAATGCTAGCCCTTTTTGTATTTGCCATATTTGTCTCACTTAGCCATGGCAGAATGTCAACAGACATCGATCCTCATCCTGTAATTGATGATGCATGTCACGTGGTCTATTTCAATACGTCTTTAATCCCATAATTCAATTAATACTACTAACTGAGTATATAAAGCTCTGAGTGAGTATTCGACCACACCAATACAAATAAGTAAGACTCGTAAAATATGTCACTAAAATAACTCCCGAAAGTAAATTGTGCGGTCGATCACCCGACATAGATATGCGAGCCAGAAAAAAAAAATATTTGTGTAATACTTGAGCAATTGCATTTTGCAAACAAGATAATTTGTCAATTCCTAATGTAGTCCATAATGTTAATAATTAGGGCGAGTGGACCTGGGTTTAATAGGATAGAAAATCTAAACGTCAATAAAATGCTGATATATATATATATTATTTAATCAAGATAGCAACCGATTATCTTTGCCTAACCAATCTCTGATATCATTTTATTTTCCTACCTGTTCAGCTGTCCAATAATTTCACTACAGGCAACATTTTCTATAATGTATAACGTCGTAATTAGTATTATTCTTAACATTTTGGGAATTATGTTGACGAGTACGCCACGCTCAGTAATAATCTGTATATTTCACAAGTGATATCACGGATGCTGTTGCCAACTGTAGTTTCGTGACTGATTTAATTACTTTCATATTTTTCTCTTCCCACGATTATTCATCTGCCCGTACTCACTTCAATATGTCACTGTTAGAAGCATGTAGACATATGCTTGATATATTATATGTACACAAATCATTAAATTCACTATTTAAACAATAATGAATCTCTCAAGCATCGTCATATTGGATGAGAAGACGGGTCTATATCACGACAATGTGCGAGGCGAAGCCGAACCCATTATCGCATCTGGACCATTCACCGAATCCAATTTGACGCTGTGGGATCCATTATTAAACAATTTTAGTTAAATTTGAGGGCTTTTTGTTGAAATGAATTAGTAGGGGTTTACATTACTGTGTGATAATATAAAGCCAGGTCGTCATAACAAAACTCGGTGATTATTTATAAATTCCAATCGGGGGCGTTCATGTAACGTCACAGCCTCCCTGCAGCGAGATGTTCCACGCGTAGTATTGATGGCCTTCACAGCTGCCACTCTATCTGATTATCACATCTTACTGTTGTTACGCATGCTGTGATTGGCTGGGACTCGGTCACATGACATTGAATAAAAATGGATATTAAATGGTATATTGCCCGCCAAGTGGATATTACATGGGTATATCAATAGATGACGTCACTGAAACTACTGCGCATAACAAATTGTCGTTCGCTACGCTGGTGCTGCCCCGGCTGCTGTTGTTTTCGAGGTTGTTTTTAATGTATTGAAGAAACCCGAAATATACAGTGAACGTGCCAGAATGGATATTAAGTAAGATAATCTGTTTTTGATGTTTAGGATATTCTTTATATGAAGCAAAAATGTACGGCAAAGCCGCCACTTAAACGTCGCAGCTGGGGTCGCTGTGGCGCGTTCTATGCGTGCCACGCTGGGGCTCACCGAGAACGCTCTGAGCTGAATGATTTGTGAATGCAGATGAGAAAGTCATAGCCGTCACTTCCACGGGGTTCTGACATTTTTTATCTGAGTTGAAATAACTTCAATAATTTTATACTCGTTAAATTGAGAAGTACACACTGCTGAAACTAACGTTCGTTGTGTATTTCTAATTTTTTTTCTTCAGCAAACAATGTATGTACAATGTATGTATGCTACTAGAGGTGCATTATTTGGCGTTTGCAACGCGCATAGTACTGTATGGTGACATCATGTCAAGATCCCATTCAAGTCTCATCTCGTAGATAGCGATACTGATGCTACGACCTTCTGACATGACATAGGCGGTTTGTAATAAAACAATAATACATGTATTACCACATTCATAGTGAAAAAATGTAATACATCGAAAATGTACAGAAAACATCGTAATCCGTCATATCGTGAGCATCTATTTTGATCCACCTGGACATCCCAGTATTCTAGTTACCTCGGGCATGAGCATTCGCATTTTTCTGAGTTCTAACGCTTATGCGGGAGCGAGATTGAAACGGGATCTTGGTATCATGTCACCGTAGTTGCAAACCCCAAGTAATGTACCTCTGATGCTACTAATTGTGTAATATGTCACTTGTTATAATACATGAAGTAAAATATTGCATATATAATGTTGTTAGTTTGTGGGAGGGCGGGTGTGAGAGATGTATAAAAGGTGTAGTTGTGCATAGGAGATGTCTGTTCGATGTGATAAAATAAATAACACATTACACATAACACACACGATTATCTGCCCCCGTGCTGTTGGTCATGACCGTATTATTGATGATCATCAAAGTTACCCTCACAAACATGTGTTATTATTCCAATAGCAGGGCACGGGATGGGATGTTCGCTCGAATAGTAGACCGGACTGCGTTTCGCCAATTATTGCACACATTCCCGTCCCTGCGCTGTTATCACACAGGAGTGACCGGCATGTCTTTCATTCCCTAAGTAACTGTAGTGTATTAACCCATCAGTGGGTTCACATTAGTACATTAACCTTATTAAGCTAAGGAGTCTTATTTGTGTGTTAACCCGGAAGTACTATTAAACGGAGGTCATTACACCCAAGATGGCAGCCCAGAGCTGAGTTTAATCTGTTGTGTCTGTGTGTTTAATCCAGACCATCCGCTGTCTTAATGAAGACAGGGACTGTTCAATTGGCGACGAGGATAATAATAATAGACTAGCCTTTGATCTACCTGGTAATTATGGCAGTGAATATTGAATTGGGCGGAATTCCTGCATTTGATTGTAAAACGGAACCAGCTACACTTTCTACGAGATGGAAGAGGTGGATAAAGTCTTTTGAGTTTTATGCAATTGGAAAAGGTGTGACAAATGATGGCCAGAAAAATGCTCTTCTGCTTCACTGTGCAGGGATTGATGTACAAGACGTGTTTGAAACACTGAGAGACCCTGGTCCAGGAGAATTACAAGAAGGTGAGCAAGATAATGCAGGGCAGTATGATAAGACTGTACGGACATTGAATGCTTATTTTACACCAAAGATCAATGTGCCATATGAAAGACATATTTTCCGTCAGTTAAAACAAGAGGAAACAGAAACGGTTGATCAATTTGTTGGTTGTTTGAGACGCCAGGCCCAGAATTGTAATTTTGCAGATTCTGAAGAGCAGATACGTGACCAGTTGATTGATAAGTGTAGATCTTCAGGGCTCCGCCGTAAATTATTGGAGAAAGGCACTGCACTCAGTCTGACAAATGCTCAAGAAATTGCTAGAGCAATGGAGGCAGTTGATTTTCAAGTAAAACAAATGGAGGGGCTTATATGTCGTACAGCAATTCGTGATGAAGTGAATCATGTACAGCAGTATAGAAGTAGACAACCAGCTACAAAACAGAGAAGAGGGGCATGTTATCGATGTAATAAGGAAGGGCATCATGCCAAAGATAAAGAATGTCCAGCAAAAGGAGCAACGTGTAATAAATGTCACAAGAAAGGGCATTTTGCAGTTGTATGTAGATCTAAATTTATAGGGGATAGAAATAAGCTAAAATCAGATAAATGTAGTGCAAAACAAGCACAATTTAAAGGTAGTGATAAGGTACACCATGTTGAAAGTGACATTGAACATGACTATGTTTTTACCGTTGATCCTAGTAAGGAACACTGGCAAGGTAGTTTAGTTGATGTTAAAGTTGGTGGCGTAATAATACATGATATGCTCATTGATTCAGGTGCAACATGCAATGTTATAGGTGAACCAGTATGGTTAGCACTGAAAGCGAAGGGTATCAAGTGTAAAACCGAGCTGACATCAAAGAAGCTGTTCTCTTATGCATCTGAGAAGCCATTAGATATTTTAGGCAAATTTTATGCCACAGCTGAAATAGGAGATTGTAATTCTAAAGTTGAATTCTATGTAATTAGAGGTAGCCATAGATCTTTATTAGGCTGTTTAGCAGCTGAGAAACTAGGGGTTTTGAAAGTAGGTTTACATGCTTATACAGTTAACACTAAGTATATTTTTGATAGTTTTCCAAGGTGTTTTGATGGTATAGGTAAACTAAAGGGGTATCAAGCTACGATACATATTGATAAGTCAGTGACCCCAGTGGCTCAAAATCCTAGACGTATACCATTCAGCATGAGGTCAAAGCTAGAGTCAAAATTGGATGAGCTGATCAAGTTAGATATTGTAGAGAAAGCAGTGGGTCCAACTCCATGGGTCAGCCCAGTAGTGATAATTCCCAAACCATGTGGTGACATAAGATTGTGTGTTGACATGAGGTCAGCCAATAAAGCCGTGATCAGGGAGCGCCATCCTATTCCAACGGTAGACGAGATACTGCACAATATGAACCAAAGTACAGTGTACAGCAAGTTAGACTTGAAATGGGGATTTCACCAAATTGAGCTATCAGAAGAGTCCAGATATATAACTACTTTTGTGACACACAAGGGACTTTTTCAATACAAGAGGTTAATGTTTGGTATTAGTTCCGCTCCTGAACTTTACCAATACATTATACAGCAAGCAATAGCTGGGTGTGATGGAGCTTATAACATAGCAGATGATATGATAGTGCATGGTCGTGACCAGAAAGAACATGACCAAAGATTAGTTGAAGTGTTAAAACGTCTAGAAGAAAAGGGACTAACACTAAACAAAGACAAGTGTGTGTACGGCATGGACCAACTGACATTCATGGGACATATGCTGTCTAAGAGGGGTATTGGTCCTACACAAGCTAATGTGAAAGCGGTGATTGATGCTAGAGAGCCAGATGATGCAAGAGAAGTTAGGAGTTTTCTAGGCTTGGTTAACTTTTCAGCACGGTATATCCCTGACTTAGCAACTGTGGCGGAACCTCTGAGAAAGCTCACCCGCAAAGAAACAAAGTTCGCATGGGGAAGTGAACAGATAGATGCATTCAAGGCATTAAAAGAAGCACTTGCTACTGCAGAGACGTTGGCATACTTTGATAAAGATGCTAAAACACAAGTGGTTGCGGATGCCAGCCCAGTTGGTATTGGTGCTGTATTGGTTCAAACACAGAAAGGTGAAAGCCGCGTAGTCAGTTATGCAAGTAGAAGTTTGACTAGTGTGGAGCGTCGCTACTCCCAGACAGAAAAAGAAGCACTGGCATTGGTTTGGGCGTGTGAGCGGTTCCATGTATACCTGTATGGAATCAAGTTTGAATTACTAACAGATCACAAACCACTGACCTACATTTACTCGGAGAGGTCAAAACCATCTGCACGTGTCGAGAGGTGGGTGTTACGTCTTCAACCATATGACTTTTCTGTGAAGTATATTCCTGGTCCACGTAACATAGCTGATGCCTTATCTCGACTGGTGAGTGAACAACCCAAGCATGATAAAGAGAGAAATAAAGCTGAGGAGTTCATTAGATTTGTTGCTGAGAATGCAGCACCTTCAGCTATACCAGTACAAAAAATTGAGCAAGAATCTGCAGTGGACGGCGAGTTGACCACACTGAGAAGATGTGTTAAATCAGGTGACTGGAGAGACTGTCCTCCAGGTTATAAAGCTATCAGAACTGAATTAAGTGTAATAGGACAAGTTGTACTAAGAGATACCAGAATCATCGTTCCAGCAAAATTAAGAGGACAAGTGATTGATCTAGCTCATGAGGGACATCAGGGCATAGTGAAGACTAAACAAAGATTACGTACCAAAGTTTGGTGGCCAAGGATGGACCATGAAGCTGAAAGGAAATGCAGAGCATGTTATGGATGCCAATTGGTCAGCCAGCCATCAAATCCAGAGCCAGTACAGTCTACTCCCCTACCAAGCAGTCCATGGGTAGATGTTGCTGCAGATCTTCTTGGTCCGCTACCCTCGGGTGAGTATCTCTTGGTTATAGTAGATTATTATAGTCGATACTTTGAAGTAGAAATACTGAAAACTGTGACAAGTGACAAAATTATAGAAGCCATGGAAAGGTGTTTTGCATCTCATGGTTATCCAGTGTCAATAAAAGCTGATAACGGTCCACAGTTTATATCAGAACTGTTTGAAAGGTACCTAAACGAGACTGGTATAAAGCATAGACGTACCACCCCGCTTTGGCCACAAGCCAATGGCGAGGTTGAGAGACAAAACAACACATTGCTAAAGTGTATGAGAATAGCACAAGCGCAAGGTCAAGATTGGAAGAAAGAGCTAAACAAGTTTTTGTTAGCTTATCGTACAACTCCACATTCGACTACAGGAGTGTCCCCAGCTGAGTTACTATATCGCCGAAAGTTGCGCACAAAGTTACCAGAATACTCAGAAACTTCCTTGAAAAGAGAGGATGATAGAGCTGTACGTGACAGAGATAGTGAAATGAAACAAAAGGTGAAGGACTATGCAGACTTTCGTAGACGTGCACATGAGAGTGATATACAAACAGGTGACACAGTGTTACTACAACAGAAACGAGGGAACAAGTTATCTACACCTTATAAAGAAGTCCCATACAAAGTGGTAAATAAATATGGCAATCAGGTCACTGTGGAGTCACCGCAAGGGGTTAGATATAAACGAAATACTTCTCATGTGAAAAGATTTCTTGATGAAACAAGTGTTAATATGGAACCTGACAAGGTGCTTTATAATGACATGCCTGAGGATAGTCAGTTAAAAGAATCCCCTGGTATTGAACAATCTGAACTTTTAAATATTCCAGGGACACCAAAATCTGTACCCAACTTGAGACCTCAGCGCACTATTCATGCACCCAGGTATTTAGAGGATTATGTTACTTAGAAAAAAAACTGGTAATGACATATGGGTAAGAATAATCCCCGTCTTGCCAGTATGGGTTTTTAAAGGGTGGTCCACCCCTTGCCCAAGGTACCAGTTTTTACTTGTGTTTTGTTAAATGCTGTAGTTTGAAGTCTAAAACTTTTACTGTTTATTTTGTTTTGAAATTGTTAAAGTGAACTCCTGTATGCTTAAACTTAAACTGATACCCAAGGCATTTGTGTCTGGAAAAGAAAAGGGATGTAGTGTATTAACCCATCAGTGGGTTCACATTAGTACATTAACCTTATTAAGCTAAGGAGTCTTATTTGTGTGTTAACCCGGAAGTACTATTAAACGGAGGTCATTACACCCAAGATGGCAGCCCAGAGCTGAGTTTAATCTGTTGTGTCTGTGTGTTTAATCCAGACCATCCGCTGTCTTAATGAAGACAGGGACTGTTCAGTAACGACGTTCGAAATAACGTGGGTGAAAGAATTTTATTGATCTATATACGCTACGGGACATTGCTCAGCAAATTCCATCCCATATTACTAGATTACGCACGTTTTCTAGATTAGGGCGGGTTCAGGGAGGTCGGACACAGTCTTGTCCCCTCTTTTCTTTGGTTACTCATAAGTGAGATGCCGATAATGCAGTGTTATTGTAAGGTGCGCCCCCTAGCCATTTCACGTAGATACCGTCTTAATCCCCTAAAACGATCGCTCATTCCAGCACGTCTTCTGATATTGTTACTAATTTTAGTAAGTGTGAACCTTTGAACTCTGTAACAGTTCCCGCCAAAATGCTGATGCAACATTTACTACATTTTATTGTATTTTTCTATATTTCAGAACAAATGGGATTCATTTTTATTGAATGTGGGTGTTGTTCAACATTTTTGAAAAGATATAAAAATTTTAAGAAGGTTTTTTTTTCTAAACGGCACTCGAACAAGAGTTACTAAGTATATTCTTTATTGAAAATACCATTCTGCTTTTGTATGTTATATTTGATGTGTTTTACCTGATACCCTCAGCTGAATGAGGTAACACAAAAGATAAAATTTAATCCCTAATTCAAGATAACACCCAAGCTGTTACTTGTAAATTACGTCATAATTGGACATACAAGAAGTAGTGGGGCTTTAGAATGATGTATTTCGTGAGATGATAACGCTATAAATATATATAATTTAAGTAGGAAACTCTATTATAGAATGGGAACATTGTATGCGCGATATCCGGGTCGCCGCTACACCACGACGTGCAGCGAAGAAACGCGATCCAATTTACCACTACAGAGCACACTGTGTACTGAATCGTAATAATACAAATAAGACTCATCATTAGTGTTCCATATCGGTACGGTACAAACATATGAATGACAAAATAAATACCAGGCGAAAACTTGAAGTAACACTCACAGCAAAAATACGATGAAACAAATTTAACTGCACTAATACGTCTACTGGCCGATCATAGCCAATATTACAATTTGCGAAATCACTGAGTTAGAAGGCTTTGTATTTGACTAGTACATTGTAGATATGTTTGTCTGAGGGTTAAGACCCCCCAGTATTCTCAAAATAAAATGGGCGGGAAAATGAGGGTAGAATATCTACTTTAAAACTTTTAGTGGTCTTAGTTTTAATACATCATATTTTTTTAGCTTAAACGTAATTTTAAAACATATTTTATGTTTGTTTGGTGGGCGTTGTGTTAAGACCCCCCAGTATTCTCAAAATAAAATGGGCGGGAAAATGAGGGTAGAATATCTACTTTAAAACTTTTAGTGGTCTTAGTTTTAATACATCATATTTTTTTAGCTTAAACGTAATTTAAAAACATATTTTATGTTTGTTTGGTGGGCGTTGTTTTACATATTTGCAACATTAAAGCGCGGTGGTCGTCGCGCTGCGCAAGTGCAACATTTGTGCTGATAAACATTGATTTTCCCACAATCCAATGCGCTCTTCAAATGGAAATTACAAGTATGAGGTTCAACCTGGGCGCGACTTACACTGAATACCACCGTTGACTCCTTTGATACTTTCCAATCACCTAAAATTACCTAATTAATGCTTCGAAACGTCTCATTTCGTACTCGTTGATATGCACAACGGTCAAAGTCGCCATCCTAGTTTATATGAGACCCATATATCTCGCGCATGCCTGGCGCGACGACTACAGCCCTTTAACATGCAGTGTAAACGAAAACTGTCGTCCGCTTTTATACTTACACATATATTTTACTAAAATTGTTTGACACATCGGTGTATGGTAACATCTTTCTAATGTTAATTTGACCAAGTACCCGGATGTATCTCATATATTAAAGCAGCGACAAGAAGGCCGGGGAAATAGGACAAATATTTAATATGTATTTTCCAAAGAAATCCCTTATCAGGTATATTGCATTTTTTATTTATCGTTGGTCTAATTATACTGTACGATAAACCTTCAGTGCGTAATTTTATTTTATAAATGCCGTTTTGGATGAATATTTCACCACAAACCAAGTGACTTAATACAATGGGTTTAATTTGCATGCTAATTGGATAAAATGTTTACGAATTAACCCATCCCAGATAACTTTCACTGTCGATGACATTGCCCATTTATTTTCAGTTTTAAGGAGACAGTTTACCAATTTTGTTTACGGAATAACAATCCTCGTAGATCAGATCTTTGTATATTTATAAAGTATGGCCGCTATGGATTACATTTATCCGCGGCCAAATGCGAAGAAATTTGTTATTGAGTTTTTGCTGAAAGTTTGTTTTTGTTTAACTTTCGTGACTATTGAAAATGTCATTTTCAATACTTTACTCTTTGCTAACAATGCACAGATTACGTCATCTATTCACTGTTAAATTGGTTCAACATTACATCCCGTATACGAATAGCCTTCAATTTTGAATGATAGCCACGTGATCGCATACACGTCTTTGAAATTGAGACTGAAAACTTAGCCGTACTATATTTCAAAAACTGGGAGGCCCATACAAAATCGAAGACGCGATTTCAACAGTGAAACAGTCATCAATATATAATGAACGAACAGCGAGAAACGGTTAATCCTGCAAAATAACGTTTTAGAGGTTTACGTGAACTCTCGTTTTTTAATCTCCTAAGGGAATGTCTCCACGAAATTACTCGATCGTATTCTGCTTCATGTCATGTTTCTGAAAACATACATATTGCCATAGTTACATGCTTAGTAACTGTTGGAGAATACCTTTATCGCTGCAACTCAGTTCTTCCCTGTGTTACCATACTTATTAAGCCCAGTGTGAGGCAGTAAAGGTCTGGATGGAACATGAATTGACAGTTGCATGTTTTGTGTGGCAAACTTTGTAAATTCATTGCTATTAGACGCTATATTATAACTGTCTGTCTTTGTGATGAGTCCAAATTGATTTGTATTATGTTCCACGGACAAGATGATTACATAAAAAGTAGTAGAAAAAACAGGAATAGCATGAAGTATGGGAAGTAGAGCGGCTAGCGTTCGATAAATATCGTATCCGAAACTTCACATTGTAGTGCATACACTAGACTATATACGAATTACGTTATGAATGTACATTGCACCACTACATGCGCGAGTGTTAGACGAGATCGCGCGAGCAGACTATGACGTCAACGGATTGGCACCGGCCCTGCATGGTGTGAACACACCTGTCATTGCAAAAAGCTTTCACCTAATATCCGTTAAAATTCAGACAGCTTAAAAAATCAGGAAGCTCTTAAGCTTTCACGGAAACTCTAACGCCTAGAGAATGCAACTATGAATATAATGTTGATTATGTAAGACTTCCTCTCCGATTTGTGTCGTAAAAACATGGCAATTGTTAAACCAGTAATTTTGTATGCAAGGGTTGTGAGATATACTGACATATTATATAAGTTTCGACAATATCTTTCCGGAGCATTCAATAATCTGGTTTCTAGGGAGTCTAAAATTGAGCCCTCGGATTCATGGGAGTGAAATCTATCAACTACACGTCAAGAACCGTTTTCTGTTGGATAAATAAACTGGGTTGATGTAACAGAAAGCGTCAATATTAACTAAAGGTTGGCATGTTTTCTGAAACACTTTCGTCAATATAGCATCAAACACGTCAATTCAAACGGAATAGTTACCTGATATTGTTTCAAATAATCAATTTGGTAAAATAATTTCAACTGTATTTCCCTTCCTTGTTTAAATAGCCAATAATAAATGTATTCTGTCAGCGTAGTAATCGGTTACATGGCGACATGTAGTCGACTGCACATCACATCAAACACCAGTATGGAAATAAAATAAAATGAAATAAAAACAAATAAATATAATAAAAAAAAAAAAAAAGGAAATCACGATAACTACGAAGTTACAAATATGTGGGCAAAAACTTCTCTATTCAAACAAAAAAACGGCAGAGAAAAATAATCTGACTACTAAATAATGTACAAGTATTTGGAATAATTTCTAGCCATACGTGAATAAAATATTTACAAAAAAATATCCTCCAGCCACTAGATTTCAAATGGACAATCCCTTAATTACGCTAATACTTTGTATATTTATTATGGCGGGCGAACTTTGGATATTGCCGAGGGAAAACATCGATGAAGCCAGGGTGACTGAAAACACAGCAGTTGTCGGCACAACAGAGAACTATCGACAAATCCACATAAGAATGAAATAAAACACACTTTGATTATGTTAATCCGTTCAATGATCTATAAGTTAGTTGCATGGCTCAATAATCCCTTGGTGTCGGCAGCATATCTGTCTCGGAATAAATCAATAATCTAATCATCCCCCACTTAGCAGCAAATATGACGTCAAACAACGCCAATTGTTCGTTCGAATGAATCGAAAATGTCGGCATAAATCAAACCATAATATATTACGAACGGAAGTAGGTGTAATTTGTTAAGTCCTGAACCGGGGTGTACTTTATTGATGAGTTAGATATAGGTATGTACACTTTTTAACTAGATGTTTCAGGATTCTATAATTAAACGGGGTTTATATCATGAAGAATCATGAAAATAATAACACAAAAACGTTGTTCTCAAGCCTTTGTTAAATAGCCACACGTAACCACGCAAACACATGAAATAGAATCTAACAGTACGGGCGGCATTTCTCTGTCAATTTCTCATTCTGACCCCCCCTCCTCTTCCTCCATCAGAGATACACTGACAAGTATTACACTAAAAAAAACACTTTCACGAGCTAATGCGATTTCCTCCGTCAGATCTATAAAGATCTCAAGATCTGTTCTCTTGAATGTTGATGCCAGCCAGGTGCATTGCAGTATTGTCAATTCTGATGTTATCCATGTGTACTTACGTAATAACTACGACAGAAAAGATTGACACGTATGATAAACACAGAAATTAAACAATTATCATATGATCACTGTCTCAACAAATGTGACATTTTAACCTTATAGCTTGTGCTTTGCCGACAGATTATTACAGTAATATATATTTTATGTGCGGCGCATCATCTGACTTTCACTACTCATATACTGGCCGTGGTTTATATGTAAGGCCAGTCTTCTTACTTTCGCTTCTTTGACTCTGGCTGTAGTATGCAGATGCAGCGAGTCATCTGCGTTTCGTTTTTTTTACTCTAGTCTGACTTTCACTGCTCTGACTCTGGTCGCGCTATAAAGGCGCGGAAAGCGGTATATAGGTACGGTAAGAAGTTTGATATCGCTGTTTTGACTCTGCCAAAGATATATATGTACAGATGTGAGGTACATGCACATACAAGTAGTTTAAATATACAATATCATCGATCATGGTGAAATTATTCGTTTTTCATACTGTGTATCTCAAAAAAATGTATTATAAAAACAGTGTGACAGTTAGGATAGCAACTACCAAAACAGAGATCTTCGATTGATACTAAAATGTATAATTTCAAACACAATACTTTAATAAGGACAGCTTTAGACTGCCGGCAAATGCCAACATGTCTGCATATATACATTGAGATCATGTACAAAGGGATCAAACTGGGATCCATCGTCTTGTGTCCGAATCACGCTCATAAACTTCTTTGTAATAATGGATGAGTTTGTATTTCCACTCATAATACCTGATTGTTTCATTTGGTCTTTTTAAGAAAACTAATTTAACAATATTTTTGATTTTTGAACAGATGACAAGCATTGTCTCTGCCGTATCCAAGAGCATACAATTTGATAAATGCTCCTTTTGTCGGCGTATACTTTGTAGTTCAGTTTCGGGACAGCAATTTAGACATACCATCACATGCAGGTACATCAATTATACTCATGGCTTGGGCACAATAATCCTGGCACATTCTGATCTAGGGTGCAAGCATAAAATCCAGTCATGCACTGAGCGTTCAGGCTCGTGGAGTTGTCACAGCAACCTCAGAAGCATTTCGGCGCAACACTCGAAGATGAAGAACATTTAAACGAATGGTGTGGGTACACCCTCACTATTCTCTAATCTAATGTATAACTTCATTTGATCTATTTCCCCATCTATTGTAGATCCATGTATATTTGTGTGCAAATGTGAAGACAATCCCTGGATGAACTTAAGTAGACGAACCCTATACAAGTTTAAGATGATGATGTACATAAACCGGAGACAAGGTGTAGATGACATGTAGATGAACCATAGACAAGGTTTCGATGACACGTACATGACCCGTAGAAACGGTTTGAATGACATTTAAATGAACCATAGAAATGGTTTGGATGACATGTAGACGAACAGTAGACACATAGTTGATGTCATGTAGATGAACATTTAACACCTTTTTGATGATATGTAGATGAACCATTAGGTGATGTATTTTTTTTAAAAAAACATGCGGCTTAATAAATCTGAACATGTTGCAAACATATGTTTACATACAAATCTTAAAGTACATGCCTAGTAAATACCACTAGCGCTCTGAGAATGGTGATGTAAGAGAAAGAATATAGTTGCAGCAATGCAGTGTAGGCGATCACTGACATCACAAATGCCGAAATTCATGTTAGGTGAAATAAGTGGATCATTTGGAACACAATATACATTCATCAGCATATGCCCATCTTCATAAATTTGGTACACATTAAGTAACATCTAGCACATAACTATTTCCAAAAATAAAATGCAGTAGAAACGTTCCTTGCAGGATTTGCTTTTCGTAGGTAAATTACAAGATCAGTTAAAGATGGAATATACTATTCTACAACAGGGGAGGTAAAAATTAGAATGAACGTCAACCACTAGAGGTAAGTAACTTTGGAACTGTTATTGAAGTATTTTAACCACATTTTTCTTCCCCAAATATCGCTTACTCACATACATTGCCCTAAGATGTTATTTTCAGCCATCTGCAGTTTGTCCCTCCAGTGATCAGTCTGAAATACTTCAAAGATGTTAGCAGATTTTGTATCTGTGTGTTACTTGAGTAGAAAAAAATTACACAAATACAATTAGTAGATGAACATGTAGATCAAACATAAGAATTAAATGTAGATATAATTTTGTCTGCAGTATGTGTTGATCTAAATTACATATACAGTGCTCTGCTCCAGAGGGCCAGGTACAGCAAACTCAGTAAGAGGTGAACGTCCAGGCCATGGGCCCTGGAATAAAAATATTGCCACTTTATAAGGGTTCAGACCCGGGTTGCAGGCACGACAAACTAGACAAATGCTGGAAGGCCCACAAGTTGAAAGTTTAGCTCAGAGATCACGTACGTCGAACGTCCAGGCGAGTGTTTGAACCTAGGGATCATGCACAACAGTCTCAGAATGTGCTAATTATAGGCAGGTTTGGCTGGTCCTAGGTATGTGAGAATAATTCTAGTCTGATGAGTATGTACCTGCTCGCAGTAGTGAGTTCACTGGAGGGTATGTCAACCACAGTTACGGATATACTCTGTGCGGTAAGAAGTATGCCACTAGGGATTCCATTAGTGAGACAAACTGCTATTATATCAATCACATTCAGCAGTGAGTACTTTAAATGCATCTACAATAGATTTGAGTTGACCATCTTTATGGTACTCGTTTATTTATCACAGTGGTAGGTTTGCCGACTTTATTAGAGTATCTACAAATATAACTACAGTTTACCATCATTAATCCAACCCACAAATACATTTTCAATGACTTCTTTTCAAAATGAAAGTAGTGAGTACATGTAATAGATGAACTAAATATTTTAAAGTTATTTGATGATTGTCTATCTTGTTAATGCCACTACATACATGGTTCAAAAGTATGGGCCAGGGAATAAGGGCCCAAGTCAACTGGCAACAATTTACTGTCAATTCAGAGACAGTATTTGATGAGAGCAAATATTCAATCATATACGAAATTGATGTAAGAAATCATGCATACTGTTTGTGTGGTGTAATTGCATGCAACGAATGTATTATAATGTAACTGGTTAAGTCAAAACAGTGCGCTGAATGATCACTTGTGTGTGTATACTATGAATACATCTTCGTCAATAAATATATATATATTGTCCGTTAAATGTTATTATTATTATTAAGTGATTGAGGTTATACTCAGAGAGTTATTTGTTAGTAGTAGTATCATTCAGAGTAAATCATTATTTATGTTGATGCTTTTATTACTATCTATTGTAGATATATCATCTATCTATGGCTATATATCGCAGGGGCATGTCTAAAATCATCTGTAGGAAGACCGCTGTTAATTGTCGCCTATCTGTAGCTATGTATTGTATCGACATGTCGAATAACATATTCTCTTTTATTTTTCACCTGAGTGTATTTAGATGAATGAGGTATATTTGAGTGGGCCAAGATCATACTTTCTTTGAAGAATGCCGCTTACTGTGTTGACAAGGAGCACACACAGTTCTGGATTTACCCAAGTGTAGCAATGTAGGTTATACGCATACTGACACTAGGTTTACACTTCATAATGAATACACGTATCACAGAAGTGTAAGTGTGAACTTAACGTCGATATTGAATCAATATTACTACATTATATACATATAGCAGTTAAAGAAGAAATACAGACGAAATACTATGTTTTGACAATGTTGTTCGATATGATAAACTAACAGTATTTTTTAGATGACAAATTCAAACTACCAATACGCATGTGCAGTAATTTTTATAGTGCGTACCCAAAACAACAAAATGCGCATGCGTATTAGAGAAGTTCATTGTTTCATCGAATGAATACTCAGATGTATGCTACAAGAACATTCTTTCTCGTTCTTATATATATAACATCTTAAGGGGTGACACATAAGTCATTCCAAACATTTTATCTTCTAATTCACTGTATAAACATAACTCGTGCATCAACTAATGGTATGCATACAGTGTTAGTGTATCGATATCATTTACTTAGCATGTGCATATACTTAACATGTTATTGCATAGTCTTAGCATGTGCATTCTTGGTGTCATGTATTTAGCATGTATATTGTTGACGTCATATTTATTTATTTATTTATTTATTTATTTATTTATTTATTTATTTATTTATTTATTTATTTATTTATTTATTTATTTATTTATTTATTTTTTATTTATTTATTGCATGAAAAGAAAGATATTTTATTTATTCAGTAAATATACTGTGTAATATCTACAATTGAAAGTGTGTCACTGATGTAGTACATGGTCAATGTCAGACATATCTGATCAGTATGTCATGATCATGTGTGGCGCTGTGACTAATAGAAATATACGGGTTTAATGCAGTAACGAACCTAATTAAAAAACACATGGCTTGGGTATGGAATTTCGAATTATAGAGTAGGTGAGTATATTTATTACAATAATATTATTTGTGTGCATGTGTTTATTGTATTTGTTGGGGTGACACAGATGTAGGTAGTTATGTATTACTAATTCCGACATACGCAGCATGTGAGTAGCGCTAGGATTTCGTATATTACCCAGATGCCTTTGCTGGCCCCTGTTCACAAAGCGCGTTGTGATAACCTTGAATCTGATGTCTATATATGTATGTACCTCTCTCCATTTCCATGATATCAGAACAAATATTCGTCGGATTCCAATGCAATTTGAGGTGATGTTTACAATAATCCAAATGCATATTAATTATAGAATTTGAATAACTGTGTTTGATTTAAGTTTTCCATGCGTCGGCTCGTTTGGCCATATATAACCAATCTAAGATAAATTCCTATACACTTATTTGAGCGCGGTGGATTGTGTAGAATTTAACTATAAGCTCTCTTGAATATTTGATTAACAGGATTTCAACAATATTTAGTCTTCAAATCGTGCAAACATGGTTGATACAACTAGATAATCTTCAATACATGATACGTTACATATAAGACTGCAGCCTATAAATTGCTAGTTAATAATCATCGCAAAAAAAAGCATGCACGCCCTATGACTTCCGATTAGTTGTTTTCTGGTGTCATTCAAAATGTCTGTTCACTAAAAAATGGCGTCGATGCGTACTTTTATTGGCTGTCACGCCAACCAATCAAAATTGCTTGTTCTGATGTTCCTGCATAAATTAATGATCGTGGTGGTCATTGGCTAATATGGCGTCAAACCTCACCGATGCCAATCTAAGAGAAACTCTTAAGTGAGAATTGTCCGAAAATTTCAAGTCAATCGTCACAAATTATCTTGGACTGGCCCCCTGGTGAAATGCTACAATAATAAAGTGCAGCCATAATAAATAAACCCAACAAATTCAATTGTGGGAGTGTACTCGAGATGTTTAGTATCTGTTTTAAACGGGTTGATTTCTTAAAGCGCAATGACAGGCATTAATTTCCATTGCTCAAAGAAGAGACTTTCAATCAAAAAGTGCATACAAATTGCATTTCGTCTACAATGACCTCATTTGCATATTTGGATTGTATAAACAGAGCAATACTTGACCTCATTTGTGAATGATGCATAGAGGCTCATTTAAATTTGATTCGTGTTCAATATCTTCCCTCGATCTCTTCATAACACGGGAGCACTTCTTAGGCTTCTCTGAGCCGTGTCTATATTTACACAAAGCCACATGAATATCGACTGGCAACACAATTTATAACTAAGCATTGCGTGGAATGGCGAATATTTGTTCACGCTTTCTCCCGTCCACCGTCAAGTAGAAAATACGAATGCCAAGAATAATCGTACTTAGCAAATCAGAGACGCTATTTTAAGATTTACGTTTACAATGGTGGCGAGACTTCAACTCTGTCTCGTTACACGCGTTATTGTTGAAAATACTTGAAATTAAACTGTATTTTGGTCATGACGTTGTACAATTAAAGATGGCATGTCATAGGAAATAATTAACTACTGCTATATCGACACACTGACTTCTTGTTCAATACCCGGATGTTCGTGATGGAATTGATTAAATCAGCAAAATGACATTTCTGAGGACCAAGTAGTCAAATTAACCGAACAACGTATGCACAGTGCCCTCTACATGCAACTTATATGTATTCACGTTCCCTCCCTCTCGAACGCCAGGCACGGAATTGTTTATTTTATTGCTCAAATCGTCAGCGAGCTTGGATCTTGGGTGACATTTGTTATGACTCGCCATGCGGTTCATATTTACGTCTCCCTGTCACTGAAAGAGCGGCCTACAGGCGATGATGTCATTAATGGATAAAGTTAATTGGAGTCATTGATAATATATGGTGTTAAGTACAAAATTAGTCCAATTATAGTGCCATGTTCTGGTGCCAACAGTAAGAAACACAGTTTAGAGCAGTCCAATTTAATTTCCGCCGGTAGCGCTAATCAGAATAGTGTGTTTGTTTACTGGTTTTCACTGCTGATCACGTCTGCTATAACAGATTGCTGTAGCGTGTCCATTTCATTCACGTATACGGCTTATTTTGACCTACATTTAAGTTTAGTTAAAAATATCGACGTTCACCCGATATTATAAAGAAAAAAAAACTCGTTGGAAACTTTTTATACCCTCCTCACTCCAACACATGTTAATGACTCTTAATGCTATTTCTTTTGCTGAGTTTGTGCCTGGTATAAATTTCAAGTTGGTGCTCATCTTTTTCAGATAGCGATAAAAAATACATTATCATAATGTTAATTCCATATCATTCCTATTACAAGAATTGATTTCCAGCTCTTCTATCAGCATACAGTGTAGACTGAGCCTAAGCCGAGGTTCGAAAAATGTGTATTGAATTGTTCTGCTATTGACATTTCTTTATAACCGAATAAAGCATGAAACGGAAACGGTGGTCTCATATCAAAGTGAGACTAAACAGAAATATAGCTGTTTATGGCCTGGGGACGCGTTCGTTTGAAAGGTACGAATTGATTTTTGTTAGTCTAAAAAAAGTGTTAAATGCAAAGAAAGAACTGAAAGAACTAGTTTATGAACAAACAAATCTTGTTTGGTCTTACTAAACCATGATTTGCAGCGATCGGACAAAGAAGTTTCACAAATACGTGGAACCAGAATACATTGGTGTAATTTATTTGGTTTTAGGGGTCGACCAAAGGAGATCATGTGGATGGCACGAAGATTTGTTAAACAAAATAATTGCAAGATAGAGAAACACTGTTGGCACATTAAAAAAAATATGGCAAGGTGAGACACCCCCATGATTTAAATTGGTGGCCCCTTAGCGATCTATCAATGAATTCCACGATGAGCTCTGACTCATAGTACCCTTCCTATACTGCACATCAAAAGGTGATCGTGCCAAAGAAACTGAATTGCTCGGCATATGAACCATGGGATACGTTACGTATCCATTTAGACCTATTACACTATTACCTTCTAGCATACTGTAAATTACATTGGCTCAATCGTCAAAAAACAAAATACATGCAAGATTTATTAAGTTTCAAAATATCAAATTGCGCAAGCGCGGTACGATTTCCTAAAATGCAAAACTCGAGAAACAACTTGCAGCAAACATATCTAAATATTGCATTTTTCTGTCGAATTGACCCGGTCAATTAGTATGATACCCTGTCTGAACAAACGGTTGAAATCGCGTGATATTAAAGCGGGAGGGCGTCACCTGCGCACGCGCGGGAATTGAGTCCCAAGCGACGATAACAACACACACTAAAACTCAAAGGTAGACTATGGCCGCTCTGGCCTTCTGACGCATGCGCAGGTGACGAATAAGATGAACTGCACAGAGAGATGATCGTCCTTCCACGCATGAGGATATTGGTATTACTAAAATTACTATTCCCACAACCTGGTACTGTGTACACTCTAATCTACGTCACACTCGCTGTAGTTTCTATGGATAAGCGCAATGCACTTGGCCAATATCTTGCACATTTGCGCTTAAAGGGGCACCTTCCAGTTAATCCTAAACTCACATCAAATTTACTTTCTGGATTAAAATAACAATGGATAACAAAAGATAGATGATAATTGTAAACATCATAAACAATAGTGTCTCATGAATCTTTGGTGCAATCCCTGGGCTTGAGCGGTTCCCCTTTAATAAATGGTTGATGGTTGTCGCGCCGCGTCTTGTTCGATATATGACTCATAGCAACGTATACAACGCGTGTAAAATACATTGTTTATTTACATGAAATTCGAACACGCGCTACGCTGCGACCACCGCCCTTGTGTAGGCCGACGCTACGTACGCTGAATCCCAGGTGTGCGACTGCGATTGGCTGTCATACAGATACCAGGGGATATCACGCGCACTGTTATATATTATTTCCCCGACTCGATTGCAGGCAACACAACTTTATATTTCCCATAAGGCAACCGACAGTCTACATTATACTTTATAACACAATACCCTTTTCAAAACACATATTACAAACAATAGCAGGAACTTACTACACACACTACAAGTACAATACTAGGAGTACCACTGATAGAGCCGTTCATCATTGTTGAAACTAAAAAAATGTAATGTTATTTTATTTTCGATTTAAACACTTGGCATCAGCATAGACGTATACGTGTTTGTATGTCATTAATGTCAGTTGAATCATATTCCCCATTTCTTAATGCCTCAATACAAATTTGCAACCGAACTTCTTTTTAAAAAGTCACATTCGTCGTGCAGCACAAATACTTCACACAAAGTAATATATACAATAGCACTGCAAGTTATCAGATATATCGCCGCGATTGCATTCCAGCTTATCTTCCCAGGAATCCCTGCTGATACACAGACGTCGATTTACAGAGTCCCTGTCAATCAATGGAATTTCGTTTTCCAAAGAGTCCCCTAACGTGCAAATTAATACACCGTTCAATAAGTCGCGCCCACGAACAACGAAGCGCTTATGTGCGTATTGCATAGACGAGAGCACATAAAGACGTTCAAATGGGTAACTCTTAGTGTGTGATTGTGTAGACACGTGTATTGTTGAATAAATCAAAAATCTATCTATAAATCTATATAAAAGAACATTTTTTTTATTGACGAAGACTGCAGTTCATGAAAAAACCCGACTTGGTGAACGGCAACCCTTGTTATTTACGTCATAGAGGCGCCTCGACGCTCAGGGTGCTACTTATAGAAACTGTCTACTGTTAATTCATTCATTCATTAGAAATAATGTCACATCATAATTTGTCACAATATGTTTCAAGTTAAATACGAATTGTTTTAAGAGTTTATAAAACATGTCTCCCAACTTGTTTTGGCTTAGTGTTGTACCATCTTCGCCAGCTTGCGTTTCCATGGCAAATGGAACATGAAGTTACGCGTTGTTTGGTCAGTTAGGTTATAGCTTGATATAAGGCGACACAATCTATTGGTATGAATTCGAAATTGTTGTTGTTGCTACAGGAACGCTGATTGATAGATCCAATTCCTCGGCGTGCCCTATCAAATCATTCAGTGAAACCTTAAGAATCGGACGATGGTATAGACAAAATCAAAATCTACATATTTAGTTTGCAGATATTTCAGTAGCCCTTCGTGCGTGGCTGTTTTGGGGACTTCTCCGTCGGCTCCACAAGTTGTGAGGTACCGACAAAGACCCAACGAAAACAGCTACCTCCACATTGACATGCCAGTACACAGAGCTAATATAACAGCTATTCCTAGTTTTGTAAATGCTGATTTATTTTTATGCGTTCGTTATTGTTTGGAAAGTTGTTTTTCGGTTTCAAATATGTATGTATATTCACGCTTGAGGAACTATACTTTTTTGTTACTGTTCTCGAACCACTGTTTCGTGCAGTGCGTCTCAATAAAGGTCAATAGCCATCCACGCTGTCAGAGTAGATAATTAGTATAGTTGCCAGCAGACATTCTCCCGACTCTGTCGAAATATCAATAATCCCCTTTGGTGAATTTGGAATAACATTAAAGTATACACATCAGTGATTTGGTATGCAATGCAGAACCACTTTCCATTGCCAGGATGGGTATTACTGCGATAGATTTCCCTTCTAGCGAGCTGTTGTTTTAAACATAATATGGACCCAGCTTGCTATTTTGAAAATAGCATAGTGCATTTTTTTAGGATTTGGATTTTGATGAATTTAGAACGAAGGACACGCACACGTAATGTTTTATCTATGTACCAATTGTCACTGATTTAATCTTCCAACAAAATAGCGAGAATAAATTCAAGCGAAAGTAATCTGCTTATTAACACACATGTAAATAATTCAATCTACGTATACTATATTCAGAACATCTTATTTTTGCAGGGGTGAAAGGTAAGGTGCCCCTCAGCTGGTTATCGTTATATGTATCATCACAATATGAAAATCTAACACGCTTCGTGTGGGTATAGATGTTGCGCCATATTTACATTATCTGCCAAATGAACAGCTGTATAATTAAAAAATGATGAAGCCAAACACTATGATATTATGATATAGAAAAGATATACACATTTATACCTTTGTGTGGGTATATACTATCGCCCATCTCATTTCACATGTATCAACATTCTCAGCTGTAAAATATCCCATCACCAATCTCAGTTGGATGGTATCCCAGCACCCATCTCAGTTGGATGGTATCCCAGCACCCATCTCAGTTGGATGGTATCCCAGCACCCATCTCAGTTGGATGGTATCCCAGCACCCATCTCAGTTGGATGGTATCCCAGCACCCATCTCAGTTGGATGGTATCCCAGCACCCATCTCAGTTGGATGGTATCCCAGCACCCATCTCAGTTGGATGGTATCCCAGCACCCATCTCAGTTGGATGGTATCCCAGCACCCATCTCAGTTGGATGGTATCCCAGCACCCATCTCAGTTGGATGGTATCCCAGCACCCATCTCAGTTGGATGGTATCCCAGCACCCATCTCAGTTGGATGGTATCCCAGCACCCATCTCAGTTGGATGGTATCCCAGCACCCATCTCAGTTGGATGGTATCCCAGCACCCATCTCAGTTGGATGGTATCCCAGCACCCATCTCAGATGTAAGATACCTGAGTTCATTCATCAGCATTCATCTGAGTTCGAAGAAATCATGTCCCCTCAATTGCATAGAAGACATCTCAGCATTCATTTTAGTTGAAAAGTATCCAAGCCCTCATCTCAATTGGAAGATATACTGCCATCCATCTAATTTGGAAATTAACCCAACACCCATCTCAGATGAAAGATCATCTAGCATTTATCTGTGTTCAAATGAATTACGATAACCATCTCAGTTGCAGAGAAACATCTCGGCACTCATCTTAGTTGGAAAGTACTCAAACCCCCATTTCAAAATGGAAGATATCCCAGCACCCATCTCAGTTGGAAGGTAACCAAACATCATCCCTGTCGAAAGGTATCCTGGTATCAATCTAATTTTGAAGAAAAACAAACAACCATCTGAGTTAGAAGATATCCTGACATCCATCTCATGTGAGAGATATCTAACACCCATTTCAGTTGGAAGGTACCCTGTTACCCATCTAATTTGGAAGATAAACCAACACCTATCTCAGTTGGAAGATACCCTGGCATCCATCTCATATGAGAGATATCTAACACCCATCTCAGTTGGAAGGTACCCTGATATCCATCGAATTTGGAAGATAAACCAACACCTATCTCAGTTGGAAGATACCTTGGCATCCATCTCATGTGAGAGATATCCAACATCCATCTCAGTTGGAAGATATCCTGGCATCCATCAAATTTGGAAGATAACCAAACACCCATATCAGTTGGAAGGTTCCCTGGCATCCATCTAATTTCGAAGATAAACCAACACCCATCTTAGTTGGAAGGTATTCTGGTACACATCTAAGTTTGAAGATAGGGCCAGCATCCATCTCATGTGAGAGATATCCAACATCCATCTCAGTTGGAAGATACCCTGGCATCCATCTCATGTGGGAGATATCCAACACCAATCTCAGTTGGAAGATACCTTGGCATCCATCTCATGTGAGAGATATCCAACACCCATCTCAGTTGAAAGATACCCTGGCATCCATCTCATGTGAGAGATATCTAACACCCGTCTCAGTTGGAAGGTACCCTGATATCCATCTAATTTGGAAGTTAAACCAACAGCCATCTCAGTTGGAGCATATCCTGGCATCCATCTAATTTTGAAGACAAACCAACACCCATCTCAGTTGAGAGATACCCTGGCATGCATCTCATGTGGCATATATTCAACACCCATCTCAGTTGAAAGATACTTTGGCATCCATCTGATTTGGAAGATAAACCAACACCCATCTCAGTTGGAAGGTTCCCTGGCATCCATCTAATTTCGAAGATAAACCAACACCCATCTTAGTTGGAAGGTATTCTGGTACACATCTAAGTTTGAAGATAGGGCCAGCATCCATTAAAGTTGGAAATACCCTGGTAGTTATCTCAGTAGGAAAATGTTATAGTACCCAATTTAGTTACAAGCACTCAACTAAGTTGATAAATATTCTGACACATCTCTCATTTGAAATATATGCAGACACCCATCAAAGTTTGAAGATATTCCAGCACACATCTAAGTTGGAAGATGGGGTTGGCATCTTATCAATTGGGAGATATCATAGCACCTATCTAAGTTAGACTTAAAGTTAGGGATGGCCCCTTTGTCAGCTAGAAAACACGCTTCTACCCATCTCTTTTAAAAGATAACCTAGTACCCATGTCAGTTTGTAGATATCCTAGCACTAATCTAAGTTGAATGTTACATGGCACCAATAAGATATTCCAGCATCTGTACTATCCGAAGATATCCCGTAACCCATATCAGTATAAAAATCTCTCATTACTCATCAATATTGGATAATAGGACTGGCATTAATTCAACTGAAGAAAGTCCATCACACATCTTAATTTGAGGACATTCCATCACCTTATTTGGAAGATATCCCAGCCCACATCACAGTTGAAAAATAGCCAAACACACATATATGTTTGGTGATATGGCTGGCACCCATGTTAACTGAAAACATCCTACTACCCGCTTTTGTTAAAATATAATCTAGCATTCATATCACTTGAAAGATGCCCCAGGACCAACATCATTTCGAAGATTCGCTGCATCTATCGCAGTATGGGGGATATCACAGCCTCAAAACACATTACTTTCACAAATGGTTTGTTTCACAGTACTTAATTGTATTTCTGAATATGCATGATGCTATTGTTAGCATTCAGGTAGTGGATGTATGTCTGGATAAGAACCATTTATCAAAAGTATCAATTAGTGTAAAATCAACAACATAATGGATCAGCTCATGTTCCATCATCTGTAATGGGAATACACAATAATGGAGCAAGTCAATCAAGATGCACTCATCTATGCAAATTACACATTAGCTTCAAAGCCAGCAAGGTCATCAGTTTTTGACACAGGACAGCAAGGATATGTCACGGCCTCGTAGATTGAATAGCCATCAACCAGCGCTCAGTCATGATTTTATTAAAATATATCATTTAGTTTGAGATCGAGGTTAAGTGGTATGTGCATTTGTTCCAACCATGCGACCTGTGATGGCTTCAATCCATCATTTATAGCATGTGTATCAATGAAAAGGTTAATAATAATAATCTTGTTTTTCTTTCAAACGAGCAACCAGTATTGAGTATCACATCTGTTTACACATCTGCGTTTCATTTGAAAAGCACTCAGTTTTTCTTGTAAACACCTCCATACTGTCAGTGGGCTTGCATGGAAATGTACATAAATCACCGCACCTCTGGACAATTCAATAATATTTGTAATAATTGAAAAGAAATAGTGACTGCGTACCATCGTTTCAGACAGACAGTAGATTAGGAAATGCTGTATTGAGCCTAGATTTCCACTTAGTAGTGGGAGAAGGTCCATTGAGCTTCATGGATGCACTCTCTACCAAAGTCCTGCAACAACTGTATTACTATTTCAATATTTATAAAGATATTGAAATCAGAAATATATTGTAAACTTTTCAGTTTCCAGTATTTTATCTGACAGTTTAAACATATAAACATATATTTTCTATGATTACTAACGTTTATGTCTTCTTCCACAATCCATTAAAACAATCTTCATTGGGTATTTAACAATCCATATCTATTTCAGTGAACTTTCTAGTACAATTTATAGTTGTGATTTTATAACTCTGGGTGGCGCTAGATCACAATTTCTTGGGTTAAAAAGAATTGAGCGCTAGTTCACAATATCTGACACTAGATGGCGCTAGTTCATAATCTAAGCGATTGGTGACAGTTGAGCACGACATAGGCTAAATGATATGAGATCATAATATCAACGATTTGTAATAATTGAGTAATATTTGACTAATATTTATTCAGATGGCACGAGTTAATATAGAAAGGATGAGAAATTAACGTGACAATACATTTATAGGACAAAAGGTAATAAAGATATAAACATAATTTAAATATAAAATCATTACTTTTCAATTTTTCAGATTATTCTCCCAATTTTGGTCTGGGGAAGTGACATATTGGCAGGTCCAAGTCAACTACTGTATTATCTCATTCGTGTCTCTGGAAACACTAAAATGAGCATTTATGGGGGTCTAGGCAAAAAGTCTTGTTATGTCTTCATTAAAAACCAGTGATCACATTAAACCCGTGTAATAGGTTCTAACAGCGCTCCTCCAGTGAAGCGGGTCGCCTAAATAGCCGGGTAAATAACAAATGATATAAAAAAGTACACTAACAATTAATACAAATTAATCAAACTGAATCAAACCTATATTACACAAGTAAAAATTAAATAAATCATTTATAAAACACTGAGAAAATTAAATGTATAATAACAATAAAAAAGGTAGCCAAATAAATGCCCAAAACATAATAAAAAATTGTAGAACATTACAAAACACAACGTAAATTTGCGTGAGAACTATGTAAATTTTGAATAAGTAACCACTGTCTATAAATAGAGACACACTTCCCAGAACCCATGTTGATTGAAGAAGTGGTGTAATGAAAATGAAATTGACGACGAATTGCAATTCATGATAACATGCTTATTCAACAAATAGCAAAGACATGTTCTGTCTGTGTGTGTGGGGGGGGGCAACCAAACATGTTATCAATTTAACAAACATGCCGGTTGAAAAAACAACTCAACATTCTAATGAGTACCAACTGTTTAGCTATTCCAGTAGCCAAATTATACAGAACACCTTGGTTACCAGACAGCAACACCCACCATCTCACAAACGATTTTTCGCTTCTAATTCAGTATTGCTCTGAGACCTTACTGATGCACTTTTGTCGGTGTTGTGCCAATTAATACTTTTATTATAACGATTGGTGATAAATTAGCATTATTTCAGCAATATCCAGCTAGGCAGCATTATTAAAAAATACGTGTTTTCATTTTTAACTTCAGTTCTAGGAACATGGGGATTCATGTAACTTTGTGCAACTAGACAACTAATGGATTCCTGGCATTAAAAGAATATTTTTGTTGACAATATTCTACGTGGATCTGCCTGGGTCTATGGAATTTTGCCGAATAACCATTGCCAAAAAAAAAAACTCTAAAAATAAATCTTCAAAACATCCTTCGCAATGTAATTAATTGAAAGTCCAAAAATATAACTAACATATTGTTTGGAAAAGATACGTGTAGCACCGCCCTCTATGGTTCAATATTCTATCCATAATCCTTTGTAAAATCCAATCCTGGGGGCGGCAGAAAATCAACTTTGAAGTAATCCTGGACAACCAAATTTATATATGTTGGACATGCATGGATGATCTTGTTACACTGTTCCCTGGCACTGTTCAGGGGAGTCTCAACAACCATCTAAAAATACCGTTTTCTGAGAGTGTTCGGCCTTTGTTTTCACCGCGATGGTTGGCCAGGCGGTGAGAATGTCCGCCCCGAGGATATGGTGAAAACACATGTCTGTCCCAGACAATGTACTGACAGGAACGACCGTGCACAATCCACACGGTGATTTAAGTTATAATTTTAATACTGGTCGACAATTACCTAATCGTTATATTTGATTCCTAAGTTCGTCGATCTGCTATGACAGTAATTTTCATACAGACGAAATCGGTTCTAGTCTCCGCTGTGCTACTGTTAGTACTAAAATGTTATTTCACAAGTTTGATTGCTGTCAAAATGTCATCATTTGATTGGCTAATAGGAATCTTTTTTTCGGGCTGATTGGGCAGTGCTAAGTCGGCAATCCTACGGCCTTTGTTCAAATTCTCATAGTCAACTCGGACCGTGATCTAGTCTATACTCACACCTTCGGTGGTGAATTTAAAACCTTATGGTCGTCACCTGCGCACGCGCGGGAATTGAGTTCCAAGCGACGATAACAACACACACTAAAAGCGCAAAGGCTCATGGGTATACGCTTGTTTGTATGCGCAGGTAACGACTCTCCGTCTTTAACAAAACATATACTGATTCATACTAAACACAGCCAGACCAACTTACTGAAAGCCGTACATAAGCGTTTTAATAAAGTTTTTTATTCAAATTTTATTCAAAACTTTCCAGATTCTTGGAACCTTAGTTTTTTAATACCAATCCACAAATCCGGTTCCAAATCCAACCCATCAAACCATAGAGGCATTGCCATCTCAAGTTGCTGTCATGAATTTGTTTTTGCGTATCTGTTGACCGACTTAATTAGTTGATTATTAGCGAATTGCTGTGTTATGTCTGTCATCGTGTAGGCCTATTTGAAGTTTTGGACGGAACTTGGCTCAGTGATTTGGAACTAATTACAAGATACCGTCGCTATTCTGACATCCGTAGTTATTAATGTAGTGAACGATTAATCAAAAGATATGACGTATTCAGTACTTAGTTTGATTGGCTTTATGATTGAAGTTTACGCCTTAGAGTCTTTTTACTGCTTTGTAATTGGTTAGAGTTTTGAAAATGAATAAAGAGAGTTTGAGTTGGTCTTGGAGAATACTCCACGACAGACGCAGCCTAGGGCAGTCGAGTCGAGTCCGAGAGAGTCCAGGGGCGAGCCTTGAGGCAGTCCAGTCTTGGGCTAGTCTTGGGTCAGCCTTGGACAGTCTTGGGGACTTTTCCCCAGGGCGCTGTGTCTGGTAGAGTGCTCGATTGATCGACTAAGACGAGAGCTGAAACGTATTTCGTTGTGTGTGCCTTATTTGACTGTAAAGTTAAAGTGACTTCCCGACCCCGTACCTCAAGGGGACGAGATAGAGAGACGAGACGAGTTTCCCCCCTGACAAGTGTGGAGAACCCGAGAGAAAGAGAATTACCCCCTGATATTGCCTTGGCAAATTATTTAAAAACATTCTAAACATTAGATTAACCACATTCTTAGAGAGAAAAAAACATACTTTCAAACAAGCAATTCGGATTCCGAAAGGATCGACACACAACAGATAATATCTCAATTCTTAAGACAATTATTAACAAATATGTTTATCATAGTAGCACTGTTAATAACAAAAACAAAGAAAAAATAAAATACAAAAAAATAATAGTAAAAAAACAAATAAAATATATGCATGCTTTGTTGATCTAAAAAAAAGGCCTTCCACAGTGTCTTGCATCAGGGATTGTATCTTAAATTTTTAAAGCTTGGAATATCGGGCAAAATTTATAAAATTATCAAAAACAATTATAGTAAGGTAAAATATAAAGTTAAGAGCGAAGAAGGATTAACTGAACACTTCACTTCAAAATTTTCATAAACGATCTACCTGATGTTCTTAATAAACCTAGATGTGACCCACCCAAACTGCAAAATACACCAGTCCTATTAACTGTATAATGTATGCTGACGATCGTGTAATACTTTCTGAAACAAAATCAGGATTACAAACCTGCCTTGATAATTTATCATTATACACTAAAAAATGGCATCTATAACTGTTAACACGGAAAAAACAAAAATTATGATCTTTAACAGATCGAATAGACTTCTAGAGAATGATATTTTCTTCTTTGAAGGTTGTGAGTTAATTACTGTAAAATCAACTAATTACCTCGGATTAATAGAAGTGCTAATGGGAAACTCAAGGAAGGCTCAAAAAGCATAAAAAGAAAAGCTTTAAAGGCCTTATTTTCTTTGAAAGGAAAAACTGGTAAAAACCTATACCTCTGTCTCTGTTTGATAAACTTATCAGACCAATTCTAACATATGGTAGTGATGTATGGGGAGATAAAATTATACTAAAATCACCAATTGAAGATGTTCATCTAAGTTATCTTCGTTTTCTCTTGGGGTACGATATCCCAAAACACACCAACAATGGGTTTATATGGTGAACTTGGACGTTACCCATTGGAGACTTTTATCGAAAACAAATGATAAAATATTAAGAACTCGTCAAATCTATTATTAAAACAAGCTTTTCAAGAAAATGAAGAAATTAATAGTAAATGGTACACTAATATAGATTCCCTTTTGAATAACATCAACCAGTCTAACCTGGTCAACAACAATGGAATTCTAACAGCAAGGCAATTAGGACAAATTAACAAAAATATACAAAGATCATTCACATCAACTTGGAAAAGTGAATTACATAACGACGATAGATAATAACAAATTAAGAACATAAAGAGAATTAAAAAACAATTTTGGTTTTGAAACCTACTTTGTTACCCTGCAAAATATTGAGATGCGCAAAAAATTAAATAATTCTGCCCCAGTGACCATAACTTGAAAATTGAGACTGGCAAACACAAAGGAATACCCCTTGTTAATAGATTATGCAACCTTTGTGATCAGAGCGAAGTAGAAGATGAGTATCACCTAATGATGTCATGCCAAAGATATACCCCCGAAAGAAATGTCTTATTTGAAATGGCAAAAACCAAAATTGCCACCAAAGACACAATTCATAGCTTTGCTAAACAACAGTGGTCTAACACTACCCGTAGCAAGGTACCTAAAGAAGTGTTTTGAAATAAGACAGCAACCCTAGCGACAATCTTTCACAGGATTGCATTCTGTTTTCTATCTTTTGTAGTATTATAATTTAAACTTAATATTTTTTTCTCTCTGTAATGTATTAGCTTAGTTTGTTTTATTTTATCTATTTTGTTTGTAACCTTTTATTCCTTCTTAAACTTTTGTAACCGTTGTCAATTCCTCCGGGGAATGTGTAAGTGTTAATAAAATTATTATTTGATCGGATGCTGCAGTAATGAATGAAATGAATGCAAACCGTCGTCAGCGACGCATATTTATGTGCTGCTGCAACCGGTATTTTTTTGCAATGCTAAATTAATGTGAAAAAGAATTGTTTTTTTTAATCTTCTTTGCCGTTCATGTGCATGATGAGTAGTAATAAGTACTACAACAACAAATGGATATAATTTCAATATAGCAATTACTATTCGACTCTTTGCAGATGATACTAACCTATTTAAATCAATCTCTCGGAAATTGATAATGACTTTCAAAGGGTTCGTGAATGGTGCAGTGCTAACAAACTTACTATTAATCCCGCCAAAACAAATTGCATGATAATTAAAACACCAAAACGATCGATCACTACTGAGGACAGCCTAGATATTAACGGGTCACCGATAGAGGGCGTATGTGTCGACCATTACCTTGGCGTCTCTACTGACCAGAATATATCACGGAAAGCCCACATTGATGAAATTTGCACATTTGCAAATATCCTTATTCTCTTATACAGCTCCTTAAATCTTCCACACATTTCATATTGCCTAGAAATCTAGGGTTACGTAATACATATGCAACTTTACTTCAACCAATATATCTCTTACAGAGTACGCCTCATCACTTTCTCATGCTGTTTCTCGTTTCCAAAAACTAAGAATTTGTTCACTCTGCAAGTTACAAGCCTGTTTATTTGTCTTTGATCTCAGTAAGGAACTATTTTGTACATGATATTTACAACTATTTGAACCCATTGTCCCATAATTATCAAACCCGCTTAGCCTGTAGCTTGAATTATTTATTAGACCCCGAAACTGAATCTTACACTCAACCACCACAGTCTTAAATACTCTGCAACAAAACATTGGAACTCATTGCTTGGTGCATTTAAAACCATCACTAAGGCCACAAATATTTAATTATAATATGTTTCTATATATATATATATTTATATAATCTATATTGATATGGTAGCCCGTATAACAGCTCCAGCAAACGATGCATTTTATGTTTGTAGGAAAGGCCAGACTTTTTTATTCCTTTAGCGAGTTTTTATAAGACAATTGTCTTGAGGAGGGCGGAAAAAATAAAATTATTTCTTTTTTTCCATTAGATTTGTGTGATTCTCAAAGAATTGTAAGTGAGAACATTGATCGGAGAGAAAAAATGAAATAAAATGTTATTCCATGTATAACCTTGTTTCTCATCTGCGCGAGACTTCGGTACTTTGATCATGATACTCCCACGAAAATGCAACTTCGATTTGTTATGCGGCGGGCGGTAAAAAAAATGAAGATAAAAATAATATTTTTTAGCATTTTTTGCGCTTACAAATCGGCGGGCGCGAGAAATTACGCTGAAATGAAATTATATTTTTATTTCATTTTTGGCTCCTGTTCATTCGGCGGGTCCGCGAAACAAGGGGTAATAAAAGTCTGGCCAAAAATTTGTCATAATTTGTAGACCCCACCACTCACACTAAACAAAAGAAATGAACTCGTGTCATAATGCCGACACAGATCAAATTAACCTTTCTATTTAATTTTAAATAATATGTTATGCTTATAATGTATGCTCTTTGGTGCAGTGAATTATTATAACATAAAGCTCCTGATGAGTAAAGTGCTTGTACCTTACGAAACAGTGCTGTCGAGTTTCAATATTCATGTAGTTGTGTATTAATTCCTCTATTACCGTATTCACCCGCTCTACATATACTTTGTATTGAGCATTTTTGTTTTGGAATAATCGACTTTCGTATCTACACAATATATACTGTAAAAGGGTTATTTATTCACTGGGTTTTAATTTTGCTTATTTCGCTGACTGGAAAATGCGCTAAATTGAAACCCAGTAGATATGTAAAATTTAGCATAAGAAAATGATAAAACCGTGAATTTAAAACCCACAGAATATGCCTGAAATGGTAAATCAGCAAAATTTGAACCCAGTGAAAATTAGTCATTTTACAGTATACTACTTGTGCACGCTCGTGCCGAGATCCCGTAACGTGAACGTAGCAATATGTATAATAGTAACACGTGTCGTTGAAGGCGGTATAACAGTAAAGGCAGGTATGTCACACGCAACGTAATATTACCATAATTGGTATAGTACAGGTGTGATGGTTCAAATACCAAAATGGCAACAGTAACAGAAAGACTTCCCTGGCGGCGATGATAACATACGAACACGGAGCCAACAGATGAGGTTTCAACTGGTACTGGTATTATTATACTCTACAAACATCAAGTACAATAACGCGGTAAAACTCCACTACTCCAATAACTAGATACTTAAACTCCAATACAATTCAACGAGATCTCCGATCTGAACTCAGTGCTGAACAACTCCACTATATATACCCCCCACTGTCTATAAATAGACCATTACATCAGCATACATAATGAGTCTGTAACTTACTACAAATTTCTAGAATGTTCCATTACTTTCTATTGCCTCCTACAGTGTTCTATTACCTATTCAACCAGTTTCTATACAAAATCTAGAATATTCCACCCAGACACAGTACGGTTCTAGAACATTCTCAGTGACACGGTAAATAAGTCGTATGCGACAAGGTATAGCCGCGTGGATAGGGACCAGAGACTGAGACTGGCAATCAAGTCCGTGTCTGTCACCGAACCAAAGAATTGGGCGGGTAGACAAAGATATTGGTATTTTGCTAAATGTTATTAAGAGTAAAAAGAGAAATGGATGGTTTCATAATGTGCGTCTAAATATTCCAATAAACGTATTAACAAATGCGTAATGAAATTTCGTTCTGACAATAATAATACCAATAAACTAAATCTGACGAGATTGGACAAAAACTCCAAGAACTTTTAGTATTAGTTAAAAGAAAAAAAACATTGGGTTTCTTTAACAACATTTTCACCCATGGGTAGCACGAACATTTCAAGTCGTTATTCAATGTCGACAGAACGAGATACCGGACACGATGATTTCTACGAGTTGGTAAAACAGTTTGTGAACATTGTAGATATGAGTGATACAAACGAGTTTTCTGGGATTATTTATAAAATATTACACGTAATAATAGCTATTGTCGAGATTAAAAGCCAGTATTTAAGATTATGAAAAATAGCTAGATTGCATTCCTGTTGATTTTATTTTATTTTAATAATGTACCAGTGTCCATTATCATGAGGTATTTTTTAACTAAATACTCGACAGTTGATATTTTCCAGAATCGTGGTCAAATGGTTTTTATTTTTCCGGTTCATAACACGGTAATATATCAGAACAAAACACTTATAATAGTCACGGTATTATTCTGCTTGGTGCACAAAGTAAAATTTGTACACACACTTTATGTAAAGGCGGTACCTATTTGTGCTCACCGTGACTGTCCAACCAAAAAAGCTGAGTGTATTGCGCGATGGATTTAAAAAAAAAAAAACTTTTCGGCAGAGTAGACCGTTATTGTATAAATTAGTCAAATCAGGAATGCGAGACGAATTACTCAAGACACTTTAATCAATGTACAAAAATATATCGGCATATGGTCTTCGATGTGTCTCTTTATTTTCATATCTCCCTTTCCTTTACTTTTCAGCGTTTTATTCGTTATAATCTACACAGGAAAACACCTTATTACTCATCCTTATTCTGGGCTTTATGTAGTATTAGTATTAGTAAATCTGTTTAAACAACGTTCCGAGTGGCACACAAACTGAGGCTCAAGCAAGATTATTGCTGAGCATTTTAAACAAGTATTGTAACATGGAAAATTACGTGTACAATTTAACATATTGAATACTATTGTATGTTCGATACACAGTTTAGATTTGAGCAAATTATTTGAATACTGAAACATATAGATGGCAAAAACACACACAGAGACTAGCGCACGTGCAAAGTGTGTTCTCTCATACTAGTAGTTGAAAATGGATTTCACTTTTTGTTATGTTTCCCACTTTATGCAGGACTATTAAAGGAAACTAATACAATAAATTTCTATTTTCATTGTTGTTATTAATATTATTGTTACAGTATCTTATCTTTTAGAGAACAGCCTGTAAATTCAAAAATTTTGAACTGCCACTGAAGGGTACGTACAGATTTGTCTTGTGTAACAATTATTCACCTGCGAGAAGGAGATCGGGGGTATTATGCGATTTATTCCATTCCACGTGGTTAGCTCTCCACCAATCAGTTTGGTGTACAAGAGAGATAATACGATTGTTTAATTTATTTCCTATTTCGTGTACATCGGTGAGGGCGCAATTACTAATGGTTATTGGCGTGGCATTCAACGACCTACTTTGACCTCATTACAGAATGAAATCGTGACGTCACATGAGATATAGTCTACCAAAGATGGCGGATGCGAGAACATGTCTTATTCAGCTCATGGTATTTGTACTGGCAATATGCAGTGTTTATGCAGTCAACGAATCACTAAGTCGGTCAGAAGTATATGCTCTACGTGCCGAAGAAGGGATTGTCTCGAAGGAAGGCGGCATGCTAGTTTTGATTGCAGGAGAACATTATGTGCTTCGAATCATCGGCAGCGGTTTGAGTACTGGTACATTGTTGACATTTACGACACAGGATAACGCTACGAAAGGTGACAATTGTGATGACTTCGATCATACGGAGACATTTCAGTTGTCCGCTGATGATACAAGTGAAAAAACTGCATTGGTATATGAAGTAGTGTTACCTTTGCCGTTAAATAAAAATATATTCGCCATTTGTCTCAAAGACGCCGGCGATGGTAGTGTGTGGGTACACCAAGGCATGGAGCCTTGGAACTCTGTGAAGTCGACCAATCCACCGGAACCTTTCCTACCTATTTGGGCTCACCTGCTACTGCTCGTTCTCTTACTGTGTATGTCTGGTCTGTTCAGTGGTCTTAATTTAGGTCTCATGGCATTAGACCCAACGGAACTTAAAATTGTTGTTAATTGTGGCACTCCGAAAGAAAAACGATACGCCAAAGCCATATCACCCATACGAAAACATGGCAATTATTTACTATGTTCCCTTCTGCTAGGCAATGTCTTGGTGAACAGTTCTATTGCTATTTTATTAGATGACTTGTCATCTGGTATATGGGCTCTACTTGGTTCAACCATTGGTATTGTAATCTTTGGTGAAATTGTCCCCCAGTCCATTTGTTCACGTCATGGTCTGGCTGTAGGTGCCAGGACGGTGTTTCTAACAAAATTATTCATGATTTTAACTTTTCCACTATCCTTTCCAATAAGCAAACTTCTTGACTGTATTTTGGGTCAAGAAATAGGAACAGTGTATAACAAAGAACGCTTGTTAGAGTTATTGAGAGTGACAGCACAGTATGCTGATTTCGAAAAAGGCGAAGTGGATATAATATCTGGGGCACTGGAATTGAAATCTAAATGTGTGTCTGAAGTGATGACATCCATCGATGATTGCTACATGATAGACTACAGTGCGGTGCTGGATTTTAACACCATGTCTGACATAATGAGCAAAGGATTCACCCGAATACCCGTTTATATGGGAGAGCGTTCCAATATCGTAGCATTGTTGTTTGTCAAAGATTTGGCTTTTGTGGATCCTGATGACTGTACTCCTCTGAAAACTGTGTGTAAATTCTATAACCATCCTATTAATTTTGTCTTTGGAGATACTACCTTAGATGTCATGTTAGAAGAATTCAAAAAAGGTATCTATTTCATTTGATTAGATTATATTGTTTTTTTCTCTGATGATCCTGTAAATTGTAAAGACAATTTTAATAAATGTAACAGCTCTATCGGGTTTTTTAGGGCTACAGTTTGGAGTATTTTTTTAGGGCTTTGACAAAAAATTCTCTTCCATTAGTTTGACTGTTTCTGACCACTTAATATTTTTTTTATTCTTACATTTGGATGTTCAAAAAAACATCATTATTAATTAAAAAAAGATTGAATTTGTGTATGCTAATTAAACTCATTTATGACGATAAAGTTTCACGAAAGTTTCCTGTCAAAAAAATGATAGTAACCAATCTTAAAAATTATTCTGACTGTAAGTGGTTTACAACATCCTCTACAATTTTAATTTCACAAGAAAGACATTAAAGTTTTGCGAATTTCACGCGTCAGTGAAACCCATGACATTAGTGGCAGTGAATATTCATTAGGTCGTAAAGAAAGTAATAGTGACTTTCATGGAATTTCTTTCCTCACAAAAGCCATTAAATTATCAAATAGTGAAAATGTACAGCTGTGAAAATTAACAAGTTTACCGTTTCTGTGCTCTTCCCAGAAAATATTCTAGTGTTGCAAATAATTTACAATACAATATTCCATTCATTGTTATGATAATTATATTGTGGGTGGCTACTCAATAATATTCTTGGGAAAGTTCTGAAAGCTTGGTTTACAAATACTGCTACTTGTACATGTGTATTTTATGAGCAGTGGACTTAAAATCTATAATTTTTACATATTTGTTATATTATTTATTTATAACATGTGTGGTATTATTTATTTATACTATGTGAGGTATTATTTATTTATACCATGTGTGGTTTTATCTATTTATACCATGTGTGGTTTTATCTATTTATACCATGTGTGGTATTATTTATTTATACCACGTGTGGTATTATTTATTTATACTATGTGAGGTATTATTTATTTATACTATGTGAGGTATTATTTATTTATACCATGTGTGGTGTTATTTATTTATACCATGTGTGGTTTTATCTATTTATACCATGTGCGGTATTATTTATTTATACATGTACCATGTGTGGTATTATTTATTTATACTATGTGCTGTATTATTTATACCATGTGTGGTATTATTTATTTATACTATATACGGTATTTATACCATGTGTGGTATTATTTATTTATACTATGTGCAGTATTATTTATTTATACCATGTGTGGTATTATTTATTTATACTATGTGCAGTATTATTTATACCATGTGTGGTGTTATTTATTTATACTATGTGCGGTATTATTTATTTATACCATGTGTGGTATTATTTATTTATACCATGTGTGGTATTATTTATTTATACTACATGTATGTGCAGTATTATTTATTTATACCAAGTGTGGTATTTTTTTATTTATAATATGTGTGTACTTCTGCCATATGATATGTGTGGAATTATTTTATTTTTGCATCTTAATGCACATGTGCAATTCTGAAGCAGTACTCAGAAAATCCACGGACCTTTACTTAAAGGTTGAAATCTATGCATATTAATGATAAAATTTGCATAAATGCTCAGATTTATCTGATTAGATTCATCACACAAAACTGTCGGATTAATCTGATGGTAAAATACAAACACAAATGTACATGCAAATTTAATAGGATGAAATTAAACATGTCTGAAAAAAATCTGTTCAGACATCCGATTTTGTGGTTTACACATGCGATTTATCTGAACAGATTAACAGGCGGTGGTTGTCGTGCAGCGTGTGTTCGAATTTTTTATAAATAGACATGATTTTACACGCGTTGTGTACATCGCTACATGTCCCAAGTCGAAGGGGTACACAAGACTATAAGTCACAGATCGATGAATAAATTAGACAACTT
The DNA here is from genome assembly GCF_978046115.1 of Saccoglossus kowalevskii. Taxonomy (NCBI): domain Eukaryota; kingdom Metazoa; phylum Hemichordata; class Enteropneusta; family Harrimaniidae; genus Saccoglossus; species Saccoglossus kowalevskii. Next base: position 10,587,964 of record NC_140650.1, on the reverse strand, counting down.
TCTGCTGTCTCAAAACATCTTGTCACATGTGCTTAGTGGTAGTGAATACTTTGATAAATTGCAGTCTGCAAAGCACAGATGTACAATAATATTTTTTTTAGAGCTGCATGTACATAAGGCTTGATCTTTAAGTTCAAGATTGATAAAATTACTTTGGCATCATGGGAATACTATATCAAAGGGCACCAAGGTCAACTCATCCGTTTAGCCTTCAATGCCATCTGCTTATGTACAATAAACACAGAATGACAGGCTTCTTGTTTTAAGGCTAAATTCTTAGTTAATTTTAAAATTTTCCTATTTTTTACCTCATACCATCAAAACATAAAAGTTTGTTTCTGTGATTCCTGAGTATATTTAATCAATTTTGCTAAAATTTTAATTTTAAAAATGTGATGTATAGTTAGTTTTTGTTTCTAAGTATAACTATTGTATAATTTTCAGCTGTTTTTTTTTCAAAAAACATTCACTGATTAGGTTTTGCTGAATACCTACTGTATCTATTGAACATTAAATTTGCATACTAGTAATTACCTAATTATAGGCTTTTCCATTGATTACCTGGAAATCACTAAATAGTCTTTAACGCTTTGTGCGTGACAAAAAAAAAAACAACAACAAAAAAACACTGTCTGACACCGAGACTGTCTGACTTTAACCATGATTCTTTCTTGTCTCCTGATGTTTATATCTAAATTAGCTGTTATGTTGAATGTTTAACCGGTGAACACTCCTCAGAAGAAGGAGAAGGTGTGATTTTTTTCAGGTCACCAATTATTTTTCAACTGCAAATTTATATTATTATTGATTGTGCTATTGATACTAGATTCAACATGTATTTGGGAAAGGATGACGAACTACCGAACATTACGTAAAGCCTTCATCGGTATGGCTGTTTGATTTAGTGAATATTGACATAAAACCTCCATTTGAGAAGCACATATTGATGAAACAACCATTGTTGTATGTACACAACAGCATTTTATTGAAGCCCTACGGCTTGAGCAAGCAAAAATGGACGTGTAGACACGTTTGGCGCAAGTCAAGTTTGGCTCTAATAAACCCTTGGGTTGAGCTCTGATAGGATTGGGTCCCGACATCAAAGCCTAACGAACGGGCCAAGATTGTATAATGATCAAGTCCCACCAATGACTACTACGCGTTTGTTGTCACTCTGTTCGGACGACTGTAGATGAATGAATGGGAGCACCCATGATTTCAAAAATTAGAGATATTCAACGACGATGTTGGGCAATAGTCATTCGCTGCATCCTTTTTTGTCTTTTCTTGAGCATTTCCTGTTTCTCAAAGAGAGTATATTCTGTGAGTCTCAGCTCTCGTTCAGCTCCAACCATGTAAACGCATTGGAGATAATTCCCTGCTAATCGATAGGATAGCAGTAGAATTCTGTTGTGTAAACGTGATATATAGTTGACTGGCAGTACAATTACAAATTAAATTACAAGTAAAGAATATTACCTGGGTAACACTGCCAAGTTTCTTCATTCTGTGCCCCCCTCCAATGTATAATAACAAATATTGTTGGGGAACGGGAATGGCAACTAAATACACATGGGGAAGGAAACTAGAAAGTCTAGTATATGTATGTACATGTGATGATAAACAAAGTTTTGAATAAATCTAATTTGTTTACACTTAAAAAAGATACAAATAAATATTTGGGATAAACAGTATATCGTAATAAGTGGCCTTATAATTTCAGATTTATTATTTAAACTTTTGTAGTACGGTAATTTTCGTGTCTTTTTGCTAAAGGCTCAGAATAAACAGCAATTACTACTAACTTTTGTTGAGTCACTCATGAAATATTCCATGATTTGTTGCTATAATTATAATTCTGTGAACATGTTATCATGTTCCTATGGATTGCTGTGAATTCTGATTATTTTTACTATTTCTTCTTACTTAGGTCAGTGTCACATGGCCTTTGTGAATCGTGTAAATAGTGAAGGTGATGGAGATCCTTTCTACGAAGTACTCGGTATTGTTACATTGGAAGATGTTATAGAAGAAATCATCAAATCGGAAATTGTAGATGAAACTGATATCTACTGTAAGTATCAACTCTGGCTATTTTTTAACTCGTATCCATGGTAATGCCAGGTTTCTTAATCCCTAACGTCTAGTATCCATGGTAACACCGTCTGGATTTTAACCAAGTCCAAATAACAAAAAAGTTAAAAATTGGCTTTTCCATTTGTTTTTCACAATGTTGGCATTACATCAGAAATACTGAAATTACTATGGACAATATTTATTATTTATTTTTGGATTTGCATTATTGTAAAATAGGGGTGTGTGATGAGAATCTTTAATTTTAAATTATTCTACCAATAATTGTAAACCATGTCACAAGATATTTAAAACACTTATGATGTTCACCCCCACTGCACTCTCTACACTAATATTAATTAATTATACAAACCTTATTGCAATTTTGTTAATTAATTCCAAGTGTCTATTAATAGAGCTTGTCTGCAAATTCACCAGCCCTGTCAATTTTTTTTTATATTTAATACACCGTATTTGCTCTATTACAAGTGCATCTGTCTACATGGCACATACAACAACAGTTTTCTTTTTTGTGTGCTGGATCATTAAAATATGACTTATTTTGACTATAGGCATACATGTACCTCTCTCTGCCATCATTTACATAAGCAGATGTTCTATAGTAGATGCAGTATTTGTTGTTTAATAGAATCGCAAAAAAACCTAAAATGACATTTATTGCATGATAAACCTTTAAAATCATGTCTACTTGCATACTAATGATATAATTTGCATAAATGTGTAACCTCTTTGAAGGCTAGTTTACATGGTCAGATTTATCTGATTAGATTTATCGGACAAAATTACGTCAGATTTACCGTACTACAATTTGTACCACTAATAGATCAAATTTAGGATTTGAATGTGAATTTCATTGATCAGCGAAATCAGTAATGTTTTGTTCTTCAGTTTTGTAACGTAGTTGTCAAATAATGACATATTTATTTATTCTTTCAAAGTGGACAATAAGAGTAAAAAGCGTATCGCCAAGAGTGCAGTCCATGACTTCTCCATATTCCAACCACCGGTGGAGCAAAACAAGCCGAAAATATCACCACAACTGACCCTTGCTGTGTTTCAGTTCTTGTCTTCAGGTAGGATATTTTTTTCTGTAGGATTTAACATTCTCGGTATAACTTTTCACCATCTTCCTCGGTAACTACATTTAACTCAAACATGTTTACTCACTTTGCAGCTGCCCTTGGTGTATGGTTCATGTTGCACTCCTGTCTGTCTTTATGCAGGGCTGAAAATTTACTGAGACCACTGAGGCAATTGCCAAGATGTCCCATCTGAATGCCTTTCAGTATTTTTGTCCAAGGCATTTTTAAATATTTTGAATTTGGGGGCCTGCCAAATAGCCAAGTTTAATGCCTGTGTAAGTGTATTAACCTGTCTATGTTCATATTTGGTGCCGTTTAAAATTCAGTGCTTCTGTCAACAATTTGTAAAAGAAAACATACATAATAATTTCAGCATTTATTTTGTGTAATTTTGATAGCAATTTTTGTCTGGGTATTACCATCTAGTAAAAATTAGTAAAAACTCACTGAGATGTAGCTGGAACAACACAGGTGATATATTGGGGGGGGGGGGTTCTGATAGTCACCCACTTCCTACTTGCCCACCATCTTCGCTATGTAATTGCGAGAGAGACCATCTCGTCATTTGCAACCAACAGATTTTTTTTAACACCATATTTCATAAAATACCCATCAGTACATTCATTTTCAATCAATTACTTTACTTTCCATCAAAACTCAAGATTCACTGCAGAAATGGAATGAAACCAAATACTGTAGGAGGATTCATTTTCACTGGTATTAAATTTCACTATTTGGTTATTTGATCATATTTACTGGGTTTTCAATTCACAGATTTCCCGGTGAAGTCCTGTTGTAACCATGTCATATAGATTTATTTTTATTTACTGAATCTCACTTTATTGATGAAAATAGCAGCATTAAAACCTAGTGAATTATTAATGAGGTTACAGTACTTTTATCGGATCCAGGCTAAATCCCCACTTGTTAGGGATTGACCATTAATAATCTAGGGGTGGCTGGGTGAAGGTTGAATTACTATTATAAAAAAATATGTGCACATGCAAAAATAATCACAGGTAGCATCAAGGTATAGATGCAGGTTCGTGGGCACTCACTTGCTTTTTGACTCCCATGTGCGAAGCACAAAATGGGAGTCTTTGCAGTTAGTGTGTCTGTATGTGTGTATGTGTGTATGTATGTGTGTATGTGTGTGTGTATGTGTGTCCGACTGTTCCACTGCTATCTCAAGAACCATACATCGGTTTTTGATGAAACTTGGTGCATAGATGCTCTGGGCCAATGCGCAGATTTGATTAGGTTTTGGTAAAAATCCATGCTCGTTAATTACCTAATTTGCATGATAATTAGCTAATTTTTAGCTGTTCTATGACTGTTCCACTGATATCTAAAGAACCACTCATTGGATTTTGATGAAACTTGGTACATAGATGCTCTGAACATATGCGCAGATTTGATTAATTTTTGGTAAAAATCTGTGCATATTAATTACCTAATTTGCATGATAATTAGCTATTTTTTAGTGGTTCCATGACTGTTCCACTGATATCTAAACAACCACTCATTGGATTTTGATGAAACTTGGTACATAGATGCTCTGAACTAATGCTAGGTTTTGATTAGTTTTTGGTAATAATCCGTGGATACTAATTACCTAATTTGCATAATGATTAGTCAATTTTCGGTTTTTCCACTGATATCTCAAGTACTAATCATCACATTTCAATGAAACTTGGTACATAGATGTCATACGACACTGCACAGACCTGATAGTTTTTATGGTAATATCAGTACATATTAATTACCTAATTTGCATAATTAATTAATTTTCAGCATTTGATATAAGTAGTTAGCATTACATTTCAATGAAACTTGGTACTTACATACTCAAGGACTATGCAGAGATTGATTGTTTTCGATAAATATTTGTGCATATTAATCACCTAATTTGCATAATTAGTTAATTTTCAGCTTTTCCACGGGTATCTCAAGTACTAATCATCGCATTTCAATGAAACTTGGTACATAGATCCTTTAGGACTATGCAGAGACCTGATTAGTTTTAGGGTAAATAATTGTGCATATTAATTACCTAATTTGCATAATTAATTTTCAGCTTTTCTACTGATATCTAAAGTACTAATCATCATATTTCAATGAATCTAGAATTATGCAGACCCAATTAGTTTCCGGTAAATATTTGTGCATATTAATCACCTAATTTGCATAATTAACCAACTTTCACACTGATATCTCAGGTACTATACATCACATATCAATGAATGTACATGGATGCTGTAGGACAATAGACAGACCTGAATAATTGTGGGTTAAAATCTGTACATATTAATTACCTAATTTGCATAATTAACCAATTTTAATCTTTCACACTGATATCTAAAGTACCGTAAAAACTCCAAAATTTCGACCGGTTTTAAATAATTTGTGTTAGAAATGTGACGTGTTTTTAGAGTCAAAATTAAGGTGCATTTTCGGACGGTCGAATTTTTCAGAATAGAAATCAGCAAAAAAAAATGGGGATGATAGACAGTGTGCTTCATTAGTTTTTAAAAAATGCAATGTCCGTCAATTGACGTAAACTTCCTCATGTTTCACGGTAAAAGCAAAGGTCGTGGCCGAGTTGTAACTCAAAATCTAAACAAAGTCATCAATCAGTGAGTATTATGACAAGCAAAACAAAACATCAAGACGCGGAGAAGAGGTCAGCACAAAACTAATAGGTCAAAAGACAAAGCTGTCTCGCACTACCTAGGAAAACTTGCGAATGTTCGAAGTACAGGTACCCATTGGACAAAAGATACATGGAAGTTTAGTAAACTATCTCCCCGACCCAGTGCAATGTATCCGGTTAGAATCAAAGCTCACGTGTCCCTTATTTGAGCACCGTACCGGTGATTTGAGGGACCAAATTCTGCCGTAAATTCGCCCTTGGATTAAAAAATATTATGGGATTTAAGAAAATAAAATGGGACTTTTAAGGTGTATTTTGGCGTCATTTTTCGGACATTTCAATCAATCCTGCCGGCTAAAATAGAGTCTAAGTTTTACCGTAGTCATTGACGTCTGTCTATTCAAGAGTACACGTGTATGATTTTTATCGTGACTAGCGTGAGCGGGTAAGCTTCCTTTCGAGAATGAGCTGTTATCACTGTGAACAATGTTAAATTATTCTTCAGACGACCAGTTTATTTTTTAAAAACAACTAATTTTTTTATTTAAAAAAAATCATGCCGTTTTCGCATCATCCAGCTTTTTGATTGGTTAATTAGCGATTTGACCTATTTGACCTAAGAGAACATGGCGGATATCCTACAGCATCAAACGTTGAAACGAGACCGGAATCATTCGCTTACGATGAAACTAAGTTGACTTTTATTTGTATTTCATAACCATTCAACAAATTTATTTTGTGTACATTATTATAATCACTACTGAGTACAGTAATAATCAACAATTCAGAAACGCAGCATGCCGAGATTTTTGTGTTCGTTTTTATTTGAAACTTCGTTTATTTAGAATATATTTTCGTTACCAATAAAATAAAAATCTCTCAGTCAATCAGAAACCCGGATTCATGCCTTTGAGGAAGGTCCCGTTTGAACGCTCACATCGGTTTTTTTTTCGTTTGGGGGAAAACTAAAACTGGTCGCAATTTTCGAATAAGAATGAGTCGGCAATTTTTAGTGGAGTCGAAAATTTGGAGGTAAATAAAACACCGAAACCCGGCAAATAAATAGGCGGTCAAATTTTTAGAGGGGTCGAAATTTTGGAGTTTTCACGGTGCTAATTATTCCATTTCAATGAAACTTAGTACAAAGATGCTCTAGGACAATGTACAAACCTAATTAGTTTGGGGTAAAAATCTGTTCATATTAATTCCCTAATAAGCATAATAATTCATAATTTTTTGGTTCTAATCACATTTCAATTAAACTTGGAGACATAGATTTTCTGTTACATTGCGCAGACCTCATTAGTTTTACACTCAAATCTGGTCATATTAATTTTCTGATTTGCATAATTAGTTTTCAGCTAAGTAATTTCGAATTATATTTAATGTGTCTCCAATACTCTCAGCACATGGGAGTTCTTTCTAAGCTTTCTTTGATTCTTGCTGGCCTTAGTTACGGTGCGGCGGTGTGTGACTTTCTGTCTTCTACCCTGTTTAACTTACTGCAAGTGCTATCAACTAGCCTCGCAAACTACAAAAATAACAAAAACAGACAAGACGTAGACGTTTCCAGCATACAAACGGAATATGAAAAACATACACTTGTAAATGATATGTAAACTTTTTCACCCTTATCTCGCAACATGTCGACAACTTCTAGCCTGGCAGCTTCCAGTGATATACTGTTAAATAATGTATTTTTTTAGGGGCCCAAGCCTGTAGGGCGTGGCCCCTATTCTTATTGTCCGGTTTTTTCTTCTTCATCTTCTTTCTTCCGTAACTTTTTTCATCAAGCCGTTTGAGAAAACCGCTGAACCAAATAGTCAGAAAATGCTCTATACTGATAGTCTCTAATATGAACTGGTGCAACATGCTTTTAGAATTTTGATTGGCCAATTAGTTTGGTAGCCATATTGGATTGAAATAAAACCAGAAGTGGCTGTTTGACCACTTTCTGAGGGTCTAGGCGTCTAGATTTTTTTAGAGTATATAGTACAACTCATGTGTAATAAATATCAGGAATAAAAACTTTAACGGTCACGTGACTTTTCCCGCCATTTTGTTTTTCCTGAAAACGGCAAAAAACACTTAAAAATCTTCTTCTTCAGAACCGCCGAGTAAAATGTTCTCATATTTAGTACTTAGCTTCGACATATAGAGCAGATCTAGATTTGAGAAATTCATTATGATTGGTCACGTGGTTTGGCCGCCATTTTGGGTTTCTTCTAAACAGGAAGTAGTTTTTTACTCATGCCACACTTGAGCGATTATCTTCAATATTGCTGCATGGCATCTCTATATCAAACTCTTTCAGAAACCTAAAAAAGATTTCAAATCAGTCACATGGTTTGGCCGCCATCTTGGATTTTAGGCAAAATTGACCAAAAGTTTGGGCATTTGTTTCTCAGAGGTGATTCAACCAATCTACTAGATGTTTTTATATTTACCATGCCTGGCCTTAGCTCCATATGAGAAAAATAATATTATTTTGATCAGTCACATGGTTTGGCCGCCATCTTGAATTTTGTGAAAATAGAAATTATGCAACTACATGTTTTGTATTAGTCTGATTTCTTTCAAATTTTGTATGTGCATTTGTGTCATCAGATACATCAGTTTGCCCCAATAGCACACTGCTAGAGCACGTGGCCGGGCACCCATGGGGTAGGGGCTTCTAACCTCATTAATATGCATAACTGTTATAACTCAAGCACTGTTGTTGTTAGGAAGTGGAATCCTGTGTTATTACCGTATGACAACTTTGAAGAAGAGATTTGATTAAAAAAACAGATGACCATATATGGCCATGTGAGCTCACTAATATGCATAACTGTCATATCTCAAACACTGTTGCAGTTAGGAAGATGAATCCTGTGTTATTATGACAACATTCAACAAGAGATTTGAATAAAATAACATATGACCATATATGGTCAGATGAATTAATTAATATTCATTACTGTCATATCTCAAGCACTGTTGCAGGTAGGAAGATGAAACCTGTGTTATTATGATGAAGTTAAACAAGAGATTTGATTAAAATAACAGATAACCATATATGGTCATTTGAGCTCATTAATATGCATAACTGTCATATCTCAAACACTATTGCAGTTAGGAAGATAAATCCTGTGTTATTATGACAACATTGAATAAGAAATTTGATTGAAATAACAAATGACCATATATGGTCATGTGGGCTCATTAATATGCATAATCATTATATCTCAAACACTGTTGCAATTAGGAAGATGAATCCTGTGTTATTATGAAAACGTTGGACAAGAGATTTGATTAAAATAACAGATTACCATATATGGTCATGTGAACTCATTAATATTCATAACCTTTATATCTCAAATAAATATATGGAACCAACTGCATTTCGACTTCATGGTATTAATCATTCAAACTAACCAATTGTGTATAATGTGACCTCATTATTTATAGAATATATGCTTGGGGCCTCTGTGACGCTGCTTGCAGCTTTAATTTTAATTTCTTTTCATGCATTTTTTATCTGAAGGCATTTTAACACTGAAGTAAACATTTTTCGTTCCGCTGTAACGATCACCGTGCTGATAGCATAGCGCTGCAATGCAATGGATAAACACCATTGCTGTGCTGTCATCGATAACTAACTTTTTAGTGGCAAAATACACAAATGTAAAATGCTTGATTTTGGCATGTCGTGATGCAATAGCCATTTTTGTGGAGGATTAACGTCACTTTCATGAAATTGTCATTATCTCCATTCATGTTTTCGGGAGATTAAAAATTAATTAGCTCCCACAGTTTTTTGTCAGTTTGTCTTGACATTTTCACACTATTTTTACAACATCTCTACGAACAGAAGGACGTCTGATTGTTAAAGCTTTGCATTCTCGGACAATGACATTAAAAGTGTGAAATACTGACTGATATTGAATATACCGCTCACATTCTGCTTGACAACTTTGTAATATGAAAACAAAACATACTATATATACACCTGGACACCCATTCGTTAATAAACAACTGATAAACATTGTGTGAAAGTTTCACTTGAAATAAACAAGAATTGTGCGAGCTATTTCGATTTGAACTTCCATGGTAAACTGAAAGTGAAGATAATAGCTAATTTGCTAATGCTGATAATTAAAATGGCTGTAACAGTTCCAAATTTAAACCTATTAATGTTTTGTAAAAAGTTAAATATGGTGAATAATATGGAGATTATTTATGTACAGCCTTGCTAAATTTTGCTGGCCATTCAAAAAGAGAGAATGTTTGTACCTGTTTTTGACTCCCATGTGCGAAGCACAAAATGGGAGTCTTTGCAGTTAGTGTGTCTGTATGTGTGTATGTGTGTATGTATGTGTGTCCGACTGTTCCACTGCTATCTCAAGAACCATACATCGGTTTTTGATGAAACTTGGTGCATAGATGCTCTGGGCCAATGCGCAGATTTGATTAGGTTTTGGTAAAAATCCATGCTCGTTAATTACCTAATTTGCATGATAATTAGCTAATTTTTAGCTGTTCTATGACTGTTCCACTGATATCTAAAGAACCACTCATTGGATTTTGATGAAACTTGGTACATAGATGCTCTGAACATATGCGCAGATTTGATTAATTTTTGGTAAAAATCTGTGCATATTAATTACCTAATTTGCATGATAATTAGCTATTTTTTTAGTGGTTCCATGACTGTTCCACTGATATCTAAACAACCACTCATTGGATTTTGATGAAACTTGGTACATAGATGCTCTGAACTAATGCTAGGTTTTGATTAGTTTTTGGTAATAATCCGTGGATACTAATTACCTAATTTGCATAATGATTAGTCAATTTTCGGTTTTTTCACTGATATCTCGAGTACTAATCATCACATTTCAATGAAACTTGGTACATAGATGTCATACGACACTGCACAGACCTGATAGTTTTTATGGTAATATCAGTACATATTAATTACCTAATTTGCATAATTAATTAATTTACAGCATTTGATATAAGTAGTTAGCATTACATTTCAATGAAACTTGGTACTTACATACTCAAGGACTATGCAGAGATTGATTGTTTTCGATAAATATTTGTGCATATTAATCACCTAATTTGCATAATTAGTTAATTTTCAGCTTTTCCACGGGTATTTCAAGTACTAATCATCGCATTTCAATGAAACTTGGTACATAGATCCTTTAGGACTATGCAGAGACCTGATTAGTTTTAGGGTAAATAATTGTGCATATTAATTACCTAATTTGCATAATTAATTTTCAGCTTTTCTACTGATATCTAAAGTACTAATCATCACATTTCAATGAATCTAGAATTATGCAGACCCAATTAGTTTCCAGTAAATATTTGTGCATATTAATCACCTAATTTGCATAATTAACCAACTTTCACACTGATATCTCAGGTACTAAACATCACATATCAATGAATGTACATGGATGCTGTAGGACAATAGACAGACCTGAATAATTGTGGGTTAAAATCTGTACATATTAATTACCTAATTTGCATAATTAACCAATTATAAGCTTTCACACTGATATCTAAAGTACCGTAAAAACTCCAAAATTTCGACCGGTTTTAAATAATTGGTGTTAGAAATGTGACGTGTTTTTAGAGTCAAAATTAAGGTGCATTTTCGGACGGTCGAATTTTTCAGAATAGAAATCAGCAAATGAAAAAATTGGGATGATAGACAGTGTGCTTCATTAGTTTTTAAAAAATGCAATGTCCGTCAATTGACGTAAACTTCCTCATGTTTCACGGTAAAAGCAAAGGTCGTGGCCGAGTTGTAACTCAAAATCTAAACAAAGTCATCAATCAGTGAGTATTATGACAAGCAAAACAAAACATCAAGACGCGGAGAAGAGGTCAGCACAAAACTAATAGGTCAAAAGACAAAGCTGTCTCGCACTACCTCGGAAAACTTGCGAATGTTCGAAGTACAGGTACCCATTGGACAAAAGATACATGGAAGTTTAGTAAACTATCTCCCCGACCCAGTGCAATGTATCCGGTTAGAATCAAAGCTCACGTGTCCCTTATTTGAGGGACCAAATTCTGCCGTAAATTCGCCCTTGGATTAAAAAATAAAATGGGATTTAAAAAAATAAAATGGGACTTTTAAGGTGTATTTTGGCGTCATTTTTCGGACATTTCAATCAATCCTGCCGGCTAAAATAGAGTAAGTTTTACCGTAGTCATTGACGTCTGTCTATTCAAGAGTACACGTGTATGATTTTTATCGTGACTAGCGTGAGCGGGTAAGCTTCGTTTCGAGAATGAGCTGTTATCACTGTGAACAATGTTAAATTATTCTTCAGATGACCAGTTTATTTTTTAAAAACAACTAATTTTTTTATTTAAAAAAAATCATGCCGTTTTCGCATCAAAATCCAAGCCAAAATATCGTACTACAACATCAATCTCTTCCACATTGCGTTCAATAACATTAACATATTTAAATAAGCTATGGTAATTTGAACACGTTGGCATCATCCAGCTTTTTGATTGGTTAATTAGCGATTTGACCTATTTGACCTAAGAGAACATGGCGGATATCCTACAGCATCAAACGTTTATACGAGACCGGAATCATTCGCTTACGATGAAACTAAGTTGACTTTTATTTGTATTTCATAACCATTCAACAAATTTATTTTGTGTATATTATTATAATCACTACTGAGTACAGTAATAATCAACAATACAGAAACGCAGCATGCCGAGATTTTTATGTTCGTTTTTATTTGAAACTTCGTTTATTTAGAATATATTTTCGTTACCAATAAAATAAAAATCTCTCAGTCAATCAGAAACCCGGATTCATGCCTTTGAGGAAGGTCCCGTTTGAACGCTCACATCGGGTTTTTTTTCGTTTGGGGGAAAACTAAAACTGGTCGCAATTTTCGAATAAGAATGAGTCGGCAATTTTTAGTGGAGTCGAAAATTTTGAGGTAAATAAAACACCGAAACCCGGCAAACAAATAGGCGGTCGAATTTTTAGAGGGGTCGAAATTTTGGAGTTTTCACGGTACTAATTATTCCATTTCAATGAAACTTAGTACAAAGATGCTCTAGGACAATGTACAAACCTAATTAGTTGGGGGTAAAAATCTGTTCATATTAATTCCTTAATAAGCATAATAATTCATAATTTTTTGGTTCTAATCACATTTCAATTAAACTTGGAGACATAGATTTTCTGTTACATTGCGCAGACCTCATTAGTTTTACACTCAAATCTGGTCATATTAATTTTCTGATTTGCATAATTAGTTTTCAGCTAAGTAATTTCGAATTATATTTAATGTGTCTCCAATACTCTCAGCACATGGGAGTTCTTTCTAAGCTTTCTTTGATTTATATTTTAAAATCGTCGTTTGATTTTAACACAGTGATGCAGCTGTAGATTTCTTTTTGCTTTTCTGTATGTAGTATTGTAGTATTCAACTTTATTCCTAAATTATTTTCTGTTTTTTCTATGAAGCAATTGAAGCTTTTAAAGCAGATTTAATCTCTGAGAATATTTTACGGCGTCTACTTACACAAGATGTGATCGTAGAAGTCAAATATGACTCTTTCAAGGAGGAAATTGAGAAAACCAGCAAACATCAACCATCACAGTATCTGTACCAGAAAGGAAAACCTGTGGATTATTTTGTGTTAATATTAACTGGCAAAGTAGAAGTGAATGTTGGTAAAGAACAACTCATATTCGAACAAGGACCTTTTTCCCATTTTGGTCAACAAGCTCTCCATGCTCAAGGTAGGTAACGCGTTTGACACAAAACAGTGTTTTCTTCAGGATTTTGGTCAAGGATGGACATAATTTTGCATAATAATTAGCATATAATTTACTCATGATATTTGTAATTTTTTTTCCATATTACGTAAACTGCTCACTGTATTTCTTTTAGCTTTAGAATTTATAATCAAAACACTTATGGCTCCAATCAGAAAATCAATATTATTATTAAAGTACTCATCTGCTATTTGTTGTGCAAAAATAGTGGCAAAATATGTAATGAGGATTCTTGGTTAATTGACAACAATAGCAACTGAACTGTATAAAATATCCCTGGCCGTGGTGGAAAGTGAACGTTGCAATGATCGTTAACAATCATGGCAGCCTTGTGTGTTACCTCAATCAAAAAAGATCTACCCAGAATGCAGTTTTTCAGTTCTCTTGGCTTAGAGTTATGATGAGAGTACCCTTAAGGTAGCGAGAGGGGAAAAACTAGAAAAAAAAAAAATTCTAAAAATCCCGGATTATGCAACCTTATATTGTGTACTTTCTTTATCTTTGGTCTGAATTTACAGTGCGCGGTGCATTTGGTGCATAATTTCAATTTATTCCCAGAAACTTGTTGTAGGTGAACACGTCCTTCATGCATTTACATATCATGTTGAATGACAGACTGAAGACAAAGGATTTAATTTGCATACTGATTTGTTGACCATCCAGCTTTATTATATATCCTGTGTAATCTATAAGTAGTGTCCGTTATGCGATCGAAGCACAAACAAACATTACATTATAGTATTTCAAGGTTTCTCGGTGTTTTAATAACCTAATATATCATGGGAAGGAGTTCTAAAATGAAAAAAAACTGGCCGCCGAAAAATCTCCGACGCCGTTAAAAGATATCTAAATGAAAGTGACCTGGGCTCATATTATAGCCAGCCCACAGAGTGGAATAAAAAATGTAACTCCGTGACTGACATTTTTCCTGCGTCAAAAAAGAGTGGACATTCTTTTGATGTGAATCGTAAGCTGGTGATCGCGGCTCGTGGCATTGGAATGGGTCGTCGCGCAATGCGTAAATTTAGTAGCTATATGGGATTACCGCCTCCTCTATTATATCTGAAACCACATTCAGAGAAAACACTCAAAAAATTTTAGACGTTGCTAAAAGACTATTAGAACAAGAATTTCAAGATGCCGCCGCCGGAATATGAAAACTCAAAACAAAATTGGCGGAGATAGACGAGAGTGGTGACACCGATAAAAAAACAGTGGATATAGCGGTATATGTCGACGGGTCAAGCTGGGTGGTCCAAATTCAAATACCAGTGCGTGAACTCTGGAGGTCATTACCCAATGCCGCACGTAATTCAAACACGTGGTTAGTAGAGTTCAGTCGAAATGTACGTAAATAATGCGATCAAAGTGTGCTGCCCAGAGTTCATTATATTATATTATAGTAAAATTTAATATGCCACACGGTATGGTTTATATTACATATTCACTTCATTTCGAATAAAATAATTCATCATTGGAACATCGATGAATCACAAGTATTTAAAATATTTTCTTGACTTTCCGTACACACCCAACTACTATCCTTTTTAGTGACTTAAATGCGCCCATGTTTATGTTTGCGTAATTATAACGAATGCAAAGCATTATCAAGTCAGTAATATTGAAATATTCACAGACCCAATACCCCGGGTCAGTGCCCTAACAATAGTAAAAGATAAAATGAATTATGCGTAGTTATCATGAAAGCAATACATTACGAAGTTGAAATATTTAGAGCTGGTACAATATTGTAAACAAATTTGCGTAATTAGAAAAGCAGTGCACCAAGTAAACGATGTTGATATATTCAAAGTACAGAGTTGCATACAAGTTGCGTAATTACAGTACTGTCGGATATAAGTTTACTAGATCGACGCGCGGAGCACGAAAGAAAAAGGTTGCTAAGGTAACGCGCCAGTTCAGTGCGTGATTTGGGGTCAAACTTCGGTCAACATACACTTGATGTCAGCATCGCCGTGCAGCAAGTTTCGCAAAGAAGTACTTAAAGTTCAATTACACCCCAAAATGATGTCACTGATCACTCAGTTGTCGCAGTGTGTGTTGTGTCATGTTCATGATGCACCCCGTTTCAACTTTGGCTTGCTTTTCCTTCTTAGTACATGTTCTTGTTCACGTAAAATGCGACCTCTCGCCAACGTATTAAAACACTTTGAATTTATACTTTGAATGATTACATTTGGTCAACGCGAAACATTATTTTTTCTAAACATTTTCTGAGACCATTTTTATCAGCGCAGGGTTATTTTTTCAGACAAGATGGGCTTTGCAATATCTGCCATAACATCGCCCGGGCGATCTTTTGGTCCATATTTTTCTAAAAAAAAATCGAATCCTCCATAAGATCGCCCAGGCGGGGTATCGGGCGAATCCGGGAGTGCTGACTTAGGGCTAACTGATTATAACAAATCCGATAACGGTACACTCTCCATAGGCTGAGAGTAATGCAAACATATCTGTACTTGAAGGTATGTATATCCCGTAAGTAAATATATGCTGTCATGAAGGCCCGCCCTATGTTTAGAGAACCGATTGTACTGTTGACGCTGTTCAACATAACAAAGGGACTTGAATAAATTAATTGCGCGGTACGCCATCTTGCTCAAGTTAGCACCCACTTTCGCCGAAACTGCTAAGTTTTGTCACGTTTTAGGAAACGATCAACCAATTTTTCACGACATTTTGTCATTAATTAGCTGTTTATCTGTGGCTAAATTCGAAAAAACTTTTTATTGAGTTTTTACGAAAACTAATTTTTGACTATCATAACTATTGAAGATGTCATTTTTCAACACTTTTCTCTACGCTAATGATGTATAAATTAAACAATCTATTCGCCACAAAATGGGCTAAAATATGATGTCTCATGGACGTTTATGTGAGCCGTTGACGATGAGTTACGGCCTTGGGAACAGGAAGACATTCATAAAATTTAGTCCATAAAGTTCAACAGGCGTTATCTCCAGAACTATGGGGCTCATAAGAATTTCGAGACGCATTCTCAAAGATCATTATCTTATAAAGCAACAGTGAAAAGATCAGAAACATAGAAAAAAGGAACACCGAGAAACGGCCAATCCCGCAAAAAAACTCTATGTTTAGGAGGTTAACGGGAACGATCGTAACTTAATCCCCTGAGCAAATATCAAGACGAAACATATATGATCGTATTCTGCTATATCTCAGCTTTCTGAAAACGTATACATTGCCATAACTGCATGCTTAGTAACTGGTGAGGAAAGTCCTAAACTCCATTAAACTATAAATTATGTTTCCCTTCTCGCTACCTTAACGACAGTAAGACTGCAGTCTGTGAATAAGGTAGAGCAAAAGGTCACCGGCCATGAAGGAAAGCAAGATAAACTATTTGACATCAAGTCAGTATTTGACATCTTACATGAAATCTCCAAACGATTTCATCAATGTTTCAATCATTAGTATTTTCATAAAAAGTGTTATTTTCAACATTGGAATCAACATTTCTTCAAACGATTTTTGTTTTCAAGTCAGATAACGGTCATGGTGTGATCAGTAAGGTAGCGTACAGACTGCTTAAATTTGTGATGTTTTACCGAATTCCAATAAAGCATGCAACATTTTCTTTTCGGTTTCATTTACAAGTTATTTTTCGACGTTCTATTGTTGACATAGCTTGTGGCGTGAATTATGTAAATAGACCACAACTTGCAAATAAACCAACCCAAATAAACTTCGGTTGGTTATTGTTTATGGCTTTAAATATCAGCAAGGACGTGTCTCATAGAACAATAGCTGTGCAAATCATAGTAAAGGGGGAAGGGGGTGATCTGAAACAAACATTCCTTGGGTAGGGAAGATGGTAGGCACATGCACATTTAGATGACTTACATATGCACATTGACTTTTGCTACTATTTGATCTAGTATCGCTTACTGGCAGCCATTCTGGTCCTCAAATTTGCTAAATTCTGTTACTTAAACATGTCTGGAACCGTTTCTCAAAGATGAGAAAAAAGGGGGGGGGGTTCAGGAGTCTTGCATATCTGTGGTCTTTTTTATTTTATTCATGTCTGCCCATTCCTCACTAATATTCAGTTGAAAGTTTGTACACAAGTACTATATTCATAGGTAATACTATAAGATGTGTGATTTTGTAATTTGATCAAATTTTATTAAACTGATGACCATTTAGTTTTAAATTCCTGAAATATGTGAATGTGTACAAAACTGTTTCTTGGAGAAAAAAAAATTAATGATTTTATACTTGAATCATACATATTGGGTTACAGATGTATGTCGTATATTTTTAAAGATTTGAACAACAATGGCCGACTGAAGGCTATTTTGCTTTTTTTCTTGTCAATGCCCATAAAATTTGCATATTGTTGCACTATGTAACTGTATTCTCTGCTTAAATTTGTAAGTTGTTACAAGGTTTAAACTATGTGCAGTCTTTCTGACCCCCCTCTCCCCAAAATATTCTGTTGATGAATTTGTCGAGTGATAGTTGAGGGACATGAATGAGGTTATCTCTGTTGATTATTTGTTGAAGCTCTGTGAACTGGACTCGTAATGCCGACACGTAAAATTCAATAGACTCAGTTCTGTGTCATCGTGATGTGATGGTGGTTCAGAACAATCCAAGCAGAATTCTATTATTAATGCCGCTTGATGTCACATGTTTCGTCCGCCTTATTTATATTGAGACTATAATATTTTTCAGATGCAGCAATTTCATTTAATCTTTCAGTTATTTCAACTTCAAAATTTTACATATTGAGTTATGGAGTATTATTTTTTTTCATTTTTCTGTGACATTTTTTGTACCAGTAATTACCATGCAGTAATTATGCATGGTACAATTTTTTCCCTTCCTTTTTTTTTCTCATGTTTTCTGAGCAATATGAACTTTTGACCTTATCTCATCACATGATCATATGCTATAATTTGAGGTGTTTGTTCATTGTGTTGATAACAAACTAATCAGTGTCAACCAGTTTGTGCTAGCATGAGGTCAACTTCTATCAAAATTAACCCAAATTGTTTATATTTATTTTTTTGATAAAATATTTTTTAGCTCAAAACTGACTTTTTTTTTTGTTAATATTTTTTTTAAATACATCATCAGGTAAATTTCTGGAACATTTTTGGTTTCAATCATGTCAAAAAAAACTCAAAATAAACATAATAAAAACAAAATTTGGTAGATTAGAATTGTTTCAATTTAAAAGCTAGTTTTATCAAAAAATCTAGCAACAAATAAACTTGTATGATATGATATTGTAGTTGTTTCAACTCGATAACAGCTTCATTTCATATGCCGGCTAGCTAGATTTGCATGCCTTTGCACTAAAATTAAACTCTTCATAGACATTTACAAATCTGATGCTTAGTTATTCTCAGTACCCGGTATTAATTCAACAATTTGAAATGCAAGCTTGCCATCCTATACAAACACATTTTGAAGATACCACTGTAAAATATTTTATTTTCACTTGGAATGTATTATTAGCTATTTTTGCTGAAAAGATGATTCATAAAATAAAATCCCTCAAATATACCATTTTAGCTCCGCTGTCGACTTTGTCGAGCGGAGCTTATCATATGAGTGATTGTCCGTCGTTGTCCGTGTCAATGTTTTACTTCTTCTTGAAAACTACAAGCCTGAATGCTTTGATACGTGGTGTATATGTACCTTGGGTAGACCTCTCTTAGGTTTGTTCATTTTGTAATGATATCTTTAATTCTCTAATTTTGGTGAATATTTTTGTCATTTTTGGTAAAAAGTGATATTTTCGACTTCTTGTTAAAAACCGCAAGTCCAATTGCTTTGATACTACATATATAGGTACTACATGCGGACCTCTCTCAGATTTGTTCATTTCGTGATGATATCTTCAATTCTCTAATTTTGGTGAATATTTTTGTCATTTTTGGTAGAAGGTGATTTTTTCGACTTCTTGTTAAAAACTGTAAGTCCAATTGCTTTGATACTATACATAATGTTCATTTTCTAATGATGTCTTCAGTTCTTTAATTGAAATATGCATTGCTAACAGCGGAGCTATCTCAGCCGATAGGCTGCTTGTTTAAATATACCGGTTTATTGTACATTAGAGTCTCAAAAATCGGTGAAAAATAAACTCTGTACAAAAGAAGACAAAAAGATTTTTCAGGAAAAAGCGAAAAATTAATTCCTGCTAAACCAAAATATTTTACATTAACATTCATAAGAACCCACATATTATGATGCATATAGCTGGGATTGTGTTTTATGTACTACAATAAATATGAGCAAATTCTTGTTTTTCATTCTAGACTTGTTCTTCTATTTGTCTTAAAGATCAGTAGATTGTGAAAAGAAATAAATAACATAGTTTGATATGTTCATATCTGTGAATGTCTTCACCTAAATTTGTCTATGAACACTATCAGCAGCCACAATAAGCACGTTAAAATTTCCTACATGATCACATGATTGTTGTTGCCGATCCAGGGGCCGAAATATTCAAGATTGATTTGCTCACCCTGATATGCAGTACAGCTGAAAACTTGCTTACCAAACGCTCTATTAATAGGGAGTTTAAATTCATGCAATTATTAAATTTTCAGCTGGATGAACTAATCAGATTTTTTCTAGATGTTCAAAATGAACACCTAATGCACTTTTAATAGAGCAAATATAGTTTTTGTTAAATCATACCCTTTATTTTGACAGACACATTACTTGTTAATTAATTTAAGTTATTTCCAATATCTATGTTATGCCGTCATAGTTGTCTCTAATAACTTAATAGCACAGGGGAGTTCATTCTGAGTGTGTTTTCATTATTAATTGTGTGATTGCGTTACTTACTTGTTAAATCTTACCTTACACTCTATTACGTTATTAGAACTGGATTTTTTTTTGGCAGTTGCGTTTAGAAATTTTGCACAGCTTAGTTAATGTTTGTGATAGTAATAGTAAACTGGGACATACAACTCGTGTCTGAGACAAAAGAAAATCTAACTTCTTGTGTGCAACATGAGTTATAGTCTTCATTAAATTCCATTAATGCATATATTAGTGAATTTGGAATCTAGAAATGTTGTCTATGGTTTGTGCTGAAACTAGCTTTCTATGTCTGTGTATTAAAAATCGTTGCCTCGCTAGACAATTTTTTCAATCGCATGAGTGAGTTCAACAATAGTGACTACTCATTTATTTTCACATCTTATTTTATCTGATATAGCCTTGTGTATAGTCCTATTTGTCCATGCAAATTTCGTCTAAAACAATATTTTGGTGAAATTTGGTCTTCTCTATCTGATTTATTTAATTTCACAAGAGCCACATTTTGTAAGTGAGCGAAAAATTATGAAAGTTTGTAACAGCTAAAATTTGTGATCCTAAAGTTGCAATATCACGCAATTTTATACGCCAAGTATTCCTAGGAAGGATAATAAACTTGTATATCAATATTCGTTACTGTAGAATACGTTATTTTTGCTGAAGGGATGATTCCGTGAAAATAAAATCCAGCGAATATACTTTTTTTCCTATATTTCACATTCATCTCAGTGAAAAATCAGTGAAAATAAATTCCATACAAAACACCCAAAAATTCTTTTCAGATAAAAGTTAATTGCAGCTAAAATAAAGTATTTCACAATATATTGAAACTGACTTCTATATGTATTGTCACCGCCATATTGTTTCCAACAACAAAACAGCAAAGTTGCTGGCAACAGTGTTATTTTGGTGTTCAAAACAATATGGTAGTGTTATTACCGGTAGTATTCATCAAGATGTTACAATCCTGAGTTTTATTTTATTATTTTTAGGTATTCAGTCGATATCAAGTCGTGGCAGCCTTCAAAGTATCCAAAGCAATCCAGGAAGTGCTCCTAGTGTGCATTATGTACCTGATTATTCTGTCTTGATCAAGTCTGATATGCAGTATCTGAAGATACGTAAAAATATGTATCTAGCAGCGAGACGGGCTACACAGATGGAACATCAGCTCAGTCATAATACCAGCACCGCTAACCATGGACACTATGCTGAGGACTTCTTTACTAAAGAATGGAATAGAGCTTTAGATGGCGGGTCACAGACAACTTTGAATGTTGATTGTGGAGATACCGCTAGTCACGTATCGGAGTTGAACACATTGAACACCAACGACGCTGAACAGCAGCAGGCGTTGTTGCCAGACGCTGCTACTTTACCAAATCAACAGGAAGGCAGCATATGACAGTAACTACAAGGTCAACATGGTGAAGTCTCCCTCTCTACTTGTAAAAAGAGATTCCTAATTATTAAAAGCTAACATATGTATATATATGCACATCTAACTTTTCAGTATACCTCATAGAAGTGAATCTATGTATGTACATATATACATAACACAAAATAAACGATTTTGTCGCTCACTGCGAGATCCTGCATTATGCGTGAAATCAAACAGGACAAACACAGGTCATAGCATCTTAGTTGTGTCAAAACATTGCGTAGGTTTCTACAAAAGAGAAACTATTTTACGAGTCTTGTCATGCTTAATAATGTGCTACACACTTTTAATGATGGGCAATGTTGATAAAGTAATTGTACCTCAATGCCACATCCCCTCCAAAAATCAACATTTCGACATAGAAATATAAAAAAGAAAAATTGAAGTTCAAAATCAAATCATTTGTTTTTGGCCTATGTCTTTCACAAATTTTGTGATACAGGTATTTCACACAGAACAGAAAATCACCTATAAATCCATCTGTGATCAAAGCTCTAGATAATTTATATAAACTCTGAACCAATTCTAGTTTGGAAATTAAAAAAGAGTCTATGTACGTGTTCCTGATGATGGCACATATTTCATCAGATATTCTGTTTTGGATTAGTCCAAGATTGGGGAATACAAATTTATTTGTAAAATTGATAACGGGAACTGTGTCATTGTCCTTGAACGTCTTCTATGAAAACTATTAATATCATGCTTTTGCTGATGACCAATAGCTGTGACCAAATAACTTGGCAAAATAAATGAGTATGTTCTGATGATCACTGTGAAGTGTAGGAGATGGTTGTTTCAAACACTTGTTGGATTTCACCAACATTTCACAGAATATAAATGTTTATATTTATTTATTTATTTATTTATTTCACACCTCGCACCCCACTAAACCAGGGGGAACAGGAAAGCTAAAATGCTTACAAACATTTTTCTAGACCATATAAATAAGTGAAATGGATAATAAAAATAATAAAAAATTCATTGAAGACTTAATCACATGTTCCGTTATCCCAAAGTAATTGCATATATGTTTATAATGTTATTGTAAATTACTGTATACTACCTTAACACATTACTACTTTCGATGCCAAACCTTTAATATGTTCACTACTTGGGCAAACGTATGGAGACTGAGTCAAAAAAAGGTTTATGCTTATGTAATACTAGTATAAGCTAACCACCTGTAGATGCAGGGTGGGGTGGGGGTGGTATCTGGGGGCCACCCTGGATGGCCAAAGTTAGTTGTGCCGGATCATCTCGGCAAATTTGCCAAAATTTCACCAATCATATAAAGTCTGGTAACAAGACTGGATACACAATCGAATATTACAACTGTTATTAGGAACGGTTGCCATTTTTGTGTGGTTTGGCAACTTTCTGCGATTACTCATCACTCGCAGTAATACTGTTTTATATGTACAATATATGCAGCTATGATTATAAAATGAAATATTTTATATTCTCTGGAGCAAACATCCTGGCATTTGACCTCTGTGTGTCCGTGCGTGTGTCCATGCGTGCATGCGTGCGTCCGGACCTGTATCTTAGAAATGCCTGGACCGATCACAATCAAACTTCACACATACATCATATATGATATTATACATATGCACGTCAATTTGTTTCAGGATCTGATTTAAGATGGCCGAATGGTGGCCATTTTTGTGCTAAAAATCATCAAAATCAAGCATTTCTCATGTGTTTACAGATGGATTTTGTTCAAACTTAGTATATACATTAGACATTATAGGACCTTGTTGCACATCATTTTGTTTTACGATCTGATTCAAGATGGCCGAATGGCGGCCATTTTTGTGCTGAAAAATCCTAAAAATCAAGCATTTCTCGGCTGTTTACAGATGGATTTTGTTCAAACTTTGTTTTTCAGATAAGATTCAAAATGGCCGACTGGCGGCCATTTTGTTTCAATGAATGTTGTTCTCGTGCCATATCTCTGACTTGCTTTCACTGATTATGTTCAAATTTTAAATATTCATTATACATCATGTCATAGATAAACAGGTATATTGGTTTGACGATCCTATTCAAAATGGACGAATGGTGGTCATTTTTGTGCCAAAAAATCATCAAATATCAAGCATTTCTGGCATTTATGGATGGATTTCGTTCAAACCTGGTACATACATTAGACATTACGGGTTTCTGATGCACAGCATTTTTTTTTCTCAGATTGGATTCAAAATGGCTGACTGACTGCCATTTTGTTTTAATGATTGGGCTTCAAGAGCCATATCTCTTAAATACTTTGACTGATTATATTCAAATTTTATATATTCGTTATACATCATGTTTCATATATACATGTATTCAAAATGGCTGATTTTGAATGCTGTTCCAGAGCAATATCTCTTAATATGGACAAGTACTTTTTTGACGATCGAATACAAATGTCAATCATTTTAATGTTAAAAAATCATATTCCTGACATGGCCTGTCACTACCTGGCAACCACTCATGAGAGCAAAGGTCGAAAAACTCACAAAAACCTGTAGTTTGGGTTAGTTGTTGAGACTCTCCTGAACACTATAACAAAATAAGTTGCCCAGGTTTTTTTCTTAGTTTGTGCTGTTTTCATTGATTCAATGTAACAGAATCAATGTAACAGTTTTTGCTGTTTTCATTGGCTCTTAGTTTTTGCTGTTTTCATTAGCTCTTCCTCCAATGTTCAACAGCAGATCATATTGAACATGGTACACTCTTGCTGCTGTCTCTGCCATTAACATCCATAATTTCTCGTTATTTCATTATAAAACATAGTTGAAATGTCATATAAAATAGCTGTAACATCTAACTTGGCGTGAATTTGCACACTTGTAATGTAACATGTTTGGATTACAGCCAACATACCCTCATAGAACTGCATACATGTCTAGAATAACATCTAATTATCACATCTCACTGTTTTATTGTCCATCATTACATCACCATCCACTGTGTTGTCACTCCCAAGAATTTTTAATTTTTTTTTTTTATAGTTGACAATTTTGTTTTGATTACATTTTTTGATTATATTACTTTTTGCATATTATTAATGTTGAATTTTCTATAAAACAAAGAATTTGTAAAAAGATTTTACCAGTTGATTTTTTTTGTACAATAGCTGTTTGATACTGTTTGCTATAAAAGTGAGTTGAATATATTCACTTTGTATATTGAAGGTCTTCAAAATTTGTTCACTGCTTGCAATACATTTTTCCTTCATAGATTCAAGATTTGCCGTGTAAGTAGCAATTTAATCAATAATAAAGTCAGTTTTATTGTTGCAAAGACTAAAGCACTGAAAATTTAGATTATTTAGGATAGATATTAAGTGATTTAATCTGTTGAGTGGCAAAGTCAATTTCTGTCACCATCCACAAAATAGTTCAATTTATAGTCTGCTTTTTTCTCCATTAAATGTTGCGAAAATTTCTAATTTTTTGATTAAAAGCTTGAAGTGATGTCACATTTGTCTGTTTTGTTCAAAAATTAAGATTGAATTGAATACAAAATTACAGAAACTGTGAACAGATTAACTCAAATTTGAGCGTGAAAAAAAAATTTGCTGCTCAAAGAGCACACTAATGAAGCAAAAAAATCACAAAATTTGAGTTGTCTTGTTCTCCATGTACTTTGCAGGACAGGAGAAATTCTATTGAAATCAACATTTGGAAAACAACAGCAAACTGTTTTACGATCATGTGCGCTTCCCACTAGGGTATCATCCACCTTGTACACTATGTAGCAACCTTTGACCTCATAGCTAGCTTTGTTACAAAACATTTGATTTATTTAGATCACTATCTGAGTGTGGCTAGGATAATGTTACCATGGTAACTTGATATATGCTCTCATTAATGAAGAGCGAAAATAAGCTATGAATTTCTCAACATTAATAATTTCGATAAAATATATGTGTAATGTTATTTACTGATTCAGTTTTTCAATGGAGATGTTTTTGACTAATCACTCCTTGGAATGATGTTCTGCCCTCTAGTGGTGAGATATTGACTTGATAAATCTTTGATGTACCATAGTATTTTATAGATTTGATCTGCTCTTTATATTGAATTAATTTCATAGATTTGTTGGTAATTAAAAGTATTACACAGCTTGGGTGTTGACACTAAATTTGATATCAATTGTAGTGATATAATCAGTAGTGATATAGTCTGTAGTAGTGAATTGGGTAATGATAATCACATTGTAGCTAAACTGTAGTGATAATCACATTGTAGCTAAACTGTAGTGATAATCATCATGTAGTAGCTAACTGTAGTGATAATCACATTGTAGCTAAACTGTAGTGATAATCACCACATGGTAGCTAACTGTAGTGATAATCACGATGTAGTAGCTAACTGTAGTGATAATCACCATGTAGTAGCTAAACTGTAGTGATAATCATCATGTAGTAGCTAACTGTAGTGATAATCACATTGTAGCTAAACTGTAGTGATAATCACCACATGGTAGCTAACTGTAGTGATAATCACGATGTAGTAGCTAACTGTAGTGATAATCACCATGTAGTAGCTAAACTGTAGTGATAATCACCACATAGTAGCTAAACTGTAGTGATAATCACAACATGGTAGCTAAACTGTAGTGATAATCACATTGTAGCTAAACTGTAGTGATAATCATCATGTAGTAGCTAACTGTAGTGATAATCACATTGTAGCTAAACTGTAGTGATAATCACCACATGGTAGCTAACTGTAGTGATAATCACGATGTAGTAGCTAACTGTAGTGATAATCACCATGTAGTAGCTAAACTGTAGTGATAATCACCACATAGTAGCTAAACTGTAGTGATAATCACAACATGGTAGCTAAACTGTAGTGATAATCACCACATAGTAGCTAAACTATAGTGATAATCACAACATGGTACCTAAACTGTAGTGACAATCACCACATAGTAGCTAAACTATAGTGATAATCACAACATGACATCTAAACTATAGTGATAATCACCACATAGTAGCTAAACTATAGTGATAATCACAACATTGTACCTAAACTATAGTGACAATCACCACATAGTAGCTAAACTATAGTGATAATCACAACATGGTACCTAAACTATAGTGATAATCACCACATAGTAGCTAAACTATAGTGATAATCACCACATAGTAGCTAAACTATAGTGATAATTACCACATAGTAGCTAAACTATAGTGATAATTAAATTATCACTACAGTTTAGCTATTATGTTTTTATTACAACATAGTTACCTAAATTATAGTGATAATCACCACATTGTTGCTAAACTGTAGTGATAATTATCACATTGTAGCTAAACTGTAGTGATAATCACATACAAACAGATATAGGGTGGCCACACACTGATTTAAGGAGAGGTGAGACAGGCATGTCCTCCCTCCTTCAGCCTGCAAAAAAAAAGACAAATCAATTGACACACCAAGCCCTCCAAGGGCCACGTCAATAGGAGCGCTCTCCAGTTGTGGCAGATGACATACAAGGTGATTTAGGGTGACAGAGAATGACATACAAGGTGATTTAGGGTGGCAGAGAATGACATACAAGGTGATTTAGGGTGGGAGAGAATGATATACATGGTGATTTAGGGTGGCAGAGAATGACATAAAAAGTGATTTAGGGTGGCAGAGAATGACATACAAGGTGATTTAGTGTGGTAGAGAATGACATACAAGGTGACTTAGGGTGGCAGAGAATGGCATACAAGGTGATTTAGGGTGGGAGAGAATGACATATAAGGTGATTTAGGGTGGCAGAGAATGACATACAAGGTGATTTAGGGTGGGAGAGAATGACATATAAGGTGATTTAGGGTGGCAGAGAATGACATACACGGTGATTTAGGGTGGCAGAAAATGACATACACGGTGATTTAGGGTGGCAGAGAATGACATACACGGTGATTTAGTGTGGTAGACAATGACATACAAGGTGATTTAGGGTGGGAGAGAATGACATATAAGGTGATTTAGGGTGGCAGAGAATGACATACAAGGTGATTTAGGGTGGGAGAGAATGACCATGATTTTGGGTGGGAGATAATGACATACAAGGTGATTTAGGGTGGCAGAGAATGACATACAAGGTGATTTTGGGTGGCAGAGAATGACATACAAGGTGATTTGGGTGGCAGAGAATGACATACAAGGTGATTTAGGGTGGCAGAGAATGACATACAAGGTGATTTCGGGTGAGAGAGAATGACATACAAGGTGATTTAGGGTGGCAGAGAATGACATACAAGGTGATTTAGGGTGGCAGAGAATGACATACAAGGTGATTTATGGTGGCAGAGAATGACATACAAGGTGATTTAGGGTGGCAGAGAATGACATACAAGGTGATTTAGGGTGGCAGAGAATGACATAAAAAGTGATTTAGGGTGGCAGAGAATGACATACAAGGTGATTTAGGGTGGGAGAGAATGACATACAAGGTGATTTAGGGTGGCAGAGAATGGCATACAAGGTGATTTAGGGTGGGAGAGAATGGCATACAAGGTGATTTAGGGTGGCAGAGAATGACATAAGTGATTTAGGGTGGCAGAGAATGACATACAAGGTGATTTAGGGTGGCAGAGAATGACATACAAGGTGATTTAGGGTGGAGAGAATGACATACACGGTGATTTAGGGTGGCAGAGAATGACATAAAAAGTGATTTAGGGTGGCAGAGAATGACATACAAGGTGATTTAGGGTGGCAGAGAATGACATACAAGGTGATTTAGGGTGGAGAGAATGACATACACGGTGATTTAGGGTGGCAGAGAATGACATACACGGTGATTTAGGGTGGCAGAGAATGACATACAAGGTGATTTAGGGTGGCAGAGAATGGCATACAAGGTGATTTAGGGTGGCAGAGAATGGCATACAAGGTGATTTAGGGTGGGAGAGAATGACATACAAGGTGATTTAGGGTGGCAGAGAATGACATAAAAAGTGATTTAGGGTGGCAGAGAATGACATACAAGGTGATTTAGGGTGGCAGAGAATGACATACAAGGTGATTTAGGGTGGAGAGAATGACATACACGGTGATTTAGGGTGGCAGAGAATGACATACACGGTGATTTAGGGTGGCAGAGAATGACATACAAGGTGATTTAGGGTGGCAGAGAATGACATACAAGGTGATTTAGGGTGGCAGAGAATGACATACACGGTGATTTAGGGTGGCAGAGAATGACATACAAGGTGATTTAGGGTGGCAGAGAATGACATACAAGGTGATTTAGGGTGGGAGAGAATGACATACAAGGTGATTTAGGGTGGCAGAGAATGACATACAAGGTGATTTAGGGTGGGAGAGAATGACATACAAGGTGATTTAGGGTGGAGAGAATTGCATACAAGGTGATTTAGGGTGGCAGAGAATGACATACTAGGTGATTTAGGGTGGCAGAAAATTCCATACAAGGTGATTTAGGGTGGCAGAGAATGACATACATGGTGATTTAGGGTGGCAGAGAATGATATACACGGTGATTTAGGGTGGCAGAGAATGACATACAAGGTGATTTAGGGTGGCAGAGAATGACATACACGGTGATTTAGGGTGGCAGAGAATGACATACACGGTGATTTAGGGTGGCAGAGAATGACATACTAGGTGATTTATGGTGGTAGAGAATGACATACAAGGTGATTTAGGGTGGCAGAGAATGATCATGACATACAAGGTGATTTAGGGTGGCAGAGAATGACATACACAGGGATTTAAGGTGGCAGAGAATGACATATAAGGTGATTTAGGGTGGCAGAGAATGACATACAAGGTGATTTAGGGTGGCAGAGAATGACATACAATGTGATTTAGGGTGGCAGAGAATGACATACAAGGTGATTTAGGGTGGCAGAGAATGACATACAAGGTGATTTCGGGTGGGAGAGAATGACATACAAGGTGATTTAGGGTGGCAGAGAATGACATACTAGGTGATTTATGGTGGTAGAGAATGACATACAAGGTGATTTAGGGTGGCAGAGAATGATCATGACATACAAGGTGATTTAGGGTGGCAGAGAATGACATACACAGGGATTTAAGGTGGCAGAGAATGACATATAAGGTGATTTAGGGTGGCAGAGAATGACATACAAGGTGATTTAGGGTGGCAGAGAATGACATACAAGGTGATTTAGGGTGGGAGAGAATGACATACAAGGTGATTTAGGGTGGCAGAGAATGACATACAAGGTGATTTATGGTGGTAGAGAATGACATAAAAAGTGATTTAGGGTGGCAGAGAATGACATACACGGTGATTTAGGGTGGCAGAGAATGACATACACGGTGATTTAGGGTGGCAGAGAATGACATACAAGGTGATTTAGGGTGGCAGAGAATGACATACAAGGTGATTTAGGGTAGCAGAGAATGACATACACGGTGATTTAGGGTGGCAGAGAATGACATACTAGGTGATTTAGGGTGGTAGAGAATGACATACAAGGTGATTTAGGGTGGCAGAGAATGATCATGACATACAAGGTGATTTAGGGTGGCAGAGAATGACATACACAGGGATTTAAGGTGGCAGAGAATGACATATAAGGTGATTTAGGGTGGCAGAGAATGACATACAAGGTGATTTAGGGTGGCAGAGAATGACATACAAGGTGATTTAGGGTGGCAGAGAATGACATACAAGGTGATTTAGGGTGGCAGAGAATGACATACAAGGTGATTTATGGTGGTAGAGAATGACATAAAAAGTGATTTAGGGTGGCAGAGAATGACATACATGGTGATTTAGGGTGGCAGAGAATGACATACAAGGTGATTTAGTGGCAGAGAATGACATACAA
Source organism: Saccoglossus kowalevskii (assembly GCF_978046115.1). Classification (NCBI taxonomy): domain Eukaryota; kingdom Metazoa; phylum Hemichordata; class Enteropneusta; family Harrimaniidae; genus Saccoglossus; species Saccoglossus kowalevskii. Next base: position 10,557,226 of record NC_140650.1, on the reverse strand, counting down.
GATGATTTAGGGTGGGAGAGAATGACATACACAGGGATTTAGGGTGGCAGAGAATGACATACAAGGTGATTTAGGGTGGCAGAGATTGACATACAAGGTGATTTAGGGTGGCAGAGAATGGCATACAAGGTGATTTAGGGTGGCAGAGAATGACATACAAGGTGATTTTGGGTGGGAGAGAATGACATACAAGGTGATTTTGGGTGGGAGAGAATGACATACAAGGTGATTTAGGGTGGCAGAGAATGACATACAAGGTGATTTTGGGTGGCAGAGAATGACATACAAGGTGATTTAGGGTGGCAGAGAATGACATACAAGGTGATTTAGGGTGGCAGAGAATGACATACAAGGTGATTTCGGGTGAGAGAGAATGACATACAAGGTGATTTAGGGTGGCGGAGAATGACATACAAGGTGATTTAGGGTGGCAGAGAATGACATACAAGGTGATTTATGGTGGCAGAGAATGACATACAAGGTGATTTATGGTGGCAGAGAATGACATACAAGGTGATTTAGGGTGGCAGAGAATGACATACAAGGTGATTTCGGGTGGCAGAGAATGACATACAAGGTGATTTAGGGTGGCAGAGAATGACATACAAGGTGATTTAGGGTGGCAGAGAATGACATACAAGGTGATTTAGGGTGGGAGAGAATGACATACACGGTGATTTAGGGTGGGAGAGAATGACATACAAGGTGATTTAGGGTGGCAGAGATTGACATACAAGGTGATTTAGGGTGGCAGAGAATGGCATACAAGGTGATTTTGGGTGGGAGAGAATGACATACAAGGTGATTTTAAGTGGGAGAGAATGACATACAAGGTGATTTAGGGTGGCAGAGAATGACATACAAGGTGATGTAGGGTGGCAGAGAATGACATACAAGGTGATTTAGGGTGGCAGAGAATGACATACAAGGTGATTTAGTGTGGTAGAGAATGACATACAAGGTGATTTAGGGTGGCAGAGAATGACATACACAGGGATTTAAGGTGGCAGAGAATGACATATAAGGTGATTTAGGGTGGCAGAGAATGACATACAAGGTGATTTAGGGTGGCAGAGAATGACATACAATGTGATTTAGGGTGGCAGAGAATGACATACAAGGTGATTTAGGGTGGCAGAGAATGACATACAAGGTGATTTCGGGTGGGAGAGAATGACATACAAGGTGATTTAGGGTGGCAGAGAATGACATACTAGGTGATTTATGGTGGTAGAGAATGACATACAAGGTGATTTAGGGTGGCAGAGAATGATCATGACATACAAGGTGATTTAGGGTGGCAGAGAATGACATACACAGGGATTTAAGGTGGCAGAGAATGACATATAAGGTGATTTAGGGTGGCAGAGAATGACATACAAGGTGATTTAGGGTGGCAGAGAATGACATACAAGGTGATTTAGGGTGGGAGAGAATGACATACAAGGTGATTTAGGGTGGCAGAGAATGACATACAAGGTGATTTATGGTGGTAGAGAATGACATAAAAAGTGATTTAGGGTGGCAGAGAATGACATACACGGTGATTTAGGGTGGCAGAGAATGACATACACGGTGATTTAGGGTGGCAGAGAATGACATACAAGGTGATTTAGGGTGGCAGAGAATGACATACAAGGTGATTTAGGGTAGCAGAGAATGACATACACGGTGATTTAGGGTGGCAGAGAATGACATACTAGGTGATTTAGGGTGGTAGAGAATGACATACAAGGTGATTTAGGGTGGCAGAGAATGATCATGACATACAAGGTGATTTAGGGTGGCAGAGAATGACATACACAGGGATTTAAGGTGGCAGAGAATGACATATAAGGTGATTTAGGGTGGCAGAGAATGACATACAAGGTGATTTAGGGTGGCAGAGAATGACATACAAGGTGATTTAGGGTGGCAGAGAATGACATACAAGGTGATTTAGGGTGGCAGAGAATGACATACAAGGTGATTTATGGTGGTAGAGAATGACATAAAAAGTGATTTAGGGTGGCAGAGAATGACATACATGGTGATTTAGGGTGGCAGAGAATGACATACAAGGTGATTTAGTGGCAGAGAATGACATACAAGATGATTTAGGGTGGGAGAGAATGACATACACAGGGATTTAGGGTGGCAGAGAATGACATACAAGGTGATTTAGGGTGGCAGAGATTGACATACAAGGTGATTTAGGGTGGCAGAGAATGGCATACAAGGTGATTTAGGGTGGCAGAGAATGACATACAAGGTGATTTTGGGTGGGAGAGAATGACATACAAGGTGATTTTGGGTGGGAGAGAATGACATACAAGGTGATTTAGGGTGGCAGAGAATGACATACAAGGTGATTTTGGGTGGCAGAGAATGACATACAAGGTGATTTAGGGTGGCAGAGAATGACATACAAGGTGATTTAGGGTGGCAGAGAATGACATACAAGGTGATTTCGGGTGAGAGAGAATGACATACAAGGTGATTTAGGGTGGCGGAGAATGACATACAAGGTGATTTAGGGTGGCAGAGAATGACATACAAGGTGATTTATGGTGGCAGAGAATGACATACAAGGTGATTTATGGTGGCAGAGAATGACATACAAGGTGATTTAGGGTGGCAGAGAATGACATACAAGGTGATTTCGGGTGGCAGAGAATGACATACAAGGTGATTTAGGGTGGCAGAGAATGACATACAAGGTGATTTAGGGTGGCAGAGAATGACATACAAGGTGATTTAGGGTGGGAGAGAATGACATACACGGTGATTTAGGGTGGGAGAGAATGACATACAAGGTGATTTAGGGTGGCAGAGATTGACATACAAGGTGATTTAGGGTGGCAGAGAATGGCATACAAGGTGATTTTGGGTGGGAGAGAATGACATACAAGGTGATTTTAAGTGGGAGAGAATGACATACAAGGTGATTTAGGGTGGCAGAGAATGACATACAAGGTGATGTAGGGTGGCAGAGAATGACATACAAGGTGATTTAGGGTGGCAGAGAATGACATACAAGGTGATTTAGTGTGGTAGAGAATGACATACAAGGTGATTTAGGGTGGCAGAGAATGACATACAAGGTGATTTAGTGTGGCAGAGAATGACATATAAGGTGATGTAACGTGGCGGAAATTGACGTACAAGGTGATTTAGTTCTAGGGAAAGGTTTAGGTCAAAATACCTATTTGTCAACACATTAATTTATAATACTTTATTGAAATTTCACTAAATTATGTACATTTCTTTAAAAAAAAAGTTTCAAATATTAAGCCTAATTGCATTGTGACATGTGATGCATGGTATCAAGGCACCCCACTTTCCATGGTACAACATTTTTTTTTTTTATTGTGTACAGCGTTCTTGTACTAATAGATTAGATTTAAGTGCAGAGAAAAAAATTAAAAGTCCCTTGTAATTAAACTCTCGTCAGTGTTACTTAGCAGTGACAGTGAACAACTGTTTCTGTCTATAATATATAAGCAGGCTTTCTGTATTTATTTGGCTACCTGAATTGAATAGTCACACCTCCATAATTCTGGCCTCAGCATTTCGCTAAGACCATTACGTTTTGTTTTATGACAAAATAATATCAAGTTGGGTTTTAAGGATCATTTCTGCTAACAATGTAAATAAACATTCTCATTTCATTGACAGTTCTGTTTCCATGGTAATATGGTTATTTACCATCAGATATGACACCCCCACCAAAAAAAACTTTTAAGGTTGCCATGAGTGTATATGTCCAAATTTCAATTTTTTTTCATTTTAAATGATAGAACAGCACAAGAACACATCTGTGAGCTGTTGCGTGTATTACCAGTATCAGTGATTTTCCTACAGAACGAAGGTCTAAGCAAAAATCAAATGATATGATTTTGAACTTGGATTTCTTTTGTTATACCTCAATATTGAAATGCCGATCTTTCAGAAGGAAATATTACGATTACTTTATCAAAATTGACCATCATCAAATGTGTAGAGCACATAATTAAAAGCATAGAAATATTCCCAAAACACTTCCTTCATTTGTTGAATCTCTTGCAATGTTTTGATGCCACCTATGACTCTTGTTTGTGCTGTTTTTACATTCTATTTTGCAGGATCTCTCACCCAGTGAACCGAAAATTATGGCTGCCTGACTGTGTTTGTAAACAATAATAATTGTAAAAATTGGTGGAGTTGATGTATTTTGCATAAAAAAACTGTTGCCATAATAATAAAGATTAGTAGGTATCTTGTCATGCTAACAGTAATATTATTTAAAAAAAAAAAAGATTATTAAAATAAGGTCAAGAAAAATTTGAAAACCTGATTGGTCTAAGTAATTATGCGTGTGAAATTAAATATAATTTGGAGTACTAAATTTACTTACTATATTTGGGATCACTTACTACATGTGCAGTATTTAAAGATTTTCAACATCCTGCCAGACAGATATCAAAAATGTATATGAATATATACTTTATTATACATGTAGCATAAGAAACAATAGGATTAATGCTTCCATAATAAGATGTAATTGCACTCTTTCCAAAATATATCGGCACTTATATATCAGAACTTTCCTTTCCTTATATGGGGTAAACTACATCACTGACATAAATGCATCTATTAAATTCATTGACGTCACATTCTAACACCTTCTTTTATGTTGGACACTTCGGTTAAAATGATCACCGTACTGTCTTCGTGCAGACTTGACTATATCCTTGTGACAACCTCATATCACAGAAGGTATCACTTCTAGAAATGTAATTCTTATATAATTTATGTACTTTCACAATCTATTATTTTCCTAGCAATGTTATCAACATTTTTTTCTTTCAATACAAATAAGGAATCTGATAATTGAGTTGATCCAATTTGATATTTTGTGAAATGTGAACGTTTTCTGTATTTCTACAAATTCACTATTCAGAATTATAGCAAGGAAACTTGACACACCCACAGATTTATTGTGGATTCCTTGATACTCCCTCAATACCATGATATTTCTGATTTACCTGAGTGAAATATTCCACAAAAATAAGTATAGGACATTCAACGAGTGTCTGAGTGCTGTTTACAAGACTCTATTCAAAACAAAGTTATCCTTGGAAGCAAAGCCAAAAATTACCTTGCAGTGTACACAGTGTGTACAGTGAGAAAGTGACGTTAATTTACATAAATACAAAAAGTCTATTTTATACTGTCATTTGCTTATTACTGGTAATAAGTAATGATTACCATGTGACAGTGAAAGGACCATTCTAATGAGTGTATAAGCCGAGAACCTCCATCAGAAACTGCAATAGTTCAGTTTAAGCCTTTACCTGCTATGGTTGATATGGTGAGTATACCACATGCTTGGCCAAAAATGTCAATAGTTGAGGAAAAGTCAACTCCAAACGTTACACCTTGACTAAAGTTACACAGCCTTAGTCAAGATGCAAGTTCAATTTACAATAGTGGTTATGTACAACCTGCATAAAAACAAAGAGATACATGCATGTGTGAATTTACATACATATGTCCAGAACACTTCATGACATGACTAGAGCAGATGGCAGTGGGTCATCCTGTGATACACCTTTTGTACCATGCATTTATAAATTGATGTGTTTTTATAAAAGTAAAAATAATTTCCACCAATTTTTTGAATTAGTGTAACTACAGTACAGACATTGTACATTCACTAGTATTGCATTATTGTATTTATCGTCTTTCTATCATCCCATATTTGCATCACACATTTTAACCACCACTTAACTCTTCAATATAAAAACCGTACAAGCTCCATTTGAAGCACATCTCTAATAGAAACGCATTCAAATCTAAAATTGCATTACTTTGTTAAAGGCCAGTGTAAAAAACCATAGTAGGAAGATATCACTTTCGATTATCTTTTGTTTTTCATTTAAATATAAAGTCTATTCATATTAGATATGTAATCTTGGAAAAAGAAATACACTTTTGAAGTCATGAAATTCTAGTTAAAAAAGCTGTGTGTAAAAATGTACATCCAGTATCCCCAACTTGAAATTTCCTATCTCCTACACAATTTAACTTTCATGATTACTAGCAATACAACGTCTGCTATTGAAAACACACACTAGATTAGTTTGGGTTGATGTATAACAATGCGACCAGCTTGGCACCCTGTTGCTAATAAATTATGCATGGGTGAGAACTTAGATGTTAACACTGTTCGTCTATGACAAACAATTGTCTTTAGTTCATATAATTCTTGGGGCGTATTCGGATGACAATCGCACAGTTCTTGACATTTATCGTTGAACGCCAGTAATCTAACTCCATAACCGTACGGTGAGCAGACAATGCGACCATCAGGACTGAAGCATAGTTCTTTTATATACCCCTTACCATCGCTACATTCCTCAATGTAATTAGTCAGTCTACTGACACCGGTCGTACATGTAGCTTCTGTTTCTGTTTCATCTTTATTTGAGAACCTTTTATCTTGAAGGTCATGTACACAGGAATACTGTAACAAGAAAAATGAACAGTACAGTAAGATACAAACTTATTAATGATTATTACATACACGTAACACATGTAATAGTGATTACTTCAATTACCGATGTATTACAAATATAATGGTGATTACTTCAGATTAATGTATGTTATCATTGTAATGACAATTACTTTTGTTTCATATTACCAGGTACACATATAATGGAAATTACTTCAGATAGAAGTCATTACAAATGTAATGGTGATTACATAAATTGCACTTATTGTTTACTGGATCATTGAAACATGGCTGACTACAGACACACCTGTCATTTTATGTATGTACAACCTAATGACAACTAATGTCTGTTTTGCAAGTCTCATTTCTAGTTGCATTTCCCCTTTAGAGATAGTTGTACATAACTTTAGATAAGCATTTGCACTATTAACAGACAGTACTCACTACTGCCGAAAGCACCTGAGTGGAGCGAAGCGACTACTTGACAAAGTAACCAATGGTGATTACAGTGAGTGTACAGTAATAATTACATGTATATGATTGTTTTCCCAATGAGCATTGAGCGAACATTTTTATTTTCTTCTTCAAAACCAAAGTTTTAAGTGTATACCAAACCTCAGACCAAACAAGCCGGCCCCTGTACCTGGCTGACAGATCTAAAATAAAAATGCAAACATTGTTGCACTACTGTACACATCATGCTGTACTTATTGGGAAAACAATCATAATATTATTGCCCGCTGTAACAACCATCATTGGTGACTATTTTGAGTATTTGTTTTGTTCTAATAAGATGTTACCGAAAGGGAAAAGAATTCTATTATAACTAGGTATGCTTGGCATATAAACTCACTTCTACGTCTTCAGCTTCACTTGTAAATCTAGATAATGCACACCATCCATAGGGATGAATTTGCAGGGAAGAAATATTAAACACTTGACTTTGAAGAGGAAACTCGGTCACAATTTCCACACGATTTTTCCTTGCTCCAAAGTACCTTGAATACTCCCTGTAGTAATCCTCAAGTTCTTTGTTTTTACTGTCAACCCAAAGTTGATAATACTCAATAGGGTCAACGCCATGTAAATCACGGTCCAGAGTTGAAAGGTCAAGGTCATGTACAATAACTATGAATCCAGCAGAGTTGGATATGATTAATTTGCTACTATCTGGAGTCAATCTCGATCTCATTAACCCATCCATATGAAATAACTTTTTACTCTGACAAATATTTTTTTCCTGATACCTACAAAAGTAAAAAGAAAAAAATAATAGGCGAAAAAATAAATAACACATTAAATATATATGACTCTGATTTTAATTTTACGCTTGACGTATTTCACCTTGCAGTGAGAACAGAGATAACAGTGTGTGTGACTAGTCATAATGAAAAATATAGAGTACATATACTACACATTAGAGGCACACATGCACACACTCACCTCGACAGACATTCAATATACTGTAGAATACTTTATTTTCGATTGGAATTTATTTTCGCTATTTTCACAGAAGGAAAGATTCTGTGAAAATAAAATCCAGCGAATATACTTTTTTTCCTATATTTCACATTAAAACTCATCAAAAATCGGTGAAAATAAATTCCATACAAAATGCCCAAAAATCCTTTTCAGCGAAAAATTAATTCCAGCGAAAATAAAGTATTCCACAGTACACTATACTATACACGAATCACTGGCTAAGTGTAAAATACTGTCAACATGTAAACACTTTATATTCTTACGTTGTATTCTATTTTAGAGTTTAACTGAAGTGAGACTCCTCAACTGAACGCTAAAAGACAAAAAGCAGCAGGACAACAATTATCCCGTTATCTAATCTGTTGTTAATCCATAAACAATATTAATTATGAAAGATTAAAAGATTAAAATATTACCGATTTATATCCCATGATAGTATATTTCCATCAAATCCTGAGGTAACAAGGATATTAGACACTGGACAATATTCTATATTCTTAACCCAACTTTGATGACCTCGTAAACTTCGAATCTTCCTCTTCAAATTACGAACATCCCAGAGAGCAACTGTCTTATCATCTGAACAGGTAGCAAAAAGTCTGTGATCCAAAAACCTGTAAGTAATAAATGCAAATGTGGTTTAATATCACTTTTTACTAATCTTGAAATTAGTTTTAGGTTAAGTCTAAGAAATGATGCGCACATATGGTATTTACATACTATAAATTGGAATTTTTTTAATTTGATGATTTTATGGCATTTGTGAAAACAAAATTTCAAACTTGACCCTTGCCAAGGAAGAACTATATTTTCTTGTCAACTCCAGATGTTGCACCTTGACTAAAGCTGTGCATTCTTAGCTAAAATGCAAAATCTGATTTACAATAGCAATAGCAGTTTACACAATTTTTTACAGTTATACATTGTAAAATACTTTATTTTTGCTTGGAATTAATTTATTATCTCTGAAAACATGATTCAGTGAAAATAAAATCCAGCGAATATACTTTTTTTTCCTAAATTTTACATTCAATTCATCAAAAATCTGTGAAAATATATTCCATACAAAACATCCAAAAGGTCCTTTCAGTGAAAATTTATTTCTGCTGAAATAAAGTATTTTACAGTATGTAGCTAAGACAATGCCTGTTTATAAGTTATGAATGTTAACAGTACATAGCGGTTGCTCTCTGCATACTGCCATAGCAGTTTATAATCTGCATAAAAACATGTGTGGATTTAGAGAAATAATCGTACTTGACCAAGTTAACGCAGTCATCGTGGGCATCTTTGATTGTAGTTATATGGGTACCAGTAAGTGGATCACACACTTTAATACTTTTTCTCTCACAGGCAGCAACAAGCACTTTCCTAAAATAGAAACATCAATCACAAACTGTTTTAATGTAAGACAGCAGCACCTACATAAACCACAGTCCCTCCTTCTGGAGAGACTGTGCATAAACTAAGCCAGTAACACATTTTTTTTCTTTATGCTTTTTGTTTCTTTACTTTTTATGCAGTTATTTTTCTTTTACTAATATCTGATTTGTAACCCTTTTCATCTCCTCCGGGGGATGTTGTGTGTTAATAAAAAAAAAGAAGAAACATTCAATAACTGCTATGAGTAATTACCAATGTTTTTACATCAAAATATAGACAATTGGGGAGTGTAATGCGGAATCACCACTTCAGGTTGAAAGAATAACAACTGTGTAACAAGTAAACAACTGGGCGGGCCGTTCAAATTGCATATCCCATGACGTACTCACTACTGGTGCAATTCCGAGGACTTTAGAGCCACAGTAATTTACAACAATAACATTGTAACCGTGTCAGTGCCACAAATAGAACCACGGAAGCTAAAAATAGCTCCACGATAGAACTGAAATTTTAAAATACTCGGTATACTAACCCATCGGGAGAAAACTCTATATTGAAAATTGAACCATGTCCTTCAACTGTTGTATAAAGAGCTGACCCAATACATTTTACCGGTGACATTATCGAGTAGAATTTGGCAACGAGCTCATTCTCTTGTCGCCGCCTGTCCACTCGCCGATTATTTAAACCCAGTTCCCGTTCTCGTAGCCAGTTCCATGGGGTGATTGGCTTTTTAGCCATATCCGACCGATATTCCACAACTTTCATATGTTCAGTGCCGCTTATAAACATCTCTACAATCCCACACCATCACTGACATAACATTTGCGAACAGACCTAGTATTTCCGCCGACAAGGTCTGTTTACAAATGGTAGAAGGCAGTTTCACTGGCCACCATCTTAATGAACCCCCTAGGTGATTTAAGAAGAACAGTATGTAACAAGAAAACCTCCTAGGCGGACATTTGTTGGTGCAAAATTTGGAAAAAGCTGCTCTAAATATTTTAAAGTATGACAGATAAATATAATATATAGAAAATGGTAGTAGATAATTGTAGCCTTTGGCAATTATTCATTGTTAATAAATGTTGTGGTCGTCGTCGCGAGATATGGGAGTCATATGAACAAAGATGGCTGTTGCATATAACGAGTACCAACTGAGATGTTACTGAGCTTTAATTAGGTATTTTGTGATTGGAAGGTATCGCAAGAGTCATCAGCGGTAATTAGTGCACGTTGTGCTTAGGTCAAGTACTTGTGGATTTCACATTAGAAGAGCGCGTTGGATTATGGGAAAATCGATGTTTATCAACACAAATGTTGCACATGCGCAGCACGACGACCACCGCCTTTTAATATACCACTCAGTGTAGTATGCTGCCGTAAAGTGTCACTCACGCAGCTTATTTCGTTCTAATTAATTTATTTGACCATATTTAATACTGGGTAGCCTACTAGTATTCAGTCAAAAAAGAAAAAAAAACACTGATCTCCCACATACTGTAAAATACTTTATTTTCACTTGGAATTGATTTTTGCTATTTTCGCTATTTTTCCTATATTTTACACTCAGAATCAGTGAAAATAAACTCCATACATATTCAGCGAAAATTAATTCCAGATAAAATAAAGTATTCTACAGTAAGACGCAACAATTCACTACCAGCCACACACTGAGCTTGGGGTTTTCTCCTTTTTTAACATAATGAAAAAAGTACGATACGGAATTGAAAGTTATTTTTTTGCATAATTTCGTACACTATTTTTTCTATTTCTCGTTGAGCTATCAATCTATCGCAATATTTCTTTACTCTGCCAAACAGGGCGCGAACAGTACAAACAGTACCTCTTCGTCATGCCAGAAATTACAAACGATGTTCGAAATGAGAGGTTACTTGAAGAAGACAATTGAGGGCGTGATTTCGGCCCCATTGCGTTTACACGGTCTGAGCACTCTACGATTAGAGTGACTGTGGTCTGAGCCATGTCGGGCCTAATTTTATCAGAGCTCACTCCAGGGGAGTGCAATATTATGTCTTTCTAGTAGTGTGGTAGCTATAGTACGTGTATTGTCTATGAAGCTAAATCTAGCCAAACGTGATAAACACAGATATATATTGGGATATTTAGACAATCTAAATATCATCTCGAGCTGGAACAAGCAGCTACACGTGGACGGGGGTGTTGTTAAAAATATTTAGGGACGCTATTGCAGCAATATATCGCGATATTTAGACAATGTGAAAATAATGCATGATAGTAAACAGTTTTGTGTTATACAAATTCAGGGCTTGTTAGGACTAGAATCATAGACCCTCTACTGGAGGGTCTATGCTAGAATCATGGAAGGTACTAACTACTACTAGTACTAGTACCTTCCATGCTAGAATTGACGTTTCATTTAATGCATATAGGGGATTATAACACCACGGATTAAATGCGTCCATTGTCTTGAACAGATAAATTTCCCCAACATAAACATCTAATCTGTGTTTAGATCATCTAAATAGCGGCAATTGCGTCCTTTCTAAATAGCGTCTTTGTTGATAATTAAGCTCGGTTTCTAAATCGTAATCTAGAGTATGTAAATTTAGAAACAGATTTGGACATTTCTAATTTAGCTTTCTAAATTTGAATCTAAACTTTATAAATTGGCTATTACACCACCCTGCACCTTGATGTCGAGCCGTAGGGCTCCGATAAAATGCTGTCGTGTAAAACGCAGCAATATAATCCAATGTATCAGTGTCGATGTACCATAATAGAAACGCTCAATTCAATATCATGAGTAGAAAACAAATGTGATACACACTTCATTGCAAACGCTACGTTCAGAATAGAAACCTGGCGGGAAACGACCGTAGAAGCGGGCTGATTTGTTGCTCAACGACAGTAAATAACAAATAAGACTGATAAGACAGTAAAATAAAATTACCACAAAATAAACATGTATTACGCGGTAACCCGGCTTTCGCCATTTACACACCCGACGATACTTTATTTTATTATACAAGACAAAAATAAACAAGAGACTGTATGCAAGTCTAAATGGAACTTTATATCTCTACGTGTAAGAGCTATGTGCACGTGAGTCGAAGTTCCCTATACACAGCCACGCTAGTTAGCAGTACGTACATGGGGTATCTCATATACATTTGTATTTTGTTTATTTCCCTACCAGAGCAAACTTAAAAAGCCAAACAATTCGTTTGGACTTGTGAACAATATTTTAGTTTGTGGCAGCGAGGGGTAACAGTATTTGTTTTTTTTTGAAATAGCCAATCAAAAGAAATGTACTTGCTAGTAGTTTGTTCTATTTTCGGAAACGTACCGTTCTAAAAAACACGCCCCCAACGTGTGACCTAATATTTCTTATGTCACTTTAAATCGTAATTTCAGTCATTTAAAAAACAACTTATTTTTCTTAATTTAGCTGGCATCAAAGGGTAACACGCTCGGTAGAGCGAAATAACTATAAAGTGATCTTGCCATGCGACCACGCCCTCAACGTTATTCGTGTCTGGTCCCCTGCCCCAATTTCAACGCTGAGGGCGGTTAAGAAAATATTTTCTTAACCGCCCTCAGCGTTGAAATTGGGGCAGGGGACCAGACTAAGATCCAAAATGTACTGTATCCTAATTTCGCCATATATGGACGGCATTCATGCATTGACTGACATGTTTCCACAATTAATTGATAATTAGCACCCCATGTATGTGTAAAGCGCCATCTACGACAAAGACTGGAGGAGCTATCCTGAGAGGATGAAATTCTGTGTCCATCACACATAGACGCAACAATTTTGTTGTTTTATATAATTCCCTGAAGAACGAGAATGTAGAATCTCCCGCGTCGATGCTAAATTTCCATCGGACCAAATATTGCCACAGCTGGCCCAGTCTAATCACACACACTGAGAATAGGCCGGAAACCAATGAACATCTTATGACATCACTTTAATGGCGCCAATTTAACAAAGACTCTTGGTAGAATGGAAAAGGGTTTCTTAATTAGGCTATAGTGAAACATACATACATACATCGCAGTGTTACAATCATTGCCGCTCAATATGTATATTACCCATAATCAGCTGGCGCACGGCATGAAACTAAATATTTAGAAACTAAATATACCGGGTATCCTCGGGGGCGGAGCTACGTCACAGACGTTCCACGTTGCTAAGACGCGCACCACTGTACCATGCATTTCTATGGGCTCTGTGCGAGCTGCTGTGGAACGACGGTCGAGCCGGTGAAAATTCGAGAAAACAACACAAACTCAACTTTGAAGTAATCCTGAACAACCAAATTTATATATGTTACACACGTAGGGCTAATCTTGTTACACTGTTCAGAGGAGTCTCAACAATCACCCCAAAGTACCTTTTTCTGTGAGTTTTTGGCCTTTGTTTTCACCGTGAGGGTTGCCAAGCGATGAAAATGCCCGGATGTCCACCCCGAGGATATCTCTTTATTTAGTTTAATAGCATATTCAAGATGGTGGCCCCCATATAGTAAATATGTGATGTTACCATACTGTTTCCAACTGCACAGTACACACAGTGGTTCTGTTTACACACAATTCTTTGTTTGAAACGATTTTACTCAGTATCACATACTTACATTGACACTAAACAACAACAAAATTAAATGGAGTAAAATAACTTAGAAGAAACAAAATAAACTTTTCCAAACTTCACAAAATAACACACATGTAAAAACAAAATTGTATGTATGGGAAAGAATATTAATAAAAATCAATTTTAAAAATGTGCAACACAAAAAAAAAAATTCAACAAACATGTACTGGTACAAATTACTGACCTATTTCAACCAGAAAATCTATTTTTTTTTCTGGACAATTCAAAGAATTACTATGAAGACTTGATGTAAAAAGCAAATGTTAATATTTTTAAATTATTGGAAAGTATTCAGTTGGTGTATTTCAATAGAAAATATTCATAACACAATAAATGTTATTATAAAGAAACATTTTGGTACCCCCCCCCCCAAATGTAGGGAAAAATGTCTTCTATAAATTTTGGTCACTAACTGCCATAAAACCATTTTGGAATGGGAGACATTGAGCAGAGAGAAAGTAGCCCGCAATCAAAAGTTAAAAGACACATGATATAGTTTCAGTATATCAGAATACAGTTAAAACTTGTTTTACAAGAAATTATTCCAAATGTGACTTTATAAGATACCAGTAATCATTTTTTTTGTTATTTAATATTAATCTGTCCACAGATTGATTTTAATGGTACCTTTAACCTTTCCCCCACCAGTTCCCTCTTTTAATCACAAATTCATAAAATAATCTTGTTTATAGTCTGCACTTTCCTTCAGAAGATTGAGACAAAAATAGCCAAATTTTTTTGAGTAAAAACTGAAAATTGACTCAAATTTTGTCTGTTGGCTCCAAAATTAAGGTTCATTACTAAAAAATATGGAAGCATATAAGAACAAAAGTGCAGACAAATTTGGCGAGAAAGTCTAGTGGTGAAAAGGTTAATAGGTAACGATGGCAGTCGAATTATGTTACCAAGGTGACACATAAAAAGAGACAGAAAAATTTCAATTTTGTCAAAGTGCATTTGAAATAAAAAAATTACATGTTGTAGTAGTTGTATATCTATACCCATCTCAGACAATGGATTGAAATATACACACTGGAGAAAACAATTAACAGTTTCATCATGAGAACTTTACTAACAACATTGTAATGTGTACGGTAATTTTTTTCTTTTTCAATCAAAACTTGCAAAATCCAATCAGAATTTTTGATCTATAAGAACAATCTGAGGGTTTTACAGCAGGTGATTTGATGACACACAATTACTACGCATACATGGTAATATCAGATATAATTAGATCAATCAGTCATTTCCAAAATGAAATACTAGAAAGACTATATTTTGATCATTGTTTTCATGTACCATGCAAACTACACAGCCTGAGTGGAATGCTTTCAGTTTGGAAAATTTCCATTTGAATTGAATTTGGAATACAAAACTTTCCAATTCACCACAAAGAAGTACAAAACAACCAACATTATTCACAAAGTCAGTTAAAAATGGCAAGATTTAAGAACAATAAGAAAATGAAAAAAAAAAAATGTTACGGTAATTTTGTTACCGACTATATATGAATGATTCAGGGTTTTTCTGAAACTTTGTATATATATATATATATATATGAGGCTATCACTGGTTATCACTTGTTAGTACGGTTGGTTGATATGGGTGATGTAATGGATTATACATAGTAGCCATAAACAAAAGATGATTGGATAATACCGCTGATGACAGGAGTATCAACCAGCTCTACTGTAAAATACTTTATTTTTGCTTGTAATTAATTTTCGCTATTTTCGCTGAAGGGATGATACCTTTTATATACCTTTTTTCCTATATTTTATATTTAACTCATCAAAATTCAGTGAAAATAATTTCCAGCAAATATACCTTTTTTTTCTATATTTTACATTAAATTTCATACAAAACACTCAAAAAGTTTTTTCAGTGAAAATTAATTCCAGCTAAAATAAAGTATTTTACAGTAAGTTATATCAGGCAAAGACATTTTCATCACATGACCATTTCCGAAACAAAGACATATAAAACTTACGAGTCATGTGCTTATTTATGCTAATTAAGTGAGATGTCTAAGCGCGGCTGTGAACACACATTTGTAGTTTCAGCCACTGCTTGTTTCCAAAATTGGCAGGAATAATACCCTTCTTAGCAGCACTTTTTTCAAAATAAAATTTTCAATCATCATTATTATGAGTTATTGCACCATACAAGTAACTATTGTTATTCGGTCTGAGATTTAACGTTAGTACTATGAATGCGCCGTGGTCTCGTGATGAACCATTGTATTTTACTTTTGAATGTGGTTGGTCGGCACAAGCGATGTTCGATACATATATTCATGCAAACACCACTATCTAATTCAGTTGTTACTGAATAAACCGACAAACACATGGCAGAGATATAGTCAGCAAAAGATTAATATCAATAGATTCAGTCTGAATGTAGCACTCCAATATACCACTCAAGCTTACACCCAATGCCATAACGTTAAGCTGGTTTGCAATTGTGTAATATTCAAACTGAATGATGGTGTTTTGTTCAATTATATAGTATACATGTATAATACATTATACATTGTGTTAACAGAAAGAATCATAAATTATCATGGCAACAAATACAATGAAACAGGTAACAGTGTGTCAGTGTGTCAGTAAAATCCAACTCAAAACACCAGACACGTACATTGAGTTAAGAATACACATTCTGATCAAGCATAGAAAATTGTAAAGTGGCTTGGTCCAAAGTCCCATCAGTGAAATTATTTGTTTTTGTTTGTTTCATATCTTGTATCAAGTTTAATATTGAGTTGGTTTTCATTTAATATACATATATATGTAAATGTCATGATAAAATTTGGTAAAAGTCTTTGAAGATTAAGCAGGGAATAACGTTTCACGAGGACGGTTCAAAAATGAGTGGAAGTCAAATTCTTGAATTATTCAGTCTAATTAGAACACTGTTTTGCAGAAATAATTTCAAAAATTTCACTCTATGATCAATCTTATGGCTTTATTAAGGTCTTTGGAAGCTAATGTGATATGTTTGATGGTCGGAATATGTGCTTATAGCCAAAAAATATCTTGTATTTGACCACAGTAATATGGAACAGAGGTGAATTCGGGGTTTCATCAGAACAGGATTCAAAAGCATACACTGGCACATAGAATTCAATCAACCAATCAAATAGGACGCCAAATAGATAAGCAACATTCAGATGTGCTGTGAATCATTAAAATTTGGATGTTTGGTTTATATATCCCACACTTTGTGAAAATATTTCACATCTTTGTTCCAAGACCCTAATACAGCTTGAGGAATGATCTCCAACTTGCAAGCTAAATTTATTTTTGCTGTATTATGCAAATAAACACTTGTTTTTTTAAAAAAAAAGTATCTTTACTGGATTCTATTTTTACTGAATTTATTTTCCCTTTGGCAGGATTACCCCCACCCCCATACAAATAAAATCTTGTATTCTGACCCTAAATTACATGAATTTGAACTTGTTCAGTAAATCTCTTCTGAAGAGATGGTACCGGTAAATGTATTTCTGAAAAAAGTTTATTCGGTTAAAGTAGCATTCCCACTTTGCAAATATGTAAAACATACACTCCAAGTACAAGCTAAAAACATTGTATGTATGATATATTAAAAATAGATATACTGCCCTCAATTTCCCATTCATTTTAAGTTCAGAGTCTTACTGTAAAATACTTTATTTTCGCTATTTTCACTGAAGGGATGATTCAGTGAAAATAAAATCCAGTGCATATACCTTTTTTCCTATAACTTGTGAAAAATCAGTGAAAATAAATTCCATAGAAAAGACCCACAAATTTTAATTCCAGTTCAAATAAAGTATTTTACAGTAACTGACTTCCATGGACAATTAAAGTCTTCTAACTCAGTGATTGTATATTGTTTGCAAATCCAACTTAATTTAGGAGACTCACTTAATTTATATTCTGTAGTTAATTTTTCATCACTCATCTATAATCTCAACATTTGACTGTGTACATATTAGTCAGAAGATGGTACCTCACAGAATTACAACGTGGGATTGTAACTTTAAAGGGCGGGGGTTGTCGTCCCACGCATGTGCAAGGTGAACAAAAATGGCGACTTTAACTGTTGTGCAGATTAACATGTAAGAACTGAGACGTTACTAAGTTTTAAATATGTAATTTCTTGGAAGGTATCAAAAGAGTCATCGTTAGAAAAGCTCATTGGATTGTGGGAGAAATCAATGTTTATCATAAATATTGCACATGTGCGATGCGACGACCACCGCCCTTTAAAGAATAGAAGAATATAGTTATTTCTCTGCATTTTGAAAATGAAGATCTATAATTCATTGACAAAAATTGGATTAATTCATTGGAATAAAGACCTGCTGCAATTTATAGTAAAATATGACATGATAAATATTCTATAATCAGCCTCGGGACTCACTAAATAAACCAAAATCATTGCTGACACCAAACACCAATAACCACAGTACACAGTTTAGAAATGATGACATCATCAAAACGTGTGCTGATGTAATTCGTTGGCAACTAAACGAGGGTATGAAAATAGTTCATTAAACACATAGCAACAAATAATTTACTCTGTACATACAAAACACAGTTTACATTTAATAAAAAAAAAGATAAGTTTAGCGACTAAACTTGACAAGCTTGTGACAACAAAAATTTTAAAAATGAATTGTTCCATTTAAATATTTACAAGATCAACTATAGGTTTTAAAAATAAAGAGTATTTCAAATAAAATATGAATTTTCTCAGATTCCTGGTTTCTTGGAATTATTGGTTTTCTGCAAAAACAAAGAAATTCACTATGATGAATGGAAAGACTGAGTTGCAATAGTGTATAGCTCAATGTATGTAGGTGATTGCACCATGAATTCAACAGTGCAATGGTGTTTAGCTCAATGTATGTAGGTGATTGCACCATGAATTCAACACTGCAATAGTGTTTAGCTCAATGTATGTAGGTGATAGCACCATGAAATCAACATTGCAATGGTGTTTAGCTCAATGTATGTAGGTGATTGCACCATGAAATCAACACTGCAATGGTGTTTAGCTCAATGTATGTAGGTGATTGCACCATGAAATCAACATTGCAATGGTGTTTAGCTCAATGTATGTAGGTGATTGCACCATGAAATCAACATTGTAATGGTGTTTAGCTCAATGTATGTAGGTGATTGCACCATGAAATCAACACTGCAATGGTGTTTAGCTCAATGTATGTAGGTGATTGCACCATGAAATCAACATTGCAATAGTGTTTAGCTCAATGTATGTAGGTGATTGCACCATGAAATCAACACTGTAATGGTGTTTAGCTCAATGTATGTAGGTGATTGCACCATGAATTCAACATTGCAATGGTGTTTAGCTCAATGTATGTAGGTGATTGCACCATGAAATCAACACTGCAATGGTGTTTAGCTCAATGTATGTAGGTGATTGCACCATGAATTCAACATTGCAATGGTGTTTAGCTCAATGTATGTAGGAGATTGCACCATGAATTCAACACTGCAATAGTGTTTAGCTCAATGTATGTAAGTGATTGCACCATGAGTTCAACATTGCAATGGTGTTTAGCTCAATGTATGTAGGTGATTGCACCATGAAATCAACACTGCAATGGTGTTTAGCTCAATGTATGTAGGTGATTGCACCATAAATTCAACATTGCAATGGTGTTTAGCTCAATGTATGTAGGTGATTGCACCATGAAATCAACGATGCAATGGTGTTTAGCTCAATGTATGTAGGTGATTGCACCATGAATTCAACACTGCAATAGTGTTTAGCTCAATGTATGTAAGTGATTGCACCATGAAATCAACATTGCAATGGTGTTTAGCTCAATGTATGTAGGTGATTGCACCATGAAATCAACACTGCAATGGTGTTTACCTTAATGTATGTAGGTGATTGCACCATGAAATCAACACTGCAATGGTGTTTAGTTCAATGTATGTAGGTGATTGCACCATGAAATCAACACTGGAATGGTGTTTAGCTCAATGTATGTAGGTGATTGCACCATGAAATCAACACTGCAATGGTGTTTAGCTCAATGTATGTAGGTGATTGCACCATGAAATCAACACTGCAATAGTGTTTAGCTCAATGTATGTAGGTGATCGCACCATGAAATCAACACTGCAATAGTGTTTAGCTCTATGTATGTAGGTGATTGCACCATGAAATCAACATTGCAATGGCATTTAGCTCAATATATGTAGGAGATTGTACCATGAAATCAACATTGCAATGGTGTTTAGCTCAATGTATGTAGGTGATTGCACCATGAATTCAACACTGCAATGGTGTTTAGCTCAATATATGTAGGTGATTGCACCATGAAATCAACACTGCATTGGAGTTTAGCTCAATGTATGTAGGTGATTGCACCATGAAATCAACACTGCAATGGTGTTTAGCTCAATGTATGTAGGTGATTGCACCATGAAATCAACATTGCAATGGTGTTTAGCTCAATGTATGTAAGTGATTGCACCATGAAATCAACACTGCAATGGTGTTTAGCTCAATGTATGTAGGTGATTGTGCTAAATATTATTATATTTATTTTAAAATCAAAAGTATTGACATTGTTTCTATGGTTACACATACCTAATTATCTTCCTCGTGATCTAATTCATGTACTCCAGCAAAACTCATCGGTTCCTCATTGGGTTTCTGAGCATTTGCCGCGTTATGTTTTCCCTCAGATAAGTATGCTTCCAGATTCCTGATGATGCTACGAGGGTTCTTCTTAGCAAATGTTTCTACTTCTGTAATGTACAAGGATATTGATATATTAAAAGCACATGTACAATAATTAATACAATTAGTGCTGGTCAAAATATCACAGTTATTCCACAATGTGTCATGTTTGATATGGATGTCAACGAGTATAAAATACATTGATTGTTAAAAATTTAACACCCATGACGACTGTGATCAATTGATGACCTCAGATATTCGTATAATCAACAACAGAGAGTTGAGTATTCTACAAAACATTTCTTTCAACATACAAATTATTCAACAATGATATCCCACCTTTAAGCACAAATCCGGAATCACGAATAGTCTTGTGTTGTTTTTTCCATATAAGGTAAAGATGTAAATAAGTACCGACAAAGAAATCATTGATTACGCCAAAGACCTGTTGCCGTCGGTTACATTCCCTAGAAGTGAGAAAAGGATAGATACATGAACCCTGCCACAGTACTGTATTCAGTATATGACCCTTGACCTTAATCACAGTACTGTCTACTTCACAGTATATGACCCTTGACCTTAATCACATTACTGTATTCAGTACATGATTATTACGAGGTATGATATGAATTGAGTACTATGATGATATTGGCCACATTGTAGGAGATGTTTATGTGATTTTAATCATACTACAAATGTGCACACTGTGTGGAATTCTTATGAAAATATTAAAGCACCAGACATTGGAGCATAACAATGTAAAATGTATTCTAACATGCGCTGTACAAAACCGTGGTATTTTAATAATAGTCTAAGAGTTTTTCTTGCTTCCAGTTATAATTTGGAGAAGGATAATAACAACTCAAAGAACTGATACGAGGTGAAGATTTAATGATCTCAGAGTAGTAGAAGATATTACACTATAGCAAGATGCCCCTATAGTTTCAGCATTTCATGTAAAATATACAAGTGCAAAAAACATTTTTTGTAACATGGTAATAATAAACACAAAATGTTAAGCCGATACCTAGGCAGGTTAGCTACAGTGTCTGGAGCACAACACACATTTTTTTTTTTTTTTTATGAATAAAGCCAGATTGGTAGCTGCAGGCAGCTGTAAATCAAAAATGGTAGTTTATGGCTGTCAAATTTACAAACATAATTTGTGCAAAATGTCCTTTAAATAATCTTATAATTGTGAATCAAAATCTCACAAGGTCTCATAAAATGTGAGATCTCATGAGATCACATGTGGAGCGCCCCCTAGTGTTTCATTACTTACTTTGACAGACATTCTTCTCGCAGTGCCTGGATTGAAATCCTTGTCATGTTAATGGACATCACACAAAAAGGAAAATTCTGAAATTGAAAACGTGGTTGGTTACATGGAAGTGAGGTATGTGGAGTTAATTCAACTCCAAATGACACAGGTATTTCATAGATAAGACACAGAACAGAAGTGAGTCGAGTAGCTATCTTTATTGTTTTCAAATATATGAACTTGAATTATCGTCCACATGCAGCATGGGAGCACTTTTTAATTGTATGAAAGGAGGAGATTCCAGCCAAGTTTAAGATTAATGTCACATTTGTCATACTTACTCATCAGGGCATTAGGAAATGAAAAAAATAAATTGGGGTTGCCAGAAAATTTTTGTGATACACGAGTCTGAAATATCATGGGAAATAGACTAAATTTGGTATTTTTTTAGTTCCTATTGTGAGATTATTTCTCAAATATTTGCTCAGTGACATAAGATTACAAAGTCAAACATTAATATTAATGATATGACTTTTGGTATTGTGAAAACATTTCAAAAAATTTACATATAATTTGAGTTATACCGTAACGAGTTTTCAGGGTGATAGAAGTTTTCCATTAGAGGCAGTCACCCATAATACATTGCATATATATGCAATAAGACCAGACTTTTTTTATTCCTTGTTTCTCGAGTTTTTATAAGGCAAATAAATAAAATTAATTCTTTTTTTCCATTAGATTTGTGTGATTCTCAAAGAATTGTTAAGTGAGATCGTTGATCGGAGAGAAGAAATGAAATAAAATGTTATTCCATGTATAATCTTGTTTCTCATCTGCGTGAGACTTCGATACTTTGATCATGATACTCCCACGAAAATGCAACTTGCATTTGTTGTGCGGCGGGCGCAAAAAAATGAAGATAAAAATATTTTTTTTTAGTGATTTTTTGCACTGACAATTCGGCGGGCGCGAGAAATTACGCTGAAATAAAATTTTATTTTTATTTCCATACATGGGTACAAACATTTTGATACAAACAAACTATATACAGTGTACACTTAGTAATTTTTAATTTTTCATAGTAACAAGAAAGTCAATTGCTGAACATCATGACATGAGACATTGTTTCAGTGAAATTGAATAGTCATTTCCATATTCAAAGTTTATGTTATTACTTTCCAACATTTGATAGCAATGTTAAAACATAAAAACGCCAGCAATGTTCCTAGGAATATTACAACATTGGAAAGGGTTGGCATCTGCTGTAAAAAATGCTCAGTGCTCTAGATCATAATGCCTGCTAGTTTGAAAAGGTATAATTATTATAACAAAACAACTATGGATGAAATAAACTTGAATTTAAGGTTCATGGATTTTAAACACTCAAATCATCAGGATGTGTGACCCATGAATGATTTTTAAAATTCAGGTCAATATCACTTACTTGCACCTCATTTAACGAGAGTCTATAAATATCACGAGCCAACGGTAGAGTTCTTGGATCCATCACAAAGTATAAAAGAGTCATTAAACTAAAATAGCCTGCCGCTCGGAGATCAGTTGCTGGATCTGATCCTGTGAAAAAAAAAAATATTGCATAAATTCCATAATATTGGGCAGATAAACTTCTCAAATTCAAATCTATACCTTTTATGTCGTCTACACATCAAAACAAACAAGACAAATATCACTCACATGTCTAACAACCATACAAATAATTCTGAAAATAGTCAGCCTTTTAGTTTCAAAGTTGAAAATATCAGTGTGATGTGGTCTTTAAGACAACATAAAACTCGAGATTGACCTGGTGTTCATTATAAGTCACACCAACTGTAATTACTTTTGAATTGTGACAATGCATGGCGATCAGGTGACAGGCTTCTTTTTCTATGATTCATTGGGATCGTTTCGTCAGAATTACATTGATGATCCCATTCATGCGATTTTGAACATTCCTTCTATTGTGCTCAAGAGCGGGCCTACTTTTTGCGTTTGGCAGCGTTTCCATTTATCAAATTTGCTAAATTTTGGCTTGAAGAAATGTTTTTATATAAAATATATAAATAAATAATAAAAAATATCTATGAGAAATATAGCGTATTTGAAAAAATCCCTGTGATTGAGGTGTAAAATTTTGCCTGTGGCTGATTACACTGTTATAAAATCATCCAGTAAAAAAATAACAAATAAAAATGGTATGATGATAAAGTTACCTTGGAAACCAATTTGTTCCCAATGACTGCCATACCTAGGACAGTCAAAAGTACTGCCTGTGAGTTTTCTATAAATAGTCTGTAAAGTTCTATTGTGAATTTGCTCCCCACTGTCCAGCGGACCTAAGAAATGAAAAAATAAGATTTATAAAATACTATTGTATATAAACAAAGTAGATATATATATATATAAAAAAAAGTAGAAATCTGTCTGTTTAACATAATTGTGACCAAGAGAAATGCACATTCACTAATCTTTATGTTCATGAGACATCCCTGGTCAAAATCTTATTTGTGTTATTAGTAATGCATGTGCCTATATAAACGACAGGTATAATGAGTTGTATTTTAAGGATATACAGTAAATGCAAATTTGGTTTTAGGTGTCCTTATACATGAAGATGTTCTTTGCGGGCGATTCAGTGAAAATAAAATCCACTGAATATTTTTCCCGTTTTTTACATTCAACTCATTAAAAATCATTGAAAATAAACTCCTTACAAAACACCCAAAACGTCTTTTCAGCAAAAATTTATTCCAGCTAAAAATTAAGTATTTTACAGTATATATAAAGTTCAAATAATGTTGATTACTGAAAATGTATGTGATTCTTATGATTAACTTGATGAACTATTAAAGTACGTATACAGGAAGACAATACAAGGCATATACATACACTGTGCTATAGCAAATATCAGGTTTCTTTCCTCATGTAAATTCCTATTCATCTTTGGAGGTCCGAATATAAGATGCTTGAATGCCGCAAACCCAGTCCTGTGTTGAGTTGGTTTGATTTTTTTCTGTGAATAAAATAATGTATAAAACAATAAATATTCAGTTTGCGCTGTAGACATAGTATGGAATCCATCGATATTTTGAGCTGCTGGCAACATTCGGGTTACGGTAAACATACATCAATAACGAGGATGCAGACCAAGATACAACGAGTATGTGGATTGCATTAACTGAAATGACTTATATAAGGTATATGTCCATCAGTTTTCAGAATTACTCAGTTTAATTAATGACTGTTCAGCTTATAAAGCAGCTCACATTTCACAGGAATGCTTGTGACAATAGATAAGCCTTGAATCTGGATTTGCAGGTGCTGAACAAACAACATTCGAAAGATGATTCAATAGTGAGGAAGAAAAACTGGAGAATAATTTAAGTAAGTTTTTAGCCATATGGAATAATTTGAGACATGTTTCTGAAAGTACCGTAAAATCTGTATTTGAAGCTGCAACCCTAATAAGAAGTCACACCTATTTTTTTTTGAACAAATGAGAATGAAAAAAAATCACAATTTCTCATTTGTGTGGATGCTCTAACAGAAAACGCATCCCCTCTATTGCATTGTACCATTTTAATAGAAATCGCTGCTTCAAATAAAGATTTTACAGTAGATCCTGATTTGCTGATTAAAACACCCAAATAATTGTTTTTAGAAACAATAAGTCAATGTGACCTTCAGAAATACAGTATCTGCGCCAATATACTTCAAAAGCCATTTCATTTGCTGTCTGCAACCCTTAATCTTTTTACAGACTTTCTCGCCCAAATTCTTCTGCACTTTTTTCTTATTTTCTTCAATATTTCTGGAAATGAACGCTAATTTTGGGGCCAAGAGACAAAATTTGAGTCAATGTTCAGTTTTTATTCAAAAAATTAGCTATTTTTGTTCTAATCTTCTGAAGGAGAGTACAGACTATAAATGGGACTATTTTGTGAATTTGTGATGAAAAGTAGGAACTGGTGGTAAAAAGGTTAACACTATCTACCTCAGCTATATAAAGTACATCAGATCTTACCATGTATGAACTCATATCCGCTGTCTGGAAATAACCTAATACTTCATTAAATGAGATCATTTTGGATCTGTTTGGTTCTTGACCAGAACCTAGGAAAAAACAATAAATTATTAGAATAGAAGAGAGCAAATATAATTACCATATCTCATTTACACATGTACTAATCTAGTATAAAGCATTTTGATTTTATGATTGACAAATTTTAGTGAATTACGCAGGTCAGTGAAAATCCCCAAATTTTGTAACAGTGCAAATTACTATGCAGATAATCAGTGACTTTGTTTTCACAAATGTCATAAATTCATGAAATTTTCTAGCAGCAAAAATTAAGCAGTCTACAGTAAATCACAAACACTGTCCCCAGAACACCTTGCACCAAATATCTGAGATTCAATATTCACACACAGAATATCAATATAATATTTTATTTTCGTCATTGTATGTGTCAGTTTGAAACCTACGCCTATGTTTTTGTTTGCAATTTTCAAATATGGGAATAGTGAGCGATATACAGTAAAACAGATTATGTTTGTTTTTAGTTTTAGAGGATGTTTTAACCTTAATTTAACACTGATTTTTTATCTGCCCTGGGGTCATTCAAAAATTGTAGCAAATTTTTATTCATGTTTGTCTTCGTTATGAAAATGACCAAATATTAGTAATTAGCTACGAAACAAGCTTTATCAAGACAACAAAATTTCCATTAAACTGATGCTAGGTATCCACTAACAGTATGTTGGATAGTGAAATGTTTAACCAAACAAAACATGTTACATAGTCACCACATAGAATGCATTAAAATATAAACACAACATATTTTGCATGCTCTGTTTATACATGTACTTTGTATGGCACCAATATCAGATATGATGCGACAAAGCCGGCCTGATTTTAGTAGAAATAAACAAGATATTGAAAGCGGAGAATAATTGCTCCATCTATGAGATAAATTATAAAGAGTTTTGTAAAATCTGTATTAAAAGCTGTGGCTTCTATTAAAGCAAAGGGATTCGTTCTTGTGTATGCACAGGAATTGAATCCTAATCAACAAAAACTTATGATAAAAATGCAAAGGCTCATGGGTAGATGATTGTTTGTAAACAACGACACGCTATGGCCATCTGCCGTATGCGCAGGTGACGACTCACTCGCTTTAAAATGGTGAAATGGTAAAATGCAACAGAGGGAATGCAGATTCCATCTTCCCATATGATAAATGGTGAATTTTGAGTTTACAATTGCATTAAATAAATAGGTGTGACTTCTAATAGTGATGCAGGTTTTAACACAGATTTGACAGGTACAAACAGTGAATGAGTTGATAAAACACTATAGCTGTATTCACCTGTTTCATCAAGGCCTGACGTCATGGAATGAAAACAAACACAAAAGATGATTAGCATACATAATGAGCAGAATGAGACATAAGACATAGGTTGCTCAATCCAGTTTCACAAAATTATTTGGAATCTTTTTATATTTTGTATGTATGACCTTGTATATTGCTATACAAGATGAAAAGTAATATTGGGGGTATGAACCCAAGTTTATGAGATAAACTTGATATTACTGTATGCAGAATACGGAGTTAATACATGGGACTTTATGGGAAACAAGTAAAGCATGAACTGTCCAATAAAAAATAATCTTCTGTCTGAAAATAAAAATAGGGGGTACGGACCTATTTTAAAAAATATAGTTGTACAAGTAACTCGCCCTATGCTAACACATGGGAGATAGAGCATGTTCTCTTGGGAAAATGCCTGTGCATCAACTTCGATCCAACTACGTTCAGGAAACCGTATTGAGCAACCTTAACCAGATAAATTGATAGTGTTAGTAGAATGGTATGTTGATATTACAGAATGAACACGCAGTGTTATGAACACTTAGAGTACGTCAATGATGTCACTTCAATAAACCACTGATATATAACTGTATTTCAAGAAAGTTTCTAGTACTGTAAAATCTGTATTAAAAACCACGGTTTCTATTAAAATGGTACAATGCAACAGAAGGGATGTGGCTTCTGTGCTCTACATCTATACATCTGATAAATTGTGAATTTTTGGTTCTCAATTGTTCAAAAAAGAATGGGAGCGACTTTTGTTAGGGATGAGACTTCTAATACAGATTTTATGGTTGTGGTTATTTCAGTGAATTGGGTGATTTGCTTAAAGCAACACTGTTGTCAAAAATGCTTATGTATAAATTCTATTGTTCTATAATCATTGTTCTGTTCTCTGATTGATGTTTACGATCGACACTCAGTTCAAATCATAAACATTGCTCATGATAAAACTAAAGTTCTCTATTGCCACAAAAAAATCTTTAATTAGGACTATAAGCATGAAACATAATTTTGACAATTGTTTGAATTTACTCAGTGACACTTGCTTTTAACCACCAGACTTTCTCGCCCAAATTTTCCGCACTTTCTTTCTTATATTCTTCAATATTTCTGGAAATGAACCCTAATTTTGGAGCCAACAAACAAAATGTTAGTCAATTTTAAGTTTTTACTCTTCTGAAGGAAAGTGCAGACTATAAACAGGACTATTTTGTGAATTTGTGATGAATAGAGGGAACTGGTGGTAAAATGGTGAATGCACACCTGATTTATAGCAGATGTCTACATACTGGCTACATTCAATACTGTGTGAGCACTATGCACATGCTGACAGCGATACAAAATGTTGTATTGCTGACTTTTGACATTTCAAGTGATATAGTGTGTACTGTAATTAATAAAGCAGCTACAGTATTGGCGAGAAATCTGCCTTGCCAATATTAAACCGAACATCACTGAGCAGTTTTGTGGATTCAGTTGTAATGGATTTTTCAGTCAATCCTGCATGCAGGATTCTCTGTTTGGTAATTAAAGATGGACTTATATTACAAAATTTAGATTTGATGTGAAACATTTTTCATTAAGATTAGTCTGAGATGAACACCACACTCTTGAGGTGTTTTCTGTATAGCCATTGAAGTCCGTCCATTTTGAATTTCTAGGATGACTTGATGATTTTTACTTGTCTTACCAATGTGAAAATCAAACATTTCGTACTTCTTACGTTAGTAGTGTTTAGTACGCACATAATGCAAAATTCAAACAGAAATGCATGAAAGGATTGTAGTAAAGACGGTAAATAACTAATAATAAATGGCACAATATATTTCCGATCAGTATGAATGCCATAATTTTGATTTTTAGTAAAGGGCTTCCAACTAAGTTTTGCCGACAATACAACAGACTATAGTTGTCTATTTTTTTGAATCCTGCTTAATATTTGAGTTAGGTAAATAGCTTCTTGTAACCCCAACCCTTTCTATACCCCAATAAAACAAGATCTCCAGTCTGTGACCTATGAACTCTGACCCCAAACTGACCTGGCTGTACTGTCTCTAAGGCTTCCCATTCTTCATGTGCTTTTTGTAATTCAGTTGGTGGTTGGTTAACTGTTTCCTCCTCTATTAT
This sequence comes from Saccoglossus kowalevskii, assembly GCF_978046115.1. Taxonomy (NCBI): domain Eukaryota; kingdom Metazoa; phylum Hemichordata; class Enteropneusta; family Harrimaniidae; genus Saccoglossus; species Saccoglossus kowalevskii. The sequence continues at coordinate 10,527,773 of NC_140650.1, read as the reverse complement.
GACTGCTCCATTTAAAACACCATTACTTTGCATCGATGAAGCCTGACATAAAAAATTTATATCAAAAATAACATGTATACAGATTCAAAACTCTTCTACCTTATCATGAATCACAGAAACAGATGTGATAAATGAGGTGGCACCTGTTCAATGGCAATATTTGTGTAAATGTGGTGTATATACACATGTCTAACACATATAATAATAATAAATTTATTGCATCTTTAGAAATAGTTTCCATTGGTTGACAGCAATAAAATGACAGCAATGAAATATATATAATACTAAAGTAAAATGTCAGTTATTGCTATAGGATATAATGTCAGAATGACGTACAGTAATAGAAAATCAAAAAATCATTACCTCTTGGTAATAGAGCCAATACAATATAGGTACCCATAAAATGAGAACATGACTGCGTAGCGTTGTTTATCAGGCTGTGTTTAAACCTACTCATTGCCAAGGTCAAATTTTGTTACTTTTCACAAAATAAGATAATTTGAATTTATTCCAAAATCATAATCAATATTTGTAGTTATAGGAATTAATGTCCAAAATTAACAAAACAATTATAGAAAAATACAAGAAAAAGTGGAAAAAATTGTGCACCAACTTGAAAATTTAGCAAGAAAAATGAGGACACCTAAAGAATGAAAAAAGATGCTCAAATACAGCCAACTAAAAATTATTTTGTACAAATCAATTTCTGAAAACAGTGCCCTCTATGGTTGTATTTTTTCCCAGAATGCTCTACAGGATGTAGAAGTTATTTTAATTTTGCCAAAACACATTTAGTCATATATTTAACACTTTTCAAGATAAATAATATTTTGATTTTGAAGTGCCCTCCAATATACCTTCAGTACAATCTTTAGAAACTGTTTAACAAGAAACTTGCCTGATGAGGTGGCTCCTGACGTGGCAAGGCCAGAACTTCTTCTTTAGCAGGTTTCACAGTTGACATTGATTTGCTATTGGCTGTATTCTCCTAATAATTTTAATAAATTAGTTGATACATACTGTCAGTAGACCAAATCACAATGTAGACTTTTCTTATCAGTGGATTAAACCTAAGTTTTGTTCACAATGCAGTGGTTCATGTTTTATGATGTGTTTACAAAATGACGGACCAAATCTTCATGATACTGCATGGGGTTTTTGTTATTTCTCTTAATATTTTTGCATTCTAAAAAGTTTCTACATGGTGTTGGATGTCATATACTGGCATTTACAATGATGATCAAGTATGTATATTTTGTTAGGTTAACATTTGATGTCAACAATTTCACATCAAAACAGAAACAACAAATTTGTCAACTTACTAACTGCGCTGAATTCTTCTTCACTACATACTTGTTTTCTATTGCACTCGGTGGTTCGGGCACCGACGACATAATATTAACCTGTTGTAAAACATTCAAAAATCAGATGTTAATTCACCAAATCTATGCGTGTTTGGAGATCAACATTCATCAAAAGTGATACATGGGAAAAACAAACTGCATGGTGCTGAATCCCTACAAAACAAAAGTTTCTTCATGGGAAATTTTTAAAAGAACAAAGACTTAATCTCATAACATGAAATAGTCCGTTAGTTCAAGAGTGAACAAAACAGAAATGAGTCAGCAACCCTCAATCACAACTTGAAACAATAACATGATGTATAATGTAGTTGTTGTAAATTTGATTATGATCAGTCAATGTACGTCAGAGACATGTTTCTAGAACAGCATTTGCATTCAGCAATTCAGAATCCAATCTAAAGTTCTGATATATGCTTAATATATGTACCAAGATGAACAATGGCTGCCAGTTATAAATTATATAAATCCGATCTGAAAAACAAAATGACATGCATCAAAGTCCCATATTTCCAATGTTTGCATGATATCCATACACACATGACCAAAATCTGGTTCTGGAATGGAAGAAATGCCTGATTTTGATGACTTTTTAACATTGAAGTAGCCGCCATTCATAAAACAAACTGACTTGTATACGTATCCTAAGATATATGATGTGTGTGTGTGTGTGTGTGTGTGTGTGTGTGTGTGTGTACTTGGATTGCTATATGTTGCGAGGACAAAAATACAGATATATAGCTACTTCCGAGGACATACACACCTTCCGAGGACCTTTTTCATAGTCCTCGGAAAACATAATTTATATTAATAGTTAATTCGATTATTAATACGTTTTGCGTAGCTTAGGTTTAGTATCGAGGGAAGGTATGGTTCACGTTATATTAATATTAATATAATTATACCATACCTTACCCCGATACTAAACCTAAGCTTCGCAAACATTTCTATGTTCAGTCACGGGATATTCAACTCTTGTTTAATTAAACTTAATTAAAATGCAATTCTCCATTGTATTGCATTGTAATTGAGTTTAATTAAACTCCAATTAAAACGCAACCCTATATAGGAACGCGTTTTAATCGAGTTCATATCGCAACTATATTAAAAGTTAATTCAACTATATTAAAAGTTAATCCAATGGAGTCCTCGGAACATATTGCAATACAAGTATGTGTGTGTGTGTGTGTGTAGTTTGAATGTGATTGGCTGAGGCATGTATGAGATTAACGTCAGAAAGAATAAACTGATGGACAGACAGGTCAATCCATAGGTCCCTCCTATCTTTGGACTGTGACAGGAGTGTTATCTTATATGCTGTGTATTTGTATATTCGTTTTGCTATTCTGAAATTGTGAATGCCCATGAAACAATGCTCCATTCGATACACAGTTTAAATGATGAAAATGTCTTTGATTCAAACATTAGTATGTCTCACGTAGTCAAAAAAAAAGTTGTTTGTCCACAATTTTGACGTACACAATACAAAATTAACGTTTGCCCGTTCCTCCCCAAATTATACGACTTACTTTTGCTGTTTGTCAGTTTTTTCAGTTTTATTGATGTACCCTAATAATTTATAAACCAACAGTGACTCAGGCATCTGCTTTATATTCAGCCAAGATGATGATGACTAATAGTTTATCTAAGTTGAAAAGTGATCAGATAAACATATGAGTCTCAACAACCATCCCAAAGTACTGTTTTCTAAGAGTTTTCACCGTGATGGTTGGCGTGTGGTGAAAATGTCCAGATGTCCACCCCCGAGAATACATGTACCTTTCTTCAATCAATGATATTTGTAAGGCTGTTTCAAAAAAAAGAACACAATAGATTTTTTTTTTTGGCCATAATAAGGTAATAAAGAATACAAGTACACTCACCTCATAATTGTTGACTTGTATGTCTGTTGTTGTAATGTTCTGATATGCTTTTATTCTATCAGTTGAACCATTGACATTCTGACATTGTAAACAAACTCAATAAGTTACCAAAAAAGTGTTATTTTGAAACAGAAATGAAAACGGCATATATTTCAACAAACTCAAAAAACAGATTGGAATGCACAATAGAATGAAGAAACCCAAAGCATAAAGCCTGTGTTATGAAGCGTGGAAATCAATATCTATGCAACAATGTTTAAATTCCGATAGTCGTACCATACGCTATTGGCAGTATCACCTGTTTATTGGTACTAGTATATATATATGCAACGTATTATATTGTATGAATATATGTCAAGTTCAACTACGAGGCATGGATCTGTAATTTCCACTTCACTCCGATCAACTCAAATAGTTTATCGATTACAAAGTACATGTATTTGGGGGTTGTCAACGAACACTGACATACTTCCATGGTATTCCCATTAAGTATGTATATTTCATCTATTGTCCAATGGATTAACAGAGAATAAATCTCACACATGACAAAATGATTTCAGTGCATCACTCTGAATATTGTGAAAACCAAGAGTATTGGTAGTTACATAGGTACCTTATTACTACAATAATTGATTGACCTGAGTTAACGTGAAGTGTATTGTTCTCACCTGCTGGCTTGAATCATTTTCTTTGACAAGGTATTTGCACATGTCAGGAATTTCATCATTGGGAATCGTCTCCTTCACGGTTGTCACATCATCAAAGATTAGATCAAACTCATCATCGACAGCATTGCTAAGCAAAATAGGATTAAGGATTAGATTAATCTTAAATCCTAAACCAATATATATATATATATATATTCACATCAAGAATGCCTAAGCATAAGCAACTGCTGTGATCTATGATAAAAAAAATGCCATTTGCAGTCATGCGAATTGAGCGATGATCACATAGCTGTAAAACAAACATTCCTGAAAGCGTGTAAGACAAAGAACTGGAATGGTTTCATCCCAGAATGTTGCTTTTTATAAGCTTTTGAGTGATTTCCTTGTTTTTGTAGTCCTGAATATAGCAATTACCATACTATTTTCTGTTTCTGCAATTATATCTTTTTTTTTTTTGTTAACTGACAAATGTCCATGACATTCTGCAAGGTTACCAGTCAATAGACATACATATACATGGAGCTTTGATGAGATGTTCATTTCATATCAACATACATGGTTAAGAAAGTAGCACAATCCTTAATCACATCCATGATCTTTTGCTACAGACGCCTTGATTGCTTTGTCAATTTTACAACATTCTTGGCTAAAAGTGCATTATTTTGACGATTACAAATACAAAGTAGACCAGCCTGTTAATAAATCATAATTATTTTTGGTAACATTCAAAATGTCGACTGTGCACTGTGCTTCATTGTAAAGTGTTTGTCACTGTGTGATGTTGCAGGAGCTTCATTAAAGCTGAGTCAATTTCTTAGTGTTAAAGCAAGTGAAGACATCATACACATAAATTGTGCACTGTTTTCTTGTCAAGTAATACTGTGGAATACTTTATTTTCGCTGGAATTAATTTTCGCTGAAAAGGCTATTTGGGCATTTTGTATAGAATTTATTTTCAATGATTTCTGATGAGTTTATTGTAAAATATAGGAAAATGTATATTCGCTGGATTTTATTTTCACGGAATCATCCCTTCAGCGAAAATAAATTCCAAGCGAAAATAAAGTATCCTACAGTAAAATAACTGACTGGATGGATATTTATATTTTGATAATTTTTTTGCATTTAGTTCATTATTGTTTGGGGTAGGCCATTAGAATGACAACTGTCAGCGTTTAATGGTTACAGTATGCTTTTCGAAGGACACTTCAGCATTCAGTAGTTAGGGTATGTTATTTGAACAACACACCTCAGCACTCAATGGTTACAGAGCCTTATTTGAAAGACACACATGTCGGCATTCAGCGGGCATTAGTTTGTATGTATCCAGTTGCCAGTGTGTATTAGAAAACAAAGACTTCATAAAGTTTATAATATTTTATAAATGCTAAGACTATTATGTTTCTGATTCCAGATGTGAAGCATGTAGTACACAATATGGTTACAAGTAAACACATTTGTTTCATAAAAGAAACATTTCAATATTTATGAATATGCCACTTCTAAAACTTTTTCCCACCATAATTCCTCGTAAAATAGAAAACGGTCAATTAGAGAAGCCATTAAAAACAGAATGATACACGAGCTGTTTATGAGTTATAAATAGACACATCCTTTGCTGAAAGTTTCCACAGATAGCTGCATTGAATGAGATAATAGGGTGTCAGCAAGTAAACAATAAATTACCCTAAATGACTTTAAAGAGACAACTGAAACTATTGTTGATGGATGACAATGGCAAACAATAGAGTTATTACATGGCTGACTCGATTGTGTAATGTTGCATACCATCACTCTAATAGCCTTGGCTCTCTAGAGAATACTGTGAAATACTTTTGCTTCGAACTAATTTTTGCTATTTTCGCTGAAGGAGTGATTCAGTGAAAATAAAATCCGGCGAATATACCTTTTTCCCTGGGCCCATATTTCACATTCAACAGTATTTTAGTATATTTAAGCAGGGCTTCCACTAATAGTAAAATAGTTTCAGCCACGGTGACTCATACAGTGCTATCTTACTGACAAGTTTAGCAGGGAGAAGAAATATTATGAAAGATTATGTAGTAAATATACATGTACTAAAGTAACGTTTGCATATTAAACAATATCTTACCCGGGGGTCTATTTCAACATATGGGGATGCTTTTAAATGATTTTTTTAAAATAATTTACATTTTTAAAAGTACTTTCAACCATTGGTAGCAAAAGTTACAGAAAGTATTGCTACTGGTGACTGGTGAAGCCATGCATAAGCGATTAAAGCAAAAATAATTAACAAAGCTGGATTACAGTTTGTAAAGATATTAAATCAATAAATCAACACATGGCTGAGCTAGAGTTCAGTGCACTAAAGCACATACCACAGCAGATTTAATAACATTTCAACTAATCTTTAAAAAAGAACTAAAAAAAGAACTAAAAATAGAAGGAGGGAGGATGGGTTTAAAGGTGATTAAAATTGTTTGTTTAAAAAGAATTTAATATGATTTTTACCATTGTGTATGATAGTATTAGTGCTCAAGATAAGATTTAAATTTATCTTATATGTTTACATATCAGATAGACTCAATTGTGTTCAGGAAAGGGAGGGAACAGTGCTTAGCACGGGAATATACAAAATCTTCAGTCATTTTAACTACTGTATGATTGCTCAGTATAGTAGATAGGAAGGTATACATGTTAGTTTTACGGTTATAAAACAATACCAAAGAAAGTTCAAGTGCAGAATGCAGAATAACACAGAGTCTCATCGTTAGTTTTTTTTTATCATGAACAATGTTCGTACAGGTTCTTGCGTTGATTGTCATGTCGGGAATGGCATGCTGAAATAGTTATGAATATAATAGTACCGGTAAATCGTCCAAATTAACATTGAATACAATTGCATTTTTGATGCTTAGCCTGAGCTAAGCATTCACGCATACTTCGTTAGCTCATGTTAAGGGTCTGGACTGGGTCTTAAAAACAGGACAGATTTAATCCATACTTAGCATTTCTTAGCCCAAGCATTCACACGTTTTCTTAGCACATGCTAAGGTATTTGACCTCTAAGCCCGTGCTAAGGAGCTGTGCGTGAACGCTATTAGTTTGCAATTTTTTACTCAGTCAAACAGAGATAACATTGGATACTGTGCTTGACAGAAAATAATAGCTTTTGTAATTCAGATGTGCAGAAAACTCACAACCAACCCACACACATTTGCTTCATTTTAAAATGCCCTCAGTGATCATCTGTCATCGAAAACTTAACATTTGGCAATGCTTTCAAAGTGAACAGACTGTCAATCATGTCAGTTGAGTGCTGACTTTCAACAGCGCTACAATGTGTTTCTTTGAGACTTGATCAAGTAGTTCATATATCTATACTTAAAGTAATGTATTTATTTGTTGCATACACAGGTGCACGAACAGTGGCGGATCCAGTAGGGGGGCCGTGGCCCACCCCAAACGCATGCCGATTCATATCATCTGGATTATGCATAGCTTCTCTGCCATTTTCGCTCCGTAATGTTAAGCGAAGCTTGCCCCCCCCCCAATACATTTTGCTGGATCCGCCACTGTGCACGAAAGCAACAACAAAAACCTGTTTTTAACGTAGACGTTTGTTCAGATTTTTATTTGTGTAAAGCATTCATCATTTTTACTGTAGTAAGATGACGTACGTGTTTTGTATATTTTGAAAGTACACAACAATACAAATATCCCTTCTCAAATACTAGTTGAGTTCTTCTTTTACAAAATCCCATTTTTCTATGAAAACACAACAAAAGAAAATCATCAAAACAGCAACTCACAGATACCCCCCGGTAGTATAATAAGCATTGGCCCATTGTACCACCTGGTTCGACATTGTTAATGTTTGTTTAGATTTAGAGTAAACAAAAACGTAAACAAAAATCTCACTAATAAAAACAAAACAACACATTTGGACATTATGAATCAATGTAAACTGTGGAGAGATCACACAATACGCTAGTTTTTAAAATATTAACCTGCTGCAATACGCAACCAACCAGTGGTCCCGTCGCCGTAGTGTAATACACTACGCCGTACAGTACAGCTGATCGCTACAGCAATCTAACGCTTCGCAGCTTAAGAATGGACGATATGTCTCGTTTCGTGGTGTTTGGCGAGCAGTGCTTCTATAAGAATCAGCATCGGTCTTAACAAAATGCAAGAAAATAACTAGAGCAAGGAATTATAGACAAATCATATGAAATAATCTCGATTCTCACCTGGCTTCCGCCATTTTGAAGAATTTGTCCCCTGGTTGACCTTTTTCGTATGCCCTTTAAGTTGCCGACATTAATCAATACACTGTCTTTACACCCACGTTACATTAATACTTGTCTACCGCTTCTTTAACATTTTAAAGTTCAGATTTGATTACAATTCGTATATGAGCAATTTGTTTATCAGTGGCACAGTGTTTGAACTTTTTACAAATAACAAATCAGGGAGTATTTACTAGTTTTCCGTGTCCTAGGGAGTTTATCATTAATTAAAATGGCGCTGTGTATGTTTCAACTTCGTGCTTCTTCAGTTATATTGAAACATCTGCGTAATGTTCGCGTGTGTCGGACGCAATCGTCACAGCGCCCACAAAGGACAGCACAAGGTGGGAATATTGCTTCATAACATTTAGACTGTTCATTGATGACCATGAAAAACAGGGAGTTCAATTTCAAATTTAGGTGACCTGTCTAGCTCTACTAATGAGCACTGTTCCTTTCACATTTATGCTTAGTAATAGTAATATTTATTAGACGCATACAATCTTTAGGAAAGAATAAAAAGAGTGTTACAAAAAGAGAATTGAAAAAACCATAAACTAAAAAAAATCTTATTCTTAAAATATAAAACAAATTAAAAAAAATAAATAAATAAAAATTAAGACAATTTGCAACCAATGATGAATACATAATGGAGAACACCTTGCTTCCAGGACTTTATATGTGATACTGTTATATTGAAACTTTTGTATTGCATGTGTGGGTGTGAATGTGTGCTTCAGATTGAACCGTTCCTAAGTTTCTGAGCTATATATCTAACATTCCTTGGCTGGCTGCATTCAGATTTTCCCCATGTATACTACTTCAGAAATTCATTCCAGTTCAGTTTGCATTTTGTCTGCTATTCTGCAGCAAGAGTTGTCAACACATTTTATCATACCCACTTACCATATAGAAATGTTAATATAGTTAAAATAATCTGTTCTTATTGCCAGTATTATTATCTACATCCATCCCAAGAGCAACAAATGATGAAGTAACAGCTCAAGAGGTGAAAGATATGGTAGGTGATTTTTAGTGTGTGTACACATGTAGTCAAAATAAGTACAAATAATTATAGTAAAAATAAATTCAGAACACATTTATACAATTTATAAATTATTAAATTTAACAATTTATAAATTATTAAATCTGCTTTTAATGAGAAAAAAAATTTCCACGCTGTCTAAAGAAATTCAGACTTTTCTTAGTTTACTGATATGAATCATAAGATATGTTTATATGCAATCAATATACCCTTACTACATCAAATTAATATGAAATTGGCCTTGTGTCAAAACCATATAACCTGTCATATTTTTCTGTTTTACATGAGATGTTTTACAATGTAGACACAAATAAGTGAAAATATTGATTGTATTTCATTTGTGTATAAATGGATATTTGATTATGAAAGCGAGCATTCCTCGCAGTGTTGTCATATTCTAATTGCATCGCTATTTTGTTACACGAATCCTACAAATATACTGGTACTATTCTCTTACAGCCTCTCACTGAGATTGAAGATCCTTATAAATCTGAAAAGGAACTTTGTATTTTATGTAAAAATAACATTGAAGTCAATTACAAAGTAAGTTACTGTTTGCATGAATGTATGGTTGCATATGATGCCACTGCGATATTTCTCTCATATTCAGCATGTTAAAGTTGTATTCTGGACAAAACTTTGTTGAAAGCTCTCTCTATTTAGAGTAATTTTGTGGGGAGATTCATTTCAATTATTGATCTTTTATTCATAACCATGTTTTCTTCGTATTTCATTTTTTGCATGTAATGCTATGAGAAACTAGCACACCCAGTTGTAATTTGGCCAATATGTGTTCCGAACGTCGGAGTAAACACCGTATTCGTAATCGGGCAATGAGAACGCCTCCCGCCCTACAAATTGTTACTTGACGCGATATTGGCAATTGGCAACATTGTATGTTTTTGCGCTCGTTTTGAGCAGTTGCTTTCCAGTTGTTTACGAGTTAACATCTGTATTACGTTGTTGTTGAAGAATAAACGAGATTGAGTTCCAGTTACATGACGTGTCCGTTTCAGTGTTCACTTCCGTGACTGAGAAGACCCGAACCTCACCCTTCCCCCACATTTTTGGTGCCGAGACCAGGATTTCTCATTTCTACGGAGAAGCAAGTACTCTACAACGATGTCTGATCCAGGAACGTCATCGGGGACTGATGCCGCAACAGCACAGCCCAACCCTCTCTCTGTCAAGGGACTCAAGCTCACTCGTCGTATTCAACGCAGTTTGATGACAAGAACATTTAACAAAATCACTCCTAAACTACAACAACTGTCTAACGAAGTCGAGAACGAATTAAAAGAAAGCCTCTACCGAGAAATCAACTCTCTTTCTCAAGTTTTGAACGATCGGTTTGTTGATCTACGTAATCTCGACAAACAAATTCAGCAACAAATGCAGTTGGAGCAAGTCAGCGACGAAGACTACGAGAATGAATGCACAGAATCGTGTGACTACATTGACGATCTCGTCATCAAGAAGGACCAAGTTGAATACACTATCTCGATAGCGAAACCGCGAGTTCAAAGTAGTACCGTCGCACCGCCCGTTAACCCCTCATTTCGCGCCAACGAACTCCAAGCAAACGCATCGCCAAGAAGAACAGTAAATCTACCCAAACTTGAACTGCAAACTTTCTCCGGAGATACTCTGTGCTGGACGAGTTTCTACGATACATTTAATGCCGCTATCCACAGCGATGAAAGCCTGTCTAATGTGCAAAAGTTTACTTATTTGCGCAGCCTACTACAAGATGAAGCCGCTAGATCCATTGAAGGACTCGAACTCACTAACGATAATTACATCGATGCTCGGACTTTACTAGAAGAACGATACGGCGTGAAACAAGCCATCATCAATGCACACATCAAAGCATTATGGGAACTACCTACACCAGCGAACAACACAGCGAGTCTTAGACATTTCTACGACACGATTGAAACGCATGTTCGTGGACTTAATTCGCACGGCAAAGATGAAAGCGCATATGGAGAATTACTTATACCGTTAATTTTGGAGAAATTACCCACTGACTTTCATCGTACGCTATACCGCATCCGGGGAGATACACCGTGGACACTTCCCGATTTACGTAAGGCTATACTAACTGAAATTAAGGTAAATCATATTGGTGACTTTGACAATCATACTCGACAGACTCCTACCATAGCCACCTTCCATACATCAACGAGAGGAGGCGAGAGAACCGCTCCGCCATTTAATACCAGAGGTGGCCGAAGATCGACTACACGACAGACTTACTCCTCTCCTCCATGTACCTATTGTAAAGGGGGTCATACCCCAAACGACTGTGTAGTTGTCTCTGATTTTGATTCACGACTTGACATAGTCAAACGCAACAAGTTATGTTTTAACTGTTTGGGAAATCATGTCGTCAATAACTGCAGGTCGAAGTATTCGTGTCGCCACTGTCAAAAAAAACATCACACCTCCTTGCATGACAAAAGTAAAGACAAGGAAATAACAAACCGTTCACATTCCAATACATCACATTCTTCAAATAAAAACACTCACGTTAAAACTACTTACACCTCGGTGCCAGGGAGAGGTACACTGGCTCACACTTGCAATCACACCGATTGCTCATCGACACTGGTTAACGAGAATCCTACTGACCCGAAAGTCAGTAACAATTCGGCTGTATTTCATTCAAATTCCGGTAATGTTGGCTATTCACAGAGACCTGTACTACTCAAGACTGCCAAAATTAACGTTTCTTATGACAATAACATGACTACTGCTACTGTACTATTTGACGAGGGTGCCAATAGAAGTTTTATAACTGAAAACCTTGCTAGCAAAATTGCAATGAACACGACTAATCCAGAAATAATTGCCCTTTCAGCTTTTGGAAGTAAACAAGCTGAACGACGTATACTACAAAGTGGGACATTGAATTTACACGCATTAGACGGTACTGTATCACAAATGAACGCTTTGCTGATACCTGAAATTTCTGCTAATATGGAAAACTATGTCACTAGTGATTTACTAGAATTACCACATTTAAGGGACCTAGTACTCGCCCACCCCATTAATGACAAAGAACCTAACTTTGACATTGACATACTTATTGGTGCCGACTATTACTGGCAATACGTAACTGACAGGGTCGTTCGAGGAGACGGACCGACTGCTGTCATGTCACCATTTGGTTACCTTCTTTCAGGACCTAAGCCTTGCGGAAATACCTCGTCTACAACCAACATGCTACATGTACTGATAAACATGCCTTCGCCAATAAAGGAAATTGTAGATGAACACTCTATAGCTATACCGCGAAAAGTTGAAATGAACACCGCCCCTACATTATACACACGCGAATCGTTACGACCGGTCAACGAGGGGTCATCGAACGCCGCGCCACCAGCCGCATCTACGCACTATGAACGCCGATCGTCGCAACTTGATAACGGTCCCTCCGATCACGAAACCGAGAACAATAACGCAAACTCTGCAAGTCGCATTACTAACTCTGAACTGCATGTCTACAATGTATGTGAAACCTCTGAACACTCCCCCAGTCTAAGCGATGACGTCATTACCAATGAGAAAACCCCTACTGACACAGTAAATATTAACAACACGCAGCTAGACGAGACACTTTTACGTTTCTGGGACCTTGAGTCAATAGGCATACGAGATGACCCAGTGTGTTATGATATTACTACTGACAACCATGAACAATATAAACAATATTGTGCTACTCATCTACGCAGAGAAGGTAACACATTTATTGCCAAGTTACCTTGGAAGAGTGATCATGCTCCACTACCTACTAATTACTTAGTGTCTTGCAACAGAACACGCACCATGATTAAGAGATTAACGCCTGAACTTATTCAAATATACGATCGCATAATTAAAGAACAATTACATGCCGACTTCATAGAAATTGTCACCGACGATGATACCGAATCAGGACATTATTTACCCCATCATCCAGTGAAAAAGAACTCTGAAACAACGCCGATACGTATAGTATATGACTGTAGTTCCAAAGCTAATGGCAACCCAAGTTTGAATGACTGCTTGATGGCAGGTCCACCACTACTTAATGATTTGACTAGTATTTTACTGCGTTTTCGTGCAAACCCCATCGCGTATACAAGTGACATTGAGAAGGCTTTCCTTCAAATACAAATCGACCCTGATGACAGGAAATTCATAAAATTCCTGTGGTTGTCGGACGCAAACAACGTTAACTCCGAGTTCATCACACTACAATTCAAAACAAATCTCTTCGGAGCGCGAAGCAGTCCATTCATACTCAACGCAACTGTACGCCACCTACTTGATGAAAGCGACGATGATGTCACTGTGAATCAACTACGCAACGACCTATACGTTGACGACGTCGTCTCCGGATCAACCACCGCCGATGAAGCATTCTGTTTTTACAATAACGCAAATAAACTTTTGTCTACCGGTAACTTCAACCTACGTTCTTGGTCGACAAATTGCCGAGAACTGGGTGATGTTGCGCGGAGCGACAACAAGATACAACCTACACAAACAACTGGCGTACTGGGTATGTTATGGGACACTGAGGCTGACACGTTAACATACAAACCTATTTTTGACCAGAAAGACTCAGCAGAAACTGCAACTATAAATAGTACATCACGTGACCCCGTTACTAAGCGACGAGTAGTCAGCGAAACTTCTCAGTTGTATGACCCATTAGGACTCCTGTCGCCGATAACTGTTAAAGCAAAACTGTTCGTGCAAGAACTATGGAAACAAAAACTTGAATGGGATGACGTTATTTCCCCCGAAATGACGAATAGATGGTACGAAATCCGCGATGATTTGCAAGCTGCAACTGGGATGATATACAACCGGAAGTATTTTGAAACTACGAATAACTTGAATAAACATTGTGAATTGCATCTTTTTGCAGACGCGAGCTCGCGTGCATATGGTGCAACTGCCTATATCAAAAAGGACAATGTCACATCTCTCATCATGGCGAAGAACCGAATTGCGCCCACAAATCAAACTACTATGACTATACCAAGATTAGAACTGATGGCCTTAGTTACCGCTACCCGACTAAGTAAATTTGTGAAAGCCGCACTCCGTGATAAGTATATTATTGACAATATAACATTTTGGTCTGATTCTCAGATTGTGCTGTACTGGTTAAAGTCTGACAAGAAATTGCAACCATTTATTTCTAATCGAATACATGAAATAAATGCTGCAGAGGGAACATATCGATACGTTCCTACCAAGTCAAACCCAGCTGATTTACTAACCAGAGGTATTAACTTTATTGACCTTGTGAACAATGACCTTTGGAAAAAGGGTCCTCCATGGCTGGCCAGAAATGATACCTGGCCAGTCACAGAACTGCAATTATCATCAATAAATGATGACGTCAGTGTCAACATACTACATTCAGCCAATCAACCACTAGGTGAGCTGATTCCTCCGCTGTCAATCAAGGCGATTTCAGATACGTTACCGCGTCACGATACCGATTTGTTGATGAATGATGCTGACGACGAACCAAATGAACCCAACATCAATCTCGAGAATATAATCGACCCAACTCGCTTCAGCACTTTGCAACGATTACTTCGAGTTACTGTATTAATTCGTCGTTTCGTCGATAAACTTCGCCGACGTATTTCTACCGCGAATTCACCAATTTCCGCTGAAGAAATCGCTAAAGCTGAAAAGACATGGGTTTCTGATCTTCAGCAACGACACTTCGCTGATTCATTCACCGCCATCCGTCACAACAATAAACGCTTTGGTGTACTTGTTAGACAACTACGTTTATTCATCGATGACGACGGAGTTTTGCGCTGTGGCAGCAGACTTCACAACGCAGATGTGAACTTTACTACTAAATTTCCTGCATTGTTACCAAGCAAACATTACTTTACTACGCTACTTGTCCGCCGAGAACATGAACGTCTACACCACAGTGGGACACAGGCTGTCGTGACTGCTATTCGTCAACAATATTGGATTACGAACATCAGACAGACTGTTAATTACATTATTCGACGCTGTGTCACCTGTAAGCGAGTCGACGGTAAACCCTACAATGCGCCACTTACTGCACCGCTTCCGAAGTACCGTGTGACCGTCACGCCCCCGTTCACTGTCACCGGAGTTGACTTCACCGGCGCCTTGTACGTACGTACCGCCGATCACCGATCAGCTAAAGCATATGTGTGTTTGTTCACATGTGCGGTAACCCGCGGTGTGCACCTCGAACTTGTACCCGATCTATCCACGCACTCCTTCATGTTAGCCTTTCGACGGTTCGCAGCGAGACGATCGCTACCATCCAAAATTCTTTCCGATAACGCAACGACTTACTTGGCGGCATCGCACGAATTGCATGAACTATTGTCATCACCCGAAGTTCAAGGACTTCTCGCCGAAAATAAGGTAACATGGACATTCATCCCCAAACGAGCTCCCTGGCAAGGGGGGTTTTGGGAACGCCTGATCGGCATGACAAAAACGGCACTTAAGAAAACCCTTGGTAAAACTCAAGCCACTTTCGATCAGCTCCGCACAATTCTAACCGAGATTGAAGCAACTCTCAATGACCGACCTTTGACTTATGTATCGCCGTCAAACAACGACCTTACAGCGCTGACTCCTTCACATTTGATTTCGGGACGCCTATTAACCCCACTTCCGAACTCACCGGTCGATGATGATGAACTCGACAAATCAATCCGTGGAAATCACCACACAATGAATAGTCGATATCAATTGTTAACAGCCCTCCAAAATGAATTTTGGAAGCGCTGGTCGACAGAATATCTCTCGGCATTGCGAGAAAGACACGCTTTCACAGCTGACGGAAGTAAACACAACGCCATAAAGGTTGGTGACGTAGTAATAGTTCATGATGACGTCAAGCGTCGATTCAAATGGAACATTGCTGAAGTCACCAAATTATTTAACGGTCCAGATGGATTAGTACGAGCAGCAGAATTACGTACCGCTACAGGCACAACAAACCGCCCGATTCAGAAATTATACCCGATGGAGATATCCACCGATGATAGCCAGCAGGAGTTTCAACCTCTTACCGACAAGGAAAGTGAAATTGATCAACCGGACAGTACTGTTAAATCTCCGCCCTCAAGACCGCCGAGGAAAGCTGCAATAGCAGCACGAAAGTTTGTCCGTGACATTATAAAGGACTTGTAAAATATGTTTGAACACTTGTTACAATTTTGAACAATTTATATATACCTTGAGTTTTTTAAACGTGTATTGTGTTATTGATTTCTCTCAGGAAAATATTTGATCTGTGAATCAGAATATTTCTTGTGCCCGCCCCCAGTATGTGGGGAGATTCATTTCAATTATTGATCTTTTATTCATAACCATGTTTTCTTCGTATTTCATTTTTTGCATGTAATGCTATGAGAAACTAGCACACCCAGTTGTAATTTGGCCAATATGTGTTCCGAACGTCGGAGTAAACACCGTATTCGTAATCGGGCAATGAGAACGCCTCCCGCCCTACAAATTGTTACTTGACGCGATATTGGCAATTGGCAACATTGTATGTTTTTGCGCTCGTTTTGAGCAGTTGCTTTCCAGTTGTTTACGAGTTAACATCTGTATTACGTTGTTGTTGAAGAATAAACGAGATTGAGTTCCAGTTACATGACGTGTCCGTTTCAGTGTTCACTTCCGTGACTGAGAAGACCCGAACCTCACCCTTCCCCCACAAATTTGGCCAAAAATCAAATCTGAATGTTGCAGCGTTTGTGAATTATAATGAATGATCTAAACTTAATGTATAATGCCATTTATTGACTAAACTATTATTTGTCTCTGCCACAATAAATCCCACAATGCATTGCTCTTCAAATTAAGCTTCAGGAGCATGCTAATCATAAATAACCCAGGAAGTACATACGTTTGATGACACCCTAAGATGATGAAAATTCAATCACAACCAAATCTACGGAACTTCTTGGCGATGTTTAGCAGTACACATATTACTTAACATGTCAAAAAAAGGCTACAAGCACAATTTTGTTGACACTACAAGTTTAACCTTTGAACCCCATATTTTCACCTACCAAAATCAACCTTTTGTACAGTTTGAAAACGTGTATTTTTCAATAACTTAGTTGTTAACTTCGAACTAATAGACATAATTTCTCAAAGGTGTTCTGATGGTCAAATATTATAATGTAGGTCTGGGCCGATTTTATTTGTCAAATTATCTAATTACTGTGGAATACTTTATTTTCGCTGGAATTAATTTTCGCTGAAAAGGCTTTTTGGGCGTTTCGTATGGAATTTATTTTCACTGATTTTTGATGAGTTTAATGTGAAATATAGGAAAAAAAGTATATTCGCTAGATTTTATTTTCACAGAATCATCTTTTCAGCGAAAATAGCAAAAATAAATTCCAAGCGAAAATAAAGTATTCTACAGTATTAAAATATGTATTATGAAGATTACAGTAAAAGTCAGAAATATATACCTTAGTTTATAAACATATTTATAAAAAGTTGTAAATATTGGTACATGTATACAAGTAGTGATACAAGTTTCTCTTGCAGAATGTTCAGCTCTTATCCCAGTTTGTATCCCCACACACTGGTAATGTGTTTTCCCAAGAAGTCACAGGTCTTTGCACCAATAGATATAAAGAAGTATCAAACAATATAAAAAGAGCAAGAAAAATGGGTAAGCAGGGACTGTCCGAGTGAAATTGTTGCAGATAATAATATTAGTTGTTCTTACGATAGTCTGTTTCAAATGACTGGGTGGTGGTGGGAATACTAAGTGGACTCAGAGATTATAAGTATCTTATAGTCCCTATTTCAGATGGTGGAATGACTGGGATATGAAGTTCTTGTAGTCTCTATTTCAGATTGTGGGATGACTGGGATATGAAGTTCTTATAGTCCCTATTTCAGATGGTGGGATGACTGGGGTATGAAGTTCCTATAGTCTCTATTTCAGATTGTGGGATGACTGGGGTATGAAGTTCTTATAGTCCCTATTTCAGATGGTGGGATGACTGAGATATGAAGTTCTTATAGTCCCTATTTCAGATGGTGGGATGACTGGGGTATGAAGTTCCTATAGTCTCTATTTCAGATTGTGGGATAACTGGGATATGAAGTTCTTGTAGTCCCTATTTCAGATGGTGGGATGACTGAGATATGAAGTTCTTATAGTCCCTATTTCAGATGGTGGGATGACTGGGGTATGAAGTTCCTATAGTCTCTATTTCAGATTGTGGGATAACTGGGATATGAAGTTCTTATAGTCCCTATTTCAGATGGTGGGATGACTGGGATATGAAGTTCTTATAGTCCCTATTTCAGATGGTGGGATGACTGGGATATGAAGTTCCTATAGTCCCTATTTCAGATGGTGGGATGACTGGGATATGAAGTTCCTATAGTCCTTATTTCAGATGGTGGGATGACTGGGATATGAAGTTCTTATAGTCCCTATTTCAGATGGTGGGATGACTGGGATATGAAGTTCTTATAGTCCCTATTTCAGATGGTGGGATGACTGGGGTATGAAGTTCTTATAGTCCCCATTTCAGATGGTGGGTGACTGGGATATGAAGTTCTTATAGTCTCTATTTCAGATGGTGGGATGACTGGGGTATGAAGTTCTTATAGTCTCTATTTCAGATGGTGGGATAACTGGGATATGAAGTTCTTATAGTCCCTATTTCAGATGGTGGGATGACTGGGGTATGAAGTTCTTATAGTCCCCATTTCAGATGGTGGGTGACTGGGATATGAAGTTCTTATAGTCTCTATTTCAGATGGTGGGATGACTGGGGTATGAAGTTCTTATAGTCCCCATTTCAGATGGTGGGATGACTGGGGTATGAAGTTCTTATAGTCCCTATTTCAGATGGTGGGATGACTGGGGTATGAAGTTCTTATAGTCTCTATTTCAGATTGTGGGATAACTAGGGTATGAGATTTTAGCAAGGAACATTTGTTGGTATTGATGGAAAGGTTTCTGGCAAAAGTAGCAATTAAGTCTTTACAAATATGCAAGGACAGGAACCATGATCCTAATTTTATGTCACTCACACACTCCCCTTTGTCTGACGATTTCCATTGGTAATATTGTATGTCAATTTTTATTTTTGTCATTTTTTCTATTGCAGGATTTATGCCGGTTATTTACAAGGAGTCAGTTTACTTGAATGATCCAAAAATTATAGATGAGAGAAATATGAATCGATGAATACCAAAAAATTTTTAAATACATGGTTTCAGTTAATATTGAAATAATAAAGGATGTTTCCTTAACCATATGACAATACATGTACATAAATGTTGTGTCTTACCCAAGAACAAAACCATGTTCATAGCAGTTACACATAAACCACTCTGCTTACTATAAGTGATTGTCTCTGTCTGTCAAACATTCATTCTTTTTGAAAACTGCTAGCTAGCCCATTTGCTTTGATACTTGATATTTATGTACCTTGGTTGGATCAGATTTATTTGATATTTCCTATTCTCTTGTTTTGACTCCTGTGTGCGAAGCACCCAATATCTGTGTGTACATGTGTATATATATATATGCACAGACCTGGTTTGTTTTCAGGTAAAATGTGTTGATAACCATGACCATAGCACAATATTGAATGACCACGTATTAATATGCTCAAAATCGAAAATTTTTAATTTAAAGTTGAAAACTACCAATTTATGACCGAATAATTCCATTTTTAGTTTAAAATTGTCATTTTAAAATCGAAAATTTTCAATTTAAAGTTGAAAACTACCAATTTATGACTGAATAATTCCATTTTTAGTTAAAAATTATCATTTTAAAATCGAAAATTTTCAATTTAAAGTTGAAAACTACCAATTTATGACCGAATAATTCCATTTTTAGTTAAAAATTGTCATTTTAAAATTGAAAATTTTCAATTTAAAGTTGAAAACTACCTATTTATGACCGAATAATTCCATTTTTAGTTAAAAATTGTCATTTTAAAAAAGAAAAAACTTTCAATTTAAAGTTGAAAACTACCAATTTATGACCGAATAATTCCATTTTTAGTTAAAAATTTTCATTTTAATTTCCTAATCTTTTGACATGTGTATTTTTCTTGAGTGTGTCCTTAGCATCGATGATATTTCCCAAACTTTTGACGCGTGTATTTCGAAGTGAATTTTGGAGGTGGATTATCCTTTTCTGCCTAGCAACTGTGAACCAGCTCAAAAACTATTTTCCTGAGCGACTGACCAATAGAGCCTGTACTTGGAACATCCAGCAATTTTCCTGCGTATCCCTAGCAACCAGACCCCTTTACTTTAGTGTAGAGCGATACACATGCTAGCTGACTTGCCAGGATGCTTTTATATAGCATGTAACTTGGTGGTTGTCATTTATCATGACTGTGTCTAAAATTTTCTGCTTTGTAAGTTAATTTCATGATAATACCTGCTCTTGCAGACCGAGTGATGTGGTATTAGCTACATATTATAGATTAGATGCAAGTTTGTAGATTTCATTCAAATTGGTTGCTATGAAACTAATTATTTAAATATTGGCATTGTTCATTTTTATTTTGGAAGATTTATTAACAAAATTAGTAATTTCTTCTCTATTTAAATCCCTTTTGTTTCCAAGATCTGCACAAGAGGAGTCTCTTTTTGTGGTGAAATGCATGGATACCCAAGAAAATATTGTCTACAACTTAATGTAATGCATAATTTAATGTTGTAGATTGTTATTGTTTTCACATCATACTTTCAGACTACATCATTCAACTTTGTCGAGCAGAGCTTATCATATGGGAGATTGTCCGTCACTGTCATCAACTTTTCACCTCTGCTGTCATCGTAGTTGACAGGGCGGAACTGTTCATACAGGTGATTGTTCGTCCGTCAACAATTTCATTTCCGACTTCTTGAAAACTCCCAGCTCAATTGCTTTGATATGTTGCTGTTGGGTGAACCTCTTATCAGATTTGTTCATTTAATCTCTATTTTTGTTAAAAAAAAATTATATTTTCAAATTCTTGTACACTACCAAATATTTGTGTGACCAATTTGTGGGTGTGCATTGCATGACTTGGCTACTACAATGTTCTTGTAGGGCAGTAAAGCTATTTCTTGAAAACTACAAGCCAGATTGCTTTGATACTTGATATATATGTATGGGTAGACCTCACTTAAATTTGTTTAATTTCATGATAATATCTTTAATTCTCTAATTTTGATAAAAACGGCAAGTCTGATTGCTTTGATATTATACATGTAGATACTACAGGTGGACCTCTAATTTTTCTTGATTTTGTGATATGTTCAATTACCGGTATTTAATTGAAATGTGCATTGCTAACAGCAGATCTATCTCGCGGCTGAGATGCTGCTCGTTTGTTTTTTCTCATTAATTTTAGTATGTCTGTGGAGGCTCTTAGAAGGTATGGCATCCCACTGTAAAAACTTAATGATTAATGGTCTAATTTTATATGCTTGAAGTATGGTGGTTGTCGTGACTGTTCCATACTACAGATAGCAACGTATTTACATATGGGTAAACGTCTTCTCACCAGACACAAAACATTTGTTTATATCCCCCCCCCCCCATGTTTTTTTTTTTTTTTTTTTTTTAACTTTCGCAAAAATATGACAATTTACAAATGCAGAACGTAGATTTGAGGACACTCGTCTTGTACTATCTAAACTGATGGAACATTATTGCTCCATATGTTTATTTCCTGGTGAGAACACTATTCATACAAAATTTGAACGCAGATGGCTTGTGACAACCACTGCCCGTTAATAAATAAATCCTAATGCAAGGTATAAAAGTAAAGAGTGCTTTGCAGGTTTATTATTCACACGGAATACAAGTATAGCTCCAGTCACTTCTTTCATTAAAGAGAACAAAAGGAATACACAACATGGTGAATATATCAATATAAAGTTTGCATTACAAAAAAAAAAAATACTGATACACGAAGAAAATTTACAAATCATATAAGTGTACAAATTATTTTAAAATTAATCTTTTTTTTTAAAAAAAGAAAAACGTTACATCACATGGAGGTTTGAATTTCTTTTTAGATGTGCGTAAATTGCCAACCTAATACAAGGCAAAGATCTTTGAGATTGAAAGTAACTCTAAGTGAGAAATATGACGAGGAGCAAGTTGGCGCAATTTTTCGACTGTCTGGGTCCTATTCTTGCTATGTAGGTCATTGTTAGGTAATTTGTTTTTGTAAAACCAGTCAGTAGGATTGTCAAATAAGGAAATAATTGAAAATAACCATCAAATAAACTGCAAGATATCCGCCATAAAATGAAACTGTATTGGTGTGTTGTATGTTTCCTCCAACCTTTCTACCAATTTTAGAGGGTTTACTACTCTGTAGAAAGAATTGCATCGTTATTGACGTGCATGGCTACCAACACACTTGCAGCATTCAAATTGAAACATCCCTGTTAGAAACAGTCATGCAATTAGCAGTTTTACTGCTGGTCTTGCAGCAATTATAATATGACATGTGACCATCATGTGACAGTCACATGACCGTAAATCTCATCTCTGATCACCAATGTATTAAACAGCTGACTGACAAGCTATGTCACCAAAGGTTGTCAACAGAAGGCATTATTTTTTACCTGTGAATCACTAGTAATATATACAACCAAATTTAGGTTGCAGTCTTTAATTTCTGCTAGCTGCGTAAGATATGTAGATTGTGCAAAGCACTACAGTAAGAACGAGAGAGATAAATGAAACATTTGATATAAAGGAAAGAATTTGTTACAATAAAATTGACATATTTCTTACTGTGGATACAACCAGGCCATGTGTTTACACAATGAATATTGCGGCTGAGTGGTATTCAACTAATAACAGTGAATTCTCTACTACAATATCTTTTTCTAAATAAAAAATAAAGTTACAACTTTACTTTAGTTTTCCTGAAAACTCCATCCATAGCAGATGAACTCAAGACCAGGTAAACATTCAGTTTATTTACTTGCTCCCATGTTCAGACAGAGAGAGCCCTTACAGTAAATTAATTTCTGCGTCTTAGTGTATGCCTACAATATTTGCTTACATTGTACTTGTTATAATAGTACACAGAGACAACGACTTAACAAATATTAGGTTGATTGACTGGTAATACTTTCTTAACTTTACAGGTAAAAAGGCGTACGTGTACTGAAATAACAAGAAAAACATTAACATGAACTTTTTTTTTTTGTCATATAATTTAATTAATAAGCTCATTAAAATCTATTTTTATAGAAAGTCGAGATATGTTCTCTAAACCATCAACATGACCGACAACTGCCTCAGTACTTTGTATTAGCAATTGCACACGGGCGCACAAAACAAGAAAAATTTATACACAATTCAACATCATGCAAACTATAACTAAACATCCAAGGAAGCCTTCCCTGTTTCCAAATGGTTGTTTAAACTAATGAAACCTGAAAAAACTTGTGAATTTCAGTATGATAACAATAACAATATAAAAAGCACCATTCTAAACTTTGTGTGCACCAATAAAGAAATGGTGGGCTTTGCTAATATATTCTGTTTTTTTGTTTTTTTTAATTACACTTCAATGTGAAAATCAAATTTCAATTTCAACACAGAACTGTCAAATGTGCCAGATATAATTTTATTTTTCATGGCCAAAAATCTCATTTTAGGTCGATAGAAGCAGGGACATGATTAAATTCATCTCTGTAACCTGCTTCAGTTTCCGCAAGACAGATTTAGGTGAAAATGTCGTCCCTGGCAAATTATCGATTTTAACAGCTTACAGTGTATCTACAATGTGCAAAGTGTCTTTCATTCACATTTTTTTTTTTAACTATAAATGCATTAATTATTCACTGGGTTTGAATCTCTCTCATAAGAAAAATCTGCTAAATTAAATCCAGACTCTAACAATTTAAAATTACAACTCATTGTTTCATCGGCAAATCCAAAACCCAGTGAATATGATCGAAATAGTGAATTTAAATCACAGTTCAATATGTGCATAATCATCTATGACTCCTAAGCGACCTCCTGATCAGTCGTTTGATGACAACATTTTATGGTAAAACACTCAGGTCTAATTTCTTATTGATTGGATACATGCACATACAGGATTCTTAAATACAAATACCCTCACTGAGGTAAACTGGCTGCAAACTGAATGTCATTGAACTTGTTCAAAAAAGTAATATATCATTTTAAAAGAACTTACATTTTGGTTGGGAAGGGGTAGGGATGTCAAGAAATTTTCCCAGTTCCTTGCATACTTCATACAATAAAGAAAGAAAGCAAAGCAAGATATCATCATCATAATAATATGCAAATTATGTTCCTGTGAAATGATGTCATTGATTATAAGACAACCAGCAATACACTAAGAGACCTTGATTGCATTCCAAAGTTGCATTCCCAGTTTGTATCATAGAGAGAACAGCTCCCACCATGAAAAATGATAAAATCAGTTGCTATGGTAACAAATCTTGAAATATTGGAGTACTCAGCTAGCCAGCACTGATGGCCATGGTGTCTAATCACTAAATCTAATATAATTCTTAACGATGCAATCACTCAAAGCCACTTTTTTTGTAAGAGAAATTTGATTGAGGATTATATTAGATAAGATTTCACTTAAACCGTACAGAATCCCAAAACCCTTATAATGCTTAAAGAGGTCAGCGGAAAGTTTTCTACAGTATGAATGCAACTTTAAATACAAATATATAATTTACATATTACAAAGCCGCCTTTGCTTTGAAACAGAAATCAACCCCTCCCCCTCCCCGTCAATTCTATTGCTCTATTTAACTGATCTAAATAAACTCTGCCACACTCATACTCACACACTTGTATACTCAACTCTTGCACGACTCTCTAACTAGAGATATAAGAACTATTGTTAAGTTTCCCAAGGAAACATGTAAATATTTTTTCTGGTTAAGTTCTGGTAATACAATGGAATGCCTCTTAAATTTAATCACATTTTTTTTTTTTTTTAATTTAACTGTAATTATTTAATTAGTTCATTAGTTTGATATTAACATCCTACAAACGGACCTGAAACCAAAAACTGTACAACTTTCTAAAAATTCCTTCGTATACAAACATCTTCATTTCTGTAAAATCACGACTTTGAAATTTTTAACCAATTTTGTTGAGGCACTCAGATATGGATTTCACCAGGCTCTCATTGAACATTTTAAACTTCTCTCAGGTTTTGACTTTTTCCAAGCATTTGCAGAAGTAAATACAAGAAATGTGAATCCATGCCGCAGTACGCTGATATGTTAAACATGTTCACTACGCTTCCGCCAAAATATTGGACCTATTTGTAATTCATCAGTCAGGTTGAATGGTATTTTGATGGAAGGCAGTATTTATACATTCAAAGAAGTCTATCTTCTTGGACTGTCCCAGTTCCTGAAGACTAATTATCGTAAATATACGTAGATGGGAAAAATAATGATTTTCTGTACTTCAAAATCTCAAAGTTGTGATAGAAACTGACAAACTTTGATCCAACATTTAAAAAACAAAAGAAACAATGCAACAATACTAGACAAGGAATGTATGATGGGTAGTTTTTTTTTCCAACTGGTATGAAGCAAGCACAGATTAATGGCGTTCAATCGATTCTAGGTCAAGATCTTCACTATCAAGATGAAAGATTTCTTCTTCATCATCTTCCTCATTGTAGTAACCCTCACACTGTTCATCATCTTCAAGTTTTCTATCACTTTCCTTGGTATTCTTGTTGTCTGTTTCGTTCAGTTGCTTAGTTGGACTTGACGTCGGTGTGATCATCACACTAGAGGATAGGTTACTATCGCACGGCGATGACGCAATCGGCATCAATCCTAGAAACTTGTCTGGTTCTTTGAAAAGTGTTGGCCAACCACGTGGTGCTCCGACATTCTATACAAGAAAAGATGAAACAGAATTGCAAATTACATTGACTGTAGAGTCTAATATTGTTATTACATTATTACAGGAAATGTAATCACAAAAAGTGAAAAAACTTTCAGTTGTATACTTGTGTGCTTGCCCATACTTTACCAAACAAAATCACAATTATTAACCTTTTTACCATCAGACTTTCCCGCCCAAATTTGTCTGCAATATTTTTCTTATATTCTTCGATATTTGTGGAAATGAACCCTAATTTTGGAGCCAACAAACAAAATTTGAGTCAATTTTCAGTTTTTACTCAAAAAATTTAGCTATTTTTTGTCCCAAACTTCTGAAGGAAAGTGCAGACTATAAACTGGGAACTAGTTAAAATTAAGATAATGGGTTATTTGAGGACTACATATAAGGAATACATGTATGAAGTTTGGTGAAAAAATTTGCTGGTACAGCCTAGCTAAAATCACCTTCAGTAGCCTTGGTGATATATATCAAAATAATTTATGCAAGAAATAAAAACAAGCAGTGTCTGTCTCGGCTGAGATAGCTCCGCTGTTAGCAATGCTCATTTTAATTAAAGAACAGAAGATATCATTAGATAATGAACAATATGTATAGTATCAAAGCAATCAGACTTGCTGTTTTCAACAAAAATTTGAAAATATCACCTTTTACCAAAAAAGACAAAAATATTCATTAAAATTAGAGAATTAAAGATATCATCGCGAAATGAACAACTGAAATGAACGGAAGACGACAGACAATCACTCATATGATAAGCTCAGCTCGACAAAGTTGACAGTGGAGCTAAAAAAACATACTTTGAATGTCACAAACTGAAAAGTGGATTAACCACTGAACTATAAATAGTCAGCTTGATGTTGTGTAACGAACTGATTTTAAGCAAGGTAATTCAGGAAGGGGGGCTACGTATAGGGGGGGGGGTGCATGGGGAGGGGGGTTTGCTATGTATGGCATATAGATTTGAGGACAACACTGAACTGGAAAGTTTGTAAACCTTTAAGAAATTTAATAAGGGCAAAATTTGATAACTAGACACAGTGGCAATATTTCACCAACATGCATACCTACATGGAATTAGACAGTAATGAATATCACAAAGGCTATGGTACTGCACAGAAACTCAACAGCATAACACATATTCACAAACATTGGCGCTGACCTGAATAAGAACTTCCACCGATGGTTCTTAATCACTGTGCCAACAATCCAATTATAAACTTAACTCAATTATCTAGTCCCGCACAACAATCTGGTGAATCACTCACTTTTAAGTTTACCGAGGAAATACATTCAATTGGCTGTATTATTAGTGCCATAAGAAAAGAGGTAACATGATAATTAGATTTGGAGAACGTGCTTGGGTCTACCTTTCTGAAATCAATGTCTCTGTTATCAATTAAATTTAGTTCTATAACATCTCAGACTTAAATTAAGTATATTAAGTATGTCAAGTACATGGAAAGCTATTTTGCTTATAAACCCTTAATTCAGATTTTAAGTCATTTGTTAGTTATTAGTTGGTACCCCCTCTAAAGAGACATAATTGAAAATTAATTTGCATCAACCTAATTTTTATTGTTAAAGATATAAAATTATCATGTACATTCAAATAATTATAATCAAGACCAACTCAATGACAATTATTTCTCAAACCAGATTGACAGGATTTATTGAATTGAAATTTCATTTCCATATTCTATATATTTCCAAGGCCAAGGCATGCATCTATTCAATCCATTATATGGCACTGTGCCAAATGTGATCACCACAACAGAAAGTAAACCCAAGTGAATCCAAGCAGACCATAATGAACAGAAAGTAGGTGAAATGATCTACACATTCCTACCTATAGAGGGCACTCACTTGGTTACCATATATTGACTGTTGGTTGGTTGAAAGGGCTAATCTGAAAATTTTCAAACAATTAGCTGAAAATTCTGTATATATTTTATTTAATCTCACTGGTTACCCTCCAGTTACATTAACCTTTACTCAATTACAAATAATGCTATGTATGAGTAATGAAAATAATGAATTACAATCATTGACTTTAGCAGATTTCGCTCTGATGGGGATTCTAGCAGAATTCTACGATCCAATATATAAAATTATGCACAGAAAAGATTAACTCTTTGCATGCCATAACATATTATTTTGCGGCTTTTTATTATTTTCATTATTAATTTTGGATTAGATCGACATAATTACTATCGGTAAAAATATTGGGAAAGTTGACATCACTTTACTAGTGTTTAAAAGTTTAAATCCTAAATCTGATAACTATCAATGTGGCTTCTATGAGACTGGATGGTGTATGTTGATGGTACATTAAGCAGATGAGATGATGGATTAAGGACATATTGGAATTGCACATATAGTAGTTGTGTCGATGGATTACGGACATACAATTTGTGTTCACACATAGCTTCTTAGCATGGGCTAAGAGATCAAAGACATTATCATTACGTGCTTAACACAGGCTAAGAATGAGTTTAATCTGACCTGTTTTTAAAGACCTGGTCTTTAGCACTGGATAATGAAGTGTGCGTGAATGCTTAGTTCGGGCTAATCGCCCAAAACGCCATTGTATTTAATTACAATTATATTCATAACTATTCATTCCAGTATGCCATTTCTAACATGACAATCAACGCTAGCACATCTAGGGAGATTGTTTTTGAGAAAAAAAATGATGATAATACTCTTCTTCGACTTCTTTTTATTCTGCAATATGCCTTTTCTGAATTTGCTTTATATAACCATAGAACTATGTGGGTGTATCAGTGGATTTAAGAATTATGATATGGCACATACAGTGGGTGTGTCAATGGATTTAAGAATTATGATATGGCACATATAGTGGGTGTGTCAATAGATTTAAGAATTATGATATGGCACATACAGTGGGTGTGTCAATTGATTTAAGAATTATGATATGGTACATACAGTGGGTGTGTCAATGGATTTAAGAATTATGATATGGCACATACAGTCGGTGTGTCAATTGATTTAAGAATTATGATATGGCACATATAGTGGGTGTGTCAATAGATTTAAGAATTATGATATGGCACATACAGTGGGTGTGTCAATTGATTTAAGAATTATGATATGGCACATACAGTGGGTGTGTCAATAGATTTAAGAATTATGATATGGCACATATAGTGGGTGTGTCAATAGATTTAAGAATTATGATATGGCACATATAGTGGGTGTGTCAATAGATTTAAGAATTATGATATGGCACATACAGTGGGTGTGTCAATAGATTTAAGAATTATGATATGGCACATACAGTGGGTGTGTCAATAGATTTAAGAATTATGATATGGCACATATAGCGGGTGTGTGTCAATAGATTTAAGAATTATGATATGGCACATACAGTGGGTGTGTCAATAGATTTAAGAATTATGATATGGCACATATAGTGGGTGTGTCAATTGATTTAAGAATTATGATATGGCACATACAGTGGGTGTGTCAATGGATTTAAGAATTATGATATGGCACATACAGTGGGTGTGTCAATAGATTTAAAAATTATGATATGGCACATACAGTGGGTGTGTCAATGGATTTAAGAATTATGATATGGCACATACAGTGGGTGTGTCAATTGATTTAAGAATTATGATATGTCACATACAGTGGGTGTGTCAATGGATTTAAGAATTATGATATGGCACATATAGTGGGTGTGTCAATAGATTTATAATTATGATATATCACATATAGTGGGTGTGTCAATTGATTTAAGAATTATGATATGGCACATATAGTGGGTGTGTCAATAGATTTAAGAATTATGATATGGCACATATAGTGGGTGTGTCAATTGATTTAAGAATTATGATATGGCACATACAGTGGGTGTGTCAATGGATTTAAGAATTATGATATGGCACATACAGTGGGTGTGTCAATAGATTTAAGAATTATGATATGGCACATACAGTGGGTGTGTCAATTGATTTAAGAATTATGATATGGTACATACAGTGGGTGTGTCAATAGATTTAAGAATTATGATATGTCACATACAGTGGGTGCGTCAATTGATTTAAGAATTATGATATGTCACATACAGTGGGTGTGTCAATTGATTTATGAATTATGATATGTCACATACAGTGGGTGTGTCAATTGATTTAAGAATTATGATATGGCACATACAGTGGGTGTGTCAATAGATTTAAGAATTATGATATGGCACATACAGTGGGTGTGTCAGTGGATTTAAGAATTAAGATACGACACATACAGTGGGTGTGTTGTGTCATGTCAATAGACTACGGATGTTCCACTGGCTTTACATAACACATAGTTTGGAAGTTACAAATATCAAAAAAATCACTTTAGTGAACATAAACAGAAAAGATATGGCATTAGCCAAAATGTATCTTAATTATTTGTGAATTGAAGAAATAAGTCAGGAACACCATTTTTTGTTATCATTTTTTTGTCAATTTATTTATTTTACTATTTTGGTTAGTTTTTTAATTGCAGGAAGAAGTTTTTTTTGGCAGTTTGTTGATCATAACAGTTATTTATAGTATTGTTGTGTGTATAGCCCAAATGTAGCTACACAGAACACTATTTAAACAATAGTACTGATCTTCACATGATACAAGATAATAAAAGCAGCACTGGCGACTAACATACCATAAAATGTAACAGATTGAACCAGGCATGCAAGGATAAACTATAAATCACTCTATTTCATTATTTCTTAATTTCCAGTGTCCCATAATCATCACTGTATGGCCATTGTATATGATGCCTGTTTATTGCCCACTGACAGCTTACAATTCAATTTTTCCTCCTTCTCTTTAACGTTGTAAATCAAACTAAGTTAACATGCAGTAATAAAACACAATGTCGCCAGGATTTCTTTATCCAGGCACCACAAGCTGTTGCAAGCATTTTCTTCCCTGGAATTTAATTTTGTTGATATATTTTGGTAGATTTCGAGAAAGTCAAGTCAAATAATAAAATTAAACAGACACAGCTCTTATTAAAATTGAAAATACCAACTCGCAGTGGAATGTAAAAACATGTTTATGTTTTGAGATGAACAAAGAATACTACATTTACACTATTGACCTAACACAAGACCAGATTTCTAAATGTGAGGTCTGCAATGTGTTGTCATATGAGATGGGGACATCATGCAGGCACCCATGGGGCATCCACTCATTCAATGATAGTTCTGGCTTCATCATTAGTTGAACACACACCTAATGACTAGATCACATTGGCTCCAGTCAGTCTGACTTGAGATGGAAAATATATGGCTCTTGTAACATGCTCTAATCAAATTGTTTTCAGTGCGACACAATGCTACTATAGTGATAGTGGTAAATGACAGCAATCATCATGCAGCCAGGCTCCAACATTAAAAAAACCTTGGTTACGTGTAGATTGCGTATCTCGGGCTATAATCACACGGATCAAAACTTTTTCAAGCAATTCAACAGGATTGTGATTTAAAGGCAGGATTAGATGAGTGATACATAAATTGAGATTATGTCAGTGTGATGTCATAGATGACATAGAAGAATATTGTATATATGATGTAGTGATGTCATTAGCATTGACACAGTGGTGACTACGACACCATAAAAAAATTAGACATTTCTCAGTGTAAAGCTAGCTCAAGAAGAACACTGATGATGTCTCTACTATGTCAACAGCAGTAATTATAAAAGCTCCTTAAGTCAAGTGTTTCTTTTTAGTACACATCACATAGGTTTGCTTTCCAAACTAATACATTTTATTTTAAGTGATGTCTATTACATACCCACCCCTAAATGAAATATGCAACATTCTGCTGATACTAAAGTACAATGCAAAATGATAGAATACTCAGTTTTAGCAAATTTTGTATTTCTGCTGAAATTGGGTTTTTAATCTGATTACCGATAGTAGTTTTGTATACTCATTTTAAAGCACGGTAGCCGTCGTGCTGCGCAGTGCGTTTTACAACTGATTCAACTGTACATATTGACAACATTTACAGTTCAAAAATTAGCAATTATGTTGCCTCATGACTATTTCTGTGTGTCAATCACGACATCCCCACACTAATAGAACCAGTTAATACATTCTAAACTGACATCGTTTCTACTTCAGTATCCACTTCAATCTCATACCATAAATGCATTTTAAGTGATATAGCTTCATTTGAATTTTCCCTGCTTGATTAAAAATTACTTAATAATGTGAATAGCCTCATTTTCACAGGAAGTTATTTTAAATCTTTATTTGGGTTACTGCATAATTATATTTTTCACTGATTTTTTTATAAATTTTATGCAAACCAGAGAGAAAATTGTCATTAGATTTACACTCACAGGGAAAACAAATTCCAGTGAATTTAAATTTTTCTACTAACAAATTGAGTGCTGCAATATTCATTATTTATTATGCTTACCAGATACTGTTTTGAATGTCCAGCATCAAGCCTGCGTCTGTCATATGAAGTCTGAAAGATATAAAGAGAATCAATATTTATAGCTACATTGCTTGTACATGTGTGTAATATTCAGTAACACTGTTACAGGTAATAAGTGTATTGTGTTGTCAATTCAACATGTCCATCAAATATGTTGTACACAAAGCTTAACGTCATCAACATTGCAACACCAGTAGAATAATGTTGTTCACTAAGCTCAACATTTATTAATGTTGTTCACTAAGCTCAACATTTACTAATGTTGTTCACTAAGCTCAACATTTACTAATGTTGTTCACTAAGCTCAACATTTACAACAAGTAGATTAATTTTGTTCACTAAGCTCTGTGGACGAATGTTGAACTTTAATAGTATGCAACATTAGGAGCTACTAATGTTGTTCACAAAGCTCTAAATCATCAACATGAAATAAGCATATGAGTAATATATTACAGTAGTTAATATGCATTCATATAACTTTCACTATGTATGACTTGAAACAAATAATCACAAAACATGTTAGTGTATTCATACAAGTTCACTCTTAATTAAAAAGTATATATTTCCTAGTGCAGTGAAATGTTTTTATATGGCTATAATATCATAGTATTGAAGCACACACTAGAGTGCAGCAGCACAGCTCTTGGCAACAACACCTGCATGCTTTTTTCACCAATTAAAAACTAGGTTTTGCAGCCATTGTGTTTGCTCCACATTGAAGCAGACTACCAAAGGCATTTTAGTTGACTCATTGGTCCCAATAGACATAACCAATACCTCGTTTATGAAAACAGGAAACAAGTTACGAGGCACATTGATATCATCAGTACTTTGCAAATTTAAGGCATTTTTAAGAAATCGTCCTCCAACTTTAATAGATGAGGAAAATAAATTACAAGTCTACTCAGAGTACAAATTTGGTGAGCAATTACCAAAAAGAGTAGTGTAGTTAAACTATGTAAGCCTTGCTTTGAGTGAAGTTACAGTGAAGTGTTGTAATCAAGTGTTGTAAGATGTATAAGTGGAGAATCATTAAAAACTGATTCAGTGAATTGCCATGTGCATGTACACCCAATGTCAAGGAAAAAAATAAAACTTCTAAACTTATCTTGGACTAATAGAACTTGTGAAATAAAAATTATATCATGCATTCATGCAGCTCATCTAGCCCTTATTGACTTGCATGATTTCTGTTAAAATGATGATTTTAATAAATGTATGCGCCAAAGTAATGAAAGGAACACATGGAAATTATGAGACAGTAGATGAAATCAAATCAACATGCTGTGCCTCATGTATGCACACTGCACAGAACAGCGTAATTTTTCCGCAAAATATACCAGTATCATTTTATCTAAACCAACAATTCTATTTAATTTATACTGAATCATTAAAAAATATGAATAATTTTGAACATGGCCAAATCTTCGTCATTTGCATAAAAGCATGCAATATTTATCAAGAAAATACGACACTTGACACACAACCTATTAGTTAACATCAAAATGCATTTTCCTTTTTTTCTTCCTTAAACACAGACAAGGTAAAAAAACAAAACAAAAAAAAACACATATCTGGCATAATACTGTGAGCACTTCATTTCAGATAATGAGTTTGAACAAATTTGAATATAAATTTCAGAAACACTATAAAGAATACAGACATCAGGCAAAAAGAAAAGCTCATTACTTAATTCCAACCATCACTCGTTGCAGGTCACCGAGCCAAGTGAGTTCAACTGACCTACTGAAAAGCTAGAAAAAAAATATCCGAGAGAACCTCAGGAACTCTTTGAATCAATTTTCCATGCTGAATTTCACCAATTACAGCCATTACTTGAAAAGGACAAAAAGAGTATTCAGTGGGCATAATTGCATTTGCTGGCTGCTCTTAAAACTCAATTTTTCTCTCTCCGAAGACTTAAAATAAGGTAATTTTACACACACATACAGACAGGGTTAAGACAGGTAGAGTGTAATGAATTATGCAAACTATTTACACAGTGCTGCAGTGATTTCCTCTTGGGAGAGCCAATCACATCATTCTCTTATAAGAAACGAACATTTAATGATATCGGACAGGTCTCATTGGGACAAGAACTGTCACTTCCAATTCTCTGAGAATGCTTATCAGCTGGATTGGATGTCAACCACACAAGAGAACCAACATTTGTCATAAATACAAAATCTATTGTAACTAATCGGCAATACATATCTCCCAGTCAGCCTACAGCATATTAAGCTAAGGCATACATTTACATAGCGACACAGAAAACTCACATTATACACGGTGAACACAACTTTACAAGGACAACGAATCAATAAAACATGTTCCAGCCTGGCAATAAGTACATGACATTATATAATATAACTACTTAGTTCAAATTAACGATGCAAGGCAAGGCTGCCCTATATATCAACTGACCTCTTATATTGGGTAACATGTTTCATAATGATACCTCACCTTTTGTTTGCACAAGCAATACTGTATCATTGTAGAACAAATGGAAGCACATAAATTCAAGTTATGAATTCCAGGAGTAAATGTTAGGCTATGAGTAAAAATAGGATGGATCTAATTGTCATGTATACAAGACTCACTCTATTTCATTATAGACAAACATAGCTAAAATGTGAATAATAGTTTGAAGAAGAAAATGATACAAAAATTACCAAAACGGACAGACCAATGTATCATAATGATCAATTAGAAATATAAATTGATTGAATAATAATAGAACTAGCTGGTTTACGCAGTTATGAATGCAAACTAAATATTACCATAAAAAATTGCCATCTACCAGTACTTGTTTTGAAGTTTTGAATCTTAATATTCTAGTAGCAAATGAGATAATGTTTTGGAATAAACTTTGGATAACCAAACTACTTTCAGAAGTATGAATATCAGGGACAACAATCTTAACCAATGTTTGAACAATTTTATATTCAAAATCGTTACCAAGTTTTTGTATTCATAGAAACAAGTTCAGGTTTCCCCTCTTTTTAATTTAATATTTGATAAAACATTTTGCTCAGTAAAATATCAATAATTAGTATGGGTTTTAAAAATGTCAGTATAACTATTTATAACCAGTTAGCTGTGTCTATCCTTATGAGACAACAACCAACCAGCAAACACACATCAGTAAGTAAAGATGAGGAATGCAATGAACTTATCAATATCAAAACTGATCAAATCTAACAATAGATGAATTTGGGGAAGGTAAAAACTCAGTATGATAACCTGAACATCTTCTGTAAACATAGTTGTCTTGTCTAAAATTAGATACAAAGTATTAGAATACCAGTATACGAACATTAATCTACAGGTGGTGGCATTCCTTGCACTAAACTGATAGCAATCAACTAAAATGTGTCAACTAGATACAAACTTTTTAATGAGGTAAACATTATTGATTTTATAGGAATTATATTTCGTGACACTGCTGTTTCTCAACCTCTTGGAGTGCACAATGGAACCATTGGCACGCTATTGTTGATGTAATAATACTAGACATACCAATCAATAAGGAAATCTGCTATGAGACAAAACTTACTGTGATATAATGCTTTAAATTATTAATTTATTTCAAAACATTGCTGGATGCATAATAGTGTTACAAGGAATGTGTCCCATATACATTACAAAACATGATGATGGAAAATAATCAAAATTCAACAATTCATCAAAATTTTAGATTTTTAAATTTAAAATTTTTTATTCAGTTGAACCATTAGAGAGATAAGTAATGTAATCTGTACTGAAGTAACTTTAAAGTTTAGTGAACATATGTATTTGGAGTGCATAAAATATATTTGACTTTTATGTTGCTCTATTTGAATATAGCTGGGAGGTCATAGTGCAAGTTCGAAGGACTTCAAACAAAATTTAGCTCCAATAATATATTTTTTTTAATGGAATGAAAAGCACAAATTGATATATTAGAAACTAATATTTTAATTTGTATTGCCATGTTTAGCTCCATAGACTACCAGATGAAGACAGAGTAAAAAAAAATCTCACACTGATCCGCTATGCTACTTCCTGTTTCAGATGATGACAACACAAAGTGAATATTAGTTTGATGTGACTACTAATGGCCTGCAGAAAAGTCAAAGCAAGTTCAATCTGAAAGCAAATGAGTTTTTTATGTAATATATTCTTTTCTGATGTTAGTTTTTTTTAATTTTAGTAATGACTAACTTGGAGACTTTGATGAAATGATGAAAATATGTCTTGAAATTACAGTTGTATCAAATCCATTTTAATAGCACTTTATCTATCATCAGGACAGGTAAAATTGCCTTTGGGACTAGTGAGTTTAAAAGTTAACGTCAAGACCTATTTTGCTCAATACCATCCATTTTCTGTTCAATCAATTAATCAATATATTGAGAGATCAATCAAATTGGTCAGTCAGTTGATCATTTAACTTATTATTATACATCTGTCACCGTAACGACATAAGTTATATATAGCATGCCGTAATTTTGCGGTATTTTACGGGGTCTTTTCATCCTACCATACTAAGAAATGCGAATTCCAAATATGGAATGATTACGCACTTAAGCAAACAAACATGGTTGCCACAGAGTTTGACCGGACTCCACACAAAGAAATTCGCTGATTCTGTTCTAAACATTTTGGATTTTGGCATTCCCACTGTGTATCCTTGGAAGGAAAAGATGTCTAATAATAAGGTTATTACGAGAACACTTCAAAGTATGCACTCAGACAATACGCTGTGCATCGACCTCCGCTGCGTGTTGGTCGATACTCCAGCTGTACTGTCTTCATGCATATTTTGAAGTATTCTCGTAATAATCTCATATTATTCGCATTTGCCAAATGCCGAAATACTTCCAAATTAGCATTTGTAGCATGTTCTGTTCCAGTAGGGCGTACTTAATAGTGCCGTCTAATGCACATGTTAGAGATAATTCACTTGGTACAACAAGACAACATAAATTTGATGTAACAGATGAATCTTCAGGGAGATGTGATTGTGTTACGATAGTATAAAATGCGGAGAGTAACTTTGAGAGTCTGTGAGCCAACATAGTACAAAGTGGTTCATCCAATATGGAGGATACAAATATGTATCTTCCATATTACATATCCAATATGTAGATACAAATTATGCAAATTAAACTAATTAAAATGCACAATTCCAATAAGTTTTTGTTACAGTGCCAGTGTATTCAATAAGCATTCTGTGCACGGTTAGCATCAAACTTACTTGACAAGAAGAAGAGAAAACATTAATATTCATGGCCATAATGACTGCCATCATGAATCAATGCCGGAAATCATTCACCTCACTTGACTGATATGACCAAGTAGAAGAACAGGAAGCTATTACATGCGAACACCAACACACATTGTACATGCCTGAAGTGAAGCGCATGGATGCAGTCCTTTAACTCAAGCCACTTTCTCACTCCATTTAGTTGGCACACTTGGGACTTAACAATGTCTTTGTGGTTCGCTTCAAGTTCACAAGACTTGTTAGGAGAAAAAATGCATTTTACGATTTGTAAGACATTAACATTAATATTCTAACTATGGACCCCCCCCCCCCCCCCCCCAAGAGTGAACACATCACACATCTAATTCCTACCGAGTAGAAAGGCGAAAGGCAGAGTGGTTCAACCTGAGGTTCCAATTCCGTAATACATGTACGTACAAGCCTTTTTATAGAAACAACCAACACGCTACATGTATAAACACAAACTGGTATTTGCGACACAAAAAATTAAGTCATTAAAATATGATGTCACTGCAAAACAACTGTGCAAACGTTACAATTAAGTTCTATAGCGCTGCAAGAATATGTCAATGATAGAAACACTCTGAAAACAATCACATAGTGAATGGTAATTGTCATAAAAAATGCTCTGACATTACTTTTATCGTGATTTTAAAGACAAAATGGATTTTACATGTGGTCGATGGAAACTACTATTACTTGACATTTTCAAAGAAAAGCCGAACTTTGTACGGCGAGCCAGGAAATCATGCTACATTGAATAATACCCAAATAATTGAGCATAAACTGATTTGGAGATTGATTACTATCACTATATGAACTGTTGGGAAATATGCATCAAAAATGCATGAGTAGCTTACAGCCACAAGTATAACAGTACCGGTATATTTTGATCACCATAAGCATTGATTTATATTATAAATAACGAAAATTAAATGCCCAAGGCTGCCACCGTGATAAGACAACATACATATTATACTGTGACGCACACCTGAATATTGTCAGCATCAATCTGCCAGGCAGGAAATTGAGAGGAAAATCACATGGACAGATAAGCATTTAATTTCAAATCGAATCGCTTGAATCAAAATGCATTAGATGCAATTACACGGCAGCTGGCTGAAAATCATCAGCGAATAGAGTTTAGAATGATAATATTCAGTTGTCTGAAAGAAGGATACTTATTGAATGTTGTAACTATAATATGAAATACGGTGAGGGTTAGTTTTGGAGAAGGAAATTATCGCGACCTAGGACTACCGAGTTCATTGAGTGAGAGATGCAATAAACATGGGAAATCTAATCACAATAGTATTGTACATTTTTCATTAAAATCAAATTAAACATGAACTGAAAGTAGTCAGTTCACTTTATGCCCATGTCAACTTTAATTAGTTTCATTTACACTTCACAGCAATTTACATTCCTTTTTCTAACAATAAATCTGTCTACTTTTAATTTATCTAGCGTGGTTTGACCTTGTTAGTATTAGTAATTTCCACAGTACAAAAAACATAGTTAAACTTTGGTTACTTTGTAACATATTTTGTCACTCTTAATATTGTCCCCTTATTCATCAGGGGACAAACCCCAAATCATGAAATAAACAAACTTGGAAAAATAAAATGTAAGTATTTCATGACTATTAAATGAAAAATTATTTGAATAAAAAAAATGATAAGTTTTCATAAAAAAAACATTCCAAACAGACAGATTAGTTTAATAGTAATATGAATACAGAGTGATCCATAGTAATTTTCAAAGAATACCTTAAAAATGCCTGCCATATAACTTGAAACCAAATTGGTCATGCTCAATATAAAAATAACAGCAACAAACGACCTGCTGTTCAAGACAGGTCTGCTGTCTTATCAGTCTGTTTACAAAATGATCAGAGATGATAATAAAAAGTACACACACATATGAATTAACAAGAACAATGAAAACAGCAAGAACAACATTTACAGACTGCCTATACCTCACCCTTCACTAACATTACGGTGAGACAAAAATGGGTAGTGTGTAAGAATGAAGGTTATTACCATGACGACTAATGGTCGTGTGATTGTATGTTCAATCTTGCTTTTTATAAATTGGATATATAGCTTTGATTTTAACTTTCAAATAATGCTGTAAAGCCTTTGAGCCCCAAAGTCATCTATCACAAATAAACTTGATGATTTTCTTCAGATTTTTTTCTGAATTTCAATCAGCACTTGCAGCCAATATGAAATTAAGTCCATTTGGATCAAAATTATGCCAAAAATACACAAAATGTTGCAACATAGTCTGGGATTTGATTTCAAACCTGTAGATGTGATACTCAATTACCTGCCTAAAACTGAGAATCGTATTCGTTGTCTCGTACACGTACCATGAGATTACAATAATCAAAAGAATACAATCATAAAGCGAAATCCTCCAAGCGATGAAAACACACCTTAACACAAATAGGGCTACATCAGAGCTATTTAACTCATATTACCCGATAATGGTTTCCACTCAGAATATTATAAAAAGTGTCAGGTGAAAATCTTGGAAAGTAAGGGTGTCCACAACTAGAAATCTCTGACCATAAACTTGTTGTAATATATAAAATACAAATTTATTGACACATTTATTGAAAATTTTATGGCATATAGAGGAGATTTTCCAAAAAAAATCCACGGTAAATACAAGTGATGTATGGTATAGATAGACAGTAAATAATTTATGGACCAGATTGTGTGTTTAGTATTTATAATGCTATGAATGCTATAACAGTTATGAGTAATGGCTAAAGCAAAACACTTTAAAGAGAATATATATCATCATTATAAAGAAACAGCAATTAAAAAGTTGAGTGATTGAAAAGGACAAAAATAAGCATAGCAAAACTATTGAAACCTTGATTAGAAATATTCTAATTCAAAACAAATTATATATTAAATGTATATTTTTAATAATCGTGAATTTAATCCTATGTTATTATGGCTGCCATTTTGATGGACAATTTAAAGTCTTTAAGATGTGTGTCTTGTAACACATCACCATGGTAACCATGTGTATGTGTGACACAGTTTGACTTGAACTGCACATTTGGTGCGGCAATCATTTTTTTGGGGGGTTAACGATTTGGTTGTTAGACATCTGTTGGAACGCACAGTTGATGTGGGTATGCACAAAATTACATAACTGACACTATTTTATTCATCTTCATATTGATAACAAAATAAAAATATTAAAATTTCATCTACTGCTTTGTGTGATTTCAACTGCTATGTGTGATTGACAATTCACACAGTTTCTATGTCTATATACCCTGAATTTATCATCAGTTAAATTATTGCTTAAATTAAATTATAAATTATGATTATTGTTGTGAGCGGTTTAGGATTAAGGTGACATTTTTTTGTCACATATCCTTTGCAAAACTTAAAAACAAACAACTTTCAGTGAGTACGGCCACTGTATGTGGAAGTTTGGTGTGTAAAATCATTTGTGCAAACATAAGGAATCAATAATGGATAAAGCTCCCACATTTAACCATACTGGATTATTAAGACTCCCTAGCTCAACACTTTAGACTGATATAGATAGGAGAAAGAAAGGCTGTTGACATGGTTACCATGGTTTTAACTGCAATTGTCTGTAAATATAAACTAAAATTGTAAATTACAGTGAATCGCAATAATTTAGGATGACAAAAAAAAATTATAACATATTTCCAACTTATTTCATAGATATCCATATAACATCAAGAAGACGCATACTGG
Source organism: Saccoglossus kowalevskii (assembly GCF_978046115.1). NCBI lineage: Eukaryota > Metazoa > Hemichordata > Enteropneusta > Harrimaniidae > Saccoglossus > Saccoglossus kowalevskii. Next base: position 10,486,101 of record NC_140650.1, on the reverse strand, counting down.
CATGAAACCATTAATAAATTATAATCTTCACAGAGTGCAACGTTAATAGATAGTAGTGTCACTGCAGACAAAACACCCCAAATCATACACTATCATACAGTGTACATTCATCATTCAATTTTTGTGGTAATTTAAAAAAATAAAAATAATAATAATAATAATGACATTTGTTCATAATTGTGTCACACATATGCATGGCAAGTAGTTTTATCTCCGCTGGCAATGAGCTGTCAAAAAGGGCTGACAGATTTAATCAGATTAGACATAATCTCCTGAAAATCTTACAAAGCAGGCATAAAATACATATTCAACAGAATGGAAAGGTATAATACAGAGAGCAGAAAGGTGGTAGGCTTCACTACTTAGTGTATGCTACATAAATACACATGTCTACTGGATCAAGAGATTTGTAATAATAATAGGTTTGTCTTCAAAGTTTATGATGAAAACTCTGCAATATGGTTTTAGCATAACATTATTTAAAGCTATTGTGCAGTTCAGAAACTGTCAAAGAATTCAATTCATCGTCTGAATTAAATACATTTTTTAAATGGTTATTTAGAAATTAAAGAATCAACTCAATCATGTGTTATTATATTTGTCTTTTCAACATGTCAACAGACTAAAATCATGTTCAGGTAATGAAAAAGTATTCATCATAACTGCATGTGATAATTTACAAAAACATAAGGGTCTCTATCAGATGATAACATCAGAGATGCTAAGTAGTCCTTAATTTTCATTTTACATTCAAACTAGGTATGTAATGCTTTGTAACTATCTTATCTGATTAACTGTGAACAAAACACTCACACCGATTAAAACTTGGCTGGTTTTGAGACTGAATGAGATTGAATTGAATGAGATTGAATTTACCATTCTATAAAACATGTATTTGTACTCATTACAACGTATGCAAATTCCCTTAATTGGAGTAAACAGTGCCAGCCATATTGATTGATATACAACAGGCAATATGTTCACTGTACTACATTTGTGCACACTTTGTGGGAGCATTGTGATAACCTGATACTATAGCATTAATACTTGTAGTTTCCTAGGACATGGGTTACCATTATGAAAGTCACTATGACTTCCTACAACCCTTGTGAAAGTCACTGTGATTCCTATGAGCCTTGTAACATTCATTGAGACTCCCTATGACCCTTGTGACAGTCATTGTGACTCCCTATGACCCTTGTGACAGTCATTGTGACTCCCTATGACACTTGTGAAAGTTATTAACTCCCTATGAGCCTTGTGAAAGTCACTGTGACTCCCTATGACCCTTGTGATAGTCAGTAATTCTCTATGAGCCTTGTGACAGTCATTGAGACTCCCTATGAGCCTTGTGAAAGACACTGTGACACCCTATGACCCTTGTGAAAGACACTGTGACACCCTATGACCCTTGTGAAAGTCACTGTGACACCCTATGACCCTTGAGAAATTACAATAAAATGTCCAATAAAATGTCCACTTCTACAAATGGCATGATTTTCTGACTTTTCAAATCAAAGCAGTTTGGAGCAGCACACATTCATAGAACAAAACTGTCATACTGAAGTAAGCTGCTTACAATTCCCCAATGACTGAAGATTAACCATTCAAAAGTCCTTTAATAACCCCTTTAATATTTCATTCAAAACTTTTTAGTTACAAGGGAATTATTAACAGATTTTTATGTCATATTTCCACATTGACAGACACTGGTTTTATAATTACACAATAACAGATTCACTTACACTAAGTCTCCTAGGTTCTGAAAATATAATACCCTGCCAAACATTATTAAGTCGACAAGTTACATATAGTTGGAACCAAATTGTTAATTCTGATATGACTAGGGTGTCAATTATTCTATGTGAGGTAACAGTCAATCAGAACAGAACTAATAAAAATCTTAATTGCGACCACCATATTCTACAGCAAAATCGACTGCTTGGCTCTTTTTATTTCCAAAGTAATTTGTTATCGTAACCACTCAAGGTTCCCAAGAGGTGTTGATTGTAGGAAGGAGGCAGTGAATCAAAGTATTACTCTGTTCTTGTTTTCATCCAGCGCTATCACAGCTATTTAGGAGGCAATGGCTGCAGTGCTATCATATGATAACTAATGATGCTGAAATCATCCAAGTATTAATAGTGCCAGTTACAAAGACATAAAATGCCATGGTAATATATTTAAAAGAGAAATTCAATAAAAAATGAAATAAATCATAAAAATAAAATTGATATCATCATAAAAAATACAATTTGTCATCCATGAACTGTTGCTTTTTTTTTTATTAAATTGAAACTTGTGTCTCATCTCCTTTCAACTACAGTGAACGGCAGAAATCTATGCCTTATTTTATTCTATAAAAACATATTTATAACAATTAATATTCAATAATGACATTGTCTATGTCCATAAATTGCATGCATGTCTTCCACTTGTTCAAAATGAAGGACTTCCGATTTGATGATGTTGAACTGACTCATTAATAATAATTAGAACTCGTGATGATGTCGCCATATTTTTTCTGGATTGGTCAATTTGAATTCTACCAGTCATTTTGATTTATACAAATTTATATTCATAAAATATATTTTAAGTCAAGCTAAGATATATTAAATAGTATATTAGCTACATAATTAGCAAGAATTAGCACCTAAAACTAATCAAATATTATAATTTTCTAATAAATATGTACAAAGTTTTATTCCATTTGTACTATTATTACAAATCAGGATACAGGAAAAAAATCTAAATGGCCACCAGTTGGCCATATGAATCTAATCATGTTCAACAAAAGTACATAATGTACTGAAGAATGTATTTTAATACTTTGAGCCAACTTTAGATCAAAATTGGACCCACAAATGAAAACATTTTAACATAGGGCTGCTGTTGAATATCATCAAACCAATTTGTCTTGTTTTGTCTGGCAATGTTTGAATCAGTCGATGCATTTATGAGACAAATCTACATATATTTATTTGTTATTGGAATAAAAACTATACTATGAAGGGTTAAAGACATACTTTTTGGATTTGTTTACTCCCCTACCGATATAGCCTGATTGACACCAGCCTAATCCTTTCACAAACATGGCCCTTTAAACAGAAGAAATATTTTGTGACGTACAATATAAAAGAATATTTGGTAGCATTAAACAGAACATACAAACTAAATATTTTTGGAATATATGTAACATCCTGATGTTAGCCAGGTTTGTTTGGGCTTTGATGAAAAGGATTTGTTATCAGAAAAATAAAATATTTAAATCTGAAAATAATGCTATTGAGGGTTGGTGAAAACGATAAGAAGATGAAAGTAAATCGGCACTAGTCAATGCATCAGCTGTTGACTGCAGATTATGAAACTAGGGGAGAACGATGTGTAGGATAAAAGGATATACTAATAACAGAACAGTATCATCTTGCATTTCAAATACCTTTGCAGCAGTTACACCTTTGAAGTGGCTGTCTGACAATGTGACATGATCAGGGTCTGGTATAATACCAAGTACTTAGATGTACTTGTTTGATTTGGTAAATTTGGCCAACTTGTGAAAATGTTTCTAAACAAGTCTGGACATTTTATAGCGTAGGGCACAATGAATTACCACCATTATCTCTATCAGTGAACAAATCCTGATTGTACCAGCCCCATAGCATTTTTAAGGATTTGGCACGATTGAGGTTAATTATTAGAAGCCTTAGGTTAATGTTATAAATTCACAATAGAATCAAAATATGTTGTCAACCACACATGTTCAATATTCATAATTGTAAACGTTTACGACCAGAAATGAATGCGCTTTTGTAATTATTTTGTCATAGAGAATAAATACTGCAAAAAAAATTACTGTGACTCCCTGTCTGTAAGAATGCCAGTGAAAATGCAAGTATGTAAAATGCAATTGGCATGCAGGTGTACGGAGACTAAAAATAATTAAAAGAGACATCTTTATTCTGAGACACAAGGAATCATACAAGAGGAGGTACTTCAACAAGACAGCTTGAAAATCCCAAGTGCATGAAAAAAGACCTTTGCAGCTGTGCTCTAGACACAGTACAGTTAAATATAAATGATGGACTATAGATTTACAAGTGTAACACAACATGAACCATGATCACATGATGGGCTACCAGCGAATCAGAAATACGCACAAACAGAGTTTCAATGCTTTAAAAGAAACCTGACAAGTTATTTATACATCTTTGATGGAAAAGTTGACCCCAATTGGAAAGGTCACAGTTGTAGTGATGTAATATGTATGACAAATCTCACTACTGAAATGAGACACATTAGCAGTACACAGAGTTAACATGAATGACTGGTAAGGACATGACATTAGCAGAATACAGAGTTAACATGAATGACTGGTAAGGACATGACATTAGCAGAATACAGAGTTAACATGAATGACTGGTAAGGACAAGACATTAGCAGAATACAGAGTTAACATGAATGACTGGTAAGGACATGACATTAGCAGAATACAGAGTTAACATGAATGACTGGTAAGGACATGACAATAGCAGAATACAGAGTTAACATGAATGACTGGTAAGGACATGACATTAGCAGAATACAGAGTTAACATGAATGACTGGTAAGGACATGACATTAGCAGAATACAGCGTTAACATGAATGACTGGTAAGGACATGACATTAGCAGTACACAGAGTTAACATGAATGACTGGTAAGGACATGACATTAGCAGTATACAGAGTTAACATGAATGAATGGTAAGGACACGACATTAGCAGAATACAGAGTTAACATGAATGACTGGTAAGGACATGACATTAGCAGAATACAGAGTTAACATGAATGACTGGTAAGGACATGACATTAGCAGAATACAGAGTTAACATGAATGACTGGTAAGGACATGACAGCAGTATACAGAGTTAACATGAATGACTGGTAAGGACATGACATTAGCAGAATACAGAGTTAACATGAATGACTGGTAAGGACATGACATTAGCAGAATACAGAGTTAACATGAATGACTGGTAAGGACATGACAGCAGTATACAGAGTTAACATGAATGACTGGTAAGGACATGACATTAGCAGAATACAGAGTTAACATGAATGACTGGTAAGGACATGACATTAGCAGAATACAGAGTTAACATGAATGACTGGTAAGGACATGACATTAGCAGTATACAGAGTTAACATGAATGACTGGTAAGGACATGACATTAGCAGTATACAGAGTTAACATGAATGACTGGTAAGGACATGACATTAGCAGAATACAGAGTTAACATGAATGACTGGTAAGGACATGACATTAGCAGAATACAGAGTTAACATGAATGACTGGTAAGGACATGACATTAGCAGTATACAGAGTTAACATGAATGACTGGTAAGGACATGACATTAGCAGAATACAGAGTTAATATGAATGACTGGTAAGAACATGACATTAGCAGAATACAGAGTTAACATGAATGACTGGTAAGGACATGACATTAGCAGAATACAGAGTTAACATGAATGACTGGTAAGGACATGACATTAGCAGTATACAGAGTTTAACATGAATGACTGGTAAGGACATGACATTAGCAGTATACAGAGTTAATATGAATGACTGGTAAGGACATGACATTAGCAGAATACAGAGTTAACATGAATGACTGGTAAGGACATGACAGCAGTATACAGAGTTAATATGAATGACTGGTAAGGACATGACATTAGCAGAATACAGAGTTAACATGAATGACTGGTAAGGACATGACATTAGCAGAATACAGAGTTAACATGAATGACTGGTAAGGACATGACATTAGCAGAATACAGAGTTAACATGAATGACTGGTAAGGACATGACAGCAGTATACAGAGTTAATATGAATGACTGGTAAGGACATGACATTAGCAGTACACAGAGTTAACATGAATGACTGGTAAGGACATGACATTAGCAGAATACAGAGTTAACATGAATGACTGGTAAGGACATGACAGCAGTATACAGAGTTAACATGAATGACTGGTAAGGACATGACATTAGCAGAATACAGAGTTAACATGAATGACTGGTAAGGACATGACATTAGCAGAATACAGAGTTAACATGAATGACTGGTAAGGACATGACATTAGCAGAATACAGAGTTAACATGAATGACTGGTAAGGACATGACATTAGCAGAATACAGAGTTAACATGAATGACTGGTAAGGACATGACAGCAGTATACAGAGTTAACATGAATGACTGGTAAGGACATGACATTAGCAGAATACAGAGTTAACATGAATGACTGGTAAGGACATGACATTAGCAGAATACAGAGTTAACATGAATGACTGGTAAGGACATGACATTAGCAGAATACAGAGTTAACATGAATGACTGGTAAGGACATGACATTAGCAGAATACAGAGTTAACATGAATGACTGGTAAGGACATGACAATAGCAGAATACAGAGTTAACATGAATGACTGGTAAGGACATGACATTAGCAGAATACAGAGTTAACATGAATGACTGGTAAGGACATGACATTAGCAGAATACAGCGTTAACATGAATGACTGGTAAGGACATGACATTAGCAGTACACAGAGTTAACATGAATGACTGGTAAGGACATGACATTAGCAGTATACAGAGTTAACATGAATGAATGGTAAGGACACGACATTAGCAGAATACAGAGTTAACATGAATGACTGGTAAGGACATGACATTAGCAGAATACAGAGTTAACATGAATGACTGGTAAGGACATGACATTAGCAGAATACAGAGTTAACATGAATGACTGGTAAGGACATGACAGCAGTATACAGAGTTAACATGAATGACTGGTAAGGACATGACATTAGCAGAATACAGAGTTAACATGAATGACTGGTAAGGACATGACATTAGCAGAATACAGAGTTAACATGAATGACTGGTAAGGACATGACAGCAGTATACAGAGTTAACATGAATGACTGGTAAGGACATGACATTAGCAGAATACAGAGTTAACATGAATGACTGGTAAGGACATGACATTAGCAGAATACAGAGTTAACATGAATGACTGGTAAGGACATGACATTAGCAGTATACAGAGTTAACATGAATGACTGGTAAGGACATGACATTAGCAGTATACAGAGTTAACATGAATGACTGGTAAGGACATGACATTAGCAGAATACAGAGTTAACATGAATGACTGGTAAGGACATGACATTAGCAGAATACAGAGTTAACATGAATGACTGGTAAGGACATGACATTAGCAGTATACAGAGTTAACATGAATGACTGGTAAGGACATGACATTAGCAGAATACAGAGTTAATATGAATGACTGGTAAGAACATGACATTAGCAGAATACAGAGTTAACATGAATGACTGGTAAGGACATGACATTAGCAGAATACAGAGTTAACATGAATGACTGGTAAGGACATGACATTAGCAGTATACAGAGTTTAACATGAATGACTGGTAAGGACATGACATTAGCAGTATACAGAGTTAATATGAATGACTGGTAAGGACATGACATTAGCAGAATACAGAGTTAACATGAATGACTGGTAAGGACATGACAGCAGTATACAGAGTTAATATGAATGACTGGTAAGGACATGACATTAGCAGAATACAGAGTTAACATGAATGACTGGTAAGGACATGACATTAGCAGAATACAGAGTTAACATGAATGACTGGTAAGGACATGACATTAGCAGAATACAGAGTTAACATGAATGACTGGTAAGGACATGACAGCAGTATACAGAGTTAATATGAATGACTGGTAAGGACATGACATTAGCAGTACACAGAGTTAACATGAATGACTGGTAAGGACATGACATTAGCAGAATACAGAGTTAACATGAATGACTGGTAAGGACATGACAGCAGTATACAGAGTTAACATGAATGACTGGTAAGGACATGACATTAGCAGAATACAGAGTTAACATGAATGACTGGTAAGGACATGACATTAGCAGAATACAGAGTTAACATGAATGACTGGTAAGGACATGACATTAGCAGAATACAGAGTTAACATGAATGACTGGTAAGGACATGACATTAGCAGAATACAGAGTTAACATGAATGACTGGTAAGGACATGACAGCAGTATACAGAGTTAACATGAATGACTGGTAAGGACATGACATTAGCAGAATACAGAGTTAACATGAATGACTGGTAAGGACATGACATTAGCAGAATACAGAGTTAACATGAATGACTGGTAAGGACATGACAGCAGAATACAGAGTTAACATGAATGACTGGTAAGGACATGACAGCAGTATACAGAGTTAACATGAATGACTGGTAAGGACATGACATTAGCAGTATACAGAGTTAACATGAATGACTGGTAAGGACATGACATTAGCAGTATACAGAGTTAACATGAATGACTGGTAAGGACATGACATTAGCAGAATACAGAGTTAACATGAATGACTGGTAAGGACATGACATTAGCAGTATACAGAGTTAACATGAATGACTGGTAAGGACATGACATTAGCAGAATACAGAGTTAACATGAATGACTGGTAAGGACATGACATTAGCAGTATACAGAGTTAACATGAATGACTGGTAAGGACATGACATTAGCAGTACACAGAGTTAATATGAATGACTGGTAAGGACATGACATTAGCAGAATACAGAGTTAACATGAATGACTGGTAAGGACATGACATTAGCAGTATACAGAGTTAACATGAATGACTGGTAAGGACATGACATTAGCAGAATACAGAGTTAACATGAATGACTGGTAAGGACATGACATTAGCAGAATACAGAGTTAACATGAATGACTGGTAAGGACATGACATTAGCAGTATACAGAGTTAACATGAATGACTGGTAAGGACATGACATTAGCAGTATACAGAGTTAACATGAATGACTGGTAAGGACATGACATTAGCAGTATACAGAGTTAACATGAATGACTGGTAAGGACATGACATTAGCAGTATACAGAGTTAACATGAATGACTGGTAAGGACATGACATTAGCAGAATACAGAGTTAACATGAATGACTGGTAAGGACATGACATTAGCAGTATACAGATTTAACATGAATGACTGGTAAGGACATGACATTAGCAGAATACAGAGTTAACATGAATGACTGGTAAGGACATGACATTAGCAGTATACAGAGTTAACATGAATGACTGGTAAGGACATGACATTAGCAGTATACAGAGTTAACATGAATGACTGGTAAGGACATGACATTAGCAGTATACAGAGTTAACATGAATGACTGGTAAGGACATGACATTAGCAGTATACAGAGTTAACATGAATGACTGGTAAGGACATGACATTAGCAGTATACAGAGTTAACATGAATGACTGGTAAGGACATGACATTAGCAGAATACAGAGTTAATATGAATGACTGGTAAGGACATGACATTAGCAGTATACAGAGTTAACATGAATGACTGGTAAGGACATGACATTAGCAGTATACAGAGTTAACATGAATGACTGGTAAGGACATGACATTAGCAGTACACAGAGTTAACATGAATGACTGGTAAGGACATGACATTAGCAGTATACAGAGTTAACATGAATGACTGGTAAGGACATGACATTAGCAGTATACAGAGTTAACATGAATGACTGGTAAGGACATGACATTAGCAGAATACAGAGTTAATATGAATGACTGGTAAGGACATGACATTAGCAGTATACAGAGTTAACATGAATGACTGGTAAGGACATGACATTAGCAGTATACAGAGTTAACATGAATGACTGGTAAGGACATGACATTAGCAGTATACAGAGTTAATATGAATGACTGGTAAGGACATGACAGCTCTATACAGAGTTAACATGAATGACTGGTAAGGACATGACATTAGCAGAATACAGAGTTAACATGAATGACTGGTAAGGACATGACATTAGCAGAATACAGAGTTAACATGAATGACTGGTAAGGACATGACATTAGCAGTATAGAGAGTTAACATGAATGACTGGTAAGGACATGACATTAGCAGTACACAGAGTTAACATGAATGACTGGTAAGGACATGACATTAGCAGAATACAGAGTTAACATGAATGACTGGTAAGGACATGACAGCAGTATACAGAGTTAACATGAATGACTGGTAAGGACATGACATTAGCAGTATACAGAGTTAACATGAATGACTGGTAAGGACATGACATTAGCAGAATACAGAGTTAACATGAATGACTGGTAAGGACATGACAGCAGTATACAGAGTTAACATGAATGACTGGTAAGGACATGACATTAGCAGTATACAGAGTTAACATGAATGACTGGTAAGGACATGACATTAGCAGAATACAGAGTTAACATGAATGACTGGTAAGGACATGACAGCAGTATACAGAGTTAACATGAATGACTGGTAAGGACATGACATTAGCAGTATACAGAGTTAACATGAATGACTGGTAAGGACATGACAGCAGTATACAGAGTTAATATGAATGACTGGTAAGGACATGACATTAGCAGAATACAGAGTTAACATGAATGACTGGTAAGGACATGACATTAGCAGAATACAGAGTTAACATGAATGACTGGTAAGGACATGACATTAGCAGAATACAGAGTTAACATGAATGACTGGTAAGGACATGACATTAGCAGAATACAGAGTTTAACATGAATGACTGGTACAATGCCGCAATATATTTTGGGATCAAGCAAGAATAATAAGATGATAAAGGAAACAGTGATATTTCATTTAATATAAAGTGCAACTGCATGAAACTATTTTCATAATTTAAATCTAAAGATAGGATCATTGTTAGCGGAAATAATAAAATCCGAAAATGTCAAGCATGATTGAGAATAATATGAAAGGATGTGAAAACATTGAATATACTGCTCTTTGCAATATACATGTACAAAGCTCATACTTGACAAGATTTACCAAATATCTACAATTCAGTTAATAAAAAAAACTATGTAAATTTGTAATAATTATTTTTTTGAGCAATCATTTTACGTTAATTTTCCTGACAAAAAGTTGATGAAGATAATTTCATCAATGCTTCAATCTATCCGCAGATTAACCGATTTTAAGGTGAAACAGTCCCAAAATGGGAACATGTTTATTTAATGCACTGATCCGATAAAGGTAATATGATAGAAGTTCAATTTAAGGGTAACAGAGAGCAATGATCTCCCAGCATTATGAACCAATAAAGCTGCTGTCAGAGCACTTGATTTTGACATTGAAATATATACAACCCTTCATTAACAACACAGTCAAACCCTGAAATATATACAACCCTTCATTAACAACACAGTCAAACCCTTAATTTCAGCATTCTCAATGTGTTTGTCAGATGGACAGTAGGTACATGTATGATTTTAAATAAAATATGAAATAATGGTTTTGATGAAGTGATAACACTTTTTAATTGTAATGTAGAAATATATAATATGCCTGGGGGGTAAGAGAGTGCAATGATCTCTCAGAAATCAATGCTGCTGCTGTCAGAGCACCTGATTTTGACATTGAAATGTATAATTTCAGCATTCCCAAATGTTTGGTCAGATTAGTACCTGAAATCAGAAATTTATTATTTGTCCAAGGCAAGGGATTGACACGTTTTAAAGTAACCTACAATTTTATCACCTACAACATAGCGAGTAAAATATACGATAGTCCAATAAGTTATTCAAAAAGATTGAGAAAAACGCTGAATACTAAGCAACGGCCCACATATAACAACACGGTTACCATGGTAACCAATATTTTTTGTTTCTTTTTTTTATAGAAGAACTTGATGGGATATTGGGATGGATTAATTGAATTTCTGTGTAGTTACCCTTGATATGCCCGCACTACACAGGACAAGTAGTCTTGCATACTACTAATGAGTAAATAAAGTTAAGAGAGAGCAACAGTGGTGAACTATACACCATGATGATCGCAATGATCATGAATTGACATGAGTTTGCATTTCGAGAAATGTTTATGAACAAAAATGGTGAAGATTTGTTTCCGGTTGATTATTCTAGCGCCTATGAGTGGTCAAAACAAGATTGACTGACACATGCTCCGAATTTTATGTCCTCGCAAAGTATATAAGTTTGCAAGTATGATTTCAATGAGATCTTTATTGTATAATATCACCAAGCCTGGTTATGAAAGTTATGTTCTGTTATAACATAGTAACAGACTGTTAGGTGGGGGTGGGGTGATGGCAGAAAGATCAAAATATCACGGTAGATACGGCCGTGCACAATACAAAAGACAACTAATCCAATGCACAGTGCCATATGGCAAAAATAAACTGAACCAGCGGATTATTAATTACAAAACGGTCACGGTCATTGAAGTGGAATTGCATCTATCAAGTTCAAACACCCAAACAAAATGCTACCATAAGTGTGAGGACAATTAAAATCTGGAATTGACAAATAAATATAGCGTGCAGGATTTTATAGACACAGACTAGGAGCACTATTCTTACTTTACAATATATTCTGAAGTGATACATAGTGGAACATGCGAATCACACGATAACTCATAAAAACAAGAAAATAAATTATGTTTATATTATATTGTTATTTTTTGTATCCTGGTGGCAATATCGCATAAGGAAGCTACAACCAGATGGGTGAGATGCACTAGAATCAAAGATAAAGCAAACCAGCATTGTTTGCTACATATTGTGAGGTGGATACAAAGAATCTTAAACACAGAAGCCAGGAAAGTGCTAGCATATGGGGCCAACTGTTTGTAACATTCCCATCTTCCGGCCAACTGTTCTTTCAGCCAACTGTTCATCCAGCCAACTGTTCATCCAGCCAACTGTTCATTCAGCCAACTGTTCATTTAGCCAACTATTCAGTCAGTCAACTATTCAGTCAGCCAACTGTTCAGTCAGCAGTATTAAAATGAACTGTGTATTGGTGAAATAGAAATCGTGCATAGTAAAACACGTTACATATCAGTTATTAAATATACATGTACAACTAAAAGCCTCAAATGCTAGATTATATCATATACATATAGTGTGTGAAATCCATAAAAGGAAAATTTAAGCCTTGCCCTTACTCATGTATACATAGATACAGGTGTGCATACACAGGAGACAAAATAAAGTCCTTGATTGCATTTTTATAACTACTGAAACATTGGCTATATAAATATCATAATCTATGGACAGGGTACATTTCCAGCGATTGCTATACTTAGTTAAGAATGCAAATTTATATATTTATTAAGTGCTTCAGACACTAACCTTATAAATAATTTTTGCAAATTATAAAAGTAAGTATATTTCATTTTTAATGTTATTGTATTAGGTGAGCATACTGTTGTATTACTTTGATATGAAGATGTTTCAATAAATTACTGTGTTCAATGACAATCATTAAACATATAGCTTATTCATAGACGTATGAAAAATATAAATCGCCATGGCAACAAATCATTTTTGAATAAATTGATATTACCTCCACATAATGCATGTACGTTCTGAGTATCTATGTTATAATATTAATATTGAAAGCATATAGTTATTGAAGCAGTACTGATAACCACCAAACATACTTGGTGAGGTCAAGAAAAAAAATATATTTGTGTTTCAGATAACGCCACCACCCACCCACCCATATTTTTGGTGAAACACAAACTTATTTTATGCAAATTATTTATTTTTATGCAAATTAGCCATATTCTACTCACAAATATGAGTTTGTTTTTTTGTTTCTTTCGAGAAAGTAGATGGCCAGAAGATGACCAAGGAAATCTATTATAAATCGTTCCTTCTTAATCTTAAGTTAGTAATAAATGCATGATTAAGACCATTTGGGAGAAAAAAAATTAAATAACTATAAAAAAAAATGTTAGCTGGAAACTGGAAACACAGAATTTTTTCCCCTTGGCCTGAATATGAAAGCATATGCTGGCTGGCAGAGATTTGAAAGTGTTTAAAAAGCAACTACCTCTTGTCAACCAAGTTGCTACAAAGGTATTACAACCACATGCAAGCAATCCGCAATCCGAATCAACAATGAACTTCAAAATTCACATTAAAAAATTCTGGAAAAAAACAAACGCTTTTCTGATAAAATCTGAAGCAGGAAGTTTGCATGCTCTAGAAGAATAGACAAAAAGACTGAATTGAAATTCAGATCATGTTCCTGACAGTAATTAATAGGTAGATTAAATCGGAGGGGTTTTTGAACTTGACAAATAACAATCGTACCTTGACTGATTAATCTGTCAACGAAATACGTGAAATTCATCCAACATGTGGTGAAACATTACTTTAACATCTGACCTCATACATAGCCTAGACACATATTCAGAAGAGTGAGATCTGTTACATATGCCTAGAATTTGATTGTATATTTTAATAATCTAAAAATTTATTATAATATGTCTGAAATTAGAGCAGAAAGAAACATGTCTGTATTGTTGTTTCTGTATTTTCTAAAGTTTTATTTGAAACTTTAGAACTTTTTTTTGAGAACTCTAAAGAGTTTGTATAAAAACAAAAATGAGTAATTTTCAAAAAAAAATATGAATACCTGAAAAACATACCGTAGATGGCAGGATATTAGTTTGCGTACGATTAACAAATATTTCACTATTCCTGTAAATCTGTATGAAGAATATAAACATAATTCATATAAAGAAAGAAATTGTTTTCCAAAAAAAATTATGGATGTAGAAACCAATGACCTGACATAGAGTAAGACCTAAACTTGCTCACCCAGGCCATAGTTTGACCTAATTTATCTTTTAACTTTCATTTCTACTCAATTTTAGCACTGCTTTTGAGATGTCTAATGGGAGAGTGCACCTTTGCTGGTGAAATAGCAGTTATAAATGTAACAAGATGGACACGATACAAGTTCAATGACGATCACCAAATATAGGGGATTTATAAACATCTGAAAACATGGTTTTCTATGCCAGACTATGAATATTGCCATGGTGATTGATTGATTTATTCCACTTCCCAAAATCTCCATATACAATAAAAAGATGATTTTTCTATCATTGCGAGACTTTCACATTTGTTGAATCCCATGCGATGCTTTGACACCATTACGATACTATTAAATTTGCTTGTCCTGTTTTTATATTCGATTTCGTGTGTAACGCGAGATTTCGCATTGAACAGAAAATTTACCGATACAAACAAACTACAGCAAAAACGATTTATGTTAATTGTGTCAATGTCTCAAAAACATTACTAATTATGAATGTCAAATACATGTAAGTGAAGGTATGGGGGGGGGGGGGGGGTAATGTTGGATCATGGGTACTATATTGTCATGGTTACATTGAACTGATTTTTTCATGCAGCACATTTTGAGAACACATAAAAATAAGTAAATTGTACTCCCTAAGGTTAGTTGTGTTAAAGAGTCTATCAAATAAGATTTACTTTTAGGTTAGTTGTGTTTGGTGTGCATCAAACAATATGTTCCCCCCTTTGGATAGTTATGTTTGGTGCCCAAAGCACAATTTGTACTCAGCAAGAATTCCAGTTTGTGCAAATAATAAATGGTTTGGACATTAAGCGGCAAAATCAGTCAGGGTTGGAAACTCAACTCGAGAGAATCTTAACTGAATTTAAGACTTAAGTTACTTCACATACACTTTCATTACATTACAGGAGACAAGGGGCAATTTTTTCCCCATTATATTTCAACAATTTACAGTGTGCTAAGGAGTTGAAGATCCACTTAGAGAATAGAAAAGTCTGGTATGGCACCCATATAGTATATGAAAGAAAAGCTGCAATCTGATAGTGGATTCAAAGTAATCATCAATAAATTTGATTTGTCAGTGTTACAATCAATATAGACAGCTCATGGTTGCAATATTTACTTTAAATTGATTCATTTTGTAGCTTGTATTGGCCGCCATTTACATGTATGATGCCAAGATAACTGGCATCCAGTAATGACAGCTGCAGCTACTTTAGTGTCCCCTACAACCAAATTGTAAATCACAAATGGATAGAAGATTGCAATCGCACACTGCCTGAGTGGACAGGCTGTGGTGTAATTATGGATGATCCAGTGCTATATAGGTGAAAGTAAAAACATGTATGCCCAAGACAACATAGCTTAATGAAAGCTGCATGGACTAGGGTAAGATATGCAGATACAAAGAATGCACAATCAATTATTTCAAAGGATCATTATTATGATGGCACCATAATACTATACTATATATTGTTACAATCATAGTCACAGTTTGAGGTGTGAATTGTCTATTTTCCCTGAATAACATTTCACATTTTTTTTTTTTACTATTTTTAGTGTTATATGTTACAGATTCAAAACTGTTTTTGTTTCCAGTAGCTTAAATTTACAAAATTGAAATGCAATATCAATGCTAAATTAGAAATGTAAACAATATAAGGCAGGTTATAGGTAATATGTAAAGGACAATATAACAATGTGAACAGGGCTAAAAAAACACACACAATTCTGATACCTATTACAAGTGTGAACCGGACTAACATATGTTGATACCAAATTACAAATGTGAACAGGGCTAATAAACAATGCTGATACCAAATTACAAGTGTGTACAGAGCTAACATAACAATGTTGATGCCAAATCACAAATGTGAACAGGGCTAAAATAAAGATGCTGATACCAAATTAAAAGTGTGAACAGGACTAACACAACAATGTTGATGCCAAATTAAAAGCGTGAACAGGGCTAAAATAAAGATGCTGATACCGAATTAAAAGTGTGAACAGGGCTAACATAACAATGTTGATGCCAAATTAAAAGCATGAACAGGGCTAAAATAAAGATGCTGATACCGAATTAAAAGTGTGAACAGGGCTAACATAACAATATTGATGCCAAATTAAAAGCGTGAACAGGGCTAAAATAAAGATGCTGATACCGAATTAAAAGTGTAAACAGGGCTAACATAACAATGTTGATGCCAAATTAAAAGCGTAAACAGGGCTAATAAACAAATGTGAATGTAGCTACTGTAACTAATTTGATCTGAAATAACCAATAAGAAGCAGCTCTTAAATATACAAATTAGAGCTGAATTGTCACAGTGTGTCTTTGCACTGATTCATGCATCAATCAATTTGACAACTTCAATGTCAAGGAATGTACTTCATTAAGAGTTGATGAAACAAACTTGAGTGGCAGTTGAGTCATCACGCTGGCTCCACACAAATCATTATTAATAGTGACTGGGTATAATTGTATTGCCAACACTAAATTACAAGTTTATATTATTTCATCAATGACAAAACAGATTCTACGAACAGATTCAGTTGTTCGGCATTCCCCAGCCTATGCATACATTACATTTTTTTAAAAAACTTTACTATTTATACCATTTAGTTGTTTGAGATAGAGGTTGCTATAGCAACAGAATTTACTTACTGTAAAAAGATTAATTATTCACTGGGTTTTAATTTTGCTTATTTCGCTGACTGGAAATGCGCTAAATTTAAACCCAGTGAATATGTTAAATTTAGCATAGAACACATTATCTAAATGATAAAACCGTGAATTTAAAACCTACTGAATATGCCTGAAATGGTAAATCAGCAAAACCCAGTGAATATTAGTCATTTTACTGTATACATTTGTTTACAAGTTCTTAGAATAAGAAAGTAGATAACTGACGCAACTGATTGGATTCTCAATTTTGTATTGACTAGACGCAGTTGATAACGAAGTGACTTTGACAATGACTGAACATTTCATGTATGCAGCATCTTATTTATATAGAAGTAGATCTACATTGAATGCCATTATGACACGATCCATAAACTCAACCAAGCAAAGAATTTTTATTTAAATATTTAGTACTAAATCACCTTTGCACGATTACAGATTTGAAACCATCAGTTCTTGGAGAAGGCTGACACAAGAGAAGCGAGGTAATCATTCCAAGACAGAAGCAGCTAGGACACACAAGTGGCATTTCCTATATAGCTGTAATCTGATACTACCAGATTCTCAAGTTTAAAAACTTATGTTGGGTGGTCCAGGCAACATGTACTGTAACTTATGTAGTTGGGAGTAAAAGCAGTGATAAAGACGACAAAGTAAATGTTTGATGTACCTTGCATTTCCGATTAGAAGCTGAATTCACACGAGACAACATTGTATTTCAAAAGTAAGATTTCTTTAACAAAGATAGTTAGCAGCAGCAACTGTGCTGGGACATATTGTATTTTCATTTCTACAGTTTCAGCTCTTAAGATGCAGTAGAACAATGTCTGTATTTATTCTATTAGAAGCTCACCTGTAATATAGGTGCACATGAACCAAAAAATTGCATTTATTATATACTGAATCATTTACATATGAACAACTTATTTTAAACATTGTCATTTATTTAATAAGCACAGGCTATTAAATTAATGTCAAATAAAATAAATCATGTGTAACCCTACCCATCCATATTTTGGGATAAAGTGAGAAGTTTATTTTATGCAAATGAACCTGAAATTATTTATGCAAATTAGCTATGGTCATTTCACTTTCATTCAATTTCATTTACTCATATGCAGTGAACGAGTGTATTGAGGAAAAAAAATCATGAAAACCGTAACATTTGTAGTAAATTCAAGATTACGTTCTAGCAATAACTTAAACTTGCAAAAATAAAATAAAAAGGCCAGCCTACCTAGCAATGTTTAAAACCGTTCCAAGAAATACCAGATTTGTCTTATTTTGTCTAATAGAGCAAATATAGTAAGATTGCTTTGTAACAGCTCTATGTACAAACCTGAACTGGTGGCTTTCATATTCTAGTTAAGAAACCCTACCAATTTACATGTATAATCCCTCTATTCAGTTACCATAGATTGTAATTTCGGTAAAGATGCTTTGGACTCATTAAATGAACATATAAATTTAATCATGATATTGATCCTGAGCCTTTGATCCCCTGAGACATTCATCAACTCTGTTAATTTAAAACATCCCGTACTCAATAGAAATTGTCTGAAACTGACACTATTGCAAAAACTGACACTTCACTTAAAACGAAATGAAAATTCATGTTAGCATATTCAATTAGTGTGACTATCGAAAGACAGATCTGTATGTGACAGTGAATTTAATACAATATATATTAACTATAGTGCCACATGTGACAGTCCAATTTAATAAATTACATTAATAAGTACAGTTTTTTTTTTCTTCAAATTTCTCTGCATTTTTGGGTATAACAGATAATACTAAAATAAACCACACTAAAAGAATAAAATACTCAACTACACCGTGTCTATTGGTATTCTAAATAATGTCCATATTATCAAACATTATTTTTACCTTAGAACAAGTCAAAAATGCAACAAAGCACTCAACTAATTAACAGCAAAGTACTGTAACAGCATTCCTCTGTTCATGCGATTGCAGCTACATCTACTGCATTATGGGTAAATGGCACTTGAGAGAAGTGAAAACAAGCAACGAATTAGGGTTAATTAAAAACCAAGAGACTGATAATGAGGAATTGACGATGAGGGAAGCTATTTCACAGAGGAGAGGGGGAAAGCAAGGCTACATTGATTTCCATAATAGGACAAGTTGGCTCTTTGGACGAGTTAACAAGTAAGCAGAGTTGGAGTCTAATAATATTTTCAAGAATATCTAACCCAAACGCAGAATGTAAGCATCATCACGATTGGTCCTATTTGCTGAAAGTTGAAGTTCAGGTTGCCGTGACTGTAAAACACAGTCACCATGAAGTGCATGTAAAAACATTTTATATGTGTTGTATAGACTGCATGGGACCCATACCATATACAGCACATCATAACAACAATGTCCTGCCATGCTTCATTGCAATAATCATTACATATTGCAACATTTTAAGTTAACACAACAGCATTTGAATTGAGAAGTCACTCAACCATATTATTGATATTTTAATCATAGAAAATAGACACAGGATATTGATGGACAGTTTGAAAGATTATTAATTCCTTATATTTTATTAACACTTATTCTGCAACACTGAAATATACGACTATGAGATACATTTCACATGTAATAGCCTTGTGATGTAATCCTCACACATTTATATTTTGGCCTATTTCTCGGTTTAAATCCACCATCAATCTTTCATTCACATAAAGCTAAATAATCAATCAGCATTACACAGCTAGGCATATACCACTGAAGAGTTATAAAATTGTACATAAATGTGTTGAGATTCCAACATAAAAAGAAATGTCCTATTTATTCTAATTTAGGCGTTATATTTGCAGCATTTCAATCTTTCCTGCTTTTTGTCGTCACTGACGCCCGTTCAAGAATACTGTTTATTGTTACTGAACGTGTAAAAACTCTGTGGCGACAAAGAGCTGTTATCATTGTGAAAAGTGCTTATTTTTTCACTAAAATGAACACCAAAACACCATTTGTCATTGCCTACATATTACATATTACTTTCGGTGCGGACCACGTGGCATTCTGATTGGACTGTTCTACAGTTGATTGTTCATTATGCGCTTGTGTTTCTTTCTATTTGAAACTTGTTCCCTACTTTTCATCATGAAACAAATATTGAAAAAACAAAACAATACAATTGACCATATGTTATGACCCTGGGTGTCTACACTGCAGCATTCAGTGCTGAAAAGTACAGAAAAACCTACAAATATAATGAGCTTACACACTGAGTACTATTTTACTCGTTTCAATATTAAATTTACAATGGTTTGTTTGCTGTTAACAAATTTACTGGAAAAAAAGAAAAAGAACAAATAGCGACCACATGTTGCGGTGAAATGATATTTAATAACATCAGCATTGTCAAACACCTAGCATGATTTGTGAATTGTAAGGTGCATACGGTCACATTTATACACATAAAAATAAAGGGCAAATATTTCAAATGTGAAACGTTTAATAATGTGTCAGTTCATTCACCAAAAAATATTTCACCTATATTAATAATGCACTATACAGGTTTCTGGGCTTTTTCATATTGCAGATTTATTCAGAAGCTAACAACTTGTTGGCGTAGATATTTAAATTTTTTCACAAATTTTCTCCCATTCCAGAGGTGATAATATGGCAATAAAGCTGCTTTTTGAGCAGGGCTATTCTGGAACAAAGGGTGAAAAAAGTTCGTAAAATTAAGAATGTTGCGTTGGCAAAATATTATGTTTAAAATATATTTACATGTGATTCTTTCATTGACAGACAATTCGGTAACTAACATTTTTTTTTTATAATTTTTATCATAAATTTATGTGAATTCAGAACAGCTCTACAAATTTGCTGCATTTCACAGAGAATTCTCTGTAACGAAAGAAAGAAGAGAGAACCAGACAGAAAAGAAACATTTAAATCAGATGTTGGATGGATTATGTGAATAACATGAATAAGCCTTGACAAGTAATAATCATGCTCATTGTCAGCTGTATTTGAATGCTGGGATTTAAACTAGATTTAAATCACATTTCTGCTGATAAAACCCAGATAAATTAGGTAATACAAGATTAGAGATGTCTTTGCTGCGTCATTTCTGTTGTTCTCATCAATAAATCACTCACACAGCACAGAGAGTGGGTTAAAACCTCTTACTAAGTGATCAAAACATGTTCATAATTACAACATCCAGCATATTTCACAGTCAGTATGTAGACCATATCTATCGCTATAATCTTGCGTTCGTACACTAGGAAAACAACTTTTTATCTTTCAGTGTTAATTATTTTGTTATTGCCCTTAGCTTGTAGTGATCTTTACTGCTGTACTTTCCAAAGTCATTGTCATGTAAATAAATAAATGTAAATATTTTAACAGAATCAAATCAATGTATGAACTATAAATACAAAAGCACACATGTATTTTTTATAAACATTATTAATGGCCACCAGTCGGCCACAACTTCAAATACACTGCAAAGTGACACGCATATATACATTTGAGTGCAATATTCATGAAAAGTCGTCAAAGTGCATGCTATATTGAAATACAACTGAAAATTATCTTGCGTTTGAATTATACCCATCAATATATGTCATAGAAAACCCCTTCCTTCCTGAGGCATGTGTACAAGTATAACCTGATACATACTTATTGTGATTTTTATAAATTTTATCTACAATACACATGGAGTGGAGTTGAGAAAAACGTTGTCATAATAATACATCAAGATGTGATGATTTATAACATGAAAAGTATAAATCACATTTAACACTAATTTCACAAAATTTAAACCAAGCTATCGAAGCTGAAAAGAGAAAACTCCCATGCACCAAGGATATTTCTATAACAAGGAATTAACCTACGTTATTTGAAACAGCTGCATAATACAATCATTTTCCAGTTTCTAGGCACAGAGACGTACACTGGTACAGTTATTATTGATAAATGCCAACTTTCCCCAGGCAAGATATTACCATGAAATACTCATTTTTTTCTCATTAGACCACATATAGCAGAAGATAAATCCTCCAGCAATTTTAATCCCAGAACTCCTAGCTTGAGTTTTGATTAATGGCGGAAATGATCCTAAACCTATTTCTGTTATGGAGTCTCCTCACAGTTTCCTCCTCTAATACTAGGGCAGTAGAACATAATTACGGATACGTGAATCCACTGTGCTCAAGCGGAAATATATTATACATGATGTATATACGCCATTCATTTTATTCCAAAAGATTCAATTATGATGTCAGATCTCAGTGGCAAACTGTGAAGTAAAGCCTTCCTTTCATGATCAGCAGGGTATTCAATTTAAGTCGTTTACAGGAAAGGTGATAGCCAAGATAAAACCCAATCCTCATACATTATGACAGATACAATGTATAGAGATGGACATTGTGTACAATCTAATAACAGTTAAGTTCCACAGAATATCCTGTGTCATATAGCACTATAATGCTCACACAATGATGTCCCTGCCAAGCCCCACCACCATCCAGGTTTACTCTTCCACTGCCAGGCCAAGCCCCACCACTATCCAGGTTTACTCTTCCACTGCCAAGCCAAGCCCCACCACCATCCAGGTTTACTCTTCCCCTGCCATGCCAAGCCCCACCACCATCCAGGTTTACTCTTCCACTGCCAAGCCCCACCACCATCCAGGTTTACTCTTCCACTGCCAAGCCAAACCACCATCCAGATTTACTCTTCCACTGCCAAGCCAAGCCCCACCACCATCCAGGTTTACTCTTCCACTGCCAAGCCAAGCCCCACCACCATCCAGGTTTACTCTTCCCCTGCCAAGCCATGCTCATCACCGTCCAGGTTTACTCTTCCCCTGCCAAGCCATGCCCATCACCATCCAGGTTTACTCTTCCCCTGCCAAGCCATGCCCATCACCATCCAGGTTTACTCTTCCACTGCCAAGCCAAGCCCCCACCACCATCCAGGTTTACTCTTCCACTGCCAAGCCAAGCCCCAGCACTATCCAGGTTTACTCTTCCCCTGCCAAGCCAAGCCCCATCACCATCCAGGTTTACTCTTCCCCTGCCAAGCCATGCCCATCACCATCCAGGTTTACTCTTCCCCTGCCAAGCCATGCCCATCACCATCCAGGTTTACTCTTCCACTGCCAAGCCAAGCCCAACCACCATCCAGGTTTACTCTTCCACTGCCAAGCCAAGCCCCACCACTATCCAGGTTTACTCTTCCACTGCCAAGCCAAGCCCCACCACCATCCAGGTTTACTCTTCCCCTGCCAAGCCATGCCCATCACCATCCAGGTTTACTCTTCCACTGCCAAGCCAAGCCCCACCACCATCCAGGTTTATTCTTCCACTGCCAAGCCAAGCCCCACCACTATCCAGGTTTACTCTTTCCCTGCCAAGCCAAGCCCCACCACCATCCAGGTTTACTCTTCCCCTGCCAAGTCATGCCCACCTCCATCCAGGTTTACTCTTCCACTGCCAAGCCAAGCCCCACCACTATCCAGGTTTACTCTTCCCCTGCCAAGCCACGCCCACCACAATATAATTCAAGTCATTTTTGATAAACAAGCACTTTGATATTAACATACATTCAGATTACAAAAGAAAGAAATCTTGCTAGCGTGAAATATAATAGATACTATACAATAATTTGAACACTGACATCTCCAACTGTAACATATTCAGGTACTGTAAAATACTTTATTTTCGCTGTAGGAATGATTCCGGGAAAATAAAATCCAGTGAATATACTTTTTTTCCCTATATTTCACATTAAACTCATCAAAAATCAGTGAAAATAAATTCCATACAAAATGCTCGAATTCCAGCAAAAATAAAGTATTCCAGATTATTGCAAATATTTTGAAACTGCATGAAGAATGCATATCAGAATTCAGTTAAAAATTTTACAGAACTAAAAACAAATAATATTATTTTAGCTCACACCTGCTACTCCAGGAGCAAATAAAGTACCATGAAAGCAGCATTAGCAATGATACGCCTAAGACAGGCAAATACCCTGAAATACATACCACAACATACCTGCCACAAGTGCAATAGAAATCAAGTAGAGGCAACCAGTCAGATAATTAATCTGTCAATGTCAAGGACATTTTATTGTCTAATGCAATTAACAACATGTAACATACGAGTTACACGCCTAGCTTGTAAGTCATTGATGAATTGTGATTGAATTTAACACGCATACTATTTCCTCTATATATTTAATACAATATGTTATGTACGGCCTATCAAATTTTAAGTCCATTCACATATGCCATATTTTCTCTATTTAGTAGCACATCTCTGTAAGAAATAGTACAACTGAATTATCAAAATATGATTATTTTGACTACAGACATGCTTTTATTTATTAAAGTGTACATGTTACTAGAAGAGCAAAAATGTTAATGAGTACAATGTCACATTTTTAGTTCAGATCATCTTCGCCAGCTAAAGTTCAATTATTCGGCCATCACTTCATAACTATTTGTTTTATGATACTCTGTTCTATTTTACATCAAGTTTGTGAAACATATTCAGATGGCAAGTAAATCAGTCTGTACATTTGACTAAAAATTTGATTTTTTTATCTGTTTTTATGCAAATAAATAATAGTTCAATATGCAGATCATATGTAAATAACGCATGCGAATACATTTGGAGAACGTCAAGGGTTGGACCATTATAAATATAGAGAAAAGATTAATATATGAATAGACAAAACTTTACATTTTCAAAACATATGGCAGTAAATATGCAAATAGATGCATACTTGTATTTGTATTTCAACTTTTTAATTTTGTTTATACATCTCTGTAAATAAATTTTGAATTAATACATGTATTATATTATAAGTGATGACAATTTGTTTTCTTGACGCTCATAACAATACAGCGATAACTATTCTTGATTTCAAACATTTCTTTAAATGAAGAATGTAAAATGATTGATTACTTTAGAAGTGTAACATACATGCTGACAGTCGCACACAAAATGCCATTAAATTGAAAGAGGGGTGTGGCATATGTGTTTAGTCTGGTAGAGAACCCAATACGACAGGTATTACAAAACATTGTTTGATAAAACAGTTAAAGTGACAAAAGATATAAAGTGAAATACAGATCGTAAAGGTCTTACTTCATACGTAAAGAAACAGGTGTGTCCATTTCAAACATAAAGAGAGGTAAATGACCCTGAATTTAGCCAACAACTTTGTTTTCAAATTTATATTAAAGCGTTACAGTCATCGTGGCACGTTGTGTTCGATATGGGACAAAAAGCGACAAATATGATGCATGTAAAATTGACTGTGCACAATCTATTTGGTGGTAAATTTTAATTCATTTTCTGAAACCCAGTTGTGGATAAACATTCCATTGTATATTACATAACAGCCTAAAATGATTTGTTAACTTTCATTATGGTGTAATAAATGAAATTATTAATTATTATTATATTTACATATCATGGCCAAGTAATAGACTGAAAACAATGGATTTGCTTTGCATAATGAATAAAGCTGTTTCACGTCTTGAATAAATTAGCGATGCAATATGCCATCTTGTTCAAGTTGTCACTCATTGTTGAAATTGCTCAGTTTTGTCACTTTTTGGGTAAAAGTCCTAGTAGATTTTATACTTTTATACTTCTATATTCATAAAGTATGAATAATAAGGCCGAATAAAATAAAAGTTTTATTGCATTTTTACCGAAACTAATTTTTGACTATCGCAACTACCGGTACTAGTATTGAAAATGACATCTTTCAACACTTTACTTCCCATCAATGATGTACAACTCACACCAAATCTAAGCAAATCAAAATGAGATACAAAATGATGTATCATACGTTTTGTACGCCGTTAAAGTTGACATAACAGTCTGTCTGGGATATAGTATCTATGGATATAGTGATTAACATCCACCTGTGAAACACTGAATTTCAATTAGACAAGACATTTTTTTATTTTTTTAAATAAATTTCAAATGGCAGTTGAAAATAGCTTCGCCAATCACAATACCTTCCTAGTATATACATTGTATAACATGATTGAGGGAAAGACAATGAAAACTACTTCTGATGAATTGAGTGTAATTTAAATGTAAAAAAAATTTAGTGTTTTTCCCATATGCATTTGCTTAACAGCCAAGTGGCTAATTCTTGATGAATCATTTTGGCTTGTTTGAATTTACTTTAAAAAAAAAAGGGGGTATGCTTTGTAACTTTCTACATTTGAATTAGTTTGCACGCAGATGTTAAACATTTAGGTGACACTCTTCAACATACAGCAATGTTAAAATGAGACCTAGAGCCCCTTCCATGTAACCCTACCACCCACGCAGTCACTGTATGAAAATAATTGTGGTTATGGCTTTTGAGAATACAATTCCCAAGTCGTTATTACTAAGTATAGGGGAATACTGTTAGAGTTGGGATGTCACATCGTTCAGTTTGCATTTGAAAAAAATGGCTCTCAATAAATATGGGGGAAGCAATATCACAGATAGATAGCTTTTGAGAATGCAATCCCCAAGTCGTTATTACTAAGTATAGGGGAACACTGTTAGAGCTGGGATGTCACATCATTCAGTTTGCATTTGAAAAAAATGTCCCTCAATAAATATGGGGGGAGCAATATCGCAGATAGATTTCTTTTGAGAATGCAATCCCCAAGTCATTATTACTAAGTATAGGGGAATACTGTTAGAGTTGGGATGTCACATAGTTCAGTTTGCATTTGAAAAAAATGTCCCTCAATAAATATGGGGGGAGCAATATTGCAGATAGATGGGAGCCGCACTGTAGTGCATCACGGTTGATCAGATCAGTGCAGATTTTATTTTATTTTATTTATCACAGAAAACCTCTGACAGATTACAATGACACGCCATGGATGCATGTCGGAGTGCACTTCTGTGTAAGCCTCATGGAGAAAATATGCTAAGAACATAGAAATCTCATCAGCAACAAGATTCAAAATCTGTAGAGCAGTGACCAGGTCACTTAGAGTTGTCTATAAGGATTTATGTGCTATTTTCTGAGCTTGCTGAGGATTTATCGTTTTTTTCTCTGGCGCTGGATATTTTTTTATTTAAGTTTGTTGCATTATTCTTTTTTATCATAAACAAGGAAATTAATTTGCATATTATTTCATTTCAATACAATACACTATAGTAAGTAGCCGATACCAGCAATTAAAACCAATATAGAAACCCTACATGGTTTAAATCTGAATATCACAGCCAAGTCAATTGAGTTGAAAGTTCACACACGACTTTGAAACTGTTTTGTGTCACTGTTACAGAAAACCAACTGTAGTGGAATCAACCATTTTTCACGGTTGCTGCTCTTAATTTAAATCAATGTCAATGCGAATGATGTACCATTACCCAGCAACCTATCCTATTATACTAACAGTTTACAGGCCAGAGATTTTAAAGAGAAAAACAAATGCATGTTTTTTTAATAAATTTGCGAAGTAAAAGAATATCTGTATCATACATAGCACAGCACACCATATTGCGTAAACAAAGAATGTATGTTACATGTTGTAACGAATGTGGTGCTTTAAAAGAAGATGTTTACTTTTGTGCATCAGACATTTTTTACTTTTGTGCATCAGCGACTCAACTCTGACATCCAACTTTGGAATGCTTGATACTAAGATATGTTCATTTGGTAAACACACGATGACTTGATTTTTATTATTACATGACTTCACTTTCATGCAAATTTGATGCATAGTTTAAAGTACGTTAATCTCAGGTATTTTGCGGTCCAGCGCAGTATGTATTGATCGTTGCCGTTGCTACACGGGCAATGCTTATTTAATTACTTATTCATACTTATTCCAATTTTTCCCATTCATTTCAGTTATCTGCAGTGGTTTTCAGCAGACTATTTAGGTGTTAACGTTAGACAAAAGATATCCTGCGCTGTGGTACAAATGTCCAAATTTGACCAGCAATATACATCATATTCACCGAAACGATGGTAACTGTACATAAAATCCAATTTGTATGGCCTTAATTACGTCATTAAACTGACTTCAATACAATATAAAAAGCCTCACCAATATACTATTATACAGGGCCCTGCCTCACTGTTGATTTTTTTTAAACAGTACTTTAAAACACAAAATATATGGACCAACACTCAACCCATTTCAATTCATTTGGACTGGATCACTGCTCCTTATACAAAAATTCCTTTTCTGTTTTCATGAAGGTAATATACACTCTCAGACTCACTAAATAGCCATAGATGGAACCCTCCCACTATTGTGAGGTTAGGAAGAATGTCTGACACTAACAATAGGTATTGTTGTTTGCAACAATAAGTTATTGTCATCCTTTTGAATCATGTATAGGGGTTGCTCCCTATTAAAAGACCATCTTCCATTTTGTAAGCCAATTCCACTTACCTTTCAGTCCTCTATCACCAATTTTTGAAAAACAACTAAAACTATTTTTTATAGGAATATATCTTTTTTGACACAATTCTGGTTGCAGTACAAAATGCAAAAAGGATCATTTAGGAACACAAGTATTCCAAGTATTATTAAATAAATGATAAACATTGAATATGTATCAAGTAGTAATATTAGATAAAATGCATTATAAAGAAAACCCCTTTTAAATGCAATTTTACTCATTCAACAATATTGTTGAATGTTTACCAGAGCATTTGATAGTAATAAAATGTAAGAAAGTTTTTCAATGGATGTATGTGATCAATGTGTAGATATTGAACTGTGTGAATAAACTTTGAAAACAGCAATCCAAAATGTTAATATTAACAATGAAAATCAAAATCAGTTTAGAACCGAATTCACTTACGAACACACAATGACAGTTTAAGCCATGTTTCTAAGCTGACTTTATAGTTACGCTGGTGCTGATACCTCCATCCCTTATAAGATTCTGTAATTTCAAAGATCCTGTTTGTTGTGTGACTGTATATATATTTAGATGTTTTAACATAATCAGTGGTCTACCTGCATCAAAGTATGAGGGCATTAAAACCTTTAGGTCAAACCTACTGAGCACCAATATATCTTTACCTAGTTTACATGATGGTCACATCAATACAGATCATGCGTATACATGTATTGTTATGACTTAGGTCACACAGTTGATACAGGTCATGTCAATATTCTTGGACATGGGTCATACCAATATATGTCAATGAAACTAACTGCATATTATTGTTGAACCCAGGCCATGTCAGTATTTGTTTGATCCAGATCATGTCAATGTGTGTTTGACCCAGGTCATGTCAATATTTGTTTGCCCCAGGTCATGTCAATATTCGTTTGCCCCAGGTCATGTCAATATTTGTTTGCCCCAGTTCATGTCAATATTTGTTTGACGCATGTCATGTCAATGTTTGTTTTACCTAGGTCATGTCAATATTTGTTTGACCCAGGTCATGTCAATGTGTGTTTAACCCAGGTCATGTCAATATTTGTTTGACCCAGGTCATGTCTGTCAATGTGTTTAACCCAGGTCATGTCAATATTTATTTGCCCCAGTTCATGTCAATATTTGTTTGACCCAGGTCATGTCGATGTTTGTTTCACCCAGGTCATGTCAATATTTGTTTGACCCAGGTCATGTCAATATTTGTTTGACCCAGGTCATGTCAATATTTGTTTGTCCCAGGTCATGTCAATATTTGTTTGTCCCAGGTCATGTCAATATTTGTTTGTCCCAGGTCATGTCAATATTTGTTTGTCCCAGGTCATGTCAATATTTGTTTGACCCAGGTCATGTTAATATTTGTTTAACCCAGGTCATGACTACCGTAAATGTGTTGAACCCAGGTCATGTCAATATTTGTTTGCCCCAGGTCATGTCAATATTTGTTTGCCCCAGTTCATGTCAATATTTGTTTGCCCCAGGTCATGTCGATGTTTGTTTCACCCAGTTCATGTCAATATTTGTTTGACCCAGGTCATGTCAATATTTGTTTGACCCAGGTCATGTCAATATTTGTTTAACCCAGGTCATGTCAATATTTGTTTAACCCAGGTCATGTCAATATTTGTTTAACCCAGGTCATGTCAATATTTGTTTAACCCAGGCCATGTCAATATTTGTTTGTCCCAGGTCATGTCAATATTTGTTTGGCCCAGGTCATGTCAATATTTGTTTGTCCCAGGTCATGTCAATATTTGTTTGTCCCAGGTCATGTCAATATTTGTTTGCCCCAGTTCATGTCAATATTTGTTTGACCCAGGTCATGTTAATATTTGTTTAACCCAGGTCATGACTACCGTAAATGTGTTGAACCCAGGTCATGTCAATATTTGTTTGCCCCAGGTCATGTCAATATTTGTTTGCCCCAGGTCATGTCAATATTTGTTTGCCCCAGGTCATGTCAATATTTGTTTGCCCCAGGTCATGTCAATATTTGTTTGTCCCAGGTCATGTCAATATTTGTTTGTCCCAGGTCATGTCAATATTTGTTTGTCCCAGGTCATGTCAATATTTGTTTGTCCCAGGTCATGTCAATATTTGTTTGCCCCAGGTCATGTCAATATTTGTTTAACCCAGGTCATGACTACCGTAAATGTGTTGAACCCAGGTCATGTCAATATTTGTTTGTCCCAGGTCATGTCAATATTTGTTTGCCCCAGTTCATGTCAATATTGTTTGACCCAGGTCATGTCAATATTTGTTGAACCCAGGTCATGACTACCGTAAATGTGTTGAATCCAGGTCATGTCAATATTTGTTTGCCTCAGGTCATGTCAATATTTGTTTTACCCAGGTCATGTCAATATTTCTTTAAACCAGGTCATGACAAAATGTGTTTGATATGACACTAAACAACAAATGATTCAGAAGAATATTTTTTCTTCAGCCATACCACTTATGATCTTCAGTGTGCCAGTTAAAACTCAGTCACCAACACTATTACTTAAAGTGCATGGTATGCTTTAAAGGACTGTTTAGAGTGCATATTAACCCACAGAACCCCCTGGATTTACCCTAGCAGTTAAGTGTTAAAGAGTGAGAAAGCCAGTATCAAAACCATAGGATCTTGCCTGGATCAAATTGGCATCATGCCAACATACTAAACATGACCCACCACTAAACTGTCTATAGTCACAAGGAGAGCGGGCCATAAACAATTTGGCATAGTGCCACAAACAATTGAATGGACACATTAAAGATTATCAGCAAGCTCAGACACAATGCCAGGTAAATAGCCAGACACACTTAACTACATGTATATTTGACAGGGGTAAACAAGTATAAAGGTCAAACTGACAGAATCCAACAAGTTCTGACAGTACTACATGCCCCATAGTTCAACTCTGTTGATGAGATTTACAACTAGAAAAAACTACCGTCACTAAAAATAATATAAAAATAAAGTAGGATAAAGAAGATTGAGAGTAAAAAAATATAATTAATTTCAGTTGAGTGAGCAATCAACATTTGTTAGGAAATCATTTGTAGTTTTCATCCTATTTGAAAGCCTTAAAAAACTTTCAGCCAATCAGGGAGCAATGTGATCAAATTACATGAAATTTGCATTTCATTAACACCTCCCCCCCCCCCCCCAACCAGAGATTCAGAAACAATGCAAAGCTACAAGATTGTCTCTGATTGGCTATACTTAACCTTAACACCTAATAGTCAGAGACCAATCAGAGAGCAGCTTGTTTGTTGGCATTTTTTTTATGTATCAAATTCTCTTTTGCATATGCTCAGCTTAATTGGAAATTTATCAATTCAAGCGATGTCTAAATGTCCCACAATGCACTGGGATAAAAAAAAATAACTACTATCACACATAAGATGAGTTACACCAATTTTGATGTTAAAACCATGGGAGAGAATGGAAAACATGTTCCAATAGACAGAGTAAAGAACAAACAAACAAGCACCTCCAACCAGAAATTGGCATAGTGCCATAATTGCTGCATCCCGTCATGGGAGAGCTGCCAGCACACTGGTCAACTGAGATGAAGAGTCAATTTAATTTGGCACACATCCAATAACTCAATTAGATCCATTGCATGACCTGCAAGGGACAAGCCCTACATCTCTTGCCAAGGGAGGAGGCTTTATTATAATTATACAATTCAAAACTACTTCGCAGCCTACCAGGTAGTAATTAACCTGACTTAATAGGCAATCGAACAGATCAATAAAACAATAATTAATCAACACAGAGATAGCAACACAGTTCATGAATCTAAGTGAACATCCTTTTTACCGTTAATAATTAAACAAGATAAAAATGAAAGTGTACTTGATATGTAACAGTGTTTGACCTTGAAGTCTGACATGACCCACTTGTGCATCGTAGCCTTCAATCAAGTTAATCCAAAGTCAACATCACAGATCAATGCAGTGAAAGCTTGGACATACGCCAATATCAGACAATTATAGCAGTAACACACTGCTGCAAATTAAACTATAATGTCAATATTTCAAGGTCTCTTGAAAGTAGCGCCCCTGGAAAACTGGGAATATATAATAAATAATATTATTTTATAATTAGACTATTATGATTTACAACATAATGAACCATCATAACCATGGCGATTCAATTGTCGGCGATAATAAACATCAAAGCAGTGATTGTGGATTGAAATAAATCATTTTTTACTAATTTCTGCATTTTTTGCAGAATCAGCACATATTTTTCAAATGTAGACACCGAAGGTCATCATGGCACAGTATTTCCCACTCATAGATTCAGTGACTATTTATAATGATTTCATACTAGTTCATTGATAATGACAGTCTGCATTGGTACTTTGTGTGAAAAAATTTCATGCAATTGCAAAAGAAAGCTATCTATTTAAATGTTGAAGTTGGCGTTGCTTACATCATCAGGTGTTTCTGGCAGCCAATACAAGAAATGAAATGTTTTATTGTCTATATACATGTATTTAATGACAGACAGGATACAAAAAACTGCAGAGCCAGTTTTTTTGTGAGTTTTTGTGTTACATGAGATATAGCTTCAGAACAGCATTAGTTAAAACAAAATGGCCACCAATCAGCCATTTTGAATCCAATCCGAAATGGCAGAAATGCTTGATTTTGGTGAAATTTTAACACTAAAATGGTAGCCATTTGACCATCTTGAATTGAATCATGGGACAAATGCATGAGCAAATGTATGAGGTTTGATGTGTGTGAATCGATATGACAGATATCTTTCTCTCCAGGTGGTTTCCAAAAGGTTTCAACTAATTTCCATTATTAAACTCCAGTTGATATGCCGGCCAAGGGGTATTGAAATTGAACACTGATGACTTATGGGAAAGCTCCAATCCAGGAAGGAAAATGAGATCAAGACAAATATGATTAGAAAGAATTTCTTAAGTAGCTTTGTTTTTTTTACAAGATCGTAACTCAGCTAGCTAGAGGAAATGGAACAGTACTCGTACAACCTGTACCTGCAAGGATTGGTTAGTAAGGAATATATGTGGCAAGAACAACAACAACCACTGATCTATGGTGTATGTCAAAATCAAATCCATACTGCACTGTGAACAGTATTTCATGATCCATTACCACTGAG
Organism: Saccoglossus kowalevskii; assembly: GCF_978046115.1. Taxonomy (NCBI): domain Eukaryota; kingdom Metazoa; phylum Hemichordata; class Enteropneusta; family Harrimaniidae; genus Saccoglossus; species Saccoglossus kowalevskii. The sequence continues at coordinate 10,452,094 of NC_140650.1, read as the reverse complement.
ACTTACATGTACAAATGTCTATAAACTGAACTGTTTCCATTCTCACAGATCCGTTTAGACAAACTTCACAGTAAACAATGTCAGCAGCCTTATTGGAACAGTTGGTGGCCATATTGAAACAAATGCAAAAGCATGGGTGCCATACTGCAAAAGTCAGTAGCCATAATGGAAAGAATACATTTAGTTGGTTGTTATATTGGAAGTAAAGTCAAAACCAAATAAAAATGATGAATTGATTGAATCCACTTCAAGAATAGAAGAAGTATAGAAGAAGAAATAATATCAAGTATGGCAGGAAGTGATCGCCAAGAACAAATTCATCTAACAAAAGTTATCTTATTTAATTCATCTTTCCTACATGTTATGAGTTGTATTTGACACGTTTATGAAACATTGACACAAATAAAATTAATGTCTCCGAAATAACTGCAAAAACATTAATCAATAAAATACTATATCTGAAATCTTGTCATTTTGGTTGAGAAACAATGAAATGGCTGTATATATGGCATACAGAAATATAATTCATTATTTTGATTGCAAAATCATAGGAAGTCATGAAGGCAATGACCGTGCTGCACTTCCTGAATGCCTTGCTGTTGTCAAGTACTCACTTCACAATTTTAAATCAGTCTAAAGCATTCTTAGAAATGTTGGCCTTGAAATTGAATCCCATCAGGATATGAAATCCCTGAAATGGTGTTTAGCACTTTATACAGTAAATGATTGGATATGGTTTCTGCCAATCATAGTTGATAACCAAATAATGAGCGGTGGCCATCACATGTCACTGTGTAACGGGTCCCATGTGATTAATAAAGTAAAACACAATGTTTGTTTACATAAAATTCACAATCCATCACCCTTTAAGGTTTGCCATAATGATCCATGAGAAGGTTGGAAAAACATGTTACTGTAGAATACTTTATTTTTGCTCAGAATTTATTTTCGCTATTTTCGCTGAAGGGATGATTCCATGAAAATACAATCCAGCAAATATACTTTTTTTCCTATATTTCACATTAAACTCATCAAAAATCAGTGAAAATAAATTCCATATAAAACGCCCAAAAAGCCTTTTCAGCGAAAATTTATTCCAGCGAAAATAAAGTATTTTACAGTATATGGTCATGTGACAGCGATAAGTGTACATGAGATTTAAGCCTAAACCATTAAAGACAATATGTAAAGCAACATGAATGGTGTTTTAATGTTTCATACTAATCTTTGATCTCTGTAGGACTTAAAAGATTAAGCTGTTGACACTGCCCATATACAAAGACAGCAAGAGTACAGAGATTAACCTTTACATTATCAGAATTTCTTGCTCAAATTTGTCTGCACTTTTTTCTAATATTCTTCAGAATTTCTGGAAATGAACCCTAATTTTGGGGCCAACAGAGAAAATTTGAGTCAATTTTTAGGTTTTACTTAAACAAATTTAGCTATTTTTGTCCCAATCTTCTGAAGGAAAGTGCAGACGATAAACGGGACTATTTTGTGAATTTGTGATGAACTGGTGGTGAAAAGGTTAACAATCCTGATATTCAAGCACTATAAGTACACCAATAAATGGCATATATTATTACTAGCAGCAATTCATTATACAAGCATTTGTTAATATTTTACAACTTCTGACCACTAAAGTCCTATATACCTGATTAACCCATAGCATGTTCTAAAGATATATATATGAACATAGTTAAACTCAGGTTACCTTGCCCTATGTTGGTAACTTTTAAAAGTGTGACAGATTTTCTGTACTAAGAGGCGATCCCGAAATCATGAAATGAACAAACTTCAAAAAGAATATAATTTTTTAAACAAAAAATATTCACTAAAATGAGAGAATTGATGAGATATGATCACCAAATCTTTGCACAGTCATCGCTCACTCAAATGATGATAAAAGGTTTTTTTTTTTTTTTTTACTCTCAATCTCTTTCGCTATAGGTACACCTAAGGTGCATACTGTGCATATCAAAAATCAGAACAATTAGGCTGGTAGCTTCTGAGAAAAGTTGATTTCATTTTTCATTGAAATCGACAACACTGTTCATTGAATATAGAGAATTGAAAGAAGACGTCTAAAATGCACAACCATTTAGGATAAATATATTAAGAAATCTTTAACTATGATAAATAACTCCAAGAGAAAGAAATGCTATGTACATGAATAATTGTATGTATCTTTGTGTCGCCTTTTATGAAATAAATGAGGTGTGCTACTTTTACATTAACTTGTTATAAATTTTAATTGAGTGACGTACTTTGTATGTACTGTTGTTAAAATGTTGTAGTTTTCGAAGGCCAATTAAATTGCCCGTTTTAAGATAAGCAGTGATATATGCACATAACAGCATTAAGAAAATAAGTTGCAAGTAAGGAGTTCTGTGATTGGCCAAGTAATGTAGCTGGCTGTGATCTCACCATGTTATTAGGTTGTTCTTTGGTAAGCAAAAGGACAAGATATATAAAAATCTACAGCCACGTTAGTGAAAATAATGAAAAATGGCTGAGTTCAACAACGTAACGAAGCGACTGCAAAACCTATCGAAAATCCCTGGATTCCTATACAGAATAGGCATTCACAATTCATCAAAGAGAATTAATAAAAAATTCCATTACTGGAGGTAATAAAGAACTGATGGGGCTTACTGTTTGACTTTGGGAGTTAATATCCAAGGGAGTCCGAAGGGCATGAGACTTTGGACAGTTTTGAAAACTTCTTTTGTTCCTTTGTAACACCACAGTTCCAACTTCAAAACATAGACCTAAGCTGCTTTGTTAGCCCCCCAAACTGTATAAGGGTTTATTTCAAAGAAGTTATTTAAATATCAGAAAGCGAAAAACCGCAATAACCAACGAAAGAATGAGGTCAACTGCAGCTAAATCACCACACCACCATATTAGTGTTCATTCAACGATAGGGTCAATTTACTCGACTGTGAATTTTAATATTATTTGCCTCCACGTGTGAGTACGGCTACATATCAATTCACCAAGCCAAAATAAGAATTGGATAAGTGCCAGAACTACACTAGGGGTCAAGTTAAATGACCTGACCACAGCAATTAAATATACTGTAAAATACTTTATTTTAGATGGAATTAATTTTCGCTGAAAATACTTTTGTGTGTTTTGTATGGATTTTATTTTCACCAAATCATTCCTTTTGCGAAAATTAGCTGCAAGCGAAAATAAAATATTTTACAGTAACTCTATATCAACAACTTTTTTTACTGCTACATGTATATGAATACAAATATTCAAATCACAGTATCTACGTTTAGCTTTAAAAGCCGACATGGTTTCCATGGCAACTAAATTCTATCTTTTTTGCAGCAGAAGGAACAGAAATTAGAATGCACAGTGTTGATGAATATTATTTGCTTAGATGCCAAATTTGTGGCTGCGATATGTGAGCCAAGGGAACCTTAAAAATACTCTGGAACACAATAAATAATGTTAACGAGACACCTAACATAGTGCAATATTCGCCAGGAATATAAATGGAAGTTTGGTTGTGTGAAGATTGTGTGTCTAAAATAAGCACAGACTGCTGTACATGTAGATATATAGTACCAATATTTTAGCAAATCAAAATCAGACCCTGACTAGTTAACAAAGTAAATAATTTTTTGCTAATCTCCAAGTTTTTGCACATCAAGTTCATGTATGACATTAATTCATGAAAAACCAATTTTCGATACAAAATGGGACGAGCTAACTTGTGCAGAGACTTTGTTGCAGGAATTAAAAAGAACAAAACCTAGCACCCTCCCACTATACCCCTCTACAATCAAAAAACACCAACTACTTTCTTGTCACTTAATTGGGCGCAGGGGAAAACAGTTATACATCAATAAATGTTCAATAAATAATGGTAAAACATAATTGTTGTAATATAATATTCAGTTGCTGGGTACTACAACAGGGTATATGTTGGTACATAGCAACTCCAATAAAAAATTTTAAGATCATGTGGTTGACAGGGTTAAATTGCCTCAACTAATGTGTCATTGACAGGTATTTAATATTTCAATATAGGTAGTAAGCAGTCAAATGCCCCCATCATATCCAGCTGACAGTCGTATATATGTCAGCATTGTGGAAATTATTGGCTAACTGCCATTATGAAAACTCATATAATCTATTACGTAATTTTAACCTGGAGGGTAAGTTTTCACAATTACCCCGGTACATAAACACTGATAAATGCAGCAGAAACAGCAAAAACAATGATTTATCAATGATTATGATGGAGAGTGTGTATAATAATTACCACACAAACTACAGTATGGATTAAACAAGTTAAAAAACAAATTGTTTGGAATCCCTTATCTGTAAAAGAAGCGAGTTCAAACCAGGTTTATTCCCCAATGTACCATACAACATACAATTACGACTCTAAGGTGACAAATTTGAAAAAAAAAGTTTTTATAAAAATCCTTCCCTTACGTACATGTATGAAAAAACGGAATTAGGTAAATGCAAAAATGCATAATAAACAAGTGCAGATTGTAACAAGTTACTGATTGAAAAAATAAAGATAACTGTCCAAGAATATAATTTGCACATTTACTTTTTTTCAAAAATGTGTAACTACGGTAGCCGATACAAATTTGGGATGATGACGATATAATAAAGATAATGATGATGATGTACAAGAAAGACTATGGAAGTGAAATGTCTACACCTTAAAGGAGGAAAGCTTGATACAGAACAGTGATTGTATTTATTTATGTGTCTGACTGAACAAATTTCTGATGCTGTGATGAAAAATAATTCATTCTATGAATAAGACAATTAGAATACTCTCAATATTTCATAATAAACAGCACAAGTACGTGGAAGGAGCAAAGCAAGAGATTCTCCTTATGAGAGCTACTGGCCTAGAGGGATCCACAGTTGTTTCTACAGTAGATCACATACCCTGTCAAGCATTCAGTCTGTAGGAGTATTTATCAATCTATTTATTTTCTTATCTACCATGACTGTCAGGTTTATTACCACCCCCTCAAGCCATCACAAAACAATTAGATACAGACACAACTCAAACTTACTCACGGTCAAAGGTTATCTAGTATGAACAACATCAATCACCATATCTTTTCCACTGATGAGCCTACTTTGAAATGTAAGCATTTGCTCACCTGGATTTGAAGATCTACATTATTAAATTAAGTTGAATAAATTTCTAATATGACAATATATGACTGATTAGTACAATACACCAGTTTGTGTCTGGTCCCCAGAACCTTGCTAACTCCCTCCCATGTACACATGAACATTCTAATAATAATTATAATAACAATAACAACTTTATTATTATTCGGCTTAGACAAAGTAAGTAAGGGTACAAATCAAAAGAAGATAAAAAAACAGTAAATGCATCTTGACAAACAAGCTACTCAGTACAAACACCACCCCTCTCCACCTCAAAAGAATAAGACGGTTGTCATGACTTTTAGGTATTGAAAGTTTTGAAACGAAATATAAACTACATTATGGAAGGAAGGAAAGAAATACCACAACAAATGAATGTACAATGCAGATGTTTTACAAAATCTTGATGATCTGCTCTTTCCAAAGCTATCTTCACCTACTTGAAGGAAATATGATCAGAAAACCTTTTAATATAAGATGAGTTCAGAGATATTAAACTGCTGGCCACATCTGAAAACTTGACAACATATTGTCAAAAACTCTTCACAAATATTGGACAGCCAATTAATATAACATAACAACTTTTTTTTTTTCAAACAAATTGTTATTGTTTATATAAAAAAGGTGAAGGCCATGGTTGTTTATCGTCATGAAACTGTACAAGCTACAGAACGAGATACAATGCAGTGAAACACAATTTGATTCATTGCTACAAAGTAACATTGATGTAAACAAGTAAGACAAACATTGCAACAATACAGTACAAGGAAGGTGAGTTGCTCAGGTGCACATTGAAATTCATACTTGACCAGTGTGTTGAAAATGATATGTAACACAAAGTGATGGTTTTGTTGCTGCATTGAAAGACGACACACTGGTTCTATTAGCAGCGCATACCCACTAGAGACCAAGAAGCTAGTACTCACAATTCTGTCAAAGGAGCCAAGCATGTTTGTACTGCATATTAAATATTTATTTCATATCAGTCACTGTATCTTTGTAAGTTTCAGCGTAATGTAGTAATACCTACGTTACAGGAATTTTTTTCAAATTCCAAATTAAGAAAAGTTGTTGCAATAGTTCTGAAATGTCCGGCATACTTTAAAATGAAGTTCATAACAAAAGTGTCCATTAATTTTACAAATACTGCTTAGTTTCATCTATTATCATGGGAAAAGCTGTTAAAACTCAATTAAAAATAACAAATCACCTAACATCACATTTTGTCCTTAAGCAGGGCTGTTCTTATTAATTAATGTCTAAATTAGTGACAAACCACAGAGGAAAAATCTGAAATGAACAAAATTTCAGAGATCCACAAACCACACACAGTAGAAATTGTAGAAGCCAATAAATTAGGTTATTAATTAGATTATCAAATTCTTAGAAGAGGACAAATTATAAATACTATCGACAATATAACTTAAGTGTTCTACAATCGTGTGAAAAACCTAACACAGAGAGTTGTAGATACAAGCTGTAAGAGGCCTTCTTATTACATGCATGGACTTGTGCCAAAAACTAATTGAAGCTTGTATTTATCTTTCCATATCGATACAACAGTTTTCATTTTAATTAGGCCAGTCTTCCTTGAGACTTTAGCGGAACAAAACAGGCACACAAATTACATTAGTTCCATTTAGGGTTGCAACAAGAAGGAAAAAATAAAAGAATTTCATTACAGAAGTTCAGCACAATTTGTTAAGAGGTCATAAAATACAACATATGATACCGTAGTACGGGATTTAGATGGCTTAAACAGGTACCAATAGTGCGTAAATAAATATGGCAGTATCTTGTAATGGTAGATGTGAAAGCCAAAACTGTAACAGTGAAATGGGTATGCAATTGTAGACTTAAACTAAAGTATATCCCCTTTGCAATGTGCTTCTTTTCATCTGATGCATTCAAACATGGTTCGGTTCATATAAATAAACAGTCTCAAATGACTACACACCATACTGATCTTGTATATCTGTGATTTCTTTGGAATAGTGACACACAACAACCTCGGTACAATTCATCTTTCTACAGAGTTCCAAACATGTCATTCAAAACGGCATTCCGACCAATAGCATGGCAACACCTCATCTGATAACTCAGACAGGCAATGTTTAGCTGATGCCATTCAGTAGTAAATATTCCATCAGAAAATTACTCAATATATGCACCTAAGATGAAATCCATTGCAAGAAAGATTTAGCTGTCTTTTAATATCATTTAGCAAGTCAAACGCAATGTGTACAATGTGTAGACAGCATGTAGATCACTGCACTTTGGCAGATACTGTAGAATACATTATTTTCACTTGGAATTTATTTTCGCTGAAGGGATGCTTCAGAGAAAATAAAATCCAGTGAATATACTTTTTTTTCCTATATTTCACATTCAACTCATTCCAAACAAAGCACCCAAAAAGCCTTTACAGCAAAAATTTATTCCTGCGAAAATAAAGTATTTTACAGTATTCTAATGAGGAGGCGTTTGGTTGTAGAAAGATGAATTACACTGGCTTTAACACAACCGCACAAAAAGACTCACTTTCCTTCCGGGTTTAAAGTCTATCCCAAGTCTCTATGATTAGGCGAAGATACTCCTATAATGAACAGCCTAATCTCACAGACTCCTCACACTAGATACCCTATACAGCAACATAAATGCAATTTAACGCATCTGTACAACAGTACAGATCTCAGAAACACAGCTTAGAAATTTCCACCTATTTTTTTATGCTACAATTTTGTTTTTGTTTTTTATCACATACATCTTATTCTGTGTTATTTTAATCACACGTTGTGGGTATTCATTAATACCAAAACTTGGAAAAAATTACATTATGAACAAATTATAATTACCAGTAAATTCATTTTTTTTTTAAATACAGCCCAACTTATCTTTAATAATTCGATGGTGTTTAAGTTTGAGCAGCAGATCTGTGGTAATACTTAAAGCGATGGAGTCATCACCTGTGCATGCATCAGATGGCTATAGTGTGTCATTGTTTACAAACAAGCGTCAACCCATAAGCCTTTGCGTTTTTAGCGAGTGTTGTTATCGTCAATTTGGACTCACGCGTGCACAGGTGACAACCCTCTCGCTTTAACAATTCAATTTTTGATAAATGCATGCAAACGACGATTTGATTATTATTGACACTGTATACATACATGAAATATACAGAACATAAGTAATACATGTATGTACATTTCATCTGTATTTACAAGGCAATGCCTGTATATGTACTATGTACTTTAAAATTGACATTTAAAAATTATTTCTACATGAAGATCCATCATGTAAAAACATGCTTGGAATACTTTATTATTCAACAGAGACAAACAATATGTGTAATATCACCTGTCCCAGCTACCGTAAGTCTCTCAGTGGAAAGCGGCAAGTTAGATGATTCACTGAACACCCAATTGTGTTAAAACCGAGAAGTCGTCACTTGCGCATGCGACAGACAGCCATAGCATGTCGTTGTTTATAAATATGAGCCTTTGCATTTTAGCATGCTTTGTTATCATTGCTTAGGACTCAATTCCGCATATTCTAATCTGATGTATGAACATAACATACAAAATCAGTCAGACTTCAAGATTCTTGTGGCTGTCGCCTTCTATAATTATAGGCAAACACTGGCCATGTTATCCCTGAATGATAAACAGGGATATACAGCAATAACTGAGCAGCAATCGCTTTTGGTGATCATGAATTTTACAACATTATAACAGAGAAGCAGTTCTCTGAAATGACATTAGCATTAGGAAATACATTTACTAATAACTGACATGCCCATTGCATAACCCTGGATGCTCAAGTATCAATACGCTGAACAACAAAGCATTAGATCAAAAAACTAAACTAAGAACCAAACTTGAAATAAAGTTATTTCTGAAGTACGTCTTCTTGCTATTCCAGTATAACTTTATTCATGTCAGTATAGATGTGGCTTGAAACCAAATAAAAGAGTCGCCAGATTTCACTTTAAATGCAGTGTATAAATGCCATAAGACACATATCAACATAGGATGGTGCTTTTTGAATAAACTGGAGACAAAGTAATGCATTTTGATTGATTCAATTCAAAATAATGAATTTTATGCAGTGCATGCATTATAAAAGTTCAAGTGCATAATTTGCATATGCAGCAAGGATGTTCACTTTATATGCAAGAGCCACTGTGACAGACAGATGTCTAAGCTGGTTATTAGAACAGATGATGCCTCCAAAAACACCATGGAAACCTTCTGCATGACGTGATAACTCCACAGCGTTGCATACTTGCCACTTAAGGTATGGGGCTGATAATTGACCCAGGATGGAAGTATTTGAGTGGCCATTACCCCATCACATATAATTAGAAAATTCAATTGTCACCAAAGGAATGTGGTTGATTGTGATAGAGCACCCAAAAGAGTTCAGAGAAAGGACGCTAAACAAATGTAAAGTAAACTGTCTATACATAAGCCCACGTAAATGTCACGTAAGAGAATACAACAGCGCCCTTTTTTTTTCAAATACAGAGGCTCACACTGATCAATTACCTAACTTGCTTTTCATCCTGTGCATTCCTTGTAACAAGAGAGGTGGATATAATGAACTGACAAGTAAAAATGCCCGCATACAACATACAGCGCCATGTAAAGCACAACATGTTACTATCATTATATTGTAACATTGATTGCAATTTTGTGCAACCGAATACCTTCAACAGGAGTGAAATTACATACCGACTCCAAAGTATTAATTATTGGTTTCTATATATACCGGTACTGGTTCAGCAACAACACAGAGACCACATGCTGTAACAGCAGCTGGATCACCTCAATATTTTTCCAAGACAAATACATTAAAGCCTATCATATGTTGAAAACTGGAGTACATTTTGTAGTTTTATAAGCTCATTACCCAGGGTTCCCATCAAATTATGCATACACTAGATCATCTGATGATACTAATACTCGGTAAATTTATCTTGCCCTTTAAAATCTTTTTTCACTTTTTTAGGCATTTTTCTATAATTTCATCGATTTTTTAGGATCGAATCGACACAATTTCCCTATTGTCTATAGCGTTTTACAAATTTCTTTTAGAAAATACAGAACAACTTATGTGATTTATTTTGTAGAATATGAAAAAAATTGACTTTGCCATTCAAAGATTCATTGTTAATGGTGCAGTGTTGTGTCATTTTTCATAAACTTAGATAAGAATTTTAAAGTGAGATTAAATGCAACATTTTGGTCTAGTAAGCTTTTACTTCTTCACCTTTCACGAAATAAACCTGTACAAGTTTTTCCTTAAATTTAGATCTTAGATCACCTGTAGCCAATTAAATCAATTACGTAATCCTAGTGATTAAACATACATTCTTTCATATTGATAAAATTTAGGAAACAGCAAAATACATTGGTCTCAATCATTAGAAATAAAAACTATTTGTATCATCTTGTCTTTCAAAGCACAGGAAAACATAAATTTCACTTCATTGTTGTTGCGAGTGTGGTTAATTTGCATAATATTAGTGTAAGTACAGACTTGTAACGTTCACACTGATTGCTAACTACTGGGACTACGTCAGAGAAAATCCTAGTGCGTCACTGCAGGGTTACACAATGAATCTAGTACCTTACAGAGAATTAGGCGTACATTAATGCTGTATTGGTTTACTTATTAAATCCATATCATGTACTGTTCTAAAAACATCAGAGATATTCAACTCAAAGAGTATTACTTACTAGTAAACGATCTAGTATACACGTACTTGAAATCCACAAATGTATTTAGGTCATATGTCTAAGCACTTTTATTTTGTCAATTCTTCTCCCGTAATTCAGTCCATAATACCATATTTAGTCTATTAGAAGTGCGTCTCACTTAAAAATCAAAAATCGCATTTGTTGTACATGGAATTATTATTTCGACCATAAACATAATCCTGTAATTTATGCATGCACTACTAATAGAGAAAATACAGTAGACTCTTTTCTGGTACATGTGATAATCTGTCTGACCACGCCAGCAAATTGTAGACTCTTTTGATTTTGATTCATGATAAGCACAGTCATTGCCTCCTTCATTCTAACTAACAAACCAAATGAATTCAACTTTTTCAAGATTTCACAGCGTCAAACCTTTACCTATGCAGTAGTGTGATACCTTAGTTTAGATATCTGAAGAACAGTTTTAGTGATTAATGCATGACTGGCTATTAATGAAACGGCAGATTATATAACATACTTGACAGTGTTTTCTCTAAATTTTTCAAATCAGTTGCCATGATTTCTCAATAAAATTGAAGAAACATCCCTTGTTCTTGCATTTTGTACTTAAATACATCTGATTCACGGTGGTTGTTGAGATGGAAACAACATTCCACAGCGCTAAATTTTCAAACAAAAACAACATGCGATACTGAAACCGCAAGTCGTCTATTCACAATATCCACGGAACCCAATAAGATCAGCTTAATCACATATATATAATTCTGTATTTCTATTTACTCTGCTGATGTAGTCTAAAGTACTTTTAAATATTCACACAGACAAGTTGACACAGAGTTTGAACCGCAGTGCAGTTGGGATCACAGGTCGTCTTAAACATAATCCTTATAATGTCTGTAAGAAGTCTGCCAATGGGCAAAACCTCATTGAAGAGATCATGAATTTATCTTAAATGACAATAAGAATAAAAAGACATAGTGAACAAAACAACCGAGTCAGACAAGGGCAGTTGAGTTTTATAAAAAATTCAGTTTATGACAAACAAGAATGACATTTAAAGTCGTACTTACACGATTAAGTAGAATGAATTGAAATTTGAAATCTCAGTTGTGGGGCATCATTATAGTTTTTATAGAGCTGCTCACAGAATACGTCAAATCCTATTAATTCAAGTTAATTATTCCATTCAATGGTAGGATTGTTCTTATTGTGATCATTACTGATTGCTGTGTCTAATACTTTATAGAGCTCCTAATAGAGGCATTATGGTACACATACATCTATTGTAGAAAAACTTCTTATAGCAGTAATTTGGTGTTTAACAATACATCAACAGTAAATCGATTTCATATAAATCACTGCCAGAGTATCCCAAAATCAGATTCCTTAATTCAATCACACAGTGCAGTTATTTCTTACAAGGAACCAAGCACATACTGTGGTCTTTCAAAAGACATCTCCGTTGATCCATTGCTTCTTTCAACCAACAAAAGCAATCTCCAGGAGAACCATCTAACTTAGTGTAAAGAATGCATACCCCCAAGACAGATCACAAATAAAGGTTTTGTCAGCGAATGAAGACTGCATTACCAACTAAGAATAACAAACAACATTGCAAGACTTTGATAATTACCAGAGATATCTCTGGCATAAATCAATATATTCCCATGTTTTACGACAAGTATGAAATTAAAAATAAACAAAACAAGACACACTAAAGAATGATTGATAAACATTCTTCATTTTCAATGTGCTGCACATGGAATGTAATGAAAGACCCCTCAAGATGACATAACTGGAAATGAATTTAGACTCCCTAGGTAAGTTAACATTACCAACCACCTGTTAACTGTATCCCCCCTGGCCATAGCTTTTCTGGTGAACTTTGATTGATACATATTGTTTTCTGTCTATGCAAATATTGATCTAACCGAGTTGGTCTTTGTTTGTATGCAAATTGGAAAACAGCCATAGCTGTTTGTCGCATACGACTTATTTACCACTTCCGTGTCACTGAGAATGTTCTAGAACCGTACTGTGTCTGGGTGGAATATTCTAGATTATTTTTAGAAAATGGTTGAATAGGTAATAGAACACTGTAGGAGGCAATAGAAGGTAATGGAACATTCTAGAAGTTTGTAGTAAGTTCCAGACTCATTATGTATGCTGATGTAATGGTCTATTTATAGACAGTGTGGGTATATATAGGGGAGTTGTTCAGCACTGAGATCAGATCGGAGATCTCGTTGAATTGTATTGGAGTTTAAGTATCTAGTTATTGGAGTAGTGGAGTTTTACCGTGTTATTGTACCTGATGTTTGCAGAGTATAATAATACCAGTACCAGTTGAAACCTCATCTGTTGGCTCCGTGTTCGTATGTTATCATCGCCGCCAGGGAAGTCTTTTTGTTACTGTTGCCATTTTGGTATTTGAACCATCACACCTGTACTATACCAATTACGGTAATATTACGTTGCGTGTAACACTGTTTGTTTATAAATGCAGACTCGAAATAGCTAATATGTATATTATTATATGCAAATTAACATACACCATATCAATTCGCATAACAAGGAAATGAGAGGTGCACTGTTGTGATTTTTCATCTCAATATACCTATACTGTATTTGCTTTATAAGAAGCACATCTCTATTAGAAGCAAACAGAACAAACAGCACAGATAGAAATGTTGACACACACGACAGAATACTTTCACGACTTATTGACATTAACGTAAGTGCCCTGTCAAGAATAAATATGCTATTTATCGAGCAGAAATAAATATCCAGGTATCAAACATAAATCTAGCGAAGCTACATTATTGATTGATAACTGATGGATACTGTTACTATTTCTGTCGTACTTTTAGATTGTTATCATCATTTCTCAAAGCCAGTAATCCATCACAGCAAATATACACGTTTTTTTACAGGTAGAAATATTTGCACAAAGTATGATGACTCCAAAAGGTAAATGGCATGCTGCCTGTCATATGTACATTAATGTCATATGCTCTCTCTCATTAGTAAACGCAGTAAACTGAGATTTTCTTCAAAATTTACTAAATATTTCAAGACGAATTAGTAAAAATGACATTTTGATGTTTATGAAAAATATTGACTAATTATTGTTTTATTTTCCAAATTATCAAATTTACTAACAAATCAAAGATCACCCAATGTTTTTGTCTGTTTTTTTTCTTTTGCTGACAACTCATAAACATAATTTATTCACGCAGCAGAACATCTTAACTGTGAACAAAACTAAGTCTTATTTTTAATTCTACACAAGGTTGATGCATACACGTATTCTGTTAGCATACCACTGTACATCAGCAATTTACTATTTTATTCAAAATGACCATATTTTGTTTATTTCAGACAGAAGCACCTAAGTGTTTACTGTAGAATTAACTGTTTTACACACAAAATATGGCAAATAATTTTAAACATCCATGACGCTAGTTGATATTTCGAACAAAACGTTCTAAGCTAGTTTTGAAACACCTGAATTCCTGTAAGTTTGAATGAAATATTTCCGTGCATGACCAAGATTTTTTTTTTTTTATTTTAAATAAATTTTGAACAATAAAATGGCTGCCATTCTTGAATTGAAGGTCCCATAATGTCCAATGTATGAATGAAACTTGAATTGAATCATGAAACATGCATATGTCTCCCAAGATATTAAAGTTGGTTCAGTCAAGACATGTTCAAGATACAGATAGGGAAGCACACTTGAAATCAGGGCAATACATAAATTCCAGTTTCTGGACTTTCTCTGAACAAGAACTAAAAATAAAGCATGGAAAATTTAATTGCCACCACTAAAACATTGTTAGCTTGATATAATTCTGTGATGATAATTTTCGAGGCAGTCCGGTCAGGTGATAAATAAATACTATAATTTTTGGATTGAGTGCATGAGGCTAGAATAACTAATTTTATGCAAATGAAGCTAACAAATAGCAGGCAACATTGATGAATACTTTAAGCTAGTGATCAATGAAAGTGATAGAATAACACTTATCTAAGGCATTGTAGTGGTGGAATGTTGATAGAGATCTATTTCATAAATCTGACCTGCCCTACATTCTTCATGGTGCATGTAACATTGCATTTCAACACTTAACAACACTTGTTGCCGACTAAAGAATATAACAGAATTTAATAAATGCTGATTGCATGTAGTTTTAAAAACAATTAGTTTGAAAGCGTCTATAATCTCTATTTTACATATTTTAACTTTCTTTTGGTATATACGAAAACTTCATATTCGAGTAAATTTTGGCTCGAGAATAGACCACTGCTACAAACACAGTATATAATACAGCACATGTTTGTTTTTTTCTCCTTGAATCGAAAAGTGTGACTTTAAGCAGATCGACGGGGTAAACAAGCCACTCCAGTACAAGGTTGAAAACTCCAACAGTAACACTTGAGATATGCAACAAATACAGCATTACTACGTTGTGAGCATACCGATGTGAGAATAACCAACGCGTTCAGGTTACAAACCCATGGTATCAACATGAAACTGTATACAGACCATGGTGCAACCGCCACAATAGTGTTATTACATGCTTGTTAATTTCAATCCCTTTTTCAGTACTATCTCAGAGGATGCTGGATTCCATTGTGTACATTTCGTTGTATCGGGTAATCGTATGTCACCAATCAAAGAAACCAAACGTATACACGAACAATGTACATCAGATCGCAATGTGCACAATTTACACTACAAGTTAGCGAGCTAACAAAGCTGCCTCAAAAAAGACTTCAATACTGTACATTTGTCTAACACCCGCTCACCTACAATTGTGGCAACTACAATGGTATGACATATACTGGTAGAGTTCAGGCAAAGTTCACGTAAGGGGTATTTATGACACTAGTGGTTACCAGTTGTTAGCTTTGTTAGTATACCAACTTTGCCCCCAACCCCCCCCCCCCCCCCAATATTGCTGTACTCACTGCTGTTAGATTCCAACAGCATAAACACAGTTTACAATGCTAACAATACTCTAGACAGCTGCATCCACTAAGCATGCCAAGACCATAGAGAATGGGATTAAAATACATGTGATACTAGGGCATTTTACTAACGATTAAACTAATTAATAATCAATCATGCAGTTCAGTCTACAGATTTGTCATATTTAAAAACCCTAAAAACATTTATTTCATTATGGTATTAATACATTTATTACAGCTACTAGTAATTATTGAAAAATAGATTAAAAAAAAAAATACCTGCCTCTGCTACTGACAAATTCATGGTGCTCACTGGTTTTACTATTTAATTTGCATAATTACTATCTGCTGCCTTTCATTGCAGTGAGCCGTGAAATTAAGAGCTAACAATTATTTAATTATTCAAATATAGCAAGCAATATGTGACAACACTCACAGACATGAAAATAAAGATAAACCAATGATTACTGCTGGTTACGGTAATACTGTTAAATGCGCCATCTGAATGTCATGCTGCACTTCAAAATGGATACATACATATATACAAGTGCATCATCGTCTAATCAATGAATTAAACAGAGGATGTAATGTGGATTTATGATATTAATCTCATAATCGTTTCCTTTTTTTTTTTTTTCGTACAGGTTTCAAGTTTGTGCGTGAACAATTTTACTTTATTACTAACCACACTGGATGTTACAATAAATAGTTATAGCAATGATAAACTGCAACCAACCAGGATAATTACCAGCTTGCTAACGCAATACTATATTTCTCAGATACGCTTCAAGGAAAACAGAAAATCAACGAGTACAACCATAACATCTGAGCTCGCTGCGTCCAACTATGAGGTAGATAGTTTATATTACATTCACGCGTGTTCATTGTTCGATTAGTTCTACCAGCGAATAACAACAATTCTTTCAAAGTAATGACAACCACAGACCTATTTTTTCTCTTTTATTTTTCCTGTAGATTGGAAATCTGATCAAGAACAAACAAGTATCGCATTTACGTCAACACTCATTACAATTGAATTATAATAAGAACTAGAAAGTATCTATGGGGCATGCATTGATAACATCAAAGGAAAAATATGATAAGAAATATAACGCTTTCTGGTTTACTCGGTGCAGAGGGAATTGAGATGACGTCATTAACCAGATATTGGCAACAAATCACTCTTCTCACATTATCACACACAAAAAAACACTACTTCAATTCGTGTTTAGGTTTGAGGGCATAACTAAACACCAAAAAAAAAGAAAGATTGAAGCAATTTATATTTCTAACGTTGAATGTCAGTTGACATCAATGTCGTTTTAATGAACACATTGATGATTGTAACACGGTATTCACGGAGTCTTTCAAAGCATTCAACAATGTAGATGCCTATTCATAATTTTTGGAAAAGTTAGTTATAATTCTCTTGACCATTTTCATTTGGTTTTTTAGTATGTACTATCAAAAAGCTGTAGTTGCATAGTAATATGAAACACTATTATTTTGTTTTACAATGTTGTATGTATTTTTACTGAAAATTGACCAAATGTTATTTAAAAAATGCTATTTTTGGAACTGAATTGCACAAAATAAAACAGTTAAGCAAAAGAATGTTTGTCAAAACATGGATTTTTTTGAAATTATTTCCAGATAACAGAAAGTATCCCTCAGTCACAATAAATAATTTTATCACCCACGATATGACACACTATAACATATGAACCATTGATAAATATATTCTAATATCCAAAAAATACTAAATAAGCCAGAATAACAATTACACTTTAAATTCTGGGTATTTTCATTCATGATAATGTAGGACAAAACACTGCCTGATTATAAAGATACAACCGACTTTAAAACCGACAAGTTTTATAAGCAAGCATACCGTAACCATGGACTAGTACCTTGGCAGCATTATCCCAAATTTGACATACTACTTGAAGCAGACGTTTCAATGGAAGAACTACTTATCTGACACGGTAACGGATCTTGCTAAATAATAGAAGGCAATAAATATTTATAGGTGTACATGAGATTTTGCCAGGGCCTTCATTGTGAGTAATCAACAAATTAAGCTAATTCACCTGTGAGGATTAGAATCTGTACCAAAATGAATTTAATTACTTGAGTTCAAAAATGTCATAATTACTATAAATGACCTTGTTTTCATTTATATTTTACTTAACAAAATTTGCACACAAAAAAAAAAATGAATACACAAATTACTAAAATGCAATTTGTGGCAGCAGGTTTTGGCAGGTAGTGTATGTGATGACAAGAAAAAATGGAGGGCAATTTTAGTAGCAAGAACAAGTCATTTGGCTCGTGACCAGACCTCGGCAGCTGCTGTGTCTAAATAAAATAGTGTGGTACACATAACTTCCCCTTTTTTACCGAAAACTTCTTTCAGCCATATTTGAGGCTTTAAATGAGTTTTTCCAAAAATTCAAATCTTTACAAACCTGGGTACTGCAAACAACTCTACACATAATTTTGACAACAAAAATGAGACACGGTTGTAACCAAGAAAAATATATATAAAAAGATAAAAAAATCCAAAATTTACGTATTTTTTTTTGAAAAGTGTGTTATTTGCCTTAAATCTGACTACGGTATGCAGCAGTATATAATATTGTACCTCACACAAGTCGGACATGAATGGGACATAAGATAAGAAACCATTAATAGAAAGACAACTGAAGATAAATGGAAGTGCTGAAAAAGTCAAAATTCATATACACTCAATAATTATGGTTAACAGAAAAAAATACCATAATGCAAAAAAAGTTCAGAACCAAAGAAACTTGACATCAGATCATAGGCATAAGAATTTTGTCTTTTCTATAGCAGTACAGATGTTGCAGAGTATTCTGTTGACAAATGGCATCACTTGGAAATTTACCATAAAAAGAATTAAACAAACAAACTGACTGTTGGTTGATATTTCAATATGGCATAAGATGTATGATATTTCAACATGGAATTCAGAAAAGTAGTCATCTTGGTATTTAAGGTAAAAAGAGCCCCCCCCCCCCCAAGAGTTTCTAATGGCCAACCCCTAATAACCCATATGTATTGCTAGCATGAAACAGAAGCTAGACTAATCATGTTACTGTGTTGCAGGGAAACACAGTGCAGCTGGTTCAGGGAGCTTCACTGTTAAATATTAAAGCCAGACAGGGTACATAACCTCTATTCAGTCCCTAACATGTTAGTATAAGGTTATAGCGTATCTGATATGATAATCCTAATAATCTCTTTGAGTTTGAGTTTTTTTAAATTTTTTGTAATTTCACCTTGTAACCAAAACCGGACTTGTACGAAAACCGGACCTTCAAGGAACGTAAAATTGCATTGTGATTTTTCAAAAAAAAAAGTCACAGTGATCATCATCTTATTTTATCCCTACAAAAGTTGTCTTATAATATTGCGAAAATTGACAGCGATGAAACAATTTACTTGGCTGTCTTGAATTGGCCAACAGGCGTTGTTAAACGCTGTTACATGTACCTGGTTATGACACCATATATGCAATCAAAGTACCAACAACTCCAAATTAAGCTACAGTATGTATGTACAACAATTTGATTGGCCGAAACTTCCCCATTAACGACAGCCGTGGTGCAAATTAGTTTAGAAATCAATTATGGTCACTTTAATAGTTATAATATACATAAACCGCCATAATGATCACATGACCATGAATTACTAGAACATTTATTATGTTTATTTAGGTTTCAGTTACTTTTATTTGTTTATAGATTTTTTAGTCTGATTTCAAATAACGCAAAAGATCTGAATAACCAAAAACAGGAATTCATTCAATTCTCGCATAACTAGCAACCAATTAATAGTATTTACACAATGGAGTTTAATCCAGTTTATAAGATATATTTTGATTGGCCAAGTAAATTTGCATTATGAATTGCAAGAGAATTCTTATTTTGTGCTGGTCTGATTAGGGTTCTTTTGATCAGAAAAATATAAAACAACTAAAAGTAAATAACCTCAAACTTAAAACATGAAACCAACAAAAATGGCATTAGATTATTGTAACATTAGACCACATAATCCCGTGCCATAATGTCTCAGCAAAAAGCTGGTGCAACATTTTGCTAATTTTTCTATAATTCTTTGGAAAATTGTTGATGAAATGGTCATAATTCCCCAGGTCTTGATTATAATTTAAGAATATAATACGAAATAATTTATGCAGGTTTTATTCTGTGAAAGGTACTAAAGCCGACCTTGATGCTTAAGAGGTTGTGACTATATACCAGTGTGACTTGAATAAAGTTACAGCTACATGACCACAGAAGAACAAAAGATCAGAAAGAACAAAGAAAAACAATAGATAGAGTACAAGGGACAGCAGTCATGCATGCCATACAAGAATAAACTGACCACAACAAAATCACTGGCCCACACAATGTTATGTCGGGCCACAAAACTAGAAGACATTTCCCAGGGTGCCAACATAAACATAGGTTGAATTGACAGAAGTAATGTACACAGAGGTCAAAGGTCTGACATAAAATGCAAGGACTGTTTTTCTTTCAATGATTGTGACAAATCACCACAGCTTCAGGCCATGTTTCAACAACACCTCATTCCAGCCAACCCAGCTACACTGAATAGTTGTCAACTCTACGAGCACAATTCAGCCTTGGTTATCCTTTGTTGTATGAAAGCCCTAGTTTCTGCAATCCAAATTTACACTTCTTTCAGTATTGGCATTAAATTCACTCATCAAATGGACGGTATTTTCCAGTGTTCATTTAATCTATTGACAAACATGGGTTTACAAATGTACATTTAAAATCTTAAAATTTCAAGATTGTTTATGATTACCAGTACTAACAATTATGTACAGCTAGCTGAGTGACTGAACACATACAAGTACTCTTTGATATGGAAACACAATTAATAGATTTGTCTGAACTCACAGTTATCAAAAAAAGAATACTTTTTGTTTTGCTCCAGTCAGTCTTCAGAACAAAGTTATGTCAAAAAATATTCTTGCAGCTTAGCAACTACCATCAATCCCCTAATAAAAATTATTATGCAAGCTGAAAGGTGTCATAAACCTTAAGTTCCCATGAACTGTCATCAAAAAATATGCACCTACACACTGTGGCATTCCCAACTGTAGGATTTTGGTAACACTGGCAGTCTTTGAAAAACCAATGCCGTACTAATTTACTGACTACCCCGAAGACATCAATGTCTATACACACTGTGGACTGAGCCTTCAAGAGATGAATTATGGAAAAGCCAATTGGTGAATAGAAGAAAAAAAAAAAAAAAACTGCTACCCGCATACTGCCAAGTACAAAGTGTTTCAGTGCTACAGTAATGAACAATGGAAGACCTCAAGCAGTAGGGATATTAAATCTGACACGTTGCCATTCATCAAAATATGCTTGAAAGGGTCATTTGAGAAAACGATGGCAATAATATCAACATGAAATAGTACGTGATCAGTGAAATGCAAAGTTAATGACAGTTTTTTTACCAGAAATAAATGACTGCAAGTTTTTAAATTTCAGACTGAATAATAGTATCAAGATTGTTCACTAAAAAAATGTTAGGAAGGTAATAAAAGATGAAGAGTTGCCCAATATTGAATGACAACAAGACAAAGATGGTAAGGCTTAATGGACAAGACACAGTCAAGTCCATTACATGTATATAAGTGAATATTCCCGACCAAGAGCATGCTAGCATAGACCCTATATTATGTTAACGCTCTGAGGTGTAAGATATGAGAACCATTAGAAGGCGCTTAAAAAGACAGAAATTATTAAATGCTGTACATGCATCTCTCTTATTTCAAACCTTCCACAATGTTTTGGTAATTCACAAAGAAAAGCTCAGAATGTTAAATATTAAATGTTACAACAATACCCATTTTAGCTCGAAAATCTCATGCTTATAAAATGCTTTCAATCTATTTATATCGGCGTGTACCCAGTCTGTACTATGTAGATGAATAATACAATGTATTCAGTATACCAGTACGCAATTTAAGCCATATACTAACCAGCTTCATACCATTATGGAAATAATAATATTTAACTTATTATCAAAAACAAAATATGAACATGTCACGAGATCTGCACTGGCATAGTAGAAATACATATACATCATCTCAACAAACTAGTTACCAAATCCAAGCAGCATTTGCTTCCTCATTATCTTTCCGAATTACTGACTACAAAACTCTACAATTCCTTTCTTCAATACTAAAAATAAATATCCCTTCCCTAGAGCTCATAGGCGGCCATTCATATGACTGTACAGCCAGCATTTCAAATGTCAATTTATTAACACGTTTATAAACTGTACTGTTATTTTTATTTTGTACTATATCGTGTTATATTTTGTTTGTTTGTGCATTTTATTCAGTGCATGAAAACCCATTTATGGATCAGACATTTTTTAAATGAATAAATCATAAAATAACATCAATGTCACATACTTTAAAGCGAGGGAGTCGTCACCTGCGCATGCGTCAGATGGCCATAGCGTGTCATTGTTTAACAAACGAGCGTCAACCCATGAGCCTTTGCATTTTTAGCATGTGTTGTTATCGTCGCTTAGGACTCAATTTCCGCACGTGCGCAGGTGACACCCTCTCGCTTTAAATGAAGAAGGAGATACCAAAATGAAACAGAAAAAAGATGAAAGACTGAATTCATCACATATACATTAAACCAGAATTTCTATAGGCGGAGATTTCAATCTTTTGATAGGAGCTCATCAGTATGGCAATCCACAGTAAGACTTCAAGATGATACAACCCTTGCCACGGGCGCACAGGGCCAATCACAAAAACTAACAGAAATTTTATCCCAATCAATCATTGTAGAAGATGTATATCAAGCTATTACTTTTCCAGCTTCTCATGTCAAATTACACATTTATCTTACGTACAATAGGGTTTTTCCATTAGAAAAACAAATAAAGGCTGAGTCAACAGAATTTGCTGATATTGTCTGCCATTGCTTAATTTCAACAACGTAAATAAATAAAGTCTTTACCTCAGTTAAATCTGAATCTCTATTTTACAAGTTTTAGAATTCTTAACGCATGTCAAATTCATTGACGGTATTTCACACTTGTTAAATATGAAGCAAAACTAAAAATTGGAGATTATAAATACTAGTAGCAGTACAGTTGTTGACTCCCAATAGTTAATATATAATGAATACTTACACATTGACATGCAATATTCAACTCCATCGTTTCAAACCCTCTCACGCAATGTAACCTAATACGAACGCTTTCAAAGACTTGTTTTCCATGTAAAGACGGTCTAAAAGCCACAAAATTGTGCAGTAGCTATTGCAAAAAGGTCATTTGGACGTGCAATCCTGATGCCAGGAGTCATCATAGCATGAGAGAATCCGATATCTATTCAAGTCGCTGAAAGAAAGCATGGTCTGACTTGAAAACTTCCCCCTGGTTCAGTCGTCGCATTTTTGGGTCTCACCGTAATATGGTTACTCAACAAATTTCATGGACTTTTGATTTTATTGTTGAACGGTTTACATACGAGACCAGCTTTCCGTTATATGTACACACAAGGTAATGACTGAAGTTACTAATATTACAAATCCTCTATCTGGACATAACAGAGGAAAAGACGTATACAAAAAAACAAAAAGAATATCAACAGTAGCCATGTGAGTATATGTGAGTTGACTTACATCATTGCTACTTTGAAGAAAATTACTTTTGGATTCTTGTCAAGATAAATATACCGGTAAAGTAAATATAATAGAGAAAAAAGTTTAAAATCCGTTGCCATGCCAATCCTTTCCCTTTTCATTAAAAAATGAAGTTGAACATCTGATAGGAAACCATGATAAGAAATGAAAAATATCTTGCAATATGGATATGATGAGTGTGTCCTTGACAACAGCAATATTAACAAGCCAGAAATATCATTTTTAATAAGACAGCAGACATTAATGAGAAGGTAGCTGCTGTTACGCAATGCAGGCAGACACAGTAGATATTGTATTCAAAATTAATTAAAATACCCTTTATGTAAATCAACCCATGCATGCTTAAATCATAATTGAGTATCTGGAGTGGACCCAACACTGAAGAGAACTTGCCAAATTTTATTTGACTGCTTCTAGTTCAATCAATATTCTATTTTAATATACATCTTCTCACTAGATCTAACACAAACTGTCGAATCAATATCAGCAGGGACAACTCAAAATTGGCTGAATACACAAACACACCGTATTTACTCTATTAGTACAGTTTCATCATTTTACTTTCGATGACATCTGCTAGATTTTACCAGATCATTAATTTGCTTGTTTTCAAAAATTTTTAAGACTAAATGAGAAGATAACAAATTAGTTACAAGGACATTCAGTTAAATTTCCCCGGAGTTACTTTCAATTATTTCTATATTTATCATTTTTTTTATTCAAGGTTTAGCATGTTGTAAAAGAAAGACTCAAGTTCCCTGCGACTCCACATGGATTTGAATTGACACTGATCAAAGAAATTAGTGGAATTAAATCAGTGTGAGCTGTGTTAACAGTTTGACCTTAAAATCTTTTCTATATTAATTCACTTCATTCAATGGAATAGTACACAGTCATGCATTGATGTAAATGCTGCAATCCGTGTGACATGTTGCTATGAACTCCCAACATCAATATACATTTTGAAATTTGAAATTTCATTTTACAAATGACAGCTCATGTACGCATACAAACATGAATAATATACACACCAGTCAATTGCTAACCTCAAGTCCGTTCTAAAAGGGAAAGCACTCCATTTAGAATTTACTGCCTACTACCTTGCAGGTTTAAAGGTAACAGCACTCCACTTAAAATGTACTGCCAAACGCCGTGTGAAACACAACGCAGAGATTCAGAATACAACCATTAGATTGTGTAACGAATATTACCAGCATACTATGATACACTATACCATTCAGGAGAAAACAGAAACCGTTTTTTCTAGTCACTGTACCAGTACAACCATGGCGACATTCACTAGGGAAATTATTTAATTTCAGATTAACAAAGCTTTAATAAGTAAAATATGTACACACAAGGCAATTTATAGATGCGCTGTGCTTGTTCAAAAGAACAAGCTGCAAGCACGAAGTAAAGCTATTAAATAGATAGCATCAAATTACGTATGACGAAAGCTGTTGCAATGACCGACTGAGATCAATATTGTTGACGGGAAGCGTATAGCGAATAAAGCATCAAACTGACCCTATCCTCTAAAAGTTGTAAAGAATACAAAGGTAGCCATATATTGCCATGGCAACTGCTTTTTTATGATAACAAGAGAGGAAATGAGATTGATCATCTGAAAATGACAGATGGTTTGGAAAATTGCATGGAAAATAAACCTATCTAAGATTTTATCATCGGCCTAATTATCAACCACTACGAGTACAAAGTAGTCTTGTCATCAACCACTACGAGTACAAAGTAGTCTTGTCATCAACCGCCATGAGTATACAGTGGTCTAGTTATCAACCACCATGAGTATACAGTGGTCTAGCTATCAACTATCATGAGTTTACAGTGGTCTGGTTATCAACCACCATGAGTATACAATGGTCTAGTTATCAACCACCATGAGTATACAGTGGTCTAGCTATCAACTATCATGAGTTTACAGTGGTCTGGTTATCAACCACCATGAGTATACAATGGTCTAGTTATCAACCACCATGAGTATACAGTGGTCTAGTTATTAACTATCATGAGTTTACAGTGGTCTGGTTATCAACCACCATGAGTATACAATGATCTAGTTATCAACCACCATGAGTATACAGTGGTCTAGTTATCAACCACTATGAGTATACAGTGGTCTAGTTATTAACTATCATGAGTTTACAGTGGTCTGGTTATCAACCACCATGAGTATACAATGATCTAGTTATCAACCACCATGAGTATACAGTGGTCTAGTTATCAACCACTATGAGTATACAGTGGTCTAGTTATTAACTATCATGAGTATACAGTGGTCTAGTTATCAACCACCATGAGTATACAGTGGTCTAGTTATCAATCACCATGGTATACAGTGGTCTAGTTATCAACCACCATGAGTATACAGTGGTCTAGTTATTAACTATCATGAGTATACAGTGGTCTAGTTATCAACCACCATGAGTATACAGTAGTCTAGTTATCAATCACCATGGTATACAATGGTCTAGTTATCAACCACCATGAGTATACAGTGGTCTAGGTATCAACCACAATGAGTATAGAATGGTCTAGTTATCAACCACCATGAGTATACAATGGTTTAGTTATCAACCACCATGAGTATACAGTGGTCTAGTTATCAACCACCATGAGTATACAGTAGTCTAGGTATCAACTACCATGAGTTTACAGTGGTCTAGTTAACCACCATGAGTTTACAGTGGTCTAGTTATCAACCATAATGAGTATAGAATGGTCTAGGTATCAACCACCATGAGTATACAGTGGTCTAGTTATCAACCATAATGAGTATAGAATGGTCTAGTTATCAACCACCATGAGTATACAATGGTCTAGTTATCAACCACCATGAGTATACAATGGTCTAGTTATCAACCATCATGAGTATACAGTGGTTTGGCTATCAACCACCATGAGTATACAGTGGTCTAGGTATCAACCACCATGAGTTTACAGTGGTCTAGTTATCAACCACCATGAGTTTACAGTGGTATAGTTATCAACCACCATGAGTATACAATGGTCTGGTTATCAACCATCATGAGTATACAGTGGTCTAGTTATCAACCACCATGAGTATACAGTGGTCTAGTTATCAACCACCATGAATATACAGTGGTCTAGTTATCAACCACCATGAGTATACAATGGTCTAGTTATCAACTACCATGAGTATACAGTAGTCTAGGTATCAACCACCATGAGTTTACAGTGGTCTAGTTATCAACCACCATGAGTTTACAGTGGTCTAGGTATCAACCACCATGAGTATACAGTGGTCTAGTTATCAACCACAATGAGTATAGAATGGTCTAGTTATCAACCACCATGAGTATACAATGGTCTAGTTATCAACCACCATGAGTATACAGTGGTCTAGTTATCAACCACCATGAGTATACAGTGGTCTAGTTATCAACCATCATGAGTATACAGTGGTAACTAGTTATCAACCACCATGAGTATACAGTGGTCTAGTTATCAACCATCATGAGTATACAGTGGTCTAGTTATCAACCATCATGAGTATACAGTGGTCTAGTTATCAACCACTATGAGTATACAGTGGTCTAGTTATCAACCACGATGAGTATAGAATGGTCCAGTTATCAACCACCATGAGTATACAGTGGTCTAGTTATCAACCACCATGAGTATACAGTGGTCTAGTTATCAACCACCATGAGTATACAGTGGTCTAGTTATCAACCATCATGAGTATACAGTGGTAACTAGTTATCAACCACCATGAGTATACAGTGGTCTAGTTATCAACCACCATGAGTATACAGTGGTAACTAGTTATCAACCACCATGAGTATACAGAAACACTCATGTACAAATAATGAAATCTACAAGAATCCTACCTCTTTCATCTTCTCAAAATCTAAAGCTGGTCTTGCAATATCATCACCTCGCCTTCTCTTTAATCCCCCTTTTCGGTCTAGTACACATGGTTGGGAGCGACATCGTGGCAAACCAAAGCGTTTCCTTGGCAATTCAACACTGCTGTTAACCCGTGTTGCACAACTAGAGCTTTCTGTGAAATCTTCTGATAATGACAGACTACGAGCTTTCAATACATGGGCATGTCGAATGGGGCTATTTTCCAGCCATGGAGCTGTGAAGGTACGGTCTAGGGTAGCTGATGCAGGGCGTGGAACAGGCGACTCGGGTGGTGTGGAAAACTCGTTTATCCCAATTGGCAAGTTTGGTCCACCAAAACCATGGCTGGCAAGTTGGAGTTGGGGTGAGATGCTTACAAGATCACGATACTTTATCGGTACTGGCTTCCATATACTAGATGCCTTGGGTTGCCATTTATTCAATTTTGCATTTCCTGAGAGCTCACCAGTTGATAGTGATCGGCAGTGACGTTTTTTGGGAGGAGTAGGTGGAGTGTGACAAGCAAGTCCATCCACAGCAGCCGCACAGCTCTCCTGCTGTGCCCTGTCCTCTTTGCTTGCCAGCAGCTGATTGTTTCCTTTTGTTCTTCTATCACATTCTGTGGTACCAGTGTTCACAACCAGTAAATTCCCACCTTTATTCTCTGCAGAAAAGAGGAACATAATGACATGCCCATTAAAACTCTGAATAGCAGCATGATAGATCACTAGTATGCGACACATATTTCATCACTGAAGTAAACACGGGGAAAAAAATTATGAGTGATATCGATATTAACCCAGATTCAGTTTTATAGGGGTTTAATCGCTTTTCTGACTGTCACAAACTACTTGAAATAAACACTGGCTCATGTAAAAGCGGCTGAAGGAGTCAACAGCAGAACTACAAAGACAACTTTTTTCTTAGCTGCTGACTGTGTACATACCGAGAGAATGAATAGAGCTGATATTTTTGAAGTATTTCACTCGACTTCTTGTCCGATATGGAATCTATCAAACACATAAATGAATGAAAGCATGAGAAAACACAGACAACACATAACTGTAATTAAGTACTTATTCCGCTATAACAGACATACAACTTTTATGATCATACGAATATTGATTAGCCTGCGAATCTTCACTTTGGGCGTTGGAATTCAAGAAACTTTCTGTATTGCATGTTCAATCCTCAAGTAATAGAGACAAGCATTTTATTCTCATAGTTTGCTCCTTAGAGTAATACCAAGTTTGTATTCTATTTTTAAAACATGTCTATTTGGTGTTAAGTGCTTTTATTATTTCATGGGATTTGAGTACTACAGCAACTCATATATTAGTATTACTGTAAAATCTGTATTAGAAGCTGTGACTTCTATTAAAATGGTACAATGCAACAGAGGTTTTGGACTTCTATTAGAGCACCTACGCAAATGAGGAATTGTGATTTTTTGGTTCTCAATTGTTCAGAAAGAATGTGTGTGGCTTCTATTAGGGACGTGGCTTCTAATGCAGATTTTACAGTACTAGCTATTAACTAAGTGTTCTGTCAAAAAATATTCTTTCAATGTGATTGAAAAGCCTTTGACCATATGTAAATCATTAAATGGACACCATCTGAAAAAGACTTTAAAATATTAAATCATACTTACTATTTGCTCAAAGGTAGAAACATCTTCTAGAGATTGGTTTCTCAACTTCTCCGTGATCACCGTTACCATAGTATTTCACAGAGTGTGAAAACACTGAGGCAAGCTGAGCCAAGTGATGCTGCAGCTGTTGATTATCCTGGGTAAGTACACCAGGTAAGTTACGAAGAGGCACTGGTTTATTTATGAAGTTAGACTTCACTTTCCCATTCTTTGATGTCCAATTTATTTCTAGGCATAAACAAACAAAGTAAAACAACTGTATACTGTGGTGTGTGTGAGAGGGGGAGAGGGGATAAGTGATCCCCTTCTGCGTTCAAATGCAGTAATCAACTACCGTGTGGCCATCCCTTCTGCAGTCCATTCAAATCCCCTCATACGCGTCACGGCGGTGTTCTTAGTCGACCGGTAAATTTACGTGCGGAAATTCCACAGCTTCTGATGGCAGCAGCTAGGCAGTCTATAAACAAACAGAAAGAAATATACGTCGTAGTTATTTTTAAACCCAATAAAACGCGATGGTTTAAGTTAGTTATTGAGCAAGAGTTTTTGAGCTGAAAATAAGGATCACCATGGTGGGGCACCGTGATAGTATTCGTACTTCAAATTGGAACAATATTCTATAAATAACTGAAATTGTCAACTCTTCCCTCTCGAAAGGAGGTCAATTATTTGTTTTTATAAATATTTTTAAGTCATTGGACTATAATTTTAATGATTTGGGAGGCGATTAAATAAATACGTGTTCACGTTACAAATTATTGATCATACAGACATGGCAGGGTATAGAAGTACTACAAGTTTCATGGACAGTGGAAACAAAACAAACATCGTTGATATGGACCAAGTAAACACGATCATCAAATGAACTTAAAGCACTTCCGATGTTGAATTTCAGTCAGCATCGTTTGAAATTGATTTGAAATCTCCTAATAATAAGTGACTGATTTCACAAAAATAATAAAATTCGCATTTTTCTCGCACGTCTGCTTCGATCACCGCGGAAGAATATTCGTGCGATCGACAAGATGCCAATGTGTGATGGGGTCGGGCATGATGTACGGTCATTCTGAGTTTGGCATGTACAAATTCCGCGAAATTGAACCGGGATTGCACTGCAACAACCCACGATTGTTCTCAATACTACTTAGATTCATACTGATGTGGATCTGTTTCAAAACGTCGCGAAATATACGTAAAAGCTTACCTCTGATGACTTCCTATCCAACGTACATGACCACGCCGCGCTCCAGAAAAGCTTGGTGAACGAAGGCGATCGATCGCAGTTCAGCACACTCGCAAGCGAAATCATTCATTGGAGTGCTCCCTCACTTTGACACAACCATTATTTGTGCGGGGGTGTAAGGCTGTCAAAGAACATATACTCAAGTAATATGTTGCTATGTTTTCATCATTAAATTGAAATTTAATTGGCAACCACATATATAACCTAACAATAAATAATTTACTTAAAAGATGCAACACGTCAGGACAAATTTACCCGCATCAGAAAGATAGTAGTTACCTGTTAATTTGTTGTGACCCCACACTTTACGCGACCCCCGGAATATAACACTGACGTAATAATAAACCAGCCAATGAGCGTCGTCAAAACACAGTCTCCGCGACGCGCGTGTTGTGGTTCACAGTCGCCGGGGTCAGAGAGGACACAGATACTAATACAGGCTAGTGATAGGCAGAAAGGAAAACAAATACAAACAGTCTGAAACATCGACCATATTTCACCTGTATCAAAGTGAGTAACAATCGGAATGATGGTATAACAATGACAATATTTTGCTGTAATAACAAATTAAAACTGCAAATAAAACTGAGATCTGATTTACAAGTCATCTCTGTTTTTGTTTTTTCGAAATGAAAAAAAAGAAATCTCTGAAAAATAGCAACAATTTCACAATATTTCGTATTTTAACCATTCTGTTCACATTTTTGTTACCTACCCTACCCTACTTTGTGTAGACTATTTTTAATGCATATAACACTGGAGAATTTCTATTATACCCTGAAATTAAATTAAATTAAATAGTATTAACATCAAATGTATATAAACACCACGTTTTTTAAAGATGAAGTCTGCTTGGGTGGTAGGAATATTAATACCAACACTCCTCGTGACTAGGTAATCCACTTGTAATACAACTCTTATATATCTGATACTGGCCACACAAAAAACGTGCGGAATAAACAAATCACGTGACATTGCCACATGCACAGAGTTGGGCATTGCTGAATTACATGATCAATAGTAGTGTAAAACAAGAACTTGTATTTATTTATTTTTATTTATGTTTTTCCAACACAAACATAAGTACATCATAGTTACCCACATATCGAGATATAAATTAGGCACAAGACTCAAAGTACAATTTCTATTAGTTTCGAAATTGTTGATGAACACATTTTTAAATTAAGGCCATATACTCGGAGAGAGTAGGCATGCTTCTTACATATCTATAACGTGTTCCATAAAGTTACTGCACGCACAGTGAATAATTTACTACATGTTACGTCATGCGTTGGTTTGTTCTGGATTAAAGTTCTATCATCACTCGCTCTGGTTAGCTTTCTAGCTAGCTCTGTTGATGGACATTTGCTTTTATAGTACTAATGGCTCCGTCATTCAGTTGGCTTGTGAATCGAAAATGTAAACAAGCAAGTTGTCAATATCGATGGATCCCTTGTGCAAAAATTACTCATAATCAATAGTATCAATAGACGATTATTTATCTGGTATATGAAATAATATACATATGATTCCGGACCGTAATATGCAAATTCGCAAGCTTTTAAGCTGAATACTATGACGACTTACAGAAGAGTGTGTGATGCATGGCATGTGTTTGACATGTGTAACAAGTGTAGCAATTTGAACGTTGGTGGCGCGCTTCGCGGAGCATTATTCACACGTCATAACAAGGGGGGGGGATTCGACACAGTCATGGGTACGGTGATGTTTCACTTTTTATAACTTCACTATCAAACATAAAGTGATTGTTACCCACAATCAACATTTAAATGTCAAGGAAGTATAATGTCAGAACTAAATCGTTTAAGAAGTTGAGAAGAAATGATTGATTGATTGATTGATTGATTGATTGATTATCTACGAATATGTGTTGTGTAGCTGTGGGTCTATAGCTCTTCTTGTGTCGGTCTTTAGTCTTTGTGATGGTATTTTAGTCATTTCTGGTACATTTGGTGTCATTAAATTTGGTATTTTCAGATGCCAAATGGCATCGCAAATAAAAGTCAATAAAAAGTACACCATTTCCGTATATCACGCGCCGAGACTAATCAATGCGTTTATTATACACTTACCAGCGGGAAAATCATGACAAAAATTACCTGTTTGTTGTTTTCCCCGGGATTTAGCTCGATAAACCGTGCGTTACAGCCATTTTCTTGAGGTCGAACGAGGACAAAATTAATTTTCTAAATGACGTCAATGTATTAGAACTTCTCTTGGAAAGCGGAACAGCTAAAACGCCAGCCTGAGGAAATGATCGTCTACTACTATACTCCCCGGGGAACAAGAACACTGCGTACTAGTATCTCCATGAAGACCGACATGGTATATAAAGAGGCGCGGGCGACCGGGAGTCTCTTATTCAAATGTAGTCGCCCTCACCCACAGCAACAACGGTGACTGAAAGATCCACACAACGGGTGTTTCGATATTTCCAAAAATGTTATTGAAAAAAAAAAATACTTTTTTTTAATCAGTGGAAACGAATTGTATTGTATCCTATACTAGCCAGGTACCCCGCCTCGGGTTGTGTTGTGATGAGCTGAATGTAACAATCTGTTCTCGCTTCGTACATACCTCGAATTTGACTTGATTTTATCATTCACAAGATTTTTTCTAGAGAACCATTACGTCGGCGTAGCGTGTTCGTAGAGTTTTTTTTTTAAAGGACACAAAGGACAGACGTCAACACGATAAATACTAGATAAGTACATCAGAAAATAATGAACAGAAACTCCACACGTGAAAACGTATTATATGTACTGATGTTAAAATGTCATAGTTTATTGTTTAGAAACTTCAATCCCAATGCGGTATAATATGACACAAAATAAGTGTGCCTAGAAGGACAGTCTCTCTACTCACAGTGTGCTCTACTGGGGACTGTACTATAATCGGTATGAAAATACGTATCAATTTACAGCAACTAAAGAATCAAAGAAAGCTTAGAAAGAACTCCCCTGTGCTGGAGATAATGGTGGCATGAAGTTAGCACATGTGCTTCTATTAGAGCAAATAGAGCATTTGAAAATATAACTGCAAGCAATAATCAGGGTGGTTCCAAGTAGCTATGGTATTAACAATTAGACATATTTAATGAAATAATAATAAGTTAGTTATATATCCGGTCAGACAACAAAATTATGGCACCAGTTGCATGTTCATCTGCGACAGGACTTAAGATATTACAGTTATGAATATTATTGAGGTCACATGACCATATATAGTCATTTGAAACATTAGTCATATCACATTGATTTCAACCCAAAACTAATCAGGTCTACAAATCCATGTACCAAGTTTCATTGAAATCTGTTGAATAGTACACGTGGAGCAACTGGAAATGCTTAAAGTTGCCTAATTAATATACAAATTAGGTGATTAATATGCACAGACTTATAGCCCAAACTAATTAGATCTGCGAATTAGCCCAGAGCATCTATGCGTCAAGTTTAATCAAAAACCAACATATGGTTCTTGAGCAATCAGTGGAACAGACACACACACACAGACACACAAAGACACACTATCTGCAAAAACTTCAATTATGTGCTTCGCACTGGCACGGGAGTCAATTATATTCATTTCCACAAAATTTTGATTACGCGTGGATAAATGTTGTTGATAAACAATCAAGAGAAAACACACACAGTATTAAACGTATAATAACATTATTGACGCTAACTTAAGGAGGTACACTGAGCTGCGAGGTCTCAAAGAAAAGTAATAGAGAAATCAAAGTAAGCTTAGAAAGAACTACCACGTGCTGAAGTTATTCTTGGAGGCATGGCAAACATTTCATTGAAATGTATTCCATGAGAAACAAGTGTAAATGCTTAAATTTTGTTAATTAATATGCAAATTAGATATTTAATATGCACAGAATTTCACCCAAAAACTAATCAGGTCTGAACATTATCCTAGAGTATGTACAAAGTTTCATTGAAATCTGTTTATTAATAGCACGAGAAACAAACGAAACTGCTTAAATCGGCCAATTAATATGCAAATTGGCAATTAATATGCACGACATTTCAACCAAAATTTTATCAGGTTTGAGCATTATCCCCAGAGCACCTATATACTGGAAAAATACTGTGATAGTTAACATAAAATTCATCGCTAGATTGACAACAAACACATAGCTTTTTGGTTTTGAAATTTCTAGACAAATATAAACAAAAAGAGTTTCTCATATCAACACCAGAGTGCGCTCTGCAAATATAAAAACAGTTACGCTCCGACTGCACTCTCGTTCACATAACATATTCAGTGAACCACCACATACAAACAAACAAAGAAGGATTCTCACATGTTTATTATGGAGGTTTGAATAAACTGATCCAAATAGTATATGCAACGAAGCACCATGAAAGGTTGCCTAAATTTAACAGAAAATTGTCTCATAAACATTTTTCAAAGACTGGACATTCCAACAAATTTTCTACCTTATAAAAAACATTACACATTGTCAACATTTAATGAATTGAAAATGCCTGCATTAAAAAAACAGAGGTAAAAACCCTGTGGGGTAAAAACTCTGGAAAAGCATGGCTTACCAAGTTACATATGTAGTATGATGTATAATTTATCACAATAGCCGTGAACGTAATAGGGTGGGGATGGGGTATGCACCTCCTTTGCTTAAGTGTGAGCCTGGACAGGTAATAATAAATTGGTAATCACACATTTCCAACTGTGTTAGCCAATCTGAGGGTTACATATTCCCGCTCTGTGCCAATATTGCAACAAAGTAAACTCTGAACCAATCAGAGGCCATCCATGTAACATGGCTTATAATAATTGACCCATTTCTTTGACACAAGCACTTTGCAGTCTCGTTCACACTGCAAGATATCGTATCACATTTTGTGCCAACAAAACAATATTTTCATGCTATACTACGTATCGCTAGAAAATCTTATTTGGGATGGCTGAGTCACAGAAATGAAGTGTGACAAGATGTATATTGTAGTTGTAAAGTTTAATTGCAATCAGTCAAGGTTTGTCAGAGAGATGGCTCTAAAACTGCATTATTAATATAAAACATCTGTCATTCAGCCGTTATGATCAACGTATGTAATCAAGCTTGAACAATAGCTGACCAATTATGACAGAGATAAGATTCTGGAATGGCAAAAATGCTTGATTTAAATAAATTAACATTCGACTTGAATTGGATTGTGAAATGTTACACATGTGTAACATGATATATATATATAAGTTTGTATATGATCTGCCCAAGCAAGTCAGGGATACGTCTCTGGTCCAGATTCATTAAATAAAATGGCATCTGTCAGCCATTTTGAATCTTATATCGAAAAAAAAAAGAAATTATATGCATCAATGTTCTGTAATATCCAATGTATACAAGAAATTTTGAATGGCAGAAATGTTTAATTTGATGAATTTTTACCATGAAAATAGCCACCATACGATCATCTTTAATCAGATCATGAAATGAACAGAGGTGTATATGTATTCCAAGAAGCGGTATTTGTGTGAATGGCTCAGACATGTCTAAGATGCAAGCGGGGATACATGCACGTGGGGCCCAAAGTCAACCAATAATTTAACGATTTCAGACTTCCTCCTACAGAGAAAGATTAATTTCACTAGATTTTGGGTAAAGTTTCCATAATTTAATTATATTTGAAGCTAAAGCACAGTAATATCACCCAGTAATTTAGTCTGGTGCCTTTCTGTTTAATTAACAACTTTTAATGAGTCAATGATACATGATTCATGTTAGCTTCAGATAGTACACTCCCCGCTGTAATGTTAAGTGTTTATATTTATTGCCAACCTGCATGTCCGAGACAGTCAAAACTGGTAATTAACATTTGACCATCTTGAATTGGATTGTGAAATTGGATTGCTCGATGGTCTGATATGTTTTCTCATGAAAGCAATGACTATGTAATGTGTTTTCTAATTTTTTATCTGATGATTATACACCTCTGAGGGCATACGGAGTAAATGGTATTCAATTATACAGCACTTACCATAGAAAGTCAACTAATATAACACACAGCATCATTCAACAAGAAGTTTATTATTAAAATATACAATAAATTACAATAATTTGTAGAAAAGAAAACTTGTATTCTGGAAGTAGTGTCAGTAACAAAACAACAGCATTGACAAATTTAATCATATATATGTAATCTTATGATCAAACATTTGTAGTGAAATAGCATACAATCCAACATGTACATTTGAGTCGGAGTACATGTATGGGAAAAAAGTCTGCTCGCCTGAGCAATTTATCAAATTTTTGGATCGTGATTTTGCATCAGGGGACACTAGAGCTGCTAGGGAGCAACAGATCTGTATATGAGGTGAAATTATTATCGATATATAAAAAGATACTAGAACAAATTTATTTCTGCATTTTATTGTAAAGCCAACTAAAGAAAGGTTGAAATTTGCAGCATGTGCCTTTTTATTGTGTAATTGTAAAATGAACAAAAACAGCAAAAACGCAGCTAAATTACGTGTAGACCATTAATTGAATAATGTTTGCGGTATATTACAATGAGGATTCAAGTTACTTTGAACTAAGTGATTAGAGATGGGTTTCCCTCTTAATGTTTTTAACTACCCTCCTCAAATTCAGAGATCTGTATCATTAACTTGGACTACATTCCATGTCACCATCTTTAGACGATTTCAGTTTTTCCAACTCTTTATACAACAGCCCCTCGGTTTCCAAAACAACATTTGGCTTTTTATACTGCAAAGAGAGAAAATAACATGCAAGCCAATCAGAGTCTTAATCACAATTCCATTCCATACATTGGATAATATGTAATACTGAACACTTTTATATGCTAGCAGATATGTGTCTATGATAAAAAAAATTTTATGATCTGAAATATGATAAATTCAATATTTTCATGCTATTTTCACAATTCATTTTCATTCATTTGGTGGTAATAACCCACCTTAGAATGCCGTCACAGCAAACGTGTGACACCCCAACTTCTATTACAGCATATATGACAGGGCTCAAAATTACAACATTAACAGTAACCCAAAATGTTTTGACTACCAACTTTAATCCCTTGGCTACCAATTCTGAAGGGGCGCTAACACGGTCGAGTATGGTAATATAGTAGATAATATTTGGTAATTGTAGTCCTAAGGGACGACATCAAAAAATCGATGTCGAATAAAAAACTTATTTCCTTTAGTTTGGGGGTGGGGGGTTTTGACCTCAAAAAGTTTCCATCCTACAAAAACGATTTTATTTTTTAAGTATTTGTAGTTGGTTTTTTTTCTATCCAATCATGGACAGAAATAACCGAAAAGGGAAAAAAACAGAAAAATGGTTTGGTTTGAGTGTAAATCTGTGCGTCAAATGAGGTGCATTTGTAAAATCTTTTTACATCCACCCGACAACCAACTGCTATGCAATACTACTGTCCGATTATCAATTTGTATTTAATGGTGAATGTAGTCTGACGCCATGACCAATATTTATCAATTAAGTTTCAGTGGGGGGTAGGGGGGGGGGTTTGGAAAAAAACTAAAGGAATTAAGTTTTTTATCCAACATCGATCTTTTGACGTCATCCCTAAGTAACTATTAATTCTGAATGCAGTAGCTCAAAATATATGTTGTCTTCCACATAAACCAATTTGTTTTCAAAGGTAAGCGTATCCTACACAAATTGAGCATGGCTATGGCTTAGGTATTTACTAAACCAAGTGGAAAACCTAATATTACCTAATATGAAAACTGGTAGTCCAACAGACTTTTGAAAAATGTTTTCAATTTCAAGCCTTGTATGGTATACTAATTCATTACAAATTATACAATAAGTACACTTAACATTATTTACTCATGAGTGTTTGAATACAAAATTATTGTCGTGATTTACATTAAATTTTATTTTCACTGATTTTCGATAAGTAGAATATAGAAATCAAAGAAAGCTTAGAAAGAATTCTGTGTGCTGAGAGTATTGAAGACACATTAAAAATTAATTCAAAATTACTTGTACATGAGATATTGATGGAAAAGCTGAAAACTAATTATGTAAATCAGGTAACTAATATGAACAGAACAGAACAAAAAAATTATGAATTATTATGCTAATTAGAGAATTAATATTAATCAAAATTAATCAGGCCGGTCTATTGTCCTAGAGCATTTATGTACCAAATTTTATTCAAATGTGATGATCAGTAATTGAGATATCAGTGTTAATTAATTATGTTAATTAGGTGATTAATAAGCATAAATATTTACCAAAAACTAATTGGGTTTCTGCATAGTTCTCTTTAAAAGTTTCATTAAAATCCAATTTGTGGTTCTTTATATATCAGTGAAACATTATGCAAATTAGGTAATCCTAGAAGATCTATGTAACAAGTCTCATTGAAATATGATGATTACTACTTGATATATCAAAAGCTGAAAATTAATTAATTATGCAAATTAGGTAATTAATATGTACTCATATTACCTAAAAACTATCAGGTCTGTGCAGTGTCCTATGACATCTATGTACCAAGTGTCATTGAAATGTGATGATTACTACTTGAAATATCAAAAGCTGAAAATTAATTAATTATGCAAATTAGCTAATTAATATATACTGATATTACCCTAAAAACTATCAGGTTTGTGCAGTGTCCTATGACATCTGTGTACCAAGTTTTATTGAAATGTGATGATTAGTACTTGAGATATCAGTGGAAAAGCTGAAAATTGATTAATCATTATGCAAATTAGGTAATTAATATTGCACAGATTTTCACCCAAAACTAATCAAATCTGCGCATTAGCTTGGAGCATCTGTGTGCCAAGTTTCATCAAAATCCAATGAGTGGTTCTTTAGATATCAGTGGAACAGTCATGGAACAGCTAAAAATCAGGTAATTATCATGCAAATTAGGTAATTAATATGCATGGATTTTTACCAAAACCTGATCAAATCTGCGCATTGGCCCAGAGCATCTATGCACCAAGTTTCATCAAAAACTGATGTATGGTTCTTGAGATATCAGTGGAACAGATGGACACACACACGGACACACACACACACACACAGACACACTAACTGCACACGGGAGTCAAAAAAAAAAAGTATTTTCATTGGATTTTATTTTCACTGATTCATTTAGAAATTAGAACTGAGAAAATATTTTTACAGTAGATAACGTCAAAAATAAAATGTTCTGATTATTATGCAAATTAGGTAATTGGTACACACAAATTTTAACCCAAAATTAATTAATGAAGTCTGTGCATTGTCTAAGAGGAACTATGTATTAAGTTTCTAAAAGTTGGACTGTCAGCAAAATTGTGAGTAACTTGGGCAAAAAAACAAAACTTGGAAGATGTGACATTCAGGAGTTATACTTATTGAAACCAGACGTAATGCGCCATTTATAAGCCAAGTTATTGTCTTCCCTACAACAAATCCCACAATGCATTGCTGTTCAAATGCTACTTTGAGTACATGCTAAATCCAACTAACCCAGGAAGTTGGTAAAATACGTAATATGTAAAAGCTAGTTAACCGTAGATCCATTTCATTTTCAGGAATATTAGTTTGAACACTTTTTCTTTTTCAAATCTTCCATTGTAGGGTAGTTTTTACTTACAGTAACAATAAGAGTGTTGTTTGCATGTGCTATGCTCAACGCTGACTGCTCCAAGGGTAATCCCAATCGCTGCAAATCTGGA
The DNA here is from genome assembly GCF_978046115.1 of Saccoglossus kowalevskii. Lineage (NCBI taxonomy): Eukaryota > Metazoa > Hemichordata > Enteropneusta > Harrimaniidae > Saccoglossus > Saccoglossus kowalevskii. Next base: position 10,411,981 of record NC_140650.1, on the reverse strand, counting down.
ATGTTGAATTTCTTGTAATATCTAATGAAAACAATCACACAGAATATAGAAAATTAAATTCAGTGCTGTTTATAGTCTGCACTTTCCTTCAGAAGGTTAGGGCAAAAATAGTCAAATTTTTTGAGTAAAAACTGAAAATTGACTAAAATTTTGTCTGTTGGCTCCAAAATTAAGGTTCATTTCCAAAAATATTGAAGAATATAGGAAAAATTTGGGCGAGAAAGTCTGGTGGTGAAAAAGTTAATATATTAGCATATATACATTATAATACATTGGACATCAAAAACAATAGCATTTAGTCATCCACAAAAGGACGTGATCATTGGCATAACAGACACTTTCCTTATTTGGAAAATGCACATCATATTTATGTCTCATGTAAAAAATGTTTGTTAACATTGAATGTAGCAACACATTGGAGGGCGGTGTACACTGCCAACGCGTACATGTATGTGCCAAAGACGTGACAAGCTGGAATAAACTGATAACATTTTTTTCATGCAATTTTACGGTAACTAAATAAGGTTGAATGAAGTTCTCCCATTGATGGCAGATGAAAAAACTTATGATCCGAAGAACACGACATTTAAAAATAAATGTGAAATTTGAAAAATCTTTCACAGGTATCCAATTGTTTTCAATTCTTACTCTGAATATAACGCATAATCATGTCACTATATGCAAATGATCATGCTGCTATATATAAAATGCTTTTGACTGCCATTTTTGATTGTCCTACCTCACTAAATTATTGCTACATGCAGAAAGATATGTAAAATAATAAAGTTATTTCGAGAATTACGCAAAGTATGCACTATTTCAGGCAATACAGTATTTCATCCACACTTGTTTCATAGTGAAATCATCTCGTAGAGGGACATTTATTAAATACAATGGGCTTGATCTCTCAAAGAGATAATTATAATTCTCACAGTGAATGACATGCTGGTGACACATCCCACAGTTGTTGATATTTTTTTCATGATTTACAATGAATTTATTTGATTGTTAAAGCAGCAATAACTGTGTGATTTTGAACATAAAATGGACCAATTTTTTAAGTATTGTTTTATACACAATTGCAAGGTTAAGCTATCACACACAATGTTATGTGAAAACAAAGGGTCAGATAGTCCATGTTTTGTTGTAATGTTGAACTTCCAGAAAAGACAAGTGCATTATGGGAAAAATAATGCTGTTAATCATGCTACCACATACAAGTCTCCATCCAATGGAACCTCATGGGTTTTCTCTTGACAAGTGGGAAAGAAAGCTGCAGAGACAAAAACCTGGGGCATGGTCGTGAGCAAAACCAAGAGATTCCCTTGCTATGTGGAAACTAAGCAAGATCTTTGCAAATATGAAAAATAAACACATACTTTTTGTTTGTTGTCCTGATGATGATACATCCGCTATCGGTATCCACGGTAACATTGTAAGTATCAATAGGGTAAGGTAGATTACGAACACGCCATTGAAATGACAGCTTTGTATCATTCCTGGAAAACGCTGGCTGAAATGAAATGCTGACATTCATTATGACAATAAAAAAAATGCTTTAATGACAGGAATGAGAAATTGAACAAACTACCACAAGTTATTGTATAGTGGCACATAGCTAACATAAACCATGTGATGCACATTTACAGGTATTTGCACTAGAATACTTGAGCAGTCTAGTAATAATTGCAAATAGACATATATGGTGTACAACTCACATCACATCACATAAAGGCCTGGGCTTGCTAACAAAATATCCATGTATCAGAATTGTGAGGAACATGAAAACAAAAACATTGTCATAAATTATTTCCATGTACTTAAAATAAGAGGTTTTGATAGCAAGCATGGATAGAAATGAACAATTCTTCTGTCCTATATACACACATGCTTTTCTCACAGAGAAACATAAATTGTTTGGTATCGTTAGTTGCACTTATTGTGAAAAAAAATTATTTTTATTTCAACAACATGATGGAAAATGATCACATTTTGATATTTTATAAATCCACCTTGATTTTTAGTATTAGAGTTTGATGTGTTTTGTTTCCATGTTCTATACTTTTTTTCTGGTTGAAATTACATGAACAAATATTGAAATCTTCAATAGACGTTTTTCTGTTTACTGTTAGATCTTATGAAATTGAATGTAGAAACAGGCCAAATAAAGGTCATTGACATCATAGTGATGTCATTGTGTGGGATTTGACAAAGACAAAGTATTTTGTGCTATACATATTTGATGATGGTCAATTTGGATGAAGTAAAGACTTCTTTCCCATATTTCTCTCTATACCGGTCTAAAAAAAATTCAAGTTCAAAATCAAATCACTTGATTTTGTGACAGACGTTGTTTCACACATTTCTCACAATAAACAGAAAATTACTTATTCTATAAATACTGAACAATAACCACTCTATTAATTCAACCATTCAAAGTATATTATTTCAATTAAATAATTATTTGTTTATAGTAAGGAGGGACTACGGTATGAAAATAACAATAATTATACATATTCATTTTTTTACCCTGCCTTTGAGAGCTAAACTACTATATCAGTCGTTTGTTGTGCAAAAATAGTGGCAAAATATATAACGGAAGATTCTTGGTTAATTAAAAACAGTAACAACTGAACTGTATGAAATATCCCTGGCCGTAGTTGAAACTGAACGTTGGGACGATTGTAAATTGTCACCCAGAATGCAGTATTTCAGTTGTCACAAGATAGCATTATGATTAGAGGTAGATGGATAGATGTGAATAATGTAGGACAAAAGGTAAATAGCCATGATGGAAAGAAAGTTGAATTTTTTGATATGGAGTCTTCTTGGTCTTACATAGAGCCTGCAAGTATTTGATATCACCAAAGTTTTGATGATTGGTTCTTTCAACAAGAGTTTTATTTTTTAAATGATTTAGTGGTGGCCTTTCAGAGCAGCACTATGCAGCACATTATGTGGAAATAACAAAACAAATCATACGCTATGCAAATGGAAGTAATTAAGTGCATATGTAGCATTTGCGAAGAACAGAGTCATGCAACACTTACATTACTGTTATTCTCTCGAAACAAATCTACATCTAAATTCACAGGACGAAATATTTCCCCAACTTCAAATTCCCATTTACCATCACCTCCAAGTGTGCTCTTGTTCCTCCATTTTCTGACTTTTAAGTAAACAGAAAAAAAATAGATAAGATGTACCGTAAAATTGAGGCTGTGATCTCTTTCGGAAATATGTGGTGACCCTGAAAAGGGCTTTTTGGTTTGTGTGGCAGACGAGTATGTGAAAGTTTGGTGTGCGGCTTATATTCCAGACTTTCCCTGGGATCAAAACTTGTCAATTTCAACAAGAAATAATGTTTCAAGTTAGGGGTGCGACCTCAATTTTTATGGTACATGTAATTTGTAGATTTTTACCACACTATAACTTTGTTATTACAGAGAGTCAGAGTGCAATTTGTCAGCATGAAGTGACATGTAAACATGGCCGTGCATAACTGCTGGTATTTCACAAGAAATGATTCATATATTGTGCAGAAAATATTAACTGAAAATTGCCTGATAACAATGGTTTAAAAAGGCAATAAGGATAACAATGATTATTATACATACTTTTATCACAGTAGGAATGAAAATATGCATTACTGTGGTGTTTGAAATCAAAATTCCAGTCACCTGATTGGTGTTATTTTATATTTTCACTCTGTGGACGCCACGACACTACTTTTACTACAGCTGAGTGTCACATGCAACATAATATTACCGTAATTGGTATAGTACAGGTGTGATGGTTCAAATACCAAAATGGCAACAGTAACAGAAAGACTTCCCTGGCAGCGATGATAAAATACGAACACGGAGCCAACAGATGAGGTTTCAACTGGTACTGGTATTATTATACTCTGTAATGTTTCTAGAATGTTCCATTACCTTCTATTGCCTCCTACAGTGTTCTATTACCTATTCAACCAGTTTCTAAAAAAAATCTAGAATATTCCACCCAGACACAGTACAGTTCTAGAACATTCTCAGTGACACAGAAGTGGTAAATAAGTCGTATGCGACACTGAGTAATGTAAATAAATGTAATTCATTCAGAATGAAACATATTAAAATATTGTTCCCCAATTATGTGCAAGATGTTTTTCCATAAAAACTATGAACCTCTTTGTAACTTATGTGAGTGTGTCGATATCGACTTGCTCTTCGAAAGCTATTCATTGTAGCTCTCTCAGATGATAGCAATGGAGGGCGAGGAAAGACTCTGTTTTGATTACTGTAAAATCTGTATTAGAGGCCTACACATATAAGAAACGGTGAATTTTTGGTTCTCAATTGTGATTCAGCTTCTAATGCAGATTTTACGGTACACTAGAAAACAAAACAGTAGCAACAGATGATGGCCAACTAAGTTTTGAAATGTGACTTAAAAACATATCACTGACTTTAGATCATGTCTCCTGTGGCCTTAGACACAATAGTGCTGCAATAATGAATATTATTTTACTGCTCATTGCATGAACAACATTTAATATTTTGAATGTGTCTGTTTTGAAAATATCTGACTGCCACATATAAATTTGAAATGCTAGTTACGAAATTCCAAGACATGTTTTAAATACAATGCAACAATGACCATGTCACAAGTGTGCTATATATCAATTCGTGCATCAAGACTTTCATGTCGACAGCCATTTAGGGTCGGCCATTTGAATTCAGCCTTATTTTAGATTTATCGCTTCATACAAGTTGTTGCATGTATAATAAATAAAAACTCAAGATATAACATGATATTTTTGGTTTGGTGTTGAATAACATCTTACAAATTTGAGCATGGTCAGTTAACAATGTTTGATATTTTTGGTATAATAATGAATTATCAGATATTTACCTAAAAGGTCATTGCTCCTTAGATCATACTCTTCTGCCATTTCTTTCCCATCTTTGAATAGATAGTGGATTTTCCTTCTGCCTGCAAATAAAGAGTACAATGTTATAAGTATTATTCTACACCATGAGGTCAATACCAGGGTATTATAGAGTAGGAATCTCTAAATATTTATTTCTGAAAAAACAATATATCCTTTTTAGCCTAACAATAGATACAATATATATATATAAATTGACATATTTTTTACTAAGTAAATTGGTCCTTAAACTTACATTATTTTCCTGGGGAGAACACTGAATACCCTTGTCAAAGCTACAGTGACTACTGAACTCGACTGAATTTGAACTTGACTGAAGTCGACAAGTGGGTTGGTTAATAATTTAAATAATCAAGTTTTATTGCATCCTTAGAAATTACAATATTTCTTTTGGTAAAAAAGCAATAAATATATCCATACACAACACAATTACAATACAATATAAATAGATATGTTAAAGTTTTCTGTACTCCATGGCTTTAAGTAGATAGGTCCCCATACATTTAATTGCCTTGGAGTCCTTGTTGCTCATCAAAAATATAAAATTACTCAATTTATCTCCTGCATTAGTTAATGTAATTTCTGTGAGCAATTCATGTCTAATATATTTGTACCGATCACATTCTAAAAGGAAGTGAACTTCATCTTCTATTTTATTTTGGGAACACAAATTACAAATTCTTTTTTCAATGGGAGCTTTTGGCTGTGTGTGCCTTCCTTTTTCAATAGCCAAACAATGGTTACTTGTTCGGAAGCGTGACATGCAGACTTGATGTTTTTTCGGAAGACAATTTAAGTATGACTCAAAATTATAAGTGTTTTTGAATTTTGCATATGTTCTTAGTTTTGTGTTTTCTTGATTGACATTCTGTTTCCAAAATGTAATATAGTTTTCTTTTAAAGACTTATTAATATTCTTCATATTCAAATCTGTTTTACTAGTTTGGATTCTTGAGTCAATAACTAAATTCTGAACCGATGAACACCACGGTAAATTGAATTTCATTTGTTCATAATATGCTTGTTTTGTAAGACATTTATCTGGAAGCCCTTGTATGCGTAACCAATACTTGATAAGGTTTTTCTTGGTGTCTATTAGTAATGGGAAACAGCCCAACTCTGCCCTACAAGCTAAATTTGCACCAAATTTATTTAGGCCTAGAATATTGGGTTGGTTATGTGTTTGTGGGGGACAATGCGTTGCGGTTATGGAAATGTAATGAAATATAGTATGCAAAATTATCTGCTACACAATCAGCACCAATCACCACAGAAGAACGACTTAATGAAAACTCAGAATTTATTCACTAACGGAAAACCCGCTGGCAATCCGGAGACTTACAATTCAATATCAACGATATAACACAAATTGTAAGAATGATACAGAATTGGCAGTATGCCCTTGATATACATCGATAAACTCTTGACCGTGTAAGAAAATTAGTGGGAAAACTTCTAATTGGACGAATATAAAAATTGAAACAAAAGAACACACTGCGGTGGTTTTTACCACGTTCGCATTCATGTCGTCTTCTCACTTCAGAATCCGTATTTTGCAACAATGTATAAGTCTGAATACAGTATTATTGAACTTGTATAAAACGTAATGAATAAAGCGATTAACAAATATTGCATGTTTCAATTACAATGCTTCACAGATAAATGATTCAGAAATTACTCCGACAGTGTTAATGGGTTGGTGAGTGGGTGGATTTAGTGTTAATTAAACATTTTCTAAAAGTAGTTGATGTTTTACAGTACAGACAGCAACAGATCATAGTATTTTGTCATGTAACAATTTCTAACAAATTGAAACATTGTTCGTTTCGTTTTTTCATAGCAGAACCAGACCGTCTGTGTTTTGGAGAGCAGACCCCCCCCCCCCCCCAATGCAAAATTTCGTGTTGCCGCCCCTGCGCAAGGTTACAAATCGACACTGACAATACATTGGAATAACACGAATAATGCTGGTCGTGGTGTATTGTACAGTATTTTATTTTTCACCGGTATATGACACTGCGTCACTGAAATCAACAACACTCGCAGACCATTAACACTCACATAAACCGGCCGACTTCGACCGCTGGCCGGGTTCGGCCGGCACCCATCTGTTGTATATACAACCAGCGTCCCAGATAAGGATATACATGCCAATGAACTATCAGCTCCAATAACTCACAACGACTGACGCAGTACATAGTATGTGGTGATGATACAGCATAATATATAATCCAATAACCATTTCTTACCGTCTTGAACAAGGGCCGTCTTTTGAGCAGAGCGTAAGCTGTCTATCCAACTGGGCGACGCCATTTTTGCTGGTGTGATTGTTTGTAACAAGTTAATTTGTTAACTCCAAGGTTTGGCACATTTATATTGAAACACAGGGACTGTGGTTGAAATAAGCTGTTAATGCGTGCAACTCGGGGTGCAAACAGACATGTAAACATAAATAATAATACTAATACTACTAATAATCTTTGTTGAAACCATATCTCGATGTACGATCTTGCTAAGTAGAACAATAAAGTAACAACAACATAGAGGGGAAAAGTACAGCACTGATAGGATAAAAAAATTGGAAAAATAAAAAAAAAATGATTTGATTTTCTGATGTGTCGGTCACCTGAGGCAGTTGGCATTTTATCTTGTCTCATTCTGAAACCCCGGGTCTGAATCTAGTATGGAAGAGTTTAGCTATCTCAACGATTGTTTTGTTATTTTTTACGTTTTAGCAGATCTACTAGACATTCATCATCCACCATGAAGTTGACTTATATGTGAGGCTCATTCAGACCTTGCTTTGCAAATATCCCACTCATCTATTATCTATAATGGTCTATTGGTATTCTCATATCCCGAAATGGCAGCACTCTTTTGCCTTTCTTTAAACGTTAATGTCTGCATGATAACAGAAAACATTCTCATGTTTTTAAATGTGTCACAATTAATAAAGTTACGCGCGGTAAATTGAGCGGCTCAGTTTTCATGAAGATACGAGTTGCGCAAGTTCAAAAGAGAGGGCGTTTGTTAAAACAAAGCATTCATGTTTTATTAGATAGATAGATAGATAGATAGATAGAATTTTTTATTTGGAACGTACCAATGAAAACTTGAGTAAAGTCCAAAAATAACAATAACAAAACATTCAGAACAACAAAAACTTTCAGTATTAAAACATATCAAGAATATAGAAAATAAATTTTGCAAAAATGCTAAGAATGAAAAAATCATTACTTGAAACAATAATAGGAAATAATTCATCCATGCTAAAATCTTCCAGCTTTGGGGCATAGATGTATAAAGCTGCAAGGAATCTAGATCTTTGTTCTTTGATTTGACAATTATTACAATATAAAATGTAATGTTTCTCATCCCCTACTTCATTGCATTCATGGAGATTACATAGCCTGTTTTCCTTCAAAATGCCTTTATGTCTACCGGATTAAATGGGAAAAAAATGTGGAGAAGTTCTAAATTTAGTATAAGCTATTCTATGATTTTTATTTTTAATTTTTTCCAAATAATGTTCAAATTCAAAATTTTCTTTAGCACACCTGTAAAAGTCAAGCTTACAATTGTTCAACAAATTGTTTTTCCACTTCATACGGTACAAACATTTGAGCTTCTCTTAAAAAATATCACAAAAATTGTTCTGATGTGGGTCTGAATTAGTTAGATCTGTTATGACTAGTAATTTTTGTATAAAGGTAAGCCATGGGTCATGCACAAGAGTTTTGGATTCTTCATAGGCTGCATCAATGATAGAATTGTTTTTTTTTTTTACATACTAGTCTTTGATAATATTTCATAACTGAAACACAGATATCCAATATAAGTGGATATTGACCTAATTCACCTCTACATGGGCCATTAGATTCCTTCCTGTGCACACCCAGAACTCTTTTACAGAATTTAATATGAATTTTTCTGGAATTAATTTATCTGAGAAAAGTTTTGTTTCAAAATTGCAATTGTCAACTGTACATTTATTTTTACCAGACCCCTTGTAGATGTTCAGCATAATCCCTCCCCACACATCGGCCCCATATAAAGCTGTGGGTTTGATAATAGAGTTAAATAGTTTTTTAGCCAGACTAACAGAATAACATTCCTCACTGATCCAAAGCATTTTGTACATCTTGAACAGTGCTTTCTGTGCTTTGTCTTGTAGCCTAGACATAGCATTATGAAACTTACTATTTGTTTGAAAAACAATGCCAAGGTAATTATAATAATTAACACACTGTAATTTAGTGGCGTCCAAATAAAACTGAAATTTGTTTTCTAAGTTTTTACCTAGTCTATTAAAAATAATGATTTTGCTTTTGTTAATATTTACTTTTAAATGCCAATTGTCACAGTAATTTTGGACTGCATCAATGCACTTTTGTAACCCCTCTTGGGTTGTAGAAAACAATAGCAAGTCATCAGCATATAACAAACAATTGAGCTTCAAGCCATTTAAATCAACAGGGTCAAAATTTTTAACATCATCACAGATTCCATTAACAAAACTATTAAATAGTTGAGGACTAAGGTTACACCCTTGTTTTACCCCTCTGCATGAATTGAAATATGTAGTAATCCCTGCACTCAATTTAATGCTATATTTAGTGTTTTTATAGATAGCTTTAATAGCCTTATAAAAATTTCCTCCCACACCTAACCGAAGAAGTTTATATAACAGCCCTTCTCGCCAGACTGAATCAAATGCTTTGGAGAAATCAATAAAACATGAAAACAAATAATTCCCTGATTTTTTCAGTTTGCAATTGACATATTTATTAATTAAGGATTTAAGAATATAAATATTATCTGTTGTACGATGGTTTTTCTTGAAGCCAAACTGATTATCCACTATTTGATTAGTTTCTTGTAAGTACTTAGTTAATCTAGTATTTAGCATCATAGTATATAATTTAGATACACAACTAGAAATGGCAATGCCTCTATAGTTATTAGCGTCCTTTGGGTTACCTGACTTAAAAATAGGAATAATGAGACTACTGTTTCAATGTAATGGCATAATGCCTGAATTTAAAACTTGTGTGAACATTTTAGTAAGAGAATTAATAATAAAAGGAGCCCCATGCTTCAACATTTCATTTGAAATCATATCAGTGCCTGAAGCTTTGCCTGACTTTAAAAGTTTAATACGCTGCAATACTTCCTTATTAGTGAAATCTTGATTAATAATGTGTTTGTAATCATCTAAACTTTCCATACTACTAATATCATTTACAATAGTCTGTGAGAAGCTTTTATCTTCCACGTTAACTATTAAAAATTCACGCAGTTTGACCCCTATGACCCCGTGTCCCTCAACGGACTGTGCTATGACCTTGTGAGAAGGGCGCATCAAAAAGTAGTCTTTCTCTATTCATTAAGAGCGTCTCAGCTTTCTGAGTAATTAATTTATTTATTTATTTCACCCACTTGTAATAATACAATAAATAATACATCTTTACATGAGTTTAACACACTAAATACAGAGTGGGGGAAATCAAAAAGAACAACATTGCCCCGTCAACTAGATTTCCCTGTGAAAATAAAAAAAACTAATAATAGTGGTGAATAAAAAAATCTATATTCTAACAGTATGAATCAATTCATTGATTTAAGCTAGACTGGCAAAGTCGGGACTTCTTTTTCGTTTTATAAAAACAAAATAATTGTCAATTAGCCTTTTTAGCGTGATCTCGAAAACTAGCGTGCCCGCAAAAGGGATTTCTTTCGTGGCTACGTAAGTTTTCGCGATCACGCTATACGGGCTTAAAACAAATAATTATTTGCTTTTTGTAAAACAAAACAGAAGTCCCGACTTTGCCAGTCTAGAGTTGAGCGTACGCCCACTTTCAAAATTGGGCATGCAGCCAAACAATGGAATGTTTGAGATACCAGTAGTTTACTTGTAAATTGAAGTATTGCAGCCTAATTGTTTATGTGTAATTGGCGGCGTTTTACGTTACAGATGGATGAATGGAGACGTCCGTTTCCGTCACCTGTAGACAACTAACCAGTAGACTTCCAACATGTATGGGTGGGATGAAAAGCATTATATATATTAACAAGAGAACTGGTGATAGATGTGAACCATAACTGTCTCAGTACAAAGACTTTTGTTTAATGCAAGGGAATGTAAAGTGAATTGTATTGTAGTGTTACCTCTGTGTAATTTACAACATATCTGCATTACCCTTCACTGTGAAGGACAATAGCTGTAGTTGACTGGTAGAAGCAAAGCTAGGCAAATTTTGTGAAATAGTAGTTACTAGTAGTTAGAATTACCAGACACGCCATTGTAGGACATTGAAATAAGGATGATAAACCGCAAGTAATATTTCCAGAGATATAGTTGGAATTGAGGCGAAGGAAACATACACATATCCGTACATATCATCCTGTACATATTGGGTGTGGGGCAAAGCTGGAAATGGTTTCAGAACGAAAAACTGTTTTATTACTGTAAATAATTATGAACAATAAAAACTGAAATTTAGAAAAAAATATGATCAATACATAATGAAATTCTGTGATTTGCTGTACAGTTTCTAAAAAATAATTACAAGTCTCAGAAATATTGGGACAGCCAATTTGCAAAACTCAAATTGGCTAACTGCTTGGGTTTTGACCAAACAGTTGGGTTTCAAATCACCATCTTGTGGTCACGCCCACTATGGGATATATAACAATTGGGGAGGGTCGACATGGAAAGTGTTTTATGTTTTCGTATAATGGGGTATACAAGGGATTGTCTATGCAAGAACGATGAATGAGGTCGAATTTTATTAGCGGTTTGCTTAATGTTACCCCAACAGCTCGCTGAGATGTGAAAATTCAATTTTCTCCCTGATTTGTAGGAAATTGTTTCTCAACTTGTCTCTTTATTTAGTTTCAAGCCGTGTTCAAGATGGCTACCCCATTGTACTTTTACATTATCACACCTCGCATAACAAAGCAAATTGTCCAGGAGAATCCAGACATGTACCAGCCAGGCCATATATAAAAAGCATTCTATGTCACCTAAAGGATTATAGACTCGCCCAGAGTAGACAAGATCACAAGTTAGCGCCAGCAAGATTTGAAAGCCAAGCAGTTAGCCAATTCGCTAGCGAGTTTGCAAATTGGCTGCCCACAGTCCCTCAACACTGTGGCTGCCTCAATATTTCTGAGACTTGCTGTAACAGAACCATAACATTTATAAAAGGAACAGTGCTGAGATTCACTTCAAATAAACCTGAAATATTTTGTAAAACATGTCTTTTTAGTTAGCATGTAATTTTAGCTAATCTTTACGCTAATTTAGAATAAAGCATATTCTCACCATGAGATTGTTGACACTTTAGCTAAATTAAGATTCAGTTAATTCATGCATGGAATCAAAATCGCTAAATGGTAAGTAGCTATTTAACATGTTTTACAGTAATCTTAAAATTGCATACGAGTCGTCAAAACGTACAGTTTGGTGACAGTTTGGAATCGTACCAAGATTTAACAATTCCATGAGAACATCACAATGTTCTTTTAACACATGAAACGGATGTGCATTGGTCAAATTGTGTATAGTTTCAATACGCATACAAGCACCCGAATCCCCTCTTTCACATTGTGCAAATACAAACAAGACATTAAACCTTCCTGGCAGTAACATATACGTGTTGTATAAACCCGTATGAAAAATCCAGTGTCATGGCGAATACTTCTAGAAGTCACGCCTCTAAAAACGTCTTCAACTAGCCGAGGCCAAATCACTAATGTGTCATTAATGTGGCCAATGACATTGAACTTTGCTCTTCTATAATGCAGCAGTTTCCCTCTTCAAATAATAAACTATGTATGTCCATTGTTTCACAAGAACGACTGTTCCATCCATAGTTATTGACACAGCCGCAATGATGGATGTATTGTGACGTATTTTGACCCTCGGATTCTGACCTTGCCCACATTTACTTCCCTTTCATATCAGTTCAATTCAATTTCCTTTCATTATTTTTCCTCCAGATTCCATGATATTTAATATTTAAAACCATCCTTTATTTCACAGTTACTCTAGTTTTCACTTTTCTAAAATTATCTTACTGATCAAAAGACTTTTCACTCCCATCATGCAATCTCCAATAGTACTTCCGTAGACACAGCGGCGATCACCAACATTACTACAAAACCTCGCTCTCAGGAGCTGAGGAATATACCTGTTTCCATGTCCGTTAGATAAATACAGCCAAGTTAATATCGAGTTTTCAGTAAAATATCAGTGTAAAAGATCATTACTGCTATAGACAAAATGCCAGTGCCTGATGATTGTTTCTTTTAAGCGAAGTTACAACAGGTAGAACTGTTTTTAATCCCAGCTGAAGTCACGAACCATGGATTACGTACGTAAGCCAAGAGGGGACTTCTTACTTCCTACTTCGCAGTTCCAACTGTCTACTTCAAACTTCCGAGTTCCCATTTCTAACTTCCGAGTTCCAACTTGTTAGTTCTAACTTTCATGGAGAGCAAAGCAATATGGGATATTGAACACATGCACGTGCGTGCGTGGCTAACAACATGGCCGTCAGCAGCCATACGAGTTGTGGTGGGTAAGTTTATTATTCATTAATTATTTAATAATATGTTGGCATGTAAAAGATTGCATTTGTAGTATTATTGTTGCAAACCGCAGCAGCAAAAAAGTATCATAATCTGTAGTGATGAAACTTCATTGTAGTTTCTATAATTTTTGCACATTATTTTATACCAAATTGTTTTGCATACAGGTCTTGTTGGCATTGCTTGCCGTATTTATATTGTTTTTACATTTGATTACATTCTCCCTTGGAAACAGGGACCTGGTAATATGCTACCTTTGGACAAGTCCTATCATTATGATCTACTTGGGAACAAGTTGCCTGATTATATTCTACTATGGGAAAGGGCCCTTATTATATTCTACCTTAAGTCAAGTCCACCGATGATGATCTATCTGGGACAAGTCGCCTGATTATATGCCCTGATTATATTCTACTTTGTAACAAATCCCCTGGTAATTCCTTTATTCTTATGAGTCAAATATAGGTGAAAACTGCTACCCAAACAGATTGATCTTCAGTCTCACCTGTACTTGACGGACACTAACATTCACTTATTTTTTTCGAACATGCAGTATGGAGAAAGTGCTAGGAACGTTGGTTCCACTAAATGACATTAATAGGTATATTATTAATCATTAAATCATGTTAAAAGTAGGGTTGAATGCGACTGAAATTGAATTTCACTATATGTTATGTTTCAATGTTATGTTTAATGTTTTCCCCGAAACTTCAGATTTTATGCTTTAACTTATAGATTTATGTATATCAAGACTCCTATATTTACACATTTTAAATTTCTGACTTCTCACTTCCAATTTCCGACTTCTCACTTCCAATTTCCGACTTCACATTTCCACTTCTCACTTTTGAATTTGAGTTCTCTCTTCAGACTTCAGATTTGCTCCTCATTGCAGGCCTCCTACACTTCCTATCCCATATTTGATGATAATTTTTTATGTTTTACCTTTTAACTTTCTTTTTCTCATTTAGGTTTATATGAAAAAGAATGCTGCAGACATAACAATTCCCATCTGAATAATGCATGGATATCTTCCTAGAGTGGACGTCATCACAATACGGTATGCACGATGTACAGTGAAGGGAAGGCTACGCCACAATAAAATGTTTCTGTGTTTACAATTTCATCAATAATTCTGAAAACAGTTTGCTTCAAGTGTATGGTCACATGCAATTTTATAGTAATTTTGTATGTAGTACATATTGCATTCAAACCTAAGCATCACATCCTGTGAAACACGAGTGACTATAGTGATAATTTGGTAGGCAACAAAATCCTTATTGTGCACTTTTTTTCCCATTATTGATAGGGAAAAGCTAATAAAGAAATACTTTAATGCATGCTACACTAATGAGGACATAATAGCTTCTGTGTCCCTTTTACATGGTAAGTTGCTCACATGCACTATAACGTTGATTCACATTATCGTAATGTATTGTCTAATTTCTCAATACCGTTCAGTGTATGTTTGGTGTTTGGAATGTATACATGCAGGAGTAGTTCTCTACCCCTATGAGTGTGTTGGAAATATACTTATCATATTAAATCCTGTGCATATCACTTTTGCATAATAGGTAACATTGTAAGCCTTAGACATTTGAAACGCCTTGAAAAAGTATGGTTTGAAGCGAAGAAAGACTATCACTTTACCTGACATACAGAATATCATTGCAGCTATAGAAACAGAGCTACAGTCCAGTGGAAAATGTATTGGGTATAGAGCCATGTGGAAAAGGTTGAAACTCAAATATGGTTTAATGGTGAACAGGGATTTAGTTATTGATCTAATTAATATACTTGATCCTGAAGGAATTGAAAGACGTACAAAGCATAGGAGGAAGTGTAGTACCTGCGCATTTAATTGTTCCGGTCTTTATTTACAAATTCAAGGCCATCTGCCCATAAAAGTATGTACAAGAAGAATTATCAAAAAACAAAAATACTTTACATGTACAAGAAGAATATTTAAATAAAATTACATATCTCGGTCCTAAGTTTCAATGCATGAAAGATGTGTGCAGCCAGTGGTTGTAAAATGTCAGAATTTTGAGAAGTAATAAGTTCTATAAATTTATCAAAAGATAGGGTATTATAAAATGTAAAGGAGAAGTGAAACTCATTTTCAATTTTATCTATGTCACAAAGAGGGCAAATACGTTCGTCTCTCTCAATTACACCACGATCTCTTTCAATGCGAAGGCAATGAGAAGAGCATCGAAACCGTGCAAGAGCTACTTACTCTATGGGAATAAATTCCGACAGGTTTTAAGTATTTTTCCGTCTGCAATGTAACCTTGAATTCCCGATATGTAACCAGTTTGTCTAAGGAACATATATCATTAAGCCACTCAAGATGTAGGTATTTCCTAAAACGACATGAAAACACGCTTATAAATTCCTGAATATAGCCAACTGTCTGCAAATACCAAACGTGTTCTAATTTATACACAAAAACAATAGTTTTCTTATATCAGACACCCAGGTAGGTTTCACCCTCCCCCGACTTGTCTATGGAAATACCAAAGAAATGTCTGCAAGCAAGATGTCCAGACACTCAAATTTTTAAACCCTCAGACCTCCGAACCATAGGTTAAAATAGGTAAAATCATGGAATCAAAAATGTTAAAGAATGAATCATAATTTAAAGAGCCAATTTTTCTAGTATTTTTCATAATGGACATAAATGCTTTTTCAGCTTGTTGGAGATTCCACTGTAACTGACATGATAATAAAATTCCTAAATATTTGTAATGTGAATCTACTCCCAGCTGTCTGTTTTTAAAATACCACTTTTACTTTTGTTTTGTCACTGTCATTTTCCATTTATCACAATACCCCTCAAGCTTACGAATTAATCTTTGTAGGCAAATGACAGTGTCTGAAAACACCGCAATGTCGTCAGCAAATAATAAACAAAAGAGTTCAATGAGGTCAGGGGAAAGTTGAATACCATGGTGAGGGGACTGTTGTAGTTCAATGTCTAGTTCATTAATGAAGAAGGAAAATAAGAAGGGACAACCTTGGCGGACACCAACTGGACAGTCAAAATATTCCGTATACTGATTTGATGTTCTAATACACGATCTAACATTGGAGTAAATACTAGCAAGTATACGGTACATTTTTCCTGTCACCCCACCCTTTATCAAAATATACCATAGTCACTGTCTCTCTACCATGTCAAAGGCCTTGGAAAAATCTCCAAAAGCACAATAGAATTGCCCTCTTTTACGTGTGATGTATTTTTGTACCAAATATTGTAGAATAAAGATATTATCAAAAGTTGAGTACCCGTGCCTAAAACCTGCTTGTGCTTCAGGTCCCATGCCACTAATCAACCAATGGCCGCTCGTAGCAAGAACGAATGACATTTTTCCAATATTTTTTTTCTCATGTTTACTACTTAGCGGCTGTGTGCCAATGGGTTTATTCTGTGTGTATTTGGATGTTCTAATCTTGGTGTTTTGCCGGTGATTTCTCTAAGTGCAATTCAAATAGAGTAGGTGTGTCTTGTTTACCTGAGATTTGCAAGAGTTTTTTTCATCTGGTTGATTACTGGCATGTTAATTCCCTATTTTTGAGCCATGTTTTCAACTTTGTTTATCATTTTCATATAGCAATCTCGTCATATGTTAACATTGTCGTCTATGGAGTTAAAATTAGTGGTATGAGCCCTTCATTTGTTTTGCCGAGAACGACCGACCACTAGTAGAGTCGACGGTTCAAAATAGAGGTGAGCATTTTACCAAAATACTAATATAAGTAAAGAAATTGCCCTATAATTCCCTGGGGCATCAACCGTCAATAGTCGCTTTAGACCAGATACTTGGGAAAGTTCCGGTATCAAAAATTGAATTGAAAAAAAAATATTTAGATAGGGGATCACAAATGCCTCTGCATTTTTGAAGAATTTGCCAATCAGACTGTCTGGACCTGCTGATTTACCGTTTTTGATATGTTTCAGACTTTCGTGTATCTCGTCATCTGAGATGAGACCATTCAAAATGTCCCAATCGATTTCCATATCACTAGAAGAAAATAGTCAAGTTTACTGATTAAATTTGGCAAACCCAAATCAAAATCATTATTGGATTCATTTCATGAAAAGAGGGTACTGAAATATTCAAACCATTTCTGGAGATTCATAGATGACTCTGATGACCCCCACTAACATGACGTTTAGTGTAATTTATCTGTCTAAACGTTGACCAAAATGACTCATTATGGGTACGAGTTAGACGTAAACATAAATGTTTTTGCATGTTAGATGAGTTGCGAAACAAACGTAACAACCTGTATTTTTCTGCTTTAAGTTTTTTACACTCCAAATCAAACTATGGCGGTTGTTTTCTAGACTGACTGTATACCTTACATAACATGCCGCTTTTATCAGCAGCAGAACGCATTACATTCATAAATACATCAACAAAGACCCGGTGTTTCTATAAAGTGTCATTTTCAAGATTTTGAACAAAAGAATTGTAATTTTCTGGCTTCCAGATGTAGACTATTGGAAATTATTTTTATTTTTGGGTACTGTATTCGATGCATTTGAGCAGTTACAGAAGCGATATGAAAACAAATGGTGCCAAACGTCAGTCGTTAGTGGCGCACTTTTCATTAATCTTCATTTCCGGTGAAAGTGGATCACTTTTGTATGCATTCGCCAACGAATTTTAGCGGTCCACTATAAATTAATTGGTATCTTGGTATTATTTATTCAAAATTATACTCTAACATTTGGTTTAGCTGTAGAAAGACGTTTTAATGCTTGCTTTTATTTAGTATGTACAATTCATGGTTGGACTATTTGTGCCAACTTACTTGTACTGCGTAAGTACTAGTATGTTTTGTGTTAATCCATATTGAATTGGCATTTTAAATGAGAGTGGCATGTGGTCGGATTCAGTACGCAATCGAATAAAAAAAATGCTATTTTTGAAAACAAGGGTGACGAAACTACTACATAGTCGACAAGACTAGCACCATTACTAGAAAGACATGTAAAATCACCAATGCCAGTGTCATCACCAAACCTACCATTCAACATATGCAGATTGA
Organism: Saccoglossus kowalevskii; assembly: GCF_978046115.1. NCBI lineage: Eukaryota > Metazoa > Hemichordata > Enteropneusta > Harrimaniidae > Saccoglossus > Saccoglossus kowalevskii. Next base: position 10,393,392 of record NC_140650.1, on the reverse strand, counting down.
ACGTACAACATAACGAAACAAGTGACTGCCCAAACGGATTTAAAACTATGTTGAAACTATCAGCATTATATATTGGCAAATCGTTTAAAACAAATGTTACGTCGTCGTTGAGAATAAAATATGACTGGCTCCCTAGACCTGGCATTAAAATCGCCAACAATTATTACATCAACTTCACTTAATTTAGACAAAATAATCAGCAATTCACTTTCCAACAACTCAATATCATTTTGTGAGTCGAGTGTATTATAAACAGTAGAGTTTTGTGGAGGGATATAGACGTTGCAATAGAGAATGTCCCTATCTGAACGAATTAATTCTTTTCTAAATAAGAAAAACAAGCAATCACGTAAACTTGATTGAATACTCTCAGTATAATTCACAATCACGACCACGTGTTAATGTAAGAGGACGTGTTTTACACTTTAAAACCAGGAAAATCATTTGAAAATTGGTGTTCGTGTTCAACCCATGTTTCGGATAAAGAAATAACATGACATGATAAATGATTTGAGGAAATGAACGAAATCGAGTGAAATAAGTTTGTGTTTAAAACCTCTAACATTCCAAGACAAACCGTTTAAAAATGATGGACCATGGCCATGCCCCTATAGTGTAGCATCAGTCATTGCATCTCTATCACTCGAAATTGTCTATGCTGTAGTCGTGTTCATGGACTTTTAACTCGTTTCGGTGAAGCTCGTCCTTCTATTTGTCGTTTTTTGTTGGTGGTCAATTTCTCCTTCCGGGATAATAACCAGCTTTCCTCTCTTGAAGTACCCTTTACGACCCTGGGATTTCAGCTTGTTTAGCGATTCGCGCCGTCTCGTGAAATCATTTTCAATACCTATCCCAGCCTCTTTTAATGCAGGCCGGCCGGAGAGTGCACTTATCTGAATGGTGAAATTTAGCTATTATTGGTCGTACACGACCTTGTATTGTGAGCTTGGTACTCGGTGAGCCCTCACAATGTCACGTGGCACCCATAATTTGCATTCAAAACATTGATTACCTTAACCTTACATTTATCAAACGTTTCACCAGTTTACTCAACAATTCTGTAAAATCTGACATTGTCCCATCTACTAACCGCTTCCTGCTTATCCGCATCTTGATCTAAGATATCAAGTCGTGAAATACTTTGATCAAGCTTGTTATTAATTTCAGCTACATCGAGTCCGCATATATTTCCATTTTCGCTGATTTCACCAACTTCATTTTTCAGTTCACGTACCGATTTATCTAACGTAGACACCCGTTCATCATCTTGCTTCATTTCCTTCAGTTCCCGTCGTATTTCATCACCATTACGCACATTGATGGTTACGATAAACTTAAACCATTTGGATTCGCAGTACATGGTGCTATTGACGGATACAGCAGGAAAATGTTATGGTTGGAAGTATCATCTAACAACAACAACCCTGGAATTATTGCAAACTACTACCTAAACTATGCAAAGCAGGCTGGAGTTGTTCCAAGAGATCTGACCTTTGACAAAAAAATTCTATTGTCGAATTCTTGCAACCGCTCTTCAGATGGAAAGACAGCTAGGCGGAAAATAGCATAGATAGAATAAATAAATGGTAATGTTTGTTTGCATTGGTATCACGACGTCAAGCAATAATGATCGTTGAAGTACATTAAATTCTCACCCATTTGCAATTGATCATAATTGCAGGCAACAATGTTTTAGTCTCTTGTGTGCGAAGCTTTTGTGTCTGTGTGCATGTCTGTTTCACGCAAATTTCAAGAACAGTTTATATTTGGATGAAATTCGGCACACACATGATTCGAAGTATTCCTCGGACATGATTGGTCTTTGGGGCAAAGTTAAATATGTAAATTAGCTAATTTGCTTACCTTTTTTACTAAATGTACAATGCAATAGATTTTGACCAAGTTTGATAGGCCTATACATTGAAGAAATCCGCATGCCATAATACTATTGTGGATAATATTTCTGGATGACCAATCAGTCAATCAAAACTGTTCAACCATCGGTCTTTGATTTTTCAATCCATCCGACGACTGAACGTTGTTTTATTTGAAAATGCACTCTTAATGCAATCACGGCGTTATTTAACAGCTCGAATCATACAATTCATTCACGTTTGTAGTATTTAAACCAACAATATGTTGAACGAGCGGCGATAGTTTAGTATTCAAAGTCCCACTTGTCATGTAACATCCTATGGGAATGATTAGATGTGCCAATTTAATATTTTTTTTAGATGAAATCCCTACACTTTTTAAGTTTTTTTTAATACTTTTTATTGGGTACTTAGTATTCTAAATTACATCTGTATAGTTCTCTTACAATAAAGTTATCTCAGATATAACAGTCTTGGGCTTCACTTCTTAGGGTGCAATATATGCCTTACTTGTCTTACCTTGTTTTGCAATGTAATTTTCACATTCATAAATTCGTTTACAATAAGATACAAATACCTCAAAATTTGGCTTTTTTTCTTTCATTTTACAGAAATATATGTGTCTTCTTACGAATTCTAATTCCATAGGCATTCCCATAATTTTAAAGTATATCAAATTTAGATCCTCGTTTTTATTTTTCAACTTTTCTGGGATAGCAGATACAAGACCCAACTACTTTAATTTATGTATCAAGGACGATTCTTCCCGCGCTATTTCCTGCCATGGAATCACTCCCCTTTCATTAATTAGATGTGATACATTTATAATTCCATTTTGAGCAAGATCGTCCATATACACTGATTTCCCCCCAATAATTATTTCCTCATTATTCCAAATAATTTGATCTTTTTCTTTTTTATATACTTTCATTTCCTCCGCCAAAATATCTAGTATTTCTGTGACAAAATCACTGAGTCTCACCGGCAATCTTTTAGTTTGATAATTACATTTAAAGGAGATATGTCCAGTCAACCATATCAAATGTCTTTTCAAAGTCAATTTCCAGTAAGATGCACCCCATATTATTCTCTTCTATGAGTCTCACATAATCATTAATATTTCGTCCTTTAACAAATGCTGCCTGCATTGGACCTATCAACTCTGGAAAAACTTGCACAAGACGTTTAGCCAAGCATTTTGTGGCCAACTTAGTATCCACATTCATAAGGGAAATGGGTCGCCAGTTTTTTTTTTAAGTATAGTTGATCACGGTGTTATAACACTTTGCTTTTGGGATTCTGAAAACTCCCCCTTATCCGAGACGTAATTTAGTGAGTCTACAACTAGCTTCCCAACCATGGCCTAAACGGCCTTATAGAATTCAACTGTCAGGCCATCATTGTCTAGACTCTTATTTTCTTTCATTAACATTATACATTATAAACCTCTCCCATCTTCAATTTTCCCTCGCACAAATGTTGCGATTCATTTGACAGCTGGGAGAGACTCTAAATTCTGTAAAAATATCTCTTCCCCTTTTTATAATTAAGATTTTCCTTTTTGTAGAGATTTGAATAAAAGGCTTTGATTTTATTTAAAATTTCCCTAGGTTGGCTCGTCTCATCAAATTCACTCATTTTTAATTTGTTGATACTAGACCTTCTTTTATTTGTCTTCTCCAATTCAAAAATATTTATTATTCTTTTCCCCTTTCTCGTACCATGTTGCTCTTGATCTTATTATTGCGCCTTCAGTTATATAATTATAATGCTCGTTCATTTGTCTATCTAATTCCTCTAGAGCTGTATATGTATTGTCATTAGGATTAGCTGAACAAGCTTCCTGTGCTAGCTTTATTCTGTTCTCTAACACTTTTACGTTTCTTTGCTTTTTCTTTACTGTATTTAATAGTAAAATTCGAATCTTATATTTCATCATATCCCACAGCAATCCTTTATTTTGAATCTCTTCCAGTTCTGCTGTCCATTCGTTTGTTTTATCCTTTTAATAATTTACTGTAATTCTCGTCTCTCACTAGGGACGAGTTGACACGCCAGTAGGCTGGGCCCCGATTTTGATTCTTGTCATATAAACTCCGTATTAACGTCGAGTGGTCTGACCCAAGCCCGGGTATTATTTCTACCTTTTTTGTGCTACTCTGTAATGAATCTGATATTATAAAGTAATCCAATCTACTTTGCTGAATGGATGGACGTCTACGACGCCAAGTGAATTGTGTTTTGTCCTCATTTCTTAGCCGCCAAATATACACTAATTCAAATTGTTCCAAATATCACTGAATAATCTAATAGAGAACTTCATGGCTTTGGGTTATCCCCTGATCTGTATAAATCATTATTAACTGTGAAGTTTAATTCCTTCCCCATACAACCATACTATCAAGACCTATGTTCAAGTCGACCAATCTATTCCTTAAATTCAGCATAAAATGTGTATGTTCTAATTCTCCTTAGGTGCATATGTATTAATCAATATCACTGGGACACCACTAATTTCTGCTTCCATAATCAAAATTCTACCTCCTTCCTGCCTAACATTTTTTACATCGGGAGCTGATGATCTAATAACAATCATTACTCCTTTAGGGACGACGTCAAAAGATCGATGTCGGATAAAAAAAAAAATTCTTTTAGTCCCCCCCCCCCACTGAAACTTAATTGATAAATATTGATCATGGCGTCAGACTACATTCACCATTATATACAAATTGATAATCGGACAGTAGTATGGCATAGCAGTTGGTTGTAATAATAAAGCGGAATATACGCATGCGCAAACTAATTTCTGGGTTCTGCGCATGCTCTAGGTCCATGCCCTGAAATTGACCTCATTTGACATATATTTACACTCGGACCAAACCATTTTCTCGTCTTGGATGTTTTTTTTTTCATTTTCTGTTATTTTTGTCTATGATTGGATAGAAAGAAACGAACTACAAATACTCCAAGGTTTGTTTGACTTCATTAAAAAATAAAATCGTTTTTGTAGGATGGAAACTTTTTGAGGTCACCCCCCACCCCCAAACTATAGCAAATGAGTTTTTTTATCCGACATCGATCATTTGACGTCGTCCCTTACTCACATTAGATCCATGGGAATACCAGCACTGTCCTCTAAATTGCATTGACCAAAATTGCTCATCCGCCGGTGTGCTGTGTGTCTCTTGCAAAAAAGCCACATCAATCTATTTTCCATTTACCCAGTTTGTAACCAAGATTGGCTTTCATCAAATTTCATCCTATTTCCTGTACCCATTTTTTTAACATTAACATTAACACTGATGCAAAACATTACACTCACTTTTAGACGCATACTGAATATGGAAATATAGATTAGGTACTGCGCCCCTGGACGGCTCTCATTCAAGTCTAAACATCATCCCTGCCATAGTATTCTCATAAAATTCAACCTAAATTAAAACAAATTACCACTTTTGTTTTTGAAAGTCCCACCTAGTCTGTCATCCCAGATCTTTCACTGTGACTGCTTTCATCTTTCCATCCTTTCCTTCAACCATGATTGTCGCTGGTACCCTCCATGCAATATACGTCCTTTTTCTTGGGTTCTCCTGATTGTACTCCTTACGAAATTGCAGCAGTATCTTCCTTTCTGCTATGACTCCTTGGCTCACATCGTCTGTTATGAAAATGTTCTGACCATGAAATTGTTATACAGAATTGTACGTGAAATACTTGCATCAACGAATGCAACCATAATATGTCTTGGTTTACCAGAGTGCAACGGCTGCGGAGGTAGCGGGTGTACTCTTTGGATAGCCACATGTTCTCCTATTCCTTTGATTCCGTGTGTTCTTGTATGAATTTGCGAATAAATTCAACACATGATTTTTCACCTTTCTCTGCTTCTTCTGGAAAACCATGGAAGTTCAGATTAACTCGCCTAGCTCTGTTCTCCAAATCTTCATTCCTATGTTCTGACAGACTGAGCCTAGTTTCAACTTCGTGAAGTTTCACTTTCAGGTCATCTACTAATTTATCACGTGCTTCCGTTTCCCGCTCATGTTTTTTTCATGTCTTCTACTCGTTCATACACATGGTTCAACGAATCCTCAATTTCAGATACTTTCCGCCTAGTCTCTTCTACCCGTACCTGCATGGGTTCAATCTCAGCTATATCTGATTTAATTGTGAAGAGTAACCTCAGCGTCACTTCGGATCGGTCCTTGCTGGATAACTTCATCACTTTTACGAGATCGCCATATTGGATAATCTGATCCTGCAGGGCAGTCGTTTCATTGACCATTGTTAACATTTCATCCACTCTCCGTTTCTGACTATCGACCCCTTCAGCTCCGTCCCCTTCATTGAAATATGTCTTAGTTTTACAGTAAGCGCATGCCTTTCTAATAGAGCAAATAGTTAGGGTGGTTCTAAGTAGCTATCGTTTAACAATTGTAAATATTTAATGAAAAAATGACCATATATATTGACCTACTATTTTGGTCATATATCTTGCCAGACAACAAAATTAAAGCACCAGTTGCTAGTCCCTATCTGCAATAGTACATTACAGTTATGTATATTCAGAAATATGCATGAAACTAATAACAAGTAATTAATATGCATGGATTTCAACCCTGAAGTAATCAGAACTGTGGGTTATCTAAAAGTTCCTATGTACTCAGTGTCATTAAAATTTAATCAGTGGTACTCAAGATATCTATGGAGAACCTGTAAATTGGTTAATTTATGCAAGTAAGGTAATTCATGAGTACAAAACTTAACTCTAAACTGAACATGCATATGGGTTATCCCTAAGCATCTACATGTGTGTGTACCAAGTTTCATTGAATCTGATGAGTGGGTGAGATATTAGTGGAAAAGTTATACATTGGTTAATTTGTATGCAAATTACGTCATTATTGTGCACGAACTTCATCCAAAAACTAATAAGAACATTATCCCAGAGTATCAAATTTTATTGAAATCTGTTTAATGGTTCTTGAGAAAAAGTGAAAATAAACTGCCTAATTAGAATTGTTCTAGAGTATCTATGTATTATGTTTCATTGAAATCTTTTTGATAGTACATGAGAAACAATTGAATATGCTTAAATTTGGTTAATCAGTATGCAAATTATGTAAATAATATGCACGAATTTTAACCAAAAATTAATCAGTGGAATTCTCAGTAGAGATAATAGACCCTAGAGTGTATTGATATTTCTAGGAGTTAATTAATAATAGTGAATTAGTTCACTATTCGTTCTGAAGCTGATATGAACTATGCCTATTTGTCACACTGCTCTATTACATTTGCACGGACTAACAAAAACCATGGGTGCAAAGCTGTGTTTATAGATAGAATGTGTCATTTTATTTGTGATCAATGCAAATGTCTAATGAAACAAGATATGGTATTTGGGATTCTGGTTTATTTTTACATAAGTCATATATGTATCTTGGGCATTCAGGATTTAATTTAATTTTTTGACTCCCTTTTGTGAAGAACACAATGGAAGTCTGTGGTTAGTGCATCTGTGTATGTGTGTCTCTTCCGCTGATATCTCAAGAACCAATTATCAGATTTTAATAAAAAATCGGTATATAGATGCTCTGGAATAATGCTAGTATTCTTCAGTGATTAATGTCTCCAATGAACATGGCATTTTTTGTGCTACCATCAAATTATTTAGTTATTCATCTTCTTGGTTGTCATCAGCAAGGCTATCATTGTGTGTTGACTCGTCTTTGCCAATGCCCCATACAAATTTAGTTATTCATCTTCTTGGTTGTCATCAGCAAGGCTATCATTGTGTGTTGACTCGTCTTTGCCAATGCCCCATACAAATTTAGTTATTCATCTTCTTGGTTGTCATCAGCAAGGCTATCATTGTGTGTTGACTCGTCTTTGCCAATGCCCCATACAAATTTAGTTATTCATCTTCTTGGTTGTCATCAGCAAGGCTATCATTGTGTGTTGACTCGTCTTTGCCAATGCCCCATACAAATTTAGTTATTCATCTTCTTGGTTGTCATCAGCAAGGCTATCATTGTGTGTTGACTCGTCTTTGCCAATGCCCCATACAAATTTAGTTATTCATCTTCTTGGTTGTCATCAGCAAGGCTATCATTGTGTGTTGACTCGTCTTTGCCAATGCCCCATACAAATTTAGTTATTCATCTTCTTGGTTGTCATCAGCAAGGCTATCATTGTGTGTTGACTCGTCTTTGCCAATGCCCCATACAAATTTAGTTATTCATCTTCTTGGTTGTCATCAGCAAGGCTATCATTGTGTGTTGACTCGTCTTTGCCAATGCCCCATACAAATTTAGTTATTCATCTTCTTGGTTGTCATCAGCAAGGCTATCATTGTGTGTTGACTCGTCTTTGCCAATGCCCCATACAAATTTAGTTATTCATCTTCTTGGTTGTCATCAGCAAGGCTATCATTGTGTGTTGACTCGTCTTTGCCAATGCCCCATACAAATTTAGTTATTCATCTTCTTGGTTGTCATCAGCAAGGCTATCATTGTGTGTTGACTCGTCTTTGCCAATGCCCCATACAAATTTAGTTATTCATCTTCTTGGTTGTCATCAGCAAGGCTATCATTGTGTGTTGACTCGTCTTTGCCAATGCCCCATACAAATTTCCTTGTATAGCTCAATTACAACGTAATTCTGAGGGACCACACATCAGACATCGTACTTGCTCTAGTTTGATGAATTAAACATTCAGAGCCATGTACGTGTTTCAGCTATAGCACTGCTACCTGCATGAAGTATGCGAACACCATGGTATTCTTTGCGATTAAAATGTTAGCAGGTTTTATGTCCTGATGAATGATATTAATCTTATGCATGTACGATATTGCCTGACACAGTTGCTTGGCTTTCGGCCATTTAGAATATTGAACTCTTTGTGCTCACCACTGAAAAGTAGATCGTCCATGTTTGGCCCATCAATATATTCAGAGAGAATGATCATTGTATTCTTTTCAACAGCAGGCCATAAGCTGGACGATATTTTGATGTCTGATCCCTCCTAATACTTCCTTGCAGAAATTTTACATTTCTTCCCTTTATTTCTTTGATAGCCACATATGTGCCAAGCCATTTACATTTGGCAATTTCATCAGCTCTTCTGTACTGTACATTCTTTACCTTGATTTGGGGTACATAAGCAACTTCCTGAACGGATCATGCTTTCTTCCTGGAATCAGGTTGTAGTTGGCGTGACATACATGGCATCCCGTTTTACAAGTTGTCCTCGCTCACTCCCTGTCATTGTACATACTTCAAAAATACTTACATTTGCAGATTCTTCAAACATTCCATCAAAGGTTACAATTACTTTGTACAAGCGAGTCTTAGTTATCCAAAGACAGCAATGATCAGAGTCGTCCATGACAGGAAGCAGCTTGTTTTCATAACCCCAGATTTCAGTTGGGTCATGATGCAGTATTACTTTAGAATTTTCAAACCCATTTGCCATTGGAAAGACATACTTTAAATCATTTCCATCCATGCATTTGTATTCTAAAAATCGCACGTCCTTCTTGCATATCGATCTCACTTTTAATCCATTGCGTATAGGATCAATATCTTCTGAAGCTTCAATATCTGGACCAGACCAGGAACATATTTCTTTACACCCAGCTCTAGATGAAGCTGATATTGTAAATACAACTTCAGAATAGCATGATGCACCTTCTTTTGAGTATGAAATATTGAGCTGATCTCCCTTTTTTGCATAACATTTGACCCAGATGGAATGTAACCTTCAGTATTTTCTGTTTCGATGGAAACATCTGTATGTGCAGGAAGAAGTGGTGATTGTCTTCCAGTTGTATGTTCGATGACATCTGTACTAATACGATCATTTAATGATGTCCCATCATTTTCGTTTATATATGGAGGATTGTCAGCAGTGGTTGCACTTGAAAACTCACAGTAGATGTCATTAAATACAATCTACATTTGCTGGGAAATAACTCATCTGATTTTAGGTATTTATCATACTTACATTCCTTGCCATCAACATAAATAAAGAGGGTTATATTTTTTCTAGAAAAAATGCCTAATGCTATGTACATCTCACTTATTCCGGCAAACTTGTCAATGTCAACAGTTGTGTTCGTATGTCTATCACTGTCTTAACTGAAATGGTGTCTTCTGCACTGCACTGTACTCTACAGTCCTTATTCCACCTCCACCATCAATCATTTTCACCTTCTTGTAAGGTTTACCATCTTCAGAATGCAGCCAACCAATGTGAAATTTTTTCTCAGGTTTTCGAGGGACTGATAGCAAAAAGAATTAGTATAAGTGCTAATTATAAAGATGAACACATGAACTACTTCTCACAACCAGGGCAGAACATAAAGATATGATTTACTACCACTATGGGGCATTCTTGAAAATCACTAAGTGACCATTTGATTTGATATGATATGATATGTAATGAAAAAGTCATCAATCATGCCAATGACCCAGCTGCTGCTAAAATAATGTAATCTATCAGACAAATATTTGACATGCATATGTAACCTTCAATACATAACCTATGCACCAAGTTTGAATAAAAACATGTCTAAGATATGACCATTATTGGACACATGCATGCACAGACAAATGGATGCCCATTCATAAGCCCCTGTTTCTGGACAAACTGTCCGGGGTGTGGTTGGGCGTTGGGGGCTAAATATGACTGTTCAGCTCATCAGCATATAATCTACAATGTGGAATATAAAGGGTGGCAGATATAGGGGAAACAAGCCATGCATTGTACAGTCCCTATAGAATAACAACATTTTATTACCATATTATAAGCTGATACAGTACAGCACGATCTGGTTCCAGGCATGTAAACATGTCTGATTTTATTACATTTTTACAGCAGTAAGCTTCTTTGACCAGATGACAAAATTAATGCATACACATATGTATACTATCATGTACTATCCATTTATAAAGGTTGAAGTGAATTGCTCCACACATGTGAAAGATATAGCTGAACAAAATGATCGCCAGTAGGCCATCTTCGATCTAATTATAAATTCTTTGAACCTCACATGTACCACATTAGATACTACATTGTTGTGTTCTTCTTTTTATTTTTTGCAACAAATCAGTCAAAGCATATCACATGCAGATATACTCTAGCATCCCTAGATTCTTTGAATATTCGATTCTCTCCATACAGATATCAGTAATCTCGTTTCTTTGTCTGACCAGTTCGACATTCGACCTGTAACGTCTGACGTCATGTGTAATGACAAGCATAAATAAGTCGGCGATAGAGGGCGTTTGGTCGTCGCATTGTGTTCACACAGCACATTACGTTGTGCAAAAATCGGTGTGACAACGGCGTTTAGGATCTGGTGCACCCCTTTTACGACGATGTCAAAAACGCCGACGCCACAACGGCGTATTCTGTTCACACACATTTTAACGACGGTCTCAAATAAAAGGCGTTGTGACAACGGCTTATTACGTCCAGTGAGAACACCACTTATAAGTAATTTTATTTCTCCCTTCACGTTTCAACAATGAAACACCACCGCCCTCCCCGTTTTTTTTCCCAGAAATACATCACAATAACATGTAAAACAGATATTACAAAAGCAAACACCATAAAATCCAACTTTTATTCTCAAATCTTGTTTTAAGGAATGCTGATTTGTTTAGAGTTGTGTTTTGTTTTGATAAATCTATGTCCTTGAACTCGGGCTCGAGTTTATTGCCACAGCGGCCCTCGTCGAAATAAAACGCGTCAATTTGACGCGCGCGCATGCAGTTCGCTGGGACAGTGAGTTTTAATTTGATTCTGTATATCATAGAGTACACACGTGATGTTGTATTACTATTGCATAAGCTCAGGCAGACATTGTTTCCTATTGGAAACGAAAGAGCAAGCGGCAACTATGTGTTTATAATACAAAGCGAAACGGGGTTACTACATAGTTTATTACTAACGCTCATCATACCACAGGGAGTTGGACAAACTTATGTATTTTAATAAATTATTAAATAATAAAATGTTATATAACTTTACTTTTACCCCCCCCCCCCATGGTATCTTTGTTCATACAATTCTTTATTTCCTTTATCAAAATCTTTGTTAAGCGCTAATGTTAAATGCAAATTTTAACGCGCGATGTAGACACATCCTATTATAGTAAACCATTTTCAAACGTATTTTTAAAGTTACAGAAAAGCAACGTAGAGCAAAGTAACAGAACTACAGCATATGTGTATATGACCACCAATGCAGTTTCGATCAAATATGTATTTTCATGAGGGCAGCAAATCGAAGCCAAATGATTCGTAAGTGTATACACGCTCAATTTTGTAAGTCATTTCTGCTTAAATAATTTTTGTGATGGATGCGATTTCAAGAATTTAACGTTTCTAATCTGCTGCCTGCGAGTCCCAAGTCTTTGATCGGCAAAAGAACGCAAAGAACCGAAAACGGAAATCTGTGTGCATCCCTGCCAAATGAGTACTTCTTCATTTTGCCCCTATATGTCAAATAAAGCTGAAAAAAGAGATTATCATTTTTTTGTTTTATTATACTCTTGGCTTTCTGAGCATCGTACTTGTTACAGTAATATTGCTACTTTATATGCGACGCGAACGCATATGACCAATAAGGACACGCTTAACATATTGAATTAGAAAAGCATGACTAACTAAAGGTGCGTTGGAATTTTCGTGCGTTCGCTTCAGATTTTTACATTTGATTGCATATGAACGTCAGTTGAAGCATTTCGCTCGTAAAACATAAAATTGTAAGTATATTTTGTTTCTGTCTTTTGGTGACAAAGTAAAAAATTCTCATTTTCATTCCAAACTATAATTCACAGGAGCTCGTACACAGCACCATGATGTTATCAATAGATATGTACATTCAGTTGTCCAGTTTTCAGACACTGGAAAAAACGGAAAACAAACTAGTCAATAGCGAAACTGTCGGGGTTGTTCGAGAAAAAAATTCATTTTTCATTCTTGCTATAAATCATCTTTTTTACAATGTGTCGATATTTGGACCTGATACGACAAGAAATGGGTTGCGCGCCGTCATGTTTTTACAGATAATTATATTATCATTGTCACAGATTATTCGCGATAATGTATTGCATTATTGAGCATCAAGGCCCCGTACCATGCATAGGAATAGAATGATGAGTTCAGGAAACTAATAAAGAAGCGGGCATTTAATAATAAGGATAATTATGGGATGAAAACGATTAAAATCAAAACTAAAAATGAATAACTCTAAGCTATATGAAAAATAATTATTTGTTCTTAGTTTACATCATCTTCGCCAGCCTTCGACCATTTTATTCGACCCTTGGCAGATTTCACCACGATGTACTGTATGTCGATTATAATAATCACTGGGGCTCATTTGCATTACTCAATCAGAACTATTGGAATATAATTCGCAAAGTCCGCCATATTGGAATATTCTATTTTACATAATGGGTGATATCAAAATCATCGAACTGAGGGAGCAATTGAATAAAAGGTAGACACAAACAAACCCAAAACTCCAATTGACAAACGAATCTGTGGGTTATGCACCAGTTTGGAAATCGAAGACGAGGCCCATTTCAAAAAAATATTCTTGTAGTTTTATTAGTCTTGTTCCTTTGATTTCTTGTAGAATATTGACTACTGACCTTACTGTTGTACATTTATGAGTCAGTGTTGTGTCAATAATAATTATTATTATTGATATGTTTCCTGTTTCTAACATATACACATGTTACAATTGCGCTTTAAACACATTATTATTATTGTGCAATAGTTATATCTCCCTACGTATGACACGAGTATTATAATAACCCGTACTACATGGGTGTTATTATAAGAGTACGTTATATCTCTTTGCGTCCGACATGAGTTCGTTCGTCAAGAATATGTAATAATGCAATTCAATACTGTAAAATGACCAATTTTCACTGGGTTTCAATTTCACTGATTTACCATTTCAGGCATATTCAGTGGGTTTTAAATTCACGGTTTCGTCATTTAGATAATGTGTTCTATGCGAAATTTTACATATTCACTGGGTTTTAATTTAGCGCATTTACCAGTCAGCGAAATAAGCTAAATTAAAACCCAGTGAATAATTACCCCCTTTACAGTACTTACGCAATTTATGCCAAGTTGACGTCGTTGTCGCATACGACTTGTTTACCACTTCCGTGTCACTGAGAATGTTCTAGAAACGTACTGTGTCTGGGTAGAATATTCTAGATTTTTAGGAACTGGTTGAATAGGTAATAGAACACTGTAGAAGACAATAGAAGGTAATGGAACATTCTAGAAATTTGTAGTAAGTTCCAGACTCATTATGTATGCTGATGTAATGGTCTATTTATAGACAGTGGGGGTATATATAGGAGAGTTGTTCAGCACTGAGATCAGATCGGAGATCTCGTTGAATTGTATTGCAGTTTAAGTATCTAGTTATTGGAGTATTGGAGTTTTACCGCGTTATTGTACTTGATGTTTGCAGAGTATAATAATACCAGTACCAGTTGAAACCTCATCTGTTGGCTCCGTGTTCGTATGTTATCATCGCCGCCAGGGAAGTCTTTATGTTACTGTTGCCATTTTGGTATTTGAACCATCACACCTGTACTATACCAATTACGGTAATATTACGTTGCGTGTGACAGTCGTGTAATGACAGTCAGTATACATGCATGGTATGAGGTATGTTACGATTAGCTGAGCAAAATGATATGACTGACCGACTGAATATTCCGCTGTTTTATAGTGCTTTTATTCGTTTTGATTGATTGGCATGTTTATACCAAAGACTATTCACACCTCCATCGCCCATAATTAATTCTTCCATGATGTGACACGTATTTTCATCACTAATTAACACTTATCGAAAGGTTCGGAGTTCTGCTGTATACGTATTAAACATTCACTGGTTTTAAATTTTGAATCCTTCCAATTTAAATCAAAGAGTACATGTGCCATCACTATAGAACTCGCAAGCAAACCCGCGAATTTGTATAAATTAATGTAATCTTGACGTTGTGTAACAATTCCCGAATATTAGTCAATGTATATCGTAATCATATATATTTAAATACACATCGTCACCTGCGTTGCCATTGTCTTATGTGTGACCAATCAAACAAGCTGAATTATATTAGTCAATGTATATCGTAACAAATTATTATAATAATAATGGTATGCAACTTCGGTGATATGCGACGAAGATCCCGGCGATCACCTGACGTCACTGTCGAACGTAAACTTGTGACGCATGACGCGCATTGTGGATTTCCCGTCACTTATGAGTGATTAATCAAACAAGCCGAATTAAATCATGACACTGGGTAATAATTATTTACATCACAATTCGTGAACTTTCGGCCCCCATATGATTGTCCGTATTTTGAGATTTCAGCCCGGAACTGTAATATACTATACTCGTAGTTTTCGAAATTACGTCACTTTATTTCACGTTGTTGACAGCGAGTCAGTCATTTACGGCACAACATTCAGTTAAAAAGGCAATATGGATAACTTTGGGCATTTTTAGTAGCGATCTTAGAAGTAATAGTTCTCACAGAATGAGTGCGCGTGTGCTAAAGTAATTACCTATACGAATAGTTAAATCAGAATTTGAAAGTACGCAGGCGCACTTGAGTTTTCCGTTTTTTGCCAAAGGAATATTTCTAAAATAGCTGCATTTAATATTGATTCTGAATGAATGAAGTATAAAAGATTTTTAAAAATTCTCAAAAATGCCCAAAGTTATCCATACTGCCTCTTTAACAGACGATTGTTGCAGTAATCTTTGACACGCCGCACTAACATTTCATACATAAACAAAGGACTGACCACCTTCTTTAAGTTATTGGACGATCTTGGTAATGGTATTCAAAAACAAGTCATTGTCAATGACACGTCCCCGTTCCGTTCATATTTGAGTGACATATACATTCAAAGCAGATCATGACCGAAATGCACCTGCATATGTACAACACATTGTGCTAAATCTGAACAAAATCCATCCATGCATGACTGAGATCCGGTTCTGGAATTGTGAAAATATGTGATTTTGATGCATTTTCGGCCTTAAAATGGCCATCATTCCGCTATTGTTAAGCAGATCATGAAACAAATGCACATATCTATTTGTAACATGATGTACCATGTGTGTGTGAAGTTTGAACTTGATCAATCCAGACATGTCTTGGATACGGATCCAGAACTGAATTCTTTAACAAAATGGCCGCCAGTCGGCTATTTCGAACTTGATCCGAAAAAAAAAGACGTGCATCAAGGTCCTATTATGTTTAATGTATGTACCAAATTTGAACAAAATCCATCCATGCATAACTGAGATACGGGTCCGGAATGGTGAAAATGTGCGATTTCAATGCATTTTCGGCCTTAAAGCGGCCCCCATTTGGCTATCGTTAATGAGATCATGAAACAAATGCACATACATATTTGTGACATGATGTACCTTGTGTGTGTGAAGTTTGAACTTGATCAATCCAGACATGTCTCGGATACGGATCCAGAACTGAATTCTTTAAAACAAAATGGCCGCCAGTCGGCTATTTCGAACTTGATCCGAAAAAAAAATGACGTGCATCAAGGTCCTATTATGTTTAATGTATGTACCAAATTTGAATGAAATCCGTCCATGCATAACTGAGATCCGGGTCCGGAATGGTGAAAATGTGCGATTTCAATGCATTTACGGCCTAAAAGCGGCCGCCATTTGGCTATCGTTAATGAGATCATGAAACAAATGCACATACATATTTGTGACATGATGTACCTTGTGAGTGTGAAGTTTGAACTCGATCAATCCAAGCATGTCTCAGATACGGATCCAGAACTGAATTCTTTAAAACAAAATGGCCGCCAGTCGGCCATTTCGCACCCGATCCAAAAAAAAAATGACGTGCATCAAGGTCCTATTATGTTTAATGTATGTACCAAATTTGAACAAAATCCGTCCATGCATAACTGAGATCCGGGTCCGGAATGGTGAAAATGTGCGATTTTGATGCATTTTCGGCCTTAAAATGGCCGCTATTCGGCTATCGTTAATGAGATCATGAAACAAATGCACATACATATTTGTGACATGATGTACCTTGTGTGTGTGAAGTTTGAACTTGATCAATCCAGACATGTCTCGGATACGGATCCAGAACTGAATTCTTTAAAACAAAATGGCCGCCAGTCGGCTATTTCGAACTTGATCCGAAAAAAAAATGACGTGCATCAAGGTCCTATTATGTTTAATGTATGTACCAAATTTGAATGAAATCCGTCCATGCATAACTGAGATCCGGGTCCGGAATGGTGAAAATGTGCGATTTCAATGCATTTACGGCCTTAAAGCGGCCGCCATTTGGCTATCGTTAATGAGATCATGAAACAAATGCACATACATATTTGTGACATGATGTACCTTGTGAGTGTGAAGTTTGAACTCGATCAATCCAAGCATGTCTCAGATACGGATCCAGAACTGAATTCTTTAAAACAAAATGGCCGCCAGTCGGCCATTTCGCACCCGATCCAAAAAAAAAAATGACGTGCATCAAGGTCCTATTATGTTTAATGTATGTACCAAATTTGAACAAAATCCGTCCATGCATAACTGAGATCCGGGTCCGGAATGGTGAAAATGTGCGATTTTGATGCATTTTCGGCCTTAAAATGGCCGCTATTCGGCTATCGTTAATGAGATCATGAAACAAATGCACATACATATTTGTGACATGATGTACCTTGTGTGTGTGAAGTTTGAACTTGATCAATCCAGACATGTCTCGGATACGGATCCAGAACTGAATTCTTTAAAACAAAATGGCCGCCAGTCGGCTATTTCGAACTTGATCCGAAAAAAAAAATGACGTGCATCAAGGTCCTATTATGTTTAATGTATGTACCAAATTTGAATGAAATCCGTCCATGCATAACTGAGATCCAGGTCCGGAATGGTGAAAATGTGCAATTTCAATGCATTTTCGGCCTTAAAGCGGCCGCCATTTGGCTATCGTTAATGAGATCATGAAACAAATGCACATACATATTTGTGACATGATGTACCTTGTGTGTGTGAAGTTTGAACTCGATCAATCCAAGCATGTCTCAGATACGGATCCAGAACTGAATTCTTTAAAACAAAATGGCCGCCAGTCGGCCATTTCGAACCCGATCCAAAAAAAAAAATGACGTGCATCAAGGTCCTATTATGTTTAATGTATGTACCAAATTTGAACAAAATCCGTCCATGCATAACTGAGATCCGGGTCCGGAATGGTGAAAATGTGCGATTTTGATGTATTTTCGGCCTTAAAATGGCCGCTATTCGGCTATCGTTAATCGGATCATGAAAAAAATGCATGTGCATATGTCCCATATAAGGTGTGATGTATGAGTGAAGTTTGAACTTAATCGGTCCATGCATGTTCGAGATACAGGTGATCACGGACGCACGGACGGACGCACACAGGGCAAAACATAAGTCCCCGTTTTCGGACTGCGTCCGAACGCGGACTAATAATCCAACCAATCACAGCTTGGCAATCTATAAAAGGAGTACATTCCACGAAAGAGAGTCATATCAATTTGATCAGCTAGTGATATCACCTCGCTATCATACCGATTATCCTATTACGTATCCTACTGTATTTCCTGCCGCCTGTCACTATGGTCAGAAAATCTTCACGTGGCCTTGCGGTACCTGTGGTCTTTAGTGCAATGATGGATTCAATTTTTGTGATGGATGCAGATGTTGGTACCATGCAAGATGTGAACATCATCGACTAGCCTGAAAGCTCTAGAAAATCTATCTGAAGATTACTTGTGTATATCTTGTACCCACAGTGGTGGAGTTTATGACGTATGCCAGCTACGGTGTCCGGAGATGGGAATTGTTTTTTTCAATTCTCTGTCTGTGGCAATAATTGGAAATGAATCGCTCGCAGAAGAGTTGAGAGTGCAGACTTGTATAGAGATGGTGACCAACAAAGATGTATATATAAAGAAACACAAGAATTATACCGGAATTAGATTTGTGTCCCCTGACTACGTTGATGCAGCACGTGACTGTGCTGTGGATGGCAGATATTCGTCGGCATGGATAATCGACGCTGCAGTCAGTCTTGAAGACACCGATCACATCCGTCTACCCACCAATGAACGGACTATTTGAACAGAACATTCATTCCTAAAAGAGAAGCCTGAACCTGGACGGATATGGGCACCAAACCATTTTGTACCATTATTGCAATCAAAGAAGCCCGATACGGTACATTTATCTACTGTTTGTTGTCCAACTCGGCCATCATACGCGGATGTCACCAAATCATCCACTCCAAAGAGGCAGATAAGAATAATACAATTTTATAATGTTAATTAGCCAGTGACATGTGTATTTCAATTTTAAATTGGACAATTATGCAAGTAGCGCCGACCACAATTGAAAGGGATGTGAGGGACATGTATTGACATGCATTTTTGTCACCATCACTGTGATTGTCATTCAAATTTACGTTATAACTTATGCTTTATTTCCTATTTTCAGGAGAGATTGGACATGAATAAGACGTATAATTTACCAGCCACCAGCAAGCCACTCAACCAGTCAACAGTATCCCTGAATTATTCACCAATCATAGGTTCACCAGCAAGCCGGTCACTAAATCATTCACCAAGTTCGAGTTCATCTGCCAACCAGTCTCCTACTTATTCACCAACCAGCCAGTTACTAAATCATTCATCAAGTTCACGTTCGTCTACCAACCAGTCATGCACTTATTCACCAATAGCAAGTTCATCAACCAGCCAGTCATTGGACCGCTCATTCATGTCAAGTTCATCGACCAGCCAGCCAGATACATTCAACATATCTCCAAGTTTGTCAGTCAGCCAGTCATCAAGTTCATCAAGTAATTTGTCACCAGAGCGTGTACGTGTTCCAGGCGCCACCAGGATCAACCAAGAGAAATTTGTGAGCCCAGAATGTGCGATTAATGCAAACCGAACAAATATGTGGTAAATCAATACCACAGGCATAAAAGAGAACGTTTTATTTGTAATCGACAACCAAGAGAACGCCGATCGTCAGTCAAACGGATAAACGCTTTTTATGTAGACTACTGTGGTACTTGGTCAGGAAAGGCATCATGCAAAACACACCACTATATTATATCAGAGAAAAAATTAATATATGTAGAAAAAAAGACGGACAATATGTCAAAGATGTCAAAGGAAAACGAGTTCCGGTGGACCCTCAGCCTATCGACAATATTATATCATTTAAACGATATTATATATCATTAAAACGAGACCCATCGTTCAGAAAAAGAGTATCGTATGTATAGGAGTGTCCTGATGCCATGCTGAACTTGAAGAAAACAGCAGTTGTGGAATACATTGGACATTATCAACCGAACACTGTACCCCATGGCAATGCCAAAATTACCTCTGCTCGCTACGTGAGAACATCACGAAACGTCAAACGAAAAATTGATGATATGGTCAAAACAAAGACGCCTCGTGAAGTCTACGACATTATGAACAAGACGTTAGACGGCTCATTGTGTGCTCCCAGGGATTTGAAGCAAGTCCGGAACGCAAAATACATCGCCGACAAAAAAACTAGAGCTGAGCCAAGACACCATAGAAAGAATCGCGCTGATAATATGCTAACACATTTCTCACAAATCCACGACCACCCATTTGTCCAAGAAATTGTGCAAAAGAAAGGGAGCCCAGCATGTGCTGTTCTATACCTACCTAACAGTTTGAAGGACATTCAGCGGTTTTGTACCCCAAATTCTAAACATCCGAGCGTTCTTGGCATCGACAGAACATTTAATGTTGGTCCATCTTATGCAACGACATTAGTATACCATCACAATAATATAATTCGTAAAGGAACATGACATTCACCAATCATGCTAGCTGCAATATGTTTTCACTATGACGGACAATACGCGACATACCAACGATTTTGTTCACACATTCAGACTAAGTTATCAGAAGACATTATTGGTACTCAGATATCAAGAATAGTTACTGATGAAGAAGCAGCTCTCACGAAGGCCATTAAAGCGTGTTTTCCATCACCATCGCAAGTACTATGTACAAGACATCTTGAAGACAACACGCGCAGATATTTAACCAACAAGATGAGAGCCGATTCGAAAACACAGAAGAGCGTGATATCGGATATATTTAGAAAGAACGGCCTGGTATCCTGCAACAATGAGTATGATATTGAACTTTCGGATCGTTACACATTATCCTTGCCAGCTTTCGGACAACATTTTATCAAAATTGCGCAAAAAGTTCGCACCGGTGTGTTTCAACCACGACAGGACTAACAAATGGATACCGATTGATTGGAAAAAACAATTCTTGCGAATCTATGAACCACATTATAAAACTGTCGACCAACTGGCAAAAATTGAAGGCGCAGAATTAATTGAAAGACTTCATGCAATAGTGAAATTGCAACGCATAGATTGCCGACGTGCGTTGCACGATCGTGGAAATTACGAGTTAGCTCCATGGATGGCGAAGTTCAGAGTACAAGATGTACATTGGATTCAAAAAACCGAAGAAAAAAAGGAACAATTATTTCAGAAATTTCTGAAAGGTAAACCAGGAAAGGAAAAGACAGTTATATCCACAGATGGCCGTCTAACCATTCCAAAAACTGCCAAAAAAAACGGGACAGAGGAAACGCATAAAATGCGCAAAGATAACAACTGTGGTATACTTGCTGTTTATGTACTACAAATACATTGTGCCCATTTTATATTTGTCAAACAATTCTTTCTTGTGTATATTTAATTATCTATAGTGTGTTAAATTAATTGTTGTTAATAGACTGTGACACGTGTACAATTAAAACATACCACCATAGTCATTCATAGTATTGCCGTTTTATTTGAATGAAATAAATCAATAAATAAATAAATAGAAAACAATTTATTTATTTGGATGTTCAAACATATATAAAGTAGTAACTTTCATGTAATGGACTCATTGTTTCAAACACATTTCTCTAATTGACCAATACCATACCTAAAATACATATTTTAATATACGTATTTTTATATCGAAAGATCAAGCAATTTATAACATTATAAAGGATTAGTACTAATTTGAATATAAATTAGTCACGACCAGGGAAAAGTCATTTAATGTATTATTTCCTTTGTTTTGGTTTTCAAAATTATTAATGTTAATTGACATATACAGTAATTTTCAGACGTCGTCATGTTAGTCTTGGCTACCATGAAAGATGGACATGGCGAACTTCTTTCTCCTATGTCGAGATAATTTGAGCGACAGTCCCCCTGGCCTAATGTCTTTTTTTCCAGTAAAATGATCTAAGCAATGCGTTTGTGTTTTACCTGGGCGCGACTTGCACTAATTACCGCCGGCGACTCTTCGTTAGATACAAAATATATTCCTTCTGCCGTAGCTGGTCGCCGCGATCAACTCGCGTAAGAGAGGCAAGGCAGGGCGGAATAGCTGGTACAGGTTACAAGAAATAAAAAAAGGCATTTTACGTTTTTACAGGAAATAAAATGAAAGTTCCATTTACAGTAACAAATAAGTTTTTACACTTTACAGATAAAGCAATTTTTTATTAATTTTGTATAATATATTTGATAATTTGTGTGAAATAGCGTACGAATTCAATGTGGGAAATGCTTTATACGCTTACAAAAAATAAATCTTTGTACAAATTACTGACGACCCTCTTGAACCTGATAGCAAACCACACAGAGCTCTTCGGAAGATTGTGTTTGATAAGCACCTTCTGAGAAAAGTACCTTATTATGTAAATTTCAGGTGAGCAGAGTAATTTTATTATTTGTTATTGTTGTGGTACATTGAATGATTGTGATTTTTATTATCCACACACTGTAACACAGTTGCACATATTGACTAATTTGTGTTGCAAATATACGCTAGTATATTTTATCAGTTCCTGTAAATTGTTTACCGTTGTCGATTCTATAGAACGACTGCAGAGCTAGAAAACTTCCAAGATCAAGTGATAGTATATGCTGCTAAAAGATTTGCCTTCTTGTAATATTATTTTACATATATTTTTTTCATTATTTGTTGCTTTTAATAAGGTGAATAGACTAAACGGGATGTAAATCACATGGTTAATATAATATACTGTATTCTAGCTGGAATTAATTCACGCTGAAGACATTTTGGGTGTTTTATATGAAATTTATTTTTACTGATTGCTCATGCCAAGCTAGTTGACTGAGAGATACATGTATCAGTACAGGGACAATGTTAATTTTCCACAACCAATTGTATTAAAATTGGCATTTTTGTTTTGTTTTTCTTTTCAGTCAACACCGACAGTTCTGTAAAAAGTCGGGCAGGTGGATTATAAAACCATGCAAAATTCCCAAGACCCATGATTACATTCCAGTGTTAATGTCTATGAGAATGGAAGAAAAAATTGCTTCTTGTTAAAAATCTTAAGTTCAATTTGGTCCGGTCATCCATCGAGGACCGAAGCGTTTGATGACCAGAATTGCAAATCAAAAATTGAATGACACAGAACAGATTGCAAACTTAATGACTCATAAACCGAGGCTTGTATGCTCATCAAAAGTAGCATCTAGATCTTCACTAGATGGACGATGTCCATTGGCAAGTCTGTTATCTCTTTCTTGTCTTCAGTCCGCAGTCTTGGTGTCACACTTGATTGCAATATCAATATGTCACAGCAAGTACATAATATATGCAAATCATGCTATATTCAACTAAGACGTATTTCTTCTATTTGCCACTATCTTACACCAAAAGCAGCACAAACTCGTTCTCATATTGTCTCGTCTTGACTATTGCAATAGCTTATTAGTCAGAGGCCCTGATTATTTGATAAAGAAACTTCGAGTTCAGAATTCAGCAGCTCGTCTTGTCTGCAAGCAAGTTTTATCTTCTCACATTTCACCACTTTTGTTAACAGACGTATTGAGTATAAAATTTCAAATTTGTGCTACTTATCAATAAGTAACACTGGTCCACGATACCTGTCAGATCTTCTACATAATCACCATCGCGGTAGACAATTGCGTTCGTTATCAGACGATCGTGTATTAATGAAACCACGCACCAAGACTAAATCACACGTTGAACGTGCATTACAATATTCAGATTCAAACATTTGGAATTGCATACCCTTCTCAATCCGTCATTCAGTCTTGCAAAAAATATCACTGTAGTCAATTTTACTAGTTGTAATTTGTTTTTCTTTTTTATAGTACATACTTGTGATTTTTATTGATAGGCTTTTACGTTATGTAATTGGCATAGAGCTCATTTTAGGAGGATATGCGCATGATAAATCCTCAAAATAATAAATTCCATTGAAAATATCTTTTTTCCTAAATTTTACATTGAACTCAAAATGTTAATTCCATCATAAGTATATACATATATTTTCATTTTGTTGTCTCAACAGATCCCATCACTACGAATGCTGCAGCGGTAGCATGTACTTCGAAGAGAATAGTACCCTCTATTGTGATAACGTCTATACACAAACCCACAACATCAAAATCAGACATTGACATGGTATCTGAGAGTATCGTACCAGCCATTGTAGTAGCGACTCCATCACACAACACAATATAAATGCTGGCAATTCTTCCTCTGGCTATTCAGAAACCCGCTACAAGTAATTTATACATTTATGCGAAACTTTTTTATTCGTTGCACTCGTGTATATATGTCCCTGGTTACCGAGAATTTATACCTAAACATTCCTCCATTGTTTTGCAGAACCATCTCACAAAGATATTTTGGATGAGAAGAGGAAGGAGTTGCAGGAAGAAAAAGAGAGATGCGTAATTATAATAACTCAATATTGGCGTTTATAATTTAGAAGTTTGGGGAATATGTGTTCATGTGATATTATTATATAGGCATGTCATGCAAACATTTAAATATATATGTGTACACAATTTTACTACATATCACTTCATCTTATCTAATTTGTTGTCCGCGTCATATACAGCCAGTCAAGGCCAGCGCTTCTAGTGTTGCCGTTAGTACAAGCACTTTTAATTCAAGTTTGACATTAGGACCTCGTCCTATGGAAAGCAAGGCCTCTGCTGGAATATGTAAACATGAGTCTATTGTTTTATTGTGTTTCATATTCTCAGTAACGTCCATTCTTACTGCTTTACGCTTAATATGTGAATTATCTTGTTATGCCAAGTGACTTTAGATAAGACATCATATATATATATATATATATATATATATGTTCTGTGGCAGCGTTTTCGCAGCTTAAATTGGCCACTGGTTAATTTTGACCTTGACCGAATCCAGATAGGTAAGAAGATTGGCAAAGGTAATTTCGCAAATATCCATCTGGCCAAGGTCAATTAGTGGCAATAAAACAGCATAAGATACCAATCACTGTGTTGGAGAAAGTCACTGCAAGGAAGATGTTTAAAAATGAAATCAATATATGCAAATAATATGCAAGTGTAGAATGAGGTCACGAAGTGTCGCCAAAACGATTGCACCTGGGAATAGAAAGCCACATGTATTATATGGCTTAAAAGCATATATTAGGAAAAATTAAAGAATAACACAAATAAACACATCTGTGACAAGTATTCTATTTTACTTGGTCAACAAACATCATGCTAAAGTTACTGTATAAAACAATTAACTTATTTATCAGAATCGTGAATATAAATATAATAATATCATGTTTAGCTCAAAAACTTGAATTATTGAGACATTACTTAAACATGTACCAATAATTGTTTTTTTTTCTGACATCCTACTTCGTACTTCCATGGTAATATCGTCGGGCCTCTTTATCTTAGTCGTATTTTACATCTATATAAGCGGCGGACTCATTGTTTTTTGGTATATATAGTTTCATTTAATTCAGACTACATCAAACAACGCTAAAGGTAATATTTCTCTAGCTAACTAGCTACCAGTTGAAGTTAGCAATAATAGCGACCGTCTCTGGCTTATAAAGATTACATGATCTGGGAGTAGTCCATAACGACTTTAAACCATCCAATGTTCTTGTAAGCATTGCATATGTAGTTGTAAATAGACAATTATAGAGTATACACAATGTTGGGTAGAGGCTGTAAATATTTATTACCTTTTTGGATCAAATAACCAGTGAATTGAATATTACTTTGATCTGCTATGAATGCATGACATCGACTCGTGTGTTCGGGTGAATATGGACTTTCAAACAATGGCCTTGTTGAACTATTAGATTTGTTACTGCACGGTGTTTGTAAATAGTATTTCACACATACAATATGGTTTACATTTGAAAAATATTTACAGAATGGTAGTAGGTAATCGTAGCCCATAAAACATTTCTTTCTCTGGGTACTATCTTATTATAAACTGTGGTTCAAAAAACGAATGAACAATGATTATTTATTTATTTTTATTTAATTGATTTGTAGGTGAAATTCGAAAATGACTTCTAAAGTGCTGGCACGGTGTACTGTACATGTGCCAGGTAAATTGATTTTAATTTTATTTTATAGCAACAAAATACAGTCACCATTGATTATGTCTTGTGGCGTCGTTTTCGCAGATTAAAGTGGCCACTCGTTAATTTTGACCTTGACCAAATCCAGATAGATAAGAAGATCGGTGAAGGTAATTTCGCAAATATCCATCTGGCCAAGGTCAATTGGTGGCAATAAAACGTCATAAGCTACCAATCACTGTGTTGGAGAAAGTCACTGCATGGAAGATGTTTAAAAATGAAATCAATATACGGAAATAATATGCAAGTGTCGCCAAAACAATTGCACCTGGGAATAGCATGCCACATGTGGAATATATGGCTTAAAAGCATATATTAGAAAAAATCAAAGAATAACAAAAATAAACACATCTGTCACAAGTATTCTATTTTACTTGGCAAATAAACATCATGCTAAAGTTCCTGTATAAAACAATTAACTCTCGGTGAATGTAAATATAATGATATCATGTTTAGCTCAAAAACCAGAATTATTGAGACATTACTCAAACATGTACCAATAATTGTTTTTTCTTACAGCCTACTTCGTATTTCCAGGGGTTACAGCATACAACTTATAGATGTTGACGACAGACACGGTGCATATGGACTACTTTCCAGGTCACGCTCTGGGAAAAAATGGTGTATGCTAATATGGTATTTGTCTTGAAACTCATCATGGTAACAATTTGTTTATTGTCTGACCTCTTTATCATCTTACTCGTATTTTACATCTATATAACCAGCAAATGGCTCGTGACAGGGAATTGGCAAAACTAAGAATGAGGAGATACAGAGAACGTATTAAGCAAAATACTGCTGATGAGAATGTAGAAAAAGTAAAGACAACAAGACCACATACAAGAGCTGCAGAAGCTGATCATAAGAGAAAAAAAAGAGTACTGGAGAATGAAAGAGCGGGAACAGCGTTTAACGATGTTGGCTCAGAAAAGAAGACGAGTTTCTGAAAAACAAAGAGCAAGATACCACATGAAAAAGGATAAAAGAAATAGAAATAAGAAACAAGTTTCTGTTACAACACGGCCAGATGAAGCTCGGGCATGTAAAACAGATAGTGCAAAACGTAAAGCAGTTTCAAGGGCCAGAAAAGCCATTCCAAGAAGTCCAAGAAGGTATGCTGCTGTAGTTTCCAAACTGGATAAATATATTGATCCAAGATTCCGGGCTAAACAAAATTTAGTTCAATCCCCGTCCAAACAAAAACATACTTTCTATAAGACAACTGTGAAAACCATTAGGCAGAAATTTCAAGATTTGAAAACAAAAGCTGACAACAGATCAAAGAGACAAAAGAGAACACTGGGAATGAGTATGGCTTACTTAAAGAAATATAGACTGTTGCGTACTGCAAGCAAATAGTTCGGTATTAAATGGACATATCTGCTCAAATGTTCAAGTGATGATACACCCATTGGTGAAGCTACCAGAAAGAAAAGGTCAGATGCACTTGAATCAGAAGTCATAATGAGAGTTGAGGACTTTTACAACAGACCAGATATATCAACATAATTATCAAATAAGATTGTCTTTAAAAAAACTCTGACAACCAAAAAAGTCCTAGATAAAAGTTTAGTGAATCTGCATAAAGAGTACAAAGAAACCAATCCCGATATAGACATCAGTCTATCAAAATTCTCGTCCCTCAGACCAAGCAATGTTCATACGATGTCAACAAATAAGTTCAATCAGTGTTTGTGTGAATACTGTACAAACCTTGAACTCAAGTTAGCGGCATTAAACAAATTCGCTGACAAAAAACAAAGACATGACTTAACTATCAAAAACAAACATGATGCAGTGCGTTTTTCTCTTCGCCCTAAACCAGAAGGATCAATCCATTATTCTAGAACGTGTATCAACAGATGCTGCTTGCAGTGTGGTGTGAAATTGATTGAAGAAAAACTGAAACCACCAAAACCATGGTGATGAAAAGGTGTCGTGGCATGTATGGCGCAATTCTA
This sequence comes from Saccoglossus kowalevskii, assembly GCF_978046115.1. Lineage (NCBI taxonomy): Eukaryota > Metazoa > Hemichordata > Enteropneusta > Harrimaniidae > Saccoglossus > Saccoglossus kowalevskii. The sequence goes on along the minus strand of NC_140650.1, from coordinate 10,364,968 downwards.
CAACAACGGAAATTATTGGAGTGAATGAATAAAAAACTACAAGGAAAATTCTTTGTCAGAAATCCACAACACTCACAGAACTAATACACGAACTTCATTGAAACACAAATACCCTAGCAAAGCATCTATTCATAGCAAAATACCAGCAGATGAGCAGTCTGTCCAAAAACATGCCATCAAACTGGGTGTTAATGGTAATGGACTTCTGCGAAAATTACTCTTGCTCAATGCAAGACGAGGTACAAAGTGCTCATTGGTCATATACACAGATTACTGTCCATCCAATTGTTGCATACTACCGATGCCCTAAGTGTGATGAATGTATGCACGAGACATTAGTGTTCCTTAGTGACGATCTGAAACATGACGCTCATGCTGTCCATCATTTTGTGAATGGAACGTGGTCTAAAAATTGATCGAGAAATACATTTCAGTGATGGGGCAGCTTCTCAATACAAGTCAAAAACGCCATTTTCAGATGCAGCACATTCCATCAACGATTTTGGCTTTCCTATAGAAAAACACTTCGGATCTCGCCATGGGAAGGGGCCCAGTGATGGGGAAACTGGTGTTGTCTAAAGGTCAGCATCTATGTCCGTTGCAAGACGCTCATCTATCATTACTTGCGCCACAGAAATGTACGAGTATTGCAGTGCTAATCTTAAAAAGCCCCAAGATGATGAAGATAATGAATGTTGCCATTTGCGCCGAACCATATTTCTTGTTAAGGGTGGTGACATCGCTCACAACAGGCTTTTTCATGCTGTGAAAGGAGTTAATCTTGATGTTCTCCATACATGTATGTTAAGCTGCTTTTGTCAACAATGCATAAATGGAACGACTAGTGAATGTGAAAATTCATCGCATGTTGATCAGTGGGCCACTGTGTCGATAAAACATGATAAGTCAGTGAGAAGGGGAACCAGACGGCCAATAAGAGAAAACAACAGTCGGACAGTCGGCGGAAAAAAACAGTCAAGCAGTCAGAGGAGAAACCAATCAGACAGTCAGAGGAGAAACCAGTCAGACAGTCAGGGGAGAAACCAGTCAGACATTCGGAGGAGAAACCAGTCAGACAGTCGGAGAAGAAACCAGTCAGACAGTCGGAGGAGAAACCAGTTCTAATACGCCTTACATAAGAAAGGTGAGTTGTTGTGCTTGAGTCTATAATGAACTACAATGTTTGTATTGATAAGGAAATCGAGGTCCCTATATTATGTGTTTGTCCTTTATTTTTGTGTGTTCTGCAACTTATAGATTTGCTTTGTACTTACCTTCTGAAATATTTTTTCTTTTGTATTTGTCACAATATTTGTATTTTAGTATTCCTGGTGATATTCATCCTGGTGACTTTGTCGGAGTTAGATTCCAGGGGAGAAAGGGCAGTGGTGTGTACACTGTGTATATGGCAAAGGTTTGCAGAAACCATATTTCAAGACTTATTAAACGTGCAATATGGATAAATGAGGTTTTTTGTGAAATGTTTAAATGATTATGTTTGGTATTCTATCTTTGGAGGAACAAAATGTGACTCTTAGTAAAATTGTTTTGGCATCAAACATAGCAGTATTCATTCAAGAAAATACTGATACACACATCGTGGAATTCACCTTTCCACAGTACTCCATTCACCTTTCAGCAGTACCTCAATCTGTCCAATATTGTGAAGCTAATGCATCTCCGACAAGCTTGAAGTTGTCAGCCGCACATAAACACTGACAATTTGCATTTCTTATTTTGATAGAACCACCTGATATACTGTGAAAAGTATATCATTTAGCAAGTTAAAACACTGAATAGTATTTAGAGCAGAAAACTACTTTTTTTTAATACGCAACCAAGCATTGCGATTGTAATTGGCAACTGATTTATGCATAGTACAATTTCTCTACAGGTGGCAGCAATTCATGATCAAGAAGTGCAAGTCTATTACTTAATAAAGCGTGGCTGAAATTTATACTGTTGGTCAGATGACAACCACCAAGAACAATCGTGGCAACCATGTGAAGATGTAGTAAAATTAAAGACACCTGAACCTTACATGTATTCACAAGAACGCGTACTCTTGAAATTTAATGAAAATGATTTTAATATGATCAGAGAGTGGATAAATGTCAAAAACATAGTTTATGTGATAACTGCTGTTTAAAAATTGGTAAAATAAAATTGTTCCTACCTATCTACAATAAATTTGTTAACGTTACCAGAAATGCCCTATTTTATTTGGCATTATTTCTTTAAGATGCATTGACCTGTTCACAATACGGTATCTTAAATTTTTTAATTTACTACAACTTGTTGAATTTTTCTTATCATGAGCATTGTACCTCTTGTGTTGAAGGAACAGATTGCTATTTCACTTGAAATAAATGCTGTTGATTTTGAAATATTAACACTTTTTTTGCATCACCTTGTGTGAGGAGGGAAGGAGTTGCAAGGCATTAACCTGCAAGAAAAAAACAAGTGTTACGGTGTATAACTTCTAAGCTAATAAAAAAACTCAAAATGCCCCCCTCCAACTATCATGGTCCACGCCTTATTTTGAAATACAACTGACTTTTAAAGTTGTTCTTACCATTTAGTTTATTCTTGTCACCCAGCAAATATTTGTGCATACTAAATATTAAAGTATATTTATTTGGTACATAAAGTCTGCAATGCAAATTCTTGTCCATCGTGTATCGTTACGTCCGTGACATTGATTTATACAAACATATGCTGCAGGTAGGAAGTGATCTTGTTCAACCATGGTGACTTGTATTGTTCTTGTTGGAAGGGCCTATCATATCTGCTTCATTTCCAATTGCTACTGTTGTTTTTTATTTAATTAATTGGAAAAAAATGTTAGTTTCATTCTCGGATTAATTTTCAACAATGTATATTTTTTTGGCCATTGACTACAACCAAACAAACAGGTTTTACTTCAAAATGCATTTACTTTCTTTGCATTAAGAACTTTAGGATATTCAGTAATTATACTTGAAAATGTGTTGTCCATGTTACGTCTGTTACTTTCTATTGTTTCTTTGTTCATCGTACTGTAATATGAGGTGGTGGTCAAATTTTATCCCGACACTTTCAAAATTCTATGCCAAATCACCTAAACCTTCTATTTCATGTAAAAATGTTGTTTTTTGTTCATTATGAAAATTGGATGGTGATGTCACTGCATTGGTACCCCTTTAGCAAAAACACACCTAAATATAATGATATTATGTTTAGCTCAAAAGCCAGAATTATTGACACATTACTTAAACATGTACCAATACATTTTTGTTCTTACAGCCTACATCGTACTTCCAGGGGTTACAGCATACAACTTATAGATGTTGACGACACACACAATGCATATGGACTGCTTTCTAGGTCATGATCTGGAAAAAATTATGTATGTTAATATTGTATTATTTGCCTCGACACCCATCATCCATTTAAAACCATGGTAACAACTTGTTTATCGTTTGGCCTCTTTATCATCTTACTCGTATTTTACATCTATATAAGCGGCGGATTTATTGGTTTTTGGTATATATAGTTTCATTTAATTCAGATTACATCAAACAACGGTAAAGATAATATTTCAAATTTTTGTTTTTATTTCTTTATCTAACTAGCCACCAGTTGAAGTTAGAAATAGTAGCGACCCTCTCTGGCTTACAAAGATTACATGATCTGGGAGTAGTCCATAACGACTTTAAGCCATCTAATGTTCTTGTAAGTATTACACATGTAGTAGTAGATGTACAAACAGTAAACATTTTATTTTATTTTATAGTAACAATATAGTCACCATTAATATCCAGACAATAATTATGTCTTGTGGTGACGTTTTCGCAGCTTAAAGTGGCCACTGGTTAATTTTGACCTTGACCGAATCCAGATAGATAAGAAGATTGGGGAAGGTAATTTCGCAAATATCCATCTGGCCAAGGTCAAGTGGTGGCAATAAAACACCATAAGCTACCAATCACTGTGTTGGACAAAGTCACTGCAAGGAAGATGTTTAAAACTGAAATCAAAATATGCAAATATTATGCAAGTGTCGCCAAAACGATTGCACCTGGGAATAGGAAGCCACATGTATTATATAGCCTAAAAACATATATTAGAAACAAATCAAAGAATAACAAAAATAAACACATCTGTGACAAGTATTCTATTTTACTTGGCAAACAAACATCATGCTAAAGTTCCCGTATAAAACAATTCACTCTCAGTGATTTTATTTATCAGAATCGTGAATCTAAATATAATGATATTATGTTTAGCTCAAAAGCCAGAATTATTGACACATTACTTAAACATGTACCAATACATTTTTGTTCTTACAGCCTACATCGTACTTCCAGGGGTTACAGCATACAACTTATAGATGTTGACGACAGGCACGATGCATAAGGACTACTTTCCATTCGAAAATGACTTCTCCAGTGCTGGCACGATGTACATGTACATGTGCCAGGTAAATTGATTTTAATTTTATTTTATAGCAACAAAATAAAGTCACCAATGATTATGTCTTGTGGCGGCGTTTTCGCAGCTTCAAGTGGCCACTGGTTAATTTTGACCTTGACCGTATCCAGATAGATAAGAAGATTGGCGAAGGTAATTTCGCAAATATCCATCTGGCCAAGGTCAAGTGGTGGCAATAAAACACCATAAGCTACCAATCACTGTGTTGGAGAAAGTCACTGCAAGGAAGATGTGTAAAACTGAAATCCATATATGCAAATAATATGCAAGTGTCGCCAAAACGATTGCACCTGGGAATAGGAAGCCACATGCATTATATAGCCTAAAAGCATATATTAGAAAAAAATCAAAGAATAACAAAAATAAACACATCTGTGACAAGTATTCTATTTTACTTGGCAAACAAACATGCTAAATTCCCCGTATAAAACAACTAACTCTCAGTGATTTTATTTATCAGAATCGTGAATCTAAATATAATGATATCATGTTTAGCTCGAAAACTAGAATTATTAAGACATTACTTAAACATGCACCAATAATTGTTTTTTTCTTACAGCCTACTTCGTACTTCCAGGGGTTACAGCATACAACTTATAGATGTTGACGACAGACACGATGCATATGGACTGCTTTCTAGGTCATGATCTGGAAAAAATGATGTATGCTAATATTGTATTATTTACCTCGACACCCATCATCCATTTAAAACCATGGTAACAACTTGTTTATCGTTTGGCCTCTTTATCATCTTACTCGTATTTTACATCTATATAAGCGGCGGATTTATTGGTTTTTGGTATATATAGTTTCATTTAAATAAGATTACATCAAACAACGGTAAAGGTAATATTTCAAATTTTTGTTTTTATTTCTTTATCTAACTAGCCACCAGTTGAAGTTAGCAATAGTAGCGACCCTCTCTGGCTTACAAAGATTACATGATCTGGGAGTAGTCCATAACGACTTTAAGCCATCTAATGCTCTTGTAAGTATTGCACATGTAGTAGTAGATGTACAAACAGTAAACATTTTATTTTATTTTATAGTAACAATATAAAGTCACCATTAATATCCAGACAATAATTATGTCTTGTGGCGGCGTTTTCGCAGCTTCAAGTGGCCACTGGTTAATTTTGACCTTGACCGAATCCAGATAGATAAGAAGATTGGCGAAGGTAATTTCGCAAATATCCATCTGGCCAAGGTCAAGTGGTGGCAATAAAACACCATAAGCTACCAATCACTGTGTTGGAGAAAGTCACTTCAAGAAAGATGTTTAAAAATGAAATCAATATATGCAAGTAATATGGAAGTGTCAACAAAAGGTCACGAAGTGTCGCCAAAACGAATGCACCTGGGAATAGGAAGCCACATGTGTTATGTGGCTTAAAAGCATATATTAAAAAAAAAATCAACACATCTGTGACAAGTATTCTATTTTACTTAGCCACATAACATCATGCTAAAGTTCCTGTATAAAACAATTAACTCTCAGTGATTTTATTTATCAGAATCATGAATCTAAATTTAATGATATTATGTTTAGCTCAAAAGCCAGAGTTATTGACACATTACTTAAACATGTACCAAAACATTTTTGTTCTTACAGCCTACTTCGTACTTCCAGGGGTTACAGCATACAACTTATAGATGTTGACGACAGACACGATGCATATGGACTGCTTTCTAGGTCATGATCTGGAAAAAATGATGTATGCTAATATTGTATTATTTGCCTCGACACCCATCATCCATTTAAAACCATGGTAACAACTTGTTTATCGTTTGGCCTCTTTATCATCTTACTCGTATTTTACATCTATATAAGCGGCGGATTTATTGGTTTTTGGCATATATAGTTTCATTTAATTCAGACTACATCAAACAACGGTGAAGATAATATTTAAAATTTTTGTTTTTATTCCTTTATCTAACTAGACACCAGTTGAAGTTAGCAATAGTAGCGACCCTCTCTGGCTTACAAAGATTACATGATCTGGGAGTAGTCCATAACGACTTTAAACCATCTAATGTTCTTGTAAGTATTATATATGTAGTTGTAGATGTACAAACAGTAAATAGACAATGATAGAGTAAACCCAATGTTGGGTAGAGGCTGTCAATATTTATTACTTTTTTGGGCCAAATAAGAACAAGTGAATTGAATATTAGTTTGATCTGCTATGAATGCATGGCATCGACTCGTGTGTTCAGGTGAGGATGTTCTTTCAAACAATGGTCTTGTTGAATTAGTAGATTTGTTGCTGCATGATATTTGTAAATAGTATCTCACACATACAATATGGTTTATATTTGAAAAATATTTACAGAATGGTGGTAGGCAATCGTAGCCCATAAAAATTATTCCAAGACCTTTTCTCAGGGTAATATCTTATTATAAAATGTGGTGCAAAAAGCGAATGAAGAATGATTTTTTTTGTAGGTGAAAATCGAAAATGATTTCTTGCTGGCAGGGTGGTGTACATGTCACCAGAGGTTATTTGCAAGAAATCTTCACCATGCCCTGCTAAAGACATTTGGGCACTGGGATGTTCTATGGCTAAGGTGGTGACAGTGCAGCTGCTACAGCTATGCGGTACGTTGAAAAGTTTCATCAAACGAATAAGAACAGATGTAACGGATGGCCAGGTTATCACAGCGTTCAACATAAGGCATCTCGGAAGCGGAGTCTATAAAGACTTGTGTCTGCCATGTTGTTCCATGAAACCTTGTCCTGACCAGCAGCTGGGAACCTTATTGAACTTATCATCAGGAACATCTCTCCTGATGACATCATACGAAAACTTATGTTAAAACTATAACATTTGTGCAGTCTTTTATATTTTAGTTTATGGTATCCCAGAATATATGTTGAATTCATGTTAGTAAATCCTATATATGAAAGCAGTGAATTTAGTGACAAATCGTGCCTAAGCTGCCACTAATGGCAATGAAAATCGGATCACGGTAATATGTCATAAATACCCTCCTCCCTCCACCAAAAAAAAACAAACACCTACATATCAACAAACTAACAACATAGTTTAACTCTGATTTTGCCTTTTGTTATATGTTTGTTGAATATGCATTGTCATAATTAATATTTCGAATACAAACAAGTTTTAGGATTGAAACAGCAGTAAAAAGTGTACATCCAACACGGAGACATTTGGAAAAAATGTAGTAAGATGGAAATCACTACTATAAATATTTCTTTTGTGTAATACGTAAGTACAAAGTGGGGATATCATTTAGCATTTATCGTGATTTATGCCTTGAATGTGTTTTTATATAAGTATTATAAAAACTCTATAATTGCATTCCGGCGAATTTTGATTTGCGCAATTTATTTATTAATAGTTCCTACTTAAAAAAGACTATTCAACTGTGATTATCAAAATGATAGCAACGTGCAAGCCAGACTGAGGAATCTTTTCCTTCGACACCCTCCCCTAAGATGATTACAAGAAGGTACAAGATTGGTCACACCACATACATTAACTACACTCATTTCATGCCATGGTATATTGATTTGCAATAAAACCTTCCTATTAATCATATATAATACTGTAATTGTGCAATTTTATCCTCCTTTTCAAAAAACAAGACAAAAACCTTTGAATCACCAAAATATCAACTAGAAAAGTTACAATATTGTGACATAAATAGTTAGTAAAAAGTACTTTTAGAAAAGAGCTCTTGTTGTGTGAATGAAAGACACACATGTTTGGATACTTTGCAACAACCTATTGCACATGTTTATTTAGACAATCACTGGAATGTGTTGTTAGCAGAATTCGAGATACTATTATGCAACATGGAAGACACGATGTATGTATGTCTGTCTGAGAGAGTAGCATTATGATTGTGAAATACCTTTGAATGTGCTGAGCCGTGTTGTTGGTAATGAAAATATATAATATGACATCATTGACCGAGTCTCCTACTTTAAATTGGTAGAGCTTGGATAACAAGTGATTTATTCCTCTACCAAAATTGTCATTCTCTATACACTGATTTGTCCGCTATTTCGAGACAACCCTATACATGATATTGTTTGCATGGCTCTAATCAAACGAAACGATGCCGTCACAAGGCAAAGTTCGCGAGACAAACTGCGCAATCGCAGATCGAATGTCTCAAATCGCGTCGCTGAGCGCGCTGGCGAAACGCAAGGCAAGCGCGACTAAAAATCATGCAAAATCGCTACACAATCACAGTTTTCATTCCAATAAGATATATAGTTAATGCAAACCTGGCAAACTAATCATTTCATGAATATTGCCGCGTATCGTGTTCCCTTGACAAGTTATTGGCGTAAATCAGAAGGAAAGTACCCGAATGGAGGTCGACACACGAATATGCCTATTTGCGCGAATCTAATTGGCTGTCATGGTCATGAGGTATAATAATGTAGAGTGGAGTGTTCCCTGCACCATCGATCAAGTTTTATTTGTTTACTGTATATCCACAAAATCAAACAATGCATTTATTCTGAGTGAAGAAACACATTTTAATTGCCTTACTAAACTACTGGTGATTTATAGGATTTGCAAAGTGCAAAATACTATTTTTGATAGTAAAGTCTAATAATTTTGAAAAATAAATATTTACTGTCATTTTCAAACATAAAGTATAAAATAACAGAACTGAAGGTAACTTCACAAAATGTGAGAGGTCCACTCAGTAAATACACATGACACGCCCCCACTCTGTGACATAAACACTGAGGAGCCATAAATATGTCAGGTCTGTTTCACCCAACAAGTATGTCCGAAGGGGCTTAACAAAGCATGTGGGGGACGATACGTTGCGGTTATGGAAATGTAACGAAATATAGGATGCAAAATTATCTGCAACAAATAACCACAGAAGAACGACTTAATGAAAACTTTATTCACTAACGGGAAACCCTGCTGGCAATTCGGAGACTTACAACTCGATATCAACGATATAACACAAATTGTAAGAATGATACAGAATTGGCAGTATGCCCTTGATATACATCGATGAACTCTTGACCGTGTAAGAAAATTAGTGGGAAAACTTCTAATTGGATGAATATAAAAATTGAAACAAAAGAACACACTGCGGTGGTTTCTACCACGTTCGCATTCATGTCGTCGTCTCACTTCAGAATCCGTATTTTGCAACAATGTATAAGTCAGAATACAGTTTTATTGAACTTGTATAAAACGTAACGAATAAAGCGATTAACAAATATTGCATGTTTCAATTACAATGCTTCACAGATAAATGATTCAGAAATTACTCCGACAAAGCAATTGGAATACAAAACATTATTTTTTGATACTAAAGTCTAATAATTTTGAACAAGCAGCCTCTTGGCTGAGATAGCTCCGCTGTTAGCACTCCGCATTTCAATTAAAGAACAGAAGATATCATTAGATATCAACAAGAATTCAAAAATATAATTTTTAACCATAAATGATTGTGGTTTTTAACAAGAAGAAAATATCACTTTTTACCAAAAATATTCATCAAAATTAGAGAATTGAAGATATCATCATGAAATGAACAAATTTGAGAGTGGTCCATATATGTAATATCAAAGCAATTGGACTTGTCGTTTTTAACAAGAAGTCGAAAATATAACTTTTTACTAAAAATGACAAAAATATTTACCAAAATTAAAGATATCATTACAAAATGAACAAATCTGAAAGAGGTCGACATGTAGTACCTATATATGTAATATCAAAGCAATTGGACTTGCGGTTTTTAACAAGAAGTTGAAAATATCACTTTTTACCAAAAAATGACAAAAATATTCACCAAAATTAGTAAATTAAAGATATCATTACAAAATGAACAAATCTGAGAGAGATACACATGTAGTGCCTATATATGTAATATCAAAGCAATTGGACTTGCGGTTTTTAACAAAAAGTCGAAAATATCACTTTTTACCAAAAATGACAAAAATATTCACCAAAATTAGAGAATTGAAGATATCATTACAAAATGAACAAATCTGAGAGAGATACACATGTAGTACTTATATATGTAATATCAAAACAATTGGACTTGCGGTTTTTAACAAGAAGTTGAAAATATCTCTTTTTACCAAAAACTACAAAAATATTCACCAAAATTAGAGAATTGAAGATATCAACATGAAATGAACAAACCTAAGAGAGGTCTACCCAAGATACATATACAGCAAACATCAAAGCATTCAGGCTTGTAGTTTACAAGAAGAAGTCGAAAAAGTAAAACATTGACACGGACGACGCCGGACAATCACTCATATGATAAGCTCCGCTAGTCAAGACACATTCAAGCTCCGTGACATTAACATTGAGGAACCATAAATATGTACCGGCGGTATGTCTGAAACAGGACTAACAAAGCATTTGGAATACAAGAAGAAGTTTCATACACTTAACCCTAAAAAAAATCCAGGACTTTCCAGGGGTATTTCTCTGCAACCTATTTTTAATCATCCAGTTAAAAATCAGAAAAATTATGACATTGCTGTGAATTTAGCAAGATTTTCCAGGACCATACAAACACTGCAAGATAACACTGGATGACCATCGTAACATTCCATATCGGCAGAGCTTGAAAATATAGATTATTGGTTGAATTCTCTCATTACACGACTCAAAGACACTGATCGCTTACACGTTGAGCATCGAGAATTGAAAGCAATATTCACTTCAGACATTGACATGTGTAATTTGTTTTTGTCAAACACTTTTTTTGTTTTTCAAACAAAATTAATCAATTGGTTGTGGTTCAAGACAAAAGTCACTTATACATATTCTATAATCAATTGCAATCAGGTGTACATTGTTGTACACAGGAGAAAATGCCACCCGGCTTTTTGAAGAGACAAGAAAATTACCTGTTTTGCCACTCTTGATGTTTAGAAACACAACACATAGTAAGTTACAATACACAGCGAGAAATGAGTTAGTGTGAACAAGATATGAGCTGTTGGATAGATATAATTTCCCGGATTTGACCTTCTTGTTTGTCAGTCATTTGTTTTGTGTTCTTGAATTTGTAAATTTGACGACGTGTATTTGGACATCGTTTGGCTACATTATTTCTACTGTATTCAACTTAATTGTTCGCAAAAATCACGAAAATTAAACTGATCATTGGTCAATATTCAACAAGATTTTAATGTTAATTTATAAAAGATCGATCGACTCAGTAACACATGATCATGACATGCAAGCAGCAGATGACCTTGGATTACAACGTTTGTGTCATTCTGAATAAAATGCGCAAAATCGACATTGCGATTACGGCCAGCATAGACTCACACAAACAAAACCTATTTAACTCAGTAAAATAATATATACCAAAGGTACATTACTTGGGGTTTGCAACTCGCATAGTACTGTATGGTGACATCATGTCAAGATCCCATTCAAGTCTCTTCTCGTAGATAGCGAGACTGAGGCTACGACCTTCTGACATGACGCATATCAATGTTCAAGGTTTGTAATGAAAAAAATAAACTTTCCTTGTCACCATCATAGTGAAAAATGTAATACATCGAAAATGTACAGAAAATATAGTTCTCGTAATCCGTCATATCGTGGGCAGCTATTTTGATCCACCTGGACATCCCAGTATCCTAGTTACCTCGGGCATGCGCATTCACATTTTTTCTGAGTTGGAACGCTTATGCGAGAGCGAGATTGTGACGGGATCTTGGTATCATGTCACCGTAGTTACAAACCCCAAGTAATGTACCTCTGTATATACTTATATATCTTAATCTTACCTGTGAAAAGTGACAGCTCTTTCAACGTGTGTTTGACAAGGCCCGTTGCACGAGGAGACGATACAGGTTCGCGCGCGAAGTCGTTCATGCACTTTGATCTCTAATTGTATTTGTGCGAATTTTATTTCTCTACATAAAGTCGTAACAAGGATTAGTAAAAACACGGTGTTGTTCCGTTCGGGCATTTAAGATGCTGAGACCATGGAAAACATAACGACTGGTATGATGTTTCGGTAAAAAAAAAAGTTAAGTAACTTTCAAATGATGTTCTTATGAACTATGACCGGGTACAAAAAATCCTGCTGTACGCGTTTCTCAGTACAGCCATGGCAAAAATATTGATTTGCAAGTATTTGCGAATTTATTTGCCACCTTGTTTAAAATCGGAATTAAATGTGTATAGCTCCACACAGTCTTCAAAACTAACAATGCTCAAAGAGGCAATATGGATAACTTTGGGCATTTTGGACCAGTTTTCAAAATCGTCATTTGATACTGCATTCGTTTTTAGTGAAATAAAAATCTACTGTTTGAAGCGATCTTAGAAGTATTCGTTGGCCAAAGAAAGGAAAAAATCGAGTGCGCGTGCGTACTATCAGTTTGATTTACCTATACGTATAGGCAAATCTTTTGGCACATGCGCACTCCATTTTTCCGTTCTTTGGCGAACGAATACTTCTAACTCCGCTACAAAAAGTGGAATTTTACTTTACGATAAAGCATATATTTTTGATTATGAACGAATACAGTATCAAAAGACAAATTTTAAAAACTGGTCCAAAAATGCCCAAAGTTATCTATATTGCCTCTTTAAATCCTGCGCCCCTGTAACACTTTATATTTAGTTTCACAGCGAAAATAGTATTGTTACTGCACACATTACGCTATTTGGCGTCCTTTTAAGTAAGCTCTAGATTGATCAACAGAAACCATATAACTGGATCGGCGGAGTGACACAACTAAAGTCAGTGCACGCAAAATTACTAGTTATTCGGTGAATTATTGTTCGAACAAAACAGATTGTCCCCGTGACCGTATTGATAAACAGGCACAGCATGTTTTTTTTTATAACCGGCCAAATTTCATAAGGACGTCACTAGTACTAGCCGGACCATAAGAAAAATAGCCATCAGACTCAGCTTATGCCCCTTTATATCATCCTAACGAACGCGTTTTTTAGAATTGCAACCTTATTTTAGTATCTGTACCGATTTTACTAGTGTCATATTCCATGGCCCCATAGCAATAACGTAAATGAAACACACACAATATTTCAAGATAATAAATGATTGATTTCTACATTACCCTTTTCTGGGAAATGCAGTAAAATGGTACGTATTCTTATTGCTAAAGTAGAACAAAATGTCGAGTAGGTGCCTTTGCAATCATATTATACGTTTAGCTCTGTTTCCATGAATAGTCCTGTTTATGTCAAAAAAACGGCAACTGAAAGAACTCATCAAAACTACAGTATTTATTTCACAAGTACCGCTTTTATAAAATGTTTTCCTTGAATATGTGATGTTATTTTTCCTAGTTACCATTCTGCTGATTCTCTACGCGAAACAAGTCTGAAATCGGTCCATCTAAATTAGAAACAAAGACTCAACGTCTGGCCGTTCCTTTATTACAGTATTTGACCAAGCATAGTAAAATGTATTGTCCTTAGATGAATTGTTGAACTTTACAAACATCTTCTATAATTTTATTCAGCTTCTTGGTCACATTCTCACCATTCAAGACAACACAAATATAGATAATTATGGTTCATGTAATCGGAAATTATCAAAATAAATCATTGGTTTGATTATTCATACATTTAGTTATATTTCCGAATTGTATGATCAAAACCAGAAAGAATTTCACGTCGTGAACGGCAAGTCTTTATTGCATAGTTGGGCATGTATAAGAAGGAATCTTAAAGTGCCTGTGAAATGCCTACTATTTTATGGCTTATATTACACTTGAAATATATACTAGTATGAATCTTAGTAGTTGTATGATCACAGAAAATAAATTTAACGCCCAAAAGTGCTTTTTAGTTACCCCTTGCCACACAGCCTATTGCACGGTCGCTGAGCTAATTAAATATTCATTACATTTGCTTAACGAAAATACCATGGTGACGTCACCATGTGCTAACGTACTGGCAACACGCAATGGAAGTCGTTCGTCCAAGCAGTGTTTCATCGTCGATTTCGTCCTTGTCTGATGACACAGACACTTCAAATTTCTTAGATTATGAGAATGATCAATGGTCTACGGGAATGATGGGTGAAGTTGGACCATATAGGTTTGAACCTTACGCAAAAGGCGGAAATTCTGACGACGGCTCTACTGCCAGCGAGGCTGGCTCCAGCGACAATGAAAGCGATGACGTTCAGCACAGAATAGAAAATACGCATTGGTAAGCACCATTTTCCGGTTTCATGGGTCAGTAATAGAATTTCATTCGTTTTTGGGAAGGAATGATTGTCCCGAACGTGGTTATTCCGCATGCTAATGTCCGGGGTTAATGTGAGCGTTGTCTGGAAAGCGTGGCCTGTACCGACAGCAGCCATTTTGTTTACATAATAGTTTATGTACTTGTTGTAATAACGGGAGACACTTGAGTTGATAATCAAACATGTAAATAAAGGCCACAATACGTAGTTCTAGTGCGATTGGAGAGGAGTCCACATAGCTGTCGACTGTTTTTGCATGTTTGGCATATATATACTTATATTTATTTTTACATACAAAATTTTATGTTCAAAATTTTGTTTCCCGAAATCATCCTCCAAAAAGAACGAACGTCTGGCGGTTGTAATAGTACAGTCAATTTATTTGTTTTATCCAAATAGGTGCACTTGTAGTAACTGTGTTGTTATGCCTACTGCAATAGAGTGCGTTTATTGCCGTGGCTTATCACAGGTTACGCTCAAGATGGAGGGGTGTCAGCATGAAGTCAGTTGTATTGTAGAGCATCCGGGGTTTGTATCTGTGTGTCTTGATGTGTGGGTGTTACAAACTGCTTATTATCAGTATATGCAACAATATGGTGGGACACAAACTGAAGACGAAAATAGGATTCATGAGTAAGTAAAAACTTTTGACTTGACAAAAGTATATATATTTATTTATTGACACACAATGTGACCCAGTGGCCTGCCAATATTAGTAGCTGATAATAGCAAAAATGTTGTTCTATTTTCCTTTCCTTGACCATGAAACACAAATTTCCTGTCATTAAATTTATCTCACTATAAATATGTTTTCTTTATTACAGAAAATACAGATATATTGCATATCGACAACTAGTGAGATGGTGTTGGGGTTACTTAGGAAAAGATGTAAGAGTGACATTACCAGCCTGTGCAGTTCAAAAAATAAGACAGACTTTTCAATCTGAAATTTACAGAGGGTTTAAGTTGCCACAACTACGTGCATAAAGGTGTATGATGCTACACACAATTATTTACAAAATATTTATTACACAATGTTTTAAATTCTATTTACACTAGACAACAATGCCCATTATAATTTTATTTAGAATATCTTGTGATGTGTTGCTGAACAGCATCATCTTTTTTAGGTTTGGTAAACTGGCTGTTTAGTGGTTCAGGCACTGCACCAAGACGTGGTAAAATAATCTGGCCTCTCACACACTGGTCCATTTCCAATAACAGCTCATCCACATAACCTGTAGAGATAGAAAAAGAGTTTACTACTGTTAGTTATTGTATTTTTCTGATGATGTCGCTGTAAAAAATAGTTTGAGTATGTATGGGAATTTTTTTCATATATATTTTTTTACTGTTATTTTTTTTCAAAATACTGGTTAATTTGTTTTCTAAAATCTATGTGTAAGGAGGCCTGATTTTGTATTTACAGCATTGTACACACTTTTGTGTTTATTTATAAATGTTTTATTTATTACACTTACCATAGGTGCTATTTTGATTAATTTGCCTGACAATGTAATCACCACCTTTATATTTTGGATATTTAATGGAAAACTGTCCTTCTCCGGTCCTGGTTCTGGCCTGCACTTTATTACTGTTTTCATTAAAGTGCATAGCAGCTAATAACAACCTATTTTTGTAAAAGAAAAAAACATGTCAACTGGCTTATGAAAATAAACAAACTGGTACTGACATTCTGGTACAATATTAAATGTAATTTTTGTAATTGAAATGGCTAATGATGGAAATACCAGTCCAAAAGTAAGCAATTCGTTTTATTCCTAATAGCAGGATTTTCCATTCTAATACCTCACCTTGACAACATTCCATTATAAGAGTATGCCAACATCTTTGGAGCAAACTGTATGACCAAGCTGTGGAATCCCTCTAAACTGTAGGTTTGGTACAGCGGCGACAGTTTTCTTACATCATTACACAGGTGTGTATTTGTAATTACATCTACTAATTTTTCACATGCCTTTGTACCTAGTGAGTGAAATAAATCGACCGTCACATATGGTATATGATGATGAGAACATTAATTTTGTAATTTGTCGATCCACTACTCTGTTTTAACTGTTGTGATGGGTCATTTACTTTTAATTTATAATAAAATAAATTCTTACTTGGTTTCAACCATTCTTTTTGTCTGTCTCTTCCATGCAATGGTCCATGCCTACATTTTGGAAACAGCTCACCATGACCTGAATGTTTATTCTGGACATGGTTTGCTATAGATTTCCATTTGGCTGCTATCATCTCCCCGTCTCCACTCGGAGTTGACAAGGAGCACCAATACATATGATTTACCAAACTCCTTCTCCATAAACCAACATCTTCACATCCTTTCAGTTTAGACAGGGCATTGACCTTTTTCTTCAAACCTGATAAAAAATATTATTGTGTAATGTAGTTTTGATATTTATTGTGTTTTTGGAGGAGGGTATGGCAAAGGGAATATACTGTGTTGGTCCAACTATTTTAACAAATTACAGCAACATTGTTTTTAGTAAAATAATCTATTAAAAATAGCTAGACGTTTCGAACAATGGCTCTTTATCGATAGCATAGAAGGAAATGAGAAACATTTCACATTTTTCAAAATGTTTCACATTTTCACACAGTTTCTAATGGTTTACCACTTGGAGCATATCAATAATCATATTTTATTACCTTTGGCCACATGCCATACGTCATATTGATGCACTGCCTCAGGTATCTCCTCTCTTATGTATTTTCCAATCTGTCTGTGCCTGTCTGTTATCACCACACCTATGTCAGCGTGTTCCTTGAGAAATGCAACACTCCTTTTCAGTCCCTCCATCTCCATGTGGTAACTTCCACCTACTTCATTAGACTTGGTATGCAAAAAAAAACATAGAATTAAAATGTACTGATATTCAACAAACTTTCACATTATTACATTACCAGTAACAAGAAATATTTGAAAACAATTGAGCAATAAAAAAATATTCACCAACCTGAACCAACTGGATATCGACCACTTTATTCATTTGAAGTTCCATGGTAGTATATGACCCATACTTTGCAGAATGTCCAGGGCTGTCTGCGCGACCATCACCTCCAATTACTAGGGGATCAAAATCCCTGAACTCCCCAACCAGTTGATGTTTTTTCCAGACTGAGAGTATGGTAGGGTGCAAGTAGTCATTCTGATGATTAAAATATGTCCGACTTGTAATGGCCTTGCAGTTGAAGTGTCGGAATACTTTCAAAACTTTCCCAATGTTGGCGCCGGCAAAGAGAACTGCTGCGGAGAGGAGGATATTTCCAGCTGGTGTATTTTGAATAAATGGTTGGCTACACCATTCTCTCAAATACCCACAGGAATCACATTGCTGGTTGATGACCACACATGAACCAATGGTTTGTTTAACAGTACCACTGGTCTCACATCTACATGCAACACATATGCTGAATAGCTGGAGAAGATTGGTTTCAAAAACTATCAGTTTTTGCTGCAAGTGAGGCTTCTGGCTTGACACACTGGAATTACATGAAAATAATTTCAAATTACAATTTATTTAAATATTCATTTGATATTGTGCCAGAATATATCTTTTATTGATGACTTACTGATCTGAGGTAGCAGTAGTATTCATGCTGTAGTCATCTTCCATTTCACTTCCATCAAATTCACTTGGATGGTACAAACTATGATTCTTCTCATCATCATTGTCATCTTCACTTTCCAGTGATTCATCATCACTATTTACAGGGGTAGATGTACACAGTGCAGGTTTTTCTGCATGCATGTTGCATTGAATGGACTGTGTTGAGAATTTTGGTTTTATGTTTGTCTGTTGACCTAGACACAAAAATTGTGTTGAGAATTTTGGTTTTATGTTTGTCTGTTGACCTAGACACAAAAATGAACAAATATGAATATTCAAAATATTAGATTTATTGCTGCTTAGTACCAAAACATAAAAGTTATGTAAGGGGTATTTGAAATGAAATATTGTACAGAAGAACGAAGAGTAAAAATATGTGCATATTACCAAATTACTTCATTTTCTCTTCCAGATTTCAAATTGGTAACATAAACTTTCTCAATATGTTTATTATTAATCCATTGATAAACTCACCTCTGGTTCTAGTTTTTACAGTTTGTGTTTGAAATGATGTTGATTTGGTCTTTGTTATATTAGTTTGACAGCCTACTGTCCTGGTCTGTATGCACTGAAATATAAATAAATAAACAATGACTGTTGATAAAGGTACGTTATGAATAAAACACAACTGTGTATACCAGAATATTTCCATCATAATAGCTACTGATTACGACGACTTACATTTTGACGGGATATAATTCCTGTTTGTACATGGACATCATTGGTGGCAATCAAAGTCTGTGTTCCTGTTGTAACACGGTCTTCATTTTCAGGTTGATTATAAGCCGGTTCTGTTGACATCTCAACAACATCGGAATCACAGCCCAGCACCGTGTCAATGTTTCCATCGATGCCTCCCAACAAATTTGGCGGTATATCCACAGATTGACTCGGATTATCTAACATAGCATTGATCACCTGAGAAAACCAGGAAAAAATGTTGAATGCGGGATTTTTACCAAAATAAAAAAACTAGGTCATTCGACGCGGACCCCATTCGACGCGATACACAAGCCTCGCGTGTTCTCAGTGAATACATTTGTTGTCGGAAAAATCGGACGAATAAAATTCAGTACAGACATATTCAAAATTATTTGTTTACAATCAGTTCGAAAAAATAGCACCGATAACTCGCTACGACACCACGCGGACAAGCATGGTTATATCGTATTGGGTCAGTATAGTTCTCAACACAGTGACTAAAAACACCTCTTTCAAAAAATGTTGTACGGTTTTTTGGCATATTCTGTGTCAATAAAATTATTATAAAAATTACAGATTTTTGGTGGGTTATTTTCACTTTCAGTTTATTTCGGTGATCTCATCATAGAGAATTATCGGCTGACGCTGGGACGGCCACAGACCCGGTCGTGTATTTCCCTGGTTTTCAGACAAAAACTATAGCCACTTCACACAATTACAATTACCCAAAAAACACATACTCACGACCGGATGTGATCAGAACTGTTGATTCCGATAGTCATTCAACCATAGCTCAGATGAACGACATCCGCTGTTCACAGCTAAAGCCGGTCAATTTACACGTACCCCACTACGTTACTTTACACATAGTACACCATGGCGCAGAGAAAACGAACCAGAAAAGTTGCACTGATTTTACTTTTGACGATTACAGCATTCAAAAAAGGGAACCGGGACCAAAATTACGTACTCATAAACTTACGTCCCCCGGTATTATTGACGCAGAGCCAGTCCCGAATCAAAAAACGATTTTTTTATACTGTCCTCAATTGACAGACATCAAATTAGTTGACCAATAAAACACTTTGATTCACGCAACCGCTTGTTTTTGTTTTGCATTTTTGGACTAGCAGTTGCAAAACAAGTCGCGTGTTTCAGTTCCCGACCGGAACTCCCGACTCCACTAATAAGAAACTCAACAAAAATAAAATAACTATGCATATACATCTACTATCGCCGAAACGTATATTTTCACCCATAGAAAAAACAGAAGAAACGACAAATCGACAAGAAAACTTACCCGGCATCTCTCTCTTTTTGCATATGAAGACCGTGGTTTTGCGGAACATTCTTGCTGCTTATAAATGGTCGGAACAGCGTCTGGCTTCAACTTTTTTTTGTTACCAAAACCCATCTGTTCTCTAATGTAGTCGGACAGTGGGTTCACGAAGCTATCTTTCGAAAAATGATCGCTACAGACAACATTATAAGGTTTTGGTTCGTCCCAATTTTTCCGCGTTGATCGTACGGCACGCGTCCATTGACGTCTCATCGGCTCATTTGGAAATGAATACAAGGTTGCATCTTTGGTCGTGTTGTTACAGCCTCCGAAAGCGCACCGTCTCACCATAGTGATTATCGGCTTACTGACACCCAACTGCGTAATACTGTTTACAATCTCAGAAGTCAGTACACATCCTGTGTAAACAATTTCTCGGCAATGTTCGTACAGCCGAAAAAAGTCGACCAAAACGAAAAAGGGGCGTGTCATAATTACTGAATGCGGGGCCGTGTTTTCCCGATAGGCGCGCGAGTTATAAAAGTGAAAGTGGCATAAATCATCAATATGGGCAAGTCAGGGCTTAAAAACAAAAGTTGATAGTAGGCATTTCTCAGGCACTTTAATGTCTCGCCAATGTGCCTTGACAAATATAACGACATAAATGAACGAAATGCAACAATGCCGTCAATCTACGTGACGGAGTCGTGTTTTGTGTGTAGCGGGGGTGGTCTAGTTACGATATGCTGGTGTAATTTCATGTATGCTCATTCATTGCGAAAATATTTCTGTGTAATTTCAACATATTAACGAGAAGGGTCTATGAATAACCAAACGTAACACAGAATAGCATAATGCAAATAAACAAACTCTTTAATGAGCAATCTTGAATACATTGTACTAACAGGAACACAAACAAATACATTGTGACAAGCTCAACACGTGAAATTGACCTTAGTTTATCATTTTGTTATACAATGATACAACATCAAAACAATATGCATTGGTTATAAGGCCCGTACCTTTGAAAAACGTGAGGGATTCACAAGTTCCATTGTCCATTTATTTGCAAGGAAACAATGGTAAAGTTTTGCATTATAGGATATAACGTGGAGGTTAGACAATTAAACAATGTATATATATATAAAGTGTTTGGAGGTCACAATCTTCATTTATTATGGTAAGGATAATGCTTGCATGTTCAAAACGACAGTACACTTATTATGGTACGTTTAGTAATTGTATGTTCAAAAAGGCACTACAATTACTATGGTAAGTTTAGTAATTGTATGTTCAAAAAGGCACTACAATTATTATGGTAAGTTTAGTAATTGTATGTTCAAAAAAGCACTACACTTATTATAGTAAGTTTAGTAATTGTAAGTTCAAAAAGGCACTACACTTATGGTAAGTTTAGTAATTGTATGTTCAAAAAGCCATTACACTTATTATGGTAAGTTTAGAAATTGTAAGTTCAAAAAGGCACTACACTTATTATGGTGAGTTTAGTAATTGTATGTTCAGAAAGGCACTACACTTATTATGGTAAGTTTAGTAATTGTATGTTCAGAAAGGCACTACCATCATTATGGTAAGGTTAGTAATTGTAAGTTCAAAAAGGCACTACACTTATTATGGTAAGTTTAGTAATTGTATGTTCAGAAAGGCGCTACACTTATGGTAAGTTTAGTAATTGTATGTTCAAAAAAGCACTACACTTATTATAGTAAGTTTAGAAATTGTAAGTTCAAAAAGGCACTACACTTATTATGGTAAGTTTAGTAATTGTATGTTCAGAAAGGCACTACACTTATTATGGTAAGTTTAGTAATTGTATGTTCAGAAAGGCACTACCATCATTATGGTAAGGTTAGTAATTGTAAGTTCAAAAAGGCACTACACTTATGGTAAGTTTAGTAATTGTATGTTCAGAAAGGCACTACACTTATTGTATACTCGAACTGTCAACTGCTATTTGCTATTTTAGCGGGCTCGTTTTGTGTGCATGCGCAGTTAACGCATGACACTATGACCTCAGACGTTGAGGGCTCACTTTCGGTTCCAATACATGTAGCATGTCTTTCGTTTCTTTTGGGTCCGTTCTGTATTGTTTAGGTCCGTTCTGTATTTATTTGGGTCCGTTTTGGTCCGTTCTGTACTTTTTTGGGTCCGTTCGGCATTTTTTGGGTCCATTCGGCGTTTTTGGCTCCGTTTATGTTTTCATAACACCCGTGATTTTGGCACGTACGTAAAATAGAAAAAAAAATCTATACAGAACGTACAAGCGGATATATACGTTTTTTTTTTGTTTTTTTGTTAATTGCTTTTCTGTAATAATGTTTTTATAATACAATACAAGTCAGTAATATTTACGAACATTTTTGTTCACTATTGGCGATCCGCTCCACTAGGATTGCCCTTAAAATCAATTTTGTGTGTGTGATTTCCAGTGTTTTCACGTATTAATTCTTCTGTGATTTTTTTGGCTTGGCCTATTTCCCTCAAACTTGGCAGGCAGGTCACACCATCACCCTAGTTATTAGGTAAAATCTGAAAAAAAATTGGCTCCCGTTGCCATAGTAACAGCCAAAAATTTAGGATAACACCCCTCAGACATAGCTCATTTACTCAGCTTGAGTGCGGGCATGAAGTTGAATTTTTGATATCTTTTTTTATTACCGAGAAATTTGACTCTTCTGTGATTTTTTGGTTGGGCCGATTTGGTTCAAACTTGGCAGGCAAGTCACACCTTCACTCTAGTTAGGTTGTAAACTCTAAAAACAAATTCTGGCCCACCGTTTCCATGGCAACAGCCAAACAATTGTTTGTATACCTTCTCACTCTACAATTCTAGGATTAAGTAGCTCATTCTACTCGACTTGAGTGTGCATACATTTAATGGTTGTTTTATGTCTTTTTTCATTATCGAGAAACTTGACCTCAAAGTTGGGGTGACTTTTCACCAGCGGCTTTTAACTGCTCCGTGTTTTTTTTTTGGCTTGGCTGATTTTGGTCATACTTGACAGGCAAGTCGGACCGTCACTAATTGAAAGAAAATTCTCGCTCACTGCTGCCATGGCAACAGCCAGAAATTGATTTTTGGATACTTTCGCCCCAAATTTATTACCGCCTACCAGTCTTGTAATTACAGTGTATATGTTCGTACAACGTAAAATGAAAAAATATATTCCGCAATTCTGTAATCACAGGCTAGACGTACAACGTAATCATCAAGTATTTTTTTCGTACACTGTAAAAATGTGTAATTTTTCTCGATACGTACAAGAATTTACATCCAAATAAAAAAGTCGTAAAGAATAGACTAAGTCCAGGGGAATTACATTTTCGAAACTGTAAAACTACTAGATGACACAATTCACTGCAAAATTCCATTTTTACTGTAAAAACGTCTTTTTTCCTTGTAAATTGTGAAAAGCCCTTTTTATTTCCCGTAAAACTGTACCAGCTACCCCCCTTGCCCACCCTCTATATGATCATGTTTTTTGACTCCCGTGTGCGAAGCACAAAAGGGAGTCTTTGCAGTTACCCTGTCTGTATGTCTGTATGTATGTCACTTTTTTTGTTCCACCGTTATCTCAAGAACCACTAATCAAATTTTGGTGAAACTTGGTACATAGATGCTCTGGGATAATGCGCAGAGTTGATTAGGTTTTGGTAAAAATCTATGAATATTAATTACCTAATTTGCATGATAATTAGCTGATTTTTAGCTGTTCCAAGACTGTTCCACTGATATCTGAAGAACCACTCATTGGATTTTGATGAAATTTGGCACATGAATGCTCTGAACTAGTGCGCAGATTTGATTAGTTTTGGGTAACTATGAATATTAATTACCTAATTTGCATGATAATTAACTGATTTTAAGCCGTTCTATGACTGTTCCACTGATTTTTGAAGAACCACTCATTGGATTTCAATGAAACTTGGCACATAGATGCTCTGAACTAATGCGCAGATTTGATTAGTTTTGGGTAAAAATCTGTTAATATTATTAATTACCTAATTTACATAATGATTAATCAATTTATGGCTTTTCCACTGATATCTCAAGTACTAATCATAACATTTCAATAAAACTTGGTACATAGGTGTCATATGACACTGCACATACCTGATAGTTTTTAGGGTAATATCAGTACATATTAATTACCTAATTTGCATAATTAATTAATTTTCAGCTTTTGATATTTCGAGTACGTAGTAATGATCACGTTTCAATGAAACTTGGTACATAGTTACTTGAGGACTGTGCAGAGATCTAATTAGTTTTTGGGTAAATATTTGTGCATATTAATCACCTTATTAGCATAATTATTTAATTTTCAGCTTTTCACCTGATATCTCAAGTACTAATCATCACATTTCATTGAGACTTGTTACATAGATATTCTAGGACTGCAGAGACCTGATTAATTTTCGGATAAATAATTGTGCCTATTAATTACCTAATTTGCATAATTAGTTAATTTTTTGCTGTTCTATGGCTGTTGCACTGATGTCTAAAAGCCACTCATTGGATTTCAATGAAACTTTTAAAGAGTACCCATCACATTTCAATGAACCTATGACTATACACCATATTAGTTTTTGGTAAATATTTATGCTTCTTAATCATCTAATTAACATAATTAATACTGATATCTCAAGTATTGATCATCACATTTAAATAAAACTTGGTACATAAATGCTCTAGGACAATAGACAGTCTGATTAATTTTGGGTTAAAATCTGTTCATATTAATTCTCTAATTAGCATAATAATTAATATTTTTTTGGTTCTTATCACATTTCAATGAAACTTGGTACATTGTGCAGACATTATTAGTTTTACACTTAAATCTGTTCATATTAGTTACCTTATTTGCATAATTAGTTTTCAGCTATTCCATCAATATCTCAAGTATAAGTAATTTTGAATTAATTTTTAATGTGTCTCCAAAACTCTCAGCACACGGGAGTTCTTTCTAAGCTTTCTTTGATTTTATATTTTGGCTACGTTGCACACTGGTAAGAGATCACCGGCGTCAACATTGTTACACTGTATCAACGTAATCCCAACGCAACTTTGAACTATGAATGAACTATAAATGCTGCCTTCAATCTAGAAAATACTATCGCAAAACGGTTGGAAATAATAAATTTAACAGCAGAATACAATAAAGTGACTTCTAAAGACTGAACGTTTTTTTGGCGAACTTCGTATACGGGGCCAGGTTTTATTTATAAACTGACGTTAGCTTCACGTTCATGTCCTACCATGGCACCAGCCGAAAACATGATGTTGCTTGTTTTTGAGCGGAGTGGAGCGGATCGCCAACCAGCCTACCGGCTTGTTTTATAAACTGGTTTGGCAATTCCCACCACCAATTAGACCATGTCACAGCATTTCGGCTACTTTTCCAACAAATCCTAAATCACTCGACAATTTTGTGTACTTTACATTTGTACTATGATTACATTTTAAGTTACGATAATTGTAATGGATACATGTACACTCACAAAAATACCCCTAAAATAAGAGAAATTAGGATATAGCCTTGACAAAAAGGCATTTTTTTTATATCTGTGTAACTTTATGTGGGAATCCTGATGAAATTTAAAATTCAGTTCACAACGGTTTTGCAATATTAGAGGCTGTGAACTTGTCCATGGAGACTGCAAATTAATAAATACTGTATTCACTGACATTTATTTTGTTTCCACAGTATCTTTTTCTTACTGGTGTGGCTACAGTGACTGTGAAGTGTTTTTGTTTTGTCGATTGTTGTCGTTTGTTTTGTGTTCTTGGAATTTTGTAAAAAAAAATCAACAACGGTTAAATAGGTATGTTATTTCCATTTTGCAGTATATCGTAAACAGTACCTGTATACTTTGTTATCCAGCATAAATATCAGATTGTTCGGAAGAACGAGGTTGTAAATTTCGTTCATTAATGTTGTAAGATCCCTTATAAAAATATAAGGGTTCCTGCATAGTGTACCTGCTCAGCACCAGATAGCTATCGGGAACCTTCCAAATTAGCTATGCGGGAAAGTATCAGGAAGGTTCCCGCTTTATGCGGCAAGGTTCCTGCTTTATGCAGCAAACCATTTTAAAAATGGACTATGCGAGAAAGAATCAGGAAGGTTTCAGCTTTATGCAGCAAATTATTTTGAATAGGGACTATGCGAGAAAGTATCGGGAAGGTTTCAGCTTTATGCAGCAAACCATTTTGATGAAAGGACTATGCGAGAAAGCATCGGGAAGGTTTCAGCTTTATGCAGCAATGAG
Organism: Saccoglossus kowalevskii; assembly: GCF_978046115.1. Classification (NCBI taxonomy): domain Eukaryota; kingdom Metazoa; phylum Hemichordata; class Enteropneusta; family Harrimaniidae; genus Saccoglossus; species Saccoglossus kowalevskii. The sequence goes on along the minus strand of NC_140650.1, from coordinate 10,338,373 downwards.
ATTTTATAAAAGGACTATGCAGAAAGTACTGGGAACTTTCTTGTACATTCTGACATCGTCAAAATGCATCCAGCTGTATACTGGGGTTTGGTGAACAACAAATTAACTGCAAGATAAATATATTGCCAAAAAAATATTTTATTGAAAAAGACCAGTCAGTTACTAAATAAAAAAAAGGCACTAATTGGTCTCCTGTGTGTTGTTTCCTCTCATGCTGTTGAGGTGAGCTCTTTTCATGGAGCAACACTTCTGGTTCACCAATGTAGTTATGTCCCTATCTGCCATTTTTAGATGACTACAGGCATACTCTACAAATAAAGAGAGAAAACCTAATGGTAAAATTTGAATATGCAAGAATCAATTGTTTTGTAACATGTATCATATACCTGATATTGCATGTGAAAAGGTTTCAAAAATCATTATAATGCCAATTTTTTATAGCCAATCTATCTATATACTTACTAATCAATGCATCTATGGTTATATTTTCCGCCAGTTTAGTTCTGTTCATACCACTCAACTGCTCTGGTAGAAAAAACCCATCTATCATTTTTTTCATAAAAAGTGATGGAGAATCGTTTCTGCATTTAGATGTGACTGTTGATAGCCATAAGCTTTGTACACATAAATTGGTACTCCCCAGCCTCTCAAACCCTAATGGTGGATCGGTCCCTAGGGCTACAAATTCCTGAAAGAATCATATAATACAAATTAAAAGTGTTAGTTGTTTTTGTATATTCTAGCTAACAAACCAATCCTTCAAAATTTATTTCAGAATAATTTGTGCGTAGCACAATGTATACGACAGTATAAAATATGGTATGTGTTTTGCACTGGTTGTCATTTAAGATGGTTATACATGTAGTCACTCTATTGTTTAGACACTCAAGATGTCTAACAATTAGGAATACATATGGTGTGTATTATGTATGACATTCAAATTCTGTGTCACTATCACACCAGATACAAGACTTTAGGCGATATAGCTTCTGAAGGATAAACACACAGAAAACAACCACAATCTATTAGTAACCATCTTCATCCAAGACTAAAAATGTTATATGCTTACATGTGGTGATGCAGGAATCTGTACACCAAGCACTGGTACATAGTGTTTAGGAGTGTGAGAGATGCTAGTAGATGAATATAAAGCTGAAAGAAAAAGAATATGGTATTGAACATATTTTTTTTTATATATTACAATTGCACACATATGAACAATATTTCAATACCTTTACAACAGGGAGCAATAAAGCCATCAGGGAGATTCAGATCATTAAACTTAGGAGACATGTGCTAAAAACCATGAAATCATTACAAGCACATAAAGAAGCACTTATTTACCTTTTGAAGCCTTCAATTCTTGGTATTTAATTTTTATATGATGATAGTCCATCTCTGTTTTCTGAAGCTTTTCTTGCATGCTTTTCAGTTGTTTGTCTTTTAAAAGGCATTCAGCACACACATCAGAATTTCCAAGTAGAGTTAGGAAAGATGGGCTGGTATTGGTGTGTTCATTGAGAGAACTGAATTGATGGTCAGGAGCGTAATTGTAACATTGGTCAGGATAGGAAATGTAATGTTGGCCAGAAAGTGGTCTGCTGTACTCCTCAAGGGGTGGTGATTTGTCATGTTGGTTGACAGATCTGTCATTGGTTGCAATCAGTTGGTTAGTAGGGCATCTGTGATGTTGGTTGGAAAAGGATCCATCATGCTGATTGTGAGGGTAGTTGTTGTATTGGCTGGGAGGGGGACTGTCATTTAGGTGGGTGGGTGATCTACTATAATGTTGATTGGGAGGGGGGCTGTCCTGTTGGTAGGTGGGGGATCTACTGTCACATGGGTTTGGAGGGGGTCTATCATGTTGGCGGGTGGGGGATCTACTGTCATGTTGGTTGGAAGAGTACCTGTTGTGTTGGCTGAGGAGAAACCTGCTATGTTGGTTGGAAAGGGAACTGTCTTGTTGGTCTGGATGGGCTTTGTCATACTGGTTGAGAGGGGTCCTATCACTATGTTTGGGAGGGGACCTGTCATCTTGGTTAGGTGGGGATCTTCTGTTTTGGTCTGATGTTCGTACATCGATAAGATCACCAAGTAGCACCTTTGCCTGGTCTTGTGATGCCTGTTTTTTGGCTTGAGTTGCTCTTTTTTTTTCTTTAGCTTCTTTCGACTCTGGTGACGAAAAAGGTTTTATCATTACAAACATAGTATTATTCTGTGCTACTGAACTGAGCAAATTAAGCTAAACAAAACAGCATTTTCAATAAACAACATGCACTGTATAAAATGTACCACAAGAAAATCCATAAAACTGTAGTGTACAACTATAGTGTTGTTTTCTAATTAAGGTAGAGATATATCAAAACTGAAAAAAAAAAACATCAATAATAAATTTAACATTTAATCAGCTGTCGTACCCAGTATATCTGTATGTTGTTACCATACCCAGGATACTCAAGTTTCGAAAATCTTTTTTAGGGAGTGGGCATCTAGCAGAACACCCTCCCACATCTAAAAATTATCTTAATTACAATGTTGGTTCACCATGTGCTCGTTTAGGGAAATATTAAGTCTTTGAGAGAAGAATAATGATCGTAAAGTACAATATTATTATTCCAAAAATGCAATCTTACCTTTTGTTTCTTTTTCTTTAGATGTTTTAGTGCTAACTTTATTTTTGCTAGTTGTCTTAATGTTCTTTCTCTTTTTCCTTGGACACTCTGAAGGTGCAAGACAAATCAAAAGAAAATCAATTTAATATGTTTTACCATAAAAGCCATAAGCCTTGTCTTGGAATTAAAGTGATATCCTACGTAGATAATATACTAACATTGTAGGAAATTGTTAATATGTATACATTTCTTTTCAGAAGTTCCATTGATTTGAAAGTCGGTAAGTTCTCAAAAGCGTGATTGACAACCAGATCAACACAGTGATTGGACAATGCAACAAAGCTCTCAAAAGGATTTAAGTTTAAATAATTTTGCAACAACTTTTAAAGCTACATTGATGTTTGTACATTTGACTTGACTATGCGCTTCAAAAATGGCTATCGCTGTAGCAGCTGGCAATTAATTTACCTGAAAAAAATGAGAATTTCGCACTAGTCCATAACGGGCAAGTAATATCATTACCTGCAGTTTCCTCTTCAGAAGATCTGTCTTCTTCATCCACAAAATCAGCACGCTGTTTATTTTTGCGTTGTCTTTTACCAGAGTTTGGTGTTTCATGACTGATTCTAACGATTCTAATTGATGACAATTTTTTTGCCAACTTCACCAGTTTTGATTCACTAGCACCTAATGTTAATGAATATAATTTATATGAATTACTGAAGTGTCTGCTTGCAACAAATATATCAACACAAGCCTCAAAGTTACAAAAGCTGCAGGTACTCAAATAAACACCCAAGTATGTGACAAATAAATCAAATCTAGCATACGGCACTATATATTTTGTATACCAACTTTTTCACTTAGTATAAATGGTAATTAATAGAAATATGAGCTGATTTAACGATTCATGCCTGTTAAAACAACCAGTGCTGATACATTGTGTAATAATAGTTTGAATCACGTTGGTTCTGAACCATGATGAATCCAAGCGGAGAGAAGATATGAAGTTAAAATCAAGCCTTAATTATTATAGATAATTCAAAACTAGCTTGAAAAATTAAAAATATCTTCAGTCAATAAATAACTTTAAAGGAGCACAGCTAAAATTCAGAGCAAGATCATGTACTCTTGGGTTGGCATATGAAAAAAGAAAATGGAAAAATAATAGTGAAGATGACATAATTTTTCCATGTTATGAAAAAAGTCGAAGAAACCCTTGAACATTTTATTTTGCAATGTCCAAATTTTAAAATAAAAAGGGACAACTTAATGTGTGAAATAAAAGAAATGTTATTGAAGATGAAAAAACAAATTTGTCTGATAACTTATATGATATTTTGCTTGATCTATAACAGCATTTCCTGTACATAATAAATAAATAAAAAAATAAATAAATAAATCACTGAACATTAATGACAAAGCAAACAGGATTTACTAAATGTTCTTGTGTACTAAAATTCTCATTGACATCAGTTGTAGTATTAGATTTTCAGTTAAACTGAAATGAATTAAATAAACAACAGAAAAATACATATATAACTTTACACATAGACAATGTTTTTGTTTTTTTACACAACCATTTCTAAGTTGTCTCATTTTAACTATGATGAGATAATTGAGTTGTAGAATTACACAGTTGGGGACATTATTTAGTAAGAATTTGTGGCATTGTTGCATTAAATAATACTCAGAGTATACATAAATAAACCATTACGTAATAAGCCATTACGTTCTATTACATGACGCCTTCGGAAAATTAAACAAATGACAATTTTAGTTCAGTCAATAATAAAATTTCGAAATTAGTTTAGACGTCATTGATTTACCCAGCACTTTTACAATGAAGAAACAGAAATGGTAACAAAAAACGCACATTTTAATATTCCAATGTTATTTACGATGTAAAAATTATTAGTCTGAGGGAGAACAGTCGAAGGCAAACTCTTTATCACCTCGTTGTCGAATGTGTTCGATCGTACGCAAACTCTCGATTTGACCCAGGAGATTTGACCTACAACAACGTCTGTTGACCTGATAGGTCAAGTCTGTTATTAACCAATCAGAATGATGGGTTGTACCGACGAAATTCTCCGGGAATTCCCGAAGGCATTTCGGTAAGGCAATGAAGAAGAAGCGATGTCGAAGTACGATCTGTTGAAATTGATTTTGACGAAAAATGGCACGATGTAGAAACAAATTGTAATTAAAAAATATTGCAAGGTAAACTGAAATTTTAACAGGTCATTGTCGATGGGTATATGTAGTTTTCGCATTGGCAGCAGTCGATATTTACGCTGTATTATATAAATTTGGGTACTGGTATTCGGAAAAGTCAGACGATGTCTAGGCAGTCATAATTTAGAAGGGTTGGGCGCTAAGACGAACTTTATCCCAAAATAAAATTTCCCGAAAGTAGGCTGGGCGCTTAGTTGAGCATAGGTGCTAAGTCGGACTAGTACGGTAAAACAGATTACCAAACATATAATCTACAAATAATTATATTGCTATCTAAAAATAAACGAGAAATAATACATAAAACTATTACTATCCACTAATTCAAAACAAAAACAAACGATGTAGATATTATTCAGGCTTTTAACGTTGTACCAAAACTGTAATAACTAAAATCAGAATATAAAAAATCACCTTACCATGCGTTACAAAAACCGCATCGTACTTCTCTTTTCCGTACATTGCCTGGAAGGCATCGCCAAACAGAAGGTCCTCTAAACTGTCTTCATGGTGCAAACAATCCTTCCTGGGTATCACACCAAACTGCTTATCTATCGTCCAAAAAACACATGCAAAGTCTGTTCCCGGACTCTTTATCAATTTCAGCGATTTCTTTACATCTGGGTGATCAGATTCTAGGTTAAAACCCATTATCACAAAATGTACATGTACACCGACCTATAAATCGTGAAGGAATTGCCGCAAAATGCCGAAAATTCTGACGTCAATGCCTCGTTTTCAGTTTGCTACAAGGTTTAACAGCGCGTGTTTACGCCAATGCGTACGTGCCGACAGGTGCCAATGACAAATCGTAATAGTAGTTTATAAATAAATAAACGCTGCTCGGACTGATAAGTATGATATATTGAAGATAATATTTGGTAATCGTAGTCCTAAATAACTATTAAAAATAGCTAGACGTTTCGAGCAATGGCTCTTTATCGATAGCACAGAAGCAAGTGCACTTGCACTATGCTATCGATAAAGCACTTGCTTCTATGCTATCGATAAAGAGCCATTGCTCGAAACGTCTAGCTATTTTTAATAGTTATTTAGGACTACGATTACCAAATATTATCTTCAGGTGCCAATGACGTCAGGTTCCGCGTAAATACGCAGGGTTAGAACGTCAAAACTTGGCTCCTACAGGGTGAGTACAAACGTCTGCATTTTTTTTTCCTATAGCATTAAGGCCATGCTGATTTGGTTTTTAACTTATTGTGAGATTATATGCAACATTTTCGTGAATGTATACAAGAATAACGCACCAATATTTTTGCTGATTTTATCACTAAACTTGGTGCTAAAAAGCTGTACCAAGCAGACGGCTATATATACAGTTACCGCTTTACAATCCACTAACTGTACTTCGATGTTACGATTGACAGTTTACGTAACCGTAAAATCTACACATAGTATTGTTATTATTTAACCTATTTTAGCAACAAATACATATTTCAGATTTGTTTCCAGCTCAAATACATTTGACTGTTCAATATAAATATTACTTTTTTTATTTTCAGACTGTTGGTACATCAAAATAGAAAATCTAAATCAAAGAGCGCGTACGTCACCGTTTGTGTAGATCTGTGAGACATTTTAGGTGCTTCTGGCCGTGCTAACAAGCAAGTTTTATTTTTTTCGAAAGAAAAAAAATCTCGCTTCAGACCAGCCCAGTCAAGGTCTTAGTTAGAAACTATTATTACGTGAACTATCTATTGATAAAAGACTAGGTAAGTTTAACTACATTTAATACACTAGTATTTTCTAAACAAGTTTATTATCATCCCATTTACAAATATAAGTAGTGCTGCGATGTTTGGTATACAAGTATAGTACTCATTTCACCCAACTTTTTATCGCTTTTCAATCAACCACTTATCGCTTAACTTCCAGCCGCACGGTCTTTTCCGACCGGAAAACGGCCAAATTTTAATCGCCTTTTTACCACTGCTCGCTTATTGAAAACGCCGACCGCTCGCCCAATCCACTGGTCGAAATGGTTGTTTTAATGTTAAATTCTGAAAATACAATTAATGTTAACTATTATTAAATTCTGTTATCGTTCAAGAACGTTCTAAATGTAGGATGGAAGTGTGACTGTGGATAAGTTGAGAGAAACCAATAGTTTCATGGTAAAAAATAGTCTGTGAATTTAGCAGTGTTCCACGACATGCTGATGGAGTGGGACTGTGTGTTCCGTTTGTACCCAGGGCCGCTTGCTTCTTTCAATGACGATTATCGAGACAATTACGTGAAAAAGGCATTGCTAACTTGTTTTGACAGAGAGCAGAGAAACAATGTTGGTTTATTCCAAAAAATAACGATGCCATAGCCAAGTAGGTAAAATTCGACATTACATTTTCAAAATTAAGTCACGATCATTGGCTGAGCTCGATCAAATGTTTTCGAGTAAAAACGGACTACATACCGCGAAAGTCAGAGCTTACATTGCATAATTATTTTGTTGAGCTTCAGAAAAAAAGAAATTTAGTTGTAGCCGTTAATATTTGGTTACTAATCGACTAACAATTTGAAAATCATATTCTTTCTTGTTTGTTTGTCACACTTTTTGTTTTGTTTTTAGCTTTATTACCTTCTACATGTGTAGAGACCAAAAAAGAAATGTCAAATTTTCTTTAACGTTGTGATAAAGCAATATTCTATTCTATTCTTCGGTACTGAAAATCATCGACCCTCGTCTGCTTTATCTATTTTCCCAACTTGCAAAGAAAACTGATTCGCCGTGGACATGAGTATATCTCAGACTATTTTTTTTTGAACTGAGGTCTAATTGTACCCCTTTTTCAAAATATGCCGAGGTTTCTCGAGTGAATAACTTTGAAGACTGTCCCAGCAAAACAAAAGACTACTTGAGTCGACACCGGAGTTGGGATTGTACGACTACCCTTCATTGACAACTGCAACGCTTTGTTACATCATTAATTGGCTGGTTTAATTATTTGGGTTGTCAGCCCTCAAATTACTGAACATTATCTCCATAATTACTATCAATGTTTGTCCTGTCTCGGCTGATTGAATGACAGATGTCGGAACCGATGCCCGTTCTAAACCTAGTGTAGACATGGAGGTAGAAACCAAGGCGTTCGACATTCCAAACATTTTTTTTACCAGAACACGGTTTATAGACATTCTAATTAAAGTCTGTCCGTGGTTTATAGCTCCTGTCTATCTTGAAGTTACGTAATCGTTTTGCGGGACTTGGCTTTATTCTCGTATATTCTAAGATGGCGGCGTTGTCGTTAACTAAGGTTGCGAAAATCGTGAGAAATGGTTGAAAAATAAACTACAACGAAGACAAACTGACCAATATTTCTGTCGAGGGAACATTAGGTTTTAGTTTACCTTTGGAGGTATTTTGCTTGAGGTAAATCTACATGTTTTTGTTGTTTTCTGACCAGTTATATAAGTCGGCAGTTTTTTGCCATTTTTATCATTTTGCTTCACAGTAATGATGTGTATATAATTGACAGACGCATCATGAATTTTCAAGGTGAATGTTCCGGCGAAGGAATATCCGAACGGAACAACACCGTGCAAGCGGACGATGTGACAGACGCAGTAAAATACCTTTCGGGACCAAGTCATATCTAAGTCAAAGGGTCAGATTGCGTATTTGAACTTTTGACGGCTATTCAACGTCTATGAAAACCGGAAAGACAGCATTAAATCATGTAAACCTCGAAAAATCTGTTTAGTAGTCTGAATTTTAAATGCGTGCGAGCGAGCGTTTGCGCGGTCGAGAATAAAGCAGAAATTATCCGGTCGAATTCAACAAGCGGTCGCAATATCAAGCGAAAAAAAGTGATTGAAAAGCGGAAGTGGATGGGAAGTTGGGCGAAATGAGTGGTGCTATGAAATTTGTAACAAGAAGACAAAAATTGCTATTGCCATATAAACACCTTCGCTGTGAGAGTTAATATTTAATCGTACAGAACATCGATTGTTCAGTATAATAAACTTTAAGGATGGTTACATAATATCAATGTTTTGAATTGTTTAATCAAGCTTTTAATGTTTTTCACAGTTGGCTAATGGATCGTAAACGGCGTTTCAACTCTTCAGGGGCCGTACGACCAATAAAATATAATAAATGTTATATGCCGGAGGTCGCTTCAACCATAAACCTAGAGACTTGTCAAGATGGTGTGTGCAATCCGGAAAAACAACCCACTGACACTAATAATTTTCCTGAACATGATATATTGGAAAAGATGCTGCACTCTTCAATTACATGTCGACACCCACCTGGAAATCACCTGGAAATACAGAGAATAATTTGCACACTGTCCAAGTAGACTGTGACCATAAATCTGATGAATGCTATGAAAAAAGTGGTGGTGGTGGTGGTGGGGATGATGATAGTGATGATGGTGATAGAACTCCACAAACTGATGGATGTGAGCCAAGCCTTGGAACAAATAAAACATCAGAAAAGCCAATTTATAGAGGTCATAATATGTCGATTTCAGTTAGCATGCTGCTAATTCTGATGTACACAGTTAACCATTCTGTCAGCGGAACCCAACTCACAGACCTCTTGACATTGATTAGTTTACATTGTCTTGAGACACATCCTGGTTTAAAGAGCCTTTATAATTTCAAGAAGTATTTCTCAGAAATTGACTCTCCTTTAGTTAAGCACTACTTTTGTTCACATTGTTTGTCACCTGTTAATATAAATCAAGTCATGTGTGGAAACAGCTTATGCCTCCGCGATCTGACAGCTGTGAAAGCAAAATCCTACTTCCTGGAAATTCCTATTGAAGCACAGCTACATAATCTTTTTGGCCGACAGTCCTTTGTGAATTCACTGAAACACAGATTTACACGCTTAAAAAAAGGTGAAAACTGTATTGAAGATATTTATGATGGCCAGCTATATACCAACTTATCAGATAAGGATGGGCCACTATCTAGCAAATACCCATACAATATATCATTTATGTGGAATACTGATGGAGTGCCAGTGTTTAAAAGCTCTAAATATGCCATATGGCCGATGTATTTGGCAATTAATGAGCTCCCCCCAAAGGTCAGGAGACTCAAAGAAAATATGATTTTCTCTGGGTTGTGGTTTGGAGAACACAAGCCGTTTATGGAAAGTTTTTCTATCCCCCCTTACCGTAGTTTACAAAGTCTTGAGTCAACTGGTATTGATGTTCTGATAAATAAGAAAACTGTAAACATCAAAGCATTCCTTCTTTATGGAACTGCTGATTTGCCTGCCAAAAGTTTAATGCTGAACTGCATGCAATTTAATGGGCACTTTGGTTGTCCAAAATGCTTACAGCCAGGTGAAACTCACAAAACTAGCAAAGGTGGACATGTTCACGTCTTTCCATATGATAAAGAGAACCCACTCAGAAACCCTCGATTGGCTAGTGAATCCCTCAAACATGCCATGGAAGCAAGTGCTGCAGGAACCCCTGTAAAAGGAATTAAAGGCCCTTCTTTTTTAATGGGATGTAGGCATTATGATTACGTTAGGAGTACAGCAATAGATTATATGCATTTAGCATTGATGGGTATATCAAAACGCTTGCACAATTTATGGCTTTCTTCTTTGTATTCTTCAGAAGAGTATTCCTTGACCAGTTCTCTTGATTTGATTGATGATCGACTCTTGAAAATTAAACCACCTTCAGTAATTTCTCGGATTCCAAGAGCGATCAGTTCTCATTTCAAGTACTGGAAAGCATCTGAGATGAGATCCTGGCTGTTTTTTTATTCATTCCCAATCTTGGCAGACTTGCTACCATCCCTGTATTTTTATCATTATGCAAGTTTTGTTGAAGGCATATTTATTCTTTGTAAAGACAGTATTACTGAGGATGATATCAGACAAAGTGAACTGTTGTTGCGCTATTTTGTTCTGATGTTCGAACCATTATATGGGCTCAAGCATTTTACATTGAACCTACATTCTCTTCTCCATTTGCCAATGTGTGTTCGAGATCTGGGTCCTCTCTGGGCATATTCATGTTTTCCATTTGAAAACCTCAATGGCAACCTTTTGAAGTTATTCCATGGAACTCAGCATGTTGATTTGCAGATTGTTGGGTCTGTCAATATACTGCAAACAATTCCACAAATGATTGAATCTGTTTCAGGTACAAAGGAGCAATCCTTTCTTCAAGGAATGTGCAAAAATGTATCTTTTGTGAAGCCATGTGGTAATGTTCAGAATGATGAGTTTGTTCGTCCACTGGGTCGCGGCTATTCAAAGACTTGCCTAATGAACTCATGTGTAAGGTTATAGACTGTCTTGGCTGGAGGCCAAAGAAATTGGTGTACCATGGTCGTATATTCCTTCATGGTCAGGTAATTCATTCACGAGATTACACACGAGTGAAAGCTAGAAACTCTTACTGTGTTAAGTATTTTGACAGCCAAAACAATATTGTTCGATTTGGATTAGTTGACTTTTTTGCTATCCCTCACTGTTGGTGTAAGAATGAACAAAACTGTGTTTGCACCGTCAAATCAATTTTGGCATGCATATGTCGTCTTGAGTCAGAGCAACGATCAAAAATCCTTGCATTTGCTGGGTTGGAAAATTTCCTCAACATTACACTGAGCCACATACACCCGTGCAAGTCTGAGAGTAGGAACATAGATCTGATTCAAATTAATAATATTTTAGGTCTGTGTGTAAATGTTTCAGTCAACAATGTTAGTTATGTATGTGAATTTGGAAATATGGTGGAGTGTGATTAGATTCACAGATAATTTGTTCAAAATTGGAATTATATCTTGCATATCACTTGTGCAATCATTTTCAAAAATGTATTTAGTAACTATACATATACTGTCTACAGTTCTCGGGCCTGATAAAGAATCACTTTTCAAATGCTGTAGGTGTTTTTAATGAAATGCCGAGAGACTGTTATAGCATGTAACGCCCTCATGCGACATTACCTGGAAATTGCCCGGTGATGTTCCTGTTGAGACTTGTCACTCAAACTACTTCCTTGGTGACTCGTTTCTCTCATGATTGGTTGATCGGTGTATGGCATAGTTTGAGTGACAAATCTCCGCAGGAATGTCATGCCATGAGGGCGTTTCATGCTATAAAAGTTACTCGGGCCTTACGGCTCTCGCTTGAAAAACCTTCGGCATATTATTAAAACGCCCAAGGCGTTTGAAAATAAGTTGCTCTTTATTAGGCCCGAGAACTGTTGACAGTCTAAACTATACAGTGCACATGTATTTATTTGGATTCTAAGGGACACAAAATTCTGTTGGTAGTATCAAAACCAAAATTCACATGAAGGAATTTAGATAAATTGAATATTTGTCACAAAGTAAATATTATTTTTTGGGAAAGTTGAAACAACAATCAAATTGAACTCAATTTCCAAACAAAATATTTTTATATTATTAACGATGGTTTCAAATAAAGCATTTCAAAAGTGTATCACATTTGAACATGGCTTTTGGTACTATATAGTTATTTGTGTCTCTCAGAATTGCATAATATAATAGAAACAACCCCTCCTCCCCCCCCCCCCCGAGACACCTAGGGGTGTATTTCATAAATGCAATTGCATTTAGTCCAGTGTTGCACACACATTTATAGCAAATCTGTAGTCAAGAATAATTACAGTTATTGTTGTAAAATAAATCCAGTTTTTGTTGCCGTAAATTTTAAAAGGTTTAAATAAAATTTATCATTAATGCAACACATATTTGTGATGATGATTATTTTACTCTTTAAATTGTTCAAAGGGTGCTTGTGCAAGTCGGAAGCTAGAGTGAAATTGCATAACTTCTTATTTTATTGGTATAGTACAAAAATAGCTGGCATCTTGTCCCATAGAATTCAGATTTTATTGGCACCTTCTCGCATAGTATGAAAATAGTTGGCACCTTCTCGCATATAATTCAGATTTTATTGGCACCTTCTCGCATAGTATGAAAATAGTTGGCACCTTCTCGCATATAATTCAGATTTTATTGGCACCTTCTCGCATATAATTCAGATTTTATTGGCACCTTCTCGCATAGTATGAAAATAACTGACACCTCGCATAGTATTAACACTATGCAAGAACTAAGCAGCTAGCCGCATAAAGCTGCTTAGTTTTTGTTGCATAGTATTTCTATGCGAGAACCTTCCCGGTTAGTTCCCGGAAGGTACCAGGAAGGCATCGGGAAGGTTTTATCAAAGTTTCATTTTTATAAGGGATGACGCTTTCTCAGGGGCCTTCAGAGTCCCATGTTGACTATGTCCCGGTCCCTTTACTCACTTGTTGTCAGCGTCTGAGTGGTATATACAAAATACGACCAAGTAAACGTCAGAATATTAAAAAAACAGAAACCTAAAAATCAGTTGCCCATTCCAAGAGAGCCGCAAAACCAAAACAATCTCTCGGCCGTCGCCGTCCACAGCAGCGATATGATTTTACACATCGAAATTGAGAATCGCATGTGTAGACATATTGCATAGAAATGAACACTTTATACATCTATCCCGGCCAGCAATCGAATCATCAATCTTCATGAGTGATGTAACTGGCATTTCCATCTTTTTGCTTCTATTCCCACTATCCTAAAACGCTCAAGTGAATGTTGTCAAATTCGCGAGTGTGCGTATTTTCGTACAGTGGCGTAAATATTGCTACAATCAAAGACGCGCTGAACAGAAAGTCAATTCTGGGCTAGTACCATTGTCAAATTCTGGGGAGTAGATCACTCGAAACAATAGAAACCGTCCGATCCGAGACCTGCGTTCTTGAAAATCGAGTCTTATCGCCCTTGCGTTTCCGAGCAAAAAAACGTTGAGGCCAAAAATGGCCGATTTTCGCCCATTCTTCAATGAATTTTTCATAATTTAGCTAATTCAATCCAGCGGTTAGATAGAGTATTTATTAGAGACGCCCGGAGAACCAAAATTTAGGACGTAAATCGCTCCGGCGACTAAAAATCGGCGGAAATGGCCAAGGGGGTGAGGGACTGCATTTCAAAAACATATTTTATATATAATGTTCTTACATTGACAAGAGAAAATAAATTGCATACTTTTGTTTTCACGTGAAAAGTAGCACCAGCTTTTAAAATATCGAATTGCTGGCGTTTTACAATTATCTGGGCTCTTTACTTTATTACTCAGAGCCCACAATATTGAGTCCATTTTCATAAAGGTTGCCTTTTCCTAATATGTATGTCAATTTGGGTATAAAGTGGTTATTCTAAAAAATGGACTATGTTTACACAGATTCTCTTCTGCTTTGGTACTAAGATCTGCTTGCGTAACCTGATCGTTTCTCCTTTTTTTATCACTTTCTAATGACATCTTGCTAGCTTCACGGAGCTTATGGTAATTACTGATAGTGTGTCGTCAAAACTTTACATTTTCGACTTCTTTTTAAAAAACGTATACGTAAATCGTATAGTTTTGAAACTTTCTAGAAATTTACCTTAGGTTGTCCCCCCCCCCCTCAGATTTGTTTCATGGCGATAACTACAATTCTCAATTTTTAGTGAATATTTTTGGTAAAATATCTCAGATTTGTTCATTTTGTGACGATATCTTAATTTGTCTAATTTTAGTGAATATTTTTGTCCTTTTTGACAAAAACAAACGTATGTTCAACTTTTTCTTGAAAGCCGCTAACCCGATTGCTTTGCTACGGACCTTGGATGGACCTCCCCTACTTTGTTCATTTTGTACGTGACGATATCATCAGTTTTCTTATTTTGTTTAAAACTATATTTTAAACTTTTTTGAAATCTGCTCAATTACTTTGCTACTTTATATATAGGTACCTTGGGTGGACTGTTGACAGATTTGTTCATTTCATGACAACAACATTGTTGTGGATAATTTTGTCACTTTTCACATTTCTTGAAAACAGCTTAACTGAATAGTTTATTAATGTAAGTGCATTCCTTGGGTTTACCACCATAAGATTTTGCAACAGTGTCTTCAGTCTGCTTCTTAGTTTGGATCAAATTACTTTCAGAGTATGCAGCGGAGCTATATCAACCGTACAATTTTCATTCATTCAATTTCTGACAACATATTTTTTATATTCAGTATAAGTTTGTAACTTGCAAGTCAAATGTGATGGTGTAATAAAGAAAGATTTTTAATACATATTCAATGTTGACGTCACACAACCTTTATTTACTTACGGCTAATATATACATACACTTATACCCACTATATAAATTACCACTTTTGCCGCATAGTTGCCACAAAATTATGTTTACTCTGTGTTGTGGCAATGTTGCCACAAATATCTAAGTAGTTGCCAGAATGATTCCTGCTACTGGCAATGATCGGCAACCAGTTGCCAGAATGTTCTGGCAATCAAATATGCTTGCGCTATGGTTGCCATAAACGTGCGAACTAGTTGCCAAAAAAAAACAGTTTGGTAAGGGTACTGTGGGCGTAATTAAGGTGTTGCTGGGGCGTTTGGGGGTAATACCTATTTTTCCCACAAGTCCATATGCAGCAAGCTCTACCTTTGTTGCTAGTCTACATTGTATTCCTCTCATATAGAATAATTGAGTGCTAAAGAAATGTACATATTACAAGCAAGTCATTGTTTATAATGGACTCAGTCATCAACAATAAAAGATGTAAACATAATTTAATTAAATGTTGAGGACTATTCAGTATGTTGAATATCATGTTTATATGGGGCAATTAAATTGACAAATACGTTGAATAACTTGAATAATTCTCATATTGTACACATTTGTATATCTACACATAAACGAGTAGGACATTTTGAATCAAATAACAAAACAAAATATGTGTGTTGTACATATCAAGTTTGAATGAAATCGGCCCAGTCATGCCTGAGAACGTCAAAGGTCGTCAAAATACAAAACAAACTGCCATGCCCAAGAAATGATGATAGATGCATGCACTGATGAATACACACAGACGGAAACCAAAATGCAAGTCTCGCTCCAGATTTCGTGATAAGTAGTCAGTTATAAAATTATAATTAATTGTTGACACCCACAAATTCATTTCTTGATGGCAGACCTTTAACATCAACCATATACAAATAATGAAGGGCTCTAGCAATCACATATGCATCACTAAATTTCTCCAAAAATTCAGCAGTAGCATAGAAGATAAGGCTTGTGTCAGATGCTTTTGCAAGGAAATAATTTATCAGCATCTTTTGAAAAAAGTAGCTTTATACAAATATCGTCGTACTACCTATAAATTTAATTTGAAAAATAAAAAATATATTAGTACAACTTGCGATTTAAAAATTCTTCTTGAAAACGGTTAGCCCAATTGCTTCGATATTCAGTTGTTATTTGTGATAGACAGTTGCAAATAGCATTTTTTAACTATACAGCAGAGCTATATCACCCAACAGCATGTTTGTTTGCTACTTGAATTTGATCACACAACAACCTGCATTTCATGTGCATACTCTCTTTTAAACTGTTTCACATATGTCTATTCTCCCTGCAGTTTCTGCACTTGAAAGAACGCAGTCTGAAAAGGTTCCATGTTTGCTTGCTAATTTACTCGTTGCTATTCTTCCTGAGCATAAAAATCCTCCATCTAGCAGCCATTCCATTCAAATGTTTGAATGGACTCCTATCATTCTTGTACATCTGTACTTTCCTGTGTCTTTCGAAGTACTCACCACCCCGTAAGGTTTTCATCAATTTACGTTTCTCTTCTGGATCATCAGAATGATTTGGGACATACTTGTGCAAATATGTCACCACTATACTGTTCATTTTTTCCCAAGAACTCCTAGATGTACCCTTGCATGTGAAATATTCCAGCCACCTACACTGTTTAATACATGTAGATTCGCCAACATATTTCATGATGTGCACAGCAGCAACCTTGATTATCCGATGTGGCCAGATGAAATGATGGTAATGTTTGTTTGGACGAAAATCATAGGCCAGTGATTCACAAATGAAATGAAACAAATATTTAGTTCCAAAAATGTAAATGTTTATTGTGTGTATATAATGAACACAAATTATCTCTCAAGACACAAAACAATAACTGCAAAAATTCTAAAATGTTATTAGTGTCTTTGTATAACTATAACTATAACTGTATAACTGGCCTCCTGCATTCAGTATCATTGATCCTATTGCCTCAACTTTTCATTTTTATTTCGCTGTTGTGAAGGATCCTGTACTGAAATTTCCAGAAACTACAGAAGTCGTAGAGCTCTTTCTTGAAAATCATGAAGGTCATTGTCTGTTCACCCCAGGTCGTTTTTTCCGGAATTCACAGTAAACATCACCATAAATTACCTCAGTGAGAACACCACCCACAGAGAAGTGATTAGAACTAATTGCAGATTTCCAGTAGCCAAAATCTTTGTCAGCATAACAGGAGTCTGGACTGTATAAATAAGTATAACAGTTTGGGTATGTAACCTGATCAGCAAATACAATTGTTGGTTTTCTTTAAGAAAGGGTTTCACATATCAAGGACTTTAGCATCAGTGTCACTGTGGTATGTTTGGTTATTTTATATTTTATCATTGTTGTCACTATCAAATATATTGAAAATTTAATTGCACTCATATTTAGCCAATTGTGACCATTTCATCACTGTAATGTTGATTAAATTATTTAATTCCTAAAAAGCAGAATTGTTTGAAATGACATATAAACAGACTCAGTTACATTTAAATCAAAATAAGGATCGACTCTTGAACTTAAATATTGTACCATTAACACTCAATAACAGACAAAGTTCAAATTTTATTAGCTAAATCCTGTTTTACAAGGAGCCATTTAAATTATTACATTAAAGTACAATACAGAAAATAAGCTATAAAGCTATATACAAGCAACAATTACATTAGAATATTTTAAAAATTTACCAGTATTTTGTGAAATATACTGAGAACATAACTTAAAACCAGCAAACGTATCGTGATTACGCACTTGCTGGGGAGAGAGTTCCATTTTCTGACAACTAAAGTAGTGAGAACTTGTGGCTAGATGGGACCCTAAAGTCACACTTGAAACTATGTCAAATGAGTGCATTTAAATTTATATTTAAATTTTGAAATAAGATACTCAGGTGCCAAATTATGGGACACTCTCCACATTAAAACAATGTTATTAAAATGGATTCGCTGTTTAACATCATAAGTTAGACAACATATCTTTAAAATGGATTCGAGGACAAGCCTTCAAAATAATTCGCATTGCGCGATTTTGTAGTCTCTGTAATCCGGCGATGTTCTTACCAGATGATACGGACCACACGGTTGAACAGTAATTCATATGAGGTGAAATTAGACACATTCACTCATTCACTTTGTCATTAGTTGTGAATAAATTACTTGTTTGAGTGCAAATATCTTCCTCAGTGGTCTGTACTGAGGGGGTAACTGCAGTACATCTTCTCTGGTTTGGGGGGTTTCGTCCTCATTCTGTTTACATCCAATGCTTTAAACTTTTCTCTGATCAAAATTCCTGATGTAGTTGTGAATTGAATTCAATGTTCTTGGAGACTGTGTAAGCTCTATTTAAAGTCACACACTGTTTCATTTTAGCTGCAGCAATGAGTTCAACTTCTAAACACGCTTTCGTTTTTTCATTGTGATTAAATAACCTAACCCAATACGATTTCATGGGGAAACGTCAATAAAACATACCTTTTGTGGCGACAGTTGAATTTTACTAACCAACTTGATCAGTGCATTTGGCATTACTCCAGCAAGTTTAAGCACAGAATCCATACTTGTGGCAAATTAATACATTGGTACATGTACAGTTCAAGGTGATATTCAGTGGTGATATTTTTAGTGACCAGAAACTTGTCGATTATAGAAGCAAATGCATTGATGACACTTCTTCACGTGAAATCCTTGACTGCCGGGTGAGAACCAGTGACCAGCAATTGATTGGTCAGAGCAAGCCCGGACTTCTGGATTGTCAAATCCACCAAATTTATTAAGCAGGGAATCACTGACAGAATTGAAGTTGTTCCAAAGAATTGTTTCTTTGTTTTGGCGGGCAAGAATTGGGAGAGAGAATTAAAAAATAATACAGAGGCTCGGGTATTATTGGGGACGTAGATGGAGCATAATTGGAAGGATGTAATACCATGTATAAATAGTGACTGAAACAATTCTGCCCTCTAAATCTATTATGCCTTTGCTTGGAAGGATTGGGTTACTATACCAGATCTCCCATCGATCCCTGGATGTTTATTGAAGTCACGAAATCATTGATTAAAGGCGAGACAGTGTTTTAAACTATCCACAGACTGTTGTGATAACAAGTCTGTGTATTGTTGTATTAACATGTATAGTATTAATGCGATTCTAAAGTTCGGACAAATAGACAGCCATGCTTGATCAAATGGTTATGAAATTGATGTAAAGTAATTAATGTAATTAGTCAATGTATGTCTGAGAAGAGGCTCCGGCAGAATGAATAGAAATGAAATTAATAGTCCCTGATTACGCACTTTATGTATACAGAATGTATACAGTAGTTAGGCAGACGTATCAGCTCTGGAACATAAGACTACTGGCTGGTTTGTTATTGCTCCATACAACCAATATTATTTCATTGAATGCATGAAAAATGTATTTTTTGTGACACTAAATTTTCTACAAGTTCATCTATACTGTCTTTGATATAATCACGTGCCAATCCAGCATGATTACATTTTTTTAACTTTTTCTGACATTTCTTGAATGATGGGTGATATTGCAATCTCATAATAATCCTGAAACCATGGTCATCTAGCTTGTTTTAGGTTATGCGTTCTAATTCCATTCAGGGATCTCTGAACCTTCTTTGTAATCCTGGATTTACTTTCAAAAAACCTTCCATTTGCTTTTGGTAACCAGTAAGAATAAATACTGGTGTATTTATTGGCCATTGAGATCATCATCATATAAACTCAAAAATCATTTGTGGATGTTTCTTTCACAAGCAAACACGCTTCATCAAGAGCACTTCCCTATCAGCTATATCGATTTCCCCCAAACATATTTCCCAATAATATTTTCTAATGAGTCCAATATTAAATAAGCAAACTAATAACTTATTGTTGTTGCCTTAAACAAACAAGAACTACGTGATTCCCTATATTACAAGTTATCTTATATTTGATCACAATGTTCTAAGCATAATAATATTATATAATTTGATTAACAAAAATATTCACTGTAGGTACAGCAAAAAATATTAAAATATCCTGATACAAGCTTAACCTAATAGCAACTTGCTAAATTATGGAATGATTATTAGTGTTCAATGTTGTGATTAATTAGAAATAGAATATTTGTTCTTATTCAAGGAACATTATTAACAAATTCTTCTTTCATTCTAAACAAGTAACTCGTGTTGTTAAATAAAGCTAGACCCTTTGAAACTCTATTTCCTGAATTTTGAGGGTCAATTTTTGATTTGGGGGGGGGGGCTGTTAACACTTTTTCGTTTACAATGTAATCAATACAAACTTCTGGATGGACCTGTAGCAGGGTTCATAGCGTTTAGAAAATCCTTCGAATGTCTTTGGATTTTTGAGATCTGGAAAGTCTTTAGGTTGTCTTTACATTTCAGGAAAAATAAAAAAAATTGAAAATTTCTTCATAGTTATTCACTTTAAGAAAGCCTCGTTTTCCCCAGGGAACTACCATATCCTCAGAACTTTGATGAGCTTTGGTGATGATATTGGCCTGAATTAAGGGTCAAAATGTCTCGGGGGGGATGCCATCAACAACCTGTTGTTCCAAATGTTTAAGAAGTAATTCATTCTTATGCAGCTGGTTTTCTAACTTTCCGAGGTACTTGTTTATTCCGGACTTGGAGCTTTGGGACAATAAAGCCCATCTAGTTCAATTTGATAACTCAGTAAAATGAATTGATATAGACTGTGCATAGCACAGATGAAAAATAACTTCTTTTTTTCAATCAAAGAAACACTAATCATCGGACTTCACGATCAAATATTCTTATGTACATAGTTGCTTTGGCTTCAAGGAAAACCTGGCTTAAGACAGACTGTTTCTTTCTGCCAAAAAATCACCAGAAGCAAGAAATAAATTGTTTTAGTTCTTCAATGGTTAGTTTAGATGCTATTCGTTAATCATTATCCACTTCTTTCAGAATAATTTCTGCTATTTCGTCCTTAAAATAATCAGAAACATTGAAAACTAAGGAGACTCTACTTCATGGACACTTCGTTCATTTCCTTCTTGAAACCAGCAAGAATGACTATTGGGCACCATCCTCCATGACTGACATAATCTTTTAAACAGCTTCTTTACAATGATCCTTTTCACATCCTTCAACACGATGCCTCGTCCACAAAGAGAAATCCTCTTTAGCCTTTTTGGTGACTTCGTTCATTTTATATAACAGATTTGCTATATAATAATATGATAATTTTTTGGTTCAGCTGAGTGGTTCAGTATAATTACTTTCTCTAATTACTACTTCTTGGTCTTACCGTCATGAGCTTTGCTCCTCACAGTAATATGCAATACGTCTCGAAGTACAGGCTTTTCTTGACATATATGAATAACAATGACTGTCTGTACGAGATAACATCGGGTTTGTCCATACCGCTAATGACCATCAGTAACACTGCTAACAAGCGATGATAATATTGCCTTATCATTACTATGCACTTCTTCCAGAACAATTTCTTCCTTTATTAGACAAAATGAAAACAAAGGAGACTACTGCTTAGAACCTAATTCGTCATGAACACTTTGTTCATTTCCTTCTCGTAAGAATGACTGTTGGATCAACACCTTCCATGATGATCCTTTTTACACCTTTCAACCAATTAATCTATATGCCTTCTTGATATGCCTTCTTTCGTTTGTTTAGCTTATTTATTATTGTAAGCTGCAACCCAATCAGATCTTTGCATTTCAATGACTTTGTTCTGATCAACTAGCCTTAGATTAATGAAAATCTCTGGAAAATTCAAACATACCATTACATAAACTTGTCTGCATTAAAAACGGCAAATCTATATGGCTATACTTAACAATAATAATTTCTATCTAGCAGACATAGAATACAAATTCATGTAATTTTTATATAATGATGCCAGTGTCTTTGTATCAAGTTTGAACAAAATTGCTCAAGCAATAGCTGTATTTCGTGTTCATTTCTATGCAATAGGTCTACACTTGCAATTTTTCAATTTGGATGTGTAATATTATATCGCTGCTGTGGACGGCGACGGCAGACTGTTTAGGCAAAGTCAGCTGGAGCACGCGTGATAATAAAATAAATACGATATTTAAGATATGGGGCCGCCATCTTGAATGACGCATAAAACTAAATAAGAGACAAGTTGTGAAACGCGTTTTTCAGATTCCTACAAATCATGACAAAAATACCAATCTTTCACAAAAATACGGTCTGTTGGGGTTATATTAAGCCAACCGATAACAAAATTCAGCCTAATTCGTCGTTTTTGTGTGGAAAAATCCCTCGCATACGAACATCTAATTACGTGAAGAACCTAGAACACTAAGCCGGGGTATTTGAAACCGAAATTGTCATCTAAGCGTTAGGCCGTCGCTGATTGGCTGCTGAGCGGGAATGCCAATTTTTAGTTTTAAATACCCCAGGAAAAGGTGGTAAATAATTTGTATTACAGTGCTGTACCACGTGTGTCTAATGTTCCTCTTATCCCAGTGGTTTGGCGCATCGCCCCAATAATGACATTACATAAAAAATGCATTTTGAAATTTAAGTACAATCATTCTATTGAACACGAACCTGTGGAGAACGTTGGATTTGCACATAATAACAACTATCGACAACTGACTGAAGGGCTAGGTACTTTTTTATAAACTGGATTAAAATAACGATTTACTTGCATCAGTATAATCTTCTGCTTGTATATACGTATTATGTTATTTGTCATAAACCTAGACAGTAGATATAGCCATATCACTCTGTATCACTTTAAAATATGGTTCGTAGTTATTCTGTTGTCTATACTTCTTGATTCAATTGAGCAGTCAGTGTTGATGTTCTGAAGCGATATAATATATTCTCTTTGACATTTGAACCAGGCACAATTTCTTTTAGTCTGTTTTGAAAAACAAATGATAACTGTGAGCCACATGTCCCTATTTATTCTCATTGGTAATTAATTTTACCTGTTTTTTTAAATTTCTTTTGTAACTGGTGAGAGAAATATAAAGCCAAAAGAAAGATAAACAAAGTCACCCTTATAGATAGAGAATTATTATATAATAATTAAGAGTATTATATAATGAAAGTGTTTTTCAGCACTAAGTCATAACTTGGTGAATATCGCGTAATCATGCGAGATTGTCATTGTTGATGGGAAGGTTTTGTGACCAGTTCAATGTTTGCGCTGTTGAATATTTTGTTGTACTGCTCTTCCCACATGCCACTGGTTTGTTGCAGTATATAACATTTCCTGACACATAGATTATTGGGAAGTAAAATTAACAATAAAATTATCCTATCACATTTGAAGAATACATTACATTACGATGAGATAAAATACAGTATAAACACAGCTAATCTATTCATTGTAATGTTTATTATATTATTAATATTAATATTAATTATACAAACCAAATCTAAATAAATATGGCAGGTGGTCATTTCATCAAATACAACCCCAAACTAAAATGATACGGCCGTGTCCCACATGCATTCATCAACATTCGAAATACAGCGACTGTCCCACATACATTCATCAACATTCGAATTACAGCAACTGTCCCACATACATTCATCAACATTCGAATTACAGCAACTGTCCCACATACATTCATCAACATTCGAATTACAGCAACTGTCCCACATACATTCATCAACATTCGAATTACAGCAACTGTCCCACATTCATTCATCAACATTCGAATTACAGCAACTGTTCCACATACATTCATCAACATTCGAATTACAGCAACTGTTCCACATACATTCATCAACATTCGAAATACAGCAACTGTTCCACATACATTCATGGACATTCGAAATACAGCAACTGTCCCACATAAATTCATCAACATTCAAATTACAGCAACTGTCCCACATAAATTCTTTTGGTGAATCTTTTGGTGAATCCTGTAAATATATGAAAGTATGAAAGTGTCAACAATTACTGGATGATGAAATTACTATAACTTTTCAGACTCCATCATCAAGAGAAGAATGGGAAAAGATAGCAGATGACTTAAAAGAAAAACGGAACTATCCCTGTTGTATCGGATCGATAGACGGAAAGCATATTCCAATTGAACCCTCAAGTCACACAGGGTCTCAATTCTTTAACTATAAACACTTTTTCAGCGTACTATTCTTGGCAGTTGTGGATGTGATTTACAAATTTATCTATGCAGATGTAGGAGCCGCAAGACGTGCCGGGGATGCTGGGGGTGTTTAACGACTCAAGTCTGCATAGTGCCCTGTGTGAAGATACTCTGAAAACTACCACAGTCATTGAACATTGGGGGTATTGCAGAATCTAAAATCAGCTGTCATTCAATAGGTGATGATGCTTTCCATATGCTGTGTATCCTACTTAAACCTTACCCTCAACGTAACCTTGACAAGGCAAAAAAGATCTTCAACTATCGGTTATCCCGTGCCCGGCGAGTTGTAGAAACTCATTCAGGATCCTAGCTAATAGGTTCAGGTTTTTCTGACCACAATTCACCTCGACCCTGACAAAGTGACCTATCTCATTATGGCAACATGTTGCCTTCACAATTACATGGTGGAGAAGAACAGACACATGTACACTAGTGCATGTGACTTTGAAGACATAACTTATAAAAATTATAGTGTTAATGAAGGGTCATGGTTGCAAATGATTGGTGCAAATGATCCTCACATTTTTGAAAATTTAAAACATGCAAACTTAAATAAATTATGAACCCATCAATGTTACTACAATTGTTGTGCACTGTCATAATATATGTTTAATGCAAAGAGCATTAATTAAATAAAAAAAACAGATGAATGCGCATATGTGAATTTGTAACCCGGGCTTACTTTAGGCATGCTAGACCCATAATACATGGCATTGTTGTCTATTGTTCGACTTAAATCGCTTAAATATGCACCATGCAGTTTTGTGATTTAGCGCCCTCTTGTGGTACACTTGTGCTACCTAGCATGGTTTTCGGTAGTTAGTATTTTGTGTGATTTATTATTCATTTGTATGCAATTAGACTTTGTAATTCAATAGTTTTGTAATTTTTTGCGTACTATATATATGTATTATACGTGACAAGTTATGAAATTGTTATTCTGGAACATCCTGGAAGCGTTGCACTGGAGGAGAGAAACAACGAACAGCTCTCTCTCTCTTCTTGGGGGTTCTTGCTGGCAACGTTGTACTGTGTCGTCGGGGAAGACTGTGTAGCCGCTGAGTGAAGATCGTAAGCGAAGAGGTGCCTTAGAAGAACCCGTGTGAAGTTTGTTGTGGCTGGTAGATGAACTGTAACGTAACTGTTCGGAAAGGGGCCCCAAAACGTCTTTGATTGCAATCGAATGTTGAACAATCATCACGTGAACCTTTATTGCATCAAAACTTTGTGATTTACTTTATTGTAGCTTTTTGTGGGTAGTAGGAGCACTTTTTCACGTCCTGTGTAGTTTTTTTGTGCGTTGCCGCTGAGATTGCGTCATTCCCCCGTTGCATGCCTTGTGAATTTTCCTAATTTTTCCTGTGCATTGCCTGGGCCGTTTTGGCCCCCACTTGTGGCTATCATCCTAGGGAATTTTCCTCTGCCTCGTGTTAGGCCTTTGCACTGTGTTGTTTCGGCTGTTTTTTGGCGAGATTCGTTTTGGTCGCTTTTTTGAGAAACCACGGCGAGTCTTCATTTTTTTTGGCGGCGTGTTTGGGACAGCAACGCACTCTCTTGGTAGATTGTATAAACTGCTTAGTTAAGTCGCATTTTGTGATTAGTGCGGTGAGGTGATTTTACTGATTTTATTGTGATATTGTGCACTTTAATCTATGTATTTACCCCGCCTTGTTTGTGTACGTGGTTGGGTGCATGCCTGTGCGTTTGTGCTGAGTTGGGAGCTAGTGTTTGCTGTGCGGACGTTGTTAACCTTTTTTTATCGGCACGCCCTGCTTCTTGTATAGCGTGGGGCTGCTGTGGGCAGTGTTTACTGCTTTGTTCAGGCATTTTATTTGTACAGGAGTTATTTTATTGTGATCGGCGTGAGTGTTGGGCACTGCCAGTTTAATTTAGTTAATTTATAGGCAAGTTTCTGGCAGGTTAATTAGTCCCCGAAAACGGGGACTTATGTTTTGACCTCCGTGTGTCCGTGCGTGCGTCCGGACCTGTATCTTAGAAATGCCTGGACCAATCACAATCAAACTTCACACATACATCATACATGATATTATACGTCAATTTGTTTCTTGAGCTGATTCAAGATGGCCGAATGGCAGCCATTTTGGGGCTAAAAATCATCAAAATCAAGCATTTCACGGCTGTTTACAGATGGATTTTGTTCAAACTTGGTATATACATTAGACATTACAGGTTCCTGATGCACGTCATTTTTCACGTATTTTTCAGATTGGATTCAAAATGGTTGACTGGCGGCCATTTTGTTTTAATGATTGGGCTTCTAGAGCCATATCTCTTAAATGCTTTGACTGATTATATTCAAATTTTATATATTCGTTATACATCATGTTATATATATACATGTATTCAAAATGGCTGATTTTGAATGCTGTTCCAGAGCAATATCTCTCAATATGGACAAGTACTTTTTTGATGATCAGATACAAAAGTCAATCATTTTAATGTTAAAAAATCATATTCCTGACATGGTTATATTCCAGCTATATTACTATAAAGAAAACTATATATCTTAAATTTGATAACTAACGGGGACTGTTCCATGCATGGCTTGTTTTATGTGATTTTATTTTTCCAGTGACAAGGCGCCACTGGGTTAATTTGGTCAGCCTGTTGGGTTGATTTATTTTGATCATTGACTTGGTTTAGTTGCCAGGTCCTGTCAGATTAATACTGTATACCATTTCATAGTAGGCTTTACTTAATTGTGTTATGTGGCGAGGTTCATATTGAAGTTATTGCATTAAATCGACAGTATACCTGTCTCTGTTTATACCGAAATATATGTGTTGGATGTTTTTTTGAGTTGACTGATTCATTCCCTGACTGTATCTGCATACCAACTCCTCTACTCCAGACCATCAAGTCTGTCCTAGGTACATGAGACAGCCCCTGTGATTGTGAGGAGAAAGACGACTATTGGTATCCTGCGGAGTTTATTTAGACTGGTGAACGGAAGTTTCATCATCTGTATCGCCCCGTCTGAGTCCCATGAACGGCGGGGGTGGCAAATTCATATTGTGCATGCAATTGGAGAATGTGTATATATATAATGAACCAACAAGTAAATTTGACAGTACTTTACATTCACATAACTAAAATTTTGATGGGGGTGGTGGATTGACGAACATTTCACCGACTGAGGGCAGTATTGCATTAGCTAACTAAATACGTAACAGATGTAACATTCCGTGTTAAAATATTTTTCAGGTGTGATCCTGATAGAAGTAAACACGGAAACAATAATGGAATACAAAACTGAGTACGAAGAAAACCTATGTCGATACAGCACTCAAATTTATCCGTAATTCGATTATTTACTATTGTGATGGTGCTGTTTCGGGTTCTATGTTGAACCCTTCATCAGTCGGAACAGTACTTGACCGAATCGTTCGATTAAATTAGCTTTCAAAATGTTCGATGTTATTACTTTCATTATACAATTTAGCTAAAATGCAAAGTAATTCTTCGTCGTTTGGTGTGTCGTTTTTCACGAGTTTGTCAGTACGTAGAGTAGAACTTGTGAGTTTATCTTTTAAGTTGATATTTCTACGAAATGCAATAAGGGGGGGGGGATTTGAAAAAATGTTACACAGTAACAAATCATTCCGAATTAAATCCCAGTTTTTTAAGAGGGCTCTTTTGAGCCTGTACCTTTGTATATATGGGTTGAGCATAGTTGTGAGTATTGTTTGCCCTTCATTATAGGGCATTGATTCACGTAAATGTGAAATACGATTGTCATGTTCATTAATTGAAGAGTATCTCTTTCACGCAATTTTTCAATAAATAAATTACGTTTATGTAAGAAATCGTTTACATTATTACATGTACGAGCATACCGAATAGTTTCGCCTTTAATAAAACCTTTGAATACTGATGTAGGGTGACAGGAATTACGTTTCAAATATTGAAACGTTTCCGTTGTCTGGGTGTGCGTTTTCACGTCTAGTATATTCAGATCAAGGAAGCGTTGTTCTTTATATAGGTCAAGGTCAAGGTACGTGACTTGTGTCATTGAGTATTCAAATGCGAGCCGGTATTTATTATGAAGCATATTAGCATCCTGAATAAATTTGTGTAATTCAGGTATGGTACCATTGAATACCATGAAAATGTCATATCGAAAACGATACCATGTTTTAATATAACGAGCACCAAATAGTAAAATCTGATTTTCCAGTAGGTGGAATGTAATGTCGGCAATCTCAGGTGAAGACGGTGATCCCATGCTAACTCCACATGTTTGGGTGTAATACTCATTATTAAACTCGAATGTATTTCTGTTCAGAATGATTTCAATGAGTTTATAACCAAATTGTAACACAAATGTATGGATCATGCTTATTTAAATAGACAGTCGCATGTAAAAAAATTATTGATTACTTATGGACTACTTTTAATTGGCCCATCAATTCGTAGCATGCGATCTTACACACATCAGGTGACATATTGAAAGGTCGACGTCAGAAATATCATCACCTTCCTTCATTTATGGTGGTATTTTACGCAAATACTAGTTTACTTGTTTCTTTTCAACCGAAACGTAGCCGCTGAATGTGGTAACATATCAACCCGCATTGGTCAAATGCACATGGTAAAGATAGCTGTTAAAAACAGGTTTGGATTTATACTTAGACGTCACTCCTACTGATGCTGACAAAGTAGTTAATCAAAGGTAAGATTATATAAAAAATATTCTCACCTCTATGATTGTTTTAAAAATACGCGAGAAAGAAAAGTACACATATTTGTCGAATTTACATTAACTTGATGCAAGCATATTTTATTTAACGGCTGTTTATTGCATAAAATGCATAACGATGTTATTACAAAATGCGTAGACTGTGATTACAAAACGCATAGACTTTTATTATTACAAAACGCATTGAAAGGTATTACAAAATACGTGTTTTATTACAAAATGCGTCAAAATTATTACAAAACGCGTCGTTATTACAAAAACCGTAATTTATTACTAATTACCGCAGCACACGTCAGACATGTTATGATATATGTGGTATATAAACATTCTAAGACTTTATTTATCAAGATCTGGGACATTTTATAGGAACCGTCTTTACCATCAAAACTCTTTACTTTTACTATCACAAATACCACAACGATGGTTCGAACTCAGGATATTGATTTGCAATACTGCCCACTAACTGAGCTATGCACGAATTCGATAAAATGCTTTCTTTTGTTATGGCATTTCTATAACACCCAACATTTGAAAATGCACGAGATAAATATAGTAGCGTTTTATAGCTACGTATTTTAGGCGAATCCCTTAGTTTGCTCAGTTTTAAGTATGAAAAAGACCTCGTACACGGGCTTTCTGAGATAAAAGTCCTTCCCGCAATAAAATGTTTCGGCTTGCGGCCATTTAAAGGGAAGCAGAGGTGTGGCTTTTGACACTCTGTACATGAAATTTGAGATCTATGAATAAATTCTGTCGATAAAAACAACTTGTATGTGCTGCGAAATGCCCTAAATATCGGGTATAAAACGGGCTGTGAAGCAGACGACAAACGTCCGCTTTTCCTGGTGTCATTTCGCCTCTAGAGAGCCAATCAAATGACGTCATCAGTGAACACTGATAATTCCTAATTTTCGAGTTGTTAGTTTTCTACGGAATTCCGCTAGAGGGCGCATCCAAAATACCCGGATGACGAACCTGAGTGGGGTTGTTTTTGTTGAAGTTCTGTATTCTTACATGCGTAAATCAATAGATTGGAAAAGCAAAAAAGTCCCAGAACTCCGCAAATTTCTTCAGGATCGTGGTATAACTTGCAGCAATGTTCGTAAAGCTAAACTGTTTGAAATTGTTGAGTTAGCAAACGAGTTAAATGTTCGTCAAGAGTCAAACAATCGTCGTCGTACTGTAAAACACGAGTCGACGATACCGTATTACCCCGGGCACGCGCCCCTCCCCGGGCAAGCGCCCACCCCCTGTTTTCACAAAAGTTACATGTTGGGGACATCCTCGGTTAAACGCCCAGGGTGATTTTTAGCCAAGAACGGGGTCAACAATAAAGTTTTATTTGTCAAAAACGAACGCGTTCGATTTATTTAAATAGTGTGTTACGGTAGTTCTCTTTTTGGAGTGTGTGGTAGCCCTGAAAAGGGTCGCTTTGTTTGTGTTTTTATCTAAAAATTCGTTGGAACTTAACGACGTAAGATGAACCACGCAGCATGTGGCGCACACGTTCTGCTTTCTCTTCATTCACGATGAATCCAATATTGCAATATTGCAACGATCCATACCTTGGTGAGTGGTTTGAAGCACTCAGCCTTGGTTTCAAAACGTAGTATTTCGCTGACTGTGAATCCATAACGGGACTTTTGAGACATCACGTCGTGAACTTGCTACTTTCTTTCCATCCTTCATCACAGCTATGGCATTACGGTCATGTGGATTATTTTTCTGTCGTTGAAGAAAAAACATTTTGCCGACCTCAAGTCTATTACGATAATCATAATGAGGCATGCCGACGATGGGAACTTGTTGCATCATCGTTATTTTTGCAATGTTGTCACCTGTGTGGGTGCGTGAATAAATCATGTTAATGAGGTCGACCAGAGTTTATTTTCAGTCTGTTTTTTATGTATCGCCATTTGGATATGTTTATGTATTCACAATAGTTTGTAAACATTTCACATCAGTAATAAAAGGTTTATTTGTTTCATAACCCTGTCTGCTATTCTTCAGTAATTACGATGCGATGTATCAATACGTGCGTGAACAAAATTATGCTAATGAGGTCATCGCCATCTTGGATTACAAGCGGTAGTTGGGTACTTTGAGAACGCCCTCTATCGAATTTCGTGAGAAAAATAGTAACTCGGAAATTAGGAATTGAACCCATTCATGCTAGTACGTCAATCCCATAGAAATGCTACTATGAAAGACCTTGTTAACTGACTACTTAAAAGTTGAAACATGGCGAGGTGTTGTATTATGAATGCCATAACGATTCATGTTATGTTTCTCGAAATCCCAAATAAAAATATCACGTTGTTGGTTGCGAGAAATCGGCAGAAGAACTTACCTGAAAATGAAGACACGTACAGCGCTCTAGCTATAGTAAACAGTGAGTAAATAAATATTGTTTGAGTTAAAAACTAAATTAGAAATACGCTAATATCACTTGAACTACAGTAATCATTTCGCCCAACTTCCCACTTTTAATCGACCGCTTATCGCTTAATTTCCGACCGCACTGTAGTTTTCGACCGGAAAACGACCGCATTTTTATCGTAATTTTTCTCTCACCGACTCATTGAAAACATTGACCGGTCGCCCAAACACTGGTCACTGGCACAGGAGTGATCGAAATAGTGGTTTTGAGTGATACAGTTTGGGGATACAATGGGTACTAACTATTATTAAAGTACTCTTCAAATCTATGATTGTATCGTTCGCGGACGAAACTTCACCCGTGTCCAATATAAAATAACTGACTTTGCGTAATTATTATGAAAGCGATATATTACAATGTTGATTTTTTTAGAGCCAGTACAACATTGTGAACAAATTTGCGTAATTAAAAAAGCAGCGCACTAAGTAAACGACCTCAAAATATACAAGTTTGCGTACAGCACCGTCAGAACTAATAACAATTTTACAAGATCGACGCGCGGAGCATGAAAGAAAAAGATTGCTAAGGTAACGCGCCTGTTCAGTGCGTGACTTGGGGGTCAAACTTAGGTCAACAATCACTGGATGTCAGCATCGCCGCACAGTAAGTTACGCAATGAAGTACTTAAAGTTCAATTGCGCCCAAAATGATGTCGTTGATCACTCAGTCTCAGTTTGCAAAATATTATAACTAGTTTCCAAGCTTTCGATGCAGCCAGATTTATTTAACTTTGTGGAAATATAATCTTTTTAATTTCCTATTCCTTTCTGTTCATTCATTGTCTTGACAATAAGTGTGAGTTGCTGTGCGAGCTTTTCGTACCCGACCGCGCGCACGGTACGAGGTTTTACCCAGAATTCAACACGTTCTGTACCAACGCATATTGCTATGCGCAGAACTGAAATTCTGGCATCGTTCTGCGCAAAAACCGTTTTTAGCGCTTGAGTTGTTTCCGGGTTAGCCTTCCATGTGCTTATCGTGCGATTTATTGTACCAATATCACATTTTCTGGACGTATTCCTACACAATCATGCTAAGAGTATCCAAAAGAGTCAAGCAGGCAAGTTTAGCCGCAAAATTACGTGGGAAATTGGCTTCAACTGCTCACTCGATCGCCGATGTTGTCCGTCGGCACACAAAGTCGTTCGCTTTCTGATCTTTCTTCCGAGATTTTGACTCGAATATTCGCGTTTTGTTGCTTTTTTAATGACAGTGATGACTATAGTTCACAGTTCGAGAAAGTTAAAACGATGTGCTCACTTCGAATGGTTTGTAGGCGATTTTATGCTATCGCGTCGAATGATTTGTTCGTTATGGGAATGACTGCAAGCTCTATTGGCATTGCCAGCCGTGCTTTTCACAGATTTAAGCTGATGAAGGCGAGATCGCTCGTTGCTAATGAAATAGGGCAACTTTCCGATTTGATCATTCAAAAAGGGCCATCTCAAGTAAGACAAGTGGTGAGAAATTTGCTGGAAAATTTAAAGGGTCACGAATGGGATGATTCAAAAAAATATTTGGAAGTCTCTCTTGCAGTTCTATTTAGCACGAAAAGATCAGCAATTTCTAAGAAAGCCACTGAGAGTCGAGCCTACATCAGTAAAATCTTAAATCAGCACCAGGCAGTAGGTGAAAAGTTGTCTGGATTTGATGAGAGTGCCCTTTGGCAATTACGATTAAATAAAGATAAAACATTTGCCAAATCAGTATTATCTGTATCATTTTTCAAGGAAGCCATTACATCAGATATTCTGCCTCCTTCTGTTAAATTGAATTCTCAAATTAACCACTTTGTGAAATAATTTGAAACGGTTCCACACTATGGTGTCAGAAACTGCCTCTCAAAATAAAAAGGGCTGGTTTGTTCATGATATTGAAGGCCTGGTTTGGAGAAGTGTCCTCAACATATTGACTGAAAAGAAATTGGATTATGACCTTGATGATGAAAATGAGAAACAGAAGTTAGAAATAGTTGTAGGTGAGGGTGGCCACACTTTCCAAGATTTCAAGGGAGTGTCCCAAAATTTCAATTTGCCATCAGTGGTGCTATACATCTGACAAAATATAATGGTAATGAAGTATGGAGAAATCCAAATCCAGTCTTCTGATGCAAGCCGCATTCCATTTGCCATTATAAATGCCTCAGAGAGTGATGCACTGATAGAAATTGATATTCTTCCTGTTCTGGCATGCACTGAAAAATTTGCCCAACATGGTATAAAGGGGAT
Organism: Saccoglossus kowalevskii; assembly: GCF_978046115.1. Lineage (NCBI taxonomy): Eukaryota > Metazoa > Hemichordata > Enteropneusta > Harrimaniidae > Saccoglossus > Saccoglossus kowalevskii. The sequence continues at coordinate 10,304,810 of NC_140650.1, read as the reverse complement.
GAAATACTGTAGAAAACTGGAGCGAGATGAAAAGTATAAAAGTTTGGTCTTGCAGAGAAAGAATACCAGTTTTTTCTGCAATTTATGTTTGGCTACAGTTCATAAATGTCACAATCCAAATCATGAATGGGATATGTCTATCACTCTTGCGGATATGAATTCATGGGCAGAAGAAAAAAGTAATGGTCAGAGTAATCATCCTCTTATAAAGTATGACCCCATAAATGAATACACTATGGATCACCTTCATGCTACATTGAGAAACGTGGGTAAACTAATTGACAAGCTCTTCAACGAGACTCAAAAGATCGACCAACAACTGGAATTTATACAAAAGATCAAAAACATGATGTGAAGCAATATGAAACAAAACTGGTCGACCAATTTGATACCAAGGTTGAAATTAATGAAGCAAATCATTCAGCAAAGTTACTTCAAGTTACTAAAAAGGATGATCTTAACAAACTTGATAAGAAACTTGAAGCAGCTTCACTAGCATTTGAAATTAAATACACTGAACACATTGAAGTGAATTTGTTGGATTCTGCTGAATCACATTTTGAAATTTTATTTGGCACACACAAGGAATACAAATGCACACTATGCGCATCACATCTCCATGTTGTATATAAAATCAAGCCAGGTATCACTCGTCACATGCAAACTGTCCATGGTAAGTTCAGCACAAAAGATCTGAAACAAAACACAAGATGCATTACTAATCTCAATATTTAATATCAAAAATCTGTCATAATAATTATTATTTACACTTGGTAAAACTATTCCAAAGTCAGCCTAAATTGTCAAATTTGTAATGACACTATTTTCTATGAAGTCTTTGACTGTAAAAAATGGGGCATGTGGAGGGGGCCTGGCACATTTTCTTTGAAAATCATTTGTTATTAAACTAATCTCAATATTTAATATAAAAAATCTGTCATAATAATAAATTATTATTTACACTTGGTAAAACTATTCTAAAGTCAGCCTAAATTGTCAAATTTGTAATGACACTATTTTCTAGGTATTAATTCTTCAACTTCAAACACATCAATGTGTGTCACGTTTACTGGAGAAATGGGGCAAGTGGAGGGGGCGTGGCACATTTTTTTTGAAAATCATTTGTTATTAACTATATTTAGTATATTCTCACTTTAATATTACATAATTTATTATGAATAATATGTCAGAAAATAATATTGAGAGAAACGAATGAAATGCATTGGTATCAAAAACAGATACATGGAAAATGTTCATTTTATCCCTATACCCATAGTATCTCAATAGTGTATATATTATCTCAATAGTGTATATATGGTATGCAAATTAATGACAAAATACATTATGACACTTTATTCACTACTCCTATGAGGGACATAACGTGTATATGGTCGATCTACATATCGTTGTAAAGCTCTCGAAATCCCTAACAAAATTACGTTTTTCATTTTCACGACCAGCACTTTTGCAACAAAAAAGGCGCCAACAATGGAAGAAATCGAACGTTATTTTCTAAAAATTGCTTTTTTTGTGTGTAAAACGTAAAAAAAAAGGACTTACCGAACGTAACTTTGTGAGCCGCCATGTTGACAATCCATGGGAGGCACTCTCGCGGTAATTCTAACATAACAGTGAGAGGAGTAGGCCAAAAACCACCAAAAATGCAGTAATTTCGCATAATCAATTATAGTCTATAACTATTTATTGAAATGGTTAAAACGATCCGGGTAAAAAACTTTAAATACATCAAAAAATGAGAATTCCAGTATCAAGTTGGGAATGAGGCTGGTGGGTCAATTGAGGTCATAGAATGGTAATAGCGTGTATGCTAGTTTTTCTTTCAATTTGAAATTGCGCCCTCGTGCGGAGATAAAGTGTATATTGGATGGTACAAAACGCATTGAACTCTGGGATATCACATTTGCCGTGCCGCGGTCAGACGGCGTCATGAAATCTATGCATAAAAGGCGGGCGACCTGCGGCTGTTTGATTTCCTACTCTCTCCTAAGCTAGCGATTGGTGAGAATGGTTATTAATATATTACTCGATGTACTTGTAAATCGGACAGTCATACCGCAATTGTGTTGAAACATTTTTGGGGCAGTAAGTAACGTCAGAATATTGTTTAAAATAAAATATTCCATCCAAATCAAATCTAAATCAAAAGGGTCAAATTGCGTGCATATAATTATAGATATAACTAAATATATTTGAATTTTTGACGGCTATTCAACGTTTGTGCAAACCAGAATAAAAAAAAAAGGTAGTGTATACAATAGCGATATGACTGAGATAGTCATGGCATTTGTTTACAATATTGTACCGGCTCTAGTATTGGACACAGATGAACTTGTTCGCGAACGATACAGAGTGGTATAGATTTGAAGAGCCGTTCCGAATATATAATAGTTAACACTCGTTGTATATCCCCAAACATTTTGACTACTCCCGTGCCGGTGACCAGTGTTTGGGCGAGCGGTCGGTGTTTTCAATAAGCGAGCGAGAGAAAAAAAACAAAAATACAGTGCGGTCGGAAAATACAGTGCGGTCGGAAATTAAGCGATCGTTTAAAAAGTGGGAAATTAGAAAAAATGAGTACTGTGGTTCAAGTGATATTAGCATATTTCTCATTTAGTTTTAACTCGTACAATGTTTATTCACTCACTGTTTACTATAGCCAGAACGCTGTACTTGTCTTCACTTTGAGGTTAGTTCTTCCGCCGATTTCTCGCAACCAACAACGTGATTTTTTATTTTGGATTTCGAGAAACATAACATGAATCGTTATGGCATTCATAATACAACACCTCGCCAGGTTTCAACTTTTAAGTAGTCAGTTAACAAGGTCTTTCACAGTAGCATTTCTATGGGATTGACGTACTAGCATGAATGGGTTCATTTATCAGTATTCACTGATGACGTCATTTGACTGGCCCTCTAGAGGCGAAATAACGCCAGGCAAAGCGGGCGTTTGTCGTCTGCTTCACAGCCCGTTTTATACCCGATATTTCGGGCATTTCGCAGCACATATAAGTTATTTTTATCGACAGAATTCATTCATAGATCTCAAATTTCATGTAAAGAGTGTCAAAAGCCACACCTCTGCTTTAGTTCGAACTTTATATTCCAGAAAAGCCCTTCTATTCAGTCTTTATCTTATACATGATGCATGAGAGGCCCTGCGCGTACTCACTTACAGCCGTACTGGATGTTTTTAATCACAATTTTCTCCAAGACCATCACCCGGCGCGTATACTACGCGATATAGCACAGGAGAACGACATATACGAACGAGCAATGCTTTACTGCTATTATATTATACCAACAATATTTCTGTGTAAATTTGATGGTGACAAATTTTAAATACAACCTATTATTTTGGCTTTTTTGATACACCGAGGAGCGGTATAAATTATAATTATTTAGAATCAATGTACTATACGTGTATTTATTATATATAAATGTATAGAAGTTCCACGATAATTTTACCATTATTTCCAAATAATTTGCTTGTGAAAACTCGTAATAAACAAATAAAAGTTTGTTATATTTATTGTATATATAGTTATGTTAACTCATACAAATATATACGATGGTTCCAAGATACCTTTATAACAACCTCACATCATGGCAAAAATGGAAAACAAATCCTGCACAGAAAACAATTCTGCAAAAAATCCGGACTGAAAAAAAAAACACACAGAAAGAATTACGTAAATCCGCGCAGAAGAAAATTTCGGGGCTCAGCGCTGCGCAAATCGAAAACATTTTTTGCGCAAATTCTCTGCCATCACCACCACAGAATTTCCAATGGTAGACCCCTTAAATAATCGCATTATCTATTTTCGGTCTCGTGAACCTTCGGACAACTGGGATATCCCCGATTTGACGCATATCGCGCGAGGAGTTCCGGGAGTTTGTTCGAAACTGTCAATCGTCGGTCGAACGTATATAATATAATGTACGGATATTATAAATCGTTTCAGTGATTTCTTTACTAAATAATGATATTGTAGAAATAAACTAACCCGAAAATTGCGTAAATCTGCTAGTCCCGTAGGCGTCACGGTTCTGCGCGGTTTTATTGCATTCAAGGACAATATATTTCAAGCTCGTTGAAGCCTGAAATTACGCGGGAAATTTAAAACTTCAAACACAAATTTTATTATCATTAGTATGCGTTTGTTTTTGGTGTTCCAAAGATTGAATTTTTCAGTATTTTGTGCTTTATTGCTTACAAAAAATTGATTCGATTGCTTATGAAGTGACACCCTGTCATAGTGAAGAAGTAATCCTACTTATTTCATTTTATGCACCGTTTATGTATTAAAGTTATGTTTATCTGCATTTAAGTTTGCAATTCGCTGAGATTCTTACACTACTGCTTTATTACTAAACAGTTTTTATGATTTTATATTTTATGATATTTGAGGCTAGAAATTGTGAGTTGTGAGGACAAATCGTCTTTGATGTGTCCGGTCAGGGTGAGTGATATACATTTATAGTACATGAGCCTGTTTAAATTTCCTGATCTTTGCAAATGTTTCTTCATACTATAGTGTATATAAACACCTCGTTTTTGCATTATTTCAACTCTCTGATAATGATGTCATTATTTTAGAGCCAACTGATATTAATGCAGGTTTCTGTAGTATATCTTTGTCATATACACACAGAATTAGGAAATAAAAGAACTCGGATATGTATATCTGGATTGGACTCTATACCATTGTCTACGTGTCATATTATCTTAGCGTTACATTAATATTTTATTCACTAAACAATATTTCACTAAAATATGTGACAAAAAAGTATAAAGTACCGTGTATGAACACTAAGTGTAACAATCCGCCTGTCAGTTGAGAAACAGCGAAATACGACGCAGCTCGACAATTGTGTTTTGACAGCGTTTGTATTTTTAATTAAACAGGCCAAAATAAACATGCGTCTAGGAAGACAGATACAATGTAGCCGAGCATTTACAACGTTTGCGGTTGAAGATGATTATTCTGAATACATAATGATATCATAAATTTTCAACTACACACATTTTTATTCATAGAATAACGCATCTGGTACATTGACTACCAGCACAATATCAAACACGGCTACTTTTTCAAACAGTCACTTGATTTATATCAGTTGTAATAATTAGACACTAATATATTTTTTCATATTTTTATCCCTGAGTATAGTGATAAAAAATGTATATATACATGTTTGGGGTGATGAGTTCTCCACTAAATCACCTATTGAAGACGTTCAATTAAGTTATTGTCGGTATCTACTGGGGGTGTCACAACACACACCAATTATGGCCATGTATAGCGACTTAGGCAGATACCCCCCTAGACGTATTGATAAAAAAACAAATAATTAAATATTACAGTCGGGCCATGAATTCTAATAATACGTTACTCAAGGAAGCTTTTGTGGTTAACCAAAACATTAAAAGTAAATGGTATCTAGAAGTGACATCATTATTAAACAATATCCAACAATATCATTCAGTTAGCAACTGTGATAAATTAACCTCGGCACAAATGAAACAAATTGATTTGGGCATCAAGGATTTATTTCTAACAAGATGGAAAGGTGAGGTCCATAATGATAACCGCACCAAAGCAAATGAGAAAAACAAACTAAGAACATATCGGCTAATCAAATCAGATTTAAAACTTGAGCCATATTTAGTCAAGCTAAAAAACTTTGAACTGCGTAGTGTGCTTGCCAAATTTCGTCTTAGTGACCATAGTCTCAAAATTGAAATGGGTCGTCATAAAAAAATCCCACTAAACAACAGGGTTTGTGACATGTGTAACAAAGGTCTAATTGAGGATGAAATGCATTTTCTGCTGGAATGCAACAAATATAATGAGTTGCGTGCCAAACTGTTCAATAAAACTAAGGATATGATCCCAGCATTTGAAAATAAACCTGCAGAGAAAAAATTCATGGAATTGTTACAGAATGAAAACATTATTATACCAGTAGCACAGTTCATAAGTAAAAGCTTTGAAGTCAGGAAGCAGGGTCTTGACATCTTAATGCCTGCTGTCAATTTTGTAATTTTATATTAGATTGTATTTTAGAGATTTTGTATTATTTAGTAATTTAGTGATTGTATTTGTTATTTAGTATATTGTGATTTTTTTTTCATATATATATTTCTCCTTGTACTTTGTGACCATTTTCTTTCCCTCCGGGGATTGTGTAAGAGTCAATAAGTAAATAAATAAGGTGGTTTTTGAAGGTCGGTATTTCTCTCTAGTGTCGAGATACACTCTAGGACTCCCATTTTTAAAACAATTGATTGGAAATTAACCATACTTCGCCAACATGTGCATTGTATTCATATTTTATACGTACAAGACATTTTTGATTTTATAAGGCTTGTGTAAGACTTGGCCGAAGAATTTTCCACTGGCGAATGGGAAGTAACCCGAATGATGACCTATGACCTCAAAGCTTTCAATATTGCATTGAAACCCGGAAGCACGGTATATATATGTAATTACTGGGCGTGAACAGTTTTATGTTTTGTTTTTACTTTAACTGTGTTCCATATAATGCGGAAACAATATTGTCTGTTGGAAAATGTGTGTAATGAAGCTGTATACTGGCAATTAAATTTATTTAACCTGAAACACCCTTGCCTGTGTTGCTTTCTTATAACATGAAATATTTTATAAAACACTGAAGAACTAGTTTGTTTTTGACTTATTTATTAATTAAAAACAAGGGTAATATTTTGTTTGGCACGTATTTTACAATCCATTAACAAATTAATGTATGGAGAAATTAGGCAGTTTACAAACAAAATCAATTCAATACAAAATTGATAATTACAGATCAGTTCAAAGTGCCCTCCACTGGATTCTTCATTGATCTGTCATGAATTCAAATATTGAGAGCCTCATAAGTTATAACATTATGCCAAGGAAAAATTGAATTTTTTCTGAAATTCTATTCTTTGGCTAATTCAATTGCTTTTTTATGCAAAAGAACTAAATTTTTTGTTATTCATCCCACTAATAGTTGCCAACGGGCATCATCGTCAATTCATGATAACCAACTTGGGGGTATTTTTTAATAAAACCTATTTACCGGGTATATACAGTGCATATTTTCACAAATATAGTCCATTAATATTCTCAATATTCAAATGACTAGATGCAAGAAAAAAGTCTTTAATTTCGAAATATCTAATACTATATGATGGACGAGAACATGTTCAAGCATATTGTTGTATACAATAGGGCGATGAATTATAATTTATCATTAACTAACAATATAGTTCAGAGCAAAATGATAATTGTGTCCATTTCTGTCCTTGGTCATGGTATTAAACTCAAACAAAGTTCTCTTTTTAATAGTGACAGAAAATTTCAGTCTTCAGTTACACCCAAACTAACATGTTCATATAACATAATCGTGAATGAATACATGTACTTGGCATTATGTGTGTTAATATTTATGTGATATTGTTGTTAATTTTGGAGATACAATAGCTGCAATTTAGAAGAATAACCATGAATACAATAGAGGTAATTACCATATTACATTGCTATTCAAATTGGTCAATACTCTTACCGGATATGCTAAACAAACAGCTGTAAAAAGAGGTTTTTTTTTACCTCCATTAGACAGGAATGTATGGGACATTGTAAATTTACAGCCTAAAAGTATCTTAGAAGAAAATACTCATGAGGATCTCACAATTAATTGTTTTCAGCAAAGATTTCAGAGAAATATTAGATACATAAGCCCTAGTAATTTAAGCTTCAAAAAAACTTTCTGGCCAAATTGTTTTTCAAAAAGAGACGTCCTTGATTTACTTATGTGCAGTGCCAAAACAACACTTGTATTTTACAATACAGTGAAGTTTAATCTCATGGATGTTTTCAGTATTACATAACATTTTTTTTTATCATACTACCATGTCATACAATACTACTATTAAACAAAATTATTTACAAATACATATGGGAAGGACTTGACCAGCTTTTCTTACAACATAATTTTGAACACCATCAACATATACAACTTGTTAAGGGTTACTACAGGTATTGGTAAAAATAAACCCCAAATTTAACAAGCATTGAGAATACAAAGTACATCACAAGTTGTGATTCACAATTATGGGAATTATTTGTGGCTATAGTATTAAACAAATAATGCGAGCTTTATCAGAGAAACTTATGTCAAGTTTAATTAACCACTTTATGCAAAATTACTGAAAACTGGACCAGACTGTGAAACAACAAAGTTACAGTGCACATTTTATCTCTTAACATACCGTTATGTTTAGCAATAGAACTCTAAATGGTGATGCATAAACTGTAATAGACATTTTTAGTGACAACAACCTGAAAGCCCCCCTCTACACACACCAAGGTTGTAAAATTCCAACAAGTCAGAGACAGATTTTAGGCAGTTAAATATCAAATGTACTGTTAGTGTTATAGGTCCAAGTAAAACTGTCACAAATATGCAACAATGTCAAAAAAGATAGAGAAAACAAAATAAAAATTAAAAATATTGATGGTGTTTTCATTGGTGGTTTATTTTACCACAAAACTATACATATAAACATCAATTATTTTGGCAGGGTGACTACAAACAGCTCTTTCAAGTAACAATTTAGCAAGTAGCACAGTAGTCTGGAACGGAAAAGAAATAAATACAACCAATTAATATATTATTTATAAAACGAAGAATATAGAATAGTCAAGTCACAAAAACAAAAACGCATAGTGCTGCAAAACTAATATATATAGTCACGTAGGTTTCAACATAGAATATTCTCAGTTCCATGGTTTCAACAAAATAATGCTTGTTCCTTTTTTCTTCAAAGCCCTCAAAAATAAATAGTCAATAGTCGTATAAAAACTAAACAAATAAATACTATAATTTAGTCTTTTACGGGAACAAGAAAAAAAAAACACGTTTTTCAGTGAAACTGAAGTAAATTTCAGATAATATTGTCATGTAGGTCAGCTGTTAGTTTGGCGCCCTTTTTGTGGCGGGAAAATTGACATTGACGTGAAAAGATTCCAGTTTTGAAAACATTGCCAAATGTTAAATAGACGCTGGAAACTTAATTTCTCAAACACGATCACAATTGTGTATATTTTCAGTAGATTTTTGTTTCATTTCTGATCACAACAATGTTGTGTAACAGTCCGCCGAAGAATTTGCAAGAGACACGTAAACAAACACTGATTTGAGGGTTAAAAAATCAATGCCGAATTAAAATTAAATTAACCCAAATAACTTCATACATACCTTTCACCGATCACAGTAAATTTGGTTTCCGTACTTCACACAGCAGCCAAAATAGCCTTGTTTCTCGTCTCAAAACAATGGCGTCACTAACGGGTCACAAGTTCAAATTACCACGGCTCATTTAAATATGTTAATGAGGGTTCGGCGACCGCACTGTATAAACGTTCAATGATTGGCTCGCGCACAGAGGCCTGGCCATCTATATATGACTGCTGAGATCCACATGGAAAAATAAAACAATGTCTGTTGAGATGCAGAAAGCTACTTTATTGTCGAAATTTGGCCTAAAAATGATAAAATACGGCCAAAACTATGACCAACTACGATTATTGCGACTATTGATTCAGTAAAACAACAAAATAAACAAGTTGCATGCGCCTCGCGCCAAACTGTCGAGCTGGGTCGATTTTCGCTGTAGCTCCGCTGTTATCAATGCACATTTCAATTAAAGAACAGAAGATATCATTAGGGAATGAACAATATGTATAGTATTAAAGCAATCGGACTTGCTGTTTTCAACAAGAATTCGAAAATATCATTTTTTACCAAAAATTACGACATATTCATCAAAGTTAGAGAATCAAAAATATCATCACGCAATGAGCAAATTCGAGAGCAGTCCACATGTAGTACCTATATGTATAATATCAAAGCAACCAGACTTGCAGTTTTCAACAAGAAGTCGAAAATATCACTTTTTAACAAATATATTCATCAAAATTAGAGAATTGAAAATATCATGAAATAAACAAATCTGAGAGAGGTCTATCTGTAGTACATATATGTATAATATCAAAGCAATCAGACTTGCAGTTTTTAACAAGATGTTGAAAATATCACTTTTTACCCAAAATGACAAAAATATTCACCAAAATTAGAGAATTGAAGATATCGTCATGAAATGAACAAATCTAAGCGAGGTCCACATGTAGTATCTATATGTAATATCAAAGCAATCAGGCTTGTGGTTTTTACCAAAAATTACAAAAATAGTCACCATAATTAGAGAATTGACGATATTATCATGAAATGAACAAATCTGAAAGAGGTCTACCTAAGGTACATACACACCACGTATCAAAGCATTCAGGCTTGAAGTTTTCAGAAAGAAGTAAAAAATATAAATTTTGATCCAAAATATTCAGCAAAAATACAAAATATGAGATTTTGACACGAAATGAACTAATTTGAGAGAAATCCATCTAAGGTACTTGCATGTCAAATTTGGAAGCATTCTGAGCTGCAGTATTGAAGTAAAATATATCAATTTTTACCGAAAATGCCAAAAATAGAGAATTTAAGATTTTGACATGAAATGAACAAATCTGAGAAAGAACAATCTAAGGTACTTGCATATCAAATTTGAGAACATTCTGACTTGCGATTTCGAAGGAGTCAGTAATAGGCTTCTGTGTAAAAAGTTATTTGAGCTAAATATGTCAAATATTTTTAAATTCAGTGCTAAAATCTTAAAATAACAAAAAAAGTAGATCATGTGGTAGGAGACGTAGACGGGAACCGTCGATCCAACATGGAATATGTTCGCCTTGGGTGCCACACGCCTGCCCAGTTCTCGTTCAACTTCAATGTGACGTCACAACTGGGGAGACTCGACTCGACTCGACGGCAGTTTTTACTACTACCTAGCTTAATGAAAAAAGACCTATAGTCTCTGCGAAGGAAAATGCCGTGTCATCATTCTCCTTTGCAGAGACTATGAATTTCAGTTCTTTTATTGTCCGTTCATGCCTACACTATGTTATTGAAAATATATTCTATATTCTTATTTTAGCTCAAGTTTAGTTGGGTCGGCATGTTCTCATTGAAAGTGTCGGTTTATTTACGTAATCCACTGATTACGCCAATGCAAAGTTAAAAATATGTCGGAGAGCTTGCCCAGAACGCTACTTGTCTTAAATAAACGTACCGGTACGTTTATTTTTTCCCCGAAAAATTCCACCCGGTACATTCCTATATGGGACGGTACGTTTATTCATTTTTCTAAATCGGGCAGATTAAAAAAAATCATGCCTTTTTCCCCATGAAAAACGAAGCCAAAAGATCGCACTAAAACATCGGTAAATATCTTCCGTGTTGCTTTCACCATGAGGTCGCTGAACTGTCATTAACATATTTAAATGTTTATGGTAATTTGAGCACATGGGCACCATCCAGCATTTTGATTGGTTGATTAGCGACTTGACCTATCTGGTCAATAAACACACCTCGTCAGCATGGATAACATGGCGGATATCTTATGGCATGGGGCGTTAGGGGCTCATACCACTAATTGAATTTCCATAGACGACAATGTTAACATACGACGAGATTGCTATATGAAAATGAGGAAGAAAGCTGAACATAAGGCTCAAAAATGGGGAATCAACATGCCAGTAATCAACAATATGAAAAAAAACATGTTGGCCAGCTCAAACTCTTGCAAATCTCAGGTAAACAAGACACACCTACTGTATTTGGATTACACTAACAAGCGGTAAGTTGCATTCACACAGTCCAAGATCTCAGCTTGTAATCTTGTTTTTGTATTTTCTCATAAATAAGCATCACTGTTTTATAGTTACATAATTGTTTAATTGTCTTTGCACAACAATTCTAATAATAATCAAAACATAGCGACTTTTATCATCATTGAAAGACGACCACATTTGTAATTTTTAGTTTGACTGGAATATCAATGCCCGTTAAAACTACACTTCCTATTCTATGGGAAATCATAAAAGTTTGTGATATTTTTTCATATTTAGAATAATGTAATGGCACCTTAAACATTTAATTAGATCTGTGCGAAACTATAATCGATGGATTTGCGAATCGGTTGATACGTCAATGTAGTCGTAGCCGTTTTTGTTTTTTTAATTTTTGACCCCACCGTACAAGTACTTTAAAGTACGATAGGCGTGAATGACACCAACCCACTAATCTGCATTCATCCACTTTTGTATTAAAATGTAATGTTTTGTTTATTTTCCATACTTTTACAATCAACTTTAAAATAAGGCTTAGTGTAATGTTTTAAAACTATATTTACCTAATCAGTGTTTTCTAAGCAAACCAACAATAATTCACACACTGTAAATCTTGGGAGCACTTTTATGTTTTTCATTAAAACAAACCGTTTTAATTGAAAGCACACTATTGCAATTAAAGACATGTGTAACATATTATAAAACACCTGTGTTTACTATCAAAGCAATAGTGTTTTAGAATTTTTTGAAAAGTGTTTATGGGAGGTATTAAGGTAGCGGGACTATTATTTGCATACTTGTTTTCATCTTCCAGTTGTGACTAAATGACTACAAATAGACCCAGGAAAGTATATATTTTTAGAATCGCCAGACTTCAAGCTTTTCACAAGTGTATTTTGCATGCCCGTATCTGCATTCTACGACGCGTTACTCAATCAAAGGTGAACAATTACTTTTTCTGTAAAAAAAATAATTACGCATTTATGTTGGCGATAAGAAGTATTTTTTTCACTTTTCCTAGTTGTTCAATAGTCAGGTAATGTGAATGTGTCTGGTCAGTTTTATTCAAGCAACGCGTTTTAAAAAATAGTGTGCTGAATTTCAATTACTGTTTTAGTCGCATTGCCCCCAACTCAAACCACAACTCGTTGGTAAATAATCGATGAAATAGTTTGTCTGGACACATTCAAGTTCCTCTCACTGTCACCTTAAAGCTGTGAAAATTTGGTGTTAATCCGACGACAATAAGTATACGTTATTTTTTGTTAAAGACCTTGTATTTTGAAAAACATAAACTCCTAGAAAACGTCCATGAAGTAACAGCAAAGATTTTCAAGCTTGTTTATCGGCACAATCAATTTGTTTTCCCATCAAGGTCTGTTTTAACATATGTAGGGACATACAAATGTGTAAGGCTATTGGAAACCAAAAAAAATAAAGGAATGGGATAGCTATAATTGGATAAATTCGGCATATGAAAACACCAAAATCAATGATTTTTTTTCAGTGGCTGTGTGACCTTGTGTCTGACACATTCATATGCAAATGACTAATCTGTGAAATAAACAGGGGCGGAGACAAACCACTCAAATGTTTGGAAACACTCATTGTGTGTCAGATAGCTACTGATAACACATCCTAACATTGCTTTGTCTTGAGTTTATCTTTGAAACTTATAGGCACACAGATTAAACCTGTGTTGCTGATTTTGGAAAACACTACTGAGGCTGCCTTGCTTCCCTTCAGAAAATCTACATTTTAACCAACTTACATGACATTCTATATTATGTTGACTTTATCACATGAAAGTTTATAGTGCATTTCATCAATTAATAAATAAATGTGAAAATCGTAATTTTCAACACAAATAATAGTCTCGCTACCTTAAATAAATGTTTGATGAAAATTAAGCACATTGTAAACACACATAAACACCTAGTGTATCACAGGGACGTAAACGTGCCATTAAAGTGTTTATTGTTAGTAATAACCAAAAAAGTATGGGGACTCGTAAGTAAACATAGCATAAATGTGACGTAATTCAACGCATAATGGTCACGGCGTTATTTTCAGAAAATAGATCTTTGTCAAGCATCAGGTTGTGGAAGAATTAATTGTATGTACGATTATATGGTCTCACCAATCTATAGTAAACTGAAATTCACAGGTGAATTGAGTACTCAGTGGCCTAATGGATTTTACTCTGCATTTGGTGAACGGTATTGGTAATTCCAATCACATCTGAACATTTTCACATGTGATTTTAAAAAAAATTCTCAAAAAGTGTTCAATTTGAAACACAAAATCGCCAACAATGTTTCAGCACAAAACATCAGACTGTAAATGCTTCACAAAGTGGTAATGTATTTATGCGAGTAACTAAAACACTTTTTCAATTTTTTTCCTGAAACACTTCCTAAAACAAACACACATGCAATGTTTAAAGATAAAACACCCGACTATGCATGTTTATATATACGACATGCACACAAGTTCATAAGAGTAACTAAAACATTTCTTTTCAAAACTGTTTTATTTTGAAAAACAAAAACAGAAAACAAAAACACTGATGATCTAATTCGTTCATTCACTTTCGTCAAAGCTATTATGCTATTGGCGGAATCTCAATGTTGAATACCGTCTAATATGGTGATTAGCACACACCTGTACAAATTTGCACTTAATGTAAAGTCTCTAATCATAATAGTCCGCCATTTAACTGTAATTTGCTACTTCTTTGCAAACACTTTGAGATACCTTTCTACACGAAGATGTTCACGATTAACACTATTATATGTTGTGTGTTCAAGTAACTGGTAACTTCTGTCGTGCGCATGCTCATTCAATTGAATTACACTATCGGGAGTATGTGAACAGGTGGCGTATTCATCAGAAAAGAAGCAACAACAATTTGGGTCGAATGATGTCTTTTAGATTTCCTGGGGAAAAAGGGACCTGAGGGTAGTAAGGATGATATTGTTACGAAACGTGTGGAAAGTGTAGTTCATAGAGCCTTCGACCTCCATTCATTTCATTACGTGCGTGTTGTTATGATAACTGATTTAATTCAAACGTTTGCAGAACCAGATAGGTAAATATACTTTTAATATCCCACACTTCCCGTTTGAGGGGTGATTTTAAAAGTGATGAAAATAATCAAACCATTTGACGGATAGAATAGTGAAAAATGAATAAAATAGAATGGATGTAGTGCATATATGCAGATTTGATTAAGTGACAATGAGATTGTTCCTTTTAATTCTAGAGAGCATGTTTCTCCGAAATTAATGATTTAAATTTTTTTTTAATTATTTTTGTTTTTCCCTGGAATTTGATGTGACCGGAAAACGCCATTCGAAACAACAATAACACATAAGATGAGAATGAGCACTTTCATTTATGTCAAACGGGTTTAAAAATGTTATTGTTCGTTTCAGTTCATTGCTCATTTGCTTTGAAATGTCATTGTGCTCACCATTATAGGGTATTGAATTTCAGTAAAACACGAAATCGTGTGATCGATAACAATTAAGCAATTATATATGTTTTTTTTTTTAAATTTTATACACAAACTTACCTTATAAATTTTCATTTCCAGGAATAAATACATACTTGACTATGTGATTTGTATAATATTGCTGTACAATAGTGCAAAGTGTTTGATCATGAAACGCATCGTTTGATATATTTTTCTCATTAATACTTTCAAAAATGATAATGATAATTTGTTTACCATTTTATAAGTTGAAATGCATTATAAAATGTGTCTCTGTTATAAGCATTTTCAATATTCAGATTGTGTTTTGTGGGAAAGCGTTTTTCAAAGTGTTTCGATACATAGTGAAATCTTATTTGGTACATCAGATCATGTATCTGAAGGAGGCACTTCAGTTAAATCATTCAACTTACAAAAAGAAAACATTGAAATAAATGGGGCCGCTGTAAATAAAAAAAAAGGACACAGCTGCCGACGATGGCTCTATCAAATACATTTTCCATACGTTTTGTATGGAATTAACAAAACCACCGACCCTCAAGATTATTTACGATAAATACTAAATACGTGCACAGTATCTCTGAAAATAAACAATGCTTGTATATAGTCAGTAATAAGCATTGTTGCTTTGATGTCATATTTCCAGTTGGAAAGAACATATAAAAAACATACAAATTATTATTATAGTTGGTACTGATACGCTGATAATATAAGGCATTTTATCACTAAAGTAAACATTTTAAAATATTTATATTATACAGAAATTTACCATGCTGCTCGATATGTGTGTTAATAATAGGTTTGACACTGCAGTGACAGCGACGCATATATTTAGTTTTAACTGGACATTGTGCACATGGATGGATCTAAGCAGATGTATTTTGGCATTGTAATGTGTCTGATACTGATGTAAAACAAGAGTAGATTGAAGACTGGTGAGCCCAGACATCGGTAGAACAACACTGATTGATATTATAGATTTTCCCAGAAAACCATTTTGAAGTGGATTCAACAAAACACTAATGTATAACAAATATATATAAATTGTTATATTATTCTCTTCAGAGAAGACCATATCTTTATATTAGTAAGATAATACTTGTATAAAACGTAGCTGTCTTAGTCGTGTAATGGCATCCTATGCATTAGTGTTCATAACACTGGTTATTTTTATAGGGAAATGACATAACATTTGTTCATATTTGGTGGGAAGCATAGCGTAGCATAGTTAAGCACTTATGGATTATCCGTGCAAAAACGTTATTCTTTATTAATTATTTCCTGTATATTAGGCTAGACTTATAGCTGAATAATAGAATATTTAAAGACAATGTTATGTCAGTATTATTGTTGCTAATACGCTTAATGATGTGTTGGCATTCAGCTCCAATAAAATTATTTTTCTCCATGATGCTGCTGAATGCAAAACTAAAATTATTATGTCAGCTCAAATGAGTTTTCACAAATAACATCCAAAACATTTCATTGCGTGAATTTAGAGTAATTAATTAATAAGTAAATTAGTAATGAAATTAAATATATTCTAGGCATACCTAATGGTGTCCAATGACATGACCTGACTTGACAATATTTACAAATACCGAATGTATCTTCTCCTACCACAAATTTCAAATAGCGAACTATAAATGAAATATGCCTGTGTGTCATATTCGCAGTTAATTAGATCAATCAATGTCGACGAACATTTAATTTTAAAATGTGTTAATTAAGATGCTGTATTTTGCGGTAAAACTCGAATCAAATCGGTTAAATGTGTTCTGCAACTAGAACAAAGTAATAATAAGTAAAACGCAATTGCGAATGTGTTCCATTTACCTATACGTACAGGCAATTTGAAGCGCGTACGCACGAGGGCTCATTATTGCATTGAGGGAACGTTGCTATGTATACTATATATTGATGACTCTTACCATATTGTCTTTAATAATGTATATATTAATGCTCAAAATTATCCTCATTCATCTTTATACAAACAAACATTTAGCCGCGTTTTTCGTTAATCAAATTATATGCATATTCATATTCATGAAGCTGAATTTAAATGAAATTATTTATGTTTATTGTTGTATCTTACCCTTCCAGTAGCTGTTCGTATGTCGCAATATTCCAGACAGATTCCGGGGATAACGTAATATTCCCAACAGCGTTGGCGTCGTTGTTATTCCAAACCAATCTATTATCTACCCATTCCTACATTATATGCAAAGGTTAGAGGTTAAAGGTGTTGAAATACATTATGAGTGCTTTCCATTAGAGGGGACCAACTTTGATATATTGTATTCCAGCAATCAGAAAATGACAACTAAGCATTCTTTGTGTAACATTTATATATAAACCCAGCAAATCTAAGAAGCAGGTAACACATCTGATGTGATTTAATATTAAATGCGTCGAGTTAATATTAAAACCGTTCAGTTATTGTTTTTCAGGTAGTTTATAATGCAGATAAAATTGACTTCAAATCATATGGTCAAACCAAAAGGGCTTACAAAGCAGCTGCGAAAATCGTATTGTTATATAATAATACGTTTATTCCATATTATGGGCTGATATATTCTCCACCACACATCTGTATTGTTCATGCATGTACATGCATCATGGCAGTTTTCGGACGATAATTAATAATCGAGTTTGCGGAGAGAGATTGTCTGTTGATTTGATACATTTTATTGAGCTAATCTTGACGTCTCATGTTAAACTATATTTGCAGTAACTATGCAAGCTACCCATGTCAATCAATGTGAATTATTATGTGTGGGCAATAATAAAATTAATATATGTTACTTTCAATTTTAAGAACGCTTACATTAGATCGAATCATGTTTGGAGTTGTCTACGTTCAGTATTTTTCTCTGAATATAAAATCAAATCGTTACCTTCAGAGATAATGAAACAGTACGTTTTCAGAAATGTATTGCAAAATATTATAAAAGAAAGGATGAATATTTGTATATGTGAGTGCAGGTCGCAAAGAGGTGCAGCAAGTATCATCAAATCACTTATTTTTTATTATCCCATTTCTATTGCGTTAATTCATTGATTTGGCGAACTGAGTGCTTTTATTGGAAAGTTGTAGTCCAGTGTCCGAGAACAGCGAAAACTTTTTTTCAAAGCACGTTCGTACATTTTCTGCAAATAAAAATGCCACATACGTCACGCAGGGCTCGACTTAATTTAACGTAAACAATTTATTTACACGCAAAGTGCACGTAACATGTGACCTATATCGAATACGGCGCATCACCCAATAAAAGCATGTATGGATAAAATAACATTGGTATCTACATAAACTCGCTGGTGTTCTGCTATGAGCATATTATTGTTGGCATTCTTTAATGCAATATATTGGGAGAGATCACACACTGCTCATTGACAACAACCCTAAAATGTCCGTAACACATAAATATAATCATTGAAGCTTTGCCTTAGAATTATTTCCGTGAACATAGACAGCAGACAAAGGTACAAATATCTTTTTATTGTGCTTCAACTACATACGTACATGTATGTATGGTGATTTCAAATCAACATGTATTGATTAATAATAATAACGTTTTGATCGTAGCACAGTATTGATTATCAAGACATTGAAGTACTTATTTACTCAATATTCGGCAAAAATACGAGCTAAATAACAAGTAACGTGAAGACCTATTATGTCGTGAAAAGTCTATACTTGTTTCATCATCCTATTCAGTGTTTGAATCTCGGATGCATCTCATATTTGGATGTTAAGTGCTTTGACCATTGATCTCGTGACAATACCGACTGACTGTGAGATGCTGGTTAGCGAAGCCACTCGGTATGTGTGTTAGAATGTTAAAGTCAATTTGACGATGGAAAACATGTGTACATGTTAATATATTTCAGTATTAATTCATTAAATTGAAGTAACTTAAGCAACACTCTGATCTTTTAAGCTCATGGCTTGAAAAACACGCAGTAAGTCGTTATTGTATATATATTCAAAACATATGAGAAGGTAACATCTATCGTTCAACCAACTGTACAGACTCCATGAAGCTGCAAAAAATCCAATAACCCTACGTCTTTTTAACAGTACATAATACTACCACATACTTACAATTCCGACAATTTGTAGTTCAGTTCAGTGAAACACTGCTGGCCCGCCGATATCAGGACGCAATCGCCGGTCATAGTTTTTCAGTAGTTGGCTCTTCAATGAAATGTAATTGTCGGCGTCATCTTTCGGCGATATCTGACCAGCGATTGGTAAAAATTAACACCAAGATGACATACATATATTCAATATACGGTAAATGATAATGTAATGAGTTGAGTAATACGTATATCTATGCATTATTGCAATACAAACTCAGGCGTACGCCACCACTTGTTGGTAATAGAAGTATATCATTCTAGACCGAAACGTCTATGTTACACATGTAACCCGTTTCAAAATGTCCATCGTCTTTTCGATTATTGTTCCTAGTCTAAAATGTTTAATCCCTGTGTTTTCACTTATTTTTTGTTTGTATCCAGTTTGTATAACCCAAATTTCTACCATTTTACTCACTCATAACTCACTCACTCACTTACTCACTCACTCAATCACTCACTTACTTACTTCTCGCGTGTTTTGATGGGAATTTTCACGTACAAACCGTATCACTACTGCAATAGAATACGTTATTAAATAAATAGTGATTAAATGCAGTACAATGTGTTGGAAAAACATCCATGTAGAGTTATGGCAACTTACTGATTCAGCAACATTTATAATTTTTAGTTTGTCTATACTTATGAAATTATGGCCTTCCATGTTTTGTGATACTTTTCTTTTTTAAAATTATATCGTTCTCTACAAAATTTGTCATATGAACGAGTTCAATCAATGGAGTCGGTTAATACACACACATCAATTGTATGACCTCGCGGTTCACGAACTCCAAACAGACGATAATGAAGTATTTGCAACGCCCTCACACGGAATGAATGGAACGTGTGAGGGAACTCTGAAAGGTTTAATTGCTGATTGGCCACCAGATACTGATTGGGGCAATACAATTTCGTTTTTCTAGTAGATCTGTTCACAATTGTTGGATGTACCATAGATGTTCACTAAATTATATAATGTGTATAAATATCTTAGTCCAAGAAATTATTTACGGTTCAATTTTCACATATAGATAAATAAATAAATAAATAAATAAATACAAATATCGGCACAACACAAAGAATTTGCTATTACATGTATGTGAGCTAATACACAGACAGAATTTGCGGCTTTTGGTTTGTACACGTTACACTTAAATAAATAAACAGTAACTTTTCAAATAAGTTTCCAGGAAAGTAATTCAATTGATTAAGAATTGATTCACACAAAACGAAATCGAACGAATGTGAAATCGTGCTCTCTAAGGCAGTAAAAAGCGGAGTAGCACGTGGAGCAGCAGAAAGTTGTATTTACGGGTTTGCTGAAATTTTTTCTTCAGTTACTAGACGCTGTTGTCAATGTTTATTACCCGAACTTGGGGCCTATCAACAGCTCACTATCATGTGATCACGAGACACTACCACGAGTTCACGCGACACTATCATGAGTTCATGCGACACTAGCACGACATCACGCGTTACTATCAATAGATCACAAAACACTATCACGAGATCACGCAACACTATCACGAGATACTATCATGAGATCACGAGATACTATCGGTTATTTCTTTTGATCATAATTTACGTCGTAGTTGCATATTTCTTAAATTTGAAAACAAATGGTTAAAAGACAAAAAATCACGCCAGCAAGGTGTCGATCTACATTAAGGGAGCACTTTCTAGTGAATTCATACAATATGCCTGAATAAATCTGCCAAAGCCGAATTGTAGACAGTTTATTTTATTATCATACTCATTACAATACTAATAATTACAATCATATGACAAGCTAAGTCTATTTCAGGGTTAATTATTCAGAAGAAGAGTTTTTGTGGCTTCACGAATACAACTCAAAGAGCTTAACAACTCAGTCTTAACATGAAGTGTGTGATTCACATTTGTGATTGCGATTGTCACGATTGCTTGATGCCGATGATTGCTCAGCAAAAAAAATGTCTGCCATTCGGCAATCTTGAATCAGATCGTGAAACAAATTGATGTGCATATGTATAATATTTCCGGCAGCATCCGAACGCGGACTAAAACGAACTGTCATGTACATAATCAATGTTAGGGGATAACATGGGAATATATATGTGGGAAAGGTCATATGACATGATAAATTATGAATGAAAGTAAACAAAATATAATTCCACGCTTTAGACGACAGCGCATTTAAATGCCAGCCCTCCAGGGTCGATAACTTTTAATACCAGGCGTACACATTTCCTGGTCACTACCAATCCATGCTGCAGGCACTTCAAATGCATCCATTAAATATCCATGCAGTCTTCCAGATCCATCAATTTCTGTTCCTATAAAGGATGCTACAACATCTATATCGGAATAATGTTTACATCTATGAAGACGTTTCCTCTGAATGAGCCGTTTCAGACTATGCATACTTATAATAATAGCGTGGTTGACAGCTAATGAAGCAAGACATTCGCTATAGTTTAATCCTATTCTAAAATACTGCATCGTCCCTGTCTATTTTGAAAATATATCTATGAAATAACAAGACGTTCATAGATATAATGATTGTATGAAAGAATAGCGTGAGTAGGGTGATTTACCGTAACGATAAGCAAGTGATGATAATGTCTCTCTCTTAAAACTGGAAGATAGAACTTAGTTTTTGTACATTTAAGTGCTGTTTTTTTCGCAAAACTAACGATGACAAACGTCCTTAAAAAACAGAAAATACATGAATTTCGGAAAACAAAATTGTGAGCAGATCTCAAAGTAGATAATATTATCTGGTGATCTCGTGATAGTATCTCGTGATAATCTCTGGTGATCACGTGATTAACATATGTTACATAAAAAATAGTACTGTACTATAAACACTGCTACGTGGTATGATATTATGCGACTGAGAGCTACGTTTTATAAATGCTGAAATTTACGACATACCTTATTATTGGTGAGTTTACACTACCTTCAACTTCAATATTCATGATGGATGTGATAATATCACTAAAGTAAATGATGTATACATTTTCTTTTGTTGATTTCAACACAGAAATGGTTTTCAGGGGATATATATTATACTCATTGTTTTTCCCTATTTGTCTGAGCTCATCAGTCACGACTCCACTGCCTGGTATATCGGAGCCAGGAATAATACAATTGCTAAAAGACAAGTGCTTAGATGATGGTGAATATTCATATAGCTGCTCCACAAAGAATGGGACACGATGTGGACAGTTTGAAGTACTTACTTTCCTTAGTAAACTTGTATGCAATTGTGACCATGACTGTATATATTATGGAGACTGCTGTCACGACTATATCAGAATTTGTACTCAATATGACACGATTGCATCAACCACAGTAATGAACAATTTCATGACAGGAGATGGATCGGAAACACTGGAAGCTGATAATCACAAACCTAAATCAGAATGCATAGCTCATCCTAATAGTGACGAACATGTTGGATGGTGGATGATAACTGAATGTCCAGGTACCTGGACCGATTTACAAATTCGTGCACAATGTGAAGATAGCCTTAACGTTACAGGTAATGTCCTCATAGTCCATAATTTACCCATTTATCCTTTTCTTTGAAATTTCCGTAGGCACTACACTGTGAAGCAACAATACCTCGTACACAACTAAATATGTTCTTCAAAACAGGAACTCGTTCGTAATAATGTCAAATATATATATATATACATATATTTGAAATGAATGTGGTCACTGTTTTCGATCTTACTGGTTGCATGTGAGGTATATTGATGTATCTTTCTCTCTGTGATGTGTCTATACATTACAACATCTCTGTCAGTCTGTATTTTGTCGAGTTATTATTTGCAGTTTTCTGACTCGTAAATTCTCTTCATGAGTTTCATATTCTGATTTTGATGTGGTATGTTATTGTGACTATATGAACTTATTTGTAGCATAATATTGCGTTTGTTTTCATGAACGATGCAGTATTAATATTTATATAGAATTTTTGTTTTGCTGAATAAATAAACAATTACAAATAGCGAAAGCGGAACAGCGAGCGCAGCCTCGTAGAACAAAGTGAAACTTGTAAAGGGATTTCTGATGAGAATATAAATAAATTCTTCATTTTATTGCATGAAAGGGCTTACCCGTTACATTAGGCGGAGTGCTCATAAATAGTTTGTTTTGTGAATTCTAGACAAAATGCGATCAATCAAATACCAAATGTGTCCACCCCTATACCAAATTCGGTCGATGATCAATAATGACCAATATGAAAAATATTATAACAAATATAACTAATACCGGACCACATGATACAACAGTAGGCCGACTGTGGACAGTCTTAGACCACTGTGAACAGTCTCTTCGAAGATATGTTCAATCCTATACCAAACGTATTTAGTAAAGACTTAACATAAACATCATCGCGAGACTTACAGTGGACAACCTAATGATAACTATTTCATCTGATAAAGTTCAAAGTGTTGTGTTAAAGAAATAAGTTTCGAAGCAATGTTTCGGACATACAAAGTAAGTTCAAATTTCAAACATACATCAGACATCATATCGGTCATATGTATATCATGATTTGATTCAAGATTGCTTTATTGATAATAAATAAAAAATAAAGACATGAATATGACGTATAGAATATTATAGAAAACAAGTGACTAATGCAACATTTTCTAGAATTTGTTGACCCATATTTCAGGTAATCATTAATAGAGTTGGTTTAAATCTGACTTTAAATCATAATAAAATATATCAAGCTTGAAAGCATGCGACATACGAATTATACGCATCGTGACACTTTGGGAGACTTACTAGTTGTTGTTCAACATCATGTACAGTACAGTACAGTACAGTATTATTATTGTTTCATTAACATGATTCTTACAAACTTATTACTATGTTATTTGTTTCATATGCAATCAAACTTTATACCAACCTATAAATTACTGCTTCTGTCACTTTCAGATGAAATGCCAATTCGTGTGACGTCACTGAATGGAGTGGTGTATAACAACATTTACTGTGCCATTTGCAATGGTGAAAATCATTCAGATTTGGAGTATTGGACAGACTGTTTCAAAACAGAAGAAGACATCCACATGTGTAACGTTTCTCTCATTCCTCCTGAAAACAGCATCAGAAATATCAGAGCATGTGCTTCATCCTATATTGATTACTGTGACCAATCTAAGTGGAATTGGCCAATGCAACTTTATCAGAGTTTCGAAAGCAGATGTTTAAATGATGGTTTGGCAATGTTCAGGAACGATGATGGTGTTTATAAAAATGCATTCTGTGTTTTGTGCAATTCTAATTCATTTGAATTTGCTAAATGCGGAATTATATACCCAGCATATATTCGTCATGGACCAAATGGATTACTCTTTGGTTCAGAGGAATATAATGTTCTCAGGAGGGTTCAGTGTCACGAGGGTATCAAAATTAACCTGTTAGGATATCAATGTACTGGTGACGAGATCAACATATTGTCAAATACTGAATCTAATTCCAGTGTGATTTACCTTTCTCTATCATTTGCCGCTTTATATAATGGTAATCCTATACAATTCTCACAAACATTACAGACAAACCTCTCTTCATGCATTTATACTTCAATACAAAACTTCAGTATAGATGCAATCAATATTTCCACCAACGCTAATGCAAACGAAATCAAAGTTCACTTAATTATGTTTGATTATGATTTACAACAAGGTTTGTGGATTGTTGAGAAAACCAAGGTCAAGGGCATTAAGTGTGATAGTATTGTGTTAGACTTAAAATCTGTTGAAGGTTCAAACCCGTCAATATTTGAAGAATTTGCACAGAAATGCTACATAAAGCTTGTTTTATTGAAAGATGTGTCAAATTATTACACGGTATCTTCTAATGACACTGTTATGTTTACATCTATGTACATTTCATACTGGAAACACTTTTCTTGTGATCTTGAGGTTTCAGTTCAAACAAATAACATAAATCAATATATATGTGTATTTGAGGTGTGTGATAGCCTACAATGTGATAAAGGATCACTGACAGCATTACAGTCATTTAATTTTGAAGTCCATCATGACAAATTAGTTTACAGAATGTTATACCTCAACTATGTTGAGAAAGAATTTGTTCTTAGTTCTGACTGGTTAGTTGCCTACATATGTCTTGAAAATAATTACAAACTTGTTTTAGAGTGGTTAACACTCGTATCTTATTTAGTATCCATAGTATCACTTATAGTCTCTATTTTATTGTATTGTAGGTATCCAGACTTATTAAATTTCCCCCAAAAGACAACTCTTAATTTTAGCATTTCTTTATTAGCTGCTCAGACTGTCTTTGTTGTGAGCTGGTTTGTTACGCAAAATGCAGTTATATGTATCACTGTGGCAGTCATATCTCATTATGCATGGTTAGTCACATTTACATGGATGGGCATCATTGCATTTGACATTTTTCGTACATTTGGAATGTCCTCATTTGCCAATTCCAGTCATGCGACTCACTCTACTTTAGTTCGGTATATTCTTATAGGGTGGTTTTTACCTGCTGTGGTTGTCTCAGTTGCAGCTTTTATCGATTTTTGCGAATATACTGAGCTTACTATTGGATATGGGCAGTCCGGAAGTTGTTGGATTGGGAATCGGAATGCTCTGCTTGTTTTATTTGTTGCACCAGTCACACTGGTTATATTCTTGAACGTTGTGTTCTTCATAACATCCCTCTACCGCATTCGAAGTTCGATAGTACAGACCAAACAATATTTTGTGGGACAATCTCATTCATGGAATGGCCAACAGATTTGCATGGTGTTCAAAATGTCAATCACATTTGGTTTCATGTGGATTTTAGGATTATTAGAAACTTTTATTTCCTCATATGTGTTTTATTTATTTTCGCAATTGCCAGTGCTTGGCAGGGGCCAGGTATACTTGCATCTGTCACCTCGAATATCATTAAAAGAAGAAAAAAAATTCGACGTAAACTAAACTGTCAAAACTGTAATACTTGAATATATATAGATTATGTTGCATATTATTATTCCGATATGCATGTGTTCCACTATCTCACAGTAATCATGCGACAGCACCATTGCAAAGTAAATAATAATTATTCTCATTTAGATTAGTGTTGATATTGTCAAAAATATTGTTGTTATGTATGTGTATGAGTAATTGGAATCCACAATGACATGTGCATTCAAACTGTCAAATCTAGCTGTAATTTAACATTTTAATTTTTGAGTATGAAATGATTTATAAATTATATATTATAAATAAATTATTGATTTCTATGAATTTGAATTTGATTTTTTCAGACATGTATTTTCAAATTTACGACTTGTATCTTATTGGCATTTCCTTTGTGTGTGTTTATATCTATATATTATATAAGATATTAGCTTTGAGCTTAACAATGTCATCGTGTGTTTTGCAAGACTTTGAGCCTATACATTGGTAGAAAAACAATGCTTGATATCGCGAGGTTATCGCCCAATATCGGCGCTTTATCATATGACCATTTTTGTTAACAAAAAATAGCGTAATTTCATTGTCAATTTTATTTTGTGATACTTTTATGCGTACGTACAACAACATCAACAACAAATCAACGTCTAAATTTAATTCACAAACAAATTAAGCTGCTCTGAGCAAAGCACAGTAAGCGTGGACCTTCTGTTACCAGACATAACAAAATAAACGCAGCCATTACCAGAATAAAAACAAAACCAAATAAACACAATCAAATGTGCCGACTACGCGAGTTGGAAATAAAACATGTTGTGGCACAAGGTCTCGCCTGCCTCTTTCACTCATGAAAACACATCAACACATAATTATAATCATGTTATTCCAAACATAAACATATTAAATGTGTTGACAAAGAGAAAAAACTGCAGAGTAAAATGTGAATGTGAACGCTATTCAAAGGAAATATTAATTACTGTGAATGTGAATCAAAAATAAACTTGATGTATAGAAAGACAAAACTAATTTAATATATGACGGCAGAGAAACCTTGGGTGGTTATATGAAGCATTTATATGCGACGGTGGTGGTATCTATGTGTGGGTGTGTTTGCACGAGTAAGGGGCATGCAAGATTTTGTACACAGGGCACAGCATCTGCCAATGTCTGTTTACCTTGCCATACTGACAGTGAAATTCCGAGTGGCGCGTCACGTATTTACACGGTCATATGGTAATATAGATATCTCTGAAAACCATTTTGTAGTAAATTCAACAAAACAAAAAATATGAATAAATATATTATTCTCTTCACAAACCATAGAATTACTTAGTTAATATTTTTATACAAGCGTTAGTCATGCATTAGTTTTCCTACCACTGGTTTATATTTCCAGAGAAAGGGCATATGTTACATTCAGCTTGAAAGCAACGGCGTCATAACGATACTCGGGCCAGATGGACATCAATTCATTACTTGTACTAAATATCTATGTAAACAAGTTCTGTAATAAGTATATACTGCACATTAGGCTGCGTCTATACCCGAATCATACAATAGTTGAAGATATAGGTGTTGGTTCATAGCTCTTCTTGTGCCGGTCCATAGTCTTTGTGATGGTATTTTAATAATTTCTGATATATTTGGCGTCATTAAATTTATTATTCTCAGATATCGGAATTGTTATCAACATGGAACAAATTATATAATTTGAATTTTTCAGACATGTAATTTCAAATTTACGACTTGTACCTTATTGTCATTTCCTTTGTGTGCGTTTGTATATATTTATTCTATAATATATTAGCGTTGAGCTTAACAATGTGATTGTGTGTTTTGTAAGACGTATATTGAAATATCTCAAAACAGAAACAAAAAACGCTGTATATAGTATTTTAATTTCACATCCAACTTACTGTGGCAGCTATCAATATTGTTAATAAATATTATACAAATATTTATTGAAAAGATTTGCGATTTGGAATAATTGTGTCAGACTTCTTGCACGCTGTCATTAAGCCCAAGTCATGGTCAGAGATCGTAGAATTATGACTGACAGGAAAAGTTTAGTATGGAACGCGATTGCTGTTGTTGTTATTGAGCACATGTAATAGTGACTGGTTTGAATAACAACATAGTAGTGTTTGTTGACGGGTATCTATAAATACGATAAAATATTACTTGTTTGCAGAGATATACCATTCTGCTTGTTGTATATGTTAATAATAGGATTGACACGTGACGCAATAATTTGTTGATATATATATACATTTAGTTTAAGCTGGACACTGTGCACATAAGTGAATAAAATTAGATTATCATTAGCTGGTCATGTGATCTAATTGATTAAATGTATGTTAGACATTATATTCTCTCTGGCACGATATTAAACAGAGGGTGTGGTAACCGTTGAGCCTATACATTGGTAGAACAATAATGCTTGATATCGCGAGGTTATTGCCCAATATTGGCGCTTTATCATATAGTCATTTTTTTCAAAGCAAAATAAGTAGCTTAATTTCATTTTCAATTTTATTGTCTAGTCATTTCATCTGGAGACTATTTCCTATGAATTATGCTTAACGTACAATCGAGTGAACCGGTAGAATATTAATATACCTTTTAAAATGTTTTTCTTTTCGTTTTTTAATGCTATGTGAAAACTGAATACAATACTGTAATGCAGAAGTTGGAAATAAACATGTGGTACTTTCGAGTTACAGAATGTTTTGACACGTTTTCTTTCCCTATAAATTACCATCCTGGTAACGTACGGCACATCTTCCCCGATAAATCGCTGAAACATCTAAACCTCCAACAAAAACAAATCAAATATTCAGTGTCTGAATTTAATTCACAAACCTAGTGGGTTGCTCTGGGCAATGAAGCAAAAACTCGGCAAACGTCGACCTTCTGTTGCGAGACATAACAAATAAACGCAGCTAGTGTTACTTTACCAGAATGAAGACAAAACAAATTAAACACAATCAAATGTGCCGACCACGCGCGTTGGTAATAAAACATGTTGTGGCATGTGGTCTTACCTGCCTCTTTCACTCATGAAAACAGATAATTATAGTTATGTTATTTCAAACATACACATAGTAAATGTGCTGGTAAGAGTAAAATGTGAATTTGAACGTTATTTGAAGGAAATATTAGTTACTGTGAATGTGAATCAAAAATAAACTCGATGTATAGAAGGACAAAACTAACTTATTATATGACCGCAGAGAAACCTTGACGGTGGTGGTATCTATGTGTGCGCGTGTTTGCATAAGTAAGGGACATGCAAGATATTGTACACATCTGCATCTGCCAATGTTTGTTTACCTTGCTATATTGACAGTGAAATTAATACGGTAATATAGATATCTCTGAAAACCATTTTGTAGTAAATTCAACAAAACAAAAAAGTATGAATATATATATTCTCCTCTTCACAAACCATGGTATTACTTAGTTAATATATTTATACAAGTTTTAGTCATCCATTAGTTTTCCTACCACTGGTTTATATTTCCAGAGAATAGGCATATGTTACATTCAGCTTGAAATCAACGGCGTCATAACGATATCCGAGCCAGATGGACATCAATTCATTACTTGTACGAATTATCTATGTAAACAAGTTCTGTAATAAGTGTGACGCCAAACTTATAGAAAATAAGTTATTTTTGATAATATACCGAAGCTCAGAACATACTCTTTTATAAACTAAAATAATATACAATAATTGTCGGTGTATGGATTCAACCCTGCATGTACAGTTTTGAGAGGATATACATACTAACCACCACGTAAAGTATCTGTGTTACTTGAATATGACGATTAAATTACTAGTAACATTGCATATATTCAAAGCATCCTGATGACACTATTTACAAAATACCTTCCAAAGATTTAAAAGGAGACTCGCGTGTCTCACAGTGAAATATTCGACGTGGAATTATATTAATATATTAAGTTGATTCCAAGGCATTCTTTTCTAAAATGTTGCTGAATGTATATTTTTAAACCAACAGAAAGATCAGACAAAATATAAAGGTCGGGTATTAGTAATAAAAAAAGAATGTTTACAACAAAGCTATGAAAAATATTATTTTAGCGTCGGGTTTTCACCCCTTGAGTGATGGTGGTGCGACGGCGCCAGTAAATTATAGGGTTTACACACCTTGAGTACTGATGGCGACAAGGCGTCAGCAAATAACGAGGCAACGTTGAAAAGATCACTACAGATTACGCTCTAATTTTGAAAAACATGGCTGGGAAGTAGATTTGCTCAAAAACCGACGCCCTGTCGTATTTAGGTATGTAAATTGTAAATTTTGTGAAAATAATTTCAATTCATCGAGTTATGTGAACGTAATGAATATATCATGTTTTTTTGTGTGCTAATTGCGACCATGGTGCGGTATAACCAAACCAATGACCTAGGGCCGGTTCAAAACCAAGGATGTCATCTGAATTTCAAATTACAAAAGGGGAAAAGACGTGTGTTTAGGTTTCCTTTTGTTTCTCCGAAAAGCATTGCTTACAATGACTATATGGTTGAGGATTGAATGCTGTTTTAGTGCGTTTAAGTGTTTTTATACACAGAACACCAGTACTGTCAGCAGGCGAACTAGTGTTCTAACATTAATTAACGATATTTACTATACATTGGCCAACATCATGAATCCGACTTCTTGGTCTTAAGTTCTTTTGTACTGTGTTTGGTCATGTACAAAAACCTAATTTTTTGTAGCTTGTTATTAGCTTGATTATTGTACATTAAAGATGCTGGAAATACAAAGTCGACTAAAACATCGCCAATCCTCGGGGCGGAGCTACGTCACAGACGTTCCACGTTGCTAAGACGCGCACCACTTTACAACGTATTTCTATGGGCTTTGTGCGCGCTGCTGTGGAACGCTGGTGGAGCCGGTGAAAATTCGAGAAAACAACACAAACTCAACTTTGAAGTAATCCTGAACAACCAAATTCTCATATGTTACATACGTAGGGCTATTCTTGTTACACTGTTCAGGGGACTCTCAACAACCATCTCAAAGTACCGTTTTCTGTGAGTTTGTTGTCTTTGTTTTCACCGCGAGGGTTGCCAGGCGTTAGAAAATGCCCGGATTTCCGCCCCGAGGATAGGCCCTACTATTGCCGTATTTGAAGTTTACATAATCAGACACACCACACGCACGCACTCTACCTAAGCAAATTCAGATCGCTCGATTTATTTTCAATTGGACCTGCTGTCTTATGCATTCATGAAAGCTTTCCAGCAAATGTATTTGTGTAGTCAAGTTACGAATGTCTTCAGTAAGTATTACATGTAGTAACGACCACAAGTTATGATCAACTTTAGATCTGCGGCCGTGGTACTACTGCCTTGAAGGAACTCATTAATAACCACTGCCTGCTTTTTCTCGTATATAAATCAATGTAATTTTTTCAAAAATTCCACAACAGCACGAAAACGTTCTGAATGTCAGTAACCCTAACCTTCATGTCCCAGTACATTGGAACTCGGACTGATATTGAAAGAGCATACTGCTAACGAAGCGGCGTTCAGGGTGTTTTGCAAAAGAGTATTTTCAGGCGCAACTTCAGCACTGTACAAACACAAGTTTAGACTGTTCTGTTTTGATATCGTTTTAGTCCATACAAAGCACACAATAATAAGGTTATACACATAATATAATTTACGTCATACATCTTTGCTGTACGATGTCCTCAGATATAAATTATTGCACTAAGTCACTACAATATATTTAGCGGTCAAACTGTGTCTGTTTGGACGTGTGTGGGTGTTATGCGTTAAGTTATGCGTGTTAGATAGAGTAGGGAAGTGCTGTGTTATTGATTTAATTTGTTGTCGGGTTTGAGGGTTTAAATATCTAGGATAGCTTGCGAGCAATGCCCACCACCGTCAAACTTTTCTGATTGAGTTCATTGTAAAGAAGGAAGTTTATTCTATTTTGACCGTGGGCGGGCATGCGTTGGGGCGACTACACTTCTGGTCTAAAACGTACGGGACACGATATAGATAAACGTATGTAACAAACGTTACCATTTCACATTGAATGTCAAGAAGTAATTCACAATAAATTATATATTTTTATTTTTAGATTTATTCGTAAATTTTTACTATTTTTCCTGTCAAATCAGAAAGAGATTATTCCTCACACAAACAAGCAGTAAGTTGCATTCATACAGTCCAAGATCTCAGCTTGTAATTTTGTTTTTGTATTTTTCTCATAAATAAGCATTTCTGTTTTATAGTAACATATTTGTTTAATTGTCTTTGCATATCAATTCGAATAATAATCAAAACATAGCGACTTTTCATCATTGAAGGACGGCCACATTTGTAATTTTTAGTTTGACTAGAATATCAATGCCCGTTAAAACTACACTTCTTCTTGTATGGGAAATCATAAAAGTTTGTGATATTTTTTCATATTTAAAATAATGTGATGGCACCTTAAACATTTAATTAGTTCTGTGCGAA
The DNA here is from genome assembly GCF_978046115.1 of Saccoglossus kowalevskii. Taxonomy (NCBI): domain Eukaryota; kingdom Metazoa; phylum Hemichordata; class Enteropneusta; family Harrimaniidae; genus Saccoglossus; species Saccoglossus kowalevskii. The sequence continues at coordinate 10,271,957 of NC_140650.1, read as the reverse complement.
ACTTCAATCAATGGATTTGCAAATCGGTTGATACGTCAATGTAGTCGTAGCCGTTTTTGTTTTGTTTTTTTGACCCCATCGTACAAGTACTTAAAGTACGATAGGCGTGAATGACACCAACCCACTAATCTGCATCCATCCACTTTTTGATTAAAATGTAATGTTTTGTTTATTTTCCATACTTTTAAAATCAACTTTAAAATAAGGCTCAGTGTAATATTCTAAAAGTATATTTACCTAATCAGTGTTTTCTAGGCAAACCAACAATAATCCATACACTGTACATCATGGAAGCACTTTTATGTTTTTCATCAACACACACGGTTTTAATTGAAAGCACACTATTGCAATTAAAGACATGTGTAACATATTATAAAACACCTTTGTTCACTATCAAAGCAGTAGTGTTTTAGATTTTTTAGAAAAGTGTTTATGGGAGGTATTAAAACACTTTTTTTATGAAAATTAAGCACATTGTAAACACACAAAAATACATTTCTTTTCAAAATAAAACACCTAGTGTATCACAGGGACGTAAACGTGGCATTAAAGTGTTTATTTATAGGACATTTATGGATGATTACATCTAACTAATAGTATTAACCAAACAAGTATGGGGACTCGTAAGTAAATATTATAGCATATATGTGACGTAATTCAACGCATAATGGTCATGGCGTTACTTTCAGAAAATAGATATATGTCAAGCACCAGGTTGAGGAAGAATTAATTGTATGTACGATTATATGGTCTTACCAATCTATAGTAAACTGAAATTCGAGACACAGGGTGAATTGAGTACTCCGTGGCTAAATGGATTTTACTCTCCATTTGGTGAACGGTATGTGATTTAAACATTGTTTCTCGAAAACTGTTCAATTTGAAACACAAAATCGCCAACACTGTTTCAGCACAAAACATCATACTATAAATGTTTCAAAAAGTGTTAATGTATTTATGCGAGTAACTAAAACATTTCTTTCAAATTGTTTTTTTTTACTGAAACACAAACACACATGTAATGTTTCAAGATAAAACACCTGACTATGCATGTTTATATATACGACATGCACACAAGTTCATAAGAGTAACTAAAACACTTCTCTTCAAAATTGTTTTATTTTGAAAAACAAAAACAGAAAACAAAAACACTGATGATCTAATTCGTTCAATCACTCTAGGTGATTTGTTTATTATTGCTGTACAATAGTGCAATATGTTTGATCATGAAACGCATCATTTGATTAATTTACCTAACAAAAAGAAAACATCGAACTAAATGTGGCCGCTGTAAATAAAAAAAACAGCACACAGCTGCCGACGATGGCTCTATCAAATACATTTTCCACACTTTTTGTATGGAATTAACAAAACCACCGACCCTCAAGTTTATTTACGATAAATACTGAATACGTGTACAGTATCTCTGCTGAAAATAAACAATGCATGTATATAGTCAGTAATAAGCATTGCTGCTTTGATTTCATGTTTCCAGTTGGTAAGAACATATAAAAGAACATACACATTATTATTATAATTATTAGAATGGTACTGATATGCTGGTGAAATATTTGAATTTAATGGAGTTAGAACATCGTAAAAAATAAAATTGTGATATCATGACCTTTGGTGGACGTCTAGTTTTTGAGTGATTAGAATGTCTTTGTTTCCAATTAAAAAACTAAAACAGTGCTGTTTCGGTTGGAAATACGGGTGTTTTATAATTTATTAATTTTTTTATTTAAACAGTGTGTTTTCGAAACATGTGACACTTTTCAAGGTAGTCCATATTAGATAAACTTTGACGTGGTTGTGAAACTAAACTACTGTGAACTAATAGGTTTCACTGTTTTCCAAGAAATGACTGAAGTTATACAGCTGTTGATTTTAGGTAACGATCTACAAACAAAAAACCTGGCGTTTTTCACCTGTCAGTTGATTTCGGTATAGATACAGTAAAGATGCAGGCAATACATTTGTGAAATTATCAACAGAAGCAAGACTTAAAATGCCTGTGGATCTATTATCGTCGTGACGCTTTTGCCTCTAACCGAAACATTTACATACGCTTTGCTCCACAAATAAAAGTATAGTACTATAAACACTACTGTGCAATGTGTTATTATGCGGCTGAGAGTATAATGTATAGATGCTGTAACTGAAAACATATCTTATTATTGGCAAGTTTACACTACCTTTTGTGGTAATATTTATGATGGTTCTGGTAAAATTAGTAAAGTGAATAATATATCATTGACTCCCATGTGCGAAGCACAAAATGGGAGTCTTTGCAGTTAGTGTGTCTGTATGTGTGTATGTGTGTCCGACTGTTCCACTGCTATCTCAAGAACCATACATCGGTTTTTGATGAAACTTGGTGCATAGATGCTCTGGGCCAATGCGCAGATTTCATTATGTTTTGGTAAAAATCCATGCTCGTTAATTACCTAATTTGCATGATAATTAGCTAATTTTTAGCTGTTCTATGACTGTTCCACTGATATCTAAAGAACCACTCATTGGATTTTGATGAAACTTGGTACATGGATGCTCTGAACATATGCGCAGATTTGATTAGTTTTTGGTAAAAATCCATGCATATTAATTACCTAATTTGCATGATAATTAGCTATTTTTTAGTAGTTCCACTTATATCTAAACAACCACTCATTGGATTTTGATGAAACTTGGTACATAGATGTTCTGAACTAATGCTAGGTTTTGATTAGTTTTTGGTAATAATCCGTGGATACTAATTACTTAATTTGCATAATGATTAGTCAATTTTCGGTTTTTCCACTGATATCTCAAGTACTAATCATCACATTTCAATGAAACTTGGTACATAGATGTCATATGACACTGCACAGACCTGATAGTTTTTATGGTAATATCAGTACATATAATTACCTAATTTGCATGATTAATTAATTTTCAGCTTTTGATATAAGTAGTGAGCATTACATTTCAATGAAACTTGGTACTTACATACTCAAGGACTATGCAGAGATTGATTGTTTCGGATAAATATTTGTGCATATTAATCACCTCATTTGCATAATTAATTTTCAGCTTTTTTACTGATATCTAAAGTACTAATCATCACATTTCAATGAATCTAGAATTATGCAGAGACCCAATTAGTTTTTGGTAAATATTTGTGCATAATAATCACCTAATTTGCATATGTCTTGAAAATAATTACAAACTCATTTTAGAGTGGTTAACACTCGTATCTTATTCAGTATCCATAGTATCACTTATAGTCTCTATTTTATTGTATTGTAGGTCTCCAGACTTATTAAATTACCCCCAAAAGACAACTCTTAATTTTAGCATTTCTTTATTAGCTGCTCAGACTGTCTTTGTTGTGAGCTGGTTTGTTACGCGAAATGCAGTTATATGTATCACTGTGGCAGTCATATCTCATTATGCATGGTTAGTCACATTTACATGGATGGGCATCATTGCATTTGACATTTTTCGTACATTTGGAATGTCCTCATTTGCCAATTCTAGTCATGCGACTCACTCTACTTTAGTTCGGTATATTCTTATAGGGTGGTTTTTACCTGCTGTGGTTGTCTCAGTTGCAGCTTTTATCGATTTTTGCGATTATACTGAGCGTACTATTGGATATGGGAAGTTGTTGGATTGGGAATCGGAATGCTCTCCTTGTTTTATTTGTTGCACCAGTCACACTGGTTATATTCTTGAACGTTGTGTTTTTCATAACATCCCTCTACCGCATTAGAAGTTCGATAGTACAGACCAAACAATATTTTGTGGGACAATCTCATTCATGGAATGGCCAACAGATTTGCATGGTGTTCAAAATGTCAATCACATTTGGTTTCACGTGGATTTTAGGATTATTAGAAACTTTTATTTCCTCATATGTGTTGTCATTTATTTTCGCAATTGCCAGTGCTTGGCAGGGGCCAGGTATACTTGCATCTGTCACCTCGAATATCATTAAAAGAAAAAAAGAAATTCGACGTAAACTAAACTGTCAAAACTGTAATACTTGAATATATATAGATTATGTTGCATATTATTATTCCGATATGCATGTGTTCCACTATCTCACAGTAATCATGCGACAGCACCATTGCAAAGTAAATAATAATTATTCTCATTTAGATTAGTGTTGATATTGTCAAAAATATTGTTGTTATGTATGTGTATGAGTAATTGGAATCCACAATGACATGTGCATTCAAACTGTCAAATCTAGCTGTAATTTAACATTTTAATTTTTGAGTATGAAATGATTTATAAATTATATATTATAAATAAATTATTGATTTCTATGAATTTGAATTTTTCAGACATGTATTTTCAAATTTACGACATGTATCTTATTGGCATTTCCTTTGTGTGTGTTTATATCTATATATTATATAAGATATTAGCTTTGAGCTTAACAATGTCATCGTGTGTTTTGCAAGACTTTGAGCCTATACATTGGTAGAAAAACAATGCTTGATATCGCGAGGTTATCGCCCAATATCGGCGCTTTATCATATGACCATTTTTGTTAACAAAAAATAGCGTAATTTCATTGTCAATTTTATTTTGTGATACGTTTATGCGTACGTACAACAACATCAACAACAAATCAAAAAATCAACGTCTAAATTTAATTCACAAACAAATTAAGCTGCTCTGAGCAGAGCACAGTAAGCGTGGACCTTCTGTTACCAGACATAACAAAATAAACGCAGCCATTACCAAAATAAAAACAAAACCAAATAAACACAATCAAATGTGCCGACCACGCGAGTTGGAAATAAAACATGTTGTGGCACAAGGTCTCGCCTGCCTCTTTCACTCATGAAAACACATCAACACATAATTATAATCATGTTATTCCAAACATAAACATATTAAATGTGTTGACAAAGAGAAAAAACTGCAGAGTAAAATGTGAATGTGAACGCTATTCAAAGGAAATATTAATTACTGTGAATGTGAATCACAAATAAACTCGATGTATAGAAAGACAAGACTAATTTAATATATGACGGCAGAGAAACCTTGGGTGGTTATATGAAGCATTTATCGGCGACGGTGGTGGTATCTATGTGTGGGTGTGTTTGCACGAGTAAGGGGCATGCAAGATTTTGTACACAGGGCACAGCATCTGCCAATGTCTGTTTACCTTGCCATACTGACAGTGAAATTCCGAGTGGAGCGTCACGTATTTACACGGTCATATGGTAATATAGATATCTCTGAAAACCATTTTGTAGTAAATTCAACAAAACAAAAAATATGAATAAATATATTATTCTCTTCACAAACCATAGAATTACTTAGTTAATATTTTTATACAAGCGTTAGTCATGCATTAGTTTTCCTACCACTGGTTTATATTTCCAGAGAAAGGGCATATGTTACATTCAGCTTGAAAGCAACGGCGTCATAACGATACTCGAGCCAGATGGACATCAATTCATTACTTGTACTAAATATCTATGTAAACAAGTTCTGTAATAAGTATATACTGCACATTAGGCTGCGTCTATACCCGAATCATACAATAGTTGAAGATATAAGTGTTGGTTCATAGCTCTTCTTGTGCCGGTCCATAGGGTATTTTAATAATTTCTGATATATTTGGCGTCATTAAATTTATTATTCTCAGATATCGGAATTGTTATCAACATGGAACAAATTATATAATTTGAATTTTTCAGACATGTAATTTCAAATTTACGACTTGTACCTTATTGTCATTTCCTTTGTGTGCGTTTGTATATATTTATTCTATAATATATTAGCGTTGAGCTTAACAATGTGATTGTGTGTTTTGTAAGACGTATATTGAAATATCTCAAAACAGAAACAAAAAACGCTGTATATAGTATTTTAATTTCACATCCAACTTACTGTGGCAGCTATCAATATTGTTAATAAATATTATACAAATATTTATTGAAAAGATTTGCGATTTGGAATAATTGTGTCAGACTTCTTGCACGCTGTCATTAAGCCCAAGTCATGGTCAGAGATCGTAGAATTATGACTGACAGGAAAAGTTTAGTATGGAACGCGATTGCTGTTGTTGTTATTGAGCACATGTAATAGTGACTGGTTTGAATAACAACATAGTAGTGTTTGTTGACGGGTATCTATAAATACGATAAAATATTACTTGTTTGCAGAGATATACCATTCTGCTTGTTGTATATGTTAATAATAGGATTGACACGTGACGCAATAATTTGTTGATATATATATACATTTAGTTTAAGCTGGACACTGTGCACATAAGTGAATAAAATTAGATTATCATTAGCTGGTCATGTGATCTAATTGATTAAATGTATGTTAGACATTATATTCTCTCTGGCACGATATTAAACAGAGGGTGTGGTAACCGTTGAGCCTATACATTGGTAGAACAATAATGCTTGATATCGCGAGGTTATTGCCCAATATTGGCGCTTTATCATATAGTCATTTTTTTCAAAGCAAAATAAGTAGCTTAATTTCATTTTCAATTTTATTGTCTAGTCATTTCATCTGGAGACTATTTCCTATGAATTATGCTTAACGTACAATCGAGTGAACCGGTAGAATATTAATATACCTTTTAAAATGTTTTTCTTTTCGTTTTTTAATGCTATGTGAAAACTGAATACAATACTGTAATGCAGAAGTTGGAAATAAACATGTGGTACTTTCGAGTTACAGAATGTTTTGACACGTTTTCTTTCCCTATAAATTACCATCCTGGTAACGTACGGCACATCTTCCCCGATAAATCGCTGAAACATCTAAACCTCCAACAAAAACAAATCAAATATTCAGTGTCTGAATTTAATTCACAAACCTAGTGGGTTGCTCTGGGCAATGAAGCAAAAACTCGGCAAACGTCGACCTTCTGTTGCGAGACATAACAAATAAACGCAGCTAGTGTTACTTTACCAGAATGAAGACAAAACAAATTAAACACAATCAAATGTGCCGACCACACGCGTTGGTAATAAAACATGTTGTGGCATGTGGTCTTACCTGCCTCTTTCACTCATGAAAACACATAATTATAGTTATGTTATTTCAAACATACACATAGTAAATGTGTTGGTAAGAGTAAAATGTGAATTTGAACGTTATTTGAAGGAAATATTAGTTACTGTGAATGTGAATCAAAAATAAACTCGATGTATAGAAAGACAAAACTAACTTATTATATGACGGCAGAGAAACCTTGACGGTGGTGGTATCTATGTGTGCGTGTGTTTGCATAAGTAAGGAACATGCAAGATATTGTACACATCTGCATCTGCCAATGTTTGTTTACCTTGCTATATTGACAGTGAAATTGATACGGTAATATAAATATCTCTGAAAACCATTTTATAGTAAATTCAACAAAACAAAAAAGTATGAATATATATATTCTCCTCTTCACAAACCATGGTATTACTTAGTTAATATATTTATACAAGTTTTAGTCATCCATTAGTTTTCCTACCACTGGTTTATATTTCCAGAGAATAGGCATATGTTACATTCAGCTTGAAATCAACGGCGTCATAACGATATCCGAGCCAGATGGACATCAATTCATTACTTGTACGAATTATCTATGTAAACAAGTTCTGTAATAAGTGTGACGCCAAACTTATAGAAAATAAGTTATTTTTGATAATATACCGAAGCTCAGAACATACTCTTTTATAAACTAAATAATATACAATAATTGTCGGTGTATGGATTCAACCCTGCATGTACAGTTTTGAGAGGATAGACTTACTAACCACCACGTAAAGTATCTGTGTTACTTGAATATGACGATTAAATTACTAGTAACATTGCATATATTCAAAGCATCCTGATGACACTATTTACAAAATACCTTCCAAAGATTTAAAAGGAGACTCGCGTGTCTCACAGTGAAATATTCGACGTGGAATTATATTAATATATTAAGTTGATTCCAAGGCATTCTTTTCTAAAATGTTGCTGAATGTATATTTTTAAACCAACAGAAAGATCAGACAAAATATAAAGGTCGGGTATTAGTAATAAAAAAAGAATGTTTACAACAAAGCTATGAAAAATATTATTTTAGCGTCGGGTTTTCACCCCTTGAGCGATGGTGGTGCGACGGCGCCAGTAAATTATAGGGTTTAGACACCTTGAGTACTGATGGCGACAAGGCGTCAGCAAATAACGAGGCAACGTTGAAAAGATCCCTACAGATTACGCGCTAATTTTGGAAAACATGGCTGGGAAGTAGATTTGCTCAAAAACCGACACCCTGTCGTATTTATGTATGTAAATTGTAAATTTTGTGAAAATAATTTCAATTCATCGAGTTATGTGAGCGTAATGAATATATCATGTTTTTTTTTTTTTGCTAATTGTGACCATGGTGCGGTATAACCAAACCGATGACCTAGGGACGGTTCAAAACCAAGGATGTCATCTGAATTTCAAATTACAAAAGGGGAAAAGACGTGTGTTTAGGTTTCCTTTTGTTTCTCCGAAAAGCATTGCTTACAATGACTATATGGTTGAGGATTGAATGCTGTTTTAGTGCGTTTAAGTGTTTTTATACACAGAACACCAGTACTGTCAGCAGGCGAACTAGTGTTCTAACATTAATTAACGATATTTACTATACATTGGCCAACATCTTGAACCCGACTTCTTGGTCTTAAGTTCTTTTGTACTGTGTTTGGTCATGTACAAGAACCTAATTTTTTGTAGCTTGTTATTAGCTTGATTATTGTACATTAAAGATGCTGGAAATACAAAGTCGACTAAAACATCGCCAATCCTCGGGGCGGAGCTACGTCACAGACGTTCCACGTTGCTAAGACGCGCACCACTTTACAACGTATTTCTATGGGCTTTGTGCGCGCTGCTGTGGAACGCTGGTGGAGCCGGTGAAAATTCGAGAAAACAACACAAACTCAACTTTGAAGTAATCCTGAACAACCAAATTCTCATATGTTACATACGTAGGGCTATTCATGTTACACTGTTCAGGGGACTCTCAACAACCATCTCAAAGTACCGTTTTCTGTGAGTTTGTTGTTTTCACCGCGAGGGTTGCCAGGCGTTAGAAAATGCCCGGATTTCCGCCCCGAGGATAGGCCCTACTATTGCCGTATTTGAAGTTTACATAATCAGACACCCCACACGCACGCACTCTACCTAAGCAAATTCAGATCGCTCGATTTATTTTCAATTGGACCTGCTGTCTTATGCATTCATGAAAGCTTTCCAGCAAATGTATTTGTGTAGTCAAGTTACGAATGTCTTCAGTAAGTATTACATGTAGTAACGACCACAAGTTATGACCAACTTTAGATCAGCGGCCGTGGTACTACTGCCTTGAAGGAACTCATTAATAACCACTGCCTGCTTTTTCTCGTATATAAATCAATGTAATTTTTTCAAAAATTCCGCAACAGGACGAAAACGTTCTGAATGTCAGTAACCCTAACCTTCATGTCCCAGTACATTGGAACTCGGACTGATATTGAAGGAGCATACTGCTAACGAAGCGGCGTTCAGGGTGTTTTGCAAAAGAGTATTTTCAGGCGCAACTTCAGCACTGTACAAACACAAGTTTAGACTGTTCTGTTTTGATATCGTTTTAGTCTATACAAGGCACACAATAATAAGGTTATACACATAATATAATTTACGTCATACATCTTTGCTGTACGATGTCCGCAGATATAAATTATTGCACTAAGTCACTACAATATATTTAGCGGTCAAACTGTGTCTGTTTGAACGTGTGTGGGTGTTATGCGTTAAGTTATGCGTGTTAGATAGAGTAGGGAAGTGCTGTGTTATTGATTTAATTTGTTGTTGGGTTTGAGGGTTTAAATATCTAGGATAGCTTGCGAGCAATGCCCACCACCGTCAAACTTGTCTGATTGAGTTCATTGTAAAGAAGGAAGTTTATTCTATTTTGACCGTGGGCGGGCATGCGTTGGGGCGACTACACTTCTGGTCTAAAACGTACGGGACACGATATAGATAAACGTATGTAACAAACGTTACCATTTCACATTGAATGTCAAGAAGTAATTCACAATAAATTATATATTTTTATTTTTAGATTTATTCGTAAATTTTTACTATTTTTCCTGTCAAATCAGAAAGAGATTATTCCTCACACAAACAAGCAGTAAGTTGCATTCATACAGTCCAAGATCTCAGCTTGTAATTTTGTTTTTGTATTTTTCTCATAAATAAGCATTTCTGTTTTATAGTAACATATTTGTTTAATTGTCTTTGCATATCAATTCGAATAATAATCAAAACATAGCGACTTTTCATCATTGAAGGACGGCCACATTTGTAATTTTTAGTTTGACTAGAATATCAATGCCCGTTAAAACTACACTTCTTATTGTATGGGAAATCATAAAAGTTTGTGATATTTTTTCATATTTAAAATAATGTGATGGCACCTTAAACATTTAATTAGTTCTGTGCGAAACTTCAATCAATGGATTTGCAAATCGGTTGATACGTCAATGTAGTCGTAGCCGTTTTTGTTTTGTTTTTTTGACCCCATCTTACAAGTACTTTAAAGTACGATAGGCGTGAATGACACCAACCCACTAATCTGCATCCATCCACTTTTTGATTAAAATGTAATGTTTTGTTTATTTTCCATACTTTTAAAATCAACTTTAAAATTAGGCTCAGTGTAATATTCTAAAAGTATATTTACCTAATCAGTGTTTTCTAGGCAAACCAACAATAATCCATACACTGTACATCTTGGATGCACTTTTATGTTTTTCATCAACACACACGGTTTTAATTGAAAGCACACTATTGCAATTAAAGACATGTGTAACATATTATAAAAACACCTTTGTTCACTATCAAAGCAGTAGTGTTTTAGATTTTTTAGAAAAGTGTTTATGGGAGGTATTAAAACACTTTTTTTATGAAAATTAAGCACATTGTAAACACACAAAAATACATTTCTTTTCAAAATAAAACACCTAGTGTATCACAGGGACGTAAACGTGGCATTAAAGTGTTTATTTATAGGACATTTATGGATGATTACATCTAACTAATAGTATTAACCAAACAAGTATGGGGACTCGTAAGTAAATATTATAGCATATATGTGACGTAATTCAACGCATAATGGTCATGGCGTTACTTTCAGAAAATAGATATATGTCAAGCACCAGGTTGAGGAAGAATTAATTGTATGTACGATTATATGGTCTTACCAATCTATAGTAAACTGAAATTCGAGACACAGGGTGAATTGAGTACTCCGTGGCTAAATGGATTTTACTCTCCATTTGGTGAACGGTATGTGATTTAAACATTGTTTCTCGAAAACTGTTCAATTTGAAACACAAAATCGCCAACACTGTTTCAGCACAAAACATCATACTATAAATGTTTCAAAAAGTGTTAATGTATTTATGCGAGTAACTAAAACATTTCTTTCAAATTGTTTTTTTTTTCCTGAAACACAAACACACATGTAATGTTTCAAGATAAAACACCTGACTATGCATGTTTATATATACGACATGCACACAAGTTCATAAAAGTAACTAAAACACTTCTCTTCAAAACTGTTTTATTTTGAAAAACAAAAACAGAAAACAAAAACACTGATGATCTAATTCGTTCAATCACTCTAGGTGATTTGTTTATTATTGCTGTACAATAGTGCAATATGTTTGATCATGAAACGCATCATTTGATTAATTTCGCTCGTTAATATTTTCAAAAATGATAATGATAATGTTTTTTACCATCTTATAAGTAGAAATACATTTTAAAATGTGTCTGTTACAAACATTTTCAATATTCAGATTGTGTTTTGTGGAAAAGCACTTTTCAAAGTGTTTCGATACATATTTCTGGTGGAAATGTTTATAATGAAATCTCATTTGGTACATCTGAAGGAGGCACTTCAGTTAAATAATTTACCTAACAAAAAGAAAACATTGAACTAAATGTGGCCGCTGTAAATAAAAAAACAGCACACAGCTGCCGACGATGGCTCTATCAAATACATTTCCCATTTGTATGGAATTAACAAAACCACCGACCCTCAAGTTTATTTACGATAAATACTGAATACGTGCACAGTATCTCTGCTGAAAATAAACAATGCATGTATCCAGTTGGTAAGAACATATAAAAGAACATACACATTATTATTATTATAATTATTAGAATGGCACTGATACGCTGGTGAAATATTTGAATTTAATGGAGTTAGAACATCGTAAAAAATAAAATTGTGATATCATGACCTTTGGTGGACGTCTAGTTTTTGAGTGATTAGAATGTCTTTGTTTCTAAAACAGTGCTGTTTCGATTGGAAATACGGGTGTTTTATAATTTATTAAATTTTTTATTTAAACAGTGTTTTTTCGAAACATGTGACACTTTTCAAGGTAATCCATATTAGATAAACCTTGACGTGGTTGTGAAACTAAACTACTGTGAACTAATAGGTTTCACTGTTTTCCAAGAAATGACTGAAGTTATACAGCTGTTGATTTTAGGTAACGATCTACAAAAAAACCTGGCGTTTTTCACCTGTCAGTTGATTTCGGTATAGATACAGTAAAGATGCAGGCAATACATTTGTGAAATTATCAACAGAAGCAAGACTTAAAATGCCTGTGGATCTATTATCGTCGTGACGCTTTTGCCTCTAACCGAAACATTTACATACGCTTTGCTCCACAAATAAAAGAATAGTACTATAAACACTACTGTGCAATGTGTTATTTATGCGACTGAGAGTATAATGTATAGATGCTGTAACTGAAAACATATCTTATTATTGGCAAGTTTACACTACCTTTTGTGGTAATATTCATGATGGTTCTGGTAAAATTAGTAAAGTGAATAATATATCATTGACTCCCATGTGCGAAGCACAAAATGGGAGTCTTTGCAGTTAGTGTGTCTGTATGTGTGTGTGTGTGTGTATGTGTGTCCGACTGTTCCACTGCTATCTCAAGAACCATACATCGTTTTTTGATGAAACTTGGTGCATAGATGCTCTGGGCCAATGCGCAGCTTTGATTATGTTTTGGTAAAAATCCATGCTCGTTAATTACCTAATTTGCATGATAATTAGCTAATTTTTAGCTGTTCTATGACTGTTCCACTGATATCTAAAGAACCACTCATTGGATTTTGATGAAACTTGGTACATGGATGCTCTGAACATATGCGCAGATTTGATTAGTTTTTGGTAATAATCCGTGGATACTAATTACCTAATTTGCATAATGATTAGTCAATTTTCGGTTTTTCCACTGATATCTCAAGTACTAATCATCACATTTCAATGAAACTTGGTACATAGATGTCATATGACACTGCACAGACCTGATAGTTTTATGGTAATATCAGTACATATAATTTTCAGCTTTTGATATAAGTAGTGAGCATTACATTTCAATGAAACTTGGTACTTACATACTCAAGGACTATGCAGAGATTGATTGTTTCGGATAAATATTTGTGCATATTAATCACCTAATTTGCATAATTAGTTAATTTTCAACTTTTCCATGGGTATCACAAGTACTAATCATTGCATTTCAATGAAACTTGGTACATACATCCTTTAGGACTATGCAGAGACCTGATTAGTTTCAAGGTAAATAATTATGCATATTAATTACCTAATTTGCATAATTAATTTTCAGCTTTTTTACTGATATCTAAAGTACTAATCATCACATTTCAATGAATCTAGAATTATGCAGAGACCCAATTAGTTTTTGGTAAATATTTGTGCATATTAATCACCTAATTTGCATAATTAACCAATTTCCAACTTTCACACAGATATCTCAGGTACTAATCATCACATATCAATGAATGTTTATACATGGATGCTGTAGGACAATAGACAGACCTGGATAATTGTGGGTTACAATCTGTACATATTAATTACCAAATTTGCATAATTAACCAATTTTAAGCTTTCACGCTGATATCTAAAGTACTAATTTCCATTTTAATGAAACTTAGTACAAAGATGCTCTAGGATAATGTACAAACCTAATTAGTTTGGGGTAAAACTCTGTTCATATTATTTCCCTAATTAGCATAATAATTCATAATTTTGTGGTTCTAATCGCATTTCAATTAAACTTGGTACATAGAGTTTTTGTTACATTGCGCAGACCTCATTAGTTTTACAATCAAATCTGTTCATGTTAATTTTCTGATTTGCATAATTAGTTTTCAGCTAAGTAATTTCAAATTATATTTAATGTGTCTCCAATACTCTCAGCACATGGGAGTTCTTTCTAAGCTTTCTTTGATTTTTGTTGTTGATTTCGCCTCAGAAATGGTTATCAGAAAATATCTATATTATTCACTGTTTGTCCCTATTTGTCTGAGCTCATCAATCACGACTCCACTGCTAAGTATATCAGTGCAAGGTACAATAAATTGGCTAAAAGAGAGGTGCTTGTTTCGTGGTAACTATTTGGATAGCTGCTCCACAAAGGATGGGAGAAGATGCGGACAGTTTGAAGTATTTTTAGGAGGTAACCTGATATGCAATTGTGACCATGACTGTATATATTATGGAGACTGCTGTCACGACTATATCAGAATTTGTACTCAAAATGGAACAATTGATACAACAACAGTAACTAGGGATTCCATGACAGGAAATGAGCCTGGAAAAATAGAAGCTGATAATCACCGACCTAAATCAAAATGCATACCTCATCCTAATAGTGACGATCGTGTTGGATGGTGGATGATAACTGAATGTCCAGCAACCTGGTCCGATTCACAAATTCGTGCACTATGTGAAGATAGCCCTAACGTTACAGGTAATGTCCCCATAGTCCCTTTTTTTCTGAAATTCTTTGTACACAAATATATGGTGAAATAATTTATTTTGGGGAAAATATGGCACATTTTTCTACTTAAATGTAAATGTTTCCTACAAATATCCGCCTGCTAACTTTAATTGTTTATTAGGAACAAGGATGAATGAAAATAGCTAAATGATATAATAATCTGACAGAAGTTAGGATCTACACTGAATAATGATAATTTTAAACAAGACAATAGGCTCATCAGACAGCTTTGTTTTCTGAAATTCTAATAAGAAAATATAACAACAATATCAGGCTTGCTAGCTTATTGCTACAAATATATGCTGGCATGCGATATACAAACAATGAAAAGGTGACAATTTGAGAGACTTCCTAGTTGTTGCCATGTACATGATATTTAGTATTATTGTTTTATTTACACTTGATTCACTTGTTTATAGGCAGTTTAAGAAAAAGTTGTTTTATTATCATATACAATCAATTGTTATACCACCTAGATGATACAAAATAAATCATGTTATATTATTACTACTTTTGTCACTTTTAGGCGAAATGCCAATTCATGTGACGTCACTGAACGAAGTCGTGTATAACAACATTTACTGTGCCATTTGCAATGGGGAAGATCATTCAGATTTAGAGTATTGGACAGACTGTTTGAACACAGAGGAAGATATCCAGATGTGTAGCGTGTCTCTCATTCCTCCTGAAAACAGCATTAGAAATATCAGAGCATGTGTTTCATCCTACATTGATTATTGTGACCAATCAAAGTGGAATGGGTCAATGCAACTTTATCAGAATGTTGAAAGCAAATGTTTAAATGATGGTTTGGCAATGTTCAGGAACGATGATGATGTTTATAAAAATGCATTCTGTGTTTTGTGCAATTCTAATTCATTTGAATTTGCTAAATGCGGAATTATATACCCAGCATATATTCGTCATGGACCAAATGGATTACTCTTTGGTTCAGAGGAATATAATGTTCTCAGGAGAGTTCAGTGTCACGAGGGTGTCAAAATTAACCTGTTAGGATATCAATGTACTGGTGACGAGATCAACATATTGCCAAATACTGAATCTAATTCCAGTGTGATTTACCTTTCTCTATCATTTGCCGCTTTATATAATGGTAATCCTATACAATTCTCACAAACATTACAGACAAACCTCTCTTCATGCATTTATACTTCAATACAAAACTTCAGTATAGATGCAATCAATATTTCCACCAACGCTAATGCAAACGAAATCAAAGTTCACTTAATTATGTTTGATTATGATTTACAACAAGGTTTGTGGATTGTTGAGAAAACCAAGGTCAAGGGCATTAAGTGTGATAGTATTGTGTTAGACTTAAAATCTATTGAAGGTTCAAACCCGTCAATATTTGAAGAATTTGCACAGAAATGCTACATAAAGCTTGTTTTATTGAAAGATGTGTCAAATTATTACACGGTATCTTCTAATGACACTGTTATGTTTACATCTATGTACATTTCATACTGGAAACACTTTTCTTGTGATCTTGAGGTTTCAGTTCAAACAAATAACATAAATCAATATATATGTGTATTTGAGGTGTGTGATAGCCTACAATGTGATAAAGGATCACTGACAACATTACAGTCATTTAATTTTGAAGTCCATCATGACAAATTAGTTTACAGAATGTTATACCTCAACATTGTTGAGAAAGAATTTGTTCTTAGTTCGGATTGGCTAGTTGCTTACATATGTCTTGAAAATAATTACAAACTCATTTTAGAGTGGTTAACACTCGTATCTTATTCAGTATCCATAGTATCACTTATAGTCTCTATTTTATTGTATTGTAGGTATCCAGACTTATTAAATTTCCCCCAAAAGACAACTCTTAATTTTAGCATTTCTTTATTAGCTGCTCAGACTGTCTTTGTTGTGAGCTGGTTTGTTACGCAAAATGCAGTTATATGTATCACTGTGGCAGTCATATCTCATTATGCATGGTTAGTCACATTTACATGGATGGGCATCATTGCATTTGACATTTTTCGTACATTTGGAATGTCCTCATTTGCCAATTCCAGTCATGCGACTCACTCTACTTTAGTTCGGTATATTCTTATAGGGTGGTTTGTACCTGCTGTGGTAGTCTCAGTTGCAGCTTTTATCGATTTTTGCGAATGTACTGAGCTTACTATTGGATATGGGCAGTCCGGAAGTTGTTGGATTGGTAATCGCAATGCTCTGCTTGTAATATTTGTTACACCAGTCTCACTGGTTCTATTTTTTAACGGTGTGTTCTTCATAACATCACTCTACCGCATTAGAACAACTATAGTAGAAAACAAACGGTATTTCGTGGGACAATCTCATTCATGGAATGGCCAACAGATTTGCATGGTGTTCAAAATGTCAATCACATTTGGTTTCATGTGGATTTTAGGATTATTAGAAACTTTTATTTCCTCATATGTCTTGTCATTTATTTTCGCAATTGCCAGTGCTTGTCAGGGGCCAGTTATGCTTGCATCGACCGCCTCAAACACCAAAAAAAGAAAAAGAAATTCGACGAAAATTGTACAGTCAAAACTGTAATAATTGAATTGATATAGATTATGTTGCATATAGATTTAAATCGTTACATAAAATAGTGTATGTTCATTTCGTGTATGCACCATTCCAAGATAAATAATAGTAATTTATTATCCTTTAAATAAATAGATGACAGTTAATATTGTCAAAAAAGTATATATTATAATTATGCTACAATTAAGTCAATAGTTATTTGAAAAATAATTCATAAATGCATAACATTTAGGTAACATACGATTGTGTTACTTTTCTTTGTAGTTTATATTGAATGTGAATTTTATGTATGTGTATCATAGAATTTATGTTAAAAAACGAATACAAAAATTTAAAGTGTATTTTGATTTCTCTGATTTTGGTTTGATTGTCTTGAACATGTAATTTCGCGTGTACGGCATGTAATTTATTGTTGCCGGTATTTTATTGTTGTTATTGTGTATATTTATTTTTTCTATTCATTGGGTAAGAGGTTTATAACAATGTTATCGTCATTTTCCAATGATGAGATACTAAGTATATCTAATGTTTAAAGACAAAACATATTTATTACAGTGTATTGTTCTGTTTACTTTGGCAACTCTCAAAATTGTTAATAAATATTATGTAAATGACTGGTTGCATAGCTTTGCCATTTGTGTTTGAGTATGTATCTAAGCCATAATCAGGTCAAAAATTTATGGCCGACAGAGAAAGTTTCGAATGGTGCGAAAATACAGCTGTTGTTAATTGATTTAAAACAACATAATAGTGTCTGTTTACAGGTAAATATATAAATACGATAATGTTTCATGTATACAGAAATGTACCATGTGTGTTAATAAAAGGTTTTACACTGCAGTGACTGTGACGCACACATTTAGTTTTAACTGGGAATTGTGCACATAGATGGATTTAAGGTCCGTGGCTAATGACGGCCAAGTGAATTTCTAATATTTTCTGGATTCTAAGTTTGGCTTTTGATGTAATTTCAATTTATGAATTTGCGGTATGTAATAACAATTTAGATTTTAGCTGTGATTTTCGAATTTATACCTGCGGTGGCGACATTTAGTTTTCAACAATATGTATTTTGAAATGAAAGACGAAAATCAAACTTCTATTTTAAATTTGGGACGTTTCATTTTATTGAATCGATACGGGGCCGTTTCGGTTATTTGCACATTTTTTGTCGAAGGCGGAGCCCAGCAACGCGAATACTACAATGTTAGCAGTCAGCTCTGTTTTGACGCCTACTATTTTAATATTCATATAGATTGACTCGTGCTGGTTTCGTACATGGCGTCATCACATTCTAGAATTAAAGCCATGCTAACCGTCATGTACATGGCATTGCTATTGAAATAAATATCGAAATAATGTTGACATTGAGTATATCAGTGTTCTTGTGTAATAAGGGACTTCTCACGACGAGATCAAATCCCGGAGGGGGTATCACTGGCCTTTCAGTTGAGTAGGGGTGTGGGGTCTGTAAGTAAAACCCCAGACCCTATCATAGACAATTTTCACCTCAAAAACCATACCCCATTATAGACCAAACCGTGATGTTGTATATACCATCCATGTCTAAATTGTCACTAAATTTATTCAGTTATAGGTTGAATCTACTCATCACCAGGACTCATCAATAAAAATACTAAAACTCGGGTAAATACATGGAAATTAAAAAAACAGACCCCACCCCTTCCCATTCTAGACAGGCAATTCTGAAAGAAGAGTGCAACGATTCTGTAATCATCATGATATACACCCTCTAATAATTGGATCGCATTGTAAATTAGGTTGTTTGTGAACAAAATTACAGGACTAAAACTTTGCACGATACAACGCGAACTCCAAAATACTATATCACTTAACATTTTCAAGCACTGAAGTCCGATTTCGAAAAAGCGATAACACTTTTGTATAATGACAGTGAACAAAGTTTCAACAAAAGGTGTAACTGGAATATAGCCATGTGACGAACAAATGACCGGTTGATTAATGGGCGATTAAATCGCCACGCGGGAACGCGACATTGTATTCGTTACTTGTTATGCAGACAATTACACACGCCGGCTCAAAATATAAAACGTACCAGAAAATAAACTCAGACGTCCCCAATCTTATTCTGTCTCTTATTTTCCCAGACAAACAACTAATTTTCGTTACATACAGACAATGAAAAATGTCACTCTTTTACATTACTGTTACTGTTACTGTTCATCATGTAGACGAAGCGTGGGAAAATAACTGACTGGGCCCGAGACATTATCCCCTAGCGCGTCAATGAAATGAAAAGCCCTAAATTGAAAATAGGATTTTGATTTTCATTGTTCATTTCAAAATCCTATTTTTGAAATGGCGACATTACCACTACAAGCATTACTTTGAAAACTACAGCTAAACTTTAAATTGTGATTTCTTGCAATTCATCAGTTGAAATTACGGCAAAACCAAAATGTTAGATTCCAGAAAAAAATTGAAATTCACATGTCGTCATTAGCCACGTACCATCTAAGCAGTTGTGTTTTGGGCATTGCATTGTGTCTGGAACTGATGTGAAACAAAGTGGAGTGAAGACTGATGCGCCCATACATAGGTAGAACAACACTGATTGATATTATTGATTTTCCTAGAAAATCATGTTAAAGTGGATGCAACAAAACACTAATGTATAAATTATTATATTATTCTCTTTACAGAAGACCATATCTTTGTATTAGTTAGGTAACACAATTTTAAAACGTAGCTCTCTTAGTCGGATAATTGCACCCCATGCATTAGTGTTCATAGCACTAGTTAATTATGTAGACAAATGACGAAACATATGTTCATATTCGGTTTAGCACATAACGTCACTGCGATATGTAACACGATGTTACAGAAAACATTTAACTACCAAGTCGTTGTGTGATAGATATAGATGATAGACTTGTAGGAATATAACACGACAAACTGCTACTAGAATAAGGAGATTTAATTCCATGAACTCTCTATACAATACAATCTTCAATGTGAAAGATTAAGCATCAAGTCTTGCAAAGATTATTGCAATCACAACAGATACTCATAAAAATGTATAACTACCGTAATAAAGGTGAATATTATGCATGAGAGCATAAAGGAAAAAGTTGAAAGTACATGCAATTAATGATAAAGGCTAATAATAATATCGCAGTGTACCATGGGTATACGCGTTTGGTCTAATATAACAAGCAGTGCATATCGTGACGTATTCTGGTAATATTCGCCTTTGTCTTGATCAATAATTTTCTCTGGGTTATTTATGTAAGTAGTCATGCGGAAATACATGAATACCATAAATGGACGTTCACGGGTGTTCGTAAGTTATAACAGTCACTTGTAGAAAAAACGAACATTTCATAAGCAGGACGATAGTCTATCTGCACGTGACTGTATTTTAACCAGATAATCAAAATATCAGTCATATGTGTTCTACACAAATTCATTTGATTATGATAATACGACATGATAGTAGCTACTCAAATCAAACATATACAATTTCGGAGCAATTATAATATCGCAAAGCGTGAGCAGGAAGATTCCCGAGTGTTTAGAGTGGAGGTAGAAACTCTGTGTACAGAAACAATGGAATTAATTAATAATAAATTAATTAGTTTTTCATCATTTACCTTTAAATTTTTAATATACAATGTAGATTGTGTTTGTATTCATTTTTACCATATATGTATGGTAACTTTTTTATAAATATATTTTTCCTGTAAAATGAATTTGTCAAAATTTACTTTCTGCGACATTGTTTTTCAAAATCCACGACCACCCAGCCCCCATGTAAGAAAACATGTATGGAAATATACAATAACGATGTGTATTCTACTGAACAAATAACTTAAAAGCGCCACAGTAGTCGTGTTGCCTCCAATTCCAATTATACCATGTTGTGTATAGACAATGCATATTAACACGCGCGGTATGAAGACCATATTGGACACGACATTATTAGCTGGTTAAGCTAGTATAATGTAACCAATAGCAACCATTAACAAAACAGACCAGTACTGAGGCATGACGGTACACGATGCCCGACTTTCCACTACCTCCTGCAGCGTTAGACTGAATCTTACTTTTGATATTCTAAACGGTGAAGACGAGCTTAATTTCGTGGTGGCGTTGGTAGTCATCACGTCCCAAATATCGTTAGTTGAATAATACTCGAAATTGACAGCGTCTTTCTTATCTGGCAGCCATAATTTCAAGCTGTCACGTGGGTATCTGTTATTCGCATATGTAATGGAGCAGATATATACGCCGTTGGTGGTGCTGTTCTTTTTCGTGCACGGGGTTTTGGTAAACGTTGGTTCTGTTAAGAGTATTATTTTGCCGTTCTCCATAATTACCATTCCACTGTGTATATCGGTTGGTGTAACATTCACAGGCACTTTAATATGCATGCTGTAATGAAATAAATAGTTATCCTTTAAAATAACATTTATAGAGTGCAAATATATTACTAAAATTTGTAGTCCTGGTAATGTTTTTGAGTCGGAGCTGCGCGAACACAACTATGTGCAGTAGAAATTACAAATATGCAAATTAATCTGTTAATTGCACCCTGCCGTCTCATGGAAGTAACCGTCCATTAGGTAAACATATTGTGGATAACCTATTTTTAGCATATTTTAATATTTCTGTTTGATATTGTATTTTGATAGAAATAGTGAAGTATGGTTGGCAACACACATATTAGTATTCGTTCAGTCCATGAAACAATGTAAAACGCAATTGCGAATGTGTTCCATTTACGTATACGTACAGGTAATTTGAAGGCATGCGCACTAGAGATCATTATTGCATTGAACGAATGTTTCTATGTATACAATATGTTGATAACTCTTGCCTTATTATCCTGGCTTTAATAGTGTACATATGTAATGTTAAAAATTATCCGTATTCATCTTCAAACATTTTGGAAATGACATTCAGCCGCGTTTTCATAGTGTCAATGAAGCTGAATTTAAATGAAATTATTTATGTTTATTGTTGTATCTTACCCTTCCAGTAGCTGTTCGTATGTCGCAATATTCCAGACAGATTCCGGGGATAACGTAATATTCCCAACAGCGTTGGCATCGTTGTCATCCCAAACCAATCTATTATCTACCCATTCCTACATTATATGCAAAGGTTAGAGGTTAAAGGTGTTGGAGTATACAGTGTGGGTGCTTGCCATTACAGGGGATCAACTTTGATATGTTGTATTCTAACAATCAGAAATTGACAATTAAACATTCTTTGTGTAACATTTCTATAAACTTAGCAAATTTAGGAAGCAGGTAATACATTTGATGTAATTTATTATTAAATGCGTTGAGTTATTATTAAAACCGTCGAGTTAGTGTTGTTCAGTTAGTTTATAATGCAGATAAAATTGACTTCAAATCATATGATTACAAAGAAGCTGCGACAATCGTATTTTTATATACTAAAATGTTTATTCTATACTATATGCTACTGGCCCAAATATATTCTCCAACACACATTTGTATTGTTCTCAATACATGTACATGCATCATGCCAGTTTTCGGACTATAATTAATAATCGGGTTGTCTTGACAATTTTTATTATTTTGATTCACTAATATATTTGTATAAATAATAAGACATTTATTTGTAATGGTTACGGAGAGAGAGGTTATAATTTGATTTGATACATTTTATTGAACTAATGTTGACATAACGCTTACATCTGATAGAACCATGTTGAGAGTTGGCAAATTACTTTTTTTCTAGTTTAATCAAAGCACGTTTGTACATTTTCTGTCACAGACATCACGCAAAGCGCGAATGAATTTAGCGTAAACAATGTATTTACACGCAATATACACGAGGCATGGGACCTATATCGAATACATCGAGTCATTATTGTCACCCAATAATAACATGTATGGATAGAATAATATTGGTACCTACATAAACTCGCTGGTGTTCTGCTATCAGCGTATTATTGTTGGCATTCTGTAATACAATATATTAGGAGAAATCACATACTACTCATTGACAACAGCCCTAAAATGTCCGTAACACATAAATATAATCATTGAAGCTTTGCCTTAGAATTATTAGTGGCAGTAGACAAAGGTGTAAATATCTTTTTATTGTGTTTCAAGATTAACTACATACGTATATGTATATATGCTGATCTCAAATCAACATGTATTGATTAATAATAATACAATTTCGATCGTATCACGGTATTGATTTTCAAAACACTTGAGTATTTATTTACGAAAAAATTGCGTCGTGAATTTTTCGAGCAAAATATCCGTATAGTAATATTCGACAAAAATAATGAGCTTGGCTTAAATTATATATGTTACATAACTATCTCCCCAAGTAACGTGACGACATAGTATGTCGTGAAAAGTCTATACTTGTTTCATCATCCTATTCAGTGTTTGAATCTCGGATGCATATCATCTTTGGATGTTAAGTGATTTGATCATTGTTACCATGACAATGCCGACTGACTGTGAGATGCTGGTAAGCGAAACCTTGTGACAAAAATATCTCGGTATGTGTCTTAGAAAGTCAATTTGACGATGGAAAACATTTGTTCATGTTAATATATTTCAATATTAATTCAGTAAATTGGATTAACTTAATGTATATGTATTTAAAACATTATATGAGAATGTGACACCCAGCTATCAACCAACTGTACAGACTCAATGAAGCTGCAACAAAATCCGATGACCCTACGTCTTGTTAACAGTACATGATACTACCATATACTTACAATTCCGACAATTTGTAGCAAGTTCAGTGAAACAGTAGCCTCCACTGCTGGCCCGCCGATGTCAGGACGCAATCGCCGGTCATAGTTTTTCAAGAGCTGGTTCTTCAATGAAATGTAATTGTCGGCGTCATCGTTCGGCGATATTTGACCAGCGACTGTTAAAAATTAACACCAAGATTACATACATATATGTTCAATATATGAACAAAATGGTTATCATACACTGTACACACTGACGCTACCTACGTTACGGGATTTGAACCCGCACTACATTTTTACACAATATAAGTTGCACCCTTTCCGCCTGTACACCATATTTAAAACCCGTTTTTCAGATCCGCATACTAAGTTTGACATAACATGGGTCTAGCCATTTTAAAGTGCGCGTTTCAGTTCATTTCCGTCCTCGTACACACTGTGGGACGAGTTATTCACTCAAGTTTGTCGCCATATCCAAGCGTTTGGCAATTCAACAATACTAAAACATTTATAGTTATTGTAATACAAACACTACTAAATGATCAGACCAAATGCCTGAGGGATGTTTGTGATATTGCACCTTCGCCTGCCAAGGTTAGTTTGTTCAGCAGTCGCCTCAACATTACACCTTGGCGCAATACCAGAGATATTTTCTTCAATGCATTGTCTATCTGCATCACGGACAAAATTGTACAGTAAGGGATTGACCTGACATTTGACAGTCTGCTAAAAATCTAACTAATAAGATGCAATCAATCTATTAATTTGTTTTCCAAATTGGCACTATCCTCAGGGCGGATCTACGTCACAGAACGTTTTAGGTTTCTAAGACGCACACTACTGTACCCATTCTCCTTCGCAGAGACTATGGGCCTGCTATCACTAAGCTAGGTAGTCAACAGGGAACGCCCCACTCGTTGCAGCTCTCCGTGGCTCCCTAGGCCAGGTCATAAGCTCGACGACTCTGCAAGGAAGAGTGCACTTTACTATGAAGTGTATTTCTATGGGCTCTAGGCGAGCTGCTGTGGAAAGCCAGTCGAAGAGCCGGTGAAAACAACTAAGATCGAGGAAACACACAAACTCAACTTTGAAGTAATCCTGAAGAAACGAATGTATATATGTTGCACATGTAGGTGTAATCTTGTTACACTATTAGAGTCCCAACCGTGATGGTTGCCAAGGCGGTAAAAATACCGGATGTCCGCCCGAGGATATTACACTAAAGAAATACAGTATTGTGCACGGACCGGCCCATGCCTGAGGCGCAGGTCCCATTCTGTACGTCGAAAGAGCGGAAGCATGGAACTTACCGCGGTACGTATGCATAGTAACCGGGTTCAGTGATAATCGCCACAAATAAACCAACTGTAGTTTGTGTTCAGTGCACATGGGCGGATACAGGATTTTGTCATGGGGGGGGGGCAAACTTTAAAATCGCCAGACTAAGTTAATGATTTTTTGATATTACAGGAAAAAAAATTGAGTAAATTTTTCAACGGGGGGGGGGGTCCGGACCCCAACAAGAACCCCCCCATAGATCCGTCACTGGTGCAGGTCACATACCGAAGACAATCATGGCAAGTTGGAACTGTGAAAGGCTGCTAAAAGCTACATTTTGTTTATGACCACATGCTACGCCAAATCCGATTGGACGCATGGTTTAGGGCCGCCTCCAATCAGATCTATGCATTTTACCGGTGCAACTTCTCGGTAGAATACGGATGATGGTGAAATATGGAATACCGTGATATCGACTAGTGACTGAATTCGTTGACGAGTATCAAAGACGGTCTGGACTTCTCTGCTGCTCTAGATCTCGCGCGCTATAATAAATACGATGCATGCGTTCTCCCGCGCAGCTGTATTGCGCATGCGTTAGGGAAAAAATCTCGGCAAAATAAAATTTCTCGGCACGACTAAAAAAAAACTTCTCGGCTTATGATCAGTGTGACTGCGCGTGCGCCGTCAACAGCGTACTAGCATATTTTTTTCGGCATGGCTGAAAAATAAAATCTCGGCAATTGGTCAGAATGAATACGTTTATATACGGTCAAGAAAACCAGCTCGGAATTTGTTTGAAAATAAACTCGGCTCGGCCGATACGGAATAGTAAAATCTCGGCATACAAAAATAAAATCTCGTCACAATCACATTAGTGAAATAATATTCTCGGCGATGGATCTTTCTCCGAAAAAGAAATTCCGGCTTTTATTTTCTGCTACCGGGAACAAATTAATTTTTATCGGATGTTGAAAAAAACGAAGTTTTCTCGACAAATGGTGACTGCCGTTAGTTTTGCCTTATATGTGTCCTTTCAATTGAATAAAAATATTTATCGGGGGTCTCCTACGGCTTTCCATAGTGAAATCGTCGCCGAGTCACCTTAAGTGTAAATCGCGCCCTCTAGTGGCAAAGCGCATATGTGACATTAACGTGGCTGAAAGCCGACCAAATTGTCGATGTCGTTTAATCTACATCTCATCACGGAAGTTTAATTTAACGGGAGTTTTCATTATATTTTGATAACAAAAGACTACACAATTAAACATATTTGTCTTCCAACTATACATTATCAATGCGATGTCACAAAAGCAATCACTAAAGTGCCTCATACAACTTGAAGAAAAGTGATTGAAACCTGTCTTTATAACGAAAATTCTTATTGAGTTTTTCATAGCAAAATTTACTGAAGAACTCCAAGAACTATCCAGTGCCAACGACCGTTATTGTACTGCCACTACTAAAATGCGGTTGTCGCTGGATCTGACGCGATCTCGGTACCGTGCTTCACAATACAGCTTCAGACCTAGTATACGGCGTAGTATGAAACACATGTGAAAATATTTATCATTGCTGGGAAAAAGCCTTGTGTTTTTTTTAAATAATACAAATTATTATACATTCCCATGATGTATCCTTGGAAGGAAAAGATGTATGATAATAGGGTTACTACGAAGATACCGAAAAGTATGCACGAAGACGACGCGCAGCGGGGGTCGATGCGACGGCGTACTGTCTATTACGAGCGACGGCGTACTGCCTATTACGAGCGACGACGTACTGTCCTCATAATAAACTCATATTAATACTACGTTGCTCAAGACAAAAAAAAATACGAATCGCGAAATATTTAATTAACCAAAAACGTATTTGGGACGGGTAATGCCTTCTTTAACCAGACAGTGTCTCAAAGACAATAACTGCTAAAGAAATCTCAGTCAATTTAATATTATTGCGAAACAACTATGTAAATTAACAGTATTACTTGACAATTGAATATCATGCAACGGCTCCCATCGCAACAAATCCTATTTTGGTTCAGGGTCTCCTTGACAAATACATATATGTTGCGTTCAAAGTCATATTTTCCCGCAACACAAATTTCTGATGTATTGTCAGTGTTTAGTTACTTGAAGAGAATGTTACAATTGCTCTATAATTATTTACATATTTCCTACTGTTGATACTTTCATATTATTATTAAATAACTCATGCATGTGTCCGATCTTACAGTGGTTTGCGACTCCACAAGCTATGTCAGTTATTTGTATCCCGAAGATAAACTGGCTGATAAACTGGCTTGTAAACAAAATTAACAGAAATAACCAACCGTCACCCGTTCATTGACGGACTATTTATCAAAAAGATATCAACGATGTAGATTTTATGTCACATACGTTTCTCCATCTTTATATCAAATGACGTTAAATCGTTAGTTGAGAACACCTGGACTAAAACACACAGCCATAATTGATCAATATCAAACACACTAAAACAGTTTGACCCCACCGACAAATACAGGAAACGTGCCTATCATACAATGACAACGCTAAGCAATTCTTGATGATGACAAACCCAGAAATTACAGCGATGAACCTATACCATAGGATCATAATCCTCAGCAATGTTCAGTACAAAGTGACCTGTAGCAAGACATTTTCAATTACTGATTGGTCAGCGGATAATGGTTGAGTGAATACAATTTATTTACAACCTATTTATCACTAAATCCACAACCTCCGAAAGAGCCTAACATCCAGCAGTTTTGTCCAAAATTGTTTATTGATTACAATGAATGTTCACGTGACTATACATGTTCACGTGACTATTCAATTTCACTGTGCTGTGTTATGGCAGATGAATACTTTAGCCCTAGCATTTAGTAATCCTTACATTTTGATGGTTTTTGTCATTCTTACATTTTGGACTTTTGCCAAACACAAAAGTCAATTACAGCGCCTTTTACCACCACAAATCGCTGTTACCCTAATTCTGTGCCCAACACAAACAGCCAAGTGACTGAAGACAACACATGACACTCTGGGATGACGCCAGCAGGGCATCGAGCAGTCATTAAAGACAAAATATCAACTTTGATTTACTGATGTTTGACGTGAGTTGATACTTTCCGGTAACGATATTTGCAACTGACAGCTGATACAAGTCATTATAGTTACTTAGTCAAAAGTCAAGATGGTATAATCCTAATATTGGCTGTCAATTTATCTGGATACGTCTACACACTGCATATTTGAGTTGGCTTTTGTGTTAGTCGTTGTCGTATTTACGTTTGTCAAAGATTGTGCTGTGGGGCTTACACTTTTAAACTAATAACATAGCACATATTGCAACCCAGCATGATTTTATTCGGGTCAAGGATAATCCATGATCGGATGTAATTACAAAAACGTGGAATCTAATTTTTATTGACATATGGTAACTTTATCTTACATCAGTGACTTCAGATCACCATCATCCCGCATCACTAGTATATGCATTGCATATAAAAACACAAATGAGTGATAGCAAATATTTACAAGTTTCGATCATAACTAACAGCGTTCAATTCGTGCATAGTATAAATACAATTACCCCTGGTAATATAAATAATGATCTCATTCCGAATTTCGAAGAACTTGCCTGCAATTGTGTGCAAGATAATATAATATCGAATATGTTGGTGCACGTGATGTTATGCATAAGCTTATAGCACCGATAATACAGTGTCAGTTTTACAGATACTCGTCCCATATGCTGCATTTCCTTACGTAGAATAATGAAGTTGTTTAACAATAATTTCGCCTATTCAAGATTCTATAAAACTTTCAGTAGTGTAGCGAATATTAAATGGATGTAAATTTCTGATTTAATCCTATGTTTAATCCTAAAAACTGATCATACCACACTATCCACATGGAGTCGGTTTTTATGATATTCATTTTGAATTTCTTCCTCTTGCATTGGATTCCGTTACATAACGTGACGTAATGTGTCATCAGTGATCAACCTTTGATCAGTATTAGCGATACAGCCGGCATATATGATTATGTACTCATTAGATTTAGACATGGATTTAGAGAATAGTATTCAGATTTTCCAGCGCGAATACTTCTTGGTATTTAATAGATAAATTCGCCCAATACCAAGTAATCACAAAACTATGCAAGTAACGCATTTTTAATATATGTTAATTAGTGTATATTGGTACTAAATGTCAAAGTTCAAATTTGTGTTAAAATTGTTTTTCTGCGCACACACGCATTAGCCAAATGACACCATGCATTAAGTCTTTGTGAATATGTTTTATCAGAGTGGTAAATAAAAGAGGTGCTGGATTAGCATTGTAGCATTTAGTCACATATCCAAAAATATTGTTGAACAAAAAAAACACACGCCCGCGTTAAATTGTACAATATGCACACCCTAATATTTGCCATTTTTTATACAACGCATATGTCCAAATTGAGTGTCCGTAAAGTGATGCTATATAATGAATGAACTCACGTAAATATAATTAAAACATAATTATAATGTTGTCCTAGGAATAATATACTTGTAAATTGTATGTATGTAATAGATGTTACGACCGATACATATTTACATATAAAAGATCACCAGAGAACAGTGTCAACTATCACATATAACTAATCGTATATATAATGTTGTATAACATGAATTGTATCAAGTCATAAACTACAGTATAAAACTGTTTCATCAAATTCATTGCATATATGGCGCGTGACTCTGATGTGTACAATTCTTTGCGCAAACCCACGTATAGTTTTCTTTGTTTTTGTTCCACTCCCGGGTTCCATAAGGTCCCTGAGTGTATATTGTGATATTTTTTAGCAACGAATGCGCATCAGAATAGACCAGTCGTGGTAATTTCGTGTAGGACGAAGATTTAAAAGAAATGTTATGAAAAATTACCAAGGCTGGGTCAGTCTAACATTAAGAGTAGTTATTGTATTGTTATATTAATTGTTATATTATTATGTTAATCGTTTTACTGTCGATGTATAATCACACTGTAGTACTCACTCAACTCAAGATTCATATCATATCAATATTTTGCCAAGGCCATGTCAAGTTGACGTATTTGACATACCGGTTTTCCTCCCGGGGTGTGTTTGTGTTTTGAGCCAGATAACTGAAAACCCCGCTATGTGTTCAAATATAATGATATATATAAGAGCTAATTATCTATGACATGAACAGTCTTCCAACTATTTCCACGTCCTAATCACCAGACACGCACATTTTCTGATTGGGTTTATTATACCGATTGTAAAAGGCAATATGCTTTTATTGACAAGAACATTTCAAATAATCATGTATATTGCAAACTGATTTAGGCACAGTTTGAAACAGTATAAGCTGCGTTCTATTGCTGCACGTCTGTATGTTCATGCTCATAAGCTCATATGTGTATTCACTGGCTTGAAAGATTTGAATATTGAAAATTTGAATGGGCCATGATTACAAATAAACACATTAGAAGAATGCATTCGCATACGGATTTGCAATAAACTAATGCAACGGGATTAACACCTATGTTTGGATTCATTATAGTTCACTGCAGTAACGGGAGCGATGCGTTGTCTTCTACGAGTCATTGTACCCGTCGCTATTTTCTACACATTCATAACAGTTATGAAACACAATTTTGACACAATGTAAAAGTCACGAAATTGTTGTATTATCCAATATGAGTATTGACAAATTGCACAAGCATTCGAAACTTAGACTTACACTTTAACTGAATGTTATTAAAACAAAAATTATTGTAAATTCGTGCATCTGTTTGCCGCTGCTGACAGACACAAGTGAGGCAGAAATCTACTATACAGCGCGGTTGCCGCTCCAATATTTAATAGTTTTGATTTCAATTGTAGCATTATTTTTATAGGAACCAGTTACATTGCAGCCGTGTTCTCTTTCCTTACATAGTGATAATAGTAACACTTGAAACGCTCACACAAGCAATAATTAGCATGCAAAACATTGCTTGGTACTCTATAATGTCATAGTAATAAAATCACTTGCTTACCTGTGTCATGTTTCATTATAAAACATATCGCAAAAAGTTGCACAACGGAAGCACTGTACAAAGCCATAGCTTGACCTGAGAGTGTAGAAGTGAGCGGTGAATTCAATTGAGCGGCTGGGCACGGACTGAGTTGTTTATCATTGTGTGTAATTAGGGAATGTAATACAAGGCGGGTTTTCCCAGCAGGCGTCCACTTGTTTGACCGTACACCTAATGAGCTTGAACTTCAAAGATAACCTGGAACACATTACGCTGACACTGGTTACTTGACCTTGATTATTTGGAACGAGTCTTATATTGTAGTGGAATTATTAAAATGCGGAGTACATGCATGTGTATATAATGATCGTGTTTATTCATTATTATGATTGGACATCGTATGCCCTAACCCATAGATTTCGTCCACACAATCGCGTTACGTTATTTAATGTATATAAGTTATTTTATTAGGTATTTGAAGACTCCGCGCCATGGCATTCCGAACGTGTTAATGAAAATATGCGACATGGACGCTCGCCAACAGTTCATATGTACTCCAGGCTCAGCGGCCTTCGTAACAGTGACAGCAAACCACTAATAACGTAGCGTGGAATGTCTGAATATCTTAACGCTTCAAATATACTCATTGTATTATAATTATGGTTATTAAACTAGAATACCGCAACGACTACACAGTTGCATTGCGCATTTATCTGTCTTTGTATACATTATAGTAATCTCGTAGTTACGCCTCGAGAACACCGCATAATGACGAGAATGGCTGATATTATCAAGAAAACAAACAGGCAGACGCCTTTAATTATACGAAATTGCCTGAACCCTAAATAAAGGTACATCCTTACTAATCACGATACATACTCTTGTCAAACAATGCAAAATGGACACCAGGCGATACACGGCTTAAATAGTCTCATATTGCTGGTGTGGGCCACTATATGCAGGTTGAGCTAATACTGTGTGAATAGTTGGCACATTAAAACTGTGTAGGCTAACATACTTGCTTTCATCCGAGCGCCGTAATGTCAATTCCAAACAGCCTGTATATATTCTTAATATATCAAACGTTTCAGAAAGTAATTTTGTTCAAACAACGTATTACTACTATTTATTATATTATTGTGAACATTGTCACTTTTTGCTTGAATGCCCAATTTATTAATAGTTAGACACATCACACGATATTACGTTAACCCTTCTGTTATGCATACATTTAGTAAGCTTCTTTCCTTCAGAAAACAAGCAACAGTGAACAATCTTGAAACATTTAATTTCTTTGTTATTAAAGCGGGAGGGTCGTCACCTGCGCACGCGCGGGAATTCAGTTCCTAGCGATAATAACAACACACGCTAAACACGCAAAGGCTCATGGGTATACGTTTGTTTGTAAACAATGATACGCTATGATCAACTGACGCATGCGGAGGTGACGACTCCCCCGCTTTAAATTAGGATCTTTGACTCGAGGCCTAAATATCTGTGTTCAAATGCTCTGTATTGTCCTCGTTTATTCGTATATGTATTGGTTTATTTTAAACATTTATGGTGTATTTTGGCTGGTGACCTTTGATTCTGAAATGAATTACATACGTACATAAGAATGTGTAGTGACAAATTGTATGGTTTGTAGACTATCAAAACATCTGTTTTTATTCAGTTGCTTGCTTTGTCGCTGCATCTTGGAATGTGTCACACCGTTGTCCATAGTTCAGTGTCCTGGTCATGAAGATCATATTAGGTGAGTGATAGTGTAAAACACCTAAATGTGACATTATGAATGTGTCTTACTCCGAGTCGCACAGAACGGTCGAATGTTAGGTTCGCGTACGTTTTGAAAGTGTATTTTGTCAGTTATGGAAGAATGCATAAAACATGAACCGTTGGAATAACTTTAGGTGAGACGGCCAGTGTTGGATTTTAAACATTATTCTGAAGAACGATTATAATATCACACATGACTGTAGTGGGGAAAAACCAGGGATAACAAATAAAGGCTGATGTCTGCGATCTGTCACAGATACCAACGCGTCAGTAGAGAGTGGGACTTGTAATGAGAAACAAGTAGATGTTCTGCGAAGTAGGCATACGCCAAGTCAGCCACCCTAAAATATTATGAGTGTTAATGATGGTTATACAATGTAGACTAAAAATGTGGTGTTTACATATATAAACACACAATAACGTATTGCGATTGCCGACGCACACCACGAACTGAAAGATTCAGCAATCCATAGTCCCTCTATAGATAGAAGGTCTGTGAGCAATCAGACGCTTTACAACTCGCATATCGCTGAACTGAGGTTAATTTACATAAATCAAAATGTCTAATCTTTGATAGTGGGCCTCTGAGTTTAACAACAAACACTTCGGTTTGATGTGTACGCGTCGGATAACCCGTTATTTAACTATGGTATCACTAGTTTCCATAATCGATGTCACCAGTTTTGATACATTTTCACCAAATCCCACCGTGGTTGCTGTGCGTGTAAAGTAACGTAATTGTGGCTAATATTTAAAACACCAATTAAAGGTTGGACCCAAGAAATCCATCGAAATTGACCACATGCACCCGAAACTTGTTAAAAAAACTCTGCAAACATCACCGCCCGCCCCTTGCCCACATTATCAATTGTTCGCTGAGCAAGGCATTTACTGTGATTCATTAAATTAAAAATGCTAACATCATTCCAATATACAGAAAGGAAGACAAATAACTACCTTGAAAGAAAATTTCCATCTTCCTTTTTTTGAGAAAAAAACATTCAATCAATTATTAACAAGCAATTCATTAATTGGATAAAAACAACATTTTATCAAAAACACAATTCGGATTCCGCAAACAAATAGTACCAAGATTGCTCTGGCTGACCTGGTCTCTGGGCCATGGATTTCTTACTTTTAGTATTTTTATTGATTTCAGAAAAGCCCTGAGACCATCAAATACTTCTTCATAAATTAGAACACTATGACATCCGAGGGCTCCCTCTATAGTTGTTAAAAGCTACCATTCTAATCGTAAGCAAAGTGACCATATCAATAACATTCAATTCACCTTTACAGAAATCAAATGTGGTATCCCACAATGACCAATTCCAGACCCAATCATATATATATATAGTTAACTCAACAAACGCATTTGACTTTATGATCTTTGCTTTGATGATACCAATCTATTTAAATTTATCAAAAATAATCCAATTAATCTTAAACACATAACTGGTGGTTTCAGAGAATTTTTCGAATGGTGATAAACTAAGTTAATTAAACGATTTATACCGATTAAACTAATTGCATGGTTATTAAAACACAAACAAATCAGTCGATCTGGAGGGCATCTTAATGCGCCACCCATAGAGGGCGTTTCATCAGCTAACTATTTGGGGTTTCTATCGATCATTTATCATACAATTACAATCAAAAATGTGTACACAATTGGAAACGCAGATATGGTCTGCCATAAGAAACTTGCTTCATTTCGCGCCTGTATACCAATAATATACGTATTAAAACAAACAGTAATAATTAAAATAGTTATCATCGTTTAAATCACTTGACTCAGTGAGGTTATTATCAGATTACAATTGCATAGTAGTGATGAGCATTTTGGTTGCAACGAGCTTTAAATGTCAGTCGTGAAATTACGCCGGCTTTGAAGTATTGAAGTTTATAATACTAATAAAAAACAAATTTGTGTGTATATCTGTAGTTTGCAGTCCTAGATAACTTAGATGTACCAAATTTAAATATGATAAACGGTAATTGAGATACCCGGCGCGAATCGTCTATTTTTTCGAAAATTAGGTTATTATTATATCAACCCCATCCTCATACATGTACCGAATTTTCAATGAAAGTGGTATTATTCATGGATGCTAACCCCAAATTTACAACGTACATACATAAATACGGGCGAGGTAATCCCAGACCCAGTGTGATTAAGGTAGCGGGACTATTATTTGCATACTTGTTTTCATCTTCAAATTGTGACCAAATGACTACAAATACCCCCTAGAAAGTATATATTTTTGGAATCACCAGACTTCAAGCTGTTCAAAGGTGTGTTTGCCATGCCCGTATCTGCATTCTAGGATGCGTTACTTAATCAAAAGTGAAAAATTACTTTTTTTGGAAAAAACATAATTACGCATTTATGCTGGTGATAAGAAGTTTTTTTTCCACTTTTCCTAGTTGTTTAATAGTCTGGTAAATTGAATGTGTCTGGTCAGTTTTATTCAAGCAACGAGTTTTGAAAAGTAGTGTCCTGAATTTTAATTACTGTTTAGTCGCATTGCCCCCAACTCAAACCACAACACATTAGTAAATAGTCCATGAAATAGTTTGTCTGGACACATTTAAGTTCCTCTCATTGTCACCTTAAAGCTGTGAAAATTTGTTGTCAATCCGACGACAATAAGTATTCGTTATTTTTTGTTAAGACCTTGTATTTTGAAAAAAATAAACTCCTAAAAAACGTCCATGAAGTCACAGCAAAGATTTTCAAGCTTGTTTATCGGCACGATTGATTTGTTTTCCCATCAAGGTCTGTTTTAACATGTGTAGGGGCATCCAAATGTGTAAGGCTATTGGAAACCAACAAATAAAGGAATGGGATAGCTATAATTCGATAAAATCGGCAGATGAAAACACCAAAATCAATGATTTTTTCAGTGGCTGTGTGACCTTGTGTCTGACACATTTATATGCAAATGACTAATCTGTGAAATAAACAGGGGCGGAGACAAACCACTCGAATGTTTGGAAACACTCATTGTGTGTCAGATAGCTACTGATAATACATCCTAACATTGCTTTGTCTTGAGTTAATCTTTGAAACTTATAGACACACAGATTAAACCTGTGTTGTTGATTTTGGAAATCACTACTGAAGCTGCCTTGCTTCCCTTCAGAAAATCTACATTTTAACCAACTTACATGACATTCTAGGTTACGTTGACTTTATCAGATGAAAGTTTATAGTGCATTTCATCAATTAATAAATAAATGTGAAAATCGTAATTTTCAACACACATAATAGTCTCGCTACCTTAAGGTAGCGGGACTATTATTGACATACTTGTTTTCATCTTCTGATTGTGACTAAATGACAACAAACAGACCTAGGAAAGTATATATTTTTGGAATCGCCAGACTTCAAATTTTTTCAAAGGTGTGTTTGCCATGCCCGTATCTGCATTCTACGGTGCGTTACTCAATCAAAAGTGAAAAATTACTTTTTCTGTAAAAAAAAAAATAATTACGCATTTATGCTGGTGATAGGAAGTTTTTTTTTTTCACTTTTCCTAGTTGTTTAATAGTCTGGTAAATTGAATGGGTCTGGTCAGTTTTATTCAAGCAACAAGTTTTGAAAAGTAGTGTCCTGAATTTTAATTACTGTTTAGTCGCATTGCCCCCAACTCAAACCACAACACATTGGTAAATAGTCCATGAAATAGTTTGTCTGGACACATTTAAGTTCCTCTCATTGTCACCTTAAAGCTGTGAATCCAACAATAGCAACAGCGCCCTCTACAGAAAACTAACCAGAATACTAGTTTGTTAATTTGTTGCTAGGCTCACTAAGTCAGTCAGTTCAAATGCACGCAAACATTTATTCAGCTGTATTTTTCAGCACACAGCCTACATGTATATGTGGTATATTGCGTTCAATTTATGTACGGCGTACTGTCTAGGTAAAAAAATCCTCAAAATGAAAAAGACGATGAGTACAAGAAACTGATGTCATCCTCACGCGCTCAATTACGTTAACCAAAGGGGGTCAAGACTGAGCTTTTTCATTGACCATACATAAATTTGCATGTGCATACACAATTTAATTTCATTTGCATTTACATTGAGATTTTTATTAAATTGCGATGTTGACTTTGATCAAAATTTTATTTTTGGCTTGCATTGAAATTTTGGCTTGAAAGGAGCCTGAGGGTAACGGCAATTATTTACAAAAAATATCACGTTTTCGCATTTTAAGCGAAATTACATTTTGATTAACGTTTTGATCATGATGAAACATTAGTTTTAGTTTTAGTGTTTTATTTTAATTTAGGCAATGTTTTGTTTTATCATACAATTACAATAGAAAATGTGTACACAATTGGAAACGCAGATATGGTCTGCCAAAAGAAACTTGGTTCATTTCGCGCCTGTATATAATTAAAATAATTATCATCGTTTAAATCATTCGGTGAGGTAATTATCAGACTACAATTGCATAGTACCGATGAGCATTTTGGTGGCAACGAGCTTTAAATGTCAATCATGAAGTTACGCCGGCTTTGATTGACTGGTGCTGAGCAGAGTGGCTAAATAGCAGCCAATCAAAAGAAGTTGTTATAAATGAGCAAGCTTTTATTCGGTGGTTCGGCGATGGTGTAATAAAGATCGCGTTCAAGCAGCGAACGTCAAGTATTAAAATGGGTAAGCATATTTATACAACATTTAAACAATAATGTAATGGTAGTCACTCTCTGAAGGATGTGGTGGACCGCTTGTCTTGTGCTAGTGTTTGCTCAGTTAGTACAACGTGGGGATCGAACGTGATTGATCGGTCCCGTAGTTTTTATCAGCACAACACGACACTGTGCATTCCAAGTTTGGTTCATTGGTTTTGCATTCTTCGAGTTAATGATGGCTTATAAACTATTAAGCACATATTGCACTGCTGTGAAGGCACTAGTATACGTCTATCGATTTCGCCGAGGGGTTGTGTGGGAACCAACAATACCTGCTATTTGCACGAGGCCGCAGGAAATAGACGTATATTAGTGCCCTCATGGTCATGCAATATGTGTTTTATAACACATTACACGTTCATACTAGGAACGTGCATAGATCGTCTGCCGTCTTCTCGACGTCTGCTAGCGCTGTCCCGATTTCTTCACAAAACGATGTAAAGACGCTTCTAGAAAACTTGATTGCGTCCTTCGTCTTCGGTGCATCTTTATTTTCTACTAGTGTGTCAAGTTCTTCTTCCGAACTGACGCTAAATCTTCCAGTCTTTCGATGCGTACCATCGATATCAGCTTCCGAACTAGCAGACGACATATTAGAAAACACGATCAGGTGACGAATGACGTCATCCCCGGGCACTAGTAGATGTATTAGTCTCGCTAGGGAACTAGTAATTTTCCTGGCGCTACTATGATAATTTAGCCGATAACACGTGATCCTGTTTTGACCAATTACAGTACAGTATTAACGAGTGATGTGTTATAATTCTTTTTAGGTGTATCAGCCAAATGTCAGCAACTTATTGTATTAGTACGTGTAGCCTGTGTTATTGAACAATGGTGTACAACTAAGGGCTGAAAAGGTCATCAAAAAAATGCCGAAGATTTATCATCAGCAGAATCGACCACGAGTTGTATAGGTCAAAACAATTTACCCCCAGGGTGTTGCTTCAGTTATGCCGATGAATCATACCTTTCCAACATATTCGTTTTACTACAAATAGCTGCGAACATTCAAGTGACAATCTGTGAATGTGAGCGCAGTTTCTCTGCAATGAGAAGATTGAATACATATATGGGGCAAGAGAGATTGAAGTCTCTAGCTTTACTCCACATTCATCGAGAAATCGATATTGATTGTGTTGTGGATACGTTCGCAAAGAGACGTCCAAGGAGGATATCTTATGTTATGTATTGTGTGATATGCCAAAGTCTGCGTTATCAATATAGTGTGCTACACATACTATTGTAAGTTTCTTCACTTTTACATAAATGATATATATGTATCATGTAAAAAATGATTTTACAAGAATGAAGAGAATGAAATAAAAATATGGGGCCATCGTACTCGATCAATAAAATACAGTGAATATGTATGTTCAGAATATTTTGTCCGTTTTAGCGCATATTATTATTGTTTTTTATGGCAAGCATATATCCCAATATCTCAACATTTGTCTCGGTAACATACAGTGCAAAAAGATAATATATATAGTGCCTGAAACAATTTTTTTGATGTCTTACAAAATTGACAATATTTCTAGTGTGTACATAAAAAGGAAATGTCATTGTGGTTTATAGAGACTGCTGCTAAAATACTACTGTATGAATATTACCCCCCCCCCCAAAAAAAACAGATTTACAGTGAACCATCAAGTTTACATACTGTAAGGAAATTTGGTGGTAAGCCATTGAATAGTGCATTTAATTTATTTGATGCAATCATTGTGTCAGCTATGTGTTATGCTAACGAGATATGGGGGTACGAATATTCATCGAGAGGGTACAGACAAAATTTTGCAGAGATATACTTGGTGTAATAGTTCTACAAACAATGTAGCAATGTTGGGCGAATGTGAAAGGCTTCTATCATGTTGTGTTTGTTTCAAGCGTTGTATCTCATATTGATTGAAATTACTTGAACTAAAAATAGCCTGTA
Source organism: Saccoglossus kowalevskii (assembly GCF_978046115.1). Taxonomy (NCBI): domain Eukaryota; kingdom Metazoa; phylum Hemichordata; class Enteropneusta; family Harrimaniidae; genus Saccoglossus; species Saccoglossus kowalevskii. The sequence goes on along the minus strand of NC_140650.1, from coordinate 10,232,059 downwards.
CCCGAAAATATGTTATATAAGCAGATTTACTTGGGCAACCCACATAAACAAATCCCCTGTTCAAATTTGGTTTTGGTTTCGACATTGTCTGGTTTGAACAACAAGTTGGGCATACTGCGAATTTCTTGCAATACTGCAAAGAGATATTTTACTCAAAGAATAAAATACTGTTGTCGGTAAGAATGACGTCAGAACCTGGGAGATACTTAAATTTATTGGCAATCAATTGTTAAAATATGATATACTGGCGAGGTTTTCGCTGTTTTGGCCACAAACTTAATTTTGAGTTAGGCAGACACACGAAAATTCCGTTAGATCAAAGAATTTGTAGTTTTTGCAATAATACGTTTGAACTTAAGAGTGGTAGAAAATTAAATCCATTTTGTCCATTGAATAATGATCTAGAGGCTGATTTGTTGTCAGTAAAACTAAGCAATTATGCAAATACTGACATTCTGAGCTCACTTCGCTCCACAAACGGCCACACAATTTATCAACTAGCTCTGTATCTAGCTTTCAAGTGACGAGATGAATATGAATCCAGCTGAGGCCCTGTACTGAAATAAATAATAATAAATTGACTAATACTAAAATGAATAATTGTAGACAGATTTCGCCACGGAATAGTGTCACTGCTATGTGCGCTAACATCTGCGAAGAGCGAAAAAACTCGTGAGTAGCATTCTACCTTAAAATGCTTAGACAATAATGCTGAGATACGTACAATCTTGTATTTTTTTTGTACAACAATTTGCCGTAGTGGATCTAGAGTGTGAGTGTGTGTGTCTGCAGGTGAAGGAAGGCCCGGGAATCCCCTTCTCCAAAATTGGTAAAATAGTTCAAAGATGCCCGTTACGTAACACATAGTAAGCCAATTAAATTTAAAACCCAGAAAAATATCTGTAAATGAGCTCTAAGATACCAAAGAATTCGCTCTTTTTTCTTTTTAAAAATTCACACATTTCACATCAGGTATATTATTGTTGTTTTCAAAAGTGCTGGCTACGGGCTTGTATTCAGAGGTCAGACTGCGTGAAACATTCGAACGACAGTAGCGTCCGAGAAGCCTCGAGCTTTAAAATGCGCTTTCGAATGCACGGGGTATTCACACACGATTTATTGTCTGGTTTCCGGGTTATGGTTCTAATTTTAGAAATATGTCTTGTACGATCATGGGGTATACCCTGCTTGTATCACATTAAAACATAATTACTAATACAGGGACCGCTGCAAATGTACCGTGGTATTGTCAAATTGGCATTGTTTTGTGCGATACAATCAGGGTCTAATCCATATTAATACTTAAACCTGATTTCACAATTCAGAATACGCGAATACGTGACTCCCGTTCATTCAAAGGTCAAGGTGCATTTCAAAGCGCGGACCTTCTCGAACAACACTCGTCAGAGAAGGCTCACGCAGCCAGGAAAGGTGAATCAAATTGTGATTGGCATACAAGGTGTGCGTTTTCAATTGTGTTTTTTTTTATTATTATTTTAATTTGTGTAATTTTATTGTTATTTTAATCGTAACAGTCGATAAAAACAAAGCAAATGAAACAAAAAATGAAGCGTAAACATGAACAAAACGTAGATCAAAATATTATGATTTTGCATGCAATACGAACACCGTGACAGAAAAACAAGTCATTGTCATTGACGTTGTCCTCGTTTGTATTATAGTCGATATACACATATATAATGTGTTAAGTTTAAACTTGATTGGTCGAGGCATATACGAGATATGGCTCCAATGAACTGCATTGGTTCAAACAAGATGACCGCCAATCGAATATTTTGGATTTGATGGCGACAAAAATGCATGTACGTTTGTTCGATATGGTATGTGACGCATGTGTGAAATTTGAAGACGGATGCGACCAGTCAAGTCAAAATCTCAATGCAAGTCAAAATTTCAATTTCAATTCAAGGGAACTTTTGAATACAAATACAATCAAAATTTCAATTAAAGTCAAAATTTCAGTGTAAATGCAAAATTAAATCAAATTTTGAATGCAAATACCTGTACGGTAAATGAAAAACCTTAGTGGTGACCCTTCTCAGTTGCCGTCAATAAATAATGAAAACTCAGTTATCAACCCTTCCATGTCAATAGTTTTCTGAATGACATGGGTAATATTTTCAAAGTGCCTGTTTTATATTCCATTAACACGAATTAATAAACACACCATTTCCTTTGTATCAAAATGCAAATTCACCAAGCTTTATTACACAAAAAAGCTTCATTCGAAATCGATATTTCCGACATTAAAAGTGCGTTCGCTCACAATAATCGGCGTTCATTACTTATACAACATACCTCCTTAATAATATAAATATCATCTGTAACATTATGTGGTGGTGAGGCTGGGATTTCCATGAACTGCACTTGAAATGTTACTGTACTCGGATTCAGTTGCTATGGTTACACACATGCCAATTCAAGTTCGTCTACGTTCCAGTTGCCGATGGACGCAAAGTTAACATGTAAATCGGTCCTTATGACGTGTATCAATTGCAGCAATATGAATAGTGCAGTGTGACACAAAACAGCAGTTCGGTTATTTTTAAGGAAATTGACAAACGCTTGACTTTACATTCAAGAATGATATGCTCATTAAAATATAATTATAACGATGCGCATGCGCGGCATATTCACCGCACGAACAAGAATTCAGGGACTGGAAACAGCTATAATTTCGCGAGACACATTTTCGCGAGTAGGTGGGAATCGTTAAATATTCTAGCATTGAAAATGTCTCTGGGATCTACGACACGAAGAGGGACAATGTGGGTACTCTTTACACCTCCATTAAGTTTTGTCGGATATGATATATCACTTGTAAAAATAAAATCACTCAACAGCACTAATATCTACGCAAGGCCTCAATCATTTGTCATGTATCAATTGCCGGATAGTATTATCGTGTTTGCGAGTCGATCTATCGTCCAAGCCTACAAGTCATCTCTCAGTCCATATTGGACCTGACCATAAAATTTACCTACTGTGACCACATCCACTCACGTACAGCATATACGACATTTTAATGTATATGTATGAGGTTGAATTGCCCATTGCATCGAGAATTTTCCACGCAAATGTTGCATGACAAGTCAAATAAATTGACATGGAATTTGAAGAACAGTTGAAAATTGATGAGGTAAGGTTATTGCGACGTTCGTTTGTTGTTGGGGAGACGGTGGTATTCTCTCCAACCTAGTCAGCGTCTCACGGTCCCATTGGAAAAACGAACGACAGGATGAGAGGGTGAGTACACGTGAAGTTTTCTCACAGACACAGCAAGACTTTGCCGTCGATCCCGGGCGCAGCTTCTTAAAACTATCGCCGACTTCAGTCCAAACATTCTTATCAACGTGGTAAATGAAAGCTTGTCGACGGAAGTCAGTCACTAAAAATCGTCTACGGCCCTCTTCCACGTCAACTGGGAGCACCCAGCAAGATGTATTGACGTCACATCCGGGAGGTAGCGGTGCTAAGTCTATCCAAGTGTCAGTTTCTGGGTTGTAACAGCAAAGCGTGCCAGTCGAGGAGTCCGTGTAGTCGACAGAAGAATCCCATCCTCCGACTATGTACACACGGTTATTAGATGTGAATGCTAAAGTATCGCATCTTGCTGCAGGCAGAGGGCGCTTATTTGTCCAGACATCACTCTGTATATTATAACACTGCACATCGCGACAGACAGTATGTTCGGCAAGACCACCAATGACGTAAAGGTGGCCACTATTACATGCAGCAAAACTGTGCCTCTGAACTGCTGTGTTCATTGGCGATAATATTTTCCAGGAGTTTAACATAGGATCATAGCAGAAAAGAGTACTTCGGACAGTACTCGACTTCCCTCTTTTCACCAGACCCCCACACACATATACTTTTCCAGCGTGACAGACTGCTGCAGCACCAAACACTGCTTCGGGTAAATCAGCCAAGGCTATCCACCGACGCTGTTCTAACACGTTTGCGTACATGTGATTTGATTCAACTGAATAGTTTGTGCCGCCACAGACTGCCAACACATCGACTAGCCTGCCACGCCGCGCTCTTTTCACTCCTTGAGAATCGACAGACGAATCACCCGTACGCTCTTTATTGGATGTGTACAACAACTTATCATCAATCAATGAACGGAGCTCTGGATTTCCTTCCATTAGTAAGTCCAGTGGTTTCTTTTGAATGCTCTTAAAACGCACGCATCGTTTCAAAAGTTCAGGCGCGAACGCTGTCCTAATTTCTGGGTCATATTCAACCCATTTGAATACGGCTTTCAATACACTCTCTTCTCCGCATACAATGTCACCATCTTTCACGATTTCAACAATATTCAAGTCATCCTCGAGGAATTCCAGTAATTGTCCGTATGACAAAGGCAGATACGTGTCAGTTGATAGAATTTCATAACAATGATTTCTAAAATATTCCTTTGCTGCGGTACTCAGCGCTTTGATGTTGAACTTGTCCCCTAAGCTTTTTGCAACAAAACAGTTAGTGTTTGTTAATGTTACGTTTTCTTGCAGATAAGCCGTGCAAAACGATCGTACCTCTTCCATTCCAAAGTAGTCGGATCCTTGCAATATGTCTTCGACATCAATTTCAGAGAATGCGATTACACCAGTGTACATGTACTGCAGAAGCGCAGACATTGCGTTAGGGGCAATGTACGTCAAGTCAATGACCCCATAACGAGTCTCCGTCAACCCGCTTTTGAAAGCAGCTTCGAAATATGGACTGCACGCTGAAAGAACCGCTCGATGGGCGAACCATTCCTTTTCCTGTATCCTCAAGGTTGCGTCACAGAACACTCTGCATTTCCTCTGTTCTTGTAGCTTCTTTAAAACGCCGGTTGCATAATCAGTGGTAGTGAATTGCCGCGAACCTACACACAGAGTCGCCATCTTTTGTATGCAGGTATGTTATTTCTCTGCTCAAATCATTCACGTGGCGGAAAGGGTCACGTTCGGTAGTGTGTATTTCAGATACTCGTTGTACGGCCGGGGTGTCCAGAGGTGCTCCATGTATTAATGTGTGATAGTTCTAATACATTGCAGTGTATTTCATATAACAAAACACGCAAACTTAAATCATACGATACGACGACGTCACAGGTATTGAGAGGAAGTGAATTATTAAATATTATTATTATTATTATCATTATTATAGTTCTTGCCCCTCTTCAGCTGTTGCGTCGTGATTGGTTTCTTCCATGGGCAATAACCAGATTTGCATTCTCTTCTATGTAGGCCGATGACTCTTGCCATAGATAACCGCAGATAACCTTCGAAGACATTGTTTAATATTATACACGTGTAAAGACAACCACTAAATAAGCAGGACGTTAATATGCGTTTACAGTTGTATTAAACGCCCACTTTGGCTCAACATCTTGTCATAGTGGGTGAGGGGGTATATTTTGAATACTTATTACATTGAATGCCCGGAGGGCAGTTGATACATAGCTGGGTAGGGAGGTGCCCCTGAGTGCTCAAAAGTGTGACCATTTTTATAGCTGGATAGTTGCAAAATCTATACCCATATTTATAGCAAAGTACCATTTCTGTCATCACCGTTTATTCCAAATAAAAACAGTTACCGTATTTTCTCTATTAAAAGAGCATCTCTAATAAAAGCACATGTAAGCCAACAGTTGCCTTGTATATTGATTTATTAAAATATGTATTTTGACCATAGAAACATAACTGATACCGATATTTATATCTATCTTGACTAGAAATAAGACCGATACTTATACCTAAAATCAAAAAAACGAGTCTCATTTCAGAGGTACGTCCCCATTAGGCAAGTTCTATGTATTGCCCCCCCCCCCCACCTTGGTTGAATGCACGTGTTGGCACAGTACCTTCAATCGAATCTGCGGTATTACGCGATGAGTTGATTCAAGTTTTATATAAAATAATGCGCGTTATAAACGATATAGCAACGCCCTTTGTCTGTATGTACGGGGCGAGATTTGTCATTGTTAGTTTGTATGTATTTCTTCTCTTATTCTATGGGTAAAATATGGGTTTTGTTCAAGGATTGATAGAAAATACAACTACTAGTTGAGCAACGGAAATACAGATCTAGAATGTTTTACAGACAGGTGGTACATCAATGAAGCCATTGTTAGATATGATGGTGAACAGCTAATTTATGCAAGATGTATCATATAAGTACAAACATTATAAGGATTTTTCCAAATTCAACAGTTGCTATACTTAGTGCATTATGTAAGTCATTAACAATATACTCACAATTTTTAAAATGAATTTATCTGAATGTTAATTTAGAAGTGATGCTCACCTGTATTTTATCGATTTATGTATAACGACAATGTGTCTTTTAATAAATGTTCCATTTAAAAATTAAAATCTTCTATGGGTAAAATTAACACAGATATGGGTTTTCTAAAGGGTAGATGTCTACGATAAAATTGCAGTGATTATTTCTGATACGTGAAAAGATTCAACACTGAGTAGTGGAAGAAGATTGGTGACAAGTAACTCAGCTCTTAGTCTGTACAGCATAATTCTTTAAGTAAATATAAAACGAAGTAGCAATAATGAAATAATAATAATAATAATAATAATAATAATAATAATAATAATAATAATAATAATAATAATAATAATAATAATAATAATAATAATAATGCGGTGTGATGATCATGGTACGTTTGTATTCACGAACGAAACAAAATCACGCCCTCGGTGCATGGTGATTGTAAAAGAAGATATAGAGATTTATTTTATTCTTATGACTTGACGATGGAGAGAAGTGCAGCTGGGTATGGTCGTATGCTGTAGTAATGAATGAAATGAATGCAACCATTGCCAGCGACAAATAGTTATGTACTGCTGCAAACAATAATTGTTTTTTCGAATCTTCTTTGCAGTCCTTGTACACGATGACTCGTAATAAATATACCATAACAGCAAATGAATATAATTTCGAAATAGCAATTATTATCATTATATGCGTATATATTTCCATGTTTCGGTCAAATAACAGATCGAAGAATGAGGGCGTGATTTCGGCACGAGCCGAGTGGGTCCAAAGTAGGTCCCGACTAACGTGAACGTAGCTGCTGTAATCCTTCTGTAAACACAAAGGATTATAATTTTCATGCCGAGATCCCATAACGTGAATGTAGCATGTGTCAATGACCGGCCGTTGAGTAGGTGTTAATGGACGATCATTATCTGTGTTTTATATCGGTAGCTATGGTTGAATGTTTATCAAATGCAGGTGCCGAATTTATTGAGGGTTATTTTACAACCAAGTAACACTGTTGATTATCTAGTTTATCCGGCAGTAAAACACTGCCTGATTTGGTCGGAAATTGTAGCAAAATCCCCCTATTTACAGTGATGTTTGATGAACTATATGTGTTGCCTTTGTACAATATTTGATTTGAAAACCGTGACAAAAACGCATATTAAAATCTTTATCACAAAAATCGGACACAAAACCCGGTAAAAACACAGAAAAAATATCTTCGCTGACAGTTCATTGCCCGGGGTTCACTGTCCAAAAAACATATACTGTATTAAAAATCTTTATTACAAAAATCGAACATAAAACCCGGTCAAAAAACATAAAAAATATCTTCACTGATAGTTCTCTGGCGGTCATTCACTGTCCAACATTTAACGTAAACACGTTCATCCGTATTTTATTATATTCAGAGTGCATCCGAATATACACCTGTATTGCAACATTTTCAATGTTCAGTGTACTTTGGCAGTTCACGGCCAAGAGGTCCATGTTGCTGATGAGGTTAGATGCGTGAACTTCGCGGGATTTGGGAGCTCAGCTTCCTTGACAGGCTACACTTAAACTTTAAGACACTGAGTGAATTGACTCAAAGAACGCAGGTTCCTCACATATAGTTCAATTGTATTACTAACCGACTCACCCCATCGTTATCACTCACTGAATCTATTTCTATGCAAATTTACAATTCGTTGCCGTGTACACGTCATCGGTCAATGACTGCAAGTCACTGGACATGATTACGAGATTACCAGCTCGCCAAACTTCTGGGAATAAATAATATAGACGATATATTTATAAACTACATGCTTATAATACTGCATAATATACGACCCAAATTAGGGCTAGTGACAATAAATGACCATATAATATTAGCCAGGGCGCCTAAGTGCTTCCGTTCTACAATTATATGTATAAAGGTACAAAGGTTTTAAAAGATGATATAGAGATTCTGACTCGTTATGGCAGCTAGGCACTCAACATGGGCAGTTTAATCAGTCAATAGTCAGTGGCAGCGGTACAGGGGGAATCTACAATCTGAGAGTAGCCGCATCCCTTCTGATGCATTGTGTCATTGTGTTGAATGCACTACTACACTCGTGTGTTTATAAATTCCGGTCTATATCATAATGGTTTCCAAATAACGTTAATGACCGATTATCACATTAATTCTGAATCTACTCATTACATTAATCAGAAATGTTTGTAACATGACTGATAATAACATTTTGTTTTATTGCCCAATAAAGAAAAAGAAACAAAGCAAATAATGACAAAAAGAAAAGTACACGAAAACTACGACTGGTATACAGTGGTGAGACAAAAAATGAATTTCTTGTATTAAACCAACCAATCATTTGAGAGCTCCCATTTACCTTAGTGATATTGTTTCCTTTCCTTTATATAGGGCTATTTCCAACTCTATTTTCTTATTTTCACGGACTAGTGATTTAAACGCATTTGCAGAAGGAACTGTAGCACATCTTCTACAACTATAGGTATACTTTTTGAACAGTAAAATGAAGTGGTTCAAAATTAGATTGTCATCATTTAAAATACCTAAAATTACATGTACTATATTAAACTTTATTTGTTGAATAATGCTACTCTCCGTCTGCAATGCGATGGTTCTTACTATCAGTTTAATACACACACACACACACACACACACACACACACACACACACACTGCAAAACCTTGACACACGAGAGTCGCACAAAAGACACAAATACATGTAAAATCATATTGTTACAAATAACCGTTGAGGGCAGCACACACTGAAAGGATGTACTAGTATATTTGCAAAACATTATACTAGTACATTTATATGTGCTACCTAAAAGAAACTAGTGACCGTAACGTCTAGCCATATGGAATGACTATTTAGGATCACGATAACCAAATATACACTACAAGTAGTATTTAGTAAAAATTGTATTTATTTATTTTCATTTTAGAATTACATATATTTGTCACTTATTCGCCAATTAAGCTTATTATGATTAACCTACATATAGGAATTCAATATGAGGGCATAGGTTGAGGTTATAACGAGAATACCGCACGCAAGCTGATTCGACGAAAGCAGACATTCGAAAACGCCCATAATACATACGAACACATCAGAACACATCCGAACACGTCCACAACACATCCGAACATTCCGTACAGTAAATTGTTTTCGATGTCAGTTGTATAACAATGCGTGCAGGTATGGTTGTGAAAGCGACTGACGCGTCGTATTTTCATAAAAGCATACAAATACAAATCATTATCATAACATATGTTGCTAGTATGCCTAAAAAAACTTCGAGCATGGAACATTACAGAGGAGGTACATGCCACAATTGGCTGAAAGATCATCGCATTTGCATAAATAAATATTCACGAGCTTTTCGAAAGCTAACATAATAGTTCTAAGTCGACTGATTCTATCGTTACGAGCTGGACAATGTAATTCAAAGACAGGTCAACGTGTTTTAGGGACATATTTTTTATCAAAGTTCTTTTTTTTTCTTTATTGAGGTCTCAGCAATTTACAAAATTCAAGAAGAATGCAGAGGCACGTCGAGATTTACTCTCGTACTATTGCTAAAAATTGCGCACAATGTTTTTAATATTTTTACCAGTGCTAAGTTACCTACCGCAATTTGAAAGGGGACAATTTTGAACGCAATAGATGCGTAGAACTCACTCCGGAAAGAAACTATAGTAGCGCCAAACCGGTTGCATCTTCGCCATCCCAGGACCATTTATTCAGCCTGAGGCGAAGCCTGGCAACACCACGATTCACCGTATGTCGCACGCCCTCAAACGATTATAAGATTCAATTGGCTCATTTGCATCACCCAATCAGAACTCACGATAGAAACGACATATTACTTTGTAAAATTCCGGCAGTATGTTGCATGACGCGATTGGTTGCGTCTCATTTAAATGTATGAATAATTCATTACTACAAAAAGTTTGTTGATTTTAGGGCAAATAAAACAAAATATTATGGTTTGATTACAATATATGTGTAGCTTGTGCATGGTTTCAAGTGTTTTAATAAAAAATGTTGTTAATAGCATTTTTGAACCACGGTTTATGATCGATGTTTTTGGCGTATACGGAAATCAATAAATGGTTTTCGTGTTATGCAAGACACCGAACGCTCTGAAAATCACAATGAATGTACATGTATATAGACCACAGGGAGCCCAGGAACTATATATCAACTGTAGTACGCAGTCTCAATCACAAGACTGGTTACGAACCACATCGAGGTCACGGCTCGGTTAGCCTTGCTCAACTGGTTGTTGACAAAATACAGAACAGACCACGCCTCCAACTGTGCCGTGCGTTCGGGCAAACCGTTAGGAATTCCTAAATGGAGTCAATTTGTGTAGTTTTCTTGATTTATTCTGCAGATATCGGTAAAATGTAGGTAAGGCTTTGGCGAAATTTGATGGAGCAACTAATATTCTTCAACCTGGTATTTTTTTTAGATTTTATTTTTCATTCTATTCGTCTGTTTTTTGAGTTTAAAACATGTGAGCTGGCTGGAGCTTTCATCCCTTGTCTATTTCTTACACTAGATACCAGCCGATACCCCCCCCCGCTCATAGAGACTGCGTACTACAGTTGATTATAGTTCCTGGACTCCCTGTGGTTAGATACGACATGTTTACTACAGTGTGATTGTGCGTTCACTTTTAAGCTTTTTCTTGGCATGCAAACCTTTCTAATTAGTATTCATATACCACGAATTTTCACAATCAGGTGTCACGTGACCTATGAGTCAGGTCACTTTAAAGATGGCGATGTAAACACGGCTGTTGAAAACGCTTGTGCTATCTTCACGGAAATTCCGTTACTTTCTTGAATATTGGCGATATTATTTTTCTGTCAAAAATGTTGACATGTGAGTATATTATCTTAGTGTAGTTTAGTTTGTTTGGTGGTGCAGTTTAGCGTTGACACGTATTACGGGTTTGGTGTAATACTGTTTGCAGTTCTCACGACAACCATGATTATAGGGTGATGATGTCGTACTCGTTAATAACAATGGCTAAAACGCCGACCCAAAATGGATACAATAGAAAAGTTCGCCCTGGCTCTCCATCCGGAGGAAAATGCAGAAGGGTCCTTGATGATTTAATTAATACCTCTATAGAAAACACCAGTAAAGCTGCGCATACCGGATATGGGACAGATTTACGTCTTCAAGAAATTCTCTAGCCGTGGACTGGATGCTACTTCCAACACGTAATCGGTAATGATACAAAATACACACCGTTGAAAGAAGGGCGCCCTCACGTGTGATTCTTCCCCTAGTAAAATTAAAATGGTGGAATATATAGAAATTAACGTGTTGCTAGATTTTTCTCGGTGAACGAGCTTACTGACCATCAAAAGAAAGCCCTTAATGCTGCATCTGAGGGAATTGATATGTTTGCAACGAAGACCGGGTCAGGCAAGTCGATATATTATCAGTTTCGACAGTTTTGTCAGTTTACTAAAACACGGTTTGCACAAATATTTAGACATCCCATCGTCTTCATTCAACGTTAGAATATAAGATTTTGGAAATGTGTCAGCGGCCTTCTGTTCTCGACTCCAGATAAATCAGCGCAAAGCCTACCTACCGCCATTGTTTTAATCTGTGGTGACCCCCCCCCCCCCCGGCCGTCACATTTATGATACAGAAAAGCTGATTGGTGGCGCCAGTTCCTTGGCACGCCCAATCAAATGACTCAATTTAACTGCAGTGAAATACAGCTTTTCTTAACACGATCCGACCGGTTATGAATGACCGGCGTTAGCGAAACCGTGCGATTCGGACGATGAACCGGTTGTTGGTCGAAGTGTTTTACAATAGACACAATTTTAGGGATTTGAATAAACAAACAAGTAGACGTAGACTATTATCACTTAATACATTTGCTTAAATTTGCGTGATGTGATTGGTCAATGCCTAATCCGAAATACAATTCAAAATCGGATAAAAATAATTACAAGAACCAGGGGGGCGTTATGAATGAGGGAACGAGCACGTTCATCATGTACGTACAGAACAGAGCGACACTAAGTGCGTATACGCGTTTTATTTAGAAGGAAATGCGATAAATAATTTTGAAAATAAATGCACAGGGAGATTGTTATGCTTTAACCAGTTATACATGTAGTGTGATACCCATAATGAACAAACGCGGAGTTTTGATGTGTATATATCGTATCGCCGCCAGTTTTCCATTAAAATAAATGTTTTAATAGATTTTTATCAGATTGAAGATATCATTTTTAGACCCATGTTACATGTTCTGATTATTAAATAATAGAATCACCAAAGTTAGTATTGAATAAGGCATTTTTTTCGCCGCCCTGGCCCCTTACAGCCCCATCGCTGTGCCTATTTGAACCATACGCTATATATTGCTTTTCAAAAAAACATTAGGTAAACACATAACTTCCAATATATATATGACGTCATACAACAACACATGTATTTCATTGTTTATGGCACAACATACACTCTCAGACTACATTACATAGAAACGTATATATATTTATGTATAACCAATTGATTACGTCAAGGGCTTCACAAACAAATATCACGAATGCGAATGAGGTTGGCATATTAAACAGCAAGTGCGAAATATGAGTTTACCCAAGGCGACCCTAACCACTTGCCCGGCAACTGATACATACATTCCGGGTCAATAATTTGATGTGCCTTGTATCACACCACGCCTATTCAATCTTCGTAGTTATGTTTGTCTTAGAGATCATTGGGTTTGTTATATGTTATATGGGTTTAAGATGTATTGAGAATGTTTAGAATATGTCAGTGAGTATATTTCGATGCAGGATATGTTTCCAATACACACTGTGAATAATTGGTTGAGTTGAATATTGTGTCGCCCAATACCATTTCTACATCGTGCAGTGACTTGGTTTCTATATAAACAGACATCAGTCCGAAGAAAGTCGTTGCCAGCGTCACGTTTGACATGGAACGAGGCGTATGTTTACATGGTGTATTTATACACTATATTCGAACACGTGCCACGCAACGTATGTGACTCACACTACAACCCAATTATGAATATTGGACGTGTCTCGAAATATGTTGAGCATATGTTTATTTCCATAAGTATCGACACGCAGGGAATGATTTACAATGACTACGTTAATGATGACCTCAAACAGCCAATCAGATTTATGTCAATTTAAAGTTGCTGATTTATGTCTATTACAATTGCTGTTTATTAGGTCGAACACTGCACAGATTCTAGGCGTTAGTGGAGTGCTGAATAGTAGATGACACTGCACAAAGTTTTAGCGTTATTAAAGTGATGTATAACAGGAGGAAAACTGTAGATTGTGATGATTAAATATTCTATTGGGAGGGTGCTGAATAGTAGGTGGAACACAGTATAGATTCCAGGCGTCGGTGGGGTTCTATATAGTAGGCGGAACATTGCAAAAATTCTAGGCATTAGTGGAGTGCTGTACAGTCGGTGGAACACAGCATAGATTCCAGGCATTACATGAGCGCTGTACAGTAGGTTTGACACTGCATAAATTCTAGGCATTAGTGGAGTGCTGTATAGTAAGAACATAGCATAAATTCTAGGCATTGGTGGAGTATTTTATAGTAGGTAGAACACAAGTTCTAAGCTCCTCTTTACATAATAAACCTTGGGAGTGACAGAGATAACGGCACACAATTATCAATATAAATTACAGACGCCGTCAAGCCCAACAAAGGGGTTCGGTGACTCAGTCTACTACCCACAATTCATTGCGATTATATCCTCGTGTGTCAGATTAAATAGACGCTATTGTCATTGACAGCTCGGCTTGGACATTTTAAATACATATTTCTTTAATATTGGACCAGACTTCTTCATGCGCCAAATATTTCAAATCCGGTAAATCTGTAAGTATTAAATCTTTCTCATTTTATTCTAAATTACTCAGAGATTTGTCAAATAGTATTATGAAATTATAATCCATTAAAGAGAGAAGGAAACGTTTACTATATAATTCTATTCTATTCTATTCTATTCTATTCTATTCTATTCTATTCTATTCTATTCTATTCTATTCTGGATTCAGGCCAAAAGGGTGCAATGTGTAGCTACCTTGCCCTTCCTACTATCTGTTCATCATATCGGCACATCTGCTCTTCTCACGTGTCTTTTCGTCTGTTCATAATGGTTACATGTTCATTTCATGAGTGATTTTATTAATTGTTATGTCCTTTTCCTTGACATTGCAGTCTGTTGTAATATCACTGACCCGCCTTGAATGCCTCCTAATATTTGGATAGGTACAGGATAACACCGCATGTCAATTATTAATTTTTTGTTGACCTTTGGTGTCAACTTAGTAATTAGTTCTTGAGAACTCGGCATACAGGAACACTGTTTCAACTTATATGAGTATCGAAAAATTTGGAACGACACACTAACTGACTGAGCTACATACGGTCTATGAGAGTAGGGTCGGAACATCACGGTATGTAATTTATTGGGTCAGGGCGGGTCACGCCGTGAGTGTCACGAGTTTTAGTTAGTTTCTTTGTGTAGTTTATGTTTAAACGACTCCTCCTTGTCAGTGTCATTTTTAGACTGTCGTCAAAATGGCTGCCGCGCCACCCGAATACATATGTACATTAAGCAAGGAACTTCAGGAGAAAGCGAGGAGAGAATTAAACGAAACTGCCGAAACACGCAAAGATGGTCTGAAGAAGCTATTTGAGATGATCCAAGCACGTCCTCATATGAATTGCCCAACGGACGCAGTATTCCTTCTTGGATTTTTGCGAGCTCGAAAATTTGACATTGACCGATCATTCAAACTGTTAGAGAATTGGTGTCGTGTGAGGGTGGAAATGAAGGAGGTGTTCAGCGACTATAGGCCATCTACTGCAAAAGAACTAATACAAGACGGGGTATTCTTCTCTCTCTCAACTCGAGATTCAGAAGGACGCCTTATAAGTATATCTCGTCCAGGTAATACGCTAGTCGTCAGCAAACGTATGACTCTGTACAAACAAAGTTTTGATATTTATTAATTCCGTACGATACTTTAAAAAGACAACCGATTATACGTATTTGTCGCTAGATATCAGTGTAGGTATAATATTGTGTTGACACCAGACTTGCATTGTAGGTAAGTGGAATCCCAAGAACTCTACGGTATGGGAGTTGATGAAAGTTAGCGTCATGGCAGGTGATATCAATATGATGGACGAAGAAACCCAAATAAATGGAGTCGTACTGATTCTTGACATGGGCGGGATTGGTATGAGACATATTACGCAATTTGGACCTCGTTTAGCTATGAAAGTAGCACCGTTAATGAGTTCCGTAAGTTGTATCATGTTAAAACACGTTGGGGTAAATTAGGGGTTAGAAATACCAGGCTAAGATACCAGTTACTAAGTATGCTTCGAATATAACATCTACCGTGGAACCAAATGAACTCTGTTGAATTACACAGAAACGTAAAACTATCGTAAACAGTATTGCGATGACCTATTTTTTAAAACGTGGATGTGTGTTTTATAGTAACTGAGACCTGAGCAAACATACTATATCATATCATATCCAGCTGATCAATTTATCATCCAAAACGGTTGATATATGTAAATACACATTTGTTGGTTTTATAATTATAATATAAGCGTTACTATGCTAAGTGAAAGAAATTAAATTAGAAATGATGTAAATCGGATTTGCAGATGCAGTATTAAGTTGCAGCCACTGAAATAATCATTTATTATTTCCCAAAAATGTCCACCTGGGATTACAGGCAACCCTTGCGTTACAGTTTTAGCACATCTCAACGCCGGCAATAAATACAATACACTCTGTTTATGTCTGCTGTGTTTCTTCTTGTAGGACACGTTTCCACAAAGAGTTGGTAGCATCAATGTACTCAATGAATCCGGATTTTTTGATGGTATGTATGCCATCTTAAAACCGTTTCTTAAAGAAAAGATTAGAAAAAGGGTAAGTAGTAATATATTTATAGAAACTTCAGGATACGTAACATATGTTGATTGTCGTTAGTTTTGTTCGCTAAGTCCGGTTCATCCGACACCTGTCATAACGGGTAGAATGCACTACAATGCACAAGTTATTATATTTGTATTAAAGCGGGAGAGTCGTCACATGCGCACGCGCATAACAACATACGCTAAATACGCAAAGACTCATGGGTAGACTCTTGTTTGTCAACAATCACACGCATGCCCAGGTGACGATTCCCATGCTTTAACCCCCATCAAATAGGTTATCGCAAAAGTTTCTCAGGTCAGTAAGAATAATTCTCGACGTTGACATATAAAATTGTACTGGATTATAGTTACCTGTATATTTGTGAAATAGTTACGTATAACCTTTGACATTCACAGTTTTTTATCCATGGCGATGATCTGAGTAAACTGCACAGCAAAGTATCATCATCGCTCCTGCCAGGTGAATATGGCGGCTCTGTTGAAAAGTCACTTGATGACTTTGCCAATAGGTGGGCAGATTTATTACATAGCAAAGAGGACATGTTTGCTGCTATGATGGACTATGGACTGAAGAAGACGAAAAATAAATACGTTAACAGCGAAGAAAGCGTGGCTCGTGTAAACGGAATATAGATAAAGCAATTAAATGGAAACAAAGTACATTAACATCAGTGACCCTCGGCTTACATTAACGATACATTTGTACATGTATTATATTTTGTTCGTGACATTTATTCATATGTCTATTATGTATAGCAGATATGATTACAGTTCAAACTAGCATTCATAAACTGGCGTGTACAAATCTGTTCAATTTATTTAAAGCGCGGTGGTCGTCGCGCAGCGCATGTTCGAATTTCATGTAAATGAACAATGTATTTTACACGCGTTGTACACGTCGCTATGAGTCCCATATCGAACAAGTTGTGCACGACGACTGCCGCCTTTTAACTACGTTGGATGTTTACAACGCTGGGAAGAGGCTCTGCTGTGTAGAGCTGCAATGAATCCCTACCAAATGTTCAATATATTTAGCCATGATTAATACAATGTGAACTTATTTAACTGTATGCCATGCAATTTTGTTTGGGTGCGATCAGCACAAGCTAGCAGCAATGGGTTGAAAACACCGTCCACTGAGTCATGTGTACAGCGAGAAATATCAAAACAGGCGGATCATATCATCTAGTAAATTTTACTAGTTTTGAGAATACATTTGTATAGATTTTTTGTTAAATGTAAATCTCAATTAATAAATATGATTCTAGATTTATTACTTCATATGTTCTTCATATAGTATACCCTAAAAAGTATTAGCAACTTTGGTAATTAATACGCACAGCTTAAAACACAACAGTAATCATACCACAATCTGATTAAAATAAGATCCTGGTTGGCTTAATTTTTTTTTATATAATTACTATAATTATTATTTATTTTAATTATTTACTATAATTATTATTTATTTTAATTATTTTTTAACGTTGCAATTATTTTGCTGCAAGAATGGTTTTGTTCGTGAAAGCCACCGGGATCTGAACAATCCGCATAGGAACTCTCGTTCCAGAACCAGTCAATTTACTCAGCCAATCACAGAGCGTCTTACAAAGCGGTTAAACTCATGTTTTGCGCAAGCGTAGAACTCCAGATGAAAAAAATGGCTGACCACTTATATGTACTGCTGCGGATAATAAAAAATATATAATAATTATAGTAATTATATAAAAAAATTAAGCCAACCAGGATCTTATTTTAATCAGATTGATCATACCAGAGCACATGTGTACCGTGTTTCATCAAAATGTGCTGCTTGTATAGCCAGTTCTCGGTATATGGGTTTAATTCAGGATTATCTGGTACTGGATATCAGGGGGCAGTCCTCCACTTGTTGGATTAAACTTCGCCTTCTACAAACCAATATATCATGGGAAAAAAACTCGGCCAATGATTGACTTGCACATGAATGGGAAGTGAAACCAGCTGAAAATCGTGAACACGTGGGTTTAGATTATTCTATTTTACCACGGGGGTGAAAAACAAATTATCACTTTAAGATTGATGCATGGTTACCATGTTGCTATAGCGGACAGTCGAAGACAACAATAACTTATAATATCATTATCATTATCAGTTAGAACAAATATATGAGGCAAGATGTGGGGGACATTTTTACCAAAATACAACTAAGAATATAATTCCAAGAACTGAAATTATCACTGAAATACCGTTCAAATTAGTTTCAAGAATTTCGTTTCAGTTTTATTGTTTGTTTCTTTTATGTTTCAAAGTTTCTATGGCTTCCTGATTTACGTTTTTATTGGTGGCCATGTATTTGAATTCTGGTTGATTTTGTTTATTTTGTTCTAATAAATTATTGATTTATCGAAGACCAATATTTTCCTCGTTTTTTTTTCGAATCAGTGACAAGTTGATATATACATTGAGTTTTATAGAAGGGTCACGTTGGTCAAATGTATCACCCGTAAGCGTACTTGTGAACATTCTACCGGCACTGAACTCTGTAATATATGTTTCTATACATGCTCACCGACACTGAGCTAGAAAGTACGAAATGTAATTTGTAACTATTTCCCCGTTGTATAAAGAATTAGGACAGACACACTTCAAACTACATTACTACAATTATTAAATACAACTAATGAACACCGTTTATCGCTAGTTAACATAATGCATTTAAGAAATGTAGTATTTTTTGGAGCGTTCACTATATTCACGATTGCAAGGATGCATTGGCGAACTTTGTGATAGTCAACCATGATGTAAAAAGTTCAATAAGCTTGCATGAACCAATTCGATTACGTTTTTTTTTATTACATACTACGGAGAAATGGGAAATAATTCTGCATTATGATACTAAACTGTCGTGATATATGGGGTAAAACGAAATATTGATATCATTAACATTAGCACTAAGATGCATATGAAAAGATATGAATGTAACAAACATGAAACGGGAGATATGGGTGTTACTAATATGCATACAAAAACAACTGTGAATGTTACCTAAACACTTGCCGTTACTCATATGCATGTGAAAACTAAACACAGGGCTAGGTGGTATTGGACCAGCTAAGAACGAATAGAATAATGACTGACAGCGATTATGTAAAAGTGTGTTCACCTTTCAGTGCTTCGCTACAAAAGTTTGTCACACCACGTCTGAACGTACGGTACATCCTTCATTTGCATATTCGTCACTCAAAGTTTAAAATGTCAACCATTGATTTGGTATTCGTTTTTTGTTACTGTTTTTTATATGGTGGATGAAATCGATGTCATGCATCGTGATTCATACAACCTGTTGTTCTTCAGACATTCGAAAACAACAATAGCGGTTATAAGAAATACTATTTGTACCGACTTTTTTAAAGGATTTTATAGACGTTTTATATTTTATTTATTATTTGGGCAACAGAAACTGCAAACTTTCAACACGACCACTGGAAACGTTAACAGAAAGACTTGTGTTCAAACCCTGAATTATATATGGGTTAACCACGGAATAAACCTCGACAATGTTAAAGCTATAACAACACCAGGTCAAAAGCACATATTTTAATGGTTTGAACATTCAGTTGCGAACACACTGAAAAACTAATTATATTGTCCCTATGGTGCGCCTATTCACGATAAGTCGCTTTTTCGTAGGAATGAGGATGAACATTTAGTCGTCCGTCCGTCGTAGATTATTTGATGTAACCTTGCCGCAAAAATATGCGGCATTGTGTCAAAACCATAACTAATTATTCTTCTATATGAGAAATTTCTTGTCTGTTTATATGGCATATCCAATTCTGGATTTACCTGATAAGCGGGGGGGGGGGGGTACCTGGTACAGGTTTACAAGAAATAAAAAAGGCATTTTACGTTTTTACAGGAAATAAAATGAAAGTTGCGTTTACAGTAAAAACAAGTTTTTACAATTTACAGATAAAGAAAATTCGTAATTACATTTTACACGTTTATAATATATTTGATAATTTGTGTTTAGGAATCAAAATTGGAAATTGCGTACAAATTCCGACATTTAATATGAAAAATACTATATATGCTTACAAAAAATGAGATTTTTGTACAAATTAATGACGAATAAAATACCTGATTACATTTTACACTTTGCGATTTTACGTTTTTTATTTATTTTAATTAAATTATTACGAAAATAAAAAAAACAATTGATTACAGCTTATAACTTGAACAATACACCTAGCTGATCCTCTGATAATGTATGCACAATTAATAAGGCTTTGCAAGTACAGTGTCTAAATTGATCAATATGACGTCATATCCTGTCTATTATTGACCTTTGTACTACTATCTCACAATGTAGTTCATATGAACTCCAGTTGAACACCTTTTCCATATTTGTTCGGTAATTTATTTGCGTAGTGATCTTTTAGCAGGTCAACCTTTATGTCTGCATCGATAAACCGACGGTGCATTATAAGGTTATCTATCTACCGACGCCACTATCTCGGAACTAGCTATTCCCATCTCATAACACGTTTAAAGAACAAAGATGGCGGAACCCCCTGTCTACGACTGCAAATTGAGCCCAAAGCTGCTGGAGAAAGCTAGAAAGGAGCTAAACGAGACTGCCGAGTCACGTGATGCAGGCATCAAGCGGCTCTGGGCAATGATTAGAGCCCGCCCAGACATCAGGTGCCCCACTGACGCCGTATTTATATTAGCCTTTCTACGAGCTCGCAAATTTGACGTCGAAAAAGCTTTTAAACTTTTGGAGAAATGGTGCAGCATGAGGGTAGATTTAGACGCTGTTTTTGAAAACTATCGACCATCTAGTATAAAGGAAATGATTGAAGCCGGGTCCATGGTGTCATTGCCAACACGAGACAATGAAGGAAGGACTATCAATATTCATCGACCAGGTGAATGTCGTTTAAATTGTTCACACATATATGTAGTTATAAATGATGTAGGCATGGGTCTTAAACTGCACATGCAAACCAATATAATATCCAAGCATTAACAATTCTACAAAATTTACTCTCCATATTGACGACTTGTTTTTGTTTTAGTCCATTGCCATTTTAGTCCCCCCCGGAATCTGTCGTGTGTGCGTCTGTCCGTATCCAGCAGTATTGCATATGATTAAACCGATTGATTTCAAATTTCGCACATACATCAGACAGTATATGCCCGGACATATGAACATGCATTTTGTTTCATGGCCAAATTGCACCCATTTTAAGATCCAAACTGCATCGACATCACATATTTTCAGCATTCCGAAATCGGATTTCGGTTGTGTGTGTCATCTTGTTTAAACGAATCATAGACCCTCTATGAACGAATGCAGTTCCACAGAGACATATCTCCTACATGCTTGGATCAATCGAGTTTAAACTTCACACATACATCGGCTGGAAGAGCTGCTTTCTTGTTATCAGTTATATGCATATCCCGTGGCGATGTGTTAATTAAAATATGGTAAATGTTTGAACTGGTGAACCTTTGAAATAGTATTACATAATGTACTGTGCATTAGAAGTAACCCAATTTCACCTGCTTTCCAAAAAAATACACGACAATTCCACAGTTTAACTCTCTTCGGCGTCGGTCGATATTATGAATGTCTCCTCAATATCCATGCAATATTCTGCACCTATAACACAAACGGGGACTAAGTCATTGACAACAACTTTTTATAAATTATTTCAAGCGATGATAAACTTTCGACAGATGACAAACAAATATGATTTTTGTCTTTATTTTTTTTAGGTAAATGGGATCCTAAGAAGTTCACCATTTGGGAATATTTGAGATACGGTCTCTTGACGGGGGATTATTTAATGTGGAATGAAGAGACGCAAATCAATGGTGTTGTGGAAATCATCGATATGGAGGGGTTTAATATAAACCACATGGCACAGATTGGACCTCGTTTTGCTATGAGTGCAGCTTCAATGATGAGTGCGGTTAGCATGTCTTATATTCATCCGTCTTATATAATTATCACGGGGAAAATTCTTCTCCTCTGGGGTTCTCCGACACGTGTCAGGGGGAAATAACATGACATAATGGTGGAAAAAACATAAATTACAATTACATACATACAGTTATGAATCTAAATGAATAATTAATAAAATCGTGTAATTATAGATGTACTTTAATTTAAACCATTTGTTTTATTATACAACGATATAAAGACCACGGCTTGTGTCGTTACATATACCTCCACCATCATTTCGAATATATTCAACTCAATAAACCTGCATTTATTTCAGGACTGCCTTCCCTTAAGAATGAAAAGTATGAATGTTATTAACGAGTCTGGCTTCTTTGACGCCATATTTGCCATGTTGAAACCATTCTTGAAAGATAAAATAAAGAAAAGGGTAAGTAAATGTATACCTCTAACGTACATTCAATGAATCCATTTATTTTCATGCGCCCTATGATATTATTTTGATTTGATTGATTTATTTTGATTTAATTGTCAGTGACGGACGGGTGTTAAGCCACTATTTTGGTATTTGCCACTATTTTGGTACCGTGTCAATAATGAGCGGCCTAGGAGGTGGCAGTAAAGCCTATTGAATACTACTAATGAGCAAGCGGACAATAACTATATCGACAATAAAGACCGCCACTAGTAACCAAAATATTTGCAGCTTGTTTGGACATTGGTGGATTGTAAAAGTATCAAGGTTTAGCCTGAAAATAAAATAAACTGAAGGTGTGTTCCAAATTAAATGTTTCTTAGAAAATGGATTTAATGACAAAAATTCTTTAACAGTAAAATTGCACACAAATTATACTTCACTATAGGAATAGTACCAAAATAGTAGCACATATGATTTAATTGGCGGAAACTGCTACACTTCACAATAGGGATGGTACCAAAATAGTAGCACATATAATTTAGTTGTCGGGAACTGCTATACTTTACTATAGGGATGGTACCAACATAGTGGCACATATAATTTAGTTGGCGGGAACTGTTATACTTCACTATAGGGATGGTACCAAAATAGTAGCACATATAATTTAGTTGTCGGGAAATGCTATACTTCCCTATAGGAATGATACCAAAATAGTAGCACATATAATATAGTTGTCGGGGACTGCTATACTTCACTATGGGGATGATACCAAAATAGTGGCACATATAATTTAGTTGTCGGGAAATGCTATACTTCCCTATAGGAATGATACCAAAATAGTGGCACATATAATTTAGTTGGCAAGAACTGCTACACTTCACTACAGGAATGGTACCAAAATAGTGGCACATATAATTTAGTTGGCAGAAACTGCTATACTTTACTATAGGGATGGTACCAAAATAGTGGCACATATAATTTAGTTGGCGGGAACTGCTATACTTCACTGTAGGGATGGTACCAAAATAGTAGCACATATAATTTAGTTGTCGGGAACTGCTATGCTTCACTACAGAAATGGTACCAAAATAGTAGCACATATAATTTATTTGGCGGGAACTGCTACACTTCACTATAGGGATAGTACCAAAATAGTGGCACATATAATTTAGTTGTCGGGAACTGCTATACTTTACTATAGGGATGGTACCAAAATAGTAGCACATATAATTTAGTTGTCGGGAACTGCTATACTTCACTATAGGGATGGTACCAAAATAGTAGCACGTATAATTTAGTTGTCGGGAACTGCTATACTTCACTATAGGGATAGTACCAAAATAGTAGCACATATAATTTAGTTGTCGGGAACTGCTATACTTTACTATAGGGATGGTACCAATATAGTAGCACATATAATTTAGTTGTCGGTAACTGCTATACTTCACTATAGGGATGGGACCAAAATAGTAGCACATATAATTTAGTTGTCGGGAACTGCTATACTTCACTATAGGGATGGTACCAAAATAGTGGCACATATAATTTAGTTGTCGGGAACTGCTATACTTTACTATAGGGATGGTACCAAAATAGTAGCAATATATAATTTAGTTGTCTGGAACTGCTATACTTCACTATAGGAATGGTACCAAAATAGTGGCACGTATAATTTAGTTGTCGGGAACTGCTATATTTCACTATAGGGATGGTACCAAAATAGTGGCACGTATAATTTAGTTGTCGGGAACTGCTATACTTCACTATAGAAATGGTACCAAAATAGCGTCACATATAATATAGTTGGCGGGAACTGCTATACTTCACTATAGGGATGGTACCAAAATAGTAGCACATATAATTTAGTTGTCAGGAACTGCTATACTTCCCTATAGGGATGGTACCAAAATAGTAGCACATATAATTTAGTTGGCGGGAACTGCTTTACTTCACTATAGGGATGATACCAAAATAGTAGCACATATAACGTTGTTGTCGGGGACTGCTATACTTTACTATCGGGATGGTACCAAAATAGTAGCACATATAATTTAGTTGTCGGGGACTGCTATACTTTACTATAGGGATAGTACATAAATAGTATTACTCTGTAGACGGGGTCTGTTATTATTCGATATAGGATTGGAACCAAAATAGTGGCATGTATTATTCTGTTGTCGGGATCTGTTAACATTCGATATAGGAATGGTACAAAAATAGTGGCATGTATTATTCTGTTGTCGGGATCTGTTATTATTCGATATAGGATTGGTACAAAAATAGTGGCATGTAATATTCTGTTGTCGGGATCTGTTATTATTCGATATAGGATTGGTACAAAAATAGTGGCATGTATTATTCTGTTGTTGGGATCTGTTATCATTCGATATAGGAATGTTACAAAAATAGTGGCATGTATTATTCTGTTGTCGTGAACTTATTATTCGATATAGGAATGGTACAAAAATAGTGGCATGTATTATTCTGTTGTCGGGATCTGTTATTATTCGATATAGGAATGGTACAAAAATAGTGGCATGTATTATTCTGTTGTCGGGATCTGTTATTATTCGATATAGGATTGGTACAAAAATAGTGGCATGTAATATTCTGTTGTCGGGATCTGTTATTATTCGATATAGGAATGGTACAAAAATAGTGGCATGTATTATTCTGTTGTCGGGATCTGTTATTATTCGATATAGGAATGGTACAAAAATAGTGGCATGTATTATTCTGTTGTCGTGAACTGTTATTATTCGATATAGGAATGGTACAAAAATAGTGGCATGTATTATTCTGTTGTCGGGATCTGTTATTATTCGATATAGGATTGGTACAAAAATAGTGGCATGTAATATTCTGTTGTCGGGATCTGTTATTATTCGATATAGGAATGGTAAAAAATAGTGGCATGTATTATTCTGTTGTTGGGATCTGTTATTATTCGATATAGGAATGGTACAAAAATAGTGGCATGTATTATTCTGTTGTCGTGAACTGTTATTATTCGATATAGGAATGGTACAAAAATAGTGGCATGTAATATTCTGTTCGTCGGGATCTGTTATTATTCGATATAGGAATGGTACAAAAATAGTGGCATGTATTATTCTGTTGTCGGGATCTGTTATTATTCGATATAGGAATGGTACAAAAATAGTGGCATGTATTATTCTGTTGTCGGGATCTGTTATTATTCGATATAGGATTGGTACAAAAATAGTGGCATGTAATATTCTGTTGTCGGGATCTGTTATTATTCGATATAGGAATGGTACAAAAATAGTGGCATGTATTATTCTGTTGTCGGGATCTGTTATTATTCGATATAGGAATGGTACAAAAATAGTGGCATGTATTATTCTGTTGTCGGGATCTGTTATTATTCGATATAGGAATGGTACAAAAATAGTGGCATGTATTATTCTGTTGTCGGTATCTGTTATTATTCGATATATGATTGGTACAAAAATAGTGGCATGTATTATTCTGTTGTCGGGATCTGCTATTATTTAATATACGATTGGTACGAAAATAGTGGCATGTATTATTCTCTTTCAATATACGAAAGGTTCCAACATAGGAGTGTGCATTCTTTTGTTGTCACATGACCCCTAACAATTTTTAATTCCCTTTGTTAATGTACTGATCTTTGCATTATCAGATTCCCGGGGAATTATTCGAAATTTTGCATAGTGAAGCCATACCTACCTTGCCAAAACCAATGTATTGTATGTATGTTCAATGGGTACAAAGTATACCCTGGTGGTGGGTGAACTGCGGGAGTTCAAGCCCATTAGTGACCCTCAAGTAAATCCCAAAATGAGGAAAGGGGCGCAGCTAAATAATTATCTATTCAAAATTACAGGCACATATATGAACATATAAACTGAAAAACGAGATTGGAATGTGAAACACGGCATTGCGTGTTGTGTTGGCCACACTGTTTCTAATCCCTGCCAGGTGGGCTTCAGCTCTATTTCCCACTCTTTATTTCCTCCACTAGCTGGCTAGTTTGTGGGATTTGTCCACCATGTTTTGTAATATATGCTAATACAGTTGTGTTGTAGCAATGGATGGGAACTGTTTTATTCTATACTTCATCAAGAAAGCAATCTAATGCCCCCCAACATATTAGGTATGTTTATGTGGAGCTGTGCTTTGCAAGGGAGCCACTCCCCATTCTATTTTCAAGGCGTCCATGACCAGTGTTATAGCCGCAGTTGATGGAGCAATCTGTTATCTCCGTCTTATGTTGGTTAAGTCCATCCACTTGATGGCAGTCAAGCTTTGTGGGGTCCATGATATTTCTCATGTGGCGATCCACACAACTGGAGTGTGTGGACCTGGACGAGCATACCTTTGAGAGCTGTTTGAGGCACAAGGCCTCTCATAGATGAAGCCATTTCCAAAAAGCTCAATAATTGTCTGAGCTGTGCGTGCATGCAAAAAGTGTGGCTGCCGGGTCTCTCAACCTGAAACACTCCCAAGAATACATTCCCGGAAATACTAAATGTGGGATATGATTGTTTGAAGGATGTGTGCTAAAATTACTGCTCTTGTATCAACCAGATATTGATAAAATGGATTCACATTGTTGGCCTGCTGTGCAGCCACAAAACTGGCACTGCCATTAATTTTGGGAAAAAAAAACTGTGAGGCTACAATGGGCAAACATTGAACTAATATCTTGAATCAAATGTTTGAGTGATATCAGGAAATCCCCTGATGTACACAGCAGTGTACCTCTGCTGGGGTCACCATCACATAAAATGCTCTGAGAGAATATACTGATTCAGTTGGCTTGGGTCTATATTGTTCTTTATTGTTCACCAAAAATATGGGGGAATAACAGGCACTGCACTGCTGCCATTTGCCAATAATTCTCTCACTTCCTGGAAAATCATGCCTACCATTACTCGTGGCAGAGCCATTGACACTGGTGATGGAGTCAACTGAAGCTTTTTGGCCAACTTGATCTTGTATAGCTGTGCTTGACTTCTGAAAGGTCCTACAGGGTCATTGTGGTAGTTTTCTACGGTAACCGAACAATTTAACGTCACAGGAAATAAGGGTTGGGAAACAAAATGAATCCTTTAATTCATACCACTGAAAACACCTGACCCCAACCACATCCACCTCAACGATCATTTCCTTGGTTGATATGTTTGTTCCTGTATTCCCCTCGACCAGACTGTCATTATTGGGCATTCTGACCCTATGAATGAGATTATTGTTCGTGTGTATCTGTCTTCAGTTTATCATATTTAGAACACATATTATATTGGTGCATCTATGCCTAGCATCATTGGTTCTGGCAATATGTTTGACTGCTGCCTCTGTTGAGGCCCTCAAAATGGCAAACTACCTAGGCAGAACTGGGCTAAACTAATTCCTTATATTTGGTCCCATTGAATCAAAATAGTTTTGCAGGCCCCTGTTCAGTGAATATCCTTTTACCATAAATACAACATTCTGGGTGATGTTAGCCATGTAAAAAAAGGGACACGTTACGATCAGCAAATTCTTGTATTGTCCATTGAGTGCCAGCTTAAAGCCAGAGACTGCAGCAAGCACTTGGTAAATCAGAAAAATGCAACTTATGTGGAAATTAAAATTTATTTAACATGGTGCCCAAGGTTAGACATTCTTCCTTGCAAAAGAATGGTTCATCTGGGCCCACCAACAGTACTGGATCATATGATACAGGGTCCCTTTTACAATCTGGTTTGTCACCAGAAATACAGTACTGATGTTCCCACTTGTAATCAAATGGTGCTTTGGCGTGGTGTGGAATTTGCAACCCTACCTAATATCCCTGCCCTCTGCTCGACGAATGAATCAACAGCAGGTGGCAGTGGTATAACAGTGGATCTACACTGAGGTTATTGTACCATCTCAGTCACCTCATATACTTATCTATCCCAAGAATTTTTCTATTTGGGCTACATTTTTTGAGTAGACTTGACTCATCAGAAAATTTTATTGTCATATTGGATGATCCCATGTTTAAACCAAATTTGAAAGAATCCCATACACACGACCAAGATCTGGTTTCAGGACAATGTATATATCGGTATATACATATTGATATATACCGGTATATCACAAGATGTTTGATGCATGTGTACAGTTAGAATGTTAGCAGTCCTGGCATGTTAACGATGCAGCTGGAGATGTACGCTTGTACACACACACAAAGATCAATCCCAATCAGTTCCCATTTTTGAACAAAACAATGTGACATAACAACCCACTATGTATGATGCTCATATCAAGTTTGTTGTGATCTGCCTTTACACTGCTGGGAAATTAGTGTGACCATGCCAACCACAATTAGTGTACACCATGAACCTAGGTCAAACTGTAAGCCCCTAATTTGTGCTACACATGAACAGTTGTTTTTAAATTATTAGACATAAATCATAGAGATCAAAGCTTTATGCTTCAATCAAGTTTAAATTTTTAAAGCAAACATTTTGTAGAATATAAACACAACACAATGTGGTATTGCAAGAAGCAGAAATAATATATTTTTGTCTCATAGGTGTACAAACTATATTATTTGCTCAATTAAAGAATCTAACACTGCAATTTCAAATATTATAGAATTTTCCATAGTACTGAGCAATTTAATATATAGCATGCTTGAAAATAAACATTGCACCATCTTACTTATCATCTCACTCATTTGGAAAATATTGAGAGTTCAAATATTATAATTGTTGACAATATCCATAATGCTGATATGATCACATGCTTCACTACAAAGTGACCAACACTGACAAGGGTCCAGAAGAGAAACGTTATTTCTAAATTAAGTATAAATTTATAATCACACTTTAATTCTTGTTGTTATACTGTATGGTACCTTTGTAATACAGTTTTATAATAGTTTTGTTATTATCATCATGTTATAACAAAATACACCATACAGTCATGAAATAATCAGAAAACTGAAAAAGTGGTATACAAATACAATTACTAAAAAGTCATAAATCATTGTTACAGGTACTGAAGCCATTGATACCATATTCTTTCATTTCTCTGTATAGTATTTCCAAGTTTCCTACAATAATAAAAAAAAAAATTTTTAAAATATCTATCAAAATACAAAGCTTGTATGTTATGCTAATTTATCCCAGTATAGGGCCTAAGGGTTATCGGTAACAAGTCTTCCATTAGTAGTTAGTGTAGTGAGTCAGGTCAGGGAATTAATATTAATACCGGTAGTACCCAGTCCTAATTATAGGTAACAAATGACTCATTGGTCATTAGTGCAGTGAGTTAGGTCAGGTTCTCTGGGATTAATAAAACCCAGTCCTCATTAACAAATGCAAGAACAGAGCCCCAGGGATTAATAATACCCAGTATTAGTATAAGTAACAAAAGTCTGATTTGTACATGAAGTCAGGTTAGGTTCCCTGGGTATAATAATGTCCAGTCCTAGATATAGGTAACAAAAGTCCCATTGCTAGTTAGTGCAGTGAGTTAGGTCAGGTTCCCTGGGTATAATAATGCCTAGTCCTAGATATAGGTAACAAAAGTCCCATTGCTAGTTAGTGCAGTGAGTTAGGTCAGGTTCCCTGTGTATAATAATGCCTGATCCTAGATATAGGTAACAAAAGTCCCAATGCTAGTTAATGCAGTGAGTTAGGTCAGATTCCCTGGGTATAATAATGCTCAGTCCTAGATATAGGTAACAAAAGTCCCAATGCTAGTTGATGCAGTGAGTTAGGTCAGGTTCCCCGTGTATAATAATGCCTGACCCTAGATATAGGTAACAAAAGTCCCATTGCTAGTTAATGCAGTGAGTTAGGTCAGGTTCTCTGGGTATAATAATGCCTGATCCTAGATATAGGTAACAAAAGTCCCATTGCTAGTTAATGCAGTGAGTTAGGTCAGGTTCTCTGGGTATAATAATGCCTGATCCTAGATATAGGTAACAAAAGTCCCATTGCTAGTTAGTGCAGTGAGTTAGGTTAGGTTCCCTGTGTATAATAATGCCTGACCCTAGATATAGGTAACAAAAGTCCCAATGCTAGTTAATGCAGTGAGTTAGGTCAGGTCCTCTGGGATTAATAATACCCAGTATTAGTTATAAGTAACAAAAGTTCCATTGCTAGTTAGTACAGTGAGTTAGGTCAGGTCCTCTGGGATTAATAATACCCAGTCCTAGATATAGGTAACAAAAGTTCCATTGCTAGTTAGTGCAGTGAGTTAGGTCAGGTTCCCTGTGTATAATAATGCCCAGTCCTAGATATAGGTAACAAAAGTTCCATTGCTAGTTAGTACAATGAGTTAGGTCAGGTCCTCTGGGATTAATAATACCCAGTATTAGTTATAAGTAACAAAAGTTTCATTGCTAGTTAGTGCAGTGACTTAGGTCAGGTTCTCTGGGAATAATAATACCCAGTCCTGGTTATAGATAACAAATGACCCATTGGTAGTTAGTGCACTTAGTCAAGTCAGGTCCTCTGAAACTAATATACCCAGTTCTAGTTATGTGTCCCATTGGTCATCAGTGCAATGATTATGGCCATGGCCTCAGGATTAATACATGTAAAACCCAGTTCTAGTTATAGATAACAAATGTCTCATTGCTTGTTAGTGCAGTGATTCAGGTCAGGGCCTCAGGATTAAAAAAATCCAGTCCAAGTTCAGTGTTCTCCCCAGACCCCAAGTCAAACACTGTATCTAATTTGCATAATTTTCCCATTGAATATTGTGATACAATAACTGTGTTAGTATAAAATTAGTTAACAATCTATCTACAATTAATTAAAGACGAGACAGTCTGATATTTTATATCATTTTACTCCATTGTCTTTTATGTATTTATCAAGTCAAATAAAGTTTGAAATAGAACAGCAAAACAAGCAGCCTATCGGCTGAGATAGCTCCGCTGTTAGCAAGGCACATTTCAATTAAAGAACTGAGGATATCATATAAGAAAATGAACAATATGTATGGTATGTATAGCAATCGGACTTGCTGTTTCAACAAGAATTCAAAAATATCACTTTTTACTAAAAATGACAAAAATATTCATCAAAATTAGATAATTGAAGATATCATCATGAAATGAACAAATCTGAGGGAGGTTTACCTGAGGTACATATATGTATAGTATCAAAGCAATCAGACTTGCGGTTTTTAACAAGAAGTCAAAAATATCACCTTTTATCAAAAATTACAAAAATATTGACTAAAATCAGAAAATTAAAGATATCATCACAAAATGAACAAATCTGAGAGAGGTCCATATGTAGTACTTATATATATATAATAGCAAAGCAATCAGACTTGCTGTTTTCAACAAGAAGTCGAAAATATCACTTTTTACCAAAAACTACAAAAATATTCATCAAAACTAGAGAATTAAAGATATCATCACAAAATGAACAAATCTGAGAGAGGTCCAGGTGTAGTACCTATATATGTAATATCAAAGCAATTGGACTTGCGGTTTTTAACAAGAAGTCAAAAATATCACTTTTTACCAAAAATGACAAAAATATTCACCAAAATTAGAGAATTAAAGATATCATTACAAAATGAACAAATCTGAGAGAGGTCCACATGTAGTACCTATATATGTAATATCAAAGCAATTGCACTTGCGGTTTTTAACAAGAAGTCGAAAATATCACTTTTTACCAAAAATGACAAAAATATTCACCAAAATTAGAGAATTGAAGATATCAACATGAAATGAACAAACCTAAGAGAGGTCTACCCAAGGTACATATACACCAAGTATCAAAGCATTCAGGCTTGTAGTTTTCAAGAAGAAGTCGAAAAAGTAAAACATTGACACGGACGACGACGACGACGACGGACAATCACTCATATGATAAGCTCCGCTCGACAAAGTCGACAGCGGAGCTAAAAAAACTGCAAGAGGGAGCACTGCAATTCAGCGGCACCATCAAGTAGGGGAGATGGGGTTTTCCCTATCAGGGTGTGGAGCATTCTCTGGCTTCCTTTGGGCCAAAATTTTAGTCAGACAGGTCAAAGTTGAAGACTGAAGCCACTTGTGATCCCTTGTCATTCAGAATTTTGTGGTTGCCAGAAATCTGCCCCCTAGGGTAAGGGGCACATGGCCATGGCATGAGGGCGATGCACCCCTGTTTCTTGTTTAAAAAAATTCCTGAAAATGATTCATTGGCGATTATCTTAGAACCACTAATAAACAGACTGGCAATCCAGGTATTTCTTTTGATCTAACGTGTGTCTCGAGTTAATGTTTTAATCTTAGAAAGAACTGGGGATGATAAAAAAAAATGTCCACAAAGTCATGCGATAACATACGACTTTGTTGGTGTTTCAACAGGAAGTGATGCAAAAGGTCAGACCAAAGTTTCCAATTTTATCTTACATTTTGCCCTGATGTATCATATTTTCAAGAGTTTTTTAATACATGATTGGCAAAATACAGTAACATAATACCAGCTCTGTTGTAGACATGGCGACGTCAACTATCCTAGAAAAATCGACTAACTATCAGAAAAAATATTATGGTAAAAGTCGTTCATTTTTCTTTATTATACATTCAAGAACATTACTATAAAGATGGTTTATACATTCAAATAATCATTACTTTCCTAAAATATGGTCAATTTTGGCTATAAAATATATTATTTGGCAAATCAACTTAAAACTCAACTCGCCATTCGGCAAAATTTGGCAAAGCATGAGCCACCAGCGTAGCCGAGACACACAATCATTGGGCAGATTGACACCTCCAAACAACAGTGTTGCCAGTCAGTTTTTTTTCTTTGGCGATGCCTGCAGTTGAATAATTTTTGCTTCGATTTATGTACAGTTTTATTTTCAATGGGACCTAATTTCACTTGTTGTTTTTTTGAATTAAAGTACAAACTGCAAATAATAGCAGTGTACCAAAATCAGTATATTTTCCGGACATGTGCAGTATTTGTGATTTGTGAGACTTGTTTTGTCACATTGTTGCTGTTACGTGCAATGGGCAAATTATTAATATTCTAGTATTTGATTTGGATTTAGAGGGACCACACCCTTGAAAGAACATCTCACAGGGTCACATCACTGTACCATTACGCTTTAGAGGTGTGGAGAGAACACTGTTGTTATACATGTAGGTAAAAATGTCCAAATTTGTTGTTAGTGCAGTGAGTCAGGTTACAGTAGGTTCTAGGGGAATAATAATACCTTATTATTAGTTTTATAGTTAGTGCAGTGAGTCGGGTCAGGTCGTCTTCGATTACCAGGTAATAATACCTAGTCCTACCGGTCACTGGTAGTATACCGTAGTGGTTGTCGCATCAGACTCATGATTTGTAGACCCAAGTTCAAATCCTACTAAGGCTGAACACGGAAAGCCCAATTCCACTGGCCAAGATTTATTCACTAACGAATGCGACTTTGGGGGAACTGTGATTAAGGTCGGATAGTGCATTAAATTGCCATTTGATAGGAAAATGGCCGCACAGCCCTGTCATGTAGTCCCAAACTTGAATATGACTTCTGTGGCAAAAATGCACTATGTGTCAGCACTTGCAATTTGCACATAAAAAAAGTCAGGAGAGTCAACAGTGAAATTTAATGTCCGGAACTGTTGCCTGGCACAAAAAAATTATTAAAAATAATAATAATACCTAGTCCTAATTATGAGTAATAAATGTCTTATTGGTTGTTAGTGCAGTGAGTCAGGTTAGGTTCTAAGGGAATAATTATACCTTATTATTTGTTTCACAGTTAAGACAGTGATTCATAATATCCAGTTTTAGTTATACATGTACATGTATAGGGAAGAAATGTGTTATATACATGTATAGGGAAGAACTGTGTTAACTCCATATTTGATTTTGCAAAAAGTTGTGAGATAGAAAATTGAACTGTAGATGGCATTTGGGGGGCTCACATCTTTTCCATAGAGCCCTCCGTTAAAATAAGCTTTTTACCTCTCCTGTTTTCAAGCAATGTGCAAGTTATTTTTAACAAGCAGCCTATCGGCTGAGATAGCTCCGCTGTTAGCAATGCACATTTCAATTAAAGAACTGAAGACATCATTAGAAAATGAACAATATGAATAGTATCAAAGCAATCGGACTTACAGTTTTTAACAAGAAGTCGAAAATATCACTTTTTACCAAAAATTACAAAAATATTCACCAAAATAAATTAATTAGAGAATTGAAGACATCATCACAAAACGAACAAATCTGAGAGAGGTCCACATGTAGTACCTATATATGTAATATCAAAGCAATCGGACTTACAGTTTTCAACAAGAAGTCGAAAATATCACTTTTTACCAAAAATGACAAAAATATTCACCAAAATTAGAGAATTGAAGATATCATCACAAAATGAACAAATCTGAGAGAGGTCCACATGTAGTACCTATATATGTAATATCAAAGCAATCGGACTTGCGGTTTTTAACAAGAAGTCAAAAATATCACTTTTTACCAAAAATGACAAAAATATTCACCAAAATTAGAGAATTGAAGATATTCACGAAATAAACAAATCTGAGAGAGGTCCACATGTAGTACCTATATATGTAGTATCAAAGCAATTGCACTTGCGTTTTTTTACAAGAAGTCGAAAATATCAGTTTTTACCAAAAATGACAAAAATATTCACCAAAATTAGAGAATTAAAGATATTATTACAAAATGAACAAATCTGAGAGAGGTCCACATGTAGTACCTATATATGTAATATCAAAGCAATTGCACTTGTGGTTTTTAACAAGAAGTCGAAAATATCAGTTTTTACCAAAAATGACAAAAATATTCACCAAAATTAGAGAATTAAAGATATCATTACAAAATGAACAAATCTGAGAGAGGTCCACATGTAGTACCTATATATGTAATATCAAAGCAATTGCACTTGCGGTTTTTAACAAGAAGTCGAAAATATCAGTTTTTACCAAAAATGACAAAAATATTCACCAAAATTAGAGAATTAAAGATATCAACATGAAATGAACAAACCTAAGAGAGGTCTACCCAAGGTACATATACAGCAAGTATCAAAGCATTTAGGCTTGTAGTTTTCAAGAAGAAGTCGAAAAAGTAAAACATTGACACGGACGACGACGACTGACGACGACGGACAATCACTCATATGATAAGCTCCGCTCGACAAAGTCGACAGCGGAGCTAAAAATGTTATGGTTATATTGTTCAGTTCAATTTTCAATTCCACAATTCTTTGCAAAATCCAATATTGAGTTAACACATTTCTTCTCTATAGGAAGCCATTATCCCATTGATCATTAGTGCAGTGAGTCAGGACAACGTTGTTAGATACAAATAGATTGAATGGTAAACTTTTGATTTTCAAAGGATTTTTTTAGTAATATTATTTATTCACTTATGGAACATGTATAAATGATTGTTTAAACATTCATCTATCACAGCAAGTATTTGGAAATGAAATTAAGAATTTCTGTGAATTCATGGCGTCCCAAAATTCAGTAGGAATTCCAAGTGGTTACTCACATTCTGGAGCTACATTTATATCCACAATGCAGCAATAATAAAGATGGTTTTTGTATTGTAAAACTTACTAAACAAATTAAAATGTAATACAAAAATTGAAATAACCATGAATGGTTGTTATTAGTGAGATTAATAACAAGTGTATAATGAGATTAATAACAAATTGTATGTCTTTTCTAAATGACTATAGTATTGCCTAGGCTGTTTTATAGCTGTGGAATCATAGCCCTATGTTGCCGACCGCATTATTTACGTGACTGACTCTGGCCGGCCCATAGGGCTATGGGGCCTTGTGTGACTGAATACCGGTTAAAATCCACATGCCAAATTTGGTCGTCGCGAAAATCACATTTTAAGACCTTCGAAAGTACACACTATGTTTATTTACTTCCAAACAATGACCAGAACCTATTTGCGCTGTGAAATGATGACGGTGGTCATAAAAAATTGACTTTATTTACCGTACACCGAGTCGCAGAAAAATAACAAGACGAAAGACGCCATTTTGTATTCCAGAGTTTATAGCAAATTACGCGAGACCTATAATTTTGTACCACGTGACCGAAATCAGTAGATAAATTGCGTTTATGCAACTAGTTTTTATTATTAAACAAAAATCATACAATTATAAATACTGTATGTGATTGCTTTCTTGGAACAATTAGAATAACGGGAAGAGTGAGTTTTATTCTTCCACCACTGTATCACATGACCGCCAAACGAGATTACATTTATTCTGTGCTAGGGAGTGTGGGATGTCAATGGCTGCCGTTTTCTCGTAATTTGCTTGGTTTCCGCGGTAATTGTAAAATATCACAAATTATTGCTTATTTATAAACACAAATTGCAAACAAAAGTTTGTATGTTATTCATCCAGCAATCAATTCACAATAAAGGTACGTCACACCATAGTAATCGAAAGCAAAAGTGATTTAATTTATGTATGCCAGATTTCTGTTATTAAACTGTGATAGATCCCGTAGCTCTGTGTTCGACGTACAACTACAAAATTAAAAAAAATACGTCCAAATGAAATTGTTAGGGCGAAATTCGATTGTAGGTCGCACCAAAGAGCTACGGAACCGCAGCTAGCTGTTTTATTGACTATTAACACACCTTTGTCATTTACGCAAGAGTATAATATATTATACAAATTGTTCTATCTCGTCATGTTATAGAGAAAAAATATGATAAAATAAGAAAGTGACTGACATGTTTTATACAAGAATATCATTCAGGTTATGGGTATAAATTACTAATATCAAGACCTCATTAATTACTTAAATCTTGCGTATTAAAACATTTTAATTTCAAGAAAATAAATAGCTGCTAAAATATAAAAATTTCCAGAATGGATGCTACAACTTGACAACACCAGCGAATTCTGTCATCATATACGGAATATTTTACAGAAATGCATCTCAAATGGAAGAAACACAAAACGGAAAAATGACATATCGCTCGGTGGCTCTGTTGTTGTCCGTCTGCTCAACGTCCGCATATAGATTATTTAAATTCAAGCTGGACATGTACATGAAGTTTAAACTATCACTTTCTGGATCAGATGAACTATATACATGTCTATAAATTACTGTTTTGAGAAATCGATGCACATTCGAAATTGGAATTGAACACAACATGATGATGATGATAGAATGACTCGAGACGCCGCAGCAGTCTGAGCAGGCACACTAAACAAGTCATAGTGCGATAGCTAGCTAGTAAATATCAATATTAGTATTGAATCGTCATATACTTACCTAGCAGCTTCGCCGAACAGTTTCGATGCACTAACACCATTTCAATCGGCGACGGATATGCTATGCAATTGATTTTTAAAAGTACGACAGTTGAATTGAGCTCCGCGATATGGCTGTTAGGACAGCCGATTGTAATACCCCCTAAGTTAGCGTCACTGTGTCTGCGTCAAAAAGATGACAATTCGGTCTGAAAATATGCGCAAGTAAAGAAAACTTAAATTAAACATAACAAATTACTCCAAATTATACACAAACTGTCCAGAATTATTCAGAATTATGAGATTTATTGACTTGTGAAGAAAAATAATAACAAAGAGCAAGAGGACGTTGATTTTAATTTTCGCGGGTACCAAAATAGTGGCAAATACCAAAATAGTGGCTTAACAGACGGGTGATACCCGTTTATTCACTCTTACAGCCTCACTCTCGTCGCTTACATTTATTATCAGATATGCAGTAACACGGAATTGTAATGTTCAATCTTCATGTGTTTTCAAAACCAACGTTTTCTAAATGTAGTTTATGCACGTGATAAAAAGATCAATCAGTGATTGACACTGTACTTAGCTCTGATCTGGCCTCTATATTATTTTACGTTTGACAGTTTTTTTTATAATGATTACAAATTTATTTTGTACGGCGACTGTAAGCAGACACTGTGATACATTGGGATATTGCAGCTAATGTTGCCTATATATATATATATATGTATATTGCCTAATACCAACAGATACACGTTCACGGCGATGATCTAAGTAAACTACACCAAGTTGTACCCTCTTCCATACTTCCAAGTGAATATGGTGGATCTCATAGCTCATCGATTGAAGACATCGTCAGTAAATACGGCGATTTAATATTAAGTAAGGAGGACGAGTATGTTGCCATGATGGAATATGGGATAAAGAAGTCGGACCTGGTAAAGAAGACCGTGGATGATGCCGCTACAATGACTGGGACTACAGGGTCGTACACAAAAATTGAGATGTGAATACACAATACACAGTGATTTACCAAAAATCAAGTCATGCCAGTCGATATAATAACATCGAGCTCGTTGTTTTACAGCACGGCCTTTCTTGTAAAACCTACTACTTATTAAAATGTAAATATTATAATTTCAAAAAATAATAGAAGCTTTTCGTTTGGCTATTCTTTTTTCAGTTATGTGATATCGCATGAATAATAACGTTTTAGATGTTGGTACCGATCTGTTCTCTGATACCTAAGTGGTCCTCTAGTTAGTTTAGTAAGAGGGAAAATAATATTAAAAATAGGATGTATCGAGTTTAACTGAAACAATCTCTGTGCTGAACCTATTAGTTTTGGAATGGCAGCTTGTTTCGTAAATAATGTACCTACCACAAAACGCAAAATTTACCTTTGTGTACCTGCGCTTTATAGACATATTCCCAATTCGTTAATCGCATTTGTTTGGAGAATCACCACTGGGTTAACCTTACTTCATCGACACGATCGGGCGACCATGTCATACAATTCACTTGTAATGTTATAATACACTCGGACACATTTAGCAGTTTTGACAAAGAAATTGTGACCGATGTTCTTGGGATATGGGGCAATATTTTTATCGTACAGATTATTGTTTTCGATTTCTACCCCTTCCTCTACCATTTTTTCGTCAAATACTAAACAGAATGATATTCTAACACTGGTAAGCCCCGATGTGAACTGGTGCATCTGAGCTTCAGAATTTAGTTTGGTCGCCATTGCGAATTTACGAAAAATTGATTGTTTCAAACCCGTAAGCGCCCAATACCTCATACTTCGAGGGGTCCAGGGGACTGAAATCTTCAAAAGATATAAACAATTCTCATAAAGTTTATGGCGATTGATACATAAATTTGTGTGAAACATCCACATCAGAAGACATTCAAAGTTTGACCAATAACGTCTTTTCCACGTAGTACATGTATGTGATTTTGTAAATATATCGGATTCACCAAAAACAGCATAAAATGTTTACAATTCCTTTTCTTCACCCGCTAATTATATTGTAACATCAAAATTGTTGCTATTACACCATGAACAATTTGCTTATATAGTTTGTTACCATATTAGATTGAACACGATGACAAAATGTCCAATAATCTATTTCGCACCAAATGACCAAACATTTATTTAGTGTGTAGTAGATATGGCCATGTTCTGTAGTTTCCAATATACATTGAATACAAACTGAAATGCTCTAAGCTCCTACTGCTACACGGACTGAAACGTGTGGCACATTTCATGGGTGAATTAATGTCTACTAAAAGCGTCAGAACCATTATCTACGTTTTAAAATTATTCATAAACCCACATTTTTAATTATAGTTCACATTGCATATTCTTGTCTAGTAACGTCTTAAGATGTATGGCTGATTAAAAACCGTGACTGGTGGGAGGGGGGGTACTAGTATGTCGACTAATCACGAATCGATTAACGCCGCGTGTGGGCGTTTCGTGTGATGAAAGAACACGCCTGCCTAGCCGACTTGCAATCGTATCGTTTGACTTGAATAAGAAAATAAACCTGGGTTTGTTAAATTATTGAATTATTTTATTTTTATTTTCACTATCTACGAAACACACTACGTGTACACCATAGTGAACGGTACCCTTCTTATTATAATATTCATAATTTTATATAGTTGTACGCATGCGCTGATGTCGATCAACAACGCAAAATATACACATACTTATAACAGTTGTGTCGAAGAGGACATTAATATCTTATAGTATATTATATACCACCGTAAGTACACTTATTTTATTACTTGCTAAATTAAAATAAAATAAAATAATTCAAGCACACTATTTTTGAGTGCGTAATGATGCCCCTGCTAGCGGATCTGTAATTTTGTTCTTCTGTCAGATAATGTAGATCCGTCTTGTTGACCTGTGTAGCTCTTTCCCACTGCGATTTCAAGTTGAAGTAAGAGCTCCATACAATGAGTGCACATTACAATGTATTACGCTAAAGTAACGAACAAGTTAAGTGAAAATCTGTTTTGGTATTGGTTAGACTAGATTGCTTCAAAATACTATAATTTTGAGAGGGGTATTTTCAGCCCAATAACTTTCTCTGTTCGCATACTTACAAAAAGAACAAGTCATTAGTTCAGAGAACGCAATACCTATACGTTGTGCATATTAATTAGACCGTGTATAATATAGCTAATAATATGAACCATTGAAATATACAGGTATACGTGTATCACCTAGCTAATAATATGAATTAAAGCAATCTACTGGTACACAGTGTCCTACAGGTCAAATCATGATCTGACACTACATAGCACTATCAGACTGCCAGTGGATTATGAACTGTATATTCCGTCGTGTTCCCATTCCTAATTCTTCTTAAATTAGTAATTATGTGAAACTTAGTGTGAATCACTCATTTTGCACAATATTTACATTCTTGGTACAAACTGAGAAATCAGAATTTATTACAGGCAGATTCAACCTCAGGTATTCATAAATTTGCCGCAAATTGGCAATTTATTTATTTGTTAAAATATTATTATTATTGACTAAATTATAAACCCCGCCGACATTTAACATGTATTGATTTGATATCTCTATTATCAATGCTGGTTTTTGAATCAAATACTTATAGAACGTAACCGAGAATTTACCCCAAAAAATCATGAAAACAAAATTTTCAACAGGACTATGTTGCGGAAATGATCATAAAAGGTGCAATGACGGTTAAAGGATCTATGGTCGAATCTGATAATATCGTCGAAAGTGTTTAACCCTATTAATTTAACGTCACTCCTTTTATTTCACATAACAGGTTATTTTATTGTTTGGATACCAATCACGTGTCAAATCAAACGAGGTTGTTTGATACCAGGTGATACTAGTTCAACGGAAAACAGTATAGAGTTACCGTATACAGGACACGTTTTGTCGATTTCATGGCCTCTAACTCTCCAAATTGCAAGGTACTTGTTGGTGCCGAATCCGTATCAATATATTATTTTCCGTTCAATGCGAAATCCCGTGTTATGCGTAAAATCGAACGTAAAAACTAGGCAAAAAAGGTCATAGCGCCGTTGGACGTCAAAACGTCAGATGGGATTCGTCAAACGGGAAAGTAATTTTTAGGTTTTTCCACGCCTAATTATGTGCTCTACACATTTAAACATTGAACTATAAAAAAAATTCAAGAAATTCAAGTTGAAGCAGATGTCTGTCCCGCACTATGCGGGAAAAATAATCTATTGCAGTGGGATTGTCGTTGAATTTCCATTGTGTGTATACTATGCTACAGTTCTCTTAAAAACACAATACAAAGAACGAAAAACGTTCACCTATAGATTGGTCTTGACATTATTAATATCACTGTTATATACCAACACTTGCTTAATGTCCATTTTCCGGAATGCTTTTCCCTTTTTGTGTGGGAGGTAGTTTGGTGACTATATTTTTTTTGTTTTTCTGGGTTTTGTGAAATCCACCTTAAAATAAATCATATTATCTGTTTTAATTATAGTAAACTACTGTGAATGCTCAATAAATAAAATTTATTTTTTGTTATTAACTGATATATTAATTCGCTCAAATTGCTGCTTTTAATTAACAATTCACAATTTGAATACTGAGTCAGACGATTTGACTCAATTACCCATGATGCAATAAACTGACGCATGTGGACAAAACACCAATGACGGCACGCTCGTTTAAATTATTATTATTTGTATTACTAATTCTGTACTATTTCACTATAATTGTTATTTCTTAGTTGCTATGGCAGCGCAAGTGCCTACTTATGAGTGCACATTGAGTCCAGAACTACAGGAAAAGGCAAGACTCGAACTGAACGAATCCCCTGAGACACGTGACGCTGGTCTGAAAACACTATTTGATATGATTACATCACGGGATGACATCAGGTGTCCAATTGATGCGGTTTTCCTTCTGTGTTTCCTTCGAGCTCGCAAGTTTAACATTAAAAGGACTTTCAAATTGCTGGAACGTTGGTGTAAAATGAGATCTGAATTGGTGGAAATCTTTGGAAATTACAAACCGTCAAGCGTGATGGGATTAATAGAAAGCGGGGTGTTTGTCATACTCCCATCAGCTGATCCAGAAGGAAGACCCGTTGCCATAGATCGTCCAGGTCAGTGGGGAAGGATTTTATTTCAGCAGCTCACATTTTAATTTTATGACCAAGTAAAAACGAATAGGTTGAAAATATAATGTTCAAAAGCGTAAATATTAATGTGATTGTTTGAAATCAATTAGTGTCATCTTTTATTAGGGTTCAGCAATAGGGTGTATTTCATGCCATCCAAATGGCATTTGTATATTCATTTGGGACAGTTTTATACACATAAAATAAAAATACGAATATATCGTAAAAGTGTAACTCATGATTCTTTAAATTTAGATTTATCTGAATACTGTGAAATACTTTATTTTAGTTGGAATTAATTTTCGCTGAAATGACATTTTGGGTGTTTTGTATGAAATTTATTTTCGCTGCTTTTTGACAAGTGGAATGTCAAATATAGGGAAAAAGGTATATTCTCTGGATTTTATTTTCACTGAATCATTTCTTCAGCAAAAATAGCGAAAATTAATTCCAAGCGAAAATAAAGTATTTTACAGTAATTGTCTTTATGTGAAAACGATTCAAGTCACGTGTCTCGCTATGTATATAACAGCCCTTCCTCAAATCACATTTGGTGATACACATATGTCGCAATACCAACTAAACCGTGCAATTCACATAGGTGACAGAAATATTGTTTGTACCGATAATTCAAATGCATATCAGTCAGATGTATTCCACTTATTTACTTGTAAACCATCAAATTCATCACTCGGTACTTGTTTGGTCGTAATTAAGTGTGTCTGTTGTCAAATTATCGGATATTTTCATTCTGTTTGATATTTTAATAGCCAACCACTTTGGTTTTGAATAAGACCTACAATTGTAATATCACTATGTTTTATGTTCCTATCAATTACTATCTCTAACAAATAATATTTTAAACACGTTTATGAAATTGACAAGGCTGGTGGATATGCAAATGTGTTTATGTTTGTCCGTCATCTTCTCAGTCGAAACCAAAGAGAGCAAGTTTGTCAAATTGTTGCTCTAATACATCTGAAACTTCTGACCTGATTTTAATCATTCTAAGAACAATATTCAGGAAAAACCCGTAAAATTAACTTTGAAAAGCGGAAGTTTATTAGTGATGTTGTTGCACATAATGCAAATATATGCAGTCGAGTCGAAGTATATATACAAGGCAAAATTTAATACGTCAAAATAACCTGAAATAAGCTGCTCTGTGATTGGATTGGATTGAATCAGACACAGTCTTGTAAGTATTGACTCACTACATATAATGGTACCGGTGTTCTATTCACAGGTAAATGGGACGTAACAAAGTACACAGCGTGGGATTTTGTGAAAGTTGAAATGATGATGTGTGACCTGCAATTGTGGAATGAAGAAACTCAGATAAATGGGTTCGTGGATATATTCGATATGGAAGGATTCGGACTTCATCACATGACACAATTTGGACCTCGTTTTGTGATAAAAACAACTCCTCTGATGAACGAGGTGATTAAATCATGTATTATTCGTACTTCGTTCATTGGTGAATATGGCAACAATTTGAACTAACGTGTATCTCATGTGTTATCTAGTATGTTGTATTCGTTTAAAGCTTTTGTGTCTAAACCGCTGAACCTATTTGTATTTGTATGACTCAAATCCCGCGATTGATGATAAGTTGATAGGCTTTATTATGTTTTGTACTGCTACTAAAGAAGTAATTATAATAACCATTTCAATCACTAAACAATATTTCACTAACATGTGCGATTGCAATGTAACTGTATTTGTGGGAAAAATTATCAAGACCCGTGTATA
The DNA here is from genome assembly GCF_978046115.1 of Saccoglossus kowalevskii. Lineage (NCBI taxonomy): Eukaryota > Metazoa > Hemichordata > Enteropneusta > Harrimaniidae > Saccoglossus > Saccoglossus kowalevskii. The sequence goes on along the minus strand of NC_140650.1, from coordinate 10,187,218 downwards.
TTAAGTACTCGTCATTGCTGAAAGTGATCGTCATGTGACAGGTCCACAATGATCGACTGGTTTGAATTGATGTATCCTACATCTGCTTGTATACGATTTAGTTGTAAATATATGATATGGCATTTTCAGTGGCGGCGGCACCGGGAGGGGGCGGTCGTCCCCCCCCCCCCGATGAAGTTGAAACCCAAAAATCAAGTTGATACCTCGGCGCAAGAAATGGTTAGCAGATCTCGCCCTCATGTAAAATGTCGTGCCGGTGCCTCTGATCTTGTGTACCCTTGTGGTAGTCAGTCATTATATGATTGTTTTCACAGGATACTCTGCCCCTACGAATAAAGGGTATACATGTTGTTAAGGAATCGGGTCTGTTCGACGGCTTGTATAAATTATTCAAACCTTTCTTGAAAGACAAAATCAAAAAAAGGGTAAGTGCCTTAGATTTTGTTGTCTAGTGATATTATTAGTTGTTGACTTTGCTTCCAAATATCGTGTTGTACCGTAAAATGGTAAAATTTTATTGTTCGAATTCTGTGTAAATAAATATGTTTTTCTTGCGTTGTATACGTCGCGTGGGTCCCATGCCGAACACAACGCAATGGCGCCACTGTGACGCTATGCATGCATTTCACTGGAATTTCGCTATCTTGTTGATTTCACAGTTGCGTGTTCATGGTAAAGATATAACAAATCTACACAGCGTTTTACCCACGTCTATTCTGCCTCCTGAGTACGGTGGATCATACAGTGCTGGTATCGATGACATTGTCAGGGACTGGGCACAGCAACTCGGGGACAAAGAAGAGTTTTTCATTTCAATGGAAAGATATGGTCTCAAAAAAACTAAAAAGAATAAAAAAGGAGCTGCCGGCGGGGCTTGTTCATAGACGCCACATAAGACACGATGAGAGGACAAGAAAGACGCTTCAGAACTATAATGATAAGAGTAAAACAACTCTGTTGGCTTACAAATTCTTTATTTGTACTAACTAAATTCACCGTTCAACTACCTCATCCTATAACTCACTCTCAGTGACGTTATGGCTGTAAGGGAGGTACCGCTCAATCGCTAGAGGGCGCGCGATTTTTAGATGAATTCAATCATAGAGTATAGCAAAAAGCATACCTCAATCCTTTCCAGCATTTTTTGTGCTGCATTTTACCTATATCTACATATTTTATCTTAGGATATATTTTTGGACCTAATAGATTTGACTTGTTGGTTACAGGTTTTGTTGAAATAAAATGTTGAACCAATATGGTGAGCTTTATTTCATGAAAGATGTAGTTTACTTTGGCATTAAAGTGTATTGTCAACTTCGAATAAATTGTACATTATATTAAATTGGTGGTGATGTCTATTTATGAAAATTAACGTCATGACAACAGCTGTAAAGTACGAGGCAGTATTGGATGGTGTTTAGACAATGGTCATTATATGGTAAAGAAAGTACATGTTGTCGACATTTCTGACTAGTGACGTAAATGGGGACTGGGACTGAACTGAAACGTTTATATCCACCATGGGAACGTACGTCTGTTATTAAAATTAAAGCGCGGTGGTCGTTGCGTAGCGCGTGTTCGAATTTCATGTAAATAAACAATGTATTTTACACGAGTTGTATACGTCGCTATGAGTCCCGTATCGAACACGACGCAGCACGATGACTGCCGCCCTTTAATATACGACTCCATGTATGAACATAAACATGCGGCAGATACATTGAAGCGGGGATCATGAAAACCGCGAACCCTCTTCAATTTCTCTTGGAACATTGCAATAATCCTTCTTAGCGGTATTTGTTATGACTTTGTATTCAACCGTTGAAAATTTGAAACTAAATTTCCCGCCTATGAACACATATAATTCGTTTTACTGTAATGTAGCACTCTTTAAAATATTAGTTGTATTTCACTCGATTCCTCCACCCGACTTCTGATTGAAAACGGTTTTCACAGAGAAACTCAACTGTCCGCGGACACCATCTGCAAGGAGCAAGTGTATTCAACAGTTGTGTAATTTTAATATGAACGACAACGTCTATTAATATTCAGGCATATTTACAAAAAAAAACATTTTTCAACATAACTCATGACATACGGGGGTAAAACTAAAAACTAACTGTAATCCACATATCAGCGTAGTCTGTAAAGATTGAAAGTGTCAAAAAAGTCTAAACAAATACCACTAAGAATGTTCTAATGGCTATTGCAATATTCAAAATGAAAATGACATAGAGATAGCGGTTTTCATTATGAGTTTATTTCAGCCCCGTTGAAATGGCCTAAGAAAATTTTGCTGAGAAGTTTACTCTACCCCGAATATTAAAAATGATGCGATTAATTCACTATGTACCAAATAATATAGTTAAAATAGTTCATATTTGTGAAGTCGTATGGTCACATATGTAATGTAATTCCTTTTCTCCTCAGAACAACCTTACTACATGGTGTTTCAAGGTAAATGTTACGAAACGATAATAGCAATATATTTATGGGTGGGATATTAAATGAAAGTCATGCTGTTTGAAATGGTTGACATCTGCAGGGTCAATTTTCCAATATTGTTGGTAGTATTAAGATATGCAGTTGTATGCAATATTGGTAAATGGAGTTTCACAAAATATCATAGCCAAGTTTATTTGTGAAATCTGATTAGGATTAGTTGTTACACCTAGCAATGTTAAAGTCAACATACAAAACGTCTCACGCTCTCATGTAAGGGGTGCAAACGAACCTATTCATTGGAGTTGGTGACGTATCGAACAATCTACACTAAAAATAAAACGAGTTCCGGATCTTAGAAAGAGACTGTAATAACCGTAATAAAAGTAGTGTTTATACGTAATTCGAGGTCTACCGATTCAGTTTTGTCAATAATGCACAATTTCGTAAAATGTAATTAAGTATTTGTAATTGATTGTGAAAAACATGTTTTTTTAATTTTTCTTTACATTTCCTGTTAACATTTAAAATGCTCTTAATTTATTCTGTAACCTGCACCAGCTCTCCCCCCCCGACTCTCTTTATAGAAATACACATCACTATAACATGCAATATATGTCACTACGCATATTGTGACAGTGTACAGCGTGTGGTGGAAACATTTCCACTACCGTGCATTGACTTCCCCGGTGAGCAAAAATCATTTAATTCTTCACCTCGGGACACCCCATAATTGACATTTTCACGTGGAAATCCCTACATTAGAGAGATAATGCATTCGCCGTGTCCTAGATTCAGAACAACGTGGAGTCGCTGTGATAACCCAACTGAAGTACAACAATGCTGTAAACCGTACACTGATGAATATATTTCGATGAGGACAACGACCTATTCAGATACAACTGACCGGCGAAGGGTCATTGCATGACCGAAATGTACAGACATTATTGTCTCTTTCATTGTGGTTGTGTTTAGCTCTATTGCCAATGGCTGCTCGTAGCCAATTTAAATGCCTTGTAAAAAACAATGAAATTGTTTAAATATTTTTTTCCTCAGGTGCTCCCTGTTTGAGGGTGTGATCATCTGGGTCAAAGGTGAGACCAGCATGTGGTCTTTTGTTTACTACTTATCGGATGTGTACCTATGGGTTTATTCTGTGTGTATTTGAATGTTCTAATCTTGTTTACTTGAGATTTGTAAGAGTTTGAGCTGGCCAACATGTTATTTGTTTTCATTAGGTTGATTACTGGCATGTTGATTTCCCATTTTTGAACCATGTTTTCAACTTTGTTCATCATTTTCATATAGCAATCTCGTCATATGTTAACATGGTCGTCTATGGAGTTGCAATTAGTGGTACGAGCCCTGAATACTACCTACTACCTATATTCACAATGAATTGGGACAACTCGACGCATGCGCACAAAGGTCAACTGTGGTGTCACGTACACTGTGTTTATGTTATCCGTATTATGATATCACTGACGTGTTTTTGAGTCTCGCCGGTGAAATACGATCCCGCACACATCACTGGTAAGCAACTTTATTTTCCTACAAGTGTTATCGTCTATCAGCGGAAACATATAAGCGTATCGTGGACTTTGAATGCCACCAGACCTCTGGTACACACTGCGACCTTTATTACACTCTAGCTAGTGATGCCACAATGTATCAGCCATTGCAATTACGTACTGGTAGCTTATATTAGTTGAGCAATGAACAAGCTGAACCAACTCAGGCTATGAGTGAAAATATTTAAATGTTAAATGTTGACTCGCTCATAAGACAATCATCTCACTACCATGACTTTTTACACTTGTATCGTAAACAAGGTCGGTAACGACGATTTCTTGGAAGTCAGCACAGGTTAAAACGTTCAGTCTAAAATTGAATAGTTTTTATTTAAGGCGAGGAAATATACAACTCGTTATTCACTTTCGAATATACATGTATATATTGTCGTATAATACTTTATTCGTGTCCCTACTATGTCCAGCATACAGAAATTGTAGCGGGGTTAAACATGGCTATTATACGGAAACTATCAGGAAGTATATATATACATACGTGGACAGAGACTACATGAGTAAAGTTGACTCTACAGTACTGTTTCGTAAGGTACATTGAGTACCTCACTCATCAGCAGTTAAGACTTTATATATAGAAAAAAGTGCTAATTTGACACAAATTGGCTTATATAGAAAAAATCAATACGTGTAAATAAAGCCCTCTCAGTCAGGTATAATAGTTGTGTTCACGCATGGAGCTTTTTAGCTCCATGGTTCACGTTACACGAAGTACGGGCTAAGATTTAAGCTGATTTAGGCTTATCTAGCATATTTGCATTTCGGCTAGACCCAATTGCGTCCACGCACAGGGAGGGCCAGTCGTTAGCACGGGCTAAGGGGTGCCATTAGTCGGTGACCTTTGGTAAGCCGCTATTTACGAACGAAAAATGGATGACACGCGCGCTAGTGTCGTTACACGAACATGGGACAATTTTCACACCCAAATGTCGCCGCAGAGGGCGCTTAGCCCTGGGCTAAGCGTTCGCGCATACTTCGTTAGCCCGTGCTAAGGGTCTAGACCGCGTCTTAAATTCGGATCAGATTTAACCCGTACTTAGCATTCCTTAGCCCGTGCTAAGCGTTCACGCACGTTTTCTTAGCTCGGGCTAAGGAATTTGACCTCTTAGCCCGTGCTAAGGAGCTGTGCGTGAACGCAACTCGATACATTTTTCGTCCGTAAATAGCGGCTTACCAAAGGTCACCGACTAATGGCACCCCTTAGCCCGTGCTAACGACTGGCCCTCCCTGTGCGTGGATGCAATTGGGTCAAGCCTAAATCAGCTTATTTCTTAGCCCGTACTTCGTGTAACGTGAACACAACTATGGATACCTATATTAGGCATACAACCATATAACGATATCCTTAGAACGCTTCCGCCATCCGTGGCTGGTGTGTAGAAGCAGTGGACATACATTCTAACAAATTTCAGTTGTTCGATTCATTACTGGAAAATAATCATTTTCAAATTATAATTTCAGATTAAAATGTCTACACCACCTGTTTATGAGTGTAAATTGAGCGTCGAACTACAGGAGAAAGCCAGAAGAGAACTTAATGAAACCCAGGAATCACGTACAATTGGTTTAAAGAAACTATTTGAGATGGTCAGATCACGCCCTGATATTACCTGTCCAACTGATGCTGTTTTTCTTCTGGGTTTCTTACGAGCGCGAAAGTTTAATATTGACAGGGCATGCAAGTTGTTGGAAAACTGGTGCAAAATGCGAACGAGTATACCCGAGGTTTTTAGCAACTATAGGCCATCGGATTTGAAAGAGTTGATAGAAAGTGGGGTATGTGTCATGTTGGAGTCACGTGATAACGAAGGCAGATCAGTGATTGTTGAACGTCCAGGTTAGTATCATTAGGTTCAGATACAAACACAAGCTATGACACGACCTTGCTTAATATTCAGTTGAACAGTATAGCTTGTTGGCACCCAGAGATATGATATCATAAACAATATTGCCGCTTCAGCACTTGTACAATTTCGAAATTCATATTTTAATATTTGCATATGTGAACATTACGTCATACTAGGTAACTGGGATGTGAAGAAGTATTCGGCATGGGATATAACGAAAATAGAAATGATGATGTGTGATCTACATCTTCGAAATGAAGAAACTCAGATAAATGGAATCGTGGATATATTCGACATGGAAGGATTCGGACTTCACCACATGACACAATTTGGGCCTCGCTTTCTAATAAGAACAGCGCCTATCATGAACGCGGTAAGTACAATATGATGTCATATATAATGGATGACGTAAGTACGTAATATTACATCATTCATACCTAATATGACATTTCAAATGAACGAAGTAAGTACATAATTTGACATATCTCGCGAACGAAGTAAGTGTCATGAATTAGTTTTCGCGTATCTGTTGGTCGACTTAATTAACTGATTGCGAGCGAATTGCTGTGTTATGTCTGTCGTCGTTTAGGCCTATTTGAAGTTTTGGACGGAACTTGGCTCAGTGATTTGGAACTAATTACGAGATAACCGTCGCTATTCTGACTACGATTTCTGACAGTTGGTATCCGTGGTTATTAATGTAGTAAACGATTAATCAAAAGATATGACGTATTCAGTACTTAGTGTGATTGGCTTCATGATTGAAGGTTACGCCTTAGAGTCTTTTTACTGTTTTGTAATTGGTTAGAGTTTTGAAAATGAATAAAGAGAGTTTGAGTTGGTCTTGGGTACTCCACGATAGACGCAGTCGAAGTCCAGTCCTGGAGAGCCTTGGGGCGAGTCTAAGCACAGTCTTGGGCTAGTCTTGAGTCAGCCTTGCGATAGTCTTGGGGATTTTTCCCCAGGGCGCTGTGTCTTATAGAGTGCTCGACTGATCGACTAAGACGAGAGTTGAAACGTATTTCGTTGTGTGTGTCTTATTTGACTGTAAAGCTTAATGACTTCCCCAATCCCGTACCTCAAGGGGACGAGATATAGAGACGAGACGAGATTGCCCCCTGACACGTGTGGAGAACCCCGGAGAGAAGAATTTCCCCCTGATATAAGTACAACATGTCATATCCCGTGAACGAAATAATTGTCACGCGAGATCATATCCCATTAACGAACTTCGTATCACCAGGACACTGAGTTTTCAATACATCATCCATATTATATTGCTAGTATAATTGTGATAAAACTTAACGAATACTGTGTGTGTGTTTTTTTCTTCGAAGGACACTTTACCGTTAAGAGTAAAGGGGATTCACGTTGTTAACGAATCTGGTTTATTTGACGGTTTGTATGCCATGATAAAACCCTTTTTAAAGGAGAAAATGAGGAAACGGGTAAGTGCTTTGCTCTAATTAACTATTTTTTTAATATTGCTTTTACGTTTGAAGACAGACAACGGTGATATTAATTCAATAATTCTCCCATGAAGTGGACATTACTAATAAGAAAATAACATTTCCACTCGCAAAGGATTATGGTTCAAATATCATAAACCACATATTCTGAGCACCAACCAACGAAGTGACTGCTACGGGATGGGGCGAGATTTCTCAAACGAAATTGGCTTTTTGAGAATGCGAGACAAAAGATGCCCAACGAGAGGTCAAAGATAACGTTGGCTTTTGTAACTACAATTTAAATTTTAAGAGAGGTTTATGTAAGGAATGTACATCTAGCGTTTTTCTGTGGTCTTCTAAAGGTGAGGTGTTACTAGGATAACAAGGCGATGTAGAACTGTATAATGTAGTATTTCTCTTCAAGTTTAAGCACACGGATTTGATGAACTTTATTTGAACCTTTCATCAGAAATCAGAATAAGAAAAAGACGAGAAGGGGACACACTTGAGAGCAAGACTCGAGGTTGCTTCTAACAAACGATATACACAACAAATCTATCCGTAACAGACTTTCCTATTATAGACATTCCATAGGCTTCGATATTTTGAGTTGCTGTGATTTACATTGCGTAGCGCCCTCTTGAGTTTATTATTGTTATCGTATCATCGGGGGCGGACATCCGGGCATTTTCTACCGCCTGGCAACCCTCGCGGTGAAAACAAGGACCAAAAACTCGCAGAAAACGGTACTTTGCGATAGTTGATGAGAGTCCCCTGAACAGTGTAACAAGATTAGCCCTACGTGTGTAACATATATGAATTTGGTTGTTCAGGATTACTTCAAAGTTGAGTTTGTGTTGTTTTCTCGAGTTTTCACCGGCTCCACCGGCGTTCCACAGCAGCGCGCACAAAGCCCATAGAATTACGTGGTACAGTGATGCGCGTCTTAGCAACGTAGAACGTCTGTGACGTAGCTCCGCCCCCGAGGATAGAAATACGTGGTACAGTGGTGCGCGTCTTAGCAACGTAGAACGTCCGTGACGTAGCTCCGCCCCCGAGGATACGATCTCGTTGTTATTCAGTCTGCACGAGAACCCCTACTTTGAAGGTGTAGCATAGCCTGTCGCCTGTCACGCTGTCTGCATGCACGCTTAAGAAATCCTAGCATTCTATAAGCTTTCTTAACGCATTTGTTAACATGGTCACCAAAGTCTAACGAAATAGACAATAAAACGCCTAGATTACGTATAGCAATGTACATTTTGCGAGATTTATAAATTGAATTGTCATATGAATCACTGTATTCGAATACAACGTAAATCTTCTTGGAAATTGATCATAGTATGAATTGATTTGAATATCTTAGCGTCATCTGCACACATTGATATATTGCAAAACACTGCTGGCTAGATCATTTACATACATTAATGTACAGTAAAACAACAAGTTGTGAACTATGTGGGACTTCAGACGTAATTCCACTTAAAACAGACGCATTGCCACTATTTAAAATAACTCCTTGTTGTTATTAATATTTATGATTGAAACCAGACTAACAAATTTCTATTGATTTCATAAAAAGATATTTTATGCAAAACAGACTAAGAACGAACAAGTCAAAAACGCTTTAGAAAAATCAAGATCAATAGAATCAACTTGGTGACTATCTTATAAGGCGTTACGAATGAAAAAAAAAGCATAAAAGTATACCTTACTAGCTTATTGACAGTAAGTCTGCCCGTAATAAAACTACGTTGTTCCTCGGACTTAGAATGTTATACTTATTAAAAAATAATGCGTTAAAAAAGACAACAAACAAATAAGCTTATAATTGCTAAAGTTACTTCTATCAGTCAATTAAAAAAAATGGAACAATATTGGAACGTTTCAAAGCAGAGTGGAAATTACCCATCTGCATAGACTTACTAAAAATAATCATCATTGGAATATTCAATTCATTGGCACATTTGTTTCAAAAAAGTAAGTTGTTAAAACCGCTGACTTTGTTCTCGTCAAATGTTTAGTTTTGTCAATTGAAATTAAGAACTTCCTGGCATTCTACCATTGAATTCTATACAGACGACGCTATGAAAGGTTGTTATCGAGCGAATACTTTACGTAATGTCACTGACAAATCGCAGAGTCAACGAGTTAGTCGTTACAGCCTTATATTGTCGATACAGTTATGATTAATAATACAAATATTTGACATTTGTGCTGACCTCCTTGCTATTGTTTTCAGTTTCATGTCCATAGTAGCGATTTGACTCAACTTCACGAACAACTGCCATCCCACATCCTTCCAACTGAGTACGGAGGATCGCACAGGGACAGTCTTGAATCGATAGTGCGGAACTGGACAGATGATTTGTTGAGCAAAGAAGAGTTGTTTGTTTCCATGGAAGCGTATGGTATAAAAGAGACAGAGCTGACCAAGAAGAGCGTAGATGATGCCGACACTATGGCTGGACTTGCAGGAACCTATAAGAAATTGGATACATAATTATATTCATGTTGTTCATAACCCACGTTAATGTCACTTATGACTCTCACAAGGAATACATCGCCGGATTTCCCCAAAATGAATATATTTATATCAATATCTTATTCTGAAACTGAAATGTTTTTTTCAATTTGTATTGGATATGGGTTGCTATGGTTACGAATTATTCAACAATTATTTAACTATTTCCATTTGATAAATATGTTAAAGCATTATTTCATACAAAATAAATATTATTAATCATAATTTCCTGATAATTCATAACAACTTTAAGCGCATATATTATAACTATATGATACTGTTAACATAGATAACCGAACTAAGTAGAAACTAATAACTCAAAAAACATCCGCATATGCATGGATGTTTGACCCGTGTTTTGTGCGAAAATAGTTCGGTCATCGTATATTCAGTAACCAGGCAGTCATATATTACGATTTCAATACTTGGAATGATTTCCTTTTTGACATTCAAAGTCTTTCTATTCATTTAAGCATTCAGTAAAAACGTAAGTTTATATTAGATATGTTTTATTTTATAGGGTGTAGTTTTTGACTCTTTAACCAATAGTTGTATGTGAATATTACAGTTTTACTCTGTTATTATTATTATATTTTTGTCTTGTTTTTGTGAATCAGGAGATACAATAAAATCACGTTGTAAAAATGCAAGGAAATACGGACCATATGTTTCCGTAGTTTGAAATATCACTTTCTCATTATAATTGGTCTTCTACAATAAATATAGCAATTTGCTTCTAACATGAAATTCATTTCATTGAGTTTGTGTTATAATCTATTCGTCTACGCCTGTGGGTTGACAAGGAACAAGTATGTCACTTTAGAACAAGTCGTGTGTGTGCCATGTTTTATTTCTAAATAGACTGAACGATCAACCCACGAATATAACTGTTTTGTTCAACCTCTATTCTATGGACACTTATAACGTGGTGTCCGGCTTTTATTCATAATTTATCGCTATGTGACGATCGGTGTATCTGCCATGGTGTAATTATCAGTGTAACCACATCGAGGTCACGACTCGGTTAGCCTTGCTCAACTGGTTCGTAACCAGTCTTGTGATTGGTTGTTGCCAAATGCTACAGGCCACGCCTCCAAACTTTGCCGTGCGTTCGGGCAAACCGTTAGGAATTCCTAAATGGAGTCAATTTGTGTAGTTTTCTTGATTTATTCTGCAGATATCGGTAATTTGTAGGCAAGGCTTTGGCAAAATTTGAAGGAGCAACTAATATTCTTCAACCTGGTATTTTTTTTAGATTTTATTTTTTATTCTTTTCGTCTGTTTTTTCGAGTTTAAAAAATGTGAGCTGGCTGGAGCCTTCATCCCTTGTCTATTTCTTACACTCGATACCAGCCGATAACCCCCCCCTCCCCCCGCTCATAAACACCGCGTACTACAGTTGATTATAGTTCCTGGGCTCCCTGTGATACGACAGACTGGCGTACTATTCGTTATCTTAAAAGGAAGGAAGGAGAGGTGTCGAGGTGGCGTGGCGTCGTGAGTAGATTTCTTCCCCTGGACGCCGAGTTGGGCGTCACTATCTAGAGAGAGGCGGTGGTGTCGAGCGGCCAACATAGTAAACCAAACTTAAAACTCGTGATAGTGATACTGGTGCAGACGACTATGGTCGAACAACCATGAAAAATAAATGGCGGAACTTTGGTGTTGTACATTTAGCGCAGAAATAAAAGACACGCCCACAGTTGGACAACCAATCGTTTTATTATTGGTCACGATGTACCACGGATCATCTCCACGTCCTTTGTAAACACCACATACCCGACGTGCCGCCATCCAATGGCGGGATTAGCGGCTTCCTTTGTGCACAATCAGCGTCAACTTCATGAGAGAAACACGACGCACTTGCTAAGCCAGACCGTCTGGTGGCGCCCTTTTATTTCATCAATAACCAATTATACTATTATTCTGTTCCCGAATTGGACATTTGTTTATTTGGAGTAATTTCTAATTCTTCGCCAGGTCTTTAGTAATTAATGATTCCACGTATTTATTTGGCCGATATTTGACAGACGTAAAATGCCATAATGTTAATTCGCGGAAATTTAAACACACTGATACTGATAATGAATTACAAATTTGCCAAAAAATACTAAATTTGGTATCCCATGAAAATAATTGAAATCAAAATATTTGGCAATATATTAAGTTTTCCGTCGCATGCACACAATGGAAATATCATACAAAATGGGCTTAATATACTAATGTTGTATTTAATTTATTGTAAGAACGAGTTTACATCCTGGAATGGCCACGATGTACCACGGATCACATGGCACCCAATTCATATATCACCAATACCACAGTACGGAGTTTTTTTTAACAACGAGTCAAAAATAAGACTAATATACTAAATTTGTATTTAATTAATTGTAAGGATGAGATTACATTGTGAAATGGCCACGATGTACCACGGACCCGTCAGGCGTGTGTTGGGTTGTCGCCATCTACAGAGGGCGCATCTCAAACGAGCAAGTCCGATATGCCCTAGACTACATGTTTTCAACTATTTCGCCTGTGAATTATAATTTGCACGTGTGGTCCAATGGGAGTCACAGGGCTGTCTACAATTAGCGGAACTGGAAAGCAAATAACACCTATTTCAAAAATAATCATTCTGTAATTAGTTATTAATAATTAAAACATTCAAAAACACTGAGATGTCCGTGCGTAGTATCAGACAGACACTGAGGAAAAGACGTGTCTGTGAATCAGAGGTCACTCGCTAAAGGATCGCACGATCTACAATGTTCACTGTGGTGCGGAATATGTATATCCACAATGCCACCATGCCATCGAATTTGTATCATCAATTTTGATGGTTGAAATCCAAGTTCGTGTATCCAACTGTTATTATATTATGAATCAAACTTAAAAATTCATAGTGTTAACACTTACAAAATCATACTAATGTCAACACTTACAAGACTATGATTGCTAACTACCATCTACTTGTGGCATATTTTTACTGATGTTATACTGATATATACTATGTAGAAGAAATGTTTTTCTAATGTTGTGAAAAATAATGTCGACACGTGATGATGGTACTCTATAATTCCAATTTACATCAACAGAAATTGGGTTGTTTGTCCGTTTGTATCGTCAAATACGCCCTCTACGGGCGTTAAGTATCATAATTGCTGTATAGTTCGCCCTCAACCGTCTATCGCTCATACAAGAATTTCAACGTAATAAATCCCTAACAGATTATCCCTACGTTTTACGTGTAATTTCTCACAAGTCAGACTGGCAATGAATGTTATTAACCGATACCAAATCCAAACACAGTATTATGGGTGAGGATGGTGACAGATCTCTTCAAACATACAACACAGAAACGTCGTGGCAGTATTAGAAATAGAGAAACACGACTGATAAACATTGTCAAAACGTTTACTCATTCATAAATTGTGGTTATCCTAACTGCCCAACCAAGTCGTTCTGTTGTGTAGTAGGATTATCATAGAGGTATTAATACAAAGGTTTGCCCTTTCAAAATGTCTTGGTTGACTAATTTGAATGAAAATAAAAACAATTCCGATTCACCGAATTTCTTTATACATTCAAACAAACTGGATTTTCGTCGTTTAAAGTTGCGACATTTGCACACAGAGGGAGTCGTAAAACTGTCTATTAACCATATTGAGTAAGTTAATGTCTAATTCGAGATTAACTATATGATTCGGCTGTATAGAAAAATGTAATTGTTAGCCTGTCATGTAATTGTGTTCCCTGGCGATTACAATTGAAAAACATGGTAGGTACAATTAATAATGCAAACGAACCAACTGTGAGGGCGATGTCGCGTTTATCATGTCTATTGATTATATAATTTATACTAACATCAAAATGTTGTAAAAAAAATAAATAAACATAAATTGGTTCAAAAAAACTTGCTCACAAACTAAAAGAAGAAACACAGTGTGGCGTATGTAAAAAAAAACAAAAAAAACAGTCAGAACATTTTTGTTTGAATTAATCAATGCCACTTCTCACCAGGTTTAGCGAGTATACATTAACAATAAACGCTGGTCACATGATATGTCCAATGCAATATGAATAATTTTAGTGAAAGTATATATTTATATCACACGAGATTACCGTGTGGTTTCGGTCGTGCATATAATGTTATTCGTGTTGCAACAATTTTGAACAATAACATCAACTTGGACAGCGAGATGAAAATAAGTCGATATTTTATATTATAACGACTTAAAATGTGATTTATTATTTGGAGTTGTTCTACCTTGCGTCTGAGAGACGTGAAGTTCATGCGTGACCTTGTGGCACCATAGATCCGGACAAATACCGCAGCGGGCGCTGTGTCCTGATAATGGTCACTGTTCGGAAGTGGTCACGATACACGGTTGTCATGGAAATACATGTACCGATCTCTACCACGCATATGACATTTTCTCAAGCAAACTATCTTTTGTCTTCGTTTTTTAGCAATTAAATTACAATAAAAGAGACAATTTCCCCGTTAATTTGACATTTATTCAGCGATAACCTCTAATTTAGCATTATTTCAAATGAAGTAAGTGTTTGTATTGTGCTTTTCGTGATCCAACTATTATCTCCATTGTTTGATGCGGCAGTGAATCAGGTGTAAACTGCCTCCGTATTATTTGGTAATTTGAGGGTAAAATCTCGTTAAAATGCCTCTTTTTAGGTTGAAAAACATTAATCATTGCCGAGTTATCCTATATAATGATCAGATATGCGGAATTAATAAATCAAGGGATGTGACAGTCACGAAATTCCTCCTTAGAAACATGCAAACACGGTGTATTTCTATGTAAATATGAATATGTCCACCTGTGTCTTGTATCAGATATGACGTGCACTGGGGACATTTTATTTTATAACAGTAGAAAGATTTGTAGTAGTTGTCGTCATCGGACTTAATTTAACAACTAATTGTACTTTTGTATTTGTTCGATTGTGTTCGATGCAGACAATTCGTTACAACACCGTCTATTCAAGTTCCAGAAGCTGTGTAAACTGGACCCACACTTCTGACTGCTCGTAGTTGTGTACTGGTATGGTCTGGGCATTGGGAAACGGACACGGTGCTGAACATTCTTGACCAATTGAAATCACTCACGCCTGTCCTAAATTTCGAGACAGAAAATCGTGTGAGGTACTTGGTATACTCAAATGCTTACCTCACTGAGGATGGTGGTGGCGACGAGTATGGCGGTAACCATGGCGATGTGTCGACATAACAATTCTGAATAATGAAATTATCCAAATTCAATTTGGTAATATGGTAAAATTTGAAAACGAGAAAATCCAAGTACATGACCACGTGAGATGCACTATCATGTCACGTGATACTAAATCTCAATGTACTGGTTGGAGGGGGGGGGGGGGCTGTCGCGTACCATCACCACATATCATCTACATGTGATATTCTCGTCTTCTAATTACATCTAAATAACACTATATCTTCTCGTTTATTCTCAATTAAAACCAAGGCTATGACTGTTGTGTCCGCGTTTCTATGGCAACTTAGTAACAATCTGTTGTATTATACAGACTTGGCTTTGGCCGTTATTCACTGCTTTGTCTGGAGCGTATGATTAATCTCGCTTCGCCGCCATGTGAATGTTGACCCCAGTTCAACTCCGTCAATACAGGAATGGAAATATCTGCTAATGCAGTAATGCAACCCATAGTTACCCGTGACGTCATCTAACAATAGTTTTAAGGATGGCGTGTCTAACGAGGAACATTTGAAAGCACTCCTGTAACAACATCTTGGTGTTTTGCTCGGTGAAATGTTTCTTCAAATAAAGTGACAACGATCAAATAAAAAGAGGCTACCTGAACAATGTGTTTGTGATTTCTCCATGGCATTAAACCATCTACTGGTAGAATTTTGAAGTAAAAAAATGGCAAAATGCATGGAACATAATTCAAAAACTATGGTTCAGTTACCCGAACCAGTCGCATGGAATAATTACCGAAAATGTCCTGAAGCTCTTGTGTCAAAAGCGCTTTCTCCTCGAACACAAAAAATGATTTAACCATTATTTGTCGTTATGACTTTCTAAAGTCAATTTTCAACGATTTTGTCAATGCGCAAAATAGATACACAAGTTTTTTAATGGAATGCAGGCAATCCACTACTGTGTGTAGTCTATTGAGCTATAGTATCCACATTGTACATGTCGTACTCTCAGTGTACGTAACAGTCTGTATACTGTCGATGTGTCGCGTTCACTGCTTGCTTCTAACAAATACTTTAACGGGTTCCTTACAAAATAAGTTTTGTAATCACCCCTAGTAAACTGTATCTGGCGATCGAACAAACGATATACATGTCCGATATACAATTGCTTCTTTTTTACAAGAATCGAATTTATACTCCGGTGCAGAATTTTGGCCTGAAAATATACTTTTTTGTGTTTGGATTGTTAGTTGTATCTAATATCTTGGCATAGTGCCATGTTTCGATAGTGCCATGATATGTTATTTGCATAATAAATATATTTATCATGTAAAATGTCTCTATTGCACACTAAGCTACTCTGAAGCAGACCTTCGTTCACAAAATCATTCAACCTAGTGTAAAATGACATGGGCCATTCATATGAATACTACAGTCCCTTCCTACGCCTTAAATATATATATATATATATATATATATATATATATATATATATATATATATATATATATATATATATATATATATATATATATATATATACTTCAGTACATTGTCAGTCCAAGATTCTGCACTGGAGTATACATGAATATATATATATTAAACTACTGTAAATGTAAAATTTGCGCCGTTCAAGCCCGAAACAAACAGGTAAACATCCCGGCGGGCGTACCACCAGGAGTTCTCAGTCTTAGCAAACGTCCATAAAATGTCATTCATAAATACACATGCAATGTCCATCGACCTCTATAAGAATACAACACAACTAGACAATAACAATAATGTTTTATGCAGTGTATGAGTGTGTTGTGTTTTAAAGAGGGCGCGTCTCATTTTACACAATACTTCCTGTCTCAAGATTTAATGTAACAATATTTCAAGTTTGTCGTCGTTTTGTCACTCTCGCATAGATTGACGCCAGGACCCCACAAGTGGAACATTGTTATAGGCTTCATCGATATGAAACTTCTGTTTGATCAAACCACAATAAAAACAGCCGAAATGTGTGCGAATTTTCTCACCAAAGACAATTTTCAGAAACGAGACGGTATTCACCCCCGTTGAAGTTGGGAAATCGGATAGCGGCTGGTAGACGACCTTTGACATACACGCGTAGGTGAGTTGTTAACATCGCCGGACCATTAGAAATTCTGGACATTTTTTCGGAAAGGTGGAGTTCCTTTCTTGTTACTTAATAAAACGTAAGGAAGGATAAGCCTATGGCGCCTTGTGGGGTATTTTTTTTTTAAATAAAATAAAATAAATGTTCCGTCTTCAATTGTTTTAAACACTATATAAGGTGGATTCCACCCACCCTTGGTACACACGGTAACATTCCACACTTGAAAAGCGGAGTCGTGTGCCACTACGACCTGATCACCGACCCGTTCTTCCCGGACGCCACATAAACTTAACAAGTCCGCCGCTAGCAACAAGCCACGCGGCTCGCTTTATGTGTCTTTATGTAGTTTCACAATAAACTTTCCGCTTGCATGCTCACTAAGAAAATCATGGGTGTGTAATTTGCTTCCGACCAATAGTATTATAGTGGTGTAAACCCTAGATCGCACGCTCGGCCAAGCTATGTCAAAGTATGAAGTGGAAAGATCGTAATATTATGATGAGGTTTTGGATGTTTACCGTGTAACCGGTGAGAGTACTTTGACGTCTAAAGTAGAAACGCATCATATGCACTGTCCGCAAATTTGTTTGGTGTTTGTATTGACCATTCTTTGTAGAAGAAACATCCCAGTATGTCATGTATGCACAATCACAAGTTTGCCATACAATACAATGTTTGTACTAAAACTACAGTAACTTTTTACGAACCCGACGAGTCGGTATTATTTTATCTTCAAATTGAGTCAACTTATGCTTTAATGTAGTGAGTGGGTGTGGGAATCTCGACGTGTTGGATTGTTTGAAGGTGATATTTCGCCTTGACCTTCATATGATAATGGCATGAAATGAAATACACCAGTGTAGATTTATTACTTAATTTGTTACACCAACAATGTTGATCGTTAGAATGAAATTGACTATGCTCGATGTAGCAACGATCTATTGTGCGTTTCATTCACTTCCTCCTCGTTTTAGTCCGATTCTATGTTTTACTTCCATGTCTGTTCTTTTCGTTTATACAGTTTCAACATAGCCACACAAGATAAACACCTGCGATCCCGGTCTCACCCTACCTATTTGATTGGTCACCTGGTAATTTTAACAGAAATGTCAGTGACCGGGGCTTGGTCTACCTACCCGGCCTTAGTGCTCTCCCATGAGAAAAACAACGAAAGCCAACTGTGTTTATCCTGTAACGTACTTGTGGTGTGGTGTTTTAACGTAATCGTATATCCTCGTGATGGCAACCCAGGGCGTCCCCTTAGCCGTCATATTCACTTAGGAGCATACCAAGCTTTGTATGTATATGAACGACAACGTTATAATTGCCAACACTGTCGGTACTATGCAGAAAATAAAAACGTCTTATGACTGATAGTTCAGAATAAAATTCCACATTATGCTGGTACATTGGAACAAACAGGTTTATACCTGTATACACGTGGTTTTGGAACAAATGGTAAATTACGCTAAGTCTCCAAACCAAGACACGTGTATAAATGTTCTCGTCTTTATCAATATTCACACATAGGAAAAATTACGCAGGGTACTGAATTTCCACGTTTTTTTGTGATTTAACGTACGATTAGGTGATATCGTTATATGAACACATGGTTGAAATCAATTAATACAATTTTCGATCATATCTGTCAATTGAAGACTAGTTTTCAATCTTCATATTATCTATTTTACTATTACCGTCTTGTCTCGTGATGCAAAACGCAGTTCCCCCGTGGTGTTAATGAGCGGATTTGCTGTCATTGCACCGTTATGACACACTTGGGTTGATTGTCTCTGGTTACAGCCTATATACATTAATATACAATATTTAATGAACTGTTAGAGTGAGAGTGTGAGGACTTTCAACTTTCAATCATTTTATGATAGCTCCCTGAATCCCATGGCGTTTCTAACATGACAGGTTGCTATTGCATACTAAGTATTGGAAAATTGATGTCCCAGGAGTCGTATTAAATATGGCTAATATTACCGTGTTTATGGTAATAATCTTCCAGGTAATTCTTGTATAAAAATATTCAAAACTGTTTTTTGTTGTTTTTTTCAGCACAGCATCATTTTTGACTGGAATAATACTCATATATATTTGAATAAGACATTATCACTGTATATACACTGAAATCAAGACGTATTTGCCGTCAGATTTTGAAGATACATTCATAACTGTAGTTACCGATATTCTCGGTGTAACATGCGCTGCTGTCCGCTGTAACACGACTAGTGGACAAACAATACTCATTCTTACCATTCCTGAGAGCGTTCTTGTATTGTTATCGTCTTTCCTAGACCATAACCACGGGGAGTACACGAATAGAACATAACCAGACGTCGTTACAATACTGCTTCATTTCAATTCAGTTTTGTATCACAGCTCTCTAAACTAACTATTCACCTTATCTTCAATAGGTGCCTGCATCTTTGTGAGCATTGGCGTCAGTTTACGTTTCACGCAGCGGTCTCAAGTGCTCGAGGTTTGTCTAAACTGAACTCATTAAGAATCCATACAGATGGGATACGACCAATTGAGATGGCAAGCAAATATCGACGACTAAATCACCACAACCGGAAAGCTGGGGCCGTCGGCGTTTTTCTTTGCTTTCTAAAAGGAGCCCGGTAAGGGGGTGTCTTCATCTTTGATACAACCTTCGAGAAGTCTCCAGTTGTTTTGGGGGGCAACTTGGTTCTTTTCTTCCAATTGACACGCCAATCACCACTTCAGACCCATGTTAATTTGTTAAACGTGCCGAATAATAATTACAACAACGCAATTTACCCATTAACCCGATGCTAGACAATATGTAACTGAGAACTTAATAACACCGCCAAGGATCTTCAGATGTCGCATGTTGTCACTCATTTCATTATATATGCACTTCATATATGCATGTATTTGTTATTTGTATACCAACCTTGCCACCCCGGCGTTTTGGTGCCGAATTAAAAGCCATATCAGGGATTAACAATATGTTATTGTTATATGAATATATTACATTTATTTAGAATTAGGAATTGCTTTAAAATGGCGTCATCGACATAGTTAAATAACCATGTAGTGTCCCTTTGTGAATAATTTACGTTATTTCTTCCACTTGTAGGAATCATTCGATGGCATCCTCTGCAAGCTAAATTATTACAATTAAACACCTGAACTTATGACTACAGTATTCGAAGATTCCTGTGGGACAGAATTATCTACCAATACGATATTATTTTTATACAGATAAAATTAGAATTAAACTTAAACCTCTGATCATGAAGGGGTATTCTTCGAAGGAGGTGGAATATATCAATGTGATCGATTCATTTGATCTTTACTAATATTTGCTACCATTTGGTGTAATTTGGCTATTGAAAGAGATGTATCAAATGAAAGTGGGTTCCAAGTAAGCTATTATTTACTTTTTGCGCACGTTGTCACGCACTGGCCATGTATTTTGTTCGTTAGATGAATGTCTAAGACAAGCTTGGTTAGGTTTTGATTATGAATGATTAGCTGTCGAATGTATACTATTTATTTAAGTCTCGGTTGAAGAGAGGGAGAGAGTGTTATCAACATGTTTAAATTAACCGTCCTTCAGGAAGGTCAAGAAGACTGCGGAGACTGCGGGTGGTTATACGATGGGTATGGGGTAAGGGGAAACATTAATTGAGTTAGCGCCTTTTTACAGACGTAACAGTTTAATAAACAAGAAATAACAAAGATTGATTTGACAAACAGGTGTTATATTCGTATTTTTTTTTATTTTATTGCTTTTCTTGTTAAAAATAATATGAATATTTTGGCATGTCACTCACACATACATAAATAAATAAAGAATTCCCCGGGCATGGACAATGATGCTGCATACAAGTTCCTATGTGTCTCGTTTCTTTCCATGTAATGTCGCCATCTAAATATATTAAATACTATAAAGCTGACAACGCACTACACACGCCATTGTTCACCCTAACAACAAAAGTTGTTAATTTGATTGACAGATGTAATAAATAAATTGATATAGAAATTCAGATGGAAAAACGAACTGTAATTAACACACCCACTCCATGTTTAGAAATTGTCATCAAATGTATTCTCACAAGAAAAAGTGATAAATTATTTAATAAATTAAAACTTGTTTTTCTAGATGATTAATGATAATCATAAGCTCGACATATTGTCTTTACTAACTTTTACGGTGTACTGGATATAAATAAAAAAATTAAACTTCAAGTTCATTTCACGACAAAAACTACAGTTTCTGGTCATCGGACGGATTGTCCAACACATTTCGGAAGGTGTATTCTTAAAACTGAAACCATTGTAAAATTACTAGTATTGATATTCAAAAATAGTTTAGTCCAGGTCAATAGGTGTGTTTTTGTTAGAGATGTGTTGACCTTTGACTCTTGGATAGGCAGATTCACCCTTTTAGACCCAGGCAGGGTTGTCGTCGAATAACATTGTTAAAAATCACAAATAAATAAATAAATAAATATAAAATAAGGTGTAAATGTATTCACATCTGTGGCAGTGGTAAGACGCTCGTTTAATACTGAGTACGATGCAAGTTGGAATAATAATGACCTGCTCTTTTGTAATGTCTTCTTTTTTATAATGTCTTCTCTCTGCTCTCAGTTCTTTTCGGAATTTGAAAGCAGTGAATCAGAAAGAAATGTGTTCGAACCCAATGTCAGGAGTAATACGACTTGTTGCAAGGGCAGA
Organism: Saccoglossus kowalevskii; assembly: GCF_978046115.1. Taxonomy (NCBI): domain Eukaryota; kingdom Metazoa; phylum Hemichordata; class Enteropneusta; family Harrimaniidae; genus Saccoglossus; species Saccoglossus kowalevskii. The sequence continues at coordinate 10,165,330 of NC_140650.1, read as the reverse complement.
GAAACATATTTGGTCCCTTGGTGACGTCACGTCGTAGAAATAATGTCTAATCATTACATTTGTAATGTTTGGCCCTATTTTCAGCACCTCGGCTAAGTTTGTTGAAATCTCTTGAAACGTGTTGACTTGTCGACGGGCGTGTAGCAAAGTCTCGGCTGTTTGTGATGGAACAACGCTTTGTCAAGTGGGTGCCAACGTCACGTTATGCGGCGTCGGCGTCAAGTGAGACAGGAATGAAATGTGACATTCTCCGCGAAGTGTGAGGCATGGTCTTCACGTGGCCACGTCTGTCGATCGACAAGTAAAAGTGACGTCCTTTGTTGTTATCTGGTCCAGGTAAGGAATAATAGTACGACTCGTAGCTGTGGTACCAGTTTAAGAGTAAGCTTTCCTTGAATACACATTCCCTACACGCGTAAGGTCCTATGTCCTTTGATGTAAAAAGAAAAAAACGAGCCTTAGAACTACAGAAATCAACTATGCATTGTATCGCTACTCTCGAGTACTACCTTATTGACATATCAACGTGACCAGGGGCCAACCCCCCCCCCCTCCACACACTTATACTGGGAGTCCTGACAGACAGTCGGGGTACACACACCAATAATAAAAATTATTGCTCGATTCAACATCACTGTCCTTGAGATTCAGAGTGAGTTACTACCTTAGCTTTTGAATACAGTTGAACGTGACATTGGTTTTCATGCCCCATCCAGATACCCATACCTTTGTGTACATTATTCTAATATTGCACAGTCGACTTAAATGAGACGAAAAGTATATCACCTGACTCACGATGCCCCCCACGAAGCCACTTCCGCAGAAATGTTATGTTATAATAGACTAGTTTGAGCTAATGTACGCTGGATTGGCAACATATAGTACGGCTTGTCATCTCCCAATTATTTGTTTAACCGTCATACAGCGGACGCCGTGTGCCTTTGTTAAGCTCTACACTCCGTAAAAGCCGACGTCACGCTCACTGAGAAATGAGTGTGGGCTGCAGTTGCCAAGCAGTCTCAGTAAATGTTTTCAAAAATACTGCATATCATGTCAGTGGTCACCGCTTTGCTGCCAATTGTTGTTCTCACTCAGTATACATGATCAAATAAATACCTACCGATGTGTAGACATCGCCGTCGCTGTCAATGGCTAAATATAGGCCTGTTTCTGGGTTTCTTATACTGACCAATCCTACACCGACAGATGATATTTCAACTACGGCTGCAAGACAAAAAGAAAACATAATTAAAATACTAGTAAGATTATGGTTTACGCTGTTTTAATGAGTGTGCACTTGTAGTCGGTGATTTGACGGGTGACTAGAAGAGGACAGAACAAAAACAGCGAATCCTTGGCTGGTCATGTGATGTAGACGTAGATTGGTGCGATCAGCATCACTAAACTGACCAACAAGCCAGTAACTAATAAGGATATTGTTACAGGCACGTGCCCAGTGATCCGGTGATATACCATCTCAAAATACCCCTTGTCACACCACAAATATAAACCTATGTGCGCTCAAAATAGAGAATCACAGTACTGGTAGATGGTTTTCAGAAATGTCAAAGTTGTCACTGCGTTACCCAATGGCAATAGAAAGCTCCCGGAATAGTTTTCTTATCCCGTGCTTTCAAAATATCACCAAAGTTCTGGCTGCCCACCCAAGTTTTTTTTCATTACCATCGACCTTTTGTTCTCACAGTTTATTTGAACAGAAACGGGCGTACGCGTGAATTTAAACAATCGTTATTTCATTGGATTTTTGCAGGAATTTCGGCTTTCTAACATGAATTGAATAGGCTGGAATTTATAGAATTCTCTTTCATTTCTATTCTGTTATTTTGAGAAGTTGACAAACAGTTCAGATCGTTTCCAGATAAAAAAAAAGACAAGACACTTTGAAGGAAAAATAATCATACTTACAGTTGAGATCTCTGGTTACAGTCCCCTGTACTCCTCCATCATTTCTAATCTCTAAGTAGCTGCCAGTTGCACAGAATAATCGTTCCTCTTCGACGTAAGACTTTGATCGCACTTCGCGCTGCTCTTCTATCTGCCCATCTTCAAATAACGCGGCAAGTAGCCGACTCGTATCGTCACTGACTGGATATGTTGACGATGTACTCACAAATACGGCCAGCACGGTGACTAACCGACTTAAGTACGATATTGAAAACTCCATTGTTGTGTAGGATTCCGTTATCGGCTGATGAAAAAAAAATGAAAAAAAAAAGTTTTTCGGAATGCTAAAGTAGTGGAGGTTGTTGCCAGATAATTGTAACTAGAGTTGTTGCCCTCACGAGTAGCGTGTTGGTGACAGTGTCTTAATGAAACATGCAAGGGACCAAGTGAGAAGAAATGAGACACACTGAGTTTTTATACTCTCTTGTTAAACAATATTCCATTGATGACACGCCCACACGACCCTATTGACAGCCATAACGGGAAGTCAAACCAGCGGGAATTATCGCACTCTATCTATTCCCAACGTATTGTATTAAGAGATAACGTCGGCGACTCTCGATAATTTTCGGAAAGAAACCGAACACAATCTTGAGGGGCCGGGTTGTCGTGGCATGTTCGTCATTGCTCCGCGGGGTTCATTCATGTGCACACTAATAAAACTATATGTACAGTCTGAGAAGTGGGCACATAGTATAATATTTACTTCGATTTACATCACCCTATTCCGCAAGGGAAGATGATACGTGTCTTATTTGCTTAATTGACGTTCAATACTTATGACGTGTTAGTTTGAACAGTTGCTATAGCTCACGAACCTAGTATATATCGCAACTGTTATTGTCGAGTGTTTCACCTACATATCCCATCGATGCGTTTCTTTTTAACTGCCGCTTTAATGGTGACTAACTTGGTGCAAATAGGGATACCGAAACCACAAAAATGTCCAGGCGCTCACCTAATAGTGACATTCCAACATCGCCAGGAATCTAGTTTAACTTGAACAAAAGAGGCACCGTGCAAGATTATACGTTTTTTTGATAAGGTCTGATTGCTCGTATTGGGATACGCCTGGTATGCCAGCGTACGTGCTCGCCATATTTAGCATTGTATTCAAATACCAACTTCCAACTCAAACTTGCAACGAGATGACAGACCGATTTCAAAGTAATGTATGCAGGACCACCAGCGGGAAAGCCCTGGGGTTATTTTAGGCGACATTACGTCATTCTATCTTCTGATCGTAATCGATAAAAACGCCATACCCGACCTAATGCCCTCGTTTGTAATGCGTATTAACCCGACATAAGCATGTGCAACTTTTGTGTTTGCATGTATGTCAGGGAATGGATACAGTTGGTGACATTACAGACACTCTGACTCGATTTGGGAACGACTTGATGAACTTCCCTAGACTACTGGTAATTGCTTGATGCGTCATCGCCACACGTTGAACGTCACACTGCACCGATGCCCACTTCCGGCGACCCATTTCAAGCAGATCCAAGGAGCTTTATGAGTAATACCGATGCACTTGGAGTGAACCGGTCCCTCTCTCGGGAAAAGAACACACTAGTAAAATCGAATATACAAGAAATGCAATTCAAGAAATCAAAGGTTACTGACATGCAAGAAAGTACTTCTAATTGTCTTTTCAATGAATTCTTGTAAAAAAGTGCTACTGTTTCCACCAATCACGTTATATCGAGATCCCGATTACCGGCCACATACATATTACGTAATACGTTCCGGTCATTACAAAATGCCGCCATTGGCGTATGAGCTCTGTCGTATACGTGTTTCCCATCAAAAGTCGCAAATTTGCTAAAATGCTGCCTAAAATGATGTTTTTTCGTAACAAATTTTTTCAGTTTTCACTATAGATTCTTAACAACCGTAAGCACTTTATGGAACTGTCGAACGTCACAATAGTGATACTACGACCAATAAAAACGTCAATAATGCTACGATGTGATTGGTCGTATAGTCACCTAGCTGAACGTGTTATGAATGAATGGGTGGGTGTACACTATGACTGACGCATATCACATCCTGACAGTTATTATGACGTGCACAGTGGGACGCATGGATAAATATAGGTTTGCACGAGTTTAAATGATTGATTTATTTTCCATTTTTTTGTTTCGTTTTTTTTTTTTGTGCAATTAAATGTTCTGAACAAATGAAAATAAAATACATGCTCGTCACCTCGTTGATCATACACCGTGATAATGGTGTTGTGATCGAAGTGACCGTCATTTTCGGCAGGCGTCATCTTCAGCTAATATGTAGTACCGAGTCCGCTGCATCGTTCCTTACATTTAACGCCATTAGTTTGACTTTTAAAATAACATTGTCAGAAAGCTACAACATCAGTCGAACATCAGAGAGGAAATAGTAATATTATTATTCGTTATACTCACATGATATACCTCGCCAACTGAATGAACAGATATTAAACGCCAGTCTAAGGAGACACTGTTAATGCCGATGCAATTCACATTCAACACCAAATAGTTCTAGAACGCCCAATAAATCCCTCGGGTCACGTCGTCAATTAGTAAAATAATTATAAAAAATTAGTTATGTGTGTTGACGTCCCTTTTCACTTTCGACCTTTGCCATTCCGGTTAAAAGCTAGCAACTGACAAACAAAGTTTGTTAGCAACCAAACACATGGGCAAGGTTAAACATAATTAGTTCTTTTTATATTAATATTTTCAAAACATGGATTTTAACAATCGTTTTAACGCTTTCTTTGAAGTGACGGTATATCGGTTGGATGAAGCTAATTATATCACGATTCAATACAAATATTTTTGAAATAGATAAGGTCCCGATCGTCAAATTGAATAAAATCTCTGAAAATGTGATTTTTTGAGACACGCAAGTTACGTTGCTAACAGCATGCAGTGGCTTAGTGGTAATACGCAAACGAAGTCACGTGACTGTCCCCATCGATAGAGTTGTGTTATCTTAGGTGTGGAAGATACAGTGAAAATAAATACCAGAGGAGGATAAATATAAACACGATGCTGTTTTTATTTTTAAAAAATCACGAAATTAATTCATTTTTGGGAATTCGTCTAAACCAGAAAAGAGACAGTCAGTTTTATGTTTATAATCACCATTCTTTTAAAGGAATGTTTGTTTGTTTTATCTAAGAGATAAAATTATGAAAATGAAATCTACAATCAAATTTATACATTATGTCCGAAATTCGATATATGTTGTCTTAGTAACGGATGTAACGGTAGCTGACGACACTACCTTCTTACTCATTGTACTGCTAGTAATGTCTCGCCGAGCTACGTCAGTACTAAATTGAATAAACGGGAATTTGGCTCGGATGTCTTCGTTTCCGTTCCGACGCCTACCGAAGAGCGGACAGACCGGTGCTTCTTTGCACGTTCAGTGCGTGCATAAATTGATGTGAGTCACCGAGCACTTAGCAGTAATTGTATCCACACAACCCAATAACCGCAATCTAAACATTCGGTGTTACTGTTCATTAGTTTTAAAACGTTTCTTTCGAATCTGAAATAAAAAAAAAATCTACCGCTATTTCGGTTTTGTGAAAGCATGGATGGTAATAAGCACGTGGAGTGAGTTGTTGGTCCATCTCCGAGTCCGTGGCCATTCTAACAAAGTAGCCGTGCTCTTACATTCACCCTGATTTATTCGGTCACCATACAAATAATTGGTACTGGCAACTAAAATAAGAGACTGACAAACGTCGAACGATTATGGATTGCGTCGGTTACAATGTGTGTCGCCACTCCGCCACCATAACGTACTTGATCGTTGTTTGTTTGTAACAAATTAAATCAGGAAGTGCGTATTAACACATTACATCCTCAGTGTCACCTAAATCAGAAGCGTGGGTTTCCGTATTTTGTATTAAATATGGTAATGAGACTTAATAAACAGAGTAAATTCGATGAAAATTATGACGGAAAACCTTCGCAGTTTGTATCGTGTGACGTGTGTGAGTGTGGACCATTTGACGATGATGAGTTCGAAAGAGGGGCATCTGTTTGAATGCTGGAGCGGAGTATCAGGTGTGCATGATAGAAAAGCTAACGGCAATGCCGTGTAACACTCAAGGTATAATAAATTACAGATTGAATGCGAGAGCCCACGTGACTATTTACTCTAAGATGAGCCACGAGAAATAGAATTGTTGTTAGTTTGCTTACTTTCTAACCAAGGTTCATTTCATACATTTTTCATGAATGAAACTAATGACACAGTGCATGATGGGAATGAAAATGGTTTAACCTTGGGTTCTGATTGCACATTTCCACATTTCCGGCTGTCCTCGTATCAAACGAAATTCGACTCGATTATATTGTTCTTTCATCATATTATTACATATCACCCCAGGGTCAATCGCCGTTTTACCGTGCTCCGAGAGCAGAATACAAATAATCTATTTAGCATTTTTATCGAACAGTTTTCCATGATAACTTCAAGGCAAGCCACTTGGGGTGAATGACCGACAATGTTTTACTAAGAGTCGCAGAGGAAATCTTAGACTAACAGTTTATTTTCAAGATGATATTTTATTTTGTGTTCGTTTGAAGGCGTCTCCGTGGTGATCAGCATGGACGGTTTTGCTTTGTGATCTATTTGTCTGTTTCAATCATTAAAATAAGTTGTGATGTCACTATCGTCGTGTTTACATTTAAACAGTCATATATATTAAATGTACTGTTTCTCAGAAATATTCAGGATGATGATCCGCCAAGTTCCCCGTGGAGGTCAACAGGAAGTTACGTATTAATCCACCATTATTATAGTCTTATATTTTTTATCACCTCAAGTGGTGGCTCAAGTTCTTTGTTAATGATTTGTTGAATTAAATGAGACGTGATTAATTTTAAGAGGCCGGGTAATTGAAGAATATATAGGCAATACTCCACCATTATCGCCATGAATCACAGTTGAGGCAATTATGCACGATAGATAATGACACAACTATGCTGTTATTTGTTTGTTTCTTTGTTTGTTTGTTTGTTTGATATATGTTTATTGTATTGATTTTATAGATACGAATGTTGGTGAATGTGTGAAAATATTTTATTCGTCGCAGAGGCGCTAATATAGTCACGTGACTGTATCTCGTAACAATTTCTTCATTAAAAACTAATTTGTATCCAATTTTGTGTCAAATGTCGTGAACTGGACCACGTTTCAACCCTTACTCACGTACGCTGTATCTTTTGTGGACTATTGACCGACGTCTCTACTATATGCCGAGTTCCAGTACATTTTTTGTTTAATCATAATATATCTTGTGCATTGTTTGTTTGTTAATTGTATTTAATTTGTGTTATTTTCAAAACTGTGTCGATAACTGACGTACATAGTGTGAATAGAGTACATTAGGGCTGCTATTAACCAATGACTCAACATCGGTGAGTTCTGTTTACGTTCCATTTAGCTTGGAAGATCAGATTTCATTGAACGCTGCGTGTCACGCAAACTAATGTCACGACCTTATCCGAGGTCACATCGCCTCGGGCAGTGTGGCCATCGTTTCTCATAACATGAACAAGTCTTGCGTGGTGTAACCCAGCACAACTGGACTTTTATAAGTTCATGTCAAAATCAAAATTATTAAATTAACATTAGAGACACGCAAGATTTATATTTATTTATTAAATTTATATATACAATTAAATTAGCAGAAAATTGCATTCTCATACACCAGTTAGAAGATCAACCATTAACGGAGTACCATATTGTGTTCAACTAAATTTTTGAAATATTTTCTGCTCATTTATATTTCAAACTAATTGGTGAAATATTATCATAATTTAAATTTATTCAATATTAATAAAAAACAAATTGGTATCCCGCGTTTTGTGTTCAATATATTATTTGACTGTATCATATCGAGAGGCAGTAAATTATGAACAATGTATACTACAACAGAGTAATTTAAAACAAAACAAAATACAATTACCACTCGTGTTTGTTTGGATGAAAATAAAATGCTTCATTGTATGTGTTGTGCTTTGTAACGATTGCTCGAGACACTGCTTTCTCTTCCATTTTGTTCATTTTTTATCACCCAAATTACGAGCTGTGGGACAAAGGTGGTAGTAATATATCTGGCAAACTAGTTAAATCGGCACTTTTACCAATCAAGGTGAGTCCCCGGAGAATGCTCTATGCGGCCTCGAGTAGAATTTGTCATACAAACAACGCATGCGCGGCGCCATGTTTCAACAGCGATGGCGAATCGATAAAAAGGCGGGTAATTTTTTTTTGCAAATGTATCTTCGCAAAACTGACAACAATTAATATTGTCGATACATCTTTGTGTTTGATTAGTTGTTACTTATTGCTGAGTGCGATTAACGAGTCGGCAAATTAGGGGAGCGCTTGAGGGAAAAGCCGTGTGTGTGTGTGTGGGGAGAATACTTCGCTGTTAATAATATGATATATCACCGAATTAGTCGAGTTGTCATACATCAAGATATCGATCCATAACGTATTAATAATTAGTTGAAACATGACAGATAAGCTTAATAATTATTATTAAATCGCAGTTTCAGTGAATTTTATTTTAATTTTCAGCTTTTTTTTTGTTTATTTATTTTTGGCAGATCTTGTAAATGGGTATTTATGGCCATCGGTACTATACGCCAGGTGAATGTATAGAAGTGTCTTACCGTTCTTGACGTTGTATTGACAACAGTCAGAGCTCACCAAATATGGTAAACTATCATTTACTGCATTAAAGTATCGAACGTGAATATTATTTAGCCTATGGCAGCCTGAACTGCCTGAATTCTCGATACTCTCCGTCTGCAGAATCCATTTACCAATGATATAAGAGCCCATGTTATTAAAATTGTGATGTACTTTTGTCTAAGTTGTCAGTGAAACATTAGTTACATCTTTAAGACATATCAGCAAAAAGACCAAGAATTGACGACACGACGGTGGCACCATATGTTATTAGCTCACATGCTGACTCGAAGACGGAGTTAATGAGCACAGTCAGTGTCAACTACTTCATTTGCGGTTAGCAGGTTCGCTAAGTCGGCAACATGACAGTCTGACTTGACCTCTAAAATAGGTTCTTTTTACGTTAGTCCGAGCTTTCCCATCAAGTCGGCTTTATTGACGCTGGTGAGACAGCAAGAAACTGCACAGACCTCCTTGAAATGACCGTCTGAAGGTCGCTTTTGAAGTGACTATTGTATCTTCTTCGGTTTGACAAATTGCTTTTATCGAAACGTCTGTAAAATCAATCAAAACGGCTATGGGGCTGACTAAGAAATCATAAAAACGTGCCGCAGTATGACGAGGTTGGTTAACGAGATTTACATATTGGCACCGTGTCACCGACGTCCCGGCACCGTGTCTGATTTGAACGGCATGGGCACTTTTAGCAACAAAATTTCTGGCATAAATTTACCCTAGTTCGAAAAAAAGAATATATTGTTTGTAGAAAAAAAACACAAGGTGTGATGGCAGTCATGACGTCATCGCCACTGCTAACTGGAACACTATGGTCGGTCGGGTCAATTTGTCAACTTCCAACTTCCGACCAGTGAGTTTGTCGGCACTTTAGACGAAAAGGTATTTAGTGGTTTTCTGCCCCCGTAAAACCCACGGGGGACGTGTGAATTGTCGGATGTAAAATCTAAACAAACCGATTTGAAACAACTCAGCCCGGACAATAGTTAGCGGCGAAGTCCAACACAGGAAAAAGGAAACATCTTCATAAACCGGTTAAGAATGGAGCTTGGACCCTTGGGAATTACATAAAAATCCGGTTCTTCGGACATTCTAATGCTGTCATTGGCCGACGTTATATACACCCACAATCACATAATGTTGATTTTGTGTTATCCATTCTCGATATTACATAGATATTCGACGGGCAACATCTCTCGTTAAATTGTGTGTTTCTGTGAGGTGGAGACGAAGGGTTGGGCCAGGGGGGGGGGGGGAGTTGTCGCGGTTGCAATATACAAATCATATAATTTCGATAACCTCTCATCAGTAAAAATGTACCCTACCATTTATTTCGTCTACTATTACAGAAATCAATAGGAAGTCATGTACGCCACATATTCACTTTTTTTCGCCTGATACCATTGCGTTTCTGAATATCTACATTAAAAACACTAATATCGCCTGGATACTTCCTAATTATGTGTTTGAAAAAATAAATCAAACTAACACTGCTGTGTTGCATATTGTTATCGTAAAAGAGTGGTTGTTGATATGTGACTTGAATAATTATAGTACGGGTAAACACGATGTGAGACGGAATAAGGTTTAACTTGATGACATCGTGATTTGAAAAATAGTTTCCATGTTGTATCAGTGGCGGCGGCACCGGGGGTGCAGGGGTCGCCCCCCCCCCCAAAAAAAAATGCGCAACCATGGTTAGGGATGGTGAACGAGGAATGGTGAGCAGATCTCGCCCCTCATGCAAAAATTCGTGCCGCCGCCTCTGTGTTTGGAAGTTCAAGTTCATGTTTGGAAAGCAAATCAATCACCTACTATATTTTACATATTTAATAAATGCGTGTTGCTTGTACTATAGGTTCTGACCTAAATTGCTTCTCTTTTTTGCATGGCACACATAAACCTACAGGTTTCACCCATGCGATTTGAAAATACTAGTACATACAAAGCATATTCAGTGAGGTGCGCCCCCATCTACGAAGAGTTTGCATTTCGTAATGATATCTCTTGATCAGCAGAGATGATAGCTATCTCTATATATGTGCAATATATTTTCAGCAATTTACATGTCTTTGGATAGAGCTAAGCAGTGATCAAGGAACATGCTTTTTATCTCTTCATCAGTTCTGCTTTGATAAGTTTGACCTTCTAATTTGACATTGAGCTCACATCGTATACACTGATCAAGCCCACCCTGATACATTAGAACCAAATCTTTCCACGTACCGTCAACATTGCAAGCCAATGAGTACTAGTATGATGTTTTCAAACAATAGTACTGTTTATTATTGCCGACAGAGGGCGCTATTATGCATCAACTCACCTTTTGTTTCAACCATACAGGCATTCATTCGCTCTTGGACGGGATGTACTGTGAACACGTCGGGGCGCACTACACTAGCTTGTAACCGTAAATGCGAGATTAGTACTAGTACCAGTTACTGTACACAGTCTCGTATTCCCACCAAATTACAAGTTCACCAGAGCCACAAAACTATATACATGTATACTAGAATGATTACGTATGTGATTGGGGCACGGTTTTTTCCACGCCATGTCGCCATATGTGATTAAATCGCTATCCACGTCACATCGTCGCAAGTTATGGAATTGTTTAAAAATTGGAATACATGGACACATCGAACAATGGAACACGTGTATGGTGTCTGCGCAATTTGTTTTGCGACTGTCTCAATGAATTACGCATTTTTATGAATACTGCAAACTCGTTTGGCAATGTTTTAATAACAAAACGCCATACAACATACAGCCCTTCTGTAACAAATATACATGTATTATTAAGTAGTGCACATGTGCGTGAATCAATAAACCATGCTCATAAACCTCGATTTCTCCTCTAGTTAGGTACTCAGATTTGTTGAATTGGTGGTGGCATAACATTGAATTTGTGGAGGAAAGGTAAACATGCAAATATATGCCTAAGCAGCAGCCTCCTTTTGGCCTCGCAAGTTGAGCTGACTGAGCATTGAGAACAAGTGTTCGCCCCAGAGAAACGAAGCAAGATTTGTCAGATCCTGCAAAGTGAGTTTAAAACCAATGAAAAAATAACCTGTCTGTACTAAAATTGAACAAGTGGCAATACGTATTTTCAAAAGATTGCGATAAAAACAAGCAAAAGTACATACAAGTTTTGAACTCCACTGGAAAAGGTTTAAGCGAAATCACTGCAAAAATTAAATTAAAAGTTCAATTCCAATAAGTCCTTTAACCTATTTTGAAACACGGAGCAATTCAATCTTTTAATTGGGTCTACTTGCAAAAATTATATGATATATTGAAAGATTCACTGTCCAGGATACCTTCCTGAGCATTATATTTATTTGTCAATAGAGTCAACTTCATAGCATTGAACTTGCCAAACGCCATGGAGATCAGCGAGTCAATTGTCCGAAACTTGAAATGTGCTTAGCCTTGATGCAAAGTCGATTTTACCTAGATGAAAACAAATAAAAGTCGACTATAGAGGGCGCGAACACACGTCAATGACATCTTGAAACGCGAAACGCTAGGATTTATTTGAACAACCAAAACAAATTCCACTAAATTAATCTCACAACACCAAAAAATTAGATATCATGAGTTTATTAATTGTGTACACGGATTGGACTAGCTATGTGAGCATAAATGACGTAATGGCACTGAAGTGCGAACGTATCTTTGCTTTGTACGGTGACAATCTCAGCGTAAATTAAGTAACTATTCGACGTCAAAGAGGTATGTCGTCAGTGGAGACACCATAATGCCAATCATCGTAACAATTTGTAACAATTCCCTGCACGGAAGTCACGTAGCATAGTGACTGTTTCAGTCACATGATCGTTAGGTCACCAGTGTATATCCTACGCAGGATTAAATAAGCAGTGGAACCAAGAGGGGTGTGGCGGTTTGATGAATTGTTTAACCACATTTCGTTGACCAGAGATATTGCCCACAGGGGCTTGTAATATATCGGGGCCCGTGCTAGCCTTTATGGGCCCGGTTGACGTCGGCATAGCTAGTATGCGCGGAAATGTAATCTGGAAAAAGACGACATCGGTCTTCCAAATGCATTTCGTGCCATTATCGGCTACTGATAAAACTACTTGACCACGTTTACATTTGGTTACTCCACAGTTTCAATGTAGTTTGGAAATATTATGAGGTTATCACGAGTTTAGAATAGATTTAGCGAACTTCTTTGTGTGGGGTCCGATCAAACCCTGGGGGAAGTTATGTTTGTTTGTTTTTATTATTAGAGGACGTTTACGCGCGTAATCGTTCAATAATCAAGTTCTACATTGCCAACTTGTTAAAGCAGGTCTCTTACTTGACATCATAAGGCGAGGTTCTGACAAGTTAAGAGTAACTCCAATCTTTAGAAAATAAATAACATAAGTTGTGTTTCTATTCTTTATCCAGATGTTTCTAGATCTGATGTTAATAACGACAAATCATAATATATCATCCCCTCTGTCCATTTGTTTTTATGTTCATCATTCTACCAGGTTTCTAAACTATGCAGAGAGCCTGTCACAATATTTGAACTAACTTTGATTTGTAGTCTGATAAAGTTTGCAACGTGCGGTTTATTTTCACCCGTAAGTCATCCAGACCACGATGTATGGATAGCAAGCTGTTAGTGGGGGATTAATTTATGTTGTAAAACAAGTGTTCTGAGTTCAATATTTGTTCATACATGATAAGAGTTGATTTGAAAAGAAGTTACGTAATTGGTTCAGACATTGGTGCTTGACTCTTGCATAGGACCGTATGTAGGTGTTTATTTCAAGACGTATATGCAAAAGTTATGTTTCCATGTGTTTATATTTATATTTTCTTTGTTACTTTATTTTATTTATTACATTGCAATAAAAAAACACGAAATCAGCTAAACATAGAATGTTTTGGCTAAAAAATTAAATAATAAAAGCAGATATTCTGCAAGACTTTATTTTGATAGTATTTTGATAAACATGCACAAAATATAACTGTCTTTAAAAAATAAAACATCAAGTGTTTACAAATCTAGCTTTATATGAACAGCCCGCTAGATTCATATTTTGCAGTTAATTTCTTATTATCCATCTATAATTTCAAAATTCGATGATGTATATATTGGCCTGGTGGTATTACTCACATACTTGTGACTGTCAATTTAATGATATGATATAAACAACAATCTTATACGATTGTTGCCAAAAATCAGAGCGACTACTGAGGACCTACTTGGAAACACAATGATATTCCTGTTCAAACTGTCGCACACCACGCGTGTTTTAGATGAACTGGAGTCCATGTCGATTAACTAACATTACATAAGCAAAAACATATTCATATTTACCACGTAATTGTTATGAAGGCCATAGTCCTTTGGTAATGTCAGACATTCACGTGTTAAGTATTCAGCCACGTTGAATCAAACTCTAATATTCGGTTCAAGGCACGTTTAGTGTGTACAAGTGTAACTGACTTGAAAGTGCACAGACAGCCTGTGGTTATGTAACCATGGTTACAAACATAAGAAATTGCTCGCGGGTGGCTTGTGGTTGACAGTTTGACTGCGTATTTTCGCTTCATTAGATTATATGAAACACGATGTACGTACAAAGGTCAAGTACCAATCAGTAAACAACTGTCACAGATGACGTCAAATAATTTCTGAAATGATCATCTTTGAATGCATCAAGAGCATTTAGCGTTAACGTATTTAGTAATTACCTTCAATAATCCAACGACATGCAAAATACAATAATACACGCTTTCTCACAGTATTCGATTGCCTGGATATAGGTAATTTCAATTTCATAACAACCATCCATGGTTTTCCGCAAAGACCGGAAAGTGTGACGTTTTTAGTGAATCTATCAACTTCACGCTATTTCCTGTTTATTCGCTGTATTGATTATTAAATGATTATAGCGTGTTGACGTTTTCTCAGAAAGCACAACAATAATTATCTAGTTTTAAATACACTCAAGACAAACTAAGAAGACACAGTCTAATTGCATGCAATCACGTGTAGATGGTGTGCGGTGCACTCATAGAGAACAATGACGTCACTACTGTACGAATGATTTTTATCCATGAATCGTCGTAAATAACCCCCCTCATAGCTGTATCTATAGAATTGCGTATATATTGCAGCTCTGACGTATTACTTTGTCGTATGCAGCCCCTTGATTCCCGCCCTCGCTATCTGAGTACACAGTTCAATGGTGCTATGTATGACGATAGTTAATAACACCGTGGTACTTGGGGGTTATTTCAATTTTATTGTTTCTTATCTTATTTACTGCACTGTCACTTGTGACCTTTTATTTAGTGCACTGTCTGTCCTGACCTTTTGCTTGTACTGTATGTTTCATAGCAGTCAACAATTTACCAGTGTTCAACTAATTCACGCTGCTTTCCCGAGAGAAGACAAAAAAGATGAACACAAAATATTGTTCATACAATGTTGCATTTTAGCAATGTATGATTACCATGGACCAAATTTCGCACATATGCGCATGTCAAACAATTGTATCTCGCAGTAGACATAGA
Source organism: Saccoglossus kowalevskii (assembly GCF_978046115.1). NCBI lineage: Eukaryota > Metazoa > Hemichordata > Enteropneusta > Harrimaniidae > Saccoglossus > Saccoglossus kowalevskii. The sequence goes on along the minus strand of NC_140650.1, from coordinate 10,150,105 downwards.
ATCGAAGTTTGTGTCGCTTTCCACGTATTCAACAATATGTATACAGGAGTATTGACACTTATCAAGTACATGTAAGAAATGGATATTACCACGTGACTGTTATTTTGACATTCAATGATTATTGAATTGATATTCCTTGTTGACAAGAAATACACTTGAATACTATGTGAACCAATAATGGACTGGTATTACCTGTGAACCAATATTGGACTGGTATTACCTGTGAACCAATAATGGACTGGTATTACCTGTGAACCAATATTGGACTGGTATTACCTGTGAACCAATAATGGACTGGTATTACCTGTGAACCAATAATGGACTGGTATTACCTGTGAACCAATATTGGACTGGTATTACCTGTGAACCAATAATGGACTGGTATTACCTGTGAACCAATATTGGACTGGTATTACCTGTGAACCAATAATGGACTGGTATTACCTGTGAACCAATATTGGACTGGTATTACCTGTGAACCAATAATGGACTGGTATTACCCGTGGACAAATAATAGACTGGTATTACCTGTGAACCAATACTGGACTGGTATTATCTGAGGACCAATAATGGACTGGTATTACCTGTTAACCAATATTGGACTGGTATTACCTGTGAACCAATAATGGACTGGTATTACCTGTGAACCAATATTGGACTGGTATTACCTGTGAACCAATAATGGACTGGTATTACCCGTGGACAAATAATAGACTGGTATTACCTGTGAACCAATAATGGACTAGTATTATCTGAGGACCAATAATGGACTGGTATTACCTGTGGACCAATAATGGACTGGTATTACCTGTGGACCAATAATGGTCTGCTATTTCCTGTGGATCAATAATAGATTGGTATTACCTGTGGGCCAGTAATGGCCTGGTATTACCTGTGGACCAAAAGTGGACTGTTATTTCCTGTGGATCAATAATGGACTGGTATTACCTGTGAACCAATAATGGACTGGTATTACTTGTGGACCAGTAATGGCCTGTTATTATCTGTGGGTCAATAATGGGCTGGTATACCTGTGGTCCAATAATGGGCTGGTATTACCTGTGGACCAATAATGGGCTGGTATTACCTGTGAACCAATTATGAACTGGTATTACCTGAGGAACAATAATTGACTAGTATTATCTGTGGACCAGTAATGAAATGGTATTCTATGAGGACAAATAATGGACTAGTATTACCTGTGGGCCAATAGTGGACTGGTATTACCTGTGAACCAATAATGGACTGGTATTACCTGTGGACCAGTAATGGCCTGGTATTACCTGTGGACCAAAAGTGGACTGCTATTACCTGAGGATCTACAATGGAATGGTATTACCTGTGAACCAATAATGGACTGGTATTATGTGTGGGCCAAAAATGGACTGGTATTTCCTGAGGACCGTTAACGGACTGGGATTACCTGTGGACCAGAAGTGGACTGCTATTTCCTGTGGATCAATAATAGACTGGTATTTCCTACGAACCAGTAATGGATTGGTATTACATGTGAACCAATAATGGATTGGTATTACCTGTAGACCAATAATGGACTGGTATTACCTGTGGACCAGTAATAGCCTGGTATTATCTGTGGACCAGAAGTGGACTGGTATTACCTGTGGATCTATAATGGAATGCTATTACCTGTGAACCAATAATGGAATGTGGACCAGTAATGGCCTGCTATTACCTGTGGGTCAATAATGGGCTGGTATACCTGTGGTCCAATAATGGGCTGGTATACCTGTGGTCCAATAATGTGCTGGTATTACCTGTGGGCCAGTAATGGCCTGGTATTACTTTAGGACCAAAAGTGGACTGGTATGACCTGTGGACCAGAAGTGGACTGCTATTTTCTGTGGATCTATAATGGACTGGTATTACCTGTGAACCAATAATGGACTGGTATTACCTGTCGGCCAGTAATGGCCTGCTATTACCTGTGGGTCAATAATGGGCTGGTATACCTGTGGTCCAATAATGGGCTGGTATTACCTGTGAACCAATAATGGAATTGAATTACCTGTGCACTAATAATGGGCTGCTATTACCAGAGGGCCAATAATGAACTGGTATTATCTGTGGACCAGTAATGAACTGGTATTTCATGTGGGCAAATAATGGACTAGTATTACCTGTGGACCAATAGTGGACTGGTATTACCTGTGGTCCAGTTATGGACTGATATCACCAGTGGATCAATAATGGTCTGGTAATCCATGTGGACCAATAATGTGCTGGTATTACCTGTGGGCCAGTAATGGCCTGGTATTACTTTAGGACCAAAAGTGGACTGGTATTACCTGTGGGCCAGAAGTGGACTGCTATTTCCTGTGGATCAATAATAGACTGGTATTTCCTGTGAACCAATAATGGACTGGCATTACCTGTGGACCAGTAATGGCCTGGTATTACATGTGGACCAAAAGTGGACTGCTATTACCTGAAGATCTACAATGGAATGGTATTACCTGTGAACCAATAATGGGCTAGCATTACCTGTGGTTCAATAATGGATTGGTATTACCTGTGAACCAATAATGGAATTGGATTACCTGGGCTGCTATTACTGGAGGGCCAATAATGAACTGGTATTACCTGAGGACCGTTAACAGACTGGTATTTCCTGTGGACCAAAAGTGGACTGCTATTACCTGTGGACCAACAATGGACTGGTATTACCTGTGAACCAATAACGGACTGGTATTACCTATGGGCCAGTAATGGCCTGTTATTACCTGTGGGTCAATAATGGGCTGGTATACCTGTGGTTCAATAATGGGCTGGTATTACCTGTGGACCAATAATGGGCTGGTATTTGCTGTGGATCAATAATGGGCTGGTATTACCTGTGAACCAATTATGAACTGGTATTACCTGAGGAACAATAATGGACTTGAATTACCTGAGGGCCAATAATGGACTGGTATTATCTGTGGAGCAGTAATGAACTGGTATTTCATGTGGGCAAATAATGGACTAGTATTACGTGTGGATCAATAGTGGACTGGTATTACCTATGGGGCAGTTATGGACTGGTATTCCCTTTGGACCAATAATGGACTGGTGTTACCTGTGGATCAATAATGAAATGGTATTCTATGTGGACAAATAATGGACTAGTATTACCTGTGGACCAATAGTGGACTTGTATTAGCTGTGGGCCAATAATGGCCTGATATCATCAGTGGACCAATAATGGTCTGGTAATCCATGTGGACCAATACTGGACTGGTAATACCTGTGGACCAATCATGGGGCGGTATTACCTATAGACCAATAATGGACTGGTATTATCTGTGGACCAATAATGAACTGGTATTACCTGTGGGCCAGTAATGGACTGGTATTCCATGTGGACAAATGATGAACGAGTATTACCTGTGAACCAATAGTGGACTGGTATTACCTGTGGGCCAATAATGGCCTGATATCACCAGTGGCCAATGATGGATTGGTATTCTATGTGGACCAATAATGGGGTGGTATATCCTGTAGACCAATAATGGACTGGCATTACTTGATGAGCGTTAACGGACTGGTATTATCTGTGGACTAGAAATGGACTGGTATTTCCTGTGGATAAATAATAGACTGGTATTTCCTGTGAACCAGTAATGGATTGGTATTACCTGTGAACCAATAATGGACTGGTATTACCTGTGGGCCAATAATGGACTGGTATTACCAGTGGGCCAGTAATGGCCTGCTAATACCTGTGGGTCAATAATGGGCTGGTATACCTGTGCACTAATAATGGGCTGCTCTTACCTGAGGCCCAATAATGAACTGGTATTATCTGTGGACCAGTAATGAACTGGTATTTCATGTGGGCAAATAATGGACTAGTATTACCTGTGGACCAATAGTGAACTGGTATTACCTGTGGGCCAGTTATGGACTGGTATTCCTCGTGGACCAATAATGGACTGGTGTTACCTGTGGACCAATAATGAAATGGTATTCTATGTGGACAAATAATGGACTAGTATTCCATGTAGACCAATAATGGGGCGGTATTACCTGTGGGCCAATAATGGCCTGTTATCACCAGTGGACCATTAGTGGACTGGTATTCTATGTGGACCAATAATGGGGTGGTATAACCTGTAGACCAATAATGGACTGGTATTACCTGAGGAAAGTTAACGGACTTGTATTACCTGTGGACCAGAAGTGGACTGCTATTTCCTGTGGATCAATAATAGACTGGTATTTCTTGTGAACCAATAATGGACTGGTATTACCTGTGCACAAATAATGGACTGGTATTACCTGTGGACCAGAAGATGACTGCTATTTCCTGTGGATCAATAATAGACTGGTATTTCCTCTGAACCAATAATGGACTGGTATTACCTGTGGACCAGTGATGGCCTGCTTTAACTGTGGACTAAAAGTGGACTGCAATTACCTGAGGATCTACAATGGAATAGTATTACCTGTGAACCAATAATGGGCTAGCATTACTTGTGGATCAATAATGCATTGGTATTACCTGTGAACCAAAAATGGACTGGTATTACCTGTGGACCAATAATGGGCTGGTATAAGCTGTGGACCAATAATAGTCTGGTATTACTTGTGAACCAATTATGAACTGGTATTACCTGAGGACCAATAATGGACTGGTATTATCTGTGCACCAGTAATGAACTGGTATTTCATGTGGGCAAATAATGGACTAGTATTACCTGTGGACCAATAGTGGACTGGTATTTCCTGTGGGCCAGTAATGGACTGGTATTCCTCGTGGACCAATAATGAACTGGTATTTCCTGTGGACCAATAATGAAATGGTATTCCATGTGGACAAATAATGGACTAGTATTACCTGTGGACCAATAGTGGACTGCTATTACCTGAGGATCTACAATGAAATGGTATTACCTGTGAACCAATAATGGAATGGTATTACCTGAGGACCGATAACGGACTGGTATTACCTGTGGACCAAAGGTGGACTGCTATTACCTGAGGATCTACAATGGAATGGTATTATCTGTGAACCAATAATGGAATGGTATTACCTGAGGACCGGTAACGGACTGGTATTACCTGTGGACCAAAAGTGGACTGCTATTACCTGAGGATCTACAATGCAATGGTATTACCTGTGAACCAATAATGGATTGGTATTACCTGTGGACCAACAATGGACTGGTATTACCTGAGGACCGTTAACGGACTTGTATTACCTGTGGACTAGAAGTGGACTGCTATTCCCTGTGGATCAATAATAGACTGGTATTTCCTGTGAACCAGTAATGGATTGGTATTACCGGTGAACCAATAAAGAACTGGTATTACCTTTGGGCCAATAATGGACTGGTATTAACTGTGGACCAGTAATAGCCTGGTATTACCTGTGGACCAGAGGTGGACTGCTCTTTCCTGTGGATTTATAATGGAATGGTATTACCTGTGAACCAATAATGAACTGGCATTACCTGTGGGCCAGAAATGGCATGCTATTACCTGTGGGTCAATAATGCGATGGTATACCTGTGGTGCAATAATGGGCTGGTATACCTGTGGTCCAATAATGGGCTGGTATTACCTGCGGGCCAGTAGTGGCCTGGTATTACCTGTGGACCAAAAGTGGACTGGTATTACCTGTGGACCAGAAGTGGACTGCTATTCCCTGTGGATCTATAATGGACTCGTACTATCTGGGAACCAATAATAGACTGGTATTACCTGAGGGCCAGTAATGGCCTGCTATTACCTGTGGGTCAATAATGGGCTGGTATAACCTGTGTACCAAAAGTGGATTGCTATTATCTGTGAATCAATAATGGATTGGTATTACCCGTCGACACATAATGGATTGGTATTACCTGTGAACCAATAACAGACTGGTATTACCTGTGGACCAATAGTGGACTGGTATTACCTGTGGGCCAGTTATGGACTGGTATTACCTGAGGACCGATAACGGACTGGTATTACCTGTGGACCAGAAGTGGACCGCTATTTCCTGTGGATCAATAATAGACAGGTATTTCCTGTGAACCAACAATGGACGGCTATTACCTGAGGATCTACAATGGAATGGTATTACCTGTGAACCAATAATGGACTGGTATTACCTGAGGACCGATAACGGACTGGTATTACCTGTGGACCAGAAGTGGACTGCTATTTCCTGTGGAACAATAATAGACTGGTATTTCATGTGAACTAATAATGGACTGGTATTACCTGTGGACCAGTAATATCGTGGTGTTACCTGTGGATCAAAAGTGGATAGCTATTACCTGAGGATCTACAATGCAATGGTATTACCTGTGAACCAATAATGGATTGGTATTACCTGTGGACCAACAATGGACTGGTATTACCTGAGGACCGTTAACGGACTGGTAATACCTGTGGACTAGAAGTGGTCTGCTATTACCTGTGGTTCAATAATAAACTGGTATTTCCTGTGAACCAGTAATTGATTGGTATTACCTGTGAACCAATAATGGACTGGTATTACCTGTGGGCCAATAATGGCCTGGTATTACCTGTGGACCTGTAATAGCATGGTATTACCTGTGGACCAGAAGTGGACTGCTATTTCCTGTGGATTTATAATGAAATGGTATTACCTGTGAACCAATAATGGACTGGTATTACCTGTGGGCCAGTAATGGCATGCTATTACCTGTGGGTCAATAATGGGCTGGTATACCTGTGGTCCAATAATGGGCTGGTATTACCTGTGGGCCAGTAGTGGACTTTTATTACCTATGGACCAGAAGTGGACTGCTATTCCCTGTGGATCTATAATGGACTGGTATTACCTGTGAACCAATAATGGACTGGTATTACCTGTGGGCCAGTAATGGTCTGTTATTACCTGTGGGTCAATAATGGGCTGGTATACCGGTGGTCCAATAATGGCCTGGTATTACCTGTGGACCAATAATGGGCTGGTATTACCTGTGGATCAATAATGGGCTGGTATACATGTGAACCAATTATGAACGGGTATTACATGTGGACCACTAATAATGGGCTGCTATTACCTGAGGGCCAATAATGAACTGGTATTATCTGTGGACCAGTAATGATCTGGTATTTCATGTGGGCAAATAATGGACTAGTATTACCTGTGGACCAATAGTGGACTGGTATTACCTGTGGGCCAGTTATGGACTGGTATACCTCGTGACCAATGATGGACTGGTATTACCTGTGGACCAATAATGAAATGGTATTCTATGTGGACAAATAATGGACTAGTATTACCTGTGGACCAATAGTGGACTGGTATTACCTGTGGGCCAATTATGGCCTGTTATCACCAGTGGACCAATATCGGTGAGGTATTCCATGTGGACCAATAATGGTGTGGTATTACCTGTAGACCATTAATGGACTGGTATTACCTATGGACTAATAATGAACTGGTATTACCTGTGGAACAGTAAAAGACTGGTATTCCATGTGGACCAATAATGGGCTGGTATTACCTGCGGACCAATAGCGGACTGGTGTTACCTGTGAACCAATAATGATCTGATATCACCAGTGGACCAATAATGGACTGGTATTATATGTGGACCAATAATGGGGTGGTATAACCTGTAGACCAATAATGGACTGGTATTACCTGTGGGCCAATAATGGACTGCTATTACCTGTGGAACAATAATGGACTGATATTCCATGTCGACCAATATTGCACTGGTATTATCTGTTGACCAATAATGGGGTGGTATTACCTGTAGATCAATAATGGACTGGTGTTACCTGTAGATCAATAATAGACTGGTGTTACCTGTGGACCAATAATGAAATGGTATTCCATGCGGACAATTAATGAACTAGTATTACTTGTGGACCAATAGTGGACTGGTATTACCTGTGGGACAATAATGGCCTGATATTACCAGTGAACCAATAATGGACTGGTATTCCATGTCGACCAATATTGGACTGGTATTACCTGTGGACCAATAATGGGGTGGTATTGAGTGTAGACTAATAATGGACTGGTGTTACCTGTAGATCAATAATAGACTGGTGTTACCTGTGGACCAATAATGAAATGGTATTCCATGTGAACAAATAATGAACTAGTATTACCTGTAGACCAATAGTGGACTGGTATTACCTGTGGGCCAATAATGGCCTGATGTTACCAGTGGACCAATAATGGACTGGTATTCCATGTCGACCAATATTGGACTGGTATTTCCTGTGGACCAATAATGGGGTGGTATTACCTGTAGACCAATAATGGACTGGTATTACCTGTGAACCAATATTGGCCTGATATCACCAGTGGAGCAATAATGAACTGGTATTACCTGGTCTGACGTTCTTTTGTGAGGGTTTGTGATATTCCGCTTCCATCGATTTTGTCACTATATTTTTCTTGACTACTGATATTTGGAGAATGGCTTATTGCTACTACTATAATTACTGTGGACCAATAATGACTGGTATTTCCTGGGGGCCAGAAGCAGACTGCTATTACCTGTGGCCCAATTATTGATTGGTATTACCTGTGAACCAATAATACTTGGTATTACCTGTGGATTAATAATGTGCTGGTATTACCTGAGGATAAATATTGGACTGGTATTACCTGTGGATCAATAATGGACTGGTATACCTGTGGACCAATAATGCATTGGTACTACCTGTGGACCAACAATCGGGTGGTATTACTTGTAGACCAATAATGGACTGGTATTACTTGTGGACCAATATTGGCATGGTATTACCTGTGGACCGATAATGGAGTGTTTTTTCCTGTGGATCAATAATGGCCTGGTATTACCTGTGGACCAATAATGGTGTGGTATTACCTGTAGACCATTAATGGACTGGTATTACCTATGGACTAATAATGAACTGGTATTACCTGTGGAACAGTAAAAGACTGGTATTCCATGTGGACCAATAATGGGCTGGTATTACCTGCGGACCAATAGCGGACTGGTATTACCTGTGAACCAATAATGATCTGATATCACCAGTGGACCAATAATGGACTGGTATTATATGTGGACCAATAATGGGGTGGTATAACCTGTAGACCAATAATGGACTGGTATTACCTGTGGAACAATAATGGACTGATATTCCATGTCGACCAATATTGCACTGGTATTATCTGTTGACCAATAATGGGGTGGTATTACCTGTAGATCAATAATGGACTGGTGTTACCTGTAGATCAATAATAGACTGGTGTTACCTGTGGACCAATAATGAAATGGTATTCCATGCGGACAATTAATGAACTAGTATTACTTGTGGACCAATAGTGGACTGGTATTACCTGTGGGACAATAATGGCCTGATATTACCAGTGAACCAATAATGGACTGGTATTCCATGTCGACCAATATTGGACTGGTATTACCTGTGGACCAATAATGGGGTGGTATTGAGTGTAGACTAATAATGGACTGGTGTTACCTGTAGATCAATAATAGACTGGTGTTACCTGTGGACCAATAATGAAATGGTATTCCATGTGAACAAATAATGAACTAGTATTACCTGTAGACCAATAGTGGACTGGTATTACCTGTGGGCCAATAATGGCCTGATGTTACCAGTGGACCAATAATGGACTGGTATTCCATGTCGACCAATATTGGACTGGTATTTCCTGTGGACCAATAATGGGGTGGTATTACCTGTAGACCAATAATGGACTGGTATTACCTGTGAACCAATATTGGCCTGATATCACCAGTGGAGCAATAATGAACTGGTATTACCTGGTCTGACGTTCTTTTGTGAGGGTTTGTGATATTCCGCTTCCATCGATTTTGTCACTATATTTTTCTTGACTACTGATATTTGGAGAATGGCTTATTGCTACTACTATAATTACTGTGGACCAATAATGACTGGTATTTCCTGGGGGCCAGAAGCAGACTGCTATTACCTGTGGCCCAATTATTGATTGGTATTACCTGTGAACCAATAATACTTGGTATTACCTGTGGATTAATAATGTGCTGGTATTACCTGAGGATAAATATTGGACTGGTATTACCTGTGGATCAATAATGGACTGGTATACCTGTGGACCAATAATGCATTGGTACTACCTGTGGACCAACAATCGGGTGGTATTACTTGTAGACCAATAATGGACTGGTATTACTTGTGGACCAATATTGGCATGGTATTACCTGTGGACCGATAATGGAGTGTTTTTTCCTGTGGATCAATAATGGCCTGGTATTACCTGTGGACCAATAATGGCCCGGTACTACCTTTGGACCAATAATGGCCTGGTATTACCTTTGGACCAATAATGGCCTAGTATTACCTGTAGACCAATAATGTCCTGGTATTACCTGTGAACCAATAATAGCTAGGTATTATCTGTGGATCAATAATAGACTAGTATTACCTGAGGATCAATAATAGACTAGTATTACCTGTGGACCAATAATGGGCTGGTATTACCTGTGGACCAATAATGGACTGGTATTACCTGTTAACCAATAATGTACTGGTATTACCTGTGAGCTAATAATAGACTGGTATCACCTATAGACTAATCATGAGCTGGTATTACCTGTGAACCAATAATTGACTGGTATACCTGTGAACCAATAATGGCTAGTATTACCTGTGGACCAGTAATGGATTTGTATTACCTGTGGTCCAATAATGGGCTGGTATACCTGTGAACCAATAATGGCCTTGTATCACCTGTGGATCAATAATGGACTGGTGTTACCTGCGAACCAATAATGGACTGGTATTACCTGTACTGTAGACCAATAATGGGTAATATTACCCGTGGACCAATAATGGGCTAGCATTACCTGTGGATAAATAATGGAATAGTATTACCTGTGAACCAAAAAATGGACTGGTATTTCCTGTGAACCAATAATGGACTGGTATTACCTGTGAGCAAATAATGGCCTGGTATTACCTGTGGACCAATAATGGGCTGGTATTACCTGTGGATCAATAATGGGCTGGTATACATGTGAAGCAATTATGAACGGGTATTACATGTGGACCACTAATAATGGGCTGCTATTACCTGAGGGCCAATAATGAACTGGTATTATCTGTGGACCAGTAATGATCTGGTATTTCATGTGGGCAAATAATGGACTAGTATTACCTGTGGACCAATAGTGGACTGGTATTACCTGTGGGCCAGTTATGGACTGGTATACCTCGTGACCAATGATGGACTGGTATTACCTGTGGACCAATAATGAAATGGTATTCTATGTGGACAAATAATGGACTAGTATTACCTGTGGACCAATAGTGGACTGGTATTACCTGTGGGCCAATTATGGCCTGTTATCACCAGTGGACCAATATCGGTGAGGTATTCCATGTGGACCAATAATGGTGTGGTATTACCTGTAGACCATTAATGGACTGGTATTACCTATGGACTAATAATGAACTGGTATTCCATGTGGACCAATAATGGGCTGGTATTACCTGCGGACCAATAGCGGACTGGTATTACCTGTGAACCAATAATGATCTGATATCACCAGTGGACCAATAATGGACTGGTATTATATGTGGACCAATAATGGGGTGGTATAACCTGTAGACCAATAGTGGACTGGTATTACCTGTGGGCCAATAATGGACTGCTATTACCTGTGGAACAATAATGGACTGATATTCCATGTCGACCAATATTGCACTGGTATTATCTGTTGACCAATAATGGGGTGGTATTACCTGTAGATCAATAATGGACTGATGTTACCTGTAGATCAATAATAGACTGGTGTTACCTGTGGACCAATAATGAAATGGTATTCCATGCGGACAATTAATGAACTAGTATTACTTGTGGACCAATAGTGGACTGGTATTTCCTGTGGGCCAATAATGGCCTGATATTACCAGTGAACCAATAATGGACTGGTATTCCATGTCGACCAGTATTGGACTGGTATTACCTGTGGACCAATAATGGGGTGGTATTGAGTGTAGACTAATAATGGACTGGTGTTACCTGTAGATCAATAATAGACTGGTGTTACCTGTGGACCAATAATGAAATGGTATTCCATGAGGACAAATAATGAACTAGTATTACCTGTAGACCAATAGTGGACTGGTATTACCTGTGGGCCAATAATGGCCTGATGTTACCAGTGGACCAATAATGGACTGGTATTCCATGTCGACCAATATTGGACTGGTATTTCCTGTGGACCAATAATGGGGTGGTATTACCTGTAGACCAATAATGGACTGGTATTACCAGTGGACTAATAGCGGACTGGTATTACCTGTGAACCAATATTGGCCTGATATCACCGGTGGAGCAATAATGAACTGGTATTACCTGGTCTGACGTTCTTTTGTGAGGGTTTGTGATATTCCGCTTCCATCGATTTTGTCACTATATTTTTTCTAGACTACTGATATTTGGAGAATGGCTTATTGCTACTACTATAATTACTGTGGACCAATAATGACTGGTATTTCCTGGGGGCCAGAAGCAGACTGCTATTACCTGTGGCCCAATTATTGATTGGTATTACATGTGAACCAATAATACTTGGTATTACCTGTGGATTAATAATGTGCTGGTATTACCTGAGGATAAATATTGGACTGGTATTACCTGTGGATCAATAATGGACTGGTATACCTGTGGACCAATAATGCATTGGTACTAGCTGTGGACCAACAATCGGGTGGTATTACTTGTAGACAAATAATGGACTGGTATTACTTGTGGACCAATATTGGCATGGTATTACCTGTGGACCGATAATGGAGTGTTTTTTCCTGTGGATCAATAATGGCCTGGTATTACCTGTGGACCAATAATGGCCCGGTACTACCTTTGGACCAATAATGGCCTGGTATTACCTTTGGAACAATAATGGCCTAGTATTACCTGTAGACCAATAATGTCCTGGTATTACCTGTGAACCAATAATAGCTAGGTATTATCTGTGGATCAATAATAGACTAGTATTACCTGAGGATCAATAATAGACTAGTATTACCTGTGGACCAATAATGGGCTGGTATTACCTGTGGACCAATAATGGACTGGTATTACCTGTTAACCAATAATGTACTGGTATTACCTATAGACTAATCATGAGCTGGTATTACCTGTGAACCAATAATTGACTGGTATACCTGTGGACCAGTAATGGATTTGTATTACCTGTGGTCCAATAATGGGCTGGTATACCTGTGAACCAATAATGGCCTTGTATCACCTGTGGATCAATAATGGACTGGTGTTACCTGCGAACCAATAATGGACTGGTATTACCTGTACTGTAGACCAATAATGGGTAATATTACCCGTGGACCAATAATGGGCTAGCATTACCTGTGGATAAATAATGGAATAGTATTACCTGTGAACCAAAAAATGGACTGGTATTTCCTGTGAACCAATAATGGACTGGTATTACCTGTGAGCAAATAATGGACTGGTATTACCTGTGGACCAGAAGATGACTGCTATTTCCTGTGGATCAATAATAGACTGGTATATCCTCTGAACCAATAATGGACTGGTATTACCTGTGGACCAGTGATGGCCTGCTTTACCCGTGGACTAAAAGTGGACTGCAATTACCTGAGGATCTACAATGGAATGGCATTACCTGTGAACCAATAATGGGCTAGCATTACCTGTGGATCAATAATGGATTGGTATTACCTGTGAACCAAATATGGACTGGTATTACCTGTGAAACAATAATGGACTGGTATTACCTGTGGGCCAGTAATGGCCTGTTATTACCTGTGGGTCAATAATGGGCTGGTATACATGTGGTCCAATAATGGGCTGGTATTACCTTTGGACCAATAATGGCCTGGTATAAGCTGTGGACCAATAATTGTCTGGTATTACTTGTGAACCAATTATGAACTGGTATTACCTGAGGACCAATAATGGACTGGTATTATCTGTGCACCAGTCATGAACTGGTATTTCATGTGGGCAAATAATGGACTAGTATTACCTGTGGACCAATAATGGCCTGGTATTACCTGAGGACCGTTAACAGACTGGTATAACCTGTGGACCAAAAGTGGATTGGTATTACCTGTGAACCAATAATGGATTGGTATTACCTGTGAACCAATAATGGATTTGTATTACATGTGAACCAATAACGGACTAGTATTACCTGTGGACCAGAGGTGGACTGCTATTTCCTGTGGATCACTAATAGACTGGTATTACCTGTGAACCAATAATGGCTAGTATTACCTGTGGACCAATAATTGGCTAGCATTACCTGTGGACCAATAATGGATTGATATTACCTGTGAACCAAAAATGGTCTGGTATTAGCTGTGAACCAATAATGGACTAGTATTACCTGTGAACCAATAATGGGCTGGTTTTACCTGTGGACCAATAATGGACTGGTATTACCTGAGGACCGTTAACAGACTGGTATAACCTGTGTACCAAAAGTGTACTGCTATTACCTGTGAATCAATAATGGATTGGTATAACCTGTAGACACATAATGGATTGGTATTACCTGAGAACCAATAATGGATTGGCATTACCTGTAGACCAATAATGGATTGGTATTACCTGTGAACCAATAATGGATTGGTATTACCTGTGAACAAATAATGGACTGGTATTAACCGAGGACCGTTAACAGACTGGTATTACCTGTGGACCAAAAGTGGACTGCTATTACCTGTGAACCAATAATGGATTGGTATTACCTGTAGACCAATAATGGACTGGTATTACATGTGAACCAATAATGGACTGGTATTACCTGTTGACCAATAATGGATTGGTATTACCTGTGAACCAATATTTGATTGGTATTACCTGTGAACCAATAATGGATTTTTATACCTGTGAACCAATAATGGACTGAAATTACCTGTTGACCAATAGTAGACTGGTATCACCCGTGGACCAAATGGACTGCTATCACCTGTGGATCAATAATGGGCTAGTATTACCTGTGTATCAATAATGGACTGGTATTACCTGTGAACCAATAATGGGCTAGTGTTACCTGTGACCAATAATGGGCTGGTATTACCTGTAGTCCTATAACGACCTGGCATTACCTGTGGACCAATAATGGCCTGGTATTACATGTGGACCAATAATGGCCTGGCTTTACCTGTGGATCAATAATAGACTAGTATTACCTGTGGACCAATAATGGGCTGGAGTTACCTGTTGACCAATAATGGCCTGGTATTACCTGTGGACCATTAATGGCCTGGTATCACCCGTGAACAAATCATGGGCTGGTATTACCTGTGGACCAATAATGGACTGGTATTACCTGTGAACCAATAATGGGCTAGAATTACCTGTGAACAAATAATGGGTTGGTATTACCTGTGGACCAATAATGGACTGGTATTACCTGAGGACCGTTAACAGACTAGTATTACCTATGGACCAAAAGTGGACTGCTATTATCTGTGAACCAATAATGGATTGGTATTACCTGTAGACCAATAATGGATTGGTATTACCTGTGAACGAATAATGGATTAGTATTACCTGTGAACCAATAATGGATTGGTATTACCTGTAGACCAATAATGGATATTATTTCCTGTGGACCAATAATGGGCTAGCATTACCTGTGGAACCATAATGGATTGGTATCACTTGTGAACCAAAAATGAACTGGTATTACCTGTGAACCAATAATGGATTGGTATTACCTGTGAACCAATAATGGATTGGTGTTACCTGTGAACCAATAATGGACTGGTATTACCTGTAGGCCAATAATGGCGTGGTATTACCTGTGGACCTGTAATAGCCTGGTATTACCTGTGGACCAGAAGTGGACTGCTATTTCCTGTGGATTTATAATGAAATGGTATTACCTGTGAACCAATAATGGACTGGTATTACCTTTGGGCCAGTAATGGCATGCTATTACCTGTGGGTCAATAATGGGCTGGTATACCTGTGGACCAGAAGTGGACTGCTATTTCCTGTGGATTTATAATGAAATGGTATTACCTGTGAACCAATAATGGACTGGTATTACCTGTGGGCCAGTAATGGGCTGGTATACCTGTGGTCCAATAATGGGCTGGTATTACCTGTGGGTCAGTAGTGGACTGGTATTACCTGTGGACCAGAAGTGGACTGCTATTCCCTGTGGATCTATAATGGACTGGTATTACCTGTGAACCTATAATGGACTGGTATTACCTGTGGGCCAGTAATGGCCTGTTATTACCTGTGGGTCAATAATGGGCTGGTATACCTGTGGTCCAATAATGGCCTGGTATTACCTGTGGACCAATAATGGGCTGGTATTACCTGTGGATCAATAATGGGCTGGTATACCTGTGAACCAATTATGAACGGGTATTACCTGTGGACCAATAATAGAATTGAATTACCTGTGGACTAATAATGGGCTGCTATTACCTGAGGGCCAATAATGAACTGGTATTATCTGTGGACCAGTAATGAACTGGTATTTCATGTTGGCAAATAATGGACTAGTATTACCTGTGGACCAATAGTGGACTGGTATTACCTGTGGGCCAGTTATGGACTGGTATACCTCGTGACCAATGATGGACTGGTATTACCTGTGGACCAATAATGAAATGGTATTCTATGTGGACAAATAATGGACTAGTATTACCTGTGGAGCAATAGTGGACTGGTATTTCCTGTGGGCCAATTATGGCCTGATATCACCAGTGGACCAATATCGGTGAGGTATTCCATGTGGACCAATACTGGACTGGTATTACCTGTGGACCAATAATGGGGTGGTATAACCTGTAGACCAATAATGGACTGGTATTACCTGTGGGCCAAAAATGGACTGTTATTACCTGTGGGCCAATATTGGGCTGATATTCCATGTCGACCAATATTGCACTGGTATTACGTGTTGACCAATAATGGGGTGGTATTACCTGTAGACCAATAATGGACTGGTGATACCTGTAGATCAATAATGGACTGGTGTTACCTGTGGACCAATAATGAAATGGTATTCCATGTGGACAAATAATGAACTAGTATTACCTGTGGACCAATAGTGGACTGGTATTACCTGTGGGCCAATAATGGCCTGATATCACCAGTGAACCAACAATGGACTGGTATTCCATGTCGACCAATATTGGACTGGTATTACCTGTGCACCAATAATGGGGTGGTATTGAGTGTAGACTAATAATGGACTGGTGTTACCTGTAGATCAATAACAGACTGGTGTTACCTGTGGACCAATAATGAAATGGTATTCCATGTGGACAAATAATGAACTAGTATTGTGGACCAATATTGGACTGGTATTACCTGTGGGCCAATAATGGCCTGATATTACCAGTGGACCAATAATGGACTGGTATTCCATGTCGACCAATATTGGACTGGTATTACCTGTGGACCAATAATGGGGTTGTATTACCTGTAGACCAATAATGGACTGGTATTACCTGTGGACTAATAGCGGACTGGTATTACCTGTGAACCAATATTGGCCTGATATCACCAGTGGAGCAATAATGAACTGGTATTACCTGGTCTGACTCCCTTGTGAGGGTTTGTAATATTCCTCTTCCATCGATTTTGTCACTATATTTTTTCTAGACCACTGATATTTGGAGAATGGCTTATTGCTACTACTATAATTACTGTGGACCATTAATGCCTGGTATTTCCCGGGGGCCAGAAGCAGACTGCTATTACCTGTGGCCCAATTATTGATTGGTATTACCTGTGAACCAATAATGCTTGGTATTACCTGTGGATTAATAATGTGCTGGTATTACCTGAGGATAAATATTGGACTGGCATTACCTGTGGATCAATAATGGACTGGTATTACCTGTGGACCAACAATGGGGTGGTATTATCTGTAGACCAATAATGGACTGGTATTACTTGTGGACCAATATTGGCATGGTATTACCTGTGGACCGATAATGGAGTGGTTTTACCTGTGGATCAATAATGGCCTGGTATTACCTGTGGACCAATAATGGCCCGGTATTACCTTTGGACCAATAATGGCCTGGTATTACCTTTGGACCAATAATGGCCTAGTATTACCTGTGAACCAATAATGGTCTGGTATTACCTGTGGACCATTAAAGGCCTGGTATTACCTGTGGACCAATAATGGCCGAGTATTTCCTGTGGACCAATAATGGCCTGGTATTACCTGTGAACCAATAATGGCCTGGTATTATCTTTGGATCAATAATAGACTAGTATTACCTGAGGATCAATAATTGACTGGTATTACCTGTTAACCAACAATGTACTGGTATTACCTGCGAACTAATAATAGACTGGTATCACCCGTGGACTAATCATGGGCTGGTATTACCTGTGGACCAATAATGGACTGGTATACCTGTGAACCAATAATGGGCTGGTATTACCTGTTAACCAATAATGTACTGGTATTACCTGTGAACTAATAATAGACTGGTATCACCCGTGGACTAATCATGGATTGGTATACCTGTGGTCCTATAATGGGCTGGTATACCTGTGGTCCAATAATGGGCTGGTATTACCTGTGGGCCAGTAGTGGACTGGTATTACTTGTGGTATTACTTGTGAGGGTTTGTGATATTCCTCTTCCATCGATTTTGTCACTATATTTTTTCTAGACGACTGATATTTGGAGAATGGCTTATTGCTACTACTATAATTACTGTGGACCATTAATGCCTGGTATTTCCCGGGGGCCAGAAGCAGACTGCTATTACCTGTGGCCCAATTATTGATTGGTATTACCTGTGAACCAATAATGCTTGGTATTACCTGTGGATTAATAATGTGCTGGTATTACCTGAGGATAAATATTGGACTGGCATTACCTGTGGATCAATAATGGACTGGTATTACCTGTGGACCAACAATGGGGTGGTATTACCTGTAGACCAATAATGGACTGGTATTACTTGTGGACCAATATTGGCATGGTATTACCTGTGGACCGATAATGGAGTGGTTTTACCTGTGGATCAATAATGGCCTGGTATTACCTGTGGACCAATAATAGCCCGGTATTACCTTTGGAGCAATAATGGCCTGGTATTACCTTTGGACCAATAATGGCCTAGTATTACCTGTGGACCAATAATGGTCTGGTATTACCTGTGGACCATTAAAGGCCTGGTATTACCTGTGGCCCAATAATGGCCGAGTATTACCTGTGAACCAATAATGGCCTGGTATTATCTTTGGATCAATAATAGACTAGTATTACCTGAGGATCAATAATAGACTAGTATTACCTGTGGACCAATAATGGACTGGTATACCTGTGGACCAATAATGGGCTGGTATTACCTGTTAACCAATAATGTACTGGTTTTACCTGTGAACTAATAATAGACTGGTATCACCCGTGGACTAATCATGGATTGGTATACCTGTGGTCCAATAATGGGCTGGTATAGCTGTGGTCCAATAATAGGCTGGTATTACCTGAGGGCCAGTAGTGGACTGGTATTACCTATGGACCAGAAGTGGACTGCTATTCCCTGTGGATCAATAATGGACTGGTGTTACCTGCGAACCAATAATGGACTGGTATTACCTGTACTGTAGACCAATAATGGCTAATATTACCCGTGGACCAATAATGGGCTAGCATTACCTGTGGACCAATAATGGAATAGTATTACCTGTGAACCAAAAAATGGACTGGTATTTCCTGTGAACCAATAATGGACTGGTATTACCTGTGAACAAATAATGGACTGGTATTACCTGTGGACCAGAAGATGACTGCTATTTCCTGTGGATCAATAATAGACTGGTATTACCTCTGAACCAATAATGGACTGGTATTGCCTGTGGACCAGTGATAGCCTGCTTTACCTGTGGACTAAAAGTGGACTGCAATTACCTGAGGATCTACAATGGAATGGCATTACCTGTGAACCAATAATGGGCTAGCATTACCTGTGGATCAATAATGGATTGGTATTACCTGTGAACCAAAAATGGACTGGTATTACCTGTGAACCGAAAATGGACTGGTAATACTTGTGAAAAAATAATGGACTGGTATTTCATGTGGGCCAGTAATGGCCTGTTATTACCTGTGGGTCAATAATGGGCTGGTATACCTGTGGTCCAATAATGGGCTGGTATTACCTGTGGACCAATAATGGCCTGGTATAAGCTGTGGACTAATAATGGTCTGGTATTACTTGTGAACCAATTATGAACTGGTATTACCTGAGGACCAATAATGGACTGGTATTATCTGTGCACCAGTAATGAACTGGTATTTCATGTGGGCAAATAATGGACTAGTATTACCTGTGGACCAATAATGGCCTGGTATTACCTGAGGAACGTTAACAGACTGGTATAACCTGTGGACCAAATGTGGACTGCTGTTACCTGTGAACCAATAATGGATTGATATTATGTGTAGACCAATAATGGATTGGTATTACCTGTGAACCAATAATGGATTGGTATTACCTGTGAACCAATAATGGATTGATATTATGTGTAGACCAATAATGGATTGGTATTACCTGTGAACCAATAATGGCTAGTATTACCTGTGGACCAATAATTGGCTAGCATTACCTGTGGACCAATAATGGATTGATATTACCTGTGAACCAATAATGGATTGATATTATGTGTAGACCAATAATGGATTGGTATTACCTGTGAACCAAAAACTGGTCTGGTATTACCTGTGAACCAATAATGGACTAGTATTACCTGTGAACCAATAATGGGCTAGTGTTACCTGTGACCAATAATGGGCTG
The DNA here is from genome assembly GCF_978046115.1 of Saccoglossus kowalevskii. NCBI lineage: Eukaryota > Metazoa > Hemichordata > Enteropneusta > Harrimaniidae > Saccoglossus > Saccoglossus kowalevskii. Next base: position 10,129,362 of record NC_140650.1, on the reverse strand, counting down.
GTATTACATGTGGACCAATAATGGCCTGGCTTTACCTGTGGATCAATAATAGACTAGTATTACCTGTGGACCAATAATGGGCTGGAGTTACCTGTTGACCAATAATGGCCCGGTATTACCTGTGGACCATTAATGGCCTGGTATCACCCGTGAACAAATCATGGGCTGGTATTACCTGTGGACCAATAATGGACTGGTATACCTGTGAATCAATAATGAATTGGTATTACCTGTGGTCCAATAATAGACTGGTATCACCCGTGGACTAATCATGGGCTGGTATTACCTGTGGACCAATAATGGACTGGTATACCTGTGAATCAATAATGGATTGGTATTACCTGTGGTCCAAAAATGGTCTGTTATACCTGTGAACCAATAACGGCCTTGTAGCACCTGTGGATCAACAATGGGCTAGTATTACCTGTGGACGAATAATGCACTGGTATTACTTGTACTGTAGACCAATAATGGCTAATATTACCTGTGGACCAATAATGGGCTAGCATTACCTGTGGACCAATAATGGATTGGTGTTACCTGTGAACCAATAATCGATTGGTATTACCTGTGAACCAATAATGCATTGGTATTACCTGTAGACCAATAATGGATATTATTACCTGTGGTCCAATAATGGGCTAGCATTACCTGTGGAACAATAATGGATTGGTATAATCTGTGAACCAAAAATTAACTGGTATTAACTGTGAGCCTATAATGGACCAGCAAACCAAAAACTGGACTGGTATTACCTGTGAACCAATAATGGACTAGTATTACCTGTGAATCAATAATGGGCTGGTATTACCTGTGGACCAATAATGGACTGGTATTACCTGAGGACAGTTAACAGACTGGTATTACATGTGGACCAAAAGTGGACTGCTGTTACCTGTGAACCAATAATGGATTGGTATTACATGTGAACCAATAATGGACTGGTATTACCTGTTGACCAATAATGGATTGGTATTACCTGTGAACCAATATTTGATTGGTATTACCTGTGAACCAATAATGGATTTTTATACCTGTGAACCAATAATGGACTGAAATTACCTGTTGACCAATAGTAGACTGGTATCACCCGTGGACCAAATGGACTGCTATCACCTGTTGATCAATAATGGGCTAGTATTACCTGTGTACCAATAATGGACTGGTATTACCTGTGAACCAATATTGCGCTAGTATTACCTGTGAACAAATAATGGGCTGGTATTACCTGTGGACCAATAATGGACTGGTATTACCTGTAGACCAATAATGGATTGGTATTACCTGTAGACCAATAATGGATTGGTATTACCTGTGAACCAATAATGGATTGGTATTACCTGTGAACCAATAATGGATTGGTATTACTTGTAGACCAATAATGGATATTATTACCTGTGGACCAATAATGGGCTAGCATTACCTGTGGAACCATAATGGATTGGTATCACCTGTGAACCAAAAATGAACTGGTATTACCTGTGACCAATAATGGGCTGGTATTACATGTGGTCCTATAACGACCTGGCATTACCTGTGGACCAATAATGGCCTGGTATTACCTGTGGACCAATAATGGCCTGGCTTTACCTGTGGATCAATAATAGACTAGTATTACCTGTGGACCAATAATGGGCTGGAGTTACCTGTTGACCAATAATGGCCTGGTATTACCTGTGGACCAATAATGGCCTGGTATCACCCGTGAACAAATCTTGGGCTGGTATTACCTGTGGACCAATAATGGACTGGTATACCTGTGAATCAATAATGGATTGGTATTACCTGTGGTCCAATAATAGACTGGTATCACTCGTGGACTAATCATGGGCTGGTATTACCTGTGGACCAATAATGGACTGGTATACCTGTGAATCAATAATGCATTGGTATTACCTGTAGACCAATAATGGATATTATTACCTGTGGACCAATAATCTGCTAGCATTACCTGTGGATCAATAATGGATAGGAATACCTGTGAATCAATAATGGATTGGTATTACCTGTGGTCCAAAAATGGGCTGTTACTCCTGTGAACCAATAACGGCCTTGTATCACCTGTGGATCAACAATGGGCTAGTATTACCTGTGGACCAATAATGGACTGGTATTACCTGAGGACCGTTAACATACTGGTATTTCATGTGGACCAAAAGTGGACTGCTATTACCTGTGAACCAATAATGGATTGGTATTACATGTGAACCAATAATGGACTGGTATTACCTGTGGACCAGAGGTGGAATGCTATTACCTGTGAACCAATAATGGATTGGTATTACATGTGAACCAATAATGGATTGGTATTACCTGTAGACCAATAATGGATATTATTACATGTGGACCAATAATGGGCAAAAATTACCTGTGGAACAATAATGGATTGGTATAACCTGTGAACCAAAAATTAACTGGTATTAACTGTGAGCCAATAATGGACTAGCGAACCAAAAACTGGACTGGTATTACCTGTGAACCAATAATGGACTAGTATTACCTGTGAACCAATAATGGGCTGGTATTACCTGTGGACCAATAATGGACTGGTATTACCTGAGGACCGTTAACAGACTGGTATTACATGTGGACCAAAAGTGGACTGCTATTACCTGTGAACCAATAATGGATTGGTATTACATGTGAACCAATAATGGACTGGTATTACCTGTGGACCAGAGGTGGACTGCTATTTCCTATGGATCAATAATAGACTGGTATTACCCGTGAACCAATAATGGACTGGTATTACCTGTTGACCAATAATGGCTAGTATTACCTGTGGACCAATAATTGGCTAGCATTACCTGTGGACCAATAATGGATTGGTATCACCTGTGAACCAAAAATTAACTGGTATTAACTGTGAGCCAATAATGGATTGGTATTACCTGTGAACCAATAATGGATTGGTATTACCTGTAGACCAATAATGGATATTATTACCTGTGGACCAATAATGGGCTAGCATTACCGGTGGAACAATAATGGATTGGTATAACCTGTGAACCAAACATTAACTGGTATTAACTGTGAGCCAATAATGGACTAGCGAACCTAAAAAATGGACTGGTATTACCTGTGAACCAATAATGGACTAGTATTACCTGTGAACCAATAATGGGCTAGTATTATCTGTGGACCAATAATGGACTGGTATTACGTGAGGACCGTTAACAGACTGGTATTACATGTGGACCAAAAGTGGACTGCTATTACCTGTGAACCAATAATGGATTGGTATTACCTGTGAACCAATAATGGATTGGTATTACCTGTGAACCAATAATGCATTGGTATTACCTGTAGACCAATAATGGATATTATTACCTGTGGACCAATAATCTGCTAGCATTACCTGTGGAACAATAATGGATTGGTATACCTGTGAATCAATAATGGATTGTTATTACCTGTGGTCCAAAAATGGGCTGTTACTCCTGTGAACCAATAACGGCCTTGTATCACCTGTGGATCAACAATGGGCTAGTATTACCTGTGAACCAATAATGGATTGGTATTACCTGTGAACCAATAATGGATTGGTATTACCTGTAGACCAATAATGGATATTATTACCTGTGGACCAATAATGGGCTAGCATTACCGGTGGAACAATAATGGATTGGTATAACCTGTGAACCAAACATTAACTGGTATTAACTGTGAGCCAATAATGGACTAGCGAACCAAAAAAATGGACTGGTATTACCTGTGAACCAATAATGGACTAGTATTACCTGTGAACCAATAATGGGCTAGTATTATCTGTGGACCAATAATGGACTGGTATTACCTGAGGACCGTTAACAAACTGGTATTACATGTGGACCAAAAGTGGACTGCTGTTACCTGTGAACCAATAATGGATTGGTATTACATGTGAACCAATAATGGACTGGTATTACCTGTTGACCAATAATGGATTGGTATTACCTGTGAACCAATATATGATTGGTATTACCTGTGAACCAATAATGGATTTTTATACCTGTGAACCAATAATGGACTGAAATTACCTGTTGACCAATAGTAGACTGGTATCACCCGTGGACCAAATGGACTGCTATCACCTGTGAACCAATAATGGATTGGTATTACCTGTAGACCAATAATGGATTGGTATTACCTGTGAACCAATAATGGATTGGTATTGCCTGTAGACCAATAATGGATATTATTACCTGTGGACCAATAATGGGCTAGCATTACCTGTGGAACCATAATGGATTGGTATCACCTGTGAACCAAAAATGAACTGGTATTATCTGTGACCAATAATGGGCTGGTATTACATGTGGTCCTATAACGACCTGGCATTACCTGTGGACCAATAATGGCCTGGTATTACCTGTGGACTAACAATGGTCTGGCTTTACCTGTGGATCAATAATAGTCTAGTATTACCTGTGGACCAATAATGGGCTGGAGTTACATGTTGACCAATAATGGCCTGGTATTACCTGTGGACCAATAATGGACTGGTATACCTGTGAATCAATAATGGATTGGTATTACCTGTGGTCCAATAATAGACTGGTATCACCCGTGGACTAATCATGGGCTGGTATTACCTGTGGACCAATAATGGACTGATATACCTGTGAATCAATAATGGATTGGTATTACCTGTGGTCCAAAAATGGGCTGTTACTCCTGTGAACCAATAACGGCCTTGTATCACCTGTGGATCAACAATGGGCTAGTATTACCTGTGGACCAATAATGCACTGGTATACTGTAGACCAATAATGGCTAATATTACCTGTGGACCAATAATGGGCTAGCATTACCTGTGGACCAATAATGGATTGGTATTACCTGTGAACCAATAATCGATTGGTATTACCTGTGAACCAATAATGCATTGGTATTACCTGTACACCAATAATGGATATTATTACCTGTGGACCAATAATCTGCTAGCATTACCTGTGGAACAATAATAGATTGGTATCACCTGTGAACCAAAAATTAACTGGTATTAACTGTGAGCCAATAATGGATTGGTATTACCTGTGAACCAATAATGGATTGGTATTACCTGTGAACCAATAATGGATTGGTATTACCTGTAGACCAATAATGGATATTATTACCTGTGGACCAATAATGGGCTAGAATTACCTATGGAACAATAATGGATTGGTATAACCTGTGAACCAAAAATTAACTGGTATTAACTGTGAGCCAATAATGGACTAGCGAACCAAAAACTGGACTGGTATTACCTGTGAACCAATAATGGACTAGTATTACCTGTGAACCAATAATGGGCTGGTATTACCTGTGGACCAATAATGGACTGGTATTACCTGAGGACCGTTAACAGACTGGTATTACATGTGGACCAAAAGTGGACTGCTATTACCTGTGAACCAATAATGGATTTGTATTACCTGAAGACCAATAATGGATTGGTATTACCTGTGAACCAATAATGGATTGGTATTACATGTGAACCAATAATAGACTGGTATTACCTGTGGACCAGAGGTGGACTGCTATTTCCTGTGGATCAATAATAGACTGGTATTACCTGTGAACCAATAATGGACTGGTATTACCTGTGAACCAATAATGGACTAGTATTACCTGTGAACCAATAATGGGCTGGTATTACCTGTGGACCAATAATGGACTGGTATTACCCGAGGACCGTTAACAGACTGGTATTACATGTGGACCAAAAGTGGACTGCTATTACCTGTGAACCAATAATGGATTGGTATTACATGTGAACCAATAATGGACTGGTATTACCTGTTGACCAGAGGTGGACTGCTATTTCCTGTGGATCAATAATAGACTGGTATTACCTGTGAACCAATAATGGACTGGTATTACCTGTTGACCAATAATGGCTAGTATTACCTGTGGAAAAATAATTGGCTAGCATTACCTGCGGACCAATAATGGATTGGTATCACATGTGAAACAAAAATGGACTGGTATTACCTGTGGACCAATAATGGACTAGTATCACCCGTGGACCAAATGGACTGCTATTACCTGTGGTCCAATAATGGGCTGTTATACTTGTGAAACAATAATGGCCTTGTATCACCTGTGGATCAATAATGGGCTAGTATTACCTGTTGACCAATAATGGACTGGTATTACCTGTGAACCAATAATGGACTAGTATTAATTGTGAACAAATAATGGGCTGGTATTACCTGTGGACCAATAATGGACTGGTATTACCTGAGGATCATTAACAGACTGATATTACCTGTGGACCAAAAGTGGACTGCTATTACCTGTGAACCAATAATGGATTGGTATTACCTGTAGACCAATAATGGATTGGTATTACCTGTGAACCAATAATGGATTGGTATTACCTGTGAACCAATAATGGATTGGTATTACCTGTAGACCAATAATGGATATTATTACCTGTGGACCAATAATGGGCTAGCATTACCTGTGGAACAATAATGGATTGTTAGCACATGTGAACCAAAATGAACTGGTATTATCTGTGAGCCAATAATGGACTAGTATTACCTGTGACCAATAATGGGCTGGTATTACATGTGGTCCTATAATGACTTGGCATTACCTGTGGACCAATAATGGATTGGAATTACCTGTGTTCCATTAATGGGCTGGTATACCTGTGAACCAATAATGGCCTTGTATCACCTGTGGATCAATAATGAACTGGTGTTACCTGCGAACCAATAATGGACTGGTATTACCTGTACTGTAGACCAATAATGGCTAATATTACCCGTGGACCAATAATGGGCTAGCATTACCTGTGGACCAATAATGGAACAGTATTACCTGTGAACCAAAAAATGGACAGGTATTACATGTGAACCAATATTGGACTAGTATTACCTGTGAATCAATAATAGGCTGGTATTACCTGTGGACCAATAATGGATTGGTATTACGTGTGAACCAATATTTGATTGGTATTACCTGTGAACCAATAATGGATTGGTATACCTGTGAACCAATAATGGACTGAAATTACCTGTTGACCCATAGTAGACTGGTATCACCCGTGGATCAATAATGGGATAGTATTACCTGTGTACCAATAATGGACTGGTATTACCTGTGAACCAATAATGGGCTAGTATTACCTGTGAACAAATAATGGGCTGGTAGTACCTGTGGACCAATAATGGACTGGTATACCTGTGAAACAATAATGGATTGGTATTACATGTGGTCCAATAATAGACTAGTATCACCCGTGGACTAACCATGGGCTGGTATAACCTGTGGACCAATAATGGACTGGTATACCTGTGAATCAATAATGGATTGGTATTACCTGTTTCCCACAAATGGGCTGTTATCACCTGTGGATCAACAATGGGCTAGTATTACCTGTCGACCAATAATGGATTGGTATCACCTGTGAACCAAAAATTAACTGGTATTAACTGTGAGCCAATAATGGATTGGTATTACCTGTGAACCAATAATATATTGGTATTACCTGTGAACCAATAATGGATTGGTATTACCTGTAGACCAATAATGGATATTATTACCTGTGGACCAATAATGGGCTAGCATTACCTGTGGAACAATAATGGATTGGTATAAGCTGTGAACCAAAAATTATCTGGTATTAACTGTGAGACAATAATGGACTAGCGAACCAAAAAATGGACTGGCATTACCTGTGAACCAATAATGGACTTGTATTACCTGTGAACCAATAATGGGCTGGTATTACCTGTGGACCAATAATGGACTGGTATTACCTGAGGACCGTTAACAGACTGGTATTACATGTGGACCAAAAGTGGACTGCTATTACCTGTGAACCAATAATGGATTGGTATTACCTGTGAACCAATAATGGATTGGTATTACATGTGAACAAATAATGGACTGGTATTACCTGTGGACCAGAGGTGGACTGCTATTTCCTGTGGATCAATAATAGACTGGTATTACCTGTGAACCAATAACGGACTGGTATTACCTGTTGACCAATAATGGCTAGTATTACCTGTGAACCAATAATTGGCGAGCATTACCTGTGAACCAAAAAATGGACTGGTATTACCTGTGAACCAATAATGGACTAGTATTACATTTGAACCAATAAGGGGCTGGTTTTACCTGTGGACCAATAATGGACTGGTATTACATGAGGACCGTTGACCAATAAGAGACTGGTATCACCCGTGGACAAATCATGGGCTGGTATTACCTGTGGACCAATAATGGACTGGTATACCTGTGAATCAATAATGAATTGGTATTATCTGTGGTCCAAGAATAGACTGGTATCACCCGTGGACTAATCATGGGCTGGTATTACCTGTGGACCAATAATGGACTGGTATACCTGTGAATCAATAATGGATTGGTATTACCTGTGGTCCAAAAATGGGCTGTTATTCCTGTGAACCAATAACGGCCTTGTATCACCTGTGGATCAACAATGGGCTAGTATTACCTGTGGACCAATAATGCACTGGTATACTGTAGACCAATAATGGCTAATATTACCTGTGGACCAATAATGGGCTAGCATTACCTGTGGACCAATAATTGATTGGTATTACCTGTGAACCAATAATCGATTGGTATTACCTGTGAACCAATAATGCATTGGTATTACCTGTAGACCAATAATGGATATTATTACCTGTGGACCAATAATCTGCTAGCATTACCTGTGGAACAATAATGGATTGGTATCACCTGTGAACCAAAAATTAACTGGTATTAACTGTGAGCCAATAATGGATTGGTATTACCTGTGAACCAATAATGGATTGGTATTACCTGTGAACCAATAATGGATTGGTATTACCTGTAGACCAATAATGGATATTATTACCTGTGGACCAATAATGGGCTAGAATTACCTATGGAACACTAATGGATTGGTATAACCTGTGAACCAAAAATTAACTGGTATTAACTGTGAGCCAATAATGGACTAGCGAACCAAAAACTGGACTGGTATTACCTGTGAACCAATAATGGACTAGTATTACCTGTGAACCAATAATGGGCTGGTATTACCTGTGGACCAATAATGGACTGGTATTACCCGAGGACCGTTAACAGACTGGTATTACATGTGGACCAAAAGTGGACTGCTATTACCTGTGAACCAATAATGGATTGGTATTACATGTGAACCAATAATGGACTGGTATTACCTGTTGACCAGCGGTGGACTGCTATTTCCTGTGGATCAATAATAGACTGGTATTACCTGTGAACCAATAATGGACTGGTATTACCTGTTGACCAATAATGGCTAGTATTACCTGTGGAAAAATAATTGGCTAGCATTACCTGTGGACCAATAATGGATTGGTATCACATGTGAAACAAAAATGGACTGGTATTACCTGTGGACCAATAATGGACTAGTATTACATTTGAACCAATAAGGGGCTGGTTTTACCTGTGGACCAATAATGGACTGGTATTACCTGAGGACCGTTAATAGACTGGTATAACCTGTGTACCAAAAGTGGACTGCTATTACCTGTGAACCAATAATGGATTGGTATTACCTGTAGACCAATAATGGACTGGTATTATATGTGAACCAATAATGGACTGGTATTACCTGTAGACCAATAATGGATTGGTATTACCTGTGAACCAATATTGGATTGGTATTACCTGTGAATCAATAATGGATTGGTATACCTGTGAACCAATAATAGACTAGTATCACCCGTGGACCAAATGGACTGCTATTACCTGTGGTCCAATAATGGGCTGTTATACTTGTGAAACAATAATGGCCTTGTATCACCTGTGGATCAATAATGGGCTAGTATTACCTGTTGACCAATAATGGACTGGTATTACCTGTGAACCAATAATGGACTAGTATTAATTGTGAACAAATAATGGGCTGGTATTACCTGTGGACCAATAATGGACTGGTATTACCTGAGGACCGTTAACAGACTGATATTACCTGTGGACCAAAAGTGGACTGCTATTACCTGTGAACCAATAATGGATTGGTATTACCTGTAGACCAATAATGGATTGGTATTACCTGTGAACCAATAATGGATTGGTATTACCTGTGAACCAATAATGGATTGGTATTACCTGTAGACCAATAATGGATATTATAACCTGTGGACCAATAATGGGCTAGCATTACCTGTGGAACAATAATGGATTGTTAGCACATGTGAACCAAAATGAACTGGTATTAACTGTGAGCCAATAATGGACTAGTATTACCTGTGACCAATAATGGGCTGGTATTACATGTGGTCCTATAATGACTTGGCATTACCTGTGGACCAATAATGGATTGGAATTACCTGTGTTCCATTAATGGGCTGGTATACCTGTGAACCAATAATGGCCTTGTATCACCTGTGGATCAATAATGAACTGGTGTTACCTGTGGACCAATATTGGACTGGTATTACCTGTACTGTAGACCAATAATGGCTAATATTACCCGTGGACCAATAATGGGCTAGCATTACCTGTGGACCAATAATGGAACAGTATTACCTGTGAACCAAAAAATGGACAGGTATTACATGTGAACCAATATTGGACTAGTATTACCTGTGAATCAATAATAGGCTGGTATTACCTGTGGACCAATAATGGATTGGTATTACGTGTGAACCAATATTTGATTGGTATTACCTGTGAACCAATAATGGATTGGTATACCTGTGAACCAATAATGGACTGAAATTACCTGTTGACCCATAGTAGACTGGTATCACCCGTGGATCAATAATGGGCTAGTATTACCTGTGTACCAATAATGGACTGGTATTACCTGTGAACCAATAATGGGCTAGTATTACCTGTGAACAAATAATGGGCTGGTAGTACCTGTGGACCAATAATGGACTGGTATACCTGTGAACCAATAATGGATTGGTATTACATGTGGTCCAATAATAGACTAGTATCACCCGTGGACTAACCATGGGCTGGTATAACCTGTGGACCAATAATGGACTGGTATACCTGTGAATCAATAATGGATTGGTATTACCTGTTTCCCAAAAATGGGCTGTTATCACCTGTGGATCAACAATGGGCTAGTATTACCTGTGGACCAATAATGGATTGGTATCACCTGTGAACCAAAAATTAACTGGTATTAACTGTGAGCCAATAATGGATTGGTATTACCTGTGAACCAATAATATATTGGTATTACCTGTGAACCAATAATGGATTGGTATTACCTGTAGACCAATAATGGATATTATTACCTGTGGACCAATAATGGGCTAGCATTACCTGTGGAACAATAATGGATTGGTATAAGCTGTGAACCAAAAATTATCTGGTATTAACTGTGAGACAATAATGGACTAGCGAACCAAAAAATGGACTGGCATTACCTGTGAACCAATAATGGACTTGTATTACCTGTGAACCAATAATGGGCTGGTATTACCTGTGGACCAATAATGGACTGGTATTACCTGAGGACCGTTAACAGACTGGTATTACATGTGAACCAATAATGGATTGGTATTACCTGTGAACCAATAATGGATTGGTATTACATGTGAACAAATAATGGACTGGTATTACCTGTGGACCAGAGGTGGACTGCTATTTCCTGTGGATCAATAATAGACTGGTATTGCCTGTTGACCAATAATGGCTAGTATTACCTGTGAACCAATAATTGGCGAGCATTACCTGTGGACCAATAATGGATTGATATTACCTGTGAACCAAAAAATGGACTGGTATTACCTGTGAACCAATAATGGACTAGTATTACATTTGAACCAATAAGGGGCTGGTTTTACCTGTGGACCAATAATGGACTGGTATTACATGAGGACCGTTGACCAATAAGAGACTGGTATCACCCGTGGACAAATCATGGGCTGGTATTACCTGTGGACCAATAATGGACTGGTATACCTGTGAATCAATAATGAATTGGTATTACCTGTGGTCCAAGAATAGACTGGTATCACCCGTGGACTAATCATGGGCTGGTATTACCTGTGGACCAATAATGGACTGGTATACCTGTGAATCAATAATGGATTGGTATTACCTGTGGAACAAAAATGGGCTGTTATACGTGAGAACCAATAACGGCCTTGTATCACCTGTGGATCAACAATGGGCTAGTATTACCTGTGGACCAATAATGAACTGGTATTACCTGTGAACCAATAATGAACTGGTATTACCTGCACTGTAGACCAATAATGGCTAATATTACCTGTGGAAAATAATGGGCTAGCATTACCTGTGGACCAATAATGGATTGGTATTACCTGCGATCCAAAAAATGGACTGGTATTACCTGTGAACCAATAATGGACTAGTATTACCTGTGAACCAATAATGGGCTGGTATTACCTGTGGACCAATAATGGACTGATGTACCTGTGAATCAATAATGGATTGGTATTACCTGTGGTCCAAAAATGGTCTGTTATACCTGTGAACCAATAACGGCCTTGTATCACCTGTGGATCAACAATGGGCTAGTATTACCTGTGGACCAATAATGCACTGGTATTACCTGTACTGTAGACCAATAATGGCTAATATTACCTGTGGACCAATAATGGGCTAGCATTACCTGTGGACCAATAATGGATTGGTGTTACCTGTGAACCAATAATCGATTGGTATTACCTGTGAACCAATTATGCATTGGTATTACCTGTAGACCAATAATGGATATTATTACCTGTGGTCCAATAATGGGCTAGCATTACCTGTGGAACAATAATGGATTGGTATAACCTGTGAACCAAAAATTAACTGGTATTAACTGTGAGCCAATAATGGACCAGCAAACCAAAAACTGGACTGGTATTACCTGTGAACCAATAATGGACTAGTATTACCTGTGAACCAATAATGGGCTGGTATTACCTGTGGACCAATAATGGACTGGTATTACCTGAGGACCGTTAACAGACTGGTATTACATGTGGACCAAAAGTGGACTGCTGTTACCTGTGAACCAATAATGGATTGGTATTACATGTGAACCAATAATGGACAGGTATTACCTGTTGACCAATAATGGATTGGTATTACCTGTGAACGATTATTTGATTGGTATTACCTGTGAACCAATAATGGATTTTTATACCTGTGAACCAATAATGGACTGAAATTACCTGTTGACCAATAGTAGACTGGTATCACCCGTGGACCAAATGGACTGCTATCACCTGTTGATCAATAATGGGCTAGTATTACCTGTGTACCAATAATGGACTGGTATTACCTGTGAACCAATAATGGGCTGGTATTACCTGTGGACCAATAATGGACTGGTATTACCTGAGGACCATTAACAGACTAGTATTTCCTATGGACCAAAAGTGGACTGCTATTACCTGTGAACCAATAATGGATTGGTATTACCTGTAGACCAATAATGGATTGGTATTACCTGCGAACCAATAATGGATTTGTATTGCCTGTAGACCAATAATGGATATTATTACCTGTGGACCAATAATGGCTAGCATTACCTGTGGAACCATAATGGATTGGTATCACCTGTGAACCAAAAATGAACTGGTATTACCTGTGACCAATAATGGGCTGGTATTACATGTGGTCCTATAACGACCTGGCATTACCTGTGGACCAATAATGGCCTGGTATTACCTGTGGACTAATAATGGCCTGGCTTTACCTGTGGATCAATAATAGACTAGTATTACCTGTGGACCAATAATGGGCTGGAGTTACCTGTTGACCAATAATGGATTGGTATTACCTGTGACCCAATATTGGATTGGTATTACCTGTGAAGCAATAATGGATTGGTATTACCTGTGAACCAATAATGCGTTGGTATTACCTGTGAACAAATAATGGGCTGGTATCACCCGTGGACTAATCATGGGCTGGTATTACCTGTGGACCAATAATGGACTGGTATACCTGTGAATCAATAATGGATTGGTATTACCTGTGGTCCAAAAATGGGCTGTTACTCCTGTGAACCAATAACGGCCTTGTATCACCTGTGGATCAACAATGGGCTAGTATTACCTGTGGACCAATAATGCACTGGTATTACCTGTACTGTAGACCAATAATGGCTAATATTACCTGTGGACCAATAATGGGCTAGCATTACCTGTGGACCAATAATGGATTGGTATTACCTGTGAACCAATAATCGATTGGTATTACCTGTGAACCAATAATGCATTGGTATTACCTGTAGACCAATAATGGATATTATTACCTGTGGACCAATAATCTGCTAGCATTACCTGTGGAACAATAATGGATTGGTATCACCTGTGAACCAAAAATTAACTGGTATTAACTGTGAGCCAATAATGGATTGGTATTACCTGTGAACCAATAATGGATTGGTATTACCTGTGAACCAATAATGGATTGGTATTACCTGTAGACCAATAATGGATATTATTACCTGTGGACCAATAATGGGCTAGAATTACCTGTGGAACAATAATGGATTGGTATAACCTGTGAACCAAAAATTAACTGGTATTAACTGTGAGCCAATAATGGACTAGCGAACCAAAAACTGGACTGGTATTACCTGTGAACCAATAATGGACTATTATTACCTGTGAACCAATAATGGGCTGGTATTACCTGTGGACCAATAATGGACTGGTATTACCTGAGGACCGTTAACAGACTGGTATTACATGTGGACCAAAAGTGGACTGCTATTACCTGTGAACCAATAATGGATTGGTATTACATGTGAACCAATAATGGACTAGTATTACCTGTGGGCCAGAGGTGGACTGCTATTTCCTGTGGATCAATAATAGACTGGTATTACCTGTGAACCAATAATGGACTGGTATTACCTATTGACCAATAATGGCTAGTATTACATGTGGACCAATAATTGGCTAGCATTACCTGTGGACCAATAATGGATTGGTATCACCAGTGAACCAAAAATTAACTGGTATTAACTGTGAGCCAATAATGGATTGGTATTACCTGTGAACCAATAATGGATTGGTATTACCTGTAGACTAATAATGGACTGGTTTTACATGTGGACCAATAATGGGCTAGCATTACCTGTGGACCAATAATGGATTGGTATTACCTGTGAACCAATAATCGATTGGTATTACCTGTGAACCAATAATGCATTGGTATTACCTGTAGACCAATAATGGATATTATTACCTGTGGACCAATAATCTGCTAGCATTACCTGTGGAACAATAATGGATTGGTATCACCTGTGAACCAAAAATTAACTGGTATTAACTGTGAGCCAATAATGGATTGGTATTACCTGTGAACCAATAATGGATTGGTATTACCTGTGAACCAATAATGGATTGGTATTACCTGTAGACCAATAATGGATATTATTACCTGTGGACCAATAATGGGCTAGAATTACCTGTGGAACAATAATGGATTGGTATAACCTGTGAACCAAAAATTAACTGGTATTAACTGTGAGCCAATAATGGACTAGCGAACCAAAAACTGGACTGGTATTACCTGTGAACCAATAATGGACTAGTATTACCTGTGAACCAATAATGGGCTGGTATTACCTGTGGACCAATAATGGACTGGTATTACCTGAGGACCGTTAACAGACTGGTTTTACATGTGGACCAAAAGTGGACTGCTATTACCTGTGAACCAATAATGGATTGGTATTACATGTGAACCAATAATGGACTGGTATTACCTGTGGGCCAGAGGTGGACTGCTATTTCCTGTGGATCAATAATAGACTGGTATTACCTGTGAACCAATAATGGACTGGTATTACCTATTGACCAATAATGGCTAGTATTACATGTGGACCAATAATTGGCTAGCATTACCTGTGGACCAATAATGGATTGGTATCACCTGTGAACCAAAAATTAACTGGTATTAACTGTGAGCCAATAATGGATTGGTATTACCTGTGAACCAATAATGGATTGGTATTACCTGTAGACTAATAATGGACTGGTTTTACATGTGAACCAATAATGGACTGGTATTACCTGTAGACCAATAATGGATTGGTATTACCTGTGACCCAATATTGGATTGGTATTACCTGTGAAGCAATAATGGATTGGTATACCTGTGAACCAATAATAGACTAGTATCACCCGTGGACCAAATGGACTGATATTACCTGTGGTCCAATAATGGGCTGTTATACTTGTGAACCAATAATGGCCTTGTATCACCTGTGGATCAATAATGGGCTAGTATTACCTGTTGACCAATAATGGACTGGTATTACCTGTGAACCAATAATGGACAAGTATTGATTGTGAACAAATAATGGGCTGGTATTACCTGTGGACCAATAATGGACTGGTATTACCTGAGGACCGTTAACAGACTGATATTACCTGTGGACCAAAAGTGGACTGCTATTACTGTGAACCAATAATGGATTGGTATTACCTGTAGACCAATAATGGATTGGTATTACCTGTGAACCAATAATGGATTGGTATTACCTGTGAACCAATAATGGATTGGTATTACCTGTAGACCAATAATGGATATTATTACCTGTGGACCAATAATGGGCTAGCATTACCTGTGGAACAATAATGGATTGGTAGCACATGTGAACCAAAATGAACTGGTATTAACTGTGAGCCAATAATGGACTTGTATTACCTGTGAACCAATAATGGATTTTTATTACCTGTAGACCAATAATGGATATTATTACCTGTGGACCAATAATGGGCTAGCATTACCTGTGGAACAATAATGGATTGGTATAAGCTGTGAACCAAAAATTATCTGGTATTAACTGTGAGACAATAATGGACTAGCGAACCAAAAAATGGACTGGTATTACCTGTGAACCAATAATGGACTTGTATTACCTGTGAACCAATAATGGGCTGGTATTACCTGTGGACCAATAATGGACTGGTATTACCTGAGGACCGTTAATAGACTGGTATTACATGTGGACCAAAAGTGGACTGCTATTACCTGTGAACCAATAATGGATTGGTATTACCTGTGAACCAATAATGGATTGGTATTACATGTGAACAAATAATGGACTGGTATTACCTGTGGACCAGAGGTGGACTGGTATTACCTGTTGACCAATAATGGCTAGTATTACCTGTGGACCAATAATTGGCGAGCATTACCTGTGGACCAATAATGGATTGATATTACCTGTGAACCAAAAAATGGACTGGTATTACCTGTGAACCAATAATGGACTAGTATTACATTTGAACCAATAAGGGGCTGGTTTTACCTGTGGACCAATAATGGACTGGTATTACATGAGGACCGTTGACCAATAAGAGACTGGTATCACCCGTGGACAAATCATGGGCTGGTATTACCTGTGGACCAATAATGGACTGGTATACCTGTGAATCAATAATGAATTGGTATTACCTGTGGTCCAAGAATAGACTGGTATCACCCGTGGACTAATCATGGGCTGGTATTACCTGTGGACCAATAATGGACTGGTATACCTGTGAATCAATAATGGATTGGTATTACCTGTGGAACAAAAATGGGCTGTTATACCTGAGAACCAATAACGGCCTTGTATCACCTGTGGATCAACAATGGGCTAGTATTACCTGTGGACCAATAATGAACTGGTATTACCTGTGAACCAATAATGAACTGGTATTACCTGCACTGTAGACAAATAATGGCTAATATTACCTGTGGAAAATAATGGGCTAGCATTACCTGTGGACCAATAATGGATTGGTATTACCTGCGATCCAAAAAATGGACTGGTATTACCTGTGAACCAATAATGGACTAGTATTACCTGTGAACCAATAATGGGCTGGTATTACCTGTGGACCAATAATGGACTGGTTTTACCTGAGGACCGTTAACAGACTGGTATTACCTGTGGACCAAAAGTGGACTGCTATTACCTGTGAACCAATAATGTATTTGTATTACGTGTAGACCATTAATGGATTGGTATTACCTGTGAACCAATAATGGATTGGTATTACCTGTGAACCAATAATGGATTGGTATTACGTGTGAACCAATAATGGATTGGTATTTCCTGTGAACCAATAATGGACTGGTATTACCTGTGGACCAGAGGTGGACTGCTATTTCCTGTGGATCAATATTAGACTGGTATTACCTGTGAACCAATAATGGAATGGTATTACCTGTAGACCAATAATGGCTAGTATTACTTGTGAAACAATAATTGGCTAGCATTACCTGTGTACCAATAATGGATTGATATTACCTGTGAACCAAAAAATGGTCTGGTATTACATGTGAACCAATAATGGACTAGTATTACCTGTGAACCAATAATGTGCTGGTTTTACATGTGGACCAATAATGGACTGTTATTACCTGAGGACCGTTAACAGACTGGTATTACCTGTGGACTAAAAGTGGACTGCTATTACCTGTGAACCAATAATGGATTTGTATTACCTGAATACCAATAATGGATTGGTATTACCTGTGAACCAGTAATGGATTGGTATTACCTGTGAACCAATAATGGATTGGTATTACCTGTGAACCAATTATAGACTGGTATTACCTGTGGACCAGAGGTGGACTGCTATTTTCTGTGGATCAATTATAAACTGGTATTACTTATGAACCAATAATGGACTGGTATTACCTGTAGAATAATAATGGCTAGTATTACCTGTGGACCAATAATTGGTTAGCATTACCTGTGGACTAATAATGGATTGATATTACCTATGAACCAAAAAATGGACTGGTATTACCTGTGGACAAATAATGGACTGGTATTACCTGTGGACCAGAGGTGGACTGGTATTACCTGTTGACCAATAATGGCTAGTATTACCTGTGGACCAATAATTGGCGAGCATTACCTGTGGACCAATAATGGATTGATATTACCTGTGAACCAAAAAATGGACTGGTATTACCTGTGAACCAATAATGGACTAGTATTACATTTGAACCAATTAGGGGCTGGTTTTACCTGTGGACAAATAATGGACTGGTATTACATGAGGACCGTTGACCAATAAGAGACTGGTATCACCCGTGGACAAATCATGGGCTGGTATTACCTGTGGACCAATAATGGACTGGTATACCTGTGAATCAATAATGAATTGGTATTACCTGTGGTCCAATAATAGACTGGTATCACCCGTGGACTAATCATGGGCTGGTATTACCTGTGGACCAATAATGGACTGGTATACCTGTGAATCAATAATGGATTGGTATTACCTGTGGAACAAAAATGGGCTGTTATACCTGAGAACCAATAACGGCCTTGTATCACCTGTGGATCAACAATGGGCTAGTATTACCTGTGGACCAATAATGAACTGGTATTACCTGTGAACCAATAATGAACTGGTATTACCTGCACTGTAGACCAATAATGGCTAATATTACCTGTGGAAAATAATGGGCTAGCATTACCTGTGGACCAATAATGGATTGGTATTACCTGCGATCCAAAAAATGGACTGGTATTACCTGTGAACCAATAATGGACTAGTATTACCTGTGAACCAATAATGGGCTGGTATTTCCTGTGGACCATTAATGGACGGGTATTACCTGAGGACCGTTAACAGACTGGTATTACCTGTGGACCAAAAGTGGACTGCTATTACCTGTGAACCAATAATGTATTTGTATTACGTGTATACCATTAATGGATTGGTATTACCTGTGAACCAATAATGGATTGGTATTACCTGTGAACCAATAATGGATTGGTATTACCTGTGAACCAATAATGGATTGGTATTTCCTGTGAACCAATAATGGACTGGTATTACTTGTGAAACAATAATTGGCTAGCATTACCTGTGTACCAATAATGGATTGATATTACCTGTGAACCAAAAAATGGTCTGGTATTACATGTGAACCAATAATGGACTAGTATTACCTGTGAACCAATAATGTGCTGCTTTTACACGTGGACCAATAATGGACTGGTATTACCTGAGGACCGTTAACAGACTGCTATTACCTGTGAACCAATATTGGATTTGTATTACCTGAATACCAATAATGGATTGGTATTACCTGTGAACCAGTAATGGATTGGTATTACCTGTGAACCAATAATGGATTTGTATTATCTGTGAACCAATTATAGACTGGTATTACCTGTGGACCAGAGGTGGACTGCTATTTTCTGTGGATCAATTATAAACTGGTATTACTTGTGAACCAATAATGGACTGGTATTACCTGTAGAATAATAATGGCTAGTATTACCTGTGGACCAATAATTGGTTAGCATTACCTGTGGACTAATAATGGATTGATATTACCTATGAACCAACAAATGGACTGGTATTACCTGTGGACCAATAATGGACTGGTATTACCTGAGGACCGTTAACAGACTGGTATAACCTGTGTACCAAAAGTGGACTGCTATTACCTGTGAACCAATAATGGATTGGTATTACTTGTAGACACATAATGGATTGGTATTACCTGTGAACCAATAATGAATTGGTATTATCTGTAGACCAATAATGAATTGGTATTACCTGTGAACCAATATTGGATTGGTATTACCTGTGAACCAATAATGGATTGGTATTACCTGTGAACCAATAATGGACTGGTATTACCGGGGACCGTTAACAGAATGGTATTACCTGTGGACCAAAAGTGGACTGCTATTACCTGTGAACCAATAATGGATTGGTATTACCTGTTGACCAATAATGGATTGGTATTACCTGTGAACCGATAATGTACTGGTATTTCCTGTGAACCAATAATGGATTGGTATTACCTGTAGACCAATAATGGATATTATTACCTGTGGACCAATAATGGGCTAGCATTACCTGTGGAACAATAATGGATTGGTAGCACCTGTGAACCAAAAATGAACTGGTATTAACTGTGAGCCAATAATGGACTAGTATTACCTATGACCAATAATGGGCTGGTATTACCTGTGGTCCTATAATGACTTGGCCTAACCTGTGGACCAATAACGGCCTGGTATTACCTGTGGACCAATAATGGCCTGGCATTACCTGTGGATCAATAATAGACTAGTATTTCCTGTGGCCCAATAATGGGCTGGAGTTACATGTTGACCAATAAGAGACTGGTATCACCAGTGGACAAATCATGGGCTGGTATTACCTGTGGACCAATAATGCACTGGTATACCTGTGAATCAATATTGGATTGGTATTACCTGTGGTCCAATAATAGACTGGTATCACCCGTACACTACTCATGGGCTGGTATTACCTGTGGACCAATAATGGACTGGTATACCTGTGAATCAATAATGGATTGGTATTACCTGTGGTCCAAAAATGGGCTGTTATACCTGAGAACCATTAACGGCCTTGTATCACCTGTGGATGAACAATGGACTACTATTGCCTGTGGACCAATAATGAACTGGTATTACCTGTGAACCAATAATGAACTGGTATTACCTGCACTGTAGACCAATAATGGCTAATATTACCTGTGGAAAATAATGGGCTAGCATTACCTGTGGACCAATAATGGACTGGTATTACCTGAGGACCGTTAACAGACTGGTATTACCTGTGGACCAAAAGTGGACTGCTATTACCTGTAAACCAATAATGTATTTCTATTACGTGTAGACCATTAATGGATTGGTATTACCTGTGAACCAATAATGGATTGGTATTACCTGTGAACCAATAATGGATTGGTATTACCTGTGAACCAATAATGGACTGGTATTACCTGTGGACCAGAGGTGGACTGCTATTTCCTGTGGATCAATAATAGACTGGTATTACCTGTGAACCAATAATGGACTGGTATTACCTGCACTATAGACCAATAATGGCTAATATTACCTGTGGAAAATAATGGGCTAGCATTACCTGTGGACCAATAATGGACTGGTATTACCTGAGGACCGTTAACAGACTGGTATTACCTGTGGACCAAAAGTGGACTGCTATTACCTGTAAACCAATAATGTATTTCTATTACGTGTAGACCATTAATGGATTGGTATTACCTGTGAACCAATAATGGATTGGTATTACCTGTGAACTAATAATGGATTGGTATTACCTGTGAACCAATTATGGATTGGTATTACCTGTGAACCAATAATGGACTGGTATTACCTGTGGACCAGAAGTGGACTGCTATTTCCTGTGGATCAATAATAGACTGGTATTACCTGTGAACCAATAATGGACTGGTATTACCTGTAGACCAATAATGGCTAGTTTTACTTGTGAAACAATAATTGGCTAGCATTACCTGTGTACCAATAATGGATTGATATTACCTGTGAACCAAAAAATGGTCTGGTATTACATGTGAACCAATAATGGACTAGTATTACCTGTGAACCAATAATGTGCTGGTTTTACCTGTGGACCAATAATGGACTGGTATTTCCTGAGGACCGTTAACAGACTGGTATAAACTGTGTACCAAAAGTGGACTGCTATTACCTTTGAATCAATAATGGATTGGTATTACCTGTAGACACATAATGGATTGGTATTATCTGTGAACCAATAATGGATTGGCATTACCTGTAGACCAATAATGGATTGGTATTACGTGTGAACCAATAATGGACTGTATTACCTGTAGGCCAGTAATGGCCTGATATCACCAGTGGACCAATAATGGACTGCTATTGGACTGATATTCTATGCGGACCAATAATGAGGCTGGTATTACCTGTATACCAATAATGGACTGGTGTTACCTGTGGGCCAATAATGGACTTGTATTACCTGTGGGCCAATAATGGCCTGATATCACCAGTGGGCCATTAATGGACTAGTATTACCTATGGGCCAATAATGGCCTGATATCACCTGTGGACCAATAATAGGGTGGTATTACCTGTAGTCCAATAATAGACTGGTTTTACCTGTGGACCAATAATGGCCTGATATCACCAGTGGGCCAATAATGGACTAGTATTACCTGTGGGCCAATAATGGCCTGATATTACCAGTGGACCAATAATGGACTGCTATTGGACTGGTATTCTATGTGGACCAATCATGGGGTGGTATTACCTGTAGACCAATAATGGACTGGTATTACCTGTGGGCCAATAATGGCCTGATATCACCAGTGGACCAATAATGGTCTGGTATTCTACGTGGACCAATAATGGGGTGATATTACCTGTAGACCAATAATGGACTGGTATTACCTGTGGGCCAATAATGGCCTGATATCCCCAGTGGACCAATAATGGACTGCTCTTGGACTGGTATTCTATGTGGACCAATAGTCGGGTGGTATTACTTGTAGACCGATAATGATCTGGTATTACCTGTGGGCCAATAATGGAATAGTATTACCTGTGGGCCAATAATGGCCTGATATCACCAGTGGACCAATAATGGACTGCTCTTGGACTGGTATTTTATGTGGACCAATAATGGGGTGGTATTACTTGTAGACCAATAATGGACTTGTATTACCTGTGGGCCAATAATGGCATGGTATCATCACAGGGCCAATAATGGACTAGTATTACCTGTGGGAGAATAATGGCCTGATATCACCAGTGGACCAATAATGGACTGCTCTTGGACTGGTATTCTATGTGGACCAATAATGGGGTGGTATTACTTGTAGACAAATAATGGACTGGTATTACCTGTGGGCCAATAATGGACTTGTATTACCTGTGGGCCAATAATGGCCTGATATCACCAGTGGGCCAATAATGGACTAGTATTACCTGTCGGCCAATAATGGACTTGTATTACCTGTGGGCCAATAATGGATTGCTATTACCTGTGAACCAATAATGGATTTGTATTACCTGAAGACCAATAATGGATTGGTATTACCTGTGAACCAGTAATGGATTGGTATTACCTGTGAACCAATAATGGATTGGTATTACCTGTGAACCAATAATAGACTGGTATTACCTGTGGACCAGAGGTGGACTGCTATTTCCTGTGGATCAATAATAGACTGGTATTGCCTGTGAACCAATAATGGACTGGTATTACCTGTAGACCGATAATGGCTAGTATTACTTGTGAAACAATAATTGGCTAGCATTACCTGTGTACCAATAATGGATTGATATTACCTGTGAACCAAATAATGGTCTGGTATTACATGTGAACCAATAATGGACTAGTATTACCTGTGAACTAATAATGTGCTGGTTTTACCTGTGGACCAATAATGGGCTGAAGTTACCTGTTGACCAATATTGGCCTGGTATTTCCTGAGGACCGTTAACAGACTGGTATAACCTGTGTACCGAAAGCGGACTGCTATTACCTGTGAATCAATAATGGATTGGTATTACCTGTAGACACATAATGCATTGGTATTATCTGTGAACCAATAATGGATTGGCATTACCTGTAGACCAATAATGGATTGGTATTACCTATGAACCAATAATGGATTGGTATTACCTGTGAACCAATAATGGACTGGTATTACCCGAGGACCATTAACAGACTGGTATTAACTGTAGACCAAAAGCGGACTGCTATTACCTGTGAACCAATAATGGATTGGTATTACCGTAGAACAATAATGGACTGGTATTACATGTGAACCAATAATGGACTGTATTACATGTGGGCCAGTAATGGCCTGATATCACCAGTGGGCCAATAATGGACTAGTATTACCTATGGGCCAATAATGGCCTGATATCACCTGTGGACCAATAATGGGGTGGTATTACCTGTAGACCAATAATGGAGTGGTATTACCTGTAGTCCAATAATAGACTGGTTTTACCTGTGGACCAATAATGGCCTGATATCACCAGTGGGCCAATAATGGACTAGTATTACCTGTCGGCCAATAATGGACTTTTATTACCTGTGGGCCAATGATGGCCTGATATCACCTGTGGACCAATAATGGGGTGGTATTACCTGTAGTCGAATAATGGACTGGTATTACCTGTAGAGCAATAACAGACTGGTGTTACCTGTGGACCAATAATGGACTAGTATTACCTGTGAACCAATAATGGGCTGGTATTACATGTGGACCAATAATGGACTGGTATTACCTGAGGACCGTTAACAGACTGGTATAACCTGTGGACTAAATGTGGACTGCAATTACCTGTGAACCAATAATGGATTGATATTATGTGAAGACCAATAATAGATTGGTATTACCTGTGAACCAATAATGGAATGGTATTACCTGTGAACCAATAATGGATTTGTATTACCTGAAGACCAATAATAGATTGGTATTACCTGTGAACCAGTAATGGATTGGTATTACCTGTGAACCAATAATGGATTGGTATTACCTGTGAACCAATAATAGACTGGTATTACCTGTGGACCAGAGGTGGACTGCTATTTCCTGTGGATCAATAATAGACTGGTATTACCTGTGATTCAATAATGGACTGGTATTGCCTGTAGACCGATAATGGCTAGTATTACTTGTGAAACAATAATTGGCTAGCATTACCTGTGTACCAATAATGGATTGATATTACCCTTGAACCAACAAATGGTCTGGTATTACATGTGAACCAATAATGGACTAGTATTACCTGTGAACCAATAATGTGCTGGTTTTACCTGTGGACCAATAATGGGCTGGAGTTACCTGTTGACCAATATTGGCCTGGTATTTCCTGAGGACCGTTAACAGACTGGTATAACCTGTGTACCAAAAGTGGACTGCTATTACCTGTGAATCAATAATGGATTGGTATTACCTGTAGACACATAATGGATTGGTATTATCTGTGAACCAATAATGGATTGGCATTACCTGTAGACCAATAATGGATTGGTATTACCTGTAAACCAATAATGGATTGGTATTGCCTGTGAACCAATAATGGACTGGTATTACCCGAGGACGGTTAACAGACTGGTATTAACTGTGGACCAAAAGTGGACTGCTATTACCTGTGAACCAATAATGGATTGGTATTACCGTAGAACAATAATGGACTGGTATTACATGTGAACCAATAATGGACTGTATTACATGTGGGCCAGTAATGGCCTGATATCACCAGTGGACCAATAATGGACTGCTATTGGACTGGTATTCTATGCGGACCAATAATAAGGCTGGTATTACCTGTATACCAATAATGGACTGGTGTTACCTGTGGGCCAATAATGGACTTGTATTAAATGTGGGCCAATAATGGCCTGATATCACCAGTGGGCCAATAATGGACTAGTATTACCTGTGGGCCAATAATGGCCTGATATCACCAGTGGACCAATAATGGACTGCTCTTAGACTGGTATTCTATGTGGACCAATAATGGGGTGGTATTACTTGTAGACCAATAATGGTCTGGTATTACCTGTGGGCCAATAATGGACTAGTATTACCTGTGGGCCAATAATGGCCTAATATCACCTGTGGACCAATAATGGGGTGGTATTACCTGTAGACCAATAATGGAGTGGTATTACCTGTAGTCCAATAATAGACTGGTTTTACCTGTGGACCAATAATGGCCTGATATCACCAGTGGGCCAATAATGGACTAGTATTACCTGTCGGCCAATAATGGACTTTTATTACCTGTGGGCCAATAATGGCCTGATATCACCTGTGGACCAATAATGGGGTGGTATTACCTGTAGTCGAATAATGGACTGGTATTACCTGTAGAGCAATAACAGACTGGTGTTACCTGTGGACCAATAATGGACTAGTATTACCAGTGAACCAATAATGGGCTGGTATTACATGTGGACCAATAATGGACTGGTATTACCTGAGGACCGTTAACAGACTGGTATAACCTGTGGACCAAATGTGGACTGCAATTACCTGTGAACCAATAATGGATTGATATTATGTGAAGACCAATAATAGATTGGTATTACCTGTGAACCAATAATGGAATGGTATTACCTGTGAACCAATAATGGATTTGTATTACCTGAAGACCAATAATAGATTGGTATTACCTGTGAACCAGTAATGGATTGGTATTACCTGTGAACCAATAATGGATTGGTATTACCTGTGAACCAATAATAGACTGGTATTACCTGTGGACCAGAGGTGGACTGCTATTTCCTGTGGATCAATAATAGACTGGTATTACCTGTGACTCAATAATGGACTGGTATTGCCTGTAGACCGATAATGGCTAGTATTACTTGTGAAACAATAATTGGCTAGCATTACCTGTGTACCAATAATGGATTGATATTACCCTTGAACCAACAAATGGTCTGGTATTACATGTGAACCAATAATGGACTAGTATTACCTGTGAACCAATAATGTGCTGGTTTTACCTGTGGACCAATAATGGGCTGGAGTTACCTGTTGACCAATATTGGCCTGGTATTTCCTGAGGACCGTTAACAGACTGGTATAACCTGTGTACCAAAAGTGGACTGCTATTACCTGTGAATCAATAATGGGCTGGTATTACCTGTGGACCAATAATGGACTGGTATTACCTGAGGACCGTTAACAGACTGGTATTACATGTGGACCAAAAGTGGACTGCTATTACCTGTGAACCAATAATGGATTGGTATTACATGTGAACCAATAATGGACTAGTATTACCTGTGAACCAATAATGGGCTGGTATTACATGTGGACCAATAATGGACTGGTATAACCTGTGGACCAAATGTGGACTGCAATTACCTGTGAACCAATAATGGATTGGTATTACCTGTAGACACATAATGGATTGGTATTATCTGTGAACCAATAATGGATTGGCATTACCTGTAGACCAATAATGGATTGGTATTACCTGTAAACCAATAATGGATTGGTATTGCCTGTGAACCAATAATGGACTAGTATTACCCGAGGACGGTTAACAGACTGGTATTAACTGTGGACCAAAAGTGGACTGCTATTACCTGTGAACCAATAATGGATTGGTATTACCGTAGAACAATAATGGACTGGTATTACATGTGAACCAATAATGGACTGTATTACATGTGGGCCAGTAATGGCCTGATATCACCAGTGGACCAATAATGGACTGCTATTGGACTGGTATTCTATGCGGACCAATAATAAGGCTGGTATTACCTGTATACCAATAATGGACTGGTGTTACCTGTGGGCCAATAATGGACTTGTATTAAATGTGGGCCAATAATGGCCTGATATCACCAGTGGGCCAATAATGGACTAGTATTTCCTGTGGGCCAATAATGGCCTGATATCACCAGTGGACCAATAATGGACTGCTATTGGACTGGTATTCTATGTGGACCAATAATGGGGTGGAATTACTTGTAGACCAATAATGGTCTGGTATTACCTGTGGGCCAATAATGGACTTGTATTACCTGTGGGCCAATAATGGCCTGATATCACCAGTGGGCCAATAATGGACTAGTATTACCTGTGGACCAATAATGGACTTTTATTACCTGTGGGCCAATAATGGCCTGATATCACCTGTGGACCAATAATGGGGTGGTATTACCTGTAGTCGAATAATGGACTGGTATTACCTGTAGAGCAATAACAGATTCGTGTTACCTGTGGACCAATAATGGACTGTATTACATGTGGGCCAGTAATGGCCTGATATCACCAGTGGACCAATAATGGACTGCTATTGGACTGGTATTCTATGCGGACCAATAATAAGGCTGGTATTACCTGTATACCAATAATGGACTGGTGTTACCTGTGGGCCAATAATGGACTTGTATTAAATGTGGGCCAATAATGGCCTGATATCACCAGTGGGCCAATAATGGACTAGTATTTCCTGTGGGCCAATAATGGCCTGATATCACCAGTGGACCAATAATGGACTGCTATTGGACTGGTATTCTATGTGGACCAATAATGGGGTGGAATTACTTGTAGACCAATAATGGTCTGGTATTACCTGTGGGCCAATAATGGCCTGATGTCACCAGTGGACCAATAATGGACTGGTATTTTATGTGGACCAATAATGGGGTGATATTACCTGTAGACCAATAATGGACTGGTATTACCTGTGGGCCAATAATGGCATGATATCACCAGTGGGCCAATAATGGACTGTATTACATGTGGGCCAGTAATGGCCTGATATCACCAGTGGACCAATAATGGACTGCTATTGGACTGGTATTCTATGCGGACCAATAATAAGGCTGGTATTACCTGTATACCAATAATGGACTGGTGTTACCTGTGGGCCAATAATGGACTTGTATTAAATGTGGGCCAATAATGGCCTGATATCACCAGTGGGCCAATAATGGACTAGTATTACCTGTGGGCCAATAATGGCCTGATATCACCAGTGGACCAATAATGGACTGCTCTTGGACTGGTATTCTATGTGGACCAATAATGGGGTGGTATTACTTGTAGACCAATAATGGTCTGGTATTACCTGTGGGCCAATAATGGACTAGTATTACCTGTGGGCCAATAATGGCCTGATATCACCAGTGGACCAATAATGAACTGCTCTTGGACTGGTATTCTATGTGGACCAATAATGGGGTGGTATTACCTGTACTCCAATAATGGACTGGTATTACCTGTGGGCAAATAATGGCCTGATATCACCAGTGGGCCAATAATGGAGTTGTATTACCTGTGGGCCAATAATGGCCTGATTTCACCAGTGGACCACTAATGGACTGCTCTTGGACTGGTATTCTAAGTGGACCAATAATGGGGTGGTATTACTCGTAGACCAATAATGGACTGGTATTACCTGTGGGCCATAATGGACTTGTATTACCTGTGGGCCAATAATGGCCTGATATCACCAGTGGGCCAATAATGGACTTGTATTACCTGTGGGCCAATAATGGCCTGATATCACCAGTGGACCAAAAAATGGACTGTTATTACCTGTGAACCAATAATGGACTAGTATTACCTGTGAACCAGTAATGGGCTGGTATTACCTGTGGACCAATAATGGACTGGTATTACCTGAGGACCGTTAACAGACTGGTATTACCTGTGGACCAAATGTGGACTGCTATTACCTGTGAACCAATAATGGATTGGTATTACCTGTGAAGCCATAATGGATTGGTATTACCTGTGAACCAGTAATGGATTGGTATTACCTGTGAACCAATAATGGACTGGTATTACCTGTGGACCAGAGGTGGACTGCTATTTCCTGTGGATCATCAATAGACTGGTATTACCTGTGAACCAATAATTGGCTAGCATTACCTGTGGACCAATAATGGATTGATATTATCTGTGAACCAAAAAATGGACTGGTATTACCTGTGAACCAATAATGGACTAGTATTACCTGTGAACCAATAATGGGCTAGTTTTACCTGTGGACCAATAATGGACTGGTATTACCTGAGGACCGTTAACAGACTGGTATAACCTGTGTATCAAAAGTGGACTGCTGTTACATGTGATTCAATAATGGATTGGTATTACCTGTAGAGACATAATGGATTGGTATTACCTGTGAAGCAATAATGGATTGGTATTACCTGTAGACCAATAATGGATTGTTATTACCTGTGAACCAATAATGGACTGGTATTACCCGGGGACCGTTAACAGACTGGTATTATCTGTGGACCAAAAGTGGACTGGTATTACCTGTGAGTCAGTAATAGCCTGCTATTACCTGTGGGTCAATAATGGGCTGGTATATCTGTGGTCCAGTAATGGGCTGGTATTACCTGTAGACCAATAATGGGCTGGTATTACCTGTGCATCAATAATGGGCTGGTATTACCTGTGAACCAATTATGAACTAGTATTACCTGTGGACCAATAATGGACTTGAATTACCTGTGGGCTAATAATGGGCTGCTATTACCTGTGGGCCAATAATGGACTGGTATTATCTGTGGACAAGTAATGAACTGGTATTTCATGTGAGAAAATAATGGACCAGTATTACCTGTGGACCAATAGTGGACTGGTATTCCATGGGGACCAATAATGAACTGGTTTTACCAGTGGACTAATAATGAAATGGTATTCCATGTGGACAAATAATGGACTAGCATTACCTGTGAACCAATAGTGGACTGGTATTACCTGTGGGCCAGTAATGGCCTGGTATTACCTGTTGAACAAAAGTGGACTGATATTACATGAGGACGGTTAACGGACTGGTATTACCTGTGGACCAGAAGTGGACTGCTATGTCCTGTGGACCAATAATGGACTGGTATTACCTGTGAACCAATAATGGACTGGTATTACCTGTGAGCCAGTAATAGCCTGCTATTACCTGTGGGTCAATAATGGGCTGGTATATCTGTGGTCCAGTAATTGGCTGGTATTACCTGTAGACCAATAATGGGCTGGTATTACCTGTGGATCAATAATGGGCTGGTATTACCTGTAAACCAATTATGAACTGGTATTACCTGTGGACCAATAATGGACTTGAATTACCTGTGGGCTAATAATGGGCTGATATTACCTGTGGGCCAATAATGGACTGGTATTATCTGTGGACATGTAATGAACTGGTATTTCATGTGGGAAAATAATGGACCAGTATTACCTGTGGACCAATAGTGGACTGGTATTCCATGGGGACCAATAATGAACTGGTTTTACCAGTGGACTAATAATGAAATGGTATTCCCTGTGGACAAATAATGGACTGGTATTACCTGTGAACCAATAGTGGACTGGTATTTCCTGTGGACCAATAATGAACTGGTATTCTATGTCGACAAATAATGGACTAGTATTTCCTGTGGACCAATAATGGCCTGATATCACCTGTAGACCAATAATGGACTGGTATTACCTATGGACCAATAATGAAATGGTATTCCATGTGAACAAATCATGAACTAGTATCACCTGTGGACCAATAGTGGACTGGTATTACCTGAGGAACGTTAACAGACTGGTATTACCTGTGGACCAAAAGTGGACTGCTATTACCTGTGAACCAATAATGGATTGGTATTACATGTGAACCAATAATGGACTAGTATTACCTGTGGGCCAGAGGTGGACTGGTATTACCTGAGGACCAATAATGGACTGGTATTACCTGAGGACCGTTAACAGACTGGTATTACATGTGGACCAAAAGTGGACTGCTGTTACCTGTGAACCAATAATGGATTGGTATTACATGTGAACCAATAATGGACAGGTATTACCTGTTGACCAATAATGGATTGGTATTACCTGTGAACGATTATTTGATTGGTATTACCTGTGAACCAATAATGGATTTTTATACCTGTGAACCAATAATGGACTGAAATTACCTGTTGACCAATAGTAGACTGGTATCACCCGTGGACCAAATGGACTGCTATCACCTGTTGATCAATAATGGGCTAGTATTACCTGTGTACCAATAATGGACTGGTATTACCTGTGAACCAATAATGGGCTGGTATTACCTGTGGACCAATAATGGACTGGTATTACCTGAGGACCATTAACAGACTAGTATTTCCTATGGACCAAAAGTGGACTGCTATTACCTGTGAACCAATAATGGATTGGTATTACCTGTAGACCAATAATGGATTGGTATTACCTGCGAACCAATAATGGATTTGTATTGCCTGTAGACCAATAATGGATATTATTACCTGTGGACCAATAATGGCTAGCATTACCTGTGGAACCATAATGGATTGGTATCACCTGTGAACCAAAAATGAACTGGTATTACCTGTGACCAATAATGGGCTGGTATTACATGTGGTCCTATAACGACCTGGCATTACCTGTGGACCAATAATGGCCTGGTATTACCTGTGGACTAATAATGGCCTGGCTTTACCTGTGGATCAATAATAGACTAGTATTACCTGTGGACCAATAATGGGCTGGAGTTACCTGTTGACCAATAATGGATTGGTATTACCTGTGACCCAATATTGGATTGGTATTACCTGTGAAGCAATAATGGATTGGTATTACCTGTGAACCAATAATGCGTTGGTATTACCTGTGAACAAATAATGGGCTGGTATCACCCGTGGACTAATCATGGGCTGGTATTACCTGTGGACCAATAATGGACTGGTATACCTGTGAATCAATAATGGATTGGTATTACCTGTGGTCCAAAAATGGGCTGTTACTCCTGTGAACCAATAACGGCCTTGTATCACCTGTGGATCAACAATGGGCTAGTATTACCTGTGGACCAATAATGCACTGGTATTACCTGTACTGTAGACCAATAATGGCTAATATTACCTGTGGACCAATAATGGGCTAGCATTACCTGTGGACCAATAATGGATTGGTATTACCTGTGAACCAATAATCGATTGGTATTACCTGTGAACCAATAATGCATTGGTATTACCTGTAGACCAATAATGGATATTATTACCTGTGGACCAATAATCTGCTAGCATTACCTGTGGAACAATAATGGATTGGTATCACCTGTGAACCAAAAATTAACTGGTATTAACTGTGAGCCAATAATGGATTGGTATTACCTGTGAACCAATAATGGATTGGTATTACCTGTGAACCAATAATGGATTGGTATTACCTGTAGACCAATAATGGATATTATTACCTGTGGACCAATAATGGGCTAGAATTACCTGTGGAACAATAATGGATTGGTATAACCTGTGAACCAAAAATTAACTGGTATTAACTGTGAGCCAATAATGGACTAGCGAACCAAAAACTGGACTGGTATTACCTGTGAACCAATAATGGACTATTATTACCTGTGAACCAATAATGGGCTGGTATTACCTGTGGACCAATAATGGACTGGTATTACCTGAGGACCGTTAACAGACTGGTATTACATGTGGACCAAAAGTGGACTGCTATTACCTGTGAACCAATAATGGATTGGTATTACATGTGAACCAATAATGGACTAGTATTACCTGTGGGCCAGAGGTGGACTGCTATTTCCTGTGGATCAATAATAGACTGGTATTACCTGTGAACCAATAATGGACTGGTATTACCTATTGACCAATAATGGCTAGTATTACATGTGGACCAATAATTGGCTAGCATTACCTGTGGACCAATAATGGATTGGTATCACCAGTGAACCAAAAATTAACTGGTATTAACTGTGAGCCAATAATGGATTGGTATTACCTGTGAACCAATAATGGATTGGTATTACCTGTAGACTAATAATGGACTGGTTTTACATGTGGACCAATAATGGGCTAGCATTACCTGTGGACCAATAATGGATTGGTATTACCTGTGAACCAATAATCGATTGGTATTACCTGTGAACCAATAATGCATTGGTATTACCTGTAGACCAATAATGGATATTATTACCTGTGGACCAATAATCTGCTAGCATTACCTGTGGAACAATAATGGATTGGTATCACCTGTGAACCAAAAATTAACTGGTATTAACTGTGAGCCAATAATGGATTGGTATTACCTGTGAACCAATAATGGATTGGTATTACCTGTGAACCAATAATGGATTGGTATTACCTGTAGACCAATAATGGATATTATTACCTGTGGACCAATAATGGGCTAGAATTACCTGTGGAACAATAATGGATTGGTATAACCTGTGAACCAAAAATTAACTGGTATTAACTGTGAGCCAATAATGGACTAGCGAACCAAAAACTGGACTGGTATTACCTGTGAACCAATAATGGACTAGTATTACCTGTGAACCAATAATGGGCTGGTATTACCTGTGGACCAATAATGGACTGGTATTACCTGAGGACCGTTAACAGACTGGTTTTACATGTGGACCAAAAGTGGACTGCTATTACCTGTGAACCAATAATGGATTGGTATTACATGTGAACCAATAATGGACTGGTATTACCTGTGGGCCAGAGGTGGACTGCTATTTCCTGTGGATCAATAATAGACTGGTATTACCTGTGAACCAATAATGGACTGGTATTACCTATTGACCAATAATGGCTAGTATTACATGTGGACCAATAATTGGCTAGCATTACCTGTGGACCAATAATGGATTGGTATCACCTGTGAACCAAAAATTAACTGGTATTAACTGTGAGCCAATAATGGATTGGTATTACCTGTGAACCAATAATGGATTGGTATTACCTGTAGACTAATAATGGACTGGTTTTACATGTGAACCAATAATGGACTGGTATTACCTGTAGACCAATAATGGATTGGTATTACCTGTGACCCAATATTGGATTGGTATTACCTGTGAAGCAATAATGGATTGGTATACCTGTGAACCAATAATAGACTAGTATCACCCGTGGACCAAATGGACTGATATTACCTGTGGTCCAATAATGGGCTGTTATACTTGTGAACCAATAATGGCCTTGTATCACCTGTGGATCAATAATGGGCTAGTATTACCTGTTGACCAATAATGGACTGGTATTACCTGTGAACCAATAATGGACAAGTATTGATTGTGAACAAATAATGGGCTGGTATTACCTGTGGACCAATAATGGACTGGTATTACCTGAGGACCGTTAACAGACTGATATTACCTGTGGACCAAAAGTGGACTGCTATTACTGTGAACCAATAATGGATTGGTATTACCTGTAGACCAATAATGGATTGGTATTACCTGTGAACCAATAATGGATTGGTATTACCTGTGAACCAATAATGGATTGGTATTACCTGTAGACCAATAATGGATATTATTACCTGTGGACCAATAATGGGCTAGCATTACCTGTGGAACAATAATGGATTGGTAGCACATGTGAACCAAAATGAACTGGTATTAACTGTGAGCCAATAATGGACTTGTATTACCTGTGAACCAATAATGGATTTTTATTACCTGTAGACCAATAATGGATATTATTACCTGTGGACCAATAATGGGCTAGCATTACCTGTGGAACAATAATGGATTGGTATAAGCTGTGAACCAAAAATTATCTGGTATTAACTGTGAGACAATAATGGACTAGCGAACCAAAAAATGGACTGGTATTACCTGTGAACCAATAATGGACTTGTATTACCTGTGAACCAATAATGGGCTGGTATTACCTGTGGACCAATAATGGACTGGTATTACCTGAGGACCGTTAATAGACTGGTATTACATGTGGACCAAAAGTGGACTGCTATTACCTGTGAACCAATAATGGATTGGTATTACCTGTGAACCAATAATGGATTGGTATTACATGTGAACAAATAATGGACTGGTATTACCTGTGGACCAGAGGTGGACTGGTATTACCTGTTGACCAATAATGGCTAGTATTACCTGTGGACCAATAATTGGCGAGCATTACCTGTGGACCAATAATGGATTGATATTACCTGTGAACCAAAAAATGGACTGGTATTACCTGTGAACCAATAATGGACTAGTATTACATTTGAACCAATAAGGGGCTGGTTTTACCTGTGGACCAATAATGGACTGGTATTACATGAGGACCGTTGACCAATAAGAGACTGGTATCACCCGTGGACAAATCATAGGCTGGTATTACCTGTGGACCAATAATGGACTGGTATACCTGTGAATCAATAATGAATTGGTATTACCTGTGGTCCAAGAATAGACTGGTATCACCCGTGGACTAATCATGGGCTGGTATTACCTGTGGACCAATAATGGACTGGTATACCTGTGAATCAATAATGGATTGGTATTACCTGTGGAACAAAAATGGGCTGTTATACCTGAGAACCAATAACGGCCTTGTATCACCTGTGGATCAACAATGGGCTAGTATTACCTGTGGACCAATAATGAACTGGTATTACCTGTGAACCAATAATGAACTGGTATTACCTGCACTGTAGACAAATAATGGCTAATATTACCTGTGGAAAATAATGGGCTAGCATTACCTGTGGACCAATAATGGATTGGTATTACCTGCGATCCAAAAAATGGACTGGTATTACCTGTGAACCAATAATGGACTAGTATTACCTGTGAACCAATAATGGGCTGGTATTACCTGTGGACCAATAATGGACTGGTTTTACCTGAGGACCGTTAACAGACTGGTATTACCTGTGGACCAAAAGTGGACTGCTATTACCTGTGAACCAATAATGTATTTGTATTACGTGTAGACCATTAATGGATTGGTATTACCTGTGAACCAATAATGGATTGGTATTACCTGTGAACCAATAATGGATTGGTATTACGTGTGAACCAATAATGGATTGGTATTTCCTGTGAACCAATAATGGACTGGTATTACCTGTGGACCAGAGGTGGACTGCTATTTCCTGTGGATCAATATTAGACTGGTATTACCTGTGAACCAATAATGGAATGGTATTACCTGTAGACCAATAATGGCTAGTATTACTTGTGAAACAATAATTGGCTAGCATTACCTGTGTACCAATAATGGATTGATATTACCTGTGAACCAAAAAATGGTCTGGTATTACATGTGAACCAATAATGGACTAGTATTACCTGTGAACCAATAATGTGCTGGTTTTACATGTGGACCAATAATGGACTGTTATTACCTGAGGACCGTTAACAGACTGGTATTACCTGTGGACTAAAAGTGGACTGCTATTACCTGTGAACCAATAATGGATTTGTATTACCTGAATACCAATAATGGATTGGTATTACCTGTGAACCAGTAATGGATTGGTATTACCTGTGAACCAATAATGGATTGGTATTACCTGTGAACCAATTATAGACTGGTATTACCTGTGGACCAGAGGTGGACTGCTATTTTCTGTGGATCAATTATAAACTGGTATTACTTATGAACCAATAATGGACTGGTATTACCTGTAGAATAATAATGGCTAGTATTACCTGTGGACCAATAATTGGTTAGCATTACCTGTGGACTAATAATGGATTGATATTACCTATGAACCAAAAAATGGACTGGTATTACCTGTGGACAAATAATGGACTGGTATTACCTGTGGACCAGAGGTGGACTGGTATTACCTGTTGACCAATAATGGCTAGTATTACCTGTGGACCAATAATTGGCGAGCATTACCTGTGGACCAATAATGGATTGATATTACCTGTGAACCAAAAAATGGACTGGTATTACCTGTGAACCAATAATGGACTAGTATTACATTTGAACCAATTAGGGGCTGGTTTTACCTGTGGACAAATAATGGACTGGTATTACATGAGGACCGTTGACCAATAAGAGACTGGTATCACCCGTGGACAAATCATGGGCTGGTATTACCTGTGGACCAATAATGGACTGGTATACCTGTGAATCAATAATGAATTGGTATTACCTGTGGTCCAATAATAGACTGGTATCACCCGTGGACTAATCATGGGCTGGTATTACCTGTGGACCAATAATGGACTGGTATACCTGTGAATCAATAATGGATTGGTATTACCTGTGGAACAAAAATGGGCTGTTATACCTGAGAACCAATAACGGCCTTGTATCACCTGTGGATCAACAATGGGCTAGTATTACCTGTGGACCAATAATGAACTGGTATTACCTGTGAACCAATAATGAACTGGTATTACCTGCACTGTAGACCAATAATGGCTAATATTACCTGTGGAAAATAATGGGCTAGCATTACCTGTGGACCAATAATGGATTGGTATTACCTGCGATCCAAAAAATGGACTGGTATTACCTGTGAACCAATAATGGACTAGTATTACCTGTGAACCAATAATGGGCTGGTATTTCCTGTGGACCATTAATGGACGGGTATTACCTGAGGACCGTTAACAGACTGGTATTACCTGTGGACCAAAAGTGGACTGCTATTACCTGTGAACCAATAATGTATTTGTATTACGTGTATACCATTAATGGATTGGTATTACCTGTGAACCAATAATGGATTGGTATTACCTGTGAACCAATAATGGATTGGTATTACCTGTGAACCAATAATGGATTGGTATTTCCTGTGAACCAATAATGGACTGGTATTACTTGTGAAACAATAATTGGCTAGCATTACCTGTGTACCAATAATGGATTGATATTACCTGTGAACCAAAAAATGGTCTGGTATTACATGTGAACCAATAATGGACTAGTATTACCTGTGAACCAATAATGTGCTGCTTTTACACGTGGACCAATAATGGACTGGTATTACCTGAGGACCGTTAACAGACTGCTATTACCTGTGAACCAATATTGGATTTGTATTACCTGAATACCAATAATGGATTGGTATTACCTGTGAACCAGTAATGGATTGGTATTACCTGTGAACCAATAATGGATTTGTATTATCTGTGAACCAATTATAGACTGGTATTACCTGTGGACCAGAGGTGGACTGCTATTTTCTGTGGATCAATTATAAACTGGTATTACTTGTGAACCAATAATGGACTGGTATTACCTGTAGAATAATAATGGCTAGTATTACCTGTGGACCAATAATTGGTTAGCATTACCTGTGGACTAATAATGGATTGATATTACCTATGAACCAACAAATGGACTGGTATTACCTGTGGACCAATAATGGACTGGTATTACCTGAGGACCGTTAACAGACTGGTATAACCTGTGTACCAAAAGTGGACTGCTATTACCTGTGAACCAATAATGGATTGGTATTACTTGTAGACACATAATGGATTGGTATTACCTGTGAACCAATAATGAATTGGTATTATCTGTAGACCAATAATGAATTGGTATTACCTGTGAACCAATATTGGATTGGTATTACCTGTGAACCAATAATGGATTGGTATTACCTGTGAACCAATAATGGACTGGTATTACCGGGGACCGTTAACAGAATGGTATTACCTGTGGACCAAAAGTGGACTGCTATTACCTGTGAACCAATAATGGATTGGTATTACCTGTTGACCAATAATGGATTGGTATTACCTGTGAACCGATAATGTACTGGTATTTCCTGTGAACCAATAATGGATTGGTATTACCTGTAGACCAATAATGGATATTATTACCTGTGGACCAATAATGGGCTAGCATTACCTGTGGAACAATAATGGATTGGTAGCACCTGTGAACCAAAAATGAACTGGTATTAACTGTGAGCCAATAATGGACTAGTATTACCTATGACCAATAATGGGCTGGTATTACCTGTGGTCCTATAATGACTTGGCCTAACCTGTGGACCAATAACGGCCTGGTATTACCTGTGGACCAATAATGGCCTGGCATTACCTGTGGATCAATAATAGACTAGTATTTCCTGTGGCCCAATAATGGGCTGGAGTTACATGTTGACCAATAAGAGACTGGTATCACCAGTGGACAAATCATGGGCTGGTATTACCTGTGGACCAATAATGCACTGGTATACCTGTGAATCAATATTGGATTGGTATTACCTGTGGTCCAATAATAGACTGGTATCACCCGTACACTACTCATGGGCTGGTATTACCTGTGGACCAATAATGGACTGGTATACCTGTGAATCAATAATGGATTGGTATTACCTGTGGTCCAAAAATGGGCTGTTATACCTGAGAACCATTAACGGCCTTGTATCACCTGTGGATGAACAATGGACTACTATTGCCTGTGGACCAATAATGAACTGGTATTACCTGTGAACCAATAATGAACTGGTATTACCTGCACTGTAGACCAATAATGGCTAATATTACCTGTGGAAAATAATGGGCTAGCATTACCTGTGGACCAATAATGGACTGGTATTACCTGAGGACCGTTAACAGACTGGTATTACCTGTGGACCAAAAGTGGACTGCTATTACCTGTAAACCAATAATGTATTTCTATTACGTGTAGACCATTAATGGATTGGTATTACCTGTGAACCAATAATGGATTGGTATTACCTGTGAACCAATAATGGATTGGTATTACCTGTGAACCAATAATGGACTGGTATTACCTGTGGACCAGAGGTGGACTGCTATTTCCTGTGGATCAATAATAGACTGGTATTACCTGTGAACCAATAATGGACTGGTATTACCTGCACTATAGACCAATAATGGCTAATATTACCTGTGGAAAATAATGGGCTAGCATTACCTGTGGACCAATAATGGACTGGTATTACCTGAGGACCGTTAACAGACTGGTATTACCTGTGGACCAAAAGTGGACTGCTATTACCTGTAAACCAATAATGTATTTCTATTACGTGTAGACCATTAATGGATTGGTATTACCTGTGAACCAATAATGGATTGGTATTACCTGTGAACTAATAATGGATTGGTATTACCTGTGAACCAATTATGGATTGGTATTACCTGTGAACCAATAATGGACTGGTATTACCTGTGGACCAGAAGTGGACTGCTATTTCCTGTGGATCAATAATAGACTGGTATTACCTGTGAACCAATAATGGACTGGTATTACCTGTAGACCAATAATGGCTAGTTTTACTTGTGAAACAATAATTGGCTAGCATTACCTGTGTACCAATAATGGATTGATATTACCTGTGAACCAAAAAATGGTCTGGTATTACATGTGAACCAATAATGGACTAGTATTACCTGTGAACCAATAATGTGCTGGTTTTACCTGTGGACCAATAATGGACTGGTATTTCCTGAGGACCGTTAACAGACTGGTATAAACTGTGTACCAAAAGTGGACTGCTATTACCTTTGAATCAATAATGGATTGGTATTACCTGTAGACACATAATGGATTGGTATTATCTGTGAACCAATAATGGATTGGCATTACCTGTAGACCAATAATGGATTGGTATTACGTGTGAACCAATAATGGACTGTATTACCTGTAGGCCAGTAATGGCCTGATATCACCAGTGGACCAATAATGGACTGCTATTGGACTGATATTCTATGCGGACCAATAATGAGGCTGGTATTACCTGTATACCAATAATGGACTGGTGTTACCTGTGGGCCAATAATGGACTTGTATTACCTGTGGGCCAATAATGGCCTGATATCACCAGTGGGCCATTAATGGACTAGTATTACCTATGGGCCAATAATGGCCTGATATCACCTGTGGACCAATAATAGGGTGGTATTACCTGTAGTCCAATAATAGACTGGTTTTACCTGTGGACCAATAATGGCCTGATATCACCAGTGGGCCAATAATGGACTAGTATTACCTGTGGGCCAATAATGGCCTGATATTACCAGTGGACCAATAATGGACTGCTATTGGACTGGTATTCTATGTGGACCAATCATGGGGTGGTATTACCTGTAGACCAATAATGGACTGGTATTACCTGTGGGCCAATAATGGCCTGATATCACCAGTGGACCAATAATGGTCTGGTATTCTACGTGGACCAATAATGGGGTGATATTACCTGTAGACCAATAATGGACTGGTATTACCTGTGGGCCAATAATGGCCTGATATCACCAGTGGACCAATAATGGACTGCTCTTGGACTGGTATTCTATGTGGACCAATAGTCGGGTGGTATTACTTGTAGACCGATAATGATCTGGTATTACCTGTGGGCCAATAATGGAATAGTATTACCTGTGGGCCAATAATGGCCTGATATCACCAGTGGACCAATAATGGACTGCTCTTGGACTGGTATTTTATGTGGACCAATAATGGGGTGGTATTACTTGTAGACCAATAATGGACTTGTATTACCTGTGGGCCAATAATGGCATGGTATCATCACAGGGCCAATAATGGACTAGTATTACCTGTGGGAGAATAATGGCCTGATATCACCAGTGGACCAATAATGGACTGCTCTTGGACTGGTATTCTATGTGGACCAATAATGGGGTGGTATTACTTGTAGACAAATAATGGACTGGTATTACCTGTGGGCCAATAATGGACTTGTATTACCTGTGGGCCAATAATGGCCTGATATCACCAGTGGGCCAATAATGGACTAGTATTACCTGTCGGCCAATAATGGACTTGTATTACCTGTGGGCCAATAATGGATTGCTATTACCTGTGAACCAATAATGGATTTGTATTACCTGAAGACCAATAATGGATTGGTATTACCTGTGAACCAGTAATGGATTGGTATTACCTGTGAACCAATAATGGATTGGTATTACCTGTGAACCAATAATAGACTGGTATTACCTGTGGACCAGAGGTGGACTGCTATTTCCTGTGGATCAATAATAGACTGGTATTGCCTGTGAACCAATAATGGACTGGTATTACCTGTAGACCGATAATGGCTAGTATTACTTGTGAAACAATAATTGGCTAGCATTACCTGTGTACCAATAATGGATTGATATTACCTGTGAACCAAATAATGGTCTGGTATTACATGTGAACCAATAATGGACTAGTATTACCTGTGAACTAATAATGTGCTGGTTTTACCTGTGGACCAATAATGGGCTGAAGTTACCTGTTGACCAATATTGGCCTGGTATTTCCTGAGGACCGTTAACAGACTGGTATAACCTGTGTACCGAAAGCGGACTGCTATTACCTGTGAATCAATAATGGATTGGTATTACCTGTAGACACATAATGCATTGGTATTATCTGTGAACCAATAATGGATTGGCATTACCTGTAGACCAATAATGGATTGGTATTACCTATGAACCAATAATGGATTGGTATTACCTGTGAACCAATAATGGACTGGTATTACCCGAGGACCATTAACAGACTGGTATTAACTGTAGACCAAAAGCGGACTGCTATTACCTGTGAACCAATAATGGATTGGTATTACCGTAGAACAATAATGGACTGGTATTACATGTGAACCAATAATGGACTGTATTACATGTGGGCCAGTAATGGCCTGATATCACCAGTGGGCCAATAATGGACTAGTATTACCTATGGGCCAATAATGGCCTGATATCACCTGTGGACC
Source organism: Saccoglossus kowalevskii (assembly GCF_978046115.1). Taxonomy (NCBI): domain Eukaryota; kingdom Metazoa; phylum Hemichordata; class Enteropneusta; family Harrimaniidae; genus Saccoglossus; species Saccoglossus kowalevskii. The sequence continues at coordinate 10,085,694 of NC_140650.1, read as the reverse complement.
AATAATGGGGTGGTATTACCTGTAGACCAATAATGGAGTGGTATTACCTGTAGTCCAATAATAGACTGGTTTTACCTGTGGACCAATAATGGCCTGATATCACCAGTGGGCCAATAATGGACTAGTATTACCTGTCGGCCAATAATGGACTTTTATTACCTGTGGGCCAATGATGGCCTGATATCACCTGTGGACCAATAATGGGGTGGTATTACCTGTAGTCGAATAATGGACTGGTATTACCTGTAGAGCAATAACAGACTGGTGTTACCTGTGGACCAATAATGGACTAGTATTACCTGTGAACCAATAATGGGCTGGTATTACATGTGGACCAATAATGGACTGGTATTACCTGAGGACCGTTAACAGACTGGTATAACCTGTGGACCAAATGTGGACTGCAATTACCTGTGAACCAATAATGGATTGATATTATGTGAAGACCAATAATAGATTGGTATTACCTGTGAACCAATAATGGAATGGTATTACCTGTGAACCAATAATGGATTTGTATTACCTGAAGACCAATAATAGATTGGTATTACCTGTGAACCAGTAATGGATTGGTATTACCTGTGAACCAATAATGGATTGGTATTACCTGTGAACCAATAATAGACTGGTATTACCTGTGGACCAGAGGTGGACTGCTATTTCCTGTGGATCAATAATAGACTGGTATTACCTGTGATTCAATAATGGACTGGTATTGCCTGTAGACCGATAATGGCTAGTATTACTTGTGAAACAATAATTGGCTAGCATTACCTGTGTACCAATAATGGATTGATATTACCCTTGAACCAACAAATGGTCTGGTATTACATGTGAACCAATAATGGACTAGTATTACCTGTGAACCAATAATGTGCTGGTTTTACCTGTGGACCAATAATGGGCTGGAGTTACCTGTTGACCAATATTGGCCTGGTATTTCCTGAGGACCGTTAACAGACTGGTATAACCTGTGTACCAAAAGTGGACTGCTATTACCTGTGAATCAATAATGGATTGGTATTACCTGTAGACACATAATGGATTGGTATTATCTGTGAACCAATAATGGATTGGCATTACCTGTAGACCAATAATGGATTGGTATTACCTGTAAACCAATAATGGATTGGTATTGCCTGTGAACCAATAATGGACTGGTATTACCCGAGGACGGTTAACAGACTGGTATTAACTGTGGACCAAAAGTGGACTGCTATTACCTGTGAACCAATAATGGATTGGTATTACCGTAGAACAATAATGGACTGGTATTACATGTGAACCAATAATGGACTGTATTACATGTGGGCCAGTAATGGCCTGATATCACCAGTGGACCAATAATGGACTGCTATTGGACTGGTATTCTATGCGGACCAATAATAAGGCTGGTATTACCTGTATACCAATAATGGACTGGTGTTACCTGTGGGCCAATAATGGACTTGTATTAAATGTGGGCCAATAATGGCCTGATATCACCAGTGGGCCAATAATGGACTAGTATTACCTGTGGGCCAATAATGGCCTGATATCACCAGTGGACCAATAATGGACTGCTCTTAGACTGGTATTCTATGTGGACCAATAATGGGGTGGTATTACTTGTAGACCAATAATGGTCTGGTATTACCTGTGGGCCAATAATGGACTAGTATTACCTGTGGGCCAATAATGGCCTGATATCACCTGTGGACCAATAATGGGGTGGTATTACCTGTAGACCAATAATGGAGTGGTATTACCTGTAGTCCAATAATAGACTGGTTTTACCTGTGGACCAATAATGGCCTGATATCACCAGTGGGCCAATAATGGACTAGTATTACCTGTCGGCCAATAATGGACTTTTATTACCTGTGGGCCAATAATGGCCTGATATCACCTGTGGACCAATAATGGGGTGGTATTACCTGTAGTCGAATAATGGACTGGTATTACCTGTAGAGCAATAACAGACTGGTGTTACCTGTGGACCAATAATGGACTAGTATTACCAGTGAACCAATAATGGGCTGGTATTACATGTGGACCAATAATGGACTGGTATTACCTGAGGACCGTTAACAGACTGGTATAACCTGTGGACCAAATGTGGACTGCAATTACCTGTGAACCAATAATGGATTGATATTATGTGAAGACCAATAATAGATTGGTATTACCTGTGAACCAATAATGGAATGGTATTACCTGTGAACCAATAATGGATTTGTATTACCTGAAGACCAATAATAGATTGGTATTACCTGTGAACCAGTAATGGATTGGTATTACCTGTGAACCAATAATGGATTGGTATTACCTGTGAACCAATAATAGACTGGTATTACCTGTGGACCAGAGGTGGACTGCTATTTCCTGTGGATCAATAATAGACTGGTATTACCTGTGACTCAATAATGGACTGGTATTGCCTGTAGACCGATAATGGCTAGTATTACTTGTGAAACAATAATTGGCTAGCATTACCTGTGTACCAATAATGGATTGATATTACCCTTGAACCAACAAATGGTCTGGTATTACATGTGAACCAATAATGGACTAGTATTACCTGTGAACCAATAATGTGCTGGTTTTACCTGTGGACCAATAATGGGCTGGAGTTACCTGTTGACCAATATTGGCCTGGTATTTCCTGAGGACCGTTAACAGACTGGTATAACCTGTGTACCAAAAGTGGACTGCTATTACCTGTGAATCAATAATGGGCTGGTATTACCTGTGGACCAATAATGGACTGGTATTACCTGAGGACCGTTAACAGACTGGTATAACCTGTGGACCAAATGTGGACTGCAATTACCTGTGAACCAATAATGGATTGATATTATGTGAAGACCAATAATAGATTGGTATTACCTGTGAACCAATAATGGAATGGTATTACCTGTGAACCAATAATGGATTTGTATTACCTGAAGACCAATAATAGATTGGTATTACCTGTGAACCAGTAATGGATTGGTATTACCTGTGAACCAATAATGGATTGGTATTACCTGTGAACCAATAATAGACTGGTATTACCTGTGGACCAGAGGTGGACTGCTATTTCCTGTGGATCAATAATAGACTGGTATTACCTGTGACTCAATAATGGACTGGTATTGCCTGTAGACCGATAATGGCTAGTATTACTTGTGAAACAATAATTGGCTAGCATTACCTGTGTACCAATAATGGATTGATATTACCCTTGAACCAACAAATGGTCTGGTATTACATGTGAACCAATAATGGACTAGTATTACCTGTGAACCAATAATGTGCTGGTTTTACCTGTGGACCAATAATGGGCTGGAGTTACCTGTTGACCAATATTGGCCTGGTATTTCCTGAGGACCGTTAACAGACTGGTATAACCTGTGTACCAAAAGTGGACTGCTATTACCTGTGAATCAATAATGGGCTGGTATTACCTGTGGACCAATAATGGACTGGTATTACCTGAGGACCGTTAACAGACTGGTATAACCTGTGGACCAAATGTGGACTGCAATTACCTGTGAACCAATAATGGATTGGTATTACCTGTAGACACATAATGGATTGGTATTATCTGTGAACCAATAATGGATTGGCATTACCTGTAGACCAATAATGGATTGGTATTACCTGTAAACCAATAATGGATTGGTATTGCCTGTGAACCAATAATGGACTAGTATTACCCGAGGACGGTTAACAGACTGGTATTAACTGTGGACCAAAAGTGGACTGCTATTACCTGTGAACCAATAATGGATTGGTATTACCGTAGAACAATAATGGACTGGTATTACATGTGAACCAATAATGGACTGTATTACATGTGGGCCAGTAATGGCCTGATATCACCAGTGGACCAATAATGGACTGCTATTGGACTGGTATTCTATGCGGACCAATAATAAGGCTGGTATTACCTGTATACCAATAATGGACTGGTGTTACCTGTGGGCCAATAATGGACTTGTATTAAATGTGGGCCAATAATGGCCTGATATCACCAGTGGGCCAATAATGGACTAGTATTTCCTGTGGGCCAATAATGGCCTGATATCACCAGTGGACCAATAATGGACTGCTATTGGACTGGTATTCTATGTGGACCAATAATGGGGTGGAATTACTTGTAGACCAATAATGGTCTGGTATTACCTGTGGGCCAATAATGGACTTGTATTACCTGTGGGCCAATAATGGCCTGATATCACCAGTGGGCCAATAATGGACTAGTATTACCTGTGGACCAATAATGGACTTTTATTACCTGTGGGCCAATAATGGCCTGATATCACCTGTGGACCAATAATGGGGTGGTATTACCTGTAGTCGAATAATGGACTGGTATTACCTGTAGAGCAATAACAGATTCGTGTTACCTGTGGACCAATAATGGACTGTATTACATGTGGGCCAGTAATGGCCTGATATCACCAGTGGACCAATAATGGACTGCTATTGGACTGGTATTCTATGCGGACCAATAATAAGGCTGGTATTACCTGTATACCAATAATGGACTGGTGTTACCTGTGGGCCAATAATGGACTTGTATTAAATGTGGGCCAATAATGGCCTGATATCACCAGTGGGCCAATAATGGACTAGTATTTCCTGTGGGCCAATAATGGCCTGATATCACCAGTGGACCAATAATGGACTGCTATTGGACTGGTATTCTATGTGGACCAATAATGGGGTGGAATTACTTGTAGACCAATAATGGTCTGGTATTACCTGTGGGCCAATAATGGCCTGATGTCACCAGTGGACCAATAATGGACTGGTATTTTATGTGGACCAATAATGGGGTGATATTACCTGTAGACCAATAATGGACTGGTATTACCTGTGGGCCAATAATGGCATGATATCACCAGTGGGCCAATAATGGACTGTATTACATGTGGGCCAGTAATGGCCTGATATCACCAGTGGACCAATAATGGACTGCTATTGGACTGGTATTCTATGCGGACCAATAATAAGGCTGGTATTACCTGTATACCAATAATGGACTGGTGTTACCTGTGGGCCAATAATGGACTTGTATTAAATGTGGGCCAATAATGGCCTGATATCACCAGTGGGCCAATAATGGACTAGTATTACCTGTGGGCCAATAATGGCCTGATATCACCAGTGGACCAATAATGGACTGCTCTTGGACTGGTATTCTATGTGGACCAATAATGGGGTGGTATTACTTGTAGACCAATAATGGTCTGGTATTACCTGTGGGCCAATAATGGACTAGTATTACCTGTGGGCCAATAATGGCCTGATATCACCAGTGGACCAATAATGAACTGCTCTTGGACTGGTATTCTATGTGGACCAATAATGGGGTGGTATTACCTGTACTCCAATAATGGACTGGTATTACCTGTGGGCAAATAATGGCCTGATATCACCAGTGGGCCAATAATGGAGTTGTATTACCTGTGGGCCAATAATGGCCTGATTTCACCAGTGGACCACTAATGGACTGCTCTTGGACTGGTATTCTATGTGGACCAATAATGGGGTGGTATTACTCGTAGACCAATAATGGACTGGTATTACCTGTGGGCCATAATGGACTTGTATTACCTGTGGGCCAATAATGGCCTGATATCACCAGTGGGCCAATAATGGACTTGTATTACCTGTGGGCCAATAATGGCCTGATATCACCAGTGGACCAAAAAATGGACTGTTATTACCTGTGAACCAATAATGGACTAGTATTACCTGTGAACCAGTAATGGGCTGGTATTACCTGTGGACCAATAATGGACTGGTATTACCTGAGGACCGTTAACAGACTGGTATTACCTGTGGACCAAATGTGGACTGCTATTACCTGTGAACCAATAATGGATTGGTATTACCTGTGAAGCCATAATGGATTGGTATTACCTGTGAACCAGTAATGGATTGGTATTACCTGTGAACCAATAATGGACTGGTATTACCTGTGGACCAGAGGTGGACTGCTATTTCCTGTGGATCATCAATAGACTGGTATTACCTGTGAACCAATAATTGGCTAGCATTACCTGTGGACCAATAATGGATTGATATTATCTGTGAACCAAAAAATGGACTGGTATTACCTGTGAACCAATAATGGACTAGTATTACCTGTGAACCAATAATGGGCTAGTTTTACCTGTGGACCAATAATGGACTGGTATTACCTGAGGACCGTTAACAGACTGGTATAACCTGTGTATCAAAAGTGGACTGCTGTTACATGTGATTCAATAATGGATTGGTATTACCTGTAGAGACATAATGGATTGGTATTACCTGTGAAGCAATAATGGATTGGTATTACCTGTAGACCAATAATGGATTGTTATTACCTGTGAACCAATAATGGACTGGTATTACCCGGGGACCGTTAACAGACTGGTATTATCTGTGGACCAAAAGTGGACTGGTATTACCTGTGAGTCAGTAATAGCCTGCTATTACCTGTGGGTCAATAATGGGCTGGTATATCTGTGGTCCAGTAATGGGCTGGTATTACCTGTAGACCAATAATGGGCTGGTATTACCTGTGCATCAATAATGGGCTGGTATTACCTGTGAACCAATTATGAACTAGTATTACCTGTGGACCAATAATGGACTTGAATTACCTGTGGGCTAATAATGGGCTGCTATTACCTGTGGGCCAATAATGGACTGGTATTATCTGTGGACAAGTAATGAACTGGTATTTCATGTGAGAAAATAATGGACCAGTATTACCTGTGGACCAATAGTGGACTGGTATTCCATGGGGACCAATAATGAACTGGTTTTACCAGTGGACTAATAATGAAATGGTATTCCATGTGGACAAATAATGGACTAGCATTACCTGTGAACCAATAGTGGACTGGTATTACCTGTGGGCCAGTAATGGCCTGGTATTACCTGTTGAACAAAAGTGGACTGATATTACATGAGGACGGTTAACGGACTGGTATTACCTGTGGACCAGAAGTGGACTGCTATGTCCTGTGGACCAATAATGGACTGGTATTACCTGTGAACCAATAATGGACTGGTATTACCTGTGAGCCAGTAATAGCCTGCTATTACCTGTGGGTCAATAATGGGCTGGTATATCTGTGGTCCAGTAATTGGCTGGTATTACCTGTAGACCAATAATGGGCTGGTATTACCTGTGGATCAATAATGGGCTGGTATTACCTGTAAACCAATTATGAACTGGTATTACCTGTGGACCAATAATGGACTTGAATTACCTGTGGGCTAATAATGGGCTGATATTACCTGTGGGCCAATAATGGACTGGTATTATCTGTGGACATGTAATGAACTGGTATTTCATGTGGGAAAATAATGGACCAGTATTACCTGTGGACCAATAGTGGACTGGTATTCCATGGGGACCAATAATGAACTGGTTTTACCAGTGGACTAATAATGAAATGGTATTCCCTGTGGACAAATAATGGACTGGTATTACCTGTGAACCAATAGTGGACTGGTATTTCCTGTGGACCAATAATGAACTGGTATTCTATGTCGACAAATAATGGACTAGTATTTCCTGTGGACCAATAATGGCCTGATATCACCTGTAGACCAATAATGGACTGGTATTACCTATGGACCAATAATGAAATGGTATTCCATGTGAACAAATCATGAACTAGTATCACCTGTGGACCAATAGTGGACTGGTATTACCTGAGGAACGTTAACAGACTGGTATTACCTGTGGACCAAAAGTGGACTGCTATTACCTGTGAACCAATAATGTATTTTTACTACGTGTAGACCAATAATGGATTGGTATTACCAGTGAACCAATAATGGATTGGTATTACCAGTGAACCAATAATGGATTGGTATTACCTGTGAACCAATAATGGACTGGTATTACCTGTGGACCAGATGTGGACTGCTATTTCCCGTGGATCAATAATAGACTGGTATTACATCTGAACCAATAATGGACTGGTATTACCTGTAGACCAATAATGGCTAGTATTACCTCTGGACCAATAATTGGCTCGCATTACCTGTGGACCAATAATGGATTGATATTACCTGTGAACCAAAAAATGGACTGGTATTACCTGTGAACCAATAATGGACTAGTATTACCTGTGGACCAATAATCGGCTGGCTTTACCTGTGGACCAATAATGGACTGGTATTACCTGGGGACCGTTAACAGACTGGTATAACCTGTGTACCAAAAGTGGATTGCTATTATCTGTGAATCAATAATGGATTGGTATTACCTGTAGACACATAATGGATTGGTATTACCTGTGAACCAATAACAGACTGGTATTACCTGTGGACCAAAAGTGGACTGCTATTACCTGTGAACCAATAATGGATTGGTATTACCTGTAGACCAATAATGGACTGGTATTACATGTGAACCAATAATGGACTGGTATTACCTGTGGGCCAGTAATGGCTTGTTATCACCAGTGGACCAATAACGGACTGCTATTGGACTGGTATTCTATGTGGACCAATAATGGGGCTGGTATTACCTGTATACCAATAATGGACAGGTATTACCTGTGGGCCAATAATGGACTAGTATTACCTATGGGCCAATAATGGCCTGATATCACCTGTGGACCAATAATGGGGTGGTATTACCTGTAGACCAATAATGGACTTGTATTACCTGTAGACCAATAATAGACTGGTTTACCTGTGGACCAATAATGAAATGGTATTACATGTGAACCAATAATGGACTAGTATTACATGTATACCAATAATGGGCTGGTATTACATGTGGACCAGTAATGGGCTGGTATTACATGTGGACCAATAATGGACTGGTATTACCTGAGGACCGTTAACAGACTGGTATTACCTGTGGACCAAAAGTGGACTGCTATTACCTGTGAACCAATAATGGATTTGTATTACCTGAAGACCAATAATGGATTGGTATTACCTGTGAACCAATAATGGATTGGTATTACATGTGAACCAATAATAGACTGGTATTACCTGTGGACCAATAATGGACTAGTATTACCTGTATACCAATAATGGGCTGATATTACATGTGGACCAATAATGGACTGGTATTACCTGAGGACCGTTAACAGACTGGTATTACCTGTGGACCAAAAGTGGACTGCTATTACCTGTGAACCAATAATGGATTTGTATTACCTGAAGACCAATAATGGATTGGTATTACCTGTGAACCAATAATGGATTGGTATTACATGTGAACCAATAATAGACTGGTATTACCTGTGGACCAGAGGTGGACTGCTATTTCCTGTGGATCACTTATAGACTGGTATTACCTGTGAACCAATAATGGACTGGTATTACCTGTAGACCAATAATAGACTGGTGTTACCTGTGGACCAATAATGAAATGGTATTCCATGTGGACAAATAATGAACTAGTATCACCTGTGGACTAATAATGGACTGGTATTACCTGTGGACCAATAGCGGACTGGTATTACCTGTGAACCAATAATGGCCTGATATCACCAGTAGACCAATAATTGACTGGTATTACCTGTGGGCCAGTAATGGACTGGTATTCCATGTGAACAAATAACGGACTGGTATTTCATGTGGACCAATAATGGACTGGTATTACCTGTGGACCAATAGTGGACTGGTATTACCTGTGAACCAATAATGGCCTGATATCACCAGTGGACCAATAATGGACTGGTATTACCTGCGGACCAATAGCGGACTGGTATTACCTGTGAACCAATAATGGCCTGATATCACCAGTGGACCAATAATGGACTGGTATTACCTGTGGGCCAGTAATGGACTGGTATTCCATGTGAACAAATAACGGACTTGTATTTCATGTGGACCAATAATGGACTGGTATTACCTGTGGACCAATAGTGGACTGGTATTACCTGTGAACCAATAATGGCCTGATATCACCAGTGGGCCAATAATGGACTGGTATTACCTGCGGACCAATAGCGGACTGATATTACCTGTGAACCAATAATGGCCTGATATCACCAGTGGGCCAATAATGGGCTGGTATTACCTGCGGACCAATAATGGACACATCACAGAAATAGTATTCCCATTGAACCAGTACTTGATTGGCACCCACTGTGAATCACTGTAGGTATTAATTAAAACCAATATTGGATTCATGTTCGCTATGTACCAGTATTGAACTGACTGCATAATGTAGGTAAATGTACACCATGTTTGCCGTAACGACGATATGTTAATATTACACGGAAAAGAATTTCTTGTGTGACTGACATGATCACAGTTCACTGGGGACACACATCATTCAAGTACTTGCTCTTATCAAACATGAGTCCTGAATTTAAGGTCGGTGGTCGTCGCGCAGCGCGTGCTCGAATTTTATGTAAACAAACAATGTATTTTACACGCGTTGTATACGTCGCTATGAGTCCCATATCGAACACGGCGCGACGCGACGACCACCGCCCTTTAACATATCGGGCATGCTCTTCGGTGAAAAGATGATATAGGCCATTACACTCACGTGACAAAGCGTACAATGTCACACAGGCTTATAATGTATAAGACCCACTAGGTATTCAATTGTTGGTCATGTGGCTATTGAGTAACGAATTCAACACAAAAGTCGTAATCCTTCAATTATAAATACAGCATATAGAAAGTTTGCATAGTCTCGAGCGCTACAGTCGAAAAGTTGAGTACGCGGTGAATGTAGTTAGCATAAATAACACGCATTTTGAGATAAATCTGTGTGCGAAGGTCAACGACAGCATATTATATCGTGCCAAACAGTGAAACTCACTGAGCTCTCGCGAAATCCCGTCCTCCACCACTATAAGCGAGATAAGAATATAGGGAAAGGGTCGCCTCGATGCGTAATCCAGAAAGAAGGAAATTTGTGGTAGGTGGCACGTCAATTTTCATTGGCCATCAAGCAATTTAAATATATCAGTCATTAACATATAAAGGGACTGACTGTGTATAAAAAGCGAGTTGATGTAAACAGAATCTAGACTGAAAGAAGTTTACGTTTATGGTGGTACACGAGTAATTAAAAAAATATCTATTTAACCAGGCTCCGTGGAACTCGCGTTTTAACTTTCAGACATGCAGATCGGATCATTTATAACGCTTGTAGTGTTTTTGTCTACGTGTTGTCTGGAAAGGTGTATGGCATTTCTGCCTCCACGGGGGGCTCCTGACATGACAGACTCTACAACGGCGCCCACTAGGTCGCCAAGCAACGTTCATAATCCTCATCAACACAGCCATCAGGACGAAAGTATACCAGTGAAATATCGTATGTATTGTAGGAATGGGCTATTTTTGCAAATTTTACCAAACGGTGTAGTAAATGGAACCATGGAACGCAACGATTACAGTAAGTATTTGAAAATATCAAAACATTTTACTTTTGCACATTTATATTGTTTGCATTTGTATTTTTTCTCATTAGAACAATGCACATAATGTAGTTTCAATTATCTAGGCCAACATTCCGTAACGAACAATCCAAGCGTATACCGTGATTAAACCTTGGCCTTGGCATTGTCGGTTAAGTAGGTCGACATCCTAGCGTAAACATGGGTCCCATGGGACGTATGTAACATATTGTTCACAGGCGCTGCGTTTCTAACTGCAAATGAGTGTTATAGGCATTGTTTTGTACCCTACAGCGAAAAACGATAAAAATGGAATCTCAAAAAAAAAATACACACCGTAATATATATATATAACATAAGATCAACATTATCAACGAAATATTTTTTAAAATGCATTTATGTACTATAAAACTGACTTGTTATTTGGTTCCTGTCAAATACTAGTACTTGATTTTTACTGAAGAGTTGGTTTATCGAAAATACAATTCGTCAAAATTAATCCCAGATAAATAAAGCATTTTACAATATATAAATTTACAAGTACTGTATATTTATAGTTACACATATCTAGTATTGTTGAACATTGTATTTTATAGTTTACTTCTTTGCTCCACTTCAAATCTTTTAAAATCAAAGTGCAGTATACAAAGAATTAAACTGGTGTGGCTATACCGGAATTAATCAGCTGTTTTCGGGTACAAGCGATTTCCTGTGAGCTTTACTTCTTTGGCAGATAGCATACCAGCAACTCGGTTTGTAGCTGTTTCTGGGGGCCATCCAATAATTAATATTAGATCAATCGCAAATTGTCCAATTAATGTATACTATAATTTTAAAGCGAAAAGACTCATCATACTCATCTCATCTTGGCGTAGATTTAGTTCATACAGGGTGCATGCATGGTCCATACCATCATCTAATATCTTAATAATGTTCACTTTATAGTCAAATCAAATCTTGTGCACGTGTGACTTACGATGACGTCATTTGAGATATTTGCAACGTTTCACAGAAACGCTTGAAAGTATCAATAATTCAAGGCGCTAAACACAACAACATTGAACCTATAACTCATGATAGCAATATTCACTGCATCCCTTGATGTGTTTATTGCATCCCTCGATGTGTTCACTACTTCCTTGGATGTGTTCACAAAATTCATTGATGTGTTCACAGCATTTTTTGATGATGTGTTCACTGCATCGCTTGATGTGTTCACTGCATCCCTCGATGTGTTCACTGCACCCTTTGATGTGTTAACTACATCCCTCGATGTGTTTACTGCAATACCTCGATGTGTTTATTGCACCCTTCGATGTGTTTATTGCACCCCTCGATGTGTTTATTGCACCCCTCGATGTGTTTACTGCATCCCTCGATGTGTTTATTGCACCCTTCGATGTGTTTATTGCACCCCTCGATGTGTTTATTGCACCCCTCGATGTGTTTACTGCATCCCTCGATGTGTTTATTGCACCCCTCGATGTGTTTATTGCATCCCTCGATGTGTTAACAGCATCCCTTGATGTGTTTACTGCATCCTTTGATGTGTTCACTTCATCCCTTGATGTGTTCATTGCATCCTTTGATGTGTTCACTGCATCCTTGATGTGTTCACTGCATTACTTGATGTGCTCACTGCATCCTTGATGTGTTCACTGCATTCCTTGATGTGTTCACTGCATCATTGATGTGTGCACTACATTCCTCGATGTGTTCGCAGCACGTCTCTGTGCTATGTGAGCATACAAATCATTCGGATGGGGGGGGGGGTCAGTTCCGATGTGGAGGGTAATCAGTTCCGATAGCCAGTCGTGTTCTCATACGAACCCGAATTACAGTTGTTTTCCGGTGACGTTTTATACTATTACTTCGCTTAAAGGGTGACAGCCGTCGTGCCACGTCCTGTTCAATATGGGACTTATAGCTCACTCATTGTTTATTCACGTGAAATTCGAACACGCGCTGCGCGACGACCACCGCGCTTTCACATTTATGTTTATTCGATACAAGAATCGCGGTATATTGCATGCTATAATGGTTTAATTTAACTTATAATATCATATAACTTCCCGCATTGTAGGTCTAATTACGTATCATTTCCACACTTACTTCCACAATGCAATATGTGAATGACGTAATTCATATCTCGTATAACTTTCAGTAATTCAGTAGGAAATTTCAATTACATTAAAAAGGAATCAATATTTTGATTTCGATTCGATATAACAAATCATATATAATGTTGGAATTGGACACTTTCAGGCTGCAAGTCACGTGAATCCACATAAACATATGATATTGGTAGCTCTGAGACGGACACGACAGACAACCTCCCGTATGTAGATCAATGAACTGCACGTGGAGTTGAAAATAGAAATCGGACGTATCATCTTCGTTATTACCACAGTAATCTTTTTAAAGAACCTGGGTATATGAAAGGGCGCCCGCCATTGTGGTCCTAGAAAGGTCCCTCCACATTCCTTACAATCATAGTCAGAATCAGCAAGGATTTATCAGGTTAATAATATTATTTTATTTTATTTATCTGAGGTGTAAATGTTTAGCGCGTGTCTATATGTGTCTAATTTCATTTTGCTATTAACTGCGTAATCAATATCCCTATATTTCAATTAGCTACCAATTAGGTACCGTGTTATGTCGATTTCAGCCGAAATTATGGAATTATGTTTATTAAAAATGTCCTCTCTATTCTTCAAAGCGTCGCGTGGCATGGAATGCATATCGAATACGACGACGACTATGGCGTTAATATGCATTGACAATACATTTGTACATGTAGCATAATATTGCGTTGACATTCGTGCTAGTAAGAAGGCCTATATCCAGCCTGACGTAAATCATTGCTCAAAATAATACAAGGACATGCCTGTAACTAAAGTATTTTCAAATCCATTATTGAACTTTGCGTAGCGTAGTTTTACGATACTGCTGCCCGAAGTTGTAAAATCTTATCAGACATTTGCAAGAGGTCAAACACCACGTGATTTCATCTGTGATGTATTGTGCACAGAAACCTTTGTGGAGACGCCCACATCATCATTAGACAACAACATCCATATACTATAAAACGCCCTCTATAGTTATCAGATCAAGAGCGCTGTGTGTAACAGTGGTGCAGTGTTTCATGAAAAGATTATTGACAGTAAAACTATTTAAGGCATGACGTTACTCAAAAGTGAAAATGTTGACGCATAAGTGTGAAATGCTACAATGATAAAAAAATTAAAAAACCGTATTCAGTTCAGAAAAAAATGGCTTACAGATGGAGTGAGCATGTTCCGATTGTTATATCTCATGATTTCGGTGACATAGTGTCTAACAATTACATTATTTTTGTTCGGTTTATATAAAGAAAACTACTGCTAAAATGTCATGCTGTGCACAGCATTATCATTTTTTTTTAAAGTCCCGTAGTTCACATACTATTGACTAATACCAGAGGTACATTACTTGGGGTGTGCAACGCGCATTGTACTGTATGGTGACATCATGCAAAGATCCCATTCAAGTCTCATCTCGTAGATAGCGAGACTGATACTACGACCTTCTGACATGACATAGGCGGTTTGTAATAAAACATATATTACCACATTCATAGTGAAAAAATGTAATACATCGAAAATGTTCAGAAAATATAGTTATCGTAATCCGTCATATCGTGCGCAGCTATTTTGATCCACCAGGACAATCCAGTAACGTAGTTACCTCGAGCATGCGCATTCGCATTTTACTGAGTTGGAACGCTTATGCGAGGATGAGATTGAAACGGGATCTTGGTATCATGTCACCGTAGTTGCAAACCCCAAGTAATGTACCTCTGCTAATACATGTACTAACATTCTCAGTTAATTATATGCAGATTTTGACCAGCAATAATGTCAACGTTATATGCACTAGACTATGAGCACATGTCAAAAAACACAACGAATAGCATTCTATCTTTAGTGATACCATTCTGTTTTGTTTTGTTTTCAGCAATCGTGTTATTAAAGTCATGTGGTATAGGTGTGGTGTGTATACAGGGACAGGAAAGCGGAATGTACGTCACCATGGACGACACAGGAGCGGTGAATGGCCAGGTAGAACATTTTAGGCATTGCTTTACCTTTCTCCAAGTTCCCGTATGCCATCAAATACATTATATGAGTACTCGCCTGTACTATGTAGTGTTCAACATCAACAATGTCAACCTACATTGTGCCATCTCAACCCTTGACATGTTCCTACATAAGCTCAGTATTGAATTGTATTTGATTATTCCGGGGTTTTTTTTCAGGTAAACCGCGAAACGAATTCCCAATTTGACGAAGATCTGTTATCTGGCTATAGGACGTATGCATCGAAGTCACTTCCAGGCAGTCGCGAGGTGTCACCTGACAACACGCCACGTTGGTATCTTGCACTACATAAAATCGGTAATGCTCGGAAGAGTACAACCAATTATAAGACGGCCACGCACTTTCTTCCTATACCAGTTGTCAATGAACATCGCTGATGAAACGATACAAAAATGTTTGATGTAAAATGAGTACATTTGTATCTGAAAACTGTCGTCGTCAGAGTATGTTGATATTTCGCAATAGCGCCCTCTAGTTGGAGATATTTAATTCTGGCAATTTGCAGTTCAAATGGCCGGACCAGACAAATACTGTACATGAGACTATACTGTGTTTTAAATTACATATCTTTTTTATTGTTGTTCTAAAATATTTCAATATTATTTTATAATTCAATATGAATAATCATAACGTGCACGCCAAGAATCGTTTTGTATATATTGAATTTTTAATTGCCTGATTACGTCACCCAAAACGTGAATAACTTTCCTTCTGTCAAGTGAAATTGGCGGGAAAATGGCTAGAAATGATTGCAGGCTGCAGTGGCCTGCCGTAAACACATTTTTGTCGATGCTCAAGCTACATGAACGAACCTCGCAACGCCCTCGCACTTTCCCAGAAGTAGTGAGACTGGGCGCATGCAAGACGCCTGTCTCTCAGGCTGTCGTGATGGCGTAAAATACAAATATGTCAGTCTGTTGATATTCGGAAAAAAGGGAATCTCAATTTGTCACGTGATTTCTACAATTACAAGCATTATCGCACGCGTGTATGTTTAAGTTGCACTCCATATCTGGTATATGCGCGCATGCGAAACGCCGTATCTTCAGCTTCCGGGAAAGTAGTCTGTGCGGGTGCTAGCCTGCGCCACCTTTCGATGTATTTAAAGTCGCTGTATGCTGGTTCCACGGTCCATTTCATTTAACCACGGCTGCAAATAAAACGTTTTAGATGATTTATCACATTTTTATCACATGTTTTTGCTGTTTTAAAGTTATTTCTATGTCTCAGAATTACCTTTCAAATGTAGTTGTTATTAAATAATGGAAATACCGCAGGATTGTGATTGCACACTTGTTATCGCTGGTGTGTATGTGCCATGAAAATGATCAAAATCTTGTGGTATACTCTTCTATAAGAGTCACGTGATTGTTCTGTAAAGATACACATTCAAGGGACTGAGGTCAGTTGGTTCAAATATTGCTTCATCTTATTAAATAAAGATAAATAATATTAACTACATCGTGATAAAGTCTCGTTCAGTGTAAATGTCATGGTGATAACAGCGGGTGCTAGTCAAGTACTACAGATAGGAGCATGTAGAACACAGAGTGCAGAACTGCTTCACAGATGTGTGTAGCTATTGCATTTATGCAGTTTACATACTCTATATTTTATTCTGATATTATTTTCAGTATCACTGAACTAGCCTGTTGGTTCATTCCTAACCAATCTATTTCTTATCTAGTGCTTTGTGCACCCCTGCCTAGTATACTGGTTCGTCCCTAACAAATACTGTAAAACACTTGGAAATAGATACATACCATTTTAGTGAATTTGACTCAATGCATGAATTAATTGAATATTAATTTAGCTAAAGTGCCAATAATCTGGGAATATACTCTATTCTAATTAGCAAAATTGCGGATTAGCTAAATTAGATAAAATAACATGCTAGCAAAAAAAGACTAGTGTATTAACCCACCACTAACTTGTATATTGTCCCTTCCCTAACTATTACATTTCGATTATATAGTATATTCTCCCATCACCAACTTGTATATTGGCCCTTCCCTAACTATTACAATTCGACTATCTAGTATATTAACCCATCGCTAACTCGTATATTTTAATTTCCCCAACATTAGTATATTTAGGCAGATATACTTACTTCGTCGCAGAACATTTGTTCTTACATGGGCCCAACACATGCTACATTTCCGAACGAAATTTACAAGCATTATTTGGGACAGTTTTTGTACAAACCTCAGACTACTATAGTAGTCTGAGTACAAATATAAATTCATCCATTGGATCATAGTTGGCGTTGATGGCGCTACGTTGTAGTTCTGTATAAAACTCTCAAGCAGTACGCGACACAAACCTGTATACATTATATACGTTTGTAAATTTATATAATTTTATAAATTCAGACTAGCTGGCATAATTCGAATTGACTAATCCAGCAACGGGGATGTGGTATCATAGCGGTGGCGGAACTACGTAACATGACGTTCTATGTTGCTTGGACGCGCACCACATGGCTGTACCATGTATTTATATGGGCAAGCTGCTGTGGAACGCTCGTCGAGGAGCCGATGAAAACAGCTACAGTCAAGAAAACAGCACAAACTCAACGTTAAGGCCAGCCTGAACAACCAAATTCCCATACGTTGCATTGGTATGGGTAGTATTGTTACATTGTTTACGGGAGTCTCAACAACTAGTCCATGGTACCGTTTCCCGAAACTTTTGGCCTTTTGTTGTCATTGGTGATGGTTGTCAGGCGATGAAAATGCCCGGATGAAACATAAATACTATAGGATCTATAATGGTAAAAACGTTACAATACTGCCAAAATGGCAAATATCCAGTAACTATCCAGTAAAATACAACCATCATTTTTTTCATTATCCTTATATTGCCTTGAAGAATAATTTACTGCAAAATTACTAAATTCTTGGTATTTTCATTTATGAGTGGGCTTCTACCTTAATGAGTTCATTCCACGGCATCCAATCAGTAAACGCCTTAATATTATTAAGTGTCTGGTTACAGACATGTCACACCCATGTACAATTGAAGGTATGTGTGTGCAGTGTGGGTGTACCCAAAGTTCAGCTCTTAAGCAAATTGCGATTACATGTTTGAATTTGAATGAAAGGTGGGGACTAGTATAATATTTATAAATGCGTGTATACACCAAGGTACAAGTGTTTGCCCTAGTTTGTTGTCGATACTAACATGCTAACAAATTCGCTAAACCCAATGTTATGATTAAAATACCAAAATAATGAAATTAAATGCCAGTGAAAATTACAAATATATTTACCGTATATGGAAGTGAGAGTGACTTCTAACTTGGGCACTATGTCTATCATTCAAAATGTTCGTTCAGGTGAAGGGTCATGTGATTGGTGCTTGCAATGACGTCATAGTGTCCAAAGAGTGTCCTCCGTACTGGCAGTACCAAGCTAGGTATATCACAATATGTAACACAGAAGATATTCACGCACAGTCCCATTTGTGAATAGCAAAACCATCCTTAGAGGCGATAATTAAGCAGTCAATGGTCACTATTTCGGCCTGAATTATATACTTTATTTTATACAATGCACAATGATTTATTTTATAATGTATTTATATAGTTAAGAGTAAACATTTTGGTGCAAAGTTTAAAATGTTTCGTGATTCAGTGTAACAACGAACTGACTTTTCTCTCAAAGCGTAATCTAGTCGTTTGACTGTTTCGTTTTATTTACGGTGGAATAGCACATCAGACTGTTCGTACAAAGTATATATAATTGTATTATAATTATATATATATGGTAGCAAGGGATGGACCATATAACATTTTGAGGTGAGAATTACATAACCGTGTCACAAACAAAACGGGTCGATAATTTCTATTTGAAGGTACTTTGTTACAATTATACAAAAACACACGACATGTTTGCGTAATAGTTGCTGATATCGACATTGAAGACGCTTCACTGTGTAAAGTCAATAATCAGTATTGTATGATACCATCATTCACATCTCACAGAAGGACATTAACCGATTTAGGATTATCGTCCTCATAATGTAATCCAGTTTTACCGCAACATGATCCTGTCAAATGCATAAACTTGTTTATTATAGTCCTATAGGCAGTGTTAAAATTCATTTTCATTTAAATTGCAATAAACATGTCTATTGAGCTATTGGCAGGGGAGTCACGTAGAGTCCCCGCTTATTTGCATAGACATTACCAATTATTTCCCCATAAAGACGCGTTTTACTTGCAAAAATAAATTCTAATTTTTCTTCTTCTATGCATGTTATTAGTTTAAAATGTCGCGACCTATTCTTTGTGTCTCTTCTCAAAACATTTGGCAGTGAATGTCATGAATAATTCAAGTGTACGGTGGAAAAGGATTCTCGCGTGTCTTTCGCTGCTAAGCCAGGCACGTAGTTGAGTGGCGGGTATTGTTATTTGCAAACATGTAAAAATAGAACCTTCACAGGTGTTAAAAATGATTCAATGGTCCTTAATAAAAAGGGCCTTCGGTGTTATGGACTGAAAGAATTGCGAGATTAATAAACATCGATTGACGCAGTGACAATGTTGAGTAAAAAAACTAAAGGAAGTGACAGGTGACGGCAACACGTGCGTGGTGTGAACGAATATCAAGCTGGCCGCCATCTGTCAATGTTGGCCATCATCGGCAGTTAAACATCCCATAATTTGGGGTTTATTTCCAAGTATAGTACTTGTGGTGATGAAGTATTCATGGCACACATAACACGTACATATAGTGGCGTCAGACGCTACTGAACACACTCTTCTGTCATGTTGATGTGCCTTTGTTTATTGACGTCCCTAGCACAAGGCGTCACCACACCTGAGGAGCAGTAAGATAGCTGCATGCCCAGAATACGTTTACATCCCCTCCCCTTCTATAGTAGTAGTCAATCTGAGTATTGTTAGCGAGACTTCAATGTTTGTTATTCGGTTCACGCCACAGTGGTATCCCGCCACGGTCATTAATGGCACCTTTGTGTGGGGTTGAGTATTCCCTTTTGAACGTCATCACACCATAGTTAATTTCGTCCACTCTTTTCTAAACTACTGGAGAGCGTTTGTAATAATGACGTCACAGTCGCGTCTATGTATGACTCTCAACGTGACACCTCCAGGTCCCGGTTGAATATCTCGCCAATGACCTTCAAATTATAGCATAGTTTGGTGTTACTTGTCTTCTTAAATTACAAAATCAATTTCCGACGTCTTAGAATTATGGTAAATTCAACGAAAGTCACAAAATCTTAATTTGCAGCTAGCAAATATTTTCTCATTTTAAACTTTATTTTATGCATTCTTTCATAATATGTTAAAAAGTTCTTGATTAATATATTTCATGATCTGCCAGGTAAAAGTCAAGTTGAGAGATTTGTCATCAAATCCAAGTATCAATGACTCAGATGGTGGGAACATTAATATCAACGAGTAAATTAGCGACAAATGTTCTCATCAACACAGGCTTCGTTTCCCTATTTTTATAACATGCACAATTCATTCTTATAAACAAACAGGAAAGGGAAACCGGATTAGAGAATACTGTTAAAGTTGAATAAACGTTGAGAAGCGCATCACTTTCTCAGTCAACCGATGCGTAATTTTGTAATGTAATTTTCATCCTGGAAGCATACAAATTAGTACCGCATGAAATGATTCCCATCTTGTGGAAACAATCGTGCAAGTCGTATTAGACATCGCCATTCACACCTTGCCACTTCGCTGCTCCCAGAATTGCTCTCGGATATATCATTTTATCGCCAACGCCGATCAGAATTCGCAATTCAAAAACCGTCGAACGCATCCGTAAACGTTGATGTATGAGTAGTACTTTATGACGCGTACATTATAATCGCATACTCCCTCAGCTAAAGTCTTGAAAGTTAAGTTACTAAGGAAGTTTAAATTAAGTTCGTCCTCGTGCTGAGTAATATATCAATTTCTTTATAGTCTAATTTCTGTTGTGGATAAAAAAAATAACTTTGATTTTCTCTACGCCTTCATCAATATTACAAGCAGTAGTTGGTCAGTGCAGCTGTAAGTAGTCATTGAATGAACGATCATTTTCCTCAATGCAGCTGGAAAGCAGATTTAATGAACCCCGTTCGTGCTCTTTTGGTTATTTTATTAGGTATTAATCGATATTCGAAGGCTTTAGAGACATACAAAACACATCAATATAGTCGACTATAATGGTTTAATTTAGTTTAATTTGACCTGGCTGACGGCCTGAATAACATACAAACGTTTCTTTGACTCACTCGTTGCCTGAGTAGGGACACTCATGTTTTTAAGTGCGCACAGTGGCCTGCCTTATATAAAACCATGTTTATATATTAAACCAAATACATTCCTTAAATTTTTGATACCGGCTCAGCACAGAGATCATCGTGAGTCAGGGTTTCATCGAGCCCCCTGTCAGTGATAATGCAGAGACCACCATGCTTGAGACAGTCTGGGCAACATTTATGGAGAAGGCAAGATATATTAAAATGCTCGGCACATTATCGTTACTAGCAAAGTGCTTGACCTTTATACAGATTGAGCGCGAGGATATTTGCGTATATCTGTCCACTTAATATAAGAACAAGGGGACGGATAGGGGTACCGTCCATCCAACGTGAGAAAATTGGCGGTAACGCCCTCAGCGATGTAAATAATTAAAAATTGCGTATTCAAATAAAGCGAGGTGAATGACCCTGGTTTTGTTTCCTCAACCACAGCAACAGTTGCTATAGTAAAATTGTTACCTGTTGGGCCTCTTCCGGGCATAAAAATAATTGAGCGAGAGACCTTTACTGATCTCGTCGGCTGGCGGAGCTATTTTTGATTATACACGTCGTACATTATATTGACTGATGGTCGGTTTATGGCGTTGTTAAATTGAGATCGCGCTAAATTGAGCAGAATGTTGATGTTTCGTGCAATAAACAGCATTTTCTTTCCATGCTAGCGTGAATTGGCGTCCACTAGACTTACTGAGCTATTTTAACCACAAGGTTCGACAAATCGTGACCAAAGTGACAAATCGTTTTCAGGACATCTCATACATCGAAGCGTGGTTGTTCTTATCGATATATCTCACCCAGATTTTTAATTATATTTCATAAATTTAATATCAGAGGGGACCAGTAGCAGAATGTGACGTGTGTTCATGGCGTATCTGCACGTGAACGTGAGAATCATCACGTGATCATACTATTCTATCTCAAGTTATGAAACATACATGATACAAGTTGTATATCCCAAATATACATTGCGGTCATGGGAGACCCAGTAACCCGTCGTATTGCCTGGCCTTGGAAGTCAAGGCTATTTTTTTATGATTGCAATGTCTGTTAAAAATAGATTAATTGGACTTTAAACAAAAATATGTACATTTATGATATTTTAATTGACAACATGTCATATTAGTTGATGTGCTCGGGTTTAGTATTTACTATGATCACGTGATGGGAAGGTATTACCCAAATACAAATTAGACATTAGAATCGAACACGTCTCCTTGGTTACAAGTCTCCTTGACACAAATTGTTTTTTTCCCAAGAAAAGCAGTTAGACGAAAACGTTTACAGAAACACACACGTACATGGTTTGTTTTCACGACGTAGAAACGAGCAAATTAGACCCCGTGGAATGTACAACATAAACAGAAGCGAAAGGAAGTCGACGCAAAATATACAACTTGGAAGTTGAATACAAATGAATATCGCATTCAAGCACTCCAGTTCTAAGCTATTCTGACTTCCGGTTGTAAATTTAAAGGTATGGTGTGAGCGAGTGGGCAGAGAATCTGTCTGTTTGACGGGTCAGAACAGAACAAAATAAACAATATTGAATAATCAAAAAGCTAGGATTCCAGTACGAATAAATATATTATAAGCCTACTCGAACGTGACGCTGGTTTGTGTTTATAAAATAACGTGACATAGAAACATAGCCTGAGCCCTCGGCTACTTGGTAACTCCTCATTTCTCTTAGTAACCTCGTCATTAAGAGTGTTCATCTTAACAGAGAATTGTGCTGGGTCGTATTCACTTATAGGGCGGCAGTCTTCGTGCCGCGTCCTGTTCGACTCATAGCAACGCATATAACGCGTGTAAAATACATTGTTTATTTACATGAAATTCGAACACGCGCTGCGCGACGACCACCGCGCGTTAAGGACGTGGGAAAATATTTTTAAATAACTGGGTGTTGATAATATTTTTGGAGAATGTTGAACTTGAACACCGTTTTGGTGCTTATATTGCACACTAGAATACTAATAATTTTGTCATATATTCTACTATCTACGTGGAATGATGTGATATATACGCCAATGTAATATCAACGCATCCACGGTGTTTAATATTGTTCAATGTGGTAAGCTATTGTTGTGTACATCAACACTGATTGTCGAGAAGTGTTTTCTACGATATTACCATGCTCCGTTGAACTAGCTCTATACCCTAGCAGCTAAATGTGGATACTAGTAAATCTTACATTGACAAGCTAACAATGCCACAGTCGCGATCAATCACACAACATACTGTGAGAAAAAGAAAAAAGAATCGCCGCATGACATTGGGAAGTGTAATCTACTTAAACACTGTCACAACAGCGGTTGACTACTACTCCCCCTCCTTCCGACATTCTTTTCCCAGTGGGGGGAACGCAGGTGTTAACTTCTTTTGTTTTCCACGACTTAGTTTTATTTTTGAATTTTTGCGTTGTTTTCAGTGCTACTGAGGAGAAACTTTGCCGGATCCTGTGCGTATGTTTGTCGGACAAAGGGATGCTATGTAATTACCGCCTGCGATGAGCGCACACACAAAGTGCGGTTAAAATTCAGGTGGTCAATTTAACAGGTGTTATCTACTGAACAAACTGCGTGTACTCACATTTACATCAGCTGCTACTCCTAAGCCAATTCCACGACAAGTTCCTCTCGAGTGCACACCGATCACACGCAACGGCATACCGCTGTAAAAACTACCAGAAATCCGCTGAGTTTTGAAAACAGACAACAAATAGGGAGCTTAAAATGTGCACACTTTATTCAAAGCTGTTATAAATAAGTGTTTTGTTTTCAATATTATTTCAGAAAACACCTGTCATATTTTTTGAATTTGTGAAATCGATTCGCTTCTACGTTTTGGAACCTGTCAGTCACGGGTGTTTTTTTTTTTGGGGGGGGGGGGTATACTATAAAAGCAATAAAACATTTGAAAGTAGACATGGTATCCGGCCCGGAAGATGCATCGGAAGAGACGCTTTCCTCCGTGTCAATGATACATCAGATAGGTTACTTGACAGGTAGCTTCCGTAAAGCGACGATCACCTGACTGGTAATGATACTAATATCTGTATACCTTATGAGATAGCATGGGTATAGATGGAATAGCTATGGCTGTGTTAATCCGTCCTATAGATGGAAAGCCACGTATAGTTATGCGATGACTGCTTTGGGCGTTGTCCAAAGGATGCCTTATCATGTACGTTTACTTATCTGACTATTGGAAGCTTGTCGATCTATCGGATCAGTGCGGTCTTCTTCAAGATACTCCCCGCGAGGTGTGAAGGTCAAAACAGATATACTATGAACAAAGTCAACGACCCCTTATAAAAAAGGAAAAGAAAATATGCAAAAGCAGTAAAATACACATGGTTAGAGTGCATTTTTGTTGTCGAAACTAAATACGAGGCGCGGAAATGCTAAAGGATGTTTTTTATTTGTTTAAGATTATTATTGTAGTCTGGAAAGCACGATATCAACGTTTATCTACACCCCAAAAACTGGTGTAGTGAACTACTTCTGCAAAGCGAAAAGGTGACCGCTTCCTTGGCTGAATTGTGATGACGGTTTAAGATTTCGCTCTAACTTGAGATATTTCGACGGAATTCATTGATTATCGTTTTATCGGAGTTTTAAGACTCCCGCTCTCTTTGATGTGGCACTAGAAAGTAAAAAATAGCGGCTACGTTAAAACAGATTGTATCAATGAATTGCAACATGAAATAACAACAGGGATGACCGTGGATCGAGTTTATTGGAACAAAGCACGATCCTATCCGCACCTATCAATTACGCAGCTTATAGTGTTTCACCGTTGAATGTTGTCACAATCCTTCTAGGAATATGTGGCAGTCGTGGCAGTGATTGCGTGATGAGAAGAGAGGAGAAAAAAGCACTGGAATATTTTACGCTGAAATAGACGAGCAACGTGCGTTTGATTGACATAGTTGAAATGTTTGGAATAGTTTATTACACGTGCACAAAAGGAAAGAACAAAAAACGATTTAAGCGGAAAGAAGTTCAGGTACCACAGTCATAAAACCTGTTTACAAACATGTCAGTTCCGAAAATTGTCCATTACTGTTATACTACACTGTCTTGTCAATCTCTTTGCTGGACGTGTTTACGCCACTGTTTACGTGTAGAGTCTCTGTCCATCACTCTCGCAGCGTGATTCATTTACCTATGTATTTAGAACCTGTCAATTACAATGAGAATTCAGATTCACACAGAAAAACCACTCTTTGACATGCGTTGGTCATGTGACACACGTCATTAACGCCCGCAATCAGTCGGCGGATCGGAGTGTATATAAAGAGGCGCTCTTTTCCTTCAGACAATTTTGTTGGCAGTCTCGGGTACTGAGAAAATCCTCCGTAATCGCCCAATTTGTTTCGAATCTTTCCATAGAGAGAAGATGAGAATTACCGTGTCAGGATGTCGCTTTCTCGGTCTACTGGTTGTTCTTATGCACTTTGTCCGGGAAAGCTGTACTCTTCCCGCGTCGCTATCAACGAACCCAATCGGAGGTGGTCGTATGCAGACTGAGAATACAGCTAATGGTGATGTCAGATCTTCAACTACTATGCTGCTCAATCTATATTGCGATACCGGTACATCGTTGATTATATATGCAAACGATATTAGCTCAACCAACCAACGAGAAAACCAACTTGGTAAGTCTTGATTTGCTCTCAATGCAAAATTCACACGTTCTGCTTTAATGGAAAATATACACTTTTTGACGTTGGAAAGTGTGTTTACTGGACCACAGTGACGTCAGTTATACTAGACACGTGTAAAAATCTAACAACTATTGAATTCTAATCATGTCCCTTATGAGAAACAATATATTCTACTATAAGTCTAAAGTTGGTCGTAAATTGTGGTTACTTGGATCCAAGATATGCCATGTAAGTGAAATACAATTCGCAATCTAAATGCATGTCGGAGAGAGATTGTAAATCCTTCGTCGTTGAAAACAGTCAATTCTAATTTGTAATTAATGTGAAACATGTCTGTGTCGTATTTTCAAAGTTCGAAGACAGAAATTATTTTACGCCAATCAGTCCCAAAACATTTATCCCATAGCAGCGAGTGTCATGTACTTCGTGGTAGAACCAGTCACGACTACTGTGGTGATATAGCAACACTCACCAAACATACGTAAGGGTGTGTATAAGCGCACTACTGACTGACAATCGATTCTGACAACCGGGCAAACACTCTGCTAAATTATACGCATAAATATACACAGTTCAACGATTGACTGGTTGTGAAGCACATTAAATCCGTTTTGACGAGTGTGCTTATCGGCTATTTTAACGTATAGGTTGTACTCAGATCTACAGACTGAACACAAAACATGCACCAGGGAAAATTAATACTTTATTCTTAAAGAGTGACGGCATCGGGTCGCGTCCTAATCGACATGGGACTCACAGTGACGTACACAACGCTTGTGAAATACTAGTACATTGTTTATTTACATGGAATTCGAACATGCGCTGCGCGACGACCACTGCCCTTTAATTTCGGTTCAGAAGCTGATTAAGCGCAAGGTTTGTCGAGGTTTGTGTCAAATGTTACGTTGACGCGTTCCCATGCCATGTGAGTATGTAACTCCCCGGTATAACCCATTCTGGTGATTGGCTCTCTCGTTAGGGAAGTACTAGAATCATGACATATCCCATGTCGGTGACACGTTCCATTTTGTCAGGGGAGTATTATAATCCCGACGAAGTTGCATTTCAATTCGTTTAACACAATTTGTTTTTCAATTCACTACAGCTATTCTGGAGAAGCAATCTGTCGGAGTTGGATTGGTCAGTATTCAGGGCGTCATATCACGTCACTTTCTGGCTATGGATGACACTGGCACGATATATCCTTCAGTAAGTATTGTTTCTATTCCGTCTAATAATTGCACGGCATAATTCCGAGTTCCTTTATGATAATTAATTACTAACAATAATGCTGTGAAGAATCACAATGCGAAATATGGACAAATACAATGTTTTCAAATACAATACAATTTTCAAAAGAAAAGAACTTGATCAATCACAATGTTTATGGCAGTAAAATAACTGAAGGCAATTCACGCTGTCCTGCCACATCGATCTTACATCGTAGACAGCGACAATGTAACTGACCTTTGACAAACAAAAGTTTCTAACTAATTTAGTGACAAAGGCTTACAAATTTAATTTAATTTTAGAGACCAGCTTAAAAATAAATTTAGTCCAGTCCATCCACAATCCCAACATGTTATAGTATAGCCTCTTTACTCACAGATTTGCAAAACGTGAATGAAACGTGAGGAGATATGAGCTGCATTTTTACCATTTTTTAATTCATGTACTGTAAATTGTGACAAAAAACAAACAATTGAATCTATAAAGTGAATACACATGAAGTATCATGTAGTGAAATGTACATGTTTTGTAAGCGAGCACACATCACCTTATAAGGCTTTGTTCAAATAATATATTCATTTAATGAAATTATCATCAATCTACGCCATTCAACGTAACATACTAGTATATCACCCTGTATTTATTCATGTGACGTCACACTGGTGTTTTAGACAAGGTAGTATTAAGCAAAACCATTATACCAATGTATAAAATCCTTATTAAAATGTCTTAAATTGTCTTTTTCAGAGCACTTTCAACGAAGATTGCCGCTTTAGGGAATCATATCGAAATGGGTATTACTTTTATTCATCGGCCAGAGATCCAACTTGGTTTATCTCAATCGATCGAAACGGCCAAGTGAAGAGAAGCCTGGGGAATAGTCGGAAGAGAACGCACTTCCTGCCACTCCTAACATTGCCGGTAGCGCGTCCAATCTGATAAGCGACTGCAATGAACCAGCACGTCTTCGTTTATCAAAATGAACGATTTCATTTCTCGGACACAATTGCAGACTTTGTATTGTTGTTGTTTGCGGACCTATTACAGATGGCGCTTATATGTAGCCTTTTTACACCGCCTTGTGTCTACCGAGACAATGTCCTACTGTATTGGCGCAGACACTCGTTCTGTAGATGGTTATCGTATCAAACCAATTTTAACCGCCCCTTTTCTTCATCAACGTTCAGTGCACTCTATGTCATTTACATATCTGACTAGTTTCCAATCCGTCGTAAATGTCACGAACTGGAACATTCTTCTGGCATAACTGTTATGTAAATATGTTTTTTTTTTATTTATTAATTAATGCCTTTCATTTCCCGGTACTTCGTAACCCAGGATACTGTGTATACTGTTTTCATTATTTTTGAATCGAACAAAAAAATGACGAATGTGGGTGGAACATTTTCCTCGAGTGTGTAAACACTGCGTTATGACGTCAGTGAACAGTGGCTATAGAATTTGCATGAAATCGTGTTCATTTCTATGTCGACAATGTAAATATACTACGCGAACACAGTCACGGTTATGTTAGCTGTATAAACAAGTGTATATGTATTTATATATAATAAGTAGTCTGTATGTACGTATATATCAATGATGTATGTGACATGTCAGTGACGACGTCACTCATGACGCGTTAACTCTTAGTGTTTTATAATAGAATAGATGACGTCACGCATAAATAATGTACAATTTTGGCAATGTATTTGTCGGAATCGAGGCTTTCTTTTGTATCGAATGAAATGTCAGTTGACGAGTTTTAGATGATTGTGGAGTGGAATTATTGAGCTCAATAAAGAAATCACACGTAAAGCACAATGCATACTCTTTTGGAGATGTTATTTGTTTCCCACCCCACAGTCAATAGGTCCAAGCATAACAATGATATACGACTTTTAACACGGTGTCACTGTTTACACACGAAAACAATACTGCTTGGTCAGTTTGGTTCTCATGCATCCACGATTTTCCGGAAACTCAGTCCCCATTTACCGAAGAGCACGCACACCACCTGCATACCAAAATAAACTATTCATCATGATGTCATCATTTGTACGCTGATTTGAAAAGCTTGACTGATCTCAGCTCTAGCGAGTTACGGTTTTTACCCATTTTAACTTTAACTTTAGATATAGGGCTCCCCACAGTGATTTAACGTCCATTGATAGAGAGGAGTTCTTGATTGCAACAAATTGTAAGAACTTGTATAGTGCGTTGATGGTATCCTAAACACCGTGTAACACACTCGCATTAAAGCTCTCGGTGCGTCACAAGTTGAACTACAGTGTGACATCTGTAAGCATTGTTATTATTATAGTATTACTAGTCCAATTGATTGCATCACTACGCTATGTACACGGACTATATACAAATAAACACATTGCAACGAGCAATGTACATCACTCACGGGAAATATTCCTGCAAATTCAAAATGTGGAATGTATGACAACGGACAACAGATGGCGCTATTTAATATACGATTAAAGACCCAATTTATCGAAACATTTGCAATTTCTCGGTAGGGAATACATTGATTACATAACAAAGACTGCTCAGTCATTGGAAGAGTACAGTGTAAAAAAATAAATAAAATGAATGTCAATAAATTATAAGTTGACGAAGGAAACTCAAATTGCAAGGTGTAGATGTCTCGATGATAACGTGATATATGGATATAAGTGTTAGTATTTTTATTATCATTTTAAGCAAAGCAATGAACAAAGTTTGTAAAATGCTGCGAAGGCGGAAAGACATATATTTATATAATATTTATAGTCTATAAACGTATTTATAACAATTGTAAATATTGTATAGCTGTCATTCAAATACTCAATGGTGATTGGCTCGAGAGCTCATTTGCCACGCCAATTGCCGACGCCTAGTACGAGCACAAATGCATTTAAGTGACGTAGAAACTGCGACCGCCCATTCTTTCAAAATGAAGCGCTTGCTGATTGGATGATATTGAACTAACTCATTAATAATAATAGATTAGAACGATGATGTCACAATACGAGGCGCGGAATGTAAATTTATTATTTTGTGTATACTAGAAGAAAACGTGCTAATAATTCAAAATTACGTACGTATTGGAGGCCGTGGCGTGTGTTTTAAAATGATGTGTGCATTTTAAAAAAACGGCGTGACTGTGCGTTTTAATGGTATGTGCTTTAACAAATCACGTGTGTATATTAAATGGCGTGGGTGTTTTTAAAAACGTGTGTTTTAAAAATGACGTGTGAATTAAAAATGATGTGTCTTAAAATGACGTGTGTGTTTTAAAATTATGTGTATTTAAAAAAACGTGTGTGTTTAAAAGGACATGTGTTTTTTAAAAATAATGTAAAAATAATAACGTGTGTGTAAAAACGATGCGTGTGTTTAAAAACGACGTGTGTGTTTTTAAAAATGGCGTGTGTTTTAAAACGACGTGCGTGTTAAAAAAATGACGTGTGTGTTTTTTAAAATGGCGTGTGTTTAAATATGACGTGTGTGTTTTTAAAAATGGCGTGTGTTTAAAAATGACGTGTGTGTTTAAAAATGACGTGTGTTTAAAATTGACGTGTGTGTGTTTAAAAATGACGTGTGTGTTTTTAAAAATGACGTGTGTGTTAAAAATGACGTGTGTGTTTTTAAAAATGGCGTGTGTGAGGTCGAATGAAAATTTCGTGTGTGTAAAAAGAAAAAAAAACGCGTGCATTAACTTATTTACGCCTGTGGGGGCGCTGTTTTGAATAGATTTTTTTTTCGTGTGCGTGTGCAAAAAAACGCGTGCGTTAACCTTTTTACGCCTGTGGGGGCGCTATTTGAGAGATTTATTTCATGTGTGTGTTAAAAAAAATCGCGTGCATTAACCTATTCACGCCTGTGGAGGCGTCGTGTCAAATGGTAGCCATTTTCGTTTGTGGATTTCTATAACGTCAATAAGATACGTAAAAAGTAACTTGTCCAGCCCGAACGTTTTATTCATTTTGCCCTATAAATTTACCGACACTGTGTATACCTCAGAGACCTGGTGATTTATTCGTGTGGTTGGTTGCTGAAGACAATGCGTGGACGTCTGGTACAATGGGGCAGAACAAAGTACTCATACTGGTCTCACATACGCTCGGAACGTTTCTTGGATAATAAAACATGACCTAAAGTAGGCTCGGCATATTTAGTCAGTCGCCGGTACATTTGCCTACCACTCATATAATAACAGTCGATCGATTGTTTCTACCGATATCATGCTTGAGTTGTGTGAAGTGGATCGATATACAATTTTGAAAATCGTGTTATTTTCGGACAATTTCGGTGTCATGGTGTAAACGCTTTCCTACCTTGTGTTATCATATGAGTAGTAGGCGAATGTACCCGCGACTGATTAACTATGCCGACCCTACTTTAGGTCATTTTTATTATCCAAGAAACGTTCCGAGCGCCTGTGAGACCAGTATGAGTACTTTGTTCTGCCCACAGTCACTTGGGGGCTGAAAATCAATAAATACTAATTTTTTTTTTAAAAATCATTCGCTATACGTATATAAATAAACAAGTTGTGAAACGCGGCACCTAGTAAATCGACACCCTGTCGGTTTCAAATGTCGATTTCTTACCTTAAAATACGGAACAAAAAGTGCAGAGGGGGTCAGGTGTTATGTTAATAACCATTGTTCATAATCGCTAACTTGGTTTTATTCAAAACTGCACAAATCGCGAGTTTTCTGGTGATATCCGACAATTTCATGATCGAAAATGGCCAGCAGCCAGAATCATGGGGGATTCGCACAGAGTTCTGGGTAAATCAAGTGCGCATACTCATTTTCAGCCAATCAGGCGTGCCGTAACAGCGAGTATTTTCTTGATTTACCCAGAACTCTATGCGAATTTTTAAACACACACGTCATGTTTTTTAAACACACGCCATTTTTAAAAACACACACGTCATTTTTTAAACACGCACGTAGTTTTTAAACACACGCCATTTTTAAAAACACACACGTCGTTTTTAAACACACGCATCGTTTTTACACACACGTTATGTTTTTAAACACACATTATTTTTAAAATACACATGGCCTTTTAAACACACACGTTTTTTTTTAAATACACATAATTGTAAAACACACACGTCATTTTAAGACACATCATTTTTAATTCACACGTCATTTTTAAAACACACGTTTTTTACAACACCCACGCCATTTAATATACACACATGATTTTTTAAAGCACATACCATTAAAACGCACAGTCACGGCGTTTTTTTAAAATGCACACATCATTTTAAAACACACACGCCACGGCCTCCAATACGTACGTAATTTTGAATTATTAGCACGTTTTCTTCTAGTATACACAAAATAATAAATTTACATTCCGCGCCTCGTACACAATATCATTTCTGGATTGGTCAATTTTAACTCTGGCAGGCGCTTTGATTAAAAGAAAATCTTTATAACTTTCCTAGGTTTCTATCGTTCAACGTATTTGGCGGTTTCATCAAATAAATCTCGCCTTTGAAGAAAGATATTTATTGAAATTTCTGATATGTTCTGAGTTTATTTTTGTTATCACACAGTGTACCTTACATAACTCTTCTAGTTTACTATTATCATGTACTTTTAGTTCTGAATATGTATTCATTTAATTTTGTTTGTTTCGATCAGTTGATTTTGGTCAGTGCTAATGGCTTAATTGAAATGTTATTACCATGCAATCTATCCAGTACCCACAATAAGGGGAGTAGGCACACAACTTGAGCTCACCGCAACAGTTAGGAATACCGTACCTCGTCTCCTATGGCAACATACCTAGAGCAAATATAACGCAGACATAACCGGGAGGAACGAGGGAGTAGTCAAGCGTTGGCAAACTGAATGAATGAAATCAGTAGCTATCATGATTTTCCAGGTTTTTTCAAACGTTCCCGCAGCAAATAGCCTGCTTTACAATTCCCGCTTGATTCCAATGATCGCTTCGAACTAGTACTACAGCATGGACATGTGCGGTAATACATTCATGATCATCTGTGAATTGTAATTTCCGTGTGTCACGTGTTCGCGCATTCACCTATCACATACATTTCCTTGGTTAATTTGCATATATGTATGTACAACTGTATACTAACTCGTCCAATATTTACCATCTGAGGTAACTACAATGCATTAAATACATTACAAGAGTAAACACAAATATGAATTACATTGCACAGTTGATAAAATATTTCACTCAATTAAAAAAAAAACGCCCAACACATTACTTAAGGTAGAGATGCAGTTTATTTGGCTTGCTTTTTAATTGAGTAATTAGACAATGAAGATGGTATTATATATCCAACATGTTATATATTTTCTGAAAGCTTATTATACAAACTTTGTAAAACTTGTCTTTATTTTAAATATCCAGAATGCGTTTTTGATTTTGGGTCAAAAATATGCTTTTTTGGACAAAAGTGGTTTAAAAAAAATTAGCTTAAAAACTTCAAGTCCATTTGTGGGTAAAATTACATCACTGGATACCTTGGTATACTACTAATTCAAATGCGTCCACTCATCTCTCTAACGACTTTCAAAGTCGCACAGCATGACCTCAAAGTTCACTCTTTTCTATTTTTGCATAATTTATATATCCATGTTAATTGGGGACTTGTTATTTTTGTTCCACTCGCCGTAATAAACTGTCCGGACGCATTTTGAAGGGGAAACACCTTGTCAATAATGTGTGAAAATTTCGAGGCAAATGGCCAAAGCGTCTATCAGCTATTTTAATTTGAAACCCAAGAATTCACCAAAAATAGAAGACGAGAAAAAGGCTAATTTGCATATTTGCGCGTTAAACCGGGAATTACTGCTTTGTCATACTTTGTCATACTTTCTAGACTATTGAAATTGAAAGTTGACGTATAGACATAGACATTTTATGTAAAATCGTTGGACCAAAACAACTGCTCTTGAATATATAAATCAGAAACACGTCATTCATACCAGTGTTTTGATGGGGTCGGTAAAAACACGTGGCAATGCCCAGTAAATATGACGTAATCTCATGAATTATTAAACAGGGGGCGGTCCTAGGAAGGTGACCTTTTATCACGATCAAAACATCATGGCTTCTCTTCGATGTATTTTCAATAAACTACGAGTATTTCAGAGCCTATGGTTTACCGTGAAGAGTACAAAGTGGGATATTAAATTATTTATCCTTGATGATTTTGATGTAGTATTGAGAACCAACTCCAGGAAGCGAACGCACAATAATGAATAATCGCGTAATCCTAGAATCGAAACGCGAGGCACAGATGTTTTGTTCATCGTTTCCAATTCCATTTTTCCCACTGCAACATATTTGTTAAAAGAAATATTTGAATTATGTTCGTTTTTTAAGGAGGCATTTTTTTATTTTTCCCATTTTAGCAATGCCTTATTCAGGGATTTTCTAAGACAGTCGCAGACAATTAGCGTACGTACAAAACATGCTGTTGTACTACCGGCGACGGTCGCCTGCAAGAAGAGAGCTCCAGCTCCTAACGTACTAGTAAAAGTTTTAAAATTTCGACCGGTTTTAAATAATTAGTGTTGGAAATCTGACATGTTTTAATAGTGCAAAATTAAGGTGCATTTTTGAGCGGTCGGATTTTTCTGAATAGAAATCGGCAAATGAAAAAAAATAGGAGTGCTAAACAGTGTGCTTCGTTAGTTTAAAAAAATGGAATGTCCGTCAAATTGACGTAAACTTCCCCATTTTTCACGGAAAAAGCAAAGGTCGTGGTCGAGTTGCAGGCTGAAAAACTCAAAAATCAAAACAAAATCATCAATCAGTAAGTATTATGACAAGGAAAACAAAACATCAGACGCGCAGAAGCGGTCAGCGCGTCAAAAGAGTTGTTACCGTAATGTATCAAGTTACCTCTCTCTGTGATTTATTTTTCATTGAAATTATTTGGTTGTTTTCAATTAATTTTAGCGTACCTCTGCAATTTATTTTAGCATTGTCAGTTGTTTGCTTCATTGAATTAAACGAAGTTCGTCCGGTTGCAAACAAAGCTGTCTCGCACCACCTAGCAAAACTTGCGAATGATCGTAGTAGAGGTATCCATTGGACAAAAGATACACAAAAGTTTGTATCTCCCCGACCCAGTGCAATATATCCGGTTAGAATCAAAGCTCACGTGTCCCTTATTTGAGGGACCAGATTCTGCCGTAAATTCGGGATGGGATTTAGAAAAAAAATAAAATGGGACTTTTTAGGTGTATTTTGGCGTCATTTTCGGTTATTTCAATCATTCCTGATGCCTAAAATAGAGTCTAAGTTTTACCGTAGTCATTGACGCCTATTCAAGAGTATGATGTTTATTGTGACTAGCGTGAATGGGTAAGCTTCTTTTCGACAATGAGCAGTTATCACTGTAAACAATGTTAAATTATTCTTCACATGCTCAGTTTATTTTTTGAGAACAATTATTTAAAAATAAAATCTCTCAGTCAATCAGAAACTCGGATTCATGCCTTCAGGGAAAGTCATGTTTGGACGCTCACATCAATTTTGTTTTTCGTTCGGTGGGCTGATGCCTTCAGTGTAGCTTTTGCCTCTTCCGACATAGAAATCATCTGAATTTTCTTTCTACCTCTCTTTCTTTTCACACCACGCATAATGTAATGATAAAAATTAGGAAAAAACGCTGAGGAAATATAATGTTTGGTTTGCTAGCGAGCGAGAACTGATTTGAGAATAATTGCACATGCGCGTGAATTGAATGAACTATGACCCATACAATCTCGATTTGCATATTGTCAATCAAAGGTCCTGTTATTTGGTTACTCATGCAAATTAGGCAATTGGACATAAACATTGCCACGTGTGAGTGTTTTTTTTATTTTTAACCAGAAAATAAACAGCAATTTTAACGGTGTTCCAATAAGAATTCATTGGTCAAATTTTCACAGAATGTTCTTTAGATAAAAATCTATATAAAAAACGAAAAAAAACTATTTTTGATTGAAATTCACAAATAAACTGCATCTCTACCTTAAGCGAGCATTCATGATTAATTAAAAATTAAAAACTAAATGGTACACATAAGTAGGAACATTACTATTAGACATTAATGAAACACAACTATTACATACTTAGTGACATACTTAGTCCAAAACAGATGAAATATACTGATTATGTTTATTACAAAATAGAAAAATGAAATTCATAATGATACTCGTACTCGCAAAGCAAATAATGAAGAAAAGAAAAATAAACTGAGAAAATATCGAAGGTTTGAATATGATTTTGGATTAGAAGTTAAACACAACTCAAAAATTCAAATTGACGTGCAACAATGACAAAGTTTAGATTAAGTGATCACAATCTCAAAATTGAAACCGGGAGACACACAAAAAAAACAATAACCAATAATAGAACCTGTGATGTTTGTAAAAACACTGAAGATGAAAAAAACACTTTTTGGCGGCATGTAATAAATATGATGGACAAAAAAAAAATATTATTCAACGAAGCCGAAAAATGCATAAAAAACTTCCATATTAAAAAAAAAACAATCACCGAAATAATGTGCAGCAGCAAATTAATAATTTAATTGGCACAACATATAAAACAAACTGCATGGACTTAAGAGAGCAACACCTGTCGACTTAATTGCTATTATTGTAGTATGCACCTTACTTTATATTTGTAGTTTATATTTATTTTCTTATTTTTTTCCTTCTTCATTGTTGTTATCATTATTAGTTTATTTAGTTTTTAGTTATTTCACCTTTATATCCATTCCCACTCCCCCGAGAAGTGTGTATGATGTATTTATTGGAGTTCAAGTTTGTTGTACCCTTCACATTATATAAATTTGTGTGATGATCACAAACGACGAAGATGCCATCAGACGCTCACGGCGAATTACCGCATGCCCGTACCACTGTATCATTTTAAAAGTGTGTCGGACTGTTAATATATTATCGCCCACGATTATAAAATATTTATAACTATTACAGGTATTGATCTATTTCCTAATATATATATAACACTTATTTACATTTTACACAGTTATGATTAAGCCCGGTAAGTATACAATATTTAAGTGTTTTTCATTTTGCAAACAACTTACATAAATTTTATTACGTCTTTGTGCCTATGACTTCGTCGTGGGGCTGAGGCTTATGTCCGTGTCCTCTCACAGAGGCCGAGCACGTCATGATAAACTGAACAAATGTTGTTGAAATGCTCCAAATCAAAGGGCGCCCTCAGTGTGTGAGATGTGAGATGCGCGTTGACTAAACACCGGAAACGAAATGTTCTAGTTACGTGGGCATTAGTCACCTCTTACAGCAGTGTTGAGCGGTTGTAATTCTACTCTTCATCTCATGGACTATTCCAAACCAGTTCCGAATAACTTCCAGATTCAATGTCTCCAGGATCGTTTGCCGTTAAGGAGTCATTCGGATATACCGTCGCAACAGCTGGTTTGTAATACAGTACATACACTGGCGAGTTCTTCTCGCTAGCTGTTCCGTATTACTGTCAGTACGTATATATACCATCAACTTCAGTAACTTTACAACAAAAATAATTAAAATGAACTGTAATAAATTATTTGTTTGACCCAGTAGTGGGGCATGGAACTTAAAACCGTGTATTTTTAACGTTTCGTATCAACAGCCTCCGTGGCCTAATGGATAAGGCATCGGCCTCCTAAGCCGGGGATTGCGGGTTCGAGTCCCGTCGGAGGTGACTTTTTGTGTTTCTTCTACTTTTTTTGTTCTTGACAATAATTTTAACACAAACACAGTGTATGTGCCATCGTATCTATATTTTTCATTCCTTTGTTTTAATCATTGAATGTTACCTTGTATTTTATAATACTATTAGAATAGACAAATTTTGTGTTCCCTGGTTGCCACGTTACTGAGATCGGTCGCAACAAAATTTAAAATCAAAGAAAGCTTAGAAAGAACTCCCATGTGCTGAGAGTATTGGAGACACATTAAATATAATTCGAAATTACTTAGCTGAAAACTAATTATGCAAATAAGAAAATTAATATGAACAGATTTGAGTGCGCAATGTAACAGAAAATCTATGTTTCCAAGTTTAATTGAAATGTGATTAGAACCAAAAAAATTATGAATTATTATGCTTATTAGGGAATTAATATGAACAGATTTTTACCCCAAACTAATTAGGTTTGTACATTGTCCTAGAGCATCTTTGTACTAAGTTTCATTGAAATGGAATAATTAGTACTTTAGATATTAGTGTGAAAGCTTAAAATTGGTTAATTATGCAAATTAGGTAATTAATATGTACAGATTGTAACCCACAATTATCCAGGTCTGTCTATTGTCCTACAGCATCCATGTACATTCAATGATATGTGATGTTTAGTACCTGAGATATCAGTGTGAAAGTTGGTTAATTATGCAAATTAGGTGATTAATATGCACAAATATTTACCGGAAACTAAGTGGGTCTGCATAATTCTAGATTCATTGAAATGTGATGATTAGTACTTTAGATATCAGTAGAAAAGCTGAAAATTAATTATGCAAATTAGTTAATTAATATGCACAATTATTTGCCCTAAAACTAATCAGGTCTCTGCATAGTCCTAAAGGATCTATGTACCAAGTTTCATTGAAATGCGATGATTAGTACTTGAGATACCCGTGGAAAAGCTGAAAATTAACTAATTATGCAAATTACATGATTAATATGCACAAATATTTATCGGAAACAATCAATCTCTGCATAGTCCTTGAGTATGTAAGTACCAAGTTTCATTGAAATGTAATGCTCACTACTTGTATCAAATGCTGAAAATTAATTATGCAAATTAGGTAATTAATATGTACTGATATTACCATAAAAACTATCAGGTCTGTGCAGTGTCATATGACATCTATGTACCAAGTTTCATTGAAATGTGATGATTAGTACTTATATCAAATGCTGAAAATTAATTAATTATGCAAATTAGGTAATTAATATGTACTGATATTACCATAAAAACTATCAGGTCTGTGCAGTGTCAGATGACATCTATGTACCAAGTTTCATTGAAATGTGATGATTAGTACTTGAGATATCAGTGGAAAAACCGAAAATTGACTAATCATTATGCAAATTAGGTAATTAATATGCACAAATATTTATCCCAAAACAATCAATCTCTGCATAGTCCTTGAGTATCTATGTACCAAGTTTCATTGAAATGTAATGCTTACTACTTGAAACATCAAAAGCTGAAAATTAATTAATTATACAAATTAGGTAATTAATATGCACTGACATTACCTTAAAAACTATCAGGTCTGTGCAGTGTCATATGACATCTATGTGCCAAGTTTCATTGAAATGTGATGATTAGTACTTGAGATATCAGTGGAAAAATCGAAAATTGACTAATCATTATGCAACTTAGGTAATTAGTAATTAGGTAATTTTTACCAAAAACTAATCAAAACCTAGCATTAGTTTAGAGCATGTATGTACAAAGTTTCATCAAAATCCAATGAGTGGTTGTTTAGATATCAGTGGAACAATCATGGAACAGCTAAAAATCAGCTAATTATCATGCAAATTAGGTAATTAATATGCACGGATATTTACCAAAAACTAATCAAATTTGCGCATATGTTCAGAGCATCTATGTACCAAGTTTCATCAAAATCCAATGAGTGGTTCTCTAGATATCAGTGGAACAGTCATAGAACAGCTAAAAATCAGCTAATTATCATGCAAATTAGGTAATTAACGAGCATGGATTTTTACCAAAACCTAATCAAATCTGCGCATTGGCCCAGAGCATCTATGCACCAAGTTTCATCAAAAACCGATGTATGGTTCTTGAGATAGCAGTGGAACAGTCGGACACACATACATACATACACACATACACACACACAGACACACTAACTGCAAAGACTCCCATTATGTGCTTCGCACATGGGAGTCAAAAAGTGGGAGGCGGAGGCGATTCTTTGATGTTTTTAAACCTGTTTTTGTCATCGTGGCTTTTTTTTTAAATGGGAGATGTATGTTTTGTGAATTAATACAGTGAAAATATTTGTACCATGCGTTTTAAACTTGGAGGTTTTAATTATCATCAGTCTCTTCATAAAATAATTTCTTCTAAAGTAAAACTTTATTCGATTTCCATTTTGCTCAACTCAAAAAATGAGTATCATCTTATTATTTTTTTGGACAAATAATAAGCTGAATGTATTGTTGGCAATCCATAAAAAAATCAATCCAATGTCCACCAGTCTATAAAGTCTATTTGAGAACTCTGTTTGAAAAGATGACTGAAGTGTACTCAATGTCCTATAGAGGGCCTGTGTTATTTCATACTGGCAATTCCTTGTCTTATTTTATTTCCTCAACTGGTCTTTTCTTCATAGTTTACATGTACCAGTAACAAATTCAATTTTTATAAAAATCATTTCTCTCATAAAAAAAAAATTTTGTTTGACCACCTATCCAAATTGTGAACAGCCGGCCATTTAAACCAGGAAAATAGTTACTACTTTAGACTCTATTAAACATATGTAAACATTCAAACATATTTTTAAAAAATGACTTGTGAGCTAAATGGCTCTCCTGCGCTATTAAAATCTCTTCAGATGTTAAAGAGTTATGTTATGTTGGAGAGTGATATAATTAGCTCTTCTGGATCATGATTTGGGTGAGTGGTCACTCCCCAAGATTTACTAGATATATTTAGAAAAATTAGTGACGTGTGTACAGTTGACTCGGAGCATGATTACTAGTGGTAATCATAGTAAGAGTGTATAGCATGAAAAATAATTTTTACTATCCATACGCTTTGCTGCTACCTTCTCAATTTAATATTTTATGCAATAAAACATACACATGAGCACTGTGTTAATTGATCAATATACTCAAATTTAATATTCCAAATTGGGCAATATCAAATTGTATACTCAAATTGAATATTCCAAACTGGTCAATATCAAGGTGTATACTCAAATTTGATATTCCAAACTGGTCAATATCAAAGTGTATACTCAAATTGAATATTCCAAACTGGTCAATATCAAAGTGTATACTCAAATTGAATATTCCAAACTGGTCAATATCAAAGTGTATACTCAAATTGAATATTCTAAACTGGTCAATATCAAAGTGTATACTCAAATTGAATATTCTAAACTGGTCAATATCAAAGTGTATACTCAAATTGAATATTCTAAACTGGTCAATATCAAAGTGTATACTCAAATTGAATATTCTAAACTGGTCAATATCAAAGTGTATACTCAAATTGAATATTCTAAACTGGTCAATATCAAAGTGTATACTCAAATTGAATATTCTAAACTGGTCAATATCAAAGTGTATACTCAAATTGAATATTCCAAACTGGTCAATATCAAAGTGTATACTCAAATTGAATATTCTAAACTACCATTTTGGCTTTGTTATAAGTATGTTATAATTATAGATGCATCTGACCAGAGATATGAATTATAAAAAATTACAAAGCACAAAAGCACTTTCATTTTACAATGATATCACACAATTTATTCATTGATCAATAAAATATGGTGTGAATCAGATAATCTTTAAATACATAACATTACAGAAAGAATTAAAAAGAAGAATTTGGATAAAGTGGTGAGGGTACATAACTACCGGTAGTGGGACATCTCATTGAGACATCAGAAACTGAAAGACGCAAATCTTTAGAAATGTGAATTACCTTAATGGGTGAATTTCACTTATGAATACTATTGAATATTTTATAACAATGCCATTTTATGTCTACTTGTTGCATATCAATGGCCTTCTGTAATACATCAATGGCATCCAATGATGTATCACTAGGATTCGTTGATGTATCACTCTGATTCTGTGATGTATCAATGGCATTCTATGATGCGTCACTAGAATTCTGTGATGCATCAATGGCATTCTGTGATGTGTCACTAGAATTCTGTGATGTATCAATGGCATTTTGTGATGTATCACTAGGATGCTGTGATGTATAAATGACATTCAATGATGTATCCCTAGGATAGTGTAATGTATCAATGGCATTCAATGATGTATCACTAGAATTCTGTGATGTATCAATTGCATTAAATAATGTATCACTAGAATTCTGTGATGTATCAATTGCATTCAATGATGTATCACTAGAATTCTGTGATGTATCAATTGCATTCAATGATGTATCAATAGGATTCTATGATGTATCAATTGCATTCAATGATGTATCACTAGAATTCTGTGATGTATCAATGGCATTCTATGATGTATCACTAGAATTCTGTGATGTATCGATGGCATTCTATGATGTATCACTAGAATTCTGTGATGTATCAAAATATTCAATAATGTAACACTAGAATTCTGTGATGTATCAATTGCATTAAATGATGTATCAATAGGATTCTATGATGTATCACTAGGATGCTGTGATGTATCAATGACACTCAATTATGTATCCCTAGGATAGTGTAATGTATCAATGGCATTCAATAATGTATCACTAGAATTCTGTGATGTGTCAATGGCATTCAATGATGTATCACTAGAATTCTGTGATGTATCAATTGCATTCAATGATGTATCAATAGGATTCTATGATGTATCAATTGCATTCATTGGTGTATCACTAGAATTCTGTGATGTATCAAAATATTCAATAATGTATCACTAGAATTCTGTGATGTATCAAAATATTCAATAATGTATCACTATAATTCTGTGATGTATCAAAATATTCAATAATGTATCACTAGAATTCTGTGATGTATCAAAATATTCAATAATGTATCACTAGAATTCTGTGATGTATCAATTGCATTAAATGATGTATCAATAGGATTCTATGATGTATCAATAGGATTCTATGATGTATCACTAGGATGCTGTGATGTATCAATGACACTCAATGATGTAACACTAGAATTCTGTAATGTATCAATGGCATTCAATAATGTATCACGAGAATTCTGTGATGTGTCAATGGCATTCAATGATGCATCACTAGAATTCTGTGATGTATCAATTGCATTAAATGATGTATCAATAGGATTCTATGATGTAACACTAGAATTCTGTGATGTGTCAATGGCATTCTTTGATTAGTTTGATAGACAGGCATGAAAATGTTACTTTCAAAGTATGAAAATGACATTGCATAATTTCAATAAGTTCTTCATTGCAAATTTGTATGCCCTTACATCCATCTTTAATAACTTCTACAAATAACATACACGACTAAGGGTTGGAATAATTGTATCATATTTAAAATTGAAGTTAATACTGTCA
Source organism: Saccoglossus kowalevskii (assembly GCF_978046115.1). Lineage (NCBI taxonomy): Eukaryota > Metazoa > Hemichordata > Enteropneusta > Harrimaniidae > Saccoglossus > Saccoglossus kowalevskii. Next base: position 10,041,718 of record NC_140650.1, on the reverse strand, counting down.
GCACTCCATGGCACAAGAAATAAGTGTTGATACAAGATAATAATAAACTGTAATTGATGGACACCCTGAGTTTGCAACTTATTATAAGGCGATGTATACCTGAGTGTACAAAATGCTTTTTTGGCAAACCATTTTTAATTTACAAAAATATTACAGCAAGTCTCAGAAGTATTGGGGCAGCCAATTGGCAAACTTGCTAGCGAATTGGCTAACTGCTTGGGTTTTGACTAAAGGATTGGCTTTCGCATCTCGCTGGCGTCGACTTGTGATCACGTCCACTCTGGGAGAGTCTATATTGCAGTAGGCGACATAGAATGCTTTTTATGCAGCCTGGTACATGTCTGGATTCCCCTGAGTAATTTGAGCCCCCGGTTTGAGCCTGGAAATAACCAGTCAGCTGGCATACAAGTGATAATATGATAAATGCGATTATTATCTTGAACACTGCTTGAAACTACAAAATGTAAATAGTCAAGTTGAGAAACATTTTCCTACAAATCAGAGAGAAAATAAACTTTCACATACAAAAAATCTGTTGGGGTAAAATTAAGCAGACTGCTAAAAAAGTCATTCCCTATTTTTACGTAGATACAAAATAAATAGAACACTTTCCCTAGTATATTTGAAAGCGAAATCGCCACCCAACTGTAAAACCGTCGCTGATTAGCTCCTCAAGTATGACGATCGTCCCCCTACTGTTATATAGATTCGCCGTATGTGGACGCGATCACAAGACGGCGCCAGCGAAATTCGAAAGCCAACTGTTTAGCCAAAACCCAAGCAGTTAACCAATTCGCTAGCAAGTTTGCAAATTGACTGCCCCAATACTTCTGAGACTTGCTGTAACAAAGGTCATCAAGGCTGTGTGAAGTTTTATTTATGGATATGTGCCAGAATATAAAGCAGGTGATTTTCTGTTCAATGCGAGTTCTCACATAACGAGTGGTTCTTATATCTGCTGAAAAATCAAATGATTTGAATTTCTGTTTTTATAGTTCAATGTCTAAATTCCTAACTAAGGGGAATATGAAATTGATATATCTGTACTTCATCAAAATTAATCATTACATATATATAGCATATTAATCAAGATAGGAAATATCCTAAAAATAATTTAGTGTTAAATGCCATGTTTTGATACCACTATGACCTTCATTTGCATGTTTTTACGTTTGATTTCACACATAACACTAGACCTTGCAGTGAACATAAAATGGTCCATTATTATGGTTATTATAATTTTATTTTAGCAGAAAATCATTCTAATTTATATATTATTTAGAGGTCTTTCCTGACAATGCACAAAACGATTTGGTTGTTATGGATACATGCTTTGTTTTTAGGGACAATCGATGTATGATCTGAGCAAGAAATATTAGGAGGAAGAGATTGAATGCATGTTTTTATTTGGTTGCTATGGGGATGATTATGATCAGGTCTACACCATTTCATTGAGAATCATTTGGTCAAAAAGACCATTTTGTTGAAATCAAAATTAAAATCAAAAACCAATTGCTTACAAGTGCCTCTGGTGTACTTTTGAAGAATTGAGTTTTGGAGAACTAGACAGATACTACAAGTGCCTCTGGTGTAGATCTGGAGAAATGAGGTTTGGAGATCTAGACAGATGCTACAAGTGCCTCTGGTGTAGATCTGAAGAAATGAGGTTTGGAGATCTAGACAGATGCAACAAGTGCTTCTGGTGTAGATCTGAAGAAATGAGGTTTGGAGATCTAGACAGATGCTACAAGTGCCTCTGGTGTAGATCTGGAGAAATGAGGTTTGGAGATCTAGACAGATGCTACAAGTGCCTCTGGTGTAGATCTGAAGAAATGAGGTTTGGAGATCTAGACAGATGCTACAAGTGCCTCTGCTGTAGATCTGAAGAAATGAGGTTTGGAGATCTCGACAGATGCTACAAGTTCCTCTGGTGTAGATCTGAAGAAATGAGGTTTGGAGATCTAGACAGATGCTACAAGTGCCTCTGGTGTAGATCTGAAGAAATGAGGTTTGGAGATCTAGACAGATGCAACAAGTGCCTCTGGTGTAGATCTGAAGAAATGAGGTTTGGAGATCTAGACAGATGCTACAAGTGCCTCTGGTGTAGATCTGAAGAAATGAGGTTTGGAGATCTAGACAGATGCAACAAGTGCTTCTGGTGTAGATGTGAAGAAATGAGGTTTGGAGATCTAGACAGATGCTACAAGTGCCTCTGGTGTAGATCTGAAGAAATGAGGTTTGGAGATCTAGACAGATGCTACAAGTGTCTCTGGTGTAGATCTGAAGAAATGAGGTTTGGAGATCTAGACAGATGCAACAAGTGCCTCTGGTGTAGATGTGAAGAAATGAGGTTTGGAGATCTAGACAGATGCTACAAGTGCCTCTGCTGTAGATCTGAAGAAATGAGGTTTGGAGATCTAGACAGATGCTACAAGTGCCTCTGGTGTAGATCTGAAGAAATGAGGTTTGGAGATCTAGACAGATGCTACAAGTGCCTCTGGTGTAGATCTGAAGAAATGAGGTTTGGAGATCTAGACAGATGCAACAAGTGCCTCTGGTGTAGATCTGGAGAAATGAGGTTTGGAGATCTAGACAGATGCTACAAGTGCCTCTGGTGTAGATCTGAAGAAATGAGGTTTGGAGATCTAGACAGATGCAACAAGTGCTTCTGGTGTAGATCTGAAGAAATGAGGTTTGGAGATCTAGACAGATGCTACAAATGCCTCTGGTGTAGATCTGGAGAAATGAGGTTTGGAGATCTAGACAGATGCTACAAGTGCTTCTGGTGTAGATCTGAAGAAATGAGGTTTGGAGATCTAGACAGATGCTACAAGTGCTTCTGGTGTAGATCTGAAGAAATGAGGTTTGGAGATCTAGACAGATGCTACAAGTGCCTCTGGTGTAGATCTGAAGAAATGAGGTTTGGAGATCTAGACAGATGCAACAAGTGCCTCTGGTGTAGATCTGAAGAAATGAGGTTTGGAGATCTAGACAGATGCTACAAGTGCCTCTGGTGTAGATCTGAAGAAATGACGTTTGGAGATCTAGACAGATGCTACAAGTGCCTCTGGTGTAGATCTGAAGAAATGAGGTTTGGAGATCTAGACAGATGCTACAAGTGCCTCTGGTGTAGATCTGAAGAAATGAGGTTTGGAGATCTAGACAGATGCTACAAGTGTCTCTGGTGTAGATCTGAAGAAATGAGGTTTGGAGATCTAGACAGCTAATTATGTTGAATGTTTGTTGGTCTCACCTCTCTCCATAAAACAATATAAATTGATAACATTTTGTTACATGCATTTATTTTATTCAGATGAACTTTTTACTGAAAAAAATGTTTGTTGCATGCGATAGGTGTTCAATTCATCCCATTTATTGTTCAGTGAACGGTACCTTTTAAGTTCCACAGAATCAACTAATAATTCAGTGGGGGTAATCAACATACAAGAGCAAAACTTTTCAACAAAATAAACTTTCAGCGTAATTAGGTGTGATCACAGTCCTCTGAAAAAGCAGAACTTTCCTGCCTTTAGATTTATGCAATCATTTTTATTTTACACAACTGACAATATTTCCATCAATTCATATTGCATATTTAAATACCTTACCCCTATGAGCTATGTAAACTTAAGCTGAATTAAATATTAATTTGAATTTAGTGGCCCCACATATTTAAGCCACTGAGCAGTTAAATCTATATTGTGAATACACAGTATTTGAAGTACATTCGCGCACATACAGAACCCAAATTCCTGTTTTTGGACCACCATCTTAATGGGAACTATAAAAATATACAAACAAATTCCCAAATCTGATCCATTCCTTTGGAAAACAATAGCATGGTATTAACCCGTCTCTAAAAAACAATAGCATGGTATTAACCCGTCTCTAAAAAACAATAGCATAGTTTAACCAATCACTAAAAAACAATTGCGATGTTAAGAGCAAAACAGTATATTCACAGGGACAACATCCAGTGATGTTTAAAATCTATTTAAGAAGAAAGGACATTAATTGATCCTCCATATTTAAGATTATTAAATATTATTATATTGAATTAAAACATTTTTTATTCAGTCGATCTGAGACTGCTGCTACCAACGCTGCACCTCTTCCACTACCGTCCTCTGCATGTACAAATTTCACACATGTACTGGGGGAAAGTTCATTGATGGCCACTCTCATGATGTCATGAATTGTTGGATGCTTTAAGTAAAGTGATCCGTCCATGCCAACCGTTGTATTTTTCATTCCTAATTTATCTACCACCGCACCCAATCCAGCCGCTGCCATCCACGCTGCTCGAGTCGATACCACCTGACAAACCATTTTTATAATTCGACAGTCTTCGATGGTTGGTTCAATTATTCCTAATTCTTGAAGAACTTGTTTACAAATTTCATATTTTTCTTCCGCCTCCCTGCAAACAAGTATTAAAGATGATGATATGTTGATTTCTTCAGAAAAGGACATGTAATGGCAATTCAGTTTCCACTAAACAATACAAAGAATTTCTACATTTACACTCAAAACTTGTACATATCAAATACTGAATATACATGTACAGTACTGGGAAGACAAAGAAAAAACACAAAACACCGAAAGAAATTGTTCTTCAAATTATATAATATTTTGTTATAATATATGTTAATACATGTACATTTTTAATATAATAAGAGTTGTAAGTCTCTTACTCTTCTATTTGTGAGATGAACCTCGTCTCAAACCTCGAACGAGTCTGTAGTTCTTTAGAAAGAACTCCGTCAAAGATCAGTTTATGTTCAGCAAGTTGTTTAAGTATAAGTCTGACCACTTCACCAAGATATAGACCAGATATCATTTTCTCAAACCTACAAATGAAAAAAAAAAGAATGAAAGTGCTTGTGGTTGTTGTTGTTTTTTTCGACATTATTTCTGAATAATGAACACCAGCTATCCCCTTTTCACCACCAGACTTTCTCCCCCAAAATTTGTCAGCACTTTTTTCTTGTATTTTTCAATATTTCTGGAAATGAACCCTAATTTTGGATCCAACAGACAAACTTTGAGTCAATTTTCAGTTTTTACTCAGAAAATTTGGCTATTTTTGTCTCAAACTTCTTATAGGAATGTGCAGACAAATGGTTAAGTTGATCAAATTGTATCACAATATACCAATGTAAGTATATTAGAGCTGGGACCAGATTAAACTTCATTCTTAATTTTTGGCAAATCTTGGAAGAGATGGGAATGTTATCAATTTCAGCCTGGAATTCCAGTTGAGTCAGTAACTTATTGAAGGCCGGTATTCCAGTTGAACCAGTAACGTATTTTGGGTCGATATGCCAGCTGAGCAATAAACATATTTCAGGCTGGTAGTTGTACAGTGTGGGTAGCACTGCTACCTGGAAACTGGAAAACTGCCACGTGCACAATGAGCACAGGGCAATATAACCAATATAATATAGCCATTGGTAGACACTGGACACATAAAAACACCAATATAATATAGCCATTGGTAGACACTGGACACATAAAAACACCAATATAATATAGCCATTGGTAGACACTGGACACATAAAAACACCAATATAATATAGTCATTGGTAGACACTGGACACATAAAAACACCAATATAATATAGCCATTGGTAGGCACTGGACACATAAAAACACCAATATAATATAGCCATTGGTAGACACTGGACACATAAAAACACCAATATAATATAGCCATTGGTAGACACTGGACACATAAAAACACTAATATAATATAGCCATTGGTAGACACTGGACACATAAAAACACCAATATAATATAGCCATTGGTAGGCACTGGACACATAAAAACACCAATATAATATAGCCATTGGTAGACACTGGGACACATAAAAACACCAATATAATATAGTCATTGGTAGACACTGGACACATAAAAACACCAATATAATATAGCCATTGGTAGACACTGGGACACATAAAAACACCAATATAATATAGCCATTGGTAGACACTGGACACATAAAAACACCAATATAATATAGCCATTGGTAGACACTGGACACATAAAAACACCAATATAATATAGTCATTGGTAGACACTGGACACATAAAAACACCAATATAATATAGTCATTGGTAGACACTGGACACATAAAAACACCAATATAATATAGCCATTGGTAGACACTGGGACACATACAAATACCAATATAATATAGCCATTGGTAGACACTGGACACATAAAAATACCAATATAATATAGCCATTGGTAGACACTGGACACATAAAAATACCAATATAATATAGCCATTGGTAGACACTGGATACATAAAAACACCAATATAATATAGCCATTGGTAGACACTGGATACATAAAAACACCAATATAATATAGTCATTGGTAGACACTGGACACATAAAAACACCAATATAATATAGCCATTGGTAGACACTGGACACATAAAAATACCAATATAATATAGCCATTGGTAGACACTGGACACATAAAAATACCAATATAATATAGCCATTGGTAGACACTGGACACATAAAAATACCAATATAATATAGCCATTGGTAGACACTGGATACATAAAAACACCAATATAATATAGCCATTGGTAGACACTGGATACATAAAAATACCAATATAATATAGCCATTGGTAGGCACTGGACACATAAAAACACCAATATAATATAGCCATTGGTAGACACTGGACACATAAAAACACCAATATAATATAGCCATTGGTAGACACTGGACACATAAAAACACCAATATAATATAGCCATTGGTAGACACTGGACACATAAAAACACCAATATAATATAGCCATTGGTAGGCACTGGACACATAAAAACACCAATATAATATAGCCATTGGTAGACACTGGACACATAAAAACACCAATATAATATAGCCATTGGTAGACACTGGATACATAAAAACACCAATATAATATAGCCATTGGTAGACACTGGACACATAAAAACACCAATATAATATAGTCATTGGTAGACACTGGACACATAAAAACACCAATATAATATAGTCATTGGTAGACACTGGGACACATAAAAATACCAATATAATATAGTCATTGGTAGACACTGGACACATAAAAACACCAATATAATATAGCCATTGGTAGGCACTGGACACATAAAAACACCAATATAATATAGCCATTGGTAGACACTGGACACATAAAAACACCAATATAATATAGCCATTGGTAGACACTGGATACATAAAAACACCAATATAATATAGCCATTGGTAGACACTGGACACATAAAAACACCAATATAATATAGTCATTGGTAGACACTGGACACATAAAAACACCAATATAATATAGTCATTGGTAGACACTGGACACATAAAAACACCAATATAATATAGTCATTGGTAGACACTGGGACACATAAAAATACCAATATAATATAGCCATTGGTAGACACTGGACACATAAAAACACCAATATAATATAGCCATTGGTAGGCACTGGACACATAAAAACACCAATATAATATAGCCATTGGTAGACACTGGACACATAAAAACACCAATATAATATAGCCATTGGTAGACACTGGATACATAAAAACACCAATATAATATAGCCATTGGTAGACACTGGACACATAAAAACACCAATATAATATAGTCATTGGTAGACACTGGACACATAAAAACACCAATATAATATAGTCATTGGTAGACACTGGGACACATAAAAACACCAATATAATATAGTCATTGGTAGACACTGGACACATAAAAATACCAATATAATATAGTCATTGGTAGACACTGGACACATAAAAACACCAATATAATATAGTCATTGGTAGACACTGGACACATAAAAACACCAATATAATATAGCCATTGGTAGACACTGGACACATAAAAACACCAATATAATATAGCCATTGGTAGACACTGGACACATAAAAACACCAATATAATATAGTCATTGGTAGACACTGGACACATAAAAACACCAATATAATATAGCCATTGGTAGACACTGGACACATAAAAACACCAATATAATATAGTCATTGGTAGACACTGGACACATAAAAACACCAATATAATATAGCCATTGGTAGACACTGGACACATAAAAACACCAATATAATATAGCCATTGGTAGACACTGGACACATAAAAACACCAATATAATATAGGCATTGGTAGACACTGGACACATAAAAACACCAATATAATATAGCCATTGGTAGACACTGGATACATAAAAACACCAATATAATATAGCCATTGGTAGACACTGGGACACATAAAAACACCAATATAATATAGTCATTGGTAGACACTGGACACATAAAAACACCAATATAATGTAGCCATTGGTAGACACTGGACACATAAAAACACCAATATAATATAGTCATTGGTAGACACTGGACACATAAAAACACCAATATAATATAGTCATTGGTAGACACTGGACACATAAAAACACCAATATAATATAGTCATTGGTAGACACTGGACACATAAAAACACCAATATAATATAGTCATTGGTAGACACTGGACACATAAAAACACCAATATAATATAGCCATTGGTAGACACTGGACACATAAAAACACCAATATAATATAGTCATTGGTAGACACTGGACACATAAAAACACCAATATAATATAGCCATTGGTAGACACTGGACACATAAAAACACCAATATAATATAGCCATTGGTAGACACTGGACACATAAAAACACCAATATAATATAGTCATTGGTAGACACTGGACACATAAAAACACCAATATAATATAGCCATTGGTAGACACTGGACACATAAAAACACCAATATAATATAGTCATTGGTAGACACTGGACACATAAAAACACCAATATAATATAGCCATTGGTAGACACTGGACACATAAAAACACCAATATAATATAGCCATTGGTAGACACTGGACACATAAAAACACCAATATAATATAGGCATTGGTAGACACTGGACACATAAAAACACCAATATAATATAGCCATTGGTAGACACTGGATACATAAAAACACCAATATAATATAGCCATTGGTAGACACTGGGACACATAAAAACACCAATATAATATAGCCATTGGTAGACACTGGACACATAAAAACACCAATATAATATAGCCATTGGTAGACACTGGACACATAAAAACACCAATATAATGTAGCCATTGGTAGACACTGGACACATAAAAACACCAATATAATATAGCCATTGGTAGACACTGGGACACATAAAAACACCAATATAATATAGCCATTGGTAGACACTGGGACACATAAAAACACCAATATAATATAGCCATTGGTAGACACTGGACACATAAAAACACCAATCTAAAATTGTTAGAGTGTATTCAACCTATTAAATAAGGTTAACAAACTTATCACGTTTATTTGTTTTAAAAAGTTACATAATTAGTGATTTGGCATTAGTCATAGACTTTTAAAATTTTGTACCCAGTACAAAATACTATTTATGAGAAAACCAGTCTGAAAACATGCAAAGCTAGGTCGTTTCATAGGAATTTGTTTTAAAGCAGTACTGTAGAATACTTTATTTTCACTTGGAATTTATTTTCGCTATTTTCGCTGAAGGGATGATTCTGTGAAAATAAAATCCAGCGAATATACATTTTTTCCTATATTTCACATTAAGCTCATCAAAAATCAGTGAAAATAAATTCCATACAAAACGTCCAAAAAGCCTTTTCAGCGAAAATTAATTCCAGCGAAAATAAAGTATTCCACAGTATTTCATAAAATATATTATATAGTATTTGTTGGAATTCTACAAGTTCAGGACAACCATACAGATCCATATTATAACATTATTTTTTAATGTTATACCCGATTAAGAACTATTGGTGAATGGCTTAAAAGTCGCCATTGTGATGGGTATTTGACAAATTTTGTCTGAAACGGCATGAAATAAAACCATAAAATAAAAGTCACTAAGTATTAATAATAGCCATTTACAAAAAAAATACACTTTACCCATTGAATTAGTCATATAACGTGGCCGTGATGTGTATTATTTCTCACCATCCTCTACCCAACAAAGAGACTCACCCTGTCAAGAAAAAATACTTGCCAACGGGAGAAGTACTGAGAGAAGAAGTGAAGTTATTTAGACAGGGACGCTGCCACTGGGGAAACTATTAGACACGGCCTCAGTGCTACACCACAGACATGGCCTCAGTGCTACACCACAGACACGGCATAAGTGGTGAAACACTGCAATATTTATGAACATCAAAAATGCCCTCATATGAAATACATAATGTAATAGTTAAAGTGCGCATAAACTTAATAATAAAAATAACATAAAAACTTAATAATAATAATTTTTATAATACATTCTGTACCTCTGTCGTCCCTTATTAGGAGTATGATTATCCAATTCTTTGTCCAAATTTGTTCTGTATTCATCAATTGTGCCATCATCACCAAAAGCACCCCATTCAGTGTCAATAATCACCTGCTTAGGCTCCCCATCTTGATCAGCAGTCCATAACTCCACATTATCTAGACTCTCCATATAGCTACAATTACTACCAGTACCTGTCAATAAAACAAATTGTTTTACAATACACAGCAGGAATATTTCCTTCAGAAAGTTATAACAGATTAATACCAATATGAAATCTGAATCCTGTCTCATTTCAAACAATACAATGACATGCTTGGTTACATTTTGCATGGCATTTACATAGGCAGTGATCTGTCCACACCTGAAGAAAAAAATAGTTTGCAGCTTATGATGATACTAAATATTTATATTCTGTGTCCCTTTTAATAAAACAACTTATGGGCATTGTTGTCACATGATATCCCGGGCTAGTGTTGATCAGTGTGTGACATTTCTTATCAAACATTCACATGTTAGTTTATAATAATGTAAACAAAAGACGTCACTGTGCAATGACCCATAGTGAACTAATTACAGCATTCCAGTTGCCCACCAAATGAACTCAAATTTGTTTTGAAAACAAGTCTATTCGATGAGTTTGAGACATATTTCTTTAATTTTCTTTAGTACTACATGTATGTACTATATATGATACATAACTATATAGTACCTAATATAAGACTGACTTGACAATCGGGATATTGATGTGCACATGATACAAGGGCACCTGTCGTGTCATTTACAACGGCAACCAATTCTATATTAGAAACCTACAAACAAAAGATCATAGGATAAATCAAATTGCTCATTTCAAGTGAGAAAATATCAATACTACATTTTGCATTCCCTGGGTTATGTGTGAAATCAAAGGTAAAAACAAGAAAATCAATAGTCATAGCGGTGCTGAAACAGATTTGACAAGCCTATTAATTGCGTATTTCAACACTTGAAAATGTGGTCTACACATCTGATGATAATCAATTTTGATGAAGTAAGTATATCTCAACTTCTCACTTGATTTTTACGGCAGACAACGGCTTTCATGAATACACAAAGATCTTGCAGTGAATTGCTGATTGGAGCAATAACGTACACTTCAGATAAAAAATGAACATTCAGTATTTATGATAATAATATTAATGTATTGTTGTGAATTAGACTCACCTCTTTTCGTTTTAGAGATTCTGATAGAAGTACACCAACATCCTGACTAGCAACACCAGATGCTGAAAAGCCTTTTGTCCATTTAGTGAGAATAGCTAAAATATAATTGATGTACAAAGTTCATGACAACATGGTTGGTCAAAATGAATATTATTGACAATGTACAATTGCAATTGCTACCATGTAGATTCAGATTGGTGGGTTGGCTACCATCTATATTTAGATTGGTTGGTTGGCTACCAAGTAGATTTAGATTGGTGGGTTGGGTACCATCTAGATTTAGATTGGTGGGATGGGTAACATGTAGATTTAGATTGGTGGGTTGGGTAACATGTAGATTTAGATTGGTGGGTTGGCTACCATCTAGATTTAGATACGTGGGTTGGATACCATGTAGATTTAGATTGGTGGGTTGTCAACTATGTAGATGAAGATTGATGGGTTGGCTACCACCTAGATTTAGGATGGTGGGTTGCCCACCATCTAGATTTAGATTGGTGGGTTGGCTACCATCTAGAGATTGGTGGGTTGGCCACCATCTAGATTTAGATTGGTGGGTTAGGTACCATGTAGATTTAGATTGGTGGGTTGGCTACCATGTAGATTTAGATTGGTGGGTTGGCTACCACCTAGATTTAGGATGGTGGGTTGCCCACCATCTAGATTTAGATTGGTGGGTTGGCTACCATCTAGAGATTGGTGGGTTGGCCACCATCTAGATTTAGATTGGTGGGTTAGGTACAATGTAGATTTAGATTGGTGGGTTGGGTACCATGTAGATTTAGATTGGTGGGTTGGCTACCATCTAGATTTAGATTGGTTGGTTGGATACTATGTAGATTTAGATTGGTGGGTTGGCTACCATGTAGATTTAGATTGGTTGGTTGGATACTATGTAGATTTAGATTGGTGGGTTGGCTACCATGTAGATTTAGATTGGTGGGTTGGCTACCATGTAGATTTAGATTGGTGGGTTGGGTACCATGTAGATTTAGATTGGTGGGTTGGCTACCATGTAGATTTAGATTGGTTGGTTGGATACTATGTAGATTTAGATTGGTGGGTTGGCTACCATGTAGATTTAGATTGGTGGGTTGGCTACCATGTAGATTTAGATTGGTGGGTTGTCAACTATGTAGATGAAGATTGATGGGTTGGCTACCACCTAGATTTAGGATGGTGGGTTGCCCACCATCTAGATTTAGATTGGTGGGTTGGCTACCATCTAGAGATTGGTGGGTTGGCCACCATCTAGATTTAGATTGGTGGGTTGGCTACGATGTGGGTTATCAGCCATGTAGATTTAGAATGGTGGGTTGGCTACCATCAAGAGATTGGTGGGTGGCTACCAAGTAGATTTAGATTGGTGGGTTAGGTACCATGTAGATTTAGATTGGTGGGTTGGGTACCATGTAGATTTAGATTGGTTGGTTGGATACTATGTAGATTTAGATTGGTGGGTTGGGTACAATGTAGATTTAGATTGGTGGGTTGGATACCATCTAGATTTAGATTGTTGGGTTGGGTACCATGTAGATTTAGATTGGTGGGTTGGCTACCATGTAAATTTAGATTGGTGGGTTGGCTACCATGTAGATTTAGATTGGTTGATTGGCTACCATGTAGATTTAGATTGGTGGGTTGGCTACCATGTAGATTTAGATTGGTGGGTTGGCTACCATGTAGGTTTAGATTGGTGGGTTGGGTACCATGTAGATTTAGATTTGTGGGTGGGTTGGGTACCATGTAAATTTAGATTGGTGGGTTGACTACCATCTAGATTTAGATTGGTGGGTTAGCTACCATCTAGAGATTGGTGGGTTGGCCACCATCTAGATTTAGATTGGTGGGTTGGGTACCATGTAGATTTAGATTGGTGGGTTGGGTACCATGTAGATTTAGATTGGTGGGTTGGCAACCATCTAGATTTAGATTGGTGGGTTGGCTACCATGTAGATGTAGATTGATGGGATGGGTACCATGTAAATTTAGATTGGTAGGTTGGGTACTATGTAGATTTAGATTGGTTGGTTGGGTACCATGTAAATTTAGATTGGTGGGTTGGCTACCATGTAGATGTAGATTGGTTGGTTGGGTACCATGTAAATTTAGATTGGTGGGTTGGGTACCATCTAGATTTAGATTGGTGGGTTGGGTACCATGTAAATTTAGATTGGTGGGTTGGCTACCATCTAGATTTAGATTGTTGGGTTGGGTACCATCTAGATTTAGATTGATGGGTTGGCACCATCTAAATTTAGATTGGTGGGTTGGTTAACATGTAAATTTAGATTGGTGGGTTGGCTACCATGTAGATGTTGATTGGTGGGATGGGTACCATGTAGATTTAGATTGGTGGGTTGGGTACCATGTAGATTTAGATTGGTGGGTTGGGTACCATGTAAATTTAGATTGGTGGGTTGGCTACCATCTAGATTTAGATTGGTGGGTTGGCTACCATGTAGATGTAGATTGATGGGATGGGTACCATGTAGATTTAGATTGGTGGGATGGGTAACATGTAGATTTAGATTGGTGGGTTGGCTACCATGTATATTTAGATTGGTGGGTTGGGTACCATGTAAATTTAGATTGGTGGGTTGGCTACCATCTAGATTTAGATTGGTGGGTTGGGTACCATCTAGATTTAGATTGGTGGGTTGGGTACCATGTAGATGTAGATTGGTGGGTTGGGTACCATGTAGATTCAGATTGGTGGGTTGGCTACCATCTAAATTTAGATTGGTGGGTTGGGTACCATGTAGATTTAGATTGGTTGGTTGGGTACCATGTAAATTAAGATTGGTAGGTTGGCTACCATCTAGATTTAGATTGGTGGGTTGGCTAGCATCTAAATTTAGATTGTTGGGTTGGGTACCATGTAGATGTAGATTGATGGGATGGGTACCATGTAGATTTAGATTGGTTGGTTGGGTACCATGTAGATTTAGATTGGTTGGTTGGGTACCATGTAAATTTAGATTGGTGGGTTGGCTACCATCTAGATTTAGATTGGTGGGTTGGCTACCATGTAGATTTAGATTGGTGGGTTGGCTACCATATAGATGTCGATTGGTGGGATGGGTACCATGTAGATTTAGATTGGTGGGTTGGGTACCATGTAGATTTAGATTGGTGGGTTGGGTACCATGTAAATTTAGATTGGTGGGTTGGCTACCATCTAGATTTAGATTGATGGGTTGGGTACCATCTAGATTTAGATTGATGGGTTGGTACCATCTAGATTTAGATTGGTGGGTTGGGTACCACGTAGATTCAGATTGGTGGGTTGGGTACCATGTAGATTTAGATTGGTGGGTTGACTACCATGTATATGTAGATTGGTGGGTTGGCTACCATCTAAAGTTAGATTGGTGGGTTGGCTGCCATGTAGATGTTGATTGGTGGGATGGGTACCATGTAAATTTAGATTGGTGGGTTGGCTACCATGTAGATTTAGATTGGTGGGTTGGGCACCATGTAAATTTAGATTGGTGGGTTGGCTACCATGTAGATGTTGATTGGTGGGATGGGTACCATGTAGATTTAGATTGGTGGGTTGGGTACCATGTAAATTTAGATTGGTGGGTTGGCTACCATGTAGATGTAGATTGGTGGGATGGGTACCATCTAGATTTAGATTGGTGGGTTGATTACTATGTAGATTTAGATTGTTGGGTTGGCTACTATGTAGATTTAGATTGGTGGGTTGGCTACCATCTAGATTTAGATTGGTGGGTTGGCTACCATCCAGATCTAGACTACTGGGATGTCTACCATTCACATACTAGGCCATAGACTAACCAACATTGATTAGTTAATGCACATACACTTCATGGTTTCATGCAAATTTTAAATTTTAGAAGAAATAATTCTTACCACATGTGAGACTTAGATGCTGACATGGAAAAGAGAAAGTAAAACCTAAAGGTAGTCTCTCTCCACATAAGTCATGCTCTTTCATAAACTTAACTAAACAGTCAGCAATATAATCAAAGAGCTGAAAAAATAACAAAAACAAAAATACATTTAATTTATTATTATAATAACTATTTGTATTTTGTTTGAAACTCAAATTGGGTTTGTCATAAATGACTAGTGCCTTCAAAACAGAACCATGGTTTCTTACCAGCGTTAAAGGAGACTGCAATAGCAATACACATGACGCCGCCATGTCTGAATCTATTCGTAAAACAGTAACCAAATGGTACTTACTTGTTGCCCAGAACCCTGCATTAAATCATCTCCAAGTTTGTATATATGGCTGTCAGATTCAATGTGTTTACCATCAACAGTGACACACAACACACGGAAATTACTGCCACCTAGGTCCAATGCTAAAAACTTCCCTTTTTCTACAAAAATTTATAATAATTGGAGTTACAAATAATCTTGGAAAATTATGTTCCAGAGTAATCAATAATTTGGAAAATGATTGACAGATCAGTTATTTTAGCCACTCATAATTTTTTTTGTGTAACTTTGAGTACAATATTTATGATGTACTATTATTATTGGATTAATTGCATCTTTAATTGGAGTATACATAAACCAAATAATATACAAGATATTCAATCATGGACACGTCAATTACGCAAGGGTAGCTGCACTACTACTAACAGAGACAATACAGTATCAGTTTTTTGTATTTACGATGGCTGTAAAATATAATAATATAAACAGTTAATAGTTACTATGGAAGTGAAAGTGTTCATTAAAATTTTACAAATCAATTTTCTATTTTTTTAATTACAGGTATTAAAAGACATAACGTACCTATACACTTTTTTAAAAGTAATTTTTCTAAGGGTGCGGCAAAAAATATAATTTCTCATCTCCATAATAGCAATATACATATGTAATATTAAATACATATGATCTTTACAATGATAAGACAATTCAAGTCACTTCAAGAATGTCCGAGATTCAGGTGAAGACGCAGTCACACATGCACAAAGGTCAAAACTTGATGACCTGCTGAAATTTTTTTGTTCATCTCCAAGAAAAGGCCCTGAACATTTATATAAAGTAAAATAATTAACAAATTTAAGTCATATTTGGTAGCAAATGGTAGCAAAAGTCAATGTGCATATGTGGGTCATCCATCATACATGGTATGTGTGTTAAGTTAGATTGTGATCAGTTAAAGCATGACTTTGGAAAAACAAAAGTAATAGTCTCCTATGTCAGACTTCAGCCACAGACAAATGGCAAACATTATATTTATCCCAATTGATTGTACAATGAATGTAATCATGGTGTCGTTGTGTAGGTGACAGTAAAACTGTTATTTGCTTGAAATTTAAAGAACTGATTGTATAAGTCGTGTGGGACACATGACGAACACAACAAAGCATGACAATAACTATTTTATATTATTTTTACTGTTTTAAATTAAATTTCTATATTATAAGGGAAATAAATATGAGTGGTCCCAATAACCATTACTGCACCTTCAATTTATTGTCTACTCCAAACATTTCACAGGTCAAACATGAAATAATAGTGCACAAGCCATGCATGGCACAGTCCCCGTTAGTTATCAAATTTAAGATATATAGTTTTATTTATAGTAATATAGCTGAAATATAACCATGTCAGGAATATGATTTTTTAACATTAAAATGATTGACATTTGTATCTGATCGTCAAACAAGTACTTGTCCATATTGAGAGATATTGCTCTGGAACAGCATTCAAAATCAGCCATTTTGAATACATGTATATAAATATATATAACATGATGTATAATGAATATATAAATTTTGAATATAATCAGTCAAAGCATTTAAAAGATATGGCTCTAGAAGCCCAATCATTAAAACAAAATGGCCGCCAGCCAGCCATTTTGAATCCAATCTGAAAAATAAAATGACGTGCATCAGGAACCTGTAATGTCTAATGTATGTTATAAGTTTGAACAAAATCCATCCATAAGAAAGAAATGCAAGAAATGCTTGATATTTAAGGATTTTTTTAGCACAAAAATAGCCACCATTTGGCCACTTTGAAAAGGATCATCAAACCAATATATCCGTATATCTATGACATGATGCATAATGAATATTTAAAATTTGAACATAATCAGTCAAAACAAGTCTGAGATATGGGTCTAGAAGCCCATCCATTAAAACAAAATGGCCACCAGACAGCCATTTTGAATCTGATCTGAAAAATAAATGATGTGCATCAGAAACCTGTAATGTTTAATACCGTACTCGACCGCGTAAGCGCCCAGGGGCCTCAACTCAGAAAATCACGATTTTTTAGGGGTGGGCGCTTACTCGAGCACCCCCCTCGAAAAAGAGTGCAAATGAAAAATTGATTCATCAAGTGACAGATTACGTCTTTGAGGGAAAATCAAATTACGAAATTAGTTGAGTCGTCGTTGATTTTCACAAGGAAGAAACAAAAATGATCACAATAAATATGCACATTTTATTACAATATTAATTACGTACCACCAGAATTTATGAAATTAAAAACATTTGAGTCTGTTGGAACACAGTCGAAGTCAAAATTGTCATATTATCTCCACTGACGAAGGTGTTGGATCGTACGCAAACTCTCGATGAAAATCACTTTCCGCCATGATGCATTTGCATTTGACCTGCAGCAGCATCCTTTGACCTAATGGGTCAAGTTGGTTATTTACCAATCAGAATGCTGTGTTGCACTGAAGGCAATTCTTCGGAAATTCCCGAAGACTTTCCGGTAACGCAATGCGGAAGTGAATTATCAATGTCGAAGTACGATCTGTTGGAATTTATTTCAGCGAATAAACGACATGGTTTTTCCAAAAAACTAGTAACTAGCCATTTTTGAGAGGTAAACTGAATATGGCATGAAATATTCACCGCATTTTACTTGTATTAACAGGTCATTGTCGAAGCGTAGTTTACGCACGGTTACCATGTTCTACGCATTCGCAACATGTTCACAGCGGTCGATATCCACGCTGTATCATATAAAAACGATTATCAAGATTCGTTACGCAAGACCAAGTTTTAAATTAGTTGCATTTTGAAGGGGTGGGCGCTTTGCCGAATGTGACCACAAATATAAAAATTGCGCAAAAGTGGGGGGTATGCGCTTGCCCGGGCATGGGCGCGGTCGAGTACAGTATATGTACACCAAGTTTGAACGAAATCCATCCATAAATGCCAGAAACGCTTGATATTTGATGAGTTTTTAGCACAAAAATGACCACCATTTGGCCATTTTGAATAGGATCATCAAACCAATATACAGTACTCATTTCGCCGAACCTCCCGCCCGCTTCCGGATTTCGATCGCTTTTTTTTCGCTCGCTTTGTTCAATCCGACCGCGCAATTTCCGCTTTTTTTTCGACCGCGCAAATCTGGAAGTATCCGCTCGCGCAATCGCTCGCTCGCTCGCTCGCCTGACAGCACAACCGCCCGCATTTACAGTTCATTACCTACTGTTTCATGTACAAGTGTATCATTTTTGTTTTTATGATGTTAAAATAAGAATAAATACAATTAGAAATTTATAGAACGACCGTTGAAAAAAATACGGTGGATCACACGGCCATATAAAATTGGTGATAATAATGTACACCATAAACAAGATCGAACCAAACATGTGAAATCAAATACGACACTGACACAGACACAACTAATATGAAATAAAACCATTCTATTGTTGGTGGAGAGCGAAAAATGTCTACTGTAGAGTACGGTATTCGTTGAGTTAAACCGTGTGTAGGGTTGACGGTTGTCATGCACGCATGGTTTGGGTTTAACACGGGTCAATTTGTAGTTATGTTAAAATCCGTGGCACCTATAACAATTGAAGAATATCTGCAGGAATAGTAAGACTGTGAAAAAAACGACTGATCGATTGTTATAGAATGACCGTAGTGTACAATTTGTCAAACAAATACAATACTTGCAAATGTAATGTCGGCCAGCGCCCATCTTACTTGTCCGAAGTTGTCGACACCGACTTCACTGGAGATCGCGTTTTCTAACTAGGCGGCTGGCAAGCGGACTAACACGTTACATAAATCTGTTAAATTACAATTATGGTTTTTATGTTTGCGCCCAATGTCTCGTCATAAAATAAAGGATTCAAATTTTGCAGGGTATTCCGTTTTTTGCGAACTCTGGGCGAAATACTTTCATGAGCTGTACGTAGTTCACTTACAGCCAAAACAAAGTCGGCTTGGACATTAAGTTGTGAGACGCGAAAAAACAAACGCTGCCAGTGATTGATTACGTTCACTGAATAAAAGAACAAAATAAACGCAATCAAAGGCGCCGACCACACGCTTTGAAAATAAATAGAACGCGTTGCTAAGAGGAATCGCATCTGCATCTCGACGACGTCTCCGGTCATGAGCAGGGTTTGCTGCGTCTTAGAAAAATTTAAAGGTAAAAAGGAATCAGTGTCGGGGAACCATTCACAATGTTTGCATGAAAAATCCCACGCGAAAGCGTTTTTTTTTCTTCCTGTTACAAACACTATGATACCTGAATCCCGATTAATTCATAAATATGAATCGGTAAGGGTCAATTTCCTGCAATCCTTCAAGATTAAATTTGCCTCCTAAAATCTTTCTAACGATGAGCTGGAAGATTGCCATAATTGAGTGCCACCATTTCTGTTCTAAGATTTATTCAGTATAATAATACAAATGTTCACCCCAACAGAAGTGGACATACAGTTTTAGCGACCCGAAGAGCTCATTGTCAACCGAGGCGAAGCTCTACGATAAAGACTTTCCGTTCCCAAAAAATAATAAGAAGAAAAAAACTTCTCGTTCCCGACATTACGAAATTCTTTCGTTTTGGGGAAAAAACCTGGAAAAAAAACTGATTTTGACAAAATAATTTAGAAATTGATATTAAGAATAATTCATAACGAAATCTATTTCATATGTACCCATAATTTTTTGTCATAATTACTGATTACACACGAATATTACAGAAATAAATAATTTGCTATATTATCTATATTTGTGCCTTTTATTTGTTTTGAATCGTGACTGAAAGGAGCTAGATGAAATTACAAACTATGTAGTGTGTTCGACAACTCGTGTATGAACAACAATTTTAATAAATATGATTTTACTTGGTAAAATTACTGTATTTTTCTACATAAAAACAAAAGAATTTCACAATGTCTTTGTTATCATAGCGTTGTTGGTAATAGTTGAAAATGATACATCCACGTGAACCTGCTTATATGAGATCGAAGGAGTCTGTTTTCAACAGCCGTATACATCTAACTGCGTCATCGCTAAGTTTCCTTGTGGACCACGAGTTCTGTTCCTTGTTTGCACGTTTTCATGTTCACACAATCGCAGACATTATTTGTAAGGGTGCCCTTTGAAATGGCACATTTTCTCGATGTTTTAGCGAGTACTCCGCGAGTATATGGCTTGTTCTCACATCAGCATAATTTTCCTCGAGTTCACTCATCGCTTTCCCACATGCACTTCTCGTTCTTTGCTGCTAACTTTTTTTGCACTCTAATATGGTGTTGTTTTTGTCTTTCTAAACATCGAGTTTATTTTTGACATTCAACGAGATCGCTTGAATTTTGAATTTGATGACGGTTCGAATTTATCCACTTTTACAGTGATCAACATTGCGTTCGAGTAGTAATTACAAGCCTGATTTACATTTTTCTTGCGGTGTTTTTCGTCAATGTATTAAATATAAGTGCTTTGGGAAATAACATAATTATATTGCGCGAGTGAAAGAATTTGGTGAGACTGTCACAACACGTTTTATTTATTTCCAACGCGCGTGGTCGGCGCCTCTGATTGCGATTATTTTGTATTTTTGTTTTCAAAATGTATCACTGGCTGCGTTTGTTTTGTTTTCCTCAACAAATTAACTGTTCCGAGATCTCTTTCATTTTTCGTCCGGCTGCTGCCAATCCAATAATTCGTCGCCGCATGTACTCAGACAAGCGATTAATCGTCACAATCATTATACTAGTAGTTTAAGTCCAATTGATTTGTAGAAATTCAGCTATGCGATAATTATATGTGCAGTTTTGTTTTGCGCACCCAGACACGAGCAAAAGTTAACCAATAGATTTTCTGAACTACAGCATTCGTATTACTTATGCAAATTGAGTAAGGGTCATAGTGCGAGTTGCGTTCAAAAATAACAAAGTGTCAAATTATTTTGAGCGCCGTTCGGAATAAATTTAGTCAAAATCACACACAGAAACACACACACAACACACAAACACTAGTACTCAATACATATCGCGATTGACCAGTTATATAGCTGCTTGAACTACACACACAAGGACGTAAATATGTAAATACAGGTCACAGTTCGACTTGCGTAGCAAACGTTACAATGTGTCAAGTGATTTGAAGGCGTCTTTGTTCCAAAACAGAGAAGCAATAGGCGTTGTGTTTTGAATCGTCATTAAAACCTAAATTTATTACGAATAAAAACTTAAGTTTATACATACAATGTACGATCATTGTTACTCCAGCGGTCGGCTGGCAAGCGGACGATGTTTCTGAAGCCAGCAGGAGTGAGCGAGCGAACAAAAGCGAGCGAGCGAGCGAACGAGCGAACAAAAGCGAGCGAGCGAGCGAACAAAAGCGAACGCGAGCGAGCGGAAAAAAAGCGGTCGGTTTCCGGTCGGAAAGCAGCGAGCGGTCGGAAATTAAGCGATAAGCGGTCGGAAAAAAAGCGATAAAAGCGGGAGGTTGGGCGGAATGAGTACTGTATCTGTCTATCTATGACATGATGTATGAGTATTTAAAATTTGAACATAATCAGTGAAAGCATGGCAGACATATGGCATGAGAACCACATTCATTAAAAAAAAATGGCCACCAGTCGGCTTTTTGAATCTAATCTGAAAAAAACAAAATTATTTACATCAAGGTCCTATAATGTCTAACGCATATACCAATTTTGAACAAAATCCATCTGTAAACAGCAGAGAAATGCTTGATTTTTATGATTTTTAGCACAAAAATGGCCGCCATTCAGCCATCTTGAATCAGATCGTGAAACAAGTTGACGTGCATATGTATAATATCATGTATGATGTATGTGTGAAGTTTTATTGTGATTGGTCCAGGCATTTTTAAGATACAGGTCCGGATGCACGCACACACGCACTGACACACGGAGGTCAAAACACAAGTCCCCGTTTTCAGACTGCGTCCGAACGGGGACTAATAAAAAGTTAATAGTTACTATGGAAGTGAAAGTGTTCATCAAATTTTTACAAATCAATTTTTGACGCACAGAGGTCAAAACATTAAAATAACACAAAATTTTGATGAGATTTGAATGAAACTGATTTTATAATCCAGTATTTTGTTCAAATTGAAAACATTATAAACCTTTTCAACACCAGACTTTCTGGCACAAATTTGTTGGTTCTTTTTTCTTCTATTCTTCAATATTTCTTAAAATGAACACTAATTTTGGAGCCAACATACAAAATTTGAGTAAATTTTCAGTTTTTACCCAATGCAGAATATAAACAGGACCATTTTGTGCATTTGTGATGCAAAGAGGGAACTGGTATTGAATAGGTTAAACACTGTTTTGAAATCAGCAAAGCCAGTCCAAAGAGAATGATTTCCATGAAGGAAAACAAATTTAAAAAAACAAATCTGAACTACCCGTTTTTTTTTGTTTTTTTTATTAGTGCATATTAGTGTGAGAACACACAATATATTATTTTGGATCTTAATTAAAAACAAGCAGCCTCTCGGCTGAGATAGCTCCGCTGTTAGCAATGTACATTTCAATTAAAGAACAGAAGATATCATTAGAAAATGAACAATATGCATAGTATCAATGCTATGGGACTTGCTGTTTTCAACAAGAATTCAAAAATATAATTTTTCACCATAAACGATTGTGGTTTTTAACAAGAAGTCGAAAATATCACTTTTTACAAAAATGACAAAAATATTCATCAAAATTAGAGAATTGAAGATATCATCATGAAATGAACAAATTTGAGAGTGGTCCACATGTAGTACATATATATGTAATATCAAAGCAATTGGACTTGCGCTTTTTAACAAGAAGTTGAAAATATCACTTTTTACCAAAAATGACAAAAATATTCACCAAAATTAGAAAATTAAAGATATCATTACAAAATGAACAACTCTGAGAGAGGTCCACATGTAGTACCTATATATGTAATATCAAAGCAATTGGACTTGCGGTTTTTAACAAGAAGTTTAAAATATCACTTTTTACCAAAAATGACAAAAATATTCACCAAAATTAGAGAATTAAAGATATCATTACAAAATGAACAAATCTGAGAGAGGACCACATGTAGTATCTATATACGTAATATCAAAGCAATTGGACTTGCGGTTTTTAACAAGAAGTCGAAAATATAATTTTTTACCAAAAATGACAAAAATATTCACCAAAATTAGAGAATTGATGATATCATTACAAAATGAACAAATCTGAGAGAGGTCCACATGTAGTACCTATATATGTAATATCAAAGCAATTGGACTTGCGGTTTTTAACAAGAAGTTGAAAATATCACTTTACCAAAAATGACAAAAATATTCACCAAAATTAGAGAATTGAAGATATCATTACAAAATGAACAAATCTGAGAGAGGTCCACATGTAGTACCTATATATGTAATATCAAAGCAATTGGACTTGCGGTTTTTAACAAGAAGTCGAAAATTTAATTTTTTACCAAAAATGACAAAAATATTCACCAAAATTAGAGAATTGAAGATATCATCATGAAATGAACAAATCTGAGAGAGGTCTACCCAAGGTACATATACACCAAGTATCAAAGCATTCAGGCTTGTAGTTTTCAAGAAGAAGTCGAAAAAGTAAAACATTGACACGGACGACGGACGACGGACGACGACGACGGACGACGACGACGGACAATCACTCATATGATAAGCTCCGCTCGACAAAGTCGACAGCGGAGCTAAAAATCATTATTTTAGGCATAATTACTGTGTTATGACACTTTAAATACACATCTTACATCTATACTCAAGTACAACGAATACCATTGTAAACACTTACCTGTACCATTCGGTGTAGCCCTCACATGGGTTGGAAACATTTTCACACTGGCTTTACTATTAGTATCTTTACAAAGTCCTTTAATTAATTCTTTTGATAAACATGATTTGATATTTTTATAGTCATCTAATGTCAGCCTGAAAGGCTTCAAAATGGACTCCACCTGCATAATAAATCAAATGTGACTTTAATTTCCTCACATCACACCATATACCAGTAATAGTATGAGCAGTGATTAGCTACCGTACACCTTTATCTTGTTTATTTTTAACAGCTAAAATGAGTTGGACAATATCTAACACCTGAAATATACAACACATTGATTTCACTAAATTTCTGGGTTTCAATAATTTTGATTTTATACTGTGATTTTTAGTTCAATTTAAGTAATTTGTTAAAATAATGCAACACAACGTAATAGATACTGCACTAGACTAGATGCCGCCTATTATCGTGAGACTTTGTGGTCTACGTGTTTATGTTAGGATTCAACATGCCATTCTTGAATGCACAGGGAAGGAGAATGGCTAGATTCCAGGGTAATACTGCACATACATATCTATCTGAAATAACCATACTATGATAAAACAAGATAACAGCTGGTAAGTGGGTGGATTTTGCAAGTTAGGTCATCACCATAGTAACATGAAAGATATCTCAATACTGATAGATATCTCAAATCCATCTTTCAATCTTGTGACAACATAAAAAAAAAGCTGTATCCCTCATAGTGAGGCTATTGATAGCGAGGGTATCGAGAACGCAGCGAGAAAACAGATAGAGCTAGCTATGTATAAGTATTGTAAAAAGTGTAAAAATGAATTAACCACGAGCCCCCTATTTTTCAAATGGCAAACCCTTACAGACATCCCAAAGTTTTCTATAGTTTTCTAGTTTATCAATATTTGAAATAGAAAAAAAAACTTTCAAAATTTATCTTGAACCTGTTATCACATTTTCGTTAATTAATTGTCTCAATGTGTCAAGATATAAACAGACAGCAAAAATGATAATTAAAGAAGTGAATGAACTGTACTTCATGTAATTATTTTTAAATTGAAGATGAATATAATCTATTAATAATTTTTCTATTTTTTAAGGATCTTTGAAATGCTGCCTTCAATATTGATGAGTTTTGATGAAGATGGTTGACAGTCACGTAGTACTAAAATTTATGGCGACTTATCTGTATCATATTCATTGAAAAGAAGATATAATAATATTATAAGGTTATTACGAAGATACCTCAAAATATGCACGAAGACAGTACAGCTGCAGTATAGATCGACCCGCAGCAGAGGTCGATGTGACAGCCTACTGTCTGAGAGCATACATTGAGGTATCTGCGTAATAACCTTATTATTATACATCTTTTCCTTCAAAGGATACATCATGGGGAATGCCGAAATCTAAAAAGTTGAGACTTGCATGGTACAGTTGAGTACAATACAATACACTAGCTACTATTGCTAAGAAGTGAAAAATACTGGTTTTTACCAAAACCTTGCGTGATTTTTACTACATATTTTATTTATTTGTTCATGCAATCTGTATTTTTGGGTCACAAGCCTTTGACAACAATAAAGACCTGATGACATATAGATATCCCAAAGCAAGGTCACTGTAAATGACAATAACATTTGCATTTATTCGATAACTTGTTTAATATTAAATCAACAATTGCAGCAATGTGTACTATTACTAGCTAGATTTTGGCTTCAAAGTTTAAAATTATTTCATTTAAAAAACACAATTTTAAGAATTGAATAGCAAATAAATGATTGTATGCATATGAACCGTATCTATAATTTATACGATGTGCCGCATAAGTGACTCGTGTCACACGTGGCAATGTGCTCCCGTTCAGTAACACACATGTACCGACAGGGGTTGTCGGAATGGCTGAATGGATAGATGTCACTCGTTTTTTAATCGGCTTAATTAACGTACCTGTATTTTTATAATTGTAGAAATTATACAACCGTCTTCGCTACGATACCGGTATGTAAATTATATGTAAAACATCAGATGACAAAACTAGCACTACAACAGGCGATCCGACGTTCATTTGTCATTGTAGCATTATATTTTCACTTACCGTGACGTTGGAACAGGACATCATGAAAGACGGTTCGACACCGAACAGAATATCCCGTTAAAACTAAGGGGTGTTGACTGGGATGTACGAGGGCTGTCCTCGGTCATGTGATAGTTACAACTTCAATGACTGTGGCCGTGGATACAATGATGGAGACTAACGGGCATAATTATAGCGTAGGATTGGAGATCCACATGAATTGGCGTCAGATTGGCTATTTGCGCATGTGTGTGACTCATCTACGCCACGTTGTTGTACTGTAAAATACTTTATTTTCACTATTTTCGCTTAGCGTTTTGGTACGAAAAAGCGGCCATTTAATATATTCTAAAACAGTGAAAAAAAAGAATAAATGCTTTCTAAATTACGTGTGTGAAATTGTTTCGTCTTTTGTACGGAAACCAATATCATACTTTTAGTAATCCCCTGTCTATTCGTTAAATCTTCATATCATAAATCCGACGCCATATCTGAAGCCAATCGTAGCACATTTTGATTCCTCTAATCTACGAAATTATCCATCAAAAGAAAAAGATTGGTACGGCCACAGTTGAGGGACTGTGGTACGGCATATGCCTGATATGCACTGTAGAACATACATGAATCACATACCAATTTTACATGTGCTGCGCCCATGAATATGTGTCGATATTTTGAGCCGGTCATTAAAACTGTGTGAATACTTTGAAACTTCGTTCGCATTGAAACTTCGTTGTAGGATATTAAACGAGAATAGCAATTCATTCACCGTTAGGTGTAACACGGTTACTTCTGTTACCAATTCCATGGGTGTAACATCTTTAGGATGACAGCATATGTCTACGGAACTGCCCCCCCCCCCCCACTTACTTCCACTGAACTCTCTCTTCACTTAAAAAATCAGTACAGGCAAGCGTATATAACTTGATACATTTTGTGAGTCATAAACCCCGCCCATTAATTACATTAGCTACTAAATATATTTATAACATTAAAGGGCGGTGGTCGTCGCGCCGCGTCCTGTTCGATATGGGACTCATAGTGACGTATCAGAGCGCGGGTAAAATAAGGATATGATCCCAGCATTTGAAAATAAACCTGCAGAGAAAAAAATCATGGAATTGTTACAGAATGAAAACATTATTATACCAGTAGCACAGTTCATAAGTAAAAGCTTTGAAGTCAGGAAGCAGGGTCTTACTTGACATCTTAATGCCTGCTGTCAATTTTGTAATTTTATATTAGATTGTATTTTAGAGATTTTGTATTATTTAGTAATTTAGTGATTGTATTTGTTATTTGTTATTTAGTATATTGTGTTTTTGTTTTGTTTTTTTATATATATATATTTCTCCTTGTACTTTGTGACCATTTTCTTTCCCTCCGGGGATTGTGTAAGAGTCAATAAGTAAATAAATAAAATACACCTTTTGTTTACATGAAATTCGAACAATCGCTGCGCGACGACCACCGCCATAGCAGACATAGGAGACAATGGGACTTTGTGCGTAGTAATTGAAATTTACACTGTTTTTAGCATTGGTGTTTTCCGCGATTTAGCTAGACGATGGTCTAGATTCAACTATAGTTGCATTGATTGACTATTTAGAACTGGTGATTTTGGAATCATGGTTTCCCCCAATTTGTACACACTCTTTGTCGATTTAATATGCTAGACCGTCTAGCGTTTAGACCATCCGCATTCTAAAGTATTCGTTATAAACTGATTGGCTGGTAGCTTAGATATTCAGATCGTCAAAATTGTTTAAAAAAGATTGATAAAATTGCATTTCTTAGAATCAAGATTTATGTCTTCTAAATCTGAACCGTCAGCTATAATGTAAAAATTTTGAAATATATGTGCTGACATTTGTAATTTAAGTTTCTAATGTGGCATGTCCAAGAACTTTATTAACGTCTTTCTAAACCACAACTCATATGACTATAATATGTATTAAAGCGGGGGAGTCGTCACCTGCGCATGCGTCAGACGGCCGCATGTCATTCTTTACAAACAAGCGTCTACCCTTGACCCTTTGCGTTTTTAGCGAGTGTTGTATCAAGGGGAAATTCTCTCCTCTGAGGGTCTCCACACGTGTCAGGGGGAATCTCGTCTCGTCTCTCTATCGCGTCCCCCTGAGGTACGGGATCGGGAAAGTCACTTAAACTTTACAGTCAAATAGACGCACACAACAAAATACGTTTCAACTTTCGTCTTAGTCGGTCAGTCGAGCACTCTATAAAACACAGCGCCCTGGGGAAAAGTCCCCAAGACTATCGCAAGGCTGACCCAAGACTCGCCCAAGACTCGCCCCAAGACTCTCTTAGACCGCGTCTGTCCTGGTGTACTCGCCAAGACCAACTAAAACTCTCTTTATTCACTTTCAAAACCTTAACCAATTACAAAGCAGTATTAAGACTCTAAGGCGTGGCCTTCACACATTCAACTAATCACACTAAGTACTGAACACGTCATATCTTTTGATTAATCGTTCACTACATTACTAACTGCGAATACCAACTGTCAGAAATAATAGTCCGGATAGCGACGGTTATATCGTAATTAGTTCCAAATCACTGAACCAAGTTCCGTCCAGAACCTCACATGGGCCTAAACACAGTCCCTCTATGATAGAGGGACTGTGGCCTAAACGATGACAGACACAACACAGCCATTCGCTAGTAATCAGCTAATTAAGTCGATTAACAGATACGTGCAAATAATTTCATCATAGTAGCTTGGGACTCAATTACCGCGCGTGCGCAGGTGACGACCCTCCCGCTTTTAACTGTTACACAGTACAAAACTACATAAATTCCTCCCTCATTTGGTTGACCTTGTATATATATTTTCCAAGATTTGTAAGCAATGTTCCCGAGTTGAATGTCATTACATTTTAAAATTTGTCACGAGTAGAAATATGCCATAAATATTTTGTAATCAATGTGGTTCGTGAGATGTAAAGGGCACCCGAGAACGAAATGATATATGACAAGTGCATATATGTGATTTAATAACATTCGTGATTAACATACTTTTGAAAATAAAATACGTAGCGCACACTTCACTGAACCACTCTTGTATATATCAATTAGTTACCCGCTGTCTGAAGTCCGCCATGAATAACTTTTCCTACATTCTTTGCAAACCACATTTATATGAGACTCATATATCTCGCACATGCACAGCGCGGCAACTACCGCGCTTTAAGCTCACCAGCACCAGTCTGGCGAATCCAGAAATTCGAGCCGGTAGGGGGCGCGCTCCTACTGATGAGGCCGGAGTAGACTTTCGGTAGGCTGGGTTTGTCAATTGTTTTGTCATCTTTCCTCCTAAATCCGCGCGTGAAGCGAGATTCATTCAGAGAAGTAAGACTCCATCATTATCTATATTTATAAATTTTACATATTTACCGATTTGAGTTTTCCTGGCCGGCCCTCAACACCATGTTGTGTCGGGGAGGGGGCACTTAACCTAAGACTGGTCAAAACGAGTGCTACTGAGTTTTCAAAAGTGTGAACGTTTTTATGCCCATGTATTTAAAAATTCATCACAATATTTATACCAAAGTACATATTTTGCAACCTATATTTATACCAAAAACTATAGTAGTTTTAATGTTATTTAATTTTTCAAATGGGTAATTATGGTCTTGTGACTGAGACAATTTAAGCACAGGGAGCCCAGGAACTATAATCAACTGTAGTACGCAGTGTCTATGAGCCCCCCCCCCCCCGCTCATAGACACTGCGTACTACAGTTGGGGTATATCGGCTGGTATCTAGTGTAAGAAATAGACAAGGGATGAAGGCTCCAGCCAGCTCACATTTTTTAAACTCGAAAAAAACAGACGAAAAGAATGAAAAATAAAATCTAAAAAAAATACCAGGTTGAAGAATATTAGTTGCTCCTTCAAATTTCGCCAAAGCCTTGCCTACATTTTCCCGATATCTGTAGAATAAATCAAGAAAACTACACAAATTGACTCCATTTAGGAAAACCTAATGTTTGCCCGAACGCGCGGCACAGTTGAAGGCGTGGCCTGTTCAGCATTTGTCAACAACCAATCACAAGACTAGTTATGAGCTTTTTTTGGATATACATGTAATACCTTGACTCTTTTTTTCTATTTTTTACGTTATCATACTTTGATATTTTTAATCACTTATATATTTATTGCTGTAAACCAATAGAACATTTGTAATTCTAAGGATGCAATAAAGTTATTACCAAACGCTTCAGCGTGGTATTAAGAGTTTGTTTTCAGGGGTGGGTGATACCAAGGTGGGAAATGGATGCACATATGGGGTTAATTCCTTGAATTGCAATATAGAGGGTTCAGGCTGAAATACAATATATAGTGTTTTCATGTTTCGTCTGATATTTCTGTGGTATTCTGCTGCTGTAAGTAATGCACGATTTGTTCCGAAATTCAGTATATTGTGTGTATTCCAGGGTTATTCGTTTTTTGCTGAAAACACCCCTATTTTTTAGTGGCAGAGTTTGAATAGTCTCACTCCCACTGGGAAATCTGCATTGTTGCTTGAATGTGAGTTAATTAAACACATTTTCCAGACCGGCGAAAGAGTATGCAACAGCCAATTTTAACAGCCTGTCACGTGATTTTAGTCTGAATGTCAACATGAAGAGGCTAGTCCATTTTACGCAGGAGTAATTGGGAGTAGAATATGTGAGGAATAGTATCAACAGAGATGTGTATAGTGAAAAGTAATATCTATCCTTCATTTACATCTCTGAGCATTTCTGTTTTAGTATATTGGTTTGAAAATGTTGAACTTGCATGATTTGCAATGTGTTTTTTTAATGGGACTCCCCTATTGATCGAATCCCGGGTTTGAACGAGAACGGCACACCACGTGATTCGTTTGAATACAATGCTGATGGCAAATATGCCGTGTTACTGCGGTACTCCACTGACGGGATGACTTACTGCATGCTACAACTTCGCTTGTGATGTTGCTTGTTAGCCATGGATTACATGAATCTTGATTACCAGTCTAATGTTGCTCATTTGACGTTGGTAATCTTTATTTGGATCTGAGTAACTTCCTGGTACTTCGTACTATGATAAAAATCAGTCAACATACATCAGGTTCTCTCAATCGTAGTATTCCATGTGATGTACACCTAATATGCCAAAAATGTTGCTGAACGATTTGAACTGAATAAAAATAGCAGACGAAAATTTGTTTACAAAATAAAAATACTTCGGTTGCCAATGAAAACCGGTAAAAAACAAGCAATATGTTTTCGGCTGTTATCATGGAAGGGACATGAACGTGAAGCTAACGTCTGTTTATAACTAAAACCGGGCACCTTATACGAGGTTTGCAAAATAACATGGCAGTCATTAGAAGTCACTTTATTTTATTGTTAGGACGTATTCAGCCGTTAAATGTATAATTTCCAATCGTTTTGCGATAGTATTTTCTAGATTGGAAGCAGCATTTACATTTTATTCAAAGTTCAAAGCTGCGTTGGGATTCCGTTGACAGTGGTAACAATGTCGGCGCCGGTGATCTCTTACCAGTGCGCAACGTAGCCAAAATAAAAGGCATGATCATTTGGGCACTGCTATTACAAGACTTTGGCTGTTGCCATGGTAGCGGTGGGTCAGGATTGTTTTTCCAATTAGTGATGGTACGACCTGCCTGTCAAGTATGAACCGTGACAAAATCAGCCAAGCCAAAAAAAAAATCACAGAAGAGTTAAAAAGCCATTCCTGCTGAACAGTTACTCTAACTTCGGGGTCAACTTTCTCATTAATGAAAAAAGATATCAAAAATTCAAATAGTAACTTTTTGCCCACACTCCAGCCGAGTACAATGAGCTATGTCTGAGGTGTTGTATCACAGGGAGTTGGACAAACTTGTGTATTTTAATAAATTATTGAATAATAAAATGTTATATAACTTTTCTTTTACCCCCCTCCCCTTCCTGGTATCTATTTCAAGTATTTTTGTCAGGTTCAAATCGTTCACCAGCATTTTTGGCATGTTAGATGTACATCACATAGAATACTAGGATTGGGAGAACTTAATGTTTGTTGACCACCTGGAATCTGAGTTTTATAAATCTTGAAGGGCTCTCGGAAGATCCACCCGCTGCCTGGACCCGCAGTAAAATCTCCGATTAATATGGAGCCGCAACCATCAACATCGATATACCATGAGGTTTCTGCTGGCGACGTTGCGGCGTTACTCAGTTCCAAATAAAGATTACCAACGCCAAATTAGCAAAATTTAACCGGTAACCAAGACTCAGTCTATCCACGACAAGCAAGCAACATCACAAACGAGGTTGTAGTGTGCAGCTCACGAGTCAGCGACGACCGATTTCAACGAAAGTCATTCCGTCAGTGGAGTACCGCAGTTGCACGGCATGTTTGCCAATGCACAGATCTGTGGAGGAACTTTTAACTTCAACATCAACCGTGTATCGTAGTCGCCCAGTTTAAGTTCTGGTTCTGTCGTGGTCCCAACTAAAGGGCGACAGTCGTCGTGTCGCGTCCTGTTCGATATGGGACTCACAGCGACGTATACAACGCGTGTAAAATACATTGTTTATTTACATGAAATTCGAACACGCGCTGTGCTACGACCACCGCGCTTAAACATCCACGAGTTATTTATTCGGACAATGACTTAAATTAGACGTCTGATTATTTTATTTTCACACGTACAGCGACACGCGTTCTACACTGACAAGCGTTGCTAGGTCGCAGCACTGTCTTGGAGCATATTAATGGGCAATTGGGTTCCCCGATCTAAATTTCTATCCCGGTTTGTTGCACGTTCGTTTTTTAATATGAAATAATCAAATATGGGACATGTGTATAATAACAGAACCCCCCCCCCCCGTGGCTTCGCTCGTGAAAGTACGGCAGCAGGATACACCGCATCACTCGTGAAAATAACTTCCATACGCAATGAAAGCCACGGGGAGGGTATCTGTCATAATACTTCATTATCACTGAAAACATTTTTCCCCTGAAATAAATTCCAGTGAATATGCCATTTCCCTCATACTATATTGAGACACAGCGCAGTGAAAATTAGATTCACATGTAATGCTTGAAAACATGTCAGCAAAAATAAATTAAGTGAAATTCTACGTGACTTCATAATAGTTGGAAATGAACACATTACACCCGACCCTACCACTCCATATACAATGTAAACTACACCCCAAAACATCCTTTCACCCACAGTTACTACCGTGTTTCACCAGTGTATTCTATTTGACGTCAGGAGAAATTGAAATAAACAAATTAATTATAATTTCAGCCTCTAGTTTACCACTGATTAAATAAACTACCTCGTCTTTATGTCAACTTGCAGTTATTCGTTGCCTACATCAGTGACTTCAAAATATATGTTTCAATCCCAGGAATTTCACTCGCTGTTAATTGCATGGGAGGGCAGTCTTTAATGAATTTCTATTGTCATGTCAATTTCTTGCGATTACTCGAACATTAAGCTGTAACCACATACCGCCTAGGTGCTGTAATTAAATCCTGGTGTAAGCACCATATGAACTATGAACAATGCATGTGAAGCCAGCTGTGGGGTATATTCAATCCTATAGATTTCTCATTGTTTGGTAACTATTTGCTGCAAATGCAACAAAAATCAATATAAAAAATATTACCCACACAGTATTCTACAGGTTACTTGTTATTATTATTACTTTGAAGCGAGGAGTCACGCGCGTGGAAAACGCCCTCTGTGGTGGATAATGGGGATGCAGATGGCATTTATTTGTTACGGTATTCGCAAGAGAATTATACTCGTTCGATTCAGTTCGGTTTCTACAGACACACAGTAATAGCATTCTGTTGAATCGTTTTGACAAAACACATTTAAATATTTGTAATTGCTTCAGAACCACGTCAAGCTAGAAACTTAAGTTCAAAGGTTACAGCCACCATGGCCACCATTCATTGTTATTACCGGTAGAACCAAATCCACGATGGAAGATGAAGTGGACCGAACATGTGGTAGTAGTAAAATTACTCTAGATCGTCGACAAGATTTACTTGCCTGCTCCAAGGAAGTGAGTCTCAAATATATGTTTCGATAGCTGTTAATGTATTGTCAGTTGTGCACTGTGTACTGATAGACAAACTCACATCATCAAACTTGAAAATACTCAGGGCTAACTTGAAAATAGGTGAAAGCTAGCGCTTTAGTCCGTCTCTTCCTCCGGGGTTTAGAGAGGAATTTGGAAATTAGCGTTGTTACATTTGGCAAATGCTGCAACCTATGTTGCACAAATATCAGGCAAACCCCACTCAAAAACTAATCACCTCCAAGTTCACCCCAGCATGGTGTCTTCAAGATGGGATTATACAATTATTTTCAGTAGGCTACTTGAATAGGGTAGGAGTTGGGTTAAAGTTAGAATATGAGGTGGGGGTACATAGGAAAGTCACTACTACTGTGATTTTCCAGCATTGTTGTAGCGCTGTTTAACTCAAATAGTACTGATCAGTTTATTTGGATTCAGTCCTCATATAACTTGCCTGCACCCACTGGCCTAATTTGATAATAATAATAATGTCTTCTCTTAAATTCATAAAATACTTAAATAGTTGATTGTATAACCTAATCTGTCACATATCAATTGATGATTGTTGTCTTAGGTAGTTATTCCATATAATCAGACATTTTGCCTGAAATGTATGGTTATGATCTCTAGCAGGTGATATCAGCATCTTCACTATAAACCATCGGCTCTTACAGTGCTAGTGTTGGTAGTATCTAGATCCCTACTCAAGGTTTGAAATATATTGGTGCACACACTAAACATGACGTGCATGCAACATGTAGAAAATAAATAAATAAAAAAATAAGTCAATATTATTGGTAAATATGTGTAGATTAAAAAAAATTGAAAATCCAAAAATTTTGTCTACTGACTGCCTCATGCAGTCACTTATCCATGACTGCAGATAAAGCCACAGGTATGATAGTCAAAGTAATTATACTGCGTTTGTGTTTTGATGACCCCTATATAAGGCCATATGGTCCCAAAACAACACAATCAAAAACAGACGATTGCTAGCTGCATACAGGTACAGTCTGATGACAGTGAATTAACAATTAAATTTCCTCAATAATGTTTAAACAATATTTGGTGCATTTTGCATTGAGCTTTAAGCAGGCAATTATCAAAACTAACATGCAAACTATGCATGCTTTTCT
The DNA here is from genome assembly GCF_978046115.1 of Saccoglossus kowalevskii. NCBI lineage: Eukaryota > Metazoa > Hemichordata > Enteropneusta > Harrimaniidae > Saccoglossus > Saccoglossus kowalevskii. The sequence continues at coordinate 10,005,760 of NC_140650.1, read as the reverse complement.
ATTTCAATCCCTGCCACCGTATGCTTTCAATTACAATGCCATGATATTCAAATTTCAATTATGTTTCAGAAAAATTCTTTCACCTATTACCTCGAATAATCATATTAGTAGCTCTGATATTGATCTGTTTTAACTGTGATGATATGGTATTCAATTCAAATCACACGATTTCTTGGTAGAAACCATTTCTTCTGGTGACAAGAAAACATTAAAATATGGAATTGTGTTTTGTTGTTTACAGGAGTTGATTGACCACATAAGTGTACTGCAATCACAAATTACTGCTTTAAAAGGTTACCAAGCAACAGCAGCTGATGGTAATTGCAGATTAAAACCTATCAAGACAAAGAAGAAGCCCAGACCATTTGATTTCACAAAGTAAGTTGAATGACATCACAAAGTGAGGTGAATGACATCACAAATGAGGTGAATGACATCATAAATGAGGTGAATGACATCACAAATGAGGTGAATGACATCATAAATGAGGTGAATGACATCACAAATGAGGTGAATGACATCATAAATGAGGTGAATGACATCACAAATGAGGTGCATGACATCACAATGTAAGTTGAATGACATCACAAAGTTGAATATTTGCAAAGTGAGGTGAATGACATGACAAAGTGAGGTGAATGACATGACAAATTAGGTGAATGACATGACAAATGAGGTGAATGACATCATAAATGAGGTGAATGACATCACAAATGAGGTGAATGACATCACAAATGAGGTGAATGACATCACAATGTAAGTTGAATGACATCACAAAGTTGAATGATATTGCAAAGTGTGGTGAATGAAATCACAAAGTGAGGTGAATGACATGACAAATGTGGTGAATGACATCATAAAGGTGAATGACATCATAATGTAAGTTGAATGACATCACAAAGTTGAATGATATTCAAAGTGAGGTGAATGACATCACAAAGTGAGGTGAATGACATCATAAATGAGGTGAATGACATCACAAATGAGGTGCATGACATCACAATGTAAGTTGAATGACATCACAAAGTTGAATATTTGCAAAGTGAGGTGAATGACATGACAAAGTGAGGTGAATGACATGACAAATGAGGTGAATGACATGACAAATGAGGTGAATGACATCATAAATGAGGTGAATGACATCACAAATGAGGTGAATGACATCACAAATGAGGTGAATGACATCACAATGTAAGTTGAATGACATCACAAAGTTGAATGATATTGCAAAGTGTGGTGAATGAAATCACAAAGTGAGGTGAATGACATGACAAATGTGGTGAATGACATCATAAAGGTGAATGACATCATAATGTAAGTTGAATGACATCACAAAGTTGAATGATATTCAAAGTGAGGTGAATGACATCACAAAGTGAGGTGAATGACATCACAAAGTGAAATGAATGACATCACAAAGTGAGATGAATGACATCACAAAGTGAGATGAATGACATCACAAAGGTGAATGATATCACAAAGTCAGGTGAATGATATCACAAAGTCAGGTGAATGATATCACAAAGTCAGGTGAATGACATCACAAAGTGAAGTGAATGACATCACAAAGTGAGGTATGACATCACTAAATAAGTTGAATGATATCACAAAGTGAGGTGAATGACATCACAAAGTGTAACGAATGACATCACAAAGTAAGTACCAGGTAGGTTTTGAATAACATCACAAAGTATTATAAAATGTGTTTTATTGTGAATTATTGTAAACCTTTCAATTTTCACTGCTACGGTAAATATTTTTTATTAGTCCCCGTTCGAACGAAGTCCGAAAACGGGGACTTATAATTAGGTCTCTGTCTGTCCGTGTGTCCGTGCGTCCGTTCGGAGTCATATCTCAGAATCCCTTGGACCGATTCCGTTCATTCTTTGCATGTGCCTAGTACTTTATGTGGGACATATGCACATGAAGTGGTTTAGCGATTCGATTCAAAATGGCTGACTGGCAGCCATCTTGTTTTTTGAAAATGTCGTATTTTGGACATGTTTTGTCAGTTTTCATTCAAATTTAGTACATAGATCATACATGTTAGGATACATGTCCCCGACCGTCCGTGAGTCTGTCTGTCCGACCGTCCGTGTGTCCGTCTGTCCGTGCGTCAGTCTATCCAACGTCATATTTCAGAATCCTGTAGGCCGATTCTGTTCATTCTTTGCATGTGCCTAGTACCTTATGTGGGACATATGCACATGCAGTGGTTTAGCGATTCGATTCAAAATACCCGACTGGCAGCCATCTTGTTTTTTGAAAATGTTGTATGTTGGACATGCTTTTTCAGTTTTCATTCAAACTTAGTACATAGATTATACATGTTAGGAAACATGTCCATGATGATTTATTTCACAATTGGATCAAAGATGGCCGACTGGCAGCCATCTTGTTTTTTGAAAATGTTGTATTTTGGACATGCTTTGTCAGTTGTCATTCAAACTTGGTACATAGATTATACATGTTAGGATACATGTCCATGATGATTTATTTTGCAATTGGATCAAAGATGGTCGACTGGCAGGCATCTTGTTTTTGTTTTTTTATGCGGTATCTTGGACGTGCTCTGTCAGTTTTCATTCAAATTTGGCACATACATGTACTTTATACATGTTAGGATGCATGTCCATGACAATTTGTTTCAAAATCTGGTCAAAGATGGCTGATTGACAGCCATCTGACTTTTTGGCCTACTATATTTCCACAATTTATGTACCATTTTCATTCGTATTTGGCACATACATCATACATATCAGTGTGTTTCATAATCAGATCAAAGATGGCTGAATAACGGCTGTTTTTATTTTGGCCATATTACTATGACACGAAACACGTGTTTTGATGTAAATAAACAATCTGTTGTATACGCCACTTGGAACTCAAGTTTCAAGGACACGCTCGCGACAACCCCTCCGCTTTAATATGACGAGCACAAAGAGAACTTAACGGGGACTGTGTTATTTGATGATTTAATGGTTCACTTCTACAAATCCAAATCCAATTAGTCTGTTAAGAGTAGATACAAGTCTGATTTGTTGTTGTTTATGCTGGTAATGATAACAATTCAAGATGGCAAACAGAAAACAAAATGTAAATTTTTATAATTATTGGACTTTGTGATCTAATTTGCATTAGCAATGATGCAGACATTTACAATTATTATATAATAATAAATATTAATATGCCAGAATTCTGGGCTGATTTTCTGAAAGTTAATTTTTGGCTCCCAAGATATCGTTTCACTGATATCTCAAGAACCATATGTAGATTTGAGTAGGTTTTGGTTGAAAGCCATAAAAATTGCCTTATTTGTGTGATAATTAGCTAATTTTTAGCTGTTCAAGACTCTTCCACTGATATCTAATGAATCACTCACAAATGCTCTGGGACAATGCACAGACCTGATTAGTTTTTAGTAAAAATCTGTGCATACTAATTACCTAATTTGCATAATCATTTGTCAATTTCTGGCTTTTCATAGATGCTCTAGGACCTGTTTAGTTTAGTTTATATATTTGCATGATAATTTTACTTTTTGGCTTTCCATTTTTTTGAAGAATCATTAATCATCACATTATAATGATACTTGGTATGTGCCCTGGAACAATACACAGACCAAATTAGTCTGGGGTTGAAATCTATGCATAACAATTGCTTAATTTGCATAATAATTATCAAATTTGTTTCAAAAACTAATTACCGTTATTGCATTTATGCAATTTATTTGGATTGAAATTCAAGCATACTAATTTCTGAATTTGCACAATGTGCGCATAATCATCACATTTCATTAAAAATTGGTTCATCAATGATCTGAAGTAATCCAAAGACATGATTAGTCTATTAATGAAAAACATGCATATTTATTACTATTAGCCAATTTCTGATATTACAAAAAATCAGATTTGAATTGAACTTGTGGTAGAGGTGCTCTGGAATAAATTAAACTGAAAATCGCAGATGTAATATCAAGTGTATTATAAACTTCAATAATGTGGATCACATGGTTTCTCAAATAACAGCCAAATATTAGTTGCCAAGCTTCTTGTTTGGAAAGCTAATGATTTTTTAATAAGTCTCCTATACTCTCTCAGCACACAAGCTTTCTTTGATTTTTGCTTCAATTGAAGTACATCATTAAAAAAACTAGTTTGGGTAAATGATACCTCTGTACACCAGTTTTCTTCCTTATACCATTACTTGACATCGATATACAACTATATGCTGTATACTATACACACATAAATTATTAGTCCAGATAATTCTATACTTAACCAAAAAATTATACACATGTTCAGTTGTAAATGTGGGATTGATATTGCTGGTTATGCATGCATTTTTGTTATTAATGGTATCTTGCTTGTATCTTGGGGTTTAGGAAAAATATTAATGTTTGTCATTGTTGCGCTGACTCTGTCATAAAACTTTTTCTAGTTACCATAACAGTTTGGAAATCATCAATCGCTATGAAAACCATGTATTTAATTCTGTTTTGTTTTGTTTGTAGATATAACACACGACATGTGGCGCTTAAGATAGCATATTTGGGATGGGATTACCAGGGATTTGCCAGCCAGGATAATGAAAAAAATAACACAATTGAGGTGAGTACGAATGCATTTTCTTGTTACATTCATTTTGTGTTTCTTTTATAACACCATATTATAAGATAGCGCCCTCAGTGTGACAACATTTTTTAATTTTAATTTAGTAAGTAGAGTTAGTCATGTGACAAATATCAGGTGTTCTATTTTACGTTGCTTCCCATACACATGTAAAACACTGTATCATTGACTTCTGGGAAAGTGTTCTATTTAAATAATAACACATGTTTGTGAGGATAATATCACGATTTGTTACCTATATTATCTATATTATGGTCATGACCACCAGCCTGAAGGACAACAAATCGTGATATTGTCCGAATAACCATGTGTTATTTATTTTATCACATCGAACAGACATCCACCATGCACAAATACATCTACCATACATCACTCACACCTGCTCTACCACAAAATAACAACGCTTATATTTTAAAGCGAGAGGGTCGTCATCTGCGCAAACCTAGTTTGTGATCATTGTTTTTGCTCGCTCTGATTTTTCAGCATTTCCTAGAAGCGGGTGAAATAGACAACAAAAATGATGGTCATGTAAACATGCACCACCACATGAAGGAGGTAGTAATACATTTCTGTTTCCAACTTTAACTTCCAAAAATTTGTAATGTATTCATTGCAGGCAATGCTCTTTGATGCTTTCCAGAAAACACGGTTAATAGAAAACAGGCAGTCATCATGTTATTCTAGGTGTGGAAGAACAGATAAAGGCGTCAGTGCTTTCAGTCAAGTCATATCAATTGATCTCAGAACTAATTTATTAGATGGTACAGGTGTGAAAATTAAACCTGATGGTAGTGCTGCTGAGAGACAAGGTATGTGTTACAATGGCATTGGCCGTAATCTAGACATATGGTGTAGACTACAAGGGTAAATACCACGTAATAACTATTGGAGGACTGGCAGATGCTTTCAGCTTTCCTCTTATCATTTGTTTAGGGGATAAGTCAACAGAAATCCGATATGTGCATATTTTAAATAAAGTTCTTCCTGATGAGTTAAGAGTGTTAGCATGGACTCCAGTAGATCCGGATTTCGATGCAAGGTAATTCAATTGTTGAATAAAATCTTAAATCTTAAACTTTTGACACTACCACAAATGCAGGAGAATGAATTTATAGGTCTTTAGTCCAAATTGGGATTGGCCATTTGTCAGTCCATCCTAATATTTTAGACATGCCTTTAGACAAGATTTATGGGTAAAGTATGACACCATACTTGTAGCATCTAAAAAATTGAGGAAATGATTTCATCTATAACTTCTAAAGTAGGACTTCAAATTAATTTAGAACATGACAGCATACTGGTGTCAACCACACATATAAAATGAGAGTACGGTAGTTTATACAGGTTATATATAACCTATTGGCTGCATATAGGGAACAACAAATTTTCAATCTATTTTAAAAGAATGAAAATAACCTTTTTTATTTATTTTGTCGATATTTTGCAAGATTCTAATTTCCATTATTTTAGTTATATACACGAATAATATGCATACTGAAAACAACTGGTCAATAGTTGTTGTCATGTGACAGTGTGTTGAAACCTTATTGGCTGGTCAATAGTTATTTTCATATGACATTGTGATTCCTATATGACTGTTATTGAATAAAGTATTCTGTTTTTACAGATTCAGTGCTCGTAGCAGGACATATAAATATTTTTTTCCTAAAGGAGATTTAAATATTGAGGTAAGGACAGATTAAGATGTGTATGTGGTGGCATCATTTACAATGCATTGTGTGTTTATATGAAATTGGGACCACGCTGCCTTTAATGACAACTCAGGTACCCATGCACAGTGAAGATGAAGATGCTATTCTGTACGAGTTTCAAAGGATGTAAATTCAGCTGTTTTAGTACTTGATAGAAGTCAGAAACGAGCACTTATTTTTATCTGCTCATTTGTCAATCTGTCATTTTATATCTCAGACATGTAACTACATCTGTACATCAATTTGTTTTTTTCACTTGCATGACCTTTGACTGGCCATTTTTGAGAGATTGTATTTCATATGGATATTTTTTATTTATTCCTAATTAGATTATTTGATAGAATATACAATGGTTTTTGACTCCCATGTGCGAAGCACAAAATGGGAGTCTTTGCAGTTAGTGTGTCTGTATGTGTGTATGTGTGTATGTGTGTATGTGTGTGTGTATGTGTGTCCGACTGTTCCACTGCTATCTCAAGAACCATACATCGGTTTTTGATAAAACTTGGTGCATAGATGCTCTGGGCCAATGCGCAGATTTGATTAGGTTTTGGTAAAAATCCATGCTCGTTAATTACCTAATTTGCATGATAATTAGCTATTTTTTAGCTGTTCTATGACTGTTCCACTGATATCTAAAGAACCACTCATTGGATTTTGATGAAACTTGGTACATAGATGCTCTGAACATATGCGCAGATTTGATTAATTTTTGGTAAAAATCTGTGCATATTAATTACCTAATTTGCATGATAATTAGCTATTTTTTAGTGGTTCCATGACTGTACCACTGATATCTAAACAACCACTCATTGGATTTTGATGAAACTTGGTACATAGATGCTCTGAACTAATGCTAGGTTTTGATTAGTTTTTGGTAATAATCCGTGGATACTAATTACCTAATTTGCATAATGATTAGTCAATTTTCGGTTTTTCCACTGATATCTCAAGTACTAATCATCACATTTCAATGAAACTTGGTACATAGATGTCATACGACACTGCACAGACCTGATAGTTTTTATGGTAATATCAGTACATATTAATTACCTAATTTGCATAATTAATTAATTTTCAGCATTTGATATAAGTAGTTAGCATTACATTTCAATGAAACTTGGTACTTACATACTCAAGGACTATGCAGAGATTGATTGTTTTCGATAAATATTTGTGCATATTAATCACCTAATTTGCATAATTAGTTAATTTTCAGCTTTTCCACGGGTATCTCAAGTACTAATCATCGCATTTCAATGAAACTTGGTACATAGATCCTTTAGGACTATGCAGAGACCTGATTAGTTTTAGGGTAAATAATTGTGCATATTAATTACCTAATTTGCATAATTAATTTTCAGCTTTTCTACTGATATCTAAAGTACTAATCATCACATTTCAATGAATCTAGAATTATGCAGACCCAATTAGTTTCCGGTAAATATTTGTGCATATTAATCACCTAATTTGCATAATTAACCAACTTTCACACTGATATCTCAGGTACTATACATCACATATCAATGAATGTACATGGATGCTGTAGGACAATAGACAGACCTGAATAATTGTGGGTTAAAATCTGTACATATTAATTACCTAATTTGCATAATTAACCAATTTTAAGCTTTCACACTGATATCTAAAGCACCGTAAAAACTCCAAAATTTCGACCGGTTTTAAATAATTGGTGTTAGAAATGTGACGTGTTTTTAGAGTCAAAATTAAGGTGCATTTTCGGACGGTCGAATTTTTCAGAATAGAAATCAGCAAATGAAAAAATGGAGATGATAGACAGTGTGCTTCATTAGTTTTTAAAAAATGCAATGTCCGTCAATTGACGTAAACTTCCTTATGTTTCACGGTAAAAGCATGGAACTATAAACCATATAGTTCCATGGTAAAAGCAAAGGTCGTGGCCGAGTTGTAACTCAAAATCTAAACAAAGTCATCAATCAGTGAGTATTATGACAAGCAAAACAAAACATCAAGACGCGGAGAAGAGGTCAGCACAAAACTAATAGGTCAAAAGACAAAGCTGTCTCGCACTACCTAGGAAAACTTGCGAATGTTCGAAGTACAGGTACCCATTGGACAAAAGATACATGGAAGTTTAGCAAACTATCTCCCCGACCCAGTGCAATGTATCCGGTTAGAATCAAAGCTCACGTGTCCCTTATTTGAGGGACCAAATTCTGCCGTAAATTCGCCCTTGGATTAAAAAATAAAATGGGATTTAAGAAAATAAAATGGGACTTTTAAGGTGTATTTTGGCGTCATTTTTTGGACATTTCAATCAATCCTGCCGGCTAAAATAGAGTAAGTTTTACCGTGGTCATTGACGTCTGTCTATTCAAGAGTACACGTGTATGATTTTTATCGTGACTAGCGTGAGCGGGTAAGCTTCCTTTCGAGAATGAGCTGTTATCACTGTGAACAATGTTAAATTATTCTTCAGATGACCAGTTTATTTTTTAAAAACAACTATTTTTTTTATTTAAAAAAAATCATGCCGTTTTCGCATCAAAATCCAAGCCAAAATATCGTACTACAACACCAATCTCTTCCGCATTGCGTTCAATAACATTAACATATTTAAATAAGCTATGGTAATTTGAACACGTTGGCATCATCCAGCTTTTTGATTGGTTAATTAGCGATTTGACCTATTTGACCTAAGAGAACATGGCGGATATCCTACAGCATCAAACGTTTATACGAGACCGGAATCATTCGCTTACGATGAAACTAAGTTGACTTTTATTTGTATTTCATAACCATTCAACAAATTTATTTTGTGTACATTATTATAATCACTACTGAGTACAGTAATAATCAACAATTCAGAAACACAGCATGCCGAGATTTTTGTGTTCGTTTTTATTTGAAACTTCGTTTATTTAGAATATATTTTCGTTACCAATAAAATAAAAATCTCTCAGTCAATCAGAAACCCGGATTCATGCCTTCGAGGAAGGTCCCGTTTGAACGCTCACATCGGGTTTTTTTTCGTTTGGGGGAAAACTAAAACTGGTCGCAATTTTCGAACAAGAATGAGTCGGCAATTCTTAGTGGAGTCGAAAATTTGGAGGTAAATAAAACACCGAACCCCGGCAAATAAATAGGCGGCCGAATTTTTAGAGGGGTCGAGATTTTGGAGTTTTCACGGTACTAATTATTCCATTTCAATGAAACTTAGTACAAAGATGCTCTAGGACAATGTACAAACCTAATTAGTTTGGGGTAAAAATCTGTTCATATTAATTCCCTAATAAGCATAATAATTCATAATTTTTTGGTTCTAATCACATTTCAATTAAACTTGGAGACATAGATTTTCTGTTACATTGCGCAGACCTCATTAGTTTTACACTCAAATCTGGTCATATTAATTTTCTGATTTGCATAATTAGTTTTCAGCTAAGTAATTTCGAATTATATTTAATGTGTCTCCAATACTCTCAGCACATGGGAGTTCTTTCTAAGCTTTCTTTGATCATTACTTTGCATGAATCTTGTTTAAAGCTCGACATCTCAAGAATTAGATGTATCTGTTTGTAGCTTAATTAATTGTACAGATTGAAGGCAATTGTATATCTTGGACATATGTTCTTTTAACGTTATTGCTTTAAATTCGTTAAATTCAGGAGGAAGGAATCCTAATGGAAATAGACATACAAGTATGTCTGCATGTAGACACATGAATTGATTGATTGTGAATGAAAATGATTATAAACTGCAGCTATAAGACATCAGCATGTAACCAGTATATGTAGACATTTGAATTATATGTATATTGATTTCTGAAATTAGGAATTTGAAATACTGAATTTTTAAATGAAACAAAAGGAGCTTTCAACTCAACTGTCTGTATAAATATTCTTTATATAGCTTATGCAAATTGCAGCTCAGAAGTTGGTAGGAGAACATGACTACAGGAATTTCTGCAAGGTAAAGTTAAAGTTTTGTGATGAGTTATAAAACACACCTGTACATTACTGTCCATCAAGTTTAGTAGCCTCCATTCGAGTGTAGTCCAAAAATAAGAACTTATGGATTGACCTCTGTCTGTGTGTGCATGTGTCTGTCCTGTTTGTATTTAGCCATATCTCATACATACCTGGGTCGACCAAGTTCAAACTTCAAACTTACATCAGATATAAATCAGACATATGCACAATCATGCATTTTTTTTTAATCAAGTTCAAAACGGCTGACTGGTGGCCATTTTGTTGCAAACAATCCAGTTTTGAATCTTTATAACAGATGTGTCTTGACACATATATCATACATCATATCAAACATAAGCGCATGTATCTGTTTATGATCCAATTCAAAATGCCTGAATAGCAGCCATTCTAAGACCTGAAAATGTATCAAAATCATTTTCATTTTAAATTTTAAATTTTTTTGAACTAGTTCTCGGTTGTGCTTTGATGGATTCTGTTCAAACCAATTGCATACATTGAACATAATTATTGTTGGATCTGGTTCAAAATGGCCAACTGGTGGCCATTTTGTTTCACAGAACACCTGGATCGAGCAAGTTCAAATTTCACACATGTACCAGACATTCATATCCAAAAAAAAATGACTGGTAGTCATTTTGTTTAAACAAATGCAGTTTTACAGAGCCATATCTCATACAAGTTGGTCAATATTATGGATAATACCTTGGTAGTCATGCAATCGTGTCCCTATGCTATTGACAATGACTTATTATTTTTATTGCTATCTGACAAAATGTTTTCCTTGTATATTTAGATGGATGTTGCAAATGGTGTTGTGAATTTTGTGAGAAAAATACTAAGAATTGACATTGTTTCTCTGGATGATGGGTATGTACATATACAGTGACTATAGCCTGTGTTTGAAATTTGGCAGTTTGCTCTGCTTTACTTACCGGTACAATGTATATGTTAGTCTGATATGGTTCTGTTTAGGCTGATGGGTTAAATAAATTCATGCTGCTAATGAAATGATGTCATTCTCATTGCCTGCGACTGCAACTTTATTCTCTTTGTTCATTTCACAGTGAAAATGGATTTCAGATGCATGAAATTACTATAAAGGGACAAGCATTTCTTTACCATCAAGTCAGATGTATTATGGCCATACTATTTCTTATCGGGCAGTGTAAAGAGAAATCTACGGTAACAGAAATATTCTAAATATTTAAATTGTAAATTTGCTGATATCAAGTGAGAAAACAATAGGGGGTGCATGAAGACCAACCTTTACAGCAGGACAACAAGCTGACTTGATTTGGGGGGATTCAGGATCCCTAAAAAAACAATTAATATGTTAGAGGGCACAGTGACTATTGTTATTGTTATTTTATCGAAAAAAAATTACTTCTATTTTTGTGGGCAAAACTCGTTTTAACAAACTTATTTATCCACTTTTCCTTGTAACTATTATCTTGCTATTGAAATTTTGAAGGATTTTTTGTGTTTATTACTTTGCTACTTGTTTCAGCCAAAATTTAGTCCAGACATTTCAACTTCAATATGTTTGACACTTAATATCATGATATTTAGTTTATCTGACCGAATCATTTATTTTGAATATATTTTGTACTTTTTAGGTAATTGATGAGTTGTTAGATATCACAGAGAATCCATGCAAACCACAGTATCCTATGGCATCAGAATTACCATTGGTTCTATACGACTGTCAATATGAGAATATAAATTGGATTTATGAACAAGGTAAGACTGCCCTCAAACAATGTTATGATACTTTCGTTTTTATGTGTTTTTCTCCTAGATTAAGGTAGAGATGCACTTTATTTGTGAATTTCAATCAAAAATAGTTTTTTTCGTTTTTTATATAGATTTTTATCTAAAGAACATTCTGTGAAAATTTGACCAATGAATTCTTATTGGAACACCGTTAAAATTGCTGTTTATTTTCTGGTTAAAAATAAAAAACACTCACACGTGGCAATGTTTATGTCCAATTGCCTAATTTGCATGAGTAACCAAATAACAAGACCTTGATTGACAATATGCAAATCGAGATTGTACGGGTCATAGTTCATTCAATTCACGCGCATGTGCAATTATTCTCAAATCAGTTCTCGCTCGCTAGCAAACCAAACATTATATTTCCTCAGCGTTTTTTCTTAATTTTTATCATTACATTATGCGTGGTGTGAAAAGAAAGAGAGGTAGAAAGAAGATTCAGATGATTTCTATGTCGGAAGATGCAAAAGCTACACTGAAGGCATCAGCCCACCGAACGAAAAACAAATCGATGTGAGCGTCCAAACATGACTTTCCCTGAAGGCATGAATCCGAGTTCCCGATTGACTGAGAGATTTTATTTTTAAATAATTGTTCTCAAAAAATAAACTGAGCATGTGAAGAATAATTTAACATTGTTTACAGTGATAACTGCTCATAGTCGAAACGAAGCTTACCCATTCACGCTAGTCACAATAAACATCATACTCTTGAATAGGCGTCAATTACTACGGTAAAACTTAGACTCTATTTTAGGCATTAGGAATGATTGAAATGACGCCAAAATACACCTTAAAAGTCCCATTTTATTTTTTTTCTAAATCCCATCCCGAATTTACGGCAGAATCTAGTCCCTCAAATAAGGGACACGTGAGCTTTGATTCTAACCAGATATATTGCACTGGGTCGGGGAGATACAAACTTTTGTGTATCTTTTGTCCAATGGATACCTGTACTTGATCATTCGCAAGTTTTGCTCGGTGGTGCGAGACAGCTTTGTTTGCAACCGACGAACTCCGTTTAATTCAATAAAGCAAACAACTGACAATGCTAAAATAAATTGCAAAGGTACGCTAAAATTAATTGAAAACAACCAAATAATTTCAATGAAAAATAAATCACAGAGAGAGATAACTTGATACATTACGGTAACAACTCTTTTGACGCGCTGACCGCTTCTCCGCGTCTGATGTTTTGCTTTCCTTGTCATAATACTTACTGATTGATGATTTTGTTTTGATTTTTGAGTTTTTTAGCCTGCAACACGGCCACGTCCTTTGCTTTTTCCGTGAAAAGTTTACGTAAATTTGACGGACATTCCATTTTTACCGAAGCACACTGTTTAGCACTCCTATTTTTTTTCATTTGCCGATTTCTATTCAGAAAAATTCGACCGCTCGAAAATGCACCTTAATTTTGCACTCTTAAAACATGTCAGATTTCCAACACTAATTATTTAAAACCGGTCGAATTTTAAAACTTTTACGTTAGGAGCTGGAGCTCTCTTCTTGCAGGCGGCCGTCGCCGGTAGTACAACAGCATGTTTTGTACGTACATCCGTGCGCTGATTGTCTGCGACTGTCTTAGAAAATCCCTGAATAAGGCGTTGCCAAAATCGGAAAAATAAAAAAATGCCTCCTTAAAAAATGAACATAATTCAAATATTTCTTTTAACAAATATGTTGCAGTGGGAAAAATGGGATTGGAAACGATGAACAAAACTTCTGTGCCTCGCGTTTCGATTCTAGGATTACGCGATTATTCATTATTGTGCGTTCGCTTCCTGGAGTTGGTTCTCAATACTACATAAAAATCATCAAGGATAAATAATTTAATATCCCACTTTGTACTCTTCACGGTAAACCATAGGCTCTGAAATACTCGTAGATTTTTTATTGAAAATACATCGAAGAGAAGCCATGATGTTTTGATTGTGATAAAAGGTCACCTTCCTAGGACCGCCCCCTGTTTAATAATTCATGAGATGACGTCATATTTACTGGGCATTGCCATGTGTTTTTACCGACCCCATCAAAACACTGGTATGAATGACGTGTTTCTGATTTATATATTCAAGAGCAGTTGTTCTGGTCCAACGATTTTACATAAAATGTCTATGTCTATACGTCAACTTTCAATTTCAATAGTCTAGAAAGTATGACAAAGTATGACAAAGCAGTAAATCCCGGTTTAACGCGCAAATATGCAAATTAGCCTTTTTCTCGTCTTCTATTTTTGGTGAATTCTTGGGTTTTAAATTAAAATAGCTGATAGACGCTTTGGTCATTTGCCTCGAAATTTTCACACATTATTGACAAGGTGTTCCCCCTTCAAAATGCGTCCGGACAGTTTATTACGGCGAGTGGAACAAAAATAACAAGTCCGCAATTAACATGGATATATAAATTATGCAAAAATAGAAAAGAGTGAACTTTGAGGTCATGCTGTGCGACTTTGAAAGTCGTTAGAGAGATGAGTGGACGCATTTGAATTAGTAGTATACCAAGGTATCCAGTGATGTAATTTTACCCACAAATGGACTTGAAGTTTTTAAGCTAATTTTTTTTAAACCACTTTTGTCCAAAAAAGCATATTTTTGACCCAAAATCAAAAACGCATTCTGGATATTTAAAATAAAGACAAGTTTTACAAAGTTTGTATAATAAGCTTTCAGAAAATATATAACATGTTGGATATATAATACCATCTTCATTGTCTAATTACTCAATTAAAAAGCAAGCCAAATAAACTGCATCTCTACCTTAAACAATGAGAAAATATACTGTAAAACTATTTATTTTCACTAAGATTTAATTGCACTATTTTGATATTTTAGGTTTACGAGTTTCCAAGTTCTGTTGTTATTTTACATGTTCACATGGATTTAAATTTAGCAGAATTTAACTGTCCGCAAAATTAGCAAAATTAAAACTCAGTGTATAATTAATGCATTTACAGAACATCTACGATTTAAACAATAAATGTGTAATAATATCCATGTGGTGTTTCTACATTATTGTTGCTATGAACAAAACACCTGTGGCCACAGAATTTAATAATACCAATGTGTTGTTGCTATGGCTGTCAATAGACTCTATGAACACACCACCTATGGCCACAGAGCATAAAAATACTTGTGTGGTTTTTCTATGGATGTCAATAGACTCTATGAACACACCACCCAAGGCCACAGAATGTAATAATACCCATGTGTTGTTGCTATGGCTGTCAATAGACTCTATGAACACACCACCTATGGCCACAGAGCATAAAAATACTTGTGTGGTTTTTCTATGGATGTCAATAGACTTTATGAACACACCACCCAAGGCCACAGAATGTAATAATACCCATGTGTTGTTGCTATGGCTGTCAATAGACTCTATGAACACACTGCCTATGACCACAGAGCATAATAATACTTGTGTGGTTTTTCTATGGCTGTCAATAGACACTATGAACACAACATCTATGGCCACAAAACAATAATACTTGTGTGGTTTTTCTATGGCTGTCAATAGGCACTATGAACACACCGCCTATGACCACAGGGGATAATAATACCCATGCAGTGTTGCTATGGCTGTCAATAGATTCTATGAACATACCACCTATGGCCACAGAACATAATAATACTTGTGTGGTTGTTCTATGGCTGTCAATAGGCACTATGAACACAACACCTATGGCTACAGAGCATAATAATAACCATGTGTTGTTGCTATGGCTGTCAATAGACTCTATGAACACATCGCCTATGGCCACAGAGCATAATAATACTTGTGTGGTTTGTCTATGGATGTCAATAGACTATGAAAACACCACCTACATGTATGGCCACAGAGCATAATAATACCCATGTGTTGTTGCTATGGCTGTCAATGGACTCTATGAAAACACCACCTACATGTATGGCCACAGAGCTGATAAAACCATGTGCTGTTGATATGGCTGTCAATAGGCACTATGGACACAACCACCTATGGCCACAGAATGTAATAATACCCATGTGTTGTTGCTATGGCTGTCAATAGACTCAATGAACAACACCGCCTATGGCCACAGAGCATAATACTACTTGTGTGGTTTTTCCATGGATGTCAATAGACTCTATGAAAACACCACCTACATGTATGGCCACAGAGCTGGTAATACCCATGTGGTGTTGCTATGGTTGTCAATGGATTTTATGAACAAAACACCTGTGGCCGCAGAATGTAATAATACCCATGTGTTGTTGCTATGGCTGTCAATAGACTATGAACACACCACCTATGGCCACAGGGCATAATAACACATATGTGTGGTTTTTCTATGGCTGTCAATAGGCACTATGAACACACCACCTATGGCCACAGAGCATAATAATACCCATGTGGTGTTTCTATGGCTGTCAATAGACTATGAACACACACTACCTATGGCCACAGAGCATAATAATACCCATGTGTTGTTGCTATGGCTGTCAATAGACTATGAACACACACTACCTATGGCCACAGAGCATAATAATACCCATGTGTTGTTGCTATGGCTGTCAATAGACTATGAACACACTACCTATGGCCACCGGGCATAATACTACCCATGTGTGGTTTTTCTATGGCTGTCAATAGACTATGAACACACCACCTATGGCCACAGAGCATAATAATACCCATGTGGTGTTTCTATGGCTGTCAATAGACTATGAACACACCACCTATGGCCACAGGGCATAATAATACCCATGTGTGGTTTTTCTATGGCTGTCAATAGGCACTATGAACACATTACCTATGGCCACATAGTATAATAATACCCATGTGGTGTTTCTATGTGCCATGTTGAACACATCTTGTATGCTGCTCATTCTTTATACTATTGACTCTCATAGAGGATCAAGAACTCAATATCGAACATTTACAGAAAAGATGGACATCACAGATAATTAAGTAAGTCAGTTTCAGTTTTTTGGTTTCAGTAAAGAATATTATGTAATGTATATTCGCTACTATAGTGTCAATTATTGTTCAGAACAGATACTCAGTGTCAGGTAGTCCATGTCATGTAAGTGTTCATTGGATAAACCCTTGTGTCAGGTACTCCATGTACGTTTGTATGGGATAAACCCTTGTGTCAGGTACTCCATGTACGTTTGTATGGGATAAACCCTTGTGTCAGGTACTCCATGTACGTTTGTATGGGATAAACCCTTGTGTCAGGTACTCCATGTACGTTTGTATGGGTTTGTGTCAGGTACTCCATGTATGTTTGTATGGGATAAAGCCTTGTGTCAGGTACTCCATGTACGTTTGTATGGGATAAACCTTTGTGTCAGGTACTCCATGTATGTTTGTATGGGATAAACCCTTGTGTCAGGTACTCCATGTATGTTTGTATGGGATAAAGCCTTGTGTCAGGTACTCCATGTACGTTTGTATGGGATAAACCTTTGTGTCAGGTACTCCATGTACGTTTGTATGGAATAAACCCTTGTGTCAGGTACTCCATGTACGTTTGTATGGGATAAACCCTTGTGTCAAGTACTCCATGTATGTTTGTATGGGATAAAGCCTTGTGTCAGGTACTCCATGTACGTTTGTATGGGATAAACCTTTGTGTCAGGTACTCCATGTACGTTTGTATGGGATAAACCCTTGTGTCGGGTACTCCATGTACGTTTGTATGGGATAAACCCTTGTGTCGGGTACTCCATGTACGTTTGTATGGGATAAACCCTTGTGTCGGGTACTCCATGTACGTTAGTATGGGATAAACCCTTGTGTCGGGTACTCCATGTATGTTTGTATGGGATAAACCCTTGTGTCAGGTACTCCATGTACGTTTGTATGGGATAAAGCCTTGTGTCGGGTACTCCATGTACGTTAGTATGGGATAAACCCTTGTGTCGGGTACTCCATGTACGTTTGTATGGGATAAACCCTTGTGTCAGGTACTCCATGTATGTTTGTATGGGATAAACCCTTGTGTCAGGTACTCCATGTACGTTTGTATGGAATAAACCCTTGTGTCAGGTACTCCATGTACGTTTGTATAGAATAAACCCTTGTGTCAGGTACTCCATGTACGTTTGTATGGGATAAACCCTTGTGTCAAGTACTCCATGTACGTTTGTATGGAATAAACCCTTGTGTCAGGTACTCCATGTACGTTTGTATGGGATAAACCTTTGTGTCAAGTACTCCATGTACGTTTGTATGGAATAAACCCTTGTGTCAGGTACTCCATGTACGTTTGTATGGGATAAACCCTTGTGTCAGGTACTCCATGTATGTTTGTATGGGATAAACCCTTGTGTCAGGTACTCCATGTACGTTAGTATGGGATAAACCCTTGTGTCAGGTACTCCATGTATGTTTGTATGGGATAAACCCTTGTGTCAGGTACTCCATGTACGTTTGTATGGGATAAACCTTTGTGTCAGGTACTCCATGTACGTTAGTATGGGATAAACGCTTGTGTCAGGTACTCCATGTATGTTTGTATGGGCTAAACCCTTGTGTCAGGTACTCCATGTATGTTTGTATGGGATAAAGCCTTGTGTCGGGTACTCCATGTACGTTAGTATGGGATAAACCCTTGTGTCGGGTACTCCATGTACGTTTGTATGGGATAAACCCTTGTGTCAGGTACTCCATGTATGTTTGTATGGGATAAACCCTTGTGTCAGGTACTCCATGTACGTTTGTATGGGATAAACCCTTGTGTCAGGTACTCCATGTACGTTTGTATGGGCTAAACCCTTGTGTCAGGTACTCCATGTACGTTTGTATGGGATAAACTCTTGTGTCGCGGGTACTCTATGTATGTGTTCATTGGATAATTCTATGGATCATTTTTTACAGAGCAGTGATTGTAAACAAAATGTTGACAGGTCTCAACATAATGCCATTTATAGACAAATGTGAGGAAAATAAAGACGGTGAGAGTAAGGCATTGATGGCATGGAAAGATAAATATCCTCCAATCTTGAAACACAATTCATCACTTGTAATGGGCTGTAAACCAAGACAGTACAGACCATTGATGAGTAGACCAGTGTGTGGTAAGTATACCATGGCCTTACAGGCATTTGATGAGTGGACCAGTGTGTGGTAAGTAGACCATGGCATTAGAGGCCATTGATGAGTAGACCAGTGTGTGGTAAGTAGACCATGGCCTTACAGGCATTTGATGAGTGGACCAGTGTGTGGTAAGTAGACCATGGCATTACAGGCCATTGGTGAGTAGACCAGTGTGTGGTAAGTATACCATGACATTACAGGCCATTGATGAATAGACCAGTGTGTGGTAAGTAGACCATGGCATTACAGGCCATTGATAAGTAGACCCAGTGTGTGGTAAGTAGACCATGGCAGTAGGGGCCATTGATGAGTAGACCAGTGTGTGGTAAGTATACCATGACATTACAGACCATTGATGAGTAGACCAGTGTGTGGTAAGTATACCATGGCATTACAGACCATTGATGAGTAGACCAGTGTGTGGTAAGTATACCATGGCATTACAGACCATTGATGAGTAGACCAGTGTGTGGTAACTATACCATGGCATTACAGGCCATTGATGTGTTGACCAGTGTGTGGTAAGTTGGCCATGGCATTACAGGCCATTGATGAGTAGACCAGTGTGTGGTAAGTAGACCATGGCATTACAGGCCATTGATGAGTAGACCAGTGTGTGGTAAGTAGACCATGGCCTTACAGGCATTTGATGAGTGGACCAGTGTGTGGTAAGTAGACCATGGCATTACAGGCCATTGATGAGTAGACCAGTGTGTGGTAAGTATACCATGACATTACAGACCATTGATGAGTAGACCAGTGTGTGGTAAGTATACCATGACATTACAGACCATTGATGAGTAGACCAGTGTGTGGTAAGTTGGTCATGGCATTACAGGCCATTGATGAGTAGACCCAGTGTGTGGTAAGTTGGTCATGGCATTTCAGACCATTGATGAGTAGACTGGTGTGTGGTAAGTATACCATGGCATTACAGGTCATTGATGAGTAGACCAGTGTGTGGTAAGTATACCATGACATTACAGGCCATTGATGTGTGGACCAGTGTGTGGTAAGTTGGCCATTGATGAGTAGACCAGTGTGTGGTAAGTAGACCATGGCATTACAGGCCATTGATGAGTAGACCAGTGTGTGGTAAGTAGACCATGGCATTACAGGCCATTGATGAGTAGACCAGTGTGTGGTAAGTAGACCATGGCATTACAGGCCATTGATGAGTAGACCAGTGTGTGGTAAGTTGGTCATGGCATTTCAGACCATTGATGAGTAGACTGGTGTGTGGTAAGTATACCATGGCATTACAGGTCATTAATGAGTAGACCAGTGTGTGGTAAGTATACCATGGCCTTACAGGCATTTGATGAGTGGACCAGTGTGTGGTAAGTAGAACATGGCATTA
Organism: Saccoglossus kowalevskii; assembly: GCF_978046115.1. Classification (NCBI taxonomy): domain Eukaryota; kingdom Metazoa; phylum Hemichordata; class Enteropneusta; family Harrimaniidae; genus Saccoglossus; species Saccoglossus kowalevskii. Next base: position 9,985,240 of record NC_140650.1, on the reverse strand, counting down.
CAGGCCATTGATGTGTGGACCAGTGTGTGGTAAGTATACCATGACATTACAGGCCATTGATGAATAGACCAGTGTGTGGTAAGTAGACCATGGCATTAGGGGCCATTGATGAGTAGACCAGTGTGTGGTAAGTATACCATGACATTACAGGCCATTGATGAATAGACCAGTGTGTGGTAAGTAGACCATGGCAGTAGGGGCCATTGATGAGTAGACCAGTGTGTGGTAAGTAGACCATGGAATTACAGGCCATTGATGAGTAGACCAGTGTGTGGTAAGTTGGCCATGGCATTACAGGCCATTGATGTGTGGACCATACCATGGCATTACAGGCCATTGATGAGTAGACCAGTGTGTGGTAAGTATACCATGGCATTTCAGGCCATTAATGAGTAGACCAGTGTGGTAAGTATACCATGGCATTACAGGCCATTGATGAGTAGACCAGTGTGTGGTAAGTAGACCATGGCATTACAGGCCATTGATGAGTAGACCAGTGTGTGGTAAGTATACCATGGCATTACAGGCCATTAATGAGTAGACCAGTGTGTGGTAAGTATACCATGGCATTACAGGCCATTGATGTGTGGACCAGTGTGTGGTAAGTATACCATGACATTACAGGCCATTGATGAATAGACCAGTGTGTGGTAAGTAGACCATGGCATTAGGGGCCATTGATGAGTAGACCAGTGTGTGGTAAGTATACCATGACATTACAGGCCATTGATGAATAGACCAGTGTGTGGTAAGTAGACCATGGCAGTAGGGGCCATTGATGAGTAGACCAGTGTGTGGTAAGTAGACCATGGAATTACAGGCCATTGATGAGTAGACCAGTGTGTGGTAAGTTGGCCATGGCATTACAGGCCATTGATGTGTGGACCATACCATGGCATTACAGGCCATTGATGAGTAGACCAGTGTGTGGTAAGTAGACCATGGCATTTCAGGCCATTAATGAGTAGACCAGTGTGGTAAGTATACCATGGCATTACAGGCCATTGATGAGTAGACCATGGCATTACAGGCCATTGATGAGTAGACCAGTGTGTGGTAAGTATACCATGGCATTACAGGCCATTAATGAGTAGACCAGTGTGTGGTAAGTATACCATGGCATTACAGGCCATTGATGAGTAGACCAGTGTGTGGTAAGTAGACCATGGCATTACATGCCATTGATGAGTAGACCAGTGTGTGGTAAGTAGACCATGGCCTTACAGGCATTTGATGAGTGGACCAGTGTGTGGTAAGTAGACCATGGCATTACAGGCCATTGATGAGTAGACCAGTGTGTGGTAAGTTGGCCATGGCATTACAGGCCATTGATGTGTGGACCAGTGTGTGGTAAGTAGAACATGGCATTACAGGCCATTGATGAGTAGACCAGTGTGTGGTAAGTATACCATGGCATTACAGGCCATTGATGAGTAGACCAGTGTGTGGTAAGTATACCATGGCATTACAGGCCATTAATGAGTAGACCAGTGTGTGGTAAGTAGACCATGGCCTTACAGGCATTTGATGAGTGGACCAGTGTGTGGTAAGTAGACCATGGCATTACAGGCCATTGATGTGTGGACCAGTGTGTGGTAAGTAGAACATGGCATTACAGGCCATTGATGTGTGGACCAGTGTGTGGTAAGTATACCATGACATTACAGGCCATTGATGAATAGACCAGTGTGTGGTAAGTAGACTATGCTATTGATCTACTCAATTTAAACACTCAGTTTACCTTTTCTCTGGTTCAGAGAAGGTAAATGCCATTGAAAATCTTTGTATCATAATTCCTAGCCTGTTTTTTTATTTTATTGTAGACAGTCTTGAAACTCGTATTGAACACTATGCTAAGAAACGAAGACTAGCAGAGGAGACAGAATCGCCATGAATGTTGCATGTTTTAATAAATGTTGCCGCTGACATAACAAGCTGACATGTTAGTGTAGCTTTTAGACAATTTCAGATGCACGTCTTAAGTGGGGAAAAAAATGGCCGATAACTAATTTTTAAATTAGTGTTACATATATATGGATTGTGTGATCAGTATGGTACTGGAGACCTTAATTGATTATACATACTTACAGGCACAACAGCTACCCATACATTTTTTTGACCCATCAAGTATTAAGCATACATAGATTTGTACAAGACAGAAAAATAAATTTGAATAAAAATGTGAAGTCTCCCAGTGAGATTCATTCATAAAACATAGATATACAACACATAGTTTGCCTTTTATATGCAAAGCAGGATGTGGGAAGACCATCTATGCATACAGAATAAACATATATACAAGTTTGATAGTAATCACCTAATTGGAATGTAGAAAAAAATGGAAGTTATTCACGACTCTTAGAGACAATTTGAAGGAGTATAAGGGTGTGTAAATATGTACAGCAACACAGAAACAAACATGTTAATATTAAATATATCATGAATTTCCCAATCAACCTGGTTCTTAGTACCAGCACACTCTTTATTATGGGGAAACTCGCGAACAGTTCTAGTATGCAAGTTATTGAACAAAATGTGGTATCCTCTATTGACAACATTTAATCGAAGGAAGAAAGACACGTACAAATTCTAGTTTCTAGCAATGGATTTGATCTCTCATTCTTCCATGTGCAAAGCAAAGGTCTTACCACTACACTTTGAAATTTCCCAATAGACTAATTAAAAAAACAAAATAACACAATTTTATACATGCAACACTGGCCAAATTTTTACTAAGGCTTACAACTCTGACAGAAAGCCTGCTCATTAAAAAAATATATTATCTACATCTATAAATGGTGTTGGGGGAAGGTGGCTAGATTTTAAATAAGAGAATGCCCTACAACTTGCAATAAAAAAAAGTCTCTGCGTTATCCCATACTTTTGTAACTGTATATTCACTGTTATTAGAAGATTGCCATTCAGTTTATTTCATATATACACTGGATTTTCAGGATAAAGGCGAGCCAAAGCAGAAACTATATCAATCGTTCATTCAGCCAAACTGTTCTAAACAAAAAAACGTGGGTATTTTGGAGGCTAAATTAAACATTTTTGCTCATGTGACTTTGCGACATAATTACTACAAAATTAAGGTAATATATACTAATCATTTATTCTGAAAACTAAATTACGTACAATGAAAACATCCCCCTTCCTGATATATCTGGTACAAGAACTGTACATATGTGCAGTCAATTTGACTGCTTAGAATACTTGTATGTTTTTAAAGATTTTGAATGTTGTCCGGAATAAATGACAGCGGATGCTGCTGTACACACTGAGCTGGCTGCCAGTTTAACAATCCTTAGTGAGTGATGTGAGTGATATTCAAAAATTCTTTATGGAAATAATTCCCTGAAATAATTGTCCAACTTGGCAAACTATTTTTCTATCTATGCATATTTTATATATTTCTATACATATTACATAATTGAAAAAAGTTGATTGACTACAGTCCTAATCAATAATTACCCGGTATGCAAATCAATTTAAACAAAAAAATGTGATGCCCAGTTCGCCCATATTCAATATACTTATAGCTAATCTTGTGTTGGTCTTTTGTCTTTGTAATGGTTTTTTTTAAGTAATTTCTGGTGTTCTTAAAGTTGTTATTTTTTGATATTGAATTTTTATGGTAACAGAATGGCTATGGTTCCTCCCATAGACAATACCATCACATAGACTAAAGGCTGACACAAGAAGAGCCATGATTCTTCCCATAGACAATACCATCACAAAGGCTGACACAAGAAGAGCCATGATTCTTCCCATAGACTAAAGGCTGACACAAGAAGAGCTATAGCCCCACAGCTAACTACTGTACAAAATGGTAATATGAAGTGAAAGGCACAAATAGATATTACAGGTCTTGTGTACATATGCTATTCTGCTTTTGTCTTGCTCTTTAGTGTATGAGCGACAGCCGCTACTAATGCTGCTCCTTTGCCACTGCCATCTTCCGAAAGAACAAATTTGACATTAACACCAGGAGCCAACTGTTTGATTGTGGCTGTCATGATGTCGTGGAACCTGGGGTGCTTTCTGTACAGAGATCCATCCACCCCGCATGTGACATCACTTTTTCCGACCTGGCAGGCAACAGCAGCAATACCAGCTGCGGCTAGCTGTGCAGCACGAGATGACACTGCAGCACACACAGCTTTCACGATTTTACAACCTTGGTCAGTTATCTCAAGACCATGATCTTTCATGAGTTTTCTGCATACTTTATAATCTGGACTTGTATCTCTGAAAGTAAAGAAACAATAAATACGCTTTAGCAATAGTTGTCAGACAATGAATATTAAACAATATTCCTGATCTGCCAAAATGGTAATCCCCTTGATTCAAACATATGTGTGACATGATGTATATATAAAGTTTGAACATGATTGATTGGTCAAGGCATGTCAGAGATAATGAGTCAGGAACAGCACTCTTAAAACAAAATGGCCACCATTTTGAATCCGGTTTGAAAAAACAAAATGCTGTGCATCAAGGTCTCAGTACATGCATGTCAGATGTATGTGTATGTACCAATTAAGTTTGAACATAATCAATCAATCCATCCATCCATACATGACTGATTGATATTGATGAAGTTTAAACATTAAAATGTTTTTGTTGTTTTTTTCCAATCAAATTGTGAAATAAAATGCATATGTACGTGTGAAATTCTGAATGTGATCCGTCCAGGCGTGTCTAAGATTTTAATGTGAGAATAGTCCATTAATATTTATGAATAAATGTTTACAAAGAATGGGCCTCTGAACTGAGCATGCACTTCAGAAGGTGGCAATACGGGATGAGTAAATTACAGGATTTGTCTAGTGAAGCGGTTGCCCTGGCAACACTTAACTTACCCCTCAATCTGTGAAAGATTAGCTGTCTCAAACTTCCATGAATTCCTTAACGCCTCAGTTGTTTTACCATCAAATAAAACATGGTTTTCAGCTAATTTCACAAGAATTTGACGAACTAATTCACCAAGATACATCCCAGAAATCATCTTTTCAAATCTGTTGATAAAACAAAAGATATTTGATTTAGTTACTACATGGTGTGTATGCAGTCACGATAAGCTTAAAAATCAGTTCACTATAGATATTCCTACAATACCAGAGAAACTACAAATAAAATACATTATTATACATCTGTCAATATAACCCCACAAGTTAAAGCGTGCCGTAATTTTGCAATATTTTACAGGGTATTTTCATCCTACCATATTAGGAAGTGCGAATTCCAAATATGGAATGATTACACACGTAAGCGTCCTCTAATGATAAAAACAAACATAGCTGCCACCCGAGTTTGACCGGACTTCATACAAAGAAGTTCGCTGACACTGTTCTTAACATTTTGAATTTTGGCATTCCCATGGTGTATTCTTGGAAGGAAAAGATGTATAATACTAAGGTTATTACGAGAATACCTCAAAGTATGCACTCAGACAGTATGTCGCGCATCGACTTCCGCCCCACATCGGTCGATATTCCAGCTGTATGTCTTCGTGCATACTTTGAGGTATTCTCAAAATAACTTTATAGTATGACAGTTTTCATGCTTTACAGGACTGCATTATTTTCTATTTGCATACTGGCTATCAGCTAGCTTTGCATTTTCATAAAAAATTTTAATTTTTTAATTTAATTTGTTAGAACTATATAGAGTCTATCAAGAGATATTTGGGCTTGTGAAAATGCGTGGATAGTGAGAAAACAGTTCATAACCAGTGGAATCACCAGTGGTACACAACTAACCGACTCCTCCCGATCATTACTGATTCAACCTACGTTCTTTCGGTGCTTTGTTATGAGTCAGTTCCCATTATTCTAGGAAGTTCACAATAGCAACTCAATAGATGACAGACTCGATCGCGTTGAGCGTTGTTACGAAATGTAAATCCACCCAAGACGCATGGTTTTTTAGCTCTGCTGTTGACTTTGTTGAGCGGAGCTTATCATATGAGTGATTGTCCGTCCTCGTTCGTGTCAATGTTTTACTTTTTCGACTTCTTCTTGAAAACTACAAGCCTGAATGCTTTGATACTTGGTGTATTTGTACCTTGGGTAGACCTCTCTCAGATTTGTTCATTTCATGATCATATCCAAGCAAGTCCAATTGCTTTGATATTACACATATAGGTACTACATGTGGTAATATTTTCTTCTTGTTAAAAACCACAATCATTTATGGTCAAAAATGATATTTTTGAATTCTTGTTGAAAACAGCAAGTCCCATTGCATTGATACTATGCATATTGTTCTTTTTCTAATGATATCTTCTGTTCTTTAATTGAAATGTGCATTGCTAACAGCGGAGCTATCTCAGTCGAGAGGCTGCTTGTTGGTGATATTAGTAGCTTTGTAATCCCTAGATTATCCAGTTTTGGATTTACTACGATTAATCTTTGGCATTTTCTTTGGATACTACTTATACTGACAGAAGCATGGCTTTTATCAGTTTACGAGACAAAACGAGACTATCATCGAGCTGCCAAAAATGCCTCATACTCAGGTTAGTTTCATCATGGAGCTCCATAGTTTCATGATTTATTTGTGTTCATATATTCATTTAGTCATAGAAAATGATTTTGATCATAGTTTACCAGATTGTAATCCTGAATAGGTCGGAATGTAAACACAAGGTTTCCTTCTTCGCGATCAATGTAACGATGTTTTCATTCCACGTTGATAAAGAATATCATTGCGATTGCAGTGTGCATTGTCACCTACTAGAAATGCCTATTAGTAATATTGGTATGGAAATAAAAGACAGTAAAATGTTAAAATAGCAAAAGTGCAAACGCCAGTGAATTGTACATCCAGGGTCTCAGTTCTAACACTCGAGTCATTGCAGTAATACATGTAAAACTAGAATATCATAGTGATTTATAAAAAAAATAATATTATTTTGAAAATCGATAAAATCGATGTTTATTTTTTTGTTTTTCAAAATCGCAAATATATAGAACTGATTGACTGTTGATAAAAGATGTAATACCTGTTATTTTCAACTAACAGGAAACCCCATAGTTGGCTGCTGTTCACAGCTTTACAACTAACTTGTGTCATCAGTTCTAAATTTTGAAATTGAGTATGGCCAACTAGTTTGGAATCATTGTGTTTGGATGGAGAAAACTAAGATTGTGTTATTTGACACCACACACTGGTAATATACATTCAGAAATTGTGTTTGTTACATGATATTTTGGGTGTGTTAATAAAAGATCAGATCATGGAAAAAGTGTACACACTGGTCAGCACTGTTTAATTGTAGGCACAATTTCTTTCCATAGTTTTTGCTGTTATGCTGATGCATGAAAATGTATGCAGGAAGATTGCCTGGCCACAAGTGCTTATATTTTTTTTTATTTATTAGTATAATTGTCATTACTATTATGAGACATATTTAGGTTATGCATGTTGCAGTTTTGAAAGCAAGCTTTAAGCTATTTTTAATCCAGCTTAAAGCTAGCAAGCTAGTGTGACTGATTGTTTTAACATTCTGAAGCTGACTGATTCATTGTGTAGAACGTACGACACAGCCCCGGAACTAGCCCTGTGTACAGTGCTGTGTGTACGGGGACGCGTTTGGTTGATAGATGTCCCCACCACAGCCCTGCGTACCTCCATAGACAAAGTCCGGGAGCGCACTGTAATTGGTGCGCAAGTTAAAAATAAGTAGTTTCCCAGCCGAAATCGGTTGAAATGACGATAGTTATATGAAACTGAAATGTCTTTAAAAAATGACTAGTAAAGACGGACAAAATGTAAACGCGTAGGTACCGGAGGAATTATCCACCAAACGTCGCCATTTTTAATTTCATTCAAGCAAGAGTATGTGTTTGTTTTTAAGGCAAAGTAGCCAATTTCATCCACAATTGGACTCCGAACTGGGAGTTCTGAATATATCTAGTGATCGATCATCATTTTTGGTACCTGGGCATATTATTTCATTAAAAAAATTATATTTTTCAAAGTCCCGGACTTTGTCTATGGAGGTACGCAGGGCTGTGGTGGGGACATCTATCAACCGAACGCGTCCCCGTACACACAGCACAGTACGCAGGGCTACCCCGGAACATGTGTGACAGGCACAAACTACGGTATATTCTGAAACACATATGTCTTTTGGTGGTTAATAATCAACAAGCCATCTCACCAAAAATAGGAATTTGTGTACTCACTTTTGTTTTCCCACATTGTGTGTTTTCTTATCAATTGACTCGTCATACTCTGTTCTCAAGTCATCAAGTACTCCATCATCACCAAATGCACCCCATTCCATGTTAATTAACACTTGCTTAGGGGGATCAGTGTCACCATCCCAGGTTTCAACATTCTCAAGTTTTTCAATATAGCATGCATTGGTACCAGTTCCTTTTGAAACAAACAAAATATATTCATTGAAAATTAAGAACTAATCAAATGTTATAAAAAAATAGTTTTCATTTCTAAATCCTAAATGCCATGACATTATGTATCATCTGAGTAGTTAAATTGGACTATTTCCTTATAATATTACATTTGGTTCATGAATAAAAAGAAAGCATTTGACAAGAAGCACTTTTGTACATGATCGTCTCGTGTTGTCTGTACGTTTCAGAATATAGTTTGTGCTTGTCACACAAGTTCCAGGTTTATGTCTTTCTACACTATGCGCCAGTCAGTTTCAGGACGTGAAATAATCAGCCACAATAGGCAATATAATGACTTGCTAACTCACTTTATGAGGATAATGCTATTACAGCCAAATTACTGTTCTATTATAAAAGTGTATGGGTACATTTTGGGGAAAGTCTAATGTGTTTGTTATTGCTTGCACTAGTTTGTCTGAAAAAAATACCCACAATTCATCATAATTTACCAGTTTGGCTGAAAGCAATGCTATCCTCAAAAAGGTCTATTCTAGCCATATAACCAACTGCCCACAATGTCATTTTTATTTTATTTGGGTTAGTTTTGAAAATATGTGGTTCGTTAAATTTTTTTTATTTGTTTTTATGAGATGTTTATTGGCAATGCCTGGTAACTTACCAAGTATGAGACCTACAACACAATCAGGAAATGCATGCGCACAAGACATGAGTGTTCCAGTTGTATCATTGACCACTGCAATCACATCAAGTAAAATATCCTGAAAATGAATAGCAAAAAAACACTGATTCTGCACTATTATCGGGTCACAAAGCAGTATAATTTAGAATTGTGTCATAAAATTTATTGAAAAATTCTTTGTGTCAATCAATTTGAATCCACTATGGAAAGGAATTCTTTAGCCAACATTATGTACTCACATGTAGCCCCCCCCCCCCAACCACAATACGTCTCACAATAGAAAAGTTTGTTACCCCAGATGCCTCTATTTTTTTCTCTGCTTCTCTACCAAAACTTTTACTATATACAATTCCTGTTCCGCCAACAATAAATTTGCATATCTTAACCTTTAGCCTATGAAAGAATACCAAATCATGTAAAAACATGATGACAGCACCAAAGGTCACCACCGCTTGGACCAACAACATATGATACTAGAACCTTGACCACTTGGTCCAATAACATATGATACTAAAATATTGACCACTTGGTTCAACAACAGATGATACTAAAATATTGACCACTTGGTTCAACAATTAACAGATGATACTAGAACCTTGACCACTTGGTTCAACAACAGATGACACTAGAACTTTGACCACTTGGTCCAATAACATATGATACTAGAACCTTGACCACTTGGTCCAATAACAGATGATACTAGAACCTTGACCACTTGGTCCAATAACATATGATACTAAAATATTGACCACTTGGTTCAACAACAGATGATACTAGAACCTTGACCACTTGGTTCAACAACAGATGACACTAGAACTTTGACCACTTGGTCCAACAACATATGATACTAGAACCTTGACCACTTGGTCCAATAACAGATGATACTAGAACCTTGACCACTTGGTCCAATAACATATGATACTAAAATATTGACCACTTGGTTCAACAACAGATGATACTAGAACTTTGACCACTTGGTCCAATAACATACGATACTAAAATCTTGACCACTTGGGTCAATAACATATGATACTAAAATTTTGACCACTTGGGTCAACAACAGATGACACTAGAATCTTGACCACTTGGTCCAACAAGAGATGATACTAGAATCTTGACCACTTGGTCCAACAAGAGATGATACTAGAATTTTGACCACTTGGTCCAACAAGAGATGATACTAGAATCTTGACCACTTGGTCCAACAAGAGATGACACTAGAATCTTGACCACTTGGTCCAACAAGAGATGATACTAGAATCTTGACCACTTGGTCCAACAAGAGATGACACTAGAATCTTGACCACTTGGTCCAACAAGAGATGATACTAGAATCTTGACCACTTGGTCCAACAAGAGATGATACTAGAATCTTGACCACTTGGTCCAACAACAGATTATACTAGAACCTTGACCACCCGGTAATACCAGGGTCTTACTTGTTCTTTCATTATAATAATCATGCACAGCATAAATGTTCCCTAATACAAAGAATGCACAGACAAACCCAATCCAGTAATTTCTACCTATACCATCATGCACTAAAAACTTGTCCATGTATTATGATGCATATGAATATGTCTACACGTTCATAAAAGACATAAGATGATTGACACTGATTACTTCATATCATGAACAATGTAAAAAGCTTACCCCTCTACGTTTGACAGCTTCATACAGAAGTACACAAACGTCTTTACCTTCCACTCCTGAGGCTTTGAAACCTTTAGTCCACATTGTCAGAGTGGCTAGCAAAGAAAAACAAACTTATAATGTACTTGTTTCCTATTAAAGGAATAACTTTAACCAGCATCATGTCCATGTAAGAGGGATAGCAGAGAATATTTGCCATGAATAATCATATTTTGTACATTGCTAGACAACCACCAAATTCACATGTATTAGTTTGACCAATCCTCACCTGATGCCAAACCTTTTTGTTGACACGGAAACGAAAATGTGAATCCAAGTGGAAGTGCTCTGTCCTTCAATCCCTGTTTTCCAATGAAATTAGCAAGACACTCTGCGATGTAATCAAATAACTGCAAAAAAAAAAAAAATACAATTGGATAATTATATCAGTATAATGGCATTCCGTTTTACATTGCATTCCAAACCTACAACCAAGCAATCAAGCAATAAACCAACATGTGTAACATATAGCATATTTACTCTTATCAGTAGCACATGGGCTTACCTAAACTGTAGAGAGGTTTCTATAGTTAAAATAATCAATATTTTAATGATTCAGTATGCAATACATGTGACTTTTGTTTTACATGCATTTCTATTGGTGATGTGCTTCTAATATGCAAGTATGCATAAGTAACAACTTTCATTGTCAGAGTTAGGCCAGATGGTTAAAAGATTTGGATTGGCACTTTGATAAAGGAGAAGTACTTCTAGGTAAATGGGGACTAATCCAATCACTAAAGCTATGTTATAAAACAATATCAATGCACATAATGTTTTAACATTTATTTAATTTTACATGCATGTGTCAATGTCTAAACATGTTGAGTTTTTAGTAAAAAAAAAGCATCAGTACAAGAGAAGGATTTGTTAAGCATAATGAATAAGTTGGTAATACTTCCAATCAAAGGGTTATTTCCCATACTGTCACAGTGAATTCTGTGGGTGGCCCTCTCAATTGCAATAAGCAGGCCTTACACTGACACATATCCTAGCCCCTATAAATCTAAGAATCATTGGTTAGGAAACAGTATTTAAGGGGAATCACGTATACCTATGACATAATAATAATTTGGTTTTAATATGCACAGAGCAAAACAGAATAGATATGCATATATAAAAGACTTGGTGGGCAGAGTCAATAAATAAAGAATACTGTGAAATACTTTATTTTAGCTGGAATTGATTTTCGCTGAATAGACTTTTTGAGTGTTTTGTATGGATTTTATTTTCACTGAATGTAAAATATAGGAAAAAAGGTATATTCGTTGGATTTTATTTTCACTGAATTATTCCTTCAGCGAAAATAGCGAAAATTAATTCCAAGCGAAAATAAAGTAATCTTCATTAATTCTCACCTTTTCACCAGTGCCTTCCATCAGCTCTTTGGTTAGCTTGTAAACTTCACTGAATTGTTCTACTTTTTCACCAATCTTAATGTACAACACACGGAAGTTACTGCCACCAAGATCCAGGGCGAGAAAATCACCTCTCTCTAAAATATATAAATCACGTTATATTGTTACTGACATATTCATGGTTACCAATTTTGAAAATGATAGACAAAGTTCTTTACATATAGGTACCAAGTTTGAATCCAAAATATTTTGAATGACTTAATTTTTAACTTGAATTTCTTTTTCATAGTTCAATATCCAAATCTTAATCTTTCATAGGGAGCATGACGCCGAGGTATCCTTACTTAAAAAAATGACAATCATAAAATTAAACGTGAAAATACCTGAAAAATATGTGCGTTTGTCAATTAGTACAATGTATGAACAGCTAAAATCTCTGATTCTCACCTGTACCATCGGGAGTAGATCTCACATATGTTGGATACATCTTAACTCTAGCATTAGCATGACTAGCTTTACCAAGACCTTTCATCATCTCTATATGTAGTCTATCTTTGACACTTTTCAATTGATCTTTATTCAGATGCATACACTCCAGTATAGTCTCAAGCTAAGTACAGAAAAATAAACAATAGTAAGAATAATTCAATCTTTCTGGATGACACCATGTGTCGTAATCATTGATGGGTTAACTGGAAGGAAATGTTTAGTTGTATGTGAATTATTTTAAAAATGAGATTCCACCCATGGATGAAAAAAGCACATCATGAAATTCTCCAGTCTATGAGATTGCTTCAACATAGAGGGCAGTATACATCTTTGGACAGTCAGTTCAAGTTTAGACCAACCTAATTTTATATTAGCATACCATTGAGAGTATATAGAGTAAAACCAACCATGTTTGTTGTGATATTGGTTGGTGAATTTATATATAGTAAGTGTGTAGTAATATGTTGCCATATACATTTTCTCTTAATCCCGTAGTGTAAAATAAATGAAACTTTTTTTGAAATACCATGTTTACCTACGATGTATGCAGACTCTGTTTTCAATGTGGAGGTCTTGTATATCTGCTCAATATTTATTGAATGACGGGTATGCAAAAAGAAGTAAGGACCCGTTTAAAATCTGATTTCATTGCAATTTGAAGATCGAGTTATAATTCCAGGGAATGTTTTTAGATTCCAAATCTAGAGTAGTTATTTACCTACACATGCCATACTCACTACCCTGGTTAAACCATGTATTGGCAAATCCCTTATAAATAGGCAATTAATTTCTTTTGTAAATTTCATTGAGTTGACCCTTCATATGACAGACCTGAATCGGCAAGTACATTACTGATTATAACTAAAGTTCATTATTATACATTTAGCACTAAAAACAACAGAATTTGCCACTCCATATTAAACCAATTTATCAGCAATTGTATCATATTAATAATAAGTTTATAATACGAATATCTCCAAGTATGCACTCAGGCAGTACAAGGTTGCATTGGCCATTGCTATGAGTGGGCGAGACCTGATCGCCACACTGCTGACTATAATTGTCATAGTTGTAATCACTCAAGGTTGCTTTACATAGTGTTTCTAAATATGATTTCAGGATTCTGTTGGAGTTGATTTCATGTGCAACATCCAAATCCTTTGCATAATGCATACAGGGCGAGTTTATTTTTTTTTTCTTTACAGATTTTACTGATTGGCAATGCAACTTTAAGGAGAATTGCTCCATGCAATAACTTGTACCATTAGGTACCTGGACTGACACGCCTGTATAGACATGACAAACATCTGATAGGTGGTGATAAATGGGGTTTACATAACCCAGTCTAGTCGACTAGTAAATCAATCAATCAAATCCACTTGTCATTAGGAAAATCTAAAGGTACAATACTGACAATAATTAAAATATATCGTAAAGATAATATTTATAAAAGGTAAGCAAATCCTATTTTTAGGTACAGTGATTTGTAATGTAGGGTGTCATATTTTTATCAGTAGTATTACAAAATGCAGTGGACGTTTGATTGCACTAACATAAATGAGATATTATTGGCATGTTTAAAGAGACAAACCACCTGTAATACACACTTTATAAATAAGCATACAAAGACACCAAATGCAGTCTGAGATAAAAGCTGCATTTGCATTAATTTAGTATTTCTGGAAATTGATGATTCTTGTGATTTTGTATTTTCAATGCATACACCACCAGTTGCATACCCTCACCTTATAAATCCTTATATAAATAATTAAAATCTTAATCCAGTAAACATTAACAACCAGAAATAATCTGTTTTGAGTGAATAGCAAGTAGACTTATGTTACTAGCATTCATATCAAAATATCTAAAAATACATTATTAAGGAGATATTTGATCATGGCACAAATTCATTGCTACACTCAAGTCCAGCCAGATTCAGCCTCCCTCTGCAGTTTTAAAAATTACCTAGTAGAGACGAGGTGAGAAGTGCCACCTTCATTCTAGATCCAAATAATGACCCACTGCCACGCTGCATGCATATCAGTGCTGGCAATCGCTAACTATTTTAGGAGCTATTAACTGCCACATAAAAATTGACCTATTTCTCACTGACATTCAATTAAGCAGCACCCAATGAACATGTTATTTTTATATAGAGTGACACTTGGTATATTCATGGTATAGTATAGTACATGTATATTATAAAGATAGTTCTGTCCATAACATATTGTCAGCTGACACCATAATATATCATTATTATTGGCTATGCTATGAGTGGTGATTTTCAGCAGACCATGTGTTAATAGTGGACTCATCTACATGCACTATGTCACATAATCTTCCATTCATAGTGACGCAGGGAAATATGCAACATACGGAACTGAGTGATTATCGCCACAAATGAACGCTTAAATATACAGTCACTCATGAGATGTAAAACTTTAGTCATATTTGAACACAGATGCCCTTTACAGTTGCACTCTGGGATTATTCCTAAATCTTTATTGGAATCCTCAAACTGAGCATTTTTTTTTCAGGATTCCCTGGAATTATCGATGTCCTAAACTACTGCAGAATAGAGGCAAGTCTTTGTGAGGCAAAACATGTTTCAAAATATCAAATGACTAACACCAACATTCAGACATGCCACAGTCTCTGTAGAGGGACTGTGGACATGCTAAATGTCATTCAAAATTACAAGTTTATATATGCCACAATTTGCACAAATTTAAAAAACTAATATTTCACATAATAGTTCCAATACGCTTAACAAAGTACGAATAATCTCAGAGTGCAATTTAAGATGTAATAACTCTGGGAAAGCAGTTGGTGTGATCACAAAAATAAAGCCATGAATGCAGACTCCAACAAAACTGAGAATTGCATGAATGTAAACGTTCTGAATAGGAACTGTTCGAGGTCCAATGCAGCATAATATTGTGATATTATCGGATATGTTCAGTAACATACGGATAAAAACATAATATAATATACGCAATATGAAATAAATTGCAGCAGCTGTTTTTCAATACTGTCTATTTAGCTACAGTAGGCATGATATTTATAGCAACTGAAATCACCATGGCAACAACACGCAGCAAAAGCATCCATGACTGCAACAGAAATATTTGTAAAAGCATCACAGTGGAAGTGGAAAGATGAGAATAAGAAGAAGAGAAAGAAATACCCCGAATTTATCAATCGAAGACTGTCGTCGTGCCTTCCATTGTCCGCCGACATTAACCCATTTTCCCTGCTGAGAAAGTTAAAAATTACCAAAATATTAGTTTGCTTGCAACAAAATAATCTTGACACCAATTGTCTTTACTTCAAATATACTGCACACCATTGATAGCCCTATAAAAGAATACCAGTTTAATGCATTTACTGTTGACTACGATATAGTCAGTCAAAACAGAGATGTACAAATGTACGTATTACTAAACTATGTATATACAAGATGTTTCCACCACATTACTATCTATTACAAATATACATTTTCAATGGAAATACACAAGTTTTGAATCATAGTCAACCTAATGTATGCCCCATGGATATAACAGAAGTGGATTCATTACTCTTATAGAGCAAAATACTATATATATTCATGTATTTAGTAATTGGAATGGGCAAAGAGGCATGCTTATGTCAATGTTTGATACCGGTAAATAAGGGAACTTCAGCAATACTATTTGGGAGGCATAGATATATTCATTATCACACAATGTCCACTATATACAGTTAAACAGAGAAATCTGTACTCCTTGTTTTCTCATATGGAGAAATTTGATTCAGTCAGCAGTACACAAAGCAATCCGATTAAAATCTGATGTAGTGTACGGGGCTTTAATTATTTTGGCTCTAAACTTATTTTTATTTTATTTTTTATTATATTTGTTATTAATGCCCTTTTATTTTATTATTTTACTTTGATTTTGTGATTTTTTTAATTCCGCCCTACCTACATCTGAGCCGATGCCTATGTAACGAGATTTCAACGAGACCCACTATCGACGATTTTAGTCAACGAATCACAGACCTCATTCTATAGTGCACATGATGACGTCAGGTAGCAAACAGACTCAAATAAAATGGCGGATTATACAGACGTTAGCGACCGAGAATGACAACCGGGGAATGACACGGCTTTTCGGTAAGTTTATCATTGTAAAATGCAACGAAAGTCATTTTTATGTTAATATTGTGGCTCGAATGGTTCGATCCTTATTTTGCATAGTTATTCTGGGAGTGACGATTTTGTTTCCACCGGTTCGACCGAACACCGGTGTCTTTTTCCAGTCGCCTGCCCTGGAGACAGGTGATGTTTTGTTGACGATCGGGCCAAAATCGTCTCCGGTATTGAAGCCATAGCTGTAAATATTCATCAAATTGTATCAATGTTTTGTACATTATACAATAACTCTTTATTAAAGTAATTGAGCTGATTTGGACTGGAATAAAATATTTTTTTTATTTGGAACACATCGCAATTGATCAGGAAATATTATTTTGCTCCAATTTTCTGCGTCGATGCCGTGGGCCGGTGACCGCTATACAATTTAAAATCAGTTTGCATTGTTTACTATAGCTGTTTACAGTGTTCTAATCATTACGATTTACTTATTTTTTTGCTTCCATTCTAGATAATTATGCTCAGTGATGTAAAATTGAAGCGATGACTGAATGAACGAACCTTGGCTGGCGAAGATGTATCTGGAAGTGTACACATTTGTTGGAAGTGAAAAACATATTCAATGTAATGACAAAAATTGTAAAATGCTGTGGAATTTCTTTTGCAAATAAAAATATACTAGCAATTTTCTATTAATGGTTTATTCAAGTGGGCAAAATATAATGTATAGATAGATTGCCCGTATACACTGAAAAGTAAGCAACCGACAGCCTGTATAAAAGGGGGTCTGTGATTGGCTGTTACTTACGCGAGATTTGAACGGGACTTACATAGGCGTCAGATCAGATGTAGGTAGGGCGGAATTTAAAAAAAATCAAAGTAAAATAATAAAATAAAAGGGCATTAATAACAAAAGTAATGAAAAATAAAATTAAAATAAGTTTATAGCTAAAATAATTAAAGCCCGCACACTACATCAGATTTTAATCAGATTGTACACAAAGGTTCATGTACATTACGAACAACACAAACAAGCAATGTATACTTGGAATAATATACTACATACAAACAGCATTGGAAAAAAGAAAATCTCTTGCAGATTAAATCTTTATTATTATCTACATTTTAAATTTTATGTTGATAGCATATGTATTACTGGTAGACATTTTATTTATTTTAACTTATTTTGTTGTACTGTGATAAAAAAAATTTATTACATGTAATGTGTAAACCAAATTTTCTTTACGGTGTTAATAAAGATTATTATAAAACGGAGTTCGAAAACGAGGACTTATAATTCGGTCTCTTTCCGTCCGTCCCTTCGGAGTCTTATTTCAGAATCCTTTGGACAGATTCTGTTCATTCTTTGCATGTGTCTAGTACTTTATGTGGGACATATACACTTGCAGTGGTTTAGCGGTTCAATTCAAAATGGCTGACTGGCAGCCATCTTGTTTTTTTTAAATGTGGTATCTTGGACATGCTTTTTCAGTTTTTATTCAAATTTGGCACATACTGTAAAATCTGTATTAGAAGCCGCGGCTTCTATTAAAATGGTACAAAGCAACAGAGGGGATGCGGCTTCTATTAGAGCATCTACACATAAGAAATGATGAATTTTTGGTTCTCAATTATTCAAATAGAATGGATGCGACTTCTATTAGGGATGCGGCTTCTAATACAGATTTTACGGTACTTTATACATGTTAGGATACATGTCCTTGACAATTTGTTTCAAAATCGGATCAAGGATGGCTGCTACTACTATATTTCGAAGATTTATGTACCATTTTCATTCGTATTTGGCACATACATCATACATGTCACTTTGTTTCATAATCAGATCAAAGATGCCCGAATAACGACAGTTTTTATTTTTGGCCATATTACTATATCTCTGTCACCCATGTATCATTTTCATTGATATTTAGTATGTCATAAATGGATAGATGTCAATTCAATTTGTGATTTGATCAAATATGGTCGACTGACGGCCATCTTGTTTGTTTAAAATGTGATAACTCGGACATGCTTTCACTTGTGATCCATGTTTTTCTTTGCCATGTCTCAAACTAGAGGGGTAGTCACGCAACACGTGATGTAAATAAACAATCTGTTGTATACACCACTTGGGACTCAAGTTTCAAGGACAAACTCGCGACAACCCCTCCACTTTAATATGATGAGCACAAAGAGAACTGACTGTGTCATTTTCAATGACTTGTTTATTGAATAATTTATGTGAGATTTATCTAAGTAAGGGAATTTTAATTGCGTAAATTATGTAGCTTGATTTGAATGTGTTTTGAATATGTGTGAATTGCCAGAAATATTCAAACTATAAATTAGTTATTCTACATATATAATGCCAATAAAACTAATATCTCATAGTGCAGTAGGTACATATTCCTAGAGTTTCCCAATTTAGCTATCTTTGTTTCCCACATGTGCCGGTACATGCCCCTTCCCTCCATACATCCTTTTACTATTATACAAACTGTATGTACAAAAACAAAAAACCCACCCTTTCCAACCCACATCTATTTGTTCATTGATACAGTGCATTTAATTGGCTACCTTACTATATTGTACAGGTCCTTGACATTTTTCCCAACATGTGTTCTTACCTACAGTGCATCTCTATACTGTATAATACTTTATTTTCGCTTGGAATTAAATTTCGCTATTTTCACTGAAGGAATGATTCAGTGAAAATAAAATCCAGCGAATATACTTTTTTTTCCTATATTTTACATTCAACTCGTCAAAAATCAATGAAAATAAACTCCATACAAAACACCCGAAAAGTCTTTTCAGTGAAAATTAATTCCAGCTAAAATAAAGTATTTTACAGTAATACAAAAACATTTTCTCAAACACAGACTTGTAATTCATTTGGGTTTATCAATGTCAAATAATGTATACATGTACTACATGACAGTGTGTTGTGGTTAACTGGTAGAGTGTCTGCTCATATGCAGTTGAAGTTAGAATCTTGTGTTTCATGTTTGTATATGTAATCTTCAATGCTAAAATAGCTCAGTGTAAGTACATGTAGTAATGCAAGGTATACATGGAGGCGACCATGCCATTATTATCACTACTTTAGATAAATCAATATTTGAATAATTTCTTCAAAGCTGGATTTGTTTGTCATAACAATGCAAAAGAAGGAAAACTAGCTGATATCCATTTCTGATCATCTTGCAAAAGAGTTCAAGGTTAATAATAATTTGACAAATTTATGTGCAACTTGGGCAAAATTATTAAAACAAAATTCTTTGATAATAATTGAAATTGATAATTAATTGAGAGTGCAACAAAAAGATTATTTTTAGAGAACATTTTAGTTGACATACATGTACCTTTCTAATAATGACATATCTTTATTAAAATCGAATATAAGGTTAGAGTTTCACCATAAACATATCTATAACTCTATGAGTAAAGATTGTAAAAATATTCCATTGTAGTTATTGGATTCAATAATGCTTTAAGCTTGTCCCACTGTGATGTTGTTTTCACAAAAGTACCTCACTGGATTACTATTTAGTACCACCAGTTAAATGCATAAGCAGTTAAAAAATGAGATTTCTACCATATTTAGCCAGGGAAATACACCTTAACTGAGAATCATAGTTTATCATAGTGAATGAAAAAGCAACCCAACCAGCAGTATTGTAATATATATCTCACTGTTTTGCAAACAAAATAGTGATAGCAGCTTACCATCGAATTAACAATACTGCTGGTTGGGTTGCTTTGCTAAATGTGGGTCACCCAAAAAA
Source organism: Saccoglossus kowalevskii (assembly GCF_978046115.1). Lineage (NCBI taxonomy): Eukaryota > Metazoa > Hemichordata > Enteropneusta > Harrimaniidae > Saccoglossus > Saccoglossus kowalevskii. The sequence continues at coordinate 9,964,715 of NC_140650.1, read as the reverse complement.
CTTCAGAAATAAAATTACTGCTGACTCGCAGCAAGGTTTCAGGGTGTGTTGTTACTATGTAACCAATACCGTATCTCCATTGGCAACATAAAAGTCAGTCTTACTATAATAAGAAAATTAATTGTCAAGTCATTAATAGTTTATCATTTTTAAACCATACAATCCAGAACCATGTGTACTTATCCCATAGGTTAAAATGCAATTGTTCTACAGTGCTGTTCAAATGTGAGCTCAAGGAATTTCAGACAGTGTTATTTAAATGTAGATGTTATGTTTTACCTGACAAACAAACGTGTACAATAACTTGAATGACTTAGAACCCATGTTCAACTAAGCATTTCTATTCTGGGTTCACGTTTGATTATGCACCCACTCCCTCCAAAATGTTCCTTAAAAATGACTGTCCAGTCATAAACCTTGTTCTTTTATCATTGTTTTTTGAATAACGGTAATAAAACTTATATGATATAGTGTGAATATTGACCGCCAGGAATGTGTTGTGAAACTATTCAGTTACAAAACTTTCTAATTACCATTTTTTTTGTTTTTGTTTTTAAAATCATGCATTTTTTTAGTGAAATGCAACAGATCATACTTGAACATTGATGATTCACTTAACGTACTGTATTATTCCCAGGCAATTGCAATGTTAAAACACAGCATTCTGATTGGATATAAACAGACTTGACCTATCAGATCAAAAGCTGTTGCTGCAGGTCAAAGCGTGCAAGAAAACATCATGGGGAAACATGCTTATAAACAAACACATTTGACAATAAATTATGAAGATTTTGACTTTGTTGGTGTCACCACAGACCCTAATAATTTTAACAACGTAAATGCTGGTACATAATTAATATTGGAATAAAATGTATGTATTGTAAAGTAATGTGAAAATAAATGACAACACTACTAATTTTGCAATTTCACCCAAAAAGACGTAATATTCTCTTCAATCTGGAACATGGTGAAATAAAATTGTCATTTGCATACTTTTTTGAAGGGATGTTTGGCTAAACATACACCCCCCCCCCCCCTAAAACACAATTTTGGAGCAGAGTACCCTGGATTCTAAGTGGTACATGCATGTACAAGTATGGTATTTACATGCTCCTCCAACCAATGAACAGTTTCCTTTGCCTTATTTACCTTTTAAAAAACAAATATCATAAAAATGATTGAAATGTTTACAGATACCTAATGACATACACATGTACAAAGACATTAGACATAAATTGTGAGAACAAAGCTATTTTCAACATTCCGGACAAAGTTTGCCAACAGCATATTCTTTAATCAGTGTTACTGTTAAGCAAACCGATAGTGCAATCAGTTCGGTGACATAGTAGCGTTACACCATGGAACTAACTCGTAAGTTCCATGGTTACACGACGTTAATGGGGCTGACTGAACTCAGTACACGGTGACACACCCATCTAGAGTCCATAGATAGCATTATTACGCCCTTGCGATATAGACAAAATTAGGGTAACTAAATAAATAATAATAATACGTGGGTTATAAGAAGCCACTGCCTCTACACATTTACTGTGATTACTATTCTTAAAGACATAGACCTACTATACGATCCCAAAACTTTCCCAGGACCAAACAAGCAACAAACAAGAACAGACGATGCTTTTCGGATTAACGCCCCTGCCTCCCCCACGCTAACGAAATAATACTCAAGTCTTCTTCCGACTTACTCTTCCGTCACGGTCTTCAAGAATGCAGTGAGATAGTACAGCAGCCCACCTGAGAGAGTTAAACTATAAAAAAAATGCCTAAACATTATAAAAGAAACATAACTATGAGTTACCAACGAGTTCATACTCACTTTGTTGTCTCCCATCTTATAGCTACAAGGTATCGTCAGCAATAGCAGGCTTCAAAACAACGGATAACACTTTCGTTCTGACGTTTGGTGTAATGACGAAGACACGTTCGGCGACAATGCCACGAGTTTAGTTACTACAAGGTCGACTGTATACTGTTAGTCAAATCGAGGCATGAAATGCACACCGGCAAGGCAAAGAGTGGGCGTGTTCAGGCCGGGGAAAGTCTGACAGAACGTCAGTGGTCAACATTCGTCATATGATTTTAATTAACTATTCAAGTCCCCCGATGATTGATCCCACCTATATAAAGTAAAATACAATTATACGGGCACGACGTCCCGCACTGACAAGTAGTGTACATAAGCTAACAAAAATAAATAGTATGACTGACTTTACTTAACTTATTATCCGTTAATGCTTATTTAAAGTATAATTTAGCGAAATTAATAGACAACTATTAATAACAAAAGTGTCAATTCCTTTTTTTTTATTTGTATTGTTTTATTTTATTTTCAACGTGTCAGAGCATGGAGGTAGAAATGGTCAGAGGAAGCATAATTTTATGAGGCTAGCTAGGGCGCCTCAATAAAATGGCGACAGTCAACATTAGTGGCGGTGTGTGGAGTTCCCTGTTTCTCGACCAAATCAACAGTCACAGTGATCAGGTGAGTGAATTTTAATATGAACATGCACTTAAACTGAAAAATAAAATGTAAACATAGTTTTGATATGGTTTCATAGAGGTACATGGTCAGAGTCGCGAAATAAACACGACGTCTCAAAGAGGTGTACAACTTCCTCCTAATGGCTGCAGTTCCGTCGATGTTGATTTCGACTGTCAACATTATTTCACGTTTCGCATTCTGAGACACATCGACAAATAAGTAATATACGATCCTACAAACTTGTAGGAATGAACCACAGCTTCCTGTGATCTATCGTATTTTCCCTCTTTCAGCAAACTATAGGAAAGACTTTACTGTATCCCCACCTCTAATCCTAATCCTAACCCTAACCCGACCCCTACCCTCTATTGTTCCCACAAATTAATTGTATATTCTCCTCTTGAGGAGACGATTCACAGTCAATTCGTCCCAATTCACATTCGTCCCAACACATTCGTCCCACAAGTCGATTCGTCCCAATTCACATTCGTCCCACAAGTCGATTCGTCCCAATTCACATTCGTCCCACAAGTCGATTCGTCCCAATTCACATTCGTCCCAATTCACATTCGTCCATTTTTTTTAATTTTTGGTCAGCGTTACGATCTTGAGCAGGGTCAATTTCTATGCCAACTGTTACTGACACGCTAACTAATAACTCCACGTTGTGTGTACGATGTATTTGTATTTATTAACTAATAACTCCACGTTGCGTGTACGGTGTATTTGTATTTATTAACTAATAACTCTACATTGCGTGTGCGGTGTATTTGTATTTATTAACTAATAACTTGTACGTTGCATGTACGATGTATTTGTATTTATTAACTAATAACTCTACGTTGCATGTAAGGTGTGTTTGTGTGTATTTATTTATTAACTAATAACTTGTACATTGCATGTACGGTGTATTTGTATTTATTAACTAATAACTCTACGTTGCATGTACGGTGTATTTGTTTATAACGTCGGCAAAAACAAAATGGCATAATGAACAATTACGCATGCCAGTGCTTGACGTGTACGTGAACAGTTCGTTGTTTGGATTTTTTGTGTTTATTTGGCGAGTTAGTAGTGGGCTAACCTTAAATCTGACGAATCGATCGACTTGTGGGACGAATCGACTTTGGGACGAATCAACTTGTGGGACGAATCGACTTTGGGACGAATTAACTTGTGGGACGAATCGACTTGAGACGAATCGACTTGTGGGACGAATCGACTTGGGACGAATGTGATTTGGGACAAATCGACCGTCCCCCGAGGAGACTATACATGTATAGTATATTTTTCTAGAGGGCCATAAACAACGGGGGGGGGGGGGGGGGGGGGGGGGTAGATGGTTCGAGTTAGAGTATTGTGGAGGGGGGCTTATATTGAAAAGCGAGTTTAGTCGTCTTTTTGTGAGATCTTCATCTCATATTATTATGATTGTAAAAGTTGAAATCTTATAAATCCTTGGTAATACCCACCATACAAATGTTCATGAAAACTCTTCTGACTACAGTGATCTCCAAAATAAACTGGTCATAAAATCAATTATCTCCCTATTAATTTCCCGTGGACATTGCAGTATCCCATGGAAGATTCTAGCAGTGTTTGTTTTGATTTTGAAATCAACCATTGGAAATATGTATGTCAAAAATATGATGGGGGTGTTTGAACACATGTGATGTATGTAAAAGTGTAAAAAAATGTAAAAAGTGCTCTTATGACACAAAAATTCACCATTTTTGTGATATTTCACACAACTCTTTCACCTAAAATCTGATTGAAAATGGTTTTCACAGAGCAACATATCTCACCATCTGCAACGTGATTCAGAACAGGGCTAATCAACAGTTGTGATTTGAATATGGAAAGCAACGTCGAATAATATTCATTCCTTGAACCATAATTTAAATTTTCATTCTCATATTTGTATTCTGTATCTAATCTTTATCACCCAACATCTCTGGTGAACAATGGTTGTGTTTAGGAGTGCTGGCTTTCGGATTGGAAGTGCCAAATTCAAAACCAAATCCACAAAGAGATATTTGAATATTCAAAGGAAACTGATAGGGAAATAGAGGTTTCATGACAGTTCAGTTTATTTTTGTTCCCACTGTTAGTGTACAGTTGATTAAAAATGGGTTTTCGCACCACCTGACCCTCAGAATTTCTCTTTTTGTCTCCCAGTATTTCTTCAATTCTCATTTGATTTTTCATGAATCACTGCAACAAATCATTAGAACATAAAACTATCTTTGTTATTTTACAGGAAGGATTTTTCATTGGAGAAGTTGTGAGTCATGTGACCAGTACAGTCACAGACACTCAGGAAAAACACAATAAAGAAGAAATGTTCATCAGTACGTAACCATAGAAAATATTTTGTAATGATCTGTTGCATTTTGAGCTGAGTTAAACTTTCCTGTAATTTTTAAAACTCATTTGTGGTTTTAACTTTATTGCAGATATCCACTCCTACCTTCCTGGTCTTGGTCTCGCCACGTAAGTTTAATATTTTATAACTGAACGGTGTGAATATTTCTTGTACATGTTCTGACTGTGGGAACACTTGTCACGCACAACACATAGTTGTTTTAGCTTCAATTGATTCCTTGTTCAATCATTCCTATTAGTCGCATAAGATAAGAAAGCAATGCCACCAAAAATTATTTAAATGAAATATTGTGTGTACTCAATGACACTTTAAATTCAAATCATTTTTAACTCAAGTGGTATCTGTATCTAAAATGTCAAAATAAAAAAAATGGAAATAAATGTATCTCGAAATGACTTTGATTTGACTCTCATTCTTTGAAACAAATCACAGTTGCCTGGTACACTTATTTTGTATCACGTATCAGGTCATTGAATGCATGAATGAGTGGATAAATTGGAATAATTTAACAAGATTTTGGTGAAATTGTTACCGCATTTATTGTACATTGTATGCATGCTTCTAAATAAATAAACGCTGCTCGGACTGATAAATATGATATATAGAAGATAATATTTGGTAATCGTAGTCCTAAATAACTAACTATTAATTAACTATTAATTAATTGAGTTATTTCCATTTTTTTTATTTTGACATTTTAGATACAGATACCACTTGAGTTAAAAATGATTTGAATTTAAAGTGTCATTGAGTACACACAATATTTCATTTAAATAATTTTTAAATTATTTTTAATAGTTATTTAGGACTACGATTATGCATGCTTCTGGTGTGTTTCTACTATAATCACTGTGTCATCATGATCAGACAAGTTTGTACAACATTACTCTATCAAGCATTTAATTTCGCAACACACTTTATTTTATTTCTTACAGAGAGCAAAAAAATATAGATATAAATTTGTTAAAGCATGATTGAGAAATGGGTCTGAATTCCTGTAAAATAATCACGTTTTTTTTATTTGTATACAGCATATTATTTGTCTGCCAAGATTTGTTAAAAGAATATTAGTAGAAGTTTATTTATTTTTAATGTATCCAGGAATGTGCATGACTTATTAATTTGCATGGGACATGCATGTAATGCTATAGGCAGGAAGTCCAAATCCTGGTTTGTTTTTTAGCTACGACTGATTAATTACAGACAAAAACGACATGCTGCTGACAATTTGGTGGACAATTTTGACAGTCTTTAATTAGAAAACGAAAGCATACAAAAGATGATACAGGTTTCTTGTGTACATTAATTGTCACAAAAAATGCTCAAAAAAATATAGATTTCTTTTAAAATGAAATTGACTATCAGGTAATTGACAAACATTGATATGACATATGTACTACTGTATTCACCTATATCTAAGCTTATACCGGTACATATAGGGAGTGTGTGGTAGAATGTCTGAATTGTAGCTCAGTTTTCAACACATTTCACAGCGCACAGCAGGGGATGTCATTTCGTTCCAAAACACTTTTGTTCCACTGCTTTCTGTCCCACTGCTATTTCGTCCTACTACAGTTTCGTCCCACTTCAGTTAGGGTTAGGGTAAGACATCATTATACATTGTAAGAGTAGTAGTAATCAGCTTGAGCGTAGCATAGCATAGTGGGAAGGTGTTTAGGCTGAAACGACTGTGAATCATATCTCCCCTATTGCTACAGAACAGATTTGAAACATAATTTGATATTTCCCATGTGGCAATACTGTTAGTTATGCCGAATACATTTTTAATCAACTTGTGAATGTATTCAACTTAAATGTAGAAGTAAGCACTGTTCTCAGAATTTGACTTTTGTGACAATCAGTTTATTTATATTGATAGATTTTATGACAGTAAAGGAAGTGTTGATCAAGTCAAATTATTGTCTTTATTAAAAGATAACTACAAGGTAAGTCATTAGAATGTGTCTCAGGGGTGGGGCATATCTGTTGCTGTTGCTGTGAACAGTTTTCAAATATTTTTTATCCAGTCATTCTCAAACCTATAACATAAATTGGTTCCCATTGTTGACCCAAACTCTGTCAAGTACATGTAAGAATGAGTGATAAAATGCCTTGCATGCAATTTTTGTTTCACAGAATATAATAGGCTGGTATACATTTCGGCGTATGACCCCTCTCCAGGTCAGCATGAAGGAAAGAACTATACATCAAAGTCTGTTACATGTTTTCCATGGCATATCCATGAATACATTCATTTTTGGAATGTTCACCATGTCGCCTAACTCGCTTGTATCTACATACACCATGGATTTTACATTTACAACATTTAATGGCAGGTAAGTGTGTTGTCATGGCAACATGGTTACTATCTCAGACAGATGAGTAGCACAGAATTCACAATTAATATTACCGATAGTTTTTAAAATAGCAGACTTCTCATTAAACTGTACTGGATTTATATTTCTGCTCCCGTTCGAAACTTATATAGATAAAATAAATGTTGCTTTTCTGTTCAAGATGACACCCTGCACTAATAGTATGAATACAGAGAAGAAAAAACAAAACTGTTAAAATATTTGAACCATAACCATTTCTTTCATAGAGTTGTGTTAGTATTCAGACATGTGAATTCTTCATTGCATGTCATACTTGGATATTGTCTATTTTTGATGTTTTTTGTTTCTTTATTTGTGTTTCAGTGACTTCAATACTTTACCTATAATACATTGTTTCTATATTTGTGTTTCAGTGACTTCAATACTTTACCACTTACAATTGTTAATTTAGGAGACACTGAAAACTCGGATTATAAATTATCGTCAAATTCCACAATCAACACAAAAACTGGTGTTTACAGCCAAATATTAGACAGTTTCAGGTAAGATGTACCTCTCAATTATTGGGTATTTAATATGGCCTGAAGAGTTGCCAATTAAAAGTTTTAATACATTGGGTACTTGACTTTGAACTATAGACAATCAGAAATGTCATGTTGGTCCGACAGAGCATGTGCTTCGCTGTTCAGTCGAGCGGTACACGGGACTGGTGTAACGATTATTCAATTGTATTTATATCTCAGTTTCTTACTGGATGTTAAAATTTAGTTGTGATAAATAATTTGACGTTTGGGACAACGTGTGAAAAAAGTACCTTGCCATACCCAAAGCCGGCATGTGAAAAAAATAACCCTGCCTGGTATACAGGAAGTAAACATGCAGAACAGTTCAGCTCTGAAAATTTGACGTCATAATTGGGCAGGGACACTCTGTATAAGGAGTGAGGTTATTGACACGTCTCTTGATTTGAATTTTATTTGTCGGAGCTCGGACGCCGCTTCTACACGGAATCCTTCTCAAGTTTATTCTCGGCTTCATTTTCCACTTCAACGAGGTGTTTTTTATATGATCACCGGTGGATCGGTGCCGGTAAACCCATGTATGTGGCAAATTTTGCCATTGCACGTCGGCCTTTACCAATCCCTCTTCCTGCGATCACCTTTTTCTGGTTTACTTGGAACTGTTTTCCTTGTTTTCAAAAGATGTGAAAATGCTCTTGGCTGAGGAAAAATAACATTCGGAATTTGAACATTTAAATTGGAAGTGGGATCCCTAGCCATGCCGTGTTTTCCTCCAATGTCAAATCCCTTCGTTGCAGCTTAAACACCACAATTGCCGAAAAGGTTCGCTATTTAAAATGTAGACATCAATCAGTCTCAGTGATCTATCTGCGTCAGCCATCTCATCTTCGTCACATGGTCACAATTCCCTTTCTGATGCACTTCTTGGCGCTTCTTCTATTTCTTCAATGTCTGAGCTACATGTAGATAAATGTTGCACCGTCACAGCAGTATCGGCGGAGTTCAAACTTTCGCAGGACTCATACCACGATCGATGTTTGTTTTTTTGAGACGAAGTTTTGCTTCTTCGGACATTGGAGTCATATTCTTCCTTTTTCGTCCCTTCCTACTCTTCATTTCTAATAATAATTCTGATAACAATTTTAAGGAGCGCTAAGTTTTGGATGTGTCACACTCAGTGTACTAATATAGAACGATCACAGAGACAGGGTGTGTATGCGTTGTTTCCGTTGCTAAGTAGGCCAACTTATGCAAATTAGGTCAATATTTATTGTTTGCACTCAAAGGCGATTATCCTGAAATCAACGTGAGTGGTCTGCTGTTATAAACACATATCCTAACTTTTTTGTTAAAAATGTTTTTTTGGGTGTACTGGTTAGTATTTTGAGTGGGAAACGCATACATTACATGCAGATAGACAAATGCCACCAAAGAGACAATAAACAAAAAATGTATAAAATAGCGACTGTAAAGTCTACTACATCCTTAAAGTGATATGTATTATACATGTATTACATAACTGTAATATGTCAAGTATTACTGATAGGAACATGCAACCATGCAATGATGAAGTCATTCGAGAGGAGATATGACAACTATATCGCATGACCATATATGTATAAAAAAACTCACTTTCCCCATCTTAAGTCTTAAATGACTTCATTGCCAATGGGCCCCATGTTATTTGATATCTCCTAGTACCACTCATCAGATTAAAATGAAAGTTGGTATATCAGAGTTCTTTGGTTGTCTACCAACATGTTTTATTTATGATTAAAACTGTGCAAATTAATTTTCATATTCAATAGCAATTTTTTATGTTTTTCCACTTGTATCAGATTTTAATGAAACTTGCTACATAGATGCTTTGGATAATCTACAGACCTGATTAGTTTGTTTTGGGGATAATTCACAAATGTGATTAGCTTAGAGTTGAAGTCGTTGCATATGAATACCTATTTAGCTTAATTTAGTCCATTTTCTTATTATAATATTGGAATTTGATTTGATTGTGCATATGTGCTCTGGGATAAATCACAGATATACAATGAAATGTATTCTTTATGCTTTAAGAGTGTTTTTTGTTTTTATTACACTATTTGACCCTGGATAACTTTATTAGAGATTGGATCCCAGCTTGCCTGAAAAACTGGGTCCCTCTTCAATTATTGGAGTCCGGGAAGCAAAATATGGGGTTAACACAATCCCTGTTATGTTTTTGGAGACTCTCTGAAAGTGGTGCATTAAGCTAAATATTCAAACCAGGATTACATGTAATATGTATAGATTAATTCGTTGACATTCATGTCTCATTGAACTGTTGTTTTCCTCTCCAATCACACCAATCAATCACATTGTGATTTGTACCTGTAGGGAGCATTGCATGGATCGGACAGGACAATTAAAATGCATCAAAGATATACAGCATATGAACTGTACCCTGCAATCAAAACTAGTGGTAAGTTGAAACTGTTACTATTATGAGTGGCAGTACTTTTACCATCATGTCTATACATCTATATATTGAAGTATTTAGTGTGGAGAAACACTGTTGTGTTATATGTATTGTACCATAATGGTTTCTTCTAGTCCCTACGTCAGAAAGTTGGTTCAAGTGAAGACAGTCTGCAAAAGTTGTCGCTTGAAGTTCAGGAACTGAGAACAAAAGCTGAAGTAAAACGAAAAAAAGTGATAAAACAAAAAGGTAAGATTCCCATGAAATTGAAAAAAAAAAAATTGAGATGTACACTTTGTTTTATCACGTGATAAATTCCCATTCTGACAAAGTTTAAAGAGGAACTTATGGAATGACGTTATTGTGTCTATTCATGTGTGTACAACCCCATCTGTATCTTAGACATTACTTGGCAGATCACATTCAAACTTGAAACGTAGATCTTTGGAGACATGTTTACATCCATTTGTTTGATGATCATTTTCAAGTTGGCCAAATGGCAACCATTTTAATGTTCAACATCAAAATAATTTTGTTATTTATGTTATTTATGTCATAATATTAGTATTTTCATTCCAGAAATTTTATTCCACACTGCCGAGACATATCAATCAGTCTGACATCAATATACCTCGTGTTGCTCATAAAAACCCTACAGAACTGGAGCCTTTACACATTCCTCAGGATCGGGGGGGGGGGGGGCCTTATAGACTAGAAAGCAAACATCCATTGGCCAACTTGCAGGAGTTACTAAGTTCATTGATTAAACCTTCCATATATACAGACAAAAAGCAAACAGCAGTTACAACATACACGAAATACAGTATACTTCATGAACAGATTTTAATCATCAATGGACAACTGTGGAAAGTTTCTATTTCTAGAGTACTATAGTATATTTGTCAATTAAACAATCCTTTCTCCTTTGTCAATGACTTGTATTACATCTTCCTTTACAGAAGAGAAAAAATTTGAAGAGCAATTCGTTGAAGAAAATACTAAGACTATTGACACAAGTCCAGTTGCTGCAGAAACAAGCTGTGGCATATGCGAAGAAAAAGCAGTTGTCACAGTTGAAGCCCCTGTGAAAAAGACATTAGATTCCAGTGATCCTTTTCTTGGAATTTTAACCGAGATGAAAGCCTCGATAATAAAATCAAAGAAAAATCCAAAGTTGAGGAAGAGTATTGCTGAGGAGTGTGATGATGGAGGAGAAGGACAGGTATTTGACATGTCATCTGAAGACCAGGTAGATAGGAAAACTAACAATGGACACCCGTATGTACCGCTAGATGATGTCAATGATGGAGACAGCGACGCTACATTTGTATCGAGTCAGCACAGTCTGAAAGAAGACTGTGGGACGTCAGATTCACCTGTATTTTGAAAGCATTGCTGAAGTGACAAGGACATTTGAATCGTTTTGATGAGTTGACATCTGTTGTCTACAGAAACTTAATATGGCCATATTCTTAAGGCACAGGTTGCTGTGGTTTGTGTAAAATGATTGAATTGATGATAACTGTGTTCACTGCGCTACTACCGATAATCACTGACATTACCGATAATCATTCATATTTAACAGCATATAGGAAAGTTTTTTAATTTAATATATTTATTTTATTGTGTGTATTAATGGCTGTTACAACTTTGCTGTATCTGTTGACAGTGTTTATAAATGTCTACTACATCTTGGCTATATATGTTGAGAAGGGTCTGATGGATTATTGTTGGTACATTGTATGTCATCAGCAGTCTAGCAGATTTACTTGAGGGTCTGTAGAACCATAATCTATATAGATTATATTCTTTAACCAAGTGGAGGGCCATAATGGCCTTTGTGTGTCACTTCAATGAGGGCCATAAGGGCATTTGAGTGTCACAACAGGGAAGATCATTAGGGTTTTGATTGTCACCCCAGGGAGGGGCCATCAAGGTTTTGATTGTCACCCCAGGGAGGGGCCATCAAGGTTTTGATTGTCACCCCAGGGAGGGGCCATCAAGGTTTTGATTGTCACCCCAGGGAGGGCCATCAGGGCTTTGATTGTCACCCCAGGGAGGGCCATCAAGGTTTTGATTGTCACCCCAGGGAGGGCCATCAAGGTTTTGATTGTCACCCCAGGGAGGGCCATCAGGGCTTTGAATGTCACTCAGAGAAGTCCATCAGGGCTTTGAGTGCCTTCCCCCAAGGGAGGGCTATCAGGACATTGAGTGTCAACCCAGGGAGTGCCATTATGGCCTTTGAGTGTCAACCTAGGGAGTGCCATTATGGCCTTTGAGTGTCAACCTAGGGAGTGCCATTATGGCCTTTGAGTGTCAACCTAGGGAGTGCCATTATGGCCTTTGAGTGTCAACCTAGGGAGTGCCATTATGGCCTTTGAGTGTCAACCTAGGGAGTGCCATTATGGCCTTTGAGTGTCAACCTAGGGAGTGCCATTATGGCCCTTGAGTGTCAACCTAGGGAGTGCCATTATGGCCTTTGAGTGTCAACCTAGGGAGTGCCATTATGGCCTTTGAGTGTCAACCTAGGGAGTGCCATTATGGCCTTTGAGTGCACAGAGAGAGCCTATGAAGCTCATAAAGATGACTAGAAATACTATAATATGAATAAATTGAAATAAAGTGCATCATATCAGGAATGTAACAGTTCAGTGTTTTTTTTTTTCAGCACTCAGAACTGCATGACATGGTTTGATATGTGAGATCAAAGTATCAACAACGCTGAATATACAACAAATTAATTATAAGTTAAGCTATGCTTATTGACAGTATCATTTTAATTGGTCGTTTACTCGTTGTTAATCCATGGTCAGTTAATAGTTAGGACATATAAACCACATATGGTACACAATAGTTGTTTATATGCCATGACCATGATGATTTAACTTATCAAACAAATACCAATATAAATATAAAATAATGAGATAAAGCAGAATAAGACTCAACATTTTGTATCATGGTTGCTCCATGAATATGAAAAACATTCATATTTGCATTCTAGACCAATTGTAACACAGACAAAGTCTGATATATAAATTAATTAGCTCATAATACATCCAACTAACAATTTCTGTATACCAGTAATCTCTTTGTTGTTCTTTATTTATGTTCGCCTACATGTACATCCCATCTTCTTTTAAATATATATGTTGTTATGGTTACATGTAAAGTAACTTATGCTTGCCATTTCAAAGCACCGCTGTCACACAGAATATTTGAATTTTGTTTAAACAATGTATTTATACACATTGTATACATCGTCATGGTAACATTTTTATTTGTGACGATGAATACTAACGACTATGAGAAATGTTTTTGAACTGTCTATTGCATTAGTGCACATGTAGTAAGACCAGCGAACAAAACACTTACAATTCACTCTTGTATAGTGGTGTTCTAATGATGACACCATGTATGGAGAATTTACAATTTTTTTTTATGAATCGGTGATATTTAGCAATTCACGATACTTAATATTATTAGCTTAATAATTGTGACAAGTGTTTTTTTTTATATTATTTTAAAACACTATTTTTTTTGCATTATTTGATATTTTGAATCTGTACTGCATATATTGTAATGCTTTTTAGTCCTATGCTTTCTTTCCTGTTCCCTTTCCTTCCTGTTTTTTTAAATATTATTTTAATAAATTCAAATCACTCGAATTGTTAATCCAAATTATATTGGTATGCTTACGTATAATTTACATAAAAGAATATTCCTTGAAATTATGAATACTTTTTAATACAGTAAGTCAGTTGATAAGTAAATATATATATATATAGCTGTAGCAGTAATGTAGGGGATCCAAGCTAGTTGTTGTAGGAAGTCTTGTGATTGTCAACTCTGGAATATGTAATTGTTTTCATCATTTTAGATTTGGAAAATGGGACATACACAGGAATAGGGTGCTTAGAGTACAGGAATTAGCTTGGCTAGATTTCTAGGGTTAGTGTGTTAAACGGTTTTGAAATAAAGTAGATAGACCACAGTTTGAAATAAAGTGGATAGACTACAGTTTTGAAATAAAGTGGATAAACCACAGTTTTGACATAAAGTGGATAGACCACAGTTTTGAAATAAAGTGGGTAGTCCACGGTTTTGAAATAAAGTAGATAGACCACAGTTTGAAATAAAGTGGATAGACTACAGTTTTGAAATAAAGTGGATAAACCACAGTTTTGACATAAAGTGGATAGACCACAGTTTTGAAATAAAGTGGGTAGTCCACGGTTTTGAAATAAAGTAGATAGACCACAGTTTGAAATAAAGTGGATAGACTACAGTTTTGAAATAAAGTGGATAGACCACAGTTTTGAAATAAATTGGATAGACCACAGTTTTGAAATAAAGTTGATAGACCACAGTTTTGAAATAAAGTGGGTAGTCCACGGTTTTGAAATAAAGTAGATAGACCACAGTTTGAAATAAAGTGGATAGACTACAGTTTTGAAATAAAGTGGATAGACCACAGTTTTGAAATAAAGTGGATAGACCATAGTTTTGAAATGAAGTTGATAGACCACAGTTTTGAAATAAAGTGGGTAGTCCACGGTTTTGAAATAAAGTGGGTAGTCCACGATTTTGAAATAAAGTAGATAGACTACAGTTTGAAATAAAGTGGATAGACTACAGTTTGAAATAAAGTGGATAGACCAGTTTTGAAATAAAGTTGATAGACCACAGTTTTGAAATAAAGTGGGTAGTCCACGGTTTTGAAATAAAGTAGACAGACCACAGTTTGAAATAAAGTGGATAGACCACAGTTTTTAAATAAAGTTGATAGACCACAGTTTTTAAATAAAGTGGGTAGTCCACGGTTTTGAAATAAAGTAGATAGACCACAGTTTGAAATAAAGTGGATAGACTACAGTTTTGAAATAAAGTGGATAGACCACAGTTTTGAAATAAAGTGGATATACCACAGTTTTGAAATGAAGTTGATAGACCACAGTTTTGAAATAAAGTGGGTAGTCCACGGTTTTGAAATAAAGTGGGTAGTCCACGATTTTGAAATAAAGTAGATAGACTACAGTTTGAAATAAAGTGGATAGACTACAGTTTGAAATAAAGTGGATAGACCACAGTTTTGAAATAAAGTGGATAGACCAGTTTTGAAATAAAGTTGATAGACCACAGTTTTGAAATAAAGTGGGTAGTCCACGGTTTTGAAATAAAGTAGACAGACCACAGTTTGAAATAAAGTGGATAGACTATAGTTTTGAAATAAAGTGAATAGACCACAGTTTTGAAATAAAGTTGATAGACCACGGTTTTGAAATAAAGTGGGTAGTCCACGGTTTTGAAATAAAGTAGATAGACCACAGTTTGAAATAAAGTGGATAGACTACAGTTTTGAAATAAAGTGGATAGACCACAGTTTGAAATAAAGTGGATAGACTACAGTTTTGAATTAAAGTGGATAGACCAGTTTGAAATAAAGTGGATAGACCACAGTTTTGAAATAAAGTAGGTGGACCACAGTTTTGAAATAAAGTGGATAGACCACAGTTTTGAAATAAAGTAGGTGGACCACAGTTTTGAAATAAAGTGGATAGACCACAGTTTTGAAATAAAGTGGATAGACCACAGTTTTGAAATAAAGTAGGTGGACCACAGTTTTGAAATAAAGTGGATAGACCACAGTTTTGAAATAAAGTAGGTAGACCAATCAGACATGCTGGATAGCCTGTCCAGGGATATGGTTGATTTCAATAGGATAGGTAGACTAGGAATAAGATTGGTGGTTAATAACTATTCATAGAAGATGTTGCAGAAATAGTGTGGGAAAACAGTTCACATGGACATCATAACTTATAGTAACAAATCACATATGTACAAATATTTATTGTCAAGAGATTCAAAACATAAAGCTACCATTTCGTTCCTTTATTTGGGTTCAGGTTACCGCATGATCAAGCACACAACATAACTTCAGTACAGTCATGGGTGACTCGCAATGTACAAATGAGTGTTACGAGTAATTTTCACATAGATCAGTTCAAGCACAGATGCAAAAGACATGTTCAAATAAATTATATATCGGAATATAGCATCCCGAAACATGAGTCTATGTTGCATATACTAGAACACTTCTTGACATAAACCCCTGCTAAGATGGAACACATTAAAATAATGATCAAATTAATAAATAGAATTATAACCAGTTCTCATCAAATAACACAAGAAGTACATTTATACCAAAGCCTTATAATCCTAAGTGCATATACCTTTAGTAATAACATATTATACAATTATATAATTACATTATACAATTCACTGCATTCAATTACCCACCATAGACTCCGGTCAGTCAAAATGACTATTTTGAACTGTAGGCATTAATCTGCAATTGAGTCAACGTCGGAGAGAAAAATCTAGGTCAGGGGAAGCCTCATGACCGAGGCAGAACGTGGAGTTATTAGTTAATATTAAATACAAATACACCGTACACGCAACGTGGAGTTATTAGTTAATAAATACAAATACACCGTACACGCAACGTAGAGTTATTAGTTATTATTAAATACAAATACACCGTACAAGCAACGTGGAGTTATTAGTTAGCGTGTCAGTAACAGTTGGCATAGAAAGTGACCCTGCTCAAGATCGTAATGCTGACCACAAATTAAAAAAAATGGATGAATGTGAAATGGGACGAATCGACTTGTGGGACGAATGTGAATTGGGACGAATCGACTTGTGGGACGAATGTGAATTTGGACGAATTGACTGTGAATCGATGTAGTGGCTGGTAGGAAAAGTTTTCGCATTTTGGGTCCCGTGTCTTCTTTTTTTTTGTGTACAAAAATACTTAGATGACGCATTTGGCAACGTTGTCAGGTCTCTTTGTGTCAGCTTTTAACTATAATTCGTTTCACTCATGCATGCCTTGTCCATTTTACTAGTGTGATTTTCAAAATGGACAGGAAGAAGGGGAGCAGTCCGTTGAACTCCTTGCCTCCTAGGTTGTTCCTCCAGAACCGATTTGGTCATGCAGCAATTGCCTCCGGTTTAGTAACCCCCATTGCAAACGTCATCTGGGCTTGGGATACATTCAGAGTTTTTGGTTTTGCCACGAGATCATGTACGCCAACTAGGATTCCAAGACTAATCACTTTGATCACATGTTCAGTTCAGGGCCCTGTGGGCTTGAATGAGTGGAGTGCTAGCATGAGCGAAAGTCCTCCCATTCGCTACTGGTACCTGGGTACTGTGTCGATGAGTTGGAGGTCTGACAGCAGTGGATCCGAGCCCCCCCCCCTGATCGGAGGACATCTGTCTCATGTGGTCTCAACTCGGCTGAGGAGAGTTCACCCCCATGTAGAACCGCTGAATCCACATATCTCTGTCGCATGCAGATTGCGTCAGTGTATTCCGGCTTGGAGGCAGCACGTAAACCGACCATTGGACTTTCCAGGTGGTGATACACGATTACAAGATCCCCATGCGATCTCCATCTCCCCTGTCAACAGCCCCCTGTCTGGGGCGCTATCAGGGGATCCCCGTAAAGCAGAAGCAATTTGACAGCAGGTAGACAGTTTGCTTACAAAGGGTGCTATACACAGGATAGAGGACCTGGCAATAAGTCTGGGCTTCTACTGGCAAGTGTGGTGGCTGCACCCAGTTCTGGACTTAAGCAGACTAAATCAGTATGTGCTTCCTGGAAACACGAGCACCGTTTGACTCTCTGTGCTCTGTTTCTGCTGGTTAGCTTAGCTGCATTCTTACCCGCACATACCAATGCACCCAGCGAGTCAGCGACTCCTTCGAGTTGCCCATTTGGTCCAAGTAGTCAAGTTCAGGGTGCTCCCATTCGGGTTATGCATGGCTCTATACGTGTTCACAAGAGTGTGGAAACAGGTGGTGCTGCTGCTGCACTGGACGTTGGTACACATCAACCCATACCAAGATGACTGGTTGCTACACAACAAGGGGCTTCCTAGTGAATCGAAAAAAAATCCATCCACATCCATCACAGAGTTTGGGTTTCTGGGCATGGAGTCCGACATAGTGCAGCTGGGTACAACTATTGCAGGCTTGTTGTCTAGCACTAATCGGCCTAGTCAACGTTTCCTCCTCGAGAGCTAATGCGTATCATCGGAATGATGACCTCAGTTAACAGGGTAGTTCCCAAAGCTGCATTACACAGCCGCTCGGTACAGCGCACTTTCTTGCAGGACCTGGCTCACCTAGGGAACTGGAGAGGCTAGTAACTCTCTCGGACCAATCAAGGGATTCTTGGCCCTGGTGGACGGCAATTGCAACCTCAGACAGGTCCCCCTGGGCCCACTCGCCATGGTTATGGCTCTGTTAACTGATGTCTCCCTCACAGGTTGGGGAGTGCACCTATAGGACGAATAAGCCCATGGAATATGGCTGCTACACTAAAAGCAGTGCACTTTCCACCCATAGTTCAAGGCCACAGTCATGCTTCGCAAGGACAACACAGCGGTGGTCTTCTATATCAACAAGAAGGGGGCTGAACCCCATCTCTGTTAGTTCTGGCAGAGCAAATTCTCCTTTGGTATCGGAGCTAGCTGCACGTGGAGTGGCAGATACCCCAAGGGGTAGCCTCCAGACTTATTCACCACACCCAGAAATGACACTCTTCCAGAATCCAGAAGCCTGAGCCAGGGACGCTTTGTCGATGCTGTGGACCCGCATGGACGTGTATGCCTTTCCTTTCTTCTCGCTATTCACTGGGTACTGAAGAAACTTCAACAGGAGCACACCTGCACTTTGACATTGGTGGCGCCCAACAGGACTAGCAAGGCCTAGTTTTCACTACTGCTGGAAATGTTAATCGAAACACCAGTTGTGCTTACGGACTTACTGGATCTGCTGTCTCAAGTGGGCAGCACACTGCAGATGAGGCCAGTGGTCCACCACTTACACACATCAAGTCTTTCAGTTGAATCTATCAGGTTTATCTGAGCGGGCTACCAACATCCTGGCCAGGGTGAATAGAGATTCCATCAATGCAGCCTCATCCCAAAATGGGTGTAGTGGAAGGGAGATTGATCCATGCTATCCCTCTATTGGCCAGGTAGCTGATCGTCTCGTTCATTTGTCTGTCTGAGTTGGGCTTGTCCTATGCAGCGTACGTTGGCTATAGGCCAGCCTATTGAGAATTCTTTGGCGCAAGACTAGCCGATTGTCCTATAATTAGGAGACTGTTTACTGCTTGCCATCAGAGGGCTAGACCCAGAACAAGGGAACTGCCCAATCGGGACATGTTGCTTGTACTGTCAGCTTTAAGCAGGCCACCCTTGCTAGCCCTTACCTCTGGTAGGCGACTTTCTGAGCTAGAGGCCTTGTCCTACTCGGACGGTTGTGCTAAAGACACAAATCAGGGTTTTCTCCAAAATCCAAATCCCAGGACATGATACTTAACCGATCGTCATCCCTTGTCTCGCCAACATTTTTGGCTCAAAGACCAAGAGGAGTTGCTTCTTTGCCCGGCTTGAGCGTTGAGTTACTATGAGAACCATACTAGGGAGTTGAGGCATGGCAGCAAGCTCATGCTTATGTGTTATGTCCAGGGTAAACAGGACATACCAGCCTCCCTGACTTCCATTTTCAGGTGGACCACTGCGACAGTGAGGTTTATGACCATCTGGCATCCTCGACACAGGGTCTACAGAGACACCAAGTATAAACGCATGAGGTTCGTGCAATCACTAACTCATTAGCTTTTGCATCAGGTGCCTCTTGCGAGCATTACTGAGGGTGGGCTTCTGGAGAATGCAAACCATTGAGAAGGGTTCTTTTAGGGTGGGTCCCGTCATAGTTTGTCAGGCTTTGGTTTCTGACCCGGTCCATACGATTGTGATCCCTGCGCATAGGCGATAGGGTAGTCTCTGCTACAGATTTATGCAGAGAAGTTTTCTCCTGTCAGTGCTCCCTGAACATATCCAGGTCTCACTTTTGGCCTATGTCCTCATGCAGAACTGTTTTGGCCTCCTTTTCTTTGGAATGCTAGACACCCAAGACGCTGGGTTTGGGTCTGGCGTCCTCGGGCATGCCGACCCCATCACCCTATCAGCCGTTGCTTTCTTATGGGAACGATACTGGCAAGTTAAGACACTGTTTGTCACTGGTCATAGGTGATAGTCGTAAGTAGGGAATATTGTCTCTGGCAGGGGCTGGGGCACCCTATATTGTTTCTGTTTTTGCTCGGAAACCCACCACCTCCACGCCTATAGTTCAAAACAGTAATTTTGAATGACCGGAGTTCATGGTGTGTAATTGAATATAGTTAATTTAGACAGGGGTTTTCAACCCGCCTATTGACATAGTTCATACCCAACATAGACTCTAGGTTCCTCCCGACCACCCCACTTTTTTCAAACTGTTAATTGCAAGTTTGATAACGCTCATATAGAGAATTTTGCAATTAAATCTGGCAAATTTCAACGGTTTTTCACAACTTTCTATGCTATTTCTTAACATAAGTTGAGATTTGTATGACTGTTTGGTAACGTATAGGGCTTTCACTCAACTTTTGAATAGTTTTTCTAACTTTTAACAGCATGGCGCAATAGGACAACCACATATTTGCAAACAAATCTACTAATTTTCCAGTAACGTTTCACTTTTCACTTACTTTTACTTGACTGCGAAGGCTACATTCAGTAGTCACATTAAAAAATAATTTTAGAAAAAACAAAGATCACGGTTTAGCCTTTCTAAGGCATGAATTCCCCATTAATTTTTGATTAACTGTAAATACCTCCGAAGAAGCCAGTAAATGAATTAGTACCGAGTCACATTGGTCTGTCATCGCACGGTTTTTTAGTAACCGTGGTCTTTGGCAACCATGGAGATCGTGTGGTACGAGTCTTATTCCTCTTCCATTTACCGTCACAGGCAGCGTTATTTCCGGAATATGCTGTTTATCACCGCTTACACACCCTTGGAAAATAACATACTAAACACAGTATTCATTTCATCAAAAACGACAAGGGGTATTTCTCTGTGACGAGTTTTTAAATTTGCAAACACGTTTTTCATTGTCTTCCTCGAATCCGCTATGTTATAAGGCCAAACAAAATTTGTTTGTTGCCCTCAGCGACCGACCGAAAAATATGAAATATAGGATCGCGTTTTTTCCGCATATATTTAAAACAAACAAAAAATCCGACCGACCTACCCAATTTCAATTTTCCGACTTGAGGGCAACATAAGTGTTTTTTGGCCTAATGAGAAACGCTTTAGGAACCCTGTAAACGTTCGTGGGGATTAGATGCATCTTGTTTCAGCAGTCCAACTTCACGTGACATTGACTGACAGCAGTTATTATACAAGTAGCACGATCCATTCTCAGAATTCTCAACTCGTACACTATTTATTGTCATAAATACTATAGATAATCACTGCTGTGATATTCATTGTCACAAACATTTTGGCACGACAAACGACCTGTAAGTTCGAGAAAACACATTTTACCGGAGCCTGGCCAGAGCTGTTTACTACAGAGTGACTTGCAAGGAGATAATATACACGCTCTAACAATCTAACTAAATCTACAGAAGGTTGTAAATCTAACTAAAACCTCACCGATATCAAAATAACTTAGACCATGGACGTACTAGTAGTAGTACATCTATGCTTAGACTTAGTAACTATTGCAGCAATGCCGAAAAAAATCCTTGGCAATGATATATATCTATAACCCGTATCCGTGTTGAACAAATTCCCAGAGGCAAATTCCCGTGCAATCGTGCATTTCTGGTAGAAACAATCCGGGTAAAAAGACTCCCATACAATTGCCTGGAGACAATGTCGTTTAATATGAGGCTTTCACGTTCATATAATATATAGTTCAACCACATATGTCTTTGCTATATATTATTTCTTATGTCCCGCGATTTATGAAGCCCCAATAGGACTATTTGTATTTTGAAACAAAGATTGAAATAGGTGACATTTAAATCTGCATCAACGTTCCTCATCGTCCCTATTCTATTATAATGTGTTGGCAGTAACTCTGTTAAACATAGATACATTAAATAAACACTGTTCTCTGAGAAAATGTCCGCCGAGATCTTGCTCTGCTGAGATTTCGTCCGCAGACTTCGGCGGAGGATCGACATAGTTCTATCCAGTAAATGTCATATTTAGATTACACTCAAAACATATTTAGTAGCCATAGGATTAGCGAAGGTGCGGGTTAAACTCAAAAAGTACCCAATGCCACTTTACAAAATGTCAATAGTTGCTAAAGTGTTAATTTAATAGACAGACAACAATTTACGTATGAAAAGATAAGGAATGTAGAGGGCACAAAACCATTTAATCGTATAAGCCATGATAAGCAGTTATTTTAGCTTTGCATGAATTGTGAAGTGTAACAATACATGTGTTCGGCGAGGGCGCAATAACAGATATAATTTTGTGTTGAGAGAATGATCATAAACTAGTAAATTATAAACTAATTAGTTTGAAATATATTTCTAGAGTCTTTAAACCAGGCCATGGAAGCAGGTTCATATGAAAATTTAATGCTATCTAGCATGTTAAACAAGGAGCGCTGCAGTTCACGGAAAACAGTTGAACGGATAACAACAACAAACTCTGAGTTGTATAAAACGGGCAACTTAGTATATCAGTTCTTTAAGTTCAGCGTAAAATGACAGCAAATTTGGAAATTTCTGCTGTTTACACTGAATGTATTGAGCGCACAACTTCAAATTGTATGTCGTTTCAGTTTCGCCGGTTACGCGACTGGAAATCGAACGTAAATTTACACAAATGTGTACAACGGTTACATGGAAAAACACGTAGCCAATCCGTCAAGTGGTTACAACGGAAATTCGAATTTTCATGTAGTGAAGTGTGAAAAGTTTAAAACTAGCCTACACATCATAGGAAAAGTGATGCAAAGTGTGAAACTAGAGCGTAAAGTAGGGAAATAGTGGCGCAAAGTGTGAATCTACAGTGAAAAGTATTGACAAATTTATGCAAAGTGTGAAACTAGAGAGTAAAGTAGATGAAACGTTGTGCAAAGTGCGAAACCTGAGAGCAAAGTAGATAAAAAGTGGTGCAAACTGTGAAAATAAAGTGGAATAGTTGTGCAAAGTGCGAAACTAGAGAGCAAAGTAGTTAAAAAGTGGTACAAACTGTGACATAGAGTGGAAAGTAGTGGAATAGTTGTGCAAGGTGTGAAACTAGAGTGGAAAGTAGTGAAGAAGTGGTGCAAAGTGTGAAACTAGAGTTCAAAGTAGTGAAAAGTCGTCCAAAGTGTGAAACTAGAAAGCAAAGTAGTGCAATAGTGGTGCAAAGTATGTAAACAGAGTGCAAAGTAGTGGAATAGTGATGCAAAATGTGTAAAGTAGTGAAGAAGTGGTTCAGAGTGTGAAACGAGAGTGCAAAGCAGTAGAATATTGGTGCAAAATAAGAAACTAGAGTGAAATAAGGGTGAACAGTTGAAACTAGCGTGCAAAGTAGTGGAAAAGAGGTGCAAAGTGTGAAACTAGATCGCAAAGTAGTGAAAAAGTTGTGCAAAGTGTGAAACAAGAGTACCAGTTTGTGAAAAAGCTGTGCAAAGTGTGAAACCAGTGCCAGTTTGTGAAAAAGTAGTGAAAAGTAGTGGAATAGTGGTGTAAAGTCTGCAACTCGAGAGCAAAGTAGTGCAATAGTGGTTCAGAGTGTGAAACATCTATAGGCTGTGGGGTTGTTATGAACATACACAAGCAACTCCGACAACATTTCCTTCGTTTTTTCAACTTTGCACGCTGTTTTCTAACATTTTATAGTCAGCTCATGTGAACATCCATAGGCTGCTTTCAACTGGTTTTTATTAATTTTGTCGACGTTACGTCTTTTCTATATACAAACAACATAGGTCATATACAAACGCATCTACCAAGCCTGCAATAACTTTGCACAACTTTGCAATCACTTTGAACAAGTTTGCACGGTGCGTTAATAGCTTAAAACCCACTACGTACCGACATCATCAACAACTTGTCTTGAAAATATAATGATTTTGAAAACTTTCCATTAATTAAAAAAGTTACAAAAATGCCACGATTTTCCACTATAAATGATTGACATCACAGTAAGAAAAAATGCAAGAACGTTGCCTTATTCTTATGTGTGACGACACAACAAACATAAATTCAACAGCTCGTTTACTCATCGAGTCTCCCATGCAAGTACTAACCACGCTCGATTGTGCTTTACTTTAAACATTTGTCGGTCATCTAAACACGCGGCTGCATGGATTATTTGAAATTAAGCCGAATTGGCGGCTATTTAACGTTTTTGGACGTTTTAAAATCGATATCGATTGCACAAGTACCTTTTACAATTGACCTATGACCTCTACATATTTGGAGTAATACTACGTCAATTTAACAGCAATTTAGGAAATATTTGTTCACATTTTTAAACTTTCAACTATGTGACTTGTTGATATGACATCACAGGTAACAATCCCAAATGAATCTATCAACCTTGCAATCGCTTTTCACAACTTTGTCAGCAGTTTGATGTCGATTTTTGTGTTGACTGTTGTGATAATCTGTTTATAAATGGGGCATTCTTGGAACATTTACCTAATGTTTTCGAAATTTAACTGCGGGGTTGTCATAATAATGACTTAGGTTAAATATGCAAAGTAGTGGAATAATTGTGGAAAGTATAAAACTATAGTGCAAGGGAGTGGAAAAGCGTTGCAAAAGTAATGGAAACATGGGGAAAAGCAGAAAACTAGATGTCAGATAGTGGAATAGTGGTGCAAATTGTGAAACTGGAGTGGAATGTAGTGGAATAGTGGTGCAAAGAGTGAAACTATACTGCAAAGTAATGGAAAATTAGAGCAAGTGTGAAAGTAACAAAGAAGTGGAAAAGGGGTGCAAAGTGTGAAACTAGAGTGTAAATAGCGGAATTAGTGTGCAAAGTTAGTGTGACACTGGAATTCACATTAGTGGAAAAATGGTTCAAAGTGTGAAACTGGAGTGTAAAATAGTTGAATAAGTGTGCAAAGTTTGAAACTAGCGTGCATATCAGTGGAAAAGTTGTGTAAAATGTAACTAGAGTGTAAATTGGTAGATCAGTTGTGCAAAGTGTAAAACTAGAGTGCCAAGTAGTGGAAAAGCGGTGCAAAGTATGAAAATAGAGTGCAAAGTAGTGGAATAATTGTGGAAAGTGTAAAACTATAGTGCAAAGTAGTGGAAAAGCGGTGCAAAGTATGAAAATAGAGTGCAAAGTAGTGGAATAATTGTGGAAAGTATAAAACTATAGTGCAAGGGAGTGGAAAAGCGGTGCAAAAGTAGTGGAAACATGGGGAAAAGCAGAAAACTAGATGTCAGATAGTGGAATAGTGGTGCAAATTGTGAAACTGGAGTGGAATGTAGTGGAATAGTGGTGCAAAGAGTGAAACTATACTGCAAAGTAATGGAAAATCAGAGCAAGTGTGAAAGTAACAAAGAAGTGGAAAAGGGGTGCAAAGTGTGAAACTAGAGTGTAAATAGCGGAATTAGTGTGCAAAGTTAGTGTGACACTGGAATTCAAATTAGTGGAAAAATGGTTCAAAGTGTGAAACTGGAGTGTAAAATAGTTGAATAAGTGTGCAAAGTTTGAAACTATCGTGCATATCTGTGGAAAAGTTGTGTAAAATGTAACTAGAGTGTAAATTGGTAGATCAGTTGTGCAAAGTGTAAAACTAGAGTGCCAAGTAGTGGAAAAGCGGTGCAAAGTATGAAAATAGAGTGCAAAGTAGTGGAATAATTGTGGAAAGTGTAAAACTATAGTGGAAAGTAGTGGAAAAGCGGTGCAAAGTATGAAAAAATAGAGTGCAAAGTAGTGGAATAATTGTGGAAAGTGTAAAACTATAGTGCAAAGGAGTGGAAAAGCGGTGCAAAGTATGAAAATAGAGGGTCAGTCAGTGGAATAGTGGTGCAAAGGGTGAAACTAGGGTGTAAAATAATGGAATAAGGGTGCAAAGTAGGAAACTGGCGTGTACATTGGAGGAAAGATAGTGCAAATTGTGAAACCGAACTTGAATGTAGTGGAATAGAGGTGCAAACTGTAAAACTACACTGCAAAGTAATGGAAAAATTAGTGCAAGTGTGAAACTTGAGTGCAAAGTAGTGGAAAATTGGTGCAAAGTGTGAAAATAGAATGTAAATAGCGAAATTAGTGGTGCAAAGTGTGACACTACAGTGCACATTAGTGGAAAATTGGTGCAAAGTGTGAAAATAGAATGTAAATAGCTAAATTAGTGGTGCATAGTGTGACACTAGCGTGCATATTAGTGGAAAAGTGGTGCAAAATGTAACTCGTGTGTACATTAGTAGATCAGTTGTGCAAAGTGTTAAACTAGAGTGCACATTAGTGGAAAAATTGCGCAGATTGTGACACTGAGGTGTAAACTAGTGGAATAAGTATGCAAAGTTTGAAACTAGCGTGCACATTAGTGGAAAAGTGGTAGCTAGTGTGTAAACCAGTAGATCAGTTCTGCAAAGCGTTAAACTAGAGTGCAAAATAGTGGGAAAACTGTGCAAAGTGTGAAAATAGAGTTCAAAGTAGTGGAAAAGCCGTTCAAAGTGTAAAACTAGAGTGCAAAGTAGTAGAAAAGTGGTACAGAGTATGAGAATAGAGTGCAAAGTAGTGGATTAATGGTGAAAATGTGAAACTGGAGTGTAAGTAGTGGAATTAGTGGTGCAAAGTGTGAGACTAGGGTGCAAAGTAGTGGAATAGTGGTGCATAGTGTGACACTAGAGTGTAAAATAGTGGAATAGTGGTGCAAAGTGTGAAACTGGAGTGGAATGTAGTGGAAAATTAGTGCAAAGTGTGAAACTCGAGTGCAAAGTAGTGGAATTGTAGTGCAAAGTGTGAAACTAGATTTGAATGTAGTGAAATAATGGTGCAAAGCGTGAACCAGAAGTGTAAAATAGACGAATAAGGGTGCAAAGTTTGAAACTATCGTGCACCTTGGTGGGAAAGTGGTGCAAAGTGTGAATTTTAAGTGGAAAGTAGTAGAATAGTAGTGCAAAAGTGTGAAACTAGAGTGCCAATAAGAGTGGAATAAGGGTGCAAAGTATTCAACTAGCGTGTACATTAGTGAAAAAGTAGTGACTAGCAGACTAGCCTGCAAAGTTTCAAAGTTTGAAACTCGAGTGTAAAGTAGTGTGAAATTGGTGCAAAGTGTGAAACTGGAGTGTAAAGTAGTAGATCAGTTGTGCAAAGTGTGAAATTATAGTGCAAAGTAGTGGAAAAGCGGTGCAGATGAACAATATTTTGCCACAGCTAAATACCAAATTGGCTCTGTTTGCTCTCTTGTTTCGTCGCAGTGTTGCAAGGGTAGAATGTTAAATGGTAGCTTGTCCCGTTATTAATTTATTGTGGCAGCAAGAGTAACAATGTTAATGTTCTGTTAATGTTTCACGCGATATCGTGCTAGCTATTCAACCGTAATTTCACAATAAACATTAGCATGCACATATAAAATATATGTATAAAACATTTACCTGAGAAGACCCTCGCAATGATCACCCATGATTCTTTGCGTGTTACCTTCAGTCTTTGGCCGACTTACTGCCATACACGCGAAATATATTCTGTACGGTGTTACAATTTTCATTTGGAATTTACAAAGCTTTTTCAAAGATTTTCTGTTTCATAGATGTACTACGAATTCTAAAAGCATAGCAATATGGCACAGTTGTTTTAATACGTACCAGTAGGACTATTTAAATTCTTTTCTCCTACATTTGTGACATAGTCGTTAGTTAATAATGAGTGAGATCAGCGTTATCCAATCATCAGGCGCCTCATTTTGAATAAGTGGGCAGTAGCAGTTGCTAGGTAACGTGAAGATGTGCGCGCATTATGGGCGTAAATTTTGTAGAGCTAATCACTTTTAAACATTTCAATTTGTATAGAAGCTGTTGGTCGTCATTTAAAAATTGTTATAGATATTTTCATAAACTAGGGTACACCTTTCTGCCTTTCACCTCCATCAGAACTAAAAGTAACACACTTGATAAATC
This sequence comes from Saccoglossus kowalevskii, assembly GCF_978046115.1. NCBI lineage: Eukaryota > Metazoa > Hemichordata > Enteropneusta > Harrimaniidae > Saccoglossus > Saccoglossus kowalevskii. The sequence goes on along the minus strand of NC_140650.1, from coordinate 9,936,512 downwards.
TTCTATCCGAAAGTAAATGAGGTCGGATCGCTTTCACGGAGACACATACAGCAACCCAATATGTTTGAGTGTATTGGAATTACCCGGTTAACACGCTGTAACTAATTATACACTTGGAGGTCGCTCTATCAATTTGTCCCTCAAAGGGATACAATTACTGAATAAAACACAGATCACTATGATTGGTTGTGTGAGGCAATAGTTTATTAACCCTCCGGGTAAAGTAACAGGCGAAGATGTTAAACCAAACATAGTGACATTCCATGCATATGTAATATTTCTGATAAATTCCGAAACATAATACAGAGCAATAAATTCGAAATGCACAAAGCTGAAATACGAAATTTGTTTGTCAAAACTTTAGTATTGTAACAGAGCAACATCAAAATGAATTATGGCTTAAATGAACTCAAATACGTATTCAAAGGACTTAATACTTCAAGAGTTTTTGGAATGCTACTTGCAAATAAGACATGTATAAAAGTGACTCATAATCATACTGTAAATGCAATGTAACCATGGACTGAAAACGTAGCACCACCTTAGTGAATAATGTACTATAAAATGCCAAAAGCCTGAGTTAAACAAAACAAGTGGGCAGTGAATGAACTACGAATCAAGGTAATACGTCCAGTTCGACATGGTACTATGAAGGATGGTGAAAATTAAGACTAGGGGGGTGTATAGAATCCATGCATCTATCAGACATGGTGCGGTCTGAGGTGATGCTCAAATAAATAGCATCAAGGGTCACAGGAGGTAAAAAACTCCAAAACAATCGGAAATTACCCGGTAATGGGACAATTACATAGTTACTTCGCTAATTAGTAGTTGACGATATGTAATATTGTGAAGGCAGTCAATGATCACAGATTAATTTTACATACCCACCACCATTTTACAATCCATTTATTTATATTAAAACTAACTTTGTCATCCTGAGCAATTAATTGTATTTTTTTAAATGAATGCAATGTAGATAAACTAGACCACATACTTGCTGAGATCCTATTCTACAATACCATACTGTATTGCTTAGTTGATTTGTTATAACCATGCAGGTTACTATGGTGTTGGAACTGGGGGTAATTTATGGAGTCGGTAGACACTCGATGAGGACGAATGGCAGAAGATAGATGGCAGTTGCTGTGGTAACTCAATGACAACTTTTGTAACAAATAATCAACTTCATAACAGGTCTGATGCTAACAGTAAATGGGTTCCAAATAGTTGCTGTGTAACTAATGTTACATACTTGAGTGATGATTCGCTGCTCGGTATTAATATAGTTAAAAAGTTATGGACTCGTCCGCAAATTGAAGGTAAATGGTCTGGACCAGTAAAGAATAGTTGCTGTGTTCAATCCACTATCCAGTTGGCGTCTGGAGAAATACTTGTAGTTAGTATGAATGGAAAACTATGGACAAGGCCAGGAGTTGAATGCAGCTGAACAAAGGTGGACGGCAGTGGTATCGTTTCTGGCGTGACAGTAAATAGCGATGGTAACACTATTGGTATTGGCACAACATGTGGTTTATTTGAGAGAGAAAATCTGTACAGTGAATGGGGAAGTGAAATATTGCAAATTACTAAAATATCCCCATTAAAATTTTAAAAAAAGCCATTTTAATTTCACATGCAAAAAAAGAAACTGAATGATCGTGTAACATTTCACGTAGACTAGCGCAGTCGAGGCCATTAATTTGTGTTTGTAGTTTAAATAAAGTAACAAAATCGCGAAATAAAGGTACGACTGGTTTATTCTGCGTGGCCCTCTATCGACACTGCAGGAACCCGTCGATTTTTCAACGGGTAATTATGTTAATGAGTATTCTAACTGACAATCATCCAATCACAACGTCTCTTCAACTAACCTCTAACCGAGAAGACGTCGGCTGATTGTAGCGGCCGATTTTTTTTTAAATTCTACAACTAGAAACTACATTAAAACCTACGTTTTACAGTTTATATGCTACATTCTAAGTCTATTTACGACGACTACGACAAACTCGAATTTCAACGTGCCGCCATGTAGGGTCTGCAGTGTGACCTTTACCATGTTGACCTCATTATGTACGTATTTCCGCGCCCACCTCATTATACTATGTGCATTCTTGAATATTTATTAGCAATGAATTTCCTGCAGAATAAACCAGTCGGGGTCATTTCGCGCTAACACCTCCATTTCGTGATTTTTTTTATTTTATTTAAACTACAAAAAACAATTAATCGCCCCGACTGTGCCAGTCTATATGTCACCCTGACACTTTTCTATTTTACTGCATATTTATTAGTGAGTTCTAAAGATAATAAAGCATATACATACATCGATTGTTATTTATCATGTTATTCTGTCTAAGTTTGCCTTTCTACATTGACCAGATACCTTGTTATGATGAATATTTGAGAATACTGCAAGTCAATATCAATCCAATTTGACGCTTGTTGTATTTTGAGTAGGATGCGCAAGGTCTGATATTTACTCACATTCGCCTTCCAGCTTATCATTTCATTTAGAAAGTGTGGGTGTTAAACCGATTGGCACTGACTAGAACAGCTCTGTAGATAAATATGAATTGATCGGAGTTGAACATTACTAGGATCAGCAAGTAACTACAAAAATGTCTCCAAAAAATGTCTAGGAAACTATCTGTCAAAACGGAAAAAAAGAACTTGTTGGTGCTTTGGCGAGCTGCGCTGATTTCCATTCTACTTTGCCTAGTCCAGCTGCATGTTTACTATAAATTATTTAAAAATATCTCTAACTTGCGTGATGTACTTCTGCTAAACATAATCCGCGTTTGATTATTTCAAAAACAATTGTGACAAATTAAGGCGTTGTTGCATTTATTTTTATAGGTTTCTATATTGATTAATACATTACAAAATTGTTATGACGGTGTCACTCTCTTAATGAAATCTAATAGGAATTTAGTGTTATTAAAAGTCACATTTATTTCTTGATATGTATGTTTGAAACGTACAAAGAATATGCTGACAAATGTATGTTGCATATATAATAGAATTGTTTTGTTTTTAATTTTGAAAAACTAACAGCATTTACTCCAAGTGCCGGATCATTGCTTGAGCCTTTAATCAAACAATATAATGCATTTATTGGATATAAAATGCTTGAAAAGGGATGTAAAATGTTTTTTCTGATAGTACGAACCACAACATCTTAGTATATAGTATAACTCTTTACAAACATAAATTAAAGCTATAGAGCAGCTTTTTCGGGTCCAAGTGTGAAAGGTGGTTATTATGGGGTGAGAAATCAATATTTGCCATGTTCATATCACATTATCTTTTTTTATTATTTTTCCGCTATTTAGTAATATTTATACTTTTATTTCATTATTAGGATATTCTATTGTCATTATTTGATAATAATTCTTATATTATTTTATCATTATTACATTATTATTTGACCACGTTTTCATTATGCGCGATGTGTTTTATATGAACAATGGTTCTGCATATTTGAATAAATATTTTAATTAAGTCATTCCTATTGAGGTAGTCAAGCATATTTTCATATTCCAAGGATTGTAAGTGAAGAAAACGTTCCTTCTTTAAAAGTTTTGTCTCTTTCGTAGATTGGAATAACTTAATGTCATTTGCTATTGAGTTTTTTTAATCAGCCTTGATTTCCATGAATTTGAATGCAGTTATATACCATTATAACATTACAAGAGACATTATGAATGTTCATTCATTCATTTGGCGAGTTATATCGTATGTGAACTGTTAGTATTGATAATATTGATAAGTGAAAGAAGACACTGAAACAAAATCTAGATGCATATACCGAATAACAGAACAAGTAAAATAGTTTTACCTAATCGTTGTTAGCACTACACAAATAGTACAACACATTGGTAGCCATTATAGAAAAAGGAGCAATTATACAAACATCAGTCTATAATACAGACAGTGTTGTTCTTAATAAACAACTCTGTACTCTAGTGAAATATCACCAATCAAACATAACCATGATCAAGTCACTAGTAACTAACCAATCCTTCAATGAAGACAAATTGAACTCCTTCGATCAACTGAAGGTAAATAATATTGGCCTCAAATTAAATAATATTCAGAAAATAAGTACCCATATAAATATAAAATTACTTTAAAAAATTACGTTTGGAAACAAGTCAGGAAACAGAAAACGGAAATACTGTGACTATCAAGGTGAATAATAATTCATATTATACATGGATTATGAATGATAGGATAATTTTAGTGAGATTATATAAAAGCAACTACTGCTTCGTGTAAAAGTGTTAAAGTAGTCAGCAAAAGAATGTCATAAACGAAAGTCCATAAGATCAGTACGATATAAGGATGAAGATTTTGAAATTTCAAACGACTTGATGATAAAATCAACAGTGTAACAAACATGTCACATAAATACAATGGAGACGATGAGCGCGCAAACAGGCACTAGTACATCATGTACAGAAATAAAAGAACACAACCAGGATAAACAACAGGTACAAAGGATCCAACAAGAGCTATTCAACACTGGAAAGTGTGAGAAATAAAGACAAACCCAAATCAAGCAAAGTGTGCCACAAAACGCCAACAAGACTTGCTACACTTAAAACACCAGTCACTACTATGTTAAAAGATTAACAATACGCCATCAAGATTACCACCACCTTACAGCACAATCGTCAGCTTTGGGAAATAAAACGACAACTGACGACTCAGAACTACCAGCAACTTTAACGGAAATGTACAAAAATGTCAAACGAATAGAGCAACAAAACTGCGAGATTGTCAGAAATGGTTACATGATAGAAGGAATGAATGGCCAACTGAATGTTATCAATGTTAGTTTAAGCCAACAATCTGAACAATTAACAAACATAAATTAACAAAATAGTGGATAGTGTTCAATCTGACAACAACAAAATTAAAGCCATCGTCAGTGAAGAGAGAAACGCAGATATATCAAATATCGAAGAAACAGTGGGTAAATTAGAAAGAGTGTTTGGTGATCAATTAGCAAGTATTGCAAAAACCTTCGAGAATCTCTTACTATCAATGAACTACTGAAATACACTAACACAGGATTTTGATGATTCAACTGAGTATAGAAACGGAGTACAGGAATGTGTAGTAAGCCCAACATTGTTTATTGTATAGTAATGACCTTGTTAGAACCATTAAACCCAGCTATTTTAGACAAGCAGACATGTGGAACTATGGCAATAACAAAAAATGTGTTATAAATTGGATAGAGGTGCTGTTGATAAAAATACATCATAAATACCGTAACAAATGTTTGTCACTGGCACTAGGCCGGGAACAATTTGGCAATGTTTGGTCGAGCTATCATTCCCACAAATACAGTGCATTTACAAGTAGTAGTAGTATATATTTTTAATAACCTTATCACCATCAGAAATATATTATGCAGTGACCATCTACAGTGTCAAGCAAGGGATAAATATAATAATCATATTGATGATACACAGATCATAAAATAAACAAGGTATACAGTACTGTTGATTATTTCAATTAAATTATACTTAAACAAGATAGAGTTCAAATAACGTAAAGATGTGTCCCAAATATCTTGACTTTGAGATTGATAGTGGCTGAGCACAGAATGGGGATACGACGACAGTCAAACGTAGCTGGTTCCGGTGCGTGATATTACAAGCTCAAGTCTATCATATATCGTCAGTTTGGTAGTACGTACCTCATTGTCTGTAGTGCGTAGACCCAATAAGTGGCACTATTCAATAAAATATACAATGATGCGATAATACACAATACTGCTACATACAATTCTCAGAATTTCGTACAATTTTATCATAGATGTATGTACGTTATTATCCAGTCTAAGCACAAACAAACTTGTGCTTCATTGTAAATGTTACAATATATACATAAATTTAACAGTATAAATGATGTAAAAAATACAAGAATGTTGTACTCTATACAGACGAGCCCCTGGAGCACAGCTCGCTGAGTCTGTAAAGTTTTCCCCTGTAAAACGCTGGCTCCCAACACCACCAGGTTTGCAACCCTGCACGGTTTCGGTCAGAAGTAATGGAATTAATTTTCCTACAATAACCTGGCCCCAGCCTATAATTCCAAAACAAAAGAAAACTAATAATGACAAATTTCAATTTTTAATGGAAATAACAAACAAAACCTCAATTAAGCATGTCGCACAATTCATCTTCACGGCATTCCAACAACTTTTTAAAACTTTTTTTACTAAATAATTATATTTTATTTAAATTGATTAATATTTATGTTGCTATATACTGAAGAAATTTGTATTTCTAAAGATGCAATAAACAATTTATCATTATTATCACATAAAAATTGATATACATGTAATCCTTTTTATACCGGCTTTTGTGGGCATACCATGGTATGTCATATTTTGTACTTTTTATTGTATTTTGATCAGTGTGATGATCACACTGAATAAACTAAAAGTGTAATTTACAGTTTAAATTGAATCACAATACACAAACAAAGATGTCTATATAACACAAATTCAAATCAAGTTAGTTCCCTAAAAACTATGATGAAATCAATTTATTGTTATATAATAATGTTATGAAGTGAAGATATTCTGACCAGCCCTTGTCATAACATAACACAGCTGGTATCTGTTATATTTCCTTTTAAAATTCTACACAACACAATATCATCAATTGCAATTTGAAGAATTCATAAATTACTATTCATTCATTTTTTGTTTATTAACAAAAGTGCTATGGAAGTGATTGTTCATCTTGTTTTACAACTTAGCCTTGCTAGATTGCATCAGTGGACGAAGATATTTATTATAGGAGTCATGCACCTGGAAGTAAAACATTAGAGAAAAAGCATTTCAAATTACAACGTGTACACTGAATATACAGACATTATAGAGGATGAGCGTTATACTAACAACAGTCTCAATCAGTGGAGAATTCTTGGCCCAATCAAACATAGCTTGCTGGACACTATAGAGGAAACAAGCTATACTAATCTCGGTCTAATTTAGTGGAAAATTCTTGGCCCACACAAAGAAATCTTCAGAGACATTATAGAGAGCACACTTTATACTAACCTTGGTCTTATTGAGTGGAGAAATCTTGGTCCATTCATACAAACCTTCATAGACATTACGGAGGACACACGTTATACTAACCTTGGTCTTATTGAGTGGAGAAATCTTGGTCCATTCATACAAACCTTCATAGACATTACGGAGGACACACGTTATACTAACCTTGGTCTTATTGAGTGGAGAAATCTTGGTCCATTCATACAAACCTTCATAGACATTACGGAGGACACACGTTATACTAACCTTGGTCTTATTGAGTGGAGAAATCTTGGTCCATTCATACAAACCTTCATAGACATTACGGAGGACACACGTTATACTAACCTTGGTCTTATTGAGTGGAGAAATCTTGGTCCATTCATACAAACCTTCATAGACATTACGGAGGACACACGTTATACTAACCTTGGTCTTATTGAGTGGAGAAATCTTGGTCCATTCATACAAACCTTCATAGACATTATAAAAGGTACAAGTTATACTAACCTCGGTCTTATTGAGTGGAGAATTCTTGGCCCATTCATACAAACCTTCATAGACATTATAAAAGGTACGAGTTATACTAACCTAGGTTTCATTTAGTGGGGAATTCTTGGCCCATTCATACAAATCGTCATATAAATTATAAAATGCACACGTTATATTAACTTCGGTTGTACTAAGCCAGGTCTCATTTAGTGGAGAATTCTTGGCCCATTCATACAAACCGTCATATACATTATAAAAGGCACACGTTATACTAACCTAGGTTTCATTGAATGGAGAAATCTTGGTCCATTCTTACAAACCTTCATAGACATTATAGAGGACACACTTGACACTAACCTCGGTCTTATTGAGTGGAGAATTCTTGGCCCATTCATACATAGCTTCATAGACATTACCATCATATTTTCCAAGCTTAGAACACAATATCTCATCACGAAAGTCGAAAGCATCAACCAAAGCTACAGCATTAATACGGATTTTGTCTAAGAGTTTTCCCACAAGAGATTGCACCATGTCCAACTGGTTACCATTCATATAACCATCCTATAATAACATTGTCAATAAATTTCAATTATCCCCAATTAACGTTCGTTTCATTGTTTATTGCAATACTGTATAAATAACGATATATAAATTACTAGATCATTATGTGTGGACTTTGTATTTTAAGTTTTTGCATGATCTGATGTTTACTGTTCACTGGTCCCAAACTTGGGAACATTAGTTCACTCACCTGCAAGAAATCACCAGCATTTTGCCAAATACCATGCAAGGCATAAAACTGACACAATGACGTCAAAATATCACGTACAGCATCTGACATCTCAGTATCGTTTATATATTTCACAAACGTCTGCACCACATAAAAATGACAGTGTGCCTAGACAAACAATACAGACAATAGTCACGTGAAATAACACGATACAATTAATGGATGACTGGTTATGTGCACAGTATTTGTTTTTGTGATGTGCTCCCTCTGTAGCAGAAATTAGGTAAGGCTTTCGCTAAGATGGCGAGGAGTTGTACTGAAGTGTGGCTGTATTTAGTGGATGGTTTTGAGGTGAAGTACTATCTAGAGTTAGTGGTACTATCCTTGTTGGTATGGTTACCCTGTTTTACTGAAGACTAATGGGGCATGTGTTTGCAATGGGTTGATCTCTATTCATCACGAAATATAGCATTCTATGACACACAGTAATATGCTAATGAAGACACAACTAGTTTACAATGCAATAATATAATTGACATGAATAGTACACAGTTATACAATATTAGATGCATGACTGAATACATTAATGGCAGTCATATCAGTTCAGATAATGTGTTAATCGATGGTCATTAAATTGGTCATATTGGGTACTGGGAATATAACCCTCATGTACCCTCAAAGCATTCACTAATATTATGTCATCAGCTTTACATACTTACACTTGCAGCTTTTAATAGATACATGTGGCAATTATTCCATGCAACATGTTGTGGGTTGCCCTTGCCAATATTGGATTGCATCTTCTGTGCAGCCTCGATCACTAACCTGTACAAATTATACATTTATTTAATAACTGCAAAATTTTCCATCATTTCATATGTAAAAAATACTAGTTACAAAATGAATCATATAACATATCTTATTATCGAGATTCATTTATAAATAAGTATTTGTTTTAGGTAAAACCATGATCTAAATCACATGCTATAAGGTGGACAAATAATTCTATGTTGTGCATTTATTTAAAGTAATGATTAGAAAGCTAGTTGGGTTGGTTAAATTAGATTTAATTCATTTAATTTTGTGAATTGTGCCGATATTACTATATGATAAGGAAACTATGCTCCACAATTGTACGTTATTACATTTATTTACATTTCTGCTTAATACGAGTGCATGTGGTCGAAATCGTATCTATGTCCTTTACTTCAAATAATGCATTATCTAATCGATGAAAATACTACAGATGGATGTCATTATTAAAAGGTGTGTGATGTTTAGATTATCAACGTGTTATAGTATCACAGCTGAGCATATCTTGCTTTTTCGCTATAGATTCGGTCATGTGGAACCAAGGTGTCAACAAGTCTGTTACTTTTACTGTTCATAATTACAATGCCCCATCCCCAAGGCTAAATTCATATCCATAGTTTAAGTCAACACTTGGAAAATAAAGACTTGTATTAAAATGTGTATTGAAAAAGAAAAACGTTATTATGCCATGATGATATTGTGAGTACTAGGATGAATGCAACACATTTTTATTTAGAAAGAATTTCATTTTGTGGTTTCATATTTCACTGCTATCATATTAGAACATAATCTTCATAGATTCTCTCGAAGGTCTAGAAATGAGAACAAATTAGATTAACCTCATATAGAAACTTAATATAATTAAATAACATTGTATTTACTCTGTGGGCTAATGACCGTTATGCTTTTTTCCAATAAACAAAACATAATCTGTGCTGTGTGTGATTTATGTAGTCTCATATTTCTAACAATAAATAGTTTTACTTATTTTATTAAAAAAATGTTGTACGCTCTACATATACTTTGTATTGAGCACTTTTGTTTATCGAGTAATCGACTTTCGTATCTACTTTATATATATAAAAGACGAAATGTTTACATATTTGGTCTAAACATTACCTATGAGCTCTCTGCTCAAATGTCTTGTGTTGACATATATGTTTACATATTTGGTCTAAACATTACCTGCGAGTTCTCAGCTCAAATGTCTTATGTCACACATATATGTATACATATTTAGTCTAAACATTACCTGTAAGTTCTGTGCTCAAATGTCTTGTGTTGACATATATGTTTACATATTTTGTCTAAACATTACCTGCAAGTTCTCTGCTCCAATGTCTTATGTCACACATATATGTATACATATTTGGTCTAAACATTACCTATGAGTTCTCTGCTCAAATGTCTTGTGTTGACATATATGTTTACATATTTGGTCTATAAATTACCTGCGAGTTCTCTGCTCAAATGTCTTATGTTACACATATATGTTTACATATTTGGTCTAACAATTACCTGCGAGTTCTCTGCTCAAATGTCTTATGTTACACATATATGTTTACATATTTGGTCTAACAATTACCTGCGAGTTCTCTGCTCAAATGTCTTATGTTACACATATATGTATACATATTTAGTCTAAACATTACCTGCGAGCTCTGTGCTCAAATGCATCAGATAGTAATCCATGATCCAATAAGTCACTTTCATTCCTAGCAGGGCATTGACCTTTCTGACGTTGACTCAAATACAAAACAAATCTTGGAAGCTCCAAACCACGTTTTGCAGTAGTGGCACACTTCATTAAGTATCTGAAAATAAACAATAAATCATAATATGTATGTCAGTACTACTACGTACTGTTTCAGTAGCTTTTTTATCGATACATTCAGGACAGACACTGCAATTACCATATTCACTGTGTACATACGAATACTATGTACTGAGGAAATTGCCATTACTGCACAACACCTGTGCATTACAGAGGTACGAGGTAAATAGTCACCTAGCAGTTTGCAGCAACATAACTGTATTTTCTCCTTCAAAGGTACTGATGGGTGCTGTTAATGTGTACAATTCAGGAAATCCACTTGCTTGTGAATACCCATGTCCACCACATGACAAGCGACAAACTTCAATTCCTTCATTCCCAACATATGATGTGAAAGCTTTCAAACCAGCTGAGAGAGCATGTAACTAGAAAACCAAATAGAATTTTAGGTTAACAAAAAGAAATCTTGCTTAGTTATTGGAAATATTCATTGCCACCTCAATGAACTTATTCATTCAGACAGGTTTTGTGGAATATAACAAAAAACACACGAAGAAAGTAAGATGGTTATTTACATGTTGCTGGGATGATGTATACAAAGAAAATGTTTCATGCATGGCTAACACATTCACACTTCCTCATGTTTTATGTATCTCACTGTAAGATGAATAAAAATTCAAATTCTGATCAATAGCATACATCAGGCATGTCATTATTATTGTGTGATTATTGGCGATATAACAAATTGCATGCTGTTTCACACAATGTATATTAAGTACAGTAGAAACTCAGTGAGAGAGATACACCACACATGACGTATCAGCCAGTCTTCTCTCATTTAAACCAAGTACATGAGTCTCCCATATGACGTATCAGCCAGCATTTTCTCATTTCAATCAAGTACATGAATCTCTTATATGACGTATCAGCCAGCCTTCTCTCATTTCAACTAAGTACATGAATCTCTTATATGACGTATCAGCCAGCCTTCTCTCATTTCATCCAAGTACATGAACCTCTTATATGACGTATCAGTCAGCCTTCTCTCATTTCAATCAAGTACATGAATCTCTTATATGACGTATCAGCCAGCCTTCTCTCATTTCAATCAAGTACATGGATCTCTTATATGACATATCAGCCAGCCTTCTCTCATTTCATCCAAGTACATGAATCTCTTATATGACGTATCAGCCAGCCTTCTCACATTTCAACTAAGTACATGAACCTCTCATATGACGTATCAGCCAGCCTTCTCTCATTTCACCCAAGTACATGAACCTCTTATATGACGTATCAGCCAGCCTTCTCTTATTTCAATCAAGTAAATGAATCTCTTATATGACATATCAGCCAGCCTTCTCTCATTTCAACTAAGTACATGAATCTCTTATATGACGTATCAGCCAGCCTTCTCTCATTTCAATCAAGTACATGAATCTCTTATATGACGTATCAGCCAGCCTTCTCTCATTTCAATCAAGTACATGAACATCTTATATGACGTATCAGCCAGCCTTCTCTCATTTCACCCAAGTACATGAACCTCTTATATGACGTATCAGCCAGCCTTCTCTCATTTCAACTAAGTACATGAACATCTTATATGACGTATCAGCCAGCCTTCTCTCATTTCACCCAAGTACATGAACATCTTATATGACGTATCAGCCAGCCTTCTCTCATTTCAATCAAGTACATGAACATCTTATATGACGTATCAGCCAGCCTTCTCTCATTTCAACTAAGTACATGAATCTCTCATATGAGGCATCGGCCAGCCTTCTCTCATTATAACCAAGTACATGAATCTCTCATATGAGGCATCAGCCAGCTTTCTCTCATTTTAACCAATTACATGAATCTCTCATATGACGTATCATCTAGCCTTCTCTCATTTCATCCAAGTAGATAAATCTCTCATATGACGTATCATCCAAACTTTCTCTCATTTCAACCAAGTACATGAATCTCTCATATGACGTATCGTCCAAACCTCTCTTTTTAACCAAGTACATGATCTCTTATTTCAACCAATACATGATTGTTTCACCTCAGAAAGTGATTCCATATTGCCATCATTCATTTCATTTTGGACTTCAATATATCGACCTGTTATAACAAAACTAGTGAAGGTGAATGCATATGCTGCAGCCAAATATGGAAACAGTTTCAACTGCTGAGTTCGATAGTCTAAAATTTGTGGTTCCTTTACACTGCAAACAATAACACAACCAAGAGATTAGCAACTCTGTATATTATGCTACTTAGCATTTAATTATTATTATTATTATTATTATTATATTTATTATATTATTATAATAATTATTATCATATACCCTTTAATCTGTTCAGTTTGTCTTCTTACAGCACTATATCTTACAGCAATTGTGACAGCTTGCGATAACGAATAAGCGATATCACTGACAAGTGTGACACGCGCTTCAACCATAGTGCTGTATGTTAGTTTTGCATGTATAGGTTTAATATAAAATCCATCAGGTGAAACCTAGCAGGAAATATGAATAAATCTGACTATAAATCTGAAATTCTGCTCACACACATTATACACTCAAGTTACGCTGATCCAAAAAATTAAATGTGGACAAGTTAACGAAACTGCAAGAAAAAAAATAATGTATTGGCAAGCAACACGAACATGAGAGCACAGTGTCAGGTAATATAACTATCTGAATATTTTGTGTGGTTGAATATATTGCAGACATTATGTATCTCATGGACACCCACTGCCAACAAAATAAAATTGTTAATAACCTGTGAATATTTCATTAGCATATTCCTTCTTGGAATTCTGACATGATCAAATCCCAGGAAACCATTATCGAAGCTATGAAATCCAAGCTTCGGTCCAATATCACCAAGTGTTATACCTACAATATAATTATTAGACGTTTTTCTAGTTAAATGAGCATAATCAGGGTAGAGAAAATGGAAGCACCTTCACTCTTTCTGTTGTTGAGGTCTTAACAAGCTGTTCTGAATATCTTGTGAAAAGTTCTTCCAATTCAATTCAACGATTCAGGTCCCGATTTGTGACTTCATTAACATCATAATTTTAATATTTTGAGATAATGATATTACTGAAAATTGGCGATGTGGTGCGCCAACAATGTGCAGATAATTTCTTAAAACGTAATTGTGCTAAGCTTCATTTAAATCTGACAAGCTGTTCTCAGATAATGATTGGGGGGGCAAGAACAGTCATACCAATCAATTCAAAGTTATTGAATGTTGGATGAATCTATATGGGGTATATACCAACAATTGAAGTCCATAATATGCAAGATACACATCAAAATAGGAGGACACTCCGAATATAATACCTGAACATAATAAGCAAAACGAAGTTCATACCTGGCAAAGGTTGGTGGTTTTCCAGACTCCGTAACTGCACAATAAATGGATGTAATCCATAGCTTTTTCCGTTTGTGTATAACTGTGCCAAGACAACAGCATGTGTTGCAGTTTTTCCCACTAGCAAATACTACAATTATTAGATGTTGAGCGTGTCACGTCATGTGATGAAATGGTTAAATTAGTATCATTTACACGAAAGATGGATAACACTGTTAGACGCAATTTATACATCATATATTTTTCAGACAAATAAATGAAAAACATGGTACATTCATTTTTGCAAAATTCAATAAACTGTTTGGTATTTAAATGCTTGTTATTTGATTACTAACAGTTTCCAGGCCACCATTTTACTGTACTGTGTGCGCGTACGATTTTGTGTAAAAAAATTATTCATACTTGCAGTTTCCAGGTCACCATTTTTCTGTACAGTATGCGAGTGCAATTGTATAGACATTGTCTAATTCATAGTTACATATATACAGATTCCATGCCACCATTTTACTGTGCAGTGCGTGAGTACAAATGTAAGAACATTGTTTGATTCATACTTGCAGTTTCCAAGAAACCATGTTATGATACAATGTCTGAGTATAATTGTGTGGACATTATAAGATTCATACTTACTGTTTCCAGGCCACCATTTCAATGCTGATAATGTGGGAGTATGGAGAACAAATTCTTCGGTTTTAGGATCGTAAATTGCAGTTGTTTCCAAACCTCGAATGAAAGTACCTTTTTAACAGAAATAAGAGATAAATAACTGAGAAACTACCCAATCAAAGCAACTAACATATTATAAATAACTAAGTGACTGGTGCAATGTATTATAAACAACTAATAAGTGACTGATGCAATGTATTATAAATAACTAATAAGTGACTAATGCAATGTATTATAAATAACTAATAAGTAACTGATGCAATGTATTATAAATAACTAATAAGTGACTAATGCAATGTATTATAAATAACTAATAAGTGACTGATGCAATGTATTATAAATAATAAGTGACTGATGCAATGTATTATAAATAACTAATAAGTGACTGATGCAATGTATTATAAATAACTAATAAGTAACTGATGCAATGTATTATAAATAACTAATAAGTAACTGATGCAATGTATTATAAATAACTAATAAGTAACTGATGCAATGTATTATAAATAACTAATAAGTGACTGATGCAATGTATTATAAATAACTAATAAGTAACTGATGCAATGTATTATAAATAACTAATAAGTAACTGATGCAATGTATTATAAATAACTAATAAGTAACTGATGCAATGTATTATAAATAACTAATAAGTGACTGATGCAATGTATTATAAATAACTAATAAGTAACTGATGCAATGCATTATAAATAACTAATAAGTGACTGATGCAATGTATTAGTGTGATTTTGGCTTGCTAAAATCGATTTTGTAAAACGCCCTGAGCTTGGAGTCTAATCAGGATTCTGGCCGTCTTGCCTTCAGCCTATCACAGCTCGTTTATTTTGACCTATCACAGCTTTGTTTACCTACCACAGCTTTGTTTTTTGCCGGCCAATCAATGTCTTTTTGCACTCATCCCCTAGCGTCCCTTGCTAATTGCTTTCTTTTGTGTGCCTTTGTCTTAGTCATTCATGTATTTAGCCACGCTTAGTGAGCATCGTTTTGTTTTCAATCAATTGCTTTTATACAACTCATTATTTCATCTACTCGGCGTAATTGTTCGGCTTTCAACTACTAACATACGTTTACAATGGCACCAAGAGGTAAAGGACGTCGTCCTTGGAGAAATGCCCAACCACGTATCCAGCCTTATACTCGTCCAGTTACACGCTCGACCACACGGACGCCTGATGAAATAGTCTTGGAACAAAGAAGCATCGACGACACCACAGTACTACATAGACCTGCAGTACAGGAAGCTAACAACGCTGATTGCCTACCCGTTTCTCCTGCAGTGGTTGTTTCAGCCTCACCTCAACATGACCAACCAAGTACCAGCGGCACAGTTATAACTCCCGCGATATTTTCAGAACTCCAAACGGCAGTTACAAATCTTACAAACATCGTAAATGCTCAGCAACAACAGCGCCCTCACGACCATTGCTGTACTCACGTCAACGACCTGGCGACACACAGACAACAACATCAACATGGCGCAAGTGTGATTATACGCGAGCAACCATCCAATTTAATTTCTAACGAAACGCAATATGCCAACTCGAACATTCACTCCCATGAATCGCCCATCGAAAACAGTTTGCTTCATAGACAGGGAACTTTGTCAGAACAGATCCAACACGTTGAATTGGTCTCACCGGCTGTACATCGCGATATCATCGCAGGTAAGGACGTAAATCTTGCTTGCTTGCTAATTCCTGGTTATACATATAACTCCGGCCAACGTCATGTTATCGTGGGCGACGAAGCTCTTACTTTAAAACCATTTCAGGACAGTAGATTAACGAGGGCGCTTACTATTCAAGAGTTCATCATCGCATTTTCTGTTTACAAAAATGTTATGTGCCAAGTATACCCGACCCATCGCCAAGAACTAGATGCTTATGAACGCGACATTGTTGACATGTCAAGTCGTTTCGGGGGTCTGGCCTACTACGAATATCACCGTCAATTCGCAGCCAGGGCTGCAGCCTTACTTGTCAACCATAATATAAAGGTCGATTGGTCACGCCGTGATCCCATCTCTACACTTCTATTATCGCCGGAACAACAGTAACGGCTTGTAATGTTTGCAACAGCATGGCTCATTCTACCGATCCATGCCCGCAGCGTGCATCATCTTCTAAACGACCAGGCCAGGGCGTCCAGGGTTCAGTTTCTGCAGCACAGCATGCTACCCATGACAGAAATGGTCGTAAAAGAATTACACATAATGGAAAAGAAATTTGCAATAATTTTAATTCCTCCGTTGGTTGCAAAAGATCCAACTGCCCGTATTCACATATCTGTGCTGTATGCCACTCTGGGAACCATAATGCCACACAAGGTAATTGCGAACCAAAAGATGCTTTAAAGGCATGACTGCCTTGTTTTGCCGCAACCACGCCAATCAATTTTGACAATTTGAGCAAGGAACTTTCTTCACATCCTGACACTGTCTTTGTGGACTATCTGCTTTCAGGTGTTAAGGAAGGTTTCCATACAGGGGTGCAAGTGCTCCCCACGTGTCCTTTTATCTGTCGCAACCTTCTCTCTGCTCGTAGCCAACCGGACATTGTTTCAAAGCACATAGCAGCGGAAGTCAAGCAGGGCTACCTTATTGGTCCTTTTCCTTTGTCTCCTTTCCCTGTCTACCGTTGCAGTCCTATCGGCGTTGTTGATAAAAAGTATTCAGATAAAAAACGCTTAATCGTTGACTTGTCTGCCCCTCGCGGTAACACGGTGTCAACTAGTATTAACGATTTAATCGACAAGGATGAATACTCTCTGTCATATGTAAGAGTTGACAACGCCATCACGGCCATCCAACAAGCTGGCCACGGTGCCTTACTTTGCAAAACAGACATCGTTGATGCGTTTAAGCTTCTGCCCATCCATCCGTCACTTTGGCATTTATACGACATCAACTGGCAGGACAATTTTTATTTTTTCGTCCACCTCGCTTTTGGGTCTCGCTCCAGTCCAAAAATTTTTGATCAACTCTCAACTGCCATTTGCTGGATCGCTCATCATAACTACGGTATCAACAAAATGCTGCACCTACTGGATGATTTCCTTACAATCGATGCACCATCCCATGATGCTGAAAGAACAATGGCATTGTTAACGCTCATTTTTGGCCGCTTAGGAATCCCATTAGCCCCACATAAGACCGTAGGTCCTACTACTACTTTGGAGTTTCTTGGTATTGAACTTGATACCATCAAGATGGAGGCCCGTCTGCCACTGGTTAAGCTCAATCGCCTTCTTGATTTGCTTGATGAATTTCTCCTACGCAGATCCTGCACCAAGCGCCAGCTATTGAGTCTGCTTGGACACCTCAATTTCGCGTGCCGTGTAATCCCTCCGGGTCGTACTTTCATGTCACGACTTATCGAACTTTCGAAAGGCATTCAAAAACTCCACCACCACGTTAGCATTTCATCTGAAAGTAAACAGGACATTTGCATGTGGAAGGAATTTCTATCTGGGTGGAATGGCATTTCACTATTTCTCGACAAATACCTCACTCCTGCCCCAGATATGCAGTTATTTACAGATGCCAGTGGTATCGGCCATGGTGGGTATTTCCGGGGATACTGGTTCCATGAAAGATGGGCAACAAACCTTAGACTCGATCATGACAAGACTCTGTCTATCGCATTCCAGGAACTATATCCCATCGTTGTAGCTGCTTTGCTTTGGGGTCATCAATGGACTAGGAAGCGTATACTGTTCCACTGCGACAACATGGCTACTGTTCATATCGTCAATAAAGGTCGCTCTAAATCGCCATCCATTATGAAACTAATGCGACGTTTGGTGATTACTGCTGCATCCCATAGCTTCATGTTCTCTGCTGTTCATATACCTGGTAAATCTAATATAATTGCAGATGCTCTCTCTTGTTTTCAGACTACACGTTTCAGAGAAGCAGCACCATCAGCGCAAGCCATACCTTGCCAGATTCCCTCATTCGTGATGTTCGCTTGAACCAGGCAGTGGATACATGTCAAAGGGCATCACTTGGAATACGGACAGTCGGTTCCTATGCCACAGGTGTACGCACATGGTTGCGTTTTGCAGCCATGTTCAAGATCACAGGTCAGTCAACCACTTACCCGGTTATCTCCGAAAACATCTTGGTTTACTTCGTCACACATTGTGCCACATATTTGCATCTAAAATTCAGCACCATCAAGGTTTACCTTGCAGGAATACGCAATCATCACCTACTTGGCGGTCACTTAAATCCGCTTGTTACTAGCCATGGTTTGAATTTACTTCGCCTCCAATACGTACTGCGAGGTATTCGCTGTGTGCAAGGCTCTGCTACACGCCCAAGGCTGCCAATCACCTTTGACCTGTTAAAACGCCTGTGTTTGCTACTCCGTTCAGGCGTATATGGGCCTTACTTTGACCTATTGTTGGAAGCTGCTTTTCTGTTGGCATTTTTCGAATTCCTACGATGTAGCGAATTTACCTCGTTATCACAGTCTTTCAACCCACAAGTCGGTCTCTGCGTTAAGGACATTATGACGCTAGGTAACACACACTCAGTTGATGCCCTGGTTGTGACCATTAAATCATCAAAAACTGACCAGTTCCGACGTGGATTTGAACTTAGACTCTATCCAACTGGCTCTGCCTTTTGTCCAGTTTCGTCCCTACATCGCTTCCTTTTAGTTCGCCACAAGATGGGGGCAGCACCACACGAACCACTATTCATGCTTCCTGAAAGAATACCACTCAATCGTGCCCACTTCACCAACTCGCTTCGGTTTCTTCTCACTAGACTTGGCTTCAAAGCTCACCTCTTCGCGGGACACTCTTTTCGCATTGGAGCGGCCACTACTGCAGTGAGTGTGCATCTTCCATACCACCTTATTCAAACAATGGGCAGATGGTCAAACAACTGCTATCGCACATACATCAGAACACCGGAACAGTTGCTCCAGTCAGCTTCTAAGACACATGCTTCTGTCTGATTTTTCGAACGATGCTATCACCTGCGTCAAACCTGGCATTCTGCTGCGTGCATTTAGCGTTTAGCTTTTCGATTTCCTTTTTGCATCATGTGCACAATTCATTTTGCCTATGCTTTGCTGTTTACTTATTTTATTTCTGCATGTCTGCTCCCCCAGGCCGATGTACCAGTTGCATCCTCTGGGCCGAGCAGCATCAGCACCTGCTTTTTCACCTGGGCCGGCAGATGCCTGTCCTCCAGCTACCACCCCCCCCCCCAGGCTGACATTATGTCCTCTGGGTCGGGCGCTGTTCTCCTTTTTCTTTCTCGCTTTTCCACCTGGATCGACGGACACCTGACCTCCAGTTCCCGCTCCCCCAGGCCGACATATCACTATTTCCTCTGGGCCGAGCTCCCACTCCCCCAGGCCGACATATTGCTATGTCTTCTGGGCCAAGCCTTTCTTCTCACCTTCTTCATGGGGGTCCCTTCAGTCACAACTTTATGCCTCTCTCGGTTTGGGCTCTTGGACTTCATCCTACCCCCATTTCAGGGCTCGGCGGCCATCTTCTTGGTTACCTCCCATCTATCTTGGCTTCGCAGCAGGATCACCTTGACCCATCAAGGTCAAGACCTCGACCTACCTTGCGGGTGGGTCATGGCCTTGACCTCTGTAGTGTGACTGAAGGAGCCCCTTCCCAATTTTGTAGTTAGATTTTATATTGTAGTTTTATATTGTGTTATTTTTATTATATTGTGTTTTTGTGCTTCTGTATTTGATTAAGACTTGTATTTTACCATTGTCGTTTTTTCTATTAAATGCAAACTGTTCCTCTTACAAGTGTGTGGCGTGTTACAAATAAATAACTAATAAGGAACTGATGCAATGTATTATAAATAACTAATAAGTGACTGATGCAATGTATTATAAATAACTAATAAGTGACTAATGCAATGTATTATAAATAACTAATAAGTAACTGATGCAATGTATTATAAATAACTAATAAGTGACTGATGCAATGTATTATAAATAACTAATAAGTAACTGATGCAATGCATTATAAATAACTAATAAGTGACTGATGCTATGTAGTATAAACAACTAATAAGTAACTGATGCAATGTATTATAAATAACTAATAAGTGACTGATGCAATGTATTATAAATAACTAATAAGTAACTGATGCTATGTATTATAAATAACTAATAAGTAACTGATGCAATGTATTATAAAAAACTAATAAGTGACTGATGCAATGCATTATAAATAACTAATAAGTGACTGATGCAATGTATTATAAATAGCTAATAAGTGACTGATGCAATGTATTATAAATAACTAATAAGTGACTGATGCAATGTATTATAAATAGCTAATAAGTGACTGATGCAATGTATTATAAATAACTAATAAGTGACTGATGCAATGTATTATAAATAACTAATAAGTAACTGATGCAATGTATTATAAATAACTAATAAGTAACTGATGCAATGTATTATAAACAACTAATAAGTGACTGATACAATTTATTATAAATAACTAATAAGTGACTGATGCAATGTATTATAAATAACTAATAATTAACTGATGCAATGTCTTATAAATAACTAATAAGTGACTGATGCAATGTATTATAAATAACTAATAAGTGACTGATGCAATGTATTATAAATAACTAATGAGTGACTGATGCAATGTATTATAAATAAATAATAAGTGACTGATGCAATGTATTATAAATAACTAATACGTAACTGATGCAATGTATTATAAATAACTAATAAGTGACTGATGCAATGTATTATAAATAACTAATAAGTAACTGATGCAATGTATTATAAATAACTAATAAGTGACTGATGCAATGTATTATAAATAAATAATAAGTGACTGATGCAATGTATTATAAATAGCTAATAAGTGACTGATGCAATGTATTATAAATAACTAATAAGTGACTCATGCAATGTATTATAAATAACTAATAAGTGACTGATGCAATGTATTATAAATAACTAATACGTAACTGATGCAATGTATTATAAATAACCAATAAGTGACTGATGCAATGTATTATAAATAACTAATAAGTAACTGATGCAATGTATTATAAATAACTAATAAGTGACTGATGCAATGTATTATAATAACTAATAAGTGACTGATGCAATGTATTATAAATAGCTAATAAGTGACTGATGCAATGTATTATAAATAACTAATAAGTGACTGATGCAATGTATTATAAATAAATAATAAGTGACTGATGCAATTTATTATAAATAACTAACAAGTGACTGATGCATTTTATTATAAATAACTAATAAGTAACTGATGCAATGTATTATAAATAACTAATAAGTAACTGATGCAATGTATTATAAATAACTAATAAGTGACTGATGCAATGTATTATAAATAAATAATAAGTGACTGATGCAATTTATTATAAATAACTAATAAGTGACTGATGCAATGTATTATAAATAACTAATAAGTAACTGATGCAATGTATTATAAATAACTAATAAGTAACTGATGCAATGTATTATAAATAACTAATACGTAACTGATGCAATGTATTATAAAAAACTAATAAGTAACTGATGCAATGTATTATAAATAACTAATAGTAACTGATGCAATGTATTATAAATAACTAATAAGTAACTGATGCAAGGTATTATAAATAACTAATAAGTGACTGATGCAATTTATTATAAATAACTAATAAGTGACTGATGCAATGTATTATAAATAGCTAATAAGTGACTGATGCAATGTATTATAAATAACTAGTAAGTAACTGATGCAATGTATTATAAATAACTAATAAGTGACTAATGCAATGTATTATAAATAACTAATAAGTGACTGATGCAATGTATTATAAATAAATAATAAGTGACTGATGCAATTTATTATAAATAACTAATAAGTGACTGATGCAATGTATTATAAATAACTAATAAGTAACTGATGCAATGTATTATAAATAACTAATAAGTAACTGATGCAATGTATTATAAATAACTAATAAGTGACTGATGCAATGTATTATAAATAGCTAATAAGTGACTGATGCAATGTATTATAAATAACTAATAAGTGACTAATGCAATGTATTATAAATAACTAATAAGTAACTGATGCAATGTATTATAAATAACTAATAAGTGACTAATGCAATGTATTATAAATAAGTAACTGATGCAATGTATTATAAATAACTAATAAGTGACTAATGCAATGTATTATAAATAACTAATAAGTAACTGATGCAATGTATTATAAATAACTAATAAGTGACTGATGCAATGTATTATAAATAAATAATAAGTGACTGATGCAATTTATTATAAATAACTAATAAGTGACTGATGCAATGTATTATAAATAACTAATAAGTAACTGATGCAATGTATTATAAATAACTAATAAGTAACTGATGCAATGTATTATAAATAACTAATACGTAACTGATGCAATGTATTATAAAAAACTAATAAGTAACTGATGCAATGTATTATAAATAACTAATAGTAACTGATGCAATGTATTATAAATAACTAATAAGTAACTGATGCAATGTATTATAAATAACTAATAAGTAACTGATGCAATGTATTATAAATAACTAATAAGTGACTGATGCAATGTATTATAAATAACTAATAAGTGACTGATGCAATGTATTATAAATAACTAATAAGTAACTGATGCAATGTATTATAAATAACTAATAAGTGACTGATGCAATGTATTATAAATAACTAATAAGTGACTGATGTAATGTATTATAAATAACTAATAAGTGACTGATGCAATGTATTATAAATAAATAATAAGTGACTGATGCAATGTATTATAAATAACTAATACGTAACTGATGCAATGTATTATAAATAACTAATAAGTGACTGATGCAATGTATTTTAAATAACTAATAAGTAACTGATGCAATGTATTATAAACAAGTCATTGTCAATGACATGTCCCCGTTCCGTTCATATTTGAGTGACATATACATTCAAAGCAGATCATGACCGAAATGCACCTGCATATGTACAACACATTGTGCTAAATCTGAACAAAATCCATCCATGCATGACTGAGATCCGGTTCTGGAATTGTGAAAATATGTGATTTTGATGCATTTTCGGCCTTAAAATGGCCATCATTCCGCTATTGTTAAGCAGATCATGAAACAAATGCACATATCTATTTGTGACATGATGTACCATGTGTGTGTGAAGTTTGAACTTGATCAATCCAGACATGTCTTGGATACGGATCCAGAACTGAATTCTTTAACAAAATGGCCGCCAGTCGGCCATTTCGAATTTGATCCGAAAAAAAAAAAGACGTGCATCAAGGTCCTATTATGTTTAATGTATGTACCAAATTTGAACAAAATCCATCCATGCATAACTGAGATACGGGTCCGGAATGGTGAAAATGTGCGATTTCAATGCATTTTCGGCCTTAAAGCGGCCCCCATTTGGCTATCGTTAATGAGATCATGAAACAAATGCACATACATATTTGTGACATGATGTACCTTGTGTGTGTGAAGTTTGAACTTGATCAATCCAGACATGTCTCGGATACGGATCCAGAACTGAATTCTTTAAAACAAAATGGCCGCCAGTCGGCTATTTCGAACTTGATCCGAAAAAAAAATGACGTGCATCAAGGTCCTATTATGTTTAATGTATGTACCAAATTTGAATGAAATCCGTCCATGCATAACTGAGATCCGGGTCCGGAATGGTGAAAATGTGCGATTTCAATGCATTTTCGGCCTTAAAGCGACCGCCATTTGGCTATCGTTAATGAGATCATGAAACAAATGCACATACATATTTGTGACATGATGTACCTTGTGTGTGTGAAGTTTGAACTCGATCAATCCAAGCATGTCTCAGATACGGATCCAGAACTGAATTCTTTAAAACAAAATGGCCGCCAGTCGGCCATTTCGAACCCGATCCAAAAAAAAAAATGACGTGCATCAAGGTCCTATTATGTTTAATGTATGTACCAAATTTGAACAAAATCCGTCCATGCATAACTGAGATCCGGGTCCGGAATGGTGAAAATGTGCGATTTTGATGCATTTTCGGCCTTAAAATGGCCGCTATTCGGCTATCGTTAATGAGATCATGAAACAAATGCACATACATATTTGTGACATGATGTACCTTGTGTGTGTGAAGTTTGAACTTGATCAATCCAGACATGTCTCGGATACGGATCCAGAACTGAATTCTTTAAAACAAAATGGCCGCCAGTCGGCCATTTCGAACCCGATCCAAAAAAAAAATGACGTGCATCAAGGTCCTATTATGTTTAATGTATGTACCAAATTTGAACAAAATCCATCCATGCATAACTGAGATACGGGTCCGGAATGGTGAAAATGTGCGATTTTGATGCATTTTCGGCCTTAAAGCGGCCCCCATTTGGCTATCGTTAATGAGATCATGAAACAAATGCACATACATATTTGTGACATGATGTACCTTGTGTGTGTGAAGTTTGAACTTGATCAATCCAGACATGTCTCGGATACGGATCCAGAACTGAATTCTTTAAAACAAAATGGCCGCCAGTCGGCTATTTCGAACTTGATCCGAAAAAAAAATGACGTGCATCAAGGTCCTATTATGTTTAATGTATGTACCAAATTTGAATGAAATCCGTCCATGCATAACTGAGATCCGGGTCCGGAATGGTGAAAATGTGCGATTTCAATGCATTTTCGGCCTTAAAGCGACCGCCATTTGGCTATCGTTAATGAGATCATGAAACAAATGCACATACATATTTGTGACATGATGTACCTTGTGTGTGTGAAGTTTGAACTCGATCAATCCAAGCATGTCTCAGATACGGATCCAGAACTGAATTCTTTAAAACAAAATGGCCGCCAGTCGGCCATTTCGAACCCGATCCAAAAAAAAAATGACGTGCATCAAGGTCCTATTATGTTTAATGTATGTACCAAATTTGAACAAAATCCGTCCATGCATAACTGAGATCCGGGTCCGGAATGGTGAAAATGTGCGATTTTGATGCATTTTCGGCCTTAAAATGGCCGCTATTCGGCTATCGTTAATCGGATCATGAAAAAAATGCATGTGCATATGTCCCATATAAGGTGTGATGTATGAGTGAAGTTTGAACTTAATCGGTCCATGCATGTTCAAGATACAGGTGATCACGGACGCACGGACGCACGGACGCACGGACGCACGGACGCACGGACGCACACAGGGCAAAACATAAGTCCCCGTTTTCGGACTGCGTCCGAACGGGGACTAATAACTAATAAGTGACTGATGCAATGTATTATAAATAAATAATAAGTGACTGATGCAATGTATTATAAATAGCTAATAAGTAACTGATGCAATGTATTATAAATAACTAATAAGTGACTGATGCAATGTATTATAAATAACTAATAAGTGACTGATGCAATGTATTATAAATAACTAATACGTAACTGATGCAATGTATTATAAATAACTAATAAGTGACTGATGCAATGTATTATAAATAACTAATACGTAACTGATGCAATGTATTATAAATAACTAATAAGTGACTGATGCAATGTATTATAAATAGCTAATAAGTGACTGATGCAATGTATTATAAATAACTAATAAGTGACTGATGCAATGTATTATAAATAAATAATAAGTGACTGATGCAATTTATTATAAATAACTAATAAGTGACTGATGCATTTTATTATAAATAACTAATAAGTAACTGATGCAATGTATTATAAATAACTAATAAGTAACTGATGCAATGTATTATAAATAACTAATAAGTGACTGATGCAATGTATTATAAATAAATAATAAGTGACTGATGCAATTTATTATGAATAACTAATAAGTGACTGATGCAATGTATTATAAATAACTAATAAGTAACTGATGCAATGTATTATAAATAACTAATAAGTAACTGATGCAATGTATTATAAATAACTAATACGTAACTGATGCAATGTATTATAAAAAACTAATAAGTAACTGATGCAATGTATTATAAATAACTAATAGTAACTGATGCAATGTATTATAAATAACTAATAAGTAACTGATGCAAGGTATTATAAATAACTAATAAGTGACTGATGCAATTTATTATAAATAACTAATAAGTGACTGATGCAATGTATTATAAATAGCCAATAAGTGACTGATGCAATGTATTATAAATAACTAATAAGTGACTGATGCAATGTATTATAACTAATAAGTGACTGATGTAATGTATTATAAATAACTAATAAGTGACTGATGCAATGTATTATAAATAAATAATAAGTGACTGATGCAATGTATTATAAATAACTAATACGTAACTGATGCAATGTATTATAAATAACTAATAAGTGACTGATGCAATGTATTATAAATAACTAATAAGTAACTGATGCAATGTATTATAAATAACTAATAAGTGACTGATGCAATGTATTATAAATAAATAATAAGTGACTGATGCAATGTATTATAAATAGCTAATAAGTAACTGATGCAATGTATTATAAATAACTAATAAGTGACTGATGCAATGTATTATAAATAACTAATAAGTGACTGATGCAATGTATTATAAATAAATAATAAGTGACTGATGCAATTTATTATAAATAACTAATAAGTGACTGATGCAATGTATTATAAATAACTAATAAGTAACTGATGCAATGTATTATAAATAACTAATAAGTAACTGATGCAATGTATTATAAATAACTAATAAGTGACTGATGCAATGTATTATAAATAAATAATAAGTGACTGATGCAATTTATTATAAATAACTAATAAGTGACTGATGCAATGTATTATAAATAACTAATAAGTAACTGATGCAATGTATTATAAATAACTAATAAGTAACTGATGCAATGTATTATAAATAACTAATACGTAACTGATGCAATGTATTATAAATAACTAATAGTAACTGATGCAATGTATTATAAATAACTAATAAGTAACTGATGCAAGGTATTATAAATAACTAATAAGTGACTGATGCAATGTATTATAAATAACTAATAAGTGACTGATGCAATGTATTATAAATAACTAATAAGTAACTGATGCAATGTATTATAAATAACTAATAAGTAACTGATGCAATGTATAATAAATAACTAATAAGTGACTGATGCAAAGTGACTGATGCAATGTATTATAAATAGCTAATAAGTGACTGATGCAATGCATTATAAATAACTAATAAGTGACTGATGCAATGTATTATAAATAACTAATAAGTGACTGATGCAATGTATTATAAATAACTAATAAGTGACTGATGCAATGTATTATAAATAACTAATAAGTAACTGATGCAATGCATTATAAATAACTAATAAGTGACTGATGCAATGTATTATAAATAACTAATAAGTAACTGATGCAATGTATTATAAATAACTAATAAGTAGCTGATGCAATGTATTATAAATAACTAATAAGTAACTGATGTAATGTATTATAAATAACTAATAAGTGACTGATGCAATGTATTATAAATAACTAATAAGTGACTGATGCAATGTATTATAAATAACTAATAAGTAACTGATGCAATGTATTATAAATAACTAATAAGTGACTGATGCAATGTATTATAACTAATAAGTGACTGATGTAATGTATTATAAATAACTAATAAGTGACTGATGCAATGTATTATAACTAATAAGTGACTGATGTAATGTATTATAAATAACTAATAAGTGACTGATGCAATGTATTATAAATAAATAATAAGTGACTGATGCAATGTATTATAAATAACTAATACGTAACTGATGCAATGTATTATAAATAACTAATAAGTGACTGATGCAATGTATTATAAATAACTAATAAGTAACTGATGCAATGTATTATAAATAACTAATAAGTGACTGATGCAATGTATTATAAATAAATAATAAGCGACTGATGCAATGTATTATAAATAGCTAATAAGTAACTGATGCAATGTATTATAAATAACTAATAAGTGACTGATGCAATGTATTATAAATAACTAATAAGTGACTGATGCAATGTATTATAAATAACTAATACGTAACTGATGCAATGTATTATAAATAACTAATAAGTGACTGATGCAATGTATTATAAATAACTAATACGTAACTGATGCAATGTATTATAAATAACTAATAAGTGACTGATGCAATGTATTATAAATAACTAATAAGTAACTGATGCAATGTATTATAAATAACTAATAAGTGACTGACGCAATGTATTATAAATAATAAGTGACTCATGCAATGTATTATAAATAGCTAATAAGTGACTGATGCAATGTATTATAAATAACTAATAAGTGACTCATGCAATGTATTATAAATAACTAATAAGTGACTGATGCAATGTATTATAAATAACTAATACGTAACTGATACAATGTATTATAAATAACTAATAAGTGACTGATGCAATGTATTATAAATAACTAATAAGTAACTGATGCAATGTATTATAAATAACTAATAAGTGACTGATGCAATGTATTATAAATAACTAATAAGTGACTGATGCAATGTATTATAAATAGCTAATAAGTGACTGATGCAATGTATTATAAATAACTAATAAGTGACTGATGCAATGTATTATAAATAAATAATAAGTGACTGATGCAATTTATTATAAATAACTAATAAGTGACTGATGCAATGTATTATAAATAACTAATAAGTAACTGATGCAATGTATTATAAATAACTAATAAGTAACTGATGCAATGTATTATAAATAACTAATAAGTGACTGATGCAATGTATTATAAATAAATAATAAGTGACTGATGCAATTTATTATAAATAACTAATAAGTGACTGATGCAATGTATTATAAATAACTAATAAGTAACTGATGCAATGTATTATAAATAACTAATAAGTAACTGATGCAATGTATTATAAATAACTAATAAGTAACTGATGCAATGTATTATAAATAACTAATAAGTAACTGATGCAATGTATTATAAATAACTAATAAGTGACTGATGCAATGTATTATAAATAGCTAATAAGTGACTGATGCAATGTATTATAAATAACTAATAAATGACTAATGCAATGTATTATAAATAACTAATAAGTAACTGATGCAATGTATTATAAATAACTAATAAGTGACTAATGCAATGTATTATAAATAAGTAACTGATGCAATGTATTATAAATAACTAATAAGTGACTAATGCAATGTATTATAAATAACTAATAAGTAACTGATGCAATGTATTATAAATAACTAATAAGTGACTGATGCAATGTATTATAAATAAATAATAAGTGACTGATGCAATTTATTATAAATAACTAATAAGTGACTGATGCAATGTATTATAAATAACTAATAAGTAACTGATGCAATGTATTATAAATAACTAATAAGTAACTGATGCAATGTATTATAAATAACTAATACGTAACTGATGCAATGTATTATAAAAAACTAATAAGTAACTGATGCAATGTATTATAAATAACTAATAGTAACTGATGCAATGTATTATAAATAACTAATAAGTAACTGATGCAAGGTATTATAAATAACTAATAAGTGACTGATGCAATGCATTATAAATAACTAATAAGTGACTGATGCAATGTATTATAAATAGCTAATAAGTGACTGATGCAATGCATTATAAATAACTAATAAGTGACTGATGCAATGTATTATAAATAACTAATAAGTGACTGATGCAATGTATTATAAATAACTAATAAGTGACTGATGCAATGTATTATAAATAACTAATAAGTAACTGATGCAATGCATTATAAATAACTAATAAGTGACTGATGCAATGTATTATAAATAACTAATAAGTAACTGATGCAATGTATTATAAATAACTAATAAGTAACTGATGCAATGTATTATAAATAACTAATAAGTGACTGATGCAATGTATTATAAATAACTAATAAGTGACTGATGCAATGTATTATAAATAACTAATAAGTAACTGATGCAATGTATTATAAATAACTAATAAGTGACTGATGCAATGTATTATAAATAACTAATAAGTGACTGATGTAATGTATTATAATTAACTAATAAGTGACTGATGCAATGTATTATAAATAAATAATAAGTGACTGATGCAATGTATTATAAATAACTAATACGTAACTGATGCAATGTATTATAAATAACTAATAAGTGACTGATGCAATGTATTATAAATAACTAATAAGTAACTGATGCAATGTATTATAAACAAGTCATTGTCAATAACACGTCCCCGTTCCGTTCATATTTGAGTGACATATACATTCAAAGCAGATCATGACCGAAATGCACCTGCATATGTACAACACATTGTGCTAAATCTGAACAAAATCCATCCATGCATGACTGAGATCCGGTTCTGGAATTGTGAAAATATGTGATTTTGATGCATTTTCGGCCTTAAAATGGCCATCATTCCGCTATTGTTAAGCAGATCATGAAACAAATGCACATATCTATTTGTGACATGATGTACCATGTGTGTGTGAAGTTTGAACTTGATCAATCCAGACATGTCTTGGATACGGATCCAGAACTGAATTCTTTAACAAAATGGCCGCCAGTCGGCCATTTCGAATTTGATCCGAAAAAAAAAAAGACGTGCATCAAGGTCCTATTATGTTTAATGTATGTACCAAATTTGAACAAAATCCATCCATGCATAACTGAGATACGGGTCCGGAATGGTGAAAATGTGCGATTTCAATGCATTTTCGGCCTTAAAGCGGCCCCCATTTGGCTATCGTTAATGAGATCATGAAACAAATGCACATACATATTTGTGACATGATGTACCTTGTGTGTGTGAAGTTTGAACTTGATCAATCCAGACATGTCTCGGATACGGATCCAGAACTGAATTCTTTAAAACAAAATGGCCGCCAGTCGGCTATTTCGAACTTGATCCGAAAAAAAAAATGACGTGCATCAAGGTCCTATTATGTTTAATGTATGTACCAAATTTGAATGAAATCCGTCCATGCATAACTGAGATCCGGGTCCGGAATGGTGAAAATGTGCGATTTCAATGCATTTTCGGCCTTAAAGCGACCGCCATTTGGCTATCGTTAATGAGATCATGAAACAAATGCACATACATATTTGTGACATGATGTACCTTGTGTGTGTGAAGTTTGAACTCGATCAATCCAAGCATGTCTCAGATACGGATCCAGAACTGAATTCTTTAAAACAAAATGGCCGCCAGTCGGCCATTTCGAACCCGATCCAAAAAAAAAAATGACGTGCATCAAGGTCCTATTATGTTTAATGTATGTACCAAATTTGAACAAAATCCGTCCATGCATAACTGAGATCCGGGTCCGGAATGATGAAAATGTGCGATTTTGATGCATTTTCGGCCTTAAAATGGCCGCTATTCGGCTATCGTTAATGAGATCATGAAACAAATGCACATACATATTTGTGACATGATGTACCTTGTGTGTGTGAAGTTTGAACTTGATCAATCCAGACATGTCTCGGATACGGATCCAGAACTGAATTCTTTAAAACAAAATGGCCGCCAGTCGGCCATTTCGAACCCGATCCACACAAAAAAATGACGTGCATCAAGGTCCTATTATGTTTAATGTATGTACCAAATTTGAACAAAATCCGTCCATGCATAACTGAGATCCGGGTCCGGAATGGTGAAAATGTGCGATTTTGATGCATTTTCGGCCTTAAAATGGCCGCTATTCGGCTATCGTTAATCGGATCATGAAAAAAATGCATGTGCATATGTCCCATATAAGGTGTGATGTATGAGTGAAGTTTGAACTTAATCGGTCCATGCATGTTCAAGATACAGGTGATCACGGACGCACGGACGCACACAGGGCAAAACATAAGTCCCCGTTTTCGGACTGCGTCCGAACGGGGACTAATAACTAATAAGTGACTGGTGCAATGTATTATAAATAAATAATAAGTGACTGATGCAATGTATTATAAATAGCTAATAAGTAACTGATGCAATGTATTATAAATAACTAATAAGTGACTGATGCAATGTATTATAAATAACTAATAAGTGACTGATGCAATGTATTATAAATAACTAATACGTAACTGATGCAATGTATTATAAATAACTAATAAGTGACTGATGCAATGTATTATAAATAACTAATACGTAACTGATGCAATGTATTATAAATAACTAATAAGTGACTGATGCAATGTATTATAAATAGCTAATAAGTGACTGATGCAATGTATTATAAATAACTAACAAGTGACTGATGCAATGTATTATAAATAAATAATAAGTGACTGATGCAATTTATTATAAATAACTAATAAGTGACTGATGCATTTTATTATAAATAACTAATAAGTAACTGATGCAATGTATTATAAATAACTAATAAGTAACTGATGCAATGTATTATAAATAACTAATAAGTGACTGATGCAATGTATTATAAATAAATAATAAGTGACTGATGCAATTTATTATAAATAACTAATAAGTGACTGATGCAATGTATTATAAATAACTAATAAGTAACTGATGCAATGTATTATAAATAACTAATAAGTAACTGATGCAATGTATTATAAATAACTAATACGTAACTGATGCAATGTATTATAAAAAACTAATAAGTAACTGATGCAATGTATTATAAATAACTACATGTAATAGTAACTGATGCAATGTATTATAAATAACTAATAAGTAACTGATGCAAGGTATTATAAATAACTAATAAGTGACTGATGCAATTTATTATAAATAACTAATAAGTGACTGATGCAATGTATTATAAATAGCTAATAAGTGACTGATGCAATGTATTATAAATAACTAGTAAGTAACTGATGCAATGTATTATAAATAACTAATAAGTGACTAATGCAATGTATTATAAATAACTAATAAGTGACTGATGCAATGTATTATAAATAAATAATAAGTGACTGATGCAATTTATTATAAATAACTAATAAGTGACTGATGCAATGTATTATAAATAACTAATAAGTAACTGATGCAATGTATTATAAATAACTAATAAGTAACTGATGCAATGTATTATAAATAACTAATAAGTGACTGATGCAAAGTGACTGATGCAATGTATTATAAATAGCTAATAAGTGACTGATGCAATGCATTATAAATAACTAATAAGTGACTGATGCAATGTATTATAAATAACTAATAAGTGACTGATGCAATGTATTATAAATAACTAATAAGTGACTGATGCAATGTATTATAAATAACTAATAAGTAACTGATGCAATGCATTATAAATAACTAATAAGTGACTGATGCAATGTATTATAAATAACTAATAAGTAACTGATGCAATGTATTATAAATAACTAATAAGTAACTGATGCAATGTATTATAAATAACTAATAAGTAACTGATGTAATGTATTATAAATAACTAATAAGTGACTGATGCAATGTATTATAAATAACTAATAAGTGACTGATGCAATGTATTATAAATAACTAATAAGTAACTGATGCAATGTATTATAAATAACTAATAAGTGACTGATGCAATGTATTATAACTAATAAGTGACTGATGTAATGTATTATAAATAACTAATAAGTGACTGATGCAATGTATTATAAATAAATAATAAGTGACTGATGCAATGTATTATAAATAACTAATACGTAACTGATGCAATGTATTATAAATAACTAATAAGTGACTGATGCAATGTATTATAAATAACTAATAAGTAACTGATGCAATGTATTATAAATAACTAATAAGTGACTGATGCAATGTATTATAAATAAATAATAAGTGACTGATGCAATGTATTATAAATAGCTAATAAGTAACTGATGCAATGTATTATAAATAACTAATAAGTGACTGATGCAATGTATTATAAATAACTAATAAGTGACTGATGCAATGTATTATAAATAACTAATACGTAACTGATGCAATGTATTATAAATAACTAATAAGTGACTGATGCAATGTATTATAAATAACTAATACGTAACTGATGCAATGTATTATAAATAACTAATAAGTGACTGATGCAATGTATTATAACTAACTAATAAGTAACTGATGCAATGTATTATAAATAACTAATAAGTGACTGATGCAATGTATTATAAATAACTAATAAGTGACTGATGCAATGTATTATAAATAACTAATACGTAACTGATGCAATGTATTATAAATAACTAATAAGTGACTGATGCAATGTATTATAATTAACTAATAAGTAACTGATGCAATGTATTATAAATAACTAATAAGTGACTGATGCAATGTATTATAAATAAATAATAAGTGACTGATGCAATGTATTATAAATAGCTAATAAGTAACTGATGCAATGTATTATAAATAACTAATAAGTGACTGATGCAATGTATTATAAATAACTAATAAGTGACTGATGCAATGTATTATAAATAACTAATACGTAACTGATGCAATGTATTATAAATAACTAATAAGTGACTGATGCAATGTATTATAAATAACTAATACGTAACTGATGCAATGTATTATAAATAACTAATAAGTGACTGATGCAATGTATTATAAATAACTAATAAGTAACTGATGCAATGTATTATAAATAACTAATAAGTGACTGACGCAATGTATTATAAATAATAAGTGACTGATGCAATGTATTATAAATAGCTAATAAGTGACTGATGCAATGTATTATAAATAACTAATAAGTGACTGATGCAATGTATTATAAATAACTAATAAGTGACTGATGCAATGTATTATAAATAAATAATAAGTGACTGATGCAATTTATTATAAATAACTAATAAGTGACTGATGCAATGTATTATAAATAACTAATAAGTAACTGATGCAATGTATTATAAATAACTAATAAGTAACTGATGCAATGTATTATAAATAACTAATACGTAACTGATGCAATGTATTATAAAAAACTAATAAGTAACTGATGCAATGTATTATAAATAACTACATGTAATAGTAACTGATGCAATGTATTATAAATAACTAATAAGTAACTGATGCAAGGTATTATAAATAACTAATAAGTGACTGATGCAATTTATTATAAATAACTAATAAGTGACTGATGCAATGTATTATAAATAGCTAATAAGTGACTGATGCAATGTATTATAAATAACTAGTAAGTAACTGATGCAATGTATTATAAATAACTAATAAGTGACTAATGCAATGTATTATAAATAACTAATAAGTGACTGATGCAATGTATTATAAATAAATAATAAGTGACTGATGCAATTTATTATAAATAACTAATAAGTGACTGATGCAATGTATTATAAATAACTAATAAGTAACTGATGCAATGTATTATAAATAACTAATAAGTAACTGATGCAATGTATTATAAATAACTAATAAGTGACTGATGCAAAGTGACTGATGCAATGTATTATAAATAGCTAATAAGTGACTGATGCAATGCATTATAAATAACTAATAAGTGACTGATGCAATGTATTATAAATAACTAATAAGTGACTGATGCAATGTATTATAAATAACTAATAAGTGACTGATGCAATGTATTATAAATAACTAATAAGTAACTGATGCAATGCATTATAAATAACTAATAAGTGACTGATGCAATGTATTATAAATAACTAATAAGTAACTGATGCAATGTATTATAAATAACTAATAAGTAACTGATGCAATGTATTATAAATAACTAATAAGTAACTGATGTAATGTATTATAAATAACTAATAAGTGACTGATGCAATGTATTATAAATAACTAATAAGTGACTGATGCAATGTATTATAAATAACTAATAAGTAACTGATGCAATGTATTATAAATAACTAATAAGTGACTGATGCAATGTATTATAACTAATAAGTGACTGATGTAATGTATTATAAATAACTAATAAGTGACTGATGCAATGTATTATAAATAAATAATAAGTGACTGATGCAATGTATTATAAATAACTAATACGTAACTGATGCAATGTATTATAAATAACTAATAAGTGACTGATGCAATGTATTATAAATAACTAATAAGTAACTGATGCAATGTATTATAAATAACTAATAAGTGACTGATGCAATGTATTATAAATAAATAATAAGTGACTGATGCAATGTATTATAAATAGCTAATAAGTAACTGA
The DNA here is from genome assembly GCF_978046115.1 of Saccoglossus kowalevskii. Classification (NCBI taxonomy): domain Eukaryota; kingdom Metazoa; phylum Hemichordata; class Enteropneusta; family Harrimaniidae; genus Saccoglossus; species Saccoglossus kowalevskii. The sequence continues at coordinate 9,899,368 of NC_140650.1, read as the reverse complement.
TGCAATGTATTATAAATAACTAATAAGTGACTGATGCAATGTATTATAAATAACTAATAAGTGACTGATGCAATGTATTATAAATAACTAATACGTAACTGATGCAATGTATTATAAATAACTAATAAGTGACTGATGCAATGTATTATAAATAACTAATACGTAACTGATGCAATGTATTATAAATAACTAATAAGTGACTGATGCAATGTATTATAACTAACTAATAAGTAACTGATGCAATGTATTATAAATAACTAATAAGTGACTGATGCAATGTATTATAAATAACTAATAAGTGACTGATGCAATGTATTATAAATAACTAATACGTAACTGATGCAATGTATTATAAATAACTAATAAGTGACTGATGCAATGTATTATAATTAACTAATAAGTAACTGATGCAATGTATTATAAATAACTAATAAGTGACTGATGCAATGTATTATAAATAAATAATAAGTGACTGATGCAATGTATTATAAATAGCTAATAAGTAACTGATGCAATGTATTATAAATAACTAATAAGTGACTGATGCAATGTATTATAAATAACTAATAAGTGACTGATGCAATGTATTATAAATAACTAATACGTAACTGATGCAATGTATTATAAATAACTAATAAGTGACTGATGCAATGTATTATAAATAACTAATACGTAACTGATGCAATGTATTATAAATAACTAATAAGTGACTGATGCAATGTATTATAAATAACTAATAAGTAACTGATGCAATGTATTATAAATAACTAATAAGTGACTGACGCAATGTATTATAAATAATAAGTGACTGATGCAATGTATTATAAATAGCTAATAAGTGACTGATGCAATGTATTATAAATAACTAATAAGTGACTGATGCAATGTATTATAAATAACTAATAAGTGACTGATGCAATGTATTATAAATAACTAATAAGTGACTGATGCAATGTATTATAAATAACTAATAAGAAACTGATGCAATGTATTATAAATAACTAATAAGTGACTGGTGCAATGTATTATAAATAACTAATAAGTAACTGATGCAATGTATTATAAATAACTAATAAGTAACTGATGCAATGCATTATAAATAACTAATAAGTGACTAATGCAATGTATTATAAATAAGTAACTGATGCAATGTATTATAAATAACTAATAAGTGACTAATGCAATGTATTATAAATAACTAATAAGTAACTGATGCAATGTATTATAAATAACTAATAAGTGACTGATGCAATGTATTATAAATAAATAATAAGTGACTGATGCAATTTATTATAAATAACTAATAAGTGACTGATGCAATGTATTATAAATAACTAATAAGTAACTGATGCAATGTATTATAAATAACTAATAAGTAACTGATGCAATGTATTATAAATAACTAATACGTAACTGATGCAATGTATTATAAAAAACTAATAAGTAACTGATGCAATGTATTATAAATAACTAATAGTAACTGATGCAATGTATTATAAATAACTAATAAGTAACTGATGCAAGGTATTATAAATAACTAATAAGTGACTGATGCAATGCATTATAAATAACTAATAAGTGACTGATGCAATGTATTATAAATAGCTAATAAGTGACTGATGCAATGCATTATAAATAACTAATAAGTGACTGATGCAATGTATTATAAATAACTAATAAGTGACTGATGCAATGTATTATAAATAACTAATAAGTGACTGATGCAATGTATTATAAATAACTAATAAGTAACTGATGCAATGCATTATAAATAACTAATAAGTGACTGATGCAATGTATTATAAATAACTAATAAGTAACTGATGCAATGTATTATAAATAACTAATAAGTAACTGATGCAATGTATTATAAATAACTAATAAGTGACTGATGCAATGTATTATAAATAACTAATAAGTGACTGATGCAATGTATTATAAATAACTAATAAGTAACTGATGCAATGTATTATAAATAACTAATAAGTGACTGATGCAATGTATTATAAATAACTAATAAGTGACTGATGTAATGTATTATAATTAACTAATAAGTGACTGATGCAATGTATTATAAATAAATAATAAGTGACTGATGCAATGTATTATAAATAACTAATACGTAACTGATGCAATGTATTATAAATAACTAATAAGTGACTGATGCAATGTATTATAAATAACTAATAAGTAACTGATGCAATGTATTATAAACAAGTCATTGTCAATAACACGTCCCCGTTCCGTTCATATTTGAGTGACATATACATTCAAAGCAGATCATGACCGAAATGCACCTGCATATGTACAACACATTGTGCTAAATCTGAACAAAATCCATCCATGCATGACTGAGATCCGGTTCTGGAATTGTGAAAATATGTGATTTTGATGCATTTTCGGCCTTAAAATGGCCATCATTCCGCTATTGTTAAGCAGATCATGAAACAAATGCACATATCTATTTGTGACATGATGTACCATGTGTGTGTGAAGTTTGAACTTGATCAATCCAGACATGTCTTGGATACGGATCCAGAACTGAATTCTTTAACAAAATGGCCGCCAGTCGGCCATTTCGAATTTGATCCGAAAAAAAAAAAGACGTGCATCAAGGTCCTATTATGTTTAATGTATGTACCAAATTTGAACAAAATCCATCCATGCATAACTGAGATACGGGTCCGGAATGGTGAAAATGTGCGATTTCAATGCATTTTCGGCCTTAAAGCGGCCCCCATTTGGCTATCGTTAATGAGATCATGAAACAAATGCACATACATATTTGTGACATGATGTACCTTGTGTGTGTGAAGTTTGAACTTGATCAATCCAGACATGTCTCGGATACGGATCCAGAACTGAATTCTTTAAAACAAAATGGCCGCCAGTCGGCTATTTCGAACTTGATCCGAAAAAAAAAATGACGTGCATCAAGGTCCTATTATGTTTAATGTATGTACCAAATTTGAATGAAATCCGTCCATGCATAACTGAGATCCGGGTCCGGAATGGTGAAAATGTGCGATTTCAATGCATTTTCGGCCTTAAAGCGACCGCCATTTGGCTATCGTTAATGAGATCATGAAACAAATGCACATACATATTTGTGACATGATGTACCTTGTGTGTGTGAAGTTTGAACTCGATCAATCCAAGCATGTCTCAGATACGGATCCAGAACTGAATTCTTTAAAACAAAATGGCCGCCAGTCGGCCATTTCGAACCCGATCCAAAAAAAAAAATGACGTGCATCAAGGTCCTATTATGTTTAATGTATGTACCAAATTTGAACAAAATCCGTCCATGCATAACTGAGATCCGGGTCCGGAATGATGAAAATGTGCGATTTTGATGCATTTTCGGCCTTAAAATGGCCGCTATTCGGCTATCGTTAATGAGATCATGAAACAAATGCACATACATATTTGTGACATGATGTACCTTGTGTGTGTGAAGTTTGAACTTGATCAATCCAGACATGTCTCGGATACGGATCCAGAACTGAATTCTTTAAAACAAAATGGCCGCCAGTCGGCCATTTCGAACCCGATCCACACAAAAAAATGACGTGCATCAAGGTCCTATTATGTTTAATGTATGTACCAAATTTGAACAAAATCCGTCCATGCATAACTGAGATCCGGGTCCGGAATGGTGAAAATGTGCGATTTTGATGCATTTTCGGCCTTAAAATGGCCGCTATTCGGCTATCGTTAATCGGATCATGAAAAAAATGCATGTGCATATGTCCCATATAAGGTGTGATGTATGAGTGAAGTTTGAACTTAATCGGTCCATGCATGTTCAAGATACAGGTGATCACGGACGCACGGACGCACACAGGGCAAAACATAAGTCCCCGTTTTCGGACTGCGTCCGAACGGGGACTAATAACTAATAAGTGACTGGTGCAATGTATTATAAATAAATAATAAGTGACTGATGCAATGTATTATAAATAGCTAATAAGTAACTGATGCAATGTATTATAAATAACTAATAAGTGACTGATGCAATGTATTATAAATAACTAATAAGTGACTGATGCAATGTATTATAAATAACTAATACGTAACTGATGCAATGTATTATAAATAACTAATAAGTGACTGATGCAATGTATTATAAATAACTAATACGTAACTGATGCAATGTATTATAAATAACTAATAAGTGACTGATGCAATGTATTATAAATAGCTAATAAGTGACTGATGCAATGTATTATAAATAACTAACAAGTGACTGATGCAATGTATTATAAATAAATAATAAGTGACTGATGCAATTTATTATAAATAACTAATAAGTGACTGATGCATTTTATTATAAATAACTAATAAGTAACTGATGCAATGTATTATAAATAACTAATAAGTAACTGATGCAATGTATTATAAATAACTAATAAGTGACTGATGCAATGTATTATAAATAAATAATAAGTGACTGATGCAATTTATTATAAATAACTAATAAGTGACTGATGCAATGTATTATAAATAACTAATAAGTAACTGATGCAATGTATTATAAATAACTAATAAGTAACTGATGCAATGTATTATAAATAACTAATACGTAACTGATGCAATGTATTATAAAAAACTAATAAGTAACTGATGCAATGTATTATAAATAACTACATGTAATAGTAACTGATGCAATGTATTATAAATAACTAATAAGTAACTGATGCAAGGTATTATAAATAACTAATAAGTGACTGATGCAATTTATTATAAATAACTAATAAGTGACTGATGCAATGTATTATAAATAGCTAATAAGTGACTGATGCAATGTATTATAAATAACTAGTAAGTAACTGATGCAATGTATTATAAATAACTAATAAGTGACTAATGCAATGTATTATAAATAACTAATAAGTGACTGATGCAATGTATTATAAATAAATAATAAGTGACTGATGCAATTTATTATAAATAACTAATAAGTGACTGATGCAATGTATTATAAATAACTAATAAGTAACTGATGCAATGTATTATAAATAACTAATAAGTAACTGATGCAATGTATTATAAATAACTAATAAGTGACTGATGCAAAGTGACTGATGCAATGTATTATAAATAGCTAATAAGTGACTGATGCAATGCATTATAAATAACTAATAAGTGACTGATGCAATGTATTATAAATAACTAATAAGTGACTGATGCAATGTATTATAAATAACTAATAAGTGACTGATGCAATGTATTATAAATAACTAATAAGTAACTGATGCAATGCATTATAAATAACTAATAAGTGACTGATGCAATGTATTATAAATAACTAATAAGTAACTGATGCAATGTATTATAAATAACTAATAAGTAACTGATGCAATGTATTATAAATAACTAATAAGTAACTGATGTAATGTATTATAAATAACTAATAAGTGACTGATGCAATGTATTATAAATAACTAATAAGTGACTGATGCAATGTATTATAAATAACTAATAAGTAACTGATGCAATGTATTATAAATAACTAATAAGTGACTGATGCAATGTATTATAACTAATAAGTGACTGATGTAATGTATTATAAATAACTAATAAGTGACTGATGCAATGTATTATAAATAAATAATAAGTGACTGATGCAATGTATTATAAATAACTAATACGTAACTGATGCAATGTATTATAAATAACTAATAAGTGACTGATGCAATGTATTATAAATAACTAATAAGTAACTGATGCAATGTATTATAAATAACTAATAAGTGACTGATGCAATGTATTATAAATAAATAATAAGTGACTGATGCAATGTATTATAAATAGCTAATAAGTAACTGATGCAATGTATTATAAATAACTAATAAGTGACTGATGCAATGTATTATAAATAACTAATAAGTGACTGATGCAATGTATTATAAATAACTAATACGTAACTGATGCAATGTATTATAAATAACTAATAAGTGACTGATGCAATGTATTATAAATAACTAATACGTAACTGATGCAATGTATTATAAATAACTAATAAGTGACTGATGCAATGTATTATAACTAACTAATAAGTAACTGATGCAATGTATTATAAATAACTAATAAGTGACTGATGCAATGTATTATAAATAACTAATAAGTGACTGATGCAATGTATTATAAATAACTAATACGTAACTGATGCAATGTATTATAAATAACTAATAAGTGACTGATGCAATGTATTATAATTAACTAATAAGTAACTGATGCAATGTATTATAAATAACTAATAAGTGACTGATGCAATGTATTATAAATAAATAATAAGTGACTGATGCAATGTATTATAAATAGCTAATAAGTAACTGATGCAATGTATTATAAATAACTAATAAGTGACTGATGCAATGTATTATAAATAACTAATAAGTGACTGATGCAATGTATTATAAATAACTAATACGTAACTGATGCAATGTATTATAAATAACTAATAAGTGACTGATGCAATGTATTATAAATAACTAATACGTAACTGATGCAATGTATTATAAATAACTAATAAGTGACTGATGCAATGTATTATAAATAACTAATAAGTAACTGATGCAATGTATTATAAATAACTAATAAGTGACTGACGCAATGTATTATAAATAATAAGTGACTGATGCAATGTATTATAAATAGCTAATAAGTGACTGATGCAATGTATTATAAATAACTAATAAGTGACTGATGCAATGTATTATAAATAACTAATAAGTGACTGATGCAATGTATTATAAATAAATAATAAGTGACTGATGCAATTTATTATAAATAACTAATAAGTGACTGATGCAATGTATTATAAATAACTAATAAGTAACTGATGCAATGTATTATAAATAACTAATAAGTAACTGATGCAATGTATTATAAATAACTAATACGTAACTGATGCAATGTATTATAAAAAACTAATAAGTAACTGATGCAATGTATTATAAATAACTACATGTAATAGTAACTGATGCAATGTATTATAAATAACTAATAAGTAACTGATGCAAGGTATTATAAATAACTAATAAGTGACTGATGCAATTTATTATAAATAACTAATAAGTGACTGATGCAATGTATTATAAATAGCTAATAAGTGACTGATGCAATGTATTATAAATAACTAGTAAGTAACTGATGCAATGTATTATAAATAACTAATAAGTGACTAATGCAATGTATTATAAATAACTAATAAGTGACTGATGCAATGTATTATAAATAAATAATAAGTGACTGATGCAATTTATTATAAATAACTAATAAGTGACTGATGCAATGTATTATAAATAACTAATAAGTAACTGATGCAATGTATTATAAATAACTAATAAGTAACTGATGCAATGTATTATAAATAACTAATAAGTGACTGATGCAAAGTGACTGATGCAATGTATTATAAATAGCTAATAAGTGACTGATGCAATGCATTATAAATAACTAATAAGTGACTGATGCAATGTATTATAAATAACTAATAAGTGACTGATGCAATGTATTATAAATAACTAATAAGTGACTGATGCAATGTATTATAAATAACTAATAAGTAACTGATGCAATGCATTATAAATAACTAATAAGTGACTGATGCAATGTATTATAAATAACTAATAAGTAACTGATGCAATGTATTATAAATAACTAATAAGTAACTGATGCAATGTATTATAAATAACTAATAAGTAACTGATGTAATGTATTATAAATAACTAATAAGTGACTGATGCAATGTATTATAAATAACTAATAAGTGACTGATGCAATGTATTATAAATAACTAATAAGTAACTGATGCAATGTATTATAAATAACTAATAAGTGACTGATGCAATGTATTATAACTAATAAGTGACTGATGTAATGTATTATAAATAACTAATAAGTGACTGATGCAATGTATTATAAATAAATAATAAGTGACTGATGCAATGTATTATAAATAACTAATACGTAACTGATGCAATGTATTATAAATAACTAATAAGTGACTGATGCAATGTATTATAAATAACTAATAAGTAACTGATGCAATGTATTATAAATAACTAATAAGTGACTGATGCAATGTATTATAAATAAATAATAAGTGACTGATGCAATGTATTATAAATAGCTAATAAGTAACTGATGCAATGTATTATAAATAACTAATAAGTGACTGATGCAATGTATTATAAATAACTAATAAGTGACTGATGCAATGTATTATAAATAACTAATACGTAACTGATGCAATGTATTATAAATAACTAATAAGTGACTGATGCAATGTATTATAAATAACTAATACGTAACTGATGCAATGTATTATAAATAACTAATAAGTGACTGATGCAATGTATTATAACTAACTAATAAGTAACTGATGCAATGTATTATAAATAACTAATAAGTGACTGATGCAATGTATTATAAATAACTAATAAGTGACTGATGCAATGTATTATAAATAACTAATACGTAACTGATGCAATGTATTATAAATAACTAATAAGTGACTGATGCAATGTATTATAATTAACTAATAAGTAACTGATGCAATGTATTATAAATAACTAATAAGTGACTGATGCAATGTATTATAAATAAATAATAAGTGACTGATGCAATGTATTATAAATAGCTAATAAGTAACTGATGCAATGTATTATAAATAACTAATAAGTGACTGATGCAATGTATTATAAATAACTAATAAGTGACTGATGCAATGTATTATAAATAACTAATACGTAACTGATGCAATGTATTATAAATAACTAATAAGTGACTGATGCAATGTATTATAAATAACTAATACGTAACTGATGCAATGTATTATAAATAACTAATAAGTGACTGATGCAATGTATTATAAATAACTAATAAGTAACTGATGCAATGTATTATAAATAACTAATAAGTGACTGACGCAATGTATTATAAATAATAAGTGACTGATGCAATGTATTATAAATAGCTAATAAGTGACTGATGCAATGTATTATAAATAACTAATAAGTGACTGATGCAATGTATTATAAATAACTAATAAGTGACTGATGCAATGTATTATAAATAACTAATAAGTGACTGATGCAATGTATTATAAATAACTAATAAGAAACTGATGCAATGTATTATAAATAACTAATAAGTGACTGATGCAATGTATTATAAATAACTAATAAGTAACTGATGCAATGCATTATAAATAATAAGTGACTGATGCAATGTATTATAAATAAGTAATAAGTGACTGATGCAATGTATTATAAACAACTAATAAGTAACTGATGCAATGCATTATAAATAACTAATAAGTAACTGATGCAATGCATTATAAATAATAAGTGACTGATGCAATGCATTATAAATAACTAATAAGTGACTGATGCAATGTATTATAAATAAATAATAAGTAACTGATGCAATGTATTATAAACTAATAAGTAACTGATGCAATGTATTATAAATAACTAATAAGTGACTAATGCAATGTATTATAAATAAGTAATAAGTGACTGATGCAATGTATTATAAATAAGTAATAAGTAACTGATGCAATGTATTATAAACTAATAAGTAACTGATGCAATGTATTATAAATAACTAATAAGTGACTAATGCAATGTATTATAAATAAGTAATAAGTGACTGATGCAATGTATTATAAATAAGTAATAAGTAACTGATGCAATGTATTATAAATAACTAATAAGTAACTGATGCAATGTATTATAAATAACTAATAAGTGAATAATGCAATGTATTATAAATAACTAATAAGTAACTGATGCAATGTATTATAAATAACTAATAAGTAACTGATGCAATGTATTATGAATAACTAATAAGTAACTGATGCAATGTATTATAAATAACTAATAAGCAACTGATGCAATGTATTATAAATAACTAATAAGTGACTGATGCAATGTATTATAAATAACTAATGAGTGAGTGATGCAATGTATTATTAATAACTAATAAGTGACTGATACAATGTATTATAAATAACTAATAAGTGACTGATGCAATGTATTATAAATAGCTAATAAGTAACTGATGCAATGTATTATAAATAACTAATAAGTAACTGATGCAATGTATTATAAATAACTAATAAGTAACTGATGCAATGTATTATAAATAACTAATAAGTGACTGATGCAATGTATTATAAATAACTAATAAGTGACTGATGCAATGTATTATTAATAACTAATAAGTGACTGATACAATGTATTATAAATTACTCGTGTTGCAATGAATTGTGAATAACTTGCATCATTATGTTGCAGTGTGATAATAGTATTGGTTAATTACATTCATGAATTTTAATTAAATCCCATTACTAATATCTATTATTTCAGCTTAACTTGCTCAGCATTTGCAAACAATGCAACTGTATATCATTACCATAGATTTCATTTTGCTGGAAATTAGAGTTTTGTAATACATATCAATTGACAAAATTGTAAAAATTATTGTCAGCGAGTAAGCTGCCATGCTTATCCATCGCGCAACACTCGCTCGCTTTTTTTCTGGAAACTTTTTCTTACGATGGTGATCATAAAATGAATTTAAACTACATGCATAAACAGAAACAAAACATGTTGCCATAGTAGATGTTGTAAAATTACACGCCTTTTATATATGGTTTTCAAAACACGAGCGCGAAGTAAAACAGGTGTGTATGTATACACGTCACACATATATTACCGTGTCCTAATTCTGTCTGTGCATACGTTCCAAGTATTTTCAAATTCTCTGCTAACGGGAGCCAGTAGTTTCTCTGTTCCTCGTCACATTGGGCACTTAAAGCTGGTAGAAACATTCCATAATGTAAACCGAATCCATAGGTATCATATTGTGTAGCAGCACTGTAATAAATAATACACTGAAATAATGTATATTTGGTTATTTATAAACATGCATATATAATGTATAAACATGTACCAGTCATAATTGTAACATTACATGATATTACATTTGCACTCTGTACCAATGCATACAACTGACAACGTACTTACGATATGTACAATTGTTTTTCTTCCATATTAGTCAGTCTATGCTCTTTTATTTTTCTTGCTATAATAACTGCTTTTCTGACAGCATTACTGTATCTTTCATTCCGTGCCATGAAAGATATGTCCTTATGTTGAAGATCAGGGTCATTGATGGCCAACAATTCTGTAAATAGCAAGTCATTGTCAACGACATTGTCTCTGTCAGTATATATCGCAGAACAATGCTGGTATTTATAACTGTTTCATGATACACCAACACAGTTTGGACGCTGATTACATTTTATATTCAAATAAGCATTGACACTGAAACGAGAAGAGTACTCTGGTTGGTCCACAACTGAACAAAACAATAACATATAAGAAAATATGATTTAGAATTTCCAGAGAAATTATTTACCAATAGCAGACACAATGAAATGAATGATAACACACTTGGACAATTGCAAAATTGAACAAATGCATAAATACACAAGACAGAAATACAAAAAGGTTCAGTTTGTTATTGGATCTCTATTCAGTCGTGTATTAAACAATTGTGAATCATTGATAGATATACAGATGCCATACTTTATTTTGCACTAAAATTTAACTTCGCAACTTTAAAAGAACAAGATGACAACATAAAAACGTTCAAATGTATCAGTAACCCGCCTCAGTACGTCCAAGATGTAAAAAAATGGATTAGATTCTTCAAAATATATCCATATTTATTTATAATCTTCAATGAGGCAACATGTAAAATTACCTGACTTGGCCGATATGTTTACTTAAGTGACCATTATCATATATTTTATGATGTTGCGATTGGTTGAGACTCAGTCACATGACATTGAATATCAAAGAAAGCTTAGAAAGAACTTCTGTGTGCTGAGAGTATTGGAGAAAAATTCAAAATTACTTGTACTTGAGATATTGATGGAAAAGTTGAAAACTAATTATGCAAATCAGGTAATTAATAAGAACAGATGTAGGATGCAATGTAACAGACCATCCATGTACCAAGTTTCATTGAAATATGTTTAGAACCAAAAAATTATGAATAATAATATGAATATATTTTAACCCAAAATTGTCTATTGCCCTAGAGCATTTATGTACCAAGTCTTATTGAAATATGATCAGTATTTTAGATATCAGTGAAAAAGCCAAAAATTGACTAATCATTTTGTAAATTAGGTAATTAATATGCATGGATTTTTACCAAAAACTATCAAATCTGCACATTAGTTCAGAGCATCTAAGTACTAAGTTTCACCAAAATCCAATGAGTGGTTATTTATATATCAGTGGAACAGTCATGGAATAGCAAAAAATAACTAATTATGCAAATTAGGTGACTAATAAACACAAATATTTGCCAAAAACTAATCAGGTCTCTGCATACCCTACAGGATCTGTATATCAAGTTTCATTGAAATGTGATGATTAGCAGTTGAGATATGAGTGAAAAAGATGAAAATTAACAAATTATGCAAATTAGGGGATTAATATGCACACATATTTACCCCAAAACAATCAACCTCTGGGTAGTCCTTGAGTATCTATGTACCAAGTTTCATTGAAATGTGAAGATAATTACTCCTTGAAATATCAAAAGCTGAAAATTAATTAATTATGCAAATTAGATAATTAATATGTACTGATATTACCCTAAAAATTCAGGTCTATGCAGTGTCCTAAGACATATATGTACCAAGTTTTAATGAAATGTGATGATTAGTAGTTAAGATATCAGTGGAAAAGCCGAAAATATACTAATCATTATGCAAATTAGAATAATTAATATGCACATATTTCACTAAAAACTTATCAAATCTGCGCATGAGTTTAGCGCATATATGTGCCAATTTTCATCAAAGTCCAATGAGTAGTTATTGAGATATCAGTGGAACAGTCAAAGAACAGCTAACAATTAACTAATTACATATATCGTGCAAATTAAGTTAATTAATATGCATGGATTTTTACCAAAACCTAATCAAATCTGAGCATCTATGCACCAAGTTTCATCAAAAACAGATATATGGTTCTTGAGATATCGGTGGAGCAGTCGGACACACACACACACATACATGCATACAGACACACTAACTGCAAAGACTCACATTGTGTGCGAATGCACACGGGAGTCAAAAATGGATTTTACATTTTAAATACAAATGCAAGTTAAAATAATGTATTATTATACAAGTCAGAAATCCATCTTCTCCAACACAGAGCAATCTATTTATTATAATCATATTTAGCTATGAGGCTAAAAAAACACAAGTCATTTATAATCACCACAACGTCTTCGCCTTTCTGTCTTGTCTTTTCCACCATCCTTCAAGTAAGTGAGTTCTACGGGATTAAAAAGTGCAGCGTCTCTTTCCTTTTGTAGATCTGGATTTACTTTAACTGGGACAGGGTGGAAGGAGTCCATCGTGGTCGGTACTGCGCAGATACTGTCCAAGATATCATGGGAGTATATATATAGGTTAATAATGGTTCAATGGTCCACAGTCCAAGAGACTGATTCAATAGTTAGTAGCAATGGGCGAATTGTATCGCCCGAGTATATGTGTTATGTATTGCAAAAATCAAAGAATATTTATGAACTAATTAAAAAACTCATGTAACACAATTCCAGAAGACGTATATACCTACACACGAATTGGTAGCGTCACAAAATACATGCCCTTTAATCAGGGTCGTTTGTTCGACAAAGGGGTCGTGGCCCACAGGCGCTCGGAACGTTTCATGGGTAATAAAAAAATGACCTAAAGTGGGATCGGCATAGTCAGTCAGTCGCCGGTAAATTCCCCTACTACTCATATAATAACATGAGTGGTAGGTATATGAGTAGTAGGGGAATGTACCGGCGACTGACTAACTATGCTGATCCCACTTTAGGTCATTTTTTATTATCCAGGAAACGTTCCATGCGCCTGTGTCGTGGCCCACTCAAAGTTACCATGAAAAAACGAATTGGTATATACAAATTACAACAACAATACTTAAGACATTACCAATGAGGTTGAACAAATCGCGTAACAATGTAATTACAATAACGGTAATTAATCCAAGCTTACCAGTTGAACAGAACGATCATACAGTCACGCCAGGGTAAGGTGATGTGGGTCACGACGTCACTTCCGGTTTACTTCCTACTTTGCGTGTATAATGGCGGCCTCGAGCAGAGTTTTGTCACGAGAGCATTAAGTCCGTTTATGTGGTGCTACTGTTAAGATAAACCTTTTCATCATCTTTTTTCGTATAATTTCTGGAAGAATATATAGCTAGCTTTCGCATACCGATGTGAAACTAGTTTAATACTTTCATAATAGCTCTGTGTACAGGTCTGTGAATGTGGAGGCGCTCCTATTCACCGGGACCTTATCTGCGCCCCAATACACAGCCTGTGTTGGGGTGGCGTAAGAAGCCCAATGTAAATATCATCCCTACACATCCATGTACGCAGGGCTACTTTCATAACTGTGTTTTTTTGTCGATGGCATTTTCAAAATGTAAATAGTAATTTCACGCAAATGGCAGTATTTACCAAATCACTACCGTTCGTTTAATAGCCGTTTACGAAAAAAATAACCGCCTTTCATGTTATTTTTTGACATTTCTGCTGTCTTTAGTATGCTGTCCAAAAATACGAAGGCCCCCCCCCCCCCAAGGCGCCCCTTTTTAATTTGGTGTTTACGCTCATTCTTTGAGGCCTATTTTTGGAGGACATTACAACTTTGCCCTGCACGCAAAATAAGAGACAGCTCCGACAAATTAATTATAAATGTTCATTTTTTTTATAGAATCATGTCGAGACCGCGTGAGTCTAACACCCCGACGCCTAGGCAGGTGAAAAGAAGTAAGATGTCTGTACACCTATCTTGTAAAAAGTGACAACTTGTTGAAAACAGTCTGGTTGTTTGGATATTATATATATATATATAGCGGTACTACATGTGAACCTCTCTCATATTTGTTCATTTCGTGATATCTTTGATTCTCTAATTTTGATGAATATTTTTGTCATTTTTGGTAAAAAGTTGTATTTTCCATTTCTTGTTGAAAACCGCAAGTGTGATTGCTTTGATACTATGCATATTGGTACATCAGAGTGATATCTTCAATTATCTAATTTTGATGAATTCTCGTTGAAAACAGCAATTCTGATTGATATCTTTAATTGAAATGTGCATTGCTAACAGTGTAGCTATGTCAGCCGAGAGGCTGCTTGTTGTATTTTTAAAACATTTCTACCTGCGACCCTGGAAAATTGGGGAATATTCATGAAAACATGTAGTTGTATTTTTTTGTAAAGTCTATTTATGTATACAGGAGACATTAAACATAATGTATCATTTCATTGAAAAAATTTGCACCAGTGATATTTTAATTAAATATTCATTAATCCTTTCACCACCACTCAAACAATAGTCAGCAAGTTGGGTACACTTCCAGGAATATTATGAAGTGTTCAAGGTGTAACTTGCCCTCGACTCTTTAAGTTTCGTTTTGTGGGTGCAACTGAACTGCACAACCAGAAAATTTGATATACAGTACAAATGACAACCTGTTCATCACAAATCAGGGCGAAGTATGGCGAAATTTTGTCAACACATGAAACTTGCAAAACCAGGCTTTTGAATAGGACACCACTGGTTCTGTGATTAGTGCATTGACAAAATAAAATTCATAGTCTAGGACTAGGTTTTTCATTCATCTGTGAAAAGTCAACAAATATCAACACAAACTATGTTAGCAAAATTTGTTTAATACAAAATATAAAAGCAAATTATTGCAAAAAGATTTATTTAAACAATATATCTAGGACAGACTTTTCCCAAAGTACCTCTGCCTCCAACTGACTGCCAGTTAGTGTTATACTTATTTTGGCATAAAAACCGATAATTAGCCAGGTAGTTCGAAACTTTATATTATCTACAACAACATCAGTTATAATTATTGGCTTTTAAAAGAGGGTGTACATATGTTGTCAATTCTTGGTCTAAATAACCCAGTTCTGCAAAATCAAAATCTACAGACTTGAGCATCAAACAAGTTGTTCGGATCTGGTCTTAACCGTACTGGTATTGTGTCGCCAGTATCAATTTTCCTATAACCCAGGAATACTCTGAAACCATGACTTTAAAGAACAGTGCATGTATTGTTGGGCCCTGGTTATCATCTGATAACGTCAAATCAGAAAAGTCGCTAAATAGAGACTCTGGAGTGATTGTAATCTGAAGATACATTGCTAAGAGAACAACTCCAGGTCAGAAACTTCACCTGTGAAGTCCCACTTTCAAAAAAGTACATATTCTTTATTATCAATAAAAACCAGACAGTGTTCAAAGCAGGTTATCTTCATGTCATTTGACAATAACAATCTGTGATCTGACGTTTGTATCACTCATTCTTCACGGTTTGCATAATTATCGTTATCTGTTGTAAATTTTTTTTTGTTAGGTTCAATTTGATGACTTTGCAACATGAGATTGTCCATGTAATATTCTCATTGACTTCCAGAACTGTTACGGCAAATTCTGTAAATTCCTATAATAATAAAAAAAAATCAAAGAAAGCTTAGAAAGAACTCCCGTGTGCTGAGAGTTTGGAGACACATTAAAAATTAATTCAAAATTACTTATACTTGAGATATTGATGGAATAGCTGAAAACTAATTATGCAAATAAGGTAACTAATATGAACAGATTTAAGTGTAAAACTAAAGGTCTGCACAATGTACCAAGTTTCATTGAAATGTGATTAGAACCAAAAAAATAATTATATTTATATAATAATTATTAATTATTATGCTAATTAGAGAATTAATATGAACAGATTTTAACCTAAAATTAATCAGGCTGTCTATTGTCCTAGAGCATTTATGTACCAAGTTTTATTCAAATGCGATGATCAATACTTGAGATATCAGTATTAATTAATTATGTTAATTAGGTGATTAAGAAGCATAAATATTTACCAAAAACTAATATGGTGCATGGTCTGAGGTTCATTGAAATGTGATGGGTACTCTTTAAAAGTTTCATTGAAATCCAATGAGTGGTTTTTAGACATCAGTGCAACAGCCATAGAACAGCAAAAAATTAACTAATTATGCAAATTAGGTAATTAATAGGCACAATTATTTATCCCAAGATTAATCAGGTCTCTGCATAGTCCTAGAAAAAATGTCGCAAGTCTCATTGAAATGTGATGATTAGTACTTGAGATATCAGGTGAAAAGCTGAAAATTAACTAATTATGCTAATAAGGTAATTAATATGCACAAATATTTTACCCAAAAACTAATTAGGTCTCTGCACAGTCCTCAAGTAACTATGTACCAAGTTTCATTGAAACGTGATCATTACTACTCGAAATATCAAAAACTGAAAATTAATTAATTATGCAAATTAGGTACTTAATATGTACTGATATTACCCTAAAAACTATCAGGTCTGTGCAGTGTCATATGACACCTATGTACCAAGTTTTATTGAAATGTTATGATTAGTACTTGAGATATCAGTGGAAAAAACGAAAATTGATTAATCATTATGTAAATTAGGTAATTAATAATATTAACAGATTTTTACCCAAAACTAATCAAATCTGCGCATTAGTTCAGAGCATCCATGTGCCAAGTTTCATTGAAATCCAATGAGTGGTTCTTCAAAAATCAGTGGAACAGCTTAAAATCAGTTAATTATCATGCAAATTAGGTAATTAATATTCATAGATTTTTACCCCAAACTAATCAAATCTGCGCACTAGTTCAGAGCATCCATGTGACAAATTTCATCAAAATCCAATTAATGGTTCTTCAGATATCAGTGGAACAGTCTTGAAACAGCTAAAAATCAGCTAATTATCATGCAAATTAGGTAATTAATATTCATAAATTTTTACCAAAACCTAATCAACTCTGCGCATTATCCCAGAGTATCTATTTACAAAGTTTCACCAAAATGTGATTAGTGGTTCTTGAGATAACGGTGGAACAAAAAAAGTGACATACATACAGACAGGGTAACTGCAAAGACTCCCTTTTGTGCTTCGCACACGAGAGTCAAAAATCACTGTTAATTTATTCAAAGATGGGGTGTTAATTGTTGGATTGGGAGGGCATCCATTTTCAAAGTCAATCTATAAAATTGCCCTAGCATATCTGGGAGGAATAATTTCCTTTGTTTTTGGTGCTAGATGTACATTTTATAAAAATTTAATGAAGTAGGTCAACACCCCTTAATTGTGTCTAATACTCGGTAGTAAATGATTCACACAATGCAAATTACTGACCAAGATATGTATTTACAATTTCTTACCTTGTTGTACATAGCAGGTGGTTTATAAGCATTTATTGTCAATAAAGTTCTTGTTGATAGGTTGCCCAGAGTCAGATTAAATGCTGCATTTTGAGGTAACACTATGTATTGAGTTAAGAAATCAATATACTGGTAAATTATTTTGTACTTTAACAACTATGAAGTGCTATCGATACTTTTACAACATTTTGGATTGTGGATTGTGCCCAGAGTTTGAGTATGGATTAACGTAAAGCGACTGTACTGTCTAGAGGACACACCTTGAAGTATGCACATACCGTAATAAACTTATAATACATCATCCAGAGTCTGCGATGCTCAGAATCAAATAAATTGGCAATATTTATTGTTTTCAGGTTACAACTTTTATTTTTACATATTTAAACATGGTAGGCTATAATTTACCTGTGCAACACTGCAAAATTGTAGCTAAACAGTTACTTATGGTGATACAATGACAGATTTATAATAATAGAATCTAAATCTAAGCTTATTGTTCTTTATGTCAAGTTGAGTCATTATTAAACTGAAAGGATACTCTCCAGCATAGTGCATGTCATGGTGAGAGGAATCATTATCATATGAATTTAAGATGTTCCTGGTCTTCATATCAAACACTAGATGATATTTGAATGTGTTCACAGTTTTCCTCAAATCAGCTATGTAAGTGTTGGGTTAGCCACATTTCAATTCAGATAGAACCCTATCATTGGAATAGCCTAGAAAATAAACAGAAGATGTTAAATTAAAACATAACAGTTAATTTTCAACTGTTTAGTTCAAAACTGCAACAATTTCATAAACTGATACAACTATGATCATACAGCTTTCAGTTATAGCTTGTCACAACACATGCATCTGCCTTATAAACTCTGTAGTTGGACTATGCCAAAATGCACTATTTCACTAGGTATAAAAATTAATTCAATACATTACACAGCTCAACCTAAAACATTTAGTTTTTTACATTTTGTCTTATAAATGTTCTCATCTTTAATTATAATTCAATCACTCGTTTTATGCTAGTCCCAGGAATTGATGGTTGACAATATACAGATGTTTACAAACTTGGTAAATTGAAAGATTGAAACATTTCTGTACATTTTCAGATGCCACTAAACGAGCTAAGTACCTTAATTGGAAAGAACACATAGAACAAATTTGTGAAACTATATCACCTAAAATTGGTATTTTGTATAAAATTCATCATTTTGTCCCACGATCTATTCTTATCCTGCTTTACAATTCTTTTTTTACAACATACTACTTACTGTATTAAAATATGGGGTAACACCTACAAAACCTTTTTCGACAAAATTCCACTACTCCAGATAACTTTTTAAGATTTTCGTGCCCCCACTGCCCTCCTGTTTAAAAAACTAAATATTTAAGATATCTACCGGTATAAACTCAGTAAGTTCCACACCTGTTTGTTTTTTATCTTAATAAGAATTTGTTTGCCCATAATGTTGACCACTACTTGAAACCTTTTTCACTATGCAACTTGTCAAGCTACTAGTTCCAATTATTATATTCCAAGAATGAATATTACTACTAATCAACACAGTATCACCTATATAGCAGCAAACAACTGGAACTCACTTCCTGATTCCATAAAAATTATTAAAAGCAGATACATATTTAAAAATACGTTAAAACTGTATCTCATGAATGTGTCATGTTATTTTTAAAAGTCAGTATACAAGTATTTTCATTTATCTTTAATTAAGTTAAATGTGCTATGAATTTAATTAATAACATCAGTATTATGGGGCCATAGACTAGATTAGTTTGTATGAACTATATCTGTGGTCCTCACTAGAATTACTATTATTATTATTGTGTATATTATTTATTGTATATTTTCTGGTGAAATAAAAAACAACAATCATGCATAATATTTACCTATCTGTTGGTATGTCAATCACTATCTCTGTGGCACAACTACAACATCCTTTATGTAGAATAACGTATGCATCTAGTGAAAGTTGTTTTTCTTGTAGTCCAACTGGCCTAGCAGCGCCAAGTAATTCACCAAATAGATTTTTAATTCCCATAACAACACTATTTTATTTGTCCTATACAAAATGTACCCCCACTCTCAATGCAGCATGTTCAAGTGTGCTGCTTGACAATATAAATTTTACATTGATCATGTAAATATTATTAGGATTAAAATTATAATAAGATACTAATTTAGATTTATTTTTATCTAGGCTTCTGCTATTGTTGAAATAGATTCAGTCACAATGTGCACTATAGCTGCTACGTGTAAGTCATTCTAATTTTAGTGGGCAAAATAACTTTCACAGTTTCTGGTTGTTGTATTTCATTTTCAAGTATTTCTGTGACAAGTACAATTTTTCATATATTGTATTTTGACTAAACATGTTCATTTTTTTTTTGCAGAGTAAAAACATTTTGTAAAACCATGGAACGGGGTTTATAGTTCCATGGTAAAACCTACAAAGAGCTGAACACACAACTGTCTTTTTTTATTATGGCTCTTTTCATGGCATTGAGTGGCACTCTGACTGCTGTACAGCTGGACCAGTTACCACAGTTACAAAATATTGCTAAGAATGTTCCTGGCATGCAAGAGAATATAATAATGTATTGCACAACAATATATGTTGTCTGTGTTTGGATTCACAAAAGAGCAGTGCTCCCCAGGGATGTGCTGCACTAATTGTCTTTAAGTCAACTGCCATAATTTAAGTGCACCTCCAATATAATCATACCTGTGTTAAATTTGTAACACCTCTTTTACCTGGGTACTTTACCCCATGAAAAACTCCTGATAATTCGAATCCAATACTATATTTGCTCTAGAAGCACATATTTATATGTGTAAATAAATAAGTGTTTTGTCTATTGATGAGCTAATACAGTAAATGTGGTTCACAATTAGTAGGTCAAGTAAGATAAGACCAATTTAATGGGTAGTACTAGTAATTTTCAGTCTGTGAACAAAGATTTTTTTTAATTTTCAACAGATATTTGTCTGCATTGGTGTAAGGCTGAATTTCAATAGTGGTTTACATGTTATGTATAGTCATCTGTATTAACTACACTTTGCATATCAACACAAGTGCGGTTACAACCAGAACAAAGGTCACATGACCAATAATGGTACAAGTATTGATTTAAGGTAGAAGCCTACTCAGCATTTTTTGAGAAAGTTGGTCATAAATCGCATGTTCATTGGTTTATTACGTAAAATCGTGGAGCTATTGCCCCATAAAATAGCATTCTTTTGTGTGAACAGTGCCGTATTTTGAAAAACTTGTCCTAATATTTTTCAAAAATCGCTATTTTTAGAACAATTCCATAGAGCGCAATGTTAAGCAAAAATTGCATTTTTCAACACTTTTTAAAACCAAGGTTTTTAAAAAAATTCAGGAAAACAAAAAGTACCCCTCATTAACAATATTTTTTTTTTCAGCCTATGTCACCAGCCTACAATTTGACATATGGCATAATATCTCTGCCATAGGAATTTATCATAAAAGCACTATAATACTGCCAAAATAGCCACTATTCACTAAAATACAACCACATATATTTTCTTGAAAATTAACCTGGTGACCCCCAACTTTTTTTAAGTCAATATATTGCCTAGAAGTACAATTTATAAAAAATAGATAAATTCTGGGTATTTGAGTAGACTTCTACCTTGAGGGTTGGGAGGGTCAAGGTTTACACTTGAACAAGTGTCTACATTTGGACAACAGTAGTATTTCAAATCATTCTTTTGTTAGACTTTCATAATAAAATTTATTTTTATAGTGTATACATGTAATATAATCCCATTATAAAATTATATATATACATGTATATCACAAGAATGTTTGTTATATATAAACGTCCATTATCCATTCATTAATAAATTAATAATACCACACATTTGCATCAATCAATGTGCCTTTACTTTATAATCAGATTAGCATTAACTTATAAACGTGTTAGTATTCCAATTAATACAACAATTTCTTCTATACTAAATATATATAAATAAGTACATGTACACATGTCAATTTAAAGATGTTTTCTCAACATGGAAGAGGTCTGTATATCCATGGCCCCTGGTAACCTTTATTAGTCCCCAAATATCAAAAAAATTATTTTTAATCCCAAGGTTACAAGTTGTAATTGAACTGTATTTTTATCATAATGATGGTAATTAATAAAGATTGGAATCCTATGTGAAAATTGTCATTGTGTTATGATTTGTTTTTTACTTATACTAATATAATACAATGTTTGAGGCCACTTAAAGATTATTCGTTGTAAAGTGCTCCAAATATTTACAACTTTATTACTGAAAAAGTAAGATTTCTGACATAAATAATGAGATATTGATAGTTATGAATATTGTACTTGTATCAGAATCACTATCATTTGATAGTCCAGTTTTCAATCTTGACACGAGTAATGCCACTCTAGTTAGTAGGTCACATTTGTTGAATTTCTGAAATGGCGATGAATTCCTTTTAATCCATTACATGATTGTCCAAGGGTTTTCATAAATATCCTCAACTTCTGTAGTACTTGTGTACCTCTAAGTAAAACTTCTTCCGGAACTACATACGTGTGTCTACTGGATTTACAGTAGATGAAGAGTACTTCATTAAAATTGACACAGAACTACATACTGCATCTGCTGACCCTGTTTCACGACCCATGGCTTGTGTAAATTTATTTGGGCCTAGCCGGTGGATTAACGTCTTGACATTACATATTCCATACTTCTGTCTCAAATCATGTAAAAATACGAACAACAAAGAAATTTAGTTTTTGACAATGCAACAAAAGTAATTATTAATTAAATTAAAAGTTTCACTGTTTTTAAGAAAACCAACAAATTATCCGCAATCATGAGTTCAGATATAACATTTCCTAATATTGCTCTTCCGATTGCATAACAAAATACTATTGAAAACAAAATAAGGAAATCTTATCTAAATACGATTCTAAGATGGTCGTTATATTATCAGCTTTGGCTTTACGGCTTCCGAGCTTGATATAAAATGATAATCCAGCAGTCGAAAACTAAAACAGTGAATGACGGTCGTGCCTCCGCTTGTTTGCATTTCTGTGTTTATGTAAATGTGGTTCAGGGTTCAGTGCGCGGAGGAAGATGCGCAGTGACTGTGCGCACAAGTTGTGGTTACAGAGGTCCGTGGGGCCGATGGTAGAGAATGTCAATCTCCTTCCCAGAGGCCTTTGATAAGTAACGCGCATCGAACTGTGCGGAGTTCGGCACTTAGTTTGACCAGTTTGAAGTTGGCACGCAATAAGAGTACGCATTAGAAGCTGGCACGCAAGAAGAGCACGCCGGCGTTATTTGTAGTATACACCGGTGGTGTGACTAAAATAATCAAAATTGGGGTACATGATAGCCGAATTCTTTTTTGGAACGAATTTTCAACGAAAATACAACAAAGCCATACAAGTGCTAAACCCTGTACTTGGCTCGCGGTTTCATCAAGTAATAATGACCTCGTTTGTTTCCATTTTAAACTGCTTATTCAATATTTAAAAATGTTTACACATTATAAACCAATTGAAGACGAAAAAGTGGTCATATACGTTTCGATGCCCATGTACGGGCAATATATCACGTTTTTTGCACAACAAATGCGATGTTGTTTATAATTAAATCGGCTGCAGCCACTTCAAACACAAATTGGTTTTCTGATGTTATATGTCAAATGATGCAGAATTAATAGTAGATTAAAAAATGTATTAGTCTTTTTCTGGCACAATATGTTGTCACTCTATAACCACGCCCTTAACTTGGTCCATATTTCAACTTTTTTGCATAAATTGCGATAATATTTATAATAATCAAATCGGCTACAGCCACTCAAACACACATGTATTTTCTGATGTTATATGTCAATCAAGAGAGAACTAATAATGGATTAACAGTGCATTGGTCACTGTTAGTAGGAACAATATGTTGTCACTCTGTGGTCACGCCCTAAACTTGGCCTATATTTCACGTTTTTCGCACAAAAAACGCGATGTTATTTATAATCAAATCGACTGCAGTCACTTTAACACAAATTTATTTTTGAGTATTATATAATATCAGTCGAGAGAAAACAAAAGGTAGATTGAAAGTACATTAGTCACTGTCCGGCACAACGCGTCAAGTAAACTTCCTGTCCACAAAGTGTATACACTAAACCATGGAGTAGTATACTAACGTATCATAATTTATAATTCATCCAAGTCGGTTCAAAAGTGTAATGGCATACTCAATTTATATACTTTTATATACAAATCCATGTCTCGACCCTTCCCCATCACGATCGTCAGCTACATAATGGCCGCGATCAATAAGCGAAATATCGGAAATAAAATAGTCGACTTCCATTGCAATGCATTAAGGAATAACAACTACTGGTAGATTTTACCTATATATTCATTTTGTGATAAAACGCTGAGATGCAATTGTACACCTTGGTCAAACACGATCGCCAAACAGTGTGTTCGATATCGACAAAAACAGTGCAAGAAGTCGACTGTGAACAACAGAATAAAAATTATGCAGGTTTTCACTGGAAAACGCAACGAAATGGTATATACTTACCGCGGAATACGCACTTCAGTCAGCCATTATTTGCTCGCATTTAAAGTGTGATGACGTCATTCAGAACTCTTCGGGGTGTACGCCGTAAGATGGCATTTAAATTAGATGTCGAAAAACTATATTTTCGCTCGTACAGGGTAAATTTGCACAATTTTTGAATTGGTGTTCAGCATATTCTCATTTACCATAGCAAACATATAATTTCAGCAATTTGTAGATGGATTTAAATTACCAACAAAGCTTTAAAGCGGGAAAGTCGTCGCCTGCGCATGCGTCAGGTGGCCATAGCGTGTCATTGTTTACAAACAAACGGCTACCCATGAGCCTTTGCGTTTTCAGCGTGTGTTGTTATCATTGCTTGGGACTCAATTCCCGCGAGTGCGCAGGTGACGACCCTCCCGCTTTAAAATGCCGCTAATGACCATTTAATGTTGGGAAATGTTTCAATTTTGTGTTCGTTTGCACTTGTGTCTTTCGTGAGTTGACTTATGACCTCTTCATGCTTCAGGAGACAATACGATAATAAACTTTTTCGAACATTTAATGATGCGTCACGGTAATATAACAACATATGCCAACTTACCATGTAAATCTTCCAATTTTGCAATCGATTTTTATAACTTTGTAAGCTGTTTGTTTATCATTCTACGTTTTGATAGTGGTATAATCTGCTAATATAAGGGGCTTTTACAACTCTTTTACTTAGGTTTATTGTAAATTTAACTGCGGGTCAATATGACAATGACTTAGGTCAAATACATTACCAAACCCACCAACTTTTTAATTGCTTTCATATTGTTTTAGACTGTTTTAGAACATGTTACAGTCAGCTCATATGACACTCTGCTAATATACGGGGCTTTCACTTGCATTTTATACATATTTTCTACTTAATAACTTCCCGGTTAGATATGACATCAACTTAGTCAAACATACACGGAAATCTACCAACTTTGCACGCGCTTTGCGCAACTTTGCATGCCGTTTTAACTACTTACATCCATTGTGTGCCGACCTCGAAAACTTGTTAATTTAAAACACGTGCAAATTTTAATATATGTTATAACATAAAACTGAATGAAAAGTCAACTTATGGGTGGTTTAGTTTATGGAACGGTCAATTACTAACACATGGATTTGTACTATCGAATTTAAACACTACTTTGTTGATGACTAATGAATAGAAAGCGTAGCACAATGTAGGTCGGTACCCATTCATTAGAAGAATTAATTTTCTATATGTTCAAATAAACATACAGTTAACATGATTTAACAGTGGTATAGCTGTGATAGGTATTTTTGATGGTTAAAAACCTTTCACTTAGGTAACCGGGATTCGGTCGTTTCCACGCTAGGCTAACAAAAGACACACACAAGCTTCGTTCATGTTCCCCAAAACGATTCTCTGCCAAGTCCCTGGTTTTCACCCGAGACAGCATTAAATCCATCTTTATTTCTTGTCACCCCTTAACCAATTACAATCAGTATAAGAGACTCCAAGGCCTTGCCTTCCAACAAACAACCAATCACATGAAAGTTTTACACATCATAATCAATTAATTACTCGTCAAGCTGTCTAGAGAAAACATTTCTATACATTGTCAACGCTAACTAATATTGATGGGGTAATAATCTCGCACTAACATTCCACCAAGATACTACCTTAGTTTAAAATCGCAAACAACATTGGTTTAGAATTACAGCTACTGTCTTGTATCTTAAAAACTGCAGAGTCATAAGATGTTTTTGGTTGATTTCGACCAGCTCGCCATCTGGTCTTGTCATTAACCTTTATCAGTATATGTCATGGCAACCACTGTCAAACTGACTGAAATATGAATCATGATACAACCCCCTGTTTTACATTCTGCATGTTCTCCGAACATACCGTTCCAATACCAAGGATGTCATCACATTTATATTTCACACGTCAAATACATCAACAATTGTTAAGCAAGTAAAATACACTCTAATATAACAAAATACATAGTTTCAAATGAGTAAATACAATGATTACATATGGTAATTATAATTTCAAATAAAAAGCTATAAATTTAAACACTATACTGTTATGATTCTAAAATACAATAGTTATATATATTTAAATAAAAAGATTATGAGGTTAAATACATTGGTTATATTTTCGAATATCCTACTCTATCAAGGAGAGGTGCCAGCACTTCACTTGCTATCCCAATTATTCAGTATTGGGTTCCCTATCTACTGCATACTAATAATATCCCTGGGAATCTCGGTATATACTTCAGATAGACCTACCAATAATCTATAATGATTCCCTACCCCTTCCACAGCCATGCACTTACTATCTTTCCACTTTGGTATCTTAACGGCTTTGGGCAAAGGAACTACACGTTCTAAACCATGAAATTTGTATTTTAAATCACCCCATTCGATATTCAACACGGACGAAATTATAACACGTTCAACTGTTAAATTCTCGATCACGGGTCGCTTTGCAAAGGCCAAATGGCTCGGAGACACGTACAGGGTCATAACATTTACCAAGACATACAGCTTGTCATTGGATATCTCTAAAATTAACTTAGTACGGGGCAATTTAGGTGCACGATACATTATAGAGCGATTACGATAACACTTGCACAATCGAATAACCGCCAATATTAATAAGAATCCTGAACACATTAAAATCAGAATTAACGTTTCATTTCGAAGTTGGATCATGGAACTCTTCAAATCTCGCAAGGGGTGGTCCGTAATTAACTCGTCTACTGGCAAATATAACGTTTTAGCCCGGACCCTGGGAAGGGATGCAATCAATATGCTCAAAGTTCTCACCTTACAAACTGTATATACTGACAAAATCAGTGACCCTGTGCTTATAATAGCCAGAATGGTTTCCATTATAGTAATAGTTTTGACTTCCAAAAACGGTAAGGCAGGGGTTTCATCCGTAATGTCGCTAAATAATTTGTCTACTTTAGAATAATAAATTGGTTCCTTTTTCCTTAATAAATCTGCCGTTCTGTTTAAATCTACCACCAAACGTGCATCAGAACGTACAATTTCCTCGAAATTCCCTCTGTTAATGGTGATGTTAGGGAGTTGTACTCGCCACGGGTTTTCATACATCGATTCCCCCGTAATTTCTGTCAAATCATCTGGGTCATAAAAGGGTATTAAAAATGGCAAATTTACCGGATGCAGAAACGTGGGGGCCTCGTCTTCTGTGCAACTGGTTAACAATGGCGATATATAGAGATTGTCGGAATTTATAGCGCATCCACAGGGCAATTTAATTATACACATTGTACAACCTTCAATAGGCTCAGGGCTTTTATCCCCGCATGTTATTAACCATTTAGTATCATTGCTATTTACCAAAATATTCCCCTGTCCGATTTCGAGAATCTTAGGGTCGTATACTGGGTTGAGTATTAAATCTATTTTACATGTGTTATGAATTTCCTCTTTATTATCATAGAACAAGGCCTTCGTACACGACGACTTACGCATATTTATCATGGTAATCACAGAGGGACAATCTTTTACTGTCAGACCAGTACAAGACGAAATTTGGTCTGCACTCATTTCAATGTAGTAAGTTTCATCTTCATTAACCCCAAAATACTCTGCAACTGACGTTACCTTCGTGCGCCCGTTCTTTGCTGTATTATTGTCGAAATGCTGAGGTTTATCACCTAAATTATAAGGGAGGGGCATAGGCATGACTATCACTTTATACACTTCGAATATGTCGTTTTTTATAGTAATGGGGATTCCAACCTTTATGTACACATTATTGTCTGTACGCCGAAATGTCACTCTCGCATTATGGTAATAATAATTCAAATTCGTGTATGCTATATCAAAATTAGGATATTTCTTTCGTAGCTTCTTTCGCACTGCCCTTAAAGCATCCCCTAACACTCTCGGTCCTACCAACTGCAAAGGTAACCTTTCTTGTAATAACACGTCAATCGAACCCACCCTACGTTGTGTCTCCCTTTCAAGTAACTGTAACGCTTGTAGGCGTTGAATAGCATATCGAAACATTAAATGTGTGGATCGCCGTTCATAATTTAATTCTTTTTCTAACGCCTCTTGATTTAGTTCCATTCTGTTCAAGCGCTTTCTCCATTGCGATAAATCAGATACGATCGAATAAATGGCCTCATGATTTTCCTTAATCCCATTCAGAGCATTCCCTATTCTTTTATTCGTTGTGAAAACATATGAGTTTAAATCATCTTCGTACGCAACAATTTGATCTGTCATAACCTCGGTGGAACTTTCCAATGCCGCTACATGCCGTCTCAAAATATTTACGTCGTCCGACGTGGCCGTTCCGAATAAAGATTTCGATACCTTCCCTACAAAGTCTAATAATCCCCTTTTCTGCCGTTCATTTCCCAAATTCCTTTTCTCTATCTTTGGAAATAACACACGAATCGCTCGTTCATCTCTCGAAATATGATACATATAGAACTTATTCTGTTGTTCGACTAACTTCAAAGTTTCCCCGTATTCCTCACAAAACTTCGGAATGAGGTGAACTGTTTCGTTCGAACATAATGACTCATTCACACTCATCATAGGAATATCTAAATAAGGTATTGCGAACGTATGATGCCAGTACGTTAGGCTGTTATCGATGTTTGCTACCCGTTCAAACAATACTCCATAATTGGGGCGCAGAACATAATCTCTCATCTGCACAGACGGTTTCCATCGTACGACCAGTAATACACTAATAAATATCAACGCTATTCTCATCTTGACATCAATTTCTCGGGAGACGCACTATAAATTAGTAATGAAATGAAAAGAAAGGGATATGACACATGATAAATGAAAAATTCGTGGCCAATTCTCAATTTGCGTGGTCGAATGGTAGAATTAAGTACCCACCTAAAGCGTTTCCTATGTTCTCATCAAATTGTCCATGGCGTCACCGCCCGGCGTCTTCATGAAAGTGTAACCCCCAACACCAAACCCGTACGTAGCTATAGTGCGGACATAACACCTCCATGTAATTTAAACTTAGGCTTTATCATGGATCCTTTCCACGCTCCTTGAGAAATGATCTCGTATGAATGAATTCGTTAAGTATTGTCGTTAGTAATGACTGATGTGCGTCCCAGGGCCTAAATAACACTCGTCTTGTCACACACTAATCTCTTTTTAATATACTTCTAAACCATTAATCAACTTTTCCCGCCTTCTTTTATTCGCTCTTGTCGATCCCATAAGGGGTATCGGATGGTCTTCTAAAAATAATCTCGCCTGTTCGTTTAAATTCTCATAACATTCCCAAGAATTTTGATCTTTTGGGTACCCCACCCATTTAATAAGATACTCTTTTCTACCGTTCCTTAGCCTACCCTTAATAATCTTTTCGATACCAAAATATCCGCTATTCTTACTATTCATCTCTGCGTCTCTGGGCATACATACAATTCAATACCACAACAACAACAACAAAAAAACGGTAAGAAAAAAGATAGAAAAGCAAGCAATACATTACATTACTGAGCAATAGGGTTAGGGTTCTGGAAAAGAGTTCAACGTCTTGAGTTACACAGTGTCAGTTACAGTGTCCAACGAGCGGTTCTCTAAGCAATACACAGATAGCTAAAGTCAAAGTCTATAAGCGTCTCTTCTCTTGTCGCGTTATTCCGGGTCGTTCTTTGTCATCTTCTTGTCTTTAATGTCGCTCAATTCTTAATTATACAGTCCTATCCGGTACTGGTCCTTCCGAAGGGGTTCTGAAATCTTCATCTCTTCAGCGTTGTACATCGGTGCCATACTGGTAACGGTGTTAGTCGTCGAGCGTGGTTTCTGAGTCGTCTCTGCCATGGAGCTGTTAGTTCGGTTCACAAGAAAGACACCTCTTCGTCATTTCACTTTTCTTCACAGGATGATTTTTGTGTTGAACACAATGCCCAAGGGTTCTCCACCACGTGTGATAGGTATTTTTGATGGTTAAAAACCTTTCACTTAGGTAACCGGGATTCGGTCGTTTCCACGCTAGGCTAACAAAAGACACACACAAGCTTCGTTCATGTTCCCAAAACGATTCTCTGCCAAGTCCCTGGTTTTCACCCGAGACAGCATTAAATCCATCTTTATTTCTTGTCACCCCTTAACCAATTACAATCAGTATAAGAGACTCCAAGGCCTTTCCTTCCAACAAACAACCAATCACATGAAAGTTTTACACATCATAATCAATTAATTACTCGTCAAGCTGTCTAGAGAAAACATTTCTATACATTGTCAACGCTAACTAATATTGATGGGGTAATAATCTCGCACTAACATTCCACCAAGATACTACCTTAGTTTAAAATCGCAAACAACATTGGTTTAGAATTACAGCTACTGTCTTGTATCTTAAAAACTGCAGAGTCATAAGATGTTTTTGGTTGATTTCGACCAGCTCGCCATCTGGTCTTGTCATTAACCTTTATCAGTATATGTCATGGCAACCACTGTCAAACTGACTGAAATATGAATCATGATATAGCATTAAAGTGCAGAAAAAAACTGAAATTTTATGAGTAATTTGTAAACAAATACATTTTGTTATGCAACATAAAATAATAGAGTAATTTTCATTTGTTTCAAATTCAAAATATCACACGTGAGAAATTGTCATGTTCACATACATGTAATTTATTTCCAAACTTAGTGTACATCATTGCTCTTTGAGAATCTAGATATTAAACAAGCATTTTGGAATGTACAGTCCCCATTCTGTATTTATTAGTAAGACCATAAGCATATAAATTTGTGTTTTCTATAAAGTGTGTGTGAAGTAGATTATAACAGCAGAGAAAACCCGTATTTGCAAATTTAAGGTGACGCTCACCAACCACCCATAATGATTAAACTTTTCACAAAGTTTGAAATAACTTTTGAGTATTTGTTAAAATACCTGATTTTAAAACAACAAAAATCGTCGTCAGTCGGTCATCTTCGGCCTAATCACAAAATCATCACAAGAACACTAACTGGGTGTTAAGCATGTGCATGGTTTGAAGTGAAACAGCCAATTAATGTATGCCTGAAAGTCAGTTTTTTGTGTTCACAAAAAGAGATTTAGGCAAAGACTCAGTTGAACTAGGAGGCGCCACTTTAGTCCCTATCAGTCTGGAACATGTGAAATTAATCAGCTCAGCTCAACCACGCTGACGAAATAACCGCAAATCAAATTTAGGATTGGAATTGGAATTTGGAATGCAATGTACATCAGTTTGAATGTTCATTGCCAGCACACCTTTTGTCGTCACTATAATAGTATTTTATCAATCAATTTATTAGGTACTTCACTATACAAAAAAGGCATTCCTTCATGTTCAATGTACGCCCAATTAAGTCTTATTTGATCCACGTGCACTTCATGTTCACAGTATGAATGTGAACGACCAAGGCATATCAGAGATACAACATGCAATAGACACACAAAGTTTGAATGAAATACAAGCATGCACGACTTACCCGGCTCCAGAAAGTGCAAATTGTTCGATTTTGATGAATTCTTAGCAATTCTTAGTAAAAATACTGTTATTCGGCCATGTTTTAATTGGATTATGGAACATATGCATGTGTATATTTACGACTTGATAGGTCATTGCGTTCTGCAATGACCTATCAATAACTCATTTATATTTGAATAAAACTTTTTAACCGGGAAGTGAGAATTGCTCCATACTATATGAAATTATGCCAGAAGATGGATTTGGACCTTGCCACATCAACCATGGCATCTGCAGTTTGGGATTCGATGAGAACAGGTGAATTATTCCCTAAATGATATAAAATTATTTTCGAGAGAATGATAAAGAACTGAGTTGTTTACTTTGTGCTGAAAGGTCGGTCTGATCAATTTAAAACGCTGCCTGCTAATGGTGAGTGCACCCAAGACGTACCAAAATCAACGCGAAAATTAGTTTGGGCATACATGGTTGGACTGACAATACCATGAGTGGAAAATAATACATGATGTTCTGTAACTTTTAGCTGAAATTCTTATCAGACCATGCGTGACGTCATAACATTTAAATGTATCAGTGAATTTCAATAAGCAATTAAAATTCTATTATCGGATAAAGTTTGTGTGTAGTATGTGATTTTTGTGACTTATGAAGTAGCATGTACCATATACCTAATGCAAACAATGTAGTATTCTCAATATATTCAGAGATGACAACCACAATCGAATCTAGAAAATGTTCTTAGTAACTTAAGGTGTACTGATGAACACAGTCACCCTGATAAATCGACATTTGAGTGAAGCATTTCATCTAGCTTTAGTTTTTGAGCAACACATATGACCTTCATGACCTTCTTATTTATCTTATGTTACCACTGCGTCAAAGCATTTCGAGGCTAGTATAAGTGTGTTCCAAAACCGCGTTGAATGATGGGATTTCAGGTAGTCGAGGTAAAACATAAATTAGTCGTGACAAGTACCGACACACACCTCACCAAACAATGGACTCTTTGATCTACAATCAACAAATGTATATTTCGTTGAGCAAAAGGCACGTGTTTACATTTATCAAGAGAAATTAGATAAATTTATCAAGAGCCTGACATCGAGGCCCCAACATGTGCATTCGTCAATTAACCTTTGAAACTTTACATAAGGGTTGACATATCACATGAATACATACACGCCACGTATACATCACTTGATAACTTGAGGTACAGACTGCGTTTAACCATGTCTAAAACCAATGTGAAAACTAAGGTCCAAAATGCGTTTGACCAGTTCTGTGAAGGATATCGAACAAAAGACATGAAGATGATGTTAGATACTATGAGATCTGATGCTCAGTATTTGGCTCCAGAAGAAAAACTTGCAACTGGAAAAGAAGGTAAAATCCATAACTAAATTTTGCATGGGGTGTTGTTCTCCATCGAGCCGAAAAAAATGAAATCTAGACCCTCTGAAACAATGTATCTTGCATTTTGAGGGACAAATTTCGCCGACACAAAGGGTTTCAGCTTGACTTGGAGGTGACGCCCTCCCCAACATTTGTTCGGGGTGCGACTGCACCGCCCCCCTCTCCCCGGTGCCGCCGCCACTGATTACATAATCTTGAAAAGTTGAATTAGAGGTTAGTGACTGGAGTGACCTAGACAACAATGGGACCATCATCCAAGTACCTATAAAGATATAGTGAGATGTTCAGTGATATTGTATCTTCTTTTTTTGTCAATTTGTCAAATTTTGAACACTGCCTGTAAATTTGCATATCAACATCGTTTATTCATACCAACATAACCCCATAACATATGTGACATGGTGGTTTTCGACAGTGAAGGTAGAGGTGCTTGTTTGTCTAGTGTGGAGTATACGTGTAAGCACGTCTTTAAAATATAGAAATAGCATCATCGAAACGCAGACTAATTATTGCAGATTTGCTGAGTTGTTATAGTGATTTATATGGTAATGTGTTTTCTATATTTATTCATTACCTCAGACATTGCCAAGATCATAAAAAAATATCTTGAAAAGTACATTGATGTCAACATTGATGTACATGAAACTGGTTTAGCAAGTGAAGATGGACATGTTTACTCACTCGGTGCCTATCGCATACACAAAGCTGATGGTTCGGCTATTGAGACTGGTAAAACATTAACCATCTGGGATATGAAAGACGACCAGTGCTTGCTATATAGAAACATGTGGAATGGAGACAGCGCATAGATAAAGGATGCTGTGATCATGATGCCGTTGTCGGCAACTGAATTTAATTTACTCCTGAAAATTCCGCCTAAAATATAAGTCAATGCATTATTTTCCAAAGAGAAAGCTCTAATGCAATAAAATGATTACTTTGAAGAATGTGTCTTGTCAATATTATCTCACCCTTTCACTGATACCTGTCTATATATGACGCATTTGACAATCGTTTGTCTATTGTTGTGAGTTCATTGTCAGTCAGCGCTAACGACTGTGATTTGTATTAAATCTAATTCAGCACTAAACCACAAAACAAATACATATATATATATATATATATATATATATATATATATATATATATATATATATATATATATATATATATATATATATATATATATATATATATATATATATATATATATATATATATATATATATTACTGTAAATACGCTCAAAAACGCAAATGATTCTAACTTGTGAAATGTGAAGTAAAACCGTGGCAATGACTGTTTATGTAGCCCAGGTTATTTATTTTATCAGCTTGTGGGAATTGTTAAGAAGAGTTGGTTCAAGTTCAGGAATGGAAGAATAAACCGCGTATGGACTGCAATAGATGATTTTATTAAACGAACTATGAATGAATCATGAACGAACAAGACGAACCAAAAACGAACTGAAGAAGAGACGTTTCGTCTTCTATTTATATTATCAAAGTAAATATTGGTCTTGTTCATGAATGGTTACAATGAATATGGCCTTGTACATGATTGGTGAAAAGATAAAGGAGCTGATTGGTTGAAATTAAAACAATCCCATTGGCTGGCTAAATCTCAGTCAGAATCCTAAATTGTACTCAAGCTCAATTTTCCGACACAGCTGAACAAGTGAACCACAGTTCTGGGTGAAATAATCACTGAATTATAATAAATTGATTCATCTATATCTATTTACTTATTGCTTTCCTTCTTATGAAATTCAAGAACATTATCAGCAAGTTATATAACAAGAATTTCCCGGGAAAATATATACATCTCAAAAATCACAATTTATAAGACGACCACCGCCCTTTAAGTTATGTGAAATCGAACATAAAAATATGGCATGGCATGGAGCTATAAAAACAAATTAAATCGTACGATTGTTGCGACTGACGTTCGGTTCGTACCTTTCAAGCTAAACATACTGTAAAACATGTCGCGAGCATGTCTTTTTAGCGAATTTAGCGAGAGAACTGGTTCGCTAATTCAAGATGTCACTAATGACTTTATTATACATTCAAAATGGTCGTGCTGACATGATAGATACATTTTATTGAAAAGAAGTTTAGCACAAACAAATAAACGTTATCATTGGGGTCATTATTTCAATGAAAATAAATAAAGTGATACAGTAACTGATATATTATTACGGACATTTTTGAGTCCCAATATAAAAGGTCAATGTTCTGGATGTAACGTAGCAACGATACCCGCTTTTTCAAATCCCTGTTAAATCATTTTTTTATCATTGCAAACAAAATCAAATTACACTTGACCGTCTTTCTTTGTTTTAAGATGATAACTGTGCATATGTTTTTGCTAGCGACAGACAATTATAAAAAAAATAATTGTGAAAACAGGAAATCAACAAGGACAAGAGCGATTCGCTAAATCAACATTCGGTATTACGTCATTTTACCACAATTCGCTAAAATTGCATGTCGCTTTTTCAACATGTTTTACAGTATGAAAAAGTCTTCCTACATGCACAACTATTATACCCCCTCCAAAAATAACTTTCCTTTCATCTGTCTAAACCCCTTGTTTTAGTTTGAATCGTACAATTTATAAATATGATGTATAAAAATGCATTTGTTGCACCAAGAGTACTGACACTACAGTCAATATATCTGTAGTTTTGGATGTTATATGTACATATATACTATATATGGCAACCGTTAATGCATGTCAATGATGATCAACACAAACTTGTGCAATATTTTTTCAGTACTTTTTTTTCACAATAATTAACGCAAAACTATTTTTCTTAACTGATAAGTCAACATATGGAACGGGAATCAATGTTTTATTTTTCAATATATTGTGGCACTGTGTAAGTGTTATCATTGGTTTAAGTTCATGTGATGGCGCACCAACTTTAAGCCTATGAGAAATGTTTGTGTCAGACAACATTTGATTACTATAGTTGAGGCTGGTTTTTGATAGCAGGCAGTCGCCGCAAGTTTTGACTCAAACACATTGCATTTGCATATCTTTGATACAACGTAGCTTGTTCAGCATTACTATGCCGTCGGGTGATTATACAGGCAGGGTAATCAAAATCAGAACTACATGAACTTGAAACAGTGCGTCAAACATGCTACATAAAAAATCTTGTCAAACTCCCTGGGTTTAATCAGCAATCGTTCTCATATTCTTTGGCTGATATTGACATCCCGTCTTTTCCCCAGTGAATGAAAACTTAGATCTAAAACATTGAATTAAACTATCATATTAACCTCTCTACTGACGTCATCATTATTCATTTTGGACATAATTGTATGCAAATGTAATCATGGTTATTCACATCGCCATCTGTTGAACTCATTTTCAATATACTGGCTACCGATAGTAAATGGTTTATGCAAACACGTTTTCACATGCCTTCAAAGTGCAGCACCCACAAACAGTTCTATACACTATTTTCATGGCAAGTAACTGGCTGCTGGAACACCAGAAGATGATGTCATCTATAAACAATTACTAGTAGTTCACCTTTCTTTTCTGATTATGGTTGTAGTTTCCTTTGTTTCTGATCGCTTCAATTAACAAATGCCTTTCCCGTGGTACTGCTGGTTTACTGGCTGCTTGTTAAAACTTCCAATTCGTTACCATGTGTGTTGAAAAGATGCCTTGCGAGTTTGATGCCATGGTAATCACAAAAACATATTGTGATTTGCCCGAGGTTATTCTTATTCCCTTTTTCTTACATGCAGCTTTCATAGAAATTGAACCCACCCATCACTGTAACTGTCATCATACTCTTTGTCACAATTTGTTTTATGAGCTGCATGAACCTTGGTTACACTTGCTAGCAGCTTTTGCTCTCTAGGGTCTGAACTACAGTCATCACCATGCCACTGGTAACTACTTTTTTTATTTTCTTGGATCCGTTTTGTTTAATTCATCTGCTACCACCTCTCGCTTTCTGGATTCTTTAAGGATGTCACCACCTTGTTGTTGTTGGTAACTGATACTTATTAACTTTGTTGCATGTATCTCAGTTTTATTTTGTTTCTGCACTTGTACTAGGTCCTTCACTCCTATGGACTCTGTATTACCATCAGCACAGCATCATTATAATTACCACACTTAAGGAACTTGGAGTCTTAAATTAGGAGATTGCATTTTTGAGGGAGCCCTTGAAATTGGCTAAGTGTGAAAAAATAATATTACAATCCACGAGATCACTGTAGTTTTTGTTGGCAACATCCAGTTCCCTCTCCATAATTTTTATTTTGCTTTCTATACCTTCAATTGACATTTTAATACTCTTCAAACACAAAAATGTCAGGGTGTTCAAACCATTCAACAGTGATACCCATATACACTGATATATAAAAGAAGAATCAAACTTTTCGAAGAAATCCAATCCAATGTACACTATGCAAACAAGGAATATCACACAGGGTACATAATAATCACATCGTATTCTCAGCAATATTAATAAATACATAAAATACATAATACGTGTCTATGGTTCAGCATTGACATATGCAAGACCCTTGAGCAAAAAGTTGGATAATTTTAAAGGGAAAGTCAAGGCTAACAACATATTATGTAAGAACATGCAATTTACAATTTTTTTATATCACTTTTCATTCTCTAAATATTCAACTTTTCATCAATTTATGTAGTCCACCATCTTGATTCTTCAGCAAAAGATTATAGGTAAAGTATGACATCATAGAATCTGTTGTCAGAAATTGAGAAAATGATTTTATCTGTAATAAAGTTGAGAATCAAGATGGCCGACTACATAATACTGATGAAAAGTTGCATTCTCCTACATTTGTGGAGCTTTTTCTTGAAGGGGGTCATTGTGTTGTTTGACTCTACTTTCCCTTTAAGTTATTCTGTGAATTTGGCAAAGAAAGAATACTGATAGTATGTAGTGTCATTGACCTATGGTTCAGAGCCCATGGATCAATTCAGGGAAACTTTGAGCTGCGAATCTTATTAAAATAACTTTCTTCTTTTTGATTAATTTTAATGTGCATAAAAAGACTATAAATTTTAAACGTTATTGTGCCACATGAGTTCATGGTTGAAATGACAGGAAACAGAATATAAGATGTTCCATGTTAATAACCAGTATTTCATTTTAACCATCATTGTTAAACACTAGGGTTGAACCTTAATTCTGTTTTTGATTTCGGTGTAGCAGACCATGGTGATGTAAAACCATTCATATGTTAAGCATATGAGGTTATCACAAGAATACTACCTCAAAGTATGGATACTTTGCCATGTTCTTTTGATAGAACCTAAATACATTATACATCTTCTCCTGTTTGTGGAGATTATCGGTATAGTACAAAGTGATTACGAAAAACATTTTGCATGTTTCTGTTCAGTGATTGAATAGAAATGACAATATATCAACACAAGATTTTACAAAGAACGAGTCCCTACTGATATTGTGCAGACATTTATATATTATGCTTCCATATGCTAAACAATAAATACATATTTTATACATTTACCTGACATTAAGATTAATACAGTACATGTAGTATTAATAGATGAACACGTTGGAAAGAATTTTTCTTGCCAGATTTTGCTCAGATATTTTTCAAATAAGGAAGACATCCATATTTATATATGACATTGCCCTTAGTTTTCTCAGAAAATAAATAAATGAATAGTTATGTATAAAATTGTTTTATTTCATCACACTTTTGAGTTGAAAATTGTTACACAACATAGCTGTTTTCATAAATATATAAATATATAAATAGACAGTTCACGTCAAGTGAAGTATTACTTCTCGATATCAAATTTTAAAAATTAATACTTGATTAACACATAGTATCTATCATATGGTAACCAGAATTCCTACATCGTCAGGACCTGAATTCTCACTTTTATATTTTTGTGTAAAATGTAAGAAGATTTACACCTTGTGTCAACATTGGGACACAGAAAATCTAAACAGACAATCTATAAACAAAAAACATTGGTTTGGAAATGATTTATTCGCTTTTAGTAAAGTTTGTTTATTGCTTGATTATTTGCAGGATATATTGTGATATTGTTGTCAGAGTACTTCATCAAATCCACCATTTTGTTCATCCCATAGACGATTTTAGGTTTTAGTGCCATGTGATATTGTTGTCAGTGTACTTCATCAAATCCACCATTTTGTTCATCCCATAGACGATTTTAGGTTTTAGTGCCATGTGATATTGTTGTCAGAGTACTTCATCAAATCCACCATTTTGTTCATCCCATAGACGATTTTAGGTTTTAGTGCCATGTGATATTGTTGTCAGAGTACTTCATCAAATCCACCATTTTGTTCATCCCATAGACGATTTTAGGTTTCAGTGCCATGTGATATTTTTGTCAGAGTACTTCATCAAATCCACCATCTTGTTCATAGCTCGTCATGTAATAATCTCAGTTCCCCAAGTATTCATTCACCACACTATATTGTTGTCAGAGTATTTTATCAAATACATTTACACCAAATCTTGTTTATCCTGGTCCATAACTAGTCACATCATAATAGTTACTAAAATATTCCTCAAAATATCTAACAAGACTAGACAGGAATAGTAAGTAGTTACTTGATTGAATTGGTCTATGTACAGGCAAAACACTGACATTATTGAATGTATCATTCTAATGGAAATCGCAAGTATGAGGTTTGACTTGGGCACAACTTGCACTAATTACTGCCGATGACTCTTTTGATATCTTCAAATCACTTGAAAAATACTCAATTAAAGCCTGGAAATGTCTCAGTTTGTACTTGTTGATCTTTGCAACAGTCAAAGTCGCCATCTTTGTTTATATGAGACCCCTATACCTTGCGCATGTGTGGCACGGCGACTACAGCCCTATAAGTTTGTGTGGCTAGTTGATACTATACATATATATAGAGGCTGTATTATGCATGAGTTAAAAAGTTGAAAATACATCAACCATAAATTTAAGATCACGATGTATAAGCATAGTTGAAATTGTTGCCAAATTTTTCTTTAT
Source organism: Saccoglossus kowalevskii (assembly GCF_978046115.1). NCBI lineage: Eukaryota > Metazoa > Hemichordata > Enteropneusta > Harrimaniidae > Saccoglossus > Saccoglossus kowalevskii. The sequence goes on along the minus strand of NC_140650.1, from coordinate 9,858,475 downwards.
ATCTCTTTGAATCAAAAGCATCCAAAGAACCAGCCACCCTGGACAAGGCATTTCTAGAAAAGAAAGACAAGATGACATAGTTACAAACATTATCAACTCATTTAAAAGGTCAGGGTAATACCGGTATCAACAAACCCACAGTATTGATAATTGTCACATGCAACATAATATTACCGTAATTGGTATAGTACAGGTGTGATGGTTCAAATACCAAAATGGCAACAGTAACATAAAGACTTCCCTGGCGGCGATGATAAAATACGAACACGGAGCCAACAGATGAGGTTTCAACTGGTACTGGTATTATTATACTCTGCAAACATCAAGTACAATAACGCGGTAAAACTCCAAACCTCCAATAACTAGATACTCCAATACAATTCAACGAGATCTCCGATCTGATCTCAGTGCTGAACAACTCCCCTATATATATACCCCCACTGTCAATAAATAGACCATTACATCCGCATACATAATGAGTCTGGAACTTACTACCAATTTCTAGAATGTTCCATTTCCTTCTATTGCCTCCTACAGTGTTCTATTACCTATTCAACCAGTTTCAAAAAAAAATCTAGAATATTCCACCCAGACACAGTACGGTTCTAGAACATTCTCAGTGACACGGAAGTGGTAAATAAGTCGTATGCGACAATAATCATGGATTTGATATGTAAACAAGAGCATACAGAGCGGCCTCTATTATACTAAAAAGAAATACTGTAAAACCATTTATTTTCACTATTTTGATGCGTTGAGCATATTCAATGTGTTTTAATTTCACAAATTTGTTGAAGAAACAATAAGTTTTATAGTTATTTTACAAGTCCACGTAGATTTAATTTAAAAGATTTTATTTATAAACAACTCACATCAATCTCTAAAATACCAAACATATGATCCAACAACTTACAGCACCCTCTACAATACTAAGCATGTGATGCAACCACTCACAGCACCCTCTACAATACTAAGCATGTGATGCAACCACTCACAGCACCCTCTACAATACTAAGCATGTGATGCAACCACTCACAGCACCCTCTACATTACACAGTCACTTGGGGGCTGAAAATCAATAAATACTAATTTAAAAAATCAGGCCAATCAGGCGTGCCGTAACAGCGAGTATTTCCTTGATTTACCCACAACTCTGTGCGAATCCCCCTTGATTCTGGCTGCTGGCCATTTTCGTTCATGAAATCGTCGGATATCATCAGAAAACGCGGGATTTGTGCAGTTTTGAATAAAACCAAGTTAGCGATTATGAACAATGGTTATTAACGTAACACCTGATCCCCTATAAACATTTTGTTTCGCATTTTAAGGTAAGAAATCGAAATTTGAAACCGACAGGGTGTCGATTTACTAGGTGCCATGTTTCACAACTTGTTTATTTATATACGTATAGCGGATGATTTTTTTTTAAAATAAGTATTTATTGATTTTCAGCCCCCAGGTGACTGTGCTACATTACCAAACATATGATCCAACAACTCACAGCACCCTCTACAATACTAAGCATGTGATGCAACCACTCGCAGCACCCTCTACAATATTAAGCATGTGATGCAACCACTCACAGCACCCTCTACATTACCAAGCATGTGATGCAACCACTCACAGCACCCTCTACAATACTAAGCATGTGATGCAACCACTCACAGCACCCTCTACATTACCAAACATATGATCCAACAACTCACAGCACCCTCTACAATACTAAGCATGTGATGCAACCACTCACAGCACCCTCTACAATACTAAGCATGTGATGCAACCACTCGCAGCACCCTCTACAATATTAAGCATGTGATGCAACCACTCACAGCACCCTCTACATTACCAAGCATGTGATGCAACCACTCACAGCACCCTCTACAATACTAAGCATGTGATGCAACCACTCACAGCACCCTCTACATTACCAAACATATGATCCAACAACTCACAGCAGCCTCTACAATACTAAGCATGTGATGCAACCACTCACAGCAGCCTCTACAATACTAAGCATGTGATGCAACCACTCACAGCACCCTCTACATTACCAAACATATGATCCAACAACTTACAGCAGCCTCTACAATACTAAGCATGTGATGCAACCACTCACAGCACCCTCTACAATACTAAGCATGTGATGCAACCACTCACAGCACCCTCTACATTACCAAGCATGTTATCCAACAACTCGCAGCACCCTCTACAATATTAAGCATGTGATGCAACCACTCACAGCACCCTCTACATTACCAAGCATGTGATCCAACAACTTACTTGTTCATAACTTTCTTTTCCAGCCTTCTCCTCGATGTATTAGATTGTTTTTTGATATCTGTCAAATTTGGATATTTCTTTTTCTTTCCTTTGCCTTTTCCCTTTCCCTTTCCTTTGCCTCTAGTACTTGCAGACCCTAAGTCTATTCCAGTGGCTGTCTCAATGTCTTTCATAAGCTCAGTATCTCGCCATTCAGAAGTAGACGCTACTTGAGCTGTGTCAACACAACAAAGCAGTAAAATTACACAAATCCTGAACTATAACAATGCATCAAAGAACAAGCCATGCATGGCACAGTCCCCGTTAGTTATCAAATTTAAGACATATAGTTTTGTTTATAGTAATATACACTGTAACCTCAGTATAATGAACACCGTTATAATGAACTTCCTGATATAATGAACACATAGCGTGTCTCCCTCTCACAACAAACCCAATGTATTATGTACTTCATTATAGTGAACATTTCACTATAACAAACTAATTGTATGTCTCCCAAAGAGTTCGTTATAGCAAGGCTACAGTGTAGCTGGAATATAACCATGTCAGGAATATGATTTTTTAACATTAAAATGATTGACATTTGTATCTGATCGTCAAACAAGTACTTGTCCATATCAAGAGATATTGCTCTGGAACAGCATTCAAAATCAGCCATTTTGAATACATGTATATATATAACGTGATGTATAACGAATATATAAAATTTGAATATAATCAGTCAAAGCATTTCAGAGATATGGCTCTGGAAACCCAATCATTAAAACAAAATGGCCGCCAGTCAGCCATTTTGAATCCAATCTGAAAAATAAAATGACGTGCATCCGGAACCCTTAATGTCTAATGTATGTACCAAGTTTGAACGAAATCCATCCATAAATGCCAGAAATGCTTGATATTTGATGATTTTTAGCACAAAAATGACCAATATTCGGCCATTTTGAATAGGATCGTCAAACCAATAAATCTGTTTATCTATGACATGATGTATAATGAATATTTAAAATTTGAATATAATCAGTCAAAATAAGTCGGAGATTAAGTCATTAAAACAAAATGGCCGCCAATCGGCCATTTTGAATCTTATCTGAAAAACAAAATTATTTGCATCAAGGTTTCATAATGTCTAATGTATATATCAAGTTTGAACAAAATCCATCTTTAAACAGCTGAGAAATGCTTGATTTTTAGGATTTTTTAGCACAAAAATGGCCGCCATTCGGTCATCTTGAATCAGATCATGAAACAAATTGACGTGCATATGTATACTATCATGTATGATGTATGTGTGAAGTTTGATTGTGATTGGTCCAGGCATTTCTAAGATACAGGTCCGGATGCACGCACACACGCACGCACAGACACACAGAGATCAAAACATAAGTCCCTGTTTTCAGACTGCGTCTTTGGTAATAATTTGCTAAGCGAAGCTCAACAGTTTCAACAGAACACAGCATTCTTAACTTGCAATAAAGCCTGTGATGATCGATCATTGCTTAACCTTGTCAGCAAAAATCGATGCCAGCACCTTTACTAGAACCAAAACCCTAAACTAATTGATTTATGCACATAGTATATTACGTGTTGCTATCAATCACAAACCACCTGCTTAGCTCATTCACTTCTTTGCTCTTTCCTTGTGTCAACCTAGTTCTGAAAAACAGTCCCCTCGTACATAGATAATAGTTTTAAAGAACAAAAAAACTAGTAAGCGGGTATTGTTTTGAACTAAGAAAAAGTACCTTCTCCATAAATGCTGAACAAAAACCATCTGCTATCTTAAGTTAGACTGTATGAACACTAGTGACAAGCCAAAAAGTTGTTTTACTAAAATTACAGGAGACTAATTGAAATTATTCAAGGATATACGAATACCTTTTCTTCTCTCTTCTTTTTCTATATCTTCTTGCTTTGCAGGTGTACCCTCAGTATCCCTAGGAATTATACTACCATGGAAAGGGCACTGATGAGTGGAAGGAAAAAGTTAGTTTATAAGACAATTCCCATGTGTATCACGTGACATCGCCTCATTTGCTTAAAGTGAACAAAAATAAATAGATTACATTGATTGGCCAATTTATATCACCAGACATTTGCATAAACTGAAAAGAAATGAATGAATTAAATACAGTATATTGATTGGCCAATGTGTATCACCTGACATTTCCTCATTTGCATAAACTGATCAGTGCAAAACTGAAGCAGTGGCTTAATATTTTTACAGAATAAATTCTATGCTTAACAACCACTGTTGCTATGTACCTTATATCTGTCTTGACGCTCACATAGTTTACCATTCATCAATGGTGCTCTGCATTTCCATTTAACAGGTTCAAATTTACCTGAAAACTGAATGGCACGTTCTGTGACCATATCCTTCATGCCCTGTAAAAACAAAAGTATATCACAGATTCACCACCAGAGTGTGATAATCAACGCATACAGATGAGATTGACAAACATGTTTTTGCTTCATAAAAAACAAAAACATTTAATAGAATTTTAATATGTAGGACTATTTACTGTCTAACAAATAATAACCAAAATCTTACCTCTAACACAATTTCGTCATTTTCTACTGGTACCCAAAATCTGTGTTGAGACTCAGGTCTGAAAAACACCACAAAATGTAAACATTCATTTCAGTTTACCCTACGATAACATTATGAAATGAATAAAGTGCATCAGCTATGCAGCAAATAACTTGGTTTGAACAAAACTCATTCAAGTGTGCTATAGGCTTTTCTTACAACAGATTATATGGGACAGTCTTGTCACTAAATGAAAATGATTACTAGGCAAAAATCTTGTTAAACACATTTGCTCGTTTTTCACTTGTATTTACAGTTTATTTCTTGATACATTATGATTACAAGACTACTTCTCTGGTATAGTGAAGGGACCTCAGCATGTAAAAATAAAAGATGGACGAATACCCAAGCACCACCTCAGAACAGATGAAGATTTTTCTGTTTAACATTGTAACCATGTTACCTTCTCAAAAACATGTTGCAAATGACATCTTCATTCACTGTGTACTGGATTAGGGGTTATTATGATTTGGGGGAAAAATAAAATTGAGAAATGAATGTTCCCAAAACATTTGTACATTTTATTACAATAGCATTTACATACCATCTGAATTTATGGAGTAAAAATTATTATTAGTCTGTGAAAAAACAGTTGAAGACAAGATCTGCGTCTCATCTTTTTTCTGCATGATTTGACCTAAAACAACATTCTCTGACCTGACAGGTTAAGTCTGTTATTAGCCAATCAGAATGATGTGTTGTACCGATGTATGAATATTGAAAATGAAATTTTTTTAATGCAATACAGAAGTAAATTATCACAATGCTAAAATACAGTGTTCTAAAAACTGGTGATCGCAATATTTGAAAGGTAAAGAGAGTGTGGAGGAACGGCACAAACCAAAGGGTCCTTTTCAGGCCAATAATTGCACCAATTCTGATTTTCATACAATAGAACACATTTTTTACATGCATACCATGCAACAACTAATAAAGAGGAAGAACTAACCGTACAATTTTTGGAGCTACAATATCTTCAGGTCTATCCCAGTAATACAGATCCAATCCATATGGCACTTTAGGTGCCCTGGAAAGAAGTTCAGCTTTTCTCTTTTTAGATGGACTTTGTGATGTTGACGGTTCAGGATCTCTTTCATGAAATGAATCAATTTCTCTGAAAGAACAAAGTGTGTACATCATAACTATAAAGCTACTAATAAATCCATCAATGCCTTTAGATCTTACACTTTTGGTAAGTTATCTTGAATTATACTTACTTGTTTTTCAACTTGTCTTGCAATTCACTGAGTTTTTCCTTGAAGTGTGCAACTGATGCTGCTCTTGATGTAGGGTCCTGTAACTCATCATCTTGTGATTTTGTCTTCTGTGACAGACTGTTGCTGTCATCGCAATCAAGACCTTGAGAACACAAGTGACATGATTGTTGTTTATTCATGTTGACAGAATTCATACTAGACTTTGGGCCATAGCACTGTGTAATCATAAGTTTACTGTTTTGCCAACCAGCATGCAAATGTCTGATAACAAATGTCGCTTACCAATCAGTTATTGCTCATGATATGGTGTGACTACGTTGTCCCCAAGTTGTTTTCTTAACTGAGACACATGCATGTATATTTAATGTAAACAACAATGAACAACGCCATTTCTTGCCAACCAATCACTACGACAGGCTATATTCTCATGGTTGTATTATTTATTTTGATGATAGAAACACCTCGGTAAGTTACGTAAGCGAAAATATGTTTTTTTCATCCTGTGTCACCAAACAAAATTCTGTGATATGAAAAATCAGTCTGACTATGAAAATCAGTGCAGAAATGCAAATTTTGACAATTTTACAATACATTTCTAACCCTGATTATTTTTTGAATCTTAATACATGTAGCATCAAAATGTAATATTATATAAACTGTTTAAATATCTAACTGAATCACGATCACACGACTGTGAGCACTAGTGGCTGTTGATCAACTGATCAAAACAGGAAAACTAATATTATTGTATGAGATAATTATGCTCAATGTTTGATGTAAAATTGAAGCGATGACTGAATGAACGAACCTTCGCTGGTGAAGATGTATCTGGAAGTGTACACATTTGTTGGAAGTCGAAAAAATATTCAATGTAATGACAAAAATTGTAAAATGCTGTGGAATTTCTTTTGTAAATAAAAATATACTAGCAATGTTCTATTAATGGTTTATTCAAGTGGGCAAAATATAATGTACAGAAAAATTGCCCGTAGAGTATCGCTACACTGAAAAGTAAGCAACCGACAGCCTGTATGAAAGGGGGCTGTGATTGGCTGTTACTTACGCGAGATTTGAACAGGACTTACATAGGCGTTGGATCAGATGTAGGTAGGGCGGAATTAAAAAAAAAATCACAAAATCAAAATCAAAGTAAAATAATAAAAAAAGGCATTAATAATAAAAATAAAATTAAAATAATTTATGGCCAAAATAATTAAAGCCTGTACACTACATCAGATTTTAATCAGATTGATCTGCTACCAAATACCCTCGCTTGCCGTTTATAACCTCTAAAAATGAAAATACTAAGATCATTCAGAATCAGCATACCATATTCTTTTCTAAGATGATCAGGTATCCTTGGTTCATATCCTTCTTTTTCAGGCACGTCTTCAAAATCCTCGTCACTGTCACTGTCACTGTCACCTCTGATTATCTCTCTAGGTTTTCGTTGAATTCTCAGGTCATTTGTTTTCTCTTTAATAGACTCCAGTGCTTGTTTTATATCAATAAGTTTCTTCACCATGTCAATTGCAACACCAGCTTTACTTAAAATCTAAATATAAACACGAGTTTTATAACAAACTGAACTTTGTTTATACTAAAATAGACTGACATGGTCCATCATGACAACGTATGTGATATAATAAAGCCCTGCGAAATACACAGTCACCATAAAACCAACTTTGTCACAACATATTATAATTATTTACTCTATTAGAATTACATGGGAAAACATAAATGACCTGAAAGCATAAATGGAATGGTGTATGTTTGGTGTACTGTAAAATCTGTATTAGAAGACGCGACTTCTATTAAAATGGTACAATATAACAGAGGATGCGGCTTCTATTAGAGCATCTACACATATGAGGAATGATGAATTTTTTATTCACAATTTTTCAAAACAAATGGGTGCGACTTCTATTAGAGATGCGGCTTCTAATACAGATTTTACGGTATATAAAAACTTTTCTGGAGCTACAATGTGAATAGATCAAACCTAATAACTGTTTTTTTTAGCATACATACAACTTTGACACCAAACAATATTAATAATTAACAATTTCCACCACATAATATATAATTACTGTTATTGCCATACTGTAAAAAGGTTAATTATTCACTGGGTTTTAATTCTGCTCATTGCGCTAACTGGAAATGCGCTAAATTAAAAACTAGTGAATATGTAAAATTTGTCATAGAACACATTATCTAAATGATAAAACCGTGAATTTAAAACCCACTGAGTATGCCTGAAATGGTAAATCAGTGAAATTTAGTCATTATACAGTATATAGGCATATTAATTATTCATAGGAAGACTCACCTCGAGCCATTTCTGTATTTGTGGATGATATTTAGTCATAGCTAGTCTTTGCATGTCATATAATGTTTGTAATATATCTGTGTTGTCTTCATCTTCTTTGATGTGAATAGCATCTGCAGTAAAATTAAAAAAAAAAACGATATAATGTAATTAAACATTTTCACAACCTCCATTCAGAATGTACCAACCATCACACAGAAACCTTGGCATAGTATTATGAAATTATTCTCAGGAGTAAGTCAAGTTATAAACCCAGTACAATAGAATGTACAATGTATGTGCATATACCTGGATTGACTTCAATGCTGAGATTGTAATTCCAGGCCACCATACCATGGTCTTGTAACATTGAGGTGGCTTCAGTATTTGAGACATCTTCAAAATCTTCTTCTTCTTCATCATCATCACCATCTTCATCTTCTTCTTTTTCCTCCTGTTCCTCCTTGTCCTCAGCTTCATCATCATTATTACCACCCTTAGCATGTGAGGTATTAAATTTGTTTTTCTGTTCAATCTGTGCAGTTCCATTTGTCAGCTTTCCTGAGTATTCCACAATACCTTTCTCTAAATTTTGAATGTCATTACCATCATCATCCTTATTACATGGTTTTATTACTTCACAATTCACATTACTGGTTTCTTTCTTTTGATGTGCTATATCTGTATTATCATTCTGACATTTTTCAATCATAAGATTTGACCCAGTTTGCTGACTGCTACTAGCTGTATTAATTCCCTGAGTGTTTTCTGTATCAGGAGTTAGAATATCATACTCATCTGGATGAGGAAGTAACAACTGAAAACAGTTATCTGATTGGGTTAAACACTGCTCTATGTCTGGCATTGTTTCTGAAAATAAAACAAAACATATCAAATTAAATTAGTCACTAATAATAATTACAGAAGGAGAAAACAAAAACTTGTATGCTCTGCAAATGACACTACAGATTTTACCTTCTATTTCTTTGATAGCTGCATTAGCCTTTTCCAATAAAATAGTCCTTTGTTTTGTTTGTCTTTCTTCTTCTCTTTGTCGTTCAACAACAGTTCTTGCATGGATGTCATTAAAGTCAATCTGAATGTACAAACACATCAGTTTTGTCACTTAAAGGGGGTCACATTATTAAGAATACCCCTAGACATAATATAACTATAAATAACCAACTTTTTTAATTTTAAACAATGTGTTCAAATTAAAGTACCCATACATTTAATAGTGATGGAATGTAAAATACGTTTTAAATTCACTAATTTGCCAGCAAAACAATGAGTTACATTGCAATTTAACATGATTGCATAGATTTAATTTAGCAAAATTTACTTATCATAGAAAATAGCAAAATTAAAACTCAGTGAAAAATTAATTCTTTTACAGTAGGTTGTGAGACAAGATAATTAAATTATCATGTTGACTCTCATTTACAATGATGCTGATCAATAAACAACCAAAAAATATTACTTACTTTTTTACAGTGCTTGAGGAAGTTGTAACCTAAAGCCAGTTTCTTGTAAGCCTTGCCATATTTCTCATTCCATATCTGCACTGCTTCTAGCGTCTTTTCCCTCAACATCTTGGCAGATATTTTTGGAGGTGGCAGTGGCTGTTCATGGTCTGTTTCCACTGTCAATTCTAAGAATGTCTGGAAATCATCCACCAATAATTCCCGGAATTTATGAGATCTCATAAATAATTCATTGGTAATCTGGAATGCGGATAATCTGACTTCTGAATGTTCTTTGTCTAACTGTTTCATTACCAGATCAAAAACATGCTCCACATAGGCATCTGATGTTCTGTAAAGTAACCGATAAAATCTCAAATATTTATGACTTGAATACTGAAAACTACTAAATGTTTTGCCGATAGAAATTTATGTCATTTTAGAGCATACATTAACAAAAATGTAAAGTCACTGTGAAGTATTGTTCTAAGAACCCCAGTGAAATTACCATTGCTTGACAATATTTTGTGATTTGTAAAATTCATCTCTTGTATCTTAAATTGGTTACAGTATATTTCTCTATTTTAGACATAAAAAAAAGTATTTTGCTTCTCTCCATGGTGCATATCAATTTGAAACTCACACCAGTGAAGTTTGCAACACAAAGTTTGTTTTTGGTTTTATAGGATGTAATGTTTTGTCAAATCACTTTTCAATACTTCAAAAACATTAATTTATAAATGTTTTGAATGTACAGCCGTTTGTTGAAGTATTGAATAATCTCAATAAATTGTACAAAACAAAAATTTAAAATGCGTAATGTTTTCCATTTTTTACATGTGATTTTCAGATTTTCAACACCAAAATTTTAGTATCAATTATGCAAATTTATAAAGTATGAATTTTAATTAATCTCTACTATGCCAGAGTATAGGTATTTGTTATCAGCCCGACAGGACAAATGTTATTTTATTGTAATACAAACATTGATATTGAACTGAAATTAAATTTTAAACCATGTATCAAATTAGAATGAAATGAAGACATATAATAATATGAGGTACCATAATTATGAGTAAGCCACGAAGTAAACATGAAAACAATGATGAGAATACTGCCCAACATGTACTTTGCAGTTATCCTGTAACGATTTTATTATTATACATTTCCATGCTCTAACAGCTTGGTATAATTAGGCAAGGTGGTGATAATTACTAGGACTTTCTTGCAATAAACTTTATTATAATATGCTTAATTAATTGTGACCTTGTTAATATAACACAACTGATCCATATTACAGGAGAGTAATTGTTATGGGACCCATACTACACATAGCAACAACCAGTAATGGGGTGATATTTTATCTTATTTATTTATTTTTAATCACATGAACATTCTTTCATTTTTCCAATATTTTGGAAAAAATCTAAATAAAAATGTGTGACCTCATAGTTTTCAAATTAACCAAATATATTAACACAAGCACAAGCTTCATATATACTGTTCTGAAATTTCAAATAGTATGCTTATAAATGATTAAAACAAACAGTAACTGGTAAACTTACCTGCAAATATTTTTAATTTTCTTGATTTTTTCTTTGTCTAGAGTCTGTGATCCAGATGTTGTGAGCTCTTCTACAAGACCAGCCAATGTCACACATACTGTGTGATCTAATGTGGAAGACATGCTGATAAACCACACACAGATCACTAGAGATGGTGGAAGAAAGATAAAATATATAATGTCTTTAATGTCATTCACAGATTTTTATTAAGAAGCTTGTGTGTGATCTGAACAAATAATTAGGCGCTGGTCTGTGTAGCAGTCACAGAGACCATAACCACACACTCGTTTTTTTGTTTGTTTTTTTGTTTTTTTTTGTCATATTGAATCAAATTTATTAACCCACGAACAGTACTGAAGAATATAGTCAGAAGGTACCGTTCCCCCAAACGTAGACTATCTCTCAAAATGGGAGAATTCACTAGCCCTGTGTACATGTCTGTTGTTGATCTGGAGGCAAGCCTACGATTCGACGAGAAGACATTCTCTCCGTACGAAGACATATACACACAGATATATAAAAGTAGCACTACTTACCTCGTTTCCTTCTTGTCATAAAACTAACCAGACCCACACCCTCCAAACATTATTAGTAGTGAAAATGCAGAGACAGCAATTCCGTGTTTGCTTTTGTCCACCATTTTGGTTGAGTGACCCTTAACTTGCCGCAAAACTGTCAACAGTAATTCAAAGGACGTAAATAAAACCGCGTCGATCAAATACACACAAATGTAAAAAGCACCTGACCTAAAATACTTGTAGTTTGAATTCCATCATGATTATATCCGTGTTTTTTTTTTAAGAACAAATTATACTAGTTGTTCAAATACACTTACCGTAAAAGAGTACTCGAGTCCCAGTACTTGTATTTACAAAATAAAATGGCTTCTTCCCGAATGGTGGATCCTCGCCTACCTCCTAAAATTCAAGAAAATGTTAACGACTCAGGTTCGCTAGTCCGTCAGATCATCCGTGGATCAAAGTCTAACGAGGTATGTTTTGTCCAATCATCATTTGTTTATTATCAAATATTATGGTTATTTCAGGAAGGTTTCCGTCAAGTTTTTAAGAGTTCACGCCCGGTTTACATCAAATAGGGGGCACATTAGCTGCAGTTCTGTAGCTCGCTTGGTTTCGCTGTCGGTTATTTTGTTCGTCGTGGTGTTAACGCGAAACCAGGGAGCTACAGTTCCATCCTATGCGAGTTACCATATTTTACCGACCTGAAATCAGGTCGGGCCGTAACAGCCGTTTTTGACTCCCATGTGCGAAGCACAAAATGGGAGTCTTTGCAGTTAGTGTGTCTGTATGTATGTGTGTATGTGTGTATGTGTGTCCGACTGTTCCACTGCTATCTCAAGAACCATACATCGGTTTTTGATGAAACTTGGTGCATAGATGCTCTGGGCCAATGCGCAGATTTGATTAGGTTTTGGTAAAAATCCATGCTCGTTAATTACCTAATTTGCATGATAATTAGCTAATTTTTAGCTGTTCTATGACTGTTCCACTGATATCTAAAGAACCACTCATTGGATTTTGATGAAACTTGGTACATAGATGCTCTGAACATATGCGCAGATTTGATTAATTTTTGGTAAAAATCCGTGCATATTAATTACCTAATTTGCATGATAATTAGCTATTTTTTAGTGGTTCCATGACTGTTCCACTGATATCTAAACAACCACTCATTGGATTTTGATGAAACTTGGTACATAGATGCTCTGAACTAATGCTAGGTTTTGATTAGTTTTTGGTAATAATCCGTGGATACTAATTACCTAATTTGCATAATGATTAGTCAATTTTCGGTTTTTCCACTGATATCTCAAGTACTAATCATCACATTTCAATGAAACTTGGTACATAGATGTCATACGACACTGCACAGACCTGATAGTTTTTATGGTAATATCAGTACATATTAATTACCTAATTTGCATAATTAATTAATTTTCAGCATTTGATATAAGTAGTTAGCATTACATTTCAATGAAACTTGGTACTTACATACTCAAGGACTATGCAGAGATTGATTGTTTTCGATAAATATTTGTGCATATTAATCACCTAATTTGCATAATTAGTTAATTTTCAGCTTTTCCACAGGTATCTCAAGTACTAATCATCGCATTTCAATGAAACTTGGTACATAGATCCTTTAGGACTATGCAGAGACCTGATTAGTTTTAGGGTAAATAATTGTGCATATTAATTACCTAATTTGCATAATTAATTTTCAGCTTTTCTACTGATATCTAAAGTACTAATCATCACATTTCAATGAATCTAGAATTATGCAGACCCAATTAGTTTCTGGTAAATATTTGTGCATATTAATCACCTAATTTGCATAATTAACCAACTTTCACACTGATATCTCAGGTACTATACATCACATATCAATGAATGTAAATGGATGCTGTAGGACAATAGACAGACCTGAATAATTGTGGGTTAAAATCTGTACATATTAATTACCTAATTTGCATAATTAACCAATTTTAAGCTTTCACACTGATATCTAAAGTACCGTAAAAACTCCAAAATTTCGACCGGTTTTAAATAATTGGTGTTCGATATGTGACGTGTTTTTATAGTCAAAATTAAGGTGCATTTTCGGACGGTCGAATTTTTCAGAATAGAAATCAGCAAATGAAAAAATGGGGATGATAGACAGTGTGCTTCATTAGTTTTTAAAAAATGCAATGTCCGTCAATTGACGTAAACTTCCTCATGTTTCACGGTAAAAGCAAAGGTCGTGGCCGAGTTGTAACTCAAAATCTAAACAAAGTCATCAATCAGTGAGTATTATGACAAGCAAAACAAAACATCAAGACGCGGAGAAGAGGTCAGCACAAAACTAATAGGTCAAAAGACAAAGCTGTCTCGCACTACCTAGAAAAACTTGCGAATGTTCGAAGTACAGGTACCCATTGGACAAAAGATGCATGGAAGTTTAGCAAACTATCTCCCCGACCCAGTGCAATGTATCCGGTTAGAATCAAAGCTCACGTGTCCCTTATTTGAGGGACCAAATTCTGCCGTAAATTCGCCCTTGGATTAAAAAATAAAATGGGATTTAAGAAAATAAAATGGGACTTTTAAGGTGTATTTTGGCGTCATTTTTCGGACATTTCAATCAATCCTGCCGGCTAAAATAGAGTCTAAGTTTTACCGTAGTCATTGACGTTTGTCTATTCAAGAGTACACGTGTATGATTTTTATCGTGACTAGCGTGAGCGGGTAAGCTTCCTTTCGAGAATGAGCTGTTATCACTGTGAACAATGTTAAATTATTCTTCAGATGACCAGTTTATTTTTTAAAAACAACTAATTTTTTTATTTAAAAAAAATCATGCCGTTTTCGCATCAAAATCCAAGCCAAAATATCGTACTACAACACCAATCTCTTCCGCATTGCGTTCAATAACATTAACATATTTAAATAAGCTATGGTAATTTGAACACGTTGGCATCATCCAGCTTTTTGATTGGTTAATTAGCGATTTGACCTATTTGACCTAAGAGAACATGGCGGATATCCTACAGCATCAAACGTTTATACGAGACCGGAATCATTCGCTTACGATGAAACTAAGTTGACTTTTATTTGTATTTCATAACCATTCAACAAATTTATTTTGTGTACATTATTATAATCACTACTGAGTACAGTAATAATCAACAATTCAGAAACGCAGCATGCCGAGATTTTTGTGTTCGTTTTTATTTCAAACTTCGTTTATTTAGAATATATTTTCGTTACCAATAAAATAAAAATCTCTCAGTCAATCAGAAACCCGGATTCATGCCTTCGAGGAAGGTCCCGTTTGAACGCTCACATCGTGTGTTTTTTTCGTTTGGGGGAAAACTAAAACTGGTCGCAATTTTCGAATAAGAATGAGTCGGCAATTTTTAGTGGAGTCGAAAATTTGTAGGTAAATAAAACACAGAAACCGGCAAATAAATAGGTGGCCGAATTTTTAGAGGGGTCGAAATTTTGGAGTTTTCACGGTACTAATTATTCCATTTCAATGAAACTTAGTATAAAGATGCTCTAGGACAATGTACAAACCTAATTAGTTTGGGGTAAAAATCTGTTCATATTAATTCCCTAATAAGCATAATAATTCATAATTTTTTGGTTCTAATCACATTTCAATTAAACTTGGAGACATAGATTTTCTGTTACATTGCGCAGACCTCATTAGTTTTACACTCAAATCTGGTCATATTAATTTTCTGATTTGCATAATTAGTTTTCAGCTAAGTAATTTCGAATTATATTTAATGTGTCTCCAATACTCTCAGCACATGGGAGTTCTTTCTAAGCTTTCTTTGATTTTTCATTATTTTCGCCTCAAGTTTCTACTTTTCTACTGTCGATGGGTCCCGAAAGTATTTCATCAATTATTTTGAGGGCGATTGTCCGAAATTGGTCGTTTTCACGGCGAAAACTGCGTGAAATGGGAAAACTGTGACGCCTTGTGACGTCACGATAACTTATTCAAGATGGCGGCAAATGCGGGGATTTCGCTGTAGTTTTCCGCGGTTTTCGTCGTGAAATCGACCAATTTCGGACAATCGCCCTCAAAATAATTGATGAAATAGTTTCGGGACCCATCGACAGTAGAAAAGTAGAAACTTGAGGCGAAAATAATGAAAAAAAAACGGCTGTTACGGCCCGACCTGATTTCAGGTCGGTAAAATATGGTAACTCGCATAGGATGGAACTGTAGCTCCCTGGTTTCGCGTTAACACCACGACGAACAAAATAACCGACAGCGAAACCAAGCGAGCTACAGAACTGCAGCTAGGGGCACATTCGCGTATATTCTAGGGTAACGTTTGTTATTTTTATGTCAATTTCACTGTCGATTGCCTAGCTGATTCATACCTCAGAGTCCATGATAAATATGGGGGCAGAGCAATGTATGTAGTTTAGGTGGGTTTTGTATTTTAAATGATAAACTTTCTACAGCAGTCATACTAGTGATAAAGGATATCTCATTCTATAACCAACCATTCTGAAGTAAAACAATGTATTTTTTTTTCATCAGTTATTATCGCATGCTGCCAAGACATTTGTATCAGTTGACAACACAATAGAAAGCTCAGATGCAGTAAGTATACAGGTTAATTTACATAATGTAATTAATCCAGGTCCATAAACCACTACTGTAAAATACTTTATTTTAGTTGTAATTAATTTTCGCTGAATATAGACTTATTGGGTATTTGGTATGGAATTTATTTTCACTGATCTTTGACGAGTTGAATGTAAAATATAAATTGTCAGACATTAAATTCTCTGTGTGATTCGCTGGTGTCAGCATTAGGAGATGTTAAAAATTTAATCTCAACTAAATCTATGGTAGTTCTTGACCATTTTTCTCTATTTGTGAACAACTTTTGTTTTGGATTACCTAACTGTACTACCGGTAGTATGGCACTTATGACTTCATACATCATAGGCTGAAAGCAAAATATATCTGATAATACAATTTCTAGTTGTTCAAGGAATTACATGTTTTTTATTTTCTAGACTGTCAAGAGAATGGGTATCCTGGTTTCACATTTACAATTTCAGTAAGTGACATAATAATTTTAAACTTGCGGAGTATATCAAGGAATAGCTTTTAATACTTGGATTTTAATGTTAACCAAGTCTTGGTCATGCATGAACAGTTATCAACAACACTTGGTACATACTGTATATCATTGAATCTGGGGATTCTGGAATTAATAAATAAACTTTATTAACATACTCATTTCTTCCATTATTTCACTTTGATTTATTGTTTTTACTTACAGAGCAGAAGCAATTGAAAGAAGGCAAGTATATATTAAAATAAAATGACAAAAAAAAATTTACCGTATTTGAAAAGTAGTTTCACACATTTTATTTGCATGAAAATAAAAAAAAATGACATCAGAACCAGAAATAAATCTATTTTTAGCCCTATATTATGTGCACTGAAGGTTCTCCTGGGTTAATAGTCTATCAACAATATAATACATACATACATACATACATACATACATACATGTAATGTTGTCTGTTTCTGAGCACTTTTAACACTTTAAAAGAAATAATATTTTTGTTATGTGAAACTTCCTTAATATAATGCAATGTTTGTTTAATTCACAGTGTTGGTGAAATGGAAACAGTACAAGATCAACTAATCACTTTACAGAGATCGTGAAAACATGCAATGAAGAAGTTATTGGACAATTTGAAGCTCATGGATATTGTGTCGGCATCAAAACTATTCTTTAATTCTGTTTCCTCATTCGTAACTCAATGTTCGTAACGCAAACATTCAGCATCTTGTGAAGAAACACTTTCCCCACATTTTAATTTAATATCTGTTCCTATTCAGAATGTCTCCGTCAGTCTGTCTTGTAAATTTTTTTTTGTCATAGTATCAGCTGGACACATGGAGCCGGGAACAGCCACTAGTGATGCTGTATACAATCAAAACCTATTTAGGCTTGTCAACGCTCACACGAACAGTGTAAAAAGTACAGACATGTGTTAAAGTTGGTAACCAGTATGATAGAAAGCGTGTACAGTCTTCAAATAACCACAATAGAATAAATGTTTTCTATTAATAATTGCACTTTAAAATAATATTTATGAGATATATCTACGTCATAACCTCATTGAAATTATTACCATAATGTGTGCACAGTGCGCATGCTTCAGGTCATTCTTATAATATTTAACAGTGGATGCGTAACTGTACTGTGGTATAGATGGTACAAAGTGTTCGTCAATCTGGGATAGATGGTACAAAGTGTTTGTCAATCTGGGATAGATGGTACAAAGTGTTTGTCAATCTGGGATAGATGGTACAAAGTGTTCGTCAATCTGGGATAGATGGTACAAAGTGTTCGTCAATCTGGGATAGATGGTACAAAGTGTTCGTCAATCTGGGATAGATGGTACAAAGTGTTCGTCAATCTGGGATAGATGGTACAAAGTGTTCGTCAATCTGGGATAGATGGTACAAAGTGTTTGTCAATCTGGGATAGATGGTACAAAGTGTTGTCAATCTGCGATAGATGGTACAAAGTGTTTGTCAATCTGGGATAGATGGTAGAAAGTGTTCGTCAATCTGGGATAGATGGTACAAAGTGTTTGTCAATCTGGGATAGATGGTACAAAGTGTTGTCAATCTGGGATAGATGGTACAAAGTGTTCGTCAATCTGGGATAGATGGTACAAAGTGTTCGTCAATCTGGGATAGATGGTACAAAGTGTTGTTAATCTGGGATAGATGGTACAAAGTGTTGTCAATCTGGGATAGATGGTACAAAGTGTTCGTCAATCTGGGATAGATGGTAGAAAGTGTTTGTCAATCTGGGATAGATGGTACAAAGTGTTTGTCAATCTGGGATAGATGGTACAAAGTGTTTGTCAATCTGGGATAGATGGTACAAAGTGTTTGTCAATCTGGGATAGATGGTACAAAGTGTTTGTCAATCTGGGATAGATGGTACAAAGTGTTTGTTAATCTGGGATAGATGGTACAAAGTGTTTGTTAATCTGGGATAGATGGTACAAAGTGTTTGTCAATCTGGGATAGATGGTACAAAGTGTTTGTCAATCTGGGATAGATGGTACAAAGTGTTCGTCAATCTGGGATAGATGGTACAAAGTGTTCGTCAATCTGGGATAGATGGTACAAAGTGTTCGTCAATCTGGGATAGATGGTACAAAGTGTTTGTCAATCTGGGATAGATGGTACAAAGTGTTGTTAATCTGGGATAGATGGTACAAAGTGTTGTCAATCTGGGATAGATGGTACAAAGTGTTTGTCAATCTGGGATAGATGGTACAAAGTGTTTGTCAATCTGGGATAGATGGTACAAAGTGTTGTCAATCTGGGATAGATGGTACAAAGTGTTCGTCAATCTGGGATAGATGGTACAAAGTGTTTGTCAATCTGGGATAGATGGTACAAAGTGTTCGTCAATCTGGGATAGATGGTACAAAGTGTTTGTCAATCTGGGATAGATGGTACAAAGTGTTCGTCAATCTGGGATAGATGGTACAAAGTGTTCGTCAATCTGGGATAGATGGTACAAAGTGTTCGTCAATCTGGGATAGATGGTACAAAGTGTTCGTCAATCTGGGATAGATGGTACAAAGTGTTCGTCAATCTGGGATAGATGGTACAAAGTGTTTGTCAATCTGGGATAGATGGTACAAAGTGTTGTTAATCTGGGATAGATGGTACAAAGTGTTGTCAATCTGGGATAGATGGTACAAAGTGTTCGTCAATCTGGGATAGATGGTACAAAGTGTTTGTCAATCTGGGATAGATGGTACAAAGTGTTCGTCAATCTGGGATAGATGGTACAAAGTGTTCGTCAATCTGGGATAGATGGTACAAAGTGTTGTCAATCTGGGATAGATGGTACAAAGTGTTTGTCAATCTGGGATAGATGGTAGAAAGTGTTTGTCAATCTGGGATAGATGGTACAAAGTGTTTGTCAATCTGGGATAGATGGTACAAAGTGTTTGTCAATCTGGGATAGATGGTACAAAGTGTTTGTCAATCTGGGATAGATGGTACAAAGTGTTCGTCAATCTGGGATAGATGGTACAAAGTGTTTGTCAATCTGGGATAGATGGTACAAAGTGTTCGTCAATCTGGGATAGATGGTACAAAGTGTTCGTCAATCTGGGATAGATGGTACAAAGTGTTTGTCAATCTGGGATAGATGGTACAAAGTGTTCGTCAATCTGGGATAGATGGTACAAAGTGTTCGTCAATCTGGGATAGATGGTACAAAGTGTTTGTCAATCTGGGATAGATGGTACAAAGTGTTGTTAATCTGGGATAGATGGTACAAAGTGTTGTCAATCTGGGATAGATGGTACAAAGTGTTCGTCAATCTGGGATAGATGGTACAAAGTGTTTGTCAATCTGGGATAGATGGTACAAAGTGTTGTCAATCTGGGATAGATGGTACAAAGTGTTCGTCAATCTGGGATAGATGGTACAAAGTGTTTGTTAATCTGGGATAGATGGTACAAAGTGTTGTCAATCTGGGATAGATGGTACAAAGTGTTTGTCAATCTGGGATAGATGGTACAAAGTGTTCGTCAATCTGCGATAGATGGTACAAAGTGTTTGTCAATCTGGGATAGATGGTACAAAGTGTTCGTCAATCTGGGATAGATGATACAAAGTGTTTGTCAATCTGGGATAGATGGTACAAAGTGTTTGTCAATCTGGGATAGATGGTACAAAGTGTTCGTCAATCCGGGATAGATGGTACAAAGTGTTTGTCAATCTGGGATAGATGGTACAAAGTGTTCGTCAATCTGGGATAGATGGTACAAAGTGTTTGTCAATCTGGGATAGATGGTACAAAGTGTTGTCAATCTGGGATAGATGGTACAAAGTGTTCGTCAATCTGGGATAGATGGTACAAAGTGTTGTCAATCTGGGATAGATGGTACAAAGTGTTCGTCAATCTGGGATAGATGGTACAAAGTGTTTGTCATTCTGGGATAGATGGTACAAAGTGTTCGTCAATCTGGGATAGATGGTACAAAGTGTTTGTCAATCTGGGATAGATGGTACAAAGTGTTTGTCAATCTGGGATAGATGGTACAAAGTGTTGTCAATCTGGGATAGATGGTACAAAGTGTTCGTCAATCTGGGATAGATGGTACAAAGTGTTTGTCATTCTGGGATAGATGGTACAAAGTGTTCGTCAATCTGGGATAGATGGTACAAAGTGTTCGTCAATCTGGGATAGATGGTACAAAGTGTTTGTCAATCTGGGATAGATGGTACAAAGTGTTTGTCAATCTGGGATAGATGGTACAAAGTGTTTGTCAATCTGGGATAGATGGTACAAAGTGTTCGTCAATCTGGGATAGATGGTACAAAGTGTTTGTCAATCTGGGATAGATGGTACAAAGTGTTGTTAATCTGGGATAGATGGTACAAAGTGTTGTCAATCTGGGATAGATGGTACAAAGTGTTCGTCAATCTGGGATAGATGGTACAAAGTGTTTGTCAATCTGGGATAGATGGTACAAAGTGTTCGTCAATCTGGGATAGATGGTACAAAGTGTTCGTCAATCTGGGATAGATGGTACAAAGTGTTCGTCAATCTGGGATAGATGGTACAAAGTGTTTGTCAATCTGGGATAGATGGTACAAAGTGTTTGTCAATCTGGGATAGATGGTACAAAGTGTTCGTCAATCTGGGATAGATGGTACAAAGTGTTTGTCAATCTGGGATAGATGGTACAAAGTGTTCGTCAATCTGGGATAGATGGTACAAAGTGTTCGTCAATCTGGGATAGATGGTACAAAGTGTTCGTCAATCTGGGATAGATGGTACAAAGTGTTCGTCAATCTGGGATAGATGGTACAAAGTGTTTGTCAATCTGGGATAGATGGTACAAAGTGTTCGTCAATCTGGGATAGATGGTACAAAGTGTTTGTCAATCTGGGATAGATGGTACAAAGTGTTCGTCAATCTGGGATAGATGGTACAAAGTGTTCGTCAATCTGGGATAGATGGTACAAAGTGTTCGTCAATCTGCGATAGATGGTACAAAGTGTTCGTCAATCTGGGATAGATGGTACAAAGTGTTTGTCAATCTGGGATAGATGGTACAAAGTGTTCGTCAATCTGGGATAGATGGTACAAAGTGTTTGTCAATCTGGGATAGATGGTACAAAGTGTTCGTCAATCTGGGATAGATGGTACAAAGTGTTCGTCAATCTGGGATAGATGGTACAAAGTGTTCGTCAATCTGCGATAGATGGTACAAAGTGTTCGTCAATCTGGGATAGGTAATGCTGTTGACATTGACAAATTTTGAACAAGTCCACGGATTTACATCTACACACACTTCAAATTAGAAAGAACTTCATGTTCAATGGATCCTCTCACTACCCCCATCCATTCTTTCATAACTCCCATCACAACCATCTATATTGTCTCCTTCAACACCAAGGCACAATCCTTCCTTCCCTTAAAAACTATCAACAGGTATAATCCATGTCTACTTCAGTGAACTTCACCAATTTCTAGTTCTGGTTCCCATAACAATGCCAAAGTGAAGAAAGTTGATAGTGTCAGACTGCGTGCTTTAAATGGAAATTACATTACTACAATGGAAAGAGCCTGAGTAAAAATAAAATGTTCATATACTAGTATTGAAATCATATACCTCCAGTCTCTCTGTTGTTTAATAACAGTTAATAAATAAACTATATTGCCATACAAAGCCACCGGCCCATCACAATCTCAAGTACATGTATACATTTCTTGAAAACAATAATAATACATAAATACATAAATTAACTGTAATATAAAATACTGCCCATCGAGAGGTTAATTTTAGTGCCTCTAACCTTAACTTAAAAGCTTGATACAGAAATTTTGACAAATTACAAAGTGTAATGGGTAACTCACTTGCCATTAATTTTATGAAGGTGTGGTGTCCCTGGTCATGTAATGACCAACAAGGTTATAGCTCGTCTCTGTAGGCCTGGTATATGGGACATTCGAAAATTAGATGTAATTCATCTTCAATTATTCCGCTATTGCATAATACACATTTCCTTTCAAAACGATCTACATTATGCAAACGGTCAGATTCTATTGCTAATTGGTGACTCGAGCAACAAAGCCTTGATAAAGATTTCCTATGTTTGTTCACACTTACACTGATAATATATTTTTCTACAGTATAGTGTCGTTTTACCTGGCAGAACAAATTTAGGCGGCTCATTTCTGTTGCCACATGTTCCTAATTCTTTGAGCAAAATTTGCGAAGAATGCAAATTCATTTCCCACCTCTTGATTGATCCACACTATTCCAAATCTATACCTATTCAAAATGTCTTGATTATGTGTTATCTCTCTGTTGTTTAATCATGGCTTTCAAAACTCTACTCAAAGGAGCAATTGCATATATGTATACACTGGACTTTTGGAAATAAATATTTTCGTTGGTTTGGACTCTAAACATATTACCCACAACCTAGGTGTGCTTTTGTACTCTGCCCAACTTTTTGATCAATACTTTATATCAATTAGTGTAAGGTAAGTTTGGTTTTAAACTCGTCTGGAATTTGAAACTGATGATCAAGCTAGGTGGCACCCCTCTTGTATCAAGTCCCGCCTATTTTAAATTTACGGTCAAAGTTGAACCATGCCTAAAAGTTCAATCGATACTCTATATCGATTTGTGAAAGGTACATGTAAGTATGGTTTCAAGTTGTAAAACGGGGATATTAGCAATTTTCTATTATAAAACACATGTCCACCAACATTCAGGGGACATGTCTGGGGCTGAAAGCTCAAAGTGTTGCATATACAAAATCAAATTTGCTGTACTTCAGTACTACTAGTACTTAAAAATGACACGGATGTAATATCGCTTCAATATATTTATTACAAGATAAATTAATAATAAACTTACCCTACATTGTATTACATAAATATTATAAACTATTCATAAATCTTACCTGTATTTTTTTACGTGAATGAAAATTTGAGCATAGCTACCACTGTGTTGTACAGCATTGATAACATTTATTCAACACTAGAGGGCGCTAATACCTATTAATCAAGTTGAAATATTCAACATAGAGGGTGTTATTGCCTTTTGGGAAATTGGGAGTGGCCTATACTTTATTAGATACATATGTATTTCAAAATGTGAAAGAATATATACAATGTTTATACATGGATAGTGCTGATGTCCTCATCTATGATAACAGTAGTTCACTTGACGAAATGTTCATTGAACAACAACTCACATTTATGTGATGAAGTATTGTTATTCGATGGCTCATTACTATTTTGATGTGTTAAGTGTAATTCATTAAACTAATGTAGGCTATGCACACAAATTTCAATCACTGATTGAGCCTTCACTTTAACTTGAATTTTCAAAATCAAAGTCTATTTTTTTTCATCAGATCCTTTGTACTGTAAAATACTTTATTTTCGCTTGGAATTAATTTTCACTATTTTTCCTGAAGAAATGTTTCAGTGAAAATAAAATCCAGAGAATATACCTAAAGTAAATTCCTGAAATTTAAAAGTGTTTTCAGCGAATATTAATTCCAGCTAAAATAAAGTATTTTACAGTATTATGTAGAACGCTCACTCATCATCCAATCTAAGTTTTTTTAACTTCATAGTTTTCCACACAAAAATTACTCATGAATTTTCTTCGTTAAAATTAAGTTCTGAAATAAACTTCAAAATCTGCCATCAACATCGTATGTACTATGTGACGCAGTTTAATTTTTGTGAAACAAAATAGTCATAACTTTGACAATATTCAACGTTATACTATCCTTCCTTCAGCTGATTGTTCCTGAGTGATTCACAGTTTCATTTCCTGCCACTTAATAATATTTACTAGCTATCAACGCAATCCTTGGCAATTTCCACATCAATTGTACTGTTCATTTCAAGTCTCATTATGCAATATCTCATTAAATTAGCATATGATACATTATTCCCTTTTTTTCTTGTCTCTACGCTCTTAACTATGCAAATTTTTAATACAGGCTTTTACAATCTCTGTAATTACTAAAAAAAGTCATAATCATAAACAGCGTATCAAAATATAACTAATTACATTTAAAAATACATTCACATTATAATTTATAGAACACGCAAGTTCAGGCATATGAAAAACAAAGTAATACTTGGCGTCTACTTCAAAAATACTCTCATTCGATCACAAAAAGCTTCACATATGTAAAGTTCAACATTTTATGCAAACATTGCACAAATCAACTGGTTACCAGCAATATCAATATAATATTAAACTATTGAATGGTCATTTACTTGTCCATCAGTCGTTATATTTGTCCATCAGTTGAGATTTATCATTGTCTGATGCAGAGATAATAATTAATTGTGATGATGCTCTAGAAATGAGATTAAGCATGAATTTGTTATAATCTCCTGTCTGTGGATTGATCTTTGGGTGCACAGCTATAACGACTGGTTTGCTTAAACCACTGAAGTGCTTGACGCTGTCTACAGTAGTGGCTTCTCCTACGGGTAAGTCACTTCGCTCCTCTGCTTCTTGTTTCTTGCTGAAGAGAATTGCCACATCGCTGGCATGGTAACCACGCTGGGTATATTCACGGACAAGATTTGGTAGTAGAGTGTCAATATCTGCATTGTGCGATGACAAGAATTTCACTTTTTCACCAGGGTAATCATGAGCTAAACTAGTGTCCAACGAATCAACTTCATCATAATGACTTTGAAGAAATTTGGACGCAAAACCAAACAGCTCACCCGAGCATCTGATTATTTGTGTAAGCCCAAATGTTATCTTGTGGGTCAAATCTGGCATACCTGTGTTGAACTTGTGCACCTGCAGATTTGTGTCAACAAAAACCCAAAGGTAACCATGGTGACCGGCACCATCCTCACCTCTCCTGACGATGTGATTTGCTAACCTGTACCAATCACCATCCCAATCTTTGAAATTCTGAGCTTCATCAATAACAATGTGTTTTATGTTCTCATAGCAACTGCCTTTCTCACTGCTAGAATTGTAGTCTGCAAGAAACTTCCTTCTGCAAACTGCTTGACATATATTGAGTTTTCTGTTAAATAAAAATAAATCTTATTAAACAAATATATATGGGTATGATCCTGTGGTACAATATGATAACAATCCCACCATTGATTTAAAAAAAATACAGATACAAATGAAAGAAATGGTTAATATTTTTTTCTACTAATGGTGCATATTCATAAATGATGTACTGCAGACTTCATAAAAAGCTGATAAGCTCAGTCATGTCAGTTCACTATAGTTACAGACTATGCGTTGTGGGATGCCTATGTTTAATTGATATGTGCATGCAACTTGTGGCTATATCACTTGCGTAGTACCAGTAATGTTACTTAGTAACATTAGGTAGTTATGCTACTGGATGAATTTTCGTTTATTGCAAACGCATCCTATAAACATTTTTTCTAGTTTTTAAAATTTCCTCACCGTAGATCACAACCATTGCACTAGACCTGGTTAATTACTTAAAAAACTTCCATGTTTACAATAATGTCCAATTCCTGATTCCTGAATTACCCAGAAACGCAATGTACTGGTAATTCTTTTTGCGCAAACGTAACCTACCTAGCAATGTAACCTACCTAGCAATGTAACCTACCTAGCAACGTAACCTACCTAGCAACAGACAAGGCATCAAATTAAGAATAGTAGCTTACCTAATATTGTCACACAGAGGTTGATTTTCACATAAGTACAGTACTTCATCACCATGGCAACCAGTTTTTAGCAGCCCTTTGATAAAACAAATGGCTGAGAGAGTCTTTCCTGAACCTGGAGGACCATATACCCATAGTTCCTTGTGCTGGCGGTATAGCCATAGCAACTCAAACTGTTGCGGACTGAATGTTAGAAGAAAAGACTTTTCTTTAAGCCATGATTCATTGATCATTGGTGTGAATGTTGCCATGACAACAACTATGCTGTGAAGAAGTGCCTGGATTTTGTCTTCAGTGATGTGATACTGCTCCAGACAGTGGTTTTCAAGGATGTAATTACCTGGAACCTTCTCAAGACAACTAAAAGCAAGACAAATGATATTAAACTTTTCACGACAGCCTCCATCTAACACTATTCTTTGTTTTAATTTGGCTCCAAGTTGAACGCTATAATGTTCCGTTTTACTGGTTACAGCGCCCTCAACCAAAGTGATAAGTATGATTCCTGTTTTTGTCAGGAGAAGAACATCACAAACTGCATCCTTTGGTTTGGTAACCATGGAGGCATCAAATAAAGTCCATGACAACAGTATCATGATGCCCGACATAGTACACTGAGAGATAAATTTCTGCAGCCATTCCCTGGCTGGCTTTGAAGACAGTCTTTGTAGAAATCCAGTCGGAAAACAGGATATGGTATCTTCTTTAACTGATAGAAAACAAAGGGAGGAGTCAGAGTGCAAGTTATCGTCTTCATATTGGAATATTCACGGCATATCATGTGAGTTGCATACCCTTAAAATATAAAAACATTGGTTATACTCATTACAGTGGATTGATTTATTATCTCTGAAAAGCTGTTTATTTTGGTTGACAAAACGTGACTGATTTACATATAATCAATGAGGGTAAACAATGAAAGGGGGAATTTTCAATAATTTTTATTTTTGCTGATTTTTGCAAAAATATTTACCCTAATAATTAAGATACAAATAGTCGCCAAGATCATGTTGAGTGCGAGTGAGCCGCAAGACTAGTTTTTGTCTGTCATTGCGTCCTCTGTAATATGTAACCATGGTAAACCGAACAGTGGACGTAATTACGAGACAATACTTGAATGGCAAAAACCTTCACTCTGAATGATCTTGACAACCATTGTATGTGAAAATAAAGCATTCTGCTGTAAATATTAAATATTAAAGATTGAAATAAACCAGTACAAACGTTTAAAGTGTTTCTCTTGAATTACA
This sequence comes from Saccoglossus kowalevskii, assembly GCF_978046115.1. Lineage (NCBI taxonomy): Eukaryota > Metazoa > Hemichordata > Enteropneusta > Harrimaniidae > Saccoglossus > Saccoglossus kowalevskii. The sequence continues at coordinate 9,830,540 of NC_140650.1, read as the reverse complement.
GTGATGGTGTCATGCAGCATGTAGACCGGAACGCATCTAGGACTCTGAATTTCCAGACGATGATATTTATATTTCAGTTCATCTATATCTGAAAAATAACAACAAAATACAATAATAAAACTAATTTTCCATCCACACAATGCTAATCTTTCTTCCAATTGTCAGATTTTCAATCTTTTTTTATCAAATGAATATCAATAAAACTAATAGCTGTGCAGCATTACATCTCAATTAAAAATTGAATCAGATGAATTCATTAATCAGTTACTATGGAGCAATTGCAAGTTCTTATTTTAGAACCAATTTGTGCATATTAATTAGCTTAATTTGCATATTATTTACCAACTTTCCATTCCATTAATACCAGTTGCTATTTTCATCAGTATGGGAAAATCACAAGATATTATATTTGGTTAAAATTTATATTTTAAATTTGTATTTCATTGAAACTTTAAATAGCAATAGCTTTAAATTATCAGTTAGCATGGGACCACCCAGGTCATCCAATTTAAACAAATTTGATAATTAACTTTGATGATTTTTCTACCATGTTAAACTTCTTGAACAGCAAAATATTTCCTGCCAAAATGTTGCCAAACGCTGTGCAATTTTAAGTATTCTCTAAAATAACTTTGTTTTTATTTTTATGTTAACTACAAGTTTTGATCCAAATTCTTGTAAAAATATTGAAAAAGGTTTTGATAGTTTGTGGTATGAAAGATGACAAAAGGCAACATTTAAAATGGATTAAATTTTTTGATTGAAATTTCATCCTGATAAAAGTAATATTAAAAGGTAGTAACTCATTACAACAAGATTTTGTTTTTGTATCTTATAAATATACATGTATATATATATTTTTGCATTAAATGAAGTACAATTCTGTTTTGCTTAGTGCTACATGTAGACATAACAACAAATTTGAAAAACTGGGAATGAACTCGATGTGGGTTATTTTGCAAGAATTACTGAATAAATATGATGGTTTAATTTTGTACATACATGTACATATGTGTACTATACAAAATACTTTATTTTCGCTTAGAATTAATTTCTGCTATTTTTGCTGACGGAATGATTCAGTGAAAATAAAATCCAGCGAAAATACCTTTCTTGCTATATTTTAAATTCAACTTGTCAAAAATTATAGAAAATAAATACCGTACAAAACATCTAAAATCAGTGAAAATTGATTCCAGCTAAAGTTTTACAGTACAATTATCCAAAAATTACCCGCCCCCTCTTACCTGTGATTTGCATCATTAGATTAGACCTCCAGTCTGTGAATGACAACTGTTCTACTTTCCCATTAACAATATGATAGCTCTCTGGACATTGTGTGTAAACAAGGCCTGGGTACTTGACCACGGACACCACCACAACAACCCGTGAACCAGTGATTCCTTCCGGAGTATTGAGTACCGGATAGAATCCAATATCCCAATGTATACCTCTCTGGACGCGTTGTTTCAGGTGCACCCAAATCGTTTTTTTCATTCTCTCCTCTACTTTGTCGATGATGTCATATTTGGTTGCCTCGTCTGGTATCTCTTCTCCGTAAACCTGACATGTTTTGTCTTCCACACCAAAGATAATATGACCCCCAGCATGATTAGCGAAGGCCGAGACGTATCGCCGAATGAACCAACTGATGCGATCGGCGATCGGTTCTGTCCGTACATCTTTATCACTACTCAGGAACTTAAATTGAATCTGCATGGTCTCTTGAGGGATGCCAGCAATCTGTTTACCGTATTGAAATTCGTTGGGAAACGGTCGTAACTTTGACAGACAACCAACTTGACCATCCTGCTGCATCATCAGTTTCATGACAGTGTGGTAGCTGAGAAACAGCGTTGCGGTGTCTGTAGGAACTCTAGCATGATAGTGAACCGTACAGATGTGATCGGCACCTTTCACGAAGACGTACAAGTCTGGATCATTGAAGCTTCCAACCAGATCAATAAAATTACAGATGTCATCCTCAGATAAGACCCATCTCAACTGTTGTTCAACCCCGCTCCACCACGTGTCGAGCGACTTAAAGTTGACGTCATCATTCTCGTGGGATGTATTTTGCAAATGAAGAATACCACCACCAGAGTTCAACAACGCGCATAGATAAACTTGTACATTGCTGTTCCATCCTACGTTAACACGCTTATTGATGTTGACATCACAGTGTAGAATGGTTTCACCCAATTTTGACAAATCCCTGAAAAATATTCATCAATCATAGATGTAAGTTTGATTGACATGTTACTTTATTTATTAAAAGGCGGTTGTTGTCATACCATGTGCGAGATATGGGACTTATATATACAAAGACCTTGACTGTTGAGCACACTAACGTGTACAAACCAGGATGTTACTGAGCTTCAAAAGATTGGTGCATGTCGCACCCAGCTATAAACTTGTACTTGGGATTTTCATTAGATGAGCGCATTGAACTGTGGGAAAGATCAATGTTTATCAACACAAATGTCACACATGAGCGACACAATGACAACCACCCTTTAATTTTGATGGATTTGATAGGCGGAGTGTACATATAAATTTACATTCTTTCAAAATGGACAAGAATAGCGGACAATCGATCGCTAGCACACCGACAAAAACAAGCTTTACAACTGTCACTGAGAACTTGGGAATGAATTTTCTTGTATGCGGGTCAAAAATACAAAAATCGGATAACCGCAGAAAACTATTCAAAGCAAACAAACATCGCGACCAGTAGTGTATGCATTAACAATCTCTAGTCGGTTTTCTCAAAGTATCTTTAAGTGCACCTTCGATGCCCTCTTGCCATCATAAAGAAACACAAAGAATAATGTGAAATGCAAGCATGCGAAATTTCATTTTCGGCGCAGTTTATATCAAGACAAATCATATTGCAATTTTGACTAGTCAATGCTGATTGTTGGCATATTGCATCCGACAATGAACCCAGACTGGTGATAATTATTACCAGTGTTACAAGAGGGTGCCTACAAGGGTCACAAGTCCCTTGATTATGTTGCGGTAACCCAGTTTTCACGGTAACACAGATTTCGCCATTTACACACTCCTATTATATTTTATTTTATTGAAAAAAACATCACTGTGTGCAAGTATAAGTGCTTAGTTATGACAGAAGTGCAACGTTGGTCAAATCTCAATAGCCCAGCATACAAAAAATGCAATTCTTGACAACATGAAATTGTATTAGATGTGGTTCTATTATAGTAGCACTGCCTTGTGTCAAACGTTTACAAGGTTAACCCAATAATCCTTCTTTCTCTTAGTAATTTTTTTTGTGAGTGTAAGTGAAATAAAATGATAGCAATGGTCGTTGTGATGCATTTTGTTCAATATGGGTCCCATGCTACTTACACATTGTGTGTAAAATGCATAGTTGACACAGAATTTGATGCATATGCTGTGATGACAACTGCCCTCTAACATATTATAAGTTAAAAATCAGTGCAATTATTTGCAATTATTTAATCCAATATATTACTGGCATACATCACCGTCCTCAACACCGACGGTGCATACATGCAAAGACAATAAAAGTGGTGGGGACAAGGGTACCATTCACTTTATTTAAAATAAGATTAATTTCGAATTTTCCGAGTACATCTGCCGTTGTCAGCATTAGTACCCCTTAGCCCCGAGTACAGTCCTGTATATATTTTTTTATTAGACGCATAAAATCCTTAGGAAAGGATAAAAAGGGTCTTACAGAAAGAAATTAAAAAAAAACAAAAAAAACTACAATCTAAAAAAGAAAACAAAAAATAAAAACTTTTCTAAAAAAAAAAAAAAAAAACAAGTCAAAAACAAAAAAATACAATTTGCAGCCAATGGTGAATACAGAATATAGAATGAACACAGAATGTGGCCTAATACACTGATAGTTGTTGCTGTTTTGTTCCATAGCTGTTTTTTAAGAAGACAGCTAAGGCTGGTGCTAGAGTATGGTTTGCCATAATCAAAATGAATTTATTCTGACTATTTTCTTTATCAAAATTTGGAATTTTATTTTGTGCAGTCAGGAATAATTTGTCCCTATGGTGACTGTAAGCTGGACATTTCATTACAAAATGTTGCTCATCCTCAACTATATTTTGGCTGCACATATCACATGTTCTTTTATCCAGCCGCACATTATTATGTCTGCCTTTCTCAATTTTAAGGTCATGGTTGCTTGTCCTGAATTTTGCAATTAACCTTCTAAGACCATGGTTCTGCATATTAATTAGGTAATTTTCAATTTTTAAATCTTGTTTGAAAAGTCTGTATGTTCTTAGTTTGTTTTTAGCCAAGGTTAGTTTTCTATTATCATTATGCATGTCTAAGATCCATTGGTTCTCAAATGATTTGTTTATTTTTTTATGAATAAAGTCTAAATTTTTCTTAATTATTTTTTCACTTGAGTTTACAATGGTGACAACATCTAAATCTTGCATGAGGGTTTCTACACTTGTAAACCATTTACTTTTTACATTCTTGTTTACTAAGTAGGCTTCTCTTAGTAATGTGTTATCAGAGTTTGTTACCCGGTTGAAATATTTAAGTTGTTGTAGGTAGCCCCCATCGAATGATCAGCGGAAGGAAGCCAACCTACAGGACTGTCCTCATGGCGAATGACAGCTAACTGTGGTTCAACACTCACTTGATAAAAGTGATAGTTCAACAGCTCATGGTCTAGAGGTTCGTGCTGCACCCCTTATCGTGAGTACCCCCCCCCCCCCAACTCGATCATGATTACACAGTACAATCATTAACGTTACGTGCACAGAATTAGAAATCTAATAAATGTACAAATGTAATCGATCTTCATTATATGAACTAAGTAATTTTCTAGCAGAATTTGAACAACAACAAATTATACTGAATTTAAATAGATCATATATATTCTTGTGATATGGCAGTGGTGCATCAAACAGTCATCAACGATAAACTTACATTTCATACTCGAATAAAAGTACGCTCGACTCTCACGTTGATCGTCATCAGACTTGCAAATCAGCTGATTGTGTCTGAGTGAAAGGTCATGATCGACGTGCGCAAATTGTTGCGCAGAAAACTTATTTTGAACAAGGAAGTTAAGGAAGTAAGTTTATAGTTTGATGAAGTGTTGTGAACATCGCGTTTTGTGTTTCCAGCATCCCTGTGTAAATTCGTCGTTAAAGCGGTGAAACACTAGCAATTTATTTAAATTATCATCGAGATGGCTTCTAAAAATCTTCCAGGTCCCAGCGTATTGCAGAAGTGGTCAACGGACGAAGTAACATTATGGCTAAGAGCAGTAAGTTGTTGGAGGGTTATATCTTAAAGTGACGCAATGCGATCATTCTCTCTCATCGTATATTTTTCATGGTTGTTCAGGTCAATGAATAAGAGATCGTCAATTCAGCGAATATTTCTCTTTTAATTCTTAGAAAATCAAAGCGGAAGTGAAGATGTTATGGCAATACAAAGATTTACAACAAGCACTTGAACATTGCCATATCTGCATTTGCTGAGTCAAACTTCCAATAACATACATTTTTTTCTTTGTACTTGTTGTGGTTTATTTATTCCAATTAAAACATTCAGTTTAGATAGAGAGAGTATGCTATCACTTTATAAGTAGTTTTAAAATATTTTAAAATGAGGACTGTGATTGGCTATAGAATTGTCACAATCACTTGAGAGTTGAAAATTCAAATAATTATAATATTACTATTTATTATTATTTTGTTCCTGCTTTTTCATCTCTACTTTTTTCTAAAATAAACAGAAGTTGTAAAGCATAGCCATAGTAGAATCAAAGCATTGTCCATTTCAATAATCCATTTTTATCTTAAATGTAAAAATAAAATATTATGGCATCAAGAATACATGTACATTCTTTCCAAATGTTATTTCCAGAACCAAAATTCCCAAAAAATAGTACGATTTCACAGTTTCACAACTAGTGTTTTTCATTGGGAAATAACAATGAAAAAAATAATAATAAATACTGTAGTACTGATCGATTTATTGGAATTATTAGCCCTCAAGTGATCATTACACTTTTAGTGATTACCAGTGTCCATACGTATGGCCATACAAAATCATATCAGGAGTATTATTGCAGATAATGACGTTCAACCAGTTCTTTATTGAAGATATTGCACACTAGATCTGATCAACAAAATTAATGGCCATATATGGTCATGCAATCTCATTAAAAATGCATGAATATCATATTGGGAGAACCATTCAAGCAGCGCTTTATATATTAAATAATCCTATATGGTCATGTGACTTAAGTTATTAAAAACTAAGTGAACTTGGCATGTATGTTCTTGAGTTCAGTTATGTTATAGTGCACATAAATAAAAACTTTTATTTGTAGTACACTAAATCATTAAAATATTACTTATTTTGATTATAGAATCACCTCTGTAATTTACATGAGTGTATAAAAATGATCTTTCTCCCCTCAGGCAGGATATGGTGAGTTTGTACTGGCATTCAAAGGCTACCGATGTGATGGCGTGAAACTTTTGGTAAGTCCATGATTAATTGTCATAATAAAAATACCATGGTAACCAAAACCATAGAATCAAATTATAAATAAGCAAAACAAAATTCCATGTACTATTTTTACTGTCACTCAGGAAATCAAGCAACAAATGAGTTTTGGGTATAGATTGTTAAGTTGAGAATGTTATTTCTGATATTATTTTCTGGGTTCCGGTAATGCTGTCAGTCAGTCACTAATTAAGTGCCCAGACAGTAGACTTGTGGAACACAGTCATACATTTAGATGGTCAATCATGTAATACATTTCAGGAGAGAAATGTTCACCACACGTCACCCTTAATTATTGATAGTAGTTTCTAATGTTTTTCTTTTAAATATTTCTGTCATGTCTGATATACTAATTGTTTGTTAATTGTATATATAGTGCATTTTGCCACAGAAATTGTATCCACATTTACTACTTTTATGTGACAGTGTCTTGATATCATAATTACAATATAATCAACTACATGTAGACCAAGTTTAGCACAAGCACCTGCAGACTTCCCTCTTTTCCCTCTTTTCATCTCACTATCATGTAGTCAAAAATTGCATTTATTACATTCTGGATTATTGAGACCATCATTGCACTTCTGTTTCACCTAAGTACTGCTACTTTCACCACCTGCAGTTCCCTCTTTTCATCACAAAATAGTCCTGTTTATAGTCTGCACTTTCTTTCAGAAGATTGGTACCAAAATAGCAAAATATTTTGAGTAAAAACTGAATATTGACGCAAATCTTGTCTGTTGGCTCCAAAATTAGGGTTTATTTCCAGAAATATTGAAGAATGTAATTAAAAAGTGCAGAAAAATTTGGACGAAAAAGTCTGGTGGTGAAAAGGTTAACTAAGGTTATGCCAATGACAGCAAATAATTCTGGAACTGTGACCTTCACCATGTTATCTTGGCAAACTAACCCAAATGTAGATATCCTGTCTTTGTGTTCAGTGTCACCCCACTACCAGCAATCCTCCCCATTAGGATATGAACTTGAGGTCTGCCCAATATAGGAGTTCCCCTATCAACAACCACTGCACTACTGTTGCTAGTTTCTGATTTTATTAATTCTGTCTTTTTTCTAGACGATCACAGAACAGGAAATAAATTCCATGAACCATCAGTTTCCTGAAAAAAAACTAAAGTAAATATGAATTTAATACGTTACTATTATTAGATTTCTATGAACTGTTGTAAATAATGTGACCTCTGTCTAGTTGCTGTCTGAGTTCAGAGTTGTCTATGCACTGTGATTATAATATAATCATAATAATGATTTATTCAGCAGATTATATTATTTAATTCAATCCTTCAAGCGACAAGACAAAACAAAGAGTATATAAAGGACAACAATCACAACATTAAAGGAAACATCAATCTAAGCAACATAATGACCCTGAAGAAAAAGGTCCACAAATGTAGGAGAATGCAATTTATATCACTTTTCATTCTCTAGATATTCAACTTTATATCATTATTATGTAGTCAGCCATCTTGATTCTCAAGCAAAAGATTATGGGTAAAGTATGACATCATAGAATCTGTTGTCAAACATTAAGAAAATTATCTATAACATGAGAAATACTGATGCGAATTAGTTCAAATTTTCATTGTGCATATTGCTTATGTATATAATTATAGTAGTGGAAATTAGAATATTACAAATACACATGAAGTGAAGATATTGCTAAATTTTCAGTTCTGTTTCCATGACAACTATTTTATAAACATGGATTGCCCCAGTACATGTATGCTACCAATCTCTAAACTTTCAGCCAATTTGAAGTTAAACTTTTGAAGTTATAGATGAAATCATTTTCTCAATTTCTGACAACAGATTCTATGATGTCATACTTTACCCATAATCCTTTGCTTGAAAATCAAGATGGCTGACTACATAATATTGATGAAAAGTGATATAAAAAAAATGTAAATTGCATTCTCTTACATTTGTAGAGCTTTTTTCTTCAGGGGTCATTATGTTGTTTGGGTTGATATTTCCTTTAATATTATTTCAATTGGTGGATGTTTTTCATGTGCCGGGTCCAAAAACAACTTCACAGTCAAGCTGAGTTGTTTTGACCTTGCAGATGTGGATGATATTCGCTCACATTCGATCAGGTTCAAACTGCATGTATTGGATTGTAGAGTATAATAAAGGAAGCGTAATGTACATTTAAACAATACACTGTTTATTATGGCAATGTTACAACAAAGAAACTACAATGTAACAAGAAGGCAACTGATGAATACACGATAGAATGCCCCTTTTATAGGGTTCAGTAGGATTCACACCTATGGATTAAAATAAGAGGGAGACACAGTGATAGGTTTTCAATATTGATACATTGGCTTAAAATCGCCCTTGCAACTGATTCCTATTGCATTCATGCTGTCTATTGATTATTATTAAATGGCTTATGTAACTCGACTCTGTGTTAATTTATAATAGAGATACATGTATTGAAGTGTGAAATCTTGACATGTAATAACTTCTACTGGCTATATCTCAGCTAATACTACTTGTAATTGAACAAAATAAAGACGAATAGATAAAGCAAAACATGATCTAATAATATAACTAAATTTCGAGCAAGAATGAATAAATCTGAATAAACAACAACAAATAGAATCAATGAGAAAAAACACAAGTGGATAAGCATACACGACAGCAGAAGCACTTAGCAAGTGCTGCTTATACAAATGGTGTATTCCATTGCAATTCTGTTCTCATAACATCTTTATTGCCACAACACTGATTCAGAAAGAAACACTAAGACAACCAAAATACAACACGACTAGGATTGATAAAGCTATAAAAGTAAGAAATAAAGTTTAAGTATTTCTGGAGAAAATAGCATAATGGAATTTGGACGGAACAAGGAAAGATATTTAAATTAATTTTATTTATTTTTTATTTTTTGGCTTATTGTGTTAGGTCTGGAAGTTACTGTCTTATGCAGATACATTTTTCTATGTACTTTGCTAACATGAAAATGCAATATATCTGACCTCATTAGAATTTGTTGTTTTTCGTCAAAACAGTGAAATTTTTAATAAACTTTTGCTGCGATGTTTAAAAATAAATTTCTTTTCTGTTTGTAAGTTGGTCTCATCTTCAATTTCCATGGCAGTACATTAGTCGTAATAGTCGATAATAGTGGTGACATATGTTTAATCTGATAATCTCTCAACAGATCATTACTAAAACAGATTAACAAGTCAAGAAATAGAGATAAAGGATTACTAAAACGTCTAGGGTAAGTAAATCTAGCACAATATGTAGATTAATTGCAATTTGTAATTTACAAACCAGGTATGTAAAATGTTAATTTCAGTGCAAAAACTCCAATAAAATTTATAAATACAACAACAACAAAAAGTAAATCTAGTATCATATTTGCCTGTTATCTTGCCCTGTGCGATCGTTGGGGGAAAGGGTCATATTTTTGGGCAAGTATCCCACTCGGTACGTGCCCTCCCAAAGGATTACGACTGAGTTAGTGACATAGAAAAGAATTCATTGTGTGAGTATATGAAGTATGTTTTCTCTATTATCATAACAAAACTGTTAAATGGCTTGAAATGTTTGTTTTACTTTTTAAAAACATTTTAAGAAGCAACATCGGTGAAATCAATCCCAACATCGGTGAAATCAATCCCAACATTGGTGAAATCAATCCCAACAGATTGTACTGCAATCTGATAATACTTCTAGAATTTGTTTTTTATTTATATCTACCAGTATTTGTCATATGATATGCCGTGATATCTGCATTTTCCTGTTGTGTTAGCCACAATAATATTCTGTCGTATTTGATCCACACCACATAATATTTTGCAGTAATTAGTCATAAAGCTTAGTTATAAATGATTAATATGGAATAGTTTTTAAATGTATAGTTTCAAAAACTTGAACTTTGTCTGATTTAATAACCTAACGAACCATAAGCAGAAGTAAAAATATAAATTATAGTTATCTGTTGTTCCAGGAATTAGCTTCACCAAGATATATTAGCTTCACCAAGATAAATTAGCTTCACCAAGATAAATTAGCTTCACCAAGATAAATTAGCTTCACCAAGATAAATTAGCTTCACCAAGATAAATTAGCTTCACCAAGATAAATTAGCTTCACCAAGATAAATGAGCTTCACCGAGATAAATTAGCTTCACCGAGATATATTAGCTTCACCGAGATAAATTAGCTTCACCAAGATAAATTAGCTTCACCAAGATAAATTAGCTTCACCAAGATAAATTAGCTTCACCAAGATAAATTAGCTTCACCAAGATAAATTAGCTTCACCAAGATAAATTAGGCTCAACAAGATAAATTAGCTTCACCGAGATAAATTAGCTTCACCAAGATAAATTAGCTTCACCAAGATAAATTAGCTTCACCAAGATAAATTAGCTTCACCAAGATAAATTAGCTTCACCAAGAAAAATTAGCTTCACCAAGATAAATTAGCTTCACCAGGATAAATTAGCTTCACCGAGATAAATTAGCTTCACCGAGATAAATTAGCTTCACCGAGATAAATTAGCTTCACCGAGATAAATTAGCTTCACCAAGATAAATTAGCTTCACCAAGATAAATTAGGCTCAACAAAAAGTTAGAATATTTCGCTTAGTTTTAGTTAATTACTATAAACACTACGATTGTAATTTTCAAACCTTCCACAGCCACATGTTTTTTTTCAAAATCGTGACTAACATACCTCCTCATTTTCTGTAATTTGTTACTGATTTCAACATAAATTTGGTTTTGATAAAACAAAATATTCAATTTTGATTAACATCAGTCGTTGAAATTAACAACTATACTGTCATGTAGTGTGAAAACTTGCAATGGCGATGAGAGGTCAAAGGTCAACATATTTCTTCTTGTTGAGTAAAATACACTTAAAGAGTTCGACGATAATCGGATTTAATAAAGTGTAATGTTTAATGCATGCTGGTTTGATCAAGTATTGTCTTCATTTACAGTTACTCCAAACACCTTCATCTCGCCACCACCTATACACCCCCAGCTATCAAATGGTTTAGCCTAACTTAGTTGCATTATTGTTTTCAGAAGTGATAAATCGTCTCCTGCACCAGCACCAGCACCCAAGGACTATAATGATGATGAAGGTACAAAAATATATTCACAACTGATCACTTTTTTCTGCAACTAAAATCATGATGTAGTGAAATTGAGATTATTTATAATATTAAGACAAATTTTGTGAAATGATTTTGAATAGGAGAACCTAGTTTGGTGAGAATGATTGTGATTTCATTGTGTAATAATGTACATGCAGAAGTACTGTAAAGAACTTTGTTATTTTTTCGCCTTTTTCGCTGAAGGCATGTTTTAGTGAAAATACCATTTGTCCTGTATTTTACATTCAACTCACCAAAAATCAGTGAAACTATACTTCATACAGACAGTCAAAATGCCTTTTCAGGGGAATTAATTGCAGCTAAGCAGCTAAAATAAAGTATTTTACAATACTTGTTGATGATTCAATTGATAGCATTGTAGGTGGCGCCACCTATAGTTCATCCTGTCTCATTTATGTTGCACCCTCTATAGTTCACATTTTCGAAATCAGTAACACGCCATGCCATTTAAAGGTCTTCAACGTTCGTGTGATAAATGTTTCTTTGTTTTGTTTTTCAGATGGAGGTTGGGGATCAGATTTTCAGGTACTGCTGGGTTGTGTTATTTTGAATCTTGTTTATGTGACTTCGTTGATTTTTTCACAGAAAATGTAAATCTATATACATTGTAGTTGGCACATGTGGTCAAATTTAATGTTTGTTTTTTTTACCTGATTCAAATGGACTTGAACACACCATATTTTAACACCATACTGTATCTATTAGTCCAGAATGATTCAAATCAATAGAAGAATTTTTAATTATTAATTAATGTAATAATTATGTACTATTATTTAATGTAATTTACAGAGTGATGGGGAAGAAGATGATGATCAACCAGATTATGATTTTCCTCCTGATGATCCTGATGAAGACGCAGGTACGAATTTGAACTATATAATAACTAAAGTAACGTTATATAATTTCAGTATCTACGGGTACATTACGAGTATTTTTCTGTTTATCTAAACACAGTATAGCAGCTTGATAACCTCACCGTTCTATCAAACACCATTACTGCAAACCTATGAGCTCTTCTTCCCCTCAGATAAGGCTTTGTTGTGCACCAGTAATTCAGCACTTATCTAACATTGGTTGCTCTGGACATATTCTCATCATGTAGGACTCACCAAATGTACATTTACGGCAACAATATTATTCTCATATTTACTGAAGTGTTGGTTTGTGCGGCAACATGACTAGTGCCTGAGATTGATGCAATTCTCAGATTCACAACTCTTTGATTTTAATAACCAATCAGATTAATTTTGATCATTCACAAAGCTTCTATATGAGCCAATCAGTGCCATCTTACGAAGCACTTTTACCTTTTTTTAATTTTTATTGCTCATTTGTATGTTTTCAGAAGAATTTGGCATCCTGTAATTGTTAAAAGTAATTGTTAGTCAGTTAGGTGAAAGCCAGTGACTGAGAATTATTCACGATACGATGTGAATTTTGTGTGACCTTTGCTACAATGTTATGATAGGAAGCACAGCTCTGTCTTGTATTCCTAAACTTGGCATCAGGAATACAGTTACCGACTGTATATATGCTTTTTAACTTGCACATGTCATTTGCATATTCAGTCATGATATCACTCTCAAGGTTTTATAGATTTTGTCTGCCATGTTCAGAGATCTGAATTTTTTTATTTTTTTTTTTTTTTCAGGACACTGGCAACCTGGCAATTCTGTGGTAACTATGAATTTACTTATTATTTACTTATCACTACTTATTATCTGTGATACTGATGTTTTTATTTCTTTTAATAAACAAGCTCAAATTAAAATTATTTTTGTAACTGCTAGGAGGTAGCATTCCAAGTACAATTCTTGATTTGTTAAACCAAACTAGTACTGTCTGTAAATTGACTGTTAATTTGCTTGTTTGTCTATTTATTTTTATGGCAAGTTATTATTTGAAAACCAATGACAATTTTAGTGTCGCCTTTTGGAAAATTAATTCACTTTTTATCAATTCAAAAATTAAAAAAAAAAATGTAAAAAAATTAGATTAAAATAAGCAAAATGTTGTTAGTGTAAAAATTTATGGCATTTCAAAAATTATAACCCATAACAAATTCTTTCTGTTCTAGAATGAACAATTTGATTACCGATTGCCAGGTAAGTTTGTCAATATTTAAAACTATTGAATTTTCAGCATGAGATATGTTGTGAGGAATTTCATGAGGGTTGCCATGACTACCATCCCTGTCACATTGTGTAGCTTAGTTTATAAATGTATTAGGTCATGTGATTAAATTATTTAGTATTTAGTAAGGTATATAAACAAAAATTAGATTAGCAACAGACAACAACAAATCGCTGAAAACCACAGCGAAGTAATGCAGTCAGCAGGAAATTGTCATTACTGTCTGTGCACATTGTCCACATTTGAATCTGTTTCCCGTGCTATGATTATATCAGTTCTCAATAATATCCTGTAATTGTATCTACGGCAATAGGGTTCTATCCTAGATTTTACCTGAATCACTTCAAGAACCAGAAAAACAAAAAGGTCAATCAATGAGTCTTAGATCTTGGCAACTTACACAGAGAAATATTTATAGGAGATCTTAGTGACATCATTACTAACAAATATTTTAACAGTGATTGTATACGTTTCTGTCGCATGTTTGCGCTGTTCCTTTCACCCATGCCATATCAATCATCTCTTTCACATAAATCTTGCAAAATTAGCTACATAGTTCTGCATTCACTGGATAAAATTCAACAACAATAAAAAAAATCATACTGTAAAACCATTTAAATTTCGCTGGCATTTAATTTCACTATTTTGAGCAATTTCACTGGGTCTTTAGTGAATTTTACTTTTTAACAAAAATAACAAAATTAAAACAAAACCAGTATCTGTATCTACAGTTATCGTACATGATTATACATGTCTTGTGGAATACACAGGAATTCTCTCTCAAAATTCAAGAGCGCAATTAAATTTTGTGTGTTGTATTTTTTTGTAGAAGAAGATGAACAAGACGATTTATATTTGCAGCCAGACGATGCAGGTAAGAATCATAGCAATGGAAGATGTTATCATGCAGTACTGTAAAATGACTAATTTTCACTGGGTTTAAATTTCGCTGATTTACCATTTCAGGCATATTCAGTGGGTTTTAAATTCACAGTTTTATCATTTAGATAATGTGTTCTATGCTAAATTTTACATATTCACAGGGTTTTAATTTAGAGCATTTTCCAGTCAGCGAAATAAGTGAAATTAAAACAGTATGTGCACATCTTATTCAGTAAAAGCATTTCAGTTTTTGAACTTTGGTGGCGCTGTTGGTATGCAACACACATTTGAATTTCATGTAAACAAACCGTCAATTAACTACAGTTTTGAGTCTATAGAGGGACTGTGATTTCACACATGTTGTATCCATCACATGGGACCCATATTGAAAATGACATGGTGTGTTAATTGACTGCAGCAATTTCAATCAGTACTAAAATCTATTTGAACACATTTCTCTGTCTGATATATGATGTCATATTTTGACAATGAGTGTTGATTCAATTTACCCATAAGTCATTGTGGTAGATGTTTTTTGGTTTATGACATTTTTTCCCCTCCAATACAGACATAATTTGTCAAAGTTTTGTGAGGGTTATTAAACTCTGCTTTTCTCCTTTTGTATAGCCCTTCTATTTGGCTTTATATATCCATTCAGTTCATTCAGGTCCAAACATTTACTTGTTAATTTAAATGTAAATTCTTTCAGGATATAGAATTTGTTTTTAATTGAGCCAAAAGAATGTTCAATTGTTGTCATTTTAAAAGACATTACTTTAGTAATCAAATAAAACATATCACATGATGAATTTACAAATAAATGTGTGTTTTTTCCAACTAGAACCTGCAATACCACCAAGATTACCAGTGGTAAGTACCATATGATCTACTTTATCCTCAAAGGCCACTCTTTGTTGCCATAATGCTACATTTTGTTCTGCAGACTGCAAAAATACATCTTGTGTCTCCTCTTGTTCTGACCTTGCTCAGTCTTTTGGTTGTGTTCGGTTGGCCACATTCCAACATGAAATAGAACATGAATGGGAAAAAACTTGAAATGGAAAACTCGCAAATCACTTGTTCAATATTCCAACGTAAACTCCATTTATTGCTGAAACACTTTGTATTTACAATTTACAATATTTGCAAGTGTAAAATTCTGGAAGTTGTAGAATGTCATAAAACACAAACCTTGCATAAATAGTTAAATCTATGCACAGAGTTGAGCGCAGAATACACCAGAACAAAAATACTGTTTAACTGAAAAAACGGTGAATGTTATTATGGACAAAATTGAAATTAGTGTTATCCACAGTTTTCAAATCAAACAGTTAAAAATGTTTCTCTTGTGCTCTGAGCTGATACAACCATGCAACATTGTATCAGTATAGTATATTAAACAGTCCCTAATTTCAAATACTGTAGAGGTATTATTCTTCACTAATATTTAATGTCACTATTATGATATTTGATCATGTTCTTTGGATTTGAATTCGTGAATTTTCAGGTGAAGATAAGTGAAAATTGGAATTTTCACTTATTGGCAAAACAATTAATTAATTTTATATTCAAGACAAATGATATAATCTCAAACTTAAAGAAGTCAATAAAGCTCAAAAATATAATATATGATGTGCCAATGTGATCTTAGATATGGATGGATATCTAATTGTGGTGTGTAGCCTATAAACAAATTTCCCTGTACAGACTGTAGAGGGCGATATACAACAGTCCAAGGGTGTTTAGTTGAATGCATTTATACAGCTGGAAAGTGTTCATCAACCGCAAGTAATTCCATCTGAGAAATAATTTCACTTTCCAAGTTCATTTTAAAATTATATATCTAGAACCTAAAATTAGAATTTTATTGTTTTCGTAAATGACAAATCTGCACTTGTTCAAATGTTCAAAATTTTCTGCATGTGTGGTACATCAGCAACCTAAATGTGTTTAAAATCACTGACATCAAATTTGAACAATTTTCTTTGTTTACAACAAATGCAAAATTAATCAAGCGTGTGGCTTAAATAGAACCCTGCCACTAAAACATTTACATAACATAGAACATTCTTTGTTGCCATTCTGGTTGTTATCTCTCTTAAAATTATTACTACAAGCAAGGAAAAAATGTATAATTATCAGGTTATCATGTCATTTGTTATCATACACCTCATATTGCCCGGCTTAGTAACACTATGGGAAGTGCGCCCTCAAAGCAAGGCAATAATTTTCTGTATCAGGTGCTGCCTAGCTTTCATCAACAATGGAAAGTACTACATTTTGTAACTATGCATCAACCATGTTTTAAACGCGTCATTCTAAATTACACCGTGTTTTTGAGGTCACGTCATGGTAAAACTGTAATTACACCTAAACGGTATATGATAAAACAATTATAGACTGGATACTGCTTTTGTTGCCCTTGGTCGTACAGCTTACGCGCCTTAACAATCTCAGGCGCTCCTGGCGCACAACCTCCATCAGTCCATAAGGAATAATACAATCACCGTACTGCCTCCGTGTATAATCTTGTAATAACCTAGTATTACACTGACATTAATAGTTTTGTTAATTTTATTGTTTCAGGGTCATTTTGGAATATCGCAAAATGGACAAAGTAACCTCATGTTAGTAATAATAATGTGTTTTTTTATTTTAAACTCAGAACAAAGTCAAGTATTGATATTTGTAATTGATTCGTGTTGATTAAGACGAAGTATTGCGATGGTGATGACAGAGTTACTGTGGTCGCAAAATTAAAATTAAACCAAGTCCTAGCAAATTGTTTGTTAGTTTACCTGATACTCTTACCATGTAGTTGTTTTCATTTGTTCCTACAGTCCACCTCCTCGTCCACCTAAACCGGGACAACAGCAGCCATCAAGACAGCAGCCACCAAGACAAATACAGCAACAAATACAACAGCAGCCCACATCATATCTGCCTCCCAGGCCACCGAAATCACAACCGATACCACTTCCAGTAGAGGTGAGTTTGAGTTTGATTAGTATAATCGTAGTTTGTATGTAAATTATGATGGGGATAGTCATAGTTATCACTAATTTGAGATTTTTTAGCTGCTTTGCTACCATACAGTCAGCAGGAATGTGCAGTTTTAGACAGATAACGTGAGTTTCATTTTTGATTTGGTCGATGTTATGTTTAATTTAGTTTTTCACCACCAGACTTCCCCACCCAAATTTTCTTGTACATTTGGTCGATGTTATGTTTAATTTAGTTTTTCACCACCAGACTTCCCCACCCAAATTTTTCTGTACATTTTTCCTTATATTCTTCAATATTTCTGGAAATGAATCCTAATTTTGGAGCCAACAGACAAAATTTGAGTAAATTTTCAGTTTTCACTCAAAAAAATTGGCAATTTTTGTCCCAATCTTCTGAAGAGAAGTGCAGAATATAATCAGACTATTTTGCAAATTTGTAACAAAAAGAGGGAAGTGGTGGTGAAAAGGTTAAACATTTTAAATCATAGAGATGGCTGCAAGTTTGTGAATGTTGTTGTTTTCCATGATGGCTTATCAGTACATTTTTTATATTTCTTGTATGTGTCAATCATCAAACAGAAATCCTGCGCTTGATTCAATGCCATAATGCAGCACTGATATGCTGAAAACTAAATCATGAATAAAGAATTTATGTGACTGTTCGGTAATTTTTAGCTCCACTGTCGACTTTGTCGAGCGGAGCTTACCATATATAGGTACTACATGTGGTTCTAACTCAGATTTGTTCATTTCATGATGATATCTTCAATTCTCTAATTTTGATAAATATTTTTGTAATTTTTGGTAAAAGATGATATTTTCCACTTCTTGTTGAAAACCGTCTGATTGTTTTGATACTATACATTTTGTTCATTTTCTAATGATATCTTTTGTTCTTTAATTGAAATGTGCATTGCTAACAGAGGAGCTATCTCAGCCGAGAGGCTGCTTGTTGGGTAATAGCATGAATGTTGTGACTAGAAATGTTGCAGTTATCTTATTGTTACATTGCATTGCTATTCCTAGGATGACAGTATGTATGTTGAACCAAACGATGGTGATATTTACGAAGCTCCCATCGAGGAAGAATTGTATGAAGTTCCTGAAGATGAACCAAAGCCACTTCCAGAAGAAGGTAAAATAAAATTGCATTCAAAATGTTATATACATCACCAAGATCCAGTTCTGAAATTACGAAAATGGCACAAAAATGGCCACTATTCGGCCATTTTAAAACTGGATCATCAAACCAATAATTCTGTATATCTATGACATGATGTATTGAATATATAAAATTTGAACATAAACAGTCAAAGCAAGTCAGAAATATGGCACTAGAACCAAATTCATTAAAACTAAATAACATCACGGTCCCACAATGTCCAATATATATGTACCAAGTTTAAACAAAATCCATCTATAAACAGCCAAAATCTGGTTTTGTAAATGCTTGTTTTTCATCATTTTTCAGCACAAAAATTGATGTCATTTAGTAATCTTAAATCAGATCGTGAAACAAACTGATGTGCATATATGTATAATATTATGTATGATGTATGTGTGAAATTTGAATTTAATTGGTTCTGGCATGTCCAAGATATAGGTACGAACACACAGAGGTCAATCAATAAGTTCCTGTCCTAATAAATTAAATAAAGTTCCATAATCAGTTCCATATGAATTTTGCACAGCGTTTATGACTTTGCAATTGAAATAAATTGACAACCAGCTCTTTCTCGTAGTATATTTAATCAAAGACACACATTAATTATTAAAAGTATTCAAGACAAATGCTATTTCAAGCTGTCAGTTTTTGGGGCAGGGAAATACAGTGTAAATGCATGCTTAAAGTGGCCTAAATGTGTCTGTAATTTTCTATAATTTTTCTACAGATGATGATGATGATTATGAAATGCCAGATGAGAGTCATGTCCCCACTTTGCCTGTTGTTGAACCCAAAGTTGAGCCACCTCCAAAACAAAAATATACTCAATGGAATCCACTACTGAAAAAACAACCATTTGGACAGAGAGAGAATACTCCAGCTCAAAAAGGAAACTACCCAGCTTGGAAACTTAAAAACCAGGAAGCTACACCTTCCCCATTGCCTAAAACTGGAAACTGGGGTCAGCAAAAAGAGGAGAAACCTTGTCTGCCCAGTAAGTTAAAAGCACAAGACAATTCACCAGCTCGTACGGGGAACTATCCAGCATGGAAGCTTAAAAACCAGGTAGCACCACCACCGCTGCCAACAACTGGTAAATATGGCCAGCAAGAAGAGAAATGCAACATGCCTAGTATGATAAATGCACAACAGAGAGAGAGATCTCCTGCTCGTCCGGGAAATCATTCGCAATATAATTTACAAATGGTGGAGCAGTCTCAACCTGCTGAAGATGTTTATGAGATTGCTGAAGGTTTGTGGTCTATCTATGAAGTAGCTGTGGGTTCATGATGTTATCATAGCTGCTACGTGATTAGATTAGTTCGGTCATCTCAGCTGCCAATCAAATATGAAAGAAATTTTGATATGCAGCAAATTGATAGGCACAGTTTTAGACAAAACAGATGAACTAAACGCAAACCATTAAAACAACGAAAAATCTGTAAAAAATCTCTATTCTGGCTCATTTTGGTTAAATTTATCTATACAGGAACGTGTACTTAAATCAAAGTTAGGTTTTCACTGGTATAGGCATAAGTACTGTATGCATTCAACCCCATTTTGCTATATACCAGTAATACCAGAGTCCATGGCGGCATTTCAGTGTGTAGCTGGCTACCGAATGTAAATATCGCTAACTCTGATAATGCCATGTATCCACATCAACCAATGATGTAAAATTCATAAAAGAATTCACCCCTATGTAATCCAGTGTCAATTCTCCCATGAAATTCAGGTATGTGCCATGTACATGTGTTCCCTGTCTCAGTTATTTAACTTCTCATTCTCAAGAACTGGGTTGCTGAGAATGTATATACAAATGTAATTTCGTGAGGAGATTGGCAAAAAAATGCACTTGAAATCTAAATTAGGTGACAAAAATAACAAATGTGTCCATACAACCAAAATCCATTCAAAATCCAGGTCAATTATTGGGAATACAGAAGTTATATAAATATAAAAATCAGCAAAATATGTCTAAATATGTCTAAATATATTGTCGCATTCAAAGTGTGGTACACCAATACTATAAATTATTTCACACATAAGAACCATGGCCATCTTGCCCCGTCTTCCTTGTGGTATGTCTAACATACTTGGCTAACTGTACATTGTGGCAGTAATAGCACACAATAAATGGCTTATTGCTTATGATATGTGAATTTTGGTGCATTGGTCATTTTTAGGTATTTGTCGGTTATTTGTCAATATTTTTAGTCCAGTCTCATTGGCTGCAGGTTTTGATCAAAAACAAGCTGGGAACAAATTATGCATTTGTGAAAGTTGATTTTACTAAAGAGTGATATGTTGTTTAATACTTTCATCCCATATGATTTCTATCTCTCAGAACTGCCACCAGCACAGACTACTAGGCCACAGATGCCATTACCAGGGGTTACTCCAGCTGAGAGGAATTGGCCACCAAAACCTCCGGTTCAGGCTACCCCCAGTGAAGTAAATCCCCCTAAACAGTGGGGTCACAAAAATGATTTGACTCCTCCAAGTCTTCCCGGTAAGAGGAACCAATCTCCTAAAATAGAACGTAAAACAGAAGCTGTTGACAATATTCCTCAGTGGAGGAAAGATCTCATTGCAAAAAAGAATAAACAACATGCTCCTACTTTAGATAAAAAAACAGAGGCTGCTGACAATGTCCCTCAATGGAAGAAAAATCTTATTGCACAGAAAAATAAAAATGAAACTCCTTCTGTCAAACCTGGTACCGATTCTGATTCTGGAAAAGCAGTTGGAAACATTATCAACAACATGAAGAACTTGTTGGAAAATAAAAACATTGATTTTAGGACTCCTAGGCAAAGTGACAATGATGTAACAAGCAAACCGACTTTCTCAAGAAAAGATAGCCCTGGTAACAGTGGAGATGGAGAATTCAGACCACCTCCGTTACCAGGACGACCGCATCAGATGTCTCCTGGTGATAGTGGAGATGGGTCAGCAGCAGCACCACCACTACTGCCGCCACCAATAACTAGACCTGCTGGTCCAATGGGTAAAGCTTTGCCGGACCTTCCCAAAGATAACACTAGAAAACCTGAAAAGATTACTCCAGGTAAGAAAGTGATGTCATCTTCATTATACCCCTGGTACTACAGTGTCTTTGTCTCAAAATAAATTTAAAAATTGAATCTCAGCATGTCTCCATACAGCTTAAATTAAATTTATCTTTATATCCATCCTTGGTATGTATATAAAATACACAGAATGTGCTTCTTTCGAAGAATATTAGCAATAAAGCATGTATTGAATATGTCAATATGAATTTATAAAAATTAGCAACAAAACATCACGATTCTATCCTGACTATGTGTGATCAGTAACAAAAAGTTAAAAAATTGTAGGGTTTTTTACATTCATTTAATTTTTGAAATTGCACCGAAAAAAAGAAAATTTC
The DNA here is from genome assembly GCF_978046115.1 of Saccoglossus kowalevskii. NCBI lineage: Eukaryota > Metazoa > Hemichordata > Enteropneusta > Harrimaniidae > Saccoglossus > Saccoglossus kowalevskii. The sequence goes on along the minus strand of NC_140650.1, from coordinate 9,808,234 downwards.
AACTTGCCTTTATAGCAGCTAGATTCCACTCGTCTTTGTTTTTCCTGTCTCATCTTCAGAAGTCATGACACGGTTATTGAGATACCCTATTGTTTTGTTTTTTTAAATAACTAATGAGCGTACTATCAAATTTGCCAATAGAGGGAGTTATTACTATGTGGGAAAATTCAAAATATTGAACTATCATTTAAGAGCTATGTTGTTCATGCATTTTGCATAACCTCTGAAGGTAACAAATCTTGTTACATTTTCTAGGATGTTGTTGTCTTGTAATTTCCAGTTATACCTCGTTTTTTGCCAATTTTTTTTCAGGGAAAATAATCAATAAATTGCATTTACTAGTGAATTTGTGCATCCTGAAAATACCTGGACCTTAAGGATCATGAATACATTTCTACAGAGCTCAACATTTATTTAACAGTACCCCGGTACATACTAAACTGCATTAACTCAATGTAATTTCATTAGGCTTTGCTATTTCCCATTTCTTTGTGCACATAGCAGATGGAAAAATTGTTTTTTCTCCTGATCTAATATATAAATAATTCCAACAGAGTGAATTTTTGCACACCATGTTTGTATATATAACAGCAGGACTGACTATTTCAAGTCAAAGAATTAAAGCTTAACTGAAACTATATGAAAGCAGTAGACTTTCCAGGAATAAAAAAAGGATAAAGTTTTAAAATCATGTTAAAGTATGTTTTCCCATTCATGTAACAGCAGGACTGACTTTTCCAAGTCCAGAAATGAAAATTTAACTGAAACTTTATGAAAGCAGTGAACTTTCCAGGAATTAAAAAGGATAAAGTTTAAAAATCTATGAAAATTAAGATTAACACTTTGGGCACCATAATTTTATGGCATTCTTGTTTATTAATTCTATTTTTTTAATATTTTCATAGAGAAAAGTCGACCAGCTCCAAGTCAAGTTCAACAACAGAAAAGACCACTCCCTGATGCACCGGCACCAAGAACAACATTATCAACAGGAGTGGTGAGTGCTCTTATAACTATAGTTTACATCATTGTGCACCCATCATAATTTTTTTTTGCAATTCTGTGCGTCGGTAAAGTGCTCACTGTACAGCAGAATAGGGCAATGACTGTTTTCTGTTTCAGTAGATGTTTTGTGGATCCAAATAAACCTTTAACGCATGTGTTTGAAAACTTTATTTATTAAATGAACATCTATGTATCTTGTAAACATACTGAATAGTTTTAACCATTGTCTGCAGAAGCCTTCCCGAGAACGGAAATGGATGGGAAAAAATGCCATTAGCAGGCGATGTGTAATACAAAAAACAAATTCAAAACTGTATCCCTACATCATTTTTCAATTCAAAATTCTTGAAATCCTGCAAGAGGGATTGGGTTATTGTAATGCTGGTCAGTAAACTGTATTCTGTCATGCCATTGGTATGTCCTCTGTATTCTGTGATGATACTGGTCAGTTCACTGTATTCCATAATGCCATTGGTCAGTTCACTGTATTCCATAATGCCATTGGTCAGTTCACTGTATTCCATAATGCCATTGGTCAGTTCACTGTATTCCATGATGCCATTGGTCAGTTCACTGTATTCCATAATGCCATTGGTCAGTTCACTGTATTCCATAATGCCATTGGTCAGTTCACTGTATTCCATAATGCCATTGGTCAGTTCACTGTATCCCATAATGCCATTGGTCAGTTCACTGTGTTCTGTAATGCCATTGGTCAGTTCACTGTATTCCATAATGCCATTGGTCAGTTCACTGTATTCCATAATGCCATTGGTCAGTTCACTGTATTCCATAATGCCATTGGTCAGTTCACTGTATTCCATAATGCCATTGGTCAGTTCACTGTATTCTGTAATGCCATTGGTCAGTTCACTGTATTCCATAATGCCATTGGTCAGTTCACTGTGTTCCATAATGCCATTGGTCAGTTCACTGTATTCCATAATGCCATTGGTCAGTTCACTGTATTCCATAATGCCATTGGTCAGTTCACTGTATTCCATAATGCCATTGGTCAGTTCACTGTATTCCATAATGCCATTGATCAGTTCACTGTATTCCATAATGCCATTGGTCAGTTCACTGTATTCCATAATGCCATTGGTCGTTCACTGTATCCCATAATGCCATTGTCAGTTCACTGTGTTCTGTAATGCCATTGGTCAGTTCACTGTATTCCATAATGCCATTGGTCAGTTCACTGTATTCCATAATGCCATTGGTCAGTTCACTGTGTTCTGTCATGCCATTGGTCAGTCCACTGTGTTCTGTCATGCCATTGGTCAGTCCACTGTGTTCTGTGATGATACTCATTGTCAGTCCACTGTGTTCTGTCATGCCATTGGTCAGTCCACTGTGTTCTGTGATGATACTCATTGTCAGTCCACTGTGTTCTGTCATGCCATTGGTCAGTCCACTGTGTTCTGTGATGATACTCATTGTCAGTCCACTGTGTTCTGTCATGCCATTGGTCAGTCCACTGTGTTCTGTCATGCCATTGGTCAGTCCACTGTGTTCTGTCATGCCATTGGTCAGTTCACTGTGTTCTGTGATGCCATTGGTCAGTTCACTGTGTTCTGTCATGCCATTGGTCAGTTCACTGTGTTCTGTCATGCCATTGGTCAGTTCACTGTGTTCTGTCATGCCATTGGTCAGTCCACTGTGTTCTATCATGCCATTGGTCAGTCCACTGTGTTCTGTCATGCCATTGGTCAGTCCACTGTGTTCTGTCATGCCATTGGTCAGTTCACTGTGTTCTGTGATGCCATTGGTCAGTTCACTGTGTTCTGTCATGCCATTGGTCAGTTCACTGTGTTCTGTCATGCCATTGGTCAGTTCACTGTGTTCTGTCATGCCATTGGTCAGTCCACTGTGTTCTATCATGCCATTGGTCAGTCCACTGTGTTCTGTCATGCCATTGGTCAGTCCACTGTGTTCTGTCATGCCATTGGTCAGTCCACTGTGTTCTATCATGCCATTGGTCAGTCCACTGTGTTCTGTCATGCCATTGGTCAGTCCACTGTGTTCTGTCATGCCATTGGTCAGTGCACTGTGTTCTGTCATGCCATTGGTCAGTTCACTGTGTTCTGTCATGCCATTGGTCAGTTCACTGTGTTCTGTCATGCCATTGGTCAGTTCACTGTGTTCTGTCATGCCATTGGTCAGTCCACTGTGTTCTGTGATGCCATTGGTCAGTTCACTGTGTTCTGTCATGCCATTGGTCAGTTCACTGTGTTCTGTCATGCCATTGGTCAGTTCACTGTGTTCTGTCATGCCATTGGTTAGTCCACTGTGTTCTGTGATGCCATTGGTCAGTTCACTGTGTTCTGTCATGCCATTGGTCAGTGCACTGTGTTCTGTCATGCCATTGGTCAGTTCACTGTGTTCTGTCATGCCATTGGTCAGTGCACTGTGTTCTGTCATGCCATTGGTCAGTTCACTGTGTTCTGTCATGCCATTGGTCAGTTCACTGTGTTCTGTCATGCCATTGGTCAGTTCACTGTGTTCTGTCATGCCATTGGTCTGAAATAGATTTGAGTGATACATGCATGGAACATAGAATAATTAATATATCACCTTGTATGGATATCAAAGTCGCGAATCATTAACCTAATTTTTATAATTAGCCAATTTTCAGTTTTTCACTGATACCTTGAGAACCAGATGTTGCTTTTTAATTAAACTTTGTTTTTTGGTTGTTGACATCTGCGTATATAAATTCTCTAATTTGCATAAATTAGCATATTTTTAGCTTTTTTTTCCCCAATAACAACTCATCATATTTCAATGAGACTTGATACATAGGTGTTCTGGGGTTATCCATAAAAGTGATTAGTTTCAGGTTAAAACCATGCATACTAATTATAATTACCTAATTTAAATAAATGAGCCAGTTTTTAGTTGTTTCATAGATTTCAAGTACCGATAGCAGCAGTCAGATTTCAATGAAACTTTGTTCATAGATGCACTGGGGTGATCCACAGAAGTGATTATTTCAGGGTTAAAAATTGTTGAATATTGATAATCTTATTTGCATAAATTTTAATTTTTTATTTTCTCAAAAAATCAGATACAAATTAAATTATTGTCGGACAGTTGCTCTGGAATAAATCAGCTACAAACTAGAGATGTACAATCAAATCTATTCATTTTGTTTCAACAACAACTTTCTGTGCGTATTATATCAACTCCAATATTGTGGATCACATTGTTTTAATGTGGTGCTTCTTAAATAGGAGACTTATATCCAGGCTTCTTAAATTTGAATGAATTTTAAAAATTACCTATTTTCACTGTGATGTGCTTCTATACACAGTTCTTTCTAAGCTTACTTTGATCTTTTGATTCTGTGATTCAATTAAATATACAATATAGAGTGGAGAAGTTGTGCGTATTGAGAAAATCAAAAGAATACTCAGATGGTGAATGAAATATCAGATGTATGCTTTTCTTTGATTTATTTTGATGGATCTGCATGTGTCACATTTTATTTTTTATATAGTAAATGACTGCAGTCATCACACAGTGTGCATGCAAACATTATTTGAATGAACAGTCAATTTTTATATGCATTGCTTACATCCCATGTGAAGCTTATCAAACATCACAATGTGACAATACAGTTTCCTTAAAGTATGAGGAATTGCCGATAGTGTCTAATATAACACATGGTTCTAAGCAAAATAAAAATAAATTTGGGTAACAGAACATTTTTGGGAGATAAATGTGTTTTTACTTTACCCTAATTAAGGAACTAATATAAAGTCAGTTTCATAAAAAATTATTAAATTGTTATTGAAAGTGTGAAGCATATTTTTAATAGAAAAAAACAACATTACTTATATAATATATAATTAAAATACATTTTTGTACCTCTTATCTATCATTTACTTAAGTGCATACGCTCCTAATAGCAAATACAGTACAAATAAAATAAACAAGTAATATAATAAAATAAACAAGTCACAAACATTTTTGTACATATATACTACCTTTACACAGCAGCATTCTATTGGAGCCGAACTACTGCTCCTCCAACTGATTAACAGGAGATTATCTCCTATGTGATTACATGGTGGGGGGGGGGGGGGCAAACGAATGAGTCTGCTAGAGATTAATTCAGTTTGATCAGAGCCGAATGGAACAGCGCCTCAATACTTAGTATGAAAACAACATGGATGAAAACAATTTTGATGTCATGCTTGTGTTGTTGTTTTTGACTCCTGTGTGCTATCTGAAGAGCTATTGATTAGATTTTGATGAAACTTGGTACATAGATGCTCTGGACAAATGCACAGATGTGATTAGTTTGGGGTAAAAATTAGTGCATATTAATTAGCTAATTTGCATAATGATTAGTAAATTTTCAGCTTTTCCACTGATATCTTAGGTACTAATCATCACATTACAACGAAACTTACATAGATACATGATGATGATGCACAGACATTTATGTGAAATATTAATTACCTAATTTGCATAATTAATAAATTTTCATCTTTTGATATTTCAAGTACTATTACTTCATTACTTTTCAATGAAACTTAGTACATAGATGCTCTTAAACAATCCAAAGACCTAATTAATTTTAATTAAAAAAGTGTGCATATTAATCAACTAATTTGCATAATTAGTTAATTTTTGGTTTTCACACTGATATCACATGTACTAATTATTCCATTTCAATGAAACTTACATAGATACATGATGATGATGCACAGACATTTATGTGAAATATTAATTACCTAATTTGCATAATTAATACATTTTCAGCTTTTGATATTTCAAGTATTATTACTTCATTACTTTTCAATGAAACTTAGTACATAGATGCTCTAAAACAATCCAAAGACCTAATTAATTTTAATTAAAAAAGTGTGCATATTAATCAACTAATTGGCATAATTAGTTAATTTTTGGCTTTTACACTTATATCACATGTACTAATTATTCCATTTCAATGAAACTTGGTACATTGATGCTCCAGAACAGTCCACAGACCCACTCAGTTTTGAATTAAAATCAGATCATATTAATTACCTAATTTGCATAATAAATCAAATTTTTTGGTTCTAATCACAGTTCAATAAAACTTCATACATAGATGGTCTGTGACAGTACTTATCTTAATTTAATGAATCTTGGTACATATGTACTCTAACACAATGTGATGATCAAATTAGTTTAGGTTTTTATACATCTATAATAATTACCTAATTTGCATAATAATTTACTTTTCAGCTTTCCACTAATTTACTTAGGATTAAAACACATTATAATGAAACTTTGTACATGTGCACCCTGAAACAATATATAGACCTAAATCTATATATAATAATTCAATTGGTTCATTGAGGTAATCCACAGACATGATTAGTTTAATGTTGATAAACATGCATATTGATTATCTATTATTAGCCCATTTCTGATATCTAAAAAAATCAGATTTAAATTGAATTCATTGCAGAGGTGCTCTGGAATAAATTAGACTAAAAACCATGATGAAAAATTGAATGTATTTTCTGTATGTATTATAAATTTTGATAATGTGAATCACATGTTTTTCATGTTATGCGACTCAAATAGCAGACAAAAATTAGTTGCCAAGCTTCTCGTTTGAAAACCAAATCCTAAATTTTGAATTAATTTTTAATATGTCTCTTTAATACTCTCAGCACACAGGAGTTCTTTCTAAGCTTTCTTTGATTTTTCTTTACAACATGGCACAATGTGTAGGACAGTCATGAGTCTTAGACAATGCACTGTTATACTCTTGAATAAACAGGATGCAACTATCTTCGGTTTCTTCAAAAAGTTCCTTCAATTTCCATTGGATCTGTTCAGTCGTCCTTTCAAGTTTTTGATGCATAATTTCGTAAGCCTTTTTTTCTGTTTCCCGATGAGATATCAATCTATCACAGAATTTCTTTACTTTGTCAAATAGATATTAAGGCGTGCACCTCTTCATCAAGTCAGAAATTATGCGAAATTACAAGCAATGTTGTCTCCGCCATAATTAAAATGACATGTTATTTGAAGAAGTAGACTGAGGGCATGATTTGGCCAGATAAATTAGCTGTTGCGTATATGCGGTCGAGGCTTGTTGGGCCCAATCCTATCAGAGTTAAACCCCAAGGGTTTATTGTAGCCGAACTTGGCTCAAGCTGGCTAAGGTCAAAAGCGCATACACGACCATTTTTGCAGCTCAAGCTGTAGGGCCCGATATAATGCTGTCATGTAAATGTAGCATCTGATCACTGTTCATATTTTTCACTATATAAAGTACCATATGAACACCACCCACTCTTTTTATAATTAACTTTTTTGTGCTGGTCATTGAATATCACTGTGTTTTTTTTATTTGCATTTTGCGAAAACATACCAAACTTAACCAAGGTACTCTCAAAGTCGCATTCATTAGTAAATCCTCTTTTCATTCCATCGGCTCATATGCATGGTCATCAAGACATAGCTTTAAAATGTTGTTACAGATACCGTAGTACATGACAATATTAGCCCTTTCACCACCAGTTCCTTCTTTTCATCACACATTCACAAAATTCTGCACTTTCCTTCAGAAGATTGGGACAAAAATAGCCAAATTTTTTAAGTGAAAATTGTAAATTATATTTTTTTTCATGGTTTACAGCAAAAATTATCAAAATTTTACAGTTGATTACTGGTACCTACTTTGTTTTGAAAAATTGTTGATTACCTGCACACTTTTGTCTACAGTCTATATTGCAGATTTTTTAGTGTAAAGGAAAACTGCGGCAACCATGGCAACCATGTGAGCTGTAGTCACTAAAAGATTGGACAAGCTTGTTCCTTTGAGATAATAGACAGGAAACAATTTCATCCACATTGTGACTGTCACTGATATACTGTAACAGACCTTGTGATTATAACATTGTTAAATGTCAGTATTTGAAGGTTGAATGAGTTGAAAAGTAATTTAACGGTCACCATGCTCTATATTGCCTATAATCAGAGACCTCTTTCTAAGGTCTATGGTATAATTCATGCTTGCAAGGTCAACTTGAGGTCAAGGGTTATCCTTGGGTGATGAAGATGTGACAGCATATTGAAGGATTCGCCCAAACAAACAAAGAATGAAGATCATCTTTTTTTATTGCACTGTAAGATAACAATAGTATAGGACATTGACCCTATCACAGCCTATTCTAAATACCATTGTTATGTGTTATTCAGTCTTAGTCCTCTGAGTGCTAAAGTCAACTTTAGTCACCATCCTCAAAATAAATCTGTGCGATTTCACTCAAATTTTTTCACAATATTTTGATCAAAGCATATAGCCAATAGAACATTATTTCCTTTTGGTTCGAAAATTTAAAAAAAAATTCAAATATTGAAAAAAATTATAGCGTTGAATTTTAGAAGATTTGACTAGGTTTTAATCTCACTGGTTTGTGAATACATTCTCTGGTTATAGTTTGCATATTTGTAGGGTTTTAATTAAGCATATCAGTCGAAATAAAACCCAGCGAAAAAGTTCTAAATTAAACTTTCGTCACCATTCGCAGAATAAAATGTTCCATTTTTCACAGATTTTTTCTAAAATTTTGACATGTAGCTAATAGTAAAATTATGGCCATTTGGTCCAAAATGATCAAAAAATTATAAAAAAAATGATTTAAAAGAGAAAACTGAATATTTCCGACTTTAATGAAGAGATGAATTCATATCTGAAGAACACTGAGGGTTTTAAACTGCAAGAAATGCATTTATCGAATTACATTTTTTTTTAAAAAAGTGCTTTTTGAAAACCATAATTTTTAAACTATATAAGACCAAAAAAATGATGTTTTTGATTTGTGTATGTCAGTTAAAAAGGGAAAAACAAAGAGAATTAGATTAGAACTGTGTGTTTTTTTAAGAAACCCTGAAGTAGCAATGATCTTTTTTTTTTTTTCACTAACTAAAACTTCACAGATTGAAGCAGAATATCAAGTATATGTGCAATAATGAAAAAGTACCTTTATGACCAAACAATCCCAAATTTCTTCAAAATTTGCCTTTCTCGCATGTTATATTCACAATCAGCTATCGTACACATAATTGTGATCAAAAGTACTGATATTCACTATATGGGGGCGGCCATCTTGAATACAACTAGAAACTAAATTATTACAAGCCATATTCAAGATTGATGTCCCCATATAGTAAATATCAGGAATTTAATCACATTTAATTTATTATCACATGTACGCCAGCTGACTGTGGTTGTATTTCACTGATGTACATATCATCCTCACTCACCCATTACCGTATGATTGCAATGTTCCAATTTTGTTTTGTTGTTTATGCTCATAATATAAATATAAACAGTAATATTACATGCATTTTTTTTTTCATTCAGCATAGTTTTATTTATACAGATAATTTGAGAACTGAGCGCAATGAATAATAATCAAAGTGGAATAAAAGATGGATGCATTCTTTGTTGGTCTCCTAGCAACCCATAATGCATCAAGAGATAACTAGGTGAAATTGATTATTTCTAAAAACATGGATATGCTACACATGGTACAAATCTGAGGGAATAGTTTCTCTTTCTTGCACAGTGAATAGATTCTCTTCAATCTGACAATGGCAGTTTCTATAGATGTGGAGACAACACAAAACACAGTGATGCAGATTCCTCTTCATAATCAGATCTCTTGTGCTTTTTAAAGTGTATGTGAATGACACTGTATTATAGACACCACTCATCTACGTATTCAACCTGATAAAGCATGGCAGAACATTGTGATTACCTCGGAATTAGCCATCCACTTTACTCACGACATTTAAGGGAATCAACCCCTTTGTGCCTAGCTCCTCTATATCATGTCTTTCCGAAATTCTACAGATAAAGAATAATAATTGAATTTCTCTGTAATCTCTCTAGAGGGCGCCAGTCTATTGGGATTTACATAAGAGCTGATATCGTTAAAATAATAGTGTGCATATACGACTCTTTCAGATAACATTTTGTTACCTCAAATGTCAAGAGTTACTTTGAATGCAGACTTCTTTTAATGGGTTTCATTTTATATGTCTGACTTGTTGCTGTAAACCACTTATTTCCCACACTTGTTGATTTAATAACATCCATCTCTTAAGGTCAAAGGTTATAGATTGAGGTCAACGACCCATTGAGAAGGTCACCGAGTTGTGTTGTGGGTGTGGATGAGTTCTAGTTGGTTGCATGTTTTGTTTTTTGTGTGGTTTTGTCTTGCCTTTTACTTCACCATTTACATTTACATGTCAAAAAACAAAGTTTTGCTTCTCATCATGCACCTCACTTGAAAATCTTTGCCTCACACAATATTTATGTAAATTTTGCATACCAGTGAAGTGTGCCACTTGCAGTGCAATGTTTAATTCATATTCTGAACAGTAGACAATGTTCAAGTAAAAAAGTACAGTTTCAATAGAAGCGCACATAAGTTAAAAATAACATTCATTGTAAGTGGATCTTTATTGTTTTGACTATGGTCTTATTGCTGTTGTCATTCACATAAGCGTATAACTACTGATAGAGCAAATCCAGTATTTATTGTGAAGTATCAACTGGAACTTTTTGTCATCTCATTAACTATGCACATAATAAACTCATTAGGTATGTGCATATCTAATTCCAGTCTCTTTTGATCTCATTAGGTATGTGCATATATTATGTAATTCAATCCTGTTCTGACCTCATTAACAATGTGCATATCTTAATCTAGTCTGTTGTATCCTCATAATGTGCATGTCTAATTCCAGTCTGTCTGTCTGTTCAGTATTGTGACCTCATTAACTATTATTTCAGTTTGTCTATTTGATGTTGTGGCCTCATTAACTATGTGCATATCTTATTTCAGTCTGTCCGTTTGGCGTTGAAGCTCATCTACTGTAGCGCACCAAGTACAATCACCATCTTTCATTTACAGGAATGTCACTCTGCTTGATTAGAAAATAGAGAGATAGTCATGTGGTGATTCCTAGGGATTAAAGCCATACACTTTGACAATATTTTGGAATAGAATAGAAAGTGTTTTAAACTTCAAAAAAATGGTATATGTTGTATCAGTTAAGCATAATTATAAAACATCATTGGATGGCAGATTCAAGTTTATATTCGATGTTTCAATAATACCTGGTATATCTAAACTGTTCCGTCTTATTTCTGTTTTGACAGTCTGGGTTGATTTGTTGTACTACGATGTTCATTGTATTTCTAAGTTCACTGTTAATGTACAGCTCATACGATGATGTATTTTGTTCTGTACTTCATTGCAATGTATGGTACACTTATTAGTCTGTTCATTTGGCGTTTTTGCTTTTGGATAAACCCCTTCCTATTGCTAATTTGTGGCTGATTGTTCTAAATTGTGCTATTGCTCTGGTGTATGTATGTTATGTTCCATTTTGATTCAGATTTTGATGCATTTGGAGCTAGTGTTAAGTTTGTTTGTTTTTTTTGAATGTTTTTACCATAAGGACATATTAGGAAAACTGATTGCTATGACATTTTGAAATTTAAATCTAGACAAAACAAATGTATAAAATTAAAAAAAAATGTATAAAATTAAAAAAAATTGTATAAAATTAAAAAAATCTACTTGTACTGCATTTTCTGCATAAGGGAAACCATGTGATATACAGAACAGATATAAAGCAAACTGAACTTGACAGTGAGGATACCCTGGTGAATTTAAGGTGGCATGTGGCTTGGTGACAAATCCATCCCTAAATTGTAATAAAATCTGACAAATTCCAAGGGTCATATGAAATTGGGTCAGTGTTGCTGTTCATTAGTTGTTCTTGTCAAGCATTTTTTTTTAATCAAAGCACACTCAGGCTGAAAAACAAACTGATGTGAAAAAGATTTGTGAATACCAGGCCAGAAAAAAAGAGATGAGATGAAACATTTTTTTTTATTTATCTATGAAAACAATATTTTGGCAAATATCAAACTCACCAGAAACAGTATTTTTTTCTTTAGGCTAAAGTAAAAAGCATTGTTTGTCATCTTTGGGGGTTCTTTTGCTTTACTTTTATTTTTACATTTTTAAGACCTTGAAAAAGCCTGGAATTTTTTTTTTTTTTTCCCCAGAGGTCTTATAATGTTAAATTTCTAAAATCATGGTCTTGAAAAATCTTGAGAAAGCTTTCAATTTCATATACTGAAACATGTAGAAGCTCTGTTCAAGTAAATACATGTTCAGTTATAAATCAGTCAAAATAAAAATTTTAAAATATTAGAAAATTAGATATATTAGAAAAATGCATTAAAATAAAATATTGTAAAAATAAATGTCATTTTGAAATAAAGAAGATAGTATTCAATGAATTGTAATGTTATGAGGCTTCTAGTTTAATAATTTTCTTTGTTCTCTTCTAGTTTTATAGACAATGCTTGTGTTAAGCTTTTCACCACCAGACTTTCTTGACTTTCTTATATTCTTCACTATTTCTGGAAATGATTCCTAATCTTGGAGCCCAACAGACATAATTTGAGTCAATTTTCAGTTTATACTAAAAAAAATTGGCTATTTTTGTCCTAATCTTCTGAAGGAAAGTGCAGACTATAAACGAAACTGTTTTGTAAATTTGTGATGAAAATGGAAACTGGTGGTAAAAAGGTTAAATTTTCTCATTTCTGAGTACATGTTATAATAGTGTATAGTTTTGTTCAGTTACTGTATGGAAACCTCATCTTTAGTTTGTAAAAGCCAAGACTACATACATACCAGGGTCGTACAGTAAAGCTTGCTGGGGGTATGTCAATTAAAATATTAGTTCTGATTCAGAACATCCAAAATTATGCAAACAAAATTTAAGTTCACAAAATATACCCATAATTTTGTCCATACTGTTTTTTTTAAATTTTGACCAAGACCTGGGAAAAAATTGTCAAAATAGTCAAAATTGATAAAGAAAAATACATAAAAATGAACTATGTTGCCCCAAAATAATGGTTTTCACGGCATTAACACAGCATTTCATTAATTAATTAAGTCTTGAATGATCAATTAATTAAAATAAGAGCAACCATAGAATATGACCTTCTCTTACTATGCCAGTTATTTTTACCCTGAGTGTTAAATTAAAAACTGTAACATAAGAAGTCTGTGCAAAGACAAACAAAATCACCAAACGGAAGTATTTGTAACAGGAGTATGAGGACTTGAAGATTAATCATGTATGGAGAAAAGGCAGTGCACTGATAATTGCAAAATAACTCTGGAAGTGTAAGTTTCATCACTTGTATCCTTTCCCAGTATTCCAAGGGGAATTATCAAAGAATTCTGTGTACCCAACCTTGAGGGAGAATGGGTTTCCAATGGAATCATTGTTTGATAAGGATTATTGGCTGTGCAGTCTCTGTTGTTGAAGGACTGTGTTTCTTGTCTGTCCATGAGTCAAATCTGTAATTATGAGAATGTTGATTATTGGAACCTAGCTGCTTAAGTGTTTTCTTTTAAATTCATCATGTTGCTTAGCGACTAACAATAATATTCTTTGCAATAATCAGAATGATTATTGGTATTGGTTTAGAGAAAAAATAAAATTGGAAAAATAAATTTGTTTGCATGAGGATTTGGTTTAAGTATAAAAAAGAAAGCTTGCTAGTACAGGAAACATTTTGGATTTGCTGAATTTTTTCTACAAAATGCAAGTCGCTTGACTTTAATACACCAATGAATTGACTATAAAGTTACTGTGAAGCTTCAACATATTATCTGCTAAAAACCTCCATGACTACCGGTATCTGAAATGAATTGGGGGGGAACGTTTTCAGCAGATAATGTGATAATAATCCAAGTCATGAAATTGAAATAATGTACTGTGTGTAGTGAAGATATGCTGTATCCTGTATTTTACATATGCTATATGCTGCATGGGACCATGATATGTGGTGTGGAAAATAATGTGGTGAATGAAACTGTCCTCACATCACAGTCTTAAATGAATGAATCTTCACCATGGGTATATAGTTTTGACCTTCATGTTGAGTCTGTTCTACAGGGAACAGTGGCTCTGGCCTCCCTATTGAGTTTGTGGCATGCTCACCCAGGGTATAGTGGCATTGGCCTCCCTATTGAGTCTGTGGCATGCTCACCCAGGGTATAGTGGCATTGGCCTCCCCATTGAGTCTGTGGCACGCTCACCCAGGGTATAGTGGCTCTGGTCTCCCCATTGAGTCTGTGGCACGCTCACCCAAGGTATAGTGGCATTGGCCTCCCCATTGAGTCTGTGGCACGCTCACCCAGGGTATAGTGGCATTGGCCTCCCCATTGAGTCTGTGGCATGCTCACCCAGGGTATAGTGGCATTGGCCTCCCCATTGAGTATGTGGCACGCTCACCCATGGGTATAGTGGCATTGGCCTCCCCATTGAGTCTGTGGCACGCTCACCCAGGGTATAGTGGCATTGGCCTCCCCATTGAGTCTGTGGCACGCTCACCCAGGGTATAGTGGCATTGGCCTCCCCATTGAGTCTGTGGCACGCTCACCCAGGGTATAGTAGCATTGGCCTCCCCATTGAGTCTGTGGCACGCTCACCCAGGGTATAGTGGCATTGGCCTTCCCATTGAGTCTGTGGCACGCTCACCCAGGGTATAGTGGCATTGGCCTCCCCATTGAGTCTGTGGCACGCTCACCCAGGGTATAGTGGCATATTGGCCTCCCCATTGAGTCTGTGGCACGCTCACCCAGGGTATAGTGGCATTGGCCTCCCCATTGAGTCTGTGGCACGCTCACCCAGGGTATAGTGGCATATTGGCCTCCCCATTGAGTCTGTTGCACGCTCACCCAGGGTAGGGTGGCTCTGGCTTCCCCATTGAGTCTGTGGCACGCTCACCCAGGGTATATTGGCTCTGGCCTCCCCATTGAGTCTGTGGCACGCTCACCCAGGGTATAGTGGCTCTGGCCTCCCCATTGAGTCTGTGGCACGCTCACCCAGGGTATAGTGGCATTGGTCTCCCATTGAGTCTGTGGCATGCTCACCCAGGCTACCGAGTGGCTTTGGCCTCCCCATTGAGTCTGTGGTACACTCACTCAAATCACTACAGTGGCTTTGGTCTCCCGTTGAGTCTGTGGCACGCTCACCCAGGCTACAGTGGCTTTGCCCTCGCCATTGTGTCTGTGGCACACTCACCCAGGCTACCGAGTGGCTTATTGGCCTCCCCATTGTGTCTGTGGCACACTCACCCAGGCTACAGTGGCTTTGCCTCCCCATTGTGTCTGTGGTACACTCACCTAGGCTACAGTGGCTTATTGGCCTCCATGTTGAGTCTGTGGTACACTCACCCAGGCTACAGTGGCTTATTGGCCTCCCCGTTGAGTCTGTGGTACACTTACCCAGGCTACCAAGTGGCTTTGCCCTCCCCATTGTGTCTGTGGTACACTCACCCAGGCTACAGTGGCTTATTGGCCTCCCCCTGTTGAGTCTGTGGCACACTCACCCAGGCTACAGTGGCTTTGCCTTCCCCATTGTGTCTGTTGTACACTCACCCAGGCTACAGTGGCTTATTGGCCTCCCCCTGTTGAGTCTGTGGCACACTCACCCAGGCTACAGTGGCTTATTGGCCTCTCCCTGTTGAGTCTGTGGTACACTTACCCAGGCTACCAAGTGGCTTTTCCCTCCCCATTGTGTCTGTGGTACACTCACCCAGGCTACAGTGGCTTATTGGCCTCCCCCTGTTGAGTCTGTGGTACACTTACCCAAGCTACCAAGTGGCTTTGCCCTCCCCATTGTGTCTGTGGTACACTCACCCAGGCTACAGTGGCTTATTGGCCTCCCCCTGTTGAGTCTGTGGTACACTTACCCAGGCTACCAAGTGGCTTTGCCCTCCCCATTGTGTCTATGGTACACTCACCCAGGCTACAGTGGCTTATTGGCCTCCCCCTGTTGAGTCTGTGGTACACTTACCCAGGCTACCAAGTGGCTTTGCCCTCCCCATTGTGTCTGTGCCACACTCACCCAGGCTACAGTGGCTTATTGGCCTCCCCCTGTTGAGTCTGTGGTACACTTACCCAGGCTACAGTGGCTTTGCCTTCCCCATTGTGTCTGTGGTACACTCACCCAGGCTACAGTGGCTTATTGGCCTCCCCCTGTTGAGTCTGTGGTACACTTACCCAGGCTACAGTGGCTTTGCCTTCCCCATTGTGTCTGTGGTACACTCACCCAGGCTACAGTGGCTTATTGGCCTCCCCATTGAGTCTGTGCCACACTCACCCAGGGTACAATGATTTTAGCTCACTCATGGCTTAAATTCTTTTATATCAACCCTATACATGTATGTAAGATTTGAACTCTGCATGAACTTCTAACCATTTTGCCCTTAGCAACCACTATTATGCTTTATCAGCCATATATTTACATGCTGTGTCTTTGAACATCATATTTTCCCCACTAAAATGACGATGCAACATTAAGGAGTCTGTTTCTATTTATCTCTTATTTTTTACCCAAGTTGAAATGATTTCCCATTGGCTAAAAGTTATGATCAAAATGTTTGAGAAAAAAATGCTGTGAGTCAAAAGTTTATTTGGTGTTCAAAAGGTTATAAAGCCAGGGATGGATTGATTTACATCCTGTCACACACATTCAGTGAGCTGTAAAGTAAGATATCATTGTCCAATGCAAAGTGCATCAATCTGTATCCTTCATGTCATGGTGACAGATGAATAGAACAGTAGTCAAGCTGAAACGATGCTCTTGAACATGTCCTGTCATTGATACCTTTAAGAAAAAAAAATTGCAAGTGAAAAGACAAGAGCAGTCATGGTGAAAATGTCTTTCAGATTGTCAGGTTGGTTGTTTGTTTGTGTTACAGTGCCAAGATAATGGGATTAGACTTCATCAGTCACATTAGTAGTTACTGGAGGTTTGGTGTATACAAGTTTAATAACAATCTTTTGGTAGATTTCACATACAAAATCAAAATAAAAAATTCTGATAAAAACTGTTATAAATAAATACATGTAAATAAAATGCTGTAAAATTTTGTTGAGGGTGGGTGGCGGAGGGGTGTTGTCTTAACATAAATGCGTTTTTTTTAATTCAAAACTCTCATAATTATTTGCATAATTTAATAATAAAAATAATTATGTACTAAAATATAATTAGTGAACCTTGTTTGTTTTTTTTAATTCAAAAATATGTTTTCTACATGTACATGTGAATAAAAAATAACTGCTATGTATTTGGTTCTTCATTAGGCCATTTCGTTAACAGTGAGATCTTGTGTCATGCGTGAAATTGAACGTAAAAACAGGACAAATATTGGTCATAGTGACATCAAAACATCGCTTGGGTTTTGAATAATGTGAAAACATTTTGGGGTACTCGGTATAATAATGTTCTACATGTATGATGGTCAATTTTGATGAAGTAAGGTACCGGTAATCTCAATGCAATATTGCCCTCTCAATGATTGGCGTTTCAACATTGAGCTATAAAAAACAAATTCAAAATTTAATTATTTTATTTTTGTGGGAGGCGTTCAGTCTCTGCCTTGGATGGGATGAATAAGTAATCTATTTTCTCTATAAATCACAAAATGTGAGAATCGTTTTTCCCCTGTAATTATGCAAATTGGAGATTTATTCTCTGTAATACCAGATCAGGCACCACATGCATCACAGCCGCTACAACCCAACCCACCTGCAAATTTCTGTCAATATCTGTCAAAACAAAACTGCATAAATTGTAGACATAATTTTTCAAAAAAAATAAACAAGATTTATAGTCAGTGGGAATTTGGTGCAAAATTACTTAGAAAATATTTCATAAACTACATAAAAATGCGCAAAATGTTGCCTCAAAATTTAGGCAAAAAAAAAGGGTTAAATAAATGAAGGCCAGGTTGAAACTATGCAGTTCTGGCTTTGGTGCCTTACTAAGTTGGCTGTCTTGTAATCTAGTAAGAGATTTCAAAGCAATTTAATAGTCTTGTCAATGATTTGATACAACTTGATATATCGATACATCGTCATTCATTGTAATAATGATATTCTAATCAAATTATGGCTTTTCCAGCTGCCTTTACCCTGTCGGCATTCTCATGGTTTGAAATTGATATCTCTATTATCATATTTGGGTGTGGGAATAAATGAATTTCTAAACCAGTCAAAATAAATTAGTTACTGACTTATCAAACTTAAACTGTTTTAGATACCGAATAATTGTTACCAAAATAGAGTTAATGTGAAGCTACCTGATTGGTTACCCAACCCAGACAACTTTGGCATATTTTTTCTGTATTTTCATTTGCTAGTGAAAGAATACCTCAAAGTACATCTTGGCTTACTATGAGTGGTGAAAAAGTCTTGGCAGTATATTTCCACAATTAACTTTGAATACAGTATCTATGCATGCTCTGGTTGGAAAATTTAATAAGTTAGGGAGTCCATTCTGTATTACCTAATGTTCTACAGTGTACTAATACACTGTAGATTATTTTGCCATGGAAGACCATTGGTAATGTCTACAACTGATATGCAAATGAGATAAAATAGTCCCTTCTCAAGATGAACTGCAGAAATACTTACAGTCAAACCTGTCTATAGTGGCCACCCAGGGGAGTTTGCGATTTTGACCTTTGTAGGTAGGGTCACTGATTTATTCATGAATATTAATTAGATCATAGACAGTCAATCAGTGTTAATGTGCATCTCTCAATTTGCTCTCACACTACTATGGTGCATACCGGTACATTGTCAAAAATATATTTTGAGAACACGTGTAGCTGAATATTATTTTTGTACTTAATAAAATGCATATAAACAAGATAATATTTTTTTCAAATGAAATATTAGTCACAATTATATTCAGTTGTGTGAAAAATACATTATTGGAGGAAGTGTGGAATATAGGCTAACAATTTTTGCAGATTCAGGACAAATAAAATTAACCTTTCCACCACCAGACTTTCACTTTTTCTTATATTCTTCAATATTTCTAGAAATGAACCCTAATTTTGGAGCCAACAGACAAAATTTGAGTCAATTTTCAGTTTTCACTCAAAAAAATTTGGCTATTTTTGTCCCAATCTTCTGAAGGAAAGGGCAGACTATAAACAGGACTATTTTGTGAATTTGTGATGAAAAGAGGGAACTGGTAGTGAAAAGGTTAATAGTGTATTTCTGGTAAAATTGAAAACAAAAGTAGGTTACTTAGGTAGAAATAATCTTTTTAGCTCCGCTGTCGACTTTGTCGAGCGGAGCTTATCATATGAGTGATTGTCCGTCGTCGTCGTCGTCCGTCGTCGTCCGTCGTCGTCGTCCGTGTCAATGTTTTACTTTTTCGACTTCTTCTTGAAAACTACAAGCCTGAATGCTTTGATACTTGGTGTATATGTACCTTGGGTAGACCTCTCTCAGATTTGTTCATTTCATGATGATATCTTCAATTCTCTAATTTTGGTGAATATTTTTGTCATTTTTAGTAAAAAGTGATATTTTCAACTTCTTGTTGAAAACCGCAAGTCCAATTGCTTTGATATTACATATATAGGTACTACATGTGGACCTCTCTCAGATTTGTTCATTTTGTAATGATATCTTTAATTCTCTAATTTTGGTGAATATTTTTGTAATTTTTGGTAAAAAGTGATATTTTCGACTTCTTGTTGAAAACCGCAAGTCCAATTGCTTTGATATTACATATATAGGTACTACATGTGGACCTCTCTTAGATTTGTTCATTTTGTAATGATATCTTTAATTCTCTAATTTTGGTGAATATTTTTGTCATTTTTGGTAAAAAGTGATATTTTTGACTTCTTGTTGAAAACCGCAAGTCCAATTGCTTTGATATCACATATATAGGTACTACATGTGGACCTCTCTCAGATTTGTTCGTTTTGTAATGATATCTTTAATTCTCTAATTTTGGTGAATATTTTTGTAATTTTTGGTAAAAAGTGATATTTTCGACTTCTTGTTGAAAACCGCAAGTCCAATTGCTTTGATATTACATATATAGGTACTACATGTGGACCTCTCTCAGATTTGTTTATTTTGTAATGATATCTTTAATTCTCTAATTTTGGTGAATATTTTTGTCATTTTTGGTAAAAAGTGATATTTTCGACTTCTTGTTGAAAACCGCAAGTCCAATTGCTTTGATATTACATATATAGGTACTACATGTGGACCTCTCTCAGATTTGTTTATTTTGTAATGATATCTTTAATTTTCTAATTTTGGTGAATATTTTTGTAATTTTTAGTGAAAAGTGATATTTTCGACTTCTTGTTGAAAACCGCAAGTCCAATTGCTTTGATATTACATATATAGGTACTACATGTGGACCTTTCTCAGATTTGTTCATTTCATGATGATATCTTTAATTCTCTAATTTTGATGAATATTTTTGTAATTTTTGGTAAAAAGTGATATTTTCGACTTCTTGTTGAAAACCGCAAGTCCAATTGCTTTGATATATTATACATATAGGTACTACATGTGGACCTCTCTCAGATTTGTTCATTTTCTAATGATATCTTCTGTTCTTTAATTGCCATGTGCATTGCTAACAGCGGAGCTATCTCAGCCGACAGGCTGCTTGTTTATCATAACTCTCAATTTATTATTCTGTAGTGCTGCTTAGTATGAGATTTTTGACAATTTGGTAAAAAAATAAAGAATTTCAAGTTTCCATTTTTTACTATATGGTCTGAAAAAGCAAGGCATCTAGACAAGGTTGAGTTATTAGAAACACATTATTTTTTTATTCAACCTCAAAATAAAATTTGGTAATATATCATGCTTGGCCTGACAAGAAAAAAATTTCACTGAAAATAATCTAGCAAGTATACCTTTTTCCCTATATTTTACATTCAAAAAAAAGGAAAGTAAATTCCATACAAAACACCCAAAAAGTCTTTTCAATGAAAAATTAATTCCAGCTAAAATAAAGTATTTTACAGTAGATGGAAGTATATAAATATATTGGTAACGTGCATTTTGTGTTTAAAAGTTAACATACATCAAGCCCTGATCTTGGCAATGAGTCTGGGACCAATAGAGCACAAAATAAAAATAAAAACAAACTGAACACCAGAGTGAAGTGCATCTGCTATGCTTACTCAGTGTTTAATTGAGCAACAAATCAAAATGTTGTTTTTTTAATGAAATGGTTAATAATACATGAATCACCTTTTCTATATTCAATAATGTTTTGCATAACTGTCCAACAACGTGCACCATGCTCTGTTCTAAATACATTTTGCTCAGCATTTTTAACTTAATTACCAAATCATAAATTATATTAAAAAAAAATGGTTTATTTTAGTTTATTTCTCCTAAAACACAAATATAAAAGTATCGAACACACAATTAAATGTGGCTTATCAGAGATTTGAGATGAACTACTGCCATGCCATTGGTCAGAATGCTGTTTCCATGACGCACATGGAACTCTATGGAAGGGTGAATCTTGCATGTTTTCTTGACTCATGAAAATATATTTCTTACGAAATACAAGCAGATTACAGTACATTACAAGCAGAACGTAATTACCTTTACATCACTCGCAGATTGTAATAAGCCGTTTTTTAAAATGTAAGTTATTATTAAGGGAATTACATTGATGTCCAGGTCTATTTATAATATAAACCAAGGTTGACTCCGAGGTTAATTGCGATGATTCCAAAACATCAATAGTCTATCTTATCTATAATCTTGGCTGTATATTTCTGTGATTCACTTTGATTAGTATCTATGCACGCATAGGCTAGAATTCATAAATTATGAAAAAAAAAATTTGTCAGTACTGATTGCTCAAGGTTGTTATTAAATATAAATATTTATTGGTGAATAAATGATGTATAATATTAAAAATATCAGGAAAATTGTGGATTAAATATAGGTGTGTTTGTGTATGCAAACACAAAAATGTGTGGTGTATTTAGTAGTACATGTGCGTATGTTAATTATGATATTAATAAAAATGATATTTTAATAATTTGATATTCACCAAATGCAATTTTTGGTTTATGTGCACTATTAGAGACATGCTTCTAGTTTGAGTAATTTGAAAGTATGTGTGTTGACATATACTGTAAACCTCTTAATTTGGGTGGCTTGGAATATTCAGGATTTGATGACTTTATGTCATTTGTGAAGACGACTAATTTTTGTGAAAATCACTGATCCAGGAAAAATTTTCACTACTACAAAATATCATGATTTTTACTAATTCATAAAAATTTGTCCAAAATAAAGTGGTCACAGTGTGTAAAATTACTTCACAAATTTTTTTAAAAATAAATCATTTGCCCTGGCCATGCCGCATCCATGCTGTAACTATGCAGCACAGCTTCCATTTTCATAAGGGTTGAGAGGCAAGGACACATGAAAGTCTCATGACTCGATATCACATGAGGAACCCAAGTCAAATTTTCACTGCTGTGATTTTGTGAATTTACAAAACTTTGTTTGTCTTGTTTATAATTGATTGATGTTGGCAATTAAAGTGAGGGAGTTGTCACCTGCGCATGCATCAGATGGCCATAGCGTGTCATTGTTTACAAATAAGCGTCTGCCCATGAGCCTTCGCGTTTTTAGCGTGTGTTGTTATCGTCGCTTGGGACTCAATTCTCGTGTGTGTGCAGGTGATGACCCTCTCGCTTTAACAGCAGCATACTAGTATCTAATAGAAGCACACGAAAACCATTGTATCCTGGATCATTAGTTATATGCGCTACTAATAGAGCAAATACGATACTTTTTATATCAACATCCTGTGACACAAGAATATAACTGATAATGTAGAGAATGTCTCACAAGAAATAAAATCTCATAAAAAAAAGGATCACTGAAATAATCATGAATTGAAAGTCACAATTGAATCAGAGTACAAAAAAAATGACAGCTGGAACATTCTGTCTATTTAACTCTTTCTTAGCATCAGAAATCAATTGCACGTCAGAATAAAGAATTAATGCATTTCCTGACTTTGCTGCTGACTGCCATTTCCTGTTTCTCTTATCTCATCTTCGGTGATAGTATTTACACTAGCTAGTACATTCATGTATTGTTTGTAGTTCTGTGAGAAGTAAAGCAAAAGAAATATCCCCATTGCAGCATGTACTCACTACGTGACAGAACTGAACAGGTCCTGGAGTATGATTCACAGTTTAATCTGGAATTCCTGAAATTACATCAGTGTTTCACAACTTCAACTATCATGAATTTCATTTCTCTTGTTATTTCCTGTCCAAATTATTATCCAGCAGAGATGTTTGCGGTGAAATTAATCTGGTAACAAAAGCGGCTCTTTTAAAAAAACAAACCACCTTACATATCACATTCTTTGATCACTTTGAGAAATTCCTTCCTCGCCGCCACAATAGATGCATTGTAAACTGATTTCTAATGCACATAATTCATCGACAATTGTGTGTTAATTGAATCGGCGTCACTCGTTAATTAGAATGCAATGGGTCAAGTCGTGACCTGTTTTTGTTTTATTGTCACGAATTACAGGTATATTGGTTCAAACCTCAAGGACATATGTATTAATGTACATCATGATTCACACGTATACGAGTGAGTGATGTCATAGCACACTCTTGTGTTCTTGGATCTGGAGTACGTAATTTATGAACGCTCTTTGAAGTTTGCAGCAATTTCTCATAAAATATATATTACAAGTTTTCCTGTTGAGGAGGAAATACATTAAAATGTGTGTGATGGGTGGATTTTCTTTTTTATGATATTTCTCGTATAGTTAAGTGGACAAGTCAGAATAAAATATATCGGGGCTGATGGGAATTATTGTTTTCCACATTTTGTACATTCTGAGATGAGATTTTCGGAATTTTTGAAGGTTGGATTTTTCGCAGTTTCTCCAAAATTTATAGTTTTTGAACAAACTGAGAAAATGGTTTCAAAACAGCTGAAATAACTTAAAACATAAATCTTACTGAATAAGAGCATTTTAGGAAAGGTGTCAACAAGTTGCGGTAATTAATTGATAATACAAATGTTTTATAGCTTACAGTCCAACGTAACGAGGCACACATTAAACATTACTATAATTACAGAGGTATTTAGTGCTTTCTGCATCATGTTGTGTCATGCACTGTTTGTTTCAGTTCGGTGTCTGGCCCAACTCACACAAATGCACCCACACACTCTCTTAATCAATATCGGTACTTTCAAATTTATAATTTACAATACTGTGTTGTGAACTTGTTACTAGGGCAGAGTCGCTAGATTGACGTCTTAGTTTCAACTAGTTTTTAGTGAAGTACCTGTATATCTATTGTTTTTAAAATGAAACCAGTCAGTGTGGTGTGCTTTGTGCATGACTTAATACTTTTATTGGCTGACTGACTTGTATTTCTAGAAAGTAGGGCACATTTAATCGAAATGTATCCCACTTAGTTTTTGTATGAATTTTAATCAAAATTCTCTGATTTTTGTTGTTGCAGTATGTTGAAAATTTGAAAATTTATTTTAAAATAGTGAAAATTAATTTAAATTTAATGAGAAATATGAAAAAATGGAGGTTTCCATTCAGTAGGGCCTCTTTGCTGAGGTTTACTTATCTTTTAGATTTATCAGTCGCTTTCTAGGTCTGTATAAAATAAACTGCCTGACAGAATACAATTTATACATCTCATCTCTGATTGAGCAACTTTGATAAAATATCCTATGTATGTCGAAAAAAAAAAATGAAATTTGTATGTCAATTTTTAATAAAATTGTCTGCAAGTTAAACCCAGACTAGTGTGTGCTATGTATTCAGGTCCATTCATACTTGTTGTATAAAATCCATTTAAAAGCCGCCTGAAGTCACCTAATAAAGTTTTATTGACCACATACAAAGAGTACAAAGTTTATTTTGATTATACAACAGAGTTCAGAAGTTGCCTCATTTTGGACATCCTGTTTTTGTATTTTGGTGCATGGTGGGTCGTATAATTTAATGTGACTGCTGTTATAACAAATAAAACACTAAAAACTTTAAAAAAGCACTGCTAATTATTAGGTTCTAGTATTGAAAAAAAAAAAATGCAAAAAAAAAAAAGGCATTTCTCAAGTTTGTCTCCATGGAAACAGTGACTCTGTGATGTATCTACTGTGATAACCATTTTTATTCTCAAAATTCATGATCTAAATACATACAAAATAAAATTTAAAGTTACTGGTAATTAAAGTACGAATACAAATAACACTCCAATCCTTGTTTTTTGTTTTAACTTTTCCCTGAAATTATTTTTACATGTTATTTGTCTTGTAAAAATGAACATTTGAAATCAACTAGGTAACGATAAAACTCTGTGAAAATAACTTGCCACCAGCAACAGTGGGGCAGATGGGTTAAACAAAGAGAAGTTTCTGATGGTGTTAGAACTATCTTGCATTTCGTCACGCTATCAGCGATCCACTCATCCGACACCCTATCCCAGAGAGACACAAAGTAATCAAATTTAATTGTCATACACCCACAAACCTGGGGTAAAGACGCGCTTAACAAAATATACAGTTACAGTAAAGCTCTATTAGAAGTGCATGCAAACCAAAAATTGTATTTTATTTATCTTGAATCATTGAAATATGATTTATTTTTAATATGGATACACGTCTGTCATTTGTGTAAGACATTAATAATAGTAGAGGGAATATGTCACATATGAGCAATGCAAATTAACTAATGTAGAGATACACATATTAGTATAGCTATACCTACATGGTGAGCACTGGACATCATATAGCAATGAAACTGACAAACCACACATGACATTTTGTCTGTGTCTTCTCATTAAAACACTATGTTGAATTATTACTTCCGAATAAATAGCTGTCACATTGTTTTTTTTTTATTTCAGAGTGAGTTTATAGGCTATCCCTATTACCATGGTTCGTTGGACAGGAAGCAAGCCGAGCAGGCTCTGAATGACAGTAAAAGGGTACGTCTCCTTTTATTTGAAAAGCGCCCTCATTAGTTGAAAAGTTGCAACATGTGTGTGTTAGTTTCAGTTGAAACTGGTATCCTGGTTACGAGGTCACAAATCAAAATCCAAGAATTGTCATTGCACAAATTTAATTGGCCATTCATCATTTCCACAGAATTGCAAAACTTATTTCAAGCATTAAAAATTTGAGTGGGATTTTAGTAGATTTTAATTTAAAAGTAAATATATTTTGAAAAGACACTTTCTGCAAAGGGGTTCCTCATTTGGGTCAGAGTTTTTTGTGTAAACCAAATTTGTTGTGGACCAAGATGAAACAAAAAGAAAATTTCCATGACAACTGGGTAATGTAATGGAATATTTGGGAGGGTTGAATGACAAATTTTAATCAGACAGGGACTGCAATTTGCAGTCTAGACCCAGTCCATGACTGGTGAGAAATAAAATTCACAAATCCTTAATTATTATGCATATTGACAATTAGATGAAAATAGAATGATTTTAATCAGTATGTTTTTTTTTTTGTTTTTTTTTGTGTGTGCTAGACATCAGTTTTGAACATTGAATGTTGCTGATGTCTTTTCAAACTTTTTTTATGTGCATTTTGTACTAGCATTGAAAATGCTTCATACTCTTCTCATCCACGTTACTATTCATTGGAACCAGTAGCATAATGGCTAGAGCATCAGACTCATGATCCTAATTTGTATGGGTAGGCATTAAATAGGCTCGACCCCTACCCTGGGCGAGTATGACACAGATTTAATGGGAAGGTTAAGTAGTAGTCTAATCTAGTAGTAGTCTTCTATACTGTCTGTGGCTAAATCCACTGGCCAAATTTCATTCACTAACAAAAGTGACTTTGGGGGAACCTTGGTTAAGATTTGCAGGGTATTGCATTAGAACAGGCCTGATTAACTCCAATATAGTGCATTAAATTGACATAATGCCATTATGATAGGATGATGGCCACCTAGTCTGAAACTGGAATATTACAAATTGCGCTATATTTCAGTACCAAAAAAAAATCAGGAGAAACCTGTCACCGACAAAAAAAACATTCCTGGTTCAAAATTCAATAACCATACAATTTTAAAGTTCTGGATGATTCTTAATTAAGTATGGAGAGTTTTTACTCATCACAGTTTATGCAAACAAAGTGATGTTTGTTGATGATTTAAATTTAAGTGGTAGTTTAGAAAACTTTATCAAAAAGATTATGTGAATAAAATTCATGTTTTTATTCTGGTCTATTGAATAGAGATGTTACAGTGACCTGAACTAGTTAACGAGCACATCCAGACTGCTGTTTCCGCTCACTGATGACTTGTATTACACATAAACTTAACTGTATTATTTTATTAGAGTGTAGGAAGAAAGAAAAAGTTCTTTCATGTCTGTGTGAATGTAGTTCAGGTCATTTGCAGGCATTTGAGTGAAACAAATATCATATTCTTTTGTTTTTTGAAAAGTGTAATCTTATTTTTAATTTTGACACAAGTCTTCAACATTAGGCTTTTTTTTAAAAAAAAAACATCACAAATAAAATCATAAATAGAATTTCGGTAGGAAAAAAAAATGGATAGTATTTATCAAAATTTCCCAATAATTCGGAAAACCATGAATACCCATAACTACAGGTACTGATGATTCTGTTCACACCATATGTACCACATTTTGAAATATCTCGAAACCTTTTACCATAGGTATTAAAAAAAAAATTTTTGTGAAAAATGTTCGATGACCATACTTTTTTATCTGGATTTTGTGAGGAAATCAATTCAAAGTGAAGGAAATCTAGCAATAAGTTTTAATGGTGTCCAACTACATGTACCATAACTATAATGGCACCAGTCTTCAACCCTTTAAACACAAACTATAAAATAGAATGTATGTGACTTGCCTAGCTTCAACTTTTCTGAAAATGTTTGCGTCAAATACATGAAATACTGTGCATACCGGTACCTTATTCGTGCAAGTTTGTGCCAAATTCGAACTTAGTACTACTGATTGTATCTGCATTGTATAAGATTAATATCAGTTAACATTATGTGACTTTTTTTAACTGAGATTTTAAGTGAAATTTGAAGAAATACTTTCAAAAAAAAGAAAGCAATACAAAAAAAATGTTTAAACTGCTGCTTCCAATCCCTAGGATTGCACCAGTGCATTATGGGAAATATAATTTGCATGACCTGCCCATCAATTAGTACTACACAATACAAGCATTAGCTGATCTCTTAATCCTTTGTGTACACCATTGTCTGATTTGGAAGAGTTTGGATTAACTTTGATTTGAATAAGCCTGTGTTTGACAGTTATTTTGAAGAATCTCATTGGCTGTTTGAAAAATTTTTTCTCATCGACATTTAGATTTAGAATTCACTTCAAATTGTAAATAATGTCAAAATTGTATTCTACAAATATTCATGATTATTTGCGGCAAAAAAATAGTCCATGAAATCTGATTATCAAAAAGAACCATTTTGTAGAGTATTCCAACCACATGCATTACCATAAGGTGAGACTTACCCACTGAAATCTGGTCGCCATCTTTCCTTTAATGCACATGAAGCCTCGGCTTAAAAGCATTACTGTAAAATAATTTAATTTTAATAGCTTGAATTAATTTTCGCTGAACAGATATTTTGGGTGTTTTGTATGGAGATTATTCTCACTGATTTGTTGATGATTTGAATGTCAAATATAGAAAAAAAAGGGTATATTCGCTGAATTTTATTTTCACTGAATCACGTAAACTAATTCTAAGCGATAATAAAGTATTTTACAGTATTTCATAAGTTGATGCAACCAATAATAACCCAGTGAAACATGTATATTAAATGTGACATAAAAGCATCTGAGGATCTGATAATGAAAACATGGTTTACTTATCTTAAGTGAAAATACATTTAAATAAGACCAGTTACCGGTAATACATTGCCTACTGAAACCATTCTATACCAGCTATCTGTGGAGACTCTCAGTAGACAATGTGTTTTACAACTGGATAGAAAAAAAATATACAAAAAAACCAAAATTATTTCATGAATGTACAATTTTTTTTTTAAATATTTTTCTCATAAGCTGAAATTTCCAGCATATGAATATAACATGGCATGTTTTAAATTCTTTTGACTTTACCAATCTACGCGTCTTAACCTTAAAAGTTATAAAGTTTTTTTAAACATTAAGGTAGTTGGAACCATTAAAATTTATCGCCAGATTTTCTTTTACCATATTTTAACATAAACTTTTATGGAAATACTTCCTAAAAGGCCAATTTGTGTTTTCAGAAGGTTTTTCTCACAAAAAAATATAATTCTACTGGATGAAGACTCCCCAAAGTTGATTTCTTGTGTCTCAATCAAAAATCAAGTTTGAAACCAAAAAAGCATGATAATTTTTTCACTCATGTTAATTGGTTGAAGACCATCAATGACCTTAAATAAATCAAGTTCATGCATCATGAAGAAGAGACTGGAATCAGTCTACGGTGTTACAGGTGTTTGATTTACGCAGAGTTTGTTTGAGTCAAGTTTCACTATATGACACTCTTTGAGCACAAACTAACATGGGATCAAATTCAATTGTAAACAAGTTTGGCATTTTTAAATTTAACAATATCTAAATAACAGATATAAATATGTCATAGAATCAATTTTCTGAAAAAAATCTGGTCTTTATTTGATTTGTCTGAATAAGAGATTGGCTTGCCTGCTCGATGTGACCTGACCCATTTTTGTCAATAAAACCATGTGCATGTACCTAAGAAGTTCTATGACCTCACTGCATGTGTATTGCAACTTGAATAGTTGTCTATTTCTGCGGGATATCATATCTTCTCATAGAACGTACACACCATAGTATGTGTGTTGAAAACAAGCAGGAGTTGATTGGATGGAATTTTGGTTATGTGAACCTGCATGTGTTTTAAACCCTATGTAACGTGTATAGTCCCAACTGCGTGTGTTTACAACATGCAGATATACAAGGACGATATTGTCTGGAAACATGCCAATATATTCTCGCGTAACAACCTGATGCCACACCCGTATTGTCACACATTAACAATAATTTACTCTTTCACCGTGTTTTGATTTTGTTTGTTTTTTAAAGAAAAATATAAGATATACAGTGATGTAAATTCTACCTCTACCTCCATCTACATTTGTACTACACAAACCTACCTGAAAACCTGGCCAATAGGTGTAACAAAAACAAGATACTCTGGTTGACTACATCCTGCTATATAAGCAGGAGTTGATTGGATGTTAATGTTAATGTTCGTTTATGTTGTTAAAATGAGCAAATTTTGACAAACTTGTGTAAACATTTCACTTCACTCTAGAATTTAAAAAAAATACTAAAACTAATGTATATCAAAACACTGGAGTATATTGATGGTGACTAAACCATCTGTTCCTTAGCAACCAATGGATAACCAACTTCAATGGATAGTGAGGATATCCAAAATAAAATGGAAAAAACTATCATCAGCAGCAGATTTGTTCAACCAGATTTTATTTTGTATAACTACATGACTTCTTTACATGTGTTTATTTGTGAATATTTTTCAGGACGGGGCATTCATAATACGCGATGGCAAGGATGGCATCAATAGTAATTCCCCATATACCGTCAGTGTATGGTACAAACGACCATGGCATCTTCAAATGAAGAGGAGAAGTCAGGGAAAGATAGCTCTTGGTGCGTTAAAAGAAGGAGAAAAGGTAAAGACATAATTAGCCTGCAATATTAATTAACGCTTTCCCAATTTTATTTAAAAATGTTTATTTTTCTTATCAAAGAATTGAACAGCATTTTGATGTTACATTTTGATTATAGTGTAAACCATTTACCGGTAATTTTCACTGATAGGAGTTTAATGATTTCATGGCATTTGTGAAGATAACATTTTGCAATTCAGGCCCCTTAACCACTGGTTCCCTCTTTTTATCATAAATTCATAAAATAGTCTGCACTTTCCTTCAGAAGATTGGGACAAAAATAGCCAATTTTTTTGAGTAAAAACTGAAAATTGACTCAAATTTTGTCTTTTGGCTTAAAAATTAATATTCATTTCCAAAAATAATGAAAATTATAAGAAAAAAGTGCAGACAAATTTGGGCGAGAAAGTCTGGTGGTACTTTTCGGGCGTACAGATTTTTTAATTGTTCCACACATTGACATTGAAATTCAAAAACACAGCGTATATTTAGATAAATGATATTTGAAATTATTGCTGTTATAGGGGAACAATATCCCTGAAATGCCAGGATGTGTGACCTTTAGGGGTCATGCATAATGCTTATTAGAACATCGTGAACAAAACGCTCTGGCACATTAGGTCATAATTTTTGATTAAGCTACATGGCTTAAGGTATTCCATGTGTGAAGCCCCTATGGAATCGTGAGCAGCACGTCTACATACAATTGCTACTGTATAGGTGAATGAACTACATATCTTTCACTTCAGTTAATAACTCTGAATTACAAATACTGTATTTGTTCTATTGGAAGTGCTTGCACGTATACCGTATTTACTCTATTAGAAGTGCATGCGCTCATGTGAACTACAGAGGTGTTTCCATGGGCAAAAAAATTTAATATTTTAATGATTTATTAAACAACAAATATGATTTTTGGTTTATATGTGATTCTATTGAAAATGTGCTTCTAATAGAGCAAATACAAACACTACAAAAAATTAAAAATATTGTCATTTAGTTATTTATTATTAACTTTATTACATTTTAAACACCAAATTAGAAATGTAAAATTTTCTACAGGGTTGTAATAAAGCTGTTATCTTATATCTTATTTGATATATCATGTTACAAGGATGAAAAAAACACATATGGGGTTGCTGTACTCAATTAGGAAAAAAATTATCAAATATAATACAATGAAAATAGCATGGTTTGTCTGTTTTAGGTCATTTTATCAGTGTTTACCATGACAACAATATTTCTCAAGATCTCAAAATGTTTTGGTGACATATGGTGATGTCTACAAGTATTATAAAATTGAACATGTGTTTACATTATGGTCTGTGGAAACCACTACTAAAATGGCATCTTATTTTACCGTTTTACTCTAAAAACATATTAACAGTGAACCAATATAGTTCACATACTGTTGACTACTACTAAGACGATTAATTGTAGACAGATTTTGAAATGAAATATCGTAACTGCTATATATATTCTGAAATATATGCACATGCAAAAAATTCACAAGTAACATTAAGGTAGAAGCCTACTCATAATTTTGTACAAAATTGGTCATAAATCGCATGACAATGTTCATTAGTTTATTATGTGCAATCATGAAGCTAATATCCCATGGTATAATGAAATAGCATTATTTTGTGTGTTACAATCGCTATTTTTAGAACAATTCTATAAAACACATTTTTAAAGAAAAAATGCATTTTTGACACTTTTTAAAACCAAGATTTTTTTTAATAATTCATAACAATAAAAAGTACTCCATCATTAACAATATATGATTTTTTCTGCCTATGTCACCAGGCTAGATTTTGAGATATTGCATAATATTTCTGCCATAGGAACCTATGGTAAAAGCATTATAATAGTGCCAAAATGGTGACTTTCCACTAAAATACAACCATCAATTTCTCGAGAATAAGGCTGGTGACCCCTAACTTTTTTTCAAGTCAATATCCTTATATTGACCTTGAGTACAGTTTATTGAAAAATGAATAAATTCAGGATATTTTAATTTATGAGTAGGCTTCTCCCTTAATGTCTCTTCCATACTTGGTGGACTACCCTTGATGAGCAGCTAAAATTACCATAAGCTCAGAAGTTCAAAAGTTCATCTGTTTATGAAGTACAATATTCTGTTATGCTCTCTGTCTCCTTGAGGCGGTGACACTGGTTTTAGGTTAAATTTATGAACTTGAATGGTCTGTTTTTTTTACAGCTATTTAACAGTCCGTTAGAGCTTGTGCAGTACCACCAGGAAAACACTTTGATTTTGCAAGGAAGCGGCAAAGTATGCCTGACTATACCAGCACCTGTGTTTTCATGATACAATGGATAAACTCCACCATGCTGACTAGGGACACAGTCTGAACAGGTGTTCCAAATCATGGATTCATGATAGAGAGGGTTCACAGCTTTCACCCCTATACAAAATGGAAGGATCACTGCTTACACCCCTTTATACAAGTGTTTTAGCCCAGCTTCATAAACATTTTGAGTAAGGTTCACATCAGAATAGGAGTGAAAGCTGCTTTATTTTTGTTACATTCTTAAAATGTGCTAATACCAAGGCATCACATCAAAACCGACAACTTGTGGTTTGATGCAAATTTAGCAAAGATTACTGTAGAAAATATGCTATTTTATGTTTTCATGTTTTCCCTAAAATAAATAAATGTGTTCAAACACGGTCCCTCTATAGGGACTATGGTTCAAACCACAGCTAATAGATCATATCCTGTCTCACCATGTACCATACTTACACTATTAAAAATGCATTCATTTTGTAGGTAAAAGCCAAGGTCAACTTTTTTCTACTTTCACAAAATAGACCTGGATAATTTTTTTCAATTTTAATTATTTTAAACGAAGAAGAATTTGTAGAAAAATTTATACAAATGTTCACCCGCAAAAATGATGGTGCTCTAAGAATGAAATGTTAGCATTAACGAATTAAAATCACAGTCTGAGTTTGTTGTACTTAATATCTAAACAAAATAAAAAATGTTCTTTTTTATGCATCAATAAAAAATACATTTGGCATCGTAGACATATATATACAGTTTTTCATCTATCTTTGAAATGTATAGAAATATGTTTGAAAGTGTTCAAATGTCTTCTTTGTGCATTGCATTTATGTCACTTTCGAACACTTTTCTAAACCCTGCCATTGATTAAGTTCTCTAGTGTAAAATGCCACAGTGGTAAACAAACTGTTTAGGGTGTGTGGCCAGGAAAGAATAATTTGCCACACTGTGATGGGTAACAAATATTTTAACATTGGTGGCTATAAGTTACTTGACTCTTTCAATAGAATGTTTTCAATTTTTTCTTGCACAAAATTTCAGAATCGAATGACATATGTGATGTATTCATTCAAAGAAACATCACGCTTAGAAATAATCTGAATAACTATATTCCTCATTTCTATGTCAATACAGTGACCATCAATTGCACGCTAGCTTTCATTGAGTCACGCTGGCTCCACAATTAGGTAGTAACTAAAGAACCAGCTCCCAATAGATCTTCCTGATGTGTTTTATCATGCGGATTCCTGGAGTACAAAGTCATGGAACCAATCATTATTTGTGGGGGGAGGCAGCTGAATTCCTGTATAAATATTCCAAATTCTAAAATGAATTTAATAGAAGCTTTTATTTCCATCAGGAAAACCTATCTAGTCACTTATCTTTAATCTTTTTTTTACACAAATTTAAAGCTCTTTTTGCTGACAAATTTAAAACTCTTTTTTGCATAAAAATAAAATACCTTATTTCATTTGAATATGTTATGTAAGCTTCCTCCCTTCTTTAAAATGAACTCTTCCCATTTATTCCCACTTATAAATCAGTGAAAAAATAACCAGAAATTTATTGATTATAAATATTCCCATTTTTTGTGTGCAACTCTTTAGAAATTGATGAAAATAAATGACACATGTCACACCGGCGGTGCTTTCAATGAAAATAAAGTGTTGTAGTTTGCATATGACATTGATTGTCTATTTATACTTATCATGTGACCTGTCACATGACCTGCCTGATTATTATCTCAGCATGTTTACCGTTTCAAATTTGAAGAATGTTCTCATAATTTTTTACATCATAATATTATTTTTATTACAAGAATAATAATGGATTAATTTATGAGTTATTTTGGGGTCAGTTTTGATTCAGATACGCTTCAGAGATCTTTTTGAATAAACATCTTCACGTTGACATATATGGTTTTTCAAGTTTCCATGACAACGGCACCTAAAGACTTCCATTAGTCTTGACTTCTTTTCTTTTTATCTTGACTTTTGAGACTAAGGGTATTTACATAATGGTGGATGTCTGTAATCTGGATCTAATACAATATGTCAATATGTTTCCAATATTTCATTTGACAAAGAAATACTCTCATATTTTTTTTTTCGTATGTTGTGTAGAAATGCAGTTATTCCAGTCACAATACAAAAAAAAATATTGTGACTTTAAATCTATTATAGATATCTAAAAAAAAATAGAATATTATATTAAAGCAATGATAAATAATTATTTTTAATTAGTTGGTATGGTTTATATGGATAATTGTTTGTAGAATATTTGTACGCCGATGTTAACCTGAAGGCTTGTGGGGGGGGTGCAGCAAATTGTGAGGGAAAAAATTATTACTGGGTAACTTCCTTTTTAAATTCTTAAATAATTGCTGATATTTTCAGACAATCGATTTAATATTTACTGGTTGGTGTATGTTTCATATTATTATGCCTTACATTCTGGATTCATTCAACAGACCAATATAAAACATTTTTTTATATTTCGCCATCTGTTTATTAATAACAATTATGTTTATAATAATACTGATGTCAATGGCACAGCCTCAGTTAGATGATGGTACCGCCGAAAAGACCTGTGTTTTAGTTTTTTTTAATTATTTTTTCAAAGCTCAATTTGTTATACGTCAATCAACCTGCCGAATGTAAATCATTATTTTGATCTGTGACTTGTGTAGGTCTTATTCTTTTTATATAACACAGGATACATTCCCTCAATCATGCATATAATGTTTAAACACATCAAACCTTTTTTGCTGTTGTAATTTAAATGCTTTAATTTCTATCATCACACACAAGCTTTCCATGAAAATGCCTGCTGCGATCTGTAATTGTAACCCTAACTGTTGAATGGTTTATCCCACCACCCCTGCTGTAAAGTGGTTGAGTCTATGCTAGTAAATGATACAATACACAAAGGTTGCCCAACTTTGAATTATAAATGTATATTGATACATATATTTGTGGTGTGTGACAATAACGATCAATAATAAAAGCCACTGTGACTGAAACCATGAAATGCGTCACCAGCTTGCCTGATCTAATTTCGCTATTGTTAAGCAAGGAAGCATTTTAATATTATTGTTTTACCAATATTATTCTTCGTGTTGCTATCAATCCCTACCAACTAACATGTGATATTGGGTCACATGTAAGTCACATGGTTTATTGTAGTCGTTTTCATCCAAGTGATTACTGCAATATTGCAATTACATCCCCAAATATTTTAAATAAAAAAAAATACAATGATTAATTATTATCAAGTACATTTCTGTAGTCTGAAAATGTGATACAGCTGACAATTTTAAATTAAATTATTAATCCAAACATAATTGGATTAGGCATTGAATTTTGTTGTTGGTAGAATAGGAGTCCCTTTCAATAATAGCGTCTAATCTAAATATATATTATATCTAGGTCAGGTTATCCCAAGGTCATCATGAATATTCATGAAGACTTCTCATGTTTTATATCATGTGAGCCAATCAGAAGGTGTTATATCTATCACATGACCAGTGTTTATTACTGGCTTGCCATACTTTTATCTCGCTAATTTTTCATCGATTTTATGTTTACATTCCCAAGTTTGAATGTAAAAAAAAATACATTAATTAGGTATGGAAGGAGAATGTAGCCTAAGGACATTCCATTTGTTTGATGAACAAAAACCGCTGTTGAATGTAACACGGTCATTTTTCAAGTGTTCCAATTATTGTAGGTGAGGATATTTTGTGTGTTCTCATTCATAGTACAAATGCATTTTAATTGAATATATAAAGATGATGATTTATAATGAATCAATTTCTTTGATTTCATCTAGCAATTCAACAAGAGTAACATGTTTGTTTTTTTATGTGATCAATTTATAGAATATTTTGCCAGTAAGAGTGCCCATGAAAAACATTGTATTAGGAAAATATGATCCTTATACATTTGTACTTGTGTTGGAAAAATAATACTGAAAAATAGAACAATTTGTTATATTATCGACATTGTTATATTAACATTTTTGAACCAATCCTACTTTATATCTTTTGTAATTAAAAAAAAATGAATAAATAACTGTTGTAATTAAAATAAAAAAAAAATGATCTATTGTAATTCCATGGAATCATACTTTAGCCTTGGTAGCTGGCTACTAATATGTATAATATCATGGAAAGTTTTATCTTGATTTTGGAAAACAACTTGATAAGTGTGAATAATGAGAAAGTGTGTACATACCATACAAGGCTTTGATCCAATCTATATTTTTAAACCGCTTTTGTAATATTTCGCAAGCTACATTTTCATGTCAGGATTTGTTTGTTTGTTTATTTTTCCAATCGGAAATATATTTTTTCATAACAAATTAGGCATGTACAGTTTTTAATTAGTCTTGTGATTACAGTAATATTATATTACCTTATTTCTCTACAGTACTTTCTGGTGAGAGGAAATTTAAATATTGGTATTTTCTTTTCTTTGTTAATATGTGATAATATATTTGATCTATGCATGTTTTCGTATGCCGACTTTAATAAAATAAACATTCACTTCTACTTTTGTGCAATATTAACCATATTATCTCTGTAATTATTTTATGCACCACGCTTTTGTTAGAAGTTACTATTGTGTATTATCCTGTAGGCCTAATGGCTCATGCACATATCAAAAGCAATTGTTGCTTACATATTAAGCGAATAAAAAAACAAAAAAACATTTATTTATGCGTGAAATTTGTTCTTACAATAATGGATCTTTCAGAATCATTCTATCAGCTGTAAATACGTACATTTTAATCAAAATGTACCAATTACTATAAAATTAAAATGTACCAATTACTTCAAAATTTAAATAAAGAAATGTACAATTCCATCATTATCTGATAAAAGCATGAAATTGACGCTGCCATTGTCGATTTTTTGACCCCCCTCTCATGAAGAAGTTCCATTCAACGATGGTGTTAATCATAGTTTGAAATATTGACATGATTAGGATCTTAAAACGATATATTTTGTATGTTTTTGTTAAAATTACAAAAAATATTTGCATATTCAAACAAGCAGCCTCTCGGCTGAGATAGCTCCGCTGTTATCAATGCACATTTCAATTAAAGACCAGAAGATATCATTAGAAAATGAACAATATGCATAGTATCAATGCAATGGGACTTGCTGTTTTCAACAAGAATTCAAAAATATCATTTTTCACCATAAATGATTGTGGTTTTTAACAAGAATATCACTTTTTACCAAAAATGACAAAAATATTCACCAAAATTAGATAATTAAAGATATCATTACAAAATGAACAAATCTGAGAGAGGTCCACATGTAGTACCTACATGTATATATGTAATAATATCAAAGCAATTGGACTTGTCGTTTTTAACAAGAAGTCGAAAATATAACTTTTTACCAAAAATTACAAAAATATTCACCAAAATTAGAGAATTGACAATATCATTACAAAATTAACAAATTTGAGAGTGGTCCACATGTAGTACCTATATATGTAATATCAAAGGAATGGGACTTCTGGTTTTTAACAAGAAGTCGAAAATATCACTTTTTACCAAAAATGACAAAAATATTCACCAAAATTAGAGAATTGACGATATCATTACAAAATGAACAAATCTGAGACAGATCCACATGTAGTACTTTTATATGTAATATCAAAGCAATTGGACTTGCGATTTTTACCAAGAAGTTGAAAATATCACTTTTTACCAAAAGTGACAAAAATATTCACCCAAATCAGAGAATTGAAGATATCATTACAAAATGAACAAATCTGAGAGAGGTCCACATGTAGTACTTATATATGTAATATCAAAGCAATTGGACTTGCGGTTTTTAACAAGAAGTTG
The DNA here is from genome assembly GCF_978046115.1 of Saccoglossus kowalevskii. Lineage (NCBI taxonomy): Eukaryota > Metazoa > Hemichordata > Enteropneusta > Harrimaniidae > Saccoglossus > Saccoglossus kowalevskii. Next base: position 9,769,400 of record NC_140650.1, on the reverse strand, counting down.
AAAATATCACTTTTTACCAAAAATGACAAAAGTATTCACCAAAATTAGAGAATTAAAGATACAAAATGTATCACTACAAAATGAACAAATCTGAGAGAGGTCCACATGTAGTACCTATATATGTAATGTCAAAGCAATTAGACTTGCGGTTTTTAACAAGAAGTCGAAAATATCACTTTTTACCAAAAATGACAAAATTATTCACCAAAATTAGAGAACTAAAGATATCATTACAAAATGAACAAATCTGAGAGAGATCCACATGTAGTACCTATATATGTAATATCAAAGCAATTGGACTTGCGGCTTTTAACAAGAAGTCGAAAATATCACTTTTTACCAAAAATGACAAAAATATTCACCAAAATTAGAGAATTGAAGATATGATCATGAAATGAACAAATCTGAGAGAGGTCTACCCAAGGTACATATACACCAAGTATCAAAGCATTCAGGCTTGTAGTTTTCAAGAAGAAGTCGAAAAAGTAAAACATTGACACGGACGACGGACGACAACGGACAATCACTCATATGATAAGCTCATTTCGACAGCGGAGCAATAAATATTTGCATCCAAAACGCAAAAATCTGTCACTGACAGTATTTATGTCATTTATTTTCGATTATAACGTACGTACGTACGTGCGGTACTGAGCTCAAAAGTATTGTTTAGAGAATTGTGCCAGGATACAAGAGTTTACTGTGGAATGAGGAATATTTTGCTTCCAGGAGATTTGATGTGTGAATATTCACTCAGTTTTAAATTCACTGGTTTGTAAAAGAAACAATATTTTTTTATTGTTAAATTTGATTATTTGCTGTTTCAATTTACTGTAAATGCGTTAATTTTTCACTGTGTTTTAATTTTGCTATTTTCATCGATAAGTAAAATTCGATGAATTAAATCTACATGTAAAATAACAATAAAACGCATTGTTTTTCTGCTAAATTTGTGAATTTGAAACCCAGTGAAGGTGCTCAAAACATCAAAATAGTGAAATTAAATGCCAGGGAAAAAAATGGTTTTACAGTAGCTATCAGGGACATAAATAAGTGTGGATTATTCGCCTCATTTCATAATTCATGAGCAATATTTTAAAAATAGGTCAGTGCCAAAACAATGAGAAATGTAAGCTCAGTTGGCAACAAGCATTGCGGTGAACATTATTGGAATACTAAAATTGTTCCATACTTTACAAAATTTGAATTATTTCATTTTTAAAATGCATGATTTATAAATTGTATTAATTGCTATTATAAGAATTTACTGATCGGTGTCATTCATCGACTTCTCAGTGATTGATAATGAATGACTGATGATTGGCAGAAACCAGAAAAAAAGTCAAGAAACTTTTTAAACCGATTCAAACGTTGAGCTGAAACAAATATTTGGGAGGGGGGGGGGCTAATAATGAGTTATTTTATAACAAATGTAGAATGACAAGTCATTGTCAATGACACGTCCCCGTTCCGTTCATATTTGAGTGACATATAAATTCAAAGCAGATCATGACCGAAATGCACCTGCATATGTACAACACATTGTGCTAAATCTGAACAAAATCCATCCATGCATGACTGAGATCCGGTTCTGGAATTGTGAAAATACATGATTTTGATGCATTTTCGGCCTTAAAATGGCCATCATTCCACTATTGTTAAGCAGATCATGAAACAAATGCACATATCTATTTGAGACATGATGTACCATGTGTGTGTGAAGTTTGAACTTGATCAATCCAGACATGTCTTGGATACGGATCCAGAACTGAATTCTTTAACAAAATGGCCGCCAGTCGGCCATTTCGAACTTGATGCGAAAAAAAAAAAGACATGCATCAAGGTCCTATTATGTTTAATGTATGTACCAAATTTGAACAAAATCCATCCATGCATAATTGAGATACGGGTCCGGAATGGTGAAAATGTGCGATTTCAATGCATTTTCGTCCTTAAAATGGCCCCATTTGGCTATCGTTAATGAGATCATGAAACAAATGCACATACATATTTGTGACATGATGTACCTTGTGTGTGTGAAGTTTGAACTTGATCAATCCAGACATGTCTCGGATACGGATCCAGAACTGAATTCTTTAAAACAAAATGGCCGCCAGTCGGCCATTTCGAACTTGATCCGAAAAAAAAAATGACGTGCATCAAGGTCCTATTATGTTTAATGTATGTACCAAATTTGAATGAAATCCGTCCATGCATAACTGAGATCCGGGTCCGGAATGGTGAAAATGTGCGATTTCAATGCATTTTCGGCCTTAAAGCGGCCGCCATTTGGCTATCGTTAATGAGATCATGAAACAAATGCACATACATATTTGTGACATGATGTACCTTGTGTGTGTGAAGTTTGAACTCGATCAATCCAAGCATGTCTCAGATACGGATCCAGAACTGAATTCTTTAAAACAAAATAGCCGCCAGTCGGCCATTTCGAACCCGATCCCCCCAAAAAAATGACGTGCATCAAGGTCCTATTATGTTTAATGTATGTACCAAATTTGAACAAAATCCGTCCATGCATAACTGAGATCCGGGTCCGGAATGGTGAAAATGTGCGATTTTGATGCATTTTCGGCCTTAAAATGGCCGCTATTCGGCTATCGTTAATCAGATCATGAAAAAAATGCATGTGCATATGTCCCATATAATGTGTGATGTATGAGTGAAGTTTGAACTTAATCGGTCCATGCATGTTCGAGATACAGGTGATCACGGACGGACGCACGGACGCACGGACGGACGCACACAGGGCAAAACATAAGTCCCCGTTTTCGGACTGTGTCCGAACGGGGACTAAAAATGTGGAAGATTTGAATTCCTGGTAAAACCGAGACCAGACAGTTGTTATTTGTTACATAAACTGATCATGCAGAGTTTCATCATTCATGTTACCCCACCTCCACCCCCTGGAATAATTGTAAACCACTCACCCATTAAGGTTCTATCACTTGCCCTTACTAATAATAAGTAATAATGGTGAATATAAAAAAAATTGTATATTAATATATTTACTCATTTTCTGTTGTAGGAAAACATCCAAGTCTCTATTAAAGACTTGAAAAGCTTGCTATTTCATGCTCCATTGATTTTAGATTTGTCGCATATACTGGCGGCATTTTTTTTATAATAGTTTTTAATAGTCCAGATGCAAGTCGTTAAATTTGAATCACCTAACATGCGGTGTTTCAAAATCTGTCTGATGTTTTTTACAGCCTGATTTTGTTTTTATCGTCATGAATTAAAACGCTTTGCATAACAACAAGATTGTATATAGGAGAGATTCGACCTTCACATCATCTTCATCTTCATGAAGTAAGACAAATGATATTATACCAAAATATGTTTTTTATAATGCATAAAATAACATCAAATAAAAATTAAACTGCTTTTCTTTTTGGATTTCATATTCGGTGAGAGGACAGGAAATGAAATCACCAAAATTATGAAATTAAATCTATTTTTAAAAATATTAATGTGTAATAAAATTGGTGTGTACCTTCCGTTTCCTTGACCAAATTACATTTTAAATTCTGTGTCGTAAATTTATGAACAATTTGTGCTTTGATATATAGCTGATGTGGGGCACCAAGTGGTTGTTATAAAGGAAAACTGAAGGGTTCAGTAAGATCCACTTCTTGGTTGAGATTTACCAGGTTCGACGATTAATAATTAACTCAATACATTAATTGTATGATTGCAACTTAGAACAAATTATTGTAAAATGATTTTTTGTGGAGTGGTTGATTTTCAGCTGCTATTTTTCACCTTTGAGAGAAATCACCTTACAAATAAAATCTAGGAAAATTATATTTTTATATTGTCACTTTGAACTAAGTGAATGATCAATAAATATAATGAATTTGTTTAAGCATTGTATAATGCTGATAAATGTGATGCAACAGAGACTAGAATCTCACTTTGTTTAGATCGTATGCAAATGAGTTACAAGGAATTCTTCTGCCTAATTGGCTGGCTGAATAACAAAATATTTAAATAGGGCTGATTTTCTGCATGATTTCATTTTACTCAATACTGATGCCTTCTACACTTAGGGAATACTACTGTGATATAAATTTGGGTTATATACAATTGTCCAAGCTAAGCTCCACTGTAACAAACACAAAATATTCGCCAAAAATATAAAGTGTCAGTAAGTTTGTATACAGTAGAGACATTAATTTTAACGATTATTTAATTTCACAATTTTGATATTTGATCATAATCACTTGTTTTTAAATTAATTGTTTTTTTTTAGTGTAATGAAAAATTGAGAAATTTGTTCATGGTGATTTAATTTTAGTAGATTTCCACAAAAATTATCAGCAAAAATTTAAACCCAGAAAATAATTAATGCCTTTACAGTATGTGAAGTATTTCTGGTAATTCACTATATTACTATACAATAAAATGCTTTAATTTCACAATGAAACAAATGTTAATAAATAATGCAAGTCAGAGAAAATCGCAATATTTTTTAGTAGGATTGTTATTTTCTTTTGTAGATAAAGGTTCAAAAGACCGAGCGTCACTATGATCTTTCCTGAATGTTTCTTTCATTGCAAGTGTTAAGCAGATATTTTGCCTTATATGTATGTTTAACTACACAACAGGGATGTGCGGTCAGATGGCAATTTTTACGTTACCGCAGCAGTACACAAGTACCTGTCAGGTAATAATTTGTATCTCCTGAGTCTTCCCAGTGATCACCGAGTACCACAACTTTTTAACTGAACATTGATATTTTCACGTTTTGTTTTTTGTTCATACATCATATATTCAATATAATTGTGTCTGTACAGGTTTTGATAAATGTTTGTACATCCCCACTGTCAAATTTCAGATAATAGCATAGTATATTATGAATATATATTAATTAATCTGCTATTTGATGTACTTAACAACCAATCACAATGGAGCATTAGAACATGTGACATCAGAGTACAATTTGTAGAATGAAATACATGTAGAAAACTTGTAGTGTAAAGAAACTCAATATTACAATATTTGCTGATTATATTCAAAATGTGATTACACCACCCCCTCATCCACCCAACCCTGACCCCCCCCCCTGCTAGTGTGAGGAATTGTATCTACCCGTAGTTACACCCCAGTGCTAGGGTGAGGGATGTTTACATTTTACGATAAGGCTGCAATTCGGCTGTCAACCATTACCCTGGGAGGGCATTGAAAAGGTCAGGACCACAGAGCTGTTAACAGTTTTATTGATGTTCCAATGTTGACCTATTGGTTGTAACTGAAAAAAACACATTAACAATTGTGCGATACTTTAAAGACCAATACTCATTAATCAATGAAAATTACCTGTGTGATATGGTCTGATTACCACGGTAACCTGTTTTGTCTTGTGGTTATGTAAGGCAGTTCACTACTGAGCATGTGTACAATGCATTATGGGAAAGAACTGGAAAAAAATGAAAATGAAAAGCTATAATCCTCCTGGAAACTGACAATAAATTGAATGTCAATGTTTTGAAATGTTGATATTAACAATATTAGGATTCATGTCAATAATTATTATAGATGACTTTTTCATTCCAAGATATCACCATAGAAACAAATGAAAAATGCAATTTTTGCCATTTTCTATGATATTCTGAACAATGATTTGCTGATCATGATTATTGTTTTCCTTTTCAGTATCCTACTAACATGAAAGTATAAAAACGATGAAATATACGGGTAATGTTCAATTCAGTTCAAATCTCCATGAATTCAGTGACATTTTTTCAATTCTCACAAAACTAGGGGGTCATTCTTAACCCTTTAGGTGCCAGATATTTTTTTCTGCCTAAAATTCAGTGCAAATATTTTCACAATTTGTAAAATTTTCGCTAAATTTCATCATCATTTCGGACTGTATGAACAGCTTTAAATATTGCTTATAGTTTTTGATCAAAAAGTTTGTCAACTTATTTCAACATTTCATGCTTTGTGGGACAGTGCAAACTGCAAAATCACTTTTTAGATGCAAACAAGTTGATAATGGTGCTCAAAGGGTTAATTATAATTGATGTGACCGTAGAAATCCATGGAATATTAATTTTCATCCTTACAAAATGTCACACAAAAATTGGTTACCCATGAAATAAAACATCTATACCAATAATCTTTGCTCTATTTGAAGCACATCTCACATAGAAGCACATGCAAAACAAAAATTGCTTTTGTATGCTAAATAATTAAAATATCATAAAATACCAATCTGTTATTTACGTAAGTGCATACTAATAGAGCATATACGGTTTATTAACTTCTGTAATCTGAATTCTGTGTAAACTGAATAGCATTTTTCTATATAGACTTGCTTGTATACAGTAAAGTTTTTAAGGTTCAAAAGAGTTTCTGATAAATTTGTTTTCTGAAATTGACAAAGATACTACATGTTTTAAATAATCATATAATTACTTTAATTTTTCTAAAACTCTGACAAAACCTTGTTTTGTTTTTTTTGGTCAAATGAACAAACTTTTTAATAATTTATAAATATTTATAAATTCAAAATGGCAGGTAATTTAAGAAGTTTGTGCAGTCACGCCAGATTTGGTAGATTTTACTTGGCTTGATTGATGGGGATCATGGACATCAAATTAAGCCACATACAATGTATGCATTTTCCTAGGAACCTCTACTACGGTACCTCACGTTCTTCAATTAACTGTATGCAAATGTATTCAAACATATCATTATTATGGGCTAACTTTACTTGAATCAAAAATTTAGGTAAAATACTCCACATTAATTTCCCGGTTTGGTTTCAATGTGTACGTGCATGCAGTCATGCGATTGACACTTACATTGACAGCATTTCCAATCAACTTTGAACCTGATCGCCTTCATTGACCAATCAGTGATGCCTATATGCATTTAGTCTCTGAAAGACATACAGCTCAGCCCTAGCAAATCTGAGTTTTTATAAATATAAACCCAGGTTTGTGCTCTTCACTGTGAAACCGTAAATAATTTTTCACAATCCATATCCTCTGAACTAGACAAGCTATATATCATTGAACCAGTCTTACAGTCATTTTATCAATTCCATCAGACATGATAGATTATAACAAGAGTGATGTGGGTTTTGTCCAAATTAAAAAAAAAAAATAGCATGTTTACCCATAATTCCTACTTGGGGTTGAGTAGGGTGGAGGTCAGGGGTCAAGATTCATTACCCCCAAGGCCACCAAGTTTCTCTAAGATGGATGAGATTATTACTAACCAAGATAATAAAAAAGAACTTTTATAATACAGTGTTACCAATATTATCACGTTGGCTATTTTATATTCAGAATGTGATCAGCTATTGGACTGATGAATAGAAATAACTAGATTTTAGATCAGTATTTGTTGTTTGGGTCTATCTTCATACTATTTTAGATACAATGTTGGTTGATGCCTGTCATTTTGGAATTTCTTTTAATATTGGTTCTTATGACTAAAACAACTCAAATGTCCTGTTGGTCTATTAGAAGCATTTAGAATATTAAAAAAAACTCAATAAATTATTTACTTTATTAACTAGTCAGGTTCTGGATCTAGTGAGAAATAAATTTTTGCATATAAATGCATTTTAAAATGCTAAGAAACTTTCTTCATCAGCCATGGTGCTAGGCTCTGCATTGTGGTATGCACATAATAATATGTTTGAATTGAAGATAACTCAGAGCTTCCATTAAAATACTAACCTTATTAACCAGCGAGGTAGTTATATAATTTATTTAAAAATTCAGTAGATGTTACATAATACATTTTTTTATTAAATTTGCATAACTTTCTGTACATCTTGTGCCAGGGCCCTGTAATTGTATTCATGTAATTGTATTCATGTAACTATGGAAACAAAGCAATCAGTATACAGCATGCCAGGACATGACTGTGATAACTCAAAAGATTTTCATTTTTTGTTTTGTTTTATACACACATGTGTTCTTGTTCATAACAGCCTGTTACATGAGCACGCATGACACTCTGCTGTGTTTGATTCAATTAAAACGGTATTATGTTGAAGTCAGTTTTAATAAACACCTCATTACTATGGGTAGTGGGCGCCTTACAAGTGGAGCCATGCTGGGGTCTGCGTGTCATTTACATAACAATACAAGCCAGTATGTCAGCGTTATAACCGGATATAATACTCTTACATGTATGTATGTGTGTTCTATTGTATACTAGTATTCTAGTAGAGAGGCCTCGTCTCTTGGTTATAGATACCAACATCGGTATTGTGAGTCAGCCGTGGTACTCGGCAACACTGAAAAAAAAATCTTGCATACAATTCTCAGGTATTTCTCAGTCCACAGACTGGTATAATTTCAATGTCCATAGATTGGTTGTTGTTACATATATCTAACCAACTTTAATTGTGCGAGAGACGAATATGCACATCAGTGAAATTTTGTAGTGGTTGAAAAATCACAGCGACTTTAGAGAGTTGTTTTCTTGCAGTAAAAATATTGAGTCATTCATTATGTATCATGGTAAAAATGAGAATGAATTAGATATATTTCAATTGTTAATTTACTTGATGTTACATTGCTATTGCATCCTGTCTATGAAAAACCAGCTGGTGACTGCGATAAAATCATGTTTTCCTTATCTCTAGTTGTTTCCCAAAATTGCCACAATTAATATCAAAGTTATGAAAAAGAGGCATATCACATGACTGCATGTATTAATCCTAATTGGCCATACAGAGAATTCGCTAATCAAGATATGTCATCCATGTACGTTTCCATGGCGACAGCCATTCATTATCCAATACTGTACATTATATCTTGAAGCCATTTTGAATAATTAAAATATGGGGTAAAAGTAAATTAAATTTGTAGGTTAAGCTGTTTTGTGACCCAGAATTATTCTAACTTGAAATAGTTAGATTTTCAGTATTTTATTTTGGCCCAATTTGAATATTTCCAATTTTTATTTTGTGAATGAAATAAACACAAGCTGACAATGACCTTGAATGTGTCTATAATAAGAACATTCAATAAGAACATGTTTGGATTATTTTTCTAAAAATAATACATTAAATACAGCACCTAGATTTGGTATATTAAAGAGAAATGACACAGTCATTTATACTTCTATTTCAACTCAAAGATGTGTACAGTTTAGCTAAGAATTGTTATCAAACTTTCATAATTTCCAAAATTTTATAATGTTTAAATTTTTGTTTATCTGAGAATATAGCAGCAATACTTGATAAAAAAACATTCCAGAAAAAGTTGTATACTCAAGTCGTCCCCTGTATACTAAATCCAGTACACAGTGTATCCCATATAGCATGCACAGTGCACTGTCCCTGTATACTGAATGATGCAGTACACAGTGTATCCCATATAGCATGCAGTGCACTGTCCCTGTATACTGAATGATGCAGTACACAGTGTATCCCGTATAGCATGCAGTGCACTGTTCCTGTATACTGAATGATGCAGTACACAGTGTATCCCGTATAGCATGCAGTGCACTGTTCCTGTATACTGAATGATGCAGTACACAGTGTATCCCGTATAGCATGCAGTGCACTGTTCCTGTATACTGAATGATGCAGTACACAGTGTATCCCATATAGCATGCAGTGCACTGTTCCTGTATACTGAATGATGCAGTACACAGTGTATCCCGTATAACATGCAGTGCACTGTTCCTGTATACTGAATGATCCAGTACACAGTGTATCCCGTATAGCATGCAGTGCACTGTTCCTGTATACTGAATGATGCAGTACACAGTGTATCCCGTATAGCATGCAGTGCACTGTTCCTGTATACTGAATGATGCAGTACACAGTGTATCCCGTATAGCATGCAGTGCACTGTTCCTGTATACTGAATGATGCAGTACACAGTGTATCCCGTATAGCATGCAGTGCACTGTCCCTGTATACTGAATGATGCAGTACACAGTGTATCCCGTATAGCATGCAGTGCACTGTTCCTGTATACTGAATGATGCAGTACACAGTGTATCCCGTATAGCATGCAGTGCACTGTCCCTGTATACTGAATGATGCAGTACACAGTGTATCCCGTATAGCATGCAATGCACTGTCCCTGTATACTGAATGATGCAGTACACAGTGTATCCCGTATAGCATGCAGTGCACTGTTCCTGTATACTGAATGATGCAGTACACAGTGTATCCCGTATAGCATGCAGTGCACTGTCCCTGTATACTGAATGATGCAGTACACAGTGTATCCCGTATAGCAAGCAGTGCACTGTCCCTGTATACTGAATGATGCAGTACACAGTGTATCCCATATAGCATGCAGTGCACTGTTCCTGTATACTGAATGATGCAGTACACAGTGTATCCCGTATAGCATGCAGTGCACTGTTCCTGTATACTGAATGATGCAGTACACAGTGTATCCCATATAGCATGCAGTGCACTGTCCCTGTATACTGAATGATGCAGTACACAGTGTATCCCGTATAGCATGCAGTGCACTGTTCCTGTATACTGAATGATCCAGTACACAGTGTATCCCGTATAGCATGCAGTGCACTGTTCCTGTATACTGAATGATGCAGTACACAGTGTATCCCGTATAGCATGCAGTGCACTGTCCCTGTATACTGAATGATGCAGTACACAGTGTATCCAGTATAGCATGCAGTGCACTGTCCCTGTATACTGAATGATCCAGTACACAGTGTATCCCGTATAGCATGCAGTGCACTGTCCCTGTATACTGAATGATGCAGTACACAGTGTATCCCGTATAGCATGCAGTGCACTGTCCCTGTATACTGAATGATGCAGTACACAGTGTATCTCGTATAGCATGCAGTGCACTGTCCCTGTATACTGAATGATGCAGTACACAGTGTATCCCGTATAGCATGCAGTGCACTGTCCCTGTATACTGAATGATGCAGTACACAGTGTATCCCGTATAGCATGCAGTGCACTGTCCCTGTATACTGAATGATCCAGTACACAGTGTATCCCGTATAGCATGCAGTGCACTGTTCCTGTATACTGAATGATGCAGTACACAGTGTATCCTGTATAGCATGCAGTGCACTGTCCCTGTATACTGAATGATGCAGTACACAGTGTATCCAGTATAGCATGCAGTGCACTGTCCCTGTATACTGAATGATCCAGTACACAGTGTATCCCGTATAGCATGCAGTGCACTGTTCCTGTATACTGAATGATGCAGTACACAGTGTATCCCGTATAGCATGCAGTGCACTGTTCCTGTATACTGAATGATGCAGTACACAGTGTATCCCGTATAGCATGCAGTGCACTGTTCCTGTATACTGAATGATGCAGTACACAGTGTATCCCATATAGCATGCAGTGCACTGTCCCTGTATACTGAATGATGCAGTACACAGTGTATCCCGTATAGCATGCAGTGCACTGTCCCTGTATACTGAATGATGCAGTACACAGTGTATCCAGTATAGCATGCAGTGCACTGTCCCTGTATACTGAATGATCCAGTACACAGTGTATCCCGTATAGCATGCAGTGCACTGTCCCTGTATACTGAATGATGCAGTACACAGTGAGTAAGTAAGTAATTCTTTATTGCTATCGTATCCCATTTGAGATCTTGACAAAAAGTACAATAAAGTCAAAAACATGTAATAATAAAAAAATGAAAATAAAAGGAAATACTAAAAATACAGTAAATGAATGAAATAAATACACATCTCACAATAAGAGATAAATGAATAATTGTAATATAATGTAAATAAATGTAAATCTGTGTTTTGTGGGGTTTTTTTTTTTTTGAGGCAGCTGGTACTGAAGTTATTGTTTGATTTTTTGCTCCCTAAGCATAAAGCAAGTATAAATGTGTTTTGAAATGTCTTTAATTATGTGATCGTTTTTATTATTTAATATGTTTATTAATGTCTCTCCATGCATTTTATGTTTAGTAAAAAGGCTGGTTCTTTCTTTATCATATAGCTGGCACGTGAAAAGGAAATGTTTCTCATCTTCAATTTCTCCAAGATCACAGACAGGGCATATTCTATCAGAGATGGAGATGTTTTTGTATCTGCCTGATTCAATCTGTAAACGGTGGGCACTTATTCTAAGTTTAGTCATTGCAGCACGATATAGTGGATTTTTAATTATTTGGAGGTATTTCTCAAAAGAAAAATCAGTTTTTATTTCTCTGTATGTTCTCAATTTGTTTTTGTGATGCACGCCCTTATCATCATCAAACATGCATTCTTTACTTTTTTTCTGGAATTGCATTTTAAGTTTTTCTGTGATGTCTTCAATAGTAGCATTGCTGTATTTAATTTGCCCATCTTTCTAGATCCCGTATTCCAGTGTATCCCGTATAGCATGCAGTGCACTGTCCCTGTATACTGAATGATGCAGTACACAGTGTATCCCATATAGCATGCAGTGCACTGTCCCTGTATACTGAATGATGCAGTACACAGTGTATCCCGTATAGCATGCAGTGCACTGTCCCTGTATACTGAATGATGCAGTACACAGTGTATCCCGTATAGCATGCAGTGCACTGTCCCTGTATACTGAATGATGCAGTACACAGTGTATCCCGTATAGCATGCAGTGCACTGTCCCTGTATATTGAATGATGCAGTACACAGTGTATCCCGTATAGCATGCAGTGCACTGTCCCTGTATACTGAATGATCCAGTACACAGTGTATCCCGTATAGCATGCAGTGCACTGTTCCTGTATACTGAATGATGCAGTACACAGTGTATCCCGTATAGCATGCAGTGCACTGTCCCTGTATACTGAATGATGCAGTACACAGTGTATCCAGTATAGCATGCAGTGCACTGTCCATGTATACTGAATGATCCAGTACACAGTGTATCCCGTATAGCATGCAGTGCACTGTTCCTGTATACTGAATGATGCAGTACACAGTGTATCCCGTATAGCATGCAGTGCACTGTTCCTGTATACTGAATGATGCAGTACACAGTGTATCCCGTATAGCATGCAGTGCACTGTTCCTGTATACTGAATGATGCAGTACACAGTGTATCCCGTATAGCATGCAGTGCACTGTCCCTGTATACTGAATGATGCAGTACACAGTGTATCCAGTATAGCATGCAGTGCACTGTCCCTGTATACTGAATGATGCAGTACACAGTGTATCCCGTATAGCATGCAGTGCACTGTCCCTGTATACTGAATGATGCAGTACACAGTGTATCCAGTATAGCATGCAGTGCACTGTCCCTGTATACTGAATGATGCAGTACACAGTGTATCCAGTATAGCATGCAGTGCACTGTCCCTGTATACTGAATGATCCAGTACACAGTGTATCCCGTATAGCATGCAGTGCACTGTCCCTGTATACTGAATGATGCAGTACACAGTGTATCCAGTATAGCATGCAGTGCACTGTCCCTGTATACTGAATGATGCAGTACACAGTGTATCCAGTATAGCATGCAGTGCACTGTCCCTGTACACTGAATGATCCAGTACACAGTGTATCCCGTATAGCATGCAGTGCACTGTCCCTGTATACTGAATGATGCAGTACACAGTGTATCCAGTATAGCATACAGTGCACTGTCCCTGTATACTGAATAATCCAGTACACAGTGTATCCCGTATAGCATGCAGTGCACTGTCCCTGTATACTGAATGATGCAGTACACAGTGTATCCCGTATAGCATGCAGTGCACTGTTCCTGTATACTGAATGATGCAGTACACAGTGTATCCCGTATAGCATGCAGTGCACTGTCCCTGTATACTGAATGATCCAGTACACAGTGTATCCCGTATAGCATGCAGTGCACTGTCCCTGTATACTGAATGATGCAGTACACAGTGTATCCCGTATAGCATGCAGTGCACTGTCCCTGTATACTGAATGATCCAGTACACAGTGTATCCCGTATAGCATGCAGTGCACTGTCCCTGTATACTGAATGATGCAGTACACAGTGTATCCCGTATAGCATGCAGTGCACTGTTCCTGTATACTGAATGATGCAGTACACAGTGTATCCTGTATAGCATGCAGTGCACTGTCCCTGTATACTGAATGATGCAGTACACAGTCTATCCCGTATAGAATGCAGTGCACTGTCCCTGTATACTGAATGATGCAGTACACAGTGTATCCAGTATAGCATGCAATGCACTATCCCTGTATACTGAATGATGCAGTACACAGTGTATCCAGTATAGCATGCAGTGCACTGTCCCTGTATACTGAATGATCCAGTACACAGTGTATCCCGTATAGCATGCAGTGCACTGTCCCTGTATACTGAATGATGCAGTACATCCCTGTATTATCCAGCCACCAGTGCATCTCTGTATCCTAATAATGCAGTGCATATCCAGCGCATAGTGAAGCTAGTGATGGATACATATCCAGCATTCAGTGCATCTCTGTACTCTGATTCATCCAGTGCATCTAGTGTATATTGAAGCTAGCACGCAATGCATCTCTGCATCATATCCAGTGTCCAGTGCATCCAGTGTATATTGAAGCCAACACGCAATGCATCTCTGCATCATATCCAGTGTCCAGTGCATCCAGTGTATTTTGAAGCTAGCATGCAATGCATCTCTGCATCATATCCAGCGTCCAGTGCATCCAGTGTATATTGAAGCAAGCATGCAATGCATCCCTGCATCATATCCAGCGTCCATTGCATCCAGTGTATATTGAAGCTAGCACACAATACATTTCTGCATCATATCCAGGGTCCAGTGCATCCAGTGTATATTGAAGCAAGCATGCAATGCATCCCTGCATCATATCCAGCGTCCAGTGCATCCAGTGTATATTGAAGCAAGCATGCAATGCATCCCTGCATCATATCCAGCGTCCATTGCATCCAGTGTATATTGAAGCAAGCATGCAATGCATCTCTGCATCATATCCAGTGTCCAGTGCATCCAGTGTATTTTGAAGCTAGCACACAATACATTTCTGCATCATATCCAGCGTCCGGTGCCTCCAGTGTATATTGATGCTAGCATGCAATGCATCTCTGCATCATATCCAGTGTCCAGTGCATCCAGTGTATATTGATGCTAGCATGCAATGCATCCCTGCATCATATCCAGTGTCCATTGCATCCAGTGTATATTGATGCTAGCATGCAATGCATCTCTGCATCATATCCAGTGTCCAGTGCATCCAGTGTATATTGATGCTAGCATGCAATGCATCTCTGCATCATATCCAGGGTCCAGTGCATCCAGTGTATATTGATGCTAGCATGCAATGCATCTCTGCATCATATCCAGTGTCCAGTGCATCCAGTGTATATTGATGCTAGCATGCAATGCATCTCTGCATCATATCCAGTGTCCAGTGCATCCAGTGTAATTATTGAAGCTAGCATGCAATGCATTTCTGCATCATATCCAGCGTCCATTGCATCCAGTGTATATTGAAGCAAGCATGCAATGCATCCCTGCATCATATCCAGCGTCCATTGCATCCAGTGTATATTGAAGCCAACACGCAATGCATCTCTGCATAACATTCAGCATCCATTGCATCCAGTATATTTTGAAGCTTGCACGCAATGCATCTTTGCATCACATCCAGCATCCAGTGTAAATTGAAGCCAGCACGTAGTCCATCTCTGCATCATGTCCAGGATCCAGTGCATCTCTGTATACTAAAAACAGCACACAGTGCATCATACATCCATGTATACCAAGTTCAGCATGCATCTGTGTACCATCTCTGTACACTATCCCTGATGTACACTGAATACATCAGCATATAGTGCTGCTAAAGGTAAATATTGAAATATGTGTAATTTGATGTGAAATATCAACTTACCACTTTATTTTATAACACATCCTTTCCTTCTAAGATTGCATAAAAAAAACACAGTCTGAAATCCAGGCTGCATCCCACAAAATTAAATATTTACTATTAAAAGCAATTCCCCCATTTCCGGTTATATATAGATATAGTATTTTCAGAGAAGTGATTTTTTTCTCTCGATCTCATGCAATCATAGTTCTGAGTTCATACATGTATGTGGCCCCTCAGAAAAATCAATCGACCATTCGTATGTCTGTTAATAATTGTGAAATAAAAACGCCGCCTTCATTATTTGAGTATTGAAATTAACGACATCTGCTGGAATTCAGCCATGACAATTAAACGATATTTAGCATTCTGTTATTGAAACAAAGAGAACAATCAACGTAATGAGAACTTACGACTCCTCAGAGACTAACAGCCGCTATTTCCTTCCAAATAGCTCACTAGTGACTTTCTAATTTATTTTTTAAGAAGCAATTAAGAAGAAAAGCTTGGTGGTATTGATTAAGTCTGGTAGCCTTAGCAACAAGAATTCAAGTGACATAATTATAAAAAAAATGTACTGTAAAATCTGTATTAGAAGCTGCGGCTTCTATTAAAATGGTACAATGCAACAGAAGAGATGCGGCTTCTATTAGAGCATCTACACATATGAGAAATGGTGAATTTTTGGTTCTCAATTGTTCAAAAAGAATGGTGCGGCTTCTATTAGGGATGCGGCTTCTAATACAGATTTTACGGTACTCATTAATTATGATACATATGTGTGCTAGTATTGTGCTTTGATGAGCACCGCATCTTACTAGTTGTCAAGTATTGACTGCGATAATAATAATATATAAATCATTCTATTGCTTTTTGTATTTATAATTAAACTAACTATGAATACTGAGTAATTGCACACATCAGGTCAGCTAACCTACATTGTAGTTAGTGTTAAATTTCTAATATTGAAGTGAAGAAAACTGGCATCTGGTTCAAGGTTACGCCAATATAAATGGCAGGAATTGCATTTCCGTTTTCATGGACTGCATAACTCGGTCAATCATTTGTGATGTATTCCCCAATGGACCGCAAAATATGAGGACAACGAAATACCTGCTAAGACCCACCTGTAATTCCTCTCAAATTTAAGCCCTAGATGTCTCAGATATGCCAAAAATGAACTATGACTACAAATTATTGAATAAAATAAAACTGAGTTGATGCACTCGTATTTGAATTTTTTCACACTCTAATTAGATATTATATTATACATACATTTTTTTTTTATGAAAAAAAAAATTAGGTCTCTTCAGTATAAAAATAGAAACTTAATAATACTTAGAAATGTGAAAAAGTATTTCTTTTTCTTTGCAGAATAAATGTAGAGAATGCTCCAGTCTAGTAATTTTTTTTTAAATACACACCCAGTCACAGCCTCACTATTACAGGGACTGTTGACCAATACTCTGATTGTCTGACAGTTGCCTTTTATAATAATAATGGCTTAATTATTCACGGTTTGTTTGTTTTTTTACTCATTCTGCTGTAAATGCGAAACAAAATTCAAACGCAGTGAATATGCAAGGTTAATCATAGAATTTCTTTACAAACCAATGAATTGTCTAAGTAACTTATAATTTTTAAATTAAACCCAGTGAATATTTTACCTTTTACAGTGCTCTTACTTATATGCATATTGTTTGTATTAGAAATTATCATCTTGTTATAAATAATTCAATTAAATAAGGTATTTAATTATTGAAATATGTCAAATAGTGATTTTTTTAAATTCTTCCCATTTTTATTTAAACCTGAGTATTTAGGTTGATTTTGTATTTAAGAAACTGTTATTAAGAAAAATTTATTACATACTTCGCTGCTACTGATGTATTTCCAAGTTCATGCTTAATTTAAGTCCAAAAAAATCTGTGCTGTCAAATTTTGCAAGGCATTGATAAATTCACTTAATAATGTGAAAATCATGTTATTTATAAGAATTCTGATAACTACAGTCATGCAGAGCAAGTCATGCATGCTTTGAAAAAAACTACATGTGCTATATTTATTTTTATTAAAATGATTTTCATCAATTAAGTGTTCATCTGCAAGTATTTTGATCAATTTGTATTTCATATTTAGTTTTTACACTTTCCTCACCAACCACAGTATATATAATACTGTTTAAAATAAATTGTTTGACCATTACTGTTCCTTATTACATCATTACATTTCTGAAATTCACAATTTCACCTTCAAGTGTTTTTACACTTTAATTATTCAGTGGGTGTGGTGGCCATGTGGGTGAATGTAATCCGCATTGGAACTCTCGAGACAACCTTGTAACCATCGTCCTATCATAATGACATTACGCCAATTTAATGCGATATCCGTGACTTAACATTAAGGCTTCCCTGAAGCCAAGCATAGTGAGACAATTAACGAGAGAGAAACAAATTAAAGGGAATTATATTCTATCGTTGAAACCATATTAAGGGCAGCAGTCATCTTGCCATGTCCTGTTCGATATGGGACTCATATACAACGTGTGTAAAATACATTGTTTATTTACATGAAATTCGAACATGCGCTGCGCAACGACCACCGCGCTTTAATCCATACTAAGGTGTGTTTGTGATGTTTATAATTTCTGAATATTTACAGAATTTATTGCTCTATGGTTCCAATTTAATAAATAAGTTATGTGTTTATAGTTATACATAATTATTTCAATCATTTGAAAACATTCTATATTTCCTTTCTGGCTGATATTCCATGATTATCGGTAGTTTAGTACGTAGTCACTGATTGATTGACCTCCCGGTAGTTTTCTGTTCTGGTGTACTCTGCGTTAGATTCAACTATTTATGCAACGTTTGTGATTTGTGCTTGTCTCTGTAACTACCAGAAGTTAACATGTGTAAATACGTTCAAAGTCAGCAATAAATGGAGTTTATGTTGGAATATTGAACAATTGATTTATGAGTATTCAAATTCAAGTTGTTCTGTTGAAGTCCTATATCTTATATGTTGAAATGTGGACTACCAAATCCGACCACATATTCAGTTCGTTTTTTCATTATATAAAAAAAAACTCCAACCCCGCTACAAGTAAAATTCGTCTATCCCTGTTAGTTCTACCTTAATATAAAATAAATGAGGTTGAAACTGATATCCCCTAAAAAATTATTCAAGCTAACTCTTCAGTCTCTCAAGAAATTGCCTTAATCCAAAAATGTATGTTTAGTCAAGAATCACTAATTCCTGGAGCTTACAGTATTTGCTTATTAAATATTCATATTTATGTTTCATATTTATACACTTCAGTTAATAATATGTGGTTATTTTTATGTGTTTTTTATTCAAAATTTTGAATAAAAAATTGGGTTTTTGTGAAAAATCATATAATTTAATGACAGTTTCAGAATAAAATGAAAAATATATAACAAATTGACCTGAACTTTTTTTTTGGCCAATAATATCTCGCTGTGAATGTTAAGCATGCAAAGGTTCTCATCTATTGCAAAAATTTGAAATATACAAAAAAAAATTAAATTAAATTAATTAAAAATTAGAAAATAAAACAAAAACCAGAACATTTTTTATGAAAATTTATAAAATATTATTAACATTTACTTTACCCCAAACAATATTTTATATTAAAAAAACAGTAATATTCAAAGAAAATTGGTCATGAGTAGACAAAACTTTGCTAAAAATAGAAAAAAATGTTAGATAATTAAGTCCAATTGTACAGATTTGGGTTCTAGTTGCTAGGAAACCCCATGTGCGATGTCAATTTCATAAGCAAAGTAGAGTATATGCTTTCGGTCATAGGCAGTTCTCAATAGAGATATTACAAATCTGTTTCAGTTTAATGGCGCAAATTTTAATTTAATTTTTATTATTAGCGTCATTGAGATGGTACTTGTGTTCCATACACTGAGGGAGAATGATGGAAATGCAAAAAACAGCTTCTAACGATTTTACAAATGCTTGTGGAATCAATTCATTCTAATGGCGGAATAGACACTAGCGTGTGCACTCATCTAAATCAGTGAAGCAATCAAGAGAATTCAAACCTTGTCTAAAATGGTTTCATATTACCCATGTGGTTTATGGTTAATTTGTAAATTTTTATAAATAACAACAGAAGCATGAGGCTTTAGTGAAGATGAATGTAATGAGATCATCCAATCAGCAATCAGCTTTGTGCATAGAGTGCAGTACCTCTTTATAACATGCACTCCAATAGGATAATTCTCATTTGAATCTACATTTATCTATATTGACAAAAATTGACCACTTTCATAGATACCGTGAAGGGCAGAAAGCTGTGGTCATTATATAAAAGTTTCATATTTATATACATCAACAAAATGGATGTTAGAATTCAATTTGACCAATTCAGGAATGGTATTATGACATTATCGTTAGTTCTAATTACTATTAATGAGATAGTTCAACATTATGTAATCCGCAAGTGCCTCATTGTGAATATATGGACAGTCGCAGTTGTTATGTCATGTCTAAGTATGTGTGTGCATTATGGGCATAGATATTGTTTAGCTCTTGAGTCAATCGCTATTAAATATTTGAATTTGAACTTTAATAAGCAAAGCCCCAGTTTTGTGTCCTTCACTGTATGTAACCTGAAACAAGATTGTTTGTGTTGAACTTTAACTGACCTTAAGACATAATTTTTGTTTGTCAAAAACCTAATTCCATGATTGTGGAATATCCAGTTGACAACGGTTATAATTATGCAAAACATATACAAATATATTATTGGAAATCATATAAGAAAAATGAATCTATAGAGCATGAACATTGAATAAGGATGGGAAAAAAAGCATTTTCACATTTGATATTTCACTAATTATACATCATACTGATATAGCCAAGTTTGAAAATGATTGGATAAAAATTACGTTTGTTAATGTGACCATAAGTGAAATATTTAATGACAATAACGACGATGACACAAAGACTATAACTTTCCCCTTTATTATCAGGTCACATAATTAGACCATTCTTTCAATCCCTCCTCAAATGAATTTGGTCAAACCCTCAAACTTTCAAGGCCTTTCACAGTAAGCTTAGTAAGATACACTTACATGCAGGTCATCCTGACATTGACCAAAATTATGATATTAGCGGGAAAAAAAATAAGAAAAATTATAATTATTTAAATTTGTTCAGCCATCTATTTTTACATGTCAAAATTACAATTATATTTTCATGCCGGATTTGTATATATTGTCTTCAACATACTGTATTGCATTTTTACAAATATATTTCAATATATATTAATTATGATTAAAATATATCAATGTAATTGAAAATAAATTTATAAATTTACATATACCTTGATGAACACAAGTTGCACTAATGCACATACAGACGAAAATGAGCGAGAGGTTATTTTTGCCATGGACGTATTTATCCATGTTAATGGCTTCCCCCTGTAATATGGATGTTGAAATAACCAATTAATACCTTTGTACATACAATACAAAATGCTCTTTCAGCACAACTATTTTAGTTATGGCATTATTTTATGTCACTATGAACTGACTGTCTGTCTACAGAAAAGCCTTTTTACCACGTAGCCAAGCTGCTTGGTCAATGACCTGCATTCATTATGCAAAATAAAAGTCGGTGATACAAAGTAAAACAAAATATAATAGCTGGATAATTAAATTTTATTATTGTTTCAAGATATTTACATCTATTTTCATGAATGTAAATCAATATTATCGCCAATGTTTTGTGTGAATTTTCCTGAAAATTCAAAATTACCTCATGGAGCTTATTTTTAGGGTCTATCATGTTTACACATCAACACAAGACTTTTTATTATGCTCTTGAAAATAGATGCCATTTTGTTTTTTTAATAGAAACGGACTCCTAAAAAAAAATCTATGTATGTCATTTGTTTATTGACATTTAATCTACGAAGCTATTCTATGTCTGTCTTGTTTAAAGCATTTAATACGAGTCCTGTACATTTTTGACGCTAGCAATTTTCACAATTTCATGGCATTCTTGAAGACAAAAGTTTATGAAAGATGATGATACTCCATGCCGTAGGACCACAGACAAATTTGTACTGCTGCAGAATTTCATGATTTTCACAGTAAATTTGTCTCTCTCAAAGTTAAAGCTGTTTATGTTATTTTTATTTAAGGGATTATTTTATTTATTTATTTATTTGCTGAAAAAGACAAATTTTTATGTTAATTTCAAATTTTATTTTATGAAAAAAATGAATGTCTAACTGCAAGCAAAGGAAAAAATAAATATTAAAAATGACGATCGCTGCGATAAGTTGGATATCTATCTCATATATGAGTAAAATGCAATGTGACTACCTCTGACCTACATTGCCAGAAACACAAAATTTATAAATTTTGAATTTAAGGAAGTAGATAAGAGAACTCGATACCAAATGGGAGTTATCGGAATTCTACAAACACCACCTGACAACTGTAATTGTGTGCTTTTTTTTTTTTTTTTTTGTACTTTGTACCAATTAAGTCATACTTATATTTAACAGCCAAAGTTTCAAAAGCTGCCAAAAATGCACTTTGTACAAACATACAAACACAAATCATTAAAACACACCCTTCAATTGGTATGAAGGACATTTAAGTAAATATGCCAAAGACATTTAAACAATCTCATATCAGAATCCATATAATATAACTTGTTTTACCTGTAATTGAATAAATTGTGAATCATACAAATCATTTAAAAATTAACTATAGTTAACATTTTTACTATAATATGGTATACATTGAGTGCTAGGCAACATCAGTGCCCCACATACATATATATATATTTAAGTGACGCAAGAGTAAAACATTAATAAAATACTGGTGGGTGGACTGGGTGCCCCCATCGAACTACCACCACATGCTGAGAATGATTGTCAGTCCATCTGTCACCACGCATTACAATGTATATACCTATTAGTTTAAAATTTAGCAACAATAGCAGGCCACTGTATTGCTAAATGCTGGCATATTTCATGTTGTAATCCCTTTGTATGTGCATATTCACACCTTTATGGTGATATTGATGGATGGGAAGCAAGTTCCTACAGAACATGGCAGTTTGTCCCCATATTGAGAAGTCAAACGGGCAAAACTATCCGACATTTAATAGCGATTACAAACACATGTGTTGCTGTACTAATTCAATTATCTTGCTCACAAAAAATAATTAGGAATTAACCCCCCTCCCACCAACACAATATGTGAATGCTCGAATGGTATACTCGGTGAGTGCAAGCAACACATTACATGAGGGAGTACAGAGCAATATATAAGAGGATGATCCAGCTACATTGAGCCAGGACAAGAAAGACAAGGGACATGAAATGTTTAGGGTGTGTCAAACTGATTTTCATGAGGGAAGATAAAAATCTAGTGATTGTAGACTAAGAATGAGAGCAAAAAATACCCCCCCCCCCAAGTTTCAAAAGGTTAACTCCTTAAAATTGGAACAATGATATATCATAAGGTAAGCTGTCCATAAGTTCCCAAGCAACAATAAGGTTTGGTTGTATGGAGCCTTCACCCCTTATCTGTTTAAGGACAAACAAACAAAACAATAAACCTATTGTGATTGTCAGGCACATTTTTAGGGTTTCCAAATAGCTACCAGGGATTGTAATCTTCATATTTGTTCGCTGCTTGCGTCAATACATTAGTCTGAAATATGAAGGCATTATCTGGCGGGAATTACCAGGCATGCATATACCTGTGTTGTTCATGCACTACCGTCTAATAGAGAGTGTTCTGAAAGGTTTTGCTCATTCAAGCCTGCATGAAATTAATCAATGTATTTTTTTTTTATAACCTGTAGACTCATGCCAGGTTACTGAACCAACAATGCAGTCAATTTTAAATTTAGTTTGTGCCACGTTTAAATAAACAACTGGCAGTGTAAATGTCACCTTTAAAAACATGCAGCAAGTTTTAAATCCCCCCTCCGACAAGTACCAACATGTGGCTGCTTTAAATGGATGGATTCTAACGTGGGCGTCCTTTGACAACAATAGGGCATTTCTATTGCCATGGAGGCATTGTGTTTTCAAGGTACGGATGGAGGTGTTTCATTCATTTTACTGGGCCATGTGACAAACACCCTGTACACGCTACACTCCCAGTAGTATTGTAATTCCACTGTGTCAAACTAACGACCCATCAAAACTAATGTAGAACAGTATACATTTACTGCTGCACATTTTAAACAAATAAATGAATGCATAAAAAGATGCATGAATTGAAGCCAAGGGGAATGTCATTCCTGGCTCTCAAGGCAGAGATAAATTTTAGGGTGGGTATTTTATTAAACGCTTGGTGATTTCAGCTATATTTGCACAATATTCATGCATTTAATTTAAATTTAGACATTTGCTTCAATGCATAGCACGCCCTAGATCCCCTTTTTCAATTCTTACAAAAAGTAAACCACCCCTTAACGCACATTCTTACTACAATCGCAGGAAGAATTGTCAATTTCGTTAATGCTACCTACAATCAAGAATGTCCAAAATGTACACTGTAAAAAAAAAATTTCGTAATTCAAACTTGAGGGTGTTCCGTGGTGGAACTAACTTTTTATCAAAAATGGAGTCTGTACTCTGGCAGGTTAACTAATCAGGCAGTCTGCAGCTATGTATGAACAGGATCCGATCAGAGAAATTGACATAAAATATATACCGGTAGTACTCATCAGATTGAAATGTATATATTAATAAGTATAAGCCTGTGAATTTAAATTTATAAAATACATGTATACTGAAAGCAATATTCAAAAACCTTGCACAGAACATTTTAATTCTAGCAGTCTAATTTTTTTTTTTTAGTACCTCATACTATATAGATATATCAACTACTGGTCAAATTACATGCGCTGTACTTTGAACAGAAATATTTATATCCATTAAACGTAAAGTCGGCAACAACAAAGTAAAGCTTCGTTTGCTAGACACCTGGTTTTTCAATGTGGTTTATTGAAGCAAGATAATATTAGACCACGTATAATATGCGATCGCTAATGGTGGAACAACCAGCATTTTGCAGTTATGGGCAAACACCTTACATAAACAGCAACAATTAAAGCAGGTAAACAACAAATAAATTTGGTAGTAACTGAGTGAGAAACTGTATCAGGACTTCACATCCTGCATGGGCTTTCACTTAATAGCAGCAGTTGGCAGTTATGGTCTCTCAGGTCATCTTGTTTTTGTGCAAGCCAAACTCTGTAACGAGACTCATGCCAGGCAGTGTAAACTAGCAACAGACAATCGGTACACATGCTGCTTAGCCTATGCAAACGTTGATTGAAAACTTTGATCTTGCTTGGCATCAAAGTCAATGAAGGGAACACAGCATATGAACCAGGTCACAGCCATCGATAGTCCAACAATCTACCTATCTGCAGATGTGTGAACTTTTCCCCTCGTAAAATGCATTTTTTTTTTACCAGTAGAAATTGAAGACTAATACTGAATTGATAACGACTTCCTGTACCGATGGTAACAATTCAATGCGTTGAACTTGAATACTGCCAACACTAGGTTGCTTGCAGGGCTTCTCTGGAAATGAATACTTTACAGGAAAAAAAAAAGACAATGCAAAATGAGTTTTTTTGCTGGGAAATAAAAAAAAAATTTATTTATATCAGAACAACTGGTTAAAGGTAATAATAACATCAAATTTCTGTCAGGTATATATACACACATACACACGTATACGCTCTGCAATATACATTCAAATCTAGAGGACACCTGAAAATCTGCCAAAAAAGTATTTTTTTGCCTAAACACCAAAAAACTGCATGTTGTTTAAACCTGAGAGGGATTGTACCACAACCACCCAACCTTGCAGAGAATAGAGCATTATGGCAAGTAGAGAGTACGCTATCAGACTACAACCATGCTAAAAACACCAATAATTTCAAAAATAACTAATTCAGTTCTGAATTTCTAAGTGAACTAGAAAAAGAGATTCCTAAAAGTTGGAGCTAGAGCTTTTTCAAGAATCTGGGGGAAAAATCTACATTTGTTTTTTTTAAAGTTTCTTTGTTTTTTTCAGCTATACATACATTTCATTTTAACTCTTTTCTGTACACATAAATTACATGCAAAATATACAATTGAAAGTTTTGCTGGTTTTACGTTAGGTTTGTTTTTTTAGTAAAAACCTATGCCAGCACGTCTCGTCTCTGTAGAGACAATTCTACGAGAACCATAATACATATATATATATATATATATGCCCTAGGTTGGATGGAGCATGGCAGCCAAATTTTTATGTTTGGCTAATTGCTTTTTCTCAAAATTGAAATGCAATACAACATTCAAATTTACAGAAATACTAAATATTGATCGTATTTGCTAAAAACTCTAAGATATAAATAGCACCATATAAAAAAAGCTCCATGATCGCGGAGAAATTGCTCTCTACAACACAGGAGACAAATTTTGGTATTTTTAAAACTATTAAACTCAATTCTGTGGTTAAAAGTACTCAAGAGATATTTTCAGCTGAAAACGGTGCATGCAAATTACCACGATCACAGAAACTGGCGTTGACTTGCAGCCATGATGATAATCAGATAATTGTTTTTTTTTTTCACACTTCTCTAATAAAAACATCTTAGCAAAAAAATGCACACGCAAATAAATAACCATATAACTTTCAAAGTCCCGATTTTATCAGGGAGGTTACCCCCCCTGGGCATCACTGATTGGTTTGAAATCAACACCTGTAGCGTGCTTCAAATTTGGCCATGCAATGCTTAGCAAGCAGGCTGTAACTTTAACGACCAAGAAAACACATGGGATTCTCACACGTTTTATTTTGATAAATGATCAAAAATAGGGTATGGTGGGAGGCTAGCCACCCCCTGCAGTTCTACTAATTGCTAACAATTAGCAAAATAAAGCTGGATTATAAAAAGATGCAACCCTTGTTTTGTTTTGATAACTTATCCGGGTTGATATATACGCACCAAATATGATAACATTATCAGTCAGTCTATTTCCATTTAAGTATGTGGAAAATGACACTATTAAAAAAATAGAGTCTCTGTTTGGAATGTTTGAGTCTAGAAAGTGAATGCTCATGTGTATGGACCAAAAAAAAAAAGTCAACGATTCTTGGGTCATCATGGCTCAGTGACTGGATATGATAACAACTAGGTCTTTTGCCAGCAAAGCCCATTTAGTTGGAGAAAACCATTGTTCAGTGTAACAAAACATCCAGGCCCCAGTGCAAATGTTTATAAAGGAAAAGTTTGCATAACAATGTCCAAGCTTATTATGCATGTATCCGTTTAAAAACTGCTATCCACCACAAATAGCACTGTAAATTTTGAAATAATTTGGGAAGAGGAGTCATTTTTCAGCTTGCTAATTAATAAAGCATGTAATACTCTGCACAACAAGATATGATTTAGGGGGTACAAGTAGGCTTGCTAAGCACTGCAGAACCTCTCGTCAATAGTGTGAATAGTGGACCACTAAATATTATATTATCTTAGTCCCTTGAGTCATTTTCAATGACATTACAAATAAAATTTTTACATTACTTTCTGCCATTATGAGCATATGCATTTACCAACTTCCCAGAATTTGCCTTGGACATACTGTATGCTTAATAGGACAATAATTAGTTAATCTAAGCATCTAAGCAAAGTAGTGTGATGTTAAAAATTAAAATGATAAAATTATCATTTTCTCTAGGTATTGCGCTTTGTTGATTAAAACAAAGATGTGTAGTTTTCTCTCAGAAAACTATTTCAGTTAATTTCCAGTCCTGTTTTGTTATTTAAAAAAAAAAAATAGGACTTTACAAATTGTGCATAAAAGATAAGGTTGCAACTTGATCACATGTAATTTCTGATTGAAATTATAATAAACATTCATTTGGGCCTCTCAATGCTGTGTGCGATCTCATTCTATATTCAGAATATAAATAATGCTGGTGACCAATTGAAATAAGCAAATTATTAGTCTTCACCTTTTCCAAAACATTTCTTCAACTAAAAATCAACATGACTAGTCTCTCATTCATAGAATCAGATGGTGACGCTTTCTGCCCCGAGTTTCCTGTTCACTACAGACTTGAGGAATGATGAGGGACCATGTATGGCACTGTTTCAACTTTTAACCTGGCTGCAGCAGCCTTGATGAGACACAAAAATTGGAAGCAGCTGCATTTAAAAACAAAACAAAAGTATTTCAGCTAATACTGCCTTGACACAGCGAATAACTTATTCCATGCGCTTTATCCTTTTCATTTTAGTCCACCAAGCTCTACCAGACAATAATCTGTGGCATGGAATACAAAATCTAGAACATGGAGTTTCTTGGCGGAGTAAATCACGAGTCCTGTACATCAAGAAGTTTGATACTGTTCAACGTAAAACCACCATCACTTCCATTCGTTTCAACGCTACTTCGCTCATCTGAATCACTGTGACTAGTGTAACCAAGGACGTCAACCTCATCTGCAAAGGCCAAACAAATACCAATTTAATGATGGGCGTTATACTTTTAAAAAATAACACCACTAAAAGTAAAAGGTCCATATAATTATTTCCCATATTAAATACAGAGCATACACACAGACTTTATTTAGCAGGTTTTAAATATCAATGGAAACAAAAGACAGATAGGAAGTCTACAGATTTGAACAACAGGGATTATCTTGCAACTGTGAACACAACACACATCTTCATTATAATTATGTAGATTGCCGATATTAGGGACATACAACAGAGAATAATGCGAGAGCTGAGAAAGTCTCTATGGTTATTTTTAAATCTACGCCTATATTCTATTCCAATCTACTATATTCTCTACCTGAAATCTATCATATTCTGCCTTCTGAAATTGAGCATATTCTACTGAAATATACCGTATTATACTGAAATTTTTCATATTCTACCTTTTGGAATATTCTGTGGTATTCTACTGTATTCTACCTCCTGAAATCTGCTTCATTCCATTGAAATCTACCGTAATCTACACATTGCCAGGTGACATTTAATTCAGCTATCCATGGATGTTTTTCAGCAGGCTATGTGTTAACAAAATATCTTTCTCCAAAAAGCTATCACATACACTTAGGAGCCCATTTACCATTTATAAACCCCAGTGCAATTAATTACAATGACTGCTGATTGTTATTCAAATTGGGCATACCATCATAATTTCCTCATGGGCGTCAGTCAGTACATTCATTAGCATTTATAAAACTGATTAAAATGTAACCACATTACATGTATGCATCTCTAATGACCAATTTAAGTTCTCAAAACCAGCCAGTGAATGTAACCACCTCACAGCTGACAATTCAGAAAAGAAAAATAAACTGAATGGACCTACCTTTTTCTGAATCTTCCGAATAGCCTGTACTGTCTTGCCTGAGTTTTCGTGATTTCCTAAATACATTGGTGTCTAGCTGCTCAAGCCTTCGCTTCAAAAACCTGTGTTCCCGATTTAGTTGATCTTTAAGCTGCTGGTTTTTTTTCTCTTTGTCTTCTAAATTCTAGGAAGGAATAATAAAAATAAAATAATACATGGTTCAAGTGGATTTATAGTTGAGTGTGATGTGATATTTCAATTTTCTTTTATTGAAGCATTAAATACATTTTTTTTATTGTAGATACTGAACTTTAAACAGAACTGAAATCTGTTTTCCTTCGTCCAATTATTTTTTGATTAACAAATGTTAATGGTTTTACAGCCAGCTGGAGCACAAACTTGAAAGGATAGTACATTAATCAACAGTGGTAGTGACCAAGAACAGATAATAAAGCAAAGCTGTTACACTACAACCCATCCTTCTCTTTTGTTTATCCATTGAAATGTACTAGATAAGGCATCAGCAGTTGTCATGACAACAACCATCAGGTTATAGCATTTCCATTGACACATGTACACATGCATGAAATAAATCACTTGTGCTCTGATTATAGATATTGAAATATACAATAGATGTCATATCCCTCATACTCCCTAAATTAAAAACATGCATGAAAGATTTATACTAGACAGATTTGCACATTTTTTTGTTACCTTTATAAATACTCTTGCTTTTGTTAGGAGCCCTAGAGTGGTATGTCTTGTGGCTTCAGGACCAAGTGGCACCATTTCTTTAAGGCCTTCCAGGCAGTTTCGAAGATGGGCTCTCCTACGAAAAAAAAGAGAGAGTGTTATTTAAATGAGGATGTAAGCAGCAAAGTAGGGCAACTTTGTTTACAACATTGCTCTGGCACTCAGCCAGGTCATTCATGATCAGCAGCTTGCATTGATGCTGAACTTACTCTCACAGGTCATTATTAGTTGAGGAAAATGAACTAATTATCATAAAATATGCAGGCCCTCAGTGGCCATCATCTTCAAGGCACTGACAGGTTTCATCTGCAGTAAGGCACATGTGTCATTAAAGAACCCCTGCCAGCCTTGACCCAATAAAGGTTGTGTATAATGTTACACAGGCCAGCAATGCTCTGATTATACACAGAAACAATATCACTATTTTCCCCAAGCATGACCAAAAAAACCTGGGTAGTGAAAAAAAAAATCCTGACTACTTAGTTAGATTTTGAATGCAAGGAAAGTTGTAAACAATACTCTAGGCCAATATGGCAGACTGGACTGAAAGTTGCTGTCCATCACAAAGAAACTGAAGCAGATCAACCTACTTAAGAAAGAAATAGGAGCTTTGACACAGTCAGGTCAAATGAGAGTTTCTGAACCAGAAATAGAATTGATACCACAACAAAAGCAGCAGGTTTTTTTTTCCCAATTTAAATATGTTAAACATACACATTACAAAACTATATCCTTATAAAGTTCAAACAATACATTATGATAAGTGAATATCATATTCTGAGAACTGGGGGGGGGGGGGGCATACAGTTTTAACAAACCACGCACACATACAATTGTTCCCAAGCTGACATAACCTCCTTACAAAAGCCAAGACAAATATTTTAATGGGCTGATGAAGTTAACTAAAAATATGAAAAATTACTCTTAATACATTTTACAAAGTACTAGTATTTTGACAAACGTTTTAGAATATCTCCAAAAGAACATTAGAATAGAAAAGTGATGAATGAAGACAAGCTGAATGAAAAATAATGGCATTTTACCAGTGTGTCATATGGCTAGAATATATCTTAATATCTCAACATTTTTCTCAATGGTATGGGGAGAACCAATGATATAGTATCTTAATGGCTATTCAAAAAGTCACTATTTTCAGCTGCGGTTTTAATGACAAAATTTGTTTCATTGTGGTATATATGGTAACTGATGTTAAATTATAAATGTTTGCATACTATTTGTTTTTTTTTAAATTGACAGATCAAGTAAAAAAAAAAGTCGAAATGCTGTTTGACTTGTATGTAACTAATTATATATATATTTTGACAAACAATTTTAGGTTATATGCACTAAAATATGAACACAATGCGAGTGTCGCATTTACTTCTAAAATGGTGAAAAGACAAAAAAAATACTGATATCCTGTCACACTACACATAAAAATTATTTCAGTTCTCATATTTTTTTTTTACATTCTAACTGAGACACTTAAAAGGCAAAAAAAATCAATATGGTATAATTTCAAATTACATTTCAAGGAAATTTCTTTGCTTTTTTATGTTGAAAATCCATTTCCAATTCAAGCAGACTCCATTTACTGAAATGATATGAACTGTGTACACAATTATTCATTAAGAAAAATCATTAATAAACAGGCATCTATCCTCTATTTCAAGTAGCATTGTTTCCAGCAATAATCTAATATTGGGGTTGTCAGCATGAAATAGACATGGGGCTTCGAATTATAATAATCAACTTCTTTTGAAAGTCAACCACCATGTAACATGGGATAGACAAGTTAATTAACTAGTTGGAAAAAAGTAAATTGCAATAACATTAAAACTGGCCATCATGAGATTGAAAAGGTTTTGTAATTTTTTTTTCACACACAATACTTTCAATTTGGGTTGGCTGCTTTATCTGATAAATGGAAATGAAATTTCATAGAGCACTCAAAGCCAGTGTCAAATACAATCCTCATGGGAAATCTACAATATTGACAATTTTGCTTGGCAATGTCAGTTTCATAAGCCACCTTCAAAACTAATAAATATTTCTTCCCAGAAGAAAGACAGAATAGAAACCAAAAACCTTTGCATTCAATTAGCTAATAATAGAAGATGAGGTCAGAACGCAATTTGGTATCCCCCTTACACTCACCAACCCACCCACACGATAGTAACATGTACATGCCATACAAGGAAGGTTTTTTTCGAAGCAATGTGTTTGCTACTTTCAAAGTACATGTGGATTTTTTTTCACAATGACAGGCTTGTATATGAAGCTAGAATACAAGGGTCACTGCTACACAGCTAAATCGGTCACACATTAGCATAGCTGTAATCCAATAGAAAGCCAGAGTACTGCACTTTAAGTGCTAGTTCTATTGTATGCAAAAAAAACGCTGGCCATACATTACTGCATACAAAAATGTGTCACTGGAAAATAAACAGTGTCACATTTTTATCATTCCAGACCTAGTATTTTCTTTCATGACAGCTAATAGCCCTGAGTACAGTCCTGTAGGTTGGCCTCCTTCCGTTGATCATTCGGCCCCCACAGTCCTGAGAAGTCGCATAGACCGGGGATTCGACACTATTGTGAAAGAGTGTATCGGGCGATTTAAGAGGCATTCAGCTTTGCGGTTAAAAAATAAGCAGGTCGATGCGTCTAACTATTCTAAATACCTTAACTGGAAGCGAAATTACATAAGATTTCCCACTAGGGTCGATAAAATCGACATTTTCCAACGTCAACCGAAAATATACGCCGCCATCTTGTTCTTGACGCATTCATAAACAAAACGTTGTTTCGTTGCGTAAAACTTGCTTTCGCCAACGTTCCAGTGCTGTAGGTTCATTTTTCGGCCACAAAAAAGGTATTTGTAATCGCTAGATTGGTCGATAGATGTTTTAGCTGGTTACAATCATGAAAACTGCAGAACGGTTCTCCGCCATAAATTTGTAGGCGGGTGTCGAATCCCCGGTCTATGCGACTTCTCAGGACTGTGGGGGCCGAATGATCAACGGAAGGAGGCCAACCTACAGGACTGTACTCAGGGCTAGACAGCTAAAGGCTTGCTTATGATGTAATACAGCAATAAATTTTTGACCATTGAGAGCTTAAATGACAACTGATTTTTTTTCAAAGGCATGCCAAATTTGATGCAACATGCTTCTTTTAAAAAATACTTTATGCAAAAAAATTGATTTCGGTTTCCTTTGTCTTTTGTAATTGGAGAAAATTAATATTAATATTTTTTTTTCTTACTAAAAATAAAAATGAGGCATAGATGACTGCTTCTTTCCTCAATTTTTTTTTTTAAAACCCAGGACTGTTAAGTGTTAATTCACATAGTAACTGGCGCCAACCCAGCAAAATCTGAGAATATTTTTTTATTTTTCATGTATATAGCACAATATACGAAAGTGTGGAAGTCTTTTGTTGACGTCATCAATGCTTAACAATGACCTGAAGGTAAATTCAATATGAGGATGACAACGGGCCAAGGCTGCAGAAATTTACACGCGCACACTCATGCCTTATCACGTCGCCGGCCGGCACAACAAAAATATCAAAAGACATGTGAATACACATTTAAAATACCGTGACAGATAGTGAAAGTCATGCACACACATGGCGTCTGTAATTTCCAAAAAATAGGACTCCACACATACTGTCTACACAATACTCAACAAAAAAAGCCGTTGTTTGGCTGTCCAGCAGTCGATATATCTTGCAAACCCCGTAAAAATAGAATCTTTGAAAACAAAACATGCATTATTCATAAGCGGGCATTATCCCTTTACACCCGCTGTATTCATGTGTGGTGGGAGGGAAACCAAATACGCGACGCAACGGAAAAAATAGTCTCACATAGGTACGCACATCTTTACACACACTCACCTATTTTTCTCTAGTTCGTTGTGAGTGGAACGACTGCAAAATGAAACAAAAAAATGAAACAAAAATTAGATTGAACGGTACTGTGAATTTTATCAGCAGTGCTTGCTGTTATGTTATTTTCCAAGCAGCTGAGATAGTCTGACCCCGCACACGTTTGCGGGTCACAGTAGTGGGAGGGGAATTATTAAAGCGATCAAGGCGATAAAAATGCAGGGGAAATATAAAAATTTTTCTGAGATTTCAGGGAAAACTACGGGCTTAATAAGACTTCACACAAAATATATACTATCGCGCTAATTAATTTGTTATTTAGCCTTCCCTACAGAAAAGACCGCGCACTGTATCGGGAGACGATCGAACAGGCAGCTGGCCTTTTGTGCCAACATACACATTCACGTCCTCGCGCTCAAACACAAACGGATGAAAATCTTTCGAATTTGGCATCCAATCTACAAAATTGGTTGAAAATTTCGAAAACGGCAGCCAGAAAAATATGCCAATTTCACGTGACAATTTGAGCTAACGACGGCACCAAGTAAAATACCATGGAAAAAAAACGTCAACAGAAAATGGCGCCCGGCCACGTCGACTGTCCAAATTTAAGTTATAGGCTTCAAGAAAAAAAATCAGAAATAACACAAATACAAATATCATTGTTTAAAGCAAAGAATATACGAGTAGATTTACGCAAATTTTAAAAGACTATTTTGCCCTGGTATTGCAGGAGACTCAGCCCATAAGATCAGCTGGTCGGTTTGTTTACATTCAGATATCTACGAGTCAACATCGAAACAGGAAAACGTCAAAAAAATCCCCGATTTTTTCTTCCACATTACTCACCTGTTACCCAGAATTTTCTTAGCTTTTAGCCTCTTGCGTGATGGCTCGTCGTGTAATGGCAGTGGTGATGCATATCCGTGCTCTGCTTCTGCAAAAAAGGGTCTAGATCAGAATTTTGTTGGGCATGATGGGGAAAACTCAGCTGTCAGCCGAGAAGAACAAACACACAGCATGTCCATCTGACGACCAAAACATTCCACTGTCAACGAAACTTACCGCGTTCTCTCCTCTCTAAATATTCTGCTGCCTGCAGCAATTGGGCTATGCTCATCATCTTGAAGAGATTTTATAAAGACAAAAAAATATATAAAATTGTGGGCAAGAATAAAAGACGAAAATTGTTGATCGATAGGTAAGTATAGTCTCTCTGCACTCGGCGCATTTACGTGTGGCGATGAGTTCGGCACGTTGAGAAGTTGAGGTCAGATCACAAACAATATTAGCAATTCAAATTAAAATCCCCCAAATCAAAGCATCGATTGGTTGATCAAGCTGAGTGATGACGTCAGAGGACGACGACATGTGTGACACACGTGGATGACGCCACGCCCTGCATAAAAGCATCAAAACACGAAAAAAACACTCAAAATCAGTTACTTAAGCACATTTTTTTGACGCAAACAAGCACGATTCTGGTCTTATGTATATCCATTTGTCTCTTCATTATGTTTTCTGTACAGAAACAGTGAGTATTTATCCAGGCCAGAAAAAAAATATGACCAAAACAATGCATTGCATCACGGGACTCTCGTGTATAGGGGCGGATCGACATTGTTATGACACTGTCAAACTCAGCTGATAGAGTAAATAATCACCCTCTAAAAATAACTTTTAAAAATTTTCAGGCCCGATCTCCTCTCTTCCTGTCGAATGACCGAGTAAATGTAAAAATCACGTCATTGAGAAAATAAAGTCATTTTCAGTCGGTGTCGAGGTTCGTGTTGATTTTGCACAGTCGAGCCACAGCAATCCCATCCAACAACACGCGTCATGATCGACCTTGAGTTCACTCGACGTGACTTTAAAGGAACTTTAAATTCGCAAGGTAATCAAGAAGGATATATGTATATCAACTGACGTGTATATAGTGGGTCTGGCATTGTATTTACTTATGGACAATATTTTTTGTTGTGCTTCTTTCATTTATTTGTAATTTTATGTCGTTTTGTTTTAATGCCAGACACTTTCCATAGCAACAACATGATACGATCAAGACGTTTCCGGTTTAAATGACCGTCACATGTGCCGGTGGAATGACGAAGGCGTGAGTTTCCCCCACGTGTCTCGCTTATTTCTGGTCATACGATAAAGCCAGCCAAATCGCACACTATTTGTTCATGAAAACTGGAGTAAAAAATACCGATCGAGTAGCCACGTCTGCCATTCGTCAACGTATGCCGAACCGAGTGCTGTCACATTTGTTATAAGTAAAATAACCCTCGAAAATAAATACAATTTCCCGCTGAAAACCCGCAGTTAGCAGCGAGGAGGCGCTTTGTATGAAGCATATTGATATATTGTGACAAATAAAAAGAAGCAGATGCATGAGGATTTGATGATCTTGAACTCGTCCGCTGAATAAATGCCGTTTATTCTTCAATATAAATTACCCTGCAGCAACAAGAGTCAGAGAAAAAAAGCGTTGCCTGGCGACAGCTCAGTTGACATAACGGACCAAGTATCCATTCTGACAAACCGCTCGATTCCATTTAAAATATATAGTCAGTTGTTATCTCCCCTGTTTAATATTCTGTCAAAATGTTTGATTAACAATAATGTAAATTATTTTAACTGTTGACCCAGATATATAACAATATAGAGGACGATTGTGACCAGGGTTTATTTTGTTATATATTATAACAATCCGTATGTTGCGTTATTAAGAATACGTTTTATTGTTGGATGGTCTGTTGAAAAGACACACACAAATATAATGGCAACTTAGTGGAAATGTAGTCGATAAACAGTTGACCATCATTCAACTGTCGGTGTAAATAGACCACTCGATCAATCAACGGATCGGGTCTGTACTTGTTCCTTATCCAGCGTGGCTGCTATGGCTTCAATTTTCCAGGAGTGGCAGCGAGTTGGCGCAATGACTAAGGTGAAATGTGGGAGTTAAAACGCGACGGTGCATTGAACATGCCGATGCGACTAAAATAGCGATTTAAATAAAATGGCTGAAGGTATATCAATGCTTGTCTGTGCCGCAGATAAGTCTTTCAATGTTTTACCCCAAGTCGCGAACGGACATGAGTATACGTGTTATATACAAGTACGTGTATGCTTTAGTAGTCGCACCATGGTAAGTCGAGTCAACTAGCGGTAGTCGTTAGCGCCGTCTAACACACGGGCGTGAGCAGTTCGGTAGATTGTTGTATTAGCTTTCAAACAATAGTTTGTCTTAATAATAAACACTCTCCTAACAAAGACAATGAAATATGTTGAACCATGGACACCCATGTTTGAACGTACACACTTGGTATTTGTTTGACAATTAACGCTATGGAGATAATGGGATTAATATTCAGATTGCCTTATTATACTAGGTAACTATCTTTCTGACACGTGTTACCAGGAAAACCGTACGGACACTGACCAGTATGAAAAGCCTAGCGTGTACTTTTCAAACGCCGACTTTACTTTAACATATATCACATCGCCATAGAAACGTTCTAAATTGAACCCATATTGTACACAACCTATATGTGACACAAACATCGCACGCTTTCCTATTTTGTTGGAATACTTTATTACTCTCGTAAAAACGAAGGGGTTTAGAGGCAAACGCTACAAATATTTTATAATATGGATTGGAAATATTGCTTAATGATATTGGATGTAGATATTAATGTTCAAAGGCACGGCTAGTCGCCGGTTACATGCAGCAGAACAGAGCTGAAGGTGACTATTATCACGAATCCTGGGGGTGCCTACAATCAAGCAAAACTCCCTAGAAACATGTGCAAATCTTGTAGATGACACGTGTTGTAACAAAACGTAGACCAAGGACAAATCCGATTTAATTCGCCGTCATAAGCTTTTAATTCTATTCTGACTGCCATTTTGTTGTGTCAGGCTGGCTGTGACAATGACTGACCCGCACTACTTTACGATGATGATGATGATGGTTAAATTTGAAATATATTATCTGACAATTTTCTGAGTGAACTTTCTCCGCGACCCTTTAACCATCTTTATTTTATTGTCCATGCCAAACCGCGCTGCACTAATCATGTGTTGATTTTTGTCGCTGTGTGCTCGATTTTCTTGTTTTAGACTGATGGTTTATACATTTATAACCACCAGTCTCGATGGATTAACCGTATTAATGGAATTACTATCCAGCCATTATAAATTCATCAACAGGCCCCACCCTCGCTCTAGACTTGAATTCTTCTGCCATTATCGCGTTTCTATTGTTCATTGTTACGCTGTTCATCGTTAACATAACTTGAGCCAACTTGTTGTTACCATTGACCCTCAACTCTTTGCGTGCTGTAACTGTCCGGCATAACAGTGGTGTGAGTTGGTCTCTTTTGTTCCACAGCTTGGCCATAATAGGCAACGCTAACTGGTGCAGAACTGTTGCCACACTGCCAGCGAGAGGTTACAAATTCGAGTTCAGATACGCCAAATCGTTGGCGAATAGAAAACTATCCTATCTATAAAAAAAAACGTCATTTTTAAACCCCTTTTTGAATACATATCTCTAACAATTAAAAAAATGTGCATGCCAATTTAGAATAAGTTTCTTCTCTGGG
The DNA here is from genome assembly GCF_978046115.1 of Saccoglossus kowalevskii. Taxonomy (NCBI): domain Eukaryota; kingdom Metazoa; phylum Hemichordata; class Enteropneusta; family Harrimaniidae; genus Saccoglossus; species Saccoglossus kowalevskii. Next base: position 9,730,946 of record NC_140650.1, on the reverse strand, counting down.
CCCCGTCATGCATGGAGGTGAAATGCACCCAGTTTACCCCTATACTATACTAAAAAATTTAGTGCCCGTGGCACATTTATAATTACGTTTTAAGGAACTGCTATATTTTGTGTGCAATAATTTTCGGTTTACTGGAGAGGCACCTGTTGCTAGCAACATTTGTCGAGCGTGAGCGAACATGGCGGCGTTGATATCAAGTTACGAGCAGACGACACGATAAAACATCTTTATTGTCGAACACGTGTCAGCGAGTAGGACTTGAAATACGCACGACATGGACACGTGGAAATCTCCCCCTACATATTTGTTGTGAAAATGGATGGTGATATTCAAATTTGTAGACAACCGAATGTGAAAATATGCTGGACTACGTCATTATTGCACACGCGTCCTTTAAACATGCAATCCTTTTTATACTTAATTAATACATTAATGAATACGATTATAGCCACAGGTTAATTTTAGCGTTCGAACATAGTAAAAAGTATTTAATATGTCCAGCTGGCCATTTAGTAAATATTTTATTGATTTGACGTTTTGTTTTGTTTTAATCATCCAAATACCAACTTTACGTGACGACCAGAAATAAATAACCGCAACTAACTTACGCGCGACTTAAACACATTTCCAGCGACCTCAATCTGTGTAAATAGAATGTCTTTCTATAACGTATGTTGTCAGAAGCTTCGATCTGCTAGCTTATTATTTTGATCATGTTTCACCTAGTCCTGCACATTCCGTGATCGATGTCTACGGGTAACTCCGGCAACATCCAGTACGCTCGCAATTTCCCCCAGGCTATAATCTGCCATCAAGAAAAAAAAAACGGTTTGGTAAAAGTATCCGGAAATTATTTATTAATGCAAACTCCAGCTGGTCGCACGCTTCGGTTACTATATAGTACGTCCATCTAACTACGTAGAGTGGGAATTGAATCGCGATGGCGAGTATTCATGCGTTTATGGTTGATGTACAACTTAGCGCTGCTGTGCGGGTTCGCCATTTAACACTTTAAAACTACTAGTAGGGAGGGTGTATTCATTGATTGTAAGCGCACATAGACGGGCATACATTGGGTCTTGTTTTAAGTGAAAATATCTGAAACGGATTAATTTTTGAGCTAAAGTATTTAAAGGATGTATAACATTTAAAATTGGCAGTGCTGACAATAACCATCATCGAAAAACAACGCTGAGCCTGGTGAAAAACGGCTAATATCATAACCACAGTACGAACGGCACAAGTGATGATATGTGTGTATTTATTTATACATTAATCAGTACGTGCACTTGTTTTGTTCACTGAAATTTTTTTTTTTTTTACTGTAAGAAAAAAATTCCAATGCACTTCTTCCGTACATCTGAGTATTCTCTGATACACATGCGTACTGGATTTTCGGTACGTATAATAACAATTAATGCGCATGCGTATTCAACATATTCAAAATTATAGGGTCTGGTTATTAATTGGTCACTTATTTATTGGGAGAGCGCATCAAGTGGCGAATGGGTCTTCCTTAAATTAAATTAAATTAAATTAAATTAAATTAAATTTAGTGGGTTTTTTTTGTCTAACGAATAGTGTTGTGTGTCCTATCATTGTCTGATTTAGTCTACAGTATGTAGTGTCGAACAACAATATTAAAAAAATCGCTGTAATTTTCTTGATCGGATCGGAAATAGTCACCAAGGTGGAATTTGAAGGTAATTTTGTTTACCTTTATACCTAATATCACGGGACTGATAAATAAAACATAATAATCTGTTGGATATTGTACATCAATTTGATCAGAACTTTCAAGTTTATAGATATGTTTAATTTATGCCTATTACGAAGTAGTCCTTGCGTGGAACACTGAACGTTTTATGACATTTTCACGTTTTAGCAGTGTGCATTCCCCACATCACGAATGAATACTGAGTCCACTTATTTTGTTCAGTGATGAGAGCATAACATGTACATGTACTTGGAAATGAAAATGGAATTTACGGATCAAGAATCTATAGATCATGCAAGCTAAAGCGAATTTTCCACTAAATGTCCTTCGATGTTCCACCGAAGTTCCAAACTTACACCTTCACCATGCGCAACATATAATGCTCCAATATTCAACTACTTTTATTGGTATATTAATCAACTTGTAATGAAACTTTCAAAACTCCGGTGTGTACATGAAAGGGTGCGTCACTATAATGGCGGGCTGTGTGATGATATGATGTCCCGGCGCACAACGGTAACAGCATGTTGATGACTGTCAATGTCCCACTCTTCTGTACACAACCTAATACCGGGTACAAAGAACAAAGACAACATATGGATGTTATGTTTTTGTGAACAATTAGAAGTGTTTGGATTTGTCTGTTTTATTGACAGACACTGTATTGCTGAGCACGCCTGGGCCTTGAATGGATTACCATGTGCAATGATCCTCAAATGCTGACAATCCATTGATTAAATGTACTGACAGCATTTTGAAATTGGACAAATGCTACTCAAGGTTCTCGCAGCCCGCAATGAACTCGCTTTTATGTATTACGTATGCAGTTTAATTTAACAATTACACGTGGAAAATCTTTAAGGCTAAACAGCCGCCAACAATTAACAATTAACAATTAACAATTGTTGGCTTTCCTCCCAATAATAACAAAAGTTTACATATTGTTTAATGGCTTTACCAACAACAACATCAGTCTGTGACGGCATACGTGCAAAACGACATATTTAAGAACAGGGCGGGACTATTATCGGGAAAGCGCGGCACTATAGTACTGTGAATAATAAATACAGTTATTTAAATAATAAACATCAGATATTAATAATAACCATTGTACAAATTCACCACTATCAACTGACTCACGTAGCACTAATTGTTGTCTTTGTTCAAGGAATAAATCCGTCACACGCTTCGAGCTTTAATTCCAGGATATCGCCAAGAAAAACAGATGCATTTATTACAGTGGTTATGAAAGTAGAAAGAAAAATTGATTGCTACAGTAGAATTTATGAGTGGATGTCGGGGAACTGTGGGAATGTCATACAGTGTTTACCTTGCAGTGAAAGCGCGTCATTTGATTCGCGGTACCCGGAGCCAAGGTGAATACATGCTTATACGTAGTTGGCGAAAATAGAAATGTACTTTGTACACGTTAGGTCACACCAAGTACCAACAGTTTTGCACGTAGGCCCCGCATGCAACATTCCAATCAACGGGTGGGGCGGGGTACTTCCCTAGTAAAACGGAAAAGGAAGGCCAGTCTATGTCGCTGGAATGATCTACAGACGCACTTCTTTAAAGAAAAACATTTCTGAATTATAAGCCCCGATTCGGCAAATATCGTAGATGTAAAATTCATATGAACCATTCCCTACAATATAGTAAGTGGGGTTTATGTATAAACTAAAAAAAACAATGGATTGAATATATATAAAAAAAAAAAATTAAATGTACTGCGCCGTTTTTTTGTAGGGTCGTTTGGTGTTTCAATAAAACTTGAAGCTTTATTGTCTATCGGGGCTTGGGTGAAAAATACTGAATTTCAGACACAAAATTAACCCAATTCAGCGGCGCGGCACCGCCTTCTATATGCGCAACTGTTCCCTAAAAGTATGTAGACGAACCGTGTGGTTCGGCAATCGTTAAACTGGGAATTGCGTTATTCTTCGCGTGCGTATCGCCCAAACCACGGTTACAAGTAACCGTGCCCAACCCTCCTCATAATTGCTGACACACCTATATACGTTATGGGTATATTACAGCATACACATTTGGATAACTCCAGACCGAGTGGCACACCTTTCAGTTTTACGACAGGCGCGTGCACTGAACTTAACGGCTAATAGTATTTAATTTTTTTAGTTTTATATTATATATAAAAGCAGTATGGGTAAAATTACAGATACACAACCATACTGTTAAATACACACTTTCGTTAAATGTTTGTCAAAATTGGGGGGGGGGGGGCTCCACTCAGCGGAAGATTGTAGCGAATTCCGTGGTGAAGCATTAATACTGAACATCGATTACAATGTTTGCTACAACAATGCCACTTTTTCATGGACGTTGACTATACACTAAAATAAAGCATTACATTGCAGCGTGCTTAGTAAATGTGCTGCACTCAGGCTGTGAACAAGTGAATTTTCATCTATAATTGTTGGGGGCGCTGTTTATTTTAAAATGCTCAAGGTAAGGTAGAACTTGATATCATTTTACCTTGTTATGAATATATGCAGTTGTCACTTAGCATTAATATAGACAAGATAAACTAAAAAAAAATCACACATCTTCAGCAAATTCCATAATCCATAAATATACTTCTTGGAAACAGTCTTTGTCCCCAAATGATCAGTATAAAAGTATAATTCTATAGGGCTGCTGCAACACAACTATTACCATGGAAACAAGAGTAGTCCACCACAACAATATCAATTATTTTCGACATCTTATCAATAAATTCAAAATAAAATTATTTTTCATACATGCTTGATATTATGATTTCCGGCTTGAGTAAAAATCTCAAGTAGGTATAGGCTCCAATTTTTTTTTTATATTTTTTTATTTTTATTTTGGTTCATTTATGAATAATTGCTGGTTTTACTTGCCATTGTTAAGTTTTTATATATCGTATCTTGATTACTTTAACTCAAATTTAATCAGAATTTTATAATACATATTTACCGTAATATGATTGAACAGAGTGCTGTCATGTGTTACCAAGGGTAACCATACAAGGTAATATTGATTATACGACTCAAAATTGAAACTGTATTTGCAGGCACTTTCTAGTTAATTTTCCCATTTTTTAAAACAATATAATTGTAATGTAATGCTAATTATCAGTACAATAATCATCAATAAAAAAACAATATGTAAATGATATTGATTCATATGTAAATACCACCAAATATGCAGATTGCTGGCGAGAAAACGAGTTAATGCAAAGCTACTTACAAGAATGTGCCTGATTGGCTACCAAACCCTAACACCTAATAATCGGACCAATCAGAGAGCAGCATGTTTGTTGACAAGTTTTTTTAATTAAATTCTGCCTTGTATGTAGGCTTTTACCCAACTGGAAAAAACTGACCTATGATTATGAGCTGCAAATTACGTCCTTGTTCCCATTTAATACTGAGTCAGTTTGTGGTCCACCAACATCCAGTCTATGTATAGAATTCTCTTCAGAATCAGAATCAGAATTAAGTCCCAGATGAAGACAATCACATCCCAGATGAAGACAATCACATCCCAGATGAAGACAATCACATTCCAGATGAAGAAAATCACATCCCAGATGAAGAAAATCACATCCCAGATGAAGAAAATCACATCCCAGATGAAAACGATCACATACCAGATGAAGACGATCACATCCCAGATGAAGACAATCACATCCCAGATGAAGACAATCACATCCCAGATGAAGACAATCACATCCCAGACGAAGACAATCACATTCCAGACGAAGACAATCACATCCCAGATGAAGACAATCATATCCCAGATGAAGACAATCACATCCCAGATGAAGACAATCACATCCCAGATGAAGCCACTCACATCCCAGATGAAGACAATCACATCCCAGATGAAGACAATTACATCCCAGATGAAGACAATCACATCCCTGATGAAGACACTCACAACCCAGATGAAGACAATCACATCCCAGATGAAGACACTCACATCCCTGATGAAGACACTCACAACCCAGATGAAGACAATCACATCCTAGATGAAGACAATCACATCCCAGATGAAGACACTCACATCCCAGATGAAGACAATCACATCCCAGATGAAGACAATCACATTCCAGATGAAGAAAATCACATCCCAGATGAAGACGATCACATACCAGATGAAGACGATCACATCCCAGATGAAGACAATCACATCCCAGATGAAGAAAATCACATCCCAGATGAAGAAAATCACATCCCAGATGAAGAAAATCACATCCCAGATGAAGAAAATCACATCCCAGATGAAGACGATCACATACCAGATGAAGACGATCACATCCCAGATGAAGACAATCACATCCCAGATGAAGACAATCACATCCCAGACGAAGACAATCACATTCCAGACGAAGACAATCACATCCCAGATGAAGACAATCATATCCCAAATGAAGACAATCACATCCCAGATGAAGACAATCACATCCCAGATGAAGACACTCACATCCCAGATGAAGACAATCACATCCCAGATGAAGCCACTCACATCCCAGATGAAGACAATCACATCCCAGATGAAGACAATTACATCCCAGATGAAGACAATCACATCCCTGATGAAGACACTCACAACCCAGATGAAGACAATCACATCCCAGATGAAGACACTCACATCCCAGATGAAGACAATCACATCCCAGATGAAGACAATCACATCCCAGATGAAGACAATCACATCCCAGATGAAGACAATCACATCCCAGATGAAGACACTCACATCCCAGATGAAGACAATCACATCCCAGATGAAGAAAATCACATCCCAGATGAAGAAAATCACATCCCAGATGAAGAAAATCACATCCCAGATGAAGAAAATCACATCCCAGATGAAGACGATCACATACCAGATGAAGACAATCACATCCCAGATGAAGACAATCACATCCCAGATGAAGACAATCACATCCCAGATGAAGACAATCACATCCCAGATGAAGACAATCACATCCCAGATGAAGACACTCACATCCCAGATGAAGACAATCACATCCCAGATGAAGACAATCACATCACCTGATGAAGACAATCACATCACCTGATGAAGACAATCACATCACCTGATGTCGATATCGATGTCATTACATCATGGCATTACCAGGACAGTGGGTGCTTAACGAATACTGGTTATCGTTTTCATATGATACAGTGTGGATATCGATGACCATAAGACTGTTGTGAATGCGTAGACCACAGTAACCATGTGTAAACTACACTTCGACAATGACCTGTTAATAAAAGTAAAATGCGGCAAATATTTCATGCCATATACAGTTTACCTCTCAAAAATGGCTGGTTACCAGTTTTTTGAAAAAACCATGTCGTTTATTCACCGAAGTCAATTCCATCAGATCGTACTTTGACATCGAATTATGTCGGTACAACACAGCATTCTGATTGGTTAATAACAGACTTGACCCATTAGGTCAAAGGACAATGTTGCAGGTCAAATCATACAAATACAACATGGCGGAAAATGTTTTTCATCAATGAAGATTTTGACTTTGACTGTGTTCCAACAGTCTCGTAAATTCTCGTAAAATCTTGCAAGTATGCAATCTTGAATTCGTTGGGTAGTGGTGGAAAAAATTTTGTTCATGTATTCACTGGCAAATCAATGTGACCATTGTCACAGCAACACCAAGCAGATTGTTCATAGACTTGTAATTTAAAATCAAACTATCATCCGAACAAGGGGCATCGTAAATGTTTTAGAGCTCTTTATTTGCTCACCGATTTACAATGCAGTCAACAAAGACACGTTTGAAAGTTCATAAACCCAACTGTTTTCATTTGAAATCAGCTTCATTTAAATCAAAACATTTGGATTGGCTCAGTTGGTAAACAACGACATTCCACAAAGTCCTCATGCATAAATATAGAATGTGTTAAAACAGACAACACTGTACATGTTTATACAATATATAGCTTTCATTGAAATTTATAAATAATTAGGTTTATATTAATTATAATGTAAATGCCTCAATTATATATAAGTGTAATGTTAAAGTTTATTATTTATGACTATTATGAAAATATTTGATGATGTGAATATTCGGAAATTACAGAAAATATTTTCAGCTTGCAAAGATTTTTGTGTTTGAATTCTATTCACCATAACTTATAATAACAATATCCCATCACTGCTACATTCACAATATTGCAATTAAACAAATGCTTGCTATTTTTTGAACAAAATTTTTGTCTTTTTTTAAAACCAAGATTATTGAAAAAATTCAGGATAACAAGAAGTACCAAATCTATCATGATATATGATACCCCTCCAAACTTAGAACAGCTTCACATTTTTATCTCTCTATTCAATACGCTGAGGACGAAAATAAACTTTTGCCTCATCATTTTTCCAAAATTTTGACTTGTAGCCAATGGAAAGTTATTTTCATTTGATCTAAAATTATCCCATCAAAATATAAATCAAAGAAAGCTTAGAAAGAACTCCCATGTGCTGAGAGTATTGGAGACACATTAAATATAATTTGAAATTACTTAGCTGAAAACTAATTATGCAAATCAGAAAATTAACATGAACAGATTTGATTGTAAAACTAATGAGGTCTGCGCAATGTAACAAAAACTCTATGTACCAAGTTTAATTGAAATGTGATTAGAACCAAAAAATTATGAATTATTATGCTAATTGGGGAAATAATATGAACAGAGTTTTACCCCAAACTAATTAGGTTTGTACATTGTCCTAGAGCATCTTTGTACTAAGTTTCATTAAAATGGAAATTAGTACTTTAGATATCAGTGTGAAAGCTTAAAATTGGTTAATTATGAAAATTGGGTAATTAATATGTACAGATTTTAACCCACAATTATCCAGGTCTGTCTATTGTCCTACAGCATCCATGTATAAACATTCATTGATATGTGATGATTACGGTAGTACCTGAGATATCAGTGTGAAAGTTGGAAATTGGTTAATTATGCAAATTAGGTGATTAATATGCACAAATATTTACCAAAAACTAATTGGGTCTCTGCATAATTTTAGATTCATTGAAATGTGATGATTAGTACTTTAGATATCAGTAGAAAAGCTGAAAATTAATTATGCAAATTAGGTAATTAATATGCACAATTATTTACCCTGAAACTAATCAGGTCTCTGCATAGTCCTAAAGGATCTATGAACCAAGTTTCATTGAAATGCGATGATTAGTACTTGAGATACCTGTGGAAAAGCTGACAATTAACTAATTATGCAAATTAGGTGATTAATATGCACAAATATTTATCCGAAACAATCAATCTCTGCATAGTCCTTGAGTATGTAAGTACCAAGTTTCATTGAAATGTAATGCTCACTACTTATATCAAAAGCTGAAAATTAATTAATTATGCAAATTAGGTAATTACATGTACTGATATTACCATAAAAACTATCAGGTCTGTGCAGTGTCATATGACATCTATGTACCAAGTTTCATTGAAATGTGATGATTAGTACTTGAGATATCAGTGGAAAAACCGAAAATTGACTAATCATTATGCAAATTAGGTAATTAGTATTCACGGATTATTACCAAAAACTAATCAAAACCTAGCATTAGTTCAGAAAATCTATGTACCAAGTTTCATCAAAATCCAATGAGTGGTTGTTTAGATATCAGTGGAACAGTCATGGAACCACTAAAAAATAGCTAATTATCATGCAAATTAGGTAATTAATATGCACGGATTTTTACCAAAAACTAATCAAATCTGTGCATATGTTCAGAACATCTATGTACCAAGTTTCATCAAAATGCAATGAGTGGTTCTTTAGATATCAGTGGAACAGTCATAGAACAGCTAAAAATTAGCTAATTATCATGCAAATTAGGTAATTAACGAGCATGGATTTTAACCAAAACCTAATCAAAACCTAGCATTAGTTCAGAGCATCTATGTACCAAGTTTCATCAAAATCCAATGAGTGGTTCTTTAGATATCAATGGAACAGTCATAGAACAGCTAAAAATTAGCTAATTATCATGCAAATTAGGTAATTAACGAGCATGGATTTTTACCAAAACCTAATCAAATCTGCGCATTGGCCCAGAGCATCTATGCACCAAGTTTCATCAAAAACCGATGTATGGTTCTTGAGATAGCAGTGGAACAGTCGGACACACATACACACATACACACACATACACACACACACACATACACACACACACACACACACATACAGACACACTAACTGCAAAGACTCCCATTTTGTGCTTCGCACATGGGAGTCAAAAAATATTTGACCTGAAAAATGATGGTGCACAAAAGGTTAAAATTAGATGCATTTTATCCCAGTCACTCCCTCATGTTTCATGCTTTTGTAACTACAGGCTTCAGTTATTTAAATTATGAAATAACTCCTGCATGTTTTCCACAATTTGCATATTCCTATACCATATTGATTTGCTCTATTAGTAGCACATACGCTTATTAACATGACAGACATGTCTGTAGTCAAAATAAGTCATATTATTATACATCTGTCACCGCAATGCCATAAGTTACAGCATGCCATAATTTTGCGGTATTTTACGGGGTATTTTCATCCTACCATAATAGAAAAAGCAAATTCCAAATGTGGAATGATTACACACATAAGTGTAGTCTAATAATAAAAACAAACATGGCTGCCACCAGGGTTTGACCAGACTCCACACAAAAAAGTTCGCTGATTCTGTTCTATAGTTTTTGTATTTCGGCATTCCCATGATAAGGTTATTACGAGGATACCACAAAGTATGCACTCAGACAGTACGCCATCACAACGACCTCTGCTACACATCAGTCAATACTCTTGCTGTATCCTCGTAATAATCTCATATTATAATGATCCAGTATACAATGAACATTGTATACAATCGTGAATGCTTGGTTGATAATTTCTACTACAAATTCACACCATCAAATATTTCACAAAACAGTCAAACTAAAGCATTAGGAATGACCTCTGAGTGAAACTTTAAATTGGGATCTAATTTTTCGCATAAATAATCATGAGATCATACTAGAATTATACATGCACATAAACTAAGACAACTGTAGGATTGACTGTCTCTTTAATTTATTTCAAATGTTTGAAAATCACTGCAATGGCCATATTAGCTTTGGTCCTTCCCAGTCCACCAAACCCCACATTAGCCCAAGATCACGTTCCCTTTTATAACCCAGACAGTGGGACACATATCTCACACCATTAATGTCACGATCCCGATTCCGGTGCTGGTGACCATACACGTGAACTTGTGAACAGAGCCTTCTAATCTGAGTCTCCAGAATCTTACATCCAGCAAACCTTGTGAAGTTAAACCCAATCGTAGAACCTTGTCGTGGAAGGTTCTGCTTCCCCAAGGACAACAGGTCTTGTTCCCTAGCAACTGCTTCCTCATCCTTTTTACAAGCCAAAATCAGATCCTGTCTTGGTAGAAAATGACTGAAGCTGATGACAGGAATGCTATATTGTTTAACATGCTTGTTATTCAATGCAGCGAAGTGTTTAGATATCGTTGTTTCCAAGTGCGGCCAAACACAGAAATGATTGTCCATCCACATTTTGTTCATTTTCTCAACATTGTCCGGATGTGGTCCTGATAGATAAAGTGAATCCACCTCGTCTGTCTCCGGGGTTGAGTACCAGGAAAACAATGGTACAATCATTACTTGGGTGTTGTCCACGCATGCAATGCTCTGAGGTGTTGTGTGAACTCCTATAGTGTCACAGATGGATAGTATGTGTTGGAATTTCTGAATTGAATCCATAAGGGTGTTAGATATTTGGCTTGGTCGTGGGTTTTTTCTCAGCCATAATTCATGATTACCTAATATAGAGACAACATAATACATGATTATCAAATATGGTGAAAACATTATTAGACCAAATATGATGTCCAAATATGGTGTCTGATAATTGCAACAGGAAGGGAGGTATGGCTACAACTTGCCATAAGAGTTTTTCAGTTTTACTCATTGATGATTTATTATATTTTTTTTAACTAACAATGATTAGCATGTTTGCCTCGAGAGGTTCTATCCACTTGGCAGTATAAAATCGAGTACAGTCTCCCCAGCCTTCCAAACATGCAGTATTGTTCAATGACGAGAAATGTTGCCTTACACCAAAATATTCTTAAACAAGGGATTGAAAAAAAATAAACACCACCATTAATAATTATGTGTGCATGTCATTTAATTTTTTGTTCACCAATCATGATAATTCTGTGTTTTGCGATTCCATCACTGATATCTTCAAGTACGAGACTGCGGCTTTTGTTACTGCCGTTGAACATACAAATATAAACATAGCCATTCATGGGTTTAGTTATCATCATCGATTGTATGTCACCTGAGAATAAGTGTGGCAGACGAAACGAAAATTGAATGCGCCAAACAAGTTTTTTTAAAAAAATAATATTTTCCTTGTGATGTTTTTTTTTTCTTGATTGTACTTGATTGAACACTAAGAGCATTGCAATACCAGTTAACTATTTTATATGACTGTTGTGCTGGCTGTCAAATTTAAAGTGAATTTGGATATCGAAATGATAATCAGAAAAATATTGTTAATACAGATGCTGAAATCCACAATGATAAATGTCACTTGTGTGGTGTGAGCAGGTGAAAAGATCACTTCCATATTAATTACTGGTAACACAACACAAATGAAACGCACAACTTGAACATGTAAACAAACACACAGCCAGGTAGGTGGCAGATGACCACAAGATATCCAAAATTTTTTTGTCAATAAACACATTGAAAACAGAATAGACATGTCCTTATTATAGTACTGTTGTCCTGCGACTGTTGTGACAAGTAATCACTGAGACCATGGCCATTCAAAGCACCACATGATTTTGACAAGTAAACAAGAATTTGAGATGACAATTATTAACTGTATACTGTAAAATAATATAAATTGTATCAGCAGTCTTTTCTAATTCAGTAAGCCAATCTCCCCCGTTCCCTTGCCAACAAAGGACACTGCAGTCAATGACATCCCTGAGACACCCTCTCCTCCCATCCCGGGTGATATGGGACACTTATGAGAGATTAAATTGGTTTTACCATGAAACATGGCTCAGGGAGGAGGGGTGCCGGGTGAAGTGTTTTGTGTCTAAGCATGACCAGGGAGTATGTCTATAGTTTTCAATTGTTGAAATCTATCTGCCAGTTCACAGTCCCTCACGGTGTTCAGAGACTGTCTGATGTACCCAGATGGTGGGGAATATGTCAATAGTCAAGGTGGGCCAAGGATGGCATGACTGGTGGGCCAAGGATGGCATGGCTGGAGTGTAACATCATGGGACCATGGAGCCAGAGTTGAGGAATGAAAATCCAAATAATTACAGATTATTTGGATTTTCAGACCTCATGAGACTGTTTGCCAGTTTACTGATATGATTGATAGCCATGATGGCATCAGCTGGGGTACCAGACATCATCCACAACACCACACTTCAAGTTCAGCACGAGAAGTACTGTATTCACTTTGTGTCATTGGTGACAACGGAAATCATCAAGATTTGGGCTCGGCCAGCAGTAGAAGTTGGTCAGCGGTAGAATTCAGCGGGTTAGGTGTTAACCTTTTCACCACCAGACTTTCTCGATCAAGTTTTCTGCACTTTTTTCTTATATTCTTTAATATTTCTGGAAATAAACCCTAATTTTGTAGCCAATGGACAAAATTTGAGTCAATTGTCAGTTTTTACTCAAAAATATTGGGTATTTTATAAACAGGGCTATTTTGTGAATTTGTGATGAAAAGAAGGAACTGGTGGTGAAAAGATAAATGGGTGTTATTGATCTCTGTGATGATACTGCAGCGCTGTAACATTTTTATTTTATCTGTAGTCGATGTTTTGGTACAGAAAGCCCCAACGTCTGTGTTTTTTGTTGTTGTAAACACGGGTCAGTAAAACCGACAACATAGCAGTCATGTGAGTTATTGAAATCTCTCGACCACCACGGTGATTACATGGTGGCCGAGTTCGACTGTGACGTGACTACATCGATTGTATTCGTGTCACCTTCAAGCATTGACCGAACGTCAGTAATAATAAGTAGAGGCTTGAAGAATGAGTCTTGACAAGATATTATCGAACATTATCCTTACCTGGTACATAAAATACTGATTTAAACTTCTTCTTGAAAGAGGACAACGTCGATTCAAGCAAAGGCAAGTAATCGGTGACATCCCCAGCAACGATGAGAACATCGTCTCGATACCTTTGATCAGACCAGCCGTTGATCCAGTCTAAATTGGCTGGGTGATCGACGTGTATGTCCGATATAGCGAACACTCGTGACATGTGTGTTCGATATCTAAGTGTACTAGTGGAAATGTTATTGTATCGTTGCATGCAACATCGCTTCGCCAACATTTGTCTTCAATCACCGCCAGTATCTCGCAAACCCGGAAGTGTTAATGCGAAACGTGCACGTGACGGGTTCCATCATTACCGATTGGGGACTACGCAACTTTTTAGCTAGATCGCGTATGCAATAGTTTTAGTGAAAATTCGCAAACCAACATCATATAAAACAAATGCTTCGATACAGGAACTTATAAATGTCAACTACATTTTACATTTAAGTATATGGTTTCTAAAATCGGCTGTAATTTCCAAGCAGCGTTTAGCTCGCCGTGATCGTCTAGTGGTTAGGACATTGCGTTGTGGCCGCAATAACCCAGGTTCGAATCCTGGTCTCGGCATTACTCCGGTTGGTTGTAATGACATGGCATAGCTGCTTAGTTTTTTCTTTTTTTTTCGATTGGGAACATTATTTGCCTTTAACTGTATTTTGTTCAAACCAGTTTAGACTATTAAACGTATTTTCATTTTTTTTATACTCAATTCTATGCTTATTAATAATGGTTCGCATAACTTCACCGTTGAGGGCGCGCAAGTTATATTACCTGTTACCTGTAGTAACAACACGAGTTACTACTAGATTGAAATTCGTCCAATTTTATTTTTTATTTGCATTGGAAAGTTGCACGGTGAAAATAAACACTTGACGTTAACGCTTTGTTTCAAAGTGTTTCTGCTCGCAAGAAAGCGTATCCTCGGGCGGAGCTACGTCACAAGACGTTCTACTTTGCTAAGACGCGCACCACATTACCATGTATTTCTATGGGCTCTGTGTGAGCTGCTATGGAACGCCGGTCAAAGAGCCGGTGAAAATAGCCAAATTCGAGAAAACAGCACAAAATCACCTTCGAAGTAATCCTGAAAAACCAAATTTATATATGTTGTACATGTAGGGGTAATCGTGTTACACTGTTCAAGGGAGTCTCAACAACATCTCAAAGTACCGTTTTCTGAGATTGTTCGGCCTTTGTTTTCACCGTGATGGTTGATTAAGTTCTTTAGACCTGCCAGCAATAAAAAAGGTTTGTTCATCGGATCATGGAGGTAAAAGACAGAAGGAGTTATAACTGGATTTAAGAGATTGTTCATTGGATTTGTCGGGGCGACGACGAGAGCGACATGTTTTTTTTGGCGAGTAGATTTTGTTTTCACATATCATCTAAATTGTTTTGTTTCTATATTACTTTACCTTCAGCACAAAACACATCGTTAACACAGGCTTGTAAAACAAAACGTATATTAAAGCGGTAAAACGCACTGGGAAAGTTTTCACCATTGAACTTGACACAGCGCCACCAACGACCGGTTTAACATTAAATGCCATCCACTAAGAAAATAAGAAATAATAATCCAACAAGACGAATCCACTGAGAAATTGATGCTACAATATTGTCCTGTTAAAAAGATTAGCCAGCAATGCCATGTCATTACACCTGTGGAGTAATGCCGAGACCAGGATTCGAACCTGGGTTATTGCGGCCACAACGCAATGTCCTAACCACTAGACGATCACGGCGAGCTAATTATACTGGCTGATCTATTAATGTAGCTCATCCAATGATAATGCAATGGCATGTTAATTGGTTTCTATAGGTGTGAAGATCTCATATGTGAAAATATCGTTCTGTGTTTTTACATGAATTACTGTGGATTTTCCAAAAACAAATGTTTGGCATTTTGTCACACGATTTTATCCTAAACCGATGTTTTGTACCGGGTAAAAGCACTCAAAATGTTATAGATAAAGGTAAAGTTATAACTAAGTTGCACTTTCAAAACAAACGATTGTGATCAAATTTTCACCCTCTTTAATAGGTCGAAATACCGAACGACCATAAACGCCATGTCATCCACATTACCTTTTCAAGAGAGGAACATATAACTGATTTATCATTCATTTTTGTATGTTTTTTTTATAATATCTCGTATATATAGGTCAATGGTCTTTAGTACTGAATAAACCATATGAATAAACATAGGTATATAAATAACCTTCCCCGAGTTCCCTCATACACTCCATTCTTCCGGGTGAGGGCGCTGCTCGTACAACATTCGCGAACTGCTTGGAGTTTGTGTATGGTGGGGTCAAAAATCAATGTGGCGGCTACATTGATGTACGTAAGTTAAACTGAATTGCACCTCAAGCGCTTAAAACCAGTTAATTTGACACTAAACTGTCTAAAATAAATGTGTATATTCATAATTATGATTATTTTTTTCTTGATAATTTAATTCAAGTTCGCATGGCGCTAAGCTTATTAAGTTGAACATGACAAACGTCTGATTGTGCGTAGTGAGGTGATTGACCACAAAATTGAAGGCTGTCTGTAGCAGATGCACTATTGGGTAAAGCGCAAAGACCTATGGGAATGGGATTGAGTACCAGTGTGACGAATGGACCAGTCAACGATAAAGCCTAAGTTCGCGTAAAGACAGGAATATATAAAGTAGTCCTCTATTTTAAAACCATATACAACAAGGTATAAAGCGTGTTAATAGAACTTCGGAAGACTTTATTTGGTTACAACTCGACAAAAAATTTTTCAATTTAGAGCAGGACTTATTTCTATGTACACTATATATTAGTCCATAGTCGTCTAGTATTTTCACTTGGCAAGAGTGCAATCTGTATCAGCTACTAGAATAAGATATTGCCAAATTTGAAAAAAGGAGCAATAATTCTGGCTGGGTATTCCAACGCTAGAACTAAAAATGAACAAGAATTAGTTATGTATAACAATACAGTATATACAGTATCCAATTCTGCCACCTGGTTCAAAAAGAGGGCCGGGCGTCATAAGACATGGCCACTAAGAATCAGTACGGTGAGCTTCTGCTTGATCTTTGTATGGCCACTGAGTTAATCATTCTGAATGATCTTTGTATGGCCACTGAGTTAATCATTCTGAATGGTAAATGTATAGGGGACTGCGGTGGTAAATTTACATGCCACCAAATTAGAGGTAGCAGTACAGTGGATTATACCATATCAAGTAATTATTTATTTGAGAAATTTAACTTTCATGTTCATGTTTTCATTTCATGTTCACCCACCTAACTTATCGCTTTCTGACCCGCTGTCAGATATCATTTCACCTTCAAACTAATGCATCTACAAAGTACAGGGATGCCAAATATGACAATTACAATGATAAACAGAAAAATAACTTTTAGTTATTTATGGAACGATGAATCTAAATTACATTTTAACAGTACCTTGTATTGGTAAACTAATTGATGTTTTTAACAGGAAAGAGTTCAGTGGAAATCAAGAATCAGTTAATGAAGCTAGTTTACTAATCTCAAAAATATATCTGGGGGCAGCTGATAAAAGTCTAAAAAAAATTATGAAGAAAAATATATAAAAAAATAGTATAATAAACAAAAATCCTAAATGGTTTACAAAAGATCTCAATAATATGAAAAAATAAATAAAAAAATATCATCAGTCAGCATCCATAAAATAAACAACATAGAATAACATGCTATAATCTCAAGTGAAATTACAGACGGATCCTAAAAACGTAAGAGAGATTTTAAAAATGACATTATTATTAAACTAGACACAATGAGTAAATCTAACCCAAACATGAAAGACAGATCCTTCTCAACATTATTAGACAGTGTTCTGAAGGCAACACTAATACAAGTTTTAACAACATACTAGGCACAAAGAATACTGTCATGCAAAAATGTCTAGCAAAATACATATATGAATGTTTCAACCTAAGAGAAAACAAATTAAAAAAAAAACAGCTGCCTCACAGATATCTAAATAACTTATCCTTACATTTACTTTATTAATTTGCATTTCTAATCCAAGTTTTTTGTTTTTGTTTTGTTTTGTTTTTTTCTTCTAGTTTATGCTTTTTTTATTCTGAACGTTTCTAACATGGAATGACAACAATGCTTTATTGTACTATGATCATTTTCAGGATACGACTTCAATAAAGACTATTATTATTATTTACTACTAGTAGAACTGCGTGGGTTTTCACCATCACACTTGACCGTACACAGCGCCATCAACGGTCGGTTTGACATAAAATACCACCAACGTTCTTCAAAACAAAAAGAATCAATAATTTACTGAAAAAGTTATGCTTTGGATCATATACCCAAGATAATATCTTCTTTTTAAATCTCGTCTTACCTTAAATATTCTGTTATAATAGTAACCAGTACTGCCATGTCATTACACCTGTGGAGTAATGCCACAACGGCCACAACGCAATGTCCTAACCACTAGACGATTACGGCGAGCTAATTGCACTGGCTGTCAAAGATTATCTCACTTACCTGGTGACAATAAAAACCATAATTTCCCACTTACGATATATGCTGGATCCCATGCATATAGAAGTTTATATGTGTGTGTTCTGGTGTGATCAGAAGACCGAAACAGTTCTGTTGCATTTTATTTTCGTTATAATGTAATTGAAATAAATAAAAACGGTATTTTTCACTTGTTTATTTTTGATAAGTAACCAAGTGATTTACGCATAACTTTGTTAACCGACAGGGTCTTGTAGTTCGAACATATTCGAGTATGCAAATGAGTTATATGCAAAGCAGCTTTGTGCAGTGATGATAAGTAACGCGCATCGAACTGTGCGGAGTTCGGCGCCAGGTCGGTGTAGAAAGAACGCCGACCTGCAGCGTCAATGACTTGTCCCGGGGGGGGGGGTGCATGATACGATTGGTTTAAATATTTATGAGCAATGAAAAACTCGTCTTTTCAGTAAAACTGTGCCAAAATGCCTTTCTACAGCCAACATGGTCGTTATAAATTGACTGATTCTATCGTTACGTTTTATTCTTTAACGTGACCATCGCAAGTTACGAAATTCATGGAGAATGTAGAAGTATGTCGATATTTCAGTCTAGTACTATTGCTCAAAATTGCTCAAAATGTTTTCAATAAATTTTACCAGCGGCAAATTACCAAATTAGTACGCATTTCAAAAAAATCACTGTGTGTGAGCATGCACAGTTTGAAATGAAACAATTTTGTAGGCAATAAAATCACGCGTAGAACCTCAGACAACTAATAAATGTAGTTGTCTGAGGTAGAATTCACTCCAGCAAACAACTAATGGCGTCAAACTGGTTGTCGGTTGAATTGTTTTGCAACAGAGGCTGTATACTTCTATGTGATGTTTCTGTATTTCGTTGAGTATTATTCTGCTGAAAATTCGCTGAAATTATTTCATCTCTTCCTAAAAAGGACGATGGGCTACGGACGACTGACCTTACATCCAAATAGGACGACGCCCTCTCGTGCCCCCTCGCGTGGGAGATTGGTTTCATTTGGCTGGTCCCCGCCTCTACGCGCAAGCTCAATCATGCCCAGCCGGGTCACGTGATCTGACGCACAGTTCAGCGAATGGTTTCATCACCAAACTTGACAATACACAGCGCCAGTATGGACACAGACCTGTTGTATACAGAGCTTGGACTACAACCAGACACTTCAGTTGGAGCGCTAACGAGCGAGTAACTCCGTTTATTTCTCAACGGGAAAACAGAACCAACATGGCGGGGAAAACACAACGAGAGAACAGAGCATGCGTAGCAAAATGTAAAGCGAACACAAGAGGAGGTTAACATGATTGTACATACAATAAACACACATAGTGGCGTAACCACTTATTGTCTTTAACTTACATCATTTTCGAAAAGACTAAAGAAAACGCATGAGGAAAAATGACAGGCAACATGATAATTCAAAATTGTTGTTGGAAAGACACAAAAAATAATCTAAACTGAATACAGACTTAAAAGTCCATGACATAGTCTTTTAGATGTTCCGGAAGCCGGCGGTTACGGCTTGATCGTCTATGTTGAACGGGCTGCATGACTTTTGGATTATCATCAGCCAGGGATGTTGGTGTCTGGTCTCCAGGAGTCAACAATATTGGGTTTATTGAGCCAATACTTTGCGACTCAGTTTCTAAGGGAGTGTCAGTGCAACCTGTTGCCGGTGTTAGATCGGAAGGTATACTTGGTGGTATTGGTGGATGTGTTGGAGATAGTGGAGTGTCGTCTTCGTCCAGATGATATGACATAGGGTTTTGATCGGTGTCTTTCGGAGAAGGTACGATATAACATTCCGACTCTTTGACACGGTATGACGTTTGCCTGAGTTGACTACCGCGGAACTTGCGGATGTTGCGCCATTGGCCATCGATACCAGTCACTAAGTAGCGATCACGGGCACTAGACTTATTGCGGTCACAGTGCAGATAGACGAGGTCCCCAACTTCAAGTTTGGGTGCACTGGTGGTTTTTACTGTAGGAGCTTTTGACTTCTCGCTAGCTTTATGGTTAGCCAAACGTTTCGTGTGTTGGTCTAAAATAAGTTTACGGTCGCTAATTGGAAGCTGGTAATTGGTAAATTGGTCTCTTTGGGTCCACATTTCACGTGCCGATAAGCCACTTGACCGTATGCGAGAGTTAACATGAGCGATTGCTATGGAGAGGGAGAGTGGCGTAATAGTTGCGCACAGTGGATCCTGGCGGAGAATCTCATCCTCAACTTCCTGTATTGCTCTATCTGCGACAGGGTTTTTGTTGCGATTCTTGATGCGGCCGACCTCAATATTCAGACGGTATTTTCGAAGAAGGCTGTCTTTCGATAGGGCTACAAAACCTGGAGCTGGGTCTGTTCGTATAACTGCAGGTGGACCATCAAGGGGGCTCAGGTCAATGCAAAGTCGCAGTAAGGCGTTGCGCAATGTTTCACTGCGTTCGTCTTCTATGAGGCACGCTGTGGTGTATGACGTGACGCATTCTCTGACGACTAGGACTAATTGTCTTTCACGTTTAATTACATCTGCTGCATATAAACTGCCCACAGATTCTGGTGGATCTGAAGTGGATTGCTTAACAATTGTGTGAGGTACTTTGTTAAGTGAGGCACACTGGTGACAAGAGGTGGATACGTGTTGGATTGCCTTGTCCATGTCCAGTGCGAAAAAATAACGATGGAGGACCTGCTTCATTTGGTAACAAGACGGGTGACTGAGACGAATATGAATTGCTGTCAGGAGGCCATCTAACACCTGTCGAGGTACAACAATGCACTCGCGAGGTGGAGCGAATGGATCAGTACGCTTGACTACAAGTAGACCATCTTTGGCAATAGTGACGATGTTGAGGTAGCGTTTGACGTCTTTGATGTTAGTTAGCTTTTTAGATGGACGAGTCCCCTGGGTGAGATGAGAATGTGTGCGTCTTAAATCAGCGCATTCCAACTGGATAGTTTGCCACGCTGCCCTATTGGTGAATGGTAGGCGTTTATTTCCTGATGATATGTCTTCGACGGATGTGTTCATGACAACCGAGTCTTCCACACGTTCTACAAACGAACATATCTGACAGGTAGGGGTGGTACACTCTGCGGCATTGCGGCTGGCAAAGTCTGATGGAATATTGTCCTTGCCCGCCAGATGGCGCACGTTGGCCTGGTAACGACTAACAGAAGAGAGGAATGTTGTTATGCGTGGGCTTGCTGAGAACTCACCCCGACAAAGTTTTTCGTACGCTTGCACACATGGCTTACTGTCGGTAAGAATACACGGTTTATGGTGGGACTGAATGATGTATGGCCCAAAGTGCCTTGTTGCGATGGCAATAGAAAGGGCCTCAATTTCACATGGAAGCCATGTTGCCTGACGGCCTCGAAGCTTGGCACTGAAGAAACCTGCGAGGTGGAGCTTGTCACCACGCGAGACATACATGGTGGACCCAACACTGTGTTTTTTAATGGCTGCATCAGTGACGATCCATATCTGATCTGTGCGTCTGGGGAGTGTGATCGTGTGATTTGATGATAATGCTGCCTGAGCAACACGAAAGGAATCACGGAGCTCATCCGACCATTGAATTTTATCTTGGGATTGTTGTCCAATAGTCGCATCTTCTAGTGGAGCAACAAGAGAAGCACAGCCTGGAAGCACTCTAGCTAGGACCTTATATGCGCCTATAAATGATCGTAGGTTGCGTATCTTTTCCGGTGGAGAACATGACGACAACGTAGAGATACGGTGTTGGCTTGCGCGGATGGTTCCCTCATTCCATACCCAACCGAGAATTGTGACTGTTGCCGGGCAGATGACAGTTTTCGATGGTGACAGTCTTAAGTCATTGGCTGCTAACTTACACAGGAGACGTCTCCAGTTTACAAGAAGGTCCTCGATTGTATTTGCACCGCAGTACAGATCATCTGCGAGTTTGGCAATGCTACCATCCTCAAGCATGTCACCAAGTACGCGACACATTAACTCCTCCAACGCTGTCTCAGAGCCTGGCATTCCCATGGCTGAACGCACGTATACGCGGACACCTTTGAATGGGGTTACAACGCCACAGTATTTTTGTGACTCGTGTGACAGGGGAATCTGGTAGAAGGCCTTAGTGAGATCGGTGGTGATGATATACTTCCATTGTGCAATTTGGCGTAGTGTGCTGTCGATGTCTGGCATGAGGGCGGGTTGTGGCTTACTGTAGCGGCCAACGTCTGCAAAAGCGGTGACAAGACGGAATTCACCGTTTGGTTTTTTGACTAAGAATGAGGGGTTCACATATTCTACATTGACATGTACGTTCTCCGGGCGAGCAAAAACACCGAGCTCTTCAAGTTCGTCAAACTTTTGTTGTAACTCAGCCAACTTGTCACGGGAGTATTGGGGAACACGGCCCTTGCGCTGCGGTGGTTGAACAGGACCCATGTTGACGACTGCTTGAAATGGGCCAGAAGCACCGTTATAACCCTTGATTGCAGTGTTGAAGACATCATTATATTCATGGTGTAATGTTGCGAACTTTGCTTGGTGAGACGGAGAGAGGAGTTGGTCGGGGTCAATTTTAACCGAATCTGAGTAGCTCTTTTCTGGAAGAACTGATTTGTGTGGTGATGTTACATGAAGTGTAGTGTCTATGCTGTCTTTGTTTGTCGGTGGTACGAAGACAGGACATATTTGGCAAAAATGTTCATTGCGTTTCAAATTTTGGGGTGTGTTGGTCTGGTTCGGAATCCGAATTTTACCCGATATGGTTGAATAAATGTTTGGAGCAGGCCATGGCTTGTCAGATGATATGACTGAGAGCGAGCGAGATTCTACTCGTGGTTCAAGTGCAAATGCCTCGCTTGAGTCTTTGATTTCTGTAGGCAAGTCAAGTTCAATGAAATCACCGGGCCAAATTGTTGTTGACTTTGGTGGTGCGCGTAGTATGAGTGTCCGGCGAATGCGATGACTGCCCTTTGGCGATGAACCGTATGTATATGTAGTGTTGTCTCCCACAGTGACTTGGTGCTTGGCTGGACGAACACTTATATCATTGGCCTCCATGAAAGGGGTACCTGCGAGTATTTCAACATCGAGATTCTCGACAACGAGGCCTTCAAACTTGAAATTCGTATCATCGCGACTCACTGCGAATTTGGTCTCACCCACAACTTTTAGGGGAGATGAACCATCTGCTTGGCGTGCTGATTGAGAACTAGACTTTATTGGGACGCCGAGTCGTTTTGCGGTGGCCAGTAGAATCATATTGCCAGTGGCACCACTGTCGATGGTAAGACGTGTAACCTGGTGGCCATAAAATGTATCAATATATGGTGACTGACGAACCTGTATTCTAAGGGCAGTAGGGACGTCCGCAGTGTCAGAGTCACTGAGGTCATCATCGCCCTGTTGAGTGTCCTGGGGAACGTCATCGGTGTAGCCTTGGTTCGCTTTGTCCACTGTACGCCCTCACCGAGGAACTGTGCAAAATTTGAGTCTAATGAGAGTGTGTAGACCAGGTTCTGACGCCAGCTTTCAAACGAAGTAATTGTTTCTGATTTTGACAGACACCACTGCTTGGGCGCCCGTTGTTGGTTGGCCATAATGATTAGTATTGCTTAACGAAATCAACGTCGGTATTATCCAGTCGATATATTGACTGACTGGCTGTACACAATATGCGTGTGTAAAGTCCGTACGTGTATAGCAGGCTTGTGAGTTAACGATGTCCGTATTACCTTTCAATGACGTGAGATCCGAAGGACGCTGCCACCACGCCAGTATGGACACAGACCTGTTGTATACAGAGCTTGGACTACAACCAGACACTTCAGTTGGAGCGCTAACGAGCGAGTAACTCCGTTTATTTCTCAACGGGAAAACAGAACCAACATGGCGGGGAAAACACAACGAGAGAATAGAGCATGCGTAGCAAAATGTAAAGCGAACACAAGAGGGCGTTAACATGATTGTACATACAATAAACACACATAGTGGCGCAGCGCCATCAACGGCCGATTTGACATTAAATGCTAACCACGTTACTCAAAACAAGAAAAATATATTAATGATATTCCACTGAGCACTTTATGCTTTGGATTATTAGAGGAGATCTTTTTTGGGGTTTATGTTTTGATCCGGTCTTACTCTAAACATTCTGTGAAAAACAGTTAGCCAGCGGTGCCATGTCATTACACCTTTGGAATAATAACGATCGCCGCGAGCTAAATGCGTTGGCTGACATCATTTATTGCGCGAGGGCCGTCTGTAGTCTGTTCGCCATCTTTAATCACGACATGCACAGTCATGAGCAGAATCACAATAACCAATCACGATCTTGATTAAGCGTAATCACGACACGCAATCGCGATCACGATTGGTTAATCACAATCATAAACAAACGCGCCGTAAGGTGCACCTGTACCAGATTTACAATTTAAAATCCGGGGGTGTGCTGGAGGAATTTGATATTTGGAAATACTTTTATTTTCACATTCCCGACGACAAGTTTCATAGTTTTCATAGTTTAGTTTTCATATGTGGTAATCCCTAAAATCAGGTCTGTATTCCTGTCGCTGGAATAATGTAAAACACAAGGTTGGAAAATACAAAAACTATCTATAGCATATCACTTTTAAAATTGAAAATTATCTCAACGTAATATGCGCAAGCCTTTCTACATTTTTCTTGATATAACCGGATTTTGGAAATGATATACAGGATATCACACGAAATTGAACTAAAATATTGATAATAGAAATGGAAACAACTTATGAATTCGAAATGAATATTCCTAATATGCCATGTTATTACCCCAACCGGAGTGATGCCGAGTTATTGTGGAAAAGCAGTGACCATAACAAACCGGCTCGTCTTGCATATTAAAATATATGTAACCATCACACTTTGCTGCGGCAAATTGGTCGTGTTCACAGTCAGGCGTTGAGCTTTGTAGATCTTTTGTTTTTATGCACTTATGCGTACTATAAATGAGGGCGCTATGTATCATGATATAGTACATGTATATATTTACATAACGCGTTTTTAACATTTTTACTGATTTTCGATTTCCTCTGACTGAAACAAGGCGTTATCAGAGTTAACCATGTGATACATCGAATAAATGGCACAGCCTTCAAGTTATTCAAGCTATTTTCAAACGTATTACTGACTCGCACAAAACCTATACTATACGACCTAGTAGGTTATCAGCGTAGTTTTCAAAGCTATTTCAAAGTTTGAATGAAACCAGAGCAAACCAATGTGTATGCTGAATGTGTTCGTCGTCACATTATACCAACTCCACAACTAAAACAAACTACCATTTAAAAAATATATATATATTTCAATCTCAATTAATTTATTTATTTATTTCAACTATTCTAAGATGATAATAGATTTACAGATATTCAAGGAACAGCCTGGTATTTACTATTAAAATTTGCATATATTAGTAAAAAAATTATATCCAGACATCGCACTCACAAGCATGGACAGAAAATCAGGGATCTCGATACCATATTTTTTTTACAGGCATCCAGAAAAAAATGTCCTTCATCCTTGCCTGAATTGTGGTTGTAACAAAAGTTATTTTACTTTTGAAAACACAGACCTCAACTAGAACTTGTCATGAACGGTAGCACGTAACGGAACTAACTGTATGGCCGGAACAATGGGTCAACAGTTATAGCGCCATCAGTCGGTTTCTGTGCGAGAATTTATTGTGATCCGGAGAATGAAAGCGCCCTCAACGACAGTGACGATAAATCCTACCCTAATAGATAATGATTTTCCGTTTACTGCGAGATCTTGCGCAATGCTTGAAAGACGCAGATCAAACGTCCACCGCAAAAATCTAACGATTTGATTTTGAACTTTTTTTTGTATAGTTCAATGTCTGAATTCCTATCATTCAGGAAAGAATGTGGCCTTGAGATCCCACTAATTCATCCAAACTGACCATCATGACCATCATAAAATGTGAATCGCACATTATTAGACGCGGAAATACCAGAAAAATAGTTTCGTGTTTGTCGAATCCCATGCAATTTTTCGAGCCACTACGGCGCTTTGTCACTGTTTTTACGCTCGATTTCACGTATTATAACGCGGGATCTCGCAGTGAACGGGCGAAAAATAAATGGTCTATTAATATATACAGTTATGATTAATAATAAGAATTCCAATTAGGTTTATGTGCCAAATCACGTCATGTGACCGCATATATCAAACTATGGTGTATGGGTGTCTGAGTAAATATATATACGATTAGTGTTTTCACTTTTAAAATATATAAGTTAATTATTTATATTTCACACTAATTCGACCATATTTGTGGTGCTTTTCTCGTGTTTTTGTTTTTAGAGTGCTTCCAAATATTTGTGATATTAACTCAAACATGGTATCCAATTATTTGAATTATGTTCAGAAAGAATTTATAAATGACATTGGTTCATTTGACTATTTTCGAAACACCATAAGTCTGCATACCCCAGCTGCCTCTGTCTGTTAACGCTTCACTAACGAAAAATAGACTGCGGCCGTGAATAAATAATTTACTCATTAAAAATGTGACCAATCAATGCGCCAAATGTTCGTTTAGCAAATGAGTTTTAGACTATTTTTCGGTGTAGCGAAGCGGAGAAAACAGAAAGATCTAGAGTGGATTTGTGTCAATTTTTCACAACTCAATTTGGGATGGTAATCCTAGCAAAGACATGTATTTTTTTTTTCAAAAACGGGGTAGTTGGTGGGATTTTCTGTTTGTTTGACTTCGTACAAAATGTGCAGGTTTCACTAATTTGTCAACAGGGGCGCTGTGTAATTGTGAAATCAGTGACCAGACACCAGTTTTACCTCTAACTGACTGAGATAAGTTTATTAGAACAGAAGCAAATCGACCAAATGAAAACTATTTGCAAAATCAACTGATGTAGTCAAAAAAACTCACTCAAACTCGGCCATATGACAAATATACCCGTGCAAGATTTTATTAGAATACATCATACACACGCATGCGCACACATAAGTCTTTGTGGCGGACTGACACACCTACACTATGTGCATAGTTTGGGAACAGTGTGACGTAGCCTGCACGCATGCGTAAGCATCATTGACGTCACGAATGAGTACGGCTTTCAAAAGACACATTATGACACACATGTAGACCTTTACAATATTTTTAAGGTTTATGATTAGGATAAAACCGGAAACAGACACTATTGGTGTTATGATAGCAAGCAATCGTGAATTACCTGCGTCATTTGAAATTATGTCATTCGCACGTCTTTCAGTTTAGTGTTGCACACGTCTTGTGTAAGGGGGTGTGCCAGGGAGGGGACGGAACAAATGCGTTTGTTTAGAGCTTCCGTCAGCTTTCCGTGTCAGGCTCAGGTGGCAGTTTGAAACACTACTTCCGGTCGCGTCGGTCGTTGGGGGTGAGAAATCAACGTTTCGATCAACTACCGCGGCTGTCGTTACTATGTGTAAATTGATTTATTCATCTTTATTTGAAAAGTGAGAAGTGGGCTGGAGAATTTCTGTGAAGCAAAAAAAAAAATGTCTGGATAAAAATTTACAAATTTTTACGATAATTGTAAAAAAATAGGGAAATGAGAATTGTTGTCGGACAATTATGAGTAAAATATTCTGACAAAATTTCAGTAGCGTCTGTATTTGAGAAATCATCAGTAGCTCCTGTATTTGAGAAATCATCAGTCAGTTACGAAATAACTGATTAGTTAACAGTGTGTATTCGTATCATTGTGTACGGACTCTGACGACACAGCGAAAATGAAGTTACGACTTGAAGCTAATTTCGATAAAAATAAAATAAAAAACCAACGCTGCCATGTCATTACACCATCATTACACACGCACTCCGCTTTGCAAGCCTGAACTTGAAGTGCTCCACCCTTCTTATGTCTACTGTTCCCGGCATTGTGATTATGTTGTCTCCCCCGGTGTCTTGCTATTGAAGTGCTGGCCGTAAATCATAGAGTAATTTTCGCCACAGAAATCGTTTTCAATGTTTTACAGGGTTATGTAGCTATCCTTTTACATTTGTATATGGCATTAACTAGGCCTCGCAGTCGCGCCCGTTTGAATGAATCGTAGCCATTGGATTAGCCTTGCTGTTCACCGTTGATTCTTTGTTCCCAGGTATGAATTGTGAACTTGGGTCTACCGATCATGAGTCCGATGCAACAGCAACTAAAATACCGGAGATCGGTTGAAAAATGAATAATTTAGTTTCTGACTGCAAAATGGTGCTCACCGCTCCCATGAGTCAACATATAACTGCGACAACTAACAGTTAACGTCCAACTGTATGGAATCCCCATGTGACTTATATTTATTCCTTTTCGCTGTAGTTACGGTGCATGGTCAGTTATAAGCTGCAACTGTCAGTATCATCACACATTGCTGAAAGCTTCATTGACAAATCGAATGTCTGTTTGAAATGAAACCAAGAATATGAGGTAATAAATAACAACACAATCGATGCATAGAGAAATAAATCAGCTACTTATATCCAAATTTATTTCTGTGAGAACGTAAAATTTGTGCACAAATCTTCAATAAAAAAATTCTAAAACTTGTTCATTTCCCGCAAAATATGTTTTTTCTGACGCATATACCGCGGCAGTAACGATGTATTTTATCATAGAGCAATGAAAAAAATGCGCCAATCGAAAAAACAAATTCCTTTAACGTACTATACATTCAGTGAGACTATCACACAAACATACGTTACATCACGTGACGCGTATGAATGGTGTCAACATTTGAAGTTCGAATGCAGAGAATTCGAAAATAGACGCAGTTACTAAATAACCATGAAAAGTTGACAAAGACAAAACCGGAAAAAAGTCGCCTTGGTATGCACAATTTTGGTCGAAAATTAACATAATTTCAATATTAGTACAAGAAGCAAAGACACTAGAAAGACACTTTTATAGTGTCTTTGCAAGAACGTACGTTCTCATAGCATATACCATCAGGGATTTCATAAAACGCGCATTCGAATTTCATTGTTTTTTCATGCATTTTGTACCACGTGTCTTGAATTTGCCAATGGGCGTTCTTCAACAAATTGACCACGTGAATTTACATGTCGACAATTTCATTGGTCAAAATTCACCGTGACGACAATCGTGGTACAAATCAGTTACGCCACTTGATGAAAATTCGTACTGTAAACCATTTAATTTTTTTATTTTCAGGAATTTAGAAACCCCAGAGAAATTTCCACTGCTACACATTTCCGTGGCATTTATCTCTCGCGAAATTGAAGCAATATTCACCGCGTTTTAATTTCAAACAAATTGGTAGTATGAAAAATATCAAAATTATAGTGAAATGAAATGATTTTGCAGTAACTACTATTATTTACGTTCGCGTATGCTCACAATGAAGCGCTTGAAGAGAAGGCCATTTATCGACCGGCGTCCGCAACAGATGGAGAAACGAAATACGGAATAACTAACTTACATACGCATGAGAAACGACGTTAAATATCTCGAACTTAAATTACTTCATGATGAAATCTGCAGTTACAGTAACAACCAAATTACTTTTATTCGTCATCCAGCTCGGTGACGTTCCGGAGGCCTGATGATAAGATAAGTATTTCGTAAAGCGCCATCATCTCCAATTATTTAACGCAGTTCAACCGTCAAAAATGGGAGAATTACTACTTTCATCGGATTTAACAGCATCTGCATCTGTTTAAGAGTTTTGGGGATCTTCACTCTCGTATCTTACTGTACTAGTTCACATTTCGACGAGAAGAAAAAATGTGCGATTTTAAGGAGACCCTACTTCACCGTGTACGTAATTACCCTGCTATAAAGTCCTCTGCAGTAATACATGTAGTACGAATGAAACAAGGAGACGGCATTAGCGATATTTCTTTGTTAGTGTTAAGTAGGGCCCAGGTTCGAGGTCACTTATTTCTAAACGTATCAGAAACTTGAAGCTATACACATCGTGTTATGTATTTTAGTTAGTTCTAAATAATAATTTTATGTAATTGATTGTTTCAGCTCAATATCTTAAATAATATTTTTGTTTTGCTTGAAAGTGTGCGTTTTTTTCTTGTATTTTCACAGTCAGAATTACGTTGGTCTAGCAAATTTGGAAACAGGTTGTGTCCTAAGGCTGACCTTTATTGTGTGCCCCTCTCTTCTTCCAATAAGAACTAAATAGGCAAAATTACAAGTTATGAATCAATTATCGATTTTTTTTTCATATCAGGATTAATTTATTGTATGTAGGCATTTAACTGCTATACGCTCGTATGTGAATACATGAAATGCTTATTTCTTTCACCTGAGTCCAACCAAGCGAAAATAACCGTAGCGCTTGCTATTTATACAACAAAATGTCACAAATCACGCAATGAAATATTACATGTACACACGCCGTTCTCAGACTAGTTTTTCTCATTTCTAAGCGTAGTAATTCCAGATCAGACGTAGTACCACTTTTGAGCTAATATCAGCACACGTTTTTTAGAATTATTACTGAAACCATATTAGACGTTAACGCGGGTCCCATGCCGAATTTGTAGATGCACAATAAAGGAGGGTTTTAACAGTAATTGTTGGAATCATCGTACCGTCAGACCCTCCCCAAGTCATAAACATACGCCATTACAGATATGTCAAATGTTGAGAGATGGTTCAGTTATATACATTTGTAGCTGGGAATGGTAATTAAGCCGTTATACGTTGTCTTCCCAACTATGAGCAATGCATATACGTGTAATAACGACGAGACCTCCTCCCCATTCTGTTGATGGGTTACAGTACAGTGTATCCCATAATACACGAGGGAGGGGGGTGTATTGGAGCGGTCATATCTAAATACAGTCAGTGCGTCTCTGAGGGGATGTAAATGGTTTTACCGTTATAAACTGTTGACTGGGAGATTGTATATATACTGTTCATATTGTTTTATCTTTCACTTCATGGTGTGGCTGATGTCACGTGATATATGTTGGCTTTTCTCCGTAAAATTAGTGAGAGACTTTCCAAACTGCTCTCTGTGAATATTTTTCAGTCCCCTGAGTTTATATATTTTAATTAGACGCTCAACTCTAATCAACTCCACGTCCTATCTTTGTTTACGCCTGCGCAGCTAAAACGTTTGTCTGAAACTGGAGGTCAGTGTCCGGATCCAAATAACAGCGCCCTCACAATGATTCAATGTCCCTTAGAACGGTAAGTGTCGGGGGTATTCCGTAGTTGACAGCTGGCCATCCACTCCACACAATTGAACATGTGAGTAAGTGGTCGTCATTAGAATAGCGTTGAATTGGCGGGTAATCGGCGAACAGTGAAAAGTAGGCTGGCCACTAATATTGGAATCATTGTCCGCGCGACGTGACAGCCCGGATTGACTGAGAGGCTTTGAGGTAAAGACATGGAAGAGATAAACTGACATAGAAATGCCCGTCGAGATGGCTTGTTAGTTGATTGACTGATTCAACTCACTGACAAGTCGCCTTAATAAAGGGTAAACGCCGTGTACATTGAAGTCTCTTTCAGCGACACTTGGAAGGTGGTCCAGTTAGTCTTTGTGATATGAGACAACGAGGATACAAAGGAGGTACTATAGGAGAGAGCCACCCTGTCACGAGGGTGGTCGGACTCGACTGACCAACAAACAATCGCGTATAGACCCACTGTGCCACCTTCAACTACTGGTACATATAAAGTTTGGTAATTTTAATTCTGGTTTCAATGGGATATTTGTTTATCGATTCTTACGTTTTTAAATTTAACGCAAAAAAGTTGTTATG
This sequence comes from Saccoglossus kowalevskii, assembly GCF_978046115.1. Lineage (NCBI taxonomy): Eukaryota > Metazoa > Hemichordata > Enteropneusta > Harrimaniidae > Saccoglossus > Saccoglossus kowalevskii. The sequence continues at coordinate 9,698,715 of NC_140650.1, read as the reverse complement.
ACAACTGATGTAAGACGATTTTTTTTATAAATATAGTTTTTGTCATTTTCCTTGTGTAATTTTGTTTTCCAGAGCCCTCTTCAGAGGGTTTCTAGTGCCTATTACCCTCGGCTATTACATTGACATAAAATATCTCGATGAAATATCTGAGTAAACTTTTTTTATTTATGACATCATGGTAATTACGGTAATAATGTCACTTGTTGGCCACCGTACATAATAGTATTTTATGATAATATGAAAAACTTGAACGTACTTTCTGTACTTTAGTACAACGTCATTTTTGTTTGATTACCCGACGTTTTTAGGTTCATGTGCTGCAAGTTACAGAGCACATTTTCGGTATTAAAACCGCGAAACTACCCGTTTTTACGTAATCTGGGAAGTTCGAATTACTAGACGATGTACAAATTAATAACTGAAACATCCAAGAACCAACACATACCAACAATTATATCTCAAAATAATAATAATACGTAATTTATAAAGCGCAAATATTCAAAACAAAGTAATGTTTAATGGCGCTGAACATAGATATGATTAGTTGTTAAAAGCTTTCCTAAAAAGATGAGTCTCAAGTTGAGTTTTGAAACTGTTTAATGTTGGTGACTTGCGTAGTTCAAGTGGTGTTCCAAAGACGCGGTGCAGCACACGAGGAAGAACATTTGCCAAATGATTCTGATTTATATCTTGGTTTATGTGAGAGTTCCTTGTATGTTGAACGAAGTTCGCGAGTTGAAGATCTAAAGTGAATTAAGTCTGATATATAACAAGGTGACATGTCATTCAGTGCTTTGTAGGTATTTAGTAGCATCTTGTATTCAATTCTGAGTTTCACCAGTAGCCAATGCAATTCTTGTAGAACCGGTGTAATGTGTTCACATTCCTTTGTGTGTGTCACAATTCTTGCTGCTGTGTTCTGCACATGTTGTAGTGGCTTTGTAATGTTCTCTGGTAATCCGAATAGAAGTGAATTGCCGTAGTCAAGTTATGAAAATATTAATGCATGAATAATTATTGTACATGTATTTTTGAAGAGGAAGCGTCGTATGTGACCAATTTTACGTAGGTGAAAGTATATAGACCGACATGTTGCAGATATGTGCTTCTTGAAGCTGTGTTGATGATGATGATCAAAGATGACCCCGAAAAGTGAATATTCGTGGTATATTTTAAGTCTAACCGGACCGGAAGTGGGAATTTATTAAACATAGTTTAGTATAAGATAGTAAATAGAATTACACGCCAAAGGCCACCGGCCAGCGCGCACGAATTTCTTGTTATATCAATGTATTTCCCACGCGCTGTAAACTAATTAGTTGGCATACAGACTAGAAAACGCCCGGCACCTCAACCCGCTCAACTTTCAATAGATATGAATTGTGTATTTTGATAATTTGTTTATTTCTGCTTGAAAATTGTGACGGGGGAAGGGGGTGTCTTCAATTGCTTTTTTGGAGTTGTTTGGTTCCCCAATCACATCAGTACATTTACAATTACGTCAGGGTCAGCGTCATTGTGAAACTCACTGAGCATGCGCAAAGCGACGCCACGAGAAACCAACAAGTGATCACGATAAGTGACGGTAAGATATTTTGTGTGCATTCTCGCTGTGAATTCATAATCTCCAGATAAGGTATTTTCAACTTAAGGCGCGGTAGTCGTCGCGCTGCGCATGTGCGAGATATATGGGTCCCATATATACAAAGATGGCGACTTTGACTATTGCGCAGATCAACGAGTACAAACTGACACGTTTCCGAGCTTTAATTATGTAATTTTCATGTGATTGCAAGGTATCGAAGGAGTCACAGGCGGTAATCAGTGCAAGTCCAGCCCAAGTCAAATCTCATACTTGTGATTTCCATTTGAAGAGCGCATTGGATTGTGGGAAAATCAATGTTTATCAACACAAATGTCGAACATGCGCAGCGCGACGACTACCGCGCTTTAATGTAAAACCTGTGCATTAACTCCATCGTCCGTCAATGACGTCCGTGAATTCATACAGTCACACATGTTACAACCCAATGCGAGGCTCAATTTCGTCAATTTAATAAGATATGAAAATATACAGATATTTCTTCCAGGAAAATAATTTATAATAAATAAATAACCGACCGGAAGTGGAAAATCACATTTACTTTTCTTGTAGCCTTTTGAAAGATTTTAACTTGACGTTCAGACGAGCGTCCATTCTGAAAGTTCAGCATTACAGACTATCGGTGAACTTGAAGTCATAACGTGCAAATAATATCGTGGCAAAAATGGGTGTGGTGATTCTAGTTTTGACCATTATGATCTATGGCTTGGTCAGCAATGTCCTAACCAGAATAAAAAAATATACGGATAAATAAAGAAGAAAACAAAATGGCCGCCACTTCCGCTGTCACGGTCCGACCAATCAAATCACGCGGTCTTGAAATATAAAATTTGTGTAAAACCTATCTCTAATTACGTTTGCGTGTTTAAAATATACATACACGTCATTGAAATTGACAACGCATAAATATCTGGCAATATAAAAACAAGAAATGTAGAAAAAAAATGTCCCAGCATTGTATCTTCCAACAAATATTTTAACAGTTCCTTGTTTATCAATGTTGTATTCGTTTAACATGCGATGACTAGTTCTTTGGTTTAATCAACCTGAAAGTGTAAAACTTTCGATACACAGTGTCGTCGGTACCACTTTAGTCAAATGAGTTCTCTAAGCGTGGCGATAACTTTAAAGGTACCGACGGATTTCAGCAGCGTTCCAGCAACACGAAATACACAAATCCATACAGCGTATTGTCATGCCAACGAGCTAAACGTAAGACATTCGTGCCATGGGCCCATACTGTAATATTTCTAATATATTTCTCGTGGCCATGCTTTCGGCATTCCGTTGTTGGCTTTCCACTTCTTTACATTTTTCACGTTTGAATTTCGTTCGTCTGTTTTGAAACCAGACTTTAACCTGCAAGAAAGGAAAAGACAAGGCAATGAGTTTGCTGTCGTTATGATGTTATCGGAGTTCGTCGAAATTTCAGCGCCATGTCCAACGTTCAAGTCGGACCTTCGATTTGTTTGAGATACAGTCCATCGATATAGGGTTGTACCTGAGTACAAACACAAGCAATGTTGAAATTTGACAGGATTAACGAGATAATAAAATTGCGTCTTGACACTGAGTGTTCATAGTCTAGCTATACAAATAAATGAAACAACAACATCAGGAATTACTAAAAAAAGGACACAATGTTACAAATAAACTGAAGTCATTATTGTATTTACTTTTAATTACAATGACGTTTTCAGTTTCCAGAATACTGTAACAAACGCGCAAAGTGGTAAAACGGAGATCGAGGCGAACGTCACGTGGCGTGGTGCAGTATTAGTTGTAACAAGTGTATTTCAAATGAGTGGGGCCCTGCATGGATGTATTTACTTTATATGAACAATGACAACATATGACTATTCACAATACAAACATGATTATAGTAGAGACACGACCGTAAGACATCAACCGTCCAGATGGTTTAGCGCTGACTCGCTTAGTATGATGGGGGGGGGGGGGGCAAGGGGGGTTAGCTGGTACAGGTTACAGGAAATAAAAAATGCATTTTACGTTTTTACAGGAAATAAAAAAGAATATTCCAATTACAGTAAAAAATAGTTTTAGTCCACTTTACAGATAAAGCAAATTTCTAATTACATTTTTATAATATACTAGATAATCTGTGTTTAAGAATCAAAACTGGAAATTGCGTACGAATTACATTTAATGTTGAAAATGCTACATACGCTTACAAAAAATAAGATCTTCGCACAAATTACGGACGAATAAAATAGATCATTACATTTTACACCTTGTCCATGTCTACGAATTTACGTTTTTAATTTATTTGAATTACATTATTACGAAGATAAAAAAATGTTTACAGCATACGAAAACACCCCTTGCCGACCCTCTAGTACAATAGTACAACGAAATACACTAAACAACTTCACGGCATTAAATCGACTCTGCGAATTTTAAGTTACAGAAATAAAAAGTGTGTATGTGCAATCTGAGGAAAGATTTTCGATCATTTGATGATCACAACGAACAATTATGTACATTTCATTTGAACGTCAGAAATGCACCACTTTGAAGTTAAATATTAATAATATGACTAAATATCATGTGCTGTGTTTAAAAAGTTTGTTGTTCTGTCAGAAATGCGCAACTAACTGGACATATCAATACGCATAATAATGCGCGTTCTGCAACCACAATCGTGGCTCACAAGGAATTAATAATACCGTATCACAATAACGTGTGTGAACATTTCAAAATTGCAGCGGAAAATTTTCAGAAATCTATTCTGAAATTCTGATGCAGTGTTTCTGAAATTTGTCTGTATAAATTTTTGATCTTAAAGTTTTCATTCTGAATGTCTTGGAACGTATTATTGCCAAACCGGTACATATGTTGTTATTCGTCCTGTCTTAGTCACGTCAGTGTACATAAACTACATTCTGGTCGGTACATTAAACGCAGAAATACAGTTTTAAGTTCGGTAAAAACAAAAATAGTGAATCGTGGTCTATAGTGAACAATCTGCGCAAAACTGGACATTTATGATGAATCCGAAATAAATTGTTCAGTCTCTTTTGCTGTTAGATCACAGTTAGTCACAAAACATTGAAACTAGAATCTTTAAAGTGATTACTCCTGTCAAGTTTCCCACCCCTCCTCGTTTATCAAAATAAGTCCCGGAATGTATTTCTGTAATGTATTTCTAGTACGAGAGTAATACTAACAGAAACTACCTTGACCCTGTTGACATGTGAACGTGACAGCTGTTCGTTGCAAATGTGGGTGTGTGTTTTGTCCCAGCAAAGAAACGCTGGTATAAACAGGAAGTTACCCCGGCTCTTCATTTAAACGCTGGACGATACAGGCATTATTGACAGATCGATTCAGAAACTACCACGTTTCAATTTTTTAATTTAATTACATGTGCTCGTTTACAATTCAAAATGGCGGTCGTCGCAAATTGGGTATTTCCATGGAAACGAACACCGTTTTTTGTAGCCGCAAAACATTAATAATTTGTAGTGTACTTTTTTTTTCAAAGTTGTTTTCAGTCACCATTTGAATGGGTCACATCCTGATAGACATGATTATTAGATTATTATAGAAACGATGACGTTGCAGAAGTGTATGTTCTCACACTAACACTGTAAAATAGATAATGCTTCAATTCCAAATTGTTGTCAACGTCCTCGGGTTTATTCACCCATCTTTAATTGTTGCGAATTTGATTGTACAATTTGTTTTGATATGTCACAATGAGGTAAAAAATCGTGCACCGCAAAGTCCGCTCCCAGGACCTCCATAATAAGGTGTATTTGTGTCTAATGCTTGATTTTACTTTCATTTATATCATTTCATTGTTTGCGTCACTTTCGATACGTCATAATCTTTGGATACGTTTGACCGGGAATAACCTCTCTTCCATCCCGCCGATAGTCGCGCACGTCACGGTGACAACATTATTGTTGCCATGCCGCAATGTTATACAAAATGATGGAAGCACGTCCGTTGCCGGCTGTTCTGGCGAGGCGTCCTTCGCCTGCCTTCTTACAAGCGCACTCACATACGCTGACGACGCTATGAGCGTATCTCAGCACTTTTCAAGTCCCACCACCTGTGGAAGCAACAATGCGACTGAAAGAGTCTAGCCACATATGGAACAACATCTGGCTTCGTAGGAATACTTCAGAATCCCGCTTATTATTGTGTAACTCGGCTAATACATGTATATGTGACTCAATCCTCGTTCCACGACGACGGGACAATGATTTGTCAAAAATTACGTTGTTAAGTTGAAAAGAGGAACATTCATTAATACTGTATAGTTGTTAAAAACAGTTTAGCCAAACCGAGGACGGATACTATTAAATACAATAAAACCGCAAACACAAGTATTAAGTTTGCTGACGGGAACCAATCGTATGAAGCACTCCATCCCCGTTTCTCTTGAGTCGGATCCTCACGCGCATGCCGAGTGGCCCTAAGATAATAACAAACATTACAAGTATATGGTATATGAATTTGTTTTTACATCAAAGAAATCAAATCAAAGAATTCCAACTGCTAACGCTAAAATAGCGGAACAAGCGCAAACATTTTTAATGGCTGTTTTTTCTATTTATTTATTTATTTATTTATTTATTTATTTTGAATAACAACGAGAAATCTGAAACATCACTCGAAATATAATACAACTGTATCGTGTACGTGGACGTGGAAGGGGACGTGAATGAAACCCTTGTGTTAAATCACAACCTTCGTCCAAGCGCATAACGCATACAGCCTTTAGAGTATATGCAGAGTGAATTCGTTATCCACTTAAGGGCTTCAGAGCAGATTTCGATTGTTAAGTATCTCAAGTTTGAAAGTAGGCGCTTCCCCCTAAAAATCTATTAAAGTTTACCAATTTGAAACATGTCTCATATACGCGTATTGTAGTCTACTGGGCGCCCTCTATGTCACAATGATAATAATAATAGCATGAAAACTCAAGAACAATTCGAACTGAGCATGGAAACCATAAACTTGTTGAACAGATTGCGCAATGTGAGTAGAAGCCAACATAGGGCAGTGACAATAACCACACACATCAGAAAAGATCTCTACAATAACTAAAATACTATTAAATCATAATCCGTTAATTAGTAACCATGTAAGTAGATGGTAATTCAATTAGTGTCCATTGTTAGACTATCGGCTTGCCCTCCCACTAGGTGAAGAGGCGGAGGTTTACGATTGTAATGATTGTACAACGCTCAGTCACACACTGGTTACAGCAAACACTGCTGACAATGACAAACTAACATCATCGCTAATCAGCCAAGGTTGCTACATTGCTTTGTTGTGCTATTATGAAGTGTGTGACTACAAACTCAGTCAGTATCTCGCTGTGCATGTTTTTTTCTGTGGATTCCGACAATTTGTTTTGGTACGACAGCCATATTCCCGACTATCATTATACTGCTTTACATTCAGTAGCTAAAGATACTGGCAATGAAAAAATGAATGAAATGCTGCAAAACACGTCTTTTTAGCTAGCATGTCATTTTAGCTAATTTAGCTAACCTATAATTTCGCTAATTCAAGATTTTCACAATGAGATTATTGGCATTTTAGCTAAAATAAGATTTTGAGTCAAATTCGCTAAAATGGCTTGCAGCTATTTCAATGTGTTTTACAGTAAAATGTTTACTGCGTCTTTATTATCATGCCGTTGACATTATATTTGTTTCGATATATCCAAAGATTAATTGATTTGTCTGTTATGCCTACTCTTACACATATCAGTGTGTTTGCACGAACATCGTGATTTAATGGCAGGTGTGACTTTAAACTGGAGTGCATTTCAGGTTAAATCCCCGAGTTCCTTGAAATGCAACATGTTGTTTTGTTTGCTTGTTTGTTTCAAGTCAGACTACTCCTATTTCCACCTACAATGTTTGGTAAAAAGTTAAATTATCGGAATAAAAAATAATAAATAAACATAGACAGCTAGAAGTCCGTCCGTTCTATATTCCCTTCAACGACAGAAAAACACAGTTCTACAACTAATGACTGACTAGAGTTGACAGAATTTATAAACAATGATGTCAATATAATAAAAATGAGTAACACCGGATTCTTTCAAAATATATATAAATTATTTTTCCCAGCCAATGTATAAAAAGTTAACTAGCATATAATGATATTTACATTATTAAAAAAATATTTGTATATGTACAAAATGATTAGAGGATCATTTCAAGTTGGTTCGACAAAGTATTTTTTACAAGACATATATTAAAGTGTCTATATTTGGTGGTTAAATGAATCATTGTTTAATCATGGAGCTCGACATAAATATATTATCATAATTCACTGCAAGTGCACACGTTGATCTTATTGGTAATAAGCACTAGTAAATTGTCGAGAACTTGTCGTAATTGCATATAGTAATTTTACCATAAAAGATTATTTATTTATTTATTTATTTATTTATTTATTTCTTTATTTGTTTGTTTGTTTGTTTGTTTGTTTATTTATATATTTATTTATTTAGAAGGGTTGTTACTCTACGTCACAGCGCTGGAAGTGGTCACTGATATCATCTTTACCGTTCTCAATGTTGCCATACTGTTGTTAGCAGAAACTAACACCCAACTATAATGATTGGTCATTGAATACTTTGTCAATTTCCATTTCCTCTGATCGGTAACAATGTCCGTGATCAAGACTGAATGTAGCTAAAACTCTTCTATATACATTAGGAACAATGGCACTCATGAAAAGTGATCAACAGGAACACGTGTCTATGTGAAATCTTTAGACAAGGGCACACGGCGCTCACTACGTTGTACGAAGTTCGATATTATTTCAAATCCGCGATTGTAACAGTCCGGTTTAAAAACAAATAATTGGGTGAAAAATATGTCTCCTGTCAATCAAAACGTGTCTGTCGCCTCGCTCGTGAGTGGCGGCGCCGGAAAGAGTATTTTAAAGCGTCGCCGGGCTTTGATTGTAATTATCGAACGATAGCTTTGTTCATACTTGACGTAGTTGGATAAACAGTATATTTTTCCTGAAGAGAAATGGTCAACTCGGCGTGACGGGACATCCGTAAGTGGTGTTGGTGTAATCATTCAGCCCAAAAAAGAAAACGAGCAGTAAACTGTATAACTGTATGACGGGACCACGTGTCGTTGAAATTAACGCATCTCGTGTTGTTGAATACATTTATGGCTGGATCTGAGAGGGGAGACTGAATCGGTTTGCGCTGTAGTTTTACGATTTTTTCATAATAGCGGTTTGTGACCCGTTAATTTTAAATTATTCTTATTGTTTACGATAGTAGTAGATGGGCGTATACCAGTTAAGTCAGGGCAATGACCGCAAGTTCAATACTTATACCTTATGGCGACGAGGGGCTCACGGTTACTCCGCCGGTAAAGGGGTGCGATGTGCGACCTTTGCTAAACTCTAATTTTTGTATTTTTGATATATCATGTTATGAAGATGAAGTGAATGAATTAAAATTATGGGTAACCCGAACTCAGTCAGGAGAAAATCTACAAATTTGAGTGGAGATAGCATGTTTTGTTTGTTTTAAGGCATTTTACCAAAATTATTTCCTATCGCAAGGATGTATCTTAATATTTCAAAATTTTGCTCGGCGTCAAAGTACAACTTGAAGCCACAGCTAAAATGGCATATTACAACCCCCCTCCACCCCAATCTCACATACTGTTGACTAATACTAAAACAGTCAATTGCAGACAGACTTTGACATAACATATTGTGTAATGCGCATTAAAATACATTGTAGCTTCATTATAACGAACTCTTTGGGGACGTACAATTAGTTTGTTATAGTGAAATGTTCACTATAATGAAGCACATAATACATTGGGTTTGTTGTGAGCGGGAGACATGCTATGTGTTCATTATATCGGGAAATTCATTATAAAGGTGTTCATTATATTGAGGTTACAGTGTATGCTGAAATATTCTACATTAAGATTAAAATGATTAAAGCCTGAGTTTTGTAAATGGAGATTTATCAAGTTATCATACTTTAAATTGATCACGCAAAGATGAGTGCTGCCACGGTCGGCTAACCAGCTTGAAAGACAGACATACGCACGATAAATCGACCACGGTCAATAAAATTTGCTTTTTTTTAGTTGTGTGAGATTTTTCAATATTTGTCTGACAGTATATTCATAAAGAAGCCGAGGTTGTAAGTTCACAACGTGCATCTATTTGAATGTTGTTCTTTGTAGCGAGAATATACTGATAAGGTAGTGATTGCGTTGATATTCCTACTTCGAATTAAGACATCACATGTTTGAAGCACATTTACTTTCAATTTCAAGGTTTCAGTTTGTATTCTTGATTGAGAATGATTGTCAACAACTTAGCTGCTTAATTAAATAAATAAACATATGACATCACGTATTCACTCACTAATAAAAAAAAATAGTTTTTCATGTAGTAATTCGAAAATCAAAAAAATATCACATATCACGTTTCTATACTTCTATTCCATAAGCGAAACCCCCTACCTAATTCCGAAATTTACCTTGGGTTATATTTACATTTAGTATTTAACGGGCTATTCTTTATAACACGGTTTGTGGTAAAAACAATGTATATACTATAGTAGTTGAACATCTCAACTTATAATCGGTCATCACTGGAACTAAAACGGATGCGTGTTGAAGATAAACAAATCAAGACACTAAGAACACCGAGCATACAAGTTTTATATTTACATCAACTCTATATATTCACGATGACATGTGATTGTGGTAGAGCGACGCGGAATTTATTTAAAATGTTGAATGGTTCCAACATAGCTGGCAATTAACTTGGACTAAAAAATAAATAAATCAAATGTAATTTTTTATATGTTTTACCAAAAAGTAAAACCAGTCGAGTGTTATGTTGTAGTACGTATAGGGAAAATGCACGTGTAACTTCCTTATAATATTCCAAGACACCCAAAGACGGACAACAACCCATAATTCCGACACCTCAAAGTTCCCTTGGTAATTTAAGTTATGTGTTCTGTTTAACTGGCGATACACATTGAATAAAAAACCGTCTTACCTGTGTCTCCGATAGATGTAAACACGTCGCAAGTTCAGCCCGATCTCGCCCGACCATATATTGGTTGCGTTGAAATTCACGTTCAAGTCTGTATAATTGCTGTGGTGAGAAGCTCGTCCTGGCCCGCTTCGGTCGATCAAGATCCAGGGCTTTTGGAAACACCATCTCTCGTTCACAGCCGCTGGAATCTGATGCAGTAGAAAAAAAAAACAGATTTAAGTTGTCGGGACTATTCGTTCAGCGTCAGTTGAAGTTCAAGTATCAATAATAAAATTTGTTACAGTTCAATTAAATATATATTTTATGATTACATTTGAAAATAACATTTTTTTCCCATTTCATAGGATGGAATAATATCTTTGGGAAGAGATTTGGCAAAAATTCGTAAAGCATTTAGTTGTCTAGTTGTGTTGAAATATTTTGAATTCAAATTAACAAAGAATATATATATATAAATGCATTTATAAATTTTTAAGACAGCCAAAAATAACAACAAATAACTTGATAAAAATGAGTATTCAGAAACCATTAATACCCATAAATTATTAGCTTAACTTGAGGCGACGAGTTTTTGTGAGACGGAAAAATAAGTATAAAGCTAATTGCTCAACTTCGGCAATATTAAACAAACGAATTGGAACAAAAAATAGATGGTAACACTTTGCGTGCATCAAATATATACATTCGAAACAGATGTGGACAAGGCTAATGGGATCTATATATTTAATGTGTTTAAGACATAGTCTAAACTTACAAGTAAAATTTATTGGTGCTAACACCAGATAAAGTTAATTTTAAAAAAACGGCGTTGGTGTCATCGCTTACTTGTTGGTTTCATGAAAAACATATCTACGATATTAGCTTGTTGACATCAATGATTAATTTTGCGTTTATAAAATACATATTTATAGAGTTGGAAAATTACAGTGTTAAACGAACAGAGCAGCCTGGACGATATTCCTGTCTGCAGAACTGCATTAATGTGGTATAGCATGTGACGCCAATACGTAAACTTCGTTGGACGCGACGTGGATACTAACGGTTATAGTGTATACATGTGCTTGATGGTACACATGTACAAATTTAATCATGATGAAAAAGTTGAAACTGGTTTGCAAACGCAAATGTTTTCTAGCTGTATAATATCATTTCCGGTATCGTTTCTCACCTTTCACTTTTAGTATCCTGCAGTGGTCGGGGTATTTTCTTTTTAAACTCGCCAGATCAACTTTATTCGTCGTTGTCATTTGCGACATGATCTCGGAATGTTCATCGGTGTCACAATCACTGTCCAGCAGGGGCCGAGTATCGCGTTGTGAACGTTCATAACTATACATACTCGGATCGAAAAGATTACATGAGTTCGTTTCATCTGTTCCTGTTTGCATGTGAGGTAACGCTGTTTGTTGAAGTCTCCGCTCTTCTAGTATCGGCGACGGTACCATGCTTCGTCCGCTGTAGGGGATTCGCCTGAAGTCGAAATGCCCGTAAGGGTACTGCAGGTAGTTTGGAAAACCCATAGCGGGGCGCGAGTCGACCAACCGGTCCATCTTTGCAGTGAGAAAAAAGTTTCGGCAATGTGCACTGTTCACTGAACGGATGTTGACTATACTGGACACTGTTTTAAAATCAGGCTAGGTGACGTGATTCGCCGTAATTTATCCAGACAAGTGGCGGTAGGGGCAGCCGAGGACTAGAACAACATACGCCATATAACTGTCAGTTATCTGACATCTCATGCTTTGTGCGCCTGTCATGTCACGAATGATTGACAGCTGGCGCTATTCAGCATACATTCGCTCAAGTTTTCGTCCCAATCAGCTCAAGACACCAAAGCCCCTGCTAGCGGGCAGCTTCTTCACAAACTCCATTCACCGAGTATTAATGGTCTTTTTTAGGGGATGGTGTGGCAGTGTCTTGTTTCACGGCAATAGGGTAATTGCTAGAGTCACCTTGTCTTCGAATAATGCTACCAGGAGCGCCTGGAAGAAAAGGCAAAATATGCATTGTGCACCATAATTACCCCCAAAACGCCCACCGGGGCACAGAAAATATGGTGAAAATATAAGATGACGTTGACGGACACTGTGATAAAGAGGAGCAGCAATCACGTTCAATTATGATGGAGTTATTTTCCAAGTCGTAAAAGTTTACACTTCTGCCATCGCAAAACCACGACTCTCCCCGTCTCTATTTTTTGTCTTTAGTATTCTATTGGTCAATGGTTCTTTTGAAATTAATTTTAAGTGATTTATTTACGCTGCATTGGGGTTCTATATGGGTGTCTCTCAGCCCTTTCTCTTGCTGATGGCAAACTACTAAAGGGACGTGTTCGCTTCGCTTATTGTTTGCTTAACGGCATTGTGGTATTAGCGAATTGGTGGTGTGAGCTAATTGGCTCATTTGCATAGGACTCGGGGCGCTTATCGTATCGAAGGCGTTGACGGGGAAATGCTACAAGAGAACTCCCACTTCAACGTACTCACGGCGACAAGGCAATGAAAAAAACACGTATTGTGCGACGCACAAAGACACTTTTATGTTTGGCAGAAATGTCTTGTGAAAAACTTATCAAACAGTCAAACCGTGCTTGCTGTAGGGCGCGTATCTATAGTGTAGGGTGGGCGATCGTCTAATTGGCTTAGCATGTCATTAGCGGATGTTTTCTTCGATAGTCACGGTCTGCGCCTCCCATTACAATCCAATAAAAGTGTCAATTTTTGGATGAGGATGATGTCGTAACTATGACGTTCTCGACCACGTCGATCATTATGAACATACACGTAATTGTAAACTTTGGCCTTGGTAAATAAAACCAAGGTCATTGCAAACCGCAAAACTTCAGTGTGTGAAAACATTTATCTCAGTAATTTTATGTTATTTATTTATTTCGTCGTTCATTAGAGAGAAACAAAAGCGAAATGTTGTATGTTTTTGTACGCCGGGGTTTTAACGAAGGTGTATAGTTTTACAAACAAATGTGTTGGCAGACGTAGTTATTATTCAGTGAAAAGGTTCCGTATACTCAGAAGGTGGTCCCGCTCCTGTATGGTGACAGTAGGATGTGGCCACAATAAAAGAAACGTCTTCATTATTTTGTCCAACAAAGATATTCTCAAGGCCTTTACAATCACGAAGGCCGGTATAACTCAACGGATGGCGAAAACAAAGTAAATCCAAATAAATGTTTTTCGAAACATCCAAACAACTAGGCAAAGAATCGTATATGTTGCGCGAACTTTAAGTCGAGTGTAAATCAACTTGAAGTACACGTTGTATTACAGCCTTAACTGGAAATATTCATTTAGTATAGAAAGTCACTCTAGTGATATGAGACCATTTTTTCCAGTCACCGTAACTCAACTCACAGGAACTGAGAAAACTGTTGTGTAAGCAGCGTTTCCTCTCGCTTTCTAAGTTGAAATTTTGAAAAATGAAACTTTACGTTCTTGAAAAGTGTTCTACATCTTCAATGAAGAAGATGGACACTTTGCCCAATTTATTTAAATTTATTTAAATGTCTGACAAATCTTTCCTCCTATTTTCTATAAAACTTTCTCTTGCTGTACATTGTGAGCATATTTTTAATAGTTAGTGAATGGTGGGTGTTATTTATTACATCACGTATGTGTGAATATATTGCCAACTCTAAAATATGTTTAGTAATGCTGTCAACCAAGAACTACACATTTTTATTGCTGCCAACTAAACTAAACTAAACTAAACTAAACTAAACTAAACTAAACTAAACTAAACTAAACTAAACTAAACTAAACTAAACTAAACTAAACTAAACTAAACTAAACTAAACTAAACTAAACTAAACTAAACTAAACTAAACTAAACTAAACTAAACTAAACTAAACTAAACTAAACTAAACTAAACTAAACTAAACTAAACTAAACTAAACTAAACTAAACTAAACTAAACTAAACTCGCAGTTGGTTTAAATTTAAAATATTGTTTATGCCTTCCATTATATTGCTACGAGAAAATTATTCCCTGTTGTCACATCCAGTCCTGCTTTCAGTGTTTGAAAACGAATTCCGACATCCTACTTCGCGATGGATTATCATCAAGGTTCATTAAACCAAAGACACTCTAGTGTCTTTGATTAAACAACAACTCTGATTATATATTCGACGAGACAAAATATGTTAGTGAAAGTCGAATTAGATGATTTCAACCCAACCATCGTTCAATTAGTTTTGACCGCCCCTCGAATGTTCTTTATTGTTGTGGTAAAGAGCAAAGGCATTGGGGGATACTAAAACGACCCCTCCTGGGCTGGTCGAGAATGCACCGAATTCCGCGGCTCTCATTATATTTTGCAAACTATTCATCTGTTTTGGTGTGTGCAGCCAGCGTGAGAACATGGCGCTAATAACGTTTCACTTTATAGCGTTTGCTTTTTGTGTGACATCTCCATGGGTATCGCCGCAGGTAGCCTACACAGACAGTGCTCATTCTATGGGCGTATTCACCGGTAGTTGATGTGAAATCACCAAAAAACGATGACCAACAACCGAGACTTTTCATCTGGATGTTTGCCAAACCGGTTTACAGATAAATCGAAGATGAATCGTCATATATGAAGAAGATGAAACGGAAGAAATGCTGACATGAATGGTTGTTACCAATGAGGGCGCAATTTCTAAACAAAGACATGTTCGGGGATTCTAAAGCCGGGGTAAGCATAATCCAAACTGTATATTACCAACAAAACTAAAAAAAAATGTTAATCTTAATTTATATCAAAGTTATGAAAACTGGTAATATACTTTTTTTCATAAGGCGTGTGACTACTAGTATCCGACAATCGACACCTTATGATTTCCTTCGACCCTTTGTCTTTAATGAATATTTACGTTGATAATTCATAAATATTAAAGTTATCGTGTTTTTTATTCCAGTATCGCCAAGTTTTGAACCATTGCGAGTATTAAGCGTTACTTATAGACCCGGACGGAAACAAATAAAATAAACTTGTGTTACATTATCGGTGAGTTGAAGTGAAATCAGCTGCAGCCTGTGTGAAATAAAATCAAAACTAATAACACGACCCAATACCTTACTTACTATCTATATATCGGCAGTTGATGGCTGACGGATAACTGGACTATAGATAAGGGTTAACATTGTCAGTATTAGCGCCTTAAGCAAAATTAACATCACGTTCCATTTCTTAGTTTAAAATGATTGGTGGAAAGGTCTCTCATATAAATTTGCATACACATACCACGATGACTAACAAGAGATGATGTGACTAAATTGAATCATACGAATACAAAGATGAACAAAAATCAGTAACAAAATAATTAGGTTGATCATGATTTTATGAATTCGATACATCTATCCCTCCTGCAGATTCCGAGTCTAGCTCTCTACACCAGCCTTCTTTGTTCAACCCGAGACATCGAAAATTCGCAATGAGTCCCATTATGATATTTAACATACTTTGTGACAGGTTAAATTCCTTCGCCTGTTAGATTTTTTAGACGTAGAATATGTAAGATATAAACCCGTTTCAATATGAGTTTGCATTTTATTGAACGTCGAACTTCGGTTTGGGTTTTCAAACTACAGGCGTCGCGTTATGCTTAGCTCAACAATGGGGCGCCATTTGACGATATTCACATATAGCCCCATAATGCTACTGTATAATCGTTGTATGCGCTGATTACTTAATCACGAAAATTATCTATCTAACCATACCATATGTGTAAATAGCATGATAGGTTAAGTTTTTGCCGTTCAAACAACAACTGTACACCTATAATAAAATGAATGACATTGGTTCTATTTTGGCGTGTTGAAGTTCACGTGAAGTTTACAGCTCAATCGGTGAGCGAACACGAGAATACAACCTGAACTTCAAGTCGCTAGTACGGCTTTGTTCAAAAGTAATTTTTCTTTCGCAAAAAAGTAGTCGGGATAATAGCAGAACCGCCTCTTTGTTAACACTCCCATAATTAGTACTGCCTGTCACTTGTCGTTACTGAAAGGTGTTGTTCCTATCAGTTATTTTTATTCCTATTTAAAAAAACAGACCAGAGCCGGAACTAGCTGTTACAGAACCCATTCAATTTAATTGCTACATTTTTTTTTGTTTTTCATTAATTCACATAATTGGCTTAAATAATTCCCATCGTCAATTACATTGAACAAAACAAAAGAACGATCGAAAATTTCACGCCCTATTCCGTTATAACAGTTTAGATTTTCTACCGATTTGCCGATAAGCGACTCGCAGCGGTTCGCCAGGTGATCAAAAACACATACAAGTCGACGTTGAAATGGACATGGTTGGAAATAGAGTCTGATTTCACTGTGACTGTGACCAGCTGACGCGACATAGTTGCGTTAATTGACGAGTGTAGGGTAAACAACTACCGAGTCGAAAGTTAAAGACTGGCGAACACAATGGAACTTATTTGCAACTGTCGCATCCGTTATTTAGTGTCTTGCACATAACGGGCGCCCGCGGAGATGTCATTAAAATAGAGTATAATTACGGATACATTTGAACCACTGCTGTGTACTTGCAGTTTCTTTTATGACAGCTGTCTGCGTCACTCTTTAGTAAATTAAATCAACTTCCCACACGCAATTTATACTGACCAACGTTTCGCAAATTTGCTTTCTGATGCACACTTTCTTATTTAATAAAATACAGTTTATGGTAAGATCGTTGGCACATGAACACAGATCAATTTTGAGACCGCCAAAAAATGAAGAACGTTCGTTGTATCATCATTTCCTACGAAAATTAACGACTCTTTAAGTTGTGTCGTTTATATTTGTAAAGTACATAGTTTACTTGGGATGATTATATATAAGTATTGTGTAAGATGGGAACACTCCAGTAAAACATTGGTCATACACAAGTAAAACAGTTAAATGAAACACTGCAATATTATACATATATATGGAATTGATGAATTTTTAAGAAATTGAAAAATTGAATATGATAACAAAACAAAACACGGTGAAAAAAAGACACTGGGGCCTAGATGACGAATTCCCAAAACAAATGTTTGATAGTCCTAACAAGATCCCTTCAATACAGCGAGCATAGGAACATGTAATATGTGCTCACTAAACCAAATCAAAACTTTATGATGAATTACCGCAAAATACAGTCAATAAATCTATTTATTTGAATGTCAGGATAACGTGACAACGTTAATATTGGCAGTGTGAGTACTGTATTGTCGAATCTCTTGTATATAACTTGAACAAAACTCAACATGACGTCATTATCATACTCATATAAATCAATAAGCAATAATACCTAAACCTTATATAACATATAACTCAAGCTAAATCTATATTAGGTCTGATATTCGTTACCATAGTAACGCCCAATTTTACGACAGAATTTTAGCCAGTAGACTAAAACAATAAATTAGAACTTACAGTATTGCATTTAAAAACAACCTGACGGTTTGTTTACTGCTTTAAAAGCGACGTGGAAACGGGGGATGGGAGGTGTATACACTCATAAAGATGACGATTGACAATTGAAATTGCAGGAAGTGTTATATGTCGCTTGTGTATATGGTCGGTCCCCTACTACAGCTACTACGTGAATCAAGCCTCGATATCACATTGACAGACAGAACATTGTCGTTTATAGTGAGTTTCATTGTGGCGTCGGACCTGCAATAAAAAAACGTGCACTGAGTCAGTTGATTTCCTCCGTATTCACATGACCCGAAAACCTTGCAACAACATGAATTATCTTCAAAGTGTGAATGTGTAGGGCGTTATTGTCTACATTGTTGTGAAAGTTTTTGTTTGTCCTAAAGCGTCATTATGTTACTTTTTAGAGGAATCGCCTCATAAGTATAGCACCAAAACAAAAACAAATTGCGCAAATGGAGCACTACGTAATGACAACGTGTTATGTTACACTATGTCTTGTTTCAAATTTACTAAATTACTTTTTATATGTTCATACCGTTTAGACCAACGTTTCACCCTACTAACGTGATTAGACCGTCTAGTCGTTTTACTAATGGGGTCAGACCACTGTTTTTGATATATTAATATTAAACAGAATAGGAATGCAAGTAAAAAATGCACAAAAGTGCAACTGATGAAAAATTTCCATATGTATTTGATTTATTGCTGCATGGAAACAACGGTGAAGACAAACGTATCCCTAATTTTTTTGAATGACACCAGTTACTAAGTACTAGTAGCACACAATTAAAAAAAATGTATCCAAGCTTATTTATATTTGTGATTTTCGCCACAAATCCATCTCATCACCTGACTCCCAACAATATACCACATCTCCGAAAAGTTGTGATAATCAGATTTTTGAATATATATAACATGACATTCTATAGACTATTTGAAAAGTGTGATTAAATTCACTGATTTTCCAGTGATACAATTAACCCTATTGTAATTTCGCATACTAGTATTCACACGGATCTTATTCAGTAAATTTCGCTTGTCAGAAAAATAAAAACAAAGTGAGGTTTTGAGTTTTTGCTTGATCGTAAGTACAAGTAATTGATGTCAAACATACATTACTTGAAGCAGTATGAGTTAAACTGATAAAATTTAGGCGTGAACTTTCGTGACAAGAACTTACACTTACAGCCTGCCCTCACCAGGTGGTTTTCTGCAACCTTTCATCTATAAACTATGGGGGCGCTTTGCATTCTGGTTGGGGTCACGTTTATATTCATTAATTTGTTATTTCAGGGAAAGTTCCATGGAACGAAATTCGTAAATACAAATTACATCACAATACAAACGGTAGTTTAAGCGATTTGAGCTTAAACGGCGTAAATGTTACAGCAAGCAAGTTAGTATGTAAACTTGATCAGTAGGCAATCGGGAATGATCAGTTTTTATGATGGGGGGCAGTTGGTTTGGGGTAATTAAAAAAAGGGGGGCAAAAATTTCAGAGAAAATTTACAGTCGCAATGACTGGTATAACTGAGAAATAGTAAAAACGTAGTTTTTACCAAATAAAACATACAATTCTTACACCCCCCCCCCAATTGGTCGCCAGACCAGAGTCAATGACTATGCCGGCAGACCCTGTAAAGCTAAGCTGACTCTACAGAAAGTGAGACATGTAGGTCTTAAGGAGTCATATTTGCAAGTACCGATTCACTCCGAAAGCCGCTTATATCTGTGAAAACTGGACCTAACAAAGTCGAAGTTGAGGGCGCTTTCGAATAACAATTTTCTTCTAGCGTTTTAAAACACTAATTTAAGCAACGTTATTTCGCAATTTCGATCTTTTGTAAACCTGGGATGATGTATCAAGGTCTACAGTAACTGTTTTATCAATTTTTGAAAAATCAAGAAAGAACTGAAAATTTCCCTTCTTGCTACCTTAAAATGAGGGTCAAATCAGCAGCGCATATCTGTACACTTCATAAATAAGAGCAAGCCCCCACCCGACCGTTTATAAATACGCTTTATCAGTTAGTATCAGTTCAAAGTCTCCTTATTTGGGTTCAACGTAGCGGCCCACATTAACAAGAAGCTACTGGCAATTTCAGAGTGAGGTTGTATACCTTGCTGACTGGCTATTAGCACACGCCCACCAGACAATCAAAATCCTGCACTTTTGTATAGTAAACACAAAATAATCATTTCCAATACCCATCCAGACTCTCATGTTTTTGGGGACGGACTTCGACACAAGTCCAGGCCGAGTAAGACTGTCACCAGAGCAGTTCATCAAGCCTTTTTAGTGGCCTCAATCAACTCCAGACCTAACGTTGTAATGACTTTTGTTGGTATTACTTCATCAATTGGGGGGGGGGGGTGTCCCCCAAGCAGCTTGCAGAGACCCCTAACTGCCTTCAAGTGGTGGACTGCCTTATCCATCATAAGACAGGGATGAATCAATAAAATCCATTCCGAACATGGGAACCCTGAAAATTGGATGGGGAGTACACCCTATAAACTTGACACTCAAGGGAGTGGATCCCACAGGAAGCAAAACTGAGTCATGTAAACATTCTGGAAATGCTAGCCCTCAGTTCTGGAGGGCATTAGTTTATTTCCTGGTCAAGGTTCAAAACAATAATATTCTAGTCTGATGCGACAACTTGACTGTCATGGCCTATTGAAAGAAACAGGGGGGACAAATTCCCCAGCACTAAACAGCTGGTGGAGAAGATGTTGTACAACAAGCAGGGAATGGCCGGAGTCAAAAACATTGCAGCTAATGTGACATCACACACATTTGTGTATCCCAGGGTTTGACATCAATTGATGTGTGTCATTTTACCTGGACCATCTCACATATATGCAATGGAATGCAATGGCAATGTTGTGAGCGAGCCTGTACGTGTATGCATTTCCACCAATCCCAATGATTCACTTTGTACTGACAACACCAAATGTAACAAGTCATTGTCAATGACACGTCCCCGTTCCGTTCATATTTGAGTGACATATACATTCAAAGCAGATCATGAGCGAAATGCACCTGCATATGTACAACACATTGTGCTAAATCTGAACAAAATCCATCCATGCATGACTGAGATCCGGTTCTGGAATTGTGAAAATACGTGATTTTGATGCATTTTCGGCCTTAAAATGGCCATCATTCCGCTATTGTTAAGCAGATCATGAAACAAATGCACATATCTATTTGTGACATGATGTACCATGTGTGTGTGAAGTTTGAACTTGATCAATCCAGACATGTCTTGGATACGGATCCAGAACTGAATTCTTTAACAAAATGGTCGCCAGTCGGCCATTTCGAACTTGATCCGAAAAAAAAAGACGTGCATCAAGGTCCTATTATGTTTAATGTATGTACCAAATTTAAACAAAATCCATCCATGCATAACTGAGATAAGGGTCCGGAATGGTGAAAATGTGTGATTTCAATGCATTTTCGGCCTTAAAGCGGCCCCCATTTGGCTATCGTTAATGAGATCATGAAACAAATGCACATACATATTTGTGACATGATGTACCTTGTGTGTGTGAAGTTTGAACTTGATCAATCCAGACATGTCTCGGATACGGATCCAGAACTGAATTCTTTAAAACAAAATGGCCGCCAGTCGGCTATTTCGAACTTGATCCGAAAAAAAAAATGACGTGCATCAAGGTCCTATTATGTTTAATGTATGTACCAAAGTTGAATGAAATCCGTCCATGCATAACTGAGATCTGGGTCCGGAATGGTGAAAATGTGCGATTTCAATGCATTTTCGGCCTTAAAGCGGTCCCCATTTGGCTATCGTTAATGAGATCATGAAACAAATGCACATACATATTTGTGACATGATGTACCTTGTGTGTGTGAAGTTTGAACTTGATCAATCCAGACATGTCTCAGATACGGTTCCAGAACTGAATTCTTTAAAACAAAATGGCCGCCAGTCGGCTATTTCGAACTTGATCCGAAAAAAAAAATGACATGCATCAAGGTCCTATTATGTTTAATGTATGTACCAAATTTGAATGAAATCCGTCCATGCATAACTGAGATCCGGGTCCGGAATGGTGAAAATGTGCGATTTCAATGCATTTTCGGCCTTAAAGTGGCCGCCATTTGGCTATCGTTAATGAGATCATGAAACAAATGCACATACATATTTGTGACATGATGTACCTTGTGTGTGTGAAGTTTG
Organism: Saccoglossus kowalevskii; assembly: GCF_978046115.1. NCBI lineage: Eukaryota > Metazoa > Hemichordata > Enteropneusta > Harrimaniidae > Saccoglossus > Saccoglossus kowalevskii. Next base: position 9,676,424 of record NC_140650.1, on the reverse strand, counting down.
AACTCGATCAATCCAAGCATGTCTCAGATACGGATCCAGAACTGAATTCTTTAAAACAAAATGGCCGCCAGTCGGCCATTTCGAACCCGATCCAAAAAAAAAAATGACGTGCATCAAGGTCCTATTATGTTTAATGTATGTACCAAATTTGAACAAAATCCGTCCATGCATAACTGAGATCCGGGTCCGGAATGGTGAAAATGTGCGATTTTGATGCATTTTCGGCCTTAAAATGGCCGCTATTCGGCTATCGTTAATCGGATCATGAAAAAAATGCATGTGCATATGTCCCATATAATGTGTGATGTATGAGTGAAGTTTGAACTTAATCGGTCCATGCATGTTTGAGATACAGGTGATCACGGACGCACGGACGCACGGACGCACACAGGGCAAAACATAAGTCCCCGTTTTCGGACTGCGTCCGAACGGGAACTAATAATGACAGTGGTTATTCTAAAGACCATGGTTTCCACTCTTCCTGTACAGTCACTGCTAGTATTGAAGCCAGTATGCTTACCAGACACTCCTCACGCCTGGAATTAGGGGGAGGCACACCAGGCGCACACTCCCCCTTCAACCTGCAAAAAAGAAAATTAACAAATCACTTGACAAACCCAGCCCACCAAAGGTCTACTTCGGCCATGTCAATAGGAGCACCCCCCTACTGTATTTCTGGATCCGCCAGTGCTCCTGATGCAAAATCACAGGGATCAAGCTTCACGAGTCAGCAATTGGCAGCTAAGAGAGGATATTCCAGCCGAGTGTCAATATCGCTAGACCCTTATTCAAAAGTATGGAAGGCTCTGTGTGATTGTTGCAATCTGTGCCTTGTGTAGACAAACAAACGATCTTTCGCCCACTACAATAAAAGAATACAGAGTTGGCCTAGAGCAAATCGTTGCATACTCTGGAGTAGATGGTGCTATTTTCAACTCTAATCAAGCGTTCCCCCTGCTGAAATCACAATCAAACATTTGAGCTGCAAGACAGGTTTCTTGCTTACCCAGGCCTCTGGTCATTGATGGAGTGAGATAGCAGCTCTCTAAGTTTCTGATCGCCGTGCTCTGTGGAAAGATTAAGCCAATTTAATACCATGAAGACCAGGCTTGATTTTTTTAGAAAAAAATCAAAAAGAAAGATTCAATGCGAACATAGAGAAATGAATTTCACATGAAAATTGATTATAAATAGATCATATTGTCATAAGACGTCATGTGTTTTAATATTTTCACCATTTTCAAAAAATAAATAGGGGGACCCAGTTTTTCATAGTTGAAGCTTTATGATTTTGACAACACCCCTGGCCATAAAAACTGATTTCCTTACATAAATGACTAATACTGATAGATCATAGCTTTGAAAACACCTGCTTTTAATACTAATAAGTCATAAAATAACATTTGAAACTTAAAACGCTTACATTACAAATGTAAATGTATCATAAAACACAATTCGAACTGGCAGTTGTCAGAATAAATCTATAAATATATGCCTACTGTAAAATACTTTTACTATAAAATATTTTATTTGGAATTTATTTTCGCTGAAAGGACTTTTTTGGGTGTTTTGTATGAAATTTATTTTCACTGATTTTTGACAAGTTGAATGTTCAATGGATTTTATTTTCACTGAATCGTTCCTTCAGCAAAAATTAATTCTAAGCAAAAATAAAGTATTTTATGTATTTTTAATTCGGTGCAACAATCTCAATATATTTCTCTCTGCCAATAAATATGTTGTGGATATGTTGCAGACCATGCAATATTACAGGATTATCCGATTTACATTGCATTTAAGACAAGTACACAAGCATGATTCATACAGGTGGGTATGGATATAGAAAGACTAATGTGTAGATCTAAAACAGAACAGTGGGTCTGACCTCTGTAAAAAAAAGTTAACAAAATGAGTTTTGACCTCCTTTCCCAAAATATTTATTTTATAAAAGTACATATCATGAAAACTTCTCATAGGTGAGACCTGATTAAACCTGAATGTCACATTTTTTTCAAAGTATTTTCTATGAATTCTTTGTTAATTTGGAATAAATGGACTAATTGCAGTGAGGTCATGATTAGTATATTTGAAAAAATATAAACAAAATTTGTTAAAAGATACAAAAGTTGACTATGACATGAAAGGTCAGACAGGTAATGCATATTCATGTAGAGCAATCAAAAGATGTTTCACTTAGATGACTATTGGGTGAGTGGGGATGGCCTCATCAGTGGTGTGTCAACCTGATAAAATAAAGCAAGTTTCTCTTCAGATTTGGATCAGAGAACTCAATTAGTATTATCAAGCTTGGCCAGACTCACCCTAGTGAATTACTTGTTCCTATTATCATTGTGCTTCAAAAATGAGTGAGTACTGAGAATCAAAAGCAAAACTTTTGAAGTTTGAGTAAATTCACTCGCTCCTGAAACGAACTTCAAATTACAGTGAATTCCTGCTTGAACCAACCACCAAAAAGACAGAGAAATGTTCAGGTTATAGTTGTTTTACAACCTTACATTTGGCAGATTTGTTTATATATGTCATCACTCAAAACAAAGAAAACACTAAAGAACCTGTCCAGTGATTGGTCAGATGCATGAGACATTAACACTCATTGGCTATAACATGTCACATGATGTTTTCCACACAGTAACTAAACTCTAATCAAATCTAATCGGATAACATGATTGGCTGGATGTGAACACTTGAAAAAATTTAAGTTTTTAGATAAAGCATACATTATGAACTTGTTCCCAGCTTTCCTTTTAATTAAACACAAACCCATACATCTTAGATATATTGAAAAACTTTTATATATATTTTTTTGTTACTAAATTTGACAACACATGATGACATATTTTAACATGCAACTGGTACGATAATTGTACTTGTCAATGGTAAAACAATCAGCTTATGACAGACATACTAATCAATATGATGAAACAAAGACCATCTTCTTACAATAATGGTATTATAACAATTATCCCGACATCAAGCAGGCCCAACAAGGTTTCCAAAAGTTGCATCCACTGAATGTGAACCAAATTTAAAGAATCTAAGCCAGTGAATCTGCCCTTCCTGTGGAGTCTAACCCAGGGTGGGAGCCGATTATGGAGTTCTATCTAAGCCAGTGAATCTTTCCTTCCCTTGGAGTCCAACCCAGGGTGAGAGCCGATCATGGAGTTCTATCTAAGCCAGTGAATCTGCCCTACCTGTGGAGTTCAACCCAGGGTGAGAGCCGATTATGGAGTTCTATCTAAGCCAGTGAATCTGCCCTACCCGTAGAGTCCAACCCAGGGTGAGAGCCGATCATGGAGTTCTATCTAAGCCAGTGAATCTGCCCTTCCCGTGGAGTCTAGCTCAGGGTGGGAGCCGATTATGGAGTTCTATCTACGCCAGTGAATCTGCCCTTCCTATGGAGTCTAACCCAGGGTGGGAGCCGATTATGGAGTTCTATCTAAGCCAGTGAATCTTTCCTTCCCTTGGAGTCCAACCCAGGGTGAGAGCCGATCATGGAGTTCTATCTAAGCCAGTGAATCTGCCCTACCCGTAGAGTTCAACCCAGGGTGGGAGCCGATATGGAGTTCTATCTAAGCCAGTGAATCTGCCCTACCCGTAAAGTCTAACCCAGGGTGGGAGCCGATTATGGAGTTCTATCTAAGCCAGTGAATCTTTCCTTCCCTTGGAGTCCAACCCAGGGTGAGAGCCGATCATGGAGTTCTATCTAAGCCAGTGAATCTGCCCTACCCGTAGAGTTCAACCCAGGGTGGGAGCCGATATGGAGTTCTATCTAAGCCAGTGAATCTGCCCTACCCGTAGAGTCCAACCCAGGGTGAGAGCCGATCATGGAGTTCTATCTAAGCCAGTGAATCTGCCCTACCCGTAGAGTTCAACCCAGGGTGGGAGCCGATATGGAGTTCTATCTAAGCCAGTGAATCTGCCCTACCCGTAAAGTCTAACCCAGGGTGGGAGCCGATTATGGAGTTCTATCTAAGCCAGTGAATCTTTCCTTCCCTTGGAGTCCAACCCAGGGTGAGAGCCGATCATGGAGTTCTATCTAAGCCAGTGAATCTGCCCTACCCGTAGAGTTCAACCCAGGGTGGGAGCCGATATGGAGTTCTATCTAAGCCAGTGAATCTGCCCTACCCGTAGAGTCCAACCCAGGGTGAGAGCCGATCAGGGAGTTCTATCTAAGCCAGTGAATCTGCCCTACCCGTAAAGTCTAACCCAGGGTGGGAGCCGATTATGGAGTTCTATCTAAGCCAGTGAATCAGCCCTTCCTATGGAGTCTAACCCACGGTGGGAGCTGATTATGGAGTTCTATCTAAGCCAGTGAATCTGTCCTTCCTATGGAGTCTAACCCAGGGTGGGAGCTGATCATGGAGTTCTATCTAAGCCAGTGAATCAGCCCTTCCTATGGAGTCTAACCCGGAGTGGGAGCCGATTATGGAGTTCTATTTAAGCCAGTGAATCAGCCCTTTCTGTGGAGTCTAGCCCAGGGTGGGAGCCGATCATGGAGTTCTATCTCAGCCTGTGAATCAGCCATTCCTATGGAGTCTAACCCAGGGTGGGAGCCGATTATGGAGTTCTATCTAAGCCAGTGAATCAGCCCTTCCTATGGAGTCTAACCCAGGGTGGGAGCCGATCATGGAGTTCTATCTAAGCCAGTGAATCTGTCCTTCCCGTGGAGTCCAACCCAGGGTGAGAGTCGATCATGAAATTCTATCTAAGCCAGTGAATCTGCCCTACCCATAGAGTCTAACCCAGGGTGGGAGCCGATCATGGAGTTCTATCTAAGCCAGTGAATCAGCCCTTCCTGTGGAGTCTAACCCAGGGTGAGAGCCGATTATGGAGTTCTATCTAAGCCAGTGAATCTGCCCTATCTATGGAGTCTAACCCAGGGTGGGAGCAGATCATGGAGTTCTATCTAAGCCAGTGAATCTGCCCTATCTATGGAGTCTAACCCAGGGTGGGAGCCGATCATGGAGTTCTATCTAAGCCAGTGAATCTGCCTTTCCCGTGGGGTCTAACCAGGGTGGGAGCCGATCATGGAGTTCTATCTAAGCCAGTGAATCTGCCCTACCTGTGGAGTCTAACCCAGGGTGGGAGCCGATTATGGAGTTCTATCTAAGCCAGTGAATCTGCCCTTCCTGTGGAGTCTAACCCAGGGTGGAAGCCGATCATGGAGTTCTATCTAAGCCAGTGAATCTGCCTTTCCCGTTGGGTCTAACCCAGGGTGGGAGTCGATCATGGAGTTCTATCTCAGCCTGTGAATCAGCCATTCCTATGGAGTCTAACCCAGGGTGGAGCCGATTATGGAGTTCTATCTAAGCCAGTGAATCAGCCCTTCCTATGGAGTCTAACCCAGGGTGGGAGCCGATCATGGAGTTCTATCTAAGCCAGTGAATCGGCCCTTCCTATGGAGTCTAACCCAGGGTGGGAGCCGATTATGGAGTTCTATCTAAGCCAGTGAATCTGCCCTATCTATGGAGTCTAACCCAGGGTGGGAGCAGATCATGGAGTTCTATCTAAGCCAGTGAATCTGCCCTATCTATGGAGTCTAACCCAGGGTGGGAGCCGATCACAGAGTTCTATCTAAGCCAGTGAATCTGCCTTTCCCGTGGGGTCTAACCAGGGTGGGAGCCGATCATGGAGTTCTATCTAAGCCAGTGAATCTGCCCTACCTGTGGAGTCTAACCCAGAGTGGGAGCCGATTATGGAGTTCTATCTAAGCCAGTGAATCTGCCCTTCCTGTGGAGTCTAACCCAGGGTGGAAGCCGATCATGGAGTTCTATCTAAGCCAGTGAATCTGCCTTTCCCAAGGGGTCTAACACAGGGTGGGAGTCGATCATGGAGTTCTATCCAAGCCAGTGAATCTGCCCTTCCCGTGGAGTCTAACCCAGGGTGGGAGCCGATCATGGAGTTCTATCTAAGCCAGTGAATCTGCCCTACCCGTGGAGTCTAATCCAGGGTGGTAGCCGATCATGGAGTTCTATCTAAGCCAGTGAATCTGCCCTTCCCGTGGAGTCTAACCCAGGGTGGGAGCTGATCATGGAGTTCTATCTAAGCCAGTGAATCTGCCCTTCCTGTGGAGTCTAACCCAGGGTGGGAGCCGATCATGGAGTTCTATCTAAGCCAGTGAATCTGCCCTACCCGTGGAGTCTAACCCAGGGTGGTAGCCGATCATGGAGTTCTATCTAAGCCAGTGAATCTGCCCTTCCCGTGGAGTCTAACCCAGGGTGGGAGCTGATCATGGAGTTCTATCTAAGCCAGTGATCTGCCCTTCCTGTGGAGTCTAACCCAGGGTGGGAGCTGATCATGGAGTTCTACCTAAGCCAGTGAATCTGCCCTTCCCGTGGAGTCTAACCCAGGGTGGGAGCCGATTATGGAGTTCTATCTAAGCCAGTGAATCTGCCCTTCCCGTGGAGTCTAACCCAGGGTGGGAGCTGATCATGGAGTTCTACCTAAGCCAGTGAATCTGCCCTTCCCGTGGAGTCTAACCCAGGGTGGGAGCCGATTATGGAGTTCTATCTAAGCCAGTGAATCTGCCCTTCCTGTGGAGTCTAACCCAGGGTGGAAGCCGATCATGGAGTTCTATCTAAGCCAGTGAATCTGCCTTTCCCAAGGGGTCTAACACAGGGTGGGAGTCGATCATGGAGTTCTATCTAAGCCAGTGAATCTGCCCTTCCCGTGGAGTCTAACCCAGGGTGGGAGCCGATCATGGAGTTCTATCTAAGCCAGTGAATCTGCCCTACCCGTGGAGTCTAACCCAGGGTGGTAGCCGATCATGGAGTTCTATCTAAGCCAGTGAATCTGCCCTTCCCGTGGAGTCTAACCCAGGGTGGGAGCTGATCATGGAGTTCTATCTAAGCCAGTGATCTGCCCTTCCTGTGGAGTCTAACCCAGGGTGGGAGCCGATCATGGAGTTCTATCTCAGCCAGTGAATCTGCCCTTCCCGTGGAGTCTAATCCAGGGTGGGAGCTGATCATGGAGTTCTACCTAAGCCAGTGAATCTGCCCTACCCGTGGAGTCTAACCCAGGGTGGTAGCCGATGATGGAGTTCTATCTAAGCCAGTGAATCTGCCCTTCCCGTGGAGTCTAACCCAGGGTGGGAGCTGATCATGGAGTTCTATGTTGAACAGTGTTGTTGTATTTACAAACACATGCATAAGAGATAACACACCTAACCCAATTCATGACTTCAGTAAAATTTGAATTCTTTACTAAGAATATTTTAAGCAAATAAAAAAAATAGCGAAAATGTCTAAATTCAAAGTTTTGAAATTATTTGATGATGTAACACTGACGATAATATAAAATTTTACTCTAGAAAAATAGTGAATTGCCATTTTGTTATGTGATAAATACAGATATACCGGTAATAGAGTTTGAAGTGAAAACAAATAATGATACGTTCGGTCACACAAGTGAAAGTACTAAATATGAAATATATCATAATATTAATGTCACAGCGGGAACCACAAAAAGGTCATTACAGAAAATCCACAATTGGAAACCACTGCTAGTGAATTTGTGAGACTATGAAACTAAGAAACCCTGGACAAAACCATTTTTTACAGGGGGTGTTGAGTGTCAAACACAACAACAGTGCATGCATATACTGTGAACTGGTATTTTAATTTTTCACACAACTCAGTTAGCAGTCTTTCTAACCACTGTTTATGACGCCCGCTGTATTCCAGTTTTCTCCATAGAAGCTAAAACCCAATACCAAATATTTCATGTAAAATGCTGACTTACTAAAATTTTGAATGTCATTTACTCTCTATAATTTGGATGCAACATTTTTATTTTTCTAAAACATTTTCTAAAAAAAAACAATTTTGAAAAAAAATGATGTAGATTTATTTGTTATGTTGGACGATAAAATGAATGTTGAGAGAATTATTATTATACGAGGAATCCCCCCTCTAATATCTTACGAATACCACTATTAGGTAACATTTCGCAATGAGCTGACAGTATTGACTAACTTCGGTTCGGATCAGTCATATTCACCCTCATGTTGATACATATTTGTATCAGTAATATATGGTAAGTCTGTGTGCGATAAAAAACATATATAAAGGCAGTATTATTATGAAAGTGTTGGACGAAGTCTTATCTTCATGACGTTAGGTAGATCGGGTCTTTGATATGTGTCTTCAAATATTTCATCATACCAAATGTGCGTACTCTCTTTTTACCTAAGAACAAAAACGAAGCGGTTACAGAGCAACGTTTTTTTTTGTGTTGGTGTGTGTGACAACATTGGGTTGCATGATGGGAATTCAACGTACAACTACCTCCATGGTATATACCATGAACTGTTTAATTTTCGCCGCAAAGTCAAATTTTGTATTTCAATAAATTGAGAGCATTCAACAAAGACAAAATTCTGCGAAAGTCACAGTGACTTGCTGTCTTAATGATTCCAAATGTTCATTGTTGTTATAAATAATCACCATCAGAATTGAACAAATTTAGTTAAATTTGGGGACTTTTTGTTGAAATTAATTTAATCGCACATAGAGGTTTACATTATTGTGTGATAATGAAAAGCCATGACATCATCTAAAAATTTTATTTTGATAGTGATGATTTATAATGAATAATAACTTCATGGTGTTCATCTGGAAGAGATACTCACCAAAAACTTTCAGGAGTTGTTCATCACAAAGCATAAATTGTTTATTCTTGGGATCCTGATTAAAAAGTGAAAGAGTAAGTAGATGAAATATTAAACTTGATCCAGCCAGCTATACATGATGCTTGCACACTTATGATGACCAAAAATTTCAACGAACATAATTCTTTTATTTTAACATTTGTACCCACTTTAAAAAAAATATTAGTTACACTATTCAGGAGTCATTTTTTTGAGAGTTTTCACGCCTGACATAAATTAACGCCTGGATGTTCAGAAAAAACTGAGAAAAAAAATGGTACAGTATTTAAGTTGTTCAGCACCATATTTTTCCCCACCAACATTCTAGGCGGACATTTTGCAAATTTATAAGTATTTTTTTATAATTTTTTTGTTAATTTTGAACTAAATGTACTTAATTTCTTATTAGATACAGATCTTGATTATAAGGAAAAATTATAGAAACATTATGCAAATTTATTTGTTTGAAAGGTGACAAAAAAGTATTGTACATTGGCATTCAAATTTTGTCACTTACCATGAGTTTTCTTTCTCTAATTATTTCCCACATTCTCTTCACCACATCATGCCGTGCCATCTATAAACAGAACACAGAGAACAAGTCAACTTACTTGACAGATCCAGAATCATTTGAAATCCAACGTTTCACCGTTTGCTACCTGAAACATGATACAGCAACATGCTCCCCTAAAACCATTGTAAGGGACTATTAATCTTTTTTGGTCACTATGACTCGACTTGACTCTCCGGTTAGCATCATCACCGAACTTCAAGTTAATAATAGTGATAATATACTAAGAGAATTATGTAATACATTTAGTGCCACGCAAGTACAAATAACCCAGAGATTAGGCTTTCCCGTCAATGTATGTACGTTGAAGACCAGTATGTTTGCTAAAAGAGCTTCCAAAAAACGATTTGCTTGTAAAACTGAATGGTACCGTAAAATCTGTATTAGAAGCCGCATCCCTAATAGAAGTCGCACCCATTCTTTTTAAACAATTGGGAGCCAAAAAATCATCATTTCTCATATGTGTAGATGCTCTAATAGAAGCCGCACCCCCTCTATTGGATTGTACCATTTTAATAGAAGCCGCGGTTTCTAATACAGATTTTACAGTAGGCGGCTTACTAAACATTTTTTTAAAATTTGACTTTTGTTCACAATGTCCCAGTTCCCTCTTTTAATCACAAATTCATAAAATAATCCAGTTTATAGTCTGCACTTTCCTTCAGAAGATTGGGACTAAAATAGCCCAATTTTTTTAGTAAAAACTGAAGATTGAATCAAATTTTGTCTGTTGGCTCCAAAATTAGGGTTCATTTCCAGAAATATTGAAGAATAAAAGAAAAAAGTGCAAACAAATTTGGGTGAGAAGACACTTTTATCAATGGATTTTAATAAAGATGTTAAGTCTCTCTCGTTCAGTCACTGTAATATTTGAATGTTTCCCAAGTGTGACAACACTTGATGGATTGTGGCTATAAAAAGTAAGACCAGTTAATTCCTGATCCTCACAAACTCTGACTGATTGATTTGTTACACTCATTTGTATTGGTGAAGGAGGAATGAATAATACTAATAATTGATTCCTTTGTATATTTGATTTTGGTACGCATTTCAAAAATATGGGTATGCATGGTGAGGGGGTGATATGGAATAAAATGGTTTTGACCCTTAACGCCTGACTTTAATACCTGTGCAAATACATATTATTCCTTAATATTTTTATTTGTTTCGCTTGAGAAAATACGAGCAATGTAAGAGTAATATTTCTCGAAGTAATATGAATAGCTCCACTTTGTCAACAGCAGAGGAAAAAAAAAATAGGTAATCAAAGAAAGCTTAGAAAGAACTCCCATGTGCTGAGAGTATTGGAGACACATTAAATATAATTCGAAATTACTTAGCTGAAAACTAATTATGCAAATCAGAAAATTAATATGACCAGATTTGAGTGTAAAACTAATGAGGTCTGCGCAATGTAACAGAAAATCTATGTCTCCAAGTTTAATTGAAATGTGATTAGAACCAAAAAATTATGAATTATTATGCTTATTAGGGAATTAATATGAACAGATTTTTACCCCAAACTAATTAGGTTTGTACATTGTCCTAGAGCATCTTTGTACTAAGTTTCATTGAAATGGAATAATTAGTACCGTGAAAACTCCAAAATTTCGACCCCTCTAAAAATTCGTCCGCCTATTTATTTGCCGGGTTTCGGTGTTTTATTTACCTCCAAATTTTCGACTCCACTAAAAATTGCCGACTCATTCTTTTTCGAAAATTTCGACCAGTTTTAGTTTTCCCCCAAACGAAAAAAAAAAATGGTGTGAGCGTTCAAACGGGACCTTCCTCGAAGGCATGAATCCGGGTTTCTGATTGACTGAGAGATTTTTATTTTATTGGTAACGAAAATATATTCTAAATAAACGAAGTTTCAAATAAAAACGAACACAAAAATCTCGGCATGCTGCGTTTCTGAATTGTTGACTATTACTGTACTCAGTAGTGATTATAATAATGTACACAAAATAAATTTGTTGAATGGTTATGAAATACAAATAAAAGTCAACTTAGTTTCATCGTAAGCGAATGATTCCGGTCTCGTATAAACGTTTGATGCTGTAGGATATCCGCCATGTTCTCTTAGGTCAAATAGGTCAAATCGCTAATTAACCAATCAAAAAGCTGGATGATGCCAACGTGTTCAAATTACCATAGCTTATTTAAATATGTTAATGTTATTGAACGCAATGCGGAAGAGATTGATGTTGTAGTACGATATTTTGGCTTGGATTTTGATGCGAAAACGGCATGATTTTTTTTAAATAAAAAAATTAGTTGTTTTTAAAAAATAAACTGGTCATCTGAAGAATAATTTAACATTGTTCACAGTGATAACAGCTCATTCTCGAAAGGAAGCTTACCCGCTCACGCTAGTCACGATAAAAATCATACACGTGTACTCTTGAATAGACAAACGTCAATGACTACGGTAAAACTCTATTTTAGCCGGCAGGATTAATTGAAATGTCCGAAAAATTACGCCAAAATACACCTTAAAAGTCCCATTTTATTTTCTTAAATCCCATTTTATTTTTTAATCCAAGGGCGAATTTACAGCAGAATTTGGTCCCTCAAATAAGGGACACGTGAGCTTTGATTCTAACCGGATACATTGCACTGGGTCGGGGAGATAGTTTGCTAAACTTCCATGCATCTTTTGTCCAATGGGTACCTGTACTTCGAACATTCGCAAGTTTTTCTAGGTAGTGCGAGACAGCTTTGTCTTTTGACCTATTAGTTTTGTGCTGACCTCTTCTCCGCGTCTTGATGTTTTGTTTTGCTTGTCATAATACTCACTGATTGATGACTTTGTTTAGATTTTAAGTTACAACTCGGCCACGACCTTTGCTTTTACCGTGAAACATGAGGAAGTTTACGTCAATTGACGGACATTGCATTTTTTAAAAACTAATGAAGCACACTGTCTATCATCCCCATTTTTTCATTTGCTGATTTCTATTCTGAAAAATTCGACCGTCCGAAAATGCACCTTAATTTTGACTCTAAAAACACGTCACATATCTAACACCAATTATTTAAAACCGGTCGAAATTTTGGAGTTTTTACGGTACTTTAGATATCAGTGTGAAAGCTTAAAATTGGTTAATTATGCAAATTAGGTAATTAATATGTACAGATTTTAACCCACAATTATTCAGGTCTGTCTATTGTCCTACAGCATCCATGTACATTCATTGATATGTGATGTATAGTACCTGAGATATCAGTGTGAAAGTTGGTTAATTATGCAAATTAGGTGATTAATATGCACAAATATTTACCGGAAACTAATTGGGTCTGCATAATTCTAGATTCATTGAAATGTGATGATTAGTACTTTAGATATCAGTAGAAAAGCTGAAAATTAATTATGCAAATTAGGTAATTAATATGCACAATTATTTACCCTAAAACTAATCAGGTCTCTGCATAGTCCTAAAGGATCTATGTACCAAGTTTCATTGAAATGTGATGATTAGTACTTGAGATACCTGTGGAAAAGCTGAAAATTAACTGATTATGCAAATTAGGTGATTAATATGCACAAATATTTATCGAAAACAATCAATCTCTGCATAGTCCTCGAGTATGTAAGTACCAAGTTTCATTGAAATGTAATGCTAACTACTTATATCAAATGCTGAAAATTAATTAATTATGCAAATTAGGTAATTAATATGTACTGATATTACCATAAAAACTATCAGGTCTGTGCAGTGTCGTATGACATCTATGTACCAAGTTTCATTGAAATGTGATGATTAGTACTTGAGATATCAGTGGAAAAACCGAATGACTAATCATTATGCAAATTAGGTAATTAGTATCCACGGATTATTACCAAAAACTAATCAAAACCTAGCATTAGTTCAGAGCATCTATGTACCAAGTTTCATCAAAATCCAATGAGTGGTTGTTTAGATATCAGTGGAACAGTCATGGAACCACTAAAAAATAGCTAATTATCATGCAAATTAGGTAATTAATATGCACGGATTTTTACCAAAAATTAATCAAATCTGCGCATATGTTCAGAGCATCTATGTACCAAGTTTCATCAAAATCCAATGAGTGGTTCTTTAGATATCAGTGGAACAGTCATAGAACAGCTAAAAATTAGCTAATTATCATGCAAATTAGGTAATTAACGAGCATGGATTTTTACCAAAACCTAATCAAATCTGCGCATTGGCCCAGAGCATCTATGCACCAAGTTTCATCAAAAACCGATGTATGGTTCTTGAGATAGCAGTGGAACAGTCGGACACACATACACACATACACACATACACACACACACACATACACACACACATACACATACAGACACACTAACTGCAAAGACTCCCATTTTGTGCTTCGCACATGGGAGTCAAAAACTAAGATCATGGAAAAAACAAACAGTATTGCCTAATTAAGTTCCATTCTCCTGGAGTATGTAATGGTGAACCCCTTAGCATGTGACTATTTACACTGTACCAAGAGAAGTGTGTACTTTATCAAGCAGTAATAAGTACATGTCAAAGGTCAAGGAAAAACAGGAAACAAATTAACCTCGCCTTACACCTGTATAGCTACATGCACAATACAAGCGGCACTGTCTGTCGTTGACTGATACGAAAACGTGTAAGCGAAAACACAGGTAAGTTAAGGGGACATAATCCTTATAAGCAGTATTTATAATGACACAGGACAAGGTGTAGGTCTAGGAGTTTTCAGCAGAAACTATAAAACGCAATGATTGGGTGGGTGTTAACTATACATCAACCATACTGTGCATGCCAACTGTACGACGCATAGCAAAGGGCAGTACAAAGTCCGACTTTATGTTGGGTTATCATCAAGTATAAATAACGGGAATATAAAATATGGACAATGTATGTGCGATTCATTTTCAAGGTTTCAAGGTCTGCACAAATCAAGAAACAATATACTGTAAAATACTTTATTTTAGCTGGAATTAATTTTCGTTGAAAAGACGTTTTGTATGGAATTTATTTTGACTGATTTTTGACGAGTTGAATGTAAAGTATAGGAAAAAGGGTAAATTCAAAACTAATAGAAAACAACAAAATATTTTAGGGCTCTGAGCACTCATGAACTCATGCATCTAGACCATAATCACAATAAAATGATGATTTTTTTTTGTAGTGTTACTTATTCTTACTGTTGAGTTTTACCAATAATCATCATTTGTGATTCTCCTAACATTATAGAAATGCAATGTACATTTAAAATTTTTTGATGTAAAAACGTACAACTACAATCTGCTTCCACAAACAGACAAACAAACATAATTTGATGCAAAATATGAAATAAATAAGATCTCAATTCAGATTACATGAAATCAGATTAATATAACTTGCGTTACATTATATATTACAGACATGGGTACAGCAGCCTCTGATGCAGGAGGTCCTAGTGCTGTCTTGGAGGAGCTTAATGAAGACTTCCTGTCTTGTGCTATATGTCTAGAGCGGTATTCAGATCCAAAGATACTACCATGTCAACATACATTTTGTAAGAAGTGTCTAGTGCAGCTAGCTGAGAAACGAGCACCCAATACTTTGATGTGTCCAACCTGTAACAGGTCAGTAGGGGTACCCGTCAGGGATCTGCAGTCTAATTTCTTCATGAGCTCACTTCTAGACAAAGTACCTGAGAAACCGGAAGCTGTCAGCCCTCAAAAGTGTGAATTTTGTGACAAAAATGAAGTTTCCTCCATCTGCGTTGAATGCGAACAGTATTACTGTACAACTTGTATTAAAGTACATAATAAATCTAAGGTGGCAAGATCTCATAAAATTCTATCAGTGAAAGAATATCACGAGGTAAACAAGAAGAAACCATTTGCTGTACAGCCGCTACAATACTGCGATGTCCACATAGAAAACCAGTTGAAATACTACTGTGACACCTGTCAGACACCTATATGTATAGAGTGTACAATCATAGATCATAAAATTCCTAAACACTCAAATAGATGTATAAAGGAGGTGGCAGATGAGTATTCTGACGAATTAAAGGGGAAGGTCAGAAAGTTAAAAGTGAAAGCAGATGAAGCTGAGACAAGTAAAATGTCAGCCAAGGCAGCCTGTGAAAAACTGAATGCTTGCTGTAAAGAAGAAGAAGAAAAGATAAACAAGAAAACGGATGAAATCTTGGCAGATCTGAGAAGACATATGGAAGTAGTTGAGCAAAAGAAAAAGAAATTAGTAGAAGAGTTGAAGACAGAATACACGGCTAGAGTGAAGAATATGGAAATCAAAGTTGATGAACTAGAGATGAAACATGGAAACATAGTCAGTACTTGCAGCTACCTAGAGACACTGGTGCAACATGGGAATCCTGGACAGATCTTGAGCGCCAAACAAGTTTACCAACAAAGAATGGATGAGTTGATCACCATAGAAACTAAACCAGAAATTGTTCCTGATTTAGTAGAGTTCAAAGCTCATCCAGGGAAAGATGCTATAGGAATGCTGGCAACAAACGCATGTCATCAAAACTGTAGTGTTGATAATATCCCAAAACAACTGATCAAAGGTGACACTGCTACTTTAATGGTAACAACCAGAGATAATCAAGGAAAACAAGTCATTCCACGCCAGGTGGTTAAGGCTAGAGTAACAAAACCTGATGGATCCTATGAAGATATCAAAGTACAAGATAACAATGATGGAACACACACAGTGATGGTACATGGAGAAATATATGGAGAATATAAAGTGTCAATGACAATAGACAATCAACCAATACCAGGAACACCTTCACTGATCAATGTCATTGAAGGATTTGCGATGCCTGGTAACAAGTCATTTTCAAAGTGATAGTCCCTGTTTATATCTGAGTAATTCATGTTTAGTCTTTAGATATGCCTGAGCCACACAGCTGTATCACAAAGTTTTTTTCTTTTCTTTTAATTTGAGGGCGTCTTTTTCCACATTGCATAACATAAGTATTGCCTAGGTGACAAGACACATTGTGGCGAACATTGTACGATGACTACAATGTGTAGGTCATTCAAATAAACCACAATTATTTTTGACGATGACAAAAGCACAAGCACAGAACTAAAAAAGAAACCCACGGTGCAAAAAATTGACATTGGTAGTTCTCTTTTGGATAATAGCGTAATGCATGATGTTAGCTTACAAACTTAATACCTTCGTTTGAAATGATAGCAGCTGTGTACCAAGTAAACAAGACATGAAATGTCACAGTCCCTGTTATTTGATTATAAAGTTGTACAAGGAACATCTGCAAACAGGTGAATAAATATGTACTCTTTGTGGTTACAACTCATCACAAAGTGATTTCCGATGATCTAGTTTTGTACTGACAACTAAAAACTTCCACTGACCAATGTTCAGAATCTCAGAGTACACAAGTGCAACAAAACTATTTGTCATACATGTATACTTGCTCAAGAAACTGCATTCATAAATCTGAGTGAACCTTGATGTACATGACTTCTTTGTTAATCAGGTTTTAGTATATTACCAGGACCTGGGTTTGTTTCAACATCACCACTGGGCATCAGAATCATTCTCATGTTGTCAAATACAATTTGTTATTAACACAGTAAGGTTTATTATTTAAAATGTATTCATTGTACATAGAACAACATCTGTTAATTTAAACAATTGTAAAAGCTATGTTTTCAGAGCAAGTAAAGGTTGGTCTGCTCATAACCTTCAATGGAGAAGTAACAATAATTGTTTGAAGTCTTTTTAGTGCAGTGATATTATTGCATTTCAATTATTATTAATGGGTATAAAATACTGTAAACCATTTAATTTTGACTTCTAGATATGTTCAGGATTTTATGAAATTTGTGTACAACATTTCAATAAAGTCCCTGACACTCCATGTTGTAATTGATTCCTTTGTATATTTGATTTTGGTACGCATTTCAAAAATATGGGTATGCATGGTGAGGGGGTGATATGGAATAAAATGGTTTTGACCCTTAACGCCTGACTTTAATACCTGTGCAAATACATATTATTCCTTAATATTTTTATTTGTTTCGCTTGGGAAAATACGAGCAATGTAAGAGTAATATTTCTCGAAGTAATATGAATAGCTCCACTTTGTCAACAGCAGAGGAAAAAAAAAATAGGTAATCAAAGAAAGCTTAGAAAGAACTCCCATGTGCTGAGAGTATTGGAGACACATTAAATATAATTCGAAATTACTTAGCTGAAAACTAATTATGCAAATCAGAAAATTAATATGACCAGATTTGAGTGTAAAACTAATGAGGTCTGCGCAATGTAACAGAAAATCTATGTCTCCAAGTTTAATTGAAATGTGATTAGAACCAAAAAATTATGAATTATTATGCTTATTAGGGAATTAATATGAACAGATTTTTACCCCAAACTAATTAGGTTTGTACATTGTCCTAGAGCATCTTTGTACTAAGTTTCATTGAAATGGAATAATTAGTACGGTGAAAACTCCAAAATTTCGACCCCTCTAAAAATTCGTCCGCCTATTTATTTGCCGGGTTTCGGTGTTTTATTTACCTCCAAATTTTCGACTCCACTAAAAATTGCCGACTCATTCTTATTCGAAAATTTCGACCAGTTTTAGTTTTCCCCCAAACGAAAAAAAAAAATGGTGTGAGCGTTCAAACGGGACCTTCCTCGAAGGCATGAATCCGGGTTTCTGATTGACTGAGAGATTTTTATTTTATTGGTAACGAAAATATATTCTAAATAAACGAAGTTTCAAATAAAAACGAACACAAAAATCTCGGCATGCTGCGTTTCTGAATTGTTGACTATTACTGTACTCAGTAGTGATTATAATAATGTACACAAAATAAATTTGTTGAATGGTTATGAAATACAAATAAAAGTCAACTTAGTTTCATCGTAAGCGAATGATTCCGGTCTCGTATAAACGTTTGATGCTGTAGGATATCCGCCATGTTCTCTTAGGTCAAATCGCTAATTAACCAATCAAAAAGCTGGATGATGCCAACGTGTTCAAATTACCATAGCTTATTTAAATATGTTAATGTTATTGAACGCAATGCGGAAGAGATTGATGTTGTAGTACGATATTTTGGCTTGGATTTTGATGCGAAAACGGCATGATTTTTTTTAAATAAAAAAATTAGTTGTTTTTAAAAAATAAACTGGTCATCTGAAGAATAATTTAACATTGTTCACAGTGATAACAGCTCATTCTCGAAAGGAAGCTTACCCGCTCACGCTAGTCACGATAAAAATCATACACGTGTACTCTTGAATAGACAAACGTCAATGACTACGGTAAAACTCTATTTTAGCCGGCAGGATTAATTGAAATGTCCGAAAAATTACGCCAAAATACACCTTAAAAGTCCCATTTTATTTTCTTAAATCCCATTTTATTTTTTAATCCAAGGGCGAATTTACGGCAGAATTTGGTCCCTCAAATAAGGGACACGTGAGCTTTGATTCTAACCGGATACATTGCACTGGGTCGGGGAGATAGTTTGCTAAACTTCCATGCATCTTTTGTCCAATGGGTACCTGTACTTCGAACATTCGCAAGTTTTTCTAGGTAGTGCGAGACAGCTTTGTCTTTTGACCTATTAGTTTTGTGCTGACCTCTTCTCCGCGTCTTGATGTTTTGTTTTGCTTATCATAATACTCACTGATTGATGACTTTGTTTAGATTTTAAGTTACAACTCGGCCACGACCTTTGCTTTTACCGTGAAACATGAGGAAGTTTACGTCAATTGACGGACATTGCATTTTTTAAAAACTAATGAAGCACACTGTCTATCATCCCCATTTTTTCATTTGCTGATTTCTATTCTGAAAAATTCGACCGTCCGAAAATGCACCTTAATTTTGACTCTAAAAACACGTCACATATCTAACACCAATTATTTAAAACCGGTCGAAATTTTGGAGTTTTTACGGTACTTTAGATATCAGTGTGAAAGCTTAAAATTGGTTAATTATGCAAATTAGGTAATTAATATGTACAGATTTTAACCCACAATTATTCAGGTCTGTCTATTGTCCTACAGCATCCATGTACATTCATTGATATGTGATGTATAGTACCTGAGATATCAGTGTGAAAGTTGGTTAATTATGCAAATTAGGTGATTAATATGCACAAATATTTACCGGAAACTAATTGGGTCTGCATAATTCTAGATTCATTGAAATGTGATGATTAGTACTTTAGATATCAGTAGAAAAGCTGAAAATTAATTATGCAAATTAGGTAATTAATATGCACAATTATTTACCCTAAAACTAATCAGGTCTCTGCATAGTCCTAAAGGATCTATGTACCAAGTTTCATTGAAATGTGATGATTAGTACTTGAGATACCTGTGGAAAAGCTGAAAATTAACTGATTATGCAAATTAGGTGATTAATATGCACAAATATTTATCGAAAACAATCAATCTCTGCATAGTCCTCGAGTATGTAAGTACCAAGTTTCATTGAAATGTAATGCTAACTACTTATATCAAATGCTGAAAATTAATTAATTATGCAAATTAGGTAATTAATATGTACTGATATTACCATAAAAACTATCAGGTCTGTGCAGTGTCGTATGACATCTATGTACCAAGTTTCATTGAAATGTGATGATTAGTACTTGAGATATCAGTGGAAAAACCGAAAATTGACTAATCATTATGCAAATTAGGTAATTAGTATCCACGGATTATTACCAAAAACTAATCAAAACCTAGCATTAGTTCAGAGCATCTATGTACCAAGTTTCATCAAAATCCAATGAGTGGTTGTTTAGATATCAGTGGAACAGTCATGGAACCACTAAAAAATAGCTAATTATCATGCAAATTAGGTAATTAATATGCACGGATTTTTACCAAAAATTAATCAAATCTGCGCATATGTTCAGAGCATCTATGTACCAAGTTTCATCAAAATCCAATGAGTGGTTCTTTAGATATCAGTGGAACAGTCATAGAACAGCTAAAAATTAGCTAATTATCATGCAAATTAGGTAATTAACGAGCATGGATTTTTACCAAAACCTAATCAAATCTGCGCATTGGCCCAGAGCATCTATGCACCAAGTTTCATCAAAAACCGATGTATGGTTCTTGAGATAGCAGTGGAACAGTCGGACACACATACACACATACACACATACACACACACACACATACACACACACATACACATACAGACACACTAACTGCAAAGACTCCCATTTTGTGCTTCGCACATGGGAGTCAAAAACTAAGATCATGGAAAAAACAAACAGTATTGCCTAATTAAGTTCCATTCTCCTGGAGTATGTAATGGTGAACCCCTTAGCATGTGACTATTTACACTGTACCAAGAGAAGTGTGTACTTTATCAAGCAGTAATAAGTACATGTCAAAGGTCAAGGAAAAACAGGAAACAAATTAACCTCGCCTTACACCTGTATAGCTACATGCACAATACAAGCGGCACTGTCTGTCGTTGACTGATACGAAAACGTGTAAGCGAAAACACAGGTAAGTTAAGGGGACATAATCCTTATAAGCAGTATTTATAATGACACAGGACAAGGTGTAGGTCTAGGAGTTTTCAGCAGAAACTATAAAACGCAATGATTGGGTGGGTGTTAACTATACATCAACCATACTGTGCATGCCAACTGTACGACGCATAGCAAAGGGCAGTACAAAGTCCGACTTTATGTTGGGTTATCATCAAGTATAAATAACGGGAATATAAAATATGGACAATGTATGTGAGATTCATTTTCAAGGTTTCAAGGTCTGCACAAATCAAGAAACAATATACTGTAAAATACTTTATTTTAGCTGGAATTAATTTTCGTTGAAAAGACGTTTTGTATGGAATTTATTTTGACTGATTTTTGACGAGTTGAATGTAAAGTATAGGAAAAAGGGTAAATTCAAAACTAATAGAAAACAACAAAATATTTTAGGGCTCTGAGCACTCATGAACTCATGCATCTAGACCATAATCACAATAAAATGATGATTTTTTTTTGTAGTGTTACTTATTCTTACTGTTGAGTTTTACCAATAATCATCATTTGTGATTCTCCTAACATTATAGAAATGCAATGTACATTTAAAATTTTTTGATGTAAAAACGTACAACTACAATCTGCTTCCACAAACAGACAAACAAACATAATTTGATGCAAAATATGAAATAAATAAGATCTCAATTCAGATTACATGAAATCAGATTAATATAACTTGCGTTACATTATATATTACAGACATGGGTACAGCAGCCTCTGATGCAGGAGGTCCTAGTGCTGTCTTGGAGGAGCTTAATGAAGACTTCCTGTCTTGTGCTATATGTCTAGAGCGGTATTCAGATCCAAAGATACTACCATGTCAACATACATTTTGTAAGAAGTGTCTAGTGCAGCTAGCTGAGAAACGAGCACCCAATACTTTGATGTGTCCAACCTGTAACAGGTCAGTAGGGGTACCCGTCAGGGATCTGCAGTCTAATTTCTTCATGAGCTCACTTCTAGACAAAGTACCTGAGAAACCGGAAGCTGTCAGCCCTCAAAAGTGTGAATTTTGTGACAAAAATGAAGTTTCCTCCATCTGCGTTGAATGCGAACAGTATTACTGTACAACTTGTATTAAAGTACATAATAAATCTAAGGTGGCAAGATCTCATAAAATTCTATCAGTGAAAGAATATCACGAGGTAAACAAGAAGAAACCATTTGCTGTACAGCCGCTACAATACTGCGATGTCCACATAGAAAACCAGTTGAAATACTACTGTGACACCTGTCAGACACCTATATGTATAGAGTGTACAATCATAGATCATAAAATTCCTAAACACTCAAATAGATGTATAAAGGAGGTGGCAGATGAGTATTCTGACGAATTAAAGGGGAAGGTCAGAAAGTTAAAAGTGAAAGCAGATGAAGCTGAGACAAGTAAAATGTCAGCCAAGGCAGCCTGTGAAAAACTGAATGCTTGCTGTAAAGAAGAAGAAGAAAAGATAAACAAGAAAACGGATGAAATCTTGGCAGATCTGAGAAGACATATGGAAGTAGTTGAGCAAAAGAAAAAGAAATTAGTAGAAGAGTTGAAGACAGAATACACGGCTAGAGTGAAGAATATGGAAATCAAAGTTGATGAACTAGAGATGAAACATGGAAACATAGTCAGTACTTGCAGCTACCTAGAGACACTGGTGCAACATGGGAATCCTGGACAGATCTTGAGCGCCAAACAAGTTTACCAACAAAGAATGGATGAGTTGATCACCATAGAAACTAAACCAGAAATTGTTCCTGATTTAGTAGAGTTCAAAGCTCATCCAGGGAAAGATGCTATAGGAATGCTGGCAACAAACGCATGTCATCAAAACTGTAGTGTTGATAATATCCCAAAACAACTGATCAAAGGTGACACTGCTACTTTAATGGTAACAACCAGAGATAATCAAGGAAAACAAGTCATTCCACGCCAGGTGGTTAAGGCTAGAGTAACAAAACCTGATGGATCCTATGAAGATATCAAAGTACAAGATAACAATGATGGAACACACACAGTGATGGTACATGGAGAAATATATGGAGAATATAAAGTGTCAATGACAATAGACAATCAACCAATACCAGGAACACCTTCACTGATCAATGTCATTGGAGGATTTGCGATGCCTGGTAACAAGTCATTTTCAAAGTGATAGTCCCTGTTTATATCTGAGTAATTCATGTTTAGTCTTTAGATATGCCTGAGCCACACAGCTGTATCACAAAGTTTTTTTCTTTTCTTTTAATTTGAGGGCGTCTTTTTCCACATTGCATAACATAAGTATTGCCTAGGTGACAAGACACATTGTGGCGAACATTGTACAATGACTACAATGTGTAGGTCATTCAAATAAACCACAATTATTTTTGACGATGAGCAAAAGCACAAGCACAGAACTAAAAAAGAAACCCACGGTGCAAAAAATTGACATTGGTAGTTCTCTTTTGGATAATAGCGTAATGCATGATGTTAGCTTACAAAATTAATACCTTCGTTTGAAATGATAGCAGCTGTGTACCAAGTAAACAAGACATGAAATGTCACAGTCCCTGTTATTTGATTATAAAGTTGTACAAGGAACATCTGCAAACAGGTGAATAAATATGTACTCTTTGTGGTTACAACTCATCACAAAGTGATTTCCGATGATCTAGTTTTGTACTGACAACTAAAAACTTCCACTGACCAATGTTCAGAATCTCAGAGTACACAAGTGCAACAAAACTATTTGTCATACATGTATACTTGCTCAAGAAACTGCATTCATAAATCTGAGTGAACCTTGATGTACATGACTTCTTTGTTAATCAGGTTTTAGTATATTACCAGGACCTGGGTTTGTTTCAACATCACCACTGGGCATCAGAATCATTCTCATGTTGTCAAATACAATTTGTTATTAACACAGTAAGGTTTATTATTTAAAATGTATTCATTGTACATAGAACAACATCTGTTAATTTAAACAATTGTAAAAGCTATGTTTTCAGAGCAAGTAAAGGTTGGTCTGCTCATAACCTTCAATGGAGAAGTAACAATAATTGTTTGAAGTCTTTTTAGTGCAGTGATATTATTGCATTTCAATTATTATTAATAGGTATAAAATACTGTAAACCATTTAATTTTGACTTCTAGATATGTTCAGGATTTTATGAAATTTGTGTACAACATTTCAATAAAGTCCCTGACACTCCATGTTGTAGGAACAAAGAAAAAATTCAGTTCACAGCACCACTGTAAAAAAAAAAAAAGTTTAAAATGAGTATAGTCAAAGATATACACATGTGGGTTCATAAGACATATGTACCAATCTGAGTTGGTTCTAGAGATTAGTATCACAAGATTTACTCTCTTTGATTCAATATCAGTCCTATGTAGAACGCTGTGTTGATCAGGCGAACTAATTGACAATGGCCCTACAGGTATCGCTATGAAATCACAGTAGTTTTGTATTCTTCTTGCATTTCGACCATGGAAAAATATTTGTTTTTGAAAGTGGCCGAATTATTAGAAGAAAAACAGAAACTATTTTTTTAGTATGAATTCTAGTAACTGAAAAGCACTCCTGAAATTTCAAATCATTGGTACCATGTTTTTGGATACATTCAATGACCTAATAAATAAAATCACATTTGTTATTACTCAATCAATTGACCCTGTATGGCACAAGATTGCAAGCTTCTATCATAAAATTGGGTTATTTATTTGATGCAACAAAACATGCATTCACAGCAGACGGAAATTCGTTTGAGATATTACTGGATTTTTGTATTCAGTTTTCCATTTCTTCCACCATCATCACTTAGTAAGCTGTGATCGCGCATTGGGATACTGACTGTGCATAAATGTGCAGTGTAGTGTCATCAGAAGACTGATTGTTTGAGAATATTTTGCACCATTACGCCATTTCAAATATTATATTAATTCACAGACAACAAAATAAAGATTTTCAATAACATACAAGTTTTCCCACAGTTGATGATTGTATGGCAATTACAAGGCTTCGCCAGTTTTACTTTGGAAGAAGTTGAAAACAGATAACAGGAAGGGGCTACATGACTACATCTTTTTTTTTTGAATTTTAATCAAGCATGATTTTTCTAATTTTTTTTTTTTCACAAATGTCTATTTCAGGCCAACAGAAACAAAAACAATAAATGTGTAGGTAGACATTTTAACAATTTCACAATTAATATTGGATGAAAACGTCATTACCGATATAAATCATAATCATAATTAAAAATAAGATCACATTTAATTTAGTCAGTTTTCATAATGAAATGCATAATAAAATGTACTTATAAATTTGAATAAGGTTCAACAGCCTTTTCATTTAGTGCCAGTTTATACACAATAAAACCTCTGGTTTAGGTGTCACACTCAGAGAAGAGTGAAAGGCCTTTGGTTCATAGGCATCGCGAAATGTTGGAATTGAATCCCCCCCAAAAAATTCACATACTGTAACATGCATTATTTTTTTTATAATCTTGTTGATAACGAAAAGTATAGTATGTTCTAAAAGAAGTTTCGAATAAATACAAACAAGAATACATTGCTTAGTGGTTAGTACCGGTAGCGAATGATCACGGTAGCACAATCTGGTCATTCTGTGTTTCGCAAGTGAATAACTTACTTGTTTTCGAAGTATTACAATTGTTGATTATTATTCAGTAATGATTATAATAACGCACAAAAATTTAATTCGTTGAATTTTTATAAATTGGAAGTAATGTTCAACTTAGTTTCATCGTAAACGAATGATTTCGGTCGAATGTAAATGTTCGAAGCGATACGATATCCGCCATGTTCTCATTTACACGTGGCTCATTTAAATATGTTAATGACGGTTCAGTGACCTCGTGGTGAACGCAACGCGGTAGTAGATTTACCGATGTTCTGGCAAGAATTTTATGCTTTGATTTTGACGGGGAAAACGGCATGATTTTTTTTTTAATCAAAAAATTAGTTGTTTTCAAAATATAAACTGAGCATTCAAAGAATAATTTAACATTGTTCGCAGAAATAACAGCTCATTGTCGAAACGAAGCTTACCCATTCGGGCTATTCACAATAGGAGTCAATGACTGCGGTAAAATATAAATTAGACTCTTTTAGGCGCCAGGAGTGAATGAAATATCTAAAATATTTTTAAAAAACTAAAAAAAAAGGCCGAAAAAACGCTGGGCGTTTTTCATGGTCCGTTGCAGACTACTCGACCGACCGTCCATACACGTGTTGTCACTGCACATCGGCCATGTTGAATCGCACGAGATCGGCAAAATCTTCATTACAACTAACAGTTTAATGCTCACAACATAAAAATACGAATATAATCATAGGCAACCTACTATTATATAATGAATAAGTTGATCGACACAGGGACCCCCCCCCCCCCCCCCCCCCGCGAGTTGTGGATATTTCGGAAATCGTGACACAAGCAAAAGACCGGATAACGATTTACTTGAAACTATGTCCCCATGAATTAATCGTTCGTGTACAATAATTTGACAGGGTATACAATTAACAAACTAGTTTCGTAGATTGGAGACAATTGTTTGCTTTTTTGTCTTTCCACAAGAATATAAAGCTGGCAATCACGTCCGTACGTACGTCACGGAATGTACACCAATCGTACCCCAAAATACATTCAATTATGTAGAAACTGGAGAACTTACCTTTGCAAACACGTCTCTTATGCCGCCTTCTTGAAGTTCTTGAAATCAAATAAGGTTACTAGTTCTTCTAGTAACTAGTGAATAAGACCACTGAGCCAAACAGAATACATGTATAAACAGTACTATAATAAATTGCACGCAATGGAGAAATCACATGCTGTAGCGTTACTCACAGAATTAATCTACTGTAAAATATTTTATTTCAGCTGGAATTATCATTCGCTGAAAAGACTTTTTCTAGCTGTTTTTTGTATTGAATTTATTTTCATTGATTTTTGACAAGTTTTACTGTAAAATATAGGAAAAAGGGAATGTTCGCTGGATTTTATTTTAACATTCCTTCAGCGAAAATAGCAAAAAAATGTTGCAAGCAAAAATAAAGTATTTTACAGTAATTAATTTATTCTGAGCATGCGCAGACGTTCTGTCAATGTTGTCGGGAGAGGGAATTTTTGATAAAAATCGTGAAAAAGACCCACTTGGGATTATCTGGAAAAAAAAATTACGTGCATACTCGGAAGACACTTGTTCATCAACCTGCCAAGTTTCACTGATACCTGCTGTAGAATTTCTGAGAAAATGTTGGAGACGGAAAACGGACAAAACCTGAATTATAAAGTCCCCTTTTCAGGCTGCGCCTGAACGGGGACTAACAACTAGACGGACCATGCAAATTACATTTCCCATGATACACTGGTGCAATCCCTGGGATTGCGGAGCCACGCTTTAAGACAATTCTTTGAATATAGATTATTCAAAGGGTTATAGTTGGTATTAGTCAAAGAATTATAGTTGCTGAGCTAGGTGGTATTAGTCTAGGGGTTATAATTGCTCAGCTAGGTGGTATTAGTCTAGGGGTTATAATTGCTGAGCTAGGTGGTATTAGTCAAAGGATTATATTTGCTGAGCTAGGTGGTATTAGTCTAGGGGTTATAGTTGAGATAGGTGGTCAGAATACAACATAGGCATTGCAGTTGCGTGTGACAGACTAGACATCACTACCAGCATAGCAACAGTATATAAATTGAGACACAAGGTTAAAGGTCACATATGCAAAATAAAAATGATGAGCACATTATCTAGTTTTAAAAAACTAGCAGCCTGTCGCTGATATAGCTCCGCTGTTTGTGATGCATGCTCTGAAAGCAATGAAGCAATTTAAACTTAATGCTAGCTGCTTTAATATCGCAAGACACCAACTTTCTTGATTTTGTTGCAGAGAATATTTCACTAAAAGTAGAGAATTGAAGATATCTTTACGAAATGGACAAATCTAATAGAGGTCTACCCAAGCTGCATGTGTACAAGTATCAAAGAATTTGGACTACTGGTTTTGAAGGACAAGTCAAAAATATGTTTTTTGATGAAAAATGACGAAAATATTTGCTAAAAATAGAGAATTGAAGATGTTGACAGGAAGTGAACAAATCTGATATAGGTCCACCCAGGGTACACATACACCAATAATCATGGCATTCAGATTAACAATTTTGGAGAAGGCAAAAATATCATTTTTTTTTACCGAAAATTACAAAATAGTCATCATGAAGGGAAAAAAATCTGACAGAGGTCCACCCAAGGTACCTACAAATGAAATTATAAAGCAATCAGGTTAGAGGTTTTCAACAAGAAGTTGAAAATAACGTTTTTGACCAAAAATTACAAAAATATTCATCAAAATTAGAGAATTGAAGATATTGTCACAAAATCAACAAATCTGACAGAGGTCCACCTGATATACCTACATATACAATATCAAAGAAATTGGACAAGCAGTTTTCAAGGAGAGGACGAAAATATTTATCAAAATTAGAGAATTGAAGATATTGTCACAAAATCAACAAATCTGACAGAGGTCCACCTGATACACCTACATATACAATATCAAAGCAATTGGACTTGCGGTTTTTAACAAGAAGTCGAAAATATCACTTTTTACCAAAAATGACAAAAATATTCACCAAAATTAGAGAATTGAAGATATCATCATGAAATAAACAAATCTAAAAGAGGTCTACCCAAGGTACATATACACCAAGTATCAAAGCATTCAGACTTGTAGTTTCCAAGAAGAAGTCGAAAAAGTAAAACATTGACACGGACAATCACTCATATGATAAGCTCTGCTTGACAAAGTTGACAGCGGAGCTAAAAAAACTGTTGAAAACCATTCTTGCCATGGCAACCATAGCGAACCTCACTAGGGTCATAATACCACAGAATTGTGCAGATTAATTTGATTTATTAACCATTTG
Organism: Saccoglossus kowalevskii; assembly: GCF_978046115.1. Taxonomy (NCBI): domain Eukaryota; kingdom Metazoa; phylum Hemichordata; class Enteropneusta; family Harrimaniidae; genus Saccoglossus; species Saccoglossus kowalevskii. The sequence goes on along the minus strand of NC_140650.1, from coordinate 9,647,712 downwards.
TCATCTGCAACCCCCCCAAAAAACAAGCCAGTGAAAATACACAGTCCCTGTTATGTTATGTTTATGAACCAAACACCAGACATTTCAAAGAAAAGGGTGGATTATGAGTGAAAGAAAACATTTGCATGAAATCTAAATAGGTCAGTTTAAGTTGGTTATGGTTAGTATGAAAGGAGATGACATAAGAGTGGCGTTACAGTTTTCACTGGTGGTATGATGGTAGATACAAGACATTTATTCTGACAGACATTCATATGACAGATATGATAACAAAATTTGCCAGTTCATTTGTGCATTTTTCGTGTATTTGTGTTGAATGTGATTGGTCTAAACATGTCAAAGATATGGGTGTAGAACAGAATTCATTAAAAACAAAATGGCCACCAGACCAAATGTTCATTAAATTCTATTTCAAAATGGTTGTGCCAAGCAGCCTCAGCTTGTTGGGACATAAAATTGCTATAATCAAAAGAAACACCACTGGTAATGTTCCAAAGAACACCATATTTGGGCATCTTCAATAGTTGTGCAAATGAACCCCAAATTAACTGTATAACAGTATATCAATCATTAAACTATGACTTGTTTTACTCGTCTGTTGCTATGTAAGTACTACTAGATAGAGCAATGTTGGGGGATGAGAAGATTGCTGCTTTTCTGATCAGTTTATAATGAGCACCACCATAAGACGAAGGATAACACACGCAAATACATTATCCCTAGCCAGACAGGTGTTAACAAGCACAAATCCTAAGCCTAAGAAGGTCAGTGCACTGAGACATTACTTACTCTATTTGTGCCAACTATTTCAGCTAATTCATGCGATAGCACCATCTCAGCACTGTAACCAGATTTACCTACAGGAGATAGACATTCAGAGGATAGAAGTCATAGGTTAAAGGTCAAATACGAACAATCTTGCTTTATTAACGCTGTATGTATGTGGAGATCTCAACATGGCAATACAATTAGGATAAGCAAAATGTTCACATGTTTTAAATTTTGAAAACTTTACTTGTTTATAAAACATGCGAGCATTCAATGGTTCTACAGTGGTTGTGGATTTCTCCTGTTGCAGCTTGTACGACAAAATCATTCTATTTCATTAACTACTAAATCTTTGATGGCAAAAAACAAGCATAACGCCAAAATCCAAGTAATTTTGTAAGTAGGACTATTAAAGTAGTGAGGAATTGTTAGCAACAGAAATATTTGGAGTACCCTAGTAGCACATGCGCTTACGCAATAGACCACTTTTCGTTCATGCATGAAATCGAACATAAAAACAGGAAAAACAAAGATTGAAGCGGCATTGAAGCGGCGTCAAAACATTGCAAGGGATTTAACAAGCCTGACTCCATATTGTGCTGTACACATTAGATGATGGTTAATTTTGATAAAATAAGGGTATCTCAACGCAATATTCCACTATGAAAAAACAAACAAGTAACCTCATGGTTGAAAGAGCTCCACAGTGTTTTGTTGTCAAGGAAAGAACAAAGATATTAGACTTACATTTGTTATGTCATTAATGCAAGTGCTGCATTATCAGAAGTACACTCAATAGAAATGCATGTAAGCCCAAAATTGTTGTTAAAATTATTTAATTACTAAAAATTTACAGTATAATCCAGAAATCTAGCTAGTTGCTATTTTGCACGAAATGTCTTAAGCGAGTTTTGAGACAAGTGAACCCCTGAAGCATGTTAAAAATATCCAGTGACTTGTACCTTTCCTTTCCGTTTTGGGTTTCCTTTTCGGTGTGGGCTTTGGAGGTTCTGTTCGCTTGGCATTCCTATTTCTAGTTACTCTGCCACCATTTTCTTCTTCCTCTTGCAGCTTTCTTGCCATCTCCTCGTCATTCTGAGCAATATGCAATATGGTTTTGAAGAAACAAATTTTTTTTGTCGTACAAGTCAAGGTATTCATGGACACACTCAAATCATTTATGCAAATATATAACCTTTTCACTACCAGACTTTCTCACCCAAATTTTTCTGCACTTTTTTTTTATATTCTTCAATATTTCTGGAAATGAACTCTAATTTTGAAGCCAACAAACAAAATTTGAGTTAATTCTCAGTTTTTACTCAAAAAATTTGGTTATTTTTTACCAATCTTCTGAAGGAAAGTGCAGACTATAAACGGGACTATTTTGTGAAATTGTGATGAAAAGAGGGAACTGGTGGTTGAAAAGGTTAATGAGTATAGATTGTGAAATAAACATCACGCATGCATTTCACATTATCTGTACAGAACTGGAATTGCTATGTAGGAAAGTTCAGTACAAAAATGATTTTATTTCTATCAATGATTACCCTTCTGCAATGGGGTAAAATAATACAAATGATGGATAACTGGTTTTAGGGGCACATTGGGGCCTGACCGATACACAACTTATGGCTTGTGAGTGCTTTCCTTATTACCAATAAGGTTAGTTTAACATTGCATATGGTGTTTGTGTCGTGATGACAACAAAGAACATAGTTTATTTTAATGATACAGAAGAAGAAAGTTTTGCAGCAAACTTTATTTTATTTTTTAAATACTTTTGCTATAAATGATTTCTGACTATGAAATAAAAAAATACAATTTAATATGATTTAATAATCATTTTTTGATAAATGAAGTTGGTGCATGAATTCAAAAAGTTCTTAGAGTAAGTTAATACTGGCGACCGTCTAAAAGGACGCCCAGAATCACATTAGATGATGTACTACGTTACGTGCGTTTGCAATAATACAATGATATGAACAATTTGAATAACGATGGTATCCAACACAAACAAATATTGGGGGGGGGGGGTCACACAGAGAATGTTGGATTTAAAACAATAATGTTCTCTACCTGTGTTGATTCAACGTCACTGTCGCAATCACTTACGATTTCTGCACATTTTTTCTTCTCAGTCTGTAAAAAGATGCATTGAACATAGCGTAACTATTACAACCTTGCCCATTGAGAATCTATATTCAATTAGGAATGAGTGGATGTATACTAATAATGCAAAATCTTTTCTTTGCATGACATATGCATGAGTATAAAAGTCCTGCAACAATACAATAATATATCTAAACATTCTATACGAAAAATACTGGCTACAATTTAGATGGAAACATTTCTAACCAAAAAGAAACAAAACCATTTGAAGTCATCATAACTGCATAATTGTCCCTCAAATAATACTACATGTACTGTATTAAGCTCAATGTCCCTTATAGAATAATAGTATGAATTGTATACAAGCAGCCTCTCGGCTGAGATAGCTCCGCTGTTAGCAATGCACATTTCAATTAAAGAACAGAAGATATCATTAGAAAACGAACAATAAGTATAGTATCAAAGCAATGGAACTTGCTGTTTTCAACAAGAATTCAAAAATATCATTTTTCACCATAAATGATTGTGGTTTTTAACAAGAAGAAAATATCACTTTTTACCAAAAATGATAAAAATATTCATCAAAATTAGAGAATTTAAAATATCATGAAATGAACAAATTTGAGAGTGGTCCACATGTAGTACCTATATATGTAATATCAAAGCAATTGGACTTGTGGTTTTTAACAAGAAGTCGAAAATATCACTTTTTACCAAAAATGACAAAAATATTCACCAAAATTAGTGAATTAAAGATATCATTACAAAATGAACAAATCTGAGAGAGGTCCACATGTAGTACCTATATATGTAATATCAAAGCAATTGGACTTGCGGTTTTTAACAAGAAGTTGAAAATATCACTTTTTACCAAAAATGACAAAAATATTCACCAAAATTAGAGAATTGAAGATATCATTACAAAATGAACAAATCTGAGAGAGGCCCACATGTAGTACCTATATATGTAATATCAAAGCAATTGGACTTGCGGTTTTTAACAAGAAGTTGAAAATATCACTTTTTACCAAAAATGACAAAAATATTCACCAAAATTAGAGAATTAAAGATATCATTACAAAATGAACAAATCTGAGAGAGGTCCACATGTAGTACCTATATATGTAATATCAAAGCAATTTGACTTGCGCTTTTTAACAAGAAGTCGAAAATATCACTTTTTACAAAAAATGACAAAAATATTCACCAAAATTAGAGAATTGAAGATATCATTACAAAATGAGAGAGATCTACCCAAGGTACATATACACCAAGTATCAAAACATTCAGGCTTGTAGTTTTCAAGAAGAAGTCGAAAAAGTAAAACATTGAAACGAACGACGGACGCCGACGGACAATCACTCATATGATAAGCTCCGCTCGACAAAGTCGACAGCGGAGCTAAAAAGTTCCCAAAAATAGTAGTACAGCATCTTAGCAAAACTTAGCAAGAAAAATACAAGGCAATGTGTTCTTCATTTAATACTATATAATTTTACTGTATTAAGGTAGCGGGACTATTATTTGCATACTTGTGTTTATCTTCTAATTGTGACCAAATGACTACAAATAGACCCAGGAAAGTATATATTTTTAGAATCGCCAGACTTCAAGCTTTACAAAGGTGTGTTTGCCATGCCCATATCTGCATTCTATAACCAGTTACTTAATCAAAGGTGAAAAATTACTTTTTCTGTAAAAAAAAAAATTACGCATTTATGCTGGCGATAAGAAGTATTTTTTTCACTTTTCCTAGTTGTTCAATAGTCTGGTAAATTGAATGTGTCTGGTCAGTTTTATGCAAGCAACGCGTTTTAAAAAATAGTGTGCTGAATTTCAATTACTGTTTTAGTCGCATTGCCCCCAACTCAAACCACAACTCGTTGGTAAATAATCAATGAAATAGTTTGTCTGGACACATTCAAGTTCCTTTCACTGTCACCTTAAAGCTGTGAAAATTTGGTGTTAATCTGACGACAATAAGTATACGTTATTTTTTGTTAAAGACCTTGTATTTTGAAAAACATAAACTCCTAGAAAACGTCCATGAAGTAACAGCAAAGATTTTCAAGCTTGTTTATCGGCACAATCAATTTGTTTTCCCATCAAGGTCTGCTTTAACATGTGTAGGGACATCCAAATGTGTAAGGCTATTGGAAACCAAAAAAATAAAGGAATGGGATAGCTATAATTAGATAAATTCGGCATATAAAAACACCAAAATCAATGATTTTTTTTTAGTGGCTGTGTGACCTTGTGTCTGACACATTCATATGCAAATGACTAATCTGTGAAACAAACAAGGGCGGAGACAAACCACCCAAATGTTTGGAAACACTCATTGTGTGTCAGATAGCTACTGATAACACAACCTAACATTGCTTTGTCTTGAGTTAATCTTTGAAACTTATAGGCACACAGATTAAACCTGTGTTGTTGATTTTGGAAAACACTACTGAGGCTGCCTTGCTTCCCTTCAGAAAATCTACATTTTAACCAACTTACATGGCATTCTATGTTATGTTGACTTTATCACATGAAAGTTTAGTGCATTTCATCAATTAATAAATAAATGTGAAAATCATAATTTTCAACACAAATAATAGTCTCGCTACCTTAATCTCACTGTCCCCAGAACAAAAACATCCAACCCGTTGTGTCGTCACAGGAAGCGCTGTCCCAGCACAGACCTGTGTCATATAACGCCTTACTAGATGATTTTGGCTAAAATAGCGCTCCGCTGCCTCTTTACACTAGTGTTTATACACGGAACTTGATAATCTTTTTTTCAATTTAAGTTGATTTTTAATCGCGTATTTTAGTGAAATATTGTTTAGTGAGTGAAATATTAATGTCATGAATAATCTTGGAAACAACAGAAACTAACACATAATAACGATAATCAAATTTGTGTTTGAAGTTCGAAAGTACACGCGTAATTTCCGGTTTCAACTAGTTCGTAAATAGAACGTCCTTAAATGCCATAAAATCACGCGTACAACTCCTTCCGAACCAGACACTAGCAGCCTAAACGTATTTCAAATTTGCGCAATTTGGGCCAGCTTGTTTTTACAAGTTTTCTAAGTTTCATTTATCATTATTTAGTAAACAGGTCCCTGAAACGATTTAATATATCCGTAAAATACGTGGCAATCGACGATTGACTTTGAAACCTTCGAAATTTCGAACAAACTCCAGGCACACCTTGCGCGATATGTGTCAGATCGGTGTAGAAGACGCCGACCTGCAGCGTCAATGCATCCAACCAACATTTCACCAGCCTAACACTAGAGGGCAGCATACACCAGTGATTTGCTATTAAAGATACATTTCATTATCCTGACACTAGAGGGCAGCATATAACAGTTTAGGTAGCGTTCAATCACCGATGTGATTGATAATCAAAACAATCATGCCCGTGACTGATTCATTATATTTACATTACAATTTAGATCAGTGTTCTCCCCAGAAAAATAGCACAGAGTATTGACTAATTTGCATGACAATAAACATCTCTACTGCGCTCATTGCTACACTAAATTGTCTCTATTGTTCATCCAAAATTAAAGAGTTGGGAAACCCTACTCTGTAACACCCTGGGAATAATCTTGTAGATTACAAATTGTGATCAGGTACAAGATGCTATTTTTAGACACTTACTTTGGCAGGTTTGGATCTCTCTGGCTTCGTTTTTACTTTCTGTTTCTTAATCTTCTTTTTAGGTGGTTCATCTTCTACCTGTTGAGAACATGGATGCAAACGACGGGAACATAAATAGGAGGTGAGGAAGACATTGAAGATAAAAAACAATGCAGATACTCATTCGGTGCAGTTTTCGTATAGCTCCAACTAATATTCTGATAGTTCATATTCATATTTAGATGCAGAGGAATAAAAATGTGATGTGTTCTCTTAACGGCTAGCAGCACATGTGGCTACATGGTAATGTCCTTATTAATGCTTGATTTGGTGAGCAAGCAAAACAGCGAATTTCTAGTTCCATGTTTGCTAAATTATGAGAGATTGATCTTATAACCCCTTACAGTATTAAACTATTCACACAGAAAGAACATCTAATGAAGCATCAATAAACTCGACAGTTGAGAATTTGTTTGTAATTTGATAATAGCATTCTAACGAAAACATTCCATGAAAGGTATTATGACTTTCTGCCTAATAAACCCAACTAAAATTTTCAATGTTGACATGTTTTCCCAAAATTTGAACATTCACAAAAACAAGCTTTTTTGTGAAATAAAGCAATTTAATAACGGATGAATCATACGGTAATAGTAACAAAAATCACTGAATCATTTTAAAGTTAATACATTCAGGGTTCTCCACGAGGGGTTTTTACAGGGCGCCCTGTTTAAATTGTCAGCGCCCTGTTATATTTCCTGTGCGCCCTGCATGGTCCCATACAAAGAATTGTTTACAAAACAGGCCAACACTCATTGTCTTCCGAAGATGATTCATCGTGCTCAGGGTAACTGGTTCATTGTTTTAAGGTGCAACTGTGAAAATTCAGGTTTGTTATCGTAGCAGGTCACCGTGAGGTGATAACACCACCAAACAAAAAGTTACAATTTTTTTCAATACGATTAAAACTGAACATGTGGCCTAGAAAAGTACATTACCGTACCCATATTTTTACTGCCAGGGTGACGTCAAATATATAAAATCGTTATCGGTAAAACCATTCGTTAAACATAAGGTCTATGGTTAAAACCAAGTTCACGCCGTGACTAGGTAGCGGCAACATCGTCACCGCCGAGTGGAACAAACGACCAACGCAGCCGACGTACCATCACGGACATTGCTGATCACCAAGAAGTCCACACGAATGCTTGCTTGAACATGTAAATGTTTATATTTAAACGTCACTATTTAAAGTTGAATTTTCTTTAAATCACGATTTAAAAACCCCAGTAAAACGGCCATGCTTTCAACTCGCATCATAAGTGGAGGAAATAAATTTACTTGTGTTCTTTTGGAACAAATATTCTAATTGGTTGTTTTTCGCGTCAATGCGTGGCTTTGGCCAATCAAAAGCATTGTTACATAGTATCAGGTGCACACAGTAAAATGAACTGTTTCCGGGTCATAGCTGTTTTCAACGAAGCAGACATCAAACTTCCGATTCGAATGAAAATTATTCTTTTAAGTATGTATTTTGTTTTTTTATACTTAATTCTATTATTTTTGATAGTAACTGTTAACTGCAGATCGAAAATCTTCTATTGTGTACATTTTATTTCGTTGGTTTTTGGTGGCATTCATGCAAGTTTTTTAATGAACCAATTACGAACGTTTGTGCGACATACATTTTATTTTGCTTCTTAAATATAAATCATAAATATAAATTTTTGCTAAAAATTAAATAAAGCATGTATGTATCTATTTGGGAAAATAAATTAACAAACTTGTTACGTCTTTTTCTGGACGCGATCATTACTTGTAAACAACTGATGTCGCCGCTTGAGGAATCGTGCAGCTAAAATCAGCTGATTGTACGTGCTGACGTTTACTTAATAATAGCTCTTCAAAATTCCTATTCATTTTGTAATAATAAATATATATTATGCATATGTAATAATATATGTAGATTAATAGATTTTTTAGTTTCCATTTTTCAACATCCTTGCCAATGATGTACGTTACAAATGTGCCACGCCCACTTCACATTGGCGCGCCCTGTTTAATTTTCAAACCGTGGAGAACCCTGACATTATATTATCAGAAGTCCCTGCTTACCTCTCCAAGTGAACTGCTGTCACTATCAACCTCTTTGTCATCTAATGATGTGTCTTCATCTTTAGTTGGCAGTTCTTCATCGTTGCTTTTTTTAGAAGGTGATTCTTTTTCACTTTCTGAGGTTGTTGTCGCGGTGATAGTACTCATCACAATTTGATCGATCTCCTTTTTCCTACAAGATAGACAAGGCAACTATGATTAAATCTACTCTCAGAGAAAATTGTATCTACTTGATCACTTGTAAAACCAAGGAAAAGTTAACAAGTTTTCAGTATAAATTCATATCAGAATGAATGTACATGTATATTATTATATGTTCCCATGATAAACAAAGCATGTCAGAAATATGTCCCTCAAACAGCATTCGATAAAAAGAATGGCCAGCAGTCAGCCATTTTAAATCTTATCGAAAAAACAAAATGACACGAGCTAAGGTACTATTATGTTCAATATATGTGCCAAGTCTGAAAAGATCGTCTATGAATGACTGAGATTTGGTTTCGGAATGGTGGACATGATATTATAGCTTTCAAATGGATGCGATTTGGTCATCTTAAATTGGATCATGGAACAATTACAGGTACGTATTACAAGTGTGACATGATGTATGATGCATTAGTAAATTCTGAATGGATGTCAGAGATATGTTAAAACAAAATGGCTGCTAGAAGGCCATTTTGTATCTAATCAGCAAAACAAAGTGATGTGCATTAAAGAGCGGTAGTCGCCAAGCCACGCATGTGCAACATTTGTGTTGATAAACATTGAATTTCCTACAATCCAATGTGCTTTTCTAATGAAATCACAAGTTTATCACAATTACTGCCAGCAACTTCTTCGATACCTTCCAGTGACCCAAATAAATTACCTAATTAAAGCTTTGTAACCTCTCAGTTTGTACTTGTTGGTGTACGCAACAGTCAAAGTCGCCATCTTTGTTTATATGAGACCCATATCTTGTGCATGCGTGATGCAACGATCACTGTCCTTTAATGCATTTAGCAGCTTTCAACAAAATCTGCTCATACAGGACTGAGATCTGGTTCCGATATTGTGGAAATGATTTATTTTGGCAATAAAAAGGCCACCACAAGGCCAATGCACATGTATTCCAAGACGTTCGTGAAGTTTGAACGTGATGTATATCAAAGATATGCACACAAGACATAAATTCTAATCCCTGTTTTTTCGACTTCAAACAGAAACTATTAAAGAAACAACATAAGCAATGGTATCCCATGATTCTTTGGTACGATCTCAGAGATTGAAAGTTTTTTCTTTAAAGATCATGAAAACTAGACCAATTTCAAACTGGTATGAATGAATATTACTGTTATGTGTTATATTTGAGGATGCGGTAGAGTTATTTTCGTGAATTTTGCTTTTTTTGTTCATGAAATTGATGAAGAGCTATTACTTTTGTAAAGTTATTGGGCTCATAAGTTTGCGATCAAGTATGCGATCTATGTTCTAGCACTCTCGCGGCATTGACAGGGCTGATGCTGCCTTCATTTTTTAGCTTGACTTATTCTGATCTGGTTCGTTTGTTTGAATATCAATCAGAGAAGGTTAAAACAAAAACACATTAGATTTTGAACAGCAGTGTCTTGTTTCATTAAAGTTTTGTGTTAATTTTTGCATTGTGTTGTTGTGTGTTAAAACCAACAAGGACAATGGAATGATGGTCCAGTGGCCAACATCCTGTGTTTATCACAAACAAATAGAATAGTACGGTCGGCAACTTTTTGTCCTGGTCGGAAATTCTGAGTCCTGGAAGAGGATGTCCGGCGTGGGGAGAACCCTGGTCTAGCAAGATCTATTCATTATATTGGTTATTTTGATACAATTGTTTGTTGAAGCTGCTGTCTTTAACCTTTCAATTTTCAACAATGATCTGCACAATGACAACGTTATTTCGTCCGTTTCTATGACCATGTTTTTCACGTCGTACCCAAAAACTATATCAATTACTGTAGAATACTTTATTTTCGCTTGGAATTTATTTTCGCTGAAGGGATGATTCCGTGAAAATAAAATCCAGCGAATATATTTTTCCCCCTATATTTCACATTAAACTCATCAAATTTCAGTGAAAATAAATTCCAAGCAAAACGCCCAAAAAGCCTTTTCAGCGAAAATTAATTCCAGCGAAAATAAAGTATTCCACAGTATTCCATTTCATGTTATTTGGCTTGGCTCATGCATTTCAATTTCAAAGCGCTATTCCAATGAAACTGAAATTAATTTATTCATTTATTTAGTAATTTTCCCCAAAAAGACGAGAGAATTGACGTATCTATTCACACAGTCGGCTGGCAGAGTAAGTATTAACAGTTTCTGATCAGGTGAAAGGTCAAGGAAACAGATGACAATAACTGCATATATGTGATCAGTCCTATCAACTGTGCGTAACAACTTTCGATGCATCAAATCAATATTGTTTCTGTATAAGTAGAAACCATGGAGGTAAAAAAAGAAGGAGCACTGACGCCCGATGTTTCCTTTGTGTACTATGATAGCTGCCGATTGTTAGCCAAGCAAACAATGCGCTGTCCGTTTTCCTGTTATCTGCTTAATCCCTTAATGGGGATTACGTGGTTCGGAGTCTGTCGACAAACTTCGGCAATCATCCAAATGACCTGCGCATGTGCAGAACCAGAGAAACAAACATGGCGTTGGGCGTAACACGAGTTACTATCGAAATTTCCGATATAGATTTTTCCGCGGAAGAATGGGCAGACTTGGCCGTAGTTGAGAATGAACTGGCTATTTTTCATCAGTCATTTTGTATATGTGGTGTTGAAGAGACAGAAAGCATGACTGCATGTGACGACAACGACTGCACAGTGACATGGTTTCATTGCGAGTGTGCAGGGTTTACAGCAAAAACTATCCCAACAATGCACTGTTTAGCGTCCTGCCATCGCACCAATATTCGCGATTTTCGACAACCGCTCACCGTCGCTTGCCAGATTTGACAGTGGTTTTCAAAAGCCGAGGATGCAAAGATTATATAAAAAGTTAAATATTTTTGCGGAATTCTGTGGATCATATAAATAAAGTGTTTCAAAAGCTGACTCGTCAGAGAGCATAAAATATAGTCAATCTTCAACTACAAACGGGATTAAATATCCAAGTGTCTAGTTTCCGGTGTGTAGTGTGAATGGTGACCTCTTGTTTTCAACAAAGGTCACTGCACATGAATAACGACCTCATTTATGGTCTGCGCAACTGATTTAATATTTCATTGGAAAATTGTTTCTGTGTAATCTGAATATTACCGTCAGTACACTAGTTTATACAATCGCCAACTATCATCGAGTTCAAACACCAAGATAAGGGGCTTAACTTAGCAATAAACAATTGAATTTAATAGGCTGATTTTCCGTCAGTGCTTCTTCTTTTTTTACCTCCATGGTAGAAACATTAACTCAATCACAAACAGATAAGCAAGCGTGATCAGCAAAAACAAAAGATTTGTAATCCTTTCAATCCTTCGCTGGTCATCCTGAGGTTTGTAGGTAGTTGCATGCATCCGTCACTTCCTATATAAGCATCTCACATGCAATTACATACACAAATGTATATTTGTTTTTTTAGAATAAAAAGTCTAATCACAAGCCACCAAAGAATAGGCAACAATAATTGCGTTTGTGCACAGATCCTTAGCATGTTCTACTATTCATTTCAGTATGCCATTTCCAACATGACAATCAACGCAAGCAAATCTAGGTACATTGTTCGCAAGAAAAAAAATAACTGACGATGAACTCTGTACTACTTTCCCATATTCTGCAATCTGCACTTTTTGAATTTGCTTTGGTATTGTTTTAAATCATAAAACTAACCTTCCTAGTTACTGTACTGAATAATCATAGTTAAAAGGACTGATGTTTTGTATATTCTTAACAAGATTGGGCATTCCTTAGCGTGAGCTAAACACCGTTAGCATGCATGCATTGGGTCTAGCCGAGATTAGCTTAAATCTTAGCCCGTACTTGGTGTAGCCTAAACACAACTTATTGCTAGTCTGTGCTCTGAGATCATTGTCCTTGGAAGACATCAAATATACCTTATAAATAAGTAACAACAGGGTTGTGTTGAGAAGGATTGGACTTGTGGTGGAAATATTACAAATCATATTGTGAAAATTGGCAGATTTGAAGAACAGAGATGTAAACAGCATGACAATTAGATGACTTTTTGCAATGAAAAATTGCGCCATTTTCAACACACAAATTCAAATATATATTTCAAGTGAACACTTTTTGTGGAGGATAATTTTAATTTCATGAAAATGGCGATGCCATGAGCTTTTGATACGGTATATTAACAGAAAGGGAACTCATGACCAGACACAGCATTGTTGGTTCATTTTTGCATTTGTTAACGGCAGCCATGATGGATGGATATTCGTTATGTATTGCACACTATGCTTTCAAATAATTGGAATTTCAACCGAAAACATGTATTGCAGACAATTATTTTTTAGCTTAATCAAAATCTAACTTTATGATAAATTTGCTCTGCCATACTATTAGGTTGAAAACTGCTGGTTGAATGAGCTGTATTTTATTCTTTTCTTGTCACTGTCACAAAAACCTTTGGGCAGTTTTGAAAACACAGATTTTTGTGATAAGTAAGCTTGCAAAGTGATTGTTGTGGGTTACAAAATGCAATGCAAATGGTTTTTTAAAGAGCAAAACAGTTGGAGTTTACGACAGAAATGTTATAAACTGTTGGCGCAATTTTCAACTTGTTGTTGTTCTTGACTTTGTTGTAATGAATGCAAAACTGCTAATTTGAATATTTACGTCTGGTAATCACCCGACAAGCCCGCTAAGCATTATCTTTCGTTGCAAACAGTTGGCAGAAGTCATGGAAAAAATGGCATCAAAGGTAATTCATTTATTTTCTTTTTTAGCTGTATGGATAATCTAACAACAGCAATATGTAAAACACATCTTTTCAGCTAGCATGTTATTTTAGCTAATTAATCTAACTATTTATTTAATTAAAGATGTAGCTAATTTAATACAGGCATATTGGCAACAATGAAATGATTGACAATTTAGCTAAATTAAGATTCTGTTAATTCATGCATTCGGTCAAATTTGCTATTTCAACGTGTTTTACAGTATCATGAAGTGGCGTGGGTGATGCGCACAAAACATGTAAATTTATGGATGGCTCGTAGAGGGCGACAGATCGACACATGGCACACTACAACAACTACACAAAGTCAAAATAAACGTTTTTTAAACAAACTGCTTTCGCTTGAACGAAGGTGGACAGTTTTGTTTACAGTGAACACAGGCGCAGATTACGCTCTACGGGGAGAGATTGGATTCTCATTAAAAAAAAGGTGAAATAACACACAACAAAGCAATGGTATGTTTTAACCTGTCAAAAAGGTCCACATCGTATTTATCTTCGAGAGTGCGGCGAACTTTCTTCGCTGACATCGTAGTAAGATCGGCATGCTTCAGAATCTCTGTAGGGTAGAACATCATTAGGATGTGAGTGGTTGCAGACTCATCAAAATTACGTGGTTAGAAAGTTTGAGGACATGAAACGATAAAACAACATACCTTTTACACCGTCTCTGATCTGAGCACTCGTCAAACTGATCTCCGCCATGTTGTTGTCACGCTGATCAACCGGAAATGGAATGTCCCCCTAGCTTCGCGTGCCTGGATATGCAGATTTTAAGTCCCTGGTGCCCGCAAAATATTCGTCACTATGCTATGCATGGTGAAACCCTGAGTGAAACTGTCCGCGCAATCTCCCAGTCCGGACCTCCAGTCTTTCCTTCCGCTTATTCCGTAACATTCTTATTCTTTGCACTACATAGTTGGCTAGTTTTTATCCAAGCACGGATCATTACAAATAAAATAAATAAGGCGTTGGTGTTGATTAGGGAAGGGGATAGATTTGTAAATATAGAAACCAAAAAAATAATATAAACCGAACAGATTTTCTTTTTTTAAATTTACCACATTTCATAAAAGATATCAATAAAGCATATTTGAAGAAACACCAGCTTGAAACAAATGTAGCCTAAAAGTATGTGACAGAAAAGCGTAAACTGATCAGTTTTCTGCCATCTTCCTATAATTAAACACATATTATAAGTTTATTGGAATTGTATGCTTGTATGGAATTTGATTGAAGTACAATAAAGTAATAAAGTAAAAGGAATAATGAAGTAAAAAATAACCAACACTGTGTCAAAATATGACCAACACTGTATCAAAATATAACCAACATTGTATCAAAATATATCCAACACTGTATCAAAATATGACCAACACTGTATCAAAATATAACCAACATTGTATCAAAATATATCCAACACTGTATCAAAATATGACCA
The DNA here is from genome assembly GCF_978046115.1 of Saccoglossus kowalevskii. Taxonomy (NCBI): domain Eukaryota; kingdom Metazoa; phylum Hemichordata; class Enteropneusta; family Harrimaniidae; genus Saccoglossus; species Saccoglossus kowalevskii. The sequence continues at coordinate 9,632,702 of NC_140650.1, read as the reverse complement.
ACACTGTGTATCAAAATATAACCACCACTGTATCAAAATATGACCAAAACTGTATCAAAATATAACCAACATTGTATCAAAATATATCCAACACTGTATCAAAATATGACCAACACTGTGTATCAAAATATAACCACCACTGTATCAAAATATGACCAAAACTGTATCAAAATATAACCAACACTGTATCACTGTATCAAAATATGACCAAAACTGTATCAAAATATAACCGACACTGTATTAAAATATAACCAACACTGTATCAAAATATAACCAACACTGTATCAAAATATAACCAACACTGTATCAAAATATGACCAACACTGTATCAAAATATAACCAACACTGTATCAAAATATAACCAACACTATCAAAATATAACCGACACTGTATCAAAATATAACCAACACTGTATCAAAATATAACCAACACTGTATCAAAATATAACCAACATTGTATCAAAATATAACCAACACTGTATCAAAATATGACCAACACTGTATCAAAATATAACCGACACTGTATCAAAATATAACCAACACTGTATCAAAATATAACCAACACTGTATCAAAATTGAACCAACACTGTATCAAAATATAACCAACACTGTATCAAAATATAACCAACAATGTATCAAAATATGACCAACACTGTATCAAAATATAACCAAGACTGTATCAAAATATAACCAACACTGTATCAAAATATGACCAACACTGTATCAAAATATGACCAACACTATATCAAAATATAACCAACACTGTATCAAAATATAACCGACACTGTATCAAAATATAACCAACACTGTATCAAAATATAACCAACACTGTATCAAAATATAACCAAGACTGTATCAAAATATAACCAACACTGTATCAAAATATAACCAACACTGTATCAAAATATGACCAACACTGTATCAAAATATAACCGACACTGTATCAAAATATATCCAACACTGTATCAAAATATGACCAACACTGTATCAAAATATAACCAACACTGTATCAAAATATAACCACCACTGTATCAAAATATGACCAACACTGTATCAAAATATATCCAACACTGTATCAAAATATGACCAACACTGTATCAAAATATAACCACCACTGTATCAAAATATAACCACCACTGTATCAAAATATAACCAACACTGTATCAAAATATAACCAACACTGTATCAAAATATAACCAAGACTGTATCAAAATATAACCACCACTGTATCAAAATATAACCAACACTGTATCAAAATATAACCAACACTGTATCAAAATATAACCACCACTGTATCAAAATATAACCAACACTGTATCAAAATATAACCAAGACTGTATCAAAATATAACCACCACTGTATCAAAATATAACCAAGACTGTATCAAAATATAACCACCACTGTATCAAAATATAACCAAGACTGTATCAAAATATAACCAACACTGTATCAAAATATAACCAACACTGTATCAAAATATAACCAACACTGTATCAAAATATAACCGACACTGTATCAAAATATAACCAACACTGTATCAAAATATAACCAACACTGTATCAAAATATAACCAACACTGTATCAAAATATAACCAACACTGTATCAAAATATAACCAACACTGTATCAAAATATAACCAACACTGTATCAAAATATAACCAACACTGTATCAAAATATAACCAACACTGTATCAAAATATAACCAACACTGTATCAAAATATAACCAACACTGTATCAAAATATGACCAACACTGTATCAAAATATGACCGACACTGTATCAAAATATAACCGACACTGTATCAAAATTGAACCAACACTGTATCAAAATATAACCAAGACTGTATCAAAATATAACCAACACTGTATCAAAATATAACCAAGACTGTATCAAAATATAACCGACACTGTATCAAAATATGACTAATTGTTGTTAAAATGCGACCAGTCCTTTACCAAAATGTAACCACTCATGTTCAAAATGTGACCAATCCTGTACGAAATTATAACCAGTTCTTTACAGAATGCGACCAATCCTGTACCAAAATGTAACAACTCATGTTCAAAATGCGACCAATCCTGTACTACAATGTAAACATTTCTGTTCAAAATGCTCCCAATCTTGCACTAAAATGTAACCATTCCTGCTCAAAATGCGACCAGTCCTTTACCAAAATGTAACCACTCGTTCAAAATGTGACCAATCCTGTATCAAAATGTAATCACTGTTGTTCAAAATGCGACCAATCTTGTATCAAAATGTAACCACCCCTGTTCAAAATGCGACCAATCTCGTACCAAAATGTAACCACCTCTGTTCAAAATGTGACCAATCCTGCACCAAAATGGAACCACTGCTGTTCAAAATTCGACCAACCTTGTATTACAATGTAACCTTTTTTGTTCAAAATGTGACTAATCCTCCACCAAAATGTTACCATTCCATTCCAAAATATGACCAAACGTATATAAAATTATCATCAATCCTGTATAAAATTATTACCTTCGCTCTATCAAAATATGATCAATCCTGTATCAAAATATGACAAATCATTTAACAAATGCGACCAATCCTGTACCAAAATGTAACCTCTCATGTTCGAAATGTATCCAATCCTGTAGCAAAATGTAACCATCTCTGTTCAAAATGCGACCAAACCTGTACCTAAATGTAACCATTCATGTTCGAAATTAGGCCAATCCTGTATCAAAATGTAACCACTGGTGTTCGTAATTTGGCCAATCCTGTACTAAAATGTAACCACTGCTGTTAAAAATTGTCTAATCCTGTACCAAAATGTAACCACTCATGTTCGGAATGTGGCCAATCCGGTACCAAAATGTAACCAGTCATGTTCGAATGTGGCCAATCCTGTACCAAAATGTAATCATTCCTGTTCGAAATGCGGCCAATCTTGTACCAAAATGTAACCATTCCTCTAAAAATTTTGCCAATCCTGTACCAAAATGTAACCACTGCTGTTCAAAATTTGACCAATCCTGTACCAAAATGTAACCATTCATGTTCGAAATGTGGCCAATCCTGTACCAAAATGTAACCTTTCCTCTTCAACATTTGCCAATCTTGTACCAAAATGTAAGCACTGCTGTTCAAAATTTATCAATCCTGTACCAAAATGTAACCATTCATGTTCGAAATGCGGCCAATCCTGTACCAAAATAACCACTTATGTTCAAAATTTGGCCAATCGTTTACCAAAATGTAACAACTCATGTTCAAAATCTGCAAATCCTTACCAAAATGTAACCATTCATGTTCGAAATGTGGCCAATCCTGTACCAAAATGTAACCACTCGTATTCGAAATTTGGCCAATCCTGTACCAAAATGTAACCACTGCTGTTCAAAATTCGCTAATCCTGTACAAAAATGTAACCATTCATGTTCGAAATGTGGCCAATCCTGTACCAAAATGTAACCGCTCATGTTCGAAATGTAGCCAATCCTGTACCAAAATGTAACCACTCGTATTCGAAATTTGACCAATCCTGTACCAAAATGTAACCACCGCTGTTCAAAATTCGCTAATCCTGTACAAAAATGTAACCATTCATGTTCGAAATGTGGCCAATCCTGTACCAAAATGTAACCGCTCATGTTCGAAATGTAGCCAATCCTGTACCAAAATGTAACCACTGCTGTTCTTAATTTGCTAATCCTTACCAAAATGTAACCACTTATGTTCGAAATGTAACCAATCCTGTACCAAAAATGTAACCACTTATGCTCGAAATGTGGCCAATCCTGTACCAAAATGTAACCATTCATGTTCGAAATGTGGCCAATCCTGTAGCAAAATGTAACCACTCATGTTCGAAATGTGGCCAATCATGTACCAAAATGTAACCATTCATGTTCGAAATGTGGACAATCCTGTACCAAAATGTAACGACTCATGTTCGAAATGTGGCCAATCCTTACCAAAATGTAACCACTGCTGTTCAAAATTTACCAATCCTTACCAAAATGTAACCACTGCCTTTCAAAATTTACCAATCCTTACCAAAATGTAACCACTGCTGTTCAAAATTTACCAATCCTTACCAAAATGTAACCACTGCTGTTCAAAATTGACCAATCCTTACCAAAATGTAACCACTGCTGTTCAAAATTTGCCAATCCTTACCAAAATAACCACTTATGTTCAAAGTTTGGACAATCCTTTACCAAAATGTAACAACTCATGTTCAAAATCTGCAAATCCTTACCAAAATGTAACCATTCATGTTCGAAATGTGGCCAATCCTGTACCAAAATGTAACCACTGCTGTTCAAAATTCGCTAATCCTGTACAAAAATGTAACCATTCATGTTCGAAATGTGGCCAATCCTGTACCAAATTGTAACCGCTCATGTTCGAAATGTAGCCAATCCTGTACCAAAATGTAACCACTGCTGTTCTTAATTTGCTAATCCTTACCAAAATGTAACCACTTATGTTCGAAATGTAACCAATCCTGTACCAAAATGTAACCACTTATGCTCGAAATGTGGCCAATCCTGTACCAAAATGTAACCATTCATGTTCGAAATGTGGCCAATCCTGTAGCAAAATGTAACCACTCATGTTCGAAATGTGGCCAATCATGTACCAAAATGTAACCATTCATGTTCGAAATGTGGACAATCCTGTACCAAAATGTAACGACTCATGTTCGAAATGTGGCCAATCCTTACCAAAATGTAACCACTGCTGTTCAAAATTTACCAATCCTTACCAAAATGTAACCACTGCCTTTCAAAATTTACCAATCCTTACCAACATGTAACCACTGCTGTTCAAAATTTACCAATCCTTACCAAAATAACCATTTATGTTCAAAGTTTGGTCAATCCTTTACCAAAATGTAACAACTCATGTTCAAAATCTGCAAATCCTTACCAAAATGTAACCATTCATGTTCGAAATGTGGCCAATCCTGTACCAAAATGTAACCACTGCTGTTCAAAATTTACCAATCCTTACCAAAATGTAACCACTGCTGTTCAAAATTTACCAATCCTTACCAAAATGTAACCACTGCTGTTCAAAATTTGCCAATCCTTACCAAAATAACCATTTATGTTCAAAGTTTGGTCAATCCTTTACCAAAATGTAACAACTCATGTTCAAAATCTGCAAATCCTGTACAAAAATGTAACCATTCATGTTCGAAATTTGGCCAATCCTGTGCCAAAATGTAACCACTGCTGTTCAAAATGTAACCAATCATGTACCAAAATGTAACCACTTATGCTCGAAATGTGGCCAATCCTGTACCAAAAATAACCATTCATGTTCGAAATGTGGCAAAACCTGTAGCAAAATGTAACCACTCATGTTCGAAATGTGGCCAATCCTGTACCAAAATGTAACCTCTCATGTTCGAAATGTGGCCAATCTTGTACCAAATTGTAACCATCTCTGTTCAAAATGAAACCAATCCTGTACCAAAATATAACCTCTCATGATCGAAATGTGGCCAATCCGCTACCAAAATATGACAATATCTGTTTAAAATGCGACCAACCCTGTACCAAAATGTAACCACTGCTGTTCATAATTTGCTAATCCTGTACAAAAATGTAACCACTCATGTTCGAAATATGGCCAATCATGTACCAAAATGTAACCATCTCTGTTCCAACTGCGAGCAAACCTGTACCAAAATGTAACCATTCCTCTACAAATTTGGCCTGTCTTGTACCAAAATGTAACCGCAGCTGTTCAAAAATTACCAATCCTGTACCAAAATGTAACCATTTATGTTCGAAATGTGGTCAATCCTGTACCAAAATGTAACCACTTCTGTTCATATTGCGTCCAATTCTGTATCAAAATGTAACCATTCTTGTTCGAAATTTGGCCACTCATGTATCAAAAATGTAACCACTCATGTTCAAAATTTACCAATCCTGTACCAAAATGTAACCACTGCTGTTCAAAATTTACCAATCCTGTACCAAAATGTAACCACTGCTGTTCAAAATTTACCAATACTTACCAAAATGTAACCACTGCTGTTCAAAATTTACCAATCCTTTACCAAAATGTAACAACTCATGTTCAAAATCTGCAAATCCTTACCAAAATGTAACCATTCATGTTCGAAATGTGGCCAATCCTGTACCAAAATGTAACTATTCATGTTCGAAATGTGGCCAACCCTGTACCAAAATGTAACCATTCATGTTCGAAATGTGGCCAATCCTGTACCAAAATGTAACCACTGCTGTTTTTAATTTGCTAATCCTTACCAAAATGTAACCACTTATGTTCAAAATGTAACCACTTATGCTCGAAATGTGGCCAATCCTAGTGTACCAAAAATAACCATTCATGTTCGAAATGTGGCCAATCCTAGTGTACCAAAAATAACCATTCATGTTCGAAATGTGGCCAATCCTGTAGCAAAATGTAACCACTCATGTTCGAAATGTGGCCAATCCTAGTGTACCAAAAATAACCATTCATGTTCGAAATGTGGCCAATCCTAGTGTACCAAAAATAACCATTCATGTTCGAAATGTGGCCAATCCTGTACCAAAATGTAACCACTGCTGTTCTAAATATGCCAATCCTTACCAAAATGTAACCACTAATGTTCAAAATGTAACCACTAATGTTCAAAATGTGACCAATCCTGTATCAAAATGTAACCACTGCTGTTCAAAATGCGACCAATCTTGTACCGAAATGTAACCATTGCTGATCAAAATTTGCCAATTCTTACCAAAATGTAACCACTCATGTTCAAAATGCGACCAATCCTGTACAAAATTGTAATCTCTCATGTTCGAAATTTATCCAATCCTGTAGCAAAATGTAACCATCTCTGTTCAAAATGCGACCAAACCTGTACCAAAATGTAACAACTACTGTTCAAAATGTGGCCAATCATGTACCAAAATGTAACCATTCCTGTACCAAAATATAACCATTCATGTTCGAAATGTGGCCAATCCTGTACCAAAATGTAACCATTCCTGTTCGAAATTTGGCCAATCCTGTACCAAAATGTAATCACTCACTCATGTTCAAAATGCGACCAATGCTGTACTAACATGTGACCAATCGTATACCTACTTGTGACCAATTCTGTAATAACATGTAACAACCAATATAAAATATGCCAAACAGAATGGGACCAGTACAACCTCATCGTAGAAAGTTATATTGCTATATGTTGCACGTCGTGTGTCAAACCTAATGAATGTGACACAGAGGGCGTAGGTCCGTATTATTCCAAGCTAAAACGCCGATGGCGCACTGACGGTGTCTTGGTGGCTTGAGCATCAGGCTCTTCGTCTTTCTAATACATTCTCGCCAGCTCTAGAAATTTGCCCACAAAATACGCCGAAAGGGTCTGAAATTGAGTGTATTTTTTCATAAAAACAGCGTCATTAAAGGAACTGATCAATCAACTATGTGTTGAGAGCCAGGAGGTGGATCGCCAGCTCTTACAAGTAGATTAATTGGTTCACTGGCGTGTTTGCGAACTACTGCATACAGCTACTGTACAATGTAGGCTTATTTACCACGGCGTTCTTGGTATGACCAGATGCCGCAAAAAAGTCAGGGTTTTACGACGATGTTCTAGTAGGGTGTTGTTCACACATATGTGATGCATGCTTCAATTTATTCAGTTATTAGAGCGCTGCAGTCGTCGTGCAGTGCGTGTTCGCATTACGTGCAAATAAGCAACGTATCTTACACCATTGTATTCTCGGGCCTGGCAACCATTAGGTCAAAACCAAAGGCCAAAAACTCTCAGAAAACGGTACTTTAGGATGGTTGTTGACACTCCCCTTAACAGTGTAACAAGATTACCCCTACGTGTGCAACATGTATAAATTTGGTTGTTCAGAATTGTTGAGTTTGTGTTGTTTTCTCGAATTCAACTATTTTCACCGGCTCTTCGACCACGACAGCAGCTCGCACAGAGCCCATAGAAATACCACAGGGAGCCCAGGAACTATAATCAACTGTACGCAGTTCCTATGAGCGGGGCGTGATCGGCTGGTATCTAGTGTAAGAAATAGACAAGGGATGAAGGCTCCAGTCAGCTCACGTGACGTGGTGCGCGACTGTAACGCTTTAAAATACTGGGGTCACCCACAGAGTAGTCACAATACAGAAAGAGACCGAATAAACAGGCTACTAATATGGCACTATACATACCCCCCCCCCCCTCGCCGCAGCCAGCTAGTCAAAGTTAATGACTTTGCTGGGAACCATACATTGTTCCATGTTGATTCGAAACCACATTTACTAACTTCAAGACAAAATTCCCAGTACTATGGAACGCCCTCTGCCGTTTATCACAATCGAAGTAAATGCAGTTGGTATGGTCCCAAGAAAACTTACCATAATCATTGAACAAACGAAGAAGTAAAAGTATTTTACTTTATTTTTAGCGACTTGTTGGCAAAACCATCATCAACCACTTCGTTAACCCACCTTTGACACCAAACGACTTCTTCGCACAGAAGAATGTAAATGTAAACATTGAATTGCTGTATTCGTATGCGTGCACGGTTCTGTTTATGGCGGAAAAACTATAATTATTTTAAACTACCTAGTTACTTCATATCAATTATAGTGTTTCAGTATTAGCAGTAACATTCTTTGTGGGCAAAACAATCGTTGAAATGTTTTCTTAACGGGCATTTACGTCAGCGCGACGAGTCTCGGAATTCTCACTTTGTCCAGCCAGCATCAACTAGGTGGATATGTCGTTTGGCGTATCTGTTATTGTTTTGTCGTACAAGTAATAAGTGCATTGTATTCTGTGTACGCGTTGTTGCCATATTGTAACGATGACCACCGATGATTGAGTCATGTAATACAGTTATTACTGCATAGCCGTCCTTTCTTTTAGTGGTCTTTAGCTCATATACATCTCATAACACGGCGTTAAGTTAGACTTCACTACAAACTATTTTTGAAAGGTGACGGGGTAAAGTTAATCTCTGACCACTTAGAACCACTCAACTGAGTATCAAGCAACATAATTACTGGTTGTCAAAACTATCGGTATGTTTTCGCGCTCTGCTTACGTGGGAAACGTCGTCGATGAGTTTTTCTGCGATCTGTACATTCACAGTGTCGATTTGGTTATATGCTAGATACTAGACCAGCCCCTCCCCCATTTGGGTAAAAATAGGTATTGCAAACCAGTCTAAACTTTCCAATTTGCTTTGACTTATCCCCATTCACCGAGAATTGGCCAACTTGAAGTTAACAGCCCTTTGACCAAAATACGTGCTGGCAAAATAACAGTAACTTTAATGGTTGGTGTCCACATACCGTTATGCGGAACGTATTTTACTATGAACATTACTCATATAAACATATCAGGAAACAAACTTATAAAAACACCATTGTCATTATATAAATAACATTATAGTGGCAAAATAAGTTGGCTTGGGATACCAGTACGTGTCCATACACGTGTGAAATTTACTAGGAGATAAAACTGTTACCAGGTATCTATAAAAAATACCATTTGCACCCAAAATTGAAGGTAAACTGTAATATACTTTGGCAGTGTCGTTAACGGGCCATTTGGGACCGTTACAAAGACATGTTACGAGAGAAAGAAATTCAGCAACAGTACACCTAAAGAATGCCCTATTCATTCAGACAATAACACACCTTACATTAGAACCACTTACTCAACGATATTTCATGCCGAAAAGAGACGCATGAAAAACCAAGTCTCGTTCATTAGCCTAATTTATCGTTTATGATGTTGTCAATTGTGTCCGATCCCATAGAGACACGTGACCTCTGGTCTCATGAATAAAAGAGTGAATGGATGAATAAAATCTTTATGACTTTCGCTAACCAAAGTGTCCCCCTGCAAGTAAATCATCCTTTTCAATTCAAGTGGCCCAACATTCCCGATTCACGCGTTTCCATACCAGCCGAACATTGTTGCTAAGGCGGGGACTGATATTCTGTTTCGTCGTTAGGTGTATCTGGACTGTTCCGTCCTCGCCTCTCGGGACACCGCCGCCAGCCAGCTATGCTACAGGGCCCGTCGTCGGCACACGTGTTTGAAGAGGTAAATCAAGACACACCCTTCGCCATATCAGAACATTTTCGAAAGTATCAATAACATTGATATGAGAATCACGTGGTAACGGTGTCAGGGGTATTAAATTCTCGGCAAGATGAAAGCGTAAATGAGACTTTAATTGCGTCAGTGTGAATTTGACAAGTTAGCGGAAGAGAGATCGCTATGTTGCAACTGAAGACTGTTTTCATTGCGGAGCAGACTTCTTGTGCACGAAAGATTGTTTACCCGACTTTCAGTGATGTTCACCTCGTTCTATCGTGGTGACCGTGACTCTAACTTACGTAGGCTAAGGCGGACGCACGCCGGGAGAGTGTCGAAGGTGTGAAATTACGTCAATACCCTCGGGGTACGAACCAACGCCTTTGACTCCGTCCTTTGTTTGGCATGATAGCGGCAGTAAAGCTTCTTGAGTGCCGCTACTTCCAAAATTCCTCAATCGTTACAAAAATGCTAAGATTAATGCCTGAGAAATCGAAGGTAAAATGAACTCCCACGATTTGGTTTTGTCCACTCCTTTGGATGGAAGCGTGGCCATTACAGAGTCGCCCGAGGCGGTAAAGCCATAAACTATTGTTCGGACATCGAGCGAGCCGCTACCTGTCACTCGAAATCTGAAAGAATTCCACATACATTAAAACAAGTTTTAGAAAGTCACCTTAAGATGCGGATCCTTACTATAATCGTTCAAAACATCAGATTGTTTTTGTTCAGTGGTTCGTGGTATCATTACTATCCACTTAAACAAGCTTTTGAAAGAACCATCTCTGAATATCAACAGCAACGTGTCGGTTTCTTACAAAAAAACTCCATTTTTTTGTAAGTAGTTTGAATATCTTTTCATAACCACGCAAAGCTCTCGCACAGTAGTCTATATTGTCGTGAGATTAGGAATCAGTTGATATCGGGAAAGTTTAAGAGTTTTAAACAGATGTCATAGACTCGTCTCAAAAAGCAATGCCTTTGACATGTCAATTTGATGCGATATATCGGACCTCAATTGAGTCGCGAAAATGATGAGATTTACTCAAAAAACAACAACATTGCGATTTAATGAACACATACACAAGCGAAACTCATCAAAAAGTATCTAGTGATTTTTGTGAAATGTGCCCAGCTTTAAAACAGATTTTCTTTTTTATTTCGGCTAGTTCGGGAGAACAGGTATGAGCGTTCGAGTAAACAAATGATACTTCCTCCCTTCTGTATGATGCGTCTCCAAGGACCGATAAATCGACCAACGCGTTCTTCCGTTTCATCGAACAGAGAATTGAAAGCAGGTGTGTGGCATCATGTCCCCTTCTCTCCCTAAATCTGACGCGTGTACAGCTTATTTTTACAATGCCATAATTGCAAAATCTCTGCCTGGCAGAATTAAAACCCCCTCCCGCCTCTAAAAAAGGAGAAAAACAACATATACATTTCCAGTTTATTTTTTTACGATTAAACTCCAGACACATGCCCGGGCTTGGTATAACGCCTTTGCCTTTACTGTCCCGTGGGAGCATCCGTTTGTACATGAACAGAGACGATGTGTGGCGTACACACACTGGCGTGGGGTCCCAATAACCTGTATTCGCACGCTTGACCATATATACAAATAAAGGAAAAAACGGAACCTGTCTAGGAGGCAAAAAATAGTTTATGACGAATTTTTTCTAGGTACCGATGGTTTGCCTCGCGGCGCTCTTTTGTCACAGTGTTGATTTGAAGGAAGACACAGTTACTTTTTTTATTTGGTCCGTTATTTTTTTTTCACTTGTAGTGCCATCAGTGTGAAAAGTTAAACATTTTTGTGATTTTTACACGTAATTCTACAGTCACTGTGGTATGGTCTTAAACAATGTCCACTTAATTCAGATTTACATTTCAATATTCCGTGAGTTTGTAACGTTCCATCTCGACGTACGTCACTATTTGGGACACCGCGCTCATGAGAACAACATATTTAAATCCTTCGAAAATGTTAAAAACATTCGACAGAAAAGAAGCACCAACTTTGACATAGAATGACAGACGAACTGAAATCAGCGGCAGTATTCACTTTTTTTTTAAACTCTGTTGAACGCCAAGATTTGTTTGGCAAATTTCAATTTATCTTCCTAAATTTGTTAATTTATTATTAATTTTCACCATTCAATAAAATCGAATATGGAAATTTGCGGGTTGATTTTTTAAAAGCGTTGAAAACACCTCTCACTGAAATGCGAACACTTTCAATAAACTACGTATACATCACTAATCTACAAATCTGGAACGAGGATAAAAGTTGATGCCCCTTAACAGATAGTTGATTGCAAAAGTTGACATGTTAAATATGGCTATAATCTTTATAAGGGTATTTCAATGAGACATTCGATCCTTTGTTTAACACTCGTTAACTTTTTTTTACATCTCCTTGGAAGAATACGGCGAAGATGTTTTGAAGAAGGGTATTTTATGTCCTCTTCATTAATTTTGTCACCAAGTGGTGTTTTTTCATCCATTTGGTCACTCTTCGATCTTTTATCAGCAATTGAATGGTCTAATTATGCCAGCTTGCCCTACCTTAGAGGTATAAAACGCTCCACAAAAAGGACCGTTAGACGACGGGTCGCAACCTCAGATTCAATGGAGCTCTTCCTTGTCACTCGTTACCCGGGAGACAGTGACACATCATTAAGTTTGTATTTAATCGGTGAGTTTTAATCTGAGCTGGATAGTTTTTCTTCAGACGTAAACACACAATGAAAATCGCACGGCGATAGGGCATCTCATAAATCGTCTTCAAATAGGACAAAGGGAAATAATAAACTTCTGTTTCGAATAAAACTCACTGAAGTGTGTTTCTTCTGTTTGCAAGAAAAGAAAAAATGAAACATTGCCAAATCGATTGCGGTTTAAACAGAGGGCCTCGTACTTTCGGATCACCAAGCTGTGTCCAATTGACTTGTTTCTCTGTTCTAATTTTCACTATTTACAGGAAAGTAAAAAAAGTTAATCTTCGTATTTTTCGTGTCAAATAAACTTTAAAATATAGTTGTTATTTTGGCGATATTTCTCACATTTTACTAGAAAAGTACATGTTTAAGACAATCACCTTGGCAACAGCGGTTACTGTTAGATGCGACGATTCTTTGTGAAGTCGTCAATTAATGGAACTGTAAAAAACAAATTAAGATTTAATAACCATAACAGAACGAAGACGTCATAAATCCAGAGGAATGCTGGGTAATATTGACCCCAACATCCACCGTGAACACGTTACACGTTAGGATTAATTTGGGGCGAATTTTTTTGAACTGGCGTGGAAAGAACATAAGCTGTCCGTGAGCGCATAGTCATGTGACATGCCCTGTAGTAATGATAGTAGCATACGAATAGCCAACAAAACCGTGGACGACCCAAAACATGTATAACTGTGTAGTATATATATATATATATTTAGCGTGGACATTCAAAAATATGTGTCCAGTCAGTACCACACATGCCATTGGCTCAGCTTAGTGCATGGATTGAAAAATGTGAAAACAAATCGACGACTTATTAATGTATTATTAGTAGTTTTTGGTTTTCCTATAGATAAACTAATTGGAAGTCATGTATTTAAAGTTGATGGGAACAATTTCAAATACGTGTCGAAAAAATGCCTGCGACGATCACATATCTGAGGCAGGTTTCGTTCCCTTTCTTGAAACACGTGCTGAAATTCCAGTTACATCAGATCGATTGAAACATGGCCGTTAAGATGGGTTCTTGTTTGATGAAGGCCAACTCAGGACAAGTGTCTATTTGAGACTCGCTTGGCAACGCCGGTTGAAATTAGGAATGCGCAAAGTTGTTTACAAGATAACGTTATTGTGCTACTTGTCACTGGGAAAATTGATTACATCGGGGCGTTTATGAATGTCCTCCGTTCATCGCAATATTCTCGCTGTGATTTACGTTGATTGAACGCGTCCTTGGCTTCTAAGTGTGTTTGTTAACTCTACAGCATTTGATACTAAAATCATTTACTAAAGTCCGAAATAATCGACATATTTATGTATAAATTGTAATATAAGAACGGGGAAACTAAAATCTTTTCGTATGACCTATTTTACGAGGGAGGTGGAGAAAGTGCAAACTTGTTTGACATTCCATACCCGATGCGAGAATATGTGAGACTGTTAAATATGTGAACACGGGAATTGAGAAAGTACAGTGTTTCAAGTGTATCCGGCAATAAGCAACATATATTCGCTAAATGAACATTGTTCCGAGTCTGTTTGAAGCGCCACCTCTCCCCGAGTTTCAATTAAATGCTTCTCTTCGAATTAATGTTGTAAAACTCAGATACATTCACTATTACTATGCCCTCTATTTCAATTGATCTATCACTAAAAGTTGTTCCCCGTACAGATGTGTTAACTTCACGCTCCACGTTGCGTCTAAGTCATGATGAAAGAAAGTTTTTGCGCGGAGGGGGGTACGTGCCCCGAATAGTGATCCCGGCAGCTCTGGATTGCTTTAATGGGCTGTTCCACTGTTAATGAATCGATAAAAAATGTTTGTGGAGACCATTTGCGAGGCCCGCCGTGATGTCACTTGATGATCGCCTGATGTGATAGGATTTACTAAACTCCGACAGTGTTTATTAGTGTTTGGATTCATCATTTGCCACTTTGGCTGATTTGTGTGCATAATAAATTGCTTTGTTTAGGTAATGTCACCAACATCGTATTCATTTCACCCACGTAGTTTTCACCATTTACAACGCTAATCAAAATATACTAGAAATACCAAATGACTCGCCATTACCAGCTCTGTTTACATTGGCAGACTGTTTTTCTCTAATTTAATGAGAGTCGTCCAAATCAGATGGCAACATAACCCCCAGCAACCGGGTGATGGCAAATTTAAGCACCAAGTTTGCAAAAACATGTGAATTCAATTGAAAGTACAGTATCGAGCGGAAAAGAATTGAGGGAGAGTTCAACTAATACTTTCGTGGGCGCGACCGGTCCTTACGGAATTTCGTCGCCAAAAAATACAATAGCGTCAATTCTCTGACACTGGCAGTTACTACTACTATATTCCGTTATTAATTAGACAAGATAAATTCATCATATTCATTTCCATTTTTTGCCTTTGCTCACTGAACGTTGATCGTTACTGTATCACGTGACACTATGGCCGACTGGCAGACATTTTCCTTATTGATCTTTATCTCTGACTAACGAAAAATAATCTAGCCTCCATGGTGTATTTATACAATGTTGAATTTCATTTGAAGAAACATATAGATATTGTGCCGTGTAATTGGTGAGGAATGTATTTCTTTGCGCTGTCGGTGTCCACAAGTACGGGTTCCTAAAAAAAAAACGCTTACAAAGTGTAAATTGAGCATGCCCTGAAAGGGGATTTTTTTTTTTGAGAATGACACGGCTAGTCAAAAGTTCGCCGTACCTGTACAAAGTGTACTCCAGCCATAAACAATGATAAAACGTATTAGCAATAATAAAAACACAGTTATACAATGGAAGCAGAAGCACTAGAGAGGTGACACTGGCACAGTAATTTAATATAATCAGTTTCAGATAAGAAATATACACTGTAAAAGGATTAACTCTTCACTGAGTTTTAATTTTGCTTATTTCGCTGACTGGAAATGCGCTAAATTAAAATATGTAAAATTTAGCACAGAACACATTATCTAAATGATAAAACCGTGAATTTAAAACCCACTGAATATGCCTGAAATGGTAAATCATTGAAATTTAAACCCAGTGAAAATTAGTCATTTTACAGTAATCATATGAAATTGGTGAGTTCTGTGATCCGACATAGTACGTAACTGGGCTATACATACGGCGTTTCCCATCTGTTTTCCCCTCAGATTTCCATTAATTACATCGGTATTTAGAGAATCATAAAGAGAAGTTTACGGGACGGGAATTTTGTCAACAGCAACAACAATAGTAATAACGATGACAATGGCCACGGTGACGACGACGAAAATAAAAACTTAATAAAATATTCAACTCTACTCTTGACCACTTTACTGGAGTTTTATTTTGTCACACCTTCGACCATAATTTGGCGAAGCTCTGGTCAGTGAGGTCAAGAACTTCTGGTCCGTGTTCTCGTAACGTTCAGCATATCATTATGTCCAGATTTTTATGGGACCAATTGTAGTTTCTAATTAATGCCAACAATTAAAATGTTTTAATCAATAATCCACTTCTTTATTGTACGTTAACTATCTTCTCGCACGAGTGAATCCTAAGAATGACCATTCAGCCTCGTCGACATTCTATCAATGTTTACTACGTGCGTACAACATGTTTATGTTTATGGTTTTACGAATTAAATTAATGATTATTTTGGTAATTACTTTTCATTAACAATGGGCATTGTGTTGTTCATCGCCATACTTAGGACAAAGGTTTTCTTAGGGGATGGCGTCTTCTCTGTGATGCACCACACTTACACCTATTCTCACTAACATCGGGATTTGCCTGTACATGCATATATGGCACCAATTGTTATTTTTTTTCTTTTCTTGAACAAGAGACGCACATTCTCCGCTATGTCACCTGCATATGCTAGAGATATATCTCATATTAGGTTGCAGGGCTCTTTCGGTACATTTTCTGAGATCAATCCCAATTCCAATCTATTACCCGCTAACTCCCGGCGAATGATTATTTTATATTCGATGCTGCGATAGGTGCAATATTATAATATGTAATATTGGATTTAAAACACACGATGGAATTAAAAATAGCGAGGACGTCTGTATGTGTTTACACAACGTCTTAGGTGGATCCCATGGAACCAACAGTAACTGCCCAGTAGTGGTGGTGGCATTTTACCCAGAATGCACTTCGTTTAAGTACGGTGAATTGATTTCCTTCAGAGAAAATATCAATTCTGAGTTTTGCGTTTAAGTAAAATGTTTTAATATTCATTATTGAATTGTTGGCCTTCCTTTTACCAGCTTCACACGCATATAAACGCCTGCGCAGAATGTGTAGCGCCTTTAAAATAATCGTTTTATATTCGCCCGGGTCAAATCGAATGTACAGCATCGGAAATTTGACAAATGACTCAAGATTCCAGCAACGTAAGCGGCACCTCGTCGATAAACTATGGGGTCAAAGGTCACGTCTATGAGAATGAAATAAAAACAACATATTATAAAACAAACAGCAAATCCATCATTTGAATAAAATCCTTGAGACTAATTTGAAGGGAAAACGATCCCGTCTGGTTTCTGACAGGATTTTGTACTAGTAATCGTCGCAGTGTCAACGGCACTCTTAAGCTTGTAGTAGGCGCATGTGAGCCAATTAAAAGATACTGTGCTCCACATATATTCGAACGCACATAACTATTACGGTGTTTTCAATTGTGTAGTCCAGATTTATAATTACCGTAATCGAACCGCGTGTTGGTTGCATTCAGCATGTACACAATGCAACATCGCCCTCTATAGGCCAACAACCAGTACCCAACCACCGGTAAGTCTTTTGTATCGCTTTAATGTTGGTATTTCCGTTGGTCGTGTTTCAAAGGCGGGCTTGGAGAGTTTGACAACTTACATATTTAGTAACCTTCTTCGTCGCATAACACGAAAAACATAACACATTCATTTTACACCTGCATTATAAAAAAGAACGTGAGGCCGGGGCTGCGTGGAAGCAAAAATTGGTTTCTAAAAGTATCTAGCAAAATCTGAGTACTCATTTAGTAGTAATTGAAACCGTATATTTCAACATCTCGCTCATCGGAAAGATGCAAATCTTCACTCACTCGAGGCTGAGACTACAAATATTGTTTCAAACATGATGGATGCTCGGTCGCCACCCTCCATGTAAGCCCGATGAGTGATATCCGGAGTCGACTCGGAGCAGAGAGGATGAGAAAAAACAGCGACGTAAACCGATACCGGTTGTTTCACGAGTACACTATAGGATGTTTAAATCCAAATGACATAATCGTTACTTCGTCTGTCCTTGACAAAAAATAAACATTGATGAGTGTTTAAAGGTAGCATACGACGACATCAGCTCGATGTGATACTTCCCTATTTACTGCGCATGCGCATCATGTCTTTTCTCTTTCAGTTTGGAGTAGATGCGGGTAACTTGAGAAGCAGTTAGCCGACGGGAAGTTTCACTTTTTTGTCAAAGGGAGGGGGTATGTCAATAGAGAGAAATATATCAAGCCTAAAGAGGCACGCAAGTCGAAATGAAGGGGAATTTTCATAAATCTAGCGAGACCACACGTAATGCCGTCGGTCGCATTTTACGCACTGTTGATGTCACGAGTTAGCAATGTGGTCGATGAACTAGACGCCCCCGCCGACCTCTGCCGAAAATTATGTCAACAAACGTAGAAAAAGAAACAAACTTTGTTGGAAATGGAAGAGGGAATTGCCTATAAAAATTGTTGTAACAGATGTTTAGGATCGAGGTTTAGATCATAGTTTGTAAAATATGGCCGTAAAAGATACTGGAAGCAGAGTAAAACGTGTCTGGAACGGGTGTCATTAGCTCTCTTTAATTGGGGTTGCCGTGGCCTCTAAGTCTTATTTCTTGTTTTTGAGAAGTTTTCTGTCGGGCCCACGCGTCACCGAGTAAAACCAAATACAAAGTGGCACTTAAATCGTACTTGTCCATGGCGTACGTGTCTTTAACACAAACACAGACCCAACGCTGATCATGAGTGAACGCTCGTATCCCTCGTTTTGTGTAAATTCTAATGCAGTATGTATGAATCCAGAGACTGATCTTGTTTAGGGTTTGATGTAGTATCCTGGAAATGTTTTATTTTTTAACTCATAAAGTTGAGGAGAATTAAACTGTAACTCGGTTCTATTCGATTTTGCACAATTGGTTATTTTATCCAACCAGTACTACGAAGGCTACCGAAAGTGAAGTATTTCCACAAATCAATTATTCATCTGTCTCCTTTAAAATAAGCAAAGAACGAACATAACGGGACATGAACTGCATAGTAAGTGTTCACTGTTGTTTCATAGTTTTTAATTCAATTACTTCTGAGTCAAAATCACTCTGTGACACCAAATATGTAAATGCGTTCTGACATGGCACAAATTTGTCATATATTCATAATAAAATGGAAGTTGCTGACAAATTTAATTATTTGGTCGACCACAAATTAATTTCCAAGTTGTTTAGGTGTTGTCTGTATATATATTTGTGTTCGTTTGATATCATAAAAGCAGTTTTATCTCAGTGTCACATATATTATAAAATATGAAACAAATATGATAATAAAACCAATCTGATACCAACGTTGTAACAGAGAAATGAACTGCATTCTGGGATACACGCCGTTTGAATTTCTGCGGAATTTTTCTTCATATCCCAAGTGGTTACAGCTTCCTTTTTCTGAAAACCAGCTACTGACGTCATCGATGGTGTGCAAAATTATGTCTCTCCGTGGTGGTCACATGTTTGTATTTATTAAAAACGATAAGCTAGAACGCACGAGTGGTCAATTTAGTCGTCAATAGAGGTTTAACATAATAATGTAATAACATATCATTTATCTTTAGTTGTAGGTATTGGTTGGAAATATGAAATCATGGACGGGTTTCTCTTTTTTAAAAGTGGCGCAAGTTGAGGAATTGGGGTAATTCACATGGAGATGTGAATCATTGCAAACAATGATCTTCAGAAACCCAAATATCAAGGATATTAATTAATTTATATACAAAATACTGGAATATTTGAAAGATCAACACATTCAATGTTGACGTCAATTGACGTAAATTTTGAAGTGCACACACACATCATTCCTTCAACCAGGATGTGTTGATTAAGATTGCTCATAAACTGTACAAAATCACCGTTATGACGCTTACGCAAGTCAGTGAGAAGTTTTATACTGATCATACATAAAGATCATGCAACTTTATTATTTAAGTTGAGCCCCTGCTACTCTACCAACTTGCTGCTGTTAGTAAACACAGTGTGAAGAGTTGTACTGAGCTAGTTCCCGCGAAGACGCACCAGTTTTGAAGAGCGATATCCCAGAAAAAATATCATCCCAGGGAGTTTATTAAGTATACTGTACAAACAGGTGCCAGTAATATGCTAGAACCTGAACGGTACGTTCGGCTATCCGCCATTGGACAACGATACAACGAAACTGAGAATCACTGATAAAATGGCGATTCTGGACTAAATTTGAAAAATTCTATGCCATTTAATCAAAATTAGTACAATTCACATACTAGTATTCACAAAAATGTCATTTGATATTAGCAAATTTGTGCCGCCATAGATTTTTTAGACAATTTGAAAAAAAAGGATACGAATTAGAAATTAGAAAAAAATGTTTGAACCATTTAATACAATACACTTTTTTGTATTTTTAGAGTGTTCTTTCCAATTCGATTTCACCCAAAACCGAGAGCACACACAACTGGGAATGCGTCTTGAACAAAGTTACTAGTAGCTGGCCACAAAACCTCATGTCTTTTGAATTCCATTGTGTCAATGATATATGAACACACTTTGAGCGTAGTTATCAAACTTCAATATTTGTTCTTACAGTGGTGTCAGTTTATAAAATATACTTTTTTCACTGCATCATTTGAGTGTATTATTTTCAACATTTCAACATATAATCTATGAATGTTCTGCGTTAATGCATGAGCCACAATCTACAAAGAGATTAACTGACGTGAGTTCTTGTTTATGACTAATAACTAATAACAAAATAAAATCAATTCATCTATACACATATTTATTTAACTTCAGATATCTACAAATACATATTCACTTAAATAACTAATGGGGATACATATTGTATTACCCAATACTAAAGAAATTACTCAAAACATCGGCGAGTCAAAGGATACTCCAAAATTAAAAAAACAAATGGAGTAAAATGTAGCCATAATTGTACTCACATCGCTGTTACTGTCTTACAGAAATTATTACTGCAATCTGTTGACGATTTTAAATTGACTTCACCCTCCTCGAACTCTTATAGCTTGATTTAGCCGACACGTTTGATTGATATTAATTCCGTTTCAGTTCGACGTTAATGTTTCGGGCTTGTCAAACTCATCTTACCCCCCCCCCTCTACGAGTTGCAATCTGCCACCACAAGAATCAAATTTCCATGTTTATCCATCCATGGGCGGCACACTCAGATTTAAGGGCTTCAATCATAGTGCTTTTGTTCCGCGTTTATTGTGCGCGAACACACACACACCAAAATGCATCTGCGAATCTAACCCACAATAGTTAGTTGCCGTTGTTGTCAAAAAAAAAAAAAAAAAAAAAAAATCGGCGAGTTGTATTTTTTTGTAGTATGGTTACATTTACATGTAACGATTGGCGGTTAGTTGATACGTACACCATTGATTGCAAAATGCAACACGTGGGGGTGTTTATCGCATGTCCTCTGACGTATATACGTCATAACCGTTATTGTTCCAATTAAAAACGAAAGAATCTTTAAAGTTTATTAAACAAAATTATCATTGTTGTTCATTTGTTTTTGTATATAGACAAGTAAATCGTATAGAATATCAGCTTTGGTCTTCTCGTTTAACGCGAAAATGTTTCGACCCTTTTGTATAAACTAAAATGCATGTAAGTATATGACCATGACCGGCGGTGCACACATGTTGTGGCGTTCACGCCTGAACTAGAGGGAGGGGCAGTCCGTGGCACGTGTCAAAAATACCTGTTACAAAAAGTCAGAAAGGGAGCAAAAACTTGATCAGCGTATGATGCTTTTATATTCAGAAACTATAGGAAATAATCTTATAATTGGTCGGTATACTTTGATGTAGGGCGTTATTATTATTTTTAAATACTTGTAACTGAAACGTAAAAGTGATCTTTCAAGTTCTTTGACGCAAGTGAGCACGGGTATTGTTCAACGTATGGTGCCTTTTATTTTGATTGTTGTATTCTGACGTCGGGTGTGGAATCACTAGCAAACGCAACAAGTTCTGTACCCATAAAACAAAAAATGTCAAAGGCAATAAGTGATTTCAATATATATGAAGCCATACAATAATTACCAAATAATAATACATTGCGATATATTTAGAAAATACGAACAAGTTTCTGAGCAATTGGTTTTTTTTTTAAATACTGTTTGTTGCTGCGAACCTAACTTTTGTTAGGAATTCCGATTTCAAAAAAAAACTTGAGAACAAACAAATATCAAAAGAAATCTCCCAGTTGTAAATTCATCACATTTCTTGTAACATTTCTTGTTTGGTCGCAGTGCGTTCTGGGTAATAACTTGTTAACAATACCTCATCGACGGAATATCAGCAACGCCGTCACAGGACACTTGACCAGGCCGTACACATTTTTGTGACATTAACTGGCATGATATCTTTCAAATTACTTATTATTGAAGATTGCCAATGACTCAAACTGTACCATTTTATGCACATGGTCGTTTTTTTATCATATCGATGTTGTACTTAGTATAATTACTTGATATATATAAGTTAGAGTGATATGTACGGAGTGCCTCAGATCTAGGCGCAATGTAGAGCACGCTACTCCATCATGCTGGTAAGCGACTATACACTCAACGCAGCACATGGAGCTGTAATATGAAACTTAAAGAAACGAAAAAAAAAACAATAGTGAAGAAATTTAGAAAACAAACAACATGGGGAATAAAAGGAAAAAAAAGAAGTATCTTTTGACTCTGGCGATTGATGACATGTGTGTTTTCGTCCTATCCTCCGACTATCGCGTTACATGCCAGTGGCTGTCAAATGCAGCTATGCTTATCCAATCACGAAATCCCTTCATTCGTTAACAAGTCCCATTCAAGATATAATTTTCGCAGCCACCTGTGCCCGATCCTCTCTGACATGTGTCGCACCCCATTTCTTTTCAGACCAGATTTAGTTTTCACTTTTGCACACACTGCGGGGTCGAACACCTCGCTGTGTGATTAACATAATATAATTAAATAATGATTACGTTGTCATAGCTGGTGATATGATCTTTGCACACGACACCACTCTTTGGGGGATTTTGTTAAATCCCCGTAACACGAGCCACGACTTGAAAATGGAAACATTCATCAATCCCAGCAAAAGCTCCTGTCCTCTTTTTTTATAAAAAAGATCATAATAACTTTGCTATAATTATTATTGTAATTAATTATTGATCGACCCATATAGGCTATGACAGGTATGCACGCGTTGTTGATCATGTTATTTTATCGGATCATCCGGAGACCAAATCGATATATGGATTATACCTAGCACGCGTACCCCCTTTAATCTTTTTCAATCCAATAAGTACACCCGTAGTCATGGCAACCATGGCGAGGTCACTGGTCAGTATGGCCCAAAATGGCCAAATATACAGTGTTTTGATTTCATTGAGAACGGTAGACGAAACGTGTATGTATTTGGTGTCCTTCGTCCAACGCGCGACTGTTCGCATTTGCCAAGTTCACCCCCTAATGCACGGGCCATTGTGACAGGGCGCCGATAACATGAGAATCGTTTCTCAGACAACCACGCAGAATTTCCCCGTGGAAATATACTGACACATACACGGCGATAATATCTGATCATATGTACCGCGTTAGTCGTAGTCAATTCGTAAAATATACACTTTGTATTAAATGAATATACTAGCATTTATTTATCTTGCTATTTTCTTTTTCCACGCTGGACACAAAATGATGGTATCTCACCTATATTCTCGTCACATGGAGAATATATACTAAAAGACAGCTATCTAAAAACATGGATATTAATTGTATGTAATATTTTGATTACCACTATCGGTGTTTTAAAATCATACCCTTCCCTTTATACTCACTTATTTGACATTTATTTGTTGTGAGCAATCCAATTAACATCTTTAGAAACGCGAAAATTGTTATCAAGTGGGGAGTATTAAAAAAGGGATATTTTCATCCTTCCAATGATCATAGATTCCATACCCTTTATGGTTACTATTAGCGGAGGTGTACTGATGATGGCGATATCAAAGAAATGAGCACAGTAAAAAAGATATGTTTTTGACAATTCTATGCACTTCCCGGTGAACAAATCGCTTTCTATTGATGATGTTATTTTGAGAAACTCAATAAGACTTAACGCGTGATGATCATTAAACTTACGTCCGTAAACTTGTAGGAAATAAGCCAAGGTGTCCCCGACCCATTCGCCACCTGGTCAGCGAATGGTCTACAGAAAAATGAGTTATGCAGTCGGACACATCACGAGTACGTGTATTCTCAGAAGTAGATATGGTTGGATCGTCTTCATTGACGTTCTTCCAAGTTTTGATACGGGTTTCACACACCACCAATAGCGGCACGTTGGGGTCAAGATCGAACTCATTTAAGGAATCACGGTTGACGGCACTGTCTCGTTTTATGGGGAGGAAAGGTCTTTTTTCAAGGTGTTCAA
Source organism: Saccoglossus kowalevskii (assembly GCF_978046115.1). NCBI lineage: Eukaryota > Metazoa > Hemichordata > Enteropneusta > Harrimaniidae > Saccoglossus > Saccoglossus kowalevskii. Next base: position 9,608,206 of record NC_140650.1, on the reverse strand, counting down.
AATACGGCCCACTTGGGGATTATTACAGCCTTTTAGTGAGTGTCGTATCGGAACATCATAGGCATGCTTCAGAATAGACCACCCCAAACAATTGAATACACGTGCAATTTTATTTGGAAATTACAAATTAAAATGAGTTCAATAGATTCTCGTTAACTCATATATAATAGATGCTTTGTAGTTGCTAGAACTAATACTGTTTTTAATACGTCTGTGAACATTTTGGGCTTCAACCGTCGCGATTTTGCTGCGAGAATGCATAATTCAGTTATTTACTCTGAGCGTTGACAAAATTCCACATTTAATATGTATCCGTATATACTTTATCTATGGTAATTCCGTCTCTTCTCAAAGTCAATTGTCACAACTCACCGTAATCAATCGATTTTTTTCTTAAATAACTACGACACCATTCATCTTAAAGTTTTAAAGCGTTTTTTACGACTTTATCAGGTAATTTGTGAAAACCCATAAACTTGGCATCTGAGATCATAACCCCTAGACCGCGCACATTGTTCGGTTTAACAGCTGACCGAAACTCAAATTCATTCAACTACATGGGCCTTCTCGAAGATCCTTCAAACGAGGGGTGAAAAGACACTGCAGTCTCCGTTTATAGGCGGAATTTTAAACATTTGGGATGCACGTCAATGTCCCGTGACGGACAAAGGAAAGGCAGTGACCCATCATGCCAATGGAAGAATAGACTGAAAACACGCAGATGAAACACAAAACGAATATGATTAAAACGAACATATCAGTTGTTCGAGCATTAACCACGTCGCATCGAGTGGAAGTTGTTTTGATGACTGAAACATACAAAAACATGGCATGTGGGGTTAAACTACATCAACGACTCATTTGCTAATTAATGTAGACAAAGTAACGTAATTTTGAGAAATATTGAAGAGAGCAGTGAAATAATCGATATCCATTTTGTATATTTAATTAGTTGGTTACTTTAATGAATACATTGCTAAGTAAATCGAATCAATATGTGAGCGATCATAGCTACAGCGTGAGCACCTATTTTTAATTTGATTTTTTTTACCATTCCGATTTGCTTACTGCTGTTTCATATTCTCAACATTCTCAACAAAGAGCATCGGGAAATCTAATTTCCGATTGAGAGTTGATTGCTGCTCATTCTATGCGACGACTGATTCGTAAATGGCGTAAAGTGTATTTTCTTAAATGGAAATTAGTCCCCAAACTGGGGTGTATATCAGCAGTGATTGGAGAATGTAGCCCGAAGCGTTTACTCAGGTAGTTTGTCAACCGTTGTGTCAGTTTCACGGCGTTTTCTGGTCAGTTTTCTCAAACCTACAACAGACACGATAATACCATCTGCTTCTTTGTTTTTTCTCGTCGTTGGTCGATAACTAATATACGTATACACCGTATAAATACATCTGTGTAAATGTGATGCTTTTACATCAAAACACCCGGAACCTTGATCTATTTAGGAATGTCCTTCTGTTGCCGATCAGCGGTCCTCTGTGCGGCGCGGGGATGCTCATCGTCGGTGTCTTTATCGTGGCTTCACGCATTCACTCTTTTCACCCACTTTGCATGCTTGACCGCGACATTGTCATTCCTAGACGCATGACATGGTCTGGGCAAATATTAGTCTTTTCTTTGCTGTTGTAACAAAAAAACTCTATTAAGTTAAATTAATTTATTTGGATTCTTCTTTCGAATGTCTTTGTTGTGTTATTAGGAGCTGCATTACAACTATATTTGTTAGCCGGAACATGACTTGGCGTGTAATGACTGCCTATTAGAAACAATTTTACCAAGGCGCCACCCCGGCTCCATACAGTAGGTAATAGACGCGAAGAATGTAGATATTTAATCAAAAGTAAAATATTTCTGCAGATCATAACTCAGCATAAAAATTCCGTTGCTATGGAGACTAGATTATATCCGCGAAAGTATGTTGTCGGTCTTTTGACATGCATACACATCAGCTTTAGGTATAGTCTGACGAGTCGTGGAGAATTCAAAGGATAACACGCCAAAATAATGTTTTTTTTGTTTTGTTTTTTTAAAACGCAAGAGTCCCATGACTGGAGGCTATCGTTAGTTTGACAAAGACCGGTGTGTAAAGGTCAGTTGAGATCACAGTGAGGTCAAACATCGACACTACAAAATACATCTTCGCGTGTACAACATAAAGATACAAAGACTAACCGACCACGAATGTTCTTTTTTTATCCGGGACTGTTATCGGGCTTCTGGACACGGGATGGAACTCATGTTGAGTACTTATCCCAATCACATTGTTTTTTCTTAAAAACTATTTTTTTTATCAAAAGTTGATTTCTACCAACTATGTGTATGACTGCCGACTATTGAAAGAAGACAATTACGGAGGTGCTGCCGAACACGCCGCGCAAACACCGTGACAAACCTGGCAAATACAAAATTGACGACACAATTAATTTACGCGATAAATTAAATAAATTCTGACTATATGCTCACTTCATCTATTTAACTGTTAGTACAAATTGCCAGGCTAGAAGGGTTATTTGATTACATAGTAGCGTGACTTCTCTGTCTGTCTGTCTGTCTGTTCAACAGCTACAATTACCGATACACGTAGAACACTGGATGTTGATTGCTCCTCAAAACGGAATGCATACAATGGCTTCTTCTGTGCAACTTTCGATCTACCGCGACCAGTTTACTTGGTTAACTTAGATTAGAATCATGTTTTAGGAAGAAAGATACAACATTTAACATTATTTTTTTTAAAATAAGTTATATTGATTTAAACAAACTTGAAATATGTAATTTGTTTTCACACAATCTAAAATTATACAACATTCTGGCTGGAGAAGAGCGGGTACAATATCGTGCTAGTATTGCTGATGTTTAAAATGGAATTGAATTTTATAATTACATTTTCAACGTGAATACTTGAATACGACGTGAAAGTTATTGTATTCTGTTCACTGGTTTCTATAAGAATGTCTCAAACATACCCCAGTTCGCCAGTTCCGTGCACTGACAGTTTAATCCCGGACACTCAGAGAAAATCAGTGTTTTGGGTTTAATGCACTGTCAATTCATGGAGGTAAGTTTGTCAAAATATGTACAGGGATTATCAATCTACCCATCATAGGTGCTTTGTACGTCGCTACGAACCGGCTTAGATCACGATGTTACCCAAACTCGTCCATATCGCGAGAGTGCAAAACACAGAGTAGCGACACGGACGAACCCAGCGGGAAGGTATTAGTTATTTATGCCTATATTTCACACTGAAAATGTCGTAATTAAGGGTGATTTTGCAATGCCTACCAATTATCTTAAACGACTTAAAGTAGCTTTTTGTTTTGTTGTACTGTTGTGAAAACTTCTCCATACCTCATTGAGTCCGACCCCGAGGGCCGACCACTGACACCGGCCATAATTGGATACGGAATACTACCCCTACTGTCGCCCAACTCTTTTCAATCTCAATGAGTTATTCATTTAAAGTTATTCTTTTTGGTTCAATCTGTCGTGACATTCGGCAGTGTTTACTCTGTTCCATTCACTCTCCCCATCTCGCGCTTGCTGCCTGGAGCAACGCTTTCATTAGGCAGGGGAGGCAAGTGTCCGTCAGAAAAGTTCCCAGCTAGGGCAACTTACACCGACTAATTTATGTAAGAACACGAAACGGGTTGAATATAGAAGATAACATTCCACCCATTCAAAGAAGCGCAGTGTCCCGCTTCACTGGTTATATCGTCTAAAAATACCTACCAACAGACGTCCCGTCTGAGACGACGTTTCTATGCCACGCTGCCTTGCACCCTCCTTTCGAGTAGTATCAGTATTAACGAACAGATAAAGAGTACATCGCAGCTATCTGAAAACACCACCGCACGTACCCAGTTACTACATCACAGATAACGCCCCGCGGATTAAAGAACGTCATCGCCGTTGGCCTAAATGTTTTACAGATCAATAATGTTTTTCCAATTATGAACTACTAGGCTTGCCTTTCAAATTGAATATCATTACAAAAGACCCTCAAATTATACTTCACCAGGATACATAAATACAATACACGCGTTTTTTCTCTGATTACATCATTATTAATGCCCCTCTGATTACATCATTATTATTGATTCTACGATTACATATTTATTACTGCTTGTCTTATTATACACCACGACTATCCCAGTTGAATACACCTTCGCCATTTTCTCTCGGGCATACAGCATAACCATTCTGCTCAATTTACCCACCGGCTTCATTCTGCCTTTGATTATACCTCATCTCGATCCTCTGATTATACATCATCTCTATTATTTCTCTCAGAGGACACATCTATATTCTTCCTTTGATATGCACTACCTCTATTCTTCCTATGATTATAACGTCGTTCTCTGATTATACGCCATCGTTATTCTTACTTTGATTATACACCATCGTTATTCATTCTCTGATTATAAACCATCGTTATTCTTTTTCTGATTATACGCAATCGTTATTCATTCTCTGATTATACACCATCGTTATTCATTCTCTGATTATACACCATCGTTATTCATTCTCTGATTATACACAATCGTTATTCTTTCTCTGATTATACGCAATCGTTATTCATTCTCTGATTATACACCATCGTTATTCATTCTCTGATTATACACCATCGTTATTCTTTCTCTGATTATACACAATCGTTATTCATTCTCTGATTATACGCCATCGTTATTCTTTCTCTGATTATACGCAATCGTTATTCATTCTCTGATTATACACCATCGTTATTCTTTCTCTGATTATACACAATCGTTATTCATTCTCTGATTATACACCATCGTTATTCTTTCTCTGATTATACGCAATCGTTATTCATTCTCTGATTATACACCCTCGTTATTCTTTCTCTGATTATACACCATCGTTATTCTTTCTCTGATTATACACCATCGTTATTCATTCTCTGATTATACACAATCGTTATTCATTCTCTGATTATACACCATCGTTTTTCTTTCTCTGATTATACACCATCGTTATTCTTTCTCTGATTATACACAATCGTTATTCATTCTCTGATTATACACCATCGTTATTCTTTCTCTGATTATACGCAATCGTTATTCATTCTCTGATTATACACCATCGTTATTCTTTCTCTGATTATACGCAATCGTTATTCATTCTCTGATTACACACCATCGTTATTCATTCTCTGATTATACACCATCGTTATTCTTTCTCTGATTATACACCATCGTTATTCTTTCTCTGATTATACACAATCGTTAATCATTCTCTGATTATACACCATCGTTATTCTTTCTCTGATTATACACCATCGTTATTCTTTTTCTGATTATACACCATCGTTATTCATTCTCTGATTATACACCATCGTTATTCTTTCTCTGATTATAAACCATCGTTATTCTTTCTCTGATTATACACCTACGTTATTCTTTCTCTGATTATAAACCATCGTTATTCTTTCTCTGATTATACACCATCGTTATTCATTCTCTGATTATACACCATCGTTTTTTTTCTCTGATTATACACCATCGCTATTCATTCTCTGATTATACACCATCGTTATTCTTTCTCTGATTATAAACCATCGTTATTCTTTCTCTGATTATACACCATCGCTATTCATTCTCTGATTATACACCATCGTTATTCTTTCTCTGATTATACACCATCGTTATTCATTCTCTGATTATACACCTACGTTATTCTTTCTCTGATTATACACCATCGTTATTATTTCTCTGATTATACACCATCGTTATTCATTCTCTGATTATACACCATCGTTATTCTTTCTCTGATTATACACCATCGTTATTCATTCTCTGATTATACACCCTCGTTATTCTTTTTTCGATTATACACCATCGCTATTCTTTCTCTAATTATACACCTACGTTATTCTTTCTCTGATTATACATCATTGTTATTCTTTCTCTGATTATACACCATCCTTATTCTTCCTATGATTATACACCATCGTTATTCTTTCTCTGATTATACACCATCGTTATTCTTACTTTGATCATACACCATCGTTGTTCTTCCTCTGATTATACACCATCCTTATTCTTCCTATGATTATACATCATCGTTATTCTTTCTCTGATTATACACCACATCGTTATTCTTACTTTGATCATACACCATCGTTGTTCTTTCTCTGATTATACACCATTGTTATTTCTCTCTGATTATACACCATCGCCATTCATTCTCTGATTATACACCATCGTTATTATTTCTCTGATTATACACCATCGTTACTCTTTCTCTGATTATACACTCTCGTTATTCTTCCTTTGATTATACACCATCGTTATTCTTCCTATGATTATACACCATCGTTATTCTTACTTTGATTATACATCATCGTTATTCTTACTTTGATCATACACCATCGTTGTTCTTCCTCTGATTATACACCATTGTTATTTCTCTCTGATTATACACCATCGTTATTCTTACTTTGATTATACACCATCGTTATTCTTACTTTGATTATACACCATCGTTATTCTTTCTCTGATTATACACCATCGTTACTCTTTCTCTGATTATACACCATCGTTATTCTTTCTCTGATTATACACCATCGTTATTCATTCTCTGATTATAAACCATCGTTATTCTTACTTTGATTATACACCATTGTTATTTCTCTCTGATTATACACCATCGTTATTCTTACTTTGATCATACACCATCGTTATTCATTCTCTGATTATACACCATCGTTATTATTTCTCTGATTATACACCCTCGTTATTCTTTCTCTGATTATACATCATCGTTATTCTTACTTTGATTATACACCATCGTTATTCTTACTTTGATCATGCACCATCGTTATTCTTCCTCTGATTATACACCCTCGTTATTCTTTCTCTGATTATACACCATCCTTATTCTTACTTTGATTATACACCATCGTTATTCATTCTCTGATTATACACCATCGTTATTCTTTCTCTGATTATACAACCTCTTATTCATTCTCTGATTATACACCATCGTTATTCTTTTTCTGATTATTCACCATCGCTATTCTTTCTTTGATTATACACCATCGTTATTCTTTCTATGATTATACACCCTCGTTATTATTTCTTTGACATTGTTTGAGACGTAATACACAAATTGCCATGAGAACGCATTTTAAAAACTGAACAAACCGAACACATTCCACGACTATGAGGCATCATTCCTTTTGAGGGGTTCAGGGTAAAAGGTCATTAAAAAGCGAGCCAGCCAGGGGATCTGTGATCTGACTCCATTTTTTGTCCCAGGCTGTTTGATGGCCTGGATATTACTGTGGTGTGTTTAAAGGTGATGCCTCCACCGAATCTCTTGGGAGAGGATACATTGAGGCGTAATTAGACAGGGTTCAAATGGGCTTCTTTAGAAGGAGCTCAATATTACCCAGGGATGACTACAGTTATGGGTTTTATGGGTTTTATCACTGCCATGGCTGTTCCTTTAGTCGACCCACACCATGTAATGTAGCTTTCTTATAGTTGGTAACATGTGACTGTCAAATCCCTGGTACAGGATCAATTCGTTGTTTCCCAGGAGGAAGGGAAAGAATGGTGTTATTCAACAATGATTAAACTGACTATTGGGTAGCATCCAATAGACACTGTAGAGACGGACCTCATCAATATGTCTGCATGGGTCCTGTAGCATGATCTTAGGGTAGTTGATGGCAGAGTAGCAAGGAAACTCCTTCTAGGTCCAGTCAGTTCAGTCAGTGCTTGTCAGTGTAATAAACCTTGTAGTCAACCAGGGACTACCACGAGGTGCAAAGAGTGGAAAAGTGTGAGCTCCATGATCTCCCAGAGCTGGGCAAAGGATATGGGGTTCCTGTCCATGGCTCTCAATTGTCTGGTGATTACTAAACTGATTTGCGATTGACCATTGTGGGTTCATCTACGTCCATCTAGAATGACTGTGAGAATAAGATTTCTAGGATAAAAGATTTTTAAAGGGAGAATGCACATGATAGTCATTAAGTGGCCAGGGTGACCGCCACAGGACTATGGGAATACATAACATGCCAACGTGCAGTAATAATCTTTTGGCATTTCTGAGGTTAATTGTTTGTTGTTGTCGCCATCTTTGAAAAATGAGTCGTTGCCGTGAAAAGGTGCCCTGGTCGAACTAGATATTCTGTCTACTTTGCTGAGTTGAATTGTTTGAGAAAAAAAAAATGTCTGTCCCCAGTCCCGGGGGTCAGGCAAAACTCAAAAACTGTTATGTATTAGGAAGACCCAGTTGTCTTAAGGGGGGGGGGTATACCACCAACTTTGACTGAGTGTAGTTGGAGTTAACAGCAGCCATGAATGACCAACCAAAATATCCTAACAAATGTGTCTTGTAGCAGATAATATTGGCTAGTTACCATCAAGAAGGTTGTCAGTCATTGGCAGTGAAGGTAATTGCTAAATTGGTTGCGTGCATTGATCTAATGTCTGTAAGAAGATCTAGTATTGATGCCGATTGGTCTAGACAATATGTAGTATAGCAGTAATCAAGGCTCAGCTATAAGACTGCAGTCACTCCGCGTGAATAATTTCCCTGTCAATTGTGTGTGGTATAAAATTTACATCACATCAAAAAATCACATTCCTTCAACAATTACTATCGAAGGGATTCATCGGGTGTCATCATGGTGACCGTAAATGCGAACGATGCTATTGACAGTGGGGATGAAGGAAGATCTAACATAGTTCCTTAACGCCCGTGCTAATCTGAGTAGTGTGTAGACTGATTTATTGTAATGTATGGGAGTCAAACCTTACTCTCCATGTAATTCGCCCTTGTTATAAAAGTATCTGGATCAGCAGGGACGTCATCTGGTTGTTGGGAAATGTAGGCGAACAACAGAGGAAATTGTTAAGACACGGCCGTCTAGACCACAGGTTCTCAGTCAGTGTAGACAACAGTAACCTGGTGAATAAGATCTGCCACAAGTTGGCTAAACGGTGTAAATCATAACCAGAAAGCCCGAATTGCTTTCTTTCTCTAAACTGTGGTTGATAGTGCAGGCAGGGCCAGTAGATAACGTAGTCTCTGGTCTTTGGCTGGCACTTCGTTGGCAGGTTGGATGTTATCTAGGTGGTGGGTGACGCTTAGTGTTTCGAAGTCACATTCCAGAGGAAAAATGTACTCTCTGGTATTTGTCACGATGTTTGGCGTCGAGATCCCAAACCGCTCACGGCCAAAACACCAGTCACACCATAAGCCTTACAGATATGGGATGGTCATAGAATATTTCAAACACATAAAATATTCATTATTTTCGGTATTTTAATAAATAATTTCAATTCACTATCGCAGTTGTTCCTCTGAAAATAATACATCACTATATTTCCCTATTTTATCGATGTTGTGTTGTTTTCTGAAGAACGCCTTTTGTAGGGACGTCAACCATATTGTCTCTCTGACGGACGTCCACCTATTGTTCTTTTAGCGACGTCATCCTCTTTGTCCCTCTGATGGGGGTACCACATTGCATAACTCATAAAACTACCATTGCCCCATGTCATTGATATTGTTTGCTGTGTGATGTGACGTAATAGTCAATAAGACTTCATAACTTACCTAGATTATATACCCATTCATTAGTTTCACAACAATCGTGTTGTTAATTTCAGAATAACGGACCTCCTCGCAAACCACGTTTCCAGGAAGTAAATAGAATTTGTAGCTTCGTGGTTGTCATTTAATTTTGAGAATGTACAAACACTCAGCAATTATTGACTCGGCAACAATTAAACCAGCTTGATGCGCCTGTATAATGTTGTGAATTTTAATTTTGTATGCAATGTCAAGCGTTTAGGTCAGTCACCCATCGAGGAATCCAACCATGGCGAGGATCATTTTCTAAATGTCAAATGTCATAACATAACTGGAAATGACTAAGACGGGGCATGTGTACAAAGTGTACACACAGTCTTGGAAATTAAGTATATGTCTATCGCCTATATAGTTAACTACATGTACAATGTAGGTAGTTTTTTTATTCACCAACGGTCGGCTGTCTTTTCAGGCCTGGAAGTCCCATCAGCTTGCAAGAAACCAATAAAAGCCCTTGACAGCAATTGGCTACCTCTTGCAAAGTATACTAGGGGAACTCAGCTACTCTTGCAAAGTAAACTAGGGGAACTGAGCTACTCTTGCAAAGTATACTAGGGGAACTGAGCTACTCTTTGCAAAGTAGACTAGGAGAACTCAGCTACTCTTTGCAAAGTAGACTAGGGGAACTCAGCTACTCTTGCAAAGTAGACTAGGGGAACTCAGCTACTCTTGCAAAGTAGACTAGGAGAACTCAGCTACTCTTGCATAGTAGACTAGGGGAACTCAGCTACTCTTGCAAAGTAGACTAGGGGAACTCAGCTACTCTTTGCATAGTAGACTAGGGGAACTCAGCTACTCTTGCAAAATAAACTAGGGGAACTCAGCTACTCTTGCAAAGTATACTAGGGGAACTGAGCTACTCTTTGCATAGTAGAATAGGGAGACTCAGCTACTCTTTCAAAGTAGGCTAGGGGAACTCATCTACTCTTGCAAAGTAGACTAGGGGAACTCAGCTACTCTTGCAAAGTAGACTAGGGGAACTCAGCTACTCTTTGCAAAGTAGACTAGGGGACTCAACTACTCTTTGCAAAGTATACTAGGGGAACTGAGCTACTCTTTGCAAAGTAGACTAGGGGAACTCAGCTATTCTTGCAAAATAGACTAGGGAAACTCAGCTACTCTTGCAAAGTAGACTAGGGGAACTCAGCTACTCTTGCAAAGTAGACTAGGGGAACTCAGCTACTCTTGCATAGTAGAATAGGGGAACTCAGCTACTCTTTGCATAGTAGACTAGGGGAACTCAACTACTCTTGCAAAGTAGACTAGGGGAACTCAGCTACTCTGCATAGTAGAATATGGGAACTCAGCTACTCTTGCAAAGTAGGCTAGGGGAACTCATCTACTCTTGCAAAGTAGACTAGGGGAACTCAGCTACCCTTTGCATAGTAGAATAGGGGGACTCAGCTACTCTTGCAAAGTAGGCTAGGGGAACTCATCTACTCTTGCAAAGTAGACTAGGGGAACTCAGCTACTCTTGCAAAGTAGACTAGGGGAACTCAGCTACTCTTGCAAAGTAGACTAGGGGACTCAGCTACTATTGCATAGTAGACTAGGAGAACTCAGCTACTCTTGCATAGTAGACTAGGGGAACTCAGCTACTCTTGCAAAGTAGACTAGGGGAACTCAGCTACTCTTGCATAGTAGAATAGGGGAACTCAGCTACTCTTTGCATAGTAGACTAGAGGAACTGAGCTACTCTTGCAAAGTAGACTAGGGGAACTCAGCTACTCTGCATAGTAGAATATGGGAACTGAGCTACTCTTGCAAAGTATACTAGGGGAACTGAGCTACTCTTTGCAAAGTTGACTAGGAGAACTCAGCTACTCTTTGCAAAGTAGACTAGGGGAACTCAGCTACTCTTGTAAAGTAGACTAGGGGAACTCAGCTACTCTTGCAAAGTAGACTAGGAGAACTCAGCTACTTTTTGCATAGTAGACTAGGGGCAATCAGCTACTCTTGCAAAGTAGACTAGGGGAACTCAGCTACTCTTGCAAAGTAGACTAGAGGAACTCAGCTTCTCTTGCAAAGTAGACTAGGGGAACTCAGCTTCTCTTGCAAAGTAGACTAGGGGAACTCAGCTTCTCTTGCAAAGTAGACTAGGGGAACTCAGCTTCTCTTGCAAAGTAGACTAGGGGAACTCAGCTTCTCTTGCAAAGTAGACTAGGGAAACTCAGCTTCTCTTGCAAAGTAGACTAGGGAAACTCAGCTACTCTTGCAAAGTAGACTAGGGGAACTCAGCTACTCTTTGCATAGTATCCCCTACAGAGGGCAGGATTAGCACACTGGTGGCAGTGGTACCCCTCCCCGTATTTAGATAATAAGGGATTAAACGTATTCGAGACCCAGGGGTGTTCCCCACATGAGTAGTACTTTGCCCACACCCACCCTACCCTAAACAAACGGCGATGTCCGTATTCATTTATCTTGTCTTCGCCACATTGAATTGGGTTGGAAATCTACCGATCTTAATTTGATCATATGTTGATAATAACAGTTGATAATTTCAAACCAGTTACGTAATAAAACCAAGAAATATGTGTGATATTTATCATAATATATACAAAGCTTTATTTTAATAATTCATGAAGTAACAATAACAATATAAACAAAGAACAGAGCAGCTATATAACGAATTACAACATAAATCTGTATAAGACAATGCTGGACTTAATGTATATGGTATGGCAGTCTGTCGCCATTCAGTTTCCAGCTACCCCAGTTATATTCCAAATAACAAAATAAATATAGCAAAGTTGGTGCAATCCATTGCTTAAAGCTGCATTCTATCAACAATACCTCTTACATGGAAACCCCGCATTTATTTTTTAAAAACAAATATGGCGTTGATCCCTACTGAGTAGGTCTAAATCACATATAAACGACATTACAAAAAAAGACGTCTGCACCTTCTGAGGAGGAGAAATTAACACTGAAAATGTATCATGTTTAATGTATGTATGCCACTTAGAATGCACGGTTATTGCGCATGATCGATATTTACATAATGTATCTCTTGTGTTCAAATGTAAGTGTTTAATGTATGCGTGCGTGCGTTCTTGCACCCTCGTCTGCAACAAGTTTAAAAAAAAATGCATGTAACAGTCACCTACTTCAAAAACTAAAATATCTTGGCAACGGGGACCAAAAAATATCTGCAAACATGCGACGGGGTATATGGACGTAAAATCCATAACACACTAAATCAGGCTTATGTACCCGCCTTTAAAACGTCTAGAGAAAATCAGACCTGCTCGTCGCACTTGTCTTAATTGAGGAAATGGAAAGCATAATGACTGTGTTCATTGCAATCGGTGTTGACAATTATAACAATAACGCTTACATTAAATGTGCGCCATGCATATTGTATACTTTATAGCCATACTACGTGATTGTTTAATTTCTACCTCTCATCGAAAATCGATTGAGTGAAATAGAAATGGCTTATTTCACTACACCTCATTACTTATAATTGGCCGCGTTATTCAGAAGTTTTCCTCCGCCGGATTTGCTTTTTTCTACCCTGGGTAATGAATTAATAGTTTCTCTGTTATTAACACATAATGTATATTTGCATCACAGTTGATTCACGGTTCGTCGGTGTACGTCGTGTATTCTGGTAGTGTATTTTGGGTTAATGAAGAGTTCGGCGGCGGTAACACATTGTCAGATTATAGCAGAACGCCAGTCTCTTTTTGTACAAGGCTCATTTTCAGAACCGATACGAATTTGTGACTTTGGTATCTGTTTTTTTTTTTCATGAGTTGAACGTTAAGTTTCTTCTAAGTGTTCGAAAAAAAACTACGACCGTTCCGACATCATGATGGCGTGTTCACGGGCGTCATCTTCGTCAGAACTGTCCCCGGACTCAACAATAACGCCCATCGACGGCGACATTTGCTCCGACATTAACAATTCCTCGTCATCATCATCTATCTGATGCGTCTCCTTTCGCCACTTATCAACGTGATGTGATGATTTCGATTTCTGGTCATCGTCCTCGTCGTCATCGTCGTCAACTTTTATATCTTCTTCCGCCTTAACTCTCTTATACTTCGTCCTTCTGTTTTGGAACCACACTTTCACCTTAAATGAAAAATAAGAAATTAGATAAATAAAATGTGTTTTTTAACGTAAAATGTAACCACTTGACCAACAATCAACAGACAATTTCACCCAAAATTAGTTGAAATGGTAATGGTCCCGGGGTTTACATTCCAACTGAGAACTGAGAGGTCGCACCTAAGATCGCTTTTAAATTGGCATCATAAATTCCAGTGAAACATGGTAATTAGTGACAACTGATTTATTGGTGTCTAAAATATGATGGCATTGGGCATCAATCATTAAAAAAACTTCAAATAATAATCTCACAAACTTTCACACTTGCATGGTCGTTTATACCTAAGTGTACGTGAAATGTAGTTGTGTGTATGTGCATTTAAAACCAGTACCAGACATGATAACAATAATCAACAGCTAAATATAAAATAAATGGTCGCGCAGATTAAATGTATGATAACATGACCAACAGAAGTTGTTCGTGTGATTTCATAATTAAATACAGTTTTTCATAAGCTCAATATTACAAAGAAATTTATTTGGTTAAATCGCCTGAGCTTGTTTTTCAATCACAATTAACACCCACGGCGTACAACTTACACATTGGTATTTGACGGATTTTGTTAAAACAGTAGGAATTTCCATTTCAATTTTGTCATTATTTGAGGGGGTGAAAAAACACGAATTACATTAGCTCGTTGTGTATTGCATTATTTATATGAACACCCCTTCAAAATCAGTCTGTTGTTTTTAGAAAATTGAAGAAGTAAAATAAATAATAAACAATAACGATAAAACGGCGCATTTGAATCGGTGTGTGGTTCTGGATAGTAATCGGATCAAAAGATCACATATGACGCGTCCGAATGTTATATACCATGGAACTACATATAATGAATTATTAGAACGCAATTGTTTGTATTTGACTCACCAGTAAAGTAATGAAAAAAAGTTTGCGAATGGAAAATAACAAATTCGGTGTTCACTGTCAACATTCCCACCCGTGTGATTGCACGCTGGGTGGCTATGGTATTTTGCAACTAAACATCCGGTAATACGCCGAAAAATACCGATGGTAAGCAGCATTGGCAGAATTGTTAAACTGTACAGAATTTAATTTACAAGCTTTCAAATATTGTGAATATTGAAATTTCAATCGAAGATTTTTTTTTCGAAATTTCTAGCGACCACAAAGGCCGTTTACTTTAGCTGCGGGTTGCCAATTAAACCCTGACTACCAATGGGCTTACCGATGGTAAATAGGAAAGTAAACAGGTTCATTAAATGATTGTCTCGATAAAAATTAATATCACACATTTCAATAACTCGGACATTTCTTGTTATTAAATAATTGTGTCTGGGTATATCCTATAATCGGGGGACATCTGGGTCCCAGTAAAATAATCCGAAACACAGTACGATGCACAATAGCGTGCTGGCGCTGACAAAAGCACACGCAATAAGATAACGGAAAATTTGTGTAAATTTCAAACAACAAATCGGCTACTATCACCCGATAGATGGAAACACCCTGTGTTGTTTAATATGAAATTGACCATAAAATTAAACGGATCTCAAAAAGCCGAAGCAACGAGTGGCCGGCACGGCCTCATCAAGAACTCAAGGTTTGCCAACACGATTATCGAAAATGCAATAAACGACCCGTCCCGCAACCTGCCCCAGCGTTGAATGTTATTAATTAAAAGTAATCACATCTCAGTATTATAAAAATATAAATCTACGCGGTATTTATTCATTGTTTACCGTGCGCACGTCATCCTATTTGTAGGGGATGATGATATTTTCTGTGGTTTACACTCGTGAAACGTGAGAAGTATTCATCATTAATTTTTGAAGGATTTTTGTGCTTTACTTTGGGGCTAGTAATTTTCACTCAATGCCGACAAAATTTCAGTAACCTTAGAAACGGGTGGCTTATTTTATTGAATCGGGTCCATGTGGCCTCGGTGGGATCGCTGGTTGTGTGGTCGATCCGTTGACCCGGTCTATCTCGGTCGCGGCTGTTTTCATATGAATTAGCGGAAAATGGACACCGTAAATCAACTTGGCTAGCTGTCAAAAGAACGAGCAGTCTTAAGTCAGGCTTGTTCTTCAGTTAAACAAACCTTCAGACCAACCAAATCGGACTAACTAAACCTGTGCGTGACGGAAGTTCGGACAAATTCACGGTTAACTGTGAAAATAAAAACAGAATCTAGAATCATTGCTAATTCAGCAGTTAGGCAAAGCGTTCTCCTGTGTCCGGCTTTTCTGTGAATTGCCCCATGAATACATTTTGACATACACTTTATTATCACGTCTTGGTCACAAAGTCTTAAACTAGTTTTCGAGTTTTGGTTGCGATGTAAAGTGGTTGGGGGGACATTGTGTCGTCCTACAGTTTACAAGATATTTGTTCTATTTATTTATTCAATTAGGAAATCGTCTCGTATATATTTTGCTGGTCAAGTTGTTGTAAGATCAGGAAAGATCAGGGCGTGATCAATCAGGGCGTGGCGAGAATGCCGAGTTCGATTTCACTCATAAATATAATTTTGTGATTTGAAAAACGATCCCCAGCATGTCATTATCTAACTATCAGTTATTTCACTGATTTAAAGTTTATTTGGGGGTATGAAAATAGCGTCAACGGCGTAGAGCTTGGCTGATGTTTGCACCGACTCGAATCAATGAATTCGAATAAAGTGAGTTTCCCCTTTCACGCATTGTATGTGCTTGCACGTGGAACACAGAATCGACACGATGGTGGCCACAAATGACACGCAGAGCTCGAATACTTCAGTATATAGACCATCTCACTCATCGCGAAGCCACTAGTCTAATAATAATATAAACTTGGTTTTAACAGGTCATAAAAAAATCATCAAAAAAGTGAGGGTCTGTCAATTGTCCGCTAGTGAAAACGAAAGCATTTTTACGCATATTAAAATCTCTTAAAACGGCACATTTCGATGTTTTATATTCACACCGACATTTTCGGACGTCGTGTGCTATGTGTCGTATAGATATTGCCAAAATATAGCGGCGAGAAACACAACCGCCTATAATCGTTTTAGGAAATGCAATGTCTAACCGAAGCATTCGCGATCGAAAGTCAGCGGCGGCTCTAAAGCTGAAACAGAGTCTGGTACGCGGAACACGCTCATATAACAGCCACCACTGAGACCGGTCCCAATGTTAATCGACAGATATATTGCTTATGTACAACACGGTGAAAATCCGATCTTAACAACGACCCTCGAACAAAAATTGCTACTTTATAAGGCTGTATATGTTTCCGATTTGAATAGTTGTTAACAATTAAAATCGCTGGCTAGAGATCGACTTGAGTGTATGGAATCCATGTATACAATGCTTACACTGAATGATCTTCCACTTAACGAGCGATATCGTAAAAGTTACCGCGCGGTTATGAGTTGGGACAAATGACAGTGAGTTTTAGGCTCTGTATTTTTTCGCCTAAGGCGATTTTTGAGTCTATCTTATTACTTAATGGCGCGTTGAGAGCTGGATGGCATTTGACGGGTGTGTTAGCGTTTTAGCATTTGACGCCGCACCGCTGCTCGAATTCACATGTGCGGCTTGTCCATCATAGTTTGTAGTCGATGGGGAGCGGTCCTGAGGTCGTACTTGAAACTACATGCTCACTATTTACTCGCTGTTTTTAGATCGGTGTTGCTTCTCGTCAGCGGACAAATTAACAAGTATGTACTAGGTGTAAACTATTAAGTTATAACTGCCACGCTGTTAATAAAGTAATTGCGAGGTAGTGCAATTATGCAGTGTAAGACTATGGACCGCTTCGTGTCATAGATACCTTTCAGTGTGGTCAGAACTTTAGAAAATTAAGTCAAGGGCTGTCAATGATCTGAGGAAAAGTTGTTAATTCTATCAAACCTACCTGTGTTTCTGTCAGATTTAGACTGGAGGCAAGTTGTTTTCTCTCTGCACCCACGACATAGTGGTTCTTCTCAAAGGCATGCTCCAACCGAAGCAGTTGGGACGGGGAGAATGCCGTCCGTATCCTCTTGGGTTTCCTGAACGGGTTTTGCAGCATTAGACCTCCATGCATGGGATCGCCACCTACAGAAAGATGCAACCCAGAACATCGTGTTAATGACTCGATATTGAAAACATTACTCCGTTTAGAAGGGGTGTATGCTTACCGATGATTGAACCCTTTCTCACCGGGAACATGCAACGTGAGTGACACAAACATTAATTATATATTATACAGATATTAATTCACATTTCATAACTTTTATTTGTACGACTACCCACGAACGCGGGTTAGTATTTCAGGTAAACATTATTTGACTGGTATTTATGCTATTTGTGCATTTACCCCGGCACATGGAACATAAATATCGCCTTAATTATAAATACTGTCAGTGACTCGGTATTTTGCTCTTGATTAATGCCGTCATTACTTCCAAAGCAACAATCCATAAAGTAAACACAATCCACCACCTCCATCAGTAGCTTGGATTTCCAGTATAGAAACGACATTCAAAGAGCGATCGGATACAACCAAACCTTCTTTGTCAATTTGATGAACTTAAGGTTATTTTTAAATTAGTACCAGTTTTAATTTGGTTTTACAAAAAAGAAAAAAAAAACGAGAAAGGAGATCTATTAACACCCGGGTGTTTATGGTTTCCCAAGAAAGGTGATAACCACCGAAACACGGGGAAAACAACAACCCCGTAAACAACCGTAATTACTTATAAACGTCTTTGCCGAATTTCCCTTTGTGTTTGGAGACATGTTGAAACGACTTTCAGCAGGTATTAATCGTTTTATTATTTCTGGATGAATGTTTCAATTTGTCGAGTAAATTTACGCTAATAAGATAAGAAACGTAGAAACACTCAGCGTGAAATCTGGGACCCTTGCGAACTGTCTATAAAACATATCAGTGTTTTTTTTCATTCTTTGGTCCCGTCTATGGATACCTCTACCGCTTTATTAGTTTCAATAATATCAAGGTTCGTTGGATCGCTTTTCAAATGAAATAAATGTGGTAGAAATCCCTCTCCAGGTTTCCCCGGAAACTTCCAAGTATATTCTTCCCCTTATTTTCCAACTGACTTCCCACATCACGATTGACGTTATGTTGCTGACTGTTTTGATTGTTGCTGTCCGGGGCCCTAACTCTTTAGTAGACGCATTGTGTTCAACTCGCGTGATATTGGTTCACGGTAAACATGTTCTAGGGTGTGTGCAAACTTTTCGCTATTGTCGCACTTGAAAACAGTAAATATACAAAACTGTTATTGAATCAACCCGTGTTTCTTAAAA
Source organism: Saccoglossus kowalevskii (assembly GCF_978046115.1). Taxonomy (NCBI): domain Eukaryota; kingdom Metazoa; phylum Hemichordata; class Enteropneusta; family Harrimaniidae; genus Saccoglossus; species Saccoglossus kowalevskii. The sequence goes on along the minus strand of NC_140650.1, from coordinate 9,589,174 downwards.
CCATGCCACGTTTAATATTGAAATCATCGTGAGTCGTAGTTGTCACCAAATTAGAATGAGGAGACATACGGGAACACGCAATTGGTGGTGATATAAGTTTAACGATTGAAGCGAGCTGCATAATTTAACACAATCGTTAATGTTTCGTCTGATTCGAGCATTTTGATAGTTCGCACTCAAACATGCCACAAACTAAACACTGGGATGGCGAATGATTGTTAGCGATGACAGCAAAAAAGTTTTGAAAAAATAATAAAAAAAAAACTTACCAGGAAAACGGGGTCCGAGAAATCTCGACCTGGACAAAAACCATGGATAAAATCCCAGAGATTCCCTGTGGTGGTTAAAAATGGGTGGCAACGAATGGTGAGAAATATGATGTGACGGTGAGTGTCCGAGACCAAATGGTGGTGGTAGCGACAGGCCGTGAGCTTCAGGGTGAAACGCCGGGTCGCTGTAAAGGCTTTTCATTGAATGTAACGTACTGAGGTAGGGGGAACTCATGCTCGGCGTGACTGCGGCCGCCGCTGCACTGAGACACGAAGCGGCGGTTCCGCACGAACCGAGGGGTTTGATTGTAGATGCTATCGATGAAGGAATTGGGCTGTTTTCACTTGAAAAGTCCTTCCCGACCAGGGATTCGATGCTGAAGCAGCTAGGTTTCGGCTGAAACATACTTTTTGTAGATGTATCTCTCCTGCACGGTATGGTGGCCATATATAACGTTGTAATGTCCTGCTACACAACTTAGAAGTGAAACGGCAATGGGTTCTCCACGCACTCTACAACTTCAAAAGGATGGCTAACTCCAACGAGCACACTCCAGTACACGGTCCCGAAACCACCAATACGTCGAGGATTCCACTTTCTGATGTCGTCGGTACTTGATCTCACTTAATTAGCTGGACTATTTGGGTAAAATACGCGTGTTGGCGCTGTTCTAATGGTATTCTGATTGGTTCCAATGATGTGTAACTGTCAATAAGGGAAGACATCAGATTACCCTTATAGCTCAGTAATGCAGAGTACTATAAAACTCCTATTACGCCCTGATTGGTTCGCCTTACAACCAATTACAAAGCCTGTGCTAGTGCGCCCATCGTAAAACTGGTCTCCGTAGCAATTAGTTCGTGGACTCACCACACCGACATTAATCAGTCAATTTATCCGACCAGTCAAATCTATAGACAGCCCGCCTTCAGCTGAAAAATGACCAGTCGCTCGGCAGACTGAGTGTTCTTCGCTCCGACAAACTTTGTGAACTGATCACGAATCGCCAGGCAGCATCGATTTCACTGTTCGCATCATCGCCTACGCACACATGCTTGCGCATCTAAGGGAAATGCATGCAAATTACTTTTGTATAGAAAAAAATCGTTTTGAATCTTTGTAAAAGGAGGAGTGCATGTAAATAGAAGGGATGGTGGTTTGTTTGTATCTATGTATTGTGAACCACGACAGAACTCTTTTATATGGTAATAAGCCAATGAGTGAACTCAAGTCAACACGATTGTTTAGAAAGGAGAGTATTAAGTGGTATAGACTAAACAATATGTTTTGCCAGTGGTCAACTCGATATCTAATCGGTCCTTATCTGCCCAATCTCACAGGTGTCACTAGGCTTCCACTTTCTATTATGACTTTATTTCTTCCGCGTCCCAGCGGCGCTGCACCCGAAACGCCGCGCTTTCACTGTGTCGGTTTCCCGGGAAAATAGCGATTTCTCCACTGGCCGTGCCAGGAGATGCTTATTCCCCCTACATCGATTGCCCCAGCTTAACTTCATCAGCGAAATAATTACTCCTCCAAACACACAAAAAAATTCTAAAACAGTGTGCATGGTGATAACAATAGGCTAAAACGTTAATCAGGCCCATGTAAAGCTGTTCATATTATAGGGGGGAGGAGTGAATTGGAAGTTACCGGGACCCTTCCTTTCACTGCTGCCAGTCACTAATGCCAAAAGATTAGGGCCAGTAATTAACTCGTTGCCTAACACCATGGAATGGTACGAATCCATTCATTTTCTCCTCCCCTTTGATTTAGCAAAACGAGACCAAAACTTCTATGGAAGATCCTGACTCAAAGTATTGGTCTTTCAACGTAACGATTTACGTACGAGTCAAACCCGAGTATAACTGACTGACATCGAGACGACCGCGCCAACTCAGGTGAAGTTTGTGCGCATGCTCATGGCTACAACTTCGTGTGTACTGTATGTAATATGTAGAAATACTTCGCGCCTAATAAAAATAAGTGATGTTTTTGTTGTGAATGAATGTATTATTTTTCTATGGAATAACACCATTACCGAGAAAAAGTAATGACACCGATACATGGAGCCCGGGCGAACACATAAAATTTAATTCCATCATGATTTCGACAACGCATCGGACTTCGCTTTTTACTCACTCTTTTCTACAATCGCATGCCGCTAACGAGTGGTGCGGTCTTCAATACGATAGTTTACTAACATCTACTTGTTGTTCTGTGTTATACAATTTTCTCTACATGTTTCCAATGTTGGGCTCAGTTCTATGTTGCCATGGGAATTGTTCGCGGGTGTGCGCGGCGCGGGGGTCGGGGTAGTGTGCGTGTACATTTGGTTATCACCAGATATAACCTGTCTAAACATTTTCCCGGCTAAACCTCATAACGAAGTATCAAATATATCGTGATTACGGTCCTTGTCACGGTTGCCAGATGCGTGCAGCACCGAACGGGTTTACAATGGAGATAGGCTTCACTTAATAGAATTGCCATTGCTTCTTGACGCATACATGTAAACAGCCATTTTATATACGGTAATCAACATCAATTGAGTACCAATAAGGGCTTTTGGGATTCCCATTCATGGTTCCATACGCGAACATTTTACCTATTCTGATTATTTGAGTGTAGTCGCAAGAGCATTGAAATGAGGCGAGAAATGGCTTATTTTGTCGAGCTTTATGATGATGAAGCGAAGCAACGAATGAAGCACAGAAAGAAAGGCGCGAGCCGCATTTCAAATTGCCCTCGACGGACACGGAAAGCTGTTAGAAACCAACATGGAAGCCACACAAGCTGTCATCGAGATGTTCATATATTGTAGTGAGAAGTAAAGGCGACTGAATCGAACGGGAATTAATACACTACATGATATCCACTTTGTGTCAAACAATTATTTTCTTTCTTGTTACAAAGCGTTCTTTGCAGTAACGAACAGCTTGTAACAGGGAGGCTGCTATGCCGAGCATTGTTTCGGACAAGATGTTACACCAACTAACTCCTGTATTCCCTCCTTTAATCGGGCAATAACTATCGAAGAGACGACGATTTCGTATCGCGCCTTCCCCTTGCCATAACATGGCATACTCTATCAAATGTACAATCAAATAGAGCTTATACTGCTCTGTACTTTTAATATTCGTGTGCACGTCAGCTGGTTGGTTTAATCGATATTACAGTACATCCGACCGGTGCCCGACGACTGCGTGTTGTTGTTTTTTTTGTAAAAAATCCACTACAGTTCTAATCCACGCGTAAACAATTACATATCTTCGTGTTGAAATTGTCTACCCCTGTCGCACGGTGATCAAACTAAATTAAACGGAAATACCTCTATTTGGAAGGAAATAAAGGAAATTGGGAATCAGGGGCAGGGGTGACGCAAACCTTGTGACCCCGAAGGTCGAGGAGAATACGTATCGATATCCGTATCAACGAAACACGTCGGAGATCTCTTCCCCTATATATAAACATACGCTAAATTTGTTAAACAACTCCCCAAACGCTTACGGGGTAGCAAACTTTTCACACGGTCAATTTCTCTATCTCCCATGTGGGTGTTTATTCGGCGGGTTAACGCGAAATCAAAACTCAGGGCACTAAGGGAATTATGGAAATCAAAGCTGAACTCGCCTTAAATTTAAACATGGCCAAACGAAGCGAGATAACTTAATCTATACAATTTGAATGACAAGTGTTTTCCGATTTTCAACGATAAGATACTGCCTGTCATCAGGATTAGATTTTGCATTATTGGCGAAACATTTTCCATCAGATTATAGAACAGGCGAACGTTCTTCAGAAATATACAACCTCATTTTTCGTGATATTCACGATAAATGTACCGAATTGGATACATATCATTTACGTGCGTGTTTCATTACTTTTAAATTAATTGGGATTTATTAACCGTTGTATATTAATTTCGACAATGTTGACCGGACAGGCGACCCGGTGACGAAATTCGCCCTATAAATGAAGAACACACCGTTATATCAGCGAGTTTAACTAACAAGATCACAGTAAACCAATTTCGAATTGAGATCCTTATCTCCAGGCATCAGCACTGAGTAATGTCGCCGGTTCTGCACTAATTTCCACTACAGTGATTTGATGATGGGTGACGTAATATCAAACAAATTAAATGTATAAAACCAATAATCTACAGCCTGACCAAATTGATGAAAATGCTATAATAATAATAATAATAATAATAATAATAGCAGCTCTCTCACGATTCAACCAACAACTGTGAAACTCACAGGATGGTACCAAATATCGCATTTAGGTTGTTTTGTCTACATTTTAGTGTTCTAGTATCTACGTATCTCTTTATAATCAACCGTAAAATCTCCGTTTTATTAGTTTACTTGTACATTTCAATGTCCAATCACTCTTTAATACGCACATTATTCCCACAATATGTTATTTGTCATTTTTTTAATATAATCAGCTTGGACCTGGAAATGGACATGTGTTACCCAAATTCCCATTGTCCCAAATCAAGGCCAAAGTCGCAAATGATTAATCAGCCTGAGTTTGAGTTGAAACCCCAACCTGATAGTCTTAAAATTAAATAGCCCAGCGCAAATGAAATCGTGTACAACCTGTCAGCTAGTGGCACGCGTCATGTAGAAAAAAAAAACATTGTTTACTGCTTTTTCATGTGATTGTTTGATGAACTCGCCAGTTGTCAGGATGTTTCTATTTATTATGGAAGATATAAAGCATTAAAAACGACGATATCTCGTGTGAACTTATAGTTGTGGTTTGACTGAGGAACTCTTTGTAATAATAATTTGCATATTTTCCCTGTATCGGCGAAAAGCCAGTTTCATTTATGTATTTAATATTTTTCATTTGTTTATTTACACAGAATAACAATATTTTCCTCTCTACAACTATTATCTATTTGAACTCTTGTAAACACGCTGAATAAAAACAAACTGAAAATACATTTAATACACACTCTATGTCGGCACTCCAGCCTTCTTGTCCCGTGGATGTTCAGATAAATGAGATATTGGCCACAATAAACCGTCAAAATCACAGTTCATAATAATATATATATATATGAGTTTAGCTTTTTCAAAATTCGTGCATTTACAAAAAATGTGTACCCGCTAATATGTTAGTGTGTGGACGGGAGAAGAAACTATAATCAAATATATACACGTGTGTGTGTGTGCATGTATAGGTTGTATGGTCTAGTCCGGTTACCAGACGTGGCGAATTGTAGTTAAATTTTAAAGCGCGGTGGTCATCGCGCGGCGCGTGTTCGAATTTCATGTAAATAAACAATGTATTTTACACGCGTTGTATACGTCGCTTTGAGTCCCATATCGAACAGGACGCGGTGCGACGACTGCCGCCCTTTAAGGCAAAACTCGACACGAAGCTTTGTATACTGAGAGTGCACGATGGATCCAATACTGAAAGTGCGACAGTTCACGCCTAGTCAGTTGATTGGTATGTTAGGATTGTTTTCGCGTGACACAGGTGTTACGTTCACATTTTATATATTGCATATAATAAACCGGATACAGTGACGTCACGTCGTGCCAGACACGCAGCAAGAAGAGAAGCACGCGGAACATTACCCAAAATGCACTGGCGTGTACTTTATGTGACCTAGTCGACGAAGTAGTACTAAAAGTGGAATGTGAGGTTCCTGAATTTTCAGTCAGAATAGCGATAACCAACCGTGGAGACTTCTTCAGTAACTTCAAGGTGTTCCAATGTTTTGCAGAATGTCTCCAGTTTTCATACTAATGATTCTGGTTGCCTTTTTCACGAAGAGCCTGCGCGAAATATATAAATGACGCGGCAAACAACAACAAAATATCGAAATATAGAGAAGATTGTTTCTGTAAATTAAATGTATTTTAATTAGTAATCTCCTTTCTAACTCAATCTTCTTGTCCTAATAAAAAAAAAAAATCCAATTTTGTTTCATCTCTTGGTCCCTCCCGCTGCGGATCAAGCTTTCGTTGCAAAATAAATACATTTTTAACGTTTTATTTCCTGAGATGGTTTGATAGACGAGTTGTTTGCATTTTGGTTTATATACATCTACTAGTATTCGCAAAAACATCGTCTTCTCAGTTACAACAGTTTAACGATTTGCGAAAAAGAATAAACCGATGATCAAACTTGAACGCAATTATCTCGTATGCTAACAATCTTTCGTTGCGAAATAAATTCATTTTAATGTCTTATTCTGTGAGATCATTTGATAGATGTGTATTTGCACACAAAAAACATTTTAACAATTACAACAATTTAACGATTTGCGAAAAATATACCAATCACCAAACTTGAAAGCAATTATCTCCGGCGGTAACAAGTAATAGCTCAATTCAACAGGACAAGCAACAGCCGGAAATGATTGCGTATCCATGGCGCGACAACCTAAAGCCGGACACGAGACATCTGTATCAGATTTCGTTCTTTAGTCGATGATCCCGACTTCCGTTCCACTGAACAAGAAATCGGGAGAATTCGTTTTCAAAACCAGCTCCGAGATTGAATTCGGCACTCGGCGATTTTGCCAGACGCATTCTAGTAGTTTGATAATCGTACTCTGAGGTTAACTTATCCAGAACGTGAACCGCGCCGTAGTCAACTGACACATCGCGTGCAGCGAAACTCAGCGGTGTCTGTGGACTGGTCTCTGATGAGTACTAATACCTGCATAATACCGTCCCACAGCGAGCTTAAATTACGATTATCGCCTACACATGGCACCAGGATTGAGTGAATATGGCGACAATTAATATAAATAGACGACATTATTGTCTCTAATGTGTCTATTAAAAAAATCACCTGTGTACTAATATATTTTGGCCGCAATACGTGTAATCTTTTTAGGTGAACTATTTTGCGTCCGATTACTTGAGTTTGTTTTAATCTTAAATTTTTAAAAAAATGGCACACAATTATAAAGGGAAAAATAACTGCCCTGCATAAATGCACATTAATTGTACAATCTAATTCGTATTAGGCTGGCATATTAATGGATTTAACCGGCTCCTCCATAATAATAGCAAATTATATGTATAGGCAGCACCATGCCACCTGTCAAACTTGCACGATATTTTCAAAAATGTTTGTGATGAACATACTCTTGTGGCATGATGATGTAAATAATTTAGTGACTGCAGAAAGAGCAAGTCACAGCCAGTGCCGGGACTGAGCAGAAGTCTGACAGGATGCTACTACAAATTGTCCGAGGCTGATTTCATTTCTTTATTATCAAAGTGCACGGCGAGAATATACAACTAATTGAATTCGTTCGAAACAAATATCTCCAACGCGTATGAGATGCATGGTCGTGAATGTTTTTATTATGTTTAACTCCGGTGATATTTTTTTGTATTTTAACATTACATACTCTCTTACCGTCTACCAGAGTTACTTAATTTTACCTAAATATAATCAAAGACACTAGAAAATATTTGCTAGTGTGTGATTTATCATGGAAAGTCCTTCTACCTTCTATGGATTATCATATGCCAAGACAAACCAACGCACACTCGACCCGCCGCAAAGCGAAGTATGTTATTAAACAGTGTTCCGCATCATGCATATTAGATAAACACGGTTGTACCGATTACAACCAACGATGTATTTTTTAAAAATATAAATGACGATTTCGCGTCACATTTTAAACGTTTCTTGTTGTGTTATTACATTGTCTGTTTGTTATGCTAGCTTAATATCCCGAGTCGGCACTTCATTAGCCAGCAAATTTGTTGTAACATGGTCCTATTATATCGACATCAAAGGATGCTGATTGGTTTTATTTCCGAGTTGACCTACCGATTAACTAGCTTATATGATGGGAGAATACTAACACTACTAGTTAGTTGAAGCGGTAAATCAGAATATTTGCGAACGAATTCATTTTTTTTTAAATCAAGCTCGCTACCAAACTACCAACGGAACATACTTTCCAAGTGAAATGAAAGCAAGCATGTCTAGGCAGGTATAGATTTGGAGGAACACCTGCTTTGTAACACCAATTTGAAGCCGTCATGTTTTAAGACCGCCACTGTATCTCGGGTAATGTCGGTATCTCATTCTTCTTGATGCGATGAGCTAACAATATGACACATGCGCTTTAAATCGCCTACTTCCTGTTCATGTGTTGTGAAAAGGGGACAAGCAAACAAAAATCACATCATTAAAAACAAGAACGATTCAAAACGTTTTTGAAATATTAAATACTCAAACAGGACAAACATCATGGCGTGAACCGTGACAAAAAAAATGCCTTTCATGTTAAACATCTTTTTCTAATAAGATGGTACAAGTAAATTACAATTGCATTTTGGGAAATGCTTTTTTTCTCTCTGAATCAGTGCAACTTATTAAAGTATCCATAGTTACGATGGGGCGGACGTCTGCAGCGAATATGTGCAATAAACTTAAGCTGTCGACAGATAAAAAGTGGCGATTTTTAATTAAAAATGGTTCTATCTTATCAATTCTGTCATTCCGATTTCGACGTTGTTCCTCGTCATGTAGTATGATGTCCTAGTCTTATATACCCATCTATTATTATTAATTGTCTACTATATACATTACTAAAATGGGTGAAACTAAAACTGTCAAAAACTAGCCCGGGGAAGAATATTCGCTCGATTCTTTATCATCGGTAACTAAGAGCTTGATATTAAACTACTTTAATAAGTTTCTGTCCTCGAGGCACGTTGGTGTTAACTGATAGCGGCAGGCTGCTGTGCCAGCGTTCAACATAATCGATTCGATCTACGGTTAAATGGCCACTTTCTATGTAGATTTCCTGTGCGTCGCCGCCCGTTTACTTGTTCAGCGTTCTTTTTTCAAAGAAGCACACAGCACGAAATGAAACATATAAGAAGGTGGCCACGAGGAAGAAATCGATTCAACCAACCCCTAAATTGCTACGTTCCATGCGTGTTTCCGTCGATACAAATCGAGACATATGTCGATATCACGTACTTCCTCTCCCTTTCCATAACGATCACGTTGTCGAATAGAGCAACGGTGGCTGCCAACAAGACACCTGATAAACTAACCAAATTAAACTAATTATAGTTTTGATTCTTGCCAATTAGTTCGTTGGCCCGAGGACACGAATTTCACGCCTTTGAAATGTGCAACGAAGTGCTGCACCAAATCGATCTGACCCCTTAATTACATCGTTATAATTTTTGTGCATGTTCTTTGACGTCATCAGAACTTGAAGATGTACAATCGTATTTTTACAATAGACGCCTTTGTTCATATCACAGAGTAATCGAACTGCCTATCATTTACTTAATAGCTATTTTTTAAATATCGTGCTACGGAGTTCAATTGGGCGCGCAATGCTACACTAGACAAGTTAATTATTTCCTCCAGTTTTAACCACTTCAGACGTTTAATGCTCTTTTCATTGCCAATTGACTGTGGATATTGAAACGATATTTTGTGTATAAAAATTTAGAAGTGCCTACGACAACATCAAATGAAAACACCAGTTCATTGGGGGATTGTGTGTGTTATGATGGTTACACAGATAATTCATAATAAAAGACCCCCGGTGGCATTGCTGCAATCGATTTTTTTTTCAAACTCGTCAGCTCCACAGCATTAACACCAATTCAATACAGCGAGTATATAATCCCCCGAGCTCTGCCTAATTACAAGTCCGTGTTCTACAGGGTTTTCTATCTCCCCTCTTTCGCTTTTTTTAGCCAGCGATCTTTCAATTAAACCCCATCGCGGACGCCATACACTAAGCGTAGATTTCCGCGTTTCGCGCTAATATGAGTTTTTTAGGTGCACAGCTGCACGTAGTTAAAGCAAACACCAATTATACATTCTTCTTCGCTGGCACGGCGTTACTGGGAAAATGAGAGCAAATGAAGAAGCGGGGGCAAAATCAATGATAATACAATTATACGTCTTCGTAAATGCATAGGGGCAACTATCAGGAGACCGCAGTCAGACAAGGAACAGCTCCAGTCTCGCAAACAAGAATGGTAATACTTCAATTTGCTCAGACACTCAGCTGTTAACATTTCGTAAAAATCTGCATGTACAAACCTAATAAGTACAATCCCGGGCTCGTGTTTCGAATCCCCGAAGACCTAGTAGGTTTCTCGTGTTATTTTTTGTTATTATTAATTTAGCGTAATGCCCAGCGCAATAGACAATTTATATAAAAAATATGTAATAGGGGTAAATCGATGCCGATTAAAATTGGGCTGAGCTGCGCGCGGTACCTCTACAATGATTCTAGTCACAATTCAAAGTTCTACCACATACTCGGAGTCTTTTAAAGAAACGGACAGGCTGGCATATATATTTGGAATTAGCTGTTGCACTGATTCACTCAAATATGTGATTTCTGAGTTGAAAATCATCATAGGATTTCGAATGTCATTTCAGTTTTCGGTTATGATTGCATGCACGTTTTACTTCAGCTTCAATTTGTACGATTTATTTCTCGTGTCATAAAAGACACAAACGCATGCTGCTGGTTCGTGTGTACATGTTTGTGTCTATCGGCTGTTTGATAATAGTCATATTTTATTTTTCTTGAGATCTACATATTATATTTTATTTTATTTAACACCGATGAGTTAGAAAGATCGTCGGAGCTCATCGAGGTTTTCTTGGACATGAATAGAGTAGTGCATTTCGAGAACATTCCCCAAAGAATGATAACTTGAAAAATATGTTATCTAAATAGAGGATTGAAAGATATCGTCGCGAAAAATAATTATGAGAGGAAAACATCCAAAGTACTTAGCTAACATGAACGCAGTCTGACTAATTTAAAACAGTTTTCAAAAACAAAATCGAAAACATTTGACAGACAATCAGTAACATAATTCGTCGAGTTATTTGCCCATATATTCGACATTATAAGGTGTAAGTAAAAAGCAGTACAATTATATTTCCAACAGGTCACCATTGTCACGTAGCATGGCAACTATCCCAGGGGATATCGGCGGTAATGACGCACTGATTAATGATATTTATCGATAAAATGTATTTAAAAATCAAGTAGCGTTAATTTCATTATATATTTTTGAGTGTATATCGCATCAAATAACACGGATTTAATTTGTTTATGTTTCTAACAAGCATTGCGAGGCAATCGAATTATCGCGTTTCTTTGACGATCTCGATAGGGTAATATCTGGACCGTGTTTCACGAGAATATCTCCACATTCACGGGTTACCATAGCGATGTATGTGATAAGATACGGAATCATGCATTGACAGAAAAAGCAAAATTCCACCTGAGGCCGAAAACGAGGGTAAAAACTACAGAATCACCGGGGTCCACGGTTGTAATTATTGTAATCAAAATCAAATAAATCGAATTTTCTTTCAAGTTGGTCATTTTGTTGGGAAATCAAAGCCGTAACGAAGGAGATTCATTCAATCGAATACTCGTATACCAACTCCGATGACAACTTAATGGCTTCCTCATTTTTTGTTAAATTGATAAAAACGCGCGTTTCACTTTGGTTCATTATCCGTGTAATTGTGGGGATAGCAAACTGAGTAACAACAGAAAGATTGAGTCGAAATATACACAATCACAATGCGCGAATATACATATGATATAGATACAAGTGTAAGCTAAACTTACAACAACAGTCAATTTATTTCGCAATTATCACTCGTGAGGCCAAGCGCGATTCAGGTGTTGACCGGGTTGCGTAACTTGGCATGAACAACAACGACAACACAATATTTGAAAGGTTGGTGTATGTCCACATATCTGAACAGACTTACACTACTAGTACATTTTAATACGACATTCAAGTTGTTCCAAGTTTGAGTGGTAATCGAACTGGTTTAGAAAATAAGTCTCACAGTTCGTTCAAAATACGTTTCTAACCCCGGTCAGCCACCCCATATTACTAACACTAATGAAGATGGCATTAGGTGCATAGAAAATCAACGTTTTTTCACGATAAGTAGCAACAAAACACATTTATACTGATGTATATACACCGTGATACCACCAAAGACGGATTGTAAGATTTCACATTAATATTACAGTCACGTCTCCGTAACTACCTATATGGCATAAAGAATTACCGAATTTATCAAATAAATAGCAATATGTGTATTTTATATTTGATCATGGAAAAACAATCCTGCGGATTTTTTTTTCTCTTATTAAAGACAGATTTTGAGATAGTCGTAGATGAGTTCATCAATCGGGGATTCCCCTTCTCCATTGCTATCAGCTTTTTTGACGTCAATAGAAAAAAAATTATAAAAAAAGATAATCAAGATAAATAATGCATATTCATCTGAAGATTTCGGGATGCAATCGACATAAAAGAAACGCAAACAAAAGAGCATCGAAGTTAATACTGAAATCAGTGGAGTAATATATACGTGTATAGAGGAATTTAGCATGCGTAAAGTAGAAGCTTATGCCTAGTGTGTCACAGTCAATATATTGGAATGGGCATGGATTTATCTCGACGAACACTCGCACAACTCCACAGATTTACCGTATGAGTTTATCCCGTTGCATTGTACTCGCCGTTGAAAGCGCCGCCGTGCTGAAATTAAAAATAACTTAATACGAAAATCTGTGGAAATATACTGCAATGGGTGATTAGGGTGGACAAACGTATTTCAATTCCGCGACGTGTATGGCAAAATAAAAAGTTTCCGACTACTTGTGTGTTTGTATTTGTTTCTCTGTCACGAAAGACGGGACTGGCGTCCTGCAATCGTAAGTTTTCTGAATATTAGAACTCATAGTTTTGAAAAAAAAAATATAATGGTCTGGATGTCCGAATTTTACACATATGAAGTAACGAATTTTCACGCTGTGTACAGAGCAACAATAACAATATGAATCACAAGAGCGTTCGCAATCTGGTGCAAATTATTTAAATTACGTGTAGTTATTGCGCCCCCACCGTTCATACAAATGTACTTGTTTCTTGAAGGAAGTCGCCGTTCAAAACCATAGCAATATGGGTTTCACTCCCCAATTATAAAGTATTTCCTCGATAAGTATTCAGCTTGGCGAATCTTTTAACTGTTACAGATATAAGTATGCTTAATTGAGCTTCATGTCTGGTACGTGTAGAAACTTTGATGGTGTTTGATCTAAATAGAAAAAACACTCTTTTTCAACTATATATGGCCTGGAAATATACACGGTGGCAAAAAATAGAAAAATGTAATTTGTCTAGATTTCCCATACATCATGGTACCTCTGAGTCCCGTGATGCATTGCGGCACTGTCAGTGCATCGAGGAACTCCCATGTTCCATCCGACTGATGAAAACATCTGAGGCCCCATTTTCCAGCATAATATTTACATAACAGAGCTTGTGACGTCGTCGTTCTTTGTAATGAAGTGCATCATGGGAGTACCATCATGCGTATGAGGTTTCATTAATAAAGAAACAAAAGTTCGAGATCTAGATATCAAAGCGTTACAATGTAGTGTACCTATATGGAGTCCATGTCGAACACATCGCATTACGACAACTGTGGCGCTTCTATTTTCAAATTCTGTTTTTTGATCATATTTCTAAGTGCATTCCACTGTGACCCACGCATGGGCTGAAACCACAGCAACAGTGTCGATGTCTTCTTGTTCTCGGGATCTACTAAAAGATTCGCTGTATCGCATGGTCTGATCTGGCGACCTGTGACACGGATCCTCGTAGCCATGAAAGATCAAAAGTGGTTCCTTTTTACTTGTCGATATTTTCATCTAGAATAATTCGAAACATGGAGCTAAATCTGTCTTTAGCTCATTAATGACGACATGGATTGGTGTAAAATTCGTACCCGGTTTTTATATCGTTTTGTGGTTTCATAAACAAGTGATTTCAAAAGCGATTTCACAAATAAGTGATTTCATAAATAGAATTACTTTATTATTAGATAATAAAGTGAAACAGAATATTTTATCAATCACGTGGTGAGTATGTAAACATTAAAAATGTACAATAATCAATATCCTCGCTCATTCACAGAGTAACGCAGATTCTAACTACCTTCTGTCCCCACTTTAATTTCGAATTAACTTAATTTATGGTCTGGGACAAAATTCGAAAACGCTAACTTTATCCACTTGTACAACAATTAGAGGCAGACTTGTTGTTGACTTCCCCGTTCGCAGCAATATTCATCTCCTCTGCAAATTGACGATGATGATGATGATATTTTTTCAAGGGTCCGTAAGAAAATCGATCGGACTCGAATCAGAATCGGTTCAATTTCCTACTAGTACGAAAAACCGCATTAACTATACAAAACTGTCACTGTAGGACCGAGCTTCGTTAGTTTAGACAACATATCCGACTTCGATTCAAACCACTTAAAGTAACATATTTGTGTCTAGTGGGGACAGGTCTTTTCTTTGTATATTTCACTAAGCACGTGGCCGATCGGCGATTCACTCAGACTGTACACGTTCATTCTGTGTGTTTTTTTTTTCACCAGCACACGCCCCACTGACACGACAATCTGCTGCTGATACGCCAAATCAAGTGTACAATTGTTTCATTAATTAAGTATGCCAATATGAACACCATATCCATCGCAGTGAAAGGCCAGTGCATCGCATTGAATAAACCAGTCGAAGCATATTCCGGGGTCGAATGGAGTCATCCGGCGATATCAAGATGGGGGTAGTGCCGCTGCTACGACACGAAGGCCTACTCCACACGCTACCATGGTTACTGTTGCTATGGCATATGATGACTATAATCCGAGATTAAAGTGAATAATTGTATTTTTTTTAAGTTTTCCTTATCTTGTTAGTTAGTCGTAATAGGATTCCCCAAATCAGAGACGTAGTAGAGTATATAATCTGCTTCTATTCATCGCCCTATTTCGGCTCCTATTCTTTCCTCATACACTTTCTCCCCTCGAAAAAAAATTCCGATTCCCGATCTCCGTGTTTTTTTTCTCAATCAGAAACGATCTGCTTCTGAAATAAGTAAATTAGCAGTTAAGAACAAGTAGTTGCTGAAAAGACCTTGGGAGAGTGAAGTGCGTGATTCCAGCTAATCAGTGGATTGCGCAGCACAATTGCCAATTTTCGACCCAAATTACGATTTTAAGATTGCATAATAGATCCCTGCGTGCTTTATGGCGAACTGCGCAGATTTGGCAAGAGAATTCCCACGAGTGTATCTATAGCAACACTGTCTTTTTAATCACAAAGCAGCGATCGGTCTAGAGAAATGCAAATGAGGCAAGGATGCGACATCATGAAGCTGCTGTCTCACTGGCAGAATACGTCACATATATATATAGCCAGTACTCTCCTTATACGATACATTATTTAAGACATGAAAACAAGTCTCTAGTTAGATTCGTATAGTCACCTCCACATAAAAATAAAACTTTGAAAATTATCACAATAACTCCATAAATACCTCTGAATCAAGGGTTATAGAAAAATTCTTCTCTCCCGACAAATATCGATTTGTGTTATTTCTGGCAAATGATCTAAGAGATGATGAAAACACTAGTGCTAGCCACACAACCTTTCATATTCACGTATAATTCTTTAAAATTTGCGTAAAATTCTTGAAAATAATCTTTTCCCGACAAAATTTGGTTTGGTTTGTATTGTCTTTGCCATGGCAACTGACAGAGATTCCGGAAATACTTAGCCCGACAACTTATAATTTTTAAATATAAATATAATTTTAGGTACAATTTAGACGAAAAGTAAACATACTTATAGTATCCGGGTTTTTACAATTGAGACTGAATTATCCTATCTATGAAAGCGAGAGAAAAGATATATTGTGGAGAAACATACCTAATGCACTAGCTACTAAACAGTCTATTATGAGTTGTTCATTTTCCGATTCTCGTTAGCTTTCGTGGGACGATCAATAGACGATACGTTCCCAGCCTTTATAAACCGAACTGAGCAAGCCATCATCACAATGTGCTATTAAGCCCTAAAAATCCATTCTGAGACCCCGTCTATCATTTGCAACTGCATTGTGGCTATTGTTGTGTTCCCATAAAGAAAGTACGTTTAGAACTACTGCAAAGGTGGGCCTTAACAAGCACTTATTGATACGAGCAAATTTAATCAACTTTTGTTGTAACTAGCCAACAGGGAGTAAGTTTCTTCCGAACCGGGACGGGGCAGTGGTAGCGGACTATCAAGAATCGAAGATTTGACTCCACCTGGTATGCGTGGGTGTGCGTGTCACGTGGTTGGGTGGGTGGCTGTATAGGGGGTGATAATTATCTCTGTTTCAATTATAACGAAGTCGTGTACATTGCGCATGTGTAATTAGTACAAGGAGAGTTTGTGAAAGCCCGCTGCGGGTTGTTTGTTTAGCAACATAAGGCGACCCTAATTAAAAACTCATTGCGTCTATTAGCGTGATTTCGTTTGGGTTCTATGGTAAGCCAATTATAGTGATATCCTCCGTTTTACCCAGGGCACACAAATCCCGTACACAAAAGGATTCCAGGGACACACAATAAAGTGCAATGGACATGGACGTGTTATTCGTGAAATGAACGCCACCTACTCATTGTGCAGACGGACCGAGAATGCTGTATACAGCAATACAGACTCGAGAATAGTTGCGTGTTGATATTGATGGATTACCCGATGGGTTATGCAGATACTTCTCGCATTGTAGAAAGCATTTTACTGAAACGAATACGGTTGAAAGGAGATCCGTGCGACTATCTCCGCCATGGGGCATGGACATAATCCTTCACGGTTCACACGCGTAACACGTCTGAGTAGCAGCGTAAAAGAAGTCCCGGCTTTTTCTAGACATTGTGGTATAAACAATAACAACCATGTAGTTATAAGAAATAAAAAACAATTCTGAACTTGAATATATTAAAGATGGAATATTGATGAAAACAAGTATTTTGTATTATTGTTGTTTGATATTGTATGTTGATAATTACATTGAACTACGATTTATTATGATATGCAACACTGTTCTTACACATCTCAGTTTGATGAAACAATGAAATGTTCTTGTACGCATGCGCACTGGTTGTTTTGGTAAGTGCAATAACAATCACTGGACATGCGTACTAGTGGTTCTGATCTTCCGTCTAACGAAAACTGCTGTGTTTTCTGCAAATATTTTTAATTTATAGTAAATCACAATCCAATTTGGTCTTAAGTATGGGGTCAAAGAACAGTATGATGGAATATATTTTTTAGTCCATATTGCATCTTTAAAGATACACATGTTGTGACGTATGTGATATGAAATCGCTGGGGAAAGGTCATTGACCACTACCCCGGGGAGGTCTGGCTTGAGAGACCGTTATACAATATAATTAACATATTTTTCGAAGATTTATTTATACCCCCCCTCGATTACGAACAAGAACTGCGTGCTTAAGCGTGGAATAAGAAAAAGGGTAAAGTAATTTGGTTTAATATTGCGGGGACTCGCCGCTAGAACACGCTCCGAAATGACGTTGAAAGGCAACATGTCACCGCCATGTCCTTGGGCGGTTGTTTCTTTTAGAAACAAGCACACTGTATTTTCTAAAACTGACTTTGAACTGGACACATTCAAGCTGTTGGTACATCAAAGTTAAAAGAGGCCGAGAGATGATACCCGCCCGCGGGCGTGATGTGTTTGATGAGTGCAAAACAGCTATCACGCTTCACGTGGTCTTTGGGAAAGAATTGTTTAAAATAACGCGTTTAAGAGAAAGGGAGTGAGCGACAATAATTGAGGGGACCCGTTACAAACCAGTCGGTCCTTTAGAAAGTAATATCCGGGTAATTACGGCGTATCTTGCAATACGAGATAAAAGCGGAGTCTCCCTCTCTCTTATAAATCTACTGTTTTCACTCAAAACATCGAAAAAGAGAAATGGAAACATTTTTTAACCGCCGGATAGACGACTTAAATAATGATAACTGAGGCTTATACAATTTTTCGTTCTAAGAGATGGTATTAAAGGGGAAAGCGATGGAAAAATAACATTGTAGACAAAAAGGCTCACTTAATCAGACAGATGGAACTATGTAGGGGCTTCAAATCGGCTTACTCGCTTTACACACTATTATTTCTCCTCCTTTGTTAGATTTTTTGCACTTTAACAAACGCTTGTATGGCTGGCCCCTAATCAACGGTGTTTTTGTCGGGTCAGCAACATTACCAATAATCACCCAATACACAACAATCCAGTACGTCTGCAAACTTTTGGGAAGGACCGTTCTTAAGGCTATTAGAGTCCACTCCTGTCTATTTGGTTCTTTGAAGCAATTCATTAGTCGGAATTTAAAATTAGGAAAGCCGATTACGCGCACCTTACACTGGGGTGCGGATTAATTATACTTGCAAGAGAGGGGCAATAGAAATTGATGTGGATTAAGGAAACAAGCACAAAGAAATGCCCAGTAAATTCCGTACAATGTAATTGAATAGACTAGTCAGCCATGAGAACGCCTTAATTAAGAGACACTTTGTAGAAACCCAACCTACACATGTTTTAACCAATTTCTAACGGAGTTGTCTCATTACCGTAATATACTGAAGGAAATATACTGCCGAGCATTCATGAGTTTTTCTTTCCAATGAATGCTTCAATAATTTTAATATTGATGATAATTATAAATCGGGTTTACGGAAGGAAGAAAACAAAATTGTCGTAATTCGCCAGATTATGGTTGTATCGGAAATGTAAGGAACGTAGATCAATTGTAGACCAATTGGATATTTAGCATCTCCCGGCGAGTGGAACGAATCACTGAGAGACGGGACAGGGGTGTCATGATTCAATCACGGAGGTTAAAACTCTTCATAGTTGGAAAATTCTTATAGATACGTATTTCTTGTAGAAACCCTACAGCCAAATAACGCCATCCTCACTGTCTAATTAACGTTATATCACACGTGTTCTGATGGCGAGAATGAATATAGATATCACAACTTAGCATATTTCTCTCGCGTATTAGCAAGAACACGCCTGGGACAACTGAATTCGTGACAAAAGATGTGTTCGTTTATAAAAGCTCACAATGTCTTGATACTAAATGACTAATAAAATAATATACGGCCTTGTCACGTATACATTTAAAGTTACACGAAGAGGGTATCGGTTTTTCCAAATGTCGTAGTGCCGTCTTTGAAACAAATGAAGAAAATATATTAGAAAGGTGCTGACATTCAAAACTTTCAATTATTACACCTACGTTTTGTCACTCTGTGTGTTATGGACCTACTTGGTTCGAACGATTTCAACGAACATACTACCACCAAAGACACGGCGTACGAGGGCATATGCTTTTTTTTTATTCCGAATCGGCAAAATCTCGTTGTGTTTCATTGTTCCATCAATGTTACTTTGCAAAGCATCGTGAAGATAAAAGCGGGCACAAAAGTTTCCAAAATTAAAAAATATATATCATATTTTATGTTCGGAGCGGATGATGATAAACTTTGCGGATATTGGAACATCCATTAGGCACTACATCGATTGACAAGGGAATTAATTGAACAATACTATCAAATTAAGCACAAATTAGAATTAATTAGTCAATTAATTAATTAGTATAATTAATTAGTGTAGAAATTATAATAGTGAATAAATTAATCCTCGGTTATTTTATTTGCCGTATACTTGAAACATAAAACTGTACGCTACGTATGATCTTATGATCCGTCCTCAAACCATTCTCAAATGAAGATAGGGTGTTAACATTATTAAAACGGATAGTTCATTCACGACGTACCTCATTATTGACTTGATGCGAGTTTCGGTTTAATATACCAGTAATTGGCACCAATACTGAAACTCAGAACGCGAAATTTATTAACAAAATGCGGATTTGTAAAAAAGAAATAAAAAGAAATAAGTTTATGTCGGAATTAATTTGTTAGGTTTTTCTGATCGATGCCCTTCGAATAGACATCTGACAGGTGTTACGTATTTACTGTGAAATCTACAAAAGCTGTCCCCCGGATAGAATCATCTGATCGCGTTTGCTATATTTATGTATGATTTAATTCATAAACTCCGACTTAATCTCGTTAACTTTGCAGCATTTTCTAGTCTTTGAGGAATTGATCGAATCGAAGTTGAAGTGGGTACTTGCGCTCATTAGCGGTGGGTCCATCGGGGAGCCTCACTGGTTGTAACGAAGATTATTGACGCTGCCTCTAACGCGGACAGTGTGGCGGTGTTTGTCGGGTAAAAATGCCTCGCGCTGACACCTTAATTCGTAAGACATCTCGTAGTATAAGTTTTCTCAGTCGGTATCCTCTCACGACGAAATCGTTTCGCTTTCGCTTATGTTGAGCCGAAAATATGAAACAATTTACCACTTGGAGTGAAAATTGAAATAGAGTTGAATCTTTTAAGCTGAGCTCGTCTTTTTACACGCTTGCGTCCACTGAATTATTTTTCTATTTTTAGCATTGTATTATAAACGCTTGTGAAAATTAATTCTGGATACACGCAATATAAATGTATTATTGCTCTGTTTTGTTATATTTTCATAACTAAACTAACAATCAATAAAAATGAAAAATTGTCAACAATAGGACTTTTTGGAAAACTTAATTTGTTTTGCTGAATTTTCAGTCTCTACTTTTTAATTACTGAAGTATAAATAACTCACTCGACGCGATCGACGTGACTTTCATACAAATTGTAAACCTTATTATTACAAATTACAGTTTGTGTAACAGTTGGTAGGTCGTCATGACTTTTTATAGTTTCTACAATTTCAACTTCAATGGTTTGATATTTGTAGCGTGAAACCCGTTGTTGCAGAATGACGCCCTGTCCACGCATACACGCACACATTTTATAGTTTCAATTCAAATGCGTTGATCCCCGGTCTACACCCCCGGCATTTCCGAGACACGTGGCGCTCAAAATAGAAAAGGGTTGCCGTGGGTTGGCATGGTAACAGATTGTTCCGAATCATGAATTCTGTTAAATATTCTATTGTGTGCTGACGAAACTGTAAAAAAAAATGGAGCAGATATGCAAAAATCATTTGTGAAACCCAGATTTTAACAATAATTTAAGACAGGACACAATGTACCCTATCTATCAAAATATTTAATTTAGCTTGTAATGTCAATATCAAGAATAATTGTAAAACTATTAATTTGTTCGGGACCAACATTTATTTGAAAAAAAATGTGAACCCAACTTTCAATTTTTTAAAGTTGCATATTCCAACTTATTCTTGTATTATATGGAAGAACCTTGTTGTTCGTGATACAGGCTGATTATTGTGATTACCATGAACAATGATAAAATTGTCAACATCTCCTGAAATATTGGAACACTCAGTCTAGGCTGCACCTGACAGAAACAAGATCAAACATATTTTTCCTTGTTGTAATCACTCAACATCACATTACTTAGTTTGGGGAGGTTCTTATAAATTTGTTTTCAAAACCCGAAGCCTATATAATGTACACAGGGAGTGTTTTCTACAAGTGGGAAAGCAACATGTTTTTGATTGGTAATATCAAACCGGAAGTTCGTACCGCGGAGTATTCTGGGTAGTTGGAGATTACCAAAAAAGATTGTTCATTGAACCATGGGGTATACATGATTGAACCATAGACCCTGGAGTATAATATGATTTATGATTGAATCACGCAGTATTTCAAAAAAAAACAAAACACACTTGTACTTGAATCCAGACGTATTGTTTCATTGCGTGAAAAGTGAGAACGAGTGTTGAAGAATCAGATCGGACACCGTCTGACCATGGTCTGACACTGTCTAGAAAAAGCGAAGTGTCAAATGAAATGAAAGAATACATTCACAACTTATGTGCAGAAGAATACCGTAATCGGAATGTGTTTCACGCGGTAATTATTATGAACCGGTGTGAATGAGGTGCAATCAACGTAGTTTTGTTTTCCGGCGCGCGTTCGAAACTTCGTGTCAACTATATTGTATTTTACACCCGCTGCGATACGTTGCATGGCACCCATGTGGTGCTTTTAAGCTAATCATTACCGTAAGACATAGATATCTTTAGTCTTCTCATGTGTCTATAGTTATCTGTGTTTTGGATATGTCTGAAACGCGAAACAATATAGCTCCATTGTATCTGCAACTTAGCGTGTATCTTTCCTAAGAAAACACACCAGGCTTACATAAAAAAAGATTAAACAATTTAATTTTGTTCTGTTTTTCGATGACATCATTCTGGGTAAATTTCCACGAATCTACGACTATGTCACATTGAATCGCGTCCATGTTTTGCTAATCTTATTTTAGGCTCACTTCAAAATGAAAATTACCCGCAATAATAATCGAAAACGGTGTCGCGTAGATTCAGTTCTAAATCTGAAAAAAAAACGATCAGCTGTGAAATCCTAAGTCTGTACCCTTTCAGCATGAAAAGCGCCCCATCTACAATATTTATTTAACACTTGGTGTTTGTTCTGTGTACGATAAAACACACCGCCGCCATGTGAAAGGGAGGGCATACATTCACGAATGCTATGTAGTACGGTGGGAACATTAGACATAATTATGCGATTTGTGGGGAAACAAAAGACAGAGCTGTTTTCATTAAAAAGTAATTACGTTGGCGTTATTTATTGTAATTAGAGGGGCAGGGTAAAATTTAAACAGACCCAGAGGGTTAACTAAAGCTATTAGCTTTATAAATTGGATTGGCCGCGTAATTTGTGAAACTATCACGTATTTAAGTAGACGTTTAAGACAGCAATCATCTACAAGTTAGGGGTGGCGATTCTTATTAACTATCACGTGATTATCTCCCAAATAGGAATGAAGATGATTTAAATGAAATGGTGCGATTGCCATCTACACTAATAGTTGCTTTTGTTTCTGTGACGCCATGAAACTGGGATCATTTTCGGCTCTAGCATAGCATTGAAATATGTAGCTCCATAAACCAGTTATCCGGGCATTTAGTTTGCTCAAATGCCACAATTTTGCTAAATGGTTCAGTATTTCAAGTACGATTTTACGGGTGGAGTTGGAGACACGATATTCACCAAGGAAATGTCACAATGATACAAACACGTATTAATATCGATATATTCTTCACAAACAAACTCTGGAATTGCAAACAAGGAAACAGACAACAAAAAGTACGTTTATTTCGAAAATAAACGTTACCGCAAAAAATCGACATTTTTCCAGGCTAAGATGGCTGCCGAATGTTGTCATGAGCATGAGAGCTATTGTATCATTTCACTTTGTCTCGAGTAGAACAACATTGCTTTACTAATCGATGTTTTATTTCATAACACTGAGACACGCTGTAGTGACCTTGCTAACAATACCGTTTTAATTAACTACCTTATAGGGTGGTGCGTGTTTAAAAATTAATATCACTTACAGTTCAGATTGACCGACTAAACAAAACAGTTTATACTATTAATAGTGCATTTATAAGAAAAAAAATAATTAGGAGACTAATGCGACAAATACAAATCATAATATTGTTGTAACATTAAGTATTAAATTATAATAGCCGGCCACTCAACGAGCCTCAAGTGCGTGACTCAAAACGCTCATAAATTTTGTATTTCATTCCAGACATATTTACATACCAGTATTTGTATTGGGCTCTATACTACCAGTGAATCAATTTAAAACGAATCACGATAAATTACATTTTAGGCATACGCACAGTTCTTTTGCTTAATTCGACATTAGGTAATATATATTATTATTCTATTATTTTTCTTTTAATTTAATTAAAATGTGTTTATTACGCATAATAAAAATAATCACAATGTACATAATTCACGAGCTTATCCATATGAGTTGATGGCAGCCAGATTGTACCGGCAATGACTTCGTGGCGCAACGGTAGCGCGTCTGACTCCAGATCAGAAGGTTGCGTGTTCGAATCACGTCGGGGTCAGTAGCAAAATTTTTTTTCAGAAAAAAATATTTTTTTAATATACGGAAGATACTTCGAAAAACCGCCGTTAGGCAGAATCACTCGTGTTAATAACTCGAGTGAAGTGTAATCTTATAAAGAGGTGGGCAGCATGTATGATCATGAATATGGAACACCACCTTTCATCAGAAAAATATTCGCAGAATAAAAACAGTTTATTAGCGTTGATAACGAGATGTAGGCAAATACTCGTATCAAAAACATTGTATCGCCCATTCACTATGAACGGCTTGCTGCTATGCGGCAAAAACACAATTTCAAAGACGCCCTTATCAAAATAGTCACACGTGAAATTACGACCTGTCCGCTAAAAGAATGGGATAATTTCTCAACAAAAGAGGCCTGATTTGTTATTTTTCTCGAATCATTTCATCCGCATCATCACATGTTTGTCAAATCTAAACGAGTTGCGCTCCGCAATATTGCGGGCATACCGGCTGGAGAGAAAGACACATACGGCTGCTAAGTTGACTGGATGACAACGATCGTCCTGGATTTTGCGTGGTTTACAACAACGAAACGTATGTTGCCGAATTGGCTTTTTTCATCTGATCACAATGGATGTATGCTACGTACAGTTTGCAGAGACTGCAGGCATTACGCTTCGATTGGCAAAATAAGTCGACTCGAATCGAGAAATTAATAGGGAAATTATTCTTTGTGTTAGTTTACATACGGCGCGTGTTCCCGGGAAGCCATAACACGTTTTACCAAGTACTGTGTGGGCACGCTAAAACACACAGAAATAAACATTGCAGGAAATAACAGAGTTACACATATAGATAAACCACACAATTTTGTTGAAAGCGGCTCAATTGCAAATTAAACGTTGAATAAATCGGTATCGGTCGTATAGGGACAGACAGGAAAGCGACGGCAAAGCATGCAACATTTTCACGTTATCTACTAGTATACCGACTATCGCAATATCGGGAAATTAAATCGGGCACGGTGCAAAGTACGTACGTAGTAATTACCTATTGTAACGCGAACAATATAAGACTTAAATGTATAACGATACTTGTTTAGACAAGGAAAACATTGCAAAGCAGACCGGTATTGAGTCAACTATATACATACAATAGCTTGCTCTAAATCGGGGGTAATTTCCATACAGGAATGAAAACACCGTTCATTCCAGAGCTATTGTTCTACCCTCTATATCGCTTCATGATCTTCCCGAACAAAAAGATGCCGATCATCGACTCTAAAAAGCTCTATCCTCGGCACTAATCGTAAAGAAAAACATCGTTAGGCGGCGATCGTTGATGACTCCTTTTTCTGAACAAGTGGTTGGAATTCCTAAAAAAACTGTTTTCGTTTCATTTTCTCCTTGTGTTCAAGGTGATTCGGTAGCGTTTGATCGTGGGTAGATTAAAGGGGAATACCGGCAAACCTCGACTAATCTGACCATGGTCAGTGTCAATGTGGGGATGTGTTAGGAGCAACGGGTATGGATGGGCTGGCTGGTTACCTCGCTGTGAACGCTTCATTGTCATACAGGGCCTTGTTCATGTGGCTATAAGCGTTTGCAATTTTGGTTCACGAACGAACACCAAATACAAAACAAACAATAACGTTCATATTTACTACCTTAATTTACCTAACAATTGACCTTGTCTGTGAAACAAATGAATTCCCGGTCTACATCGACAAAAACAAAAAATACTATATCTCTACTATTGTACTAAGTATATTAAATTAAATGTTACGTAATCACATAATCAGAAGTGCCATATTTATGTCAGTAAACGTCTACTGGTAGTATTTCTGTATCGGGAATAGGGTCAAATAACATCCGGGGTATGACCCGATATCGTCACACGAGGAGACGGGAAAACGTGTGTTTCTGCAAGTTCTTCGGCTTCGCGATAAAATCTCGTGAGATTGATTACGATTGATTGATTGAGATTGATTGCCCTAAGGTAGCATATACTATACTTAATAGTTGCCGGTAGAATTTTTGGCGATTTCATGATTTTTCGTGAGAACAAAATTTCGCTCACTGATACTCATTGATACTCTGTGGCGTAGGACACAAGTGAAATTTTCACAGCTACAACTTAATTGTGCGATTTTCTCTGGGAAGTGAGAAACTCGCAAAAACTCGTTTCCTGCGAAATTCTAACAGATACTAAGTATTTATAATAAGTATGTAAAACTGTCGTTTAATAGATCTTCGCGATGTGATTTCAATTTCTACCAGGTCTTCCAGTGCAATACGTATATATTAATGATAGATTGTCGGCCGAGTTGGCGAAGACCGACACATTAAATAAGTCACGGTGCCAAATAAGTTGTGCTGGTCGACATCTTCTTTTATTTCCTTTTTGACTGTTTCGCGCAGTGCGCTGTACAATCGTCTTCCACTGTTGACTGGCTCTTACAGCCTATCCTGCTTGCATGTTAAGTCCAAGCCCTTGGGGGAAACAGGATAGATATGTTCTGATTTCGGCGACACCTGTTCAACTGCGCATGACGCAGACACGTGCTTCTTACATGGACACCAGTAAACGCACGTGGGGTTCGTGTTTCCCATGAGAGGGGTGGGGAAAATTTTCTGTTTTGTTAAGAGAAACAGATCGTTCAATTGTTCAACATTTTGTTTGTCATCGCAATTGTTTGTCTGGCAATAGTACAGGTCCAATACAGCTGAGTACAAATAATAATTGGCATAATCAGCATAGCGCCATCAACGGGCTCTATATATCCCGACAAAGACCGCGGATTGGCATATACGACACGGCACTGTACATTACGATGTTGGATTTATTTAATTGCAACAACTTTGCGATTAAATGACACAGATTTACACAAACCAATTAAAAACAGTTTATACCTGAACTTGTTTTCAATCGAATTAAAACTACGTATTAGTGAGGTCGGCCCAACACGTCAGTATACTAAATCACGCGTCTTCGAATAAATCCCGAATTATACCAGTCATCCACGGTGTCTGAAAACCGACTATGAATTTAAACCCCAAAATATTTTCCACAAAGATTTGCCCAAATACCTAGTAAGTTTCAATGTTAAACATTGGCGGCGCTTATGTTGACGCGTGCGCTTTGAAATCGACACGCGTGGAACAAATAATCGGAATTGCTAGTGGGAAACATATAATATAAAAAATACATTAAAACAGATTCTAGTGATCAACCCTTGGGTAAGTTATCGCTTAATATCATAGTTTTGTCGGGGTGATTATACATGGCGTTTAATTATGCGAAGTACGCGATGGCGACGCCGTGAAATATGCATGCTTTCATTCTTGACAGCATTCGTCGGGGGCAACTTACACAGTGCATTGTAATGAGTCAGGTGTCCATCGCTAGCAATGGCGGACGATTTAATTAAACGGCATCAGATGTTGGCGTCAAATTCGGCAGAATTATTGAAGTAATTAACGTACACCCCCTGGTGTATTACCGCGCATGGGGCATTAACGGCAGCGAATAATACCCCCGGCACGTGGACGGGGCAACGGGAAATCAAATTGAAAAGGCAAGGCGCGATACACGCTGTTTCTTGTTAACAATCCAATGTTGCGTGAAATAAGCGTACTACTGTGTTTTGGTCATTCGCTGTGTGAACATACCCTATAGTTATTGTAGTGAACCTGCTTTACCAGCGAGACGCACGCACTAACACTTTAAAAATTCAACAATTCATCGAATATAGTGATTTATTCAATTTAAAAATTAGTTATTTTTTACCAACTTTTATCAATTAATTGTTTTCAATAAATCTCGCCTAGGATAATCGTATCTTAAGGGTCATCTAAGAGGTGTCACTTCATATACACCAATTTGGTACCAGTAGTCCGATGTGCAATTTGACAAGAATAACTGCAGCAGTGACGATGCTACACCTCGGAGTCGCATTAACTAATATTTTGTCGATGAGTAAAAAAAAACAATACAGAAAGATTGATCATCGTAACATGAAGCTTTAAATATTATCATTAATACGCGATGCCAGTTCTCTAATGTTTTTTTTACCAAAAACCGTGACTCGAATGGCACCGTTTCCTTACCATTTGAGGTCATGCGTAGTACAACGTGAATATTGCATAAACTATAAGTTCAAACATAATGTTGCACCACTTTATTGATTCTACGAGTTTTCGATCAATTTACAATTATTTTTATTTATGTTTAGTTTACTTTATTGTGCCACTATATCAAAATCCTAACTGGGACAGCAAATGTTTTTATCATTATGCAGTACACCGGCCCAGGACTCACGGTGAAATTGGTGTAATGGCCGAAGAGACAGATACACCATATTGTTACCTGGAGAAAATACTAGTAAATTGACTAGACTAGAGTAAACTGGAGTAAAGTTAGTAGAATAGAATAGAATAGAATAGAATAGAATAGAATAGAATAGAATAGAATAGAATAGAATAGAATAGAATAGAATAGAATAGAATAGAATAGAATAGAATTAATTAGTACCTGAATAAGATCTATTAAGTACAAAGAACACAGTGTTAGTTATGTATCTATTTGAAAACAGTACGACTTACATGACTATTAAAATCCAAATGCACTGCTGCCCTGTACAGAGTCACTACTAATTTGAACCTAGTACTATCCAAATGCACTGCAGTCCTGTGCAGAGAGTCACTACTAATTTGAACCTAGTACAATTTGAAAACAGTACGACTTACATGACTATTAAAATAACATGCGCTTCAAGCAGAGAGTCACTACTAATTTGAACCTAGTACAATCCAAATGCACTGCAGCCCTGTGCAGAGAGTCACTACTAATTTGAACCTAGTACAATCCAAATGCACTGCAGCCCTGTGCAGAGAGTCACTACTATTTTGAACCTAGTACTATCCAAATGCACTGCTGCCCTGTGCAGAGAGTCACTACTAATTTCAACCTAGTACAATCCATATGCACTGCTGCCCTGTGCAGAGAGTCACTACTAATCTGAACTTAGTACTATCCAAATGCACTGCAGCCCTGTGTGGAGAGTCACTACTAATTTGAACCTAGTACAATTCAAATGCACTGCAGCCCTGTGTAGAGAGTCACTACTAATTTGAACCTAGTACAATCCAAATGCACTGCAGCCCTGTGCAGAGAGTCACTACTAATTTGAACCTAGTACAATCCAAATGCACTGCAGCCCTGTGTAGAGAGTCACTACTAATTTGAACCTAGTACAATCCAAATGCACTGCAGCCCTGTGTAGAGAGTCACTACTAATTTGAACCTAGTAAAATCCAAATGCACTGCAGTCCTGTGTAGAGAGTCACTACTAATTTGAAACTAGTACAATCCAAATACACTGCAGCCCTGTGTAGAGAGTCACTACTAATTTGAAACTAGTACTATCCAAATGCACTGCAGCCCTGGACAGAGAGTCACTACTAATTTGAACCTAGTACAATCCAAATACACTGCAGCCCTGTGCAGAGAGTCACTACTAATTTGAACCTAGTACAATTCAAATGCACTGCAGCCCTGTGTAGAGAGTCACTACTAATTTGAACCTAGTACAATCCAAATGCACTGCTGCCCTGTGCAGAGAGTCACTACTAATTTGAACCTAGTACAATTCAAATGCACTGCAGCCCTGTGTAGAGAGTCACTACTAATTTGAACCTAGTACAATCCAAATGCACTGCTGCCCTGTGCAGAGAGTCACTACTAATTTGAACCTAGTACAAACCAAATACACTGAAGCCCTGTGTAGAGAGTCACTACTAATTTGAACCTAGTACTGTCCAAATGCACTGCAGTCCTGTAGAGAGAGTCACTACTAATTTGAACCTAGTACAAT
Source organism: Saccoglossus kowalevskii (assembly GCF_978046115.1). Taxonomy (NCBI): domain Eukaryota; kingdom Metazoa; phylum Hemichordata; class Enteropneusta; family Harrimaniidae; genus Saccoglossus; species Saccoglossus kowalevskii. Next base: position 9,559,185 of record NC_140650.1, on the reverse strand, counting down.
CCAAATACACTGCAGCCCTGTGCAGAGAGTCACTACTAATTTGAACCTAGTACAATCCAAATGCACTGCAGCCCTGTGTAGAGAGTCACTACTAATTTGAACCTAGTACAATCCAAATGCACTGCAGCCCTGTGTAGAGAGTCACTACTAATTTGAACCTAGTAAAATCCAAATGCACTACTGCCCTGTGCAGAGAGTCACTACTAATTTGAACCTAGTACAATCCAAATGCACTGCTGCCCTGTGCAGAGAGTCACTACTAATTTGAACCTAGTACAATTCAAATGCACTGCAGCCCTGTGTAGAGAGTCACTACTGATTTGAACCTAGTACAATCCAAATGCACTGCAGTCATGTGTAGAGAGTCACTACTAATTTGAACCTAGTACAATTTGAAAACAGTACGACTTACATGACTATTAAAATAACATGCGCTTCAAGCAGAGAGTCACTACTAATTTGAACCTAGTACAATCCAAATGCACTGCAGCCCTGTGCAGAGAGTCACTACAAATATGAACCTAGTACTATCCAAATGCACTGCTGCCCTGTGCAGGGAGTCACTACTAATTTGAACCTAGTACAACTCAAATGCACCGCAGTCCTGTGCAGAGAGTCACTACTAATTTGAACCTAGTACAATCCAAATACACTGCTGCCCTGTGCAGAGAGTCACTACTAATTTGAACCTAGTACAATCCAAATGCACTGCAGTCCTGTGCAGAGAGTCCCTACTAATTTGAACCAAGTACTGTCCAAATGTACTGCTGCCCTGTGCAGAGAGTCACTACTAATTTGAACCTAGTACTATCCAATTACACTGCAGCCCTGTGCAGAGAGTCACTACTAATTTGAACCTAGTACAATCCAAATACACTGTAGCCCTGTGCAGAGAGTCACTACTAATTTGAACCTAGTACTATCCAAATGTACTGCAGCCCTGTGCAGAGAGTCACTACTATTTTGAACCTAGTACAATCCAAATGCACTGCAGTCCTGTGCAGAGAGTCATTACTAATTTGAACCTAGTACAATCCAGATGCACTGCTGCCCTGTGCAGAGAGTCACTACTATTTTGAACCTAGTACTATCCAGATGCACTGCTGCCCTGTGCAGAGAGTCACTACTAATTTTAACCTAGTACAATCCATATGCACTGCTGCCCTGTGCAGAGAGTCACTACTAATCTGAACCTAGTACTATCCAAATGCACTGCAGCCCTGTGCAGAGAGTCACTACTAATTTGAACCTAGTACAATTCAAATGCACTGCAGCCCTGTGTAGAGAGTCACTACTAATTTGAACCTAGTACAATCCAAATGCACTGCTGCCCTGTGCAGAGAGTCACTACTAATTTGAACCTAGTACAATTCAAATGCACTGCAGCCCTGTGTAGAGAGTCACTACTAATTTGAACCTAGTACAATCCAAATGCACTGCTGCCCTGTGCAGAGAGTCACTACTAATTTGAACCTAGTACAATTCAAATGCACTGAAGCCCTGTGTAGAGAGTCACTACTAATTTGAACCTGTACAATTCAAATGCACTGCAGCCCTGTGCAGAGAGTCACTACTAATTTGAACCTGTACAATTCAAATGCACTGCAGCCCTGTGTAGAGAGTCACTACTAATATGAACCTAGTACTATCCAAATGCACTGCTGCCCTGTGCAGGGAGTCACTACTAATTTGAACCTAGTACAACTCAAATGCACCGCAGTCCTGTGCAGAGAGTCACTACTAATTTGAACCTAGTACAATCCAAATACACTGCTGCCCTGTGCAGAGAGTCACTACTAATTTGAACCTAGTACAATCCAAATGCACTGCAGTCCTGTGCAGAGAGTCCCTACTAATTTGAACCAAGTACTGTCCAAATGTACTGCTGCCCTGTGCAGATAGTCACTACAAATTTGAACCTAGTACTATCCAATTACACTGCAGCCCTGTGCAGAGAGTCACTACTAATTTGAACCTAGTACAATCCAAATACACTGCAGCCCTGTGCAGAGAATCACTACTAATTTGAACCTAGTACTATCCAAATGTACTGCAGCCCTGTGCAGAGAGTCACTACTATTTTGAACCTAGTACAATCCAAATACACTGCAGTCCTGTGCAGAGAGTCATTACTAATTTGAACCTAGTACAATCCAGATGCACTGCTGCCCTGTGCAGAGAGTCACTACTATTTTAAACCTACTACTATCCAAATGCACTGCTGCCCTGTGCAGAGAGTCACTACTAATTTTAACCTAGTACAATCCATATGCACTGCTGCCCTGTGCAGAGAGTCACTACTAATCTGAACCTAGTACTATCCAAATGCACTGCAGCCCTGTGTGGAGAGTCACTACTAATTTGAACCTAGTACAATTCAAATGCACTGCAGCCCTGTGTAGAGAGTCACTACTAATTTGAACCTAGTACAATCCAAATGCACTGCTGCCCTGTGCAGAGAGTCACTACTAATTTGAACCTAGTACAATTCAAATGCACTGCAGCCCTGTGTAGAGAGTCACTACTAATTTGAACCTAGTACAATCCAAATGCACTGCTGCCCTGTGCAGAGAGTCACTACTAATTTGAACCTAGTACAATTCAAATGCACTGAAGCCCTGTGTAGAGAGTCACTACTAATTTGAACCTGTACAATTCAAATGCACTGCAGCCCTGTGCAGAGAGTCACTACTAATTTGAACCTAGTACAATCCAAATGCACTGCAGCCCTGTGTAGAGAGTCACTACTAATTTGAACCTAGTACAATCCAAATGCACTGCTGCCCTGTGCAGAGAGTCACTACTAATTTGAACCTAGTAAAATTCAAATGCACTGCAGCCCTGTGTAGAGAGTCACTACTAATTTGAACCTGTAAATTCAAATGCATTGCTGCCCTGTGCAGAGAGTCACTACTAATTTGAACCTGTACAATTCAAATGCACTGAAGCCCTGTGTAGAGAGTCACTACTAATTTGAACCTGTACAATTCAAATGCACTGCAGTTCTGTGCAGAGAGTCACTACTAATTTGAACCTAGTACAATCCAAATGCACTGCAGCCCTGTGTAGAGAGTCACTACTAATTTGAACCTAGTACAATCCAAATGCACTGCTGCCCTGTGCAGAGAGTCACTACTAATTTGAACCTAGTACAATTCAAATGCACTGCAGCCCTGTGTAGAGAGTCACTACTAATTTGAACCTGTACAATTCAAATGCACTGCTGCCATGTGTAGAGAGTCACTACTAATTTGAACCTAGTACAATCCAAATGCACTGCAGCCCTGTGTAGAGAGTCACTACTAATTTGAACCTAGGACAATCCAAATGCACTGCTGCCCTGTGCAGAGAGTCACTACTTATTTGAACCTAGTACAATTCAAATGCACTGCACCCCAGTGCAGAGAGTCACTACTAATTTGAACCTGTACAATTCAAATGCACTGCTGCCCTGTGCAGAGAGTCACTACTAATTTGAACCTAGTACTGTCCAAATGCACTGCAGTCCTGTGCAGAGAGTCACTACTAATTTGAACCTAGTACAATCCAAATGCACTGCAGCCCTGTGTAGAGAGTCACTACTAATTTGAACCTAGTACAATCCAAATGCACTGCTGCCCTGTGCAGAGAGTCACTACTAATTTGAACCTAGTAAAATTCAAATGCACTGCAGCCCTGTGTAGAGAGTCACTACTAATTTGAACCTGTACAATTCAAATGCATTGCTGCCCTCTGCAGAGAGTCACTACTAATTTGAACCTGTACAATTCAAATGCACTGAAGCCCTGTGTAGAGAGTCACTACTAATTTGAACCTGTACAATTCAAATGCACTGCAGCCCTGTGCAGAGAGTCACTACTAATTTGAACCTAGTACAATCCAAATGCACTGCAGCCCTGTGTAGAGAGTCACTACTAATTTGAACCTAGTACAATCCAAATGCACTGCTGCCCTGTGCAGAGAGTCACTACTAATTTGAACCTAGTACAATTCAAATGCACTGCAGCCCTGTGTAGAGAGTCACTACTAATTTGCACCTGTACAATTCAAATGCACTGCTGCCATGTGTAGAGAGTCACTACTAATTTGAACCTAGTACAATCCAAATGCACTGCAGCCCTGTGTAGAGAGTCACTACTAATTTGAACCTAGGACAATCCAAATGCACTGCTGCCCTGTGCAGAGAGTCACTACTTATTTGAACCTAGTACAATTCAAATGCACTGCACCCCAGTGCAGAGAGTCACTACTAATTTGAACCTGTACAATTCAAATGCACTGCTGCCCTGTGCAGAGAGTCACTACTAATTTGAACCTAGTACTGCCCAAATGCACTGCAGTCCTGTGCAGAGAGTCACTACTAATTTGAACCTAGTACAATCCAAATACACTGCAGCCCTGTGCAGAGAGTCACTACTAATTTGAACCTAGTACAATTCAAATGCACTGAAGCCCTGTGTAGAGAGTCACTACTAATTTGAACCTGTACAATTCAAATGCACTGCTGCCCTGTGCAGAGAGTCACTACTAATTTGAACCTAGTACTGTCCAAATGCACTGCAGTCCTGTGCAGAGAGTCACTACTAATTTGAACCTAGTACAATCCAAATACACTGCAGCCCTGTGCAGAGAGTCACTACTAATTTGAACCTAGTACAATCCAAATGCACTGCAGCCCTGTGTAAAGAGTCACTACTAATTTGAACCTAGTACAATCCAAATGCACTGCAGCCCTGTGTAGAGAGTTACTACTAATTTGAACCTAGTAAAATCCAAATGCACTGCAGCCCTGTGCAGAGAGTCACTACTAATTTGAACCTAGTACAATCCAAATGCACTGCAGTCCTGTGTAGAGAGTCACTACTAATGTGAACCTAGTACTATCCAAATGCACTGCAGTCCTGTGCAGAGAGTCACTACTAATTTGAACCTAGTACAATCCAAATGCACTGCAGTCATGTGTAGAGAGTCACTACTAATTTGAACCTAGTACAATTTGAAAACAGTACGACTTACATGACTATTAAAATAACATGCGCTTCAAGCAGAGAGTCACTACTAATTTGAACCTAGTACAATCCAAATGCACTGCAGCCCTGGACAGAGAGTCACTACTAATTTGAACCTAGTACTATCCAAATGCACTGCAGTCCTGTGCAGAGAGTCACTACTAATTTGAACCTAGTACAATTTGAAAACAGTACGACTTACATGACTATTAAAATAACATGCGCTTCAAGCAGGGACTGACTACTAATTTGAACCTGTACAATTCAAATGCACTGCTGCCATGTGTAGAGAGTCACTACTAATTTGAACCTAGTACAATCCAAATGCACTGCAGCCCTGTGTAGAGAGTCACTACTAATTTGAACCTAGTACAATCCAAATGCACTGCTGCCCTGTGCAGAGAGTCACTACTAATTTGAACCTAGTACAATTCAAATGCACTGCACCCCTGTGCAGAGAGTCACTACTAATTTGAACCTGTACAATTCAAATGCACTGCTGCCCTGTGCAGAGAGTCACTACTAATTTGAACCTAGTACTGTCCAAATGCACTGCAGTCCTGTGCAGAGAGTCACTACTAATTTGAACCTAGTACAATCCAAATACACTGCAGCCCTGTGCAGAGAGTCACTACTAATTTGAACCTAGTACAATTCAAATGCACTGAAGCCCTGTGTAGAGAGTCACTACTAATTTGAACCTGTACAATTCAAATGCACTGCTGCCCTGTGCAGAGAGTCACTACTAATTTGAACCTAGTACTGTCCAAATGCACTGCAGTCCTGTGCAGAGAGTCACTACTAATTTGAACCTAGTACAATCCAAATACACTGCAGCCCTGTGCAGAGAGTCACTACTAATTTGAACCTAGTACAATCCAAATGCACTGCAGCCCTGTGTAAAGAGTCACTACTAATTTGAACCTAGTACAATCCAAATGCACTGCAGCCCTGTGTAGAGAGTCACTACTAATTTGAACCTAGTAAAATCCAAATGCACTGCAGCCCTGTGCAGAGAGTCACAACTAATTTGAACCTAGTACAATCCAAATGCACTGCAGTCCTGTGTAGAGAGTCACTACTAATGTGAACCTAGTACTATCCAAATGCACTGCAGTCCTGTGCAGAGAGTCACTACTAATTTGAACCTAGTACAATCCAAATGCACTGCAGCCATGTGTAGAGAGTCACTACTAATTTGAACCTAGTACAATTTGAAAACAGTACGACTTACATGACTATTAAAATAACATGCGCTTCAAGCAGAGAGTCACTACTAATTTGAACCTAGTACAATCCAAATGCACTGCAGCCCTGGACAGAGAGTCACTACTAATTTGAACCTAGTACTATCCAAATGCACTGCAGTCCTGTGCAGAGAGTCACTACTAATTTGAACCTAGTACAATTTGAAAACAGTACGACTTACATGACTATTAAAATAACATGCGCTTCAAGCAGAGAGTGACTACTAATTTGAACCTGGTACAATCCAAATGCACTGCAGCCCTGTGCAGAGAGTGACTACTAATTTGAACCTAGTACTATCCAAATGCACTGCAGCCCTGTGCAGAGAGTCACTACTAATATGAACCTAGTACTATCCAAATGCACTGCTGCCCTGTGCAGGGAGTCACTACTAATTTGAACCTAGTACAACTCAAATGCACCGCAGTCCTGTGCAGAGAGTCACTACTAATTTGAACCTAGTACAATCCAAATACACTGCAGCCCTGTGCAGAGAGTCACTACTAATTTGAACCTAGTACAATCCAAATGCACTGCAGCCCTGTGTAGAGAGTCACTACTAATTTGAACCTAGTACAATTCAAATGCACTGCAGCCCTGTGTAGAGAGTCACTACTAATTTGAACCTAGTACAATCCAAATGCACTGCTGCCCTGTGCAGAGAGTCACTACTAATTTGAACCTAGTACAATTCAAATGCACTGCAGCCCTGTGTAGAGAGTCACTACTAATTTGAACCTAGTACAATCCAAATGCACTGCTGCCCTGTGCAGAGAGTCACTACTAATTTGAACCTAGTACAATCCAAATACACTGAAGCCCTGTGCAGAGAGTCACTACTAATTTGAACCTAGTACAATCCAAATGCACTGCAGCCCTGTGTAGTGAGTCACTACTAATTTGAACCTAGTACAATCCAAATGCACTGCAGCCCTGTGTAGAGAGTCACTACTAATTTGAACCTAGTAAAATCCAAATGCACTGCAGCCCTGTGCAGAGAGTCACTACTAATTTGAACCTAGTACAATCCAAATGCACTGCAGTCCTGTGTAGAGAGTCACTACTAATGTGAACCTAGTACTATCCGAATGCACTGCAGTCCTGTGCAGAGAGTCACTACTAATTTGAACCTAGTACAATCCAAATGCACTGCAGTCATGTGTAGGGAGTCACTACTAATTTGAACCTAGTACAATTTGAAAACAGTACGACTTACATGACTATTAAAATAACATGCGCTTCAAGCAGAGAGTCACTACTAATTTGAACCTAGTACAATCCAAATGCACTGCAGCCCTGGACAGAGAGTCACTACTAATTTGAACCTAGTACTATCCAAATGCACTGCAGTCCTGTGCAGAGAGTCACTACTAATTTGAACCTAGTACAATCCAAATGCACTGCAGCCCTGTGCAGAGAGTGACTACTAATTTGAACCTAGTACTATCCAAATGCACTGCTGCCCTGTGCAGGGAGTCACTACTAATTTGAACCTAGTACAACTCAAATGCACCGCAGTCCTGTGCAGAGAGTCACTACTAATTTGAACCTAGTACAATCCAAATACACTGCAGCCCTGTGCAGAGTGTCATTACTATTTTGAACCTAGTACTATCCAAATGCACTGCAGCCCTGTGCAGAGAGTCACTACTAATTTGAACCTAGTACAATTCAAATGTACTGCAGCCCTGTGCAGAGAGTCAATACTAATTTGAACCTAGTACTATCCAAATGCACTGCAGCCCTGTGCAGAGAGTCACTACTAATTTGAACCTAGTACTATCCAAATACACTGCAGTCCTGTGCAGAGAGTCACTACTAATTCGAAACTAGTACAATCCAAATGCACTGCAGCCCTGGACAGAGAGTCACTACTAATTTGAACCTAGTACTATCCAAATACACTGCAGTCCTGTGCAGAGAGTCACTACTAATTTGAACCTAGTACAATCCAAATGCACTGCAGCCCTGGACAGAGAGTCACTACTAATTTGAACCTAGTACTATCCAAACGCACTGCAGTCCTGTGCAGAGAGTCACTACTAATTTGAACCTAGTACTGTCCAAATACACTGCAGTCCTGTGCAGAGAGTCACTACTAATTTGAACCTAGTACTGTCCAAATGCACTGCAGTCCTGTGCAGAGAGTCACTACTAATTTGAACCTAGTACTATCCAAATGCACTGCAGCCCTGTGCAGAGAGTCACTACTAATTTGAACCTAGTACAATCCAAATGCACTGCTGCCCTGTGCAGAGAGTCACTACTAATTTGAACCTAGTACTATCAAAATGCACTGCAGTCCTGTGCAGAGAGTCACTACTAATTTGAACCTAGTACTATCAAAATGCACTGCAGCCCTGTGCAGAGAGTCATTACTAATTTGAACCTAGTACAATCCAAATGCACTGCTGCCCTGTGCAGAGAGACACTACTAATTTGAACCTAGTACAATCCAAATACACTGCAGTCCTGTGCAGAGAGTCCCTACTAAGTTGAACCTAGTACAATTCAAATGCTCTGCAGTCCTATGCAGAGAGTCACTACTAATTTGAACCTAGTACTATCCAAATACACTGCAGCCCTGTGCAGAGAGTCACTACTAATTTGAACCTAGTACAATTCAAATGCACTGCAGCCCTGTGCAGAGAGTCACTACTAATTTGAACCTAGTACAATTCAAATGCACTGCAGTCCTGTGCAGAGAGTCACTACTAATTTGAACCTAGTACAATTCAAATGCACTGCTGCCCTGTGCAGAGAGTCACTACTAATTTGAACCTAGTACAATTCAAATGCACTGCAGTCCTGTGCAGAGAGTCACTACTAATTTGAACCTAGTACAATTCAAATGCACTGCAGTCCTGTGCAGAGAGCCCCTACTAATTTGAACCAAGTACTGTCCAAATGTACTGCTGCCCTGTGCAGAGAGTCACTACTAATTTGAACCTAGTACTATCCAAATACACTGCAGCCCTGTGCAGAGAGTCACTACTAATTTGAACCTAGTACAATCCAAATACACTGCAGCCCTGTGCAGAGAGTCACTACTAATTTGAACCTAGTACTATCCAAATGTACTGCAGCCCTGTGCAGAGAGTCACTACTAATTTGAACCTAGTACAATCTAAATACACTGCAGCCCTGTGCAGAGAGTCACTACTAATTTGAACCTAGTACAACTCAAATGCACTGCTGCCCTGTGCAGAGAGTCACTACTAATTTGAACCTAGTACAATTCATATGCACTGCAGCCCTGTGCAGAGAGTCACTACTAATTTGAACCTAGTACTATCCAAATGCACTGCAGCCCTGTGCAGAGAGTCACTACTAATTTGAACCTAGTACAATCCAAATGCACTGCTGCCCTGTGCAGAGAGTCACTACTTATTTGAACCTAGTACAATCCAAATACACTGCAGCCCTGTGCAGAGCGTCACTACTATTTTGAACCTAGTACTATCCAAATGCACTGCAGCCCTGTGCAGAGAGTCACTACTAATTTGAACCTAGTACAATCCAAATACACTGCAGCCCTGTGCAGAGCGTCACTACTAATTTGAACGTAGTACTATCCAAATGCACTGCAGTCCTGTGCAGAGAGTCACTGGAATAGAATAGAATTAATTAGAAACTGAATAAGATCTATTAAGTACAAACAACACAGTGTTAGTTATGTATCTATTTGAAAACAGTATGACTTACATGACTATTAAAATAACATGCGCTTCCAGCAGAGAGTCACTACTAATTTGAACCTAGTACAATTCAAATGCACTGCAGCCCTGTGCAGAGAGTCACTACTAATTTGAACCTAGTACAATCCAAATGCACTGCAGTCCTGTGCAGAGAGTCACTACTAATTTGAACCTAGTACAATCCAAATGCACTGCAGCCGTGTGCAGAGAGTCACTACTAATTTGAACCTAGTACAATCCAAATGCACTGCTGCCCTGTGCAGAGAGTCACTACTAATTTGAACCTAGTACAATCCAAATACACTACAGCCCTCTGCAGAGTGTCACTACTATTTTGAACCTAGTACTATCCAAATGCACTGCAGCCCTGTGCAGAGAGTCACTACTAATTTGAACCTAGTACAATTCAAATGCACTGCAGCCCTGTGCAGAGAGTCAATACTAATTTGAACCTACTACAATCCAAATGCACTGCTGCCCTGTTTAGAGAGTCACTACTAATTTGAACCTAGTACAATCCAAATACACTGCAGCCCTGTGCAGAGTGTCACTACTATTTTGAACCTAGTACTATCCAAATGCACTACTGCCCTGTGCAGAGAGTCACTACTAATTTGAACCTAGTACAATCCAAATGCACTGCAGCCCTGGACAGAGAGTCACTACTAATTTGAACCTAGTACTATCCAAACGCACTGCAGTCCTGTGCAGAGAGTCACTACTAATTTGAACCTAGTACTGTCCAAATACACTGCAGTCCTGTGCAGAGAGTCACTACTAATTTGAACCTAGTACTGTCCAAATACACTGCAGTCCTGTGCAGAGAGTCACTACTAATTTGAACCTAGTACAATCCAAATGCACTGCAGTCCTGTGCAGAGAGTCACTACTAATTTGAACCTAGTACAATCCAAATGCACTGCAGCCGTGTGCAGAGAGTCACTACTAATTTGAACCTAGTACAATCCAAATGCACTGCTGCCCTGTGCAGAGAGTCACTACTAATTTGAACCTAGTACAATCCAAATACACTACAGCCCTCTGCAGAGTGTCACTACTATTTTGAACCTAGTACTATCCAAATGCACTGCAGCCCTGTGCAGAGAGTCACTACTAATTTGAACCTACTACAATCCAAATGCACTGCTGCCCTGTTTAGAGAGTCACTACTAATTTGAACCTAGTACAATCCAAATACACTGCAGCCCTGTGCAGAGTGTCACTACTATTTTGAACCTAGTACTATCCAAATGCACTACTGCCCTGTGCAGAGAGTCACTACTAATTTGAACCTAGTACAATCCAAATGCACTGCAGTCCTGTGCAGAGAGTCACTACTAATTTGAACCTAGTACAATTTGAAAACAGTACGACTTACATGACTATTAAAATAACATGCGCTTCAAGCAGAGTCACTACTAATTTGAACCTAGTACAATCCAAATGCACTGCAGCCCTGTGCAGAGAGTCACTACTAATTTGAACCTAGTACAATCCAAATGCACTGCTGCCCTGTGCAGAGAGTCACTACTAATTTGAACCTAGTACAATCCAAATACACTGCAGCCCTGTGCAGAGTGTCACTACTATTTTGAACCTAGTACTATCCAAATGCATTGCAGCCCTGTGCAGAGAGTCACTACTAATTTGAACCTAGTACTATCCAAATGCACTGCAGTCCTGTGCAGAGAGTCACTGGAATAGAATAGAATTAATTAGAAACTGAATAAGATCTATTAAGTACAAACAACACAGTGTTAGTTATGTATCTATTTGAAAACAGTATGACTTACATGACTATTAAAATAACATGCGCATCCAGCAGAGAGTCACTATTAATTTGAACCTAGTACAATTCAAATGCACTGCAGCCCTGTGCAGAGAGTCACTACTAATTTGAACCTAGTACAATCCAAATGCACTGCAGTCCTGTGCAGAGAGTCACTACTAATTTGAACCTAGTACAATCCAAATGCACTGCAGCCGTGTGCAGAGAGTCACTACTAATTTGAACCTAGTACAATCCAAATGCACTGCTGCCCTGTGCAGAGAGTCACTACTAATTTGAACCTAGTACAATCCAAATACACTACAGCCCTCTGCAGAGTGTCACTACTATTTTGAACCTAGTACTATCCAAATGCACTGCAGCCCTGTGCAGAGAGTCACTACTAATTTGAACCTAGTACAATTCAAATGCACTGCAGCCCTGTGCAGAGAGTCAATACTAATTTGAACCTACTACAATCCAAATGCACTGCTGCCCTGTTTAGAGAGTCACTACTAATTTGAACCTAGTACAATAAATATACACTGCAGCCCTGTGCAGAGTGTCACTACTATTTTGAACCTAGTACTATCCAAATGCACTACTGCCCTGTGCAGAAAGTCACTACTAATTTGAACCTAGTACAATCCAAATGCACTGCAGTCCTGTGCAGAGAGTCACTACTAATTTGAACCTAGTACAATTTGAAAACAGTACGACTTACATGACTATTAAAATAACATGCGCTTCAAGCAGAGTCACTACTAATTTGAACCTAGTACAATCCAAATGCACTACAGCCCTGTGCAGAGAGTCACTACTAATTTGAACCTAGTACAATCCAAATGCACTGCTGCCCTGTGCAGAGTCACTACTAATTTGAACCTAGTACAATCCAAATACACTGCAGCCCTGTGCAGAGTGTCACTACTATTTTGAACCTAGTACTATCCAAATGCACTGCAGCCCTGTGCAGAGAGTCACTACTAATTTGAACCTAGTACAATTCAAATGCACTGCAGCCCTGTGCAGAGAGTCACTACTAATTTGAACCTAGTACTATCCAAATGCACTGCAGTCCTGTGCAGAGAGTCAATACTAATTTGAACCTAGTACTATCCAAATGCACTGCAGCCCTGTGCAGATAGTCACTCCTAATTTCAACCTAGTACAATCCAAATGCACTGCTGCCCTGTGCAGAGAGTCACTACTAATTTGAACCTAGTACAATCCAAATACACTGCAGCCCTGTGTAGAGAGTCACTACTAATTTGAACCTAGTACAATCCAAATACACTGCAGCCCTGGACAGAGAGTCACTACTAATTTGAACCTAGTACTATCCAAATGCACTGCAGCCCTGTGCAGAGTGTCACTACTATTTTGAACCTAGTACTATCCAAATGCACTACTGCCCTGTGCAGAGAGTCACTACTAATTTGAACCTAGTACAATTCAAATGCACTGCAGCCCTGTGCAGAGAGTCACTACTAATTTGAACCTAGTACAATCCAAATGCACTGCAGTCCTGGACAGAGAGTCACTACTAATTCGAACCTAGTACTATCCAAATACACTGCAGTCCTGTGCAGAGAGTCACTACTAATTTGAACCTAGTACAATCCAAATGCACTGCAGCCCTGGACAGAGAGTCACTACTAATTTGAACCTAGTACTATCCAAACGCACTGCAGTCCTGTGCAGAGAGTCACTACTAATTTGAACCTAGTACTGTCCAAATACACTGCAGTCCTGTGCAGAGAGTCACTACTACTTTGAACCTAGTACTGTCCAAATGCACTGCAGTCCTGTGCAGAGAGTCACTACTAATTTGAACCTAGTACTATCCAAATGCACTGCAGCCCTGTGCAGAGAGTCACTACTAATTTGAACCTAGTACAATCCAAATGCACTGCTGCCCTGTGCAGAGAGTCACTACTAATTTGAACCTAGTACTATCCAAATGCACTGCAGTCCTGTGCAGAGAGTCACTACTAATTTGAACCTAGTACTATCCAAATGCACTGCAGCCCTGTGCAGAGAGTCATTACTAATTTGAACCTAGTACAATCCAAATGCACTGCTGCCCTGTGCAGAGAGACACTACTAATTTGAACCTAGTACAATCCAAATACACTGCAGTCCTGTGCAGAGAGTCCCTACTAAGTTGAACCTAGTACAATTCAAATGCTCTGCAGTCCTATGCAGAGAGTCACTACTAATTTGAACCTAGTACAATCCAAATACACTGCAGCCCTGTGCAGAGAGTCACTACTAATTTGAACCTAGTACAATTCAAATGCACTGCTGCCCTGTGCAGAGAGTCACTACTAATTTGAACCTAGTACAATTCAAATGCACTGCAGTCTTGTGCAGAGAGTCACTACTAATTTGAACCGAGTACAATCCAAATACACTGCAGCCCTGTGCAGAGAGTCACTACTAATTTGAACCTAGTACAATTCAAATGCACTGCAGTCCTGTGCAGAGAGTCCCTACTAATTTGAACCAAGTACTGTCCAAATGTACTGCTGCCCTGTGCAGAGAGTCACTACTAATTTGAACCTAGTACTATCCAAATACACTGCAGCCCTGTGCAGAGAGTCACTACTAATTTGAACCTAGTACAATCCAAATACACTGCAGCCCTGTGCAGAGAGTCACTACTAATTTGAACCTAGTACTATCCAAATGTACTGCAGCCCTGTGAAGAGTGTCACTACTAATTTGAACCTAGTACAATCCAAATACACTGCAGCCCTGTGCAGAGAGTCACTACTAATTTGAACCTAGTACTATCCAAATGCACTGCAGTCCTGTGCAGAGAGTCACTTCTAATTTGAACCTAGTACTATCCAAATGCACTGCAGTCCTGTGCAGAGAGTCACTTCTAATTTGAACATAGTACAATCCAAATGCACTGCAGCCCTGTGCAGAGAGTCACTACTAATTTGAACTTAGTACAATCCAAATGCACTGCTGCCCTGTGCAGAGAGTCACTACTAATTTGAACCTAGTACAATCCAAATACACTGCAGCCCTGTGCAGAGTGTCACTACTATTTTGAACCTAGTACTGTCCAAATGCACTGCAGCCCTGTGCAGAGAGTCACTACTAATTTGAACCTAGTACAATTCAAATGCACTGCAGCCCTGTGCAGAGAGTCAATACTAATTTGAACCTAGTACTATCCAAATGCACTGCAGCCCTGTGCAGAGAGTCACTACTAATTTGAACCTAGTACAATCCAAATGCACTGCTACCCTGTGAAGAGAGTCACTACTAATTTGAAACTAGTACTATCCAAATGCACTGCAGTCCTGTGCAGAGAGTCACTGGAATAGAATAGAATTAATTAGTAACTGAATAAGATCTATTAAGTACAAACAACACAGTGTTAGTTATGTATCTATTTGAAAACAGTATGACTTACATGACTATTAAATTAACATGCGCTTCCAGCAGAGAGTCACTACTAATTTGAACCTAGTACAATTCAAATGCTCTGCAGTCCTATGCAGAGAGTCACTACTAATTTGAACCTAGTACAATCCAAATACACTGCAGCCCTGTGCAGAGAGTCACTACTAATTTGAACCTAGTACTATCCAAATACACTGCAGTCCTGTGCAGAGAGTCACTACTAATTTGAACCTAGTACTATCCAAATACACTGCAGCCCTGTGCAGAGAGTCACTACTAATTTGAACCTAGTACAATTCAAATGCACTGCAGCCCTGTGCAGAGAGTCACTACTAATTTGAACCTAGTACAATCCAAATGCACTGCAGCCCTGTGTAGAGAGTCACTACTAATTTGAACCTAGTACAATTCAAATGCACTGCAGCCCTGTGCAGAGAGTCACTACAAATTTGAACCTAGTACTATCCAAATGCACTGCAGCCCTGTGCAGAGAGTCACTACTAATTTGAACCTAGTACAATCCAAATGCACTGCAGCCGTGTGCAGAGAGTCACTACTAATTTGAACCTAGTACAATCCAAATGCACTGCTGCCATGTGCAGAGAGTCACTACTAATTTGAACCTAGTACAATCCAAATACACTACAGCCCTCTGCAGAGTGTCACTACTATTTTCAACCTAGTACTATCCAAATGCACTGCAGCCCTGTGCAGAGAGTCACTACTAATTTGAACCTAGTACAATTCAAATGCACTGCAGCCCTGTGCAGAGAGTCAATACTAATTTGAACCAAGTACAATCCAAATGCACTGCTGCCCTGTGCAGAGAGTCACTACTAATTTGAACCTAGTACAATCCAAATACACTGCAGCCCTGTGCAGAGTGTCACTACTATTTTGAACCTAGTACTATCCAAATGCACTACTGCCCTGTGCAGAGAGTCACTACTAATTTGAACCAAGTACAATCCAAATGCACTGCAGTCCTGTGCAGAGAGTCACTACTAATTTGATCCTAGTACAATTTGAAAACAGTACGACTTACATGACTATTAAAATAACATGCGCTTCAAGCAGAGTCACTACTAATTTGAACCTAGTACAATCCAAATGCACTGCAGCCCTGTGCAGAGAGTCACTACTAATTTGAACCTAGTACAATCCAAATGCACTGCTGCCCTGTGCAGAGAGTCACTACTAATTTGAACCTAGTACAATCCAAATACACTGCAGCCCTGTGTAGAGAGTCACTACTAATTTGAACCTAGTACAATCCAAATACACTGCAGCCCTGGACAGAGAGTCACTACTAATTTGAACCTAGTACTATCCAAATGCACTGCAGCCCTGTGCAGAGTGTCACTACTATTTTGAACCTAGTACTATCCAAATGCACTACTGCCCTGTGCAGAGAGTCACTACTAATTTGAACCTAGTACAATTCAAATGCACTGCAGCCCTGTGCAGAGAGTCACTACTAATTTGAACCTAGTACAATCCAAATGCACTGCAGTCCTGGACAGAGAGTCACTACTAATTCGAACCTAGTACTATCCAAATACACTGCAGTCCTGTGCAGAGAGTCACTACTAATTTGAACCTAGTACAATCCAAATGCACTGCAGCCCTGGACAGAGAGTCACTACTAATTTGAACCTAGTACTATCCAAACGCACTGCAGTCCTGTGCAGAGAGTCACTACTAATTTGAACCTAGTACTGTCCAAATACACTGCAGTCCTGTGCAGAGAGTCACTACTAATTTGAACCTAGTACTGTCCAAATGCACTGCAGTCCTGTGCAGAGAGTCACTACTAATTTGAACCTAGTACTATCCAAATGCACTGCAGCCCTGTGCAGAGAGTCACTACTAATTTGAACCTAGTACAATCCAAATGCACTGCTGCCCTGTGCAGAGAGTCACTACTAATTTGAACCTAGTACAATTCAAATGCACTGCAGTCCTGTGCAGAGAGTCCCTACTAATTTGAACCAAGTACTGTCCAAATGTACTGCTGCCCTGTGCAGAGAGTCACTACTAATTTGAACCTAGTACTATCCAAATACACTGCAGCCCTGTGCAGAGAGTCACTACTAATTTGAACCTAGTACAATCCAAATACACTGCAGCCCTGTGCAGAGAGTCACTACTAATTTGAACCTAGTACTATCCAAATGTATTGCAGCCCTGTGAAGAGAGTCACTACTAATTTGAACCTAGTACAATCCAAATACACTGCAGCCCTGTGCAGAGAGTCACTACTAATTTGAACCTAGTACAATTCAAATGCACTGCAGCCCTGTGCAGAGAGTCACTACTAATTTGAACCTAGTACTATCCAAATGCACTGCGCCCTGTGCAGAGAGTCACTACTAATTTGAACCTAGTACAATCCAAATACACTGCAGCCCTGTGCAGAGAGTCACTACTAATTTGAACCTAGTACAATCTAAATACACTGCAGCCCTGTGCAGAGAGTCACTACTAATTTGAACCTAGTACAACTCAAATGCACTGCTGCCCTGTGCAGAGAGTCACTACTAATTTGAACCTAGTACAATCCAAATGCACTGCAGTCCTGTGCAGAGAGTCACTTCTAATTTGAACATAGTACAATCCAAATGCACTGCAGCCCTGTGCAGAGAGTCACTACTAATTTGAACCTAGTACAATCCAAATGCACTGCTGCCCTGTGCAGAGAGTCACTACTAATTTGAACCTAGTACAATCCAAATACACTGCAGCCCTATGCAGAGTGTCACTACTATTTTGAACCTAGTACTGTCCAAATGCACTGCAGCCCTGTGCAGAGAGTCACTGCTAATTTGAACCTAGTACAATTCAAATGCACTGCAGCCCTGTGCAGAGAGTCAATACTAATTTGAACCTAGTACTATCCAAATGCACTGCAGCCCTGTGCAGAGAGTCACTACTAATTTGAACCTAGTACAATCCAAATGCACTGCTACCCTGTGAAGAGAGTCACTACTAATTTGAAACTAGTACTATCCAAATGCACTGCAGTCATGTGCAGAGAGTCACTGGAATAGAATAGAATTAATTAGTAACTGAATAAGATCTATTAAGTACAAACAACACAGTGTTAGTTATGTATCTATTTGAAAACAGTATGACTTACATGACTATTAAATTAACATGCGCTTCCAGCAGAGAGTCACTACTAATTTGAACCTAGTACAATTCAAATGCTCTGCAGTCCTATGCAGAGAGTCACTACTAATTTGAACCTAGTACAATCCAAATGCACTGCTGCCCTGTGCAGAGAGTCACTACTAATTTGAACCTAGTACAATCCAAATACACTGCAGCCCTGTGTAGAGAGTCACTACTAATTTGAACCTAGTACAATCCAAATACACTGCAGCCCTGTGCAGAGTGTCACTACTATTTTGAACCTAGTACTATCTAAATGCACTACTGCCCTGTGCAGAGAGTCACTACTAATTTGAACCTAGTACAATTCAAATGCACTGCAGCCCTGTGCAGAGAGTCACTACTAATTTGAACCTAGTACAATCCAAATGCACTGCAGTCCTGGACAGAGAGTCACTACTAATTCGAACCTAGTACTATCCAAATACACTGCAGTCCTGTGCAGAGAGTCACTACTAATTTGAACCTAGTACAATCCAAATGCACTGCAGCCCTGGACAGAGAGTCACTACTAATTTGAACCTAGTACTATCCAAACGCACTGCAGTCCTGTGCAGAGAGTCACTACTAATTTGAACCTAGTACTGTCCAAATACACTGCAGTCCTGTGCAGAGAGTCACTACTAATTTGAACCTAGTACTGTCCAAATGCACTGCAGTCCTGTGCAGAGAGTCACTACTAATTTGAACCTAGTACTATCCAAATGCACTGCAGCCCTGTGCAGAGAGTCACTACTAATTTGAACCTAGTACAATCCAAATGCACTGCTGCCCTGTGCAGAGAGTCACTACTAATTTGAACCTAGTACAATTCAAATGCACTGCAGTCCTGTGCAGAGAGTCCCTACTAATTTGAACCAAGTACTGTCCAAATGTACTGCTGCCCTGTGCAGAGAGTCACTACTAATTTGAACCTAGTACTATCCAAATACACTGCAGCCCTGTGCAGAGTGTCACTACTAATTTGAACCTAGTACAATCCAAATACACTGCAGCCCTGTGCAGAGAGTCACTACTAATTTGAACCTAGTACTATCCAAATGTACTGCAGCCCTGTGAAGAGAGTCACTACTAATTTGAACCTAGTACAATCCAAATACACTGCAGCCCTGTGCAGAGAGTCACTACTAATTTGAACCTAGTACAATTCAAATGCACTGCAGCCCTGTGCAGAGAGTCACTACTAATTTGAACCTAGTACAATCCAAATGCACTGCAGTCCTGTGCAGAGAGTCACTTCTAATTTGAACATAGTACAATCCAAATGCACTGCAGCCCTGTGCAGAGAGTCACTACTAATTTGAACCTAGTACAATCCAAATGCACTGCTGCCCTGTGCAGAGAGTCACTACTAATTTGAACCTAGTACAATCCAAATACACTGCAGCCCTGTGCAGAGTGTCACTACTATTTTGAACCTAGTACTGTCCAAATGCACTGCAGCCCTGTGCAGAGAGTCACTACTAATTTGAACCTAGTACAATTCAAATGCACTGCAGCCCTGTGCAGAGAGTCAATACTAATTTGAACCTAGTACAATCCAAATGCACTGCTGCCCTGTGCAGAGAGTCACTACTAATTTGAACCTAGTACAATTCAAATGCACTGCAGTCCTGTGCAGAGATTCCCTACTAATTTGAACCAAGTACTGTCCAAATGTACTGCTGCCCTGTGCAGAGAGTCACTACTAATTTGAACCTAGTACTATCCAAATACACTGCAGCCCTGTGCAGAGAGTCACTACTAATTTGAACCTAGTACAATCCAAATACACTGCAGCCCTGTGCAGAGAGTCACTACTAATTTGAACCTAGTACTATCCAAATGTACTGCAGCCCTGTGAAGAGAGTCACTACTAATTTGAACCTAGTACAATCCAAATACACTGCAGCCCTGTGCAGAGAGTCACTACTAATTTGAACCTAGTACAATTCAAATGCACTGCAGCCCTGTGCAGAGAGTCACTACTAATTTGAACCTAGTACAATCCAAATGCACTGCAGTCCTGTGCAGAGAGTCACTTCTAATTTGAACATAGTACAATCCAAATGCACTGCAGCCCTGTGCAGAGAGTCACTACTAATTTGAACCTAGTACAATCCAAATGCACTGCTGCCCTGTGCAGAGAGTCACTACTAATTTGAACCTAGTACAATCCAAATACACTGCAGCCCTGTGCAGAGTGTCACTACTATTTTGAACCTAGTACTGTCCAAATGCACTGCAGCCCTGTGCAGAGAGTCACTACTAATTTGAACCTAGTACAATTCAAATGCACTGCTGCCCTGTGCAGAGAGTCAATACTAATTTGAACCTAGTACTATCCAAATGCACTGCAGCCCTGTGCAGAGAGTCACTACTAATTTGAACCTAGTACAATCCAAATGCACTGCTACCCTGTGAAGAGAGTCACTACTAATTTGAAACTAGTACTATCCAAATGCACTGCAGTCCTGTGCAGAGAGTCACTGGAATAGAATAGAATTAATTAGTAACTGAATAAGATCTATTAAGTACAAACAACACAGTGTTAGTTATGTATCTATTTGAAAACAGTATGACTTACATGACTATTAAATTAACATGCGCTTCCAGCAGAGAGTCACTACTAATTTGAACCTAGTACAATTCAAATGCTCTGCAGTCCTATGCAGAGAGTCACTACTAATTTGAACCTAGTACAATCCAAATAGACTGCAGCCCTGTGCAGAGCGTCACTACTAATTTGAACCTAGTACTATCCAAATGCACTGCAGCCCTGTGCAGAGAGTCACTACAAATTTGAACCTAGTACTATCCAAATGCACTGCAGCTCTGTGCAGAGAGTCACTACTAATTTGAACCTAGTACAATCCAAATGCACTGCAGCCGTGTGCAGAGAGTCACTACTAATTTGAACCTAGTACAATCCAAATGCACTGCTGCCATGTGCAGAGAGTCACTACTAATTTGAACCTAGTACAATCCAAATACACTACAGCCCTCTGCAGAGTGTCACTACTATTTTGAACCTAGTACTATCCAAATGCACTGCAGCCCTGTGCAGAGAGTCACTACTAATTTGAACCTAGTACAATTCAAATGCACTGCAGCCCTGTGCAGAGAGTCAATACTAATTTGAACCAAGTACAATCCAAATGCACTGCTGCCCTGTGCAGAGAGTCACTACTAATTTGAACCTAGTACAATCCAAATACACTGCAGCCCTGTGCAGAGTGTCACTACTATTTTGAACCTAGTACTATCCAAATGCACTACTGCCCTGTGCAGAGAGTCACTACTAATTTGAACCAAGTACAATCCAAATGCACTGCAGTCCTGTGCAGAGAGTCACTACTAATTTGATCCTAGTACAATTTGAAAACAGTACGACTTACATGACTATTAAAATAACATGCGCTTCAAGCAGAGTCACTACTAATTTGAACCTAGTACAATCCAAATGCACTGCAGCCCTGTGCAGAGAGTCACTACTAATTTGAACCTAGTACAATCCAAATGCACTGCTGCCCTGTGCAGAGAGTCACTACTAATTTGAACCTAGTACAATCCAAATACACTGCAGCCCTGTGCAGAGTGTCACTACTATTTTGAACCTAGTACTATCCAAATGCACTGCAGCCCTGTGCAGAGAGTCACTACAAATTTGAACCTAGTACAATTCAAATGCACTGCAGCCCTGTGCAGAGAGTCAATACTAATTTGAACCTAGTACTATCCAAATGCACTGCAGCCCTGTGCAGAGAGTCCCTACTAATTTGAACCTAGTACAATCCAAATGCACTGCTGCCCTGTGCAGAGAGTCACAACTAATTTGAACCTAGTACAATCCAAATGCTCTGCAGCCCTGTGCAGAGTGTCACTACTATTTTGAACCTAGTACTATCCAAATGCACTGCAGCCCTGTGCAGAGAGTCACTACTAATTTGAACCTAGTACAATTCAAATGCACTGCAGCCCTGTGCAGAGAGTCAATACTAATTTGAACCTAGTACTATCCAAATGCACTGCAGCCCTGTGCAGAGAGTCACTCCTAATTTCAACCTAGTACAATCCAAATGCATTGCTGCCCTGTGCAGAGAGTCACTACCAATTTGAACCTAGTACAATCCAAATACACTGTAGCCCTGTGTAGAGAGTCACTACTAATTTGAACCTAGTACAATCCAAATACACTGCAGCCCTGGACAGAGAGTCACTACTAATTTGAACCTAGTACAATCCAAATGCACTGCAGTCCTGTGCAGAGAGTCACTACTAATTTGAACCTAGTATAATCCAAATGCACTGCAGCCCTGTGTAGAGAGTCACTACTAATTTGAACCTAGTACAATCCAAATGCACTGCAGCCCTGTGTAGAGAGTCACTACTAATTTGAACCTAGTACAATCCAAATGCACTGCAGCCCTGTGCAGAGAGTGACTACTAATTTGAACCTAGTACTATCCAAATGCACTGCAGCCCTGTGCAGAGTGTCACTACTATTTTGAACCTAGTACTATCCAAGTGCACTACTGCCCTGTGCAGAGAGTCACTACTAATTTGAACCTAGTACAATTCAAATGCACTGCAGCCCTGTGCAGAGAGTCACTACTAATTTGAACCTAGTACAATCCAAATGCACTGCAGTCCTGGACAGAGAGTCACTACTAATTCGAACCTAGTACTATCCAAATACACTGCAGTCCTGTGCAGAGAGTCACTACTAATTTGAACCTAGTACAATCCAAATGCACTGCAGCCCTGGACAGAGAGTCACTACTAATTTGAACCTAGTACTATCCAAACGCACTGCAGTCCTGTGCAGAGAGTCACTACTAATTTGAACCTAGTACTGTCCAAATACACTGCAGTCCTGTGCAGAGAGTCACTACTAATTTGAACCTAGTACTGTCCAAATACACTGCAGTCCTGTGCAGAGAGTCACTACTAATTTGAACCTAGTACTATCCAAATGCACTGCAGCCCTGTGCAGAGAGTCACTACTAATTTGAACCTAGTACAATCCAAATGCACTGCTGCCCTGTGCAGAGAGTCACTACTAATTTGAACCTAGTACTATCCAAATGCACTGCAGTCCTGTGCAGAGAGTCACTACTAATTTGAACCTAGTACTATCCAAATGCACTGCAGCCCTGTGCAGAGAGTCATTACTAATTTGAACCTAGTACAATCCAAATGCACTGCTGCCCTGTGCAGAGAGACACTACTAATTTGAACCTAGTACAATCCAAATACACTGCAGTCCTGTGCAGAGAGTCCCTACTAAGTTGAACCTAGTACAATTCAAATGCTCTGCAGTCCTATGCAGAGAGTCACTACTAATTTGAACCTAGTACAATCCAAATACACTGCAGCCCTGTGCAGAGAGTCACTACTAATTTGAACCTAGTACAATTCAAATGCACTGCTGCCCTGTGCAGAGAGTCACTACTAATTTGAACCTAGTACAATTCAAATGCACTGCAGTCTTGTGCAGAGAGTCACTACAAATTTGAACCTAGTACAATCCAAATACACTGCAGCCCTGTGCAGAGAGTCACTACTAATTTGAACCTAGTACAATTCAAATGCACTGCAGTCCTGTGCAGAGAGTCCCTACTAATTTGAACCAAGTACTGTCCAAATGTACTGCTGCCCTGTGCAGAGAGTCACTACTAATTTGAACCTAGTACTATCCAAATACACTGCAGCCCTGTGCAGAGAGTCACTACTAATTTGAACCTAGTACAATGCAAATGCACTGCAGTCCTGTGCAGAGAGTCACTACTAATTTGAACCTAGTACAATCCAAATACACTGCTGCCCTGTGCAGAGAGTCACTACTAATTTGAACCTAGTACAATTCAAATGCACTACAGCCCTATGCAGAGTGTCACTACTATTTTGAACCTAGTACTATCCAAATGCACTGCAGCCCTGAGCAGAGAGTCACTACTAATTTGAACCTAGTACAATCCAAATGCACTGCAGCCCTGTGTAGAGAGTCACTACTAATTTGAACCAAGTACAATCCAAATGCACTGCAGCCCTGTGTAGAGAGTCACTACTAATTTGAACCTAGTACAATCCAAATGCACTGCAGCCCTGTGCAGAGAGTGACTACTAATTTGAACCTAGTACTATCCAAATGCACTGCAGCCCTGTGCAGAGAGTGACTACTAATTTGAACCTAGTACTATCCAAATGCACTGCAGTCCTGTGCAGTCACTACTAATTTGAACCTAGTACTATCCAAATGCACTGCAGCCCTGTGCAGAGAGTCAATACTAATTTGAACCTAGTACTATCCAAATGCACTGCAGCCCTGTGTAGAGAGTGACTACTAATTTGAACCTAGTACAATCCAAATACACTGCAGCTTTGTGCAGAGAGTGACTACTAATTTGAACCTAGTACTATCCAAATGCACTGCAGCCCTGTGCAGAGAGTGACTACTAATTTGAACCTAGTACTATCCAAATGCACTGCAGCCCTGTGCAGAGAGTCACTACTAATTTGAACCTAGTACAATCCAAATGCACTGCTGCCCTGTGCAGAGAGTCACTACTAATTTGAACCTAGTACTATCCAAATGCACTGCAGTCCTGTGCAGAGAGTCACTACTAATTTGAACCTAGTACTATCCAAATGCACTGCAGCCCTGTGCAGAGAGTCATTACTAATTTGAACCTAGTACAATCCAAATGCACTGCTGCCCTGTGCAGAGAGACACTACTAATTTGAACCTAGTACAATCCAAATACACTGCAGTCCTGTGCAGAGAGTCCCTACTAAGTTGAACCTAGTACAATTCAAATGCTCTGCAGTCCTATGCAGAGAGTCACTACTAATTTGAACCTAGTACAATCCAAATACACTGCAGCCCTGTGCAGAGAGTCACTACTAATTTGAACCTAGTACAATTCAAATGCACTGCTGCCCTGTGCAGAGAGTCACTACTAATTTGAACCTAGTACAATTCAAATGCACTGCAGTCTTGTGCAGAGAGTCACTACAAATTTGAACCTAGTACAATCCAAATACACTGCAGCCCTGTGCAGAGAGTCACTACTAATTTGAACCTAGTACAATTCAAATGCACTGCAGTCCTGTGCAGAGAGTCCCTACTAATTTGAACCAAGTACTGTCCAAATGTACTGCTGCCCTGTGCAGAGAGTCACTACTAATTTGAACCTAGTACTATCCAAATACACTGCAGCCCTGTGCAGAGAGTCACTACTAATTTGAACCTAGTACAATGCAAATGCACTGCAGTCCTGTGCAGAGAGTCACTACTAATTTGAACCTAGTACAATCCAAATACACTGCTGCCCTGTGCAGAGAGTCACTACTAATTTGAACCTAGTACAATTCAAATGCACTACAGCCCTATGCAGAGTGTCACTACTATTTTGAACCTAGTACTATCCAAATGCACTGCAGCCCTGAGCAGAGAGTCACTACTAATTTGAACCTAGTACAATCCAAATGCACTGCAGCCCTGTGTAGAGAGTCACTACTAATTTGAACCAAGTACAATCCAAATGCACTGCAGCCCTGTGTAGAGAGTCACTACTAATTTGAACCAAGTACAATCCAAATGCACTGCAGCCCTGTGTAGAGAGTCACTACTAATTTGAACCTAGTACAATCCAAATGCACTGCAGCCCTGTGCAGAGAGTGACTACTAATTTGAACCTAGTACTATCCAAATGCACTGCAGCCCTGTGCAGAGAGTCAATACTAATTTGAACCTAGTACAATCCAAATGCACTGCAGTCCTGTGCAGAGAGTCACTACTAATTTGAACCTAGTACAATCCAAATGCACTGCAGCCCTGTGTAGAGAGTCACTACTAATTTGAACCTAGTACAAACCAAATGCACTGCAGCCCTGTGCAGAGAGTGACTACTAATTTGAACCTAGTACTATCCAAATGCACTGCAGCCCTGTGCAGAGAGTGACTACTAATTTGAACCTAGTACTATACAAATGCACTGCAGTCCTGTGCAGAGTCACTACTAATTTGAACCTAGTACTATCCAAATGCACTGCAGCCCTGACCAGAGAGTCACTACTAATTTGAACCTAGTACAATTCAAATGCACTGCATCCCTGTGCAGAGAGTCACTACTAATTTGAACCTAGTACAATCCAAATGCACTGCAGCCCTGTGTAGAGAGTCACTACTAATTTGAACCTAGTACAAACCAAATGCACTGCAGCCCTGTGCAGAGAGTGACTACTAATTTGAACCTAGTACTATCCAAATGCACTGCAGCCCTGTGCAGAGAGTGACTACTAATTTGAACCTAGTACTATACAAATGCACTGCAGTCCTGTGCAGAGTCACTACTAATTTGAACCTAGTACTATCCAAATGCACTGCAGCCCTGACCAGAGAGTCACTACTAATTTGAACCTAGTACAATTCAAATGCACTGCATCCCTGTGCAGAGAGTCACTACTAATTTGAACCTAGTACAATCCAAATGCACTGCAGTCCTGTGCAGAGAGTCACTGGAATAGAATAGAATTAATTAGAAACTGAATAAGATCTATTAAGTACAAACAACACAGTGTTAGTTATGTATCTATTTGAAAACAGTATGACTTACATGACTATTAAAATAACATGCGCTTCCAGCAGAGAGTCACTACTAATTTGAACCTAGTACAATCCAAATGCACTGCAGTCCTGTGCAGAGAGTCACTACTAATTTGAACCTAGTACAATCCAAATACACTGCTGCCCTGTGCAGAGAGTCACTACTAAATTGAACCTAGTACAATTCAAATGCACTACAGCCCTGTGCAGAGAGTCACTACTAATTTGAACCTAGTACAATCCAAATGCACTGCAGTCCTGTGCAGAGAGTCACTACTAATTTGAACCTAGTACAATCCAAATGCACTGCAGCCCTGTGTAGAGAGTCACTACTAATTTGAACCTAGTACAATCCAAATGCACTGCAGCCCTGTGCAGAGAGTGACTACTAATTTGAACCTAGTACTATCCAAATGCACTGCAGCCCTGTGCAGAGAGTGTCTACTAATTTGAACCTAGTACTATCCAAATGCACTGCAGTCCTGTGCAGAGTCACTACTAATTTGAACCTAGTACTATCCAAATGCACTGCAGCCCTGACCAGAGAGTCACTACTAATTTGAACCTAGTACAATTCAAATGCACTGCATCCCTGTGCAGAGAGTCACTACTAATTTGAACCTAGTACAATCCAAATTCACTGCAGTCCTGTGCAGAGAGTCACTACTAATTTGAACCTAGTACTATCCAAATGCACTGCAGCCCTGTGTAGAGTTACCACTAATTTGAACGTAGTACAATCCAAATGCACTGCTGCCCTGTGCAGAGAGTCACTACTAATTTGAACCTAGTACAATTCAAATGCACTGCAGCCCTGTGCAGAGAGTCACTACTAATTTGAACCTAGTACAATTCAAATGCACTGCAGCCCTGTGCAGAGAGTCACTACTAATTTGAAACTAGTACTATCCAAATGCACTGCTGCCCTGTGCAGAGAGTCACTACTAATTTGAACCTAGTACAATCCAAATGCACTGCAGCCATGTGCAGAGAGTCACTACTAATTTGAACCTAGTACAATCCAAATGCACTGCAGTCCTGTGCAGAGAGTCACTACTAATTTGAACCTAGTACAATCCAAATGCACTGCAGCCCTGTGTAGAGAGTCACTACTAATTTGAACCTAGTACAATCCAAATGCACTGCAGCCCTGTGTAGAGAGTGACTACTAATTTGAACCTAGTACAATCCAAATACACTGCAGCTTTGTGCAGAGAGTGACTACTAATTTGAACCTAGTACTATCCAAATGCACTGCAGCCCTGTGCAGAGAGTGACTACTAATTTGAACCTAGTACTATCCAAATGCACTGCAGCCCTGTGCAGAGAGTGACTACTAATTTGAACCTAGTACTATCCAAATGCACTGCAGTCCTGTGCAGAGTCACTACTAATTTGAACCTAGTACTATCCAAATGCACTGCAGCCCTGTGCAGAGAGTCAATACTAATTTGAACCTAGTACAATTCAAATGCACTACAGCCCTGTGCAGAGTGTCACTACTATTTTGAACCTAGTACTATCCAAATGCACTGCAGCCCTGAGCAGAGAGTCACTACTAATTTGAACCTAGTACAATCCAAATGCACTGCAGCCCTGTGTAGAGAGTCACTACTAATTTGAACCAAGTACAATCCAAATGCACTGCAGCCCTGTGTAGAGAGTCACTACTAATTTGAACCTAGTACAATCCAAATGCACTGCAGCCCTGTGCAGAGAGTGACTACTAATTTGAACCTAGTACTATCCAAATGCACTGCAGCCCTGTGCAGAGAGTGACTACTAATTTGAACCTAGTACTATCCAAATGCACTGCAGTCCTGTGCAGTCACTTCTAATTTGAACCTAGTACTATCCAAATGCACTGCAGCCCTGTGCAGAGAGTCAATACTAATTTGAACCTAGTACTATCCAAATGCACTGCAGCCCTGTGCAGAGAGTCAATACTAATTTGAACCTAGTACAATCCAAATGCACTGCAGTCCTGTGCAGAGAGTCACTACTAATTTGAACCTAGTACAATCCAAATGCACTGCAGCCCTGTGTAGAGAGTCACTACTAATTTGAACCTAGTACAATCCAAATGCACTGCAGCCCTGTGCAGAGAGTGACTACTTATTTGAACCTAGTACTATCCAAATGCACTGCAGCCCTGTGCAGAGAGTGACTACTAATTTGAACCTAGTACTATCCAAATGCACTGCAGTCCTGCGCAGAGTCACTACTAATTTGAACCTAGTACTATCCAAATGCACTGCAGCCCTGACCAGAGAGTCACTACTAATTTGAACCTAGTACAATTCAAATGCACTGCATCCCTGTGCAGAGAGTCACTACTAATTTGAACCTAGTACAATCCAAATGCACTGCAGTCCTGTGCAGAGAGTCACTGGAATAGAATAGAATTAATTAGAAACTGAATAAGATCTATTAAGTACAAACAACACAGTGTTAGTTATGTATCTATTTGAAAACAGTATGACTTACATGACTATTAAAATAACATGCGCTTCCAGCAGAGAGTCACTACTAATTTGAACCTAGTACAATCCAAATGCACTGCAGTCCTGTGCAGAGAGTCACTACTAATTTGAACCTAGTGCAATCCAAATACACTGCTGCCCTGTGCAGAGAGTCACTACTAATTTGAACCTAGTACAATTCAAATGCACTACAGCCCTGTGCAGAGAGTCACTACTAATTTGAACCTAGTACAATCCAAATGCACTGCAGTCCTGTGCAGAGAGTCACTACTAATTTGAACCTAGTACAATCCAAATGCACTGCAGCCCTGTGTAGAGAGTCACTACTAATTTGAACCTAGTACAATCCAAATGCACTGCAGCCCTGTGCAGAGAGTGACTACTAATTTGAACCTAGTACTATCCAAATGCACTGCAGCCCTGTGCAGAGAGTGACTACTAATTTGAACCTAGTACTATCCAAATGCACTGCAGTCCTGTGCAGAGTCACTGCTAATTTGAACCTAGTACTATCCAAATGCACTGCAGCCCTGACCAGAGAGTCACTACTAATTTGAACCTAGTACAATTCAAATGCACTGCATCCCTGTGCAGAGAGTCACTACTAATTTGAACCTAGTACAATCCAAATTCACTGCAGTCCTGTGCAGAGAGTCACTACTAATTTGAACCTAGTACTATCCAAATGCACTGCAGCCCTGTGTAGAATTACCACTAATTTGAACGTAGTACAATCCAAATGCACTGCTGCCCTGTGCAGAGAGTCACTACTAATTTGAACCTAGTACAATTCAAATGCACTGCAGCCCTGTGCAGAGAGTCACTACTAATTTGAACCTAGTACAATTCAAATGCACTGCAGCCCTGTGCAGAGAGTCACTACTAATTTGAAACTAGTACTATCCAAATGCACTGCAGCCCTGTGCAGAGAGTCACTACTAATTTGAACCTAGTACAATTCAAATGCACTGCAGCCCTGTGCAGAGAGTCACTACTAATTTGAACCTAGTACAATTCAAATGCACTGCAGCCCTGTGCAGAGAGTCACTACTAATTTGAAACTAGTACTATCCAAATGCACTGCTGCCCTGTGCAGAGAGTCACTACTAATTTGAACCTAGTACAATCCAAATGCACTGCAGCCCTGTGCAGAGAGTCACTACTAATTTGAACATAGTACAATCCAAATGCACTGCAGCCCTGTGCCGAGGCCAACACCAATCATGAATTACGGTTTCCATGATTAATGAAATGAATATAAAAACAAAGCAAATCGCCGTGAAACAACTGAACACAGTTTATGGCAGGGCATCCTACGTAACTACGCAGTGATCAAAGAAATGTGATCAAAAATTCAAATATTAAAAATCAGGAGGCATCAAACTAGAATCACCCTGAAGGCGAGCATCATAGCACGAGACGGCGACGGCGTAGACAGGAAACTAGTTTATTTTGAATTCTTTATACAATTGTCACGTGTTATGCTGAAGCAATCCAAGTATCATGACTTGTTTGTTGTAAACATGTTCCCGGGCTCCTGGCCTAGTAATCAGTACAACTAAATAACAAATAACATAATTTGTGACATGTGTAGTATATATCAATAACGACAATTAGTATAAATTCCCCCAAATACAAAATTAGATAGTTTTGTTTTTGTAATAGATTCATAAACTACTGTTGCCAGGGTAACCACTGATTTCAACGGAGCATTGTGATATTAATATTCATACCACTTTTTTATTATATCATTTACACATCCAAAATTTCATCATTTGTAATATCTACAATTGTCAAAATTCTGTATAGCGCCACCGGTTGTATATAAAGAATATTGGCAACTCGCGAAATGAAATTGCTGTCAATCCAGGGAACCATCGTTCATGTTTGAGTGTTTTGTACTTCAATTTTGTCTGTCGACACCTGGTATCATAATCTATAAGTAGATAATCTATTAAGATTAAGCTTATGCAAAACAGGTTAAAGTTGCTCTTCGATTAACACCATTTTCTGCATTTTTAACTGTGACTAATGTAGCGTACGCGTATTCACACTTCACGTCTTTCGTAACATTTCAAATTAATATTCTAAAATATAATATAACCCGAAAACTATGATTATTTTTTCCCAGATAATGCTATAAAACATGGACCGTTCAGAGACTTTCAACTTGAACTTGAAGACAGGCCGGCAATTAATCAAAGCACAAGTCCGCGTCGTATGCGGAATGGGTCCCATGCAAGGGGTGTAAATTTCATTATTTCGAACGTGC
This sequence comes from Saccoglossus kowalevskii, assembly GCF_978046115.1. NCBI lineage: Eukaryota > Metazoa > Hemichordata > Enteropneusta > Harrimaniidae > Saccoglossus > Saccoglossus kowalevskii. Next base: position 9,527,520 of record NC_140650.1, on the reverse strand, counting down.
GTCGTGTGACGGGAATGACGCTTTAAACTTATAATCATTGTCGATTCATTTGATTTATTCAATATTCAAAGAATCTAGGAGTTTGTTTTTTTTTCAGCTCAGCGATTATAGTTTGTATGTGCGCTACTAGTATTCCAGACCGTTAGATATAAAGACAATTGCACCATTGTGTTAAATAATGCAACACAGTCGATACGTGGCGAAAAACAAACAAACAGATGAAGTATTTTACACGCGTTGGGTCTATCTTAAAAGACGACGCACAGCGACAACTGTGAGTAGTGTGACTCTTTTTATCATCTTGGTATATTGTGATTTATATATATCTGTGTATTAGAATTATAGTAAATGACAAATTGAACGCGCGAATATCGACATATCAGGAAATACGCAGGAATTATGGCGGTATTCAACGTCGAGTAGAATTACTGCGGGCGCAGTAACCAACCGTGCGGCTTTGAATAAAATTATGGTTCGGTAACCTAGAGAGTCTGTATTAATCGCGCATGGGGAATCATTGATCCTGACGACGGCTGTTATTGTTTTGAACCCCCTAAGTAGTCGCCGACGAACTAAATCATATTTCTACATAGTCACTATCGAACACACTGGCGACAAATTTTTCTAAGCATGGCTCCTAAACCCGGTTGGTTCCACTTTTCAACATCAGCACGGTGAACGAACATGCCCCCGGACTAGAACACCGTTCACCATCACAGAAGAACGAGCACTTACGAGATAAAATATATCACATGACGAAATATATCACGTGGAACAGATTCAAATCACAACAGTCCAACTTCAAGTTTACGACGGAATTGTTCACTCTTCTCGCGTCGCATTCTAACGCGCGACGTCCGTGGCGCTCCGTAACAGATGTTTTAACATTTTAGACCAATTTGTAAATATCAGCGCAAAGTCAAGTTTATTTTAAACTATTATTATAATTGATTATCAACGGTATTTACATATGTGTATTGAGGTGGTAGATTTTCAAGAAACATTCAATCGTAACATGTTATTTTTGAAGCCAGTTTCACAGATTTCTAGAAGCATTAAATCGTTCTCTTTCTTACCGGGAAATCAAAATGGTGTACAGCATATACTACTAAAAAGTTAATTATTCAGGAGAGGCGTGGTTAGGTCAAGAAGCAGGGAATGAAACTGTTTTTGAATATCCTTAACAGCGTTGTGGAGACATTGATGCACAGGAACGGTCAGCAGACATGAATGAAAGTCCTAAACTTTAAACACACTTATCATTCAAAACAACTTTTGGACGTGGAAGATATTTACATAATCTCGAAAGGGCTGACTTAAGGAGGCCACTTTGCAAATTGTGAATATCAGCACATAACTTAGTTATTGAATCAGACAGCAGTCAAAATATACATGAGTCACAGGGATTTTGTAATTATTGTCTGAACTGTATTGAAAAGTTCAACCTTTTGCTATGCTGTCCCTTTACTCTGAAATACAGAGACAATAGTTGCTGATATTCCATTTCATACACCCTGATCGCATCACTTTTGTTGTCTCACTGACAATGAACAATAAAGCCTCACAGAAAAACATTGTTCTTGCGTTCCGTTTTTCAGAAACGTGAAAGTGTTTAAAATATTGTGAATACTACAAAGGTTTCATTTATCATACTTTCTGATCCTATAAAACGTCAGTTGCTCTATATATCTTTAATTAAATATAGAGAGAATGAAAAGTGATACAAAAAAAAATGTACATTACAATTTTTGAATTCTTTTATCAGGGTGTGTTATGTTGTTAACCTATACTTCCCATATAAGGCAGTTTAATTCAATTTTTTTTTACTACTGAGCACATCACTGACATTGTGAAAGATGCATGTACTGTTGATAGTGAGACACATATCACACTTGAAACTCACTAAATTAAATGTCATTTTTCTCCTGTTAGGATTCATATCAATGATATGCATGTGTGACTTTGTCATTAAGAACTTTTCTTATGAAAAAATAATTTTCACAAGACAAAATCGGTAAAAAATGACACAGCATTTCAGACTCTTTTACTAAAAAAGTTACCCTAATTTGTTTTTTTCATTTTGATATGCAAATTATATCGTTAAAAAATAAAACATGAAGAAGAAGACATTCAATCTTCGAGTCAGCCTAAACTTTCTTAATTAATGGCAATGAATTTGATATTGTTCAAAAGTTTGTAATCATGATTATCATGTTTCTTTATTTCTGTAGTCAAACTAAATAATTTTAAACAAATTTAAAAGCGAGTCAATATGCTGGGACAAGTACACTCACAAAAATGCCTAGCCCTATGAATGGAATTTTTTTTCTGGTTCATTCCCCTGGGCCGCTGCTGATGTAGATGAATAAATTTTTTTTAGGATGAGCCTCGGTGAAGGCCATATATGGTTGAGATGTTGTCAAGCGATGCTGTTGTCAAAGCGACAACTAACGGCTAAGTTCAACACTCAACATCAAAATCAATGAACTGTGACTAATCTGTGAATATTCCATCTGATACAAACCTTGCACATGTATTTGATCTGTCCGATCGTAACCGACCTACCATAGTTGATCGGTCTAGATTTAGATTTAGATGGATTACATTCCTGACCTGTGTACGTCCTTGATGTTTCAAGCGAACCTTACTGTATTTTTCGTATAGTATTGCCGGCCCTTAGTTCTTTGAGAGATGTACAGGGGGCTATTTGATTATTATTGCCGGTTTCCATAGTAACATCATAACGGCATGTGTCACAGTGCCAAAAAACCAACAGATGATGTTTTTAGATTAGGGTTTTAACCACGGTTATTGGTACTTTCAATGCTTATATGTAGTTAAATCAAAATATTACAAGAATTGAATGAAAAAAAAAATGTTTATAATTGTCAAAACAATGAAAATATGGCATACTTAAAAGCAAATTGATATTCAGTAAAGTAGGACACAGAAAAGTGATAATAGTTTTGACTTCACTGTTGATATAAAGAGTGCTAGTGTTGATTCAATGATAGAAATTAAAGGTTGCCAGATCACTTGATGCAATTTTCACAATTTTAAAACATACAATTTTAGGACATATTGATACCAAAATGATAAAAATCATTTTATTCAATATACTTCAAAAGTGTGCGTAAATGCAGAATTGCTTTTATCATATTGTACAAATATTTCTTTTTATGTTTTGAAGGTGATCTCAGTGTGACGGTGCAACCCGCTTTGCATTTAATTTTCATGGATTTAAAAAAAGAAGTTTATTTTAAGTCATTTTTTCTTTAATATAGCATTGCATATGCCATACCAATGCTTGATGGTTCTTCATACTTTATGCCTGTATATAATCGCAATATTGGTTTTGTTTATACAATTTTATGTCAATATCTGTAATCTAATAATTATGTTTCTTATTATAAGAAAAAGCTGTGATTTTATAAAAAATATATGTGCAAGGAAAAAATGTTTGTACTGAAACTAATTCAGGTATACTATGATAAACTGTCTATTTGTGAGTGAAGGTATACATTTAACAACGCTGTTCACCTTCCCATACATAATTAACACTATCACGCACATAGTAGCCTAGCAACTGGTAAAGCGGAAAGATGACTCCCAACTCCTCATGCACCAAAATTGTACAATTATCCAGATTTATAAATGATATTATTATTAAACATTTGGTGAAAATCTGGTGAAAATGTTTGATAATTTTTGGTGAAAAATAAGTAACTTTAGTTAAAAATTACAATAGAGAGGACTAGTCTTCTGTTGTTTATTATATATATATATCAATCATACATGTACATGTATCAATATTTGGAAGATTTTATTATATAATACCCTGATAGATGTGAGTAGCTTGTTCTGCCGAGGGGCACAGGCTCACTACTCTCTACATGGCAGAAAGTAGAAAATAAACAGTAATGCTTTGAAATGAAACTTCACACATCCTGGTACTTTGTATGACCCCTAAAGGTCACACATCCTGGTACTTTGTATGACCCCCTAAAGGTCACACATCCTGGTACAAAAAAACCCGCAAAGCTGTTCAGGAAGAAAGAAAATTTATAGTATGCACTTTCCTTAAAAAGGTTGGGAAAAAATTAACAAAATTTTTTGAGTAAAAACTGAAAATTGACTCAAGTTTTTCTTGCTGGCCCAAAAATTAGGGTTCATTTCCAGAAATATTGAAGAATATAAGAAAAAAAAAAGTGCAGACAAATTTGGACTAGAAGTCTAGTGTTGAAAAGGTGTTCACATGAGTATAAAGATGACAATTTCAACCCAACCAATACCAATACCAGAGTGGTTAATGCATGACATAAGGATTCATAAGATAAGACTAAGCATGTACAGTGATATGCAATCAAATATCGGTCTACTTTCCATGCATGCACACATCAAACAAACTTACTCTGACCAATGGGATCACAGAACACAGTGGACAGACCAATGGGATCACAGAACACAGTGAACTGACCATTGGCATCACAGAACACAGTGAACTGACCATTGGCATCACAGAACACAGTGAACTGACCATTGGCATCACAGAACACAGTGGACAGAACATTGGTATCACAGAACACAGTGGACTGACCACTGGCATCACAGAACACAGTGGACTGACCATTTGCATCACAGAACACAGTAGACTGACCATTGGCATCACAGAACACAGTTGACAGACCAATGGGATCACAGAACACAGTGGACAAACCAATGGGATCACAGAACACAGTGGACAGACCATTGGCATCACATAACACAGTGGACTGACCATTGGCATCACAGAACACAGTGGACTGACCATTGGCATCACAGAACACAGTGGACTGACCATTTGCATCACAGAACACAGTGAACTGACCAATGGCATCACAAAACAAAGTGGACTGACCTATGGCATCACAAAACAAAATGGACTGATCATTGGCATCACAGAACACGGTGGACAGACCAATGGGATCACAGAACACAGTGGACTGGCCAATGGGATCACAGAACACAGTGGACTGACCATTGGCATCACAGAACGCAGTGAACTGACCATTGGCATCACAGAACACAGTGGACAGACCATTGGCATCACAGAACACAGCGGACTGACCAATTGCATCACAAAACACAGTGGACAGACCATTGGCATCACAGAACACAGTGGACTGACCAATTGCATCACAAAACACAGTGGACTGACCAATGGCATCACAAAACAAAATGGACTGACCATTGACATCACAGAAAACAGTGGACTGACCATTGGCATCACAAAACACAGTAGACTGACCATTGGCATCACAGAACACAGTTGACAGACCAATGGGATCACAGAACACAGTGGACAGACCAATAGCATCACAGAACACAGTGGACTGACCATTGGCATCACAGAACACAGTGGACTGACCATTTGCATCACAGAACACAGTGAACTGACCAATTGCATCACAAAACACAGTGGACTGACCAATGGCATCACAAAACACAGTGGACTGACCAATGGCATCACAGAACACAGTTGACAGACCAATGGGATCACAGAACACAGTGGACAGACCAATGGGATCACAGAACACAGTGGACAGACCATTGGCATCACAGAACACAGTGGACTGACCATTGGCATCACAGAACACAGTGGACTGACCATTGGCATCACAGAACACAGTGGACTGACCATTTGCATCACAGAACACAGTGAACTGACCAATTGCATCACAAAACACAGTGGACTGACCAATGGCATCACAAAACAAAGTGGACTGACCTATGGCATCACAAAACAAAATGGACTGATCATTGGCATCACAGAACACGGTGGACAGACCAATGGGATCACAGAACACAGTGGACTGGCCAATGGGATCACAGAACACAGTGGACTGACCATTGGCATCACAGAACGCAGTGAACTGACCATTGGCATCACAGAACACAGTGGACAGACCATTGGCATCACAGAACACAGTGGACTGACCAATTGCATCACAAAACACAGTGGACAGACCATTGGCATCACAGAACACAGTGGACTGACCAATGGCATCACAAAACAAAATGGACTGACCATTGACATCACAGAAAACAGTGGACTGACCATTGGCATCACAAAACACAGTAGACTGACCATTGGCATCACAAAATACAGTAGACTGACCATTGGCACCACAAAACACAGTGGACTGACCAATGGCATCACAAAAAAAAATGGACTGACCATTGACATCACAGAAAACAGTGGACTGACCATTGGCATCACAGAACACGGTGGACAGACCAATGGGATCACAGAACACAGTGGACTGGTCAATGGAATCACAGAACACAGTGGACTGACAAATGGCATCACAGAACACAGTTGACTGACCAATGGCATCACAGAACACAATGAACTGATCAATGGCACCAGAGAACACAGTTGACAGACCAATAGGATCACAGAACACAGTGGACTGGCCAATGGGATTACAGAACTCAGTGGACTGACCATTGGCATCACAAAACACAGTTGACTGACCATTGGCATCACAGAACACAGCGGACTGACCATTGGCACCACAGAACACAGTGGACTGACCAATTGGCACCACAGAACACAGTGGACTGACCAATGGGATCACAGAACACAGTGGACTGACCATTGGCATCATAGAACACAGTGGACTGACCATTGGCATCACAGAACACAGTGGACTGACCATTTGCATCACAGAACACAGTGAACTGACCAATTGCATCACAAAACACAGTGGACTGACCAATGGCATCACAAAACAAAGTGGACTGACCAATGGCATCACAAAACAAAATGGACTGACCATTGACATCACAGAAAACAGTGGACTGATCATTGGCATCACAGAACACGGTGGACAGACCAATAGGATCACAGAACACAGTGGACTGGCCAATGGGATCACAGAACACAGTGGACTGACCATTGGCATCACAGAACACAGTGAACTGACCATTGGCATCACAGAACACAGTGGACAGACCATTGGCATCACAGAACACAGTGGACTGACCAATTGCATCACAAAACACAATGGACTGACCAATGGCATCACAAAACAAAATGGACTGACCATTGACATCACAGAAAACAGTGGACTGACCATTGGCATCACAAAACACAGTAGACTGACCATTGGCATCACAAAATACAGTAGACTGACCATTGGCACCACAAAATACAGTGGACTGACCAATGGCATCACAAAACAAAATGGACTGACCATTGGCATCACAGAAAACAGTGGACTGACCAATGGGATCACAGAACACAGTGGACTGGTCAATGGAATCACAGAACACAGTGGACTGACAAATGGCATCACAGAACACAGTGGACTGACCAATGGCATCACAGAACACAATAAACTGATCAATGGCACCAGAGAACACAGTTGACAACCAATAGGATCACAGAACACAGTGGACTGGCCAATGGGATTACAGAACTCAGTGGACTGACCATTGGCATCACAAAACACAGTTGACTGACCATTGGCATCACAGAACACAGCGGACTGACCATTGGCACCACAGAACACAGTGGACTGACCATTGGCATCACAGAACACAGTGGACAGACCAATAGGATCACAGAACACAGTGGACTGACTATTGGCATCACAGAACACAGCGGACTGACCAGTGGCACCACAGAACACAGTGGACAGACCAATGGGATCACAGAACACAGTGGACTGACCATTGGCATCACAAAACACAGTGGACTGACCATTGGCATCACAGAACACAGCGGACTGACCATTGGCACCACAGAACACAGTGGACAGACCAATGGGATCACAGAACACAGTGGACAGACCAATGGGATCACAGAACACAGTGGACAGACCAATGGCATCACAGAACACAGTGGACTGACCATTGGCATCACAGAACACAGCGGACTGACCATTGGCACCACAGAACACAGTGGACAGACCAATGGGATCACAGAACACAGTGGACAGACCAATGGGATCACAGAACACAGTGGACAGACCAATGGGATCACAGAACACAGTGGACAGACCAATGGCATCACAAAACACAGTGGACTGACCATTGGCATCACAGAACACAGCGGACTGACCATTGGCACCACAGAACACAGTGGACAGACCAATGGGATCACAGAACACAGTGGACAGACCAATGGGATCACAGAACACAGTGGACAGACGAATGGGATCACAGAACACAGTGGACTGACCATTGGCATCACAAAACACAGTGGACTGACCATTGGCATCACAGAACACAGCGGACTGACCATTGGCACCACAGAACACAGTGGACAGACCAATGGCACCACAGAACACAGTGGACAGACCAATGGGATCACAGAACACAGTGGACAGACCAATGGGATCACAGAACACAGTGGACAGACCAATGGCATCACAGAACACAGTGGACTGACCAATGGGATCACAGAACACAGTGAACTGACCATTGGCATCACAGAACACAGTGGACAGACCAATGGGATCACAGAACACAGTGGACAGACCAATGGGATCATATTTATCATGTGATTTTCCAGTTATCTCTTATGTTCAATTCATGTGTGACTTAAAATTTGATCTTCACATCATTTATCAACATGCAATTACATTACTTTATAAATCTATGATGACAACCTCATGAAATATCATCATTTCCTGGGAGTTTATGAAATTTCTAACATTCCTTAACTAATTATACAAGGCAGGATTTTAAAATGCACCAGAGGCAAAGATGGTATGTGGAGGGCGATGAATGGGATGGATCCTCAATCTGAAGAAGCAGCACTGTTTTACATCATCTGATTCCTGAAATATGTATGCTATGTGTGAACATCGCTGGATTTGCCAAAATGCCTGCACAACTTTTCATAAAAATTACGCTACAAACAGAAATAGAAAACAAAAACACATCTGACCCCATTATGTCCATTCTTGTAAATTACAAATATTAAAAATTTAAGATTTTCTTCATAATTAAGTTAATTATTAAATATAGAAGTTTATGAAGTAATCAAGTATAAATCATGAGATGACTAGAAAGTTCCCAGAGGCATGCTGGGATGAAAAATTTTTTTGTTTTGTTCTACAATAATTAAAAATATTTCTGGATTAAAAATATTGTCTCTTAAGGTAGTAGCCTACTCATAATTTTTGAGAAAGTTGGTCATAAATCACATGACAATGTTCATTTGTTTATTATGTAAATCAAGGAGCTATTGTCCCATGGCACAATAAAATTAGCATTTTTTTGTCTGTTACAGTAGTGTTTTATGAAACATGTCCTAATATTGAAGAAAAACAGACCAGATTTTGAAATAATCCAGGACAACAACAAAAAGTATCTAAAAATGACCAATATATGATTTTTCAGTTTATGTGACAAGCCTACAATTTGAGATATGGCATAGGAATTTATGGTAAAATCACTATAAAAATGGCAACTATCCACTAGAATACAACCGGCATTTTCTCCTAAATTAGGCTGGTGACTCCAATCTTTTTTTAAGTAAATATCTTTATATCCCTGGTATACAATTTATTGCAAAATGAATAAATTTATGATTAGGCCTCTACCTTAAAGCGCGGTAGTCGTTGTGCTGCGCATGTGTGAGATATATGGGTCTTGTATAAAAAAAGATGGCGACTTTGACTGTTGCGCAGATCAACGAGTATGAACTGAGACGTTTCCAAGCTTTAATTACGTAATTTTCATGTTATTGGAAGGCATCGAAGGAGTCGCCGGCGGTAATCAGTGCATGTCGCGCCAAGGTCAAACCTCATACTCGTGATTTTCATTTGAAGAGCGCATTGGATTGTGGGAAAATCAATGTTTATCAACACAAACGACGACTACCGCGCTTTAAATAATATAAGGTTAACAATTGGTTCATCTCTATCACGTAAGATGATGTATTAATTTCCGTTGATGTATATTTCTCTTCTTTACTAGTGAAGACAGTTTTCCCACAATGCTGATTACCTCAATCTGCATTACACCAAGTTACTAGAGTCCTTTGTTATAGTACAGTGTTGTAGCTGATGTGACAGCTTGAATCTCAGGTTCAAGCTTAGTTGTCGCTATCTGTGGAGACATTAAAATAAAGTTGTATTTTCACTATTTTGGTTGATTACAGGATTTTATTATCCTTGCAACATAAAGAATGAGTGTAAATTATGTACCTTGAAAAATGCCCTCCAATTAACTGTCAAATTTACTGTTACATACATTTTTATATCTTTGATGTTCAGTGTTAAGCACAATCAAAGAAAGCTTAGAAAGAACTCCCATGTGCTGAGAGTATTGGAGACACATTAAATATAATTCGAAATTACTTAGCTGAAAACTAATTATGCAAATCAGAAAATTAACATGAACAGATTTGATTGTAAAACTAATGAGGTCTGCGCAATGTAACAAAAAACTCTATGTACCAAGTTTAATTGAAATGTGATTAGAACCAAAAAATTATGAATTATTATGCTAATTAGGGAAATAATATGAACAGAGTTTTACCCCAAACTAATTAGGTTTGTACATTGTCCTAGAGCATCTTTGTACTAAGTTTCATTAAAATGGAAATTAGTACTTTAGATATCAGTGTGAAAGCTTAAAATTGGTTAATTATGCAAATTGGGTAATTAATATGTACAGATTTTAACCCACAATTATCCAGGTCTGTCTATTGTCCTACAGCATCCATGTATAAACATTCATTGATATGTGATGATTAGTACCTGAGATATCAGAGTGAAAGTTGGAAATTGGTTAATTATGCAAATTAGGTGATTAATATGCACAAATATTTACCAAAAACTAATTGAGTCTCTGCATAATTCTAGATTCATTGAAATGTGATGATTAGTACTTTAGATATCAGTAGAAAAGCTGAAAATTGATTATGCAAATTAGGTAATTAATATGCACAATTATTTACCCTGAAACTAATCAGGTCTCTGCATAGTCCTAAAGGATCTATGTACCAAGTTTCATTGAAATGCGATGATTAGTACTTGAGATACCCGTGGAAAAGCTGAAAATTAACTAATTATGCAAATTGGGTGATTAATATGCACAAATATTTATCCGAAACAATCAATCTCTGCATAGTCCTTGAGTATGTAAGTACCAAGTTTCATTGAAATGTAATGCTCACTACTTATATCAAAAGCTGAAAATTAATTAATTATGCAAATTAGGTAATTATATATACTGATATTACCATAAAAACTATCAGGTCTGTGCAGTGTCATATGACATCTATGTACCAAGTTTCATTGAAATGTGATGATTAGTACTTGAGATATCAGTGGAAAAACCGAAAATTGACTAATCATTATGCAAATTAGGTAATTAGTATCCACGGATTATCACCAAAAATTAATCAAAACCTAGCATTAGTTCAGAGCATATATGTACCAAGTTTCATCAAAATCCAATGAGTGGTTGTTTAGATATCAGTGGAACAGTCATGGAACCACTAAAAAATAGCTAATTATCATGCAAATTAGGTAATTAATATGCACAGATTTTTACCAAAAACTAATCAAATCTGCGCATATGTTCAGAGCATCTATGTACCAAGTTTCATCAAAATCCAATGAGTTGTTCTTTAGATATCAGTGGAACAGTCATAGAACAGCTAAAAATTAGCTAATTATCATGCAAATTAACGAGCATGGACACACTAACTGCAAAGACTCCCATTTTGTGCTTCGCACATGGGAGTCAAAAAGCTTAAAAAGAACTTCCACTACCTATAATACAATGGTATTCAGCATAAGTCTGATCAGTATATTACCCACAATGCAATGGTATGCAATAGTATGATCAGTGTATTGCCCATAATGCAATTGTATTCAGTAAAGATCTACCCACAATGCAATGGAATATTTCAAAATATTCAGTTGTACCATTAGGCCTTTAATCACTTTTAAATTATTAAGTATGGTGGAACTGGTACTTTGGTTAAAAATAATGTTAAAGACCAAAAAATCTATCTAAGTAATAAAATTTATACGTTTATAGCAAGAAAGCAAATGTTAACATCATAGCACAAATTATTAGTGTAAAGGTTCCTATTCATAATCATTGTGTCTCATAAAATGACCATTTCACATACTTTATTTGTGTTCAATCTCTAAACATTTAAGGATAATTTAGCTCCTAGTCCTGTGCATAGTAATAACATTTTTTACATTTCTATTTTATAGCTTCAATACTGGTAATTGCAAAATGCATATAATGATGCTGTACTTGAGTGACGAGATAGACGAATCGAATCAGCCATTTTGAGTAGTGTTTATTAGACGGGTTGAATTAGCCATTTTGAGTAGACTTTACAAATTAAAGTGACGTACATGTATAACAACCTCCAGTAATGGTTACCCGTCCACCAAGGAATTCAAACAACACATGTCAAGAGTCTTGTACTTGACATGTCATTATTTTAGTAGATCTATACAACACATGTCAAGTGTCTTGTACTTGACATGTCACTATTTTAGTAGATCTATACAACACATGTCAAGTATCTTGTACTTGACATGTCATTATTTTAGTAGATCTATACAACACATGTCAAGTGTCTTGTACTTGACATGTCATTATTTTAGTAGATCTATACAACACATGTCAAGTATCTTGTACTTGACATGTCATTATTTTAGCAGATCTATACAACACATGTCAAGTGTCTTGTACTTGACATGTCATTATTTTAGTAGATCTATACAACACATGTCAAGTGTCTTGTACTTGACATATAATGATTTTAGTAGATCTATACAACACATGTCAAGTGTCTTGTACTTGACATGTCAAGATTTTAGTAGATCTATACAACACATGTCAAGAGTCTTGTACTTGACATGTCATTATTTTAGCAGATCTATACAACACATGTCAAGAGTCTTGTACTGGACATGTCATGATTTTAGTAGATCTATACAACACATGTCAAGTGTCTTGTACTTGACATGTCATGAATTTAATAGATCTATACAACACATGTCAAGAGTCTTGTACTTGACATGTCATGATTTTAGTAGATCTATACAACACATGTCAAAGGTCTTGTACTTGACATGTCATGATTTTAGTAGATCTATACAACACATGTCAAGTGTCTTGTACTTGACATGTCATTATTTTAGTAGATCTATACAACACATGTCAAGTGTCTTGTACTTGACATGTCATTATTTTAGCAGATCTATGCAACACATGTCAAGAGTCTTGTACTTGACATGTCATTATTTTAGTAGATCTATACAACACATGTCAAGTGTCTTGTACTTGACATGTCATTATTTTAGTAGATCTATACAACACATGTCAAGTGTCTTGTACTTGACATGTCATTATTTTAGTAGATCTATACAACACATGTCAAGAGTCTTGTACTTGACATGTCATTATTTTAGCAGATCTATACAACACATGTCAAGTGTCTTGTACTTGACATGTCATTATTTTAGTAGATCTATACAACACATGTCAAGAGTCTTGTACTTGACATGTCATTATTTTAGCAGATCTATACAACACATGTCAAGTGTCTTGTACTTGACATGTCATTATTTTAGTAGATCTATACAACACATGTCAAGTGTCTTGTACTTGACATGTCATTATTTTAGCAGATTTATACAACACATGTCAAGTGTCTTGTACTGGACATGTCATGATTTTAGTAGATCTATACAACACATGTCAAGTGTCTTGTACTGGACATGTCATTATTTTAGCAGATTTATACAACACATGTCAAGTGTCTTGTACTGGACATGTCATTATTTTAGCAGATTTATACAACACATGTCAAGTGTCTTGTACTGGACATGTCATTATTTTAGCAGATTTATACAACACATGTCAAGTGTCTTGTACTTGACATGTCATTATTTTAGTAGATCTATACAACACATGTCAAGTGTCTTGTACTTGACATGTCATTATTTTAGCAGATCTATACAACACATGTCAAGTGTCTTGTACTTGACATATAATGATTTTAGTAGATCTATACAACACATGTCAAGCGTCTTGTACTTGACATGTCATGATTTTAGTAGATCTATACAACACATGTCAAGAGTCTTGTACTTGACATGTCATTATTTTAGCAGATCTATACAACACATGTCAAGAGTCTTGTACTGGACATGTCATGATTTTAGTAGATCTATACAACACATGTCAAGTGTCTTGTACTTGACATGTCATGATTTTAGTAGATCTATACAACACATGTCAAAGGTCTTGTACTTGACATGTCATGATTTTAGTAGATCTATACAACACATGTCAAGTGTCTTGTACTTGACATGTCATGATTTTAGTAGATCTATACAACACATGTCAAGTGTCTTGTACTTGACATGTCATGATTTTAGTAGATCTATACAACACATGTCAAGTGTCTTGTACTTGACATGTCATTATTTTAGTAGATCTATACAACACATGTCAAGTGTCTTGTACTTGACATGTCATTATTTTAGTAGATCTATACAACACATGTCAAGTGTCTTGTACTTGACATGTCATTATTTTAGTAGATCTATACAACACATGTCAAGTGTCTTGTACTTGACATGTCATTATTTTAGTAGATCTATACAACACATGTCAAGAGTCTTGTACTTGACATGTCATTATTTTAGCAGATCTATACAACACATGTCAAGTGTCTTGTACTTGACATGTCATTATTTTAGTAGATCTATACAACACATGTCAAGAGTCTTGTACTTGACATGTCACTATTTTAGCAGATCTATACAACACATGTCAAGTGTCTTGTACTTGACATGTCATTATTTTAGTAGATCTATACAACACATGTCAAGTGTCTTGTACTTGACATGTCATTATTTTAGCAGATTTATACAACACATGTCAAGTGTCTTGTACTGGACATGTCATGATTTTAGTAGATCTATACAACACATGTCAAGTGTCTTGTACTGGACATGTCATTATTTTAGCAGATTTATACAACACATGTCAAGTGTCTTGTACTGGACATGTCATTATTTTAGCAGATTTATACAACACATGTCAAGTGTCTTGTACTGGACATGTCATTATTTTAGCAGATTTATACAACACATGTCAAGTGTCTTGTACTGGACATGTCATGATTTTAGTAGATCTATACAACACATGTCAAGAGTCTTGTACTTGACATGTCATGATTTTAGTAGATCTATACAACACATGTCAAGTGTCTTGTACTGGACATGTCATTATTTTAGCAGATTTATACAACACATGTCAAGTGTCTTGTACTGGACATGTCATGATTTTAGTAGATCTATACAACACATGTCAAGAGTCTTGTACTGGACATGTCATGATTTTAGTAGATCTATACAACACATGTCAAGTGTCTTGTACTGGACATGTCATTATTTTAGCAGATTTATACAACACATGTCAAGTGTCTTGTACTGGACATGTCATTATTTTAGCAGATTTATACAACACATGTCAAGTGTCTTGTACTGGACATGTCATTATTTTAGCAGATTTATACAACACATGTCAAGTGTCTTGTACTTGACATGTCATTATTTTAGTAGATCTATACAACACATGTCAAGTGTCTTGTACTTGACATGTCATTATTTTAGCAGATCTATACAACACATGTCAAGTGTCTTGTACTTGACATGTCATTATTTTAGTAGATCTATACAACACATGTCAAGTGTCTTGTACTTGACATATCATTATTTTAGCAGATCTATACAACACATGTCAAGTGTCTTGTACATGACATGTCATGATTTTAGTAGATCTATACAACACATGTCAAGAGTCTTGTACTTGACATGTCATGATTTTAGTAGATCTATACAACACATGTCAAGTGTCTTGTACTTGACATGTCATGATTTAGCAGATCTATACAACACATGTCAAGTGTCTTGTACTTGACATGTCATTATTTTAGTAGATCTATACAACACATGTCAAGTGTCTTGTACTGGACATGTCATGATTTTAGTAGATCTATACAACACATGTCAAGAGTCTTGTACTTGACATGTCATGATTTTAGTAGATCTATACAACACATGTCAAGTGTCTTGTACTGGACATGTCATTATTTTAGCAGATTTATACAACACATGTCAAGTGTCTTGTACTGGACATGTCATGATTTTAGTAGATCTATACAACACATGTCAAGAGTCTTGTACTGAACATGTCATGATTTTAGTAGATCTATACAACACATGTCAAGTGTCTTGTACTGGACATGTCATTATTTTAGCAGATTTATACAACACATGTCAAGTGTCTTGTACTGGACATGTCATTATTTTAGCAGATTTATACAACACATGTCAAGTGTCTTGTACTGGACATGTCATGATTTTAGTAGATCTATACAACACATGTCAAGAGTCTTGTACTGGACATGTCATGATTTTAGTAGATCTATACAACACATGTCAAGTGTCTTGTACTTGACATGTCATTATTTTAGTAGATCTATACAACACATGTCAAGTGTCTTGTACTTGACATGTCATTATTTTAGCAGATCTATACAACACATGTCAAGTGTCTTGTACTTGACATATCATTATTTTAGCAGATCTATACAACACATGTCAAGTGTCTTGTACATGACATGTCATGATTTTAGTAGATCTATACAACACATGTCAAGAGTCTTGTACTTGACATGTCATGATTTTAGTAGATCTATACAACACATGTCAAGTGTCTTGTACTTGACATATCATTATTTTAGCAGATCTATACAACACATGTCAAGTGTCTTGTACATGACATGTCATGATTTTAGTAGATCTATACAACACATGTCAAGAGTCTTGTACTTGACATGTCATGATTTTAGTAGATCTATACAACACATGTCAAGTGTCTTGTACTTGACATGTCATGATTTAGCAGATCTATACAACACATGTCAAGTGTCTTGTACTTGACATGTCATTATTTTAGTAGATCTATACAACACATGTCAAGAGTCTTGTACTTGACATGTCATGATTTTAGCAGATCTATACAAAACATGTCAAGTGTCTTGTACTTGACATGTCATGATTTTAGTAGATCTATACAACACATGTCAAGTGTCTTGTACTTGACATGTCATGATTTTAGTAGATCTATACAACACATGTCAAGTATCTTGTACTTGACATGTCATGATTTTAGTAGATCTATACAACACATGTCAAGTGTCTTGTACTTGACATGTCATGATTTTAGTAGATCTATACAACACATGTTGTGTCTTGTACTTGACATGTCATTATTTTAGTAGATCTATACAACACATGTCAAGTGTCTTGTACTTGACATGTCATGATTTTAGTAGATCTATACAACACATGTCAAGTGTCTTGTACTTGACATGTCATGATTTTAGTAGATCTATACAACACATGTCAAGTGTCTTGTACATGACATGTCATGATTTTAGTAGATCTATACAACACATGTCAAGAGTCTTGTACTTGACATGTCATGATTTTAGTAGATCTATACAACACATGTCAAGTGTCTTGTACTTGACATGTCATGATTTTAGTAGAGCTACACAACACATGTCAAGTGTCTTGTACTTGACATGTCATGATTTTAGTAGAGCTATACAACACATGTCAAGTGTCTTGTACTTGACATGTCATGATTTTAGTAGATCTATACAACACATGTCAAGTGTCTTGTACTTGACATGTCATTATTTTAGCAGATCTATACAACACATGTCAAGTGTCTTGTACTTGACATGTCATGATTTTAGTAGACCTATACAACACATGTCAAGTGTCTTGTACTTGACATATCATTATTTTAGCAGATCTATACAACACATGTCAAGTGTCTTGTACATGACATGTCATGATTTTAGTAGATCTATACAACACATGTCAAGAGTCTTGTACTTGACATGTCATGATTTTAGTAGATCTATACAACACATGTCAAGTGTCTTGTACTTGACATGTCATGATTTAGCAGATCTATACAACACATGTCAAGTGTCTTGTACTTGACATGTCATTATTTTAGTAGATCTATACAACACATGTCAAGTGTCTTGTACTGGACATGTCATGATTTTAGTAGATCTATACAACACATGTCAAGAGTCTTGTACTTGACATGTCATGATTTTAGTAGATCTATACAACACATGTCAAGTGTCTTGTACTGGACATGTCATTATTTTAGCAGATTTATACAACACATGTCAAGTGTCTTGTACTGGACATGTCATGATTTTAGTAGATCTATACAACACATGTCAAGAGTCTTGTACTGGACATGTCATTATTTTAGCAGATTTATACAACACATGTCAAGTGTCTTGTACTGGACATGTCATTATTTTAGCAGATTTATACAACACATGTCAAGTGTCTTGTACTGGACATGTCATGATTTTAGTAGATCTATACAACACATGTCAAGAGTCTTGTACTGGACATGTCATGATTTTAGTAGATCTATACAACACATGTCAAGTGTCTTGTACTTGACATGTCATTATTTTAGTAGATCTATACAACACATGTCAAGTGTCTTGTACTTGACATGTCATTATTTTAGCAGATCTATACAACACATGTCAAGTGTCTTGTACTTGACATGTCATTATTTTAGTAGATCTATACAACACATGTCAAGTGTCTTGTACTTGACATATCATTATTTTAGCAGATCTATACAACACATGTCAAGTGTCTTGTACATGACATGTCATGATTTTAGTAGATCTATACAACACATGTCAAGAGTCTTGTACTTGACATGTCATGATTTTAGTAGATCTATACAACACATGTCAAGTGTCTTGTACTTGACATGTCATGATTTAGTAGATCTATACAACACATGTCAAGTGTCTTGTACTTGACATGTCATGATTTAGCAGATCTATACAACACATGTCAAGTGTCTTGTACTTGACATGTCATTATTTTAGTAGATCTATACAACACATGTCAAGAGTCTTGTACTTGACATGTCATGATTTTAGCAGATCTATACAAAACATGTCAAGTGTCTTGTACTTGACATGTCATGATTTTAGTAGATCTATACAACACATGTCAAGTGTCTTGTACTTGACATGTCATGATTTTAGTAGATCTATACAACACATGTCAAGTATCTTGTACTTGACATGTCATGATTTTAGTAGATCTATACAACACATGTCAAGTGTCTTGTACTTGACATGTCATGATTTTAGTAGATCTATACAACACATGTTGTGTCTTGTACTTGACATGTCATTATTTTAGTAGATCTATACAACACATGTCAAGTGTCTTGTACTTGACATGTCATGATTTTAGTAGATCTATACAACACATGTCAAGTGTCTTGTACTTGACATGTCATGATTTTAGTAGATCTATACAACACATGTCAAGTGTCTTGTACATGACATGTCATGATTTTAGTAGATCTATACAACACATGTCAAGAGTCTTGTACTTGACATGTCATGATTTTAGTAGATCTATACAACACATGTCAAGTGTCTTGTACTTGACATGTCATGATTTTAGTAGAGCTACACAACACATGTCAAGTGTCTTGTACTTGACATGTCATGATTTTAGTAGAGCTATACAACACATGTCAAGTGTCTTGTACTTGACATGTCATGATTTTAGATCTATACAACACATGTCAAGTGTCTTGTACTTGACATGTCATTATTTTAGCAGATCTATACAACACATGTCAAGTGTCTTGTACTTGACATGTCATGATTTTAGTAGACCTATACAACACATGTCAAGTGTCTTGTACTTGACATGTCATGATTTTAGTAGATCTATACAACACATGTCAAGTGTCTTGTACTTGACATGTCATGATTTTAGTAGATCTATACAACACATGTCAAGTGTCTTGTACTTGACATGTCATGATTTTAGTAGATCTATACAACACATGTCAAGTGTCTTGTACTTGACATGTCATGATTTTAGTAGATCTATACAACACATGTCAAGTGTCTTGTACTTGACATGTCATGATTTTAGTAGATCTATACAACACATGTCAAGTGTCTTGTACTTGACATGTCATGATTTTAGTAGATCTATACAACACATGTCAAGTGTCTTGTACTTGACATGTCATGATTTTAGTAGATCTATACAACACATGTCAAGTGTCTTGTACTTGACATGTCATGATTTTAGTAGATCTATACAACACATGTCAAGTGTCTTGTACTTGACATGTCATGATTTTAGTAGATCTATACAACACATGTCAAGTGTCTTGTACTTGACATGTCATGATTTTAGTAGATCTATACAACACATGTCAAGTGTCTTGTACTTGACATGTCATGATTTTAGTAGATCTATACAACACATGTCAAGTGTCTTGTACTTGACATGTCATGATTTTAGTAGATCTATACAACACATGTCAAGTGTCTTGTACTTGACATGTCATGATTTTAGTAGATTTATACAACACATGTCAAGTGTCTTGTACTTGACATGTCATGATTTTAGCAGATCTATACAACACATGTCAAGTGTCTTGTACTTGACATGTCATGATTTTAGCAGATCTATACAACACATGTCAAGAGTCTTGTACTTGACATGTCATGATTTTAGTAGATCTATACAACACATGTCAAGTGTCTTGTACTTGACATGTCATGATTTTAGCAGATCTATACAACACATGTCAAGAGTCTTGTACTTGACATGTCATGATTTTAGTAGATCTATACAACACATGTCAAGTGTCTTGTACTTGACATGTCATGATTTTAGCAGATCTATACAACACATGTCAAGAGTCTTGTACTTGACATGTCATGATTTTAGTAGATCTATACAACACATGTCAAGTGTCTTGTACTTGACATGTCATGATTTTAGCAGATCTATACAACACATGTCAAGAGTCTTGTACTTGACATGTCATGATTTTAGTAGATCTATACAACACATGTCAAGTGTCTTGTACTTGACATGTCAAGATTTTAGTAGATCTATACAACACATGTCAAGTGTCTTGTACTTGACATGTCATTATTTAAGTAGATTTATACAACACATGTCAAGTGTCTTGTACTGGACATGTCATGATTTTAGTAGATCTATACAACACATGTCAAGAGTCTTGTACTTGACATGTCATGATTTTAGTAGATCTATATAACACATGTCAAGTGTCTTGTACTTGACATGTCATGATTTTAGTAGATCTATACAACACATGTCAAGTGTCTTGTACTTGACATGTCATTATTTAAGTAGATTTATACAACACATGTCAAGTGTCTTGTACTGGACATGTCATGATTTTAGTAGATCTATACAACACATGTCAAGAGTCTTGTACTTGACATGTCATGATTTTAGTAGATCTATACAACACATGTCAAGTATCTTGTACTTGACATGTCATGATTTTAGTAGATCTATACAACACATGTCAAGTGTCTTGTACTTGACATGTCATGATTTTAGTAGATCTATACAACACATGTCAAGTGTCTTGTACTTGACATGTCATGATTTTAGTAGATCTATACAACACATGTCAAGTATCTTGTACTTGACATGTCATTATTTTAGTAGATCTATACAACACATGTCAAGTGTCTTGTACTTGACATGTCATGATTTTAGTAGATCTATACAACACATGTCAAGTGTCTTGTACTTGACATGTCATGATTTTAGTAGATTTATACAACACATGTCAAGTGTCTTGTACTTGACATGTCATGATTTTAGCAGATCTATACAACACATGTCAAGAGTCTTGTACTTGACATGTCATGATTTTAGTAGATCTATACAACACATGTCAAGTGTCTTGTACTTGACATGTCATGATTTTAGCAGATCTATACAACACATGTCAAGAGTCTTGTACTTGACATGTCATGATTTTAGTAGATCTATACAACACATGTCAAGTGTCTTGTACTTGACATGTCATGATTTTAGCAGATCTATACAACACATGTCAAGAGTCTTGTACTTGACATGTCATGATTTTAGTAGATCTATACAACACATGTCAAGTGTCTTGTACTTGACATGTCATGATTTTAGCAGATCTATACAACACATGTCAAGAGTCTTGTACTTGACATGTCATGATTTTAGTAGATCTATACAACACATGTCAAGTGTCTTGTACTTGACATGTCATGATTTTAGCAGATCTATACAACACATGTCAAGAGTCTTGTACTTGACATGTCATGATTTTAGTAGATCTATACAACACATGTCAAGTGTCTTGTACTTGACATGTCATGATTTTAGCAGATCTATACAACACATGTCAAGAGTCTTGTACTTGACATGTCATGATTTTAGTAGATCTATACAACACATGTCAAGTGTCTTGTACTTGACATGTCATGATTTTAGTAGATCTATACAACACATGTCAAGTGTCTTGTACTTGACATGTCATTATTTAAGTAGATTTATACAACACATGTCAAGTGTCTTGTACTGGACATGTCATGATTTTAGTAGATCTATACAACACATGTCAAGAGTCTTGTACTTGACATGTCATGATTTTAGTAGATCTATACAACACATGTCAAGTGTCTTGTACTTGACATGTCATGATTTTAGTAGATCTATACAACACATGTCAAGTGTCTTGTACTTGACATGTCATTATTTAAGTAGATTTATACAACACATGTCAAGTGTCTTGTACTGGACATGTCATGATTTTAGTAGATCTATACAACACATGTCAAGAGTCTTGTACTTGACATGTCATGATTTTAGTAGATCTATACAACACATGTCAAGTATCTTGTACTTGACATGTCATTATTTTAGTAGATCTATACAACACATGTCAAGTGTCTTGTACTTGACATGTCATGATTTTAGTAGATCTATACAACACATGTCAAGTGTCTTGTACTTGACATGTCATGATTTTAGTAGATTTATACAACACATGTCAAGTGTCTTGTACTTGACATGTCATTATTTTAGTAGATCTATACAACACATGTCAAGTGTCTTGTACTTGACATGTCATGATTTTAGTAGATCTATACAACACATGTCAAGTGTCTTGTACTTGACATGTCATTATTTTAGTAGATCTATACAACACATGTCAAGTGTCTTGTACTTGACATGTCATGATTTTAGTAGATCTATACAACACATGTCAAGTGTCTTGTACTTGACATGTCATTATTTTAGTAGATCTATACAACACATGTCAAGTGTCTTGTACTTGACATGTCATTATTTTAGTAGATCTATACAACACATGTCAAGTGTCTTGTACTTGACATGTCATGATTTTAGCAGATCTATACAACTAAAACAGTCAGCAGTCTTTGATCAGGTGACAACATTATCGTATGATGGACAATCTAGCTATAAAGTTTGAAGTGAATTGCTTGTACGAGATATACATGTTTGTCTGAAACAGAATTTGACAGAAGCAAAATGGCCACCAGTCAGCCATCTTGAGTCAAATTTACAAAACAAAATGACATGCAATGGTTTAACCTTCCACTAATTTTGGAGAAAAACCGGAAGAAAAACAGACAACACATGTCAGAAGTGAATTTAGTGCTTTTTTATGACTGAAATGGCAGACAGTCGGCCGTCTTTGACCAAATCAAGAAATCATATCACGTATGTACGAGGATTAAAAGAATTGATCTATGGGTGTCTGAGTTACAGTTCCGGACACATCCATGCACACACAGAGACTGTTAAAACTCTATTAAATCCTGTCTGTTTTTTGGATTTGTTTCGAACAAATAAAAGTAGTTCAACATTGTAAATCATCGCAGTGCCTCTGAAATGAAGGTCACTTGCACTTTGGATTCAAATGGCAACATAGAAGACTGTCAATCATCGCTTCTGTACATAATCACATGTAACGATGAACATAATGGAATAAATAAACTATAATAATGATTTCGTAAACAAAATAAAAGCCGACCGGAAGTAAATTGCGGACAGTCACAAATAACGAAAGGAATTTCATTTTGTTGTACCAGTAATACTGAATACGTAATGATAAAGCTATCAGAATAAAACACACCACTCCCCACTGTTATTTTAAATAGACAACATCCAACAGAATGTGTTAACAGAAAGTGTATAACATCTGTGACGAGCAGTCTGTCTAAGCTTCAACTGAAAAACTTGTGATCCGATGAAAGGAAAGGTACACAGATTGCACATAAAATGTCAGAAGGAGGCCAGGGTCAGAGCAAATTCTTAACAAATTAAGAACTAAAGGTTGAATGAGCCGCATTTCTCAATACGATATTGGTAACAATAGCACCAATAGGCTGCATGGTGCGAGGAATAAACAAAGACTAATCCATATTTGTTTTTATCTAAACAGCGTATACTGAGCAAGCTGTAACAATTTCACCAATTGAAGTAGTTAAGGATGTCATTTCCTGACAATTTGTGTCAATTTTCACAAAAAAGGATTTTCAATCCTTTTCAAATGGAGTTGTTTTTTGTTATGGGATCATTCTTGTCAAACTCATCATCGCTATTCGAACGGGTAATCGGTTTAAACGTCTGGGGGAATTTAATTTGTCTTTTTGTCAAACCAAGGGCTTATAAAGATATGAAAACTGTAATATTACTTCAGAAGGGATTATTATTTAATATTTCATGCCTTTGCCGGTGCAAGGCTGCACAGTATATATTTTGGTACTTGATATTTTGACTGCCAATTGCATAGCACCAAAAAAAGTTGGTGCAAATGTTTATCAATTTTGTCTGATTTCTGCATTAATTTTAGATTAAACCGTAGCTGGTCTTCGTTCACTCATACTAGCTAGTATTTAGAAGAAAAATATATGAAAATTTAAAAATAAAATATCCGACTAAATACAATATACTTTTGTGAAATTCATCATTTCCAGAATCAAAATCTGTTGAATTTAATCTATTTGTTTTTTTAATTTAAGTTAACTACAATATTACATCAGATTATATTACTCTATAATGTTATGAATCCTACAAAAAAAACAAATTGTCCAAATATGCTAGCAATTTCCATCTTTTTAATTTCAGGCAAAATTGAATTTTGGGTGAAAAGCGAAAACCCAAAGTTTGTCAAAATAAATTGACTATCATCATACAAATGTATATATTTTAATCCTGTTATACAAGTCTGGCGGAATTTAATTTGTTTTTTGCCAAACCCTGGCTTATGCACATGCACATATGAAAATTGTAATATTACCTCAGATCGGCTTATTATTTAATATTATGTGACTTCTGCTAGGCAACAGAGTCAGCTTTTCAGCCTTTGATTTTTTAGCTGATATCAAAAATATTTTTCAGCAAATATTCTCAGATTTCCTGTACCTTTATTTTGTCATTGTTACTGTAAATGCATTAATTATTCACTGGGTTTTAATTTCGCTATTTTCGCTGATAAGTAAAATCTGCTAAATTAAATCTACGTGAACATAAAATAACATTAAAACTGATTGTTTTTTTGACAACTTTGTTAAATTAAAACACAGTGAACATGCTCAAAACATCAAAATAGTGAAATTAAATGTCAGTGAAAATAAATGACAGTAAATTATATATCACTGAATTTATTAACAAAAATAGAAAAAAAAGGAAGCAGATTCATTTTTAGTTTATTGTTTTTTTTTTAATTTGCATCACCTGAGTTTCTGAATTATTCAAGCAATAATTTTGATATAGGTTTAGAATTGGGGAAGTGTTCATTCTACTTTTTGAAAATATTTCATTTTTAGTTTATTGTTTTTTTTTTAATTTGCATCACCTGAGTTTCTGAATTATTCAAGCAATAATTTTGATATAGTTTTAGAATTGGGGAAGTGTTCATTCTACTTTTTGAAAATATTTTAGTGTAGATTACGTTTGTTTTTCTGTATTGAGAAAAATAAATGCTTTTACAGATATGTTTAGCCAAAATTGTCACCTTCAGAGCGATCTGCTTTTTGGGTGAAATCTGAATTGATAGTGTTTTTTCATGCATTTATCGACCCCAGGCCATGTTGCTTGTGAACTTTGGAAAGTTGTAAGTGCAACAAAAATACAAATGTTTCCACACAAAAACGAAACCTTTGTTTTCGATCTTCACCTAATACATAATACAAACAATGCACACAACAAGATGTTAATAATAATTTCCCCAACAATTCAACTCTGTGTCGTATTTACCAACATGATACGACCACTTAAAGGACTGGTACATTTCTATACATTTTGTTATCCTTTCTATGAAATTGTTTGACCAATTCTCATCTCACGTCTTTTTAAAAAATGTATGAAAAATATTTTGTGAAACGTGACTTGATTGGGATAAGTTTTAATTTGACCAGCTCGCCTGGAACATGGAGGTAAAAAGAGAAGGAGTCACAGCCAAGCTTAGATCAAAGGTACCAGGATGGTCGCCGCTGTTTGTACATAGATCAAGAAGTTTATTTGCCGAACGGATCAAAGAGGACAGTTTCCTCCTAGCGCAGTAAGGATTACCGTGAATTAGCATACGACGGACGCCTTCGGCAGCACTGTGATTTTCGTGACAATTCTGTCAAATTCTTATAAACAAATATGGCGACGATCGATAACGCATACGAGTTTGACTACGATGTCCTTCAATTCAGAAGACGTAAACGAAATCGAGGAGCATATTACAGATGAAAATTGTTTTCCATATGCTGTGAACAAAATGATTGCTCGAAAACAAAAAATGCAGTGAATTTCTTGTTGACGCACTGCCGTAGGAAGTAGGACATACAAGGGATATAAACTTCAAAAAGCGTCATTTCAAACCTCAAAATTCAGTCTCTGGTACAAAGCGGTGCGGTCCATGCCATGCACCATTGCAAAGATCATTAAACAAGCTTTATTGTGGACTAAAAACAGTACTAGCAAGGTTTCGAAACATTACAATATTGCTGATTCAAAAATACAACGGAAAATGTGCTGAAAAACGAAAAATTACATAAACTTAACAAGAAATTCTCTGATTTTCAAAATTCCAACTTTCCCGTTCTCACAAACACGATTCCTCTACGTATAAAAGATCTGCGCATGCTTTATGTCCTTTGACATTTACTGCGACACCGTAAAACAAGACTTTGGAATATGTACTGTGCGCAGCAACACATGAGAGTAAAAGACGCGTCGGCGACGATCCTGGGGTGAAAGGACGATTAGACAAAGGGAATTATAGGATTAAACATGTCTAAAACAAAAGAAGTTTAGGAGGATTATTTTGGCTGTGACTCCTTCCATTTTTACCTCCATGCCTGGAACAACTTATTTTGGGTGTACAGCACTGATGTTATCTTCAAATATATCAAACTATCACTATTTTGTATGAAACCCTACGTGGACAGTGGAACTCCCAGATGGTACAGCACCCTGTCGTGAAAGACAATGGAATTATAACACATTTCTGAGCTGAGCATAAAGGACTGATGACATCAAATTCTCTTCTAATGTGTACATTCTATTGTCTTCCTAAACATGGTGTTAATCTGTCTATTGTCCATGGTCAGATGCTTCATGGGAGTACCACAATGCACAAAGAAATTCTTTTAACAAAATATCCAATAGTTCTAGATCTAAAAATTTATTTTCCAATTTTTCCTTCTATTACATACTATCAGAAAATATTTTTTTAATATATGGTTGCTATAAATGTTTCTGATTTTATATTTTAAGTGTTAGCGACAACTTAATACCACTGAACTCACTGCCAGTATACGATGCAAATAAATTTCTTTCTTCATTCGTAAATAAATTGTTATTTTTGCTATTTGTACTTCTCAGGGTGAGATATATCGCCATTTTACAAATAAAAGTAAAAACAAACAATTATTAAAAAGCTGTATGGAGAACTGGAATTTTTCTGCACCAATCACATTTCAAGTTGTCATCTTTCGTCGAATACAGACGAGAAAGATTGCCAATTAAAGGAGCACCTCCAGTTAAGCTTAATCTCACAACAAATTTACTTTCTGGATTAAAAATAATGGATAACAAAAGATAGATTAGCATTGTAAACAACATAAACAATAGTGTCCCATGATTCTTTTATGCAATCCCTGGGCTTGGAAGTTTCCACTTTAAGACAATAGTCATGTATATCATTAGTGTCGTGCCAAACATACAACTGTGTGCAGAAACCTAACTGGACTGAAAATTAACGCTTGATGACAAAGAATTTACAGAATCCATATTGACCATCAAATAAAAGATCTAAATTGGTTGAATGAAAAAAAAACAAATATCCCTGTCTTATTTTGCTCATCGTATCTGTATATGGAACCATAAGCCTTCACATATTTCATGGTACCAATTCCGTGATGGGTACGAAATTTAACTAATTCACACTTCTAGCACTAGCTATTAAAAAACCTACATATAGGGTTTATTGGTATTATTTGTCAGCAAAAACGTCCAATAATTGTCACCGAAACTTGTTTATACTTGTTTGTTTTTTTAGGAGTTAATATTGCAGAAAAAGCAGAAATATTTATGCGGTAGAGTAAAAGAAGAGAATAAGGAGCTGGGTACAGATAATTACAGAAGAGGTGTTTGTTTGCCCCACATAGCAGTCACCTTTGATTCATCCAGCCATTTAATTTTATCCCACATAGCAGTCACCTTTGATTCATCCAGCCATTTAATTTTATCCCACATAGTAGTAATGTGATTTACAGTATCAAGACGATTATGGAAAACATGTGAATTCCAATAGTCAGGGATGGCATACGATCAAACACGGATGAAATGTGACAGTACATCATGTGACACACATTTCCACCTTATCTGAAAATTTCTGAAGGAAAAGAAATTTGATGGGAAATCTTGAAAATTCAAGAATTCATAAATTGTACAAGTCTTAATTATGGTATTAGGAGAATCCCCCCTGGGGACAATTCCCCCCCCCCACAACTGTCCCCGCAGGACAAATGCCCCCCCCCCCCACACACACAATTATTATTTGTTATTTTTTGCAGTGATTTTGACTATTACCGGTCGTCGGCAAACAATTGATTACGTGAATTTATAATAAGTTGACAACAAGATGAATTGTCGGGGGGGGGGGGGGTCCTAGCTCCCTTAATAATAGTTCATCCACATTATTCACAGTAATGTTCAGTTTTAAAAAAAAATTGCTGATTTTCAGATGGTATTTGATATCCCTATCAACTCTTACAACTGGCTTCTGCAATCCAAAACTGATTGTAATCTAAAGCATGGATTGCCATGGAAACCATACAAGAAGACAGACACACAGACCCCCGTCCACCACAAGAAAACATAATGATTTGATAGCTTTCAAATCAGGTGTAACATGGGAAAACAGTCGTAAATCAACTTCAGAAAAGAAATGATGCATATTAATCAGTCTATTTGCATATCAAGTAAACTGAAACATTGCAAAATGAAAATACTACATAATTATATTTTTGTTTTGTTTAATATTTTTGCAAAAAAAAATAATTTTAAAAATAAAATTGAGATATCAAATATAGAAAATTAATCAACCCTGGCTAACCCATTGTTTAACAGGGGATGTGACCACCTGTGTCAGCTTTCATTTAAGCCTTTTTTAAAAGCTATAATAGTAGCATTCAGTTTTATGGTGACAGGTAACAATCATAATAACCAGGGAGGAAGAGAGCAGAATTTAATAAAAAAATCAACGATCAAATCAATGATACTAAAGTAAAGGGAGAAAAATCGAATATTAAAAAAATGGAGACAGCAGCCTTTCCCGACAATCCTCTTTGCTACAAGTACCATTTGTTTATGTTTTTTAAATGGAAAATAATTAGATTTTAACAGATTTTCATTTATTTAATAAATAAATTTTGCCTAAAGGCACGTATTTCAAAGTAGTGCACAAATAACAAGGTTAGTGTGTTACAGTTGTTGCCGTGGACTCCTATCAACCGGAACGCATCTCAAAAAAAACTAATTTGTATGATTATTTTTGTGATTATTAAACATTGGTCTGAGCTGATGATGTAATGTCAACTATTCAAAGATTTTTTTTTTTAATTTAAAAAAAAAAAAAAAAAAAAAAAAAAAATTAAGTAGAGGAAACACCAGCCAACAATAACTTGGTGGCAAATTACAGGGTTAAGAAACCAATAAAAAATGCCTTGACGATTCAAACTGAAATGAGGTGGCAAAACAAGATATTTTGATTCAATTTGTGAGTTAAATGAATGAATAAATAAATAGTAAATAAACAAGTAAATAAATAATGGAATAAAAAATAAAAAAACAAATAAATAAAAAATAAAAAAAAGTCAAATTTGAAGATATTTATTTCACTATTTTTCATTTTGTATACGGGTAATCTATTTTTATATTTTTTTCTTGTTTGCTATTATTTTGTAATTTTGTAGAATTTATTTCACAAGTAGTTGACAATGAAAACTAATCTGAGAAACAATAAGTGAAAAATGGGAAGAATTTTGAAAATAAAAAAACGGTGACTACGTACTGAAGTAAAGAACAATTTAATAACATTTCAATAAGCAAAATTAAAGCATTTTGTCTACAGTAACATTAGCATGTAAATTTGTCTTTCGTTTAATCTATAATTTATAACAATATAACAATTTATAATTTGTGTTTGATTTAATCTCTACAAAGGAATTCTATTATTTGGTGTATGTACACAGTGATATAAGTGACAGCGCCCTCGTACCTCAAATGATTGGCAAATTACAACACAGAGGGCAGTATAATTAAATATTCAGTGTAATTCAGTGTTTCCATGTGTCCATATACTGACCAATCACAACACATAATCTGGAATTCAGTGTTTCCATGTGACTATAAACTGACCAATCACAACACATAATCTGGAATTCAATGTTTCCACGTAAACATCTACTGACCAATCATTACACAAAACATTAAATTCAATAATGACCAAATCATATATAGGGGACAGGAAATAACATCACTCACCTTAGAAAATTGTGGAAATAAACTCAGTGCAAGTGGCAGAGCAAACGCAAATGACAGCGTGCAAACCGTAGCTTGTAGGGGAAGATGTACCTTAGGTCTTGTCTTCACAAAGTTAGTCCTAACAAGAACAAATTTTGAATTTGGTTGTTAGATAAACTTATTCTAGCTTTTAGAAAGTGATTGCTATACGGCAAAGAACAATTAGGAGAAACTGTAAAATGGTTTGTTTTTATACACAAGACAATTTTGAAAAATCGCAAACCATTCTTGCATCATAAACTCACAAGATGAAAGTAATGTAATGTGGAAAAGAAAAAAGGATATGAACGAATTGGAAGAAACACAAAAAATCTAAACACGAAAGCAATCAGAGATAGCAGATCCTCTGTAATCACTGGTTGAAAGTTTATATCTGCAATAGTGTTCCAGATATGATAGCTATTTTTAATGAGGTTACTTGACCGTATATGTTTATTAAATATGTTGATCAGATCTAGTGTGCAATGTCTTCAATATAACACTGTGTCATTTGTCTTCATCCGCAATAGTTCCCTGGTTACGTACGGACATATCAATGGATGCTTGTAACATTTTGACAGGGGGATAAAAATGAGACAAATTATTGAGAAAAACAAATAATTGAAAACAAATACCCAGCAAAAATGGGCCTTATGCATTTACCCCTAAGGGTCACACATCCTGGTACTTGTGCATGACCCCCTAAGGGTCACACATCCTGGTACTTATGCATGACCCCTGAAGGTCACACATCCTGGTACCTATGCATATGAGCCACATAAAGGTCACACATCCTGGAACCTATGCATGACCTCCTAAAGGTCACACATTGTGGTACATATGCATGACCCCCTTAAGGTCACACATCCTGGTACCTATGGATGACCCCTAAAGGTCACACATCCTGGTACCTATGCATGACCCCTCCAAAGGTCACACATCCTGGTACCTATGCATATCCACCTTGCATACCCTACACATTCTGGAATTTAATTTGGGTAATGTAGTCCTAAAATTATTTCTAAAATTGTATCTAAATTTGTGCCATAATGTTAAACATAAACAGCATTCTCACTTGAATGACATCTGTTTGCATTTTGGTGGGTTGGGGAGAGGGAATAAATTATAGTGAATCTTGGATGTTTGACCTTTTTAGAGGAATACCTCACCTTTCAAACAGTGTCATAATAATGGGTGGTAGTATGAGTATAGGAGCTGGTAATACTGCACGGGTCATGGCTGTTTCTTGTAAGGCCTAGGACGAAAACAATTCAAAATTGAAAGTAATTTACAGGTAAGAAGGTAAAGCTCAAGCACTGATTTGCTGTCATCGAGTAAAATGACAAATGAGGGGTCAGAAGGCAAAGGTCAAGTATGGAATGAGGTCAGAGAGTAAAGTTCAAGCACTGAATAGCAGTCATCAGGTAAAAATACAAATGAGAGGTCAGAGGACAACGGTCAAGTATGGAGGAGGTCACTGAGTAAAGTTCAAGCACTGAATAGCAGTCATCAGGTAAAAAGACAAATGAGGGGTCAGAAGGCAAAGGTCAAATACGGAATGAGGTCAGAGAGTAAAGGTCAAGTATGGAATGAGGATAAGTATGAAATTAGGTCAAGGAGTAAAGTTCAAGCACTGAGTATCAGTCATTGGGTAAAAGAACAGATGAGGGATCAGAAGGTAAAGGCCATGAAGTGATCAACATTTAACATTAATTTGTACTCACACGTTTTGCAGCAATTTTGGAGCATCCAACCACATTGCCGTCTTCATCGCTGACTTCAATTCCTTCTCCTAGTTCACTAATTCTCATTAATACAACATTGCACACACTAGCAGTCGCTAGAATAGATATGTAGAAAATACTTTAGATGGAAAGGACCTTGTGCATAACCCCTAAAGGTCACAGAGGTCAATATGTTGTCATCATTCACAAATTAAAAATGAAGTTAAAAGTTTTCTCATATTTTTCAAAACTTTTGATCAAGACCATTACCCAATTTAGAATGTTGACCAAAATTAACAAAATAATTATAAAAAAAATATACATTAAAATGTGCATATGTTGCACCAAAATTTGGCCAAGAAAAATTATTATTTTATTATAAGAGGTAGTTCATACAAAATTAAGGGTGGACCATTCAAAATTAGATGTGGACCATCCACAGAATTATTATTCTCTTCATCTGACTCACCAACTGCAGGGAAAGGCACAAACTTCTGTATTATCATCTTTGTTGCTGGACTAAACTTCTGTGCTTTGCCGACCAAGACAGTCAATCCCACCTGAATAATGATAGTTATTATACATCTGGCAATGAAAACAATATCTATGTATGACAACAGTGTTACAGAACGTCTTATTTGTACAGACACGAATCTAGTGAAATGTTCATGCTGGCATTTTGGTTATGACTACCGGTACAAGCTACAACCGGTACAATACATTATAATAACCTGATATATGAACTATTAAGCATCAGGAAAATAAAACAAGAAAAAATACATATCTCAAAAAATCTCTGATTATAAAAACTGACATTGTAGTCTTTATTTATCGATGATCTCTTGATGCGTACAATGTATTTGATGCGTAATTTTAGTTATTTTACAAAACCCAGTTATGTGTAAACATTTCACCATACATTTACATAACCTGACTGAATGAGAAACTAAATAGATTTAATTTGCATATTGGTTGAAGCTGTTTTACATAAGAAAGGGATTTGAATGAATTATTTGCACCAACTAGAACATACACATTTCCTTATTTCACAAAATTTATGAAAAAAAAATCTATTTCCCCAAAAGTTCAACTTAATCCACTGTAAGGAATAATCAAAAATGTTGAATTAACTATTTCTAAGCATTCAAGAGAATGCAATGGCTACAAATAAGCATTCAGTAGCTGTCCTGTGTTACAACTGCTTATCTGAGCTTAGTATGTGAATGCTTACATCCGGAAATTTAAAAGCAAATTTTAGTGTTTGAATGTTTACATCCTGAATGCTAATAGCAAATTTTAGTGTTCGAATACTTCTGAATGTTAATGCAAGGCTTAGCATGCAATTACTTCAGTCTAGGATACTAAAATAAGCCTTAGCATGTGAATAATTGAAATCTTCAGTGGATAAACAGGTGATCAATGATTGGACGTACTTACTGCTATGGAACATGCACTGGTAATAGCACCCAGATATCCTCCAAGAAATTTACTCATCGGGGTTGGCTATTTAAAAATAAAACAAAATAGGAAACTGTAAAATTGAAAGTTGAATTGTTGTCAAATATTGGTCTATACAGGTGCATTTCATTACATACGCCGTATAGTTTGACACTTTCGGGTGAAGAATTTGTCAAGCATGCATCTAGAAACAGGAAGTGAGCGCCATCTAGTGAAAAATCTCTAATTTATGCATAAAAAATGACAGTATCGGCTTGCAATATTGTTCTCAGAATTTACCAAAAATCAATGGCTTACCTTTGTTGCATTTCTATTTGAATAATTAACGCAGGCATTATGACTTTGATTCAACCACTGCAACAAAACATTTATTATTTTATTTTACATTTTGTACATTATACACTGTTTCAGTTTTAAATTAACAGTATTAACGTTCAGATATTATGGGTCACAAAATGTTCGCAAATAAACGAAAATTGCCGAGCATTTATGTAGCTTTAGGTGTGATCTCAGAACGTCAACAATTCCACTGAATCACTGAAACTGTTGTCCCCAATAAAAAACTTGATTTCAGCACAAAAATGGCTGAGATTCAGCCATCTTGAATCAGATCGTGAAACAAATTGATGTGCATATGTATAATATTATGTATGATGTATGTGTAAAGTTTGATTGTAATTGGTCCAGGCATGTCTAAGATACAGATCTGGACACACACACACACACGCACACACACACAAAGGTCAATCCATAAGTCTCTGTTTTCAGATGGCGTCTGAACAGGGACTAATTAATCAGTCATATTCTGATACATGTAACTTGCGAATGTTGTGAGTACTACCGTAATTCAGTCTATTATGTTTGGAGAAGGTGGGAGGGTTGAGAGGGTATTCTGTGTTGAGGGGACAAACTTGGATTTTTCGCAAGGCTAAAATTAACAAGTCATTGAAAATGACACAGTCCCTGTTAAATTCTCTTTGTGCTCGTCATATTAAAGCGGAGGGGTTGTCGCGAGCGTGTCCTTGAAACTTGAGTTCCAAGTGGCGTATACAACAGATTGTTTATTTACATCAAAACACGTGTTTCGTGTCATAGTAATATGGCCAAAATAAAAACAGCCGTTATTCAGCCATCTTTGATCTGATTATGAAACACACTGATATGTATGATGTATGTGCCAAATACGAATGAAAATGGTACATAAATTGTGGAAATATAGTAGTAAGGCCAAAAAGTCAGATGGCTGTCAATCGGCCATCCTTGACCAGATTTTGAAACAAATTGTCATGAACATGCATCTTAACATGTATAAAGTACATGTATGAGCCAGATTTGAATGAAAACTGACAGAGCACGTCCAAGATACCGCATAAAAAAACAAAAACAAGAAGCCTGCCAGTCGACCATCTTTGATCCAATTGCGAAATAAATCGTCATGGACATGTATCCTAACATGTATAATATATGAACCAAGTTTGAATGACAACTGACAAAGCATGTCCAAAATACAACATTTTCAAAAAACAAGATGGCTGCCAGTCGGCCATTTTGAATCGAATCGCTAAACCACTGCACGCGTATATGTCCCACATAAGGTACTAGGCACATGCAAAGAATGAACGGAATCGGTCCACAGGATTCTGAAATATGACGTTGGATAGACTGACGCACGGACAGACGGACACACGGACGCACGGAGACCGAATTATAAGTCCCTGTTTTCAGACTTCGTCCGGGGACTAATAAACCTTCTAGAAGATATATACTGTAAAACTTAGTATTTTCATTGGCATTTTGATGTTTTAAGTTTACAAACCTAGCATTTTTACTATTTAATTTAGCAAATTTTAGTTAACAAAATTAAAAACCAGATAATAATTAAAGTGACAATGCATGTAAAAAATATCTCACCTGCCAAAATACAGTTGCCTTGAGAGTAAGATTTGGAAGAAGTAAACCAACTACAATTGGAGCACCAAATGGGACAAAACCTGTGAAATAAAAAAAAAATAAAAATATGGGTTGTGTCAGTTTGTAAACTCCTATGGCAAACCAGTGTTATATTGTGCAGGGAGATGTATTCACTGGGCATTTTATTTTTAGCAGATTGAATGCAGAATTTGTGTATCGTCAAATATTCTAGAAAAAATAAAATTACCACTGTCCCATTTTTGAAAAACTATTTCACCAGAAACATTGTTTTTTTGTGAGGCTCTGTAAGCAAAAATAATATCTACCTATACAGTACTGGAGAATAAAAAGATGACTTACCCGACATTCTAAAAGGCATTAATATTTTCTCACCAGTGTCCGGATGAATAATAGCCTATAAAAACAAAGTAGACATATCCATCACCACATGGGGGCACTGCTGTGCAATATTTACGCTTCATACTCCACTGAAAACTAGAGTCAGTGAATGTTCCTAAAACCATTAATCAAAGTGTCTCTGCAAATTATGCATCTAATCACGTCCCTAATAATTTTCATAATATTAATATTCAATTGTAAAAATTTATCATGAAGGAAGAAGAAACCTGACCTGAAAATTAAAAGATTTTCTGAAATACCAGTAATTTAAAGTTCAGCTAACTACAAACAAAACAAAGTTCACATTTTGCTTGGTTTGAACAAGAGTTTCAAGTAGGTCAAAGTTCATCATCAGTTGTGTCACCTTCCAAAGTTCAAAAGTCAGCTACATGTACATGCACTGTCCTTTATCTGACATATTAATGACTAATGTTTACACAAAAATTTCAACACACACTGCATGACAATTATCTCCTTTTGAATTTGACTTCACATTTGTCATAGAAAACCAACTGTATAAAACTGATCTGGTAAAAGGGAATGAATGAATGAATGAATGAATGAATGAATGAATGAATGAATGAATGAATGAATGAATGAATGAAATATTAAATAATTAATTAACTATTAAATAATTAATAGTGCAATTAATTTATTTATTTATTTAGTTATTTATTTAGTTATTTAGTTGTTGTTGTTGATGATGACGGTGCACTTTGCACATAAACACTATATCATGCATGACATGCACCTTGAGAACTCTAACACCTGCGTATTTATGTTACCATACTAAAAATATTACGAACAAAAAGTGAATCCTCCTGACATTGTACTCTAAAAACATAATTGGAGTCTTGGGACTATTATGTAACATGTTTACTTAATAGTGTGGATTAAATGTGGCAAATATATATTGTATTTATTAGAAACATTGCCCACTGCAATAGATCGCCCTCTAGCGATGTTTTAACTTTTGGTGCATCAAAAACAAAAAAATACTATAATTATGTTAAAAATATTTTTTTTAAGCCTGAATTTATAAAATACAAATTAACATTGGACACACAAAGAGTGGCATTCTGAATGCTGGCACTCATTTTGATTTCCATTTGATTGTTTGTTTGAATTTCATCCGCTTTCAATGTACATGGATTTCTAAATTACTGTGAGGTGTTGTTGGAATCCTGGGGAGAGCTTGTTGTTTTTTCCTGTACACATTCAGACCATTAAACATTTCGTATAATAATCAAGACCTGAATAAATGCTCTCAGAATGCAACTGTAAAGGACGGTGATCATCGTGGTGGTCGTTGTACCGCGCATGTGTGACATTTGTGTTTATAAACATTGATATTCCCACAATCCAATGCGCTATTCCAATGGAATTCATGAATAATAGTTTTGAACGCGACATGCACTAAGTACTATCGATGACTCATTCGATACCTTCGAATCACCAAAATAATTACCAAGTCTAAGTTTCTACTTGTGGTCTGCGTAACAGTCAAAATCGCCATCATTGTTCATATGAGACCCATGCGTGCCGCAACGACCAACCCCCTTCAATGAGAGGGAACAAATAGGAACAGAACTTTTTTGCGGTTACATGTACTAATATACCTGTTTGACTTTCTGTGCTTGCCATAGTTGTCTGTTTGTTGTGTCTGAGGACAGGGTCCCACTTTTGTAATCTTCTAACAATTGTATTGAATTCTGTAGTTGCGTCTGTTGAAGAAAAACAAATAGCACAATTAGTCTTTCCTCTAATAATGGTAAGGTCAACAGTACAAGTACTCCTAAATGATTTTAGGGGCAAGGATGATGTTGGGGGCGCTATTTGATCTTGATCTGCCAAATTTCCACACTGCATTGATAGCATCTAGGTCCATTCTATTTATTTAAATCCAGTTTCCTGAAAGTCACTAGCTGTCATTCCTGGTCAAAAGAAGACCAGGAAAATTGTCAAAAGTGGAAAAGTGGAAAAAAGGATTTACTGAGTACCACTTACAGACTTACCTTGCTTGTGAATAAGGTTCGGGGATCTACAACGTCAAGAAAATGTCTGTATCGACCTAGAACAGTTGACTAGAAAATAAAATTATAATTTTGTTAATTACCACAAAAATGAACAAAATTGGAAAACTACAATGATTTTAAATAATATT
This sequence comes from Saccoglossus kowalevskii, assembly GCF_978046115.1. Taxonomy (NCBI): domain Eukaryota; kingdom Metazoa; phylum Hemichordata; class Enteropneusta; family Harrimaniidae; genus Saccoglossus; species Saccoglossus kowalevskii. Next base: position 9,488,815 of record NC_140650.1, on the reverse strand, counting down.
TCTCTATTAGACACGAGTTTAAACTAATTAGGGTCTGCACTTGTAATTCTGGGTGTTGGAAATTTTCTCGATTAAAATTATTTAGTTTGAGAACTGAATTAAAGACATTTTGCTATCGTCTTCATGTTTTGATCATTATGGTTTAAAATACTGAAAAAGAGAACAAAATTGTAGTCACATAATTGAGATTTAAATGAGTGAGTTTCTGGTATGGTATTTTTAGTTTGCATTATATGTAATGTGAATTTCTATCCCATAATGCATTGTCTATATGTGCAGTAACATGCTCAGTAGAGTAAAATTTGAATTTCTATCCCATAATGCATTGAATATATGTGCAGTAACATGCTCAGTAGAGTAAAATTTGAATTTCTATCCCATAATGCATTGAATATATGTGCAGTAACATGCTCAGTAGAGTAAAATTTGAATTTCTATCCCATAATGCATTGAATATATGTGCAGTAACATGCTCAGTAGAGTAAAATTTGAATTTTCTATCCCATAATGCATTGAATATATGTGCAGTAACATGCTCAGTAGGACAAAATTTGAATTTGGTTCAAACTGCGCATACCTCGGAGAAATACATAAAATAAAAATTTTAACTCTTTAAATGGAAAAGTAACTAAAAAATTTGTATTTTCCTAAATCCAAACCTTTGATACTAAATTAACAAATAGATTGTATCACATCAAAAGGGGGCAATGTCATTCAAGTAACACTACAGAATTTCCCTAAAATTTTAAATGGTCCATCCCTGATAGTAATCTTGTGATTCAGAGAGCAAGTAGAGCATGGCTAAATGAGGTTACTGTCCAATCAGATTAGAATCTAGAATATGTTTGCTTTTTCGTCTGTGTATGTTATATCGTATTTAACCCTCCCCCCATTGTATTTTTGTCAACATATTCCATGGCTATATGAGATTAAAATCTAGATTACATTTTTTTTTTTTTTCTGTTTATGAACTCTGAAATAAAAATGCCAGCTGAGACATCTTGAAAATGAATATATTAAGATTTTTTGTAAAATACTTAATTATCGCTTAGGTTTTATTTCTGCTATTTTCGCTGAAGTGAAAATAAAATCTAGCGAATATACTTTCTTTCTTATACATATTGTATTTTACATTCAACTTGTCAAATAGCAGACAAAATAAATTCCATACAAAAGACACCAAAAGTCTTTTCAGTGGAAATTAATTCCAGCTAAAATAAAGTATTCTACAGTACACACATTTGTGGATGAAAAACATAATACATGAGAAACCTCCACGGACAGCCAAAGCCAATGGTGTGTAGAGAAGCATTAACACATCTATATAAAGTGTGTTGTAATGATTTGAGGCTATGACATTTAGTTTAGTTATTTGCATAATGATATTGATACATTGTATGGAACATCTCATGAGTATTTAGACTCAGTTCGGGGCCTAGCAGTTGAGCAGTAAACACCTTGGCTACAAGTGCTCCTCTCCAGTGTGTTATTCTCTTCCCGGATCTGGTGACCAATACTCACTTGGTTCACTCTACCTTGAGAAGTCTGTTCTCAGTTTACATATGTATTTTGGAGTAAAGTTCATTAAAAAATGCAGTTAGTGAAAAGGGTTCATGAAACAAACAAAACAATCCATTAACGTTTTGTTTTTTTATCTAAATCCCATTTTTTGTTTCATTTTTTCGTTAAAAATAGTTGAATTTGCAAAAATATGTATTACTATTTAAACAACTTAGGACGATGTCGGATAAAAAACTTATTTCCTTTAGTTTGGGGGTGGGGGGTTTTAACCTCAAAAAGTTTCCATCCTACAAAAACAATTTTATTTTTTAATGAAGTCAAGAAAAACTTGGAGTATTTGTAGTTCGTTTTTTTTCTATCCAATCATGGACAGAAATAACCGAAAAGGGAAAAAAAACAGAAAAATGGTTTGGTTCGAGTGTAAATCTGTGCGTCAAATGAGGTGCATTTGTAAAATCTTTTTACACCCACCCGACAACCAACTGCTATGCAATACTACTGTCCGATTATCAATTTGCATTTAATGGTGAATGTAGTCTGACGCCATGACCAATATTTATCAATTAAGTTTCAGTGGGGGGTAGGGGGCCCGGGTTTGGAAAAAAACTAAAGGAATTAAGTTTTTTATCCGACATCGATCTTTTGACGTCGTCCCTTACATGAAATGAATGTAGGGGGAAAAAGAACAACTTATTGTGACAGTTAAACAAAAAATATAAAATGCTACAATTGCTGAAAAGAAGAGCGTAATAGTGATAAAAATCACGTTTAGTCAGTACACCCCAGTACGCTAAACATACTATGAACCGGGGCGGGGCAGACATGGCCTAGTTGTGTTGACACAGGCACGTTTTCAACGGGTTGACGCCATCGACATTTACAGTCGATGTTCGCACAGTCTACCGATTTATGAGCTAAGTATGCCTAAGTTAAGAATAGGGTGGTACCTGGTCGAAGCGTGATCCTCCTAACTGAAATGCGGGATAGCCATCGACATCAACCTGTGAATAGGAAGCCATCTTGGTCTTGTTAAACGCATATAAAATACCCAGAATACATTTCGGCAAACAAAACTTTTTCTGGTCGAAGTCGAAAGCCTATCAGGGCAAACATATTTGTGGACCGAGTAATTTTAGACATCTCAAGTCTATACAAGTTTAGTAATCATGATCTTCAGGAGCCAATATATGAATTTAAAATCTGTTTAACGTCATAATCTTTGCCCTTGAATTAAATTCAAGGCAGTAAAAATAAAATTATACAAATTGTAACTTGATTTATAGTGGTTTGCGTACCCTAGGAATAGAAAAAGAATATAGTGCGGTACAGGTTACCATGCCTTATACCCAACTCTATAACCCTAAGCCACGAAAACTTGGATTAATAATAATAAATGTTAAATCGCGGATTAGTGGTGGCCAGGAACTGTGGGAAGATGACAAATTTGAAAAGCAAAAAATTACACATGAAACATGAGAAGGAAAGCTAAAAAAAACAGATAGCAGCACTACCCGGGAAGTAATATATCTCTATTTTTTGCATAGAAACCAATGAAAATAGACGGATACAATTCAAATTTTGCGATTTGCCAATACAATTTCGGACTCTTGTTGTTTTCTTAAAAATACTGTAAAATGACTAATTTTCAATGGGTTTAAATTTAGCTGATTTACCATTTCAGGCATATTCAGTTGGTTTTAAATTCACGGTTTTATCATTTAGATAATGTGTTCTATGCTAAATTTTACATATTCGCTGGGTTTTAATTTAGCGCATTTCCCAGTCAGCGAAGTAGGCAAAATTAAAACCTTAATTAATCCTTTTTCAGTAGTCAGACGATCTCATTTTTATTTATTATTGTTATCATAAATCTATGATATTTAAAGTGAGAAGAAAATATCGTTACTGCATTTAGACGGAGGTAATCTGCTGCCGCTGTGGCGAGGAACATTGTCCACTGGTTGGTGTATTTTAGGGCGCCATCAACGACATGGTGATTCGTTTTCATGAAAGCCGTATATAAAGCCTGTCCGAATCGAACTTTGTCTTGACCACGACTTTACGGCCATGTACTAGTATGTCATGGATCCATAGTGCACTAACATCAATTCTTCAATTAATCTAGAATTATTTTTGACATAATTGTTCTCGATCTCCATCGACGTCGGGAGACCATGCAGTTTGCTCTGAAATAAAAACGAATGACCATACTGGGCTGCGAGTGTAGGGACTGAGATAAAATATTGGCCACTCTGTGGACGTTTCAACTAATGTTCCCAAAACCAGTAAACGCGTACAGTAAACGGCCATATTAACACGATTAGGATTACGTTCTGTATGGCAGATAAATATTGTCTATGATATACTATATCATATAGTATAGTATAGCGGGGTATAATTTATGCCAGTTTTGATTTCGACAGAGTCATGGGGCTTTGTAATCCTGGCCCCACACTTGCATTATTTTGACCATTTAGCCGGGACTCTACCCTGATAAGTCCCGAATCAGCATAATAATCAGCAAACTGATTTTCCCGTGGGTGAAATAAACAGGTAGATCAATATTTCAAACATTGTTCGATTTTTATATATAATTTTACACGAAACGCAAACACTTGTTTTAATACTATAATGAATGTGTATATCCAGGATAATAACGTACATTGTATTGGATACTCTGTCCAGTTTGTGCGAACTTCTATACTTAAGCTTTTGAAATATATACGCTAAATTACGGTTATGAATGAAACCACAGACAGAGAATGCTTTATTCAAAAACGTCACCAAACCCTTCTCGCTACCTTAACAAGTTTCTCTGTGCCTTGTATGTCTGCCTGGCATACAGTTATACAATTCAGATTGCGCGTATATAGGTAAAGCAAAGTTGCGTTGCCCATCCCTCTTAGTTAGTTTTTAACCTCATTCATCCCCCCACCCTTGAATTGACCAGGGGATCGTTTCTTTCATATAAACGAGGCAGCCCAATGTATGCATGTATCCGTTACGTGTAAGACGTAGTGTGTTGGTCACATGTAGCATAGACAAGACATTCGTAAGAATAGGGACATCTTATCTCAACTTTTCAATGCAACGCATACACTATTGTAAACTCAGTGTGTCCGGATATTGCAAAAGGCAATTGTAACGAACTGTAATTGAAACAAAGTGGCGTTGATTTTGCTTTTGATCAATATATTATTGTTATGTTTTTGTACCTTACTGACGCATAGTGGGGTAATTTGGTTTAACTGTTATACACAAATATAATTGTTTAGTTACAATAAGTTTTAATTAATTAAATGAAGTGACATGTCACTGATATCTAGCTGTATAGGTGCTGTCTTTGCGTATTTTCTATTATTTTACGGAATTTGGTACTACTTTGGTTTAGTATTATGGCTTAAAAGATGTGACAAAATTGACATTTTTTGTTGAATAAATTACCAATTTGCTATTGATCTAGCAGTTGTGAAGTTTAACAAATATGTGATCAAATACGACATCCGGTAGCGTAGTGATAGTTACATCGAACCCGATCTGATTATGATATGATTTGATATTATTATTATTATTATTATTATTATTATTATTATTATTATTATTATTATTATTATTATTATTATTATTATTATTATTATTATTATTATTATTATTATTATTATTATTATTATTATTATTATTATTATTATTATTATTATTATTATTATTATTATCATGTTAACTATCGTCATGTACATTCTTGTGGGATTTCGCAATTACCAAATTTAAACAAAAAAACTGCCAGCAAATAAACAATAAAATAAGTTAAATCATTGGAAAAAAAAAACAATAAAGACAATTTTATTTTAATCGTATTGCATCGAATCCATAGATCCGATTTTAAATCTTAACTAGAGTTGAACAAAAACGGGCTTTCTTCTGGGTTAGTGTGTCACATATCGATATTCATTCACGACTCAGAGTAAAACGGGCTTCCCTCTGGGTTAGTGTGTCACATATCGATATTCATTCACGACTCGGAGTAAAACGGGCTTCCCTCTGGGTTAGTGTGTCACATATCGATATTCATTCACGACTCGGAGTAAAACGGGCTTCCCTCTGGGTTAGTGTGTCACATATCGATATTCATTCACGACTCGGAGTAAAACGGGCTTCCCTCTGGGTTAGTGTGTCACATATCGATATTCATACACGACTCGGAGTAAAACGGGCTTCCCTCTGGGTTAGTGTGTCACATATCGATATTCATTCACGACTCGGAGTAAAACGGGCTTCCCTCTGGGTTAGTGTGTCACATATCGATATTCATTCACGACTCGGAGTAAAACGGGCTTCCCTCTGGGTTAGTGTGTCACATATCGATATTCATTCACGACTCGGAGTAAAACGGGCTTTCTTCTGGGTTAGTGTGTCACATATCGATATTCATTCACGACTCGGAGTAAAACGGGCTTCCCTCTGGGTTAGTGTGTCACATATCGATATTCATTCACGACTCGGAGTAAAACGGGCTTCCCTCTGGGTTAGTGTGTCACATATCGATATTCATTCACGACTCGGAGTAAAACGGGCTTCCCTCTGGGTTAGTGTGTCACATATCGATATTCATTCACGACTCGGAGTAAAACGGGCTTCCCTCTGGGTTAGTGTGTCACATATCGATATTCATTCACGACTCGGAGTAAAACGGGCTTCCCTCTGGGGTAGTGTGTCACATATCGATATTCATTCACGACTCGGAGTAAAACGGGCTTCCCTCTGGGTTAGTGTGTCACATATCGATATTCATTCACGACTCGGAGTAAAACGGGCTTCCCTCTGGGTTAGTGTGTCACATATCGATATTCATTCACGACTCGGAGTAAAACGGGCTTCCCTCTGGGTTAGTGTGTCACATATCGATATTCATTCACGACTCGGAGTAAAACGGGCTTCCCTCTGGGTTAGTGTGTTACATATCGATATTCATTCACGACTCGGAGTAAAACGGGCTTCCCTCTGGGTTAGTGTGTTACATATCGATATTCATTCACGACTCGGAGTAAAACGGGCTTCCCTCTGGGTTAGTGTGTTACATATCGATATTCATTCACGACTCGGAGTAAAACGGGCTTCCCTCTGGGTTAGTGTGTCACATATCGATATTCATTCACGACTCGGAGTAAAACGGGCTTCCCTCTGGGGTAGTGTGTCACATATCGATATTCATTCACGACTCGGAGTAAAACGGGCTTCCCTCTGGGTTAGTGTGTCACATATCGATATTCATTCACGACTCGGAGTAAAACGGGCTTCCCTCTGGGTTAGTGTGTCACATATCGATATTCATTCACGACTCGGAGTAAAACGGGCTTCCCTCTGGGTTAGTGTGTCACATATCGATATTCATTTACGACTCGGAGTAAAACGGGCTTCCCTCTGGGTTAGTGTGTCACATATCGATATTCATTCACGACTCGGAGTAAAACGGGCTTCCCTCTGGGTTAGTGTGTCACATATCGATATTCATTCACGACTCGGAGTAAAACGGGCTTCCCTCTGGGTTAGTGTGTCACATATCGATATTCATTCACGACTCGGAGTAAAACGGGCTTCCCTCTGGGTTAGTGTGTCACATATCGATATTCATTCACGACTCGGAGTAAAACGGGCTTCCCTCTGGGTTAGTGTGTTACATATCGATATTCATTCACGACTCGGAGTAAAACGGGCTTCCCTCTGGGTTAGTGTGTCACATATCGATATTCATTCACGACTCGGAGTAAAACGGGCTTCCCTCTGGGTTAGTGTGTCACATATCGATATTCATTCACGACTCGGAGTAAAACGGGCTTCCCTCTGGGTTAGTGTGTCACATATCGATATTCATACACGACTCGGAGTAAAACGGGCTTCCCTCTGGGTTAGTGTGTCACATATCGATATTCATTCACGACTCGGAGTAAAACGGGCTTCCCTCTGGGTTAGTGTGTCACATATCGATATTCATTTACGACTCGGAGTAAAACGGGCTTCCCTCTGGGTTAGTGTGTCACATATCGATATTCATTCACGACTCGGAGTAAAACGGGCTTCCCTCTGGGGTAGTGTGTCACATATCGATATTCATTCACGACTCGGAGTAAAACGGGCTTCCCTCTGAGTTAGTGTGTCACATATCGATATTCATTCACGACTCGGAGTAAAACGGGCTTCCCTCTGGGTTAGTGTGTCACATATCGATATTCATTCACGACTCGGAGTAAAACGGGCTTCCCTCTGGGTTAGTGTGTTACATATCGATATTCATTCACGACTCGGAGTAAAACAGGCTTCCCTCTGGGGTAGTGTGTCACATATCGATATTCATTCACGACTCGGAGTAAAACGGGCTTCCCTCTGGGTTAGTGTGTCACATATCGATATTCATTCACGACTCGGAGTAAAACGGGCTTCCCTCTGGGTTAGTGTGTCACAAATCGATATTCATTCACGACTCGGAGTAAAACGGGCTTCCCTCTGGGTTAGTGTGTCACATATCGATATTCATTCACGACTCGGAGTAAAACGGGCTTCCCTCTGGGTTAGTGTGTCACATATCGATATTCATTCACGACTCGGAGTAAAACGGGCTTCCCTCTGGGTTAGTGTGTCACATATCGATATTCATTCACGACTCGGAGTAAAACGGGCTTCCCTCTGGGTTAGTGTGTCACATATCGATATTCATTCACGACTCGGAGTAAAACGGGCTTCCCTCTGGGTTAGTGTGTCACATATCGATATTCATTCACGACTCGGAGTAAAACGGGCTTCCCTCTGGGTTAGTGTGTCACATATCGATATTCATTCACGACTCGGAGTAAAACGGGCTTATCTCTGGGTTAGTGTGTCACATATCGATATTCATTCACGACTCGGAGTAAAACGGGCTTTCCTCTGGGTTAGTGTGTCACATATCGATATTCATTCACGACTCGGAGTAAAACGGGCTTATCTCTGGGTTAGTGTGTCACATATCGATATTCATTCACGACTCGGAGTAAAACGGGCTTTCCTCTGGGTTAGTGTGTCACATATCGATATTCATTCACGACTCGGAGTAAAACGGGCTTCCCTCTGGGTTAGTGTGTCACATATCGATATTCATTCACGACTCGGAGTAAAACGGGCTTCCCTCTGGGTTAGTGTGTCACATATCGATATTCATTCACGAGTAAAACGGATACGCCGATGAGGTAACAATGTTTAAGATCATTTTTTTTTTGACGTACGTGGTCTATCCGTAAATAGAACACAAATATTGAAATCAATGTTTTAACTCACAAGGCAGTTTGAAACCTGAAGATTCGCATTTAATACTATCTCTGTGATTACAACCACACGAGGGTTGAAAGCTACGACACTTTAATGTAAATCCATAAAACTTGGGACCTTATCGTGATCATTTGGAATGTGTCGTACATTGCGACTGGAAATGCGTGTCAAATTTGTAAATATTTGCTTAGGAAGCTTCCGTTATTGTTGATAACGGGTAAAACTTGAATTCAGTTGCTAGTCCAACCAAAGTTTTAGAATATTTTCACAAGGTGGATGGGGCGCGTCAAAAGTCAAAATCGTTAAATACAATAAATACAATATTTAAAATAACTGCTTTTTCAAGTTGAAAGACCGATTTTCTTTGATTTTAAGTATGTTGTTCCAAATGTCTAACAGTACTGTTGAGAAACCTTTTGTAGACATTTTTCCGAGGTCAATCGGTTTATTAAACCGATCATATAGTGTTTGACTGTCACAGCCCTTGGCAAAGTACTAGTACCTGACAGTTCCTAATAAAACTTGGTGACACTTGGTTATTTTACCGTGAAATTGGGGTTCAGTTTCACCCTTAGCACGTTTTTGTTAATTGTAAATTTAACACCGCTTATCGGGACAAATAACCTACATAAATGTTTGAATCAATAATTTATGCAGCACATCCGAAATAACTACACGCTGGACAATGCGAAAACTAGAGAAACTACAGATAAAGGAACCGTTTATATTTCTTTGGCAGTTATGCAACCTGGGAGAAATATGTAATTCAGGGAAGACTCTCAAAGAAAACTCTAAATATGTTTCAGCCCAGTAAGATACGTCACATTCCTTCGTGATAGAAGAACTGTTGATACGCCCAGTTTTTACTAAATTTACAATTTGCATTCCTGGTCAAAATGTTACCTGTAATTATGCGTTATTTAATTTGCTCTTTAAGTTTGCGCACCAATCACCCCTCAATCTTTGTATGATAACTATTGCTAGTGAAAGAAGTGGGTGAAATGGTACATCGTGTGACAGCAGGCAATGAACGGATGAACAGTATATACTAGTACTCAGTATTAGTATTAGTATTCAGTATGTTCGCGGGTGCACAGTACACTCAGGCTGGCTGGTCAAAAGGTTACAAAGACAGATATCAGACTATTAGAAAACTAAGAAGGAAGGGATCGGGCAAGGTGACTGAGGATCTGATGCATATAGTGCTGTCTTATACAAAAAATCGAATGTCTAATTCAGACACAAGCAAAGTTTTAACCATTAGATTTGTTGTAAATGTACGTGAGTAACATTACGCAATTTGTTTTTGGGAAAATTGTGTTTTCGTGTTGTGTGGCCGAAAAAAGTATTTACATCGAAAATATCGATATTCGTTTTCGCTATTAGCAATCTTTTCAAACATTCAAGGCATAATACATAAAACCTTCGCACTTATTATGTATGATATTGGTAAAACGCTGGTTGTCCCCGCTTTATCGGGGGTTCACGACCGCTACTACATCCGGGTTACTTGGACAACGGAAATATTGTGGACGATATATGATGACAACCGATGATTTGTGTGAAATGTAAACACTTGTGGGAAAGTCTACAGGTTGTCTGGTGGACGACACGTGGACAAGTGCATTGTCACGTCCACCAATGAACAAAGACACGTATGTGCTCTCCGTGGCAGTATTGTGATTTGAAGGCATTTCATTTGTGCTTGGGGTGCTTGCCAAAGCTCTACAAATTTCGAAGTTAAGCAATATCTATTTCCCAAGATAAACAGACAGGGTAAAGATTTCATCGGCTCTTTGCATTGTTTGTTCAACAGCCTAAATTGAGAATACTAGGATCGAACCAATGACGGAGTTCGAATTTCAGATGCGTAAATATGCGGATTCATTTCGTGACATTTGCTCAGAACCCAGACGCCTCTACAAACAAGCGGGTGACGCGGTACATAGTGGTTGAGCTGCTCAATAAGCGAAACCACACCTTATTATTAAAAAAACGCACTGTTGTAGCAATAGTCGTTCGAAAAAACAACAACACTTTTTAACACTCTCGGCTCACATATTTCAATCAATATAGATGAGAAAAGGACATTTGGTATTTCCGGTATAGTGTCGGTTAAACAGTTGAGTTTGTCGGGCTTGTGTGATTCATTGAATTTCTCGATTGATTCGCGTGGCGTGCGTACGCTATGAGTCGCGTGCCGGTACGGAGATCGCTACACAAGGCAATGTTAACCGGCGACTATTGAAAGCCCGCGCGTTAGTACCCCCGTGGCCAGAATGTTTACGGCTGCTTTAAAAAAAAGTATAAACAGTTCGATATCGTAGCCTAACTTGCCACAATGGTCGTCATATTTGGGCAAAACATATTGAACGAAGGTACGACAATAGTGATATCAGACGTGTTCAGCATGTATAAAATACAACATCACGACAATACGGGAACTTTTGCTGCAGCATGATTTCCTATTGTCTCCCTTCTCATAGTTTGTTTGTTTTTTGGCTACAATAGCATCACATATTAGTCAGTGCCCTGTGCACGGTTTCTAAAACCACATATATGTTTTAGTCAGCGTCCCATCGAAGAAACGGGTTGAACACAGAATGCCCCGGGCCTGTGCATACATTTCAAACAACAACTAGTCAGATGGATGGGAAATATGCCAATTGAAGTTTTCCCTACAAGAATTCTAACGCGAAGTGTACTAATATTACAGAACGAGCCTTCTCGAGTAATTATTATTATTATTATTATTATTATTATTATTATTATTATTATTATTATTATTATTATTATTATTATTATTATTTATTGCAAGCATAAAATCAAAATTATTTTTAGTTCTTGAGTTGTGCATTCTCACTTGCAATATCATTGCATTGCATCACGAGAAAAGGTCGACATAGTGGACATTTGCAGAACATAATCGAATACCTGATTGACGTCCTACTGGCAATGTTTTATCAGGTATCAAACTTGTTGATAAAATGATGTTGAAATTATTGAGTATTAAGTGCAATATGTTATTATTATTATAACTTGGATAGAGTTCCACTCAGTTTTACAAAAATGGGCTCACTGTTGCAGCAAGACTTAATAAAATCGCATTAAAGTTAACGGGTTGCAAGTGAACATAAACATAAATGGGCACTATGTGTGGTTTGTACTTTGGAACACTAAACGTTTCGACCCCGGAAGTTCGGAAGTCACGTGGTTAATGTTGAATCAAACAGACGCGTATTTGAGGTGTCTGAGAATTTACTCGTATTTTAGATAATAAATTTGATTTCAGGATGTTGTTTTAATTGTACAAGATTCAAAGCTCTTGTGATTCTGACAGATGTCGGGGAGAGGTTTTATATAGATCAAACAAAGAGGAAATGCAACTTTTTTTTTCTTTTACATGAAATTTTATTTTCTAATAATAATTACAATGTTCACATAACAGTAAAAACGTCACAGTCACGACATACAAAACATTACAAACAAGTTTAGTACAGGGGATGATCATTCCAACAACGGTGCCAACGCACCCCATTTTAAAACGTACTTTGTTTCGTTCAAGACATTTTTTTCAATAGATTTCTTTTCTTTGACAATCTTTATAAAATAATCAAGAGAAGGCGTTACATTTGTAAAGCGACATATATATAAAACATATTTACCTATTAAAATAAGATGGTTTAATAGTATACATTTTTGGGGAAATCCAAAGAGAATACGTTCACAACTTAAAACTACTAGTATATTATCACTTCCTGGTATAGCCTCCCCCCACCAATAGTTTTGAAATAATTTCCAAAACGAAATTGTGGTTGTACATTCCCAGAAGAGATGTTCAATTGTTTCTTTTTGTTTACAATATTTACAACAATTGTCCAAACGGATTTTATTTTGGAAAAGATAATTGTTGGTTGCCAAAATTCGATACAATTTTTTGAACTGAAAAATGCGCAGTTTTTCTTCCATTTTGGTACGCTAATTTCCAGATACATCCCCAATCAATTGCATCACTCACTTATACAGTTGCTTCATATTTAGACATGGATGTTCGCGTTTCAAAACGTTTCTCATCTAATAACTTATTCTTGTTTTACCACCAAAAACTGTATCATTTATTTTTTTAGTTAAATTCGCATTGATATTTCCAGCAACTAATTTGGACTTCCAATAAACTGGAATTGCGTGCAGAATACCATTAAAAGTTACAAAATCTGTCTTAATTGTGTATTTCTCTATAAATTGTTCATATGACATAAAATTACCATCTGTATTTAATAAATGTTGTATGCACTTTACCCCATTATATAGCCAGTGTAAATAACACACTGGTTTTCCACCAATAAAAATGTATCTATTATTCCACAGTATTTCTGATTTGACCTCATTTGAATTACTGGGTGGCCCATGACAGAATAGTTCATAGTTCATACCAAAAACTAAAAATGTCAGAATAAAAAGCTGGTAAAGAAAAAAGCATTTTTTTAGGATCATAATTACAGCTCAATAAAAATTTCAAGCCCCCATATCTACTAAAATAGCTCCTTGGAATAACTCCCCATGATGCATTTGTTTCCATTATCCTTATAGCCCAAGCTAATTTGAATGCTTTGTTTAACAACTCCAAATCAGTCATGCGCAAACCACCATATTCAATATCCCCAATTAAAGTGTTGTTTTTTATATGGTGTATTTTCCCGTTCCACAGAAAATCAAATAACCTAGCCCGGGCTTCGCACACATATTTTGGCGGAATAGAAATGGAGTTCATTACAAAGAGCAGATTAGTAGCCCCCAAAACCTTTGCAAGTGTAACTCTGTCACCAATAGTCAAGTCACGTGACTTCCATATGCCAAGTTATCTTTATTCATTTTTTCAATTTTTTTGGTGGAAGTTAAGCTCTAAATTTTTCTTAACATCGTGACTTATATAAATTCCCAAGTAACGGATTGGTTTTTGGGTTGGGGCTATCACATCCATCTTTTGCCAATTATGTTTAAGTTTACCCAACACAAGTAGTTCTGTTTTACCCATATTAATTTCTAGACCAGAAAAATCATGAAACTGTTTTAGAATGGATAGAGCAGTACGAACAGAATTTTGGTTTCTCATGCAAAGGGTTGTGTCATCCACAAAGCTAGATATTATTTGTTCATGCTCATATGACAACATAATACCATCTATTTGGTCACTTGATCGAATGACAACTCAATGGCAATGCAACTTTAATTCAATTTTAATAACGAAATTTAATTTTAGGGGGTTGCAGTTTTATACGAATTTTTTATTTTTTACAGTACTGTATCCTAACAACAATTCCTATTTTGTAAAACAGAATAGAAACTGAATATTCAAACATTGGATCAAACATTTTCTATCATTGTGTCACGGCCCTCAAACATAATGATGTCATGATTATCCACCACGATGTCATAATCAGCAATGTTGATGTTCAATCAATCTTCTCCACAAACAAACTATGCCAGAACCCGAAACACGCGAGCCTCGGATACTAACAGACACCTGTTGTTCCACGGCGACAACCATGAAAAAATACACTACACGGCAATTAATATTAAACATTGCGCGAACTGAGAGAAAAAAAAAACCGTATATTTGGGGATGAGATGGGGCGGCGGGTAACATACATCGCCATAGCAACGAACAATCTGAATTCTTACTGTTGATTTCAATTATATTTGCCTTAAACGATGATTTGATGAGAAAACCACAGATTTAACAAAATCGTGTCAAATGGACAAGTAGTTTCGGTGCTCGTCAGTTATAAGCACGCTCGTCTACTCACGTGTTCTATTCATCGCCGCTCTAACAGAAGTCGCTCTCGAATAATGATAACGAAATGATCAAATTGGCCTCCATTATTGTAAACCATGAGCATATTTCACGGGTATGAATCGTTTCAAGTGAACTCGTCCACCAGTGAGTCTGAACAAAAATGTCATAAGTGATAACAATAGCAGGGCGCAACAACACACATTTTGAGCCCGCTATGCATAGCGTGATTTTTTGGCAATAACAAAATAAGATAAAATATTATTAGATTAAATAAAAGTTTAGTTAATTGTTTGTTGAGTATTGACGCTTAGATTAAAAGTATAAAAAGTGTGATTCTATCATAGTGGTATTTAGGGAATGAATAAAGATAAATCTTGCGTTATTTTTTTTTATGTAACAGCGTAATGGTCGTCGAACTGCGTCGCGTTCAAAATGGATACCATTTAACGTAATCTCCGGGACGAAACTGAACATGATATGTAGCAGATAATATTTGTTAATCGTGTCTTAAGTAACTGTTCAAAATAGGTAGATGTTTCGAGTAACGGCTCTTTATCGATAGCTTACGAGAAAATGTTGCTCGGGCGGGCAACGCTGTATCATGTATTTCTATGGGCCCGGTGTGGTTTGCTTCGAAAGAGACGGTGACTATAGCTACAGTAAAAAAAAACGGCACAAGCTCAACTTTGAGATAATCCTGAGCAACTAAATTGATATATGTAAAATACTTTATTTTCGCTTGGAATTAATTTTCGCTGAAGGAATGATTCAGTGACAATAAAATCCAGCGAATATACCTTTCTTCCTATATTTTACATTCAACTCATCAAAAATCAGTGAAAATAAATTCAATACAAAACACCCAAAAGACTTTTCAGCGAAAATTAATTCCAGCTAAAATATTTTTTTTTTTTACAGTATTGCACATGTAGGGGCAATTACGCTGCTCGGAAGAGTCTTAACAAATCTAACAACTTGAAGTTGATGTTTGCAGGCGGTGCAAATGCCCGGATGTTTACCACAAGAATACGTGATAATCCAAACGCGAGCTGTACCACAACTTTTGCGGCAGTCGTCGTGCCGCGTCCAGTTCAATATGGGACTCGTAGCGACGTAAACAACACGTGCAAAATATATTGTTTATTTACATGAAATTCGAACACGCGCTGCGCGACGACCACCACGCTTTAAGATTACACGTGTCTTTACGTTGTTTACGCTTCTCCTTCTTTACATCTAATATGTATTTAAAATCAAGGATCAAATATCTCAAATGAAACGCATATCCGGTGAACAGCAGGACGTATGAGTTGCATTTTCCAAGAAGTTAAATTCAATTTATCGTTATTAAAATTGCAGAGGAAGCATTAGGCAGTGCACCATAAGGCGCGACATTAACCCTATGCACGCGCGGTCTCCACTATCGTTTTATTTTTTATCGAAAACAAGTGAAAAACACGTGCAGTGGGAACTGCAACCAGTCTGAAGTTTAGAAAAGCTTCTTGGTAAAAATGAAAACGAATGATAACTGTCTGATGCCCGGAATCATTTTTCACACAAAAAAGTAACTAAATAGCACGTGACTCACATCGCAATCGAAAAGATTAGTCCAATATTAAACTTTATCAAATAAAAAAGACCAGAGTTAGTATGAAAAGGATTATGCTGTTCTAGGTGAGTGTTCCGCCAGATGTTTATGATGAAAGGAAATGTTTTGTACGATGATATTACGACGGAGCGTAGATTAAAGGAAGCTTTCTCGATGTTTTACAAACTCAACAAAAATGACGTGGAACAAATCAGTGGCCCGTCTTGTTCGACTGCAACTCCATTGAATTCGCGCTCTCTAGTGCTTTGTCATTTGCGGTAGACTCGTCTCTTCGACACATTGGAACTGGTTCATCGACATATTGATATCGTAAGCAATATGGTCATTTTATCACAGCGAAACGCGTTTAAATAAAGATGTCTATTAAATTGTTATAATGATACGCTTTTATGGCAAAATAGGAATTCAAATTCGCCTATTTGAGCGATGAAATAAAACGCGACATCGCGGACGTTGGGTGAAAGACTCACCATATTGAAAAACATATTTCCCGACATGCTTAGCGGCCTTGTTGCTATGCTAGAAGCAAATATATGTTATAGAAATCAGCACCTTCATAGAAGTGAAAAATGATTGACATTTTCAACATCAAATACCGACCAATTAAATGACACACAATCGGTAAATATTTTACCATAGAGACCGAGCGAATTGGAAAATTATTTTCTCGGCGCGTTCAGTTGGGCGTTAATTTGTATACGTAATAGTGGATGTATGCTATTAGATGAGCGACCCTTATAAACGACACGAACAAGAGAATTCTTCCCCATTCAGAGCAGCGGGATTGCAACCTCTCATCTGATAACGCCTCACTAAAGCTCTAATTTCCCGCAAAAAGGAGACAACGACAGATAACCGCAAACAATTAACCCGAAGAAAAGAGCGTATTACCACAGAGGAGCACCGTGAGTACATTGAATAACTTTCCTATACACTGGAAGCAACAAGTCTTCGAGTTTGTGAACGGTTTCAGTTTTTGTTTGCATACGTCCGTCATCGTTATGGAATCTTCGAATTTGAAAAGCATGCACTATCGCCAATTAGTTTTCCATCCGTATCTTAGTATGGCATACCCAGTGCGGTTGCATCCAGTGCCGATGCCAGCAACAACGATCGTCAACAGAACCGCGAATTTGAAGCAAGTGAAGTTACCGTTCACCATAGAAGCAATCCTCGGACGCACTGGCGGAGGCGGCGGGGCAGGCAGCAGGCAGAGCATACCGTGGCATCCAGTCAAACGAAGAGATCTCCACCCACAGGCGACTGGCAATTTACCCGTTCCTTCACACCATCCCATCCAGGGACACCACAGGGTCAAACATTTTAAAAACAACAACCAGGAATTGACGAAGATGTATTTTCGGCAGAATCTGGTTTCACCATACACAAGAGAAGACCATTACGGTGTGAACAGAGGAACAGAGACTGGTATGTATCCATGGTTACCAACTACTCGTATAAGCGTTCCTTGTAAAACGGGAACACATGGTGTTTTTTAGAGGGATACCTAAAATAAACCTTTTCGTAAATGATAGTAGTTTTACTACTTTTTTGCAAAGCAAGTGCTATAAAATTTCCTCATAACTTAAACTTCTATTTTAACATAACAGTAACATAAAATTAATATAACTATTAATGATGTCACTGAGTTGCTATTTTGCGGTTACTGTAGTTTGCACAATTTCCTTGCGATGTGTCGGAAATACACAAGCGAGTCGTAAATCCCTTCAGCAGTATAAATTAGAGAAAGATTATGTGTGTCTGTGTGTTCTTTCTCTCGTCAGCTCGTTGTAAATCAACTGCATGGGCTTTCCGAGTGTAAGTGTATATATACTTACATATATATATTATTATTGTATATATATTACCATCGCTTTTCAAATTATTCGATTCTTTTTTGATGTTTTTAGTGTATCGTAATCTAGTTGATTATAATTTTAAAATTTCGAAACATGTCATTGTACTTTCAATTTTATTTTTTTTTAAATATTGTTGAAAAATAAAATCGTAGATATTAACATAGTTCTTTTATGTATTTTGTTTGTGGGATTATAGCATTGTAATACAACGTCACATTGGACTTCGAAAGACCAGTGCATACAATGTATATGCAATCGTAACGAAACACTAAATATAATAAATGAATATATCCACGTCAATTACAGACAAATGTAGGTGTTTTAAAATATGCATGTTTTTTTATCTTATCGATTGAATTTTCGTCGTTATATATAATTACATATATTTACTTTTAACTGGTACAGTTTTTATTAGTAAATAAATAAATATGCCGTACCGAAAATTCCATTCACCATAACGAACAGTCTTGGTGGAATAGAGCCGATCTGGATAGGAGATCTGCTGAACCGAGTCAGATATAGATACATAAATAAATAATTAGACTTTGTTTAATCACTATCATTATCCATTGCAAGTCCACCGCAAGCCACAATGACATTGTGTCCACCGCACAAAAAAAAACTTCGCTTGTCGTTTGAGATAAGGTAGATAATGTAGAAAATATGATCACCCACTTTGTAAATATTTTGGATTACCATTAAATTTTGTCTACGGTCTCGAATTATTCTAAGTATTAGTATGTTATAAATATTCCAGTTCCTGGAATAATCAGAACATAGAAATCAATGACGATGCAACTCATTTCGCAATTTTAATTCCACCAAAATACGACGTACTATTCTACTTAATCTGCCACTTTGTAAACGAACATTTACTTTTCACCAATTTTATTTGACTGGAGTGCTCGACTAAGCGCCGTGTTCCTGAAGGCACGATTTTGTGAGTAATCTGGCCCTAAGTCGGACGAGTACAGTATTAAACCTGTGTCAAAATGACATTCTCTATAGCGATATGCCGAGATCAGAACGAATTGCGATGTGTCGAGATTGGATCTACGGAATGCTAAAAAGTTATAATTCGAGAAGGAGCGCGTTACGATAATCTAACTAAAATAAAGCGTATAGATGAACGACTATATGAAGTTTAGACTTGGGCACATTTGGAATCTAAAGCAAGTAACTATCGTTTTTTTTTTTTTTTTTTTTTTTTTAGTTTCAAACAGGTTCTATGATATTACCAACGCATAAGCATATACAAAGCACGTTATTATAGTGGCAGCAGGTGACACGGGTACACTGAATATCACTGTTGAATTTCTTGTTTGCGAGTTTGTAAGCGCGAACTGTACTGAACCCGTGTCTATGTTTGGCATTGCGTGTTGGGTTTGTGTGACCAACTTGCCATCGATTGAACACAAGCGTCCGTGCGGACCATAACAATGGTCCCCGAAAGCAATACACCAGCCAGCTAAATGAATTTCGACCAGTTGCTTCACCTTGATAACACACTCACCGAGAAGAGATTTTAACTCGGGACTTACCAACTGCGTGATCGCCGGGCGCGGTCACGTTGGTTTTATGCCGTGAATTTCCTTGTTATATCCGCCCTCATTAGCTAGTCAAAATGACAACAATACACATATAACACAGAATACAAGAGATAGCAAAACACATCAAATACGGACTGGCATTCAATCGAAAATTCTTATTTTCACGAACACTTACTAGTAGGAATATTGATATTTCAAGACTTATAGCTGAGAACACATAGCGTGATTCGTTGACAGTAGTGTACTCCGCTACTCATGGTTCGTATTACTGAACAATTGAACAACTCATTATATAAATACTGCCCATCAATGAATATTTCTTTGCATTTAATATGTTTAAGACTGTTTTATCTACTAGTAATTAAAATCTTCTTACTGAGTATATATGTTGATTAGCTCATGAGTTTTTTATCGTATACATGTGTAAATAAATATAAATAAACAAGCTAAACTCGAATAAATAAATTAATAAATATGTTAAATTCCGAGTCAAATTAAGAATCTGTTGATATTAAACAAATATTCACAGTTCACAATTATTATAAAAGTTGTAACTTACTATTTGCCTATGTAAGAAATGGGATATTAAATTGCTCGTACAATATTTATAGCTTGACAGTTTTCAAATTGAATTCATATTTTTTGCACTAAAAATGTTCCCAGAAATATAAATTTTGATTTCTTAGTTATTACCACTTCAAAGTTTGCCATCGTCACTAATCACCGAATAGTTTTACTTTTTACTATTGTTAACTCTTGATGTGTTGATAATTAATTCAAATGCTAATTTTCTGCTGTGTTTAAAATTGAAATAATTAAAACAGTTTCAAACTTAATATTTTACGATTGTTTCAAAGATCAGCAATGATGCGAACGAGGATACATGCTTCACATAAACCACTGAGCCAATGAATACTCCGCGTACTTCAGGCACATGGACAAACTCTGATGTAATCTCATCATTGAGTAAGCTTTTTTTCCAATTTTCTAATCTTCTCACCGACAACTTGCGCCCTCTATAGACGAAGAAAACGCTTGTCATAACTTCACAGCGAAGCAATTTTAA
Organism: Saccoglossus kowalevskii; assembly: GCF_978046115.1. Lineage (NCBI taxonomy): Eukaryota > Metazoa > Hemichordata > Enteropneusta > Harrimaniidae > Saccoglossus > Saccoglossus kowalevskii. The sequence continues at coordinate 9,468,117 of NC_140650.1, read as the reverse complement.
CGTGAACTAAATATTTACTTTTTAAAACAAAAACAAAACAAAACCACTAAAACGGCTTAACATCTGTGAATGTCAATATCATGTTGATATCATTGTCCATATAGGTATACATATATGGACATAGCCTGGGAACCTGTAGAAGAATAACGAATTAAAATAAGAAACTTCCCACGTGTATGATATGCCTCGGGTATCACGCGTAATTGTATAATAGGCAAACTGTTGAATCTGGACGAAAGCAATACGCTATAGCAAATATCACTTCCCTGGTTGTCGTGCCGATGGTAACATGTCAGCATATTGATTAATTAAAATTGAGTAAACTTTGGAAATGGATGAAGCTGTCAAAAACGATGAGTGAACCACGTGATAAATTGAAAGCCCTCTCGAACCACCAGCCGGTTTCTCTTTCAGTTGGAAACTGGCACTTCCCATCGACAACGATCTGGACAAATAAAATGACTGGGTAAAAACGGGAGTGTACGTGATTGCAACCACTTTATTAGTAGATGGTGCCATTAGATGATTCTTATTACGTCATCGGACATTACTACTTTCCCTCCATGTACCAGAGGTGACCGAGGATATCATGACGTTCCACGATATAAATACGCAAACATTTTCACTGCGTACTAGAAACACTGCGTACTAGAAACATATTTTTGACGGAGTGAACGAGGCGCTGATCTACTGAATATTAATTTATGTTTTTAAAAACAATCGAGTGTAAATTGAGTTAGTTGGGCTGGGTTGTTGGGAAATCACTGTTTATCAACGCGCGTCGACTACCGCCTTTCAAAAAAATAAACGTCTTCGTATATATCGGATCTCTCTTTAACCTAACCATAGAAACCATGAATTTGTTAATGATGGAAAAAAACATACACACGTTTTATACACAAATATTATTTTTAAAGAGCTAACTTTATAAGTGTATAAAATCGAAATTATAATTTAAAGTTTTAAATGAAAAGAAAACAAAACCAGTCGCTGCAATATCATCCCCGTGATGCGAATAGCGCGGAATTTGTCAGTAAGACGGCTGTTGTCGTAGCGGATATTGCTTAGTTAAAATTCATAGTATGCGAGTCGATGACAGTAAATAAGTATACGGTTATGCTATGTGTGGTTTTGATGGACACGAGAAATGTAAATGTAAATAGATTTACAATTCAGCTTGTCTGTTTTATCATTTTCACTGTCTGTGCCACGCGATCACCAACAAGGCCTAACACCTGTATGAATCCCCACTTTATCGTATTACTCAACAAACTCGTGTGCTCCTCGAAAAAAAAAACACTACCAATATCGTTAACGAGAAAATTTATTACGCGCCAATTATATTTAATCGATTCTCATAATAACAAATAAGTATTCCCAATAATGAATATCGAGCTGTGTGCAAAGCGTGATATTAAATGGTTACAGATTGTATTGAAATGATCAGACGTTCTACGATGGCTATTCAGTTACCGCAATCCCATGCATGAGAGCGCGGTCAACAATTTCCATGTGTTTTCATGTTAACAAAGCAGATTCATTAGGAACGGCGAAATTATGTGTTTTCGTGTGTATATTTACTTAATGTTGATGGATGTATTTTCAAGTACGTTTATTACGATACGTTGTCCGGTGTCGTTGAGTGTAAAATTGACATCAAAATAACGTAATTACGTATTTGTTGCGTCGCCGCGAAATACTGTGTCGGGTTTCTTGTTTTTGAATGTGTCAAATATCCTGTTTTAGTTTTAGTTTTTGTAAGTATCGGATTTAGGGTCCACAATCAACATAACCAGAGAGAGAATGCTTGCTGAATGAAAAAGAAGGCTCGTGTTTCAAAAAATGTTTGTGAACCTCCATAATTTGGGGTTTATATCATATATTCAACATGCCGTATCAAACAACATTAATAAAACTGCATATTTTTGTAATTTCTTAATAAATGTTAAATAAATAAACTATAAAGTCAATAAATAGATAAATAAATAAATAATTAAATAAATAAATAAATAAATAAATAAATAAATTAATTAATTAATTAATTAATTAATTAATTAATTAGGAAATAAATCGGCGTAGTATACCCGAGACGATCGCCTTATTCACTAACGTACATTTTTTCTTTTATGTTTTAGACATAATTTATATAAAAGTATTCAATTTTTCGATATTTTCGTATATGACTCACATGCCAGATTTGGTCCCGAAATTATGCCGTTGCATGCTGCACGTCATATGTAAGATATTGTCAAGCAAATTATCGGAGGAACTGAACGAACTGGCGACAACGTTCGATCAAAGAGATCATCATTTCCAGAAATTACCTTATCAAGCATTTCATAATATTTTTTCACGGCATTTCACATAAAGCACAACAAACTAATATATTTTAATTCTTGTTTCAGAAAATGTACATGGGAACGAGGACGGAAAGGACACGTGGCCAATATCCAAACCAAAGCGAGTTAGAACAATTTTCACCCAGGAGCAACTGGAGAAACTTGAAGAAGAATTTGCCAAACAACAGTACATGGTGGGCACCGAAAGATACTATCTCGCTTCTGAACTCAACCTTACCCAGGCTCAGGTCAAAGTTTGGTTTCAAAACCGTCGTATTAAGTGGAGAAAACAAAACCTCGAAGCTCAACAAGCGAAACTCGCCGAGTTGAGAGCGGCTGAACCCGACGAACAATCGGACGCGTCCGACGACGACGAAGATATGGTGTCCATTCAAACATTTATAGCCGACCAGAACGACTACACGGATTCGAATCGAGCTCCGAATCAATTCGGGATTGGGCATATTTAAAACGTCAACGTTGAAGATAACTGGGTTAATCTGTTTATATTTTTACAATATTATTATTTTTAACAATGCTGAATATCATATTTTACGATAAATACGAGATGACAGTATTCGGCAACTGATTATAAGTCATTTTCCTAAATTAGTTGCATGATAAAATTGTCGTGTGTAATTGTCAAATATTTGAACGCTCGTTCTTATTTTGTGAAAAATATTTTCTGATCGAATGTTTTATTTTCAATTTGATATAGAAAACGCATTGCTTGATAAATTTCAGGTTGTTCCAAGCTAACGAATTGTCTTTTAAAATCCCGATTTGAGTTGAACTGACGTACCCACTCAGAAGTAATATGACAACTTGAATAATCTCTTCGATTTTCCGGATAAGAGTATAACATTTTCTAAGAAGTACTAAGAACTAAAATTACATAAAATAACAATTGTCTTACGTGGACTACTTAAACTACAGACGTATGATCCTGTTCAACTTCCCTGGCCGTGATGTTGTTATGAAGATACGGTGCAAACATTTCACTCCACAACTTTTAAATACTAGTACACACAGATTTGTTAATTTTGCCTCTGGACTATCTCGAGAATATAATAATACAACTATGCGAGGAAATCCAACTATTAGAAAAGCGTGGTAAAATGAAGCACACTCACTGTCCGAAAACTAAACTGCCTGTCCAAAAATAGCCTGACATGTACGCGTGAGTGGCGCCCTCGCCGACCGAACGGCATCAGACCCCTCTAATTGTGTGTTTGGTTTGGAGCACCGCGGAGGGCGCAACTCACGCGACCTTGCGAAGCTTTCAATGCAATGCAGCGAATATATCAAATTGAAAGACGAGTCACTTACAAACCTGACAGGTTTCAGGTTATTTGGACGGTATTGAATAATATATCATTTATATCTGATTTGTACTTAAAGGCCGGTGGCCTATGTACTTAAATAAACTTTATTTATTATTATTATTAGTACAAATTAGCATTTTCGAAAACTGGCATTGTCAGAGTACTCGTTGACTCAGTATCATGGTCACGCCTTCATGTCAGTGTCCGATCCAGGGTGGAACCGATAAATATTCAGTTTATTTGTGTCTGTCTTTTGTACTACTAAATACATTTGTAACTTAGCTTCATGCCAAAATAAAGTCGCTAATGACAATATTCGTCTGCCGATTGTACGTGTCAGTTTCTATACAGTGGGTTATATTACCAGCGATAAAAAGATGAACCAATTATTTCCTTTCCTAGACGTTGCGCCCTCTGGCGACAAAGCGTCGCTGTGGCGTAAATGAGTGCGCTGAACCACAGTCCCTATTCATGATATAAAAATTAGTTTTTGTCTCAGTTTTGTCTTCGTTTATTTTTTTAAATTGCCAGTTAAAGTTTCATAAAATTCCTGTGTCAAAGAGTTGTTTGACACGTTTACCCTTCAATATACGGAAATTGATTGACAGCATTGTATTCCTATCCCAGATGGGGGTGGTTCTTAGTCTGTCTTAGATATGTTGTTTATAATATTATTTTTACATAAAAGGTTTATTTCAGGTGCAAACCAATATTCGCCTTCTCAAAACCTCAGACCGCGATTTTATTAGTGGTCTGAGTCCAAACCACTCAGGCTGAACAGCTTGACTTTGCATATACCTTGGATGGCAGATAATTCAGATTATGCAAATTACTGTATGGTTATGTCATCACGTACATGTCATAAAATTAGTATCGAAACTAAAAATACATTCACTGGTTTCAAATTATTAGTTAAGCTTGTCAGACTACATCTATCATCACATTGTTGACTAATGCTAAAACGGTTAATCGTAGAGACTTTGACACGAAATATCTGTCGCTGTTCTATGGGCCAAATAATTAATTGTCAAAACAAGTTTTTAGTGTGTTCAATTATGGAGGTATATACAGTTTATACCTCCATGGTTCTGTTGAAGCTGGCAATTTTTTTGAATATCATTTTCTGAACAAATTGGTGGCAATGAACAGAACAAGTTCACATATTACTGACTACAATTCGCTAATTAATTAGATACGTACATGATTGATACGTTGGTTTGTTGCAAAGGAATGATTGATAATCTCTCTTCTCAATACGAGAAAAAAGAGCCAGAGATGCCATGTCATTACACCTGTGGAGTAATGCCGAGACCAGGATTCGAACCTGGGTTATTGCGGCCACAACGCAATGTCCTAACCACTAGACGATCACGGCGAGCTAAATGCTCTGACTGCTTGCAGTCGGATAATAATGAGTATTCGAAGAATTTCTGATCCGAAACTTGCTCAGGGTATATTAATTATTTATACAGATACTTGGTGGAAATGAGGGTAATCTAATATTTGTGTTAACGTCATTTATAAATGAACACTACGCGACCGTAAAACCACATGCTTGGTTCAAAACCTTGAGGGCGCTAAAGGCAATATGGCGGAGCCCAGGATTTCACAGGTTGTATAAGACCCGGAAGTTTCTAGCCCAGAGTCCAGTTCTGTAGGTTGGTCTCCTACCGCTATTCGTTCGGCCCACAGTCCTGTGAAGTCGTATAGACCGGGGATTTGACACACAACTACACATTTATGGCGGAGAGCTTTTTTGCAGTTTTCATGATTGTAATCAGCCAAAAAGGTATATTGACCAGTGTAGCAATCATAAATACCTTTTGTGGCCGAAACATATACCTACAGTATTGGGATGTTGACGAAAACTAGTTTTATGCAACGAAACGACGTTTGTTTATAGATACGTGAAGAACAAGATGGCGGCGTATATTTTCTGTTGACGTTGGAAAATGTCGATTTGATCGACCCTAGTGGGGAATCTTCTGTAATTTCGCTTCCAGTTAAGGTATTTTGGATAGTTAGACGTACCGACCTGCTTATTTTTTTAGCTGCAAAGCTGAATGCCTCCTAAATCGCCCGATGCAGCCCTACACATAGTGTCGAATCCCCGTTCTTTACGACTTCAGTCTCAGGACTGTGGGGGCCGGATGGTCAGCAGTAGGAGGCCAACCTACAGGACTGTACTCAGGGCTTGGTACTAGTAGTTTTAAGCAAAGACAATCTCTTTCTAATGTCTTTGTTTTAAATCAAGGAGAGACAACATCCTGAAAGGAGTGCATGGTTAAATTGGAATATATAGTTCACAGAGCGTTTGTCAAGCTGTTGGCGGGGTCAATCACTATGTCAAGTGACATGGCATGTCAAGTAAAAGGCTTCTACCACATTATTTTTCATTCTCTTCGTCTGTTGTTGTTTTTTCAGTTTAAAAAATATGGGCTCGCTGGAGCCTTCATCCTTTGTCTATTTCTTACACAAGATATCAGCCGATACCCCCCCCCCTCCACCCGCCCATAGGAACTGCGTACAGTTGATTATAGTTTCTGTGCTCCCTGTGCTGCTACTTGTATAGTAGTAGTACACAGATGAAAACAATGGAGGGACTGTGGTAGAACGTGCGTAAATCACGGGTTTTGCCAGGATAGCTTCTACGAACAACACTGTTATAACCACGAAATACCTGTACTAAGTACATGAAATATGATACACTTCCCGAACGAGAATTCAAAATTGCGACACGAAGTGTCTGACCACAAAGAAAAATGAACAAAAAGCAGAAAAATAATCTGCATTTGGGGGCGCTATACACATTCGATCATGAGATCAATGCTTGTTGATCATTTTATCAACGGTATTTTTCATATGCATTGACAATATTCAATGTCAAAGTTAATGTGACATTTCGACTCTTTGCAATTGAACGCTGACTTACACATATTGGAGAATTGAATTAGAACTATCCTCGGGGGCGGAGCTACGTCACAGACGTTCCACGTTGCTAAGACGCGCACCACTGTACATGCATTTCTATGGGCTCTTTTCGCGCTGCTGTGGAACGCCGGTAGAGCCGGTGAAAATTCGAGAAAACAACACAAACTCAACTTTGAAGTAATCCTGAACAACCAAATTTAAATATGTTACACACGTAGGGCTAATCTTGTTATACTGTTCAGGGGAGTCTCAACCACCATCCCAAAGTACCGTTTTCTGAGAGTTTTTGGCCTTTGTTTTCACCGCCAGGGTTGCCAAGCGGTGAAAATGCCCGGATGTCCGCCCCGAGGATACTCCTCAACTGCAACTTAGACTTTCGAGTTGTTTGGTCTCGCCAACACACCGCTAGAGGGCGCAACAAAGTACCCGGATGACAGTGGTGTTCGGCGCTTGGAGTGAAGTTGAATTAATACATTATATGCATTATATTTCATGTTTGCTGCACATACAAATTATTTTTCGTTCATTGCGAGATCCCGCGTTATGCGTGAAATTAAACGTAATTAATATGTCTCGACAAAGTCTTTCCAGACTTACCAGAAAACATTTCTGATGACAACTTGAAGATTTGTGACATTAATACAAATGTGCCATCCTGAAAAGCAAATTTTGAACTTCAAAAAGAAGTTTTCCACATTCCACAGGATTTTTAAAACTTTTGGTGACATCAATTATAATATGTTGGCCTCACAGATTAATATTTGCATCTTCCTAAAATATTTTCAAAATAATTAGCACAACTTTTCGCCAAAAAATACTTCCTTCTACCAATAGTACATTTTGGAGACAACTTGTAGATATCACATACAATGTTTCCACATCCAACGTAAATTTCACATTTTCGCATCTACTTTTTAAGGTCCAGACAGCAACAGCGACAGAAACATTTCTGATTTTGGTACTTTTCCAACTTTGTTTTTAGGCGTTAACATATACCGCTCCCTCCCAATTAATATTTTAATCTCTGTAAACTTCTTTCCCATCTTTCCAAACTACTTTCATGATTTTATTGCAAACAAGCAACGTTTTGGATTTCAAATACAACTATTCCACCTTCTAAAACATCCTTCTCGTTGCGAGATACTTTTCAGTCTTATCAAATTGTTCCGATGTTCCAGTACAGTGTTAATGATTTTAATAACTGTGTTCACAACAACTATGTTTTGGAATAGCTCTTTTGAAGTGTCATTTTAAAACGTTATTAAAATAATAGAAGTGTTATTATTAGTATAAAACACACAATACGAAGCTGGTAGTTGATGAACATAGTAGTAAATAACATAACGTTATGTCATCTTAAAAACACATCTCATAGTCATAAGTGTAAACGTCATAATAAACAAAATATAATGCCATCTCATATTGCAATTTTCAATCGACAACGTTTTAATACGTTACCAACCAACAGTTACTGTAGAATACTTTATTGTAGCTGTAATTAATTTTCGCTGAAAAGACTTTTTGGATGTTTTGTATGGAATTTATTTTCACTGATTTTTGACAAGTTGAATGTGAAATATAGGAAAAAAGGTATGAATTATTCGTTCAGCAAAAATAGCGACAATTAATTCCAAACGAAAATAAAGTATTTAACAGTATGTAACACATTGCCTGGAATCCAGTCATACCCCCCCCCCCAGTGAAACCCAAGAATGGCCATATGAATCGCTACGTAAATAAAACTACGTAAAACACAGAATTCTGTGTTATCACTGATTGGCTGTCCCCATGACATCAGTACATTGCCATGGGAACTCACATGCGCAGACTGACCCGTACGTACGACCCACCCACATCCCACCAGGCCAATTCACTAGTCACTTATTAGTAGATTTTTCAAAGTCTCACGATAATCGACGACATCTAGTCTAGGTATTACATGATAAAAAAATTATTACATGCCGTGTGTGACCACGTCGCTACATTATAACCGGATACTTCGCAATGAAATTTCACATATTTCTTGTTATTGGCCTTATTGCGGTGCTAGCATTGCGGCTAATGTTTTATAGATGGGTAGAAACAAACATGGTTGGATACGATTTGACTGTCCAGCACGATGTCGCTTATCCAGATGGTGCAATGACTAAGGCTAAAAATGACAGTGCTGGTGGTGCTAGTGTTATTAATGGGGACAAGAAAAGACTACAAGATAATATCGGAAACATGAACTCTGAACAGAAGCACACCAACAAAACGAAAGACCTTCCAGCTAGAAAGCGATGTATACAGCGTAACGTATTTCCATTGGATGGCAGCGTAACAGATCGGATATTGAAATGGAACAGTTCAAAAAATTTCGACCCCGAGTCAATTGAATGGTTCGTCGGTAAGCTGAAACCTCAAAATCACCCAGTAGTGCCCAATATCGCTCATTTCACCTGGCTCAACTGCCCGGAATTCAAATTCTACAACCTGATCAGTATACTTAGTATATACCGTACAATGAATCCAGACAGAATGATGTTTCATACGGACTGTAACCCCGAGCCGAAAGGACCATGGTGGGACGAAGCAAAACGTATCCCAGTATTAGAAATCGTTCACCACAAAAGGCCCAAGACTATATTTGGAATTCCAATCATCAATTTACTCCACCAAACAGATGTTCTGCGCTTACAATCTTTACTGCAGTACGGTGGTGTATATTTCGATCTTGATTTTTGGCTGTTTAGACCATTCGAACAGTTACGTTACTACGATTACGTCGCAAATCGGCCCGGTAGTGGCAGACTTTGTAACGGAGTGATTTTAGCCAATAAAAACTCAAAATATCTGCGCCTCTTCTACGAGAGCTATCGGAACTTCGAACCCAAATGTCTTGCATGTACATCGATAATAAATGCCAATAAGTTAGCGTTTGAGCACAGGGATCTATTACACATAGAACTATACAGCTTTTATCGAAACATAGACCACTGTCAAGACTGGCAGATGGAATATTTCAGTCCCATGGACTGGGAACTCCCTAGATATAGTATACACTTCTTCCACAGACTAACAGAATCGAACGGGCAGCCGTTCCCAGATCCCCAGAATATTAAAACAATGAATAATACGATCGGGGAGATTGCACGTTATATTTACTATGGGACCAAGGATATTATTACCGATGAATAACTTCGTTGATGTGATAGTCATTAACATTGTGCATTTGACCAAAAATAAATTCATCCTAACGCAAAAAGGCAATACATATAATTTGAATTTTATTTTCAAAATGGTCGATTTATCTTATATTCATTTTTAAAATTTAAAAATGCCAGCTCTATGTTATTGTTGCATACACACTAACTAAAAGATTGTGTTTATTATAATCATGTATTTTTACTTTAAAACGCCGGAAGTAGAAACGCTTATACCAAAACAAGGCCATTTGAAACGTTCATTTTACACAGGAACGTTAATCAAAGATAGCTTCAAAAAAGGCTCCCATGTGTTAATTCAATGGACAGCAATACATACGGAAGGGGGGAGTATGGGCTTTACCATACACAGCATTGGTTCGTATTGCACAAGGATTTTTTGCTATATATATCTTTATTCAGCACAATAGGCAAGTACAGCATGGCATGGGGATACCGGCAGGCATATCGACAAGGTGGGGAGAAATCTGTGACAGTGGTGATAAAGACACTTGTAATAGATACAAATGTACCGTCGTGTAACGGGTGGATTATTTTCTATTTTATTGGGATTGCTTGCCTGGTGATAAGCATAGTGTATGAAGAGCACATTTCATACGAGTTATAAATATTTTAATGCCGTAAATAATTCAAATGCAATTATTAAAGGTGTTAAAAAGACTAAACTGAGAATATCTGTGATGATTATATAATACATATATTGTATGGGCTCCATGACCAGCAGTGGTAATAGGGTCAGCATGTACTGCAATTCTTATATGATAAGTCATAGCTGCACCATCCCAAGTTGCCTGACCTGAATTATGTCTACTGATATAAACTATACTCATCTTTATTACTTACATGCCATCTGTCATATTGTGAAATAATTGCATCTTTAAATCTATCCCAATGCTCCCAATGCCTAATTCAATCTAGGTATGATATTTTTTTTTGAAATAAAATCGTTGCTATCGAAGCTTAACAATTGCATGCCATGATTTAGCCGTGATTCCGCGTCGTGTTGGGGTCCGGACAGTCTTTATCTTTCAGTATACACGGCAGCGTGCTGACAGTATCACATCGATTCAATACAACTACCACGAAATAGCCGGAAAGAATATTCAAGACATGTTAATTACGTCAAGATTTGTGGAGTGATACAACTTTCAATAGGTTAAACGTTGAGGTTGGGTAAAATTGTTAATGGGAATTGTTAACCCACATTTCATAGTAATTGTAGGATAATTCACATATTCAACAAACTGAGGCGATGTCACATCCGAATGCTCCGATCTCCGTTACTACATTGCTGTCGCAACTAGTATAAAACTACGATCGGAGCAGGCATTATAATTATTGCCATTTTTTCATTCAAATGATCGGGGTCATATACACAGTGTCTAGAACACTTACTAATAACTTTCGCTGTGTATCTACCCCAAAACGAATTGTAGAAAAGTATGGACAAACTATGAACTGTCACGTCTTGCTAGGTAAACCGATAAAACTGAACAAAACAAGAGAATAGAAATTCAGACAAAATGGCGTTGTTTATGCAGACGCATGCGCAAGACGACCGGTTAATATTATTATCGATTGTACATTTCAATGGTGATTAGAGGTTATTGCATGGTTGGATATCTGCGGTAGGTAAAATCAGTGCTAAAAAACAATAAATCTTCAACATGCTCTAAAAAAAATGCCCAACGGCTTAGGTCTTGGGTTTTTTGGTTTCTCAATGACCTTAGCCAACATTTGAAACAAAATTTGCTAATGTACTATTTTATTCCGGGTCAAACCCTAAATCCACTGGTCTACTAATGCATACGATTGATAGGTGTCACATAGAACGATTTTGTTCTTTAATTTCTGAATATCAATGAGCAGTAACATGCGAGCTTTTATTGAATAAATTAAACTATATGCCTGTTATTTTAAACATAGATCTGGTATTTTGTAATCTTTTTTTATCAAAAATAATAAAATTACTATCGAACACTGCTCTTTTTGACACAAGGTGGTAATATTTATGAACTTTATTCAAATGAAATCTTATGCATTGCTTCAAGTGACCATGATTCTTTTTAACTTGAGAAGATGTGAAAAATAGTAAACACAGACATGCCATAAAAATAAATCTGCACTCACATATCGATAATATTTTTTTTTGAAATAAGAATATTAGTATAAAATATTGTCTTTAAGTTGCTCTAAAGAAAAAATAACATACACATTAATAAATGTGTTTTATATATATACTACTACCTTTAAAGTTCACCATGAACTGTGTTCCACAGTGGCCAAAAGATGTTGATGCTTTGAAATAATTTTATGTTTTCCGTTTGAGTGTACTAATAATTGGGTGATTATTTGGCGAATGTACTTTTGAATCGAGTCAAGTGGATGATATAATACACACTTTCAAACTTAATTTGTTCTCAATTTTTGAAATTTAAAACTCAGTTAGTACAATCAAATGTGTACGAGAGTATAGTGTCTTTCCTTACTCATTCATTGGTTGTAAGCCAACATTGTATATAAACACCATGATATTAATAACTGTGTATTTCACTCTATTTCGCGTCTGCTACGACAGATAACATAAACACATGCGAATAAAAAATAGGCGTTTGTTCTGATTTTAACAACAAATTATTTTTGACGGATATTTTGTGTTAAATACTTATTTCACTTCGTATGTTAGCAGCTTTCGTTTGTTTACATGTGGAGCGGCTTGTGCGGGAGATTATATTTTTATTATCATAACTTTAAAATATAGCTCTAAAAGGCAATGATTAGTTTGGAATCGATCTCTGGGAATGTGATGTGCATAACTAATATGGCCATGTTAATAGTGTATGAAAGTTAGACGTGTATATATAAAATGTGTACATGGCAATTCAGTCACATAACAGTAGAGTATGTGATGTAACTATAATATGAAATAAATTGAAGCTACCCCAATCTATGTAATGTTGTAAATGCATTGGTAATATAATAATCTCTGGGCTCTGGAAATTTTCAGATACAAATTAGTAGAGTTTACATAAAGGATACATTTGCGAATTTAAGCTTTCCTCGGAATACAACTGAAATAATATTATATTGCGAACAGCTCGACAAACATAGATATTGTAAAACGCACTCGGGTCAATTGGGTGATATAGCACACGCTGTTTATTCTATCGATTTAGCTTGTGAGCTGAATGGCCAAAACTCACACGTTTCGTATGGTACGGATTAAAAAAAAAGTTGTAAACAGAAATGTTCATATGTATATTTCGAGCATGTTGTGATAGATAACATAAACACGCGCGATTAATATAGTTCATTCAACGCTTGTGTTATTTGCTTGGTTCACTTCATATGTTAGCAGCTTCCATGTATTTACATATGCAGCGATTTGTGTAGGAGATTATGTTTAATTTGTTCTCAGCTTTTGAAATGTATAACTCAGTCAGTACAATCAAACGTGTGCCAGACTCGATGAATCATAAAATTATTCTTGCCGTGTATGATATTTAACCAATATCTAGATAACCACTGCCATAATAAGAAATAATTTGGTGTGATTTACTTTGATGTAAGCTGAAATATTCACACTTCCACAACAAACCACATGTCAATTATGGCTAATTGGGGTCACTTACAGATAATGAATTCTGTAACAGATCATTAAATTAAATTACTTGTTTGGCACTCATTAGTTCTTAAAAATCACTACACGACGATTTGGAGTAGTGATTTGTGATCACCACGTTAGTAAAGCAAAAACTCATACTTTTTCAATAATCATAGAGCTGAAAAAGGATTAGAAATAGTAAGCAGATGAATCATAATGAAGTCAATATAAGGAAATATGTCACTTAGTTTAGGTTTAATATATACCTTTGATGATGATGTCTGAAGAGTCACAAAAAGTCCAATATGCAGTTGCCTAAAATGTCATGAAAGTCATCTGCATAGTTTGTGAATTGCCTTCAGTGGCGACAAAGTTGCCTGAAACGACATGAAAGTTGTGGGCAAACTTTGGCATGCGGAAAAGTTACCTTAAAATTATATGACATCCATCAGCAAAGTTTAGAATATACAATTGAAAGGTGGGAAAGTTGCCTGAGAAGTCTGCAATGTTTAAGAAAATTTACCTGAAAAAGCGATGAAAGATGTAGGGAATGTTCAGAAAGAGTTGCCTTGGTAGGTGAGAAAGTTGCATGAAAAGTAAACAGAAGCTTCTGTAAAGTTCCGAAAGTAAATTTGGAATTGAATAATATTTTCTGGGCATCACAAAACCAGCAATGTTAGAAAAGTAGTTTTTAAAGAAGACAAATTTGCTTTAGAAGTGGCAAATTTTCTAAAGTCACATTCAAAAGTTCAAAAAGTCGAGTTAGAAGGCTCACAGGTTGTCTGAAAGTTCTGTTGTGAAATGAGAAATATATCTAAACAAAATAAGCAGTCTGCAAAGTTAAACAAAATTGTTTGAATGACAGAAATGTGTCTGAACAGACATGAAAGCCTTTTGCAAATTTAAACAAGTGGCTTTAAAAGATGGGGGTGGGGTGGCATGAAAAGTAAACAAAAGTTTCTATAGAGCTAAAAAATGTGCCTTGAAAGTAATAAAAATTGTCTGTAAATTCGAAAATCTTCCTTGGAAGTGAGAATGTTCGAACAAGAAAGTCATCAGCAAAGTTCAGAAAGTCGATTGGGATGGCAAGAATGTTGCCTGATAAGTTCAAAGAATATTATTGAAAAAAGTATAGTCGTCTGAACATTAATAAAACAGAGAGTTCAGAGAGTTGCATTTGAAGTCAGCAAAATTAGTTGCTTTGAAAAGGTGGAATTTGCCAATAATCTAATACTCGAAAATCAACATTTGAAGGTGGCAGAATTATCTAGCATGAAATCAAAATTCGTTTTGGGAGGTGAAAAGTCATAAAACTAGCGATCGTCTTGACTATGATTTGTGAACTATACTGTGATTTATGATTTATGATGAAACTTGTATCATTATGGCTACAACCTCAATGAAATAACTATTAATTGGGTATAATTATCAGGGTGAGGGCATTATAACCATTATACCTTGCCACATCATTATCATTCCAAGCAATGTAAACAATCTTCAAAGTGTGTTTGAAAGGCGATTAAGTTGAGTGAAAAGTAAACAAAGGCTTCTGCAAAATTTGAAAAGTCGATTTCATGACAAACCATGAAAGCCATAGACAAATTTGGAAGCAAAAAAATACATCAAAAGAGAACAAAGGCTTCTTCAAAGTTTAGAAAGTTGTTTTGAAAGTATAAAAATTGCCTGAAAAAATTACAAAGCCTTTCAGTAAAGTTTGTAGAGACGCTTTAGAAAGCCGGATTGTTGAACGCTTACAAAAAACTTCCATGTGCTGAAGGTATTTTTCCTATATATTTACAATAAGCACGTGTGCTTCTAATAGAGCAAATACACCAATATACGTGCTCAAGAAACTGCATTCATAAATCTGAGTAAACCTTGATGTACCTTTAATAATAACTTGACTTCTTTTTTAATTCAGGTCTTTGTATATTACTAGGACCTGTTTTTTTCAGTATCATCACTATAATTCCCATCAAAATGGAGTCCTGCCCCCCCCCCTCTACAGTTTCCACGGAGATTTGTAATAGTATGACACATTTATCTACTGCCTGACAACTGAAGTTATATTTAGACCACATGTATCATTGTGCCTCGACAAAATTTATAATCTGCATAGTGTTTTCATTGATCTTCAATTTTGTGACCTGATATTTCATTGTGGTCCATTTCATTCACTGAATCCGATCAAGGTCATGACATCACTGAAAACCCTAGCATTACCATCTAACCTAATTATTTATTCTGAGCATGCTCATTTGTTCTCTCAGTTACATGCATATTCAACAGAGACTTGTGTATCAACCTGCAAAGATTCATTGATATCTGTCACAAACGGAAACCGGAAATAAAAACTATACTCCCCTTGTCTGACTGCACCTGAAACAGGGACTAAAACTTGAGAAATAATGATTTCATCATAAAATGAACAAATCTGATAGAGGACCACCCAATGAACCTATATATAACATATCAAAGCAGCAATTGGGATGGCAGTTTTTAAGAAGAAGACATTGTCATTAAAAAAAACATACTTTAACTCTGGTGACCTTGCCCTTTGTTTTATAATATTATTTCCTTCATCATAGTTTGTTGCATAAGCATTGTCATAATTTATTTTGAATACAAACAAGTTTTAGAATTATATTGGGGTCAGAACATCTTTTTACAAGAGAATTAATATTCATAGTCTGTGATGGGGTATAATTAACATCACATATTGGGGCAGAAAATCTGTTCTGGGAGGGGGATATAATTCATAATGGGAGCAGAACAACTACACATATTGGAGACATAAAATTAGCATATCTCTGTGTGAGGGGGTATAATTCAGGTACATAATGGGGACATAAAATTAGCATATCTCTGTGTGAGGAGGTATAATTCAGGCACATATTGGGACATAAAATTAGCATATCTCTGTGCGAGGGGGTATAATTCAGACACATAATGGGGACATAAAATTAGCATATCTCTGTGTGAGGTATAATTCAGGCACATAATGGGGACATAAAATTAGCATATCTCTGTGTGAGGAGGTATAATTCAGGCACATATTGGGGACATAAAATTAGCATATCTCTGTGTGAGGGGGTATAATTCAGGCACATAATGGGGACATAAAATTAGCATATCTCTGTGTGAGGGGGTATAATTCAGGCACATATTGGGGACATAAAATTAGCATATCTCTGTGTGAGGGGGTATAATTCAGGCACATAATGGGGACATAAAATTAGCATATCTCTGTGTGAGGAGGTATAATTCAGGCACATATTGGGGACATAAAATTAGCATATCTCTGTGTGAGGGGGTATAATTCAGGCACATAATGGGGACATAAAATTAGCATATCTCTGTGTGAGGGGGTATAATTCAGGCACATATTGGGGACATAAAATTAGCATATCTCTGTGTGAGGGGGTATAATTCAGGCACATAATGGGGACATAAAATTAGCATATCTCTGTGTGAGGAGGTATAATTCAGGTACATAATGGGGACATAAAATTAGCATATCTCTGTGTGAGGAGGTATAATTCAGGCACATATTGGGGACATAAAATTAGCATATCTCTGTTTGGAGGGGGTATAATTCAGGCACATATTGGGGACATAAAATTAGCATATCTCTGTGTGAGGGGGTATAATTCAGGCACATATTGGGGACATAAAATTAGCATATCTCTGTGTGAGGAGGTATAATTCAGGCACATAATGGGGACATAAAATTAGCATATCTCTGTGTGAGGGGGTATAATTCAGGCACATATTGGGGACATAAAATTAGCATATCTCTGTGTGAGGGGGTATAATTCAGGCACATAATGGGTACATAAAATTAGCATATCTCTGTGTGAGGAGGTATAATTCAGGCACATATTGGGGACATAAAATTAGCATATCTCTGTGTGAGGGGGTATAATTCAGGCACATAATGGGGACATAAAATTAGCATATCTCTGTGTGAGGAGGTATAATTCAGACACATATTGGGGACATAAAATTAGCATATATCTGTGTGAGGAGGTATAATTCAGGCACATAATGGGGACATAAAATTAGCATATCTCTGTGTGAGGAGGTATAATTCAGACACATATTGGGGACATAAAATTAGCATATCTCTGTGTGAGGGGGTATAATTCAGGCACATAATGGGGACATAAAATTAGCATATCTCTGTGTGAGGAGGTATAATTCAGGCACATATTGGGGACATAAAATTAGCATATCTCTGTGTGAGGGGGTATAATTCAGGCACATATTGGGGACATAAAATTAGCATATCTGTGTGAGGGGGTATAATTCAGGCACATATTGGGGACATAAAATTATCTTATCTCTGTGTGAGGGGGTATAATTCAGGCACATAATGGGGACATAAAATTAGCATATCTCTGTGTGAGGGGGTATAATTCAGGTACATAATGGAGACATAAAATTAGCATATCTCTGTGTGAGGAGGTATAATTCAGGCACATATTGGGGACATAAAATTAGCATATCTCTGTGAGGAGGTATAATTCAGACACATAATGGGGACATAAAATTAGCATATCTGTGTGTGAGGGGGTATAATTCAGGCACATATTGGGGACATAAAATTAGCATATCTCTGTGTGAGGGGGTATAATTCAGGCACATATTGGGGACATAAATTAGCATATCTCTGTGTGAGGGGATATAATTCAGGCACATAATGGGGACATAAAATTAGCATATCTCTGTGTGAGGAGGTATAATTCAGGCACATATTGGGGACATAAAATTAGCATATCTCTGTGTGAGGGGGTATAATTCAGGCACATAATGGGGACATACAATTAGCATATCTCTGTGTGAGGAGGTATAATTCAGGTACATAATGGGGACATAAAATTAGCATATCTCTGTGTGAGGGGGGTATAATTCAGGCACATATTGGGGACATAAAATTAGCATATCTCTGTGTGAGGGGGTATAATTCAGGCACATATTGGGGACATAAAATTAGCATATCTCTGTGTGAGGAGGTATAATTCAGGCACATAATGGGTACATAAAATTAGCATATCTCTGTGTGAGGGGGTATAATTCAGGCACATATTGGGGACATAAAATTAGCATATCTCTGTGTGAGGGGGTATAATTCAGGTACATAATGGGGACATAAAATTAGCATATCTCTGTGTGAGGGGTATAATTCAGACACATAATGGGGACATAAAATTAGCATATCTCTGTGTGAGGGGATATAATTCAGGCACATATTGGGGACATAAAATTAGCATATATCTGTGTGAGGAGGTATAATTCAGGCACATAATGGGGACATAAAATTAGCATATCTCTGTGTGAGGAGGTATAATTCAGGCACATATTGGGGACATAAAATTAGCATATCTCTGTGTGAGGAGGTATAATTCAGGCACATATTGGGGACATAAAATTAGCATATCTCTGTGTGAGGAGGTATAATTCAGACACATAATGGGGACATAAAATTAGCATATCTCTGTGTGAGGAGGTATAATTCAGACACATATTGGGGACATAAAATTAGCATATCTCTGTGTGAGAGGGTATAATTCAGACACATAATGGGGACATAAAATTAGCATATCTCTGTGTGAGGGGTATAAATCAGGCACATATTGGGGACATAAAATTAGCATATCTCTGTGTGAGGAGGTATAATTCAGGCACATATTGGGGACATAAAATTAGCATATATCTGTGTGAGGAGGTATAATTCAGGTACATAATGGGGACATAAAATTAGCATATATCTGTGTGAGGAGGTATAATTCAGACACATATTGGGGACATAAAATTAGCATATCTCTGTGTGAGAGGGTATAATTCAGACACATAATGGGGACATAAAATTAGCATATCTCTGTGTGAGGGGGTATAAATCAGGCACATATTGGGGACATAAAATTAGCATATCTCTGTGTGAGGGGGTATAATTCAGGCACATATTGGGGACATAAAATTAGCATATATCTGTGTGAGGAGGTATAATTCAGGTACATAATGGGGACATAAAATTAGCATATATCTGTGTGAGGAGGTATAATTCAGACACATATTGGGGACATAAAATTAGCATATCTCTGTGTGAGGAGGTATAATTCAGGTACATAATGGGGACATAAAATTAGCATATATCTGTGTGAGGAGGTATAATTCAGACACATATTGGGGACATAAAATTAGCATATCTCTGTGTGAGGAGGTATAATTCAGACACATAATGGGGACATAAAATTAGCATATCTCTGTGTGAGGAGGTATAATTCAGACACATATTGGGGACATAAAATTAGCATATCTCTGTGTGAGAGGGTATAATTCAGACACATAATGGGGACATAAAATTAGCATATCTCTGTGTGAGGGGGTATAATTCAGGCACATATTGGGGACATAAAATTAGCATATCTCTGTGTGAGGGGGTATAATTCAGGCACATAATGGGGACATAAAATTAGCATATCTCTGTGTGAGGGGGTATAATTCAGGCACATAATGGGGACATAAAATTAGCATATATCTGTGTGAGGAGGTATAATTCAGGCACATAATGGGGACATAAAATTAGCATTTATCTGTGTGAGGAGGTATAATTCAGACACATATTGGGGACATAAAATTAGCATATCTCTGTTTGAGGAGGTATAATTCAGGTACATAATGGGGACATAAAATTAGCATATATCTGTGTGAGGAGGTATAATTCAGACACATATTGGGGACATAAAATTAGCATATCTCTGTGTGAGGAGGTATAATTCAGACACATATTGGGGACATAAAATTAGCATATCTCTGTGTGAGGGGGTATAATTCAGGTACATAATGGGGACATAAAATTAGCATATATCTGTGTGAGGAGGTATAATTCAGACACATATTGGGGACATAAAATTAGCATATCTCTGTGTGAGGAGGTATAATTCAGGTACATAATGGGGACATAAAATTAGCATATATCTGTGTGAGGAGGTATAATTCAGACACATATTGGGGACATAAAATTAGCATATCTCTGTGTGAGGAGGTATAATTCAGACACATAATGGGGACATAAAATTATCATATCTCTGTGTGAGGGGGTATAATTCAGGTACATAATGGGGACATAAAATTAGCATATATCTGTGTGAGGAGGTATAATTCAGACACATATTGGGGACATAAAATTAGCATATCTCTGTGTGAGGAGGTATAATTCAGGCACATAATGGGGACATAAAATTAGCATATCTCTGTGTGAGGAGGTATAATTCAGACACATAATGGGTACATAAAATTAGCATATCTCTGTGTGAGGAGGTATAATTCAGGCACATATTGGGGACATAAAATTAGCATATCTGTGTGTGAGGGGGTATAATTCAGGCACATAATGGGGACATAAAATTAGCATATCTCTGTGTGAGGGGGTATAATTCAGGCACATAATGGGGACATAAAATTAGCATATCTGTGTGTGAGGAGGTATAATTCAGGCACATATTGGGGACATAAAATTAGCATATCTCTGTGTGAGGGGGTATAATTCAGGCACATATTGGGGACATAAATTAGCATATCTCTGTGTGAGGGGATATAATTCAGGCACATAATGGGGACATAAAATTAGCATATCTCTGTGTGAGGAGGTATAATTCAGGCACATATTGGGGACATAAAATTAGCATATCTCTGTGTGAGGGGGTATAATTCAGGCACATAATGGGGACATACAATTAGCATATCTCTGTGTGAGGAGGTATAATTCAGGTACATAATGGGGACATAAAATTAGCATATCTCTGTGTGAGGGGGGTATAATTCAGGCACATATTGGGGACATAAAATTAGCATATCTCTGTGTGAGGGGGTATAATTCAGGCACATATTGGGGACATAAAATTAGCATATCTCTGTGTGAGGAGGTATAATTCAGGTACATAATGGGGACATAAAATTAGCATATCTCTGTGTGAGGGGGGTATAATTCAGGCACATATTGGGTACATAAAATTAGCATATCTCTGTGTGAGGGGGTATAATTCAGGCACATATTGGGGACATAAAATTAGCATATCTCTGTGTGAGGGGGTATAATTCAGGTACATAATGGGGACATAAAATTAGCATATCTCTGTGTGAGGGGTATAATTCAGACACATAATGGGGACATAAAATTAGCATATCTCTGTGTGAGGGGATATAATTCAGGCACATATTGGGGACATAAAATTAGCATATATCTGTGTGAGGAGGTATAATTCAGGCACATAATGGGGACATAAAATTAGCATATCTCTGTGTGAGGGGATATAATTCAGGCACATAATGGGGACATAAAATTAGCATATCTCTGTGTGAGGAGGTATAATTCAGGCACATATTGGGGACATAAAATTAGCATATCTCTGTGTGAGGGGGTATAATTCAGGCACATAATGGGGACATACAATTAGCATATCTCTGTGTGAGGAGGTATAATTCAGGTACATAATGGGGACATAAAATTAGCATATCTCTGTGTGAGGGGGGTATAATTCAGGCACATATTGGGGACATAAAATTAGCATATCTCTGTGTGAGGGGGTATAATTCAGGCACATATTGGGGACATACAATTAGCATATCTCTGTGTGAGGAGGTATAATTCAGGTACATAATGGGGACATAAAATTAGCATATCTCTGTGTGAGGGGGGTATAATTCAGGCACATATTGGGTACATAAAATTAGCATATCTCTGTGTGAGGGGGTATAATTCAGGCACATAATAGGGACATAAAATTAGCATATCTCTGTGTGAGGGGGTATAATTCAGGTACATAATGGGGACATAAAATTAGCATATCTCTGTGTGAGGGGTATAATTCAGACACATAATGGGGACATAAAATTAGCATATCTCTGTGTGAGGGGATATAATTCAGGCACATATTGGGGACATAAAATTAGCATATATCTGTGTGAGGAGGTATAATTCAGGCACATAATGGGGACATAAAATTAGCATATCTCTGTGTGAGGAGGTATAATTCAGGCACATATTGGGGACATAAAATTAGCATATCTCTGTGTGAGGAGGTATAATTCAGGCACATATTGGGGACATAAAATTAGCATATCTCTGTGTGAGGAGGTATAATTCAGACACATAATGGGGACATAAAATTAGCATATCTCTGTGTGAGGAGGTATAATTCAGACACATATTGGGGACATAAAATTAGCATATCTCTGTGTGAGAGGGTATAATTCAGACACATAATGGGGACATAAAATTAGCATATCTCTGTGTGAGGGGGTATAAATCAGGCACATATTGGGGACATAAAATAAGCATATCTCTGTGTGAGGAGGTATAATTCAGGCACATATTGGGGACATAAAATTAGCATATATCTGTGTGAGGAGGTATAATTCAGGTACATAATGGGGACATAAAATTAGCATATATCTGTGTGAGGAGGTATAATTCAGACACATATTGGGGACATAAAATTAGCATATCTCTGTGTGAGGAGGTATAATTCAGGTACATAATGGGGACATAAAATTAGCATATATCTGTGTGAGGAGGTATAATTCAGACACATATTGGGGACATAAAATTAGCATATCTCTGTGTGAGGAGGTATAATTCAGACACATAATGGGGACATAAAATTAGCATATCTCTGTGTGAGGAGGTATAATTCAGACACATATTGGGGACATAAAATTAGCATATCTCTGTGTGAGAGGGTATAATTCAGACACATAATGGGGACATAAAATTAGCATATCTCTGTGTGAGGGGGTATAATTCAGGCACATATTGGGGACATAAAATTAGCATATCTCTGTGTGAGGGGGTATAATTCAGGCACATAATGGGGACATAAAATTAGCATATCTCTGTGTGAGGGGGTATAATTCAGGCACATAATGGGGACATAAAATTAGCATATATCTGTGTGAGGAGGTATAATTCAGGCACATAATGGGGACATAAAATTAGCATTTATCTGTGTGAGGAGGTATAATTCAGACACATATTGGGGACATAAAATTAGCATATCTCTGTGTGAGGAGGTATAATTCAGGTACATAATGGGGACATAAAATTAGCATATATCTGTGTGAGGAGGTATAATTCAGACACATATTGGGGACATAAAATTAGCATATCTCTGTGTGAGGAGGTATAATTCAGACACATATTGGGGACATAAAATTAGCATATCTCTGTGTGAGGGGGTATAATTCAGGTACATAATGGGGACATAAAATTAGCATATATCTGTGTGAGGAGGTATAATTCAGACACATATTGGGGACATAAAATTAGCATATCTCTGTGTGAGGAGGTATAATTCAGGTACATAATGGGGACATAAAATTAGCATATATCTGTGTGAGGAGGTATAATTCAGACACATATTGGGGACATAAAATTAGCATATCTCTGTGTGAGGAGGTATAATTCAGACACATAATGGGGACATAAAATTATCATATCTCTGTGTGAGGGGGTATAATTCAGGTACATAATGGGGACATAAAATTAGCATATATCTGTGTGAGGAGGTATAATTCAGACACATATTGGGGACATAAAATTAGCATATCTCTGTGTGAGGAGGTATAATTCAGGCACATAATGGGGACATAAAATTAGCATATCTCTGTGTGAGGAGGTATAATTCAGACACATAATGGGTACATAAAATTAGCATATCTCTGTGTGAGGAGGTATAATTCAGGCACATATTGGGGACATAAAATTAGCATATCTGTGTGTGAGGGGGTATAATTCAGGCACATAATGGGGACATAAAATTAGCATATCTCTGTGTGAGGGGGTATAATTCAGGCACATAATGGGGACATAAAATTAGCATATCTGTGTGTGAGGAGGTATAATTCAGGCACATATTGGGGACATAAAATTAGCATATCTCTGTGTGAGGGGGTATAATTCAGGCACATATTGGGGACATAAAATTAACATATCTCTGTGTGAGGGGGTATAATTCAGGCACATAATGGGGACATAAAATTAGCATATCTCTGTGTGAGGGGGTATAATTCAGGCACATATTGGGGACATAAAATTAGCATATCTCTGTGTGAGGGAGTATAATTCAGACACATATTGGGGACATAAAATTAGCATATCTCTGTGTGAGGGGGTATAATTCAGGCACATAATGGGGACATAAAATTATCATATCTCTGTGTGAGGGGGTATAATTCAGGCACATATTGGGGACATAAAAATAGCATATCTCTGTGTGAGGGGGTATAATTCAGGCACATATTGGGGACATAAAATTAGCATATCTCTGTGTGAGGGGGTATAATTCAGGCACATAATGGGGACATAAAATTATCATATCTCTGTGTGAGGGGTAAAATTCCGGCACATAATGGGGACATAAAATTAGCATATCTCTGTGTGAGGGAGTATAATTCAGACACATATTGGGGACATAAAATTAGCATATATCTGTGTGAGAGGGTATAATTCAGGCACATAATGGGGACATAAAATTATCATATCTCTGTGTGAGGGGTAAAATTCAGGCACATAATGGGGACATAAAATTAGCATATCTCTGTGTGAGGGAGTATAATTCAGACACATATTGGGGACATAAAATTAGCATATCTCTGTGTGAGGAGGTATAATTCAGGCACATATTGGGGACATAAAATTAGCATATATCTGTGTGAGGAGGTATAATTCAGGTACATAATGGGGACATAAAATTAGCATATATCTGTGTGAGGAGGTATAATTCAGACACATATTGGGGACATAAAATTAGCATATCTCTGTGTGAGGAGGTATAATTCAGGTACATAATGGGGACATAAAATTAGCATATATCTGTGTGAGGAGGTATAATTCAGACACATATTGGGGACATAAAATTAGCATATCTCTGTGTGAGGAGGTATAAATCAGACACATAATGGGGACATAAAATTAGCATATCTCTGTGTGAGGAGGTATAATTCAGACACATATTGGGGACATAAAATTAGCATATCTCTGTGTGAGAGGGTATAATTCAGACACATAATGGGGACATAAAATTAGCATATCTCTGTGTGAGGGGGTATAATTCAGGCACATATTGGGGACATAAAATTAGCATATCTCTGTGTGAGGGGGTATAATTCAGGCACATAATGGGGACATAAAATTAGCATATCTCTGTGTGAGGGGGTATAATTCAGGCACATAATGGGGACATAAAATTAGCATATATCTGTGTGAGGAGGTATAATTCAGGCACATAATGGGGACATAAAATTAGCATTTATCTGTGTGAGGAGGTATAATTCAGACACATATTGGGGACATAAAATTAGCATATCTCTGTGTGAGGAGGTATAATTCAGGTACATAATGGGGACATAAAATTAGCATATATCTGTGTGAGGAGGTATAATTCAGACACATATTGGGGACATAAAATTAGCATATCTCTGTGTGAGGAGGTATAATTCAGACACATATTGGGGACATAAAATTAGCATATCTCTGTGTGAGGGGGTATAATTCAGGTACATAATGGGGACATAAAATTAGCATATATCTGTGTGAGGAGGTATAATTCAGACACATATTGGGGACATAAAATTAGCATATCTCTGTGTGAGGAGGTATAATTCAGGTACATAATGGGGACATAAAATTAGCATATATCTGTGTGAGGAGGTATAATTCAGACACATATTGGGGACATAAAATTAGCATATCTCTGTGTGAGGAGGTATAATTCAGACACATAATGGGGACATAAAATTATCATATCTCTGTGTGAGGGGGTATAATTCAGGTACATAATGGGGACATAAAATTAGCATATATCTGTGTGAGGAGGTATAATTCAGACACATATTGGGGACATAAAATTAGCATATCTCTGTGTGAGGAGGTATAATTCAGGCACATAATGGGGACATAAAATTAGCATATCTCTGTGTGAGGAGGTATAATTCAGACACATAATGGGTACATAAAATTAGCATATCTCTGTGTGAGGAGGTATAATTCAGGCACATATTGGGGACATAAAATTAGCATATCTGTGTGTGAGGGGGTATAATTCAGGCACATAATGGGGACATAAAATTAGCATATCTCTGTGTGAGGGGGTATAATTCAGGCACATAATGGGGACATAAAATTAGCATATCTGTGTGTGAGGAGGTATAATTCAGGCACATATTGGGGACATAAAATTAGCATATCTCTGTGTGAGGGGGTATAATTCAGGCACATATTGGGGACATAAAATTAACATATCTCTGTGTGAGGGGGTATAATTCAGGCACATAATGGGGACATAAAATTAGCATATCTCTGTGTGAGGGGGTATAATTCAGGCACATATTGGGGACATAAAATTAGCATATCTCTGTGTGAGGGAGTATAATTCAGACACATATTGGGGACATAAAATTAGCATATCTCTGTGTGAGGGGGTATAATTCAGGCACATAATGGGGACATAAAATTATCATATCTCTGTGTGAGGGGGTATAATTCAGGCACATATTGGGGACATAAAATTAGCATATCTCTGTGTGAGGGGGTATAATTCAGGCACATATTGGGGACATAAAATTAGCATATCTCTGTGTGAGGGGGTATAATTCAGGCACATAATGGGGACATAAAATTATCATATCTCTGTGTGAGGGGTAAAATTCCGGCACATAATGGGGACATAAAATTAGCATATCTCTGTGTGAGGGAGTATAATTCAGACACATATTGGGGACATAAAATTAGCATATATCTGTGTGAGAGGGTATAATTCAGGCACATAATGGGGACATAAAATTATCATATCTCTGTGTGAGGGGTAAAATTCAGGCACATAATGGGGACATAAAATTAGCATATCTCTGTGTGAGGGAGTATAATTCAGACACATATTGGGGACATAAAATTAGCATATATCTGTGTGAGAGGGTATAATTCAGGCACATAATGGGGACATAAAATTATCATATCTCTGTGTGAGGGGTAAAATTCAGGCACATAATGGGGACATAAAATTAGTATATATCTGTGTGAGGGAGTATAATTCAGACACATATTGGCGACATAAAATTAGCATATATCTGTGTGAGAGGGTATAATTCAGGCACATAATGGGGACATAAAATTAGCATATCTCTGTGTGAGGGAGTATAATTCAGGTACATAATGGGGACATAAAATTAGCATATCTCTGTGTGAGGGGGTATAATTCAGGCACATAATGGGGACATAAAATTAGCATATCTCTGTGTGAGGAGCTATAATTCAGGCACATATTGGGGACATAAAATTAGCATATCTCTGTGTGAGGAGGTATAATTCAGGTACATAATGGGCACATAAAATTAGCATATCTCTGTGTGAGGGGGTATAATTCAGGCACATAATGGGGACATAAAATTAGCATATCTCTGTGTGAGGAGCTATAATTCAGGCACATATTGGGGACATAAAATTAGCATATCTCTGTGTGAGGGGGTATAATTCAGGCACATAATGGGGACATAAAATTAGCATATCTCTGTGTGAGGGGGTATAATTCAGGCACATATTGGGGACATAAAATTAGCATAACTCTGTGTGAGGAGGTATAATTCAGGCACATAATGGGCATAAAATTAGCATATCTCTGTGTGAGGGGATATAATTCAGGCACATAATGGAGACATAAAATTAGCATATCTCTGTGTGAGAGGGTATAATTCAGGCACATAATGGGGACATAAAATTAGCATATATCTGTGTGAGGGGGTATAATTCAGGCACATAATGGGGACATAAAATTAGCATATCTCTGTGTGAGGGGGTATAATTCAGGCACATAATGGGGACATAAAATTAACATATCTGTGTGTGAGGGGGTATAATTCAGGCACATAATGGGGACATAAAATTAGCATATCTCTGTGTGAGGGGGGTATAATTCAGGCACATATTGGGGACATAAAATTAGCATATCTCTGTGCGAGGAGGTATAATTCAGGCACATAATGGGGACATAAAATTAGCATATCTCTGTGTGAGGGGGGTATAATTCAGGCACATATTGGGGACATAAATTAGCATATCTCTGTGTGAGGAGGTATAATTCAGGCACATATTGGGACATAAAATTAGCATATCTCTGTGTGAGGGGGTATAATTCAGGCACATAATGGGGACATGACATTAGCATATCTCTGTGTGAGGGGGTATAATTCAGGTACATAATGGGGACATAAAATTAGCATATATCTGTGTGAGGGAGTATAATTCAGGCACATAATGGGGACATAAAATTAGCATATCTCTGTGTGAGGGGGTATAATTCAGGCACATAATGGGGACATAAAATTAGCATATATCTGTGTGAGGAGGTATAATTCAGGCACATATTGGGACATACAATTAGCATATATCTGTGTGAGGGGGTATAATTCAGGCACATAATGAGGACATAAAATTAGCATATCTCTGTGTGAGGGGGTATAATTCAGGCACATATTGGGACATAAAATTAGCATATCTCTGTGTGAGGAGGTATAATTCAGGTACATAATGGGGACATAAAATTAGCATATATCTGTGTGAGGGAGTATAATTCAGACACATATTGGGGACATAAAATTAGCATATCTCTGTGTGAGGAGGTATAATTCAGACACATAATGGGGACATAAAATTAGCATATATCTGTGTGAGGGAGTATAATTCAGACACATATTGGGGACATAAAATTAGCATATATCTGTTTGAGGGGGTATAATTCAAACACATAATGGGGACATAAAATTAGCATATATCTGTTTGAGGGGGTATAATTCAGGTACATAATGGGGACATAAAATTAGCATATCTCTGTTTGAGGGGGTATAATTCAAACACATAATGGGGACATAAAATTAGCATATATCTGTTTGAGGGGGTATAATTCAGGTACATAATGGGGACATAAAATTAGCATATCTCTGTGTGAGGAGGTATAATTCAGGTACATAATGGGGACATAAAATTAGCATATCTCTGTGTGAGGGAGTATAATTCAGACACATAATGGGTACATAAAATTAGCATATATCTGTTTGAGGGGGTATAATTCAGGTACATAATGGGACATAAAATTAGCATATCTCTGTGTGAGGAGGTATAATTCAGGTACATAATGGGCACATAAAATTAGCATATCTCTGTGTGAGGGGGTATAATTCAGGCACATAATGGGGACATAAAATTAGCATATCTCTGTGTGAGGGGGTATAATTCAGACACATATTGGGGACATAAAATTAGCATATCTCTGTGTGAGGGGGTATAATTCAGGCACATAATAGGGACATAAAATTAGCATATCTCTGTGTGAGGGGGTATAATTCAGGCACATAATGGGGCATAAAATTAGCATATCTCTGTGTGAGGGGATATAATTCAGGCACATAATGGAGACATAAAAATAGCATATCTCTGTGTGAGAGGGTATAATTCGGGCACATAATGGGGACATAAAATTAGCATATATCTGTGTGAGGGGGTATAATTCAGGCACATAATGGGGACATAAAATTAGCATATCTGTGTGTGAGGGGGTATAATTCAGGCACATAATGGGGACATAAAATTAGCATATCTGTGTGTGAGGGGGTATAATTCAGGCACATAATGGGGACATAAAATTAGCATATCTCTGTGTGAGGGGGGTATAATTCAGGCACATATTGGGGACATAAAATTAGCATAACTCTGTGTGAGGAGGTATAATTCAGGCACATAATGGGGACATAAAATTAGCATATCTCTGTGTGAGGGGGTATAATTCAGGCACATAATGGGGACATAAAATTAGCATATCTCTGTGTGAGGGGGTATAATTCAGACACATATTGGGACATAAAATTAGCATATCTCTGTGTGAGGAGGTATAATTCAGGTACATAATGGGGACATAAAATTAGCATATCTCTGTGTGAGGGGGTATAATTCAGGCACATATTGGGGACATAAAATTAGCATATCTCTGTGTGAGGGGGTATAATTCAGGCACATAATGGGGACATAAAATTAGCATATCTGTGTGTGAGGAGGTATAATTCAGGCACATATTGGGGACATAAAATTAGCATATCTCTGTGTGAGGGGGTATAATTCAGGCACATATTGGGGACATAAAATTAACATATCTCTGTGTGAGGGGGTATAATTCAGGCACATAATGGGGACATAAAATTAGCATATCTCTGTGTGAGGGGGTATAATTCAGGCACATATTGGGGACATAAAATTAGCATATCTCTGTGTGAGGGGGTATAATTCAGGTACATAATGGGGACATAAAATTAGCATATCTCTGTGTGAGGAGGTATAATTCAGGTACATAATGGGGACATAAAATTAGCATATCTCTGTGTGAGGGGGTATAATTCAGGCACATAATGGGGACATAAAATTAGCATATCTCTGTGTGAGGGAGTATAATTCAGACACATATTGGGGACATAAAATTATCATATCTCTGTGTGAGGGGGTATAATTCAGGCAAATATTGGGGACATAAAATTAGCATATCTCTGTGTGAGGGGGTATAATTCAGGCACATATTGGGGACATAAAATTAGCATATCTCTGTGTGAGGGGGTATAATTCAGGCACATAATGGGGACATAAAATTATCATATCTCTGTGTGAGGGGTAAAATTCAGGCACATAATGGGGACATAAAATTAGCATATCTCTGTGTGAGGGAGTATAATTCAGACACATATTGGGGACATAAAATTAGCATATATCTGTGTGAGAGGGTATAATTCAGGCACATAATGGGGACATAAAATTATCATATCTCTGTGTGAGGGGTAAAATTCAGGCACATAATGGGGACATAAAATTAGCATATCTCTGTGTGAGGGAGTATAATTCAGACACATATTGGGGACATAAAATTAGCATATATCTGTGTGAGAGGGTATAATTCAGGCACATAATGGGGACATAAAATTATCATATCTCTGTGTGAGGGGTAAAATTCAGGCACATAATGGGGACATAAAATTAGTATATATCTGTGTGAGGGAGTATAATTCAGACACATATTGGGGACATAAAATTAGCATATATCTGTGTGAGAGGGTATAATTCAGGCACATAATGGGGACATAAAATTAGCATATCTCTGTGTGAGGGAGTATAATTCAGGTACATAATGGGGACATAAAATTAGCATATCTCTGTGTGAGGGAGTATAATTCAGGTACATAATGGGGACATAAAATTAGCATATCTCTGTGTGAGGGGGTATAATTCAGGCACATAATGGGGACATAAAATTAGCATATCTCTGTGTGAGGAGCTATAATTCAGGCACATATTGGGGACATAAAATTAGCATATCTCTGTGTGAGGAGGTATAATTCAGGTACATAATGGGGACATAAAATTAGCATATCTCTGTGTGAGGGGGTATAATTCAGGCACATAATGGGGACATAAAATTAGCATATCTCTGTGTGAGGAGCTATAATTCAGGCACATATTGGGGACATAAAATTAGCATATCTCTGTGTGAGGGGGTATAATTCAGGCACATAATGGGGACATAAAATTAGCATATCTCTGTGTGAGGGGGTATAATTCAGGCACATATTGGGGACATAAAATTAGCATAACTCTGTGTGAGGAGGTATAATTCAGGCACATAATGGGCATAAAATTAGCATATCTCTGTGTGAGGGGATATAATTCAGGCACATAATGGAGACATAAAATTAGCATATCTCTGTGTGAGAGGGTATAATTCAGGCACATAATGGGGACATAAAATTAGCATATATCTGTGTGAGGGGGTATAATTCAGGCACATAATGGGGACATAAAATTAGCATATCTCTGTGTGAGGGGGTATAATTCAGGCACATAATGGGGACATAAAATTAGCATATCTGTGTGTGAGGGGGTATAATTCAGGCACATATTGGGGACATAAAATTAACATATCTCTGTGTGAGGGGGTATAATTCAGGCACATAATGGGGACATAAAATTAGCATATCTCTGTGTGAGGGGGTATAATTCAGGCACATATTGGGGACATAAAATTAGCATATCTCTGTGTGAGGGGGTATAATTCAGGTACATAATGGGGACATAAAATTAGCATATCTCTGTGTGAGGAGGTATAATTCAGGTACATAATGGGGACATAAAATTAGCATATCTCTGTGTGAGGGGGTATAATTCAGGCACATAATGGGGACATAAAATTAGCATATCTCTGTGTGAGGGAGTATAATTCAGACACATATTGGGGACATAAAATTATCATATCTCTGTGTGAGGGGGTATAATTCAGGCAAATATTGGGGACATAAAATTAGCATATCTCTGTGTGAGGGGGTATAATTCAGGCACATATTGGGGACATAAAATTAGCATATCTCTGTGTGAGGGGGTATAATTCAGGCACATAATGGGGACATAAAATTATCATATCTCTGTGTGAGGGGTAAAATTCAGGCACATAATGGGGACATAAAATTAGCATATCTCTGTGTGAGGGAGTATAATTCAGACACATATTGGGGACATAAAATTAGCATATATCTGTGTGAGAGGGTATAATTCAGGCACATAATGGGGACATAAAATTATCATATCTCTGTGTGAGGGGTAAAATTCAGGCACATAATGGGGACATAAAATTAGCATATCTCTGTGTGAGGGAGTATAATTCAGACACATATTGGGGACATAAAATTAGCATATATCTGTGTGAGAGGGTATAATTCAGGCACATAATGGGGACATAAAATTATCATATCTCTGTGTGAGGGGTAAAATTCAGGCACATAATGGGGACATAAAATTAGTATATATCTGTGTGAGGGAGTATAATTCAGACACATATTGGGGACATAAAATTAGCATATATCTGTGTGAGAGGGTATAATTCAGGCACATAATGGGGACATAAAATTAGCATATCTCTGTGTGAGGGAGTATAATTCAGGTACATAATGGGGACATAAAATTAGCATATCTCTGTGTGAGGGAGTATAATTCAGGTACATAATGGGGACATAAAATTAGCATATCTCTGTGTGAGGGGGTATAATTCAGGCACATAATGGGGACATAAAATTAGCATATCTCTGTGTGAGGAGCTATAATTCAGGCACATATTGGGGACATAAAATTAGCATATCTCTGTGTGAGGAGGTATAATTCAGGTACATAATGGGGACATAAAATTAGCATATCTCTGTGTGAGGGGGTATAATTCAGGCACATAATGGGGACATAAAATTAGCATATCTCTGTGTGAGGAGCTATAATTCAGGCACATATTGGGGACATAAAATTAGCATATCTCTGTGTGAGGGGGTATAATTCAGGCACATAATGGGGACATAAAATTAGCATATCTCTGTGTGAGGGGGTATAATTCAGGCACATATTGGGGACATAAAATTAGCATAACTCTGTGTGAGGAGGTATAATTCAGGCACATAATGGGCATAAAATTAGCATATCTCTGTGTGAGGGGATATAATTCAGGCACATAATGGAGACATAAAATTAGCATATCTCTGTGTGAGAGGGTATAATTCAGGCACATAATGGGGACATAAAATTAGCATATATCTGTGTGAGGGGGTATAATTCAGGCACATAATGGGGACATAAAATTAGCATATCTCTGTGTGAGGGGGTATAATTCAGGCACATAATGGGGACATAAAATTAGCATATCTGTGTGTGAGGGGGTATAATTCAGGCACATAATGGGGACATAAAATTAGCATATCTCTGTGTGAGGGGGGTATAATTCAGGCACATATTGGGGACATAAAATTAGCATATCTCTGTGCGAGGAGGTATAATTCAGGCACATAATGGGGACATAAAATTAGCATATCTCTGTGTGAGGGGGGTATAATTCAGGCACATATTGGGGACATAAATTAGCATATCTCTGTGTGAGGAGGTATAATTCAGGCACATATTGGGACATAAAATTAGCATATCTCTGTGTGAGGGGGTATAATTCAGGCACATAATGGGGACATGACATTAGCATATCTCTGTGTGAGGGGGTATAATTCAGGTACATAATGGGGACATAAAATTAGCATATATCTGTGTGAGGGAGTATAATTCAGGCACATAATGGGGACATAAAATTAGCATATCTCTGTGTGAGGGGGTATAATTCAGGCACATAATGGGGACATAAAATTAGCATATATCTGTGTGAGGAGGTATAATTCAGGCACATATTGGGACATACAATTAGCATATATCTGTGTGAGGGGGTATAATTCAGGCACATAATGAGGACATAAAATTAGCATATCTCTGTGTGAGGGGGTATAATTCAGGCACATATTGGGACATAAAATTAGCATATCTCTGTGTGAGGAGGTATAATTCAGGTACATAATGGGGACATAAAATTAGCATATATCTGTGTGAGGGAGTATAATTCAGACACATATTGGGGACATAAAATTAGCATATCTCTGTGTGAGGAGGTATAATTCAGACACATAATGGGGACATAAAATTAGCATATATCTGTGTGAGGGAGTATAATTCAGACACATATTGGGGACATAAAATTAGCATATATCTGTTTGAGGGGGTATAATTCAAACACATAATGGGGACATAAAATTAGCATATATCTGTTTGAGGGGGTATAATTCAGGTACATAATGGGGACATAAAATTAGCATATCTCTGTTTGAGGGGGTATAATTCAAACACATAATGGGGACATAAAATTAGCATATATCTGTTTGAGGGGGTATAATTCAGGTACATAATGGGGACATAAAATTAGCATATCTCTGTGTGAGGAGGTATAATTCAGGTACATAATGGGGACATAAAATTAGCATATCTCTGTGTGAGGGAGTATAATTCAGACACATAATGGGTACATAAAATTAGCATATATCTGTTTGAGGGGGTATAATTCAGGTACATAATGGGACATAAAATTAGCATATCTCTGTGTGAGGAGGTATAATTCAGGTACATAATGGGCACATAAAATTAGCATATCTCTGTGTGAGGGGGTATAATTCAGGCACATAATGGGGACATAAAATTAGCATATCTCTGTGTGAGGGGGTATAATTCAGACACATATTGGGGACATAAAATTAGCATATCTCTGTGTGAGGGGGTATAATTCAGGCACATAATAGGGACATAAAATTAGCATATCTCTGTGTGAGGGGGTATAATTCAGGCACATAATGGGGCATAACATTAGCATATCTCTGTGTGAGGGGATATAATTCAGGCACATAATGGAGACATAAAATTAGCATATCTCTGTGTGAGAGGGTATAATTCGGGCACATAATGGGGACATAAAATTAGCATATATCTGTGTGAGGGGGTATAATTCAGGCACATAATGGGGACATAAAATTAGCATATCTGTGTGTGAGGGGGTATAATTCAGGCACATAATGGGGACATAAAATTAGCATATCTGTGTGTGAGGGGGTATAATTCAGGCACATAATGGGGACATAAAATTAGCATATCTCTGTGTGAGGGGGGTATAATTCAGGCACATATTGGGGACATAAAATTAGCATAACTCTGTGTGAGGAGGTATAATTCAGGCACATAATGGGGACATAAAATTAGCATATCTCTGTGTGAGGGGGTATAATTCAGGCACATAATGGGGACATAAAATTAGCATATCTCTGTGTGAGGGGGTATAATTCAGGCACATATTGGGACATAAAATTAGCATATCTCTGTGTGAGGAGGTATAATTCAGGTACATAATGGGGACATAAAATTAGCATATCTCTGTGTGAGGGGGTATAATTCAGGCACATAATGGGGACATAAAATTAGCATATCTCTGTGTGAGGGGGTATAATTCAGGCACATATTGGGGACATAAAATTAGCATATCTCTGTGTGAGGGGGTATAATTCAGGCACATAATGGGGACATAAAATTAGCATATCTCTGTGTGAGGGGGTATAATTCAGGCACATATTGGGGACATAAAATTAGCATATCTCTGTGTGAGGAGGTATAATTCAGGCACATATTGGGGACATAAAATTAGCATATCTCTGTGTGAGGGGGTATAATTCAGGCACATATTGGGGACATAAAATTATCATATCTCTGTGTGAGGGGGTATAATTCAGGCACATATTGGGGACATAAAATTAGCATATCTCTGTGTGAGGAGGTATAATTCAGGCACATATTGGGGACATAAAATTAGCATATCTCTGTGTGAGGGGGTATAATTCAGGCACATATTGGGGACATAAAATTAGCATATATCTGTGTGAGGGGGTATAATTCAGGCACATATTGGGGACATAAAATAAGCATATCTCTGTGTGAGGGGGTATAATTCAGGCACATATTTGGGACATAAAATTAGCATATCTCTGTGTGAGGAGGTATAATTCAGGCACATAATGGGTACATAAAATTAGCATATCTCTGTGTGAGGGGGTATAATTCAGGCACATAATGGGGACATAAAATTAGCATATCTCTGCGTGAGGGGGTATAATTCAGGCACATATTGGGGACATAAAATTAGCATATCTCTGTACTAGGGGGTATAATTCAGGCACATAAAATTAGCATATCTCTGTGTGAGGGGGTATAATTCAGGCACATATTGGGGACATAAAATTAGCATATCTCTGTGTGAGGGGGTATAATTCAGGCACATAATGGGGGCATAAAATTAGCATATCTCTGTGTGAGGAGGTATAATTCAGGCACATAATGAGGACATAAAATTAGCATATCTCTGTGTGAGGGGTATAATTCAGACACATAATGGGTACATAAAATTAGCATATCTCTGTGTGAGGGGGTATAATTCAGGCACATATTGGGGACATAAAATTAGCATATATCTGTGTGAGGAGGTATAATTCAGGCACATAATGGGGACATAAAATTAGCATATATCTGTGTGAGGAGGTATAATTCAGGCACATATTGGGGACATAAAATTAGCATATCTCTGTGTGAGGGGTATAATTCAGGCACATATTGGGGACATAAAATTAGCATATCTCTGTGTGAGGGGGTATAATTCAGGCACATATTGGGGACATAAAATTAGCATATCTCTGTGTGAGGGGGTATAATTCAGGCACATAATGGGGACATAAAATTAGCATATCTCTGTGTGAGGGGGGTATAATTCAGGCACATATTGGGGACATAAAATTAGCATATCTCTGTGTGAGGGGGTATAATTCAGGCACATATTGGGGACATAAAATTAGCATATCTCTGTGTGAGGGGGTATAATTCAGGCACATAATGGGAACATAAAATTAGCATATCTCTGTGTGAGGGGGTATAATTCAGGCACATATTGGGGACATAAAATTAGCATATCTCTGTGTGAGGGGGTATAATTCAGGCACATAATGGGGACATAAAATTAGCATATATCTGTGTGAGGAGGTATAATTCAGACACATATTGGGGACATAAAATTAGCATATCTCTGTGTGAGGGGGTATAATTCAGGCACATAATGGGGACATAAAATTAGCATATCTCTGTGTGAGGGGGTATAATTCAGGCACATATTGGGGACATAAAATTAGCATATCTCTGTGTGAGGAGGTATAATTCAGGTACATAATGGGGACATAAAATTAGCATATCTCTGTGTGAGGAGGTATAATTCAGACACATATTGGGGACATAAAATTAGCATATCTCTGTGTGAGGGGGTATAATTCAGGCACATATTGGGGACATAAAATTAGCATATCTCTGTGTGAGGGGGTATAATTCAGGCACATATTTGGGACATAAAATTATCATATCTCTGTGTGAGGGGGTATAATTCAGGCACATATTGGGGACATAAAATTAGCATATCTCTGTGTGAGGAGGTATAATTCAGGCACATATTGGGGACATAAAATTAGCATATCTCTGTGTGAGGGGGTATAATTCAGGCACATATTGGGGACATAAAATTAGCATATCTCTGTGTGAGGGGGTATAATTCAGGCACATATTTGGGACATAAAATTATCATATCTCTGTGTGAGGGGGTATAATTCAGGCACATATTGGGGACATAAAATTAGCATATCTCTGTGTGAGGGGTATAATTCAGGCACATAATGGAGACATAAAATTAGCATATCTCTGTGTGAGGAGGTATAATTCAGGCACATATTGGGGACATAAAATTAGCATATCTCTGTGTGAGGGGGGTATAATTCTGGCACATATTGGAGTTAGCATATCTGCATGCAAGAGGGTATAATTTATGGCTCATATTGAAAGCTGAAAAAGAGGAGGGGTTGATTCAGGGCACAAAATTTGTATGTTTCTCTCTACTAAAAGGTCTGGACTACAGTGTGAAGGACATTTTATTTTTTGGAGAGAATTGCAAAAATATTTGCAGAGGAGGTATGGTTTCCATGAATTCGGTCTTGAATCACAAATGTACTATTCTGCATTGAACCAAGGTGCAACACACATAGCATGTAAATTTGAACAAATAGGGAGTGCATTATTTTTGTTTTGATAACTTTGGACTAAACAGACATAATTTTCTATCAGCCATAGATCTTATCAAAAGTTTGCCACCCAAAGGGTTATTCAGAGGAATGCTTATATCAATTTTCTGACATCTTGTTTTCTGTTCAGATATGTATTTTTTTGGTATGTTTGCAAATGTGTATTAGACTGTGTAATAAACCCTGTGAAACTCAATCTAGTATTGCCATGGGATTTGGGAGAGGGATTAATGATATTGATTACAAGATAAATGATTTACTTCATTGAACACATACAACAATGCATATCCCCACTGGGACCAGTGACTTTTGATCACCAGTAGTAGAAACAGTCACAATTTTTTATCAGATTTTGACTTACTACTTTCTCAATTTTTGCATGATATTTTCACACAGAACATCTGTCCTTCGAACTAGGGGAAGATTTTATACTGTGGCATTACGTGATCAAGCTTGATAAAGTTTGGAATAGATTTAGTAAAGTTATTGTGCACACGTTATTAATAAATGACGATGACAACAAAAACAACGCAGACAGACATTTTTCCCTTAATATACCTAAATAAAAATGTTTATATTTCCTGTAACCTGTACCAGCTATCCCCCCCCCCTTGCCTCCCTCTCCTCTGTGAATCGGTTGATGATGATTTATAGAAGCAATCTGTCTAGCTGATTCAAAATGAAACTAATCTGACCAGCAGTTTCAGAGAAGTGAAAGAAAATGAAACATGCATACACATATTTGAATATAACAATTTTTTTACTCGTCATTAATTGCTGAGATGTTTACATTAATGAATTGAAAAAATGAAATTCTAAAATACGTAACTATATTTAGCGTGCAGAAAACAATTGAAAATTGGGATGGCAAAGAGAAGGACCTGACGATTTTGTTCATACATTCAAACCAAC
Source organism: Saccoglossus kowalevskii (assembly GCF_978046115.1). Taxonomy (NCBI): domain Eukaryota; kingdom Metazoa; phylum Hemichordata; class Enteropneusta; family Harrimaniidae; genus Saccoglossus; species Saccoglossus kowalevskii. The sequence goes on along the minus strand of NC_140650.1, from coordinate 9,428,219 downwards.
AATGAAGGCAGAAACAATCTAAGAAATCAAACTATTGAAGAAAGTTATTTTAATTTAAACAAATCATAAATTATTATGAGCAGCAAGGGTGATGAAGAAAAATATTAATACAAAAAAAAAAAGCGCGTTTTGAACCTGTGCATGAACATTTGAACAATTTTACTTCTGTCGTGTTCATGGAGTTTGGATTGTGTGTGTTGTTACATATTTGTAATTTGCTTGTAAATTATTTGTAGTATTCATTTTCTCATGTTATTGGAGAAGACATAAGTTGCATACTTGGCACTCATTTATTCATGTTACATGGCTGGCCCTGACACATGAATAAAATCTGTGTCTGACCGACATGTGACATTCCAAATTAGCATACAAGTATGATACAATCGTATTTGAATATTCATCAATCCAAATTAACATACAAGTATGTTACAATCTATAGAGGAACTGTGGTACAATCTTATTTGAGTATCTGAGCAACTCAGTAACAACAAAAAAGACAGTGTAATTGAAATATTCAAAACACCACACATGATCACTGGGATGATTTGTAACAACAATCGCAATTTGTATATGGCTCTATCACTGAATTATTTTCCAACAGAAAAAGAAACGATCTCTCAGGAAACCAGCTTGTATGGCCTCACGATAACCTTAATGCCTTGGAGTAACTGAGAGGGCATTACTTATTGTGTTTGATCAAAACAAGAGAGTTTTAATAAATTATATGCAGCAACAACTGTCACCATTTGATTGGCACAGAGCAAGAATAGGGCTATGAAACATAGAACACGCTTTGGTTCAGAACACACTCATACATATAACATAGTTTCTAAAGAAATAAAGCAGCAGGGTTTACATATATAAATATCAATATGGCCTGATTTCACTAACATTATAGGAGCCTTATTCATTTTGGGGGTATCATGCGGGCACGCAAGTTATTCCATTTTATTACCCAGAATGCAATTCAAGGGAAACACTTGCTCATCGACAATATCTCTCAGCAAACTCACTCATAATCATGCAGACTAAAAAAAAATTTGTCCATGAAAAAAAAACCTTCAAATTACAAATCTTACAACAGAGACTGGAAAATTTAACCTTCTTGATTTTTTTGGTGAAAAAAAAAAAAGAAGCTGAAAAAAATCAACCTTCATTCATTCATTTACTGAATAAAATACAGTTATTATATAATTCTATTACTAGAATACAATAGATTTTACAACATGAAATTGCATTTAAAACTGCTATATGTTTCTAAAAATGACTTCAAAAACTATGAAATTAGACAGCTTTTACAAATAAAAGTTGCAGTTAAGCAATTGGCAGAGTAGCAGCCATCTTGTCATTGAAACTGGTGAGAGCTAATTTCATTTTACAGGAACGATGTCTTTTCCGTCAATACAATATTCAAATGTTACATTACATGCTTAAGTTATAACTAAATCCTTGAGTTTCAAAAAGACACTTCTCTACAAAGTTTAAACACTGAAGACATTTTTTTTTTCATTTATATAGGAATTTTTCCAAAAAAACTTCTTTGGTAAACTTTAAACTTGTTCAATTTAACACTTACTCACACATCAATCATACCATTTCATAATTTTTGTTTTTGAAGTATTCATTGGCAATTTAGTTTGTTTGGAAATGGATTGCATGCCAACTACCGAAAAATTGTGCGGTAGATTAATCGAAACATACAACCCACAATTCATTATTATCCTGAATATAAGATTGCCAATTGAATTAATTTCACACAGAAACTCTTGAGATAAGTAAACGAATATATACGCTGAGCCTTCAAACTTGACGTACAATTTGTAAACTCACACACAAGAAAACAATGAACATTACATTCAAATATAACATTACATAAAAAATTATGAGTGGAAAAAAAAAAAAACAAGAAGAACCCACATGCAGTGCTCAGTAATTTATTTGTAGCCATTTAGAAAACAAATCAGCTAAACTTTTTAAAAATTCAATGGTCTGAAAACAATATTTTCTTCTTTTTTTTTACTTTTTAATCTTTCATTCTGGACAACAAACACCAACGACATTTATGCGTTTCTATTCAACTTCTAGGTTTTCACTCGGAGTAAATCTCACACTCATTATTTTTTAAAGAAATCAATATCGGCTTTCACACAGTTGCCGGTAGCAACATCTAATGCACTAACTTTGATTTCTGTATCCCCAAACAACATGGTAATTTGTATTTCCCGTCTCCTTGGCAACTGCATGTAGGTGGAATCAGACATATCAATATGCAAGGTACCACACTTTTTAACCCCCTCATCAGTGAGGTACCGCACCCGCTGCTTGTCGCTGCAGTACATGTTAATTACTGTTGACTTCTGATTAGGCTTGGCCGGTGTGTAGCTACGAGTAACAAACTCCCCAACCGCTATCGGTTGGTCACATAATGTAAACGTATCGAAAATATCAGAACACCACTCAACCTCATCTTTAACAATTAACTTTTCCTCAGGGTGCTTTCCCCTTATAAACTTATTCAGAACCCCCACACCGTAGGTCAAAGGAGATCGTCGAACACGCACAACATTAGGATCAATGCCATATAGTACGGCTCCCTTTAATATCGTAAGCCCCACGTCTTGTGGAATAATGACACGTAACTTGTCCTTGAAAGACTTTCGGATTTCTTCCTGAAGGAGTGGTGATTCAGCAAATCCACCAACGAGGAAAAGATAGTTAACATGATCCAGACTCGGTTTCTGCAGGACAAGCTCAATTTCTTGTCGGATATGGTCTAAGGTTGGTAAGAAGAGTCGCCGCATTCCTTCGGGCGTAAATCTAAGCATACCTGGAACTCAAGATTGAAATTAAAGAGAATCTCTTCTAAATGGAGTAAAAACAATATTCCCAGTTGGTATACTACAACAAATTCACCAAAACAATATCAGTTCTGGATTTTTCAATTTTAATTGATCAGTGCTGTATTACAAATTTATTGTTGCTTATAATATGTAAAATTGGTTTGTCAAATTACTGTATCATATTCAGCTCTTTATGCTTTACAAAATTCTTAATTGCATAAACTGACATAATTTATGAGAATGTTAAAATGATATGATGCCAAGAAAATTAAAAACAAATTTTTGTTTCATATTTTTACATTTTTATTTGAGTAGTGTTTATACAGGGTTATTTTCAGATGACTAGTATGAAGGGTGAGTGACAGAAGAACAAAGTTTCTTTTTATTAATAAAGAGAAATTTAATGTTTATTTGCCACCACAAAAAATCTATAAGTTGTTTTAATAGTGTTATGTTATGTTATGTTGTGCTATTCTATGCTATGCTATGCTATGCTATGCTATGCTATGCTATGCTATGCTATGCTATGCTATGATGTGCTATGCTGTGCTGTGCTGTGCTGTGCTATGCTATGCTTTGCTATGTTATGCGATGTAATGCAATGCAATGCTGTGCTATGCTATGCTATGCTATGCTATGCTATGCTATGCTATGCTGTGCTGTGCTGTGCTATGCTATGCTTTGCTATGTTATGCGATGTAATGCAATGCAATGCTGTGCTATGCTATGCGATGGTATGCTGTGCTATGCTATGCTATGCTATGCTGTGCTATGCTATGCTATGCTTTGCTATGTTATGCGATGTAATGCAATGCAATGCTGTGCTATGCTATGCTATGCTATGCTGTGCAATGCTATGCTATGCTATGCTATGCTGTGCTATGCTATGCTATGCTATGCTATGCTATGCTATGCTATGCTATGCTATGCAAAGGTATGCTGTGCGATTCTATGCTATGCTAAGCTGTGCTATGCTATGCTATGCTATGCTATGCTATGCTATGCTATGCGATGCTGTGCTATGCTGTGCTATGCTATGCTGTGCTGTGCTGTGCTATGCTATGCGATGCTATGCTATGCGATGGTATGCTGTGCTATGCTATGCTATGCTGTGCAATGCTATGCTATGCTATGCTATGCTATGCTATGCTGTGCTATGCTATGCTATGCTATGCTATGCTATGCTATGCTATGCAAAGGTATGCTGTGCGATTCTATGCTATGCTAAGCTGTGCTATGCTATGCTATGCTATGCTATGCTATGCGATGCTGTGCTATGCTGTGCTATGCTATGCTGTGCTGTGCTGTGCTGTGCTATGCTATGCGATGCTATGCTATGCGATGGTATGCTGTGCTATGCTATGCTATGCTATGCTATGCTGTGCTATGTTGTGCTATGCTATGCTATGTATTTTGTTATGATATATTAAGTATTTATTTTGTTATGCCACTTTATGTTATGTTGAATAACTGAAATAATAAATTTAAATGATATAATAAAATAGCGAAACATAATCAAAGAAATGGGTTGAAACATACTCAGGAAAGTGGAAAGTTTAGGGTTTGATTGATGAAGAAAGGGTCTACTGAATTAAAGGTCAAATGAGGTCAAAGCAACAATAAATTCATGAATAAGAACTAATGATATAATGAATTGGAAGAATACTATGATACCAACTAGGAATATGTATAGGGGGGCAGGGGGGCTTGACTGGGAGGAGAGGGGAGGTGAAATTAAGAAGGAAGTTTTGTCATGTTACTATCAGATCCACAAACAATATAAATTGAACATGGAATAATTCAATTATGAATATACTTTGATTGTATCCAAATCTTTTATATTATATAATGTCTAAATGAGAAGATTTTTGATGGGAGGAGAGAGGACTACAGTGGAGGAGAAAATAAATAATAAAAAAAGAAGCAAATAAAACAATAACAAATAATAATCTATCAACCAGACTAACATAAACTCTTGTTCCTCAAATCCTAGTTATTTATCTTTTTTTTTCAAAATTGCAACTGAGATGATGAAATTTTATGGCAACATCGTTATATTGCTTATTTATATAAATTTCTGTCAACTGAACCAAATAATAAAATTAAAAATACAAAATCAGCATGACACTGAAATTTTCTTTTCATGAACTTTGGGAACAAGACATTTCATGAGATCTGGCCTAAAAACCAGCATTAATAATAATTAACGAAATAAATATTCAACAATGATAATAAATAATAATAGATAATAAATAATAATAGAAATAACAAAAATGAAAACACATTAATTAAGATATTTGTTATTTCATATATCTCGTAATGAGACGTTACGGCAATAAAGTTGAAATTAACAAACACACAACATGCAAGAACACCACTCACCTTGCGATGACCATGTGACATCTTTATCACCGAACTTCTTAACTGCTATCTCTACCGTTCTATTTTTCGTATATTTTTTATAGTAATCAATGAAGGAAAATGGTAGCGATACGTTCAATGGATTATTTTTCCAGGGACTAGCGTTACGCTTACGGGCCTCAAAGGCTATCATTAAATCTACCCAACCAGCTGGTCGCTTCATCTGAAATGAATCAACAAAACATCAGAGATTGCACTTATATTGATGGTTCTTGTCACGTCTTTATCGCCTTATGAATATGCATGAATGATTCCAACAAATGAATCAGTTATCAAAAACTTATTTTAATTTTTGTGTCACTGACATAATTTGTCTACATTCCAGTATTTATCTTCCCTGTCAGTGATTCATGATGAAATGATAAGCCTACAACAAATGCATATGTGATTGACAGATTTGTTATTGTCCGTGTTTGTTCAATTTCTCATGCCGAGAAGCGTTCTATGGTTACACAAGTTCTATATTTATCAGTTGTTAAGCAAGATCTTATGATTGTTACCAACAATATTATTCAGCCATTTTATCATAATTTCCAACATCAAAATTAGTCATTTTTCACTTAATTTAACAGCAGCAATGGCTAGAAGTAACGTAGAATGATAACAAACACTTCAGCCCATGGATTGCAAGTCCTGTCATCACGTCCACAGTCTCTCAGGTGACACAACAACCATGGTGCTTTAACTTTTAGAACATCAGAATATTTCCCATCCCAATTTTTTGGAGCCACATTTTGTATGTATTTTTCTAAAATTAATTTTGGCCAAATAGACATAATTTTCTATCGCTTAAAAATATGTATCATAATTTTTGGAAAAAAATATTATGTGGGTTTATTAATTTTGCAAATGGCGACAAAATTTGACTCTGGCGCTCAAATAGTTACGAATTTTTACCATCGTAGAAATAAACAATCTGATGAATTTTGTTTTCAACGCAAATCTAATTAGAGCCATGCACCTTCAGATTTGATAATTGTCCTTACTAACAATATTCTAACTGTCACCAGTGAAAATTGTGTAATTACCTTAAATTCGTCAAGAAATTCTTTGGTGAATATATCATCTAATAAATCTTCAAAAGCTTTGTCTATACTGACGGAGCCATACTCGCCACCGGCGGCTTTATGTAGCTCTTTTAGTGTTCCCAAATGCTCTTCCAGTTCATGTACGGTAATATCGACGGTGCCACCGCCGCAATCTACTACCATGTACTTAGTTCCTACAAATATATAAAATTGTGTGAAATAATGGTCACTGAAATAAGCATGGACCTTAACAATTTGTTTGGCTGATGATAAGTATGTAAATTACGGAAAGCAATTCTAACCAATTGGATGACCCGATAGATCCAAAGGAACATCAGGTGATCTCTTATAGAGTGATGTAGTTGAACACAACAATGACAGAAATTGTGTCAATAAGAATGGTAAAATATCAAGCATTGAGGCTGTTAACCTTTTCACCACCAGTCTCCTTTTTTCATCACAAAATAGTCCTGTTTATAGTCTGCACTTTCCTTCAGAACATTTGGACAAAAATAGCCAATTTATTTTTGGTAAATTGACTTAAATTTTTTCTGTTGGTTCCAAAATTAGGGTTCATTTCCAGAAATATTGAAGAATATAAGAACAAGCAGCCTCTCGGCTGAGATAGCTCCACTGTTAGCAATGCACATTTCAATTAAAAAACAGAAGATATCATTAGAAAATGAACAAAATGTATAGTATCAAAACAATCAGACTTGCGGTTTTCAACAAGAAGTGGAAAATATCACTTTTTACTAAAAATGACAAAAATATTCATCAAAATTAGAGAATTGAAGATATCATGATGAAATGAACAAATCTAGGAAAGGTCTACCTAAGGTACATATACACCAAGTATCAAAGCATTCAGGCTTGTAGTTTTCAAGAAGAAGTCAAAAAAGTAAAACATGTGACACAGACGACGACGACGGACCAGCACTCATATGATAAGCTCCGCTCGACAAAGTCGACAGCGGAGCTAATAAAAATAATATTTGTCTTTGCTAATAAAACAGAAGGTCGTTGGATGTCATTAACCTTTTGAGTGCTGGAATTTTCCCCTCCAAATTTTTTATGTAATACTTTCCAAATTTTAGTGTATTTTTTAAAAATTTGTTTGTTAATTATGAACGAAATCAACATAATACTCATAATCACCTGTCTTAGGGAAGAGTAGGAAATCAAACGGGCGGTGCACCGCGGTCATTACCGCGGTGTACCGCAGAACGCCGGGGAGAGCCGCGGACTGCTTATAATTAGGGGTCTCTACCGCTGTACCGGTCTCTACTGCGGTCCTCGGTAATGTGTGAAATACGTAATTAACAGTTTCTTTGTGATTCCACGAGTCATTGTTTTAAAATCGATGCTGTAAATGAATACGATATGTGCGCTTGTTTAGTATTTAGTACATGTATTTAGCGTAAATTTCCAAAGTGATGCGATACAATTTTGCATGGTACATGTAGGTATACCTTTATTACACTGGAATAAAGTTTACAATTGAAAAGAGGACGATTTACAAAGTTTCAGCGTATCCAAGCCGTATCCTGGTTCTTGATTGATTTGGCAGTATCATGTTCACCATTTGTGTCACACTCCAGAAAAAATGGCCAGCAAACGAGAAACGGGCGAACTAATCAAAACAGGTCAGGCTGTCTCCATTGCACTGACAATGACATGATTATTTTCTGTTTCGTTTCATAAATCTTGCCTTGCGCATGTATTCTTGGTTGACAGAATCTTTTTTAAACAAAAGACGTTATTTTTCTGTTACATGTTCGTGTTCCATGGTACTCGTGAGTGTGAAAGGCATTTTGAATGAATAATTATTGAGTTTATGATACCGTACGATAACGCTAGCTGGCTCGATTAGAATTTCATTGCGTGTGAACCACTGAGGTCATTGCCCGTTACTGTGCCAACCTCACGTAGTTCAAAAGCACCTGACGTTGTTTTGTTTTGTTTTTCACTCGAAATGTAAGCAATCGAATACTCTGCGTTCAAAGTACGCTGCTCCGAGTTTGAAATTACAGTAAATTGTAACGCATGGATTTTATTTACATGAAATTTAGTTTATTTCAAAATGATATAGATGTCAAACCATAATTATTATTATTTGAAATGTTGTTTCTTGACTTGACTTTTCTGGCTTTAATGTTTTGTGTGTGCATGTTTGTTTACAATATCATTATCAACAACAGTTATTCAGTGGCCCCGTCTCTGAGGCAGTAAGTCGTGGTTTCGACTAAGTCGCGTAGTTCGATGGCTCCGGACGATTGTATTGTGTTTTGCCGTCAGTTTTAAAGTAGAAAAACTAAGTCTGGTATTATCGCGTATTTAATTGCCCGCTCAATCAGTTGGAGGTGACAACTTAACACCTACAGACCGTCAATTACTGAAATAGAAAGGGTGATAGCAGCCTGACTCGAGGTGTCGACAGGGGTATAAAAAATAAGTTTGCATAATTATTGCAAAGGCAGCGCATTATCAAGTCGGCAAAGTTGAAATATTCACAGCCAGTACGTAAACAATGAAAAACAAGTTTGCGCAATTATTACGAAGCCAACGCATTATCAAGTCGGCAAAGTTGAAATATTCACAGCCAGTACGTAAACAATGGAAAATAAGTTTGCGTAATTATTAGGAAGGCAATGCATTATCACGTCGGCAATGGTGAAATATTCACAACCAGAACGGTAAAAATTTTTACGTAGGCAATGCAGAGCCAGTAAAAATTTGCGTAATGGGATGTGTATAAGAAAAAGGTCAACGCGCGGAGCGCGAATGGTCACCAAGGTAACAACCCACTTGTTCAGCGCGTGACTTGGGGTTAAACTTGGGCCAAGGTTTATTAGATTAGTCAGTTTCGCCAAGAAGTGCGCTCTTTTTTTCGCTGATCACCCAGTTGTTGTAGTATATATTGTAGCACCAAGTGTGTGACACTCTCTCTTCGACTTCGGCTTCCTTTTCCTACTTAGTGCATAGTCTCGAGGTAACGTAAACTGCGGCCTCTCGAGTGTTTTACACTTGGAATTTATACTTCGCCCGATTATATTGGTATACGCGAAACATTAATCTTTTAAAATAAATCCTGAGACTCTACATGATGTAAATTCAAAATAATGTGATAATATTTTACATTATGTGGGGTCTACATTATTCTGGGTTGCTTTGCGATGTTATACCAAGACTCGTGAAAATAAAATAGTGTTCTTCTGCGAACTAATAGAGACGATTTTTCCAATCTCCTGGTACCACTCGATTTTTATTATTTGAACTTGGCGGCAAGTAACCTTTAGTTTCCCAGTCTATTGTGTCCATTCATAGTCTTAACAATAGGGTGTAAATTGCCATGCGAGTCTACCGCACACGACCGCGGTAAACCGGGGTCATGGAATCTATGCATAAATTTGCATAAAATGCGGTCGACCGGCGAGCACCCACCACCACCGCAGTAATGACCGCGGTAAACCGCGAGTTTGATTTCCTACTCTTCCCTTAATCAGAATTTTTTTAAAAATTAAAGCTAAAAGTTGACTTTGTCAAGAGTTAGATTAGTAAAGAGATTTCCTTGACTCTAACAATTCGTATTTAGTCAAGCTGAAATTATAATTAAACATGCGTAAAACATGTTTGAGCCATTCTCTATTGATTTCCACGGAAACATCTCATATCATCATAAAATCTTGAGCTCTTCAAATCTTCCAATTTTGTTTAGTTGTATTTAGTGCAAAAATTATATAGTTATAAAAACTCCTTGTTAGAATTTCTGATGAATTTTATTAAAACATGGTTTCAATAGAAATTGTTCTGAAAATGCCCTATTTTTGCATGTTTTCAGATACATTTTCTCTAAAATAATGTTTTGACCGTGGGAAATCACTGAGAAGCTGATAGCTGATGCGTAGCACATATTAACCAAAACATTGTGAATCTAGTCAACCCTATTTATTATGTTAAATTCCCAGGAATGATCTCACCTTTCAATAAAATCAGTAGAAAGGATTACGAAGTATGTTAACAACAAAATAACATTTAGCTGAAAATATGAATATAGGTATTAATCTTACCATGCATGAAATCTACATTGATTGGTCCAATTGATAAGCGGCAACCGCTACGGTAATGACTAAGTCGATTATTCTCGTCTGGAATAATCTCATGTAGTTTCATCTTACGGATATATATTGACGCGGCTTCTGGTTCCAGTGCTATGAGGAGTTGCTCTGGAAAAGCTTTGGAACTGATACCAGCCTACAAATGAAAAATAAAGAAAAATGTAAACTTTGAAATCATTCTGTAAAGTCCGATTTGATTGCAATTAATCATAATGAAGAAATATCATTTTTTAATATTTATATGAACCATTTAGAAGACATGTCACAGAGATCATTTACTGAAAATACCAAGTTTTATTCAATAGAAGAACAAATAAACCAACAATTGTATTCAACATATAATGGGTATCATTAAAACAAACACTTGTGTAAACACAAACACATAGTAAGAGAAAATATGACAAAGAGAATTCAACAACACTTTTGAACATTTGTTATTTTTCATAAAATCAACAACAACGACAACGCCGGACAAAATCTTTCCCTTAATATACCTTTCCCTTCCATCTTTGCATTATTATTTTCATGATTAGGACCTACAGCTGACTGCAATTTCTGTCCATCAAAACAAAATTAAATCTTTGAGTGTCCTTGTCACCTATTTGTTCCATCCACAAGATATTTCTGTACTGTTTGCTTCTGACAGGAAATGTTGATAATTAACAAAGATTGTTATCAAAAACTAAAAGCCAATGTTAGATATTGTTTGTATGATTCAAAATTAATTTGAAATTCAAAGAAAATTTTGTGAAATGGGTACAAATTTATGTCAAATTTTTTGGCGGGAAAAATATCTGGCGATCAAAAGGTAGATAGAGAAGATATAGAAAAATACATTTAAATGTTTCACCAAAATATTGGCGGAAACTTGTATTGAAAATAATACTAAATGCCAAATTTATGTTTCTCTCCAAGATAAAAACAAATATAAGTTTTATTCTTAACACTGAGGGCATTTCATAGAATGGAATTGAGTGCCCACACAGACTACTAAAAGTCACACATCCTGGTCATTTTGGGGTATTATTGTCCTATAACAGCAATAATCTTGAATCTTATACATTAATTTTTGTCATAATAAATATTTTATCAACATATGTTAATAGACATTTGTTTAAATGAAATCAACAAATTCTCATTTATAGTGAATTTGTACCACCAGAAGTACCAGGATGTGTGACCTTTTAGGGTCACACATATGGTCTATTTTGTTTACCTTATATGCAGCTTCTCTCATGAATTGTTTTGCAGGTTGTTTCCAAATGGCAGGTACTGTTATCACCCATCTTATGTCTTCGTTTTCTATCCGGTCTTCCAACTGATCGTTCAGTTCTTGTAAGGCGTGTTCCTTGAAAAAACGTAGCGCATGGGAGAACACTTCTATCGCAGGCTTTCTTTTGCCGTTCACCGCTGTCAATTCTGTTTTGTTGCTTAGATCCTGTAAGAGAAACAATTTATTTATGTAATAATACATAATTAAATGGGGGGAAAAAAGCACTTGCATTTGAGAAAAATATCAAAATGGTTAAAATTTTATAATGCCAAATAATATGTTCAAGTTTAATACCTTATAAAGTTATTGAGACCACAATAATTGTAAAATGCAAAATTTACCGTAGAGAAAATGGCAGCCGAGAACTCATTGACAGTGAGACACCATGAGTTTAGTTTTCGTGCATTTTATAGTATTTAACTCTCTCTCGTTGTCTTGTCCATTGTTCCCTTGACCTATGTAACCATAGTAACAATGGATGTGATGACAAGAGATTAGAACACTATTTGAAGTGTGAATACAAGTCTCATGGCTCTCGCGAGACTTTGGTGCATCTGTATTAATAGTGAATGAATCTTGGTGGCTTTGTCCATTGATTCTAAAGCACACAAACCCAGAGTAGGGGTCAACGACCTCCAGGTAGGTTTTGAAATCAGAATCTAACTACCATGAAAATGTTGTCATCTGTGGGGAGTTTAATTGAGTGTGAGAGACATGTACACACTGGACAAATACTGTAAAATAATTTATTTTAGCTGAATTTAATTTTCGCTGAAAAGACATTTTGGGTGTTTTGTATGGAAATCAGTTTCACTGAATCATTCCTTCAGCAAAAATGGCGAAAATTAATTCCTAAGCAAAAATAAAGTATTTTACAGTACATTCATTATAGCAAGAGTGTTCCATAGAACAGCATCCTCTAGAGGCCAATATTGTCTAGAAAAGCGCCACCTAGAGGCAACATGATTCACCAAGATACCAACAAAACTGATAGTACATAAGATATGATAAATATCCTGGTCATTCACAGCACAGGATTCATAGCTCATATTTCAGAAATCCAATATGATATTTTGGGCGATAACAACATAACTGAAATACCATAACCGATTGACATTCTATTAACTGCATTTGTAGCTTAGACAGCCTAGACGAGGTACTAAAATACAATATAGTGTCAAGCAAAAGCTGCCATATAAGATTAGAAAAATTGTCACTTTGAAAAAAAGGTATGAATTATGCTAAGCAGCCAACAACTGGTACTCATGAAATATGCATTTTTAACCAAGCAGACAAACAATTGACTGCTCTGCCAATAAAAAAAAAGTTTATTGACTTTATACAAACTGTCCACATTTTTATGTCATGCAGACTCGTGCAAATAAATCATCTACATGAACTTCCTTTCCTCGGCAAACTGTTAGGGAAATATTTTGGACACTTTTATGTTATTTTTATTATGATTAGTTTGTTCCTTTTTTTACTAAATATAATATAATTTGATATTGACTTATAATATCTTGACTAACATTTTTGAAAAAATTTTTTTTTTTGAAAGTTGAAAGGAGAAATTGAATCAGGTGTTATTTTTAAGTAAATTTTAAAAAGTATATATTTTGTGTTCTAGTATTTTTTTGGAAGGGGAGGGGGAATTATATATTTAATAGAAGCGCATATAACTCCAAAATTCCTTATATCATACACTTGATCATTAAAATATCCCTTATATCATAGACATGCCTCTAGGGTTAATATATAATACGGCAAACAACACCATATATTTGTGGGTAAGTGACACATGAGTACATCTAATGATGGTGTGATACCTACAATCATGACAAACGTACAGTGTTGAGATTATGTAACTTGAGAGGAGACCATGACCCAAAATACCATACCCAAGTTACTGTCTTCACCACCAATAACTCATCAGTAGTAACTGACTAGGGTATCATCAAGTCTACCACAACACATTCAGTGTCACCATTTAATGAATAAGACAAGATAACACAAAACAGTCTAGTTTACCCATTTGTCACGTTGAATGGACAGAAATGGCTTTGCTAAGAAAGCAATGAATAAATCATTTTTCCCTGATACTATGAGATGATTATTTTTTTTCTGCATCAACTATTTATATAAGCAAGTCTGGTATAACTGGATTTCATTTCAGCTGTTGTCTCTTCATCAATATAGACCGTGAATACCACTGATATCTGTATCAAAGATATCTGTATTTGCTGCTGAATCTGAATCTGAATTTTGAGTGTAGAAGCAACACAAAAACTTCTTATCAAAGATGAAGGATTAGAAGGTTGCTATGGTAACATAACATAGGAGGAGGCATTGTTACCATATGGCCATAATTCTATGGGTTATTTTTTTATCATCAAAAAAAATGTTTAACTGTTTGAATGCCAAAGTCAAATTTTGTCAAAATCCACCCACAAAATTTTGTTCATATTTTCACAAAATCTTGATCAAAAGCTGTAACTAAAATACTATTATGTTCAAAATTATCAAAAAAATATAGAAATATACATAAAAAAGCAAAATGTTACACCAACATTTTGGTTGGAAAAATAAATGATTATTTTGAAAATCTTCCTAGTTATCCAGTTATCCTAACATTTCTAATTTTGTGTCCCTTTTACCCACTCCAGTGCTAGGTTAAGACCTTGTATCAGTCACTATCGGAGTGATCAATTTATCGTCATTCAAAATTGGCTTTAGCAATGAGTGCATACATTTTTCTTTTTATGTTTCATGTGTTGTTTGTTAAATAGTATGTAGCAACAAACAATATTGAAAAAGTATTTGAAAAGTAGCTTAATAAGTAGATCATCATCAGTTCATAAAACTACGTCCATCAATTAGTGAGTGGATTTCATGGAGTGACAACATTACATCAGTCTACGGTTGCTGTTATTAGTTGGACTCCTATCTATTTTTACCATGGATGCGACACCACTATATACATAATACAGATTACTATATTTCTGTAATTCACACAACATATGTTATCAAATAACTTCTTATATTATAATAATATTCAACAGAGTATAATAAACTTGTTCTAAACATTCTATCCTATATATATATATATTTATATATTGAGGAAATGCCTCAAGCCATATGCAGGCTGGCATAGATTCTTTCATTTCTGGCAACTAGTTCTGATAATAATAATAATTTTATTAATTGTATAATGGCCTCCGGCCCATTACAATCATGCAAATTAATTATTGACAAGAAATAAATTTACATTACAAAATATGTATGAAAATATAGATGAAGAGTGTGTCAATACATAATATAAGCCCTATATAATAATGTGATGGGGATATTAATATATATATACATACAAGCTTATTAGGTTATTCTCATTTGATCTTTGATTAAAAAACACTTATAAATAAATAGAGCCAAAGAGTTAATGATTTGGCTTTTAGAGGAACTTAATAGTTGTACTAGAGTATTCAAATTTGGGGGTTGTGTCTCATTTGGAAGATACTTTTTCCTGATTGTGTCCCATGCAGTGCATTTTAGTAAAAAATGATATTCATCATCAATTTCTTGCAGGCACAAATGACAAATACGGCTCTCTCTAGGGATATTATTATGTCTGCCTCTTTCTATTTCTGGCAACTAGTTCTGATGACAAATGTCAAAGTCTTTCCACCAGTAATTCTACAAGAATTGCCACAACCAAATTATTTTTGGTGTTGATGTGCACTTTTTGAATGGTTCCACAACTGGCACGCTTGCTCCAAAGGATCCTAGGTGAGGATGCCACAGAAGCATGTCCTTTTAGACGCATAGTATTCAGATTGAAATACTTTATCTGTCTTGATGATGTCTTGATGAGTCTTGTTCCCTGGTTCAAACATATCTTGAGATCTCAGAACAATGTAGATCGTGGAACATATACAAATCAGAAATTGTGCATGAATGAGATTGAATTTTTGACAGTTATTTTCATTTTTTTTTCAAAAATCGTGATTAAGGTTTGTAGAAAATGTTGAATTATGTCCATTTGGTTCAAAGTTAATAAAGAAATTCATAATGACCCCTCAAGAAAAAGCTCCACAAATGTAGGAGAATGCAATTTACAGTTTTTTTATCACTTTTCATTCTCTAGATATTTCAACTTTTCATCAGTATAATGTAGTCAGCCATCTTGATTCTCAAGCAAAGGATTATGGGTAAAGTATGACATAGAATCTGTTGTCAGAAATTGAGATTAAATCAACTGAAGGTCAGTTTGGCTCATTAACATATTCAAATTAGTGAGATGACAGTCAAGGTTTAGATATGAACTATTTAGTACCACTAAAAATAAATATTTAAACTAAGGACATATTTTGACAGGTTTCTCAGTGTTAGCCCAAACAAACAGTGTCCTTCTATAAGCTATCATTTTTCAATAAAACCACAGGGAAGGGTGCAAAACAAAGTGATACTTATAGTTTCCGTGACATCCTTATTCAAGTTTCTACATTTTTTTAATAATTTGTTTGTTTTTTTCAGTTTCTATCAAACTGTGTAAGGTGGTACAGAACTCCTGTTTAGCATGAATTTGCTGGGTGAGTTAAAAAAAAAATGTTACAAAAAATGTCAAATTTGATTGAATTTATACTTCCTATGCAGCCTTTTCTCAATCAGCAATATAATTAATATGTTTTCTAGCTGTCTAAAGGAGGCCAAACATAAGCACCGTAACCAAGGTTACCACCAACATCTCATCAGTGAATAAACCACTGAAAGTTGCTTTGGCCTCCCCATTGAGTCTGTGTGGTACACTCACACAGGGTGGGGGTCGAGGAATTCAACCCAAGATCTCATCTGTCTAGTGCAACAATCAGCAACGTCAAAGAAATGACAAACACAATGATAGACAGAATTCTTATGAAGAAAACTAAAAAAAAAAAAATTAATTTTTGATACTGATGGCTACTTTCATATTTATTTCATCATACTGTGGAATACTTTATTTTTGCTGGAATTAATTTTTGTGAAAAGGCTTTTTGGGCGTTTTGTGTGGAATTTATTTTCACTGATTTTTGATGAGTTTGATATGAAATATAGGAAAAAAAGTATATTCGCTGGATTTTATTTTCACGGAATCATCCCTTCAGCGAAAATAGCAAAAATAAATTCCAAGCGAAAATAAAGTATTCTACAGTATATACTCATTCATATTTTTTGTATGTTTGTTTCATAGATTTGACAATTATAACAACATTTTGGAGCGCATCACTGTGTGTAATACATGGAAAATTTTCAATCAATTTCTGTCATTGTAACAAAGCTATGATTTTCTTGTTTACAAGGTTTTTGTTTTAATGGTTTATTTATCTTAATTAACACCACAGAGGACACCAATAAACAATGTCTTAATGTTCAGTGTTTAATTACAGAGAATAACTCCATGATAACTACTAATCTATGATAAGTAGTATTGCAATTCAGACCTTTACCAATTAACAAAGTTAATGTTTTATTAGTTTAAAGTATTTTTGAACAGAAAAAATGTAGAATTTTACTTTTGGTTATGCAGTGATATAATAATTACACAGAAATGAGGATGAGGAAAGTTACTTTGTTTTAAACAGGATACTGGACTCATTTTTGTTGATCTTAAAAGATTTTATAAATTTGAAGATATGTTAAAAGTATGTGAGCTTCTGCTACCAACTTCACACAAAATGTAATGCCAAACATGAAAAAAAAGTAAAATATCGATCAATATCAATGAAACTGAATTTAGTGTCCAGAAGTTCGGCCAAAATGGGGAAGACTTTACTGTAAACATCATATTAATCATAGGTTTTATTAAGTGAAAAATGAAGAAATCCAACCTACCCTACTTGTATGTTGAAGTTTTTTCTTAGTTAAATTGTCAAGATAAATTAAATATTCATAATTAAGAAGTGTTTTCATGTTTACCATAAAACAAAAACATATTAATATTTCATGCAGCCCTAGAAGTGCACATACAAGAGAATACATGAATTATCTTTCATTTTTTGGCAAATCTCAACAAAAAATTAAGGTCATCAGTAACTCTGCAGGTTATTTGGAGATCTAGCAGATATGAATGGAAGCAGAAACACCAGGGTCATGTAAGAATAAACATAACTCAGTTGATATCATTGTAGAACAAAGTGGTGGTCCATAACATTATGTCAGACTTAATGTAAACCCTTCACTATCCGATTACTCGATTGTAAATATCACATTGAAGCAACCACATGTCAGTAAAACTTCTTTAAGATCATACAAATTGATACTCAGAGCACAGGTTGTGTAAAAGGAATAAAACGCACCGTTGAAATATTACTGTAAAATACTTTATTTTCACTTGGATTTTATTTTAGCAATATTCGCTGAAGTGATGAATGAGTGAATATAAAATCCAGTGAATAGATTTCTCTATGGTAAAAATAAATAATATTTTAATGACTCAGTGTACAGGCAATGAGATTTTTAGTTTATATGGACCACTGCTGGAGATGTGCTTCTAATAGAGAAAATACAATATGAAGCTAAAAGCCATGTTGGTATGAGATTTAAAAACTTTAAACACCCTTTGGCAGCTTGGTTAAGTAGAAATGGAAACCTTTTAAAAAGCTCTTCTGGTAGATCAGGGGTGGTAGTAGTGGTACATGATATTTAGTTCTCTTGTGGTAATACTGTAAAACCATTTATTTTCACTGACAGGGGTGGTAGTAGTGGTACATGATATTTAGTTCTCTTGTGGTAATACTGTAAAACCATTTATTTTCACTGACAGGGGTGGTAGTAGTGGTACATGATATTTAGTTCTCTTGTGGTAATACTGTAAAACCATTTATTTTCACTGACAGGGGTGGTAGTAGTGGTACATGATATTTAGTTCTCTTGTGGTAATACTGTAAAACCATTTATTTTCACTGACAGGGGTGGTAGTAGTGGTACATGATATTTAGTTCTCTTGTGGTAATACTGTAAAACCATTTATTTTCACTGACAGGGGTGGTAGTAGTGGTACATGATATTTAGTTCTCTTGTGGTAATACTGTAAAACCATTTATTTTCACTGACAGGGGTGGTAGTAGTGGTACATGATATTTAGTTCTCTTGTGGTAATACTGTAAAACCATTTATTTTCACTGACAGGGGTGGTAGTAGTGGTACATGATATTTAGTTCTCTTGTGGTAATACTGTAAAACCATTTATTTTCACTGACAGGGGTGGTAGTAGTGGTACATGATATTTAGTTCTCTTGTGGTAATACTGTAAAACCATTTATTTTCACTGACAGGGGTGGTAGTAGTGGTACATGATATTTAGTTCTCTTGTGGTAATACTGTAAAACCATTTATTTTCACTGACAGGGGTGGTAGTAGTGGTACATGATATTTAGTACTCTTGTGGTAATACTGTAAAACCATTTATTTTCACTGACAGGGGTGGTAGTAGTGGTACATGATATTTAGTTCTCTTGTGGTAATACTGTAAAACCATTTATTTTCACTGACAGGGGTGGTAGTAGTGGTACATGATATTTAGTACTCTTGTGGTAATACTGTAAAACCATTTATTTTCACTGACAGGGGTGGTAGTAGTGGTACATGATATTTAGTTCTCTTGTGGTAATACTGTAAAACCATTTATTTTCACTGACAGGGGTGGTAGTAGTGGTACATGATATTTAGTACTCTTGTGGTAATACTGTAAAACCATTTATTTTCACTGACAGGGGTGGTAGTAGTGGTACATGATATTTAGTACTCTTGTGGTAATACTGTAAAACCATTTATTTTCACTGACAGGGGTGGTAGTAGTGGTACATGATATTTAGTACTCTTGTGGTAATACTGTAAAACCATTTATTTTCACTGACAGGGGTGGTAGTAGTGGGACATGATATTTAGTACTCTTGTGGTAATACTGTAAAACCATTTATTTTCACTGACAGGGGTGGTAGTAGTGGGACATGATATTTAGTACTCTTGTGGTAATACTGTAAAACCATTTATTTTCACTGACAGGGGTGGTAGTAGTGGTACATGATATTTAGTTCTCTTGTGGTAATACTGTAAAACCATTTATTTTCACTGACAGGGGTGGTAGTAGTGGTACATGATATTTAGTACTCTTGTGGTAATACTGTAAAACCATTTATTTTCACTGACAGGGGTGGTAGTAGTGGTACATGATATTTAGTTCTCTTGTGGTAATACTGTAAAACCATTTATTTTCACTGACAGGGGTGGTAGTAGTGGTACATGATATTTAGTACTCTTGTGGTAATACTGTAAAACCATTTATTTTCACTGACAGGGGTGGTAGTAGTGGTACATGATATTTAGTTCTCTTGTGGTAATACTGTAAAACCATTTATTTTCACTGACAGGGGTGGTAGTAGTGGTACATGATATTTAGTTCTCTTGTGGTAATACTGTAAAACCATTTATTTTCACTGACAGGGGTGGTAGTAGTGGTACATGATATTTAGTTCTCTTGTGGTAATACTGTAAAACCATTTATTTTCACTGACAGGGGTGGTAGTAGTGGTACATGATATTTAGTTCTCTTGTGGTAATACTGTAAAACCATTTATTTTCACTGACAGGGGTGGTAGTAGTGGTACATGATATTTAGTTCTCTTGTGGTAATACTGTAAAACCATTTATTTTCACTGACAGGGGTGGTAGTAGTGGGACATGATATTTAGTTCTCTTGTGGTAATACTGTAAAACCATTTATTTTCACTGACAGGGGTGGTAGTAGTGGTACATGATATTTAGTTCTCTTGTGGTAATACTGTAAAACCATTTATTTTCACTGACAGGGGTGGTAGTAGTGGTACATGATATTTAGTTCTCTTGTGGTAATACTGTAAAACCATTTATTTTCACTGACAGGGGTGGTAGTAGTGGTACATGATATTTAGTTCTCTTGTGGTAATACTGTAAAACCATTTATTTTCACTGACAGGGGTGGTAGTAGTGGTACATGATATTTAGTTCTCTTGTGGTAATACTGTAAAACCATTTATTTTCACTGACAGGGGTGGTAGTAGTGGTACATGATATTTAGTTCTCTTGTGGTAATACTGTAAAACCATTTATTTTCACTGACAGGGGTGGTAGTAGTGGTACATGATATTTAGTTCTCTTGTGGTAATACTGTAAAACCATTTATTTTCACTGACAGGGGTGGTAGTAGTGGTACATGATATTTAGTTCTCTTGTGGTAATACTGTAAAACCATTTATTTTCACTGACAGGGGTGGTAGTAGTGGTACATGATATTTAGTTCTCTTGTGGTAATACTGTAAAACCATTTATTTTCACTGACAGGGGTGGTAGTAGTGGTACATGATATTTAGTTCTCTTGTGGTAATACTGTAAAACCATTTATTTTCACTGACAGGGGTGGTAGTAGTGGGACATGATATTTAGTTCTCTTGTGGTAATACTGTAAAACCATTTATTTTCACTGACAGGGGTGGTAGTAGTGGGACATGATATTTAGTTCTCTTGTGGTAATACTGTAAAACCATTTATTTTCACTGACAGGGGTGGTAGTAGTGGTACATGATATTTAGTACTCTTGTGGTAATACTGTAAAACCATTTATTTTCACTGACAGGGGTGGTAGTAGTGGTACATGATATTTAGTTCTCTTGTGGTAATACTGTAAAACCATTTATTTTCACTGACAGGGGTGGTAGTAGTGGTACATGATATTTAGTTCTCTTGTGGTAATACTGTAAAACCATTTATTTTCACTGACAGGGGTGGTAGTAGTGGTACATGATATTTAGTTCTCTTGTGGTAATACTGTAAAACCATTTATTTTCACTGACAGGGGTGGTAGTAGTGGTACATGATATTTAGTTCTCTTGTGGTAATACTGTAAAACCATTTATTTTCACTGACAGGGGTGGTAGTAGTGGTACATGATATTTAGTTCTCTTGTGGTAATACTGTAAAACCATTTATTTTCACTGACAGGGGTGGTAGTAGTGGTACATGATATTTAGTTCTCTTGTGGTAATACTGTAAAACCATTTATTTTCACTGACAGGGGTGGTAGTAGTGGTACATGATATTTAGTTCTCTTGTGGTAATACTGTAAAACCATTTATTTTCACTGACAGGGGTGGTAGTAGTGGTACATGATATTTAGTTCTCTTGTGGTAATACTGTAAAACCATTTATTTTCACTGACAGGGGTGGTAGTAGTGGTACATGATATTTAGTTCTCTTGTGGTAATACTGTAAAACCATTTATTTTCACTGACAGGGGTGGTAGTAGTGGTACATGATATTTAGTTCTCTTGTGGTAATACTGTAAAACCATTTATTTTCACTGACAGGGGTGGTAGTAGTGGGACATGATATTTAGTTCTCTTGTGGTAATACTGTAAAACCATTTATTTTCACTGACAGGGGTGGTAGTAGTGGGACATGATATTTAGTTCTCTTGTGGTAATACTGTAAAACCATTTATTTTCACTGACAGGGGTGGTAGTAGTGGTACATGATATTTAGTACTCTTGTGGTAATACTGTAAAACCATTTATTTTCACTGACAGGGGTGGTAGTAGTGGTACATGATATTTAGTTCTCTTGTGGTAATACTGTAAAACCATTTATTTTCACTGACAGGGTGGTAGTAGTGGGACATGATATTTAGTTCTCTTGTGGTAATACTGTAAAACCATTTATTTTCACTGACAGGGGTGGTAGTAGTGGTACATGATATTTAGTACTCTTGTGGTAATACTGTAAAACCATTTATTTTCACTGACAGGGGTGGTAGTAGTGGTACATGATATTTAGTACTCTTGTGGTAATACTGTAAAACCATTTATTTTCACTGACAGGGGTGGTAGTAGTGGTACATGATATTTAGTTCTCTTGTGGTAATACTGTAAAACCATTTATTTTCACTGACAGGGGTGGTAGTAGTGGTACATGATATTTAGTTCTCTTGTGGTAATACTGTAAAACCATTTATTTTCACTGACAGGGGTGGTAGTAGTGGTACATGATATTTAGTTCTCTTGTGGTAATACTGTAAAACCATTTATTTTCACTGACAGGGGTGGTAGTAGTGGTACATGATATTTAGTACTCTTGTGGTAATACTGTAAAACCATTTATTTTCACTGACAGGGGTGGTAGTAGTGGTACATGATATTTAGTTCTCTTGTGGTAATACTGTAAAACCATTTATTTTCACTGACAGGGGTGGTAGTAGTGGTACATGATATTTAGTACTCTTGTGGTAATACTGTAAAACCATTTATTTTCACTGACAGGGGTGGTAGTAGTGGTACATGATATTTAGTTCTCTTGTGGTAATACTGTAAAACCATTTATTTTCACTGACAGGGGTGGTAGTAGTGGTACATGATATTTAGTACTCTTGTGGTAATACTGTAAAACCATTTATTTTCACTGACAGGGGTGGTAGTAGTGGTACATGATATTTAGTACTCTTGTGGTAATACTGTAAAACCATTTATTTTCACTGACAGGGGTGGTAGTAGTGGTACATGATATTTAGTACTCTTGTGGTAATACTGTAAAACCATTTATTTTCACTGACAGGGGTGGTAGTAGTGGGACATGATATTTAGTACTCTTGTGGTAATACTGTAAAACCATTTATTTTCACTGACAGGGGTGGTAGTAGTGGGACATGATATTTAGTACTCTTGTGGTAATACTGTAAAACCATTTATTTTCACTGACAGGGGTGGTAGTAGTGGTACATGATATTTAGTTCTCTTGTGGTAATACTGTAAAACCATTTATTTTCACTGACAGGGGTGGTAGTAGTGGTACATGATATTTAGTACTCTTGTGGTAATACTGTAAAACCATTTATTTTCACTGACAGGGGTGGTAGTAGTGGTACATGATATTTAGTTCTCTTGTGGTAATACTGTAAAACCATTTATTTTCACTGACAGGGGTGGTAGTAGTGGTACATGATATTTAGTACTCTTGTGGTAATACTGTAAAACCATTTATTTTCACTGACAGGGGTGGTAGTAGTGGTACATGATATTTAGTTCTCTTGTGGTAATACTGTAAAACCATTTATTTTCACTGACAGGGGTGGTAGTAGTGGTACATGATATTTAGTTCTCTTGTGGTAATACTGTAAAACCATTTATTTTCACTGACAGGGGTGGTAGTAGTGGTACATGATATTTAGTTCTCTTGTGGTAATACTGTAAAACCATTTATTTTCACTGACAGGGGTGGTAGTAGTGGTACATGATATTTAGTTCTCTTGTGGTAATACTGTAAAACCATTTATTTTCACTGACAGGGGTGGTAGTAGTGGTACATGATATTTAGTTCTCTTGTGGTAATACTGTAAAACCATTTATTTTCACTGACAGGGGTGGTAGTAGTGGGACATGATATTTAGTTCTCTTGTGGTAATACTGTAAAACCATTTATTTTCACTGACAGGGGTGGTAGTAGTGGTACATGATATTTAGTTCTCTTGTGGTAATACTGTAAAACCATTTATTTTCACTGACAGGGGTGGTAGTAGTGGTACATGATATTTAGTTCTCTTGTGGTAATACTGTAAAACCATTTATTTTCACTGACAGGGGTGGTAGTAGTGGTACATGATATTTAGTTCTCTTGTGGTAATACTGTAAAACCATTTATTTTCACTGACAGGGGTGGTAGTAGTGGTACATGATATTTAGTTCTCTTGTGGTAATACTGTAAAACCATTTATTTTCACTGACAGGGGTGGTAGTAGTGGTACATGATATTTAGTTCTCTTGTGGTAATACTGTAAAACCATTTATTTTCACTGACAGGGGTGGTAGTAGTGGTACATGATATTTAGTTCTCTTGTGGTAATACTGTAAAACCATTTATTTTCACTGACAGGGGTGGTAGTAGTGGTACATGATATTTAGTTCTCTTGTGGTAATACTGTAAAACCATTTATTTTCACTGACAGGGGTGGTAGTAGTGGTACATGATATTTAGTTCTCTTGTGGTAATACTGTAAAACCATTTATTTTCACTGACAGGGGTGGTAGTAGTGGTACATGATATTTAGTTCTCTTGTGGTAATACTGTAAAACCATTTATTTTCACTGACAGGGGTGGTAGTAGTGGGACATGATATTTAGTTCTCTTGTGGTAATACTGTAAAACCATTTATTTTCACTGACAGGGGTGGTAGT
This sequence comes from Saccoglossus kowalevskii, assembly GCF_978046115.1. Classification (NCBI taxonomy): domain Eukaryota; kingdom Metazoa; phylum Hemichordata; class Enteropneusta; family Harrimaniidae; genus Saccoglossus; species Saccoglossus kowalevskii. Next base: position 9,403,310 of record NC_140650.1, on the reverse strand, counting down.
AGTGGGACATGATATTTAGTTCTCTTGTGGTAATACTGTAAAACCATTTATTTTCACTGACAGGGGTGGTAGTAGTGGTACATGATATTTAGTACTCTTGTGGTAATACTGTAAAACCATTTATTTTCACTGACAGGGGTGGTAGTAGTGGTACATGATATTTAGTTCTCTTGTGGTAATACTGTAAAACCATTTATTTTCACTGACAGGGGTGGTAGTAGTGGTACATGATATTTAGTTCTCTTGTGGTAATACTGTAAAACCATTTATTTTCACTGACAGGGGTGGTAGTAGTGGTACATGATATTTAGTTCTCTTGTGGTAATACTGTAAAACCATTTATTTTCACTGACAGGGGTGGTAGTAGTGGTACATGATATTTAGTTCTCTTGTGGTAATACTGTAAAACCATTTATTTTCACTGACAGGGGTGGTAGTAGTGGTACATGATATTTAGTTCTCTTGTGGTAATACTGTAAAACCATTTATTTTCACTGACAGGGGTGGTAGTAGTGGTACATGATATTTAGTTCTCTTGTGGTAATACTGTAAAACCATTTATTTTCACTGACAGGGGTGGTAGTAGTGGTACATGATATTTAGTTCTCTTGTGGTAATACTGTAAAACCATTTATTTTCACTGACAGGGGTGGTAGTAGTGGTACATGATATTTAGTTCTCTTGTGGTAATACTGTAAAACCATTTATTTTCACTGACAGGGGTGGTAGTAGTGGTACATGATATTTAGTTCTCTTGTGGTAATACTGTAAAACCATTTATTTTCACTGACAGGGGTGGTAGTAGTGGTACATGATATTTAGTTCTCTTGTGGTAATACTGTAAAACCATTTATTTTCACTGACAGGGGTGGTAGTAGTGGGACATGATATTTAGTTCTCTTGTGGTAATACTGTAAAACCATTTATTTTCACTGACAGGGGTGGTAGTAGTGGGACATGATATTTAGTTCTCTTGTGGTAATACTGTAAAACCATTTATTTTCACTGACAGGGGTGGTAGTAGTGGTACATGATATTTAGTACTCTTGTGGTAATACTGTAAAACCATTTATTTTCACTGACAGGGGTGGTAGTAGTGGTACATGATATTTAGTTCTCTTGTGGTAATACTGTAAAACCATTTATTTTCACTGACAGGGGTGGTAGTAGTGGGACATGATATTTAGTTCTCTTGTGGTAATACTGTAAAACCATTTATTTTCACTGACAGGGGTGGTAGTAGTGGTACATGATATTTAGTACTCTTGTGGTAATACTGTAAAACCATTTATTTTCACTGACAGGGGTGGTAGTAGTGGTACATGATATTTAGTACTCTTGTGGTAATACTGTAAAACCATTTATTTTCACTGACAGGGGTGGTAGTAGTGGTACATGATATTTAGTTCTCTTGTGGTAATACTGTAAAACCATTTATTTTCACTGACAGGGGTGGTAGTAGTGGTACATGATATTTAGTACTCTTGTGGTAATACTGTAAAACCATTTATTTTCACTGACAGGGGTGGTAGTAGTGGTACATGATATTTAGTTCTCTTGTGGTAATACTGTAAAACCATTTATTTTCACTGACAGGGGTGGTAGTAGTGGTACATGATATTTAGTACTCTTGTGGTAATACTGTAAAACCATTTATTTTCACTGACAGGGGTGGTAGTAGTGGTACATGATATTTAGTTCTCTTGTGGTAATACTGTAAAACCATTTATTTTCACTGACAGGGGTGGTAGTAGTGGTACATGATATTTAGTTCTCTTGTGGTAATACTGTAAAACCATTTATTTTCACTGACAGGGGTGGTAGTAGTGGTACATGATATTTAGTACTCTTGTGGTAATACTGTAAAACCATTTATTTTCACTGACAGGGGTGGTAGTAGTGGTACATGATATTTAGTTCTCTTGTGGTAATACTGTAAAACCATTTATTTTCACTGACAGGGGTGGTAGTAGTGGTACATGATATTTAGTTCTCTTGTGGTAATACTGTAAAACCATTTATTTTCACTGACAGGGGTGGTAGTAGTGGTACATGATATTTAGTTCTCTTGTGGTAATACTGTAAAACCATTTATTTTCACTGACAGGGGTGGTAGTAGTGGGACATGATATTTAGTTCTCTTGTGGTAATACTGTAAAACCATTTATTTTCACTGACAGGGGTGGTAGTAGTGGTACATGATATTTAGTTCTCTTGTGGTAATACTGTAAAACCATTTATTTTCACTGACAGGGGTGGTAGTAGTGGGACATGATATTTAGTTCTCTTGTGGTAATACTGTAAAACCATTTATTTTCACTGACAGGGGTGGTAGTAGTGGTACATGATATTTAGTACTCTTGTGGTAATACTGTAAAACCATTTATTTTCACTGACAGGGGTGGTAGTAGTGGTACATGATATTTAGTACTCTTGTGGTAATACTGTAAAACCATTTATTTTCACTGACAGGGGTGGTAGTAGTGGTACATGATATTTAGTTCTCTTGTGGTAATACTGTAAAACCATTTATTTTCACTGACAGGGGTGGTAGTAGTGGGACATGATATTTAGTTCTCTTGTGGTAATACTGTAAAACCATTTATTTTCACTGACAGGGGTGGTAGTAGTGGTACATGATATTTAGTTCTCTTGTGGTAATACTGTAAAACCATTTATTTTCACTGACAGGGGTGGTAGTAGTGGGACATGATATTTAGTTCTCTTGTGGTAATACTGTAAAACCATTTATTTTCACTGACAGGGGTGGTAGTAGTGGGACATGATATTTAGTTCTCTTGTGGTAATACTGTAAAACCATTTATTTTCACTGACAGGGGTGGTAGTAGTGGTACATGATATTTAGTTCTCTTGTGGTAATACTGTAAAACCATTTATTTTCACTGACAGGGGTGGTAGTAGTGGTACATGATATTTAGTTCTCTTGTGGTAATACTGTAAAACCATTTATTTTCACTGACAGGGGTGGTAGTAGTGGTACATGATATTTAGTACTCTTGTGGTAATACTGTAAAACCATTTATTTTCACTGACAGGGGTGGTAGTAGTGGTACATGATATTTAGTTCTCTTGTGGTAATACTGTAAAACCATTTATTTTCACTGACAGGGGTGGTAGTAGTGGGACATGATATTTAGTTCTCTTGTGGTAATACTGTAAAACCATTTATTTTCACTGACAGGGGTGGTAGTAGTGGTACATGATATTTAGTTCTCTTGTGGTAATACTGTAAAACCATTTATTTTCACTGACAGGGGTGGTAGTAGTGGGACATGATATTTAGTTCTCTTGTGGTAATACTGTAAAACCATTTATTTTCACTGACAGGGGTGGTAGTAGTGGTACATGATATTTAGTTCTCTTGTGGTAATACTGTAAAACCATTTATTTTCACTGACAGGGGTGGTAGTAGTGGTACATGATATTTAGTTCTCTTGTGGTAATACTGTAAAACCATTTATTTTCACTGACAGGGGTGGTAGTAGTGGTACATGATATTTAGTTCTCTTGTGGTAATACTGTAAAACCATTTATTTTCACTGACAGGGGTGGTAGTAGTGGGACATGATATTTAGTTCTCTTGTGGTAATACTGTAAAACCATTTATTTTCACTGACAGGGGTGGTAGTAGTGGTACATGATATTTAGTTCTCTTGTGGTAATACTGTAAAACCATTTATTTTCACTGACAGGGGTGGTAGTAGTGGTACATGATATTTAGTTCTCTTGTGGTAATACTGTAAAACCATTTATTTTCACTGACAGGGGTGGTAGTAGTGGTACATGATATTTAGTTCTCTTGTGGTAATACTGTAAAACCATTTATTTTCACTGACAGGGGTGGTAGTAGTGGTACATGATATTTAGTTCTCTTGTGGTAATACTGTAAAACCATTTATTTTCACTGACAGGGGTGGTAGTAGTGGGACATGATATTTAGTTCTCTTGTGGTAATACTGTAAAACCATTTATTTTCACTGACAGGGGTGGTAGTAGTGGTACATGATATTTAGTTCTCTTGTGGTAATACTGTAAAACCATTTATTTTCACTGACAGGGGTGGTAGTAGTGGTACATGATATTTAGTTCTCTTGTGGTAATACTGTAAAACCATTTATTTTCACTGACAGGGGTGGTAGTAGTGGTACATGATATTTAGTTCTCTTGTGGTAATACTGTAAAACCATTTATTTTCACTGACAGGGGTGGTAGTAGTGGTACATGATATTTAGTTCTCTTGTGGTAATACTGTAAAACCATTTATTTTCACTGACAGGGGTGGTAGTAGTGGTACATGATATTTAGTTCTCTTGTGGTAATACTGTAAAACCATTTATTTTCACTGACAGGGGTGGTAGTAGTGGTACATGATATTTAGTTCTCTTGTGGTAATACTGTAAAACCATTTATTTTCACTGACAGGGGTGGTAGTAGTGGTACATGATATTTAGTTCTCTTGTGGTAATACTGTAAAACCATTTATTTTCACTGACAGGGGTGGTAGTAGTGGTACATGATATTTAGTACTCTTGTGGTAATACTGTAAAACCATTTATTTTCACTGACAGGGGTGGTAGTAGTGGTACATGATATTTAGTTCTCTTGTGGTAATACTGTAAAACCATTTATTTTCACTGACAGGGGTGGTAGTAGTGGTACATGATATTTAGTACTCTTGTGGTAATACTGTAAAACCATTTATTTTCACTGACAGGGGTGGTAGTAGTGGGACATGATATTTAGTTCTCTTGTGGTAATACTGTAAAACCATTTATTTTCACTGACAGGGGTGGTAGTAGTGGTACATGATATTTAGTACTCTTGTGGTAATACTGTAAAACCATTTATTTTCACTGACAGGGGTGGTAGTAGTGGTACATGATATTTAGTTCTCTTGTGGTAATACTGTAAAACCATTTATTTTCACTGACAGGGGTGGTAGTAGTGGTACATGATATTTAGTTCTCTTGTGGTAATACTGTAAAACCATTTATTTTCACTGACAGGGGTGGTAGTAGTGGTACATGATATTTAGGCAAATAACACCGAATAAACGGCAAGGTAAAGACTATGTCTAATTATAGTAAACATGTACTGCGTGCGTGACTCGAACCGGCGCTCGCGTACGGCACCTAATCGCCTAGCTTCACGCCACTACACGTCTTCCCCTCGGCCACCGGGCATCCCCAAAAAAGGATGCTTAATAACCGAGCTTATTACGTGCAGAGAACATGAAACCCGTCCACGCGATCCGCGCCACACACGCGTGGCGCGTGGACGGGTTTCATGTTCTCTGCACGTAATAAGCTCGGTTATTAAGCATCCTTTTTTGGGGATGCCCGGTGGCCGAGGGGAAGACGTGTAGTGGCGTGAAGCTAGGCGATTAGGTGCCGTACGCGAGCGCCGGTTCGAGTCACGCACGCAGTACGTGTTTACTATAATTAGACATAGTCTTTACCTTGCCGTTTATTCGGTGTTATTTGCTTACTTTACTTCCTATGTCGACAGCAACTATGAGTTTACATGATATTTAGTTCTCTTGTGGTAATACTATAAAACCATTTATTTTCACTGACAGGGGTGGTAGTAGTGGTACATGATATTTAGTTCTCTTGTGGTAATACTGTAAAACCATTTATTTGCACTGACAGGGGTGGTAGTAGTGGTACATGATATTTAGTACTCTTGTGGTAATACTGTAAAACCATTTATTTTCACTGACACTTATTTTCACTATTTTGATGTTTTGAGTATATTCACTGTTCTAGTTTCAAAAATTTGTCAAAGAAACAATGAGTTTTATTGTTTTTTTACATGTTCACATTAATTTAATTTAGCAAAAATATCAAAATTAAAATCCAGTGAATAGTTAATGCATTTTAAATACAGCATATTTTAACTATACTTCAATCCTCTGAAGGCCAAAGTCAATGCCAGGTGCCATCCACAAAATAGTGTCTTATAATCTGTTCTTTTTTACAGCATATGTTGATGAAAATTTCATTTTATTTCAATTTATTATTTATTGTCAATAAATATTAACTGTATTAATCTAATAGGATCTACCCATAACAGAAGAGTTTCTTTCCTGCTTGTTTATTTGTTGAAATTTTTGTCACCAGACCATGTCTAAAATTGAGATAGAAGCCTACTCATATAATGCAAATATCCAGAATTTATTCGTTTTGCAATAAATTGTATTCCAGGCAATAGCAATAGGAGGATATTGACTCAACAAGTAGCCTCTCAGCTGAGATAGCTGTGCTGTTAGCAATAAACATTTCAATTAAAAAATTGAAAATATCACGACAAAATGAACAAATCTGTGATCAATTCACATGAGGTACCTATCAAAGCCATCAAACTTGTCAAAACAGTCAAAAATGTCACTTTTTACCAAAAATGACAAAAATATTTATCAAAATTAAATAATTGAAGATATCATCATGAAATGAACAAATCTAAGTGAGGTCTACCCGGGATACATACACACCAAGTATCAAAGCAATCAGATTTGTAGTTTTCAAGAAGAAGTCGAAAAAGTTAAAAGTTGACACAGACGACACTGGACAATCACTCATATATAAGCTCTGATCGACAAAGTCGGCAGCAGAGCTAACAAAGTTGGGAGCAACACACAAAAGAATGCTATGTTATTGTGCTATGGGAAAATACTTCCATGATTTTTCATAAGAAACCGGGAAAAAATTGCAATTTATGACCAACTTTTACAAAAATTATGAGTAGGCTTCTACCTTAACAAAGATAGTACCAATAAATATATAAAATTTGGGCGGGGTAAAAATGAGGGTCCTTCTCTAATATTGGGAATATACATTGTATATCTATGAAAGCAGAATTAGAAAATTGTATAGTAACTGGAGACAGAATGTCAGCAAAATATGAGTTGTTACTTGCTGGAGCTTTTTAAACAATAGATATTAGAAACAGCAGTTGGGTTAATAAACTTGAACTTCAATACCAGTAATTGTTAATAAACATATACTTTAGTAATTTTCGAGGTCCTTAATCAACAATTATGTTCCCTGTTGTTAGACCCACTTTGATAGGTGTGGTTGGAATTCCACCACATTTAGGGTAGAGGTTAAGAACTTGAAATAGATGGGAGACAGCTGTTGCAACATGGTTTAGACCCTGTCATGTGTCATCATTTACGGTTTTAACCACATTCCCATTTCAACTCAATTCACCAATGAAAAACAATTCACAGGGCATAACAGATAGTTCTTTTGAGTAGTCCAACCAGTGTGAAGCCTGATTGGCACACGTGTCTAATTTAAGATCATCATCCTTCACTGGTTTCTGGAACGCCATGGTCACTTCTCATAATACCAGACATTTAATACTTTGTTTCAGATTTTATAAATGTACAATGATTTTATCCAGGGCAAACTATTCAAAGAAGATATTTGCAATTTGTATAGTTCTCTGTAAATTCATATTTACAAACGTTACATAATTCTTTCTTGCCAACATTTTTGATGATTTCTTTTTGATCATTTAAACCCGATGGACATAATTTTCTATTATCGGTAGGTGGTAAAAAATTTCAGAAAAAAAATCAGTGAAAAATGTAACATATTTTTTATTTTATGAATGGTGGAAAAAGGTAGATTTGGTGCCCAAATGGCTAAGATTGTTTTATAAAATGTGATTTTTGAGGCCAGGCACCTAGTAACCCATTATGTAACATCAAAGACAAGACAAGTACTTGTGTAACTGCCCAACATGAGGCAACTCAATGAATAATTAATTGCTCATCATGCTTATGCATTTGTGCAATGTTACAATTAAAGGGGCATCTCCATTTAAGCCTAATCTCACAACAAATTTACTTTCTGGATTAAAATTACAATGGATAACAAAAGATAGATTAACATTGTAAACAACATAAACAATAGTGTCCCATGATTTTTTGGTGCAATCCCTGGGCTTGGAAGGTTCCCCTTTAAGCAAATGGCAATGTGACTCACTGCGTATACAAGGCACCTGACTGGCAACCAGCAACTAGAATTTTCTGTAAAAATTGTCAGTTTTTAGTCAGCATTAAGTAAAGTCACTTTGATGACACTCTGATATCAGAAAAACCACCATTGCTTGGTGCAACCACTCACAAATTGCATTATAAAAAATTCTTTCCTCGGACTTGACATTTGTCTGACTTTGACCGTCAACCATGACAAGAATTTGTATTGGAATGCTTCTGTCACTAAAATACCACACATGTCATTACAAAATGAATAACCTTTGTTTAGTGCAGTTATTAAAAACTGTCAAACTATCAATGAGAAATTTATACAATTCACCAACATTGACTACAACTTTTCAAACAAATTTTTGGAATTTTTGAACCAAATTGTGAAATTTTTCAAATTTGTGGGTTAATTTTGAATTAAACTACAGAAAAACTATTGATCATACATCAAAATTAACAATTGTGAAAAGAATAAACACTTTTTGGAAAAATACAACAGATGTGAAAGTTTGAGCAAAGACAAACATAAGAAGGCAAGTTATTATGAAGATGCTCTTATTTATAGTAAATGTGACACACTTTTTAGAAGAAGGGTTGGGTTAAATCATAGATGCAGACCATAGCTGTCAAAAACAAGGAATGTAGTCCTATATCAAACTTTATCGTAAACAAGTCATTCGGGTCAAAGTTCAAACTAGAGTTTGTGTTACTGACTTTCCTACTTTTTTTTGTACGCATAATTAAGTCTGAAGAGCAGCTACAACGAAGTAATTTCTTTCTTGTATGATTCTTTTTCATATTCTACAAATAGTTTTACTTCACTTAAATATATTAAAGTGAAATACTTGCTGACTTTCCTCCCTTTTCTGAACATTGAACACAGTTGAAATTGAAGTATGGAATGCAATGAACTGTGCATTTATCAAGATGTCAACAGCGATCAGTGCTCAGAAAAATTGGTATAAATATTTTCTATTTTTAAATCAAAATTTTGAAAAATTTGAAAGCATATCAGATTTTCTGCATAACCATTTTACGGGGTCTACTACTCCTTTCAAATAAATAAATCTGCATAATTTTTTTACATTTTTCAATGAGAAATCATGACAATTTTGGTCCAAAATTAAGAAAAAAATTTCCATTTTTCTGAGGAAAATCATATTATTAAAATGGATTGAGATGAATTTAGAATGACTTTAAAAAAAAAAACATTTCTAGCATTGATGAAATAAATATAAGCCAAAGACTTCTTTACCATGTCCTTAGTTTTTATGTGTTTTAATTTTAGACAACAATAACACATTATTTCATCATCACTACAAATAAATAAGGTGATTACATCATACTAGTAATGAAATATTCACACACAAAATATGAACATTCACTATCTCTCATAGTGAGAATGGTCACCAACTAATCACAATACTTCTTACTGAAAAAATATCACTACAGATGTTTAAACGACTAATAAACACCTTCTGATTGGCTAACAGCTGAGCTGTGGTTCCAAACTTCGCCAACGACATTATGTGACAATTTAATCTGAAGAGCATCAATAACGAAGTAATGTTGTTCTTGTATGGTTCTATCACATTCTAAAAATAGTTTTTCGTTCACCCGCTTATCTTTAACATCAGCAAAATAATGTTTTAAATCTAATGACCAGAGAGCGACAAAATTACAACACAGACACGCTGCATGACAGTGAGTTCGTCAACTACTGTTAAGTCAAAAGTGCACATGCTGAAGTCAACAACCTTCTGGGAATTTGACAAAAGTCACGTAGCATAATGATAACACCATGCATATTTTTTTGTTTTTCTCTTTATATTATGGGTTATCATCCTAACAAAAACAACATACACAACAAAATATCGTGATTTTCCTTCAAACTATATTTTAGATTTACTACTCCAAGTTACAAGCTCAAAATTCCCCAGGAAAGTGAAAATTGTAACTCTGCCGAAATAAATATTGATACACCCATTAACCCCCAAGCCAAAATTTCTGTGAAACATATTACACTTTTTTTTCAATTTCTCTGTTAATTTTGGACCGGATAAACATAATTTCATGTTGTCAACAGATCTTGATCAAAATTCTTTAAAAATAAAGAAAAAAATTACACGATTTATTTTGTGTTTACTTTGGCATTTAATGTGTTAAGCAAACAAAGAGTAATACAAGTATGCCAGGACACTGGCCACTGATAAACAAAAATTAAACTTCCTATTGCACATAACTAGCTGTCCAGGTGATATTTGTATGTGCACATAACTGTCTAAGTGATGTTTACATGTGAACATAACCAGCTGTCTAGGTGATATTTACATGTGCACATAACCAGCTGTCTAGGTAATATTTATATGTGCACATAGCCAGCTGTCTAGGTGATATTTACATGTGCACATAACCAGCTGTCTAGGTGATATTTACATGTGCACATAACCAGCTGTCTAGGTGATATTTACATGTGCACATAACTGTCTAGATGATATTTACATATGCACATAACTGTCTAGGAGTCTTTTACATGTGTGCATAACCAGCTGTCTAGGTGACATTTACATGTGCACATAACCAGCTGTCTATGTGATATTTACATCTGTACATAACCAGCTGCCTAGGTGACATTTACATGTGCACATAACCAGCTGCCTAGGTGACATTTACATCTGTACATAACCAGCTGCCTAGGTGACATTTACATGTGCACATAACCAGCTGCCTATGTGACATTTACATCTGTATATAACTAGCTGTCTAGGTGATATTTACATCTGTATATAACTAGCTGCCTAGGTGACATTTACATCTGTACATAACTAGCTGTCTAGGTGATATTTACATCTGTACATGTTAATATTTTTTTGGTAACACATTGGTCAATTGTGTTAAGTATTTCATGGAAAATAATGGCCATGGACATTGCAGACAGTTAAGAGAAACACATAATCCTCTATTTTTTGACTTTTTAATTACACAAAAACCATCTTCACATTTTCACTACTATATACGTGGTATTCCTTGCATTAATTGATATTCACAATGTACCCACAATGCATTTCTCATCATCTAGCTGTTTTACTGAATATACCTTGTTTCTGAACTGAGAAATGAAAGGTCCCATAATGCATTTCTCATCTACAACAAGAATGAGGATAAACTGTTTCCCCTCATACACATTTCCTTTTATCTACAAAGATACGACACGATAAAAATTACAATATTTTGACCATACACCCTATGTTTTGACCGTAGAATGTCCTTTATGAACAAAACTTGTGGGGTACTACATTAAGTGCGAGACTAGTTTCCAAATAGTTGAAGACAGCTTTATATTTCATTAAAAATGTCCATAAATTTATGATGTAAACTATTCCCACTGCAACAGGTCAAACACAGGTCTAGTTTTGACCCGACGGAATACTTACTGCAGCAAATAAAAAACATGAAGCAAATATTTTTCAACATGTATTTGACCACAGGTGGTATGGTCCATTGGGAGATCTTTGAACTATGGTTGTTTTCTCAAGACATTGCAACTGTACTATATTGGACTATATATATAGTAATGAATCTACAGTTGAAATGAACGTAAGGTGATTGACATGAACAAGGTGCAAGTACAAGTGAGATTTCGTTAATCATATAATTGTATGTCAAAAATATGTACCATATATAGTTGCTCTGATAGAAACGCATCACCAATATTAAACCCAAATTGCTTTTGTTGTATATTGAATCATTAAAATATTACCTATTTTGACCATATCAATGTAATTTAAATACGCACAATAGAGCAAATACAGTATATGCAAATTTAGATTGAATTAACAATTTTTGAAAATCATTTTGAAATATATTACCGAAAGTCTAATCAATTCAATGGCCATTAAATAATTCAAACACATAAACAATAAAATTATTTTTTTTGAGAGAAAAAAAAAAACTGTAAATTAAATGCCAACAAAATGGCAATTTAATGTTGTTTTTTATTTATTTAATGTGGTATTACACTGTTGCTATTATAAACATCACTAATAAGGTGAATCATATAAAATCATTTAATTTTGTACCAGAAAAAAGTGCCAGTTATTTTTGCCAAATTTTGTTTTTAACCAAAGGCCGTAAAATTCCAAGGATTAGATATTAGTAGGTTAATTGTATATTGTAATTAATAGTATAGTATATTAATAGTATACTGTAAATTTGTAAATTTTCACTGATAAAAATTTTTGGGAATTCAGGATTCTATGTCATTCGGAAAGACAACATTTTGCGAAAATCACTGACATAGGACCGTAAAGATAATTTTACTACCGATACCAACAAATTTCACAATTTTCAGTGACTAGCGAAATTTGTGAAAATTTGTTTTTCATGAAATTAAAAGCAGTTTATAGTAGTATGCACATGTGCTTATAAGAAAGCAAATACCCTGTTTTTTGCTTTATAAGTACAGTATTGCAAAAATGTCTCAAATGGTCCACACCCTCATAAGATCTAGCAAAAATATGAAAGTATTGAGGATTTAAAAATAAACAGAACTAATGATTCTATATAATATTATAAAATAAAAATAATCAACACTTTTAATTTTAAAAACAAAACAGCATATACAAGGGAGATTAGCATTTCATTTATTATCACAGACTGGTCTGCCTTAGACAAGCCCCCCTACATGGCTTCTATCAGCTCTATGGATTATTTTACCACTGCCCACCCACTAGCATACAACATCATCATACCAATCAACTCAGTCATTAAAAATAAATAAAAAACATTTCCATAAATAAAAATTCTAAAAATAATAGCATAGTTGGAATTTGTGTCTAACTTGCCTTCATCTATATAATTGGTAACTCCCAAATTCAATAACAGTATATTGTTTTTTGAGGAATCTGGATTTTAGGTCAAATATCGTAAATATCGCCTCCGGGTTGTTTCTAAAGGGGTTATAGTGATAAACTGTATCCACTTTATTTTTTTAGTTTGTGATACTAGTAGTTGTACACCATCTTTGGAATGTGTTCAAGACACGCCCACAATGCATATTGTCTATCTGTCTAGAGTAGCAGCTAATTTTAGAGCCCACAGACTACAACAAAGTTTGACTTATATTGTTATTACTTTGAGAATTTTAATGAAAAATTCACCACAATATTACATGTTTTAGATTAATTCATATTTTTATAATTTTTCTCTGAATTCATTAAAAAAAATTAACTAAGCTTGATGAGATTGTAAACAAAAATTTATCAATTATGAGAAAAAATTCTATCGTCATGAATTTTTTGCTGATTATGCCTTTTTAAGAAATAACGGAAACAAAAATTCCAAGACACAGAGGACACAACATTTTTTTAAGGTGGGGATTGTTTTTTCAGATAATTTTCAGCATGTGATACCTTTGATCACTGTTCTGACATTTACACAGAACATGCACTCGAAAATTTGAGAATTATAGTTATCAAACATAAAGTTACCACGATTAAAATAAATGAGAGAAACTTCACACTTCTCGTAAATATTTCGCAGGAAGGCAAAACATGGTATCTGATAAAATAGTAGTAAAATAACAAAGGTTGGAAATAAGCAAGTCAACAAAGATTATGAGTGATTGGCAGACAGCGACCTCTGACCGTGAATATTTGGAAAATAGCTAAAAGATCAAAAGAAGCATTCTCATCTTGGAGTTTAAAAGTTTAATATTTTTAACCTGGGGAGGTCAGAAGTTAAGTAATGAGGGTTGCCATGACAACAATGTATAAACATTAGAGAATACACAGCATACATTTGTATCCGCTTTCCTCTCTGGATTCCATTAATTTTTTTGTATTTTTTGTCTGGTATTTGTTTCAGTATAATTTTTCCTTTTTACTATGCATTTTTTTTTTCCTTTTTATTTCACCTATTTTCGTTATTTTTGCTGGCTCAGCAGAAAATCATATTTTACTGTTGTTTTGTATATCATCAATCAGTAAAATTTAACAAAACTTGATTTTAGACATTTTTTGAAAGTATCAAAATGACAATGGTCATCTTATCGCGCATGTTCAAACTTTGGATAAAGAGATTGTGACGTATTGAACAAAATCTGAACATGCTTTGTACAATAACTATAACAAAATACATTTTACAAATACAGTTGAAGACCACAGCAACCATTTTGTTTTTCAAACTATTTCATCTAGCACTTGTGCATTAAGAGACTTACATTTACAGACTGACAGACTTACAGAGACTGCTTTGAATTCTACCACTGGGAATGAAATTTGATAATATGTATCAAAACACCAGAAACTACAAATTCTCTAGTGGGTTGAATTTAATTTGTAAACTAAGTTTGATATCAACTTTAAGATTTGGATGAGCTAAACAGAAAAACTCATTTATCAAAAAATTTGAGGTAACGAACCTTGTAGTTATAAAAATGTGCTTGATTAGCAACACACACCCTAAAACCTAACATTCTGACCAATCAGAGAGCAGCTTGTTTGTTACTACATTTTTTTTTAACCTATCAAATTTTGTGTTGTAAATATGCTCTGACTCCACTACCAATTTCTGAAATGAACTGGTAACCTATATCTACTGATAGCACTCCAGCGGCTACCCTCGCCTTACTGTTCATGGATTTCACACAATTGTAACAATTGCGTCATCCATAGAACATCCTCTGTAAAGTATACAACCACAATATTTTTCTTTTTTCTATTTTTTACTTTTGAGTTGCCACATTGGTCAGTCAAAATTTTAGTTTACATTTTAATTATTTGTTTATTTTTTTATTGCAACTGGCAACACTGAAACATGGCCCTGCTCCTAAAACTAAAAGTTACGATTGATCTACATTTATATTTCAGCAACTAAGTATTCCTAAGGCTATGAAAGTCACATGCCAACACCACGAATGACTGATTTATCAGTGTTTAAAAAGCTACAAGCAATTCAAAATATGTGAGACCCACCCAATTTGTGAGACAGATGTTATTACACATGGTAACATTATATTATTTTTGCAACCCACATACAAAAACTAGAAATTGTCCCTCAAGAAAACACTCCCTGAGATAGACAGGGTGGGAGCTCATTTTGCATATACGTTTTTTTCCTAATGCGCACACTTGATTTATTTTAAAGGGCGGTGGTTGTCACGCAGCATGTGTTCCAATTTCATGTAAACAAACAATGTATTTTACATGCATTGTGTACTCACCATGAGTTCCATATCGAACAGAACTTGACAACCTCTGCCCTTTAACCACATGCCTGTTTATGCTATCTAATTATGTTAAATCTGTTTTAAACTTGTTATGTTAATATACATGTATAGTCCTTTGTGTTAATACATACACTTACGTTAACATACTTTTTACGTTAACCTTAAACTTACACACGTTTTGATAACCATTCTTATGTCAACAATGCATTTATCACATTTTTTTATTTTATTCATACATTTATATATAGTCTTATATTAACATACTTTTAAGTTAACCGCTCATATGTTAACCACACACTTACGTTAACACACTACATGTGTTAATCATACTTTTATGTTGATCACACGACTATGTTAACCAAAATTCTTATGTTAACCACTTTTCTAAGTGATGTCTAACTTATGTTGATGTTTTGCTAATACACTTTGTTATTCTAATCACATATACTTTTAAAAACAGCCAAAGTAAAAATCCAAAACATGACAGACTCCTTGTATACACATATGAAGTGTGTGGTCCTTACTGAATAGCACTACAGGAGATCCAGCCATTCATTGACCAATCAAAGATAAAAGCTGACTCCCTATACAACTCTAAACTAATCACAGTTTCCAAAGACAAATAATTATGAGGTAGTAGCTACGTGCAGCAAATATGGTCAAATACATGAACTTGAAGTGGCAACAATTATATTTTAAAACCAACATCTTAGCTACATCTGGAATTGAGGACATTATGAATATAAGCAAAAACATAGCTAGAACATATGAGCTAAAGAGAGAGATTTAAAAGTATACACTCCAGGAAGTCAACTTTTGACTGCCATTATCATGAGTATCATCCACAAAATAGTACAACTTGGTATTTTTTCTTCTCAATTTTGAACTGACACTGTATTAACATATGGGAGGGAGGGGGTTTGAAATCGATGCAAATTACATAAACTATAGAAAGCTCATAATATTATTCATAGCACACTATATTAAGATTCTGTGCCATGATTGGTCAATACATGGTCACATGGGTTATATAGATGAAATATTCCCTCTATGGGGATAGTTCAACAGACTATTCATCACTGCTTTTGCATGGCAGGCAGGGACAGACTTACAAAGTATTTAACAATGATTCACAACAGATTAAAACCCAATCACATTACATATGTATCTTATGAATCCTTATTCTTTTAGTATATTGTGTAATTACTGCATCAATGATGGCACCCCAGTAGGAGGCGTTGAGTGCGCAAGTAAAACTGAATGTTATGTGCTTCTACACTGTAAAACGGAATATGGAAAACTATTATTACTGTTATTTTTATTTGTATTATGTTGTATTGACTAGTGCTATGTGTCTAAAATATATGGATTACATACATTCTGAATAGTCTATTACGAGGACACCGTTTAGAATAGATTTAGCAAACTTCTTTGTGCAGGGTCCGGTCAAACCCTGGAGGCAGTCATGTTTGTTTTTATTATTAGAGGCACATAGTTGCTCCATATTTGGAATTTGCATTTCCTAATATGGTAGGATGAAGATACCCAGTTCAATATCGCAAAATTACGGCACACTATAACTTATGGCGATACAGTGCTTGATTTGAGTAGGATATGAAAATCCTGATGTGATGTTATATAAAACTTATAATGACTGGCCTTATTTGGGCAATAGTATATATCCATTTCCACCTCGAGATTTTGAGTCCTCCACAAAATCAGTCAATTTTCTGTTGTAGACTTACTTTTTGGGGGGAACTCAAAATCCCTCAGAGGGAAATAGACTATTGTCCTCATGTCCAGTCAATACGTTTTCAAGAGTCTTATAAGCGCTAAAAAATAATAATTATTAAAGTTACAATAAATGAAGCTAAACTTTCCTGTACCCATCACATTCGCACGTACCACTGAACTCACTTGTTTCATCAGCAGCTTCATTATCATTATCACAGACAGTCCTGGCACACCCCCAAGTTCATGGTCATGCCAATATCATTTCCCCCAGTAACTGATAAGGTTTATTTTTAGACACAGCCGTGAGTATCTCTGCCACACACATTTTACAGTGTAGAAGCACATAACATTCAGTTTTACTTGCGCACTCAACGCCTCCTACTGGGGTGCCATCATTGATGCAGTAATTACACAATATACTAAAAGAATAAGGATTCATAAGATACATATGTAATGTGATTGGGTTTTAATCTGTTGTGAATCATTGTTAAATACTTTGTAAGTCTGTCCCTGCCTGCCATGCAAAAGCAGTGATGAATAGTCTGTTGAACTATCCCCATAGAGGGAATATTTCATCTATATAACCCATGTGACCATGTATTGACCAATCGTGGCACAGAATCTTAATATAGTGTGCTATGAACAATATTATGAGCTTTCTATAGTTTATGTAATTTGCATCGATTTCAAACCCCCTCCCTCCCATATGTTAATACAGTGTCAGTTCAAAATTGAGAAGAAAAAATACCAAGTTGTACTATTTTGTGGATGATACTCATGATAATGGCAGTCAAAAGTTGACTTTCTGGAGTGTATACTTTTAAATCTCTCTCTTTAGCTCATATGTTCTAGCTATGTTTTTGCTTATATTCATAATGTCCTCAATTCCAGATGTAGCTAAGATGTTGGTTTTAAAATATAATTGTTGCTACTTCAAGTTCATGTATTTGACCATATTTGCTGCACGTAGCTACTACCTCATAATTATTTGTCTTTGGAAACTGTGATTAGTTTAGAGTTGTATAGGGAGTCAGCTTTTATCTTTGATTGGTCAATGAATGACTGGATCTCCTGTAGTGCTATTCAGTAAGGACCACACACTTCATATGTGTATACAAGGAGTCTGTCATGTTTTGGATTTTTACTTTGGCTGTTTTTAAAAGTATATGTGATTAGAATAACAAAGTGTATTAGCAAAACATCAACATAAGTTAGACATCACTTAGAAAAGTGGTTAACATAAGAATTTTGGTTAACATAGTCGTGTGATCAACATAAAAGTTCCTAACATAACTAACTTCCTAACATGAAGGTTTTTCAAAAACAGACATTGATTTGATTTAGCAACAATGCTGTAAAAATAATAAAATAAGCTCAATAGTCAAAACATTTAAGTTCACTCTTCACTCAACAAGCACTGTGGGTTTTACAAAAATGTAATGAATTCTTTGTAAATATTATCAAATGTACAAAAAAGTAGAATAGATAGTTGTACATATTTAATGTGTTAATTACCTTATTTTTAAATTGAACTAATAAAGTTTTTATAATCTGTCATGCATGAGTGAATTTCAGAAAAGGATTAGAGTCATTTAGATGGGTGTTAAAATCTGCACTAAAATTGACTAATAGATGAATTTCTGCTGACTGTTGCTAGAGTTTTTTTACAGAATTGAAATTTATCCTGGAGCCAGATTCTCCTAGAATATTTTCCATTTCTTATTTGTCAAGAAGCCCGATTGGCCTCACGCATAACTTATACCTGCCATATTAATTATTTTCTGAATACTCATGCTATCATATGCTTCACAAGAATCTATTTCTTTGCAATATTATAATACATACAAACAGTTTACATTTGACTGACAGATGTTTTTTGCATCCAAAATTCAGTACAAATACTTTCACATTTTGTAAAGTTTTTAATAAATTTCATCATCATTTTGGTTCATATGAACTGTTTCAGATATTGTTTTTAGTTTTTGATCAAAAGGTTTGTTAATTTTTATCAACATTTCATGTGTGGAGGAGCAGACTATACAACATCATTTTGTTGCTGGTGCCAAAAGTTGACAAAAGCTGCACATATGTATAGGCAGAGCTCACACAACAAATGTTCACATATTGATGTCAGCCAGTTTTTATCTGTCAAATCCCAGTTAAGTATTTACAGTCCAGGTGTTTTTCTAGAAAAAATGAACAAGAGGGAGCACACACAGGCAAGGGAGTGGAGCGGCCAAGCTAGCACAGAAACAACATGGCGGATCGACCTAGAAACGCCATATCGGAAGGTTTCTGCATTGTTTTAACGGTGTATCTATCGCCATTGAAATATT
Source organism: Saccoglossus kowalevskii (assembly GCF_978046115.1). Lineage (NCBI taxonomy): Eukaryota > Metazoa > Hemichordata > Enteropneusta > Harrimaniidae > Saccoglossus > Saccoglossus kowalevskii. Next base: position 9,383,995 of record NC_140650.1, on the reverse strand, counting down.
TTTGAGTAATTTCCGTGTATTTGGTGTCCAGACACATTGTCAGCTGGTGTTGCTGGGACGTTTTCAGAGAAAAATATATTTGAGAAAGATTTCATGTTGTACGGCAGAGCGGAAGTGCGCGGCCCAAGAAATATATTTATGACTTTAAAGTTTAATCGGCAATTCGGTAAGAGGGCGCCAGCCGAGAGTATCAGGGTGGTGCGCCCCTGTTACCCGGTTTAGAAAAACCCATGCAGTCAAGCTAGTAAATTAAAACAATTGTCAAAATTATGTTTCTTTGATGATAAAGAACTACTAAAATCATCAATCACAAAGAATAATTCAGCAAAGTTTTAAAAAATGTTCATGTTAGCAGTGACTTTTCTTTAAAATGGCGCAAGTAGAGGTATTACAGCCACTTTCACTGGATTGAAAACATTTACAGTTACTATGAAAAATATCATGTAAATTATCAACAATTCCATTGAATGGAAGACAGTCTAGAATGTTCCAAAGTTCATGAACTTTAAATAGAGCAAATATGTAATCAAATGTAGGCTTAAAGATGAAGTGAAAAATTATTCTGATCCATCTCAAAATATCAGCTTTGATTCAAACTACTTACAATCTCAGTTTTACAAAAGAGCACAATGTTGGAAGAAAAAGTCCATTAAAATGTGAGTCTCCATGAGTACTGAAAATCGTGTCAATCAAAAATATTCAAATCAAACATTTTACATCACAGAATTAGTGGACGATTTGATAGGTTTGGTTGCATAAACACAAACAAGTAAGATTATCTCTGTATTCCAAAACACGTATACACGTTTAGAAAATATGCAAGGACTCTAGCAAAAACAGCTACGAACAAGACGAACAATGACCTCACTCATAGGCATTGGCATTTATAAGTTTGTTGTGTGATTCTGTGAGAATCTCACAATTCGTGTGACTTATTCAATTCATGCGAGATCTTCCACACATATCACATCACTTGTTCACCATCATCTTATGAAACCTTGAATCAAGTTATGTTAAGTAAACTTTCTGGTGATTTATTTTCACTATTTTGTCAGATCATTCAGATTTGGTGAGAACAGATTTTATTTTCAGTCATTTTCTAAGGAAGAATATATGAATTTTCAATCTACTGTGAAAATTGTAATCCTCACTGGTAATTAATTCCCCGATTTTGATATTTGATCATAATCGCTGGATTTTAAAATTTATGGATTTTCAGTAAAAAAGTGAATAATTAATGCATTTACAAGATGTAATATAAAATTAACAATAATGAATGGAACTTTTACCGTGAATAATTTTCATTATTTTATTTTTAAACAATAATAATTTCACAATTGCGAACTATTTTAATGATATACTAAATAAGTGATCAAAGCAAAGCAGTGAATTAAAACTAAAATGTAAAGGATTATTTTTAGACCATAGAAATTGGAAAAGCAAACATTATACAAATCATTATAGAGACATAATGGCAATCAGGAATTTGTTTCTTTATCTCACAAGCCTATGGTGTTGAACCAATCATTAAGTGTCGTCAATCTGTAATCAGCTCCAACAACATTCCATACACACCATTATAGAATTCCTAGTTCCTTCTAATCCAACTCGGATCACATTACCCAGATTGCTGTGACTATCAACCTTATTGGGGCCCCTACTGAACATCATGAGAGGGAGCTGAGAAAAAGGGGACTTGCACAGGAATGGTATAATCAGTAAAATTTAGTTTGTGCAAAATATTTTTTGTTTACGTGTTATGTTTTGTTTTATTTAATCATATTATTGAAAGAAAACAGTATTTTGAAAATCTACTTGTAAATGAAGAGAATCTATTTGTATGGGTAAAGAACATAAAGAAACTGTCAACGCCTTGCCCATCTATAAAATTCTTACACGTTTCACAGAGAACAATGTTTACAGACAAGACATAGATAAGATAGAAAGGAAAACTGTCCACTGTTTTTAATTTGCTATGCATGGGGGGTGGGGGTGGCTTGTAATTGTGTAATGATACAGTGATGTGTAACACACTCGTACGCAACATAGAATTACCACTGCAACAATCACATAGTGTTAGTACTAACAAATTAATACTAGTAAGTACATTTAGAACATTAGTGTAACTAAGCGATACTCATACTGTAAAACATTTTACTTTAGCTGGAATTCATTTTCGCTGAAAAGACATTTTGAATGTTTTGTATAGAATTTATTTTTACTGATTTTTGAATATAAAATCTAGGAAAAAATGTATATTCGCTTAATTTTATTTCCAAGTGAAACAAATGTATTTCACGATACAGGAAATGCAGGATACAGGAAATACAACATGACAGAAGATTTCACTAACAGGGCAATGACAGAAGATAATGTTTTCGCTGCAGGCTAAAAACAACAGTGGTCAACCAATTTCAAAACAAGGGGACCGGAAAGCAGCAGGAATTATAAACTTTGTATTTAATCATTGATAATAAACACAATGATTATAAACAATGATGTAACAATACATGCAGTTTATTTTCAATAACCTCTGGCATAATGCCAAAGGTTTTTTTAGCAAAATACTGAAGAAAGTTCTTAAAACATAGTGAAACTGAAAAAGCTTTGCCTTTGAAGGAAATTAAACACACTCAGTGTCAATCAAGAATCATACTATTAACCAACAAATTGTGGGTGCCATTACTGTCTATATGCATTCCAAGTTTTAATTTTGTATGGATGGAAAGTACTAGCGGTGAATCATATACATCTTATAATTGCAAGGTATCTAAAGGCAAGGCTTGGATTGCAAATTGGTCAGCAATGGCTGCCACATGATAAAGGCAAATTAAAGTAATCTTACCTGGCTCGTGTGTAACGTCATCTTAAACTTGTCGAAGTAAAGCCACTTCTTGGCTTCGCTGTGGTCGAGGTCATGATAGAAATCACGGGCACTAAATCCAAAAGAATGGAAATGTCCATCAGAGGTCATCAGTAGAGTGGTCGGTGTTTTCATATTAGTCACGCCAGGATCGCCGCCTTCCCATTTGCGCATAATATGAATATACTCGGGATCGTTGGTGAAACTGTAGGCATATCCACTAAATGTGGTTCCAAAGTCAATAGCTACGACCACTCTATGGTGTTTGGAAGCTGGTTCAGGTAGGTTTTTCGGGATCGATGGTTCCACCATATAACTAGTTATATCTTCTGCGTCTAAACTTCGTCGATCTTTATATCGATCTTTACGCTTAGGTTTCTTGGGAGTGCTACTTCTTGGAAAGGTTCGGAACTTATGAGTCTTCGGTTGTTTGGTTTCTGCAAATATAAATAAATAAATAAATGTTTGAACGCCATAATATTTCCCGCCATAATTTCTGTGCAACATTTTGCATATTTTCCTTATTTTTCAATAATTTCCCTGTTAATTTTTGACCAGAAAGACATAATTTTCCATGGAAATAGGTGAAGGTGCTTTGCCATGCATGCATTTACCTGTAGTTATGTTCACAAAGTAATTTTTTCACAGAAAATGACTGATTTATAACATTATTAGATTGGTTAGTGTAAATTTTTAGCATCCAGAAGGATCAACAACAGTTTTTTTTTTTTCAGGCAGTAATGTAGACAAAGAACAACTTTTTTTAAATTAAAAACTCCTTTCTTCATCCAATTTTTTTTTATGTCAAACTGAACAAATTCATTCAGTGTGACTTTGTTATTTTTGGTTTTGATGACATTTACAAAGATTTTGTTCACGCTGAACAAGCAAAACAAGCGACATAAATAAAGCATTTTACTGACAACCACCAACATTCAACAAATCAACACCACCTTTCACAAGTAGGACACAGTCGACCTTTAACCTTTTCAACACCAGACTTTCTCGCTCAAATTTGTCAGCACTTTTTTCTTATATTCGTCAATATTTCTGAAAAATAAACCCTAATTTTGGAGCCAACTGACAAAATTTGAGTCAATTTTCAGTTTTTACTCAAAAAATTTGGCTACTTTTGTCCTAATCCTCTTAAGGGAAGTGCAGACTATAAATCGGACTATTTTGTGAATTTGTGATGAAAAGAGGAACTGGAGGTGAAAAGATAACCCTTTTGTCATTTTTCACAAGCCTGGATAATTTTTGACAAGATCCGAAGCCAAGAGGAAATTACACTCATCATTTCAAAATCAAGAAAATAAATAGCATTTCTCTACAAGAATCGCCTCTCATCATGTACATCCAACATTGTGATAAATGTGCAACAAAACAAGAATCGCCTCTCATCATGTACATCCAACATTGTGATAAATGTGCAACAAAACAAGAATCGCTTCTCATCATGTACATCCAACATTGTGATAAATGTGCAACAAAACAAGAATCGCTTCTCATCATGTACATCCAACATTGTGATAAATGTGCAACAAAACAAGAATCGCCTCTCATCATGTACATCCAACATTGTGATAAATGTGCAACAAAACAAGAATCGCTTCTCATCATGTACATCCAACATTGTGATAAATGTGCAACAAAACAAGAATCGCCTCTCATCATGTACATCCAACATTGTGATAAATGTGCAACAAAACAAGAATCGCTTCTCATCATGTACATCCAACATTGTGATAAATGTGCAACAAAACAAGAATCGCCTCTCATCATGTACATCCAACATTGTGATAAATGTGCAACAAAACAAGAATCGCCTCTCATCATGTACATCCAACATTGTGATAAATGTGCAACAAAACAAGAATCGCCTCTCATCATGTACATCCAACATTGTGATAAATGTGCAACAAAACAAGAATCGCTTCTCATCATGTACATCCAACATTGTGATAAATGTGCAACAAAACAAGAATCGCTTCTCATCATGTACATCCAACATTGTGATAAATGTGCAACAAAACAAGAATCGCCTCTCATCATGTACATCCAACATTGTGATAAATGTGCAACAAAACAAGAATCGCCTCTCATCATGTACATCCAACATTGTGATAAATGTGCAACAAAACAAGAATCGCCTCTCATCATGTACATCCAACATTGTGATAAATGTGCAACAAAACAAGAATCGCTTCTCATCATGTACATCCAACATTGTGATAAATGTGCAACAAAACAAGAATCGCCTCTCATCATGTACATCCAACATTGTGATAAATGTGCAACAAAACAAGAATCGCTTCTCATCATGTACATCCAACATTGTGATAAATGTGCAACAAAACAAGAATCGCCTCTCATCATGTACATCCAACATTGTGATAAATGTGCAACAAATCAAGAATCGCCTCTCATCATGTACATCCAACATTGTGATAAATGTGCAACAAAACAAGAATCGCCTCTCATCATGTACATCCAACATTGTGATAAATGTGCAACAAAACAAGAATCGCCTCTCATCATGTACATCCAACATTGTGATAAATGTGCAACAAAACAAGAATCGCTTCTCATCATGTACATCCAACATTGTGATAAATGTGCAACAAAACAAGAATCGCCTCTCATCATGTACATCCAACATTGTGATAAATGTGCAACAAAACAAGAATCGCCTCTCATCATGTACATCCAACATTGTGATAAATGTGCAACAAAACAAGAATCGCCTCTCATCATGTACATCCAACATTGTGATAAATGTGCAACAAAACAAGAATCGCCTCTCATCATGTACATCCAACATTGTGATAAATGTGCAACAAAACAAGAAATACCAGAAAAAAATTGTTTTAAATTACGCCATGAATCAACTCATCCATCATTCACATGTGGTATGCAATATGTTTTTCACCAAGTACAGACTCACTCAAAACAATACCACAGGCTGCTGTTATTTGTGCAGATGTTACTAACTTTAAACAGATGGTTGCAATGTTTTCAGTAAGCACATTACATTGGGTGAGAATGAAGATGATACAGTCCTACAAACAAACGGTTAGGAGTAACCCAATCAGTTGTTTATTTGGTATATGTGCATGATTTGTCAGTCTTTTGTTCAGTGTTCTTGAACTTGTGGATTCTTTTTCACAACTATATTTATCATTTTTTAACGAATTAATAATTAAGCAATGTTTGTAATAACTTATTTTACATCTCATTGTCTTGGCATATGCTTTAATACTGTAAAAGGATTAATTATTAACTGCATTTTAATTTTGCTTATTTCGCTGACTGGAAAATGCGCTAAATTAAAACCCAGTGAATAGGTAAAATTTAGCATAGAACACATTGTCTAAATGATAAAACGTTAATTTAAAACCCACAGAATATACCTGAAATGGTAAATAATTGAAATTTAAACCCAGTGAAAATCAGTATCATGGTTATGCTTTAATTAATTACTCTGAACTGAAATTGCAGTTATTGCTTTAATTTGACGAGTACACGAAGACTCCCTGAGACTTTCTGGATGACATTTTGAAGAAACCATTTTTTCTCAGTATTTTAGCTCAACATTTTGTAGGGGTTTATGTATTTTTCAGTAATTTCTTCATTAATTTTGGATCAAATAAAAATAATTTCCCACTGGCTTTGTCTTGATCAACATTGTTTTGAAAAAATGTAGACAACATTATGCAGGTTTGGGGTTTTTTTTCCCGAAGGTGTCAAAAGTTGCCTATGATGGTCAAAGGAGTCAAGGTTTTTCCAAAAGTGAAAAATTTACAAATATTAAAGTTAGATAAATGACATATTTAATACCTTATAGAAAAATAGCAATGAAGAAGGAACAACTCAGCCTTCAATTCTGATTGCTGAAACCCTATTATTCAAACACTGTTAAGGCATTAGTTTCAACTGGGATTTCATCTCACAATTTTGAACATATTCACTTGCTTTGCAAATAAAGAGTTCTACTGTAATTGCACATGTTCATATGAAAGTAATTTATAAATTACGAAAATAAAATCCAGTGGATCTTAAACGATTTGACTGGGTAAATTGAACACTGGGTGGGGTTGGTCCAGATAACCTAGGTTCATCATTATTTGGACTAGAATTGCAATAAAAATCAAGATTCAAGGAGCGGTAATAAAAAAACCAAACTAGTTTACACTACACTAGGGGTTGACATTGGGAGTTGTCCTGGCAACCAATGTGAAAACTGACTACCCATTGGGACTGCATAAAAGTATTAAAATACACGAAGTACAATATGACACATGCATGTACCCAATGTGGTATTATCATAGAACATACATTTGCTTTAGAAACAACATACGGTATACATCATAAATGCAAAACAGAAGTTTTACAAAAAAAACAATTACTAACTCACTGCTGGTAGTTATCATAATTCAGTTCACTATTCACAACTATAGTGAAAGTATAATGAAGACTTGGTTTGATATGATTAGGTGGCGGTCCCAGGGACCTTATAGACTTGATCTATGACTGGCAATGCCTTCATTAAGGAATGGGAGATAACTTGAACAGATTTACTTTCCCTCACATCATCGTAAATCGACTGAATACTTTTGTCACCTTTCACTAATAAGTAAAATTTGCTAAATTAAATCCTCATGTAGAACAACAAAATAATTCATTGTTTCTCCGCCAAGTTTGTGAACTTAAAAGGTTTTACAGTTAGTCTATTTGTTCCAAATTAATCCTTTAAGTGCCCAAGTCAATTTATGGCACCATTCACAAATATCAAATCCACTTAAATTTTTCATATTTTTCTAAAATTTTGATTAACATTGTAGCCAATTAGTGATTGCGACCATTTGGAAAAAAATAATCAAAAATGTAAAGAAAATATGAAAACAGGCAAAAATCTTATACTATATTTTGGTGAAAGAAAAAACAGAAAAATGTGCTAATTCCTAACATTCAAAGTGTAAATGTACTTGTACAACTAATAAATTCTTATAAATTTGTATATATAAAGTCTTCATACAACTCAAATTAAAACACATCACATGAACCAGACCGTAAAAGATTACTTTCTCAACAAATTGATAATTTTTAAAAAATTCAAAATTGTATTTTTCATTTCATTGCATGCTGATCATCTAATGAACGACTTTGTAGAATTCATGAGATCTGTAATTTCAAGGATTTTTGATGAACATCACCATCAGTTCATTTCTATAATCAGTTTTTCCTGATATTTCATATCAACTCAATGTCTCCATGTTTTAACGGTAAATTTACTTTTTCACAATTTTTAAACCAAAACTTTGTCACTATTTGCTTTTGATACATTCTGCAGGATATCTATTTTAGGTTTTTGACCTTACTAGACTACTATAATTTGACAAAATCCTGTTGCCAACTGATTTATTCATAGAGTTCACATGAAATGAAACCACACTATAATGAAATGCGCGAGTCATGAATTACCCTATATGTATAATAAGCCCACACACCAACCCCCAAATAAAGAAGCCGGAATTAATATCAACCCCAAATGTATCCGGGATTCAAACAGAGAGTTAACAATAAAAGCACACCATTCTACCAGAACACTCAGTAGGATAGAGTGCCATTTTAAAAATTACATCCCATAAGTATGACATGCTTTTATTTTTAAACAAAAGTCATATGTATAATTCACCCCCCTCCCCCCATACTGAAACTTATATGACTGACTGAAACTACAGGATGCAGCTGTTTATAGGCTTTTGACCTTCATTTAACTGAAAACAAAACTGGCATGAAAAATCATGACGAAATAATTGAGTTGAATCATTCCTAACATATCAGTTATAAACTTTTCTAAACAGGCATTCTCATTAAATTTAACTAATTAAAAAAAAAAACAGCTCTATCATAATTTCCTCTTATGTTCCTCAGAAAACATCTCCCTGACCCGATAACCACCATTAGGCCTTTGGCTTTTGAAGATTCATAAGAAATCATATCTAATAACAAAATCCTGAAATCGAATTTAGGAGTACCACTAAAATAACGTGGGTGATTATAACATTGATAATTATGTTGATTCGGCGTTCAGACATCCCAACATTCAATGCAGGCTAGCTTCAGTCTACAATATTTTTGAATCTGTGGCCATCATTTCTCTTGGTGATCAAATAATCAGTAAGCAGTGTTAACTTTTTCACCACTAGACTTTCTTGCCCAAATGTTAATGCATTTTTCTTATATTCTTCAGTATTTCTGAAAATGAACCCTAATTTTGGAGCCAACAGAAAAAATTTGAATCAATTTTTACTGAAAAAATTTGGCTATTTTTGTCTCAATCTTCTGATGGAAAGTGCAGACTATAAACAGGACTATTTTGTGAAATTGTGATGAAAAGAGGGAACTGGTGTGAAAAGGTTAATAATACACAGTGGGGATGTAAATTTTTCCCTTATTCTAAACTGCATGATTCAAATTAAAATTATTAATTGCAAACTCTTTGACATGCAGAGCTTGACACTAAAGATAGTTTGATATCCCGGAGCAATTAAAATTATCATTTGGACAACTAAATAGTAACAACTTGTCTTAACGTACATGTTGAAAAAATGAGTTTAAAAGTTGATGCCACAAAAAAAAAACCATGTTGATGTTAAAAAAAATATATAATCTCATCAATTGGAAATTCCATGGGAAAAAAAAGCAAGCTATAATCTGTCTGGAGAGGTAACCTCTAGCGATCTCAACAATAAAAAATCATTTGACCTTTAACCTTATGGGAAAAGTAAGAAAAAAGAATTCTGGACATAATATGAACATGAGGTAAACTGAGGAATGCAGTTATATCTTCATATTCTATTATTAATTCTGTCAATTTATAACTCAGCAGGCTAGAGACGTACAGGTCATATAACAAAACAGTCTCATTTAACACTAACATGCAGTAACGGTTAATTGGATTCACAGTACATTCAATGCAAGTAATGGGTACCCCTTGATGGAATATAAATACCTAGAAATCAAAGAGTCCCACTCGCTGTGGATGTGTGCTCTCTGTTAATATAGTGAATAAGTATGAAGGATTGGGCCTTACAGAAAAACATGCCAAGTAATTTCTAAGATCTGGAAAGTCAAGCTGGGTTTGATATAGTTTAAGGGAAAAACGAATAAAGATTTTTTTTTATGAGAGTAGTGAGTCTACAACTAAACACTGGTCTGACCTTATAAATTACTGTACACAGCTGTGCTAAGAGTGAAATAGAATTGGATTACCTTGCCATCTGATAGAACCGCTCTCCGACATGATACTAGTTCATTCACGTAACAATACAGAAACACTTTGTAATGTGTGTCGTTTTTTCTTCCCAACAAACTAAACACGTAATGATATAATCAATGAGTATGGGGGGAAAAGATGATATGCCAGTGATATGTGTACCAGTCAACGATCGGTGTTTGACTACGTACACGACTTAAAGGCAAAAATAGTCTAATTGTAAACCGATACTAGCTGGATCCAGCGTCAAATAACAGTATTGAAAACCAACCACTTAGTTGCACGATACTTAGTTTTGTATACGTCTTGAAATCCCCTAAACTTCGGAGAATGTGCGAGTGCGAATAATGTCGTCAAAACTCTTGATGAACCAGACTGTGTAACTATGTGTGTTATTTAGATGTTTTATCTGGCATATTTGTGATGAAGATTTATTAAGAACAGATTTCAATTCATAAATATTTATAGACTTTTGACACAGGAGAGTTGAAATAATCTAACCCAGGAGAAAGTCATGCATTTTTTTCTATATTTTAATTTTCTAGCTACAGTCTCAACTTCTGTAGTTAATTAATTATGACTTCATGCAAATTTAAATTATTAGTTAAGGAGATAATTCTATTTGCATATGTACTTTGAAATCATTGAAATATTCAAAGTGGATTTGTTCCATATCTGGACGAAAGAAATTTGAAATGAAATTTTTGACAAAAGATAGTCTCATATAAAAAAATGAAATTAAATCAAATTATTTTATACTAGGCAGTTCAGTACTGCTGAAAATTTCAAATTCAAGAAAAAAATCAAACTAAAACATTTATGCCATACATTCTGAATGCTTTTTAGGGTAAAAAGTGCTTGTTTTTTTTTGGTGAAAAAATATTGACTGCTCTCTCTCACCGCTGATGATCAATTTTATTAATATTATACTTTGAATGCGAAAAGTGCAATAACATTTTTATGTTTATTTTTTCTGTAATTTTGTTGTAAATTTTGGACCAAATGGACATTATCATTGTCCTAAAGCTCAAATTTTTGGAAAAAATATATGCAGGTTCACTTGTGATCTAACTTTGAGTTCAGTAAAACACCACTTAGTCTCAGAGACAGTTTTAATCGTGCACGTTTCATTCACAGTAATATTTAATTGACTGACAACGGGCTATATTATCACACATTAAAAAACTTTAAACAATTTGTTTACAAGTTTTGGAGGTCAAAAGTTGAAACTTTAGGCATACTGTTCCAATTTACTGATTACAATAACCTAGTAGACCAGTGAAGACTAAATTAAAATCATCTGACCTCATAGTTCATGTACTGGGAGCGATTACGAATACACTACCACCGTAAATACCATAATTTATCCCCCCAAAATTTTAGTTCAACATTTTGCAAATTCCTATGTAAAAAATTTGGTTAATTTGGACAAAATGGACATAATTTTCCATAATCAACAAATTTTGACCAAAATTCCTAAAAAAAAATTTGAAAATTGCAGGTTTAATACCAAATAATTATTTTTATGACATCGTGGCCTCATTACTTACGCATGATTTGGGTGGGAATCATAAATTACAACTAATATTACGACACAGGCTCAGGAGTTAAACTCTCTGCACATTTCTAGACATATGAACTCTACCTGACTCGAAAATTTCAATATGGTAAACGCATTAAAAAAAAAAAAAACTTAGACATCCCAAGAACTAAACTGCTAAGTAGAAACTTTGGAAAAATAGTATTTCATACTACTGTAAAATACTTTATTTTCGCTTGGAATTTATTTTCGTTATTTTCGTTGAAGGGATGATTCCATGAAAATAAAATCCAGTGAATATACTTTTTTTCCTATATTTCACATTAAACTCATGAAAAAATCAGTGAAAATAAATTCCAAGCAAAACGCCCAAAAAGCCTTTTCAGCGAAAATTAATTCCAGCGAAAATAAAGTATTCCACAGTATGGGAAAAACAAAATTACAGGAAATTCAACATCTTTGGAGTAAAAGAAAATAGAGCAAATCAAAGTGAAGAAAACAAATTTTGCACAGCTTTACTTCCGTCATCTTCTCAGAATTTCGACCGCTAACACAATATGGACCCCCAGTTGCCTCTAATGTGATTCTAAAAATCACCTTGCTTAAAGTGCCAACAATTTCAAGTACAAGACTCCAGCAATTTAGCCTTTTCATCCCAATTAGAACCCAGACTTATAATATCAAATTACATCTGTTTAGTACAAAGTATATATTAGACATTTTTAAAGAAATTTAAATAATCTGAACATTTTTTTTACTAACATGTTACATTGGTTCAGTGTGTACAATGTAATTGATAAGCTTATAACAATTACTATATTAATATTGCATCTGCTTTCAACTGTTAGTATGATTAAAGATCTCCGATTCTTTTAAAGTATATTAACCGTAAACTTCAAATAAATAAATTGATTTGATATGTATTAAAACTGGCGAATATTTTCAAGTGCTTATGCAAATGACAGACATGTCTTTGTTGAAAATAAGTCATATATTGAAAAGCAAGGTCATCAAGCTATAAAATGCTCAATTTAATTTGAAATGCTCAATGAATAAAAGTCAAAAGGAAGATGGGCTGTGATTGGCTCTCATCGGTCACCTGACGATACCAATCTAGCCAATCATGAAACATGTGTTTCATTCATGCATGAATACAAACAGTGAGTGAAAATCTGAAAGATTATGTAATCATAATTTGAAATCTTAATTTTGTGATCACAACATTGAATAAATTACATGCTTTTTTGATTCATTATTTACTTTAAAATGAACAAAACATAATTTTCGGGAAGATTTAGGGATTGACCACTTTAATTTCACTGGAAATAATTTTTTAGTGAATTTGGAAAATCATGAACTATTTTAAAATGCTTAGCGATATTCACTAGGGTTGTTAATTACAATTTTTGTGCTAACCTCACAAAATCATCAACATGTCGAAACAGCTAGTGACGAAAATGTCTTTCCACAACAAAGCAACAGAAACTAAACAGTTTTAAAATTAGTTTTAAAACGGATGGATCAAACAGAAAACTAAACAGTTTTAAAATTAGTTTTAAAACGGATAGATCAAACATTTGTGTGTATCCACCACACTCCTGTACTTTTCCTACTTTAACTTGAATGAATTTCTTGGCCAGTAATGGCATCCCTAACTGCTTTATCAATCATACTCTACAGGTCACTGACAGCAATAATTGGAACAGGAAACGCAAAGTTTATTTTTGTTATCAGTTTATAGGCCTGAATAGAAACATATACAACTACAGATGTTACTATGGTAACCTTAGCAAGTATAGAACATAACACAAGATTGCTATAACTCTAAACATTTCATGATAAAAATTATGCAACATCAGCTGGCTTATTGATAGAGACATAAATCACCGAGCACCAATGCAACTTTGTCACCTTTTTAAAAATAAACCCACATAACTGGCCTTATTATTGTGATATGATAGAAAAATGTAAAATGCACAAAATGCACCAAAATTATGTTATTCATTAAAAAAAACAAAAAAAACAGCGAGTTGATTGGGCCGGACATATTGGTTGAAAAATCATGCCTGTCGCAACCTCCAATGTCCATCATAATTAACTTCTGCAGACATTTGACAAGTTGAAATGAAATAGCTGATCAATTTGCATTATATTTTCTTGCACGCAGAAACATACTTTGGTGAAATTAATCCCCAAATCCTTTATGAGCCACTCCAGCGATGTGGGCGAATTACCAAACATATATTTGATCGCCCTGTTCCAAACACCACATCCTTTCTGAAATGCTTTTAATTTCAAGATTACAGTCCCTTGAAGTTAGTAACCACACCCATGGCACCACAGGATATCAAATCATTGTGTGACTCAATGTGTGACTTGATATATAGTTTCGTTCACATGCAAAACACAGAAAGTTAAACATTCGTCTGCAGCTGTTGCATAAGATGCATATAAAATAATATACTGTGAAATATTTTATTTTTGCTGGAATTAATTTTTGCTGGAAAGGCTTTTTGTATGGAATTTATTTTTACTGATTTTTGATGAGTTTAATGTGAAGTATAGGGAAAAAAGTATATTCGCTGGATTTTATTTTCACGGAATCATTCCATCAGGGAAAATAACAAATATAAAGTATTCTACAGTAATATATTTTCTATATTATTAGTGCATTTGCTTATGTCAATTACAGAGGTGCTCCTGGTCAAAATAAGTGGCATTCTGCAATGCAATTTTTAGTCCATATGCACTTTTATTGCAGATGCAGTTCTAATAGATCAAATACGGTAAACAAAAACAATGCAACTACAATCAAGTTAGTAGATTAGTACATTATAACTTTTTTTTTATACAGACTGTTGTTTGGAAGTAACAATGGCCTTACATGACATATACACAACTGTAAACAACTTTGCCTGGTTATGAATCAAACAGCCACTGCAAAGTCTCTGTATGACTCAGTAATTTGTTCAAAAAGCAATAAATTTCCTGGTAAATTACAGCCAAAAATCCAGAAAAAAAGTCATTCTAGTCAATTTGTTTTCCAAACTTGCAGGTGTACATTTTTTTTTTAAATATGCTTTTATTTCAATTTTTCATAAAAATTACTTTTGTTTTTTCAAAAATTCTGACAGAAACCTATTACAAAAATAACATCATTATTTCTGCAGGGCATTATGTAATATAACTAATGGTCTAGTTTATAGTGTTCAATAAACTGTTTACACATCTCCTACAAAATCACTTGAGCAGAAAGTATTAACACCTACTTGAGGAGACTAGTAAGTATTGTAATATAACTTAGGGAGCTGCCATCAATATTGGGAACTAATGGCAACTCACTCTATCTTCAAAAAATTTTATGTAAATTTTTGTACTTTTTCAGTAATTTTCTTTAATGTTAATGTTAAACCAAACTGATAGAATGAAATACTACAGATGGATTTTGATCAAATTTTTCCATTTTATGCTTATGATTGTGAAAACCAGAACTACTAATAATGACCTAACAATCTAAACAACAATTTTTTGGGGAAAAAAGTTGAACATTGTAGCAGTGAATATTTCATTGAGGCCCCTAACACAAGTAAGCATATTTAGTGACTTTCATGAATGTGCACAAATAAAATTTTTGAAATCACAGTAATTTTGAGAAAAAGTGTTGAAAATTTACAATGGCCATGCGATTACATTTATTTTGGAATAAAACTGACATAATTTGTCATTGTTTTAAAAACAAGCTCATATTTAATTGTTGACATAATTACAATGTATTTACAATATAATATCTGATTTTACCCCAAAAAAATATTGTATTTGTACACTGTAATTTATTTACCATATACAATTTGAATGAACAAATTGCGAAAAAATCATTTCCAAAAAAAAAACATTGATAAAATGATATTTTTCCTGCAATGTGTTAATACCTTATGTTATTTTAATCTTCTCATACCAACTGCATGAATAATTAGTCTTGCAACAACCCAATGTGATTGGTTAGTTGTTAACTGGATAGCATTAACATAAATCTAGGGTTATTATATGTCCAGTGTGAAAACAATATTATCATTTGAATTTTTAGTTTTAATACAAACTGTAACTACCCACAATCATCTTTGTTTTGTTGCCTTTTTTTAACCTTTGAACTTTTATCACATTTTATAAATTAAACCTGCAGGATTTTTTTCATATTTTGTTTTTAAAATTTATGATACAGATGTGGCCAAAAAAAACCTATGACTACAATGTATGTGGTTAAAAATTATGAAAACGATTATAAAAAAATATGCAGAACAGAACAGAAAAATTATGATTTTCAAAGCGTTAATTTACCTGTAATCTGAAAAATATTTTGCAATCAAAAACAGGGTGAATACCTTGTCACAGTTTAGTTTAGTTTTTAAATGGCTATTAAAATTAATTATGCAAATTAACTAACTACCTCATCTAGCTAAACTATAAATGAATAAACAATCAAACTTCAATTTATCTATTAAGTTAAAGGACCTTAACTTAAACAGATGGACAGACCAGAGCATTGCTGACAGTAAAGTGCGTTGACTTTTAGAAGTTACCAGTCAACCTCATACTTTCAAATCTCATAATAATTATTATAAAACTGACAGAAACCAAAAAAAAAGTTATGTGTAAAAGTTCTACATATATCCTACATATTTGGAACATATATGAACCCAAGTCTGACAATATTCACAAATAGATTGGTTGCTATAGTAACATTTAAAATATATCATTCTACCAATCATGATGCTAAGAAGTGTAGGCATATAACTTTCACACAAAAAGGTGTTATTATTTAAACAGATTTTCAAACTTTTGTTTTTAAATAAAATCAGATCAGTGTTTATATCATGTTACCATATTTGTTCTATTAGAAATACAACTCCAATAGAAGTGCACATAAATAATAATTTGCATATATTGCATTCTGGGTCATTACAATATGACTTATTCTGAGTATAGACGCATATCTCAGTCATTTATGTAAGACCAAGCTGTACTAGCAGAGCAAATACGCTAATCTTGGGAAAAACAAGAATTAATTACAAAATTAGTAAAAATAATTAGTTTTATATTTTAAAAAAATGTGCTAACCTGGTTTTTTGAGTTCCTCATCAGTGATAACTTGACTAGCAGGACGGACTGATGAATCTGAAGAGATAGAGATCGGGCTGAGAGGTCGTATTTCAATATCGTCGCTACAAGTTCCAGGCTGGCTTCCATCTGGACTCACAAGATGGTCCCCACCCTCAGGCACAGTCACATGGCTTACAGGACGTGAGGTTTCCCCATCTGTGGTTGGCTGATCTGTATCACTGGAGAAGCTGGTTATACTTAGAGGTCGTAGTTCATCGTCAGATCGTGTGGTGTCAACATCGGATTTGGTAGCGTCTGGATCTTCAAAGCTGCTGATGCTTGTAGGAGATGTTGGTGAAGCTGGGTTTTCAGCATCTGCACTTTTTTCAGCTTTTCTCTTCTCTTTGTGTTTCAGTTTCCATGACGAATCTTTTTTCTTCTTTGGTGTGTCTTTTTCGGCTTTTCTTCTTTTTCCATGTTCAGTTTTTTCACTTGTTGCTTGCTCCTTATCTTTCCTCTTTTTCCCTTTCTTTTCTTCTTTTTTATCTGGAGATTTCTTTTCAGTTTTCGCTTCTATTTTTTTGTGTTTCTCTTTTTTCTGTTCTTCACTGGGTTCAACTTCAACCTCTGCTTTTACAATAATTTCTTTTTTTATTGTAATTTCCTGCTCTTTGTCATCTTGTTGTGATTTTCTCTTCTTTTTCTTCTCTGCCTTATCTTTTTTATCCTTTTTGCCTTCCTTTGTTTTCTTTTTGGGGCTTTCTTTATGTTTTTCCTCTTTTTCAGCATCTGGACTCTCCTTTGTTGTATCATGCTCTGTAATTTCTTCAGAATTAATACTGGTAATTGATAAAGGTCGACCACCTTCATCGACCACAACCAACCCTGTTTCAATAACTTCTTTTGGTTTTTTCTCTTCTTCTTTTGGTTTCGTCTTTTCTTCTTTATTTTTTTTCTTTTCTTCTTTGTGCTTTTTTTTGTGTATCTTGATTTTTCTTTTTTCTTTTTCCACTTTAACTGGCAATACTTCTACTTTTTCTGGCTCTTCTTTTTCAACTATTTCCTGGTCAATCTCTGGACTTACTACTTTAATTGCAGCTTCTTCTTTTTCCGGCTCACCAATTTCCTTCAAGTCTTCAACTTCCTCCGGACTTACTACTGCAATTACGTTTTCTTCTGGCTCACTGATTTCCAGTTTTTCTGGCTCACTGATTTCCAGTTTTTCTGGATCACTGATTTCCAGTTGTTCGGGCTCAATGATATCCACTTTTTCCTGGTCATCAACCTCATCTGGACTAACTGTTGCAATAAGGTTCTCTTCATCAGGTTTTTCTGGCTCACTGATTTCTACTTTCTCTAGTTCATCAACTCCTTCCGGATGGACTATGGCAATAATTTTCTCTTCCTCAAATTTTTCTGGCTCATAAACTTCCATATTTTCCTGGTCATCAATCTCATCTGGAATGACTACTGCAATAATGCTATCATCCTCCGTTTTTTCTGGCTCCCTGACCTCAGCTTTTTCCTGGTTATCAACCTCATCCGGACCGACTACTGCAGTTTTTTCTGGATCACTGACGTCTATTTTTTCCTGTTCATCTACCTTATCTGGACTGACTACAGCAATAACGTTTTCTTCCTCACACTTTTGTGGCTCACTTACTACATTTTCTTGGTCACTGGGTGCTTCAATGCGTCCTGATGATACTACTTGATCGTCACTCACTTTACTGGGTACTTCCACTACTACCAAACCAGTTTCTATTACAGATTTCCTATTTTTTTCTTTCTCCTTGGATGGTTTCTTTTTCTCTCGTTTTTGTACTTTAACAGGCTTTGGAAGATCTTCCTTGGTTTCTCCAGACTCTTTACTGCTATGTGATGCCTCCTCTTTTACAGGTGCCTTCACTTTCTTATCATCCTTTTCTTTTTTGTCTTTCTTTTTCTTTTCCTCTTTCGGTGTCTTTTTTTTCACTGCTTTTTCCTTCTTCTTCTTCCCTTTCTCTAATGTACCTTCTTTTGATGTGTTAGATTCTTTTGTATCATCCGTACTGATACTAGACACAGATATTGGCCTCTCATCTTTTCCAACCACTACCAAACCAGTTTCAGTGGTTGTCTTTTTATCTTTATTCCTATCCTTGGATTTCAGAATTTTCTTTTGTTTTTCTTTCTTCTCCTTTTTTTTACCCTTGTCTTCTTTTATTTTCTCCTTTGATGAGTCTGTGGCTTTCACATCGCTAGTACTAGGTACCACTATTACAGCTTCTGGCTCTGTGTCTGGCTTTTGTTTATCTTCATCTGTATCCTCAACATTGATTGTGACCTCTGGTGTCTCTTTATTCTCCTCAGAACTAATGCTACTAGTTGAGGAGGTATCATGTTTTTCAATCTGCACTTGAGCCATCTCAGGCTGGATGATTTCTCTTTCCACGACAACAGCCATGATAATTTCATCATCACCACCTTCTGGCTTCTGAAACTGCACAGACTTGTCTTTGGGGACGTCATCCTCTGCTGGTTTTTTGTCATCAAACGTCACCATGTGAGTAGGTTGATCATCTTTTTCTGGGGTAGTAGCGAGTGCGTCATTGCTTTGTTCATCATCCAAACAAAAGTCTCCCGCGACTTCATCTAGTTTTGCAAACTCTTCTTCAACTAGCCTCATTTGTTTTTCCAAATCCCATTCAATTGCAGAAATATCTTCCTCTTTATTATTCAATGATACTGGTTCATCATCTGTTGTCTTAGCAACTTCTACAGGCTCTTCTTCTTTACAAAGATCTTTGCTATCAACATTGTTTTTTCCCTCATCTGTTTCATCCAGATCTTTTTTCTCTGTATCAGGTTCTGATGTGACGGGTGATTTGGGTTCACTGCTTTTCGTTTTCTTATCCTTGTGTTTTTGTTTTTTTTCTTTCGGTTTCTTTTCTTTGAAAACCTTAGCCTTCTTGTATTCCTTCTCCCTCTCCTTATCGTTATGTGGTGTTTGGGTGGCCATGCTATGCTGTTTACTACGACCTGGTGAGAAGTCAAACTTCGGGAAATGTAGTGACTCCAAAAAGCTTCTACGCTTGGCCTTTTTTGCAGTCGCTTCATTTTGCTGTGGGGTTCCATTTTCTGGCGGCGCCATGGCCTTTGGTTCCGTTTCCATGTCAACCACAATCTCCTCAACAACTTTACCTTCCCCTTTTTGTTTTTCGTCTGGGGAAGAATTGACAAGATCACCAACGTCTACACCTACCTCTTTGGCCCCCTCGACATGGCTCTCATCCGATATCTTATCTTCAAGTTGCTGCCTTGGTTCGGCCTCAATGGTTGCTACACTGGCCTCAACTTGTTCGTGTACATCCTTTTGTTCGGCATCCTTTTCCTCGACTTCTCCGTTTGTCTGAGGACGATCATCACTTTCTGGTGCATCTACAGCTAGTGCGGCAGACGTGCATTCCTCTTCCGGGGCTTTGTCGACGCCGTTCTGCTTCTCAGCCGCTAAAACATCGCCAACTTGGTCAAAACTTCCAAGCGGTCGGAACTTGCCCGGAGTGCCTGCATCAGAAATTTCCCCGCTGGCATTCGAATAATCGTGACAGTCGGTGGGTTCCATTTCTGGACTAAACGACATCTTGCATGGACTAGATACAATTTTGTCACAAATTCGGTGACAAACCTGCGACTACAACGAGAGAATCGGGCCTCAAACACCACAGTGAAATGTACATGCACTCCTCTGATATATTTCTTGGCATGTCTTTGCAGAAAGTAATAGTGGCTGTTCCAACAATATGGCATCCACGCTCTGAATTATTAAAACAATTTTTTTTAAAAATTACTTAGGTTTCCATGAATAGTTTCAAATAACTAATCTTGTACATAAAAATGAACTTTATGGTAACATGAAATTATTGCTGTGATTTTATAATAAAGAGTCTGTGACTAATACGGACAAATATTATAAATATTTTAGGGGTACGCAAGCTTAATTGAACAGCCATCAATTCCAATCAAACATAAGCACAGATAAATAAAGTGTCGATGACGTCACAATCCAATTAAAAAGGTCAGTAATTTGGCGGATTTGCCGAAGCATATGTATAAAACAAATTGCACGTTTCTGCCCCGAGTACAAGCATGTATGTGTTTTATGTACTATGCTTATCAAAAAAAAAGGCGGGAAAGGAAACTTATATATGTTTTTGAAGGAAGTATCGCCGATAGATAAACATAAATAAACAGTGATTTAATTTAAAACAGCTGTATGTTTCTAGTTGTTCATAATTCTCGTGTTCAGTATCCTCCCGTTTCTATATTTAGCTTTTACGATCGTGCATATGCATTTGTTTTCCGAAGTTTTTGTCAGTATTTTGCCCTGGTGTATTTATTTTGATTAAAAATTAACACTTGTAATCACAGACCATTGAAATCATTGGTATATCGTGTACCGCTGATGATCTAAGAAAATACTCGTGCGTACGATGACGGGAATGATATGTTATGTGTACACGTACAAGAAATACTTCGGACCATGACGATTACGTCATTCAATTTATTGATTAAATCATTTCGCGATAATGTTAACACATTGGAGGGGACTGAAACAATACGACTGGTGAAAACTCCAATAGTATATAGTATAATGTTCTTTTGCGCCCTCTTATGGCAGATTCGAAAATGTAAAAATGTACTAAGTAAATCTATTTGTAGTTCGGGGAATGGGTGTGGTACTTGCAGCTTAGAGCAAGTGCGCGACGACTCGTCACTAAAATGAACCACTATTCGGCGGTCTCTGGAGATGAATCATTTTTAAACGCGAAATCCATATGAATTTTTAATGCTAAAACAAAGACATGTCTTTGGCTAAACTAAAGAGGGCGAAAATACAATTTGATGATATCGTTAGAGCCCGCGTTTTCTTCTCCAATCATGATTCATTAATTAGTATGACTTGGACTGTGATTGTCGTAGTTAAAGATGGCGGCGAGACAGACTACAGACGGCCCGGCTCGCGCACTGAACGAAGTGCAAATATCCGTTTGCCATTTTAGCTGGCGGCATGTAAACATATATTTCCAATCATGTTTTTGTAAACTTAAATGAAATTGGCGGGAAAAAACATCAATATGATTACATGTTTTGTTTAGAGCCTCGATTGCATTAATGATAATCACGATCGCGCAAATCGGATGTTCCTGGTCCGAAAACAAAAGAGAAAATCATGCGGGCGATTTATATCCACCGATGAGTTGGTTTGATTAGCGCCCCCATCTTGAAATATTTAGTTTACTTTGTTTTTATAATAAAAGTAGAATGATATTTTGGATTTCATTTCAGTTCCGGGCATCCCACACCATAGTTATTGTTATGAAATATTTGAGCATATCTGTACCTCATTTTTAAACGCGTTATTGCAAAAAAATTAGATAATGTACTAATAATGACTGTACGTAGCACGTGAAACGTCTCGGTTTATAGTAGCTTTGAATTTTTGGTGGTCTGATTTTGTTGGTTTGTATATTTAATACTTTCTTCTGTGAAATTTTGCTATGATGTTATATGCAATTTTAGATCAAAATTATGCATACCAATGAAGCTGAGAAGAATGTGCCTTATTCTCGAAGTTGTTCTTACGATCTTCGTCAACTTTACATGGCTATTCGGTTATTGCGTGTATCTTCGGAATCACTCGGGATAGCTATGATCTGTATTCTGGCTTAAAACACGTGACAATCATTTATTGTGTGGTAGTCTTACGGAATCTTTTCTATCTATATTCGGTGTTCGTTTTCAGATTGGTGACTTCGTAGTAGATTTATAGAGTTTTGCTTGTCACAAAACAAACGCGGATTTTTTTCCAAAATTTTGACATTTTTTAATTGAAATCTACGACTAAAAACAAAGTTGACGTTTAAACAGAAATATATTACAGAAAAATAAACTGACTACCTGGGATCATTAATTATAAGGTAAGGAGAGACAAGAAAGAAAAGGAATTCGTCCGCCATACTTATTTCCTTTTATTTGATTTCCTAATGACTTTCAGATGGAAAGGATACACAACCCATCGCAAAGTTCGCATTTTGCACTACATCAGTCTGAGGGAGGCCAGGAATTGTAATTAATTGTATGCCTAACGTGTATGGAGGGGATATCGGCTTGTATCGTATGTATAAACAATCTAGGCGTGTAGTTTATAATAGTTCCTGGGCTCCCTGTGCTTACACATGCAATAACACTGGTAACAATAATGAGCGGGAAAATTACTGAACAAACTATACGACCATTATAATATTAGGCCAAACAAAAAATTGATTTTTGTTGCCTTCAGCGACAGCGAAAAATATGAAATATCGGGTAGCGGTTTTTTTTGTTTTGTTTTTTTTAATAGGCCCAGATATTAAAAACTCATTATTTTAAGCAGTAAAAAAGTGTTTCCTCTAAAAATTAACGTTCTCGGACTGTTGTTTGATCCCCAGGGTCCCCGGGGGATAAGTGGCGACTTTGAACCTCGGGTTGATCTGTATATCTCTGACATGTTCCGAATACTATGAAGTCCATATACCTCGGCTATCTACGATAACCTTAGTTTTCAGAGTTTAAAAAAAAAAATTCGAACGACCGACCTAATTTTTCAATTTTCCGACTTGAGGGCAACATAAGTTTTTTTTTTTGGCCTTACTGCAAGTCTCAGAAGTATTGTGGCGGGAAATTCGCAAACTCCCTGGCAAATTACTAACTGCTTGGGTTTTGACTAAACAGTTGGCTTTTGAATCTCGATGGCATGGACTTACTCTGGGCGAATCTATATTAATAACTTTATGACTTCTACTCATTCCCTAGGGGAATGAAAATGGTCATTAAAATACACATAATAATTAAAGGTATTAAAAGTAATAAACTAAGATGAAATCACCAAAATGTTGACAACATTTGAAAGACAAAATTGTTCTAGTGAGAGGATCAGGTGAAAAAATGTTTTTGTCAGATAAGCGATATTAAGATAAGATATTAGAGTAAGGGAAATACAGTAATTTTATGAATAAACGATTTTGTAAAAGATTTGTACCACAGGGTCTTGTAACGTTTCAAAGTCAGTATTACCGGGCAGCGAATACTAGACTTGGATCAGTCCCTTGTTTATGTTTTGTTTTTGTTTGTTTTTTCAATAAAATAAAATCTTACGGGAAAGTGTTGTATGTTCTTCATGTAAAGAGGTGTTATTATCTATTTTCATGTGTACGCAAGCTGACTGTGGTCTTGCGTGGGAAAGGCGCGGGGGAAGACGCGATCATGACCTCAGACTAATTATTTAAGTATTTGATAGGATCTGATGTGCAAAAGTTTTTTGTAAATTATTTTCCTTGGCTTCAAATTTGGGTAATAGTAAACTACTTTTACATTATCACGCCTCGCGTACTGCAGAAAATCACCTTTGAAATGGGAATCTTACACAGGTGTCAGGCTAAGTAAAAACTTCTGAGACTTACTGTAAAGTTATAGTTTTTGTTTTGAACACTATAGCGCCCCCGTTCGGCAACTTCGTTTCGCGACGTAAGATATCAAGTCTCAATCATTATCATCACTTGCGACTGATGAGGCTTTCTCGTTGCATCATTTACTTACGACTGGTCAATCTCTGAAGTTTGTTGGAAACTTTGGACTGCAATGGAGAGATATCGTAAATCCTAAAAGTAAGTGACAACTAAAAGTAGGTTACAGTGAGTATTTATTCGAAACATGATTTGAGCGGCCGCTGCTGATCGGCCGGAAACGAGTATTAGTGATTTTCGGGGTTTCGGAGCGTTGATTTCTGGACTGAACGACATCTTGCGTAGGCTAGACACAATTTTGTCACAAATTCGGTGACAAACCTGCGACTACAACGGGAGAATCGGGCCTCAAACACCACAGTGAAATGTATATGCACTCCTCTGATATATTATATGGCATGTCGTTGCAGAAAGTAATAGTGGCTGTTCCAACAATATGGCATTCACGCTGAATTAGTATTTATTCGAAACATGATTTGAGCGGCCGCTGCGGATCGGCCGGAAACAAGTATTAGTGATTTTCGGGATCTTGCGTAGGCTAGATACAATTTTGTCACAAATATAACGGGAGAATCGGGTCTCAAACACCACAGTGAAATGTACATGCACTCCTCTGATATATTATATGGCATGTCGTTGCAGAAAGTAATAGTGGCTGTTCCAACAATATGGCATTCACGCTGAATTAATAAAACGATTTTTAAAAACCTTTGCCTAGGTTTCCATGAATAGTTTCAAATATTGTGCTTGGTTGGTGGCCAGGTCACGTTCCTGTTTGACAACATTTCCAGTCGATGCGATTATT
This sequence comes from Saccoglossus kowalevskii, assembly GCF_978046115.1. NCBI lineage: Eukaryota > Metazoa > Hemichordata > Enteropneusta > Harrimaniidae > Saccoglossus > Saccoglossus kowalevskii. The sequence continues at coordinate 9,358,867 of NC_140650.1, read as the reverse complement.
ATGAGCCACTGCGACAGTGTATTTTGTACTGTGAGTTACTACTAAAGTACATTTGACTCGTCCTAGCCCTGCGTACAGTGCTGTGTGTACGGGGACGCGTTCGGTTGATAGATGTCCCCCACCACATCAACATCTAACAACCGAACGCGTCCCCGTACACACAGCATGCAGCACTGTACGCAGGGCTAGACTCGTCCCAGACTTTTGCCGCTGAAAGACACCCGGCGATCGGCTAGCGATGAGCAAAGTCTGTCTCATACACATAGAATTTGTAAGCGTTCAAATGTAAATGGCTATTCAATTTCATTGTTCACGCGTCAGTGTACACGTTTATTTTACCATTACAAATTGTTACATATTAACTATCAATATTGTTATTTTGTTTACAAAGCAGTTAGTTATATCACGGTCACTAGAAACCGTTCTAGCCGTGGTTATATTACAATGCTGCTGGCTGAGTTGTTTTTTCGTTCACTGTAATAAGTCAACTATTTATATTATGTGTTCATTATGGTCTATTTTTTCTCAACGAACATAAAGTACATAAGTGGTGGTATATACTTTTCAGAACCTCAGAACCCAATTTCAAAATAGCTTCCTTATCATTGGAAATCATCTTTTCGGTTATTATTAATATGACCACACCCAACCCCCAAAATATGCAAATTAGCTGAATCCAATTATTTCCTTTGATCGCAGCAACCATTGAGTCGATTTCATTCATATTTGGTAGGATTACACATTGGCACGAGTGGATGTGCTTTTGGCAGTGATGACCACACCCTCCCAAAAATATGCAAATTAGATCAATGCAGTTATTTGCTCTTATCCCAGCAACCATTGGGCCAATTTAATTCAATGCAGTTATTTGCTGCTATATCTCCCGTGTCGATTTTATTCATATTTAGTATTATTATTATTATGGTTTTATTTCAGACAAACAAATATGTAATAAAATAAAATGACAAACCATACAGATTTGAAAACTATACTAAACTCAGTAGACTACCTTTGTCCAATGCTGCACTAAAGTAGACTTCCATCTCACATCACTATTGAGCAAGGGCACACACAAGTGTATTGTTTGATGTTCGTAATCGATCCATAAAAGCATAAATTAGCTTTCTATATAAACTGGTAAATGTGTTTGTGCGGTTTTCAACGAACATAGTGCTTGCGCTACAGTCACGGGCGTACCCCAACAGTTTACGGAAAGCATTATTATAACTGACCCGAAGGGCATTAACGGTAGATTTTCTATACATACACCATAATTGGCAGCAATACAAACTAGAACAGAATGTTTTAAATACCAAAAGTTTGACTTCGTTGCTGCAGTTCTTAAATTTACGTAGCATAATGTTTGCCCTCACACAGAATAAACGTTTCTGACAATCAATGTCCGCATCGTCTTTCAGGTCACGAGCTATTTTATGTCCTAGATAATTAAACTGGTCAACAAAGTCAACATTATTATTATATAAATACAGTTGAGGGTAAATGTCCATGCAATTACGACCATAGAAATGCATAGATTTAGACTTGGTTGAGTTGTAGGTAATGTCATGCTCTTCAGCGTATAACTCACAAATATGTAACATTTTGCGCAAACCTTTAATAGAGGGCGCAATTACACACATATCATCTGCGTAGCTCAAATTGTTTATAATTTTATCGCCAATAAGACAGCCACAAGGCATGCTATTGAGTGATACACTGAGATTATCCATATAAATACTAAACAGTGCTGGGGACATTACTCCTCCCTGTCGAACTCCATTGGAAACATTAAAAAATTGTGAGATAGTACTTCCCCATCTAACACAGTACAACTGGTTGCAATACCAATTTACAAGAACACGAATGATATACGCTGGAACATTACGTTCAATACACTTGTTAAATAACATCCAATGGTTAACTCTGTCGAACGCCTTGGACGCGTCAAGAAAACACACAAATACACTGCTACCAAGGCTATTATACTGGCGAATGGTTTCTTTTAAGAGCAGAATACAGAGATCTGTGGAATGCTTCTTTTTAAAACCAAACTGGTTGTCTGTAGTTTCAAAAAACTTATCACACCTTTTGAGTAATATATGTTCAAAAACTTTTGACAAAACAGATGTTATTGCAATAGGGCGATAATTGTCTGTGCTGGTAATATCTCCAGGTATGATTACACCTTGGAACGAGTAGATGTGCTTTTGGCAATAATGACCACACCCTCCCAAAAATATGTAAATTAGATCAATGCAGTTATTTGCTGCACCGCCACCACCGTGTCGATTTTATTCATATTTGGTATGACTACATCTTGGCACGAGTAGATGTGCTTTTGGCGGTAATGCCCACACCCTCTCAAAATATGCAAATTAGATCAATGCAGTTATTTGCTGCTATCTCTACCACCACTGTGTCGATTTCATTCATATTTGGTAGGATTACACATTGGCACAAGTAGATGTATTTTGACAATAATGACCACACCCTCCCAAAAATATGCAAATTAGATCAATGCAATTATTTGCTCTTATCCCAGCAACCATTGGGCCAATTTAGTTCATATGTGGTAGGATCACACCTTGAAACGAGTAGATGTGCTTCTGACAGTAATGACCACACCCTTCCAAAAATATGCAAATTAGATAAATGCAGTTATTTGCTGTTATCTCTACCACCACCATGTAAATTTTATTCATATTTGGTATGATTACACCTTGACACGAGTAGATGTGCTTTTGGCAATACTGACCACACCCTCCCAAAAATATGCAAATTAGATCAATGTATTTATGATATGACGGCCATGGGCACTCACTCATATGATAAGCTCTGCTCCACAAAGTCGACAGCGGAGCTAAAAAAATGTGTGTGCAATTTATATATGTAAGTAGTTCATGACATCATTATATCCAGCCAATCAGAGAAATTTTAACTTTCAATAATAATTGGATGGTAAAATGTTTTTCACATTTAAGTTCTAGTGTTTCCCGGATCTAGTTTGTGAAGAACGCATTGCTAGCTGCCATTTTTGTATAGATTGTTGTCTTAAGGATGGACCACTGAAATCTGGAAGAGTTGCACAGAAAAAAAAATTATATCCTGATTTTTGGAGAATTTGAAAGAAGATGAATGTCAATTGTTACAGCTGGAAGAAATGTAAAACAATTGCACATTTAACAGTCACCCCTGATTAGGCCAGACTTTTTTTAGTCCCCGTTCAGACACAGTCCGAAAACGAGGACTTATGTTTTGACACCTGTGTGTCCGTGCGTGCGTCCATGCGTGCGTCCGGACCTGTATCTTAGAAATGCCTGAACCAATCACAATCAAACTTCACACATACATCATACATGATATTATACATATGCACGTCAATTTGTTTCACGATCTGATTCAGGATGGCCGCATGGCGGCCATTTTTGTGCTAAAAAATCATAAAAATCAAGCATTTCTCGGCTGTTTACAGATGGATTTTGTTCAAACTTGGTATATACATTATGGGACCTTGAAGCAAATAATTTTGTTTTTCAGATTAGATTCAAAATGGCCGACTGGCAGCCATTTTGTTTTAATGAATGTGGTTCTCATGCCATATGTCTGACTTGCTTTCACTGATTATGTTAAAATTTTAAATATTCATTATACATCATGCCATAGATAGACAGATATATTGGTTTGACGATCCTATTCAAAATGGCCAAATGGTGGCCATTTTTGTGCTAAATAATCATCAAATATCAAGCGTTTCTGGCATTTATGGATGGATTTCGTTCAAACTTGGTACATATATTAGACATTACAGGTTTCCGATGCACATCATTTATTTTTCAGATCGAACTTAAAATATCTGTCTGGCGGCCATTTTGTTTTAATGAATGGGCTTCTAGACCCATATCTCCGACTTGTTTCGACTGATTATGTTCAAATTTTAAATATTCATTATACATCATGTCATAGATAGACAGATATATTGGTTTGATGATAGTCTTCAAAATGGCCGAATGGTGGTCATTTTTGTGCTAAAAAATCATCAAATATCAAGCATTTATGGATGGATTTCGTTCAAACTTGGTACATACATTAGACATTCCGGGTTATTGATGCACATCATTTTATTTTTCAGATCAGATTCAAAATGGCTGTCTGGCGGCCATTTTGTTTTAATGAATGGGTTTCCAGACCTACATGTATATGTCTGACTTGTTTTGACTGATTATGTTCAAATTTTTAATACTCATTATACATCTTGTCATAGATATACGGATATATTGGTTTGACGATCGTTTTCAAAGTGGCCAAATGGTGGATATTTTAGTGCTAAAAAAATCCTCAAATATCAAGCATTTCTGGCATTTATGTATGGATTTTGTTCAAACTTATAACATACATTAGACATTACAGGTTTCTGATGCACGTCATTCTATTTTTCAGATTGGATTCAAAATGGCTGGAATGGCTGATATCTCTCAATATGGACAAGTACTTGTTTGATGATCAGATACAAATGTCAATCATTTTAATACATGTATTAAAAAAAAATCATATTCCTGACATGGTTATATTCCAGCTATATTACTATAAACAAAACTATATATCTTAAATTTGATAACTAACGGGAACTGTGCCATGCATGGCTTGTTATTCCTTGTTTCTCGAGTTTTTATAAGTCACGCTTTAAGTGATGAACCACTGATAAGGCCAGACTTTTATTATCCCTTGTTTCGCGAACCCGCCGAATGAACAGGAGTCGAAAATGAAATAAAAATAAAATTTTAATAAAATTTTATTTCAGTGTAATTTCTCGCGCAAATAATTTCTCGACTTGGGAGTGCAAATAATTTTTTTATCTTCATTTTTTCTAGCCCGCCACCTAACAAATCCAAGTTGCATTTTCATGGGAGTTTTCATGAGAAATCCCTCATTAATGCTGAAAACGAGGTTATACATGGAATAAAATTTTATTTCATTTCTTCTCTCCGATCAATGATCTTACTTACAATTCTTTGAGAATCACACAAATCTAATAGAAAAAAAGAATTAATTTTAATGTAGTATATTAATATCATAAGCGAAATAATTGCACCCTATTCAGTAGTAGAAGTCTCACAGTCAGCAGTTCACTGACTGTGGATGGCTATGATGGGTCATTGACCTCTACAACTTTGTACCTGTACTGTACTGTGAGTACAAGGCAACATAAAAGTATGTCACTTTTATTGCAGCATCTACACAGGAGTTTCACAGAAAAAATTATGTGAAAAAAATTATATCCTGATTTTGAGAGAATTTGAAAGAAGATGAATGTCAATTCTTACAGCTGGACAAAATGTAAAACAATTGCACATTTAACAGTCACCCCCTGATTATCAGTGGTTCATCCCTTGAGGCGTGACAGTTCCCGCCTGCGCATGTGCGACATTTGTGTTGATAAACATTGATTTTCCCACAATCCAATGCGCTTTTCTAATGGAAATCATAAGTATGAGGTTTTACCTGGGCACGACTTGCACTAATAACTGCCGATGACTCCTTCGATACCTTCCAATCACCTAAAAAATACCTAATTGAAGCTTCTTAACGTCTTAGTTTGTACTCGTTGATCTGCGCAACAGTCAAATTTGCCATCTTTGTTTATATGAGACCCATACATGTATATCTCGCGCATGCTTGGCACGATGACTACCACCCATTAAACATTGCTTGTTGCATTTTTGTAATTAAATTCATTATTTCGTAGCTAAGTTTACAGATTTTTTTTTCTGGTATTCGTTTGTTACTATGATTACTGATTTCCAGGTACCAGCAATGATTCACAAACAAAGAATTTCATACCTATGATGACCTGTATACTTCAGATAAAGGTCAAGGAACTCAGTAGGTGACCCCAAAACATAAAAGTGTCACACCATCCCCAACCCATCCTCCAAATAAACAGAACAAGCAGAGCAGTCTATATTTTGACATTTTGTTTCTAGGAATGATGGACACGAACTAATACAAATACTAGTAGGTCAAAGTTAAAATTGTAAAAAATGTTTTAAAAAAAATGTATTTGCAGGGAAATGATCAATAGTTTTTAAATTCATTGGTTTGTGAAGAAAACAATATATTCTAACGTTAATTTTAAACCGGGTTTTAATTAGTAAATTAATATTATGAACAAAATAATAATTGCACCCTATTCAGTAGTAGAAGTCTCACAGTCAGCAGTTCATTGACTGTGGACGGCTATGAGGGGTCATTGACCACTACAACTTTGTACATTCTGCTACTGTGCTGTACTGTGAGTACAAGGCAACATAAAAGTATGTCACTTTTATTGCACCATCTACACATATGAGAAATGGTGAATTATTGGTTCTCAATTGTTTAAAAAGAATGAGTGTAACAGGTTTTTTTGGTTGTCATCTGAAATAATTTTACAAAAACTGAGGAAATATATACTGAACAGTTACTCTCAAAATAATCTGTAGTGTGCAGTTTATAAAAGTAGTCCATGACATCATTAAATCCAGCCAATCAGAGAAATTTAAACTAATAATTGGATGGGAAAATGTTTTTTACAATTGAGTTCTAGTTTTTCTCTGATCTAGTTTGTGAATAATGCATTGATAACTGCCATTTTAGTGTAGATTCTTGTCTTAAGGGTGGACCACTGAAATCTGGAGGAGTTGCACAGAAAAAGTTATGTGAAAAAAATTATATCTTGATTTTGGGAGAATTTGAAAGAAGATGAATGTCAATTCTTACAGCTGGACAAAATGTAAAACAATTGCACATTTAACAGTCACCCCCTGATTATCAGTGGTTCATCCCTTGAGGCGTGACAGTTCCCGCCTGCTCATGTGCGACATTTGTGTTGATAAACATTGATTTTCCCACAATCCAATGCACTTTTCTAATGGAAATCACAAGTATGAGGTTTTACCTGGGCACGACTTGCACTAATAACTGCCGATGACTCCTTCGATACCTTCCAACCACCTAAAAAATACCTAATTGAAGCTTCGTAACGTCTCAGTTTGTACTCGTTGATCTGCGCAACAGTCAAAGTCGCCATCTTAGTTTATATGAGACCCATACATGTATATCTCGCGCATGCTTGGCATGATGACTACCACCCATTAAACATTGCTTGTTGCATTTTTGTAATTAAATTCATTATTTTGTTTTTCTGCTGTCTTTTATGCACATCCAGGTGTCAAAATCTGTTTCTTGAGGGATTAAACTGGTTTACTTTTTCATGCATGATTGTGAGTCAGTGACCAGGAATGTTATTACTGCAATAAATTTGTGTTATTCTTGTATTCGTTTGTTACTATGGTTACTGATATCCAGGTACCAGCAATGATTCACAAACAAAGAATTTCATACCTATGATGACCTGTATACTTCAGATAAAGGTCAAGGAACTCAGTAGGTGACCCCAAAACGTAAAAGTGTCACACCATCCCCAACCCATCCTCCAAATAAACAGAACAAGCAGAGCAGTCTATATTTTGACATTTTGTTTCTAGGAACGAATGACACAAACTAATACGAGTACCAGTAGGTCAAAGTTAAAATTGTAAAAAATGTTTTAAAAAAAATGTATTTGCAGGGAAATGATTAATAGTTTTTAATTTCATTGGTTTGTGAAGAAAACAATATATTCTAATGTTAATTTTAAACCGGGTTTTAATTAGTAAATTAATATTATGAACAAAATAATAATTGCACCCTATTCAGTAGTAGAAGTCTCACAGTCAGCAGTTCATTGACTGTGGACGACTATGAGGGGTCATTGACCACTACAACTTTGTACATTCTGCTACTGTGCTGTACTGTGAGTACAAGGCAACATAAAAGTATGTCACTTTTATTGCACCATCTACACTTATGAGAAATGGTGAATTTTTGGTTCTCAATTGTTTAAAAAGAATTTGTTGTAACAGGTTTTTTTTATTGTCATCTAAAATAATTCACAAAAACTGAGGAACTATATACTGAACAGTTACTATGAAAATAATATGAAAAAAATTGTAGCGTGCAGTTTATATATATAAGTAGTTTATGACATCATTATATCCAGCCAATCAGAGAAATTTTAAACAATGATGACTAATAACTGTAATATGGAGGAGTTTGCACAGAAAACAACTTTTGAAAAAAAAAATTATATTCTGATTTTGGGGGAAATTTGGAAGAAGGTACATGTAAATTCTTACAGCTAAAAAAAATATAAAATAATTGCACATTTAACAGTCACCCCCTGATTATCAGTGGTTCATCCCTTAAACATTGCTTGTTGTTTTTTAGCTCCGCTGTCGACTTTGTCGAGCGGAGCTTATCATATGAGTGATTGTCCGTCGTCGTCGTCGTCCGTCGTCGTCCGTGTCAATGTTTTACTTTTTCGACTTTTTCTTGAAAACTACAAGCCTGAATGCTTTGATACTTGGTGTATATGTACCTTGGGTAGACCTCTCTCAGATTTGTTCATTTCATGATGATATCTTCAATTCTCTAATTTTGGTGAATATTTTTGTCATTTTTGGTAAAAAGTGATATTTTCGACTTCTTGTTGAAAACCGCAAGTCCAATTGCTTTGATATTACATATATAGGTACTACATGTCGACCTCTCTCAGATTTGTTCATTTTGTAATGATATCTTCAATTCTCTAATTTTGGTGAATATTTTTGTAATTTTTGGTAAAAAGTGATATTTTCGACTTCTTGTTGAAAACCGCAAGTCCAATTGCTTTGATATTACATATATAGGTACTACATGTGGACCTCTCTCAGATTTGTTCATTTTGTAATGATATCTTTAATTCTCTAATTTTGGTGAATATTTTTGTAATTTTTGGTAAAAAGTGATATTTTCGACTTCTTGTTGAAAACCGCAAGTCCAATTGCTTTGATATTACATATATAGGTACTACATGTGGACCTCTCTCAGATTTGTTCATTTTGTAATGATATCTTTAATTCTCTAATTTCGGTGAATATTTTTGTAATTTTTGGTAAAAAGTGATATTTTCGACTTCTTGTTGAAAACCGCAAGTCCAATTGTTTTGATATTACATATATAGGTACTACATGTGGACCTCTCTCAGATTTGTTCATTTCATAATGATATCTTTAATTCTCTAATTTTGATGAATATTTTTGTAATTTTTGGTAAAAAGTGATATTTTCGACTTCTTGTTGAAAACCGCAAGTCCAATTGCTTTGATATATTATACACATAGGTACTACATGTGGACCTCTCTCAGATTTGTTCATTTTCCAATGATATCTTCTGTTCTTTAATTGCCATGTGCATTGCTAACAGCGGAGCTATCTCAGCCGACAGGCTGCTTGTTTTAGTTAAATTTATAATTTGTAGCTTATTTTACAGATTTTAATTTTAAATTTAGTCATTTTGTGTTCTACTGACTTTTATGACCAGGTGTTGAATTGTATGAGTCATTTCCTTCAGAATGTAATGACCGCTGGGGTCAAAAATAAACACAGAGGTCAGCGCTATTTTTGTTTTTAGAAAACAACTATTAATAACTCTTGGAAAAGTACATTATCTCACAATCTTATTTATTGTTAGATAAAATTTTGTGTATTTTATCAAAAAACATACATGTAATTTGCACTAAAATTGACATTACAAATGCATCAAACGTTTTACAACCAATTTGTCCAAAATGAAAATAATTACTTTAGACTTTGTTATATGACAATTATGATGTCAATCAGAGGTAATAATATTAATAATAATAATTTTTATATAGCACATATAACCAAAGTATAAAAACACTTAAATATTCAAAAGTCAAAGGTGAGTGTCTTTATTGTGTTAAACTTGCATCACACTTGTTTGTTATAGATGCCAATCTGCAGGTACCAACAATGACCTGTATAGAAAGGTATGTCATCCACATGACGTACTGTATAGTTGAGATAGAGGTGAAGGATGACCCTGTACATGACCCTGTTTAGGCCAGACTTTTATTATCCCTTGTTTCGCGAACCTGTCGAATGAACAGGAGCCGAAAATGAAATAAAAATAAAACTTCATTTCATTTTAATTTCTCGCACCCACCAACTTGTAAAACTAGAAGTCTCACAGTCAGCAGTTCATTGACTGTGGACGGCTATGAGGGGTCATTGACCACTACAACTTTGTACATTCTGCTACTGTGCTGTACTGTGAGTACAAGGCAACATAAAAGTATGTCACTTTTATTGCACCATCTACACTTATGAGAAATGGTGAATTTTTGGTTCTCAATTGTTTAAAAAGAATTTGTTGTAACAGGTTTTTTTTATTGTCATCTAAAATAATTCACAAAAACTGAGGAACTATATACTGAACAGTTACTATGGAAATAATATGAAAAAAATTGTAGCGTGCAGTTTATATATATAAGTAGTTTATGACATCATTATATCCAGCCAATCAGAGAAATTTTAAACAATAATGACTAATAACTGTAATATGGAGGAGTTTGCACAGAAAACAACTTTTGAAAAAAAAAATTATATTCTGATTTTGGGGGAATTTGGAAGAAGGTACATGTAAATTCTTACAGCTAAAAAAAATATAAAATAATTGCACATTTAACAGTCACCCCCTGATTATCAGTGGTTCATCCCTTAAACATTGCTTGTTGTTTTTTTTAGTTAAATTTATAATTTGTAGCTTATTTTACAGATTTTAATTTTAAATTTAGTCGTTTTGTGTTCTACTGACTTTTATGACCAGGTGTTGAATTGTATGAGTCATTTCCTTCAGAATGTAATGACCGCTGGGGTCAAGAATAAACACAGAGGTCAGCGCTATTTTTGTTTTTAGAAAACAACTATTAACAACTCTTGGAAAAGTACATTATCTCACAATCTTATTGATTGTTAGATAAAATTTTGTGTATTTTATCAAAAAACATACATGTAATTTGCACTAAAATTGACATTACAAATGCATCAAACGTTTTACAACCAATTTGTCCAAAATGAAAATAATTACTTTAGACTTTGTTATATGACAATTATGATGTCAATCAGAGGTAATAATAATAATAATAATAATAATTTTTATATAGCACATATAACCAAAGTATAAAAACACTTAAATATTCAAAAGTCAAAGGTGAGTGTCTTTATTGTGTTAAACTTGCATCACACTTGTTTGTTATAGATGCCAATCTCCAGGTACCAACAATGACCTGTATAGAAAGGTATGTCATCCACATGACGTACTGTATAGTTGAGATAGAGGTGAAGGATGACCCTGTACATGACCCTGTTTAGGCCAGACTTTTATTATCCCTTGTTTCGCGAACCTGTCGAATGAACAGGAGCCGAAAATGAAATAAAAATAAAACTTCATTTCAGCGTAATTTCTCGCACCCACCAACTTGTAAAAGTGCAAAAAATTGCTAAAAAAAACTTATTTTTATCTTCATTTTTTTTTTCGCCCGCCGCATAACAAACCCAAGTTGCATTTTCGTGGGAGTATCATGATCAAAGTACTGAAGTCTTATATCATTTCTTCACTCCGATCAATGATCTCACTTACAATCCTTTGAGAATCACACTAATCTAATGGAAAAAAAAAATTAATTTTTTTTTTTGCCCTCCTCAAAAAAAATTGCCTTATAAAAACTTGAGAAACAAGGAATAAAAAAAGTCTAGCCTTATGTGTACTGAGCAGTCAGAAAGCAGAAAACACTTTAGAGTTCTGCTTGCCATATATGGTAGTAGTTATGTCATCATTATAGCCAGCCAATCAGAGAGGTTTTCTTTAGAGGAGCTTTGACTTTATTGATTGAATTTATAATATATTACTTGGCTGTCACATTGTACTTTATAGTATTGCATTGATTTGCAGAGTGGAGAGAACGCAGACTGTTTTGAAGATACTCTTAAGCATCAAATTGTTCAAGAAAAGTTTACACAGGTACAGAAACAACGGTAAGAGTTGTGTATATTTTCACATTTACTGGTATTTTAATGTCTGAATCGTCCATTTTTCAAACATAATTACCAGGTATCAAAATGATGAAAATATGTCGTGTTCAGAATTTGATCTTTATCATTGGAAAACACTTATTATTGTATTATCAAAGATTTTTTAAATACTGTTTTGAGTACTTTTATATATTTGATACATGTACAAATGCTGAAATATTGGATGCGATTAAATGATCATAGTACATTAGTTCATAAAGCTTACCAGCTGGGCGTACAGCTAGATGATGCAGGCGTACAAAATTGGGTAACAGGAATAAAAACCATCCTAAACTTTCTAGACCTTGGCGACGCATGGACACAATGTAAACATAACAGCAATTACAGTCTACTTCATCCAATCTTAGATAGACTCATTAAATGTTTTAAAACAGTCGCTGAAAACAGCATGTATGATGACAATAAATCTAAAAATCATAAAAACAAACTTAGAACCTACAGATTACTGAAAAAGAATTACACCTATGAAAAATATCTAACAGTAGTTAAAAATCCCAACCATCGGTCAGCCCTAACAAAATTACGTATAAGTGCCCATACCTTCCAGATACAAATGGGCGATACAAAAATATTGACATTGACCATAGAAAATGCAAAGTCTGTGTGTGATCTTGATGAAGTAGAAGACGAGAAACACTTTCTGCTAAAATGCAAACTACACCAAGAGGAGAAGATTAAACTGTTCACTGAATATAACTTATCTTCAGCTGGTGTTGCTGAGGAAGAAATCATGATAAAAATTCTCACCTCTACCGACAACAAAGAAATCACTGACTATGCAAAATTCATTTTTAACTGCTTTAACCGCAGAGATATTGCACTGAAAAAACCACCAGCTGCCCCAAAATAATCATTCAATTTAACATTTCTTGTATTTTTTGTTCTGTTTTACTTATTGATCTAATTTTCTAATTGTTTACTTTTATTTTGTTACTTTTTTAGCTAGCTGTTGTTTATTTATTTAAACAACATTCTTTATTGTATTATTTTCAAGATCCCAATAAGGACACAAAATCAATAAAGTTATTTACTTACTTGCTTACAATTTTTTGCTTTAAACCACGTCTCTATGAATAGACATAATGTTGACACAAGTGCGAACGTGATAGAAAACACCAAGTGAAGTTAGGTGATTAGGTGCCGTATGCGAGCGCCGGTTTGAGTCACACACGCAGTACGTGTTTACTATAATTAGACATAGTCTTTACCTTGCCGTTTATTCGGTGTTATTTGCTTACTATAGAAAACACCACTTTGTTACATATTTCTATAATGTTAACTTTCTACCAATGCGGGATATTCTCGCCTAGGGTTCAGTATCCTACCGAGCCTATAAATAGGACGCACAAGTATTTTAGTGCCAGTCTTTACCGCGTTGTTGTGTTTAACGTTTGCTTACATGTTACTTTATGGTAAGTTCTCCGGTATATCAGTGGATGTACTGTATTGTCGTAATAAACTACTCTTATGCGTTTATTACTTATGTAAACGTTTCTTGTGATTGATTTGTTTCCATAGCCTGCAATTTCTTACATATTTTGGATATTACCCAGTCACAATCATAACCCCACAAAATACTTGAATCACAGGAAATGTGACAAACATAAATATTTGTGGTGTAGGTGGCGTTTTATGGGCACATAGATTTGAAAAAAATGGCACTTGATGATAGAGTTGATGATGACCTGTATAGGAAGGTATTTTATCCACATGTCGTACTGTATAGTTCAGATAAAGGTGAAGAATACCGGTACATGACCCTGGGTCGTGTACATCTAAGGGGTTAAAGATCCTAATAGATTAATTAACTGACACAAGACAACAAGAAAATTGATAGTGCCACATCACTCCCATTCCACCCATCCTAAATAAATGGGTAATAAAATACAAGTAAAAATCAATTTTTGTTACAGAATTGTTTGAGTGGTAAACAGGAACATACCAATACAGATAGATTCTTTGTAGAATCATGTTCTTATGAAAACTCTGTTCCTTGGCTAGTTAAATTTTCACAATCAGTAATAGACTATGGGTGTCTATGATAGCTCATTGACTACCAACATTTCTTAGAAGAACATCCTACAAGTATTTGTTTGTATAAAAAAAATACATGTAGTAATTATCCCACCCATCCAATGTGCAACTCCCTTTCTCCCTCAATGTTCTGGATGGGGTCAAAGTTGAACTTGAAAGTCACTTTAACCACATTTCAAAATTTTAATCACCACCTGTAGGCAATAAAAAAAATAGTTCAAAAAAACAAAAAAAATAATTATAGTTAAAATTAATTATAAATCTGGTGAAGTTGCAGAGGAAAAAAAATTGTATCCTGATTTGGGGAAAATGTGGAAGAATTAAGGTACATGTCAATTCTTACAGCTTATAAAAAAAATATAAAATAATTGCACATTTATCAGTCACCCCCTGATTATCAGTGGTTCATCCCTTAAACATTGCATGTTGCTTTTTTTTTAATTGAATTCAAATTTTGTAGCTTATTTCACAGATTTATTTTTTAATTTAGTCATTTTGTGTTCTGTTGACTTTTATGACCAGCCAGGTGTCAAATTGTATGAGTCATTTCCTGCAGAATGTGATGACCACTGAATATATGTAGGCTGAACAATATAAAAAGGGTCAAGGATATCTTGCTGGAGGTCATTGCTATTTTTGTTCTTATTTATTTATTTATTTATTTATTTTATTTATTTATTAACACACAACATCCCTCGGAGGGGATGAAAAGGGTTACAAATCAGATATTAGTAAAAGAAAAATAACCACATAAAGAGTAAGGGAACAAAAAGGCATAAAAAAAAAAAAAAGATAATAAGTTGAATACAAGGAATGTATTACTGGCTTAGTTTATGTAGGTGCTGCTGTCTTGTATTAAAACAGTTTTTTAAATATTGCGCTAAAGGAATTGACATTTTCTCGTCACTTAGTAATGATATGAATTTATTTTCATTACTAAATTTGTCAAAATTTGGTATACGTTTATTAGCTACAATGTAAAGTTTTGATCTTATTTCATTGTAATGAGGACAATTTGTGACAAAATGTTGTTCATCTTCAACATGGTCATTGTCGCACATATTGCAGACTCTGTCTTTAAAATCCAATCCTGTATGCCGGCCTGTTTCAATTTTCAGACAGTGGTTGCCAAGTCTAAATTTTGTTAAGGATTTGCGAAGTTCACTGTTTTTCATAATTGTTAAGTAGTTTTCTTGTTCTATTTTGGTTTTAAAAAGTTTGTAGGTTCTTAGTTTATTTTTAGAATTTGATTTTTTCCTATTGTCATTATTTATTTCATTTTTCCACTCAGTTGTAAACTCTTCTTTTAATTTCTCATCAATTGTTTTTAATTTTGATAATGAGATAATATTTGTTTCATTTAAAAGATAAGAATGGTTAATATTATTTAATATCAGATCAAGTTTTTTAAACCATTTACTTTTAATAATTTTATTGACATAGTATGCTTCTTGAAGTAGAGTATTTGTGGAATTTGCAATACGATTGGCATATTTTATCATTTGTTTCTTAATAAAAGAGTCAAGAGGTAATTTTCCCAATTCACTATATATTGCCATGATTGGTGTATTTTTTGAGATACCAAGAATGTACCGATAGTATGTAAGCTGAACATCCTCTACAATTGATTTTGTAGAGCTTTCTTCTCCCCAAATGTCACTCCCATACACAATAACTGGTCTGATAAGTTTATCAAATAGTGACAGTAGTATGGACATGTCCAGATTACCAGATCCAATTTTGGTCTTTAATGAGAATAAGGCTTTTATTCCTTTTCTTTTTAGGTTTTTCATTGCATCTTTAAATTTACCATTTGGACTCATAGTTCTTAGCAAACAACTATAAACAACTCAAAGAAAACTACATCTCAAAGTCTTATTTTTTGTTAGATACCAATTTCCAGGTACCAGCGATGATCTATATAGAAAGGTATGTCATCCACATACTGTAAAGGGGGTAATTATTCACTGGGTTTTAATTTAGCTTATTTCGCTGACTGGAAAAATGCGCTAAATTAAAACACAGTGAATATGTAAAATTTAGCATAGAACACATTATCTAAATAACGAAACCGTGAATTTAAAACCCACTGAATATGCCCGAAATGGTAAATCAGTGAAATTTAAACCCAGTGAAAATTAGTCATTTTACAGTACTGTATATTTGTAAATTAAGAATTAGTGACCATCAGCTTATGATTGAGAAAGGGAGGTATACTAGACCAAAAACAAAACTGGAACACAGAATCTGCACAAGATGTGACAATAACTCAGTTGAGGATGAGTACCATTACATTATGGACTGCCCACGGCACAATAAAATGAGGCAGATACGTTTTACAGACTTACATAAGGATAATCCTAATTTTACTTCAATGGATCATCCCGATAAATTTATTTACATTATGACACACTGCCACATTAAGCTTGGTGTGTTTATAATGCAAACAGGTGTGTATTAATAAAACACCTGATTCTGTACTACCTTGTAATTGCCTTTTAATTAATCTGTTATTTTAATTTTTTGATTATCCTTTTTACTTTTTTTTTTATTTCACTTGACTATGTTCATCTTCTATAGAAAGAATAATGTCAATAAAGTTATCTTATCTTTTCTGTATAGTTCAGATAGAGGTGAAGAATACTGGTACATGACCCTGGGTCGTGTACATCTAAGAAATTAATCTTAAAGTAGCGAGACTATTATTTGTGTTGAAAATTACGATTTTCACATTTATTTATTAATTGATGAAATGCACCATAAACTTTCATATGATAAAGTCAATATAACATAGAATGTCATGTAAGTTGGTTAAAATATAGATTTTCTGAAGGGAAGCAAGGCAGCCTCAGTAGTGTTTTCCAAAATCAACAACACAGGTTTAATCTGTGTGCCTATAAGTTTCAAAGATAAACTCAAGACAAAGCAATGTTAGGATGTGTTATCAGTAGCTATCTGACACACAATGAGTGTTTCCAAACATTTGAGTGGTTTGTCTCCGCCCCTGTCTGTTTCACAGATTAGTCATTTGCATATGAATGTGTCAGACACAAGGTCACACAGCCACTGAAAAAAAAATCATTGATTTTGGTGTTTTCATATGCCGAATTTATCCAATTATAGCTATCCCATTCTTTTATTTTTTTGGTTTCCAATAGCCTTACACATGTGGATGCCCCTGCACATGTTAAAACAGATCTTGATGGGAAAACAAATTGATTGTGTCGATAAACAAGCTTGAAAATCTTTGCTGTTACTTTATGGACGTTTTCTAGGAGTTTATGTTTTTCAAAATACAAGGTCTTTAACAAAAAATAACGCATACTTATTGTCGTCGGATTAACACCAAATTTTCACAGCTTTAAGGTGACAATGAGAGGAACTTGAATGTGTCCAGACAAACTATTTCATCGATTATTTACCAACGAGTTGTGGTTTGAGTTGGGGGCAATACGACTAAAACAGTAATTGAAATTCAGGACACTATTTTTTAAAACGCGTTGCTTGCATAAAACTAACCAGACACATTCAATTTACCAGACTATTGAACAACTAGGAAAAGTGAAAAAAATACTTCTTATCGCCAGCATAAATGCGTAATTATTTTTTTTACCGAAAAAGTAATTTTTCACCTTTGATTGAGTAACGCGTCGTAGATTGCAGATACGGGCATGCAAAATACACTTGTGAAAAGCTTAAAGTCTGGCGATTCTAAAAATATATACTTTCGCGGGTCTATTTGTAGTCATTTAGTCACAATTAGAAGATGAAAACAAGTGTGCAAATAATAGTCCCGCTACCTTAATAGATTAATTAATCACCACATCAGCCTCACCTCACTAAACCCCAGCCCCTAAATAAATAACAAAACAACCGTAACAGTCAATCATTATGATAAATAGTATAGTATATCACTATTCCTTGGTTAGTTAAATTCTCACAATCAGTAATATATGGCACGTATGGCACCTCATTGACTACCAAAACTTCCTGAAAGGACATACTATAAAAGTTTTTGTTTGTATAAAAAGCTATTAATCACAAAAACTAAGGCTTACTAGAAATCCTCTATACTGGTACCATGGGAATTAGTTTGGTTTATGTGTACTGAGCAGTCATTCTAAAAATGCACAGAAAACAATTTATGATTCCGCTTGTCATATATGGTAGTAGTTACGTCATCATTATAGCCAGCCAATCAGAGAAGTTTTCTTTAGAGGAGCTTTGACTTTATTGATTGAATTTATAATATATTACTTGGCTGTCACATTGTACTTTATAGTATTGCATTGATTTGCAGAGTGGAGAGAACGCAGACTGTTTTGAAGATACTCTTAAGCATCAAAGTGTTCAAGAAAAGTTTACGCAGGTACAGAAACAACGGTAAGAGTTTTGTATATTTTGACAATTATTTTATTGTTCGAATCATTCATTTCTCAAACATAATTACCAGGGTATCAAACAGGGTATATGACAAACATAAATATTTGTGGTGTTCATTATTTCCATATATTTTCAAAAATAAAATGTTATCAGTATGAAATTATAGTTTGTGTTTTTAGCCCCGTTGTCAATTTTGTCGAGTGGAGCTTATCATATGAGTGATTGTCTGTCATTGCCTGTATGGTGTCCGTCATCCGTGTCAACTTTTTATTTTTTTACTTCTTCTTGAAAACTACAAGTCTGATTGCTTTGATACTTGGTATATATGTACCTCTAGTAGACCTCACTTAGATTTGTTCATTTCATGATGATATCTTTAATTCTGGTGAAAATTTTGTCATTTTTGGTAAAAAGTGATATTTTCGACGTGTTGAAAACCCCAAGTCCTATTGCTATGATATTATACAATTGTACATATAGGTACCTCAGATGGACCTCTCTCAGATGTGTTCATTTCGTGATGATGTCTTCAAGTCTCCAATTTTTATGAATATTTTTGTCATTTTTGCTAAAAAGAGATAATTTTGACTTCTTGTGGAAAACCGCATGTCCGATTGCTTTTATATTATACATATTGGCAATACAGATGGACCTCTCTCAGATTTGTACATTTCGTGATGTCTTCAATTCTCTAATTTTGATGAATATTTTTGTCATTTTTGCTAAAAAGTGATAATTTTGACTTCTTGTTGAAAATCGCAAGTAAGATTGCTTCAGTAACATACATATAGGCACTTCAGGTGGACCTCTCTCAGATTTGTTCATTTCATGATAATATATTCAATTCTCTAATTGAAATGTGCATTGATAATATGGGATAGCATTTATTAGCTCCGCTGTCGAGTTTGTCAAGCAGAGCTTATCATATGAGTGATTGTCCGTTGTCTGTCATCGCCGTCCGTGTCAATGTTTTACTTTTTCGACTTCTTCTTGAAAACTACAAGCCTGAATGCTTTGATACTTGGTGTATATGTCCCTTGGTAAACCTCTCTCAGATTTGTTCATTTCATGTTGATATCTTCAATTCTCTAATTTTGGTGAATATTTTTGTCATATTTGGTAAAAAGTGACATTTTCGACTTCTTGTTAAAAAACGCAAGTCCAATTGCTTTGATATTACATATATAGGTACTAAATGTGGACCTCTCTCAGATTTGTTCATTTTGTAATGATATCTTTAATTCTCTAATTTTGGTGAATATTTTTGTCATTTTTGGTAAAAAGTGATATTTTCAACTTCTTGTTAAAAACCCAAGTCCAATTGCTTTGATATTACATATATAGGTACTACATGTGGACCTCTTTCAGATTTGTTAATTTCGTGGTGATATTTTCAATTATCTAATTTTGATGATTATTTTTGTCATTTTTGGTGAAAAGTGATATTTTTGACTTCTTGTTGAAAACAGCAAGTCCCATTGCTTTGATACTATACTTATTGTTCATTTTCTTATGATATCTTCTATTCTTTAATTGAAATGTGTATTGCTAACAGCAGAGCTATCTCACCTGACCGGCTGTTTGTTTATTTATTTATTTTCCCCATGTCCCAACTAGAAAGTAAATTGGCATTGAATACTGTATAGAATTGAAAGATATCACTAGTAATTTAAGAAAAAAAAGTCAATGTTTGACAAACCGTTTGATGAGATGGGCAGGTGCAATACCCTGCAAAAAATGTCAAATGTTTTTACAATCCTCCTTCCTAGTTCATTGACCCTTAAAACATGGACATACATCCTGTAATTTGTTTTGAACATAATCACAAAAACTCTGCTTGCTAGAAAAATCAATTAATAAAATGTGTACTGAGCAGTTATTCTAAAAATAAACAGAAAAAAATGGTAGCAGTTATGTCTTCATTATAGCCAGCCAATCAGAGAGGTGCACCAACTCTTAGAGCAGCTTTGACTTCATTGCTTAAGATGTTATTTGGCTGCCACATTGTAATGTATAGAAATTCATTGATTTGTAGTGTGGAGAGAACACACATAAAAAGATAATAGACATCAAAATTGTAGGTCAATTGCTTTAGTCAAAACCTAGGAAGTTGGGCGGATCATTGAGCAAGGTTAATTACTAACTTGTTGCACAAAGACTTTGAGACTGCTGCTGAGGGTGGTGGTCGTTGCACCGCATCCAGTTTGATATGGGACATTTCATAATTAGCTTGAACAGATGGTTTTTAATAAAAGCAAAGACGTCTCTGATAAAAGATATTAATTTTTTTATTATTATCTCTGTTTTCAGCAAATATGTCAAATTTACAAAAAGTTTTGGATATCAAGGAAAAAACAGTTGTCGAAGTCGAGGGGAGCAGAGATAACGATTCTGGTACTCATACCTTGAAATACAGCGACTTGGAAACAATCATTGACTTTGCAAATACTATGGATCCACCAGGTGTTGGCAGCTGTCCATTAGGTAGTCTAGATGATAGGTTGTGGAATCTTCAGGAATGTGAGACAATGTCGCAAGGAATACACAATTTTGCATGTCTTCATGGTGATGGAAGTGAAACCAACCGCTGTGATGATGAAATGGATCAGGTTGAAGTACCTGGAGAGCTTAGAGGAGATAATGACCCAGATCAAGTCGTACCCCAGGCTAAAGAGACAGATGAAGCAACCCAAGAGCTCGGCTGGGAGAGTGGTCTCGATCCAGGGTTTGTGCAGAGTATGGATTACCAAGCATTACCGTACCATGTCAACTTTCCGAATCAGGAAGTATCGGAAGTCATGGATCAAGGACCAAAAGAAGGGTTATTTCTTTTTCAGTGGGATTAGTGATGATACATAAAGTTTCTTCTTCTATCTGAATGGAAATTCAGTTGTACAAATTAGTATATTGAAGTTTTCATTTTCTTCAAAATACTAAAAAGAAAAGTAAAGTAAAAAAGACTTTGGTAGTTAATTTGCTAATAAGATAGAAGAAACCATTATATTGTAGGAGATAATAAGTATAAGTCAGTTGCTAGTGGGTGACAGGATCATCATACTTTGATAAACACAAATTGACATTCCATGATAACATTCCTAAGATTTGTAAATGAATCCATATATGCAATCTATGAACCCATGTTGCCAAGAATATAGAGCAATTTGCATCATGGGGGATTTATGTAAATGAATCCATATATGGAATCTATGAACCCATGTTACCAAGAATATATAGTAATTTGCATCATGGGAGATTTATGTAAATTAGTCCATATATGAGACCTGGCATGCTGCCAATAATATAAAATATTTTGATCGTGGGAGATTTATGTAGATTAGTCCATATATGGAGGGTGGCATGCTGCCAAGAATATAAAATATTTTTATCATGGGAGATTTATGTAAATTAGTCCATATATGGAACCTGGCATGCTGCCAAGAATATAAAATATTGTTATCGTGGGAGATTTATGTAAATTAGTCCATATATGGAACCTGGCATGCTGCCAAGAATATAAAATATTGTTATCATGGGAGATTTATGTAAATTAGCCCATATATGGAGGGTGGCATGCTGCCAAGAATATAAAATATTTTTATCATGGGAGATTTATGTAAATTAGTCCATATATGAATGCTGCCAAAAATATAAAATATTTTGTATCATGGGGGATTTGTGTGATTTAGTCCATATATGGATTATATGATCCTATGTTGCCAATGAAATAATAATTTTATATATTTATATTTATCCTACATTTAATATTTATACAATTTATACATATTTTGTATTTATCCGTACATCACTTGTAAACCATTTCAAACACTTCATGATACAATCACTGTTGTTCTCTTGGTGTTCAGTCTAAACTGATTTCACTTTGAATCAGAATCAGTAGTTTTTTGAACAATTGCAATGCATCTTGGGAGAATGCTTCTTTATTTTTAGTATCGATTACAGTGTGAATTAATGTAATATGGAATAGTAGGATTTTTTTCTTCCAAGCTGATATATCTCATGAGAATGTCGACAAAATGTTAGATTTTTTTTCAAATGACTATGGTTTATATCCCTTGTTTGTTTAAAGCGCGGTAGTCGTCGCTGCGCTTGTGCGAGATATATGGGTCTCATATAAACAAAGATGGCGACTTTGACGAACTGGCGAACTGAAACGTTTCCAAGCTTTAATTAAGTAATTTTCATGTTATTGGAAGGTATTGAAATGGTCTCCGGCGGTAATTAGTGCAAGTCACGCCCAGGTCAAACCTCATACTTGTGATTTCCATTTGAAGAGCACATTGGATTGTGGGAAAATCAATGTTTATCAACACAAATGTCACACATGCACGACGACTACCGCGCTTCAATGTGAAATATCACTAGCCGATAAGATACGGTAAACTTCACAATATTAACATTAAATGTCATCATTTTATGCATGTATGAGTAGTATGAGGAGAATTATCAATATGTAACAATCTGCTTAAACATCATGCCTTATAATTAGCATAAATTAGCATATGTGATGTGAACATAGTTCTATAAAAAATTAGCATATGTGATGTAAACATAGTTCCAAAAAAAATTAGCATATGTGATGTAAACATAGTTCCATAAAAAATAGCATAAATTAGCATATGTGATGTAAACATAGTTCCATAAAAAATTAGCATATGTGATGTAAACATAGTTCCATAAAAAAATAGCATAAATTAGCATATGTGATGAAAACATAGTTCCATAAAAAATTAGCATAAATTAGCATATGTGATGTAAACATAGTTTCATACAAAATTAGCATATGTGATGTAAACATAGTTCCATAAAAAATTAGCATATGTGATGTAAGCATAGTTCCATAAAAAGAGTACCGTAAAATCTGTATTAAAAGTCCCTTTTCTAATAGAAGTCGCACCCACTCATTTTGAACAACTAAGAACCAAAAATTCACCATTTCTCATATGTGTAGATGCTCTAATAGAAGCCGCATCCCCTCTGTTGCATTGTACCATTTTAATAGAAGCCACGGCTTCTAATACAGATTTTACAGTATATATAGGTACATCAGGTATATATTTTATTATCCAGTACTATATTTTTATCTTCTTATGGCTCCCAAGAGAGACGCAAATGTTTAGACTTTTTGTTTTGTTTATTTGTGTGTTTAACCTTTTCACCACCAGACTTTCTGCCCCAAATTTTCTGCACTTTTTTCTTATATTCTTCAATATTTCTGGAAATGAACCTTAATTTTGGAGCCAACATACACAATTCAAGTCAATTTTCAGTTTTTACTCAAAAAATGTGACTATTTTTGTTCCAGTTTTCTGAAGTGCAGGCTATAAATGGGACTATTTTGTGAATTTGTGATGAAAAGAGGGAACTGGTGGTGAAAAGGCTAAAGTATGATTTTTTATGTCCATTTGCTGTATTCATGTTAATTATAATTATTGCATATATTATATAAGTATATACAGAATTAAAAAAAAAATTGTAATTAAGAATTAAATTGATGTGTTTAGTTTTTATTACTCATACTCACAATACAAGCATGTTTGGTTTCAGTTGTAACCAATGGTAACCATTCAATTCCATTAACTCATCATTAGCTACAGATTCTAGTACCGTATTTGCTCATCTCAACAAAGGTACATGTAAGCCAATGGTTGCATTTACTCCAATCTTAAATTATTCAAATATAAATTATTTTGACCGTACCATTACACATCTTTGTTATGTATGTAAGCACATGATGCTCTATTTATTGAGCAAACATGGAGTACAGTTAAATACTTTAGTGACTTTTCATTGTGTCTTTGGGTGTGCGTATCTGTGTATGTGCGTATGGGTGTGTGTGTGGTTACCAACGTTGTGACGACTTCAATTTAACTTCTAATTGTGACGACCCTCACTATTTTCATAATTTATATTAATATTTAATAGAATTTAAGTCAAGTTTGCGTAGCTTTAGTTGGTTTAGTAAAGGGGGAAGGTAAGGTTCAATTTATATTAATATTAATATAATTGTACCATATCTACCCCTTTACTAAACCTAAGCCTCAGAAACATTTCTATGTGCAGTCACGGGATATTCAACTTTTATTTAATTAAACTCCAATTAAAACGCAACCCTATATAAGAGTGTATTTTAATCAAGTTCATATAAGAACTATATTAAAATTTAATTCAACTATATTAAAATTTAACAACGACGATAAGACGTGTATGGATGTGTGTGTCTGTATCTCAAGTACAGTATCATATGTTGGTTTTTGATAAAACTTGATGTATATATGCTGATGTATATAAACCCATGCATATATTAATTACCTAAATTGCATAAAAATTACCGGTACCTTATTTTAGCTGTTCCATAACTGTTCCACTGATATCCAAAGAATTACTCATTCGATTTTGATGAATACTTGGTATATAGATGCTCTGGTTCAATGCACAGACTTGATTAGTTTTGAGTAAAAATCTAGCATATTAATTACCTATTTTACATAATGATTAGTAAATTTTTCTGCTTTTCTACTGATATCTCAAGTACTAATCACATTTCAATGAAACTTAGTACATGGATTCTCCAGTACAATGAACAGACGTGTTTATGGTTTGAATCTGTGCATATAGATTTTGGCTTTTCCATCAATACCAATTTCTAATCACATTTCAATAAAACTTGGTACATTGATCTGTGATATTGCACAGACCTTATTAGTTTTAAACAATCTGTGCATATTACCCGATTTGCATAATAATTAGTCAGTTTTCAGCTTTTCCATCAATACCTCAAGTACATTTAGTTTGTGGTTGAAATCTATGCATAATAATTGATTAATTTGCATAATAATTACCTAATTTTTTTTAATAACGCTTCTGCATTTCAAAGCTAATTATAATCAATAAAGTTATCCTACAATTTTATATTCATTCCACAAGTTTATATTTTATCCCAGCACTTCATAACTATCTTTCATGTTCCAAGTTTTTCCCACAATGTTATGCTTATAACTCTACACCTCCATGACAACCCCCCTCCCCAAATTGTTGCTGCCTGAAAAACAATAAAACTGGTATTTATTTGATTTACATTTTACTGGGATAGAATGAGAGAGAGTTTACTGTGTATGCACATTTTGAGGTCATTTTTATTTCTATTTCTCATAGTTATTGCTAAACAATAATTATGGTAAAATCATGAGAAATAACAATGAACAGTATTAATACTATATAGAGGTAAAAATAACAAAATAATCAATTCAGAAAGATATGTTAGTTCTTTAATGCATGTATTAAACAAATTTTGAAACTAGATGAATAATCTTGTACAAAGTAAAAAAATAAATGCATATCGTTTTAACTCTTGTTCTGTAACTTTTTCAAACTTAACCCTTTGAGTGCCAGATATGTTTTTCACTCAATATTCAGTGCAAATATATTCACATTTTGACTGATTTTCATTAAATTTCATATTTTTGGACCATACAGACAGTTTCAAATATTGGTTTTTCAGGCCTGTGACCAACCATGGCTTGGGTCACTCAGAGAGCAAAGACATTGGTTTGAGTAACTTAGGCCTGAGTCACTCAGAGGGCAAAGAAATTGGTTTGAGTAACTTAGGCCTGGGTCACTCAGAGGGCAAAGACATTGGTTTGAGTAACTTAGGCCTGGATCACTCAGAGAGCAAAGACATTGGTTTGAGTAACTTAGACCTGGGTCACTCAGAGGGCAAAGACATTGGTTTGAGTAACTTAGGCCTGGATCACTCAGAGAGCAAAGACATTGGCTTGAGTAACATAGGCATGGGTCACCCAGAGAGCAAAGACATTGGTTTGAGTAACTTAGGCCTGGATCACTCAGAGGACAAAGACATTGGTTTGAGTAACTTAGGCCTGGGTCACTCAGAGGGCAAAACATTGGTTTTAGTAACTTAGGCCTGGATCACTCAGAGAGCAAAGACATTTGTTTGAGTAACTTAGGCCTGGATCACTCAGAGCGCAAAGACATTGGTTTGAGTAACTTAGGCCTGGATCACTCAGAGAGCAAAGACATTGGTTTGAGTAACTTAGGCCTGGATCACTCAGAGAGCAAAGACATTGGTTTGAGTAACTTAGGCCTGGATCACTCAGAGAGCAAAAACATTGGTTTGAGTAACTTAGGCCTGAGTCACTCAGAGGGCAAAGACATTGGTTTGAGTAACTTAGGCCTGAGTCACTCAGAGGGCAAAGACATTGGTTTGAATAACTTAGGCCTGGGTCACTCAGAGGGCAAAGACATTGGTTTTAGTAACTTAGGCCTGAGTCACTCAGAGGGCAAAGACATTGGTTTGTGTAACTTAGGCCTGGGTCACTCAGAAGGCAAAGACATTGGTTTGTGTAACTTAGACCTGGATCACTCAGAGGGCAAAGACATTGGTTTGAGTAACTTAGGCCTGAGTCACTCAGAGGGCAAAGACATTGGTTTGAGTAACTTAGGCCTGGGTCACTCAGAGGTCAAAGACATTGGTTTGTGTAACTTAGACCTGGATCACTCAGAGGTCAAAGACATTGGTTTGAGTACCTTAGGCCTGCGTCACTCAGAGGGCAAAGACATTGGTTTGAGTAACTTAGGCCTGGATCACTCAGAGGGCAAAGACATTGGTTTGAGTAACTTAGGCCTATATCACTCAGAGAGCAAAGACATTGGTTTTAGTAATTTAGGCCTGGGTCACTCAGAGGGCAAAGACATTGGTTTGAGTAACTTAGGCCTGGGTCACTCAGAGGGCAAAGACATTGGTTTGTGTAACTTAGGGCTGGGTCACTCAGATGGCAAAGACATTGGTTTGTGTAACTTAGACCTGGATCACTCAGAGGGCAAAAACATTGGTTTGTGTAACTTAGGCCTGGGTCACTCAGAGGGCAAAGACATTGGTTTGAGTACCTTAGGCCTGTGTCACTCAGAGGGCAAAGACATTGGTTTGTGTAACTTGGACCTGGATCACTCAGAGGGCAAAGACATTGGTTTGAGTAACTTAGGCCTGGATCACTCAGAGAGCAAAGACATTGGTTTGAGTAACTTAGGCCTGGATCACTCAGAGAGCAAAGACATTGGTTTGAGTAACTTAAGCCTGAGTCACTCAGAGGGCAAAGATATTGGTTTGAGTAACTTAGGCCTGAGTCACTCAGAGGACAAAGACATTGGTTTAAGTAACTTAGGCCTGAGTCACTCAGAGGGCAAAGACATTGGTTTGAGTAACTTAGGCCTGGGTCACTCAGAGGTCAAAGACATTGGTTTGTGTAACTTAGACCTGGATCACTCAGAGGGCAAAGACATTGGTTTGAGTAACTTAGGCCTAGATGACTCAGAGAGCAAAGACATTGGTTTTAGTAATTTAGGCCTGGGTCACTCAGAGGGCAAAGACATTGGTTTGAGTAACTTAGGCCTGGATCACTCAGATGGCAAATACATTGGTTTGAGTAACTTAGGCATGGATCACTCAGATGGCAAAGACATTGGTTTGTGTAACTTAGGCCTGGATCACTCAGAGGACAAAGATATTGGTTTGAGTAACTTAGGCCTGAGTCACTCAGAGGGCAAAGACATTGGTTTTAGTAATTTAGGCCTGGGTCACTCAGAGGGCAAAGACATTGGTTTGAGTAACTTAGGCCTGGGTCACTCAGAAGGCAAAGACATTGGTTTGTGTAACTTAGGGCTGGGTCACTCAGATGGCAAAGACATTGGTTTGTGTAACTTAGACCTGGATCACTCAGAGGGCAAAAACATTGGTTTGTGTAACTTAGGCCTGGGTCACTCAGAGGGCAAAGACATTGGTTTGAGTACTTTAGGCCTGCGTCACTCAGAGGGCAAAGACATTGGTTTGAGTAACTTAGGCCTGGATCACTCAGAGAGCAAAGACATTGGTTTGAGTAACTTAGGCCTGGATCACTCAGAGAGCAAAGAAATTGGTTTGAGTAACTTAAGCCTGAGTCACTCAGAGGACAAAGATATTGGTTTGAGTAACTTAGACCTGAGTCACTCAGAGGGCAAAGACATTGGTTTGAGTAACTTAGGCCTGAGTCACTCAGAGGGCAAAGACATTGGTTTGAGTAACTTAGGCCTGGGTCACTCAGAGGTCAAATACATTGGTTTGTGTAACTTAGACCTGGATCACTCAGAGGGCAAAGACATTGGTTTGAGTAACTTAGGCCTAGATCACTCAGAGAGCAAAGACATTGGTTTTAGTAATTTAGGCCTGGGTCACTCAGAGGGCAAAGACATTGGTTTGAGTAACTTAGGCCTGGATCACTCAGAGGGCAAATACATTGGTTTGAGTAACTTAGGCATGGATCACTCAGATGGCAAAGACATTGGTTTGTGTAACTTAGGCCTGGATCACTCAAAGGACAAAGATATTGGTTTGAGTAACTTAGGCCTGAGTCACTCAGAGGGCAAAGACATTGGTTTGAGTAACTTAGGCCTGAGTCACTCAGAGGGCAAAGACATTGGTTTGAGTAACTTAAGCCTGGGTCACTCAGAGGTCAAAGACATTGGTTTGTGTAACTTAGACCTGGAGCACTCAGAGGGCAAAGACATTGGTTTGAGTAACTTAGGCCTGGATCACTGGGTCACTCAGAGGTCAAAGACATTGGTTTGTGTAACTTAGACCTGGATCACTCAGAGGTCAAAGACATTGGTTTGAGTACCTTAGGCCTGCGTCACTCAGAGGGCAAAGACATTGGTTTGAGTAACTTAGGCCTGGATCACTCAGAGGGCAAAGACATTGGTTTGAGTAACTTAGGCCTATATCACTCAGAGAGCAAAGACATTGGTTTTAGTAATTTAGGCCTGGGTCACTCAGAGGGCAAAGACATTGGTTTGAGTAACTTAGGCCTGGGTCACTCAGAGGGCAAAGACATTGGTTTGTGTAACTTAGGGCTGGGTCACTCAGATGGCAAAGACATTGGTTTGTGTAACTTAGACCTGGATCACTCAGAGGGCAAAAACATTGGTTTGTGTAACTTAGGCCTGGGTCACTCAGAGGGCAAAGACATTGGTTTGAGTACCTTAGGCCTGTGTCACTCAGAGGGCAAAGACATTGGTTTGTGTAACTTGGACCTGGATCACTCAGAGGGCAAAGACATTGGTTTGAGTAACTTAGGCCTGGATCACTCAGAGAGCAAAGACATTGGTTTGAGTAACTTAGGCCTGGATCACTCAGAGAGCAAACACATTGGTTTGAGTAACTTAAGCCTGAGTCACTCAGAGGGCAAAGATATTGGTTTGAGTAACTTAGGCCTGAGTCACTCAGAGGACAAAGACATTGGTTTAAGTAACTTAGGTCTGAGTCACTCAGAGGGCAAAGACATTGGTTTGAGTAACTTAGGCCTGGGTCACTCAGAGGTCAAAGACATTGGTTTGTGTAACTTAGACCTGGATCACTCAGAGGGCAAAGACATTGGTTTGAGTAACTTAGGCCTAGATGACTCAGAGAGCAAAGACATTGGTTTTAGTAATTTAGGCCTGGGTCACTCAGAGGGCAAAGACATTGGTTTGAGTAACTTAGGCCTGGATCACTCAGAGGGCAAATACATTGGTTTGAGTAACTTAGGCATGGATCACTCAGATGGCAAAGACATTGGTTTGTGTAACTTAGGCCTGGATCACTCAGAGGACAAAGATATTGGTTTGAGTAACTTAGGCCTGAGTCACTCAGAGGGCAAAGACATTGGTTTTAGTAATTTAGGCCTGGGTCACTCAGAGGGCAAAGACATTGGTTTGAGTAACTTAGGCCTGGGTCACTCAGAAGGCAAAGACATTGGTTTGTGTAACTTAGGGCTGGGTCACTCAGATGGCAAAGACATTGGTTTGTGTAACTTAGACCTGGATCACTCAGAGGGCAAAAACATTGGTTTGTGTAACTTAGGCCTGGGTCACTCAGAGGGCAAAGACATTGGTTTGAGTACTTTAGGCCTGCGTCACTCAGAGGGCAAAGACATTGGTTTGAGTAACTTAGGCCTGGATCACTCAGAGAGCAAAGACATTGGTTTGAGTAACTTAGGCCTGGATCACTCAGAGAGCAAAGACATTGGTTTGAGTAACTTAAGCCTGAGTCACTCAGAGGACAAAGATATTGGTTTGAGTAACTTAGGCCTGAGTCACTCAGAGGGCAAAGACATTGGTTTGAGTAACTTAGGCCTGAGTCACTCAGAGGGCAAAGACATTGGTTTGAGTAACTTAGGCCTGGGTCACTCAGAGGTCAAATACATTGGTTTGTGTAACTTAGACCTGGATCACTCAGAGGGCAAAGACATTGGTTTGAGTAACTTAGGCCTAGATCACTCAGAGAGCAAAGACATTGGTTTTAGTAATTTAGGCCTGGGTCACTCAGAGGGCAAAGACATTGGTTTGAGTAACTTAGGCCTGGATCACTCAGAGGGCAAATACATTGGTTTGAGTAACTTAGGCATGGATCACTCAGATGGCAAAGACATTGGTTTGTGTAACTTAGGCCTGGATCACTCAAAGGACAAAGATATTGGTTTGAGTAACTTAGGCCTGAGTCACTCAGAGGGCAAAGACATTGGTTTGAGTAACTTAGGCCTGGATCACTCAGAGGGCAAAGGCATTGATTTGAGTAACTTAGGCCTAGATCACTCAGAGAGCAAAGACATTGGTTTTAGTAATTTAGGCCTGGGTCACTCAGAGGGCAAAGACATTGGTTTGAGTAACTTAGGCCTGGGTCACTCAGAAGGCAAAGATATTGGTTTGTGTAACTTAGGGCTGGGTCACTCAGATTGCAAAGACATTGGTTTGTGTAACTTAGACCTGGATCACTCAGAGGGCAAAAACATTGGTTTGTGTAACTTAGGCCTGGGTCACTCAGAGGGCAAAGACATTGGTTTGAGTACTTTAGGCCTGCTTCACTCAGAGGGCAAAGACATTTGTTTGAGTAACTTAGGCCTGGATCACTCAGAGAGCAAAGACATTGGTTCGAGTAACTTAGGCCTGGATCACTCAGAGAGCAAAGACATTGGTTTGAGTAACTTAAGCCTGAGTCACTCAGAGGACAAAGATATTGGTTTGAGTAACTTAGGCCTGAGTCACTCAGAGGGCAAAGACATTGGTTTGAGTAACTTAGGCCTGAGTCACTCAGAGGGCAAAGACATTGGTTTGAGTAACTTAGGCCTGGGTCACTCAGAGGTCAAATACATTGGTTTGTGTAACTTAGACCTGGATCACTCAGAGGGCAAAGACATTGGTTTGAGTAACTTAGGCCTAGATCACTCAGAGAGCAAAGACATTGGTTTTAGTAATTTAGGCCTGGGTCACTCAGAGGGCAAAGACATTGGTTTGAGTAACTTAGGCCTGGATCACTCAG
Organism: Saccoglossus kowalevskii; assembly: GCF_978046115.1. Lineage (NCBI taxonomy): Eukaryota > Metazoa > Hemichordata > Enteropneusta > Harrimaniidae > Saccoglossus > Saccoglossus kowalevskii. The sequence continues at coordinate 9,327,076 of NC_140650.1, read as the reverse complement.
AGGGCAAATACATTGGTTTGAGTAACTTAGGCATGGATCACTCAGATGGCAAAGACATTGGTTTGTGTAACTTAGACCTGGATCACTCAGAGGGCAAAAACATTGGTTTGTGTAACTTAGGCCTGGGTCACTCAGAGGGCAAAGACATTGGTTTGTGTAACTTAGACCTGGATCACTGAGAGGGCAAAAACATTGGTTTGTGTAACTTAGACCTGGGTCACTCAGAGAGCAAAGACATTGGTTTGTGTAACTTAGGCCTGGGTCACTCAGAGGGCAAAGACATTGGTTTGAGTAACTTAGGCCTTGATCACTCAGAGGGCAAAGACATTGGTTTGTGTAACTTAGGCCTAGGTCACTCAGAGGGCAAAGACATTGGTTTGAGTAACTTAGGCCTGGTTCACTCAGAGGCAAATACATTGGTTTGAGTAACTAAGGCCTGGGTCACTTAGAGGGCAAAGACATTGGTTTGAGTAACTTAGGCCTGGGTCACTCAGAGAGCAAAGACATTGGTTTGAGTAACTTAGGCCTGAGTCACTCAGATGGCAAAGACGTTGGTTTGAGTAACTTAGGCCTGGATCACTCAGAGGGCAAAGACATTGGCTTGAGTAACATAGGCATGGGTCACCCAGAGAGCAAAGACATTGGTTTGAGTAACTTAGGCCTGGATCACTCAGAGGGCAAAGACATTGGTTTGAGTAACTTAGGCCTGGATCACTCAGAGAGCAAAGACATTGGTTTGAGTAACTTAGGGCTGGGTCACTCAGAGGGCACAGACATTGGTTTGAGTAACTTAGGCCTGAGTCACTCAGAGGGCAAAGACATTGGTTTGAGTAACTTAGGCCTGGATCACTGAGTCACTCAGAGGGCAAAGACATTGGTTTGAGTAACTTAGGCCTGGGTCACTCAGAGGGCAAAGACATTGGTTTTAGTAACTTAGGCCTGGGTCACTCAGAGGGCAAAGCTATTGGTTTGAGTAACTTAGGCATGGGTCACTCAGATGGCAAAGACATTGGTTTGTGTAACTTAGGGCTGGGTCACTCAGAGGGCAAAGACATTGGTTTGAGTAACTTAGGCCTGGGTCACTCAGAGGGCAAAGACATTGTTTTGAGTAACTTAGGCCTAGATCACTCAGAGAGCAAAGACATTGGTTTGAGTAACTTAGGCGTGGGTCACTCAGAGAGCAAAGACATTGGTTTGAGTAACTTAGGGCTGGGTCACTCAAATGACAAAGACATTGGTTTGTGTAACTTACGCCTGGATCACTCAGAGAGCAAAGACATTGGTTTGAGTAACTTAGGCATGGATCACTCAGATGGCAAAGACATTGGTTTGTGTAACTTAGGGTTGGGTCACTCAGATGGCAAAGACATTGGTTTGTGTAACTTAGACCTGGATCACTCAGAGGGCAAAGACATTGGTTTCAGTAACTTAGGCCTGGATCACTCAGAGAGCAAAGTCATTGGTTTTAGTAACTTAGGCCTGGGTCACTCAGAGGGCAAAGACATTGGTTTGTGTAACTTACGCCTGGATCACTCAGAGAGCAAAGACATTGGTTTGAGTAACTTAGGCATGGATCACTCAGATGGCAAAGACATTGGTTTGTGTAACTTAGGGTTGGGTCACTCAGATGGCAAAGACATTGGTTTGTGTAACTTAGACCTGGATCACTCAGAGGGCAAAGACATTGGTTTGAGTAACTTAGGCCTAGATGACTCAGAGAGCAAAGACATTGGTTTTAGTAATTTAGGCCTGGGTCACTCAGAGGGCAAAGACATTGGTTTGGGTAACTTAGGCCTGGATCACTCAGAGGGCAAATACATTGGTTTAAGTAACTTAGGCATGGATCACTCAGATGGCAGAGATATTGGTTTGTGTAACTTAGGCCTGGATCACTCAGAGGACAAAGATATTGGTTTGAGTAACTTAGGCCTGAGTCACTCAGAGGGCAAAGACATTGGTTTTAGTAATTTAGGCCTGGGTCACTCAGAGGGCAAAGACATTGGTTTGAGTAACTTAGGCCTGGGTCACTCAGAAGGCAAAGACATTGGTTTGTGTAACTTAGGGCTGGGTCACTCAGATGGCAAAGACATTGGTTTGTGTAACTTAGACCTGGATCACTCAGAGGGCAAATACATTGGTTTGTGTAACTTAGGCCTGGGTCACTCAGAGGGCAAAGACATTGGTTTGAGTACTTTAGGCCTGCGTCACTCAGAGGGCAAAGACATTGGTTTGAGTAACTTAGGCCTGGATCACTCAGAGAGCAAAGACATTGGTTTGAGTAACTTAGGCCTGGATCACTCAGAGAGCAAAGACATTGCTTTGAGTAACTTAAGCCTGAGTCACTCAGAGGACAAAGATATTGGTTTGAGTAACTTAGGCCTGAGTCACTCAGAGGGCAAAGACATTGGTTTGAGTAACTTAGGCCTGAGTCACTCAGAGGGCAAAGACATTGGTTTGAGTAACTTAGGCCTGGGTCACTCAGAGGTCAAATACATTGGTTTGTGTAACTTAGACCTGGATCACTCAGAGGGCAAAGACATTGGTTTGAGTAACTTAGGCCTAGATCACTCAGAGAGCAAAGACATTGGTTTTAGTAATTTAGGCCTGGGTCACTCAGAGGGCAAAGACATTGGTTTGAGTAACTTAGGCCTGGATCACTCAGAGGGCAAATACATTGGTTTGAGTAACTTAGGCATGGATCACTCAGATGGCAAAGACATTGGTTTGTGTAACTTAGGCCTGGATCACTCAAAGGACAAAGATATTGGTTTGAGTAACTTAGGCCTGAGTCACTCAGAGGGCAAAGACATTGGTTTTAGTAACTTAGGCCTGAGTCACTCAGAGGGCAAAGACATTGGTTTGAGTAACTTAAGCCTGGGTCACTCAGAGGTCAAAGACATTGGTTTGTGTAACTTAGACCTGGAGCACTCAGAGGGCAAAGACATTGGTTTGAGTAACTTAGGCCTGGATCACTCAGAGGGCAAAGGCATTGATTTGAGTAACTTAGGCCTAGATCACTCAGAGAGCAAAGACATTGGTTTTAGTAATTTAGGCCTGGGTCACTCAGAGGGCAAAGACATTGGTTTGAGTAACTTAGGCCTGGGTCACTCAGAAGGAAAAGATATTGGTTTGTGTAACTTAGGGCTGGGTCACTCAGATGGCAAAGACATTGGTTTGTGTAACTTAGACCTGGATCACTCAGAGGGCAAAAACATTGGTTTGTGTAACTTAGGCCTGGGTCACTCAGAGGGCAAAGACATTGGTTTGAGTACTTTAGGCCTGCGTCACTCAGAGGGCAAAGACATTTGTTTGAGTAACTTAGGCCTGGATCACTCAGAGAGCAAAGACATTGGTTCGAGTAACTTAGGCCTGGATCACTCAGAGAGCAAAGACATTGGTTTGAGTAACTTAAGCCTGAGTCACTCAGAGGACAAAGATATTGGTTTGAGTAACTTAGGCCTGAGTCACTCAGAGGGCAAAGACATTGGTTTGAGTAACTTAGGCCTGAGTCACTCAGAGGGCAAAGACATTGGTTTGAGTAACTTAGGCCTGGGTCACTCAGAGGTCAAATACATTGGTTTGTGTAACTTAGACCTGGATCACTCAGAGGGCAAAGACATTGGTTTGAGTAACTTAGGCCTAGATCACTCAGAGAGCAAAGACATTGGTTTTAGTAATTTAGGCCTGGGTCACTCAGAGGGCAAAGACATTGGTTTGAGTAACTTAGGCCTGGATCACTCAGAGGGCAAATACATTGGTTTGAGTAACTTAGGCATGGATCACTCAGATGGCAAAGACATTGGTTTGTGTAACTTAGACCTGGATCACTCAGAGGGCAAAAACATTGGTTTGTGTAACTTAGGCCTGGGTCACTCAGAGGGCAAAGACATTGGTTTGTGTAACTTAGACCTGGATCACTGAGAGGGCAAAAACATTGGTTTGTGTAACTTAGACCTGGGTCACTCAGAGAGCAAAGACATTGGTTTGTGTAACTTAGGCCTGGGTCACTCAGAGGGCAAAGACATTGGTTTGAGTAACTTAGGCCTTGATCACTCAGAGGGCAAAGACATTGGTTTGTGTAACTTAGGCCTAGGTCACTCAGAGGGCAAAGACATTGGTTTGAGTAACTTAGGCCTGGTTCACTCAGAGGCAAAGACATTGGTTTGAGTAACTAAGGCCTGGGTCACTCAGAGGGCAAAGACATTGGTTTGAGTAACTTAGGCCTGGGTCACTCAGAGAGCAAAGACATTGGTTTGAGTAACTTAGGCCTGAGTCACTCAGATGGCAAAGACGTTGGTTTGAGTAACTTAGGCCTGGATCACTCAGAGGGCAAAGACATTGGCTTGAGTAACATAGGCATGGGTCACCCAGAGAGCAAAGACATTGGTTTGAGTAACTTAGGCCTGGATCACTCAGAGGGCAAAGACATTGGTTTGAGTAACTTAGGCCTGGATCACTCAGAGAGCAAAGACATTGGTTTGAGTAACTTAGGGCTGGGTCACTCAGAGGGCAAAGACATTGGTTTGAGTAACTTAGGCCTGAGTCACTCAGAGGGCAAAGACATTGGTTTGAGTAACTTAGGCCCGGATCACTGAGTCACTCAGAGGGCAAAGACATTGGTTTGAGTAACTTAGGCCTGGGTCACTCAGAGGGCAAAGACATTGGTTTTAGTAACTTAGGCCTGGGTCACTCAGAGGGCAAAGCTATTGGTTTGAGTAACTTAGGCATGGGTCACTCAGATGGCAAAGACATTGGTTTGTGTAACTTAGGGCTGGGTCACTCAGAGGGCAAAGACATTGGTTTGAGTAACTTAGGCCTGGGTCACTCAGAGGGCAAAGACATTGTTTTGAGTAACTTAGGCCTAGATCACTCAGAGAGCAAAGACATTGGTTTGAGTAACTTAGGCGTGGGTCACTCAGAGAGCAAAGACATTGGTTTGAGTAACTTAGGGCTGGGTCACTCAAATGACAAAGACATTGGTTTGTGTAACTTACGCCTGGATCACTCAGAGAGCAAAGACATTGGTTTGAGTAACTTAGGCATGGATCACTCAGATGGCAAAGACATTGGTTTGTGTAACTTAGGGTTGGGTCACTCAGATGGCAAAGACATTGGTTTGTGTAACTTAGACCTGGATCACTCAGAGGGCAAAGACATTGGTTTCAGTAACTTAGGCCTGGATCACTCAGAGAGCAAAGTCATTGGTTTTAGTAACTTAGGCCTGGGTCACTCAAAGGGCAAAGACATTGGCATGAGTAACATAGGCATGGATCACTCAGAGGGCAAAGACATTGGTTTGAGTAACTTAGGCCTGTGTCACTCAGAGGGCAAAGATATTGGTTTCAGTAACTTAGGCCTGAGTCACTCAGAGGGCAAAGACATTGGTTTGAGTAACTTAGGCCTGGATCACTCAGAGGGCAAAGACATTGGCTTGAGTAATATAGGCCTGAGTCACTCAGAGGGCAAAGACATTAGTTTGAGTAACTTAGGCCTGGATCACTCTGAGGGCAAAGACATTGGTTTGAGTAACTTAGGCCTGGATCACTCAGAGGGCAAATTTGGTTTGAGTAACTTAGGCCTGAGTCACTCAGAGGGCAAAGACATTGGTTTGAGTAACTTAGGCCTGGGTCACTCAGAGGGCAAAGACATTGGTTTGAGTAACTTAGGCCTGGGTCACTCAGAGGGCAAAAACATTGGTTTGAGTAACTTAGGCCTGGGTCACTCAGAGGGCAAAGACATTGGTTTGAGTAACTTAGGCCTGGGTCACTCAGAGGGCAAAGACATTGGTTTGAGTAACTTAGGCCTAGATCACTCAGAGAGCAAAGACATTGATTTTAGTAACTTAGGCCTGGGTCACTCAGAGGGCAAAGACATTGGCTTGAGTAACATAGGCCTGGGTCACTCAGAGAGCAAAGACATTGGTTTGAGTAACTTAGGCCTGGGTCACTCAGAGAGCAAAGACATTGGTTTGAGTAACTTAGGCCTGAGTCACTCAGATGGCAAAGACGTTGGTTTGAGTAACTTAGGCCTGGATCACTCAGAGGGCAAAGACATTGGCTTGAGTAACATAGGCATGGGTCACCCAGAGAGCAAAGACATTGGTTTGAGTAACTTAGGCCTGGATCACTCAGAGGGCAAAGACATTGGTTTGAGTAACTTAGGCCTGGATCACTCAGAGAGCAAAGACATTGGTTTGAGTAACTTAGGGCTGGGTCACTCAGAGGGCAAAGACATTGGTTTGAGTAACTTAGGCCTGAGTCACTCAGAGGGCAAAGACATTGGTTTGAGTAACTTAGGCCCGGATCACTGAGTCACTCAGAGGGCAAAGACATTGGTTTGAGTAACTTAGGCCTGGGTCACTCAGAGGGCAAAGACATTGGTTTTAGTAACTTAGGCCTGGGTCACTCAGAGGGCAAAGCTATTGGTTTGAGTAACTTAGGCATGGGTCACTCAGATGGCAAAGACATTGGTTTGTGTAACTTAGGGCTGGGTCACTCAGAGGGCAAAGACATTGGTTTGAGTAACTTAGGCCTGGGTCACTCAGAGGGCAAAGACATTGTTTTGAGTAACTTAGGCCTAGATCACTCAGAGAGCAAAGACATTGGTTTGAGTAACTTAGGCGTGGGTCACTCAGAGAGCAAAGACATTGGTTTGAGTAACTTAGGGCTGGGTCACTCAAATGACAAAGACATTGGTTTGTGTAACTTACGCCTGGATCACTCAGAGAGCAAAGACATTGGTTTGAGTAACTTAGGCATGGATCACTCAGATGGCAAAGACATTGGTTTGTGTAACTTAGGGTTGGGTCACTCAGATGGCAAAGACATTGGTTTGTGTAACTTAGACCTGGATCACTCAGAGGGCAAAGACATTGGTTTCAGTAACTTAGGCCTGGATCACTCAGAGAGCAAAGTCATTGGTTTTAGTAACTTAGGCCTGGGTCACTCAGAGGGCAAAGACATTGGCATGAGTAACATAGGCATGGATCACTCAGAGGGCAAAGACATTGGTTTGAGTAACTTAGGCCTGTGTCACTCAGAGGGCAAAGATATTGGTTTCAGTAACTTAGGCCTGAGTCACTCAGAGGGCAAAGACATTGGTTTGAGTAACTTAGGCCTGGATCACTCAGAGGGCAAAGACATTGGCTTGAGTAATATAGGCCTGAGTCACTCAGAGGGCAAAGACATTAGTTTGAGTAACTTAGGCCTGGATCACTCTGAGGGCAAAGACATTGGTTTGAGTAACTTAGGCCTGGATCACTCAGAGGGCAAATTTGGTTTGAGTAACTTAGGCCTGAGTCACTCAGAGGGCAAAGACATTGGTTTGAGTAACTTAGGCCTGGGTCACTCAGAGGGCAAAGACATTGGTTTGAGTAACTTAGGCCTGGGTCACTCAGAGGGCAAAAACATTGGTTTGAGTAACTTAGGCCTGGGTCACTCAGAGGGCAAAGACATTGGTTTGAGTAATTTAGGCCTGGGTCACTCAGAGGGCAAAGACATTGGTTTGAGTAACTTAGGCCTAGATCACTCAGAGAGCAAAGACATTGATTTTAGTAACTTAGGCCTGGGTCACTCAGAGGGCAAAGTCATTGGCTTGAGTAACATAGGCCTGGGTCACTCAGAGAGCAAAGACATTGGTTTGAGTAACTTAGGAATGGATCACTCAGAGGGTAAAGACATTGGTTTGAGTAACTTAGGCCTGGATCACTCAGTGAGCAAAGACATTGGTTTGAGTAACTTAGACCTGGATCACTCAGAGGGCAAATACATTGGTTTGAGTAACTTAGGCCTAGATCACTCAGAGAGCAAAGACATTGGTTTGAATAACTTAGGGCTGGGTCACTCAGATGGCAAAGACATTGGTTTGTGTAACTTAGACCTGGATCACTCAGAGGCCAAAGACATTGGTTTGAGTAACTTAGGCCTGGATCACTCAGAGAGCAAAGACATTGGTTTGAGTAACTTAGGCCTGGATCACTCAGAGGGCAAAGACATTGGTTTGAGTAACTTAGGCCTGAGTCACTCAGAGGGCAAAGACATTGGTTTGTGTAACATAGGCCTAGATCACTCAGAGAGCAAAGACATTGAGTTGAGTAACTTAGGCCTGGATCACTCAGAGAGCAAAGATATTGAGTTGAGTAACTTAGGCCTGGGTCACTCAGAGGGCAAAGACATTGGTTTTGGTAACTAAGGCTTGGATCACTCAGAGGGCAAAGACATTAGTTTGTGTAAATTAGGCCTGGATCACTCAGAGGGCAAAGACATTGGCTTGAGTAATATAGGCCTGAGTCACTCAGAGGGCAAAGACATTAGTTTGAGTAACTTAGGCCTGGATCACTCTGAGGGCAAAGACATTGGTTTGAGTAACTTAGGCCTGGATCACTCAGAGGGCAAATTTGGTTTGAGTAACTTAGGCCTGAGTCACTCAGAGGGCAAAGACATTGGTTTGAGTAACTTAGGCCTGGGTCACTCAGAGGGCAAAGACATTGGTTTGAGTAACTTAGGCCTGGGTCACTCAGAGGGCAAAAACATTGGTTTGAGTAACTTAGGCCTGGGTCACTCAGAGGGCAAAGACATTGGTTTGAGTAACTTAGGCCTGGGTCACTCAGAGGGCAAAGACATTGGTTTGAGTAACTTAGGCCTAGATCACTCAGAGAGCAAAGACATTGATTTTAGTAACTTAGGCCTGGGTCACTCAGAGGGCAAAGACATTGGCTTGAGTAACATAGGCCTGGGTCACTCAGAGAGCAAAGACATTGGTTTGAGTAACTTAGGCCTGGGTCACTCAGAGGGCAAAGACATTGGTTTGAGTAACTTAGGCCTGGGTCACTCAGAGGGCAAAGACATTGGTTTGAGTAACTTAGGCCTGGGTCACTCAGAGGGCAAAGACATTGGTTTGAGTAACTTAGGCCTAGATCACTCAGAGTGCAAAGACATTGGTTTTAGTAACTTAGGCCTGGGTCACTCAGAGGGCAAAGACATTGGCTTGAGTAACATAGGCCTGTGTCACTCAGAGAGCAAAGACAATGGTTTGAGTAACTTAGGAATGGATCACTCAGAGGGTAAAGACATTGGTTTGAGTAACTTAGGCCTGGATCACTCAGTGAGCAAAGACATTGGTTTGAGTAACTTAGGCCTGGATCACTCAGAGGGCAAATACATTGGTTTGAGTAACTTAGGCCTAGATCACTCAGAGAGCAAAGACATTGGTTTGAATAACTTAGGGCTGGGTCACTCAGATGGCAAAGACATTGGTTTGTGTAACTTAGACCTGGATCACTCAGAGGGCAAAGACATTGGTTTGAGTAACTTAGGCCTGGATCACTCAGAGGGCAAAGACATTGGTTTGAGTAACTTAGGCCTGGATCACTCAGAGGCCAAAGACATTGGTTTGAGTAACTTAGGCCTGGATCACTCAGAGAGCAAAGACATTTGTTTGAGTAACATAGGCCTGGATCACTCAGAGGGCAAAGACATTGGTTTGAGTAACTTAGGCCTGAGTCACTCAGAGGGCAAAGACATTGGTTTGTGTAACTTAGGCCTAGATCACTCAGAGAGCAAAGACATTGAGTTGAGTAACTTAGGCCTGGATCACTCAGAGAGCAAAGATATTGAGTTGAGTAACTTAGGCCTGGGTCACTCAGAGGGCAAAGACATTGGTTTTGGTAACTAAGGCTTGGATCACTCAGAGGGCAAAGACATTAGTTTGTGTAAATTAGGCCTGGATCACTCAGAGAGCAAAGACATTGAGTTGAGTAACTTAGGCCTGGATCACTGAGTCACTAAGAGGGCAAAGACATTGGTTTGAGTAACTTAGGCCTGGGTCACTCAGAGAGCAAAGTCATTGGTTTGAGTAACTTAGGCCTGGGTCACTCAGAGGGCAAAGATATTGGTTTGAGTAACTTAGGCCTGGGTCACTCAGAGGGCAAAGACATTGGTTTGAGTAACTTAGGCCTGGGTCACTCGGACGACAAAGACATTGGTTTGAGTAACTTAGGCCTGGGTCACTCAGAGGGCAAAAACTTTGGTTTGTGTAAATTAGGCCTGGGTCACTCAGAGGGCAAAGACATTGGTTTTAGTAACTTATGCATGGATCACTCAGAGAGCAAAGACATTGGTTTGAGTAACTTAGGCCTGAGTCACTCAGAGGGCAAAGACATTGGTTTGAGTAACTTGGGCCAGAGTCATTCAGAGGGCAAAGACATTGCCTTGAGTAACTTAGGCCTGGGTCACTCAGAGAGCAAAGACATTGGTTTGAGTAACTTAGGCCTGGATCACTCAGAGGACAAGGACATTGGTTTGAATAATTTAGGCCTGAGTCACTCAGAGGACAAGGACATTGGTTTGAATAACTTAGGCCTTTGTCACTCAGAAGACAAGGACATTGGTTTGAATAACTTAGGCCTAGGTCACTCAGAGGACAAGGACATTGTTTTAAGTAAGGTAAGACCTTTATTATCCCTTGTTCCGCGAACTCGCCGACTGAATTGGAGCCGAAAATGAAATAAAAATAAAATTTTATTTCAGCGTAATTTTTTGCGCTCCGACTTGCGATTGCGAAAAATTGCACACACAAATTATTTTTATCTTAATTTTTTTTCTCGACCGCCGCATAACAAACCCAAGTTGCATTTTCGTGGGAGTATTAATTAATTTTACTTTTTTCCCGCCCTCCTCAAAATAATTGCCTTATAAAAACTCGAGAAACAAGGAATAATAAAGTCTGGCCTAATGTAGGCCTGGGTCACTCAGAGTGCAAAGACATTGGTTCGTGTAACTTAGGCCTGGGTCACTCAGAGTGCAAAGACATTGGTTCGTGTAACTTAGGCCTGGGTCACTCAGAGGGCAAAGACATTGGTTCGTGTAACTTAGGCCTGGGTCACTCAGAGGGCAAAGACATTGGTTCGTGTAACTTAGGCCTGGGTCACTCAGAGGGCAAAGACATTGGTTCGTGTAACTTAGGCCTGGGTTACTCAGAGGGCAAAGACATTGGTTTGAGTAACTTAGGCCTGGGTCACTCAGAGGGCAAAGACATTGGTTTGAGTAACTTAGGCCTGGATCACTCAGAGTGCAAAGACATTGGTTTGAGTAACTTAGGCCTGGGTCACTCAGAGGGCAAAGACATTGGTTTGAGTAACTTAGGCCTGGATCACTCAGAGTGCAAAGACATTGGTTTGAGTAACTTAGGCCTGGGTCACTCAGAGTGCAAAGACATTGGTTCGTGTAACGTAGGCCTGGGTCACTCAGAGTGCAAAGACATTGGTTTGAGTAACTTAGGCCTGGGTCACTCAGAGGGCAAAGACATTGGTTTGAGTAACTTAGGCCTGGGTCACTCAGAGGGCAAAGACATTGGTTCGTGTAACTTAGGCCTGGGTCACTCAGAGGGCAAAGACATTGGTTTGAGTAACTTAGGCCTGGGTCACTCAGAGGGCAAAGACATTGGTTCGTGTAACTTAGGCCTGGGTCACTCAGAGTGCAAAGACATTGGTTCGTGTAACTTAGGCCTGGGTCACTCAGAGTGCAAAGACATTGGTTTGAGTAACTTAGGCCTGGGTCACTCAGAGGGCAAAGACATTGGTTCGTGTAACTTAGGCCTGGGTCACTCAGAGTGCAAAGACATTGGTTCGTGTAACTTAGGCCTGGGTCACTCAGAGAGCAAAGACATTGGTTTGAGTAACTTAGGCCTGGGTCACTCAGAGAGCAAAGACATTGGTTTGAGTAACTTAGGCCTGGGTCACTCAGAGAGCAAAGACATTGGTTTGAGTAACTTAGGCCTGGGTCACTCAGAGAGCAAAGACATTGGTTTGAGTAACTTAGGCCTGAGTCACTCAGATGGCAAAGACGTTGGTTTGAGTAACTTAGGCCTGGATCACTCAGAGGGCAAAGACATTGGCTTGAGTAACATAGGCATGGGTCACCCAGAGAGCAAAGACATTGGTTTGAGTAACTTAGGCCTGGATCACTCAGAGGGCAAAGACATTGGTTTGAGTAACTTAGGCCTGGATCACTCAGAGAGCAAAGACATTGGTTTGAGTAACTTAGGGCTGGGTCACTCAGAGGGCAAAGACATTGGTTTGAGTAACTTAGGCCTGAGTCACTCAGAGGGCAAAGACATTGGTTTGAGTAACTTAGGCCCGGATCACTGAGTCACTCAGAGGGCAAAGACATTGGTTTGAGTAACTTAGGCCTGGGTCACTCAGAGGGCAAAGACATTGGTTTTAGTAACTTAGGCCTGGGTCACTCAGAGGGCAAAGCTATTGGTTTGAGTAACTTAGGCATGGGTCACTCAGATGGCAAAGACATTGGTTTGTGTAACTTAGGGCTGGGTCACTCAGAGGGCAAAGACATTGGTTTGAGTAACTTAGGCCTGGGTCACTCAGAGGGCAAAGACATTGTTTTGAGTAACTTAGGCCTAGATCACTCAGAGAGCAAAGACATTGGTTTGAGTAACTTAGGCGTGGGTCACTCAGAGAGCAAAGACATTGGTTTGAGTAACTTAGGGCTGGGTCACTCAAATGACAAAGACATTGGTTTGTGTAACTTACGCCTGGATCACTCAGAGAGCAAAGACATTGGTTTGAGTAACTTAGGCATGGATCACTCAGATGGCAAAGACATTGGTTTGTGTAACTTAGGGTTGGGTCACTCAGATGGCAAAGACATTGGTTTGTGTAACTTAGACCTGGATCACTCAGAGGGCAAAGACATTGGTTTCAGTAACTTAGGCCTGGATCACTCAGAGAGCAAAGTCATTGGTTTTAGTAACTTAGGCCTGGGTCACTCAGAGGGCAAAGACATTGGCATGAGTAACATAGGCATGGATCACTCAGAGGGCAAAGACATTGGTTTGAGTAACTTAGGCCTGTGTCACTCAGAGGGCAAAGATATTGGTTTCAGTAACTTAGGCCTGAGTCACTCAGAGGGCAAAGACATTGGTTTGAGTAACTTAGGCCTGGATCACTCAGAGGGCAAAGACATTGGCTTGAGTAATATAGGCCTGAGTCACTCAGAGGGCAAAGACATTAGTTTGAGTAACTTAGGCCTGGATCACTCTGAGGGCAAAGACATTGGTTTGAGTAACTTAGGCCTGGATCACTCAGAGGGCAAATTTGGTTTGAGTAACTTAGGCCTGAGTCACTCAGAGGGCAAAGACATTGGTTTGAGTAACTTAGGCCTGGGTCACTCAGAGGGCAAAGACATTGGTTTGAGTAACTTAGGCCTGGGTCACTCAGAGGGCAAAAACATTGGTTTGAGTAACTTAGGCCTGGGTCACTCAGAGGGCAAAGACATTGGTTTGAGTAATTTAGGCCTGGGTCACTCAGAGGGCAAAGACATTGGTTTGAGTAACTTAGGCCTAGATCACTCAGAGAGCAAAGACATTGATTTTAGTAACTTAGGCCTGGGTCACTCAGAGGGCAAAGTCATTGGCTTGAGTAACATAGGCCTGGGTCACTCAGAGAGCAAAGACATTGGTTTGAGTAACTTAGGAATGGATCACTCAGAGGGTAAAGACATTGGTTTGAGTAACTTAGGCCTGGATCACTCAGTGAGCAAAGACATTGGTTTGAGTAACTTAGACCTGGATCACTCAGAGGGCAAATACATTGGTTTGAGTAACTTAGGCCTAGATCACTCAGAGAGCAAAGACATTGGTTTGAATAACTTAGGGCTGGGTCACTCAGATGGCAAAGACATTGGTTTGTGTAACTTAGACCTGGATCACTCAGAGGCCAAAGACATTGGTTTGAGTAACTTAGGCCTGGATCACTCAGAGAGCAAAGACATTGGTTTGAGTAACTTAGGCCTGGATCACTCAGAGGGCAAAGACATTGGTTTGAGTAACTTAGGCCTGAGTCACTCAGAGGGCAAAGACATTGGTTTGTGTAACTTAGGCCTAGATCACTCAGAGAGCAAAGACATTGAGTTGAGTAACTTAGGCCTGGATCACTCAGAGAGCAAAGATATTGAGTTGAGTAACTTAGGCCTGGGTCACTCAGAGGGCAAAGACATTGGTTTTGGTAACTAAGGCTTGGATCACTCAGAGGGCAAAGACATTAGTTTGTGTAAATTAGGCCTGGATCACTCAGAGGGCAAAGACATTGGCTTGAGTAATATAGGCCTGAGTCACTCAGAGGGCAAAGACATTAGTTTGAGTAACTTAGGCCTGGATCACTCTGAGGGCAAAGACATTGGTTTGAGTAACTTAGGCCTGGATCACTCAGAGGGCAAATTTGGTTTGAGTAACTTAGGCCTGAGTCACTCAGAGGGCAAAGACATTGGTTTGAGTAACTTAGGCCTGGGTCACTCAGAGGGCAAAGACATTGGTTTGAGTAACTTAGGCCTGGGTCACTCAGAGGGCAAAAACATTGGTTTGAGTAACTTAGGCCTGGGTCACTCAGAGGGCAAAGACATTGGTTTGAGTAACTTAGGCCTGGGTCACTCAGAGGGCAAAGACATTGGTTTGAGTAACTTAGGCCTAGATCACTCAGAGAGCAAAGACATTGATTTTAGTAACTTAGGCCTGGGTCACTCAGAGGGCAAAGACATTGGCTTGAGTAACATAGGCCTGGGTCACTCAGAGAGCAAAGACATTGGTTTGAGTAACTTAGGCCTGGGTCACTCAGAGGGCAAAGACATTGGTTTGAGTAACTTAGGCCTGGGTCACTCAGAGGGCAAAGACATTGGTTTGAGTAACTTAGGCCTGGGTCACTCAGAGGGCAAAGACATTGGTTTGAGTAACTTAGGCCTAGATCACTCAGAGTGCAAAGACATTGGTTTTAGTAACTTAGGCCTGGGTCACTCAGAGGGCAAAGACATTGGCTTGAGTAACATAGGCCTGGGTCACTCAGAGAGCAAAGACAATGGTTTGAATAACTTAGGGCTGGGTCACTCAGATGGCAAAGACATTGGTTTGTGTAACTTAGACCTGGATCACTCAGAGAGCAAAGACATTGGTTTGAATAACTTAGGGCTGGGTCACTCAGATGGCAAAGACATTGGTTTGAATAACTTAGGGCTGGGTCACTCAGATGGCAAAGACATTGGTTTGTGTAACTTAGACCTGGATCACTCAGAGGCCAAAGACATTGGTTTGAGTAACTTAGGCCTGGATCACTCAGAGAGCAAAGACATTGGTTTGAGTAACTTAGGCCTGGATCACTCAGAGGGCAAAGACATTGGTTTGAGTAACTTAGGCCTGAGTCACTCAGAGGGCAAAGACATTGGTTTGTGTAACTTAGGCCTAGATCACTCAGAGAGCAAAGACATTGGTTTGAGTAACTTAGGCCTGGGTCACTCAGAGGGCAAAGACATTGGTTTGAGTAACTTAGGCCTGGGTCACTCAGAGGGCAAAGACATTGGTTTGAGTAACTTAGGCCTGGGTCACTCAGAGGGCAAAGACATTGGTTTGAGTAACTTAGGCCTAGATCACTCAGAGTGCAAAGACATTGGTTTTAGTAACTTAGGCCTGGGTCACTCAGAGGGCAAAGACATTGGCTTGAGTAACATAGGCCTGGGTCACTCAGAGAGCAAAGACAATGGTTTGAGTAACTTAGGAATGGATCACTCAGAGGGTAAAGACATTGGTTTGAGTAACTTAGGCCTGGATCACTCAGTGAGCAAAGACATTGGTTTGAGTAACTTAGGCCTGGATCACTCAGAGGGCAAATACATTGGTTTGAGTAACTTAGGCCTAGATCACTCAGAGAGCAAAGACATTGGTTTGAATAACTTAGGGCTGGGTCACTCAGATGGCAAAGACATTGGTTTGTGTAACTTAGACCTGGATCACTCAGAGGGCAAAGACATTGGTTTGAGTAACTTAGGCCTGGATCACTCAGAGGGCAAAGACATTGGTTTGAGTAACTTAGGCCTGGATCACTCAGAGGCCAAAGACATTGGTTTGAGTAACTTAGGCCTGGATCACTCAGAGAGCAAAGACATTTGTTTGAGTAACATAGGCCTGGATCACTCAGAGGGCAAAGACATTGGTTTGAGTAACTTAGGCCTGAGTCACTCAGAGGGCAAAGACATTGGTTTGTGTAACTTAGGCCTAGATCACTCAGAGAGCAAAGACATTGAGTTGAGTAACTTAGGCCTGGATCACTCAGAGAGCAAAGATATTGAGTTGAGTAACTTAGGCCTGGGTCACTCAGAGGGCAAAGACATTGGTTTTGGTAACTAAGGCTTGGATCACTCAGAGGGCAAAGACATTAGTTTGTGTAAATTAGGCCTGGATCACTCAGAGAGCAAAGACATTGAGTTGAGTAACTTAGGCCTGGATCACTGAGTCACTAAGAGGGCAAAGACATTGGTTTGAGTAACTTAGGCCTGGGTCACTCAGAGAGCAAAGTCATTGGTTTGAGTAACTTAGGCCTGGGTCACTCAGAGGGCAAAGATATTGGTTTGAGTAACTTAGGCCTGGGTCACTCAGAGGGCAAAGACATTGGTTTGAGTAACTTAGGCCTGGGTCACTCGGACGACAAAGACATTGGTTTGAGTAACTTAGGCCTGGGTCACTCAGAGGGCAAAAACTTTGGTTTGTGTAAATTAGGCCTGGGTCACTCAGAGGGCAAAGACATTGGTTTTAGTAACTTATGCATGGATCACTCAGAGAGCAAAGACATTGGTTTGAGTAACTTAGGCCTGAGTCACTCAGAGGGCAAAGACATTGGTTTGAGTAACTTGGGCCAGAGTCATTCAGAGGGCAAAGACATTGCCTTGAGTAACTTAGGCCTGGGTCACTCAGAGAGCAAAGACATTGGTTTGAGTAACTTAGGCCTGGATCACTCAGAGGACAAGGACATTGGTTTGAATAATTTAGGCCTGAGTCACTCAGAGGACAAGAACATTGGTTTGAATAACTTAGGCCTTTGTCACTCAGAAGACAAGGACATTGGTTTGAATAACTTAGGCCTAGGTCACTCAGAGGACAAGGACATTGTTTTAAGTAAGGTAAGACCTTTATTATCCCTTGTTCCGCGAACTCGCCGACTGAATTGGAGCCGAAAATGAAATAAAAATTAAATTTTATTTCAGCGTAATTTTTTGCGCTCCGACTTGCGATTGCGAAAAATTGCACACACAAATTATTTTTATCTTAATTTTTTTTCTCGACCGCCGCATAACAAACCCAAGTTGCATTTTCGTGGGAGTATTAATTAATTTTACTTTTTTCCCGCCCTCCTCAAAATAATTGCCTTATAAAAACTCGAGAAACAAGGAATAATAAAGTCTGGCCTAATGTAGGCCTGGGTCACTCAGAGTGCAAAGACATTGGTTCGTGTAACTTAGGCCTGGGTCACTCAGAGTGCAAAGACATTGGTTCGTGTAACTTAGGCCTGGGTCACTCAGAGGGCAAAGACATTGGTTCGTGTAACTTAGGCCTGGGTCACTCAGAGGGCAAAGACATTGGTTCGTGTAACTTAGGCCTGGGTCACT
Source organism: Saccoglossus kowalevskii (assembly GCF_978046115.1). Lineage (NCBI taxonomy): Eukaryota > Metazoa > Hemichordata > Enteropneusta > Harrimaniidae > Saccoglossus > Saccoglossus kowalevskii. The sequence continues at coordinate 9,309,638 of NC_140650.1, read as the reverse complement.
CAGAGGGCAAAGACATTGGTTCGTGTAACTTAGGCCTGGGTTACTCAGAGGGCAAAGACATTGGTTTGAGTAACTTAGGCCTGGGTCACTCAGAGGGCAAAGACATTGGTTTGAGTAACTTAGGCCTGGATCACTCAGAGTGCAAAGACATTGGTTTGAGTAACTTAGGCCTGGGTCACTCAGAGGGCAAAGACATTGGTTTGAGTAACTTAGGCCTGGATCACTCAGAGTGCAAAGACATTGGTTTGAGTAACTTAGGCCTGGGTCACTCAGAGTGCAAAGACATTGGTTCGTGTAACGTAGGCCTGGGTCACTCAGAGTGCAAAGACATTGGTTTGAGTAACTTAGGCCTGGGTCACTCAGAGGGCAAAGACATTGGTTTGAGTAACTTAGGCCTGGGTCACTCAGAGGGCAAAGACATTGGTTCGTGTAACTTAGGCCTGGGTCACTCAGAGGGCAAAGACATTGGTTTGAGTAACTTAGGCCTGGGTCACTCAGAGGGCAAAGACATTGGTTCGTGTAACTTAGGCCTGGGTCACTCAGAGTGCAAAGACATTGGTTCGTGTAACTTAGGCCTGGGTCACTCAGAGTGCAAAGACATTGGTTTGAGTAACTTAGGCCTGGGTCACTCAGAGGGCAAAGACATTGGTTCGTGTAACTTAGGCCTGGGTCACTCAGAGTGCAAAGACATTGGTTCGTGTAACTTAGGCCTGGGTCACTCAGAGAGCAAAGACATTGGTTTGAGTAACTTAGGCCTGGGTCACTCAGAGAGCAAAGACATTGGTTTGAGTAACTTAGGCCTGGGTCACTCAGAGAGCAAAGACATTGGTTTGAGTAACTTAGGCCTGGGTCACTCAGAGAGCAAAGACATTGGTTTGAGTAACTTAGGCCTGAGTCACTCAGATGGCAAAGACGTTGGTTTGAGTAACTTAGGCCTGGATCACTCAGAGGGCAAAGACATTGGCTTGAGTAACATAGGCATGGGTCACCCAGAGAGCAAAGACATTGGTTTGAGTAACTTAGGCCTGGATCACTCAGAGGGCAAAGACATTGGTTTGAGTAACTTAGGCCTGGATCACTCAGAGAGCAAAGACATTGGTTTGAGTAACTTAGGGCTGGGTCACTCAGAGGGCAAAGACATTGGTTTGAGTAACTTAGGCCTGAGTCACTCAGAGGGCAAAGACATTGGTTTGAGTAACTTAGGCCCGGATCACTGAGTCACTCAGAGGGCAAAGACATTGGTTTGAGTAACTTAGGCCTGGGTCACTCAGAGGGCAAAGACATTGGTTTTAGTAACTTAGGCCTGGGTCACTCAGAGGGCAAAGCTATTGGTTTGAGTAACTTAGGCATGGGTCACTCAGATGGCAAAGACATTGGTTTGTGTAACTTAGGGCTGGGTCACTCAGAGGGCAAAGACATTGGTTTGAGTAACTTAGGCCTGGGTCACTCAGAGGGCAAAGACATTGTTTTGAGTAACTTAGGCCTAGATCACTCAGAGAGCAAAGACATTGGTTTGAGTAACTTAGGCGTGGGTCACTCAGAGAGCAAAGACATTGGTTTGAGTAACTTAGGGCTGGGTCACTCAAATGACAAAGACATTGGTTTGTGTAACTTACGCCTGGATCACTCAGAGAGCAAAGACATTGGTTTGAGTAACTTAGGCATGGATCACTCAGATGGCAAAGACATTGGTTTGTGTAACTTAGGGTTGGGTCACTCAGATGGCAAAGACATTGGTTTGTGTAACTTAGACCTGGATCACTCAGAGGGCAAAGACATTGGTTTCAGTAACTTAGGCCTGGATCACTCAGAGAGCAAAGTCATTGGTTTTAGTAACTTAGGCCTGGGTCACTCAGAGGGCAAAGACATTGGCATGAGTAACATAGGCATGGATCACTCAGAGGGCAAAGACATTGGTTTGAGTAACTTAGGCCTGTGTCACTCAGAGGGCAAAGATATTGGTTTCAGTAACTTAGGCCTGAGTCACTCAGAGGGCAAAGACATTGGTTTGAGTAACTTAGGCCTGGATCACTCAGAGGGCAAAGACATTGGCTTGAGTAATATAGGCCTGAGTCACTCAGAGGGCAAAGACATTAGTTTGAGTAACTTAGGCCTGGATCACTCTGAGGGCAAAGACATTGGTTTGAGTAACTTAGGCCTGGATCACTCAGAGGGCAAATTTGGTTTGAGTAACTTAGGCCTGAGTCACTCAGAGGGCAAAGACATTGGTTTGAGTAACTTAGGCCTGGGTCACTCAGAGGGCAAAGACATTGGTTTGAGTAACTTAGGCCTGGGTCACTCAGAGGGCAAAAACATTGGTTTGAGTAACTTAGGCCTGGGTCACTCAGAGGGCAAAGACATTGGTTTGAGTAATTTAGGCCTGGGTCACTCAGAGGGCAAAGACATTGGTTTGAGTAACTTAGGCCTAGATCACTCAGAGAGCAAAGACATTGATTTTAGTAACTTAGGCCTGGGTCACTCAGAGGGCAAAGTCATTGGCTTGAGTAACATAGGCCTGGGTCACTCAGAGAGCAAAGACATTGGTTTGAGTAACTTAGGAATGGATCACTCAGAGGGTAAAGACATTGGTTTGAGTAACTTAGGCCTGGATCACTCAGTGAGCAAAGACATTGGTTTGAGTAACTTAGACCTGGATCACTCAGAGGGCAAATACATTGGTTTGAGTAACTTAGGCCTAGATCACTCAGAGAGCAAAGACATTGGTTTGAATAACTTAGGGCTGGGTCACTCAGATGGCAAAGACATTGGTTTGTGTAACTTAGACCTGGATCACTCAGAGGCCAAAGACATTGGTTTGAGTAACTTAGGCCTGGATCACTCAGAGAGCAAAGACATTGAGTTGAGTAACTTAGGCCTGGATCACTCAGAGAGCAAAGATATTGAGTTGAGTAACTTAGGCCTGGGTCACTCAGAGGGCAAAGACATTGGTTTTGGTAACTAAGGCTTGGATCACTCAGAGGGCAAAGACATTAGTTTGTGTAAATTAGGCCTGGATCACTCAGAGGGCAAAGACATTGGCTTGAGTAATATAGGCCTGAGTCACTCAGAGGGCAAAGACATTAGTTTGAGTAACTTAGGCCTGGATCACTCTGAGGGCAAAGACATTGGTTTGAGTAACTTAGGCCTGGATCACTCAGAGGGCAAATTTGGTTTGAGTAACTTAGGCCTGAGTCACTCAGAGGGCAAAGACATTGGTTTGAGTAACTTAGGCCTGGGTCACTCAGAGGGCAAAGACATTGGTTTGAGTAACTTAGGCCTGGGTCACTCAGAGGGCAAAAACATTGGTTTGAGTAACTTAGGCCTGGGTCACTCAGAGGGCAAAGACATTGGTTTGAGTAACTTAGGCCTGGGTCACTCAGAGGGCAAAGACATTGGTTTGAGTAACTTAGGCCTAGATCACTCAGAGAGCAAAGACATTGATTTTAGTAACTTAGGCCTGGGTCACTCAGAGGGCAAAGACATTGGCTTGAGTAACATAGGCCTGGGTCACTCAGAGAGCAAAGACATTGGTTTGAGTAACTTAGGCCTGGGTCACTCAGAGGGCAAAGACATTGGTTTGAGTAACTTAGGCCTGGGTCACTCAGAGGGCAAAGACATTGGTTTGAGTAACTTAGGCCTGGGTCACTCAGAGGGCAAAGACATTGGTTTGAGTAACTTAGGCCTAGATCACTCAGAGTGCAAAGACATTGGTTTTAGTAACTTAGGCCTGGGTCACTCAGAGGGCAAAGACATTGGCTTGAGTAACATAGGCCTGGGTCACTCAGAGAGCAAAGACAATGGTTTGAGTAACTTAGGAATGGATCACTCAGAGGGTAAAGACATTGGTTTGAGTAACTTAGGCCTGGATCACTCAGTGAGCAAAGACATTGGTTTGAGTAACTTAGGCCTGGATCACTCAGAGGGCAAATACATTGGTTTGAGTAACTTAGGCCTAGATCACTCAGAGAGCAAAGACATTGGTTTGAATAACTTAGGGCTGGGTCACTCAGATGGCAAAGACATTGGTTTGTGTAACTTAGACCTGGATCACTCAGAGGGCAAAGACATTGGTTTGAGTAACTTAGGCCTGGATCACTCAGAGGGCAAAGACATTGGTTTGAGTAACTTAGGCCTGGATCACTCAGAGGCCAAAGACATTGGTTTGAGTAACTTAGGCCTGGATCACTCAGAGAGCAAAGACATTTGTTTGAGTAACATAGGCCTGGATCACTCAGAGGGCAAAGACATTGGTTTGAGTAACTTAGGCCTGAGTCACTCAGAGGGCAAAGACATTGGTTTGTGTAACTTAGGCCTAGATCACTCAGAGAGCAAAGACATTGAGTTGAGTAACTTAGGCCTGGATCACTCAGAGAGCAAAGATATTGAGTTGAGTAACTTAGGCCTGGGTCACTCAGAGGGCAAAGACATTGGTTTTGGTAACTAAGGCTTGGATCACTCAGAGGGCAAAGACATTAGTTTGTGTAAATTAGGCCTGGATCACTCAGAGAGCAAAGACATTGAGTTGAGTAACTTAGGCCTGGATCACTGAGTCACTAAGAGGGCAAAGACATTGGTTTGAGTAACTTAGGCCTGGGTCACTCAGAGAGCAAAGTCATTGGTTTGAGTAACTTAGGCCTGGGTCACTCAGAGGGCAAAGATATTGGTTTGAGTAACTTAGGCCTGGGTCACTCAGAGGGCAAAGACATTGGTTTGAGTAACTTAGGCCTGGGTCACTCGGACGACAAAGACATTGGTTTGAGTAACTTAGGCCTGGGTCACTCAGAGGGCAAAAACTTTGGTTTGTGTAAATTAGGCCTGGGTCACTCAGAGGGCAAAGACATTGGTTTTAGTAACTTATGCATGGATCACTCAGAGAGCAAAGACATTGGTTTGAGTAACTTAGGCCTGGGTCACTCAGAGAGCAAAGTCATTGGTTTGAGTAACTTAGGCCTGGGTCACTCAGAGGGCAAAGATATTGGTTTGAGTAACTTAGGCCTGGGTCACTCAGAGGGCAAAGACATTGGTTTGAGTAACTTAGGCCTGGGTCACTCGGACGACAAAGACATTGGTTTGAGTAACTTAGGCCTGGGTCACTCAGAGGGCAAAAACTTTGGTTTGTGTAAATTAGGCCTGAGTCACTCAGAGGGCAAAGACATTGGTTTGAGTAACTTGGGCCAGAGTCATTCAGAGGGCAAAGACATTGCCTTGAGTAACATAGGCCTGGGTCACTCAGAGAGCAAAGACATTGGTTTGAGTAACTTAGGCCTGGATCACTCAGAGGACAAGGACATTGGTTTGAATAATTTAGGCCTGAGTCACTCAGAGGACAAGGACATTGGTTTGAATAACTTAGGCCTTTGTCACTCAGAAGACAAGGACATTGGTTTGAATAACTTAGGCCTAGGTCACTCAGAGGACAAGGACATTGTTTTAAGTAAGGTAAGACCTTTATTATCCCTTGTTCCGCGAACTCGCCGACTGAATTGGAGCCGAAAATGAAATAAAAATAAAATTTTATTTCAGCGTAATTTTTTGCGCTCCGACTTGCGATTGCGAAAAATTGCACACACAAATTATTTTTATCTTAATTTTTTTTCTCGACCGCCGCATAACAAACCCAAGTTGCATTTTCGTGGGAGTATTAATTAATTTTACTTTTTTCCCGCCCTCCTCAAAATAATTGCCTTATAAAAACTCGAGAAACAAGGAATAATAAAGTCTGGCCTAATGTAGGCCTGGGTCACTCAGAGTGCAAAGACATTGGTTCGTGTAACTTAGGCCTGGGTCACTCAGAGTGCAAAGACATTGGTTCGTGTAACTTAGGCCTGGGTCACTCAGAGGGCAAAGACATTGGTTCGTGTAACTTAGGCCTGGGTCACTCAGAGGGCAAAGACATTGGTTCGTGTAACTTAGGCCTGGGTCACTCAGAGGGCAAAGACATTGGTTCGTGTAACTTAGGCCTGGGTTACTCAGAGGGCAAAGACATTGGTTTGAGTAACTTAGGCCTGGGTCACTCAGAGGGCAAAGACATTGGTTTGAGTAACTTAGGCCTGGATCACTCAGAGTGCAAAGACATTGGTTTGAGTAACTTAGGCCTGGGTCACTCAGAGGGCAAAGACATTGGTTTGAGTAACTTAGGCCTGGATCACTCAGAGTGCAAAGACATTGGTTTGAGTAACTTAGGCCTGGGTCACTCAGAGTGCAAAGACATTGGTTCGTGTAACGTAGGCCTGGGTCACTCAGAGTGCAAAGACATTGGTTTGAGTAACTTAGGCCTGGGTCACTCAGAGGGCAAAGACATTGGTTTGAGTAACTTAGGCCTGGGTCACTCAGAGGGCAAAGACATTGGTTCGTGTAACTTAGGCCTGGGTCACTCAGAGGGCAAAGACATTGGTTTGAGTAACTTAGGCCTGGGTCACTCAGAGGGCAAAGACATTGGTTCGTGTAACTTAGGCCTGGGTCACTCAGAGTGCAAAGACATTGGTTCGTGTAACTTAGGCCTGGGTCACTCAGAGTGCAAAGACATTGGTTTGAGTAACTTAGGCCTGGGTCACTCAGAGGGCAAAGACATTGGTTCGTGTAACTTAGGCCTGGGTCACTCAGAGTGCAAAGACATTGGTTCGTGTAACTTAGGCCTGGGTCACTCAGAGTGCAAAGACATTGGTTCGTGTAACTTAGGCCTGGGTCACTCAGAGTGCAAAGACATTGGTTTGAGTAACTTAGGCCTGGGTCACTCAGAGTGCAAAGACATTGGTTTGAGTAACTTAGGCCTGGGTCACTCAGAGTGCAAAGACATTGGTTTGAGTAACTTAGGCCTGGGTCACTCAGAGTGCAAAGACATTGGTTTGAGTAACTTTGTTTTGTGTAATAATGAACTCAAGAGAGTATTTAAAGAATTCTAAGAAATGTCATCCTTATTAGGTGAAGTATTTCTAAAGTACCAACAATTAGGAAAACCCCATTGAGGTTTACCTCTCGAGATGTCGTTTTCATTTAGCTTGAAATTTTAAATATTTATATACTGTGGAATACTTTATTTTCGCTGGAAAACATTTCGCTGAAAAGGCTTTTTCGGCGTTCTTTATGGAATTTATTTTCACTGATTTTTGACGAGTTGAATGTGAAATATAGGAAAAAAAGTATATTCGCTGGATTTTATTTTCACGGAATCATCCCTTCAGCGAAAATAGCGAAAATAAAGTATTCTACAGTATACCCTCAGTAATTGTGTCACAATTGAGAACAATGCCGTACAAGGGGAAAGTCCCTATATCTAAATATAAATCTTAGTAACTATCAGTAACTGGTACTTCCTGATACACAAACAACGATTGTTCTTTCTCTCAATATCGTGTTATTTGACCTACATTCATTTCAAATTACCCATGGGTGTTAACTGCACATTTTTATTAATAATTATGAATATTAATTCAACGAGAGGTGGTGTCTGGTATGCCATCTACATTGCAATTTACGCACATATTTTCAAGAGAAATCATGTGGTATAGATATTTTCAAAATTGCCTAATATTACATAAAAAGGGTGTTAATAAATTGAAGTTGCAATGCACAGATTGTTAAAAGCAGCAAACGTACGCTCGCCCCGGGACACTCGCTCGAATGGTTCTTTGGGTAGAGCGCCCCCAACGAGACAAAGTGAACTTTAGTTAAGAGACTAGTTTATCCGAATATATGTTTGTATTCCGCTTGCTAAACATGGCAAACGTTTGAAAATATTTGGACATTTTCACCCCGTTTATTGCGCGAGTGCCGTATGTAGTCTGTCCGCCATCTTTAATCACGGCATGCAAAGTCCAGGACGTGACATATGAAGATTGGTTAATCACAATAAATAAATAGTGAAACTAAACCATACGCAAAATCAATATATGTTTGCACAGAAGAATTAGGATTAAATTGCAATAACTAAAAAAAAAATGATTGTACCATTTCATATTTGCCCAAGCTCCATTTATCTCTTACATCGTAAGCTCAATCTCAACATATCCCCCAACCAACCGGTGCGTGATTCATCCGAGATGATATTTGCTCTCAAACATAGATAATTCTAATTGGATGTGCCTGTAAAACACACACCCAATCAGAGTTGCCGCTGCATGTGGCAGTGGACATGTTGAATTGCCACAAAGGGCGCACTTTAATACACAGTACACAGTGTTATGTTTCCGACTAGAACATTAAAATATTACTTATTTGGACTGTAGACATCTGAATATGCGACACTCTAGTAAATAAGTCAAGTAAATGAGGTATAGATGCAGGTTTGTGGACACTTGGAAGGGACATTTTTTTTTTTTTTTTTGCTTTTTATTATCAAAGCAGTCTTGGCTATATATGTTAAAATTTCGCAGTATTGGGAATACTGGAACATACTCAAATGACGATTTTATAATATAGAAAACAGGTACACACATTCTCTCTTTTGAATGCTTAGCAAGATTTAGCAAGGCTGTACATAAATAATTATAAAGATCGGTAGTACTGGAACATGGATAGGGGATTCGCACTTTGCATATTGTATGCATCAAGAGTAGAGGTAGATTTTTGTTTTTCTTTCCTACTACCCCACCTCATTACATTAATCGCATTATTATCCAAGGAAACCAGTAAATGTAAAAACACCATCTGAGAGTGCGTAAAATATAACCACATATGTCAGTATTATGTTGCATGAGTGTCATGTACTCACATAGTAAATTTATGTTCATAAATGACAGAACCAACTTACTTCTAACAAAACCTGCTTAATGTTTTCCGTATTTTTAAAAATAATTGGTCAGCACATGTGAGCTGTGGAAAATTATATTCTTTTGCTTCAATATTAACAAATAAATTATTCAAAACAGTCCCCGTCCGTTTCTTTCAACCCTATATTTTATGTGTTTAACACGTGATGTACCATTGAGCAGAGAGCAGAAGATGAATGCCAATTTCACAGAAAATTGTGTTAACAAGGAATTTATTACTATTGTCGAAGCTTATGTTTTGTTGATCTAAACTTGATATTAGAATTTAAAAAAATGCTCTATAATATTTGATGGCACCATCGAGAGTTTTACATTCCAACATGTTTTTACCCATTCAATGTCATTGTAAGCTGTGTTCTCATAAAAAACATGAATCACCTGTACGGTCATTCATCAAATAATTGGGTGGACATTTTAATTTGAAACTAACAAAGAACATCCGAAATATTACCTAGCAACAAATATTTATGGTCAATTGTTTTTTTCAAAAATGGTGCGCGGGTTGTTTTCTTAATAAAAAACGCATTTTGCTGACTTGAGTCAATTCGTCAACAGAGGGCGCTATATTAGTCGGTCAAATCACAAATTTATCTTATAACAGTATGTAAACTATGAATACTAAACATTGTATCAACTTAGAACCAAATCGGCCAATTATGTCACAGAAATGACTACAGGCACACTAGCACCTAGCCACTAGTCGGCCATTTTGAGTGGAAACACACACAGAATGGATTGGCATCAATAAGTCAATAAACACAATCTTTATGCCAAGAATTAGACACATTAAAAAAACTGTTTTTTGTGGACTAGTTGTGTTCACTGCTACAAAAGTCATTATGACTGATATAAATGTATAACAGGAAGTTATTTCTGGTCAAATCCTCAGAGCAGACAGACGTACATACATGCAGATAGAATAACATTTAATAAAGAATTAGCTCAAGTAGGAATGTTTCAAGACGAGTGTTCAATCACTAATTATGTCAAACTATATTGTTAGGAGCGTTTTGATCAATGCAAGGATGTTGGGAAAAGTTACTAATTAACGAGTTTATAATTTAACATTTGAACTTATTATAAAGCGGGAGGGTCGTCACCTGCAAACGGGGGGGAATTGAGTCCCAAGCAACGATAACAATTAACACACGCAAAAAACGTAAAAACGCTTGTTTGTAAACAATGACACGCTATGGCCATCTGACGCATGCGCAGGTGACGATTCTCCCGCTTTAAGTTATCCATGATATGATAAATATAAAGTTACCTGAATGTCATCCAATCAACAGTCAAGCACATCCATAGGGGCGGAACAAAAAAACATTCCAGCATTGAATCACAAACTCCCGTTCTAAATTAAATGCTTATTCACTAATATATTGTCAGGTCATTCTATATTTCGTGAGTCATTTTCAAAAGTATGCGCACACTAACCAAGTCAAAAGAAGTCAGCTACATGGCTGAATGAACACATACTCAGCAACCAGGAACCAGACATTACAATGGCAAAGATCTAAATAACAATAGCATAGATATAAAAAAAAATCGTCGTTTGCCAGTTTATTGTAGCAGCATACTTTACGCAACTATTGGCAGACTGGTTGATAAGGAAGTACTGACGCGGCAGTTTGTCTGAATCATCGCTGCACATACTATAGCTCAACAGATTACTATTTCCTCGTCATCACCGTGCCGTCGTCGAATCAAGCGCTGCGTTATCGTTAACTTCACCAGAGACAGAATCAACTGAGACCATACTGTACAGTATATACATATATAAGGTGAGTTTAACTCATAATATAGTGTAGTTTTACCAGCCATGCTACGCATACATGTTTTGTGACCTATGCAAAATTAATATTGCATTTATTTCTAAGTATCCAGTGAGGAAAGTAGTTGTGCGGTGAAAACAATCTAGTTCGTGTAATACTAGTACTATATGTGAACTTATTCCCCTAAACATTATCACAAGGCTTTGAACAAACTTGAATCTACGACGATTTCACACAAAAACTATTTAGTGCTCACAGGTGCACCACTGAGAGAAACAAGAATTAGAATTACTTCGTAAGTCGTTGCTTGGCCCGTTATTGATCATAACTTTATCATTGACTGATGCAGTTAGTACTTCAGCCGAAATATATACTTTACGGATGTTCTACACACAATAAACACTATCAGAATGCTGCATGACAATAGAGGACTTCTGATTACGCCATTGTTGAACCGCTGGTCCTACATTTGTGGCGTTATTGAAAATACATGATCTATTTTTGTAAAACCATTTGACATGGGCTAGTAGAAATATTCATGTAGACATATCTCTTGCTTTATGAGTATGTCTTACGAACAAGTGGTTGGAAACTGTGGCTATATCATGGCGAAAATAAGAATTTGAATGTACATATGCAAATGTTGATTACGCCGCCCAGACTTACAAAGTGAGGATGTTTTTTAATATTTCATTTAAAAAAGTCCATTTGGTAAGATGCAATAACAATCATCTACTCTAAGTAATGTACATACATTGCACCCCTTAAACAACATGTTTTTTTTGTTTGTTTTTCAGGTAAGCACAATATTATGATAATCGATATAATAGTTAGTGCATATTACGACTGTAGATTTATTCATAGTTTTAAATCATTTATATACATGCTGTATTAATTACCGAATTAGATTTGCAAAAGATTTGATATTACGTAGATCTACATGTATGTTGCCTCGATGTCAAAGACAATATAGTTGATTTTAAAGCAGGGGGTCATTACCTGCGCATGCCGTCTTTATTGAGTTACTTGTAATTTAAATAAAAGATATAAAATCTAAGGGACATTTTAATTTTGGTTCTGCGGTGGAATAATCTAATACTAATAGTATAATTGTAAATTGTTATTCTATATTCTAGATCACAGTGTGACAATGACAATGCATATTCTACATTGTAGTTGTGCACTTCTACATTATAGTTGTGCATATGTCGACACGACAGCACTTATGCTCAAACTTGAACAAAAGGAATATATAAACATATTAAAAATTAACAACATGTTAAAATAGTTGCAAAATTCAGATTAAGTTGTCATAAACTGGCGATAGGAAAGTATACACAACCAAAAACACCGGTGGTAAATAATAGTAGATGAAATACACCATTTTATAATATATAAATTATTCAAGGAAAGAAACATACTAGTACTATTCAAAATAATTAAATCAAAAAACAGTAAATTCACAAAATTTGATACCAATTTAAACTCAAATAAAAACACCACAATATTATTTCATTAGTTTCCGTTCGGACCATTAATTTGGATTCGTTCGTTCAGTCTGTCCGTCTGTCCATCCGTACGTACGTCCGGAGCTATATCTCGGACACCCATTGACGGATTTCATTCAAACTTTCCATGAATACAATACATAATGTCTTACATATGCGCATCAAGTTACTTTATGATCGGAGCAAAAATGGCGGCCATTTTGTATTTCTGATACCTAAACGTGTCCGCAGCAGTTTCACGGAGATGACTGGGCCGACTTGGATCAAAGTTGGTATGATGATCATACATATTGGGTTGTAGGTGCACGTCATTTCCCCCCCCCCCCCCGTGATTCGAACAATTATGGCCGACTTGCGGACATCGTGTTTTTCACGGTACCCATGCTACTTTATCTTGAATGCAATGAACGTTTCTGTTTAAATTGTGTACAATGATAGTATACCAAGAGATACATCTGCACCAACATGATTTTTGTGATTCAATTCAATATGGCTGGCCGACGCCCAATTTTCATGTAAAAGCGCTAAGTCGTCATTTTTACATGTCCGGAGCTGTTTCTCATAGATGACTAGGCCGATTTGGATCAAAGTTGGTATGGTGATCATACATATTGGGTTATAGTTGCATGTCATATTTTTTCTGTGATTCAAACTAATATGGCTGACTGGTGGCCATTTTATTTTTCATGATACCCATGCCTACTTTCCCATGAATGCAATGAATATTTCTGTTTAAATTTTGTACAAAGACAGTATACCAATAGATACATCAACATGAACATTATTTTTGTAATTTGATTCAATATGACTGCCCAATGTCAAATTCTCGTGTAAAAGCACTAAATCATATTTTTTACAAATCCATCTCCTATTAATGGTTTCAATCTAATCTCAATGACTTCATCAGCATCAAGTTGATATGTCAGATCACAACATTTTGGACAGGGACTGTGTCATTAACAATGACTTGTTATCATTCTACCTGACATCTTGTAACAGAATTTAAACAAAATAATTGTTATTACAAGTTATTTCAGTTATTATCAGATATCTCATTTTATATTTTATTATTATCGAAACCTTATCGTATTTTCATTAAATTTATTTCAAATGTAACTAATGTAATTTTCCAAACGGCTGGAATAACACATTTTTTATCTTTATATTCATTCTACATTCTAGGTGTGTTCTTCTTTCGCCATTGTTTACTTCTGGGCAGCACATTATGTACGTACTTTGGGCTTTAAACTTGGCAGCAATGACCATGACTGTTATCTCACAGAGTACAACAGGACAGCGGGGAATGACGTCATACCAATATTATTGCAATACATCCACTAGATGCCAGTATACGTTGACATTGCCTGACTGTGGAAATGAAAAAGACTGCAATGGCAAAGATGACCAACCAACGCTTACACAACTTATAGATATCGTAATGCAGCTAAGTAATAAAATTGAACAACTGAATGACCAGATACTGGCACTGAACGATAGATTGACCCAGCATAATGAAAAGATGAGTGAAAGCATACAAAATATCGCCAATGACATAAATCGGTTAAATGTCAAGGGTAAGTTTAAAGCACGTGCGGGAATCAAGTCCCAAGCGACGTTATTAACACATGCTAAAAACGCAAAGATTCATGGGTAGACGCTTGTTTGTAAACAATGACACGCTATGACCATCTGACGCATGCGCACGTGATGATGACTCTCTCGCTTTAAATTTTTGTAACCTTTTCATCACCATTTCCCACTTGTCATTACAAATTCATAAAATAGTTCCGTGTATAGTATTCATTTTCAGAAGATTGGGACAAGCATACCCAAATTATTTGAGTAAAAACTGAAAATTGACTCAAATATTGTTGTTAACTCCAAAATTCTGGTTTATTTCCAGAAATATTGACGAATATAAGAAAAAAGTGCAGAATATAACAGAACGTGTCATGTTTTTATTTTATTTTCTAGATTGTGACTCAATTCTAGATGTCTATGGTAGATACAGTGGAGTATATGAACTAAACCCCATTGGAATGTTACAGCCATTTGATGTGTACTGTGAGATGACCGAGTCTGGTGCATGGACCGTCATACAGCGTAGACAAGACGGATCTGTTGACTTCTATAGAAACTGGGCTGATTATAAAGTAGGATTTGGAAATACCGATGGTGAATACTGGATAGGAAATGACAAAATATATCGATTGACACACCAAGCATCATATAAGTTGAGAATTGACTTAGAAAAGTTTGATGGTAATACTTCATATGCCGAGTATGATACATTCTGGATTGAAAATGAAAACAATAACTACACACTGCATTTGGGACAATATTCAGGCACAGCTGGGGATGCGATGAGGATTTATAAGAATTTAGATGGACAACCATTCAGCACCTACGACAGAGACAATGACATCTTTATCTATAACTGTGCCAGTAGTTGGCGTGGTGCATGGTGGTTCAGAGCATGCGCAAGTTCCCATCTTAACGGGTTATACTTTCCACAAGTAAACAACTACATGGGTATAGTATGGAAAACATGGTATAGTGACACCTTAAAATCAGCAACAATGAAAATACAGAAAACTGATTAACCTGATCAAGCATTTAAATAACTGGCATGAAATCATAACCAATTTATTCCTGATATTGCCCAAAGATCATAACAATTAAAGTGTGAAAATATAGTAAAGGGCCTAAAGCTGTGGTCGTTATAAACGTTTTATAAATATATATTTGTGTAAATCAAAATGAATTTTAGAATTCAAATCGACCAATCCAGAAATTGTGACATCATTGTTAGTTCTAGTTTATATTAATGAGATGATGCAACATTACCCAATAAGCTAACAACTTATTTTGAATATGTGGACGGTAATAGTTGTTGTAAATGTCACGTGATTGCAAGTGTGTACATTATAGGCGTAGTTAGAATTAGCCTCTGAGCCCATGATTATTGAATATCTCAATACAACTTTGCGCCTTTCACTATGTATTTGTCTGTCAGATAATTAATGATTTTGTCATTGTAACTTTATTTTGTTATGGTTTTTTACCTAGTACGAATTATTTTTGTTAATTTTATAGACTAGCCATAGGAATCCATGCTGAGCAATATTTCATAAACGAAAAAAGGATTTGTCAGAATGTTCAAATAATACATGAATCATAAAAAACAATCTTATAAATACACTAAGGTAGAGATGCAGTTTACCTGACAGGTATTTTAATTAGTTAATTAGGAAACCAAGATGACCTCCCTTGTTCACAAAACTATATATTTTCGGAAAGCTTATTGTATGAATTTTAAACTTTTGTTAGTATTTTATTTTTATGGACACTGTAGTTTGAAATATGCACAAAAATGTGCTTTTTTGATCAAAAGTGATTTAAAAAAAATTAGCTTCTAAACCATGCTTCTGTTTCCTGTCAAAATTGGTTTATCAGTACATCTGTTTACTATGAAGAAAGTGCCGTCTTGAAAACTGTCTACCAGTTGTCAATTTTGTAGGGCAGCAACTCAAATTTCACTATTTCAAGTTTATGCATAAATTAACATCCAGGCTAGTTGTCTGTACGATTGCTGTAACACTATTCAACTAAAAACAATGCCCCGACGGCGTTTTGAAGATAAACACATTGTCAATCATTTGTGAAAATTTCAAAACAAAAGGTCGAAGCGTCTAAGGAGCCATTTTTTTTAAAGTTCTGGAATGTGCACTAAAAAGAAGCTGAGATAATTGCTAATTTGCAAAACAATTCACTCAGCAAGAAGTTTGCTAATGCTCATAATTAAAATGGCTGTTACAGTTCCAAATTTAAATGTATTATCGTTTTGTAAAAAGTTAAATACAGTGCATAATATAGAGATCCCATCATTTCTTTTATTCACCATGTTTCTTTTTTATTATTTATGTACAGCCTTGCTAAATCTTGCTAAGCATTCAAATGAAATAATGTTTGCACCTGTTATCTATATTTTAAAATCGTTTTTTGAGTATGTTCCACTATTCACAAATCTACAAAATTTCAACAGTCTATAGCCAAGACTTTTTGGATAATAAAAAGCAAAAAAAAAAAAAAAACATTCACTGCATCTCTACCTTAAATACAAACAAAATATAACTGGTTGTATGTGGCTCAATTTCTTTTTATGTGGACATAATAAAAAAACAGTAAACGTCAAATAAATCTGATGTTAGTTGTAATGGTAGCAAACCACATTAAGAGGAAACAATTTAAGTCCTCATATTCGAATTGCGCATGTCCATTTCGTCATTGTAAGTGTGCGTTCACTACGTTCTATTTCAAGTTGTCTATTTTGGAACAGTGCGGTATTCTCATTTCAGACGTCGGAGTATTTTCACTTCCTGGCAACCATCACAGTGAAAAAAAAGGCCGAAAACTCTCAGAAAACGCTACTTTGGTGTAGTTGTTAAGACTCATTTGAACAGGGTAACAAGATTACCCCTACATGTACAACATTTTATTCATTTGGTTGCTCAGGATTACTTAAAAGTTGAGTTTGTCCTGTTTTTAAATTTTTCACCGGCACCCCGATTAGTGAAAGACACGGTACCATGCTGCGCGTCTTGGCAACATAGAAAGTTATGTCGAGAATATCGTTCGTTTACAGTAGCGAGACATATTTGCTGTAGTCGTGAGTTTGAATTCCGTGCGGAGTGTTTGTAATGTGCGTTTAATTTATATTTAATATTCACTTCAGGTACCACCATATGGTGTATGGAAGAACACTTATAGATGACAAGTAGAGTCTGGGAATGAACGTTTTATCACAGAACATATCCATAATTACCGATATTTTTTAAAAATATTCAATGATGACTTCTGTAATTAAGCTTATACATATTTCCTGAACATTTATCAAAAGTCACGTCTATAAAACTGAACAATGAATGGAATCACAGAAACCACTTTTGAGGGTTAGTCGAATGAATGTTGGATTTATTATTATTCAGCAATTTGACCACATGGTTACATTCATATGCTATAAATTTATAGATAAATATAAACATTTATATATATATGTTTTATTTTCAAATAATGAAATTAACAAAATAATTATAGAAGTGCACCGACACCACCAATACATCCCAATCGCAGAAACAACCAGACAACTGTTAATACCACGGGTTATGTAGAAATTAAACTTGTACACCTAATTATAGAAGCCTCCTTTAAACCTAAATGGTCAGGCCCTGAAAAGTGAGATTATAATGTAAAAGATTTTGGGAAGGTGTAATAACAATATCCCACCCTGATTGCAAATTAGTAGCCCCCTATAGTGGCTCATATTTAACATGATAAGCTAGATAGAAGCAATAATTTAAGTATATGCACTTCGAAGAATAACTATAATTGCTGTTACTCGTTACGTATTTGAATTCACAGGTGGGCATCCTACCAGTATAATTGTCTAAAATCTTGAGGCAAATCTATTTAGGCTTGCCAACGCTCACTCCAGCATCAGTGAAAACAGCACAGACACTTGTTAAATTTGGTGACCAGTTTAATATGATAGAAAACGTGTACAGTCTTCAAATAACCACAATAGACAGAGTGGAGGTCAATACTTAATATACGTGATTCCGGTGTTTCATGATAATGCTTTCAATTAATAATTTCACTTGAAATTAATAATCCTGAAATACGTCCATGTCATAACCTCGTTAAAGTTATTTACATATTGTGTAGTAGTGTGCATGCTTCGAACCCTTTTCCGTATTCCACAACGCATGGGTCATCGCAGTTTGAAGTTTTATGCAAAGTAACGTTCAACATAATCAATGAGGTTTCACCACATCGGTGGTACTGAACGTTGTGTTCGTAATCGTAGCCCACACATAAGCGATGCTACCAGATATATACACAAGCTAACAAGCCATGGCAACCCAGCGACTGCTCAGATAGCAAAAGATTTGTACACACTCCCACTATGTCATATTCTGTAATATGCAAATACAATTCTGGTCCCTCCATAACTCTGGGGAACAACCATGATGTCATCAGCAGTAACATGTTATTTATACTCGCACTCCTTTTTGATAGTAGAGCGCCCTCAACAAGTCAAAATGAACTTTCATTAAAAAGAGCAGTATGGGACAAGAAAGTAAACTTTTAATGAAATTCATAATTTCCTGTATTGAATATATAACTGGAAGATTGTCATGTCATGCATACGGTATTTGTTCTATTAGAAATGAACCTCAGATAAACCAAGAATTGCGTTTATTGTACTCTGGAGCATTGAAAGGCGGCAGTCGTCGTACTGCATCATGTTGGATATGGGACTCATAGCAACGTATACAACGCGTGTAAAATACATTGTTTGTTTACATGAAATTCGAACACATTCTTTAAAATATGATTTGTCCTGACCATAGACACATCTCTGCTCTTGATGTACACGAGATGATTTGACCAACGTTAAGTGGGTCATTGTTCTCCTTAGCATGAGGGCACACATGCCCATATTTGGTAGTGTAATATTTCATTTAAATGCCTCTTAATAGATGTACACATGAAGTTTACATTCACATAAATGGCGATGATTGCAGTCTCAGTGGGACAACAGTCCATATAAATAAGTCAATACCATCACTGGACCACAAAATACGTTGATGTTTCCATTTCAAATGGTGTATCACATGAAAGGGAAGGCATGAAATATATTATCAACTGGAAATCACTTTGCAGCCATGTGCAACATAGGAGGGGCAGTATTTAAGGGAATATCTTCTTTTTAGTTCTAAGATTTTTTTAATGACTGGGAATCGTTTTCCTGAGTACTGTATTTGCTTGATTAGTAGCATATACTCTTCCGTACAAAACAGAGGTGGGTCAAAGGTTAAACTCAACCAATGACCCACCATCTAACAAATGCAGTGATTGGCTTATGTGCACTTTTAACCCTCTGAGCCTTGAAGGCAACTCCATGCACCATCAACAAAATAGTTCCATTTATAGTCCCACAGGAAATTGTTAAGAAAATTTTCAATTTTTTGAATCAAAAACTCGTTTGGTTCAAAATCAAGATTGCTTTCAGTGAAAATTACAGAAAATATGAACTTACACACACCACTGGTTAACGATATTCAACTTTAGTGACAATTGTAATCTCCGGGTGACAAGTTTATGGGTATGTCACAGTCAATATCATCACTGAACCACAAAATACCATGGACATTTTCTTTCTAGGTGTACAACATGAAAGGGAATTTCCAATTGGAAATCAATTAATGGTCTTATGCAATATAGGAATGCAGTTAGTTTGGGAGATGTTATTTAAAGCGCGGTAGTCGTTGCGCTGTGCATGTACAAGATATATGGGTCTCATATAAACAAAGATGGCGACTTTGACTGTTGCGCAGATCAACGAGTACGAACTGAGACGTTTCCAAGCTTCAAATAAGTGATTTTCATGTTATTGGAAGGTATCGAAGGAGTCACCGGCGGTAATCAGTGCAAGTCACGCCCAGGTCAAACCTCATACTTGTGATTTCCCCATTTGAAGAGCGCATTGGATTGTGGGAAAATCATTGTTTATCAACACAAATGTACCGCGCTTTAAGGGAACTTTTCTTTATACCGGTAGTTTTTTTTTATGACTGGGAAATAGTTAATCTGAGTACAGTATTTGCTCTATTAGCAGCATAGATACTTTCATAAAAAACAGAGATGTGTCAATGGTTCAATCTGATTAAGTTTGGGCTTTATTTTGTGAACAATCTTACCCCACTTTGAGTGGTACACAAAATAGGTGCTGGAAGGTTAATAGGGTAAATACAGTATTAAACCCATTGTTCCTGATAATCCAAAGTACACATCCTTGTAACCTAAATAACACAAATTCACAAACTGAGTAGATATAGCAAGGCACTGCTATTTATTAGCACTTAGTATATACACAGCAAAAAATGTACATGAAATTTTAACAACAAAACAACCATTTCATAACCCTTCACCAGCTCCACTGTGAAAAAAGAAAAAAATCAGGAAGGAGACATCAATCTTCTAATTGAAAATCCCCCCCCCCCCCAAAAAAAAAAACAAACAAAAAGAAAATGGTAAAATTATAATTTATAAATCAGTACATATAAATCCACAGCTTCTTGTAGAAAAAAAAGTTTTACGCTGAAAAGTTCAGCAGTAATATGAAGTAAAACGTGAGAACAGAAAACAATCGTGTTTATTGGGGTCTTTCCAAATCCATTGCAGGAACAGTTTTCGGTTTATGCAGAGTTTGTTTCGACGGGTTTAACTAATATATTACATAGCAAGTCCAGTGTCACTCTGATTGGCTGAATGCCAGATGGAATGTATTTCTTATCTGATCAACAGAAGGATATATCATATCAATGGTGGGTTTGGATACAGAATGATTCATGACAAACATACTGTTAATTCGTCTCCAGAAAAGTCTTCCTCCTAATAGTTTTTCGTAATATTAGTGGAAATGAATATGGGTAGAATAAAGTATCATCAAAAAAATCAAAACCATTATAGCACGAAAGAAAAGCAAGATTGTATTCTTTTAATGTCCACAATGGCGCAAATAATTTATGGATAATAAAGAAAAAACACAGTAAATATACAAGAAATGTTTATAGTCAGGGGAGACCTTTAAAAAAACTCTGTAAATACAAGATCACCTCAGTGTGAAAAGGAACACTGCTAAAACTGAGGTTCACACCATCAATCCCACAATGCAACAGAATCACATGGTCATAAAGAATTCATGAGCCACATTGCTGAAGCATTACGATGTTGAAATACATATTTCTTTGATTTGAAGTGAACAAACTGCTTTATCAAATGCCCATGTCATTGGCATATTAGAACTCATGGCTTTTCTAATACAAGAAATAAGGAATATCCAAATTCTGAAAAAATGGCAGTGAGTGGTGGTGCTATTAAGGCCAGACTTTTATTATCCCTTGTTTTGCGAACCCGCCGAATGAACAAGAGCCGAAAATGAAATAAAAATAAAATTTTATTTCAGCGTAATTTCTCGCGTCCGCCAACTTGTACCGGTAAGTGCAAAAAATTGCTAAAAAAAACTTATTTTTATCTTCATTTTTTTTCGCCCGCCGCATAATAAATCCAAGTTGCATTTTCGTGGGAGTGTCATGATCAAAGTACCGAAGTCTCGCGCAGATGAGAAACAAGGTTATACATGGAATAAAATTTCATTTCATCTCTCCGATCAATGATCTCACCCACAATTCTTTGAGAATCACACAAATCTAATGGGAAAAAAAAGCATAAATTTTTTTTTTTTCCGCCCTCCTCAAAAAAATTGCCTTATAAAAAACTCAAGCAACAAGGAATAAAAAAAGTCTGGCCTAACAGTTTCTGAAGTAAACTTCAAGTGTACCAATAGAGGGCGTGCTCTCTCTGCCAATGTATTGTTTTTGGTACAGCCAGACTGACTTGTCAGAGTGAGATTGCCCTCAATTGGGAAGCAGACAAATCAATGCTTGATAATGGGGCAGTATGGAATGGTGCGAGAGTAAAATAATAGACAAGAATCACAGGGAACGGAGAGCAGGGGGAATGAAGGAAACAGAGCTATTTGCAGCATCAATCTTTGAAGAAATTGACACAATGCAGAAGACTATGGGTGATGAATTGTTTGAAAGCGCTGAATGAAGTGATGTTGACATACAACATAGACAACAGATTGGGGAAAAAGTTGTGTTACATAACAAAAACTTTTTCCGCTTGATCTATATCAAATGCTTCCTTTGTTCTTGGACATGTGACCTTCCCATCGTTCTCTGATGCCATGGTTCGTAATGACTGGAAAGAGATAAGAGGAATCACCGTGATGTTGTTTGTTACATAAATGCATAAACAGTGTACAACCAGTAATCCTGGGGTGCAGACATTTCATGATGGCAACCAATCAAAACTTAATAAATATTAAATACTGAATCATATTATTTATCTCGGTGACAATAATTTAAGATGAGTAAATGGATATTATCGGTCCTTCATCCACTATTATTAGTAATATAATTGTAGAGATATTTAACCAATGAACCATCATTTGCTCAGTAGACTACAGGAAATTGCACAAGAATCAATTGTCTTTTTTGTATGCAGATGTTAGATCACACACTTACGAGATGCTTCATAAGGTCTAGGCATTGTGAAATTCACAAGATGCT
Organism: Saccoglossus kowalevskii; assembly: GCF_978046115.1. Classification (NCBI taxonomy): domain Eukaryota; kingdom Metazoa; phylum Hemichordata; class Enteropneusta; family Harrimaniidae; genus Saccoglossus; species Saccoglossus kowalevskii. The sequence goes on along the minus strand of NC_140650.1, from coordinate 9,287,388 downwards.
CCATGTAGCCTAGGCATTGTGACATTTACAAGATACGCCATGTAGCCTAGGCAGTGTTCCATATAGCCTAGTGCTGCATGTAGCCTAGGCAATGTGACATTTACAAAGTGCTGCATGTAGCCTAGGCATTGTGACATTTACAAGATACGCCATGTAGCCTAGGCAGTGTTCCATATAGCCTAGTGCTGCATGTAGCCTAGGCAATGTGACATTTACAAAGTGCTGCATGTAGCCTAGGCATTGTGACATTTACAAAGTGCTGCATGTAGCCTAGGCATTGTGACATTTACAAAGTGCTGCATGTAGCTTAGGCATTGTGACATTTACAAAGTGCTGCATGTAGCCTAGGCATTGTGACATTTACAAAGTGCTGCATGTAGCCTAGGCATTGTGACATTTACAAAGTGCTGCATGTAGCCTAGGCAATGTGACATTTACAAAGTGCTGCATGTAGCCTAGGCATTGTGACATTTACAAAGTGCTGCATGTAGCTTAGGCATTGTGACATTTACAAAGTGCTGCATGTAGCCTAGGCATTGTGACATTTACAAAGTGCTGCATGTAGCCTCGGCAATGTGTCATTTACAAAGTGTTCCATATAGCCTAGGCATTATGACATTTACAAAGTGCTGCATGTAGCCTAGGCATTGTGACATTTACAAAGTGCTGCATGTAGCCTAGGCATTGTGGCATTTACAAAGTGCTGCATGTAGCCTAGGCATTGTGACATTTACAAAGTGCTGCATGTAGCCTAGGCATTGTGACATTTACAAGATACTCCATATAGCCTAGGCATTGTGACATTTACAAAGTGCTGCATGTAGCCTAGGCAATGTGACAATAACAAAGTGCTGCATGTAGCCTAGGCATTGTGACATTTACAAAGTGCTGCATGTAGCTTAGGCATTGTGACATTTACAAAGTGCTGCATGTAGCCTAGGCATTGTGACATTTACAAAGTGCTGCATGTAGCCTCGGCAATGTGTCATTTACAAAGTGTTCCATATAGCCTAGGCATTATGACATTTACAAAGTGCTGCATGTAGCCTAGGCATTGTGACATTTACAAAGTGCTGCATGTAGCCTAGGCATTGTGGCATTTACAAAGTGCTGCATGTAGCCTAGGCATTGTGACATTTACAAAGTGCTGCATGTAGCCTAGGCATTGTGACATTTACAAGATACTCCATATAGCCTAGGCATTGTGACATTTACAAAGTGCTGCATGTAGTCTCGGCAATGTGACATTTACAAAGTGTTCCATATAGCCTAGGCATTGTGACATTTACAAAGTGCTGCATGTAGCCTAGGCATTGTGACATTTACAAAGTGCTGCATGTAGCCTAGGCATTGTGGCATTTACAAAGTGCTGCATGTAGCCTAGGCATTGTGACATTTACAAAGTGGTGCATGTAGCCTAGGCATTGTGACATTTACAAGATACTCCATATAGCCTAGGCATTGTGACATTTACAAAGTGTTCCATATAGCCTAGGCATTGTGACATTTACAAAGTGTTCCATATAGCCTAGGCATTGTGACATTTACAAGATACTCCATGTAGCCTAGGCATTGTGACATTTACAAGATACTCCATATAGCCTAGGCATTGTGACATTTACAAAGTGTTCCATATAGCCTAGGCATTGTGACAATTACAAGATACTCCATGTAGCCTAGGCATTGTGACATTTACAAAGTGCTGCATGTAGCCTAGGCATTGTGACATTTACAAGATACTACATATAGCCTAGGCATTGTGACATTTACAAAGTGTTCCATATAGCCTAGGCATTGTGACATTTACAAAGTGTTTCATATAGCCTAGGCATTGTGACATTTACAAAGTGTTCCATATAGCCTAGGCATTGTGACATTTGCAAAATGCTGCATGTAGCCTAGGCATTGTGACATTTGCAAAGTGCTGCATGTAGCCTAGGCATTGTGACATTTACAAAGTGCTGCATGTAGACTAGGCATTGTGACATTCACAAAGTGCTGCATGTAGCCTAGGCATTGTGACATTTACAAGATACTCCATATAGCCTAGGCATTGTTGTAGTAATTTGCATGTCAATAAGCTTTAATAGATGTGTATACAAAATTACAACTGCCCTGTATTTGACCATCTGGTTAGTTATGTAACTCTCTTTATATAAAGGCTGTACATTGACAATAAAGTTAGTCTGTATTGGTGATTGCTGAGTGCTTGTCTCTTTCTCTGGTCTGCAACCATGAAGTATTACATTGGCGACGAGGATTTGTGAACCTATTGTGCATAGAATTACTGTAATAGTCATGCTATGAACCAGAAAAGACCACACGGTGAGACATTTTGCAATAGAAAGGCCGTGCATAAAAAGTCATACTTGTCTCCTTATTTTGACACTGAATAGACCATCTGAATTTCATTATGGCAATGCAAGGCAGTTTCATGCTCGCTCAAATATTTCCCTTTGATGACTACGGTGACCCTAGCACCCTTGCATCACGATGGATCTCTCGATTTGAAAATAGCTGTGTCGCGTGGAAAATTGAAGACCCAGTACAAAAAAGGGCTATGCTATTAGACAGGGGAGGAGAAGACTTGTTTGAAGTCTCGGAAACACTGACTATGCCAACAGAACCAGAATATGATGACATTTACAAAAAGATTGTGAAAGCTTTAGAGGACTATTTCCACCCTAAGAAAAATACTGAGTATGAGATTTTTCAATTTCGGCGAACATTTCATTATGCCCACAAAACAATTGATCAGTTTGTTACACGTCTACGCAAACTTGTCAATAACTGTGGGATTGAAGACGTGACAGCGAAGGAAGCTGAAATCAAACATCAAATTATTCAAGGTGGGAAGAGTAACAGAATTCGCCGACGTGCCCTTCAGGAAGATATGGCCCTTGATAAAATAATAACGTTAGCCAGAACCCTTGAAATTTCCGAACGTGAAGCACATGGCATTGAAAATGTACGACATGACTCCGTGAATACCGTATCTCAAGATCAAGCCACTGTTTGCCGTGTACAGCATAACTGGCCCAACCAAAAGAATCACCGTTCTGACGCAAGGTCTACAAATTTGGAGCGTCGATGTTTCTACTGTGGGCGTAATTATCCACATGATGGCCATTGTCCAGCGAAGGGTAAGCAGTGCAATTATTGTCATGAACTCGGGCACTTTGCTGTTTGCTGTCCCAAATCACGAGTTTGCAAGAACAGAACTGAACTGATCGTAATTCGTTTAAGGTAAACAAACATAATTCAGAAATTAAGCACCTCCGTACAGATCAAAGTGTATCAGATAATTCTAGTGATGATGATTATTTGCTTAATGTCCATGATAAATATGGTGGGATGCTACCATTTATTAAGTTGAATGTGAATGATAATTCCCTTGAATTTATGTTGGACTCCGGTGCATCTTGTAATGTTTTAAACAGAAATGATTTCGAAATTATAAGTTAAACTGTAACCCTTGTGCCAACCAACAAAAATGTATTTACATATGAAAATCAACAGAAAGTAGATGTGCTAGGTACTGGTACTGTTAACGCTAATGTTGACTTGGGTGGGCGATTTGAAAATCTGAAATTCATGGTCGTTGATTCTGGGGACTCGTCTATTTTAGGATACCCTTCCGCAAGTCAACTTGGGTTTATACAGATCAATCCTAGCCACTCTAATACTGTATCATTTGTCGAAAAAAATATCTCCCCGAATTCCGAGCAAGGTTGTTCTCGCACATCTGTATTTCATAATATTGAATCTACATTGAATACTAATGATTTGAATATTCCAGGTGTTCCGGTCTCGGTGCAAGCAATTGTACAGAAATATACAAATGTTTTCACTGGGATGGGAAAATATTCTGCTAAGAGAATTAAATTACATGTGGACACAAATGTCAAGCCTGTAAGTCAAAATCATAGACGCATTCCATATCATTTACCAAAGAAAGTTGAAAGAGAACTGCGTTCTTTGGAAGAAGCGGATATTTTGGAAAAAGTGGATGGTCCAACGCCATGGGTAAGTCCCATTGTTGTCGTTCCAAAGCTTGATACTGATAATGTACGGATATGTGGAGACTACAGGGCTCCTAATTTGGCAATACAACGCGAAAGGCATGTGACATCCACTGTCCAAGAACTCCGAACAAAACTGAATGGATCTACTGTATTCAGCAAACTTGACGCTAATAAACACTATTTACAATTTGAATTGGACGAAGAGTCCAGGAATATCACTACAATTAGTACACATGTGGGTTTAAGACGTTATAAACGCCTCCCTTTCGGCATAAACGCAGCAGCAGAAATTTGTCAAAATGAAATGTCTATGGTTTTACAAGGCTTGACAGGGGTTCAAAGTATTTCCGATGATATTATTATTTATGGTGAAAACCAGGAGTTGCATGATAGGGCTCTAAATAATTGTTTGTCTAGATTGTCCGATAATGGACTAACGTTGGGTTTACCTAAATGCAAGTTTTCAGTCCCAGAGATAGTATTTTTTGGCTTCGTGTTCGACAAAAACGGCATGCGTTGTGATGATAATCGTATAAAATGTATTCGTGAGCTAAAACGACCAGAAAATGTTTCGGAGGTCAGATCGTTTCTGGGAATGTTGGGTCTCCCATCCATGATGGTGCCGCAATTTAGTACGTTGTCCGAACCAATTAGATCACTCGTGAAAATTGGGGTTCCATTTGTTTGGGGTAAAAGGCAAGAAGACTCGTTTATGGCCATTAAAAAGGCAATTTGTTCAGATATAACGCTTGGCTATTTTGATATAAACAAACTACACTGACTGTTGACGCAAGTCCGGTCGGCCTCGGTGCGATCTTGCGACAGGGAGATGCATTAATCAGCTGTGCGAGTAGAGCACTTTCCGAAACGGAAAGCCGATACAGTCAGATTGAACGAGAAGCCTTGGCAATCGTTTGGGGAATGGAACATCACTGATTATATCTCGATGGTTCACCCGAATTCACGATTGAAACTGATCATAAACCATTAATTAGGATATTTGCTCGAAAGGAATTGCATAAAATGTCAAGTCGAATAGAAAGATGGGTGACCAAGGCCCAAAGATTTAGATTTAAACTAATCCATCGTTCTGGAATAAATAATCCAAGCGATTATATATCGCGACACCCCCGTTCTCTTAACCATCATAGTGGAAAAAGAACGGATGAACACGTGTCTTTCATTTGTAAACATGCGTTGCCTTGTGCTGTAACAATGAAAGAAATTCAAATTGCGACTCAAAATGACAAAACTTTGATGTTTGTTATTCAATGTTTGCGGACCAATTGTTGGCATAAGGTACCACAACATGTTAATAGAGAATTCGTGAAAATATTCAAACTAATTCAGGACGAATTGTGCTTTACGAACGGTGTGCTACTGAGAGGGCCACGGATCGTGATACCCAAATCAATTCAAAGTCAAATTATTTCTATTGCTCACGAGGGTCATTTGGGTACCTCTAAAACCAAGGCATTGATGAGAGAAAAGGTATGGTTTCCTGCAATGGATTCTTCGGTTGACAAAACCATATCAGATTGTTATGCCTGTCAGGTTAACATTGATATGAAAACAAAAGAACCATTGAAACCATCACAATTACATACAGTTTGGTCTCGCGTTGCAACTGACATGTATGGCCCCTTGCCATCTGGCCAATATTTAGTTGTTGTAATGGACGAATATTCAAGGTTCCCGGAAATAGAAATAACAAACTCAACTAGCTCTAGTGCTGTGATACCCAAACTTGATCGTATATTCACTTCATTTGGATATCCATCAAATTTGAAAAGTGACAACGGTCCCCCATATAATTCAAATGAATTTCAATTTTATTTGAAAGATTCAGGTTTCCATCACCAGAAAATAACACCAGAATTTGCCCGTGCGAACGGACTAGCAGAGAACTTCATGAAAAATTTGGGAAAGGTAATCAGGTGCTCCTTAATTGAAAGAAAAAACTGGAAGGTAGAAATTCGCAAATTTTTAATGAATTATCGTGCAACTCCACATCCATCAACTGGCAAGAGTCCCGCCGAACTTTTATTCGGTCGTAAAATGAAAACAAAGATGCCATCTCTTGACTATAATGCTGCTGATTGTACGGTTAAAGATAGACATAACCAGAGTATGACTAGAAATAAACTCTACCATGATAGTCATGGCAGAATAAAAAGTAGACAGTTTGTGGAGGGGGAGAGAGTGTTGGTAAAAAATACAAAGCGTACAAAATTTGAACCAAGATATAGAAATGACTTGTTTAATGTTGTTAAATCGAAAGGAAGTATGATAACGGCAGAGAATAAACAAGGAAAAAGTATTACTCGTGACAAATCATTCTTTAAAGCTTTCAATGGCGCAGAGAGTAGAGAAATTGTATACGAATCTGAAAATGATATAGATCTCTCTATTTTTGAATGCCCTGACCAGAATGTTAAACCGAGAGTTCAGCACCAAGTGCAATTGCCAGATACTAACCAAAACCCAATTCGGAGATCTACTAGAATTAGAAAAACTAATATTAATCCAGATTTTCATTATTACTAACAATATTTACTATACTCTGTTTTTGTGAAAACAGATTATATATTTGTACATATAATTAAAACGAATACAAAAAAAAATTACAAAATGTGTATATTTAAAAACAGAATTTATAGAATTGTATTTGATTAACTTTTGATGTTGACTGATTTTCTTGTTTACTTGTCAGATGTTGTCTTTATTAAGGTGGAGAAAGATGTAGTAATTTGCATGTCAATAAACTTTAATAGATGTGTATACATAATAACAACTGCCCTGTATTTGACCATCTGGTTAGTTATGTAACTCTTTATATAAAGGCTGTACATTGACAATAAAGTTAGTCTGTAATTGTGATTGCTGAGTGCTTGTCTCTTTCTCTGGTCTGCAACCATGAAGTATTACAATTGTGACATTTACAAAGTGTTCCATATAGCCTAGGCATTGTGACATTTACAAAGTGCTGCATGTAGCCTAGGCATTGTGGCATTCACAAAGTGCTGCATGTAGCCTAGGCATTGTGACATTTACAAAGTGCTGCATGTAGCCTAGACACTGTGACATTTACAAGATACTCCATATAGCCTAGATATTGTGACATTTATAAAGTGTTCCATATAGCCTAGGCATTGTGACATTTACAAAGTGCTGCATGTAGCCTAGGCATTGTGACATTTACAAAGTGCTGCATGTAGCCTAGGCATTGTGACATTTACAAAGTGCTGCATGTAGCCTAGGCATTGTGACATTTACAAGATACTCCATATAGCCTAGATATTGTGACATTTACAAAGTGCTGCATGTAGCCTAGGCATTGTCACATTTACAAAGTGCTGCATGTAGCCTAGGCATTGTGACATTTAGGTGCTGACCACCATTCCCCACATCAGCATATACACTTACATTTTGTCCGTACACATATCCATTAGGTAGCATCATTGGTGGATTGTGTTCATTCATTATTTGTCCTGAGATAAAAACAAGTACAACATAATTGTGTTATTTAAAAAAAAAAATATTTATCAAAGAAAGAATTCAAATTAGAGAAAAAAGTCACCATATTGGCATCTACCCTTTGCATGTGCAGAGGAGCCCAGATGTTGGCGGCCATATTGGATTCTTTTTGAAAGTTTTTTGATGCAACATGCATACAATTTTGTGGTGGAGTCATGGCGATATCACATGGCAAGTGTTTTTATTAAATTATGCAAATGACATCCTCTTTACCGTGACAGTTCTCTGTGTCAAGACTGCCAATGTTATTTTGACAAAACGGACAAAATGCTTACCTGACATGAAGCAAACTAATCTAGACTGAGCACAGTGTGCAAATGGCAATGGTTTGGCTAATTCGTTTAAATTCTTATTGCAAACTGGACACTCTGCATTCTTACTATCATCACGGTAACAATGACTGAACACATATGTTAAGGAGAATGATTATGTGTGGTTGTTATGACAACAAGCTTGGTATGAATACAACATGCAATAGAAATCTGTACCTTAATTTATTAACACGTTGATAAATCTTTGCAAATACCAATAAAATAAATAGTATTCCCCAGAATCTCCTAATAATTTGCGATTACCATACTATTTTTTTCACGACATGCTACCAAATAAATATAAGATATGACTCGATCTTTTCCTCATAGGAACCAAAGTTAAATTGTTCATGCATAATTTTTTAGCGAAAAGTATTTATGTTTTTATGTGCATTTTGTAAACAACAACAATATAAAATAAAGCCATAATATAAATATGATGGAAATCTCAATATCAGTTTTAATACTCACGAATGACCTAAATATGTAACTATGATTAGCTTAAGAGCTGAACATGCCTTCAGTGACAGTAGTTGTGACTGTTCACTTCAAATCAAAGCATTTGCTTGTTGGAAAACGTTGAATTAATTCAATAATATTTATTTATGCTCAATTGGAATTCCAACATCCATTTTGAATTTTAAATGTTATATTTATAAAACCTTTACTGCGTTCACACCTTTTAGTTACGTACTGTATGATATTTATCATCACACATTTTCTTTGAGTTGCATGTAAAACCAAAATGCACTTTTTTCTAATTTATATTTCCAGCGAAAATAAATTCCAAACTAATTACACATAGATTGTGATAGCAAATATGTATAGCGGGTCTGCAAGAAAATGTAAATAAATTCACCCTTCAAATGAAGTAGGAGTAGATTATAATAATGGCTATATTGGTTTCATAAAACGGGTCATATAAGGTAGAATTTGCTCTATTAGCAGTGAATGTGCTTCTGTAAATGACAGTGGTGTGATCCAGAACACAATTCAACACAGCTGACTGACACTGGTCGGTGAGCATTCTAGAATTTACATACAAGTTATTTACATTTGAGTTTTCGGCATACGAGATCAAAGAACAATCAACAAATTAACTAATAAGGAATCTAATTAAATACGCACAATTTAACTAGTACCTAAATGCAATTTTGGGTTCCAAAAGAACAAATTTGATATGCAGTGAGGTAAGGTCTGGTAGAAGTTTTGGACACTCATGTGACAGGGACTATGTCATGAGTAAAGGATACGGTGTCTTCAAAGCAGCTAAACCAGACTCTAGAGTGACTGTAAATACAGAGTTGGAATTAAGCTGATGGAGTTTGAAATTGTCGGCTCTAAATTGTTCAACTAACATGTGCCACCGACTTGCATCTAAAAGTTCCTGTGAAAACAATTAAAACTTAACATGACATCATAATGCAATGTGCTAATTTATTCATAAATAATCATAAAGTTTGACACAGCAGGGTTGATTTTCTTTGGTCAAAGGGACTCAATGAAAAACCACTATGAAATAATGCAAGATATTGTTACCATATGTGTATATTGTCAGACTGTCACATTTTTTGTTAAATGTTCTCTAGGTAAGATATTTTCACTATTTTCGCAACAAACGATATATTGAAATGATATACAAATTAGTTCATGACTAACTGAATTGAATCAAATTACCAATACATACAAATGTTTCATTTTGTATATATCGTATGGTCGACCTTTAACCTTTCCAATTTTAATTGAGTTTTTCGCATGCAAAATGCATATTTTTTAGAATTTATGAACAAAGGCTCTGAAAACATTAATCAATGTTAGATTCAAATTAACAATAAAAACTACATTTGAAAGAAAGTAGTAAAAAAAGGGTATACTAATTTTAGATATCAGTAAAGTTAGCATCATATTCAGATTCAAATATGAATTCTTGCAATGAACTGTGTATGTAAAGTATATAATAATATGACAAGCCTCACAAAAGTTGATCAACAGAATACGTACCCTATAAGAACCTATTGTAGTATCGGAAGGATAAGCAAGGAGGCCCATGACTTTCTGTACTTCAGGTAGCTGCTGCTGTTCTAAACTAGAAAAGAACCGCCGAGCATGGCGAATTGCCTCCATGCGTTTATTGAAACGTATATGTTCTATAAATTCTTGAGTACGTAAATTGAACTCTAAAGAACTCTGCAAAGAAAACGATGAAAAAAAAAGAAGAGCTGAATTATTATCAAGTATTATAAATTATAGATTATCTTGTTCATGTTGTGCACAGAATAAGGTTTTTGTTATAAACCTAGACTTAATTAAAGCACGGTGGTCGTCGCGCAGCATGTGATCAAATTTCATGTAAATAAACAATGTATTTTACATGCGTTGTATACGTCGCTATGAGTCCCATATCAAACAGGACGCGGCACGACAACCACCGCCCTTTAATCTCAGATTTTTGGCATTCGTGTATTCCATTTTTGATCACATTGTTTTAAAATGGTTAGGTGAGTTACTTTGCAAGTTATAATAGTTGCTTGTGTCTAAATCACTTGTGATTCATCCTCTCAACACTCAAGTGCATACAGCACTTGTATATAAAAACAAAAACAATTGTTCCATAGCAGAGATGACAGTCAATTGGCCAGTACCTTGGTGTCACACACACACACAAGTAACAACTCACATAGCAAGTAAATAAAGCACCCTTAAATTAAAAACATAAGTATTAAGTGCAACTATTACAACCATGTAAATTGAGAACCTAGATTAAATAACAAATGTATGGCTGAATATCTTTTCTTTGAATGGCAGAAGTGAGTATGAAAGTCCTGAAACAATGCAATAATATATTATCTAAGTTTTTTGTACAGAAAATACAGGCTAAAAAAGTCAACATAATAACATAAAAAAATTAATTAATATTCATGTTCCTCAAATAATATTACATGTACTGTATTAATCTCAATATTTCGCATAATAATATAACTTCAATTGTATAAAAGTACAAAAATAAAACTGTGTCACCAAATAATTTTGCAATTTTTCCTGGGACGAAAAGCAAACCCATTTTTTTTTTTCTGGCTTTAAGTGACTAATCAAAGCAAATTTAAAATAAACCTGTTCCCACTGACACTCCTCTATGAGTTTTTGTCCTGCAAGCATTGAAATGTTTGAAATTACACAGAAATCTACGCTGACTCAAGCTTTGTCTGACAGCGGTGATAAACGACAAGGGAAGGAGTTCATTACAGAACTCATTATACTAATCCAGAGAGTTTTCCTCCGCTTGACTTGCCATAAATGAATTAAAATTCTCATCAAATACAGCATTTATCTGCATGAGATATGAGCTAAAAGAAATTGCATTTGTTGACTTTTTGATAGAATTATCATGATATATTATTACCGGTAGTGTACATGTGATGGCGCCCTCAACAGTTGGAAAATGGACATTTTATTTACACTTCGCATTTTGATAGAAGTTAAAGCGGGAGGGTCGTCACCTACGCACGTGCGGGAATTGAGTCCCAAGCGACAATAACAGCACACGCAAAGGCTCATGGGTAGACGCTTGTTTGTAAACATTGAGACGCTATGGCCATCTGACACATGCGCAGGTGATGACTCCCCCGCTTTAACAATACTACTAAATACTTTAAGTACATGAATTTTAATTGAGATCAAACTGATAAAACGACGATAGATAGTTATCAAAACCATTATACAATATTATTTCAAAAACAACTGTTGGTAAACTTGGTAATTATTCAAAATATGGGGAGTTTCAGACATTGGTTTTCATTTGTAGATTTGAAGATAGATGATGATAAGGAGCTACGTGATCTGGGTCAGGACAGGAGTGGTTGATGTGTTAGACCAGTGTTGTCGTAATTTATGGCTATGTTCATCTTGTAGTAGAAAGTTGTTGTTTCGCTGATCTACACGAGAAACATGTCAAGTTGGAGGAAAAATCATGATATTGAAAAAGAAGCTGTCCAACCAGTGCTACTGTTATTTATTTATTTATTTATATATTCATCTGGTATTCAGTGTTAAAGATTATTGAAAAATGAAAAACTTAAGAATCTTTGTTCCCCTGGCACCTTATTACCGGTACTCAATATTACCCCGAAAAGTCAACCAATACCGTAGGTCATATCTGAGACAAAAAAAAAGCTAGTAGAAATATGAATAATTAAAGCCCAGCTGACGCCAACAGATTTGGATCTCAGAAACGCATGATTTGCACAATATTTTTTTCTTTCAATCTGTTGAGCCAGGATTATGAGTATTAACTAATCTATTTGTAATCTTGCATGAGATGACTGAATATAGCTAAAAGTCACATGGTGTCCACCGACATATGCTCTGGAGGAGAAAATGTCTTCCAGGGTTAGACAATGTAATCTACAACAAGTTTATGAGAGAATATATTGTGATTCGTGTTCCATCTAATGAACCAACATGTACTTCAATTTTTGTAGTAGGTCTGTGAGCAATGTATCCCATAAGGATGTCTATACGGAAGCAGGACTGATGATTTCAGGTGAAGTTATTTTCATACCAACCTGTCTCCACACAACTGTAAAACTATTTATTTTCACTGGCATTTAATTTCACTATTTTGATATTTCGAGCAAATATGGCAAAGAAACAATAAATTCTATTGTTATTTTTCATATTCATGTGAATTTAATTTAGCAGATTTTACTTATTAGCAAAGATAATGAAATTAGGACCCAGTGAATAATTAATGCAGGATAATCCCATGATGCATTGCATATGTGCTCAGTAGATGCCAAATGTGAATTCCTCTCCCATGATGCATTGCATATATGCTCAGTAGATACCAAATGTGAATTCCTCTTCCATGATGCATTGCATATATGTTCAGTAGATGCCAAATGTGAACTCCTCTCCCATGATGCATTGCATATATGCTCAGTAGATACCAAATGTGATTTCCTTTCCCATGATGCATTGCATATATGCTCAGTAGATGCCAAATGTGAATTCCTCTCCCATGATGCATTGCATATGTGTTCAGTAGATACCAAATGTGAATTCCTCTCCCATGATGCATTGCATATGTGCTCAGTAGATGTCAAATGTGAATTCCTCTCCCATGATGCATTGCATATGTGCTCAGTAGATGCCAAATGTGAATTCCTCTTCCATGATGCATTGCATATATGCTCAGTAGATGTCAAATGTGAATTACTCTCCCATGATGCATTGCATATGTGCTCAGTATATGCCAAATGTGAATTCCTCTCCCATGATGCATTGCATATGTGCTCAGTAGATACCAAATGTGAATTTCTCTCCCACGATGCATTGCATATGTGCTCAGTAGATGCCAAATGTGAATTCCTCTACCGCAATGCATTGCATATATGCTCAGTAGATGTCAAATGTGAATTACTCTCCCATGATGCATTGCATATGTGCTCAGTATATGCCAAATGTGAATTCCTCTCCCATGATGCATTGCATATGTGCTCAGTAGATACCAAATGTGAATTTCTCTCCCACGATGCATTGCATATATGCTCAGTAGATGCCAAATGTGAATTCCTCTCCCACGATGCATTGCATATATGCTCAGTAGATGTCAAATGTGAATTCCCCTCCCATGATGCATTGCACATGTGCTCAGTAGATGCCAAATGTGAATTCCTCTCCCATGATGCATTGCATATATGCTCAGTAGATGCCAAATGTGAATTCTATGCATATGTGCTCAGTAGATGCCAAATGTGAATTCCTCTCCCACGATGCATTGCATATATGCTCAGTATATACCAAATGTGAATTCCTCTCCCACAATGCATTGCATATATGCTCAGTATATACCAAATGTGAATTCCTCTCCCATGATGCATTGCATATATGCTCAGTAGATGCCAAATGTGAATTCCTCTCCCATGATGCATTGCATATATGCTCAGTAGATGTCAAGTTTGAATTTGGCTGAAACTTATTTGAATCATTTACTTTCTTACTCAATGATTTTGGTGTTTTATCATCAAACAAGCACGCATGAAGCATAGGCCTGGCAGGCAGAGATAATCGACCTATACAGAAACACTGATTTGACAATACGTCTGCCTCAACTGTTTGGTTGAATCTATCACCCATGTTCATCTTAGTTTAACAACTGATTGTTAGGCTAATTATTATTATTTGAATGTTGGATTTACTGAGGATGGCAGAAGATAAACTAAATACAGTAATTACTCGCCACAGGCAATAATCATCCTTCTAATTCATTGTAACCCGGAAATGTGTTTTGATTGAGACGGGAGAGCAGATAACCCAGTTCGAATTCCATGTGAATGCTGGTCATAATGTGAATGCTTGGTTGACGGGTATGTGATTCAGAGCACATATGAATGAATGAATGAATTATTGAACAAAAACTATTTTGTGTTGTTGTTTAAAACAGTACTGAATACTTCAAGGCCATAATTACAAATAAATATTGTTATCATATACATAATTTGAATAACATAATTTTTTATAAAGTTTTTACTGAAATACGGTATACCAATACAGGTGTATGGGCACAAAATATACCAATACATAGGTGTAGAAGCACAAATGTACAAATATACAGGTGCAGGGGCACAAATGTACAAATACACAGATGCAGGGGCACAAATGTACCAATACATAGGTGTAGAAGCACAAATGTACAAATACACAGGTGCAGGGGCACAAATGTACAAATACACAGGTGTAGAAGCACAAATGTACAAATACACAGGTGCAGGGGCACAGGGGCACAAATGTACCAATACACAGGTGCAGGGGCACAAATGTACCAATACACAGGTGCATGGGCACAAATGTACCAATACACAGGTGCATGGGCACAAATGTACCAATACACAGGTGCAGGGGCACAAATGTATCAATACACAGGTGCAGGGGCACAAATGTACCAAAACACAGATGCAGGGGCACAAATGTACCAATACACAGGTGCAGAGGCACAAATGTACAAATACACAGGTGCAGGGGCACAAATGTACCAATACACAGGTGCAGGGGCACAAATGTACCAATACACAGGTGCAGGGGCACAAATGTACCAATACACAGGTGCAGGGGCACAAATGTACCAATACACAGGTGCAGGGGCACAAATGTACCAATACACAGGTGCAGGGGCACAAATGTACAAATACACAGGTGCAGGGGCACAAATGTACCAATACACAGGTGCAGGGGCACAAATGTACCAAAACACAGGCGTAGAGACACTGAATGAAATTTAATAATTGTTTTCTTACACAATTACCAATTGTTAAAGAGCCAAATATCAGTTGCTTTTTAATGAAGTACTTCAATCAATCAAATCACCCATAAAACAAATTATCAAACTATGGTGCATGAAAACGTCAAAATCAAAATACAACATAGACTAAGTGAATACAAAAACCAGTATCACAGGATGATTGCCTTGTGATAAGTTCACATGACCAGTGTTACAAAAAACATTGTGTAATATTAATTCCACTACCACTACAAACTTACCTTGATTTTTCTAAGTTTTGATTTGTTATCATGACACCAAGCGAGGCAAGTGGAAGTTTCTCTACGAAGTAACGACTCTTCTACATCCTTTGAAATCATAAATAACTCTATATTGGTCAAATCCTATGAAGGAAAGAAACAATAGAAGTTGCAAAAATAATTGCTCGATGTAAAAAGTCATGACATAGTCCCTGTACGTTTTCTATGGAAGTATATTAGAGGGGTGCATGTATACACATGTCCTATGACAGATGTTAACTATCTAGGTGATTGCAATCATTTGAAATGTAGCACCACATATGAACACAATCCATCCAGGAATGCCTGAAATGTATTTTTACAAAGCCTTGATCTTGGTGCATTTTTACTACAAATGTTACGAGTCGGGAATCTTGCAATAAATGCCAGTCAATATGTATATAACCTATGCGTGTAGTCAGATTCGTCAGATAGTATCAAAAATTTATTCTATGATTGTGTCAAGTTTCAACATGATTAGTCAAGGCATGTCAGTAATAAGGCTTCCAAACAGCATTTAATATAACAACATAGTTGAACTCTGGTGACCTTGCCCTTTGTTATATAATATAATTCCCTTTATCATAGTTTGTTTCAATATAAATATGCATTGTCATAATTAATTTTGAATACAAACAAGTTTTGGGGTTGAAACAACAGTGGGGAATCAGTCTACCGAATGTCCTTAAAAGATGTAAATATCTTACAAAAACATTGGTGCCTTATTTGTTTCATTATTTTAAGGGACATCATTTTCAGCTTTATTCAAAGTAATTCAGATATTTTAGAATAAAAACAAATGTCTCATTGCAAAAAAAAGTGCTGCATTTAGATGTGAATAGATTCATAAAACATGCAAGATAACAGAAAATTTTAGCTGGCTTTAGTCCAAGTATTTTGTACAGGTGTCTGTCAAAAATTAATGATTCACTGAGACAAATATGAACTGCCTCATTGTGTGACTACTGTATTATATGAAAAGTAAAAAAAAACACCCTTTATGAACAGCTATCATGTTGCAAGCTCTGCTTTGTATGCAAATCAACTTAAAGTGCCTGTGCAATGCCCACCCTCACGTTTCCCATTTTAGATCTGTGTCCCACTGAAATGGGCAGGTATTGATTTTTTTGCTGAAAATGATTACTCGTATCCAAGTAAATTTGGGATACTTCTCGTGTTGTAGCCACGCCCACCTATCCTGAAACGGTCGACTGTTTCCGGATTTCCGACTTTCGCCGAAAGTGCGCCACCAAATGCCAAAATGTGAGAGGAAGTCATACCCCTGAGCTGTAATACCACTGGTCATTCAGTATACTTTTAAACGATATACATTTTTCAGTCAGCGTTTTTTTTTTCTTTCTTTTTTTGTCTATTTTCTTTTTTTTTGAGAAAGAGTTTTTAGATGTTGTGTTGTGGGCAGTTGCAGTGAAACGTATAGTCATTGTGTAAGTATTCACACGTTTCTAATCGATCCGAAAGTGCGACATCAGTGGACGAAAGCCACTTAACCTCAGATTCCTTTTTTTTTTGGAAAAACTGTTCTTGTCCATGAAAAAAACAACTAGGTTTAAAGAGAAACGCCGACAACATAAACCTGGCGCAACACTTTTGAAAGAAATAGATTGCGGACCATGATCACCGAGGCGGATTTCAGAAGAGAGAGGGACGTCCGGCAAGTGTTTCAAATGAGTTGACTTTTTTGCGATCCCGATTATCGTTTTATAGAGACCATTTAGTTCCTGTTAAGTAAAAGATAGCAATAATTTTGACAGTGACACGAAAACGAAGCGTCGGACAAACAGGAAATTACACAGCCTTTACACACTGCTAATTGTTTTCATTTTTGAAGGCTAAAAGTTTCTGAATTGTTTGGTGATTGGTGTTGAATGTCGAATTCACACCTCTGTTCTTTTTTTACCTCCATGCTTGCAGCTTGATCTGCGTAATAATTTATGAAATAAGAATCCGGGCTTGGTCAATGTGTTTCCACCAAATAAAGTTTTAATATGATGTTATAATTATGACAATCACGCCATGGATCACGCTAACTCGAATCCACTCTGAATTTATCTGTACGTGTGTCGATCTCGATTATTTTTGTTATCCAATTAAACGCCGCTTTTACAGACTGTAACGCACTTGCCCTCGTCGTGACCCGACGCGTTCACCTATTTCAACAAAATTTCAATTTATTTCCACGCGGCTGTCATTTATTTAATAACTGTGATTTGTCGTTTTTTTTAATTATTTTATAGTGATCACTATAGTCTAATGTTTAGAATGTCAAAATATGTTCTCTTTTATTTTAATTTTAAAAGTTTTACTCAGACGATCGATGAAAAAGAACAGTGTAGTGACGTGCCTAGTGACCTGCTAAATAACGAGATAATTCCGACGTCAAATTCTCTTTTGTCCAGCGACAGTGTATAAACGTGCGCCGGTGTCGGTGACGATCACGGTGATCAGCTACACCAGCACGGACATATTTCGCATCTAACTCAACCCCATGCAACAAAAATTGATACTATGTGTTCATTATGGTCCATTCCTCCTCGACGAACAAGTACATAAGTGAAAATTTAGTCAAAGACGAGAAAACTGCACAAGAAATTTGCCTTATTTACACGTATCGGCAATGCAAGCTGCCATGCGACTTCCCCTTCTGACGTCACAAGAGGAATTTCTGTATGCAAATAAGAAGCTAATGAGTAGCCTCGTTTTAAAATAACACAAAAATAAAGTTGCCGTAGATTGAGTTTAAAACACATTTTTTCACATAAAAAAATAATTCATGCTTAGAAACATAAAAATTAATAATATTTATGTATCAATGGACAATTTTAGGCGTGAAAATAGCAGCAATTTCACAGGCACTATAAATAGTTAGTTGGTGTCCAGTGGAGGGAGAAGTCAACAGACAATAGTGAAGTGCGTTTTTAAACTAGTATTATAAAAACTCTATCATTCTGTTCTAATAGCTGAAACATATCCCTGCGAGTTTTCATTTGTCGAATGAACTGTTTGTCAAATACAGAATACATGTATTTTAGAATAATTTTCTTTTTAAAATGTGGATGAAATGTTTTGCTTTTAATGTATTTTTTATGTATTGTTTTTAAATTTGATAACTTTGAATTAAACAGATTTTCTATTAGCTCCAGATCTTGATCAAAGTTAGGCACCCAGTTCATAGGAGTGCTTATATTGATTTTCTGACATCTTGTTTTCTGTAAAGATTTTATTGGTAGGTTTGCAAATGTGTATCAGACTGTGCAATCTCTCCATGAGTTGGTTTGGAAACCCAGTATGGGATTCTGAGATACATTACCAGGGATATTATTACAAGATAAATCATTTGCTTCATTGAACACATACAACAATGCATATTTCCACTGAGATCAGTGACCTTTGATGTGTATCTCCAGTGATCGGTCAAGTAGAAACAGTCAAAATATTTTATCAGATTTTCTCAATTTTTGCATGATATTTTCATACAGGACATCTGTTGTTCAAACTCAGGAAAGATTATGCACACAATAACAATTATTAACGACGACGACGACAACAACAACAACGACGGACAAAATTTTTCCCTTAATATACCTTTCCCTTCCATCTTTGATGGTACGGGCAAGGTAAAAATGGCCGCCCTTTGAACAAAATCTCTCCATCCATGACCAACATCTGGTTCTGGAATGGTAGAGAATTCTTGATTTTCATCATGATAATGTACACAACAAATGCATATGCATATGTGTCATGAAGTTTGAATGAAATTGTTTCTAAGGTAAGCCTGAGATACATGTGCTGTCAAACACACAAAAAGATGCACAGAAGTGAATCTACAAGTCCACACTTTCAAACTGAAAAGCATGTTCCTCTCCAGATCTTTGATTTATTTTGTTGAAGAAATATCCATGCTTGAAGAATCATTATTGATCTAGCATTGAAATAACAGAACTATGACATGATTCAACCAGTCTACCACCAATGTGCTCATCTCTTACCTCAATATCACTGTGCCTTGCTAACTTCAGAGCAGAGTCGTAAAAACCAGCTCGTAGGAAGTATTCCACTAACATCCGATCCAATCTTTTTTTCTTCCACTGAGCTACAATGGCCGGATTACAACTATCATAATCTTTTAGATGTTCCACTCGTCTTTTGCATACTTTAACGCTGTCTTCCTCCTGACTTATACTCTCCTCAGCCTGGTAAATAATAAAACAACAATTGTTATTACAACATGTTATGTTCTGATCTTTGTGTGTATAAGTGTCTACATTAACCTGGTGACTGCGTGCAATTCAGCACCAAGGCCATACATCCTGGCTCTTTAAGGTCATACATCCTGGTTCTTTGTATGAACCAAATAAAGGCCATACATCCTGGTTTTTTGTATGAACCTAATAAAGGTCATACATTTTGGTTCTTTGTATGAACCCAAATAAAGGTCATACATCTTGGTTTTTTGTATGAACCCAATAAAGGTCATACATCCTGGTTCTTTGTATGAACCCAATAAAGGTCATACATCCTGGTTCTTTGTATGAACCCCTTAAAGGTCACACA
This sequence comes from Saccoglossus kowalevskii, assembly GCF_978046115.1. Lineage (NCBI taxonomy): Eukaryota > Metazoa > Hemichordata > Enteropneusta > Harrimaniidae > Saccoglossus > Saccoglossus kowalevskii. Next base: position 9,267,389 of record NC_140650.1, on the reverse strand, counting down.
TCCTGCATTTCTCTTTGAAGACAAATTCCTTACCTGAGATACTATGCAGGCAGTTGTCATTGATATTACTTGATTTGTTTTCACTGCCAGGGAATTTAATTTTTTTTAAAGAATCTCTTACTAATCACTAAAAACTCAAGACACATTTTTCACTGCTGCAATCACTTGTCTCAAAATTAAAGCCGATTACAGAATACAGATGTATGGTTGAAGAAGGAAAGTCGTCTACCGGTAATTTATTATATATAGCCAGCAATAAATACCAGTGAATAAAGCCATATGGCTAAAGATTGGGGATAACAGCTGATGTTTAGATTGACCCAAATTAAAATACCACAGTCATGTGAACTGCTGTATATGTGATCAGTATATGTGCATCACTACTTTGCAAATATGTGACACATCATTCCCAAAAATAGCTAGAAACATAAAATATGTTAAAATGATGTGTTAGATAAAAAATATAATATTTAAAAAATAGATATCTGGTACTTTCGAGATGATTTCATTTTCAAGAGTCCTATAGGATCTTATCCTTTAGAAACCTACCTACAATGTAACTGACCTTTCAGGGACAAATAAAGTCTCTTAACTAAGTGAATTCATATTCCGCAGTTAATTTCTCATAACTCATCCACAATCTCAACATATTATGGTGTATATATTGTCAGAAGATGGTATCTCATAGATTTGCAAAGTAGGAATGCAATTTTAACAAGTGAGGTAATCTAGCTAACCAGCTACACTAATTAGATTTATCGTTGCTGTGCAAACACCCATCCGTCTGTGCTATCTTCAACGTTTCTAGAATTAATGCTGGTATGTGCAATTACTATATAATAGCATAGTGACCAACGTGACTAGAAAATGTTGTGATACAGTACTCATTTCGACCAACCCCACCCCACGCCCACTTCCGCTTTTCAAACGTTTTTTATTTATTTTTTGCTCGCTTTTGCGTCAGCTTGTTTAATTCGAGCAAACAATTTCCGGTTTATTTTTGACAGCGCAAACACAGAAATACCACCGCCCGCTCGCATTTGAAATTCATGCTACCCAAAAAATTCGGAGGCTCACATTGACTTATAATTGTCTTTCTGGTTTTCATAGATGTTGAATAGCCGTCATAAGTTTAAATACTTTTTGTTTAACTGTCTATAATTATATGCACGCAATCTGACCCATTGACCTAGGTTTGGCTGGGATTCAATATTTTATTTTAAACAACATTCTGACATGACGCACTGCTACAAAATCTAATTCAACACAAGTACGACATGGTTGTCTGGGTTTCCTTTCCTGAATTTTGTTTACGATTTGTATAGTTATTGTTGTTTTCCCCCAAGACAAAGACAAGCTGAAGGACCACAAAGCTAAATGGTAGTTCCATGCATGGGCTGAGTGAAAGAAAATATTTCCAAGCCTAAAATAAAACCTAGCCCTAACCTCTTTGTGTATTTGTCAATTTTGCATATGTTTGGTATGACAGTATTATTGTAAATATCTAGAAAAATCTTGTCTTTCATTAATAATTTTGATTGTTTGGAATGTCTATTGACTGTGTTCCAATAATTTGCTAGAGTTGTTCCGGTGAAATAGTCACCTTAAAATCGATGCAATTTCAACTAGTCATTTCTTACCTTGAAATAAAAAAAATAAAAATTCAAAGAGCATTGGGGAATATATTAATAACCATTCTAGCTTAATTTTATTTGAATCCATAAAATTCACAAGTTTTTCGACACTTGCGATAAAAATGGTTGAAAATGTGGATGGTTCTCTTGTACTATCGTACTGTCTGAGTGCATAGTTTGAGGTATCCTTGTAATAACCTATTATTATACATCTTTTCCTTCCAAGGATACATCATGGGAATGCCGAAATCCAAAAAGTTTAGAACAGAATCAGCATACTTCTTTGTGTGAGGTCCGGTCAAAACCTGATGGCAACCATATTTGTTTTTATTATTAGAGAACGCTTACACACCACGTAATCATTCCATATTTGGAATTTGCATTTCCTTATATGGTAGGATGAAAATACCCCATAAAATACCGCAAAATTATGGCACGCTGTAACTTATGGCATTACAGTGACAGATGTATAATGATATTTAATACTAGTTGTATCTTCACACTTTACTATCAAAACAACCATTTCAACTACTCGTGTGCCAGTGATCAGTGTTTGGGCGAGCAGTCGGTGTTTTCAATGAGCGAGTGGAAAAAAGGCGATTAAAATGTGGTCAGTTTCCAGTCGGACAAGACCGCATGGTCAGAAATTAGGCGATAAGCAGTCGATTAAAAAGCGGTAAAAGTGGAAGGTTGGGCGAAATGAATACTGTATGTAGAGGATAAAGCCAGATTACGAGAAATCTTTTTGTGTTAACGTTCGACTCAAGATAAAATGTTAAGACTGCAGGACAAGACATTTTATCATTGGAAGGGGAAGGGGGACTTCATACCCTAGAAGTAGGAGAGCTTCATCTAGCTTATCTGCCCACTAAAAATCTAAGGAAAAGTATTTGGTGAAAATGTTCAGACTTTTGAAGAAATTCTGATGGAAAAAAAGACAATGTCCTATTTTCAAATGGAATATGCCATAAAAGTCCTTAAACATTTGTTTTGTATTCTCGGGTGGACATCCGGGTATTTTTACTACCTGGCAACCATCACCAGTGTAAACAAAAGCTGAAAACTCCATGGACACGTTACTTTGGGCTAGTTGTCGAGACTCGCCTGAACATCACAGAACATTACTACACCTACATGTGCAACATATATTAATTTGGTTGCTCAGGATTTGGGCAGTTTTCTCAACTTTAGATGTTTTCACTGGCTCCACGACATTGTTTTGCGGTGCGCGTCCAAGCAACATAGAACGTTCTGTGACGTGGCTTCACCCCTGAGATTTGCATGAATGCAAGACATGTGTTCGTAATTTGTGGTCATTGTTCTCATACAATGTGCATATTGAAATTGAGTCAGGTATCAGTAAAATCTGCATAATGACAACTTTTTAGAATCTAAAACGAAAATCATACAATGAAATATCCATGAAGTTTCAGATAGCTCAATGAGCAATGTGTCTTTTAGAACATTATGTGAGCTCTGAGTCTTTGATGTCATGTGATCTGTATACAAATCCTACAACAGGACATTTACTGTATTATACATATAAAGTCCAACAATGGAACACTCTGAGTGGTCAAGAAGCACTAGGTGCGTTTTGCCAATGTTTTTTTCATCCAGTCGAGAGTTGGACAGGTCATTACTTTAACCTTCTGAATGCTTAAGACAACTTTCAGTATTTTTCACACAAAAAAAAACATAAATTTTTCTAAATTTTTTGATCAAAACATGTAGCCAATGATAAATTTTGCCCAAAATTAACAAAGAAATGATAAAAAAATACATATAAATACGCAAAATGTTGACTGTTGGATGGAGTAGGTGAGCATGAACTAATTTTGAAAGAACCTACAAGTTGCTGACCTAATCTACTGTGTACTAGAAACACTCTACTATCTAGGGCAGGAGCTTTTCTTGGCTGACTCTGCACTAAATTGTAACATACGTGCTGTCAAAATGAAGCTGGCTTGAAGCTAGCACGGAGGAGAAATTATGCGAAGACAATGATCTAGTTTTTGTCCAGTATGCATGTGTGTGTTGATAATGTTACATGCCATACCTTTCTTTTAAGTACTGTCAATTTGTCCACCACTGAGTCAAGTAAACTGGCAACTGTACCAACTGTAACAGGTTTATTTTCAAGGCATTTTTCTAACTCGTTAGTAACGTGTAGTACATGCGAGACTTCACGATCGATATTCTTCTGGGCATTGCGAAACTTCTTATTTAGTATTTCATACGGCACCTATGACAGAAAGAAATGTATAGTTAGCCTCCATCTTACAAGTATTTGAGATTCTAGACATGATAAGTGGGGTGGGGGTGGATGGGTGGGAGGCTTTACAAACAAGTAAGGCAAAATTAGTTGAATGTCAAATTGGTTGAAATTATGTTACCGTTAACCACTAACGGGTGTGTGTGTGTGTTAATGTGGGAGAGATTAATATCATGAAGCAGTAGGTTACACTCAGGGAATGACAAAATCAATATTGAAAGATGAGGTTGTTATGCCTTTATTGTGATTATACTGTAATCAACAGGCTTTAAGCTATGAGAGAGAACTTGTTTTACATAGTGTTTTCACCTGAGCACACAAGTTACAATTACAAGAGCATTTATTTTTTCTGGCAAAATACTCAATAGAAGCAAAATGCAAAAAATATTCATTAAAAATGAAATTTTAATTGTAAAATACTTTATTTTAGTTGGAATTAATTTTTGGTGAAAAGATTTTTTGGCTGTTTTTGTATGGAATTTATTTTCACTGATTTTTGGCAAGTTGAATGTAAAATATAAGAAAACAAGTCATTGTCAATGACACGTCCCCGTTCCGTTCATATTTGAGTGACATATACATTCAAAGCAGATCATGACCGAAATGCACCTGCATATGTACAACACATTGTGCTAAATCTGAACAAAATCCATCCATGCATGACTGAGATCCGGTTCTGGAATTGTGAAAATATGTGATTTTGATGCATTTTCGGCCTTAAAATGGCCATCATTCCGCTATTGTTAAGCAGATCATGAAACAAATGCACATATCTATTTGTGACATGATGTACCATGTGTGTGTGAAGTTTGAACTTGATCAATCCAGACATGTCTTGGATACGGATCCAGAACTGAATTCTTTAACAAAATGGCCGCCAGTCGGCCATTTCGAATTTGATCCGAAAAAAAAAAAAGACGTGCATCAAGGTCCTATTATGTTTAATGTATGTACCAAATTTGAACAAAATCCATCCATGCATAACTGAGATACGGGTCCGGAATGGTGAAAATGTGCGATTTCAATGCATTTTCGGCCTTAAAGCGGCCCCCATTTGGCTATCGTTAATGAGATCATGAAACAAATGCACATACATATTTGTGACATGATGTACCTTGTGTGTGTGAAGTTTGAACTTGATCAATCCAGACATGTCTCGGATACGGATCCAGAACTGAATTCTTTAAAACAAAATGGCCGCCAGTCGGCTATTTCGAACTTGATCCGAAAAAAAAATGACGTGCATCAAGGTCCTATTATGTTTAATGTATGTACCAAATTTGAATGAAATCCGTCCATGCATAACTGAGATCCGGGTCCGGAATGGTGAAAATGTGCGATTTCAATGCATTTTCGGCCTTAAAGCGACCGCCATTTGGCTATCGTTAATGAGATCATGAAACAAATGCACATACATATTTGTGACATGATGTACCTTGTGTGTGTGAAGTTTGAACTCGATCAATCCAAGCATGTCTCAGATACGGATCCAGAACTGAATTCTTTAAAACAAAATGGCCGCCAGTCGGCCATTTCGAACCAGATCCAAAAAAAAAAATGACGTGCATCAAGGTCCTATTATGTTTAATGTATGTACCAAATTTGAATGAAATCCGTCCATGCATAACTGAGATCCGGGTCCGGAATGGTGAAAATGTGCGATTTTGATGCATTTTCGGCCTTAAAATGGCCGCTATTCGGCTATCGTTAATGAGATCATGAAACAAATGCACATACATATTTGTCACATGATGTACCTTGTGTGTGTGAAGTTTGAACTTGATCAATCCAGACATGTCTCGGATACGGATCCAGAACTGAATTCTTTAAAACAAAATGGCCGCCAGTCGGCCATTTCGAACCCGATCCAAAAAAAAAAATGACGTGCATCAAGGTCCTATTATGTTTAATGTATGTACCAAATTTGAACAAAATCCGTCCATGCATAACTGAGATCCGGGTCCGGAATGGTGAAAATGTGCGATTTTGATGCATTTTCGGCCTTAAAATGGCCGCTATTCGGCTATCGTTAATCGGATCATGAAAAAAATGCATGTGCATATGTCCCATATAAGGTGTGATGTATGAGTGAAGTTTGAACTTAATCGGTCCATGCATGTTCAAGATACAGGTGATCACGGACGCACGGACGCACACAGGGCAAAACATAAGTCCCCGTTTTCGGACTGCGTCCGAACGGGGACTAAAAAGGAATATTCACTGAATTTTATTTTCTGAATCGTTCCTTCAGCGAAAATAGTGATCAAAGAAAGCTTAGAAAGAACTCCCATGTGCCGAGAGTATTGGAGACACATTAAATATAATTCGAAATTACTTAGCTGAAAACTAATTATGCAAATCAGAAAATTAATATGACCAGATTTGAGTGTAAAACTAATGAGGTCTGCGCAATGTAACAGAAAATCTATGTCTCCAAGTTTAATTGAAATGTGATTAGAACCAAAAAATTATGAATTATTATGCTTATTAGGGAATTAACATGAACAGATTTTTACCCCAAACTAATTAGGTTTGTACATTGTCCTAGAGCATCTTTGTACTAAGTTTCATTGAAATGGAATAATTAGTACCGTGAAAACTCCAAAATTTCGACCCCTCTAAAAATTCGATTGGCTATTTATTTGCCGGGTTTCGGTGTTTTATTTACCTCCAAATTTTCGACTCCACTAAAAATTGCCGACTCATTCTTATTCGAAAATTGCGACCAGTTTTAGTTTTCCCCCAAACGAAAAAAAAAACCGATGTGAGCGTTCAAACGGGACCTTCCTCGAAGGCATGAATCCGGGTTTCTGATTGACTGAGAGATTTTTATTTTATTGGTAACGAAAATATATTCTAAATAAACAAAGTTTCAAATAAAAACGAACACAAAAATCTCGGCATGCTGCGTTTCTGAATTGTTGATTATTACTGTACTCAGTAGTGATTATAATAATGTACACAAAATAAATTTGTTGAATGGTTATGAAATACAAATAAAAGTCAACTAAGTTTCATCGTAAGCGAATGATTCCGGTCTCGTATAAACGTTTGATGCTGTAGGATATCCGCCATGTTCTCTTAGGTCAAATAGGTCAAATCGCTAATTAACCAATCAAAAAGCTGGATGATGCCAACGTGTTCAAATTACCATAGCTTATTTAAATATGTTAATGTTATTGAACGCAATGCGAAGAGATTGATGTTGTAGTACGATATTTTGGCTTGGATTTTGATGCGAAAACGGCATGATTTTTTTTTAAATAAAAAAATTAGTTGTTTTTAAAAAATAAACTGGTCATCTGAAGAATAATTTAACATTGTTCACAGTGATAACAGCTCATTCTCGAAAGGAAGCTTACCCGCTCACGCTAGTCACGATAAAAATCATACACGTGTACTCTTGAATAGACAGACGTCAATGACTACGGTAAAACTTAGACTCTATTTTAGCCGGCAGGATTGATTGAAATGTCCGAAAAATGACGCCAAAATACACCTTAAAAGTCCCATTTTATTTTCTTAAATCCCATTTTATTTTTTAATCCAAGGGCGAATTTACGGCAGAATTTGGTCCCTCAAATAAGGGACACGTGAGCTTTGATTCTAACCGGATACATTGCACTGGGTCGGGGAGATAGTTTGCTAAACTTCCATGTATCTTTTGTCCAATGGGTACCTGTACTTCGAACATTCGCAAGTTTTCCTAGGTAGTGCGAGACAGCTTTGTCTTTTGACCTATTAGTTTTGTGCTGACCTCTTCTGCGCGTCTTGATGTTTTGTATTGCTTGTCATAATACTCACTGATTGATGACTTTGTTTAGATTTTGAGTTACAACTCGGCCACGACTCTAAAAACATGTCACATTTCTAACGCCAATTATTTAAAACTGGTCGAAATTTTGGAGTTTTTACGGTACTTTAGATATCAGTGTGAAAGCTTAAAATTGGTTAATTATGCAAATTAGGTAATTAATATGTACAGATTGTAACCCACAATTATTCAGGTCTGTCTATTGTCCTACAGCATCCATGTACATTCATTGATATGTGATGTATAGTACCTGAGATATCAGTGTGAAAGTTGGTTAATTATGCAAATTAGGTGATTAATATGCACAAATATTTACCGGAAACTAATTGGGTCTGCATAATTCTAGATTCATTGAAATGTAAATGATTAGTACTTTAGATATCAGTAGAAAAGCTGAAAATTAATTATGCAAATTAGGTAATTAATATGCACAATTATTTACCCTAAAACTAATCAGGTCTCTGCATAGTCCTAAAGGATCTATGTACCAAGTTTCATTGAAATGCGATGATTAGTACTTGAGATACCCATGGAAAAGCTGAAAATTAACTAATTATGCAAATTAGGTGATTAATATGCACAAATATTTATCGAAAACAATCAATCTCTGCATAGTCCTTGAGTATGTAAGTACCAAGTTTCATTGAAATGTAATGCTAACTACTTATATCAAATGCTGAAAATTAATTAATTATGCAAATTAGGTAATTAATATGTACTGATATTACCATAAAAACTATCAGGTCTGTGCAGTGTCGTATGACATCTATGTACCAAGTTTCATTTGAAATGTGATGATTAGTACTTGAGATATCAGTGGAAAAACCGAAAATTGACTAATCATTATGCAAATTAGGTAATTAGTATCCACGGATTATTACCAAAAACTAATCAAAACCTAGCATTAGTTCAGAGCATCTATGTACCAAGTTTCATCAAAATCCAATGAGTGGTTGTTTAGATATCAGTGGAACAGTCATGGAACCACTAAAAAATAGCTAATTATCATGTAAATTAGGTAATTAATTTGCACGGATTTTTACCAAAAATTAATCAAATCTGCGCATATGTTCAGAGCATCTATGTACCAAGTTTCATCAAAATCCAATGAGTGGTTCTTTAGATATCAGTGGAACAGTCATAGAACAGCTAAAAATTAGCTAATTATCATGCAAATTAGGTAATTAACGAGCATGGATTTTTACCAAAACCTAATCAAATCTGCGCATTGGCCCAGAGCATCTATGCACCAAGTTTCATCAAAAACCGATGTATGGTTCTTGAGATAGCAGTGGAACAGTCGGACACACATACACACATACACACATACACACATACACACACACACACATACACACATACACACATACAGACACACTAACTGCAAAGACTCCCATTTTGTGCTTCGCACATGGGAGTCAAAAATTAATTCGAATCAAAAATAAAGTATTTTACAGTACTTTATTTTCACTTGGAATTAATTTAGGTTATTTAGGTTACGCTGGAAAGATGAGACAGAAAAAAATCCATTTTTCTATTTTTTAAATTCAACTCATCAAAAATCAGCAAAAATGAAAATTAATAATAATGTAATTTTCTTTGTTTTTACACATGTGAAATTTCTTGTTACAAGAATGAAGAAAATGAAGGGTCATCATACTTGATGTAAAAAATAGAATGAAGACTATTTTGTCTGTTTAGGGCATTTTATAATCGTTTCCAATGGCTAGGATAAATTTTGCTTGGAAACATAGGATGAGAACAAATTTTATGTAGATTTTTTCATAAAGTACAAAATGTACTTGACGTACCCGAGGTATTAAAATTGACATTATTTTCAGTGTTTTTTTAATAAAGGAATGTGTTTTCATTGTGGGCTACATGTACTGAAACTGCTGCTAACTTTTAAAATTGCCATTACTAGTATTTAACAGGTTTCTGAAAACACAAATAAGACAGAAACCTCCATATATCAGAAACTCTTGATGATTTATTGTAGATGGATTTCATAAGAAATATTGTCACTACCAAACATGCTAAAATATGTGGTAAATAGCATAGAATCAATACAGTATCTGATAATTATGGATATATTAATTGATCAAATAAATATTGGATTTGAGTCTTCCAGCATAAATTATCCATGATCGGCTACAATTATTGGAAAGGAAGTGGTGGAAAAAGTGGAATACATGTTTATCACACACACTAAGTATTTTTTCCAACCATCCAAGGTTGACAGCAAAACACCATTATACAACTACTTAACAGTAGGTAAAATTACATTTAAAATAAAAACCAGCTAAGTATAGCCTTTTCTCAGTTTACACATATAACACTGAAGAAGAAAAAAAGAGACTACATATATGCAAATTTGGCACACTATTATGCAAATTACTATTCCAAGTGGCAGAGAAGCATGAAATTCAGAAATCAACGGTGCAAAAAGATTACGACTTCTTGATGAAGGTGGGATCTTCAAGAGTACCAATGAAATAGATCTGTACTACCAAGAGATATGAACAGAGGCTGAATCTCACATCAGGTCCCAGTGCTGTGAAGGGAATTAACCACATTGACCAATCGAAAGGATGGATACTTTTAAAGCTGCATATTCCACATAAACAAACAATGTATATTACAAGCATACAGTGTACAGGACCTATTTCAGCCATACTTTCGGCGATACTTTAAAAATGATATTGTACATGTATTATAGTATAACAGATCGAACATATTAGCAGAATATGGGTAAATGCATGCATTTTTAGTTTTGATGCGTGGTTTTTATTCAGATTGAACAGATAGGTGGGGTCTCTGGGGGTTCCTCAACGACAACTTCTTCTGAGTTCAGAGATTCAACGATAGCTTTGGTGGTCTCTGATAGACAGTTCGCATCATAGTAAGATAGCTCATATTGAAGTCTGTCAGTATCACTGTAGTACTAGGGATAATGCTTTTCATGGAGACGAACTAGAGTGAGTCGGTTGATCTTAGATGTCATTCAGCACCACACAAAACCCTACTTTGGTCAACCTTGTTTAATTTTATATTCCCAATAATTTATCTTCAAATTTTCAAACAAAGTCTTATCAAACCTTTGTTAATGATTTTTTAAGCCTTTTCAGAAAACAAATAAACTCACAGTAAAACATACTCAACATCTTCGTTAAATAGACCTATGTGACCTGAAAAAGTCACACAGTCAAAATTAAGCATACCATATTTCCTCTATTAGAAGCGCATCTTCAATAGAAGCGCATGTAAACCAATACTGTAAATCATTTTAATTTTGCAAGACAAATGAGAAAATTGAGAAATTTCTGGCAATAAAAATGTCTCTGGAGTTACATGAAACAGAGTTTGTCAAAGCGAGTGCCATAAAATAATTAAATTGTGGACTCAAAGCATCTCTTGTCAAATCGGCAGGAATCACAAAAATGCTAATACAATCGCAGAATATGTTAATTTTGAATTGATTAAATTTCTGGGTTTTCACGACATTTCCAGGAATTTATCATAGTTGAGGTTTTTTTTAGGCCTTAAAAAAAGTAAAGCTGAGATAAGAAATTCAAGCCTGTGCCCTGAGGATGTAAAATTGACTCAAGTTTCGTCTGTTGAAGAAAACAAGAAAAATGTGCATAATAATTTGGCTGAGAAAGTCTGGTGGTGAAAAGGTTAAAGAATAAACGATACAAGTAAATTAAAGAAAATTCCCCAATTGTGTCTTTTTGATGTCTGGTGTGTTCAGGTTGTACAAATGCACATCCAATCTTCCAATTATCTTCGAAAGTATTGCTAATAGATTTAATGGACATCAAATTAAGCACCTGCTAGCTTATTATGATCATTATGTACCTAATGACATGAAATCATAATAAGCTTTAGTGTGTGGGGTCAAAGGTCAGGGGTCAAATATCTAATGGCAAATAATAATATACGACGAATAACCTCATAATAATATACGACGAATAACCTCATAATAAAGTCTAGTTTTGTTGTAGGACATTGTGCCTTTTAGTTCCTCTTCTCATTTCTTATCAACCACTTGGGATACGCAGTTCAACCTATGACGTAAGTGTTACACACTAACCTCTTTTCCTATTGACTGATTGGGTGACTGACTGATGTAAAAAACAAAAAACTTGTTCAGTCATGATACAAAACTAAATAAATTGCAGCAATTGCTAGTTGCACATTTTAATGATCAAACATGTTTGCTTTATTCTATGCCTTTATTTGTGATACGCTTCTAATATATCAAATACAGTATGATCTAAATAAAACAACACTGTTAAGATTACATATGTGTTTTGTTTACAGTCTGGCATTCGATTAAACCTAACATTACCATCAATCATAGGCACTGAATGTTTTTTTTCATCGTGACCATAAATCATTTTCTCTGGTTTATAGCAGCAATTTTATCAGTAATGCAGTGTTCTGCCCAGGTATGATAGCTAAAATACCAAAAAGTCAAAAGAACAACAGACACGCAACACCTGAAGAAGTCAGCGGCATATTTGAAACAGTTTTTTACAGATAGCAGAGTGAGTGTAGCTGGGTACAAACGAGGGCAGCTAGAAGAACTATACAAGACAGCTGAGAAACTTGTATTTTTAGTGGAAAAAGAGGATTTTTCAGAGAAAATGAACTGAAATAGAGATGGTATGTGTGTGTTTCACTGAGTAACTATGACCGTGAAATAGTTTTACAACTTGTTTTTTCTTGCTTTGGCAGAATGGTGTGCATATTTTCAAAGGCTGATACAATTTAGTTGAAAGAAAATGGCACTTTCATTTGAGGAGATTTTTACGTTGCAAGTTGGAAACATTCATGATCAGTATACTGCAACTATACTGCACTACATTCATGTTTGTTGACCGCAGGTCACGCAAAAACAATAATTGTGAAAACACTATCAATTAGTAGTGCCTGCACTTACGTTAATACTGGCGTGTCCATGGTAAAAATAAGCCATAATATGATAATAGAACAAATACAATAAGGATTTTGTAATAATTTAAAGGTTGTGGTTGTCATGGCGCGTCTCGTTTGATATGGGACCCATAGCGATGTACACAACATTATACGTACATTATGCGGGTGACCACTGCCCTTTGATATATTAACAGTCTTTAATGTTTTTTAAGTTCAAGCATAACCACTGTTCTAAAAAAGACTGGGCCGAAAACAGCAATGATATTGAAATGGGACAATGAAAGTTACTTGGTATATGATATGGTTCGGTTTAGTATCGTGCAATACACAAGCAATGAAAGGAATGTTTTGATTGGTCAAAACTGACATGTTCACTTATAAAGTCGGGTCACTGATTGAGTACATGGAGACACTCACAATCTGCATGTAAATTAAGATACCAGTAGTTTTGAGAAGCACAAAGTACCTGTACTTTTAAGTCGTCTACGCTTATAGCAACAGATAATTTGGTGGGAGTAATTTAAAGTGTAATTTAACACGTATGGGTTATTCCAAGCATTAATGCTTTGTCCTGGCCAATAATCCCTCTGGTTTAACCAGATGGAGCAACCATATTCTAAAGTTTGAGTGAAGTTCACTCAGCCCTAATGGAAATAGTGGACAAATTAAGAAGTCTGTAAATTAACCATGCGATTTATGAGCAACTTTTTCAAAATTATGAGTAGGCTTCTAGCTTAAGCAATCCAGACATAGAGCGTAACATTCAATTTTGCCACTTCTGTGCTTGTATTAGAGACATGTTTAGGACCAAAATGGAAAAACAACTTATTTAAGACAATTTCAAGGTCTTAAAAACAGGAATCAATATAAATAGACATATTTTTTAATGGTCTGTTCATATATTGCAATTATTTGAACATCTCACCCAATTCATGCCTTGTTGTTTTTATGAAATAGAAGACCAAAAGCTTTTTGACACTTGTGTCCATTACTTGTGATACTTTGCTTTATAGATGGTTTCTACAGGATTCAGCACTGACCAGTAACCATAGTAACCTCCAGACACTTGAGTATATCTAAAATGTGGTGTTCCGGCAGAATCACTCGAATATGACGTTTTTGAACTAATATCAATCGGACCACCAAATAAATCATACACTGTATTTGCTCTATTAGTAATACATGCGTTTACAGAGACAGACACACACCTCTGTCATTTACATAAGCTTATATACTACTTAATACAGCAAATACAGTATATATCGATACCCTAAATAAATATCTCTTCATGAAAGATGTGTGCAGTCATCTTTAAATGATGGCCTCCAAGGGATCGTCGTCACAAATGTGATTAATTTGTGGTTAAAATAACTACCATAGCCCATTTAGCTATTGGTCAAAAGATTTGTACTGGTACTGGCTTGATGTATAATAAACCCTGTTCTATATGGGTTTGTATGCACGCAACTACTGTATCCAGCATATATTTAAGTTTTGGCAATATGAATTTACAATTGAGATGGACAATTTCTACAACATTAACTTCAAATTACCGCACCATGCCATTGAAAACATGTCAACATTAGAGAATGGTTTTTTGAACCAAAGTATGTAGCTCAGACAACTCCAAACGAACTAGTCAGGGTAGTTACTGGGTAATATACATGCGTTGTGACCTTTTCACCACCAGTTCCCTCTTTTCATCACAAAATAGTCCTGTTTAGAGTCTACACTTTCTTTCAGAGGATTGGGATAAAAATAGCCAATTTTTTTTTAGTAAAACTTGAAAATTGACACAAATTTTGTTTGTTGGCCCCAAAATTAGGATTCATATCATGAAATATTGAAGAATATAAAAGTGCAGCAAAATTTGGGTGAGACAGTCTGGTGGTGAAAATGTTAACAGGTTTAAAATTGAATATGAATGCCTGTGTAACGCTTGCTACTCCAATGTCCAAAATCACTTGTTGGTGTGAGAATTTTATCACATTATCTGAACATTTATTGCATTGCACTATGAGGCTTATCATTAGGACTTATTTGCATAAAAGTATTCACCTGGTAATATCACCAGGGGACATTGCAGTACAAACCTGCGCAGTTCTGGGAAATGCTTTAGGTTCCAATGTATTGACGTTTAAAGTAATCTTGCATGACACTGTTGTATCAGTACAGTAATGACCTGAATCATTTATGGGAGTTCTGACCCACTTCTTGTACAATAAATTTGTGACCTGCCATGGCTTTGTAATGGTATGTTTAGAGTTTGCTCTCGGTTTGATACATACAAATAATCTACGGCAAGAGAAATACAAATGTTGTATAATTAATTGTTCAATTCATGTTTCACAGTACGAATTGACTGGTTATCATCACTCAGTGTTCAGATACTACCAGGCAGGTACCAACACATGTATGCAATTGAGATATCAAGATTCCATCAAAACGATATCTTAAATCAATTTACTCACAACTACAGATGTGTGAAGTAATTATAATTATTGATTTTGTTTTGAGGCAATGCTTTGATCGTAACTTTTCATCTGTTAACATGGGGAAAATGCGTTAAATTGATAGACCTTCAGAGAGCATGGCCGCCATTTTGAAAGGCGAAACTTCAGGTCATCGGTACCATATTTAGACGTTATCAATGAACTGATACTTGAATGCACATTTTTCATTTTTTTGTTGAATATTGATGCTTACTTTGTAAATGGCGGGTAATTTTTCAATCAAGAGTAGACAGGTTTGTGTAAATTTAGCCCGTCAAAATAAAATTGTGCACACGTAACGTATCTAAAATGACAGATATGCAGGTGGCTGGCTTGTAGCCTGATCATCAGCTATACAAAGTTCATGCATATTCATGAGTCAGAAAAATACCAGAATGCATTTTTTGAATATGCTCAAGCGAATAGAGCATAAAGGTAATTTACTGTAAACACATAACTTTTTCCTTGGTTTCACTATTTTTTTTGCTGATAACTGAATGTAAACATGTAAGTAACATTACAGTAGAAATCATAGACTTTGTTTACAAAAAGAAATAATTAATTGTTCAAGTCTTTTTAGCATGATCGCGAAAACTAACGTGACCGTGAAAGAAATCCCGACTGGACATATCTGCAGATGCGTCCAGTCGGGATTTCTTTCGCGGTCATGCTAGTTTTCACGATCACCCTTAAAAAGCCTGAATTGACAATTATATTTTTTATGTAAAACAAAAAAGAAGTCCCGATTTTGCCAGTCTATAGAAATCATTTTTTCCCTAAAAATCTAAGAATTTAAAATCCAGTCAATATAGTGAAATTAAAAACCAATGCATCAGAATACCAAAAGTTGTTGCCATGTGCAAGAGTTTACATTAATCAGTGCCCCCCCCAGAAAAAAACAAAAACAAACGAATATGTTAATTACCCTGTATTCATTTATATGATAATTAAGCTTTATTGTTTAACAATATTGAATAGAGAATGAGGAGGGAGAGAGGCTACTCTACTACAATACAGAGAGAAGAATAGGGAATAATACACTAAGGTAAAATGTATACAGTGGAGGAATGTGGTCAAAGAGCAAAACAAGGTGCAGTGACAAAAAGATGAAAAATGGATGAAATGAAACATAGTGAGAAAAAGAAGGATGAAGTGACAAAGATGGATGCCGTGAAAGAGTGAGACAAGAATGGATGAAGTGACAAAGTGGGATGCAGTGAAACAGTGAAACAAGAAGGGATGAAGTGACAAAGTGGGATGCCAAGAAACAATGAGACAAGAATGGATGAAGTGACAAAGATGGATGCCGTGAAACAGTGAGACAAGAAGGGATGCAGTGAAAGAGTGAGACAAGGAGGGATGAAGTGACAAAGTGGGATGCAGTGAAAGAGTGAGACAAGGAGGGATGAAGTGACAAAGTGGGATGCAGTGAAACAGTGAGACAAGAAGGGATGAAGTGACAAAGTGGGATACAGTGAAAGAGTGAAACAAGGAGGGATGAAGTGACAAAGAGGGATGCAGTGAAACAGTGAGACAAGAAGGAATGAAGTGACAAAGTGGGATACAGTGAAAGAGTGAAACAAGGAGGGATGAAGTGACAAAGTGGGATACAGTGAAAGAGTGAAACAAGGAGGGATGAAGTGACAAAGTGGGATGCAGTGAAACAGTGAGACAAAGAAGGGATGAAGTGACAAAGTGGGATGCAGTGAAAGAGTGAGACAAGAAGGGATGAAGTGACAAAGAGGGATGCAGTGAAACAGTGAGACAAAGAAGGGATGAAGTGACAAAGTGGGATGCAGTGAAAGAGTGAGACAAGGAGGGATGAAGTGACAAAGTGGGATGCAGTGAAACTGCGAGACAAAGAAGGGATGAGGTGACAAAGTGGGATGCAGTGAAAGAGTGAGACAAGAATGGATGAAGTGACAAAGTGGCATGCAGTGAAACAGTGAAACAAGAAGGGATGAAGTGACAAAGTGGGATGCCAAGAAACAATGAGACAAGAATGGATGAAGTGACAAAGATGGATGCCGTGAAAGAGTGAGACAAGAAGGGATGCAGTGAAAGAGTGAGACAAGAATGGATGAGGTGACAAAGTGGGATACAGTGAAAGAGTGAGACAAAAAGGGATGAAGTGACAAAGTGGGATGCAGTGAAAGAGTGAGACAAGGAGGGATGAAGTGACAAAGTGGGATGCAGTGAAACAGTGAGACAAAGAAGGGATGAAGTGACAAAGTGGGATGCAGTGAAAGAGTGAGACAAGGAGGGATGAAGTGACAAAGTGGGATGCAGTGAAACAGCGAGACAAAGAAGGGATGAGGTGACAAAGTGGGATGCAGTGAAAGAGTGAGACAAGAATGGATGAAGTGACAAAGTGGGATGCAGTGAAACAGTGAAACAAGAAGGGATGAAGTGACAAAGTGGGATGCCAAGAAACAATGAGACAAGAATGGATGAAGTGACAAAGATGGATGCCGTGAAACAGTGAGACAAGAAGGGATGCAGTGAAAGAGTGAGACAAGAATGGATGAAGTGACAAAGTGGGATACAGTGAAAGAGTGAGACAAGGAGGGATGAAGTGACAAAGAGGGATGCAGTGAAACAGTGAGACAAAGAAGGGATGAAGTGACAAAGTGGGATGCAGTGAAAGAGTGAGACAAGGAGGGATGAAGTGACAAAGAGGGATGCAGTGAAAGAGTGAGACAAGGAGGGATGAAGTGACAAAGAGGGATGCAGTGAAACAGTGAGACAAGAAGGAATGAAGTGACAAAGTGGGATGCAGTGAAAGAGTGAGACAAGGAGGGATGAAGTGACAAAGAGGGATGCAGTGAAACAGTGAGACAAGAAGGGATGAAGTGACAAAGTGGGATACAGTGAAAGAGTGAAACAAGGAGGGATGAAGTGACAAAGTGGGATGCAGTGAAAGTGAGACAAAGAAGGGATGAAGTGACAAAGTGGGATACAGTGAAAGAGTGAGACAAGGAGGGATGAAGTGACAAAGTGGGATGCAGTGAAACAGTGAGACAAAGAAGGGATGAAGTGACAAAGTGGGATGCAGTGAAAAAGTGAGACAAGGAGGGATGAAGTGACAAAGAGGGATGCAGTGAAACAGTGAAACAAGAAGTTATGAAGTGACAAAGTGGGATGCAGTGAAAGAGTGAGACAAGGAGGGATGAAGTGACAAAGTGGGATGCAGTGAAACAGTGAGACAAAGAAGGGATGAAGTGACAAAGTGGGATGCAGTGAAAAAGTGAGACAAGGAGGGATGAAGTGACAAAGAGGGATACAGTGAAACAGTGAGACAAGAAGGGATGAAGTGACAAAGTGGGATACAGTGAAAGAGTGAAACAAGGAGGGATGAAGTGACAAAGAGGGATGCAGTGAAACAGTGAGACAGGAAGGGATGAAGTGACAAAGTGGGATGCAGTGAAAGAGTGAGACAAGGAGGGATGAAGTGACAAAGAGGGATGCAGTGAAACAGTGAGACAAGAAGGGATGAAGTGACAAAGTGGGATGCCAAGAAACAGTGAGACAAGAAGGGATGAAGTGACAAAGTGGGATGCAGTGAAACAGTGAGACAAAGAGATACAATGACAAAAAGGGGTGCATAGAAACAGTGAGACAAGGAGGAATAAAGTGACAAAGTGGGATGCAGTGAAACAGTGAGACAAGAAGAGATACAATGACAAAGAGGGGTGCATAGAAACAGTGAGACAAGAAGGGATGAAGTGACAAAGTGGGATGCAGTGAAACAGTGAGACAAAGAGATACAATGACAAAAAGGGGTGCATAGAAACAGTGAGACAAGGAGGAATAAAGTGACAAAGTGGGATGCAGTGAAACAGTGAGACAAGAAGAGATACAATGACAAAGAGGGGTGCATAGAAACAGTGAGATGAGAAGGGATGAAGTGACAAAGTGGGGTGCAGTGAAACAGTGAGACAAGGAGGGATGCAGTGGAACATAGTGAGTCAAAAAGAGATGCAGTGGAACATAGTGAGTCAAGGGGAGATGCAGTGGAACATAGTGAGTCAAGGAGGGATGCAGTGGAACATAGTGAGTCAAGAAGGGATGCAGTGGAACATAGTGAGTCAAGAAGGGATGCAGTGGAACATAGTGAGTCAAAAGGAGATGCAGTGGAACATAGTGAGTCAAGAAGGAATGCAGTGGAACATAGTGAGTCAAAAGAAGATGCAGTGAAACATAGTGAGTCAAAAGGAGATGCAGTGGAACATAGTGAGTCAAGAAGGAATGCAGTGGAACATAGTAAATCAAAAGGAGATGCAGTGGAACATAGTGAGTCAAGAAGGGATGCAGTGGAACATAGTGAGTCAAGAAGGAATGCAGTGGAACATAGTGAGTCAAAAGTAGATGCAGTGGAACATAGTGAGTCAAAAGGAGATACAGTGGAACATAGTGAGTCAAAAGGAGATGAAGTGAAACAAAGTGAGTCAAGAAGGGATACAGTGGAACATAGTGAGTCAAAAGAAGATTAGCATTAAACATTTGTTTATGCCTGAATCACATGTCGTCTTTATGTTTCAGCATAGAGTAATACACATATTCCAATGCTTAACACATCTCTCAACGAACCAATCAAGCATAACAGTGCCATATTGGATTCAGAGTTTATTCTATGTACAATACTGTGCTCGCCAAATCTTGCACAGTATCAACTTATCATAAACTATTATTATTTGATTAAACCTTTCTCTCAAGATAAAATATTACTCATTTCTGGAAAAAAAATCACAAAGCAATTATTCTGTTTTACAATCATAATGAAAAATAGTAAATATATACAGTGGAACACATGTATGTGTGCTTCTAATAGAGCAAATATGGTACATACAACTAGTATGAACATATACAACAGCGATCATTCATTATTTGTTCACTGGCCATGATGGGCATATGGAAACACATCTTATGACCAAAATGAAGGGCTGTTACCAAGTGACAATGGATATCATGTGTGGGCTACATGAATTCTGAAGAACAGACACATATATTTGCCATCGCCTGCCCTAACAATTCAATGAATATTTCTGCGACGACAAAAATGATGATGTTAGAAATAATAAAACTTTTGATTATTTTAAAAAAGAAAATATCAGTGTACACGTCACACACACTGAAAGTAACCAGACATGGCTGACTGGCTTTGGGCAATGGAATGTGTTATGCTCTGAAGGTTTTTACGTTTGTCTTTGGCAAGATAATAAATTCATATTAACAAGTACAGAATTGGGTGAGGTAGAACATGTCACACAGTGTTGTCACGCTTCCTCAATAATCAGCCGGCTATGAGGTTCACTGAGGAGTGTTTTTATCACAGGACACGAAGATGAGGTCGATTACTTGAAATTAAAATAAGTTTGAAAGACAGTCATATGGAACTAGTACCCATAGTTCAGTTGTGATGACGATACATGCACGAAGGGTCGACATAGGTAGCGGTGCTAAATTTGAATGCTGACAGATTTACATATTTATTAATACAATATCCAGTTTGTCACTGCAGAATTTCAGCAGAAATTTCACGAAGGGATGTCGAGAGTGAAATGAATCAGCTGATCAACGGTGCAACATCACAGTGAACATATTGTCAAAGTATGTACTGACAAATAGTCTTTACAAAGCTGTGTTTTGACTCGTATACACTAAAATAAAGAACAATTCCATTGCAGTTTCTGGCTGCTAAGGTCGGACATTTGTGATGAAACAATAACAGCGTTAGGAACCGACCGACCATCCAGTGTCGATGGTGTTCCGCTCGATCGACCCTTGCTGGCTGACCGGGCGAGCTCGAGAACTGTTTATCCCCGGTGTTTATCTATCTTTCCAAAGTACCAAATCATTTGAAGAAGGCGGATCAGAGATCAATGAGTATGTGGATCCTAAAAAATAATTCTAACAGTTCACAATATATTTATAGAAGCTACAAGAAACAGTTATGACAGACACAGGGAGGGATAAAATCAAACAAAATACCTTCAAAGTAGAGTGCTCTAATGCCTTCAGATCCGCCATGTTGTTGGCTGTCTGCGCTCAGCATTATGGGAAGCCGGGAAGGGACTTCCCCATTCAAAAACGGGGGTGTATATTTAAAACGAAGAACCACTTCCCAATACTATATAATATACAACTGTCAGTATTACAAATTATACAATTGGTATGAATTTTACTTGTTCAAATATGCGATACTAACAATTGTCATGTGTTTAAGAAATATCTGGAGAAGTTTAAAAGTGTATATTGTGTTCAAATTAGTTGCCCTTCTGGCCTTGTGAACCTGCGCTTCCTCTGTTTTCCATTGATTTGTATTCCGTTGGAGTGCACGCTTTGCCACCATTTTACCACGAATATTCTGCCAGGATCTTCCACCACACAAAGACAAGATATGTAATATCGGCCGTTGTAGATTTTAGATGACTGTTACTGGATCGTCTGGAACGATATTCTGAACAGTACCGACGACAAATTTACACGTTAGAGTGTCTAGCGACGGTCAACTATCGTGTGTGTAGTGTTAGCTGTGTCTTTTGTTTGCTCAATTCAAGGTAGGTAGTGTGGCCAGCACTTCTTTTTTGACTTTGACCCAATCTTTTCCCCTCATGCCGTGCGCTAACTGTTGCGAGAAATTCGAAACCAACCAGGTTCGTATATTCCGGGAAGAAACGATTTTTTTGTACACGGTGGCGCGTCTACTTTTGCGCTGGATGTTGATATGACTTCCACCAACGGTCCAATTTTCGTATACCAACATTCGTGGAAGACTGGTTTCGTCAATATAAATGTGTCCCCGCTATGGATAGTTCGAATTTAGCCATTCAACTGGCAAGCAATCTATGACCGGAACCAAGTTGTTTTAGTACGCCTGGTCACGTACTGAATTTTGTCATCGAAACACAAAACACATCCCTGGTTTCAAGAGTGAGATAAAACAGATTTTTATGAACACTTTTTGCATTTCTTGCACTGTTTCTGGAAGTTCCTCCCCCGCTGTTTCACAATGCATTATCATTTCATATCGAAATGCAAATAACACTGCCGTTTTAATTAAAGTCTTGTTTGTCGTTTCTTGATTCTTTGTACGTGCCGTCGCATCGTTTTTCGGTTGTGTGCTTGTGATTGGTATATATGCAAGGTGAAATCGCTCCGTGACGTTGGTTTTCGCGAGTAATGGATTCCAAGTTTTTCAAGAAAGCGTTGTTTTTTGACAACGTGACCGACTGTCGCTAATCGAGCTCTGCGGCGATTGTGTATAATCATAATGGAGGCGGCCACGGCCAAAAAGCCCAGTTGCTTTGAATATGATGTATTGTCTGCGATTACAATCAAAAGCCCTTGCCAGGCCTGACACGCCGTGCATAGGGTGTGGCCTGCTATTGTTGTTAGGCAAATCTTTATTTAGGTCACAAATTGTAGCTTTGTTCAGATCATTGTATTCTGTGAATTAAAATGGTTTCTGAGCAACTATTAATTTTTATATAATATCATGCCAAGACTGCTCAAGATTATCAAGATTTTTTTTTCGGCATTGCACGTAGGAAATTATTTTTGTCTCAAGCATTCCTCAGCAATAATTTCTTGACCCCAACAAGTATTTGAGATATGTAGTTTTAAATGACCCAATGGATAAAAAGTGTATTTTCACATTAAAAATAGCACAACACTAGTCTGGTGCAAAAATATTCCTTTAATAAAATTGGTATCATTAACAAATCTTTGATTGGATTTTAGTGTTAAAATAATGTTATGCTTGAATTTGTGCCAAGTTAGCTTTAATACTGCATGTCTAAATGATTTCTAGTGGAAGATTTCTACCCTCTGATCTCTTCCACCTTACCCCCAATGGAGTATTAGCATATTTATTGTATTAAATTGTATTGTTGGGACCCTTGTGAATGGCTGCTTCATCCGGGTCTTGTTCTTCATTGTATCCAGCACACACCTGATACAGTAATTTTTTTCTTTTAGTTTTTGTTTTTCTCATTTGAATTTATCATTTAAAAATATATATATAGTTAATTTTTTATTTAATGTGCACCAGTAATTAAAAGTGTCATTTTGTTTATTAATGTGAATTAATGAGTTTTGTAGGGTGGGTCTCTTTATCATTTGGTATGCTGGTCATGTACCGTATTATTTGCCATCATTCTGTGTTCTGTTGATTATTAACTCTGCGAGGAAGGACAGCAATGAAAGATGAAAAATGTCATAATAAATCAGTTAGGTAATTATCACCTGTCCTAATTGATCAAACTTAATGGCCTCATTAAGAGTTGATTAAGTTCATTGTTTAAGAGTTCTAAAGAACAATGAAGATTTCTCACTAAATGATAATTGGAAAATAATGCTGTGTACAGGGTGGATTTATAACCATGACCGATATATTTTAGTAACCATTTTTTAAAACAGCTGCAAGTTGGTATGTAAATGCGTGGAATTTGGTGTATGTCTTCCAAAAAAAAACTGGTATCTAAGGTGGTGTGTGCTCTTTATAATTTATCAAGTCTGTGGATTGGATGATGTTTATTGACTGGCAGTTTTATTACTTAATAATTTAGCTATGAATAACTAATGATTGGGAGCCATTTTGCTCTGACCTTTGGCAAGGTACAAGTGGCAACGTGACTGGGTTAGTTATCAACTAGATGCCCTTGAAGCTAAGTTTGTTTAATTAAAAAGGCTTAATGCTTTCTGGTTTAAAAAAAAACTCTTGTGTGACATTGTGTGTAAGTATATACTTGTTTCTTTGCTCATTGTCCTACCAGCGGTGTTGTAAAATAGAAATGCTCACCCGGATGGAATAGTCACATGCAAATTAGGTAGTACATGTCATCACGTACCTATGCATGTAATAATAATAGTGGCATGCTTTTGTTGGTCCTAATGCATGCTGGATTGTTAGTATGCTGTATTATAACGCTGTGCTTGGTACTGTAATTGTCATTCATATTATTATGGTGTTTACATTTCTTTGTTCAACAGCTGTTTCTAATGTTTTTAGTCTTCCAACAGTAAATAAGAAAAAAAATAATGCATGATATGACATGCTGTTCATAAATAAATCACTGTTTTGAATAAGTGTCTGGTATTAAAAGGTAGAGTCCTCAAAAAAGGGGTGGATAAGCTTGATGCCAGGAACAATTTTGGGGGGATATTTTCTTAATGAAACAATGAGTAATTCATTCAGTTAAAATGTTGCTAATCTCTTAAAGTATGTGTATTTTAGATTACCGGTAATAGCTTAATTTTTGAAGAAATTATTGATTAAAATCTTGTGACTGATCAAGTTGTCTAATGTGGAGAATTACTGGCATTGTTGATGTAACCAAGAAATCTGCAAATTTACCAATACTATACAAGCATTTCTTCAGTTCCTAAAATAATTTGTTATTTTCAAAGATGTAATATTTTACCTCATATGCTATTAATAATGCTAATTTTGCCATCTGATGTTAAAAGGCCCCAGACTTCAAGAAATAATTGTCTCTGTAGCTTTAATGGCCCAGTTCAGCAGTTCCTGGTAAGAACTCGTATATAATTTTGTAGGACTATTTAGAGAATGTACATCTCTAAATTCATATGGAAATATTATGTAAATTAGCTCTATGTATACTTGTTGCAGCAGTTACAAGTTGAACATGACATGCAACATGTTTTCCCACCAACATTTTGGTGCTACATTTTCCACATTCTTTGGCATTTTTCTGTTAATACCTCTTTAAATTTTAAACCAAAGATGGAAGTAATTTCCCATTTTTATCAGCATTCCTGAAAATTAAGTTTATTTTATGAAAGGTCACAAAAGTTAATTGATGTTCAAAAGCGTTTTAAAAAAATGTCAATCCTTGTTTATTAGTTTGCACTCAATTTGTCCTATTTCCTATTTAATTTCTGTATCAAATCAGCTGTGAGAATATCTATTATGTGACAATATTTCCATATTGTTTGTATCAGCTTTGTTTTTGTTTATTTAGGCTTCTCTGCATGACAAGATGGAACAGTGACCCACTACTATACAATTTTGGAAAAACTATAAAGCCATGCTTACAATAACAATGCAAGCAATGTGTGCAATGAACATTTCTTTGTTATGCAAATGAGCCACCATGTAATGCTTTTTTGTTTACCAGTATTGATAATAAAATAAAATTTATTATTTTTTGATATTTTTTATATATTTGCTCTGTTTTTTTCTGATATTTCATATCAGAACTTGCCTCGTAAAGTAAAGTGTAGACATGTACTAACACGCAAATATATTGGTTCGCTTTACACCTGAAACCCTAACCCTGTCTAGATTCAAGACGTATGTTAAGTATGTTCTGCCCTCAACTCAACTCGCCTTACCTCGCCTCGCCACACCCCACCAAGTTTAGGTTAACTGTATAGGATGACCTAAAACAATATTTTTAAGATTTTGGGGGAGGGGTTTAAGAAAACTTGTTCAGTTTAGACAAATATTAATTATGTTTTTGTGCTCAATTCTTGCTTTGAATATTCAATCTGCTATAACATGTTTTACCCAGACCAGTAGCCTGGATATCCCCAAGTTCTGATGTGATAGTGATTTCA
Source organism: Saccoglossus kowalevskii (assembly GCF_978046115.1). Classification (NCBI taxonomy): domain Eukaryota; kingdom Metazoa; phylum Hemichordata; class Enteropneusta; family Harrimaniidae; genus Saccoglossus; species Saccoglossus kowalevskii. Next base: position 9,241,652 of record NC_140650.1, on the reverse strand, counting down.
ACTATTACTGTTGAATAGATTGTACAAATTATATTTCACAAAAGAAAAAACCCAATCATGTAATCTAATATGAATTTGATGTTGGGGGTTTTGGAAGCTGGTTACTATTCAGAAAATGAGTGGTGTCCGTTTCATCCCAAGATAAGATTGCCATCTTGATTGGAAAAGCAACCCCAAGGGTCTTCAGGTTGTGTGTCTGGGACGAGAGGGCACACACCTTCCTTGTACAGAGATAGAAGATTTCATGTTCTACCTCGTTGGTTTTGGATTGACTTGCAGCGTGAGTAGCAAACAAATCAGATTAAGCGGATTAAATTCATGGCAAGGGGTATACATGTAAAATGTGAGCAGAAAAACAAGAAAAAAAAATGCAATTGTGAAGTGTCTGATTATATTCCGGATTTGATGGCATGGAAAATGAAGCACATTTGAAATATGTAGTGTGGTCTTTTGAGATGTTGCCTCTGCATATAAGGTATGGTAATTTTAAACTAGATCTGGAGTATCGGGAGATACTATACCATTATCCTTTATGGGGGAGGGGCAATCTGATTAAAATCTGATGTAGTGTACGGGCTTTAACTATTGTGGCTATAAACTTAATTTTATTTTATTTTTTATTACTTTTGTTATTAATGCCCTTTTATTTTATTATTTTACTTTGATTTTTTTTTTATTCTGCCCTACCTACATCTGATCCGACGCCTATGTAAGTCCCGTTCAAATCTCGCATAAGTAACAGCCAATCACAGCCCCCCTTTTATACAGGCTGTCAGTTGCTTACTTTTCAGTGTCGCGATACTCTACTCTGTCTTTCTGTACATTATATTTTGTCCACTCGAATAAACCATTAATAGAAAATTGCTAGTATATTTTTATTTGCAAAAGAAATTCCACAGCATTTTACAATTTTTGTCATTACATTGAATATTTTTTTCACTTCCATCAAATGTGTACACTTCCAGATACATCTTCGCCAACCAAGGTTCGTTCATTCAGTCATCGCTTCAATTTTACATCACTGAGCATAATTATCTAGAATGGAAGCAAAAAAATAAGTAAATCGTAATGATTAGAACACTGTAAACAGCTATAGTAAACAATGCAAACTGATTTTAAATTGTATAACGGTCACCGGCCCACGGCATCGACACAGAAAATTGGAGCAAACAAATATTTCCTGATCAATTGCGATGTGTTCCAATAAAAAATATTTTATTCTAGTCCAAATCAGCTCAATTACTTTAATAAAGAGTTATTGTATAATGTACAAAATGATGATACAATTTGATGAATATTTACAGCTACGGTTTCAATACCGTAGACGATGTTGGCCCGATCTTCAACAAAACATCACCCGTCTCCAGGGCAGGCGACTGGAAAAAGACACTGGTGTTTGGTCGAAACGGCGGAAACAAAATCGTCACTCCCAGAATAACTATGCAAAATAACGATCTAAAGTCGAACCATTCGAGCCACAATATTAACATAAAAATGACTTTCGTTGCATTTGACAATGATAAACTTACCGAAAAGCCGTGTTATTCTCGGTCGCTAACGTCGGTATAATCCGCCATTTTATTTGAGTGTGTTTGCCACCCGACTCCGCCGGGTGACGTCATCATGTGCGCTATAGAAGGAGGTATGTGATTCGTTGACTAAAATCGTCGATAGTGGGTCTCGTTGAAATCTCGTTACATAGGCATCGGCTCAGATGTAGGTAGGGCGGAATTAAAAAAATCACAAAATCAAAATCAAAGTAAAATAATAAAATAAAATAAAAGGGCATTAATAACAAAAGTAATAAAAAATAAAATTAAAATAAGTTTATAGCCAAAATAATTAAAGCCCGTACACTACATCAGATTTTAATCAGATTGGGGGGAGGGGTAGCTATGGTTCCATCTGGAGGGAGAGATACTTTCAAGTATTACCTTTCCTGGTATTAAATCTGTATTCATAAAACCATAGTGAAAAGTCTGAATCATTTGGCTCTTTGTCCAACTTGAAGGTATTGAAATGAATTTTTTTCTTTATTCAAATGAATTTCAATAGCTTGTTGTATTTTATGGATGAATTGATGGTAATTTGATGAAAATAACTGTCATGTAAATACTTGATATTTTGCTAAAATTACTTAAAAATAAAACATGGTTCCTAATAAATCGTTTCCCCTGTTGGTTACACATTCCCCGGTGTTAATGTTGGTGATTTGCATTGGTACTTAAGAATTCATGAGATAAATAAAATTCAATAAAAAAAATAATGAAGCAACAGTTGAGGTATTAAGGTCAAGTTTCACAAACCTTGTAAGTGGTGCTGGATATTACCGGTACACAGTATTAAAAAACACCAAAAAAGGAAAGTCTAGGAAACACAAAACACTGATAATAAGGAGTTTCAACATGGGCTCAAGTTGCAAATCGCCAAAGATTGGCATAATTTTATCTGCCAAAACTTTGTAACGTTTTGTATATTTTTCCTGTAAGTGCTCATCGTGTACTGGCTTGATCAACATTTTTGGAAGAATATTCAATCAATTTTGCTTTTTTGTTAAAAAGAAAACATTCTGTAAAAATAAATTAACTTTTCAATACTGGAAAATCAATAAATACTTCATCCCTACCCAACCTCAAAAGAGCATCCTGTTTTACCAATTATTACATTTCAAAAGCGTAGTGTTTCCAGTCTCTGGTTTGAAAACCCAGTGTATGATCATTGCCTTGAGTCACCATATACAAAAAGTAGATTCCAGTCAGTCGTGCTATCCACAGCCTGAAAATACACTTAATTGTAAAAGGTCTTGTAAAAGTGTCATTTATTTTCCTAGAAGGGCGTCTCTTACGTTGCGAGGCAACTATTTTAAGAGTTGGTTTCTCTCGCTTCTCTGTATGACACATACAGCTGTGTACGTGAGAACATTGTAGTTTAGCCTGCTGTTATTTAAAAGCACTCTGCTACCAGACCCGACTGTAAGTGTTCTCTCTTGTTTTACAAGTACCATGGTTCTACTTTAGAATTTCTACTCAAAAGCAAATGAGTATATTCAATCTTCACCAGTATTGGGGTTTTGGGAAATACAGAATGTATTATAACCAGTGTCATCCGCACGTCATGTGCCAATTTGAATTGAATTTGTTTTTTTGTGATATTTAAAAACATTATTTTCTTGAACCGTCCTGTTTTCCAGTTTACATGACCATCTACTTTGTAAGGATTGTCTGTCCCTACACATTCATTATGTAGTCTGACCACTATATATCAAGTAGTTGTCCAATCTTACAAGACCTAATCTTTAGGCCAGGTACACAAGGCAATTGGAATGCAAATGAGCTGATTTGAATTCCTGTCATGTTTTCAGTTGTCTTGTTGCTTTTCACTGCCATCTTGACTTCTCCATTTCTGTTTTTTTTTTTTTTTTTTTTTTAGCCGTTCTTGCTTTGTCAGGTTATTAAGTAATCTGGCTTTTCTGACTAAAGACCGTTAACGTGCAGAAATTTATCACCTGTCTTGGCAGCTGGGCATTCTCCAGGACGATGAATGGGCCTCCTTTTGTCATTTTGCATATGCCAAAATATTAAAACTTGTATTAAAGTCAGTTAACTGATCTCAATTTGCATGGATGAATAGCCAGAGGATTTACTAGGGCTGTGGAGCGACAGGAAAAGAAATTGGCAGACGGTTCATCAGTACGTCAGTGTCAGTTGTAATATTGAAAAATGAGAACATTACAAAATAGCTTTCTATTGTTGGTAGCTGATAGCTGGCACATGCAGGGTATTTAAATAATGACTTCAGCAATGGGTCAATAAGAAGAGATCATAAAGGAAGATTAACATGATAGAGTGGCATTATAATAATATAGTTCCACTGTTATCTGTGAGCAGGTGGGGGTGTCTATTATTAAGTGTACATTTATTGTCAATGTAGGCATTGAGCTGGGTTCAGTGGAATGGATCTATATCTTCATGCTGGTTTTTAACCTTTGAAAAATTACTCTCTTCCACTGGAGTAGGGAAAAAAAAAAAAACTAATAGGGAGAATCCTCTAGCTGTGGATGGTGAAAGCCTGTAAGTGACAGTTGGAAGGCTTTACGCTGAGGTCTTAGCTTTCTACCATGCATGGTTGGTTTCCCTATCTAGTATGTCATTTTCAGTGAACAGTTGCACCTTGATTGATCCCGGAGTTAATTTCATCTGACATTGTCAGTGTGTTGGGCCCATACAAACTAATCAGGATTTTTTAAGGTATTCCTTGGTATTGGTATATTTGTAATCAATTATTTTTCTGTTTATGGAATCGCCTATTGAATAGCTTTAAATTAAAAAAAAAAATCATATTCATGATATTTATGGATCGTATTCACGAGGTAGCACCTATTAAAGGGCAAGCAATGCGTTATATTCTGTGCAATATGTTTATGCTAAATTCAAACATGTTATGCACTGCACGCCTACCACTTCCCTTTAACTGTTGAACTGTGATATTGCAATCGTATGTGGGTGCTTCGGCATCTCATTGCAAATGCATTAGCAATATCTAAAACTATAATAACTTGTGTAATTACATGTTATAATAAAACTGATGTAATTATATGCATTAGACATTTGTAACCAAATATTTTCTCAGCCGAAATGTGCAGTCTAATTCTATATCGGTAAGTTTATATTTGACCATTTGCATTGGTAGCTTTTTTGTTTTCTGTGAGCCAGTAGTTATTCAAGTCAGTATACCTTGGTTGTTTAGAATTCTATTCTCAATCAGAAAAATTCTTTTCAATTCTCACAAAAGTCTGAAAGTGTTAATATTAAATGTGAAATTTGGTTTTATAATTGGTGACAAGTTTCTAATAAATTGAAGGTTGGATATGGGTGCCGATGATAAGGGTGTGTGTATATACTGTTAGAAACATGTAAATAGTCCCAATATAATTGAAGATTAAAACTGCCAGTTTCATGGTATTGCAGTCGCTTGTTAGGTAAAGCATTCTTTACTTGTGTGTAATTCTAACATCAACTAATTTGGGGGGGGGGCTGCAAAGATGCTGGGGTGGCGGGGTTTCTTAAAAATGAAAATAACTATAGATGCCAGATATATTTGAATTTCACAATTGCATATTTGACCAGCAGTTTTAATTTCATTGGTATTAATGTATTAATTGCTATTTGCAACCTAAATTGTGGAAAAATAATATTTTATTAATCATAATTGGTGTTAAATTTACAAGTACAGTAGTTCAAAAAAAATTAAGATTCTGGTCAGTGGATATGTTACATATAATTCATTTTAATACCAATATGGACCGACCAGTACGTCACATCTACTATCAACATGCAGTTTGTAGTGTGGCATCTGGTGTTAAAATTGTATATAGATGTTGGGGGTTTCCCAAGGGGGTTTAAATTTAGCAGGTATATTATATGCTGCGAATTCATTCTTTCGTGTTTGGTGGTTCATTGGTCTGGTATTTACTAAAAAAAGCACTGAAATATTTAACATTGAAAAAATGGGATCAGTCTATCAGAGTTATGATGAAAAATTTACAGGCTAGTGTTTGATATAGCAATAAATGTGTCTTCTTTGGACTATTTTTGTTTTGAAAAATGATTCTGTGCTAAGGTTTATCAGGTGCAGTGTTCCCCAGGGATAGATTTCTCCGGAAACTTCAACATTTGAAGTGTTCAACCAGTAATCAATGTTACTGAGTTATCTAAAAAATATTGAACGTGGTTCTCTGTGGGTATTACTTACACATCTGGAATGCTTTATATGATTTATTAGTCTGATTTGTATTTACATTTATGTTGTCATTGTGTGTTTTTTGTCTGCAAATCATTGAAACCTGGTTGATTTAGTTAGTATTCACCGAATTGAAATGTTGAAGTTAAAACAACTAGGTTATTTTTGTGTGTGCATACATGCCGTTTAGTACATGTATCATTAGGTTTCTTTCACAATAGTATTTTGTCTAATGTTTTAATTTTATTTTCTTGTCTGTCTAATCTGTGATTATCTGTTCACTAAATAGCGTGTTCTGTAAAAACGCAGTTTGAAACTCCTGGTTCAAAAAACAAATGGTTTGATTTTGAACTTGATTTTTAGCTCTGTTAACTTTGTCGAGAGGAGTTTATCATACGAGTGATTGTTTTTCGGCATCTGTGTCAACTTTTTAGCTCCGCTGTCGACTTTGTCGAGCGGAGCTTATCATATGAGTGATTGTCTGTCGTCCGTCGTCTGTATCAATGTTTTACTTATTCGACTTCTTCTTGAAAACTACAAGCCTGAATGCTTTGATACTTGGTGTATATGTACCTTGGGTAGACCTCTCTCGGATTTGTTCATTTCATGATCATATCTTCAATTCTCTAATTTTGGTGATTATTTTTGTCATTTTTGGTAAAAAGTGACATTTTCGACTTCTTGTTAAAAACCGCAAGTCCAATTGATTTGATACTACATATATAGGTACTACATGTGGACCTCTCTCAGATTTGTTCATTTCGTGATGATATCTTCAATTCTCTAATTTTGGCGAATATTTTTGTCATTTTTGGTAAAAAGTGATATTTTCGACTTCTTGTTAAAAACCGCAAGTCCGATTGCTTTGATATTACATATATAGGTACTACATGTGGACCTCTCTCAGATTTGTTTGTTTTGTGATGATATCTTCAATTCTCTATTTATTTTGGTGAATATTTTTGTAATTTTTGGTAAAAAGTGATATTTTCGACTTCTTGTTAAAAACTAAGTCCGATTGCTTTGATACTATTCATATTGTTCATTTTCTAATGATGTCTTCAGTTCTTTAATTGAAATGTGCATTGCTAACAGCGGAGCTATCTCAGCCGATAGGCTGCTTGTTACTTTTTCGACTTCTTGAAAACTACAATTCTTATTGCTTTGATACTTGGTGTATATGTACCTTTGGCAGACCTCTCTTAGATTTGTTCATTTCATGCATTGATAACAGCGCAGCTATTTCAGAGGCTGCTTGTTTTTTTATATCTCTCATTGTCGAAATGCTGATTTTCCAGATTGGCTTAGGGTATTGAGATATCCTTACTTCATCAATCATGTACAGAACATTATTAAACATGAAAATACCCCAAAAAACTTATAGCCATATTTGATGCAATTATGATTTGACATTTGTCCTGTTTTTGACTCCCATGTGCGAAGCACAAAATGGGAGTCTTTGCAGTTAGTGTGTCTGTATGTGTGTCTGTATGTGTGTCCGACTGTTCCACTGCTATCTCAAGAACCATACATCGGTTTTTGATGAAACTTGGTGCATAGATGCTCTGGGCCAATGCGCAGATTTGATTAGGTTTTGGTAAAAATCCATGCTCGTTAATTACCTAATTTGCATGATAATTAGCTAATTTTTAGCTGTTCTATGACTGTTCCACTGATATCTAAAGAACCACTTGTTGGATTTTGATGAAACTTGGTACATAGATGCTCTGAACATATGCGCAGATTTGATTAATTTTTGGTAAAAATCCGTGCATATTAATTACCTAATTTGCATGATAATTAGCTATTTTTTAGTGGTTCCATGACTGTTCCACTGATATCTAAACAACCACTCATTGGATTTTGATGAAACTTGGTACATAGATGCTCTGAACTAATGCTAGGTTTTGATTAGTTTTTGGTAATAATCCGTGAATACTAATTACCTAATTTGCATAATGATTAGTCAATTTTCGGTTTTTCCACTGATATCTCAAGTACTAATCATCACATTTCAATGAAACTTGGTACATAGATGTCATACGACACTGCACAGACCTGATAGTTTTTATGGTAATATCAGTACATATTAATTACCTAATTTGCATAATTAATTAATTTTCAGCATTTGATATAAGTAGTTAGCATTACATTTCAATGAAACTTGGTACTTACATACTCAAGGACTATGCAGAGATTGATTGTTTTCGATAAATATTTGTGCATATTAATCACCTAATTTGCATAATTAGTTAATTTTCAGCTTTTCCACGGGTATCTCAAGTACTAATCATCGCATTTCAATGAAACTTGGTACATAGATCCTTTAGGACTATGCAGAGACCTGATTAGTTTTAGGGTAAATAATTGTGCATATTAATTACCTAATTTGCATAATTAATTTTCAGCTTTTCTACTGATATCTAAAGTACTAATCATTTACATTTCAATGAATCTAGAATTATGCAGACCCAAATAGTTTCCGGTAAATATTTGTGCATATTAATCACCTAATTTGCATAATTAACCAACTTTCACACTGATATCTCAGGTACTATACATCACATATCAATGAATGTACATGGATGCTGTAGGACAATAGACAGACCTGAATAATTGTGGGTTAAAATCTGTACATATTAATTACCTAATTTGCATAATTAACCAATTTTAAGCTTTCACACCGATATCTAAAGTACCGTAAAAACTCCAAAATTTCGACCGGTTTTAAATAATTGGTGTTAGAAATGTGACGTGTTTTTAGAGTCAAAATTAAGGTGCATTTTTGGACGGTCGAATTTTTCAGAGTAGAAATCAGCAAAAAAAAATGGGGATGATAGACAGTGTGCTTCATTAGTTTTTAAAAAATGCAATGTCGGTCAATTGACGTAAACTTCCTCATGTTTCAAGGTAAAAGCAAAGGTCGTGGCCGAGTTGTAACTCAAAATCTAAACAAAGTCATCAATCAGTGAGTATTATGACAAGCAAAACAAAACATCAAGACGCGGAGAAGAGGTCAGCACAAAACTAATAGGTCAAAAGACAAAGCTGTCTCGCACTACCTAGGAAAACTTGCGAATGTTCGAAGTACAGGTACCCATTGGACAAAAGATACATGGAAGTTTAGCAAACGATCTCCCCGACCCAGTGCAATGTACCCGGTTAGAATCAAAGCTCACGTGTCCCTTATTTGAGGGACCAAATTCTGCCGTAAATTCGCCCTTGGATTAAAAAGTAAAATGGGATTTAAGAAAATAAAATGGGACTTTTAAGGTGTATTTTGGCGTCATTTTTCGGACATTTCAATCAATCCTGCCGGCTAAAATAGTCTTACCGTAGTCATTGACGTTTGTCTATTCAAGAGTACACGTGTATGATTTTTATCGTGACTAGCGTGAGCGGGTAAGCTTCCTTTCGAGAATGAGCTGTTATCACTGTGAACAATGTTAAATTATTCTTCAGATGACCAGTTTATTTTTTTAAAACAACTAATTTTTTTATTTAAAAAAAATCATGCCGTTTTCGCATCAAAATCCAAGCCAAAATATCTTACTACAACATCAATCTCTTCCGCATTGCGTTCAATAACATTAACATTAACATATTTAAATAAGCTATGGTAATTTGAACACGTTGGCATCATCCAGCTTTTTGATTGGTTAATTAGCGATTTGACCTATTTGACCTAAGAGAACATGGCGGATATCCTACAGCATCAAACGTTTATACGGGACCGGAATCATTCGCTTACGATGAAACTAAGTTGACTTTTATTTGTTTTTCATAACCATTCAACAAATTTATTTTGTGTACATTATTATAATCACTACTGAGTACAGTAATAATCAACAATTCAGAAACGCAGCATGCCGAGATTTTTGTGTTCGTTTTTATTTGAAACTTCGTTTATTTAGAATACTGTGGAATACTTTATTTTCGCTGGAATTAATTTTCGCTGAAAAGGCTTTTTAGGCGTTTTGTATGGAATTTATTTTCACTGATTTTTGATGAGTTTAATGTGAAATATAGGAAAAAAAGTATATTCGCTGGATTTTATTTTCACGGAATCATCCCTCCAGCGAAAATAGCGAAAATAAATTCCAAGCGAAAATAAAGTATTCTACAGTATATTATCGTTACCAATACAATAAAAATCTCTCAGTCAATCAGAAACCCGGATTCATGCCTTTGAGGAAGGTCCCGTTTGAATGCTCACATCGTTTTTTTTTTCGTTTGGGGGATAACTAAAACTGGTCGCAATTTTCGAATAAGAATGAGTCGGCATTTTTTAGTGGAGTCGAAAATTTGGAGGTAAATACAACACGGAAACCCGGCAAATAAATAGGCGTCCGAATTTTTAGAGGGGTCGAAATTTTGGAGTTTTCACGGTGCTAATTATTCAATTTCAATGAAACTTAGTACAAAGATGCTCTAGGACAATGTACAAACCTAATTAGTTTGGGGTAAAAATCTGTTCATATTAATTCCCTAATAAGCATAATAATTCATAATTTTTTGGTTCTAATCACATTTCAATTAAACTTGGAGACATAGATTTTCTGTTACATTGCGCAGACCTCATTAGTTTTACACTCAAATCTGGTCATATTAATTTTCTGATTTGCATAATTAGTTTTCAGCTAAGTAATTTCGAATTATATTTAATGTGTCTCCAATACTCTCAGCACATGGGAGTTCTTTCTAAGCTTTCTTTGATTTCGTTTTGTTTCAGTCATTAATGGTTACAGAAATACACACAAGTGAATAGAAAATAAGATAACTTATATCATGATTTTGCAGGCATCAAAACATAAATATTCAACTAACCATTACAATAATTTGCATCAAAATCTGCATACAACTATATAATATATTCAGCAATATACATAATTGTGAAACTGGTTAATCTCAATGATGGATGCTTCAAGTATGCCAACATTAAAAGGTTTTGATGGTAGTCAATGATTTTTAATTTAACGAATTTTAATAGCAAAATTAAAAACCAGCCGATAATTAATGAGTTTACAGTAAATTCATCATGATAGCAGTTTGTTGAAATATCTTTAAATTTTTCATTTCAGTGTAACTAACCAGGCAATAAAATCCTGGAGAAAATGAAGCACTTCCCACAGAGCATTCTTGAAAGCGTGCAAGTTAATTGGTTCAATATTGCACTGATCACACCTTTCTCTATGCCTGTTAGATTCTACATTACCATATTTTTTCCAGTAAAGTAACAAAACTGGTAGATGGATTTAGCATACAGATGGATAAAATAGACAAGAGAGTCAACTTATTTTCAGCTTTCTCTGCAACCACTGGTGTAATGATGCAATTATGCGTCTTTTCTTCATGGAGTTAAATTGTGGTTTAAAATGGAAACTGACATTTTATTAAATCAAGGACTAAATTTATATTAGTGTGAAGAGATTAATAATTTCTAATTGTTGAAGGATTAGAAAACTTGCCTTTTGTATGTACTTTGAATGTGCAGATTAAATGCACAATAACGCCCCCTTCAGTTTCAGCAATTTTATGTTGCGTGCAAGTTATTATGTTTTTATTAGGATCACTACACTCGTAGTGTATTGAAATAAATTGGGTATTCTGCAGATGTTGTCTTTTTACCGCCATTACTACTACCACCAAAACCTTGAGTTTCGGAAGGACATGGAAACGGAAATAAAATGATAGCAGCGCCAGTCCAGGTGATACGCAGAAAGAATAATGACTTCCTTGAGGTCTTTTATATTCAGACTCTACAACAGAGATGGAGGTCAAAAAAGAAGATAAATGCATCAAATACTGTCATGCACATAGCGTGGTGAATTTATCGATATCTTTTTTTGGTCCGTTCTTGTTGGTTTTAATCAGTGATATTTGTATCAATTAATTTAGTTGTGTGTATTGCCTGTATCGCCAATGTTTGGTTTATTTTAATTATTAATTTGATTTTTTTTATCACCAAAATTAATGGTATCCTGTCTTTCATGCTTCAGTGTTTAGGAGATGAGTGATAGTTTTACATGTATAACCTGTTTTGCTACTGAGAATTTTGCTAGTTCAAAACTATATTCGGTTAAATAAACGTAAATCCATTAACATTTTCTAAATTCATGTTATCTTCAATTAAAAATGTGAAAGACGAGAATGCTTTTCTCATTTGGGATTGAAAATGGTGGTGATTTGAGGTTTTTTTTATGACTGATGATCAATTTACCAATAAAATAGCCATTTTTAGTAGTTTTATTTGCATTTATAGGACTGAAAACTAGTTACCAATGTAGTGTATATAAATGGTCTGGAATAGATTTCTTGAAATCTGCAATTAGGTACAACTACGGTCAAGGTCGCATGGTGTAAAAATAACAAATGGGTCAAACTGGTGTGTGTGGATTATCCATGCATTTTCAAACTGGGATTTAACCACAATTTTCTGCTTGAAGTTGTTTTTGCATAGGCTTCAGAGATTACATTTTACTGCTTGTCAGTCACTGTATAAATTATTTGATAATGAGGCTGCCTCTATTGTATTTGTTGATCTTTCAAACAAAGGGATATATGTATCAGGTGCCTGTGGTGGCAAAAAAGGGTACATCCTTTAATATGGGGGGGGGCACCTCCAGTTAAACCTAATTATGCAACAGATTTACTTAATGGATTAAATTGACAATGGAAAACAATGGTGTCCCCTGACACCCTGGGATTGACAGGTTCCCCTTTAACCGCTTTTTTTAATGTGTTTTTTTTTTAATTGATGTTTTTAATTTATTTTAATGTTCTATAACCATTTCTACTCCTTCTAAAGAATATTGCTAGAATTTTTGAGAAATCAAAAATTTTAAATTGATTTATTGCCATGGGTGTGGGGCCACGACATGTTTGGAAGTAGAACATTTTTTAGGTTAATGGGATCCTTGTTTTTAAGTCTTGAAAATTAAGAAATCACAAATGTTTTCTTGATATGAATAATTCACTCTTTGGCAAAATTTCTAATTTACATTACGCAAAATTAAATTATTCGCTGGTTTTCACTGATAAGTAAATTCCACAAAGTTAAGTCCACCTAAACATGAAAGATAACAATAGAACTCTTTGTTTTCCTGCCAAGTTCATGAACTCAAAATAGTGAAATTTAATGCCAGTAAAAATAAATGGTTTCACAGTAAAAGAACAAAATATTCACTGGGTTTAATGTTAGTGCATTTGATGTTCTGGGATATCTTTTACTAGTTCCCTTTTTTCATCACAAAATAGTCCTCTTCCATAGTCTGCATTTTCCTACAGAAGATTGGTATAAAAATATCCAAATTTTTGGAGTAAAAACTGGATATTGATTCATAATTTGTCTGTTGGCTCCAAAAATTTGGTTCATTTCACTTCATTGAAGAATATAAGAAAACGTACAGACAAATTTGGGCATAAGAAAATCTGGTTGTGAAAATGTTAGCTTGAACTTGGGTTTTAATTTATTGCATTTAGCTATCGGCGAAAAAGAAACCAAGCAAATATTGAACTATAATTGCACATATCTGGTGAGTTTTGAGAGTAAGAGAACCACATTGTTTTTCTTCCTGAATAGTTTCATTTTCTTCCATCATCATGTTCACAATTTGAAATACTATAGTTTCTATGGGAACAGTAGACATGAGAGTGGAACAAGCTCTCAACCAGGTTTTGGTAGCCATTTCAGAGTAACGTCTATTTAGCACTATACTGTACTGACTTGTTATGTAACTCATTTTGACTCGTGTGTAGGTACCACTAATAGCGATCATATGCTATATTCTAGTATATTTACTAGTTATCTTGCAGTGCTGCAGCTGGGTGAGGAGCAGAAAGCTAGAAATGTAATGTTATATAGAAAGTTTTAAGAGTCACTTCTCAAGGATATCATGTGCCAATTTCTTGGAATTTCTTAGTTTAAATTTCCTGAAAGAAATTCTGTAAGCGCTTTTTAAACTATTCAGCATAATGAGGGTTAATTTTTAGCATTTATTCCTATGGTGATAATTTTAGCGGTAATGTATGTGCGAGAGAGCTCTATGCAAAAACGGGTACAATTTAGGGCTGTGCCTCGGAGACCATATTCAACAAGTGGGACTTCAGAGGCAGACAGCTCGGTAACATTGTTCAGTTACGGTAAAGTGGTGGCATTGGCTGATGAGACTTTCTTTCTCAAAGTCTAAATCAGTTGCCTTTCTTGGATGAAATTGCATCTTACTTTGATTATAGATTCTCCTTCTGTCATTTACACAAGTCCACATGTTTATAATAGAGCAAATACAGTATACAGTATTTGCTCTATTAGTAGCATTTCTCAATAGATACGCATGAAAACCAAAATTGTATTTGTTGTGTACTGAATCATTAAAATGTCTTATTTTGCTCATTGAAACACAAAAGTAATGTGGATAAGCACTTTCTTTATAAATACGGCGAATACAATGCATGCTTGTTACATGAAATATGTAGTTCATTTGTGATCAATGTATGGTATTTTTAATTGTCAGTTTGTCCAACAATGGCTGTGCTGTTTAACAAAGTCAGGATGCCCCTGAGGGTAACATGATTATTATCTGAATTGCATGCTCTAGCGTTTGATTGATAATTATGATGAAGGCCAGGAAACATGTTGCCTCTCAGGTTTGTTGCAGTGTAATTAGTAGGAAGTCAGTCACCTAGAAACACTAGTCACAAGTTGAATAAATTAAGTTATTGTTTTTTTTGCCTCATTTCTCTTATGCGCAATGCACAGACTGGAATCTAACAGTTTTCAAATTTGTATTTATTAACTGCATTTTTTGTTTGTTGTTTTTGGTTATGCATGTATGCATATAGAATACTAATAAATATTATAATACTTGTGCCTAAATGAAGAAATGAATCACTGATGACTTGTATTTACAGTTCTTGGCTGTTCAAAGCCCTTAAATTTTCTTTTTGGTGGGTCCACAACCCCCAATCCCAGCTGCCATGAGCATATTAAATTTTCAATAAGATGATGTATTCCAAGGTCGATTGACATGAGATATTGATGGATGTCTCTGGAGTGTCTTTTTTTTTTTTAATGGAATCTAGTGTAGGGTGGTGGCACCGGTTGATTGTATCTATGATCTTTATAAACGTGCAAGCTTAATAACTGACAAGTGAAAAAAATAGTTCCTAATCTGCACCTGCATTTCCTTCCAAATGATTGTTGAAATTACATCCCGACTTTTGCACCTGATGACCTCTGGGAGTTTGTAGAAATCGTCTTGGTGTTGCCTCTATTGCATTTTGTCTGTCATCCACATTTAATGCATTTATGCCTTTCCTACATTCATGTGGAAAGAGTTGGAGGAGAAAGTATTCTTATTGTTCCCTTCGTTTTCTTGTAGTTATATTACGATTTATATTGATATTGACCTGCAATCTTGACTAAATTTCGTTATTACTACGTGATCAAATGATAGCATTTTTTGAGGTTGCATAAGTTTTAATTGTAAACGATCAAACCTATGTATATCAACCATCCAAGAAGCTTCATTAATATAGTCATTATGTGGAGGTTGGATTATTTTTTATGGATCACCAATCATTCGCATCACTTTTGTACAGAAAATAATGAAACGGTACTGTTACAACAAACAAGTTTCAATATAAGAAATTAAAAACAAATGGAATGTTCTACAAATGGAATGTTAATTATTTTAGAAAAATGTGCAAAAATATTGCTGAAAGGGTGGACCATTTGAGATACAAGGTCATATAAGGCGTTTGTTTTATACAGGCGTTGCTTCAAAGGAGGAATCGCGCATGAGGGCGCTCTTTTTTTCACAGAATGTATTCAGGGTTCTCCCCAGGGCTTTTTAGCGCCGAGGTCCGCGGCGCTATACTTGTGAATCTCGGCGCTTTACTTGGATTCTCGGCGCTATGTGTTCCCACCTCGGCGCTTGATTTCTTATTTGACATGACAATATCAGAAAAAGCTTTGTTCGCCACGCTGGTCGGCCCCGACCATCACTCAAAATTAGTGACCACCACGGAACGCTTCCGACGAGGACTATTGTCTGATTGTTATTATAATTACGTACCGACCGACCGACACGCATCCTGCCAGTCGTGGATTATAATTTATAAACAATAGACCTAGTCGCACAATACGTAGCGGCTAGTCAAATTTGTGAAATTAGCACCTCTTTCTTTGTAAGTGAATACTTTCTGCGATAGGCACAGTCTTTAGATTGAAGGCTAAAATTCTTTCAAAATTAATTCCACCTCGATATAACATGGTCGAAGCGGAATTCACGATCCGTTCACGCTACTCAAGAAAAAAACGTCTTTATTGCGTGATTTGGTAAAATACATTTGAACTGTTATCATTGCGAATCATGTAAAAACTCTTCTTTCAAGACTTATTTTACCTTTTAAAAATTGCAAATCACCTCTTTCGAAAGCCATCATGCAGTTTTCAATTGAAATCGATGCCAACACATCGTGCTACGACATCGCTTTACTTCCGCAATGTAAATTTTATGATCACTACCATTCGGAAAACTTCGGATTCTACCGGCATTACCATGCGGCATTTTGATTGGTTAATGGCATTCTTGACCCATTCTAATGTTTCACAAACATCATGGCGGGTCTGTTTTTTTACCGAAGCGATCAAGTGATCAAAAATAATCGCTCCCGATAAAAATAAGTCTGATTTTACTTACATTTCATATCAAAAAAAAAGAAGTAACATTTTTTGAGGAATTATTGCTATAACTGGTGTATAACATGGCCAAGTAAGTTATGTCACGTCGTAACTTTGATGATCGTTTTGAAGCTTTATTTGTTCGCTCATTACTGTAATTGTAAACGTTTTAGAAGTTGATGGTACGAATAATAAATTACAACAATACGCCAATTAATTACGTGATCGATTTTTTGAAGGAGTGTTTTTGGAGTGAATAAAATTATGAGATTCGTGAACATAAATCTGGCTTAACGTTTTGAATGCGTTTCCTTCAACGTTTTACAATACAATTAAATTGCAACAATAATTTATTTGTGTTTGTTTTTAGTCTGCAGCATTTGTATTTCGAGAATGTTTCAAACTCTTCTAAATTGTGAAACATAATGTGTTGATTCCATTAAAAAAAACATTTGCCCTATGACTGAGCTCACTAATATTCATAATTGTAAATAAGTTCTGTTAACCATAGAAGGAAAGATATGTAAATGATATGCAAATTAGTATGCAAATTAGCCACGGCGCTATGCATTTTTTCTGAGGAGAACCCTGGTATTTTGTCTCGTTACTTATTTTCGTCGTGTTGGGAATAATATCCGGTCCACGACTAGTGCATTGTTTGAACACGTACATCTGTCCCACATCCGGTATGCACAGCTTTACTGTTTTGTGCAGAGGTATTATTGAAATCACCAAGGACTTTTCTGCACTTTTTTCTGATAGAGAGCTATGGCACACTTAACTATTGGCTCCATTTTGGGTCAGCGTTTTAGCCATGAGTACGATATCGTCGCCCAATAATCATCGTTGTCATGAGAACTGCAGGTAGTATTACACCATTCCTGTCTTACGTCTCAACACCAAACACCACTAAACTAACTAAATGTCAAAATTCTTGACAGAAAAATATCGCCAATATTCATGAAAGAAACGGGATTTCTGTGTGAAAATAGCACAAATGTATCCAACAACTGTGTTTACATCGCCATCTTTAGAGGGACCCGACTTGTTGGTCATGTGACACCTAATTGTGATAATTTGTGCTATATGAATACTAATTAGGACAGTTTGCATGCATGCACACTGTTGTGAATAAGTAGTATCTATCTACATCTGCATAAAACATCGATCAAAAACCGTAGCTCAAAAATGCTATTTACAATTAAAACACTTGAAACTATGCACAAGTTACATAAATACAGTAATTAAACAATTATATTTAGTTTTATTTGCTGTAAAATCAACAAACCTTCTGTAGTAATGAATTATTCATGTATTTAATTGAGGACTTAAAACAACCAATCGTGCCATGCAATTCACCGCCTCGGCTGCTTGTAATTTATGTCTTGGGACTGCTTAAAATTGTTCACTATAGGCAGATGGTTTTTATATAGAGGTGTTCACTAACGCATGTATTCTTGATTAGGTTTTCTTTCAATATTTTATGTATTACAAAGTCTTGACAATACAATAGATAGTCCCTGATAGTATTTGTACCAACAATATCAAAGATTATTGATTCACTGGTGCTTTTAAAAAGTGTTGTCACTCGCATGTCAACAAAAATTTCACTACTCACTGTATATTGCTTTTTTGTTTTTGTGTGTCAATTTAACTTGTTGATCATGTTGGAATGCATCATGGCTGATTTTCTCTTTATATAATATTGGCATTGTTCTTTGAACAGTGGCAGAATTCGGAAGTTGAAAAATGGTTCAATAAACAGTAGTTTATTTTGTGTTGGTGTCATTGAGAGGGCATGTGGCAAAGAATGAGCTGGTGTAATTGTCCACTGACCCACTTAACAATACTAGTGGATTCTAAATATTCCGGTATGTACAAAACATTGTACCTATCGACCTGTAGAATATCCTTTCCGCGTTTTATATCTGGTTATTCAGAAAGTGTTCAACATAGGAAATGAGGTGAGAGATCAGATTACGGCAGCATTCATCATTCCATGATTCATATCAATGTGCGAGATCACTATTTGCCCAATCTTGGCCTGGCTTTCCTTTTCTGGGCCCCCTAACTGTTCATTTGATATATGGTCCCACTATGTACCTGGGCTTCGGCTAACTTGTTCCCAAAGATGAATGAATTTTAGATTTGTCTACCATAAATTGCGTCTTTCACTACAATGGCAAAGAGAAATTTCAAACCAAATATTCTTGAGAAATGAACATTATTTGAAAAAATTATCACCCACAAAAAAAAGTGCCTGTCTGGTTCTGTCTGTAAAATGTTAATGTAATAGTTTTTTTGGCATATGGCACCAAAATGAACTTTTTATATTTTTATAGAATATATAAGTGTATTTAATTATTCTTTAAAAATGGAACATACTTAAAACAGTCATCAAAATTAACAACCCGCATTGTAATAACTAAATTTGCACATTCCCATGCATTTTAAATAATTAATGAATCACACAGTAAAGTATGAAATAGTTTTAGGGCATCTTTATACTGTAAAACCCTTTATTTTCACTATTTATCTGTTTAGAGCATATATCATGTTGTAATTTAACAAATTTGTCAAGGAAACTGTTGTTATTTTACATGTTCACATCGATTTAATATAGCAAATTTTACTTACTATTGAAAATAGTGAAATTAAAACCCCGGTAATAATTGAGGCATTTACAGTATGTTTACCTATCATCTACAATTTACTGTCCATAAAAAAAAAACTTTAATGAAATTAAAAATTAATTAAAACAATTCTTCTATGAAAGTTATTAGTGTGATTTTTACTTCCTAGGAACCGCTTTTTCTGGTACATTTTTATTAAAGGCCCATGCCTGGCTTACAATGGAGGGATATTTCCTATAATTTCTTGCCAACTTGTTTACTGCATAGTCCCAAATTTGATACATGTGGCTATGAATATTACAGCGTGAATTTTATGCCACAATTACGAATATAAAATGTGTGGAGAGTCTGGTCCACAGATAGTGAAATGGACAAACCGGACATACTTATTCATCAACAAGGATCAATGGAGTCGCCTGACTGAGGCCTTGAGGAATTTGTATTAGTCCTGATTTTCTGCAGTAATTATCCATGACAGGATTCAACAGCGATTCATTGGTGGTGGGACTCAGAGTTATGATGTACTCAAGTCAAATGAAAAATGGATGGCAAATAAATAATAAATGTATACACGTCTATGGCATTGCTGTAATTCTAAATTGTGTCCCTCCCCTTCCAGTCAATATTTTATGGTCAAGAAGGGGTCCAATTTTTGATATAATAAAACATGTAACTGCTCAATATCCCTGCAGTTCACGTCATCAAATGAAATCCCTGAAGTCTGCTATATCGTAGCAGAACCTCTGTCCTGGTAGACAAGGGAACTGAAAGACCAATTAATTTTCACAAAATATGTTCTCAACCAGCAGCTCTTTTAAATAAAAAGAAAATTGAATTAAATGCATTGTTGCCTAGCAACACCTCATTATAAATTTCATTGCTAATTAAACCAAAACTTAGATTACATATATAAATAAGTGTCATTTTATTGTTAAATTCTGTCATTCGGTGATTTCATAAATTGTACTCTCTCAAAGTTACTGATGTAATATCACGCTTAGCTGTGGACAAAATACTAAATATTGGAAGATTGTATCGATTTATGACCAATAGATTATGAATACTGATAACCATTTTTCTTGATATTCGCATTTTCCCTGTAGGCGTGATGAGCTCTATTGATACATAGATAATGATAAAGGTTTTCCAAACATGTAAGGTAGTAAAGGCAGGGCTGTCTGGAATGAATTGATGAGTTGAATTGTACATAAGGGAGGTGATGCATCAGGTAACGATTGAGAAATGAGTTCAGTATAGACATAAAATGGTGCCAGAATTGATCATCATTGTTGAAGCAGTACAGTAAATGTTTTTATTTTGATCGCCATGTCAGTTTGATGACGATTTGATTGGAATCGATTTGTTCCTTTAATACACTGTCAATAATAACCTGGACTGTCGACATAGTGATCCTGTATCGGCCTGAAAACTGTTACATGTAATGGTGTATTTGGTCTGTTTTGAGTGTTTGGAACGTGATGGATGTTACAAAGTTTGTTTGTACCTACTAATATAGCCAAGAGATTGCATTTGTGCTTGTGTAGAATCACAGATATGGGCAATAATATGTTTCTTGAATATTATAAATAGTTCCTATTCTTTTCCTAAAATGAATTCCTGTTTGATCATTGCATGTCCATGAAGCAGAATTCGATTCATTCCAGACTACAGTGCAACATGTTAGTCTGAAGGCCTTTGTGGAGTGCCTTGTGCAGAATTATTGGGGTGTGGTTATTCAAATTCAGGGTGCTTAACCAACTATTACCAAATCTGTGCATAAGTAAATACAGAAAGTGATTTATAAACGGATAACACAGGCCAATTTTACTGCCACTATTGTGTAAGAGTTTTATTTATTTCCATTTACTTCTCTGCCCTCAAATCTGACCGTTTTCTAGGAAATCCTAATGTGTGTTTAACACTACAATATGCATCTTGAATTTTCAAGGTGAATGTTCCGGCGAAGCACTCCGCTATCACCTTGAAGTATTTCATTAGGAATATGTGTATGTGACAATGCCCTCACAGTTTAGAATCAATTTACAAACAGCCAATCATATTGCTTCTTTCTTCAACGCGCTTGGCCAAGCTATCAAATTCATCACGAGATGCCCACGCGCTCCACTCTGCCATGTATTTCTGTGGGCTCTGCGCGAGCTGCTGTGAAGTACCGGTCGAAAAACCGGTGAAAACGACTAAATTTCAGAAAACAGCACGACCTTAACTTTGAAGAAATCCTAAACAACCAAATTTAAATATGTTGCATATGTAGGGGTAATCTTGTTACACTGTTCAGAGGTGTCAACGACCATCCCAAAACACCGTTTTCTTAGAATTTATCGGACTTTGTTTTCACCATGATTGCCAGGCGGTGAAAATGTCTGACTCGAGAATAAATTTCGCTGCGCACAGTGGAAGCTGTGTTGGCTTGGATGTCAAGGCAATACAGCGACAATATCCATACATCATGCAACTCACTGATATTCAGACTAAAGCTATTCAAACTATACTTAGTGCCGTGTCTGATGTGTTCGTTTTTAGTCGCACTGGAAATAGTAAATCTTTATGTTATTATGCTTTACCGGCCTTGCGACTGTCGAGCATGGTAATAGTGTTGTCACCACTGTTGGGTACTATAGAAGAGTAGGTGTTATACCTCAAAGTTCATGATGTCACTGCAACATATATCGGCAGAAATGAAGCCGAAGACATCAGGAATGCAAAGCTCCAGCCGTTTCTGGCAGTCATTGTAACAAAGCTTTTTATTGGTCGGTAAACTTTCTTTCGCGCAACCACGTGACATACACGGTTATGAATAGAATTACCGCACGGTGTTGTAGAGGGAGGAATATCCGAACGAAACAACACCGTGCAGGCGGACGATGTACAATATGGTACCAATAAGAACTATGATATTCATATTGTAAATAGCCAAAGAGGGAGGGTTTTCTATCTCCAAACAGTGAAATATACTGGTGAATTGCCTGTATGCTGATTGGACATCATGATTGACTTTGTTTTAGGTCCTTTGTGCAGTCAATATGGGGGGGGGGGGGGGATGAAAGAATTAGTTTGCGCAAATACTTTAGTAAAACTAAATAACATTTCTATTTGTATCAAATTGAGGCATTACCACATTGTCTTAGATTATTTATCGCTACAAGTAATCGTCAAGAAAACCACTGACTCTGATAGGAACTTTTGATTTTAGAGCCTCTAGGAAGAGCACTGCTCCCTCTAGAGTCAAGGAAGTTAGTCACATGATTTGCCAACATTTATTACAAACCAGTAATCCATCTTCATAAATAAATCTATCGATTCAACTATTATCCCAACATTATTTGTCCTATTGGAAGCATTTACATTAATATCTCGAATAATTTTTTGGTCCATGCCAACACTATTAAGTAAAATATTTTTGGCTTACTTACACTCGCATATTACAAAAGTATAAATGGTGATATCAAATGCCACCCTTAACATATGAAATCAAATTTGTGTTGACAAAATTTGCTAAATACTGTTGAAAATATTGATTTAGCAGATGAACTAAATTCAATTTATATTAACAAAATAATTTTCCCCTGCTAAGAGTGCTGCGTGCAAGTTTTGTTGACTTCAACCATAAAGGTCATTGGTGTTCGATTAAGACATATCAATGTTTTTGTCGTCACTGTCCAACTCAAGTTGGTTGACATGCTGAGCCCTAGCAGTGTGACTAAGTATACACACACCCAGACAGGTAGGTAGGAATTGATTATTATTTTAATAATCCATACGTTTAATTGCCCTGTCATTGATTACTAATTAAAATATGATGTGCATTGAATGCTTCTATGCTGCATACATGGCAATCTCAGATATTTCTTAGGCATGGCACCCTGTTGTATTTTCCCATGCTTTCTTGAACCAAATTCGTGTAGCACGCTGGGGTGCTATTTTGCATTTGGTTCAAAAGCTAGGAGCCATTTGTGACCAGTCAATGTATGTGTTACGCTAGGGCTTTCACATTGCCCAATCTATGTAGTTGGGTACTGATGTTCTGTATCTTTGTGTTATTTACTGGTAACCATAACAACGTACCTTATCTTTTTCAAATGGTTCTGTTACTGATGGCAATCCTATTTTGAATATACCACCCGAGTTGCCCTGTAGTAACCACATTCAAATTGCATAGATTTTGCTCCAATTTAACTCCAAATTACTTTGCTTTCTTATTCACTGTAATTTGCTCTTTCCCCAAACTACATGAATTCAGTTTATTTCCCTGCATGAGAAATTATCATACCGGTAACTCATATCTCTTGAATGCTACCTCAGTTTATCCAACCTCTCATCCTCCCCAGTTTTTGTGTAAAATCAATGACATCACTGCTCAATATAAAACGCGTACAAAACAAAATTTGTATGACTTGAAATGCGCCTTTGTTATAATATAAATATAATGCAATTCAGTTGAATGGCAATTGCTACTTTTCAAATTTTTACACTTCATTTTCGAGCTTTAACTGTGTTTACAGATATGCATTTATGCTATAGAACCACAACTGTAATGTACACAAGAGCATGTTTTATTAAAAGCATATGTACAGTTGTAGCTATGGGTTAATTTCATCTGATGTAAACACACTGTTAGTCGCTACTAGAGCCTACAGCCATGGAAAAGTTCTCAGTAATGTGATTTTAGTTGTGTGATAAGGACTGACAAACAGTAGGATGTGGAGGGCGGTGGCGTGTCAACTCTCTAGTAACTGTTTAAATGACATTGCCCGAACACAAGGAAATTCACTAGGTTACATACTATGCTAGGGACTGATTTGCTAATACGATTACGTTAGATGATGAATGAAGTATGGGTAATAGCCAACAGAAAATCTGACTCATTGCATTATCGCTGCGAAAAAACCACTTGAATTGCGTATCCTTTGGGGTGATCATTTCATGAAGGTAACTGATGCTCCTAATTTCGCACAAATTTGGTATTTAAGATGCCGAGATGCGTTAATCATGAATTTCTAATACTGGGGATTATTTGTCACTAAATGTACTTCAGCTGTTTAATAAAATTGATGTAACTCGAGTAGTTTTTGTGACAGACGCATGTACAGATTCCATAATAAGAAGAAAAAAAAAAGTGATTCAGATATTGATAAAAATTACTGTTTATCTTTCATTGGAGAAATAAACTAGTTTTAAAAAATCTTAATCAGCTCTAAGGTAGATAGGTAAATTATAAGACTTCCATCACTGAGGTAGATACAGGCATACATAAATTGTCGTGAAGCACCGCCCTTGTCTAATCAGCGACTCCATCGCTTGTCACAAGGTGGTAGCTGTCCTGAATACAAAGTCATGTCCAGTTGTCCGTTACCACTTAGTCCTTGATTCAGTCTACAGGTAGCCATCTTGTGGTTGGAATTCTTTGCCTACCCTCAGTGACTGTATTTACATCTAGTTATTCCGTATCTAGGTATGTTATTTTTTGGTGTTTTGTATTTACACAATTGCCAACGTGTTGAATATTGACTAATCAAGATAGGTTTTTGATGAAAGGTCTGTGGTTGTAATTAATAATGCAAATACATGTGTTTATAGCTTTAGATAGGTTTGTTGAGCCCTGTCCATGAAGGACAGTCATTAAAAAATTCTTTTTCTTGATATGACTTATCAGAAAATAGTTTTTTTATTTGTCTGGTTCTATGCTAGTGAGTATTGATTTCATCGTGACTACTATATTTTGCCTTGGCTGTCCTTACATTGATGACACTTGATTCTGTTATTACTGTAAAATACTTTATTTTAGTTGGGATTAATTTTCAGTAAAGACATTTTGGCTGTTTTGTATGAAGTTATTTTCACTAATTTTTGGTGAGTTAAGTTCGTAAAATATATAGAGAAAAAGTCTCTATTTTGATTGGATTTTATTTTCACTAATTCATCCGTTCAGTGAAAATTACCAGAATAAATTTTAAGTGAAAATTAAGTATTTGCAGTTGCATTTCATCATGGTTTTACTCTTTGAATGCCAACGTCAACTTTCTGTTGCCTTTTAATAAAACTAAAATAAAAAAATAAAAATAAAAAATCATCCATATTTTTTCAAGCGCTTCAATAACCCATATTATTTGGTCCAAAATTAAACAAAGAAAATGCGTAAAAAGTTGAAAATGTATTGACCAGAACAATTTTAAACAACTTAAATGCAGGTTTTATACAGAAGAAGCAAAAGCTGTTGATATATGGTACAAACTGGATATTGTTGATGACCAAGAGTATTTCCCTTGCATGCGTGGTTACCTAGCAACCTTAGAACCTGAAACCGAGCACATTGAATTCCATTATTGCATTTTCTGGTGTCGATTTTGCCAAGGAAAGAAATTTCGGTAATAAAATAAATGAGTTTTTTTTTCAACAGTTTTATTTTAACCTTTTAATCACTGTTTCCTGCCAAATGCGTCTCATATTCTTTTTTATGTATTTTCCAAGAAATACTTAATTTTGTGACTCAAAATTTGAAGGAAAATACTAGAAATAAAGCTGCTTTCAAGTTTTGCATCTTCTGAGCAAATTCAAAATGCATTATGGGAGGGAATTTGTAAGTATCTATTCATAATAAAATCAATAAAAAACAAAACTGAATTACATTAAATAAGAAAATTTGAATTTATTTTTCAATTTGATTTGATTCCTTATTTAAAAACCATTTAAAGTATTTGAGAAAAAAGACGATAAGTATTTTCTCTGTTTAATGCTTTCATGATTTAAAATGTCCCCAATCATACTCTGAAATAGTATTGGGTTGCATTGATTTCAGTGAAATATTTGTTCTCAAGAACACCATTAAATTATCTAATTGTGAATATTAAACTGTTTGCAGGATTTATCATTGTCTTACTGCTCAAATCGACTGTTGAAATAGCAGCTATATAAATAATGGCGCCTTTCTGACATGCTGTGTTCCACAACAATTATTGCTGCATCGCACACATGTAGATACTGTTTTTTCATACACAGCACCCGAGTCTGCTTACTTTTCTCAACATTTTCAAGACCGGCATATTTTCACTTTGAACTGGTACGATAAATACATAAAACCAGTTGATGTGTTTCATTTTCCAGATCATAAAATAATTTGTTTACATCAAAGGCTGACGAGATGCAAATTTTGTTAGCCTATTCGTTGCTTGAGGAAAATGTCTAATTAAATTGACTGTGTTCTCTCTAACACTCCCAGTGATGGCTTGTTGATTTTATTGACATGTTCAACTTAGTGGAATGTTCGTCATTGTGTAAACATCGTAATAAAAAACTTAGCGGTGTTGTATTTTGTCTGATTATTGTTTACGTAAGGCGGTAGTCAAATTAATCAACCATCGGTTTGCCTATCCCAATTATTGTAATGTTAATTGTTGTATGAACTGTGGTCTGTCTACGAGGTCTGCTACAAGGTCTTGTGAAGACCATTAGTCCTATTAAATCAGTTTCCTGTCAAAGACATCCAGTGCTTTTGTGATTGTGTGAAGACGAACAAATCTCACTGACAGTAAATGATCTGTGTAACAAGGAAATTAAGTGAATTATATTCTCAGGGTGTCCGACAAATTACTGTTCGTGTAGTCTACTCTTGGTGTTTAGCTTGATTTACGGATTGTTAAACGTTTTCTGGATTAAAAATAGGGAAAAATATTCTATTGATTGTGAAGATCAGAGTATTGTCGTGAAATAAAAAATAATAAATCAAGGACCATTCTATTGTTGTATTAAAATACAAAATTGAAGACCTTGGTGTTGGAGTCATTGAATAAAAAATCACTTGGCTTTGACAAACAGAGTCTGATAGATCGTGACAGTCTGAGTATTTGAAGGCTATGCAAGGAGTTGTCTTGCATGTCACTTAACACCCAAGGGTGTACACCCTTTTTTGTTTGTATTCTGTGATGCTACAAAGGTATGTCTGGGTCAGTAAATACAATTTGACAAATCTTGATATGAAATCATCAGCGCTAAATTATCTACACAAAGTAATTTATTATTTAATCCTGTCTGACTCGAGTAGACAAGTGGGTTACCTTTAAAATCTTGAATTTTTTCTTATAGTTGATTTCCACTGTGTTTTTATGGATTAATGGTGAATGTACCAGTTCTTGTCCTTGATATGCCAGTCTTGCTTGTACAATACTTGTCTTATCTTGGCTTAATGTTTTTCTTTCCCATCAAAACCTGTAGCTTTATACCAAAATTATGAAAAAAAAATACATATGGGAGAAATGAGCCAAATGTTGCACCAAATAATGGTGATAACAATTGGGGCAGTTGAAGGGTTAACGTAATGAATAATATGGGTGGGGTCACATTTAAATAATACAATGATGAATCTGGCTGCTTTGGTTGTTTTCTGGCCTGAATACTGAATTTGATTTGTAAACCCTTTTCCATCAATATAACAGCATATTGCCCCTCCCTCCCTCCCTCCCCCGCTAGTAATGGGTTATTTGTTTGATTGGTTGGAACATTAATGGTTCAGTAAAGTAGGTTATGGGAGAAAATTGAAATGCTGTTTTTTTATTACCCTGTAGCTGAATTCATGATGAAAATTAATATTTTTGTGAGAGTGGTTCCATTAGTGACCTAAAAAGATGGTTGTTGGTGGAACCAGTGTGTGGAACAGCTTGCAGATAAAATGCTATTTGACATGCTGAATTGTAGATGTATATTATTAGTGATGTGTGGTATGTAATCAATCAGTTTCCTCCTGGCATGTCAAGGTGTTCAAAGTAAAATTTATAATTCTTAATAAATCAATGGTTTACATCAAGTTGTGTGGTAGGTTATGTTTGGTAGATGTACAGTCTAGATTCCCAGTGTTCTACACTTTCTACCAGACTGTTTGGTGGACATTTAAACTGGACCCAGTTGTTTTATATATTTTTAGTCCCCGTTCGGATGCAGTCTGAAAACGGGGACTTGTGTTTTGACCTCCGTCCGTGTGTGCGTGCGTCTGTGCGTGCGTCCGGACCTGTATCTTAGAAATGCCTGGACCAATCACAATCAAACTTCACACATACATCGTATATGATATGATATTATACATATGCACGTCAATTTGTTTCAAGTTCTGATTCAAGATGGCCGAATGGCGGCCATTTTTGTGCTGAAAAATCCTAAAAATCAAGCATTTCTCGGCTGTTTACAAATAATTTTTTTTCAAACTTGATATATACATTAGACATTATGGGACCTTGATGCAAATAATTTTGTTTTTCAGATAAGATTCAAAATGACCAACTGGCGGCCATTGTTTCAATGAATGTGGTTCTCGTGCCATATTTCTGACTTGCTTTCACTGATTATGTTCAAATTTTAAATATTCATTATACATCATGTCATAGATAAACAGTTACATTGGTTTGACAATCCTATTCAAAATGGCTGAATGGTGTTCATTTTTGTGCTAAAAAGTCATCAAATATCAAGCATTTCTGGCATTTATGGATGGATTTCGTTCAAACTTGGTACATACATTAGACATTACGGGTTCCTGATGCACGGCATTTTTTTTTTCAGATTGGATTCAAAATGGCTGACTGGCCGCCATTTTGTTTTAATGAATGTGGTTCTCGTGCCATATCTCTGACTTGCTTTGACTGATTATATTCAAATTTTATATATTCGTTATACATCATGTGACATATATACATGTATTCAAAATGGCTGATTTTGAATGCTGTTCCAGAGCAATATCTCTAAATATGGACAAGTACTTGTTTGATGATCAGATACAAATGTCAATCATTTTAATGTTAAAAAACCATATTCCTGACATGGTTATATTCCAGCTATATTACTATAAACAAAACTATATTTCTTAAATTTAATAACTAACGGGGACTGTGCCATGCATGGCTTGTTCTACCACGGTTTGTTTATCCTCTTGTATAATCATTGCAGAGATGACATACAATTCACTGTCTATGGATGCTTTCTACTATGCTATATCCTAGAATGACATGATGATTACATTTTGAATTAGCTCAGAATTTTGCCACGAGTTTGAACTACAGCTATTATGCTCATATCACAAATATTGTTTCAATAATTTAACGGTGAATAAAATAACATGCATATTGAAATGTGTTCAGATTAATTTTACTTACTCAGACTAATGATCCATGTTTATTTTTTACAAATGATTTCACATGCTGGCAGTTGATCAAAGTGAATTGGACCAAATTCCTTCTGCACGAGTGTCTCATTTCAGGAAGGTAATAATTAACATAAAATTACTAGATAGTCTGTAATGTCAGATCTCATCTGTACAGTTTAATCCATCACTATGGGTTTGAATAGCTCTGTGAAGCCAATAAACCAAGAAGTAATCAACTATGGAACCAAAATTTATGGAGATAAAGGGGTCCGAAATGGCCAATTTCCTCTTTGACACGTATAGATTTTGGCATGGATGCCTTTTCGCATTGATAATAGTTCCGTAACCATGGTGTTTTATGGTATGATGATTGCTTGACCTTTTTTCATGGATTTAGGGGTGATCTCATATTCAAACACCTGGGTCAAACCTGGGTTTACTCGACCTGCCCTATTCAGACCTACTAGACCTAAAATATGCAAATTAGTAGTAGGTTTGAACCTAACCTCCGGATTAACTGCCCATTAACGCCCCCACTGAAAACAAACAACAGAGAACAAAGAAGACAGACCTAGGGAAACCTAGGTTGTTCTTACAATACTCTTTCAGCCTGGTTTCAGTAGGGAAAAAAAAAAGATGTATACTATGGTGAAGTGTTAAGAATTAGAGCAGCGATTTTTTTTTTTGTTTTGCAATACTTGTACATCTAAATGCTAATAAAAACAAACTTGCATTTGTTTCACAAATCTATTTACATCATGTTATTTATAAGTGTGATGAAAATTATATTCATTTATTTCTGTGATTGGTAATAATAATCAGTTTCCCACAACTTACATTTTGGTACAAGTCAATACAATTGTTATTGTTATTCAATTTATCTGGAATTAATTACAGACGTGATGGTTTGTTATATTTTGTCATTAAATGTGAATCAAGTGATACCATAAACCCTCTCTATTGTGATATATATGGTAAATTAATGTTTGAAACAGAACAGGGAAAAGATGCACTAGAATTTTAATGAGCAGCTTCTTAGGATAAATTACTTACGTTATATATATATTTGGCATAGTCAGTAAAATATGTTTATCCATGGAGCGAACTTGTACATTTTGTCCGCAACAAGTACGGTCAGTTTTGTGTCCATGTCAGTTCATAAATTCATAGAACACATTTTTTGGTTAAGTTTGTAAAGTCTGTGAGACTGCGAGTTATCAAAATATGATGAAAGTATTAAATCGATAATGGCAACATTGTTTTCTACGAAGGCATCTGAAAACCACAGTCCCTCTATCACTGTGTCGGGGCTATTAAATGCTACGACTCCGGCGCTACGACCACCATAACACGGGTATTTACCGCTGCCGATATCTTACTTTTTTGTGACAAAATGCACACATTTCGAACCCCCGGTTAATTAATTATTTTAGAAAATACATCGACCACAGTGCCTTGAGAGACTGTGGGCGAAGTAGGCAGCGAGATATTGTTTTAAACACCGCAGAAAATCATGCACTCAACGCAGCCATCTTGGTTACCTCAATCAGAATTCCCCCTTGTCACCCAGCATGCATCGATTGCGATATCGCAACGTGCACTGTGTCGCCTTAGGCGACGGTCTTAGGTACAAGGCACTCTATGAATAAGGTATTTTCAGAGGTCGGAGTTCGTTTTTTATAAGCAGTCTCGTCTGCAGATGAATAGCAGTAAATAATCAGCGCGAGTCCATTTAATTTAATTTACTGTTTTGATACTTCATGTCACCGGAAATCGAATAAGAAAAACTGCAAATAACCGATGTGCAGCAAATCGAAATAAATTTTCATGGCGTACGCTGCATTTGTTTTTCCCGATTTTGCGATGCCGCACTCCTGAATGAACTGTTTGAAAATTGAACGCGCAACAGTAGTAAAGGCTTGAACACAGTAGCGTAAGTCTCAAGTGCAACTTTGTATCAACAAATGTTCGTCTTTTGATACTTATTAGCTGTCAGAGACACATATCAATTGTCCAGCCCAATGAAAAGTCTGATTCACGTCCTCTGCTCAACTTGCGACTCGGGCATAACAGTTTATCAAAACAAAACAATTTATTCAGCTCGCTGTTCACAGATATACAAGAGTGTTTTTTTTAGGCAAGGCACACGGTAAAATGACTACTGTACACCAATAAATCGACACATTTTAGAGACAACTATCTAGTCTTCAAAAAGCAATGTAAACTCTGTCAATCCTAAAAATAAACAACAGCTTGAATGAGGTGTGAATGAGATCGGTTCGAACCGTAGTTTTTATGCAAATTCGTGCGGTCGTCCTGAACCGCACTGTCTATTGTTTAAACTTACGAACCGCAAAACTGGGTTTTGTTCGGGCGGTTTAGGGCGGTTTGGGTTTTCGTAGGTTTGACCCGCATGTTTGAATATGAGATCACCCGGTGACCCCTTACTGCTAAGCGCTGTTGTCGTTTCTGAACTCTGACCATGGCAACCAAATATCTGTATACTTTTAGGCACTTTCCAATAATGTGCCTTTTTTGCCAATTCATATTTATACCAGTATTGTACTCAAACATTTTCTACAACTTTACACTAGTATACGTAAAGGCCCACAGTGATTATAAGATTAACCAGGTGGGAATTATGCATAATAACATTTGCAGCACCAACATGTCCTCTAACAGAACTGATTTTATAGAAATCTACAAACAAAATGGAATCCCTCTAGATCAAGTTGAGTAAGCTTGTTGATTGCTGGGATGATCTTCTTCAAGAAAAAAAAATTACAGATGACTTTAGGCACAATCAAATTTGTTGTGGTCCCAGATTTTCTTTGTTTTTACACTTTTGTTCATGAAACATGTATTTCATTTTACCAAATTTAACATCTGTAACTATAGTTAGATCAATATATGATTTTCTGTTCTGATTTTCAATCATATGCCAGTAGAGCAGCACGAGTTGCACCACAGCAACGTGTCATATCAGTTTAGAGGACACACTGTAGAGTTAAGCTTCTGCTAATTCAACCATATTCATAAAAAGCAATTTACGGTAGTTATACAAGGTTTTTTTAGCTCGGCTGTCGACTTTGTCGAGCGGAGCTTATCATATGAGTGATTGTCTGTCGTCCGTCGTCAATGTTTTACTTATTCGACTTCTTCTTGAAAACTACAAGCCTGAATGCTTTGATACTTGGTGTATATGTACCTTGGGTAGACCTCTCAGATTTGTTCATTTCATGATCATATATTCAATTCTCTAATTTTGGTGAAAATTTTTGTCATTTTTGGTAAAAAGTGATATTTTCGACTTGTTAAAAACCGCAAGTGCAAATCCTTTGATATTACATATATAGGTACTACATGTGGACCTCTCTCAGATTTGTTCATTTTGTAATGATATCTTTAATTCTCTAATTTTGATGAATATTTTTGTCATTTTTGGTAAAAAGGGATATTTTCTTCTTGTTAAAAACCACAAACATTTATGGTGAAAAATTTTATTTTTGAATTCTTGTTGAAAACAAGTCCCATTGCATTGATACTATGCATATTGTTCATTTTCTAATGATATCTTCTGTTCTTTAATTAGTCCCCGTTTGTGTTTCATACTCAGATCAAAGATGGCCGAATAACGGCTGTTTTTATTTTGGGTCATATTACTACTACATGGAACACAAGTTTTGAAGTAAATAAACAATCTGTTGTATACGCCACTTGGAACTCAAGTTTCAAGGACACGCTCGCGACAACCCCTCCGCTTTAATATGACGAGCACAAAGAGAACTTTCAAAAATTTAACGGGAACTGTGTCATTTTCAATGACTTGTTGAAATGTGCATTGCTAACAGCAAAGCTATCTCATCCGAGAGGCTGCTTGTACAGAGATATTTTTTGACTAACACATAATATTTGTACTGCATTCCTCCATAAAGCGTAGTGATGCTGACTTGAAGCTTTTACTAAGTATCCTTGCTTTTGGCAAACCCAACAGTGAAGTCCTCAAACATAACAAATTATTTCTGTACTTTTGAAACATTTTGCAAAAAGTGTTACTGGTTTGAAAACTGTTGTAATTTATTTGTACATTCTCCAAATTGGTTTGAAAATAATGATTTTAACAAAAAATTTCAGTAATGATACCGATGATAGTTTGAAAGGTTGTAATATTTTTCTCTTGCACTCACTAAATTGATTTGAAAATGATGATTTTTTGACAAAAACTTGAAATTTCAGCGATATTGTTAGTTTGAAAAGATTGTAACCCCCCCCCCCTCCTCATGCACTCGACTGAATTGCTTCTTCCAGGGAAAACCGGATACAGTTTCCTGGATACCAGTGTGTATTTCATGAGCACTGAATCTTGATGATGGATCTCGTGGTTTTCACCGTGGTAGGCAGGATAGGCTATGTTTCTCATTTCCTCCGTGTAATTTATTGTATATTCAATCAGTTTGTTAATGCCTTTCATTCTCAGGAAAGCAGGTGAAAAATTAAAGGGATAGTGTGTGAATATTAACAGGATGGTTTCATAAATTGAATCTATGGAGTGAGTCATTGATCAGTAAATATGGATCTTGCAATAACATTACGTGGAACGAAATTGTAATTGACTGGGGCTCCTAGAATTGAAACATGTCTGCTCTCCACCTGGGAATTCACCCGTAACCATATTTGCTCAATCAGTAGCGCATGCGCTTACGTAAATCGGAGGTGTGTCTATGATCAAAATTATCATATTTCAATGATCCCCCTACTATACAATGAATTTTTTGGTTCATATGTGCTATTGATTTGTTTCTAATTGGGAAAAGACAGTATTTGTTATCAGGTGTATTGTCTGACCGTGGCTTGTTTTTACTCTATTGGAAATAGTACAATGTACTTTTTTCGGATTGCTGATGTCACAATCTTCAACTGTGTTTGTGGTGCAGTTAAATCAAGGTCAGGGATGCATTTTGAAATCAAATGCAACGTGTAAATGTTCAGTTGCCCTACAAGAAAGAGCTAGTAGTTTAGAAGAAGGCCCCCCCCCCCCCCCATCCCAAAAACGGGCTTTTGCTCTATTGGTATTTCAAACTAGTAAAGTTGTTAATATTTTCTGAAAAGACTGGGGAACTCTGTTACTATTAGGGAAGTATTGTGGGAAGCTTGGTTAACAAGATTGTGGAACTGTCATTTACATGTATGTTACTGCTAACAAAAATACTGCTTGAATTATCCCACCCCAACACACACACACACTTAAGGTTACACATGGTACTGCCGAGGCTACAAATTCACCATATACATAAATTTCTCAATTATTTTTCAACAAAATGCAAGCAACGTTTTTATTTTAAGTACAAAAACAGTTAAACTTGGCAAAATTTGGTATAAATTGTTGCTGTTTAGGCAGCATTGCCTTGCCTTGCATAGGGCCAAGTTTTTAATTCAAACTGGAATTTCCCAAGATCCCCCAGTAGTTGATTCCTTTCTTAAAGCAAGGACGATGTGGATCAAAGGGCCGCCAAATAGCTTGGGATGTCAAAAATATTAATAGATACAATATAAAACACAGGTGCTTTAAGCAATAATATTACTCTGCAAAACATCATTATTGTGCCCATTAATAACGTTTTTTATAATGGTTAATTTCTTGTCACATTTATGGTGTGGTTCTGCAAATTTAAATATTATAATAAAACTGCTAAATGTTGTATAGCATGATAATGGTACTTGTTTATTATTCTGTAAATCGTTTTTTGGATTTTATGGCTTTTGTGAAGGCATGAATTTTGTAAAAGTCACTGACACTCGGTGTCATAGGACCACAGAGAAATTTTTACTACGGCAATACATATTTTTTGATTCAGAATCAGTAACAGGTTGGAGACTATGGTAGCAGTTGGTAACCATCCATCAGAACCAAATAAATGACATACCAATCACGAACATGACAATTCTTGCAATGCGTAACTATAAAGATTACAGCTCCATCTATCATATTTAATCTACATAAAGGGTGTTTCTGTGAACCTCAAGAGATCTGCCAAGGGATATAGGGTGATCCATTAAACGCCTGTGTGTGGGCCATGAAAGAACTGTACCAGTATGCCATTATCATGTTCTGTATGACCAGGTTCTATAATTTTACATAATCGGGTTCTTTTTACCTTGCCCGTACCATCAAAGATGGAAGGGAAAGGTATATTAAGGGAAAGATTTTGTCCGGCGTTGTTGTTGTTGTTGTCGTCGTCTTCGTTAATAATTGTTATTGTGTGCATAATAACTTTACTAATTCTATTCCAAACTTCATCAAACTTGGTCACCTTATTCATCAGTATAATGTCTTCCCTGAGTTTGAACAACAGATGTCCTGTATGAAAATATCATGCAAAAATTGAGAAAATCTGATAAAATATTTTGACTGTTTCTACTTGACTGATCACTGGTGATATACATCAAAGGTCACTGATCTCAGTGGAAATATGCATTGTTGTAAGTGTTCAATGAAGCAAATGATTTATCTTGTAACAATATCCCAGGTAATATTTCCCAGAATCCCATACTGGGTTTCAAAACCAACTCATGGAGAGATTGCACAGTCTGATACACATTTTTAAACCTACCAATAAAATCTTTTCAGAAAACAAGATGTCAGAAAATCAATATATAAGCACTCCTATGAACTGGGTGCCAAACTTTGATCAAGATCTGAAGCTAATAGAAAATATGTTTAGTTCAAAGTTATCAAATCAAAAACAAAAGCAAAACATTTCATCCACATTTTAAAAAGAAAATTATTCTAAAATATATGTATTCTGTATTTGACAAACAGTTCATTCGACAAATGAAAACTCGCAGGAATATGTTTCAGCTATTAGAACAGAATGATAGAGTTTTTATAATACTAGTTTAAAAACGCACTTCAGAGATTGCAGTGTTTGAAGATGTAGATTCTCAGGAGGCAACAGTACTGTTGACTTCTCCCTCTACTGGACACCAACTAACTATTTAAGTTGATTTGCATACAAAGCAGAGCTTGCAACATGATAGCTATTCATAAAGGGTGTACAAAATATTTGGACAAAAGCCAGCTAAGATTTTCTGTTATCTTGCATGTTTTATGAATCTATTCACGTCTAAATGCAGAACTTTTTTTTTGCGACGAGGCATTTATTTTTATACTAAAATATCTGAATTACTTTGAATAAAACTGGAAATTATGTCCCTTAAAATAAGGCACCAATGTTTTTGTAAGATATTTACATCTTTTAAGGACATTCGGTAGACTGATTCCCCACTGTTGGTTCAACCCCAAAACTTGTTTGTATTCAAAATTAATTATGACAATGCATATTTATATTGAAACAAACTGTGATAAAGGGAATTATATTATATAACAAAGGGCAAGGTCACCAGAGTTCAACTATGTTGTTTCCATGGCATTATTATAGTAGTTATATTTTATTGATGCAACTCTCTTTGCATTTTTATTCCAATTTTTATTTTATGGAGCAAAGAGAGTAATCATTTTAAAAAGATCGTAAATGCTAAGAAATATGACCATTTTATTGGCAGCCATTTCCTGTTACTCTTGCTGCATCAGAGTTTCTTGTTATAAAATCTGGTATGCAAAATCTTGGCAAATGGCTTGACCATTAGAAACTGACAGTTAAAGGGGAAAAGCACAAGAAGAAATTAGTAAAAAAATCCACATGGGGAAAATGACAATACATACATTGGAAATGTATAAATAGAAACTTCCTCTCTCGTAGAAAAAACACAAACAAACTGATCACAGCAAATAATCCTGAGGGGAAAAATCTAGCTTCAGGCTATTGGAAGGAAACTTATGTATTTTTCTTCTCCCAGAGTTCCTAACGGTTAACCTCTAATACTTTTCCAATCGTTACCGGTACCTCTTTTTCGTATATCCTTGGGAACTTTTCGTTGAAACCAAAAATGTCTAAACATTTTTGTTTTAATGCGTTTTCCATTCACATACCCCACGCGCATGACACGTGTGTACGTGGTACAGTACATGCACGGTTGGACCAAGTAATCACTGTATGCCGATCACAGCTTTTGTCATGAATTCCTTTTTATATGTGTGAAACATGTGAAAATACATACTTTTATCTCGGAATCACCAATCTCTTGTTGTTCAGATTATAAATGCTGCGTTAGCTTTCCTAATTGCATGCAATTTAAAGTTAGTGTCATGATTTTTTAAACTCCTTCTGCCAGTTTTTCTATGGTCTGGTCTTAAAAATAGCTTGTTAGTGAGGTGTTGAATGATGTGGTTCGTTGCCTTCTTTATGAGTGACGTTTTCACTGTAGCATAGTTTTGCTGGTTTGAGTCGCTCTGTGGCACTGGGAAAGTGAATCAGACCATTAGGCTTGCTTTCAGGACTACCAGGGATTGCAAATTTTGAACTGATTTCTTTAACTGTACATAGTTTAATTTTTGCAATATAATTTGACAGGTGTTCATGGGGTATTTTTGCATTACTCACAAACTCGCTGTGGACATTGTGCAGTGCATGTTCAATTTCTTACACACATTATATATGCAAATAGAAATACTATATAGAACATGATGCAGTGCATGACAACCACCACAGTTCTTAAAGATTCCAACGAATTTTCACTGCTACAAAATTTCAGTTTGGTTCTCAAAAATATGTGTCTGACAATTGACAAGTACCAGTATGCCATAAAAGATAGATGGGGAAAACATCAGGTTTTCATCCATCTCATTGCATCGTTTATTTTCTAATAACAAGGATTTATAAGATAAGAATATGCAATTTTGGTATCTGTGTATGATGTTATGCGATGAAGATCTTTTCCGCATGCGTGTCCATTACAATCAGTAGACGCTTGGAAAAGGTTTGATTTCATTAACAGAAATGAGCGTTTTTGTTGTATTAAAAAAACAAACAATATATACTTAAAACATAATTTGCGTACATGTATTAGTAAAACAGCCCAAGACTAATATTAATTAGTTCTAGTATTTCTAAAAATGTATGTTGTGCAATTTTTTGGCCTCACAATTCATGCGACTTTTCTTCAATTCTTGCGAGATCTATATCGTATATCAGATCCTCTTCTTATAAATCTTTGATAATTAGTATTTCTCTTTTCTGGACTGTAAGACTAAGAAACAAGGAGAGAATTGTCCAATTAGAAAAGCTCTGACTACACCAAATAGTCAATCTGACCTCAAAATGAGTTAACCATATAGAAAAGCTTTTACCCCACTTCACATGAATAAACCAGTAGCAACAAGTTTTTCATGTAAATGGACATAAAAAGGTTAACAGCTGTATGCAGAATTGTGGTTGGTTAGCTGGCTGGCAAAGTAACCATTGATATTCAAGTTAAGTATTCAACCCATCTTGACCTGTCTGATAATCGGATACCTCATTTCAGATGAACACGCCACTATTGTAATAAACAAGTAACTTTGTGATCTGTTGTTTAATTTTATCCTATCTATTCTCTTCATTTATTATTGAGTTTTGTCTGCACTTTCTATGATAACAAATATTTAATGTATCTTGCTTGTGTTGTCGGCCATGTTGAATATATAAACCATCACTGTCTGTAATTTTTCAATTTTAATAATTATTTGTTTAAGTCAATTTAGGATATTGACAGGTCTTATCAATTTTTTTTTTTTCAGAGCAGTTTATCCTTTCATTGGACATACTCTTTAAATAACAATTAATTTTTGGGACTGATTGACAATTATAAAATGCATCTCCCGCAGGTTTGATATTGTCCAAACTGAACGAATTAAAAAACATAGCCTAGCATATTTTTCTGGCACGCGTCTGAATCATTGAATTCAGTTCTTAGTTACAGTTGTTGCCTAGGTATCATTTTAATTATGCTAAAACCAAGCTGTTCATTTATGACATGATATGAAGAAAGAATAAAAAATATTCTAGAGTCATTTACGTTCATAGCTCGAACAGGTGGTTGCCTTCCTTTCACAAAAAATACAAGACGACTCAGGTTCACATCATTGACAGCGTACTACACATTTGCATAGAAATTGTTTATTTACATATAAAAGCTATGGTATTAGGGTACTTTGACAAATGGCTAATATGGTCAGTTTAATGAATGATGCAGATAAACTTGAATAATAAAAAATGGGCCCATCACTGACATTACCTAAGATGGAACCCGGTAATAAATGGTTTTTATTAATGGAATAATTAATTTTTGAGAATCATTGATTTCCTCATTTTAAAAAAAAAGACCCTGTGGAGAATATTTAAATTTGAGGAATGAATCAACAAAGCAATTAACCCCCCCTTCCACCTGATGCTCATATCGAGGGAAAGTGTGTGCTTTAAAAAACAGCAATGACTGGTTCAGTGATTTATTGGCGGATTGCAAATCAAACCAAAGCAAACTTATGAATCTGTAATAACGAATTTAAACTTAACATTAATTAGCCATTTTTAGCTTCGCTGTCGACTTTGTCGAGCGGAGCTTATCATAGGAGTGATTGTCCGTCGTCGTCCTGCGTCCGTCGTCTGTGTCATTGTTTTACTTATTCGACTTCTTCTTGAAAACTACAAGCCTGAATGCTTTGATACTTGGTGTATATGTACCTTGGGTAGACCTCTCTCAGATTTGTTCATTTAATGATCATCTCTTCAATTCTCTAATTTTGGTGAATAGTTTTGTCATTTTTGGTAAAAAGTGATATTTTCGACTTCTTGTTAAAAACCGCAAGTCCAATTGCTTTGATATTACATACATAGGTACTACATGTGGATCTCTCTCAGATTTGTTCATTTTGTGATGATATCTTCAATTTTTTAATTTTGGCGAATATTTTTGTCATTTTTGGTAAAAAGTGATATTTTCTTGTTAAAAACCACAATCATTTATGGTGAAAAATGATATTTTTGAATTTTTGTTGAAAACAGCAAGTCCCATTGCATTGATACTATGCGTATTGTTAATTTTCTAATGATATCTTCTGTTCTTTAATTGAAATGTGCATTGCTAACAGCGAAGCTGTCTCAGCCAAGAGGCTGCTTGTTCCTTTCTCAAAGTAGAAATTAACTGTTGGGACCAGAAATAACGAAAAGAAAAACACCATATAAAAATGTTGCCCAACTATTTTTACAGGAAACATGACACCCAAACAAAAAACAAATATTAATTCAAAATGATGATGACAAAATAAGACATGAAATGAATCAACTTCCAAACACACTTCCAAGGTGGATCAGTACGAGGGTTCCATACCTGATTATATCATGTTTTATTGTTGATCCATCTTACATGAATCATTGAGTGAGATGAAAATTTCAACATTTACCATCAACGTATAATGGGATTGGAATATTTGAATTGAGTTTGACAATTATTGATGTGTTAACTACCATACCCTGCATGAACTTTCCCATTCCCATGGCGATTTATTTACCTGCGTGTAAATGAGAAAACAAGTGAAACGTTGAAAGCAAGAAGGAAAGGGCACTTTCTGGATCTCCCAAGACGATGGTTACAACAGTTGTTGATGGGAAGTTTTTATGATACCCTGATTGGCTGCCCTATCACTACTGACCTGTGACCCCTATATCTATCGATTTACTCTGTATGTGGCACTTCCATCGACTTGATGTGATACCTCAACAATTGGATCAATAAGACACCAATCTCTTCTTTATTACATAACATTAACAGTTTCATGATTTCGACTTCTTAATATGCACCCATAAATTTGAAACCTTCCATGGCTGATCTTTTCTTTGAATTTCTTTCAGGAAAGCTGAAGAAGAACAAAACACAATATTTACTATTTCTCATCCATGTTTTCATTTCATCATCTAATAATACGTTAATGTTGATTTTGCAATAAATCCGAAATCAATAGCTTTCATCTTTTGCTTGACTCTAAACAAATTAAAATTAGTTTTTCGGTTATATCATATAGTTTGAATGCCACTGTTTGAAATTAGTAACTTGCATACTGGATTTTCTTCCGTAAAAGTGCATGTAAACCAAAATTTGCATTAATTGTATGCTAAATCATAACTTGCTTTGACAGTAGATGCATCTACACGTGTATGGTACATGAGTGCCTACACCAGTAAAGCAAATGCAGTATCTGGTATCGCAGTCACAATCTCGCGTAATGAGTAGCAATATGTGTTATGGTTTAAATGATTTCAACATAATGAAAGGTTGAGTTTAAAATGGCCACATCTCGCCAATCCTTGTGACAAAGAGGCAATTATTTTTGTTGAACACTGGTAGCAACACTTGAAACATTCAAATACCCCAAGTTATCGCTTTGTAATAATAGATTTTTCTCCCTCTAGATAAATAAGGGATTAATTTAATTTCTCTCTAGATGTTTTATGTTACATGCTAGTTAGTCGTGTGTTTGAGTGCCAGTGGTGCTTATTTACCTGGGATCTGCTCTGCCTTTATTAAAGATACGGGAAGAGAGAATAATGGTAGTGGTTTAATGCACGTCTTTTATAGTCTCATCTCGGCTTCCTGTGTTCTCACCTGG
Organism: Saccoglossus kowalevskii; assembly: GCF_978046115.1. NCBI lineage: Eukaryota > Metazoa > Hemichordata > Enteropneusta > Harrimaniidae > Saccoglossus > Saccoglossus kowalevskii. The sequence continues at coordinate 9,199,911 of NC_140650.1, read as the reverse complement.
TATCTAACTATCGCTACTTTAATCTATTCCTGTCAGTTATGGGGGAGGGTATGTAGTCAATAGGTATTTCCCGGTGGAATACTCGCTGGTTAAAAACCCAATAAAACTGTTCGTCATTACCTCGATAGACTATTAGCTAAGGTAAAGTACGGACATCCCAAGAATACTGTATCAGAGTGCTGAATGATGTTCATGCTGTGTTTTTTTTATTCTTTTTCGGGTGTTTAGTTTGGGATTTTAATACTTGCTGAAGTTTTGTATCATTTAAATTGTCAGCAAAATTATTATGCCCTTTAACATTATCGAAAGACATAATGGGGATTCCAAAAATTGAGTAAAGTGGAAAACACACTGCTAACGTTGTGGCTGGATATGTTATAGACAAATCTATTGAACATAGATTTCCCAACACCCACCCTCCTGAATATAAACAACAATGGCCTTATTAAGATGTGTGACAATCATCGTAATCAAGACACGGATTGTGATATGACCTATCAACTAAATTTTGTGACCTACATGTATCCCCTGAATTTTGTCCCCAAACTTTGTGATTCCATGATTCTTGTTGTCGTGGTGATATAAATTTCTCTTGCATAAATATATATACAACTATAATATATAATATATGGTTTGTCATGTGTTGCATAACATTAGCAATCGGAGTAGCAGTGTAAATGTTGTCGCTTAGCATGGCAAGACAAGAGCATGGCAATGTAATAGTGATAGTTTAATAGCACATACATCTCAACACTCTTGTCGTTTCATTTATTATCTCACCTTGGCCGACTTTGTCTTCTTATTTGTATTCCTGTTTTGTACATTGTTATTGCTGACTTAGCAGTTTGTCTGTCTCGGTCACAATAATGACCATTATTCTTTCTGTGTATTGCGTATTCCCAAATGCACAGTCCCATTATTTTTTGCAGCCTGAGTCTGATTTGTTGACCATTCATACTCAGACTGAGGCCCTGCTTTATACCAGGGTTGTTCTATTGGATTATAATCATTTATTTTTCAACTTTTACTCCCATGTACAGGTGTGAAATATGGATGTCATTAGCCGCAATCAGGCATGCCCTTCATGACAGCGGAAATGAACCCACCTTCATTTGGCTTACCACACCTGTATAATTACCTTGAAATGGAGATTTGGAATTAGATTTTATTATGACAGGTGATTTTAAGTGCCATTTAAAACACAGTCCATCATTTTGGGTATTTAATTGAATAATTTGAGTCCAGACTGGGATTTGGGTATTTACAGACGTAATATTAATGGATACATGTAAAAAATAAAGACATTGTTTATTTTGTGTTCAAAGAATTGAACTTGAAACGAGCCTTAGCTCTTTTATAGAAAATACCCTAGTAATAAAGTTCTCAATATGAATTATGTACTTGACAGACTTGCAAAACACAAACTTGGGAGTCTGATTCTAGTCGCAAACTCAGTTTGGCTTAGAGATGAAATTAACAAGTTGTCGTTGCTTCTTCATGTGTTGTGTTTGTTTGTTTGTTTGTTTGTTTGTTGGTTGGTTGATTCCTCATATGAAATTTGGTAAAAGAATCTTTTTACAAGTCTGACACTGTATGGAATGGCTACAATAGAAATGCAGGAAATTATCAAATTGCATTTATTGTAATCACTAAAAAATTGACTTGACCTTTGACACACTATTGGCATATAAGATAAGAATGATTACTTTACCCTGGAGATGGCTTGAGTGGATTAGAAGTGGAATGAAATAATGTGGTGGCTCATGTTCAAATCCTACTATGGTTTATTGTCACTTTATCCTCTCTATAGGTCAGAGTTCACACATCCTAGTATTCAGTGACAGTTGACTAAACTGAATAAAGGTAGATTTCTGTCAAAAGGAATTATAAATTTGAAAGTGAAAGTTATTTTAATCCTTCACAGAATTTTTTTGATTATTTGGTGGAAATACTGCTATGTGCACAATACCAATTGGTCGAGCCAGAGAAGCCGTTAGTCCTGGGGCTGATAATATTAACATTACCGGTAAATATTATCCTGAGATGTTGTGCAAATCACTGGTTCTCATCTATATTTTTAGTTTAAAGTGATATTAAACATTTTTCAGCACCAAATTCAACTTTTGTGGTTTTGATCAAGACCTGAAGGGAATCAAGTCAATTAGCTACAAAATAAACAAAATAGAGAAAAATGTGCAAAATGCTGCACCAAAATTTGGCAGTAAAAATAATGCATTTGAAGGGTCATGGCGATTTAAGCCTGAACAAGAAAGTACAACTAGACGTAACATGATTCGTCTGGTTTGATTTAGTTGTTCTTTTGAACTACCCTACTTTTTGATACAGTGTTTGTAATTTAATGTATATGTTAACTGTACTGCTTTTATGCTGTAAATTCACTGTAGTGACAGGAAGACATGTTATGTCCTGAAGGAGGTTCAAATACATATGTAATGTGACATTTAACCTGTCATTTCAAGGTGATGCCTCGGGCATTTGCTGCAACATAGTCTAATAATCCTTAGAGTTTTACCAGATGCATTTTCCTCTTCAGCAGGCATTTCTCTAAATTCTGCTTTCCCGTTTCCCAATATTAGAGAGGGGCTCGTTTTAAGGATCCAATTTGCACTGATGATGCATAGAATATATATTCAAATCCTTTTCGTTGGGACTCGCTATGTAAAAGTGCTAACCCAGTGGGTGATTTTCTGTTCACTTCGAGAGCTTGTTTGTGCAGTCCAAATGCCTGAAACAAAAATCAAATGATTAGATTTTGAACATTGTTTGTTCTAAATTGTTGGGTAGGTTTATCTAACGGGTAATCCGCTCCAGTACTGTCAAAATAAAAATAGGGTTATAGCCAGAAAATAAAGTGATTGTCTAAAAACTTATTAATGATTATTTTGTAATTTACGAGTAATTTTCAATTAAAATTGGACAGCTTTGTTTGTAGAAATAAAAATGTTTGTCAAATGGAATTTTGTACTTTTCTGAAATGTGGAGTGCCTGTCTGAAATGACCCACAGACAGGTTGCTGGCTGAACGCCTGCCGGGAAAGAAACTACAGGATATTTACTATAGATATTTTTTAGCTAAAATAGTCTTTTTAACACATTTTGTGTTTCTGGGAGTGATGTAATACGTCATAATGTCACAATGACCCACATCCACTAATAGCAAGGCACATTGGTTGACAGTTTCCGGCCGAACCTACTTTGTCATAATTACATGTAGTATTAATAAACTTAGTTAAATAATTTAGTTTTCTACTATTTTTTTACTTACCAGTAATATGGCCTCCAAAAAGATTGGATTTTTCGATTCTATGAAAAATTTAATATTCTGTATCTCGCCTACAGTGAAAACGTTTTTAACTTAATGCTTTGCAGGTGACATGACCACATGGATAAATATAATATTATAACTTTGTTGCCTTCAGGTGACTTGTCTAGTCTTTGCTTATAACAAAACAAGGGTTTATAAAATTTTAGAAAGATTTAGAAAAAACTGAAGTAGGACATGCATGTTTTTATATACAGTTAGTATATTCTGATAGATCTGTGTTGCCACTTTCAAATCTGTTGCTCAGAAACTCTATTATTCACCCAATAAATCTACTTAGACAGATGGAAAGACATTTGTGAATTTACCAGCATCTCCAGGGAGTTCTATTTTATCATGAAAGATAACTGTATTTTTTTTTGTGAAAAACGAAACTGGTAGGGTATTAAACCGTGGCATAGTCCTTACACCCTTGGGGTTGACTCTGTATTAGTGTTGAATCAATATCTGGAAAATTACTACCAGACTCCAAGCTTCTCCAATTTCTTTAAAATTTGATGCGTCTTATTCACGTTACCACCTGAGCTTAAGGTTTGATTGTATTGAGTTGGTCTATTGAGATTAACAGTCAGTGTTTGAAGTCTCTTCTGATGGAGAACGTTATTCTAATGAATAATGGCTGGGTGTTTATTACAGTTTTCATATGTTTGGTTTGTCTTTGAAGGAATTACACTCCGCCCATTGCTTGTTTGGAAATGTGCATTGCTTTAAGAGAAAGTTGATCAATCCAGCTTCTGAAACAGTTGGTTTTGCATTTGCCTGACCCCACAGGTCATTCATCCCTGGTACTTTCTTTTAGTATTGTTTTATAATAGCATTAATTTCCAATTTTGTATTTCCAATTTTCCCATGTTCAGATGTTCTGGGGAAAAAACAATTCAGGAATTGTTATAGGTAGTGAATTTGTCTGTGTAGAAAGTACCTGGATGTGTGACCATTATGTCAACTCATGAAAAAGTTATCAGTACTTTTCCTTTTGTGATCATTGTATGCTGACAAAGTAATCAAAATTAGCCACTCCATTTCCGGCAAGTTGGGAGGGGTGTTTGACAAGTAATACAGTTATGCGACTTTAGATATTGTTGGATACATCAGGAAATTTGAGATAAAATCTAATCTTTAGAAAGGTTTTCTGACAAAAACAGACAAAAATGCATATTGACAAGCTGGCCACTCCTGGTTTCAAAGTTAATTTATTTCTGGTGGTGTTTTTACTTTTTACTGTATTTGGCCGAATTTGAGCCCAATGATCTTGATTTTTTTTTTTTAAGTGTGTTCAATTCTTGAATTTAGAGAAGGCAAAAATATCCCTTTGCATTGATTTTGTTTATAAACCTGCATATATTTTTTTAAAAACTGTTAACAATTTTTGAAAGGTTATGTAAACAGTATGTAACACATTTACAATTGTTCACAACAGTTCATTGTCAAAACTTAGTTAAACCATTTGCCCAAGTAGAATGACCAGGTTTCATAACTAGACAGTCAGATTTGAGGAATTTTTAAAGGGTTAGACTTGACCCCAAAAATAAAAATCGTGCAGAAGTGGGAGTGGGCACTTGATCGAACATGGGCAGTGAAGTCAAATACAGTTCATTAATTAAACACATTGTCTACTAAAATCCTCCACAGGTAGTCGAAATGATTGTAAAAAAAATGTCAGCAGGTGATGTTATGAATATTGAAGGTCATGTCTGTACCGCAGTGTTCTAAATCTGACTGACCTCCAACGCTGTATTAGAGAAAGCATTCGCCGTCTTTCCCCAAAAAATACTATGTACTTGTGTTGATCTCCAATATCATCACTGACATCATTATTATAACATGATTAGATAGTATATAAACATCATTAACAGTTGTTATAGTCTAATTCTTTCTGGTTTTGCATGCAAAGTGTTAATAATACAGAACATGTAGGCACAATTGGGCCGAGAATATATACTTAGGCTCATTTAGTATGGAAAAATTTTTAAAACATTTGTAAAAGAATATCAATTTGATACATTCTTGATTTTGTTTTTATTCTTTTTGACACCTAAATATATTTTATTAATTAGTGACGTGATAGCAGATTGTGCTAGTCTGCAGTGTGCCCCCTAAGTCAATATAACACGTCACTGACGCAGAGATTTTTTTGAGATGCAACTAGTTATGCATGCCAATGATGCAACAAAAAATTGTGCACTAATGTAATCATCACAAAAACTTTATACTATACTTTGGTAAAATGAAATTCACTTTTTATGAAAAAAATTAGTGTAAAAACAAAGGAAACTAGGTGCTGCAACTGTTAAGTTTGTGCCTTCAGAAGTTCTGTACAGCTAGATACAGTGTCTATTTCTTCTTGATGACCATGTGGACCCAACTTGAGTTTTGATTCCAAATCCCCACAAAATTAGACTTGCACACTGATCTTCTGACATAATTACATGCCCAAATATCAACAGTGTGTACGACAAGAATGAATGTTTGGACATTAAAATATTGAAAATTTGCTTTTTTTATTCCACCTTTATTTTGATATAATTGAATTTAATCACCTCATTGGTTGTTGGTGATGTTAGAATTGCTGTTTTGATGACAACAAAAATGGCAACCGTTTATTGGCAGTAGTTTGTCGGTAGTTGGAAAACGAATTATTATTTAATTGGAGTATTGATTCTGCACATGATAAATCGTTAAATCTTAGACAATACCGAACAGCATGTAATGTGCTCCATCACATCGGGCTGTCAATGTGCATTGATTTGTCTCTATTTACATTATTTCTTTACTCGTATTGAAAGGTCTTTTCACATGTGACACATCATTTGGCTGAAAATATACGAAAGTCTGATTGACACTGCCAAATATAATGGCTTTCATGCTACGTCAACTGATTGGGCTTGATCATCACTGCTTTTCTTAGATGGGGATTTTAACCGATTTGACGTTGCAAAGAAAAATTGTGGCAATTTGGTTGTGCGATGTAAATTGATAATTTAGGATTTTCTGATTATATCTGTAATCTATGCATAAATGACTGTTACATCAAATATTGTACAAATATTGAATTAGAGTTTAGCATAGTAATATGTCACAGACACTTGTATTGCGTGTGGTGGCTGTAAATGGCGTTCCCCCCCCCTTTAAGCGAATAGATTACGTTTGTCGCGTACATGTAATCTAAGTTGCTTTAAGGTCATGTATCAGTCACTTTTCACTGTTGAGGTGTTTGAGAATTAGAAATCTTTTGTGTTTCATTGTTAATAATGCTGATGCTTATTCCAAAATTATATATTGTATATACATTTATGCATAATATAAAGATTGAATCGGGTGCATCGGTAAGTGGGTTATGTTACAGTACTTGCGTGCAAGTGATGTGCTTGTTGTGAATATAAATAACCTGCATTGAGCTTTTTATTTTTTTTTCTTGGTTGCCAACCCAACTATCCTTTTTGTTGAAATTGAAATTGGGTACAATACTGTAGTGTCAGGTTTGCGATGTAAATTGCACAGTGTATACCGACAATAATTCAAAAATCAACTTTTTTATCCAAATTTGTATTCAAATTTAACACTATTGTTCGGTTGCTTAATGTCACTGAGACCATAAACAAAACCAATCTGGCAAAATGAGCTTAATGTATTAAATCCATTAGACGCGCGAGTGCTATATCTTGTCCCCTCAAAATGGTCATGAATTCAACTCTATTTCACCATAACAGCATACAACCCAGAAATTAATACTGATTTGTTGAAATGGTTTACCAGTCTTTATGATTTCTACATTGAACAACGAATTCTGATGAATTAGTTTGAAATCAAAGAAACCAGCTAGTGCCATAAAAGGCTAAAAGTGAGAAGCTTGACAGTTGTATGGAATTCAGCTTTCTCGCACGTTGTGCAAATACAAAGATAGAAAGACGCAAGCATGGAAACCATTTTCCAAAGTAAATACCCATGTTGAAAACTGACACACTAAGAATTCTTCTTGGTTGACTTTCTTCACCCTGGTTTGTGTCAGATTACACTCATTGAGTCAGACTAATAAACTCCCAAGATAAAAGTCTGATCAAGGAGTAGAAAAAGTCAACAAGAGTGTATGTTGTGCTACCCCAGGCCGTGATTTCCTGTGCTAATATTTGGTACCATTAGTTGTCTTGATTAGGTTACATAGGATGGTTTCTCTGCCAAGGAGTGATTGATCCTAACAGAAATGGTTCTGATGTCCTTGCGTGTCACAGTCACAGTTACAGTAAAGCTTAACTTTAAAAACATTTTGTACAGGCATGATTTGCAGTATCTTTCTCATTACCAATTCCTTGTTCTGTGATTCCTACTTTGGTTACTGATTTAGAATTTACAATAGTTTGTCAAGATTACAAGTTTCTTACTGTAAATAGAACTAACTAATCAATTAAGACAACAGCGCGCAGAGGCTAGCAACAATTTTAACCCTAATTGCATTAGTTTGTTGTGTCTCTTAGTCCTTCCTAAATTACGGTATTGCAATAAGTTATAAATATGTCTGACACTATTTGTTTAATTTTTGTTTACTTATTTGTTTGTCCCAATTGAACATCTTCATGAGTTAGTCATCTGATCATTACGTTCTAAATTGTTTTTTTATGAACTGCAGCAGGCTACACAAGTTCAACTGTTTTGCAATTCAACATTTAATATTAGAAGCAGTATGTGTTCACATGTGAGACTATTTTCAGTATTTCCATGATATCTTGCTTTATGTGTGAAAGGCCTGGGCTGAAAACCCGCCACAATCAAATGATTTTATTTGTACTTGAATGTTTTCATACATTAATGTAGAAATACAGTTCTTTCAGAGGTGGAATGGCATGGCAAACGTGTATAGAACATTCTAAAAAAAAGAATTCCTGCGTTTGTCGGATCCGACATATTTCGACATTACGACAAGGCTATTATGGCCTTTGTTTGTCCTATTTTCATTTTACATTCCATGTATAACACATGATCATGAACTTTAAAAATAAAAAACCGTAAACAGTGTGGTGCCTAATTGTTCTGCCACTTTCTTAACTGCCGGGTACCCAGCCCAATATTGATGTTACATCGTTGTCCCTTAAACCAACATTGTGTTGTGCATTCTACAAGACTTAGCATGATGATAAATCTAGTTCTGCTGCAGCTTTTAAAAAAAAAAACTTAATATTTGACTGGATTAATTTATAACTACTTGATCACTTAGTTTCCGGTAACATTTAAGCATATTTTATAGCAGCTTTGTGCAAGTGACAGGAAAATGACAATTTTCTAGCTGGTGGTTTTGATCATCACGTGAAAAATACTTTTGTCAGATTCCTAGTAAGTGCATAATGGTAACAAGTTATTCAGAAAAAAAACACCTGCTGAAAGAATCTTGCTGTTTTCGCCCACAGACATCTAATTTACTTGATATTTTCAATACCAAAACACCTAATATGGGTTTCCCAATATTGATAATTATTTGCCATGTAGATTAGATTTCTTTCTTTCAGTGGAGGGGTTAAGTGATGTCAGCATTTCCAGTTGAACCTGTCCTTTTTCATCGCCGTAATCTTCTTTGATATGTGAATATTTGTGATTCACGCTTAGCACCACCATGTAGACGTACTCCTCTAGAAAAAAAAAAAACACACAAAAAGCCCCAGTATTTAATAGAAAACGTCAGTGATTGATAGCAGCTTTATAGTAATGTTTCTCGACTACATTAACCTCCTCACCCAAGCCATATTCATGCAAGAGAGAAATGAATAAAAATATACATAATTTTGCACCACTTTTATGCTAAACTGGACTCCAGTATTTATCTTTTTATGTAAACTTCTTCAATATTTGTCCAAAATGAAGCCATTTATCAGTAACAAATTTGTAGTTTTGAAAATATTCCGATTTAAATTCAACAAAGATAGTTGCCGTGTGCTAAGTACACCTTTGTCTGTGCGTCTGATGGAAGAGATTACCATGGTGATTAAAATGCATGAAGTATTCATCATTGCATAGAAGATGAAGAATTGGGCTATACCATCTGCTACTTTGTATTCTTGCAACAAAACTGGAATTCTTTATCTTGGTGTCAATAATACCGCCCATTATGACATGTCTGTTCGCTCGCTTCCTTCCTGGCTAACCGGTACCTACAATGAGGATTTGTATGCCGATATGTACTAAAAGCTCTATCTTTGGAGACTGGTGTCGTCTGTGACAAGAATAAAAAAAAACTTTGCGTGTGTAGCATAATACAGTGTAAGCTTACTTTCTGATCTCATTGAATCAAATCAAAATTCTTAATTAATCTATGCCGAATTATCTTGACAAAAATAGGCTTTAATCAATATTTTTTTTGTCCTCAGGGCACTTGAAAAATGTAATACTTCCCTAACTTTGATTGGAATAAGCAAATATGTAAATTTATTGTTTGTATGCCAATTACTTGTGACTATATTTGGTGTATATTATCTGATGAATAATTAGAATAACAGTCTGTACATTACGTCAATTTCTCTTCTGTAGCTATAACTAACTGCTCATAATCTACATGTCGTCATTGATTTATCACCATAAAAAGTTAACTTATATTGCCATCAGCAAACACAGGATATACATAATGCAGTAGTCTTAGCTTCTACAGCGCTGTTGCCTACAATGTATATTATATGTAACCTGTCATACGGCTCATATTTGTCATTCTCTGATGGTTTTAAAGTGACAATATAGTGTCTTCGATGCATATTGACGTAAAATTAAATACCCTCTGTGTGTGCGTGTGTGAGTGTGTGTGTATATATCAATCATATTGGAACTGGATCGTGCCGTGCATGTAATTGGAAGGTATATGACTATTATTGTCACTTTTCTCTCAGGGGGTCAAATACTATTATATTGGTATTATTCAATGTGTCTTTGTTCCCACATCGTGATGAAAATTTAATCATTTCTTGTCTATATGTATATTCATGGCTTGCGTCTTAACTTTTAATACTTGCCTTTTTGTGTAGCCCCCACAGTCTGTTTATTGAAGTAGTTATAATCTGTATATGGGCATGCGATTTCATATCAAATTTGTATATTGTTCCATTATTTCATATGTTTCAATGGGTCATTGTGATTGGTCAACTGCAGAGACTTGCTTACACCAGCATTAGGTGTGGTCTGTTTACCAGACATTTGTAGTAGTGTTCGAGAATTCTGTTTTCTAATAAATATTATAATCTAAACCATAAAAGTTTATTGTAAAAAAGGAAATCATGCATGGATCATGTGGCTTATTGTATAATTTTGACAGATCTATTCTTGATGTATTGTTATTTTAATATACACATAAATATTATAATCACAGCATTCAATGTGTTTGTATATGCCTATATTTAAATCTAGGAAGCTTTGGGTGTAGCCTCCCCCCCCCCCCCAACAGTAACAATTCTAAAACATTTTATTGCGTCTTTATCTTGACAAATAGTGTGCACTTTTTTTTTCTATTTAACAAATTACTTGCAGTGATTTTTGACCAGTGGGATGGATTGACTATCCCAAACACTGCTGAGAAGCAGTGGAGGTGGAGACAAAGAGTTTCAATATTTCAATATCATGTGCAGTCTTCTTCTGCTTCCACTCTTGTAATAAATACTTGTGTCCTCCAAAATGTTGGTTTTATGCTAATGTGCGTAAAGAGGGAGCATTCAATCAAGTTAACCGAGTGTTTGTGTGATTCAACTGTCTTGATTTTGCATCATTATCTTATTTAAGTGAATTTTCTCCCAGATTAAAGTTTAAAATGCCAGTGTAAAATTCACAGATTATCTTTGAATTTTGATTTGAATCTTCGACTGTCATTGATTGGCTCTTTAGGTTGAATGATGATTTCAGTTCAAAGTACCCCGTGAAAGTGTTCCATGTAATGAGGTGTATTTTCTCACAAATTTTTCCGAATTTTCTCCCAATTGGCATAATGTTACACCATAATGTAAATCTTCCTAGTTAGTGTACTGAGTGATCATAGTTAAAATGACTGACGATTGTTGTATATTCTTAACAAGTTTAGGCATTCCTTGGTGCTAACAAGTTTCCTTCTGTGCGTGAATGCAATTGGGTCTAACCAATATGCAAACATGGCTTAAATTAGCTTAAATCTTAGCCCGTATTTCACGTAGTGTGAACACTACTAATGCAGCTATGAGGGCATTTATTATTGCAAGACTGTGCTTTGCTAAAACAGCCGAGTTGTTTTGACTATCCAGTTCAATGTATGTAAATTATGATGAAAATTAGTATTACAATCACTTCATATTTGCGCTTCTTTTCTGTTCTATTGCAGATAGGTCTGTTATAACGTCATGCCTACAACATGTGGGTTTCCTAATTGCAAGTTTCGTTCACGTTACAAGGGATCTGACGACCCACGCCATTTTTATCGTGTGCCTAAGAAACCCGCTATATTACGTGAGAGGTGGTTAGAAGCTATTGGAAGGACTGAAGAAACCATTGTTGGTCAGGTACATCTAAAATGCTGCCAATTAAACATCAGTATTCAATCGTTAATTTGTCTACAATTTAAATCTCCACTACCAACATTTCTCCTGCCATGTAATTTATAAGTACTTGCCTCAAAATTTCTGAATTTTAGAGATTAATCCTTTGAGTGACAAAGTCAACTTTCGACAACATTCATGAATTTTTGCTAATTTTTTTCCTAATTTTGATGAAGTCTTGTATTCAATAGAAATTTTTATCTCTTTGGTTCAAAACTATCAAAGGAAAAAATGCGTAGTACCAGGCAAATGTTGCATGAAAACTGCCCAGAAAAAATTCTGACACTCAAAGAATTAAGTTTTTGAAACTTTTTTAGTTTGAAACAATCTCAAGTGTGTGTTATTAATTTTTCGACTAGGATATCATTGGTATTGAAGTACGGTACTTTTATATACTTGTTTCTCTGATTTCTGATTTGTTTCAAATACCATGTTTGTTTTTTGTTTTATCAGAAGCACCTTTCCGAAATAAGCATGTAGAGACCAAAAATCATATTTGTTGAATATACTCATTTTGACTATACAAACACCTCTGTAAATAAGGGCATGCACTGCTAATAGAGTAAATACAGTACCTATATTAGGAACTGATCAATTTACTCAAAGATTTGCATATCAAACCATTATACTTTGCCGCGATAATACTTGAAGGTGTTCAATAAATTTGTTTGAAGCAGTTATTTTATACCCTGGAGATATTTCATAAACAACTATCATCAAGGATCCATTGTCTTGAAACTATACAAGAATTGCATGTTAAATTTCTATTGGGATTGATCAGAAAACAGAGACACTATATTGCTGTTATTGAAATATTATGTGAATATTTTATATTGTCGAAACAATACAATCTGGAATCCTTCAGCCTGTCATGCGTTCAACATTTACTTGGAGATTTGTGTGAATTTAAAGATAGAAAATAAACAATGTTAAATTCCTAAGCCAAATTACTTCAGATTAATATCTGTAGATATTTTGTTCATATTGTTATTTACTTGTTTTGAGTCTCCAGAATGTATTGTTTCATTATGTGCAATGTTTTTTTATACAAACCACACATGGAATTATAATTTAGTTTCGTTTTGGTGTACAATCATGAAAGTGTGGCGACTGCTTACTTATTAGATAGATCATGCTATAAAGATAAATAATTCCATGTGTGATAATGACCTAGTGGTGTATAGTGTTATAGTATGCAAGCCAGCCAGCCAGTCAACCATGCAGGTTGGCGGGTCGCTCTTACTGGTGGCGGTGGTAGCTTTGGGGTAGGTGATATCTTCCACTAATTCAATCTCTCACCTTTGCTTGTTAAGTCCTTATTACCTCCTCCTTGCTAAAAACCAATCCACTAACAACTCAATGGCTGGTAGGTAAACAGGTCTAGGCATTGTCATGTCATGTCATTTGCTATATGTCAGGATTTAGTATCCAATTAGTCAACAGAGGATTTTTTTTTTTTAACTCTTAGTGCAACCAACTGTCTGTAGAAAGGCTTTGGCATGACCAGCGCCCTCTATAGTTTACTTTGTAAGGGTTTGTTTTAACAATTAACATATTAACCCTGGAGTGCCTTGCTTCTTTGTCTAATAAAAGTTTTAGTTGTTTTTCTCATATTTTTCTTAGCATGCTTTGCTTTGCTTTGCTTTGCTTTGCTTTTCTATTCCCTACTTATTAACCCAGTTTGTAGTCGGTGTAAGCAATATAGGGAGGAGCACCTATCTTCACAACGCTATATTTCGTTTTGGTGATATCTTGCTGCATCTTTTTTTTTTTTTATGTGTGGCTATATAACTATTATGCACCACCAGTTTTATTTTGAAAGACTTGTTTTATTATTCCAAGTTGATTTTATAAATTGTTAACATTGTATGTAATTGTGTCCGTTGCATGATGTTGTGCACTGTTGTCATGATTTTTAGCACTTGAACTGATCTTATTGTATATAGGGGCCCTGCTGAACTGCTATTGACAGACAGCGTCCGTGACAAGAGTCCTGATACACAGCCGAGTTTTATTAAGGTATAAAGCAAAGATTTTCCCTTTTCACACCGTTTGAAAGGTGCCTGTAGTGAATGGTGGAGAAGAAGAGATACCTATTGTGTATACCTCAATGTATGTTTTCGCTTTTACCCAAATTTGAAATGTTGGTCATAGTAGAAACATCCCGGATATGTTTCAGCTCAGGGAAGCTTCACGAATGAAAAATAATTGTTCAAGATGCTACTTTTCACCAATATTAACTCAATTTTTGTATTGCCATCTGAGTGGATGGTTGTAGCTTAGGGAGATGAGTTACCTTCCTAATGTCAGCCTAATAATTCCCTGCACATGATCACAATACCTCACATTTGACCAGTAGTACATCATTACCTGGTTAAAAAAAAAAAACTGTTTATGGAAGCAATCAAAGCATCGTTTGGAATTGTATATCCTTCACTTTGAAAACAGACTCATGTGATGCAAACAGTGTCACTGAAAACCTCAACAGAAGAAACATGGAAATTGGTCAAAATTGCCAAATTTTTAAATTTCACATTATGCGAGGTGTACACTGTAGGTTTCTCTTTCTTCACCAAACTAGAGATGTGAATCGCCGTTATACTTGGCCTTTGTACGTCCCTGCTGCAGCTCCTAATATGTACTGATATGCTGTATGTACATGTGTTTTTCTCACCAATAATGTCAACTTTTTGGGGCCTGTTTGTATTATCACTGATGAAGAAAGCAATTGAGCATTTCCATGTTTATATTATTAATTGCATTTCCCTACATTTTCGGGATCTTAATTTCCATGGTGACTGCATAAGGTAGGGTTAGCTTTGATATAATTAATCGTGTTAAGAATTTACTTGTAAAGCAAAGTTTCTTGCATATGGCAGTCATTGTGGTGCAGGTGTGAGCACCATATTTGTTTTTTGTCGCCTTTGTGTATGTTGAAACTGAAAGAATATCTTTTGTTTTTAGCTGAAGGCAACAAATTGTGCATGTTCTCTGTACCACTGTCCGTGTCTGTTTTGTTTTTTTGTGTTGCTTGCCTGCCATTTGTATGAGTTCTTGTACTATCACTGAGTGCGTATCTGACCCCATCCAAGTCACCGAGTGCATTCTGCGAGTAATTACAATAATCTGATCTTATGGCACCAAATTATTTTGACCATCGGTCTTGGTGAGATTAAGAATAACAGAATGCACAAATTGGGATAGAAGGGTCAGTCAGCTTTTTCCGTTTTGAGTACGACCATTTTGAAAATGCTAGAATTCAAACATGTCATTTTCAAGTACTATTTTCTTTACTGACAGTTTTTGATAATTCTTGGCTGTTAAATCTCGCATCTAAACCGAACACTTTCTCAGTTTTTGTGGTGCTTGGTTGAGACTAGTGTCATTTTATGTTTTTAATTCATGTGAAAAAAAATAGTATCGTACTTCAGATTTTCACAATGAATTTGATTTATATTAGGTTTTTTCAGCCCATAAACAGGAACAAAAAAAGCTGAATATTGTACAAGAGTTGCAAAGAAACCTAATTCTAGCTATCCTTAATTTAATTTTTTTTTTACAATTAATGGATCAGGAAAAGGGGGTTAATTTTGTCCTGCATGCCACACACTTTGAGGGTCCCGTACTGAGGACTGCAATTAGTTATGGTGTTTGGTAAAGCAAGTCTTTGTTCTTAAACATGTATAATTCAGTGCATTTTGTGAGAAATATAACCAAGTTAAATTACTTTATAATCAACAGAAACAGATTCAGTGCTAATACAGAGTTGTAAGTCTGCTTTATACAGCAAATCCTCTTTAATTAGTGTGCAGTAAGTCAGCTTTAATTAGTGTGCAGTAAGTCGGCTTTAATTAGTGTGCAGTAAGTCGGCTTTAATTAGTGTGCAGTAAGTCAGCATTAATTAGTGTGCAGTAAGTCGGCATTAATTAGTGTGCAGTAAGTCGGCTTTAATTAGTGTGCAGTACCAGTAAGTCTCCTTGAAATAGTATGCAGCAAGTTTGCTTTTACTAGTAAAGATGGTCGCCATGCTTTGTGCATTCATCACATCTTACATGGTATTATAGGAGGGTGGTATAGACATTATTCATACTGAATAAGTGTTAAGCTTTTAATACGGATGCTAATATAGTTGACCTCCAGGTAAGTGTTTTATTTGGCGATATCTGGTGTTACAAGCATCATGTGTGGCTTAAAAAAGGAACTGGTCAGTTGGTGAATACGGTAAGTGGGTCATGTATAACGTGTGGCTGGCTCAGGTAATGTTAATATCTGTTACGTGTTTATACCTTGGCTTTCTCGTATTGTAAACTTGTGTGTGTAATGTGGTGGTGACAGTCTGTGATCTTTGCAAGTTGTGCATTTTTGATTTTACTGTGTAATATTGAAAAAATGTATTTTAGTGAGATGGGTTATTTGTGTCAAAATGCATATCTAGGCAGTTATATTCAAAAAGACATGATTTGTATATAGTGGAACTCGTCCACATATTGTTGTAACTTGTCCACTGAATGGTTTCTTTTAATCAGACACCAAAAGTAAACCATATATTTTCTTGAAAATGTAGGCTTTCTCTTCTACTATATTCTTGATCTCATTTCAGAGCAACAACACACCCACCCAACACCTCATGCCTCCCCCACCCAGCTCAGCCTGTGATTTAAATTCAATTAAAGTATATGAAAGATTTGTTCGATCAATAAAAAAAACGCTTATAGTGAATGCATTCGAGGCGACCCAAAATTCAAAAATTGAATGTTGAGGTCCAGTGTGATTAGGATAATTATTGCCTGACAATCATCAGTTGCACGCTTCACTGTAAATAAATCAATAAAGTCAAATTTACCAACGGCAGAAATTGTATCCTCAAAGTTTGTTGGTGTGCCCTCAGTGATAACCTCCAATAAATGTAAGTTGCCAAAAGAGGGCGCTGCAACATTTGAGGGGATTAACAGTTTGTCGCTTTTTTTTTTTGTCTCAGTTACGTGTTTGTAGTTGTCATTTTGTTGGTGGAGAAAAAAGAGAAGGTGACGTACCTGTACCTGATCCTGAATTTGATCCGCCAATAACGATAGACATTTCCTCAGTTAAGCCTAACTCCCCTATGGACAAATCCCAAAACAGGAGAAATAAAAGGCCAAGAATGTCCGTCGACAGAATTGTAGAAAGTAAGTATGGATTTGTGTATTATGCGTCAATTCACAAAGTTAAATTTGACATATTTTACATGTTCACATGGATTTATTTTACCGTATTTAACTTACCGATGAAAATAGTGAAATTAAAACCCAGTAAATAATTAATGCTACATAGAAACCTAATACTGTAGTAGGAGAAAGCGTTTCCCCTGGTGCTACCACGGTGCCTTGTCTGACACTGCCACTGATGTCAAAGTGATTTATTTCTGTTTGTGTGCATTTTGTGTTTGTATTCAATGAATTTGTTAATCATTGAATTCCTCTTTAAAATTATTCTTGGACAATCAGTTTCTCAGTTTTTTTTCAATTTTGACTCTGGTAATAATGTAAACGCTGTTTTTTTTATTTTGCTAAGTAAGTAAAATCTACTTAATTAAATGTATGTGAACTTGTGAAATAACAATAGAAATTGTTTCCCTGCCAAGTCTGAAAATAGTGAAAATTAATGTTTTACAGTCCATTAAGCAAGCTGTCTTAGTTTGTATCAACAGTATTGTTTATTGTGTTTGGCATTTTTGATAACCAAAAACCAGTGACACAAAACGTGTGTACCTAATGAACTTGAGCACTTGGTAAATAATGATAAACATGTGAACCTGCACACACTCTCACAAACACACTTTATTCCGTAATTGAACATATCACTACTTGTGACGTTTTTGACTTTATTAACTGTTTAGATATTCGCCACCCTGCTGTAGGTGTTAACAACCCAATCCATCCACGCCCATTGATAGCACTATTGGATGGAAGGGATTGTAGTGTTGAGATGCCCATCCTCAAGGATGTTGCCACGGTTGCGTTTTGTGATGCGCAATCCACGCAAGAAATACATGAAAAGGTATTGTAACATTCCATTCGCTAGTATTATTTAATGACTACAAGCATGTACAAGATTATGAACTAAATATTTTTTTGTATGTGTCTGAGACTGGGCTAATTAGTCCCAGTTCGGGTGCAGTACGAAAACAGGGACTGGTGGTTTGACCTCTGTGCGTTCATGCGTGCGTGCGTGTGTGTGTGTGTGTGTGTGTCTGTACCTGTATTTTAGACATGCCTGGGCCAAGTACATTTAAATGAATTTATTTAATGAATGTGGTTCTAGTGCCATATTTCTGACATGCTTTGACTGTTTATGTTCAAATTTTATATATTCAATACATCATGTCATAAATATACAGATGTATTGGTTTGACAATCAAATTCAAAATGGCCGACCAGTGGCCATTTTGTTTTAATTAATGCTGTTCCAGAGCAATATTTCTCAATGTGAACAAGTACTTGTACTATATTACTATAAACAAAACTATATAACTTATATTTGATAACTAAAGGGACTGTGCCATACATGGCTTGTTTTTATTGCGTTATGTTGTGCAAGACTACCGGTATAAGCTTATTTTCTGTTGTTCATCAGGTTCTTAATGAAGCGGTTGGAGCACTGCTCTACCATACTATTACATTAACCAGAGAAGACTTAGAAAAATTTAAAGCCTTGCGTATCATTGTTCGTATTGGCGTCGGCTATGATAATATTGATATAAAGGCTGCCGGTGATATGGGTGAGTTGATTCATTATTATACTAAGTTGAACGACCTGGATTACCGTATTTGCTCTGTTAGTAACCCAGAATTTGAATCTCTTCATTTTGTCTTTATTTCTGTTCTTGTAATTTATAGGTATTGCAGTGTGTAACGTACCTGGGTACTGCGTTGAAGAAGTTGCAGACTCCACATTGTGTTTGATTCTGAATTTATATCGCCGCACACATTGGCTAGCTGAAATGGTGAAACAAGGAAAGAAAATAGCCACTTCAGAAAACATTCGTGAAGCCGCGCATGGAGCAACTAGAATTCGTGGTGAAACACTTGGAATTATTGGACTTGGTAAATTTAAATTTAATCTAAAATAGATTGTCCGGATTGAATTTTGTTGTTTAGTTTTGGCATTTGGTTCATGACGTGTAAAACTCAAGTTGTCTCCCATGTACAATTTCAATTCATTCTGGACATCCCTTTTGTCAGCTTGAATTTAGAGATTCTCACCCAGAATGATTTGTTGAAGGATACATAGCTAACCAAGCTGTACAATTTTGGTTACAGGTCGTACTGGCTCCGCCGTTGCATTACGTGCCAAGGTGTTTGGTTTTAATGTAATTTTTTATGATCCATATCTACAAGAAGGTATTGAGAGATCTCTTGGACTCACTAGAGTCTACACACTGCAGGTATGTTAGTATGCTTTTCATATGACTTCCTGTTGATGCAAGCACTGCTGTCAAGATGTAAAGCACATTGGGAAGGGTCAGGCAGAATTAACAGAATGTCCTCTTTTTTTCATCTATGTATAGTAGAGTCATTGCAATTAGGATTCTATGGTGAAATGAATCTTCTTATCTTAAAATTTTGCTCTGTGATATGGAATGAGAAGTTCATGCCGTGTTTGCTCTATTGTTAGTGCACCTTCAATAGAGATATTGTATGTTGAATCATTACAGTGTTACATTACAGTCGTTTATGTAAGTGCGTACTACCCGGTAATACTGTATATTATTGATATGAATTATAATATTTAAACAAATTTGGAATTTAATTTTGTAAATTTCCAGTTTAATAAGTTTTTCGAATATATAACAAAGTTCCCTCCTACTGTGAATTACTTTAATATTGCGGAAAGTCATTTTGTACAAAATCAGTGTAAACTGAGAATAGACCTTTCAAGGTAGAGTGAACCAAGTCAGTATTGGTCATGCACTGGAGAGGAGCACTTGTAGCCAAGGTGTTTATTGCTCAACTGCTAGGCCTGGAACGGAGCCTAAATACTCACAAGATGTTCCATGACAATGTATCAATATCATTATGCAAAAAAACTAAACTAAACGTCATAGCCTCAAATCATTATAATTAGATTCAAATTAAGTCTTGCAACCTACGTACGCCATGAATATTGATTCAGATTTGCTGCACCAGTTATTTGCAGTATTTGATACTTTAATACAAATTATCAAATAAAAAAAAATTTGAAATGGGACCAAATTTTGGTTCATATGAATGAATGAAGTTTATTTCACTGTAAAACATACAGATAATTATACTCAAATGAATTTGATAAATAAACAAATACGTATTATTAGTTATTTATAAATTGCTTATAGTGGGTATCACAGGAAATAGTTCCCTAGAAAAGAATAAACAATGTAAGCAGTAAATAATATTAATAAATTTTATACAAGTAAATTGTAAATAATATATAACTACATACGAGATGTGCTTATAAGCATATAGAGTAATCAGTGTTCTCCCCAGGATACAAAAAGCATGCCACAGTGCTTTTTTTAATCGTCACACTGGTCTTACTTCTTGTCTCAATTATTATCCTGCCACTGTGCCATTGCTGATTTTTCAAATCAAATTGAAAACTTAAAACTTGTGCGTAATTGTAAAACTTTTTAAGCAGTTTTGTATGTCAATAATTTTGTGCATTGTGTAATTAAGTAGGTTACTGTAAAATAGTAAATTTTAGCTGGAATTAATTTTCGCTGAAAAGACTTTTTGGATGATTTTTATGGAATTTATTTTCACTGATTTTTGACAAGTTGAATGTAAAAATATTGGAAAAAGGTATATACGTTCGATTTTATTTTCACTGAATCATTCCTTCAGTGAAAATAGCAAAAATTAATTCCAAGCAAAAATAAAGTGTTTTACAGTAATAATCACAATTTTTGTTTGGAATAATTATACAAATACTATGCAAATTGTATGTTAATTCATACTACTACATTAGTTTGAATATCTTGGGAGAACACCGCAGTAATTGTCAAATCCTTAACTGGTGCAATCTGATAACCTAACAAAATTTGTACAAATCGAATGGTTGAAAATAAAGCATGAATTAGAATATTTTTGTTTCCTTTGCAGGATTTGTTGTTCCAAAGTGATTGTGTCTCACTGCACTGTAATCTGAATGAACACAACCATCACCTCATCAATGACTTCACTATCAAACAAATGCGACAGGGAGCTTTTCTTGTGAACACTGCACGTGGTGGTCTCATCGATGAGAGCGCCCTGGCAAATGCCTTGAAAGAGGGACGAATTCGTGCTGCTGCCTTGGATGTACATGAAAATGAGCCGTTTAATTTCAGCACTGGCCCACTAAAAGATGCTCCGAATCTAATCTGTACCCCGCATTCAGCTTTCTATAGTGCCCAAAGCTCTGCTGAATCACGTGAAAGTGCCGCTGGAGAGATAAGACGTGCTATTACAGGCCGGATACCGGAAAATCTGCGTAACTGTGTTAACAAGGAGTACCTATTGGGTCAGTGGTCGGAGACGCCGCATCCAGGTGATATGAATGGTGGTAGTCGATACCCTCCATACAGCCACCAGGTTTTAATACCCCCGACTCCGCCACAGACGGGGAATCCAATTGAAAACCATGGTCCAGCCGCTTCATTACCACCACAGAGTGGTCCTCATAGTATGATTACTGAAACTGCCAATCACGTACCACCAGCCCAGAAAGTGGAGGCTGAACAATAACCCAGGCATCTGGACTATTTTCCCAACAACAACCAAACTGCATTATGATTTTTGAGAGTATCTGAACCATTGCATGGAATGTTACATCAATATATCATGCACTGCTCATATTTCATTCAAGACTCGTTGTGTTAATGACTTTTTTTTTGCAAACGAGGAATTGTCGTATTTGACAGTGTGGGCAAGTACACAGGTTGCTGGTATCGTAGGAGGAGAACAGTTAATTTGGACCTCGCCAGCGCCTACAGACCTTGCCCAATGGCAGTTGTATATTGGTTTGAAAGCAAGCCATGGTAGAAGGGTCATAAATCGCACAGCAAGCAGATTACGCTTTTGCCCGTACTGGCCCGTGAAGTGACCAGTGGAATTACCCAGGAGCTTTTTGTTGCTACAAGTTTTTATGCAGACACATTCAATTTGTGCATCTCTTTTTTTTCCCTATGATGCTTCCCGATAAAGTAGTGTTTGTTTTTTGCATGAGTGGTTATGCAAAAATATGTTGTTGTTTTTTAGGGAATACTCGTTAGATTATCATTTGCATCTGTTTTGCATTTATTATTATTGAGTACTAGAATGTGTTTGTATCTCCAACAATTTCAATAATTCAACGTTAATTTTTGTACTGCGGCCATGTAATATTATTATTCTGTTATTTCAATCATAGTTTCTTGAAATAATTGATCCTTCATGTATTGGCAGAACAATTTGGGTGATTGCGTTTTTAATTACACATTGATGAACGGACAACAGACCTGCCAGCCCAGTCTTGTGTCCGAATCAACAAACTACCTCTTGTTGGTCTACTCTCCTCATGGGTGAACGTGAAATGATTAAAAAAAAAGTTCAATTTTCAAAAAAAAAATTAACAAAAATCATGGCTGAATCATGTTGCTTCCATTTTTAAATCATGTAGTTCGTTCAGCTGCAAAAAAAAGTTTCAATCATTTTGGCAAAAAAACAACACAGTGGCTTAATTTCAGTGAAAGTCACTGGTGTGTTCAGTTTCAGAAATGCGACCAAACCAAAGATTTTTTTTTTGTACAAAAAAAATTCAATCTTCAACTTTGTTGCAACGTTGTCTTGTATTGGTCCTGTTAAAAAAGAAGAAAGACAAGATGTGTCCTTGTTTTCGGCTAAATTTGTACACCTGTGTTAATGTGAAGAAGTTCTAGCTATCAGGTATACTTGAAAAAGAAATGTTAGTAGAAAGTAGAGCTGTTTAAAAAAAAGATTTAAAAAAAAAAAGAAAAAAAAAATTTCCTCCCTAATTGATAGATTATTGCATTCCATTAATTGTTATATAGTAGATGGGCAAATGATAGATCTTTCCTAGGTGTTTTATCATATCATGTATAACGTATGTAGTAATGCTAGTACTTGGTTTCTATATTGAAGGACATATATACATACACAGGTAGCTCTTGTGTATGGCAAATTTTATAGTCTACACACGAAAGCATGTATTTTCAAGTAAAAAAAAAAGGTACAGTAGGACGAGTACTAAAAGGCTTTATTTTTCGACTAATGAGAAATTCGAGGCCTTTTTGATGAATATTTAGCGTAAGTAGGATTCCTTCTCAGCGGACTTTTTACTGGATTTAACTATTGCGACCAAAGTCAGTTTTTCCCAAAGTTGGTGTTTTGTTTTGATGAGAGTGGTAATTATTGGATCCAAGCAGTTGTGCTGAAATAAACAGAAAGAAAGCAAATACTAAAATTGAGGAATGCAACAATGGCGTAATAATTTTTCCATTATTGAGTGCTGTGTAGGTTTATTTTTAAAAGAAGAATTTAGGAGTGGTCTCGAAGAGCTGATCGGGACCTCGCTGGAAAATGATGCTGTGTATGCGTGAAAAGCTTCACTCTTAGTTTTCTCCAAAACTATGACTGCGTCTTTCACTCTTATCTACTTCCCACATATCACAATGTTCCATTTTAGATATACTAAAATTTGTGTCCTTTTTATCAATCAAGTGCTTCTTGTCTAGTGTTCCAAAATGTGGAGTTCAAAGGTCATGTACACGTTTTGTTTGCGTTGCCATTTCCTTTACGTCTTTCCAGTATCTGGCCAGTTTCTAGTTCTAATGTTCATTCAAGTTCATCTAAGTTTTAATGTAAGGTTGAACACAATTAAGAATTATCTAACTCTGCTGCTACTGCTGCTGCCATTTTTTTCTCTAATTTTGTTTTGTTGGGGTTTATTGTATACTAGTAGTTGTATACTGTGTTTTTGACCACAGGGCATCCAGGTATTGTACAGCAGAATTTCAATCATGTTCATTTCAGACAACTTTACTAATCAATGTAAACAAATATCTGTGTTCATATTTAAACTTTGAATGCATGTTAACAGATCAAAATTAATGAGCAATTCATGTTTCAGCAGCACATTTCACAGTGCTTTCCTCAGATGTGTTAACGTCCATCATTATCCACTGCAAAGCTGAAAAATTTGATGTTAGTCCATAGTGGAATACTGAGATGCAAGTGCGAGCGATTTCGTTGACATTGATATAGGGTGTTGTCAGCTACCTCTGTTAAGTCAATATCATTATATTATGTAGCGTGAAAGTCAAGCTGATACCGAAAAACAAGGAAGGGATCGTCTCAATAAACTGTTTCCATTTTTTGACCAGTAAAAGTTCCACAAAGTAGTTTATAAAAATCGGTTTTGAAGGTGCCTTTGATCCAGACTGGCATTTGTTTTCTACATCTTTGCGTAAACATTTTAATGGATAAATTGGGTGACTTTGATTCTAGGAATAAATGTATACAGAAATTGTTCAACGTGTTCTCTGCAAGTGACCTTTGACCTTCACTGCAAGTTCTTTGATTTGCATATTCTTTTCTCTCATTGCAAAGAAACTGTTTTTTTAGAAGAATAGATATATTCAAATTAGTTGTACTTTCCAGCGATTTTTGTATTCTACAAACTTACCAAAAGTTCACTGTACTGTTGAAAATTTCACCATCCCCCCAATAGTTTCTGTATTTTTGTTTATTAGAGATTTACTAGTGGTACAGTTTTGTTACCTAATTTTGTTTGCAGCAATCTTTTGTGTAGATAAATAAAAATGTGAGGACGAGCACAGATGTACACTGTTGTCTTCATTGCTAGATCATGCTATTACACATGAAAATTGATTCAAAGCGTATGCAGAATTTGATTATATTAACAAAGTTGCTCCGGTTGGTTAGCCAATCGGGCACAATCATGTAGGTAACTGGGCATTGACTTGAAAATTCTGAAGTTATTCAGAACTTTATTTGGATCTTGTTACTGTAATCTGAATACGTGTGTATTGAAAAAGTTGCATTCGTACTAGTGCTGAATTACTGTGTTACACTAATTAGAGACATAGGCGAATCTTTATGAATCCACATGAAATCAAATTGGAAACTGAAACTATTGAATTTCTATTCCAAGCGAGATTTCGCCCATGTGAACAAACTATCTTTTAATAAACTAAAATGTTATTGCATAAAGTTGCCCTTTATAAAAAAATTACCAAATGTTCATTGCATTCAATCTGATTAAAATCTGATGTAGTGTACGGGCTTTAACTATTGTGGCTATAAACTTAATTTTATTTTATTTTTTATTACTTTTGTTATTAATGCCCTTTTATTTTATTATTTTACTTTGATTTTTTTTTTATTCTGCCCTACCTACATCTGATCCGACGCCTATGTAAGTCCCGTTCAAATCTCGCATAAGTAACAGCCAATCACAGCCCCCCTTTTATACAGGCTGTCAGTTGCTTACTTTTCAGTGTCGCGATACTCTACTCTGTCTTTCTGTACATTATATTTTGTCCACTCGAATAAACCATTAATAGAAAATTGCTAGTATATTTTTATTTGCAAAAGAAATTCCACAGCATTTTACAATTTTTGTCATTACATTGAATATTTTTTTCACTTCCATCAAATGTGTACACTTCCAGATACATCTTCGCCAACCAAGGTTCGTTCATTCAGTCATCGCTTCAATTTTACATCACTGAGCATAATTATCTAGAATGGAAGCAAAAAAATAAGTAAATCGTAATGATTAGAACACTGTAAACAGCTATAGTAAACAATGCAAACTGATTTTAAATTGTATAACGGTCACCGGCCCACGGCATCGACACAGAAAATTGGAGCAAACAAATATTTCCTGATCAATTGCGATGTGTTCCAATAAAAAATATTTTATTCTAGTCCAAATCAGCTCAATTACTTTAATAAAGAGTTATTGTATAATGTACAAAATGATGATACAATTTGATGAATATTTACAGCTACGGTTTCAATACCGTAGACGATGTTGGCCCGATCTTCAACAAAACATCACCCGTCTCCAGGGCAGGCGACTGGAAAAAGACACTGGTGTTTGGTCGAAACGGCGGAAACAAAATCGTCACTCCCAGAATAACTATGCAAAATAACGATCTAAAGTCGAACCATTCGAGCCACAATATTAACATAAAAATGACTTTCGTTGCATTTGACAATGATAAACTTACCGAAAAGCCGTGTTATTCTCGGTCGCTAACGTCGGTATAATCCGCCATTTTATTTGAGTGTGTTTGCCACCCGACTCCGCCGGGTGACGTCATCATGTGCGCTATAGAAGGAGGTATGTGATTCGTTGACTAAAATCGTCGATAGTGGGTCTCGTTGAAATCTCGTTACATAGGCATCGGCTCAGATGTAGGTAGGGCGGAATTAAAAAAATCACAAAATCAAAATCAAAGTAAAATAATAAAATAAAATAAAAGGGCATTAATAACAAAAGTAATAAAAAATAAAATTAAAATAAGTTTATAGCCAAAATAATTAAAGCCCGTACACTACATCAGATTTTAATCAGATTGCATTGCATTCAAAGTTAAAATGCCTTAAAAGCCTCTAAAATACTATTGCTACCTCGCAGTGAATGGAAATGTGTCCATTAGATCATTTGGTCAATAATTAAGGCAAATATTTCACACTAGTAACAAAACTTGGTGGGTGGGATACTGTAAAGGGGGCAATTATTCACTGGGCTTTAATTTAGCTTATTTCGCTGACTGGAAAATGTGCTTAATTAAAACCCAGTGAATATGTAAAATTTAGCATATAACACATCTAAATGACGAAACTGAATTTAAAACCCACTGAATATGCCTGAATGGTAAATCAGTGAAATTTAAACCCAGTAAAAATTAGTCATTGTGAAAATATGCATGTAGTCAAAATATCTTCAACGACTATACCCTTTAGAGGGGGTCATGCACAAGACCCGACATTTTAATTTAATTTTCAACATGTTTCAACAGACATCTGAAATTCTGGATTTGTATCCCGCCATTTTTAGTGTTTTAGTAAAGATCAAATAGAATTTTTTAATTAGTGTAATATTGGAGGTTGACTTGTGTGCTACAAATTTGCATTTAAAAAAAACAAAAGAATTGGGCTTCCCAGTCTTTAGAGGGTGCTGTTGCATCAACTGTCATGCTGTAATTTGACCAAGTCCAAAAACAACTTGTGAATTGATATGCAGGTCATCCATCAGCCGATCAAATTAAAACATCAGACTTGGATTTGTTTCATAATTAGATGGTCAAATGGCAGCCATCATGAGGCCAAAATCATGCATTTTCATCATTCTGGAATTGGTTCTCTGTTGTGCATAGACAGTTCAAACTTCATCCTTAATGCACTTCATTATGGCTGACCAGTGAACATATTCAACAAGCCTGAACTGCACACATTGAGTCTACAACACTAACTGGGACTGTCATTGACTTGTTGAATAATTTGCAAGAAGTCTTATTTATGTTCAGATATATACTTTTTCATTAAAAAAAAAAAAATAGGAACCGTTTACAATTTTCTAGACATGTTTTTATTCACGGTTTGTACATACATTACCTGACATGTTTGTCATCAAATCCTGCCTAATTACAATCAAAACAAATGCATACAATGTTGCAACATTAATGAAAATCTAGACCTATACAGCAAGATAAAGGATTCTTATTGGCTAATTAACTTGTGGTTTTGGTCCCTGGACCAATCGCGATGAATCTTGTAATTATCTGTACACATTTTTGCTCCGTTAAGAGTCATTGATGTCTTAAAATTTCATCACGTGCAATTGGAGTTCCAATAAAACAAATTCTACTCCAATTTGACCCGAGTTACTGCTTACTTGAAACCAATATGTTCAAAATATATATATTATTCCAATAAAACTGGTGTCTAATTTTTCAGTTGATTGCTTTTACAACCAAGGACAGAACAGCGTGTTCATTGCTTGTATGCTATATGCATATGATACACAGGTTTATCAATACCATCTATATTTACCACCAACCCAGTACTTTCTAATTTCATGCATTTCAAAGGAGTTACAGCAAAGTGTCAACCACAATTAATGCAGACACAATACAGCACTCTTGGTTCTCATGCATGGCAAGCGTTCCCAGTCAGTACACATACATAGTCATGGCTATTCTGTACTTGTTTGATTCAACGTTGCGAACAATACTCTCAATATAACAATTCATAAATGTAATATTGCCAATGTAACTTCCACTTTGCCTCCTGGGAATTTTGTGTCTGTTAAATATGTCACAGAATTCAGATGGTTGAAGCAAAGAACTACTAATATATTTACATAAAAATTACAAGACATCTGTTTCGTCACCAGTGAGATTTTGTAGTGACCCAAAGAATCCCACATATAGATAATTTAGGGATAGGGGTGTTCAAGACACAATTTTTACTGCTTGACTACACTGCTATATTTTGAGACTGCTCAATCCTGAACCACCATGCAGTTTTTCCTCAACCAGAAAGGAAAAATTTACATTATTTTGTTTTTTGCATTTCTAATTTATCAATTGACAAGGGGAATTTGCATATTCATGTTTGCCACACCATTTGATATGCAAATTGTGATATACATACAATTTACATTATTTCTTTTTTTCATATACAACAAGACTGAAATATTGAAACTACAGTATAGCCTTGTTTGTAATTAAACTTGTACATTTCCCTTAAAGGTCGCACATACTGGAGATTTTACATGACCCTTAAAGGTCACACACTCGATGATTTTACATGACCCTTAAAGGTCAAACATCCTAGTGATTTTACATGACTCTTAAAGGTCACACACAGGATTTGAAATCTTTAAGGGATGTCATGAATAAAGTCAATTGAGTGTGAGAAACAATGGTGGCAGATCATGACACTGGGTCAGGGTCCAAATTGCATATGATGACACAATCATTACAATGATAACTAATTATTCTTAGTGACCACCTCGAGTGGAGTCTCTTGGGTAGAACTCTGAGAGTGTGGATTGTGGAATTCGCTTCAACATCTCTTTTGGGAAGATACGTAGAAGCTGCCAACCAATATCCAATGAATCAAATACTGAGCGGTTTTCATATGCACCTGTATGCGGGGGAAATAAGAAGAAATTATAAATTTTTCCGATCAAAAAGAAATCAATTTCAAATCTTCTCGGATCAAGTTGCTTATACTATAATTGTGGCACGCCATGAGTTAGAGTGCTCTCTGTGGCGATATTAAGGATGAATTTTTATTTTTTAGTTACTAATGTGCTAAACTGTGGTAAAAATAGTGGAAGGATAGTTACTCAAGAAATTGCACAATGTGAGCAAACGAGAAGATTTGTAATACCGTGGCAGCAATGTTGAAATGTGTGTTCAGAGACTGAACTTGTTGCATGTGACAAAGACATAACACAATACATGAAAATTTGAACTTAGGCGAGAGTTCTCTGAACCCGCCTATTTACATAGTTCATACCCACCATAGACTCCGGTCAGTCAAAATGACTATTTTGATCTGTAGGCATTAATCAGCGATTCTGATTCTCTTTCCCTTACGTCACGAACCACGTGACCGAGGCCATATGGCAGCACCATAGACGGCTGTACAAATCACTCAGGTTCCTTTCTCTCCGCATCGAGGACTTAGACCAACGCCATGGAAAGAGTGGGGTGGTTGGGGGGGGGACCCGGAGCCTATGGTGGATATGAACTATGTGAATAGGCGGGTTCGGAGAACCCTTGCCTGAATTCACTAGGTTCAATTACCCACCATAGATTCCGGTCAGTCAAAATGACTATTTTGAACTGTAGGCAGAGTCAGACGCCGATAGGTGGCGGGTTTTTCCGAGCAAACAGAAAAAATGATGAAAGTCTTTTCCCAGTCCGGGATGAAACACTCTAGTTAAGACCCCAAAAAAGGTGGTGTCTTACCTTGCCTGTGCTGTCCCCGGAGCAAAAAGCCAAAATGCTGCTACGGTGACAGGGTTCGGTGTGCCCAAGAAAGCCAGACCCCAACCCAATTCTGGGGGGGTAGTAAGCTTTCGAAGTAAAGACCAAAACAGTTCTGCATGAGGGCATAGGCAGCAAAGCGGGACCTGGGAGCTTCCAGGAGAGTGCTGATGGTGGAGAATTCTGTCCGCATAAAATGCCGGACTGACTTATTGCCTATGCGCAGGGACCCTAGCGGTCGTTTGGGCTGGGTCAGCAAACTAAGACTGACGATTGGGTTGGGATAGTGTCCTGGAATTTGGTTCTAGGCAAGAAACCTGATTTGTGTCTTTAGCACAACTTGATTGTCCATAACGGCGGTACATCATCTGAGAAGGACAATGCCCCCAGCTCTGGCCGACGCCTACCTGAGGCGAGGGCCAGTAGGAAGACTATTTTCTACGTCAAAAATTTGAGTGGTGCTGATCGGAGAGGCTCAAAGGGCAGTCTGCTTAGAGCAGACAACACAGCCGACAAGTCCAAGTTGGCCGGCTCCCTTGTATGGGGTCTTGGAGTCTGGAAAGCAGTAAATAGTCTCCTAATAATAGGACAATCGGCTAGTCTTGTTCCCGTACGTTTTGAGTGGTGGGGGACAAGGCCGACCTGTAGCCAACGATCGCTGCATAGGACAAACCCACTTCGTCAAACAGGTGGACGAAGGAGCCTGCTACCTGGCCAATAGAGGGATGGTATGGATCAATCTCCTTTCCGCTACACCAATCGGTGTATGCTCGCAGCCTAGAAATGTAGGCCACATTAGAGGAATCCCTGTTCACCCTGGCCAGGACGTTGGCAGCCCGCTCAGATAAGGCTTTCGTATGTGCGGGTCTACTGAGAGCCTCTATGCATGTAAGTGATACCTGCTGGCCCCTTTGGTAGTGCGCCATCTGGTTGAGACGGCAGGTTCGGTAAGTCCGGAAGCACTGCTGGTGTTTCGACTAGCATTTCCAACAGAAGTGGAAACTAGGCCTTGCTTGGCCAATTGGGTGCGACCAATGATAATATGCAGGTATGCACCTGTCGAAGTTTTCTCTGGTGCCCGGTGAACTAGCGGGAAGCGAAGAATGGCGTACACAACTAAGTGGGTTCACAGGGTTAGCAAAGCAACCCTGGCCCAGGCTCCTGGAGTCAGCAGGAGTGTTGTGTACGTCGGGAGCTTGGCGTTCCGGGGTGCGGCAAACCGGTCCAAACTTGGACCGTCCCACAGCCGAAACAGCCTGGAGGCTACCTACTGGGGTATCAGCCACTCAGTGTTCTGGAGACGGAGCCGTCCTGAAAGGGCGTCGCCAGACTGTTACTCACCCCTGGAAGGTGGTGTGCGGTTAGCTCCACATTGTATTCCAGGCACTAAAGGAGGATTTGCTCCACTAGGACTGACAACGATGGGGAATGCACCTCTCCTCCTTCTTGAAGGAGACCACCGCTGCGTTGCCTGTGCAGAGCAAGACTCTGTGGTCTCAAACTACGGGTAGAAAGCGTGGTAGTGCTAAGTACACTGCTCTCAGTTCGAGCCGGTTGATATGGTATCCCAAAACTAATGCGGGGGCCATATCCTTGGGCTTGTTGGTCATACCTGCGGCGAGCGGGTCCAAGGGGCTCCCCTGTCCAAGGTTGGCCAGTGACAACCACCAAGGCAGGGCTTCCTTCACTTGGTCCGAGATCAAAACCTGTCTCTCTAGTTCTAGTTAGGAGAGCTCGGCGTTATAACAAGCGTTATACCGGGACACCAACTGCAAGTTGGGTCGAGGTGGGACTTGTCGATTTACTAACGAGCCCTGTGTTAGCCTGACGCGTTTGGCGATTAACCCCTTGCTCGGGTTGTTAGTAACCAGTAGTCTGGGTACGGATTGAGGTGTACAGACATCTGGTGAAGCAGCAGCACTACCTGTTTCATCACTCGGGTGAACACGTAGGGCGCTTTGCCTAACCCGAATGAGGGGGCACCCAAAATTTGAATACTTGGCCCAGCTGGGCAATTCGAAGGAGATGGCAACTCGCTGGGTGCATCGGTATGTGCAGGTAGGCCCTGCTTAAGTCTAGTGGGGCTAACCAGTCGAAAGGGTAGATGGAGAGGAGAATCCTGAATGGTGTCTCCATGTGGAACCGATCGAGGAGCACGTACTGATTCAGTCTGCCTAGGTCCAGAACTGGACGCCCGCCACTTGTAGATTTGGTACTACAAACACATTTGGGTAGAAGCCTGGGCTTAGTTCTGGCTGATGTACCCGTGTATGGCGCCTTTTCCCAGCAAACTGCTACTTCTTGTCTGATTGAGTCCCCTGGCAGTGCCCAACAGGGGAGACACTGATGGGGGGAAATGGAGATTTCAGCGATATCCCTTAACAGTATGTCACTACCTGGAAAGGTCCAGGGATGGGTCACCCGCTATCTCCAAACCGGAGTACAGTGTACGACAGGGATACGTGGCCATGGGTTCGGCAGTTGCGGGGGGGGGGGTGCCCCCTTCCCCTATGGGGTGAGTTTCCCAAGGCCTGAAGTAGTAACTAAGTTGTGATCTGGCCACTCGCCGAACACCCCCCACCCCACAGAGGTGAGCGTCAAACCTGCTTCCCCCGCTGCCGGGTAGACGTCCGCCCAGGGAGGGTGAGGGGCGCGCCACTACTCTTCCCTCCCATGGAAGGGTATGAGCGCTTGCCTCCTCGCTGACTCTAGGCGTTGTGTTTTCTGTGCTTGGGGTGTCCTTCACTTGCCCTTGGCAGGGCCAACTGGCTAGCGGATTCAATCTGAACCCTCTGGTTCATTGCACTCCGAAGCTCCGAGACTGTACCTACCATTCCCTGAACAAAGAGGGTGGAGGATGTCCAGTCTGCGTCACTGAGGTGGGGACGTACCCCGATTCAGCTTGTCGGCAAAAACACGTGCGTCTAAGGCCGTGTCTCGTATCACAGTAGTGGTCCGGCCAAGAGAGCCAGGTGACACTAGGGGGTGTTGCACGTAGATGTGAGGTGGCCCACCGGTAAAAATGTTGCCTGGTCTAGGAGGCTGGTGCGTTCTGCCTACAAGGCCTTCAGAGTCCTGGACGCGCACAATAATGCACTCAAGCAACTCTGCAAGAACGCCCATGGAACGCGGCTGTCCCCCTTTGCCTGGTTTGCCAAATTCGTGGTACTGGGGTCTGGGGAAGAAGCCTTGGGATCCGGTTGGGGGCATTTTGGTCTCATCCCTCGCTATGGGGTCTGATCCCGAAACCACACCGACCGGGTAGCGTTTGGTCCAGCGGGAAGTGTTGCCTAATGTTTTCCCCACCCGGGGGTCTTAAGCATTACATCCTCCGCGGCTGACCAACGCCGCCCATCAACACCATTTGCTTGCTCTGCGCCCCACTTCGCACTCGGACGGACAGGGAGAGACGTGCCGACGGGGTTGCTTTGGATCCCGACACCCATGATCCCATAAGCGTTGAAGCAACCTTAGGTGGTCGCCTTAGAATCAAGGGTGGGGGAATTTACATTGTATCACTGGGATCGATGATACTCCGCATCATCCCAAAAAGCATGGCTCACCGAGTCATATGGATGGAAGACTCTGAGGGACTGCCCGGAGTACCGGCTGTATCCGACACTAGTGAACTGCGTCTCCTTTCACTTTAAATATGTGAGAGGGAGCGTGTTCGACTGTGCGTCTCATGACAGGGTCGGTTCCCTCTGGGAACGCCCGTGGGTCGGTAAGAAGGGAGTCAAAACCCACAGCGGAGACCGGACACAAGGATAAATTCGTTACCGTTATTGCGTGACGGACCCTAGCTGGCTGAAAGTAGGGGGGGTCAACGTGTGCCCTGCCCTGAAAGCCCTGCCCTGAGATCGGAGACTTGGCTGCCAATACTCCGTTGGCATTCAGTGCCTGAGGATCCAGAGAAGGACCGGTGCAATTAGCCTGAGCCTGAGCCTCGGCCTCCCCCAAAAATAGTGGGAGAGCCGCGGCTGGGAACGGGGGTTCCCCGGAAGAGACATGTTTGAATACAAACATGCTATCGTGTTTCTTCCTGCTTGCCCAACGAGGGGCCGCAGTGGAGACAGCTTGCTCCGACTGCGTCTGATCTACCTGGCCTGCCAGGGATGCAATTGCCCCAACAGTCCCTCGACCAAAGCCCTCAACTCGGAATCAAACCCGGCGCCGTGCAAGGAAGGGTCTACAAAGGGACCCGCAACAGGCCCCACAGGAGGAAAGCCTCCAGGGGCACAGCCTCGCTGCAGCTGGTAAAATCGGGTAAACCATCGCCTAAAAAAACAGACTGTGAGGATGCCCTCCGATCAGCGGGGGGAGGCCGAGAAAAATATCGGTACCTCCACCAACAACCGGTAGCCGAGTGTGAGGACTTTCCACTCATGCCAAACACGCAACTCACTTTAACCGATTTGTTTACTAGAAGCGCGACCTTGCTGTGACGCGGTCAGTCTCAGCGATTTTGATGGCTCTGAAAGAAAATCTCGGGCCTCAGAACTCCAGTGAAAAACACACACCTTCACGCAAAAACCCCGAACCCCGCATGCAGCTACGACAAAGTATCTCGGATGTGGGTACTATGCTGGTAAATTCTGAAAATAACCACTGCACAGTCGACTCGAAACGCAAGGAGACCAAAAGGTGCTGTCATTACATCCATACATTGCTAAATACATTGCAAATGAAAGACGACATGCATGAGGGAAAAAACGAAAAATAGTTGTAAAAGATGCCGCCGCGAAACCAACAAGTAGTTACGTAGTGGCGCCGGGTTTTAAAAATACTACACACAAAGGGGAAAAATGACACAAGGTTAAAATGACAAGGAAAACTTATCCTACCAGCTACAATGTCGGATGCCGGGCAGCAGCAACAACCCAAGCTAGAAACCCGGACAGGAAAAAAGGCAGGGGATCCAGTAGAGCCGCTAAAACTTCATCCCCGCCGATGCGGAGAAAAAAGAAGAGTGATTTGTATAGCCGTCTATGGCGCTGCTATATGGCCTCGGTCACATGGTTCATGACGTAAGGGAAAGAGAATCTTGGGGTCATGGGGTTTCCCCTGTCCTAGATTCTATCACTCTGTCACCGGCAGAATCGCTGATTAATGCCTACAGTTCAAAATAGTCATTTTGACTGACTGGAGTCTATGGTGGGTAATTGAACGTAGTGAATTTCAAAGTAATCACAACTAAAATCGTCTGTATTGGCTGAAATAATTTTCTATTGTCATAGGTTGTAAACATAAATGACGTCCACAAATAAAGATGCACAATAAGTAAAGACAAAACCAAGTTGAGAGAAACGGTTCAGAATATGTTTAAATCTTTAAACTAAAATGGCCACCTATCAGCTCAAGTTCAACAAAACAATTGTACATATGTATATAATTATATCTTGTTGATACTTTGAAGAAAATCAGTCAAAGTCAGATAAATAATTGAAAATTAAAAAAATCAACATGGTCACCAGGCGACCATTTTGATTCAAATCACACACATTGAAAAGAGTCTGCCTTTCTGAATCAGAACCTGATCCGATCCGATCTGAAAAACATTATGGTCCTATTATGTTCAATGTACATACCAAGTTTGAACAATAGTTGTCTATATATGATGGAAATTCTGGTATGGAATGGCAGAAATACATTATCAACCCATCACATGCTGGCACTTTTTTCCCATTCATTTCATCAGTGGAGAGTTTCAGCGGTCAATGTGATTATACTAAAATGGCCTCCATTCGGCCATTTTGAATTTGATTGTGCACCATGAAGTATAAATTATATATGAAGTTTGTCCCCCATTTTACCTTGTTTTGTACCAACTTTGAGCAAAATAGGTCAGGCATGTCTGGGAAATTATGTTGGACACATGCATGCACAGACAAATGTATGCATGAAACTCAAATAATTGCTGTTCTGAACATGGTCTCATTCTAATATGCTGTGAAGATAAATTAGGTTAACATTCTTGTTGGGGATGTCAACATGGTTGAGCAGATAACATACCAATTTTTTGGTGCCACCAAAAACTTTTTATATATTCACCATCTTACATAAACTAGTTGGCTAAACGCTGACTTTCTTCACAAACTAATACATGTATTTCTAAATTGAGTTTTTTATTTTAAAAAACAATGCTCCAATCCAATCTCATTCAATACACAGTGAAGTAAGCAGAGAGCCATTCCTTACCTTGCGCAATAAAGTTCTTTTCAAATTTTCCTAAAAATTCCAAGTAAAGTAAATCATCAGGAGTGAGAGCTTCCTCTCCCACCACTGCCTTCATTGCTTGTACGTCTTTGCCAATAGCATAATTAGCATACTGGATAAAAACAAAAGCAATCATCAGAATTGACTATGAGGGTTAGTTAGAGCAACAAAGAGATAATACTGTAAAGGGGTTAATTATTCACTGGGTTTTAATTTAGCTTATTTCGCTGACTGGAAAATGCGCTAAATCAAAACCCAGGGAATATGTAAATTTTGCATAGAATACATTATCTAAATGATAAAACCGTGAATTTAAAACCCACTGAGTATGCCTGAAATGGTAAATCAGCGAAATTTAAACCCAGTGAAAATTAGTAACTTTACAGTATGGCAAAATTTTACAATGCAATACATTGCTTTTTTTTATTTATTTTTTAGGTTAATTGTAGATAAATCAACCAGTTAATAAAATTCCTATTATTTTTTAAAGGCAAGCACGTTTTAAAGTTGAAATAAATACTTCTGAACACTTGACAGTTCTGTCAAGTGAAGCTTGTGACAACGGTGGTGATGTGAGTGATGTCACCTTCATGAAATAGGTCTTTTTAATATTAACTTGCCGTCAAAATATAAATCAAAATCTACCTGTTATATTGTTGCAAGGTGCCAACAATTATCATAAAATAATGTATGAATTTGTGATAAATGAAATCTTCTGAATTAAACCCTGCAACTGTACTCAAATATTAAAATAATGAAATGAAGTTAATGCTAATACAGTAGGTAAAGAAAATTGGACTTCCTATTACCAGTACTGGTACCCTCTTTTTTACTCCTATTGAGTCTGTCTTTCAGTTGAGTTTATTTTCAATAATCTACACTTTCAGTATTTGCATGAAACCAATGGTAAATGTTTTTATTAATAAAATAATACACTGTGAATATATCACATGATCTTGTGTGATGTCATTGATGAGGTCACTCACCAGCTGGTTTGACACATCAGCATGGTCCTTTCTTGTCATGCCTTCACCAATAGCAGACTTCATCAAACGTGACAACGATGGTAACACATTGATCGGTGGATAGATCTGAAAATCAAATAAATATGTCAAGCATATATGAGTTATACCAATCAGTCGTCAGATGTGTGAACGATTCAGTGGACATAAAAGATTTGAAAGCAATGATCTATTTGTACAGTGTGCTTAATTCATAAGAAATATATTTCATGTTCATTGGAGACGTTCACACCCTCATAACTTTTAGGAAAGCATGTTTCAGATTTAAAGTGTGATGTATACCTGTCTGTTATGTAGCTGTCTGTCAACATAAATCTGTCCTTCTGTGATGTAGCCAGTTAAATCGGGGATAGGATGAGTAATATCTGAAATGTAAAACAAAGAATTTTAATTCAATTTTTAATTGAATAATCAATTTGTATTCAACTACAGGAGATGAACTGACAGGAGTCATTTTCTTTGATGCATCAAAGCATGAACCTTAAACGGGGTTGCGGTGTCCTGTTCAATATGGGACTCATAGCGATATAGACA
Organism: Saccoglossus kowalevskii; assembly: GCF_978046115.1. NCBI lineage: Eukaryota > Metazoa > Hemichordata > Enteropneusta > Harrimaniidae > Saccoglossus > Saccoglossus kowalevskii. The sequence goes on along the minus strand of NC_140650.1, from coordinate 9,162,241 downwards.
ACGTATGTAAAATACATTGTTTACATAAAATTTGAACCTATTATTATTTAAGAATGGGAGACAGGAGATTTATGTTATATATACTGGTATAAATACTCAATTTTATACTAATATAAAATGACATGGTGGTGTGATAATTTTAGAGGGTTTGCTTTTGGTATTGTGTTTTTAACACAACGCTTGCTAAAAGCCTCAAGGGATAGTCTATATGTAGGCTTCAGAGGCAATGTATTAAAAAGTAGAACTTGATAAAGTGTTGCAACAGAATGTTGAAATAAAAAGAATTTAAGTATTGAGCATGAAATATGTCAATAAATCAGTTTAGGGGAACGTTTTCCAAATTTTGAAATGATCCTTACCATCGTTGGGCATAGTCAATATAGGTATCTGGGTGATGGACCCATTCCTGCCTTCCACGCGGCCAGCTCTCTCATAAATAGTCGCCAAATCAGTATACATGTAACCTGGGAAACCACGACGACCTGGTACTTCTTCTCGAGCAGCTGATACCTCACGTAAAGCTTCTGCATATGAACTCATATCAGTGAGAATAACCAGTACGTGTTTCTCACATTGATACGCTAAGAATTCGGCGCACGTTAACGCTAGACGTGGAGTGATGATTCTCTCAATAGTTGGATCATTTGCTAAATTCAAGAACAAACACACATTTTCCATAGATCCGTTCTCTTCAAAATCTTGTTTGAAGAATCTAGCAGTTTCCATGTTTACCTGTGGATATAAGGTTATGACATAATTTTAATTTTTACATCAAAAACAGATAATGTTGAAATATATTTTCCCAGATGCCTCTGCAAACTTCTTTCTTGGTATACAAACAAAACATAATTTTTCAAACATGATGTGATGGCAATTAGAGCAGGGACTTAACTTTTTTGAGAAGTGAGTCTTGGTATTCAAGATTATACACTTTAAAAATTCATTCTATGAATCACTACCATTTCAGTCTCAAAATTCCGACCCCTCACAAATGTTGTGTGCCCTACTTAGGGTACAGAACCAATGTATGTTCTTTTCGAAATTACTTAGCTCAACAGCCAAAAACCTAAACTGTTTGCTGGTACATTTTGCACACTTTCTAATTGACATTAAGTTGTACAAATAAAACACAAAGACGCATATTTCATATGAATATTTACTAGCTACTTATTAACATGCTGCTGCCAGGCCATTGGTCAGTATTTCACCTGTGGAGATCTCTATGGGAAGGTAAATTATCTGGAATCCCCAGCTCCTAAAATGACTGACATGAAAGAGGAACCAATCTTCTTGCAGAAGTCGGCTTCTCTTAGCGTCTATTAAGTTTGTTCTATGTACAAGCATTGAAGACAGAAACAGCACACGAGATGGACGTTGTTGATGTCCACATCACATAGAACATCACTCTTTCAACTGAGGGAATAAAACCTACGCCCTCACTCAACCACACCAAGGTTATATACATCACGGTTTCCATAGAAAAAATGGCAATGAAAAAGCCCACTTACACCCATAGCAGCGAATACGATAGCAAAGTTGTCTTCATGGTCGTCCATGACACTCTTGTTGTGTTTTACTAAACCAGCTTGTCGACAAATCTGAGCAGCAATCTGAAAGAGACGTAATAATAAAGAGCTTTCAATATATACATGCGAAAAAATAGACGACAAAATAGTTGGGGGTTAGATTAGAAAGAATCAGTTTATGTCACACCCTCTGTTAATGAGTTTACTGTTCCTTCATATGTAATATGTTAAAAATAGTGACTTCTCAACAGTGGGGGTGCTGATAACAAATGAAGCAGCCTATTTCTCAAATCAACAAAGATGCTTTAATATATACATTTTTTGTACACATTTTTTTTTAATGATTTTCAACAATTAAGGAAGTCATTAATAATTCATTAATAAGAAAACCTACCTCATTGTGAGGTAAACCAGCAGCCGAGAAAATAGGAATTTTCTGACCACGTGCAATACTGTTCATTACATCGATAGATGCCAATCCTGTCTGAATCATTTCTTCTGGGTAGATACGTGACCAAGGATTGATGGGCTGACCCATGATGTCAAGAAAATCCTCTGCTAACACTGGTGGACCTTTATCAATAGGTTTTCCCGAACCGTTGAAGACACGCCCTGGTGAAGAGAAAAACTTGATAAACATGGGATATACTAGAAAACATTTGTATTTCACTTTCTTTTGTGAAATCTCACGCCAATCTCTATGAAATTATCAAACAATGAACATTAATATGAATAACTTTGTCACATTTTACAAAATAAAACTGCAATTTTTCATAGTTTCAAGAATAGTTGGCAATGTGAAATTACGTCCATTTGGTCCAAATTAAAAAAATATAATAATATTTATTTAATAATTATGAGACAGGAAACTCAGGAGTTTGTCAAGGCCTTCTTGTTGTGTAGATATCACTGTGAAAGAAAGAGCAATAGACGGGAAAACTGAGTTTCCCCATCAGAAGAAAAACTCTTCTTTACTTTACTGTCATTGGTGGGATTCAAACCCACGCAACTCCTGACAAAGATTTTCTTCCTAACAAAGTTGAGCATCAAGCCAGTCAATATGATTTAACACTTTACAAATCTTTTTTTGAAAAGTATTGACAATGGCATTCTCTAGTACTGTCTTTTTTTATCAAAATATGTATAAAATGTTTTTACATAAATGACAGAGGTCAAAACAAGTAATATTTTAAAGCTCCCAATACAATAAATCCATTTTATATAAATGTATTTTTCTAATTAAACTTACATGAATTCTGTGAAATCTGTAATAGAAGGTGCAGCTTCTATTAAAATGTACAATGCAATAGAGGGATGCGGTTTCCATTAGAGCATCTACACATATGAGAAATGGTGAATTTTTGGCTCTCTATTGTTCAAAACAAATATGTATGGCTCCTTGAGGAATGCAGTTCTAATACAGATTTAACAGTAGCAATTTCAAATTTGAAAGAATATTTGATTTGCACCTCAAATAAAATGCACAAACATAAAATGACAGTACATCACTCACCCAACATGTCCTCTGACACCGGTGTCCTTAGAATGTCACCTGTGAATTCAACTGTTGTATGCTTAGCATCAATTCCTGATGTACCTTCAAATACCTAAAACAAATTTTAAAAATAAACAAAAAAATCTTTGGTTTTTTAACAAGCTCCAAAAAAATACTACTACAGTACTATATATTTGAACAACTCTGAGAGTACTTAACACAGAGAGTCACATTGATATTCACAAAATTTCATCCAAGCCTGTGAACACCTCGAAATGATCAAATAGTGAACATTTATAATAACATAAATGCAACAGATTAGCAAAGTACTGATACAATGTCAACACATGTCACAAATAAGATTGTTTAGACTGAATACAACTTAAAATTTGAAAACAGTCTTTAGAGCAGGTGTCAGGAAAACCTAAATCAATCTCCATAGCAACATGTCAGAGGTGGGTGTTTGGCAGATTTCAATAAAAGAAATATGAAAATGATGCATTATTGAATCCTACAAACGTTTTCTACATTTTAACACCGAGAATTATTATTTAATGAAAAACATACAATTTCATTTCAAATTCAAGCACCTCTGTCAAATAAAATGGGACTTCCGATACACACATGAGTGTGGATGTATTTCAATGGTTGAAATACCATAACAAACACTGCTGGCAATCGTCTGAGAGAAATTACAATGTTACAAAAGAGATATATATGCAGACAGCGGTTTTCCTGATCAGTACCTGCTATAAAATAATTTTGACTGTAATCCTACCTGAACTACAGCCTTGGATCCACTGACTTCCAGTACTTGACCACTTCTTTGTGTGCCATCAGCCAAAGTCAAAGTCACAATCTCTGCATATTTAGGGAACTAATAGAAAAATAGAAGAAAAATAAATTCAAATAAAAACACATGTGAATATATGAAGTATACCTGTGTTATTGAAAGGAGAAGGATAACTTATCAAAGACTCGTAATACCAGTGACAAAAGGATATTGTTGGGATAAACTGTCATGAATCACTTAAATCCACAATAATCAATAGAGCGTGGGGGAGGGGATGTTGCTTTGTGATGTAAAATTCTATCCTTCCAAAATTTGTTGCTACCATACAGTGCCATCTGATGGTATACAGTTGTGTGATAATAAACTATACAATCAATAGCAGATATTTCTTCCTACACCAATACTAAAGACATTCCCTCTCATACAGTGAAGCTTTGGCCTAGCCTGTCCTGAAGATTTCTGAATTTTCATGTGCATTGCACATTTACCGCATTTTTGAAATCTACTTAACATGCTCACAAAGCAATAAATGTGCAAAGCAAATATGATAAATTTTCAATGTGAAAACAAAAACATAGTTGAACTCTGGTGACCTTGCCCTTTGTTATATAATATAATTCCCTTTATCATAGTTTGTTTCAATATAAATATGCATTGTCATAATTAATTTTGAATACAAACAAGTTTTGGGGTTGAACCAACAGTGGGGAATCAGTCTACCGAATGTCCTTAAAAGATGTAAATATCTTACAAAAACATTGGTGCCTTATTTGTTTAATTATTTTAAGGAACATAATTTCCAGCTTTATTGAAAGTAATTGAGATATTTTAGAATAAAAACAAATGTCTCATTGCAAAAAAAAAGTGCTGCATTTAGATGAGAATAGATTCATAAAACATGCAAGATAACAGAAAAATTTAGCTGGCTTTAGTTCAAGTATTTTGTACAGGTGTCTGTCAAAAATGAATGATTCACTGAGACAAATATGAACTGCCTCATTGTGTGACTACTGTATTATATGAAAAGTAAAAAAACACCCTTTATGAATAGCTATCATGTTGCAAGCTCTGCTTTGTATGCAAATCAACTTAAATAGTTGGTGTCCAGTGGAGGGAGAAGTCAACAGTACTGTTGCCTCCTGAGAAACTACATCTTCAAACACTGCAATCTTTGAAGTGCGTTTTTAAACTAGTATTATAAAAAGTCTATCATTCTGTTCTAATAGCTGAAACATATTCCTGTGAGTTTTCATTTGTCGAATGAACTGTTTGTCAAATACAGAATACATATATTTTAGAATAATTTTCTTTTTAAAATGTGGATGAAATGTTTTGCTTTTAATGTATTTTTTATGTATTGTTTTTGATTTGATAACATTTGACTAAACAGATTTTCTATTAGCTTCAGATCTTGATCAAAGTTTGGCACCCAGTTCGTAGCAATGCTTATATTGATTTTCTGACATCTTGTTTTCTGTAAAGATTTTATTGGTAGGTTTGCAAATGTGTATCAGACTGTGCAATCTCTCCATGAGTTGGTTTTGAAATCCAGTATGGGATTCTGAGATACATTACCAAGGATATTATTACAAGATAAATCATTTACTTCATTGAACACATACAACAATGCATATTTCCACTGAGATCAGTGACCTTTGATGTGTATCACCAGTGATCAGTCAAGTAGAAACAGTCAAAATATTTTATCAGATTTTCTCAATTTTTGCATGATATTTTCATACAGGACATCTGTTGTTCAAACTCAGGGAAGACTTTATACTGATGAATAAGGTGACCAAGTTTGATAAAGTTTGGAATAGAATTAGTAAAGTTATTATGCACACAATAACAATTATTAACGACGACGACAACGACGACGACAACGCCGGACAAAATGTTTCCATTAATATACCTTTCCCTTACATCTTTGATGGTATGGGCAAGGTAAACATGACTGAGCGCACCAAAATATTCATATTTTACATTAGGGATTTTCAGTAATCATAGAGGATATTTTGTGAGAGACTACAAGGCTCAGATCCAGTATGATAAAAAAAAACAATCAACGGGAAAGGACTTTATACAAATGCCCATGAAATCCATGACCCAAGCTTACAACCCATATATATATATACACTTGTACGCAGGGGTTTCTGCAGCCTCATTTGCCATCTACTTGTCAATAATGACTCACTAACTGTCTATCTTTCGTAATACTGTGCTGCCTACTTTTTACTTTGTACAATCAATATTTCAGGGGAACTGATGCCTTTGTAATACTTGGATGTAAAACCTTCAATGATGGGCATTGAATGACATTTTATCAAAAGTTTTGAATTTATAATATATCAAATGTATAATAATTATGCTGCAGTGAATACATGAAGAGTTAAATCTCATTCAGATTTAGAATTGCTCGACAACTGACCAGTTTATAGACAATCAAACTGAGAAATCATTCCTCTACAAACCAACCAAATGTTCACCGGAGTATGACTGTAAGAACACACAGAAAGGTAAATTCAGAATATGATGCCACATATTTCACTCGATATCAACATTATGTAATAACAAATACAGACAAGTTACAATATTTTACAATGAACATTAATGTTATCTACCAAACAAAACATGGCAATCAGGTTATCGTGACCTTTCAATTTCAGTGTAATAAAAACATAATTCGAGTAACTGTTTGTAAAGGTTTTATTCCCTCTTGTGCACAAGTAATGAATCCATAGATGTCTATCTAGAATGTTTGATAATCAGTTTTTTATTTCTGTATAACAGAAGAATAAATAGACACACACCTGACAGACTCATATAGCATTTCTTCATTGGCTGTACTGTGGGAGAAGCTGTTGATGGGTCAGACCTTTCTTTCTAAGGTCAGTGATCGCTCACCCAGATCAAAACACAGAAAACCTAATTATCATCCTCCCAATCCATTCTATCTTAAAGAGATTTTAATAGCACGGCTCTCTTAATCACATTTTTTAGCTCTGGACATTTACAACAGGTAAAACCTGATAGGTGTGATTAATTAGTACAAAGGTGCCCCAGTTCCTATATTACTCAGAAGAATTTCATACAAAGAGATGTCCTTGTAAATGTCAAGATATAAATCTATCTGTATCTCTGCAATCCACGATATACCCATAACATTTTAGTTTGAATGGCATGTGAAAGGCTAATGCATGTGAAAGGTCATACACTGGAATTAGAACATAAATGATACAATACACAAATATGAGTAATGGTGCTCAAGATAGATTTATTCAAATCTGTGGATCAACTTTCCTGGTTTTTACTGAATTCCAAATAAAGGGATACATGAAAAATGGGATTTTTTTTTGTTTTTTTTATAAACTGAGGGGATACGTTTGCTGAAACATGTGGCATTGTAAAATCTGTATTACAAGCAGTGGCTTCTATTAAAATGGTAAAGAACAGAAGATATCATTAGAAAATGAACAATAAGTATAGTATCAAAGCAATGGGACTTGCTGTTTTCAAGAATTCAAAAATATAATTTTTCACCATAAATGATTGTGGTTTTTAACAAGAAGAAAATATCACTTTTTACCAAAAATGATAAAAATATTCATCAAAATTAGAGAATTTAAAATATCATGAAATGAACAAATTTGAGAGTGGTCCACATGTAGTACCTATATATGTAATATCAAAGCAATTGGACTTGTGGTTTTTAACAAGAAGTCGAAAATATCACTTTTTACCAAAAATGACAAAAATATCAGTACAATGCAACAGAGAGGATGCGGCTTCATTTACAGCATCTACACAGATGAGAAATAGTGAATTTGGGGTTCTCAATTGTACAAAAAGAATGTGTGCAACTTCTATTAGGAATGCGACTTCTAATACAGATTTTACGGTACATGTCAATTCTTGCCATGGCATAGTATTTAATAATTATCAAGACTTACCTTCACATCGTCTAAAATCACAAGGGGACCGTTGACACCGGACACAGTTTTATAAGCTGAAAAAAAATAATAATAATAATTTATTACAAGACCGAATCATCTGTGTACTCGTATATGATATTGTAATAATAACTATTATTATACAACTGTAACTAACGCCATAAGTTACAGAGGGTCATAATTTTGCGCTATTGCACTGGGTATTTTCATTATACCATATTAGCTTTGGGAAACGTGAATTCCAAATATGGAACGATTACGCGTGTAAGCATCCACTAATAATAAAAAAACAAACATGGCTGCCCCCAGGATTTGACCAGACCCCACACAAAAAAGTTCGCTATATCTGTTCTAAATGTTTTTGATTTTAAGATTGTCGACATTCAAATACGGTCATCTAAAAAATAACATTACCAAAGATTTAGAATCTGAACCAATTTTGCATAACATGGTTGCTGTGTTTTTTTTCAGATCCGAATAACAAATTTTCACCAGAAAATAAACAGGAATTGTTGGTAACAGGATTATTTGGCATAGCAATAAATCAATAATAATGCAATGACTCAGTCACTCAAAAAAAATGTTAAAAACCATACTGTGCTCTTTTAAAATCCTCGCACTCTCCAGCACAAGTTGATATCTATGATACACTGTGATCACTTGACTTCTGCTCAACTAAGCATAGCAAAGCCAATCAACTGATTTCCATATCAAGTCCTTACCTCAAACGTAATGCCATATGGCACTGACAAGTGATGAGGTAAAAAAAAACCCAAAAAACACTCACATATGTTTTGGTATTACCGGTATTATATTTTCAAATTAATTATATCTAAAAAATGATCATTGATGATATCCCTTATGTCTTTATACTTCCATGAAATACAAACATGTTTGCCAGGTATAAACAACATTAAAGTTACAACAACTTGAAGACAAAAATTTATCCTGAATTCCATCATTTGCAAGAAGGATTTTTGCTATAGAAGGACCATTTCATTTCCCACGTTAACTAAATATAGGGTAAGCAGACCATTATGATTTCCCCACAACAACACAGACAATATGAATGCACCTGTATAACTAGAAATTATTTTTGCAGTTTTACTTTTATGTAATTGGCAAAAATTATCACAGAATTAAATATGCATGAATATTTTGCCTAGTATATATTTTTGCTATAGTGGTGAGCGATGTATTTTCCATCCACACTAAACTACAATGTACATGTGTCACTGTTGTGAAAGTAGAAAGCCAGTTTTGATCTTACAGCGCGTTTATTTATTTCTGTAAAATAGAACACTCAAAATTGTGTATGCTTTAACAATATGAATAAACTGTTCTCAGAGGCACCCAGAAAAGCAGATAATTATGAAAGCTTGTTTTGTGAAAATTAAACTGTGCAAAAATCACTCTTATTTAAGCTTTACCATGAAAATGACTTTACTTAAAGAGCTTTCCAGTATCTTGCTCCCACGGTAATAAACACAGGCCTTTAAAACCACAATTGGTGGCCACAATATTTTAATTTCATCTTTTATTTCCATCAAATAATATGGACCTTTAAAAACACAAATGTGCACACAAATGAAAATATTCCAAAACAGAGGAAAGATACCAGTAAGTTTGAATTTGTACTAAAAATGTCATATGGTTGTTGAATCATCTGTCCAAACAGAAATATACAAGAGAAATTGCAGAGACAAGCAATTGAACTAACTGGCTTTTAACTTCTGTTTGTGAGACCAAGTCTAAAATGCAAATGTCAGAATATTCAATTCATTTTCCCTTCAATGATTACTGCATTCAGTCTGTCACTATGGAAACATATTAGTTGTCCATTCTGTTGAATTCTTGCATAATTTGAAGTACAATAGTCAAATCATGCCACAATTCTACACTACTAGTTTTTATTGTATATGGAACTATCAGTATTTTTTTACAGAATACTCATTTTAATTAAAATAATAGGTGGTGTATTTGATAAGTACCGGTATATTACCCTGTCGATTGACATTGCTTAATACTCTACAAGTGAGGTGCAATGTAGAAATCAGTTTTCACGCATAATTTTGGGATAAACAATATTTGCTTATGACACAAAAAATTAGTGTGCAAATTATGAAACTTCCAATTACCAAAATATTAGACACATATGTGGTGGTACCATGTCTAAGACTGCAATGTTTTCAAAGAGCCCTCACATTTCATTCAAGTCAAAAGAATATGCTTGTCTGGTTGTAAAATTAGAAGCCATTTGGTAATACCCATTTCCCCACAAGTCTTTGCAGGTCTTTATAAATCATTGTTTGGTTTATTGTCCTGTATTATTGTGGTTGTCCGTGTTGTTTTTAATTGCCTTTTCAAATTCATAAAACAATTTATTATATATAAAACACATAGAAACATCATTAAGTTCAGTGTAGTTAGTAAATCACTGAAGTTCAATTTTGTCTTAAGGCCCAAAATAATTGTCTAAATAAATTCATTGCAAATATCTGAAGAAGGACAAAAAATAACAGTTGAGGGAGACAAAATGGTCAATGAAAACTATGTACTTTAATATCTCTGTGAGCGTGAAAGAATGTAAACTCATTAACATATCAGCATCACACAATAACCTTTGACCTGTGTAATAAATGCTACTCTGTCTCAAAATTTACCCAAATACTGTACTTGATAACATATTTTGGGTTTCAATCAACTGTAATCACAGTGCTTTAACTGAATATAGCCATGTTTTAATGCTACCATTATAAACACACACAGAATGCTACTGAAGGCCTTGTTATATGGCCAATCATAACTCAGGATATAATAATAATAATAATAACTTTATTTAATTAAGCGCAACAATTCCAACATATGAAGATCAAAGGCGCTGATACAATAAACAATCAGTCAAATATTAAAAGCACATTTAAATAAGTGCGTTTTCAGTCTGGATTTAAAAATGTCTACTGAAGGACTAGAACGAACAGACAGAGGTAATTCATTAAAAAGTTTAGGACCTAAATTTTCAAAAGCACGGTCTTTGTATAACACCTTGGACTTTTTACTACACACCTGACGAGTTTTAATAAGAAACTTTGATTCAGATCTTAAACTACGACTAGGTACATAAAATTCGATTAATTCACATAGATAATTTGGGGCAAAACCATACAAAGATTTATACACTAGTAAAAGTAATTTGAAATTGATTCTTTGTACAACTGGTAACCAATGAAGTTTAATAAAAATGTCTGTAATGTGGTCATATTTTCGAGCACGAGTGACAAGGCGGGCTGCTGCATTTTGTACACGAATAAGAGGTTTTATCTTAGTTACAGGGAGACCAGACAATAATGAATTACAGCTGTCTAAGCGAGAAGATATGAATGCATGTACCAACTTTTCAGTATCAGATTGGGATAATGATTTACGAATACGATTAATATTTCTTAGATGGGAATATCCAGATCTACAAATAGTAGAAATGTGTGTTTCCATAGATAGCTGCGAATCAAACAAGACACCTAAGTTTCTAGCACTTGACGAAGCACTAACCAATTCTTCACCAATTGCGATACTAGACAAAGGACACGAGTCTTGTGAGAATCTCCGAGACGACATGCACACAAATTCAGTTTTCGACACATTCAAAAGTAGGAAATTACAAGACATCCAATCGCTAACGTCTTGAATACATGTCTGAAGTATCACCCGGGCGCGAATTTGATCATCTTCAGAAACCGATAAATAAATCTGTGTGTCATCGGCGTAAAAATGATATTTTACGCCGTGACGTCGCAATAACTCGCCCAATGGACGCATGTACATTGAGAACAATAATGGCCCTAAGACGGAGCCCTGTGGAACACCGGTTTCTAATATAGACGTCATATCAGAAAATACATTTCCAATTTTCACTTTTTGAATGCGGTTACTCAAATACGACTCAAACCATTTGATGATGAGACCATTTAAACCAAAATTTGATCTCAACCTATCGATGAGAATCCTGTGATTCACAGTATCAAAAGCGGCTGAAAGATCCAAAAGTACGAGAGCAACTGAATCGCAATCGCAATCGCATTGTAGTACAGAGCATTCATGAGAAGAAATTCAACAAAACGCCAAGAAAAATATCATTTAGTGTAAAGTTATACCAAAGACACACTCTCTGTCTTTGGTTATACATACAAAACATATGTCTATTCACTACAGACAATTCATGCTACAACAGACCAGACTATTTTTATCTACAAACATACATTATTTATATATGTTTTACATATGTATGTTGCTTCCGCCTGAATAACGTATCATCCCAGTTGTGAGAACTAATTATACTGCAAATGCACTATGACACAGTGACGTCACATTATAGTCTAAGCTGATTGCATTTCACAGTCATTACAAAGAAATTAAAAAGGGATGATGGCTGTGTGGGTACGTTATTCTAAATATAGACCCCCACATGTGTAAAATATGAGGGCCTATTCAACGTATGGTCCATGTACATGGTTACAAAGAATTATATAAAAAGAAGAAAAAATAGATTTATAGCTCGAATTTTGATAAATTTCTTTTTCTTTCTTATAAATTATTTTTACGTTCATTCATTCGCCAGGGAAGAAATCACGAAAGCACTTCAAAAAGTGATATTTGATTTCAAGATAATTTGCATTTTAATTCTGACTAACTTCAGTATACATATACACTCTGTGACGGTGTTCAAGTAAAAATAGATTTGTTTATGCTACGTTTGTTGTATAGTAGAATTAAGTCACAGAAATCACATCACTACACGATTTCGATTTTTGGTTCTCGTTTCTGAGATTGCGATACGAAGAGAGAGATCCCGCATTGTAGTACAGAGCATTCATGAGAAGAAATTCAACAAAACGCCAAGAAAAATATCACAATCGACGAATACAAAATTTAGAAGTATACTCACTTAGTCTGGGCTGTGAAATGTAGTTTCTAGTTATTGCCAAAGCATGTTCTCTACTGGCTTGGAGGTTATTTTTGGAAGAGTGTAAATCCATCAGATCTCCGTTCATCGCCATCTTGAATGTAATAATTCGTCATGTGACCCGTTCTGGTCAGGTGAACTTTACATCACTGCTTTGCGGATAGGACTGTGGCGGCGCACTTTTGCAAACCTCGTCGACGACATGTGAGCGGAGTTGCATGGTCACTTCTTTGACAGTTTGTTAATACTGGTGTAATTGCAATGATATTCAAAATGCACGGTAGTCAAACAAATCCGATTCTATTTTTATTTATAAAATGCAAGCATATTTTATTGGAATGTTCATAATACAACGCTTGGTTCTAATAAAACAAATACTGGCTAACACATTTCTACAAAAATACGAATTGAGCTGGAAAGATGTCGAACATTCATTGAACACTTAAATTTACAACTGTAAGTTTGCTTGTTAGCTGAAACACGGTTACTAAAAAAGTAACCGTGGCTGAAAGAACGAACGTAGACTTATTCGATGTTCCGGGCGTTACTAATTCATACCCATCGTAGAGGACGCAATGCTAATAATTTTTACTCAAAGACTCGCTTTATCCATGACGAGCCCTTTTCGTATAATATACAGCATTTACGATATTACATTACGTAACACGAGAACACGAAGATTTAGAATTGTTCAGACGGCAACTAGAGCAAACTCAAAACTACGTAATACAAATTATAATCTATCTAAACATGAAAAAATAATGTAAAGCTTATCCAAACTAATACTAATCCTAGATATAGAGGAGGACCGACAAGGGGTATTTTCGTAAGCTGTAATCAATTGTTTGTTTGTTTTTCGTTATAATGTAATTATAAATAAAAAACGTAAATTCATAGACATGAGCAAGGTGTAAAATGTAATCAGTTATTCTATTCTTCGGTAATTTGTACAAAGATATTATTTTTTGTAAACGTATACAGCATTTTCCACATTAAATGTCGTAATTCGTACGCAATTTCCAATTTTGATTCTTGAACACAAATTATCAAATATTGTAAAAATGTAATTATGAATTTGTTTTATCTGTACAGTGTAAAAACCTATTTTTTACTGTAAATGGAACTTTCATTTTATTTCCTGTAAAAACGTAAAATGCCTTTTTATTTCCTGTAAACTGTAGCAGTAATCCTTGACCCCTGGAACTTAGGAGTCACACACAACCTAAAACATTAGTTGATAAAAACAAAACATCTGAAGATGGTGGAATATGGAAATGAAAAAAGGAAAATCTTCGACAAATTTAATAGAATATATACAGATTTTTGAAGACAGAGTAACAGTCAGGTTACTGGTCAGATTAACTTTTACATCACTGCTTCGCGGATAGGACTATGATGTTCTATAATATTCAAAACACACACTACTCAAACAAATCCGATTTTATTCTGCTTTATAATATTTAAGCATGTTATATTTGGAATGCTCCTAGCAATAAACACAACCCAGCTATATTAGTCTCAACATATTTCCGCAGAAACACAAGTTGAAGGTAGCTCGACGAGTCGCGCGAGTTGCGCCCTCCGCGGTGCTCCAAACCCAACTTAGTGAGGTCTGATGCCGTTCGCCCGGCGAGGGCGCTACTACGCCTACTTGTCAGGCTAACGGTTGAAGGAAGATGGAAATTCATTGACACAGAGGATTGTAAATTTCCACACAATTATCCCGTCTCAAGCTGACAACTTTGCGTAGGCTGCCTTCAAGTCATCAGAGAACGTCTGCGCTGTCACAAACAGTAACGGATAAATCATAAATTTATTAGTGTACTGTTGATGTTGTTATGGTTACAACCCACATTGTATTACTCGAGACTGGTGGGCAGAAATATGCCGCAATAAATAAATGTTTATTTATTTATTTACTTGTTTGTTTGTTTATTTATTCATTTGGTTCGTTAGTTATTTAGTTTTGTTTGTTAACTAAAGGGACGAACACGGTATGCTTCTGTATTATACTCGTATTTCAGTCAATGTTAGCGTTTTCACCAGCCCGTACCCACCGCTGGGGGCGTAAAACTGATAATTTCACTCAAGGACTCGTTGTATCTGTGATATCAAACAATGGCATTTCTTATACGCAGTATTTAGTGACAATGAAAAATTATATTACATATCAAGAGAGCATTATACAAAGATTTGGAATTTTTCAGAAGGCAACAAGAGAAAACTAGGCGCTACTGACTCTTACAAATCGCATTTCATTAAAACATGAAAAAATAATGTCAAACTTTTATAACATTAGCCATTTATAGCTAGGCCTACATAACCTACACATGGTAGTCAGGGGACAAACACGTCCTAAAACTAGAGTTGATAAAAGCAAAATATCTGAAGACGAAATCTATATTATATGGGAATGAAAGACGAGAAATCTAGAACACATTCAATAGAATGTACACTAATTTTCAAGAAAGAATAACAGATAAAACCAGCCAAAAAACGCACTTTACAGACACTGAACTAACGGAAAATATATATACTTAGAAAACTGTAATTAACTTCATTATTGATGTCTGAGCCAATGAGCAGATCTTCATTTCGAAACAGGCCGGTTTTCTCCCCAGGAATTCTTACAACCTTTGCAGAGAGGTTATTTGCCTCGCTATGTCAGCTGCCGCTGAGTGAACAACCGCATGAATATTATATATCAGTACTACATAGGGGACTGCAACCCACCCGGCACAAAAAAGAAATGCGCCTTCATGTGTCTGATTGATGACGTCACTACGCTCAGCGATAGCTTTCTGCATGGCAGCAGACGTAAAACGTGCTGTAACTTCAATTATCTGACGATCAAATATTACTTCAAATTCTAATTATTGTATAGACGAAAGCAATCCTCATAAAGTTACAGCGAAATCAAATATTTTTCATTTTCAAGAGTCAGAAACCCATTTCACCGGAATGATTCTGCAGCAAATGTTTAAAGTTATTATATTTCAAAGGATGGGGTTTTTGATTTCCGTCTCAGACCCTTATTCAAGCTGATTTCAGTTTACAGATGGGAAGAGCGCCGTCAACGTGTGAATATAGTATGTTGTACATGACACGCAATACTTCGGGGCTGTAAACGTGGCACATGGCCAGCCGAGTAACACGCATGGATGTTCCGAATTTCGCGGAAAATGGATATTTTTGGTAAGTCCGCGAAAACTGAAAAGGGTGGTTTTTAAAAACATTGAATTTACACAAATACAACACAAATCGTCAATTTTCGGGATGTAAAATGGTAAAATTCATTGTTCTGTTCTTTGCCTCGCAATATCGCTAGTAAATTCGCGGGTCACTATTAAAAAAATAGTGATGTCTTAAAACTAAAAGTATCGATTTAAAAATCAGTACAAATGATCATTTTTTGTTACCCAATCGCGTGGCACGATTCGCGACCGTCATTAATGGTCGCCGTTCTTTACCTGTACTAAGTAATTTGAAAGTTTTCTTTGGCCGGCGGGGTTGTATATTGGAAACAGATCCATACTTGAGTTCATGTGTTTAGGGTACTCGCATATCACCATGACAGCGAGAACTGCTGGCTGTATAGTGAATACATTACTCGCTGGATTCAGTCAGTACTCAATTGACACACGGGCGGGAAACTACACCGGTTTGTAACGAATTCCAGATAACATTTTACAGATATTATATGAATAAAGGAATTTTTAAATTGAGATTTCTTATAAATTAGATTGAATTGCGGAATTATGGTTGATCGACGGGTCGAAACTCGGGCTATAGAGGACGCTATACATTTATGCCGAAGTGTCCCAATTCTCATTATAATACAACGTCCTATCCAAGTTATTGTTCTGACTGTCCACAATGACGATTGCGCTGTTTTTTTTTATTTCCTTCAACTACGTTTTTAACGTTTGTAACCGCTAGAACATTAAAAAAATATACACGCATTATATAAACTCAGTTGTCTGGACATACCATCTTCCATTCTATAATTCCCATACAACATAGCTGCGTTAATTTCATGGTCGATTCAACCTCAGCAAAGTCAGAGTTTAAACGGGTCCCGAAATAGGTCCAACTTTTATAATATTAACAACTCACTCTTTATTAAATTCTTACATATTTAATACTGGAATACTTAAGATATCGGTTTTCACTGATGCAATGCCTAGCTGACCCGTAATGACATTGTTTCATTTACATAACTCTATCGGCATTTGTGTTTGAGTCGTCACGTGAGTTTTCGACTCCGCCTCGTCCCATGGTGAACACGCTTGACCCACCTGATATATAAAAATGATATTTAAAAATTATAATCGTGAGGGAACGAAAACAATTATGAAAGGTTAGCAAATGTCAGAATGTCTTTTGTCAGGAATGCGCCCTCAGTGTCACGTTAAAACGTGTTGAAGAATGTGCCGACCGTGGAATTTACATATCTATGCATCGCGATAGATTTCGTATCAACTTTTGCAATTATTCGCGTCTTTTCATCCACAAGTTTTACCGCGCCTCTCCCATCGCATGAACGCGCCATGGACTTTCATCCACAAGTTTTACCGCGCCTCTCCCATCGCATGAACGCGCCATGGACTTTCATCCACAAGTTTTACCGCGCCTCTCGCATCGCATGAACGCGCCATGGACTTTCTATGAAAAATTGAGAAGTTGATTTCAGTCCGCGGTCGAATATAGAATACTTGTACTAGTAGTTGTTACGGCAAATTACGTCAGAATATCCTCTATATTTGTACGTAGAGAGGGCATACATATACCAGTATTAAACAGTACACCCATGCTAGGTATTTGTTTGTTTAACCACTCTTTAATGACACTTCGCGAAAAGTTTAACTGAAACATTGATAACTATAATCCCTCCAATTTCCGCCAAAACGACTGTGTTGACATTCTAGTAAATAACGACACACTTGTAACAACACTTATCTTTATTAACAACTTTCTTAGTAGATATTTATCAATTGCCTCGTTGAAGTTGTCAGTAAAAATCAAAACAGCAATCATATCGGATGTAAAGCCAGACTTTGTGTCACCAAAAGACGACTGTGGAAGGGACGTGTTCATTACATTCATGTTTTTTTTTCTAGCTTTACTGCAGTGAGTTTTTTTTTTATAGAGTGCAATGAGCTAGGAACTACGAACGTATTTGTAGATGTGGGCTTACGCATCTGTCTATTTTTGTCATACACGATATATCAGTCGATACAGTCAACTAGGTGCGCAGTTCCTTGGCTCCTTGTGAAGGGAATCATTTTATGAATGAAGACAACAACTTGCATATATTATAAAATAACTGAGAAACGAGTTGCGACGAGGTCCGTGGTCGATAGACGTATGTGAATCTTCCAAAAGATTCCTCAGTCACCCCAAATTTATAATGGTCAAGCCCTTATTCTGAGCAACAGTTGAATAATCCGAAGTTCAAAATGTAATGAACACGTTGCAGGTGTGGTTTGATGACACAAAGTCTGGCTTGGTAACATTGTTATGATTACCTTCAGCTACTGCTTAGAAAATTACTGGACATTTATTGATCAACAAAGTCTCATAAGGCACGGTTACTTTTAGTAACCGTGCATAAGGTGTCAAAATGTACAGTGAAGGGCATAAAGCTGGGGACGTTATAAACGTTTTACCGGTATAGATATATTTTTTTATAAATCAAAATGACTGGTAGAATTCAAATTATTTAATCCAGAAAAATATGGTGAAATAATTGTGAGATCTAATTAATATTAATGAGCTAGTTCAACATCATCTAATTAGCAAGCCCTTCATTTTGAATAAGTGGGTGATCGCAGATGCTATATCACTTGAAGTCTTGCGCATGCATTGTGGGTGTAGAAAATGTGGAGCTCTGTGCCAATTATTATCAAAACGAGAAGGTCGTCACCTGCGCGGAAATTGACAGAGTAAAAACGCAAAAGCTCATGAGTAGACGCTTGTTTGTAAACAATCACACGCTATGGCCATTTGACGCATGCGCAGGTGATGACTCTCCCACTTTAAATACTTCAATTTGCATGAAAGCTGATAATCGATATTCATAAGGTACAGCTTTCACTGTAATTGAAAGATACTCGCAAAGACTCATGGGTAACGCGAATACCAAATGGCTTCTATAGCCATATGAAAGCATATTCTTGGGATTTGACTGTAGCGCAAAGATTCGTATAAAAGCCACGTGTGCATCTTAGATGAGAATAGTTGTCAAAGACGGTCGGTGGTCATCAAAACAATGCATCTCTCTCATAAAGCACAAACTCAAAAACCGTATGCATTTTTTCATGTTTCAACAGTCCAATCACTTACAATCTAGAAGTTGGCAATTTTTAATAGACTATAGGCTGTAGCACTTGTTCACATTTCCTGTGCATGCAGTGACTGATTGGCAAGAACCCACCTTTCTCACGCAAAGACAAAATAACTGTGTTCATCACTGTTTAAGTGTCCCCGTTAATAAAAACAACTTATCAGTATTGGTGTCCCAGCAGTGCGCAAGCCAGTGTTGATCAGTGACCGAAAGTTATCAGAAAATGTGCATACTGGTTTAGCCAAAAATGTAAACATGCGTCATCTTTGTGCAAAAATAAACTGAAATTGATTGTACTATGGATGGGGCCACATAATGTTACATAACATTGAATAAGACTGATACCCATACTTTTAAAAGGGCAGTGGAGGTCACATGCACGCAATTACAGATTACATAAAATTTGAAGGCATGCTACACACCAGCCACCTCTCCCAAAATGATGAGCCTGGGTTACTTGTTTTCTTTTCAGTATTTCCTTAAACTTCTCTTTGAATGGTCAAACATAGGGGAATGAATAAAACAATTTACAAGACATTTATGTTTACTTAAGATTATAATAGAACTTATTTATTGTACTCAAAAAACTTTACAATACAAAACTACTACTAAAATATCCGATCTCTGTACAAGAAATATAAAATAGTCTACAAAATGGTTAAGATGTGAAACGTAACTTAAAAAACATTTACTGAAACTGGCAGTAAAAAGCTGCAATAAGAGGCAGTCATTTAACTTGTTTTAAACATGATTGTTGAAGGATAGTATAAAAATAAAAACTGGCACCAAAACGCCGTAACAATTGCAGTGAAAAGCAGTATTAAAATATACTGGGGCAGTGCCAAACATAAACATTTTTTCTGAGGAATTTGCACATTTACTTTGATATCTTTTTCCTGAAACAAGAAAAAATGAAAAAAAAAATCAGGGCATTTTTCTGTACAGACAGTGCCCACTGCCACATTAAATAATTGATCTTGATTCCACGTTTCTTCACACGAAACCATCTTGAAGGTATTCCCAGGTACAGAACCTTTGGGATAACAAAACTTGCCATCAGTAGACATTCATCTATGAATGACAATTTGTTTCGAAACTTGTGAAAAATATCCACTCTATTCATTAAGAACAGAACAACCATTATTAAAAAAAAAACGAAACAGAACACCTGACTAAAATATTCCATTTTACAAATGGAACTATCACTGTTTTTTTTTTAACTTTAAAGAAAAGGTAGCGAATGAAGTTTTGCGTCAAATTTACTTTAAAACGCATTTCAGTCGAAAAAGTGTGATGTAAGCTTACTTTTAAATTTACAATCTCTATATTAGCCACACATCATATAGAACCCGCACCAAAACCCTTCTTGGACATATAGTATTTGTATAAAATATAAACATCACTGTTATGAAACCAGTACACTACAAGTTGGCAGTGCTTGAGCTCACTTTTAAATATAACTATATCATACTGTAACTTGATTGGAACCAAGTATCAATCCTTTTTTTAGTCGATGCTAGTTCACTGACAGGTAAACTTTTAAATCATCTGTGCTTTACTAGTGTGAACACCACACTTTTTTTTGTAATTTGTCGGTTAACTATTAACTAAATAACATACATGGGAACTAGCTCCTAGGAAAGACAGATAATACTGGAATTAAGTAATGCGTTGAATATAAGAAATTAAAACGGTTTGGTCTGGTACATTGCTAAGTTTTTAATTGCTGGGTTTGTGACTTTCAAAAATAATGTAAAAATAGTTGTCCTGATTTTGTTATCAGTTTCTCCAGTAGTTCAAAAGATGATCCAAGCAATCCACTGTTTTCCCCAGAGCTTTGTACTGTACTGTACCATAACAATTAACCTATTGTTATGCACTGGTGACAACACTATACTTCAAGACAACTTGGAAAATGAACTAACTAACTTCTTAACTATCTAAATATGGTCAGAAAACAGATTAGATGTCTTGTTTAAAAACAAACAACATGATTATAAAATACTTTTGTACAATTAAACAAAACTGTTCTCAATTATCACTCCGGTTGAATCATTTTTAATTATAAAAATTACACTCTATCATATTTTGGCAGAGATTTAGATTTTGCAAGTATACGCATCATGAAGATGCAAGGAAAGTGTCTCATTGTCACTTTGTAAGGCATGTCGTCTTAAAAATCATAATATTCCATGAATACTGGCAGTACTGGTGTCTACAATGGCAGTGTAGCAGCTAATCACTGGAAGATATTTGCATATTGGTCTATTATGTAATGTTGAGACGGTACATTCTGTAGACCTGTATAACTCTCGTGGTATCAAACCAACAAAAGTAGCATATATATATATAAACAGGTTTTTTTTCTTCCTCTTCACGAAAGGCCATCCCCCAAAAGCCTGTGATAAATAACTGGTCCACACTTTCTGATTGGGAGAACGGTCGACATAGTCCATGATTGCTGTAGAATCATATACACATTGCATAGTGAGTCATGGATCGCACATGTGGTTAGGACGTAGTTCATCTAAACGGTAGATTCAATGCTTTTAAGTCGCTGCGTACGTCCTTCAATCACATCTTGCGTGTGAGCGATGGCTGTATGCGTTTGTCCTTTAGTGTCAATAGAGCTCATTGAGCCCTCACCGCAATCATGAAATGCACTGTCTCGAGTCGCCGTTGATTCACTCGTTGAGACATGTCGGCAAAGTTCTGCACGTTCACCACTGTGTCCACTTCCACTTGAGTTGCCGGAATCAGAGTCAATCAGGTAGTCACTGTCTAGAAACGTGTTCTCTGGTGCGTCACCGACAGCATCAAGATCAAGATATTCCTGCAAAATTAGTATACAGATCTTTGTCAATAAAACTGGCCACATATTCTGAGAGAAGCACAAATAACTGGAAACTTTATATTACAAGGGGCTAGTATGAGAGAGATAAATAATCATGGTGTATGTCCACTACATTATTTTATTGTGTTCTAATTACACAAGAAAGAACAGACCAAATCAAATACTTTGGAGTCATACCAAAGCGTACGTTTAAACCTTACTACATTATTTACGTTGCACGCGACTCAAAATGTTAAAAGTTATTCTAATACATGTGAATGGTTACAGCTGTTTCTTTTTCTTAGTAAGGGTTCACGTTGCAGGGTCAAAGGTTAAGAATGACATGATGGCTGAATCGTTTGATTTAGCATATAAATATATCAATTTACGCACAATTTATGCTTTTTGACAATAACAGGCGCAGTTATTGAAGTTGTTATTTCCAGAACTAATGGCGGAATCAATATTTATTAAAGGAAGTTGTTCATCTTTACTAGTTGGTCTGCTTACTCGGCATTTCCTCGCCACTATATATTGGCACATCTTATCATTAGTATTAGAGTGCGCCCTCTTAGACAATTCCAAATTTAGCCATTTTGTTCATTGCATAAGATGCACCAAGTCTGATTGGACAATTTTTGAAAGGTGCATCCAAACACATTCATTTAACCAAGGTCAACTATAAGTGGTCTCGGCAGAATCATGCATGGGTTCTGGGAGTATATTTACATTGAGTTCAAGTTCGCAGAACTGTTCGAGTCAAAAAATGGGAAGTGTTGTTTAGCTTTATTACAATTTAAAAGCTCAAGTTCGTTTACAGAAAGCCTTGTCGTAATAATCAAATCATGAATTAATAAATCAATCAAGATGCAAGTGAAATACTCACCGTATTAGATGAGAGAGAGATTATCCTGTCGGCATCTTCTCTCAGTTCTCTAAAGGTCGGCCTGAGTTTCGGTAACTTTTGCCAACATTCTCTCATGATATGGTATCTATAGAAAATAAAGAAACCATTATTATATAATTGTAATCACTCAAAATATAGACGTGAGGTGACGTAGCTTCTTATTTCACACGCTATGAACCATGTAAATAGATTATTTGTTGCATTTTTGTATCACAACACAAGAATATTTATTGAGAAATTAATTTATGGAAGAACTAACTTTTAACTGGATTTTCACAACAAACTATGACTTGCATTGTTAAAAGAGCACACAAAATATCATACTCTGATTAACTTTTGGAATATCTGCGTGTACTGGTTTGTTGCAAGATTTTCCACAAATATGGTGTGCATGTGTTAGTGTAGTAATGATAATGGTTGATGGTTTTTAAGACCAAAAAAAATTTTTTTGGCAGGTGTAAATTTCTCAATTTACAGTACAGTTTTGTAAGTATGAACATGAAAAGTGACATCCATCAGCTGAGAAGGAATCACCCCGATTCAAACATATGTGGGAGGGGGGGGGGTGGTTCTCAAGACAATACAATGATAAATCATCCGAGGTCATATTCTTGTATAATTGCCTATTCCTATACAGCTGTTGAAAGATCTCTATCCCCTGATGGTGTTTTGGAATAATTTTAATGAAAACCAGATGTACACAGGAGATATTTCATTTTTTGGTCCACAAAATACTCCACTAAAAGTCAGTTTATAGCCTATCCTGTCCCAGTCACATGAC
This sequence comes from Saccoglossus kowalevskii, assembly GCF_978046115.1. Lineage (NCBI taxonomy): Eukaryota > Metazoa > Hemichordata > Enteropneusta > Harrimaniidae > Saccoglossus > Saccoglossus kowalevskii. The sequence goes on along the minus strand of NC_140650.1, from coordinate 9,138,650 downwards.
CTTTCTTGGAAGACATCCGGTAAGGTTGTAGTGTTCTATATATGACAGTGTATTGCACAGATGCATAAATCAAATACATCATGATCAGTTTTCATACTTATTTACACACACATACGAGCGATGAATCACAATGCAAGTAAAAATAATGAAAAATATGAAAACTATGAACAACTAAAAATCAAGGAAGCAGAGATAAACTCATAAGGACGAGGATTGACAATTGTTGACGAAAACTTACATTTCTGTTGGACAATTCACTGGCTGTTCCATCCTTTTTCCGGACTTTAAAAAGTCAAATAACTTCTCGACGGGAACTGATGGATATGGCGTTCCACCTAATGTCATGATTTCCCACAGCAATACTCCAAATGACCAGACATCACTCTCAGTACTGTATTTTCTGTCAAACAATGCTTCTGGGGCCATCCATTTCACTGGCAACCTTCCCTGTTTAAGACATTGAAAAATAATGGATATTTAAAATATTTGCTTGCTTAGTAGCACATTCTATAACTCTCCGGATATGTGTTGACCTGAATTTCTACTGTATTACACAACTGAACAGTCTTAACTTGATGAAACATAAAAGATTTATAGCTGGCGTTATATCATCTTTACAGCCATGAAAAGTGGTGTGCTCCCGACTCCTTATAAGAAAAATAAATCATACTTACATCTGTAGTTTTTCTGTAATAGTCTATATTTTGTATATCTCTGGCAAGTCCAAAATCAGCAACTTTCATAATATTATTTTCAGCCACGAGTACATTTCGAGCTGCCAAGTCACGATGAATGCACTGAAATGAATTGACCACTTATTGATTACAATATGAACACAGCACACATACATGACATTGCCCCCTCCAGCACTTCTTGTCAAACGATTAAAAGTTTCTTGTTAACAACAGCGTATTTATTATTATTAAAGCAAGGTCATGACTTAAAAGTTATTTTTCAGCAACATAAGAAGCCTTCATTATTTGATATGAAATTATTCGCCCGCATTCTTTCAGACAAAGAATTTAATTTTCCTGTGAATTTAATACTTACTCGTTTGGAAGAGAGAAATTCCATGGCTTTTGCAATCTGATACGCGAAGGATACAAGATGCTTGTTAAGTAATGGCTCGTAGTTATTCACCAATCTTGTCTTCTCACAATCGTAGTCTGGGTTCGGAGGACGCTTAGATCGCAGAAAGTCGCGGAGATTACCATGTGGGGCAAACTCAACCACAACATACAATGGACCTATAAAAAATGGAAATAAACGTGTTCACATACATAAAGGCTTTGAGTGATCTAGGCACTGCAGGTGATATGTCACACAGCATTATAGTTATTAAATTTTAATTTATTTACATGACAAATTCATAACACTATATTTAAGTTTTTTCATAATTTCGGGCTATTAAGACTGTATAATTTGACACTGCTTACATGCATATTGCAGAAATAACTTTCTATTGTATTATATACCTTGTTACAAGTACTTTATTTCAATATTAAAATGTACCTAATGGTCTAAGAAAAGCCACAAGTTTACATAAAACTGGGTAAGGTTGTCCATAGGAAATTAGACAGGAAAATAGCCTGTATTAATAACACATTTAAAGGAAGGGCAAGTACTTCCCACACCCATCCCTTATTGAAAATTAGATATCTGATACATGTTACAGGGTTATTCAAGGGCATTAGTACAACTAATTAGAGACAGACTATTGTTTTAAGGGCTACCACTGGCACCAGACATCAGCCAGACAGCAAAACCTACAAAGTTGATTTAAAAATAGACAAAGATAACCTGTAGTAAAATGCGTAAAAATTGAAAAACACTAGCATTCTAGATATTGAAGATTCAAATGAATCTATGGAAAGTATATAGGAAAAAAGGCATATTCGCTGGATTTTATTTTTCCTGAATCATTCCTTCAGCAAAAATTAATTCCAAGCAATAATAAAGTATTTTACATTATACGCCTGAAAGCCATAAAAGTAGTTCCGATACATCAAGTTTTTTTTTATTCAAATAAGTAGTCAGGGGTAATAGCTACAACTATCAGTGACAGTTATTTTTAAAGTTGTATGAAAAGCTTACAACTAGTTGCAGTAACAAATAACAATAATGTCTGTAGCTTCTGAAGAAACAAGGACATAAACAACATACTTTCATTATATGTGAATACTGGGAGGAATTCTGAGAAGAACAGCTGTCTGGTGCCCTGCTTTACACTCATGTCGTCAATCATACAAAGGAAGGAAGGATTTTTTAAGAGTTACTGATGAAAGAATTCCACTATGAAAACTACCCCAATAAAGTTTAACAGTCCACTATCATCTACCAGTTGAGTTTCTGTATTTGGGAGAGTTTAGGACAGCTGCCATTTTGCAATCAAGGTCATGGGTTAAACCAACTTTTGGTAGACGATATCCCTGGGGATGATGGACATGCACGTCCTCATTTTTAAATATTTGCTACATGTTTTAAGGTTACTTTTTTAGAAAGATGTGGTCTACTTTAAATATACTGTAAAGGGGTTAATTATTCACTGGGTTTTAATTTTGCTCATTTCGCTGACTTGAAAATGTGCTAAATTAAAAGTGAATATGTAAAATTTAGCATAGAAAACATTATCTAAATGATAAAACCGTGAATTTAAAAGCCACTGAATATGCCTGAAATGGTGAATCCCAGTGAAAATTTATTATTTTACAGGAAGCAACAATTTGACATCAATGTAGTGACTATATAGCATAGCTCTGTGTCACCAAGTGAAAATCTCAGATGTTGGGGTTACATGCAGGAATTATCTGATAAAATTTTATGAAATTTTACCATCCAGGGTTTTATTTTCATGATCAGTGGCCATGAACAAACACAAAACACATGTCAAGCATATGGAAAACCACATGTATTGTAACATTGTATAGTGTTTGACTTTTTTTTTTATCATTAAATTTTTCGTAAATGTTTTGACCAAAAGGTTAAATAAAATAATTGTCAAGTATATACTGTATATGTACACGTACTGTGTTTAGTTTGTAAGGTAAAAAGTATTCATTTTCACTGGTATTCTATTTCATTACTTTAATATCTCAAGCATATTCACTGGGTTTTAAAACACAATTAACAATGCCTCTATTGTAATTTCACAAGAATTTAATCCAGTGAAAACAGCACAACTAACAACTAGTGAATATTGTAAACTGCTTCAACATTCTCACCACCATTTCCATCTTTTCATCACAAATTCACAAAATGGTAAGGTCTATAGTCTGCACTTTCTTTCAGAAGATTTGCGGGGGGGGGGGGGGGGGGTAGCCAAATTTTTTGAGTAAAATCTGAAAATTGACTCAAATTTTGTCAGTTAGCTCTAAAATTAGGGGTCATTTCCAGGTATATTGAAAAATTCAAGAAAAAAGTGAAGACAAATTTGGGTGAGAGTCTAATGGTGAAATGGTTAATTTCACAAAACAAATTAAGTGAAAGTCATATAAATTTTTTAGCATTAATAGCAAAGGAAATATAATTCTCCAAATTTGACTTACCGTCCTGAGTTGAGCATCCTATTAGGTTTATTATATTGAGATGTTTTCCAATCGTTTTCATCATTTCCATTTCATGAACCAAATCTGACAACTCTCGCTCTGTTGCACTGACTGTAAATAACGAAACATTTTTTAACAATCATGAAAATTTTATTTTGTACCAGGTGTAAATTACAACAATAAGACACGTATACTTAAAAGCACAATGTACCACTGTCCAATGATGTCAGATACTTGTACAACACTCGGCCTGCATTGGAACCAAGCCAGCTATGTTAATATCTATACTATCATTTTACTAATCCATACATCGAATTAAACAAATAATAAATCTGTTAACTTAGAAACATCTTGTTTTATGATTATTCAACCAAGCGCTACTAACTCTAATAATCTTTGGTAAACATGACAGACAAATTCTTCGGGTGCTTCCCACATAGTTGTCATGAACGTTGAAAAAAAAGGCTACATTTTAAATTACTTATTGTATTTCTAACCAAACACCACACAATCAATGTTGCGTTCATGATCTTTCTCAGCTGGGGTATTCTTAGCATCAGTTACAAATAAAATTAATCTAACTTGTTTTAGAACATCAATTCTGATTGGTTGTAGGAGACGGTGTTTTGAAAACCAAACCAATCGATAAAGTTGTACCTTACCTTTTAGCATTTTAACAGCCACTGTGGTGGTTTTATCTTTTCCAAAGATGCCTTTGGCTTCTGCTTTTATCACTTGCCCAAAAGCTCCTTCACCTAGCGGTTCTTTTAACTCTAGTCTGAAAAGAGTTAATGCCACACGGTTAGAAAAAAGAAAAATAATATGTTTTCAATCAATGGCTCCGTAGAGAAATATTAACCCTGATTGACCCTGTTTAGATATCTACACCAAGCACAAAGCAGAAAACTATATACACATGGTGAACACTTGAACATTTCTCTCTTGGAGTAAAACTTGGGTAGAATCTTCTAATTTCCTTATGTAAGCTTCATACTTTTTTTTGTAGCAGCCATATTATCACAACATGATCAAAAGACATTTTTTTACGGTATTATTGTTGAGAAGCACCAAAATGATGCAATCTTGCTGCAATAGCTCAACAGGTTATGCTCGTTATGCTCGACTGTACTAAAAGCCCACTTAATATCCACTGTTTTGTGATGTGTAGGTTAAACACCTGTAGTATCTTGTCGTCACTAGAATGCTATAAATTATAGCATTATGTTTGGGTTTTCAAAGGTTAAGGGCCATTAGGTAAATGAAATGCTTCCTTCCGGTGTCAACATCAGTAATGCATATCATTGGACCACAAATTTGCTACATTAGGGTGAAGAAGGGCATATACGCCAACACAGAAATGGTTATATATTGCTATATTGTGAGGAAAAAATAAAATGACAACTTGAATATTGAAATTCAGCTATCTGAAAATAAGCAGGGCACATAATGGAACATTGTCACTGAGGTATCTATCTATAGGGTTTCTAGATGTACCAGAAAGGTGACCGACTGGAGACAATACGTTCACACCTGAGGCTGGCGTTACCCTATTATGGAATGTTGAGATTACACATACCAGAGCTCTGAAGAGCAAAACCAATGTATTTATGGTTATTTTACTGTGTAACACTTGAAATATGTCCATTGCTGGGAAGTTTCGTGATTTAATGATTTTATGGTATTCCTCAAGGCTACAATTTGTAAAACCTACATTTACTGCTATGAAAATTTCATGATTTTTAGAGACTCATGAAATTTATGAAAATTTGTCTTTCGCATATTTAATGCAGTTTACAGTATTCCCACATGGCTGAGATGTAATTGTCACCATAAAGCCAGGAAAAAAAATTCTCTAAAATAGAAGAAATTTGAGACAAGTGCGAGTACAAGCGCATTTTGGAATGCTTTAGAAGGGAAAAAAACATCCGAGGCGCATAGTTCAAAATGATGCGTGCGGAAACGAGAAACAGAGATATTTTTTTTTTCTCAGCCTAAGCATTACACGAGTTGGAAGATTTTGAAAAAACAGAGACGATTTCAGATTGGTTCTTGGATTGAAACTACAATTTAGTATATTCTATATACAGATTCATCACAGCTTAAGCTAAGAATTTTCAGAAACATTAAAAGACATATTTAAAAGACTAGTTCAAAAAGGAACTGGTTTTTTTTACAGGAGAAATAAGTCCAATTTGTTGCCTTTTTTGTCATGACTGAAAAAACAAAATAAATGAACTTACTTATCTCTCGGGATCTCCCAATCTGGATCACATGGCACTTCATATTCTGATAAGATGGTTAGTGATGAAGACAACTGACTTCGAAATCGTAATAGAGGAGCCTGAGAACCAGAAGAGCCAGTGGAAGAACCAGATAGCTGAAATTAGTATTAACATTATGTTATTATGCAAATTAACCATTTCATCGCAAAGTAATCTGGGGATTGGATCGACACTTACTGGATGATTAATGAAATCAGTTTAAAACATATGTAATTTGAATAATGGTCAAAATGAATCAAGATTAATTGGAAGAATGTAATCTTGCAGTGGATTGGTCAGTTTGATTGGAAAGTATGTAATCTTGCAGTGGATTGGTCAGTTTGATTGGAAAGTATGTAATCTTGCAGTGGATTGGTCAGTTTGATTGGAAAGTATGTAATCTTGCAGTGGATTGGTCAGTTTGATTGGAAAGTATGTAATCTTGCAGTGGATTGGTCAGTTTGATTGGAAAGTATGTAATCTTGCAGTGGATTGGTCAGTTTGATTGGAAAGTATGTAATCTTGCAGTGGATTGATCAGTTTGATTGGAAAGCATGTAATCTTGCAGTGGATTGGTCAGTTTAAATATTATTTACCGTTCTTCTCAAATGTGGTCTCTCAGTTCGTGAATCAACAAAGTGATAAAGACCATTTTCCACGATAACCGCCGATTTGACAACCTTGCGTTTCTTTCCCCGGACACATACAAAGATACAGGAGCATATTACGACAAGTACAGAGATTCCGGCGATTATTCCAACGATGACCACAGTATCACTACCTTCAATACTGAATGAATGGTCGACTCCAACAGCTGAGGTGAAGAACGGTGTTGTTACGTTCATTGTAGGTGTGGGTGCTTAAATAAATAAATATGCAGTTAAGATTTGAGCATTTTAATTCTCTTCTAGATTGAAATTTAATTATGGTTTGGGTACAAAGTAGCACTATAAACGCATTTATTTTCTGAGTTCTATCGTAATTTTATATATTCACATTTAATTTAGTTGATTTTCTCATTAGCAATTCATCAATTACATTGTCGGTATGTTTGATAGATAAGACCTTCCACTACTCAGAATAATATGAGTGGGAAAGTGAACGCGGAATATCTACTTTTATTATATCACAATTTCAGCTGATATGGCATCAAATTTCCTGATTTTATCATATCAAATCATACGAGTTAAATTTGTTATGAATATTACAGCAGTGATATTATGCTACCATTATGATAACAAAAAATGTGAAGATTTTGTCCATGAAAGATTAGAACACACTATTTTGAGACCAGGTTCCTTGAAGCAGGGTTCCATGTGTCTGTACACTTACTTGGAGGTGGGATGACATTAACCCATGCACTACTATGGGCAATTCCGATAGAGTTACCCGCGAGACACGTGTATTTCCCAGCATCCTGCAGAGTAACATTAGTCAAAACAAGTCGTTCTGGATTAGAGTTGATTGTCGAGTTGACATCAGTCTATGCGAGAGAGAGAAAACAATGACAATTTCAGTATACAAATTGCAGGACTAGTTTCACCATAGCAATGCTGTATATATCACTGTAAAGGCATTCATGGTGGTATAGCACCAAAACAAACTGTTTAAAATTTTTACCTTAGCACCATTCCCAACAATAAAATACCATAAAATTCCAATTAACGATTTTTTTTACCTTATTACCACTACCAACAACACTTTTAATTGTTATAAAATTACAAGGAAATTCCTCTGCTTTAAACCCGACAACTTTTGATTATGTTCAAGATAATCTTAGCAGTACCTGTACACTCAATAACTGATAGTCTAACACAGCAAGGATATAATAAGAGGAATATAAGCAAGAGGAATTACCATTTTCTGAACTGGAGATTGGAAATCTTACAAGTATATGCAAGATCTCCTATTTATTCTTACACCATTTAATATAATATTTATATACCTTATTGAATTTTTAAATTATAATAAATTTGAATATATTTAAAGCACCACAGTTGTCGCAAAACACATGTTCACATTTTGAGTAAACAGTTTTTTTTTAGATGTGTCATTTAAAAAATGTTTTTATACATGTTTTGATAGTCGCATGTGATTTACTAAACACCAAACACGACAACTGTAGTGCTTTTAAAAAAAATAATAAAGATAAGTGTGAAAAAAACACAAAAAAAACTAACAATAATAAAATGAGAAATGTGAAATAACAAAACAATAAAAAAACTAACTAGTTACTAAATTATTTTTATCTACCATCACCAATAGTTCAACTACCAAACAGGCCAAGGGTAAAATTGAACATAACCATACTTCCCGCTTGTAATGAAGGGAAAAATTGTTACATCCAAAATGGCAATTGCCCTTAGCCTGGTTGCAACTATGAGTACACCCGATCTGAAGACACCGCCAATACCTGTTTGGGAATACACTTAAATGGAGGTTTTTCCTGAAATAAATTCCTTATCATGGCGTCACACGTCCACTGAGGATTAATTGACCATTCAGCCTTCGCATGCAAAAATAGACAAAATACATACATTGGGGTTAAAGATGAGTAAACACATGCGATGGTTGTGATGAAGACATACATTATATATAATATACAACAATCAGGATAAGTTAGAGTTTCCATATCACATAGGGAAATTACGTTGAATGCATAACATATACAGTAAAACCTGTCAAAACCGACCCCTGGATAAACCGACCTACTGTCAGAACCGACCGATTTATGTAGTCCCGAAATTTCTCCATAGACGCCTATGTTAAAACAACCTGTGAAATCCGACCACTGTCTACTCCAAACACCGACCGCATTGATCGGCCCCAAGTCCAATATTCACACTGAATACATCGACCATCCGACCAGTTGCACCACGTCCGCTGTCTAGTAATCCGGTCTGCCCGACCTAAAAAGTGTGCATTGTGTTGAATTTACCGTGAACGTCACAGAAACAATATCAAATCTCACACTACAAGTAACGTCCCGTGTAAAACAATAGCAACTGATTAAGTTTTTCACACCACACGCCATCGCATCACGTGATGTCTGGACAGTGTAATGACCCCGGATATAAACAAATGATCAGGGTCATCAACTTCAATTGCGGTGAAGCACACTGCATTATCACTTCTTCAACGATCAAAACATTGAGTTTTCTTCTTTCCATAACGATTCTGATCGACAATTTTGTGCTTTCGAATGTTTCCGTAAAGGGGGCTTCAAGATTGAAATTTATGATGACGAAGAAGCAGACGATGACAAAGAATTCGGAAACCTTATTTAGCATGTTGCAGAGCCGCAAACACAGTGTAGCGTTGTAGAATACCTCCACTTTGATGAACGTATACCGACTGAAGCAATGTATGACGGCGAGTGGGAGCAACAGATTGTTGAGAATTTTATTGCAGACAAAGAAAACCATGAATCTATAGACAACGATGACAACGACAGTCAAATTATTGACCCCCACGATGACCGTGACTTGACGCATGGCGATGTGCTAGACATGTTGACAAGATTACAAAACTTCGCAATAAACAAAGACTCCAGCTACTTGACAGATATCCAAAATTTCATAATTCGAACGAACAAAATCGTTGAAAAAAGATGTTCTTTAAAGCGGTGAAAACTTGATGATTTTTTTACATCGTAATTTGATTCATTGACTTAACAGCAAAATCAACTGTCTGCATAAATTATAATAATTACATGTAGCTCACGTGAACTTACGTTGTGATGTCATTCAAAATGGACGCCTTCAGTTACGATACGCGATACTTACCCGGTCTGTTCCAACAGTTATTTTAATGTTTATTGATTTCATGTACATACCATAATATTCTTGTCTTGTTTGGTAAATTATTTTATTGAAACAATACAATAAATGTAAATACATGTATAATCACCGAAGGCAAACTCCGGTGTCTTTCATTTGTCCCGTGTTTACAGCACATGTAATTGTTGTTTCAATCGAAGTTATGCCCACCCTGAATAAACCGACTCCCTCTGAAAACCGACCATAGATCCCAGTCCCAGTCATGGTCGGTTTTGACAGGTTTTACTGTACATGTGAATGATGATGATGGAGATGATTTGTTTCTTTGGACGAAGGATGAATTTGGCACCAAACACAGGAGGTTATGGGATGGAAAGGAGATTATAATATACAACAGGCATGAGTGATCATCGCAGGCAGGTTGCATGCACTGCGATTATACAAGAAAAACAGACCAGTAGAATTTGGGTGACTTCATGCAACAATCCTGCAACGAGGTAAATACAAATAAAGAATCAGCTGTGAATGAAAATAGTAACTGAACAAGAATTAGTAGAGAGTTTATACCTCGACAGCCTCAAATGCATATTCTTCATCACTCTCTGTGAAGTTAACGTATTCAAAATGTTTCAACCATTGGATGTGTGGATGCAGGTCGCTCACAGCCACTTCACATTCTAGTACAGCTGTTGAGCCTATAATAGCAGTCACGTTTTTCGGTAATCCTGGCTGAAGGATGGGAGGATGAGCTATTCTTGCTGCAGAAAATAAATAACATGTTGGGATGAGTAATAATTAACACAAAAATGCATGAAGAGTTAAGTTCATAATGTATGAATGGGGAATACATTTGTTATCTGTCTGCATCGTCATATTTCAACAAAGCTATACGGGATGTACTGAGAATTGGATTCGTTTCATGCTATGGGATTCTAATCCCTGGAAAGTGTAAACAATCAGTCACCATCTGTCTTATCTTAGCTGTTAATCATCGTTACAATGGATCCACCTGTCTGACAAATCAAGCTGGTAGCACCTGTTAGCACCAATCATTTTACTGTCTTGTCCCCTTAGGCTTTACGAGAATCAATTGTACACAATACTCAAGTCACTCGGGCAACTTAAAACAAACTGCAACTGACCTTTGGTGGGATGAGTTTGAAATGCCTTGTGGGGATGGCAAGTTGTGTAAAATATGTCCAATTATGTCCAGTGAGCATAAATAAATGCTGCACAATGAGTAAATAAACTTGTTCCAAATAACAAAGTTATTCCAAATTTCAATGAAAATTGTCCGATTCATACATCTTTCAAAAGAACATCACAGATTATTTAGAATATGGAATAATTATTATTAACTTACGTATAACATCAAGTTCATATGTATAATTCAGAGTGCCCATTGAGTTGGAAAGTATACACGTATATTTCCCGTTATCTGAAGGTACCAAATCTTGTAATACTAATGCATTTTTTCTATAGCGCACCTGAAAGTAGAAAAAGAACAGATTAATTATCAAATCAAAATAGTAGAACACGTGTTATAAAAGTTGCACTGTCTACTTGCTGGTACAAATTCAACAATTTTTCTTCCTAGGAACTTTGAAATCAGATTTGATTCAGATTTAAAGTTCTTGATATAAAGTGCAATAAGTTCTTATTCTTATAAACAGAATGGTTCACTTTAGACAGCTGTTTCTTTTCTAGATTATAAATTCTTGTTATTCCCAAAAGAAATTAAAGCAAAGGTCACCCATTCAAGCAATTAAACCCATCCTGTTTAAATCAAATTATGCACAAGTTAAAAAGGTTAATAGTAGTAGATAGGATGATGATGAAGATGAATCTTTTTCATTTGATTTTTTTTAAATAAATTGTCATCATCATGTAGAGGAAACCAAAACCAGCACTAGGGAGGAATTATACATTTTAGTGAGCAACACACTTTGTTTGGTTGAGTTATTTATTAAGGTTAGCAACAAGAGTATTGAGACAGTACAACTTTTTATGTTGAATTACCTTTCCACTAGAATCTCCATCCGCCTGTGGATTAAGACAGTCAGGGAGGAGAGAAGGAAACACTCTATATTAGTTACATACTAATCTAGAACTAACAACTAGAAATAATAAACGTTACAGGTACACAACAACATCAACAGAGTTCCTTCCAAGTAACATTAGGACTGGGGGAGAGTTGTCAGCATCTATTGCTAAGAAAATATTTAAGATTTGTTGAGAATTATTGAAAAGCAAGATGTGGGAGACATGAGAGATTTTTAGGAGGATTTTTTTTTTTTTAACAAGCAAAAAGAAAGAATGCTGAAAAATATCTCATATTTGCATGTATACAGGCCATTAGTACATCGCCATCTTTTAATTATTCAAACTTGTTGAAATTAAAGACTTTATCACTTAAAAGGAAACAATGTACGATACACAATGAAATACACAAAAGCTGCCACAAAATTATTGTTTCTGATGTCGAGTTTATAATGAATGGCAATTCGTATCAGAGACAAATAGTATCAGGCAGCAAAAAATTAAAATAACAACATTTTATAGAGAAAAACAAAATAATAATCATACACATAACTGGTGAACACAAGGCACAAAAATTAATATAGCTATATTGACAATTTTAAACAAAGATGTGCAGTGAACATGAAATCTTACCCGGTAGCCTACCCTGCGGTTATCCATCTCTTCGCCATTCTTCAACCATTGAATATCTGGTTCTGGATTACCTCCTGCCTGGCATCGAAACCTGACCGAGCTTCCAGCTGGCTGAGCAATAAATGAACGAATCATTTTCCTCTGTTCAGTAAAGTATGGTTTCATTGGTATAGTCAGGTTAAGGACTTGTGGTGGTTGTTCTTCTTCTTCTGATACACTCTCATCTTCCACGTAATCATCATAATCAACGTCGGAATCACTCACGTAATTCTCACCTATCAGTGACACAAATCAGAAAACTTAAATACAAAAACATGATATATAAACAGTATACTGTAAATGCATTAATTGATCACTGGTTTTGAAATTTGTTATTTTCTCTGATAAGTGAAACCTGTTAAATCCATGTGAACTTATAACCCTTGCAAATTTTTTGAACAATGAAATTGCTCAAAGCAATAAAATGGTGAAATTAAATGCCAACGAAAATAAATGATTTTACAGTAATATGTATGAAATGTTGTCTAACAATACAGAAGCAAGACTTGAATTAATAAATAACATAAAAACCTCCATAGATAGACAAAATGAATGGGAAAAAAAGCCATGTGATCAAGTGCTAAAAACAAAACTTTTTTATTCAGAGACCAAAAAAATCAAGTAGACAATTTTGAAAACTTTGTCCCATAACATATATAAACAGAAATTTCCAGGTTAGGAAAAAAAATACTTACTTGGATACTTTTTTATAACCAGCAGTGTAAAATTGGCACTTATTGATCCAAATTTATTGGTGCTAACACAGGAATAATCTCCAGCAACTTCTTGTGACACGCTCAGTATACGTAAACTCTGTCTTGTTTGAAGATAAGCACGTGCTTGTTCTGGAATTTCCTGGCCATATCGCATCCATCGTATTTCTGGCCTTGGGTTACCAATAACCGGGCATTTAAAACGTACCATATCATCTTCTTTCGCTTCAATCAGTAACCTCAATTCTCCTATAAATTCTGGTGGACCTGCAAATATAATTCCAATACTTTATTTAGACAACATTTAGTAAGCGTGCACCACAAAATGGTCCTTTTCTTGACCTTGCATATATTTTATTTTTAAAAACACAGGTATGTCATAAAATATACTTTCATGTTCAAATATACAATAAGTTTATTTTTTGTTTTTGTTTTAAATGCATTTTCAATCTAATAGAGTAAACATGACAACACATATTTATAGAAAAATCTGCATTTTTATTTTACTAGGGTGACCATCTTTAAAATTTAAAGCAGCATTCATTCCCATTATATGCAAAATAATTCCGACTGATTATTGTGATCATCCAGAGAAATAATTGATTGCCACAAAGCGTAAAATATTTTAGACTGAAGCTAGCTTGTAATCAAGGTCTGTAATCCAGACCTCTTTACTTCAAGAGATACTTCTGAATTTGATTTCAAGATTCTGTACACAAGATTCGAATACACAACCCAAAGGTTTTCTGCAGATTTACAAGATGGAATTGCAACCCTCAATAAAACAAATTCCCACGACTTTTTTGAAATGTCATGCTTGTAAATGTCCATAGAGTCAGATCTAAACTCAAACTTTTTATTTATTTTAAACTTACTAATCCACCTACCACAGTAGTCATTTGCTATACCATGGTGTTAATTCTATGAAGTATTAACAGTATAGCATGTTACACAATGATGCAATTTTAATTTAATCTACAAGTATCTAACAGACATGTGTAGACACATGAAAAACAATTTACTGACCATGGAATTCATGCAAAAAAAAATTGAAAATGTTATTATATTTTATATAGATGGGAGTCATATTACTGCTAGACATGAAGTGCCCAAGGCATTACATGTAACATGATAACTCGCCTACCATCTGTATAGTAATGTTGGTTCTATTTTCTAGTGCCTAGATTTTGAAGAAGTAGGGTTAGCAACTGTGGACAATGCCAGCTATTCAAAAAACAGTGTTGTCGGTGTTAAATATTGATTTCTCAATAGATGAATACGTTTCTTTAGGCATGGTTTCTGATACATACTACATGTATATTAGAGTGTTAGGAATCAGAAGAGGCATATGAAACCACTGCTTTACAGATGCGAGATTGTAAAACTTGTCTATAAACCAAACCTTATGTAAACTGAACTCTATATAAATTGGAAATTGCTCCAAGGCGAATGCTTTTTTATAAAATAGAAACCAGTCTCTACAGAAAAGCAACTACGGGAAAATTAAAATACGACTTATTATGGAAAATCACAGAATATCGCAACAGTAAATATTTAATGGGTTCTTTGATGAAATTCGCAATAGTGTGAATGCCTCAAATTAGATACAGCAAAAAATATCAAAAATATTCAACATAGAAACTAAGGAGGCTAATGAGCAAACAGAAATGTGTCTCCGAAGTAGCTTATCGCAAAAATCACACACAGTAAACATCAAGTATAAATGAGGCTTGATGATGATGATGATCTCCGGAAACAAGTCAATTGAAACATGAATTTGTCCATAAAACTTGGAACAAACAAAAAGCTGACAAGGTATAAAAATCATCTTATAATAAGCCAATCAAATTATTTTGTAAACAATTTACAGACACAGCCCAATCAGATTATTTTGTCAACATACATACTTAACATAGCTGTAAAATGAGCAATCTTAACGGTTATTTTTTCAAATATTAATGATTTGCTTGTGTGTAAACCTAAATGCCTAGCAACCAGGAGGAGCTGGACAAATTGTCTCACTGAATCCATCAAAGTAATATTTGTATTAGTGACAGTTTTCTAGTGTATGTAATCAAACACATCATTCGTTTCCTTCACTTCAGATAATATCGCAGCAACTCTGAAGTGTCCTTTTGTGAACAACTTCCTTTCCGCTCTTAAATATTAACATATCTAAAGTTTAAAAGGTTAATTATTAACGTGTGATCTTTATAAAATTAATCCCGTACCCAATTCATATCAACCACTTGACCAATCAAGTACCCCCTATGGAATCGACGTCGCCAATAGCGACTAATTCTCTCACACACTCCAAGCCTCACTAACACCATGGAGACAATTTCAAATCTAATAGATGCCAAGTGGATGCCAGAAACTTTTCTGCAATCTATTATAAACACCAGCATGGTAGTTATACAAAATGATTTCTTCACATCACAACTGCTTAGACCTCTTTATTGTAGTTATATGAACATTTACAGTCACGATTAACTTTCAAACGCAGGAGATTTCAATCAATGCGAAGCAAAATAGTTAACAGTTAGGGATGTGGCTTTATGAGTCTTATTCTAAAAATACTGTAGAATACTTTATTTTCACTTGGAATTTATTTACGCTATTTTCGCTGGAGGGATGATTCCGTGAAAATAAAATCCAGCGAATATACTTTTTTTCCTATATTTCACATTCAACTCATCAAAAATCAGTGAAAATAAATTCCATACAAAATGCCCGAAAAGCCTTTCCAGCGAAAATTAATTCCAGCGAAAATAAAGTATTCCACGGTAGTCCAAGCCAGGTGATTTTTTCGGTTTCCGGCTTAAAATAAAAACTCTGGTCACCAATATACCAAAGAGTGATACACAATATACTGAAAGTCTCCTGAAAAAGTTATTTATTTTCAAATAACTTTAGTGTGTTGTATTTTATCAAGTTTCTAATACTGTGATTTGATCTGAAATTAAAAAAATAATGTTTGGCTACACCAGACAAAATTATCTGTATAACTTCTGTCAATTCTGTGAAGCACCAGCACATAGCAGTTACTGTATAACTTTTGTTGTTTTGTCGGTTGGGGTAAATAAAACAGAAATCTCAGATTCTCTAGATAAATATAACTAAGTCATACATGAAACAATAAAATAACTGTTGCTTGACTGGCTCATTTTCTTCCCACCACATACCGGACATACATTCTACCGAATAGGACAAGTCAACCAAGAAATGACGGAGGGGGTGGGGGGCATCACATAATGTGCAAGGTAAACTAAAAACAAATCAAACCATCAGTACAACTACAATATTCAGAAACAAGACCCAGTCAAATTTGGAAGGATTTTCTCTGGCAGGTTTTTTATTACGTTTCTGCATGACTTGTGGACGTTTGGTTCACTTCCAACTTCTGTCAGGCATGAGTAAATGAACAAGGATAGCCTGGTGGGGGTTTTGCTTGTTCAAGCATGGTTGATAAGTCACATAGGTTGCAGCCATTATCATATCGCAAATAAAAAGATAAAATTTGAACAAAGATACCATTAGCAAAGAGTACTGTAATTAACAAACAGGTGAAAATAAGTTTTATCTGACAACTGTTTTTCTAAGTAATCCTTCAAAGTGAATTATGCTGTCAGTGGTCGTCAGGATTGCCAGGTGTATAACATACGCTATTAAAGGTCAGAGACATCACCATAGAACGAACCCAGCCTACTTTTGTAACAAATTTCAAAAGTGATTCTCAAGATACAACTAGAATTACAGCAGCACTCTCCAAATATATTCATCTATCTTTGTATACCAAACGTATGCTTCAATTACTTTGCATTTTCCAATGAGAGAGTGAAATTTGAGAAGTGCAGAATGCACTTAGAGACTCAGAAGTAAACACACCAAGCAAATCTATGCTCGATAACTGGTCTTGTATTCTGTAATGGTGGACTTGCTGTCAGTTATAGTATACCCCACGATATTTATTATATTACATGTAGTTTTGAGCAAGAAACCAGTGTCAAACACTCTCCTGACCTTTAACCTCCACCCCATCCAGGGATTCTACCACAGCATCCATATTGGTGCAGCCACCCAGCAGTTAATAAAGTTTGCGATACTTTTTAAAAAATAAATGCCTTATTTATAGGCATTGTTATTGCAGTGCTATCTTTTGCTCACGTACATATCATCTTGCGTGTAATTTTTGGAAAGCTGGACTAACAACTAAATTGGCTGTGCTCAAGATAGACATGACACCCTGAGTATAATACTCCGACAAATTCCACACATGCCGAGCTTCAACTTTTTGTATCATGTATACAGTAACTGCACCTAAATCACGCTGGGCTCTTCCAGCGTATTTAATCTAGTGTAACCAGTGTTAAAATTGTCTTTTTACACTGCCAATCAAACCCATCCTCACTGACTGACTGTGCGCAACCCTGCTCATCTTCTTTGCTGATTGTTTGGCAAACATTGCCCCCATACATGTATCATTATGTGACAGTAGACTGGTGTGCAGTCTGACCCATCCTAAAATTTAGACGCCACCAAAGAAAACAAATTTAATCAGAGTTTAGATAAAGATTGAAAGAAATAAGAAAGGTCTGTTATCAATGTAATTGATAATTAAATTAGTTATAACATGGTTTGGGTACTGGAAAATATTTTAACTGGAATTAATTTTCGTATAAATGAATTTTTGTGTATTTTGTCTTAAAGTTGAATGTAAAATACAGGAAAAATGTATACTCTCTAGGATTTTATTTTCACTGATTTTTGAAAATTTATTGTTTTAGTGAAAATAGCAAAAACGTTTGTTAATTTGGCCTATATATTTAACTATAGGTTTAATCAAATGAATATAATTTGGAAAGTTTTCAAATCTATAAGGATTCTGTGCTTTCTATGTCAGAATAAATTGAGATGTTTTCCCAAAATTAAGATGAATCAGTAAAATTATATTACGGTAAAATAGTTTATTTTCGCTTGGAATTAATAAAATAAAATCAAGTGAATATACTTTTTCCCCTATATTTTACACTTAAAGTATGACCAATAACAATCAAAGAAAGCTTAGAAAGAACTCCCATGTGCTGAGAGTATTGGAGACACATTAAATATAATTCGAAATTACTTAGCTGAAAACTAATTATGCAAATCAGAAAATTAATATGAACAGATTTGAGTGTAAAACTAATGAGGTCTGCGCAATGTAACAGAAAATCTATGTTTCCAAGTTTAATTGAAACGTGATTAGAACCAAAAAATTATGAATTATTATGCTTATTATGGAATTAATATGAACAGACTTTTACCCCAAACTAATTAGGTTTGTACATTGTCCTAGAGCATCTTTGTACTAAGTTTGATTGAAATGGAATAATTAGTAGTATAGATATCAGTGTGAAAGCTTAAAATTGGTTAATTATGCAAATTAGGTAATTAACAAGTACAGATTTTAACCCACAATTATCCAGGTCTGTCTATTGTCCTACAGTATCCATGTACAAACATTCATTGATATGTGATGATTAGGACCTGAGATATCAGTGTGAAAGTTGGTTAATTATCCAAATTAATTAATGTGATTAATATGCACAATTATTTATCCTAAAACTAATCAGGTCTCTGCATAGTCCTAAAGGATCTATGTACCAAGTTTCATTGAAATGCGATGATTAGTACTTGAGATACCCGTGGAAAAGCTGAAAATTAACTAATTATGCACAAATATTTATCAGAAACAATCAATCTCTGCATAGACCTTGAGTATCTAAGTACCAAGTTTCATTGAAATGTAATGCTCACTACTTATATCAAATGCTGAAAATTAATTAATTATGCAAATTAGGTAATTAATATGTACTGATATTACCATAAAAACTATCAGGTCTGTGCAGCGTCATATGACATCTATGTACCAAGTTTCATTGAAATGTGATGATTAGTACTTGAGATATCAGTGGGAAAACCGTAAATTGACTAATCATTATGCAAATTAGGTAATTAGTATCCACGGATTATTACTAAAAACTAATCAAAACCTAGCATTAGTTCAGAGCATGTATGTACAAAGTTTCATCAAAATCCAATGAGTGGTTGTTTAGATATCAGTGGAACAATCATGGAACAGCTGAAAATCAGCTAATTATCATGCAAATTAAGTAATTAATATGCATGGTTTTTACTAAAAACTAATCAAATCTGTGCATATGTTCAGAGCATCTATGTACCAAGTTTCATCAAAATCCAATGAGTGGTTCTTTAGATATCAGTGGAAGTCATAGAACAGCTAAAAATTAGCTAATTATCATGCAAATTAGGTAATTAACGAGCATGGATTTTTACCAAAACCTAATCAAATCTGCGCATTGGCCCAGAGCATCTATGCACCAAGTTTCATTAAAAACCGATGTATGGTTCTTGAGATAGCAGTGGAACAGTCGGACACATACACACACACACACACAGACACACTAACTGCAAAGACTCTCATTTTGTGCTTGGGAGTCAAAAATTATTTTTCTTTACGTACCTGGTGATGGGTCTGGAAAATTGTTAGAATTGTCTTCACAGAAAACTAAAATAAGACTAAAGTTCAACAATGCGATGATGGATTGCAAGAACTTCATCATGAACTTGAGATAGTTCCACACATCTCTTGCAGTTTTGAACTCTAAGATCTTGCCCAGACAGTCTAGAAACATAAAAAGAAACAAATATTTAGTAATTTTCTTCCAAAAATAATGCTACAAAAGAAGCAGTAAAAAAAAATGACGTACCTACATGTACAAAATGTTTAGTTGTCAAAGTGTGTATGTGTGTGATCACATACTGAATGTCAGTAACAACCATTCAGCTCAATGGCTTGAAGATATTAACATAAGCAAAAAAACGTATAGCAATAACTAGCCGTAATGGTGAATCAGGCAGGGGTGAATTGATCAGACAATTGTAACTTTAAAAAAAAAAACAGATAAAAATAAGTACAATTACAAAAACGTTGTCTGAAATTGAAAGGTCAGAACATAAAGTGCACTGCTTGCTGGCTTGACTTGGTTGGTTGGAACGGTAGACTGGAAGTGACCCTCTTGTCTTATGTACCTGTGCTTCAGTGACTACACCATAGAAATGTGGTGAGTTTCCTCTCCTAAAAAGTAACAACTCTCGCGGGACACAAGTTCACAATAACAATGGTCTGGTATCCAGTTCCTGTAGGCTGGCTCCAGTAACTTGACAGTTAAGGCATGTTAGTCACACTATGACAATGGTGCAACAATGAAACGGTACAAGCCTGGTAGCTACGTGCCAAAGTTAAATGAATGTTATCTGCGCAGTAAAAATGAAGCAACAATGAGACTATGCAAGTCTGGTAGCTAGGTCCTGCGGATGTGCCAAAGCTGGCTCCAGTAACTTGACAGTTAAAAGGATGTTATCTGCACAGTGACAATGAAACAACGACCAGTGTGTACAAGACAACCAAAGCTGTTCCAAAGCTGTCTCCTGTTTACTTGGGAGTTATCTGACAGGAAGTCTTTCAGATGGCACCATTTGGGTTTATAGTAAAATGCTATTATCATAAGAGGATTACTGATACAGATAAACTCCTGACACTCTTTTCTAAAGTGATAACAACAAACTAACTTAATTTATTGTCAATAACCAGTTTCCTTCAGACTTGCAGATAATATAAACTTTGCTCAGAAAACCATTTTGTAGCATTTAATAGTGTTAGAACTTTTACAGTTTGTAACTAACTGCAAATCACTCCTGTCTTCAAAATAAACAAACTTCCAGCATCTATTCCATGACACTAGCAGCAGTCACAGATAAAAAGTATGTTGTAAACTTTCATGTATACATATGATATACACAACTACAGATGGTCGCTTCTTAAGCTGATTCTGGCAATTGTCAATTCAAAATGCTGTACTTCTGAGATTTAAAGAGTCCCAATGCATGAAATAAAATGGCTTCCTTCTCACTCCAATTACAAAACACTCTTCAAAATGCCCTTCATTGTTTTATAGAAATCACTTCTGTTTGTGAGTTTTATAAACAACGTATTAGATTATGGTCCAGGGTTGAGGACGAGACACATGTTCAACAAAAATTCAATAGAGAGAGACTAATTTTCCAATTGGATTTGGAAGCTGAAATTACAACATAAGGTAAAAGGAATGATCATCAAATACTTTTAGTAGAAATAATAATCAGATAGAACAAAGATGTAAGCAAGAAAGCATGGAAGATTACATACTGAAGTAATGCTGACAGGATCATGGTTTAAACTTGCACACATGTGGCACGAATTTCACACTTATCGATGTTTTGAATTACTGTAGAATACTTTATTTTCGCTTGGAATTTATTTTCGCTATTTTCGCTGAAGGGATAATTCCGTGAAAATAAAATCCAGCAAATATACTTTTTTTGCTATATTTCACATTAAACTCATCAAAAATCAGTGAAAATAAATTCCATACAAAACACCCAAAAAGCTTTTTCAGCGAAAATTAATTCCAACGAAAATAAAGTATTCCACAGTATGTGGATTCAAAAGACTAAGGAAGCCACACAGCTGACTGTACTTCACTTTTATTTGCATGCATAACATTCCAGGCTGAACATCTCAAAACAACTTTACTGTACATGGTTGTCATTTACCAGTAACAAAATTGGGGTGTTCAGGAAAAACTGTGACTAAAAATTTAGCAAATCTGGTTTTGTTTTTATTTATTGCAAAATCAAGATTCAACTATAATGAAATATTAGAATCAAAACAGTTTAGTGCAGCACAGAGAAATATTTTTTTGAGCTGATAATAACAAAAATTGTTCAATGTTTCAGAATGTTCATCACCCAAAATACAAGGAAGCTGTTTTTTTTCACACTATAAATCATTATGTAACGGAAGTAGATAAGTTAACTTTATTTTTTTATTTACTGATAACCTTGCCCCCAAGCAAAATAAAAATAAACTTTACAGGTTTGGGTTCAGAAAAACGTATCGGCTGCAGGATACATGAAATCCTATACAAGTAAAATTAATTTTGGTGCTTGATCCTCATGCAAAACATTATTGCGTGCTGTAATGCCTATGGCAGTACATGCTTCATTCTTGGGGTAACACTTTATAATATCACTGCTTCATACTGACAATCAGTAAATTATATTTACTGATGCAAGAAAAAAGTTTTATGCAAGTTGATTCCCTGCCTATGAGAACTAAAGGAAATTTTTAAAATGTATAAAAAAAATTCTTAAATTGTGAAAATTGTTTAAGTTTTTTGTTCTTCTTGCTTTAATAGTACAGTGTCGTTATCAAAGTTTGAACACAATTTTAGGTTTGAAATTATAAAATAATATAAGGAGAGAATTTTCCAAACTTTTAAAATCTTGGCAAGACTTGCAAAACTTGTTTTTCTTTTTTTGATGTTAATAGTACAGATCAGTTATAAGTATGAACGCAGTTAATGTAAAGCTTAAAATGAAGGAAAAGAAAGCAATTATCCAATAGAATGATTGTTATGAGTCAAATTACTGCTTCAGATTTTAAATAGGCAATAAATATGAAAAGTTCAAGGAGTATGCAAAAAGGGTCGACTTATATGCACGTGTTCAGGTTTGTCACCCAGGACGCCAGGTGTTGGACTCGCTGGCCAGGTAATTCATGTCAACCATAACAAAACACCAATTGTCACATCATGTACACGCAAGGTGAATCGTTCAGTCACACATGAAAGCATTCTGGCCACTATAAATAGATGCATACAAGACATCTTTAAGTGATACCGATTGTGAACAGGTATATTCACGTCATGAATATTCATATCCGCTCCCACAATTGAAAGGCTTCCCTCAAAAAAATATAGACCTCTGAAAGTTGACAGTGCATTCCTACACATCCTGTATATCTCCTTGTATACAAGTATAACAATAGAAATTAATTATGTGGTGTAATTAGGTGCAACAAATACTCATGACCTTGAGCCTTCACTTCAGACTGAGCTTTTTCTAAAACTTTACTAAATGGTGCAGCACTCTAAAAGACACATTCTTTTTCTACATGGACTCTAGTTTGCCGACACTTTGCAAGTGATGTCTGCCTCTAAACACGGTGGCACAATAATTTGTAAAACTTTGTATTCCTCCATTTTGCCTATTTTTAATAACAAAAGCAAAGATGCAAAACCAGCATGTCTACACAACCTTGCATGTCTTATGACAAGTGACGAACCTGACCTGTTCGGCATTATTTATAACGTAAATCTTCAACAGTTTTCACTACGATTGGTTCTATCCCCGAAAAACAACAACTTTTGTCTGTGACATTTTACACCAGGCTAAATATAAGTAGCACAGAAAGTACCAAGGTCGAAGGAATTAGAATTTTCAAGTAACTTGACACTTTCTTTTCTAAAGCCAGTACAAGAGTAATGGCGACTTTCTCAATTTCTAACTTTCTCGACATTACAGATAAGCTGTCCCGCTGCTCTCAGCGCCAAACAACATATTACATAGTGATCGATACTTTTGAGTCAAATTAGCCATGATTTTTACCCACTAATGGATGAAAAACTGCAATTCAGTTCCAATTCTCAGACTCATTAAATCCCAAACCAACGCGCATGTACAGACAATGGCACGATTATAATTTCCACCTCAACGCGCACAGAAAGCCCCTGCGTCAAAAACACTGGGGTCAAAATGGAAAATGGTCAGGAACTGTGCAAGCCTCCAACCACCTCACACACGCTATGGAGCGACTATCCTTATTTTGAAATGATATGCGAAAAGTAGCACGCAGCTGAAAGTAGCAAACTAAGTTTTGGAGAACAGAGTGCATGTTTGTTAGTCTAGCACAGCTGCATACTCGAAGTTTGCAACCTTCAACAAACTTTACTTTTCAAGGTGTGAGACCGTCGCTATTTGTTGTGATTCCCGGTAAAGACAGCTCAAATATAGCATTCCAGGTGATGCACCGATCACCTCAAACTTTTTAGTTGCATTGTGGAAGGTATAATCATCATACGCACCCAGAGAAGTTACGAAGTTATGCCTTACTTTAGTCCGCCAGTAGATGGAGCTGTAGTGCTTGTTGCTGGTCGTGCTGCCGATGTGGTCCGATTCAAAACGGGGTAAACAGCTTTTTCGTTCACTCAACAGTCAAAACAGCACTGTCCCAATCGCGTCAATACATAATATTTCGTTCCAGTCGACAGTAAAATCCCATTCCTTGCGTGATGTACGACGTCAGACGTTAAAATCCCTTTTGATTTCCAGATTAACACTTACGTACTCAAAATCAGTGCTACTCTGCTTCAGCTCTCCATGCATTACGGCGGCGTGATAAATTGTGTTCGTAGGTGGTCAATCTACTATTTGCGGGGGTGGTCGACTCTCGGGATCGTTGAACATGTTCGGGGTATTTTTGGAGTATCACACAACCTCGCCAAAAACGTAGCTAATATCATATATATACACGAGCTATTAACAACAGTGAAACCAATCCGACAAACTTTCTGATGGAGATATGATTATTGAAGATGAAGACCAGACACGCAGTGCGTCACCGGGTTACTTGTTTCCTGTGTACCTACCCTATGAATTATTCATAGGTCATTCAACTGAATAAAAAGCCACTTTCTGACGTCACCGAAAAATTAACAAAACACGGGCAGGCTAGCATTCCGATACGTCGAGAAAAATCGCAGACGACACGCGAAGGAAAATGCAGTATTAAACCAATCTGGTATCAAACTTTTTTTTAATAAAAACTTCGCTAGTCGAGATTTCCCGACAATTGTCGGCAGTCACTAATTAAACAAGTCTTTGCTATTAACCCAAAGGTTGTGAGAAAACACATTCGATCCTTCCGATTGTTTTTTTTCAAGGCATTTCTGTTATTTTCAAAGACTTTCTGGGAGTGAATCTTTTGTTTAAAGAGTAACAAAGTAACAACAGGTTAACAACAAGTTAGCAAAACGCGGCCACGCTATAGCGTATTATCAATGGACGTCAATGGCTCGTAAACAATCAATTTGCAAATCGGCTTCGATCTTCCGGAAAATTCGCGGGAAAACACAATACTCGTTTATGCCATGTTACGTAACCAAACACATTTTCCAGTTAGTCTGACACATTTGAATGCCTCTGCTTTTTCTGTCGGCAAAAGTTGCACCAACCCACGCCAAGCGCGTTACAGATAATGAAAAGTCCGATTTTTTTTTTAGGAATACGGAGTTTAATCTCGGGCAATCCAAGTTCTGATTATCTAAACCATTTTTATTTTCTGTCATGTAAATAATGAATAGTGTATATATTTTACTGCGAGACCGATTAAAAAAAATTTTTTTTTAAAGTCGTAATTCTAAGCACATAACTCTGGTAATAAATGTGTTCGTGTTTACCAATTCTCACATTATTCTACCCGGCTTATGAATGTAATTAATTTTTATGCACACAATCATTTCCGGCTTGCTTGGCAATCGCCAATCCATTGATTAAACATATGGCGAGAAAGGGTATATCTGGTCACTGGAAGGGGGTTTGCGGGGTCTAGTGTGCAAGAAAGATGTCAGTTGGAAGAACGCGCTCGGAAATTCATATAAAAACATTCAAAGTTTTTATAAATTGTTCTTAAACGGAGAAAATTGTAGGATAAACCTGACTTGACAAGTACACGTACTATAAAATGACTTTTTTTCACATGATATTTCTGTTACTTGCGTTAGCCACATTGGCGGTGAATATTTTGCGGTAAGTGCTGCTGCGACTGCCCCGAGGCTACCACGTTTTTGTCACAGCTCTTGGGGATTGTCTTACTCTAGAAGACATGATAGAAAACTAAATAATATTTTCTTTAGAGCAGAATAACAATCGAAAAACTTTGACAGTGTTTTCTGTAAGAAGGATACAAGTTTAAAAAATTTAATAATACATTTGTCTGCAATTTAAAAAAAAAAACATGCACTAGTACATGTACATGGAGCAAAGGGACACTTTGGTTTAGGTTTAGATTTAAGTAAATATATACCGGTAAATAAACACACAGAAAATGATATGAGAAAAAAGTTAAAATGAGATACAGATTAATTATCGAGTGGATTGTTGACAATCTATTCTCGTTACTTTCATAAAGAATTTGACTATTTAGGGCATCCCAATTTCTGGATAGCAAGAAATGATGTCAAGGAGATCTCAAGGAGGGTCAATTGACAACAACATACTTGTTGTTTTTTTGTGGTATTGCGTATGGCTACTCAGTAAGGCAATCGCACAATATTGTGGGTTACTCATTACTCTTATTTAGAAGGACATTCAAGGATGATGATCTCCCCTCATCCATCCATCAATCAGCATTTATCGTCCAATCCCATAATTCGTCAATTCACTGATTATCCAAACTTTTTTTTTTTTTGAACTACTTCACAAGCCTCATTAATTCTTCATTTGTTTTTAATTTCACTATTTTTGTTGAAAAGTAAAATTTGCTATAAATAAATCACCATGAACATGTAGATTAACAATAGAATTCATCGTTTCCCTGCCAAGTCTGTGAACTTAAAACCTGGTAATATCGCTCAAAGCATTGAAATAATGCCAGTGTAAATAAATGGTTTCACCGTATTTTGTGATTGATCATCTGAACTACCAATTGTCACAACAAACTCTCTGCAGGCCAAGCAGTTTCAAGGTTCAGTTGTATGTTATACAATTGTTGTATGATGATACCCTTTCGTGGTGGTGTGCCCTTCCTTAGCGAATGTAGAAAGATGTCATAGTGACTAGAATACAAAGAAGCAAAAATCAAAATCATCTTGACAATTAACCTTTTCACCACCAGTTTTTCTTCATCACATATTCACAAAATAGTCCCGTTTATAGTCTGCATTTTCTTTCAGAAGATAGGGACAAAAATAGCCAAATTTTTAAAGTAAAAACTGAAAATTAACTCAAATTTTGTCTGTTGGTTCCAAAATTAGTGTTCATTTTCAGAAATATGAGAAAATATGAGAAAAAAGTGCAGAAAAATTTGGGTGAGAAGGCCTGGTGGTGAAAAGGTTAGGTTTAATTAATACTATCATACAAGACATGTAATTTCCATGCAGAAATAAAGATGGGGCTCTGTATTGGTAAAGATTAAAACTATCTCCTGAAGAAGATAAAAATGGTCATACATGACAAAACAACAATAAATGGATTTAACCATGGTTACTAGAAGAATGATTTAACAGCATTTGGGAGTTCATTCAAAGATTGTTTTTTAAATCCAATCTAACATAATACATGTTTCTATTTCAAAATTCACTAACTGGAAACCAGATGAAAGAATCTGGCTGGTCTTCTGAAGTAGGAGAGTGTGTGCGGCAGCTAAACTTGTTATTACTTTTGATGTTTTCAAAAGAGAAAGTCATTGACCAACCAGTGGGTGGCTGATATATCATACTTTAAGACTTTCCGACTTTGTGATGCTCGATAAAATATGACATGTTAAGAGTTATTATAAGACAAGGTATGCAAGAGATACATGGCTATCCTGCTGTTTAGCATGGTTTGGATAAATTCACACTCAGGGGCCAGCAAACAGATGGTATGCAGTAGCTGTGATGTCTCTCCATCCTCTCTCTGCCAAGTGCCCACAGCTGGATATTTATATACAGGAAAGATTGTGTGTACATACAGCAACCAGTTTGCTAAAGATTCATGTGCGATTTCTTTACAAGATTGATTCCTTCCTCCTATTTCTAGCAGATGATGTTGATGGCTGAAGATGAAAACGTGAAAGCCATCTGTTGGGATGGTAAATCACTCAAGGGATAAAATTATTTAGTAAGGTCACCATGGCAAATGTAGGGTCAAGGGGCACATTTTTAACGCAGTCGTAGAAAAGGAAACTTATACTATTACATAACGTAGAACGGAGCTCTTATTTTGATATCCCCCACAAGCTCATTTCAATTTGGGATTGCAGTGACGTCTTCAATTTATGACTTAGAGGAAGTAACACTAAAAAAAAAAATCAGGAACATCATTGATGATTATTATCAGATGGAATGCAGAAGGGCATGACACGCACCATCCTAACTAGCCAGTAAGCAACTGGAAGACAAGCTTCCTATATCTTTCACAGCATGTGACTGTTATCTCTTTATGTGCATCCTACATACACAACTTATTTACAACATTTCATGTTACACGGTACATGATATATCACAAGCCTTTGCTCATGTTTAGTTGGATATCTATAGTCAAATGAAACTGATGCGCCTGTGAAACACAATGTTAACAGCAGTGATATCTCCATGGGGTGCGTTCTACGAGAAGACCATTCGTTTTTACTATACGCATTATTTTTTCATAGTATTCGCAGAGTTAAAATTACAAGCTACATGTAGGGAACGTTGATGCTCCATTAATTTATTTTTCCAGTTCTTTTAACTTGACATTGTCCTATATTTGCTTGCCTGTGGTAGAGATAATTAGACCTCCTGGCAGAGTATATGGTATATCTAATACCGTTATCATGCAGAGATGCATAGCTGACTTGGTGGGCTGTCACTGTTTTTCTGTGAAATAACTAGCTAAGTGCTTTTTCAGGGTATCTGAAACAAGTTTGACTGTGTTAGATGCAGGGGAAAAAAGCATTTAATACTCAAACTCAGGAAAGATCAGAAGAACTGCTGTAAAAGGATTGTTAGAAAGTTACTTAGTTTATTTTAATTTTGGGAAAGAGCAATTTCTTAAATTAAAAGTTCAGAGACAATAAAGAACTAAAGCTAAATGTTTAATTTAATTTGAGGGAACTCTTGATAATATCACTGTCATAGCGATAAGTATCAGATGGTACAGGTTGCAAATTGATGTTACAAGATTGTTTCTGATTGGCTGCCCAACCCTAACACCTAACAGTCAGACCAATCAGGGAGCAGCTTATTTGCTGGCAGATTTTTTCAACATATCAAATTTTGCCTTGTGATAAATGCTTTGACTCACTTGCAGGTTGTTGCTGTTCATGACATTATTTTGAGATACATCCTAAGCACAGAGAACTCACTGGGAATAAACATGATTTGAGCAGTGTGGTATTTGGTACATCCATAGGGGGAACCAAGCACAGGCCACTGGGTTAATTATATTTTTCCTAATTAAGATTATTTTTGGATTGTTTCCGATTCGCACAGTGAGACTGCATGGTCTCTTTTTTTTCTCCAGCTAACACTGTGATTGAACCCAAGAACACAACAGTATGTACACAACACTGATAAAGATTCAACCTGCTTTTACCAGTTTGGTTGGTTGCAGTTGGATTCATCACAGACCTTTAGATTCTATGGGTTGAGGTACCACACGTGTCGTCAATTCTAAACAAACACTCATGGGTAGAGAAAACTCCCAGCTCCATGTTATACCATTTTTTATATACTGACTGAAATAGCATTCATGTTCACTTGGATTTCATTTTGCTGGTTTGATGTTTTGAGCATACTTATTGTCTTAAATTCGTTATTTATATTTATATTATTCTTTTACATGCTCAATTTAACAGATTTTAATCATCATTACAGAATTAAATCCCAGCAAACTAACATCTTTATGGTTAGTTTCCAGCAATTGAAAATTATATTTAATTAAATAATATATATATATATACAAATTTAAAATGTTACTGCTTCCTTGAATAATGCATATACATGCTTATGTATGCTCGAGGCATCAAAACAGTGAAATTGTAACCTAGTGTAAGTTACTCTCTTTACTGTACAAACACTTAGCGTAGGGGTTTCAAGTTATAGTACTTCCTACTAGTACAGTTACAAAGCCCCTCCCCCTCCCCAAATGTAAGCACTCAGGGGGTAACCAAGCCCTACTTAATTTAAATATATTTTGTATGGTTTCTATAGACTGGAATTAAGTGGATGTTTTTTTTATTGTTTTGTTTAGTCTGTCAATATAAATGAATGAATGAATGATAAGAGAAACAGATTTGTTTACATTCTGCGTTAAGATGGATGCTCCAATCTAACCCTGGTAGTAACATGTGGGGGAGTATTTGCTTTCAGTTTCACCAAAATGGGAAGGAATTCCTTGAGTAGTAAACATCCGTTTTTTTGTTTTTGGAAATTAAATACTGTAAAAGAAGTAACGTTCATTTGGTTAGAATTCACTAGGTACTGGGTTTTAAATTTTCCGGTGTTCTTTATGAGGTATTAAGTTATATGTTTTGATTTTGCATATTCCCCGGGTCTCACATTTTCAAGAATACACTTTTCAACGGGCAAGTTACTTTTCAATTTGGCTGGTACTGAATTTGATATACTGCTTACTATATAGCACCACTGTTTCTCAACAAGAATGGTGCTTCAACCGCACAACTACAACCATCTATTTAGTAGCAAAAATTACAATTTAAATGTGTTCCTAGTGGAATTGAGTGGTTTTTACTTTCCCATGGTATCAAATCATGGGGTCATTTACATGCTAATCACTCCACATGTACAATCTGACAATGGTTCATTTTGCATGGCTTCACACAACCAACTAAGTGAGCATATCCAAGAATAAATAATAATCTTGTAGTTTAATACATCTTTAAAAATATAACTTTCTATCAGTAAGTACATAAATATGAAATGGAAAATAAAAGAAAGTAAGTTTACATGATGTTTGAATAAATGGACATTGACTGAGGGAGGCCAAAATGCAATGCATTATTAGAGCAACACAAACTTCATAACTATTACAGTATCTTTCTAGACATGAGTTCCGTAAAACGTGTTTTTTTTTAAGATGCTATACATTTTTTCAATGTGCTACTTTGAGGACTTTAGTAAGAATCAAATTCTGTGTCACTGTGAAGAATGCCTGATGCCACAGTCCCTCTATAGATAGATAAAGGGACTGCGCTGATGACTAAAATTGTATACTAGTATGCCAATCAACAAAACAAACACAATTACTGAAGCCTTTCATAGTGAAATTAGCAACTTTGTATTGTATAAACAATTTGGATAAAACAATGCTACCTTTTGTTTACATAAGCAAATTCCAATTCTTATTAATCTCCACTAGTTTGGTGTTAATCCTAATACAAAAGACTGACAAACCACAGATGGTTTATTCAAACCACAGGAAAAGCAATCGTTTATATATTTATATTTATATATATATTTCTCCTTGTACTTTGTGACCATTTTCTTTCCCTCCGGGGATTGTGTAAGAGTCAATAAGTAAATAAATAAAAAAAAAAATATACCATAGACTTTAGAAAACAGCTCAATAACTGTCAGAGTAGTTAAAAGATGTACTTTCCTTTGTCCCTGATATAATTATGGTGTTTTAACTGCAACTTATTCAGTAATACACCTTATAGAATTTTTTTATAACTTTGGTTTATCCCACCCCACTCAGTCTAGCCCAACCCTCAGACACCTAATAGTCTGAGACCAACCCCAACCCCAACCCCAACCACACCCATAATGACATTAGTCTCAAGTAGTTTCTCTACAGAGGAACTATAGCTTAACCTGAAAGGAGTTTTTAAAATTTGAAATTAAACAATTCTTTGAAAAAAACAGACAGTTTTGCAGCTCAGACAAGTAAAAGAGGGTTTGCATGAGAACGAGAAATTCAGTTAGTTTAGGAACAATCTGTGCAAACACATATGTCTAGGTGACCATCCATGTCACCCTATCCATGGAAGGTACTAACGTTAGTATCTTCCATGCCGAATCCTCAAAGCAAAGTGAAAATCACCTCATTCATTTCAATGAATGCTTTCCACCACCCCATTCATTCACCTCACACTCACCTCATGTGATTCAGACTTTCCAACTCTTTTTTTTTTAAATTTTAAGTACATCTCCTTTTCATCTGATTGGTCAATTCTAAGTGAAATGACCATCCAATGACCTCATACATTTCCAAATATGGTCATCACCCTCAAGTCACAGGTAACCTTACAAATAAAGACTATCTTAGCGATAATCGCATTTCCGAAAGTGCGCGTGGCAAATGGAACTCTGACCCAGACTTGGGAGTGTTCTTATTTATGGTATTTGCAACAAGTAACTGCCAAGTAATTCTCTACAATACCAAATTTGGTTACACGTGGACCAACTTTTTGTAAAATTCCACGGGCGCCAAGTATAAAAATTGCACAAGCATTTTCTGATTGACTTTACCTTAACTGTGGTTTTATTCGCTAGTTTAAATTCAAAAACTGAAAAGCTGTAAAGAAAAACAGTATTACCGTTATTCTTAAGTACGCTGGGTCATGTACTCTGTTATCAGCAGTAGTTATTTGATTGTCAGTTGTGGCTGAATTTCAGTTTGTTCGGTAACTGTTACGGCAGTCATATTTATAGTTTACTTTTTGCCAGGGGTTCTCAGTTAAACAAGCAGAATGAACTTTTGACCATTAGTAAGTCTAGCAGATGAGATGGGAGAAAAACACTGTGCCAAATAGTTTTTTCTCTTCCACTTAGTTTGGGGCAAATTTTTTTTTTTTTCAGAATGATGGTACTGCAAATTTTTGTATTTTTTCCTTTATCAAATTTATTTTAACTTTTATGAATTCATTATTCATCTGCAATCTTTGTTGTAGATTTTTTTTTCTGTGTAGAATTATTTTTTTCAAAATTTACCCATCGTCTATTGGTCAATAATAAATCTGTAAAACTGAGAAGTACTGTAGTAATCATTAGGCAACCATGCAGACACAAAACTTTATGTTGTAGTTCATGTAGTTATGCATAGCTGAATACTGTATTTAATTAAAAACCCTAGATAATCAAAATATGAGAGCAGAAAATCTCTTCAAGGGGGTTGAAGGTGATTTCACTCACTGTGTGCCAAAATCACTTACATGGTTTGGCATATATATTTCACACTTCCAAAGTTTTTGTTCATATGGGAAGAGAAATGAATGAATGTTCAACGAAGAGAGTACGTTATCTGTTATGCACTCCCACCCCCCCCCCACCCCCCGTAAAATAGTACGTTATCACTACTCTAGATTTCACAGATTACAATGCAAGTACAAATGAAAAGACGCTGTAGAGAAAGAATGTAAAACCTTTTAAAAACAGGTATTATAGAATACTTTTTTACCACAGTAATATGAGTTTTCTATGCTGAAAGACTTTTGGTATATTACATGTGTTTTATTTTCAGTATTAGGCAAAACATAATGACAATATATTTTACTGAATATGATGATTCAAATCAAATTAAATCAAATCAAATCAAATCAAAATCTACATTATTTCGACACATTAACTCTTTCAGTGCCAAATTTATTTTCTGCTAAAAATGGGGAAAATTTGATCACATTTTCCGTAAATTTCACTGAATTCAATCTGAATTTTGGACCAATCAGACAAGAAGTGATGTTGCATCTAGTTTTTGATCAAAAAAGTTGAAATTTTCTGTGGGAAAAAACAGACTATTTTGAAGTTGCTGTTGGTTCAGATGGTTAAAAAAAAAGCACATGTTCATTTGATTCTGTAGAACAAATTTTCATTATTATATATGTAAAAGCAGAGGCCACAATATGCAGTCTTGTATTGACCCTGTGGACACTGGAGCGGGTATGGCAATGTACAGGATTGCCAACCACCAAAGTCAAGGTTATAAAGTCATTTTTCAATGGGTATAAGCATAAAGCTTTCTGATTGGCTATGCACAATTTGGGCTACAGTGAATCGTGAGCGTGACCTGAATTTCAATACAATGTACACTATACTTTCATTCAACCTTAGAGGCATTGACAGATCTTTAGCCCAGGGCAGCATTAATATCATTAAATAAAAAAAAAAAATTGTCTCTATGCTTGACGCCTGGAGAGTTCCACAGGTGACCTCGTTGTGCAAGGTGACTGGAGCCTTATCTAGTATTTCCGCTATAACAGTGATTAAGGGGTTGTCTGGGTGTTATTATGATCAATAATCTGATTTATATCTCTAACAGAATGAGTATTTTCAACATTTTTACGTTTAAATTTAAAAACTTCAAAAAGAAGTTCAAGCTTGTACCTGTGTGTGGAGGTATGCTATTAACCTTTACACCACAAGACTTTGTCGCTCAAACTTTGTTGCACATTTTTGTTATATTCTTCAATAATTTTTGGAAATGAACCGTATTTTTAGAGCCAACAGTCAAAATTTGAGTCAATTTTCAGTTTTTGCTCAAAAAATTTGGCTATTATTGTCCCAATCTTCTGAAGAAACGTGCAGACTACAAACAGAACTGTTTTGTGAATTTGTGATGAAGAGCAGAAACACACGGTGAGTAAGGTTAAGAATTCTCCTGGAAGTGTAAGGTTATCTATTTTTACTGTGAGTTAACTTGGCGCCACTATAGAGTACGAGATTGCAGCATATACAATCCTTCTACACCTAGGGACCTGAAAAAAAAGGTATATGGCCTTTCCATATAGTAAAACGACAAGGGTGCCGTGTTTCTGAATGAACTGATTGATAAAGATAGATGAATGAAAAGACTGCATGAATGGTGTACGTATGCTAGGATGCATTGAAGTACCCACTAGATAAATAGACTGATAGCGGCAAACCCTAGTCTCCTGATTTATCAATGCCTTAGCACTGGATCTTTACATAGATACTAACAATGCTACGTCCATGGCCTTTGCACCTTGCTTTGTTGTACATTAACCTGTATCGGAAGTAAACCACTTGAATGAAACATTCCGTTGCAGTGCACACTCATTCACCTACGTCAAATTACTACAACCTCACCCACGAGAACATAACAAGGAGGGAGATTCCTTTCAAATTTGTTCCCCTACGATTGGTTACAAAGTTGGCGAGTAACGGCCAAAGTACCCTCCCCTACTAAATCCAGATTTCTATAAACGAGCGGTCCTGGGAAAACTCAACTTTTTAGCACTGTACGTTCTTTCCCCTAAGGAGATGTGGGAAACATAGAATGCCGTCCTCTTGGTCGTAAATCTGAACAAAAGCGTACGCGAGTGGCGTATCATTCAAACTTAATAGTGGTACTAAATAACCCCTCTAACTACAAGCAATGGAATCATTAACGACTTTCAGTCCCTCAACCCGCTCCTTGTCGGGGTCCTATGAACAGAAAGTTTTCAAAGGTAAAGTCAATATAGTACAGCCAAAAAACTTCCGCTCAGTTGGTGCTTAAAGCTAACAGAATAAGGAGCAACAAAATAACTGTCCTCCATCAAATAAAAAAAATTTACATATGAAAGATGGAGAGAGTCCTGCAAGGCTGTAAGCATCTATTAACAATGACTTGACCTTAGATTTAAACAAACTATCTGCACGAACTACCAAACTAGCGAATTTTCATTTACAGCAGAGTGATGTACATTACATATAAATAAAGCAGAATTGAGGAAACAGCGTGGCCAAGCAAATGTCTGAAGTTTTGTTTTTTAGGCAGTCTATATATACATTAACGGACACGCACCTGCAGAACAAAACTTTTGGGAACTGAATACAAATGTCAAGTGGAAAGTAACATTTAAATTAGATTTGAAGGTCATTGGCAATGCATGCTAAATGGGTTGAAGGTGACAAATTTAATGCATATCATCATCTTTTTTGTTCTCAGAATGTAATTTTCAAGAAGCCTAACTGCCACTCAAGTTAGACTAAAGAGTAAACCACCAGATGAAGAAAATTTAACTTGATTCTTGAGTTGCAAAACTTTAATGACACCATTGCATAAAATAATAAAGTTATATTACCGGTAGTTGTAACTTTCATGGAATTGACGTACTTTTCCCCTCATTAACTTTTCTGTAGTATTTTGAAATTCCACAGAATTTGAAAAATTTTTTTTAAAAGACCCTGATATAATATTAAAATTTCAATATCAAACTATTGCAAAATTCAACACAGAATGATCTTTCACACCATTTTGTCACAAGAACTTTAAAAATAGTTTATTAATTTGTTCAAAGTCTTGAATTATTATCTAGCTTTAATTTTAATTTTAATGCATATAAACGCTAATACAAGCAAAGATAATGAGTTTTTTAACTTCACAAAATTCTATTGAATGAAAAAGCAGCTAAACAATCTGTTTTCATAAAAGTAATGAAAAAAAAATAGTTTTATTCATTATTATTGGATTTTATGCACAAATATTTTTGCACATTATTTTTCAATAATAATACCAACAACTTATGAACAAAAGACGTCAGTTACGGATTGGTCATAGGTATAGTGGGTGGTGAGATGGTAAAAAAAAAATACTCTTTTATGATGTTGATATAAATGCATGTTTTCTCTCCTCAATAAAATGATTTTTTTCTGTAATTTTTCTTGTAGAATCATTTTTTCCTCCAAATTATCTGTGTAGAGGGGACCCCCCCCCCAACAACAACAACCACCCAGCTTTTACAGGTCCTCTGTAGATTGAATTATTTTCAGTGTCCCTCACACCAAGAACACCAAATAAAACTGTCTCAGATTTATGAGACTGAATGGTACTTAGGGCTGAGTATACTAGACTGAGATATCAGGCAATTACTGGTATACAAGATTAAGAGGGAGACCATTCAATGAGAAACTTAACCCAGAGTGATAAGGGGTTGAAATGGCGGGGGGGGGGGGGGGGGGGGGGGTTGGCAAATAATATTTTTCATCTATACTTAACCGATTTTTTTCTTTCTTTATTCATATTTTCACTATTTATTTAACATTAATGTAAAATACTTTATTTCTGCTTGGAATTTATTTTCACTGAAGGGATGTTCCAGTGAAAATAACAACCCAACAAGCCTTTTCAGCGAAAATTTTACAGAATATCATTTTCTTATTGTGGGTGAATCCCCACAACAAATGTATAGGAACCCCAAAGAAATGCAAAGTGACAAACAAAGTTTTTCTTTCTGAGATAGAGACACAGAATTTTTTTTTAATTTAAAATCTCAGAAGTCAACTTCATAATCTAGTAACCCATTAGACTATTAGTTAGGGGGGTATAAAATAATATTCCGCTAATCTACTAATCTTTTCAGAGTCTTTTTAGACAGGTAAACCATGAAGGATGCCACCATCTCAACCTGAACTGCTGTCAGCCTTTAGGCAGGTGCTAGGCAGAATATCTGCATATTTGGACTACTAAGTGTGGGAATCGAATCCATAGCCTCAAGATGCAGAGGGTGCGATGTAGCATGTCACGCTTGGATGTAGATTACATTGTCCGATACAGTCACATGAATATAGCAGTTCCATGCAATTTAGAGGGTGATCCTTAGAAGTTTTGAAAGGGGGGATCTGCACAGAGAAAGTTATAAATCCAATTTCACAGCACTATTCTGTCAAAAAAAAATCTGCTGTGAAACTAAAATGACATTTTTCTACCGTCTCCCCTTCCAGAGTTTCTAATTGTTGGATCCTTAGCTAAAAACTGAGTTTACATCAATATTGAACAGTGTCAGCTTTATTATTGCCAAGGAGTTATATATTTTTGAAATTACTGGTCACAATTCATAAAACTGGACGACAGAAAGGTTTAGTGTCAGAATTAAAACTGAAAGTGTTTTTATGCACTCTACACAGCAGTTGTACCATAGTGCATGTTTCATATCAACCAAAGTACAGACATGTACATGTAAAACACAATTTGAACATGCACTATGCAATCTGTGACACCAGGACAGGACAGGTAACAAATTATACCAGCCCTGACGGAAAGTTGACAGGCTTGCATTAACAATTACTTTAAAATACTTTCATTCTCTGTAAGTAGCACATAAACTCAATATTCTCCCAACATTTTAAAATTGTGGTGTTCTTTGTTTCACGATCAGAAAAAATAGCATTCAACTATCCATTATTAAAACTTATTAAGTAAAATTGAATTCCCAACATTTATATTAAAGAAAACTGTGAAAAAATATTTAACAAGACCACTGGGCATGTAAGTTTTAATTTTTACCAACCCAACTGAAAGATTACATGTCTTGAACGTACGGAAGGGCAGTAATTTCAAACACTGTTGCTTAGTCTTTGCTTGAGGGACTGCGACTGATGTTCATCAATAAAGGAAATACAATGCAGTAGAGAGAAAGAAGATTTCTGTAAATAACGTAAATATACGCCAGTGATTGTTGATTACTGAATTAAAACATAACTTAATACTCGATTAAATATAGCTTCTCATAGCTACACAGCAGTATATCCTGTACGGCACAAATTAGCCCACCTAAGTAGTAGCAACGATTTGACAAGTCACTTTAATTAATTGAATATCTTATATAACATTACTCAAATGTCGGCTTAAAGGAGGAGAATCTTAATAGAAATTAATCACTGCCTGAAGCAGCATTTGGGGTATCACTTTTGCATGCAGCGTTAAATTCTCGTTTTATCATCTGAAAGTCGCTTTGCATTTGTCAGCGTTCAACAGCAGTAGGAATTCAGGGTCAGATGCAGGTGTGATTTGCAGGTTTTTTATAAAAGAGTGAAAAGTCTGCCAAGCACCGCATCACAATAATAAAGATGTAAATGTTTTTTTTGGGCCAAAATGCGATGCTAAATATTCTCTTATACCATTACTGTCATCAAATGTCAGTTTGAAGGCGGAGATCCTTATAGAATATAATTGCCGCCCCAAGCAAATATCACTTTTACCCGTACATGCTTTGCTTTCACCACCCAAAGATGAAATAGCTTTATCATCATACAGAGAATTACTTTTGATTGGAGTTCAACGGAGGTGAGATTTTATATATGATTTTTTATGGAGGTTTCTCAAGTGTGGCCAAACTGATAGTTTTCTCATTTTAGAATTAATAAAATAGGAAACAATTGTATTTTGTTGAAATGTGATGTTAAATATTCTTATATATCATTTTTCTCTATTTGCGTTTACAATGTTACACTGTACTGTTTGGTTTACAATTTTACTCTTTGTGTTAACATTCTTGTTGTTGAAACGTGATCTTGTGTGTGATATAATATTGATACAGTCAAAAGATATCTATATTGCATGTTTCCACTATGCTATATTATTGTAAAAACAGTTTACATAGTTATGTATATTGGCTAAGGGGTGGACCAGTAGACATAGGGGGGCTTCTGTCTTCCAAAATGTGCAATGAAAGTAGTTGTTTAAAAAACAACATCATAATGATATTCAAACACAAAAAGTGAAAAGAAATTGAATCAACCCACACACTATCATTTAAGCCCCCCCCCCCACTTTTTAAAAAGTCTACCCCTTATTTCTCAGATAAATACAATTCATTGGAAAACATGTGTACATGGATAGATACAGAAGCATAAATTGCAATGTTTACAATTCTTGTCCAACGTCAAATTGTGAGAATCACTCGACAAGAGTTATAAATACATAGAATTCAATTTCATGAAAAAATTAATTATTCTCAAGTTGCATTGTTACCAGTAGAAACATGAAACTGCATGTCAGATTGCAAGATAGCAAGTAAACTCATCATTCCATGTAATTAATTCTCTTGATTACAAAGCTATGAACCAGAAATAAACAAAACATTAAACAAATTGAAATAAAAAACAAACAAACAAACAGCGAATGTTCAGACATATTTCAAAAACATACGGTTGGGCGATACAGTATATAAACAGATATAAAGTCAGAAGAAATGTTAGAGATCTGCCCTCCCCCTTTTAAGCAATGAAACCATCACACAGCAGGGGGACAAATCAGTTTATCCTCTTCAAGTTTATTTATTGAAACTACAGCAAGAGTGGAGTCTATAAAAAGAATTCAGAGTATAAGTGGCCAGAACAACCTTCTCTTACAGATTCAGTTACAGTAAATTTAATTAGCAATCAATTCTGAAGATGTTTACCTTCTTGGAAGCTTGGACTCATTTCAATGGATAAGAAAAAATATGGCAAAAATGCGGAATGTTTAACAAACTGAACGTGATGATATGGGGTGGAGCAATATCAGCGTAGAGAGATGAGTGAGCTGTACGAGGAATCCAACTGGTGTCTGGAAAATTGTCACTGATATTTATGCTATCAATATTAAGAATGATCTAAACTTTCATTTCAGAATCAACAAAGTTTGATTTATTGTAAGATACTTTGGTGCGAGTTGTTGCAGGCATGGATATAATGTGTTTTAAGTTCACAGTGCAGCTAATGTAGGAACTGTGCACAGATACCAGATACTTAAAACAGATTATCTCAGGTTTAAGTGAAAAGTGCCATAAGTACACATAAAACAAGTCATTGACCTTTTAAGTTTGACCACATCCTGCAGTAAAATCACAGTATTCTGTATTGTTACTGGGAACATCACACGGGTGGTCAATATGACACCAGCATCATTGAATCATACTGTGTATGGCACAGGATAAGGAAGGGGTCGAAATGGGTGGTCAATATGACACCAATATCATTGAATCATACTGTGTATGGCACAGGATAAGGAAGGGGTCGAATAACAAACAAACAATCAATTTCCCTGTCCGGAACTCACTGCAAATATATGGGATTGTCAAAGGCAGGAATATATCCAGTAGCAATTTATTGTTAGCATTAGAGTACCCAGTATGCAGCCCCAGTCACAAAACAGTTAAGGAATAATTTAATAACAGTACTTCCTAACACCAAAATCAATAGAATTCACATATTCCATGAAAATAAAAGTAAAATTCCAAAAACAGCATATTATACACTAAGCATTGATTGATTTGATCCCTGTAATTCATTCATGCATATTTTGCAGTGTTCTCAGTCTTGAAAGTTTTTTCAATAACAAGCAGCCTATCGGCTGAGATAGCTTTGCTGTTAGCAATGCACATTACAATTAAAGAACAAAAGATATCATTAGAAAATGAACAATATGTATAGTATCAAAGCAATCAGACTTGCTGTTTTCAACAAGAATTCAAAAATATCACTTTTCACCAAAAATGACAAAAAAAATATTCATCAAAATTAGATAATTGAAGATATCATCATGAAATGAACAAAACTAAGAGAGGTCTACCCAAGGAACATATACACCAAGTATCAAAGCATTCAGGCT
Organism: Saccoglossus kowalevskii; assembly: GCF_978046115.1. Taxonomy (NCBI): domain Eukaryota; kingdom Metazoa; phylum Hemichordata; class Enteropneusta; family Harrimaniidae; genus Saccoglossus; species Saccoglossus kowalevskii. The sequence continues at coordinate 9,097,620 of NC_140650.1, read as the reverse complement.
TTCAAGTTTTCAAGAAGAAGTCAAAAAAGTACGGTAAAACATTGACATGGACAACGAACGCCAGACAATCACTCATATGATAAGCTCCGCTCGACAAAGTCAACAGCGGAGCTAATAAAAGTTCAATGATTATTTTATCTACTACTTACTGGTACATATAATTGTAAACTTTTAAACTTTCTTTGCCAGAAAACAATGTCTGAGAAAACTGGTATAGAACTTAACTAATTATTGATGCTGCAAAATGCCAGGCTTTTTTCCCGATTCACAAAAACTTGACTTTCATGAAATCAGTCTCTAGTAGTTATAGTTAATTTATCAGTGCTTGCAGTTGTGACAGTGCAGCAACTACACATTTCTGTCATGTGTTTAAAGGGGGATTGATCTAAATTATACACCAGTGAGCATATGTGCAATGCATTATGGGAAAGAAATTGAATATGACACTGCAAACACTGGAAATTATTTCAGAATATAAGAATTCATAGCAATACCGTATTACAAATTAATTTCTAATATAAGCACACTTACCATATTTGCTCTATTTGAAGCACATTTCCAGACGGCACATTAACCCAAAAGTGCATGCTGGGTCGTTTAAAATATTACTGCATACATTCATACCATATTTACTCTATTAATAGCATACATATGCTTACGTAAATTACAGAGGTAACTCTATGGCCAAAATAAGTAGTATTTCAATAATTCACTATACAACCAATTTTTGGTTTATATGGTCTTTTATTGGAGGTAAGCTTCTAATAGATCAAACACAATATACTGTAAAATACTTTATTTTAGCTGGATTTAATTTTCACTGAAAAGACTTTTTGTGTGCTTTTCATAGAATTTAATTTCACTGATTTTTGACAAGTTGGATGTAAAATATAGGAAAACAGGTATATTCACTGGATTTTATTTACACTGAACCACTCCTTCAGCGAAAATAGCGAAAATTAATTCCAAGCAAAAATAAAGCACTCTACAGTATACATATGATACAAGGTTAAAAGTAAAAACTCAGAATTCAAGACAGTCTTGAACTAGATTTCATGTCAAAAAACACCAAAAACCAATTGTCTATCTTGTATAGGATTCCCAGTGGTTGAAATGCAGGATAATGGAAGCAATAACTGGGAATTCAAGACTGTCTTGTTTACCCATGGGCATTGAGGTTTGGATTCCAGATAAGAAACCACACAGGTCTGGGTTAACCTGATATCATAGTACAACTACTATCCTTGTAACTTAACAGTATATTATTTCCAAGTTATATTCTATTCGATTCTGCTTTATTCTAAAATACTATAAAGCATTTAATTCTTCCTGCTAGTAATTTCACGGTTTAATCGCATTTGTCCTACTGTCACGAGGTCTTTGCAAACCTAATGACATTTTCTCCTACATTCACAAAAATCGTCTTTAATGAAGCGATAAAAGATAAAATGAAAAATGATAAAAGCCTGTACTAATGTTTGTGGTGCGCAGTCAGCACATCAAACTTAATTATTATTGTTGTAATCACTTTTACTGATTCTGTTGGATGAGATTTCCCATGAACTGTACTAAAATCTAAAGCCCATGTTGTACTTACAGAGGTCAGTGAACAGTTTTATGTAGATCTTTTCAATACAAGAACATGCATTTAATGTTAGCTATTTAAACAGGATTTTCAGGTGAGTGCATCGATCTGTTTTACATGTTTTTTTTTAAATTTATTCAATAGTTCATTAGAATGCTCCAATTTTACATTCTTTGAAATATATCTATTTAATTCAAGTTGCAGTATTGGATTACACCGAACCTTGTGCTACTGGATTGTAATGATCACTAAAGCACAAGTTCAACAATAACATCCTGAGGCAGTTTTGCACACATTAAACCCATAAAATATCCTATGTACTTTCCATGGGGTTTAATTAATGCATATACTAAGGAGACTATTGGGTAGTATTAATAGAGTGATACAACACAAATACTGGATAGCTAAACATATTATACACTAAGTAAGCTGATGAACATTAAAAAACAATTTTCGGTTATCTTGTGTTTGTCAAAGCATAATTCAAACCAACTGAGTGAACATTTATATACAGTCTCTTGATTTTTTTTGCTTGGATCATCATTAAAAACAATTTTCAGTCATCTTGCGTTTGTCAGAGGATAAGTTAAATTAATTGAGTGAACATTTATACGAGGTAACCTAGATTCTTTTAATGTTTACTTTAATTCCAACCAGTCAGTATTTCAATTTGTTTTGGATTTGTTTCCACTGTATGATTGATATGCAACAATTATAAACAGTTTTACTGGCTATTTTGGGAATAGGTCTTCGCAACTATTCAACTGCTAGTATATCTTCTTAACTGCATGTCTTTTTTAGTATATATTTCATTTATTTAGTGTTAACATTACCATCATGCTATGTACAGCGTAAAATTCTTGCAATGCTGTGTACACACAGAGATTCTAGGCTATACGGTCAAATATTTAATTACTGCGTCCCAGTACATGTATAATGTGACTTGTTTATTTGGATTATAATTCGATCAGACTATCTATCCCTTCACTTACAAGTTTTCAATATCAGTGAATGCCAGTTTAAAGCTTTTTTGTAACCCCCCCCCCCCCAAAAAAAAAAATTTGTCAAGCAGTCACAATGAATTTATAATTTTTTTTAGATTTAATTTGAAAACAAGGTACCCCTCTACCACCAACCCACCCACCCACAAGTAGTACTCTCTCTGATCCCCTCTGTTAAAGGCTTGACCATTATCAATTGGAGGGATGGTAGGCGGTATCTGTACAGAGAAAGTTTTGGAATATTCAGGGAAAATTACAAAAAAAAAAAAATTGACAGAAGAAAGTAAAAAGAACCACAGCACCAGCATCCTGAACAAAAAAAAGCACAACACTAAGTGAAGAAGGAAACAAATATTTTGAATAGTAGCACCCCTATGTTTATAATGGTCTATCCCTAAATGATTGCAGTGATTCAGAAAAGAAACATGAAATTTGGTTACATTGAAAATACCACTGGAGTTCATTACACAGGAAGTTGTATAGATTCATGATGGAATTCAGTTGCCACTGACAAACAGAATAATTAAATCCTATTCTAGTTTCTAGTTGCCAAAATTAAACAATTTACCAACGCTTCATTCATTCCACATATTTCTAAAACCCTTACACAGTGAACCAAAAATCGGTAACCAGTCCGGAAATCTTTGCCATATTATAGCGTCTCATCAATTTGTAATTTTGTGCATATGATGTGACAGAAGATTCCTACAATAACATAAGCTATACTGCTGTATTTGTTTGTTTTCATGCCCATCTTTACTGACATCAGTTGATATACCTAGGTTAATGATGTTTACATGCATTACTTTAATAGCTGAAGGCAAAGACCACATGCTGTAAGTATTGGACACCATTTGGAGCAATATTTCACAAAATTGGGATAAGTATGAAAACTAGAACTTGTGCATTTCTAAAGTGATATCTAATAAAGGTTCCCATTTGAAAGCTAGAATGGAGGAAATTATTTTTTGCAAATATTTTTATTCAGGATTTTACCAATACTTTTACATTTTACAGTCATCATAATTATTTTTCTTCATCTTCAACAAATTTTGTGTTTCCAAAATTCTCTAGCCCACTAAAATGGAGAATCCTGAAAATAATAATGTGTCCTTTTATCAGTGCCATGGGGATGCTGTTTCATTTTCTCACTTTTGCTATTAATTTAAACTATATATCTAGTTAAATCAGGATGTTCAAACCACAGAAACACCATTAAAGATTCTGCATCATGTTCTAGTTGCGGCTTTAAAAATACATTCAAAATTTACGATCAAGGAATCCATTTTCTTGAACATTGGCGTGGGGGAATTCGTGAAACTTTGAAAAGTGACTGAGACACATTCCTCAGACTGAATGGTCACAGTGACTTTTATGACATTTACTCTCAGCAAGCACCTACAGATTTTCAAATTGTGAATATCCTCCAGTGGTGAAAATTGACAGTTTTCAGTAATGAATTTTATTGCAACACACAGCTTGACCTTTTTATATAAATTAAAAATTGCATATCTTTTAATTTATCTCTGCATTCTGAACCACATACGCTTAGGATGGCCTAGATCGGCTCTCTACTGAAACTGTCAGTTTCATTTCACTAACAGTTTATCTTAACATAATGTCTGCAACATGCAGCAAACTGGAATACCAGCTTGGCCACATCGCATGAATGTAAACTTTAATGAACTTTAACCGAATTGCTCAGTAAACATACACCATGAAGAGTTCCACATGAACTCCGAAATAAATACACAAAATGATTTAAAAGCAGGGCTGGCGGCTGTGCATAAATGCCACATTTTAAAAGGATAATGGAGTATGTGAAACTTTGCACAGGAGAGTGCCTCAACTCTGTGGAGAATAGAGGATTTCAAAAGATCAATTACCCGTATTTAAAAGAAGCTAAAAGATGGAATGGCTTCACTAAAATACCTTTATATCTTAAATGAAAAGAACCACCTTGAAGGTAAAGTAAGAGTCATAGCAAAATAAGAATAATATAAAGACACTATTTACTGAAAAATATCTTTTGCATTTGTCGGGTTGAGGATGATCATACTCGGGATGGTGTGAAGCTGCATTTTAATGGGGATGGTTGGTTCTTGAGTATATAATAATCTCTTTAATCTTGTGAGCACCAAAAAGAGGACACCTGTCACCAAATAAACTATTATTTTTCCCATATTTTTTTCAAAGATTTTGATTTGGGATCACTAAATAGTGTTAAAAAATATTAAAATGTTTTTCTTTTTTAACATACCAATTTACAATTGATTCTTTGATAAGTACACTTCTTGGTATTAAAAATGTGTTTATTCAACCCTTTGAGTGCTATATTTTTTTCCCGCTCAAATTTGGGTAAATTTGTTCAGATTTTCTGTAATTTTCACTGAATTCAATCTTAATTTTGCACCAAACAATTAAAATTTGTCATTTCTACTAGTTTTTAATCCAAAAATTTGAAATGTTTGCAATATTTTATGTGAAAAAGAGCAAACTACAAATTTGGAGAGTATGCCAGGATGGTCAAGGATATGGTGTTGAAATAGTCTTGATCGTCTGCTCACAGCAAGTGGTATAAACTTTATGGAAATAAGTTATCTAAAGGCACATATCAATTTACATCAATGTGACATTATAGTATATATAATCAAAAAATATGCAATTAAAAAAAGACAATCTAAAAAAAGCTCAGAGTTAACAGAAATCTTAGTGGATTTGTTTCTGAGAGAGCTGTTGAAGACGCTTCTGCCATCAGCAGTTTGAACATAGAGATGCACTTGAAGTATACTTAAAACTGTCACTGCTAACACAGGGGGCAGAAAAATTAATTAAATTGAACAAAAAACATTTTTATTTTGAACTTCAAACATGTATTTTGGCATTTTTCAAATAAAAAAATGGCCACCGGAGCACCATATTTGTTCCTAACAAACCTGGTGCAACATTTTGCTTATTTTGTTTTTTTCAAATTTGTTGGAAAATTTTGGGACAAATGGACATTATTGTAATTGACTACAGCTCTAGATATATAAATATTTAAATAACTTTAGAAAAAATTATGAATTTAAATTTTGGACCCCCTCCATTGTTATTTTCTCTTTGTCATTCATTTAATGGAAACTTTCACCTAGTGAAATATCAACAAAGTGTAGCTTTTAAAATTCCCACATTTTTTACTACATGCAGTTAACCATGGTCATCCTAAAGACAGTAAAAAGATTTTATAGTGATTGGAGTTTTCATGCTTGGTTGAAATCTAACAACCCGGCTTGTATACATATGTCACCATAGTTGTACCACTGGGAGCTGTAAAACAAGAGTGACATGCAACCAAATCGGATGTTGTAGTGAAGCGAGGATGGTATCAATATAATGCCAACATCTCTCCCCAGCTGATTACAAAAAATGAACATCTGCTTCATGATGATGAGTAAGTGGATAGGCATGAGTTATTAACATACAATGTATTTTTGCATATTGATGAGAAAGCCCTGGAGGAGGGAATTAAAGCACCCAAAAGAAAGCATCCTCCATGACTGTGGCTTTAACTTCCCGCCATGATGATCTCAAATTACTGCCAATTCTCAAAGTTGGTGTCACAATCCAATCATACAATTATATATAAGTATATATAACAGTTGTAAAAACCAGAAAGAAAAAAAAACAATGTTTAAAAAGGTTCAATTACTGAAGTCAAGTTAGTCGTCAGTTATGAATCCAAGTTAGCTTGGTGAACAAATTCATAGTTAGTTGTACAAACAGGTGAGTTATACAGAATGTATGGATAAAAGAATCAGTGCATGTCGCTGGATTACAAGAGTGACTGAATTTTGCACTAACCTCACCTCTATGTAGAATCAATTGATACCATACGTTTAAAAGAGTTAAAATCTTAGCTTGCTTACAGGCTTTCAAAGTTAAATTATATCTGCCCAATGAGGGTGAGAAGACACACTTACAAACTCTTCTCAAATTTTAACAAAACTATGGAAAAAACATCAGCACGTTACATATGATAATAAAATTTTAATATTATGACATGTCATAAAGTTTCATCGATATTAAACTTGAAATTTAATTTTTCTTAAGTTGCTACCTTTTAGATGCTGGTCTAACCTCTTGAAAAGTGTAAGATTCCACTGGTCTTTTGACTGTGTGTTAGTATGCAGATTACTGGAGGCTGAAGTGTGTACATTGTGCTATATGACAAAGATAAAAATACACCAATCACCAACTTTTGTACTGTAAACAGACCAACTCATAAACCACCCAGCCATCTCCAGTAACTTGCAAGGAAATCTCAACTGCCCTTTACTTGGCCCTCTTGATTAAAAAACTGATTAAACCAGCTTAGAAGCAAAATGTGAGATGTTGTATATTTTCTATTGAAGTTAAATCTCTCAGGTTTTTGTGCATGTCATGAATGGCTAGATCATACAAAAGATGGTCATAAAAGAAAGACAGTTATACAAGCAAGTAACTGGAAAATGTCATTAGTTATCATGTAGCCCCACCCCATCTGTCTGTAATATACCTATTTACTAGTCATTACTTGACTGCTACCTCAGTAATGCACCAATGACAAGAAAATGTTTGCATTTCTCAACAGGAATGAATGAGAGATGTCTTGCACGCCATGCTAGAAAACTTTTGCTTGGCTTAAACACCGAGAGATGAGAGATGGGTGTCGTTTTAGGTTTGCACTCCGGAATTTAAAGCATGGGAGTGACAGAGGGTTTTGAGGGATGGGGGATGTCACATTTTCACTGGAGCTATTAATAATGGACATTTTCAGCATTTATTTATCTGTTGCCAGGAGCTACTTGAAAATTAATAATTGATGTGAGGGTGGGAAAAGATGCAGACATGTACACATCAATACTAGACAGCAAGTAAACAGAAAATTAAGAATCAGTAGATACGTTACAAAATCACCATCAAGATAAATATATTCAGGCAGGCGGGAAAAGAGATAGTTTCAGTTAGATAGGAGATTCATTGACATCACACAAATTTTTACTCTATGTTGTATCAACAATATTTGTAAATTCAGTATATTGAACTTTTTGCTGCATATCAGCGCCAGCTGTATCCCGCCCAATTCTCAATCGTCTGTAGTTTTAGATTATATGCATATGGTTTAATGGTAATTGTCTTATTAAGACTTCAATGAGCTGAGTTTGGTGTTGGTACTGAATCTCACAGCAAGTTTTTTAGATGCAAGGAATATGTGTTTATGTTATAGAACGATTAGGCTATCTGCGTGGGTGTTACAATTTTGTCGCAAAACACTTTGTTTTGTAAGACACATTCTTGCAAATTTTACAAGTCAGGGAGAAAGGTAATAGAAGTGAATATATCACCAGTTACTTTTAGACAGAGAGTCAGATGGGCTTTCGAGAAGTTTAGCAAATGCGATCATTTCTGACAGCCAGCATTCAATGATCCCTGGGATACTCAAGGTTAGGAGGCTGTAGAGATAGGCTCTCATGTTAAGAAAACTAATGCATGGATGAGATACCTCCACCTCGGAGGATCGGTCGTGGAACAATTTTACCAAACCAATAGATGGGTCATGGGAAGGATGAAACTGGGCTGACTATTTAAAATGGGTCGACCGACCTCAGATAAAAGACTTCATTGTAATGTGAATATTGAAAAGTGGAAGAAACACAGATGCAGTGATTTGGTCACACACTATCAGGCTCCTCCCTCCTCTCCTCTGAACATTGATGATGAAGGGAACCTGGATTTCCCACCATCCAGGGTTCAACCTTGATATCATTATAGACCAGTGTATAGCTCAGATTCACTAGTGTATTATTTGAATGCACCAAACCACATTATGTGATGATTACCAATCAAGACAATAATAGCACAACTATGTGTTAGCAATTGCAATCTCCTAACGCAATGCACCATTGTTCATCCTTTATGTGTTTTTTTTAAAAGCTGGTGTAGAATGGAGCATATATGTGGGAAAACTGTCTTTCAGCATCTATTGCGAGTACATCAGGAAATCTCTGTATAGAGTGCAACCCACACAAACAGAAAATATACATGCCACAGCTTCAAGGAAGACCATGGCAATTATAAAAGATAAGTCAATACACTTGATTAACAGTTAAGCAAACAGTATAGGATGATGATAATAAATTTATTGAATAAATAAATAAATCACTGGTTTACAGCTATGTGTAGCAGTAACAATCTCTCACCTGTTGAGCGTTGATGAGTACCCATCTTTCTCCTCAACAAAAACACGCGACTTGAATCCATTGCATTGCATCAGAATTTCACCAGAATTGGACTACAAGATACAATTTATTGAAAAAGATTTGTTACAAAAAGAAAATACTAGTAGTTTATATTAATGATGTCTGCTCAATTTAAATTTCTTGTGAAGGATGAAGGCAGTAAAGTAAAAATAATGTGACTTTTTTACCACTGACATGGGAATGGTACTTGAGAAGCCATAAGTCAAAACTATAAATTTTAAAATAATGATAGACGTATAATTTTGTATTCTCGATGGTTTGACAGCCCCTTATTAAAGCGCCCTCACAAGACAATTTATCTTCCATTCATACACACACTTCATGACGAAACATAAAAAGAAAAAGTGCTCTGGGTGATAAATTCCCATTGATGGCTTAAAGTTGACCCTGTTTACCCATTCAAATAAATGCAACACAACAAACATGTCTTAGATATGTATGATTTCCAGGGGCAGGAATTATGCACGATTGTGTACCTTGTCTGTACCCAATGAATGGTGACTTCAGTGGACACAACGGTCAGGGTATTCAGGCACCACATTCTATTAGCACTTACCATGGTTGCCATTCAATCAGTAAACACACCATGTAAAGATGACAGGAAGTGAGAACACAATACCTGACTACCTACTCTTTTGTTCTCTCTATATATCCTCCACCTTCTATTTAAAGTGAGATTTTAGCTCTGTGGTCAACGCATGCTCCCCATTCAACTTGTTTTGCAAAATAAAAACTAGTCTTTTACAAATATCCACAATTTGCGACTCCCCTAGTATGAAGATTTACGAGTCTTTCATCGCGGCACACGGCACAGCAGTGTCCACATGCTTACATTTCATTGGAAATTGTCTTTTATTTTCAATAGATAGTGCTTTATTCGGCCATCAGTTCCACGACCCGAAACCCACCTGCAATGAAAACAATACACATAGTTTTAAACTAAACACACATCATTAACATAACTGTTAATTAAATTTCTTTAATTAAACAGATTAACTGATTTTTAAATTCCTTTACACACAGTAGTACTTGACAGGATGAAGTCGTGGTGCATTCATATGTAGATTAATGCGGTGATTGAAAAATGTTTTCAAAAAGTAGTTCCAACGACTAACAGAGAGGTCAACCACCTTCTACACCCACATCATGTGTGGATCACTGGCGGTGAATGTACCGGATCAAAAACGAAAATGAAATTAGCATGAAATAATATACAGTGAATAATGGGGATTGAATCTTACTTGTACAGTAAATGAATGGCATTCACCACACAGACACGTCTTCGTGTAAATCTACTTTAGATTTGTGATTTATTGTAAAAACCATTATTTGGAGAATATATAAGTCCCAGTTCTGTTTTTAAAGCATTTAAAGAATTAATATGTTTATACTTTTTGACATTCACATGATCAGTATATAGCACACTGGCTAAGGTTATAAAACAAAAGATCAATTTCTCTTTTAGTCTCAGGTAACTTCTTAACGACAACTATACAAAAGAAAGGCAGCCATTTTTTCGTGCTGAAATGAAAACCCCATGATGTAAAGGCAGATTGGCATCACATTAAATTGACCAAGGCCACACGAGAGAGAAACGTGGTTGTATCATTAACGCTTATACAAGCACAGAACAATGCTATGATTGTCACCTTAAACTATTCAAAACTTAGTCTCTAGAATTACACTAAGTTTCAACACCACTAGAAGAAGATTGAATTGCTGTTGTTTTTTAAATTAAATTTCTAAGGCTTCGTACACAAGATGACCACAAACACAACACCACGCATGGCCACATATTTAATGTTCCATTCAAGGATTCTATTCTCTGTGGTTCCTTTCTCATCAATACATGCCATGGAGATCTGACTCCACATAACCAAATGCACCTATAATCTGTTTGATAGTCTATCCATGCATGTTTTGGGGAGGACAAGTCTCTTTACCGACAAACAGTACTTACGGTGTTGAAATGCTCACCGATGCAAGCACTAAAACAACACCTAAAGACTTTTCAATAATAACGTCCACAGACAGGATCAGTTTCACATGGTTGAAGCTAGAGTATTCTTGGACACCATCTCAAAAACAAACTTTTTCAGATGTTTACTAAATTTAAAGATTACAGATGTGTACCGGTCTGCCAATTTGTACACAGATGTTACTGGAAACAATGTCTTTGATACGCCACATCGATATTGGCAAACCAAACTGACAGATCAATTGAATATTTTAATTAAACAACCCAATTTCCAAGATGTCTGTTCCCTTTAAATTCAAACAACAAAGGTTTTAAATAATGTATTATTTCTTTGTACACGTAAACCAGTTATATTCAGGCAAAATAGGCCTATGGTACAACTGTATGCCACGGGGTTTGCTAACATATAAGTGGTAAATAAGACAACAGTTTTTAAAGTACATAGTAATGGTTGAATGCTGACAAAACACAGTTGCTTGTTAACTACAGAAAACCAAGCATAAACCAAGATCATCACATTAGAAAAGCTCTGACTTCAGCACCCACAATAAGTTTTAGCTTAGAAGCTAGAAAATTGATAACTGTAGTATTTGCTTTACTGTTGTCAGGAATGAGAAAACTAAAAAAAATGTTGTCATGTTCGTGAGAATAAAAAACCTAATTGTTGTATCCACAATCGAGCAGATCAGCTTTAGTGTGTTATTTGGATATACTTATTAAACAAACAAGAGGAAATAGCATTTTCAGGAATTACAGAGACAACAGCAACACAGTGAACCTAAGACTGAGATAAAAACCCCAAAATAATTATTTTGTACCTTATTACGTGATTCCATAGAACGTTAATAAGCGACTCGCCATAAATATCACACGAATTATTAAAGACAAGCAGCGAAAAGTACGGCAGGAAAAATACATGGTCATGAAACTACTATATCCTAGGACTGTGTAAGAATAATGACAGATTTCAAATTCAGAAAACTTTATAGGGTTTGTGTAAGCAAACGGACATGTTGAAACTTGCTTTGGAATCCATTAATATTTAACTACAATAGGAGCGTTAGGCATCTATCCTTATTTTTTACAAGGCCAGTTTAAACAACAATGGATGAACTCTTCAAGTGGCTGAATAAACTATTCAATCTTTACAATGTACATTATCACATGCACAATAACAGCCTTGATGATTCTGCATGTGTCAATGTACTGTAGAGGGCACTGTTTTTAAATACAAGTCCCTGGATATTACCGATAGCTGGAGAGCCTGCAAATCAAGGGTCTAGTAATTTTTAATCCATTGGGAGCAGCTGTACCAACAGAAGGCTGAATTTCATGGTTGCTTTGAATGTGTCTGATTTACATTTATACAACCAGATTTTGTTTTCACCAACAATTTTAGCGCAAATATTTGCAAGATTTTTGTAATTTTCTGTAATTTAAATTTTAAACATAACCAACAGATTACGATAAAGTGATTGTAGATATTGTTCAGAGATTTCAAAATTTTATAAAAATTGAAAAAAAAAAATATTTATTAAATATATAATACAAAATAACATATATATTGTGGAAGGTTACTTACTTCTTGGTATATTTTTCTTACAACTTATCAAATTTTGTTTCGATTAAATTGCAAGGACACTAGTGCAACTGGTGTGATTTGGTGGGTTTTATTTTTTGCTTATTTTACTGATAGCAAAATCAGCCAAAGTAAAGCCCAGTAAATATGTAAAGTTAAACATAGAATATACTGTGTCTTGCATAAACACTAGTAAATGTCCTGGAAACATCAAATCTGCTTAAATAAAACACTTCACATAAATAATTTTATTAATGCCATAAAACATATTCATTACTGACCTTCCTCTAACCACTCAATAGTTGTCAATAGCAGGGCTTCCACTAACCTCTCACTAGTTGCCAATGGCAGGGCTTCCAGTAACCCCTCACTAGTTGCCAATGACAGGGCTTCCACTAACCCCTCACTAGTTACCAATGGCAGGGCTTCCACTAACCCCTCACTAGTTGCCAATGACAGGGCTTCCACTAACCCCTCACTAGTTGCCAATAGCAGGGCTTCCACTAACCCCTCACTAGTTGCCAATGGCAGGGCTTCCACTAACCCCTCACTAGTTGCCAATGTCAGGGCTTCCACTAACACCTCACTAGTTGCCAATAGCAGGGCTTCCACTAACCCCTCACTAGTTACCAATGGCAGGGCTTCCACTAACCCCTCACTAGTTGCCAATGACAGGGCTTCCAGTAACCCTCTCACTAGTTGCCAATGACAGGGCTTCCACTAACCTCTCACTAGTTGCCAATGGCAGGGCTTCCACTAACCCCTCACTAGTTGCCAATGGCAGGGCTTCCACTAACCCCTCACTAGTTGCCAATGGCAGGGCTTCCACTAACCCTCTCACTAGTTGCCAATGACAGGGCTTCCACTAACCTCTCACTAGTTGCCAATGGCAGGGCTTCCACTAACCCCTCACTAGTTACCAATGACAGGGCTTCCACTAACCCCTCACTAGTTGCCAATGGCAGGGCTTCCACTAACCCCCCACTAGTTACCAATGGCAGGGCTTCCACTAACACCTCACTAGTTACCAATGACAGGGCTTCCACTAACCCCTCACTAGTTACCAATGGCAGGGCTTCCACTAACCCCTCACTAGTTACCAATGACAGGGCTTCCACTAACCCCTCACTAGTTGCCAATGGCAGGGCTTCCACTACCCCCCCACTAGTTACCAATGGCAGGGCTTCCACAAACCCCTCACTAGTTGCCAATGGCAGGGCTTCCACTAACCCTCTCACTAGTTGCCAATAGCAGGGCTTCCACTAACCCCTCACTAGTTGCCAATAGCAGGGCCTCCACTAACCCCTCACTAGTTGCCAATGACAGGGCTTCCAGTAACCCCTCACTAGTTACCAATGGCAGGGCTTTCACTAACCCCTCACTAGTTGCCAATGACAGGGCTTCCACTAACCCCTCACTAGTTGCCAATGGCAGGGCTTCCACTAACACCTCACTAGTTACCAATGGCAGGGCTTTCACTAACCCCTCACTAGTTGCCAATGACAGGGCTTCCACTAACCCCTCACTAGTTGCCAATGGCAGGGCTTCCACTAACCCCTCACTAGTTGCCAATGGCAGGGCTTCCACTAACCCTCTCACTAATTGCCAATGGCAGGGCTTTCACTAACCCCTCACTAGTTACCAATGGCAGGGCTTTCACTAACCCCTCACTAGTTGCCAATGACAGGGCTTCCACTAACCCCTCACTAGTTGCCAATGGCAGGGCTTCCACTAACCCCTCACTAGTTGCCAATGACAGGGCTTCCAGTAACCCCTCACTAGTTGCCAATGTCAGGGCTTCCACTAACCTCTCACTAGTTGCCAATGGCAGGGCTTCCACTAACACCTCACTAGTTGCCAATGGCAGGGCTTCCACTATCCCCTCACTAGTTGACAATGGCAGGGCTTCCACTAACCCCTCACTAGTTACCAATGGCAGGGCTTCCACTAACACCTCACTAGTTGCCAATGGCAGGGCTTCCACTAACCCCTCACTAGTTGCCAATGGCAGGGCTTCCACTAACACCTCACTAGTTGCCAATGGCAGGGCTTCCACTAACCCCTCACTAGTTGCCAATGGCAGGGCTTCCACTAACCCCTCACTAGTTGCCAATAGAAGGGCTTCCATTAACCCCCTCACCAGCCAATAATGAATTAATTTTAGATTTGGCTACCACAAATCGCATTTTTCACTAAAATTAAAAAAGAGGAATTTCAACCAAATATTCTTTAGAAGTAATTATTATTTATAAACATGTCAAAACCCAGTAGAAAATTAAATTAGACATCAGAAAAAAATGTTTTGTGGTAAATAACTGTTACATATAGAATAGTGGTATGCGAATCAGACAAATACTGTGATCTTCTATAATATTAGCATCATTTGCCAAGTGATGAAACAAATCGCGTAGTATTCTGCACCATGTCAAAAACTATATCACTATTAGCTGAAGCCCAGCTCACATAAACTAATATATAATGAAGAATCTGGTAAATAGGTGTGAAAAAGAAATCTTCTTTTAACAGAAGAGATGCACTTTTGATCACTAAATTTGTTTTGCAAAATGATGAAGTAACAAATTGAGTCTCAGATCTATGTCTGCTTTCAAATTACAAGCTCTGAAATATTTATATTCCTGACTTATAGTGGCTTTTTTTTACCTTTTATGCTGTTTTTGTGAAAACAAATGCAGACAATATAAATCCAGAATGCATTTTGCATCCCATGATACTATTGTGAACAATTTCAGCAAGCTATAACTTTGAAATTTTGAGTACGCACAATGAAATGTTTTTTTACAAGAGATTCTCCATTGCATCAGCAGTTAAATAAACAATATTCCATAATATATGTGTGTGTTTTCTCCTGTAAGCTTTCAGAAGATGTACAAATAGGTTGAGTAATGAATAGACACTGGTTTTATACATGTACAAGATTTCTCTGAATGGTACCTCAACATGCCACAGGACTTAGATGTGTATATGGAAATAATCCCTTTTTTAAAAGGCATGTCATTTTAGAAAAATATTTCAGCAAGATTTTACTTAGTGAAAACCATCCAGTTTTGTATTGGTGAATTAACTCTAGTTTGTTTTGTAATCCTTTTTGTGGAGGATGCCTGGTGGTTGACTGCAAGATGTGCTATGCGTAAAGTAGGGTATTTGAGGCTGTGTGTAAGTACTGGTTTGAATTATGCATGCAGAACAGATTTACTTTCATTAACATTGTTTGTCCTTCTGTTGTTTGTATTTGTGTTATTCACTTATACTAGATGTGAGAACTCATCTATACCTTCCCAGTATTACCATTACCAGCATGCTTGAATCAGGCTTTTTTGAATATTGCAATGAGTGACTCTTTTCAACTTTTGAAAATTGTGGGCACCACACTCTAAATGTCAACGAGATTTGTTTTTTTATTTTTTCACATTATCATTTATGGATAGCATATTTGACTAACTCAAATGTTGGTGTCTTTAACATATCAACTCTGATGCTGTTTTTGCCCCATTCATTCAGTGGAGGCTTTCAGCAAGCAATGCGTTTAACTATGAGTGACAGTTGTAATTATTTCAAAAAGGCTGGAGTATGTTATCACAGCGTAGCCACCCGCTATAGACTAACATCACCGTGTGAAAAGAGAAGAAAACATTACTGAAGTTATTTATTAACATAATGTGTTTTTTAACATGCATACCATACATGTAGTGAGCATTTCTAAAATAAACATAGACCCACCTTTTGTGTACACACAAGTCTGTTGGCAGGCGTCTTACAGTATAGTGTTATTTCAAGTCAAATATAGCAAAGTATCTTGATTACTGCTTTAAACACCCTAAATTACTGCAAAGGTTAAACAGCTTGTTGGGTGAAGTACATGCACTGAATGTTAACAGAATTTTGCACCAAATGAGCATTTTAACAGTTTCCATTCTCCAGTTTCTCACTTTAATAATTTTTTCTCCCATATGTTATAAAGTATATTGAAATAACTACACGCTATTTTTGTGTGTTTTACACAATGCATGAGTTCACATAATCTTAATTTAGCTGAAGTGCCAACAATCTCATATTGAGAAATAGACTTTCTTTCAAATTAGCGACATCTCGAATTAGCGAAGTTACAGTTTGGCTAAATTACTGGTAGCTAAAATACCATACTAGCTAAAAAGACACGTTTTACAGTAGACCTATACACATTTGTCTTCAAGGGTATCTTAGATTCATAATAACTATCTAGTAAAATTGAAATCAAGTATAGAGAAACAACTGTAAACAGACTTAAATTTGGAGGACGAATTATATGGGTTAGGGAAAATCATGAAATATTATAGCAGGATTTTACTCCGAGCGTCTTAACCTTTTCACCACCAGTTCCCTCTTTTCATCACAAATTCACAAAATAGTTCTGTTTATAGTCTGCACTTTCCTTCAGAAGATTGGGACAAAAATAGCCAAATGTTTTGAGTAAAACTGAAAATTGACTCAAATTTTGTCTGTTAGCTTCAAAATTAGGGTTTATTTCCAGAAATATTGAAGAACACAAGTAAAAAAAACATGCAAACAAATTTTGGCTGAGAAAGTCTTGTGGTGAAAAGATTAAAACAAAGGTGACTTTTCATGAAATTGTGTTGTTACAAACACTCCTTATTAAATAGTGAGTTCACAGCATTACACTGAATTATTTTTATCCACATGTTTTGAAAAGTAAATGTTACTTGTAGTAAATTTAAAACAACAGAACACATGTATTTATTATATTTCTTAGACATTGACATTTCAATGTTTATTTACTTTATGGAGTTCATGCAGAATTTTGAATAAATGACTGTTATTCTAATCTCATATATCAATTTGATTCCTAGTATAACATTACGCAAACCAAGTCATGATCAATATCTTTGAAGTGATAAATATTTGTCTAACCGACAGAAAAAGACAGAAAAACGGTTCAAAGTTTCTCATAAGATGTTGTACTTGTGGACGACCACAGTTTTTGAACAACTTGACGTAATGCTCAGAACTATATTGTTCCCTGTGATTTAATCCAATGTGACAACTAGAAAGATGAAAACTAGGAATTGTCACTTGGGGATCACCACATTTCAATTTTCTTGAAATAATAATACAATAGTTTCTTTCAGTTTGAAATGTAAACACTAGGGGGGGGGGGGGGCTTAACATTACCCAATAAGAACATTGGTGTATGTGTATTTAGAGAGTACAGGTATGTAGAAATCCTAAAGTTTTTTTTTTCATGGAAAAAGCTCATTTCCCATGTGAATTTACCTTTACTTATCAGAGACAACTAAATACTTGTGGAGCACTGATCTTATTTGAAACAGCGCCCTCTGTGTAGCAGTTGAAACATGAGCTAGGGGTAGTGTTGGGACTGGTTTGGTGAGGGGGGGGTTCTTTCAAATATCTTTAAAACGGTATATGAAAGACAAATATAAATACACAAAATTACCCATTTTAGTATTTTCTACATTCTAGCACAGGCCCAAAAAAGGATGAATCCAAACTATACAATTTGTATGTAATGAGTGATTAAAATGTGATAATAATCTGAATAATGTTCTGAGATGTATTAAGAGATATTATGTTCAACACAGAAATTAGGTAAACTGGTCCACCTGAGCTAGCTATACCCATATGGCTACCTGCAAACAGATGTAGTCTATACTGTAACATAAACAGCTGGTAGCAATTCTCAATGGAGGATGAGAATTCAAAACAAACAAATCCAAATCAACAAACTCCATCCTGAATCTATCCATTTGTAGCATATTATGCGGTATTCTTTAAGCCCATTAGAAGGTTTCACCAGGAGAATATGGTTGAATCTTTATAATGTCTGGTATGGTGACTCTATTTTTGTTTAAAGGCAATGGTACAGAATGACAAGGATGATGGGATTTTTTACATACATTAAGGACAGTCGGCATATACAATGCATATAATTGACAGTTTGACATAACTAAAACCATTTATCAAATTAATATACCCCCCGGTAGATTTTTTTAAATACTGTAAAACCATTTATTTTCATTAACATTTAATTTTACTATTTTGATGTTTTGAGCTTATTTACTGTGTTTTAATTTTATGAATTTGCCAAGAAACAATGAGTTTTATTGTTATTTTACATGTTCACGTAGAATTAATTTAGCAGGTTTTACTTATCAGCAAAAATAGCAAAATTAAAACCCAGTGAATAATTAATGTATTTACAGTGGCATTAAAACTTTCCAATATGAAAATATGTTCCATGTATGCTAAGACAAAAAAAATAGATCTGTTCCAGGTACAAAGTTTCTTAAAAAAAACGTTTCAGTGATGTATTTTTTTTTATAAATGAAATATTTAACTCTTTGAGTGCTAAAGTAAACTTCAGGCACCATTCACAAACTAGTTGCATTTATAGTCTGCTCTTTCCTATTTGAAATGTTTTTTGATTAAAAACTAGAAGCAACACCACATTTTGTCTGTTTGGTTCAAAATTGAGATTGAATTCAGTGAGAATTACAGAAAATATGATCAAATTTATTAAAATTAAGCGGGAAACAAACTTTATGCTCAAAAGGTTTTGAAAGTCATTCGCATGAATGAACATGACATAGTGCCACCAATGGCAGGCACATTCCCTTCCATTTTTCAAATAAATAACAACTTCTAAGTACAGCATTTCAAACTGATGCATGTACCACACACTATACCATATTTAGTCTATTAGTAGTGCATGAGATTATGTAAATAGAGTCTGTGGTCAAAATAAAAGATAATTTGATAATCCAGTTAACAATTTATGCAATTTAATTTACGTGTGCTTCTATTGAAGATGCTTTTAATAAAATAAATATGGTATTTTTCTTAACATAACCTTAACACTGTGGGTTCCGCATAGTTGTATTTTTAGGGAATGCTCACCAGTCAGTTGCTTAATATCTCCTTTTGAAATCTGTTGTTCAAACACCATTTGATTTGAACTCAGGGCATACCTATTTAGGATCTACCAGAGTTAACCCATAAAAGATGGTTACTGGTACTCCATATTTTGCACTTGATATCGTTGTTTACTTTGAAATAAAAATATTGTCTGACACCATTTTGAAGAGACTGAAGCATGTTGTCAATTAGGTGTAGAATTCCAAGTCAATGTGGCAAAAGGCAAAAACCTCATATTAAAGTACTCAAGCCAATAAAAAACTGGGCCTAAATGTTAAGCTAATCACTGTGACTTCACTGTAAAATTTCACAAATATTTAATATTAATTTATTATTACTGTAAAATACTTTTTTTTTTAGCTGGAATTAATTTTCGCTGATAAGACTTTTTGGATGTTTTGTATGGAATTTATTTTCACTGATTGTTGACGAGTTGAATGTAAAATATAGGAAAAAAGGTATATTCGCTGGATTTTATTTTAAATGAATCATATTTTACAGTATGCAGTTCAACAGCCACACCCAATTACAGATCTGGGATGAGGTTGGTGTTTTGCAATGAGAATGGTGCTTTGCAATAATCAGGTACTAGTTGCAACATAGATACTGTGTTTTTTTGTGTGCACTGAGAGCAAGAACAGCACATGTAACCAACAGCTTTATGCCTCCTCTGAATGTAGGGCATTATGCCAACTGTGAGTTTGGCAAGAGAGTAGAATGTACTGTTTTCACTGATTGTGCAGCTGACCACCAAAGTCAAACTCACCATCTTCCTGACGTTGGGTGGGACACAATAACCATGCATCACCTAAAGCTACAAATTTAAAGATTTTCCCCAAAATATGAAATAACAATTAAAGGGCGGTAGTCGTCGGACTGCGTCTTGTTCAATATGGGACTCATAGCGATGTATACAACGCGTGTAAAATACATTGTTTATTTACATGAAATTATAACACGCGCTGCGCAACAACCACCGTGCTTTAAACATGAAAAATAAAGTCAGTTTTGATTTAAATAAAAATCTGAATGACAGACATTTCATATCCTAAAGCATCTGCTAATTCACTCTTTATACAAACATAAATAGGTCCCTCATATTAGTGTGTTGACATTAGCTAGAAACATAATTTCAACGACTCAGGAGAAATTCATAGTCACCAAAGACTAATAAATCGTGCAGGAATCATCAACATGTGAGTACAGTAGAGTTTTTAATTTCTATTGCATTTGGCTATTATTATTTGATTACTTTGAACTCTCCGGGAGCACATGGCCGGATACATCACAGGGGAGAAATTAAATCCCAGGCTATGTACATATATGTAAACTACATTTTGATAGCTCGGGTTATTATTCTGAGTTCATACTAAATATAGAAAGATTTGCAAAAAACACAGCTATAATGACATGGCATGGCATGGGTAAAATCTTTAGAATGTTACACTATTGGGTTATAAAGTGAGAACACTCAATTGCTGCTTATTGCAACTACTGGGTAGTTGCAAGAACACCCAAGTGGAAGAAGCTTATTCAGATAGCGCCCTCTAGTGGTGTTAATTTGAATTGTTTATATCTCTTATTTACTTTGTGTCCTTAGACAATAAACTTGTAATAACAGTTTGGTGAAGTTGGCTTTTAGTTTATGTATCAGGCATGATAAACTATCAAGTTTGTAAACTGTTTGAGCTCTACTGGGAAAAATTTATGTTTGAAAAACTTTTATGTCATACAAAATAAGACCTTAATTTACTTCTAGAGACTTGTTAGAAAGATCCAGTAAATTTAACAAGTATATTGAATCAAGGTCTGATTACGTAATTTAAATTTTTAGGTTTGTTCGAGCCAATCAATTTAATAGTCATCATGGTTTCTGTGATCTGACTATCACTGTGCCAGTGCAGACATAAGAGTGAGGGGTATACTGCAAAATACTTTATTTTAGCTGGAATAAATTTTCGCTGAAAAGACTTTTTGGGTGTTTTGTATGTAATTTATTAATATTCACTGATTTTTGATGACTTGAATGTAAAATATAGGGAAAAAGGTATATTTGCTGGATTATATTGATTCAACGAAAATAACGAAATTAGTATTACATTTATCATATACCTTGTATTGCCCGGCCTCGTAACACTATGGGAAGTGCGCCCTCATACCAGTGCAATCATTTCCCATATCACGCCTGGCCCAGCATGTTCTGTTTTCATCAATCAAAAAATAACGCGTCATTCTATATTACACCTTTTGTTTAAAGTCACACCATGGTGAAACTGTAATTACATATACGGTATATGATAAACCATTTATGGACTGGATACGGCTTTTGCAAAAGCCAAATCCAGTTCATTAAAAATTATTGGTCACCATCTGTCCATCCAAATATAGCCATGGTATCCTTCTCTATGACAAAAACAAGTAAATGCTCAGCAATATGATGGCCAAATGAACCATAATCACATATATATGACCAAAAACATGATATATCTGTAAAGTATATCAATTAAACTTATAATATGATAGTGTTGAAATTCGAGCATACAGGAAATCAAATCAGGATTTTGTGGCATCTCTGAAAGCAAAGTCACTAACACTCCAAAACCCAGCTGAAATGTTCACGACTACAAAACTTCATGATTTTTATTGAGAAGTTGGCAATTTTTTGGGTTTGCGAAAGTGGTTAACAGTGCATTGGTTGTATTGGAATTAGCAGTTGATGACTAAATGTAAATATCACCCACTCTAACAATGCTGTGGGTGCTGAACTGTCATGCATGTAAGCATATTGTAAGCTTTGCTTTATAACATCAAATGTGTGCTTTGCCATGAGACAGAGATATAGCGCCCTCACAGTTTTATCTAGTCATTTCTTCCTTTTAGATTGTCTCCTATAAAAAAGGCATGTATGTAACCAAAGTATTTCAGAAAAAGAAATGAAAGATGTTTACCATTGGCACTTCTTCTTCCTTGTGAGTACGGCCTTGCCTTCATCAATGAAAGCCCATAACAAAACCAATAGAGCGTTCGTCATTATTATATCACGTACATCTAGAGTAATGAGGAAAGATATAAATTCAGATCAGAATAATTTAAGACTAACAGCTCAAAGAAGAATTCAAAAACATCATTTTCTACCAGAAGTATTTGCCCAAAAAATGGAAATCTGCATTAAAACGGCGTATGTCGCCAAAGGAGACGAGCCCTATTTGCGAAAACTATAAGCGATATAGCAAATTCCAATGTAATGACTACTACAATGTTTTAAGAAATTCAAAATTTGAGAAGACCACTGCATTAAGCACCTTTGCTAGTAAACAATATACAGATGATGTTGACTAGCAGGAAGCCTGGAAACAAATTAAACAGATAACAATCAACGAAAAAATGCGTGGATTTTAGTATAAAATTTTGCATCGAATTCTCGCGACAAATGTTTTTCTATACAAAAATAAGAAAATTGACGATGACAAATGCAAAAACTGTGACCTAAAAGAAGATTTAGAACACTTGCTGTAGGAATGTGAAGAAAGCCAGTTATTCTGGAAAAAATTTAAAATATTTTGGATAAATATATGTGCTGAAAATATCAATATTTGTAAAAAAGAGGTAATCTTTAATTTTGGTGGTGAAAGTAACTTTCAAGCCCTGTGGAAGCACTTAATTTTACTTGGGAAAGACAAATTATATATTGCGAGATTCAATAATTCTAAACCGAACTTAAACTTATTCATTGAAAGAGTAAAACAAACCTTTAACCTAGAAAAATTGATCGCAGAACAATATGACAAACACGAAATATTTGTTAACAAGTGGGAAAATATAATGAAATACCTAGAAAAATAAAAATACTGTAAATATATATATATATATATATAACATGAGCGACTTTGACCTTGTTTTTTGTGTTTTTATATTTGTATTATGATCAACTGTTTGTGTTCATTTTTTTGTGTATTTGTATTTAAAAAAAATAGTTAACCCTTATTCTGTTAGTTAACTATTATGCCAAACTGCAATATACGAATAATTAAAATATGTGCATTGTATTTATTACATCACATTTTAATATACGAATAATTAAAATATGTGCATTGTATTTATTACATCACATTTTAATATACGATTAATTAAAATCTGTGGACTGTATATTACATCACACTTTAATATACGATTAATTAAAATCTGTGCATTGTATTTATTACATCACATTTTAATATACGATTAATTAAAATCTGTGGACTGTATATTACATCACACTTCAATATATGATTAATTAAAATCTGTACATTGTATTTATTACATCACACTTCAATATACGATTAATTAAAATCTGTGCATTGTATTTATTACATCACACTTCAATATACGATTAATTAAAATCTGTACATTGTATTTATTACATCACACTTCAATATACGATTAATTAAAATCTGTACATTGTATTTATTACATCACACTTCAATATACGATTAATTAAAATCTGTGCATTGTATTTATTACATCACACTTCAATATACGATTAATTAAAATCTGTGCATTGTATTTATTACATCACATTTTAATATACGATTAATTAAAATCTGTGCATTGTATTTATTACATCACATTTTAGAATACGATTAAAAAAAAAAATAAAAACATATCAAAGCAATTCAAAATATTTGCCAAAAATAGAGAATTGAAAATATCGTCTCACAGATGTCTACCCAATGTACATACAAATCAAATATCAAAGCAATTGAGCTAGTAGTTTTCAAGAGGAAGTTGAAAATGCAATTGTTGACAAATGATGGACAATCACCCATATGAACAGCTATGCTCTGTCATCTACAATGACAGCACAACTAAAAAATTTTCACATGGGTATTACCGGTACTAGTGTTCTCTGTTTATATACAATTGTCAGGACTACTGGATATAACATACATGTATAAACTCACTTTTAAATATTATACACAATTCCGAGCATAAATGTTTTACCAAATAGTGGATTTTATGGATTTGTTAGCTTCAGCACTGTTTCATTAGTGTTGAATGGTGAAAAATTTTGGAGAGATCTTTGTTTCTAAGGAAACAAACCTTGAGTAATGTATACCCTACCAATGACTATGTGCTGGTGACCTACTCTCCACTAGACTGGCGTACCAGTTGGGATGATTGGTTTTTAACAGGTTAACCATTAAAAACTGAGATGGTAAAAAAAACTCCAATCCAAACGATCTAGACAGATACTTTTTACATCACTCTCATCTCATTATAAGATGCATTTCACGAATGGTTATTTTGTGTGTACACTTAGACTGGCGCAGTCGGGGCGATTAATTTATTTTTGTAGTTCAAATAAAATACAAAAATTCGCGAAATGGAGGTGTTAGCGCGAAATCCCCTGTAACTGTGAAATCACCCCGACTGGTTTATTCTGCATGGCCCTCTATCGACACTGCAGGAACCCGTCGATTTATCAATGGGTAATTATGTTAATGATGTTCTAATTGACAATCATCTAAGCCAATCACAACGTCTCTTCAACTGATCTCTGACCGAGAAGACGTTGGCTGGTTGTAGCAGCCGATTTTTTTTAATTTTACGACTAGTACAAGTTACTTTTTTACAAATTGTGATGAATTAGAAACAACGACTACGACAAACTCAAATTTCAACGTGCCGCCATGTTATTTCAGCAGTGTGACTTTTACCATGTTCACCTCATTTGGCACGTGTTTCCGCGCCCACCTGTGGGCATTCATGAATATTTAATAGCAATGAATTTCCTGCAGAATAAACCAGTCGGGCGATTTCGCGCTAACACCTCCATTTCGATTATTTTTATTTAAACTACAAAAACAAATTAATCGCCCGACTGCACCAGTCTAGTGTACACTCCCAATCCACAATCATATCACGTAATTTATTATGAAAAAGGTTATTACTTTAATAATTACATCTCTCCAATATGGAAGGCTGATATTCTTTAAAATATTTATGTGCAAGAATTTTCTTTTATACATAAGACATGATTGTATTCGTAAAATCTTTATTTGTATTCTTGAAATTCATTTGTATATCAAAGCAATCGGGCTGGTACTTCTCAAGAAGAAGTAGAAAATAACTATTATCGCCTTTTGAATTCTTGTAATCGCCATTTGTATTCAAAATTTGCATTTGTATTCTTAATATCTCTGTTTGTAAGTGAACTTAGAGGGCGCTATATTGATGAAGCTGTATTTGTATGTCTTCATTTTACTCTCATTCCATTGAATAAATTCCATTACACTTCATTCATTCAATAATGGTAGATGAGCCAGAGATGCGGAAGCTTTATTTACAGACGTGGACAGAAAACAAATGTTACATTGCACGTTATACCAGGGTGGGTTTTTACTAGTTGTGATCTCCCTGTTATTTTATGTCCGCCACCTAGGAAAAACCAGAGGTTGAAACCCTATACTTTATAATGTGAGAAATTCTCTGGAAACCTGTGTCCGAAAGCAATGCAGTACATGGTACAGGGACAGTGTCGGACTACACTGTTATCACATAAGGGCGAAACTAAATGAACTTTTAAATATTTGAGGTAATTGAACTTGAACGTCTGTGAGGTGCTGAGTTGCTGACGAGACGGACTTCCTACAGCTTCCCGCTATCTGATTGCCCCACCCATCTCATCAATTACTGTCACCATAACATTGAACATTTTCCCCCTATACTATCAAAGGAAAAGATATTTATAACACTTATATTTATATTCGTAAACCTCTATTGAGTGAGTGGTGAATTGTCTGCAGATATCAGTGTTATTATTTTGTTTCAGAGCCAGCTGGCATGTGTGTCCTGGAATGTAGAAAGAATGCGAAAGCTGCAAAACCAGAATTTTCATCCATTTACATAAATCTAAATCTACTTTCTTCAGTTATTTTCCAATATGAACAGCTTTGATGACAGTAGAGTGAAACATAGTGTAACTATTTCAACCTTGCCCATTGAGAATGGACATCAAATACTGTAAAAGGGCTTAATTATTCACTGCCTTTTATTTGGCTTATTTTGCTGACTGCAAGATGTGCTAAATTAAAACCCAGTGAATATGTAAAATTTAGCATAGAACACATTATCTAAATGATAAAACTGTGAATTTAAAACCCACTGAATATGCCTGAAATGGTAAATCAGCGAAATTTAAACCCATTGAAAATTAGTCATTTTACAGTAAGAAATAAGAAATCAGGATGGATACTAGACTGTATTCATCACACTGGTGATTATCTAACTGGGATGACATAAATTGAATAAACACTTTGGTATGTATAAATATTTGTATGATAACATTTTGTATATTTTTAGTATACAATCTCAAGGTTTCTTAGAGAATAATATAACATGAATTGGATAAAAGTAGAAAAACAGTGCAGCAATTTATCTCTTGGTGGAGAAAAATATATGCCAGAATTTATGGCGAGAAAAAAAAAAAACTTTTAGCGAGTGAAAATGGCTTAGGGTATACTACATGAAAACAACATATCCAGTTACTGCATTATCTAATAACAGATCTAGTATACTAGTGCTGTCTGGTTCTCATGTTATTTTTTCCCTGATTTGCAGGAATCTGAAAAACTTGTTTGTCAACTTTTTATTTTCAAATTGTATTCAAGATGGCTGCTTCATGTAGTAAATAACGGTAGATTAATCCAATGCTCTCTTCAAATGGAAATCACAAGTATGAGGTTTGACCTGGGCACGACTAGCACTGATTACCGCCGGTGACTCCTTCGATACCTTCCAATCACATGAAAATTACCCAATTAAAGCTTGGAAATGTGTCAGTTCGTACTCGTTGATCTGCGCAACAGTCAAAGTCACCATCTTTCTTTATATGAGACTCATATATCTTGTACATGCGCGCTTTAATCACATTTATTTGATTATCACTTGTACGCCAGCTGACAACGACGACATGTAAATTTCCCTTCATTAACATTATGGGCAAGCTAATAAATGAGGTTGTTACTAATTTACATAAATTCCGCCCTATATCATATGCATCTCATGAATATTCAATAGCATCATGTGTGTGCATCATCAATCTGTGTGCATCATCAATCTGTGTGCATCATCAATCTGTGTGCATCATCAATCTGCAATCAAAACAACCAAATTTATAAGAGGTTGTATAATCGTTCCAATCAACTCTCCACTAATGTTAGAGTTGCTGCTAATATATTGTTCATTAACTTTGTAAATTTATCATGAAGAATGGTATGGTTGCTGTTGATATAGCAAATAGGGAAAATGTAAAAAGTGTCATTTTTTTTAGAAAATCGGCATAATCAGATTCAATCGTGTGCAATATTTGTCAACAAATCAATGTCACCTATTAATCTATTAGACATAGTGACATAAGCAACCTCACTGGAGAGCCCACCTGTTGTATCTTTACCATGCGTTTCTTGTACTTTTATTCATTGAGTTAGTGTTACATAATCACGTGTCATGACCATGACCTTATTAGCTCATCACATAACACCATGTATGTTGTCATGAGCTGATCACGTGTTACGCAATAAAAAGTGGCACTTCACCGCTAACCTACGACCCGTTAACTTGTGTGTGTGTGTCTCCCTCTTTATTCTGATACGTGAATTTTTCACGCAATTAAGTTTACTTTGTAGCAATGAAATCAAAACAGTTTCATCTATCTACCCATGTGGTTGTGCTCATATACAGAATCGTATGAGTCATGCATAATGCCACGGCTGTAACTGACCCACCAGGATCAAGTGATAACCAATCGATATATTTGGCCCGGAATTTTTTTCATTTACAAATTTGCAAAATCATCTGAAATAAATATTAACAGTACACTTAAAACATGGGACATCATATACTACCAGTTATAATTAATATTGCTAAATCTAAAATGTCACACTAACTTGGGGAGTGAAATATATAACCATATATGGCACCTCCCCTGGTGAGTGACCAACAGAATGTTAATCAAGAACTCAGGCTTAACCTCATGCCTGTGGATTAAAAAAATTAGGTAATACTCCACTAAAACTGTGAATGTGATG
Organism: Saccoglossus kowalevskii; assembly: GCF_978046115.1. NCBI lineage: Eukaryota > Metazoa > Hemichordata > Enteropneusta > Harrimaniidae > Saccoglossus > Saccoglossus kowalevskii. The sequence goes on along the minus strand of NC_140650.1, from coordinate 9,069,180 downwards.
ATTGCATTAAAAGATTTATATCAAACTCACAGGCACATTAGCCATTATATATTACTAGTAACAGTGTCAGCAGAGCTGAGTGCACCATGCACCAAAGTCTTAGCCTAGAAACCATAATATGTTACACGGATTAGTTCCCTCTCTACAATATGATCTGGACTTGCTTCATTTCAACTCCACAGACAGTGGATGACGATAACGTTCATTGGCTAACAAGTATTGCACACTGTTAATATGAACACTGAAGAGAGAGAAATATGCATCGTCTTTATTATAATACTATTAAAGTTTTACTTTTATTTAGTTAGTTTTATTATTTTAGTCTTGTTATTTGTTATTTTTACCATACTAAACCCCCTGATGGTAACGGTTGTGTAATAAAGTTATTATTATAATTTTTAGCGGATTTGATATTGCAAGAATATTCATTTAATTTTTAAATTCATTGGTTTGTGAAGGAGGCAGCGTATTGTATTGTTAAGATATGGCATATTCACTAGTTTTAATGTAGTACATCTAGCTATCAGTGAAATAAGTGAAAACAAAACACAACTAATAAATCATCAGGCTGTGTGTATAGCACTGATCAGGAAGCTGCACTGATATAGTGTTGCGTCACTTCCCTGGCCGGTTTTCCCGTCGTAATGACGTAATACTATCAACTAGAGGCAAATAAACAACATATATGTGTGATTATGCTATGATTGTTTTACAATTTTGTTTTTGTTTTAATTTCCTCTGCCGAACTTGACATTGTACGTGATTAACATAACTAACAATATCTTGTATCGGTAATTTATCATCAAAATATGATAAATTAGAAGTCATCCTACAAGAAAAGTTCACGTATTTGGAAATTTAGTAAACCATTCATGAATTTTGGAAAAAAACATCTAATCACATACCGATCAGCTGAGCGCGTAGCTCAAGTTCGCAGTTCCAAATAAATTACGCATGCGCAGTGACATGTCTTTTTCCGACGCGTTAAATAACGTAATATGAATAGAACACTCCGCCAAAACAAAAGCCGTGAAAGTCAGACGCTTTTGTAAGACATCCCGGATACTTTTAATTATCTGTATTCCCGAGAATATCACACTGTATTTATACTTTTTTGCCCATTTATTTGTTATTTGCGATTCTCTGAGCTGCGGGTTTATTTTACTGTATATATTTCTGGCTTAGGTTTATTTGAGTTAACCGTCAGGTCTGAATTTGTAAACAGTGCGAACAACGATTTTGGGAACCTGCCGGACCTGAACAACAGCTGACGACACAATACGACAAAGACCCGAGAAACGGACCGCGCACAAAGATACTGTAGTAATACTAAACTTACATAATTTTGAGGTAGGTTAATATATTCTGGTATCGAATTCATGTAATCATACAGAATAATATTTTATGATGATCGCCCAATAATATGTGGTGTCGTCTGTTTTTTGTAGTTTCACAATACTTATGAAATACATAATTCTGGGACTGTAATTCAATAAGGCCGGTTGAACCATGTCCCAGTATTTTTCGTATTCGTCTCGCAAAATAATTCAAATATTCCTATATAATGTTTTGATCATGATTTTCTTTGGGGTAAAAAAGTTGTAGTTGTGTACGTGCGCACTTTAAACCGTATGTTGACGCCTTAAAAACATCACCAGGCCGGACCCCAAATTTACGCCATGTCACCATTACAGTGACACTACAACAATATCAACATATTTACAAGGCATTGGACCAGTTTGTTCAACCATGGAGCTAAAAAAAAGATCTTTTTTTAGCTCCATGGTTCAACATTACAAGTAGTTCTGTGACTTTTATTCTCCCTTCCTAAATATTTCGTCTGTTGACATTTTCTTTTTAAAAAACAGCTGCAGCCGAGCATAACAAATAATATGTACAATTGTATGCAAATTGTGGTTTGGGTTGTATTTAGGTCACTGTTGTTTGTCAGAGTTTGTGAGAATCATTGAACTTGTACTATCAGTTATATCAGCTGGTTACTTTGACGAAACCCACTAAGTACATTAAGGAGTTTCTTACCCAAAACTATGTGGGTACCTGAAAACAAAAATACAGACACATTATGAATTATTGTATCCAGCTGTTATACACATTACAAATTCAGTTTAGTTCAATTCTGTGCTATTTATAACATGGAATGTAAAATAATAATATTTCTATTCAGTCACTTAAAATATCAAGCTAATTTGGATAAAAATTGATAGAGAGTCATTTTTGGCATTTCTCAAAAACACATTTGAATTGCTTGGATGAATGTCTACTTTTACTAATACATTTATAATTGTAAATTTAACCATGCTCCTAGACTACAAACAAATTTGTATCTGTGATTTAAAATCATATAGACACAATAAAATTAAATAAGATTTAAGAGTAAAAATTCTGTTACTTTGGACTTGCATGATAACATCATCTGTTTTTAAAATTTTTGAAATTAAAAAACACATTAATATATCTCGTCAATAAAATTGCTAGTATCTCTCACTACCCCATTTCAAAAAGTCCACCACTTGAATGCTTTGCTTTATAAAAAGAGATAATAAACATAAATCATCATCATAAAAATTCTTGCATTAGGATTACCAGGTATTTTGACATTGAATTTTACGCTGGTCTCTTCAATAAAATTCTTTTTCATATGTTATGAACCATGCATACAATTTCACCAGTGATAATGTAGCAATGAGAATTAGGAAAAAGTAACTGGGCATTGTGTTTATCCCAAAATTATATTACTGTAACCAGTTTTTACTTAAGTACCAGTACTTTTTTTTGACTGGCTGTTGGCATATTTCTACATTGCTAAAGAATGATGTTGAGATTAATAATGGATTGTGTATTAATCTTTATCTGTGATAATAATCTTTATTATCTATTTAAGTTGATTTTTTGTGCACGCTTTGCCTTTGCTGTGTTTCAACAGTTGATTCTAAGCAGCCCACAAGTGTTGGTTTTAACCTTTTCACCACCGGACTTTCTCGCCCAAATTTTTCTGCATTTTTTGTTTCTTATATTCTTCAATATTTCTTGGAATGAACCCTAAGTTTGGAGCCAACAGACAAAATTTGGCTATTTTTGTCCCAATCTTCTGAACTATTTTGTGGAATTGGTGGTGAAAAGGTTAAGCCATTCTCTAAAATTTTATTGCACATATCATATTTTCTGTAATAGAAGTGTGCACAAGGCAAAAATTGCATTTAATGCATGCTGGATCATAAAAATATGACTTACCCATGACAATAGACACACCAGGGCTGTTGGATTCCTAAGCTTCAAATTGTAAGATACTAAGAAATAAACTATATACTGTCAGATTGTAGGCTGCTTGGAAACCACTTCTTAAAGTTGTGTAGCATCATAGTGGCTGAATAGTGCTTTAACATACTGCCCACTGAAAGTCTCCAGTCGAAAGGAATGGGGAAAGATGTATCAGCGGGCAATGTGTTAATAAAAATGCTTTGATGTTCAATATAGTTTCACAAAGACATTGAGAATGTTCTTATTATAGGTGATACTTTTTTCTGAAAATGTTGAGATTTTCTGTTGTTTTGCGCAGAGATTCATGGCGTGTGGTGGTTGTCACACAGCGTATGTTTGAATTTCATGTAAACAAATCAGTATATTTTAAACGCTCTGTGTACGTTGCTATATCAAACAGGTCGCAGTGCGATGACCACTATTCTTTAAACTTTATACAGATGTGGAAAAACTAAATTGAAAAAATAGAATATTGCTGAGATAAAATGAAAAAGTGAGACTGTATCGTACATCCTTATAGTAGAGTGTTTAAAAGTAGTTTATAAATCATTTTATAATTTGTAGGATTGCAAGGCTTTGTGTGTTGATGCTTAGAGTTTCCTGCTTGTGTTTGCACAATTTGATTGCATAAAATGGCTCATAGGTTGGTTACTAAGCATGTTTCCTTTGATGACTGGATGGTTTATGATTCTTCAGTAATGGACAATAACAGACCAACCATGACGTACAGTGATGGAACAACTGCCAAGAGGTTTCGAAGAGACCCAGCACATAGGGTGTTTGTCAACCGGAGTCTTGGACTTGAGAAGATTAAGTACTTTGGTTTTGATATGGATTACACATTGGCAGGTAAGTGTTACATATGTCAATGCAAATGATATAGTTATAAAACTTGGACAGTAGGGGTAATGGTAATAATGGCAAATTCAAAATTTTATTTATACATCAGTTATTTTATATTGAAAAATCATAATGCATGTGATAGTTTGGATAAGGTACTCTAATGATAAGCTGCATCGTTTAACTGTATGGACACTTGTTACTTGATATCCTACTGTCTTTATTATTATATATTAATGAATTTCTTGATTAATTGCGTGTCATTGATGCACTCTGAAATGGTCTGATCATTTCAGACTTACCTGTTATTTGTTCTCATTTCAGATATTACGTTTGTGGTTCGCCACGTCCGTGTATATTTTGCAGGACCCTCAACTGCTTGAACTACATTGTGGTAGATCTGAGCAGTCTATGCCTGTCAGAGTTGAAACAGTAAAACATATGTAATCAATCTCTATTATGTTTAACCCTTTCACCACCAAGCCCTAAACTACCCCTCTCATGTGCAAGCACTCCATTGAAAAAATACAAATGTATATTCAAGTTTTTCAAAATCTTAGTACAGTAACAATTTTATTTTAATGAATTGTTTGTAACATTCTTTTGATATTTGCGAAATATCATTGGAAAAGTTAAGACAATTCAATAAACTAATATTAGCGCGAAATATACCGGGGGTATTACAAAATTGAAGCTGCATTCATTAAATGTGATTCAAATTATGTACATTTTTTCTATATAAAATCATGATCCATGAAACAATTTCCTCTCCTATTCCTCCTGTACATGCTACTCCAGTGAAGCGTGTGCAATCCCATTAAATTGGTGGAAAAGGGGTTAAAATATGATGCAGTGCTAACCAATCCTGCTATGAGAGAAAAACAAACAATCGAACATTTTTGAAAATCAAGCAAGTTTGTGAAAGTATCATCATGGCCTTTGTGTGTACATTTTAATTAACAACAACTCCCTTTTGTTCCCTTACAATTAGTACTGTCAATTTAAACTACAATGATGAAGTGGTTATTTGAGAAATTTATTCTCATTTGCAAAAACTTGTTATTGTTTATTGGCTTGGTAAACTAATTTTCTATGATACCTTATTCTCTTTATCTCTTATTAGTGTATAAATCACCACAATATGAAGCATTGGGGTTTAATCTGGTCATACAGAGGTTATTATCTATTGGATATCCACAGGTAAGACATGACTTTGGATGGTAGAATCAGTTTTGATATCTTAAGGTAGCGAGAAGGGAAATTTTCACTTTTTTCTTGATTTTTCAAAAATTGATAAAACGGTTACTTTAGACCTTGATACATCACCCCAGGTTTACAAAAGATCGAAATTGCGAAATAACGTTGCTCAAATTAGTGTTTTAAAACACTAGCAGAAAAGACTACAACTGCCGTTTCGTGGATATTTGCATAGTGTTTATCTTTGGAAGGAATTAAATGATAACATCTTATCTGTATACTCTGTTGTTGACGATTCTGATATAACGGGTGATAAGCTTCCAGTTGCAAACAATGCGTGTTTATCTAACGTCCATTGTCAGCATTATTGTCAGTAGAGACTTCGTCGGAGAAACATGGTCATACAGTACTCATTTCGCCCAACCTTCCGCTTTTACATCGACCGCTTATCGCTTAATTTCCGACCACGCGGTCTTGTCCGACCGGAAACCGACCGCATTTTAATCGCGTTTTTTTTTTCGCTCGCTCGCTCATTGAAAACATTGACCGCTCGCCCAAACACTGAAAACTGGCACATGGGTGGTCGAAATGGTGGTTTTGATAGTAAAGTGTGAACATACAACTAGTATTAACTATTATTACATTCTGAACGACACTTCAAATCTAATAGCTGTATTACACTTGTATCGTGAAAGCAACTAACCTGGGACTTCTTGTTACGTGTTTTGGGTGCTTGTTCTAGATGTAATATTTTTATTTTTATTTTAATGAGACAGTTACGTGAAAAAAAGCCTAGGTAACTCCTTTTGACAGAGCAGAGAAACGAGGAAATGTTAGTGATTAATTCCAAAAATCGGTCCACGTCTGGTAAAATTTGACATTCAATTTTTAAAATTAAGTCACGATCATTGAATGAGCTCGGTCTATACCGTATACGTACCGCAAAAGTGTTCCCACAAAAAATATTTTCGGCTAAAAACGGCCACATGCCCTGAAAAAATCGAACAGAGCTTGACATGTATGAATAATTTATTGGGCTTAAATGAAAAACGTGTCAAATTTAGTTATAGCCATAACTATTTGGTGGCCAGTCGATGAACAATTCAAAGTCCTTCAGGGCTGAAAATCATCGACGCTACTCTGGTTTACTTTATTTCACAACTTGCAGAGAAAACTGATTCGCGTGAGCTCTAATGTATCTTAGCCTAGTATTTTCTTTTTGAACTAAGGTCAAATTCCATCAGTTTGTCAAAATATATGTTTTTCAGCTAATAATTTTGAAGCCTGTCACAGCACAAACAACTATGTGAATCGACGCCGGTGATTGGATTGTACGACGACCCTTCAATTAGCGTCAAATATGCTTTGTTACAACATCATTGATTGGCTGAGAGTCACCTGATCGGAGCACGAACTGGGTCACAGAACCATATTTGTCCGTATTATCAACAGGACTTTGCAAAATAACCACACCCACATTTTCAATCCTTTTTAGCGCGGAAGTTGCCAACAAATGTAAAAAAATCGTGAATTTCATGGATTCGAATAAAATAAAGCAAGCGATTGATAAGGATGATTATTAATATTTTCCCCGATGCTCTTCGATTTTTTTTTTTTTTTTTCAAGGTAAGAAATGGCTAGCTGAAGTTGCATCGTCTTCAATGCGGTTGTTTCACCGCGAACAACTCTAGCTCTGTTTTGGGCATGGTTTAGTTTTGCGATGTAAAATAAAATATATATTAAAATAATAATACTTGATTAATTATTTGGGGTTTCAGCCCACAAATTACGGACATGATCTCCATGAATTACGGTCAATGTTTGTCTTCTCTCGGCTGATTGTCACGGTGTTGATCGACGCCCTTCCTAAACTCAGTATGGAGAAACCAACGGGGATCGACATTCCAAACAAACAATCGAAATTATCAACGAAAGACGAGATTTTTCTAGATATTTACAAACATACTGTCATGACAAACATATGTAAAATTAACAAATACACAAAGAGGTGTAATATTAGGTTTTATTTTAGGCTTAGAAATATTTTCTCTCACTCAGCCCATGCATGTAACTGCCATTTAGCTTTACGGTCCTTCAGCATCGGGGGAAACAACAATAATTATACAAAACACATTGCGAAGACTCAACAATCAGGAAAGAAACCCAAGACAACCCTGTCGTACTTGTGTTGAAATACATTTTGTATTTCACGTCAGAATATTGTTTAAAATAAAATATTCAGTCCAAGCCAAATCGAGGTCAAAGGGTCAGGTTGCGTGCATATAATTATATATAGTTAAAACAAAAAGTATTTGAACTTTTGTCAGCTGTTCAACATCTATAAAAACCAGAAAGACAATTATAAGACAATGTGAACCTCGGAAATTATTCTGTTAGTCCGAATTTTAAATGCGCGCGAGCGAGCAGGTGGGCGGTGATATTTCGGGGTTTGCGCGGTCGAAAAAAAAGCGGAAATTGTCCGGTCGAATTCAACAAGCGGTCGCAAAAGCGAGAGAAAAAGGTGATTCGGAAGCGGAAGCGGGCGGGAGGTTGTGCGAAAGGAGTACTGTAACTTTGCACAACTTTCTTTTAAATCGTTTTATTTTCCAAGTCAATATTCTATTTTACTAATACATTTTTTTTCTAACGCAATGGCGAAGAAAAGAAAGAAAGCGTTGACAGACGAGGCAAAGAAAAATCTGCCACTCAGTGTCGCACTCTGACACAGCAATTTTTTTTCAAACATCGGCCATTTTATTTCACAATGAAAACCGTTTTATTAGATGTCTTATCTGAGACACTTGAAGGATTAGCTTGTTTGTAAACTGTCAGCGTGTACAGTGGGACAGTAATGTTTGTCAGAGGATTATCCCTCGTTGTTCGTTTGCATAACAATGGAAAATCCGAACGTTCCTGGAGTACGGACTCAAATGCCAGCAGTTTTCTTCATTTTTCGCGCTCGAGCTTGAAATTATTCATTATCTGACACTCTTTATGAGTTCTATGATATCAGTGGTTAATATGTTTGGCCATTTTTAGTGTATATTTATAATAATGCAGCACATCTACAGTGTTTATTAACCAAAACTGTTTTTCGCGTTTTTCTCGAGTTGAAGTTTTGATCGAGAACGACTCATTGGGACCGCCGCCAAATCAAGTGCGTTCGGACTAGGACATTCAAACTCGCAGTTATCGTTCAAAAGATAATGATGGTGCGAAATATGTCTGGGTTTTTAAAGAAAATGCTTTGTCACAGAATAATAGTCTGTTAAAGGTGCCAAGTATGAAATAATTAGGGGACAAAAAAACAAACCTGCATAGAAATCGGAATAATAGGTCTTTTGATTATCCGAGACGCATTTCAATGGACTTGATTACGGACAATGCATAACTTAAATTTCACCAGGAAATTCCGCAGTGTGCTCTCGCAATCGCGTACTTAGTCATTTTTACAAGGTTCGCCATTTTTGATGTCACGTGATAATTATGTAAACAATGTCTGTCCAGTTTGTGCGAACTTGCACCTCTATACTCAGTCTTTTGATATATATAACCTAAATTACTGTTCTGAACGAGACAACGGATAGAGAATGTTTTATTTAAAAACGTCACAAAACCTTCTCGCTACCTTAATAGTGTTGTAGTTGTCCAAGTGTAGCTCTTGCTCATTTTACAACTATCCAACCCCATTCTGCTTACAGTCAAATTCAGTAACAGTGCAGTTTTGCTTATCTTTGGGGCGGAGCTATATTACAGAACTTTCTCTGTTGCTGAGATGCGCACTACTGTACCATGTATTTCTATAGGCTCTGGGCAAGCTGCTGTGGAACGCCGGTCGAAGAGCCGGTGAATCAGCTAAAGTAAAGGAAACAGTACAAATTCAACTTTGAAATGATCCTTAGCAACCAAATATATATATGTTGCATACACTGTTCGTGAGAGTCTCAATAACTAATGACAGTATTCTGAGAGTTTTTGGCTTTTGTTTTCACCATGATAGTTGCCAGGTGGTGAATATACCTGGGTGTCCAGAGGGTATACAAGATTTGCTCATGAACATGTATAAGGTGTTCCCCACCTCATTTCAGCCAACAAGCTAAAGATCACACATACTGTCACTTTAAGGATATTATATTTAACAATAATTTCTAATAATGTACTATGTATTTTTGACAAGTTAAACTGTTCTTGAACTTCAAAAACAGCTGCTTACATTTAGATGGAAAATAATGATTCTCATTGATATGGTCCCTTTAAAAAGTTCTAAAATGTGTCACCATTTTTACATCTTTACTGTAAATCTGGACTCAAAAGGAAGTTGAGGGGTGTTAGCATTGTTGCTCAAATAAATTAACAACTGTGTTTGGTTATGTAGCTTATCATTTAAATGAATATCTGTGTTGGATGATTGACTTTCAGGAATTGCTGAACTTCCAGTATGATCCATCATTTCCTATCAGAGGTTTGTTGTTTGATAAAGAGTTTGGTAATTTACTTAAGGTAAGTAATGTACAACAATCTTGCATTCCATTTCCAATTGGACAAAATCTTAAAAGGAGGTAGGAATTGGATGAGACAGTCTATTCTACATAAACGTGGGATAATATAGCCTAAGTATGTTAACATTTCAAATAGCATACTTGTTTATTCAAGTTTTATGCATGGTAACAGAAGAGAACATTACAGAAAAAGAAAACTAAAAAGTATGGTAACAAATAGAGAAATTTAATTGTCATGAAATTTTGTGGCAATGAACTTTTTACTGGGATTAGTGTGTCACTGTGTATTTGAGTAAAAGTTAATGATTTATTATCCCCCGGCACATAGTGCTAGTGGGAGATATAGTGGTTACCAGTTGTGATGGATACAAAATGTTAATTGCATGCTGATTTGCATATATATGTTACAGAATCATGGAAAGAAACTTTTTGTAGTAGTGATCATTAGTCCCTGTTCAGTCTTTGTCTGTGCGCCTGTCCGGAGTCAGGTGGTTTAGCGATTTGATTGAAGATGGCCGACTGGCAGTTATTTTGTATTTTGAAAATGTGGCATGCTGTAGTTTGTTCAAATTTAGTACACACTTTATACATGTTAGGATACATGTCCAAGGTGGTCTTCTGCTGGTAATCTTCTTTTGTGGTCATACAACTATATTTATGACACCCATGTAAATTCTCATATTTTTGTCACATGTTCTTCATAATACACAACTGTGTGTATTTGTAGGAATATCTTTCAAAGGTTGTAATAAATGTTCATAGTGAAAAATCAAAATATGAAAAAAAAAATGTACATACAGTAGAATACTTTATTTTCGCTAAAGGGATGATTCCGTGAAAATAAAATTCAGTAAAAGTAAATTCCATACAATACAACCAAAAAGCCTTTTCAGCGAAAATTAATTTCAGTGAAAATAAAGTATTTCACAGTATATCATTTAGGATAACATGAGTGAGTCTGGTTGCAAATGAATTCATGAATGGCAAGATTTCCTCATGAGATACATAATAGCTCGTGCAACAGATCACATGTAAGATAAGTGTGAGTAAACTTTAACTGACACTTCAAGTTATCATCATCATTATTTCCTTGTCTCGTGGTGGAGAATAGGGCCAGCATCTCTCCTTCTCCATGCTTCTCTGTCTTGAGCCGCTACTTCTGCCTCTGCCCAAGGCTTGTATCCCGGTTGATTTCTTCTCCAATTTTTCTTTGGTCTTCCCACATTCCTTTTGCTCATGTTAAAGCGATTCTTGGTATATCATTCCTTTCCATGCGTAACACATGTCCAATCCACTTCCATCGCCTGTTTTTTACTTAATTTTACTTATTGTTTGAATGTCTGCACGTTATCACATTTGACTTGAAATTTTGCTTTTGATTTTATGTGCTAATTGTCCACTCCTCCATATCTCTGATAGCTTGTTTACGGCACACTTCAAGTTATAGTTCAAGTATATTCTTAAACTTGGTACATGCTCATGTTGGACATATTCTCATTAAATTTTAAAATCACTTAATTTCCCACCATGAAAACAATGTTAGAAAGAGTGTCAGTGGGTAACGCATAACAAATAAGCTTGCACATGCTTACAATACAGAAGATAAGCACTTTACTTGAGTTTGGATACAAATATTGCATAAATATGGGAAATAGCAAATAGAAATATAAAGAGTGTCAGTGGGTAACACCTAACAAATAAGCTTGCACATGCTTACAATACAGAAGATAAGCACTTTACTTGAGTTTGGATACAAATATTGCATAAATATGGGAAATAGCAAATAGAAATATAAAGAGTGTCAGTGGGTAACACCTAACAAATAAGCTTGCACATGCTTACAATACAGAAGATAAGCACTTTACTTGAGTTTAGATACAAATATTGCATAAATATGGGAAATAGCAAATAGAAATATAAAGAGTGTCAGTGGGTAACACCTAACAAATAAGCTTGCACATGCTTACAATACAGAAGATAAGCACTTTACTTGAGTTTAGATACAAATATTGCATAAATATGGGAAATAGCAAATAGAAATATAAAGTTTGTGACCATATATTGGATTGCAAATTTAGAAGTCCTGTATTTTTGTTAATATTAGATTAGTCTATTATTAGTCTGTTATTAGTCTATTATTATAATTCGGTCTCCGTCCGCGTGTCCGTGCGTCCGTCCGGAGTAATATCTCAGAATCCTTTGGACCGATTCCTTTCATTCTTTGCATGTGCCTAGTACTTTATCTGGGACATATGCACATGCAGTGGTTTAGCGAATCGATTCAAAATGGCCGACTGGCAGCCATCTTGTTTTTTGAAAATGTTTTGTCAGTTTTCATTCAAATTTGGTACATAGATTATACATGTTAGGATACATGTCCATGACGATTTATTTCACAATTGGATCAAAGATGGCCGACTGGCAGCCATCTTGTTTTTTGAAAATGTTGTATTTAGTTGTACAAGTTAGGATACATGTCCCCGACCATCCGTGAGTTCCTAAGTCTGTCCGTCCGTCCGTGCGTCAGTCTGTCAATAGTAATATTTCAGAAGCCTGTTGACCGATTCCGTTCATTCTTTGCATGTGCCTAGTACCTTATGTGGGGCATATTCACATGCAGTGGTTTAGCGAATCGATTCAAAATGGCCGACTGGCAGCCATCTTGTTTTTTGAAAATGTTTTGTCAGTTTTCATTCAAATTTGGTACATAGATTATACATGTTAGGATACATGTCCATGACGATTTATTTCACAATTGGATCAAAGATGGCCGACTGGCAGCCATCTTGTTTTTTGAAAATGTTGTATTTAGTTGTACAAGTTAGGATACATGTCCCCGACCATCCGTGAGTTCCTAAGTCTGTCCGTCCGTCCGTGCGTCAGTCTGTCAATAGTAATATTTCAGAAGCCTGTTGATCGATTCCGTTCATTCTTTGCATGTGCCTAGTACCTTATGTGGGGCATATTCACATGCAGTGGTTTAGCGATTCGATTCAAAATGGCCGACTGGCAGCCATCTTGTTTTTTGAAAATGTTTTGTCAGTTTTCATTCAAATTTGGTACATAGATTATACATGTTAGGTTACATGTCCATGACAATTTATTTCATAATTGGATCAAAGATGGCCGACTGGCAGCCATCTTGTTTTTTGAAAATGTTGTATTTAGTTGTACACGTTAGGATACATGTCCCCGACCATCCGTGAGTTCCTAAGTCTGTCCGTCCGTCCGTGCGTCAGTCTGTCAATAGTAATATTTCAGAAGCCTGTTGACCGATTCCGTTCATTCTTTGCATGTGCCTAGTACCTTATGTGGGGCATATTCACATGCAGTGGTTTAGCAATTCGATTCAAAATGGCTGACTGGCAGCCATCTTGTTTTTTGAAAATGTTGTATTTTGGACATGCTTTGTCAGTTGTCATTCAAACTTGGTACATAGATTATATATGTTAGGTTACATGTCCATGACAATTTATTTCGCAATTGGATCAAAGATGGTCGACTGGCAGGCATCTTGTTTTTTTTGGTTTTTTTGCGGTATCTTGGAAGTGCTCTGTCAGTTTTCATTCAAATTTGGCACATACATGTACTTTATACATGTTAGGATGCATGTCCATGACATTTGTTTCAAAATCTGGTCAAGGATGGCCGATTGACAGCAATCTGACTTTTTGGCCTTTCTAATTTATGTACCATTTTTATTCGTATTTGACACATACATCATACATATTAGTGTGTTTCATAATCAGATCAAAGATGGCTAAATAACGGCTGTTTTTATTTTTGGCCATATTACTACTACACGAAACACGTGTTTTGATGTAAATAAACAATCTGTTGTATACGCTACTTGGAACTCAAGTTTCAAGGACACACTCGCGAAAACCCCCCACTTTAATATGACAAGCACAAAGAGAACTTTCAAAAATTTAACGGGGACATTTTCAATGACTTGTTTCTCCTATTTGCAATAGGAACTGTGTCATTAACAATAACTTGTTTTAACACAAGTAGTCACTGTGACACTCAGATACTTTTTATTCATCACAAATCCCCTGAAATTAAGAAATCATAAAAATCTTTAGCAGCTGAAAATAGAAAACAGTTTACATTATTCACTCAAAGCTCAAATTTTGTTGGCAATTCACCAACAATCACATTGATGCAAAGAGTGTCTGGGTATGCAAGTCTGGGTTGGGTTGGGTTGCTTTGTATGTGTATTGTATATATATAAATGAACATTCATGTATAGAATGAATGAATGAATGTCTCGATGTACAGCATAATGGGTGGGAAGGTCATCTAAGGGATGGACCAGTTAACATTGGGGGGGGGGTAATAAAATATGATGTGATGTACTGTTTTGAGTCTAGTATCTAAGGACATATTAAGACTATTAAAACAATATTTTCAAAAGAGTGGAGATTCAAACTTGATCTTATAAATTACTGAGACCAACTGGTACTAATTGAAATTGTAACCAAATATCTAAGTAATTTGAAGGATTACTAAAACAGTCAGATGCCACATTCATCGCAATAAATATGGCCCCTGGGAATTTGAATCCTCCAAACCCCCCTCCCAATGATTTTGAGTGGTCCATCCTTAAGATTATACTCAGTATGGTAACTGTTTAATACTTGTAGTGTAATGAAAATGCAGTGTTCAGCAGGTTGATTCTGAGTATTGTAATTGTATTATAATGATTCTGGAGATTCAAGGATGTACTATTCACTCAATGTCATTCTTTTAATAAGAATAATCGAAGTGAAAGTCCTCCAACTGTGGTATTCAATCAACTTTGTGTCAGGGACATTAACTTCTGGCTTAACCCAAGATGCAAATGTTACTTGTGTCTATAAATCAACAGTGCATCATGTATATAAAACGTACCTACACATTATAGAATTTATTATTGTAAATTAAGTGACTCTTTTATCATAGTGCAAAATTTTCAAATTTGTGCCCAAAATATTATAGGAGAAATATTTAGTGGCTTTAATTTTAGCTACTGGTAGTTTAAAGATGTTCCTGTTCTGTGCAGGAAATAGCACATTCTAGGGTTAATTTTGCTAATTCAGGTGGGTTTTATTTTTTAAAATAGCACATTTGAGCTATCAGCAAAAAAACAAACAAAAATAACCCAACGAATAATCTAGATAACACATACAGTATTTTTAGGTCTGAGATAGTATCAGCAAAAAATTATGAAAACAAGCTTATTTTTAATTCCCTCATTCTAATTTAAATCATAAACAGGTATATATATACCATAATAAGTCATATTTGAATTACCCCAGTATACAAATGTACAATAAATACAGCTGTTTTTTCACATGCACTTCTATTGGAAATGTGCTTCTAAGCAAACACAACTAAACAACACTTGAGATTGTATGTGATAATGTGAATTGTTAGTTCAAAATGGTAACGGTAATACAAAAGACAAGTTTTGAGTTCCCAGGTGTGTTCCTTGATTGCCACATTACTGAACGCACTTGTGACAGAAAGAGGGAAGCAATTTTTCAACCGTGAGCCTGTTTGCATCAGATTTGAATATACAAGTTTGTATGTTGTTCTCCAGAAATATTTTGCAAATGCATGTACAAATACCAAAGGGATATAAATAATATTTTATCCATATTTATGTTTTCTATTTAAAATGAACATTTTGTGAATTTCAAGGGAAGGTTTGATTTCTACAATACAAAATCATTATGTACAGTACAAAACTGAAGCTGGTATAGTAAAATAATTGTCTAAAACTGTGTATTTCTACTGAACGAAAGTGAATCCATGTTGATTCAACCTTTAAACTTATAGGAAACAACTAAGAAATATGCCACTTAAAATTATATGAAAACTTAACAATATATTTAATTGCGTGTTAATTTTTCTAATAGGTTGATGCTTATGGTAACATATTGGTTTGTGTTCATGGTTTTAAATTTTTAACTGGAGCTGATATTCAGGAATGTTACCCAAATAAATTTATTCAAGTTTCCAAGGAGACAGAAAACAGAATTTACATACTCAATACTTTATTCAATTTGCCAGGTAAGAGACTTAATGTAAACATTTCTATTGATGAAACTAAGACATGTTGTAAAAAGCATACAGAAAATTGGGTTTAAAAATGGAACAAATTTACATATACACCTAGCTAACATGATGTCCAAGGAAAAAAAGATGTATTCATTAACCTGACCAGAGAATGAAAAAATGCTTTAAAAATATTGTTAAAAAATGTACGCTCTATGGTGAAAATGTTGGGATACTGAAAGTACAATACTGCATTTTCCCAGTGAAGTTTTTAGATCAAAACAGTTTGTTTTGTTATATTATAACAGAAATGGAAAAAGGATTGAACAGACATTGGCCTAACACAACAATAGATTTTCAAACAGTAGCCTGATATATTCTTCTCTGTACTCTGCATTGATATTCTATTATGCCTGCAGTCATATAGAAGAAATCTACATCAATGGTGTTAATTTGTACACAAAGTGAATATATATTCAAAACAAAATTAGAAAAAATTACAATTATTGATCTCAAGCAATCACTAATTTAATAAATGCAGCTCAGTCTTTTTAGTATTTCTATGGTACACCTAACATGTGACATAAACAATAGAGGGACTAGGAGTTATCTTCCTTTTTGGAAAGACCAGAATATTTCTATTAAGGACTCATTTTGTTCTTTTGTTATCAGGAGTTTTTTGATGTTATCGTTCTTTGTGTTTCCTTGTAATTGATGTCATCATTCTCTGTTTCATTGTAATTGATGTAAAACTGAAGTAAAATAAAAGTACTACTACTGTGTAGTCTTTATTAATAAAGTACATGTAGTAGATTGAGATCTGTGTATATACATCTGGTATACATACATGTATATTCTTTTGAGAACAATCATACATTCATACATTCATAAACTAATTGCATTGTAGTGTCCTCTCCTCTTTTCATATGAGCTATTAACTATTAAATTTAATATTTCAGAAACCTACTTGTTAGCTTGTTTAGTTGATTTCTTTTCCACCTCTGAGCAATACGTGCCAAATAAATGTGGTGTCTCTCATGGTGATCTATTCATGACATGGAAAGGCATACATCAAGATGTTCGAGCAGCAGTAGATTGGGTTCATGACAAGGTAATATTCATATTTTGTAATCACCAGTGTTTCTGGCTTCAATTCATGTGGCGCATAATCAACAGTAAACAAAAAGAGAACACAAAGTCATTGTTATTTGCGGTTCCTGTCACAATGAGTAGTAGTACACTGCAAGATTGGTGGCACTTCTTCTCTACAGGCAATACACGGCTAGTGTAGGTGTTTGCCATCTGTTTGGGTTTACAGACAAGCAATACAAAGAATAGGATGTTTTATTTGGAATGTACACAATACACAGTTGGCAAAGTCCAATAAGCCTCAAAAATACAGTAACATTCCAAACAATAACAAACTAAAATAAATAGGATTTAGTAAAAAAAGATTTGCCACAATGTTATAAAAAACATATCTTTATAGGAGAAAATATTGATGACAAATCTTCCATGGAAATGTGTTGGTACTCTGGTACACATATAGATCTGCTAGAAATATATTCCTGCAATAAGCCTCAAAAATACAGTAACATACCACACAATAGCAAACTAAAATAAATCTAGGAGTAAAAAAAAGATATAAATAAACGTTTACTGTAGAATACTTTATTTTCACTTGGAATTTATTTTCGCTAAAGGGAAGAATCCGTGAAAATAAAATCCAGCGAATATACTTTTTTTCCTATATTTCACATTAAACTCATCAAAAATCAGTAAAAATAAATTCCATACAAAACGCCCAAAAAGCCTTTTCAGCGAAAATTAATTCCAGCGAAAATAAAGTATTCCACAGTATTTGTAAAAAAAATCTTCCATGGAATATGTTAGTACTCAGGTACTCATGTAGAGCTGCTAGAAATGTATTCCTACATTCTTTAACCATACTATGGTTACATTACAATGTTAAGCTTTTCACTGCCAGACTTTCTCGCCCAGATTGGCACTTTTTTCTTATTTTCTTCAATATGTCTGGAAATGAACCCTAATTTTAGAGCCAACGGACAAAATTTTATTCAACTTTTAGTTTTTACTCAAAAAATTTTGCTATTTTTGTCCCAATTTTCTAAGAGAAAAGGGCAGACTAAAAATAGGACTATTTTGTGAATTTGTGACAAAAAAAGGGAACAGGTGGTAAAAAGGTTAAATGATCTTCAGCCACTTTTGTTTGCTTGGAAGGGAGTTCACACCAAAATAAATGTTTATGTCAAGAGTAAATTTAATTTTAATTTTATTTATTTATTTATTAAATTTTAATTATTAAATTTTATTTTAAATTTTATTGATTTTAGGGCACCCTAAAGCAAGATACACTGAATAACATTGAACACTATGTTATAAAAGATGCCAGACTACCAATGTTAATGCACAGGTAAGATCTAAATGGCTCATTGTATTCGACTTATTAGTAGCACGTCTTCTATAGAGACAAATGTAAGGGAGGAAAAAAAATCTGTTTTGGTTATATTGGAGGCTATATTTAGGTGCACAAACTTTATAACACTAACGATTTATTAATTATTTTGACACAGCAGTTTACATGAATAGATGTGGCTCACTAGTTAAAATGCAGAGAATTTAAAAGCAGTAGAAATTTTTACTGAGAAAATGGCTTCCTCAACTAAATAAAAAAAGAGCAATTGTAAAGAATAAGTACCAGTACCCAAACTTGTTGTCATAGCAACAGTAACTTTGTGATTTTTTTTTAGTGTTAATCCCTACTCTGGTGCCCATTTTATTAAAATATATACTAGTAAGATTCATAATTCAAAATATTATTTGACTGTAACTGTCACTTATATATTCATGATGCAATAGCGTTGTGTAAGTGAATAACCATGTGTGTTTTATTGAGTATGTTAACCATCATAATGTTTGGTAGAATAATTATACAAATCATATGCAAATTTGGTAAAGTTTCACAAGACTACATTTGGTCAAAGTAGACCAACCAGTCAGTGTATATGCATTCTAACTAAATTATTTGAATATGTTTTCAGGTTAAAAGAAACAGGAAGAAAAGTATTCCTAATAACAAATAGTGATTATAGTTATACACAAGTGAGTTATCATTTTTATCCAGCAATGCCTCTGTGGTACATATTGAGTAAATATGCCATGCCATGGGCGGTGGCAATTGAATGGAAGATTCAATGAAAATAAAATCTGACCGTTTTTTCTATACATATATTTTTCATTCAACTCATCAAAAATCAGTGAAAATAAACCTTCAATAAATCTTTTTAGCAAAAAATTAATTCCAGCTGAAAATAAGTATTATTTTCTGTGCATTTCCACAAATACATTGCAGCAAAATACCAAATTTGTCATTCTGAGAATTAACATTATGTTTAATACTGTAAAATGACTAATTTTTACTGGGTTTTAATTTCACTGATTTATCATTTCAGGCGTATTCAGTGGGTTTTAAATTCACGGTTTTGTCATTTAGATAATGTGTTCTATGCTAAATTTTACATATTCACTGGGTTTTAATTTAGCGCATTTTCCAGTCAGCGAAATAAGCAAAATTAAAACCCAGTGAATAATTAACCCCTTTACAGTAGGTCATTTACTTGATCTGTTAACTGCAAGATCCCACAGTATGTGTGAATTCTATCATAAAACAGAATAATCAAGGGTCATAGTGTCATAATGACATCAAAACATCACAAAAGTATAACCAGTTAATAATGTGCAATACCCATTTGTTGATGGTTAATTTTGATGAAGTAAGAGTATCTCAATGCAATATGCCACTCTGAAAGATGGGCATTTCCGCAGCTATAAAAGATAGTGAAGTTTCAAATTAAATAATTGATTTTTGAGGCACACTTTTTGTCAACGTCTTTCATGCAATACACAAGATTTCACAAAGAATGGTAAATCACCTATTGCTAGTGTATGGAAAATTTATATTGTATTATGAGGTTTTCATGTAACCATCAGTCACTGTCTGCTGACCTTGGCTTGATTCAGCTACATTAAATTAAAAATGGAAACAATTGCCATGTAGATCTGGAAACCATTGCTTGACTAGTAATGTCATGTACAGTACAACTTATCTTAACCAAAGTGACTTAAACAAACTTGTTGTGAAAGACGACTAAATAAGATGGTTGGTTTTCCAGTTTCATGCATGTCGGTTAAGTCATCGGCATACCCCTGGCCAATCTATACATATCAATATTAGTGATCTTTGTCTCTGGCAACCAGATTTCTGACTTTGCTTTATATTTTGCAGGCAATAATGACATATTTATTTGATTATCCACATGGACCGACAGTAAGTTTCATTATAATTCTTAGCACTAAAACTCGATAATAATAATATCTTCAATGAGTTGAAAAGAAGATTCCAAACTGCTGACATTTTACATTTTAATCAGCTATCATATAGTGCAAATGATTAGGTACTTGTTCTGACTTATTTAAAAAATCTGGGTTTTCAAAAGTGTCAAAAAATGCAACTTTTCTATAATATTGTGTTCCATGGAAGTGTTCTAAAAATAGTGATTTATGACCAACTTTCCCAAAAGTTATGAGTAGATCTTAATCATTCATATTTAAACAATCAAGTTTATCAAATAATAAACCTAGAACTATCTTCTCAGAATGCAACTTTAATATCAAATGGTATGGTGGTATATTAACCTTCATTTCTGTTCTTTTCAGCCTGACAGTGCTCATCGGCCGTGGTGGAGTTACTTTGATGCTGCAATAGTTGATGCTAGAAAACCATTATTCTTTGGTGAAGGGACTATTCTAAGACAAGTAGACACAGTAAGAAATGAAATTATCATTCTTGACTCTATTGTACAATTTGTGTAAACCCAATTTGCTCTATTGTCGGAAGCTAATATCCAGGCATTACCATCACCAGTAAAAACAGTGGTCGAGAACTCCCACAAAAGTTTACTTTGAGCTAGTCGTTATCCGGAACAGTAACACAAGACTACCCTCTGAAAGTGCAGCTCTTTGACCTGTGTTTCACAGCAGCTTGCCTACAGTCCATAGACATGAATGGTACAGTGGTCCAAGCAACATAGAACCTATGTTCTTTGACATAGCTCCGTCTCCAAAAATTAAAAGCGCATGCATTTACGTACATATCAGAGGCGTGTCTATGACCAGAATAATACATATTTTAACAAATAGTACACAATGAATGAATTATTGGTTCTGGTGTGTTTCTTTTGGAGATGTGCTTCTAATAGAGCAAATACGGTATTTATAGTACACATATCTGTTTGGTGACATGATAATAACTTTTGACAAATCCAATTTCATTATGTATTGAAAAAAGTACTGTTTCTTTTATTTCAAACTGGAGGCTCTCAAAGTTGAAAGTCAGGGAAATGAGTCAGGCTAATCTGTCTAGCATTTTTTTCTTAGAACTGAAACTTAATTGGTGGAGTACTTCTTCTAAGTTATGTAAAAATGTTAGGATTTTAAGATATTCACAACAATCAATTCTCATCACCATTTTGAGCAAAATCAATCAAGTTTTTAAACTGTCATGTCTACAGCGAACGGGTGCATTGCGGATTGGTACACATGTTGGCCCATTACAAGAAGGGCAGATATACTCTGGTGGCTCCTGTGATGGGTTCTGTCAGCTGATGGGTGCTACAGGGCGTGATGTTCTTTACATTGGAGATCACATCTTTGGAGATATTTTAAAGTCAAAAAAGGAAAGAGGATGGAGGACTTTTCTCATTATACCTGAGTTATCTCAGGAACTAAATGTCTGGACTGGGAAAAGAGGTAAGAATTTATGAATTACTGTAAAATACTTTATTTTAGCAGGAATTAATGTTAGGTGTTTTGTATGGAATTTTCACTGACTTTTAATAAGTTGAATGTAAATTATAGGGGAATAGGTATATTTGCTGGATTTTATTTTCACTGAATCACTCCTTCAGTGAAAATGGTGAAAATAAAGTATTTTACAAAAAAAATTGTTCGGTCTATAGAAGTGTTCTGTATAAGATTATTAATAAGGATTGACAGCTTTTCCTCTGCCTAATTTTCATGGTATATTACAGGTAAAAGGTCATTGTCATTAACAATTTTCTTATGCCACAATAACTTGATCATTTTCAATCATGGTTATCTTGTCATCAGTATTAGATCTCAAAAAAGTTCAGTTTATGTGTGTCTTGAGTATATGGGTAAAAACGTGGTTTGCACATCCCATTGGTTAAATAAGTACATACATGTAGAATAAAAAGACTCTGGCTCAATTGCTAGTGTAGGTGATGACATTTTTTTTGTTACAGTATTAAATTTACCTCCAATAATTGATGTTTCCTATGTAGACACTTTCCCGTGGTCACACTCAGAGTTGATCCCTTTTAGTATTTATTCCCAGGTGGATATACACACTGGCAATAAATAAAAAGCCTAAAGCAACAACCATTTATTATTAAAGAAAGATCTAATTTTTTAATACATTGTATTTTGATTTTCTCTTTATTCAGATCTGTTTGCCACTGTTGAAGCGCTTGATGATCAACTTGTAGATTTGTACAAGTAAGTAGTACGATATTGCATTTCCTTTAAAATGGAAATAGTATTCTCGGCGCAACAAAATTTATAAATTTGAATGACAGTTGAATCAAACCAGCTAATTAACAAGCACAGTGCAACATCGTCGTTTGACCACTTGTTTTAACTGGTATTGTGAAATTCACTACGTTCAATTACCCACCATAGACTCCAGTCAGTCAAAATGACTATTTTGAACTGTAGGCATTAATCAGCGATTCTGCCGGTGACGGAGAGATAGAATCCAGGTCAGGGGAAGCCCCATGACCTCAAGATTCTTTTACCCCTTACGTCACGAACCCACGTGACCGAGGCCACCTGGCAACGCCACAGGTAGCCGTCCATCACTCTTAATTTCTCTCCGCCTCGAGTGAAGATGAAATTTAGCGAGCTCTGCTGGATCGCCTGCTTTTTTTTCCTGTCCGGATTTATAGCTTGGGTTGTTGCCGCTGCTCGGCATCCGACATGGTAGCTGGTAGGATAAGTTTTCCTTGTCTTTTTTTACCCTCGTGTCGTTTTCCCCTTTGTGTGTAGTATTTTTCACAGCAAAGAAATCAAAATCCGGCGCCACTACGTAGTCACATGTTGATTTCATGGCGGCACCTTTTACAACTGTAATTCGTTTCCCTCATGCATGTCGTCTTTTATTTTTAATGTATTTAGCAATATATAGGTGTAATGACAGCACCAGGGCTCGCTGCCGTTTTTCTTTCCGGTCTCCTCGTGTTTCGAGTCGACCGTGCAGTGGTTATATTCAGAACTTACCAGCATAGAAACCGCATCCGAGATACTTTGTCGTAGCTACGTGCGGGTTTCGGGGTTTTTGCGTGAAAGCGTGTTTTTTTTTTCACTGGAGTTCTGAGGCCTGAGATTTTCTTTCAGAGCCATCAAGATCGCTGAGACTGCATGACCGCGTCACAGCAAGGCCGCGCGTCCAGTAAACAAATCGGTTAAAGTGAGTTGCGTGTTTTGCATGAGTGGAAAGTCCTCACGCTCGGCTACCGGTACTTCATGTACCGGGACGTCGAGTAAGAGGCCCGACGGTGGAGGTACCGATATTTTTCTCGGTCTCCTCCGCCGATCGGAGGGCATCCTCACAGTCTGTTTTTTTTTTTTTTTCAGGCGGTGGTTTACCCGATTTTACCGGCTGCAGCGAGGCTGTGCCCCTGGAGGCTTTCCTCCTATGGGGCCCGTTGCGGGTCTC
The DNA here is from genome assembly GCF_978046115.1 of Saccoglossus kowalevskii. Taxonomy (NCBI): domain Eukaryota; kingdom Metazoa; phylum Hemichordata; class Enteropneusta; family Harrimaniidae; genus Saccoglossus; species Saccoglossus kowalevskii. The sequence continues at coordinate 9,045,507 of NC_140650.1, read as the reverse complement.
TTTGTGGACCCTTCCTCGCACGGCACCGGGTTTGCCTCCGAGTTGAGGGCTTTGGTCGAAGGACTGTCGGGGCAATTGCGTCCCTGGCAGGCCGGGTAGATCAGACGCAGTCGGAGCGAGCTGTCTCCACTGTGTCCCCTCGGTGGGCTAGCAGGAAGAGACACGAAAGCATGTTTGCATTCAAACACGTCTCTTCCGGGGAACCCCCGTTCCCAGTCACGGCTCTCCCACTATTTTGGGGGGTGGCCGAGGCTCAGGCTAATTGCACCGGTCCTTCTCTGGATCCGCGGGCACTGAATGCCAACGGGGTGCTGGCAGCCAAGTCTCCGATCTCGGGGCAGGGCTTTCAGGGCAGGGCACGCGTTGACCCCCCCCCCCCACTTTCAGCCAGCTAGGGTTCGTCACGCGGTGACGGTACAACGGTAACGAATTTATCCTTGTGTCCGGTCCCCGCTGTGGGTTTTGACTCCTTTCTTACCGGCCCACGGGCGTCCCCAGAGGAAACCGACCCTGTCATGAGATGCACAGTCGAACACGCTCCCTCTCACATAATTTAAGTTAGAGGAGACGCAGTTCACTCGCGTTGGATACAGCCGGTACTCCGGGCGGTCCCTCAGAGTCTTCCATCTATATGACTCGGTGAGCCTTGCTTTTGGGGTGAGGCGGAGTATCATCGATCCCAGTGATACGATGTATATACCCCCACCCTTGATTCTAAAGCGACCACCTAAGGTTGCTTCAACGCTTATGGGATCACGGGCGTCGGGATCCAAAGCAACCCCGTCGGCACACGGCCCTGTCCGTCTGAGTGCGGAGTGGGGCGCAGAGCACGCAAACGGTGTTGATGGGCAGCGTTGGTCAGCCGCGGAGGATGTAATGCTTAAGGCCCCCGGGTGGGGATAACGTTAGGCAACATTTCCCACTGGACCAAACGCTACCCGGTCGGTGTATTTCGGGATCAGACCCCATAGCGTGGGATGAGACCAAAACACCCCCAACCGGATTCCAAGGCTCCTTCCCCAGACCCCGGTACCATGAATTTGGCAAACCGGGCAAAGGGGGATAGCCGCGTTCCATGGGTGTCTTTGCCAATTGAGGACGACCCATTTAGCCCTGAGGGCAGAGTTGCTTGAGCGCATTATTATGCGTGCCCAGCACTCTGGTGACCTTGGAGGCAGAACGCACCAGCCTCCTAGACCAGGCGACATTTTTACTGGTGGGCCACCGCACATCTACGTGCGACACCCCCTAGTGTTGCCTGGCTCGCTTGGCCAGGGCCACTACTGTGCTACGAGACGCGGCCTTAGACGCATGTGTTTTCGCCGACAAGCTGAGCCGGGGTACGTCCCCACCTCAGTGACGCAGACAGGATACCCTCCACCCTCTTTGTTCAGGGAATGGTGGGTACAGTCTCGGAGCTTCGGAGTGCAATGAATCAGAGGGTTCAGATTGAATCCGCTAGCCAGTTGGTCCTGCCATGGGCAAGCGGAGGGCACCCCAAGCACAGAAAACACAACGCCCTAGGGTGTTGCCCGCTAGCCAGAGTCAGCCAGGAGGCAAGCGCTTATACCCTTCCATGGGAGGGAAGGGTAGTGGCGTGCCCCCAGGGAGGTAAGAGCCAGGTGGTGGCTCCTCACCCTCTCTGGGCGGATGTCTACCCGGCAGCAGGGGAAGCATGTTTGACGCTCACCTCTGCAACCGGGGGAGACAGGCACGTGTTCGGTGAGTGGCCAGGTCACAACTTAGTGACTACTTCAGGCCTTGGGGAACTCGCCTCATGGGGGAAGGGAGCACCCTCCCCCCTTGCAACTGCCGAACACATGGCCACACATCCCTGTCGTACACAGATTGCGCCGGTGTAGTCCGGTTTGGAGACGGCGGGTGAACGACCCCTGGACCTTCCCAGGTGGTGACATCCATTTACGGCATACCGCTGAAATCTTCACTTCCCCCCGTCAGTGTCTCCCCTGTTGGGCACTGCCAGGGGACTCCCGCAAGGCGGAAGCAATCAGACAGGAAGTAGCAGTTTGCTGGGGAAAGACGCCATACACAGGGTACATCAGCCGGAACTAAGTCCAGGCTTCTACCCAAATGTGTTCGTAGTACCAAATCTACAAGTGGCAGGCGTCCAGTTTTGGACCTAGACAGACTGAATCAGTACGTGCCCCTCGATCGGTTCCACATGGAGACACCATTCAGGGTTCTTTTCTCCATCCACCGTTTTGACTGGCTAGCCCCGCTAGATTTAAGCGGAGCCTACCTGCATGTACCGATGCACCTAGCGAGTTGCCATCTCCTTCGAATCGCCCAGCTGGGCCAAGTATTCGAACTTCGGTGCCCCCCCCCCTCCGTTCGGGTTAGGCACAGCGCCCTACGTGTTCACCAGAGGGATGAAACAGGTAGTGCTGCTGCTTCACCAGATGTCGGTACACCTCAATCCGTACCCAGACTACTGGTTACCAACAACCCGGGCAAGGGGTAATAGCCAAACGCATCAGGCTAACACAGGATTTACTTCACCAGCTGGGCTCGTTAGTAAATCGACAAGTCCCACCTCGAGCCAACGCGCAGTTGGTGTCCCTGGGCATGGAGTTTTGACACAGAGGTAAGCTTGGCTTAGCTATTTCAAGCATATTGCTTAGCGCTAAGCAGCCTAGCCGAATGCCTAGTCAGCGTTCCCTCGGTGTCCCTCCGTGAACTAATGCGGATCATCGGAATGATGACCTCGGTTCGAAGGGTCGTTCCCCAGGCCGCACTACGCAGCCGCCCGGTATAACACTTGTTATATCGCCGAGCTCTTCTATGGGAACTAGATAGGCGGGTTTCGATCGCGGACCAAGTGAAGGAAGCCCTGCCCTGGCGGTCGTCACTGACCAACCTCGGGCAGAGGGGCCCCCTTGGACCCGCTCGCCGCAGGCATGACTCTGGTAACAAATGCCCCCCCCCCCCCCCCCCCCCCCGGGTTGGGGAGCGCATCTATTGGACGAACAAGCCCAAAGATATGGCTCCCACATAGTTTTGGGACCACCATATCAACCGGCTCGAACTGTGAGCAGTGTACAATTAGCACGACCACGCTTTCTACCCGTAGTTCGAGACCACAGAGTCCTGCTCCGCACAGACAACGCAGCGGTGGTCTCCTTCAAGAAGGAGGGGGGGACGCATTCCCCATCGTTGTCAGTCCTAGCGGAGCAAAATCCTCCTTTGGTGCCTGGAATACAATGGGGAGCTAACCGCACACCACCTTCCAGGGGTGAGGAACAGTCTGGCGACGCCCTTTCAGGGCGACTCCGTCTCCAGAACACGGAGTGGCTGATACCCCAGTGGGTAGCCTCCAGGCTGTTTCGGCTGTGGACGGTCCAAGGTTAGACCGTTTGCCGCACCCCGGAACACCAAGCTCCCGACGTACGTAACACTCCTGCTGACTCCAGGAGCCTGGGCCAGGGTCGCTTTGCTACCCCCCGGATCCACTTAGTTGTGTACGCTTTTCCTCCCTTCCCGCTAGTCCACCGGGCACCGGAGAAGACTTCGACAGGTGCACACCTGCATATTATCATTGGTTGCACCCAATTGGCCGAACAGGGCCTAGTTTCCACTTCTGTCGGAAACGATAGTCGAAACACCAGCAGTGCTTCCGGACTTACCGGACATGCCGTCCCCACCAGACGGTGCACTACCACGAGCCCAGCGGGTATCACTTACCCGCATAGAGGCTCTCATTAGACCCGCCCATACGAAAGCTTTATCTGAGCGGGCTGCCAACGTCCTGGCCAGGGCGAACTGGGATTCCACCAATGCAGCCTACATTTCTAGGCTGCGAGTATACACTGGTTAGTGTAGTGGAAGGGAGATTGATCGATACCATCCCTCTATTGGCCAGGTAGCAGACTCCTTCGTCCACCTGTTTGACGAAGTGGGTTTGTCCTATGCAGCGATCGTTGGCTACAGGTCGGCCTTGTGCCCCACCATTCAAACGTACGGGAACAAGACTAACCGATTGTCCTACTATTAGGAGACTATTTACTGCTTTCCAGATGCTGAAACCCCATGCAAGGGAACTGCCCAACTGGGACTTGTCGGCTGTGTTGTCCGCTCTAAGCAGACCGCCTTTTGAGCCTCTCCAATCAGCACCACTCAATTTTTTGAGGTGGAAAATAGTCTTCCTACTGGCCCTCGCCTCAGGTAGGCGCCGGTCAAAGCTAGGCGCGCACTATCCTTTGCGGACGGTTGTGCCGCTTTTATGGGCGATCAAGTTGTACTAAGACACGAATCGGGTTCTCGCCAAGAACCAAATCCCAGGACACGATCCTCAACCGATCGTCATCCCCCGGCTGGCAAATATTGTCAGTCCGGAAGATCAGGAGGAGTTGCTTTTCTGCCCGGTCCGAGCACTGAGTTGCTACGAGAACCGTACCAGGTTTTCTAGACGGGGAACCAAACACATGTTTTTGGTGTTACGGCCCTGACAAGCGGGATAAGCCGGTTTCCCCGACTTCCATCCCCAGGTGGATTACTGCGACTGTACTGGAGGTCTATAATACACTATCCTCCTCAACACAGACCTTGCAGAGACACCAAGTACAAGAACATGAGGTCTGTGCGATTGCTAACTCACTAGCGCTAGCGTCAGGTGCCCCCCTCAAACACATTCTGAGGGCAGGCTTCTGGAGAACGCAGAACGTCTTCATCAACTACTACCTAGGAGACACCCAATCTATTGAGCAGGGTCTCTTCAGGTTAGGCCCCGTCGTAGCGGGTCAGGCCTTGTTTGCTGACCCAGCCCGAACGACTGCAGGGGCCTCTGCGCATAGGCGATAAGTCAGTCTCTGCATTTTTGCGGGCAGATTGGCTGTTCCACTAGCACTTCCTGGAAGCTCCCAGGTTTCGCTTCTGTCGACCTACGCCCTCATGCGAACTGTTTCTGTCCTACTTTAAGCTTATCACCCCCGAGTTCGGCTTGGGTCTAGCTTTCTCGGGCACACCAAACCCTGTCACCACAGCAGCATTGGCTTCTTGCTTCTGGGACAGCACAGGCAAGGTAAGACACCACCCTTCTTGGGTCTTAACTTAGGTCTTTGGGTTTGTTTTTCATCCCGGACTGGGGGAAAGTCTTTCATCATTCTCCTTTTTTTCTGTTTGCTCGGCAAAACCCGCCACCTATCGGTGTCTGACTCTGCCTACAGTTCAAAATAGTCATTTTGACTGACTGGAGTCTATGGTGGGTAATTGAACGTAGTGAATTTAGGCGAGGGTTCTTCGAACCCGCCTATTCACATAGTTCATACCCACCATAGACTCCGGGTCCCCCCCCCCAACCTCCCCACTCTTTCCGTCGCGTTGGTCTAAGTCCTCGAGGCGGAGAGAAAGGAACCAGAGTGATGGACGGCTACCTGTGGCGTTGCCAGGTGGCCTCGGTCACGTGGGTTCGTGACGTAAGGGGTAAAAGAATCTTGAGGTCATGGGGCTTCCCCTGACCTGGATTCTATCTCTCCGTCACCGGCAGAATCGCTGATTAATGCCTACAGTTCAAAATAGTCATTTTGACTGACTGGAGTCTATGGTGGGTATGAACTATGTGAATAGGCGGGTTCGAAGAACCCTCGCCTAAATTTATAAATAAGATGAACTTTCCTGATTTGAAACTGGGCAATTTTGTCTGTTTATCCGAGTAATAAATAAACATCTTGTTTGATTCAGGAACTTGGATTTTCACTCAGATGCAAGGCCTGATATTAGCCTTATTAAAAAGCATATACAGGTATGTCTTGGACACCATAGTCAACATGTATCACCTTTCACAACTTAAAAACCTTCATATTTTCATCAACATGTGTGTGTACAGTGTATATAGCCACAAATCAACAAAAACCTTTTAGAAAAATACTAGGACATAATAATGTGAACAATTTTGGTGGTGGAGTTAAACCTATAACACAGACTACTTTATGAAGACTATTTTTGCTGTAGGAATAATTTCAACAATCAAAATTTTGAAGTTTTATCCAACTCTGGGATTGTCATTTTTTTGTCATATTCTTTCAATGGTCTGTTAAAACTGACCTGATAGCCTCAAATAATCATTATTTTCACATGAACACCACAGTACTAGTAATCTACATGCATGTGTTCTCTGCAAATAACTTTAAATAGGTTCATCTAAATAAGGATTAAAATTCCATTAGAACCAGTTTTGAACAACCTTGAGTATTCTACCAACAACCTGTTACTACACTATACACTAATTCATAATTCTTGTTTGTCTTTATAGAAAGCAGTTCATGAGATGGACATGGCACATGGGATGCTTGGTAGTCTATTTAGAAGTGGTAAGAAGAATTTTACATACAAACTTTGTGTAAATGAATAACTATACCTAACACGCATTGTGTGAGATCACTACTTGTTATAAAATATAAATGATTATTTTGTAGTAATGTAAATATATTATAATTTGTCTTTGAAGAATTTGTTATCTGCCCTTGGCTCACTTTCTCAAATTGTTTAAGATGGGCAAATCCTTCTGGAGAAATTCTTTGAGAACTATTATGTGTTTATTCGGTGGCATTTCAAAGTTTTGACACTATATATCGCCTAAGGTTATTTTTCATGCCAAATCCTTTTTGGAAATTTCCTTTAATTATCTTTTGTAGCTGAAAAAAAATTGTGGTAAGATTTAATTGTTTTATGACTGAATAACAAAAAAGAGTGTTTTGTTTGTAAAATCTATAAAAGTAGTTCAAATAATTTTCATTAATTTATTGTTCCAGGTTCAAGGCAAACATTTTTCGCTAGTCAGGTGACAAGATATGCTGACTTGTATGCATCGACTTTCCTCAATCTCCTTCATTATCCATTAAGTTACTTTTACAGAGCTGCACCCATGCTGGTAAGTCTACGTTATCAACTCAATTCTACCATGAAACACTCCTTGATTCTCTCCTTAGCTCCCACACATATTTAGCCCCCTTTGAAAATGGAAACTGAATAGCATCATTTCTGTCCGTCCGTTTGTTTATTTATTCGTCTTCTGGATTGTTTCAACAATGAATTACTGGCACTAGTATTGAACGTGTGAGGTTCATATTCTTGCTTTGGTATACAGTTATAAACCTGTATTATTGACCACTTCTATATAAAAAAGACAACCTGCCTATATTATTGCTGATTCCCCTTTGTTGACAGACCCAAATATTAATTAGCATTCCTTTATAACACGCTTTTAAAATTTTCTCAAGTTATACGATCAAGTTATTTCGATCAACTCAAATAAATGTGTTTTTGTTGCAATAGTACCATCTCATTATTTTTTGGACAATTATTTCATCAAATGTACAAGTTGGTGATCCATAAAACAAATAATACAACCTCCATACAAAGATGACCTGTCTATAAAGACCATTTTAATGGAGTCCCTTGGTTGGTTTCTATACACAGGTTTGAATATACTAGGTGGTATGTCATAGCTAAGCATTTTGTATATCACAACTCCTATTCTTTACAGTTGCTATAGTTCATTATTCTCAATTGTATACAATATACAATGTTTTTTCTTCAGATGCCACACGAGTCAACTGTTGACCACTCAGATGAATTCCATGATGATTCTCCAAGTCCGCTGGTCTCCAGGGCACGTTTTAACAGCTTTGATCCAAACATAACGACAGAGAAACGACCACCCGTATTGCGTTCAAATACAATTGGAGCTACAAACACAAGAGCGAAAACACCAATAAATATTACTCATGTTCATGATGATGATGATGATGAGGAATGAAATGGTTACCACGGTTACTGGGTGATGATATAGGTGTACATTGAATTGCTCGCCGTTTGTGGCCATCATTAAATCCAAGAATCTTTACATCAAATATTATAATATTTATTATCATTTCTGTTTGTTATTTTTTTCTTCTTAAATTTTTATAAAGATATTTACGAAATTAATTTGCTTTAGTTAGTGTATTGGCTTCTGATTATCAGAAATTTTAAAAATATGTTTGCCCCAAATTTTGTGAGTAGATTCGCCACCCTAACATTACCAAGTGATTTTTTCTCACTTTTTATAAGATTATCATGAATTTCTATTTTAGATTAAATTGGGCAGAAAGTACCGTATATATGGTCGCTACTTACATGATGATAATATTCACTTACAAAATAAAAAAACAGGCATAAAGTCTGGAACATAGTTGAAATAGTTAATGAGCTTCAATGTTGAAATGTCCATTGAAACTATTGAATTCTGAGTTTGATGCATCAAAAAATCCATTTTTTAGGCAAACATTAACACTTTTAAATAGTGTAATATAAATAATCTGCTGTTCACCTTTTGTATTTTTCAAATTTAATAGCTATATTCATGTGCAAAATATCGCCTCCAAATTATTTTGCTATGATGACGACTATGAAAATATAAAAATATAATAATAAAAGAACAACCCCAGAAGTGTTCAGTTCACTACCCTTTTGGATATCATCATATATTAATGTCGAAGCGGTATTTCTTTTTACAATGCTCGGTGAGTTTTATTCATTTTAAATCTGTCTCTTAATATTGTAGCAATATTTGATACATGATACTTGAAAACAATAAGTCGCATTACTCCAAATACATTAAATTATTTAAATAGGGTGGAAAAAAATAAGGTTGTATATCTTCATTGTTATAGAAAAAGATTTATACAGGAATGCTAAGTATAGTAATAAGACATATGTTAAATAATGAATTATATTATTATTATATATACTGTGTAGTACATGTATATTGCGATGTAACAAAATTTCATACTGTGTACTGAAAAATAATGTAGATAACTTTAAGTAATTGATGAGAAGGACTTCCACTGTATTTAGTGTATACATCTTTTTTTTATTATTCTATTTCATATTCAAATAAAAAATCTGTTGAAATAATGATCACCATTATCATATATATATATATATCACAATATATTAGTGTGGTATAATAGGTGAAGTTTTACTAGTTAGGAAACTCGTATAAATAAAAATATGGCTGCATGCCATAATAAATGTTTATTCTTACAATATTTATAGTAATTGTATGAAAGATTAGAATTTATATAATAGTTTTTAATATACATGCTCTAATGCTGCAAATATTTGTAGTGATATTTGAGTGATATATGCTGCTATTGTATCAACAGCTTTTCTGAAGACAAATGTAGTAGTGGCCATGCCAGGTCAACAACATAACAAATTACAGTAAAGAGTAGTACTTTTTAGACTAACTGAAATCAAAAAGGCATAAGGTTTTGTAGCTACCTGTACACTCTATTTTATCAGATGCATGGCGAGGAAAATAGAAATGTTCTTTCGTCATCAGCGTTGATGTCATTGTCACTGTCTTTAGGCTATGATAACTTCAGCCATTAATGAGATGGAACGTAATTGAACCATTGTCTTGAGTCTATTGATATCAATCATTGCTGAAATTACCTTGCACAAGGCTCAATACAAACATTTGATTCCATCCATCAAATCATCTATGTACTACTGTTATAGTATCTTGATTATAAATTTTAAACCAGTTACCATAGTTTTATTGAACTTTTTCAACATTTTTTTAAAAAGCAGTATAATATATTGTTTTGTTTTTTTATCAGAACAATACTTTTTTATGCTGAACATTTATTGATGGTAGATGTTTATATTTTTTTTCAATTTTGTTAATATTATTAATTAAAAATTACTATAATCTTTAAATTGGATTTTAGTTATTATTCTGCATATAGGTGTAATAAGTGGTCAACTAAAGCATTTATCAATAAACTAAATTTTTGAAAAATGTTATACAAAAAATTATTCCATAAATACTCTTTTTTTTTTTATGGAAAATAATTATTGCACTCATCCAGCACACCAATTTAGTTTATTTTTTCGATGAAAACTAAACAGAACATTGTAAGTAAGTAAGTATAAAGTAAGTAATTTAATTGTAAGTTGTAAAACATTTTAATAGATATTGACGTATTATCCCAAAATCTTTACTTCCCACGTAACTTTGTTCTTTCTTTCTTTAATTTTAAAAATATATATAATAGCTGAAAACAAGTCAGAAAATTATTCAAGTTTATTTCTGAGATGAGCTGAGTTGACAAATATTTTTTTTTAGAACACTGTTCAGTAATTCACTTGTGATCATCTGCCATGTTATTGTTACTTTTATTTTTTATTCAAGTCATGGTGCTATACTATGAAGAACGTTTTCCATTTTAAAAAAAGCTTTGAACCATATGTAGTGTATATAAATATAATTTGATATTTGTATTTATAGAATATGAAGTTTTGATAGATAGTGGTCCAAAATGCTTCATTGTTATTTTCACAAGTTGAAAAATTTGGAAACTGTGTATGCTTTCCCATGGTATATATTTCCCTACTTTGTACAGATTCTGCTTCCTTATTTTGGGATGCATATTATGTATGCTTTCCTCAGGGTACCCTGTTAATTCATATGGATTCCCCTTCCTTGTCTTTTGATGGATATTATGTAATTATGTATACTTTCCCGGGGTTTGTACATTCTTAATTCGTATGGATTCCACTTTATCTGCCTCTACCTACACAGACTTTACGGTAATATGAATATATCCACTCTACAAATGTCTGTGTACGGTTAATTCTAGAACCTTATTGGCCATTCTGATTCTCTGCCAATACACAGATCACTGCAGTGATGAATTAAGGGAAATGAAATATCTACCTTTCTGCCAATTTAGTGATATCAATGATCTTTGCATGATTTAATGTGGTAATTTCCAATCTACTAATCAAGTTTACGAAAAAATCAACCATGATTGCATTATTTTGGTATCATAAGACATAATTCATACACATCATACGTTGTGTTACGCTTTGACCCACCATGTATGACAATTTTAGTTGCAATGGATGCATGTTCATCTCAATTTATCATAATTTTTTCCCATGGGGGAAATTTTTGATTTCAGATAGCAATAATTGTTTTGTTTCTGGAAAACGTTGTATGATATAAGGAGCTTGTATATGTATTCAGGTCATGTACTGAAATAAAGTTTATTGTTAACATAAATTGTTATTGTCTTGTGTAATTTGAGCACCACATTTTGTGAATTGGTCAATTTAGCACATGTACCAAATCTCCTGAAAGCAGTTCAATTTCAGAGCCAACTGTGTTTCGGTAATTGAAACCAAGTGCCTGAATCTTACATTCATTCAAATTTTAGCTGTGACGCCTGGAAGTGCACTGTAATCCAAGTAGTCATTAATGAACAACAAATCTCCTGTACTGTACTTTCACTGACAACAATGACTGGCCCATATCCAGTCAATTTGTATGACATTGAAAACATCAAATTCATTACTTTTATTTAGTGTGACAATATACTACACAGTGTCCAGTGAAAAATGTAAACAAATTTTATTACGACAACAATATACTGCCTATAAAAATATGGAATTTTAACCAATTGCCTGCGCCCCTACAATTTTTCTTTGTATAATGAATCTATAAATTTGGTCCATAATTGTCAACATAAACCAGCAATGTTTTTTTTCAAAAATGTTGATCAAGACCTGCATCTTCATTTCGTCCAAAATTTTAAAAAAACATAACAATTTTATACCAAAATTATAGCCCATAAGGGGGTTAAAGTTATTAGTGGGCACACATGGACAGAACCCATCCTATAAGCTCTTCATTTCAGGTCAACTAGTTTTACAAGGGAATAACAATGCTTAAACTGAATTGGTATTGACACATCATACACTTTTCAACCCCCCCCCCCCCCAATATATTAGTGATGAACTGGCATGGACATGGCATTTTTGTCCAAATCTCCAAAAAACCTAAGCATGATTATCATCCCATATTTGATCAAAATTGCTTCAGTCATCATTGAAAACAGCTCCAGTATGAAGGTGGCGGCAAAGTATACCCTTGGCGGTGATAATGCATGTGGAATCCTTTCGGTGTACAACGATGGTGTATTAATTTTACCAGCTCATCACTATGTTAGCAGATTGCTCCAACAAGCTGGTGATGTTGAATTGAATCCAGGACCCGATACCAGGCAATCAACATTAACCAAGTCAGGGACTCTTCAACCGGCATCCGCACCCAGTAAACAACCTGAGGATGGAGCCATGATGTCAATTTTGCGAGACATTCAAAGCAATATGAAAGACATGAAAATGGATATGAAACTAGTAGATAAGAAGATCGATAGGATGGAATCCAAGCTGATTAGAGTAGAAGAGACAGTCACAGTAGATGAGGTGAGGCAAACTGCTGATGGAAACAAAGAACGTTTGAATAAGGTAGAACACTTGGAAGACGTTATCGGTGGACTGAAAAATGATATAAGCGTCCTAACAACACAGAAGTCAGAACTGGAAGACCGTCAAAAACCCGGGTCAAAAACGAAATAACATCGTAATTCGCGGCATAGATGAAGATCCAAACGATTTCTGGAATCAATCAATCAATTGTTAGCCGAGAAATTGAATATTACAGGTGTTGATTTTGAAAGAGTTCACAGGGTTGAAACCGGAGTCCGGGGTAGGAGACCACTTATTGCAGGGGGGGGGGCAAGGGTTATTTTCGTTCAACGTAATTGCAATATTTTTTTGTTCGTACAACGTAAATTGAAAAAATAAATTCCGTAATTCTGTAATCACAGGCTAGACGTACAACGTAATCAATCAAATATTTTTTTCGTACACTATATAAATGTGTCATTTTTCTCGGTACGTACAAGAATTTACATCCAAATAAAAAAAGTCGTAAAGAATAATCCAGGGAAATTACATTTTCGAAACTGTGAAATGACTAGATGACACAATTCACTGCAAAATTCAATTTTCACTGTAAACTGTAAAAAAACGTCTTTTTTTCCTTGTAAATTGTAAAAAGCCCTTTTTATTTCCCGTAAAACTGTACCAGCTACCCCTTGCCCCCCCCCCCCATTGCAATGTGGATAAGCAGAAAAAAGAACATTTTTATTGATGAGCATTTCTCACAAGAAACCAGGTATATCAGAAATAAACTATTTGCAAAGAGAAAAGAACTAATTGCAAACAATATACGTGCCTTTGTTAACTACAAAAAGCTTGTCAGCTATGAAGGTGGGAAAAGGTGTGTATATACTTGACTCTGTGACTCAGTGTTGTTAGACACGGTACTGGTAAAATTAATGAAGGTATGGGTAAAATAATTAGTTACATGTCTTGGAGTGTACATGGATTTTGAGCAATCGGTTCTCAAGAGGCAGGTCTAGTGAGGGTGTTACTGTTGGTATTTCTAAAGATATGATCACTGGTATCAAGGTCTTAGATACAGGGATGAAAGATGCTATATTTCTATTATTAAAGTCACACTATTTCGGATGGGGTAATGATATATTGTTTGGGGCTGTATATATATCACCAGAAGGTTCTAGGGTGTACGAAAATGAGACTAATTGAATCAGTATCCTTGAACAATAGTTAACAAGGTTGAAAACCATTTATAATTGTACAGATATTTTGCTCGTGCAGGATTTTAATGCGAAGATAGCAGACGAACCCGATTTTATTGCAAATGTTGATACAAATTGCATTCAATTTCTCCCACATCTCTACGAGAACGACTCATTTTGTATGCCACGTAAAGCTAGGGATAAATTAACAAATAACTTTGGAAAGAGTTTAGTTTTGTTATGTTGTACTTTTGGCATACTGAAGACATACTGGGTAATATTACATGTATAGCAGACTGTGGCAAAAGTACTGTGGATTATGTAATTGCTTCGTCTGGATTATTTGATGTAGTTTATAATTTTCGGGTGTCAAATACAACCGAGTCAGACCATTTTCCCCTTGAATGTACTTTGTAATGTAATTGTAATGATAGTGGTCAGGTAATACATACTCCCCAAGCTAATGAGTGGAAAAAGTATCGTTGGAAGGAGGATATAAAACAGAATTTTGTAGATAAAGCACATGATTATGTAGGCGAAAATAACGACAGGGTAATTGATTGTATGAACAACCAGCCACCATGGTTCAATAAATCCTGCAAAGCTGCCAAACGTGAAATGTTCAGATGTCTTACGTTGTTCAGGAAAATGCACACTGACGAAGCACTGTTGCAATACAAACTTGCTCGAAATACTTTCAAAAGCATTTGTAATTTTAATAAGAAAACTCACACAGACTTGCGAGAAAAAAATATTGGGATAATGTGGTTGGTCGGGATGGTATGTGGTCTGTGATTGGACGATAATGTAGGGGTACTTCTAGTAGTCCACAAATTTCGTCTAATTGTTGGTTGGAACATTTTGCACAGATAAATAAGCCACAGGTTGTAAACAACGGGAACGTCACTTTTGATTCGTTGCTTGAGGAGCGTTATGCTGAAAATGATAATTGTGGAGATTTGAATGATTGGATCACTTATGATAAAATTATCAAAGCAGTGAAATCACTGAAAAATGGGAAAGCTACTGCACTGGTCCAGACGGAATTCCTGCCGATTTTCATTTATTACCACTCATGAGTGAATTATTCAACAATGTTTTTGAAACGGGGAAATTTTCTGAAGGGTGGTCACGTGGGGTAATTATTCCACTTTTGAAAACAATTTCAAAATCTGATGCCAATAACTACAGGGGAACCACATTATTGGATGTCTTCGGGAAAATATTCTGTAGTATACTAAACAATAGACTTTATGAATGGGCAGAGGATACTGGTACCATCTCTGGAGTGCAGGCAGAATTTCGTAAAGACTTTTGTACTGTTGACAACATATTGGTCTTGTATGCAATCGTTCAAATTTATCTTAGAACAAAAAGAAGTAAATTTTACTGTATATTTGTTGATTTTGCCAGAGCTTTTGACTCTGTTGACCATAGCCGACTTTTTATCAAATTACACAATATTAGTATATCAGGTAAAATGTTAACCATTGTAAAGTCAATGTACAGTGATGTCAAATTGTGCATCAGACTTGATGGTGGGATTTCTGATTACTTTCCTTGTACTATTGGTGTTAGACAGAGCAGTGTATTGAGTCCTGTCCTTTTTTCTTTGTTTATAGATGAATTATATAATATGATTGGGAATGTGGGATACAGGGGGGTTCAGCTAACGCAAGAAATGTTTGATTTATTTGCTTTATTGTATGCCGATGATGTAGTCATATTTGCTGATTCAATTGTGGGATTGCAGCAGCTGATTAATATTTTAGAACGCTTTTGTATTAAATGGAAAATAACTGTAAATAAAAAGAAAACTAAAATTATAGTGTTTCGGAAAGGTGGCCATAACTCAACTAAAGAAAGATGGTTTATGAATGATGAACCAATTAAAACTGTAAATTCCTACAAATATCTTGGGTTATTGCTGTCATGTAGAAACAGCTGGTCTAGGGCTGCACAAGCGCGCAAAACATTTTTTTCTTTATTTAGTTTTGAGTATAAAGTTGGTATACTTAATTATGATGTTTATTTCAGACTATTCGATGCTTTAATTTTACCAATTCTTTTGTACGGGGCAGAAATTTGGGGGTTTAAGCAATATATTCAGGCATAAAGAGTGCAGTTGAAATTTTGTAAACATTTTCTTGGGGTTGGTGATAAAACATGTACTGAAGCCGTACTTGGGGAATGTGGGCGGTTACCCGTTTTGTAAACTCCTTGTTAAAATGTATAAAATACTGGTTACGAGTCACAGAACTTCCTGAAGGGAGGGTTGTAAAGCATGCTTACAGACTTATGTATAAAATAGAAGAAAATGAAAAAACATCATGGGCCACTGAAATTAAAAATATACTTTATATGTACGGCTTTGGTATGGTTTGGATATCCCAGGGCGTGGGGGATGTAAACCTGTTTTTGGTACAGTTCAAGCAGCGGGTAATTGATATTCATAGACAGGATTGGTACAGTGAAATATGTTGCACTGCTAAACTAAGGTCATATTGTAGTTTTAAAACCATGCTTGAACCAGAAAGATATCCTTTTGTAGCTAAACACAGACATGCTCTAGCACGTATTCTCTGTTCGAGTCATATATTGCGCATTGAAGAGGGGCACTATACAGGGATGGAAATTGATGAAAGAATATGCAAGTTTTGTTTATCTAATGTAGAGGACGAGTACCATTTTGTTCTTGTTTGCCCATTACTTCACTCTATGAGAAAACAGTTAATTCCCGAGTATTTTTGGCATCTTCCCAATTCAGAAAAATATTACAGTCTAATGCACTCAAAATACAATACAATACAATACAATACAATTTTATTTCACCAGATAAATTACATTACAAAGTACAAAACGAAAATAGAGATATACATAACTATCTGGCGAGGACAAGAGAGGTAGTTCTAGTAGAACTAATCTAGTCTCTAGCCCTTGCATATTCACTGATAGCAGAAAAAAACTGATAAGGACAGTGAAATCATAAATCATATTAATATATTGTTTAAGAGTACATAATACATAAGGAGAAAAATTATATGAAATATGGTGGTAATAGTGAAATGACAATACTGTAAATTGAATGATAGAGAAATAACAATAAAATTGATGTTCAATTATTTAAAAGAAATTGTTTTAGGGTAAGCTTGAAGCGATTTCTTGATGTTAATGTTTTAATGGAAATTGGAAGATCATTCCAGTGTTTTACTAATGAATATGTTAAACTGTTTTTAGTTGAGCTTAGTTTTACTTTTGGAATTTCAAGTTTGTCAGAAATAACTGAACGTGTCAAATAAGAGTGAGAGATTGAAGAGGCATAATGACCCAGAGAACGAGCATAACGATCGCCCTTCAGGTCATAAATAAACATGCACGTTTGGAACTTGCATAATTTATGCACATCAAGAATGCCCAATCTTTTAAAGAGTTGTGAGCTACTTGCACGGGGATTTGAAAAAGTGGCTAAGCGAATAAATTTTTTCTGTAATTTTAAAATTGGATCTATAACGGTACTAAAAGTGTTGCCCCATATTTCAATACAATAGCTTATGTGTGGAAGAATGAGTGAATTATATAGTAATATTATAAGTGATTTGGGTAGGTAGTGACGCAGATATGAAATGAGTCCAATCATTTTACTAATTTTTTTAACAATATTATTAATGTGAGGTCTCCAAGTAAGTGATCTGTCGAGAGTGACACCAAGATATAGCACAGAGGAAGCAAGTTCAATAGGAGAGTTATCAATATTTAATAAACTTTGCATATTTGTCTTCTTTTGAGCTGTTTTGAAAACCATAAAATTTGTTTTATCAATATTTATGGTTAATTTATTTGCCTTGCACCATGTGCAAACCTTATTCAATTCTGAATTAAGTAGGCCAATATCAATAGAATCATTTTTAACGGAGTGAAACAGATTTGTGTCGTCAGCAAAAAGCCTAAACTGGAAAGTGTTGGATGATTTTACAATATCATTTATATAAATTAAAAACAAAAGTGGTCCAAGAATGGACCCTTGTGGGACCCCACAAGAAATTACTTTATAATCAGAATTACAATTATTTAAATTAACATATTGCTGGCGGTCTTCTAAATAAGATTCAAACCAACTCAAAGTAGACCCTCTAATACCATAATAATGTAATTTAGACAATAATATGGTATGGTTAATGGTGTCAAAAGCATTTCTGAGGTCTAGAAAAATACCAAATGTGATAAAACCGTCATTTATTTGTTTTGAAATCTCAGCAGTAAGGTCAGCTAAAGCTAATTTGGTGCTGTGATGCTTACGGAATCCATATTGGTTTTCATCAAGAATTTGGAATTTTTCTAGAAAAGCACACATCTGTTTATTTACTAAAGATTCAAACAATTTGCTAATAATGGGTAACACTGATATCGGCCTATAATTACCAACTTCAAATGCACAACCTTTTTTAAATAATGGAGAAACCCGGGCTATTTTTAATTTATCAGGGAATATACCCGTGTACACAGAACAGTTAAAAATATGAGCCAGTGGTTCAGCAATTTGTTCAGCAGCCTGCTTGATAAGTTTAGGGAACATATTGTCATAGCCAACTGCTTTATTAGGATCTAATTTATCGATCTCTTTTAAAATATCATGAGCACAAACTGGGCTGAAAAATAATGAATGTGATTGTCTACTATCAAGGTAATCATTGAAGTTGGCATTACAATTGATTTTAGATGCATAATTTGGACCAACATTAACAAAATACGAATTAAACTTCTCAGCAATATCCCTACCCTCTGTCACAAATTAATCTCTAAGTTTATGTGGAAAACGATCATTACATGACTGATTATTCCGCAGTTCGTTTATAACCTGCCATGTTTTATTGCTATTTCCAATAACATTTGCCAGCTTGCCAGAAAAGTAAGACTTCTTAGCAATTTTTAATAATTTTGACAAAATATTACGATAAATTTTGTATTGAATGTGAATTGGTGAACTGGGACTATGTCGCTTAGTTTTTGAGAAAAGTCTATGTTTTGTTTTAATTGAAATGAGAAGCCCCTTAGATAACCATGGTTTTTGTGATGATTTTGATGCAGAATAAATCATTTTCTTAGGTAGATGTTTAGTAATTATATCACTAAACAAATTATAAAAATAATCATATGCCAAATTCGGATCCAATAAATTATAAATATTTGTCCAAGAAATATTGGCCATTTCCGCTTCAAATGCATCTGAATGAAACTGCGAGAAGTCAAATTTATATCTAACCGACTTTCTGTTAAAAACATGATGTAGATCCCTGAATAGGGCAAACACTGGAAAATGGTCACTAATATCAGTTTCAATAGTACCTCCTTCGATGAAATAATCAGAAAAATTTATGAGACAATGGTCTATTGTTGTGCATGTAGTACTAGTTACTCTGGTCGGAACATCTATGATTTGTTGAAAATTATTTTCATTAAGTAAGGTAACATATTCAAATTGTGAAATATTTGTACAACTAACATCTATATTGAAATCACCGAGGATAACACAACGTTTTTTGTTACTTGAAAAATGTTCGAGACAGACTTCAAAACTCTCCAGAAATTCATGTACAGGTGTATTTGGTTTGCGATAGATAACTCCTACTGTGATTTGTTTAATGCCTATTTGTATTTCCACGAATAATGATTCACAGTGACGTAAAGTAATTGAATCAATCATAGTATATGATAATGACTGGTGTACATAAAGACCGACACCACTACCACTGGAGTAGTTGCGGCTATTATTAATAAAGTTATATGGTGGTATTTTATAAATTGAAGTTTCCGAACCGGGATGTAACCACGTTTCAGTAAATCAGCAAAGGTACTACATAATCTTGGTAAATTTCTACATAAAGTATTCAACCTTAGAAGGGAGTTTTCGTTACTTTCGGTATAAGAATTTTGTTATATATATATATATATTTAAAAAATTTCTGTATATTCTCCAGTGCTTGTGTTTGTGTTTTTCTGTTATGTCGAGTCATATGGGCCTGTGTGTGTATGTGTTATAAAAAGTGTTCACTCCAACAGAAATAGACATGCAGTTTTAGCGAATCTATCAAAGAGCTCATTGTCAACTAAGGCAAAGGCAAAGCAAAGGTTAACAATGAGCTTTGAAAGTTTGTATGTCCACTGCTTTGTGTTGTTATACCCAATCCATCTTAAAACTGAAAGCACAACGTTCAATTATATATAGCATTTGTCAAGGACATCCTCGCTCAATGCATTGCACAAATCTATAAGTTGAAGTAGTTCATGATTAGTAACTTTTGTCAAGTTTTATTATGGCTTTGTACCTACTAACAGTTTTATGAACCTATTATTCCAGTGTTACAAAACCACTTTTATTAAAAACACTATCTGGCACGACCCTCACCCAGTGCATGGTCATACTAAGCTCAAGTGTGCATCAAAACACTGAACTCAGCTGTGCATGGCTTGATATAGGCTTATTTAACACTTGCATGCAATATAATTGCACTATAATTATATTTAGATTCATTGTCAAAAAAACAAAAAATAAAGCTGGGAAATCCATGATTCACCGAGACTTTATGGACAATATGCGCAAGAGCTGATCATATATATGTCTGAAAGCATGTAGCTAGGGATTGTGGTGTAGCCCAGTAGTAAAAGTAAGCAAAACTGCTATGAAATCCTGGAGCTGTCTCCAATATGTAGTAAATGTAGTAAAAGCAAGCAAGGCAAACTAGTATCACATGTCCCCTTGACAAGTTATTAGCGTAAATTCAGAAGATCCCCAGGTGGAAGTAGACATTGGAAGGTGTAATGCATGAACTTGATTGACTGTCATGGTCATGAGGTATAATAATATGTACTGTATTTGCCTAAAGTTTGAAAACAAGATCGACATATGATGCACGTTTGAGAAATGGCTTTGGACAGAAGAACCAAAATTAATAGTCAGGAACGTAGTATGTAGTTTAATTACCATGACACTTGATGCAACAAAACATATCTGAATGTAGACAGAGATTGACAATGGCAATAACAAGGGTCAACTACATGTACTGAATCAATACAATCATTATTTAAATAAACATCGTACATACATTTTATTAAACTATGAAATAAGGAGCAAAACTTTGTACAAAGATATTTTCTGATGTAATAATATTGTCAATGTGTTATATACATTTCTAAACAACTTTTCTTTGGATAATAATATCTTAAATTGTCCATTTTCAAGAATGCTTTTCTTAAATAAACTTGGCGAAGATTAAAAATAGTTTCACAGAAATTTGATGTATTATTTTTACAAAATAGATAATCAAAGTTGTAGTAAATGATGCATTTTAAACAAAACACATCCACATTTGCCTTCATCTGACTGGGAATGTGGGAGAACTAACTTGTGGTCAATAGGGCTATAAAATTCTCACAACATTACATTTGTATACAAATAGTTACAGTCTTCATTACGTCAGTTGTTCACGTCTGGACACTGTTACCATGCTGGGACCAGCAGACGTGGCTGACGGCTTGTGATCCAGAGTTTGTGATTCACGCTTCAATACATTGAGTAACGTCTGAGAACTCTCTAAAATCTGTTAATTGAGGGGAAAAAAATGAAAATATTACATTTTGGTAATAAATGAAGTTTCAGAACTATTATGTGTGTTATATTCTAAGGTTGTCTTTTCCAATTGTCTGACACAACAATGACAAATGAATTAAATGCAAGGTTCATGAGTTTACTTTGAATTGATTGTATTTTATGAATAGAATGGATGCACAAACAGGAAAAGGTCAATGGGTTCTAAACAGTCCTCCCAAATTTCTAAGAAAGTTGCAACTACACAAATGCCTTTTTGACACTATTAAAATGTTTTCTATTCAAGAATTTAACAATTTGACAATCTAACGCCATTCGTGGGAACAATATTTTGCAAATATTATTGGGAACTGCTGTATTAAAGATCCCAATGAAATGTTCACAGCTACAAAATTTCATGGTTATCCCAAACTAGTGAAAATAAAGTCTATAAACAGTAAAACGGTATATTAAAAGCCGATTATATTTAGGCACCGATCGAATTCAGTACTCAGATTCATCAAAGTCTCTGTGTTGTAACTCCACCACAGTGGAGACACGATACAAAGAAAAGGTTCATGTGTGGAGAGATCTAATGCAAGAAAGAATAGCATGACATTTTGATTTAATGTAAATCTTAATTTCATTGTTGTGTGAGACAATTTGAAATTACACATAAACACACACAATAGCAACTACAATTTACTACTACTGATATGTTCTATGTGACCACATTGCAGTTCAACCATGGAATGTTTCCAGCTGGACTTCACATCTCACTACATGCAGTACAGCAGACTAAAAACAAATACTATACTTTCAGTGCATGCAATAAAAACATCAGCCTTTGTACATGAAACATCACTGGCACAATGGTATTTCAAGAGCAGAGCCCAAGTAATATGCACTGTGCTAGGATTTTCATACCACAGGGAGGCAAGGACATTATTGCAAACATTAAGTTAGTAACTATTTTTAGTTTGCATGCAAATCTCTTGTAACGTCCAGCTACAGAAACATGGCACAGTACAACATAATGTCATCATCACAGAGTGAATCTGTGTATAATAAAAGCAATAGCGAGTGATTCCTATATAGTAACACAATTACAGCCATAATGTTAGAAACATACATGTGTATATATTTACAATTTCAGCATTATGACCATATGTGACAAGTCTTCTTCATTTAAATCATAGATGTCAGTACACAATATAGACTGAGCCATCACAGATTTTGCAGCATTTCATCAGAAATATTATCAAGATAAATCTCGGAGAAGGTTTCCAGAGATAGAAATAAGAATATTCTAAAATTAAAATTAGTAATTACTGTTACACAATAAAGAGAGAAGTAATAGGGAGTTTAAAGAGAAGACAATACTATAATCAACTACGAATTGATAAGGCTTGTGGCTTTTCAAGTTCTTTTCCTAGACATTTGTCATTTTGTACAAATCAAGTGATGAATTCCCAAATGGTTTCTGCTGTATATATAGAATATTTTTTGCAAGAAAATAATTGCTTGCACTACATGAAGAAGACTTTGTCAGTTACTTTCATAGAAAACCCTCTGTTGTTTGAATGCAGGTGAGGTGCATGCTGGGAGTTTATGTTTCAGCTGATGAAACATTCAACTTGGATGTTTGGAAGGAATAGAGCGTTAATATTATGAGATGGAACATGGAATGATGGTGGTTAGACTGCAGTACTTTTCTTTGGATTCAAGTAATGGGAGAGTAGTCTATTTTTAGAATACTACTTATCAGCTTTGAGAAGATATTTAGTTTGCATGGTTATTCAAGTGCTGAATATTGTCAGTATCACCAGTGTTAGCCTGTCTATTCTGTGATGTTTCAGTCAACAAAACATGCTACAAACACAGGACACTACAGGCTGGTTACCATCTCAAAGCATGTACAGGCTAGTTGACAGTCTCACATTTGACTGAAAACGATGACAGAATGTGACTAAGAGATGTTTACAAAATGATAGTTCACAACACAAATGGAATAATTTCTATGCCATTGTTATAATGGTATACACCCTTACCTCACATTTTATTTTAGCTACCGGTAACTTGCCGTCTTGCTTTTTCAGATTGCAGTTGATATAGGGAAAGATTATTTGAAAATGGGACTACTGGTTGAAAATGATAATATAGCTAAATTAAGATGTGGGTATATCAAGGGTGACACCAAATTCACACACACTGACACGCTGCCATTGTGACTGTTTGAATTCAGGATTGAACAATAGTCAGCATCCTCCACTTTTGATATGCAAATTATGAAACGCAAGTTGTATGTGCAAATTTTAAGAAAAGTACTTTAGGAAAACAACGACTGAATCGAATTCATGTAACCATTGAGCTTACAGTGAACTATAACATTCTGAAAACATCTCTTAAAGCAAGCACAGTGGGGAAACTGATAATTCATTTTTGAGGCAAAATGTGTTGATATGAATTATAGAGTGTGGTTTTACAAGCCATATGACTTGAAAGTACTGCAGTTGGTTCTAACGTATGATAAATGTATTCATGTACTAACACAACGTGTGAAATGAAGTTATGTCTGTAGGTTGGTGAATGCCGGAACACCTTTGTCTTTCAAGACGGATGATTCTCGTTGTAATACATTAAGTAAAGTTTGTGAACTTTCAATTATCTGTTGTGAAAGAAAAATAAAACAAAACCAGCCGAGAAGTTAGAATAAGTCATGACAACCAGGACACCATTATTGAAGATGTACAGGCTTGATATGATGTGTTTTAAATGTTCAAATAACTAACCAATCAGCTTGGGAGCTGAAAGTGTTGGATTACGGCACATTTAAAACAAGTTATATTTAAGTCTAGCACAGCCCCAATGACAAACACAGTAAAGAAACGTCATATATGATTTATATGAACATAAATTCAGTATGTATTAAAAAAACCAACTGTCATCAGCCGTCCAGATGTGTCTACCGTATTTGCTCTATTAGAAGCACATCTCCAATAGAAGCTGCCAGCCAGCTGTCTGCCTGTCATATTGGGCTAAATTTCTACAAACCTGTCAGCTTACAAAATAGCTATAAATAATCAACAAAAAAAAACTATTAAAGTTTGTGAATACAAACCAGCAACTATTATTGTGCATTTCAATATAGATTTTAGACAGGCACTATCTACCAGGGTATATCCGGGAATAGAAGTGCATGTAAACTTTTAACAGTTGTATGTATTGTATACTGGGTCATTATAAATACGACTTATTTTAACCATAAACTGTTGTAATTTACGTAAGCACCTGCGTTACTAATAAAGCAAATACGGTATATAAACTCATTCCCCAAATACTGTTTTTTCCCCCTAAACTTTTGAGCAACAAACGGTCATCATAATACTTAGGTCATATAAAAACAATTTTGACACATGTGTAGAGATGAACATTGCCTAAATTTAAATCAACACAAGTCACAGTAAGGTTTGTGGTATGTAGCGCATGGCTAGCCTACACTGAATTCAACCCGAAACTATTATCAACTATTATCTTATCAAGAAATCGGAAGTACTCTTGAATTGACCCAGGCTTGTTAGTCCAAACTATGATTACAGAACCCAAAAAACTAACTATCGTACTAACAGAATCCTTGGTCAATTTTGCAACTTCAGAATGCTCAGAATCTGATTTCAGGTAAATAATCAACATTTTACAATCATTTTAGATGGATATAATTGGAGACTGTTGTAAAAACTATTATCATAATGCAGTTTGTATATCAGGTCCATTAAAAAAATATTCATGTTTCTGGTCATTGTATGTGGCAGTTAAAAATGTTTGCATTAAATCGGTTTGGGTTTGTTTTGTTTTTTTGACAAAAAAAAAAAATGGAAGAAAAATTCCATATTCATGAAAAAATCAAAATAAATGCACTATTTTAATGGAAATTTAAAAAAAAATCAAATAAAAAAACAGGAAAAACTTTCTGGGCCTTACAGCAGTTATAGACTCCAATCCAGGCATTGTAACCAACATATAAAGTCAGGGACTCCCCGATTGATGTTGAGATTTCATGTTGACTTTACAGATTTAATAATGGTACAGATAAAAAAAAACAAAAACTGTCTTTAATCTTTGTAGAGATATTACCTTCATATATGCAGCTTCAGTTTCTGCTATTGTTTTATCATATTCGTTTCTTGCTGCAATCTTTTTAGCCAAGCTTTCGTTAACCTTGGCTAACCTTTCTGATAAAATTCTTAAATCATTCTGGACTTTTTGTTTTTCCTCCTCCTCTGATAGAATCTGTTTGTGAAGTTCATCTCTTTTAGCACACAAGTCTTCTATACCTGTGAATGATGCAAGACATGGGTAAAGTTACATGTATAAGCATAGGACTTTGGTAAATACTGTCACCCCTCTATTTAACTGTCTTTCCTGTATGCCAAAGACCTCAATTTTTTTCTTTTGCTTTCCAACTATTTCCCATTGAAATTATCAATAACACTATGAAAAATCATGAATTTCATGATTTTGAATGAAACAGGTGAGAATGGTTATAAAACTTATCCCCTTATGCCCTTGGAAGTAAATTTTTACATTTTAAAACGCTGCAGTCATTGTGTTCTATATGGTTTTTAAGCAACATGTATACAATGCATATAAAATAAAGATGACACTAAGAAGGTAAGAATTGCATTGTTTCCATGGTGACATTTTCCAGAACCAGTGTTTTAGCATGTGTAGCATGGCTGACTGCCATATTGTTTCTATTACAGAAAGCTGACTTCTGACTGTTTTTCATTTTAAACTATTTTATATCTTAACCTGTTGCTGTACACTGATAGAAATGTTATTTTTAAAGATGCAATAAAATATTATTATTAAATGTTTCATGCATCCAAAAAGTAACACTGCTGTTTCTGACCAGACTGGTCACTGGTCAATTAACTAATATTAAGTTGGTGTGCCTTTTGCTTAAATGTGCACTACTACTAGCATCATGCCACACACTAGCAACTACGTCCCCGGAACTATGTCAGTATATATTCATTTTTAATTTGTTTGGATAACTTTGTCATTTGTCATAAAGCAATTTGTCCGACTGGATGAAATAAAATGAGGTACAGAATCAAAAGCTTTCAAGTATGTAATATCCATGGGAAAACCATGCATTAATGCTTCAGCTCAAGAAAGTTAATCACTGTACTTTTGCAACGGGTGAAACTATGTTGTTCGGGACAGTTTAGACTGTTCAAGCTAATGTGATCAGTGCTACCAATGTACAAGACACTTCTCAGTAATTACAAGCTTGTTTGACTTGGTAATGTGTTTTTGAAAAACATCTTACTATATAGTTATGGAATGAGTACTTTGGTGAAATGTAAGATTTTATGAACTAAGTGTTGTATGAAGTAAATCAGGGGCCACAACATTTGTTTGTGCCTTAAGTCACCTTAACAGTTGCATACAATTTTATTTTGTTCCTGAAAACCAACCTCCCCAGCAGTCAACAAACTGACTTGATGTTTGGGGTTCTATTTTGACTCAGGATCCCCACA
This sequence comes from Saccoglossus kowalevskii, assembly GCF_978046115.1. Taxonomy (NCBI): domain Eukaryota; kingdom Metazoa; phylum Hemichordata; class Enteropneusta; family Harrimaniidae; genus Saccoglossus; species Saccoglossus kowalevskii. The sequence continues at coordinate 9,018,922 of NC_140650.1, read as the reverse complement.
AAACCAGTCAATGTTCTCCTCAATAACAGGGAGGTTAATACAGTTAATACAATAAACAAGTTAACAACATAATACGATAGTTGTTATAATGTTACAGTAACTAAACTCAGTGTAACTAAATCAGGGTAGGAGTTCCTTCAGGCCCCTCATCAACACCTCTAATCCTAACCCTGCCCCTCCATTTCAATTGTATTGGGTCACTTGTAATTATTTACAAATTGAATTACATTAGGGGTATGGAGTGTTAGGGTTAGGATTAGGTTCAGGTTAGACGTGAGGGGGCCTTAATGAACTCTTTTCCAAAATCAGTTCCTGAAACATATTTTTAAAAGAGCAGTCCAGGTAAACTGTGTTTGGAATTTGACTTGTCTGTGACTATCAGAGAAACACGTTGGGGCACGCACACAATACGCATGCGAGGTGATTTTTTGGTAAAAATCGCGGTTTGAAATGACAACCATAGTATACAAGAATAAGAATAAATCAACGTACTACCGGTAATTCATTTATGCGCGTGTTACATTTGAATTGATGAATGATGTCGTTGATGGTACATAAACAATACTGTAATTAATTTTCAAATTTGTTCTGTACTCACTCGAAACGATTTGTCATACTTACACTTTACTAGTTCATTATTATAACTTTGAAGCGCAGCTCCTTGTTGCGTCATGGTGGAGTGTTATCGAAAGGCAGTCCAAAAATCGAAATAACACCACAAAATACTTGTCAAGCAAGAAACCAAAATACGAACTCCAACGATTTGTTGTTGCTGTGTGTAAAACGTCACTCGGTGTTGGTAAGAAGCTTCCCTAACTTACCATAAAAAATTAGAGTTTGTAATTAAACAATATTTTCGAATATGCACAATCAACTATTTACAGCATCAAATTTATGTAATTATTTAAGGAAAATGTCATATGTGTCAACATAAAACCAACAACACGACTTGACTAAACAGTACAGTGGGGTTATTTTTTTTATATAAACCACTAGCCACCTGAGGGTGCTTGTTATGACGTCACCAAATTCAGTGTTTGAGATATAAGGAATGCTTTATTTACTTTAGAAATTTTAAGATGGTGCGCTACTAACAAATACGTTTTATATTGTATCCTTCATTTCATAATGATTGAAAAAAGATGAACGAGGGGGGGGGGGGTACTTTTTATAATTGTCACGGAAAGCCTTTTGTTTTATAAAAAAAAAACAATATTTTTTTTTTAATTTCAAAATAGAATTTATATTGAACAGAAAAAACTGAAAGCGATTTATGTTGAATGATTAAAATATTTGAATTCAATTCAATTCAACTTTGTTGTCTAACAACACACAATTGCAAGTAAATTATAGCAAAACTACAAAACAAAATACTAGTAGTTGAAAATGCAGCTGGAGGGGGGGGGTGAATATACAAATTACGTAGTACCTGAATCACTTTTCCCTTTGAGTTTTAGCTATAAAATTAATTAAAGATCATTTATTATCTAATTTGAAAATAAATAAAAATTTATCAATGTCACTGAGGTTCACAAATTGCATTTTGCTTAAAATAATTACTCTCTCAATATCATATTTTGTACACTAGATTACATCATGTAATTCATCTGCTGATTTACAAAACCTTGTGTATAATTGACCAATTGAAAGTCTGAAAAGAAAAAACAAGGTGCAAAAATTATTTTGTTTCAATTCTCAGTATTTGTTGTAAGAATGACTACAAGAAGAGTGGAGCTGGCAAATACCAAAGTGATCAGGCTAGTAGACAGTATTTGTAAAAGTTGTGTTTTTTTTCATTATTTTGAAGTAATGCTGTTTATATAAAATCCTTTTCTTTTCCCAACCACCCTCCAACAGAAAAACCACAGATATAATCACAGCCCCCCCCCCCTTTGTGGAGGGACTGTGCTATAATGTATGTTTACCTATTTAGTTTACAGGGCGGTGCATATGTACAGCTTATTTCTAAATTGTGAAACACTTAATTCAGCTGTCATTGACAATTTTTCTTTATGGTGCATTGTCTTTTCCATCTTTTTAATAAATAAATAAATAAATAAATAAATAAATAAATAAATAAATAAATAAATAAATAAATAAATAAATAAATAAATAAATAAATAAATAAATAAATAAATAAATAAATAAATAAATAAATACATTGTGCTTTGAAACTATCGAATCACATTAACAATTTTTAAGCAACCAGTCAAATGAAAAAAAAAATGTATAAATATGACTTTTATCGGTATAAACATATATGCTCAATGAATAATAAAAATATTCTCTGTACGGTAATACATCTATAGAGGTTTATGGTTAATACGACTATTTCCACAATCAAAAACTTGAACTGAACGTAACTCAAGTTTTAAATTTAAAAACCATCCACAACGAATTAAACTACGCATGCGCATAATCGACCTTCAGGGCCGATGCTTTCTGACTGTTGTTGCTTGCATGCTGGGGTTTAAATATAAAATGGCGTCCAGTGCCATGATGGAAGGCGTGAAAAAAGGTGTAGAAGTGGGTGTCCAGATTGAAGAAGCCCTCGAAGACCTTCTTGTTGTATCCTTCCATCACGGACGTCGTATTTTTCGAGGTGTCTTGTTGGACACATCGAAAAGGTAAGCTTGTTTTTATTCGTCAAAACTTCACTTGTACATGAGTAAATCGAAACGAATGAAGTTTGATTCTCTTAGTTGCCCTTTGTCCAACTGGAAGATTCTCTGTGTTATTGAACTTCTAGATAGATAAGCATTGTCTTTGATTTGTTATTGTTTCAGGGATGGACCATTTGGCATCCCATCGGGGAAGTTATCGTCTTTAAAAGCCGAAATGAATTTTGAAACTGACAGGCAAAATCTTGGCCAAACAGTACAAATAGACAATAATCCGTCAGAAAATGGAAAACGCTGGGAACACTCTGCTATTAGTTTTCGACAGACGTATGGTCAGAACTTACCAATTCCTGCACCCAGGCCTATTTTGAAACCTAACAAGATCCCATCAAAGGATATAAAAAATAAATACCAAAGAACTAGGCATATTAGACTCAGGCCAAGACAGGCACTGTGCTCCAAATGCAAAGGAGCTGTCAACCCAAACAGTGTGGTTGGACCCAGAACTTGCAAGACTGCTGCCAAACCTGCAACCTATAATACCACACAAACCAACACACCAAAAGTTCAAGTAAGAAAGAGGAAAGCCGTAGCAACAAATGGTAAACCAAAAGATACTAAACGCATGAAAATGAAAAGGAGAGAAAACAAAGTAGAAACGCAGACAATAACTAAAACTAGTCCTTTGATCAAGATCTCTTTTGCTACGCCACATGGTAAAGGAAGGGTGATTAAAATTCCACCCAGAACACACACAACTATCAAACCTAGTAATTCATCCAGACTAAATCATAATAATCACAAGAAAGCACTAAAAAAGACAAATGACACGTTTCAGTTGAAGAGATCAACGCCTTCGTTGATGAACGGAGTTCATGTGAAATTGCAAAATTGTATGCCACGAACAATGTCTACAGGGAAGGAAACTAAGCATAAATCAAAAAATGATGTTGTTGACAAAACTCATAATACACCAATAGTACGCCAGCCGTATGTACCTTATGACTTTGAAGACTCAGATTCAGAGTCAATGGTATCATCAGATAGGCTAGCAGAAGCAAGAACCACCATGTCAAAGCCATATGTTGACACTAGCAATAACCGACTAATTCTTAGGACTTCAAAGTTTAAAACAAAAGAAGTTAAGGAGAAGAAATCTTTGTCACATGTGCTAGCTAGTTTGCCAACTCAACGAAACAAAAACTCTGAAGATTCAGTGATCTCGATTAGTAGTACCAGTGACCAGTCTGCGACATCGTCACAATCTCCATCAGTTAGAAGTAGTATCGGTACTGATCACTACGATTTTGCTGTGGTACCCTGCTCAGAGAAAAATGTAGAGCAGGGTCTTGAACAGGAAAATAAACCGCGGCCGGCACTAACAGTGCGAATTCATAAAAAGAATGTTACAAAGTGCACCACAGAGACTGGGAAAACAACTTGTGTTGGGGATATTGTGTGGGGAAAAATACAAGGTTTTCCCTGGTGGCCTGGCAGGGTCATCTCTATAACTGTTAGCAGAAATGATACTGGAACAGTTTTTAATCAGGAAGCCAGAATTGCATGGTTTGCATCCTCCACAACATCGTCTATGTCCTGCGCACAACTACACCCCTATCTGGATAGCTTCCAGAAGAGACATAAGAAAAAGAAAAGGGGCCCATATAGAGAGGCCATTAAAGAAGCGTCTCAGGCTTGCAAAGATTTATCACGAGAAGTGAAGCAACTGAACACCATGTTTGAAGTATCCTAAATGTCAAGATGTCCAATTTAAATTACTAGTAAGTATAAAAGGAACCTGTGAAAACCCCATCTTAGTAAAACACAACATAGAAGGAGCAATGGCAGCCATTTTTCATTCACATCATTGTAATGTTAAATTAAAACACTGATTCACACACACACACAACATGTACAACTTGCTTGACAGTACAAAGATTCTCTGTTTCCATGAATTTGATTCGCTTGCTTATTCATTTGATATCAGCACTGAGAGTGAAAAATAATTGGAAATTCTCTTGGTAAGTAGGGCAAAGCTGACTATCAAACAAACACTGTACACTGTCTTCACCACTTCACATTCATGTCAAATTTAAAACACGTCAGATTCTAGTTTTTATTTTCAGCTGAGAATTTATAAGAGCACTACAGCCTTTATGTTGAAGTAATTCATTTGTATTTTTAAGCCCATTATTTCAATGTAATTGGGAAAATGTTTTTTTTGCCTATAGATATTTAAATGAGCGCCAGCCTGATTACATATGCAGAGCAGTTAGAGAGGTATTATGTTTGCGCTATAAATAGATCAGAGCAAGGTGAAAGAATTCTGCCTGTTGTCACCAAAAACACAAAATTTCTCAACTGAAAAAACAAAATCTGTCCATCAATGGCATCAGGTGAAATTGAGGAAGTGTGAGGTCATGCTTTTAGTCAAAATTATGCTGATTTTCAGTGATAAATTCAAAGGAGTTGAAATTTTACAAAATGGCTGCCATAGTGGTATATTCTGATGACACCATTTGTGTATGAATACATTTCACAACTGAGTGTGAAGAATAGCATCAATAACTTTTTAATGTCCATTCAAAAAAAATTTCTTGTTTTTTTAAACTAAATGAATAAAAAATAATGACGATATTATGTTTAAAAGAATGCTTTTGTAGATGAAACAATTTCAGCTGAAAATTCAACTCAACTAAATACAACAAAAAATTAACCGCATTTTATTATTCATGTTATTGTAAATTATTCAGCATTTATATTGGAAGATTGTTGAATTTTCAAAGTACAAGCAATGTCGGGAAAAAGCTTTTACACTTTAGAAGAAACATTTCACTCTGAAATAAAAAATTAAAACCAAGGTTTTTATGATAGCAATTTTGCCTTAATGTAATAATGTGTTTCAGATAATATCGAGTTTGTGTGACGATGCACAGTGTAATATTCCACGAACACAAAATTTGAAATAGAATATACCGATTCTAGAGGAAATGATTGATCGTCATTTTTAGCGTAAATTTGTACAATTTTATGACAAACAGGAAATGAATCATAATGAACGACTCAGACATGAGCCTGTTGAAAAAACAACAATAGTTCGTTGCTCTTTGTTACACTGGATCATCTGTTGTGAAAACTTCCCATTCACATATGATGCTGTAATTTGTTGAGAACAATACATTCGATAACAAAGCATTATTCATTATATTAATTAGTACGATTAATGCCCGTAGGATAGTTAATTTAAAGGTACAATTAAATTGGATTGAAAAGATTCTGTGGAAATTCATTCCATGAACAGAAGGAGGGAAACTATTTCAATTTCGTTAGACATTTTTTTGTGAATAAACAGGAGTCAAGGGAAATTGCAAAATTTTATAGCATTCAAGCATATCACTGAGAGTCCAGAATTTCTTTTTGAGAACTCCACTTATTGAACATTTTGCAACATTTTTACCCCGAAAACTTAACACTTTTAATAATCAAGACTAGAGAACAATTGTTTGCTTAGTGATAATCTTTGGGGTTCAGATTGTAAATACTACCAGTATAAACATATTCCAACACAAAATTCACATTATGCTTCACAAAGTCCATATCATAGCATTTTGACGAGACATTTTTTAAAACAAATTTTAGGACTTAAAAATAGTGAGATGTAAACGATTTAGCAGGGTTCTGTTTCTACAGCGTTTAGAATAATCTGTCACTACATGGTCAATGTGTGTGTTTTTATTTGGGCAATCTAGGCTCAGATGACTTATAGATGCCATTGACTATACATTCCCTGCATATTTTACCAGTGAAGGTTTCCAGTAACAATCAATCCTCTGTACATGTTACTCTAGAATTCCTGCTAAACAGTAATTAACCATTTCTCAGAGTTAAAATGGGCAATCTGCTGGTGGTTTTACATTTCAGTATATTCAGTTCATGGTTTTTTCATGTTGATGGGAAAGGAGGGGATTCACAATTTCATATATCATGTACTCAAACATAATGTAGTCTCATAAAATTGTTTCATTAGAAGCTGTGATGACCATCTGTAGTGACTGACTGACTGACTCTGGAGGTTTATGATGTTTCATCCTTATCCTTATACCAATTCAAATATAGCGTTAAAATATACGGTTATTCTGTAAAAGCCTTTATTTTAATATCACTGTTTTATCACTGTAATAGTTTTACGATTGTAAAAATTCATTCCACATTAAAATGGAAGACACTTGCTCTTGTTCCAAGCAAGACAAATTTAATTCTGGGAGTCGATGAAAATGGCATCAATTCGTATCACATTAATATTATAATTATCTCTTAATTTTTACGTATTCACTTTGATTAATTATTGCAAAACATAGACGAGTGAAAAAAAAAAGTGAAGAGAATAATGTAGCTTCCTTAATCACTCGCGTTGTTTTCACATGATTTTAATTTAATGAATTTCACTGATTATCACCAAATAAGAACCATGTGAATAACTAATGCTTTATACCCTAAACTTTAAAGAGGAAAAACTGTCACTGTTTTGTAATTTCATGATTTTGGAATTCCCAAATATGTCGTTAAAAATGAGTGGTAACTTCTGAGTTTATATATACCGGTAGCCTCGTTTGTGCTCATTTTTACTACTGTAAAATATTTTATTTTAGCTGGAATTAATTTTCGCTAAAAAGACTTTTGGGTATTTTGTATGGAATTTATTTTCACTGATATTTGTGAGTTGAATGTAAAATATAGGAGAAAAGGTATATTTGCTAGATTTTATTTTCACTGAATCTTTCCTTCAGTGAAAATAGCGAAAATTAATTACAAGCGAAAATAAACAGTAATCTACTAGGGAAATAAAAATGTCTACAATTTCACCATCCAAAGAACTAGAATATTCCATGGCGATACAAATGTAGTTATAATTTAAAATTCAGTTTGTTGAATTGCCTCAATACTGCCATGCAGAAGCATTTTCTGTACTATTCATATAGGCAGATTTAAATAGCATATTATTGTGATTTTCTGGCTTCAGAAAATTGTAATTGGTTTCTCGATTTTCAAGGCTGCATTGATATTCAGAGACTATTTGATTTCAAGAACCAAATGTTATTGTAGTTTGCAGAGAAATAAATGTTCTTTACTAGGCTGCCATTCATAGTGTAGGTTGCTAGTATTTCATTTACAAATCAGAAATATGATGCATGTCATCGGAGTTATTGCTATTGATGACCAGGGCTTCTCTTTCTTTGATGCAATCAAAAATGGATAGCAAGCAGAAAAAAATAATATATTAAATTTAGCGAATCATGGTGTAGACAGTCTGTGGGTAAATAATTGGTAAATTACAAGTCGTGAAATTTGGTTTCAGAATGTCTCATGGCTGACATTTTGTTTTGTGCCTCTAGAACATTTTTTATACCACGAGACAGATATCCATTTTGATCCATTCACTCCACTGTCTATCAGTCTCTCAGTCTTGCTGCAGAAACCACTAAACTGAGTTTTCAACCATTGAGTGCAACTACCATTGTAAAAATCAACTAAGTGACGTGGCGAGAAAATACACAACATACTGTTGACGCAATGGCTACAACATCTGGGACGTGTGCACATCCTTGCTCCGTGCATACATTTATCATAATACATCATTAATCATCATATAACATAAAATTTACACTTTCCTATCTAAATGCGTTACATTAATAAAACCCAGTGAAAACGTTAAGTTAAAAACAGAATGTATTGTTTCCTTCACAACCAGTGAATTTGAAATAATCCCGTCAACTTCAAATCAGCTAAAATTAAACCCAGTTAATATTTTCCTGCCATACATTATAAATTGAGAATCAGGTATACATGACCATCTTTCAACATGCTGTGAATAAACTCATTATTGTCATACTTTTCAGATAGCTGGTAAAAGCATGATGCACGTTTTAATATATATGGTAGGCAAGCTCTCGTAAATGTGAATAATTTAATGCGTTAGATTTGGCCATAGTTCAAGGAAGCAATGTTTTAGCACACTGAACCGTTTGCAGTATTGCAATGTAGGTACTGACCAACCAGAGAACAAATATAACAGTAGAAAGCACAGGCATGCCCATGGAGTTCTTTTGACTGTATCCCAACAGTCTGAAAGTAGACTTGACCGGTTCTGGTTTAATACTGGTATAGTGCATAAAATTGACACAATTAGGTAACAGCAAGAATTGCTCTGGCAAAATGCAATGTGTGACATCAGCATTTGTAATTTACGCATAGAAAAGTCAGGAACATCAACAGAAACATTCAATGTCTCTAACTGTCACATACATGTATGCTAAGCGCTAAAGTGTACAGGAGAAATGTTTCTATTCATCTTAGATATTTGTGACAAGGCGTTTCAGATCAAAACTTGTACTAGGTGGAGCTCTTGAAAGAATTGGCAGATTGACAGGTTTCCAGTTTACGTAGTTTAGACAGGTTTCACTCTATTAGGATTTATCTTCAGAGTAATTGTTGTGTATTCTCAGTCATTCCCTAATCACTCTCGCAAACACATGTACCACATTGGTTAACAGTCACTGTGATCACCGCTGAATAGCGACTGTAAGGAATAAATATATTTCTTCTGTTAGTAAGCAGATGTATTAATGGGATAGAATAATGCTGTTTGTTGGCATATAAACATATGGGAACAATTGGTTGATTGATGACTCAGATAGAACATGATATGACAAGTAGCAACTCAACTGTGCCCTGCATGCCCTTATTAGAATTTCTTATTTTCATTGATAGACTTCAAGGCCAAGCTCTAAGAAATGATTGCAATGTTTTATGTAATATTCATACATACAGTTTAGTTATCTTAATTTATTGTTGGGCAGGCGTGTGCTTCCTCAGCCCGGACAGTATAGTAATATAAACAGCCTAAAATACAACACTTCATGTATGAGGAATGTCAACTTCAAATTTGTTTATCAATGACTTTGGGGGTCATTTGCATATTCTTCACCATGTTCTGGTGCTGCAGTTTTCTACAATAAAGCTTCATGCTAATTTCTGTAGCTTACATTTAGTCAGTTGAGTTGAAGCATATATATGCTAGGTAGAATTTGATACGTCAAAAAAAAACCTGTCAGCAAGTAAACCGTTCTCTGATTGGTCTGACTGTTAGGTGTTAGGGCTGGATAGCCAATCAGACGCAATCTTGTAAAGTATAACTTCACATTTACAAAATATATCTACAAAAAATGTAACCCTTTGAGTGTCAAAGTACAATGTTTGTCAACTTTCACACAATAAAAACAAATAAAAATTGTTATTAGCTGATAGGATATTATGTTCATTTGGTCCAAAATTAGAAAAATAAATTAATTAGAGAAAAAAAATGTGTTCACTAAAATCATTGCAGGAAGAACGATAGTGTTCAAGGGGTTGACATTTCTATTTTCCATCAACGAAAGGTCTATTGTTAGAAACACAATGCTCAAACAATATTTAGAGACTTTAGGAAGTTGAAAACAGGATGAAAACAAAAGTTGCGACGAGTTCAATTCAATTCATTTATTTTAAAGTCAGTTTGAAATACCTAGCCAATGGATAATATCACTGACTACTAAAAATTACATCAAACAAAAGCAAAAATTACAAACATCAAATATAGAGAAAAACAACAGTAAGACTTCACAAATAATTAATTGTTTAAATAATTAAAATATCCTAAAATGATGGTGACCACAATGACACCATTTGCTTAAAAGAATACAAATCATTGCACTCCTTCATTTGGTTAGGAAGCGAGTTCCACATTTTAGCACCGTAATAAGACAATGACTCCAGTCCATAGCGTTTTGTCCTTGGTCGCTTTAACTGTAATTGTTGAGAATTTTTTAAAATTGTACATTACATTTTTCTCCTTGTATAAATGCCACATAAGAGATGGGGAGAGTTTGTACACACTTTTATAAACTTCAACAATTATGTCATGATTCCTTGACATCTCTAGTGCTTTTAGACCAGCACGTTCTAATAAAGTTTGATAGCTGGATTGAAAATAATTGTACACAAATTTCAGAGCTCTGTATTGAATACGCTCCATCTTAGCAATGTTTACTTTACCACAAAAATTCCAAACTAAAGAACAATAAGTAAAATGTGATAAAATAAAATATCTAAATATACATAGTCTTGAGGCTTGATCTAAATAACCAGACATTCTTTGCAAAACTTTCAATTGGGCACCTGCCCTTTTACACAGAACACTAACATGATGATGAAAATTTAAAATGATGATGAAAATTTAGTTCTTTCTCCTGTCATACACATAGCAGATAAATTTATGTGGGAATTATTCAGCATTTCAGACTTACGGAAGTTGTTTTCCCTGAAGTCTGAAGATTTGTAGAAGTACCATGTCTTATAAGTTTGTCATAGCGTGAAGTGAATTACCCTTTTGCGCATTCATCCTGGAGTGGATTACGCTTCTACAAGTCTACATGTACCCTTTCCTTTTGACAAGTGCATTAATATATTGAATTTATTTTAACCAGGGAGTTGTAAAGGACTTTGTTGTTTTCATGCTGCAAAGGGATCTTAGTATGCAAATGTTATCTCAAAATAAAAAGGATGGTAATTACTCTGCATGCAATTTCTGTTTCTGTTTCTGTATCCTGAATACAAAAATATAGTATAATTCTGACATTTTAAATGCAAATTAATACACAATTCTTCGTTTACTTGAATAAAAAGTACTTGAGGATAGACATCACATAGCTAATAAGTAATACAGAAAACTTAAAACACTAATAAATACTTGATTTTTTTCTTGAACAAAAGGTTCCTTCTATAAAATGCTCAAAAATTATAAAAATTGTGTCTGCTTGGTCATAGTTTTTTGTGACAATAAAGTAATATAGCTACAACTGTGAGCATGCATGCACTAAAGGCCAATCAAAGAACAGAACAACAGAGCAGAGGAATTCGCACTTGTGCAGAACAGACTAGTGTTGCTTTACTCTGTAAATACTGTATCACAAATCTGTATTCAGACATAGCTGTATGTGTAGACTAACATGTTTTGCAATTCAATGCAGCCATAGTACTGTCTGAATGCAAACTTGTAGGTGCTCAATGTTCTTCCATTTTGAGAGACAAATGTTAATGAATTTCGACTCGTCAGTGAAAATCATGAAATTTCATAGCACACTGAAAATGTTCAGGGGTATTCAAACGTTGTCAGTGACTTTCACAAAACGTTTGTTCTCAAAAAGACAAAATAATTAAGAATATACCTACAATGTGAAAATTAAGTGATTTACATGTAATAACCTTATTATAAAATTCTGCAATGTCTTAGATCTGCATTTGCATTATTTACTGTAAAATCTGTGTAAAACTGGTAAATCAAACCAAACTTGGCTTACACATTTCTACAAATATGATACCATATAGCAACCATTAAAAGAAGTTGTGTGTAACATAACCTGCTGAAAATAGATAGCAGAAATGAATTGGGGGGGGGGGGGCAGTACCAGCAGGCTGTCAACAAATACATGTATAAATTAATTATTTGAATTAATTCTTAGAAATTGACTACATTTGTAGCAAGTAATTAAGTTTCATTTTAATTGTCCATTTTTCACCACAAAAAAAAAAAATTAAAAAGATGCCAGATGTAGCAGTGCTGTCAATTTTGAAATTCAAATATTATTGTCTGATTGTCTCTTGCATCGATTCCTCTTTCTCAGCAAATTTGCATATGTTGTAGTGGAGAGAGCAGTTTTATGTTTTTAAGGCATGCATCATGCAAGAACTATGGAGCACTTGGAATTGATGTTTTATTCAACATGTAAAAAACGTGACTGATATGGATTTTCACATGTTAGACACAGTCTAAAATACTAATTAAAGACAATTTTGATGTGTGCAGTACTCATTTTCCTGAATCTCCTCTATAGCAATCATGATAGAAATATTAACAAAATATATGTACAATACATTCTGATTCTGTCGGTGATGGGGCTTTATTTATTTTTTTGTGGTGTTAAGATTATTGGTTTACAGCCACTGTAAAATACTTTATTTTCACTTGAATTTAATTTTTGATGAAGGAATAATTCAGCAAATATATCCAGCGAATATACTCTTTCCTATATTTTACATTCAACTTGTCAAAAATCGGTGAAAATAAATTCCATACAAAACACCCAAAAAGTCAATCAGCATCAGTAAAATAACGTACATTTACATAATGTATAATATGGCTGCCTTTAGAAATACTAAATGATTAACAGTGTGGTGATGTAGGTCTATTTGGTCTTCATAAACTGCTCACTAAATACACAAATATGAAAAAAAGTGTATGTAAATTAAGCACCCTTGACAATTTCCTTTGAATAAATAAAAGCATATGTACATTAATCCAGCTGCAAAAATGTGTAAAATATTTGTACATTTTTATTTATTTCTCCATACTGTCTGCTCTCAACCTAAATGACAAAATAAAGTCAAAATGATCCTATAATAAATAGCAATTTTCGGTTAATGTGTGGTAATGTAGTAGTATCTTTAATTTAAGGATATGATTTCTCATTGCCTTTAGGTCTTGGTCCAAATTTTCAAAGAGGTTTACTTGTTGTATATGTTATAGAAATTGACCCCTTAGACAGGTGTTGCTGTAGTATAACATCGTGATTATCTCCCTTAATTTTGTTGTATACAACATGTATTAAGTAATTCTTGATAACATTATTAATGTGTTTGTTCATGTTTTTTTTCTTGCAGATATTGGCAACGAAGATTACGTTTTATGCCGATTTGGTTGTAGCTCCAGCATACCAGCTGTAAAAGTGCTATTATCAGTAAAGACACTCCAAATGCATTATGCTGTGGTTTGTTTTGATGTGCCGGAACTTTACAATCTGAAGGGTCTTACTGACTACTTGGTAAAAAAAAATGATAATTTTAGCATCTGTCATCGTTTAAATGAGATTTGTGGATTTTTTTACGTTCAACTCTTATGGTCCAAGTTTGATCCCAATACACTAGTACAAAACTATTATTTGTTTTCAAAATCAGATCATGCTATTCCTTAACAGAATGCCTATGGCATTCACAAGTCATATTAAGGTAGTGACAGGACTGAATATACATATTAAAATATTGTAAATATGTTATACTGTGATGTCACATGGTTGAGTGCACAGACTTGTGATGCATATATATTCACAATACAAAATGTATACCACTCTCAGAATTATGAAACACTTATGAAACCTGACATGAGCAAATTTGATATAGTGTCAATATAAAAAGCAATAATTTAATTTATCCTGGTGTATCACAAGATATTACATGAAAATACTACATACAAACTCAACGAGTCTTGTTTTGTGTTTTTGTACAATATCTTGTATTATCCTCAGGCTGGGTGATTATTTATTACTTATATTACTGGATATGTATTTTCAGAAAGTTGAGAGATTTTTCACTGGAAGATTGAGTTTAAAAAAATGTTTCTATCTTATTTGGATTTGTTTCTATTTAACCTTCATTAGGAAATGGATAGAAATCTTAGACACTGCCTGCAGCAATGATAATAACTTAATTACAAAATCCCTCACAGCTCGAAAAACATTTCCCAGAAAATATGACACAGTTTATATTCATTGTTATCTCGCGTCTAAGCTTTCTGAAAACATAAATGTTGCCATGGTAATTGCCTTATTTAACATACACTTCATTACATAAAATCATTTCTGACAGTGAAATTTACAACATATTTATTTTTATCCATCCTGTCACTACCTTAATCCTCAATTCTTGGACGAACTGCTAAGAACAGTGTCACTGACGATGCTTTAATTATCCACACCATTCAAGTAAAAGTCTTGATAGACAAACAGTCAGTCAGTTAATTAAACATTGATATTTGCTTAGAAAAAAAAAGTTAAAGCAAAATTAACCTTTTTAAAACTATCAGGTCAGTAAAATTATTAAACCATTTATATTAATTTGTAAACTTTATTAACCTACCAGTCACTATGTATATTTCTCCCTGTGCAATTTATCCTGCAGTTTACAACTCCTACCATAAGCATTGAAAGAAGTTTCGTCTCATAGTTGGCGGGCTCAATTTACGTGCAATTGTTTTATGATTGTTTGGAAATGTCTGTGTGTGAAATCACTGTGGTATCATAGTGCGTTGTTGTTGAACGTGAAGAGTAAAACACTGTGTGTGATAACAGATACATTACCTTGCATCTTAGTGTTTCTGCTGCACCTCGTCTGTGTAAGTGTTCATTGTGAATTCTCTTTAGTACACTACAGCTGATAAATTTGGTTCAAAATGGAAAAAGTGAAAACTTCATGATGGCAGGTTTTAAGGATGGGTGTGGCTGATTGACTGAAAATACTGTATATCAAATCACTGACGAAGAACAAATGAAAATTGTGATGTTTCCATGGAAACAGGGAATCGTGATTTCTCCATACCATTAGGCCCTATGAATGCAAAGTTATTGATTCATTTGAGGTTCATAATTTAATTTTAGTACTTTTTTTGATATTTCAAATAGTCATAGGAAATTCTTATGGCACAATGACCACTGCCTTTTAATAGCCACATCCATTCTTAAATGGATTGTCCATTTGAGTTTGTACTTATTTGTTTTGTAACACCAGTTTAGAATGTAGACAATGCTCCAACAACATGTGATAAGAGTTAGAGAGGGACTGTTGTCATGATGGCTTGATGGACATGCATGTTCTAATCGCTGCCATTTACCAGCCATTACTACACTTAACAATTGTTAGCTCATTGCTAGTCGAAGTTGGTTGATGATATTAATGGTTCATATGTTTCCTATGGTTAACAGACCATTTGCAGATTATTGTTAACCATGAACCATTGCTTGTTTTGTTAGCTCATCACTTGTGTTCATGGATGATCAACACTGGTTTGTAATTTATTGGGCAGTTGTGACTGGTTAATGTGAAATTTGATGCTGGTGTGCAGATTGTTGGGTTATCATTTATTGCTTAGATTATATCTAGGTAATGAACAATTGGTTAGTCGTCATTCATAATGTAGCATTTGATTCATTTGCAAACCATTGTTAACGGTTGACAAATTTTAGTTTTTTTGTGATTGATTAACTAAGATTAAAATCATAACTGGTTGAAACAACATTGTTAAATCTTGTTCACCTAGCCAACCTATCATCATGAAGTTCTCCACCCGAGTTATAGCTTAGATACAGTATGTATTGTTAGAGATGAGTTATCAGACCATAATCATGATATTAATTTGTTTATGTGGCTAATAAATCATGATAATAATTTATCATATTCAGGAGAAATAAAATTAAAAAGCATTAATTTTGAGGGGTATGCGCTGCATTTTTTTAATAACTTTTTATCCATTAACCAGTGATGGTACCAAATGAATGAACACATGGTGCTATGCCATATATTCTTGATAATTACATGCAAAACATTCATGGTCCAGCTGTCTGAGGCACTGTTTATGTGTGACCTGAATAGTTACATTTGACCCAGCGTGTGTTGATTTAGTATCACATGGGTCATTTTGGCTCTCTGTTACATGATTAAAACATAAATGCAGCTCCTGCCCTTTCAACCACTGTAACTATAAGAGTATTTATTCCTATCATTATCCAGCATGGCTCCGACTGATTTTTCTTGTTGTTTTAACTTTGATACTTTGTAAATAAGACATGTATAATGTGAAGAGATCATTGCTTACTGTGTTTACTCATTCTTATAAAAGTCCAATAACTTCCTTGTTGAATATTTTACTTTAACCGAAGGTTTTAATACTAGTTTTATTGTATGGCATTATTGCCATATTTTTCTCAATCACTTTTTTTTTTTTTATATAGACTAGACTAGAAATGTAATTTTTTTTAATAGTGTGTGCGTATCAGTCAATTAAAATGAAATCCTTCAGGTTTTTCGTTGTACAGGAGAACACAACAGTCTTGATATCCAGAATGTGCGATTCTCTACGTACAGATATTAATCGTAAATGCCATCAGCATTTATTTAAAGCGCCAATATTATCATGACGCACATGTTCCAATTTTGCATAAACAAAACGTATCTAATTTACATGCATGGCATACGTTGTATGGGACCCATATAAAACTTGACGTGGCATGACAATGTGGCACTGGATACTGCAGGAAAGTGTCTATATAAGTGGTGTTGATGAAAATTGTACTTGTCTCTTGCTCGCTGTTGATTTTTTTGTTATCTGTAGCACCAGAGTTGACCTCAGGCAGATTAATTGTACTTTCGCTTCTTAGAAACGAGCGCATAGTTTTTTTTTTTAAAAACTATTATAGCTACTCACTAGTGATTATAGATTTATATAGTTTATGTTGTAATAGAATTTGCATTGTTGTGTATATGCTCTTGAATTATTAGAATGTATTTATTGCATGTAATCCTTTTATACCTAGAAATGTTTTTCTTGATAGTGTTGTACAGTAGCTTTAGATTATTATTAGCACTGAATTATAATTCTCTAGTGATACATCCTACTTGAGTCTGTTGGTAGCATTGATTGCGCAAGTATGTGTGTGTGTTTTTACTCTACTGTTTTGATTGCATTGGTACCGGTACTTTAGATATGGGGGTATCAATAAGTTTCTCAGTTATTTTCTCCAAAATAGTGCAAGCTATTGCAGTTTATTATGTTGCATATTATTGTTATCGTTCTAATTTTCTTCTTCTTTCGCTGTTTTTCCGTTGTTTGAGAAAACTGCTGAACAGAATGGTCTGAAATTTTTCATACTGATAGTCCCTAATTTGAACTGCATATCTATAGTATTCACTTAATAACTGCATATCTATAGTATTCACTTAATAACTGCATATCTATAGTATTCACTTAATAACTGCATATCTATAGTATTCACTTAATAACTGCATATCTATAGTATTCACTTAATAACTGCATATCTATAGTATTCACTTAATAACTGCATATCTATAGTATTCACTTAATAACTGCATATCTATAGTATTCACTTAATAACTGCATATCTATAGTATTCACTTAATAACTGCATATCTATAGTATTCACTTAATAACTGCATATCTATAGTATTCACTTAATAACTGCATATCCATAGTATTCACTTAATAACTGCATATCTATAGTATTCACTTAATAACTGCATATCTATAGTATTCACTTAATAACTGCATATCTATAGTATTCACTTAATAACTGCATATCCATAGTATTCACTTAATAACTGCATATCTATAGTATTCACTTAATAACTGCATATCTATAGTATTCACTTAATAACTGCATATCTATAGTATTCACTTAATAACTGCATATCTATAGTATTCACTTAATAACTGCATATCTATAGTATTCACTTAATAACTGCATATCTATAGTATTCACTTAATAACTGCATATCCATAGTATTCACTTAATAACTGCATATCTATAGTATTCACTTAATAACTGCATATCTATAGTATTCACTTAATAACTGCATATCTATAGTATTCACTTAATAACTGCATATCTATAGTATTCACTTAATAACTGCATATCCATAGTATTCACTTAATAACTGCATATCTATAGTATTCACTTAATAACTGCATATCCATAGTATTCACTTAATAACTGCATATCTATAGTATTCACTTAATAACTGCATATCTATAGTATTCACTTAATAACTGCATATCTATAGTATTCACTTAATAACTGCATATCTATAGTATTCACTTAATAACTGCATATCTATAGTATTCACTTAATAACTGCATATCTATAGTATTCACTTAATAACTGCATATCTATAGTATTCACTTAATAACTGCATATCTATAGTATTCACTTAATAACTGCATATCTATAGTATTCACTTAATAACTGCATATCTATAGTATTCACTTAATAACTGCATATCTATAGTATTCACTTAATAACTGCATATCTATAGTATTCACTTAATAACTGCATATCTATAGTATTCACTTAATAACTGCATATCTATAGTATTCACTTAATAACTGCATATCTATAGTATTCACTTAATAACTGCATATCTATAGTATTCACTTAATAACTGCATATCTATAGTATTCACTTAATAACTGCATATCTATAGTATTCACTTAATAACTGCATATCTATAGTATTCACTTAATAACTGCATATCTATAGTATTCACTTAATAACTGCATATCCATAGTATTCACTTAATAACTGCATATCCATAGTATTCACTTAATAACTGCATATCTATAGTATTCACTTAATAACTGCATATCTATAGTATTCACTTAATAACTGCATATCTATAGTATTCACTTAATAACTGCATATCCATAGTATTCACTTAATAACTGCATATCTATAGTATTCACTTAATAACTGCATATCTATAGTATTCACTTAATAACTGCATATCTATAGTATTCACTTAATAACTGCATATCTATAGTATTCACTTAATAACTGCATATCTATAGTATTCACTTAATAACTGCATATCCATAGTATTCACTTAATAACTGCATATCTATAGTATTCACTTAATAACTGCATATCCATAGTATTCACTTAATAACTGCATATCTATAGTATTCACTTAATAACTGCATATCCATAGTATTCACTTAATAACTGCATATCCATAGTATTCACTTAATAACTGCATATCTATAGTATTCACTTAATAACTGCATATCCATAGTATTCACTTAATAACTGCATATCTATAGTATTCACTTAATAACTGCATATCTATAGTATTCACTTAATAACTGCATATCTATAGTATTCACTTAATAACTGCATATCTATTGTATTCACTTAATAACTGCATATCTATAGTATTCACTTAATAACTGCATATCTATAGTATTCACTTAATAACTGCATATCTATAGTATTCACTTAATAACTGCATATCTATAGTATTCACTTAATAACTGCATATCTATAGTATTCACTTAATAACTGCATATCTATTGTATTCACTTAATAACTGCATATCTATAGTATTCACTTAATAACTGCATATCTATAGTATTCACTTAATAACTGCATATCTATAGTATTCACTTAATAACTGCATATCCATAGTATTCACTTAATAACTGCATATCTATAGTATTCACTTAATAACTGCATATCTATAGTATTCACTTAATAACTGCATATCTATAGTATTCACTTAATAACTGCATATCTATTGTATTCACTTAATAACTGCATATCTATAGTATTCACTTAATAACTGCATATCTATAGTATTCACTTAATAACTGCATATCTATAGTATTCACTTAATAACTGCATATCTATAGTATTCACTTAATAACTGCATATCTATAGTATTCACTTAATAACTGCATATCTATAGTATTCACTTAATAACTGCATATCTATAGTATTCACTTAATAACTGCATATCTATAGTATTCACTTAATAACTGCATATCTATAGTATTCACTTAATAACTGCATATCCATAGTATTCACTTAATAACTGCATATCTATAGTATTCACTTAATAACTGCATATCTATAGTATTCACTTAATAACTGCATATCTATAGTATTCACTTAATAACTGCATATCTATAGTATTCACTTAATAACTGCATATCTATAGTATTCACTTAATAACTGCATATCTATAGTATTCACTTAATAACTGCATATCTATAGTATTCACTTAATAACTGCATATCCATAGTATTCACTTAATAACTGCATATCTATAGTATTCACTTAATAACTGCATATCTATAGTATTCACTTAATAACTGCATATCTATAGTATTCACTTAATAACTGCATATCTATAGTATTCACTTAATAACTGCATATCTATAGTATTCACTTAATAACTGCATATCTATAGTATTCACTTAATAACTGCATATCTATAGTATTCACTTAATAACTGCATATCCATAGTATTCACTTAATAACTGCATATCTATAGTATTCACTTAATAACTGCATATCTATTGTATTCACTTAATAACTGCATATCTATAGTATTCACTTAATAACTGCATATCTATAGTATTCACTTAATAACTGCATATCCATAGTATTCACTTAATAACTGCATATCTATAGTATTCACTTAATAACTGCATATCTATTGTATTCACTTAATAACTGCATATCTATAGTATTCACTTAATAACTGCATATCTATAGTATTCACTTAATAACTGCATATCCATAGTATTCACTTAATAACTGCATATCTATAGTATTCACTTAATAACTGCATATCTATTGTATTCACTTAATAACTGCATATCTATAGTATTCACTTAATAACTGCATATCTATAGTATTCACTTAATAACTGCATATCCATAGTATTCACTTAATAACTGCATATCTATAGTATTCACTTAATAACTGCATATCTATTGTATTCACTTAATAACTGCATATCTATAGTATTCACTTAATAACTGCATATCTATAGTATTCACTTAATAACTGCATATCTATAGTATTCACTTAATAACTGCATATCTATAGTATTCACTTAATAACTGCATATCTATAGTATTCACTTAATAACTGCATATCTATAGTATTCACTTAATAACTGCATATCTATAGTATTCACTTAATAACTGCATATCTATAGTATTCACTTAATAACTGCATATCTATAGTATTCACTTAATAACTGCATATCTATAGTATTCACTTAATAACTGCATATCTATAGTATTCACTTAATAACTGCATATCTATAGTATTCACTTAATAACTGCATATCTATAGTATTCACTTAATAACTGCATATCTATAGTATTCACTTAATAACTGCATATCCATAGTATTCACTTAATAACTGCATATCTATAGTATTCACTTAATAACTGCATATCTATAGTATTCACTTAATAACTGCATATCTATAGTATTCACTTAATAACTGCATATCTATAGTATTCACTTAATAACTGCATATCTATAGTATTCACTTAATAACTGCATATCTATAGTATTCACTTAATAACTGCATATCTATAGTATTCACTTAATAACTGCATATCTATAGTATTCACTTAATAACTGCATATCTATAGTATTCACTTAATAACTGCATATCTATAGTATTCACTTAATAACTGCATATCTATAGTATTCACTTAATAACTGCATATCTATAGTATTCACTTAATAACTGCATATCTATAGTATTCACTTAATAACTGCATATCTATAGTATTCACTTAATAACTGCATATCTATAGTATTCACTTAATAACTGCATATCCATAGTATTCACTTAATAACTGCATATCTATAGTATTCACTTAATAACTGCATATCTATAGTATTCACTTAATAACTGCATATCTATAGTATTCACTTAATAACTGCATATCTATAGTATTCACTTAATAACTGCATATCCATAGTATTCACTTAATAACTGCATATCCATAGTATTCACTTAATAACTGCATATCTATAGTATTCACTTAATAACTGCATATCTATAGTATTCACTTAATAACTGCATATCCATAGTATTCACTTAATAACTGCATATCCATAGTATTCACTTAATAACTGCATATCTATAGTATTCACTTAATAACTGCATATCTATAGTATTCACTTAATAACTGCATATCTATAGTATTCACTTAATAACTGCATATCTATAGTATTCACTTAATAACTGCATATCTATAGTATTCACTTAATAACTGCATATCTATAGTATTCACTTAATAACTGCATATCTATAGTATTCACTTAATAACTGCATATCTATAGTATTCACTTAATAACTGCATATCTATAGTATTCACTTAATAACTGCATATCTATAGTATTCACTTAATAACTGCCAGCAATGATGGTTTATTGATGGCACTGCACAACAGATAACTCTCTGTCATTAGCCTTTTCACCACCAGTTTCCTCTTTTCATCACAAATTCACAAAATAGTCCCATTTATAGTCTGCACTTTCAGTCAAAAGATTGGGACAAATATAGCCAAGTAAAACTGGAAACTGACTCAGATTTTGCTGTTAGCTTCAAAATTAGGCTTCATTTCCAGAAATATTGAGAAATATTGGGCGAGAAAGTATACTATCCACATTATCAAGTCATTCAATAACCCGCTTCTGCTTGGATCCTGCTGCTTGTTGGTATATTATTAGTTCCCATTCGAACAAAGTTTGAAACGAAGACTTATAATTTGGTCTCTGTGTCATGACAATTTGTCCATGTCAATTTGTTTTACAATCAGATCAAAGATGGCTGACTGGCAGCCATGTTGCTTTTTGAACATACTACTATATCTCCATATTTTTAATCATATTTCACACATACATCATACATGATGGCTTACTTGTCCTTTTAAGTTTGTTCCATAATTAGATCAAAGATGGCCAGCTGGCATCTATCTTGTTTTTTGTGTGTGCAAATGTGGTATCTTGGACATGATTTGTCGGTTTTTATTCAAATTTTATACAAACATTATACATGTTTAGATACATGTCCATGATGATTCGTTTTGTGTTTCTGTACATGAAATTCAGTTCAGATAAAAAAAATGCATGAATAGCATATCCTGTTTAATTTATGACCATATATGATTTTGGAAGAGTCATTTATTTAATACATCTAATTTCTGTTGATACTAGACTAGAATTATTAACTATGCTTTTGGTGCATATTACTATATTTTTGGCATAAATAACATTTCCCCTAATTCCAACAGAGACTTTATTCATTAACGATGACTTGTTAGGAATAATTGCTGTTGTCAAAACAACAAAATACCATGTGTGACATTTAGGGGTTCTGCATACTGTCTATTGTTTATATGCGCAGTAGATGTAACTTTTAAGAATTTTTGTTTTCAAATAAAACATTTCTTTTGTTGTAACTGGGAAATGCCTAGCATTTCAAGGTTGAAAGAAGGCTGTCACTACAAGAGATGTTACTGACCTAATTTTGAATTTGGAGACATTAGTGACGATTTGTGAAACACTCGTGAAAATTACTTTACATCACTACAATCTTGTGAGGGTAATTTTCACGTACACCATCACACTTTGTAGTTGTTGACATTTTGCTAGGGTCCTTATCAAAGAGTGAGAGACGCACCAATCTACAAGCATATATCTTGTTGCAAAAAAAAAAGCTAAAAGTTGCAAAAACTGATTTTAAAATAAAAACAATCTGAGGCGAAGTGCCATTGTATACTTGAGTACTGTTAAAAAGTATCCAGTTTTAGCGGTTCTTGTGAAATCCATATAAATACATTTGAACATCGTGTAATGAAAGAATTGGTTTTCTTTTAAATCTTAATTTAAAAGTTTGTAGCAATGTATTTAAAGCACCGTCGTCGTTCGAATTTCATGTAAATAAACAATGTATATTACACGCATTGTATACGTTGTGAGTCCCATATCGAACATACATGAAATGGAACCCTGTAGGATAACTATTGCACTCGCGTAAAAATATTAAAATGATGAAATTGAGAACGACTGAATATTCCTCAAGATTTTTCATCTGCGTTATAATTATGTCACACGTATTGAAGGGCAGTGGTCGTCGTGCTGCGTCCTGTTCGATATGGGACTAAATGCGTGTAAAATACATTGTTTGTTTACATGAAATTCGAACACACGCTGCATTCAAATTTAAACTGACAATGACTTTATCCCCAACGGAAAAATCAGTCGAGAAACCTACATTTCCATATTTTCTGCTTTCCTGTTTACATGAAATGGACATAAATAGCTTTAAATGGAATTTTTATGGCTTCAGATTATAGCAGCAACCATTTTTCTGTGAGTTTTGAACTGTGTTGATAACTGTACTGAAAAAAGTTTTAAGAGATCTGCTGAATGCCAACTGTGCATTGCATGTAAATTCAGCAATTGTCAAAGTTATGTGTCATGCTTGATCTAGTTTAGTTACGGATGTTTATGAACTGCATAGTGTGTGTAGTTTCATTAAATACCAACCAGAAAACAGAACAATATTAGTAGAATGGGCACGTGTGCAGTATCACAAGTGTTTCTCATGACAAACAGTATATTCTTATGAAAATTTAACATCAAACATTATAATTACACAGTAACATGCAAGAGAAAATAAAAAATACGATAGACAAATTCAATATTTCAACAATTCTAAATAGATTTAATTTTAACACTTAAATTACATGACATTCTTAAACTCCAATATTACAACAATATTTTCATCACTGTCACCTGTAAAGCTAGCATTCCTGGAAGTTTTACACTGAATTCTGGGTAATGTCACTAAGCATTGTGGGTAATCATGTCATCACTGCCCATTACCCTGCTTATTCTGTACAAAGTTGACCGAGTAGGAGCCGCTAGTTGGATCCTGCTGAAGTTGAAAATTGTTAGTTGATAACCCAAAGGGTCGCAAAACCATATTTCCAAGATCTTTCAGTTTATCCATCATTTCTGCTTTCATTTTCTCGTTTCTTTCTTTTATTTCGTCTGGAAGTCTCTGCAGAAAAGGAAAATGGAGAGAGTAAGGGACGACATCAAAAGATTGATGTCGGATAAAAAACTTAATTCCTTTAGTTTTTTTCTAAACCCCCCTACCCCCCACTGAAACTTAATCGATAAATATTGGTCATGACGTAAGACTACATTCACCATTAAATACAAATTGATAATCGGACAGTAGTATTGCATAGCAGTTGGTTGTCGGGTGGGTGTAAAAAGATTTTACATTTGACGCACAGATTTACACTTGAACCAAACCATTTTTCTGTTGTTATTTTCTTTCTCGGTTATTTCAAAACATGCACAATACATTGCTCCAGTTATAAACAAGAACACTAAAAAATTCAACCTGAGAGACAAGCCATCTCATTCAAAGAAACACTTATTTGTAATAGAATTTCTAGAAATGAACATTTATTTTTGTGGTTTGGGATCATCTTGCAATTCATGCGACTTCAAATGTTGCTCTTCATTGCATATTGCAACAGTTCCATCCCCTTATCATAGAAATCTTTGATGCTATTTATAACATGCTAAGATCTATGCAGCCTGAGGAAACAACCACAAACAAACAAACTGGTGTTGAGGCCGATGATGAAATGTTTACTGCTGATAAATTTTGGGTACCTTTTCACCACCAGACTTTCTAACCCAAATTTTTTTGCATTTTTTCTTACATTCTTCTATATTTCTGGAAATGAACCCCAATTTTGGGGCCAACAGACAAAATTTGAATAAATTTTTGTATTCACTCAGAAAATTTGGTTATTTTTTGTCCAAATCTTCTGAAGGAAAGTGCAGACTATAAACAACACTATTTTGTGAGTTTGTGCCAAAAAGGGAACTGGTGATGAAAAGGTTAAAGGGGTTTACAGTTGGCTGTCTGCATAGTGCTTTTTCCCCCCATTAACTTACCATACATGCTCGTCTTGCTTCCCATGATGAGTTGTCTAGGTGTAACACTTTTTGGTAGTCTTCTAATGCTTCGTCTAACTTCTCTAATTTCTCATACGTTTGTGCTCTTCTTAGTAACGCTTTCACATATGTACTGTGCAGTTCAATAGCTGAAAAAAACGAAAAAATAACGACAATGTTGAACGATAAAGTTGATTTTGTAAAGAACTTTATTTTCAGCTGGAATTAATTTTTGCTGAAATTATTTTTTGGGTGATTTGAATGTAAAATATAGGAAAAAAGTTACATTCGCTGGATTTTATTTTCACTGAATCATTCCTTTACAAAAACAATGTTAGACAATATTATAAATTGCTGGTGGAGATAGACCATTAAATTGTCACTTATAGAGTCCTAAGAATATAGCTTCCTATGGCAAACAGCACTTGAATGATGCTTTGCTCATATCACATGCAACTTACACAAAAAAAACATCAAAACAAAAACGATAACATTCAATGCAACTATCAACTGGTTACAACATTTAAAAAAATAAACATATATACCTTTAGAACAGTCTGATATGGCCTCTTCATAGTTTTCCTGTAACAGAATCAATGTGTTACTAATTAGCAATTCTACATTATGAGTTGCTATTAACGACATTGGACATACCGGTATGCAACATTCGTAAAATACAACCAGCATAGCGAGCTGATCATTGCATTTAGATTCATAGTTCAATGTGTAAATGAGGCACGATGGGTAATCTATAGATTATGTGTCAATGAGGCATGATGGGTAATCTATGGTTCCAAGTGTAAATGAGGCCTGATGGGTAATCTATGGTTCCATGTGTAAATGAGGCCTGATGGGTAATCTATAGTTCTATGTGTAAAGGAGGCCTGGTGGGTAATCTATAGTTCTATGTGTAAATGAGGCCTGATGGGTAATCTATGGTTCTATGTGTAATTGAGGCCTGATTGGTAGTCTATGGTTCTATGTGTAATTGGGGCCTGATGGGTAATCTATGGTTCTATATGTAATTGAGGACTGATGGGTAATCTATGGTTCTATGTGTAAATAAAGCCTGATGGGTAATCTATGGTTCTATGTGTAAATGAGGCCTGATTGGTAATCTATGGTTCTATGTGTAATTGAGGCCTGATGGGTAATCTATGGTTCTATGTGTAATTGAGGCCTGATGGGTAATCTATGGTTTTATGTGTAATTGAGGCATGATGGGTAATCTGGTTCTATGTGTAAATGAGGCACGATGGGTAATCTATGGTTCTATGTGTAATTGAGGCTTGATGGGTAATCTATGGTTTTATGTGTAATTGAGGCATGATGGGTAATCTGGTTCTATGTGTAAATGAGGCATGATGGGTAATCTATATTTCTATGTGTAAAGGAGGCCTGATGGGTAATATATGGTTCTATGTGTAAATGAGGCATGATGGGTAATCTATGGTTCTATGTGTAAATGAGGCATGATGGGTAATCTATGGTTCTATGTGTAAATGAGACCTGATGGGTAATCTATGATTCTATGTGTAAATGAGGCATGATGGGTAATCTATAATTCTATGTGTAATTGAGGCCTGAAGGATAATCTATGGTTCCATTTGTAAATATGTGTAAATGAGGCCTGATGGGTAATCTATGGTTCTATGTGTAAATGAGGCCTGATGGGTAATCTATGGTTCTATGTGTAATTGAGGACTGATGGGCAATCTATGGTTCTATGTGTAAATGAGGCCTGATGGGTAATTTATGGTTCTATGTGTAATTGAGGACTGATGGGCAATCTATGGTTCTATATGTAAATGAGGCCTGATGGGTAATCTATGGTTCCATGTGTAAATGAGATCTGATGGGTAATCTATGGTTCTATGTGTAATTGAGGCCTGATGGGTAATCTATGGTTCTATGTGTAATTGAGGCCTGATGGGTAATCTATGGTTCCATGTGTAAATGAGGCCTGATGGGTAATCTATGGTTCTATGTGTAAATGAGGCCTGATGGGTAATCTATGGTTTTATGTGTAATTGAGGCATGATGGGTAATCTGGTTCTACATGTAAATGAGGCATGATGGGTAATCTATGGTTCTATGTGTAATTGAGGCTTGAAGGATAATCTATGGTTCCATTTGTAAATGAGGCCTGATGGGTAATCTATGGTTCTATGTGTAAATGAGGTCTGATGGGTAATCTATGGTTCCATGTGTAAATGAGGCCTGATGGGTAATCTATGGTTCTATGTGTAAATGAGGCCTGATGGGTAATCTATGGTTCTGTGTAAATGAGGCCTGATGGGTAATCTATGGTTCTATGTGTAAATGAGGCCTGATGGGTAATATATGGTTATATGTGTAAATGAGGTCTGATGGGTAATCTATGGTTCTATGTGTAATTGAGGCCTGATGGGTAATCTATCGTTCTATATGTAAATGAGGCCTGATGGGTAATCTATGGTTCTATGTGTAAATGAGGCCTGATGGGTAATCTATGGTTTTATGTGTAATTGAGGCATGATGGGTAATCTGGTTCTATGTGTAATTGAGGCCTGATGGGTAATCTATAGTTCTATGTGTAAATGAGGCCTGATGGGCAATCTATGATTCTATATGTAAATGAGGCCTGATGGGTAATCTATGGTTCTATGTGTAAATGAGGCCTGATGGGTAATCTATGGTTTTATGTGTAATTGAGGCATGATGGGTAATTTGGTTCTACGTGTAAATGAGGCATGATGGGTAATCTATGGTTCTATGTGTAAATGAGGCCTGATGGGTAATCTATAGTTCTATGTGTAAATGAGGTCTGATGGGCAATCTATGGTTCTATGTGTAAATGAGGCATGATGGGTAATTTATGGTTCTTTGTGTAAACGAGGCCTGATGGGTAATCGATGGTTCTATGTGTAATGTGGCATGATGGGTAATCTATGGTTCTATGTGTAAATGTGGCCTGATGGGTAATCGATGGTTCTATGTGTAATGTGGCATTATGGGTAATCTATGTTTCTATGTGTAAAGGAGGTCTGATGGGTAATCGATGGTTCTATGTGTAATGTGGCATTATGGGTAATCTATGGTTCTATGTGTAAATGTGGCCTGATGGGTAATCGATGGTTCTATGTGTAATGTGGCATTATGGGTAATCTATGGTTCTATGTGTAAAGGAGGTCTGATGGGTAATCTATGGTTTTATGTGTAATTGAGGCATGATGGGTAATCTGGTTCTACGTGTAAATGAGGCATGATGGGTAATCTATGGTTCTATGTGTAAATGAGGCCTGATGGGTAATCTATAGTTCTATGTGTAAATGAGGTCTGATGGGCAATCTATGGTTCTATGTGTAAATGAGGCATGATGGGTAATTTATGGTTCTTTGTGTAAATGAGGCCTGATGGGTAATCGATGGTTCTATGTGTAATGTGGCATGATGGGTAATCTATGGTTCTATGTGTAAATGTGGCCTGATGGGTAATCGATGGTTCTATGTGTAATGTGGCATTATGGGTAATCTATGGTTCTATGTGTAAAGGAGGTCTGATGGGTAATCTATGGTTCTATGTGTATTAAATGAGACCATTTTTTGTGTGCACAATTTACACAATATATCCTCTAGAAATGTTTTTGGTTTGGTATGCCTACCAGTTTCTATTTTCAGATTGTGATTACATCACCCAAATCTACTAAAAAATATTGGTTTATATATTTTTTTAATCAAAGTGATTTTTTGAATATTCCGCAGTCCTGAATTGTTTCGGTTATCAGAGTGGATTTCATTTTCCCAGTGGTTTTTAAATTTATTTTTTGAACCTATTGATGCTATATGAGGATTTTGTGGCCATTGGTGTCAAATGTCTCTAATGAGCTACGTCACAGTACGTTCTAGGTTGCTATGACGTGCACCACTGTATCGTGTATTTCTATGGGCTCTGTGCAAACTGCTGTGGAATGCCGGTCAGAGACAGTGAAAACAGCTGAAGTCGAGGAAACAGCACAAACTCAACTATTACACTGTTCAGGAGAGTCTTAACAACTATCCCAAAGTAAAGATTTCTAAGAGTTATTAAACTTTGTTTACATCGTGATGCTTGCCAGGCGGTGAAAATGTCCACCTCTGAGAATACATGTAGATATTTTGTGTCTCAGTTCAAACATTTGTGAAGCTTCTGGTCTCCTCAACAAAAGATGTCCTGTTGGAGTTGAACTGATGAGACATTTTACCACATACTGGTTTATTATCTTATTTATAATACACGTGTAATCATAGACAAATGGGAATTTTGTCGGTTCTTACCGTTCTGACGTGACAAGCTGCTTTATTGGAATACATAATGGATCGTTCTTTTTTGTAGCACAGTGGACATATTAGCAACGCTTGTGTGTAGGCATCGATAGCTTCACTGAAATCTAGGATAAACAGAGCAGTACCAGTTAAATAAAACAAAGTAACAATGTCTGTACAATAAAAAAAGAAGTACCCTTTGAATACCATAATTACCCCCAATGAAAATTGTTTTCAAGGTCAAAGGTTATAAATATGTCCAAACTAATTTTAGAAAATCTGTTGATATTTGGAAAAAAATAATTTATTTATTGTTTATACATATATATGGGTGTACAATATCAATTTATACTCATTGATAAATTCTACAACCCAAACCCCCCTCCCAAGAAAGATAACATCATTGTGTTTCAAAACAGTCAGAGTGATGCACCATGGTATTGCAATGGCAGCCTCCTCACATGTAGTGTTTCATAATAATACTTGTAAAATTTCAAACTATATCGACAATTATAAATATTACAATGTTGTACGTTATTATAGAGATAAAAACATAAAAAGATACTAATTACCTCCATCTTTAAAGACATCATTTCCTTTAACTTTTAGTTCTTGGGCTTCCTGTTTTCTCCTCTGAAAAATCAGTATAACAGTGAGACAGTGTTTCACACCCCTCCTCTCTCTATTTTAGAGTTCAACCTCAAGAGTTTTGTTGAGCCAAACTCGACTCATGCTTAACACGTTTACACAGCCATTTTGGCTACCTCAAGCTTGTTTAAGCTGTAGGGCTCTAGTAAAATGCTGGTGTGTAAATGATGTAAATATCAGACTCTTGTTTGATGTCTTATGAAGAACATGACAGTGTAAGGTCAAAGACAGAACCTATGAGTAAGTGTACTACCAATATTATTATTATGCCCACAGAGGCTATTTTGTCACATCCCTGATAAACATGGCTTTTTTTGCAGTAAAATTCATTCATTAAATTATTAACTAGTCATGAAAATTAGCCTAGTTTAGATATCAAACATATTTTTGGATAACTTGAAGAAATAATCATAATCTGAAAAGCCATGAATGTCACCATTCTCAGTATAATATTTAAAGTACTGGTAGTAAGATAATGGAATTAATTCCATTAAGGGTTTTGTCCACCAATTTTGCGTAAATATACAACATATACCCCATATGTGATTCATATTGAATGTGCAAATCTTTGACATGAAATTATCATGCTTTGAGTTTAATCTGGTTGCCATGAAGCCAAGCATGCACTAATTTGAACAGGGACCTTGATTTTAAGATCAGTCATCATAAATACCCGGTAACTTCTATTTTTCACACATTTAACAGTTTTCCTCGTACCCCAAGATTTTATAAACTTTCAAAGGCAATATTCAACTTGGCACATGTCTGTATTTGACCAGAGGTACATTACTTGGGGTTTGCAACGCGCATTGTACTGTATGGTGACATCATGCCAAGATCTCATTCAAGTCTCATCTCGTAGATAGCGAGACTAACGCTACGACCTTCTGACATGACATAGGCGGTTTGTAATAAAACAATAACACATGTATTACCACATTCATAGCGAAAAAATGTAATGCATCGAAAATGTACAGAAAATATAGTTATCGCAATCCGTCACATCGTGAACAGCTATTTTGATCCACCTGGACATCTCAGTATCCTAGTTACCTCGGGCATGCGCATTCGCATTTTTCTACGTTGGAATGCTTATGCGAAAGCGAGATTGAAACGGGATCTTGGTATCATGTCACCGTAGTTGCAAGCCCCAAGTAATGTACCTCTGATTTGACCTATTCCATATGCTGACAAGGTTTCATAATAGTGACCAATGCTATTGCATACTGATGACAACAGGAAGTATATACTGGTAGCAACTCAACCTAATCATGCCTAAAGATAGCCGAGCAAGCAGAGAACTCAAAACTCAACTAGATGAATAATTAGATGATGTGGTGTAACTATGGTAACTACCTCTTTATCCTCATCTGTCATGTCCTTTTCTATTTCTTTTAAATGTTCTTCGTCTTGCTCTAAAGTTGAAAATGTCTTTTTGATTTTTTCCTCTTCATGTAAATTTGATTTGTCATCATCTTTTCGTCCCTCCTCCCCCTCATCTTCCTCCTCCTCTGAATTAATAAATCTCTCTTCAGCATCACTACATTTTAAGACAGTTTTCTCAATGCCTGGTTTGTCACCACCACCATCATCAGCAATATCTACATTCCCTCCACTTTCAACTTTTACAATGTCATCATCGTCATCCTTTTCAGTGATGATGTTGGTACTTTCAGTCTTTTCTCCATCAGAGTCTAAACTCTGTGGTGTTTCATCTTCAGTTTCATTAACTTCTTCTGGCTTATCGTCTTCCTTATCAACGTCTACATCAGCAACACAGGTTGTATTCTCCTCTTTATCATCATTTAAAGCATCAAAGAATTCCTCATCACTATCTGAATCTGATTTATTGAGTTGTGCAGACTTCTGGTTGTCTTCTGTTGCCAATGTTTCATTTGATTCCATCACGAGTTTCACATCCAGCAAATACTGAGAACCAAAGAATAATAATTATGATTATTGAATAATGGAACCTTTTAAAATATAATTTAACCAAAAACTTCAGAAATGTTGGTAGGTGAATACTTTAAAATTGTACAAAATGTATGCTTGTCATACAATCAAATGTACACTGAAGGAATTTAAATGAGCTGATTTTTATGCAGAACATGGTTTATTACTATGCAGACATTCATTCAAGAAACTGACAAGATCATGTCTGTGGTGTGTGTTTTGCCAATGCCAATATTGGTCATTTATTTGCTTGTTAATCCATCTTAATTCTGAGACACAGGGTAGATAAAATCCAGATTTTTTTATAACAATATAGGTGTTCTCAAGAGGGGCATATACTGTAAAAGGATTAATTATTCACTGGGTTTTAATTTTGCTTATTTTGCTGACTGGAAAATGCGCTAAATTAAAACCCGGTGAATATGTAAATTTACTATAGAACATATTACCTAAATGATAAAACCATGAATTTAAAACCCAATGAATATGCCTGAAATGGTAAATCAGCGAAATTTAAACCCAGTAAAATTAGTCATTTTACAGTAATATTAATCTAGGGGCGATGGAGGGTAGGGGGAGGATAGGATTAGTTGTGGGGGTACAATGAAAAGTCTTCATTATTTTCAAATATTTTAAAACCAAGATTTTTTCAATAATTCAGGATAACAAAAAGTACCCCACCAGTCATTATATATAATTTGTTCACCCTTTGTCACCAGTCTACAATCTGAGATATGGCATAATATTTCCAGCTACGGTGTTTTTCAGTAACCGTGCTCCTTTAAAGTCGATATCCGGGTGTACAATTGATTGCAATTAATTCATGAGCAACTACTAGTACCTTAAATCGCTCGATTCGTTTTTTTCCAACGTCACGCGTTCACGGAAGCATGATTGGCGTTGAAAAAAGACAGTCAACCACGTTTACTAGCTATGTGGGATCAAGATATAGTACTGGCATTTCTCAAGCGCTTGAGAAAGAAGTGCTTTATCACATCTTGTTATCATAATTACAAATAAAAAAACATCGGTTTCTGTGCTTCTGGAGATCAAAACCTACCTGGGGTCTTGAAGCCAAACTTCCGGGTATTTTATAAAGTAGTTCTGTTGACCCCGTTATGATCTTTGACCTACTATATCAATCCGCGTTAGTAGGGACTGTTTATTTTCTAAATATTATAATTCAGTCACGATAAAACCAGTGTATGTATTTTATTTACTGGTCTTTCTTTACTCGCGTAGTCTTCTAAATAAGGCGGCTACAGTTGCGTACTACATTTGTTCTCGTGGTTGGTTCTGACCTTAAAAGCTGTTAGGCACTTCCGGTGTAAATCATTCAGGGCACGATTTTTTAAAAACAGTCACAACGGAAAGTGTGAATCCAGCTGTTTTTTTTTATCTATCGTTGATACCGTTATATTATGACAATGTTCCCGTTTTCCACAGTAGTGTGATATTGAAGGATTGAACATGAACGAAGAGAGCTATGCTCTGTGTGAACGGTTAATTCCAAGTTCCTATGTGAGACAAGCACGCCAAGCTGTTCGTAGCAGAGAGAATCAAATACGGACTTTCCTTGAACACGTGAGTATGAGACAAACACATTGTGTTAGTAAATCACTTTGCTCTGCAATCACCCAAATAAAAACATTTACAATTTGCATAATAAATTAACAGTGCTGTGTTAGGTACTAATTTGCATAAATTACATCAGATCAACTAGCATATGCTTGTTAATTAAATCTGATTAAAATCACATGCTAAGTAAACAAAATTTTGGATTTGTTACAAAAAAAAAATGTTTATACAATTTTTAACAATATTCTCGTAAATAATACTGACCACAAAAGACACCTATCATGAGCGTCCTTTAATATTAAATAAAAATATATTTAAATTAAATTAAAAAAATTAAGCCCACCAGGATCTTATTTTAAATGCATTTTAAAAATTAAATTTTTATATTAGCCATATTCATAGTATAATAAATTACAATATATCTGGTGACAAATATTTTATTCACATATGTCTTGTTAGAGCATTTTGCCTGCTGCAAATACGGACACTTGAATCAGGAATTGTGATATTGTTAAGGTATAGGGCAAAGTTCAATTGTTATCCTAGTTACTATTGGCAACCATTTTTAAATTGTTAGTGGTGAACTGGAAAATTCAGTAGCCAAGTACAAAATTGTTAAGCATCAGAATTGTTTATGTTTTATAAATATATAATAAACTACTCAATCTGTATTAGAAGTCATGGCTTCTATTAAAATGGTACAATGCAACAGAAGGGATGTGGCTTCTATTAGTATTAGAGCATCTAAACATAGGTGAAATAGTGAATTTTTAGTTTTCAATTGATCAAAAACAAATGAGTGTGACTTCTATTATTTCACTATTACTTCTAATACAGATTTTACGGTATTTTAAAAATTCAGATATCTATTCAATATATTGGTATAACTTTCACAGAGTAATCACAAACAAATTTAGTCCACGAATGAAAGCCTCCAGGAATAGCAGAATGAATGCGAAAAATTAGCATCAGCACACAATATGTTGATATAGTGCTGGTTATTAGTGTAGATTTCTGTTACATTAAACTGTCTTCAATTCATAAGTGAAATTTACAAATTTATTGTAAAAAGGTTGTCTGTATCAACCCCTAACAACTACAGTAATAAATAAAAATTGTCCTTGACATGCTAAGTAAACAATTGCAATTAAAATCTTAATTATATCTTTTATTGATTATCAGCGAAGATGGTCCGAAGATGGTTGGGATGATGAGACTATTGAGTTACTGCTGCATCAACTATCACTGATGGACAGTAACAACTTCCCTGGTAACTGCGGCGTTGGTGAAAGAGAAGCTAGGTTCTTATCGGGTATTGTTGCTAGGCGACATTTTAGGTATATATTAGAACAAATTATTAAAATTAAAATGCAGTGCTTTCTCTTTAGTTGACAAGTACAATTATGTTTGGACTTGGCATTCGCTACACCAGTCATCAGCTTTTTTTATTAGTCCTTATCAGACATACATACATACTCTGAAAAAGGCTTTTGGGTTCTGTGTGTCCATCCGCTCAACATCATATCTAGACAAATTTTATTCAAATCCGGTCAAGTCATATGCATGTCAATTTGTTTGGTTGACATTTGACTGACTGGTAACATTTTTCAATATTTTTGTTTGACACTGTATGTTGGTGAATACATTGGACTATGAATTATCATGAACTAAAACACTGTTGTGTAGCACACAAGTGTTTCAATAAAACAATGCTACCCTAATTCCTGCTAGGCATATGTTGCAAAAGTTTTGGTACATACGATAACAATCACTGCACAAGTGTATTCATCTTTTTTATTTTTCACTGTGTGATTACTGTTATATGTGCTACAAAAGCAATTTTAGTTTATGATAAATCACAATCCAATTTTTGACTCCCATGTGCGAAGCACAAAATGGGAGTCTTTGCAGTTAGTGTGTCTGTATGTGTGTATGTGTGTATGTGTGTATGTGTGTGTGTATGTGTGTATGTGTGTCCGACTGTTCCACTGCTATCTCAAGAACCATACATCGGTTTTTGATGAAACTTGGTGCATAGATGCTCTGGGCCAATGCGCAGATTTGATTAGGTTTTGGTAAAAATCCATGCTCGTTAATTACCTAATTTGCATGATAATTAGCTAATTTTTAGCTGTTCTATGACTGTTCCACTGATATCTAAAGAACCACTCATTGGATTTTGATGAAACTTGGTACATAGATGCTCTGAACATATGCGCAGATTTGATTAATTTTTGGTAAAAATCCGTGCATATTAATTACCTAATTTACATGATAATTAGCTATTTTTTAGTGGTTCCATGACTGTTCCACTGATATCTAAACAACCACTCATTGGATTTTGATGAAACTTGGTACATAGATGCTCTGAACTAATGCTAGGTTTTGATTAGTTTTTGGTAATAATCCGTGGATACTAATTACCTAATTTGCATAATGATTAGTCAATTTTCGGTTTTTCCACTGATATCTCAAGTACTAATCATCACATTTCAAATGAAACTTGGTACATAGATGTCATACGACACTGCACAGACCTGATAGTTTTTATGATAATATCAGTACATATTAATTACCTA
The DNA here is from genome assembly GCF_978046115.1 of Saccoglossus kowalevskii. Taxonomy (NCBI): domain Eukaryota; kingdom Metazoa; phylum Hemichordata; class Enteropneusta; family Harrimaniidae; genus Saccoglossus; species Saccoglossus kowalevskii. Next base: position 8,981,807 of record NC_140650.1, on the reverse strand, counting down.
ATTTGCATAATTAATTAATTTTCAGCATTTGATATAAGTAGTTAGCATTACATTTCAATGAAACTTGTTACTTACATACTCAAGGACTATGCAGAGATTGATTGTTTTCGATAAATATTTGTGCATATTAATCACCTAATTTGCATAATTAGTTAATTTTCAGCTTTTCCATGGGTATCTCAAGTACTAATCATCGCATTTCAATGAAACTTGGTACATAGATCCTTTAGGACTATGCAGAGACCTGATTAGTTTTAGGGTAAATAATTGTGCATATTAATTACCTAATTTGCATAATTAATTTTCAGCTTTTCTACTGATATCTAAAGTACTAATCATTTACATTTCAATGAATCTAGAATTATGCAGACCCAATTAGTTTCCGGTAAATATTTGTGCATATTAATCACCTAATTTGCATAATTAACCAACTTTCACACTGATATCTCAGGTACATGTACTATACATCACATATCAATGAATGTACATGGATGCTGTAGGACAATAGACAGACCTGAATAATTGTGGGTTACAATCTGTACATATTAATTACCTAATTTGCATAATTAACCAATTTTAAGCTTTCACACTGATATCTAAAGTACCGTAAAAACTCCAAAATTTCGACCGGTTTTAAATAATTGGCGTTAGAAATGTGACATGTTTTTAGAGTCGTGGCCGAGTTGTAACTCAAAATCTAAACAAAGTCATCAATCAGTGAGTATTATGACAAGCAAAACAAAACATCAAGACGCGCAGAAGAGGTCAGCACAAAACTAATAGGTCAAAAGACAAAGCTGTCTCGCACTACCTAGGAAAACTTGCGAATGTTCGAAGTACAGGTACCCATTGGACAAAAGATACATGGAAGTTTAGCAAACTATCTCCCCGACCCAGTGCAATGTATCCGGTTAGAATCAAAGCTCACGTGTCCCTTATTTGAGGGACCAAATTCTGCCGTAAATTCGCCCTTGGATTAAAAAATAAAATGGGATTTAAGAAAATAAAATGGGACTTTTAAGGTGTATTTTGGCGTCATTTTTCGGACATTTCAATCAATCCTGCCGGCTAAAATAGAGTCTAAGTTTTACCGTAGTCATTGACATCTGTCTATTCAAGAGTACACGTGTATGATTTTTATCGTGACTAGCGTGAGCGGGTAAGCTTCCTTTCGAGAATGAGCTGTTATCACTGTGAACAATGTTAAATTATTCTTCAGATGACCAGTTTATTTTTTAAAAACAACTAATTTTTTTATTTAAAAAAAAATCATGCCGTTTTCGCATCAAAATCCAAGTCAAAATATCATACTACAACATCAATCTCTTCGCATTGCGTTCAATAACATTAACATATTTAAATAAGCTATGGTAATTTGAACACGTTGGCATCATCCAGCTTTTTGATTGGTTAATTACGATTTGACCTATTTGACCTAAGAGAACATGGCGGATATCCTACAGCATCAAACGTTTATACGAGACCGGAATCATTCGCTTACGATGAAACTTAGTTGACTTTTATTTGTATTTCATAACCATTCACCAAATTTATTTTGTGTACATTATTATAATCACTACTGAGTACAGTAATAATCAACAATTCAGAAACGCAGCATGCCGAGATTTTTGTGTTCGTTTTTATTTGAAACTTCGTTTATTTAGAATATATTTTCGTTACCAATAAAATAAAAATCTCTCAGTCAATCAGAAACCCGGATTCATGCCTTCGAGGAAGGTCCCGTTTGAACGCTCACATCGGTTTTTTTTTTCGTTTGGGGGAAAACTAAAACTGGTCGCAATTTTCGAATAAGAATGAGTCGGCAATTTTTAGTGGAGTCGAAAATTTGGAGGTAAATAAAACACCGAAACCCGGCAAATAAATAGCCAATCGAATTTTTAGAGGGGTCGAAATTTTGGAGTTTTCACGGTACTAATTATTCCATTTCAATGAAACTTAGTACAAAGATGCTCTAGGACAATGTACAAACCTAATTAGTTTGGGGTAAAAATCTGTTCATATTAATTCCCTAATAAGCATAATAATTCATAATTTTTTGGTTCTAATCACATTTCAATTAAACTTGGAGACATAGATTTTCTGTTACATTGCGCAGACCTCATTAGTTTTACACTCAAATCTGGTCATATTAATTTTCTGATTTGCATAATTAGTTTTCAGCTAAGTAATTTCGAATTATATTTAATGTGTCTCCAATACTCTCAGCACATGGGAGTTCTTTCTAAGCTTTCTTTGATTTAATAATAAACTAACATTTTTAAAATTGTATGGTTTCATCCATATTCTACAGTAAATTCTTCACTGCTACAAAATTGTGTGACATTCCCATACTTTTGAAAATTAGTCTCCTGGGGAATCAAAGCAGTTTACTATATTTTATCATGATCCAACTTCACTGAATTGAATGCTGGTGTTGTAATCACTGTAGTATTATACCTAATCTGATGGCACTAAGCTACTGTGACAGGAACACAGTTGTAAGTCTTTCAGAAACTCTGTTGTGTCATGGTATTTAATTTTCCCCTAATTGTTACATGTATATTTCATTCTCCTTGCCATACCTCATGCAAATTGCCATTAAAGCCACATTTTCATGTAAGCGACTTTTAAATAGTAAGGTTTCAGGAGGATTATGTTGTTGAGTAAGATGATTCACAACTTTGTAAAACATTTTATTTGCATTGGTAGACTTAATGGCACTGTTTGACTGATAGGCATGTTGTCAATCTAGATCTACAAAAAATCAAATGTTTTGCAAAGCTGCAAGCTGCCTTGCTAACAGACAGTACAAATAATTCTCAGAACCACTGTAATTGTCAATATCTATTGTACCTGTTTTGTGTAATATCTCTCATTTCTTTATTCCCCTTTAAAAACCAATTATTTTAATACGTTTACGTTTTATTGTTTCTTACTGTGGATCATAGATAAGGTGATGTCACAGCATTTTCACATGGTGTAGGTATGTTACCATACACAAGGTCTCTGCTACAGTGTTCCATGTTTTTTGTTCAGTAATATCCAGGTGATTTAAATACAATTTTGGACTCCATCACTCAGCAGGAGTGTGTGCAATTGTAACTTGATGAATGACCATAGTAAAAATCCAAAACAAGCTTGTAAGTTCATACCGGTACATAGCATGTATGAACTTACAAACTTGATTCCCACAGTAATCGTTATAATAAAGTCAATTTACATAAAACTGTGGCTGTATATAATTGTTGTAATCGGCATGAGACAAGGTAAGGTGATTTATGCAAGTAGTAATAGCCAACTGGTCTACTTCCGATACTAACTGTCCTTTTGTCTCTATAGATTGGGTCATGGTATCGGTAGATCAGGTGATATCACTGCTATCCAACCCAAAGCTGCTGGCTCCAGCATATTAATGAAACTGTCTAATGTCTTAGTTACAGACGCAATTAAAATTGCAGGTAAAATTAAATGTGAAGAGGCACTGAGGCATAATATAGCAGATTTGTTGCTAAATGATCAGTAATTATCATATCACAGATGTCTCTGCGTAATTGTAACTTGTTGACAGGTGTCATTCCTGTGTGAGGGGTATAAAGTCCTCGGGACATTGTTGACTGACCATTATGTAAGTGAATTTTTGTAGATTCAGTTGTGATTGAGTTTTCGGCTTTTTTAGACATCATCAAGTGCACCGAATCACAGGCAGGAGACTGATGATTTGAATGCAACCTTCAAAATACTATGTACTTCCTAGGTTACTTATGTTAAGTCTGTTCAGAAGCAGGATTTTAATCTACGTACGTTGCACGACAGGATTTTAGATTATTCTGATTAAAATTAAATCAGTCTGGTTTCATTCTCACAAACAACTGGTTATGTCCCAAACCCCCCACCACCATCTTTTCTGACAGTCGCTGGTGTCGGCTTAGTAACATGGCGGCCATAGAACTCTAAACTCACTACCCCAAATGCATCAAAAACATTCTATATTGATTATGCTAAAAGGACAGGCTGAACAAAAATGAGGACTCTCCCATGCCACTCATACTGGACTGACACTCATCTCAATCTAAGCCAAGATACCTGGATATGTGAAGTGCTGATCCTTTAACTAAATGACTGTTCTATTATTTCTCAGTGGTAAATATATTGAGAAAACTAGTTAATTCTATGTGTGTGTTGGAATATTGTGGGAGTTATCCAAATTAAAAACAATATGAGAAAAGTTGAGTTCTTGTTAGTTTGTTTTTTCATAATCTCATTCCTAACCAACAGGTGCTCGGACAGTTGCCAGTAGTTTCATTGTTCCCATGGCGACAGGGATGAGTATTGTTCTGTGTTTTTTGGCTCTTCGTCACCAGCGTCCCACTACTAAATATATAATATGGCCACGAATTGATCAGAAGTCTTGTTTTAAAGCCATCGTAACATCAGGTATGTATCTCATGACAACATTTTGAGTTTAGTGCGCAAACGCAAAAGACACTTTAAAAATAGTTTTAAAACACTTTTGTTTCCTCAAGTCGGAGATATAAAAAAGGGAAACCTTGAATACTATCTTCTTTCCACATTTATATAAACATGTTGTTGTATTTTATTTAAAGTTGTTTTGACCAGTTACTTGTTTATTTCTACACATCACTAGGTACAATTACTTTAGCTGTGTAGGCTATTTCGTTATTAATCAAATTTGTTGCTTTTTCACAAAATAAGCACTCATTTTTTTTTTTATTCAGACCTACAATGGGAAATTAGGTTCATTTGGTTGAAATTACAAAAAAAAATAATCATAGAAAATTACCTAATACACAAACTTATGGCATTGAAGGGGCTTTTCCATTTGTAGGGGTATGTGGATTCTGTTAACTATTATTTGTGACTTATGGCATTGAAGGGGCTTTTCCATTTGTAGGGGTATGTGGATTCTGTTAACTATTATTTGTGACTTATGGCATTGAAGGGGCTTTTCCATTTGTAGGGGTATGTGGATTCTGTTAACTATTATTTGTGACTTATGGCATTGAAGGGGCTTTTCCATTTGTAGGGGTGTGTGGATTCTGTTAACTATTATTTGTGACTTATGGCATTGAAGGGGCTTTTCCATTTGTAGGGGTGTGTGGATTCTGTTAACTATTATTTGTGACTTATGGCATTGAAGGGGCTTTTCCATTTGTAGGGGTGTGTGGATTCTGTTAACTATTATTTGTGACTTATGGCATTGAAGGGGCTTTTCCATTTGTAGGGGTATGTGGATTCTGTTAACTATTATTTGTGACTTATGGCATTGAAGGGGCTTTTCCATTTGTAGGGGTGTGTGGATTCTGTTAACTATTATTTGTGACTTATGGCATTGAAGGGGCTTTTCCATTTGTAGGGGTGTGTGGATTCTGTTAACTATTATTTGTGACTTATGGCATTGAAGGGGCTTTTCCATTTGTAGGGGTATGTGGATTCTGTTAACTATTATTTGTGACTTATGGCATTGAAGGGGCTTTTCCATTTGTAGGGGTGTGTGGATTCTGTTAACTATTATTTGTGACTTATGGCATTGAAGGGGCTTTTCCATTTGTAGGGGTGTGTGGATTCTGTTAACTATTATTTGTGACTTATGGCATTGAAGGGGCTTTTCCATTTGTAGGGGTATGTGGATTCTGTTAACTATTATTTGTGACTTATGGCATTGAAGGGGCTTTTCCATTTGTAGGGGTGTGTGGATTCTGTTAACTATTATTTGTGACTTATGGCATTGAAAGGGCTTTTCCATTTGTAGGGGTATGTGGATTCTGTTAACTATTATTTGTGACTTATGGCATTGAAGGGGCTTTTCCATTTGTAGGGGTATGTGGATTCTGTTAACTATTATTTGTGACTTATGGCATTGAAAGGGCTTTTCCATTTGTAGGGGTGTGTGGATTCTGTTAACTATTATTTGTGACTTATGGCATTGAAGGGGCTTTTCCATTTGTAGGGGTATGTGGATTCTGTTAACTATTATTTGTGACTTATGGCATTGAAGGGGCTTTTCCATTTGTAGGGGTATGTGGATTCTGTTAACTATTATTTGTGACTTATGGCATTGAAGGGGCTTTTCCATTTGTAGGGGTATGTGGATTCTGTTAACTATTATTTGTGACTTATGGCATTGAAGGGGCTTTTCCATTTGTAGGGGTGTGTGGATTCTGTTAACTATTATTTGTGACTTATGGCATTGAAGGGGCTTTTCCATTTGTAGGGGTGTGTGGATTCTGTTAACTATTATTTGTGACTTATGGCATTGAAGGGGCTTTTCCATTTGTAGGGGTATGTGGATTCTGTTAACTATTATTTGTGACTTATGGCATTGAAGGGGCTTTTCCATTTGTAGGGGTATGTGGATTCTGTTAACTATTATTTGTGACTTATGGCATTGAAGGGGCTTTTCCATTTGTAGGGGTATGTGGATTCTGTTAACTATTATTTGTGACTTATGGCATTGAAGGGGCTTTTCCATTTGTAGGGGTATGTGGATTCTGTTAACTATTATTTGTGACTTATGGCATTGAAGGGGCTTTTCCATTTGTAGGGGTATGTGGATTCTGTTAACTATTATTTGTGACTTATGGCATTGAAGGGGCTTTTCCATTTGTAGGGGTGTGTGGATTCTGTTAACTATTATTTGTGACTTATGGCATTGAAGGGGCTTTTCCATTTGTAGGGGTATGTGGATTCTGTTAACTATTATTTGTGACTTATGGCATTGAAGGGGCTTTTCCATTTGTAGGGGTATGTGGATTCTGTTAACTATTATTTGTGACTTATGGCATTGAAGGGGCTTTTCCATTTGTAGGGGTATGTGGATTCTGTTAACTATTATTTGTGACTTATGGCATTGAAGGGGCTTTTCCATTTGTAGGGGTATGTGGATTCTGTTAACTATTATTTGTGACTTATGGCATTGAAGGGGCTTTTCCATTTGTAGGGGTATGTGGATTCTGTTAACTATTATTTGTGACTTATGGCATTGAAGGGGCTTTTCCATTTGTAGGGGTATGTGGATTCTGTTAACTATTATTTGTGACTTATGGCATTGAAGGGGCTTTTCCATTTGTAGGGGTATGTGGATTCTGTTAACTATTATTTGTGACTTATGGCATTGAAGGGGCTTTTCCATTTGTAGGGGTATGTGGATTCTGTTAACTATTATTTGTGACTTATGGCATTGAAGGGGCTTTTCCATTTGTAGGGGTATGTGGATTCTGTTAACTATTATTTGTGACTTATGGCATTGAAGGGGCTTTTCCATTTGTAGGGGTATGTGGATTCTGTTAACTATTATTTGTGACTTATGGCATTGAAGGGGCTTTTCCATTTGTAGGGGTATGTGGATTCTGTTAACTATTATTTGTGACTTATGGCATTGTAGGGGCTTTTCCATTTGTAGGGGTGTGTGGATTCTGTTAACTATTATTTGTGACTTATGGCATTGAAGGGGCTTTTCCATTTGTAGGGGTGTGTGGATTCTGTTAACTATTATTTGTGACTTATGGCATTGAAGGGGCTTTTCCATTTGTAGGGGTATGTGGATTCTGTTAACTATTATTTGTGACTTATGGCATTGAAGGGGCTTTTCCATTTGTAGGGGTATGTGGATTCTGTTAACTATTATTTGTGACTTATGGCATTGAAGGGGCTTTTCCATTTGTAGGGGTATGTGGATTCTGTTAACTATTATTTGTGACTTATGGCATTGAAGGGGCTTTTCCATTTGTAGGGGTATGTGGATTCTGTTAACTATTATTTGTGACTTATGGCATTGAAGGGGCTTTTCCATTTGTAGGGGTATGTGGATTCTGTTAACTATTATTTGTGACTTATGGCATTGAAGGGGCTTTTCCATTTGTAGGGGTATGTGGATTCTGTTAACTATTATTTGTGACTTATGGCATTGAAGGGGCTTTTCCATTTGTAGGGGTATGTGGATTCTGTTAACTATTATTTGTGACTTATGGCATTGAAGGGGCTTTTCCATTTGTAGGGGTATGTGGATTCTGTTAACTATTATTTGTGACTTATGGCATTGAAGGGGCTTTTCCATTTGTAGGGGTATGTGGATTCTGTTAACTATTATTTGTGACTTATGGCATTGTAGGGGCTTTTCCATTTGTAGGGGTGTGTGGATTCTGTTAACTATTATTTGTGACTTATGGCATTGAAGGGGCTTTTCCATTTGTAGGGGTGTGTGGATTCTGTTAACTATTATTTGTGACTTATGGCATTGAAGGGGCTTTTCCATTTGTAGGGGTATGTGGATTCTGTTAACTATTATTTGTGACTTATGGCATTGAAGGGGCTTTTCCATTTGTAGGGGTGTGTGGATTCTGTTAACTATTATTTGTGACTTATGGCATTGAAGGGGCTTTTCCATTTGTAGGGGTATGTGGATTCTGTTAACTATTATTTGTGACTTATGGCATTGAAGGGGCTTTTCCATTTGTAGGGGTATGTGGATTCTGTTAACTATTATTTGTGACTTATGGCATTGAAGGGGCTTTTCCATTTGTAGGGGTATGTGGATTCTGTTAACTATTATTTGTGACTTATGGCATTGAAGGGGCTTTTCCATTTGTAGGGGTATGTGGATTCTGTTAACTATTATTTGTGACTTATGGCATTGAAGGGGCTTTTCCATTTGTAGGGGTATGTGGATTCTGTTAACTATTATTTGTGACTTATGGCATTGAAGGGGCTTTTCCATTTGTAGGGGTATGTGGATTCTGTTAACTATTATTTGTGACTTATGGCATTGAAGGGGCTTTTCCATTTGTAGGGGTATGTGGATTCTGTTAACTATTATTTGTGACTTATGGCATTGAAGGGGCTTTTCCATTTGTAGGGGTATGTGGATTCTGTTAACTATTATTTGTGACTTATGGCATTGAAGGGGCTTTTCCATTTGTAGGGGTGTGTGGATTCTGTTAACTATTATTTGTGACTTTGCATCGTCTTTTGTTTTATAAATAGGTTTCACACCCGTCGTAATTGAAAACCTGTTGGAAGGAGATGAGCTAAGAACAGATCTCGCTAAAATTGAAGAAAAAATTCTTGAACTTGGAGCTGAAAATATATGTTGCATTTGTAGCACAACAAGTTGTTTCGCGCCTAGAGCACCGGATAGGTTAGTTTCATCTTGTTTTGGGTTTACAGGGCTCAAAACTACCCACATTTTGTGGATGAACTGGGGGATGCATGTTTTAAAACATGTTTTATATGCTCCCATGGGACTTGTATCAAACATGGTATTATCGGTTAGTTTATTGAGTTTAGTATAGCCATGCAAAAAAGTATGAACAGAAGTAAATACATGTCGATTCATGTAGGACACCTGTAGACATATTATTTAAATTTAAAAATAATTAAATTTTGTAAATTTATAATAGTCTGGTAGGACTAATTTTAGAAAAATGGTAGCTCCAGGACAAGATTTGGTAGTATGTACCTTGAGCTACTGTAAATTTTAAGGTTCATCTTCCAGGGTTTTGGTTCATTATGGTTGTAATAGATGCTTTGGAATGGAATGGAATCCATGTACAAGTGTGTTAGCTATTATGTTTTAATTTATGTACATGAACTAATTAAACTTGGTCCATAATCATATTTTCATTTGTTTACATTGGATGCTATAGCATGCAATAGAAATAGTATCAGTACATCTTAATGTTCAAAGTTGAACTCAAAATGGTCGATTGATGGCCATTTTGTGGTGAAGTCTCCCTAGATATTAAACAATGATTGCATTAACTCTAACTTAAAAGGTATACTATAGAGCTGTCATTTATAATATATTTGTATGTCAACAACCATGTTTGGGACATGGATGCAAGCGGTGAAAGCCCCTACTAAAAATCTCCACGAATAGCTTTATGAATAATATAGAACAGCTTTGACAGGCGGTGTATTATTCTAAACTAGGCGTGGGATGTATTCATTAGCTTGCTTCACAGAAATGAAATGGTATACATGTCAAATGGTTACTGATCAATATTTACTTGTTGGCTGGTATGTGTGTCAAATCATTTGTTGTCATTGTTTACTATGAACATACAAACTTTTCCCACTTGACCCAACATGAACTGAGCACCTAGACATGGATTCATATTGCTATTTCAAGGGGATTGCGAAGATGTAATTGGTAAACATTTCAGGGATTCAACGATAATACCAGAGAAAGAAAAACAAATATTGTAATGTAACTCAAAATGAATAATTTATTATTTTGTTTTAATCTCTTAAAATATAATCTTATCTGTATATCTTTAATCCGCAGGTTAGAAGAGATAGCTATACTTTGTAGTAAATATAACGTCCCACATGTTGTAAATAATGCATATGGTTTACAGTCTTCCAAGTGTATGCACCTCATTCAACAGGTCAGTAGTCAGGATCTTCCTGCTTAATAAGGTTAATTATATAAATTAATTATAAGAGCTATAATAAAACAAAATAATTGAATTGAATTTCCTTGTATTTTGCACATATTGCATGTAACATTGGACCTATATACCGAACAGAACATGATGAAACGACTATGGCACTTTCTGTAAAATGTCTTGCAGTGTGTTTTGTTTCAGTAAATCAGTGGCTAATCGTCATTGGCTGGGAAGATTGTTTTATTCTTAGCTTCTAGTCCCTACTCTAATTCTAACAATCAAAACAGACCTTCCGAATGACTGAAGATGAGCAGCTGTAGTTGATATGTAGTTGTTATTTATACTGCATATTTGGTGTTTCCTCTTTATTGCAATTTAGTTTGTTTACCGTAGTAAAATTTAGGGAATGCCTTGTTGGTCTCATCCTCAATTGTCAAAGTTGTTTTAATGTAGTAATTATGCATATGATGAATCAAACAAAAACATTTAAACCACCTCTAAAACAAAATGGTTTCATCTTGAGCGTTTGTCAAATGTTTAGAGTGCCCTCATTGTCAAATTTAGGATATCTTTTGTTTTTATGATTGATTTTATTATTGTTTGTTTGTTTGTTTGTTATTGCAGGCCTCACAGGTTGGCAGACTAGATATATTTGTACAAAGCTCTGATAAGAACTTTATGGTTCCTGTGGGTGGATCAGTCATAGCAGGGTATAATAAAGAACTGGTTGATTCAATCAGCCAGATTTATCCAGGTTAGTAGTCATGACAACACATGTTAAAATTACTAGTCTATCTAAATTAGTGTGCACAGATACATTGTGTAGATTTTGAGTCAACAAACATTTGTATTTGACGCGTGTTGTATACATGTTATGGGTCTCACATCGAACATGACACGCTGACCACTAAAGGGTAAAAAAATGAGTAATTTTGAATACATTGTTACAAACACGCTGAATGGCTGAGTTACAGTGCCATATGGCATATTAAAATCACCAAATAGACCAAATATGGTATAGTCAGTTATTTAGTTCATCGCGCTGTTAACGACTTAGTAAAATAGTATGTTATTGTGGTTTGAATTGTGTAAATTCAAACTTAATTTCAGTGACATGTTGAGATATGTAACAGGATTGCATTTTGAGAAATTCCTATACTGAACACTTCTGTACACCAGACTATTAAACTATTTATTTTTCAGGTCGAGCCTCTGCTGCTTCATCAATCGATGTATTTATTACACTATTAACATTGGGGAGCAAAGGTTACAAGAAATTACTAGCTGATAGGAAGGTGAACACTTTATAACAAATCGTGATCAATGTGTGTCGTGAGGGGGTGAGGGTGTATATATTGTCCATTAGGGTTTGTCTCTATCAGAAATTCTTTTCTACATATCAGTATTTTGATAATAGTATTGTTGTCATCAACAATGGCTATTTATATCATGCCTCAAGGAAGTTTGAGCTGAATTCAAATGTCATACTACTAAGCAATGTTACTGTACATATGTGCACTGCATTCTGGAAAAAAAAATCCCATTGCATATACTACCAGGATAATATTAGAAAACTATTATTCAGGAATGTTTAGCAATATTAGGAATTGTATCAATTTTAATAATATGACGTTTTCATTCAATGTCACTGAACACAATTTTGAGATTCAACATGGATGGCATTTACAATGAGAGTATGATGAACATGACATGTAATCTTTGATTTGGTTTGAACCTTCGTGATTTTCTCACAACTTCAGTTAGTCATAGTATAGAACTTGTATAACTTGTAGTCAATTAAAACACCATGGTATATGTGTAACAGCCTGATGTGCAATACCGGTAAATGGAAAGATACTTTAATAAATGTGTTAGTAAGGTGAAATTATATGTGAATTATTGGATTCATCTGATTATCATTGCAGGATATGTACAAGTACCTGTCTCAGGAGATAAGTAAAGTGACCACAGTACACGGAGAGAGGTTGTTAAACACAAAAAACAACACTATATCTCTGGCTATATCACTGTCACAACTGCAAGGTAACACTAAACAGCTGACTGAATTTGGTTCCATGCTGTTTACCAGGTTTGTCTCAGGTACCAGGTGAGTTACCAACTACTTTCTTTCACTTGTGTGTTTACTTTGAAGTATTTTAAAACTGTAACAAAATGGAATTGAAATAACAAAAAAATGTGTTTGCTCTCTAGGTTCATAATCCACTGATTACTGATGAGTAAAATACGATTCATTTTGACCATAGACACACATTCATCATTTACGTGTCAGAACCTGAGCAACCAGCAGTACAATTACAGTGAATATACAGCGCCCTCTAGTGACAAGTGTTTCTGTGATGTAAAAATGGAAGACTTTGATATTGTTTCTATTTGTGGTTGTCTGTCAATTAATACATTTGGGAGATTTACTTTCTTCCATATTATAAATAACTACTTTCACTCTTCTACTTCGTCTGTATGTCACAAATGCTTCGTGGCTAGAGGACACAGCACGACTTTTAGGAAAGGTGGATATAACCCAAATATTGCACTGTATTAAAGTGACAGTTTTTTTATAATCATGAACGTTGATATGGTTCCCATGCAATATAAAAAATATATTGTTTGTGTATAATTATCCTTACAGTCCCTGTTAATGAGTTAATCAATATGCAAGGATAAAGAGTTTAGAAAAGTTGAAACGTGAGCTTTGGTAATTTATCCTGCAAGGCAAGTTTGAGATGATCAGGTTCCAATTTTCTTTTTGAACTGAAATTAACCAAGTTAGTTTATTTTTTTTCAGAGTGATTGCACATGAAAGTCCACCTCTCGTTGTCTCTGGTTATGAATTCAACAACTATGGGGCACACACTAACAGATATCCTTGCACATATTTAACTGCTGCAGCTGCGATAGGAATGACTAAAGATGATGTGGACATGTTTGTGAAAAGACTTGATAAAGTACTGGGAAAATGTCTTAAAAACGTCAAATCTCAACCAGACTGCTTGGTGGAGAGTCGCGTTGACAGTAGTGAACAAAGCACTGTAGAACTTCAGGAAGGTGAACAGTTATCCAGTGACTTGGAGAATAAATTAACTTTGAATTGCAAGGACAATTGAGCATATATTTGGGAATTGATTGTTTTTGGATCTACGTGGTATTGTATTTTACTGGAGGAGAAAAGATTCTCATCAGGGTGGGGACATTAATAAATCATGCCATAAAATTAATCTGAAATTTTTATTTTTAAATAAATGAAATACATGATAATCATGCAAAAAGTGAATAAATGTACATTTCTGCAATTACACCGAATGTTTGTACTTTTTCCCTCTGACCTCATATGTCAGGAAAAAAAATGATTCAAATTTGTTTGTGTTACTAGACTCCCTAGGGACTAGTGAAAATATTCACTGCCCCTCCCCCCAAATACACAAAAACTAACAATTGAGAACCATTTCTCATATGTAGATGCCCATTAACACGACTCAAAACTGACGAGTTAATAACCCTGGCAAACAGCATGTTAAATTTTGAACGTTGTAACTAATACACTGCTCGGACTTTAAATTAGTTGCTATTGATTGTTTTAGATTAACATTACTCTTATTTAGGTTATGCATGCAATAGAAATAAACTACCAGTATATATGAAGTCTCACAAAATCGATATTGTTAATACAGGTAGATACTTTAGTCAATTCATTGATTTGATGACAGTGGAGATAGTATACACTACTCCAGCCACAAAATCACTGAATATTTAGTACTCTGGTTGATCAGTCTAAACTTTCTATAGTGGGTGCTGTAATGTGCACAAACTTATGGTTATAACAATTCTCACTTGAGGCAAGAATTATATTTTGTTCACAAATGAAAATGCACACAAGTCTGTCAACATAAAGAAATGAGTATATCCATATTACAATGTTATCCCCAGACAACACTTAGTTTAGATGAAGATACATAGATTGGGGAGAGGGTGGAGTCTGCATAAGCATTGAAGATCAACAGTATTGTGTTAGGGTTGTCACTAGAAAAAGTTACATGTGTATAAACCAGGCCTAACAAATTCTACACATCAAGAGTATAATATACACTTTGAAACAAGATAACTTCGCCCGCCCAAAGCACTTACAACACCAGTCCAAGTAGGGGATGTCATGTACATGTACACCCCAGTTTTCAAGTGCAATAGTTACACCAGTACCGATACCCCCTGTACCATAGGGCATAAAATCTGCTAGCATAAAGGGATGCAAACACGATATAAAAACACAGGGTTTCGTAAGATGTACAGCATAATTTCATTTTAATACTCGTTTATAACAATACCTGACAACAATCAGTTTGGCTATCAAAATGGGCAAACTATATAAACACTTACAAACTTTGAGAGAAAAAGATAGTCATCTTTAATTAGTAGCATACAGGCCACAATTTATACCATCAATTTTGTAACAAAGTACTCTCATCTCCTCTATGGTGAAAGTGTTGGAAGCCAGATATATACATTTATTTTAAAAGAGTTTACTAATTTTCCAAAAACAAACACGATATCATCAATCATTCCAGGTCACTAAATATAAGGATGAAAACAAAGTTGAGATGTTATTCTAGATTGTTTTATCAGTCATAACCTTAATGACCCCCAGAACTTATTTCCTTGACTTTCACAGGTTCATTTTATGCTGATAAAAAAAAATATGGGTCAATCATCCATGAATTTGAAAACAGTGTTTTTTGAGAGACTTACTATCAGTTTCTATGGTAGAAAGGTTTTTTCATATCTCAAAATTTTGTTTGGGTTTGTATGTGTCAGAAGATGATTATTCTTGGTTGGTCTGAATTATTGAGAAATTCTGCTGAATATCATATATTTTTTATGAAATAATGGTTTAACAGATTCATATTTGATATAGTTCCAAAAAAGCTCATTTTTTTTCAGGCAGTTTTCCTCTAAACAAATATTTGGTACTGGGTAAAAAAACACATCAATGTTTTGCTCTTATTTATTAGGCAGAGTGCCCACCAATAATCCCAAGTAAGCTGTCTATGAAGAGAGGTTCAAAATAATGAAATAATCATATTTCAATCATATGCCAGTCCAGTGTACAGCCTTCACAAACAAAAACCACATTACCAGTGAGGTAGCGAGGTAAATAAATTTAAAAAATGACTGGACAAAATCTTGCGTACTATGGTTAACACTGATTTAAAAGAAGTCCTCCGCTACAAACTGTTCGCAACTTGCACAAACAATGGAAAAAAATAAACCTGTACTGATTTCCCATTTAATATAAAATAACATTTCCCATTCACAATCCATCGAGTATCCATTCCGCCTACTGTAAAAGTTGGTGGCGTAAGATTTCTCAAGCTACTTTTATCAGTTTACCACGTAAAATTGTTGATATTTCATCTGACGATAAAGTCTCGTACTTGAGCAGTGCCTCTGCCAGACTATGGTGTTCACGTGAGTGTGTTTTCAACAGATTCTTGGCTCGTTCATATGAATCCTGTGAAAGAAATACATTTAGTGTTTAGTGTTACAATATTATTTTCAGCAGAAAACAAATACATGCATTTATAAATACCATATAAAAACCCAAATTTTCACAATTCTAAGATTTATAAGGGCATAACACAAGGATCGCATTCTGTAAATTTGGGGAACTCACTGAAAAATGGTTTCAAGAAATTAAAGCAATTTTCAGCATATAAACTTGAATTCTTGTGAAACTAGTTAAATTTTGATGTGTGAGCCACATTACCTTTATTAATGATCTGACTTCATTTTCTATAAGTGCCTCTGTTTCAGGACTCTGAGTATTCTGCTCAGTGTATGTCATCAGACCAAGCTGAAGAGACATAGACAAATGGATGATTAATACATGCATAGACCAGTAAATAAGACTAACATCTCATCTCTACAATCTTGACACACACGCAGATACATTGTATTATTAGAATAGTCATCTTGGCTCTGATCGGAGGATTCTTAAAGGCACAAAATTGGCGCCGTGGGCCACTATTGTCTAGTGTTATTGTAGGAGGGGCTTTCTGTAAGTCTGAAATTAAAGAAGATGCTATCATTTATTTGGGGGATTATAAACAATGATAACTATGTAAGGAAAACAAGACTGGAATTTGAATATGGTACAAGTAGATAACCCAGTTGACAGTCAAGTTTATTTATTCAGTACTGCAATACATGTCAGTTTACTCGCACTTTTTTTCACCAAATTTTAACATTACACTGCCTGTAAGTTTGTAAAGAGGACACGCATTGCTTGAGTAACGAGAATTTGGGGATCTGAGGTAAAACTACACAATCCTCAGTAGATCAAGTCAAGTCAATTATGGCTGATCTGTGCATGCCTGATTGAGTAATAGATTTGAACTCTGCAAATTGCCACCAGTAGTTATAGGATAGGATATGAAATCAACAGCCGCAGTGATCGAATTCTTGATATGAAAGGGATGTGTAGTGAGAGGTAAGGATGGTTGGAAAGTGAATGCAAAGGGGTTAACAGGTTGCATAGTGATTTGAGTAGAAAATATGTGACTGTGGCTGTAAAAGTGGAATATCCGGAACAGCACCAAGCCTTAACAGAGGAAAATAAAATAAACAGTTGATAATCATACCTTTTCACTCATACCAAACTGAGTAACCATCATTCTTGCTATCCTGGTAGCTTGGTTGAAGTCACTGGCGGCACCCGTAGTAATTGCATCAGGTCCGAAGATGAGTTCCTCGGCAGCTCTACCGCCCATACAGATATCCATCTGGGCTAATAACTGAGATTTTGTTTCATTCCACTGGTCTTTATCTGGAAGTAATGACACCTACAGCAGAGAACGTAACATGGTGGATTGTTAACATTCATGGAACATATACACGTACATTACTGTGAACGGGTTTCATTCTACAAACATAAATGTGTATGGATTTCTTAAGCAAAGAAAAACCATGACATTATGTGAGGAACTTTCCATTTGAATTTTTAAGACAGCGATTGGTGTGTAATTTCGTTCTCACCAGTGAAATATATAATGTTTTCCTTTGTTCACAGCTATATAGAAATGGTGATACAATTTAATTATTTTGGTTTTGGTGGGCACTGCAGATTCAAGAAGTCCAACTACTGTACTACTACTGTACTACTACTTTTTTGGAGTTTATTTTAACTGATTTTTGACAAGTAAATTCGCTGGATTTTATTTTCACTGAATCATTCTTTCAGTGAAAATAGTGAAAATAAATTTCAAGTGAAAATAAATAATTTTACAGAAATGGTTGATTCATAATACTTGCATGTTTGTGTTTGTAAAATAAATGACAGAGGAGTTTTGCTTTTTCCAGTATAATTATATCATAGTCAAATAGATTTTATATGGTTAAGCATTTGTCTACCGTTAACTTTGCTGTCTTAATCTCACCAGATGATTACTTAACTACCTTTTCTGACTGTCCCAGGGAAGTGTGCCTTTAATTACTTACATGTCCAAGTGTGGGTCCTCTTGGCATAATAGTTGCTTTATTAATACTAGTTGCATCTTTAGTAAAGAATGCAACTAATGCATGTCCTCCTTCGTGATATGCTGTGATCTTGCGGTTCTTCTGATCAATTTGTGCGCTTTTTCTTTCGGGACCTAAAAGAATTGTTAAAGAGACAGTGAGCCTGGGAATTAAATAAATTCATCAAAAATGATGGTAAACAGACTGAATTTTTAATTTAGTAGTATTGCCAAGACTAAAATGCACAACAGTGTAAACAGAACCATGTAACTTTTTCATGACACACCAAGTTTGTTTTCGTCATTAAATTGGTATTGATTCTTTACATACAGACTCTGAAATCTTGTTTGGTGCAAAAGAGCTATAGAGTGATTACATCCACCATTCCGAACCACATAGGTCAGGGGAAAAATGCAGGCATGATGACAAGAGACAATGAGTTGAGGTGCGAAAACTCTTAGCTCTCTTGCTCTCAACGAGATCTCAGCGGCTACCGAGTCGAAGATCTATTGCAACAATGTTAAAAATGCTAACATAGAAACTTGGTTACTGTATCAATAGGTTCAGTTGCAGGTGCTTCTAAGACGCTGTTGATTTGGGAAAATGAGTTGGTAAAAAAACTCACCCATCAATATTTTATCTTTGGCATATTCTAAATCACTCATATCAATCATCTGTTTCTTGTCACCAGCCGCTTTCAGCGCGGCCTGATTCACCATATTTTCGAGATCTGCACCTGTGATAAAAAAAGCAATGAAGGTGGAATGTCACATGACCAGTCACAATGAGGTAAAAGTAATAAACATTGTACATACATACATACATCAACTTCAATATCAGTGACCATACATATCTTACCTGTGAAACCAACGGTTCCTCTTGCCAACAGCTCTGAGTTGACGTCTGAAAATTAAAAGAAAAATAGGTAAATAACAAGTATTCAATGTGTTTTAACATAATGAATTCGATCATTTCCCAGCAACAAAACGATGCAAAATTAAGTAGAATGACTTTCCTTGTCCTTACCCTAATTCTAAACCTAACCCTCTATAGCTCTCCAATCAGTTGTATTAAGTAGGAACTTTCCTTGCCCTTACCCTAATTCTAAACCTAATCCTCTATAGCTCTCCAATCAGTTGTATTAAGTAGGATGACTTTCCTTGCCCTTACCCTAATTCTAAACCTAACCATCTATAGCTCTCCAATCAGTTGTATTAAGTAGGATGACTTTCCTTGTCCTTACCCTAATTCTAAACCTAATCCTCTATAGCTCTCCAATCAGTTGTATTAAGTAGGAACTTTCCTTGCCCTTACCCTAATTCTAAACCTAACCCTCTATAGCTCTCCAATCAGTTGTATTAAGTAGGATGACTTTCCTTGCCCTTACCCTAATTCTAAACCTAACCCTCTATAGCTCTCCAATCAGTTGTATTAAGTAGGATGACTTTCCTTGCCCTTACCCTAATTCTAAACCTAACCCTCTATAGCTCTCCAATCAGTTGTATTAAGTAGGATGACTTTCCTTGCCCTTACCCTAATTCTAAACCTAACTCTCTATAGCTCTCCAATCAGTTGTATTAAGTAGGATGACTTTCCTTGCCCTTACCCTAATTCTAAACCTAACTCTCTATAGCTCTCCAATCAGTTGTATTAAGTAGGATGACTTTCCTTGCCCTTGCCCTTACCCTAATTCTAAACCTAACCCTCTATAGCTCTCCAATCAGTTGTATTAAGTAGGATGACTTTCCTTGCCCTTACCCTAATTCTAAACCTAACCCTCTATAGCTCTCCAATCAGTTGTATTAAGTAGGATGACTTTCCTTGCCCTTACCCTAATTCTAAACCTAACCCTCTATAACTCTCCAATCAGTTGTATTAAGTAGGATGACTTTCCTTGCCCTTACCCTAATTCTAAACCTAACCATCTATAGCTCTCCAATCAGTTGTATTAAGTAGGATGACTTTCCTTGCCCTTACCCTAATTCTAAACCTAACTCTCTATAGCTCTCCAATCAGTTGTATTAAGTAGGATGACTTTCCTTGCCCTTACCCTAATTCTAAACCTAACTCTCTATAGCTCTCCAATCAGTTGTATTAAGTAGGATGACTTTCCTTGCCCTTACCCTAATTCTAAACCTAACTCTCTATAGCTCTCCAATCAGTTGTATTAAGTAGGATGACTTTCCTTGCCCTTACCCTAATTCTAAACCTAACTCTCTATAGCTCTCCAATCAGTTGTATTAAGTAGGATGACTTTCCTTGCCCTTACCCTAATTCTAAACCTAACCATCTATAGCTCTCCAATCAGTTGTATTAAGTAGGATGACTTTCCTTGCCCTTACCCTAATTCTAAACCTAACTCTCTATAGCTCTCCAATCAGTTGTATTAAGTAGGATGACTTTCCTTGCCCTTACCCTAATTCTAAACCTAACCATCTATAGCTCTCCAATCAGTTGTATTAAGTAGGATGACTTTCCTTGCCCTTACCCTAATTCTAAACCTAACCCTCTATAGCTCTCCAATCAGTTGTATTAAGTAGGATGACTTTCCTTGCCCTTACCCTAATTCTAAACCTAACCATCTATAGCTCTCCAATCAGTTGTATTAAGTAGGATGACTTTCCTTGCCCTTACCCTAATTCTAAACCTAACTCTCTATAGCTCTCCAATCAGTTGTATTAAGTAGGATGACTTTCCTTGCCCTTACCCTAATTCTAAACCTAACCATCTATAGCTCTCCAATCAGTTGTATTAAGTAGGATGACTTTCCTTGCCCTTACCCTAATTCTAAACCTAACCATCTATAGCTCTCCAATCAGTTGTATTAAGTAGGATGACTTTCCTTGCCCTTACCCTAATTCTAAACCTAACCCTCTATAGCTCTCCAATCAGTTGTATTAAGTAGGATGACTTTCCTTGCCCTTACCCTAATTCTAAACCTAACCCTCTATAGCTCTCCAATCAGTTGTATTAAGTAGGATGACTTTCCTTGCCCTTACCCTAATTCTAAACCTAACCCTCTATAGCTCTCCAATCAGTTGTATTAAGTAGGATGACTTTCCTTGCCCTTACCCTAATTCTAAACCTAACCCTCTATAGCTCTCCAATCAGTTGTATTAAGTAGGATGACTTTCCTTGCCCTTACCCTAATTCTAAACCTAACCATCTATAGCTCTCCAATCAGTTGTATTAAGTAGGATGACTTTCCTTGCCCTTACCCTAATTCTAAACCTAACTCTCTATAGCTCTCCAATCAGTTGTATTAAGTAGGATGACTTTCCTTGCCCTTACCCTAATTCTAAACCTAACTCTCTATAGCTCTCCAATCAGTTGTATTAAGTAGGATGACTTTCCTTGCCCTTACCCTAATTCTAAACCTAACCCTCTATAGCTCTCCAATCAGTTGTATTAAGTAGGATGACTTTCCTTGCCCTTACCCTAATTCTAAACCTAACCCTCTATAGCTCTCCAATCAGTTGTATTAAGTAGGATGACTTTCCTTGCCCTTACCCTAATTCTAAACCTAACCATCTATAGCTCTCCAATCAGTTGTATTAAGTAGGATGACTTTCCTTGCCCTTACCCTAATTCTAAACCTAACTCTCTATAGCTCTCCAATCAGTTGTATTAAGTAGGATGACTTTCCTTGCCCTTACCCTAATTCTAAACCTAACTCTCTATAGCTCTCCAATCAGTTGTATTAAGTAGGATGACTTTCCTTGCCCTTACCCTAATTCTAAACCTAACTCTCTATAGCTCTCCAATCAGTTGTATTAAGTAGGATGACTTTCCTTGCCCTTACCCTAATTCTAAACCTAACTCTCTATAGCTCTCCAATCAGTTGTATTAAGTAGGATGACTTTCCTTGCCCTTACCCTAATTCTAAACCTAACCATCTATAGCTCTCCAATCAGTTGTATTAAGTAGGATGACTTTCCTTGCCCTTACCCTAATTCTAAACCTAACTCTCTATAGCTCTCCAATCAGTTGTATTAAGTAGGATGACTTTCCTTGCCCTTACCCTAATTCTAAACCTAACCATCTATAGCTCTCCAATCAGTTGTATTAAGTAGGATGACTTTCCTTGCCCTTACCCTAATTCTAAACCTAACCCTCTATAGCTCTCCAATCAGTTGTATTAAGTAGGATGACTTTCCTTGCCCTTACCCTAATTCTAAACCTAACCATCTATAGCTCTCCAATCAGTTGTATTAAGTAGGATGACTTTCCTTGCCCTTACCCTAATTCTAAACCTAACTCTCTATAGCTCTCCAATCAGTTGTATTAAGTAGGATGACTTTCCTTGCCCTTACCCTAATTCTAAACCTAACCCTCTATAGCTCTCCAATCAGTTGTATTAAGTAGGATGACTTTCCTTGCCCTTACCCTAATTCTAAACCTAACCATCTATAGCTCTCCAATCAGTTGTATTAAGTAGGATGACTTTCCTTGCCCTTACCCTAATTCTAAACCTAACCCTCTATAGCTCTCCAATCAGTTGTATTAAGTAGGATGACTTTCCTTGCCCTTACCCTAATTCTAAACCTAACCCTCTATAGCTCTCCAATCAGTTGTATTAAGTAGGATGACTTTCCTTGCCCTTACCCTAATTCTAAACCTAACCCTCTATAGCTCTCCAATCAGTTGTATTAAGTAGGATGACTTTCCTTGCCCTTACCCTAATTCTAAACCTAACCATCTATAGCTCTCCAATCAGTTGTATTAAGTAGGATGACTTTCCTTGCCCTTACCCCAATTCTAAACCTAACCATCTATAGCTCTCCAATCAGTTGTATTAAGTAGGATGACTTTCCTTGCCTTTACCCTAATTCTAAACCTAACCCTCTATAGCTCTCCAATCAGTTGTATATGTCCTTCTAGATAATTATAAGGTGTCCACAAGAGAGGGTAGGGGTCGGGTTTGAGTAAGGATTAGAGGAAAGTCTTTCCAATCAAATATTCAGTTACTTTTAAAAAATAAGCTATTACTGTAAAAATCATATTTAAGGTTGCAGCTTTAATAGAAGCCGCACCTCTAACTTGAGACATTGTTTTATGTTGATATTGTTTTGAAGTTTTGAACCCTGCAATATAAGCCGCACCCAAAACTTTCACAAACCAAACAGCCACCACATATTTCGGAAAAAGATGTACCATTTAATTTTAAATTAAGGCATCATTTTTTCGAACATTTCAATCGTTCCTGACGCCTAGATTACAGTCTAATTTAGGTTTTCCGAAGTCATTGATGCCTATTCAAGAGTACAATGTTTATTGTTCTTAGCGTAAATGGGTAAACTGTGTTTCGACAATGAGCTGTTATCATTGTAAAAAGTGTTAAATTCAACAAAATTATTATTATTTTTTATCATGTGAACAGCTTTTTTTTTTTGATTGAGAGTAATTTTTCAATATTTCGTGACGTACTCCCTATTTCGAAATTAAGGCTTTGAACTTGTTCCCGATGTCTAAATTAGAGCATGGAAAGCACTGGTTCTAACAAAATGTCTAAAAACTGGACGTCATCTTAACCTTCACAGAATCACAATCAGCTTTGACCTACCAGCATCGACTTTGACCTTTCCCAGATATAGCGTCAGGATTTCCATGCGTCCTCTCACATCAGGTTTAGGTACAACGACTTGCATATCAAAACGACCTGGTCTTGTCAATGCACTATAGAGGGGGGAATTGATATTATATTTATAAAGTTTGTGTTAATAATGGATTGACAACCACTGAGACAAAGCAACCAATTCAATTTATTAATTTCACAGATAAATATATGCATCAGTGTAAACAAAGTCTTTGCAGATTTGAAAATAATTAAAGCAAGACATGTTGCGTAGTAAAATTACCTATCAAGTGCTTCCGCAAAGTTAGTAGCTCCAATTACAATGACTCCTTCATTCTGTTTAAACCCATCCATTTCTGCCAGTAACTGATTAATCGTTTGTCTGGAATATGGATGCAATGGCGAATCAACTCGCTTGCCACCAACTGAATCTAACTCATCAACAAAGATCACACATGGTGTGTTGGCTTTGGCCTCGGCAAATAAATCTCGCACTCTCCTGGCTCCAGATCCCACAAACATGTTGTCGAACTCCGATCCCGATGCATAGAAGAACGGCACATCAGCCTCCCCAGCAACGGCTCTTGCTAGTAACGTCTTTCCAGTGCCAGGTGGACCAACGAGTAACACTCCTGTAGAATTAACACAAACCTAAGTGGTCAGTTTGCACATGTGAGAATACTCATAGTGCTTGACATTCAATTCCTCTACTAGCGCCCTCGGGGGTGACTAGTTCAGCTTCACTTGTTTATATAACTAACTGCACAGACATTTTACTACCACCTATCTTTAGCACATTTCATTTTTTAAGACTAACAATTACCAACAAGCAAACCATTTTCACAACACGATGGATGACTTGTGAGAACAAACTCCTTAGATCACAAAAATAAAAGTCCTAACCACCAATCTTCACACAAAGTTGAAATACAACAAATTGTTGTGGTTAGCTTAATATTACTGATCCCACTAATGTTTATTACCTTTTGGTAGTTTACCACCAAGAGATGTGTACTTCTCAGGATCTTGGAGAAATGATACGACATCCTTAAGTTCCTGTTTAGCTTCTTCAACCTATAAAATACAAACATCAGTGTTTAAGGAGATTATGTACAACATAATTTGCACTGTTAGGAATTTCCCTGATTTTATCAGTGCTTCATGATTTATAGCGACTTGCGAAATTTGTCCTTTTCAAAATTAAAGCATTTTACAGTAATCTATGATATAAAAGTTCAAGTTTATTTAAGCATGTTGAGGACAAGATAAAGTCCTTATGACTTGGGGAAAAATGCACTCTTAAACATCTCTGGCTGAATAAATGCATTTGTCACAGGCACAGATGATTGGCTCAACATTAGGAAAATAAATATTATCCTTGTGTGGGATTACAATGCACATATTCAGACTGCCATATTTAATTAAACGTCTTTCCAAATTAATCATAGACACACATGGTAAACACACTACAGCAGACGTTTGCGATCTTGAAAAAATCATAGTAACTGTCCATACAATGGTCAGTACAGCCTTCACTGGACAGCAAAATACTCCTGCTGTTAGTATTCATTGGAGGAAAGTGAAGGCATGAAACAAACATTGATACACCTAGTTTTGCGATCACATAGAACTAAAAATACTTCTACTGTCAGCATTAACTTACCCCTTGGACGTCATCAAAACCAATATTCTTAACATTCATGGCATCAACCTGGGCAGTGGATATCGACACGCGAGCTGAGGAGAAAACTAGTTGGCGTTATTACACAGTCAATATGTTCACATGTAAATCATGTTTCCGCCTCCAGAAATGCTCAAGATAACTATGTGCTAATTTAGGGTTAATGCACACTTCAATATTTTGTACACAAGTCTTGAACAGTCAATTTGGGTAGAAATTTGAATGATGATCCATTGCGTATTTATTATGTGTATATGAATAAACGTACAATAGTTAGAAAAGACGTAGAGATGAAAGATTGTACTCACCAACAAGGGACAGCTTGTAAATGCAATACACAATGATTGCAATTAAGATGACACTTAACCATCGACTGTAATTATCTAAAGAGAAAACATTAACCAAGAATAATAGTTAGATATGATGCAGTATTAGCATGGATAAGGTTGAGATAGGTTGGGTTGTGTAAAAGGGGCAAGATGAGATTCAGATGGGTTGGATTGGGTAAGGTAGAGTTGGACGAATAGAGTAAAGCTGGGATGAGTTGAATAGGAAAGGACAAGGTTAGGATGGGTAGGATAAGGCTTGGATGGGTTAGGTAAGGTAAGGTAAGATAAGGTTGAGTTGACTGGGATAGGTTGGGTTAGATAATGTTGAGTTGATAAGAATGGGATGTGTTTTGTGGTGTATTGCTTTGGGTTGGGTAAGGATAGGTTGGTTGGGTTGTGCTGCATTACATTATTCACACACGCATCCAAGGTGATAAGGTTGGGTAAGATAGGGTTCAGTTGATTAGGATGGAATGAGTCGTTTTGGTAGATAAGGTCATGTTGTGTTTATTTCTGTTTCCATGAATGACCTTTAGCAAAAGATTTTTAAACATTTAAAGTGTCTTACCTGATTTTTTTATTTCTTTCTGAGATCTGAGATATCCTTCCACAAAGCCAGTTTTGAAGGAATCTCTTTCATTTTCCTGGATTTTTTCTGATCTCAGTGCTTTCTCAATATTCTCTGATAAATTCACCTTTTCTTTGCTGCTTAAATTCTATTCAAACACAAAATAAAAAAATAAATAGTAACATTTCTCATAAAGTAAAGAACTAACTTTCAATTGAAGATACATGTATGCCAAGAATCTGCTTTTCTTGTTTTAACTGGTATGAGTGTCAAGCGTAAAAATAAACCGATAGTGAAGCCACATAGTTTGATTACCTGATTACCTAAATCGAATAACGCACATATATTTTGCTGGGATTTTCAAAACCAGAGTTTCTGCTAATTTGCCAGTTGCCAACGACAAGGTACATTTAATCAGAAAAGCTGACAATGATTAAACCAACCTGTAGAATGGTGTCTAAACTTCCCAAACCAGGTGTCTGTTCTGAAGGCATGGCTAGTTTCAGACTGCTCGACTTCATTGGTGGAGTGGGAATTGATCTTCTTGTTTTGAATCCTCTTCTCTGCTGAAAAACTGAATAAAATCACAATTTTGAGTATTTCAAAGAACATATCCAATAACTGTGAAGAACTTCCTGTCTTGTAAATACGAGATTTCAACCAAGTATCAAATGGAAGACAATCATCACTTTGTCAGTCAACTTCTGTTAGATAATTGGGACGTTTTTGGGAATACTTTATCACATGTGGCAGAATACATACTTTTGTAATGGCGTTATATGTCACCTGATAACCCAAGTGTATTGATATGTGGAAAGTAGTGTCCTTGATGTAATTGAAAATGGCGGAATAGCCTACTGGTTTCTTTGATGTTTTGTGTGTTCCCAAGTCAACACATAACAATAATATATAAAAGAAAATAACTTCAAATACACTTAAGAATTTACAGCATCAATTCTTGCTATTAAATGATCATGTAACCCCCCCCCCCCCCAATCCAACATTAGGCAGGACATGTTACGTGGGGACACAAATGATAAAGGTTACAGATACAAAGAACAGATGTTCAATTCTAGTGTATTTCATGCAGTAATGAACAACGTCTACTTACATGACTGTGGAATCCATTGCGTTTGATATCTTTGTTGTAACTGTACATTTGACAATAGATTTGAAAGTATATGTGTACTGCTATGAGGATTGTGACTCAGGCTTTCTATTGAAATACCTACAAAATAACAGTTATGTTCTGATGAGCTTTTCTTACCATTTCGTAATTTGCTAATTTGACTTGAAAATTAGCATCACATTATTAAAGTATGGTAAACTGTTTAATTTCCACTGCCAGAAATTTTCGTGATTTCAGGATTTTATGGTATTCGTAAAGTGAATTACGGCGAAAGTCACTAACGTTTCATGTCGAATGACCCAATAACATGCTTATTTGTATGCTTGAAATCAAATCAAATAATAATTGAATGAATGAATGAATGAATGAAGTTTATTTCACTATAAACATATATACATATAACAATATTCAAATAAATGTGATATATACACAGATGAGTAAATAAAATTAAGTAAATAAGTCTATAATTTGAATTTTAGATATATGTATTTTTTTAGATATTTTTATAAATTGTTTATAGTGAGGATCATGGAAATAGTTCCTTGGAACTAGTCTAGTCCATGACCCTAATAAAGAATGAACAAAATAAACAATAAATAATAATATTAATAAGTCATATACACTGTGGGCAAATGTAGAATGATCGTAGTATTGAATAATTCACCATTTTCATATTTCACACAATTATTCACACTCATTGTGTTTAAATCCGAGGTTTTCACCGCACTAAAATTATGCTTATCCCTCGTGAAATTGGTTGTGTCCAGAAGCTTTGGCTTGCGAATGAATGTTCTGAAGCCAAAACAAACACAACTGACAATGCTCTGTCGCGGAATATTGCAATGTTGAAAGGGAAGCTGATTGGGACAACCTGATCAGTTTTCTTTGCCACTTGCTATAAACAACAGCAGCAAGTAGTATTACGAATGTCATTAAATTTAACAACTGAAGCGTGGATTCACCACTTATTGATTGCACAATATTCTCAAATTAAACCCCTTTAAAAAATGTTTTAAGCTAGCAGATAACCAAGACACCTACCGTGTTTATTCTGAAAAAATGTTTCTGCAGACACATATGACACATGCCAGTTGTTTTTTGTTGTTGGAACGGTGCATTCTGACAACCAGTTGTTTGGTAGGTTGTCACTGAGTCCCAACTCAGTGAGATTTGCAGTTACCTGCAATTGAATACACATAAATTAGTGAAAATGAGTACCATACTAAGATATATATCTGACAATACCGTAGTTTATAGCTGCATATCGTGTATCTCAATATATTACGGTTGATTCTGTGTATTTATTGGGTTGAAATTTTCTTATTCTGAAGAGGGATAGTAGGCAACAACAGTGACAATTTTATTACATAAATCCCAGATTTAAATTGTCTACTTATTTACAGAGTTAAGTTATGACAAAAAATACTACAATCACTTTTTAAAGCATACTTAAGGATTCATACATGTAACTAAAACTATAACTGTATTTTGTTCTGTTATAGTGATGCACAGCATTTCAATGATTGACAACACTCTAAGATGATTACAAAACCTAATCACAGCCAAAGCTAAAAACTGTTCATTGAAGTACTGATATTGACAACATGGATATGTTGTGAATTCTGTAGCTATTGCATTAATTACACTACATATATTACCATACTTAAAGTTCTTCTTAAAACACCCTCTGCCAATTTTGAATTTGAATATAAAATGTTTATTATATTCGATCGAAAACATTTGCTCCCCATGAAACTAAGTTGAATTTAACAATCCAAACAATCGATTATTTTTGTACATTATAATTATTATAATCACAACTGAGTAATAATCAACATTTGCAACACTTAAAAAACAAACAAGTTATTCACTTGTGAAGGATACCATGACCAGATAATTTGTAACTAAGTATTGCATTCATGTTTATTTTTCTTCTTAGACCATACTTTTCATTATGAACAAAATAAAAATCATTTTATGTTATGGGGAAATACCAATATTCTTTTCTAGTTTTACTGTAAACTGTCAACAGTTTGTGATGCCTATTTTAAGGTCTTTCACTCTTCCATGATGACTAAATTAAAGTATTTACAATACTCACATTGTTGAGACTCTCTGGACATATCACTTCTTCCGATGACTGCTTTTCCTTCCTTCTTGGTTGTTTCCTTTTTCTGTTGAACTGTGACACACAAGAAGTTGCGGCATTTTTGACAGACGAACACACTGCAGCCAGTTGCACCAATGGTAAGTTAGCCAACTGCTGTGAGAGAACAAAACAAAAAGCAAAGTCATTCAACGGCAAAAGTAACCACGAACATACTACTAACTTTGGCATTATGCTAACGCAGAAAAAGAAAGAGCTTATTATGCAAAGTTTTGGTTTAAGCAGTAGGATATTTCTGGCATAGAAATGATTGCAACTAGATTTTCAGTTGATGTACTTTTAAGGGTCATGCAGTATGGGCATTTGGGTTGCATGTACAAAACCATCAGAAATACAATTCAGTTAAAACTTCAAAAATGTTACTGTAAAATCTGTATTAGAAACCGCGGCTTCTATCAAAATGGTACAATGCAATAGAGGGGATGCGGCTTCTATTAGAGCATCTACACATATGAGAAATGATGATTTTTTTGGGTTCTCAATTATTCAAAAAGAATGGGTGCGACGGGTCCTACTATTTAACGCCCGGACACGCGAGGGAGTGTCCGGGCACGCGCGGAGGCGAACAGGGGGGAATACCTAACGCGCGGGGCAGCGGCAGCAATCCTTGTACTGTATAATATTCGTTTATGCTCAAAATTTGAACCGGAGTGGCGAATTCGAGCAGCTATCCACACTTTTTATGATCGACGCCCGGGCATTCCGGCGAGTCGAGTCCGCCATGTTGTTTACTAATTTTGGTTAGCGTTTAACAATAGGACAATACCATTCGATCCATGGGAGTGACAGTCCTACGAATGTGCCGACATTGTCGAAGGACAAGGACAGGAAAAGTTTGTGCAAGTGTGGCGAGACTCCCGTAGTTACGCGGAAATTATTTACCTCATGTGAAAAAAGCATGTTTCTCATTGTTGTGCTATATTGTATCGTATCATGGATCTAGGTAGTCCTGCGTACAGTCTATGGAGGTACGCCGGGCTGTGGTGGGGTCGTCTATCAACCAAACGCGCTCCCGTACACACAGCACTGTATTCAGGGCTAGCATCCAAGAGCTTCGTGGTTGTGTTATAATGTTACAATGTGAAAACAGACAACCACTCAGCCATAATACGTATCGAGACCAAACATAATTTGTCGATAATCGAGTGTTGCAAGAAAAAGTGAGATTGTCGCAAAATGTAGCAAATCGTTTTCAAAACAGTGCCGCTAAGAAAGTCTCGCTTTGTTTGCGCCCACTGTAAACCATGTATAGTAAACAAACCGCCCTTTTAGAAAATATTTTTATTAAAAATAAGTACAAGTCAACTAAAACGAAAATTAAAACATGTATAGTAAATAGACAGACACCCCGCCCTAGTGGAAAATATTTTTATTCAAAATCATTCAAAGTACAAGTCAACTAAAACGAAAATTAAAACATGTATAGTAAATAGACAGACACCCCGCCCTTGTGGAAAATATTTTTATTCAAAATTATTCGAAATTGACAATGCTATGATAAACGTGTTTTTCGTTGTCGCTATAATGCAGTATCAGAACTCCAAGTTAAAATATTAACGGGGAAGTACAATTGCGCATGCCTCCCATTAGTTCCAAAGAACGGCATTATCACGTCGGTATGTTCAATGGTCCACACTGAATACAATGGCATAACACTAATAGTTTTGAAAAAAATACATTAACACGTCGGCAAGTTCAATGTTCACACCTAAGACAATGGCATAACTCTGTAATAGTTCTGAAAAAAAAAAACATTAACATGTCGGCAAGTTCAATCGTCCACACCGAAGACAATGTCATAACTCTGTAATAGTTCTGAAAAGAAGGTGTTATCATGTCCGCAAGTTAAATTGTTCAAACTAAAAGCAACGTCATACACTGATTTAAAAAAAAAATGCTTTGTCTCTCGACGCAACTCGCCCTGGTTATGTAAATGTTTTCCCTTACCATCAGGCTCCAAGCCGGAACAAATGACAACCTTTTTTTTTCTGAATTACACAAGTTCATCATATTTGGTATGTCATGTTTATTTGAAAAAAAAACGTGCCTTGCTTGGGCTGAACCACGGTTACTAAAAAATAGTGACCGTGGTTGAACTGAACTAGGGACAGTGTATGTTCCCCTCTCTGTTGTAGTTGTACAATAGAGTGTAAATCACAGCTGAATATGTGTGGCGGCGTCAACACTTTGAAATATGTGGACGAAACGTAACATATTCCGTACGCTATACTGTGCACGAGATTGACCAAACTTTGTGTTTTCGACAAGAGGTATAAACCAGGTTTACCGTAAACTGCGTGTACAATAAGAAATTTACCGCATGCTGTAAGAGTGGGGACAGGGGGTGGGTGACTGGTACAGGAAATAAAAAAGGCATCTTAAGTTTTTACAGGAAGTTACCATTTACAATAAAAAAATGGATTTTTACACTTAAAGATATATTTGATATTTTGTGTTTAAGAATCTATATTGAAAGCTTAATGTGGAAAATGCTTTATACACTTACAAAATATACGATCTTTGTACAAATCATGGATGAATAAAACGGTTGATTACATTTTAAGTCTTGTCCATGGCTACGAATATACGTTTTTTATTTATTTGTTTGAATTACATTACAAAGTATAAAAACATTGGACGAACATATCCCCTCTGTACCGTACACGAGATTTACCGAACTCTGTACCGTTCACGATAATTACCGTACCGTCACCCCCATGGATCGAATGGTATTGTCCTATTGTTAAACGCTAACCAAAATTAGTAAACAACATGGCGGACTCGACTCGCCGGAATGCCCGGGCGTCGATCATAAAAAGTGTGGTTAGCTGCTCGAATTCGCCACTCCGGTTCAAATTTTGAGCATAAACGAATATTATACAGTACAAGGATTGCTGCCGCTGCCCCGCGCGTTAGGTATTCCCCCCTGTTCGCCTCCGCGCGTGCCCGGACACTCCCTCGCGTGTCCGGGCGTTAAATAGTAGGACCGGGTGCGACTTCTGTTAGGGATGCGGCTTCTAATACAGATTTTACGGTAATACAAACAGCAAAAAGTTTTCCATAGGCACATGCATGCTATTATGTCAATACTATAATTAAGAGCAAAGTACTGTAAAACGCTTAATTATCACTGCTAGAAATTTTGCAATATCAGCATTTCATAATATTCGTATAGTAAAATTTGCAAAAGTCACCGACACTGTATATAGGAACCCTGAGAAATTTTCACAACTACAAAATTTCTTGATATTTACTGACTTGTGAAATTTTGTCAGGTTTACAGTAGATTTAATGTTTCTAAGAAATGCTATAATGTTGATCATACCATAGTTATAGACTTTATTTGATTTGTTTTATAAGCTTAACAATGTTCTATTGGTTACATTATACATAGCAGACTCTCCTTCTTGTCTTGTTTTATCCCCATTTAGTTTATGAATGTTTAGGGCCCCTCTGTACATGTATCTAGGGCTTTCAGTTTGTGAATCTGCTAACTGGTGACACACCCGTTTTACTAAATGGTCCATTCCAATCACGCCAGTGACATTTAAGCCTCCCACATGGAATTTTCTGTTTTTCAACCACCCTTTCTAATTCTAGCAGTTTCTATTCCAAATATCTTCTATCATTCTCCAAGGCAAATCTATTTTTCTCACTGGCATCCAATCTACTCTTAAGAGCTTCCCATTAGCTTGTTATTACAATAACCAACTACATGGATTGAGATAAAATTTGCACCATTCCACATTTTCACATTCTCACCATGATTAAATTCAATTTCTGTATCGCTATCACTGCCACTATTATTCTCCTTATTATCATTCACATTTACTGCATCCACCATCTTCACACAAAATTTTGATAACAAGCCATGCATGGCACAGTCCCCGTTAGTTATCAAATTTAAGATATATGGTTTTGTTTACAGAAATATAGCTGAAATATAACCATGATAACCATTATGAAGATTGTTACATTAAAATGATTGACATTTGTATCTGATCGTCAAACAAGTACTTGTCCATATTGCTCTGGAACAGCATTAAATAAAACAAAATCAGCCATTTTGAATACATGTATATATCTATAACATGATGTATAACGAATATATAAAATTTGAACATAATCAGTCAAAGCATGTCAGAGATATGGCTCTAAAAGCCCAATCATTAAAACAAAATGGCCGCCAGTCAGCCATTTTGAATCTGATCTGAAAAATAAAATGATGTGCATCAGGAACCCGTAATGTCTAATGTATGTACTAAGTTTGAAAGAAATCCATCCATAAATGCTTGATATGTGATGATTTATGTGTGAAGTTTGATTATGATTCGTCCAGGCATTTCTAAGTTACAGGACGCACGCATGCACGGAAACACGGACGCACAAGGGTCAAAACATAAGTCCCGTTTTCGGATTGCGTCCGAATGGGGACTAATAAAATTGTTCTGAAATACACCATACCCAAGTTATGCCTAAATGAATGCATACACTCTCAGCCTAAAAGGGTAATCAAGGTGACAACATAGTGTCAATGACAAATTTCATCATGATCAAATAGTTACAGTCAAGCCCATGGTGTATATAGTAGTTCTACACAATGGAGGGTATCTGTGCACAGTTGAAT
The DNA here is from genome assembly GCF_978046115.1 of Saccoglossus kowalevskii. NCBI lineage: Eukaryota > Metazoa > Hemichordata > Enteropneusta > Harrimaniidae > Saccoglossus > Saccoglossus kowalevskii. Next base: position 8,947,801 of record NC_140650.1, on the reverse strand, counting down.
AAAGTAAATATGGCAAGCTCACATCTGGGGATCAATACAGTAGCAGACAGCAAGTACCGGTAGTCCAGTATAGATAAATGTACTGGGAAAGATCAGAAAGCCTTCATATAAGTACATGTATAATCTGTAGTCTTTCGAGCTTTTGATGACTGTATAGCATGCAGTGTCATCTTACAAGAGTCATATACTTAAGCTGTTTAACTGCTCAAGGTTTCAACAAGGACTGACTAAAAAGCTGCTGCTGATCAATGTCATTAGTAATGCAACAATCAACACAGTTACTTGTGTGTATCTGTTTACTTGGAATGGAGAGCTTTAATTACAGTATGGGGATTGCCCTTGAGAACATGTTATCATCTCACAGTTGTTACCTTGGTACATTGTGTAATTGACAGTTTCCACAGCTAAAGTTGGGCCAAAAGTGGTAGAGTGCAACTAAAACTAAGAGTGTTTAATATGAAGTTTGATCAGAACAATATCAAAGCCTATGTTTCACGCATAGCACCTCTTTTTAGTTCATTGACTGTGCAGGTCAAGCTGTGAAGTTTACACTTGGCAAATGGTTTGATCCGATTATCATTTGGCAAATGGTTTGATCCGATACAGTACTGTAAGATAGTATCACTGGAGATCAGATTTTCAAAACTACTGGTAATATATTAAAACTAAGTAGAAACTAAAATACAATATAGAATACATGTAATAATATTTAAATAAAGTACATCTGTACTATCTGTACAGATGAACCCACTCACATACTGTGAACTCCCTATGGCCTTTGTTTGTCCGAAACTAGGAACACATCACATATAGCCTTACAGATTCCAAAGTCTGCTATGCTTATGTTGCCACAGAGCCCATGGCTAACAAGCACCACAGGCAAATCAAAATCTTAGTCAATCTATTCTATAAAATTTAGTGATTTTAAGCGACTCATGAAATTATACTGGTTCACAGTATGTGATCAGCAGTCAAGGATGCTGAATGCACAAGATCGGTGCAGTGCCTGAGTGGACCAATATTGCAGGGCTTGAACTTCACAGAGGAATCAAAAGCAATTGCTTGATATTTCCCATTTTATTCCTATATACTAAGGTCATTTTATCAATTTTGCCCTTGAAAATGGGCACCCTCTTGTTATTAGGGTCTTCTATTATCCGGTTTCACTTCATTTTAATTCTAGTGGACATAACATTACAGATATGTCTATTTCTCGTGTATGTGTTGTCAATGGCAACGAAAATCAGCTCAGGCGTGACGAGGAGGAAACTATATTCCGCCTTGGAACTAAAGAATCCCATGGAATTAACAAACAGTTCAACTCATTTGTTGAGCTTACTACCTAAGGCGCGTTATTTGTTCTATTGTGGAATTTTTTGTGATTCTAATTTATAGTTCATGCGTGTTCTTACGTTCCTATGTTCTACCTGTACGTTTTAACATTTTCTTCTATGCTATCGATAAAGAGCCATTGCTCGAAATGTCTAGCTATTTTTAATAGTTATTTAGGACTACGATTACCAAATATTATCTTCTATATATCAAAGATGTTACGAAGATGTTATTTTGGGAGGAACACCAACAATGATGACCATTAGTGAAAGTGAGAATTATTCAGTGCTTTTTTCCCCTAATAGAACATGTTTTGCACCACAATTTTAACCCTAATCTTATCAGCCACATGTCCTTTTACATTAATTTGGCCACATAACTCTTAAAGACCTAATTCAATTACCCACGGTAATTGTTTATTGGAGGAGTGACGGCGATGACTAGTATATGCACATAGAATTCCAGTGCTGTATTCAAGATTGCTACACTTAACAATCTATATTTTACTATCAATAAGCACTAAGTGGGGTTTCTCACTAAATTACTTTATGAAATATGCTATATATCACCAAATATGCAAACTTGGAACATAACAATGAACAATACTAAACCCAGTAATACCCCATAATTTCATGTCAAACAACTAGGGGTATTTCTGGCTTGTGCTCTCAGCAGTAATTAAATTTGTAAACACTATTTTCTTTGCCTGCGTTGAACTCACTTTGTGATAATAAGTACTGTATTACAAAGTGTGTGAATGTTTAGACCGGTACATCGTTTTTCCATGATTCAAGAAACCCCACAAAGACTCTTTGGCATATTCTTTGGATTTGAATAAAGCATAAAGATCTTACAAATAAATGTTTTATAAATAAATATTTATAAACGTATAAATAAATATTTATAAATGTACATGTACATCAAACAAATTCACTACTTCCTGAAAACCAACCAGATTCTTATCATGGGCTATGAGGTAAAAAACGTAAGCCAGTGCTAAAAAATGTGCGCTAACACTTAGTACATCTCAGTACGAGCTAATTCTGACATGTTTTTCAGACCCTGTTTAGATCCTTAGCATGGGCAAACTAAGCTTGTGCCAACATTTAGCTCAGCTTTGTATTCATTGTCAGCTTGGACAAAACTTCCACTGAGAGCTAGCAAAAAAGGCCAAGTGGTTGCCATTGTGCTGTAAACATGACGTTGAAACATTCACACACATTATATCAGATAGTGGAACATACCACTAATCTTATGAAGTCATGTCACAGTTAACACGTAAGCAGATCTTAATCTAGTTATAAACTTTAACTTTTGATGGGATAATCGGGAGGGGTGGTGGTGTTGGTTCCCGCAAATCTGCTTTAACAGTTATTAAGCATGAATCGAGAATAAGTAAAATACAGAACAATGTTAATTAAAGTGAGACATTTTTTTGAGAATGTAACTAACCGGACAAGTTACGTCATCACTGAACGAGCACACAAATGCTTTGTCTAATAATACTGATATAATTATGTTTATTTTAATAAAAATTAGCGAGTATAATCACAAAACCTAGAACAGCTGTTCGAATTCAATAACAATTTCACCCTCACTCTCTATAAATTATACAGCGTACGTAGCACACATACTTAATAACTACAGTGACGACATAATATGGACTTGGAACGAGTAAATACACCCGACAATAAAGACAGACGCACACCACGTTTCGATTGCGTGAACATTGGGATAAATCATATCAACAATCTCGCAGTTCGGAAATTACCGTAAATCATCGGAAAAGTCGTTTGATAAACACTCACCTGCGTCTGGAAAGTAGTCAATGCAGACATATATATTATTTGTAAGTGGTGGTATATATAAATCTACATCAACCAGAGAAATAAGCGCAAAAACGCCAGATATTTTCACAACTTTCCTGCCCGAGCCTAAAGAAATTGAATGACGTATGTTAACTTCCGCTGTGTTGGTTGTAACAACGGATTCGGTACAAACTTAATGAACAAACGTGAATCTACCCATATATTTGACATTACAGCTTTATACTCGCTAATTTTTATTAAAATAAACATAAATTTCACACTCAGAAGCATCAAGTATTTTATAATCTAATGATGGCATCGTTAACGAGACAAAAAATGTTAACTATCACAGTACTGAATATAAGACTAAGGTGAATATGATTTCTAAACGAACTCAATCCGTGTGTGATGGTTTTGTTCGTTATATCTCGTCTCCACCAATTTGTATTCATCTGAAGAGGGCGCTATCGATGGAATAAAACCCCGAACGTCGCGCTGGAACTTCATGTTCCATTCCATTAGCAACTATATGGATTAGATGGAAGAACTACTATTTTAATTCATTTAGTTTTGAAGTTGATTTGTTCACGATGATATTGCTTTCAAGTTTGTGTGGGATTGTTGTAAGCATATTTTTCTGTAATTCTCACAGTAATTTTGTTTTTCGTTGTGCAGATTGTTTTATTCAATCATAGTACTAGTACATCCACCCAAGAGTTTCTAAATGATCAACCTTTTAAGGGCGGTGATCGTCGCACCACGCATGCGTGAGATCTCATAATAGTACATGTATGCACAAAGATGGCGTTATTAACTGTTGTGCACGCCAATGAGCACAAACTATGAAGTTATCAAGCTTTAATTTGATATTTTTTTTATTAGATTAGAAGTTATTGAAGGAGTTGCCGGCGGTTATTAGAGCAAGTTGGGCCGAGGACAAAATTCGTACTGTGATGTCATTAGAAAAGCGCACTGGATTGTGGGCTGTTCCGTTCGGACATTCCTCCTCTATAAGGGAGTGCTTCGCCGGAATATTCACCTTGAAAATTCCGAAGTTGGCATCACACATTTTGTATATAATATCAATTGAGCTCTTGCAGTTATTTACTTAATATAACTCGTAAATATAAAAATGAATATACATGTATATAATATACATAATTAATTTCTAGCTTCGTGTGTTACGAGCAGATTTTTTTTTTATATTTATTTAGTTGACTTTTTCTCTGTAAAACAACATTACAGTTTGCCATCAACACAATAATTACAAACTAACAAACTAAAACTACAAACTAATTCACAACTTTTCACTTTTATATTATTGTTGAAAAGTGTGATTGACTGATCCGACCGAATCATTAGCTGTTTATTGACGTGTAGGCGTTGGTTGCCTTACTTGAAGGCACTGGTGTTTACCGTCATCGCCATATTGTTCCGAATATCTATATAGCAACATTGCCAGCAAAGACATACCATCGACTGTGTCCTGACATTTATACTGTGCCAGTACATACCATCGACTGTGTCCTGACATTTATACTGTGCCAGTACATACCATCGACTGTGTCCTGACATTTATACTGTGCCAGTACTTACCATCGACTGTGTCCTGACATTTATACTGTGCCAGTACTTACCATCGACTGTGTCCTGACATTTATACTGTGCCAGTACATACCATCGACTGTGTCCTGACATTTATACTGTGCCAGTACATACCATCGACTGTGTCCTGACATTTATACTGTGCCAGTACATACCATCGACTGTGTCCTGACATTTATACTGTGCCAGTACATACCATCGACTGTGTCCTGACATTTATACTGTGCCAGTACATACCATCGACTGTGTCCTGACATTTATACTGTGCCAGTACATACCATCGACTGTGTCCTGACATTTATACTGTGCCAGTACATACCATCGACTGTGTCCTGACATTTATACTGTGCCAGTACATACCATCGACTGTGTCCTGACATTTATACTGTGCCAGTACATACCATCGACTGTGTCCTGACATTTATACTGTGCCAGTACATACCATCGACTGTGTCCTGACATTTATACTGTGCCAGTACATACCATCGACTGTGTCCTGACATTTATACTGTGCCAGTACATACCATCGACTGTGTCCTGACATTTATACTGTGCCAGTACATAAATTTTTTTGTATAACTTTGCCATTTATTATATAGAAATGTATAGGATTTAATGAAATAAATTGAAAACCAATCGCATCGTGATCTTCTATTCATATTCAACGTGTCCGAGTGCCTCACTATTAATTTTCCGATGACACTGCCGTTTTAGTTTTTTTATCACCAGCAGTGGTTTCAATCCATTAACACAGCTTTGCGTTTTTTTTCTCTTAAAGGGGAACCGCTCAATCCCATGGATTGCACCAAAGAATCATGGGACACTATTGTTTATGTTATTTACAATGTTAATCTATCTTTTGTTATCCATTGTTATTTTAATCCAGAAAGTAAATTTGTTGTGAGATTAGGCTTAACTGGAAGGTGCCCCTTTAATAGTCTTAAAATTAACGAATTTGATTACCTAGATACAGTTACAGACCGTTACGCTTTGTTTGGAGTTGAAAGTAATGAACAAAATCATAACAAGTGACACTTAGTTACACACGAAAAAAGAACGTAACATCGCTATATCATAGTTAAAAACAGTATTGAACGTTTCAAAAAAAAACTGTAATCTTCATATTAATTTTACGCAACGAACTTGGTAAACGGTTCTGCTATCCATGAGAAAACCTTAATTGATCTATACTTATCCAGCATCTTGTATTTCTTTCACCAAAAGTTGACAGTAACTAAAAAATGGACTGTTTCTTGTTATTTCTTAGGCGTCTAGCCGCAAATTCGAACATCGGCCATTTTGTTTCACCATGAAAATAGTTTTACTAGTATTAGATCTCATACAAAAAACACTTGAAGGATTAGCTTGTTTGTAAACAGTCAGCGTGTACAGTGGGACAGTAATGTTTGTCAGAGGATTATCCCTCGTTGTAGGTTTGCTTAACATTGGGATCATGTCCCCCGAACACTCAAGCAGCACGGGACTCAAAATGCCAGATTTTTTCTTCCATTTTCACACTCGCGCTGGAAATTATTCGTTACCTTACACGCTTAATAGGTTATATGATATCAGTGGTGAATAAGTTTGGACATTCTTAGCGTATGTTTATAATAATACAGCACATCTGTAGTGTTTTTTTTTTTATCCAAAACTGCTTTTCGCGTTTTTTTCGAGTTAAGTTTTGATTCAGCAACGGCTCGTTGGGACCGCCGTCAAATCGAGTGAGTTCGGTCTATGGCACAAAATAATGATGGTGACAAATACGTCTTTTTTAATGAAAATGCTTTATAACAGAATACTAGTCTGTTAAAGCTGGAATAATTAGGGGACAACAATATAATCCTTCGTGGAAATCGGAAAAAAATGGGACATTTGATTATCGGGGACAATTGATTTGATTACGGATTTCACCCGAATTTGCTCTCGCAATCGCAGACTTGGTCATTTTTACAAGGTTCGCTATTTTTGTTGTCAAGTGGTAATTATCATGTAAACAATGACTGTCCAGTTTGTGCGAACTTGCCCCTCTGTACTTAGGCTTTTGAATCATATACGCTAAATTACGGTTCTGAATAAGACAACAGACAGAGAATGCGTCATCAAACCCTTCTCACTCGCGGAGAGGTCCCGATGACAGATTTGAAAGCGAAATTGGGAAGGGAAATTCAGTGAGACTGGATGCGAATGCATTCGATAAGATTTTAGCCCGCTTAGTACCACATTTTTTGGTTTTAAAGTGTCTATATACTTGTATACTAGTGTAAGTCTATTGTTGCTGGATTCGTTTTCATGAAATTGGGTTTCAAATTTGTTTTCCTTTAGTATACCGCTATCATATATTTCAAGTCCTTTACCCCTAACATGGTCGACCACAAAATCGTACAAGTGGGCGTGTTCCAAATATTCTAGTTTGCGATAATTATTTAGAATGACGTTTTATTTTGCTTTAAATTTTACCGCCTCTCAAAAACTGTCTGATTAGCCCAAGTTTTTCCATGGAACCATTTTACAGTTGTTTTAACACTTTTCGTTGTGGTGCGGATGTGAGCGGCTCTTCACATGAACACTAACTGCATCAAAATTGCCAATCGCACTGCACTTCAAATATCAAAATGTTACGTCACGATTAAGGGAGGGTGTGGAGGTGTATGCTAGTTAGTTAGTTAATTCTGCCATAAGCAGTCCCTAGATTTTTTTTGATATTTTCCGTTTGCTTTTCAAAAATTAAACTTTGTACAACAAAATAACGAGTTGTTTTGGAGGCTAATATTAACACCCCCTCAAAACATAGATCAATGACTATATTTACTATTTTAGAAAATCATAGAATACTCAGAGATGCTTTTGTTTGTCTTTCTAAAAAATACTAACTTGAAGAAGGGTGGGTCACAATTTAATCTGATAATTTGCCTCTGAGTCGACCGATGAGGGCGCAGTGCCTCTGCAATTGCCGTGAACGGGGAAAGGCGCAAAGGCGTAAAGCATATGTAATATTACGTGGCCATGATTGGTCGCCCATAGGTCTCTACTCTGTGTACATAATTTATAGACGACGTACTTCAGTATATATAATAGATAAAGGTTATTTATTTTGAAATATATAAGAGAGACACTTTCTGAAGGAGTAAACGTGAGCTATTGATATTTGTAATGCTGTTTTTAAAAACGCTCAAAGGGAAATGGGATGTGTTATGCTATATTTGATCTTAATTATTCTCGATTTGTAAGCAATGGCTTCGACTGGTCACTGGTTATAGAGGAATCAACGGGAAAATATATAGTATTATAAAGAACATATATAATACACAATCATGTATCCGCTACAACACCAATATTTCATCAATACTTGAGTTCACAAAATGAGTCCGACAAGAACGTGTCATTTGTCCTATTCTATTTAATCTATATATTAATAAGCTACATAATTCATTAGATAAATCTGCAGGAGATCAAATTCAGTTAAATGACATTAAAATAAATCCAATCCTGTATGCAGATGATTAACAAACACACGTATGTAGAATGCCTAAAACAACCATTAAAATGAGTTCAAAAACAACTACAGTTTTGGACCTTATCTCGCTTTATTAAATACCAAACAAAAAAATATTATGTCTAAATTTAGAACAAGTGACCACAATTTAGCAATTGAGAAAGGAAGGCATATCCAGTTAAAGACATTGAATTTGAAAACAATGCTTGAAATTGAAGATGAATTACACTTTTACTACATTGACCTAAATATCACATTCTTACAGACATTCCCTGCTAAAATCACCAATTCATTCTAGAAACATATATATCAACTTTAAAATAGAGATGAGAAAATGATAAAAAGCATTGGAAGTTTTGTACACATATGCTTCATAACTCGAAATGAAATTGCATACGAGTAATTTTTATTTGATGTTACTTGTACATGTATCACATTTTTGTATTTTGTTTCCTATATTTATTGCAAACAATTGATTGAAATGTTCTTTTTAACACTATGACAAAGACTATTCGTTTTCGACAATGTAAAATTCCTTCGTTTTTTGGGAGACAAAACCCTGCAAAAACTGACCTCGGCAAAATAATTCGGAAATTTATATTAAGAATAATTCATAACGAAATGTATTCTCTATGCACCATAAATAATTTGATAATTACTGATTATAAAAGAATATTACATAAAAAAAAGATAATTTGCTATATTCTCTATATTTTTGCCTTTAAATATGTCTTGAATTATGAATAAACAAATCTGAATGAAATTACAAACTATGTATTGTGTTCACCAACTCATGTATAAACAATAACCTTAATAAATACTAGTATTATAATACTTTGTAAAAATACTGTACTTTTCTGCATAAAAACGAAAGAATTTCACAATGTCGAAATGTATACCTTTTGTTCAAGCCCACTTCAACATATTCTACAATATTCCAGACAGATATATATTTAGAAATGTTTATATTCTTTTATAAATCGTTATTGGATTTGATATATAGTAGATAGTTTAATAATCGTCGTCCTAAAAAACTAACTATTAAAAAATAGTTAGACGTTACGAGCAATGGCTCTTTATCGATAACATAGAAGAAAATGTTATTTATTACTGGATTTGGCCCGCCGGGAAAACAACATGTTTCCATATCTTCCCGGTGGTATTAGCGTGATCATTACGTCCCGATTGTTAGATATTCATTGTTTTTAATGATTTCCTCAAAATTACTTGTAACCTCCAGGTAATTGCTATTATTATACATCCGTCACCGTAACGCCATAAGTTACAGCGTGTCGTGATTTAGCGGTATTGCACTGGGTATTGTCATCTTACCATATTAGGAAACGCGAATTCCAAATATGGAACGATTACGCGCGTATTAGTGTACTCTAATAATAGAAACAAACATGGCTGTTTGGCCGGACCCCACACAATGAAGTTCGCTAAATCTGTTCTAAACGTTTTGGATTTTGGCATTCCCATGATGTATCACTGGGAGGAAAAGATGTATAATAATAAGGTTATTACGAGGATACTGCAAAATTTGCACTCAGACGATACTCCCGCTGTACTGTCTTCGTGCATACTTTGCAGTAACCTCGTAATGACCTCATAGTATATGATTGATGAAAGTTCAACTTGTTCAAAAGTTGTAGTTTATTTACAGTTACGCATTTTTTAAAGTTTCTTGATCTTGATCTTCTTGATCATGAAAATGATGAAATAAGTGTATCACTGGATACAGATTTCAAGCTACAATTCGTCTTCTTAGTCACGGATGCCAGGCATTGTCCAACACTTGTCGTAATTTGCCCCATTTTATTTAGATGTGACTCAAATTTACCATGTTTGATTGCTATTACATACTCGTTTTACATACAGGTTTTAAATTGATTCAAATATGGCCTTCTGTCTATAAGTATGAATTTATCTCCTAGCAACCAATAATAGAAAGTTTAGTAGTGTTCACAAGTATGGATCCCCAAGTATAATTTCGTCTGGCGACAGTAATTTATTCAAAACAATCTTTCTTCATTCGTCAGTAAATTTGTTCCAAAACATTTTACAAAGAGACAAATCAATGTTTTCCCTCCAATTAACCAAATGTGCATTTCTTATACTTGAATAGATGAGGCACAATTTTATATAATTTCATATTTTTTGCGAGGGCGCCATCTTCGATGGCAATTTTTGCTGAAAAAACTGTATGACCGTGCTGAGTTCAATATAAAAATAACAACTCAAATGTGTCTTGCATGCTGGAAAATAGACATTGTGTTTGTATTTTTAAAACTTAAATTGAATATCTTGTTTTAGGAATGTCTGAAAGTTATCTTAGCAAACCCCTTTTAATACTAGTATATAAATGTATATGTTGCACATTACGGGCAACATTGAGTCGCGTGTTACAGAATGGAGTTTTCGTGTGCTAGAAAGGGGTTTGTTAAGTCCAGGGAACTTTGACTCGCTTCGCAGATAACTCTTACATATATTTCAGAATAAAATCTGAAAATCAATATTTTTCTCTGTTATTAAAACTTACAAAGGTGTACACGTTGCTATAGTTACACGATGACATTTCCCTGGTCGCTACGCTATGGTCCAAATTAACACGCAATCAGTCACGGTGATTTGCCAGACAAAATAAAATGTACACAATTACCGCCTAGAGAGCTAATCAAGTTGAAGTTTCCGTATAATGAGTATTCTAATGGGCAGTTAATTACACGCACAGGAATACGCTTATACGCTGTGATATAGTCTGAAGTCGATTAAACCGAACGAATTTGCTTCTGTTCACTTCCGTAAAATGTATTTTACGCGTTCTGTACACCTCGCATGGGACCCGCATCGACAAGACGCGTCGCCGCGACGACCAACACGCTTCGACTAATTGAAATTGTGGCAGGAAAAAAAATCATAGTACAATACCGACAAATTGCGCCCTCTAGTGACATAGCTCATTATTGACTTTAAAATGACGTAGATAGGTGAAGGCAGGTGTTTTGCTGTGTTATCGTTCGCCAACTAGGATATCTCTAACACAATATAATATTCGTTGAGTTTACAGATTGTACGAAATCAGTAGGCAAAAAACAACAACATTTGTTGCCATGGAAATATAGATTATATATTTCAAATTCTCTCATTGTTTTATGCCCCAAAGTAGCGCCATTTTGAGAGGAACTGTATCAAATGTTGAACTTTTGCAAGGCTCGACTAGTTTGAGATCAAAGCCGGTGATCCATACATTGTATTTGATTGCTCATAACAAATTACCAGAATGACTAGATTGGATTTATTCATATACCTTAGAAATAAATTCCTATATGTACATATATATATGTATGTATTTCTAAGGTCTATGATTTGACTATCGCTTTCTCGAAAAAAACAATCATTCAAGATGTCATTTCACCTATTATATGTGTCAAGTACATAAAATAATAACTTGAAAGTAATTGTCTTATCAGTATTACCTCCCAGCTGACTATAACTACTTACATGTGATTTGGTTTACAGATATGATATACCGGGTACTATACGACCCCCCCACACACAAGACGATCTTCTCCTGGTCACCATCTAAATGCACCGTGACGAATTAAGCATCATTACGAGCATTTTATATGTAGCGCCCCCATGCGATAAGATTGTGATATTGGTACAAATCCGAAGCAAGATACCCAAACTACCACAAGCGTGTTTGAGGTCTTAAACAGTTTTACTTTTTTTTTTTTTTTTTTTTTTTCTTTTTTTTTTAACCGGTGGTGACCGTGTCTTTTCGAATATGCGTAGGTGAATCTAAACACGGCTAGTTTATTATATTTTCCGGGTTAGTGCGCGTCGTCGTGCAACGCGTTAAATTTTGAGTAAACAAACTATGTGACACGTGGGATCAATGTCAGACACGACGCATTGACTAAGGTTCTTTAATAATAATATTATTATTAATTGACTAACATTTGCTTCCTCATTAGTGTATTGTATTATTCTTAGGCCGCCAACATTTTATTATCTGTTCTTCCTAATTGTGGTAAATAGAACGTGTTATGAAATTAAATTGTTTTTGTTTTTGGTAGCGTTGTCTATCTAAATTAGATACGGAACTATTAATAATGAAATTCAAAATTCGTTTTGTTCGCATTGTATGCTTATAATTTGACATCGACTAATTTGTCGTGCTTTCGTGATCAGAATCGACTACGAAAAACACAATCTAGTTTTGCCAATGGAATAGTGCGCCGCCTAGAGGCGGGTACATACGTAACATACGCGCACAGCCCGAGGCTAGGTATACGCGCATCAGCCGTAAATGGACATTCTTCTGACAAGTGCCGCGAATTTACATTAAACCAATTTGATGTCAAGGCCTGGCAAACAGCAGACCTTTTATTTCATGGGCTCCCAGTGGGACGGTTCAGTTTGTTTGGCGTCTTTTTTTTTTTACAATGCGCCGTAAAGCCGAAAAGCACTCACTTTTTAAGGTAGAATTTAGGCACAGTTTTGTTGACACGTGAAACAAAAACCACTATCGAAAATGTGTGTTTTGTATGATATATAGAGAGTAATTCGAACGCACGGACGGTTACCATAGAAACGGCGTAGTGTCTCGGCTAATGGGCATATAATTTAGCGTGGAATTCGAAAAATTGCGAACGATGGTAATCACTGGACTTTAGGTTATAAAGTATTCACACAATAGCACGCGACTAAATAATAAATACATACAGACATTCATACTACTTTAGTCGGTGAGTTTACGCATGGCACGCACTATGTTTCAGACACCTTCACACACAACATAGATTTAGTGGCCCCTTTTTAGAGAAAGGGTGTTCGATGAATATTTTTTTGGTATTCTCAATAAACGCATTCATATAACAAAAATATACGACATTTAGTCTGTTCTGTTCAACTCTATATACTAAAATAAACATTTCATCGTACGTATCTGAAGAGCCATATGATCGTAGGCCTATATAATTCGCTTTCTCAGAACTCTCTTAACGGTGACGTCATATTTAGGAGTTCTTCGAATGAAAAAAAGGCTGTGCACGAGTATTTTGTGAAAAATTTGCGCGAATTGGAAAAGTTGGACAAATTGTGAATGTAACATTGTTGTTGGCCTTCTAACAAACCATGCAGCCAACCAAATAGGTAAAACCCTCTTCAATAAACGGTGTTGATGTGTGGATGTATTCACGAAGAACTACTGTTGTATTTAGGCAGTAGCCAAACAATCGGATGTTGGGGGAGATGTGGGAATATGCAAAAGAGGTGCACGAAAAATAGTCTCGCCAACCAAGTCAAATGTAGACTAAAAATAGACGCCGAAGCATTGGTCGTATATTAAGAATAATTTCTAATTAAAATGTTATTATCCGCTATCTTTCTCTTGATTAAGATCAACCACCAGAACTACACACGTCGTAAAATTTTAACTGATTTTAATTTTAGTGGCGTTGGGTATTAACTAGGTTTAAAATTCACTTAAAAAAAACTGTCTACGGATAGTTTACTTTGTATTACGTTAGCACACTTAGCTCTGAACGAAATCAGCGGGAAAAAACGCACACAAACAGCAAACAGTAACGGTTAATTTAATTGTTCAATTCAAACATAGTTTTCTATAGAAACTATGATTTAAACACCTACGTGTGTGTAGCGTGTGTGCATCAGCTCAGGGCACGCGATGTTTTGTATTTTGTCGCTCGATGCCGCCCTCACAGACGTAAATGACGCTACGCACGGTGAAAAGGGTACATAAGGACAAAACATGCCGCGCAGCCTCAAGTAGAAACGTAACCAGTTTTACTAGTAAGTCCGGGAGACAATCAATATAGATGTTCAAATCTGCTCCAACTAAACAATATTGCCGCCTCCCTCAAGTCATATTGACGTTATTTGTTTGACTTGGCTGCTTCCCGCCGCCGGGTGACTAGAACATTTGCCCCATGTGGAAAGAACTTGATGCCTCGGTTACATCTTCATTTGTGGGTTATGTTGCAATGCATTGTGGTCTACAGTGTATGTATCCCGTGTTTGAAGCGCATCGCGTTCACACATCATATGCCGGTTTTCGTACTCTTACTAGTGGTTGCAAGAGGGGATAGCTGGTACAGGTTACAGGAAATAAAAAACGGCATTTTACGCTTTTACAAGAAATAAAATGAAAGTTCTATTTACAGTAAAAACTGCGACATTTAATGTGGAAAATGCTTTATACGCTCACAAAAAATAATATCTTTGAACAAATTACGGACGAATAAAATAGCTGATTACATTTTACACCTCGCCCATGTTTAAGAAATTTAATTATTAATTTTTAAATTACATTATTACGAAAATAAAAACAATAGATTGCAGCTTAAGAAAATACCCCTTGTCAACCCTCTTACTAATAGCGCCGGTTTTGTTTGATATACACCGACGGTCAATGAACTGTAACTTGGGCAGGTTTGTAAGTTTTAATATGAACTATCTTTACATTTGATTTTAAAAATAATAGCTACAATAATAGTTGGACTCACTTACATTGTTGTGTTGTTTTTAATATGAATGAAGTGTTTGGCTCCCGTGTCATATCTTCGTAATAACGACCGTGTACGTCGAACTGTTCATTGATTCGATTTGCATTACCACTTGATGTGTATGACGTAGTTATACGTCAATCTGGAGTTCTAATCCAGCTGTCATTGTAATTATAATTTTTGAAACATACTAGAAAACTGTTTACTGTTGTCATGGGAACAGTTTTGAATGTGTGTACCTGCAACCATGTCAATAACTGTGTTCGAACACTAGACCACCGAAGATGCTGTGTTTGTCAACGGAATTTATTCAACATCTATCTTCGTTTTCATTGGGATTTTTAAAAGCCAATGAAGTTACTGCATTCACTCAAACCAATAGAATACTCCGATGTATCAAGTTATACGGTAGCCTGACAAGGTCATGTGAGTTTCACCCTCCGCGGTGCTTCAAACCCAACACAGGTGAGGTCTGATGACGTTCGGCCGTCGAAGGCGCTACTTACGCTTACATATCATGCTAGTTATACAAATGATTTTTGTAATATAAGAACAGGCAAACGCTATTGTCTTATACGTGCATATTCTTATAAACAGCTACATCGACGAAAATGATGAAAACTTTAGGAAAAAGCGGACCGATAACCAATAAATTATTGATTAATTTTATCACATTTCTTTGTTTAGTTTATTTGGCGTATTGGTCAGTTTTGGTCACAAAGTGTAGGCCCGTAAACTGCGACCATCCGTGGCACAGTGCGTCCACAACCACTGGAGTATAAGGTGATAACATATTTATATAAGTGAACATATTTTGACAAGACATGTTGTGATATTAAAGGATAACGTCTCCACATTAAAATGACTCCATTGCATTGCTAGCATTTCTTTTCTACCATAACACAAATACCGAGGATTTGATTTTCGACATCGACCATTTTTTTGCACATTTTGGTGTATTCAAGGGCTGAAAAGTTTCGTTTCCAAAAATATGTTGTTGTTTTTTTCTCACGGAACCCTGCCAGTTTACGGGACACATCTCTTTAAGGTATTCATGGTTCGACATTTCCTTCTCATAGGATCACTGCATATAGCTCTATATCAGTGAAATCACCGTGTATGCTAATATTAACCACCGTCACTAAAGAGAGAACTGTCCATTTTCCAAACAGTCGATACGTCAATGTGTTTATTTCACAGTCACGGTCACTTGGGGCTGAAAATAGCAATAATTAGATCAAAACTATGCATTATTGATATTTTCCCGATTTGTCACCGTTACAAACACTAAAAAACACACGTGTGTTTGGTGTTTGCAGCGATAAAAATTCTTGAACAAAATAATAATTGTGTTGATCTAATTATTGTGGTTTCCAGTCCCAGGTGATTCTGATTTGCCTCTAACTTGAATACCACTGCTGTTTGCGAGAACGTAATCAGTTGGCATTTCCTACTACTGAATTCTCACCGAAAAGAGGCGATAATAATAATAATAATAATAATAATAATAATAATAATAATAATAATAATAATAATAATAATAATAATAATAATAATAATAATAATAATAATAATAATAATAATAATAATAATAATAATAACTTTATTGTTGAGATATAGATAAAATTACAATAAAAAATAAAATCATAATAATAAAAAAAGTAAAAACAGAAAATTCAGTTGATACAAAAGTAAAATAAGTACATTGCATAGATGGTAATATTAAAATAAAATGTTATTTATTTATTTATTTATTTATTTGTTTATTTATTTATTTATTTTTTGATGGTTCTGATATGAGACAGCTGGTACATTTATTTATTGAAACTTTTTTCTCTCATTTGAAAACAACTGTAGACAAGTCGACCAAGTTCAATAATGGTTTCCTGATGTTTACTTTTTAATAGTTTAATAAAATGCTGTTCTGCTGAAAAGATATCAGGAACAATGTTAAATTTGTTAAAAAATAATATATCGTCACCATTTTGTCAGTGAGAAGTTCACCATAATAATATACTCACAAGTTCTATTAACGAACGTTCAGTAGCAGTCTACGGAATGTTTGGTTAGGAGGGGCACGGTTACAATGACGTAAATACTGCATTGCATTGTGGGATATATATATGTGTATGTATCCCCAACGAAAGTTTTACCATCGCATACCCATCTAACTCCGCCCGGAACTATAATAGACTAATTACTTTCTCATTTTTTCACCTCCATGCTCATTATTAATATATAAAGAAACTTAACTGTTTACCACCAATAAATTTGAGAATGTAAATGTGGCCAGTTCCCGCAGATATTGCCGTAGTGCATTCATCATTGGTTTTGCTGCACTGTCAACGGTTATACGATTCGGTTAATATATTGCACAGAAAAACGTTGTATAAACAATGTAAATGTAACACCTAATATGGCGACAATGTTATATAAATTACCATATATACCAGTACAGTTCTATTGATGTTCCTTATATGGCAATGTAGTTTTTTTTTAACAATTACCATATATCATATGTCAGCGCATTACCACTAATGTACGTTATACGGTAGTAGTTATATATGGTAATACCGGGAGTAATACATACCGCAGCACTAGATCTTAGTTAGTACTCAGACTGTATTACTAGTCTGAGGGTAGTATAACATTTTCTGTGTATAATAGAGCTTAGTTTAGACATTTTAAGTTGATTTTAGGTTCATTATACATTCTAAACTACTAGTATCAGGTATTCAGATGAGAGACTTTGAGAGAGTCTTTTTCATTTGTTACGTGGAATACGCCATCCCTATAAACCGAACTCTCTGGTAATGACGCGTGACATCAAAATAACGTAGTTGGGCGACATTTGTAGTAATCTCATTATCAAGCTCAACGAGATAATTTATTCACTCAATTTAAAACAAGATTCAAACATTTTGAGTTAGATTTGCCTGATGATTTTGTATGATTGCAACGTCACCAAACAATTTGTTTTCAACTTTTATTGTTGTACAGCCACAACAATGCCCAAGTGGTATTTCCTGTTGAATTAATTATTGTTATTATTGGGAGGATCTAGGGTGTCGCAAAGTTTACACGCGTGTAGCGGAGGTCGATGCGGCCTTATGCTGTCTGAGTGCATACGCTATGCATCATAACCTTATTATTATACACCTTCCCGATCAAACCATGTGGCGTAGGATGCCCAGAACTGAGTAAAATGATGAAAATTATTTGAACTTTCTTTCTATGAACTTCGTTTTCAAAAAAAGTTGCCATCTTTGAAAATCATATTTCATAAAATGGTAGGATGCAGATATCCTGTGCAACTACAGAAATAGTTACAACACGTTGTAACTCACAACGTGATATAAGTATAGTATTTTACTATACATGTATATTGAATTTTGAAAAGTCCTCCTTACACTGAATTACGTCACGGAAGCTGTCGTCGCTAGAGGGCGCGTCTTTTTAACGCAGGGCATTGAGGGTATTTTACAACAACCATGGAAGATACCTTCCATGCAACAACTATCCTGTTCATTTTATACCACAGCATACTTATACAATCTGTATCTCTCATTTTACATGACAAATTTGCATGCACAACGTTGTATGTACTGCGCAGTAAAAGTACGATAGGTACTTGAGTTTTACCCCCACCATTTCCCCAGCGCGTGAACGCCAACCATGCCACCAACGTCAGTAACCAGTCGAGGCTTGGAGAATGTTTAAACGCCTGACAGTCTCTGGACAATCCAGGGACAATCCGCAGTCGAGATTAGGGCTTATTTAGATAATTTTCTTAGACGATCTTCTTCTAAGTTCAGCTATATATACTTTATCAAACCACTCTATTTTTAGGTATTTTTGTGAACAGATTACACAACAAACTGAACACAGATGTGATCATCAGTCCCGGCATCAGGTACGTGTTATTATTTTTGAAAGTGTGAGGAGAGATGGTGACAATGACAATGAACTGTGTCATATTTAATGCTTATTGCGAAATTTGAAGAATCCGTTTCTGCCACCACCACAACAACCACCAAATAAATTCCTGATCGCGTAGCGACGTCACTTTCAAACTTTGCCATAGACGACTTTCCCGGAAGTAGCCAGGCTAGGACACAAAAATACCGCTGCTTTATCATGGGGCTTTCACGCTATCAAAAAAGTGTTGTGGTCTGAAATGAACATGACTATAGTGAGAGAAGTATCACAGATATTTCGTTCTTTAGTTTTTCCTTGTGAGACACCAAGATTTAAGGACAATATCAGTTCAAACATGGTGGTTGCTATAATATAGCAGCAATTTTGAGATGTAGTAACAACATAACAACCGTTGGCAATAGAGACGGGAACTAGCCCTGAGCACAGTCCTGTAGGTTGGCCTCCTTCCCGGCCCTGATCATTAGCCCTCACCGGGGCCGGATGATCAGCAGAAGGCCAACCTACAGGACTGTATTAGGATGAGAACATGTCATTTCAATGCATTGGAAATAATCCTCCATCACATGGATACGTTCACAGTAACAATAACCTTCTCCAATATATCAATATATGTAATGATTGGTACGCACAATAACAATTACTGCATATGTAAATAAGTGTTCTTTCATCAAATATTGTTGCACATGCTGTTAAAGCAATATTTTTGTTTACGCTAAATCATAAGCCCATTTGGAAGGATTAATGTAGGAGAACTCATCAAAATTTATGGAGATGATAATAATAAGGTTAATTTGAGTATGCATAGCGTATGCACTCAGACAGCATAAGGCCGCATCAACCTCCGCTACACGCGTGTAAAACTACTGTAAAATCATTTATTTTCACTGACATTTAAGTTAAAACAGAAATGAACACACATTGCAATAATTTATATTTAATGTAATTTTTTATTATTATTATTATTATGACGACATCTGTTGGAGTACACATAATTGGATGAGCGGATAAAATGAAAATAAAAAACTGGGAAAGGGTAACAAAAACAATAAGTTTGAAATAGACAGTGTCACACCAGTAAAGTTCCAAATTAGCAACTTACTGGCTAGAGAAAAAATGTACAGAAAAAAACTTATTATTGAGAAATTTGTTTTTGAAAGTGATGCCATGATACAAGGCTTGAAGGTCAAAGGTTATCAGAAGTTGAAAGGTGCAATGTACAAGCCTAGATGCAGATATATATATATATTTATTTATACTAAAGGGGCTAAGTTGGATGATTTCCACTACACTAGGAAAGTTTTTTTTTTTAAAACAAATATAGCAAAAAGAAAACTTTTTTTTTTAACTTTTCTGAATTATAAAAAAAAACGTGTTCGTATCCACGTATCGTTTTCATTTTCTGCTTGGCAAATTGATTGTTCTAGCTGCTTTTACTTAGAGCATTGTCACAAAAAAACTTACTAGAGCTTTGGCATATGGGGTTAAGGGGTAGTCCATCTGAACTCTTGGGGATGGTCTTGATTGCCAAAAAAAAAATAAAAAATAATTAGTAAGTCAGGCAATCACATACATCAAGATTTTGACCCCCAATAGTCAGATGGTCCATCCCTTACTATAATACACAAATTTTTTGTTTTTCATATCTATTTCAGCAACATATTTGTTTCATTCAACGCAGAGTGCATATTGTAATCATAAATGGTTTTATGACTAAAATTTCTCGTTGTTTTTCAAAATAGTCTCAGCTATTAAATAGTTGCAGAAACTATTTTAATTTAATTAACATTAATTTGCATTGAAGGAAATTTGTTGTTCTTTTCACCAAGAAAAAATATTTTTTGTAAAAAAAAACAATTTAAAAAAAAACAAAGTTGTCATGGTTGCTATGGTAATGTATGGATGCATTGACTCATAAAATAGTTCACAATTTGCTAAGAACTCAAATAATCACAGCAGTTAACAGAAATAAACAATTCATATCAACAGCAAACTACAACCTCAAAATTGGTTGCTTAGCATCACTGATACGCTACTATGGTAACAGTGAAGTATATAAAAAATACACTGTTTCCTGCAAATATCAGTGGGACTTCTTTCGTATATTGCACTAGATATCCAAATCCTTGATAAATAACAGTATTTTTACATTTTTTTTCTCACTAATTCTAGTTGGTCTGTGATTTTGGAAAGTTATGGCAGTGTCTTCAATATCCGACTATTCACAATGAGAAGGAAGATTTGTTGGTGTTTGAAAGTTTGAGCTTTTCGTTTGCTATTGTGTAGAGAAATAAGTGTTTGAACTGAAAGAGCACCATCTAGTGGCGAGACGAAGAGAACCAACAGATAACAGGTGGGGCTTGTTGAAATCGTAACATCATTATGCATGTAATAAAAACTAAACAACTCCAACTTAATACAAGAAAAAAATATAGGATCTATAGATAAATAAGGAAAATATACATTGGGTAGTCGCAACAAGAATATAGTACACTTTTTTTTTTTTTTCTTTTTTTCTATTTCATCAATTTTTGATATTTATCAAGTTTAAATAGAGAATATGATTTAAGACATGATTTTTTTTAAGTAGCAACCTCAGACCAAAAAAGGATGTTTCTGTAACTTTTACGACAGATTGTTTCCCTTGAATTTACCTTTGTAAATTGCAATTTACGGAAACATCCTTTCTATTTGCAACTAATTTGTATTTCAATCAATACTTATTAGGGAGTTAGCGTACATCTGTACGTTGAGGGCACTGGAACACAGCACTGTTTTTTTTTTAAAGAAATAACGTCTTCTGAAAAAATGGTCAATAAAATAATTAAAATATTAAAAAATAAAAAAAATATTGTACAAATGTTTTCTGTCCAACATTGCAAGAAATAAAATAAATTAAGACTAAAAAACTTCAAGTGGATTACAAAATTATTTGTACCTGGTATCCAAGGTGATAACATGGATAAGAGATCAAACTAACGTAACAACAAATCCATACATGACTGAGTAAGTTAGACTATTTTGACAAGAAATGGCATTTTGCTGCATTCTGGCAAATTCTAAAGCACAACAAAAATTGGAGTAATGTATTTCAGAAAAAAGGTTGTTTTAAAAACAAAAGGTTTTCCGACAAATATGTGATTTCATCAACTGATAGAAGATTTTTTTTTTTTGCAATGCCGTAAAGAGATGTGAGCGAGACAAATACACAATACAGACAGATGATGCACAGACAGACATAAAAAAAACTTTTTGATATACATTTTAAAGTTTAAGATAAAGTGCCTTGAGAAAGTATATACTGTGGAAAGTGAAGAATTCCACTATAAGTTTTAAAATAGTCATGAAAATTTCTTCTTCTTTAATGAAATGGTCCTGAAATTTCAAAAACTATGGATACCAAAGATGGCAAAGAGCCTTTAAGAAATTATTCCCAAACACTTGCTGGGCGACCGCAAGCCGGTCATAAAAGTCTTAATAATAAAAATTGGCAATTGGTAAGGTCTTGTAATACTTGTGTTGACGGAGTGCGTGATTCAAAAGTTCTCTCCAGGTGAACAGCCCAGTAAATCGAAAATTACTCCTCTTGACCCTGTTAAGTCCTGTTGCTATGGAGAACGTTGCATTTACTTTGCCGTGCTGTCCACAAGACCATGATGATGATAACTCTGTGCTGTACACGTCGGTAGTGCGAAAGGACCGCCCATAGCACCAACAAATGACGGTGGAGAGACAATACCACTCCCTATTAAAGAAACAGGAAAAAAAAAAGTTAGTAAATGGCTGACACTTCTTGGGTTACCAGATACTGCGACTAATAAAGCAATAATAATACATGTATTTACACTTATTAATAATTCCAGGCCATGCGTATCATATCACAATTCAGCCTGCATGAAAGAATCCACCCTCAGATTTGAAATCGCATGAAACCTTGATGAGAAGCTGCTAAATAATTCAGGAAAATAGAATAATATTATAGGTACATATGTCTGATCAACGATATCTCTCTCTGAGATTTCAAATGTCAGCTTACAGTCCGTGACATGTCATGCTTGCCTCTACCCATAGTGCAATCAAGTGTATGCAACATCTCAGGAGAGCGACGCTCTCACACGTCTGTACTTGCGTTCATGCAGAGTTTGTTTAGCAGCGTTGACGAAAAGCTGAAATCAGACATGCCCAAAAAAAAAAGAAGAAAAAAAAGAAAGAAAATGCTACGACTGCAAAGATAACATTTTTAAGGTACTGATACTACTACCGCTATTACTACATACTAAGACACCAATGCGTATAATTAAAGAATAAAATGTCAACGTACGGCAATATTCGATTCTAAGGA
The DNA here is from genome assembly GCF_978046115.1 of Saccoglossus kowalevskii. Classification (NCBI taxonomy): domain Eukaryota; kingdom Metazoa; phylum Hemichordata; class Enteropneusta; family Harrimaniidae; genus Saccoglossus; species Saccoglossus kowalevskii. The sequence goes on along the minus strand of NC_140650.1, from coordinate 8,924,752 downwards.
AGGTACCATGCAGCTATGCCCACCCACCTGGCAAGTAAGTCCCACTACACTCGTTGATCGAGGAGGTTCCTGCAGGGGGTGGGCTGGACTGGGGGCGGACCACAGGCGCAAACGCACTCTTCTGTTTCACAGCCGATATCATGTTGGCGGGTGAGAATGAGAAAATTCCTGGGGTGTGGTTGCTTTGATTGCTGGATGCAGGCGTAGTACAAGAGACACTTTGGGGCATAGACTGCGAGGAAGGGACAACTGTAGAGGTGGGACAGAAAACAGAAGAGTGCGTGTTGGTGTCAAATAAGAAAAACAAACGGTGCTTTTTTTTTTTTTCTACTGTAGAAATCCTTCAGACAACATTCGGCAAAAGAGAATTGAAATTTGGATATCAGGATTTTTCATAGTGTAGAGACATTGTGAAACCTGAAGAAAAAGAAAAATTCAGCTTTCTGATTGGCTGTCAGTTTCTTCTCCCTTAATCAATGTTGCCCGAGGATTCGTTCTCATCAAATCAAGAAGTTTAAAAAAGTGAAAACAACCCAGCAGTGACAAAAAAACAAAAAGCTAGAGGGCCTTGCAAAAGAAGCAATTATTTACACTTAGGTGGTTCGAAAAATGAAGTACTCACTTCACTCTATTCAGACTGCTGGGGGCAGCATTGATGATGAATAGATCATACCTAAACACATTTGGGTTAAAAAAAACTGGTGTTAGTCTGAATTGATAGGAACAGCGCCCTCTAGCAGAAGGTTAGAGAGAGTGGTACACAGAAAAGTTTTTCCTTGCAACTCTGGCTTAGCTTTGATTTTTATAAAATGTAGATACAAAAAATGCATAAATACTAAGTATTTATTCACATATTTATGCTATAAATAAAAAAAAAGCAAAAGTCTGCCAAATAACTTAGTCAGTAAGCTAAAAGCGCAAGAGACTGCTGATTTTTGTGAAATTATACTTCAATCGCTATGTGTTCTCGCTTGCAATTTTTATGCGGATGCTATTTATATTTTGTTTGTGCACAAGAATATATTTAAAAAAAAAAAAATATACATGTAGAAAACGTTGACAGGATTAGAGTATTGAGAGTATGAAAGTATAGCAAATTCCCTGTAGCATTGAAAAGCCAGCTGGAGAATCAAGATACCATTCTCCTCTTTTTTAATCCTGTTTTTTTTCTCAAAAGGGATTTCAAAGAAAAGTTTTTTGTTTGTTTTTCTTCTTCATTTTCTCATACAAATCTGTGGCAAGCATTATTAACTGAACAATCGCTGGTGCGAGTTTTCTAAATCCGTCCGCAGAGAGTAGGAAACAAAATTTTTTCTCTTGGCCTTAATGCTATATTGGGGCACTGTCCATTGTTCTAGAGCCCTCTTGATCTGCACAAATGTAAATACAATCAAAGGAGTTCTCCTTCTTTTCTAATTTGAAACAAACTCCTGACTTGAAGACATTAACTCGCCGATGCTGGCTGTTGTGCGACAAAACCATCACAAATAAAGCTGAGGGAACGGGGAATCAAAGTCAACAAAACAAATTTGCATACGAAAGACCACATAAGCTGATTAAGTTAGGTAGCTGCTTAAAGGACTGACGATACCCCCAACACAAGAGGGGGAGATAAAAGAGGGGAGAAAAACAAAGCCATGAAAAGATTGAAGGGGATTAAAACCCCCATAAAAAGAAAGTTGCACAAAAGGTAACAGCAAAATAAGTAATCGCAAAGAGAGGCAGTCATTCCTATGCACACAGTCATTACAACTGCTGAAACAATGGACTTGAAAAAAAACATGTCTTTAACATGTTTTGACACAGTTTGTGGTGGATACATTCAAGTTGGACTGACACATGATTCATTACGATTGGCTAGACAGTGAAGATCTCATGGAGGACACAACCTTGAATGCAATATTGACATGCAAATCATCAGAAACCACAAACTGATGTTGTTCTTAAACTACAGGTACCAAATATATAGTGACTTAAAATCTATAAAGTGCTTTCATTTCGTGAGAAAAAATTAAATAATTTTAACAATAAACAAATCAACACTAAGATGTCGTTATTAAGACAGGAATGCTCATAACATTTTGATTGGTAATGTCAACTTTTGTCACCATTCAAAAAATTAAACCTGTATAACCCTTTTAAATTTTTTTTTCTTGACATGTAGGAAAAGTAACATTAATTGTTGTACCAAATTTTTGGGTGGGAAAAATAAGGCAAATTTGAATTATGTACCTAGTTTGTTGTTACAGTTCAACTGAAGAATTCATAGTTCATCTTGGAACCGGGATAAATTAAAAAAAAATATATTGTCGAAATTTATGTAAATGATTACATTTAATATTCAAATTTTACTGGATATCAACACATTACATTACAAGCATGAACGCCTTAATGGATTTTTTTCCAAAAAATAAATTACTTTTTTGAGAGGAAGTACCAAAGTGTATACAGCCAGAAACCCATTTCCCATAATTCATTAGAAAAAACAATCAATGTCCTCACACATCAAGTTGAAACCAATTCAAGAAATCATTTGACACCTTAATTGCGTCAGTACTGAGCAACAATCAGTTCAACAGAATTGTGTGAATACTGTAAACTAATTAATTTTCGCTGCTATAAATTGTCGCAATTTCAGGAATTTATGGCGTTTGTGCAGACGAAATTTTGTGAAAGTCGTACTTCATGTCATGGACAACAGATAAATTTTCACTGCTACAGAATTTCATGATTTTCACTGAATATCTGTCTCTTGTGAAGACAAAATAGTTTATAGTATATTACAAAGAGAGGACGAAGATATTGATGTTTTTTTTTTTTTCAAATATTGTATATTTTTTGTTGAATGTTTCAATTGACAGATTAATTTTTTTCAATGAAAAATCCAATTACTCAAATAGTAAAAATACTAAATTATTTTCTGTGTTAATAGGCTTACTGTTTGTATGAAAATAATTTGTGTTATTTTAAAAAAACAAAACAAAAACAGAAATACGTTTGTTACGGGATAAGATCTTGTCTGTGAAATACTATGCATCTCAAAATCGATTGCTTATAATGGTCCCCGCAAGGGGAAGATTAATTTTGACATTGACGCATACGCTTTCTGAGATAGAACAGATCAACTGCTCAACTTCTTCATCAACCATGCTGAAATAACTGTCATACAAGAGAGACGGGGCAAGGAACGGAGCATGACATGCCACTAGATGAATACAGAAATCCATTGTATGTTTATCCGTATCCTGAGACCTGTCGTTAAAACCAGATTATTGCACGAATCTCGAGCATTATTATAGATATTAGTCACTTCGCCATAGATCACGGCGATGGCGAGCAGGTGTCAGATACAATCCGCTGGACAAGACAAATTCACAAATTATGAGATAATCTAAGCCCGTTTTAATGCGCAACACCAAACTTTCGACAAATTTGTGCGCAGCGTCCATACCGAGTAAGGGTGATCTAAGCCGATTTGAGTTCGCAAGTTTACACACAAAAATCAAAGATTGTGACCAGTATAATTAATCACAAGTTTCATTGAGAAAGCAATTACGGCCGAATGTTATGTTTTATAATAAATGACAACAAATGTATAAATCTTGGCCAATTCATCGGGAACTTTGAACTTAGATAATAAATATTACTGGGTGTCACCACCTTGTTCTGTGGAACATCCCCATCTAACTCAGTCAAATTACATTTTCAGACAATTTCACATTATATATAAATTCAGGCAAAAACAACAGTTTTCTTTTTCTTTCGGTCTTTAACTTAATATTTATTAATTAACAAGTTAATAAAATTAATAAAATCCGAAATAAGTAATCTGAAAATCCAGTAATGATGTCAAGAATTGTAACTAGTGTGAATTGTTTGCAGTAACTTAAGGAGTCTGTTGAAAACTACTGAAATCTAGGGAGTACACTAGTTTTGTCTACAGTCTAATTACCGCTTGTCTATGGTAACAATTTAACTATCTCATTTTTGACAAATCAACTTGACTGAAGCAGAACGAAAACCGAAAAGACGTCACTGCTGATGCCTTAAGTACGACGAGACTTGGAAGCGTGTAACCCCCCTGTGTCCCCTTGACAGGTCTCCTTTCAACTCTTGTAGTAATATGAAGTGGCACTTCAATTGACTAGGATATTCCAATTGACCAAGATAATTGGTATTTCACCCATGTTCCGACACATAGAGGCAAATCATTTGAACTAACCACTGGCCCCAGATGGAAGTTTGTCACAAATATTACCAATTCTGGAATTCATGGGAATTCAGGCGAAAAGAACTTCTGAACATCGTGGTTATTTTGCTGCCTATTTGTTGTTTTCGGAGCGGCTCTAACATTTAATTAGTCTCAGGGGTTTTTACTATAGTGGAAAATAACCCTCTACGCTACTACATCTCAATACTCGACAAGACGAATTTGATCGCATTTTTCTTTACTTCTTTTACAATTAGTTAAAAATTTCAACTGAAATCGAATAGCAACTCTAGCAGATAAACCTACAAAAAAAAAAACACCTTTCGGAATAAAAACTTCAATTTACGAGGTAACTTTAAGACTTATGAGGAAGAGTTGGGTTAATCTTAGGTTTATACGAGGATTTCATTCTGTTTAGAGTTCTAGAAAAGAAAACTTGATGGAATTATTCATGGAGCAAAGTTGAGCGCTGCTTCAGGCATGTAATCCTATCAAATCTCGGATAACTCCAATTTCTATTACAGCAGTATTTTGTAGGGATTAGGAGGGAACAAATTTTGTCTGACATTTAACAGGGAACGATTTATCATTCACTTCTCGGGTTGGACTGCCCCCATGGCGTTGCCGTCCGGGCGATGATGGGCTCTGCTGTTTGCTTATACTCCCTAAACAACAGTTAACACGATGGTATCGCCATGGAAGCAGAGAACATGGATTAGAGCAAAGAGAGACAATACTATGATTAGAGGATCGTAACCAGACAACATCTACCTAGAATTGTTAAAATACAACCTTAATATGTCCCAGTGGTCACTATGGCTCGGAATCTAGGAGTTATATCACAATTTCGAATAAGGTTGATTTGTTGTTATCAGTCCCTTGACAACCAACCTTGTTTTTTTTCCAAGCTTTGTTTTTACTTTTTATTCCGCCACTAAAACTAATTCTTCTTGGAGATGGGAATCAAACTGAGGCTAAGAAATCTTTTTTTCTCATCCAGGAGGTTAAACATCTGACTTTTTTTCATTCGTTGTGACAACGAGAGATACCAGAATTGATTAAAATTTAAGTATTAACTACAATCACCTAACTACCTCTATGGTTAATCTTTACCAATGTGTTAATTAGCATCTAATTCAAGTAATTGCAGAATAACTTCATTAAATTTCTCTATAACGAGATATATCGCTTGCACTCTGCCAAAATCAATAGCTACATTACTCCTTGTTGGGTAGAAGATAAAAGATACAATTCCTTGTGGTGGAACAATTTGGCCATTACTGATACCCAATGGTCAATTTAAAAAAAAACATCTCTGGAGAACACACATTAAAAGTTTTAGCCGACCCACATTGAATGTATATAAGCACTGCTCTAAAGGCAGCCATCTTGAGTGCAAAGCATCATGGGTAGTCATGGATGTTCACACTTTCACACTTGAAAAAAAAGCATTTGTGACAAAGTTGATAATCAGGAGAATAAAAAAATTGAGAAAGAATCTAGAAACCGAAAATAAAACTTTAAAAAAAAAATATTGCATAAAAGCGTAAATAAGATGGCTGGCTAGCTGACTCGTTTACTCAAATTGAAAATCACAATTTTCAGTACTAGTGCTAAATTTTTGCAATATGAGACAAGTTCTTGAAAACAACAGACTGATAATGTTGAATGAATCATCTTAACAATAACCAACATTCGTATGAATCACAAGACAACAGAAGCGGGAAAAAATGAAACTGTAGCAATTTTGATAAAATACATATTTTTTTCTGACTATAACAATCAGAAACATTTCTAATGTCAACATTTTGAAAATCCACTCCAGTTTTTTTTTATAATCATACTTAGCTTTCAGAAAATATGTTTTCATGTGTTTCACAAAAAATCATAAAAAAAAAAAGTGTGCTTACTTGAACTTCCATTAAGAAAACTTGGTGATGACGGCACTGCCATCGACGACAGCGAGCTTCCATTGCCGTAACCATTGACTGAGCTAGTAGGATACGAACTACCATTACTGTGTGGTGTTGAAACACCTGATGAATACCCTCGCGGTGACATGCTGTTGCTTTGAACTCGGGAAAAGCCTGCCAATAGAAGCCGAGAAGCGTTCGAATCAATATACGCAATTTGTAACAAAACACAACGTTCTGATGAACTTGATACAATATTTGTTTTTATGCATTATCCAAACAGCATTTTTATATTACAATACTTGGTTCACTGCAAGTGTGAAATCTGTTTAAATGTTCGAAAATTAGCGATTATGATTAAAATCCACCCAAAATTAAAGTTTTCACTGAAAGTCTGACTGTTTAGAAACGACAAGCAATGAGAACCATACACATAAATAAACAAACAAAAGTAATTTAGAGAGATGATATCAGAGACAGAATTAGTCTTTTTAGTGAAAAAAAAACAAACAAAACAAAATAAAAGTTACACTATTAGTAGGTTGTATCTCACAACTATTGCAATATGAATTAAATACAAATTAAAAAGACTTTTTAATTTGTTTAATTAAATTATTAAATACAATTAAAATTCAAAAAATAAAATAAAATAATATTAATTATTTTACTATAGATGCAACATTGTGTGATACAGTATTAGTGCTTTCATTATTTTAGTCGCTTTTCTAAAACTAAACAAAATGGCAAGCCAAAGTGAGCAGTGGGCTGGTATCGTATACTTCATGCAAGAACTAAACTCGTAAACAAAAATAAAACAAATACATTCAATAATTTAATGCCAAAATTTATATATTAAAATTTTTGTTGTTGAAAGGATTTTATATCTGGAAGTGATAAAATACACAATCACAGTAGATTCCACAACACGCATAATTCTGGACGAGGACGACACACTGGAACAAAATAAAAGCATACATCCAGGGTAAATCAATTCCCAAGAATATATGATTTATAAAGAACAATTTATGTTGATTTTAAATCTTTTTTCAATGTGTTTGTTTGTTTGTTTCTTGCACTACTGATGTTTTCTTATCTCTTTTTTTTTTTATTATCATTTGGTAGGAGCATCACAGTCATGGAATGTATCCCAGCATGCCATGCTCACCTGACTGGCCGCCACTACCGCTATTATCTGGCACACTGACAGCTAATTGGCTGTTGAATGAATTCATACCCATCATGCTGCCTGTATTGTTTAAGGCTGGTGAACGAGGAGCGGTGAGTGCGGGCAGTTGATTACGTGGCATACTGTACAGCGCTTCAGCGAGGTCTGCAGCACGTTTTAAGATGATTTCCTGAAAATGAGACATTAAAGTCGGATTAAAACATCCATAAGAAAAATGTTAACAACACTGTCGACGGATACACCTGCAATGGTCTTACTTTACTGCATAGATAAGTAAAAGTGTTATTTGTTTTAATGGATCTGGCTTTCTGTTACAACGCTAATCCGTCCAAATATTCCACAGATAAAACATCAACATTTAGATAATGATCCTCCACCACCAACATAAAAATAAAATACAAAATAAAGTACCCCTCTTAAAAATCAAACCAATTAGTATTAGGAGGTGCACCACAAAGATTACAGAATACTAACTTTTTTTACACAAATGCGACAATTCCGTTCCCTATGGCAACACATATTATTGTAGTGTCCCACAAATCATGTGAGTAAGCTTCCACAAAAAACTTACAAGCTTACTACAAATAAGTCCTTGCAAGTAAGATACCTCTTGACGTGTTCCACATGGATCTTAATAAGGAGCAGAAATGCATAATCTAACTGTGAAATTTACATTGTGTTCATATACTCTGTCGTTAAAGCCAATCATATTTTTTTATCCAGAAACATGTTAATAGTGGAAGCCTCAACCTTGACAAAAATTTGTTGCTATGCCGATCATCAACAATATTGTCAATATCTCATGTACAGTACAGTACAAAAACAAAGTTATGGTACAAGTTTTTTTTTTTTTTTTAAAGTTTAAGCCAAAACAAAATGCAATGTCCACACATTGAGATAGCAGGATATTTAATCTATCAAAATGGACAAGAGGCAAGACTGGATTTATTTCTATGCTAAGAATCCAAACACATTCAAGATGTTCATTATCGTAATCATAGAAACGTTGTTTGAGTCTCAGAGGGATTGGATTTTATGAAGGTATGGATATATCACCCCCCGTAATTTCACAAACTGACTTGCCAGGGGTCAAATGTCAATAATACGTCTTCATTGTCACCTGCATTTGTTGACAAGCAAATCTATTCCCTACTATATCCACTATCTGTACTTTGTACTAAATTATTCATCTGTGACAGCATCAATCAATGCTTGGTTACACTTAGCAACCATTTGTATGTTTAATTTTTTAACCAATTCAAAAGGTGGTTCAAAGCAATTTCTCATCCAACACGCAATTTCTCAATTCTAAAATTGTTCACACACGTTTAAGAGAAGCACTTGAGATGTGTAAGTTTGGCTTATCTGTTTCAATTCAACTGTGGTAACGAGTTGAAGCAGTGTTAACAATTTGATTCTCAAATCAATCAAAAATAAAAGTTGTCATTTTTTGTGATATTTTGATTTTGAACATATTACAGGAAAAAATTAAACTTCTCACGCAAAGTTTACTGTGTAGAATAAATTTGATTGGTCAAAAATAACCATGTGATACAAATTAACATGCTATAAATAATGATGTAGGCCACCTGACTTTATCATACTTCAATGCAATGTATTGTTAGAATTCATCAACAGCATCAACTTCATCATATTAAAAATCCCCTAAAAAGAGTACCGGTATGGTTTCAACCAATTACAGCAAAGTTTGGGTGTAACCATTACTTTAAGGGGGTGTTAGAGATTACCCATGAACCCACCTTGGGTAGTCTTTCTGGATCGCCGGGATGTCTGGGTACTAGTTTACTAAGCCTTTGGAACCCGTAGTCTATCGTTGGCTCTGTCAGCGAGGTGTACACGAATCTTCCTGGCGCTCCTTTACAAAACTGTTTCGATTTGTAGGATAGCGTAACTTCCACTACGCCGGGGATGTGTCTTGGTGGTGTCTGAACTCGGATTGCATGTGAAGTAATCAACTGTGAAAAAACCCCCAAAAAACCATGATTTAGTTTATAATTTAAAGAAAACTTACTTTCATAAGAATATGTTAATTGTATAGCATTGGTCTAAAGCCACAGCAAATAACATCAGATCCTGAAATGCCAATTTTTATTGAGAAATCAGATAACAAAATTCTGATGTTCAGGACTCTAATCGTAGAATCGCATAAAATCTCACCTCGCTCCACACTATCATTGTCCCGAATACTACTTGTAAGCCGTCAAAGAAATTGTCTCCAATAATAATGACTGTAGAACCGCCAGTCGTCCATCCCTCACTCGGACTGATCGCTTTAATGCAGGGAGTAGCTGCAGGTACAAAACACAAATAACCTACAATACATTATTGTTGAAGGGAGAAAAAAAAGCAAAAAGTGGTATAAAATATAATAAAACAGGGTGAAAAGGATGGGATCTTTTTTAAATTGTTTTTCATACATTAAAAACATTTCAAAGCAATCAGCTAAAAATGGAAATGTTTTCTATCTCTATTTTCAAGCTTTACATTTGATTTCTATTTTTCACAGACGTGTAAACCTTAGTATTTCTAGATCAGTTTTGATCTGATAAAATCTCAGCTCTTGTCAAAAATAGTGTTTTTAGGACTTTGACAGTGATCAGTTCTGCTGAGAAGTCCGAGAACTCAACACACTCACAGACAGGAATATGAATAATGAATATTTATTATTTAATCAATTTATTTATTTTGAAGTGTAAAACTTGATTCATTTAATTGTGTATCGGGGTATAGATGTCTCTTTTTAATTATTTCTCTTTTTAATTATTTATTCATTTGATTATTTAATCATGTGGATCATGAAATTCAGAATATCCGTTTCATCTGAGCGCTGAAACATGATTGTCGTCAAAAACAATCTGGGCTGGATGAAATATTGAACAGCAGTGAGAAAGATTCCTCCACTATGAAGAATAATGACTAACAGGAAAAGCCCGATCGGTGATGATTTAACAGAAACTAACAATTCAAACATGCGCTAGTAACAGGAAATGCGGGGATTTACGAATGAAGCGAAGAATGCAAAGTGATTCATTGGCATTATGCTACGTTCTGACTTGTGCATGATATTGTCACTGATACGTATATTTCAACAGTCACATTAATTCAGAATAAAACAAGGACGGCAAGGAACATTGAAAATACATGGAAAAGGCAGCCCATCAATTAAATTCAGTTTTTCGTTTTTATTCACCTCAAAATAAAATCACCATTTGTAAATTTCACTGTAAGACACGTAGTTATGATTATGATTAAAAGTTAATAAATTATATTATTATCATTAATTTAAAATAAAACGAAGAGTCATCTGCACCAATTTTTTTTTTTTTTATTTTGCTAGAAAATATGGTGCATCAGGTATAAGTATGTTTTGAGGTCAGTCATAAATCTATGAGGAAGCGGGTCAAAAGGCTATCACTTCGGCAGATCTTAAGTGGAGAATTAATAATTTTACTGTACACAAAATGTTAGCTTGATCATCATCATCATCGTAAGGCAATTTCCAAATAAGATTTATGGGGACGAAAAAAAAAAAAATTTTTGGCATTCAGCAGAATATCGTTGAAACTCTGACGAACCGAGTGTCACAAAGATTGGTCACATTTCAGTGCTCAACCACGTCATGCACTACTAGCGATGACTCTTCGTCAATTTCTACAAATTTCCGGCATGGTTGAGAGAATTCCACCTGCTAAAATTCTGTAATATCTTTACTTTTGATCATTGCTAAAGTACTGTATATAGGTGTTGCATTTCTCAGCAATATTCACGTCATATAGCACACTGGATGGTTTCACCTGCTGCATCAATATTGTCATTTTATGTTTAAGTTGGATTAGGAAAATACACCTGCTACCTAGTGCATTATATATCTTATTTTTTACAGACTGCACATTCAGAGACAAAATTCCGAGACACAAAAATTACAACAACAAAATCATTTTATGTTAATTTTTTTTTTTTTTTTTTTACCATTATCTTCTGATTAAATTTGAGAGATAATATGTTGGAATAAAATGCCACCAAAATGGATTTCATGTATCAATTGCTTTAATTTTATTATTTTATTGATACTACCTTTCGCACGTGACCCAAATTTGATGCAACACTTCCCTTAACGATGTGTGGCATGTCATTTGCCCTCTGACCTTAGAGAGTAACTATACATTTACTTATAACAAGATATTCACAATTTTAAGCATTTTTTCTGTATTTTATTTACATATAAAGTATAGCAACGTTTCTCATGTATTCACCCAATCGGTAGTACCCATTAGTCAAACAGTTCAATTTAAGCGTACTGATTTTTTTTTTCTGCGTTCTTATCTTTGAATTAAAAGTTAAAACAGTCAAATGGGATAAAATTTCTCATCTCATAGCATCAGATTTGATGACGTTTCCGTTGAATTACAGTAACCAAATTGAAGCACTGATTACTCTACTCATCTAACCCAGGGGTTATCTTGGATTTCTTAACTAAACTGCATTGGGTGATAAGCAAGACGTATCTGATAAGTATACTACACTCGCCTCGATTAGCCTTTCTCACACATCTCCCCCCTCTATCAGTTTGACTTACAATTAAGACTGGTTTACATTATTTTAGAGACTCTAAACCGATAAGACTAATCTCATCCATTTTCTCACAATTTTTTAACAAACACACAAAGTAAATCTCAATGTTGTATTTTTAGAATTTAAAAATTATAAAGGCAGCCATATTAAATATTCTATATTTCACAGTTCTATGTTAAATATATTGTTGCCAAGGCAACACAGTTGAGCTTTGAACTTTTGACTATCCCATGGTACTGCTATTATATCCGAGGGTATTCCAGAGGTGGAGTGGTTAATACTTCTGGGAAAATTGTGGGAAAGGAGGAATACATACATGCATTACTTTTCTGTATTCCATAATATTATTTTGAGCAAATTCTTCTGTTATTTCTAAAACTTTTGAATGCCAACGTCAATATTTGTGCTTTTCACAAAATAAACAGGCATCATTTTTTCTATATTTTTTTCAAAACTTTTCATCAAGACTTGTAGTCCCATTTTTTGATTGGTTAAATATTGCACCTCAACCAATCAGAAAGCTGATTGCTATTATTCCATCCAATGAGGCAATAGTATTTCAGTATCTTACCTCCTTCAGATGGGTCCAACCGTCTGGCTCTTCTACCATGTTTTGAGTTGTTGTGTACAAACATGTTATCGGACACGGCAAGGACATGGCCATCAACATTTGGAGTCGTTGATATGACAACCTGTAAGAATAATCAAGACATTTTTTTTTATTTCTACTTGTCTATCATTTTTAAGAAAAAAAAAATATAATTTGTTGATCTGTCATGAGTCGACAGACAGTCACGAATCAAATCACAATAATTTTATTTTAGGTCTTGATGGTTTAATGAGAATTTTGTGGTGGGGGAAAATGACAGGTTGTTCACCAAGAGAGTCGACCTTTCACCTTCGAAATGAGCAAAAGTCTCGTCTCTATAAGTCTCGTCTTTGACTAATCTACTTTTTTCTTCTGGAGGTGATTTTGTTGTTAATTCAGTCTGCCGAGAATTCCCGTCCTCCGTTGCCAAATTCAGCAACTCAGCTGGGATCCACGAAAGAAAAACCCAATTGTCATGTGACCAGACTTAGCCATTCCGCTCACTGTTGCAATTCCGTCAATTTTGATGATTTTGGTCAGCCGACATACGAAGGTTAAAAGCAGAGGTCAGATGCTGACACCAGAGGTCACCAACAACATATTCAAATTAGCGGAGTCGGTCTCTAAAGAAATCGACTGTCTTTAAAATGCAAAAAGAAGGAGATAACCATGTTGACAGGATACTTGTAAAACAGATAGAGAAGGATCTCCAAGGATCACTTCGGGGCATGTGATTTTTTGCAGTGAAATATCATGAAAGCGGGATCGACATAATGCCATTGGCAGAGTCTGAGTAGTCCCAAGGCATCCAGTTCAAATAGGTTGGCTATATGTTTCATGCATGACCCCTACCATAACTAAGTACATCTAGTTATTCGAAATATAAAAAAAAAAGTATACACACACAATTTTAAATTAAACTGACAATTTTAAAAATCATTACAACACTTTTCAAACCTATACAAAATAATTATAAAAATAATTACACGAAACACATATTTATAAAAAAAAAAATTTAAAAATCCACATCTAACATATATCCAGAAAAAAAAAAGATGTTTATTATATCCTTTTTCTTGTCAGGCTCCAGGACCAATTATTTCATTTTTTTTCGTGATCAAGGTCTTGACTTTTTACCTGAAATCTTCGCATATCCTTGGGGTTGCCAGCGTTCCGAAGACAGTTCTGGTTACATTTCATAAAGTGCTTCAAGAAAAACCTGAAAAATATTGAGTAAAAAAAATAACTGATCAAATTACCTGAAATCTTCGCATATCCCTGGGGTTGCCGGCATTCTTGAGGCAGTTCTGGTTACATTTCAAGAATAACTTCAAGAAAAACCTGTAAACAGGAGTAAGATTGAAACTTGACGATCTGAGCGAGTGATCCAGTTATATCCAGTTGATATCCAGTTGCATCTAGTTATATTCAGCTATATCCAGTTACATTTAGTTACATCTAGTTATATTTAGTTACATCTAGTTTTATTTAGTTATAGCCAGTTACATCTAGTTATATTCAGTCATAACAAAAATCTAATCTTTAATTAGTAGTATTAGTTTCAACCCTAAGTAAAGGATCTCAATGTAAAATATTCCTTTATCTTTATCATCATTATTATCATTATCATTATTTGAATCATGTGAATGATTATTAAGTTTCTTTTTTATTAAAATCAAATATCTTAACCTACCATTAATATTAGCATTAGTAAATGATTTTAATCACTACAATATTTTCAAGAGAGAAAATGCATTAAAAAAACTTATCCATTTTGCTGAAGGTGTTTATAAGACTTGGAATCATTAAAAGAAGAACTAGAGGCTTTGTAAGTCAGAGAGCAGGGCAAATCAATGGTCCCTCCTTATCAGGTTCTATAATACCCCCTCCCCCACTGGCTGTTAAATGAACCATACCTAAATCAACGTTTGACATCTCTTTCCAAATATCAACACAAGAGGGAGCCCTATACTCAGAGAGGATGGGTCACAACATCAACAAGATGATTTCTCTACTGATGGCTTCCCATTGGCAAATTTACTACTCAATTTTAATATAATGACATAAAATCATGAAAATCAGTCAACCACAGGAAATAACTAATAATGTTAATTAAAGACTGTTTATCAGCGTGCACGATCATTGTCTCTCGGTATATTGATTATTCATAAGGCACAAATCGTATATCTTCTTTCTGCTTAGCGTCATCCTTCTTTTCCACCAGGCAGTAATGATGGTATTCCCCCAAGAATTCAAAATCATATCGAATTTTTAATATCGTTCAAAAGTCAACATCTAACCGCTCATTTCATTACAAGCGCACATTACTCATTTAACTGTGTTTTCGGTAGATTTGTTTCCGTCGGCACCGTTCAGACTGACACTTTGCGTTGCTGCAAAGTGAGTACATTTCGGCTATCTGTGGTGTGTACTACTACCACTATTACTGGCGCATTCTATCATCTGTGTCTCATAGACCGTGTTTGATCAGCTGAGCTACAGAAATTTATTGATAGCAAAAGTTTTCAAACGTGATAAAACCAAATTCAGCCGAATCGTGGCAAATTTTCAAAGCGAATATAGTTTAATTTTCTTCAGCAACTTAATTTTATTTATCAGGACACTGAAAAATTGGGCTATGTATGATATAAATTACAAAAATTGGGTGCTGTGTACTTTTTATAATTTTTTCAAATCCAAACAATTATGCATTTTATTTTATCTTGAATAAAACATTTTAGTCAGTTTTTCACTAAAAATTTACTATGCAAAAATTTGATGATGAATGTTGTCTAGAGCGCAGCCTCAAATTAAATTCCTTTTCTTAAAAATTCATAAAACTTTATGATGTTCATTTATGGTGTGTATGTTTGCTTTGCTTCAAATGAAACTGTACTTCTTTCGAAATCCATTCAAAACCAATTATTTTAGTTCTGAATAACCAATTTCAATGGTTGTCTATTTTCATTAATATCATTAATTTCAGAATCGTGCAGACAATATTTCAGCCATCTTGAAAAAAAATTGAATATTATTTTTATTATTTATTTTTATCTTACTTTACATTGTTAATTTTACAACAGAAACAATAAATTGCTGGAAAAATGTCTAAAAAATATGCTTGATAAGGAATTTAATATTTGGCCAAAATAAAAGCGAAAAAAGTTCACATTTTACTGCCTAATTAAACTCTACACAGAAAGCGTTACGAAACAGTGTACTGAACAAAAAGGTTCAAAACAACACTCAAAGAAATTAAAATTTAATTAAAACACAGGTATAGAGACTTTTATGAATCATTCTAATTCATGTTTTCATTATCGCTTCCATCACCTCTTTGCCTCATTTTAAATTTTAATGAATTTTTGGGTAAGAATACAAAATGGCTGCTGTGTTGCTATGGGCATTTCATGCAAGTGAAAGATTAACAAAAAAATTAAATTCAGTATTTAAAATATATCTTTCTTGTGATGATTTTTTTAAAGAAAATTATTATTAGTCACTTGTATACATTTGGGATGAAATATTAACACGGTTATGGTTGCTAAGTACTGTTTTATTACGGCGTTGAAAATCTGCATGTATTTGCATTGGTTTGAGATTAGGACCTGATCAAGACAAGTTAACGAAATTACAACTGTCTTTGATAAATGGACATACGAGAACAACGAGCAAATAAAAGCCAGAGTAATTTAGCGTCTACATTCACAGTTGGGGAAAAATGGGGCTGAGGAACTGAGTTGGCATGTGAAGAGAGGAAACAAATTCACCCTTCATTGCGGCTGACGCGGTCGCTGATGTGTGACTCTACAAGCTCAATCATAATGCAAAAATTAAAATGAAATGGTAATTCAGTGGCCATCTATTTTAGTAGTGCATGATAGAAGGCATGCTGAAAGGCTGCTAGTTGACAGGCTGAGTAACAACCCTTTCACGTCAACCGTCTTGCTGGCATTGTCCGCTGTTATCGTGTGGCGAACATATCTTTTTCTTGCCTCACAGAATCTAACGCAAATACCCAAGAGTCCATAGCACACGCCAGGGTTGACTGGTCTTTGTTTGGAAGGATCATAATTATTCTGATATCTCTTGTTTTACGTTGGATTTGACCAGAGGGAATTGTAGGAAAAAATGAAATATCTCTAGGGGGCCTACTAACCGTCATAACCTATGAAATGATGTATATTTCACTTATAAGCAAGAATATTATGATCGAGATTGGTGCTAAGACTTGACTCTTGTCCCAGGGATAATTCTCCGACAACTCACGGCATATCCCAATGCATGATGGTTCTTAGGAACTACAGGTCATCTTACTATATGGTCACAGGGGCCCAATAATCAACTTTTTTCTCCGTCTATTTATTTTTTACAATGGTCTGTTCATTCATGATATATTTAAAATATTTATTGCATCTGGAAAACAAAAGTTCGTCCATGTCCCCAACCCTCTCCTCACCACAATCCCCATAGAAACATTCCAAAGCATCTTTTTTTCCCTCTCACAAATTTATCATCAATTAATATTTTCAATGTGTTTTTCTAATTGAGTCAAACGTTATATTAAAAATTTAAAAAAAACTTTTCCTGAATTTTATAATTTTTAAGGATACATAAAGAAAAAAAAAATTACAATGAAAATATTTTTCAGCAAATTATAATGAATTATTATCAAAACAAAATATCAGAATCATAAATATGTATGTTCTGACAAAGCATTTTCATAAATATTGCAATAATACAAACACAAAGCGGTTTAGTTAAACAAGAAAATAAAGTACCAATGTTCGACTACATGATGTTAAATTTCATAAATACATTTCAAATCACCAGGCAAAGCCGATCATTAAACCGCTTTGAAAAACTCCTAAAATTAAAAAAAGCTCGTGTTGAATGGAGTCAATTATTGGATTAAACCAAGATATAAGCAGAACTCATAAAGTACGAAGAATGGTACAAGCATGAATGCAAAAATGATTTTAGAGTAAAGCTACTAAATACGGATTTTGCATCCAATCCTCTTACAGGGGGAATGTGATTGTCTGGCAAGTGTGTTGATCTGTCCTTACATTGTGTGGCTACTGTGTGCACTCGTAATTTGATTTTATTTTTACATCACAGAGAATAGTCCCACACTTGAGTTGTGAATCAACGAAAGGGAGAGCATGAGGTTGCAAGGCCAGAGGGCTAGAACTAAGCAGACGAATGAGGGGAAGCGAGAGATAGTGACAGGAGAGAGAGAGGGGGGTGACGATCGGCAATGTGGTGGCATATGGCAAAGCGAAATGATGCCTGGTCGCTAATAGAATAATGGAGGAAAATGAAAAATTGAAGTTGAAACGTGAAGTGACATTTGGTTTAGAAGTGAAAAGGGGAAGATGGGACACTACATTAGTGCGGCTGCTTAATTATTAACTACCAATCATTATATTCATAATAGTATCTGCCGAAATACGTGCGCCAATTTCACTTTTAATAAAGACTGCATAAATATGTCGGAGCTGAAGTCTTTATATTTCCCTCCCCTTTCCATTACGCAGTAGAACTCATCTACGGGCTAATTACGTTTGATGATATTAATTATTAAACAATATTAATGGTATTTGGTGAAAAAGATAAGTCATGCTTTGAATTTTTTATGACACACGGGTAAGAGTTTTAGAAATATTATTTCTGGTGTCAATGACAAAAGCATCGTCGTGACGACAACAGCAGAGTGATGGTTATTACACTCTGTGTACTATGAAATCAATTGCCTGGTTAATCATACCGGGTACTCACCTTATTTTATTTCACAACATCAATGAACGCAATTTAGAATTCTCAATTTGTAGGTACATTGATAAATTAACGAGTTCGCAACAACATATCATTTAATATACGCTCCGATCAAATCACTATAGAAAAATACATTTAATCTTTTAGTGGGGGGGGGGTTCATATACGTTTTTATTGTCCTGTTTTAAAAGTGAAGGCACTTTTAGTATCTAGCAGATAAAAAAATCGAATAGAGAAATTGAAATCGAATTGCTGAATCAAATCGTAAGGAAGCTTGTTTGTACTTTAACAATATACTCAGGAAGTGAGATGTTTCCTGTATTGGGCAAATATCTCATTTTTTTCTTATCAGTCGTACATGGTAATTTACGACGCATCTTTTGTAGTAAGTGAGTACATCATCAATGCTAGCATTTAATATCATGTTTTTATTATGATACTCAAAATCCATGCGTACTCAAAGATGGAGCGAGTAGCGATAAGATGGGGATTAAATGAGGGTGGTAAATTTCATGTTTTGGGCGTTTATCACTATTTGTGTAATGTTTCAGATATAGAATGCATGCTATCACCATTCAAGAGCTTGCATTTCATAATTTTGCCGTTATCATCTGCAGCCATTAATGTAACTTGTTATAAAATCAATGTTAAAGGTTGCTTTTCCATTATGATCAAACCACTGAGAAAAACATCCACCCGGGAGATTTTTCGAAACGAGTTTGCCTATTCTGAACTTAGTGCCACATTACGACAGCCAAACAATGGAGTACCTCGTGATGAATATTGACGGTATAGAGTGTAAGCATAATCTTTTAATTTCAGACACGATAAAACTTTAATTTTCCATGAGGAAAAATCCGATTTAACATAAAAGAAAGAAAGCGAGCCATGTACACCATACAGTGTGGTGATATTTCCAAAGCTGCTTAAAATCAAACATAAACAAAATTGGAAAATAAACCAGGAGCTTATGAAATCAATGGGATAAAAAAAGCTTGGCTACATTAAGCCCTTCTTAGTACAAAGCAATCGATTGACTGAAATACCACTTAGAGAAACTTTCACACCTGAACACCACTTTACTAAGGCAATGAAATCCCCGAGAAAAAATAACTTTGATACGCGACTCGTGACACTGGCACAATACTGTATTAGCTACACTCTACGCTGGACAAATACAGATTTAAATAAGATCTGCAAAATATTTTGACCTTTTGGGTCTTTTATGAAGTGGAAAACTAGATCCAATGACGAGAAATCAAAAGCTGTATGGAGTTTAATTCACCTGGTTCTTTGTAAGCCGTGAATTCAGTGCTGTAGCTTTTTCTCTCGCTCAATTCAAAAGACGCGGCTTCCCGTCCTGGGAATTCTTAACTATGCGAACTGCTAAAGAAAGTTAATTGCATTTTTTTCCTCCAAAAAAATTAGAATTATTTCCAAACAAATGCCTACAGAATTTAATGGTAAGTTATCCAAACCTGTTGTAGTTGGTCAGACTGCCATTTACAAGGAAAATGTTGATTGGTTAAATCCTTGAGGGCAAACAAATTGTTTGTTCCTGGATCATTATAGTTTTATTTACCAATAAAAAATAAAAGTTTTTTTTTTTTTCATTTCATTTATAGAATGAAACAAGCTTTGAAAACAAATACAGTATTTTAATTTATGTACTTCAGGGCAGAAAAAAAAATGTCAAGGAATTAAAACACTCACAAAAAAAAAGTGTTTGCTTTTCCTCAGGTTTCCCGCTTCACCCAAATTGACATCGCAAATGGAGAAATCACTTCAAAGTTCTGCCTGTTGCCTAGCAACATTTTGAGAAAGGTATTTGCATTTTTGTTTAAATGTTTATCTTTACTGAGAAGCAGCGGGGGTACTCCTTGAGTCAACATTTTTAAAAGGTAGTCAGTTTGTCAGAGGTGAATAGAAAACAAATTGAGATAACTCATGGAATAGATATTTTCCCTCGCATCTCTTATCATTTCTCCTTGTCGCCGTTTTTAATGTTTGTCTATTGGTTTTTTGCCCCCTTCACCATGAAATCAACTATCCATGTAGAAGACAAAAGTCCAATAGTGCCTTCAATTGAGACCTTAAGACGACAATGTTTGCACGTAAACAATGAATTAAGCCGTAAACTAAAAATATTCTGGTGAAAACGCACGAGCGTCCTCAGTTACCCACGTAGACAAAGACCAAAGAGTAAAGATATCAGAAAGTGACAAAAAAAGAACACAGTCGACCAGAGTGAGTACATTTACATGCTTTCAGCCAAGATCAACAAACTGAGGTAAAATAGCATACCAAGGCTGATGCAGAATAACAGACTTTTTATGTTTTGCCAGACAAAATACAACACTGGATTTATTCCTGTATTTGTAGGGACATTTAGACTGGATAAACATATACCTAATTGCTCGGTAAAAAAACAAAAAATAAACCTGTGACCAAAAAAAAGATACTGTCAATCAAGCCACCTGGGTCACAACCTCTGAAGCTGCTGCGTATACTTAACATGCAGTTATGCATCCAAACCTCCGCTGTAACTCTCCTACCAGCATTTGGCAACGAATTGACTTCGTTCACGACTATCAACAATGCCGCTTATTTTCAAAATGTGGCAAAGTTCTCAACGGGTGAATGACAATTTACTGTTAGCAGTTTCAATTTTCATGACAAGTTCACCGTGTCGAGAAATCTATAAACCGAAGAAATCAAAGTCTGTTGTCTGCCAAATGCACTTATGTTGTAAGGCGGTTATTGGAACGCTGTCTTCAGAATGTATGTTATTTTGGAAATGGCGTAAATTGCTTTTAACTGATGAAAGAACGCTGTCTTGATGTATGCAAAATGTGTAAAGTTTCTGAGAATTTTTCAACTTGTTTTTTTGACTAGAAGGAAATAAAAAAAAAAAAAATAAAATTGTCATGCAGTATCCAGCGGCAAAGGTTAGAACCGAGCCGTACAGACAAATGCTACGAGCAAACAGCGGCAAGTATAAAGTATTCATACAAACTCATTAATTTTAATGTTTTAAGGGTATTTTATACAAAATAAATGAAGAAAAGTGAAATTATTCAACCTGCTAGATATGTAATTTATACTACAACACTTCATTTAGTGTGATATTGGGGAAAAAGCTGTGCACATGCCATAGAGGAATGAAATCTGCCAAAACAACTGACCCTTCATTCAAAACAGCAAGATTAAATTGCATAGTTCATTGTGATAAAAAAGATAACCATTTTTTTTTCTAGCAAAAATCCTTTTTTTTATAATGCCACAGTATTGTTTACTAAAATAATCTTTAAAAAAAAAAAATTAAATTGCTGCAAAATTATTTACACATCTAAGTTAAAGGGCCTTAAAGATGCACTGCCCAATGAATCTAAAAGAGAACATTAAAAGAGAATCCCTATGTTGGTGATCTTATGACTTATTAAGTGGATAAATCCAGCTATGGTGGGCCCTTGACTTTTTTTCTCATCATGCCATCTACATGCTGAGTGTTGAAACATACACAACACCGTTGCTGAGTCTCATAGAGGCATTTGAGTCAAAAGATAAAAGGAAGCCGTCCCAAGCGCTGGGTAATCAAATTAGCTATGGTATCAAGCGTCACAGACCTCTAAAGATGCATTACAATTTCTGGTTTAAAACGTACAGCCGATGTAAGATAAAAAACGAATCTACCGGCCAATAATGTCCCACCAACCCTCTCTGTAATTTGAACTATTGATCCCTGAAATAAATATAAGAAACAGTCGTTGTACTTCCAATTTTCAGCATGTTTCTGACAACACTCACTGCAATTTCCCGCCAAAAAAAAGAAAAGAAAATAGTCTATGAATTTTTATATTTTTTTCATGATTAACTTTGTGATACCGGTACATGTAAACCAGATGCAAAGATACAATAGTAAGATTGACATAGTAATTGAAACTTTTTTCATTGAAACATTGAAAGTTAATAGTAATATCAAAATTACTGAAACTCACTTATTTTCTGATAACAACATTTTTTCTCTTGCTTAAAAAAGTATTGTACTAGTTGTTCAATTTCTATTTACACTTCAAACGAATTAAATTGAAAAGAACCGATTCATTCAAAAATAGATCTGCAGTCCTTATTCTGAAATAAAAGGAATGGACTTAATTGAATGCTGGTATTTGTTATTTTAGTTTTTTGGGGGTTAATTTCACGGTTTGACCAGTTTGTTTTAATCTCTTTTCCATCTATTACCTGTGGCATACAAAGGCCTTAGACCTGTACTGTGTACACCTCTCCTCTCTAATAAAACCATCAAAGTCAAATAAGGGTACCTTAATTAAGGACGATGGGAAAACAAACTTAACAATAACAACTCCAGTAAAAGGAAACTTTAATCTTAGATGTTCTCAAACTTTAAAAAAAAAAAAATTCCCAAATAGTATGAATTGACGGACACATAATGAACTTGGTCATGAGGAAATAAACACAAGAACCTTTATTGATTGTGAACTTGCAGCTGCTCAATGTGGTAAGTTTTGTTTTCCAGTTTGTTTTCTTCTTCATGTTGCTCAATGCATTTTCATTCAAAAGTTGAAAGTCAAAGTCAGTATTATCACTGTGAAGTTTACAAAGCTAACTTCATGTTCATTATATTTCTAAAAATACTCCACAGTGTCTCACGATATCTTTTAAGCCACTCTTTCTTATTGGATTGCTTATACCCCCCCTCCCTCTTCAGCTCCCCAGATTAAAATAAGCTAAAGGTAGATTCCCCTACACAGCAATGAAATTGAGATATTTGAGGCTCTTAATTAAACACGTTTGGGGAAACATCAAAACATAGCCTTTCGGCAAAAGATTGTTTCTTCTATAATTGCCTCTTGCTCCCCTAATCAGTACGCCTGTTTGCTCGGAATTACGATTCAGGAAAAATTTCAACAAGTCCCAACACACACACATTATACTTTTTGAGTAGTAGCCTCAAGAAATAAAACAAATCTCAAAGCGACGGACTACTCTTTTCAATATTACAACAAAATGGCAGTATCTTTCTTTGTTTTTAATAAAATCAAAGAAGAAAAAAAGGTTTGTTGACATATAAAACAAAAATTTTGCATTATTTTTGTTTTTCTGTGGTAATAAATAAAAAGTGGCATTCCAAAAAAACACAGATTAGAATGCAAAAAAAAAAATTAAATGAATGAGGCATTGTCACTAAAAGTGATAAAACCAAAAAGAATCGTCCATTTTTAATGGAGCTCTAATCCCGACGATATCAGAAATTCCACACACGATGGTAGGATGATCCCAACAGCTGAACCAGGAATACATGTCGTTATACAGCTAGTATAATCTGAATCACCTGTGACCAAACAACGAACTGGCAGAACTAAGCTTGTCATTTCGTATGAAATACCTAGATTCAAGTTGCCATAGTAACTCATAATTATTGTCCTTCTGAATGAATTTTTTTTTTAAATTAGGATAACTATTTTTTGTAATTCTTATTATTCTTTATTTTTGTTCATTTATTATTATTACAAAAGTGTTCTTTTGTTTTTTTTTCATCTAAATTTCATAATCTGTTTTTTTCATCAAAGTTTCTAAGTTAGACGAGTGAGTAAACCAAGGAGTACAAAGTACCAAATAATGTGATTTCAATGTCAGTGCAATGTACACATGTACTCACTTTTAAAAATCTCAAGTAGCAGGAGGGAGGTAAAAATAAAACCATCTTAGTTGTATTGTTTTAACAACTGCAATGTGTGCAAATAACTGAATCACCAAATACAAAAGCATTGCACAGATGGAACAACATTTTTTTACCACAGCTGTTTAGCAAAAAGGTGTTGAAGTTTGGCATAAATCTAATTTAAATGTCAAATGAGCAACTTCTCAATTCGGTGGGTGTGTCTAGAGACCGTGTAAACCCAGCTAAACTTTTATTTTTATAATGGTAACTTAGAGCGCAGTTAAAAAAAACTTTACAGGTCCGTGCCTCCGGTGGTTCCTTTCATAACCGTTGAATAGCAGGACTAATACTTGACTGGCTAGAGCCCACCTCATTCATTCATCCCCAGTTACAGATGATTTATGGGGTTTTTTCAGATGGGCCAACAAAGTAGAGAATACAGCAAGGCTGGGTAATTTATGCGCTAGAATGTGGAACAACTATGCTAACAACACCTGCGAATCGACTGCAAAGTTAACACAGTGTTCAAGAGTTAAGTGACTTCTAACCAATTCAACATGATGTACTTCGGCAACTTGTACACAAGAGTGTTGATATTTGGGCTTTCTTTACTGCTAGACCTCGCCTCCCAAAGGAGCCACAAAACTCTGATTTGTCTGGCAATCGGGCAGACGATTTTAAATTGATGCTTTCCCTAATTATTAACAATCGACTAGGCATAGGCACCTGGCTAGAATTAAAGCCGGTCGTAGTTTTGAAAAAAAAGAAGCTTTCCACCTCATTTCATAGATATTAAAACGCGGTTTTAGATTTTATTTCCTTTCTGATCTTGTGGCCTCGTTCGAACACACCGCTTTCTAGTTTTCCCTGCTCAATTTGTGAATTAATAATCACTACAAATAAAATTCTAAAACAGCTCCCTAGAATATGACCCACTGCGACTACCTGACCGTGAATAGTTCTTAAGCACTCACATTCAATAAAGGGACCCATAAATTTGATCTTTCTTGAAGCAAGTATCTGTGAAATGCCTACAAACCAGCGTACTAGGATTTTACCCATTCATTCCTCTTGTCTTTCAAATGTATTGTCAAGTGCAGTTTTATGGCCACAAAAACAATTTCCTGAACTTTTCAAGGTAGTCTCACTTCAATGTGGCTTGCTGTCTCTTTAATTTAATGATTCGCATCACATTAAAACTCATGTTGAAAAAAAGGCCAAAAAATCTCACACAGAAAGAAGCAGCAGAAGAACTAACAAATCTTTCTCAAAGTTGGAAAAAAAGTTTCACACATGTAATTAGGCTGACATGAGGGAAACCATAGCATATTTTTTTTTAGACATAAAATTCTTTGATCAATGTTCGGACTTTCAAAAGAAAAAAAAAAACATTTTATTTTTTACACCCCCGTCTTTTCAAATGGTTAAATCCTAAGCAGTTTAAAAAGTTTCAACCACTCCGAAATCCTCCTTTGTTTAATCAGCGCACTGTTGCATCATTTAATAGCTTCCTTCCTAATTCAAGCTGGTACAATAAAATGACAAGCAGAAAAACTATTGACTGAGCTATGCAAGTTTAGCCAGCCTCAGTGGGCCAATCAAACTGTCCATGTTCCTCAGTGGACCAATCAAATTTCTCATGTAGAATATCCTTCCAATACCGATAAGAGAAATAAAGACGATTCAATTCTCAAAAAAAACTTCATTCATCAAATTTTTCCTGACTAGCAGCTAAACTCTTTCGTCTTGATTTCATGCCCACTGTAGTAAACACTAGTTTATTAAGTACGACCTAGAAGCAAGTGTCAAAGCATTTTGATATATTAGTACGTCTCTCTAATGACTATTCAGAAACAAAAAGTCCTCTTCCATTCAACAAATTCTAGTGATTTATCGCCACATCCAGGGTTTATTGTATTTCCTCCAAACCAACTTTGTAAGGACAGGCTTGAAAAATAAAATGTGATCAGTATGCATACTGTTACATTGGTGTGTATATCCCGACCTAGTATGAATCATCTACACACAGGATGGGAATATCTTGCACTTATTTCTGCCTGGGTCTTATCAAAAACTGATCTACTGATAAAACTTTAATCATTTTTTTTTTTCATTTTCTAATTAAAAAAAACAAAAAAAAAACAGTTTAATGATGTATTTCATTGTTAGACGCTCTTAAAATTATTAACACGTTACTGCGTACATTTCTCACCCATACAGAGCGGGAGACTGATGACAATTAATTGACATCAATCATCCCATTTCACTAAGTACTAATTTCTTTTTTTTTTTTTTTTTTTTTTTTTTTTTTAAGATATGGAATTTTCAAAAAGCCATAAAAATGTGAAAAATAAAATAAAAAAAAGATACTCGTTGTGTTGATGAGATAATGGCAATAGATATTGTGGTTGTCATATACAATTAAATAAGCAGTAGAAAATGCATCAGAGAGCGACTGATCGCAATTTACTTATGTTGCTAGCTTGAATCAGTCTGTTTAAACAAAGCACATGGACAGAAAGGAAATAGGAGCATGTATAATTTAACAGTATCATTTCGTTACTATAATTGCCGTGGTGATGACAATGCAGCTTTCTCATTAGAATTAACTCCATTAGTTTTTTAGCAATTACATTTCGCAGATTAACAGTAACTATAATAAAGCAGGGTACATAAAACAAATAAAAATACAACATTTTAGATTATTTTTATTTAATTTGTTCTTATATCTGCAATTATCAGATTATCTATTTTGATATAAATATAATTATCGGATCAAAAAACATTGAAAAAGTCAAGAAAAAAAATTCTGTTTTTTTTTCTTTCCTCAACTGTTTATTATCACTTTCAGGTATCGTCTGCGTTTAATAGTAAGTATAATTGTACAACCCAATCACCTATCCCATCATACTGAGAGCATTTTTTATTCAATCAACCTGCAACCACCAAATTTGTAAAGTTGACACTCGGGAGAATTCCATCCTACATTCCGCTTGCCATGATTGGGGTTAATTCGCTGTCTCTGTACATTGTTAGTATTAATTTGGCGGTTGGTAATCGTGACAACTAATGAGCTTTCGAAGCCAAAACATTGAGGTTTATGTTAATTAGTTCTTAATTATCTCATGCTATCTGGGGGTGTTACACCTGAGAGCAACGCTTGCTTGCGAATCAACACCAATTATTTCGGTTATTAAATTAGTAATCTTCGCCAAATGACCAATTTGTGACCCAGTGGGAGCAGGAAATGTGAGAATTTGATAAACGCTCTTACGAACCGTTCTTTATTTTATTACATTTGGGGCATACCTTCTAGTTGTTTAACCACCTACGACTAAGTAATTTTGGAATTTCAGCCATGTTTGTCAATAAAATATATTTTCCCCCCTACTTTTCAAGATAACAATATGAGGACGATCAACAACATTTAATATCCTCCTCCACCGAATATATGCGAAGACCTCAAATTATATCAAAATTAAACGAATGCTTGTGTAAACTGTATCTACTTTCACTCGTTTAGCATATTTGTACAAAGTATTAATAGCGTTTCAAATAATGCATCTAAACAGTCTTTGTGGGAGTAATATTTGTCGTTTCATTCAGCCTAAAAGCTCAGAATAGAGTGGTAAAATTGTTAGCATTGAGTAAAAAATTATCGATATTCAGGCTTATCTTAACACCAACAATGCAGGGTGAAAATCTCGTTTTGTGATGAGAAATAACGCTCTGCAGATAGCATGGGTTTATTGAAGCGTTCTATTGCCCAAACAAATCATATCATTACCAACATTGTTATTCCTCAGAAATTTTCTTAAGAAATTGATGATAATTTTTCTTATGTGTCAATTTTTTTTTTCATTCAACAGACTTATCGTCATCTATAATTTCTGCTAGCTCTTTTTAATACTTAATTTTTCCATTAATTTTAAATTAGCCAAGTCACCTTCTGTCTTTGACGTTTATTGCATCAAGCGATGGACAGAGATGACCAACATTTTATTAATTTCGTCTACTCTAACCTTAATGTTACGAATCTCATTACAATGTCAGTTAAAAGTCCCACTTAAAAGTGAGGGAAAAAAAAAAAAAACGCATTTTGCGAGTGATTTTATTGATGATGAGACTTAGGCAGTAAGATGTAGCTATCTCCATAGTAACGGAATCAGAAAAAAATATTAGCTAATAGGGGAGTGGAATAAAAAAAAGTAAACTTCAGCAGCCGAATTAAATTCCCCACAAAACCCATATTAAGATATTAAGTTCCTTCCGGTTAACTGCTTTTAATGGTTAGAAACTAAGGTCACAGAAAAAAAAAATAATGTCACTGCTGTAGGCCACGAGTCGTACTCCAAGAAAGTCGACTTCGTAGCCAGAGTACAAACGATGATGTCAGTTTTTGCCACCTTAATCACTGCAGGAAGCCTGCAGGGTACGATTTTGAAAACTAGAAAGCATGCATTTGTTGGCCTTTACAAAGTAAAATCACTCTTCATGGAAAGAGTAAAGCTAACAGCGGGTTGGAATTAAATACTACTACAAACCGTTGATTTTACCATTGATGAGTACCAACGTGGCTATCAATCATACAATTTGTGATTGGATGGCAGGCGTACGATCCACTCATGCCGCTACGGCAATTTTTATATAAATTTCATTAACCTATGCACCATGCAATTACTTGGAGGTGATATTGCATGTTTATTTTTTAACGCATAAAACTCTACGATTAATGTTCAGACTTTTAAAATTTTTCTTAGAATATAACCTCTAATAATTAATTTTGATACTAGATATATTCGCTATTTTGATGAGATACAGTGCAGGGCTTATTTTTCACTAGATTTTATTTCTACCTATAGCAAGATATGCTAAATTGAAACCCAGGAAAATATGCAAAGTTAACATACTAATGAATATCTCTGTATACAACAAATAAAAAATAAAAAAATAAATCCAGTGAATATTTGTCTGTCCACAGTATATACATCCGACAAATCCAAAAACAACGGTAAATATCACACAGAGTATGATATACTGTTACAGAAAAAAGTTCAAAACTGCATCTTAGCGAACAAATTCAATTATTTCAGCTTCCGCAGTCGTGAAAATGATGCACATTAAAAATGCATTTGCCAGGGAAAGATTTTTTAGCAAATAAATTGTGTTAACCTTGCCGAGTAAAGGGGCAGGAAATTTTTAACTCCCTCTTTCTTAATCACCATGCAAATGACATCGGGTCATCAGTATGCAACGCTGTTAACGAGAATCGCAAAATTCACTTGCGTTTCAGAATATAATTTGGCTTGTCAAGGTCTCAATTTGTAACATCTTTGCGCTGGTGGAATAACCCTACACTTGGAAGTGTAAGGGGTTTTAAATGCTGATCAAAATCAGGAACAGAGGAGGTTGGTTTACAGGAATTAGGATGCATACACACTATAAGCGTACCCTATGATGTGACACTGACGTAGAAAAAGAAATAGGACTTGTATGTATGGAATTTTGAGGATTACAGAGCTGTATCGGATCTCTGAAGATATCACAAAGATGCTTTGAAAGTGTAGTAGTAATTAGAAGCTATTCAGGTATGAATGGTACTGTTGTCACTACTTTAACACCCTCACGTGTTAAATATAGTGAAATATTCGTCAACAACCAATCAACTAGTACAATTGATAGTGGGTGATAATGATTGGTAGACCAAAGTAGAGTGATTTAAACAAAAATATGTTTGTTTTTTCTATCTAATTAATGATACAAGTACTAATCCTGACTTGTTAAAAAAATTAAATATGACATTGCTATGAGCATGAGTATAGAATATATTAAATATTACTTTCTTAAGAAAAAATAATTTTAATATTAAACAAATATAAAATCAGAACTGTATTGATATAAATATGAATATAAAAAAAAAATAACAATTGAGGACTATTACTAATAAGTTAAATTTTTGTAGATGTAAAATAATTTGAATAAAATATCAACACCCAACGATTTGAAACTGCGTTGTATTGTGAGGAATGTATACTATTGGAAATAAGTTGAAACAAACATGGGACTGATAATAGACCCCCCCCCCTCCATACATGATGTGATTGTAGAAGAGAAAAAAAAAAGTGTTTTCATTGTGCTACATGCTTTTGTGTTTGTGCACCCGACTGTGCACGCCTTCAGAGTATGGATAGACTCAAAGGCAAACCATTTTCACAATGAACAAAGCTAGTCAGATAAATTATCTTTATACGCATTGATGCATTACATGTAAACACAATGCACGCACACTGGTAGAAAATGAAGTCATTCTTCAAAATCATTGTAAGGGTTTGCCCGAATAAAAAAAGATAAATAAAAAAAAGAGAGACCCTCAGCAACTACAGACCAATGTCTTACTTAGCAAAATGCGTCAAACTTGCGAATAGCTGTACTAATGTATGGTAGGCCTGCACTAGGCAGAGTGTGAATTCAAGCCGGAATAAGGCGAATAAGACGAACAGTTGTATATGATGTCGTACAGCGCACATAACACATTACATTGTGAAAAAGGAGTGACATTAGACAAGACGGCCCGAGGCGAAATGGATCAACATTCATAAGGTTGGATGTAACGTACGCTCTGACGTAGTCAGATACTTAGCAGGAAATGATGACTGTTTGATGGTCAAGCTTTTACAAGTCTACTATAAATTATACAGACGCAACAACAACACCATATGCCGAAATGGGATGCACTTGATCAACACCAAAATGAAAATCTTGTCTTTGGACCTCTTACGAATTTTGACGAGCTCGCTGAGTGAGTCTCTCGTATGCTAACAACTGATGCTGTAACCTTTACTGCTTTCCGTGATGTTCATCAATTTCATTTCGTGCCTGCTCGTAAAAATAGCGTAAATACATAAATATTGGTGTCATCTTGCTTCCCATTTATTGCAATTTCATGTCAAGGAGCTATGCAGACACTCTGCATATTAAGCCCTAATAGTGCCCTACTAAAACTAATAAAGAAATGAAAGACCAATCGTAACTGTCAAAACACCATGTTAACTTTTTACCAGCCAATCTAGCGAATTAATTCACAATAAAACAACTACATGTTTTGAATGCCATTCCAAACGCTGATGCCTCTGAAAGAGAACTAATTTTTCGTTTTAGTGAACAAATTTTACAGCCAAGTTTAAGATGCATAGTTCAAATTTATTATCACATATGCCCTTGATAAGATTTCAGTGAAAAAAAACAACCAGGAAACGTAATTGTTAAAAAACTGAATGAAATAAAAAAATAAAGCATAATCAGAATAACAAATTAAAGCCGCAAGCGGCATCACCGGGGCCCAAGCTGATAAGGTTCTGTTTCATAATTAATGAGGTCACATGTTAGACAATCAGCTGCAGGTAGCTTGTATTATCAGTAACATGAGGTCAAAATGAAGTTGGTACCATGTATTTACCTATTTTGGTTATCGAAATATGGTTTTCAGGATATATAATGAGCCATGTTCTTATGCACAATAATGAGATTACATAATCATATATAGCCATTTCTAATGTCAGTTACATCTTTCATTCAATGTCTTCATAATGACACTAGTTACATGTCCTGCTCTGCGACAGTGTTTCAGATATGACTGCTATGCATATTAATGAGTTCACATGACCATATATGGTCATCTGTTATTTTAATCAAATCTCTTGTTCTCTGTTGTCATAACACAGGATTCATCTTCCTAACTGCAACAGTGTTTAAGATATTATGGTTATGCATATTAATGAGCTCACATGACCATATATAGTCATCTGTTATTTTAATCAAATCTCTTGTTCACTGTTGTCATAATAACACAGGATTCATCTTCCTAACTGCAACAGTGTTTAAGATATAATGGTTATGCATATTAATGAGTTCACATGACCATATATGGTCATCTGTCATTTTAATGAAATCACTTTTTTAATGTTGTCATAATAACACGGGTTTCATCTCCCTAACTGCAACAGAGCTTGAGATATATCAGTTATGCATATTAATGAGGTTAGAAGCCCCCACCCCATGGGTGCCCAGCCACGTGGCCTAGCAGTGTGCTATTGGGGCAAAATGATGCATCTGATGACACAAATGCACATACAAAATTTGAAAGAAATCAGACTAATACAAAACATGTAGTTGCATAATTTCTATTTTCACAAAATCCAAGATGGCGGCCAAACCACGTGACTGATCAAAATAATATTATTTTTCTCGTATGCAGCTAACGCCAGGCATGGTAAATATAGAAACATCTAGTAGATTGGTTGAATCGTCTCTGAGAAACAAATACCCAAACTTTTGGTCAATTTTACTTAAAATCCAAAATGGCGGCCAAACCATGTGACTGATCTGAAATTTTTTTTTGGTTTCTGAAAGGGCTTGATACACAGATGCCATGAAGCAAAATTGAAAATATTCCCTCAAGTGTTGCCAGAGTAAAAAACTACTTCCTGTTTAGAAGAAATCCAAAATGGTGGCCAAACCACGTGACCAATCGTAAACATTTTGTCAAACATAAATGGGATTCATATATAGAAGCTAAATACTACATATGAGAGCATTCTGCTTGGTGGTTCTGAAGAAGAAGATTTTTGAGTGTTTTATGCCGTTTTTAGGAAAAACAAAATGGCGGGAAAAGTCACATGACCGCTAAAGTTTTTATTGCTGATATTTATTACACATGAGTTGTACTATATACCATAAAAAAATCTAGACGCCTAGACCCTCAGAAAGTGGTCAAACAGCCACTTCCGGTTTTATTTCAATCCAATATGGCTGCCAAACTAATTGACCAATCGAAATTCTGAAAGCATGTTGCACCAGTTCACATTAGGGACTATCAGTATAGAGCATTATCAGACCATTCCGTTCAGCGGTTTTCTCAAACGGCTTGACGAAAAAAGTTACGGAAGAAAGAAAGAAAGAAAGAAAGAAGAATTAAAGCCGCAAGCGGCATCACCGGGGCCCAAGCTGACAAGATTCTGTTTCATAATTAATGTGGTCACATGTTAGACAATCGGGTAGCTTGAATTATCAGTAACATGAGGTCAAAATGAAGTTGGTACCATGTATTTACCTGGTTTGGTTATCGAAATATGGTTTTCAGGATATATAATGAGCCATGTTCTTAATAATGAGATTACATAATCATATATAGCCATTTCTAATGTCCGTTACATCTTTCATTCAATGTCTTCATAATGACACTTGTTACACGTCCTGCTCTGCGACAGTGTTTTAGATATGACTGCTTTGCATATTAATGAGTTCACATTACCATATATGGTCATCTGTTATTTTTAATCAAATCTCTTGTTCACTGTTGTCATAATAACACAGGATTCATCTTCCTAACTGCAACAGTGTTTAAGATATAATGGTTATGCATATTAATGAGTTCACATGACCATATATGGTTATCTGTTATTTTAATCAAATCTCTTGTTCACTGTTGTCATAACACAGAATTCATCTTCCTAACTGCAACAGTGTTTAAGATATAATGGTTATGCATATTAATGAGTTCACATGACCATATATGGTCATCTGTTATTTTAATCAAATCTCTTGTTCACTGTTGTCATAATAACACAGGATTCATCTTCCTAACTGCGACAGTGTTTTAGATATGACTGCTATGCATATTAATGAGTTCACATGACCATATATGGTTATCTGTTATTTTAATCAAATCTCTTGTTCACTGTTGTTATAATGACACAGGATTTATCTTCTTAACTGCGACAGTGTTTAAGATATAATGGTTATGCATATTAATGAGTTCACATGACCATATATGGTTATCTGTTATTTTAATCAAATCTCTTGTTAACTGTTGTCATAATGACACAGGATTCATCTTCCTAACTGCAACAGTGTTTGAGATATAACGATTACGCATATTAATGAGCTCACGTGACTATATATGGTCATCTGTTATTTTAATCAAATCTTTTGTTCAATGTTGTCATAATAACACAGGATTCCACTTCCTAACTGCAACAGTGTTTGAGATATGACAGTTATGCATATTAATGAGCTCACATGACCATATATGGTCATTTGTTATTTTAATCGTATCTCTTGTTTAACGTTGTCATAATAACACAGGATTCATCATCCTAACTACAACAGTGCTTGAGTTATAACAGTTATGCATATTAATGAGGTTAGAAGCCCCCCACCCCATGGGTGCCCAGCCACGTGGCCTAACAGTGTGCTATTGGGGCAAAATGATGCATCTGATGACACAAATGCACATACAAAATTTGAAAGAAATCAGACTAATACAAAACATGTAGTTGCATAATTTCTATTTTCACAAAATCCAAGATGGCGGCCAAACCACGTGACTGACTAAAATAATATTATTTTTCTCGTATGCAGCTAAGGCCAGGCATGGTAAATATAAAAACATCTAGTAGATTGGTTGAATCGTCTCTGAGAAACAAATACCCAAACTTTTGGTCAATTTTGCTTAAAATCCAAAATGGCGGCCAAACCATGTGACTGATCTGAAATTTTTTTTAGGTTTCTGAAAGGGCTTATTACACAGATGCCATGAAGCAAAATTGAAAATATTCCCTCAAGTGTTGCCAGAGTAAAAAACTACTTCCTGTTTAGAAGAAATCCAAAATGGTGGCCAAACCACGTGACCAATCGTAAACATTTTTTCAAACATAAATTGCATTCATATATAGAAGCTAAATACTACATATGAGAGCATTCTGCTTGGTGGTTCTGAAGAAGAAGATTTTCAAGTGTTTTTTGCCGTTTTTAGGAAAAACAAAATGGCGGGAAAAGTCACATGACCGCTAAAGTTTTTATTGCTGATATTTATTACACATGAGTTGTACTATATACCATAAAAAAATCTAGATGCCTAGACCCTCAGAAAGTGGTCAAACAGCCACTTCCGGTTTTATTTCAATCCAATATGGCTGCCAAACTAATTGTCCAATCGAAATTCTGAAAGCGTGTTGCACCAGTTCACATTATGGACTATCAGTATAGAGCATTATCAGACCATTCTGTTCAGCGGTTTTCTCAAACGGCTTGACGAAAAAAGTTACGGAAGAAAGAAAGAAAGAAAGAAAGAAGAAAGATTAAAGCCGCAAGCGGCGTCACCGGGGCCCAAGCTGACAAGATTCTGTTTCATAATTAATGAGGTCACATGTTAGACAATCAGCTGCAGGTAGATTGTATTATCAGAAACATGAGGTCGAAATGAAGTTGGTACCATGTATTTACCTGGTTTGGTTATCGAAATATGGTTTTCAGGATATATAATGAGCCATGTTCTTATGCACAATAATGAGATTACATAATCATATATAGCCATTTCTAATGTCAGTTACATCTTTCATTCAATGTCTTCATAATGACACGAGTTACATGTCCTGCTCTGCGACTGTGTTTTAGATATGACTGCTTTGCATATTAATGAGTTCATATGACCATATATGGTCATCTGCTTTTTTAATCAAATTTCTTGTTCACTGTTGTCATAATAACACAGGATTCATCTTCCTAACTGCAACAGTGTTTAAGATAAAATGGTTATGCATATTAATGAGTTCACATGACCATATATGGTTAAATGTTATTTTAATCAAATCTCTTGTTCACTGTTGTCATAATGACACAGGATTTATCTTCCTAACTGCGACAGCGTTTAAGATATAATGGTTATGCATATTAATGAGTTCACATGACCATATATGGTTATCTGTTATTTTAATCAAATCTCTTGTTCATTGTTGTCCTAATGACACAGGATTCATCTTCCTAACTGCAACAGTGTTTGAGATATAACGAATACGCATATTAATGAGCTCACGTGCCTATATATGGTCATCTGTTATTTTAATCAAATCTCTTGTTCAATGTTGTCATAATAACACAGGATTCCACTTCCTAACTGCAAGTGTTTGAGATATGACAGTTATGCATATTAATGAGCTCACATGACCATATATGGTTATCTGTTATTTAATCAAATCTCTTGTTCACTGTTGTCATAATGACACAGGATTCATCTTCCCAACTGCGACAGTGTTTAAGATATAATGGTTATGCATATTAATGAGTTCACATGACCATATATGGTTATCTGTTATTTTAATCAAATCTCTTGTTCACTGTTGTCATAATGACACAGGATTCATCTTCCTAACTGCAGCAGTGTTTGAGATATAACGATTATGCATATTAATTAGCTCACATGACCATATATGGTGATCTGTTATTTTAATCAAATCTCTTGTACACTGTTGTCATAATAACACAGGATTCATCTTCCTAACTACAACAGTGCTTGAGTTATAACAGTTATGCATATTAATGAGGTTAGAAGCCCCCACCCCATGGGTGCCCAGCCACGTGGCCTAACAGTGTGCTATTGGGGCAAAATGATGCATCTGATGACACAAATGCACATACAAAATTTGAAAGAAATCAGACTAATACAAAACATGTAGTTGCATAATTTCTATTTTCACAAAATCCAAGATGGCGGCCAAACCACGTGACTGATCAAAATAATATTATTTTTCTCCTATGCAGCTAAGGCCAGGCATGGTAAATATAAAAACATCTAGTAGATTGGTTGAATCGTCTCTGAGAAACAAATACCCAAACTTTTGGTAAATTTTGCTTAAAATCCAAAATGGCGGCCAAACCATGTGACTGATCTGAATTTTTTTTTTAGATTTCTGAAAGGGTTTGATATACAGATGCCATGAAGCAAAATTGAAAATAATCCCTCAAGTGTGGCATGAGTAAAAAAACTACTTCCTGTTTAGAAGAAATCAAAAATGGTGGCCAAACCACGTGACCAATCGTAAACATTTTTTCAAACATAAATGGGATTCATATATAGAAGCTAAATACTACATATGAGAGCATTCTGCTAGGTGGTTCTGAAGAAGAAGATTTTTTAGTAGTTTTTGCCGTTTTTAGGAAAAACAAAATGGCGGGAAAAGTCACATGACCGCTAAAGTTTTTATTGCTGATATCTATTACACATGAGTTGTACTATATACCATAAAAAAATCTAGACGCCTAGACCCCCAGAAAGTGGTCAAACAGCCACTTCCGGTTTTATTTCAATCCAATACGACTGCCAAACTAATTGACCAATCTAAATTCTGAAAGCATGTTGCACCAGTTCACATTAGGGACTATCAGTATAGAGCATTTTCAGACTATTCAGTTCAGCAGTTTTCTCAAACGGCTTGACGAAATAAGTTGTGGAAGAAAGAAGAAGAAAGAAGAAAAAACCGAACAATAAGAATAGGGGCCTCGCCCTTTGGGCTTGGGCCCCTAATTAAAGCCGCAAGCGGCGTCACCGGGGCCCAAGCTGATAAGATTCTGTTTCATAATTAATGAGGTCACATGTTAGACAATCAGGTAGCTCTTATTATCAGTAACATGAGGTCGAAATAAAGTTGGTACCATGTATTTACCTGCTTTGGTTATCGAAATATGGTTTTCAGGATATATAATGAGCCATGTTCTTATGCACAATAATGAGATTACATAATCATATATAGCCATTTCTAATGTCAGTTACATCTTTCATTCAATGTCTTCATAATAACACTAGTTACATGTCCTGTTCTGTGACAGTGTTTCAGATATGACTGCTATGCATATTAATGAGTTCACATGACCATATATGGTCATCTGTTATGTTAATCAAATCTCTTGTTCACTGTTGTCATAATAACACAGGATTCATCTTCCTAAATGCAACAGTGTTTAGGATATAATGGTTATGCATATTAATGAGTTCACATGACCATATATGGTCATCTGTTATTTTAATCAAATCTCTTGTTCACTGTTGTCATAATAACACAGGATTCATCTTCCTAAATGCAAGTGTTTAGGATATAATGGTTATGCATATTAATGAGTTCACATGACCATATATGGTCATCTGTTATTTTAATCAAATATCTTGTTCACTGTTGTCATAATAACACAGGATTCATCATCCTAACTACAACAGTGCTTAAGTTATAACAGTTATGCATATTGATGAGGTTAGAAACCCCCACCCCATGGGTGCCCAGCCACGTGGCCAAGCAGTGTGCTATTGTGGCAAAACGATGCATCTAATGACACAAATGCACATACAAAATTTGAAAGAAATCAGACTAATACAAAACATGTAGTTGCATAATGTCTATTTTCACAAAATCCAAGATGGCGGCCAAACCATGTGACTGATCAAAATAATATTATTTTTCTCATATGGAGCTAAGGGCAGGCATGGTAAATATAAAAACATCTAGTAGATTGGTTGAATCGTCTCTGAGAAACAAATACCCAAACTTTTGGTCAATTTTGCTTAAAATCCAAAATGGCGGCCAAACCATGTGACTGATCTGAAATTTTTTTTAGGTTTCTGAAAGGGCTTGATACACAGATGCCATGAAGCAAAATTGAAAATATTCCCTCAAGTGTTGCCAGAGTAAAAAACTACTTCCTGTTTAGAAGAAATCCAAAATGGTGGCCAAACCACGTGACCAATCGTAAACATTTTTTCAAACATAAATGGGATTCATATATAGAAGCTAAATACTACATATGAGTGCATTCTGCTTGGTAGTTCTGAAGAAGAAGATTTTTAAGTGTTTTTTGCCGTTTTTAGGAAAAACAAAATGGCGGGAAAAGTCACATGACCGCTAAAGTTTTTATTGCTGATATTTATTACACATGAGTTGTACTATATACCATAAAAAAATCTAGACGCCTAGACCCTCAGAAAGTGGTCAAACAGCCACTTCCGGTTTTAATTCAATCCAATATGGCTGCCAAACTAATTGACCAATCGAAATTCTGAAAGCATGTTGCACCAGTTCACATTAGGGACTATAAGTATAGTGCATTTTCAGACTATTCAGTTCAGCAATTTTCTCAAACGGCTTGACGAAAAAAGTTACGGAAGAAAGAAAGAAGAAAGAAAAAACCGGACAATAAGAATAGGGGCCTCGCCCTTCAGGCTTGGGCCCCTAATTAAAGCCGCAAGCGGCGTCACCGGGGCCCAAGCTGATACGATTCTGTTTCATAATTAATGAGGTCACATGTTAGACAATCAGGTAGCTTGAATTATCAGTAACATGAGGTCGAAATGAAGTTGGTACCATGTATTTACCTGGTTTGGTTATCAAAATATGGTTTTCAGGATATATGAGCCATGTTCTTATGCACAATAATGAGATTACATAATCATATATAGCCATTTCTAATGTCAGTTACATCTTTCATTCAATGTCTTCATAATGACATTAGTTACATGTCCTGCTCTGCGACAGTGTTTCAGATATGACTGCTATGCATATTAATGAGTTTACATGACCATATATGGTCATCTGTTATTTTAATCAAATCTCTTGTTCACTGTTGTCATAATAACACAGGATTCATCTTCCTAACTGCAACAGTGTTTAAGATATAATGGTTATGCATATTAATGAGTTCACATGACCATATATGGTCATCTGTTATTTTAATCAAATCTCTTGTTCACTGTTGTCATAATAACACAGGATTCATCTTCCTAACTGCAACAGTGTTTAAGATATAATGGTTATGCATATTAATGAGTTCACATGACCATATATGGTCATCTGTTATTTTAATCAAATCTCTTGTTCAACGTTGTCATAATAACACAGGATTCATCACCCTAACTAGGACAGTGTTTGAGTTATAACAGTTATGCATATTAATGAGGTTAGAAGCCCCCACCCCATGGGTGCCCAGCCACGTGGCCTAGCAGTGTGCTATTGGGGCAAAATGATGCATCTGATGACACAAAGGCACATACAAAATTTGAAAGAAATCACACTAATACAAAACATGTAGTTGCATAATGTCTATTTTCACAAAATCCAAGA
This sequence comes from Saccoglossus kowalevskii, assembly GCF_978046115.1. Classification (NCBI taxonomy): domain Eukaryota; kingdom Metazoa; phylum Hemichordata; class Enteropneusta; family Harrimaniidae; genus Saccoglossus; species Saccoglossus kowalevskii. The sequence continues at coordinate 8,884,859 of NC_140650.1, read as the reverse complement.
TGGCGGCCAAACCATGTGACTGATCAAAATAATATTATTTTTCTCATATGGAGCTAAGGGCAAGCATGGTAAATATAAAAACATCTAGTAGATTGGTTGAATCGTCTCTGAGAAACAAATACCCAAACTTTTTGTCAATTTTGCTTAAAATCCAAAATGGCGGCCAAACCATGTGACTGATCTGATTTTTTTTTTAGATTTTTGAAAGGGTTTGATACACTGATGCCATGAAGCAAAATTGAAAATAATCCCTCAAGTGTTGCCAGAGTAAAAAACTACTTCCTGTTTAGAAGAAATCCAAAATGGTGGCCAAACCACGTGACCAATCGTAAAAAAATGTTCAAACATAAATGGGATTCATATATAGAAGCTAAATACTACATATGAGAGCATTCTACTTGGTGGTTCTGAAGAAGAAGATTTTTAAGTGTTTTTTGCCGTTTTTAGGAAAAACAAAATGGCGGGAAAAGTCACATGACCGCTAAAGTTTTTATTGCTGATATTTATTACACATGAGTTGTACTATATACCATAAAAAAATCTAGACGCCTAGACCCTCAGAAAGTGGTCAAACAGCCACTTCCGGTTTTATTTCAATCCAATATGGCTGCCAAACTAATTGACCAATCAAAATTCTGAAAGCATGTTGCACCAGTTCACATTAGGGACTATCAGTATTGAACATTATCAGACCATTCCGTTCAGCGGTTTTCTCAAACGGCTTGACGAAAAAAGTTACGGAAGAAAGAAAGAAAGAAGAAAGAAGAAATTAAAGCCGCAAGCGGCGTCACCGGGGCCCAAGCTGACAAGATTCTGTTTCGTAATTAATGTGGTCACATGTTAGACAATCAGGTAGCTTGAATTATCAGTAACATGAGGTCAAAATGAAGTTGGTACCATGTATTTACTTGGTTTGGTTATCAAAATATGGTTTTCAGGATATATAATGAGCCATGTTCTTATGCACAATAATGAGATTACATAATCATATATTACATAATCATATATAGCCATTTCTAATGTCAGTTACATCTTTCATTCAATGTCTTAATGACACTAGTTACATGTCCTGCTCTGCGACAGTGTTTCAGATATGACTGCTATGCATATTAATGAGTTCACATGACCATATATGGTCATCTGTTATTTTAATCAAATCTCTTGTTCACTGTTGTCATAAGAACACAGGATTCATCTTCCTAACTGCAACAGTGTTTAAGATATAATGGTTATGCATATTAATGAGTTCACATGACCATATATGGTCATCTGTTAATCAAATCTCTTGTTCACTGTTGTCATAATAACACAGGATTCATCTTCCTAACTGCGACAGTGTTTTAGATATGACTGCTATGCATATTAATGAGTTCACATGACCATATATGGTTATCTATTATTTAATCAAATCTCTTGTTCACTGTTGTCATAATGACACAGGACACATCTTTCATTCAATGTCTTCATAATGACACTAGTTACATGTCCTACTCTGCGACAGTGTTTCAGATATGACTGCTATGCATATTAATGAGTTCACATGACCATATATGGTCATCTGTTATTTTAATCAAATCTCTTGTTCACTGTTGTCATAAGAACACAGGATTCATCTTCCTAACTGCAACAGTGTTTAAGATATAATGGTTATGCATATTAATGAGTTCACATGACCATATATGGTCATCTGTTATTTTAATCAAATCTCTTGTTCACTGTTGTCATAATAACACAGGATTCATCTTCCTAACTGCGACAGTGTTTTAGATATGACTGCTATGCATATTAATGAGTTCACATGACCATATATGGTTATCTGTTATTTTAATCAAATCTCTTGTTCACTGTTGTCATAATAACACAGGATTCCACTTCCTAACTGCAACAGTGTTTGAGATATGACAGTTATGCATATTAATGAGCTCACATGACCATATATGGTCATTTGTTATTTTAATCGAATCTCTTGTTCAAGGTTGTCATAATAACACAGGATTCATCATCCTAACTACAACAGTGCTTGAGTTATAACAGTTATGCATATTAATGAGGTTAGAAGCCCCCACCCCATGGGTGCCCAGCCACGTGGCCTAACATTGTGCTATTGGGGCAAAATGATGCATCTGATGACACAAATGCACATACAAAATTTGAAAGAAATCAGACTAATACAAAACATGTAGTTGCATAATTTCTATTTTCACATAATCCAAGATGGCGGCCAAACCACGTGACTGATCAAAATAATATTATTTTTCTCGTATGCAGCTAAGGCCAGGCATGGTAAATATAAAAACATATAGTAGATTGGTTGAATCGTCTCTGAGAAACAATTACCCAAACTTTTGGTCAATTTTGCTTAAAATCCAAAATGGCGGCCAAACCATGTGACTGATCTGAAATTTTGTTTAGGTTTCTGAAATAGTTTGATATACAGATGCCATGAAGCAAAATTGAAAATAATCCCTCAAGTGTTGCCAGAGTAAAAAACTACTTCCTGTTTAGAAGAAATCCAAAATGGTGGCCAAACCACGTGACCAATCGTAAACATTTTTTCAAACCTAAATCGGATTCATATATAGAAGCTAAATACAACACATGAGAGCATTCTACTTGGTGGTTCTGAAGAAGAAGATTTTTAAGTGTTTTTTGCCGTTTTTAGGAAAAACAAAATGGCGGGAAAAGTCACATGACCGCTAAAGTTTTTATTGCTGATATTTATTACACATGAGTTGTACTATATACCATAAAAAAAATCTAGACACCTAGACCCTCAGAAAGTGGTCAAACAGCCACTTCCGGTTTTATTTCAATCCAATATGGCTGCCAAACTAATTGGCCAATCAAAATTCTGAAAGCATGTTGCACCAGTTCATAGTAGAGCCTATCATTATAGAGCATTTTCAAACTATTTGGTTCAGCAGTTTTCTCAAACGGCTCGACGAAAAAAGTTACGGAAGAAAGAAAGAAAGAAAGAAAGAAAAAACTGAACGATAATAATAGGGGCCTCGCCCTTTGGGCTTGGGCCCCTAAAAACCGGACAATAAGAATAGGGGCCTCGCCCTTCGGGCTTGGGCCCCTAAAAACAGTTAAACATTCATTGAATTTTTTTTTTTAAAACAAATTTGCATTCGATTTTGCGAAGAGTTTCATAAAGTTTAACTTCATTGGAGAAAAATGTAGGCCGTTGGTTTTGGCGGGAAAACAGTCTCAGGAAGCATGTTAAGAATTGAGACACGTTTACTGTAAGTGTATGTCTAGGCAGTAGGCAATAATGATAGGTTTTAACACACACATGCAACCTACAATACAAATTGGATAAAGATAGGTTGCCATTGTAGCTAATGAATAGAAGAAATAAATAAATATTAAAGCCGCAAGCGGCGTCACCGGGGCCCAAGCTGACAAGATTCTGTTTCATAATTAATGTGGTCACATGTTAGACAATCAGGTAGCTTGAATTATCAGTAACATGAGGTCAAAATGAAGTTGGTACCATGTATTTACCTGGTTTGGTTATCGAAATATGGTTTTCAGGATATATAATGAGCCATGTTCTTAATAATGAGATTACATAATCATATATAGCCATTTCTAATGTCAGTTACATCTTTCATTCAATGTCTTCATAATGACACTTGTTACACGTCCTGCTCTGCGACAGTGTTTTAGATATGACTGCTTTGCATATTAATGAGTTCACATGACCATATATGGTCATCTGTTATTTTTAATCAAATCTCTTGTTCACTGTTGTCATAATAACACAGGATTCATCTTCCTAACTGCGACAGTGTTTTAGATATGACTGCTATGCATATTAATGAGTTCACATGACCATATATGGTTATCTGTTATTTTAATCAAATCTCTTGTTCACTGTTGTTATAATGACACAGGATTTATCTTCCTAACTGCGACAGTGTTTAAGATATAATGGTTATGCATATTAATGAGTTCACATGACCATATATGGTTATCTGTTATTTTAATCAAATCTCTTGTTAACTGTTGTCATAATGACACAGGATTCATCTTCCTAACTGCAAAAGTGTTTGAGATATAACGATTATGCATATTAATGAGCTCACGTGACTATATATGGTCATCTGTTATTTTAATCAAATCTTTTGTTCAATGTTGTCATAATAACACAGGATTCCACTTCCTAACTGCAACAGTGTTTGAGATATGACAGTTATGCATATTAATGAGCTCACATGACCATATATGGTCATTTGTTATTTTAATCGAATCTCTTGTTCAAGGTTGTCATAATAACACAGGATTCATCATCCTAACTACAACAGTGCTTGAGTTATAACAGTTATGCATATTAATGAGGTTAGAAGCCCCCACCCCATGGGTGCCCAGCCACGTGGCCTAACAGTGTGCTATTGGGGCAAAATGATGCATCTGATGACACAAATGCACATACAAAATTTGAAAGAAATCAGACTAATACAAAACATGTAGTTGCATAATTTCTATTTTCACAAAATCCAAGATGGCGGCCAAACCACGTGACTGATCAAAATAATATTATTTTTCTCGTATGCAGCTAAGGCCAGGCATGGTAAATATAAAAACATCTAGTAGATTGGTTGAATCGTCTCTGAGAAACAAATACCCAAACTTTTGGTCAATTTTGCTTAAAATCCAAAATGGCGGCCAAACCATGTGACTGATCTGAAACTTTTTTTAGGTTTCTGAAAGGGCTTGATACACAGATGCCATGAAGCAAAATTGAAAATATTCCCTCAAGTGTTGCCAGAGTAAAAAACTACTTCCTGTTTAGAAGAAATCCAAAATGGTGGCCAAACCACGTGACCAATCGTAAACATTTTTTCAAACATAAATGGGATTCATATATAGAAGCTAAATACTACATATGAGAGCATTCTCCTTGGTGGTTCTGAAGAAGAAGATTTTCAAGTGTTTTTTGCCGTTTTTAGGAAAAACAAAATGGCGGGAAAAGTCACATGACCGCTAAAGTTTTTATTACTGATATTTATTACACATGAGTTGTACTATATACCATAAAAAAATCTAGACGCCTAGACCCTCAGAAAGTGGTCAAACAGCCACTTCCGGTTTTATTTCAATCCAATATGGCTGCCAAACTAATTGTCCAATCGAAATTCTGAAAGCATGTTGCACCAGTTCACATTATGGACTATCAGTATAGAGTATTATCAGACCATTCTGTTCAGCGGTTTTCTCAAACGGCTTGACGAAAAAAGTTACGGAAGAAAGAAGAAGATGATGAAGAAGAAAAAACCGGACAATAAGAATAGGGGCCTCGCCCTTCAGGCTTGGGCCCCTAAAAAAACCGGACAATAAGAATAGGGGCCTCGCCCTTCGGGCTTGGGCCCCTAATTAAAGCTGCAAGCAGCGTCACAGGGGCCCAAGTATACATGCCATAAATAATGAGGTCAAATGATACACAATTAGTTTGAATGATTAGTACCATGAGGTCGAAATGCAGTTGGTTCCATGTATTTATTTGAGATATAAAGGTTATTAATATATGGTCATCTGTTATTTTAATCAAATCTCTTGTTCAACGTTGTCATAATAACACAGGATTCATCATTCTAACTACAACAGTGCTTGAGTTATAACAGTGATGATTATTAATGAGGTTAGAATCCCCCACCCCATGCAGTTAGTTCCATATATTTATTTGAGATATTAATGTTATGAATATTAATGAGTTCACATGACCATAAATGGTCATCTGTTATTGTAATCAAATCTCTTGTTCATTGTTGTCATAATAACACAGGATTCATCTTCCTAACTGCAACAGTGTTTGAGATACAACGATTAAGCATATTAATGAGCTCACATGACCATATATGGTCATCTGTTATTTTATTCAAATCTCTTGTTTAACATCATCATACTAACACAGGTTTCATCTTCCTACCTGCAACAGTGTTTGAGATATAACAGTTATGCATATTAATGAGTTCACATGACCATATATGGTCATATGTTATTTTAATCAAATCTCAGGTTCACTGTTGTCATGATAACACAGGAATCATCTTCCTACCTGCAACAGTGCTTGAGATATAACAGTTATGCATATTAATGAGTTCACATGACCATATATGGTAATCTGTTATTTTAATGAAATTGCTTGTTCACTGTTGTCATGATAACACAGGAATCATCTTCCTAACTGCAACAGTGCTTGAGATATAGCAGCTATGCATATTAATGAGGTTAGAAGCCCCCCACCCCATGGGCGCGTAGCCACATGACCTAGCCATGTGCCATTAAGGGGAAAGAATGTATCTAAAGAGTAGAATACACGTACAAAATTGTATTCCAATCGGACTAATACAAAACATGTAGTTGCATAGTTTCAATTTTCACAAAATCCAAGATGGCGGCCAAACCACGTGACTTATCGAAAATATATTATTTTTTCCATATGGAGTTGAGGCCAGGCATGGTAAATATAAAAACATCTAGTAGATTCGTTGAATCACCTCTGAGAAACAAATGCCCAAACTTTTGGTCAATTTTCCTCAAAATCCAAGATGGCGGCCAAACCATGTGACTGATCTGAAATCTTTTATAGGTTTCTAAAAGAGATTGACATAGAGATGCCATGTAGCAATATTGAAAATAATCGCTCACGTGTGGCATGAGTGAAAAACTACTTCCTGTTGAGAACAAATCCAAAATGGCGGCCAAACCACGTGACCAAACATAATGAATTTCTCAAATCTAAATCTGCTCCATATGTAGAAGCTAAGTACTGAATATGAGAACATTTTATTTGGCGGTTCTGAAGAAGAAGATTTTAAAGTGTTTTTTGCCTTTTTTAGGAAAAACAAAATGGCGGGAAAAGTCACATGACCGCTAAAGTTTTTATTTCTGATATTTATTACACATGAGTTGTACTATATACCATAAAAAAAATCTAGACGCCTAGACCCTCAGAAAGTGGTCAAACAACCACTTCCGGTTTTATTTCAATCCAATATGGCTGCCAAACTAATTGGCCAATCAAAATTCTGAAAGCATGTTGCACCAGTTCATATTAGAGACTATCAATATAGAGCAATTTCAGACTATTTGGTTCAGTGGTTTTCTCAAACGGCTTGACGAAAAAAGTTACGGAAGAAAGAAGAAAGAAGATGAAGAAATTAAAGCCGCAAGCGGCGTCACCGGGGCCCAAGCTGACAAGATTCTGTTTCATAATTAATGAGGTCACATGTTAGACAATCAGGTAGCTTGAATTATCAGTAACATGAGGTCAAAATAAAGTTGGTACCATGTATTTACCTGGTTTGGTTATCAAAATATGGTTTTCAAGATATATAATGAGCCATGTTCTTATGCACAATAATTAGATTACATAATCATATATAGCCATTTCTAATGTCAGTTACATCTTTCATTCAATGTCTTCATAATGACACTAGTTGCATGTCCTGCTCTGCGACAGTGTTTCAGATATGACTGCTATGCATATTAATAAGTTCACATGACCATATATGGTCATCTGTTATTTTAATCAAATCTCTTGTTCACTGTTGTCATAATAACACAGCTTCATTTTCCTAACTGCAACAGAGTTTAAGATATAATGGTTATGCATATTAATGAGTTCACATGACCATATATGGTCATCTGTTATTTTAATCAAATCTCTTGTTCACTGTTGTCATAATAACACAGGATTCATCTTCCTAACTGCAACAGTGTTTGAGATATAATGGTTATGCATATTAATGAGTTCACATGACCATATATGGTCATGTGTTATTTTAATCAAATCTCTTGTTCACTGTTGTCATAATAACACAGGATTCATTTTCCTAACTGCAACAGTTTTTAAGATATAATGGTTATGCATATTAATGAGTTCACATGACCATATATGGTCATGTGTTATTTTAATCAAATCTCTTGTTCACTGTTGTCATAATAACACAGGATTCATTTTTCTAATTGCAACAGTGTTTAAGATATAATGGTTATGCATATTAATGAGTTCACATGACCATATATGGTCTTCTGTTATTTTAATCAAATCTCTTGTTCACTGTTGTCATAATAACACAGGATTCATCTTCCTAACTGCAACAGTGTTTGAGATATAATGGTTATGCATATTAATGAGTTCACATGACCATATATGGTCATCTGTTATTTTAATCAAATCTCTTGTTCACTGTTGTCATAATAACACAGGATTCATCTTCCTAACTGCAACAGTGTTTGAGATATAATGGTTATGCATATTAATGAGTTCACATGACCATATATGGTCATCTGTTATTTTAATCAAATCTCTTGTTCACTGTTGTCATAAGAACACAGGATTCATCTTCCTAACTGCAACAGTGTTTAAGATATAATGGTTATGCATATTAATGAGGTTAGAAGCCCCCACCCCTTAGGCGCCCAGCGACAAAACCCAGCCACGTGCTATTCAGTTGAAAGAATGCATCTCATGAGTAGAATGCACATATACAATTTTAGCAAAATCGGACCAATACAACACATGTAAATGCACAAGATTTGTTTTCATAAAATCCAAGATGGCGGCCAAACCATGTGACTGATCAAAATAATATTATTTTTCTCATATGAAGCTAAGGCTAGGCATGGTAAATATAAAAACATCTAGTACATTGGTTGAATCACCTCTGAGAAACAAATGTCCAAACTTTTAGTCAATTTTGCTTAAAATCCAAGATGGCGGCCAAACCATGTGACTGATCTGAAATCTTTTTTAGGTTTCTGAAAGAGATTGATATAGAGATGCCATACAGCAATATGGAAAATAATCTCTCAAGTGTGGCATGAGTAAAAAAACTACTTCCTGTTTAGAAGAAACCCGATATGGCGGCCAAACCACGTGACCAATCACAATAATTTTTGCAAACATAAATGGGATTCATATATAGAAGATGAATACTACATATGAGAGCATTCTGCTTGGTGGTTCTGAAGAAGAAGATTTTTAAGTGTTTTTTGCCGTTTTTAGGGAAAACAAAATGGCGGGAAAAGTCACATGACCGCTAAAGTTTTTATTGCTGATATCTATTACACATGAGTTGTACTATATGCCATAAAAAAATCGAGACGCCTAGACCCTCAGAAAGTGGTCAAACAGCCACTTCCGGTTTTATTTCAATCCAATATGGCTGCCAAACTAATTGACCAATCGAAATTCTGAAAGCATGTTGCACCAGTTCACATTAGGGACTATCAGTATAGAGCAATATCAGACCACTCCGTTCAGCGGTTTTCTCAAACGGCTTGACGAAAAAAGTTACGGAAGAAAGAAAGAAAGAAAGAAAGAAAAAACTGAACGATAATAATAGGGGCCTCGCCCTTTGGGCTTGGGCCCCTAAAAACCGAACAATAAGAATAGGGGCCACGCCCTACAGGCTTGGGCCCCTAAAAACAAAAAGTGAAGTTGAGAAGTGTGGCGGGGGAGGGGGGGTATATATGCTTCAATATGAATAGTAGCATTATCCAAATTAAAAATATAATGAGATTTAGTTTGACATCAATAGCCGACATACCGACATTGTTAAAATGCAGCCAACCTATCCACGACACGAGTATAATTTTCAAATTAATGCATTACGACAAATTGACGATAAAGAATGGAGCTCTAGGATCAGCCGTATTATCGTTACTCGGCATTTGCGTTTTAATAAATTTGGTTAATAACAGTCACATTTGGTGTTTAGCTTTGTGATTATAAAAAACCAGGAGACGTGCAGACAGAGAAGTGCGAAAAGAAAAGGGAAAACATCGCATTAATAACAACTTTTTGAGATTTCGTGAGTGATTAATAAAGGAATAAATTGACCAAGAAATCCAAAGCAGAACAAATTAACCGACCACTTGTGAACCAATATAAAAACCCTTTCATATTTATTGATTTTACTGTTCCTCACAATGAACACAAAGTGGACTCAGGAGCAAAAAGACGATGAAAAAAAAAAAAAAAGCTTTTACCCACACAATTACGATGACGGAGGTCAGCGCTGCAGATGACTTTGCTCAGGTTCCATTACAGGAAGAAATAGTTCTGATATCTGCGGGCACTTCTGAGATATGTGTGCGCTTGTTTTTTTATGCGGGATCGGGAAAAGAATTAGTGGAAGGAAATGTCTAATGATGGTGGAAACACCACGTATATGTTACTTCAACATACACAGGAAATAGACATTCTATAACATTGAAGAACGATCCATGTCAGTATTTCCTGTGCCTTTAAATGTGTATCAGAGCGACCCATGTCAGTATTTCCTGTGCCTTTAAATGTGTATCAGAGCGACCCATGTCAGAATTTCCTGTGTCTTTAAATGTGAATCAGAGTGACCAAAGTCAGCATCTCCTGTGCCTTTAATGTAAATCAGAGCATCCCATGTCAGCATTTCCTGTGCCTTTAATGCATCTTTTAATAATATTGACGACAAATATAATTAGGCCTATATATACACAAGTCACATTTTTATATTAGTTATTTTTTTTTAAAAAAACCTTAAAGTATAGCCCTAGCATTATTTTGACTAAACTCGTTTGAGATTCTAAGAACATTTTTTGCAATTTATTACAAAAATTCGACATTGATACTCGTAAGCAGCTTATATTTTGGTATAGTATTCGATAAAAAAAAGGATTACCATATGGACTTATTCATTTAGATTATATTTAATAAATAATAATATAATTAATATTAAAATAAAAACCTGCAGGAGACATGTTTTATGTTAGAAGTTAGCAAAGCTTCTGAATAATATATATTTATTTGTTTTTTTTATTAAATAATTAATTCCTCATACACTACTTTTAATGCCATTGCCGCCACGATTAGGGAATTGAGTTCAATGAATATTTATTAACCATTTTTGAGACAAAAACAATTAAAATCACAGCCGAAATATTATCAGTAGTAGCTATAGAGTGAGTGTTTGTGCAAAACATAATGACTGTGTCAAAAATTACAGAAAAATGCATTTACATGCGTTTTTTTTCGCACGTTATTCTGATTGACAGGTCACATAATAAGCCCCAGTTGATACAAGTTGTCACAGTATATGACTCAGCATAAAGGGGAATGATTTGACAACCTTGTACCTTCGATACCGATTCCACCAATCCCAAGAGAGCAGCTAGGCATGTGCCCTCTAATTGCTGCCCATTGTGGAAGTTCTTTTGTAAAAGTTTTTTTTTTTTTTTTTTTTCTGAGCAACAGTAATGTTATAACACTATGTGACACATATTAAGCCTAATTTATAAAAAATAAAAATATATATATTTTATTTACACCTGATAATATTGGGGGGTGGGGGGGTGGGGGGTGGGTTATGTGCATGTCTTATTATTATTCTAGACAGTGCTTCAGAGACCTGATTTGAAATTCAGAAGATAGCCGTTTAACCCCCTAAGATACACTGTGATTGGCAGATGCAGCATACGTTGAACAAAATTAGCCCCACGAGATGCGGCCAGTCAGGCCTCACTGGGACCGGGGCTTAGAGAAGCGACAACTAACGGCAAAACGATTGCCGAGCATGTTTTGAGCCACTGACACTTCCACTTGGAATAGCGTACATGACACCCATGCTCAAAAGACCGCGCCGCTCACAACCGTAGTTTGCCTGTCTAGCTGTCGGTGAAACATCAAGTTAGTGTTTCACCGGGGAGAACAAAAAAAAAGGTACCAGATTGGGATGCAATAAGCAACATCTGTACAGTACAGAGTCGTGCATAATATATGTCTACTCCAGCTATTGTGACTACCGACCCATTTACGACTAAATGTGGTCCTTTCAAACGTGTAAGGAGGTCAAACAGAGTTTTTGTGTTCGTACTAGATGCCTGGAGGGGCTCTATAATAACCCCTTTGAAACTACTACACAAATGACAAAAATTAAAAAAAAAAAGTCAAAAACAGTGTGTGATGCATGTCAACAAATCCATCTAGTAAGTAAGTAAACTTTCACATTTTACAACAGGAATGTACAAGTAAATTATTGGGGGGGGGGGGAGCAATAACAATAATGATCCTATAACCTGAACTTGACATGGAGCCCATTAGCATTTAAGCCTAAGTCTATGCAATTTGCTTTGAATTGAGACTGATATGGACTAAAGCAGCGGCAGATGCTGGGTTGCAAAGTCACATGACTGACTGTAATCTCATTAAGTTGATTCAGCATTAATTTACTGCTCGGCTATTCAATTTTAACTAATTCAATCTTTTTAACTGGTCATCGAGGAATTGGTAGTTGCCACCGTCTCTGTCTACTTGCCCAGGCCAGGCACTCTATGAGAAGAATAAAATAATGGGGGGGGGGTTACCTGAAATAAATTGGGGACTAATAAAAAGTTTCCAAACATAAATATTACCTACTTCACTTATAGACATATATTTGAGTAAACATAGAACAGTAAAAAAAGTTTTACTTGCCAGCCATTAAAATAAATTGGGCTGTATGAGCGATAAAAGGGCTCAATTTGTCTCACTGTTCTTGGTTATAGTTTTTTTTTTCATCTGGCACACTGCATGTGGTTTTTTACAACTATCACCAGTAGATTGGGTGTTTCCATCAGTCACAAAATAAAGACAGTGTCAATTTTAATGTCATGCCACAGGCGACACCTGCCATCCGAGTACGCTGTTAACGACTGTTGTTGATCGTCGATCATCCTGGCCAATTAAAATGGTGAAATTACTATGATTTTCTGAAAATTACCGGTTTTCACAAATTTGACCTTTAATCTATAGCAATTCACACGCAGGTAACAAAACAATTGACACACTTGTAAATGAACAGTACGTATGACTGGCTGTCGTTGTCTTCTCCACCTGACAATTTGGCTGTTTTTTGTGTGTGAAAATGTCACAAAGTCCCCTCATTTGGCTGTTCTCTGTATTAACCTAACTCCCTAACATACTCACACAGGAACAAATTGTTGTCACCCCTACCCGTCACAGCCCAGTTACATTTCACGTGGGTCGTACGTCAAACCGTGAATGCTACTGAAAGGTGGTGCGACAAATATAAGACCTATAATTTGCATTTATTTAATCAGTAGTATGCCCACAATAAATTTTTGCTCTGAGCTAGCCATGTAACCATGAAGGCATTCAGTCACGCATAACGAGACTTGTGTCGCTTTCAGAATCCTAATAATCCCGCCGCACTTAATATAAGCTTGTTTCTTGGGGGATAGTTGGCATGATGTTTATATAGTGGCCAAGTGTTGGTTTCCTCACACCGTTGTAAGCAATTGTGCATTAATTGTGTCATAATCAACAAGGTAACAAAAGCCAGAGCCCTAGTGGTCTAGTGTGTTTGTCCTACTCATTAAATAAGCAAGTCCCGAGGAGCTCTGATGAGCCCTGATGTGCCGTGGCATGACTGTGAACACGGGCAGACTTAAGGCATTGGTCAAACAACATTCATTAATCAGGAATTACAAGGGTGTAATACTGTTTTAATAGCCGCTCTAGGGACGGGCAGACAGATTACTCTAAAGCTGCTTGGCCCTGGGCGCAATTTCCTTCTCTGCCATCATATCCGACTCCCAGAGGAGGCCAACCCTTCAAATGATCCTGACTTTTTTGCGCATTATTTTCCCTTCATCTAACTCACTTAGCTTGTAAAGAAGCTTGATTGTGCTACAGACAAATGATCAAATTGAAACTTAAGTGGATGCCCCAGTAACACAGCATGCAAACTCCCTCAAATCACGAACAAAGTGTCAATATTTCAGTCTGTTTGTGCTGACCAATATTATATATATCCCCACGTACCGACGTACGTACACACAAAAGCGCATACCACCATGCTTTTGTTCTCTTTTTATAATCAGGGAAAAAAATAACAAAAACTCAATCGCCGAAAAGGAAAATTACCAAAAGGTCTTAAGTTATACCTTTTTTTGTATAGGTACTTACAATGTAGAAGAAATGAGATTGCTTTCGCTTAGTATACTACTTATAGAAGGATTAGCACAGAAAGTCTGCATTGAATACGGTTGGTTTAGTTAGAAATTTATAAACACAACCACTTGCCATATCACTTATTGGATTATTCACACGTTATACCGACAAAATTGCTTTTTTTTTAATTTAGGCTATTTTATTGTAAATATGTTACTTTGTCTATAGTAAAGCTTGAAGATTTTTTTTCCTCGTTTATAATGACTTGGTGCTGATTACATAATTAAATGTTTTTTCTAGACAATGTATATGACAAAATATCATGGAAAGTATTAAAATATTGTCCTGTACTGAAAATTTATGATAAATTTACATATCTGTAGCTTTGCTATATTTGGAGTGCGGTAGAATGGAAGATGTATAACAATCAAATACGTTGTCGTGGTTAATTACTTCAAACTGAAAACGGGGAATGAAAACATATCTTCGTCTTTTTTGTTACTTAATTGGAAAATGGATCAACCAAGTTATTCTTGGGAAATCTGTGGGAAACCTAAACCAAAGTAGGCATTAACCTACGTATATAAAATATCGTTTTCGAATGATGAAATACGTCATTTTTGTCTGTAATACAGACAGCTTTGAAACAAAAGATGAAATATCCGCTGCACGCAAGATCCCAACTGTATGATATATAACAGCACATCTGGCGTTGTGTTTTTTTTTTTTTTTTACTTTTCATTTTATTATGAAGGCAAAAAATTCAAAGCTCTACATACACATTTGAAGATAGGAGTATATAAAAGCATCTTGTCAAAAATTGCCGGCAGTAACGGCAACAAGATAATTATGTCGTAACCTGTGATCTCCAAGGCTCTCAAGGCCCTGCACTAACAGTCCAATGTAGGATTGTATAGAGCACGCATAACAAACTAACAAATAAGTCCCTTGCTACCCATGCTGTTATCAGTAGTGTATATATGCCATACATTAATACCTTAATACTGCTCTCAATTCTACTGAACTTCACTTCCAACTATCACATGATCTAAATTTTTTTTTTTCTTTTTTTTTTTTTTCATTTTTGTAATTCCAGCCGTCAAAGAATCCCAGAGCTCCCAAAAAAACATGTTGGCAAAATTACCCTTCTTTAAACTTTGACCAACTATTTCCGATAGTTTCCCCAAAGGTTCGCATCTCTGAGGTCATTTTTCTGACTCAAGGGCTTGTGTTAGGTCCCTTCGCCATTAGTGTCCCCTCCTACCCTGACCTCCATCTCGTTTCTGTGATCTTTGCCATCTCACACTGAAATTTGCTGCAGATCGTTTCATTCAACCTCACGCTTCACTGCCCTGTTTAACACACTGGTCATTCTTGCAACTGAGTGCTGAATTTCTGCGTCAATTCCCACAGCGGCCCGGCTAGCAGGCTGCCTATTTAGCATTTAAATGGCTTCAGTAAAGCACGGCGATGATCACTCAGATATGGGAGCCGTTCTCCCCATCTACTGTCACAAAGATATGTATAATTAAACACCATGCAACGCTCGCCTCAAACACAACCTGAGCTGAAGTTGTCAGTTTTTATCTCTGACTTCGCTGACTTCTCACGGAAATCACAAAACGAATCCAGTCGAGATCTAAATTGCTTTCGAACAAACCAGCAATGACCATCTCTCGACACGCTGATCTCGGTCACTGTAAGTGTCAGTGGCGTAAGCGCCAATTTAATGTATGCCATTTTACCATGGCAACCCATTTGTCCACTTTGCCCTAATCAAGACGGGAATGATTTGCGATAGTGAATTTGCTTATTCATCATCATTAAAACCGACAGTAGACTCTGTGACAATTCGCCAGTCAGTCGTTTGCTCCGTTAATTCGAGAACAGCGACGAAAAGTCGGATGCTGTCAAGTATACAGGTACATATGATCTAGCGGTGAGGATATATTCCGTGGTGATTTGCCCCATACCTATCATTAGACACCGGATTAGATCTGGCTGGCCTGCTTCACCTCAATCAATCTATGGGAATGATATCAAACTTCAAACCCGAGTTCTTTTAAGACCATTAGCGAAGGATATCCCATAAACCTCGCAAAGGAAAAGACTAGTTTGCAACAGATCAGAATAATAAAAAGTCTTTTCAGAGAAATTATCCTTGCAATTCAACATTGTAATTATCTGTCAGCTCTATACGTTCAAATTTCTTTTTAGAAGGTATCTAAGAAACCCTGCGCATCACTTTGTCATTTCTCAAATTATGTCTACATTCCTTCAATACTGAGAAAAAATACATACGCCATCAACAAAATATTGAAAAATATGTTTGCTGATCTCAGATCTCCAGTAAATATTCCGTGTCCATTTTTCTACAGGATAATTTTCACAACTTTCCGTAACCTTCAATTTAGAATTTGTTGCCTCAAATGCAAAACGTCATCTATCAATGTGACTAGCCCTAATAATTTAATTAACCAATCCTGATAAGACGATTAAGTTTTCAGCTAAGTAGTGCAAAAATTTCCATAAATGGGTACTTTTCTCCTTTTTTTAGATGAGAAAACCATCAACACTTTGAGTTGTTGAATGATGTTTCAATCAGGCAGGTGTTTCTTCAGCACTTCTGTAAAATTACTAGTTTTTTTTAAATTTATTTTTCATACTTATCATTTTATCATTTCAACATTCTACCCAACCCAAGTTGAATTTACATACTCCTTCCCCATCAAGATTACAACCCAGCTTTATCAACTGATACTTAAGCGTCCTATATCTTTTCCTCGATATATGAAGTGTCATTTCATTCAAGAAAGCAGCCACAAAGTATGGTTTTTGGGATTAATGTATTTTCATAACATCTCGGCTAACCCTGACTTTTAGTAATAAATTTCCTCTCCATCTGTCAGAGTAGGTTTCATCTTTACGGCCTTGTAATAAATCTCCTCTACCCCCATAATACTATAATTGAGAAAAGAGCTCACTGCAATCGTTTTTACTGCCGACAACAAGAAGTCGCCCGTTTCCTAGCAAGAGTCAGAAAAAATAGAAAGTTAAATTTGTTTAATAGCTGTGCTTTTTTTTCTCCTCCAAGAAACAATTACACACGCCTAGCAGAAATATCACTTTTAATGAACTTTTTGAATATAGTTTCATGATCTATTCATTTTTTTTTTCTCCTGGGATAATGACAAGCGTTGTTGAGCAACTATAATTTCTGCGGTAGACACCTCAATAAATTATGACTTGTAACGCATATACTTAGAAAGTGACAAACATGAACTTTAGTTGTCTGATGTTGCAGGTACTACAAATCTGAGCCATAAAAAAGAAAGTCAACTGTCGCCTTCTGTTCATTGTTCATTCTAAGAGCAATGTAACACCGACTGCTCGAAAAACAAACAAGATCACCAGTTTTTATATATATTTTTAATTTGAAAAGTTTTGGATAAAATCGCTGATGTAAAAAATTACTTTTTTTTTATTCCTTGTTCTATCATAATGTCTTTGCTAAAAATTTTGATTTGAGAAAACAAAACAAATCTGGCAATACTGTACAATACTTTATTTTCGCTTGGAATTTATTTTCGCTATTTTCCGAAGGGATGAGTCCGTGAAAATAAAATCCAGCGAATATACTTTTTTTCCTATATTTCACATTAAACTCATCAAAAATCAGTGAAAATAAATTCCATACAAAACACCCAGAAAGCCTTTTCAGCGAAAAATTATTTCCAGCGAAAATAAAGAATTCCACAGTATGTTATAAAATGAGATAAAAAAACATAAATACAACACACTGACTGGAGGTTATAATATATTGGAGAGAATTAGAGTTCTGATTATTTCAGATGTCGTTTGTATATCAAAAAAGACACTGATACGACTGAAATAAAATTGCTGTGAACATGTGGATTATACACAGTGTAACATTACGCCAGTTTTCATCAATTTTCGTCCTAATTCCCATCTAGGCGTGTTTGTTTTCCAGTTCCATTCTGAATCGCTTTCTCGATTGTTTACTTGTGCGTCAAGTTGACACCTGCGTGTATTCTGTTTGGATTTCCCATCAAGCCATTGATTAGCCTGTTTGCCAATAACGACTACTCAAATGTACCCAATGAGTTTATATGTAACTATATAGACAGGCCAATATCAGTCAGTTAAAGGCACAGTCAAGGAAAATGTCATTTCATTTTGTAATTGTTTTAATAAAATTATGTAAACCCCCAGGCATTTTATCATTTTAATAATTAACACTTATAAATCTTGAAAATGATTGATATTTGTATAACTTTATATACAGAAATATTTTTTTTTTTAATTTGAGATATGTTTAAATTATTTAAAAAAAATATTTTCCCCATAATTATGAAACTAGTGACTACAAAATAATAATAGCTGCGATTCGTGGAATACATCCATGCATACTTGAATAAAAAGCTGACAGTAAAGAATTCAAAAATTTATAGCTGAGCGAGAGAAAAAAATAAATCCGTACTATACATCGGGCAATTAAATATAGAAAAGCTACAATCATTTTGCGAACATCCTGATATATATTTTAAGAGACTGACGCCATCCCTTATGCCATGTCCATTCTTGTATATGTTTCAGCGGTTGACTTATTCGCTACACTATGCATCAATTGCATCCGGAAAATGTCAGTGTTTATTACGACACCCTGCCTCAAAATTCCCAAGGCAGACTTCTCTATATTAATGTTTCATTAAAAACATACATCAGATATGTATCCTCCCCTGGCACCTCTATGAAATATTTCTTAATGAAAATTTCCATTTAATAATAAGGCTCCACTGTCATCAGAAAAAAAAATATACATTCTGATTTTTAAGTTTTAGTGGCTGTGCGTGCATGCACGGCGTAGTAGAGTAAATCAACGGTGAGGACCATACTACTGATCCATTAATGTGCTTTCACAGCTCGTTGGCAGAGGTGAATACCCAACACATCTTGCCACAATAAAATTATGGACAGTTTCGACTGAATAGAGTCCGATAAGTCCGGTGAGATGGGCATACCCACATGACCATATTAGAACGTGAAATCTCAACGAGCTAAAGTCGTCGCCGGAGACTCCTATTCTCGTCCTAAAAATAGAGTGAATTTCTCGCTTGTTAAATCGAACCGTGGAGATTTCAATTTTCCATAACAGAGATAGTTTGTTTCCCAATGGAAGATATCAAGCACGCTGCCTAGAGAGACATTCTCTGATAACTGGAAATACCCCCATGATGACACAGATTGACATGGCCATTTTCCATCAAACAAAACTCCGCTATTCTCCCTCCTGATTCTCTGCTATTATATACTTAAATACATACATTTATCTGCAAGCCACTTTCCAGTGTTTACATGAGAATCGGCATTCAAAACACATTCACGCAACTTTTTGTTTTGTTCTTTCTCTCTTTATTTCCACCACACATAAAAAAAAAGCTCAGCAATTATGATACACACAGTGGTACCGACGATGAAACAAGGTGCAAATGCGGAAAATAGGCCCCCTGGTAGGTGATCACTAACATACAGGAAAGAGACAATTGTGACAAGGAGTCGATGATGAGCGAAGAGACATTGTGCCAAGAACTCGAGTGTCTTAAAGATGAGAAGCAAATAAGACCCAGCGGGATGCTGCGACTACTAGTACGCACGGTCATCAACTTTAAGCAATGCAGCAATTCCATGGTGGGTTTCGTTGCTTACGTGTCATTCTTGGGTATGTCTCTAAGCTTCCTATCTCTTGTCCCTCAACGCGCGAACTTTGTTAACTATGCTCCGTTAAGATTCTCTCATCTCCCGAGATCTGGTCGGTTAATTATATTACAGACAGCTCAGTATTCTAACAGTTCTTCTGCCTCACTTGATTGACATGTCCTGCCAATTCTATTACCTTCTATTGGCGAATAAGCAAATTTTTTATTGCTTCCCGAGGATTCTCATGATCATCATGATTTTCTAATACCTCTTTTTTTTTCGGCTCCATCTAAATCTCGGCAGACTGACTGGGACCGTTTGAAAATTGCCTCCATCTATCATGGCGTTAAGGAAACAGCGCAATTGAGTGGCTGAGGCGATGCTGCTACAATTCAAGAACAACAATCCCTTGAATATTAAGGAGATACAATTCATTCTACCTGTAACGCTAACAACAAAAACAAGCGATAGAAACAGGAATTAGCTTTTCATTGGATGGAACCCACTTGGGGACCAGTGTCCATTGCAATGAATTTTCTTACTCTAATTACTTAAGGTCGTTCAATTGCACTTCAAATTTTGTAGAGCAAAAATGCATCCCTAGAATTTATCAGGGTGATAATCATCTTCTGAATGTTAATGACGCAAGCGGCCGAGTAGTCCCATTGACGTCCCTGATGTTTGTTTATCCGAATACTATTGAAATAACGACACTAGCGCACAGGTGAAGGAAAAAGGCAAATATTCTGACAGTTGACTATAACATTATCCTAAAACAAATCAAATTTGTTTATATTATATCAACACATGTGACAATTGTTTTTATTTGTCCACTTGTGACAACAGAAAATAAAAATTCAAAAATTCCACCTGTTAAATCGACCGCAGTGCATTTCCTACCTTAATTCGATGTTAACACCTACAAAATAGACATTATTTCATTTTTATTTATATTAGTTTCCATGACAACCATTCAATGCAAAAAACCACATGGCTTTAAGCAGCAATTTGGATGTTACAGAGAGTGAAAAGAGCGAGTTTTCCCAGATGCTTTGCCTTTTAGCATTCCTCCCCATAGATGCATATAGTTTATGCCAGTACTATCATTCCTATTTTATTGCATTAGGGTATTCCCAAATGATATTAAAATAGCCATTCTTATTTCCCAGAAACCTTGCACAAAAATAGAGTAGCCGTGCTGCTTAGACGCTGATAACTAACTTTTGATTTCCTCGCATATTGCTTTTATTCAAGCCAGCAAAAAACTCATTGGAAAGTACACAGTGTGTACAATAGAAGTGAGAGTCTCCTAGGACTGTGTATCCTAGGGCCTAATTTGAATTCTTATCAAGGGCCTACACATGGGGATTGCCTTGTTATCACTCTGCATTAGGAGTTAAAACATTCTCATTACTTCACTCTATAATGGCTAGATAATGCAGATGAATTCGGAATACAAAAGCTGTCGGTGCAAGTTTAAAAATGCATTAGACATGTATATTTATCACAGAGGGCCAGTTGGCCAGCGTGTTGCAAACACGGCTCCTGACAATAAGACCACCAAACTGCCAATAATTGTAGTAAGTCAACCATTGCACATCTACCTGTCCATAGTGATGAGAGGCTTTTCATTGCGTGAACACACAATACAGGCTAGTGGGAATAGGAACAGTGTAGGGTGGGGGTTAACAGCTTGTTGTAATATTGTCCCTCATGATTCAAACACAACCATTTACCCCCCTACGTTATGGTCACTTGAATCGTTCCAACATTTCAAGCTGTCAGATTTCAGAGTGCAGTTTCTTGACAACGTAGCCGCCTCAATTAAAACATACATGTTTCAGGCAAGACAAATAAATGTATTTGTACTCAAATCTTCATTTTCTCCGCTACTGAGTTTTAGTACCCCTCTCCCTTTCCGTTTAATAGTTTCAACACCCAGCCTTAGGCTCGCTGCTATGCACACCTGTGCATCACTAATATTTACCTTCCGCGACTAAAACAAGATATAGAAAGTACAGCAGTGCTAGAGAAACTTTGCAGAAATCACGTCTGCATTTAAATGAATAATTCATTTTTTAATACCGGTCTTTTGATACCCGAAACCTATAATCTGCTACGTACTCATAAAAAATGCAATGGCATTATAGTAATATCTCAACTTCTCGACTTCAGTGTAAATTCTGCAAAACACATACAACAAAAGAGTAGAGAATCCCCCTGAGTGAGACTGTCATCCCTGGAAAAGACCAATGTAATGGTCTTACTATTAGCATTTTTTTGCTTAGATCTCTTTCGACCTGATGGCTTCCTTGTTGTTACAACAATTGCTGTCTAATTGGTCAGCAATACGGTCATACTTTAATACTTCTCACATGTTTGAGTAGCTGCACTTTCTCTGATTTCATTAAAATATTAGAAACTAATTTTTAATTTTAATTTTAAGCAGATACCAAATAGTTTTCAAACTTATATAATTTAACTTGAAAAAATAGTTATGTTTGTATTCTTGCTAATATGTAAAAGAATAAAAAAAAAAGTTACAAAATGTTTTGAAACTAGATAAAAAGTTTAATTACAGTTTTATTTTCTTAAAGCAAGATTCAATTCTGTATACGTGTAAACATTGAAGCAATTTTTATTTTGGGTGAACTGAATTGTTTATTAAAAAGTTCAAGACATTGCTGTATCCGTGCGTTGTTTGTGTCAGCAACTAGCCCGGCAACCAATCACAGAGCTGAGACCTGGACACCAAGGATCGCTCATCAGTGATTGTTTTTGTCTGGAGTTTTGTGTTTGATATAGAATTACTTTTTCCACTTGTTTCAAATTTCCTTGTACAAGTGAGCGGGGACCGTCTGATCAAGTGCACAGGCATATCTGGTTCCAAAACGTGGGGCGTCTTTACCGCATTAGACATCCCACCCTCAGTAATACAGACAAAACTCCACTGTGTTGAGGCAGCAGATTTGTTATATGAGCATTAATACATTAAAAGTACTGTCACCATGACGACATAATCAGTTCATCTCGGCTCAGGCTTATCCATCACACATGTTTGCACAAAAAAGTTTTTGTGTTAATGTTGTCAGGATATTTGATTGATTACAGAGAAAAGTGAGAAAGTGAAAATTGGAGATCAGAGAAAAAGGCGTCAAATAATAAATGTATAAGGTTCTGGTGCTGTCTGGCTAAAACAAATCACAGAGATCAAACATCTCTAATTTTTGACAACTTAAATAAAAGTATAACAATTTTCTAAAACTGATTTTTTCAGGAAATTATGATGGAAAATGGTGATGATGTTCAATCATCCCGCAGTCAGTCCTAGGGTGGGTGGTTTGATTATTGGACTGCTTCCTGCAAAAGTGTTGTAAAGTCCTCCCCTTAGTAGAAAAACAGCAAATTTTTTGTTAAAAACCCTCTCCTTCTATTGACTTCCATGCACTCTTAAAAGTTTCCAAAACTCCAGCTCCCTATGATAATATATACAACACGGTCCAACTTCTATTTAGATGTAAACAGTTTACATAGCTGATACAATCACCGAACACCAGCTGATTACTACACCTACGAAAAATGTACTACATAATATCTCAGATGATACCGACAAGGCATCATTTTACGACATTGCGTGATCAGCCAGCGCTAGAAACCCAAAATGCAGGCTGGTATGTGAGTAGAGCAGTACGCCACTGATCCATATCCATGATATGATGAGAGACAAGTTAAAGCTTGCCACCATCAAAAGCAACCAATCAGAGGCTGAGGAGCTAAAACAGTTCCACCAAGTCAGATTCATAGGGTTAGGGCCTTAATTTTTTCTGTTTGCTATAATCTTTTTTATTTTTGCAATGTTTGTTGTTTTATCAAATAAACAAATTTAACTTTTTGAACACAAGAATTTTTCAATTTTTTTGTATTTGCCTGTAATTTATTTTTTTAACATAATTTCATGTTTTCAAAATTGAAATCTGAAAAAAAATGAAGTAGGTTTATTTTCAGAAAGGTGACGATAGTTTACTTCAGCGTTTAAAGATTTAAGGCCTGCTGTGTATCACTGAGGCAGAAATCAGGTAGGACACTCATACATTTGCAATTTACAATTTTTTTTCCACAAATCTGGATAAATTGGGCACACAATCCATCACACAACATTGCATATCACACAAATTACTTTTAACAACTTGCACTCCCATGACCTTTCACCTCTATGCATCTTATTAACCTTAAACATGTTATTTTTCAACTTTGACCCTGCATTGGGCAAAGTTGTGAATTTACGACGCAATAAACTTTCAAAAGACTAAATTACCATCATTCAAAAAAAAAACCAAAAAAAAAACCACATTATTTATCGTTTCAGAAGCAATTTGGGGAATCTTTTCGAGATCAAGTGCAGTCCATTTATCAGATGCGGAACAAGGGGAATTAAAAACGTGGATTACAATCATGACAGGGATCATAACAAAATTCATGCTGGATAGTATGTCAGTAGCGAACGAGCTGAAAAAAATCAAATTTCAGAAGGAGGAAGAAACTCCTACATAGATGGGCTAAGTGATAGTGAATATACCATCACCATGGCAACCAAGCCTATCAAATTCTTCTATTTCCTAGGGTATCCAAGTAGGACTTCCTGTTGATGGAGCTGAAAATCAGTAGTATGTAATTTTATCATCATCGTTTGGACTATTTAGTTGGTTTTGCCAGAAGTGACTCTTTTAGAGTTATAATTTATTTTTCCACTGCGTCCTTGTTTTGTTTTTTTCTAAATCCAATTTTTCCCTCTAATAATGCTTGAGGTAACCTTGGAATAAGCACATAAGTGTTAACAGTTATGGTTAGAATGATTAACAATCACATCTAAACAATATTACTATTATTAAATAGAATCTATATTACAATTTACTCGTTACACGATGAAGCTTTCATGCCAACACGGTTGCCTTAATTCCCCATCTTTGGTTGCCATGACAATAAACTACATTCACATATCTTTCCCATCCCCTTATAAAAACATTTTTTTTTGGCAATATTTCTCTACTGTTTCCCCCCCCAAGTTTAAACACCTGACTGTAAAGCCTGTCAGTACCAGTGAGTTGTCCGTGAGTTGTTGGTAGGGACATTACCATGGTTCATATTTCAGACAAGCCTGATTTCTTGTTTCAGTTGAGGACTTAATGTAAACAGTCTAACTATTTCAGCACGCTCAGCGCTGAAGGGAAAATTCTAAATATTTTGACCACAATTTGTTGTGTGTCAGTGCTTTGACCAGTCAAGCAATTCCTCTAAGCTAGCAACTTGCCTGCACCCAAAATATTGAAACGTTGTCAGAATTTTTTTTTTTTTTTTTTAAACAGCAATTATTATCTTATTTTCTTTGTATTTGATGATTTCTCATATTATTTTGTATATAAATTGCATGGTGACAGACCAACCCAGCACGTAGTTGGGGGCTTTACAAAAACAGGTTTTTTGCTAAAAGCAATGTTTTTCTTTCCTGTTTACCATGGTGGTCTCTGAGAAACTAATACTAGAATGAAATAGAGAAAGGATTTTGAATCTCAATAGTTTTGACAGTGGCTCCAAAAACAAAAAAATATGTCTTATAGGTATACTGACAGCGTTGGCAGATAATATTACTAGGATGAATTACATGGATTCTATGATGTATATCTAATAACAACTAGCTTTGGGGCCAATAAATCGGAAATACAAAAGATTAGTTCAAGTTCAAATGTCTCCTGGTTACGAACAAATCCCAATACAGCTATCATTATAATCCTCTTGGTATTAAATATTTGTGTGTGATTGTAAGGGCCAGAAAAAAAAATATTCATGTTTTTAGTTCATTGTGTTTGACTGTTAAAAACATCTCATCACAATTTCTGTTTTAGATTCATCGTCAGAATTTTAGAAAAAGCATGAAAGAAAAATTCAGTTTTCATGAAATTTCATAACAAAAGCATATAGCAAAAGTTACTGATAATTTTAGAGAAAAAGAAAAAAAAAATTGGATTCTAGAAAGCTAAAAAAAATTGATTTTTTCTTGGCCAGAGAAATACAACTGTCATGCAAATATCTGAAATCTTGATTTACGTCTTTTTTCGAATAAAATTTCTAAAAATCAGTAAAAACATTACCCAAATTAAAAAATAAAAATAAAAATCAGACAATTAAACTTAAATTCGTTGTCATGATCAGTAAACAGTTGTGATGTATGTATACTAGATCTGACACTTGGGATGCATCGAAGAACACTTGAAATACGAAAATGGTAGCGTTAACAGCTTCATTACTTTTGATTTGATATAGATACTTTTAACAAGCTACACGTCCCAAGTCGCACAAAGGAAATTTACACACTGGAAAAGAGTGCAAATTGTTTATAATGGCTTAAAAGGACATGCCGGTGAATATCTTACCGGGAACGCATCGTCTCCCCGGTATTGTTTCCCAAGGTGCATCTTTTCTATCTTGCTCATCATAGTCACGGTGTCAGTGTTGCTTTGTAGACGACTTAAAAACTCATCACATTCGGGCAGGGTAAAGTGGCATAGCCTGCACGGCTGTAGCTGTAGCCATTAACATGATCGCTCTTCTGTCCAAGTTAAATGCCTCGTAAAAAGAGTCTTTGACATTATTAAGCCAAGTAATTTTCTAATGGCACGTGATAATGTTGGATTTAAGGACAACAACTGATTTGTTATAATTACTAATTATATAAAAAAAATTCAAATTATTGAAAATGATGGATACACTTGCGAAAAACAAATGTTAAAAACATCAATTGTGATGTACCTGTATTATTTTCATTATTATTGAGGTCAACATAAACTTCCCAGTGCTTGCAGATTTGAAGCCAAAGATTACAGCTTTGAGAGAGGGGTTGAATTCCGTTTAATCCCGTTTTTCAGAAAAAAACCCATCACATTTGTCAGTAAAAAAAAGCAATCAAACGAAAATCCTTCTAATCATAACAGAATGAACGGATAATCCCATCGTAGTTATTTAGTTATAAGCTTTGCACAAAGGTACAATGCATTTTTATTTTATTTTTATGCTTAGAAATCCTGACTGGAGACTTGATATTCAATTTTATTGGAAGATGAATACCCTCGCAAATATGAAATTTCAAGACAGTCAAGCACAAAAACTTACGAAAAAAAAAAAAAAATTATGTCATTACTGGATAGCATTTAAAATTTGTTATTAATAATTTAAGTTTGATTTTTTGTTAATTCTTCTCATTTTGTTTTATTATCAATTCGGGTTTTAATCTTAAAACATGTCAAATATGCAATAAAGTCAAAATAAATGCAATAAACATCAATGTTCTCGGTGGCGGTTGATGTGAATACATTACATTTGTATCACACATAATAAGACCAAAAAATTTGTGCTTTTATTATGATTTATCTATGATTTTCTCAAATTCTGACAAAAAAAAAAAAAAATTGTGATATGTATGGTACTGTTGGTATAACAACCTAAAAAAAATAAAAATAAATGTTTTTGGGTGCTGAAGAATCTATAACATCAAACAAGAGCTGTCAGTCAAGTGGTTGATGAAAACCAGAAAAAACATCATCTGGGATAAAAATTGAAACAAAAAGACATTTGGCATTGAAAACTATTCACACATCCTTTTTTCGCATTCTACCAGATTCTCAGTTTGTTTTTATTCACAGTTTGATTTGAAAGTGAAACCGAACTGGGTATCCCTGACACTTGTGTGTGGTTAAAAGCTAATTCAACTCATCAGACAGCAGACTTTTCACCTTGTCAGCTCAACGAATGCCAGCTGGACTACAGTTGTTGTGGCAACAGATGTCACCATAGCAACTACAAAATCCCGGAAGTGAGTAGCAGGAACAAAGGGCATCATTTTATTCCTATTTAGTGTTTATTTTCAGTGATTTCCTACACATCGGGACTTCCTTCCTTGAGTATTATATTCCCTCGTTTTATTTCAAGGGTTTGACAATTAAATTCTCAATTGTGTTTGCTTAAACTAGGGCTTTATATCAATCATTCTTTCTGGGTTTTTTTATGTGCGACGACAATCTCTGTGCAACAGGTTAGTGATTTCTCGCAACTGGAACTCAGATGAAACATAACTACAGTGCATCAAATCAAATTGAGTCAGTCGGTCAATCA
The DNA here is from genome assembly GCF_978046115.1 of Saccoglossus kowalevskii. NCBI lineage: Eukaryota > Metazoa > Hemichordata > Enteropneusta > Harrimaniidae > Saccoglossus > Saccoglossus kowalevskii. Next base: position 8,857,036 of record NC_140650.1, on the reverse strand, counting down.
TGTAACTTTTAAACAACTGTGAAAACATTATGCATTTTTGCATCGCATATTCTCATTTTGTGTCATTGAGGTTTAAATATATAAAATTTTAAAATGGCATTTCTCAATCTCATCTATCTTGGGTGGTCAACATATTTTTCTTTTCTTTTTTTTTCTTTTTTCTATTTCCATACAACAGCGTCTTTCTTACCTCAATTTCCAGTATAATGCACTTAAGCAAAAGTGAATTAACTTAAAAAAAAAAAAACAGTTTTGTGTGTTGTACAAAGTGTTGATGTGTGGCGAGCCGTCCATTTCAATCTATTGTTCGGCACACAGTAAATAACTTAAAGGAAATAGGATCTTAGTGAAAACAGTACAAGCCAAATGAAGAGCTTTTAAAACTGGAGTTTGGGTCAAAGTTGGACTATCCAATCTAACAGCCCACTCTGGTAATAGGTCCATACTTTTAAACATTGGTCAATATTATTGTTTGGGTTAGTCAAATAAATGGGAGGCCTAGACAAACATTTTACTCCTTGAGACTGTTCATCAACTTTCTGACTGCCCGCTGTGTGGGATAATAAACCGTGGCTATGGCTTTAACAGACTATAACACAGATCTAGCATCAATGAAACCCACCGTGGTGTGTATGTTTTCTACTCCAAGCAATGAACCACTCAATAATTGACGCTGTGGACAAATTTGATCTGGATTCATTTGAGGGATAAATTTCCCCCTCCCAAGTTTAATATCTAAACAGTTCCACTTTTACGTCAATATTTAGGTATTCTTACTAGGTCCCCCTTCTACATAACTCCCTGGTTAGAATATTAAGAAACCTGATTCTTTAAGAACCAGTTTTATTTGTCCATCAGTACACTGTGGGAATTCCAGACACAAGCTTTGCCCCACATGTGGTTGCCATTATCAACTTCAAGCTACTGACTGTCTTTTGAGAGAAAAAAAACACAAAATCCACAAAAACATAGCAATGGCAAAGCATGGCATTTATCAAAGTGGTCCTATGCTAATTAGCTCATTATTATGCAAATTAGGGAGATGTTAAATGCTAATGAACTGTCCAACAGGAGAGTGACTGGCAAGTTGAGTGCAAAAATAACTTGAATGAGCCACGTAAGTGGGGAAGCAAATAATTGTACAAAGCGTTCACACATGAAGACATCATTGTAGCACCGAAAGTTGTGTACACATACCTACCTACCTACCTAAACAACTCATGTAAAAAAAAAGGAAGACAAGCCAAAACAATTAAATTAAGTGGGGGCAAAAGGTTGTAAAAACCCCATCGCTTTGTAATAAAGTTGACATGGTTACTCAGTGAGAGCGGAAACATGAGTGCATGCATTAAATGATTCACTGCAATGAAAAAAGGACAAATAGTTTTTTTACCGCTTTCATTTGGGTTTTGATCATATGAGTGGTAAACTAATAACGCCAGACTGTATACCAATCCAAAATACTGCTGTATTTTCCAAGCTAAGTATCTCAGTAAATGTATGCTATGGTTTTGATCATCACAACAGTGGACTGGAGAGGGCAGACTAACCCGTCACTAACAATCTTGTCAGAGTTTAGAATTCTGTACAAAGTGTCTTTCATTTTAACACTTTACACCAAAATCAACTTTCAGAAAATCAATCTGCATAAATTTTTCCACATTTAGAAAAAAAACAATTTGATCAACCTATGTAGGCAATGAAAGATGATGTCTTTTTGGTCCAAAATTAACAAATAAATTACAGAAAACACTTAAAAACATGGGAAATGCTGTTTTAAAATGTTGGCAGAATAAATTATGCAGTTAAAAAAAATATATATAATTTTAAGAAAATAATTATTATTTACAAAATCTAATAAGCTGAGATAATGAAGTAAATGAAGAAAAATTCATATAATAATTACACAACTTCGCATAAATTTGTTTCAATATTTGTATTTTAGCTTTATATGCAACATACTGACACAGGTGTGTCTATGCACAAAATAAGTCATATTTTAATCATCTGTTAGAAAACGAATTCTTTTTTCTGATTTATGAGAATGCCTATTAGGAATGTACTTCTTATGGAGCAAATATGGTAATCTTATACATAAACAAGTTTTAAACATTTTAGAAATACGATCGTTTCAATTTTCATTTAGTATTTATATTTCCATGGATTCAAAGTCAAAACACATTTTTTAAATATCACTTTAAAGGAACTATTATTTTTTCTTAGGCAAGAAAATGAAAATTCACAAGGATACCATGATAGGCTCACAAAAAAAGTTAAATGAAAAAAAATTTGCAATTGGTTGAATTTTCCTTTTGATAGTTTCTTGGGGCGGGACCTTTTTCATAGTTGTATAGTCAAGACCAGAAGAAAAATGAAAACCACATGTAGGCGGGCATCCCACAGTGCCTTAAATGCTTTGCTAATTTCTAAGGTCTTGGGAAGCGGCTCAGTTCACATATCAATTGCAGATAGTTGTATCGAGATGTTATGATATTTTAACCATGAAGAATACCGACACAGGACCACCTCAAGATATACTGCCTGTGACAGCCAAGGCCACCTAGGAAGAAGCCAGCACTGTATATGGGAGAAAAATTAGTTTGAATTGTGGCAGGGTCTATGAAGCATGAAACACTGACCCAGGGGAGAGGGGCGAATTGGACAGCTTTACGTCAAATCTGAGCGGCTAAATAACCAATGAAACACAATTAGCGCAAGAAGTTCATTACACAGTCTTTACGGTTTCAATAAAATTGTACTGGCACCCCAATGAGCTGTTCAAGAAAGAAAGAAGATTAATTTATAGGGGGTACAGCACTGCAATACCTAATGCGCAGGAGGTCGCTGACCAATGCAGTCAATTGTCAAGCCTCAGTAGACTCGACTGGACGCTCCACAACTTTCACAACAATCAACGCACTCCATCAATCCAACGCCACCATTCCAAAAGGAGTTTCTGTTTGAATGTAATTGGAAGGTAGATACAATTAAGGGGCCATGGGCTTGTTAAATGGAACTATTGGGACCTCAGCGAAAACTAGCCATTCAATTCTATGCCATGCTTTAGGCTAAGAGTGCTTACAATCCAACCCCCTGAGCACTAACTGAGTTAGTTTTTTTTTTTATCTACGAATAATGTCTGCTCTCACTTTTTGACTTGATAGCTTTGTCTGTTTGACCAAACAGACCACCTGGCCATAGTGCTTACAGAGTGCCAGAGTTTCTTTCATTACGATACTATTGTACTACGGTAATAGAGACGACCAACCAATGTACAAAGCTACTTATTATAATTATAATAAACTAATTCATCTTTTAGCCTAAGCCATTTTGACGAAGCTTCACCTGTAGTTAATGACTAATTACCAGTTAATTAACTCTTCTCACCTAGATTCCTTTTTTCATAGTGGGATGGGTTCCCTCCAAGTGTTTTCTTTATATACACATGTCTTATTCACACCGATTGGATATTATTGGCCAACTATTATAGACACAAACTTAATGTCCACAATACTGAAGAAAGGAAATTTGTTTAAAGTTCTTTTAAAGAAAGTAAATAGTAAGACTAAGCTTAATTTATGTTCAAAATGTTTATTTATATTTTTCATATGCAAATTAAATAAGATGCTCATTTTTAAAAATCGTGAATTTTCTTTCTAAAGCATTTTTTTTTGAGTGTTTATATTTTTTTTTTGGAAAATAATTTTCTCTCAAATCAAAAATTTATTATTTTTTTTTCACTTCACTTTGTTGAACGATAAATTGTGCAAATTAGCCATAAATAGGACTAATCATGCAATTGTGAAATTATCGAACTTTTTGCAGAGGTTCTTTGAAACTTTGTAAGATAAAAAACCAACAAGTAATTTTATATCCCCTCCTCCATGTTTTCTTCCAGTTGTTCAAGTATTAGTTTAGGTGTACATTACATATACCAGTGACCACTGGGTGATTTCCAGCACTGAAACCAGCGACCATCAAAGATAAGGCCGCGGATCAATTACGTGGTACCTGGGGGCTGTAATTAAAACACATAATAACCATCCTGGTGGCATAACACAGACCACTTTGTTCAACTAGCTGTAACTCAGCTGCCCGATCATCGTCATCGCAGGGAGAGATCACCTTCCGGCAAATTCAAAGTTCCAGTTGAAACGGGGTCCCCCATTAAAGACGGAAAGTCTCCGCAGTGTAGGGCAGAGTACAGGAAACTGTAACTCCCAGACTTGCGTGTTAAAGAGACGAAGGTGAAAGCCGCTGGGCTAATAGGTACATGCCAGTAGAGCGGCAAATACTAGTCAAGACGTTATGTAAACATCACCCCTCCATAGAGAGCCATTTCTCTAGTCATGAAAATCGTCTCTTAATAATATCGATTGAACAGCCGTGTTTATGTGTATATTGACTTGAATTGGCTAGTAAGCTGTGATTACGCTATCCATGGTCTATCTTACACGATAGCTGCCTGTTGGCTAAAAGGATTATAAACCGACGACTGACGACAACGCTCGACTGGGGAGCGTTTTACCGTGGACAAGTAATATGGCAATAGTATCTGTCCCTTTGTGCCATTCCTTAATGAAATGGCGTTACATTTCTAATATACCAAGGAATCTGGAGATAACGCACCGCCATACATAGTACAGAGAACACACTTTGGCTTATCTACGAAAGTCTTAGGCTATGTATCTGCTACTCAATGAATACCCTTTTTGTATTACCATCCCAAAAAAGCCGACAATACCCTAATAAAGATGTAGATGTGTACGGTATAATCAGGCACTGCCGGGGAGACTGATGAAAAATAAATGGGGAATGTCTACCAATGGGGAAAATGGCTCTTACACAGTAAATGATTAGGCCAGAACAGCGGCGAAGGTCTGAGTGAAACCGTAACGAAGAAATATTTTTTTTTTTATATCATGATGTTTTAGCCAGATGTAAGCTATCTGTATTATTCTACATAAGGATAAGAATTGCCCACTTTGGGTTGGTTATGGCGATTATCGTATTGACAGTGTACATTATACCTAGTAGCCATAGGGGTAAGTACCAGTGTTATAAATGAGTACATTCTGACTCTACAGGCTGAGGATTAAGATTACATGCTTCTGTGGGCTTTGGATAGAGAAAAAAAAAACTTTAAATCCCGTATTAGTATATTCAACCGTTTTTTTTTTTTTTTATTTTTAAAAGCGCTAACACCTGTGTTTTAGTACAAAAGCGGTTACGATATATCCTAGAAAATCATATTAATTTATCTCATCTTTTAAATTTATCAATTGAATTAGGTAGTCATTCACTTTCCATTGAAATGTCGTTTGGTTCGGACGGATGGGGTTGGAACAATGGCCTACTAACCAACTTTCAACACACAAGCTAACATATAAGGGGCGGATACATGACAAGTAAAGAAACTTAAAAGCATGAAAAAAAATATATATATATATATATGATGTATGATAAATTAATAAAATAAACTCTTGAGTAAGTCACTGATAGGTTAATTTTTTTTTTAGTTTCTGTTGAAACGAGCAGACTGGTTTGTTGGTGTTTTCATGGTGTTACGAATGAAATGTCATGCTGAAAACGGTGGCAGATGGGAGTACGGAACAGTCCTCTTATTAAGGAGACGACGACCTATAAGCCTGGAGGCTATATCCAGCGAGAAAGCCAACTCATACATTCTCTATGGCTCCATTAGTCATGCCACAAATTTTTTTTTTTTTTTTTTTAGTCCTGTCGCATAATTGGTCATACAAAATTGGAAACCTGTAATTCAAGCAAGTCAGTGTATATAACATATATTATATAAGTATGGATAACTTTATCGAGAAGAATGAGAGGGAGGGAAATATTATCATAGGTGAGTTTGTATTCAGTACATCATATCGTATAGAGTATATTAGTCGTATAATTATGATATTTATATTAAAATTCCACTCCAGGTTTCGCTGATCGTGTTAATTTATACGCAAGCAGCTATTCCTGTTAATTGCAATGCACAACAATATTTTATCATCCCGATCTCATAGTGCAAATTACTGCAGATGTGTATCTCTAAGTTTCTAATTTACAGCCTGCAGTATAATGATGTCACCAGAACGAGACACGTGCTCAGTCACCGCTACAACCATATTTCACCAACTACAAAAAAAAACTGTAACGTATTCACACTACTTCTTACCATAGTCCAGTCTCTTAAAAAAGTTCATGAACAGCTTCGTAACCCCCCCCCCCCCCAATCTCTCTCTAAACAATTGATATACTGTAATTAGTTTGATTTTCAATGTTTTTATGATGAATTTCAAACGTCTCAGTCACAACACAGCAAGCGTAATTTATATGAGTTTTATACATCGCATGAAACCATATCAAAAATGATGCATCACTGTGGCGCTTTACTGACATTTGAAATGACAAAATTACGTTAAATCACACACCATTTAAATTATTTGTTGAACTTTTACAGGAACTTTTGCATCCAATTTTTTTTTTTGTAAACTAATTTTTAAATAGAAACAAATTGAGAAAATATCAAAATAAAATTGTGTTTTCTATAATTTCAATTCCAGAACACATAGAAATATAATTCATCAAACATTTAGTAATATGAACAAAATGTCGTTGTGGTTTGTTCTGGGTTTTTTCATCAAAACACAACTTGACTTAATAAATTTATTCTAAACTTTGGAAGCACACATCTGTTAATATCTCAAATTACAGTCATATCAGAAACTTAAACTGAACTCCACTCTACCATTTACAAAATTTAAGTTAAAATCTGTAAATTAAATCACCCACCACCACGTACTGATCTGCACTCCCACAGAATCTAATTTGAATTCCCAGCGCAGTACTGAATATCAAGTACTATTCCTTCAACCGAAAATTCACATTTCAAAAGTTGTATATAGGTTTTTTGTCTGAAATATCAAAGTCATAAGACAATGATGGTTGAATCCCAAATAATTTGAAAAGTAGATGTGGTGGGTTTGGATGGTGCAATCATAATAAGTTAAAAAAACTTTCTTGCCTCATTCATGATCAAGTTTTCATTTGGAATAAACAATATATATTTTCTATTAATGATAATTATTCAAAAAAATATAAAAATTTGAAACACATAATTGCATCTGTAAATTTTAAAAATTTACGCTTCCCACCATATTTAAAGAATCAAGATTTGGTGATATTTCCGGTATATTGTGATAATTAGCCACAAGATTTGATGACAGTCCGGGGAGGAACAGTTTCACAAGTGATTTGCTCACTGAGGAAGGCAGCTGAGTATAGACCTGAGAAGTATGGCGACAATTACAGAGGCATTTACACCTAGTTAGCTTCCACACTGGGGACGATAATTATACAACAGGGGAGAAATTATTATAAAAAATCAACACGGAAAAATAAGAGCTACAATTGAACTGTGTTATACTTTGTTATCAGGTAAATTGGGCTTGAGCAAGGTAAAGTATGGTTGCAGGGGAAAAGAATTGTTAGGGGGCTGTGCAGGCCACGAGAGAGGACATTTTTTCCCCCCCCTATGATTATAATGTTATCTAATATTATAGAAAAATCAAAGAACGATCACGCGAGATGTGAAAACATCATGACAACAATTTTTTTTTTCATTTGATTAACGACCTACAATTTTAATGTCGTCATGACGATGATTCATTTTCAAAGTCAACGGCCGTTCATGCTTTGTTTGTATGCGCGGTGATGATTGGTTTGTCAAATGACTTATAACTTATCGTCGGCCGATGAAAAGACTCCAGTTTTGATACAACACGATGATCAGCATGTCTTCACGGAGGATAAAATTGATCGTGAATAATTCACCAACTGCATCAAGCTTTTTAAATAATAAATGAGCTCGGGGTTTGACATGGGATTTTTGTGCGATGAGGGTGTTTTGTGTGATTTGAGATCCTCTTTTAATCTGCTAATCTGATTTGGTATAGCTATATGGTAAGTTGATAATATGCCCCCGGTTCGTTGTTCACAGCACATTAAAGTATTACAGTTTGTAAAACTCGCTCTAAATATGCAAATCGGCCTTCTCAAAATACTCCATTGTATTTTCGTCAAAAAAAAAATAAAAAAATAAAAAATAAAGTTTTTTCAGATGATTCACTTTTTTGCAATCCACTGCATGGTGAAGGTACCGCTTGTGAATCACTCGGAACTCTCAAACGAGTCATTATGTGTGTTTTTTGTCCTCGTCTTCATCTAGCTCTTCAGAGACAGGCTAAATTCGCGAGGTAAGATCAGAACACTATCTAATGCCAATATTTGCCTACAGACTAATATATGAATTATCATTTTGTATATAGTTATTCAGGAAGTAGTTGATAAATACACACACTGATATAAAATAATATTTATCTAATGGCTTCAGTCCTCGCCTTGAATTAACTGAAGATCTATTTTTTTTATATCGCCAACTGCTCCAGTGATGTTTCTTCAATTACAGTATTTACCCAATAAGTATAATTATCAGAACTCGAAACAAAATAATACTGTGCATGTATTTATTTTCTCTCCGCTGTGAGGTTGATGTTTTCTTATTACCCTAGTAGGCCATAATGGCTCGTTTTTTTGGTTCTATTATTACCGTAGCTGACAGATATTTTATGTATAACGAATGGGTTTCTCTGTAGCGCGTGTGAGCTAGAGCCCAAGCTACTTTAATGTCTAGGGTAAACATGACTGCATTTCACTTGATATAGCAATTTATCAGTATTAATTTGGGCCCAATCCCCGCATCATGTGATCAGCGATTGGTCTTCGATCTCACCCAGTGGTCCAATCGTACAGATTGTTGCCTAATTGAATGAACTGCGGTAAACTGCTAACAACTGGGTTATCTCTGTGCAGCTCAAATTTAAAACAAAACAGCACATGCAATCGGGCTTTTAACGAATTGATAAGATGTTTTTTTTCCTTAAAACAAAACAAAAACAATGCTTGAATTTTTTTTTTTTTGCTCGCTACCTGAATTCTGCTTTTTTGAACTCTGCTGGATGACACCATGGTGTCGGCAATTTCGCCAAATTGTACGACTAATGCAATTGGAAGCCAAAACAGGGGAGTGGATAAGTTTACAAAGAATGGCACGCATGCTGCACAATTGAATCTTTAACAACCCATAAAGTGTTTTAACATGCATAGAGCAATTAACAGTCTCACCTGAGCCCAACTACATTTCCAATAGGGTGAAACCATTAACAGCATGGGGGAAGATAGCTCATTAAGTGTGGTGCAATCATAACAACAACATTGTCGCCATAAAACAGAGCCTAGAGCCTTGCAGATTATGCAAACAGAATTCTGAAAACAGCAACATCGCCATAAAAAATAACCCGCTAAATTTGGAGGAAGAAATACAAGTTTCCTCTGCATACTTTCATCAGGGCCTTATTGACCACCCCTCCTCGCTAAGATCAAATAACTTAGGCCCAGTAGTAGCACTCTCATAGTTGGGTGAGTCACGCAACAAAGAACTCTCCACTCTTTGGAGCCGTGGAGCACAAAAACACACCAAACAATACCGACATAATCTCTATTCTCTGGTCCCAAATATTTTTGTATTGGAGTTGATGTAAATTATTATAGAGCATGGTATGGAAGGAAGTATCTTTGCAATGACAGTTGGTCCGTTAATGGATTCAAGTAAGCCTCTATTTAAAAATTAATAAGATTACCCCATCTCGGCACACGTTTATAGTGGTTGTCATATCTTAGCAAATACTATTGATGGAGCAATTTTAATGGCTCTCCATTTATAAAGGCCGACTAACTCTGGCCGTTAGTAAAGTCCATTTCACTAGCTAGTTGACATATGGGGTAAAAGCCAAGCCATTCAAACCTTTTCGTTGATGTCATTAACGTCATTAATAATATGCTGGATGACACCCTAATTCTCTCATATACAATTTCAACTGTATCACTCATAAATATCACAAAGTCTGTCCAAAAACGAAATAAAAATTTTTAATTTTATTTCGGATTTGATTAAAAAAACAAAAACAATTTTAATTCTTGCTTTTAAAATTTGGTTGTTTCAGTTGATGCAGTTGCCATACTTGCAAAAGATGAGAATTTAAGAGACAAAAAATCGGGAGAATGATGAGGTCCATCAAGATAAAAAAAATGGGTGCTGAAAAGGAGAGAAAATGATAACTTTTGGTGTAGTTCTTGGCGCTCGTCACGAATAAATATTGAAATACATCGTAAATTAAAACTGGTATGAAGAGACAATCATTTGTGTTGGATTTTCAGCAAAATAACCACTTTATATGAATTTATAGAAAATTTAAATAGTAAATTGTTATCCCAAATTATCAATTTAATAAATTGTGCTTTTTTTTGGCCAAAAACTACAATTATTTAATTTTATGTTTTAGTTTCAGTTTTTGGAGACACTATATTTTTAAATGTTGATGCTGATTGCAAACTTAGTAAATTCTCACAGCCAGCAAAAAAACAACGAAACCATTTAATTTCCTAGAACAAAGTAGATATTTCTGAAATTAAGAAACTATTTAATATTCAAATCTACAAATTTTGCTAAAGCAACACCTCCCTGCACTCCAACAGCAGCGTCAAAGCCCCAAAAATATTACAGTTACATCGAAAAATTGTTGCATAGCCAATTCGGCTGTATCAGTCTCATGAAGTGTGATTCTTATATATTATCAATGGAAATAATGTTGGCCTAACATTCTAGTTAATATTAACAAGTGTGATGTAGCTTGCTAATCTAATAAGTCATATAAGTGGTGTCTTGGACCAATCTATCTCATCATCAGGAAATCCAATCAGGGTAGCCTCTAAAAACATCATTAAGCACTGACTATAGGTGCAATTGCCGGCTTAGTCTCTCAAAGAGAAAAAAAAAAACAGAAAGCAAAAATAAGTGCGTTCTAATATGGTATAAGTAAATTCCATTAAGGACCAGCGACAGAAGAGACGTTACAATTAGTAATAGGCGTTAAAAGCCAGCCATCGCCCGTCTTGAAATATCAACTGGTTATGCGTTTTGAAGTTCACCAGGAAACTACATCTTAGAACATTGGTCGGCAGAAATATACTTTTTAAAACTATCCTTCCAATGCGAGACAAACATTGCATACAAATCAGGGGGGGGGGTGTTAAATAGATAGACTAGTCTGATAATCATGTCTAATCATATCCAAATCAACATGATAATGTGATTAATGAAACTAAACGAATCTGACACTAAATGAAAATTACTACCAATTTAATTGCTGTTAGAGAACAGGTGCATCTAGACATGGTTAAAATAAAAAGACATCCCTTAACAATGTACATTTTTCATTTTAATAAAAGGCATTAAATTATTAACACAAAATATTGACAAGATACCCAGCTATATTTGAATGATGAGAATATTATTTTTATTTTTTTCAATAAACAGTGGCAGATTTTACAAAAGTTATAATATTTTAAGACCACAAAGTGGAAGTACCGAGGATGAGCAAGTTTGTGTCTTCCTCAAACCCAAAATATTGATTTCACTGAAATTATTAATTTTTTAAAAGATATTCATGGTTGAAAATTCCATCAAAATTTTCTGACTTTGGACTATGTGGGATTTAGGACAACAAATCATGAAAGGTCGCAGCTCTAGGAAAGTTAGTGTGCTACAAACTGGCTAAGGGAATGCAATTTTTAATGTGGAAACCTTGGTTACGGTTCACAGGTGATTACATTTGTCTTGGGCATGCTTGATGCCAGGATAGTGCATTATCATGCAATATTGCCATTATGACAGAAATAATGAAAAAAATGGATTATGCTTTCAGTACAATAATGTCATGAAGGTGTAGTTTTTATTCACAATATAGAAAAAGGCATATTTTTTTTGTAAATTTGTGTTTTGTTCTTTTGTATTTTTTTATATGATTATTTTGTATTTTTATGTTTTTCGGGAGACAGTATGAGTTATTAAATATTATTATTATTAAATAATTAGAAGCTTCCGTTGGCATGTAAAATTATTATAAAAAAATTATGTATAGTAATTTTAAAAAGATTAAAAAAATCTTCAGGAAAGCAAGATCAGGACTGTTTGTGGACTGTGTTTTGTTTCCTCCAGTGAGCTTTGATTAGTTATTATCCTTATCTAAACTGTATGGTGTGATCTGAACTATATTCTTTGAGGGGCCATTAACACCTCCCTACTACAACTAACACTCACATTTAATTTGACTGCACAAGAGATAGTATAAATAAAGAAAATTACCCTGCTTATTGGTTCCCTGCTAAATGCAATTGACAATGTCCTTCACCAATGGGTAATTACTAATTAAGTATAATTAAAAATAATAAATCAAAGAGCAAAAATAATACAGATTAGAATTTCTTGTTTTTTACATTGAAATTGAACAACAACAAAATTAAAAAAATATCAGATTTCTGGAATGAAAACATCCATTTTATCAAGGAGCTTCAAAAATTTAGTGTATTTATTACTGGTCTTGTATTCTACAGTTAAAACTATTATAACGTACTCACAAGTCACTAGCGATAAATTAGTATGGTAATTCTTCTTATTTTTATTTCAAAATATTTTTTCGTCACCTTTTGATTACTGACATTCCAGCAGAATTTAAGAGCCACTTACGAGATGTTTCGAAGATTACCTATGATTATTACACGATAATTCAGACTAGCCCAGCTAAAAACACATTTTTTTTTTACTATTTGAGATTTATTTATAAAATAACCTCAGCTATTTAAAAGAGTATTTTGCGTTCAGTGGAATTTGTTAACAACATCACATTACAATATTACGCTGGTGACCTCTTCTGAAAATTGCCTGCGGACAGATCGAGGTGAGTTACCTACAACTTGGGGTCAAATTTAAGGGTACTTACAAGTTAGTTTATTAAGCAAATTTTAACCTTCCTGTTCCAATGATTCATGTTTTCCAAGACTATATTATAATTTACCGAAAGGTAATTTCCCGACTTACGAAAAATTAAAATGACTGACAATGCTTTCATATGAATAGTCAAGTACCTTCAGTGGTACTAAATGGAGACTCGTCATCACGTTGTTGACAGCTTTGACATAGAAAGAGCTGAGAACCGTCACAAGACACAAAATTCACTAATTGTTTGGTAACCATTTTTTTTACAAGCAGACGTATTTCTATCCCCCTTTTATATAATATTCTTATGTGTTATCGCTAGATTACAGTTAACCGAGTTTTCACACTGGGATATCAGTTTCTAAGCAGTCTGGAATGAAATAACAACTGATAATGACCACCCAGCCTCATAAAAAACAAATCTTAATTTGAAATTTACCATGAAATCTTATGAATTAAATTAACCTGAAATCTTATGAATAATTCCCCTACAAATGAGGTCGAAGTTGAGAAACTAGACAATTCTACAATTTTGCTTTCTGACAAGATTTCTATCTAAAGTACTTGACTATAGATATGGTAAGCCAATAACTAGACTGCCAAGGTTGGGTTGTTGTGTTTTTGATGAGAATTCCTAAATAAATACAAAAAAATACAAAAAATACTAGAGAAAATATGGCTAAACTGTAAATATTATTAATAATTGAATGATGATGACCAATTTGGCAAAAAAAATACAGCTTAATTTCTGACATCAATAAAATGACTGCTGTAGAATAGAAGACAGACAGACAAGCTCAGAATGTTCTCAAGTACGAAAGTCTATACACTTTATTACAGGAAGTTCAAGTTGTTTTATGTGGGCCAGACTCCTACTACAATAGAGATCAAAGGCTTTGAATCGACACAATCAAAACAAATGCCTACCGTTATTTAATGGCTTAAGAGTCGCTTCATTTTGGAGAGATTCTCCAAGTGCGCAAATTATGATTCAACGTAATGGGTATGAAGAATGAGAATGAGTACGTTAATAATTATGATTACAGTTTCACATATCCTGTCAATTGCGCTACTCCTCGTAACTGAAATGAGATACAAATGGCTTCCTTTATGAATATGTCCACACTCCAATAAACCCAATAGGAAGACAGGAATCAAGGCGTTACCAACAACAATGAAAATTTAGTAAAATTTCTAAATTTCTATTTTATAAAAAATAGTAATACCTTGTAGGATTGATTACAAAATTCTGTCTGACTATTAATATTTACTCTTAGAAAAACCGCCAAAAAGACAGCAAGCTCCAGATTTATTTTAGATTAGTGACTTTTAAGTTCAGCAGTAAACTAAGAAATTTCTAGTGACTCGTCGTTGAAGCATAGTGGTTCATGATACACAAGGTGCGTTTCTCATTCGTCCTAAGACAAACATTTTAATTTAAATTACTGAACATTTTTCTCAGACTCTCATACAAAACAATACTACTGCCAGCCTTGTACACTAAACAGGCCACCAAAAGTTAACTAACATATGCAGAAAAAGTTCCAGTTTCTATGACAATTTGTCACCTGATCTTTAAAAAAATGCATGCTGTTGACAGAGTGGAAATAGATTGCCCAAATAGACCAAAACTCTGTCCAAACTTAAAAAAAAAAGTTATAGCTTTACCAGATGGCTGTAGATTTTTTAGACAGAATGAAACACACTGTGAAAAAACATTTATAGCCGGGATATGAACAAGTTATATTTAAGTGGTGTAGGGACTGGTACTGAAATGAAGGGGAGTTTTATGAGGTTTTAATAGCACTATTGACCAACAGTTCCTGTTAAATGACATGGGGTATAAACAGAGTTTTAAACGGTTCCCACTTGTATATACAAACTCAATGGGACCTTGTTGTAACTCTAGACTCCTGTAGGCTCCTGGCTAGCCAGTCCACCACTTGCCGCCAACACAACTGAATGAAAGAGCTCTGAAAGTTTCAGCTGTGGGGTTGAGTTAGCTGGGAGAGCCCAGGGTAGGCTGGGTGGTGACTTGACTGGACCAATCCAATTAAAATTGTAATATGATCTAGTCTCTGGACTATAGTTCTTATCCAATTAGATTCCACATCTCATTTAATTATGGTGTTCACTAGTCACTCAGAACTCATCAATGGGGTACAACATAGTGTACTCTATTGGACAGACTAAGCCAGCCTCTATTGTTGTTTTCAAAAAAAGGCACAAGCCACTTTTTTTAATCTCTGCAAACACTAGCAAACAAAAGGTGAGAGGAAAGTTCCAGACATACTAGTACACCACTTCTTTGCATGTGGATCAATGCAACAACAAGTCTCACTTTTTCTGTACAACAATCTTGACTTCTTATGTTATATACTATATATACCAGCAATAAGTTGTACGTAACCATGGAGATGAAGGAAGGGGGACAAATCAACTTTACTTACCTGTCGATTATGACTGGATCTGATGGCGTTTCATTTCTGTTTCCACAACTTTTCTTGTCACAGCATCGACTAAAATGAAAAGGAATAGATAAAAAAAAAGTTAGAAATCAACATTTGCATCTCATTGCCTGATGGAAATGTTTTTTTTGGAAAAAAACATCTTGAAAACCAACTTTGGTAAGTTTGTACAACAACATTACTGGTCCCTGCTGGGTTCCCTTTCATTTGATTAACTAATCCGTACACAGATCTATCAAACAACTTATTCAGTTCAGTTTCTTTTGCTGGGCGGATTTTGTCACATGGTACAATGCACACATTCAACGATTGAAGAAACTCTAAGGTAATTAATGAAAATGTTATAATTTACCCTCTTTTAATTTATTGCAGTTTGTGAAGTTTTTTGAAGAATAGAAAAGAAAGAAGGGAAATATTCTCACCTGCACATTATTTCATGTGTGAGCAACACACGGCACATTTCGGGGTTCTTGTCCTGCCCTTCATACACGATCGGCTGTGGGGAGGGAAAACACGGAAGCAAATACAGTCACTGTATGCATGTTTAATCTACCAAAAGAAACAGCGCTGCCTCTTGCATTTCTGGGTCACCAAAGACACCAAAGAAACGCCGCAACACGAATGCCATGTGGCGAAAAGATCGGGCGTAAATGACCAGAGAATAAATGGACTCAGAACAACGGAAAAGGCACAGTGTCAAGTAGCCATGATGACACAATTTCAAAGGAGAAAAGATGTACTTTGAATAATGTACAAGGCATTCACTTGAATAAGGCTATACAAAACACTCCACAGCGGGTGAAAGTCAATCACGGAGTCTCTAATTTAGTCACACTTATACCTAAATGCCTGGATGTTTTGCCAGTGCCGTAACCTCAATATCGCATCGAATTAGAATTCACGGTTGTATGCGGTTTTAGCTCCATCGCCAGTTTAAACCCATCTATAAAGCGGGTTCGTTAAAAAAATAATGGGAGAGGGCCAATACTCGGCAATATAAACCAAATTATTCTATAGAAATACAAGCTATTTCGCGATCAAATTTCTAAAATTTTATTAATTTGCGCTATAATTTTATAATGGTTAGTTGAGCTCTGGGGGTTCAGTGTTTCTTAACAACGGCTATCAGTTCTTATTTAAGGGATAAATTGCAATTCCAGTAGGCTTCATAATGAAGAACAGCCGTGACGCAAGTAGACAGCAGAACACGTGTACAGGGTATAAGCTGTGGCCATAAAATAACCAAAACAAACGCCCAGAATTACTTGTGACACAGGGAAGCCCTCTATTTTCAGCTGTTTCAAGCCATTTTGACGCTTTTGTTCAGTGTAGGACTGCCAATTTAATATTACACCGGTTGCCCCGTTTCAGACATCGATGTGTGCGCTACGGCTAAACTGGCTCACCCACGCGGCTAATGCTCCGGGCGATTCGCTTTCATTTCCCCCCAATTTTCAAGCAAAGGGTTTTCGAGAGAGTTATTATGATCAGCGGTGGGCAGGTCACATTTTCGGGGCTACTGCTTTTTTCTATGTTGGGTCAATCGTGGAGAATGGTGACAAGAAGAACGGGTGTTCTCTGAAGCATGCCGAGCTCGCCAACCTAAATTACTCAGCGAAGTGAAGACAAGACGATCGCCATGATGGCAAAAAATACAACTACAATCTAATAAGCGGACGCGAAAATATTGAAATCTACCTGTTTTGTGATGGAATCGATGAGCCTGACGTAGATATCCTGTTCGCTGCGAATACCTGAGTGAAACACAACATAATCATGAATGTAAAAATGGTATTATTACTTTCAAGTAGCAATAAAATGAGATAAAATTCGAAAATTGCCCACGATTGAACGACTGAGTCGATCGAGTCGCCTTCTCGCTAAAATTACACTGCGACAAAGTTCCCCTGATTTCGTCCAACGCTTCGAACAGCTTGGTGGGGTAAGAAAAAAAATCATAAGAATTGTAAAATTGTTTGAATTGTGCAAGGAAATTGGTGTACAAAACATGACTCGGGGCTAGTAAAAGGTCGATCACAAAATGGTCAAATTGAGTCATTAGTGTACGTTTAGTAGTGGATGGTCGCACGCCCCACGTTAAAAGCGAACAAGCGCGCAACGAGCCTCGAGAGCTACCGTAAATTTTGAAGGGGGGTGTACTGGTGGTTCAAAGGGTTTTAAGAGGTTTAGCAAATAGTACACAAGAGGTCGACACTTCACTTTCTATTCACACTAAAAAGAACAGTGCAGTTTCGAACAAGGAAGGCTGGCGGGTGGTGAAGGATAGCTTTCAAAATCGATCGAGCTTGTGCAACTACGTTAAATTGAGAACGTAAACAACTCGCCGGCTTCAACAAGCGTGTCAGAAAACCATGTGAGTTGAAAGTGACAAGCAGAATCAAAACAGAAAAAAAATGCCTACTATTTGTATAATTGAGTTCATGATTCTAAGTCGTAAACAGAAAACTGCTAAGTCGGATAATAATTCACTTAATCTCCAAAACCTTAAATATTAGCGGATTTCGGGCAATTGATATATAGATAGTGAACTTTATTTACCATTGTTGTAAAGGAGCTGTAATCGGTAATGAATTCCATTATTCGTCTTCTGGTTATCCGGTTCCTGGACAAAAAACAAAACTCGCGTCAAGAAATAAGCAAAACTAAATTAATTGAATTACTGTCAAGGTGTGAATCGGTTCGTAAACGTGTGTTGTTGAAACTCAACGAACTTTATCACGCCTTTACGCTGTGCACAGGGACTTGCACGTGAATATATTTGAAGAACACTGGTGATTATACTCAGCGGGGTCTACAGTGAGGAGAATAAAATCACTTCCGTACCCGTTCCTTCTCGATGAAGTCAATATACGACGTCCTCTCGATTTCCACCGGTTGACCCTGTCTATCGTACAAGGCGATGACGAAATGGAAGAAATTGCTTTTTCGTAAATTGCTCGGTGGTTGTTTCTCATAGTGGGCCCGTGCCAGGCCTACACCGCTAAGGGGGCAAAACAGAAATTGTATGGGTTAGTTGGACAGTCAAGCAAGTGGAATGAAAACAAAACTGGTAGCATATCTATATCGAAAGAGAAATTTCCTAAAACTAGAAAAATTATTCCTGGTGTGTTTTATCACGTGTATTTAAAGAAATCGAAAGCAATGCGAACACTGTCATGTCAGTCAACTGTGCCACAACAGACGGTAAATTGAGTGCTCGGGGCCGTGTATACATAGGGGACCAACTAAATAGTCCATGCCAAAATAAAAACATATACACTGAATGACAACACGGGACATAATATATCGGACGTGCCGGAAAATGGATAAAAAAATTCAAATAATTACCTTGCTGCTCCTTGTTCAACCATCGTAGGTTGCATCCAGCCTCGAACACCGCTGGATAGGGGTTCCTCCTTAAGATTGGTAGGACCTCTCGATAGGGTATCCTGGATGCCGAACATGAAAAACGTCCTATGGGGTTGAAAACGATGATATGTGCAATTACTAACAAGTCAGTTTGAGTACACAAGTGACTGGCTGACACTTGTACACAAACTTTGACAACAACAATAACAACAACCACGCGGCCTTGTTGTGTTGAAGACGTATTTTCGTAGTGAGAAATTAGTACAGCAAACTAGTCCACTGGGTTGACGATCAGGCACACGGATCGGGGCATTCACAGCGAAGCGGAACTACGATCTAAGGAGAAATGTCGATCCAACACGCGGCCGGCTACTACAATGTTGATCAGCGTCTATGCATGAACGGGCCTGCAGTGAGTCAATCGGGCTTCGGTGTAAGCACGTTGCCTGGTGTGTATATGTACTCAGCGACGACGATCGACTACCACACACTCACTAAAAACACCAAACTAAACCGATATATCTACTTCATCGATACGTGGTCGTACCTCTCGCTCACTCTCTTCAGCTTTTGGGGGTGTCCGTCTCCCGGGGGGCGTCTTTTGTTGGTTTCAAGTGTTCGTATGTACGGCGGCTTCCCTATGGATTTTAATTCCCTTGGGATGCACGGTAAATACCTTAGGGAATCGATGTTGACAGGGACTGACAACGGATCAAAGCCATAGGACAACGCCAATTCTTCCTTATATGGGCTAAACTATGCAGAAAATTCCTACCAGCCAATGAGAACACAGGGTGTGCCGACGTCCTAACAAATAGCTCCGCCGCACTCTCACTTTTACTACGACTGATGTCGTTTTCTAATGTGATTGATAGGCCGCTGGCCACGCGCGCCCAATCAACACTGTGCAGACAAGTTAATTTACATAATTAATCCCAACCGTGTTTGCGGGATAAACAAAAGTCAATTGTCCTAAAATAAACATGAACCAGATAAACATAAATTGCCATGAATAATGGTTTTCATTCACGGCGTTAAAAAAAAACATGCTTCTTTTCCTGTGTGTTATTGCCGTACACAGGACAGGCCAAAAGTCGTTACCGACGACAGCGGTGATATTCCTTATAGAAACGTAAACAGTCCCATCACCTTTCCTCTTCGCAACGCGAGGATGCGGTCTTTGCAATCGAACCACGTGAGCCCACACTTAAAATGTTTTCTGCTATGTGCGCGCATCAGTTTAATACTAGATTGCAGATTAGCGTACATTTTAGCCTGCGGGGATCATTACATTTTAAAACTGTTGTACAGAATTTGTGAAACCCCCCTAATATTATTGGTGGTCCATTGCAAACAGATCAAATTCGTACCCAGTACATCGCATGTGAATCGTCGTAATAATATTCAGTACGGGAGGGGAAGAGAGGGGGAGGGGGCTCCGCGAATGAAATCTAGCAGACAGAATGAAACACGAAATTTTATTCGTGAAAAATGCACGGCGTTTCACGTTCTCCTGCAGTGAAATTCAACGCCATATGGGCAACAAAACGAATACAATAGAGAGGACATCACGTCGTGTAACCTGCTTGGAAACCCGTGTACGTATGATAATTGAACACTATCACTTGCTTGGCTCCCAATGACATTATTGTATTGAATTTCATGACGGCATTGTCATCACGTGCGTCCGATCGAATATACTATTTTACGCCGTTTTGCATACCGGCAATAATCCCAAATCTTCGATAAAAATAACAAAAATTCGCCAAAACGGTTGAAAACCTCGCATAATAAGACTAAGCAAAGACATCCTTTTGCCGCGGTCGATATCGGACAATGGCGTCCCATTTTCGCTTTGAAAATTAAATAAAACGACATAAAAGAATGTTTTTTGTGGGTCGCGAAAAGCTCGTAATACCGAGTTAGGTATGAATCATGTCACTAGTCATGTTTCCCCAACCGCCATCTGCGTCACTATCGCGTCAGCTAGAATATTTTACCGATTTCGGATCATACATATTTTCATTTTTTGTAAGAGGGATCAGTGCGAATTTCAAAAAAAAAGCGGGAAAAAAACACTATACAGAATATTTTAAACGCATTATGAAACGTCATTTGTCTTTATACTTTAACCGTCTAAAAATACCACACACATATGACACATACATTCAACGAGTCGTTTTCTTCCGTGTTTAGTGTACGATCACCATGAACGCAACTGAAGTTTTTGGCAACACAAGTAAATATTTGATACCCCGGCAAGTTCAAAACTTGTTTGCCAGCCCTTCGTATCTCAGCCCGCGATGATCCCGCGGACAACTTGACTATCTGAAGTTGATTGAACCGTGACCAATACAGCGATGTTTACGCGGCATCTATTGAACCACAGTGCTGTTTATTATTTTGTTGTTCGATTATTGAGCAGGTGTTTGTTTGATGAGACATAATCGTATCATTTTGAATCGCATGTCTATTGCTTTCTGCAACTCTAACCTTGCTCGTCGGTGTGATGTGTTTACTACTTTCACGCTCTTTCAAGTTGGACGTGCCCAATAATGATTTATTTGCTAAAGACTGGATATCCACAAGTTACCGTGACCTCTAGTGGTATACACCGATACAACAATAACCCCATCCCCTTCATAGTTTCACAGAAATGATGAACTTAAAAGCCGGCACGGTAGATTCCGTGCAAACATCTCTCATTTCCGGATAAATGTGTACACTCTTCCGGTTCTTGCATATACGAACATTTTCTCGGGGTCTGACGCTTATTAATATGTAATTATAAAACCAACATATTTTAAAAACTGCCGAAAGGGTATTAGTCGTATGTCAATGCAACTGCGGTCGGGGGGGGGGGGACGGAGAAAGAACTATCCGATATATACCGAAGAGTGCCTAAAAACATGGGAGTAACCCGACTCCGTATTTCATCAGCCCAATTAAATTAAATTAAAGTACAAACCATGGCTTTTATGCGGGAGATTTTAAAGAGTGAGTTGAAGGCAACAAACCTGTCAAAAATCTGACCATTTCTGAGAGTGAGTTATAGATATGATGTGGAACAAACGGTAGCAGTAATTTTTTCACCTTCGTCAATACCATAAACGTAAATATCAGCCGCTGATATGCCCCTACGGGTGAAAGGTCTAGGTATTCACTATGATATTACTTACATTAAAATGTACTTGGATTTGAAATTGGACTTTGGGTAATAAACTATAAACGACATTGTGAAATTTGGCACTGTGAATCGAAGTGATTCAAAGTTCGTGACATTCGATTCAAACTTGTTTACTTTTGGAGATTGCAAGTGCGTGACAAAAGCGGGCGTTGTTTTAGGATTCCATTTATGGGTTTTAGCATTCACGGACTCCAGTCATCAGTTTATTTATTGCTTAGAATTCACCGATAGTAATAGTATTGGGAACATTCGTGTATTTTTTTATTGTTTGTTGATGTGGAAAATTCTGCGACATCAATGTTTGCAAAAACAGCATATATCAATTGTTTGTCGCCCAAATTCGAATTATTCAATACATGAAGGATCAGGTGTAATATTCACCATTGAGAAAGATTCGCGGCGACTGATATTCGGTGGACAAATATAAAATACCCTAACGGGGAATGTATCCATTTATCACAAATTACGTCATCCCAACGATTATTTTCATTCTTTTTCATTTTAAATAATATATACGTCTTTGTTGCCGCGGACGTAGCTCGATCAACCACAAGCATTCTGTTCCGATTCGCAGGAGATTTACGGTGATTTGTTTCATTCAAATCAAAATTCTGCAGAAAACAAGAGGCAATATTACAACAAAACTTAAAACAATAGTAAACGGAAACGTGTGTGTGTGTATATATATATATACATATATATCTGTGTTTCAGACGGGAAGGCTGAATAAGATTGCCTCTCTATGTATATCCCGTCCTATGGGATTCATTTCGCTAGCCCCAATGGCCTAGCCTCGGGCGAAATTTCGCCAAAGATTGTCCAGATAATTTAGGCACTTTTTCAAAGAATGATAGATGGTAAAATGACTCCGGGAAAGTAGGAAAACACGGTGCGCATCTTCTTTTGTATTTGATAGAAGTACGAGAAAAAATGGCAGACAAAGAGACGAGGGATGGTGACGAGGCGGAAACTATCGCCATGTAAAAGCGAGATGAAACGTGAGAAGTTTGAATGGTGAACACCGTGCGACAAAATGACAACGTCAATCGCTTGCTGTATCAAACCCTAGACTTGAAACGGATACCCTTTGATGTAGCCTTTCAGACGTTAAACACATCTCTCATTGATGGAAGTTAGTTTTAAATTTTTCTATAACGAAAATCTCTATGACTGTTGTATGTATAGTGTAACACACAGCGCGTGCAACATGAATATTATCGGCACAGTTGCCGCGAAAGGATACTTTATTCTTTGTTGTCCCCACAATTACACGCTATTAAATTAGCTCAGTGCCACACCGACATGTTTAAGAATAATACTAATTAAGTCCGTAGATCCGCATTGTCTTTACTAATAAGAAGCGGAACAATAAACTATGCATCAAACATTTCATTGTGTTTTCAAAGAAGATGAGAAATCCTTTTCTAAACGTCATAGTAAATAAAAAATTATGCCAATTATCAAACACCTTATTACACCTATACTTCTAGTAGCTCTTCATTATCGAGGTTTATTTTTGCAAATTGTCGTTTGTGTATTCCGACATAAATCGGGAAGTTTTAGCGTAGTGGCTTTAACATATACAAGCTGATTTACACCAAAGTATAAAAGAAAAAAGTTTGATGAAAAGAAATTAATTCACTACGCTATTCACACTAATATTATTTTGGTGGTTCTCAGTTTTTTTTGTTTTTGTTTTTACTTTCCGCGCGTTTTCATGATGCAACAACCGCATATTTTGCCTGCATTCTGTTTGGAATTATACGACAACCATGAGAGTGTCCCTATAGGTGACCTGCACTGTGCAGTAGGTGCATGAGCGAAACCAAATTCGATTATCAGTGTAGCGTGCCTGCAGAATGGCAGTAATGCCGTCTTTAGGGGATCGACGGGTACCGTTAGTACGAGCCAAAGCAGACATTGCCGGAGGGTACAGATTGACTGGCACATCGCTTGTACACGTTAAAGCCACTCTCCGAATGGATAGCTGCTGTCAACTCCGCTCCAGTTTTCCATTTATTTGACGAATCTTCCAAAATGAATAAAACCAACATTCAGACATCATCTTTCAATTATGTTTTGTCCATCCAATTCCCCAAACGACCAAGCAATGGCAATTATCTCTCCTCCCATTGTCTCATCGCAATTTCCAAGTGACGTAGCGTAATTGTGATTTTAAAAATAACAAAACTGGTCAAAATAAATAAAATTATATAAAAAAAATGCATAATTGTATAATTAGTCGTGTTTTTGGTTAGATATTTTTTATTCGGACAAGTTCGAATCCAAAACTTCAAATTCTATTTGAGTATCCCAAGTCGAGTAACGAGACACATAAGCTTTGCATCCTGTAGTGTTTTTATCCATTGCATCGGTCCTCGCACCACTCACTATGAGCAGTAAATTCTCCACATTCTCTGGTAGAGACGCGCTTCCCCGTCGCTAAGGCAGAAATAGTCTCAACCGTTGGCGAAGCTGGGCCGATTTCGATCGCACAATTTTTCCCCCGAAATTGACAAGGACATTGCAATTAAAGAGTGTGAAGTGAAATGGGACATGATGATGCCCAGTAAATTTCCATCGCAGCATTTAATTGAAGGTCAGCTAAACATTGGAGAGCCAGTTAATTATGATAGTTTCAGTTCGCGGCAGATGGGACAACTTTTACCGAGTTCTTTACACTCGTTGCCGCCGTGTAGCAACTTCTGTCACGTTATATGCCATTATAAACAAATGCCGAAAAGCGAATTTCACAATTTTGCTCGTATTTCCGGAAACATTTGACCCCTAAATAACGATCGGGTAAGACGATGAACTGATACTGGGGATAAAGTACCCTCCCCCGGTACACTTTACTCGCTGCAACCTTCCATCGGGACTTGATCTACCGAAATATTGTTCGAGAATTTTAGTGGGAAATGAGTAAATTGTTTAAAACGGATGCAGCGAATGAATTGGGTGGAAATTACACGGCACGCGTGGCGATGTGCCTAGAAGCGTTAAACCCCACACCATGGTGCGAGCTTTATAATAAATCTTCAACACATTTTATACCCAATTTCAACAATTGAAACGAGCCTAAACTCAACCTACCTACATTAATTTTAAAATGATTTGTTTGAAAAACAAACACAGAAACTCCTGGTTTATGCTAAAATATACACTATTTTGAAGCCGAATAAAAACAGAAACTGTGACTTGAAAATAATAGAACGGATTAAAAGAGATATATTCTTGCAATCGTTGGATCGGCGTGCAAATAAAAACAAATATCAACTGATTAGTATGTGTGGAAACGGGTTACACCGATATCGTTCCGTAACGATTGTACACAGGTGTATACTTGAAGCACAGCCCGTGTCCGTTACAACGCAACGCAGTTGTTGGAGCAAAATTAATTCCATCTAGTTTCAGCTTTTACTCTAAGTATCGAGATTTTTTTTTCCATCCCCATTATCATTTGTAAACAAAACAAAAACTAACACAGATATCTGTGTTCCATTGTGAGGTATTGTAGACAAAAATCGATTTTCTTGATACGTGGAAACTGGTTTAACGAGCGGGAATAATAACGTTTTTTTTTCTTTATTATATAATTAATACATATTAATATTATTTAATCCAAGCTAACTCCTCTGTATACAACACACAGACACCCTGATGTGCTGTGTTGTACTGTGTTTCAGACTCGCGTGGAGTCTAAAAAGCGGCAGGCCGAGTGAATGGAGCACGCATTGTTTGATGATTCGATCTTGTGATCGTTTTGATTGACGCGCGTTTCAGTGCGTTGTTAGTGTACGTTTTCAATACGGGCATACCACAAACAGTCCCAGCGTGGTTCGCCAATATCTCAATCTTAATCCCCGGGTGAACTTGGGAATATACAACGCCATTCCCTTCTGTGTTAGACCGCGTAGCACCACTCGAGGTATTGAACACAGGGCAGACTGTTAGAATAGAATTAGTTAATGTTTACTTTGCGACCAAGACAAAAGTACAAGAAACCAATATAGACCAATAAATCTTTTACCAATATATGCCAGAAATCCCTACAATACAATAAGCACGCCACGTTTGAACCACGCTCAAAACCAATTATTAGATTAATTCGAAATTATATAAATATTCATACATACGGTAGATATTTTCTGTTATTATGTTTTTCTTTCAAAAATATTAAAATTATACTATTATTGGAAAGCACGTCGCAAATGCGGTCAATTGTGCATGACGAATAGGCTTCAAATCGGATTGGATAAAGTCGCAAAATTAAAACCAATACTCGAATATGATCGGAAAAACCGAGGATCGATGTTGTTTGAGAATCACAGAGAAAATAGTCTACCGAGTGAACTCAGCGTTTGAACTAGAAATCTGAGTGATTCAAAAGACGAATAGACAATCATTCAATTGGTTTACTATCGATTAAATAAATATTGTTTGAGAGAAGACAGGTTGCCACTATAATACGGTTAACAGGTGCAATGGATGGACAGTCATAGAGTGTACTAACTATTTCTCTTCTCGATATTACACCGAGGCTGAATATTCTACAGAAGTGTGGGCAGGATCACGCCATAATCCGCTTTATAACCCCAAATTCAAATGTTCCGTCAGTCTTGTTTCTACTTTAATAACCTTGACAATGTTTAACATTCATAATTGTACCTTGATTAGCGCATCTGCCGTGTTTTTTTTTTATCCCAGATATACTCATTCGATTGAAAATGAAACATTTTAAGCGGAAACGAACTCACTGGAGAGGAAGCTCGTAATACCGTATTGGTTTCAATTACAAGAAAACTTGTGGAAGCTCTTTGTTTTCTGTGCATCGATTCGACACACGTGGTGGGTTTCATTCGATGTGTTTTTTAAGTGTCGTCTGCCCTATAATGATTGCATAATTCTTATGGAAGCGTGAAGTTCATTTGTTTGTTTTTTTGCTTTCCCGTATGCGTCACTACGTTTTTGATAAAGCTACGGAAATCACCCATTAACAAATACTAACAGTCCCTACAGTAGAACATTATCCTTGCGCAAGGGCGTCGAGATCGGAATTAGTGTCCCCCTTTAGTGCCTTTAGCGAAAAACTAATAAGAATAATTAAATAAACTGATATTATAATGAATTTATACTCAACGTATTTTACTGTCATCACCGACGCACGCACGCACGCGCGTTTGGTCGTATTGTTTTGTGTTGTCTCCCCGTAAGAGAAACGGACTTTGGATACTGAAATCGACCTGAATGGTGCCGGTCCCTTCGGATTTCACGTACTTGATCATAGTCCATATAGCCCGGTAGAAATGAGCCCCATAGTGTGGAAGATCCCAGTTGTATAATGGTAAATTTAGCCGCACATGTATAATTTAGCCAGAGCGGGAAATATATCGTACTGAAGGTTTCTAATACTCGTAGTATTAATTCAATCACTGCTTAGGGGCTATGTTGGCTAAATAGGTAGTCTCCGTCGTGTCTGCGTCTCGAGAATGTGAACTCTCGCCGCACACTTAGCCCAAGGTGGAATCGTACGGTGATGATCACAAGGGGTCCGCGGACTCATCCCACTTCATATTTGATAGGTGCAATGTTCCTCCACCGCTTTGCAGAATTATGTGACTCCGTCAAAATTAGTTTATGACATGTAACACACATGGATTAAATTGTCCACGTCTTCCGGCGATTTAAACTTCACCCCGTTTTTTGTGTGTTCAAACGGTAGTGATGTTTATCATAATTGTACGCCTCCCCGCGCCGTGCTACTGCGTTAATAAATACATTGAAATACCAGATCGGTTCAATCACCCACAGTTACTACCCTTTAGTACGTGGAATTTATTTGCACCATTCAATGTATTCTGGTGTGTTGCTATATACCACGTAAATGTATCGACGAGCTCCTATTGTGATATATTCATGCATAAAGCGTAATTTTACTAGATAAAAAAAAATCGAATTTTAGAAGTCTTAAAAGTTAATAAGCTAATGACACCGGTTACGCACGCGGAGAACGGTAGCTTGTCGATTCACCGTATGACACGTACCCATATAGCATATTAGATATCGGTGTGGAAACTCCGTAAAATCAATTCCTGGCGAAACTTTTAAGAAGATCGCAAATGTTAACACGGATTATGCCTTTAAAGATAAATCTACGTCAGATAACCACATTAAAATCAAATTTATTTAATCTTGGTAATTGAAAAATACTCATTAAATTGACTTGGAAATTGTATGGACGAAGTGGTCACATGTCACAAGCCCTATAGTCAAGCTTTGTTAAACGCACAAGTCGGCCGATTAAATTTTACTTTTAACGTTGGATATTGAGTATCGTTCTGTGGTCATGTCATTATCTTTAACTGGGACATCGTCGATAGTGTGTTAGCGATACTGTCGACCTGGCTTTGCAATAAACTTTCGCTGAGTTTCCTTAAGACAACAGCGAAAACTTTTGTTAGCTGATTGAATTAACAGAAGGCGGAATCCGACGTTCGCCGGCGCTCCGGAAACCGTTGACAACTCCAATTGAGATTCACTCATAGTGTATGTCATTGGGGAGCTCAGCTATTCGCACTGGGCGAGGAAATAAGAACGACTTTCCGGATAACTTGTCAGGGTCACCGCTTTTAAACACGCTAAAACCTCGACAGGTTGTTTATTGTGTTCAGTTCCGTAACGTTGTCGCGAAAACCGGTCGAGTGCACCAGAAAACGTTCTTCGTTTTGTCGTGCCCGTTGCCTGTGTCTCAATCCAGGTAACGGAACTCTCGACTGCACGCATTCAAGTTTGCCACTGGCACGTCCTTGACTGGAGTACGGGTCCCTCCTGCCCCTGTACTATGCTGTGATCACGATAGAAATTACTGCAGTGTCGTGTCTACTGTTTGCCCAAGTCCCGCTTTCAATAAGACATTTCGTAATCCGATCAATTTGGTGTTTTGGCCAATAACATGATGAGTGTTCTGAGAGTTGAGTCTAGCACGAGTCATTTCTTTGCTTGCCGGTTCTACTGCTTTGCGCTTGATCCCCGAAGTCAGCAAAAAACAGCGAGAAAAAATGCTAAAATACTCATAGTCAAAACACCCGGGACTCTAATGCAAACATTGGGAACGAAATATGATGAAAAATTTAAAAGTTTGACAAGTTGCTCATAAATGAATGAATATTCGGTTGCATCACATTATTTTATAAAATAACGTAACTGAAATATAAAAAAGAAAGAACCCGGAAAAAAGAGAAGGACTTACTGAGTGTAACTTGCTAAGAAGAAATAGTGTCAAGTTGAAAGAAGCTTGGCGACCTCAGTGGACAAGTTATCAATGTACGGCGACTGGAGGAAAGTTCGAACGACTTGTAACGTAGTAGCAAAGCCGTAGTTTATGTACAATACAATTGCCGGGCCTTGCTTCGCAGTTTACCGGTTGGTCGGCCGAATTGTGGAGCTCGCCCTCACGTGGCAGTGGATGGAAATGTACGGATAAGCCCGTCAGGCGTAGTGCTGTAACTTTCAACCTCTAATGAAAGCGAGGTCACGTCCCCGACGGTCGCCAAGTTAACTTAATTGTGGAGGGGATCGGCAACTCGTATAATCTCCACACCGAATGAATAGAACCTAAACCACTGCTGAAAAACACCGCAAAATTATTCACGGTGATCAAAAAAGCAGTGATCAACCTATACGCGACGGATTAGTCGAAGACCCAAACCAGTATCAATAGAGACAAAGATCGGGAGAAAAAAGACGCTCAACCCTGAAAAGAATAGTTTGCTTCACCTTAATTTTGCAATGTTACTAACCGTAATTAGAAATGCTTACGAAGAAATCCTCTATAAACCAAGACAGCAGTGTAAATGAATACGTGCTCTAGATGGATTATACAAAGATCTATTCGGTGAAAAAAGGAATACACGTATATATGAGCAAATAATATACCAGTACAACTACTCCACGTTTAAATCACCATGACCCCCATAACAACTTTAGCTTAGAGAAACACAATTTTCAATCTAAAAGAGACCAGGTTGTTGTTTTTTGTGAAGTGAATGCCGTCTTGCAGTTCTGTCTGTATCTTTCTTTGTGTATTTTTTGTTATAGGACATATGGGACGAATCCGTCGTTTCTGTATACTGTTTTGTTCCCTGCTTCATCCCACGTACGGCGTAGAGAATACCCGACCTGATTTGTCATCTGCCATGACTCGAATTAGTCGATTGATTTATATAAATATCGGTATTAATGTTTTTACCCCGAGGCTGTGGAGTCTAGTTTACAGATACACCGTAATTCCGGGAGTTTTGTTCTCATCGTATTTGGATCTCTTTCGCATTAAACCAATTTCGAGCATGTGTGTATGGTGTATGTCTGAAGAACACACGAATGTTGAAAAGTAATGTACAAAAAAAAAAAAAAGATACGCACGAACACGTTAGTTTTAAAAAATCACAGATTTTTTTTTCAAAAGCAGACTTTGCAAATCCCCTGTAGCAGCTGCGCGTGTTATTGACTCTATAAAACACGAACACGTCGATTTCAGGGGATAAAACACGTCCAGACATACGCAAATGGCGATAATCTTTTCAAACCAAAATACAACAGATCATGTGCGAGGTAACCACATGGAGCAACAAACGTTGAAAGAAACAAATATATTAAAACTGAATAACACTTAAAAAACGAAAAAACACACGTGACGTTAAGCATATTTGTTGCTCGCCTAACTGCGACAAATCATCACTGGATTTAACGTTTAAACACGTGTTGTATGGACTGACACTCCGACCACAAATTACCGTACCCATCGGGTACAACATTAGAAAATAAATTCTTGTATCGTAAGAGTACCATTGTATTTCTCCCAACAGTGTCGCCGAGTAAATTGTCTTCCATGACCATGGCGCACAGGGACTCCCGCACACGTGCCACCGACGTATACTGACTCACAGCAAACCGAGTGGGTACAGAAATCGACATTCTAAGGTTATATATTAAACCGATACATCTTGTTATGCAATCAAAATTAGTTAAACTAACCACACTCCGCTTCAACACACGACCTCCAGGTTGAAGGATGGCGATTGATCGACAAAAGAAAAATAAATTCTCGGATGTTAAAAAAAAACGATTAGTTGCGCTGATTATGTACAGATCTCCATACTTGAGCGTTGTATAGTTAGGAATCCTGGTCACCGAAACCCGTCACCATTATTGATGTCTATTTCAGATTGCATGTTTACAGTGAGTGTAGTACATACACTAAGCTAGCCGTAGCAGGACACAGGAGGATTGGACCGTCTTATCTTATAACAAACTTCGTATTCGCATTGTAGCATACCACTATCTCGGCTTAACTGTCAGTTATTAATTAGTTACGTAATCATCACCCCAAACGACTGAGGTTGAAACTATTTCAGGTATATCTCGCTATGGACGGAGAAAACCAACAACAGAGGACAAACTGACTGACCATATTCAAAAGTACACCGGTTTTTAAAACAGACGTGGCATATTCGGGCTATGGTGTAAAGCGGACAGTCCGTTGCAAAAATATGTCTAAATAAATGTTCAAGTTTAAATTTTATGATATATAAGTTTCTTCAAAGTCGTATTTGTGTGTACGGGCCATGTTTTAAATTCAGCTCTAGTGTGGAATCAAGGGACGGAACACATTGGACTCAGTCTCATTTAACGCATACACATGGGTGGTGTTGCGGTCGGCGCACCATGGTATCGAGTAGTGGAGACATTATGGAACACGCAAACTAATTATGGATTATAAGTATAATCTGGTTGTGTCCGAAATAAATAAATAAACAAATAAACAAATAAATAAACAAACAAACAAACAAACAAACAAACAAACAAATAAATAAATAAATAAATAAATAAATAAATAAATAAATAAATAAATAAATAAATAAATAAATGCGGTGGTTTATCTGAAAATGTTTTTCTCTATAAATCCCCCTTACTTTTTGTGTCTGATATCAGCGCACACGCTCCATACTTCTGCATACAGCCGTGACACAACAACTGTTCAATGATCGTAACGCCAACCTCGCCTTTGTTTGGATACCAATTGATGAAGATAAGTGAGTTATTGCTCGTTGTAATAAACATATTTGCAAAAGAAACGAACACACACGTATAGGAAATACACCCTTGCGACTTGACGCTTAAAATTACCGACGAACTATCGCGAACGAACGATGTGACGCTATCCCAATGCGGCACTGTGACTATAAATAATGTAGGCATCGATGAAACAGAGAGACTGTACTTGGGTGGGTATCATCATCGCCGGCAGCGCTGGCAAGACATAATACTACTCTTCTGAGATATTAAAAGGTCCCTTTTCCCATTCGTTAAACAATTGTATTTAACTACCAACAGAACATTCAATATTTTGCATTAAATTCATCAGTTCATATTTGATAACCCCATTAAGGCATAAAATACACCCGCCGCTCAGGGAAATAATTTGACCCACAGGGAGACTGGCGGAGGACGGGGGACGAACCAAGTTAAATTAGTT
Organism: Saccoglossus kowalevskii; assembly: GCF_978046115.1. Taxonomy (NCBI): domain Eukaryota; kingdom Metazoa; phylum Hemichordata; class Enteropneusta; family Harrimaniidae; genus Saccoglossus; species Saccoglossus kowalevskii. The sequence goes on along the minus strand of NC_140650.1, from coordinate 8,824,574 downwards.
TAGGATTTTGATATCATTTCATGGTTGAAATATACAAATTCAATGAACATTATCGGTTTTGGATGGCTGCATTTCACAAGGTAAGTATTCAAAACAAAGTAACAATTGCATGTAAATTGTATAATTCAAATAAACAATATCTTTGTTATAGCTTTATCATAATTCTCATCGGGCATGTGTATCCGGAGATGAAGACTTTGATCACATCATTATCAGCTGTCCCTAGTCTAGCCACGCACACCTGACTGCGAGATCTCAAGCATTGCGTGACTGGCGCAGACTGGACGACTGCCGCTAAAAGCAAAAGATTTTATTTTGAACTTTATTTTCCCTTTTTTACACCTCTGTGTTGAAATGCCCCTCTTTGAGACGGAAAGATGAATAGTTTGCTATGCCATATTTGGTGTAGATGAAGACTTGCTATGGCCATATTTGGTGTAGATGAAGACTTGCTATGGCCATATTTGGTGTAGATAAAGACTTGCTATGGTCATATTTGGTGTAGATGAAGACTTGATATGGCCATATTTGGTGTAGATGAAGACTTGCTATGGCCATATTTGGTGTAGATGAAGACTTGCTGTGGTCATATTTAAGGTAGATGAAGACTTGCTATGGTCATATTTGGTATAGATGAAGACTTGCTATGGTCATATTAGATGTAGATGAAGACATGCTATGGCCATATTTGGTGTAGATGAAGACTTGCTATGGTCATATTTGGTGTAGATGAAGACTTGCTATGGTCATATTTGGTGTAGATAAAGACTTGCTATGGCCGTATTTGGTGTAGATGAAGACTTACTAAGACCGTATTTGGTGTAGATGAAGACTTGCTATGGTCATATTTGGTGTAGATGAAAACTTGCTATGCCCGTATTTGGTGTAGATGAAGACTTGCTATGGCCATATTTGGTGTAGATGAAGACTTGCTATGGCCATATTTGATGTAGATGAAGACTTGCTATGGCCATATTTGGTGTAGATGACGACTTGCTATGGCCATATTTGATGTAGATGAAGACTTGCTATGGCCATATTTGGTGTAGATGAAGACTTGCTATGGCCATATTTGGTGTAGATGAAGACTTGCTATGGTCATATTTAAGGTAGATTAAGACTTGCTATGGTCATATTTCGTATAGATGAAGACTTGCTATGGTCATATTATATGTAGATGAAGACATGCTATGGCCATATTTGGTGTAGATGAAGACTTGCTATGGTCATATTTGGTGTAGATGAAGACTTGCTATGGTCATATTTGGTGTAGATAAAGACTTGCTATGGCCGTATTTGGTGTAGATGAAGACTTACTATGACCGTATTTGGTGTAGATGAAGACTTGCTATGGTCCTATTTGGTGTAGATGAAAACTTGCTATGCCCGTATTTGGTGTAGATGAAGACTAGCTATGGCCATATTTGGTGTAGATGAAGACTTGCTATGGCCATATTTGGTGTAGATGAAGACTTGCTATGGCCATATTTGGTGTAGATGAAGACTTGCTATGGCCATATTTGGTGTAGATGAAGACTTGCTATGGCCATATTTGGTGTAGATGACGACTTGCTATGGCCATATTTGATGTAGATGAAGACTTGCTATGGCCATATTTGGTGTAGATAAAGACTTGCTATTGCCATATTTTGGTGTAGATGAAGACTTGCTATGGTCATATTTGGTGTAGATGAAGACTTACTATGGTCATATTTGGTGTAGATAAAGACTTGCTAAGGCCATGTTTGGTGTAGATGAAGACTTGCTAAGGCCATATTTGGTGTAGATGAAGACTTACTATGACTATATTTGGTGTAGATGAAGACTTGCTATGGTTATATTTGGTGTAGAAGAAGAAAGCCATATATGGTGTAGATGAAGACTGACTATGACTATATTTGGTGTAGATGAAAACTTGCTATGCCCGTATTTGGTGTAGATGAAGACTTACTATGGCCATATTTGGTGTAGATGAAGACTTGCTATGGCCATATTTGGTGTAGATGAAGACTTGCTATGGCCATATATGGTGTAGATGAAGACTTGCTATGGCCATATTTGGTGTAGATGAAGACTTGCTATGGCCATATTTGGTGTAGATGAAGACTTGCTATGGCCATATTTGGTGTAGATGACGACTTGCTATGGCCATATTTGATGTAGATGAAGACTTGCTATGGCCATATTTGGTGTAGATAAAGACTTGCTATTGCCATATTTGGTGTAGATGAAGACTTGCTATGGTCATATTTCGTATAGATGAAGACTTGCTATGGTCATATTAGATGTAGATGAAGACATGCTATGGCCATATTTGGTGTAGATGAAGACTTGCTATGGTCATATTTGGTGTAGATGAAGACTTGCTATGGTCATATTTGGTGTAGATAAAGACTTGCTATGGCCGTATTTGGTGTAGATGAAGACTTACTATGACCGTATTTGGTGTAGATGAAGACTTGCTATGGTCATATTTGGTGTAGATGAAAACTTGCTATGCCCGTATTTGGTGTAGATGAAGACTAGCTATGGCCATATTTGGTGTAGATGAAGACTTGCTATGGCCATATTTGGTGTAGATGAAGACTTGCTATGGCCATATTTGGTGTAGATGAAGACTTGCTATGGCCATATTTGGTGTACATGACGACTTGCTATGGCCATATTTGATGTAGATGAAGACTTGCTATGGCCATATTTGGTGTAGATAAAGACTTGCTATTGCCATATTTTGGTGTAGATGAAGACTTGCTATGGTCATATTTGGTGTAGATGAAGACTTACTATGGTCATATTTGGTGTAGATAAAGACTTGCTAAGGCCATATTTGGTGTAGATGAAGACTTGCTAAGGCCATATTTGGTGTAGATGAAGACTTAGTATGACTATATTTGGTGTAGATGAAGACTTGCTATGGTTATATTTTGTGTAGAAGAAAGCCATATATGGTGTAGATGAAGACTTACTATGACTATATTTGGTGCAGATGAAAACTTGCTATGCCCGTATTTGGTGTAGATGAAGACTTACTATGGCCATATTTGGTGTAGATGAAGACTTGCTATGGCCATATTTGGTGTAGATGAAGACTTGCTATGGCCATATATGGTGTAGATGAAGACTTGCTGTGGCCATATTTGGTGTAGATGAAGACTTGCTATGGCCATATTTGGTGTAGATGAAGAATTGCTATTGCCATATTTGGTGTAGATGATGACTTGTTATGGCCATATTTGGTGTAGATGAAGACTTGCTATGGCCATATTTGGTGTAGATGAAGACTTGCTATTACCATATTTGGTGTAGATGTAGACTTGCTAAGGCCATATTTGGTGTTACAGTAGATGACGACTTACTATGGCCATATTTGGTGTAGATGTAGACTTGCTAAGGCCATATTTGGTGTAGATGAAGACTTACTATGGTTATATTTGGTGTAGATGAAGACTTGCTATGGCCATATTTGGTGTAGATAAAGACATGCTATGGTCATATTTGGTGTATATGAAGGCTTACTATGGTCATATTTGGTGTAGATGAAGACTTACTATGGTTGTATTCGGTGTAGATAAAGACTTGCTAAGGCCATATTTGGTGTAGATGAAGACTTGCTATGGTTATATTTGGTGTAGATGAAGAAAGCCATATTTGGTGTAGATGAAGACTTGCTATGGTCATATTTGGTGTAGATGAAGACATACTATGACTATATTTGGTGTAGATGAAGACTTGCTATGGTTATATTTGGTGTAGATGAAGAAAGCCATATTTGGCGTAGATGAGGACTTGCTATGACCATATTTGGTGTAGATGAAGACTTGCTATGGCCATATTTGGTCTAGATGAAGACTTGCTATGGCCATATTTGGTGTAGATGAAGACTTGCTATTGCCATATTTGGTGTAGATGAAGACTTGCTATGGCCATATTTGGTGTAGATGAAGACTTGCTATGGCCATATTTGGTGTAGATAAAGACTTGCTATTGCCATATTTGGTGTAGATGTAGACTTGCCAAGGCCATATTTGGTGTTACAGAAGATGACGACTTACTATGGCCATATTTGGTGTAGATGTAGACTTATTAAGGCCATATTTGGTGTAGATGAAGACTTACTATGGTTATATTTGGTGTAGATGAAGACTTGCTATGGCCATATTTGGTGTAGATAAAGACATGCTATGGTCATATTTGGTGTATATGAAGACTTACTATGGTCATATTTGGTGTAGATGAAGATTTACTATCGTCGTATTTGGTGTAGATAAAGACTTGCTAAGGCCGTATTTAGTGTAGATGAAGACTTGCTAAGGCCATATTTGGTGTAGATGAAGACTTACTATGACTATATTTGGTGTAGATGAAGACTTGCTATGGTTATATTTGGTGTAGATGAAGAAAGCCATATTTGGCGTAGATGAGGACTTGCTATGACCATATTTGGTGTAGATGAAGGCTTGCTGTGGCCGTATTTGGTGTAGATGAAGACTTGCTATGGCCGTATTTGGTGTAGATGAAGACTTGCTATGGCCACATTTGCTGTAGATGAAGACTTGCTATGGCCATATTTGGTGTAGATAAAGACTTGCTATGGCCATATTTGGGGCTAATCTGCACTGGCTCGGAAGGTTGTAAATGATTAGCTAGTTTGAATTTCTAATTTGCATAACATTACTGAGAATGAACGTGCATTCAACGCCACAAGTCTTTTGTTTTTTTTTAGCCAATCAGAATTCATCTTCCGAGCCAGTGCAGATCAACAGCATATTTGGTGTAGATGAAGACTTGCAATGGTCATATTTGGTGTAGATGAAAACTTGCTAAGGCCATATTTGGTGTAGATGAAGACTTGCTGTGGCCATATTTGGTGTAGATGAAGACTTGCTGTGGCCATATTTGGTGTAGATGAAGACTTGCTGTGGCCATATTTGGTGTAGATGAAAACTTGCTAAGGCCATATTTGGTGTTGATGAAGACTTGCTGTGGCCATATTTGGTGTAGATGAAGACTTGCTATGGTCATATTTGGTGTAGATGAAAACTTGCTATGGTTATATTTGGTGTAGATGAAGACTTGCTATGGTCATATTTGGTGTAGATGAAGACTTGCTATGGTCATATTTGCTGTAGATGAAGACTTGCTATGGTCACATTTGGTGTAGATGAAGACTTGCTATGGTCATATTTGGTGTAGATGAAGACTTGCTATGGCCATATTTGGTGTAGATGAAGACTTGCTATAATCATATTTGGTGTAGATGAAGATTTGCTATTGCCATATTTGGTGTAGATGAAAACTTGCTATGCCCGTATTTGGTGTAAATGAAGACTTGATATGCCCGTATTTGGTGTAGATGAAGACTTGCTATGGCCGTATTTGGTGTGGATGAAGACTTGCTATGGCCGTCTTGGTGTAGATGAAAACTTGCTATGCCTGTATTTGGTGTAGATGAGAACTTGCTATTCCCGTATTTGGTGTAGATGAAGACTTGTTATGGCCATATTTGGTGTAGATGAAGACTTGCTATGGTCATATTTGGTGTAGATGAAGACTTGCTATTGCCATATTTGGTGTAGATGAAAACTTGCTATGCCCGTATTTGGTGGAGATGAAGACTCGCTAAGGCCATGTTTGGTGTAGATGAAGACTTACTATGACTATATTTGGTGTAGATAAAGACTTGCTATGGTTATATTTGGCGTAGATGAAGAAAGCCATATTTGGTGTAGATGAAGACTTGCTAAGGCCATATTTGGTGTAGATGAAGACTTACTATGACTATATTTGGTGTAGATAAAGACTTGCTATGGTTATATTTGGTGTAGATGAAGAAAGCCATATTTGGTGTAGATGAGGACTTGCTATGACCATATTTGGTGGAGATGAAGACTTGCTGTGGCCATATGTGGTGTAGATGAAGACTTGCTGTGGCCATATTTGGTGTAGATGAAGACTTGCTGTGGCCATATTTGGTGTAGATGAAAACTCGCTAAGGCCATATTTGGTGTAGATGAAGACTTGCTGTGGCCATATTTGGTGTAGATGAAGAATTGCTATGGTCATATTTGGTGTAGATGAAAACTTGCTATGCCCATATTTGGTGTAGATGAAGACTTGATATGCTCGTATTTGGTGTAGATGAAGACTTGCTACGGCTGTATTTGGTGTAGATGAAAACTTGCTATGCCCGTATTTGGTGTAGATGAAGACTTGCTATGGCCATCTTGGTGTAGATGAAGACTTGATATGCCCGTATTTGGTGTAGATGAAGACTTGCTGTGACCATATTTGATGTAGATGAAAACTTGCTATGGTCATATTTGGTGTAGATGAAGACTTGCTATTGCCATATTTGGTGTAGATGAAAACATGCTATGCCCGTATTTGGTGTAGATGAAGACTTGCTATGGCCATACTTGGTGTAGATGAAGACTTGCTATGGTCATATTTGGTGTAGATGAAGACTTGCTATTGCCATATTTGGTGTAGATGAAAACTTGCTATGCCCGTATTTGGTGTAGATGAAGACTTGCTATGCCCGTATTTGGTGTAGATGAAGACTTGCTATGGCCGTATTTGGTGTAGATGAAAACTTGCTATGCCCGTATTTGGTGTAGATGAAGACTTGCTATGACCGTCTTGGTGTAGATGAAAACTTGCTATGCCCGTATTTGGTGTTGATGAAGACTTGCTATGGCCGTATTTGGTGTAGATGAAGACTTGCCATTGTCATATTTGGTGTAGATGAAGACTTGCCATTGTCATATTTGGTGTAGATGAAGACTTGCTGTGGCCATATTTGGTGCAGATGAAAACTTGCTATTGTCATATTTGGTGTAGTTGAAGACTTGCTATGGCCGTATTTGGTGTAGATGAAGACTTGCTATTGTCATATTTGAAGTAGATGAAGACTTGCTATTGCCATATTCGGTGTAGATGAAGACTTGCTATGGCCGTATTTGGTGTAGATGAAGACTTGCTATGGCCGTATTTGGTGTAGATGAAAACTTTCTATGCCCGTATTTGGTGTAGATGAAGACTTGCTATGGCCGTCTTGGTGTAGATGAAAACTTACTATGCCCGTATTTGGTGTAGAGGAAGACTTGCTATGGCCGTCTTGGTGTAGATGAAAACTTGCTATGCCCGTATTTGGTGTAGATGAAGCCTTGCTATGGCCGTATTTGGTGTAGATGAAGACTTGCTATTGTCATATTTGGTGTAGATGAAGACTTGATATGCCCGTATTTGGTGTAGATGAAGACTTGCTTTGTCCATATTTGGTGTAGATGAAGACTTGCTATGGTCATATTTGGTGTAGATGAAGACTTGCTATTGCCATATTTGGTGTAGATGAAAACTTGCTATGCCCGTATTTGGTGTAGATGAAGACTTGATATGCCCGTATTTGGTGTAGATGAAGACTTGCTATGGCCGTATTTGGTGTAGATGAAGACTCGCTATGCACGTATTTGGTGTAGATGAAGACTTGCTATGGCCGTCTTGGTGTAGATGAAAACTTGCTATGCCCGTATTTGGTGTAGATGAAGACTTGCTATGGCCGTATTTGGTGTAGATGAAGACTTGCTATTGCCATATTTGGTGTAGATGAAGACTTGCTATGGCCGTATTTGGTGTAGATGAAGACTTGCTATGGCCGTCTTGGTGTAGATGAAAACTTACTATGCCCGTATTTGGTGTAGATGAAGACTTGCTATGGCCGTCTTGGTGTAGATGAAAACTTCCTGTGCCCGTATTTGGTGTAGATGAAGACTTGCTATGGCCGTATTTGGTGTAGATGAAGACTTGCTATTGCCATATTTGGTGTAGATGAAGACTTGCTATGGCCGTATTTGGTGTAGATGAAGACTTGCTATGGCCGTCTTGGTGTAGATGAAAACTTACTATGCCCGTATTTGGTGTAGATGAAGACTTGCTATGGCCGTCTTGGTGTAGATGAAAACTTGCTGTGCCCGTATTTGGTGTAGATGAAGACTTGCTATGGCCGTATTTGGTGTAGATGAAGACTTGCTATTGTCATATTTGGTGTAGATGAAGACTTGATATGCCCGTATTTGGTGTAGATGAAGACTTGCTATGGCCGTATTTGGTGTAGATGAAAACTTGCTATGCCCGTATTTGGTGTAGATGAAGACTTGCTATGGCCGTCTTGGTGTAGATGAAAACTTGCTATGCCCGTATTTGGTGTAGATGAAGACTTGCTATGGCCGTATTTGGTGTAGATGAAGACTTGCTATGGTCATATTTGGTGTAGATGAAAACTTGATATGCCCGTATTTGGTGTAGATGAAGACTTGCTATTGTCATATTTGGTGTAGATGAAGACTTGCTATGGCCGTATTTGGTGTAGATGAAAACTTGCTATGCCGTTTTTGCTGTAGATGAAAACTTGCTATGCCCGTATTTGGTGTAGATGAAAACTTGATATGCCCGTATTTGGTGTAGATGAAAACTTGCTATGCCCGTATTTGGTGTAGATGAAGACTTGCTATGCCCGTATTTGGTGTAGATGAAGACCTGCTATGGCCGTATTTGGTGATAAAGAGGGTCGAAACGAATTGAAGAATATATGTCATGTTTATCATACTTTTATTTGTTGTGGGTTCATGCCTTGAGGATAAGAAAATGAAAGACAATTTGGTTCACGGGACAATTTTTCGAGATTCGAGAGTCAAAATGTCACGAAAATTGTCATTTTTACACTGGTTTATGTGGTGAGATTATTTCATCATATCTCAAAATTTTGTTCGATGTCATAAAATGCAAATGTCATATAATATTAGTATTATTAAATCATAATATTGTGAAAACATTTCAAAAAAATCGATATTTAAGTAAGTGACTTCGACCGGCGCTGCTTTAATTGAGATTTGCCATATATGGCATTGGTATTCTATATATAGCATCGGTATTCCATATATGGCATTGGTATTCTATATATAACATCGGTGTTCCGTATATGGCATTGGTATTCCATTTATGGAATTGTTATGGACTTGTCATGTTCGTATTTGTGCGATCAATAATTCAAATAATTACGTATTTTATTTAAGCCCCCAAAGGCTTCTAAGAAAGATGTTTAAAAAGACATTTGCGAGAAAATATTTGAGAGGGGAGAAATCGGATGGGGGTTGTGAATTCAAAACTGCATGTCGAGATTCCAATTTCATGTAATGGGAACAAAATGTCAGAGGTTTGTGATGCGAGATTACCAGTCTGATAGTATAGCAGCCTAACTATATACGTAACATGCACTTATTATTTCCCAGTGGGCTCCACGGCTCGACTCCTACATGCCCTCTTGCGAATTTTACTTCACTCTTCGTATCGTCACTTCCGGTGGAAACGTTCCTTTCGTAGCATCCGCCCATTCTCAATCCAAGTTTAAAACCAAGACTGGTTAAATGATACACGAGATGCTGACAGTAATCTGAGCAAAATGATTTTTTAAAAAATTACATATCATAACGAAATCACCAAGAAGAAAAAAAACATCAGCGCAACAATTCGAAGTTTCACCACTGGTGTGCTGCAACATAGCACCTCTGGGCCAATATAATATTTACAACACAATCATCCCTTTTTTAAAGTTACTGGAAACTTTAGTCGTTGCGAAGAAAACAAAACTTTATGTGTCTTGGAAGTTGTGTACTATTATCGGCGAAACTCGGTTTTGAGTCAAAATGGCCAAAAATCAAATCCGAGAGTTACGGCGTTCGTGAGTTATACTGAATAAACCTGGCTTATTGTGCCGCTTACCGACTAGAATATTTATTGCCTTCACTACAATAAATCCTCTTACGTATTGCTGTTCGAATTGTGCTTGGGAAACGCACTAAACAACCAACCCAGGAAGTATGTAATGCTAGAAGCTCGATTGAGACCGGCGGGCAGTGGTAACACTGGCAAAAACTTGATCGCCCAATAAATTCAAAAGAGGGACTAAATGGCTATACTCGCACAGGTAACTCAAGATTTCGGTGTGCGTCTCAGACTAATCGTGTTTGAAATTACTTCACATTGAATATTTAATTATTATTATTATTTTTAATATAGCCCATCTTTTCGATTGCTGGTCAGAGAATCATGCATGTGATTCGGTGGCTTGGTGACACACTAAGATGATTACAATTCAATGACAACCAAACCTGTTGCATGTATTACAGTACGCATATTACTCAAATGCTTCAAATAAAACGTTGCCGACAAAATAACGCGAAGTCACAATGCGTCAGTACTCAGCGTTGTGCAGTGGCAATGACACGGGCAATTAGACCAAGCACACGTAAACGTGATTGATTCCCGGTCTTTATTATAATGTGTAATCATATAATTTATAATTATTGCCATAGGATACTTTTTCTACGCAATTCTACGGACATTTCCTCTCGGTACAGTTATTGCTTGGCAACACACTTTTGCATTGTATTGAGTCTCTTTATGTGACCAAATGCCGATATTAACAGCACGTGCCAAACATACGCAACAAGTTCCCGCAGGAGGGCGCGCTTGATGAGTCTCGTTCTGGTGACATGGTGACGGCGAGGACGCAGGTGTTCATTTAGAGTATGATGCATTTCCCTACAATATACATCAAAACACACTCGGTCATGTTTTCCGCTTTTTTTCAATACCACGCCACTTATGCCTTATCCGTCTTGCTGAGGGCACATCAAAGGAAAAGCGATACACTCGCCGGTAACGTCAATGTCAAAACACAGAGATAATGGATGAGAAACTAATCAACTTGGAACGGGGAATATTCGTCGCTTCGTCGTAAAAAAATGACACCGATGGTCGTTTCAATGTCGAAGACGAACATGAAGATAAATTGTGAATTTGACATTGGCAATGAGTAAAATCTCAATGTTCGAAGTGTGCATCTCGCGTGAAAGTCATTTGTGCGTTCGGTATTCTGTTACTAATGGCTTAATGGGGTCGAGTGGATTACATGAACACATGAAATGAACTCACCTTTTGTTTAAAACGGATACAATGTATCCATTAAAGCAGAAAAAATAGAACAGATAAAAATCTAGAATGAATTATAAAATCTGGGGTCATCGATGGATTCCGGTTGCCATCGTAAGATAACGCTGATACGAGAAGCGGTCCTATCAACGTTCCATCAATCCGTATTTTGTTTATGTAAGAATACGAGGCACCGCCCCTTAGTGAATGCAAAAGCTTCCAACTTTTAAAACAGTGAACATATATATTGGAATAGGTACATAAAGGCGACCTGGCCATTATGATGAAAAGAAAACATAATTTCGTGACAATAATTGTTATGTATGAAAATCAGAATCGGGAATAAAAACGCCCGCCGGGTGTGAATGTCGGATTTCAGATAAAGTGGATGCATTTGCGAACATTAAGAGTAAAAGTCACGTAGGCAATATCTTTGTAAAATTACCTCTAGTTTGTTTTGGCCATCAGTGGACATGACCTATGTCTGACCCCTCGCATTTGTTTTCATTAAGATTGTTACGCTTATTGTATATCACCCGGTGATATATGGATTTGTGAAATGAGCAGAACGCCAATAGCCGCTGAAAATGAGGAAATAAGCGCTTTGGATGTAATACTGTGTTAAAGAATCCAAAAACCAATTTTCGAATGATGAATTATCCGCAGCTAGAGAAAACTTGGCTTTTATTTATTTACGTCAGAAATTAAAGCCTAATGTCGAAAACGGATTGGAATCAATTTAAAGCCATCTGGCTTTATTTGTGATCGGGTTACAGCGCTGTGGACATTGTTATTGGTACGTTTTAGTCTAAGCCACTTGGTCTGCCGCTCTGACGGCCTAGCCGCCATTGGTGCTGGCCATATCCTTGTTAATTTCTTGTCTCCAGTCGTACACGATTTAGAAGAACTAGCACTGTGCATTGTGGCAACGTGCTCGTTTACTGGTTTGTAGAGTGTGTGTGCGTGCACGGTATGAACCATGCCGACCCAACAAGGTAGAGTTTACCACGCAATCCATGCAAACATAACTCAATATGGATTTTTAGGAGATATACTCGCCAAACCACAGAGGTTTTATAGTTCGAACGGTCTTTAACCACCTTCTAAAGTTACGCGAGTGTTGCGTCAGCTGAGATTCGGCTCCAGCTCGGAACCCCGTTTATGCCACCGGGTTAATTCGTGGAGACAGTTATTCTCGTGACAGAAATGACAATTTAGGTGAAAATATACCTAGATAAATTACACCGATAAGACAAAAAGAGATTACGCTTTTATATTTTATCAAGCTGTAATCAGCTGGCATCAGCTGAATGGTACGGATCTGTGTAGAACCAGACACGTTAAACGCGCATAGTCACGTGTTCACCTTGAGCTGTTTTGATTGGTCGACCATATTTAGCCAGTAACTAAAAAAAATGACGCTTCAGAGATATAATTCTAAACTTTTAGAATATTGCGTTTTTTGATGACCAAGAGACAGACTGAGTTTTTCGCGATTCTTCTTTCTGATGTAGATGTAAAAAACATTAAAATATTCTTTAGTATTTATATTGTATGTATAACGTCATGCGGAGGTAGAAATGGAATAATTATTGCTCACTAGTGTGGATGCGTTTCTGTTCGTAAAATCCTACCTTCATCGTGAGCATAGCAAAAACGCCAGTAGTCATAACTTGACATAAGCTGCATTACGACATAGACCTCGGAAATACCGTGACGTTTCTAAGTAAATGATGAGGATACGGGAGCGGTTGGTCATCCGGGAACTTGAGGAAAAAAATAAATACTTCCCGGCCCTCGTCCCTCAAAAAATGTTTGCATATCACACCAGTTAAATAGTGAGTGAAAAATGTTACTTTTTTCACATTGCAATACACATCCCGTGCACAGGAGATTTTCATGGACAGTTCTTGGGGTGCGGTTTTACATTGAGGATGTCGTGTTTCGAGTTCGAGGTCTAAAATTAAGCTTTCTTGACGAGAGTCACGGCCGGCACAATATCGTATAAACTTGAAGACAAATTGTTATTCAATCACACAGAAAGTAATGAACTCATAAATTCCGAGGAAAGTGAAAATAAAATCCCGATATCAGCGCTCCATTGGCGATAGACGTCCTCGTTTCCAAGCTCATCCCTAGTGGGGCGCGTTGCTACGCAGTCATCATAGACAACGACGAGGCGACGTCATTCCATTTACCGCTATGTTTATGGAATTTGTTTGTATAGCGTGAATTATTCAAAACCAAAACACCATCAAGGCAAATTGTGAGAGTGGGATCGATCAGTGCCTGGAAGAAAAGAAAATAAACTATGTGTTACAGATAGCATGGGCCAAATTGCCTTTCTAAGCATGACTTTTCGTAGCATCTAGCCTATTTCGTTTTGGCGCCAAAGTGGAGTTTTTTCAATTCAAGCTGCAGAACACTGTGTGAATTTCTCTCGGGAAATTGTAATATTGGCGCAATAGCTGATTCGTTTTTCATGGTTCGCTGTAAATTTTAAAGTATTTTGTATTACATCCCGCCAACGTGACCCCTCTCTATGCTGCATCATCGTATAATACGTGGTGATAACAGCGCTATTGTCCATGTCTTGTTTATTACCCCTTTGTGGGAAATAATTTCGTTGGGAGCAAACATTTTTTACAGCGGTTTAAATTATTCATGAACAAGAAAACTGCTTAATTTTCTTTGAAAGCTAATGTTGCCAAGTCGATAAATACACCCTAATCAAAATCCCGGCGTTCCGTTCTGCTGCAACCTGTCATCCGAGTTACGAATGTCCGTGAAGGACTGTGATCGATACAGATCGTCAGCGGACATTAGCGTATCAAAGCCGAGTTAGGAATTAGAATTTGTGCGCGAAATATATACTGTCATAACATATATATATATATATATATATATAATATATAAATAGGAGCTTGTATTTCGGGTTTATATATTAAGTCGGTAGCAATGAACGTGATTTTGAAAATCATTGGGAGTATCTCATATCGCATTGACGCGTTTGTCATTTCATTTCTCCCTCCCTTGCCGATAAAAAAAAATATATGTATACTGTCATTAATTAAATAAATAACATTTTATTTATTTGTTTTATTTTCCTTCTGGGCCCATTCCTAATTTACGAATCTTCCCCATCCCCATAATCGTAGAATAGGCTAACATTTCCCAAACCCAATCCAAGCCACTTAGAATCTAATTGAAAAGAGGATGATACAAAACACTCGTAGTGAAAGTTATAGCCCTTCAGAGAGGGTATCATATTCGAACTAAAATGTATTTTTTATTTAATACTCGAAAGTAGATTTGCGGCGAAATAAAAACTATATCTCCCAGGTGATCCTTTGTTTACCATAAAGGTCAAAGTTCAGTATTACAGTAAGCCAGACGCTCTTTCCAATTAGTTTCAATTCAATGTATTGACCCGGAGAACGACATAGATGCTTGTCCCCACCTCAGCTGGGACTGTACATCGTGTGCCCGGGGTACAATAAGAGACAGACTAAATAACGTGATTACATGTATTTTGAAAACAAAAATACATCTCGGCTGGGGTCAACTCGGTTGCTGTGTTTTCGTTCGGATATGCCACGAGCATCAAAAAATCCTGAATCAGAAGACACTTTTCTAAAAAAAAGAGGACAGATTATAGGCGAATCTCTCCTTCTAACAGGTTCATAAACGTGACGAGAAATTTGCAGCGCCGAATTCGTGAATCTGTAACTTTTTTTTGTTCAACTTGTATTCGCCAGTATCACACGCCAGTAGCTGTCGCTATTCAGGGGTTTCCCTACTTGATTTGTCATTTGTCAGCGTGGTGGGACCACAATTCACCAAAAATACTTTCCATGATCGCTGGAAACTCTTTTGGAGGAGGCTGGAGCAGCACCAGCAGCTGAATAACGGCTCCTTTTGACCAATCTAAGATAAACCGTGAGGTACTAGTACAATACTGTTAGCGACAAGTGTTTACACCTATAAATACAAACTTAATTTACGAGTTTGTGAAAATCCACAATTTGTGAAAATAAATCGTGGATCTTGTGGATGCAATTACCCAAGACGTACACTGTCTATTTTGAAGAGCGTCCGTGGATAGTCACGTGTCCCGATGGTACACGTCTCACTGTTTGAAGAGCATGTCGGGATACGTCGTGTTTCCCCTGGCACGCGCTGCGTCACATAATTTGAAGAGCATGCCGGGATATGATTGATGGTCTACTCTAGCATTCGTGACGCGCTGTGACGTCATAACAGCTAACACAATCGAAAAGTGATAGATGAAATCGACTTGACTTGAAATATACGTGTTGCAGTGATTGTCGGGACATTTCGAACACAGACGCGGCATAACCAAAAACTAAAGGTACCGTGAAACGTTTTCTAGGCACCCAACCCATCTGTCAAAGCTCGTACATCGTAGCTCATTTTGTCTGACACGACGATGACGCCTTCGGTAGACCATATCTCGATCGTTTGACGTTAACTTCGCGGAGTATGTTATCTGGAGATATGATACTATCAGATGCGGGGTGCTCAATAGGACGTTTACTGAAAAGGGCATTATTAAAGTTTGTATAAAACACACACACACACATGGTAGGAATCTACACTCCGGGGGATAGAAAATATCAACAAGCAAGACATCGGAAAAAGGAAGGCGTGTTATCCTGTGGCGGCTCACGTTTACTAATAAGAGCCAAAATGCGATTCCCCGAATATACCAGCATGCACCAGTTATGTTTCCGTCTTATGTAAATCATATCCGTCATTTCGGTTTATCGTCACCCCCTTCCCACGAAAGAATTATTATTATGTCCTTGTTTGTTTTCTCATAATTCCTTAAAGACGTTAGTATCCTCGTTTCTGTTTCGTCGCTTAACGCACAAGTAATTGAAATGTTTAATTACGTGATCAATATTTAGTATTTTGTAAGCGTTAAATCACATATAAGCGAACAACAATACACTAACTTTTAATAACTACAGTAACTAAGCAACCATGGCCTGAATTCGGGGTCCCGTGTTGTACGAGCATATGTTTTCCGCAAAGGTGTACCTGTATTTTATTTTTTATTTGCCATTTGTTGTTGTCACGTGATAATTATGTAAAAAATGACTGTCCAGTTTGTGCGAACTTGTCCCTTTATACTTAGGCTTTTGAATCATATACGCTAAATTACGGTTCTGAATGAGACAACAGACAGAGAATTCTTTATTCAAAAACGTCCCCAAACCCTTCTCGCTACCTTAAAAGTTTCTTTCAAATTAAAAATGAGGATGTGTGATTGGATGTGACCTCACGGTGTCCTACTCCGCGGAGCGGTTGCAAACCAATGATAGCAACGCAAACATGCACAGACGCTCTGATTGGCAAATGGTGCTCAGTCGTGATTTAGCATTTAGAAGTGACCCACTGTTTCTGGCATGTTGTTATCCATTCTTGTTTTTATCAATAAAGTTTTTTTTATCTCTAATATTATATTTTTTAATTATTTGTTATGGAACACTATTACTTGTATTTTAGGTTGTTGACAATTGAGTCTACTTGTTGACACTGTATATACTATTTGTGTTTGCACATAAACATGCACCATTGTGGTTATTGTAACATCCCTATAGTTTTCAATTGGTATCCATAAAACAAAATAAATTAAAATGTCACTATTCCAAATATGTATTTCATTTTATGAAACTTGTACATTTCGTCGGGAAATTATTATTCGTCATCAATATTGGAGAGTCCGCTCGGCACTGTCATTGGATTTGTCGGAGATTAGCTTAATAGACTTCGTAAACATAATATACACCAAGAATATAGAATGTATGATAATTCTGTACAGATCGATTAAAATTCAGACATGGTGACGACATTAAAGAATAATGATTGTCGTGAATGGAATCAAAGCGTCAGTTTTTGTGATTTAATGTGAGCTGTGTAGCAAGTAGTCCAAATTCCGTGGGGTCGAATTGTGATAAACGGTCATTTGTGACAATTTGTGAACTATTCGAGTATAACCCGTTTGCAATATTTAAACATCGACAGAAAGCAAATTAGCGCCGGTGAATATGTCGCCAGAGAGTCGGACGGTGTTTTGAGACAGAGCCGTGGACTGGAATGATGATGACGGTGGACGGCCGGGTCACCTGGCAACCGCGACTGAAAGCTGTTGATGTCCCGAGTGATGCACCGCTTTAACTCGGAATTTATCCTATTTGTGTACTCTGAGAGGATGGGAACAGGGGACGGATGTGTCTAGCCAGCCCACTTGTTGTTCATGCCGTACGGCATTTAGCTAATGATTGTACAGCACTGTCATAATTCTGTGCTGTAGATCTCAGAAAAATGTCATTCCATATACTGCCAACCATTTTTTTTTTCAAAAAAAATATTACTGAAAGATGTACACGGTATCAAAAAATGCGCTCAATCAAGTCGGTGTTGAATTTATTTTCTCGACCAAAAAAAACAATAATAATAATAATTAATAATAGGTATTAGTAGTAGTAATATTTGGAATTTTAGAATGACATAAACAATTACTCAGCTCATGAATAAATAAAAGACAGTCATTTTCTGACAACACGTCGTATAACTCGCCCAACTACACAAAGTAATTGGGTTATTAATTATTAACTGTTTAAGTTTTGATGGCGTTTCTTATCTGTTTTAATCACGTGGTGCTTTGAATATACGTCGTTCATCTTATTGCTGTCACTGTGTAGCCGAAACTGAGTTGAGTGACGGATACAGTGACGTGGAAGACACAACTGTCTTTTTATACAAAAGAAGAAAGATATCGCGTAAAGAATTAATATTTTTCCTCCAGGCCCCTCATGACTACTGTAAACAATCGATTATGACATTCTTCCCCGTAATCACGTAATGTTAGGTTAGTTAATTTGCAGCCACCACCTCAAGTTATCGTCACCACACTCGCTTAATCTAAATAAAATTAATCGCTCAACAATTCGGCTTGTTATTGGGACCCCCTCCCCCGAAAAAAAGCGTTCACAAGCAAAGTGGGTTAGTTCTGAGCAAGAGAGTCACGTGTAATCGTTTATTTTGGATTTCACTTTAACGTTTCAATACGCAGAAATCACGTGCCATTTCATTCTCCGTGAATGGATGTTATCTAACCTGTTCATGTCTGCGGCAAACTATTTTGATTACTTGGAGGCAAAAAAAATGCATTTAAATAAAAGTATTAAATGAAAAAAGAAAATAGTTCAAATCCTATAGACCTTGGAAAATTGAAAATAATTGTTGTGTTCCTATGTCAGAGCCCCAACCTGTTCTGACACCCATATTAGTCCAATGCGCGTTCTGTTAACGCCAGCATGGCTTGTATATCGTGGTGTATGTGTGTGGTTCTCACTGCATTGAAATTATGAATTAGATATTAAAAAATCAATTCTCACAAAAATAACCTTATTTAACAATTGCAGTGAAATAATATTATTCCGGTGCTATGCAAGCCGAGTGCGTCTACTGTAAATTATGGACACACTGGCGTGACTGCGCCCCCTAGGGAATGTTATCCACCGTACAGACACAAGACTGACACGGGACACGGAAACAGAGCAACACGCGTACAGAAAAATACACATGTTGATAGCGCATCGAAGTGAACACGGTTCATAATGATATTTTCTACTTGTCATTTTAGTTTCAACATTCATACAAGTAACCTAGGCAACATGAAATGAATAGTGCATCATCTTCATCCACCCTTTCATTCATGGTAAATATTTTCTGTGCTCGAATGATTGTTTGAGAATAAACACAGCGAATGAACTAAATGCATTATGTTAATTTAATTATAGATCGCCGTCACGCTGAGTAATCAAGATACTGATAAACCATTCGACATTTCAGCTGAGAGACTGCCTTATAGGGGGCGCTAAACACATTTATAATTCCGTTGTAGTACATGTTTATCCCGGATCATCGAAAGTAAAACGCCGTGACGTTTTTATCGGCGTGTCGAATATAACGATCCAAACTGTTAGTAAGAAGTATGCGAGACAGTTCAACACAATACGTGTCGTTCACGCAAGTACAGTATATGACGAGGGTGGACGTCACGTTGATAATTGCCAATATCAGAATTCTTATTGTTGTCAATACCTAATATTTAAACTTAGTAGTTTTTAAGACTATACGTTGCCATCGTGATACACTAAAACGGGCTGTGCGAGGCCAGGTGCGAGCGCTGTGTTCGCGTGGTTCATGTCAGTAATCTTGACGGGTCAATACAGGTGACGTAATTCACCCATATAAGGACAAACGTTGTAGATACTGCCTTTTAACGGAACTGATATTTTTTTTTAGAAAGTTGACTAGACAAATTTGAGTTATTAGTTAAACCAAGGGTTTATCTGTCGTAAGGCCAACTTATAAAAAAAGGTTACACGGTTTTAATTTTTTTAAAAATATTTTCGTATTATTATTCAATACCACAATAACAAGATATATATTCGACGTTTAACATTTTTTAAATAATGCTTTCGAACACATGTGTTAAAGGATTAGTTGGACCGAAAAAACATCCTGTGAAACACAAAAGAAACATTTCCTTCTTCTACCGTATATGGCGCATTTCACCGGTACGCAAACTTGCAACAGAACATTTGTGAAGCGCAGGTTTCAAACTGACGCTCACAGCAACAAGAGCAAAACTGTTTGTTAATTTTTAACCGGTTTGTATCACGGCTGTCTCAAATTCAGATTTTCAGCCAACCCAATTGTTAATGTGAATACGCGTAGCTTAAAGGGCGGTAGTCGTCGCGCCACGCATGCGCGAGATATATGGGTCTCATATAAACAAAGATGGTGACATTGGCTATTGCGCGAATCAACGAGTACAAGCTGAGAGTACATGGTATCGAAAGAGTCACCGGCGGTAATTAGTGCAAGTCGAGCCAAGGTCAAACATCACCTTGTGGTTTTCATTGGAAGAGCGCTTTGGATTGTGGGAAAATCAACGTTTATCAATACAAATGTCGCACATGCGCGGCGCGACGACCACTGCCTTTTAAAGCGGAAGAGTCGTCACCTGCACATGCGGCAGACGGTCATAGCGTGACGTTGTTTTTCAAACAAGCGTCTACCCATGAGCCTTTTCGTTTTAAGCATGCGTTGTTATCGTCGCTTGGGAATCAATTCAGGCGCCTGCGCAGGTGACGACCCCTACGCTTTAATGTGAAGTCGTTTATCCCATATTAAGAGTTGTTGGTACTTTTATCTTATATACCATACCTAAACCAGGTCACGGCATATATCCATGGAAAGTCTACAAAGCTCATTGGCCGATTCAAGACAGCCGTAGTATAAATATACGTGACTCCAGGCTGTGAATGTTTCAGTTGTACACGTTGAGGGCGACATTACAGTAGTTCAGAGAAATTGTTGTATTTTGACAACATGGAATGTAACCATGTTATATTGTTTTAATCTAACATTACTAATGTGACACTAGAACTCAAAATTAAACCTACCAAGTATTTGTTTAACTATTCCAAGAAACACCAAATTTGTTGTATTTAGCATCCGAAGCTCGCAAAAATATTGCCGAAGTTAGGGAAGCCGATCATACAAGCTTGTACCATCGCTACTTTAAAGCGGAGGAGTCGTCACCGGCGCATGCGTCAGACGGCCATAGCGTGTCATTGTTTACAAACAAGCGTCTACCCATGAGCCTTTGCGTTTTTAGCGTGTGTTTTTATCGTACGCAGGTGACGACCCTCTCGCTTTAAAAAAGTTTGTTTGATATTACATCTTATTAATATAAAACACTGAGATATGATTAATCGCGAAATATAAATAAGTGTATAAGTGCCATGAATATATTATTGTGATAAAATGAGACCCGGATGTCAGTTATACAATACTTACAATATAGCATAATGCACCACAGTGTTATCATGGGATATGGTTGTCTAAGTTACGCTTCACAACGCTATGGCGTCATTGATACTAAACATAAGTATCTTTTGAAAATTCGTTTCAATTGTGTTTTATGATCGAAAAAACGGAACACAAGTAAGAAAAAAACTAAGCCTCGACAAAAAAGGGGCGATGAGGCGATTTTTTTATTTGCCAACATACTGTATTTGACAGTTCTCAAGTTTTGTAGGTTTACTCCATTCGTCAACAGAGGGCGCTGTGAAAAATCTGAACGTTTTTAAAGTTCGCACGCTGACCAGAAACTACTTTTATTATGATGACATCAAATCATTTTGGAAATAACTAGTCCCAGGGTTTATTTTATTTTACCCCGGACAGGCCCAGAACGTTTCGCTGTAGTTTGATTTTGATTTGCCGATTATGAGCATAATAACAATAATAACGATATAATATAATAGCAACAATACACGACATTACACAGCCCACGGCTGTATATATATATATATATATATATATATATACAGCCGTGGGCTGTGTAATGTCGTGTATTGTTGCTATTATATATATATATATATATATATATATATATATATGGCCCGACCGATGTGATTGGGCGGTAGGTTATTTAGGAAATAAAGGACGACGCGCTGCCCATTATATGACGTCATTGCTTTACATTATAGTTGCATTCCCACTTTGTAAATATTTAAAATGATATATATGGATTACTATGAAAGATATTTGAAGTTACAAAAGTGCGCGAATAACAAGAAAACGACCCTGAAACTTTATTTTAGGTGGGCCACCCAAATTATTCGCCGAAGACCAACGAACAAACATCGGTGCGCTTTCCGCGCGGTCCATTTCAATCCAAATCTGACCAATAGGGTGAACGCAGTTCATCTCAAAACCCCGACTGCCGCTAATAAATATTCAGACAATTTGCGTTCACCACTTTAATAAGTGCACATTTGGGCAAGTCAAATACGCTGTGTGAATAGTATTTAGAGTAGAAAACAGCGTACAAATCAGCGTACAATGTCGAACTAGAAATAGTGTTCTAACATTCGATTGTGGAATGGTGGTCGCCGAAAATGATCGGAACGGTTCGGCAGTGACCGGGAATATTCGATTATTCGTATTTTTGGCCAGATTTCTTGTTATAAGTACACTTCCGTTCTTTCAAATATTACTTATAGGAATTCATATATAGCATTTAACATTTTTTGCAAAGTGAGAATGCAACTTTAACATAAAAACGTGATGAAAGCGCGGAGTGTGATAAATGGTCAACCGTCTATGGGGTGCCGTTTGTGCATTTATTTACATAGCGTTTTTTTATGAATTTAAGCTTATTATATGTAAACAATTCTGTGATTTTTCATTATTAATAAATAATGATATTTCCAATCAATTATATAGAAATCATGAGTTAACATGTAGAATCTAGCGAGTCGACACTTGTTAAAAATATACATGCCCGTCTTGTTCTTTTCCTTTGTCATTGAATCTACCTGTTCCCGCGTTTCCCATTCGCTGTGTGTGAACAGCTCTTTTACCTCGTTGTATTAGTGAGGTACCATGAAATCTTTTGTGAAGCATAATGTGTTCACTTGTTTCATAACGCCCGACACGTTCACCTTTTGGCTGTATACCTCTATGTCGATGTGTAATCGTGTTTTGTATTGTCCATGGATTTTGGTTGTAGTTGATTTTTGTGTTCACGAACTTGTTTCTTTCCTATGAAACTTGTGTTCAATAATCTACGCTTGGGCCCAAACAAGTCATATTTTGTGCGCACCAGCAAAAAATGTGCGAGCTGCTATTTTTTTTACTTACTAGTACTAGTACATATTGCAATTACACAGCGCCCTCTTTCGACGGGTTGATGTTATCTGTGTGCCCTTCAAATGTATTAGCTTAAAAATCGCCTCATTTCTGAAAAACAAACAATTTGGTCAGATAATTTTTTTGCGAGGCCATGTGTATGTTTTTTACATTACAAGGTACATTCCTTTTATAACAAATTGCAACAGATGGGAATTCCCAGTGATGAAAATGTTGGTCGTTGTAGGGTTCGAATTTTCTTGGTAGATGTTTGAATTGTTAGGCTATTGTTTCCCGGTATCATCAATAGATGCAGCGATCAAGGTGAATTTCAACTCTAGTCATAACATATTGCCATATCAGCTTATTTTCTATATGAAATACTGAGATACAGAATAAAAACTTTGCAAAAAACAACTTTCGAAGTTAGGTTGCAGTAAATGGGCGAATCAAATAATTAAGCACTTATTGCCATTCGATTATATTATAATAGCATTATATTAACTTTATGTTTATATATTCTATAATTTGATGCACAGTATACAGGCAAATCAGATAATCATTAGTAAATCTATTCACATTTTTTCATTGTTTTTTCGTTAAAATGATAAGAAAATGTCCGACTAGCTGAAAATATCATACATATTCGTATCAACATTGTCTGCTTCTAGATCTAGATAGCTTCCCCATGAACATTGTTTAATTTTTTCTCACAACAGTCACACATTCACCCATTTTCTATTCTGACATGGATTCAGTGGCGACAGATTTCTTGCTTAAAATAGGAGTTAGCTTTACACATTGCAGTCTCCGACCCCATTGCTTAGAATCTACTTCTAAAGATAAACTCTGAAACTGCGATAATGTGCTGCTCTTGTCGGATTAAAGATCAAGTGACATTTTATTTGATAAATACCATCTCCAGCTTAGTGTAGACGAATCCATAATCGTGCCACCATATACTGAATTTGCCGATGTGTTCTAGTAAAAAATCATGATCACTCATCAAGGGTACCTGCTACAATTCCACAGAATCTTGTTTCGTATCTAGACATGAACACTAAGTACCCAAGTTCATTTATTGATAGTTCCTGTGCAAATTCCACGAATATTGCGTGAGCATTTATTTGCTGTTAACTACGATCTGATCATTAGTTCGTTAGTTGCAGCTGGGTAATCAGGTAAACTGAATTTGATTTGTCTCATTTGCAATAAAATATAATGATTATTGTAATCTTCCCTAGATTCCGTGAGCCAAATATACTCACATGATTTCCCAACTGTTTGATGTCGACGATCTGTTATCTTTGGGCCCGGTCATAACTATCACACATTATGTAACACTGTCCATACTTTGTACGCACATAGCGTACACACTGCCTGTTTATATGTTTGCCAGGTTTCCCTCATTATTCATATGACAGTGCTGCCATCTTCATTGTTGTTTTTGTTAAGAATGTTGCATACTACTGTAAAATGAGCCTAAGTTCCGCTGATTTACCATTTCAGGCATATTCAGTGGATTTTAAATTCACGGTTTTATCATTTAGATAATGTGTTCTATGCTCAATTTTACATATTCACTGGGTTTTAATTTAGCGCATTTCAAGTCAGCGAAATAAGCAAAATTAAAACCCACTGAATAATTAATCCTTTTACAGTATTTTTCACGGATTTCGCCTGTTGTGCTTTGAAGGACTGTAACTCGTGATATATTTTTCTCTCTGTACAATAGTTTACAACTGGGAGAAGAGAATTGGTTGATTGACGTGTAGCGTCTGCTTATCAACTTTCATTCCTGGATTTAGATGATCTGTGGCCTGACATGTAGGCATAGTAACGCCCTCACCGGCCGAACGGCATCAGACCTCACCAACGCCTGAATAGTGTATGTCTCGTCGGCTAGATTAATACTGCGAATTCGCAAAGTTCACGCCTTCTTGCAACGAGTTTCAATGAATATTCATTTTGGTGGCCATGGTTACACTCTCAATCATGGAATTAAAGTACTTGATAAGCAAATACCACTTAAAACTTGAGAGCGAATTAGATAACGGAAGTAAACAACGTGTGTTTGCAGGTGATGACGACACGCGACTGCAGCGAGAAGAGTCACCTTACTGAAAAAACATGTCGTTTTTGCAGTCGACGAGCAGCACAACTACGCCCGTGAAAACAGTATTGGAACTCGCGATCAATCAGACATCATGTGCTGTTTGTTGGGCTTGGAGCACCGCGGAGGGCGCAACTCACGCGACTCGTAAGGCTGGATGGTCTGATGGTCGCAAAGTTCATATTTGTGTTGTCACAATCCACAACATTAGACTGGATGACAACAAAATGTAGTCTTTGTTCGTTTTTGTTTTTTGTGTTGATGAAACCATTCTGGATGAAATTGAACGTCTGAATTACACTTGGTTTAGAGTGGAAATAATCAATTTGTTAACTAATACAACCTCTTTCTAGAAATGTTCTCTGCAAGCTCTTGAAACAACCTTTCCTGAAACCATGTTTATAAGTGCATTCACGGTTACTAAAAAGTAACCGTGGTGCATTAGAACCATATGTACTTTCTAGTGTATTTTTTTCAATTCTGAGCTCTGCATGGTTGAACTACCCATGAATTCATCATTGTGTGGAAACAGGAATATTCATAGATTTTTCGTTATTAATCGAATTTGAAAATAAATGAAGTAAGAGTGAAGAAAGCACATAGAAATCACCGAGCACATGCAAACCTTCCAAGTAGATAACAATGCGCAAGATAGAGTATAATTCTGTCAAGATACAACACACTTTTACTCATTCGGTAACTTTTATTGGTTCCTCCCTGGCTGTCTAAAGGCCGTTTCCCAGTCAGCTTGGAAAATCAATACATAACTGACTATTTGTCATTGTGCACACCTGTCTACAAACTAGACGTTTGCCTCTCATGAGAGTGTGTTGTAGGTGTTTGTACTTATTTGTCAACTCTGGCTGATTTCCCAGTATGCATGTATTCGTTGTAATTGCACAATGCAATTCACACTATGTGCTGATACATTCAGATAAATAGCTCTGTAGTTCTACTAACCGCCTAAGCGTTTCACTATATAAAAAACTGAGAGGCCCGACCCACCAGTGTCACACCTCGAAGGGGGCGGGACAAGGTTTGGTCCTAGACTTGCTTGCAGTCTGTTGCGATTCCGATGAAAAAATCTTCAAATATAATTATAAATTGCGTAAACGAGGTGTGAACGCAAAAGTCCTCGTAACCTGGATTTTTCTAATTAGATATTATTTTAAAACCTGTGTTCCTTTACGTTACTTTTTAATTTAAAACGGTTTTATTTTGTATTTGTTTCTATGACTAATTTCAAAATCCATATTTTTGAAATAAAATTCGATTCTAGTTTTAAAAATGTATTTTTCTGAATCCGAATTCACAAGCGAATTTAAATGTAATAACATCAATTTTGTGTTCATGAAAATCTACCTTGGACATCCATTCGCCGGCCTTTTGTATACAGCGCAATAGGTGTCAGAAAAGCAACGCAATCCATATTTAAATACTGTATAGCCTTATATGATATAGCAACAATATTTTATTTTAAATAATTGATTTAAGCACGTCTATGACGCAATTGCGATGAGCCGACTCGCTCACTCGTGATAGCGTACGAATTAATTCTTAATTACATCTAGTTTGTTTGAATTTCCACAGATTTAAATTTTAGTTTTATTACGTATTTGTCCTGATTGACTTTACCTATTTGTACGCCTATTAGTCCCCGCTCAGAGCAACATAATTGGATAAAGGTCTTTAGCCGTTTTTTGAAAAAAAAAATATGCTGGCTATATAAAAGTGACATAGGTTGGCTATGGCGTTCTAAGGTCAATATCCATATATATAACTTGCCATAGAATAATTGTGTATGTACGGGGAAAACATTCCATACACACCGCTTTGTATTGTATCGTATTTTATATAAATCACACAAAATCCAAGCACCACGCAGGCGCATTTACAGAAGCATATATACAATGCAAACAACGCGTACACGAGAGTGTGTAACAGATGCGTTTACGTGCTCTGTAGCCCGACATAGTATTTATTAACCATGCAGAAACCAGTGTAAGCCGAGCTACGTATCCACACGGACAGTTGTCGTCATGGCTTCAGTGTTTTCCATTATTTTCGTCTGTATTTGACCACGGTATGGGTAGACTAAAGTTTACCAGCAAGCAGTATTCTCGCAACAACTAGTTGCCAACACTTAGAAGAATTTATTTCGCTATTTTGTGTATTTATCTTCGTAAAATGGTTATTATCAGCAAACTGAAGGCCTGCTTGGCCATCTTGTTTCTCACTACCCCGGCACTCATTGTGTATTTTTCGTACATGTTGGATATCCGAGGCGACTCGTACAGGAAGTATTCAGATTCCGTCCTCAATCGCCCCTATCAGCGATTTGAAGAATTTGACGATGATGATGACACCGACTTCGAAGAGGTATTTCAGTCACATGTTTTGTAATCTTCATCATATATATATATATATATAACGCTCATTTTAACTGTTTAAAGCTTCCGATGTTTTCAACGGTGCTTGATATACTCAATTCTCTTCATATACGGCGACTAAACTAAATACTTTCACATAGCGTACACGCAATTTAAACTGGTGTGGCAGCGTGTGGCAGCGGGGGGGGGGATACTCTCCTTCTCTTCGACGAAAGAACCACCTTCCAAAATACGGAAACATTGACATTAAATCGATTATTTTCTTAGCACTCCAATTTTCAAATGCAATAGTTATAGTACTGTTTACTAGTGTGAGCCCCCCCACCCCCTCGCCATTGCAATTACAATATCCTTGTAGTCGAAGTATTATAACATATCGACCCAAAAACACTCTCATGGTGTCAGCGTGATTTGAGATTGATACTATTGAGTTGGTGGATTTCTATTGTGCAGTGCTGCCTTCCAATCCGTCTGGTGCACGTGTAACATATGCGCATTTGTTTCAATTATGTTGGCCTCCTGAACCGTGAATAATCAGCGCCACCCGCTGGTGTCATGTGACCATGCAACATGGCCGCCACAACTTTTAGGTCGAGTGACAGTTAACGTCACCACTGCCCAACCATCAGCGTAATAGTTCAATACACTTTTCCAGTAATTCATTATTAAAGATGGAATATGAATGAGAATATGTAATTTGTAGTATTATTGTTTGATACTTTTATTTTTAAATACTTCAGGCTATGATTTATCATCGAACAGAGAACGCTGTTCCTATAGTACGCATCCGAGTATTCGTATTAGTGGATTTGAGCTTTCATGTAACGAGTACTTTTATGTGTCCTGCAGACGCAGCATTTTTAGATTATGGTAAATCGGAATCCGTTTTAGTCTAAAATATGAAGTATCAAAAAAAATATTATAAAATATATGTTTCGTCCATATTGAATCTTTAACCGCTGATTGTATGGTCAATGGTTTCTTCACAACTACCTCATGACATTTTTAGAAGTGCGGAGTCATCCACCAACTGTTGTACCCTTCCACAAAATAATTCTCTGCACCTAATCCGAACAAAATACGAAGAATTATTAATTGAAAAACCTCACACAGTCTCATAGAATGTTTTTAAAATCTAAAATTGACATAGAAATTAATGTAAAATAAAACAAATAGTACTTTATGCGGAAAGACATATAACAGTGATATATTAACTCTCTCCTCATTGTCGAGCGCCATCATATGATTTTCACAACTTCCGGAGAACATGGAAACGAGGCTGTTGCAGAGAACCCATTATTAAAGGCAATGTCCAGCATTATAATACCGTGAACATACAAAACAAACAAGCCATTCACTGTTGAACCTTCGACCAGTGCACATCTTTACTCCAAAAAAAAAAAATCATGTTTGTATGTTAAAATTCTCAAACATAAACAAAAATTTCATTTTAATAGTGACTAAAAACTAAAAGTCAGTCTTCAAATTCACACAAATTTTGCATTGAAATACTTAATCAGCATTATGCGTGTTATGAATGGTGGAAGGCGATTTTAAAGTGGCTTAGCCACTCGTATTTTTTTTTAGTTTATACGCAATTAACTAGAGAATATCCACGATGCTCTGCTTTTTTGTATTCTGAACGCTATAATGCGAATATTTTTTAATGTAGAATATATGTGGACGCATTCCCCCCACTACTGTATATACATGTATACAGAGCGGTGAAGGTTTGGTTCTTTAAGTTATTTTGGGAGGTTGTATGTAGCATATGGCTCAATGTGTGTAGCAAGCTGACTTGGCAGTGAATGTCTTGTTTGTTTGTTCATGGTATTATAATGCTAGATATTGTCTTTAATTAAACCAATTTTAAGTAAATTGAAACCAATTTAAATAAATAAATACAGTTATATCTGTATGCATAATATAGGCTATAAATTCATACGATTACAAACTTCTAAGTACTTTTATTGTTGCAGTATGAAGGACTCGTAGAAAAGGACCCCTTCGAATACGCGCAGCTCGAGCGCCGGTTTCAAGAAACGACCACAGAAGCACCAAATTTATCCACTCGTCCACACTCACAGAGGCGTTATTTATTGCCGGTTTTAAAAATATGGGGCGGAGGAAACAACGTCGAATTCCAGTCGTTTAAGACTGTCGTAATGCTGGCTATGTACCTGAATCGAACAGTGGTCTTAACGCCATTTTACGACCATGGGGGTCATAGCCGAGAGGGCTACTCAGCGGAGACTCTAAGACATTTCAAAGACACGTTCGATATCGAAAAATTATCGAGGATCGTACCCGTGGCTACGGTAGAGGAGTATTTAGAAGACTGCCCCGTTATCGAACACATGTTATTCTGGAATACCACTTACTGGAGATACACTACGGACCTTCACCGGGAAAACTTAGGTATAGAAATTCCGCGACTGGAGGACCTCGCTAAAACAGGCCAGCATAGCTGGAGACAACTGGTGAAGTACAACCAGGAACTTAGGTGCGTCGGATTCTACGATCCTCACCGGTTCAGAGCTGATGTACCACAGTATCAAGCCTACCAAAAAATCATCGACGAACACCTAGTGAGATCAACTTGGGTTAAACAGATGACGGACGTCGCGAGAGCGGACATCTGCGAGGGTAGGCCTTACTTGGCTCTGCATTTCAGGAATAAAACCGGAGAAGGGTAAGTGCATTCTCTTTCATATGGCACAAAATTATGACACGAATTGCAAACGTGGGCAACACCTGGTGCAACTAGGTCAACATGCTTATTTGTTATTTTGTCTTTTCATGTTGTATTAGGCAGATCTGAAAAAATATTGGTGGTCTTATTTTTGCGTCAATCAAATCATTGTGAGATATTAAAATATTTGAGTATGACAGAACGCACTCTGGATCACGTGCGATGCTGCGTGCACGCTCAAACTCAAAGAGTGATTCGGTGGGCAAAAGTGGAAAAATAATATATAAAGGGATTCATTACGGTAAACTGTGTTAAATCCAGAGATGTGAGAACCAGAACTAGAAATTGGGGAAGAAATTTCACTGAAGTAGACATGGATTGTTTAAAGGTCGGTGGTCGTTACGCCGCGTCCTGTTCGATATGGGACTCATAGCGACGTATACAACGCGTGTAAAAATACATTGTTTGATTATATGAAATTCGAACACGTGCTGCGCGACGACCACTCCCCTTTAATACCCGTTGCTTTTAAATATAGGGGAGATTGTGGCCTGGTGTTGAGGGAGAAAAGAGAAACGATAGTAATCATGGAATATATATGTAAAACTGTCAGTGGAATAAAAAAATGGATATAAAACACTGTAACAACATATTTCTGATAGTAAAGACAACAGCATCTTGGTAAATATTGAAATAGTATTACATGACAGTTGCTGCCAGATTTTGGTACGAGTGGGAGCATTGGAGAGGATTCATGAAGTTCAATGAATCGTTCCCGAAAATACGTATGCCACTGACCTGACTATAACAGTCACGCATGCGTATTGCAATACTGTGACAACGAGTTCAAGCATGCGCAATGCGTACCAAATATGCTAATAGCGTCAATGACGATATTACGCAGGAATATCACATGAATATTATTTGAACGTACAATGATTAATTGAAAGCATTGATCATAAAACACGACAATCACATATTTTCGGCCTGGATTTGCAGCCTGTCTATTGAGGTAATTAGAAGACTGTATACGTTTTCTATAATGCTAAACTGGTCAGTAGATTTAACAACTTTGTTTAGCTTTTTATACAAGTAGAATACCTGTGTGAGCCACCAAACATTTTGAAACTGTACAGCGCCCCCTGTTGTCTCCATGTGTCTAGAACTGATTTTTGTATTTTTACATTCAAGTGAATTTGATAGTCAAATCACCCACTTTCGGGTGCCTATTAAATATTATATAGTCACTAATGAGATATTCTCTGTTGACGTCATTTTGTGGCAGCTTTCTGCAATTAGGTATATTAAAACAAATAGACTACAATACTGTGTTAACATAAATCCTTTGTTGGAAAGTGACTATAAACATTAAAACCCAATAAATCCAATTTAATAAAAGTGTTAATCTAGTTTTATGACATATAAACATAATACAATAAATTTGTGCACAAGGTCACAGATTTATAGCACACAGTGAACGGTTGAAACTTCGGGGCGTTTTATAAATATATTATCATAAATCAAAATGGCGGTTAGAATTCTATTTGACCAATCCACTAATAGTATTGTGACACCATCGTGAGTTGCACCAATCAATTAAACAGTTTTACTGACAGAATCAACAAATTATAGAATTTCATTTATCATAAACAAATAAACTGAATTTTCCGATCGTAAATTCGTTTTTACTTCACACATACATAATATAACCAATTCGAGCAATCTGCAATAACACAGAGGTTAAAAGCTGTATATCTCACGCTGGAAGTACAAGTTCGAACCCTAGCATTGGCAAATCATGTTCAATAGTTGATGAACACTATAAAACAACCGTGACTATTCTATAAGCAAAGTGCGCATACTCATAATCACAATCAATCATAAATTCAGAAATATTTATTGTGAGATTTTACAATCTGCATATGATGAAAATGTGTGCTGGGTAAATATCATTTTAATGCAATAAGTACGCGATCTTACAAAATGTCCGAACATTAAATTCCTAATATTTTTTACCAATAATATGTGTTTTCATCTTAACTCGTCAATCACATTTTTTGTTATACGTAGTCATAATGCACTCAAGATTCGATTTGAATTGCGCCCTCTAGTAGGAAGGGGCTTCATTCTCAGAAGATTTTTAAAATTATCAAGAAAAATATCAAGATATTTGTTTAATGGAATTACTTTTAGTTATCTGTCTATGCGTACTCTGTCTATTTCCAAAACAAACTCTTTCTATAGACACATATATGCTGAGTAAAAGTCTTCTTCATCGCTTCCGGTCGAGGTAAAGGGACACGTTTTTAAAAACAGGGAGCACGGTCGAGCTAGGTTTTCCCAACCTTCATAAATTGGCCTTCGACAAATGGTGACACCGAAAACATTAATTAAACACACCAAGAAACAGTTCTTTGCTCTTAGGTCTTCTTCACAACTCGCGCTGATGTTGCAAACATATAGCAGAAATGAGACATGTAAATAGGGCTACAATGTTATTGCTATAGGCAACCAGTACGAAATACGTAGAACTGTCTCCCACGCCAATAAATAATTGAGAGTATACATTCTGTACACAACTGGTCTGAGATGTTTCATTACCCCTTTTAGATTAACCAGTCTGTCTGCAACACGCAATAACAATATACCTTTTGCAAATCTAACCTGAAGTGTATATGCGCATGCGCAGCAATATGCAAATGACACATCCGGGACATTCGCGAGATTGTGCAAAACGTCTATTGAGAACACTAAAACACCGAATGTGAGCGTAATAATTAACAGTAATATTCACTATGGTTACCATGACGACTATTCGACACCTTGAACAGATCTGCTTGACTTGCATTATATTCCGTATGTCTACCCAGTTCCGGTATCCGAGTACATCAATTTTATTTAATATATTTTGTCATTAATAATTGGGATAAGGCCATCATTGTAAGAGGGATTGGGCTTATAAACGTGGTAGGTTTATGCACTGAATGCATGTGGTCTATAATAAGCACATTCTATGTGTTAGTAATTTATTTCGAATATTCGAAGTTACGAAACAATGTGTTCACGACCAAATCATGAGTTGCCAATTTATCGATTTTAAAGATAAACATTTCATCTTGTCACGTGTTTCTGTCGCTAACATAATATCTTGCTTCATCCATATTACCAGTGTATACACGTGACTAAGGCGTATGCATATGATTTCATTTCGTTATTTTTATTGTTTGCAGATGTCACTTTTTTCTTGATGTACGGGGATCGGAGTGTGAAGCACTAATTCCCACCATATCGTACGTCGCCGATATTGTTACAGTCATTGTAGTGGACTACATGCAAAAGTTTCGCCTTGATTGCCTTTACGTAGCACATCCGCTATGGTCTTACGTAAGTAATAGCTATATTCGTATTCCAATATTGCTGTTTTTTAAAAAAAAATATGGACACTAAGGACACGAGACAGTCTAGGTACGGGGTATTTATCTTTAGGCTGGCGATGTATTTCCTGGGCACTTGCAATCAACATGTTAGTTATTATGGCGCTGTAAGCTTTTAGCACGTGAGCGACGACCCTGAGCAGCCCACTAATATCTTTCACATTTGTTTGTCCGAGCCGTACTCGATGAACACATTGAGAACACTTCTATTTTTTTATTATAGATTTATGAATGTGAATGACAATACACAATATGTGGAATGTAAATATGAGCTTCTCTCATAAATGAAGTATAATGTTATTCACAAATCAACAATTTTCTTTTCTACCATTCTCCACTTCAGGAAATGTAAATTAAAATAATATTAAAAAGTGAATTTAAAGTAGTACCATATACGTACTGGTTCTCTATTTTATACATATCTATAATCTGAAATACAATTGTGGGAAAGAAAACGAAAACAAACTAACATGAAGCTTGAGTGCGATTCATTGGTCCAATTTTCTGTTGATGCATCTGCACTATCGGAGATTTATCACGTAACGATCGACTTGCCACGTCCTCATTGTAATTAGTCTGCGATATTATTTTATTTCACTTGCTATGCAGCTAGAGTGTTTGACGTCGTGTCGCTCATAAAGCTACTGAATATAGGTAACAGATAAGGTTAAGCTGATTTCACACCATGTGTGCTGACATCCGACGAGGATCCATTGAAATTTAAGCCATGTGTTTCCTGTGAGCCATTAACTTAAAATTCAGTACAATTTAATTGTTGTTTAATTAAACTAAATGAAATTGCAACGCTAAATAGAGTTGTGTTTCACTTGAATTTATTTAACTTAACTAATGAAATATGGGATATACGTAAATGCAACCTTCAAGTTAGGGTAGCACTGTTTCCCCAAGACACTTCTCATTTGAGTCATGGAATATATATATCTGATAGTCTGACAGCTGAGTCAGGGGATAACATGTTTAGCGCTGCCTTCTTTGAACGCGTATCAATCGAGTTTTGGTTAATTTAGCCTCAGAGGACACGTATCAATAGTGTTATGGGATATTTGGTGTTATGATGGTGCTGCAGGCATTGGACACGTAGCAATCGTGTTATGGGATATTTAGTGTTATGATGATGCTTCAGGCATTGGACGCGTAGCAATCGTGTTATGGGATATTTAGTGTATGATGGCGCTGTGGGCATTGGACACGTAGCAATCGTGTTATGAGATATTTAGTGTTATGATGGTGCTGCAGGCATTGGAGACGTAGCAATCGTGTCATGGATATTTAGTGTTATGATGGTGCTGCAGGCATTAAACACGTAGCAATCGTGTTATGGGATATTTAGTGTTATGATGGTGCTGCAGGCATTGGTCACGTAGCAATCGTGTTATGGGATATTTAGTGTTATGATGGTGCTGCAGGCATTGGTCACGTAGCAATCGTGTTATGAGATATTTAGTGTTATGATGGTGCTGCAGGCATTGGAGACGTAGCAATCGTGTCATGGATATTTAGTGTTATGATGGTGCTGCAGGCATTAAACACGTAGCAATCGTGTTATGGGATATTTAGTGTTATGATGGTGCTGCAGGCATTGGTCACGTAGCAATCGTGTTATGGGATATTTAGTGTTATGATGGTGCTGCAGGCATTGGACACATAGCAATTATGTTATGGGATATTTAGTGTTATGATGGTGCTGCAGGCATTGGACACGTACCAATCGTGTTATGAGATATTTAGTGTTATGATGGTGCTGTAGGCATTGGACACGTAGCAATCGTGTTATGAGATATTTAGTGTTATGATGGTGCTGTATGCATTGGACACGTAGCAATCGTGTTACGAGATATTTAGTGTTATGATGGTGCTGCAGGTATTGAACACGTAGCAATCGTATTATGAGATATTTAGTGTTATGATGGTGATGCAGCCTGACTCGTAGCAGCAGTACAATGGGGAATTTGGTCATAGTCCGAATCGCACGGTCCCGCGTCTTCGACCTATAGGTCTCTACACGATACCGATACCATGCGGGATCGCATAAGCTAATTGCGTATCTTAAGCAGTGAGATCTGATTGGGCGCGCTTCGAAACAAGGCGCCCAATCAGCTTGGACGTTCCAAATTAAAAAAAACAAAATTCCACTTCCTGTGTTTGTCGCTATGAAGACATCTTTCCCACACAAAACTGCGTCGATTGTCTGTACCTGATGAGGCTTTAGGGCACCAACACCGAATACTTTCGCAATTTTATCATCACAAATATCACGATTCATGGGCGCCGCCATTTTGTTTAAAATAAAACGCCAAAGAGGATTTGTAACACGCAAACTGATTGGTCAATGATTAGCCGCAACTGACTACATGTACTGGGGGCGATGTTAGAATACGCATATTTGATGATCGTTCTGCCAAGGTCTGTTTAGAGGCTTGGCCAAATAAACTTAGACCTTGGCTAGCGAAGATGGTCATAGGGTAGCGCTGCATTCCATGGCCACTTGTCAGTCGAGTTATCATATTATAGCTTTAAGGTAACACCACAGGCCACGGGCACGTTCAATCAATTTATAGTATTACTAGTACTTGTCTTAAGGTAGAGTTGCTGTATAACAATCCGTTAATCGTCATACTAATTGACATCACCTGCACTCAATTAGATTGTTTGTATGTATGGAATAATTGAACACTCATGTCAAGCTGTGCTTCATGGATGTATAGAAAGCTTTTGATCGTGTCATCCAATGGACTTTTATTGTAGCGTTTAGTGTAGTGTTTCACATTGATAGTTGTTACGGTGTAGTATTGGTATGTGAACGTGGCTCCTTAGTGAGTGATATGACTATTGCAGAATTTTGCCATGTTTTACTGTAGCATTTTTATTTTAGGCTATTTCGTTTTTGAAAAAAAACTGTCTGCTGACAAATCTGTGTAAATCGTGCGACGATTATTCCGGGTTATTTCAAATGTGAACCTTTCTTTAGTGTGAATATTTGAACATAAACAATTATATACTAGTATTCATGATACATTAAACAATATTACTAAAGAAAAACACCCTTGGGCATTATTATTATTATTATTATTATTATTATTATTATTATTATTATTATTATTATTATTATTATTATTATTATTATTATTATTATACATCTGTCACCGTAACGCCATAAGTTTCAGTGTGCCTTAATTTTGCGGTATTTTGCGGGGTAAAGGAGTTCGCTGATTCTAAACATTTTGGATTTCGGCTGCGCGTCGGTCAATACTCCAGCTGTACTGTCTTCGTGCATACTTTGAGGTATCCTCGTAATAACCTCATATTATACATCTTACGTACCGTGTTTTTGCAGTTTTTCGCTGGGTATCCACATCAAAACTTAATGGAAATTTGGAATTCCAAATATCTTTAAGCAATTTTTCATTGCAACCAATCACTACCAAATTCCGTTCTCATACTGCGAACGGGTGGATCGGGAATATGCATTTTAATATGCAATCAGAGAGTATCCGCTGACATCGGGATCTCATCTACAAGTCGTACGATACTCTCGCTGTACTGACATCTGATGTCACATGGTATATCCAAGTGTAACTCGTCTACGTCTCGGATTGATATAAATTCTGGCGATATTACGTGTTTACTGACGTTGAAGTAGAGAAAATGTCGAGGGATTATATAGAAATTCACAACCTGTCATTAGCTATTATCCCAGGTATCGGTGGCGTGGCACGTAGAAAAATGAATAAATGGATTGCATTGAACAATAGCATTAATGCAACAGCTTGATTCATAAAATAAACGTCGACATAAAAAGCATTGCAAAAGCATTTTGTCTGTACCATACAACAGTGTACAATATTGTGTACTTGACATGCGTTTAGTGTAACAAGTTTTGATTGATAAATTGGACAAGGTTATTTTCTCATTCTGAAAGTCTTGTTTTCCTTTAGATGAGTGGAATCCATGTCCATGCCCATCATATTAATTTATTTGATTTGTTATCAAACGGTTTCGAGGTCACTGGCGATCTGGCACGCATTACATCAGCGCCGGTAATTCGGCGGCGGCCATATTTAATTTAGACAAAAATAGTAACGTGGCCCATTCTTTGAGCATGTGTGCGAACTTCAAAGTTACTGCTAATGAAATTGTATTGATTATTGATGAACGAATAATTGCTTAACGAATGCATTTGATTAGTAATAGGCAAGCACACATTAGCATTTATGTGAACTCAACCAGCGTGAAAATGTGGCTTTACTCATATATATCACTATGAATTAGCACGTGCAATATTGCCATGTGTTTTCCTCGCCTTACTATTTTCGTATTAACTTGGAAGGTTGAGGGCAATGTGCTTTAAATTTGATTCATTAATTTGTCTGACTGTGAGAATATTTTAAATTTATTGATAGGAAATTGTGGATCATCTCGCTGCCAAAATACCAAGAAGAAACATTTACACATCAGCCGATATATCAGCAGAAAAACACCCAGAATTAGAGTTATTTAAAGAAGACATGTATTTCCTTTCTCTCTTAGAACAGGAGATATGCGCAAGTGAGTATAAGAGGTTGGGAAAGGACGGGAGAGGGTAAAATAGAACGATGGTAGGGGAGATAGAATGAGAAGGGTAGCATAAAATAGGGGAAGTGGGATAGAACGAGAGGAGGATGGTACAGAACGGGTAAGTGTGATAGAATGGAATGGGTTTGGATGGAACGGGGGTGTGATAGAACGGGAGGTCGATTGGATAGGATTGAACGAGGAAGAATGGGATTGAATGGATGAGATAGAATAGGAAGGGATGGAATAGATCGAGGAAGAGAGTGGTGTATAATGGGAGGTAGAATGACATAGAGGGTAAGAGAATTTGAGGAAGAGAGCCAGCTGGAACTTAAAAAAGAGTGTGATAGAAGGAAAAGAGGATGGACATGTTTTCTTTCAATAACACCCCCGATAGTTATATTCATTCTGTGTTTTATTTTGGTAGGGTCATCAGCGTTTATTGGTTGTGGTAGATCAAACTGGTCGATTTTTGTCTGGAAGGAAAGGTTGGCAGCGGGCAGAGTAGCTTCGTACCTTTTGAAGCAAATGCCCGGGATACCGAAAGAACTACAAGCTCATCTTTAGTTACCGGTTGGCGGCGCTCTGCTCCGAGTTCTATAATCACCTGTACTTGTTGGTTTATCTACTCGTCGATCCTATGTTCCAATTACTATGAAATTGTCAGGCACGTGGTCATGTTCCCCAGGTGGCGTTCGCAGTTTTAATAAAAAAATGACAATTTAATCTTCAAATTTGACAATAATTGAATGCATATGGGCATCTCCAAATATCTGTGAAGAGTAGGAAATATCTCAACTATTTCTCGGAGTACAGTAACTATATGATAACTTATCCAACCAAAATACAAACATTATCACATCGTGACATTTGTTTTTATTTATACTCCCCAAATCGAGTCATTGTGCGTAAGAATTTAGATTTTATTGACTTGATAGATTTAGCAGAATCTTAGGTGTAAATAATTGGCAGCGAATTGTTGGGAAGTGAGCGTGCTGACAGGAAAGACATTGTTTTGCATCAAGACAACTTCGCTCACTCATACTCACCCATACTTATAGTTTTCCTCGTTTTAAATGCACTAACCATTCATCTATAAATGCAATCTTTTGTCGGCTATGCAGTTACTCACGCAGACCTACATTTAAATCAGAGGACTCAAAAAGTGTGTCTATTGTAAGCGCCACCCAGTCAGTCCCAGGGAGTCGACTCCTTTAAGCACGTAGGAAGCAGAATATTATGTTGTTATGAATCCATGTGGTACGCACACATGGTCGTACTCAATATGCATAGCGCATGTATTGACATGGTTGGTATGATTGAAGCCCCACTGCGTCGTGTTCGATACCAGTCCAGGGATTGTATACAACGGAAATGTTTATTTACACGAAATTACGACACACACACACACATACACACACACACACACACACACACACACACACATAAACACACACACAGCGTCACGACCGCGGCGTTTTAAAACAAACGATTAATGTATTTATTTATTGTACAATATTTTTATTTTCGAGGGTTGGTGGGTTATTGTTACATGGTGACAACGTGCGTGACGTATAGCACCATATTGTCGTTATTTAAACGGATGTTTTCGTGTTACGTAATACAAATCACCAACTCCATATGAATCTTATTAATATATAGTAACAAATGATATTAGTGTGTCAATATTGACTAGAAATTAGCATTATTGTTATTCTTGTATTGATTTATGCCTTCACTGTGGAACTGGTTTAAGATTACGTGGTAACATAGGTTTCAGGAAAGTCTTTAAATTAGATTAATGTCGTAGTTCAATAAATAAATTTTAAGCAACATGCATCTTGTTTGCTTCTGTTTTGGGTTGTGTCGTTAGTTCGACGTTATTAATTGAGCCCTCGACGTAGTTTGAGGTGTGAGCCCGTCAACTAGGGCCAAGTAATCAACTCCGACTGTTTCAAGGCACATAACAGTTACCGTCAAATTGAACACTTGTTATAGAAATGGATCTTTTCTGAGGTGAGTTAGAGGAGTTCGATTGCAATGCAATCGGGCATTTTAGAACATTTCCAAAATTATGGCCGCGACTCCTGCGAAAAAACAAAAAAAACAAAAATGTTACAACACTTCTAATTTTGCCACCATCAGAGCACGAGGGCTCGACGACTTGAATGCGATTGTTAAATTAAATTAATGAATTGAAATTGCATTCTCACTTTGTAATATATGCACTGATTATTGTGTTCATTGTGAAAA
Organism: Saccoglossus kowalevskii; assembly: GCF_978046115.1. Taxonomy (NCBI): domain Eukaryota; kingdom Metazoa; phylum Hemichordata; class Enteropneusta; family Harrimaniidae; genus Saccoglossus; species Saccoglossus kowalevskii. The sequence goes on along the minus strand of NC_140650.1, from coordinate 8,784,389 downwards.
ATGATAAAATCAGTTGATTTGGCATTATTTGGAGCACTGAAGGGTTCTGCCTTTTGTGTAGATATACAAAAACCCGAAGAGCAGATGAACGCGGTAAACGTGACACGTGTTATCACCCACAAAAGTAACAACAACCATAAATGATAACAAATTTGATTACAGTTTACAAAAATAGCTCTTGCCGACCCTCATAAATGTAATACATTTCAGAAATAGCAACTGATTCATGTACATTTCATAATCAACGTCTTGTTTATTTCAACTACAATCTACCCACTAAGCTCATTCAGTAGACTGACCAAGAATTCACGCAGCTCGTCAATCTGAAATTGTACAAACTGACATTGTTCTATAGCTACATAACTGTAACATATTTTATAAATCAGACCATGGCTGCAGGTAAGCAGATTTAGTCAAAGTACTATGTCTGGAGTTGACAGTTCTTTTTTTAATCATTGAAAAAAACACATTGACCAACAAAAGGGTTCGAACCCACAACATTAAACACGGCAGGCGGAGCATGATTTTTGCGTCAGGCATTAGAATTGTAATTTCAATGTCTAGTTTCTTGCATTGAATTATTTATGAACAAATGACAATATATATTTCGTGTTTATGTAAATTAGCACACGTTCAGGGTTATGCACTTACAAGGCAGCCGTTTGCTGAATCTTTCGATTTTCTTGTGTTTTTTTGTGGAGTAAAGTTAAGACTTACCACCCGAAAGTGCTATCGGATAATCGCCACACTTTTGGTCTTTCAAATGGCACTTGTGCTTTTGTTATATTCGATAACCACCACTTTCTCGTGGTGTTTTAAATAATATACATACAGTATAACGCAATTGAAGCAGTATTTGTAAGGCACACTGTATCAAATAAAAAATAATATGCGTTTGTAATTGTATGTGATAGCCCTTGTTTCGATTGAACGTCTTTCATTTTAAAGCGAATAATTGTTCCCAATTATTTGATAATTAGTTATGTGTCACGTTACGTTTTACAACATATAATTATACAAGAATACCCTTGTAAAAGAAGTAGCTGAAATGTCCTTGTTCTTACGGGAAAGGGTTACACTGAATGGCGCCATCACACGACACTGTTGTGAGTTGATCTAACATGGTCTTCTCTAGGAGGCGCATTGGCGATTGGTGTGAACGTATTGATGCAACCGCCATTTTTATTTTATGTATATACAGATCATATATATGTCAATATTACGTAATTACAATTATTAATATTCTTCAAATTGCTATGTACTTAATATTCTATTTGTTGAGTCTTCGTAGTCACGTAGTATAACACATGACTACTGTATTTACTTATAGATCCAGTCATACCGTCGTCATAACGTGTTTATTAAAGTATTTTGTGACTAACATGGCGACATACACACGGCAGCGACGACCTTTACACCTTGGATCAGCGCCTTGTTTGTAGGCTTCCATTAATAATGCATCTCGGAGAATATATTCACAATCAGAAAAAGATTTCTAAATAATAACACCCAAAGTAAGAGCTGCCGGGTGAAAATCATCCCAGGCGTGCTATCTTCAGGAATATTCTTTGAGCTGAATTCCTATTGCCGCTGATCAAAGAGATTTCAATGAAGGCGCGTACGGCGGCTGTCGTGAATGTGAGTTTCGGCCAATCGATGTGGTGTTGTGAATACGCGTAACTTAATTTGTCGCATATTCTGCGTTGTCTTTATAATAATCCCATATATCATGTCATAACCTGGTGACAGCATAAGACCCCGTTCGACCACGTGAAGTCCACAATGCTATTGATAATTCAAGACAGCCGTAACACACCATCTATAATCACCCACAAAACACACCACGATTTAAAATAAAAATAAATCACAAAAATAATGTTCGTGGAGCAGTATGGATTTATGGGTTTTTTCATTATCGTAATTTGTTTGTTTGATATCTTTGTAAATATGGTGAATATAATACATTTGACTTAATTAATTATGACACAAATAAATAAATAAATAAATAAATAAATAAATAAATAAATAAATAAATAAATAAATAAATAAATAAATAAATAACTCTATCCATGTTAGCTATTGCGCGTTACATCCAGTAGCGTATGTCGTTTGCAAAATAATCAATACCTTTTTTTTGTTATAAAATATGCATATACAGGTTTATTGAACCAAGTAACAGTGACCTGTCGCGTTCGAGATTTACATGACAGTTAACATTACTTGTCTTACACGATTTTCATATCGGAATTATACGGCGTATTGTATAACTTGACCTTAATACATTCTAAGCCCAAAAATATACGACGTTGTTGTAGTAAATATTGAAATAAACAACATGTCATTCAAACTCCAAGACTGTCAGCGGTTACTTATGTATGTATGTTCTCTATATTTCTTTTATTTTTCAGTATAATTTTCTTTTGATAGTAATATGAGCTTATTTACATATTAGCTATAGTGTATATATAATACTGAAATTTTGATATCCGTAGCTGAAGATGATATGGTATAACCATCTCATCATCGCCATGATCGAATGATTGTAGCGCGAATGATACTGGTTCAAGAAACATAATTAAGATACTGCACGAGATCAGACAACCCTAGGCATTAAGACTTATAATTGAAAAAAATGAAATTGCTTGTCTGTGTGAGGTCAGTTGATGTTTGAGGGATGAGTCGGTAGCTAGTATAATCGTTCAATTCACTTATATTTAATCCCTGGAATACATTTTCAAAACCTGATCAGGTCAGAGTGCATCATCACATAATCCACTGCAGTATTAAAAATACAAGTTGATATTGACATTAATCAAACCAGTTTAGCATTGATCGTGTACTATTACCCGCGACCTTATGACCGAACAGATGACATTCAGAACGTATGTATAGATGAGTAAAAGGAAACTTGACATTGTCTGCATAGCATTTAGAACGTATGTAAATAAATAGCGGATTTCCCGTTCAGTGCGAGATCTCACATATCGCGTGAACAAAGTGGACCGATTATCTAATGCAATTTAAACTTGAATTTCTTTGTTATATCTCAATGCCAAAATGCCTAATTTTCAGAAGTGAATATGCCGTTAAGATATCATTACGTCATCAAAATTGACCACTATCTAATGTGTATAACACATTATTAAGAGTGGAAATACAAAAATTTGTTTCGCTCGGAAAGTCATATCGGTATTTTTTTTAAAAAGTAATATGCCTGAATGTCCTGTTGTTCTTGAAAAAAAAATCATTTAGCAATCTTGCATTGCTTCTAAAAACTCAGTTATATTGATCGCTAAAAAGTAGTAATCTGATTAGGGCCTTTTTAACTGGAGACACGTCTTAGTAATGATGATCGATTATCACTATGCTACACTGTTCATTTCGCTAAATTCAATGATAAACTCCGCAGCTACTCGGCATTGTAACTCTTTGGACTCAGCCTTCCCACATTAAAAGCTAAATACCCATATGATAAGAAAGTTAGCAAAACAATACTGAAAAAAGTGATCCCCAGGCCAGAAAATGATTTTTTTGTCAACTTACTGACCCGCTTGTCAGTACATATTGTACGCGACTTTCACACGCCGCAAACTGCCACACCCGTTTCTATTGTACATGCTGCCTGAAATTTCAGGTAAATATGAAAATATAATATTTTGTTTTGAAATTTTGCCTTGTAAATGAACTTCGACTGAGTGATCCTCAGAACACGATGCGAGGACGATGGCGTTTTGTCATATATACGGTATAATATATCAGTACCCGACAAAAGGCATGTCGTGTCTCGAAACTATAAGTAAATATGATACTTTCATTGGACATTTTACATAACGAACTCAATATAGCATGTCATATAGCATATCATGTGTCTTTGACAAAAATTGTTCGTATGTATGCGAGACACGTATACTGTATGTCGCCAATCGATCAGAGGGAGGCTTCTATTTATTTGAGAAACAAATGTAGCATTTGTCATATTATCGTTGGTATTCCCAAACCTATATGTCTTCCATTTACATAATAAAAACTCTTTTTAGTCAATATCATTTTATCATTGGTGCAATTCAATATGAAGACAACGATTGATTGTTAGATCGTTTGTAGTCACTTCCTTTATATTACAAATTGCTCAAAGCGAATAAATTCTAAGTAAAATTTGTTCGCATTGTGAGAATAATATATGATTCCATTGGTTACTGTTGGGAAATACGATTAAAACAGTTTAAGGTCATTATAGGTCATTCACATTCATGTTCACAATTTATATGCTTATTACAAGCTTGAATTTGGCTGCCTTTCAGGCTCTAGCCTCAACTTTTGTCGCATCATTATTCAAACCGATTGGTAATGTATTAGATGAGCCACCAAAACGTTACTGAATGGTACTGTACGTGATCATATGGAACTCTTCATTGCAATCAACACTAATTATATTTACAGTCAGTTTCACAATTAGTTAATTAGTTAATATTATATTATATAATTACATTTCACTATTTTGGTGAACATTTACTATATACAACTGTTGTTCTATGTGTTATGTCAACAATTTAACAGTTAAATTATTACACCTAAAATGCGTAGATATAAGCCTAAGGTTTCGAACACATCATAGCATGTAGATGTCCAAAGCAACCGTCTCCTGATAACACACAGTCTACTTTTACTAATATTTTACTATGGCCCCTGATTTCTACATAGCTTTAGTGAATACCAGAAAAATGTCGATGATACCCCTAGACTGTCAATGGCTACTTATCCATGTACTCTATCTATTATTTTTACTCCGTATCACTTGTTCTACGTATAATGATGTCGTTCATATTAGCCGTGTGTGCTAAAGTCAAACTATGCTAATTAGAGTCGCAGTAGTGTGCGCGTCGCCGTGTACGTGCCTGTGAATTCACAGACATATCAGTTACACTGGACAATCAACATAATCGCTGAGTCTTGTTGTCGTGTGGACATTCTCTCTCATACTAATATATAAGCATGTTTATATAGAAGGTTGGTAATCATAATTCTGTTTTATAATAAGCTGGTTTCGATAGCTAGAAATAGTTGGATAGTATACTCAATACACATGTTACTAACAAATGCAATTTATTAACACCCAAGATGATAATATATTAAATAATTATTAATATTAGCACAAATCATAATCCCATATTATAAAACTATTTCCCATTTCTTTGATTGTCTTATTTTTTAAGTTTCTCATAATTTTTTCAAATAAAAAAATATGAAAATATTAACAATTGTCCACTCATAATTTGCATGTTTACCTAAAATAATAAAATAATCATAATTATCGCTAAATATTCGAGTATATTTTAACGTGTTCAAACATTATGTGATATTTACATACATTTTGATCCTGAAATTAAGAAGACCATTTTGTGAAATACTGTCATTACAGTACAACACCACATCCCATACTATCATAAACTTAAACTAATCGAAGTCTCAAGTGACTCAAGTAAGAGATATGTATTTTCATCTTGGGTTATGTGAGTAATAGGGTAGAAGAAATGTCGTTTGTTTATTATAGTGTTGTTTGCACATTGCAAACATTTTCTTCTATGTACACACTAAATGAATGGTGTGTAATTAACAATTACTAGTGTAAAGTAAATTATATACAAAGAACTGAAGTGAAACACACGGAAAAATCTAATGATCGTAGTAAGTTTCATCAGCTGAGTTGTTGTAGCAGAAAAGACACCGTCCACAGCAGATCCTCCAGTGGCCCACCAAGTCACCTCATATTTTTTAAGAGTAGATTAAGCGGGGAAAAAGTCCGTAAATTGAGACTGGAGACAAACATTGTGTTGAACATGTAAAACAAGTGAATCTGAAGACACTATTTAATATTCAAAAATCAGCCATATCTGAAATAATAAATAAGATAAGAGACTGAATATACTTAGCAAGTACAGGTATATTTCAGTTACCTTTTCATTGCCGTAGCTAAAAGACTCCCTAAACAAACCCTTTAAAGTATCAAGACAACAGGCAAACGAATTTAGATCAAATTAAGAGACCAATGTTATGTGCTATTACTAATAATGGAGTCGAGGAAGACTTTTCACCTAAGAAGACAGATAGATTTTCAGTTTATATATAAGACAGCATAGATAACTTTTATTGTAATATAACTTCTGCTTTACGGGCTGCTGCCAATAAGAGTATTCCGCACACAAAGAAACCCAACCACCTGGCCGTCCCAGGTTGGAATACCATTGTGAAAGATTACCATGCGAAAGCACGTTCTGATTTTCTAATTTGGAAGGAACAAGGATCCCCTAAGTCGGGCTTATTTTTTGAAAATATGCGTAAGTCTAGAGCCCAATTTAAAAGGCAACTTGTCAGATGTAAAACAACGGAAAATGAGCTTAGAGCCAATGCTTTGGCGGAGAGTCTTAAAAATGACCCTGTCGATTATGGGAATAGAATTTCCTTACGAAAAACAAAATCGACACCACCTATTGCTGTCGGTGGTTGTACTGGTGACATCGCTGTGTCAGATATGTGGCAACCTCATTACAAATCTATACTTACTAAGACAGGTGCGGATTTTAATATTGAAATTCCCACTTCTGATTTTACTACTGATATGTTTTGCTATCCCTTTGTTTTTCTGCAATTTTGATCCATGGTTTTGTACCTAATCAGCTTATGTCTACTGTTTTAGTCCCCATTCCAAAAGATCCCCGGGGCGATATCTGTGACCTGTCTAATTATCGCCCGGTTGCTCTTGCAACTGTGTCATCAAAACTGTTAGAGAGAAAGTTTGGCTCAATAAATGTATTGATTGCCTTTCTACTAGTAATCTTCAGTTTGGGTTTAAGCCAGATCATGGTACTGACATGTCTATTCTCGTTTTAAAAGAAGTATTGTCATATTATAAAAGATTGAATACACCTGTTTTTGTTACGTTTATGGATGCCTCAAAAGCATTCGATTATGTTCGTCATGATATTCTTTTTGAAAAGTTATTACTTAGGGGTGTTAAGACTTATTTAATGAAAGTTTTAATGTTTTTGATACAAGCACCAAACATTTGTTGTTAGATGGAATAATTGTTTTTCTGATGTTTTTCATTCGACAAACGGTGTGAAACAGGGTGGGATCTCTTCACCTATATTGTTTACAGTTTATCTTGATAACCTCAGTAATGAACTATCCTCCCTTTGGTTGTTTAATAGGGAGTCAGAGAATTAATCATTTATTTTATGCTGATGATATTGTAGTATTCAGTACAGGAGCGTATGGTCAACAATTACTAGTTGATACTTGCGGACGGTATGGCAAACTTAACTCTATCTTTTTTAATGAGAAAACAAACGTATGTATGTTAATTCAGCCTCGTTTTCGAAGGTTAAGGAATGTGTCAATTTATTTAAGTGGTAGACTACTTGATTACGTCACTGTATATAAATATCTGGAACACTTGATCACTAGTGACCTTAATGACAATGTTGACATTCAGGCCAAATCTTTGTCTCTTTTATGTGAGAGGCAACGCGATTATAAATTTGCGTCCTTAGCTGTTAAATGTCATTTATTTTCTGTATTTTGTGATATTCCATATTGTGCATTTTTGTGGTACAATTTTACACTTTGTAGTTTTAACTCTATTAGGAGAGCACACTCACTTGTGTTTCGTAAATTATCTGGGTATTCACATTCTGTTGTACAGAGTAATAGGACATTGTTTGATCTTTTGATAAAATTCTTCGGAAAAAGACATTTAGTTTTATGAGTAGACTGCACCTTTCATCTAACCCCATTGTAACAACAACATTGTACATTTCAATTCATCCCTGGAGTTTAATATGGAAATTATGGGAGAAGAGGATTTTTTGACTTGTATTTTTTTTGCTATGGATTTTTTATGATCTGAAATAAACATATAATAATAATAATAATATCAAGGCGCAGTTTTTACCTAATACGGTATGCGCAATGCAATAGCAGTATAGTAACATATGTATTGAAGAACATGTGGATACATGCAATCAATTGCATTGGTATAGCCAATCAAAAAAGGTCAATTCCAGGGAATATTGAATTTGAAGGAAGATGCGAAGAATAAGATAATTGAAGGTTTGGGAAATGCATGGATAACAATGCTTTGCTAAAGTTAACCAGTTATGCTGTTTTTTGTTGTTGTTTTTTAAGAAGGTGTGGCGATAACAGATGTTGGAGATGCTTGATCGAATTTGGTTTTCGGTTGTCCTCATTTTTTAAAATAAAATATTTGTTATAAGAAATTTCATATTGGTCAATTATTGGTCAAATTTGGTCCAAAATTAGACATATTAGACATATAACTGATCGCATTGTTCTGGAATTTTATCTAGTGTCGCATACGACTTGTTTATCATTTCCGTGTCACTGGGAATGTTCTAGAACCGTACTGTGTCTGGGTGGAATATTCTAGATTTTTTTTAGAAACTGGTTGAATAGATAATAGAACACTGTAGAAGGCAATAGGAAGTAATGGAACATTCTAGAAATTTATAGTAAACTCCAGACTCATTATGTATGCTGATGTAATGGTCTATTTATATACAGTGGGGGTATATAGGGGAGTTGTTCAGCACTGAGTTCAGATCGGAGATCTCGTTGAATTGTATTGGAGTTTAAGTATCTTGTTATTGGAGTAGTGGAGTTTTACCGCGTTATTGTACTTGATGTTTGCAGAGTATAATAATACCAGTATCAGTTGAAACCTCATCTGTTGGCTCCGTGTTCGTATGTCATCATCGTCGCCAGGGAAGTCTTTCTGTTACTGTTGCCATTTTGGTATTTGAACCATCACACCTGTACTATACCAATTACGGTAATATTACGTTCCGTGTTACATCTAGGATTCACACAACGCACAATTTGCCTAATGAAATAGCACGAAGCATTCCATTGTCACTGGCATTATATGGTCAAAACACTTTTATTTCTTCGCCAGCCTCTCTTTCATCCTAGATTTAAACTTACCATAAACATCATTGCTTATATCATCAGCCTCTGTAATAACTTGACTCTACTTCATGGAAATCGCCTCACCACTGCAGACAGACGCGCTGTCTTTCTCGCCAAACTCACTGCACCATAAAAAAGCAGCTCGAAATGACGTGTTGTGTGTAAACATCAGAGAGTGGATGTTAATGCAAAAGTGTAATCTCAGACATCGTATATGGCTATGGTTAACAAGGTTTGAAACAACCTTACTAGTTACGATTGACCTCAGACAGAAATCCATCTACCATCAAAGACATCCACTCAGCACTCAGTCTTAATAATACATTGGAGATCGTAAATAAACGTAAATACATATTAAAAAATTAAACAAGGTATGCAAACTCAAGATCACGACATTTACCCCCATCACTGCAGGCATACGCGCTACCAACGACACCACCATTACTGCGAAAAATAAATCAGTTTTGACTAGACAGTATTGCATAATAATTTACCCACCCGTCAACATTCACTAGAATGTCTTTGTTACAAGCTTGGATGTGACTGCTTGGTATGCTTAGCTCTACTCCTCACCCTTGACACATCATTGTTCAAACTAAGTGCTAATGTAATACATTAGATGAGTCATCAAAACGTTACTGGCTGATACTGTATATTCTCGGAACCGGAGCTACGTCACAGAACGTTCTACGTTGCTAAGACGCGCACCACTGTATCGTGTATCTCTATGTGCTCTGCGCGAACTGATTGTGGAACGCCGATCAAAAAGCCGTTGAAAACAGCTAAAGTTGATGAAACATAACAAACTCAACTTTGAAGTAATCCGGAGCAGCTAAGTGTATATATGTTGCACATGTAGGGGTAATCTTGTTAACTGCAACTACCCTAATTTGCAGTTTTCTGAGAGTGTTCGGCCTTTGTTTTCACCCTGATGGTTGCCAGGCGGTGACAATGCCCGGATGTCCCCATTAATTAATTGTTTTCAGAGTCTAGAAACCATACAATAAACCCGAGTAAGCATCCCATCGTGATTTTGAAAACAGTACAACGGCGTCAAACTAGATGGCTTCTGGTATGTGGTGCTATAAATTGTACTGTTTGTGAAATTTCCGCTTTTTAAATGACAATTGAACTGCATTTCTTGCAGCAAATACAAATCATTATAAAAAATTATCATAATATTTGAATTCCTAATACAATTATCATGTGTTTACTGACAAGTGTTGGTCATACATTAAATGTGAGTTGGTGAGCATTTTAAAGTATGACGTGAAATTATGAAACCTTAATGGCTAATTCTGATTCTCCGTCTTGGCGATTCCAACCTGTACAGAAACCGTTCACAATATAATATGTGTTCCATCACTAGAATTGTATTAGAAACACCGGCTTTCATCCGGGATACGTGCCAGAGATCAAATGAACTAAGCATAATTCGGCACAGTGACTCGTAAAACCGCAGAACTCGTTCAACGCAAGGTGTCAACAATTGGTACATCTATTAAGTCAAGTATTCCCAACTATTCGAGCACAAGAGATTATTGTTTCATGACTCGTCAGATAGATATATATTTATCTTTTCTAATAAAATGCTGGCTGGTTATTCTGGCTTTAACAGGAAAAATATATGACGTCATCAATGTGTTTACCTTCATATCATCCTGACAATTTAATGTTTACATATACAATGACTACGCGTCATATCCCATCATGCATTGTTCTGTTGCTTCTCTTGTGATAATCTTGAAGTAGTTTTTGTCAAGTTTTAAGTTTACTCTTGAGTTGTTCGACATAGTTGAGCTAACAAAAACATGCAATTGGTTCGACAAATATAAATATCGAGTCAAACAAGTGTATTAGTAAAATAATAAAATAAATAATGTTGCAGCAATTTTGTACTATGTTTTCTACAATGTATACATACGTATATGTACATAGAAACTACGTGATGACGTAATATGTGTATGTGCAGTGATACAAACTTGAGTGTGAAAAATATAGATCCTATCACAATACTCAGTACCTCTTCAAATCCACTCAAATCCTTAGTTCGTGTCGAGAATGAGGATTGAGATTATAGTGTTTCAAGCAATCCCGGGTGCTCCCGAAGAGATTTGATCCTGTTCGAGGGAATGTTGGTCTAAAAAATAACCAAAAAAACAATTTTCGGGGCGAAAAAAAACGTTGTTTTTAGTGACGTAATTCTAAGGACGAAGACGCTAGACGCAGCGGTGGTTAAAAATTGCGTAATTTTCGGAAATTTGTGTCTAAATTTAGCTCAAAAAACAAATGTTTCGCTTTAAAAAACTGAATCATGATTTTTTGAGTCTTATCGGGGAAACGAAAGCCATTTGGACAACAAATCAAGTGTACCTTCTCTGTGTGAGTGTACCTGGCAAGCAATTGATTCCATTGTATGTATATTTTCTTTCGATCCACGTCCTCTGTGATATTGAACCTAAATGCAAATACATGATTGGTATACGTGTCTTGCCGATTGAAAATTATACAGTGCAAGGTGGACGTACTTTATATATAAAGCACTGAAAGATGTTCCCTGATCGCAAACACTTTGTGGTGAATAAGTAGATTTTGAGAAATAGACAGACAAATAGTATAATTGTAACAATTTACTCTAGGCCATACTCAAAATGCATGATGTTTGCACAATAGACATTTATGTTGACTTGAGTAAAATTTTAAATCGAACAAAAAGTAGGTCATGTGTATTTTAAGAACGTTGACACTAATTAGCATTGATTTGGCAAAAGGCATAACAAGTTATATGAAGAAAAAATGAAAAGTCTCAATTTCTTATCCCTCTTTTATATTGTATATGGTCTGTCCGTTAACCAGTCGTGATTGTGTCTTCTTTATTTGTCATTCACATGTTTATAATGATTCATCTTAGTAATTTAGGTTTATCGATATTTTTTGCCGATTTCGTTGTGTTGTCATAATGTTATATAACCAGTTGATTATTAGGCATTAAAATTAAAGAGTGGTTTGTCGTCACATAGCGACCTGTTCAATATAGGACTCATAGCAACGTATACAACGCGTGTAAAATACATTGTTTACATGAAATTCGAACACGCGCTGCGCTACGACCAACGTATTGCCTCGTGTCAAGTAACATTAAATGTAATCATATATATATATCCAATGACAAAACAGTCAAGATAATTTATGCTCCACACAATAATTTTTAGGTATGTTCAAAAGTTTAAGTTCCGTGTTTCATACATTTTTTTTCAAAACAAAGTTCACTTGAAATGGCACCTACATTTAAGGAAACTAGTTTATTAAAACACATTCTTATTTTTCTTTCTGAAATACGCTAGGAAATAAATGTATATCCGATTTGGTTCTGTCAATATTCCAGTAAGACAATCGCAAACAAAGTGAATGTTCCAGGGACGAATAATGTTTAAAATAATCAGATGGTAATGCTTAAATTAAATTCACTATTTGCAGATCTGGGAAACATCACTCCCAGAAGCTGAAATATGTAAAATTTACTTATTTACTTACTATTTTTATATATATATAATATATTAAAAGTAGATATTATTCCATAACTTTTCAATACATTTGACAGTATAGGGGATCCGTGGTACATCGTGGCCATTTCAGGATGTAAACTCGTTCGTACAATAAATTAAATACAACATTAGTATATTAGGCCCATTTTGTATGATATTTCCATTGTGTGCATGCGACACAAAACTTAATATATTGCCAAATATTTTGATTTCAATTATTTCCATGGGATACCAAATTTAGTATTTTTTGGCAAATTTGTAATTCATTATCAGTATCAGTGTATTTAAATTTCCGCGAATTAACATTATGGCATTTTACGTCTGTCAAATAACGGCCAAATAAATACGTGGAATCATTAATTACTAAGGACCTAGCGTAGAATTGGAAATTACTCCAAATAAACAAATGTTCAATTCGGGAACAGGATAATAGTATATTTGGTTATTGATGAAATAGTAGGGCGCCACCAGACGGTCTGGCTTAGCAAGTGCGTCGTGCTTCTTTCATGAAGTTGACGCTGATTGTGCACAAAGGAAGCCGCTCATCCCGCCATTGGATGGCGGCACATCGTGTATGTGGTGTTTACAAAGGACGTGGAGATGATCCGTGGTACATCGTGACCAATAATAAAATGATTGGTTGTCCAACTACTGGCGTGTCTTTTATTTCTGAGCTAAATGTGCAACCAAAGTCCCGCCATTTATTTTTCATGGTTGTTCGACCATAGTCGTCTGCACCAGTATTGCTAGTTCTAAGTTTGGTTTACTATGTTGGTCGTTCGACACCATATTCTCTTTCGGTACCGACGCCAAACTCTGCGTCATGGGAAGGAAATCTACTCACCACGTCACTCCACCTCGAAACCTTTCGTTCCCGGAAACGTACTTTCCAATATGAGACTGATTTTTTTTATAAGTTCGGCCATTTGAAATCATATTCTGGACAAGATTTTTATCAATTAAATGGTTGGCTTCCATTGCTGCTCCAAATCATTCGGAAAATGGCAGCGCAAAAACCGTGCAAATTCATTTCACCGCCACTTTACAGCGGTTTTCACACAGACATCAGTTAATTCCGTTACCCAATGGCTGAAGCAATTTCACATCAACCAGACACGCCCCAAAACAGATGACGAGATTTGACAGGATCGGCCAATGCGCATGCGTATAAAACAGCTGGTACTAATATCTTATTTTGCACTCGTACAATGCAAAATACATATTTGATTAGATTGGTTGGCCATCAAGTACCATCCTATGGCACCCAATTCATATATCACCAATACCATAGTACAGAGTTATGTTAACAGCGAGTCACAAATAAAACTAATATACTAAATTTTTATTTAATTAATTGTACGGATGAGATTACATTGTGAAATGGCCACGATGTACCACGGATCATAGGGGGCATTGTCTCTTAGACAAACAAATGTACAGTATAACTCGCCTTTAAGGGCAAATAGTACATTCTAACCCGGTGAGTGTTTATCTAAATCTGGCATTATATCAACAATAGCTAAACCGACCAATCAGAGAACAGCTTTCTTGTTGACGGCGTGTTCGATATATCAATTTCTGCCTTCTATATATGTTCCGACTTAACTGGCGTCGAGTACTGCCCATACTTCACTTATGAACTATATTTCACCAAACGCCTAGTTTTTTATGACAATATAGAAAACGTTCATAATCGATATAAGGAACAGAAATACCGGCGTTGAAACTGGTTAGATCCCCCAGACGTTATGAACTTCCGTAAAGTGTTCAATTTCGTTCACTAAAACGAACTTTGATGTGTTGGACAGTAACTATTCATAATATATAATTTGTGCAATTTCTTGTCGTTGAGGGAGTCGTTTCTTATCGTCATTGTTCACAAAAAGCCTATCGATTTCTTCATTGGTTCTAAGTGTATAATGTTATTTGTTATACCAGAATTTGTCCACTGGAGTCAGGCTTTTGATCGCCCATCAAAAAGAAGCTAACATGTGCATTTAAATGGCAAGTTGTAATGCAGCGCGTGTTCAGAGGTATTTTACAAGCATTGTATATGTCACATAAAACCCATATATAACACGACAGGTCGCTGTGACTTGGTTCAATAAACCTGTATATGCATATATTATGACAAAAAATAAGGTATGGATTATTTCTTTCAAACGACATACGCTCTTGCACAATACCTAACATGAATACGGTCAGTGTATATAATATTTGTTTTTATTTGCGTCAAAATTAATTAAGTCAAATGTATTATATTTACACCATATTTATTACACCATATTTACAAATACATCGAACAAAATGAAATTACGATGAGATGAATACAATGAAAAAACCCATAAGGATTCCTATTCATGCTTTCCTACGAATATGTTTTTTTTAGTTTAAATCGTGATGTGTTTCGTGGGTGATTATATAAATGGTGTTTTAAGGCTGTCTTGAATTATCAATGGTATTCTAGGCTATACGTGGTCTTACGTTGTCACCTGGTTATGACATGATATACGAGATCATTATACCGACAACGCAGAATATGCGACAAATTGACTACAAATTAAGTTATGCGTATTCACAACACCACATCGATTGGTCGAAACTCACACATTCACCACAGCCGCCGTACGCGGCTTTATTGAAATCTCTCTGATCAGCGGCAATAGGAATTCAGCCCAAACGATATCCCTGAAGATAGCAAGCCACGGGATGTTCGTTCACCTGGCAGCTCTTACTGTGGGAGTATGCATGCTGTGCAGTTTAGATGTGTTTTTTGTAATTGTGAATATATTCCCCGAGATGCATTGTTAATGGGTAGCCCACAAACAAGGCACTGACTCAAGGTGTAAAGGTCGTCGCTGCCGTGTGTCTGTTTACTGCCGCCATGTTAGTCACAAAATACTCTAATAAACACGTTATTACGACTGTATTGTACGTGATAGATTTGGTTTTGAGTCTCCCATTTTAAAGTATATAATTTATAACTTATTTAGTAATTTAATATGTCCGTGTGTACGTATTTCATTTGATTTTACAGCATATAATTATACAAGACAGTAGAAGTAGTTGATACGTCCTGATATTGAATGACGTCATTACACGATATTATCATAGTCTATCACTAGGGGACGCATTGGTATATCATGTACATATATCGATGCAACCACGATTTTTATTGTACATATGTACAGATGATACATGTCAATATTACGTAATTACAATTAATAATATGTCATTAACTTATCCGTAAATCAATCTCAGATATTTTATTTGTTGAAGCACGCGTTATATAAATGACCACTGTATCCATATATAGATCAAGTCATGTCGTCGCCATAACGTGTTTATTAAAGCATCGATTCGAAAGTTTCGATTCGCGGCAGTAAACAGACACACGGGAGCGACAATCATTGCGCCTCGAGTCAACGTCTTGTTTGTAGGCCACCATTAACAATGCATCTCGGGTAATATATTCACAATTAGAACCAAATATGTAAACTACACAGCGTGCACGATGCATACTCCAACAGTTTAATTATGACACGAATAAATAAAATAAAATATACAATATTAGGTATTGCGCGTTATATCCAGTAACATATGACGTTTGAAAGAGATAATCGATACCTTATTTTGTATCATAATATACTTTCCATTGAAGTGTACATGTTAGGCTTGGAATCTCTTATGAAGAGAGGAGCTAACTCTGACGTACTCTGACGTCACCCAAGTAGTTGACAAATTCTTCTATACGAAAATAACAATATACCATTTGAACCAAAGAATAATTGACAGGGTATTTGTGAACAATGACGATGAGAAAAAAAAACTTCCTTAACGACGAAATTAATAAAAATCGTACAACGTATGCTGAATGGTTACAGTCAAACGTATCGTGCTTCATTTTGGTATCTGAGCTTGTTTACGAATGTTCATAATGTATATGAGAACTAACCAGTTTCATCGCCAGGCATCTCTGATCGAATACGATTTCTAGATTGTAAGCCATAAAATGCATTATTTACAGTACTCGAAACATATATAGGATATAAATGTCACAGTGTAAGACCTGCTTATTGCAATAGAGCGGGCAAGGGGTTCTTTCACTGCTAGAATGGGGTAGACAAGATAATAATACTGGAAATAAAATTCACATACACCAAAATATCGAGTTAAAGCTCCTGGCTTTAATATCTTTCAAAATAATTACAAGATATAAAGCACAGAAAAGTACAATGAATAAAGTCACTAAAAGAGGGTATTGCCTAAGGAAGTGTGCATTGGTGATAACTCACAGTTCCAGGATGTAGAAATGGATGACAGTCAATGGCTTCCGAAGCACATCAACTAAGAAATACAGGAGTCTTGCTTGTAAAGGAACGCTGTTATTCTGGAGGGCACAGATGAAAGCAGGAGATCGCAGAGCAGTTCATACAAGTCTCACAGAATGATGGTTGTAGCCTGTATTACTTGTCTCACAATATCGTAGCAGCAACACAGGGGATACTAAGTTGAAATGATGGACCCCAACTGTCCTCAGTCTGTCCAATTTACAGGCATAAATGGTCCAGATCCAGGGACACCTGGGTTTCCACATGAGCCAATCAGAATGTGATCTTGATAGCAGCTGTGCAACATAGGCAACTGAGTAGATCATAAACATCTTTTGTTATTCAAATAACAACACACCTGGTAGATTCCAATTGTCCTTCCAGAGCTGACAGTTATCACACGGCAATGCACACCGTTTCTTCCCATGATTCCATACACACTTCTATTTGAAGGTTTTGAGGTAATATGGCAAAAAAATATATAAAATAAAGGATGCTGACAATGTAAACCTGTCAACAAAGAAGCTGCTTTCCGAGTCTGACTGTTGACTGTCTGACTAAGGTTTTAGGTTTGGGTAGCCAATCAGCCACGATCTTCACATTGACTCCACAACGCTACATAAGTATTAAAGCATTCAGATGTCGCAAATCTGCAAGACTAGAGCCTTTTTCGATATAATAGAAGAGATTGTTGTTATTGTGTATGAATAAGAAAAAAAATAACTGCACAATATACATTCGACTTAATTCGACTTCTTAAATAAGGTAGGATAGACTCTCACCGAGTTAGAATGCGTTGTTTGCCATTGAAGGTCGGTTACTTGGTAGATAGGTTTGTCTAAGAGAATAAGCCGTTCCGTATCTTCAATTGACTGGAAAGATGATGACAGGATAGCTACTTTTAAAATATTGAAATGTTGAAATACTGACAGAAATGAATGGATTGTATACATTGTATTTCCTGACGTAGTTCAGTAACGGAAATATGAATGTGGTTAAAATAACACAGATTCGTGAAATGCAGGTAAGACTTTAAATTAACTCTGTTAAAAACAAATGAAATACCAAACTACACTTTTGAACAGACCTGACAATTATTGTGTGGAGCAGAAATTATCATGGTTTTGGGAACATTCTACACATTTAATTCGCTTGAAGCAACAATGTTTACTGCTAGAGTTTGCCACAGTTTTATAATTATAGTAGTACCAATAGCCATTCTTAAAATATTAGTAGTCTACACAAAATATAGTGACAAAATTGATGGAAGCGGAACATCATAAACCCCTACAAGGGAGTCGGACCAGGTGCACGTGAAGGGTAAGCATCTGCTGCTGGCATGCCACACTCGCCGTGGTTTTCCAAAGTTATTTCAGGGAAAAATGTCATCTCACGTTTCCTGAAGCGCAACAAGTCACGACCAAACACGACCACATACATCAATCAACAAACAGATCATTCTATTATCATTGCATAAAGTTACTTGACACAAGTAAATACAAATTTACGCGTTCCTATTACTTAAAGGGCGGCGGTCGTCTCGCGCAGCAAGCAAATAATTTTCATGTAAACAGACAATGGGTTTTACACGCGTTGTATACGTCGCTATGAGTCCCATATCGAGCAGGACGCGGCACGACGATCACAATCTTTTATAATAATGCCTAATAATAAAGGGTTATATAAGATTGGGGTTATACAGAGAAATGAGAATAAAAGGAATCGATAAACCTAATTTACTAAGATGAAAAAAAGACCCCATTATATATGTTTTAATGACAAATGCGGTAAATCCTTAACAAGAAACATCTTACATATATAAAGTAAGTCCAGCTTGCACTGTCTAGTTTTCAATCTCCCAGGCATGTATGTTGTATCAATCGTGTATTTTAATTTAGATCCAATAGCATCGAGGACGTGGATGGAAAGAAAAAACAAAGCAGATATAAAATATAATGAAATCAATTCCCTGTCTCGGACAATGGGGTTACTTTTCTCTAACAATTCCTTTGATATGGCAAACCAATTCAGAAAAGAACTCTGAACAAAGTTCGAATTTTGAAAACTTGCAAAATTGTTTTTAGGCTAAATTGTTACACATATTTTCGAAAATGACGCAATTTTTAGCCACTACAGCCTCATCGTCATAGGAATGAAAATAGTGTTTTCGGGTCATTTTTCAGATCAACTTGTCCCGCATACAGGGACAATTTTTTTAAAGATTGCATGTAACACTATAATTCCCAATTGTTGGCATGAACTACGAATCTGATTTGAAGATTTGAAGAGGTATTGAGTATCGTGATAGAATCTATTCCAGATGTCTGTGTATGCGTATTCCGTTTGATTATACCACTAAATATACAAGAGTGCCCTTGTAAAAGAAGTACTTGAAACGCCCTTGTCCCTATGGGATAAGATTATACTGAATGGCGCCATCACATGATACTATTCTGAATTGCTCTATCATAGTCTGTCACTAGAAGGCGCATTGGCAATTGGTGTGAATGTATTAAAATGCAATCGCTATTTTTATTTCATATATGTATATATATAGATCATAGATATGTCAATATTACGTAATTACAATTATTTATATTCTTCAAATTGATATGAAATTAAATTATCCGTAATTCAATTTCAGATATTGTATTTGTTGAGTCTTCGTAGGCACGTGTTATACCACATAGCTACTGTATTACCATATAGATCCAGTCATGCCGTCGTAATAACGTGTTTATTAGAGTATGTTGCGACTAACATGGCGGCAGTAAACAGACACACGGCAGCGATAACCTTTACACCTTGGGTCAGCGCCTGGTTTGTGGGCTACAATTAACAATGCATCTTGGGGAATATATTCACAATTAAAAAAAAATATCTAAACTGCACAGCATGCACGATGCATACTCCCACAGTAAGAGCTGCCAAGTGAACGAACATCCCGTGGCTTGCTATCTTCAGGGATATCGTTTGGGCTGAATTCCTATTGCCGCTGATCAGAGAGATTTCAATAAAGCCGCGTACGTCGGCTGTGGTGAATATGTGATTTTCGGCCAATCGATGTGGTGTTGTGAATACGCATAACTTAATTTGTAGTCAATTTGTCGCATATTCTGCGTTGTCGGTATAATGATCTCATATATCATATCATAACCAGGTGACAACGTAAGACCACGTATAGCCTAGAATACCATTGATAATTCAAGACAGCCTTAAAACACCATTTATATAATCACCCATAAAATACATCACGATTTAAACTAAAAAAAACATATTCATAGGAAAGCATGAATAGGAATCCTTATGGGTTTTTCAGTGTATTCATCTCATCGTAATTTCATTTTGTTCGATGTATTTGTAAATATGGTGAATACAATACATTTGACATAATTAATTTTGACGCAAATAAAAACAAATATTATATACATTGACCGTATTCATGTTAGGTATTGTGCATTACATGCAAGAGCGTATGTCGTTTGAAAGAAATAATCGACACCTTATTTTTTGCCATAATATATGCATATACAGGTTTATTGAACCAAGTCACAGCGACCTGTCGTGTTATATATGGGTTTTATGTGACGTATACAATGCTTGTAAAATACCTCTGAAGACGCGCTGCATGACGACATGTCATTTAAATGCACATGTTAGCTTCTTTTTTCCCAGTGCACAAATTCTGGTATAACAAATAACATTATACTCTTTGAACCAAGGAGAACTCAATAGGATTCTTGTGAACAATAACGATGAGAAACGACTCCCTCAACGACAAAAAGCTGCAAAAATGATATAATACGAATAGTTACTGCCCAACATATCAAAGTTCGTTTTGGTGCACGAAATTAAACACTTTACGAAAGTTCATGATGTCTGCAAGATCTAACTGGTTTCAACTGGTTTGATATAGCGAACAAACCTATCAACAAGCCAAGCTGTTCTCTGATTGGTCTGACTGAAGTTTCAGGTTTAGCCATTTAGAGTTAGCCACTGAGTTAGAATAAGTTGTTTGCCCTTGAAGGTCATTCACACTGTAAATATGTTTGTCTAAGAGACAATGTCTCCTATACTGTCAAATGACTTGAACAATTATGGAAGAATATTTACTTTTAATATATTATATATATACAATATTTTACATATTTCAACTTCTGGGAGTGACGTTTCACAGATCTGCAGAGAGTGAATTCAATTTAACCATTAACATCTGATTATTTTAAACATTATTTGCCTATGAAACATTCAGTTTGTTTACAATTGTCATACTGAAATATAAACAGAACCAAATCAGATATACATTGTATTTCCTGGCGTAGTTCAGAAAGGGAAATATAAATGTGATTAAATAAAGCAGTCCCATAAAATGTAGGTACAATTGTAAGTGAACTTTGTTTTGAAAAAAAAATGTATGAAACACGGAACTTAAACTTTTGAACATACCTAAAAAATATTGTGTGGAGCAGAAATTATCAATTCATGGATTTAACAAAATTCTACACATTTTAACGGGCTCTATATGCTATTCATTTAATTTGCACGAAGCAAACGTTACTGTCATTGAATAAATATATATGATTACATTTAATGTTACTTGACACGAGGCAATACAAATTTACGTTGGTCGTCGCACAGCGATTGTTCGAAATTCATGTACACAAACAATGTATTTTACACGCGTTGTATACGTTGCTATGAGTCCCATATCGAACAGGTCGCTATGTGACGACAAAACACCATTAAATTAGAAATGCCTAATAATCAACTGGTTATATAACATTGGGGCAACACAGCGAAATCGGCAAAAAATATCGATAAACCTAAATTACTAAGATGAAGAACACAATCATTATAAACTTGTGAATGACAAATATGCAAACGAAGAAGACACAATCACGACTGGTTAACGGGCAGACCATATACAATATAAAAGAGGGATAAGAAATTGAGGCTTTTCATTTTTTCTTCATATAACTTGTTATGCCTTTTGTCAAATCAATGCTAATTAGTGTCAACGTTCTTAAAATACACATGACCTACTTTTTGTTCTATTGAAAATTCTACTAAAGTCAACATAATCGTTCAATGTGCAAAAATCTTGCATTTTGAGTCTGGCTTAGCGTGAATTGTTACAATTATAATACTTTTTCTGTCCATTTTTAAAAATCTACTTATTCACCACAAACGTGATTGCGATCAGGGAACATTTTTCAGTGCTTTATATATGAAGTACGTCCACCTTGCACTGTCTAATTTTCAATCGGCAAGACACGTATACTGTATAAACCATGTATTTGCATTTAGATTCATTATCACAGAGGACGTGGATCGAAAGAAAATATACATACAATGGAATCAATTGCTTGCCAGGTACACTTACACAGACAAGGTACACTTGATTTGTTGTCCAAATGAGTTTCTTTTTCCTGACATTTCTCGCGATATGACCCAAAAAATCATGATTAAGATTTTTAAAGCGAAACATTTACTTTTTGAGCTAAATTTAGACACAAATTTCCGAAAATTACGCAAATTTTTTCGCCCCGAAAATAGTGTTTTTCTGTTATTTTACATACCAAAATTTCCACGAACAGGGTCAAATCTTTTTGGGAGCATTCCGAGATTGCTTGAAACATTATAATCTCAATCCTCATTCACGACACGAACTAAGGATTTGATTGAATTTGAAGAGGTATTGAGTATTGTGATGGGATTTATATTTTCACACTCAAGTTTGCATCACTGCTCATACATATATTACGTCATCACGTAGTTTCCATGTACGTATACGTATGTAGACATTGTAGAAAACATAGTACGAGATGTGGTCGCCCCATACTAAATTGCTACAACATTATTTATTTTAATATTTTACTAATACAGTTGTCAATGTTTGACACAAAAGGTTATATTTATCTAATACATTGCATGTCCTTGTTAGCTCAACCATGTGGAACGACTCGAGAGTAAACTTAAAACTTAAGAACTACTTCATTGTATATGTAAACATTAAATTGTCAGGATGATATGAAAGTAAACACATTGATGACGTCATATATTTTTTCCTGTTAAAGCCAGGATAACCAGCCAGCATTTTATTAGAAAAGATAAATAATATATATCTATTTGACGAGTCGTGAAACAATAATCTCTTGTGCTCGAATAGTTTGGAATACTTGACTCA
This sequence comes from Saccoglossus kowalevskii, assembly GCF_978046115.1. Taxonomy (NCBI): domain Eukaryota; kingdom Metazoa; phylum Hemichordata; class Enteropneusta; family Harrimaniidae; genus Saccoglossus; species Saccoglossus kowalevskii. The sequence goes on along the minus strand of NC_140650.1, from coordinate 8,761,341 downwards.
ATAGATGTACCAATTGTTGACACCTTGAGTTGAACGAGTTCTGTGGTTTTACGAGTCACTGTGCCGAATTATGCTTAGTTCATTTGATCTCTGGCACGTATCCCGGATGAAAGCCGGTGTTTCTAATACAATTCTAGTGATGGAACACATATTATATTGTGAACGGTTTTTGTACAGGTTGGAATGGCCAAGACGGAGAATCAGAATTAGCCATTAAGGTTTCATAATTGCACGTCATACTTTAAAATGCTCGCCAACTCACATTTAATGTATGATCAACACTTGTCAGTAAAAACATGATAATTGTATTAGGAATTCAAATATTATGATAATTTTTTTATAATGATTTGTATTTGCTGCAAGAAATGCAGTTCAATTGTCATTTAAAAAGCGGAAATTTCACAAACAGTACAATCTATAGCGCCACATACCAGAAGCCATCTGATTTGACGCCGTTGTACTGTTTTCGAAATCACGATGGGATGCTTACTCGGGTTTATTGTATGGTTTCTAGACTCTGAAAACAATTAATTAATGGGGACATCCGGGCATTGTCACCGCCTGGCAACCATCAGGGTGAAAACAAAGGCCGAACACTCTCAGAAAACTGCAAATTAGGGTAGTTGCAGTTAACAAGATTACCCCTACATGTGCAACATATATACACTTAGCTGCTCCGGATTACTTCAAAGTTGTTGCTGTTTCATCAACTTTAGCTGTTTTCAACGGCTCTTCGATCGGCGTTCCACAATGAGCTCGCGCAGAGCACATAGAGATACACGATACAGTGGAGCGCGTCTTAGCAACGTAGAACGTTCTGTGACGTAGCTCCGGTTCCGAGAATGTACAGTATCAGCCAGTAATGTTTTGATGACTCATCTAATGTATTACATTAGCACTTAGTTTGAACAATGATGTGTCAAGGGTGAGGAGTAGAGCTAAGCATACCAAGCAGTCACATCCAAGCTTGTAACAAAGACATTCTAGTGAATGTTGACGGGTGTGTAAATTATTATGCAATACAGTCTAGTGAAACTGATTTTTTTCGCGCAGTAATGATGGCGTTGTTGGTAGCGCGTATGCCTGCAGTGATGGTGGTAAATGTCGTGATCGCGAGTTCGAATGCCTTGTTTAATTTTTTAATATATGTATGTTTATTTATAAATCTACAATGTATTATTAAGACTGAGTGGATGTCTCTGCTGGTAGATATATTTCTGCCTGAGGTCAATCGTAACTAGTAAGGTTTTATCAAACCTTGTTAACATAGGTATATACGACGTATGAGATCAGACTTTTGCATTAGGATGTTCACAACACGTCATGTCCATGTAGTGCAGTCAAGTTATTAAGAGGCTAAAGAATACAAAAAAAAAATAGCCACAAGTGTGTTAATGACATATGCAATGGTGTTTATGATAAGTTTAAATATAGGTGAAAGAGAGGCTGGCGAAGAAATAGAAGTGTTTTTACCATATAGTGCCAGTGACAATGGAATGCTTCGTGTTATTTGACGAAAGGGGCATTAGGCAAATTATGCGTTGTGTGGATCCTAGATAAAATGTGGCCAATTCTAGAACAATGCGATCAGTCATATGTCTAATATGTCTAATTCTTGACCAAATTTGGTTAATATAAAAATACTTATAACAAATATTTTATTTAAAAAAAATGAGGACAACCGAAGACCAAATTCGATCAAGCATGTCCAACATCTGTAAATTTAATATTCCTTGGAATTGACCTTAATTGCACGTATCCCATCCACATGTTCTTCAATACATATGTTACTATGCTGCCATTTCATTGCGCATACCGTATTGGGTGAAAACTGAGCTTTGATATATAAACTGAAAATATATCTGTCTTCTTAGGTGAAAAGTCTTCCTCGACTCCATTATTAGTAATAACACATTACATGGCTCTCTTAATTTGATCTAAATTCGTTTGTCTGTTGTCCTGATACTTTAAAGGGTTTGTTTTAGGGAGTCTTTTAACTACAACAATACAAAGATAACTGAAATATACCTGTACTTGCTAAGTATATTCAGTTTCTTATCTTATTTATTATTTCAGATATGGCTGATTTTTGAATATTAAATAGTGTCTTCAGATTCACTTGCTTTACATGTTCAACACAATGTTTGTCTCCAGTCACAATTTACGGATTTTTCCCCGCTTAATCTACTCTTAGAAGATATGAGGTGACTTGGTGGACCACTGGAAGATCTGCTGTGAACGGTGTCTTTTCTGCTATAACAACTCAGCTGATGAAACTTACTACGATCATTCAGTTCTTTGTATATAATTTACTTTACACTAGTAATTGTTAATTACACACCATTCATTTATTGTGTGCATAGAGGAAAATGTGTGCAATGTGCAAACAACACTATAATAAACAAACGACATTTCTTCTACCCTATTACTCACATAACCCAGGATGAAAATACATATCTCTTACTTGAGTCACTTGAGACTTAGATTAGTTTAAGTTTATGATAATATGGGATGTGGTGTTGTACTGTAATGACAGTATTTCACAAAATGTTCTACTTTATTTCAGAATCAAAATGTATGTAAATATCACATACTTTTTTTGAGCACGTTATAGACATGCCGAAATCCAAAAAGTATAGAGGACGCTTACGCGCGTAAACATTCCATAATAATAATAATAATAATAATAATAATAATAATAATAATAATAATAATAATAATAATAATTTAATATAGTATACATATGACTATGTATTATGAAACCATATTATTGTAAAACAAAATTATGACTAACAAGCTACTATATAAACAAGCATGTGTTATTGCCATAAGAGAATATGTCTACGCGACTTGTACAAGGCTAAGCTATTATGTTGATTGTCCAGTGTAATTGATATGTCTGTGAATTCACAGGCACATGCACGGCGACGCGCACACTACCATGACTCTAATTAGCATAGTTTGACTTCAGCACACACGGCTAATATGAACGACATCATTATACGTAGAACAAGTGATACGGAGTAAAATAATAGATAGAGTACATAGATAAGTAGCCATTGACAGTCTAGGGGTATCATCGACATGCAGTTTGTTTGGTATCCACTAAAGCTATGTAGAAATCAGGGGTCATAGTATACTATTATTAAAAGTAGACTACGTGTTATCAGGAGACGGTTGCTTTGAACATCTACATGCTATGATGTGTTCGAAACCTTAGGCTTATATCCACGCATTTTAGGCATTTAGGCATCCAGGCATTTCCTCGTAATAGTATAACGTAATCCACTACCCTTTTCCCGTGTGGAAATATTACAATATTATTACTGAATTATATTGCTAGTGTTATATTTTTTGTGTAACAAAACAACGTGTACCCCACTACCCCTTGTAACGGGTCAGGCATTTCCTGCCCATCTTTTAGGTGTGTGGAATAAAGTACGTTGTTTAAACCTTACTCGTGTAGCGTGTACTTGTTGTTTATGTCGCATATAAATTATATAACTGTCCTAAGTTTCGAATTATTAAAGGACCCAGTTCACAGGGGTGTTATGGGTGTCATTTGTTTGGGACAATTTGAAACCTTAGCTCAACCCAACTAGCACCCTGTGACAGTGTACTATTAAATTTAACTGTTAAATTGATGTTGACATAACACATAGAACAACTCATTTGATTTGGACCGGTAGTTGTATATATATAGAGCCTGAAAGGCAGCAAAATTCAAGCTTGTAATAAGCATATAAATTGAGAACATGAATGTGAATGACCTATAATGGCCTTAAACTGTTTAATCGTATTTCCCAACACCCACACCCATGAATTATATATTATTCTCCCAATGCGAACAAATCTTATTTAGAATTTATTCGCCTTGAGCAATTTGTAATATAAAGGAAGTGACTACAAACGATCTAACAATCAATCGTTGTCTTCATATTGAATTGCACCAATGATAAAATGATATTGACTAAAAAGAGTTTTTATTATGTAGATGGAAGACATATAGGTTTGGGAATACCAACGATAATATGACAAATGCTACATTTGTTTCTCAAAGAAATAGAAGCTCCCCTCTGATCGATTGGCGACTTGCAGTATACGTGTATCGCATACATACGAACAATTTTTTTCAAAGACACATGATATGCTATATGACATGCTATATTGAGTTCGTTATGTAAAATGTCCAATGAAAGTATCATGATTACTTATAGTTTCGAGACACGGCATGCCTTTTGTCGGGTACTGATATATTACACCGTATATATGACAAAACGCCATCGTCCTCGCATCGTTTCTGATGACCGCTCAGTCGAAGTTTATATACAAGGCAGAATTTCAAAACAAAATATTATATATTTATATTTACCTGAAATAGAATTACATTGACGTTCAACCGTGTTTGGGAATATATGAATGTGTCAATCAGCTAGGATTTGTATTCAACCTATATTTGAAGAAGCTGAATAATAATTCCGAAACGTACGAGCTTGCCAAAATGGGCTATTTCTTCCCCAATTCGAATTTACGGTGCCGCATATAACTCTGGAAGCTCAAGAGAATTTCAGGCAGCACGTACAATGGAAACGGGTTTGGCTGTTTGCGGCGTGTGAAAGTCGGGTAAAATCTGTCCCAACAAGCGGGTCAGTAAGTTGAAAAAAAATCACTGGCCCGTTAAAAACATTCTCTGGCCTGGAGGATAACTTACTTTTAGTATTGTTTTGCTAGCTTGTCGCTAAGTAAATTCCAGTTTACACGATGTTATAATGGTTGCTTTAATATCATGGTATACTTATATGTTATACATTACTCATTTTACATTCTATCACTGTCACTGGCTGTTTTGTAAATTTACACTGGTTGTGCATATATTAAGTTCAACGATACATTTAGCATCAATCCATTTCAAAATCAAAATCTGCACAATAGCTCACTGTTTGCAAAAAGAAAATAGCAATATTGATATTTCAAATATAACTGTTAGTAATTGTAAGCTGATTTAAATATTGTTGAAGTGCTTTTTTAGTTCACACTTTGTGACTGTGTATGAACTGAAGGTGTGATACACAAATCTCGACATAAACACACTCTCTCGATGTTTGGTCATTGATTGTCGATGGTATGCCATCGGAGGTCCATGATGTTTTTCAATGAAATAAGAGCAAAATCAGTATTTTCAATACACTTGGTAAATACTCTTATAAGTCTACAAACACAAGACCAATCAAAACGAAAACCAAACATCGATAGCTCCGATTCAGTTGGAATATCACGCAAATAGCACTTTCTTATCATACGGGTATTTAGCTTTTAATGTGGGAAGACCGAGTCCAAAGAGTTACAATGCCGAGTAGCTGCGGAGTTTATCATTGAATTTAGCGAAATGAACAGTGTAGCATAGTGATAATCGATCATTATTACTAAGACGTTTCTCTAGTTAAAAAGACTCTAATCAGATTACTATCTTTTAGTGATCAATATAACTGAGTTTTCAGAAGCAATTGAAGATTGCTGAAAGATTATTTTTTTTCAATTTTGATGACATAATGACATTTAGGCATTTTGGCATTGAGATATAACAAAGAAATTCAAGTTTAAGTCTGATCGTTCGATTTTTGAATTAGACAATCGGTCCACTCTGTTCACGCGATATGTGAGATCTCGCACTGAACGAAAAATCCGCTATTCATTTACATACGTTCTGAATGCTATGCAGACAATTTCAAGTTTCCTTTTATTCATCTATACATACGTTCTGAATGTCATCTGTTTAGTCATAAGGTCGCGAGTAATGGTACTAGATCAATGCCATAATAGTTTGATTAATTTCAATATCAACTTGTATTTTTAATACTGCAGTGGATTATGTGATGATACACTCTGACCTGGTTAGGTTTTGAAAAATAATTCCAGGGATTAAATATAAGTGAATTGAACGATTATACGAGCTACCGACTAATCCCTCAAACATCAACTGACCTCACACAGACAAGCAATTTCATTTTTTTTAAATATATGTCTTAATGCCTAGGGTTGTCTGTTCTAGTGCAGTTAATTATGTTAGTTGCACCAGTATTGCGCTACAATCATTCGATCATGGCATTGATAAGATGGTTATACCATACCATCTTTAGCTACGCATATCATATCATAATGTAAGTGTAACAAAATGTCAGTATTACATATATTATAGCTAATATGTAAATAAGCTCATATTATTATCAAAAGAAAATAAGATACAGAAAAATAAAAGATATATAGAGAACATACGTACATAAGTAAACGCTGACAGTCTTGGAATTTAAATGACATGTTTATTTCAATATTTACTAAAACAACGTCGTATATTTTTGGGCTTAGAATATATTAAGGTCAAGTTATACAATACACCGTATAATTCCGATGTGAAAATCTTGCAAGACAAGGGCAGCTGCTATCTGTAATGTTAACTGTCATATAAACCCCAGAGAGCCAACATTAGTAACTATACCTGCTCAATTTTATTTGTTATTGTAGAATTAATCTGTTATGTAGTATCTGATAGCGCAAAATAAGTAAATCGATTAAACCGACTTAACTTAAACCAAATAACTAGGCTCTCCTAAGAGATGACGTTCTATGGATTTCAAAGGTGATTCTCACAATATATATACTAGTATATATCTGTTTAATGTCTTCAAAGGATCCTTTTCATTAGTAAATGGCGCCCTTCCTCAACAATAAATAGTATGAGTGGTTGGTCAAACAGTTGTTGTATATACATTCAAATGAGTTTAGAAAGCATTGATATTGTCGGATGTTTTGGGAGGGTGGAGGAATTCATATTTACAATGACTGGTTTCTAGCCTGATATTTGTTGCTTTCTTGGTTGTTTAATTATGGATTATTTTTTTTTGTCGTGGATGGAAGATGTGTTGATTAGTCGTTGGGTCATTTGTTTAGACATCTTGTAGCTTGAAATGGTATGGCTCTAATTCAAATCCGCTGTGACGATGTCTTCTGGAAACATGACATCAAAATGAATTATGAGTATATATTACTATTGTAGAACTAGCCAATGAGTATGATGCCGGGGAAACTAAACAAGATGTATTAATTATTGTACTGCGAGCAAACCGTGCCACCAAAGTTAGTCGTTGTATTGTTATGCATCTAAAATATATACCTGAAATGTCTTTAAGAAGCAGATTTAAATATAAGGATATGGTTTGAGCAATATGAAGATGAAATCGTGTTCAACTAAATAATTTGTATATAGTAACAGTCAAGTATTATTTACACGATCACGATCTTAGCTGGGGTGGACCTTTTAATATAATAGCAATGGTATTTGAGATAGTGTTTTTAGTTTGTCTTGTGTCATTTGTTAATTTTAAATTTTCAGAAGCAGAATTTATCAAAGCATATTGTAACGACTGAGGTGACTATCAAATATGCCATATCCTTCCTCCCTTTATCCCCCCCTTTTCTCTACTATTGTTGCTGGTCTACCCCTTACTTGATGCAACTATGCACATTGGTGAATGTATGAACTAATTACATCACTAATGGAGTCTTTTAAATGACTATGTAAAATTTGTTTGAAACTGTGTACAATAAAATGCCCTGTACCAGGTATCGTGTACTCCCTGTACCAGGTATCGTGTACTCCCTGTACCAGGTATCGTGTACTCCCTGTACCAGGTATCGTGTACTCCCTGTATCAGGTATTGTGTACACCCTGTACCAGGTATCGTGTACTCCCTGTACCAGGTATCGTGTACTCCCTGTATCAGGTATTGTGTACACCCTGTACCAGGTATCGTGTACTCCCTGTACCAGGTATCGTGTACTCCCTGTACCAGGTATCGTGTACTCCCTGTATCAGGTATTGTGTACACCCTGTACCAGGTATCGTGTACTCCCTGTACTAGGTATCGTGTACTCCCTGTACCAGGTATCGTGTACTCCCTGTACCAGGTATCGTGTACTCCCTGTACCAGGTATCGTGTACTCCCTGTACCAGGTATCGTGTACTCCCTGTACCAGGTATCGTGTACTCCCTGTATCAGGTATTGTGTACACCCTGTACCAGGTATCGTGTACTCCCTGTACCAGGAATCGTGTACTCCCTGTACCAGGTATCGTGTACTCCCTGTATTTTATAAGAAAACACGAGAGTGTTAACCTACATATTGGATATCATGTGAAGCTTTGGTCCATAATCCGTGTTATTGAAAAACAACTAGCTATGTTCAAGATATACAATTCACGTGACGTTCTTCTTAAAATATTCATATTGACAATTTTGTTTACTTAAGTAACATGAAGTACGTCGTGTGCATTTTAAGGTAATTGACATCACTTAGAGTTTAATTAGAATAAAGGATTACAAGAAGCATGTGATCAAAAGAAATGTCTAAGTTTCTTATTCCAACTCTACAGAAACTATGTTTAACAGAACGTTAAACGAAAGGGTGAGCTCATGGGGTTCTGTCATATTATCACGCAATACTTTATGCCTATGTAATTTTATTTTTTATATTACAATTTTATTTCGGTATACAGACACGTGGTATACACATAACTTATTGCGTGTACTCGCAAGTTGCAATTGCAATATGAGTGTTCTTACTCTCAGCATGTTTTTTCCGTACAAATATCATTAATTCAAGTCACTGATGTGTTGAAATGAAAAATGTACAATTTGGGATCAATAAACGAGGTTTATATAGATTTGTATAAATTAGACATTAACCAAAGGGAATTTGTTCGAGAGTAACACAATCAAATGCTATATGAAAGTAATTATTTACTCACAAGTATTTCATTGGGGATTTTTCATGAATAGCCAAGCACGTCATTAATATATGTGTGTTACGTCATTTCAGATATATTTACAATACGAATATTGCACCTAACAATTTGAATTTAATTGTGTGGGCGAAAGCCAATATGATACCAATCTAACAAAGAGTGGTACAAGTATATTTTTGCTGCACCCTATTAGTCAGTTAGTATAGACACACCATACGTTTACAGGGGTATGTGTGTGAGCGACTATATCGGCGAAATGAAACAGAAAAAACCCATAATTAAACTATATATTATATGTTATATAATATTATTTCCTTTATCATAGTTTGTTTCATTATGAATATTTATTATGTCATAATTAATTTTGAATACAAACAAAGAATACAAAGTTTTAGAACTGAAACAGAGATATTACTTGTATGTCATCTATATCTCTAACTGAAGGCTCAGTTGGACACTGTATTTTGAAAATACACAGTAAAAAACACGGCGAAGATTGCAGTGTTTGAAGTACTGTTGACTTCTCTCCATTGAACAGCAACTAACTATTTTTTAGATACATGGTACATATTTCATGGCTGGATTGATTTACATAAAAAGCAGCGCTTGCAACATGATAGTTCTCCCTGGGAGGCACTTTTTACTTTTCAAATAAAACAGTAATCGCACAATGAATATTTGCCTCAGTAAATCATTAATTTTTTGCGAAATACTTATATTAATAGCTAACATTTTCTGATATCTTGCATGTTTTACAATTCTGTTCTCAATGCACTGGGACAAGTAACCTTTGGATGTGTATCACCAGTAATCAGTCACGTAGAAACAGTTATTCTTTTTATCAGATTCTGACTACTAGTTTTTCAAATTTTGACATGATATTTTTACACAGGACATCTGTCGTTCGAAGTAAGGGAATATGTTATACTGATGAATTAGGTGACCACGTTTGATACAGTATCAGTGGGAAATTCTTCTCTCTGGGTTCTCCACACGTGTAAGGGGGGAATAGCGTCTCGTCTCTCTATCGCGTCCCCTTGAGGTACGGGATCGGGAAAGTCACTTAAACTCTACAGTCAAATAGACGCACACAACAAAATACGTTTCAACTCTCGTCTTAGTCGGTCAGTCGTGCACTCTATAAGACACAGCGCCCTGGGGAAAAGTCCCCAAGACTATCGCAAGGCTGGCCCAAGACTAGCCCAAGACTGCGTCAAGACTCGCCCCAAGACTCTCCAGGACTGGACTGCGTCTGTCCTCGTGTAATCGCCAAGACCAACTAAACAACTTTATTCATTTTCAAAACTCTAACCAATTACAAAACAGTATTAAGACTCTAAGGCGTGGCCTTCACACGTTCAACTAATCACACTAAGTACTGAACACGTCATATCTTTTGATTAATCGTTCACTACATTAATAACTACGAATACCAACTGTCAGAAATAGTAGTCCGGATAGCGACGGTTATATCGTAATTAGTTCCAAATCACTGAGCCAAGTTCCGTCCAAAACTATACATGGCCTAAACGGTGCCACACATAACACAGCCATTCAGCTAATTAAGTTGATTAACAGATACGCAAAGGCAATTTCGTCATAACAGTTTGGAATAGAATAAGTAAAGTTATTGTATACACATTACCAGTAATTGACAACAACGACAACAGACATTTTCCCTTAATATACCATTCTCTTTCATCTTTGATGATACGGGTAAGGTAATGAAATATAGATATAAATGATACCTTGAAATAAAAATTTATCATGATTAATACAAGATTTGAAATATACAATCTCCTATATCCGTATATCTTTAATAATTAATCATGTTTTCCAGCATCGATGCAGAATGGATTTAAGAGTCACTGATGTACAGTGTTAAGAATCACGCAGTGATTATAGATACATCGAGCGATGGAGAAAATCGTATTTCGACATTGCTAGGTTTATTCGTGTAGTTTCTTGTTAGCGACAATTTTATATAAATGTAAAATCGTCGCAATAGACATAATTTCAAAAGAATAACTGATGCCGTTTAGCGCCATACTCTCAATTACGTGTTGAAGATCTACACAACTTCCGGTTTCACGATAAGGCCACGAGTGCAGACTACAATTATTTTTTCGGCGTCGTTTGTGGATTTTTGTCAACAAAATTTCATGCATCTCTCTTGAACACAATATACCCGACGGACACGTTTTACATTACACCAATGATATTAGATTTATTAACTATTTTTGCTGATTTCAGTTGACCGATTGTTCCCTACTGTGAATTATTCATGTTCGGGGCCTACATATAAACATGAAGAATCAACTTTTTACATAATTAGAAAAGAATAATAATATTAGCATATTATGCAGATGTGCGAAACAAGTCTGTAAACAGTGCCATCTTAGATGATGTAAGCGGACAGTTTTCTCCCCACTCATATTCATAATGTAGTTAAACACAGTTTAGACTGCTAAATTTGATGTGAATTTTTTGTTCAAAGACAGCAAACGTTCGCACAACTATCGAGTATACCATTTGTAAAATGTCAAAATTCATGGTTACTGAAGCGTGATGCATTCTCTGTTTTAGAAATATTGCATTACTTTTCTTTATTTATTTTTTAAAAATAATATCGGGTGCAGATAGCGTGGTCCGTATTGCAACATTACGGCGCGGTTTGACATATACATATGTTTATTTCCAGTGCTGAAACACTAGGGTTCATCGTGCTATTTATTTCTCAAGGGATAACAATAATAGTTTCGTATTTATAGCTACAAATCTATATGATAGTGTCACGACCCCATTCTTCAGCGGAGATAAGACTTCACCATTAATTTTTGAAAATCGTTATGTGTTTTCAGGCAACTAAAAAAACGTGATATTTATTTATATACGTAATTACAAAATTCAATTACAAAACGTATTGTTAGGATCAGTGGCTGATGGCATCGTGTGAGTAGTCCATCTGCTATTACGTGCATATTTGTATTCGCCTTTATTCAATAACTGCATTGAAAGAGTCATTGTACAACACTGCTTTTGACATATAATCATTACAATAATTTGGAGAAATACTATTGATGAAGAAAACTCATCAAAATATGAATATGCTTTTATTTGAAGCAATATCACATTAGAGATGTTAAACTGCTGCTGTGCTTTAGAAACCAATAATGACAGCATAAATATACGTTTATTATTTCTGCTCTTCATTATCTATCCACCCTATTTGATGTACAGTGTTTGCCTTATTTTATAACATAATTTCCCTTATTAATCCTCAATGCCCCGGCGATGAATGTATGATCAAAAGAATCAAACACAGTTTTTGAAGACTATTAATAGCGATGTTACACCAGTAAGCTGCCATTCACCGTATTTCCATTTCCATTTCCATTTTTCAGTTGGTATATATGTTTAAAAATCGAGTCAAATGTATTCAGCATACAATAATGACGCTTTTTCTGTATGCCGCCAGTATTTGACGGCAAGTAATTAAAAGTAGATAGCCAATCTTTACATTAGAGTATTTGTAAAATTTATACATTTAGTATATTTGTGAGTATCCCACTCCAATACGATTTGCCTCATAAATCACAAACCATTATTTTTTTTTAAATTTATTAATTATTTAACGTTTCACTGGAGCTTTATTATATTTTGTTTACAAATTCTCACACCATTTTCGCCGGATGGCCCTTTTCTTAGTGAAATGAAATCTTTAAACAGTATTGTTGTATTCCACTCACATTGTACTATATATGTATTTATATAACATTCGAATTAAGGTCTTTGTAAAACATGGGTATGGCGAATACTTTAGTGAAATATGCATAGAAACAATAAACTCAAAGTATCTGTTAACATAGAAAGTAAAGCGAGGAAATAACACGGCAGGGTGAATACTGTGTTAATAAAAGTAAACATGTCCTGTGTGCGTGACTCGAACCGATTCAAACGTACAGATTGAATCGCAGTAAAAACAGTGTTCAATTCCTAATAGAAACAAAACATATATATGTACATAGTGAACAAAAGAGATGAAACAGCTGGACATCCACAATGCACTGACGTATTTAAATAATGATAAATAAAGATAAAACACAATCTTTTTAATTTCCAGAACACCAAACAGCAATATCCTGGTTAAAAACATACGTGTTGCCAACTACATAAAAGATCAATTTCATAATCCCAATGCATACCACCCTTGTCTGCTCATTGTTCATGCCCTAATTGTCAGTATCTATGAGACGTAACAATGTTAGCATGTTGGTCCAAACAATGACGAAAATGTTCTGATCTCCATATATTAACATTACCTAAATAAAACCTGTCGTCGTGGACTGCCTTAATGGGAAATGTGGTTGGGTGGCATGTATATATTAAGTATTATTTTTACGTCGACTATTTTGTTCTTTATCCCTATCCCATGTTGTACATTTATCAGGTCTCGTTTTTTTCCATTTCATGCTAATTATTTCCCTACCATTCCTCTGGATTTTAAACCCAATTTTTATTGAGAATGTATTTCACGGATACTATGAAAATCATATATAAATATCATAGATTCAAAAGACCTTTTTGGCCGCCAAGATCCCGTTGAGAGTGAGACTTGTCACATAATGGTTCATTCTCTTCTGTCATCGTGTCTATTGTTCTACTGGCTTATGTTACCATGGCGATGACGAGAGCGAATAGAACACTATTTGCGTGACAAAAAACAATCTCGTGGTATATCTCGCTCTCAACGGAATCTTGGCGGCCATTTTGCCAACATGTATATATATATATTGCAATATCTTCATTTCAAAACGATACTTTTCTCGCCTTGCATTTGAAAGGGAAACCCGCCCACACCAGATCTTTCCATTCGACCCTTAACCAATCAAGGAAATGATTTCGATTGCATGACTGCATTACGGCTATCACAATTACGTCAAATGAAAAAAAAAAACTACTTTAGGCTAAAACACCGATTATCACTCTGTCTCACTCAGTAATATGTCCATGGTAATCACAGATGTCAAAGTGGTTTAGATTGCGCCCTACAATCTACGCATACAAACTAAATAAATGCATCCTAAATTACCTTATACAAGTGTATTATATATTTTCATTATTCATTATATGACTAGAGAGGTACAAAGTTAACGGTGTAATATAGAAAAGGAGATATGCAATCTTATAAATCAATTTATATACTATATATGATTATGTGATGGCGTGTAGTGGCGTGAAATGGTTTACAGTACGCCGATTTTTCAAATAGTGTTATGGATTGAATATGTGAACAAACAAAGAAAGATACGCGATAATAGAGATTCACATAACTAACTCACTAATTTACATTTCTGTAACATTTGTAATATAGACTATCAAATAAATCTACCTGTTAACGAATGAACCGATTGTGAATACATGTAATAATATTTGATTGACATTAAAGAAACTAATGAAAAAAACTTCACTCTCTTGCTAGCAAGCAGTCTGTATGGGGGTAATTATATAATAGTAAACTTGTCGGAATTAATTTCAAATTACCACAGAATAACTGAATCATTTTTTTGGTAGATGCTGTCACTATAATAAAATACCAGACACAAATTAAGATAAAACATTTGTTTGTACAATACCATGACGACGAATGGCGTTACATCTCTAGAGCGCGATTGTCTAAGAGAATAAGTCTATATATTCAAGATTGGTGTTCATTAGTAAAGGGTTAGAATTATGCGCAATCGAACCCCAACTAACATATAATATAATGGTCTACCCGGTCTTAGTATTCGCTAATTTAATGGTATACTTCATTGTATCGACCACACTAAGAACACGGATTTTAAAACTTGTCCTCCACCTAGCCGTAGGATAACGGCCATAGCCATCTGGTAAAGAAACCCATGAAAGCAATTCTCTTTGTCATGTGATGAATTATCTCCATCAGCATCAGTGATGTATTATTACGCTTATTATGGAACGATAAAGAGTGTATGCTCCAGGCTAGGCGCAATAACTGGCATACAAAACACACAAACACAAACACCGTTGTGCAATGGTAACCACTTTCTATTTAAATGGTAAAGGCTGGAGGGTTCGACGTATGGTTGACAATGCGGAAATAAATTGCAAAGTAAAGAATCCAGTTTTCTCATGACAGGAGGTATGGTTCGCTTGTACGTGTTTAATGGGACAATTAAGTCTGTTTTTGAAGCCTAGAGGCATCATTCATTGAATGAACCATAGCCAGACATGTATAAATGAATATATAGTGAAAATGTCACTGGGAATGCATAGATGATGTAAAAAATATTGCTACAAAATAGGAAAATAGTGTATGCGTGTTTTAATATCAAATATGGACGCGGTGGTTGATTCCATGGCAACAGATGTCACCACACACCATAGCAAGTCTATTCTTCGCATTATATAGTCAATGCGACGATGGGAATACGCGATTCTAAAAGTGTTTGCTTTTACTAAATGTTTTCCATTCAATGTCACTGACAGTGTACCGTGATAGATTATCTACACAAAAATTATCTCACCATAACCGGCACAATGAATGTGAATTCTGACAATGGTAAACCACTGCTTCTTCTTATGTAGACACATCAGCGAAGACACAGTAATGTTAATTATTGACGACAATGACGACCCGGAGACAGAATAAGTGGGCGAGCTCCCCGCGGAGTTTTTTTCAACGGATTTCAGACATAATATATAAATTTTAAAGATGGAGTTACTCCAATAAATTGTCCTTATTTGGTAAGCTATACTAGCAAAGAAATTGAGCGTGCGTTTTCCTGAGCCGCCTATAACGCGATCATATCGGTACATCGGGTAGATTGGTGCTCGCCAGGACGTGTAAATTATGCGAAGGTATTACATGTATCATGTGTTCAGTAAACTGAATACCGTATTTGATAAATGATTCAAATTCACATTATATTTCAATGATCATTATAGAAATTTAAATAAATATTATCAATAAAGCTTTTCGGTTATTTTGTTCATTTATAAACTCAGAACATATCACATAACAAACACATTTTATTTTGTACAATGTGTGTATAATATTGTCAATGACACCAAAGAGGTTTGCGCATGTCCACATCGTCACTGTCGGTTCGCATTTATCACACGCTATTCGACGGCTGTTGTTTGATGCACCTTTCCCGGGGCCATGACTTTGTATTCCGAGTTGTGTGTTTAGAAGTTCGTAATAATTCATATATATCTTTTTTTCACTCGTGGTATATATGGTAAAACATTTATATATCGTGACTTACAGAGTACTTTCACCTAAATTGTATAATAAATTGAATAATTTCTTATTAAATATTGCTAAACCATTGTTCAAGCATTATGAGTAGTCATCCAAGAATAATATTGCGCATGAGCAATACACACTGCTCGCTTGTATCATATTGTACATTCAAATCAGCTGAGGTAGGCCAGCCAGATTACGATAAAACACGTGGTGACTGAGTGAAATCAATCATTATTAGGAGCCTATCGCGTACCCGCCTACCATAATAATTTGAGGTTTTAGCAATAACTCTGTACCATTATTCTATCCACTCAATAGAAACACATAAATTAGTGACGTTCAGTAGTTACCCCCTTATCGTCATATCTCTTATTTATAGTGCCAATCGTGACTATTCCACTTGGCCAGCTTTGTCACATGTTTTTTGCTGTACCAATTACGCCACATGAACAAACGAAGTAGTTATACGTCGATTGCTAACGGTGTTTATTTTCAGGGAGTAGTTTACCTTACAGAAAAAAAATACAATATACTAAATGAATATTTCGTGTCATATCTATTATATATATACAGTGGGTTGCTGATTAATGCAACACAACCTTTAAGGTTTTGCGGTCAATTTTGAACACATGAACCAAATTGTGTGTCAATCAAAAATATTTAACGTTTCCTTGTCTAAACCCATCTTTTTTCTCCCTTTTCAAGGTATTCAATTTCACGTGGAAAATTATTATTGAACATGTTGTTTGCCCGTGAAGGTTCTATTCGTTACTGAAACACAAGCGTCTTTGAGGCGCAACACTTTTTTTCTAATGGTGTCACTGAGCGTATATATTATTAAATTTCCCATAGAATTATTATAATGGAAGGGTTGATTAAAATCGACTAACAGAACACGGTACCGCTCGACCATTATGATACCGAATATCCGTAAAGCATATAGCTTAAATGAACATACAAGATGTGTACATGGGACATTGTATCATAGTATATCGTTGGATGTGTGACGCCGAGGTGAATCGCACACTAGCGAGTATGTTCTCTGTTTCATATCCTATCAAATATATATCGCGGTGATGTTCATCTGTTCCTTGGCAAAAAAACACGCTTGGATTGATAATGCTGGGACGGTGAAAGCTAACAATTTCCGGTGATACTGCCCAGCTTGAATCAAATCGCGTCAGGAAGAAGTTCATTAATAGTTTGTCTGCCATATCATGTAGTGTGTATCATATCTTAGCATGCTCGTAAGCACGTTATCTCTTAGGTGTGTAGTGATATACATGCGGAACTTCCCTATCGGCTCAAGTGCGCGACATGGTGTCGCACAACTTTAAGAGTTGACTCTACGGTGAAAATTTGGGTATAGAAAAAAAACATACATACATGTACCCGGTAAAATTACTGATATATTCACATATATTGTGCCTTTCTGTTATGCCCGGAATATTGTTATACTATTGTTATAATATAATATAATTGTCTACCCGGTGTCTGAAGGCAGTTCGCCTGTACAACAGAAAAAACAACTATCTGAAATTACACACAAAAACTTCATTATAATTGGGCTTGCGCCCTCGCGCAATTTACTCAACTCTGACCAAAAGAGTGGGTTTATGTTTGTAAACACAAACATTTTCGTGGTGTTTCTAAGGCATGATATTACCCTAAATTGGAAACAACCACATGCTAAGAAGTAGCAACGTTTTATAGTTTACCATATTTTTCGGGCTACGAACCAAACACGAGTCAGTTGTAACCCGGTTGATAGTTATCATTCATATGGAATAATAATACGGAATAACAATCTCGTCAACTAATGTTGTTTTCAAATTATGTGCGCTAGACCCGAGTAAAATATTTGTTATGAACATCCTGAGGGAAGGAATCTAATGTCTGCAAAGGAAACACACATTCAGATTATTATGTACAATATTAAAGGGGACACCTTTACGTTGTAATAAGGTTAACTTCAGTTTCCCAGCAACGAAAAGGATCCATATATTGTTATACACAATTCTGTGGATACCAATAATTCACAGAATGCTATATGTCTAAGATACCTGAATTAGTACAAGTAAATTCCAAATAAGTCAAGATGACGGACTTCCTTCTAATATATATATATATATATATATATGAAAGTTGACTTCAATGCAGTTAGAGATTTACGGAGACCGTATATCAGATAACCTATTTATTTGGTTGAAATCATTTACAACAATGTCATTCCATTTCTGGCTATAGGCTAGCCATATATAACACATGTATAAGAAAAAGTACAAATCATTATGTTGTGCTTTCCCTGGGGAACGAGCGGCATTGTCAGATCAGTGACTGATTGAGGTCGTGCTCCGGGGAAAGAATTAGAAACATATTCGGTGAGGATATCCTGAAGAAATATCATGTTTAATGCTTTGATGTTTTTTCTTAGTATGGTATTAAGATATTATTTTTTTGTAAATGCCTACACCTCTGGCTTAGTTGGACACTGGCCAGGAGCTGTATGGAATTATAACATGAATGGTTTACAATGCGAGATTTCCTGTCGGCAGACGGGGAAGTACTTTTGACGCATGATTTACAATGTAGAGATATAGAGATTAGGCAAAACATTAGATTCAATGTTGTATATCAATCCGAGAAAATATATAAGCGAAGAACGTCCGACGAAACCAATCAGTCAAGAAACACGAAATACCGAAATTGGTTCAGAGCGGCGACGCATGTTTGTTGGTGGAATATAGAATAGGCTAGTTTTGATACATCATTTCCGACAAGTACTATTGAGAAGGCAATTGTTAAGGTATAATAACCTTTTCTGATTAATGCCCTGGGCGCTTCCAGTGCCAGTCGAACATCTACACTGTAGGTTAAAACACTATCTTATAATATCAGTAGATGTTCTTAATAAACTCACCAAATCACACGTTGATTAATTTAACCTTTATATCGCGACATTTTGTCACCCATCTTCGTGTGTTGTCTCGGGTCAACATAGGTTCACATACGTTTATATCAGTAACTCGATGGACACGCTCAAACAGAATTACTGACGTCACAGACAACAATATACATACGTAATATGATTTAATGTTAGTTTCAATGATTGGTCTACGTAGTGGGATCCTGCTATTTGAGAACGTAGGCTTTCCTAGAATGTGAATAGGTCAAGTTACATACACAGTGTGCTTTTTTTTGTCCTAATCAAATCTGCAAGGGAATAAATGTTATGTTTAACGCTAAATGCGTAAAGCAGCACCGAAAGTTTGAGTTGAATGTAATTTCCAATGTGTGAATTTCAGTATATGGGTATTTTTTCTCCAAATTACATGACAACGTTTCTCGAGGCTGTGTTACAGTTATTGCAATTCTTCACAATTAATGTTTAGCATCTGTAGGATCGTTCTCATTGATCGTCACGTTGTTCTGTGTTACGATTTGGTCAAACTCGGTTAAAGCAAAGCGGTTAAATCACTACGCACTAATTACTGTGTAGCGCTCTTTTGTAAATGTCGTGCACATTTTCTGAACAAAATCAGGATGGCCATATGTCTACAAGGTATATTTGAGACTCAAATTCTATTCGTTACATCGAATCCATTTACTTTCTATTAATTCATGCTCAATGGGTAAAGTATGAATATTTGTTGATTTTGTCCTTTATATACGCGTTCTTTTGGCGTGCTACCACGGATGACGTAACACAATGGAATTCCGTTATCGGACAACACAGCGATCAAACGTCAAAATACGGCGATCAATTCTATTGGCGAACGCTATAACGCAGTGTAGGGATATGGCAACAGAATAATAACATGCTGGTGCCATGTACAAAGTGTAGTATATCGAAACAGCAATAATGGTGTGTATTTAATTAACAAAGATGTGTGTATGTAAGTTTGTAAGGCTAAGTGCCTTACAACATGATTAAATGAGTTTTAACTTCACAGTCAAATACTTACTTGATTAAAGTTGTATTATATGTTCTGTTCGTGGCGGCGATGTGATTAAAGCACAAATTATTAGTTGAGGATTTTAATTTGTGTGAACGTACTCGTTCGATGTATAGCATTGTCCATGTGAGTCGCAGCCAATTTTGATCGAAATTTTGATAGAAAAGTGGGTCACATAGCTTACTTGTTTTACTACACGAACGGCGTGAATTTATTCTAATTAGTTGTCGTTCACACATAATGAATAATTTGGTTTATAAATTTCGAACACGTCATGATTGTTTCTTTTTTTTAATTAATGAAAGAAGGTCGTATCAGAGGATGTAGGTCGGTTCTTGGACTATAGATTTATTCGCCAGCATTCAATTTATATTTGAACGTAGAGTAGACAGTATGGCGGCTATTAAATTTGTCAATCTCCGTTGCAGTTCACTGTTTGTCATTTCACTCATATATCGGATATATTATTAGTGTAAACTCAAACTTTTAAAAATAATTGAATTGGATTCATGGTCATAAGTTCAGCAAATGAAATTATTTCGAGAAACGAGTGCTTCTTTATCCATAAAACCATTATATTACGTACATATTTTTATTGTGTATACATTTTAAATTTATTTTATTGTTTAATATATTATCATTGTTGTTATTGCATTTAAAATGCCACAGCCCATAAATAGCGGATCGTCGATCTTGCGACCTTCGTACAAACTAGTTTCATTATAATGCAATTTCCATAATCAAGGTTCAAAATAAAAAATATATATATATATGTGTGTAATATTACTTGTTGATTTTATTGTCTGAGATTTGACTTACGCATTTCCAACTAGTCACTGTGTTGACTTAACGTTATTTCGAACGTCTTCTTAGGACAGTTATTGATGTGTGTTGTTGTATGTAGCATTTGCTGTGATTGTGACTTCTAATCCGCCGTTGCATGTTGTAATTTACGTGTGTTGGTGCCGACTCATACATATCATTACTTACGTGGAGCGATTTTCCCTGATACAGCAAGACGAGTTACATTAGTGACTCGCCACTTCTATCTGTGAGACCAGATAAACGATTTAAACAAATATTATTTTGAAAATAACCACTAGTGTAATTTTGCTGACATTTCATATATATTGTATATTGCAAACTGGGTCAATATAATCTTCTGATATTCGTTTTGGCTTCTGGGTTTGACCAGAGGACTAAAAAGGCCACAAATATACTTATACACATCTATATATGATATGAACAATAGCAATTCAAGTGCTCGGTAATTGTACTTAAATGCGTAGCATTTCCATTTCAAGTTACAACGTATAGTAAATTATTATTTGTACGTTGGGGTACAATCACTGTTAATAGCCACAAGATCTAACTAAAATAAAATGGCAATTATGTATTGAAGAGAAAAGAAATGATTTGCCCGTCTATGATATAATTAAGTAATTTTAAGAATCTTCAATGTCGCATCCTACGTTCTTTTACCATGCCCGTAATTTTTCTTTTCATGCCCAAAAATGAAATGATAAATAATTTTATAGCTTGACTCAATCCGGGGAAGACAGCATCATCTCTGTTTAGAAGCTATGAACGTATTGAATTAAGCAAATCGAACAAATAAAATGAGATTGAATCTCACACGTTTATTAAACAATGCAATATACGTCTGTTCTGTTGAGGTGCCACCAGTGATTTTCGCAGTGACATAATAAAGTACACCCACGTCAAATCACACGAGCTCGAATATCTACCAAGCTTTTATCTCGAAGAAACACAGCGACTTTATACGATATCGGTTCCTTTACAGGGAATATAATATTAGCATTTTTCTGCAGATGCTTGTCCGATATCGCTTCAATTGGTTTCATTGTCACTTAAATCGCGTCGATTGTCGTCCAGTTGTTTGGTGCACAAATATCTTGTGTATGTACTGTGTATTAAATGTATATTGGAAAATATTAACATGCATATCTCAGTGCTTTCCTCATCATATATTACTTATGTCCTTATTCCTAGTTCCTTATTCATACTGCGTATCAGATTAGCCATTATGCTCACACGTTCTTTTCATGTATTGAGTTTTAATACTCTCGAGCCAGCAGCAACAACAGTGTGCCACTTGTAATATAAATAATACATAACCAATTCACGGATTCTAATAGCCAGATTGTCTCATCGGCCCTATTTCTTTTTCCACTACGAGCATTAGTCATTTCATAGGAATATATTAATTTAAACGCACCAATTAAAGGCCAATTCAAGGTAATCATGACGTCATTGCATATTAATGATTAACTTATATAACACGTTATTAAAATTGGTCTTACTCGTTCCTATACACTTTCCTAGTTCTAAGAACTAATCGTAGTGTGTAGGGAACTTTGACTTGACAGATAACTTTTACACTGTAGAGACACCAGGTTCGACCCGGAGGATTACACATAGTCCAGCTTTATTCACCCAAACGACCAGCAGCCAATGGCATATGCACGTGATTATTAGGGATGTGTCTCAAAGGTTAAAGCACGATGGTCGTCGCGCAGCGCGTGTTCGAATGTATTTACACGCGTTGTATACGTCGCTATGAGTCCCATATCGAACAGGAAGCGGCGCCATCACTGAAAACAATTAGTAAGCAATTTATTTACAAATTGTATGTTTATAGTGTCTACCTTAACCATGAAAGTTGTTGATCCTAAGTAATACTGCAACGCCGTATAAACCAAACGTGTGTACGTGACGTCAATGTGGCAACATATGTTTATTTTCGCAACGACGCCATTTTGTTGTCAGTATTTTAAACAGATCTACCATGGTTCATAGGTCATCAATATATCACGTGATCGTAGTTGACCAGTAAAAGAAATATGGCTATAAGCTGAAATCTCACGCGGTTTATTGCCACTAAAGAAAAACTGGTGAAATGCTTTAATCATGAACCATCAAACAGTATTACGATATTATTTTTTTATTTGTTTGTTTGTTACAATAGTTCACCGCATCTATCGAATAATGGGATTTAGAATTTAATCATATGCAAGTTATACTTCAAACACAAGAAAATGATGACATAGTAAGAAAATAATTAACCCTCCTAATGTTAATTTGTTATATCCTTGTCATTTATACTTCATTGCACCTTTAAATAATTTTGTTTTAATAGATCTTCTAATTATTTAGCACAATTAAAAATCTGGAAACCTTATTCTGATTGTTAGGCATGAAACATGAGAAATTCTAAACTGGAAATCAGCTTTGCCATTTTTAATTATATTCTTTTCTAGATGAGAACAATCAGTCAATATCAAATAAACAACGTAGCAATTTCAGCTATCGTTTTGGAAAGAATGATTTTTATTATTTTCAAACTATTTTTTATACTACGCTGTGCTGTAAATATTGCCTTTTCTGAGGTGGACGTGTTCATTAGTCACGTGACAGATCATGTGCAGGAGGCATGTGTTATGGCCCGATAATTGAGCGCAAAGAATCAAGGGTCGTGTAATTATATATTCATACCGGCCTAAACTTTTCGATCGAACTCTTATCCTCGTTCCAGGAATTTTCCATCTAACGAATACTGTTGCGCGTCCTGCAAATAAATAATTTTATGTTCTGATAATCACAGCCCGAATTGATTTACAGTACGGAGTATCACACACGAATATAAATGTTTTCTTTCATATTGCATCTTTCAATATCATTTTGTAAATATTAAATTATAAAACCGAGTTCAATATTAGAACTTGTTTAGCTGCCTGTTTAGTACTCATACTTTATATAGTTTTATATATTTAAGCTTACTGACTAATCAAGAATATGCATCTGCAATTGTATAAAGGTAATTTCACGAATTATTAGATATTAGAGCTTGTATTTATTTAATACCAGTATTCGTTTAAAATTATAATTAGAATTTTAACCTTCTTCTCCAAATGCAACAATAATTTTCTGGTATCACAAAAAGTCAGATGTGTGATTTCACTATTTTCCCGGAATAGATAGATAACACAAACAGTGACATAAATCTATAGCATATAGCATTAACTACATCAAAATTATGAAATAATAACGACATCCAAATAAAAACAATCCGTGTCGAAAGTAGTAAAAACCTCACATGTGGCCTAGTTTGTTTTAACAAGTTGAAGTTCCGCATATCAATATATTACGAGAATACTAGTAACCTTTCCAATCTTACCTCTGCTATTCGACAGCTGGCTGTCGAGAGAATATACAAAGCACTTCATTCGTCCACTCGACCACCGGACACCACAAAGACCCCGTTAAGGTGGCTGTAAAAGTATAAATAACAATTAAATATATTATATTAAATATTTTGTTATAGCCGCGAGCGACATCAGCGGGCCAAATCTACTAGACATCTATTTAATAATAAATAAATTCACGCGATTGCCAGTAAGATAGTTTGAATGATCAGTACATTGCGGTTGGAATGCAGTAGTTTCCATGTCTTTACCTAGATTGGTGTTTGAAATATGGTATTTTGACAAATAAACCACGTGCTTATGCATATCAATGAGAATCAATGATCATGTAGTTTCTTTTTCTGTATACTCTTATAACATTTAGTGCAAGTCTAAGTCTGTTCGGATTCGTAATTGTTTATTTTTTTAGGAGCTTTCGCTATACATGCTATATTCATGAGAAACAAATGTCTAAACTTGTGTTTTAATTTTTGCGCTAATAAAAGATAGTGGCCAAACCACTTGACTGATCAACATTATTTTATATTTCCCGTAAGCAGCTCTGACCATACATTCTGCATGCGTAATATGATAAGAAGAAACTAATTTCCAAAATGTTAGCTATTTTTCGTGAAAATCCAAGATGGCTGCGAAATCACGTGATCAGAATCATTTTTCCTCTGTCTGGAGATGTTCAGTGTAGTGATGCAACGTAGCAAAATTCAAGTTAATGCATTGAAACCAAGGTCACGTGACACATTTTATTGCGAATTATTATGTCAAAAAAATCGGCTTCCTAGACCCTCGGAAAGGGTAACAATTGTTATTTTCGGTTTTGGCTAAATCAAAGATGGCACCCAAAGACTTTAACCAATCAGAATGTTGGTGATTTTTGTAGGTCGACAAAGCACACATTTGCATACCAAGTTTCAGAAATGAAGCTACATTTAATAAAAAAAATACGCACAATGCACATTGGATCATCTTGTCGACTTCTTCTCAAACAAGCTGGATAAAATGAGCCAAAATTGTGCATGTGTATAGTACACGACACTATGCAACTTGTTTCAGGTCCTCAGCTAGTTTGAACCAGAACTAGCTGAGTGAGAGGCGGTAAACAAATCAAAACAAGATATCTGCCAAACTAAGAGACCAATAGTTGCAACAGTTGGTCCGCATCCGCATTCTATTTGTAGAATGAACTTTGTACTACAGTGTAAGTAAGTATACACTGAATAAAGAAATCAAAAATGGCATCCATATTTCTCAATACTTACTATATTCGCAGATCTTGTATATTTCAAATTTTTGTATATTATAATGCCGACTGTTTGGTTAACTGAATAGAAATACGTGACGATATTATATTTTAAGTTGTTTCTAGTTGCATTTTGTGTAGACCTATGAGGCTCGTACCAATATCATGAGGCCGAGGCCCCTTTGTCAATATTTACATTTATCGATAAACAATTCAAGCTTAGATACAAGGAAACACTAGTTTTACATTCTTTTCAGACAGAAACATTTTTTTCAGATCGTTCTGTTGCTAGGAAAATGTCACGATGCTCTCATTTGGTCGTAAGTTCTTCACCACTGTAAAGTTTCTATGATCTCTCCCTTATCGATGATCCTGGTTTTTGTTCAATTGTTCAATGAACAATTTATCATTCATTTACGTAATAATGAATAACAGTTTTAATACCACAGCTGATGTATTATCTCTGACGTAATTTTCATTTTCTGATAATATACAGTTTTAAAATATGAGAAAAATAATTTTCAGTATTCCGAAATCATATTTTGCCATAGTCACATTGAAATGACGGACGATATAATTATTATTATCGCAATCAATCAGTCTTAGTTTACATGTGCTTTTATTTCTTAAATATTCATTTGAATGTTTCTTCGAAGACTAGTACTACAAAATTATTTCACAGCAATCTGTTAAACATGTCCCATTGAGTATAAATATGAATAACAACTATTTTCATTCAATTTCTATTTTAATTATGTGAATACATTCTGTGTTCAAAAGCCAACACTTCATTCAACACTGCAGAAAAACCGACATCCTACACTGACACACCCTATCAAATCACCAGTGTGTCAGAATTGCCACAAGAAAAGAGAAATGCACACTGCTGTACATAGGCTTAAGTCAAACTGGAATAAACCAGATTTTAATCATTCAATGCGTCTAGCTAGATAAGGGAATAAGGTTACTGAAATGTTAATATTTTGATGAAAAGTGCAGTATTATCGTACCTGGATCTTAACACGACTCGAACTTTAGGCTGAAGTAACCCTAACAACAACAACAACAACAACAGAAAATGTATTTTCTTTGATAAACCAACTAATTTTACTTAGAATACCGTTCCTTTGAAAATACCAATGTTTAGCCTATCATCTGAATATGTTCTCAAAAAACAGACTAACTTAGCGTTGCTTTGTATCGATATTTCACATAACTGACCCCTCTGCTGTTACAATTGTACGTACGTCATGAAATGGCGACTTCGCCATTATATTTCTAGACTGTAATTAATACTACATATATATATATATATACACCGAATGAAGAAATCAAAAATGGCACCCATGATTGTTTCTGTTCCTCAATACTTACTCTATTCGCAGATCTTGAATATTTCAAATTTGTGTATATTATAATGCCGAATAAAAACATGAATTATGGACTGTTTGGTTAACTGAATATAATTGCGTGACAATATTATATTTTAAGTTGTTTCTAGTTGCTGGGATATCAATATCAAAAGAAAATTATGAGAACATCAATTTATATCACTGTCACCATGGGAACTACTGAACTAATGGAAATCGTAATTTTAATAGAATACTATCAGCGAAATGGGATATTTGATGTAACAACTATATATGGTGTATGTCAAAGATTTCTGAATTCAATATATATTCATAGCGTGAGAAGTGTATTAAGCAAGATTTCGCTTTTATACCCCCTGTCATTTCGCGTCCACGCACTTTGCAGTCCTCATTGCATGTACCAGGTGCAAGCAAGTTGTGATTAGACATACTCCGAATTTCGTAACTAACATTAAAAACGGCAAAAAAACTTCAGTGTAAATAAGTAAAATATGATATCTTGTGGCAATGACTTATCCGAACATCGAGTTTGTGTACCTCATCATAATTTTGCACATATAACGTGGGTTAAATTTTAATTGGAACTTGGGCGAAGATATGGAATATACATACTTTGAACCTGTTGATGTATAGACTGAATCTTATGTAGTTTCCATGGAAACTACCAATACACAATTTATAAACATCTAAACGAAAATGAACACGTGTATATATCATTTGGGATAGGAAGGGATAAATGTCTGGATGTTTGATATCCCACCCACGCACACATATTTCTATAACATCTATCGATTTGCTTATTATTTATTTATAATAATTCTAATACATGCCCCGAAATCACAGTATGAATAAACTGTATGTTATACATTGTCTGCACCTGTCTACAGATATGAAAAGACTGTGTAATTTTTAATTTTCATACACAATAGGTTAAATATAAGTTAAATATTACTATGATAACAATGAGCGGTAATAATTTGATGTGACTGTTTACTTATACAATATAAATACCGCAATAAATTTACGAAAGCGGAATTACATCCTATATATTTAGTCGTCTTTATTCTACTTTGATGCAGACGTTAATATACAACGCTATAGCATCACAATCGTCATATGCCATATAAGGGCAATAGTATATGGTATATGGACCGCAATATATTTTCGCTGGCTCGCATACTCAAAATACGAGAGGAGATCTATGTCATTTTTCGAATTTTAAGGCCAACTAGTTAGTGTTAGTTATCTGACTCATCGCAATTTGTCTCTAGATTCAAAGTATTAATGGTGCAGGTTTGTAAGCAAACAGTAAAATATGACAGTAGATTATGCCCCGTGATATACATGTTTGAAAAACCGTAAATGTAGTGATGAATACCAACGTATCACATAATCAGTTTGCTTTACTCAATCTTTGAGAGGTCTTATCCTGTAGATGTTGCATTTATGATTTCAAGTCATTCCGTAGAAGAAAATGTTTATCCATTTTTTTTAGTATTCGCCAACAAACAAAGTTTGACATGACCGTTATATTTGTTATTGCCTATATGTATGATGTATAAATCTAGATAAAACCTAGAATTTCAGCTTAATTTCAATGCAATATGACCAACTAAGTGAAAGAAGAAGATGAAACTCTTCTGTTGATTCTACCATGAAATATATTAAAACAATATGGTCTAAACAAACTTGGAGGACATCAAGGCTGTTGAAAATCGTTCTTAGTGACGTCATTCATTCTCTGGGATATTTCTGTAAATTCGAAATTGAGACTTGTAAATGCAATTTAATTTGAATTATTAATGTGTAGAATGATATTTCTGCTCAGCACATTTGAGTACTGTCACGCGACCACGTATTGTCCAATACGACCACACACACATAATTAGGATTATTTGCGACATGTTGTTTGTCTAGGATTGTCCGTCTGCAGGCAAACAGCAAAATGATCCCTGCAAATTTCACATGTTCACGGCACAATCACACGTCCTGCAATGTGTTCAGTCCTCGTTACATAACGACGTTTACTTACGGCATTGGGTGTATGCAACTAATTTTTCGCGTCGTGTATTGTGTTTTGCTTCCAAATCCTAGTTTTCCAAAGCGCCCAACATTATCAAATGATACCTACATACCCCATCGTCAAAATGGCGAATCGATATAATTGTAGAATGAATGAATGAATTTCCCAGTTATATACATGAATCACAAATTCAATACTATTAATTAGCGGTGTGTAGTATTAGAGAATATTTATATGTATTCAATTATGTGAATATTTGTATAAAATAAACGTATAAGCGTTAACCATTTTTTTTACAGATTATGGTAACCGTGTCATCAATATATTGGGTACTATACACTGCTTCATATACATGTGTTTATCATTCGCTCAAACTCTGATCTAAAAATACACTTAATACGAAATATTAATGATTTAATTGAAAATCGTTTTACTGTACAATATACATTTATATGCCATCAAAATGCTATAGGTGAACGTCGTTGAAAGAAATCGACAGTCCGATAAATTAAGAAATCAAGTCGAGAAACTCATTATGAAAATAGTTTCCACACGCTAGGAAAAATTACTAATCCAAACACATTTTATAAATTCGCAAGGATTCAAAACAGCTGCGAGATTAGCTGAGATTCAGACTGTGCAATTTAAGACCGGTGAACCATTAACATACCACTCCCCTGTACGCTCACCAACGTTATCGATCACCTGTCTACGGTTCATTCCGTAACCTTCAATTCGCATGCTAGACAAATCCTCTTACTTATTCAGTGACGTCATTCAGAGACGCATTTCAACGAAGAAGTGAGTCATCCACAATACATGTTCATTTTCTACCGGTCTCTGTACTTATATAACATCGTGTTTCGACGTCGCGCAAGGATACACCCATGTGCGCTCTATTGCAACATTACATGTATCGTAGCTTTCTCGTTTTCAACGAGATCTTAGCAGATGTTTGCATTTACGGAAAACATAATTTCCACAGCAATTAGATAATACGTGTAATCATTAATCTATGAATTTACTAGATCAAGAGTAAAGCAAGATTTGCTTTGTTATCGATCCCTTTAATTAAGACATTGAGCTTCGTGTTATGTCCTTGTCATGTTTAATATCGACATAAAATTTGCAACCTGAGAATAACAAGGCGGCAATTATTTTCAAACGTCACATGTTATTAAGTTCTTTTAAGTATAAGTCGATTGCTGTTCGAAAACAACTGCTAGGCTCAATACTATGAGTGCATCAGCCATACATGCTCGAATACTCTGGAAACGTTCTATATGACATTCTCGTTATATTGATTTTAATTATCGACGGAACAATGAATATGGACAAATTCTACATTGCAAAACAAGACTTATAAAAGATGCAATGCTATTTCGAGCTTGGCGATGCTAGTAGAATTATTCACCAGAATAAGGGGGGTAATGTATTCATATATGTTTTTAAGTGAGGGTTAAAGTGGTACCCAACTCTCTGTAATATTCTTTCAATGACAATGAAAAAGCACTATTAACGTATTGCAGTACAATAATTGAACGTAATATGGTGGCATGGTTAGTTGAAATATAACGGGTACCAGGGACAAAAGTCAAAGCAAGTACAGTCAGTCTTGTTTTCTCTGTAAGCTGAATAGTCAACCATGAATTAGGTAAATTCAGGGCGAGAGGTGGCGAATGCATGAAGTACATGAATGCGTTATCTCGTGTTCTTTTTGTTCTACCCTTTGATGCATACAGCAAAAATGCACGCAGTTCGACAATTGAATAGTGGCGCCGTTTGTGTTTTTAAATAAAAAAAATAAAGCAGTGTCTAGTACTAAAGTACCATGTATTCATATGGGAGTCTGTGTGAGTTGCTGTGGAACGCCAGTCGAAGAGCCAGTGAAAACAGCTAAACTCCAGAAAAACGCACAAACTAAACTTTGAAGTAATTCTGAGCAACCAAATTTATATACCTTGCATATGCAGAGGTGATCTTTCTACCTGTTTCGAGGGAGTCTCAACAACTCTCCTAAAGTACTATTTTTTGAGCATTGTCGTTTTTTGTTTTCACCATGATAGTTGCCAAGCGGTGAAAATGCCCGGATGTCTGCTCCCGAGAATAGAGCTTGGCAAAAAACACGTTCTTCAGATTTGCATACAACGACGAGGAGTCGGCGAGTATGGAACCCGAACGTTATATTACCTGATAGGAGCTGTACTGGCTAAGTAATTCTTTCCCACATTTGTACCCTGATTCTTTCGTGTTGAAAAATACTAGTTATTTTCATTTTTAATTATCTATCAGCATGTGTAGTATATTGAGCTTGGGTCGTATTTAATTGCATGTACTTTATTACGTCATATGCACATGCGTAGTCAGAACGCCGCCAATACTGTAATAAACCAGTTGTGTTGTTTATACCGAACTTGTATTTTTTAGCCTGTTACGGCCTTCACTGCACCCAATAACCCAACAATTTGGCGACGAGGAGTAACTTTGACGTACAGAAAAAACGTCAAAACTAGTGAAGTGGATACAAATTGTTTTGAGTCTGTTTTGAAGACAAAACAAATCAGCCTCATAATGGACAGCAACGATGCTTTGAAACCGTTTAACCCAATTCCGCCCGAGACAGCTACAGTGCGCTGGGAAAGGTGGGTAGCAAGATTCGATAATTATCTTGTAGCCAAGAATATCACACAGGATGCGCGGAAAAGAGCTTTCCTACTTCACCTGGCTGGGAAAGAAGTTTTTGAAATTCACCTCGGATTGGAGCAGGCGGAAGACGAAACGTACGCACAGTTGAAGACAAAACCGAGTGAGTACTTCGCGCCAAAACGAAATGTAGAGTATGAAGTATTTGTGTTTCGCCAGGCAAGTCAGTTACCACCAGAAACACTTGATAAATTTGCTGCTAGAATACGACAGCTAGCCAAGAACTGTGAATTCCTGAAAAAGAGAAAGAAGAGAGCTGAATTTTTCCCTTAATGATTTATTAAAATACAGTCGTTCACTAGAAGCCACTACAGCTCATGTACATAGTATGTCTACAGTCAATACAGGGGCTGAAGCACATAGCAATGTACCCACAGTACACAGAACGACCCATTACAAACCAAAGAAATTACACAAGCCTAAGGGGGGGGGGTCGTAATGGTGATAAGAAACAGTCATGCTGGGGTTGTGGTGGTAAATGGCCTCATGACAAAAACCAGGGGAAAAGAATGCATAGAATGTCATAAGCAGAATCAGTTTGCTAAATATTGCAAGTCACAAAGGGGAACAGAACATAATTTTATTTCTACTGAACCAACCACAGTCTACTCATATGGGCAGGAAACATATAACATAAAACCGCATCAAGCATTTCCAACACACAGACATATATATATATATATATATATATATATATATAGACATACCATTCAACTGAATGGGGTACAACCATGGAAAATTGATACAAGTGCAGCTGTAAGTTTGATTAGTGAGCAGCAGTTTATGATACTGAAAGTTGATCAGCAAGCATTACAACTACACACTGAGGGACTACCCAGATTGAGAATATATGCAGGAAATTGCATTAACCCCTTAGGTCAGGCAGAACTGGAGGCACGTGAAGCAGATACCATACATAAATTAAAAGTATTGGTTGTACCAGGTAATGGTCCAAACTTGATAGGCAGAGACTAGTTAGAAATAATATAACTAGACTGGCTGCACGTTTTTTATTTTGATGGAAGGTCATGGATTAGTAAACATCCAAAATTGTTCGATCCAGGATTGGGAACCCTGAAAGACACTACCATCAAGCTGCATGTTAATCCTGAGATGATACCAAAATATATGAAAGCACGTACTGTACGATTTGCCCTCCGAGATAAAGTAGATAGAGAGATTGATCACTTAGAAAAGGAAGGAGTCATTAGAGCTGTATTGTACTCAGATTGGGCTTCACCAATTGTACCTGTCCTTAAAGCGACAGGTGATGTTCGCATATGTGGTGACTACAAACAAACTTTAAACAAAACCTTATGTGTTGACAGATACCCAATACCCAATGTTGCAGATTTGTATTCTTCACTAAGTTAGATTTGAGTCAAGCTTATCAGCAATTACTATTGGATGAGGAGTCACAGAACTTGACAGCCATCAATACTAACAAAGGTATATATACATACACACGTTTACCCTACGGTATATCAGCAGCACCAGGAATTTTCCAGAGAACCATGGAACAGACAATCCAAGGTATACCAATGACAGCAGTTTATGTCGATGATATACTGATTTCTGGACTTACCGAAAAAGAGCATGAGGAGAATTTAGATAAAGTTTTGGGTCGCTTAGACAAAGCTGGACTTAAACTAAAATAAGACAAGTGTGTGTTTAAGAAATAATCAGTCACTTACCTAGGACATTGTATTGATGCTACTGGTATCCGTCCTACAGAAGAAAAGGTGGCAGCCATACAGAAAGCTCCAGCGCATCAGAACAGAGAAGAGCTTAACAGTTATTTAGGTCTCTTAAATTACTATCATAGGTTCTTGAAGAATTTTAGCACTGTTTTGTATCAACTTGGACATGAGAACACCAAGTGGCAGTGGGGGAAAAGAAGCATTCAGCAAATCAAAGCAACTATTACAGTCGTCTCAACTGTTAGTACACTATGATAGTGGTTTGAAACTAATCTTGGATTGTGATGCTTCTCCATATGGCATTGTAGCGGTACTTTCCCCTAGAATACCAAGTGGAATGGAACAGCCCACAGCTTTTGCCTCTCGCACACTAGCATTAGTGATATGCCCAGATAGAACGAGAAGGACTAGCAATTGTGTTTGGTGTTACCGAATTTCATAAGTACCTTTATGGGCGTGAATTTAGCATCAAAACAGACCATAAGCTATTGCTTTGTCTATTAAAGGAAGATACACCTATATCACAGTTGGCAAGTGCCATAATTCAGCGATTGACACTTACACTAGCCAATTATCAATACAAGTTAGAGTATAAACCAGGAGCTAATATGGGAAATGCAGATGAATTAAGTCGCTTACCCATAAATGAAGTACCAGGCAGTGTACCTGTCCCTGAAGAGGTGGTTCTTACATTATCAACACTAGATGGATCACCAGTAACGGCTGAGCTTGTAGCAAACTGAACAGCAAGAGATCCAGTATTATCACACATCTTAAAGCGGCCTGAGAAGGTTGAGGAACAACTACGACCGTATTTCAGACGCAAACAAGAACTCTCAGTTCAGCAAGTATGTATTTTTGGGGGTTGTGGGTAGTAATTCCAGCTCGGGCTCGTGAAACTATCCTAGAGGAACTTCATGAAGGTCATCCTGGTATAGTGCGCATGAAAACTTTGGCCCGGAATTACCTGAAATTGATGCCAGTTCGCAGTTGTACTGCATGCCAGGATTCTACGAAATTTCCAACTAAAGCCGTGGTTCCGACAGCACATAGGTTTTGCAGGTCCATATGAAGGTAAAATGATATTAATCATTGTTGATGCTCTGTACAAACAGTCAAGGGTGGTCTCAGAAAGACATCAGGATGTTTAGAGTCCAGATTGTATCG
Organism: Saccoglossus kowalevskii; assembly: GCF_978046115.1. NCBI lineage: Eukaryota > Metazoa > Hemichordata > Enteropneusta > Harrimaniidae > Saccoglossus > Saccoglossus kowalevskii. Next base: position 8,726,887 of record NC_140650.1, on the reverse strand, counting down.
ATTTTTGGCAAGATACAGAATCACGCCACAGACTACCACAGGATAGATTCCTGCAGCATTACTTATGCATAGACATCCAAGATCAAGACGTGATCTTGTGCAACCATCAATTCAGACACGAGCATAACCAGGAAAAAATGAAAAAGAATTACGACACAAAAACAAGGGATTACACCTACTTTTTGGGGGATTCAGCACTTGCTATGAATTATGCGGGAAAACCAAAATTGATACCGGGAATATTTGAAGAGAAGTGGGGATCACTAACATTTGGTTTGGAAAAGATATCAAAATCAACTTAGAGCTAGATTGCCAACAGAGGAAATTACGCAAAGTGACCAAACTCAGAGTAAACCGATTATGGTACCTGTACCAATGCTGATGCATTCTAGCCATCAGTGCCAGTTCCTAAGGAGGATTCGTCATCATTGAAAATGGAAGAACATTCATCAGAGAATGTATCACCTCCAACTACTAACAAATCTACTACATTGAAAGATGAAATAACAGACCATATACATGAACAATATCCAGAAAATTCTGCTTCGGTACCAGAAGTGCGTAGATCTAGTCGTAGGAGAACATTTCCAGATAAATATGATATGTATGTTTAGTTACATTTTGAATCAGTGCATATGCCAGAATAAAGCCTGCAATAGGATGTGAGCCTAGCGCCACCCACATTACTATTACTAGCTCCCTTTCCCCGTCCAGATATCACACGATAATAGACAGTGCGTTGTCGTAAAATACGAGATAAAAATCGTAATTGCAGCTGACTTTCTGAAAACTCAACCTTTGGTATTTTTTACTCAGTTTACTCAAACTAGTGATTCGTAACGGCGGCAACCATCAATCAGTATTTTTTATAGTTCACCGATTAATATAATATAGTTGTCCCATGTCAGGGAAGCTGGTAAATGTTACTCCCGGCGTATGTACATATATCTGTTAATCAAATCTCTGTACCGTTCCATCAAACTATATTTTACTGTCAGTCCAATAATTCAAAACTATGTGACCTTTTTATTTGGCCCCGGGTTTGTCCCGAAATCGATTTTTCAAGGTGTTATATCATTGTTAATTATCATGAATTATGGCATTTCCGCATTTTTTTGTTATTATTGCCGTAGTTTAAAGTTTACATAGCGCCCACTCAAGTATGAGATGAACCACCACTCGCATTTAATAATTCAAAATAAGGTACTCGAGGTTATTATGCTTAGCACTTGTGAAGGCTCGGTCCTCTGTGTAACTCACTGGAACAAAAGTTAAAACCAAAATCAAAAAAAAGTATTCTATGACTGAAAGAGCAATTTGATAAGCTGCAATACAAAAACAAATTTTAGCGAACATTTGGGAAATAGATCACTATGAAAACCACTGAAGTGTGTTTGAATAAACTGGCCAAACTATTTTCTGTTCACAGCCAATAAACCATAATAAACATCTTTATTTCCGTGTGCACATCTTCCGTTTCTTGTACATTTATTCAACCAAGGAACACGCTCGACTGTGACAACACAAACATTTTGCTGTGCAGTTTCGCAATATACTCCACGCTCCATTTTGACAAGGTGATTATATTTCTGGCCCTTTAGATCTTCAATCAAGTATTGCCTAATTATCCAATGAAACACAACGTGGTCACGTGATGAGAAGTATACAAACAGGTTTAAAATTTATTGTCTATTAGACATATCCAACGGCCAGTCACACTGGTTGCAGAAATTATCGATGGCGCATGTAGTCGTACAATGCTAATCCAACTTTGAAAACTGAATATGCCTTAATATTTACACAATAATATGTATGTGTTATGTTGCTCAGAAGAAGCGTTGATTATACATACAGCCAAATCCATGAAGGCGACCAAACCATTTGACTGATAATTTTTTTTCTCATAATGATATTTAGCCATATGTGTTATATACAAAATATCAAGTTGATCGGTTGAAGCATTTATGGCAAACAAATGCCCAAATCTTTGGTCATTTTTGTGGAAGATTACCAAATTAAAAATAACTAACTCATATAATTTCATATCAGTTGAGATAAGCAACATGGCACATTTCGAAGAAATAGGATAAGTGAGGCACCATCCTGTTTAGAAGAAATTCAATATGGCGGCCATAGTGGTTCTGAAGAAGAAGATTTAGGGGAACAACATGACAACAAATTTACGTGAAGCTAATGTTTTCATTCGTGAATTAGGTAGCCAATATTCCAATAAACTACACACAAAAAATCCAGAATACAGAGAAGAGGTTCAAAATGGATACTTCCGGTTTAAATTCAATCTAAGTCATATTCGAAAGTATCATTTTAAGAATGGTAACGCCATGTGGCAAAGTAGTTGATCATAAGAGTCAATTTACAGCTTAACGTTATTAGCGGATTTTCTATTTTGAGAAACATAACCTCACTTATGGGTTTCACACATCAAGCTTTTCGTTAGAATGAAAATAATAAAGTTATTACGTCATTACAATGTGACAGACGTGTGGCCGTATTGCACATTATACATGGTGTAATACACGGTGTACAGTATTTTATATTTATAGAATAACCGGTGTGTCAGTTACATGGAGTAACATACACGAGACACAAATGTACCCGGGGCAATAAACATCAAAGCAAATATACAATTGCCCCGTAACATGTATATTATACACGCCTCGTGCTCGTTCACGTGAGCGCATGGATCCCAGACTCATTGCTAGTTTTATTTTTCTGGTTCAAATAATGTTCTTCAAAGAGTCATGTTTGTTTAAGAATAATATTCATGATGGATATTGATGAACAACAAATTTAGAAGTTATTTGAGGGGCTATCGCGACGTCTGATTTACGTTAAGGTCTCGGTATTTCGAAGAAGAAACATAATTTTATATCTATATCAGTGGCGGTAGCACCGGGGTGGGGGTGTGGGGTGCGCGACCCATTACGCCCTTGCAAAATGCCGCCGCCTCTGTATGCTGGGCACGAATACGGGTGATTCTATATACATTTATGCTTTTGATATCAAAACATTTTAATTGTAGTTCAGATCAGCCATTCTTATATGTTTCTGACAGGCCAAACATTTTAAAAGATACGTTTAAGTAATTACAATAATATTCATTTAATGACCATTTCGTACTCGGCTTTGTTTATGTCAGGGTTTGAGAATGTCATTTTGTACATGCCAAATTATCGTAAAATTGATTGAAAATCGTTATACCATATCACGAATGTAAATACTAAATTATATATGTTACGGAAAATGTACACTAAGATTCCCCTATTGACATTCAAGGTCGTATTTAGGTCAAATAATGACAATAAGTGATTATATATACCACGAAATATGAGTTATCATACTTTATATATTAAATATTCATAGTCACTGTTATGTTTCTAATATATGTATTAATTTGGAAATCTAGTGATTGAACCCATAATGCATACCACACTGTAACTGATGATATCTCTGAAGCTGAAGATTATCATACATCATTATCCGGAGAAGACATTAATAAGATCTAGAGTTTAGAGTTTAAGTCGTTTGCAATGTTTACCAACAGAGCAATTGAAATAGAGTCAACCAGCTCAATGAGTATGTTGTATCAAGGTGGTAACATTCTTTTTGCATGATCAACTCCGATTGTCAAAACATCGAAGAAATCATGATTATAAGGAATTACTATTACAAGACATACGCTAACGGCATCGTCATTTAACGGCTGTTGATAGTTTTTAAATCGGCAAAACTACTACCCTTCCTAGGGATATTTGTTCGAAATAAACCTTCAGCCGTCGTTGTAAGGTAAGGTATTTTTTGCACCTTGCGAGTAATTGTTTTATTCATTCGACACATTTTCATATGACGATACTGATGATGACGTTTAACGTGTCCTGTGTCACGTTTTGTGTGGAATATTAGATATTCATCACTGTGATTAATATGCAACATGGTACATTAATTGTAATAGTACGAATTTATTTAGTTGGCCAGTTTAATTCAGGATGGTCCAACATAGTGCACTTCATCTCAAGTCACTTTGTACCACAGGTCCACTTCATGTCAAGTCACTTTATACCAAAGGTCCACTTCATTCCAAGTCACTTTGTACCACAGGTCCAGTTCGTCCCAAGTCACTTCGTACCACAGGTCCACTTCATCCCAAGTCACTTTGTACCACAGGTCCAGTTCGTCCCAAGTCACTTCGTACCACAGGTCCACTTCGTGCCAAGTCACTTTGTACCACAGGTTCACTTTGTCCCAAGTCATTTCGTACCACAGGTTCACTTTGTCCCAAGTCACTTTGTACCACAGGTCCACTTTGTCCCAAGTCACTTCGTACCACAGGTTCACTTCGTCCCGAGTCACTTTATACCACAGGTCCACTTAGTCCCAAGTCACTTTGTACCACAGGTTCACTTCGTCCCAAGTCACTTCATACCACAGGTCCACTTTGTCCCAAGTCACTTAGTACCACAGGTCCACTTCGTTCAGTCACTTCATACCACAGGTCCACTTCGTTCCACGCCACTTCGTACCACAGGTCCACTTCATTCCAAGTCACTTCGTACTACAGGTCCACTTCGTTCAAGTCACTTCGTACCACAGGTCCACTTCGTTCCAAGTCACTTCGTACCACAAGTCCACTTCTTTCCAAGTCACTTCGTACCACAGGTCCACTTTGTCCCAAGTCACTTCGTACCACAGGTTCACTTCGTCCCGAGTCACTTTATACCACAGGTCCACTTCGTCCCACGCCACTTCGTACCACAGGTCCACTTCATTCCAAGTCACTTCGTACTACAGGTCCACTTCGTTCAAGTCACTTCGTACCACAGGTCCACTTCGTTCCAAGTCACTTCGTACCACAAGTCCACTTCTTTCCAAGTCACTTCGTACCACAGGTCCACTTTGTCCCAAGTCACTTCGTACCACAGGTTCACTTCGTCCCGAGTCACTTTATACCACAGGTCCACTTCGTCCCAAGTCACTTCATACCACAGGTCCACTTCATTCCAAGTCACTTTATACCACAAGTCCACTTCGTCCCAAGTCACTTCATACTACAGGTTCACTTTGGCCCAATTCACTTTATACCACAGGCTCACGTCGTTCCAAGTCACTTTATACCACAGTTCCTCTTCTTCTCAAGTCACTTTATACCACAGGTCCACTTCGTCCCAAGTCACTTTATACCACTGGTCCACTTCGTCCCAAGTCACTTCATACCACAGGTCCAGTACATCCGAAGTCACTTTATACCACAGGTCCACTTCATCCCAACTCACTATATACCACAGGTCCACTTCGTCCCAAGTCACTTCATACCACAGGTCCACTTAATATCAAGTCACTTTGTACCACAGGTCCACTTCATCTCAAGTCACTTTGTACCACAGGTCCACTTCATCCCAAGTCGCTTTATATCACAGGTCCACTACGTCCCAATTCACTTTAAACCAAAGGTCCACTTCGTCCCAAGTCACTTTATACCACAGGTCCACTTTGTCCCAAGTCACTTTGTACCACAGGTCCACTTTGTTCAAGTCACTTCGTACCACAGGTCCACTTCGTTCAAGTCACTTTGTACCACAGGTCCACTTCGTCCCAAGTCACTTCGTACCACAGGTCCACTTCGTTCCAAGTCACTTCGTACTACAGGTCCACTTCGTTCAAGTCATTTTATACCACATGTCCACTTCGTCCCAAGTCACTTCATACCACAGGTCCACTTCGTCCCAAGTCACTTTATACCACAGGTCCACTTCATCCCAAGTCACTTTATACCACAGTTCTACTTCGTCCTAAATCACTTCTTACAACAGCCGCAACACGGACATTATTTACTTTGTACTGTTTTTGATGAATAGAGATGTTGTTTGTTTGAAATACCAAAGCGTTAAAGACATCATGCACTATTTCATTCATTGATCATGGCCATGTCAATGACATGAATAAATGAAAGTAGAAACGTGGATAAGCCTTGTATGTACACCATATGTTTGCAATGTTCTGTGACCTACAATTACAATTGTCGATATATAAACAAATGGATTATGGTTTGTCGTTAATGAACTCTGAAAAAGCCATTTCAAGTAATTGTAGAAAAACACAGAAACTATACAACATTTTGTATCACAATTTTGGCGCGAAATATTTGCAGCGCACATCATATGTATATGATCGATGGATATTGTTATAACTGCACAACTACCGCTGTGTTTTCAATCATTAGTACGTGTCGTAATACGTCGTCTCGTATTTAATCAGTTTGTCGTTTTGAGATCGAAAAGGCTATGTCATTTTGAGGAAATTAATGAGAATAATGATGTTAATTCAAATAACATTGTATCAGTTTCATCGGTGGTTTTGGAACGTACGTCAGTGTACTTTACTGAAACTAAGACCAATAGTTAGTTTATGTTTTATATTTGTTTAATATATGGTGGGTGCCATATGTGGAGCTGAATGTGCTCAGTCAAAATACCTGAAATACGCTTCATGATGTCTATAGAGTCCATATACCGTTCTCTTACCGATTTCACTATGTAGTTTAGGGTACATGTTAGTTGTTTTTGTAGTTTTTTCTGTGTGTCAGTCTTGTTGTGTATTTGGACTTTTGTATAAAGCTCTACGATTGGCTCTGTTGTCTCCACTTTAATATCATGATAGTGGCATTCAACAAGCCAGACAAATGGAGCTAGTTTAATTATGGTTTTCTGTTTCAGCCATTATGAAGTTCCAATTCTTGACGCAACCTCTGTTCACCATGACCCTTTCAGACAGTATATATTTAATTTCAATTGTACCAAATTCGATGATATAGTTATATATGTTTATAGTTTACATATACTTTGACCATGGTTAACGTGCTGATGTAGTTAAGGCACGACACGATCACTATTGCAAAATATTAATTGATTTGTGTCACGACTGACGATTGAAACATGTTAGTGTACTTGATACAAGAGTGGATATTTAAACGTGACTACAACACTGATAACATCACAATTGTTTGCTGATAGGGAACAACACGCTTGTACTGGCATTCAGGTTCGAATGAGATGTAATTAGGCAAAATAAGTAGTTCAAATTATTATTGCCTCCATGCTTGACTTGGTAAGCTGACTTTGACCGCAGTATCATAAAGATAACATGGATATGAAAATACACTTGCTTGCTTGCTTGTTCATTTCCTGTTCAACGAAATGCAATGTCGCGGAGATGGTTATCAAAAGGATCAATGACGTCACCATCAGTGATCCGTGAATGGATTTATTCACCTTTGGTGTCAAAACTAACTATGTATTTCATTTAATGACGTGTTTCCGGTTTTACTTAGTGCTATAATTACTTAAGGAAATTCACGTCTTGTATCAAGTGGCTGCTCGTTGCTCAAAAACGTTGTTAAGTTCTATCAAGGCATTTTATTAGTATATACTATTCACTCGTGTTTTTGGCTTGAAGTGGGATATGGTGTGCGTGATTGCTTCATAATGTAGGTCAACAGATAGGTCGGTCACTTTTTTGGATTATTTTAGGTACATCGCTATGTATGTTAACCTAGTTTCAGATTCTGTGCACGATCGTGATATATGGCGTTGTTTTCTTGAAGGTCGGGATTCGTGAACACAAATCTAGATTCCTAGATATATATATGTAACCTAGATATATATCGAACATTAAACTGTGGTAAATAAAAAATAGGTGTTGTCCTTCATTTGATGACAATTCTAAGAACACAGTGTATTGTAATTACGAAGCGTAAACATCCGGTTCATGTGAGTGTACGTCCACTTGAAAATTGTATAATGTACAAACAAAAGTAAACCTTCCCCCAAATCAAGGTGACTATAATGGATCCTTCAACTTGCCTGGGAATGGATCTACAATTTCTACATTCTTTGTTTTAATAACCCCCGGACTACCTAAAAGCGTTGCTATTTCTCCAAAAAATCACTTCATCATACTTCACTTAACCATAATATAAAAAAAAACAATGAAAAAATACTTTCTTTTGGAGGGGTTACATTTACGCATTATAGTTGCCTAGAAAAGATTTATTAAGTGTAGGCTATTTATAATGTTCTAGGGGAGTACCGAGTGTGTTTACATATACAACCTGTCAGCCTAATGACAACATCTCCAACCTCACCCTACATAGTTCAACCACACAATGGCGTCGGTTTCACTTAATAAATCATGAGTTTAGCAGTTATTGTACCTTCAATGTGTCCTTGCTATCCCACAGTAGTTCATCAGGGTCGTTCCCCAATTGTTCAAAAAAAAAAAAAAAAAAAAACACACACAAAAAACACATTCATATTACACGGCTTGGTTGTATTGTTATTTCTATTGCCTTGAAGTGAAAGGACTGCGTCACTGACGATACAGTCAGGGTATATCGACCTTCAGTACGATAAATGATGAATCATAGCTGGTTATGCCCGACACGTTATTTCATACCATTTGATTCTGACGCACACGCTTTCCACCGTCAAAGGTGTAGTCTAGATATCCAATTTAAATTTCCGGTTGCGATTGCGACGATTTTGATGTTTTTCATACACGACTCATTATGTATGTGACATTACAACTGCAACTCTTATAAACCAAAACGGATATGACACATATGTTCTCGTTCATTGATTGTAATGTTGAATACAATTGAATTAATAATATTTTGTTGAGAATACGAGATCCACGTGACCCAAATAGTGCTCCAGTCATCATGTCTACAGTTCCTCTGCAACCATGGTAATTAACGGGGCCTGTCACAAGAACTCAAAATATCTACATTTAGCTCCAAATAAGGATCAAACACATTTTTAGGTCATTTTATGCATAAAAAACAGTTTTGGAGGAAACAGTTTTTACGAAATCTGACCCAGTGAATAGGTATTCTTTCCTAAAAAAGTTGACCTATATTTTGAGGAATTTTCAAAGGAACGTAATCCGAAGGAACACGTATATCTTTCTCATCTGAGAATGCCCTGGGCATTTATCAAAGTGTACTTTTAGTTTTTCCTTGCTCCAATGTACGCTTGTCATAATCTCATGAGAATGTGCGGAGAATAACATCACAAATGTAGTAATAGTGCTGTTCTGTCTTTGCAACTATAAATATATTGATGGCTGCATAAATATAATTTTTTTAATTGCAGGTAAAGTGTGTGCAAGTAGAAATGACGTGTAAGTGATGTCGAATGAAAATAGACATCTGCCTTGTTAACTTCACTATGTACATATCATTAGATTATTCAATGTCATATAACATTATCAGACATTTATATATTTTTAATAATAATAATAATAATAATAATAATAATAATAATAATAATAATAATAATAACAATTATTGTACTATCTGTAATACCAACACTATCTGTAATACCAAGCCTATTTGTAATACCAACACTATCTGTAATACCAAGCCTATTTGTAATACCAACTCTATCTGTAATACCAACCCTATCTGTAATACCAACACTATCTGTAATACCAAGCCTATTTGTAATAACGATCAACCCCATTTCTAATACCGATCAACCATATTTATAATACCAAGCCTATTCGCAATGACGATAAACTCTGAATTTAGTAACCGTTTTGCAAAGAAGCAGTATTAGAAATTACATTGCTTTCGAGAACCAAAAAAAGCAGATTGCCTATCTGTGCTTAATAACCGAGCTTATTACGTGCAGAGAACATGAAACCCGTCCACGCGATCCGCGCGCACGCAGAACGTGTTTACTATAATTTGACATAGTATTACCTTGCCGTTTATTCGGTGTAATTTGCTTACTTTACTTTCTATGTCAACAGCAACCATGAGTTTAAATTATTTCTCAGTACATATACACAATAACATCTGCGTATCCAACGGTTAGTTCAATGTAGATCCAAACTATTGCAATCAACGTTTATTGATGACATGATCATCAATCAACAATTCCCTTGAATACACTAAGAAACATGATTCATCAATTCTTCTAAAAAAAAACGAGTGTTGATATTTACAATATTTTGAGTATTACTCACAATGTAAGAATATGAGCGACGAATATAATTAAACATCCCTCGAATGCACTACATTGCATACAATATACTTAATCTGTATGTGTGGTAATATTATCCTGTTTTTCAGTCGAGATTAATCAGTACTATGTTACTCTGCGTTAATTTTCCATTCGGCGATTAATGGTTGCTGATGCGTTATTAGAACTACTATCAACGTTATCTGATTCACGAAATCAGCAACGTATCAGTAATAAGCAAGTCGTCAAGGAAACGATTTGTTTCAAAGTGACACGATATAGCCGGAGTTGTTAGAAAACCAACGCAAAGTGGATTTGCGATATGGGTGTCATACGAATAATGGTCGATTACTGAAAAACTTCATACAGCTTTAGAGTAAACTGTGTGTTTACAGATTATACTTCGCGAAGTATTCCCAAAGGACATTCAGTGAACGATAACTTCAAGTGTAATTTCTCCCGAAACGTTCATTGCACGTAGAGCGATCGTTCTGCTGTAACTATTCTACAAACGGAAGAAGACTTGTAGCTAGGTAATTTGGTATTGTAAGTGTGCGTCGGTTCAAGTCACGTATGCAGCGCAAAGTACTGCCGATTAAAGAATAACACAATAAGACTTCTAATTTGTAAAATTTTTAATATATGTGTTACTGTTGATTGCGATCTATGTTAATATCATTTGAATTAATCTCCGTCAGCGTAATTGTACACTTCGATTAATATCACAATTTTGTAATTTAATATCACATCACACTCGCCATTCACCATGCACTGTGGTTCGTGTTTGCGAAGACATGACAGGTTCAAAATACCTACCGAGGATTTTTTCCCGACATGTCCCTGTAAATAATTATAAAACACCTAACAGTCGATTTGTTCAAACACTGAAAGCACGTCATTCTATGTATATTTGGGATTATTGTCAAACGAGTTACGTATTCCCTTAGGTAACGTTAAACAAATTGTAGCAGCCGATTCATTAAGAACTTACAACGATGCTGAATGAATGAAAGCAATGTGACAATGTCTGGTCCATTTCATTGATTGGCTTAAGCCTGTACCTTATAATTGAGTTTCGGGTGCTATATTCCTGACATATCAATATTCTAGTGACGTGTAGCTCGCCATTCATCTTATATCAGTCTTATAGACAGGACAAGTGCCTAAACAATCTAACCAAGTGCCTAATCAAACTGTTTGAAGTTGAAATTGTTGCTTACGGATCAATTTAAGACTAAGCATCATTTTTAAAAATAGAGGGATGCACCGTGGCAGACGATATCAATGGTATACTATTTCAATAAACCAACAATATATATATACATACCAGATATATATAGCTTGCCACGACCTCACGTTTGATATATGATATTTCTGAATATGCTGATATCAGCATTTCATTCTACAACGTCATCAACAATATGATTATTGATTTTTTTTTACATTTTTAGATTTTTAAAATATAATTGAACATACATTTATTAGATTTCCATGATATTTGGTACATATATGCAAAACGATTTTCATTACTCCTGACTAAGCTGGGCTTTTGCCTAATTAGTTTATTCTGCGTATATTTCAAGGACGTTTTAATTCATTTAATTTCTATATTGCATGTTTTAATTATTGTATTGAAGTTTGGTTTCGCTTGCTAAAGTTACTTAATTAATTATTTTTGTTTTACTGAAATATAACAGAACAGAAAGGGGTGCATCCCGGAAGGGTCTTCAAGATGGATTTTAAGGGAGTATTCTAGTTAGAATGGTAGATAATTAATAAAAATTACAAAATAACAAAAGGCCTAATATAGAACCTTGGGGACACCTAGAGATATGGGAGATTCGTCTGAAAGCTGTCTCTGAAAATAAACACATTGGCTGCGTCAGATAAAACTCCAATACCACGACAGTTTAGATAAGAAAATATTGTAATCCACCATATCAAAAACTTAAGTAACTAAGTAAGTGCATTCAATAGACAGTTGTAAATGTCTTCAAAAGATTTGTTGCATAATTTGACGGGGTACAATGTAGCAATTAATAATACGCAAATACGTTTGAAAAACAAACTTTGAGTTTTCCAAATGAAATTGTATTCGGATTCGAGAAACATATTTGGTTTCATCACAAACATATACTGTCGGGCTTATTTTAATGGTGAGCAGGAAATGTTTTGGATCTACATGTTTTGTCATAAATTGTTCCAACTTGTCATCAAATGTAAAGTGTACATTCCTATTTACAAATATTGAATCAAATGGAAGATCATTGGTAATTCAAAACATACACAGAAAAAAAAATCATACTGGGTTGTCCGTCGATAAAACCACACTGTAAATCTATGTGTTTTAAACTATGACACATTTTTGTACTCGCTTTAAAATCACTTGTTAGTGATTTATAATTAAACACATTGTTTTTCTCAAAATCGCAAATGAGTTATTTTACAACACTACTGTTTTAAAATAATTTTTTTTACTGTGTTGTGATAAAACATTTAAAGTGTTTATAAGCTTGTCCCCACTTTAAAAACACTTAAAGTGTTTATAATCTGCATAATTGCGAGAAGTGTATATCATGAAAACACCTTTAGCGGAATATTTCAGGGATGTTTTTACCCATAACACATTAAAAACACTTTTTAAAAGTGTTTCTACCAGAAACATGTATATGAACGTGTTTTTACTGGTCACACATTTCTAAAGTGTTTCCACCAGGAACATGTATTAAACGTGTTTATTATCACAACACTTTTTGAAAGTGTTTTACTAGACACACATTTTGTAAAGTGTTTCCACCAGGAACATGTATAAAAGTGCTTATTATAACAACACTTTTAAAAGTGCTTTTACTAGACACATATTTTGTAATGTGTTTATAATCACGACACATAGAAAAATGTCTCAACCGAAGACATGTTTTAATAAAGTGATTTCACATACACACATTGAAAAGAGTTTCCACCAGAAATATTTATTGAAAAAGTGTTTATCGTCTCAACACTTTGAATAGTAAAACACAATATTGACAAGTGTTCGTAACAGAGACACATTTTAAAATGTATTTACACTAATAACATGATGAAAAAATCATTAAAATTATTATTTCTGAAAACAAAATATACCAAATGATGCGTTTCATGTTGGGGCACTTTGCAGTATTGTACAGTAATCATAAACGATAAACAAATCACATAATCAACATTAATAAAGTAAGTTATACAGACATGTATTATTGTTGTAAAAGATATTATCAATCGCGTGAGTAAGTGTGTTTACTTGTACTGAAATTCAAACCTTTCGTGAAACTGTAGATACAATACCCAATATTTGCGAAAATTTACATTTCAAAACATGAGCAGTTAACTGAAACGAACAATAACATCTTTGAACCTTTTCAGTAGTAACCCATATTAACAGGACAAAATTAATTCCCAACATTAGGAGTTTCATCTTGTTCGCTCCGATCGCTTCTCTTAAAATCTTAAAAGTATAATACTATCAAAATGCAGTGAGTAATGTTCAAATAATTATCATTATTGTTTCAAACAATGCGATATACGATGAAAATATTATTGTTGTTATAAACTAACGCTCATGTAATGAGAAGACGAAAATATTCTGCTACATTTCTATGATTTTATTTGGTAACTCATATCTTGATCTGCGGGGTGTTGGCATGGACGTAATGTGGTATGAAATTCTCTGGCCCTGTAAATTCATGAACTTGAGTTTAATCAGTTATACCGAACATAAGAAATTAATTGAGGCCGCTGCAAATATAAATGTAGTACACAACTGCCGACGCTGGCTCTATCAATTACAATATCATTATACCTTCAGTTTATTTTTTGGATAACTAGCGGTTACCTTCTTTCATCAGAAAATCAAAAAAAGACTTCATTCGGTTCAAGTTGTTATTGCTTCTTCAACGAATACGCCACCTGTCCACGTATACTCCCGATAGTATCATTCAATCATGAATGGACGTGCGAACGACACAAGTTACTATTACTTGAACACGCAACATACATTAATGTCAACCGTCGTTTACGAAAGGTATCTCAAAATATTTGCAAAGAAGTAGCAAACTTATTTATTGTTCAATATTTGTTTTCATGTTGTATTGCTTTAATTACATTTCTAAATAACAATTGAATGGTTATGTATTAGGCGACAATTTCACAGGTGCGTGGTAATTCACCATATTGGAATTCAACACCGAGGCTCCACCAATAGAATAAGAGCTATAAAGAAATGGAATCTAATGATTAGGTCACAGTGAATAATTGCCTGTTTAGCGCACCGTCGGCCAGCTTACTAACTCGAACATTGATAACAACACCGTGCATGTTTAATTCTATCGGTTATTAAACTTGTGGCAGGTACATGGTATGCACACTCGCAAAATACTAAAATCGGTAAATTTATCGCTACATGCACAGTATGACTTGTTGCCAATTTTTTCCCCAATAAATATGCTGCATAAAGTCGATAATAAGTATTGTGTCTATTATAGATGCATACCGTGTCCTGTATGTAATCGCGTGTTTTAGGTTGAATCATTGCATGTTTGTTTGTTTTCTGAAGTGCCTCAAAATAAAACAGTTTCAAAGAAAGTGCTTTAGTTACTCTTATGACTGTTTGTACATGTCATATATGTAAACACTTATAAAACATGCATAGTCGTGTGTTTTACCTTGAAACATTACATGTGTGTTTGTTGTAGAAAGCGCTCCATGATAAAACAATGTAACAATTTGGAAGAAAAGTATTTTATTGTTTTACTCTCATGAACACAAATGTGTATTATACATTAACACTCTGAAAACATTTATAGTTTGGTGTTTTGGGTTGAAACATCGTTTGTGATTTTGCTTTCTGAAGTGGTTCAAATTGAGCACGTGTCTCGATTTCCAGTTGTACTTAGGTTGGTAAGACCATATTTGTGTGTGACATAAAATTATTTTCTGGAGATAATGTCATGACCCATCGCATCATTACGTCACTTTCGGTGATTGTCTAGTTGACATATATACCGTAATGTTTACTCAGACTTTTCACTCAGTTTTGCATAAAAGTGGATGCATTAGTCCTTAAATGTTCTATCAATAAACACTTTAATTACACATTTATGTCACCGTAAAACACCTAGTGTTTTATTTCGGAAAAGTGTATTTTTGTGTGTTTACAATGTGTTTAATTTTCATCAAAAAGTGTTTTAATAACTTCCTAAAACACTTTTCTAAAAATACTAAAACACCACTGTTTTAATAGAAAATACAAGTGTTTTATTATATAATATACATGTTTTTAATTACAACAGTGTGTTTTCAATTAAAACGGTGTGTTTTAATGAAAAAACATGAAAGTGCTTCCGAGATTTACATTGCAGTTGTTGTGTTTTATAAGTTTTCTTTCTTTCCTTCTTGAATAAATAAATGAATGAATGAATGAACAAACGCATGAATGAACGAACGAATGAATGAATGGATGAATGAACACATGCAGCATATATGCACACTATTGTACTAAATATTTTTACTTTAATGCTAATTATTCTAAAGAAAGTACCAAGTTTATTTAAAAAAAAACTGATGAGTGTTTTTTATATCAGTGAAATTGGTAAATGTTCACATAACATTAAAAATCGTGTTGCTGATGTCGTAGCCAAAAATGCTGATATCAGCAAATTAAAACATGTCATATATAAACGAAAAGTCGTGACATGCTGTATCTAAATATAAACTGCCATGTCGTGCTTGTATATAGGTGACAAGTTCCAATCAGCCACGCGAAGTGAATATATAAAAATATCTGGTTTTAATTCCATCGCACTGAGCAGTAAGGTCACAATTTTAACAAGTTTAGTTAGGTTCTTGTTTAGATGGTTACGACATTTTCCCTGTCTATAATTGTAAGCCATATTATGTAATGTCCAAATCAATGTTTCAATACAATCTTCTAGTGGCCTACGTCATCATGACCACAATTTTTGTTCATTTTTGAATGCAGCTAGCTGTGTAAAACTACAACATTATTTTATAAATAGAACAAATGCACTTGCTATGTCGATCTTTTATTTGAAATACCATAGTATATTACTAGAGTTCATATACTGTGCATAGAACAGAGTCGAAAATATGTCGTTTTGCACACACACATATAGGCGTGCAACTTAAACATGCCCTCGTTATGAGATAAAATTTTCCCTAACAGAATATCATGAAACTGACATGTTTGTATAATGATGACCATGACGACCACTGGTGATGTGTTTGCATCCACATCTCGCTACATTCAAGAAAGTTGGTTTCCTGGAAAAAGATTATACAGGAATATGTAACTCGCATTATATGTTAAAATTGCACTCGTGAACAAGCGTTAATGCCGAGAATACTTCGCATGATATAATTCTCATTCTCTCAAATGTTGCAGAATTTAGATCTAGTCTCAAAATTGCTGACGATTTGCCGTTGATTTGTGCTTACTTTATAACTATAAAGACTAACATTCCACTCAGTTTTGCATTTTCACAAAAACATTTATAAACTATCGCCCTATCATTCTACTCACATAACTATTGCGCTGAACACTTATCCAACAATTGACGTGCAAATAAATGAATAAATCACATTCAATCAAATTTTGCTTTTCACCACCATATGCTCAAGTAAAGAAAGATGATTTCAAGCTTACTACAAAAAAGCTTTTACCGATCCATGCATTGTGAATTTAACCCCACGACAAACTATCCAGGGATCTGCGTCTGGCGTCCGTGGATTCCATGATAGATTGCTCACGGTGCTTTGTGCATAGTCCAGGTTCCTGTCGCCAGTTTGATGGATGATACTAAATGCATAAAACATGGAAATTGTGCATATCATTTCCGTGGTTATCATTTGCTGAATCAGTAGGTCGCACATATGTTTTAATATGTATGTACGCAAGCAGGGAAAAATATGACATATTATTTATATTTATACACGCGATCGGTGAATGTCATCAATCACAACAATCATTTTAATAAGAATAAAAATCTTATCTTGGAAAACCAAAAAAGTAGTTTTTTTCAGTCAGACGGATTTCTGTTGTTTTGAAAACAGACTTGGACTTTAACGTTCTACCAAGCGCGACGTTTGGTAATACTGAAAATGGTCAGGATTGTTTTCTGACATTACTCAACCATAAGCATCTCTTTTCAATTTATGAAAAAAAAGCTTCCTGGACACAAATTTATACTACACCCGTTGAAAGTTTCGGACAATCTGCCGTGCGGGATATATAATTTAGATTTAGATATTTGCATATAAAATTGTAATCACACCACAGGAGCGTGGTTAATATATTGGAATTCACTGAATAATTTATAGCATTTAAGACAACATAAACTAAATTTACGAGCAGTCCAATTGTTGATAATGCCGTCGGAAAATTGATTATCAAATTGATTTTGAGAATGTTGCATCAATCAGAAATATTGCATATAAATTCTTAAATTATAAAACATTTAAATTGTTATCAAACAGAACAGACAATCTCTCCGTTACTACATAATGCACTATCCGACGCCAGTGAAAAACACTATGGTCGAAGTAATCAACATATATACGTACAAATACATTAAAACGAAACATATGAATAAAACATTTTGAATGATATATCGCACTATATATTTGTATGTATATTTATATATAACTAATTAACCTGTAGTTATTTTGTGTTTTTGTTGTTTTGTTGTTTTCCCAGAATAACATGGTTATGTATTACTGCATACAGTGGCCACGCTTGTCTGATCACGTGTTCGAATGACGTAATATTATTTGGTGTTATAATATATGCTCGTTTGCTTGTAATTGCAATTACTTTCACGCAGTCTCTGTCTGTCTCTGCATGTGGACAGAATTGTCCCCAAGGATAATCTGAACTGTGTAGAGTTCGCATGCATGTGTGTGTGTAGTAATATGCTATATGTTTTTTGCATTTGGCTGTAGATTCAGCATGTGAATTGAAAACCAGTCACTACTGCAGCGCGATAAAGAGCACGCATACCTTCAGTGGCGAGGCGTTGACGTCACCACAAGTTTCGTATTTATTGTTGTAATATATGTTTCTTCATTTGCCTGTATTTGGATTTCTTCATAAATGCTACACAAATGATTATTAAAAAAAAGGGAAAAGGGAAACTGGTCATTTATAAGAATATTCAATCAACCAATCAATTAAGCTGTTATAATCGAAATTAAAATATATTGAGATGGCAAAGTAGAAAATGACACGAGACAATAACAATCCTATGTATTATATTTTTCTGGCACAAAACAGAAACGAATGAACACATTGATTTGTTAACAAGTCGCCACTAGTACTTCTCTTACAT
The DNA here is from genome assembly GCF_978046115.1 of Saccoglossus kowalevskii. Lineage (NCBI taxonomy): Eukaryota > Metazoa > Hemichordata > Enteropneusta > Harrimaniidae > Saccoglossus > Saccoglossus kowalevskii. The sequence goes on along the minus strand of NC_140650.1, from coordinate 8,708,469 downwards.
TATTGATGCATTTATTTTTATCATAACGTGACGTATTACAGCAAATCTTAGAAGTATTGGGATAACAAGTTAGATAACTCGCTAATTCGCTATTCACTTTAGCTTTGTCTAAAAAAAGATGTAATTAGTTCATTACTCTTCATTCTGTCACCATCAAATGCTAGTAATATCTAGAAAAACAACATTTTAAATAAGCTTCTGAGGTTTTACAAGACTAAAAAGAATGTAAATATTGTTTGCGATGGGCATATATGCTATGTTAAAGTTGTCAGTGAAATTGTTAACTCGCCGCCCAATACTTCTGAGACGTCCTGTAAGAACACAAGCGTTGACACAGGCTGAAATAACAAATAAGATAAAGTCATATTATTTTTTCAAAATACAATGTTTCAACTACTGTGAAAAGTGGATATATGTGATAATAACATACAGCGTTTAATCTCAATACGACAACAGTCACAGCGTTGAAAAATATAAATATGGTAATTGTGTGTTAATCTAAGATCTGAGTGAATCACAACCCATAGTATCAGAGAAACTCAGCTGCATTAATTGAGCACGGTTAGGCGTATTACGATTGATACGGGCACGCTCCAGTCGGCCGCTTCAAGTAGTCAGTGGTTCATTTTTATAACTTAAGTGGTTTTGTATTTTGTCTGGATTTGTCATAATTTTGTTTTAAATATTATTTGAATGGCCAATATATGAATGTATTTCTGAAATTAGTTATTGCTACATTATACCACGGTTTCCTTGACAACCGTTGTTTAAGTTTGTTGGATTGTTATTGCCTTCCATGGCAGTAATATAACATTTAACCATCATGTATCGTGTCCACACTAGCATTTTGCAGCCTGACGTTTTAACATCTGTCCGGCGTAAATGAGCCTAAATAAGACGCAGTTCAAACCCCATGAAAAGTAACAAGCCCTCCTTCACCCCTCTTGTAATGATGTAAACACTGGTATGAACGCAAGATGAAATCTTTACCTTTTTGAACTTTTTATATCTTCAGTGGGAAAATGTAAGTAAAACTGTATGATTGAAAGCGTCGCTTACAAATGAAATTGATAAAATTTGGACAAACTACACAGTTGCTTGCATCTGCAATTATATTCTGTATGTGTGTTATTAGCAAAACAGTGCATAGGAAAATTAATACTTTAATAATTTTGCTGCGACTTTTCACAAATTAGTCCCTATTGGCAAAGAGAAAAAGGAGAAGTTCAAAGTCATTCTTCTGCTTACTGGATGCCTTCGTATAAATGCAATTACGACATTATTAGCCTTTTTTCTGAGCTAGGATCAATTGTGTTAATCCTTATATCTCGAGATGAAAAAATAGCAAATGTTCGAGCAGCAACGACCAGACCGTATTGACGATTGAATTCAATCACTAGTCGTAGATATATATTAAGAGTTCTTCTGTATTATGTAATCTATATAGTAAATCTCTATGACGTAAGTCTCCTGAATTATGCAACATGCTTAATTATGAATGAATGACGATTACTACTTTATCAAATTTGAATGTACAAGTGTCATATGAATGGATAACCTTATAACCCAATGTTCATTGCGGATAATTACGTGACCCTCATTAGCATTATGTAAAATTACACGATATAGAACCAGTTAGTCGAATTGAGTAATTGAACTTGACTTGAATTGAATTGAATTAAACAATAATTCAACTTTCTGTCTGTTACGAGCAGTCACCTCGCCTCAGCAGAAATCATTGATAATTCAAAGCTACTGCTTCCTACTATAAGTCGTAAGTCGTGATGAATGAACTGTCAGTCGCAAAGAGTTGTCGTAATTTCGATGGCCAAGCCAAGCAATTTGGGGAGATCTAATTCCCCAGCAGTGTCATCATTCAAATGTCATAAGCTTCTTGATGTATTCATTTCGAAGTAGTCGGTTATGACTGATAGAATTTCAGTCTAATTCCATCAATACGTCTGTCTGGTTTGGCGTTATCAACGTCTTACAGGCTTTTTGGTTGGTTTCTACTGCGTTTTCTTCTTGAAACCTAAACATATATCCTAAAAAAATAAATGAAATTATAAAACAACTGGCACAATTGACAAATAATTTACTTATAGTAATACAAAACAATTAAATAAAAACATAAATACTGATATGGAAACTAGAAATGAAAGTTTTTCATTATTAATAGTAGTTACAAATATTATTTTCGCGCATTCTAGTGAGTTCATGTAAAATGTGGACTTTTGTTGTAATTAGTCCAGTCTTGCATATGTAATTAACTACATATGCGAAATAATCCATGTTTTTATAACAACTGCCATGACCTGCACTTAAAAATTATGTCATTCATGTGCACTTTCAACTTCAGCATGACGTAGCATGACCGAGAGTTAGTTAGTTAATCTATGCAAACGGTCAAGGGATACTTGGAATATACGTGGTCGTTGTTACGTACGTGGCGTTAAGACGTTAACGTGGCATACACGCATCTATCAAAGTAAGACTCTTATTTATATTATACACAGTACATCAAATATAGAGCTTTTTTGTTATTGAGTTATTACACAATCAGCTAGGATATCAGCGGAGATGTGAATTTACTTATCCAATGACGTCACCAATTACTTTTCCTGTTATAATCTTGTACTAGCGGAATTCAATTTGCAGCACCATCTTCAATGTTCAATTGCTCTAATAAAAACTATCCTCGAAACTGAAATGTGATTACAGATGTGAGATGACGATTTATTTTGGTAAGAACGGGAATGCGAACCGACCAACGATCCGACCATCTTCAGTAGGTAAATTGTATTGATGTTACGTCAATCCTTCGTACAGAGACAGGCCATAACCAGAATAAACATCTCAATCCCGTTATGTTCAGTTTCATGTCTTTACTGAATGTACCTGCGAATAACATAGGAAATTCACTTACAGATTCGTTTAATGACAGTTATATTGAATAAGATTTTACTGGGATCGCTTGGAGAGTTGAACTGAACTGAACTACACTATACAATAGATGAATTATTTGCATCTACCAACACATTCTCACACGACTTACCCTATAACTGAGTTTCCAGCCCAAATGTGGCCAATCATCTTATAAAGTGACTGTTATATTCTATGTCAACGTTGCTTAGAATTCAAACATGTAATGTAATGTAATGTGTTATACTATATTGTATATATTTTATTGTGGAGTAAATAAAAAAGATTAGTAACGCCCACGAAAAACTTATAACTCTGTAGACAGACCAGTCTCACATGTTCTCACTACAATAGCCTACGAGCCCTTGTCAAATCCAGGAACACAAGCTTTCCTTTTTTGAGTCGCATAAGAGTAGAACATTGGGATTTGAATTTGACAATACTCTTCATGAGCCCATATTAATATGTGCAATACTAGCTTGTAGATTTGAAATTCTTACTTTAGTCACAACTTTACACTGTATCTAAGTGATAAAGAATCCCATTGGCCTTGCATCTGTTGATTCTACTACGGTGTATGGACATTTTGACTATAGAGATGATGAACAAGAGATATGTTGGTGGTGCCACTGCAGTTCCAGACTTCACTTCACATTCAACAAAAAAATACGATTATGTGAATGAACTTCATCACAAATGGGGCATTTATATGATTCTATGAGTGTAGCTTGAAACAGAAACCCACTGGTTGTGTAAGCGCCATTGCACGACGTCCCCCGGTTTGGTGATACACAGGGTATATTTGGCAATGCATTCATTTAAGTACAGTTTTGAAAGTGAGACGTAGTACACGTTATGAGTGAATATTAATTATTTGAAAAAAAATTTGAGATGACAAACAACCTTTCATGGATCATGTGAAAAACCCAGCATCCACGAAACGTTTTAATAAACCAGTTTAACTCATTCGAGTCCGAAGTTGTTTGTTATATTTCACATTCCAATAGATTTAAAACTCTGTAATTGTTTCAATATTTATTTCAGATTCATATTCAGTGAGAAAGTGGAGAAGTCTGACATAACATACCATCACTGTCCTCATTTGTTTTATCATCGTCATTTCAGCTGAAGCTACAATTTCATGTAATTAGTAAAATTCAATGCAGTAGACAGAATAATTAGAAAATAATTTCATCACAGATCTTTATTCTGACTTTTATTCTCATTAAATACTTGTTTTTTTCTTTTTTTGTTAACAGTAAGATATTCAATACTTTTTATTAACCATTTTCCCTCAGTCTTTGGGTACGTTGATCATACATGTTTTTGTAGAACAATGGTATATTAATTCTTATGTGAATCTCGTGATTCTTTAAAAAGTGGCAATAATTTGTGACTGAAGAACTAAATAAACACTATTGAAGCAATATATATGGATAACATTTGTTCCTTGAAATATCAGCAGGATCAGTGTCCACCTAATGTACAGAAGGAACTACCCTAATAGAGATCAATCCAAGGTACACATATATCAAGTATTAAGAGAATTGGAATCGCAGTTTTCAATAATAACAATAACATTTTTTTAAATCAAAAAATATTTGCTGATAATTGAAAATTAACATATCAAATCTGATATAGGCCTACCTAGGATATATACACACAAAATATCAACACAATTGAGCTAGTAGTTTTAAAAAAAGAAGTTGAAGTAGAATTTTTTTTGCTAAAACTAAAAAATATGAACTCAAGGTACCTTCACAATAAGTATCAAAACAATCTAGCTTGTAGTTTTCAAGTAGAAATCAAAATAGCATTTTTTAAATTAAAAAATGACAACAATGTTTTCTAAAATATTGAAGATTTCGCCATGAAATGAACAATCTGAAGACCACCTCAAGTACTTTCATACCATGTATCAAAGGAATTCAGCTGGTAGTTTCCAAGAAGAATTGTTGATAGATGACGAGCTCCATTTTCGATGCTGAAAGGTAACTCCTACTCTTTTTCACAAATCTGGCTTATTACAAGAATGATAAAATCAGCTCCACTTCTGCATGTTCGGTTTTTCTTTCAACAAAATGAAAAGCTGGATTTTTCGAACCTAAGTCAAGTAACGTTTATATTAAAAAACAGAGTTTGTCTAAATCTTAAAATCAAATAGTATCATTAGTTAAAAATAAATTCGAATCTATCACAAGAGTATTGGAAATATTTTAAAATAGTTGTTTTGTTCCACACACAAATCTAAGGCTTGGATATCCTAGAGAAACTGATAAAATCATTTGTACACTATGAGGTCACCTTTAAATACGTTCACCAGTGGAATCGCCTGAAACTACACCTGGCCGACTATATATTCCAGTCTCCTTCAGTCAGCTCTCATCTGAATTGTTAACAATTGCAGCCCACTTTGCTGGAAAGCGGCCTACAACACGATCTCTGATTGGCTGGTGATTTTGTGACATCTGAACGCGACTGAAACACTGAAGTGCCTCAGATGTAGAATGGGGGGGGGGCGGAGGGGGGAGGGGGCAATGCGACGGACGTACGGACCACCTACTTGCACAAGATATTAGTAAGATTAATAGGATTACTGTGATCTGATTTTTAAAGATGCAAATCTCACAAAACTTCCAATTTGCATTGTGGTACGTGCCTATTGACACATTTGTAATTCTATTAAATTGATTGTAGGCTGTTTATAACACATCTACCTGCGATGACAAAATACACTTCAAGATGAGAAAGAAATGATCAAAAATCCCACTGCTTTCAATTAAAATAAAACACTTTGATTGGTTGTTCTCTTTATACAATAATTGAAAGCAGGACAAATTACTTAGGCAACTATTTGAAGCAATTTCTCATTTTATTTCCAAAATTGCCTTCGACTTGATGGATTTGAGTAAATGAACAAATCGTCAGGTCAGTAGTGTCGTATGATTAAACTCTAGTTTCTCGGAACATGCTCTCATTTATTTTTTAAAAAATCATTTCAAATCACGCGTTCGTTCCAGGTAGCAAAACATTTGTGTTTCAAAAGGAACGATGCCAATTATCTCTTGATGGTTGAGGCCACACACACACACACATGAGTCTTGTTTTGCTCTTGAAAACACGCATGAGTCTACTTAATTACTATTTTCTGACATTTACCCACTCGTACGCGTGTATCATAATAGTCAGAATCGAGCGCGATATATCACGTCCAGTCTCTTTGAACTTGAAGCTGATTAAAACACGAGTATCGTCTGAGGAGCATATAAATAACCATTTAGAGGGATTGTTTACAACAAGACGACGGTATTTGAAGTCCAGCATTGTTGTCTCGCACGACCACACACCACTATGCTTTGCCAGCTATCTCATACAAAAACAATGTCACTTGATATAAAAGCGGTATAATTACAAGACTAAACATGTCATATTTTTTTAGTCAAATTACACACGGCCTCCATATGGATTCCTCCTCCTTTTAGTAGTGCAACTCAAGTTCAAACCGATAGTGTGCCCAATGTTAATTGTGGGAAGCAATGTGCAGTTTGGTTGCCAGGACAACCACTTTACAAGAGATTGGCTATATACGGTGAAGATGTGCAATATTTTGAAAACAATGGAATTGCCCGCTCAATGAACTCTCAGAGTGTGAGAATTGACTACGTAGTATCCCATGTCGTTCATTGTACAAGTTTAGCTACACAATAGCTCAATAAAAATACCGCTAACATTGTTTTCTCATGCACGCATTTGTCCATTTATTCAAGGAACTCGTTCCTCGGGAGATTTCATACGAATACGATATCATTACAAAAAAACTTGCCATACCATACTTTAAACGTCAGCCTGACTTTCAGCAGGTCATTTTAATCACGTAGTAGAGTAGGTGGTATATCGATGTCTAAACCTACGCTTTTTGGTGATACAACTTCGTCATTCTCAATTACACTCGGTAGCAGTTACTGTACACAGAAGTGTGATATAGTCTCGTTATATAGTAAGCAGATCTAACAATGACAAAATCACTTGATTTACTTGTTACGTTCCATTACACAGTCATCGATTTCTTATACGGTCAATGGTATTTTAAAGTCCTGCCACGTGCAGCTTGTGTAAGATGTAAGTCTCCTAATTAAGTCAAAGTGGTTATAAACGACATTTCTATCTCATTTAAAGGCTCATCTTCGAGTAATAGTTGATATGAATCTCGGTCATTTTTCAAAACCAGATTCTATCTCATTAAATATTGACAGGAATCCGATAATGGCATTTTCATGGCGTCAGACCTCGGTTCATCAGGGTGTGAATTCTATGTGCGTTGCATGCGATATATAGAAGATATTCTGCACAATTATTTGTATGTCCACGTACGTCTGTGGGACAGAATGGCATTACTATTTTTACACATTTCAGCGGCGTACCATATATATATATATACTATTTATCTGTGGTGCTAGTATTTCTGCGGGTATTCGGTTTAAATAAGATTAGGTTTCGCCGATTGAAAGATTAGAGCACACATTTATTTATTTATTTATTTATTTATTTATTTATTTATTTATTTATTTATTTATTTATTTATTTATTTATTTATTTATTTATTTATTTATTTATTTATTTATTTATTTATTTATTTAGTTTAGTTCATTCATTCATTCATTCGTTCGTTCGTTCGTTCATTCATTCATTCATTCATTCATTTATTTCCACTAGTACATTATGGTCAACACTTAATATATACAAACATCAAATACTCTTATTCTGTAATTAATTTCATGGGAAAGCAATATTTGTTCTACATTGTATTCACTGACCATTAGTAACACACGAACAATAACAGCTACATTACTCGTGTACAAGAGCCGTACTAATTAAATACCACAAGCTGAATTGCAAATTCATTGAATTTTTTGCAGGAACTCAATTCTAGTCAGTTTAGACAAACATGATAATATAGACAAACATGAAGTTTAAACCTAAATAAATATTTTGTGTACATTGGTACATTAATATTTCGTGTTCTTGATTCACAGTGTAGTTGTATGGTAAGGAGATATGTTTGTTTACTTACTACAAACTGTACACTTGTGCTATTCATCAAACTCTCCTGTTTTCCATTGCTATCATATTCTGACTGAACTCCTCTTTTTGTATACTCGCCGTGACAGTAAACTATTTAGCATACTAGTTGAATACTAACACAAGGGATGGTGGTCATGACCAACAGCCCGAGCGCAGACAACAAATCGTGATGTTGTTCGAGACATCATGTGTTATTTATTTTATCACATGGAACAGATATCCACCACGCACAACTGCATCTAATATACATCTCTCACATCCGATATTCCACACAATGACAACACTTACATTGGAAGTATGCAATATTTTATTTCATGTATTATTACAAGTGCAACATTACATTACATTGTTTGCAGAGGAAAAACCGCGAAATACACAGAAAACTCTACTTTCAACAGTCTGAATCATTAATTTATTTTACCACTCGCCAGATAAAAATGTCAAAACCCCGTTGAAGTGACTGCCACGACTTTCGCACCTGCGTACCTAACCTTCTATTTGCATTCACAAGCTTCGGGCGTTCTCGGTGAGCATCGGCGTGGCACTCGTAGAACCCTCACATTTATATAAAATAATCGTGTAATGAGAATAAAAAATAATCGTGTATTGCAGCAGTATGAATACGGCCTCTTCTTTAGGTTCATATTTTATGGGGTGTGTCCAGCAATTTAAACGACTTCAAAGCTGTGCCGGCGCGCCCTACATCGAATGCACCCAGTTTCGGTATATACACTGCATTGTAGTTGCAACATGTTGTAATGAACAAATTTTCTATTGAACCTAGTCACGCGTTGAGTTGGCTTCCTAGTATCCTGTGCACGTGTTCCAACCTACGCAGCATTGCTATGAATAACCTGACATAAAAACTGCTGGTGCTGGTCTAAAAAGATGCCATACCTGTCACACGTTCCACAATTTAACCAAAAACACCTTCGCCTGTTCAATATTAAGCTTAATATTTGTAATGACAAAATAACATAACCTCTGATTAAATATAAACGTCATCTACACAGGTACCCTTTAGTGGATTATAGCTACAACAAAGATAACCGGCAATTGTCTGTTTATATATTTATTCTAACGTTGACTTTACCTTAAACGTCACGTACCCTTCATTCAACGTGTGACATGTCCTTGCCAAATGTAACTCACATGCGTTTTATATCACACCACATTCAGATTCTGCAACATTCATTATTTAATTATACTTTGTGTATAATGTTTATAATTTTTTTCCGAATGTAAAGCTCCACCAAATTTAGAATCACACTCATATTGCTAGTGACATGATTAACAATATGTAAATATGAAAGAACCATATAGCATAGGAACTGGAAAATAGTTCGTAATCTAAGTGTTATATTTCATGGATCTATAAACTTAAAGCATACTTGACTAGATTCAGAAATACAGACAGTCCTAACCAGGCCAGTTCTAGTCAGAATTTGGTGTGTTTAACGCTGGCACTCAAATGGAATTATAGATGTAACATGGTTTGATACATTGTTGAATTGTGGTAGACAGGGTTGCATGGATTTGTGACAACTAGAAAAGTCATCTCTATCAATATTATGCTACAATACTCTGAATATAAGATCCAATGCGTTCAATGAGAGAGAGAAAATGAAAATACGAATAAGAGAAAATACATGTATGCTCATTCAGAAACTGTCTTCTAAGAAAGTGGCCCTATTAAGTCAGCAAGGCGTGATTTACGTCACTTGATGCGTACATAGTTGTATCAATGCGACGTTTGCAACAAGACGTTCAAGACGAAGCAAGGATACAAGACTCATTATCAATGGGCATATGATAAAAGATAAAAGTAAAGGTTATGATTTTCAGTTGTAGTTTGCTTCTCGAAACCTTCACAATGAAAATTTTATAATATAACCATGGCATATACACAGTTACTAAATTACTAAACTCTTTTTAATGTAATAAGCTATTGTACTTTTGATGTGTCAATAGTATTTGCACTTTGGCAACAGAAAGTGAACGCTATCACTGATGAAATTATTATTATTGTGAATTGTTATGGCCGTCAATCATCTCAGGGTTTCAAGACACCTCACATCGAGACGAACAATATGCCTATAGATATATTCCAAAGCTACTTCTTTCTAGGCAGTTGGATCAGAATTCAAGCCAATGATAGCTGAGCTTTTAGTCACCAACGTTTCTAACTTATGCAACTGGGTGGCCTAGTAGGGAAAATCGTTGCAGTTTTCATGTGGTTTATAATAAGACATTTATTCTTCAAGAGGTTGGAATATTCCTTCAATCACATCACATTAACAGATCGAAACACGTCTATTCAGAAGCTTGTTGTCGATGGTATTCCGGTGGATATGGTGACGTTTTCATATTGGCCTGATCTATCTTCAGGCTGCACTGGAAATAAAAAAAATCACATTGTAAATCCTAGACTGGACAGACTATTCATTATAATAGAGAGTTCAAGGGATTACAAATATAACAGAACACATTCTAGACACATCATGACACATCACTGGCGGATCCAGAAATTCAGTAAGGGGCGCTCCTATTGACGTGACTTGTCAATTGATTTGTAATTTTTTTGCGGGCTGAAAGTTGGGGGGGGGCGCCTCGCATGGCACATGGATAAGCATTTTTATTGCATGATTCGAGAGAATAAGCATTGGCCAAAGTAGCTTAATGTTATTTGCATATGTTGAATTGCAAAAACTGACTACTTGCGCCAACATGAAAGTAGTGTATTATCAATATTTGTTCTCATCAGTTTTTATCTTATCTCTTATTTTTATAGAGTTGAAAGATTGCAGTCTCAACGTATTTGCATTCGGAACAAACTGCTAGATAGTTTGTGCCCCCTATTTCCACCTCTCATATCTCTGTGATCACTTCTCTGAAAGGATACATTGCACACCTCGTTGACGAAGCACATCATTTGCATAGTAGTAGCTATTTTCATGAATCCATTAAATGCATATTAGGACAAATTTGAATAGAATACATTAAAAGAACATGACGCAAGTTGAAATACAATTCAGAATAAAATAACTACTATGAACAAGTATTATAATAAGTAAGCAGTATGGATAATATGTTGGGCACGAACAGGTTTAAATATACACAGATTGGTTTATTCACGTATTGAGGGAGAATTCCACGTAATTGATGCCATATTTTTAATTAATTTGTTTGTGTTTTTTCATGATAGTAATTTGCATTTGCAACGCATGTAGTATCATGGGAATGAACTGAATTTATTCGGTACAAATGTTTCAATATTTTGGTTTTATCTATTTTTTATATATCAAAATAGATCGACAATCGAGTAAATCGACATACACTTTAATCCACATATTTATCTACTATCCCTACTTTGAGTTCTATAGTTATATTTAAAAATAAACTACATTTTACGTTTCTGTGACCGCTGTCAGTATGAAATGATATTCTCACTACACTGAGACCAAACTGTATTACAATAGTCTAAGTGAGGAAGAAGTAGTACGTTATATGAAGCAATTCTGGTTTGAAGGGGTATCAACAGAGCCAACCTTTTGAGAACTCCCGCCACCTCTATTATTGTCTTAAATTAAATTACCAATATGGTTATCAAAATATTAGTTTGATAGGTGACTTTGATATTCAGGAGACATCATTTGTTGTTAAGAGTAACACTGAACATACGAAATAAAATTAGTGGGCGAAGTGTTCAACATCTAGCTGAGCACAACATGCATAGATCCAATGGCATAACAGTATTTCTTTTTTCACAAGCCTTCTTGTTCCTATTACCTGCAACTAAGTTCGCTTGTTTGATGTGATATTATTTTTTCTTTCGCACTTAAAAAATTAGTTAGTTATTAATTATTTTGAAAAGTGGCAATTTATTATGTATATCTTGTGAGCATTCGAAAGAAAACATCTTGCTTTACTAAGAGAAACTTTAAACACATGAATGGATTATGAAAGTGAAAGAAAAGTCGACAATGAGTACAATATACTGACTGATAACAAAATGTACAATATAAAAACTACAATTTGAAAATTCAGGCATATCACGCAGATCCATGGACCCAACTCTTTGACGTGCCCAATTAAATCATTCAATTCAATTCAACTGAGGGCAAGTACTACTTTTCTTAACAAGGTCACGCACGGCTCCGTAAAGACGGCTACGGATGCCCGGCTTCAGCTAAACAGTGCGAATCGGACGATGTGGAGAAAACATTGTGGGCAATTTCGCTAATGAATATGACATATACATTCAACAATAAGCATTGTTGCTATATAGATGTGAGCCACAGACATGTATAAAACATGTATAGTTTGAAACATTACATGTGTGTTTATTTTCTAGAATTATTCAAATTGAAAGAGTTTTTTAAGAAAGAAACGTTTGCTCCAGAAAACAAATGTGTCATATGAATTAATTGGCACTATATGGAACATTTATAGTCTGGTTTCTTGGATTGTAGACTCGTTTGCGTTCCGAAGTACATGAGATTAAATGAGAAATATGTTGCTACTCTTATGAACTTTTCACACATCGTTTTATTTTAACACCTAAAACATTTCTAGTCTGGTGTTTTGAGTTAAAACAGTGCAGATGTTTCAATTACTAGTACTCTAAAACACAACTGTCTTATTGAAAATATAAATATAATACAATACATGTATTTTTATTTTAAAACACGTGTTTAAATAAATTATTAAACCTTGTGTGACGGACATGATACGAAGTGGAAATGGATTATTGTGCGATTATTTCCTCTATTCTGCTCATGAAATGTGCTATGATGAAATTGTTTACGCGTTTCTGTTAATCGACTTAATTAGCTGATTATTAGCGAATTGCTGTGTTATGTCTGTTATCGTTCAGGCGAGGTTCTGGACGGAACTTGGCTCAGTGATTTGGAACTAATTACGAGATATAACCGTCGCTATTCGGACTACTATTTCTGACAATTATTAATGTAGTGAACGATTAATCAAAAAATATGACGTATTCAGTACTTAGTGTGATTGGCTTTATGATTGAAGGTTACGCCTTAGAATTTTTAACTGCTTTGTAATTCGTCAAGGTTTTGAAAATGAATTAAGTTGTTTTAGTTGGTCTTGGCGAGTACACGAAGACAGAGGCAGTCAAGGAGAGTCTAAGGTAGTCTTGAGACACAGTCTAGAGTCTAGAGTCTGGTCTTGACGAGTCCTGGAGAGTCTTGGGGCGAGTCTTGACGCAGTCTCGAGGCAGTCTTGGGTCAGCCTTGCGATAGTCTTGGGGACTTTTCCCCCGGGCGCCGTGTCTTATAGAGTGCTCGACTGACCGACTAAGAAGAGAGTTGAAACGTATTTTGTTGTGTGCGTCTATTTGACTGTTAAGTTTAAGTAAGTTTCCCGATCCCGTACCTCAAAGGGACGCAATAGAAAGACGAGACGAGGGATTCTCCCCTGACACGTGTAGAGACCCCAGAGGAGAAGAATTCCCCCTTATAGTGGCACCAACAGCATTCTTTAAAAACAAAATAGCCATTTGTTTGACCCCCCAATACATTGGGCACACTGTGAGCATTATTTGTTTTGAATAATGCATATTAATCAATGACAGCATTGCGTTCATTATTTATGGGATAGAAACATGGCGGAAAATAAAAATACATTACAAAACTACAATGATAAACGACCGGGTGGTTGAAAGAGTTCTGCTATTATATCCGAACATAAAATGACGTAATACAATGGTATGATATATGAACGAGAAGTTCGATTTACAAATCGCATTCCAAACATGTTTCCAAACCAAAATATTGCACAAAACGTCACGCACTAACAATAATTTATAACATTAAAAATTGTCAAAAGCAAGTTGAATGGGTTTAGAATTACAACCAAAATAAATTTACAGGATAAAAATAAGTTATAAAAAATTGTATTCAAATAATAACAACTTAAATCTTATATCTAATGATTTATTTATATATTTACATAAGTAAAATATATACCTTACTTTTATACCAAAAATACATAATCATAGCATTACTCAGAGTCCTTTTGGCCTTGAACGGATGCCATTCACCTGTATTCTGCAGTGGTCGGCATGCTTTCTACGTAATTGCCGAAATCGAAAAAACCTTGGGATATCCTAACACTTAGTAAACTAAATATACTAACACCAACCAACCAACTAACAAATCACGGTCCAAACTTGTTATATAATGCCCGGCCAAACATATGAAAATAACACAGTACACATACAGTCAGCCAACCACCAGACTACTCACAGCGAGCAATAATTTATGTGTACGCAGTATGTATAACCTCCATGAATTGTATATTTCCATGATTTTAAAGCGGAGAAGTCGTCATGCGTAAGATGGCCATAGCGTGTCATTGTTTACAAAAACATCTACCCATGAGCGTTTGCGTTTGTAGCGTGTGTTGTCGCTTGGAACTCAATTCCCGCGCGTGCGCGGGTGACGACCCTCACACTTTAAAATGCACGTTTTTTTTTCATCAGGTAACTTCTCAAACAGGAATAAAACAGGATGTATGTTTTCAAAATAATTTTATACACAAGTTTCCTATGTATAGCAACCGACTAATACAATCACGTGACACTACTTACTAGGCGGTCCTGTCGTTGCCATTGGTTACTGCTATCATCAATCTCATGCCCACAGGTCTTTGAATTTTGTAGATACATTATTAACCCTGCACTTGCAATAAGAACAACAACTAGAAGGCGCAAAGCTTGGCTATAGTTGCAAAGTACATATCCTCGCTTATACATATATTCTTTTCTAATACACTTATCGTACTCATAAAAAACACTAAATTGAGTCTTGAATGCATTTGTTCACTCAAGTAATCGACACTCCTAGCCAGTTGTGAAAATTCACTTAATATCCAGATTCAGATCTTCTGTAAAAATAAATCGCTTAGATTTTGACTGACGAACAACCATTATTATACATCTGTCACCGTAACGCCATAAGTTACAGCGTGCCGTAATTTTGCGGTATTTTACGGGGTATTTTCATACTACCATATTAGGAAATGCGAATTCCAAATATGGAATAATTACGTGCGAAAGCGTCCTATAATAATAAAAACAAACATGGCTGCCACCAGGATTTGACCGGACTCCATACAAAGAAGTTTGCTGATTCTGTTCTAAACTTGTTGGATTTCGGCATTCCCATGATGTATCCTTGGTAGGAAAAGATGTATAATAATAAGGTCATTACGAAGATACCTCAAAGTATGCACTCAGACAGTACGATGTCGCATCGACCTCCGCTGCGCGTCGGTCGATACTGCCGCTGTACTGTCTTCGTGCATACTTTGAGGTATCTTCGTAATAACCTTATATTACTTAGGGATTGTTTTACTAAGATTTTGAGCTATTCTGCTAACAAAATAAACAAACTCCCAACGCTACCGCGAACCTAATAGATAGAGGTAATAATCAAAACACAAGCAATGTGATGGCACTTGCACTGTGAAAACGAGCTCGTTGCCCGACCCAATTGTCATGCTGGAGTCGATAGATGATTCAAGTTGTGATAGTAGCGTTTCTTCAATGATTGTTAGTAAGTATATTTATTCGAATACTTTCGGTAGTTTTTAAGATACATGTATCAGGTAAATTGGTTAGTGGTATGAGGCCGCATATACAAACCGTCATCAGTCGTAGTTCTCCTTACATCATGTTCCGTGGAATTGTGTTATGTCCAAAAATTGAAACCAAAATAACCGATCATGCTACTAAACCGTAAATATGTTGATGGATCAAACAATAGTCATATTTCTTAATTGCGTGAGATTGAACATGCGGTATTGGTGTTATGAACAGCGATCGATTATGCAGATGAGACCGACAGATGCTCTGCATGTTCTTGGAAACGTTCTCACAAGTTGCATTGCCTGCATGTGTATGTGTAGCGGATTTTTAAAAGATGTGAAATAAATAGTATATGATGTAAATAGTATATATTACATTGCAAGATTATTTTTGTCATTGCACCTGAACTTTCGCTTTTTGAACATAAGAGCGAAAACTGTGACGTTCATGATTTATTCATGAGTCTCGTCAAATAAAATATAAATGTCTATTTATCTCACCATTTATTACAGTCATTGTCTTTTGTATTATATCTACGCGCTGATAATAAGAACCTATCCTTTGTGTAATGTTGACTGACTGTCATAAAATAGTTACTGTAAACAAAGTATATGGATTCGTCCAATGATCATATTTATTTACGTGATAAAAAGCCTTAAAACGCAATCAATTTAAGCCCTTTGTGCGCCACATTTCCCCGCCAAATTGCTGGAGTATTTTTCTAATGTATTTTTCTATGATTTATTATTTCTTATTGACCAAATAGATATATTTTTTTTTAATTTTCCACGATTCTGTTCATGGGGGTGGGGTGTAAATGACATTATTTTTAAATTTATTAAATGTGAAAGGCGACAGGAACTGACCTTAAATGGTCAGGAAGAACATCATTGATACTCAGTGTCTCGGCAGTGTTTTTTTCGCCAAAGAATGTAGAAAAATATGTTCAGCAACTCACGACAAAATGCGCAATAAATCAAAATTCAGCTAAAACCAGTAAATATATACATCTTAAAGTGGTCATTGTTTCAGTTACAAGGGTGACAAATCTCTGCCAATTTTGCAGTTTAGAACACTTCTACATTTGCAGGAGTAACACTCAGCTGGAGGTGACCGTGAAACGTAGGGTGACCAAGGTCATGATTGTAAGGGGTTGTGGTAACCAGGAACGTATATAAGCGAAAACTCATTTAAGTACTAGATTTCGAGATTATCACTTCGGCACATATTTACAAAACGCCGTCTAGACTCGACTCCTCGAACACTATATGGTAATTATAATAAATAAAACAAATTACTCAAATAGGCAATGTGCTTGACTTTCAGTATTAGCATGTGTAAACAATTGTGCTTGATATTTTATTTTAAGAGGAACAATAGAGTAAGATTTAGTATGTTGCTATGGCAGCAAGCATCGCAGTATTTGTTCGATGATGTACTGAGAAACTCCAATATGTATACACTACTATATTTGCTACGAACACATTATTTTAATTTTACAATAAATTATATCTTAATGTTTTTGTCAAAATATGTTTTAAAATATATCTTACAAGTGGTTATTTAAAATTTCTCAAAAATTAAAATTATCAACATAATCTGTTTAAAACATTAGAGCGGCCGGGTAGTCAGTCTGACATTAAATCTTTTTTTACCAAGCTTCTTACCACGCAGAGTTGGAGTGATTAGGAGGTCAAAGGTCATGACACGTCTGTCACAACCGTTGTACAGGTATTGTTTTTATTTTGTTTACAGAACAGACCTGGTAGAATACGATCATACATTAGTGTTGGGGAGAATTATTTGAATATCATATAGTTGAAACAAAAGCCAAATTTTAATTGAAATAATTGTTTGGTTTGTTTACTTAATACTATGCAATACAATTTCTTACAGAGTTGCGTGGTCCGAAGTTTTCAGCCAAGACATTGGCAAAACAATTATTTGATGGCGTTTGAAATAATAATAAAAAAAAACGCTTTATGGAACATTTTTTTATGCGCGACCATTAATCTGAATTTAAATATGTAAATACCAGAACGCAAGGATGGTCAAAATAATGTTCTTTTTGTATTAATAACGCGACTGTGTTTATCATGGTGAGAAAAAAAAAGGTTATTTAAAGTACTAGTATACGAACGTCGCGTGGCCACTATTGCGTGATGAAAGGGCAAGGATAGCGTGAGTGGAATAATAGCTGAGACGCGGTAGAATCCATTATTTAATAAGCGAGCATCCCCGTCCGAACCATGCTCATGTATAATGTATGTACCATTCGCTGCTTATTGACCAGTTAAGTGGTGCTGATCGACCAATGAGATGTATATGTATGTATATGTATTATAATATGTCATTTACAATGAGGGTACCACACACACAAATAGTCCAGAATACCCTTCTGATGGATTAACTAATTCTCTGCTGACCCCTTACCTAGGACCCGTTCAATAAAACAACAATAAGTAATAACGCATGCGCATCATCTACGAATTGACGGAGCATTCGTCGTGATTTTGTTTCTCAGACCCGTGGAATATTATATCAAACGCGAGATGTACAAGCGCCATCTCGTGGCATAAAATAGTTAGACCACGTGACGGTTATCGTATAGCTATGCTGCTGGTAAAGTGCTATCATTCTCATTACTACAGTACACCATGTAACGCTAGCCATGGATAGAAATTTCTCTGCACTGTACGCTGAGAACACAACCGATGACACTCCGCAATTGGTTAGTATCGTCGAAGCGGTTATAGTAGGGGTGATTCTCGGTTTTATAGATGTCGCTACGATCACTGGCAACATTTTAGTCATATTAGCCGTATTTCGCGATCGGGCTCTACGCTCGTCAAAAACTAACTATTTTATCACCAGCCTGGCGTTCGCGGACTTGCTATTAGGAGTTACAGTTTTGCCTTTTTCTCTCGCCAATACCATACTAGGATACTGGGTGTTTGGCCCAATAATGTGTGATATATGGACGGCCGTTGATGTACTGTGTTGCACCGCCTCTATTCTAAATCTGTGTGCGATTAGTTTTGATCGCTATCTGGCAATCAGCCGTCCCCTGGAATATCCTAGTCTACTCACCAAAAGACGGGCGGTAACGCTTATTTGCCTAGCGTGGATTGTGGCGATTGCTATCAGTATAGCACCCTTTTTCGGATGGCAAGATTTGAGCAACGATATTTCCAGAAGCCCGCCTCAATGCGAGTTGACATCGGGCAAGGGGTACGTGGTGTACTCGGCGTTGGGTTCGTTTTATATTCCTATGATTATTATGGTTATCCTTTATACCAGGATATTTGTGCTTGCCATGCGGCATACCCGACACATCAGACGTGGAAGGAAGCGATTAAATAATGGATGTGCGTCCAACGGCGACAGTACGTTGCTGCGTATTCACCGAGGGAAAACAGAGTACAGTGACGAAGAGTCCGTAAGCGGTGTGAGCTACAATGAACAGTACCAGACAGTGAGAAAAAAACACAAGCACCATCGACGACAATATCATCCCTGGATCGGTAAAGGTAGGAAATTTGCAAAAAAAATGCCATTGCCTAAATTTGGACGTGAACAGCGTGCAGCACGGACGATCGGTATTGTTGTCGGTATATTCATTATGTGTTGGCTGCCTTTCTTTTTGATATATTTAATTTGTGGAACTTACAATGGATGCGACGTACCGCCCCTGTTATTTGGCGTTGTGTTCTGGCTGGGGTATTGCAATAGCTTTCTGAACCCTATAATTTATGCCTGCTCCAGCCGAGAGTTTGTACGTGCCTTTAGGAAACTTTTACATATGCGTCGTGTCAGACAGTGGCAAAATTCAGCTATGTACAATGGCAGTGTAGCACACGACCGAACATGCTCGATGAAATACTCTCCGCGTCATCACAATATCATTCAAGTGAAAATCGAGCACAACGAGTATGTCCATAACGATGATCCATGTCCCGCGTACGACGCCGCCGATGATGGTAGCGGTACGCCATCCAGTGAGTCTACGAAACCTTGTGAGACAATTACATACGCAGAGACGAACCACACTGTGGAACAACGCTCAGAGGAGTGTGCCAGAAAAGGCTGTGACTGTGAATGCGAAAATAGCCCGACCTTGCGCTCTGCGCTTCATCGCCCTACGGATGACTGCGTGGACATTGAACGTATTATTCCGGATGGAAGCAGTAGCCCGGATAAGGATTTAAGTTTACCTCCACTAGACGATAAATCAATGGTAGTTGTATGGGAGCGACGAAGTGACTTTATTAATCAAGAACCGATTTCTAATTGTGGAAATTACACCACACTTGACGAGAGCACGGCCGATATTAGAAACATATACATTCAGGATTTCTGGCTCTAAACATGACTATATGAATTGAAATGTCAATTATTTATTTGTTATAAGTATCTGATTATCTAACACTATTCTTAAAGTGACGCCACGTAAGCTTTTGGTGTACATTTCTCTTCACGAGCCAATCATTTACATGCACCTGAAATGAAATAGTGGCGTGTTTTGCGTTTCTAGATGGATTATCTTTTTTACAGTTTACGTTTGCTTGGTTTATTCATGGAGGTTTTTACCTCCATAGTTTAATACATGTACCCTCACTGGTTAGTTATTTTCGCATTTGTGCCACGTTACATGTACTGTCTCCACGTGGATTCGCGATGTCGTTATTTTGTGCTGTTCGTGTGGTCGTGGTAGCTTGGATGTAATTTGGATTTTGTACGCCGTAAAATAGTGCCAGGAGTCGTGTATACAGCAAATGTTACTCAATGCAATGTGCCCAGTGGGTAATGTAGTAGAGGCTACACGAATAAACTGTGCATGCTCTCTGTTGGCGTATGGATGCAACCCATACGCTTCTTTTTTAGTGTATCACCTTAATATGATCATCATATCCACGCATACATTTAGCGGATATCTGCCGTATTCCGCATGATGGTCTATATACGCTTGTGAAGAATCACCAATTCTTTAACATTTTGACCCCTTGCAAACCGGCTCGGGATCTATACCATCATTCATTTTCTTCTTCACATCGAACCCAACTGGAAATCTCATAGGTTCGCCCCGCTGATACAACTATCTTGCATAATCGGAGCGGTCAGACCGTCGAATGTTTTCATTAGTATGCACTGCCTATCGCACATATCACATTTTATTTAACGAAGTACAATGTCTAGATGCGACATCAACTTGTCAATTCTCCCATGCTAGTCACGGTGCAGCAATAAGAATTAAATTTGACCAATAGTCGACCAGACACCCGATAAAACAAAACGTGCGATTATCATCATTGAATTTAAATAATACATTATTCACGAGCGATGAATATAGTGGATCTGCACTGTATTCATGGAACTATTGATGGGTCTGTCGTGACGCGCAATTAAAAGTCTTATCGCAACAATTGTCCCAGGGGTTATATATGCAACATGAGAACTCGTACCCAAAATATGTACTACTAATAACAATCTATTTTTCTAAAACTTCAATATGCTTGACGGATTACTGTTAAATGTGCAATAGACAATTAGTTAGTTAGAAATAACAATTGTAGATATTTTATAGGTAAGACCACACTATTGTTATCCACTGTACACCACTTGTGCAGATCGATATATTGCAGTGCAATGAGCCATTAATTCAAGTTCTTTCAACGGATAGACAGTACGCCTGAATGAACAGAAATAATGATTAATTATTAATTTAAATAAATATTATTTTAATCGCAAATCCCATCGAATATACTTTACCGACTGTTTAACGAAATACTCGATATTTAGGTTTCCGACTATGTTATTCACGCGGTACAGGGAATTCTTTATATCGTATTAAACCAAACAAGATATTCGCGGCATAGAGATAACTCACTATATTAATCTTGTTTGTGGTACTCTGATTTTTATTTGTGTATGTGGATATCCTATTTCCTATTTGATTGTCGATTTTATTTCACGATTTCACATGTCAACCTTTGGAGATTCTGTAATCCACACTATCGCACTCTAACGATCTAAAAAATATCAATAACGTTTTCACCCAGTCTATAAACAAAGCTTGATTGTATTCTACCTGATATTGCTATAGAAACAAACATATAATACATATGACGTCATACATAAAATATGCACATATCAATAATTGTTATGCGATTGCGTACTTCATTCATTCTCATCCGACAACTCAGTCACGATGATATTTATATTGATCTTCTTCTATTAATCGAGTCAAAACATTAAGCATATTAAAATGGTTGCATATAACTCAATAAAATTGGAACATGATCTCCAGGATATTTAAATAAATAAGTGTCTCCTACCATTGCAAAATCGTTAGCGTAACATTGGGCGTAACTACCGCAAGATACCCGCCATATGAACTAAAAGAATGCCTTATTGTTTTTTATTTCATATATGTTGAAGGCATATTCAATTTACATGTTAAAACCAAATCCTTTTAAACCGTATGGACGTAAAATGTTTGCCCTAGGCAAACGCAATATTGAGGATGGCATGGATGGTATGTGTGCTTGTTGTTCTCATCATGGGAGTAGTTACGGTGACAAGAAACAATACAAAATGTACTTGTACACTCTACGATAGAATGTTTTTTTTTGTTTATTCGTTGTAAATGTTGTATAATATAAAGATAAATTTGCCTTGCTAACATGACGTCAATACAAAATGTATATCTTTGTTTTGTCAGTTTCAGAAAACTTGTTTATACTATTCAACAATGTTTATATACACATGTTATATATATATCTATCTATGAAACGGCGCTGGACGCTATTTTTTTTAAATTAGTAAATATATGTACTAGCGATATAAGACATCTCACCAGATAATTAAAGCGAAGTTGATGGAGTTGAGTAACTGATTTTGTTTACTGTGTTTATTCATATGTTTATGGAACATAATTAATGTCATTCTATGTTATGTTATTGGAAAAAAACACAAGCGTGTGGGTTGTGGATATCCACCAGCTTTGTTTCTAAATGGTTGATCTGTGGTGTTAAATATCTAAATTTAGTTTCTCTGAGAGAAGTGGGCTTGTGTACACGTTGTATATAGGTTGTACATATGACGTGTAAATGGACACGGTCCGAGTTGTTAATTCACAAGCCGAATCACGGTCATATGAGTAACATCGTAAATTTTACAGTAACACACATATAAACCTAGATTTCATGGTTCAATGCGAGCTTGCACAGATAATATTGTCACGGGATCAACTTTGTCCGCGCTGTTTATGTCTAATCTAGAAAATAAGGAGCATTGAACAAAAATTATAAATTTCAAGATTCTCGAAATTAATTCGTCAGTACATGTAATACAGACTGATTCTATTATTTACCTAACTATTGAAATTTTTCCTATTGAACATGGTTATTAATTTGTTACGAAAGTATACCTCAGACACAAATTTCCAACGAGATGTCGTTGAGAGCGAGAGAATCGAATTGTCAATTGTTTATAACCCTCAAAAAATGTTCCATTCCCCCTCCTTTGATTGCATTCACTGTTCCACTGATCTATATAACGATGATATTCGGACCAGTGGACGTAATGATGGGGTGAATAGACCTTCATCTGAGGAGCCAAAACAAATCCATTGAGTCTCCTGCTTTCAACGAAACATCTGTGGTTATTTGCCTCTAAGGTCTTCAGTGATACGAACTTAATAAGAACACGAGTTTATATGTGTAAGATGGTTGTGTACATTTTTACTCGATAAATCTGACTTCAGTTTTGTTTTTTCTCGTCATTAAAATATATTTTGTAACCGCGTATATTGCTTGTATGCACTATTTCTTTACTGATTCGGACAATATGTTAACGAGCTTGAGAACAAATATTTCATCTATTTAGGATTGTAATATCAAATAATCAGTCAATTTTATTTATTTATTTATTTATTATTTATTCTCTTATTAATTTGTTTATTTATACAAAACTAAGAAACATATTCAATATATAGCTAAATTTCAATTAATATTGCCAGATCAGATCAGAGTAAGCCTGCGTATTGTTAGTCCACACAACTGTCTGATAACGTACGGCGGTTATCTTGTGCAATAAATCATGGCATGCAATAATGGTGTGAAGCCTATAGAGTAAATATGTTTCCGCTGAGCAATTACATTGCTTCCAATTACAAAGCGATCACACGTCGTTACCAATATCATAGATGGCGAACAGACTTCATAAAGTAACTTCTTCTCGTCAGCGAGCCTTGAAAATGACTCATGTCCACGATTGTACATCTCCCTAGAGTACGCTTATATCATTACACCTGTTTCGACCATCTATTATACCGGGATACGGCTAATTATTGAAGACGAAATTAAACGTACTGAAGGTATTATTACTTCCGTGATGCTGTCGTCTGATAACATAGGTTGCAGAGCGCACATAGTCCTGTACCACATGACGTCAATGTAAATGTTATTAGGTGATTACACATCTCCTTAAATAGATACATGCAAATTGTATACGTTTGATAGTTTACACTTGATTCGTCGGCAGTGTACTTAACATTGATTCGGAAATGTTTTTTTTTTTATCTGAACTACAACGATACTAACACATATGTTACATCTTGTTTAAGTGGGTTGGTAGATGCAGTTGAACTCTCGGCCTCGGTCACTGCTAATTAGACGCAATCTTGTGTTTTTTTTTGTTTAAAAAATAGACTATTAACGTGTTTCATTGACGCATACCATCTTGTTCATCAACACAAATGTGATATTTATGAATAGAAAACATGCGGTCGTGATATGGACGTTTTATCTTGATTGTTTTGGTTTCAATCTGAGCCAGTGATTAATTTCATTTACAACCACCTGGCAATCGAATCGAGTCGTTCCCTGATAAACAATGTTTATCTATATTCTGTTTGAAAAGTCCGGTAACGGGAGGCTAATAATTTGGCGCGTTCGCCCGGAGCTTATACGATTTGTGTCAAACATAATATAAAGACAGCTTAATATATATTTTATTGATTTTCATTTTAACGCCCAATTCCCAATTTTTATTTATTATTGTATTAATTCCATATATATTTGAATGATTTGAATTCAAATTACATTTTATCTCAATGTTTTTATATTATATGATTTCAAATATAAAACACTATAAACGGAGACTATGCATATACGATGACGTGTTTCCGAGTTTGAAGTAACCACAAAAAAATCATGTAAACAAACAATGCATTTAACGCGCTGTATATGTCGCATGGACCCATTATTGAACAGGACACGGCGCGGCGATGGTGGAGTTTAAACAAAAAAATTGGCGCATGCTTCGATTGATATTTCACTGTGCTTCCTCATAAATAAAATATAACGGCTGTGGCCATTGGACGATCACATGTTTACTCATCACGTCTTAGATTTTTTTCGGAAGTATGTAAGATTTTGTAATAGCAAAACACAGTCGGGCACTATTATTACTAGTTAGTTTAGGAATAAAGATGAACTGATGCGTACTACTTTGGGTCGAATATCGTGCCCCTTCAGTGTAGGAGTTATCTGCAAAGCGATTCGAAGTCCCTACTTCTACACCTGTACGTGTAACATATATATGTATCAAATATACGCATAGAACATCAAACATATAAACAAATAATTATTGGTCATTCATTATTTAATTAACATGATTATAATATAAGACGTGATTTACATTTCGAATCAGGCATCGAACCTTATTATCTATGATCTGTTAGCCCTACTCCCCCTAATTAAAAATCACAAAACTATTGATGTGAATGCAACATAATTAATATAATCACTGCAACTAGTGTCGACAATTGTATAGAAAACAACAATATTTCGAAACTTCAACAAAATAGTAACGAATCTTCCAAATGTGTACTAATCTCGTAATTGAATTAATATTGATTGTTCCAAATTGTTTAGCGAATGGCTGTCATTGCTGTGGATATAATCTGTCGCATGGCCGTCTCAATTGTTTACGTTGTGCGTGCGTACATGTGCGTACGTGTGCGTGCGAAGTGACAAGAACCGATCGTTCGCACCACAGTCCCTCAACACAGTTGTTGAGGGCCTGTGTTCGCACTCAATATAAAATAACGGTGCCGTTCAGTGCTGTTATTATTAAATATACATGTATGTGCTCTGACAGTAAAACAACGTATGGGCAATGTTTTCGCCGCAGATCGTGAGCCTGTGTTGATCAGTGAGTGATATTTGTTATCACATACTCACATGCTGGTTTTGCAAAAATGTAAACAATGTCGTCACAGTGCGACGGCCTATACGACGAATATTGATTCAACAAAAATAATTTCGCATTGCAAATTGGAGAAAACCTGTGATGCGAATAGACACATTATAATTTTATATAGTCGATTATATTGAGAGAAAAACAAACAAACGAGTTTTCAATAGTGAGTATAATAAGATAAATATACTGGAATCAGCCAGATCGATCGTTATCGAGTGTCACTTTAACATGAACCCTGATACAATCCTACATGTTGTGTTCACTGTACCTGTATTCAATCATATTTATCATTGTAGTATTTGCCTCCAATGTTGATCAATCTTACACCGACATATATATGAACAAATTAACGCTGTTTATTTATCAGTACACTCTTTATTCTCGCAATACGGCGACTGTATGCTGACAGACGCATCGAGTTTCCCGTATAGAAAAAAAAACTCGCTGGATGGTGCTTATACATACATCGCATTGCATTTAGCATAACATGTTCTCACCTCATGTGTAAAGTAAAATATTAACGCTATTGTAAGTATCCATAGCAAGGATTTAGAAACATTTCTATAGAATTTGGACATCTGTAGTTTCGAATGGAAGTTGCTGTTATCATATAAAACGAGTGATCGGATTATTAATTACTTAAATTATTTAGGTGCACGTATACAATACAGTATTATGATCTTTTTTATTACCCAATTGTTTGCGGTTAGACCACTGCGTATTTCCAGTAGAGTTGACAGGAAACAGGCTGTTACACAGATATTCATACTAGCTTTCTTTCATGGTACGTTTGTCGTTTTGATGAAGTTGTTATAGAGATCACTTCAGCGTTTCAGGACTACATCCTGTTATTAATATGCCGATCACAATCTAAAGAATATCGGTGACGCGATTTGCATAAAGTGGAAATAAGGGCATGCCGAAATCAGATTGAATTACAATGGCATTGGGAGTTGAGTGTCAAGATCGCACAAGCGCTGATTTTGGTGAAATTCACATACTTAGTTAAATCATGTTAGTTCCCAGTCTATGGAATAACAGCTGAAGGTGTGTAAATATTAAAAACAAAATGATTCACCTGGTATTTTTGATGACGTAGGGTGAATCGTGTTGTCCTACACCTTTTGTTTATGGTGGAAAAGAATATTGATACTGTAGTAGTAAGTTGCGGAGGTGACGTCACAGATACAGCGGGAACAGTGTCGCGTGAGCACAACAAATTAAATCCACTGTCATCAAAACAGTTTTGACTAATTATTTTACTGTTAATATCACCTTAATAGTCGATTATTTTAAACGTCCGCAAAATCGTGTTGGTTGGACTTGACTTTTTGTTAATTCCTTCAATTGGGTTAATTGCAATTATTCCCTGGGGAACATAGTGCAATTTGTGCAACTGACATTGGTTCTAGTCTGTCAGTTTACTGGCCTAGTCTGGGCAATTGAACTATATTGCAGAATCATTGACATTGATCAGACAGTCGCAATACAGTGCAATACTACAAATGGTAATCGCTGCCGTTGTCAATGTGGGTTCAATGCCAGTCATGGTATGGCGTCGAATTTTGAAGTGAAGATGTATTTCGACAAAGTGCAAGTAACCTATAGTTGTTTTGCGACCTTGGAGTGCCACATTTACGTGAGTGATTTGGATCGATAGTTTGTGATGAATATTAGCTATATATGCAATTATTTGGATCAGTGAGTTTCTATAGCTAGAATAGAATAGAATAAGAAATACACACTATACCGGATGGGAAGAATATGAAGTCCAAACAGTTCGGAAATTGACTCAGATAGCTTGGCAGTGAGATCACGCATGCGTAACATGTTATGTATATAATACGCTGAACAATGTTATTCCATCTCAAGAAATATTATACAATTTACAGAAATTCGTTTATCACTAACTTTTTAGTTACTCAAAAATAGAGATTATTCATTCATTCATTCATTCATTCGATACGACGGCGATGGCTCATTTAAAAAAAATACATATTTATTTACAAGTTTGAAAAAGATCGAATCGAGAAAGTAGTAGCGAATACAATATAATTAGTTGATATATAGAAATCATTAAAGGTAAGTGATCGCCATAACCGATGCGGCCGAAAGTTGAATTAGAATCTGCATTAGTCTACAGAGTGTGGCATGCATAAAAGATTGACTCGCTGAGTTCAATACGTCAGGAGCAACTCATTCAATCGCAACCCCATAATTTATTTGACTATGATTTCATAATCTCATCTTTTTTTATACATCGGCATTATATTACATGAGAAGTGTTGTACAGTTCGAATATCAACTGATAACCTTGAATGAACCTACAAATCATTCCTTGATATCGCGAGACAGCCCTTTTTATCTGTCCACGGGCTGTCTGTCCTCTCGTTATCCAGAACAATCCATTATAATTGTGCTCTTTGATGTCACCGACACGAGACGTATGTAGCAAACAGCGTGCCTTCCAGCAACTGTGCTGCTCTGTCCAAGGAAAGACACAGCGATTGCTATTAATAAGAAAGAACAGCATTTAAATTTGCTATATCCGATTTTAGTTTACCGACATCGTGACCATCCCGTGATCATCTGGTTACATATATTTATGAAACTAAGTTACTTCTACGACGAGTCGAAGAAAGTGTATACATATTTGTGTGTGTGAACACAAGAACGCTAATCTACGTTGTTGCGATGCAAATATAAGGTAATGTTGTTCACTGGTATTGCAGGTTTTGTGTAATGTTATTTACACTTAAATATGAACACGATTAAAGGGTTTTGTAATGATAGCGCTCTATGCATAATATTTTTTTTCTTTCCATTTGTTATCTTCCTTTGCAAACAATTTTGTTTTTTGCCCATTCACAACCAAAGTAAAAATGCAGCGTACGGCGGAAGTCAGTAAATGTGACGAGCAAATGGCACACTTAAAATCATTGCTGAAACAGCCCTTGAATAATAAGCTTTTATCGTAGGAGTGTGGCAATGGTTGAGCATTTTATAGAACACGTGTCAAGTTGGCGCAGCACAATCGATGTAGTTTGTGGGTAACTATATATTATGATGTATGTTAAAATGTTTACAAACTAATGGCGTCAACGTATGATGTCACGGAATATATATAATTTTGCAATTTGAGTGTAGACTGTTGAAAAATCATCGAAGCAACATGAAGCGACACTTAACCCACTAACGAATGAGTTCATACTGAAACATGCGCTCAATTACCATGCATCATGCACGTAATTCAGACCATATTATTAACATGGCGACTTGCACATTCTTCACCAATGGTTTTGTCTATGTATTGTTTTTGCCGCTTTCTGTACAATATGAATGCACACTTTATGAATTACATTATAAGACACATATTGTATGACGGTCCTATTCATATTGTTTACGTATTTGTATACACGTTGTGTTATGCAAATCGTCTTCCCGTGCGCAGTCGGAGAATCGCCATTACCGTGCATTTGATGAAACGATGGTGTTGTCAAATACGTCACAATGACTAAAATTTATGTATATATTCAATACATATATATACTGTATAGTGGAATGTTTACAAACAGACGTTGTACTTTTCTGTTTATTCAATGAAAAATTATTTTATCCAGACAAAACTTCAATACAACATTTTTATAAAACGCGCCCTCTAGCGCTTCTATGACGTAAAAATGACGTGCATGGGTGACGGCAATGTCGTTGAAATCAACTAACGTATTTTGTCATGTAGTCGTTTGTCATCTAGAATATAGTAACATCTCTCAAAAAACATATAATTTGTTGATGGTTGACAACATATCAAAATCATACCGACGCTTTAAACGGCCGCGTGTCACACATCCACGTCATGGAAGCGCCTTGTGTATTTACAATATGTGAGGAAATTAGCTAGTTGATCGATAAAATGTTGTGAATCAATCAAACGAAATGATTAAAATGGCTGTACAGCGTACACACATTTTTGGACAAGTTGCTATTTTAATGGTATAATAGTATTCTCATTCAAATCGGTAATTGTTGACACCTGTTTCAAGATTCGTATAATCATGTAAATCAGACAACTGGTATGTATTAATAAGAATTTTATTTAAAGTAAAGTTAAAAACGTTAAAATTATTTTTAACAGACATCATTTTTTGGTAAGTTTGGTTTGAATGTACTTCCAAACCTTCAATGGATTACATTCCCAATCTTATTGATATAGATATAAGGTGAATTGTTTGATTGGTAATTATTAGATAAATTGTTTATGCATGTATACATTCCAATTCTGTTATACCATGCAGTTATACCAGTAATTTAAACTTAGATTTTAAACAGAGATTATGACATAATTGTATTAGCATACTGACAAAAGAACTAACTTTATTTATTATTCATAGCTCATGTAATTACAAGGTCCGCACATATTAAAGGCTATCGCTGTTTTAAATCATGTGTTCGATTTGCACGCTTTGTAGCAGAATACGATCTTCTATTTTTTGTGACCATAACTCATCGCATCGTTGTGTTGAAGTGTTGCAAGATGGGCATTTACAATAGCAATATTTGTTAAACAAAACGCATTTCTCTGTAGTTGGCCGCGGATAAACAGCTAGTTTAATTATTGTTACCAAATTTGTTCCATGCAAAACAGCTCCAGTCAGTCTGTAAATTAAATCCACTGTTTTAGTCCATTTCTTATCCTTATTCAGAGCAAACATTTCGAGTTTTTTCCTAATGCTACAGTAATCCTTTTTTTCTTGCAAAATTATGCAACGATTCTAAAACATGTTTTATCATGTGATCCTATCGCCGAAATCAATATGTTTTGAAATCCATATTTGTTTAGATATTTGAGCCTCAGTTTGTCTAGTGCTAGGAACAAGACCCACCGTCATCCAATCATGCTAAGCGTTTAATACTAGTCAACATTGTAACCTAACAATTTGCGTACTCATTTACACTGAATATGGAAAGCGAACATATTCGACCGTGAGAGTAATCACAAAGTGTGAATTATATACAATACAATACATATAGAGTGTAGTCAGCAATGGCAAACTGTAAACACAGGACAATAACACATTTGAAAACAAGAATTTTGAAAGAAATCGACAAAGCTGCAACAGATGTATACATATATCATGGAATAAAACACCTTTTTGTCTGCAAGGCAAGCAACTATATTACAACCAGTTGGAAACAATCTTCTCGTATTTCTGTTGTCGGGTTTTATTCAACTAACTAGTACAAACTAGTACATTTCAGTATTTTTCTCAGATTGGAGCTATATCATCAATGCGTTTTATAGGTGTTATGTGATGCATTTATTTTCACACAAGGCAATACGAAGTAAAAACTAACTATGACGTCATTTTGAGCGGATTTTCGAATCAGTATCTGGATTGATTAATTGCTGAACCCGACCTCTCATTGCGGTCTCGGGATGAGCGAGATACCGAGGTTAGTAAATTGATAACTTCAGTTGACGTGCGTGGCGTTAACGAAATTAAAATGAAAAACCAATGTTGACTTAGTCAATATGTTTTCTATAGCACCATGGTACACGTTAGATTAGCAACGCTGATTGAAATGCAACACTGTCGATTGTAAGAGTATACCAAACCCATTAAGACGTAGATTAAAACTTCCTTTTCATTTATCTTCCTCTTCTCAGATATACTCGCCAGCTGTACCGATACGTCTCAGGCTCCACTGGCACTGATTAAGACGTTTTGTACAAATGGACTCGAACGATAAATGACGAGCCGCGGTCAAACCGAGGCAGCGTATATATGGATGGCTCCTGTTTAATACACATATTAAGAACACGTTTTTACGTGATTGTGCAAATATACGCGACTGAGTAATACATCGACGTCATTCCCTAATTTTAGTAATGAAACAATTATCGGACATGCCGTCTTCGAACAATTGAGTCCAAATACGAGTGAACACTATCATATACGCAGACAATCACCACCGGTAATTAACATAGTCTCACACATATAAAAGTGACAAGTCAAGGCAAGACGGGCCGCGATTAGACAACACACAAATAAAATAATCGAAAAAAACGGCAGTTCAGGCGGTAATGACATTATGGCTCATAAACAGTATTATACGTGTAAAATAGCCTAATTAAACGCACGAAGGCCTACATAGTATAGCTAAAAACGAAATGTGTATGTGGACGTAAGACACATCATTTTCTAACCCATCTCGTCTCTAAAATAACTAGAATCTCTGAAACATTAAACATGTCAATCGAACACTGGAGTTATTAAATTCGTTTGATTTAAATTATCCATGTGACCGTTAAGGATCTTTAACAGCATTAAATGTGATCGAATACCACGCATTCCCGTTATTAGACATTGTAAAGAGAAAGCTATTACGCAAAATGTCTGATGAAACATGCGAAAGATACGTTTGTCTTGTGTAATCGCTCATGTGATTTAAAAACGTTGCATTCAGCGAATGCGTATTGTCCACTGAGTGGTTTGTGTCGAATTCCTGAATTGATACCATGGATAACGCACGTCTGCCTCATTTTAAAAGCTCGTCTTTGTGTACAATGTATTGACTCGGTTTAGCTAGGTGGGCATCATGCCTTTATGTGGCAAAATTTCGCTCTGGTGAGTCTAACTAAATATTCAGCATTTGCGTGCTAGAAGAGGGTAAGTAGCGTTAATTAATATTATTTTATCTTGCGTCACATCAAATATACACGGGATGACTCTTGTTAACACGACAAGAAGCAGGGCCTCATCAATATTTACGTGAAAATTTGCTTGGTTGTCACAATTATTATTCAAATAAACAGGCATTTGATGGCATGACCAGCTGTGTTGTCAATTGTGTTCATTTATATCACACTCGTTTATTAGTCACACCATGTAACTTTTTTGTGTATCTTAATATTCTAAATGCGTTAATTGTGAGTCGTCGGTTTTGGTGTGAATTTACACTTTCCACACGCCATTCCACCCCTTTAATCCATTAAAGCCAGTGATAGACGCATTTTTTTTACATTGAACAACACGTGGAGCGGATTTAAACAGACTAAGCTGCCATACAACGTACTCCTACACGACAAATTATAATATTATTTGGTTTAAGATCGGTGGATTCGTTTTCATTTCATTTCATTCACAGTTGCCCGTCGTATTGTGCGCAAAATAACACAGCGAAATATCATATACAAATGCTTTGTGGTTTCAACTCTATACAAACACTGGTGACCCGAATGATATTTCTTTCTATTATTAAATAATCCCAAAACAGTGAGACATGTACCAGCTGACACTTAATGATTGCACCTTTTAGTTTAATGCTCGGGATACGCGTACTCGTTAGGTAGTAATTATTCAATATTCTAATTAATTGAAAAACACATGAAGCGTTACCTATTCAACTAAAAATATTCAGACAAGCAAAACGTATCATACATAATGTAACAGTTATTCGACATAGAACAGATGGCATTTTATCTTGTCAAGTGAAAATGACGACGACGCAATAGAGTGAACAAATGGCCAATATGGTGGCATTATGTGAGATTAGTTCGTATGGTTACGGTGACAGATGTTTACAACGCACTGAATAAGGATATTATCGGTGGGGTTTGACAATGACGAGATTTAAAAATAATACAAATAAACTAAGTAAGCTGAAATAAAATCATCAGCAATTCCGACTTGATACTTACACTAGTGAACAGTCATGTATGTATGGATTGATTGATTGATTGATTGATGGATGTATCTGAACATGTATGAAATTAATATATTGTGTAATATTAAAGATCAACGAAATGAATGCCAACGCATGCAACTGATTTAGATTTGCTTTTTAACACAACATTTATATTGAATTATCTATAAGAGCGGAATTATTTAAAGCTATTGTGAGATAATTCTGTCTTAACTGGCGACTGGCGAACAATTGTATTACAAATAATAATGACAGTTACGATATAAATATTTTATTTATTTATTTAAAATTTCTGAACTCAAATCTCATACTTGTGATTTCCATTACAAGAGGGCATTGGATTGTGGGAAAAATAATGTTTATCAACACAAATGTCGCACATGCGCAGCGCGACGACTGCCGCCTTTTAACTATAAGTTTCATGAGATCGATTAATAAGAATTGTCTCATGGTGATAAATTCGCTCCGCCAATGGTATATGTAACAATGGACGATGGTTGCAGACACTATTTCAGGGTTAAAAAACAAGTCGCGCGATTCTCTCAACGAGATCGCGACAGAATATGGTCTATTAAACAACATTTATTGTACCCCAACGGAGATAGGTCTT
The DNA here is from genome assembly GCF_978046115.1 of Saccoglossus kowalevskii. Classification (NCBI taxonomy): domain Eukaryota; kingdom Metazoa; phylum Hemichordata; class Enteropneusta; family Harrimaniidae; genus Saccoglossus; species Saccoglossus kowalevskii. Next base: position 8,674,267 of record NC_140650.1, on the reverse strand, counting down.
GCAGAAATATTGCACGGGGCATGGTTAACTTGCTAGGTAGTGAAATTAACACCGTTGCCACTATAGATGAATTCCCACATATACAAACATAACAATTCAAGTGCAACAACACAAAGCAGTAGATATACAATGAGCGTACCACATAACAAATCAAATCTGCAGGAGAAAGGTAGATGAACAGCAGGCATTCATCCGTGAAGTGGTGATGTCAATTGTGAAGTTGAAAAGAGCAATCACATCGACATATGAGCATTCACCATAAAATAATAGGAATCCTAGTTATGAAAGTGTTACTACTAGTAATTTACGGTCCAGGTCAACATTAATACATGATAAACGCGGTTCTTATTCGAATAACACAATTAATTAGGTATAGTGTCGGCAAAGGCAATCATAGAAGCCATGCCTTTGACCAGATTATACCTGTGTTTATAATACATTTTTATCAGACGGGTTTCATCTTGGATACAGTATAACAATCGGTATGAGTTGTTGGATTTGTGCGTTCATAGCTTCATATATGGTTGACTTAACATGTACCTTCCCGAGTGTTCGTTGTTGTGGTAAAATTTGCCTATTAACCTACAAGTTCATAATAAGCATTATCCCTATTTGGGTAATAGCCCGTAAACATAAATTAATCCCCAGTTGAGTACAAGTTAACCACAAGACCTTTCAATTGTCCGCTCAAATAGTTGTCCAGTCTGTTCTGCCATCATACCTATTGTTCCTTCGACCTATGTAACTGGTATTTAGAAAAGTTAACGTTATGACGTTAGTTAACAAACAAGTATTTATCCACTAATTGGGCCATTGGGTCAAACCACCTTATGAATTTTTCCTTTTTCCCATCGACTACTATTTTTGCTTTAGCTGGTCCCTTGCCTTATGTATGGACTCTCAAGCAAGCACAGGTTTCTCGTGAAGCTGATGACGAAGTTGCATTGACTTGTTGCACGAAAACGCTTCGCCACAGAGTGAATGTGACAAGATAGTTGCTACTGGTGTCTGAGCAGTCAAAACTGTTATCACTACTCTACTCGGTCCATGTTTGTCATAACTATGTATTTGTGACGCACATGTAAAGGCACACAATTGTTGACACTGCATCTGAGACACAACACGTATTAAAGAGTGGTACTTGGAACTGTAATATGAATATAAACAATGCTGAGAAACCTCATTTGCAGAACAGGAGTTGCCAAGTCACACTATTGAATTCTGCTGTTGTGTCCTGTCTAATAAGCAGCATGTGTCAGAGCCGATTCATCATTCAACACTCAACACTAAGTCTCCGTGAATTGTGAACATCCTGTGGGGTCACGTCTACAGAATCAATTCAGAGCCCCCATCTGTGTAGAATCTGCCACTTTCAAACGGACTGACCAAACTGATAAGATGTCTCATACTGTATAATCGAAGACAGACTTTTGATCCGCTAAGGTGTTCAATGATAAGATCGTGATTAAGACTCTCTCTCTTCTTCTACTGAGAATGCTTGCAACTCAACTAATCAAGCCTATCAGCCAAACGAAGCTTCTGAAGGCAAGGTAAGCCATAGCGTTAAGTGGTGGTGGTAAGTCTCATAATTCCAATAACTATAAATATTTTGTGAAGAGGTTGGTGTTGGTCCTTGACATGTTGATGGTAGATCTCACACATTTTGTGGTAGATGCAAATATAAATCTATAGAGGATTTGTGTTGGTGTTCACATCTGACATTAAAGTCCAAAGTGGTGTTCACGTCAAGTTTCACTTCATACTGTTTGACACAGACCCTATATAATTGTTCACATCCTGTATGGGTTCAGTTTCTAATTGTACAAAACCATTCACACCTGGTGAATCCACTAGTACTAGGGACACTGTGTGGGTAAGGTTGTCTTTTTGTGGGATTATTGTTTATTGCCTTGAACCCTGTACAGTCAGTCACATATTTCATTGCTTCTCCCCAGCTCCTTATAGTCGGAAGGTATTACCAAGCAAAAATGTTATTACATTAAAACCAGCAATCACAAGGCACCATTGTGTTGGTATCCGTAACTGGTATCAAATTTGGTCAAATACCCTAATTGTCAAGAAGTTCAAAATATGAAGACGTCAAAACATACTTTCGACAAAATAATGATACATTAAATTATAAAGCATTCTCTCACAACTATACAATTTGTTACAATAAACCTCCCCTCAAACTGTGTGTGTGCGTGTGGGTGAGTGTGTGCAATTGTACATTACTGGGTGTTTTTCAATCTGTCAGCAATTCGTCGTTGTGGTTCACTTAGACATAGACGAGATGGTATTCCTTTAATTAATTAATGCTTTCACAGCCGCATGTACATTGTTATTCACACTAGGTGTTATCTCAATCTACCAATTCCAGCTAAAAATATATATTGTTGGTGCAGATGCTTAGGCGTCTAAAATAAATCATCAATCATGTCTGAAGACATTCCAGGATTTAAATATCATTAACACTTGTATTGCTCCACACAGCAGAACAATACAAAGGATGTGAAAAAATGGAACAATTGAAAAACAATTTACAGGACAAAATATATCTTTCCAATTCTAGCGAAAAGAAACAGTTGAAACGCAAATGAGACTGTCAGAAATTACAACACCCAGTGATATTCACATTTTCTATTTCTCTATTATTGAGGGTAAAATTAAAATTAGACAAATCGATAATTCTTCGTCTACCAGTTGTGATAACCATTGATTTTGATTTGTCGTAATTTAAGCACAGATTTTCACTAACTGTGTTAAGATCAAGGTTCAGACGAGTTTTAATGACTTGAATTTATCTGCAGTATATATAGCAGTAACATCAGCAAACTCGATGACGAGATAGGCAAGACATATCATCAGCCTCTACACTCTTGCAGTAAACAAGTAGTCTATAGAAATAAAGCGCATCTAAGAAATTCGAGTGCTGGGCGAAATGTGTCATTATGGGTCAGAGGTTAGGCTTCGGGTGGTTGAACCAAAAACCAATATAAGCACTTTGATAAATTATTATTATTATTGTATATTATATGTTTATTGTTTTAGTGTGGACAATCACTGAGCCGTGCCAACATAGAACAACATTCTTGTATATGTTATAAAATCGTATTTTGAGAATATGTTCCTAATAATAGTACTTTCAAAAATCCATGCAGCACAGTGTTAGCGAAAAACACTTTCACCCCCCCCCTCCGAAAAATGTAGCGAATCGGTCATAATATATAATTGTTTACTCAATGACTATGACCCCAGCCAACAAAAAAGTGAGATACGGCATTGTTTCTACGCCACACGAAACAATGGCAAACACGTTGTAACATAATGGCCGCCATCATTTTCTCAAAATCGTCTGATGACCTCCAGCCTTTTTAGATTATTATTTATTATAAAAATTAATAAATTCTGGGTATTTTCATTAATATGTAAACGTCTACTGTAAAACACATGTGTAGCAGTGTCGGGATGGATAATACACTGTCTTCCAATAACACGAGGAAAATGTGTTAAGCCTGATTATACGAGGAACAAATTATTATTACATTGGTCGATTATGCAATCAGAAAAATGTAGATTCGTGCGAGGTTACGTCGTTACAGCAGGCAAGGCTACCAAATATTGTATACGTAGACTGAACCAAGTTGTGATCTGAGATATACCACGTTTTAATAATATATAGCTTTATTCTGATTTGGTCCGTTAAAACAATACAATAATCACTTTTCTGCACCATTCGAACCAGGTTTTTCAAAGGCCTTAAACTAGTACAATTGATGTAATAAATGGTAAATCCGGTATTCTAGCTTACATGTGTATTTACATTACTAGTATTGACGTGCGTTCATTTTTAATTCAAAAAAAACAACAACAACAACTGACTTTTCTCTAAAGTATCCTAGCACAACATGTGTGGTGTCAAAAAGTAATTGTTACTAGATTATGATACAAAGAGGATCTCACCATCCGATGATTAAACCCAGCTAAATCCACTGCACGGATGTGTCTGTAATCACTGCATAAATCTGTTCACGTTAAGTTTGTCATACACCGCATAGATTCAGATAACAACCTTATGGTCATACACACAGCGTGCTCCTTCTTATATCTTGGAGTGCCACGTCGAACACGGCGCGTCGCGCAATACACTCGGCACTTAGCGCACGTTCTAATTATTGTTCTGAATTATAATGGAAGTGAGTAGACATTATAACAGTGCCGATACTTTGAAAATTAGACTAACGCTTTATAATTATTATTATTCTAGTATGTAGTATATTAAAGCACAACTATAGAAGTGCATAGAACATGTATTATAGAATATATTATTCTCTGCGACAGTATAAAAACCGTCATTTCAAAGAGAGGATTTTCAACAAGTCAATGGCAAAGACATAATTTTCTGCGTCTGTAACTGTGTACAGTGTGTATGTTCAGAGCAGGTGCATTCATTCTAATTAGAACATGGCTATATAAAGAACGTTTAGATCTGAATGCAAGGATGCACCTGTACACCAATTGCACACTGACAAAGACGGGTGCTTCGAAAAGACGATTTTACACAAAGACAACCGAATCACGAATCACGGCAGTTAAAACGCGTTACAGACGAGTAAGGTTACGATAGAGTTCATTGTATGCTAACGCCGAAAGTAAAAAAACAGCTAAATTGAAAACAATTTTGTATAAACATGTCTTTGCTACACAAAATTCGATCTTATAAACCACCAAATTTACCATTAATTCAATCCCATATTATGCATAGGGTTATTAGGTTAATCGACATTATTGTTCTGGAAAGGTAATCCAATAACGATCGATGCTCCAATTAACAAACACATCATGATATACTGCACTTCAGAAGATTACATATTAACACACTAACCTATATATACATATAATTCGTAAAACAAACAAATGTTTTATAGTGAGTGACGTTAATCCAATACGATATTTTTTTATTAACTTCACGCAATTTACAATCCATTCATACATGAATGGCGTCACATGTTCTATGATATAGAAACGTAAACGTGCTCCGTAACGTGCAGAATGTATGCTTTATTCTATTTTGTTGCCGATCATGCTTTGTAAGACGATGAGACAGCCACGTTATAAACTACAATCACTCTTTGAACTGCTACACCAATTTCTATTTTACGCTGCGTATCCAGTCATTGATAATTTACGTTGCTCTTAAGAAGGAAGAATTGAACGTAAATATCTACAGAAGCTAATAGATATAGAAATGATCAATTCAACACACATTTAACAAAGCGTTGAACATCAGATATTCAATGTGAATGAAACGTGGTGTTCAATTATCATGACAACGCATGAAATGAATCAGACGACTAAGCGCATAATAATATGTTTTAATAAATCTCAATAATTTATCAGTATACATGCACATGCTTGAACCATTTGTGAACGACACTGTTACGTTTATTGTAACAATGTCTTAGCGGAAGTTCATCACATATAGCGACTGATGAACAATTTCCAATCTTTCAAAAAAAATTCCGCTTTCCAATTTATAGAAATTGATTGTTAAGGTTAAATATATAATAGAAACGACAATTGCTAATTTTACTATTTATTAGCGCCATAATTCAATGTCAGGTACAATGGAAACAATAACGTCGCCTGTCACTATACCGATGTCTATACACATGGCGTGTTACGATACATATGGTGCGTGATTTGTGTGAACCAATTGTACAGTTTTTTATGATAATTTCCTGTCTATACATTTTACATTGTAGTTTACACCCTCCGTTGCTGTGTACATCAAATATTTAAAATAAATCGTCTGTATCATTTATATTTGAGAGAAACGCCTGTTTTTTTTGGTATGCTTTCAAATTGCTTTTTTGCGACATATCGTGATATCCAATATCAATATTGTCTGATTTATAGTACACGACCTGAGATCAGCTGCCGATGACAATATCAACACACGTCGTCTATTTTCTAAAAGCTTCATTAAAAAAAAGAATGTACGATTAAAATGAAATATCAAAAGTATGAAAAATGGAATTACTCAATTTAGAATATATTTCTATGACGTGAAGTTTGAGAAAAAAATAGCCGATCCTGATCTGCAAACTGTTGTTTATGTATGGACATACCCCGCGACAGGGATACATTTTATTAAAGCTTGGTTTAAGTATTTCATCGGAATTTGCGACTATCACAGAATTATTATACAGGTATTTGGCAGTTCCTCAAATGATTTCCGCTTTTGAACATGTTGGAAGCCCGACGGCAAAGAATTGCTGTCTCCGAGACGAGAGTTCCCGAAGATTGGCGCAGTTTATAGAATATACATAACAGATTGACGAAATGTATTGAAAAACATTTTATGTGCACAGTTCTGATCTAGTATTTGCATCATCTGATGTAACGTAGCAGTCGAATTTAAACATCCTGATCGTCGACCGTATACTTTAAAAAGCGCACATGGAAACAGTACATCTGTTTTCATGAATCGTCGAGTTCTTTTCTGAGCAACTGTCCCACCATCTTGAAATGTCATGTGTGAATATATATTACAACTATAAACCACATATACTGTGGTGTATACCGATATACCACGCATGGTAATATACATAAGTTAAACACAAATAACTTGACATTTTGTTTGTCAACATTTTGTTTTTGCAAGGGTTATGATGGAGTGCTATGAATTCAACGAGGTACTTGTCATCACACATTTCTACCATCACGCAAGACTTTTGCAGGCATTAAAGATTAGGGCGTGAATTCGGCAACTGTTAGGTGACGTTTGATATTGAACAAGCTAGAATGGAGAGTTTTTAGATCGAAAACCTTCAATTATATTAACGCTGATAAATCCAAACATTACTTCATTGTCATCTGTTTCAATTTTCTTTCAAGCGATAATATGGTCTATTTATTAATAATTCATATAGAACAAATATATTACTAATATTATTAAATGTCATTCACATGTAAGTACTCAAGCAAAATGATGATCAGTGAACTGCGTTTTTATTGTATTTGTTCATAAACCACATCCCATAATAAAGGACCGTGATTTGTTATGTTGCTATGCTATTTTGTGCAGTGTTATGTAAAAGTAATGTTATGGTTTGGGATATGAACGCTATCACGGTCAGCTATTAACCGTAAAAAACCTCAGATGCAATATGGTTATGATGATCGCATTGACGAAAGCCCCGATACTTTTGCTTTATTTTTGCTCCTCAAATAGAGACCCACTCCCCCTGTCACCGCGTGCACAGTTCCTCTGTTCTTTGTAATCGTAGTGTTTAGAACAATGAATGCGATCAGAGAAAACATGAAACGCTATTTGAGAGGCAAAAACAAGAATCGCGGCTTTCTCGTTCTCATTGAGATATCGGTGTCAATTTGGCTGTTACCATGGCAATGCTGTGAATTTTCACCAAAAACCCATTGATTGGACCGTATAGAAGAAAAATCACTCCCGAAAATTCATGAGAATTTATTCATAAGTGTTTTCAGTTGCAACAGAAAAATCATTCACAAATTTGCTATTACAGTGGCAACCAGATCCAAATCCCCACCGAAATATAATCGATTAGTCCGCATCAAGGGCAACCTCTGTTGAAATTGTTATTAGAATGCGTTCTCCATATCCACAACTCTGCCAAAATCTAATCGACTGTTCTTCGTGTCTGGGCACCTTTCTTGAATAATGTATGATGATTCATCGATGACCTTTTGAGTTAAGAATGAACACTCCTTTCTCAAGTTGTTCTTTTCTTGGTAACCGGATTGCATCTCTATTTGATGATTTGGTCCACATCTACAACTTTTTTGAGTTATCCGACCCACAGACAAATAAATATACGTACGCAGGCTAAAACATTACTTACTTGGTTGAGATAACAATGCTGCAAACGTATAATTAAGACATGGTACGTTCTGTTTGGGTAGTGCGACAATATATTATATAGCACGTAACATAAGATCATACTTGACGTCAAATGTGTTGATTTATGGAGCAATTACATTTTATTATATTATACCAACTTTTTCTTTGCTTTGCCACGCCATTCTGATTGGTCGAGGGCCGTGATTAAATAGACGATATACAACAGGTCACGTGTTTAGAAGTAGATCTCTAATGTGAATGACATACAGTAAAGGTATTTTACACACTTACGCAAACGATGCAAATGGTCTTCTACAGTGGGTCGCTCTTGAACCTGACAGACTAATAGGCGTTTTCAGATTAGCCGATTGAGACGATTACACAAATATCAACGTTGCCGCCGGCAGGAAATTACACAATTCCCCCCCAAGCCAAAAACAAGGGTGCAAATTTGCGGCAACGCTAAATGTATCTATAGTATCTATAATAGTTATATACTAGGTCCAGGGCCATTTAATTTAACCACGGTTTCAATTAGAACATTTCAAATGCTGTATTATTTGAACATGGTTGTTGGTTCTTTAAATTAATGTTCATGTCTCAGTATTACATTTAAAATCAAGTTGTATAGTATAATAGCAATGAACCGCCGCCGCAGTCGGATATACAATTCGCTATTGTTCAATTCACTCCATATATGGCGCGAAATGTACAATACTTCTTGATATACCTTCCCTCGGCATTTATTCCTTGATTACAACTTGTCACTTGTACTATCAACTATGGAAAAAGCGTTCAATCTACGCATCCTTGGAACGCTGAGATATGCAAAATACGTAAATCTTATAATTTGCACACTGGAAATTAGTTGGTTTGAACTCGCTGTCTCGCTACATATCGCTTACAATGTGACAGTGTCGTTATTATACCTACATATAACAGCACGCTATGTACTGATTGGAATTGTAAACGCTACTGAATCTTTGTTATTCTAAAAAGTCGAGCAGACTGGTGATTGAATCTGATATGAAGATTGTATTTCAAATTCACAAATGACATTCTCTAATACAAAGAAATAATTGAAAGTAACGAGTGGCGAGATTTAATTTGAAAATAACTAATGTGTCTGTCTGTCTGCGGTGCGTAGCTTTTAGTCGTTTTATTGTAATTATAGCCCGTCGCATTACTGTCTGCAAGAAAAGTCATTGATTATTATTTTTTTGGCAAACGATGACGTAACCAATTCCCCAACACTGCAGTTACCTGAGCATTTGCATCAGCTTTCTTATGAATTGGAATATCGAAATTACAGACAACACATATAAACATGAAACACGATATTTGAACTCTCTCCTCGGGAAAATGCGCCTTGCCACTGTATTCAGACGCGATCTCCGTTACACCACAACGCAATGGTCCAACAAACAAGTTGATATAGCGTGTAGTGAACGCGAATCTCCGACGTCTCAAACAACATGTAGCATATATTGCAAAATGGCGTCAGTTGGGAAATTAACACGTGACACTAAAGGTGTATTGTGATAACTCCGTATCATGGTTACGTCTGAAAATGTCTGTACATTATTATAAACTTAGCAAAGAGTACTACCGACACTGACAGATCGATATTAACACCTTAACCCCGTAGTATGGTCATGTTTGTGAAAGTAATTTTCCATATTATTTATTAATCGAAACTGTGCCTCTATCAAAAATATTCAAAAAATCATGTTTAACCTATAATTATATTAAGTATAATGAAATTTATTTGGCAGCGGGAAAAATACGACTTGTCCTTCAGAAAAAAAAATGTATTGACGTGTTATATTGTGATATGGGCGCTTTCGAATGAGTTATCGCCGTCTTACTTATTCGGCATACATGCGTCATGTTTACGTCACTCCTTCTCGTGTTTACATCAGACGCAGACATACTGTGACGGAAATAGAATACGACACTAAACGAAAACGACCACACACGTCCGAATCTCAGAAAATTGATTATTGCCTACTTAATGGTTATCCCCCTTGAACTCGAACCCGACGACAATCGACACTGCCTTGTACGAGTGCAAAATACACAGCTTTTTATTTAATGCATTGCTTGAGGTTTTGAAACAACGCAGATTATACACGTCTGTCATGTGTCATTTCTAGACATTCTACTCTGACCTACAGATGTAAACTAAATACCGTTTCAATTGAACACTAAGCAAACTTATTAAAGTAAAGTAATTTAATATACTTGCTGAAATGACAAGAAACATAGTAATGAGCAACTTCTGTGTACGGCAAGAACGGTTGCCGTAACGAAGTATTCTTTTTAAAATTAAAACTGGCCAGTTTCACTGAGAAATCATTTCAACTTTAGAGGATAAGGTGCATGCAAATCTAAGCATCATCATCCATGTATGGCGATGTGTAATGTAAATGTTATGACATCACATACTGCAATTAGAAGGTTGGACAGGTCTGCTTGTGTACACAGTAATAAGCGAGGTTATCGTGTTACTACAAATTGCAGAAATAGGTAATGCACGCTCTGCGAATTCGAAAGGGACAAACACCAACCGTTTCTTCGCTTATTTGGATTTATTAAGTTATTCTAGAAATACACCTATAATTTTTAATTATCGTTCGCGTGACGTGAGATCATCGTGACAGGAAGAAACACATCCAAGCTGGATATATATTTATTAGAATGCGGAAAGGTATTTGCTCAAACGGAAAACGTTTGTGTGTACACGGCGCTTTATTGTTAACGTATCACGTCTCGTTAATTCTCCATACACGATATGTAATAAATGTGAAAACACCTGTGTCCAACATTTCCCGTATTTAACAACTGACAGAGAAAGTATAATGAAGTTTTAATTTATCTACCTAGGGAGTCGTTGTCACAAATGGATTTTTAATTTCTCTGGCAGTTAATCAAGCAGAACCAACAGTATCTTCTCAAAGTTTGATTACGGGAGAACACAGACGGCACGATTGGTAACATTGCATTTTAATGGGTTAATGCCGGATGATCTCATAGCTGTCAACATGTGTTCCGTAATATATACTAGCAAGAACGGTGCACTCGCATTCCTAGGTAGTTATGTACATACAAGTGTATTACATACCAAGATTGCAAAGAAACATATTTGACCTGATTGTTATTCAATGTAATTTTGCTATACGACACGATAAATCCTGACTAAGTATCACATTGATTGGAAAATACAAATGACAAATAATCTCATATCATAGCGCTTTAACATATGTGGGTACATTTTTTTTCAATTAGATGATTAGCCATTTTTAGTTTCGCGATATATTATGTCCATCGTGTCTACTTATTATCGTTCATTATTATTTGTTGTTGTTTTTATTTGTTATTTCAATACTGTTCATCTTTCAAATAAACAAATAACGACTGTCCTATACCAGATACATCTTGTACTCCACAAGTGCTTCAATTAGGTTTGTGGCGCTATTCCAAATACTTTCACAGATGTGGGTGTTCTGTGCAATACATATAGGAATTTCATTATCTCGTTTATATTACAAGTCTCAGTAATCCGATATCTTTAATCGACAAGGAAGTTTGCTAACATACGAAACGGAAGGGGTCTCATACACGTATATTGATTGATCGGCTAATAAGTAATATATACTTACTGGCCCAGACTTACTGGTCGATATTATACATACTATGGACTGAGGCAAATAATATTCACCTTGGGACAATAATAAGTAATATATACTTACTGGCCCAGACTTACTGGTCGATATTATACATACTATGGACTGAGGCAAATAATATTCACCTTGGGACAATACCTCTTGTGATCCTCTAAAATCGAAATCTGAATAAATACGCAGACGTTGTAGTGTTCACTTTTTCTTGCTTTAAAGTGGGGGGGGGGTCGTCACCTGCGCACGCGCGGGAATTGAGTCCCAAGCGATGATACCAACACACGCTAAGAAGGCAAAGGCTCAAGGGTAGAAGCTTGTTTGTAAACAATGACACGCTGTGGCCACCTGACGCATGCGTAGGTGATGACTTCCCCGCTTTAAGAGCAATAGTGTTTAGAGGCATACTGTCACATATTGCCATTCAATTGTTTTCCAAAACACATTGATGCAATTCAACAAGTTACGTGCCTCTTTCACTCTCAACGACTTTTATGGTTTATTGTGTATATTGTGATATTCCATTGCCTTTATTGAGTGTTTGTTTCCGTTGTCTTTATTCGTGTCCGTACATATATGCATGGCACATTGCAGTTTGTATATTATATACTACAAGTCTTATCATGAATTTCTGTTGGTTGTTTTATCTGATATTTGATTGGCTATTTATCAGCATTGGACATTCAAATCTCAGTCACACAGGAAGTCCTTCCCCCCATACCTATTATGTAGTACAAAACTGACCTCCAAAGAAAACCAGAGCATCATAGCTCAGTAGCGTTTAGTGTTAACACATTTAGCTTAATTCAGTTGATCCGACTAAATGCATATTTTGAAATTATTTTCGCACTATCCAATTCCAAATGTGATGTATATATATCGGGCAAAGTAGGGCACCTCAGAGATTTGTAAAGTGTGAATACAATTTTAACATTATATTATATAACATTCTAATCCAGACGTAATTAGGCTTGTTATAATAAGATTACCACATAGCGGACTGGGGTATTTGCGTACGCTGATCTAAGATGCAGATGGGGGCGGGGGTAATTATAGACCATACCAAGATTTGGTCAATATGAGATATTGTCTCACAAAAACTTGAAATACACGACTTTAATTTTTAAAAGAGTGTTTTTTTTTCCAAAACGTATTTATAATTCAAAAATATACGTAACTCGCATCCTTATGTAACCTGGTTTGTATTGCATACAAAAACACAAACATTGTTATTAATAGTGCCATGCTTGTATTAAATATTTGCAAAAGGGATACATGTGTAGATGTGCTTGCAAATGGTCATGGTGGTGACAATTTGAGACGGAAAAAAAGAATAATTTTGCATATATTAACTCAATTCAACATTGTGGAAATATATTCGAAACAATGACACGTGCAACAACCTGATTTTAATTGCGAGAAAAATGCGGGATAGAATGAACTCGGCAATAGTCGATCTTTCTACGAGTACAGCTGAGAGGGTAACTATTCGTTCACCTTATAGGATACTATAATAATCACACATTGAAAACGCCAGGGGCAAGGCACGTAGACGCTGTTAGATCCATATCACTCTTGATATCTAATCGCTGAAGTCAAGATAACACGATTGTACTCAACGTATAAACATGATACGTGTTAAATAGATGCGATTGTTTATACAGATAGTCGTTCTTGAATTAGGGTCGAGAAATGTGAATGTGCATACATCTTTGGTCATTTGGTAGTATTGAGTATTGAGTATAAAAACATGCACATAACCCGGGGTTGTAATTATGTGGAAAAACGCACGTCACCGTCACCCTCTGTTTGTTAAAAGAAATACATACGTCGACTCGATTAACTGTCGGTGTGACAGGCGGCACGTCGCACACGTTCAAGGTGATTTATGATAAACGACATCGGTATTTTCACACAGATTCTGAAGTCTTAGTTTTTGTGAGTGTGTTTGTTCACTAACCTCTCAAACTCATTTCAAGCCATCGTCGATATTAAATGTATAACGGTGATCACATATTGAGATCTGTTTTGTTTTGGTATTATAATACTAATCCGGCATGTAAACAAAATGAATGGTTGCTATGAAAACAGATTATCAGTCTTTTACCTTTTACAATATGGTTTCATTTTATGACGTTGTTTTCAAATGAGAAAAAAATGAGTTAAACGTCCATGAAAGTGGAATTGTTGAAACAACAAATTGAGATGGTTGTACATTCTTAGTTGTTAGATCGAATTCTCGCGAACGACATTATTGTAGACCTCGGGGATATACGTGCAAAATGCTGCTCTTACAAACCAGAAAATTTGAAACGTCACGAAAATGTTCTGGTTGAGACTTCGACTAATTCATCGACAAGGTCATGTTGACATTGCAACTGGAGATTTTCATGAAAGAATATGCTTTAGGTACACGCCTGGCATCTAATAATGATGCCAGTACTCGAGCGCGACAACATCGAAGTCAAAATTGTCAAAGTAATTTCTTCAAATGGAAGTCATACGTCGCAGGGTAATCTCCAACACCGCCGTTGAAATCACTGGTAGATCGCACTACTAAATCTGGATTGAGTGAGCGAGAGATGTGACCGTTTACACAATCATCACATTAACCAATGTCATCATCCCCCAAAAGTAGACAGATAGTAATTCATTATTGGTGTCAAATTTGTTATAACTCTACAGAAATATCTTGTAAACAAAATTAAAGTTGCTGAAATCACAATGATATTCGTCAATGTTACAAATGACTTTTTTCTCATTAAATCGGTGTACGACTTATTGTTTTATTTATTTTAGTTTCAACCAATAATACGAGTGTGACAGGATGTTACCAGTAAGCACAAAATAAACACACCTACCCCGTAAACAAAGCGATGACATATTCTTCGAGTCCAACGCGTTCTGTCAATCGCACCAGTGATTACGTAGAATCAGTCATAATTTTTATATTGGCAAATTTTCAGATCGTGAACGTGATTTATTTGTGCAACAATCGCTGCGTGATTAGACAGACTAGACGTATTCAAAAAATAAATATGCGTTTTTACCGACATTGATAGAGGCACAATTACGTGTATAAAATAGTCGAGCAGATGGTCATGTGATCATTATCATAAAACAGAATAATTACAGATACTGACAGACTGTTGATTCCCCATCTCTGACAACAGTTCTTCATATTTATCTAAAATTGCATTTATTATATCAGTAAGTGGACGAAACGGGTCAGCTCACACGCAAAGTGCATTCGCATTTGGAAACAGAACAGTGACAGTAATACCATATACACGAACGTGCAACTTAAAATAAATAGAAAAACTCAAATTAATACATTTGAAGCTAGCAGGGCAATTTCAATTCCAGCCTCCTGCCTTCTTTTTCTGTCGTAATTGCCGCAAATGCCGCGCCAGGACGCCATGTTAGAACACGTATTTGGAACTTACATATGCATTCATGTAAATTGTTATACATATATAAGATCCGATTTCTCATGCTAGCCTACATCATTCTGAATATAACTTTAACTCATTCTATCACACATATGGCATATGGTTGTTTCTTTGTATATCAAGTTTGTGTAACTTAAGTTACAAGTTCGCAAAAAATGCACGACCCGGGAACACGCGGTAATGCCTCGTTTGTCTCACACATAAACCTGCTAACTACTCATGGAAGCACGGTTAATTCTTTATATTGCCCACTACGTTGTTACATTCAGTTCAAATGTAAGGTTAAATAGCATTAATCAATCAGGTCAGTCATGTCACTATTAATCATTTAGCCAAGGTAGATATCCATTATAGTAAGACGCAGCTGAATCCGAGCCGACCCCTGCCCTTAGCAAAACAATACACGGGACTATAGAGAAAGCACGTTCACAGTAAGCAATTCTGTAGAGCCCGCTGGCGGTTAACCTTCTACTTAAATTCACTTTGTTGTTGTTCATGTTAGCCTGAGCTATTGTCGGGGAATCCAGTTTTCCTATCTTATACTTGTTTTTTAAACGACATGGTTCTCAACACAGTGCAATTCGATAGTGATAGTGATAGTGAAGTGAGTGATAGTTAAAATTAAAATCCATACTGGGTCGTTATGCTTTGTTTTTCCCCCTTAAACACCGCTTTCACCAATATAACATCTGAATCGCATGGCGAGCCTTCGTGTTAGCTACGGTCATGGCCATTGCCATAGAAAGTGGGGGGTTGTAATTGTTTTGAAATGTGCAAAACATTTATATAATGAAATAGTTATTTGAACATGCATTAAAATAGCAGGCTACTTCCACGTGCAGTATATAGTCAACTACATGGCACATGGAACAGCGGTAATTATTTATGTTTACTCAATATACTTTGTTCTCTATCTAACGATTATTTCATATTAAAAAATCTTTTACGATGGCAATGGTCGATATAATGTTTCTCTCAATTAAGTAAGTGTCAGTCAGTTTTGTCAAAATAGTAATCTACACACAAACATAAAATCTGAATTAATGTACATCCTCTTTTGGCAATTTGTGAAAAATATTGAAATTTCTTTTTACTTTTATACCAATTGTACATTTATATCGATGGTACATTAATATGAGAGAAAACAAACAAGTTTCCATGGGAAATGACAGACGGAATCAAAAGTAGCGGTAATTTGTCTTAGATTGGATATTTTGAATGTCGGTGGTCGTTGCGCCGCGCATATGTTACATTTGTTTTGATAAAACACTGATTCTCCCACAATTCAATCCGCTCTATTAATGGAAACACAAGTATGAGGTTTGACCTGGGCGTAACTTGAACTAATTACCGCCGTGAGTTTTTCGATACCTACCAATCACCAAAGAAATTACCTAATTAAAGCTTGGTAACGTCTCAGTTTGTACTGTGCAAAGTCATCATCTTTGTTTATACGAGACCCACATCTCGCGCATGCGAGGGGCGACGACCACCAACCTTTAAGAAAAGTCGACATATTTATTCTCACAAGCAAAAATAATCGCTCACTGCTACTGTTTTGAATATTATTTGAAAATGTTTTGGTCCATGCGATTCAGGTCCAGAAACTAATGTGATTGGTCAGTCCGTGATTACACGGGGTTAGCCATAAAGATTCTGTGCGGTACGTAATTGAACTGCTGTAAAACGAAAGTACAATGTTCTACATTGCTGGCAAGTTTACTAACTGAACTGAGACAGTTCACTGAATGTGGTATGAAACTGAATGCTGTACCGACAATAATTATTCTGCCACAACATACGTCTGTGGTCCCAGGACCAGTTAATAGGTTTATATTATGTTTCAGCTGCCGAGGAACCTCGGGAATCGTTGAACATCACATTTTGGTCCCAGCAGAGAAACCTTGTCACACCCTAACACATAGCCGTAGTCAACAGTATTCAGGTTTGGTATTGTGATGCTGATGCTTTCTGACAGTGCCTTGGTTACTCTAACTAAATGACAGTAATTAAAATGTACGTCTTACTTAATCTATTTATAAGTACGTGATTCGGAATAAGATATCACCTGACGTCATTAAGCAGAATTTTACTGAAGACTTTTCCAGTGTAATTGCAACCGTACGGGACGTGGTTGGAGCACCTACATCCTAGACACAACTCCAAGTAATTATATATACAATTTAAACCGGAATGACACATCAAATCGTGTGTGATATCTTTGGAGCGGGGTGCGATATCAACCTGCCCCGCTCTGGGCTGGATACCAGAAACTTTACTAGACTTTGTCTCATGCAATTTGTAACATTCTGCCTTGAATTTGACATTCCGTCGATACAGTCGTGATAGTTATCACGGTGTAGTCTAGAGATGGTATCGCGACTTACCTCCGAATAAAGAGACGAGGTAAAACACATTACAGAATATTTAATTAATCACCTGCGTCATTAATACATCATTACTAACTAATTTTAAAATGGATATGGAAAACACAACAGTTGAAAACAGTTCATTCATCCGGGATGTTATCATCGGCATTGCCTGCCGTTTTATTATCCAACTTCTGTGTCGAACGTTTATGTCTTGGAACTAATAAAATATTATATGCACTTAATCTCCGCCATATACATTAGATTTTGTTGGGAGTGAACTGAGTCTGGTTTTAGTCTTTCAACAATAGTATGATTATTATTAATACTGTTATCAGACAATATGTGTGCATTTTCGATGTCCTGTATGCCCCACTCTGAGCTGCTCGTCGACACAGTGTTCACACAAACTTGTAGTCGATCTCTCCCTCGGGGCGTTATTGGTATAATTGCCATTAATCCAACCCGTTCTATAAAATAATCAGAGACGACAAGTTGAAGAGAATTTTGACAATCAGCTTGTAATACAAAACGTTTGACAATTTTCTTATTTACGAAGTGGTTCTAGATACAATTTGTTAAGTGTTCCTTCTGGTGGACATAGCGTAGTGGCGGATCCAGCAAAATGTATTGGGGGGGGGGGGCAAGCTACGCTTAAGATATATGAACCGTAAATCGCGGAGAAGCTATGCGTAATCCAGATGATACGAATCGTCATGCGTTTGGGGGACCCATGGCCCTCCTAGCTCCCCTCTGGATCCGCCACTGACATAGCGACACAACGTCTTCCTTTCCTGACTCTGGCACCATTCAAAATAGTATTTTCCACAACAAATCAATTTTTTGGGAGATTACGCTAGTTTGCTTAGTATTCCGATTTCCATACTTGCCAATATCTTCATTTCAAATTCCTCACCGGTTAGGAACACACTGATAAATGTGCAGCTCCGTAACTAAGAATAGTAAATTTCAGGTAGGTAGCAATTTCTATCAACTTTTCTGACTGACGCCTGACAATAAACATTTACTTACCCGACAAACTAAATCGTCATTACAATCGAATTTCTTCACTTTTCCATCAGAACCAAAATTCCAACAAACATTTTTGCGTGACGTGGGCCACTCATTGAACGAAGAGCCCATGTGATACGCCGTTGAGTGTTCTTCGGAATGGATTCTTTAGCGAAAGTTCGCATAGTCGAATCCATCACAGGATAAACACATTTCTGAAATAATGCAAATACACAAAATGTAATGACATTTTCGCCTTGAGTTTGCTAAATAACACGCTATTAATAGACAAGAAATACAAGTCAAAAACGTCAAACACCTACCTTGGGAACAGCTACTGGTTCAACATCACCGAGTCCATTCTAACATTATACTGCTTATTAGTTGACGTGATTCCACTCCAGAGACGTCGGAAAATTAGAGGTAATGCATTGTATCAGTAATTGAAAAAAGAAATACATTTGTACGTAGTTGTCTGACATGTACATCGATCTAAGCATCCAGTCGATCGCATTACTTGGATTCATGCAGGTGGCATTCTGCTCGCTGTGATTGGTTCATATATTAATATATGCATCACAGGTGTTAATGCGCGAATGCTTACTATATGGTTAAACGAGTTAAACAATTTTCTCTGATATTAACTTTATTTGTGCATTACAAAAGTCCTTGGGGCTATTTCATTATATGTTGAGAGAGGTTTTTTTAAATTACAGGGGAATCCTTAGTATGTTGTGTATGTTTGATATCGCATTCTTACCACGGCAATATCAGAATATGTAGGGTTATACCTCGGATTTTCGTCGTACGCACGTGTAATTATTGGATGGAATGTTCTTTAGCATCTGTACTCAATATTTAAATTTTCTATATCGAGGGATGCAGTAATGTTGCATAGGGTATACTCTAGTGTTACTGGCGAAGGTGTAGACCAATTTACTATACTCAGTCAGAACGTGATGTCAGAGGTACTCTAGGTATAATGCATTGTTGTCATGATTTTGTGTCAAATCTTCTTTCTCGCAAACTCCTCTCCAGTGTTTATTCATGGATTATGTAATTAAACTTCCTTCTTAACGACCACAGACTGTTTGAACTGTTAAGTCAATGACCATCATATCTCGATAGTTTATATATGCTTTTACAATCAATATATTTACCAATATGCCAAACCAAACTTAATATCTAGTATGTGTCACCCGGAAAAATAAGATTTGCGCTAAACTTCTGTTGGCGAGTCTGATTCGAATGTTACAAAACAAATGTTACGTCATTATAGTTTTCACATAGTGATAAACACCGACCAAGTTCAGCTGTTGAGCAGAAAATCGATGCACTCACCCAGTTCGTTCTAATTAATAGAACATCGAAGAGCAAGCCTGATTTATAAATCATATGATTTATTGAATTAACTATTTGGACATGAAGGCAAATATGTTACTATTAGCTCGTAATTCTTGGCCATTCGACAATTTCAATTATGCGTGGCGTTCATGGACTTGTTGAGTTTGTGTTTTTTAAAAAAAAACACTGAATTTCGTCGTTTACGTTCAATGACATACGGGACGCACCCGCGTAGAGATCACCGGGCCGGCAACATTGCGTAAACACATATTCTTCTGGGTTGAAAGAAGCAATTTTGTTGGGTGCTAATCTTTAAAAAAATTCAAAACTTTTATTTTCAAAATTCGGAATACTCATCTCTATATTTCATATCACATAATACCATCTCGTTTAATTCCATTTTAGATAACTACGTAATAAATCTTTGATTTATTTATCAAACAAAATAATAAACAAAATACGCATTTCTGCTTTGTGTGTAAAACTGTTATTTGCAATCATTGCCTTATTTTTTTTATTAATCGCTTTGTTAGACCATTGCAATGTTATTGCAATCACATTTATTTTACAAGAAATCTGTCACTGTGCTCCCGGCTCAAAACCGAACAAACAAATGTCATGGCATTGTAAATAAATTGGTTATCAATAATTGTATCAATATAATGTAACACGCTGTTGAAAATACACACAATTATAGAGTTCAGTTATTCCATTAAATTGAAAAAAGGAAAAGGTCAAGTTGATATGATTAGTATATTTTGTAATAACTTGATTTGCTCAATCCATTGAATAGGTTTGTGAACACCCCCCACACACATGTATTATAGTAATGTATCATTCCACCATCATTAATTCATAATTCTATATCAAGAGAAATTTTAAAATGCATCAAGGTGGGTTATATGAATACACGCTAAGCTGACTTTTACCCAGCACGAAGATCATTTATTGATCAATTGCAACTACGGTTTAATTAAGCTTATACCCACGGGCCGAGTATACGATAGACGTCAACGAAAACATGGCGTGTTTTAATTTTTTATTTAGAATCAAATCAAATAAGATCTTTCAGCACTAGCTGAATAGTTAACTGCTGATTGAAACTAAATAGACAGTCTGAAAATTGCTAGTGTGATATGCGCCAATTAAAACCGGCGGGAAAGAGCATTGATAATAACGGCAATTATTAATATCCATAAATAAAGTAGTAAATTAATAGAATATGATTTTAATGAAGTTCTAATTAACCTACTTTGCATACCTCACTGTTGGAGGATTGAAAGGTTATTTGTAATCGCAGCTGACAAGGTGTCCTTCATCATGCACGTGTCACCAGTGGAGATGACGTAAAGCAGATGTCAGACAATACGTCTTCTCATATGAATGTAATAAATCCATGAAAAGGTTTCAATAACATGATTGAATCTTGGTTGTGTAAAAAGCAAACATTGATGATTGAGTCATCATGAAACACATGTATTGCGTAATCACAGACAGGTCACAATATGTATATTTCCAATCAGGTTCTTTCAAATATGCTTTTATTGGTGTAAAGCAGATTTCTGAAAAGCAAGTTACATTTATAGTACACCAAGAAACGTATGAATAGTATGAGTCGTTTACATGCTCCGCACGTTGTCTCAAATTCTGACATGAAAAGTCTAATCTGTCAAATACACATCAATGGGGTTTTGTTGATACAATACAATCTGACCGATTGACGGCCATTTCATCAAGCGTTTCACTTACTTACATTTCATACCATGAATATCTCACGAGGTGACCAGCTGGGCTATATTGTTAGTCGATTGATTACAAATTGTTGTTTTTTATGTTTTCATAGTTTTCACAATTTTTTTATGCGTTTCAATTTGCAAACAATTCCAACCAATGAATATATAATATCACACTAAAGTACATAAACCATTCATCTGTTTAATATTAATTTAATCATTTATTGTTTTATTTTCTTTTGCTCATTAGACATTCATTGTTTTGTTGCATGGTATAAAACACATACAAAAACGAATGGGTTAATGGGAATGTCAACATCACAAAAACCGAACGGATGTTAATTATTAATATTATAATCTAGCTCCGTGCATATTTCAGTCGATTTGAAACTGAGGTGCATGTTCTCCTACTTTCCAATTAGCGGTACAACAACTTATTGGGGGAATTGATGAACTCATGACAATGTGAGGCTATGGTGTAGTGTAATAGTAATCAGTGAAATCAACTATTCATTACGTAAAAGTCATTTGCGGGGAATAAAAGCGTTTTCCTGTTTTTTCATTAGTGGAAACGTTATAATATGTTATTGCGATGCAACACAAAGATAGAACACGACTATACTACAGTTTAAATTACAAATTGTGGGATGACAGTTTACGTTGTATGATTTCGTTGTTATTTTGACAGTGACGTCATCATGATGTTGATTAATGGCGTAAGGTTGTGACCACGCATAGATTAATCATTTCCGGTTGATGGTAAAATATAATTATCCATAATGAAACGATATGACTGTATCCCGTTTAATTTTAGTGTGATCGTGTATTTCGATTAAACATTTTTAATATTTAATTAAATAAAATATTTGGAAATCTTTGTGCCACCTCACACGTGTCGCAATCTTCGACCAAAATGATTAGTCCCGTGACGCAGGTCATCACAACGTCTTTTCATCAAACTGAATAACATCCGCTGCAACGAACAGGAAACTACATGAAAAACGACAATTATCGAGCCTCGGTTATCTGAGATGCGAAATACAATATCGGATTGTTACACGAATAGAAAGTCGTATCTTTTAGAAATATTAGTCCTTCCCGCGTGAGTATGCTTTTAAAAATAGACAAATGACGTGGAATTACATATGTCATTTCCTGCGTGGGTAGTCAGTATACCAGACAGACACAATTAATAATTACACACTCATTAATTTTTCACCGGTACACTTCAGATATCTTACAATGAAACTAATGACTCATAATATTGGGAGATCAACTCAATTATTCACTCTCATCACGCAATATACCATGTATGTGCTTAGGTGTACCTTTTGTTAATTTTTCTTACGTTACTAACACTTTCTTTTTCAAATTTCACAACGAATACACTCATGATACGTTTTGTACAGTTATATATAGCACCAATGTACATGTGAATCTTTCAGTTGGAGATTAATTTCTGCTTAAAGTTTGAGGCGTTTTTTTAACTAAATATTATTTAAGAATGATGTGTTTCAACGTTACTGGTATTCCATTTCTAAACATTGTTGTTTAAAGAAATTTCTTGAAGAATTTGTCTATATTTTGTGATTTCTTTTTCAAATATTTACTAGATACTGTTTATTTATTAAAACAACATACCATGTTACGTTTATCATGCGATCAGCCGTAAATATGACGTTTATAATATTGTTCTTGAATTCTTTCACCAAATATACTGTTTAACTTAGCTGGATCACGTAACATGTGTTAACTGAAGTGATAACATTTCCACACTATCACATTACCATTGCTTGGAGATTGTTGTTTGCATGTAGACTGACTTACATCTGGTCTAACACATTTAAAAGATATTTTCATCGTATTTATTATTATGTTTAAATAATACTACTGCAGTCAGAAGTAAACAGTTCACGACGGGGTCATAAATGACAGCGTCGCCTTCACGGAAAACAAGAAAAAATTGCTCTCATATACATTTTCATATTCATTATGTTATGTGCCTCGTCAATCGATAGAAACGGTATAAGTTAGTTAAACATTCCAGCCGTGACTGTCTTTCGGATTGCATAACTCATTTGATTCGAAAAAAAAGTATGACGCTAGTACTCAGAATCGACAATGCAGAAGCATTTGACAAGACACAAGTTTATACTTTTGTTATGATCATAATGATTACTGTTCCCATGGTTATGAACAATACCATTACATCATTTGAATAGCGTACACGTTTTTTATGAATTGTGTTTTTTGTGTTACAAAGAGCGATTGAGCATGTGTATATGATGAAATGAAACGCTAGCTTACACAATGCATTGTGAACGCATCTATAAAGAAATAAATTTTCTGAAAGTCACGTAATTACTTCATTTTACATTTCTGCCACGCCTGTACCATATTACTATTATTATTATGCAACAACGAGAGTATACAACTTAGTTATATTATATTTATAAAATAATTATCTATGCGACGAATTATATCATATAGACAAATTATCAGGTGCTGATTAAAGTTCCTTGAATATTAGTTCTAAACTAAGTTAGAGATGGTAGACCGCAACAAAGTTGTTTATGGCAATAACTATTATTTGTTGAAAAGTCAATATTTCATCACGAGATGTGAACAGTGATTTGTTAAGTAATAATCAACCCTGAGAATATCGGAAATAATTAGCAAAAATAAACAACTACAGACAACATCGTAGAACAAAATATATGTATATATAAAACATATTAGCTGAATATTAGATACTAATTCATTTTAATATCATGTTTGACAGAACAAAGGTATACACTGCATTTGCGTGTTTCGATTATTACAACCTGCGTGTGTTTGATAATCAGTAAAAGAAAATAATATGGGCATCGAACGATGATCGACGCTTGTCATTATTATCTACGTGACCCGTGTATTCAAGCCGCTCACTGAATGTTGATATCCGGGAGTCTTTCATGTCGCTTTCTTATTTCAGCGCATTGACGCTTTCCAATTTTGATTGTGGAAAGTTGTCAAAGTACGCCGTGAGTACGAAAACTGAAAACAAAAGTACAATTTTACTTCATAAAAACATATATCGATCCAATTAATATTTATTAAGTTAATAATTTGGTTAGACTCATGCACACGAGAACAATTACGTTGTGATATGCCTATGTGCAGGAACGCCACATACCTCTTTTTTTCTTCCTGGTTACATGAATACCGCCAGAAGATATTCATCTCTGTGTAAGTTGACGTTGAGTTCCGGGGCTGATTCCGTCTACCTCATTTTGAAAGGATTTTGCTGCGTTCACTTTGACGATGCAAAAACATTCAAACTACCGATGTTTTTTTCAACCCCGGGCAACTTTGGATTTGACGATCATTACTTCATTGAGACAATTTGAAATAAATGAAAATAATATGCATAATTAGGCCAGGCATCGACTGTGTAGGCTTCATTGTGGAATTTAACATAATCATTGCTTCTAAAATTGCTTTTGTATTCATTGGTATGTGTCAGGTAAGTAAATAAGCAAATATGAACATTTTATGAAAATGTATTGTACAATAAGAGCTAGATCTTATATTCTGCCGTATATGCACTTCGACTAATATATAACTTCAAACTAAAGTAAAAAGAAAAACCTTTGTTCGATTATATAAATTAACTCACGTACGCAGTCTCTATCCAGTTAATAATCCGAAGTTAAATTGATTGGCAGCATGCAAATGACATTTCTCTATTTACTTTTTTTATATACATCCGCCAAATTGTGTGTTTTGTCAACGAGTGTTAATTAAATTCTGAGAAGTGAAGTTTACAGAGGAATGCACCAATCACAAGAGCATGTCATTAATTTTTTGCACGATTCACGTGTAAAGGTGTGCCAAACCGTAAACCACACTCGCTTTATATATGTATTTTTAATTGAACACGTAGTTAGTACAAATATTTTCTCGTAATTGCTCCACTATCCAAAATTTAAAAACCAAATCATGTTACCTGTTCACACAGAAGAACGAGTCATTGTCATCATGTTGAGCTGGCAACAAATATTCATTATTGGGGGGGGGGGGTGCAAATATTACGTAATAACCGTCCATTCGAAATCAGGTTCTCTGGATAAATTCTCAATTTGAAATAGTCTAAAATTTTATCAGAATTAGGGCGTGGTAGAGAAAGAACCAAATAACGTTCTATAACGCGGGTTATAAACTAAAATGAACTGACTGTTTGTATATGGTATTTGGACCTTTAAGCAGTAGTGAAGCGTTGAAAGAAGAATTGAACAAAATCAGCCAACACCTTCGACTGTTATTTGTACATTTAACAAGTGCAACAAACAACACACACAAGATAAAAAAAATAAAGGACAACGCACTGTTCATTACTGTTCTGTGTGATAACAAAGCGAATACGGGAATGCGCGCAATAATGGCCGAGGCGTACACTGCCGCCTGAGCCCTGTTCTTACACAATAGGAGGTAGTTCGAAGTATTTTATTGCAATTATTATACCATACATGTGTCACACGCAACGTAATAGTACCGTAATTGGTATAGTACAGGTGTGATGGTTCAAATACCAAAATGGCAACAGTAACAGAAAGACTTCCCTGGCGGCGATGATAACATACGAACACGGAGCCAACAGATGAGGTTTCAACTGGTACTGGTATTATTATACTCTGCAAACATCAAGTACAATAACGCGGTAAAACTCCACTACTCCAATAACTAGATACTTAAACTCCAATACAATTCAACGAGATCTCCGATCTGAACTCAGTGCTGAACAACTCCCCTATATATACACCCACTGTCTATAAATAGACCATTACATCAGCATACATAATGAGTCTGGAACTTACTAAAAATTTCTAGAACGTTCCATTACCTTCTATTGCCTCCTACAGTGTTCTATTACCTATTCAACCATTTTCTAAAAAATATAGAATATTCTACCCAGACACAGTACGGTTCTGGAACATTCTCAGTGACACGGAAGTGGTAAATAAGTCGTATGCGACAACATGAAACTTTAAATATATGCGCCGCTGTATCTAAAAAGAAAGAAATAATGTTCAAAAGATCTTTATGACATTTTTTGTAATAATCAAATTGAAACTGTCTACGTTTATGGTATACAACTATGTGCTTTCCCAGGAGAATGCATTAACCTTATGGGAAAGATAGTCAAACACAAATCTCATACTACAGAGTTACGAGGGGCGTAGTAGAAGATTAATGAAACTTGGCACAGTTATTAGTCGTTCTCTACATAGGAATCACTCATGCATGCATTTATCCCATCGTTTGAAGCAGCTCTTGACACCGTTTTTGTAGAACACCCCAGGTTGTTCCTCCAACCGCGTTGTAACTTTAGAAATCAAGGCTGCATCATCTGGAAAACGCTTTCCTTTCGAAAACAACTTCATGGCTGGGAAGAGATTAAAGTCAGAGGGTGCAAGGTCAGGGGAGTAAGGGGGATGGGAAGGTTTTTATAGCCACATGCCCGTGCTTCTGATCTGGCGACATGCGAGTTGTGGACCGCAGCGTTGTTCTGCAGGAGGAGGATACCTTTGCTGAACTTGCCCCGCCTCTTGATTTTGATAGCTTCTCTTAATTTCATCAAAAGTGATGCGTAATAGGCTACTGTAATTGAGGTACCCTTTGCCAGGAAATCTGTCATCACTACTCCGTCCTGGTCCCAGAAGACTGTGAGCATGACCTTGCCAGTGAAGGGCTGTAGCTTTGCATTTTTTGGAGGTGTTGAGTCCAAGTGCTTCCACTGCATTGGCTGGGCTTTGGTCTCTGTATCATAGTCATGGACCCAAGTTTCATTTTGTGTAATCAGTCTTTTGACTCATCTTCTTGGCACGTCTCCAAATCCATCCTCGAGCACTCGACGCAACCTGGGAATCCATCTGGCAGACAGTCACACATTATGCATATGCAAATGGTCATAAATGATAGTTTCCACATACCCTGTACAAATATTGACCTCTTCGGCTATTTGGTGAACAGTAATGCGTCGATCTCTCAAATGGCTGCCTCAACTTGACGGACAGATGCCTCATCAATGGCAGAAGAGGGTCGACCAGGTCTGGGAGCTGTTTCCACAGACTTCCGTCCATGTTTTACAAGGTCATATGGTGGGGCATCATCACCATAAGTTTCTTTCATTTCATCAAAAGTGTGCGTCCTTTCAAATACAAAAATCGGATCACTGCAACACTCAACTGGATCCATTTCACACCTGACTCGGTTTAAACACCTGTAAATCAGAAACCACAATTAATTCAGAGCTGTTTTTGCAACATAACCCATAGAGATGTAAATCATTACACACGCAAAATTTCATCTAGATCAGACAACTGGAAATGGGTCAAGGGCATTACTTATTGAACGCCCCTAGTATTTCAAATAATTGTATTGTGATCCGTATATTGCAAATTCAATTCGTATTCAATGCAAATTGAAAATTGGGAAAAATAAAATAAGTAAAAACAAAATAAAAAACATTGGCATAAAATCATGACTGACAGTATGTCAAAAAAATGAGAAAAAAACTCTATACATCGTGGGTAGTGACATTATGTTAACTCATTATTTACAATTTTGAGAAACGAAATGACATTAGTACACTCGTTTTATCTTATTTGTGTCTGCCATATATTCATTAGTAACTATGATAATAATCCGATAACGACAGACGGATAAGAATATTTATAGTAATAACGACATCAATTAATATTCATAAATGCAAAACAATGCACGAATAGATTAATAGAATATGATTTTAATGATGTTCTAATTAACCTACTTTGCATACCTTACTGTTGGAGGATAGAAAGGTTATTAATAATCGCAGCTGACAAGGTGTCCTTCATCATGCACGTGTCACCATTGGAGATGACGTAAAGCAGATGTCAGACAATACGTCTTCTCATCTGAATGTGATAAATCGGTAAAAAATCTCAATAATATGATTGAATCTTGGTTGTGTAAAAGCAAGCACTGATGATTGACTCATCATGAAACACATGTAGTGCGTAATCACAGACAGGTCACTCAATATGTATATTCTTGTCTACTCAGTTCATTCAAATATTCTTTTATTGGTGTAAAGCTGATATCTGAAAAGCAAGTTGCACTGCTACACCCAGAACCGCATGTATTGAATCGTTTCTATGCTTAATGCGTTGTTCTGACGAAGTGTTTTTGATCAAGGTTTTACTTTTTGTGTCGACTACTTGGCAATTTGTTTAATCAAATACACATATCTCGTTTTTGTGATAAAGAGACGTTTTTTTCGTGTGAGTATGAAGACATTTTACAGTCTGGATTCAAACGCACTTTGCAATTGGTTTATTTTTAGAGTACTATTCATTTTTAAAGCATTTGGAGAGTGAATTCAGTGCTCTGTCGCGATTAACATACCCAAAAGTGTTATTATTTGAACAACAGGAAACAGATACAAAATTTCCATTATATGTACAAAGCTTTGATTGATCGGTTTCTGTGAAACTCAGGCCCGATTTAATTATGAATATTAGCAAAAGTCATTAATCATTTTCCCCTGTTCCGGTTTCAGTCGGTCGTAGTGATTTGAAAAATAGTTCCTAAATTTGTGGTCTGTTTCCTCAGACTCTCACAACTGGACGTATTACAATTTATATATTCTATGTCAATATCCCATATCCCGAAGGCGACTGTACCCAAACAATCATACGTTGAAACATTTTGCCATCATTGCTCTTCTCTCATATTCCCATCGTAATTATCATACTAACAATGTCTACGAGTATGGTTGTCACCACAAAACCCAATGGGTATACCCACGGATATACATACGTCACGGCAACGGATGAAATAATTGCAGATTCCAATAATGCTTTAACCTGATATTCCAATTAAATAAGAAAATGCACCACCTGCAGGGGAGACAGATTGTTCAGACTCCAGAGACAATCGAGTTGATATCAAAAATCGTGCTTGTTTCTTTCTTTCGGATACACAGTCATTATTTAACAGGAAATCTGACATCAATGGAAAGATATAGAATTACTGTAAGTTGGCGATGTTACCTTACACATAGGTTACACTCAGGTAATTGAGGTACGCTGAATTATGGAACAGACATTTGTTATAACTAGTAGTTTTTAGGGTGCTCGACAAAATGCCGAACTGGGTGACAATCAGGTTTTCGTTTTAACTTTGGATTCGGCGGGTAATGTAAAAAGTGTCGATTGCGCTCGACTAACTACAATATAATTATGAAGAAAGAAGTGAAGATTGGTAGGTGGTTGCATGATATATTGTTTAAAGGAATTGCAACGTTAATGTTGAATTAAGTTACGTAATGACGCATGCAATGTTGCAAAAAGTTGAAAATAAATCAGCTTTCCGGAATTTTGACTGAAACAGTGTAAGACACAGTGTTGATAGGATGGACATTTTTTTTTCAGTCACGTGCATGTTCGTAATTTACCTGTAATTCATATCACTTCACCCAGGTGTTAGTCTCTGTGCCGTAAGCAGAATTGTCTGGCCAATAAATACATGGCTTCATATATATGAAGAAATATATCCTGCATATTGTCTGTGACGTCATAGATCTAACTTGCGCGTGTTAATCCAGTCACTATAACGGCGTTCATTACATGTTGTTTTTGAATGCCTTTTTTTAGTATAATAGCATGATGAAATGACGTTTGCTTATAGTGGCGAGTTCAAAGCCCGTGCTTGGTGTGTTTTGTAACTTGCCTGTGATTTACATTGACGTACAATTACGACTCCGGTTGATTTATTTGATTTGGGATATGCAATCCGACCTCCTAATTACGTACATTTGTTAGTATTTTAAATGAGCACATGCCAAAAATAATAGCTGACCGGATTACGGATGTACTTTTTTTTGAGTAAAAAGAGATGTCAATCAAAGAATCCAATTACTTTTGTCCCTTAGATGACAGAATGTCACATACATATACACTCAACCTCTCATTGAGGTCAGAGTCAGAATATAGCGCTCGCAAAGATAATGTTGGCAATTGTTCTGGGAATAATGCAATACCCGATTTAAATTAATTATATTTATCCAGGTATTTGTGTGTTGGAAGCTCCATGTGCCGCCAGTACTCGGTTTTTAAATTACGTCACAGAATAACAGATAACAACAGAACAATATACTGAATATTAAGTTAAGAGAATAACCGAGATCAGAGAGGGGAATTATAACAGGCTATCCGCATATTCTGTGAACCCGGCGCACCTGTCCTGGTTTCCGGGGTTCTGTTTAATAGAACTCTATATATAAGGAGCGACAGCGTCTTCTAGTTACTAATGGACATTCCGATTACGTCAATGAAATCAATTACGTAGATTTAAGAACATTTAGTTAAAGTTACGAAACGGGAACATACATGTTTAAATTGATTTCAATCAATTACAAAACGATAAGATCATTATTGCGCGATGTGTGATAAGCTGGAAGTAATATACATCGGCGAAATTAGCGAAATGCGTCACGGGAAAAACTCGTTGTTAATTACAACACACATAGTAAAAACGCTTTTGTGCTTATTGAAACATAGTTGTTTAATTGATGATGTCTGGCCTAACATAACGTCAAATGGAAATATAATCGCGGAGATAATTTCCTGTCCCTTTTCAGTACTTTGACCAGTGCGTTGTTATTACTAAAGTGTTTCCGACAATTAGTCAAGTGTAAGGAAAAGCTCTACAGAGCATGTCACCTGTCGCCACGTCAAAGCAGGCACAATTAGTAAATTAGTAAGGATGCCATGAAGGACTGCCATAAGAATAGCTTACGTGGAATGCTGTCGTTTTGCAATACTTTCGTTTCACGGTCTTCGGTTATTCGCCGTTCCAAAGTTATCCTCGGATTAGACCTGTTGAGAATAACACACCACGTTCACAATATAGGCTATGGATTGGTAAATCTGCGTGTGCGCGGGCGTGCATAAGTTTACGCTAGCACTCAAATTACGTGGTCAAATTACGTAAATTTGGAAGCACTTACCAGTATATATGCGTAATAAGGTTACATTTGTATAAAATGTATGGATGTGACAACTGCAGACGACTTCAATATAAATTATAATAAAGCCAACAAGATGAGTAACACATAAATGACAACACATCAACCTTATGTTATTGCCGTTCTGCAAACAACAATCTCAGATATTGGATTCAATTTAACCACGGAAAAATATATAACCGAAACAATTTCCCTGATTAGACCTTGGACTAAATGGCCGCCGAGCTTCAGTGAGATCAATATAGTCACGTGACTATACTGTTCTACCATGGTTATATAGATCAGGGAAACAGTGGATGCTATGATGGGAAATAATAGTAGTAGTAAAATGCAAGTCTTGCGGGTCTCTAACTCTCAACTAGATCTCAAATAGGTGGGCTGATCTCGCCTCCGCCCATGCAAAACTTCGTGCCGCCGCCTCTGCCAATAGACAACGTAATCGAGTGTAATCGAATAAGGAGAAAACCCCGATAAGATGGTTATCTGAACTATAAATACGCTGGTAGATAATCAGTTTACAGTCGTACTCTAATCAGGGACCGTTTACGCCAATTACGCGGCATGATTGCACAATATGTCGAGGCGTTTCTGTCGCGGTTCATCATTATATGGCAATTTACATAAGTGACCCGGCGCCGGATTACATCACACCACACAACCATTACATGAAATTAAACTGCGATTAAAACCACTCACACGGAAATACTCGGGAAAAGTGATTACATGTACAACAGCGATAGAATTGAAGCATTCATACACCAGAAATAAACGCTTCTCTGTGAACATAATATTCATTCCCTAATTTTAGAAGTTACATTAGACAATAATGGGGTGGTTTGAAGGGTATTTATTTTCCTTCAACAGAATACTTTCCAATCTTTGCGTAAAGAGGAAAACATGACTCGGGGCTATATAGGTGTAATTTATAGCGTCGGATATCGATGGTTTAATGCTCGCTTTATTTGTACAAGTAACGTATCGATCGGGCTCTTGTTTTCAGTCTAAACAAATGCATGCGTATAATAAAATCGTTAGTCTCTGAGTTGGTCGTTTAATTGTGAGAACGCAAAGTACAGTGCCCATGTAATGAATATACTAAAAGTGTGCCGACTCCGAACGGAATACCCCCATTGCCAGCGGTAATAACTGATAACACATTCTGGTTGGTTGGTTTTCGAAACCAGGTCAAATGCACTAAGACTCTTTTTTGACGTAAATGCGAATGATTAGCGGATTTTACTAATCCATAGTGTTTGTATTAACAATAATGGTGATTACCAATTACCGCGCTTTGCTATAAGATATCTAACGAGTGAGCCGTGCAATATTTTTACATATCACGGCTGGCCCGTTTGATCGTATTTTGACGAACAAATTATATTTATATTTTTTACGCGACGCGCATTCGAAACTTGTTTCAATCAATTACCGGTAAATTTCGTTGCCGCAGCTGAAATTCGAATATGTTTTGTTCTTGATAGGAGGGGATTATGTTGTTATGGGGTTCGCCTTCATAAAACTTGGACCACATATTATACTATAACACGGTGAAACAAAAAAACAGTAACCTAAAACTATTGCGTTATTAATAACACCTATAATGCATATGAATTTTTTACGGGATAAGATTTTTGCTGTCGTCGTTTGTACGGCTAATGCACTATTGCAAGCTCGGCGCTTCCACCTATGACATCGCAAAGTACAGTTGAATTACCACGGAACTCAAGATTGTGTATATCTCGATTCCCTCACCTCGCCCTACTTTATCGGCAGACATATTCGTGCTCGGTGATGCAACATAATACTACAATTTGCGTTTCTGTTGATGTGCTTTAGGAATGAATGAAGAACTAATGCGATAACATAATGGCCGCAGCGCTGCATAAATGGCAGTGAACAGTATTTCAGTATTCTAACAAATAAAACACACCCGTGAAGTCGGGCCAATATAAATGCATCAACGTGAACGATAAGTGAATTCATGGTAACGATGATTACATCAGCAATGACACGTCGATATAAATAAGTGCAATTAACAGCTGAGGGTCCCACACATTGAAAAAATAGTTGAATTCTACACGTGCAATGGCCATGGATTTAAGCAATAGCTAGCCCAATTTCCGCTATTTCCTTACAAATTCATAAACCGTGAGTTGATGCATACGAATATAATGTCAACATACTTGGAAAGTAGGGCACTAAGTAAAATACCCAAGAGAAATGTAATGACTTTTTAAGATGTATATGAGTTGCAACAATGTAGGCATTCACCGCGAAGTGATCCTTTGGGAAAGCATTACGGAGACCGTTTACCTCTCTGGAAACGCATAGTGGCCTGGTCTTGAATTTCAAGACCAAACAAGTTACTTAATAAGTTAGTATGAAAAAAATAAACATGTTTTCCTCGGGAGTAACGAGAGAGAATATAAGCGTTTCGGCGTTTGCCGAATATTTAAGGCTACCGTAGCGAGCGTCAGATGTGCAAAGTGCATACAAAGTAAGGCATTATCCTTTGAAGCGCAAAGTACGACCCAGTAATAGAGAATCTATCAGTGAATAGATGGCCTGTCAATATTCCCATCATCATCTTTATGGGTCGATCAATACAGATTAGTATTGTAATTTTAGTATATGTACAAATCCTAATAACTTAAGTCCGCTTGTCTGAATGAGTGAGCAAACGAGTGACAAATTTCATTTCTAATCCTTGGTTTGCCTTACACATTTTATGAGCGTGTTGAATTCTCCTGTTCATAGCATTCTAGGTGAATATTAGAAATGGTCTCTCGACGTTTCTCGTCAATATACGCAAGTAGCAGGTGGCAAAATAATCGTATGTGGATATATTGTTAAACGGTCGAGCAGTTCACCACTACGGCGACAGTGTGGGTTTAGCGTGAGGGTAATGAACATTATAGCAGTCAGGCGATGTACGGTTCTTGGTAATGCTCATGTTTATGTCCCCTCAATGGTTGTCCGTGTAGTGGTCGGAGTTTGAGTCACTCTTTCTCTACTCACAAACGATTTAGTCAAAAGGCTTCCGATTTATGTGAAACATCAAGGCGCTAGTTAGTTAGTCAGCGCATAACAAACTCTCGGAAACTACCGCCTTACTACAAATGACCTAATCTAGCTAATACAATAAATAACGATAAAGATAATAAAGAGTTATTTACACCGTTCGGGAAAGTTGACATTTCTAATTTGGCAATGTCAGAAATAAATTTAATAAAATACAATAATGAAAATACAAAAATATATTTAACTGAAAAGATGATAACGCCACTATAATATTGTGGGGTTTTGATTATAGTACAAATTGCGATTGTTCAACAGTGTAATCGCCATTTCAATACATTTCAATTACAGTCACGGGTAAAGAAAAGTATGTGGTGTAAATGTTTCAAAAATATTATAAAGGGAGCGCTTTCCAGTAAATAACTACTGCATTGCAATTTATGGTACATTATTCAAGAAAAAAAAAACTTTTCGAATTAAATATCTTAGTACATATAGTAAGTAATACGATCATGGATGTTTTTCTCTGAAAGAAACAATTAACTGATTATTTAAGTTTTTGGGACGAACAAATATATTATTGGATATATTTAATGTGCTTTTAGATGGACAATGATAACAATATTGGTTGCTATCGATGAGATATTTTTTCTCCTTACATATCAAATTACAAGACGGAAGCCAATTGTATATCAAGGAAGCGCCAACTGGTCTGGTGGCCTTTTTTGAGAAACAAATCGATAAAAACATCTAATGTATGTTAGGTATCGTATTAGATACAGTATTACGCGCCATAAAAACAATAATATTTGCGAATTACGAGTTAGTCAGTAATATGCATCTTCCCTGATTTTAGCTCTAACTGCGGACTCACAAATACCGAGATATCCTATGGAGAATCGCGAAGACATTGAATGACAATGCCAATATCGCTCGATAATTAAATGAAAGAGTTCATTTCCGACATTTTGGAAATTAAATTGTAACTTTTGAATCGCACGATGTAGCCATGACAACGACCCATAATGGTGGCTCATGGGGATAGTTAGGTATTTTGGTACAATGTATTAATTTTTTTGTTTGTAATTACATTAGGATTTCAACTTATATGATATTTTTTTCGTAAACCATATGCTCCTGCACTCGACACTGACAGCAGTCATATGCATAATAATCAAAAGTATTTTCGGCAACATATTTTTTTGAAATTTTTAGAACAATCTCATACTGGACTGGCGTTTAGGATAAACCGTAATTGCGGTGTGGGGCCAACAGTTCCACTACAATGTGATGCGATGTTGTACTGACGGTTGCCATGGACTTGATATTAGAACAGTCCATTGATGACATCACGAGTTATCTCCACAAGAATGGGAGCAAGGGTAATAAAAATGTTGGTAGATAAATATTGAAAGGCACAACATTTGTGCCTGTGGGTCACCATTGTTTATCTGTGTTGCTTTATGCATCTGTAAATATAATATCAACAAAGATGTTACCATCATTTTGTTGTTGTTGTGGGATTATCAACAAGGTTAATTTCGTAAGGAAAACAAGACTTAAATTTGAATAATCCAGATTGGCAAGCCGAGTTCACCAATAGTGTAAGTGTAATTGTTAGTGATGTGACAGATTCTGCCAGTTTATCCTGTAGACCATGGTCATGTTTTGCGTCACTTTGATTCAACTTTCAAATGGGACTTTCGTTGTAACCGGTATTTTGTTTTAACAGGGCCCGTACTAATGATGTTGGACTTATGTATCCACCTTGCTTAAGCGCCCGTGAGTGAAGAGAATCTGAGAAATCGAGGACGATAGATTAGATGCTAAACTACAACAATCTGGGGGATGACCTAAATGTTTATAATATGAGGTTATTGCCAGAATACCTCAAAGTATGCTCGAAGACAGTACAGCGGAAGTATCGACTGACGCGCAGCGGACGTCGATGTGACCACGTACTGTCTAAGTACATATCTTTTCCTCCCGAGAATACATCATGAGAATACCGAAATTCGAAACGTTTAGAACAGATTAGCAAAGTTCTCTGTGTGGGGTCCGTTCAAATTCTGGGGGCAGCCATGTTTGTTAAAGAACACATACGCGCGTAATCGTGCCATATTTGGAATTCGCGCTTTCTAATATGGTAGGATGAAAATACACAGTGCAATATTTACGGCATTACGGTGACAGATGTTTAATAATATAACATACAGATGTTTGTTTGAGATAGGTAAAATAACATTTTATCAATTCGCTCCATAGGCATAGGCGATTTTCTGTTCACTGCGTAAAAACGCTGGACAAACTGGTAAAGACATCGCGCGGAATTTCATTAACGCGAACGAATGGTGGGTATTTCCACGCTTAATAATGTGCCATGCACATTTGATAATAGTCAATTATGATGACGAATTGGTATCTCAACTCCATTTTCTATTTCGAAAGATTGGGCTTTCGACACTGACCTAAAATGGGAAATTCAAGATAAAATCATTCTACTTTTGTAACATACGTTCGGTCTGTGCACTTCACGCAATGCGCGAGATTACTCGGTAAACGAAATATCACATTGGTTGTGTTTAGGGCTCTTAAAAGTCAATAAACTACGACATACAGTGTTATTAATTTGCGCTGAACTCGAATAAACATCTATCCATCTAACATTACTGTCACGGCGAATTGAAGCCGGCCAATTGACTGACTGCTGAACCATGCAATGAATGATGATTTATATTCCAATGCATTGTAAAGTGTTCCTGAAATAAAAATAAGTATGAATTGTACAAGCCACGTCGATCTATTGATAGGCTGAACATTTTAATTCACATAGTTTTTTGAATATATTACGTGCGGCGAAACCTTATATGTGTTACAATTCATTGCACAGCTCCTCACCAACTCTATTTATTTTACATATGTGATAACTACTTGCATTTCAAAACAATCTTTCAAAATTGACAGTTAGTAAAATGTTGGCAGCGGTGAATTATGGCTAATAATCACATGCCATGACTGTTATAACTACAGGAAATCATCCATTATGACGCTCTCGCTGATTGGCTACTTACCATGTCATTCACTGCGCCGCTGTTTGAATCTTGATATGGCTCTCGCACACAACGTATGCGTTACCCATGGTTTTTAGTAACCTTGGCTTACCAGTTAGCCAATCCACAAACCCACAATATATCTGTGTATTATTCTGATGTACTGGTAAACCAGTCGAGGGGTTCTCGGGCTTTCCCGAAAAACATGTTTCTTAGCTTGTAAGCGAGCTACTTTGAATCTATATGGCAAGATCATGTCGGGTATTTTCGGAACCACTCAGAAGTCACTGAAAAACACCACAACACGGATATGTATATAATCTACTTATGAGGTTGGTTACCGAAATGTTGTAGAAGATGTTAATTAATAAGAAAAGCCGGTAGGCTGTGGTTGGCAATCCGCTCCACTCATAAAACAAACAACATTGTTTCAGGTGTTGCAATAATAGGACGTGAACGTGAAGCTAACGTCGTTTATAACTAAAACCGGGCCCCGTATACGAAGTTCGCAAAAAACATTCAGTCTTCAGAAGTCCAATCACTCCATTGCTAGCGCGTATTTTGCTGTTATAATTATAACTATTATTTCTGATCGTTTTTCGATTGTAGTTTCTAGATTTTTTTTATTGAACTCAGCATTTACAGTTCATTCATAGTTCAAAGTTGTGTTGGTACTTACGTTGATACAGTGCACAGTCCATATAATCTATAGCGGGACTGTGTACAGTGTAACAATATCGGCGCCGGTGATCACTCGTCGGTTCGCAACGCAATGAATAACTTTGTGCCAACGCTCAAGCTGAGTATAATGAGCCTCGTCCGATATGTATAGTCCTAGATTTATAGAAGGAGATATATTTGACGCGAATCTATTCAAAAACCCGTTTCCATGGCAACGATGGGCCAGGAATTCTTCCAGATATTACCACTAGAGGGAAGATGTGACCTGCCTGCCAAGTTTCGTTCCAGCCCCCAAAAAAGACAGAAGAAATAATAGTGAAGACACAGAAAATCACCCACGCAAACGTGATTTTAATGGCAATCGTAGCGGAGCGGATCACACATTTTCTTGATTTGGTGTACATATCTAAGTAGCTGAAATCGTTGGTGTTTATATTATCTTCGATCAGAAAATCTAAATTATCATGTGTCAGAAAACAATATACGACAATGATAAATAAACGTTCGAGAACAACTGATAGAACTGACATCTTGCAGGTGCTATGCTTAGTGAGCTGACAATATTTCATCAGCTCGACCAGTAAATGTACATTTCAGCTTACAACTGTTCCCATGGAGATTTGGATTATATCACGATCTAAATCCTACTTTAAGCCAAACTTTCCTTTGTGTTCAGTTTTGGGTTCTTTGTTAAGTACAACACCGAATATGCTGCTGGTGTTCAGAGAGGGACAGCCAAGACGCCTTTACGTGAAAAACCAATGAATGATTTACGTTATTACACACACTAAATGAAAGAAACATGCGTTTCTACAACTATTCATATCCATGCAGAACTTAACACCATGGCCACTCCACGCTGTTGTGTGTTTATATTTTCGTAATTTACCTACAAATATACACATATGTCAAACTGTAGGTGACGTAGCTCATCCTACGCTAAACTGCAACAGTACGGTTAGCATCAACAATTCATTTTCAAAAAAACGTACTGGCTTGCCTGAAAACCACAGAGTGTTGGAAGTTTTTTGTATGTACCAA
Organism: Saccoglossus kowalevskii; assembly: GCF_978046115.1. Classification (NCBI taxonomy): domain Eukaryota; kingdom Metazoa; phylum Hemichordata; class Enteropneusta; family Harrimaniidae; genus Saccoglossus; species Saccoglossus kowalevskii. The sequence continues at coordinate 8,634,958 of NC_140650.1, read as the reverse complement.
AATGCGGAAGCCATAAATATATCGACATATCAGCAAACCAATTTAGAGTGATTACGAACCCCAACCAAGTTTCCAGTTATTTTGTATACAATGCGCAATCCGCCATTCAAATTAGTTGGATGGAAATCTGAATGCAAGGGACTTCCATCCAATATACTATTATAATATTACTTGATGGGAATCCCTTGCATGGAATCCCGTACGACTATAACAGTTGGTCCACAATGGCTTCATTTGCAAACCATTATAAGATTGGGTTGCATACAAGTGAACGGATTGTCGAGAACTCAGAGTATAGAAATAAGAAACTCGTCCTTGTCAGGAAACTGGCTTGCATACGAATAATGTACTACTTTAAGTCTGTAGCCTAGTACGCAATGTTTAATCTCCCCGCACCACCACCACCACCATCACCACCACCACATAAGTGCCAAGGACCTTTTGCGGTAAAATGTGTAGACTGTATCCATTGAAATCAAATACCATCTCGTGAATTAGTTATAGATTTATTTCGTTGATTCGAAAAAATTAAAATGTGAAGTAATTACAGATAGAAAGTATTTTTAATTCCCTTCGGGGCCTATTTCGCGCAGCTGGTATGCACCTGTTATGTTGTATCATGACATATCCATAATGGATTACTTTTTTTAACGAGCTATACGATGCATCCACCACGTATATGACTTTTGAAGACCTGTGAGGAAACATGTAAGCACATTTGAGATATGTACAAACTGGTAGAAGGGGGTCCAAACCGTTTCGTATATCATTATGAATCTATTTATGTGTTGGCTTTCTCACTAGACATTTTATTCGTTCGCCATGAAAGATTTCCCCAAAGACCACCAATCGTGACCAAGTAGAAGACTAAACCGAACTTTTCGCTCATATCTCAGGTTATTTTATGACTGTCAGTTCCTTTTAAAATTTCTAACTTTCAGGACAAACTTTATATCCACGTTGCCATGCATTGTCCACTGTTAACCAACGTTCATTTTATACAATTGCTGCTCACCCATTAGTCATATAGATAATATATATAGATCAGATGTGAAAACGTTTCGGTTTCGGTGATGAATTCTTGGCCACTGCCTTCACATTCGGGTTTCACATCATGTACCAATTGTAACGGGGTGCTATTAAGTGTAAACAAAGTTTCAAATTGGATTATATTGGTATAATTGATAGGTTACATAAACAACAAATACGCACGACACATTTAAATATAGGTTAAACAACGTATTCCACACGCGAAAAGGTGGACATGATATGCCTGACCTTTTACAAGGGGTTAGTGGATTAGGTTATATCATTACAGGTAAGAAATATACATGTCCAAATCAATAATATAAATTATCGTATAACATAGAGACACGCTAGCATAGAATTATGGAAATGCATACATAAATAACCATAGCTACAAGCGCAAATAATACTGGCAATTGAACACATACATTTTATTCCATACTTGGCGAAAACGAATCAGGTATAATATTCAGTAACCGATTTGACCTGGTTTAATGCTGACTAGTAATTTTTAGACAGCGATGAAGTGGTGCGACTGTACTTTCTGGTTCCGATATTGAACTATTCCTGTAAAAAATAACACAACGTTGTGTCTTTCACTAGATAAACTTTGCAGATAATCTTCCGATCAGACTGAAAGTAGGGAAGGAATCTCATCATGCTGGCCCCGTGATACTTATTTAAAATCAAGGACATGAAGAACCGATGAAATAAAATAGTGGTCACCAAGGAAACTAAGCATGCATCGTTCGCTGTTCTAGCATCGCACTATTGCGTGAGTTAGTTTTTTGAAATATGGCTTGAAATATAACATGGGACTGTCATAGGTTCATATGATATGCTGTTTGACACGCATAAAAGAATAATAGAAATATTCATATAACATACTGGCACGCTTGCATGGAATTATGAAACATACAAACATAAGCAACTTCATTGACGAGCGCAAATAATACTGACGATTGAATACAGCCCCGCTATATAACTTGCTGACAACGAGTCGGGTATATCATTCTGTCACTGATTTGTCCAGGTTAAATCATTCTGTCACTGATTTGTCCAGGTTAAATCATTCTGTCACTGATTTGTCCAGGTTAAATCATTCTGTCACTGATTAGTCCAGGTTTATCATTCTGTCACTGGTTTGACCAGGTGTATTTGTCTGTCACTGATTTGTCCAGGTGTATCATTATGTCTCTAATTTGACTAGGTGTATCATTATGTCACTGATTTGTCCAGATTTACGATTCTGTCACTGGTTTGACCAGGTGTATTTGTCTGTCACTGATTTGTCCAGGTATATCATTCAGCCACTGATTTGACCAGGTATACCATTCTGTCACTGATTCGACCAGGTATATCTTTCTGTCACTGATTTGTCCAGGTATATCTTTCTGTCACTGATTTGACAAGGTATATCATTCTGTCACTAATTTGACCGGGTATATCATTCTGCCACTGATTTGACGAGGTATACCATTCTGTCACTTATTCGACCAGGTATATCTTTCTGTCACTGATTTGTCCAGGTATATCTTTCTGTCACTGATTTGACCAGGTATATCATTCTGCCACTGACTTGACCAGGTATATCATTCTATCACTGATTTGTCCAGGTATATCTTTCTGTCACTGATTTGACCAGGTATATCATTATGTCACTGATTTGTCCAGGTATATCTTTGTGTCACTGATTTGTCCAGGTATATCTTTCTGCCACTGATTCGACCAGGTATATCTTTCTGGCACTGATTTGACCAGGTATATCATTCAGTCACTGATTCGACGAGGTATACCATTCTGTCACTGATTCGACCAGGTATATCATTCTGTCACTAATTTGACCGGGTATATCATTCTGCCACTGATTTGACCAGGTATATCATTCTGTCACTGATGTGTCCAGGTATATCTTTCTGTCACTGATTTGACCAGGTATATCATTCTGTCACTGATTTGTCCAGGTATATCATTATGTCACTGATTTGTCCAGGTATATCTTTCTGTCACTGATTTGACCAGGTATATCATTCTGTTACTGATTTGTCCAGGTATATCTTTCTGCCACTGATTCGACCTGGTATATCTTTCTGTCACAGATTCGACCAGGTATATCATTCTGTCACTGATTTGACCAGGTAAATCTTTCTGCCACTGATTCGACCAGGTGTATCTTTCTATCACTGATTTGTTCAGGTGTATTTTTCTGTCACTGATTTGTCCAGGTATATCATTCTGTCACTGATTCGACGAGGTATATCATTCTGTTACTGATTTGCCCAGGTATATCATTCTATCACTGATTTGTTCAGGTGTATTTTTCTGTCACTGATTTGACCAAGTATATCACTCTGCCACTGATTCGACCAGGTATATCATTCTGTTACTGATTTGCCCAGGTATATCATTCTATCACTGATTTGTTCAGGTGTATTTTTCTGTCACTGATTTGACCAGGTATATCATTCTGCCACTGATTCGACCAGGTATATCATTCTGTTACTGATTTGTTCAGGTGTATTTTTCTGTCACTGATTTGACCAGGTATATCATTCTGCCACTGACTCGACCAGGTATATCATTCTATCACTGATTTGTGCAGGTGTATTTTTCTGTCACTGATTTGTCCAGGTATATTATTCTGTCACTGATTCGACGAGGTATATCATTCTGCCACTGATTCGACCAGGTATATACTGCTAAATACCGTCATTCCGGTCCCACGATTCCAATTTAAAATCAAGGACATGAACAGGGGCGGATCTAGCAAAATGTATTGCGGGTCCAGGCCTATAGGTCGAATACACGGGACCGTGCGATTCGGACGATGCTATGCGTAATCCAGATGCATTTTCATGCGTTTGGAGGGGCCATGGCCCCCTTGCCCCCCCTCTGGATTCGCCACTGGACATGAACAACGGATGAAATAAATATGTAGTCGCCAGGGAAATCAAACATGCAGCGTTCGATGTTCTGTCGTTGTTTGAGTGAAAGTACACACGACTAAGGTAAGATAAGTTGAAATATACCATGTGCGTGTTATTGGTTTATATGATATTCTGTTCCATTTTCAAAATTAAACCATCACAGTTGTTTCATACTGCATATTCTATTAAATTATGTTTATTATTATATTTTCTTTCGGAATTTTGCATAACTAATCAATTCGACTACTTTATGACTAGCTAACAAAATGTCAGAATTGAGGATGTGTCACGTGGCAACATCTGAAACCCTTTACAACTGGTTGTACAAGTAAACCCTGGGTTGCATGAGTGTTATCCGTTTTAATTATTAATAATAACGATACCGATGTAAGATTCAAGTAGATTTTTTTCATTTAGACAAGAAAAAAAAAGTTTGGTCGTATTTGTAAACTCGTTGCTAAACATTAAGTAACTCTGCGTACGTGACTGTGGCTGTATTGAAGAATGTTTAGACTGTGCCTCGGGTGCTTACATGTCCTCCTCGTGTCTTCAAGAAGATTCCAACCATTAGTTGTTCCTTTAACTGAGTCATCTTGTTATCATTAACTCCCCATTGAGCATGTCCGTTGGGTGTTCCTCATTACAGGCAATCTTATGCCCCGGACGAACCCAATCCATTAATGAACAGATCATCATAGTTGTGCATTATATATCTAGGGTTATCGTGCTCGCCTCGCATCCCAGAGGTTGTGGCTTCGATCCCTTCGGCGGCCTGTTCGCTCGGCGAGTTCAGGTTGTTGAGATCACAGGGCCATAAAACCTTCCAATCCATGTTCTTCTTTTCCCCGGCCTAAAAGATGATGAATAATGAGCTCTCACGTCAGATCGTTATAAGACCAATCAGTGTTTTCCAGATCAGTAGATTACTAGAAATGAATAAAAAATAATATCAATTATGCAATAAAAGATCGCAACGCATTCTGTTCGATATGGGACTCATAGCGACGTATACAACGTGTGTAAAATACAATGTTGGTTTACATGAAATTCGAACACGCGATGCGCGACGACCACCGCCCTTTAATTATTGTATGGCCTGATACTGTCTATGTGGATGGTATGCAGAGACAGTGGTGCAGTGCAACCCATAAGCCATCGATGCATGCAGTTTTTGTGAAGTTATTGTATTTATGTAAACACTATCACATAACCATAGATGGTCATCTAGCATCAAATCTAGTATCCGGAAAATATTGGTTGCAGGTTTGTATTTGCTATCTTGATTGAGGTATTACAATTATGCATATAAAAGAACGCAATGCCGTATATGGTAATATTGTACATCGTTTATATCCCTTGTCTAATTCATTTGTACAAACCAATCAAAATTTATGAGTCACGTGACTAATATTACTTCAGATCATGTATGAAGCGGGTGTTAATAGATGTTATGTGATAAAGTAAGGGTTACACAGTCACCAGTATTGTTTTTAAAATCACATTTGGAAGTTAACCTTTAGGCTAAATAGCTTCGTTCCATGTGATATTTGTTTGGCGTACACCAAATAACGAGTAATACCCGTGGTGCTTGTCTTGCCTGGAGGATACGTCTAGGTTTCATCTGATCGTAGAAATAGATACCTACATACAGCTTAATGATTGTTACGATGTTATAGTAAAGAGAATAGAACAAGATAAAACTTTATCGCAAATTCATTAAACGTTTTTGTGGTACAGTGTATCATGATCGCTGTATCCTATTGTCCATATGACAGATTTTACAAATGACTAAGCGGTTACATAATTCAAGCAATTCAACGTACATTCAACGTAGAAGGAATAATGAATTCATTACTTCGATTCTAGTTGGTTCGAGCCTGGGTGTAAAAGCCAAGTACAACTATTTTAGATTTGTGTTACTAGTTTGTTGCATCACTGCCTACTTGTAAGCATACTCAACTGACATTACCGCTGTACAACACACGCGACGACATCTTTTAAATGCTAACGACTAACGTGCTTAGAGTACTAATCCTTATTAGACTACATTCATTCGGATGACTTCAATGGTTAGGGTTCACGACCTTTGAACTATGACCCAAGACCCATGGCGGCAGGACACGTGCTTATGTTGCAGATATATTAATCATATACGATGATTTACGCTCATGTGATTAATCTATTAACAGATTGGGTGAGAATTTGGTCGCAAACAGATTTGATAGAAACGCTTATTAAAATTAAATTATTTAGACAATAGCTGCTTTCAGCGGAATTACTTGCCCGTTCCGTCTACCAGTTAATTGTATCGATTCCCTCAAAATGCCACTAATAACAAATCGATATTGATAAATCCAAAAGCGTAAATCTAATAAGGAGCTCTCATTTGGAGAATACTGCTTCTAGGCACAAAAGGCCCCCATGGTAAGTCGTTGCTAGACATGCACTGACAGGTAATGAGAAATGAATGATAAGATTACAGTGAATCTAGTTATGATTAAAGAAATTCAATTTTCTGAAAGTGAACTGCGCAATTAGCCGACTCCAAGTGACGTAGTGAGCATAGTAGTTTACAACGGTGAATGTATAGTTATACGTTACCCTTAGTTTGGTGTTTGAACGTGGGTGGATGGGATGAACACTTCTACAAATGCCATCCAAATTTTGGGATAGCACACATACATGCATTGCTGTATTATGCATATAATTGACATGATCGTAAAAACTTCATTTCTATGATCTTTATAATACGCTGTTTAGGCGTGCCTAGAATGTTATTCTTAATTTTTATTAAATCTATATTTGATCTACACGGGCATACCTTTGCATGTTATTTGCAGTTCTGAATCTGCTTAGCCTTTGATTTGTAAACGTTCTTGACAATTGATGACACAAACGAGTAACACGTGCTTGTTCGAATATGTAACTTCTACTTGTTCATTGTCTGCGAGAACGACTTCGATATTCAGAGTCAAAGCGCGACACATCGAAATGGTCGTTATTGTATTTTTAATATAAAAATATTCAATATGTCATTTGCAATATTTTCTCGGTAAAATAGAAGTGAAGCCGCTGTACGGGGGAAATGCAGCTGACTTGCATCTACCCTAACAGGCTTGTATTTTCCTAATAGATCTTAAACGAACATTGCCGCCGGGATCTCGTTGAAGGCGGGAGAGCCACACGACTGTTTTTTCCTCTCAAATGGTGTTTTATACTTTTTTTTCTCTCGTTCACTATTACCCTGGCCTATGTCACCATAGTATTTGGAACACGATACACGGTAACAGTAGTATGGAAGCTAATTGAGCGGCAAAAAACAAGTCTCGCCGCTTTCTCGCTCACAGCGAGATTTCGGCTGCCATTATTTTTAAGGTCTAAGATCTATTTTCATATCTCCTTAAATGCCGATACAGGAAATTGATACAAACATCGAGATTAAAGCAGCGTAATACGAACATCAATGCATGTTCCTTAAATTGTTATTCAGTCTGCATGGTAACCCGTAGCTCTTATGATGGAGAAACACGAGTCTTGTACTAAACTTTTAAACGTTTTGCTCTCCTTATGGGGTATATTTACAGAAATCTGATTTCAAATTCATGTCGTGACATAACATAGCTTACCAGCACCGAAGTAGTGCGGGGTAGTTGTAATGCGCTAACGGAAATGGACGGTCGTCCCAAGGTTGATTTTTAAAACTTAGTAATATTTTAGCAGAACAAGTTTTAAACTTCTGCAAATGAAGGTCGATAACAATTATCAATAATTCAGCTCAGCCGTCGTGTATTATCTGTACGAACTTAATGGTTTATTAATCCAATTTCATAACAGTTTGAATTAAATAATATATTCCCGGTTCGGTTTTATGTTTTAATATTTGGACAATGTTTGACTTTCGATGACATACATAAACGTGCGAAGGTCTAAAATGTGGTGATAGATATATGAGTTTTAAAAATGTAAACATGCGAACGAAATAAGTTGTGAAAGAAATTAAATACTTCACATTCGTTCGAAGGTGTTGTCTGCAAATCTGCGCTACAGCTGTACTCGAGCAAGTTTCAGGTTGCCTGCCGCAAGCGCTCGCGCATATTGGTGTTATATTCATGTAAACAACCCCAGACCGGTATAAAATCAATGTGTTAATTTTGGAGTCGCACTACGTCGTGTCCCCATACAACGTACATAATTAGAAAAGCGTATGGCGCGCCGCGTCTTGTTCGATATGGAACTCATAGCAACGTATACAACGCATGTAAAATACATTGTTTGTTTATATTGAATTCGAACACGCGCTGCGCCACGACCGTCTCGCGTTCAGGTGAGTTATATATCGGGTGGGAATGCAGGTTACAATCCATATCTTGTTATGATAACCACCGTTGCTCCAGTTTACCCCATTTATACTAACACCGTCAAACCTCAAAGCTCATTATTGTCATATTTCCCATTTAAAACCTTTATCGTTACACTTACTCACCGGAATGCTCGGGAAATAAATAACCTCGGTTGACGGAGAACATCTCGTTCAGTGTCCATTACCACAAGAAGCATATCGTTAAACAAATCACTTGTTCTTTTCGTCGCTATTGCCATCCGACATCTAACAACCTTTGACCAGAGAGCGTCGCAAGACACTTACTGGTAGCGTAGAATTTACTATCGTTGGTATCATTACAGCTACAGTAGGACACCACTGCGATATTACGCACAGTATGAAAAAACAATTTGCAATCAATCACCAGTTATTATTACATTATAATTATTGCAACATGTTGAGAAAATTGTCCTGCTCTTATTCAGGCAACTACCATTCGCACTGTTACCTATTGTTCACTTGTAATAAGCCCTGTCAATCTATCTTTCTATACCAACGTTACAGTTCTATTCTTTTCATCGTCAAAACTGTTTTAGTAGGTATTATTAGCGGCAACGGTGACATTGAGTCGCGACCTGAAAAAATACACACAAAAAAACAGATGACACGACGCAACAGTTGACAATGCACTTAGCGAAGTGGTATTATACACTCAGAAACTGAGCCGGTACGCAGCCTGACTTTGTGAGTCTCTATGATTACTATTTGTTGGGTAAGTATCACGAACAATTATTTTAGTTTAGCCAAGTGAATTGTGCATTGATTAGGCACCCTTAACTGCGTATCCCAAAACTCTCAAACGGAATTAAAAACATGAGAATTGAAACAAATGTTATTGAAACACATATAGCATTTTGCGTCTTCATGTCTTCCTCTTATATATAGCATCATTTGTCCAGCCCTACAAGTCATCCAAACAACTCCATTGACAGAGTTAAATGTGCATTGAACATCCGGCTTTAACTGTTGTGAATTAAAATTCGCCACTTATGGAGTGACAGTGCTTTATTCAAATATAGACGCATAAAAACGTATTCTTAATTAGTCTCTCTGACTGCGCTAATTATGCTGCTCTGCCTGTACGCACGTGGCTCCGTGTTTGTGGATGTACTCGGGTTACCCATACATTTACTGATTTTATTCGAACTTGGCAAATATCCGAAACAATATTGTGTTTCGCCATGCAATCGCCTAGGATAACCAATTGGTAATTATTTGGTTTCTATAAATATAGGGTTTCATAGGCATGCATTAACCGACTTAATTGAAATTCGGTACGACACCACGGGTGGATATATATATATATATATATATATATATATATATATATATATATATATATATATATATATATATATATATATATATATATATATATATATATATATATATATATATATATATATATATATATATATATATATATATATATATATATATATTTATATATATATATATATATATACATATATATATACGCCAATGCCCTTCTCATTCATGCCTTAATAAACATTGTTTAAATATGTTTTCAGTGATACATACATCGTTTACAAGTGTGCGCATGCTCATAAACGAAGAGTATATGTTTATTAAATGCGCACATTTCTTCCGTTATTCGATCTAAGATGGTCTCCTTGTGGCAATGCACCAATATTTTATCTCAAACCGCCTAATGTAATTGGAGTTGACATATACACGAGATATTGTCGGTGTGATTATATATTATCATTTGTCTATGAGATGCCAATATGATTAAAACATGATATAAGCAAGACGTAATTACCATGTTCACACGTGTGCCAAAAAGTCGGCTTAGAGGCCAGCTATATAGTGAAGCCGGCGTTAAAACACGCGTGAACACGATAAGCCGGCTCCGATTTAAAATGGCAAGTCTCGACCGGCAAACCGTTTTACAGAAACGACTTTAGCACATGTGAACAATATAGTTGCCCTAAAAGCACGTCCTCAATGTCAGCCCTTCTCTGAATTCCATTCATTGAAAGAATTTTAAAGAAACATGGCGGCCGCAGCAGAGGCGGCTCAGTTTAGTCTTTAGTCATGTATGAACACAGAACCAATTAAAACCACTGATAACGATTGTTACAAAGTTAGTCAAGCCGATTCTGTGGCACGCGTGTGAACACGGTAAATATGTAGCATGCATGCGTTTTGTTAACGCAGCCAAGCCTGAGATCATCGCTGACTTTGTCCATCGTTGTTCTGACTTGGCCTGGTCGCTTTTACACAAACAAATATCTGCACATTATTTCATTCAACAATCAAAGAACAGGTGAACGGAACTTGACATTAAATCAAATAGTTCGATGATCTTTCATTTGATGCAGTAGTATTGGTTCTATTAAAATAATCATCCAGCATACAATGGAGACTGCACATTGTCAACATTCGAGTTTTTTTCTTTCGAGATATTCGTTTGTGAGAATTGATTGGCGTAATGAATATACAGTCAGGAGATAATAACTGATGTTTGCAAATATACAATTAGATTTGATATTTGACACAAAGATTACTGGTAATAGGTAATAGAAAACTCCCGACACCGAGACGTTTTGGATTACTACAGAAACTAATACCAGAGGGGGGGGGGTTCTTAAACCACGTGCACCTACACACGCGTAAACGAATAGACTACGCATTGCAACGCCCTAAAATACAAACATTGTTACACGTCACCGATAGGTTATAGAACCACCGCTCTTTGTTAGAATAATTATCACTAATTCGAATACATTAATCTCCAATCGGGTTTGTATTATGTACTTGTTTTTGTTTTTGTGTAGATGAACAATTGAGAGGCAAGTGAAACAAAAATGCCCGGATGTAAATGGCATATAACACCTTGTACGCGCATTAATTCATCATGGGTCACTTATTGCATTTTCCATCAATCACTAGCTTAGCTGAGTTTGTAGACTTGCTACACCTTACTACGTTGCTGACCTGAACGAAACAGGGGTCGCTTCTACGATGAGATAAGAACACATTTCGACTGGTTCTACAACCTGTCAAACTCTGGATGGTATAAATAGAAACTAAAAACAACAATCAAGTTCCACCTCTCGCTTAAATCGGAGTTTATTCTTTGAGTTAATAACAGCAAACCACAATGTCGTTGAGACTTCACACTCTACGAATGGCATGTATGTCTCCCATTTCATGTATGTATTTGTGTTACAGAGTACATCCTCAACAAATGCCGAAGCGAAAACCGTCCAGGCTTGTTGCGATTTTTTAAACTAATGAACTAAGCTAATACCAACCTAAACGAGATAGCAATATTATACAATATTCTGAACTTCACTACTAATATATGCGATGTAAGTTGGCACGTTTTAATGCCTATTTAACTAAACCGTGTTTATGTGCTTAACGGGGTACATTCAACATGTCTGCGACTCAGTCTAGCGGAAATGTACATAGTATATGAACCGGCAGAATATCAATCAAATAGTCTAATCATGGCATTTCACGGGTCTGCATAAAATAAGCTGTTCAGACAGATTTATGGGGTACTTTTAGACACAGATTTACGTAATTTATGTATTGATTCATAATGATTTTTTGCAGATACTCGAACCTACTATGCAGTTAATTGTGTATCCTCACCATTAGTGTAACAATCAACACATACATATAAATTATTTAAATCGGACTTTGTCAATAGAAAAATCTGTCATCACGACTCTGTCATTATCAGTTGGACTGAAACCCAGGTAGAAACCTTTTTTATGCTGAATAAATGTAATTATTTGTTAATAAATTCTGTAATGTATTCACTGCACTAAATTACTCTGCTGCAAACGAATAGCGAATTTAAAGAGAATGTCGTGTGACATTAATCCGCAAGTACAGCGCGTATACAGTACTGCCATTGGTGTTATTGCCTAGATAACTGGGTATCTCGTAAACATGTTGCATGTTAACTAAACACACTGTACCAGTTAAAATTATATTTGGCAATTTACTCTCACGATTTTACACATTCAGTTTAAATTAATATTCGAAACTTCATTATACACTTATTCATAATAATGATATGTATTATGTTCTACATCATGTTTTCTCTAAATGTTGTACTTATAATTTGTATTATGATATATTTAGTTCTTTATGGTGGAGACAAACAAACAAACAAATCGTATTTGAAGCGCCACAATCGTCGTTTTGCCTGTGTTTGAATTTCATGTAACAAACGGTGTATATACTACGTGTTGTACACGCGTATATGAGCCTTGTCGAAGTAGTGCAACAATATGAAAACAAAGTTTGCCCATTCCAAATACAATACTCAACTGTAATATACCTACCAGAACACCTTGCAATCAGACACAACCATTGAATGTGATTTAATGGATATTATGAATGCCGTACTTAGTACGCAGTGCTAAATAATAATTGGCGAATTGGTTTTCAAAGTTGATACTTTTCTAAAATATTTCCTAAGTTCCTAAGTATTTTACATTAATTATTATTTCGTTTTTTGTAATAACATATTTCTTCATTTTCAGATGTCAGGGCAACAGAGGCCTGGAGTTACCTATTCAACAATTTTGGAATACTAGCAAGCATATTATTTGCAAAGTTGATAATTGATTGTACGTTTTGAAAATTGTTAAACGGCACGATATGACGTTTCTTAGCAACAAACGAACTGATGGATAAACCTAAGAGTCACTACCATATGAACATCCTCTCACAACACATAATGTATGCATTTAACTCTGGTTATTTGTGACAGTTTCTCTTTTTGTGCACCCAAGGATTTAGTAGCATATGTTCTATCAATCAATAAAATCGCCTCGTGTGTACAACACAACACTATATTACAATGTATATCACCCCGCACAAAATTACATTAAAACACATGTAAATAAATCTTTCATTAAAATAGACATATATGTTACTGACCATACTTGCCCACATACCTTTTGTCAATGGGTTACTATCATTAGAAAACTTTAGGTATATTCACGTTGTTATAATATGAGGTTATTACGAGGATACCTCAAAGTATGTACAGTACAGTGGGGGTATCGACCAACGCGCAGCATACTTTCGGGTACCCTCGTAATAACCTTATTATTATCTTTATTATCTTTTCCTTCCAAGGACACATCATAAGAATGTCGAAATCCAAAATGTTTAGAACATAATCAGCGAGCTTCTTTGTGTGGAGTCCGGTCAAACCCTGGTGGCAGCCATGTTTGTTTTATTATTAGAGGACGCTTACGCGCGTAATCATATTTGGAATTCGCATTTCCTAATATGGTAGGATGAAATTACCCCGTAAAATAGCGTAGAATTACGACACGCTGTAACGTACGGCGTTACGGTGACAGATGTATAACAATAATATATATGATTGATGTGACAACCAATGCTATTAGTTTACTTTAAACGATGCTATGATTACAAGTACAAATTTCTTCATTACAGCTGCACTTCCTCTAACGCACGTACCCTATGCACATGTTCAAATACTGCACGCACACTTCACAGCGAGAATTCGTTTGATGTTAGTGGATGTGCCTATACATCTATCGTATAGGCTGGTATAATTTGATATTCGTCCACGTTGCATAAAAAAAAAACACGAATCGCTCATTGCAATGCATGTTGTGTATTAAAGGGAACCTCAATCCAAACAACATAATGACCCCTAAAGAAAAAGCTCCACAAATGTAGGAGAATGCAATTTACGCTTTTTTTATATCAGTTTTCATTCTCTAGATATTCAACTTTTCATCGATATTATGTAGTCAGCCATCTTGATTCTCAAGCAAAGGATTATGGGTAAAGTATGACATCATATAATCTGTTGTCAGAAATTGAGAAAATTATTTCATCTATAACATGAGAAATACTGATGCGAATTAGTTCAAATTTTCGTTGTGCATATTACTTATGTATATAATTATAGTAATGGAAATTGGAATTTTACAAATACACATAAAGTGAAGATATTGTTAAAAACGTTAAAAAAATAAAAATCAATATTTTAGTTGTGCATTATAGAATGTCACTTTTTTGTCCCCTTTTTGTGCTCAACATGTGATATATCACCTATATAACCTACTCACGTTGGTAAATTGTATACAATATAAGGAAATTTTAGCATTTGGTAGAAAAACATAAAAATAAATATTTTCAGTTCTGTTTCCATGACAACTATTTTATAAGCATGGATGGCACCAGTACATGTATGCTACCAATTTCTAAACTTTCAGCCAATTTGAAGTTCAACTTTTGAAGTTATAGATGAAATCATTTTCTCAATTTCTGACAACAGATTCTATGATGTCATACTTTACCCATAATCCTTTGCTTGAAAATCAAGATGGCTGACTACGTAATACTGGTGAAAAGTGGAATATCTAGAGAATGAAAAGTGATACAACAAAACTGTAAATTGCATTCTCCTACATTTGTGGAGCTTTTTCTTTAGGTGGTCATTAATATGTTGTTTGGATTGAGGTTCCCTTTAAGGGGTAATCATGGATACCAAGGATGTTGACATGAACGTTAGAGGCATGATATATTGCGACTGGTACTTCTGTGGTAAGTCTACCCGTCTTGGGGCATTAACTGGATATAGCTTAGACGACGCCTCTAAAGATCGTCGGAATGAATGTGCGGTAAATAGTCCGGATACAACGAGCTATTAACTCCAGAATGCCAGAGACTTTCAATACTGCTTAATGTAACGGAGATACACAATCGCAATTTCTTTTTTATGCGATTAAACGCAAAATATTAAAATACTATACAATTGCATATCAGAAACTGTGGATTCCATATTCACACTATTTTTCGGATCTAAACTAGAATGCCATGTCGCCTAAGTGTACTATACTACGTTTGTTCTATAAGTCGCGCCCCCTAGCGGCGAGGCGATTTTGTAACATCAAAGTGATATAGAAGGATGATAGCAACATCATTCAAAACGACAAATATGTATGATTTTGCGTCAATTATATTATGAACATAATAAATATTCCCACAACTTTATTTTTGTTGACGGACGACTATAGATCAGAATAATATCGACGCTGCCTTCTTTTCACCTACTTACATCACAAAATCTGTTCGTCGAGACAGGGCGAGAACACTCTAGAAATGATACATGTGAATAACAACAAATTGATATTTAATATTATTTTATGACGTTATTGATGCAGATTATTCGTAACGATGTATCCCATTATTGAGCATCAAAGCCTTGTCGCATGGATATGAATACAATATTATTTTCGAAATCTAATAAAGAAGAGGGAAATTTAAAGAAGAGAACAACTACGAGGTAACAATATTGAATACTAAAATCGGCATCCAGTTAAATGGTCCATTTTCAATAACAACGGATTTCAATTTCAATATAAAACAATTTTGTAAGGACAACGTCGTCTGCTTGCACACTAACGCACGTTCAGTCGAGGCGTTCCATCTATTTATACAGAACGGGAATACAGAGTTTGTTCTTCTTTTTGTAGTGAGTGATACGAAACGCCGATGTGACTTGTATTTCCTCTACGGCGACTCCACAGTCATAGTCTGGGGTCTGTAAGCAGTAAATGATAAATAATAGTATCATGTTCTTACTGTTGTTAAATCTCCTTCTAGAATGGTCATCACCCACAGGCTTTTCAGCCATGTTCGATCGCTCGCTACGCCTTTCGTTCGGCTTCAAAGTAATCGTCAAATCACAGGACTTCTGTAACACTGGAAAACTTTATTACGCAAAAATCTAATTGAAAACACTCATGCAAGTGGGTAACGGCACTGCGTATGTGCATCCTGATTACGTACCCATGCACAGACAGTCAATCCACAGTAGCGATCCGGAAAAAAGTTTGCTTAAACACACTAGCGAGGCCGTGGCCGGGTGCTGAGACGACGTTCCTGTGTGTCGTTCACTCGGGTGTTGGCGTTCACTACAAAGCTACACCACACCAATAATCAGTCACTTGTCAACTCGCAATGTAAATTATTTAAAATACATCTAATATTTGAGGTATTAAAACGAATTTCAATAAGGACGTTTTCAATGATGCAGATTCAGGTGCCAGTGACACTGAAACTGGTGGATTTGTGGATTTTCCCGCTTTATAATGACCGCAAAGTCAATGGTATCCCCAGCCAATCCGTAATGAACTCCGGCACACTTTGTTCTCCAAATACGTCGCATACAGTATGCTTGTGTTTGACAGGTCGTACACTATTATTTAAATAATAAATTGTGAACATATTATATGCAATTTAGGTATGTGGGTGGTTGGATGTTAGAGAGGGGGGGGGGTTGATGAATGCCCTTTCTGAGCATAACGCTCATCGTACCAATTAACGCCAATGCAATCTCTGTACAGAATAATGTTGTTAATATATCTGTATATCACCCACGTTCGACCATCATTATATAAATTAGTATGTACGATTTGTATTGAGTAAATGAAATGCCATACTTAACAACATTCACTGCAATCCAATTCTGTGCTTTAGATGATGTAATCATGTACCATCCTATTGTATTTTTTAAAGTGACACTTGTAAGAATATGAATGTACATTGTGAATGGGTCTGAACAATGTCAATCACATAGTGTAAATCAGTTCAATACACAGAGATAGACAGTCCGGCGACAGACTCAATAATTCAATATAAGAAATGTTGCTACTTATGTAGTAGTGTATTGAACTATGCAAAACTATGCTTGCCGCTTGGAACTGTTATTGGGAAGATTGGATTTATTTGTCAAAGTCATGGTTGAATGTGTCTGTGTTAAGCTCGTTGCGATCATATTCCTTTAAGATTGGATACAGTGTACAGGACTTAATATTTTTTTGGAGCTGTGAGTTTGGTTTTACATACAGTATCGGGTTTATACTGAACGTAGCTGGAACATACTTGTACAGCTCTTCAATATTCGATCACGACAGAGAAGGGACACGCACGTTGTAAAGTAACGAGCTGCCACGATGATTGAGAGCCATTAAGGGATGTGTCGTATAAGTAGTATAAATAACTGATCGTTGCGATGAAGCCAGAGTCATGGGTATATTCAAGTAACTGATAATTGTATCTTGTTTCGTTTTTTATCATAATATTGTATTGACAAATTGAATAGTGAATAATGAGCAGTGACTATGATCCAAATTACCGATAGACTCTGTTTGATTGCATGTGTTCGTGCCGACTCCCACAGAGTTAATCTACCCCGTCAAGAATACGATAACACTTTTGTATTCCCACTGATTGACAATTTTACAGCGCGTGAGATAGCGGACATTTTGTCCCGCGAAGAACTGGGCGGCGAATCCGTTATTATGCGCTCGGCATGGAGTCGTCAACGATTAAACGCAAAACCGATTTCAGAAGTCTTATGGATTTCAATTATTATCGAAGCTGGAAGATTACCTTGCGCCCGGTGCAATGCCCGATTTTAAAGTAGTAAAACGTGACAAGGATAAATTAGCAACGCTTAATCAATTCATCACATTTGGCGAATAAACTTATATTTTGGTTCATCTTTTATAGTTTCTGTTTTCTTGTAATAATACGCATACATCCTTCTTGTCACCGACTGGCGTATCATTTGTATCTTCGTATAGTTTTGAGTGAGAAGACTCTGCATTCGCTAAAAGGTACTGCAACCTCGATGGATCTGAAGCTAGTGCGACTTCTAAGAGCGATAGCATTATACCGTGTTGGTATGTGTCGATGAACTATGAAGGCGTGCATTAAATGTTAAGTCGGAGCCCGCGATATGACTCACCTGATCTGGAATTCGTGGACTTTAACGATCGCAGTTGTCACATGCTTTAATACTATTTGACAGAGTAATTAAAGTGAATCAACTACCTTGGGACTACGGATGTTCACTCCATAAAACTCCTTATTTTGGAAAGTGCAAGATTTTAAGTTAATTTCGAACAACGACTCGACATGTGAAATGCGCCGTAAACACAGGTAATTGCGTGGAAAAATTGTCGTCAATCAGCTTAAAGTGAATCATACAATAATTGCAAAATTGATTTTATTACGTTATGTCGCTGACAAAATCAGCAAATTACTTTAATTTATCTGTCGAGAATACATGACATTTCAATGCTGGAATTTCCGTAGCCTCGATGACAGATGTTAAAAATAAAACCGTTAAACAAGTTTGAGTACAGTGGAATGTTGATTTAAAAAACGCTTTCAATGATGGAATGTATTTCCCGTTATTCAATAAATTGAGGAAGCTATTTGTAATTACGTAAAGTATGCTAAGGGGTTTCAATTATGATTGATTGCCGGAATTATTTGTGGCGTTTGTGTGATTGCTTTGCTACTTACATCCACATAATAGCAACTTAGTCATTGTAATAGTTGATCGGGACATAGAAACAAATTACTGTAAAGCACACTTAATTTGCAAGACATCAGAGTTTGATATTCCTATGCGGGATATCTACAGGTTAGAGAATTATGAACCATGGTTTCCATGTCACATGCAGTGATATTGTGTGATTGAACATAGATATATTGCGTAGATTGAGACTTGTTGTTTTGTCTAGTGTTTATATGCTAGTCGCAACATGTCTCAGCCACTGGTGTTTTCCTTGTTTACTTCCAGGAGAAGCTGAACAGATATGATAGATGCACACAGTTCGTTATTAAAAGTTATTGATTAAGACTTATGAATACATGTGGATCAAATAGCCAATACGAGGGCGATCAATAAAAATTTGACAGAAACACTTTAACAGGGCAAGGTCACTTTTCTTCGAATATGTTTTTACGATTGATTCTCCGTTCTTGAACAATTATAACTAACCCAATTTACTTTATGCGACACAAACGTACGTCAATGCAACATATATAGCAAATACAAAAAAACAGTTAATTGGATAATGTGTGTGTGTGGTAATTTCCGTCAAAATAATTGGGTAATCGACTTCCACCGTCTGTGTAAGTGTATGCAGCGTTCATTAGTGAATCACAAACAGTTTGTGTTGGCCTTGTTGACAGGCAGGACACAAAAAGATTGGGTCTTTGAAAAACAGTGACATAATGTAATCAATCATATATATATAGAGAGAGCTGATACAAATGTATCCATACACTCTTCAAATACAATGGTGTTATTGGTATGTTTTATGTCGTAGTAGATGTATATAATAGATTGGTGTTCTAGACAAACAGAACAGAAATGTTGATGTCACGTGACCAAAAGACGGCCTACATAACTTACTTCTCTCTGATATTGCTCAGCGAAATAAGTTAAACACTTGGGATAATATATTGTTACAGTAATTACATACAGGAAAAGTAAGATCAAGTAAGATTTTGATTATACTATTTATTTATCTGGTGTTACTTTATATAACACGTAACAGAACAACATGCAGACGCCTTAATGGTTCTAATGATACCCCAATTCACGGAGTAATATTTAAACCTGTGATACCCAATTAAATCTCATTTGCATAGTCAGTGATCAAATATAGTTATGAGTATATTTCAGTAGATGTCTAGACTTTTATAGCATATATACATATTATGGTACCAGGCAGATTACCCTGGGTCACTAAGCAATCATAACATCAATGGAGCTGCATCATCCAGTGCTATTATGCATATGTTTGGATTGTGCGACAAAGAATTTCTGCTTCGCATGCAATGCTCTATCTCGATATGACATCGTAATTGAGTATATACACACTAAATTACGTCAACTGTCACTAATGTCACGCGCTTGCTTATAATGATTTCGAAGTCTAGGAATAAGCCGGACGCGCTTCTAGTTTTCTGCAAATCTATAATAATAAAAATGAAAATCAATTGTGGGAACATAATAAACTTACCTGAGTGTGTCTGTAAATCAATACCTTAGCTTCGTATTGGCTAACGGGTTTGGTTTGTAAAGATTGCATTAGCCATTTATATACGACTGGTGCTGACGTGCATCCTGTCTCAGTAGACACGCCTTGCCGCTCGTCAACAATACCATGGTTGGCATTTCAATATGTGCGTTAAGGTAGAAAACATATCGATTTTCCGTATCACCGACATCATATGGATTTGACTCGCCGGTTGAATTGCTCTGTACCACCAACCGGACGATTATAAATACTGAACCATCGATTAGATCGATAGCAGCTGAGAAATAAATTAAACCTCAATATTAGGACATTAGTTGTTATCAAATTAAAGGATACCGTCTGAATGCGTATGTATGAGATAAAAATGTGAATTCGTGAATAAGTAGCTCTCGAGGGATAAAAGAATAAAGACGCGAATATGTCTAAACAATACCGGTACGCATGTGAACAGAAATCTAATTTTCGGTAACCGTTACTGCCTTCGTACGATGAATGAACACATCAAAATGTGTACATCATTGCTACTTAAGATTTGAATTCGACGTCGGATGTCATTTTTGACTTGACACCCATGGCTCGTTAACTCTCTACGCAAATCACTGGGGAGACTTCAGCTGAACGCAGAGATGACTCCCAAATGTTTATCAAAGTTATCGCTTACGCAAAGTGCTCTCTCAGAAAATGTCCCTCGGTTGAAACACATACTGGGTAGGTTAAAGAAGCATACATTGCAAGTGAAAGTGAATCGGATTAGTACTCAAGGGACATTGAACTGGAAGTCGCTTTTAAAAGTGCATTGCCCGTGTCTAAAAAGGCAATCTCATGGATTTTGATTTCCCCTCGGACTTTCTTTGTTATCATTATGTTCAACTGTCAAGTGCACATATGGGGATATTGTCGATACAAACCGCCGTATGTTAGGTATACTCATTTGCGAAGATTCACGGCAGGGTATCCAACACAATTGGCCTCCCTCATAGTTGCTGCTGGTTGGTTGATCAGTGGACTGTCACTGCACTATTCGAAATATCATATTTTACCTATTTGTCAAATATACCGGTGACGCACTTCGCTTCAAAACTTTTTTACGTTAAAAATATCAATATGAATTCATAATAGCAACATAGAAAAATACGCTCTTATTAATATCGGTCATTTTCCGTCCATTAATAAAAATGATTGAAGACTGTCATGATATTGACTCATCTGAAGTGCTTGCCAATTAAATATGAATAACTATGAATAGACTTTTCACTACTCACGGAAGCGGTTAAGTAGCCCTGTTTCGACGGTGAATGTATGTCTGGTAATGTTGAAAAGATAATCTTGACGTTTTCTTCATTCCAAACTAGCGGTAATTTGACGTGGGATATATAGCGTTAAGGAAGGGGAATAACATTAGACTGACAAGTATTTAACCGTTTGCTGTGTTCAGGTGTTTACAGCACATGTACGATGCCCCGGGGTTCGACAGCGAGGGATTCTGTAGCGTTTATGTTGTTGTTAGAAAGCAAGTGGGGGAAATTACTATTAGGATATGCAGGTTTTGTCGATTTCGCGCGGAGACAGTCAACGCTGTAAATTACGCGTAATAAAATACCACCGCGTTAGCCACGACTGGGTGGCGCCGATAATATACAAGAGGCGACCCGAGTTAGAAATACACACGCCTACGCTATGCTTATCAATGTTTAATATAACGTCGCAAGCCCGCTCACTCGCTAGTCCGAAAATATAAATGCTATAGTGTTTCTCTTTGTAAGTAATTTACCTTAGATACAAGTGGTCGCCGAGATCTCGTTGATTGTGGGAGAGCCACGAGATTTGGGTTTTTACTCTGAGAGTGTCCATTCTATTCCGACATAGCGTCCACTGTTTTTCTGACCTATACAATCATAGTATTTGTTATAGTTGACGACACAAAGGAAGCAAACCAAACACCGCATCAAGTCACTGCTTAATTGAGCCACGCTTTTTATATCGATTTATATTTTCATGTGATATATGTTGTAGCAAGTCAGGTCATACCAGAGATTTCGTTATAAGCATATGCAAATGCTGATGGATATACTTAATTAGTATCATGTTTCTTCTGAGTAATTTTGTATTAAATCCAGTAACACTAGAAAGACAGCAAATTGGATATATCACGTGTCTACGTCATTATCTTGACAGGAAAATCGACTATGAAAATATAGTTTTTTGCCACCTTAAGTGTTGAGTATTCTTAAAAATAGACTAAACGTATTACAATAGAATCTATAAGTACATGTGCCTCTTTCCATTGGCGTTGTATATCGTAACAAATGTCTTCGATGTGGATATTGATACGATGGTCCCTGTCATGTGTCGCCTTAGTGGTCTAAATCATCTGCGCATGTGCGTTGGATAAGGCAAAGTCAAATCCTTCATCATATGCTTTTTTTAATTTACGCTATTCTGAATAATTTATGTGGTTTGTGACAATAGCAAATACCAAGTGCTCCACATTTTTTTTCTGCAGCGATTTTCCCTCACTATGTGCGCATATACTTCAAAACACCCGTAACCATTTTTGCCTAATTGCATTTAGGATTCCAAGAGGCTATGATTCAGCATCATACATTGAATCCTGGGGATATAGAAACTCATTAAAAATAAGATGCACCTGAAGCACTTTTTGATTAACACCCACTTCCTTTAATTTTCGAAGAGAGCACATCAATGTGATTATGCTAAACAAACGCTTCATTTCCAGTGGAGTACACTCAAAAAACAGACCGAGATTACATCTTTCTTTCGAAAATATTGTTTTTGCATAGCTGCATGTGATTCATATATTTAAGAACTGCAGACAAGTATCCTTCTATATGAAACATGTCTCCATGCAGTCTACTAGTCTTTTGATTAGACATTGACGAAATAAATTCTATCAGAAATATGAGGGTCTGTTGAAAAAAGTATGAACACTGAGACACAAATATGGTGATTATACAGATTAGTGAATATCGCGATATATTTCTGGCTACTTAACAAGAAATGTATTTTGAACGGCTAATCGAAATTATAAAATAATCATTATCTCGCGCTGTTTTGATATGTTGAACATAAAAATAGAAATGAACGTGTAATTAATAAAATACACGTAAATTCCTTTTGTTTTTGATTGTTGTATCAAAACGACAATTACTCCAAACTATAACTTGTTTTTCATGATTATTTTCAAAAGGGAAAAAATGCTATTTTCTGAATAACGAACAATAACCACATTTTCGATAAGCTACCATACCCGGCTTTCTGAATATATATGTAAATATGACATCATCACCGACCAGCATCACATCTTTAATTACGTAATGCTTCGATTATTCAATGCTTTTTTTGCTGTCGTTTTGAACCCCACAACTTTCTTCTCGGGAACTTTCAATTGTAATATATCCAATCGAAGTGAGTGTTTGTACAGCATCTGTAGGACGTTTCATGGACTTTCTAACAAAAGATGTGATTTGTCAATGCACACAGACAATGAAATAATTTTGATAATATAACTGAATATAAATAACCTTGTTGTGCAGTAAGTTTTAAAAGTACAATGCCAATAATGTCGGATCAGCTCCGCACGCAACCATGTATTGTTGGCTTTACTTTATCCACCAGGACAAACGCCCACATATAGACATGTTGCTAGCTTTGCGAGGATAATTGTCTCTGACCAACAGGTTCTCCGCGAGCTGCTGGGTGTAACATGAAACCGTAATTTTAAAAATCTGAAAGAAGAGACCTTGATTTCAAACAATTGCTACATCCGTAAAGAGTTGGCTACATCCGATGTACTTGGAAGCAGACATGTCAAATTAGCGTGTCCTGACTTACCATAATCATGCCTTAGATACGTTTTGAAAGAGGTAGATGACAGCCAGCAATATATATAAATATACCGCGGCTAGACCACCTAACAATAATGTGTTTTGTAAGACGTAGCAAGCAGTCGACTCTGTCAATCTACAGTGGGCTGACATCCGGAATATAATGCCTCAAACATATTTCGAGACATGTAGTCGACAATCTGTCGTTGGTGGATATCCTAACTGCAACGTCTGTACAAGCTAGGAAACACGTAGTTGACAACAAGGTCATGCTATGAACGGACATCAGAATCATATGAGGTTATTACGAGGGTACTGCAAAGTGTGCACCAAGACAGTACAGCCGGAGTACCGACTGACGCGCAGCGGAGGTCGATGCGACCGCGTACTGTCTGTCTAGTATAATTATTATACATCTTTTCCTCCCAGGAATACATCATGAGAATGCCGAAATTTAAAACTTTTAAAACCGATTTAGCGAATTTCTTTGTAATGATAGGATGAAAATGCCTAATGCAATACCGCCAAATTACGGCATTATATAAATGTATAATTATAATAATGCTTCATATAAGTTTTGAGAAAGGTACTTAACAGCCAATTGCAACTATGTAAATGTAACGTGGCTGGACAACCTAACAATACAAACGATTCCTGCAGTAGTAATGAATTGTTTACAGCCGACAATTCCGCCAGAGAGAAATTAATTCTGTAGGTTATTTGATTCCCAAGCTTGGAAAAACAAGATGACTCAAACATTTTTTTGAAGTGACGTAGTTGACAGCTTCCATTTACATTGAGCGAATATCACTTCCATGAAGCTCCACCCAAATTTATGGGGAGCTAGTTCAGGTTCAGGACATTTCAGGCAAGCAGTGAAACGAATTCATGATTTTAAAATTAAGTTTGACTTCAGTATATCGTTAACATTGCTTAGTATTTGACAGTTTCAAGGTGTTTTCAGCGCGATCACCTAAATATACGATTTGCGGCAAGTGCGACAACAGCAAATATATTACAATTAAAAGGTCCCTTACATACACAATATGTTTTGTATTCCAAAAATAATATGAATAGTTTTTTTTATATTATACAGTTCATGTTGTTTTAGTTATTAATCATTTTGGTTTATATTGTATAGTAATCAACAGCGCATAGAGGAAGAAAAGATGATGAAATTGTGTACGCCAATACGCCCATTTTATGTACGTTACATTTTATAGAGCCTAAAGAATCAGTGAATGAAATCATGATTCCGATTTTTTAAAGCTTTAGCATAAACGAATGACATTAAATCATGCAAACTGTATTACCTAGTCGCGATACAATAACGCTAGTTCAATTTGTGAGATCCTATTCCTTTTTTTGAATCCATCGCACTAATTCATTATAACTCTTCCCTCCCCATGGGCAAAAGATGGGGTAAAAGCGTATGATATACACGTAAATATCGTAGTCGTCTTACTAGGGCGACCTAAATAATCACAGTGTGCTCCATATCGGTTTGACTTTATTGAAACTATGATCGTTTGACATTACGATTTGTGCTATGAGACGGTGAAAAGAACACGTATACAAGCTAAGAACCCTAAAATTAAAGACAGATGTGAAGAATTTAAATGTGTTTTTTTACCTCCTACTGCTGTATGTTGCTTTCTAAAAACAGTCTTGTCTAGGTGTCTTTATAGATGTACTTTATCGCATGTTTAAATCAATGGGTGGTGTGTGTCTGTCCTACTACATGTCGCGACCAAATTTGCGTAGAAAAGTGTACTCCCCCCTTTTGGGTCATATCATTTGTTAGTAAGCCTTCATTTTTTGTGTGGAAAACTAATACACGTCACATGTGTACTTGATTGAACTTGATCCATGATATTATTATTGTCACTTATATAAGTTTCTTTCATAAAATAACCAGCTTGGTTGTAAATTAGCCGCATCGACGATATATCATCACGGAATTTGAAATTGCTTAATTACGATAAATTAAATATATAGCAAGGGAAATTCTTAGTATATGTCTATAGTGTATTTAATATTAAAATGTCTCACCGTTTCAATTTATCGAACATCGTTGTAATACAGCCTTTTACGAAGCAAATATAAGACAGTATTAATATGTCTTCTTATTTTGGCATACAGCTAGTGAATTCGATTGAAATATATATAATATTGAACTATAAAACGTGTTTCAAATGCTACACTTAAGCGAGTTAAATGATTTCTCCATAATATGCATATGTGCTTCTTTAAACGTTATCGCCCAGAGAAGTAATTCTGCCTGCAGGTTCTCAAAAACACTCTGACGACTGCTGCAGCTGAAACTATTTTTTCCTATTACTTTAAAGTAGTTAATATTTGGAACGCGGGTTCCGAAAAACTGTAAATGTGTTTTTGGTAATCGGCATTCAGGCTCTTACGATAAAAGGTTTATCGCCAGATATCGCTTGTCTTTACAGCTGACTAACACTCGTGGCGTCATTGACTGCATTTTCCATTTACCGATGGTATTTTCTATAGGTAGTTTGAACTTTCGGTGTCACCGCATGGCTCTCGGTTTAAAGACAACAATAGACAACCTAGTTTGGTTGAAATATTGAAGAATTGTCAGGAATTACAGTGAATAAAATTACTTCGGGTAGTGTGAGACATTATTTCGTTATAAAATCAAAATTTCCGAATGCTTATAACTTATCCTGTATCGTGTTTCTTCTTCAGAAATGTGTTACAAAACGTGACGTGTCTCCAGAACTGTAAGTACATTTCTTAATCCCTGGCGTGGAAACTGTGTTTCTTCGAGATCGTAAATCTTCCGTGTAAGTGAGATGACAAATGCTCGCGCATAGTTATTCGCGTATCGAAAGCTACAGGAAGAGTGCTTTACGTGATAGGAACTTCAATCGGATGTCATTGAATCTTTCGTAGTAGCTCATTTATGTACATTGCTTTTATTCACTAGAACGTACCACGGGCACACTCTAAAATGCAAAATAAAAATAATAAGGGGTGGGTTGTCAATTGCAGCATTCAAATATTTCAACGTGGATATAATTACGGCATACTATTTCTTAGTAAAAAATAATAAACGCATATAATTAAGTATAGTGACGGTCACATAGACATGAATCCGGCATGTGACGCGGTATATATTACCATAGCACTCAAACAGTAGTAATGGATCAATGTATAAATCGATGCTGGATTCCAATTTGTCATTACACGTTTAAATGGAGATTCACAAGATAGCTAGCTATACATGTGTATCGTTAATGGGAGCGCTTTTAAAATACGCATTAAACAAGTGTAGATCTTTTCATTTGTCCAGAGTCAGAAGAAGGAAGAGAACATGCCATTGAGTTGTAACATCGTAATTGACATCATACATTGTGTGCGTGTGTGTTTCATAAAAGAAGATGTTCATTGCACACTGTTTGAATTATCGTTTTTTTATTTCAACGCTGGTGACTGATTGGTGTTATTAATGTGTTTGCGTGTTCAGCTACTCGATGGAAAGTTTACACTTTCACTCGTTTTACTTGTAAAACCGAGAAGAAGTTGGGATGGTGAAAATCCAATAGGTGAAATCAGTGTAAGCGATTGCGAACTACTTATAAATAGCACCTTGTTTAATTTCCGTTTTAAAAATTTCAAACCTTTCGTCATGTCATAAATTGTCAAGTTTTCATATGTTATATTCTCCATGTTGTTGCTATTATCGTATGAGTTTAAACTGTGTGCTCGGATTAATCTAAATGTCGACAGAGGCTTGAGTAAATGACATAATAAATTACATTTCCTGATGAAATGCACTATGATATAAAGGGATATAACAACAAATTAATCAGCAAAACCAACTGTGTGGATTTAATACATTATTTGGATTTATTAGATCTTCTAAATATAATATATTATCGTTTTAATCAAACGGTGTTCATATATCTTCACATATAGTGACAATGAGTAACATTATTATTTATGCACTAAGCAATAACTTACGAGATATAGTATATTCACGAATATATAGTACTGTATAAACCAGGAAACGTGTTTGCAATAAATCAATATATTAACTTTTAAGCCCACTGTTCTAATATATCATCATATTGTTTGTGCTTTTGGTGGTCTCAGACCATGCACGGTAGCGCAATTTCCCATTACCAATGCAAGGGATCAGTTGTACTATATACACACGCCGAAAAAACTTTTTGACCGAATTACCTTTAGTCCTATAATTATTCTGGTCAGCTTTATTCCAAATACATGATTCAATGCACACAGACAGTATTCTCCATGTTGCAGGAACTATACTGGTGCAAAGGCCTACTAATTATAGAGTTTGATAATATCTTGGCTAACTATTATCAAATACAGTGTAGATGAGAGCGAGTGTGCATCAGGGTAATATATTTAAAAATATCCAGAGATATATAGCAATGTATTAACCAAGTGAAACATGTTCCCAATAAATCAATATAATAATAATAAATCAATTGTGTCAATGTATATCATCACATAAAAGAAAAAAAAAAACGTTTAATTGATTACTGTTCTCAATAAGTATGCATACGCGTGCAATGAATGTGAAAGTTTCAAACATCAAGGCCAGCAATGGCAATGAACAGCAATGGCAACGAACGTCACAAATGAGGCAACACATATACTTATTTTGCGACATGCCTTGTGCGTGTTACCATAGTAACCTTGTCCGCAATAATGGCAGTTTTTCCCTGCATTATTGTTATAAATGCGCAGTGGTTTAGTGGGCAGCTAGAGAAGAACGGATGATGTGTCATATTCGTGTATTTTTAGAAATAAGTGTTCAATGCAAGCATGAAGAGTGTTAAGCCCAAGAGCACGGCCTCAAACTAGCGAACAATGCTTTCAGTTTAGAACACTGCATTCAGGGATGAAATACGTTGGCTCGAACTGACTTGCAATAAATACTACTAAAAGCGTATTTAGCTCAAAGTGCTGTTGAGAAATCAGGCTGTTCCTGTGTATGTACCAGTCATGTCCACGTGACATATCATTTGAATAAGCATTTTAGTAATTTGCTACATTAAGGGGGCAGTTTGTCCTGAATGTCTCACGTCGTCGGGGGAATAAATGCATGGAAAAGTGTCAGTTTTCAAATAATTGTTGAGATGCGTTATAGTATATAAATTGTGTATTTGTAAAGTCAGCTACATTAGTTGTCACGGTAACTATTACTACATGTCTAACTTATCACGTATGTTTCTAGATAACGCGTGTCATGCAACTGGATAAATCTGGTTACAACATCGATGTTGGTTTCTTTTCACTCGGGGAAACATCTTAGGAAATGACGTCAGGAAGATAAATACCTGTTTCCTGTATGCTGTTGTATTTTTGAATGTGTAATGGTTAGTTTCCAGTTACTGATTTGACGCAGTGTATTTGTACAGTGCGTTTTGGCACAGTGTCTCCCTACTGTGCGCCTTGAGGCAGTGCCTCTGTACGGACGCTCGACACAGTGTCTACATACAGGGCGCTTTGACGCTGCGCCTGCGTACGGTTTTTAACGCAGACTACGTTGAAATGTCGCACATGATACACGACACCTAGAAAGAAATATTAAATACCGAGTTTTCTGCGCGGGTATATTCATGGCTTGAACGGATTCGAATTGTTGCATCTAACAGCCATAGAACACAAAGCACCTTGCTGATTTATTGCATAATCTAATGCCTTGACAACTTTAAGAATACTACACTGTCTTTCTAACGTTAATCATGCATATTTTATTCCAATTAACAGAAGATTTCATTCAGATCGGGCGACTTGAACATAACTTTGTTAGCCGACAGAGACTTGAATTTCCAACATATTCGAATAGATAGACTAGTCGATTGAGAAAATGTGTTCAGATTATAAAGCTTTGGCCCTAGATAATTGTGCTTTCTGAATTTGAAAACTAGAGCCATGTATCCGAAATGTAATTCACGTGTCTGGGCCCTTCGTATTAAGATCAGTAGTGTCCATGTTAACATATTTGGGTGTAATTTACCCCCAGACACGATGGAACGACAATCACGATGATTTTATCGAACAGTTCTGTTATCATCTCGGTACTTTTTCCACTTTCTAATACTATCATTGTTTCCCGCCTCCGTGGGTATATACGCAACAGTCAATCCTATGACAATTATTGTCTTATTAAACTATGTGTATCATTGTTCCACGGAAACGTGTATCCACATTCAACTGATGAGGTTTATTGTTCCGCATTACACCGTCCCTACCAAGCATAAGCAATTCACTGTAATGCAATTAAAAAAACATACTAGAATAACAAACAACTAGATTTCTGTGTTTTTCATTGATATTGCAACCTCGATGAGTAATTGATTGAAGTAAAAAAAAACACCGAAGCAATTTTATTACTACACAAGATCGCGTAATTCACAACACAGGCCATGTAAATCGCTTCATTCATACGCGTCCGATTTACACAGGAAACGATGCTGTCATTCATTTTGAACATGTTAATGAAATAAACACCAATATAGAATCCGGGTGATATGTCAATTGCACATCAATCATACGGCATGTTGGCGTGGTGTATTTCATCCTATTCACGTCATAGCATAACTGAACCCCAAATCACCGGATGTGTTAATAGATTTACTTTTATCAACGAAACAATCGCGTAATGGGTTTGAATTGACTGACACTTCGTACGTACATGCATTCATTCAATCATTCATTCAGGCAACACCGTATCTCACACTAACAGGTTGGAACATGCGTGCAAGACAAACAAAACAGCCTTACGTGTATAATGTAGTGTAAATCCGGTAAACTGAGCATATGGTCCGTACACGTGACATCGTTAAAACCTACCACTACCACTCCTTCTTACATTTGTTTATTTCGACATATCCCTATTCCTAGACCGTCCGAAGACTTAAAGGGCGATGGTAGCCATGCATGTACGAATTTCATGTAAACACAAGATGTATTCTCACGCGTTCTGATACGTCGCTACGAGTCCCATATCGAACAGTACGCGGCGCGACGACCACCACCCTTTAAATTTATCTCGGTATTCTCGCTTATGGATAACTACGACAAAAATAACCTAGCACTTAAATGGATTGTAAAAATACACTTGAAAAGTACCAGATAAGTACTGCCACTTAGTGGTGAAATACCACTTCATTCGAATAATTGGATGGAACAAGTCGACAAGAAAGATAAAAAGTCTTGGCATATGTGCTAGGTCACAAGCTTCAAAACTTGGTAATGAATTCTGCTTATGATATTTTTAGTAGGTAACATACCGCAGATGACATTGATCTGTCGAGGTATTGGGTTAAATTAACTCGAGTGTTATTAGACGAAAATAGTACGTATAAAAATGGATTTCTGATTGGAGACATTATTGAATATGTATTATTTAATTATTCTAGAGACACGTAAATAGAAAAAAATGTTTACTGTACGCGTTTCTTTTGAATAAAGTATACATTGTATATATGTGGTCTATATGTACAAGTTCAAGGTCATCGGCCCCTAAAAGCATATACATGTACATAAATATTCTTAAATTACAAAAAAAAATCATTAATATCGCTGATCAATATGAGTTACAATGTGTGATAAGCATAGGCTACCAAACCTTTAATTATATTGATTTCTTTTGAAGTTAATAATTAATAATATATATATATATATATATATATATATATATATATTATAGAAGAAATTTACAATATATACAATTATGAATATTCATATATTAACGCGTAATATGTGACTTAGCAAAACGACAAATACCCAGTTTGGACATGGTATGCCATAAGACAAAGAACGGGAAACAGTCCAGAGTAAACGTGTCAAAGGGATTATGAATATAACGATATTATGAATATAACGAAGAGGTTATTTAAATAATTAAACATAGTATTATATAAATATCATTGTTGTTACTAGTCAATGTCTTGATTTCTTGACAATCCAGTGGCAAAGGATAATGAGAACTGCTCGCATATGCAGACTCCGATCTGTTTTTAATGAAGCTATTCTCTTCGAATGGAGCGGTGGGTGGGTATACTGCAAGTTTGTCTAAAGGGATTTTGGATGCAGTATAATAAACCGATAGAAGGTCGAAATAATTGCCATGGTGATTTGGGATTAGATTATTATATCGTTTCACTCTGTGGACAATCTTTCCGCAATAAATAGACGTTTCCGTGCGTCTTTGTAACGTGGGAAACTTTTTAGACAGTTGCAATATCAAACAAAAGACCAATACGTACATACTGGAATTATAACAGTAACGGTCAGCGGGAGGGGGATCCTTTTTATTTCCGGTTTAATTGATGCACCCAAATGATACAATACTGTTCTCCGTGTGGCCTCGCTTATTTCAACAGATTTTAGGAGTGACTGTACTTCTGTTTGTGATTGTGCTCCATTGGTGTTCTGACGTGACCAATAACACGGTTTAAAAAATATGGCCATCCACTTTGAAATCCAACATCAGACACTCTGTGATGTCACATATTAGCGTCTTTGTAAACATATTCTCATATCCCATTTATTCCTACATTGCAGCATTTTTGTATTTCCACTTATATGATGAACACCTCCGAGTGATTATTGTGATCACCTTGGAAAATGAAACATACGTTGCTTAGACAAGAAATGCTAAATTGCTAATCTTGTAGTCACTGACTTTACATTATTTTAGGGAGATCTTCAAATCCATTTCATGATTCAGTTCGATAAGATGTCTGGTGAACTATTTAAATACTAACGTCCTTGTGATGTTTACACGAGTCAATGTGAGGTTTTCTACTGGTGAGGAGGCAGCTTTACACCTTATAAATTATATAATGTTATGTACTCTCCCCAGCTTAATAGATCATCCGGGAATGGGCAAAGGGCACATGCTTAGAGGAGTTGATTCAACCTAGACTACTTAAAACGTTGTTCACTGTGCGTATTATGTTTCTGAATATGGAAGTATTTTACCTAACCGCTCGCTGAACTGCGTAACCCGTTTAAGCATTTCCCACCGTTTCGTGGGTGTGTTTCAACGACGCTCCGGGGACTCGTGCATAATTGATGGTTGTATGTAATATATGTAGTTATAGTAAGGCCTTGTACTATTTCTTTTCTGTAGTGATACATCAACAGTTTAAACTTATTTGGGTTATTTGACTAGTTTATTTGTTTCACACCACGAATATACAATGAGTTGTTAGAAAATCAATCCCCGTTATAAAAATCAAATTATTATACATAACCTTCCCTACCGCTTCTCATGCACATGTTAATTTTACAAAATTGGTATGATCCTGTAATTGGCGGTTTCAATAAGTAACGAAGTTTGTATTGGGCAAATTACGGTTACAGCAACACGTGCCAATTATCATCATGAATTGTGGTTACGATGAATCATTCTGAGCAGAGACTTCCTAACCATTTGTCAACATGTTACACATGTATATGACACTGTTGCTACTTGAGTATATATCCAGCATTATTAGTGACAGTAATAGATTATGACTGTGCTCATATTTATCTATTTAAAATAAAAATAAAAATGCTACCATTATAATTTTGATGTGATATTTTGATGTTGGTTCATGCACACTTCAGTCACTGTAAGTGCGTATTCACTGCAGGCTATCTCAATGTGCCTTCTTAAAGAAGTATGTATAATGCAACTCCATGGCGGCGCAATTGCTGTGAATGTGAGTTCAAAAGCCCATTTGCGAATGTATATATGTCCGTAATATTCCATGCTTTGCTTATTGTGATACAGACGCTCCAATACTCGATGGTGGAACATATGTTGCCATAGTAACTGATAAATGTTTTGACATTACAATGTGCTGTTTAGTGCAGACGTTTTAATTTGATGTAATTTTCTTGAAGGTAAAAGTGAAAAAATGAGTTTGTTTTTTTAGCACTGTGATTTTACGAGGGCAGACATTTAATGTCAACTCATGCAATCTGTATTACAAACCCCCATGTTGTTATGGTGTTGTGTTACGTAAATCGCACTGCAGCAGGTACCATTGAGATACTGTGTTGTACATATACAACAACCGATTTGTTTAGATACCACGGTGGCGCCGTTCATTTCCATTAAGGGGTCTTGCACCCTTAGCAGATATATGTCGTGAATGCTGCGTTCGTATTAAAAGCAATACTTTGTTTGAATAGGGGCAATTTTATTATTTTATCACGACAGAATTTAATTGAATGTCATGTACCGAGACTCAACTTTGCGACGAGCTACGTATTTGCGTTGTCTCTGATAACATGTACGTATGTATGTCCCATGACGTCTGGATGACGTCTCGGGACTCCGACTGAAGAAGGTATTACACTAAACAGAACGCAAATAATGCAACATGCTCGTTCAGATTAAACATCTTGCTGGGTGCATTTGAATATTGCCTACGGAATGTGTTCTCATGCCTAAGAAACTAGCCTCAGTCTCCATACGGGTACATGCATACAAACCACATTGTACCTGAGATAATTGTATTGCGATAATATCCTGACTGATATGGATAATGATTATGATCGCCTGGTCGATATAGATAATACTCACCTGGTCGATAGAGATAATGATTATGATTACGTCCCAAAATGTCTGGTTTATAATCACAAGAAGCAAACTGCGTGCTGTACTCGTGAGATTTATTCATGTATTTATTCATTATAGCAAATTACGTGTTGTACACAAACAAATTATTTATGAAAATATAAAGTGATAACAGTCCATACCGATGGGTAGGATATTTAGCCTAAAGTTAGGATTCACTTACGATTATCCGAGAGTAAGTGGTGCTACGTGCCACAGATGGCATCCTTAATGGCACACTGAACTCTTTGGTCATTGTACAAATATTCGGGTGATGAATGTACAGGTGTTGTAAAACAATCAACGACTAACATAAAATACTGCGGGACGTCATGGATGGTTCTTAAGTTTCTTGGGGTTTCTGCTCAAGAACTTGACTGGCGAAGAGAGTCCACGCTTCGGGCGCCCTTGGAATCCGGTGAGCGGATCCACATACACAACACGATATTCAACATTGAAGTTTGTAGCTCAACGGGAATGGAAACCTGCTAAGTACAGTTGGGAATGTCGAGTTTCAACCAACCCTGTGACGTCGTGACAAATTATCTTGTCGATAGTATTATTTTGATAACCTGGTCGATAGAAATGATTATGTTCTGCACATAGAAAATACCATTTAAGTTTAGTTGTTTAATTCACAAATACGTTATGCTAGGTCAAGTATTCATTACGTTATGTTTTAATTGTCATCTTGATACATATTTCTGTCACTGGTTTGTTCATGTGTTTTATTGTAGTCGTCAGTAGGTTACTGGAGATTGTAGGTCGTCTGTTGATTTGTGTTCATGGGATTGGAAACGCCATTAACGAATTATGAATATCGATTAGATATGTTGATGATTATTTCTACTCTAATCTAAAAATAGTTTGCAAAATACACA
This sequence comes from Saccoglossus kowalevskii, assembly GCF_978046115.1. Lineage (NCBI taxonomy): Eukaryota > Metazoa > Hemichordata > Enteropneusta > Harrimaniidae > Saccoglossus > Saccoglossus kowalevskii. Next base: position 8,599,389 of record NC_140650.1, on the reverse strand, counting down.
CGAAGTCAATATGGCGTGTGTGGTAAATCTCATTCTTCGAACGTAGAGACTGAAACATCCGTTTAAAGAGACTTCATTACAATATAAAGTTTTGACAAATCTATGCTCATGTCTGAACAGTGAAACTAGGTTCATAACACGACAATTGTACTGCCTGATACAAGTCCCAGTTCTCATACATTTACTGACTTTCCTCCGGTAATAGCATATGTTCAGTATTTAGGGGGCTATTCTGTAAACGGATTAACAAATAAGTATTCCCAAACTACGAGTATCGGCAGGGATTGTCAGATTCTATATTATTATTCTATGTTCCCCACATTGACCACATTTATTCCTATGTGACATTTCATATTATTTAAAGCGGTGGAGTCGTCGCCTGCTCATGCGACAGATGGCCATAACGTGTCATTGTTTACAAAAAGCGTCTACCCACGAGCCTTTGCGTTTTTACCGTGTGCTGTTATCGTCGCTTGGGACTCAATTCCGCGCGTGCGCAGGTGACGACTCTCCCGCTTTAACCATAATGTATGTCATAGTAAACCTGAGATATTTCAGCTTTCACACTAATTATCAATATAGCATGAAATTCCACAATCAAATAATGATGTGATGTATATATTCGATATATAACCAATAATAACATAATAATTATTTATTTATAAATAATCATAGTACCTGTGTTATACATATAAATAAATTAAGTGTGTGAATATGTATGTATATATAAATATTAAATATTAAAAATTGATATTTATATATATTTATATCTTGTCACATTTATGTCAACTGTACGTTTATTTGTAAATAACTGAAGTATACTTATATACCGCTTTTATGATGGGGGTATTATATACATATAAACAACGAAAGTTTCTAAATTCACGAAATAATTCATGTAAACAAACAGATAAACAAACAAAACTAAAACAATGTATGAGTACTATACATATATTAAAATAATTCAGTCTCAAAATGTATTTGACAGTTTCGTCAACAATTATATATAAACCAGGAAAAACCAATAAGAAAAATGCAACCGGCGTGCTGTTATTATATATATAGTTGGATTGGTACCGTTAGGTATTTTCATTTTCCAGTTATTCTCTCCTTCTCTCTCTTTATATTTAATGAAAACTGGTCACCAAAAGCTTACATTATACACATATGATGAAAATTGCACTCCTGGGTCGATATCATTATATATATAGAATCGTTCACTAAATCGTCAAAAACCCGCAATTGATTTGGAAATAAAGCGGTTCCGCGGTGTAGACATTTTACACTGTGACAAATTCAATGTTACTTGTAAATAAATTATTCGCTTCATGTCCCCTGTGAAGGCGAGAGAGCCTTTTATTTATATATAATGAAAAATGTGCTCTGGGAAAGTAAACGCATAATTTATTTAATGAAAATGCCATAGGGCCGCGCTCTGCACATTACTTCTGACCTGACCTGACCTGATCCGGAATTAAAATTTATGTATGAAGATTTTGATCGCGGAATGTAATGATATATTAATAATTGGTGTGAAAGTTGATTATTCATATCGGATGTGATGTTCAGTATAACATATAATATGATTAGAACAAACAAATAGCCCTCCATAAAACACAAAAAGCATTCCATAAAACGATGCCTCTTTTGGATATATTCAGATGCCGGACGTGTGTTAAAACTCAACGTCGTGTCACATGTCCAGTCTTGAAACATGGCACGAATTTTGCACAAAGATGTCTGGCGTTTTGACATATACGCGGTTGTGAACGCAACCAATACCTAGTATTTATATATCAAATTTGTATATTAAATGACCCCCCCCAAAAAATTATGAAACTTCCAGTGCAGTGGTGTATGCCAAAATATACCCGTTGTTAGTATACTACCATTCACAGATCCCATGTCTTTGGTAACTATGGGCGATAATAGACTACTCGTATAGCAGATGGCTGTATACAAATATTTATTCAACCATGTGCAGGTACCATTATGTTCTGTGGGATATAATTGACTACACGTATAGCAGATGGTTGTATAACAATACTTGTTCACGACCGTTGTATTTTAGTGGACTATTAAAATATGTCGGAGATTGATAATCAAAGCATATTTGTTAATAATTATACTTTAAAATGACAGTGACTCAAAAAGGGGTCAAAGATGTTAGTAAGCAATTAACACCGAATAAACGGCAGGGTAAATACTACGTCAAATCAAAGTAAACACGTACTGCGTGCGTGACTCGTAACAGCGCTCGCGTACGACACCTAATCGCCTAGCCTCACGTCACTACGCGTATTAACCTTTCAGCTCTGCAGTGACGACAAAGCTCAGCGCGGTCGGGGTAATGATTACTACTTACCAGTGTCGACATTCATATGATACATAAGGTGCCTGTTTTCAGTTTTAAAAGATTAAGGGAAGATGTTGTTTCTAAACTAGGATTGTTGGTTACAGACTCAATAAAAGACGAACAAATACGTCAATCAACCTTTCACGCGGGGAACATGTTTGGAATATACAGGTATAATATTGCCAACGTGTAAACTCGTGCATTATTTTGCATATCAGAAATGGTGAAGGTCAACAAGTTCAACAATATGTGCGCAAACACACGTGTTTCAACGATCAAAGTACAAAAATATAAAAAAATGTCGATCATTAATGAATCAATAATTGTGCTAATGGGAACAACATGAATAAAACTGTTCAATTACAATATAGCACAACAGACCTGATTGTCAGACCTACTACGTCACTTAGTCATAACTTCCATTTCTGCTATAGTGTTTTTGTAAACTGACAAATATCCATTAGATGAAGCTGGTTGCGCCCACTGAAGATGATCCAATACTGAATACATACAGGAAATTAATCGCACATTAATTCATACAAGGCATCGCCGCGTCGTGATTGTTAATACAATAGTGTTTGCACACTCACGTGTTCAGGCTGTACAAATTGACGTCATGAATGAAGTTTGTTTGTTGTCTGTTGACTTGTTGACTTAAGATCTATCGTGTAGCGCATGAAGCGACCGTAAGTGACAGCCGTGACAAATAATAACTGTTCACGCCAATCACAATAATTAAATTGGATAAGCTCACACCAAGTGGACAGTGTTAAGTCCTTGGTAGTAAAATCACATAACATTGCCCCATTGATGTATACATTAAACTGCTCACGCAGTGAGTGTTTTTGATGTACAGTAACAATAAGTAAAATACATTATTATGATTGGTCTGTACATTCTTTACTAAGTTACTATCACAATCTCTATATACTGAGGAATCGCTGATGCAATTACTGTGCAAAAGATATGTATATATATGAAACTTACATGTCTGTGTGTCTATAACACTTCTACATTATTATGCAAGAGATATATGTGTATGTGACACTTTCGTAATACCTTGTAGGATATATCTGTGTATATAAAACTTTCACATTACTGTGCAAGATATATGTATATATATATATATACTATACTATTGCAGGAACCGTTCTAAGTAACATGATATTGGTAGCAATACAAACTAATCGATTCAGAATTTGCTGGCAGATGAACGGCCATAACACTCTGTTCACTGTATCAGGCTGATTATTATAAACGAAATGATGTCTCACTCAGAGGCAAATTACGTCATACATTCTGTAGAAAGTGGAAAAGTCATATTACTTGCCATTATAATAGTGTTCAGCTTTTCCCCGTCATTGCGCCTTCTGTTTTATTGATCTGTATCACCACGATATTTGAGGGGCGAAAACAAGACTCGTGGCTTTCTCACCCCATCTCAACTGCAATTTGCATCTATTACATGTGTTGCTGAATTCATTAGGTAATTGCTATAACACGATCACCAAAAGAAAGTTCAATTGTTTTTAACAAACGTTACATTCGACCAAACATCACCACCTCATTATTATAAACTTCTTATTTAATAACCTAATGGATTCCGCACACAAATGAGTTTCCGTCATTCAAGGGATTGGGTCTATATTGTACATTCAATCGTGTTAATTGTCCTCCTAATCTGGTGATTGTATATCTTCCAACTCTTTGCGAATCTTGCTCTCAATGCACTAAATAAAATAGAAAATAAGATAGAAAATATAAAATCGTAGGTGGAGCCCATATCTCTATTGTCAGTAATGTCTCATTATGAATAGTCATTGCGTGCAAGTCATTCAACACATATACCTCCGAATGTCAGTGGCACTTCGTTAATATATAACAGATTACACAATTTGCTCTTTAGATGTTATCATTATAACACATGTCTGTACAATTAACGTAATGTACTTGTCGAAATAATATTGATTACGATCGTCAAATTAAATACCCCACTGACGCTAACAAGAGATGAGTGCATTAACATGTCTTGACGAAGCTAATAGTAGTTTCGAATTTCCAGAATACGTTATGCTAAGCTATCTTCTGTTTCCACATGTGTGCGGGATATCAATCTTGCACACCGTGGGGGTTCTTGCTACTAGACAAGGTGCAGATAGATCAAGGTGACCTTGATTAACATCACATAAACATCGCAGGTACGTTAGTCATATGGCGCTTAGGATAAACATTATGAGTATATTTGTCATATGACTGTGTGAGTGAGTGAGTGAGTGGGTCCGTCACTGAGTGTGTGAGTGAGTAAGTGAGTGAGTGAGTGAGTGAGTGAGTGAGTGAGTGAGTGAGTGAGTGAATGAGTGAGTCAGTGAGTGAGTGAGTCAGTGAGTCAGTGAGTGAGTGAGTCAGTGAGTCAGTGAGTGAGTCAGTGAGTCAGTGAGTCAGTGAGTCAGTCAGTCAGTCAGTCAGTCAGTCAGCCAGTCAGCCAGTCAAAAACGCTCAATAATATAAATAAGGCGTCGTCTTTGTTGCAACAGTAACATGTCTAAGTGTGAGTGTTCAAGTTTTACACGATGCTAGTTGTTTTATATCTCGGTTGACATCTCTCGTCTTGGTGGTGACACATTGACACATTTAAAATCAAATACTAATTGGTTCACTGTCGATCAGCGCTTGCGACATTGAATTCCATCATTCAATAACACGTTGGCGCCATTACAAATACCTACGTCACATTTTATTAACACGTGTTGCCTCGGGCAGGAGACAATAAATACTCACCATTCATCTGGAAAGTGTAATATACGTAAAAGATTTAATGTTGTTAGATGGTAATAATGTTTTATTATCTCGCATACCGTATGTTGGTGGTGACTTCCAAGCAATTACTGTGCTTGTTTGTTTTGTCTTCGGCCCGGGATTGAATATTGATCGCGGGAAATTAAAGCGCCACATGCGTTCGAATATGTAAACAAGGTGTTTGCACACGTTAGTATATAGCGAACCTGGTGCTTTACATTTGTATATTTAATTAACGCTCAATATATAAGTTGCCACTAAAGGCTAGTTTTTCCCGTATACGTTCTGATTCATTTAGAGCTAATATATATATATATATATATTCAAACATTGATTACACTGTCGTCGTTGAAAGTCACTACATGAATAAACTTGAGCAACAAAAACGTCAAAGCTTTTCCGAATATGTCAAAATTTAATTAAACAGTACTTCTGCATATATATACTTCATTGTCATTGAGTACGTGATTATTCCCGCTAAATGAGAAAAAATAACTACTCGATATTTTATCTTTAATGTGTTTAATGAAAAAAAATGTCAAAAAAATGTGTCGGCTGCAGACATTATTGTGACCAAGGACGTGTCCTATGTTCATTCGTTCTGAGACGTACGGACAATTCAAATAAGCCGCGCCCTCAACGACGTCGCGCTGACTAATTTAATAATGTATGACGGGTAAATTTAAGTGATTTTCGACTGGCGATTAAGAGACTATAGAAAGTTAACAGTGTGAACGACATTGTTTTCTGGCGAGCTACGTCACGATGCAGTCGATTCCACTAGGGGGCGCTACTTATTAGAATGGTGCATCCGCGAATTAAGTAAGAGTTCAATTTAACTTTCCTTTCATTAACCAAGTTACCTGGCTAAAAACTGCTGGTTTAAACTCTATGCAGGAAATTGTGAGCTATGAATAGTATTAAACGATATCCCCGTTGAGTCATAGTCGTAATCATTGTAAGCGTAGACTAGAATAATAAATGTTATCTTTGAGGCTGACCTCGTTTCTCTATTGTAATGATGGCACTGATCTAGTTTTCTCAATCAAATGAAAAAGTATAGTACGAAGTTTCCGAGCTTTTATTATAAGCTTATTTATTCTAAACACGTGATGGAAACACAGTAAAGACAATTAGCAGCTATTGAAATACATTATGAATACTATTTTTTTTATTGTGAAATAATATTTTTTCTCCAAAAACATATTTCGCGATGGTTTGAAATGTGTACTAATAAGTATTTATGTGACACATTTGAATCAAACAATTATGATATTTTGTTCGTCTTCATGTATTAGATTAAATGATTGACCCTAACAGAAGACACTGTCGCTACATGGCAAAGTTATGAAACATAACATGACACAGACAACCTTATAGACTTATCGCTTTCACTGATAAGGAATCATGTGCGCTTCCGAAGAATGTTGCAGTGGTTTGGGTGATTTGCATAGGTTATATTCACATGCATTCAAATCATAAAAAAAATAGAAAATTTGCTAGATTATTACACTCAAACAATTTGCATATTTATATATATAGTGATTTTAGTCAGCTTCTTTCAGTCATAATTCAAGATAAATAAAAGGCAAACATATGGAGAATATATATAAATTGCTATTTTTCTGTAATAAGCTTGTGTAATCGGTAATTATGAAAATTAGTTACGGGTGCATAGGAAATACATTTTGCTTTGAATTATTCTTTAAAAACAAAAGAATTTCACAATGTCGAAAACGGGGAGTCTTTATCGTAGTGTTCTATATAAAGGGTGTTTCAGCATATGCTTTTTGTGATTTTACTCATTGTACCTTTATGCCAGACTTCTCTGTCGAAATAAACGACGCATTCATTTATTTACGCATTACAGTCTTCCTTAGTTGTGTCTTCATTTGTGTTACCACTACACAAACGAAGTGCTTGCAGTTTTTGAACCTGGTCAAATGTGTGCGATAGACAGCCACACATGATTTGGCCTGAAGCTCTGCTCGTAAACGTATATGAATATATTGCGCTGTGCGTAGTAAGTGGATTGAACGAATGATGACAATGGAGAGCCAAACGATCTAGAACGTTTCGTATAATGACAGAAGACAGTAATATTCGTCACATTGGTTTCTTGGACTTCTTCGTTTTTTTTCGTTCTTGTTCAACCACAGAATCTAAAAAAGTAGAAAATGACTAAATTTGAACTTATATCCTATCCGTGCTTGAACTTCCGGTTTAATCATGGGGCAGGACTCTCGAATTGTAATCTTAAATAGATGTTTCGAACAAGGTAAACATAGATGCCTTGCCATGCTTTGTTTTCGAGAACATTAATCAATCTTATGCAATGGTTTCTAGGGTGAAAGTTTTTATTCATATATTGACATTGTTTTAGCGGAGAATCCATTTATTATTGATAAAATTACCATTTTCATAAATGTAATCATTTATTTTTAACGAGTTTCGAATCCCGTGTTTAAATTGCGTATTCGTAATGTGTCTTTTGAATTACTTTCTTACGTCAATGGCCCCATGGGATGAGAATGACCAGTCTTGGATCAAATCGAGTCCACAATCTGTAGTCATGTGCTTTCGTGAAAATGTTATGTAAAACGTTCTCTGCTTTGATAATATCACTAAGATTGGCAGAGACTCTAAGAATACTGTCCAATGCGTAACAAACGAACTAAAACTACAAAGTAAGCAGATATCGTCAATTCAGCGTACGTTAAATATGTCTTTAAAAAATAGCGAATACTGCACTGATCGGAATGCAGACAATGACTTACATTTCTGCGCGCAGAAAACGTGAATCGTTCGGCAGTGAACTCGTCACGGAGTTTGCGCCGGCAGCATAGGTACGAGTCCGTAACCGCGCGTGTGGGACGACTACTGTTTTTTTGCAGCCGCGAGAGTAAATATGCACTCGTTTGTTCATCAGACGTCTTGCGATGTGAAATAATACATGACCCGGCTCTTGTCTACTCTTAATATGTATTAAGATTGTTTTCTCTGTTTAATATATTATTCTGATGTGATATCAGAAAAAGAATTCCCCACACACGTCCTGGAATTAGGTTTATCAAAGAATAACAAACTACAGACAGATATACGGACGGACTGACACACACAAAAACATACATAGAAACAAACAGACAATAAATAAATATTGTTTCTCTGCAATATTGTTTAGAAAAGGCAGATGATGATCTGCATCTTTGTGTTGGATTTAGACAGACTAGTGGACTAAGAGTGACGATTGTAAATAATTTACAATTTTAATATTTTATACTATCTTCATCCATTTTTTATAGGCAGATTTAAATGATACGTATTCATAATACAACAGTAATTATTAATAAACATTAAGAATGCTTTATCAACATCTATCTATATGTAGCTTTAGTCAGTTAATTGCACTGATGACAACAGTAATATAAATACAAACTTTCTAGTTAAGTGCTCTAGACCCATATTTTTTCACTGTCATTTTGTATGTGTTTGTGATGTGGTAGATGCCAGTCCTGTTTCAACTGAAATTGTGGCCACTATAGCTTCTCATTGGTGGCCACCCTTGTTGTCCATTTGTCGAACTGTAGCTGTTCGTTTGTGTTCACCATAGCTGATCATTTGTTACCGATGTAGCTGCCCGTTTGTGGCATATCTTCACATTTGTTGCTATCCTAGCTGCCAATTTCCGGCCGCTGTAACTACCCATGTGTGCCCATCGTAGCTGCTCAATTTGTTCATCATCGCTGCCGATTTAGAGACTCGCCTAACTGCCTTGTTATGGCTAGTTTGTGCCCACCATAGTTTCTCATTAGCGGCTATCCTAGCTTCCCTTTTGTTGCCAACTTAGCTGCTCAATTTGCCTACTGTAGCTACTCATTCGCGGCTACTTTAAATGCCCAGTTTTAGCCATCATACCTAATCATTTGTTGTCATTGTAAGTATCCATTAATGGTCATCCGACATCTTAAGTAGAAAATGAGAAATCACAATTTATTTAGATTGCCAACCTTCACACAACGACAGGTTTCACGGTGGTAAGCATATAAGAACTATGATAAATACAGGAAGACATACAACACGTAGCTACAAGTGCTAACCAGGGCAAACACTCAATACTGTTTTATACAAATTTCAAATGTAGGATATGATTTGTTTAACAAAAGACACTGCAAGCCGTGACTAAAACTACCATGGGTAATACAACATCCTTATTCGAACCAGAAGTTAAAGTACCCTGGATAATATTGCTTCTTAATTTGAACCAGTAGTGAAGATAGATTGAGTAATATCGCATCCTAATTCGAGCTAGGAGTAATGCCGCATCTCAATTTGAGGTATGGTTCAAACTAATCTTGGTATTAACGCATTCTAATTATGTTTATTGTTTCAGACTACATCTTAACATTGTAATTTTGGTTGATGAGAAACCTATTTTGAGGTCGAGACTAAAAAGGTAAATGTTCAGTCCTGACAGGAGAAACAGTGTGTTACTTTGTTTTAAATGTCTTATGTGTAATTGAAATTAGAGACAGTGACGTTGCAATCATTATTACTTTATTTCAGTGACGTCATAACTCATATATGTGGGTCATAGTGTAAGTTGATTGCACTCACAACACCCATTACATTAAGTGGTTTAGTGGCATTATTGTAAATTTAAATCGATGTGAAAGGTGGCCTAATTTTTATTTATGGAGCATTCAAAAGTATGTGTTTCCTATAATATCATTAGTGGGTGGTAATAACAATAGTTTATGAAACATGTAATAGATGATCCACTATAGACTCTACGATGTTTGTAATTATAATTATCGTACACTGTCGGCAATCATAATAGTTAGCATACTATAATGACGATGGCTATATGTGACATATTAAAGATTAAAAGTGCATTGCCCATTCAAGTACGTTCATTTTAATAATCCCGCAGAGCCGATGCATTGAAATGTATACAGCTATTCAGCAATAATCTAAACACGAGTAATATTTGATTAAAAGATTGTTGTTGTGGTACCGACCTCGTTCAATCATTTCGAATTAACTTTGATTGTGAGTTCAATCAGCGGGGGGTCAGCTCGGCGTGTCCGTGTTAATATTGTGAATGGTGGGTAAAACGCTGGTGAAATATCGTATCTATATATAAACTGTTCTAATTGCATACCATTGCCCTGTTTGTCAAAAATACATTCTGTATTACAGTTTACACTACAGCTGCTATGGTACTTGTTAAATGTTTCACCGAGGAAAAAAAAACATGCATTTTCTTAACATTGTTGGGTGTTTGATTTTGTCAGTAAAATTTTATTTGTTGAGTTATAGTGCTACTCAATAATAAAAAACAACAACATTTTCTTTGTTTCTACATCATCGATGTTTCATGAAACAAGGATGAACAAATGAAATAAATATATAGGGGCATCGTACTCGGTTCTGATAAAATCTACTATACAAATGGCATCTCAAAATGTTATTTGGTGACATGGTGTGAAAAATGTTATATAAATCTACATTAAATACATTGTGCAAGGTGCATCTTACATCATACTTGTCAGTGTCTTAAAGTATTGCTAGTGTTTTATTTGTATTTTATGATTAATTATGTTTCCATTATGCTGTATAAAAATCACAGATTAATTTCCATTTTATTTGACAAGGAAACATTAACACTTACAATTTATTTGTACTTTATCTCTTGATATACGTAATTGCACTTACTATTTTAAAACGTTGTTATGCATTTTGAATTAATAGTAACTACCGGCAATTCAAAGTGTGTGCATTGTCATAGTCAATTATAATATTAACAAAGTTGTGCGCGCTTTTATTTCCTTGTTTCGATATTACGTATATCACCAGGCAACAGCGTTCAGAAATGATATATAATATTAGATCTTTAACATGTTGTGTCATGTTTTGAAGAAATAAAAGTTGTATATTGTCAGTGTATCAAACAGGTAGAATCCATAAACTCAAATAATATGGCACTACCCTCAATATGTATGCCAATACACACTCTACAATAATATTAATAATTACGCCGATTTGCACATTGTCTGGCTATGGCACGGCTGGTTCTCCCTAATACGCATACGTGCTTTTTGAAAGTGTGAAGATATCAGTCGAGTGGTTTACGATATTACCATGTGTTTTCTGGGGTGAATGGATTCAGTTAATCGGATGGATGATCAGTATGTCTTTTTCTCCCGTGAATCCGTTGAATCAAATATCTGCCATAAGGGGTTCGAGTGTGGCAGTCATGCCAAATGTAGTTCAAGGTGCTCCCATCATATGACATTGGTGACACTGTTTAATTGCGATGCGATGGATTATTTTTTCTGGTGGGAAAGATATTAAAATACGATCTATTATAAACGTGTGCTACACGCCTCATGTTACAACATTTAAACTCCCCATGGACTATGCACATAAAAGTCTGGACTGTCTACGGTTCGGTTTGTCCACTTTTTTGAAATAAAATAGTAAACACAATAAATTGACCACACGTCACAATGCAATTCTGTGGATTTACAGCTCATGCCACTGAATAAAATATGATGAAATATCTAGCAATGATGATATTTTCAATTTTCTGTTTTTTTTTTAATTTCCTTCAGCCAACATAATATATTTTCTTCATTTTAACCATATGTTTTGACATCAAACATTAAATTAGGTTGAGTGCAAAATTCACTTAAAAGGCAACTAATCTTTAATATGTATCTGTCAATTTGGGTGCACACAAGTACAAAATGAGATTAAAACTATAGATACAATCTCTGTAATTTGTTTGTGTCTCTTTATGTGCGTGAGTATGTAATAAATGGAATCACGTTGCTGCTTTGAACCCTTTGAACGCTATAATGTTTTCCGCCAAAATATTGGTGAAATTTAATTTTTCCATAATTTGTTTGGTAATTTTGGATCATTTTTGGATGTTATTGCCTATTGACCACGTGTGTTGAGAAAATCATTGAAAAAAAATATAAAAAAAAGTATTTTTTTTTAAAAGATAAAAAAAACGTTTGACACATAAAATAACTATATATAGTTATTATATATAGATACAACTATAGCGCATATTTTACATATTTTTATTTTAAAAACGTATAAGCATAGGTCGAATTTTCATGATCTGATAATTTGATACTATAAGTAACACGGACAAGTGAAATGACAAACCGAAAAACCTTTGTCTAGGCCAAAGGTCACTAGTAACAAGACATTGTAAGTTTAATCACTTGATCATCCGTAACGTCTGGCTTCTGTTTATAGAGAGAACAGACACAGCATCAAAACAAATTGACCAATCATAACCAGTTATGGAACTGCCGTCAATCATCGCAGTATCAACAGCTTATAAGTATGTCATGGAGAGAGCAAACCTACTAAGAATAGAGCGATTAAACGCCTACTTGGTAATTAAGTAGGACGCATTTCATGTGTATACAAATTAAATCAATGACATGTAGCAGCATTTTATTATAAATATGCAATACACCAAAATATCAATTTTCATTATTTCAAATTTGTGATTTATCAGTGCGAGTAAAACACAGACTAAATTCTGAAATAATACTATCTGCAGTCATTCACCATTATGCTTATTTGAATGACGTAATACACTAGCTTATTTAGTCCTGGGATTTGTCGGCGTTCCTTTGTTCACATTGTTACAAACTGTTAACACATATATGGAATGTCGAGTTTTTAGTTTCCTTTTAACATGTATTAAATATAGAAATTAGACTATTATTTCAATTTATTCTAGTTCAACGTCCGCGTTACGATGATTTGAGTGCGATAGTGTGAATAAAATCATTAAAGGATGCAGATGCACAGAGAATTTATAATAGTAAATGTGTTTGTGTTCTAATTACTTGAAACGATCAAATATGGCTATATAATTCGTGTGTATTGAAGAATATGAAACATGGTATTCCAAGCACGTTATAAACACTTGTCACTATTGTCTCGACCTGCTTAACCTTTCTCTCGGAGTCTCGTTAATGGCGCACGAATTATCTGGCCCCAAATGAAACCATATCAACAGGAGACGTGCCCATTAGATCGCACGCTATGATTATATAAATATTTATAGGGGATTGTACCTTACACAAAGGCGCCATTGAGTCGTTTACCCACAAATTGAAAATGGATGAAAAGAGAGACAACATCATCATCTACAGTGTGTTTGTGTTATTTGTCGGCATTTCAAAAAAGTTATTGGTTTTCATGAATACCAACCTTACAAGTTCAAGGTGTTGATCGTCCGTTAAAATATTTAGTTAAATACATGCATGATATTCTATTTTGAGTAATTAAATAAAAAGTAATTAAACTTGTTTATTTATTGGCGTATATATTACCTCTCACATGGTATCTATGTTACTACTTCGCTGGTGTAACATTCATGTTTTCTATCCAAAACTACTTGATTCGGATTCACAATGTTAGCTAGCGGGTCTACCCCTTGAGCAGTATATGTTCACTGTCTTCGAAACACCTGATATCACCTAATGTTTACTCTGCTTCTCATTGTATATTTCTCTTACTGATTTGACTATGTAGTTTTATGTGTTTGTCCGTTCTTTGTTTTGAAAGATTGTAAGAGTTGTAGCGTGCTTGTCGATTATTTGCCATTTGTCATATTTGCGTCAATGGTTATGAATCCCTATTAATTGTACATTATATTCTTGTGCGATACGCATCAACAACATCACTATACAGATTTTAAAGATAATATTAACGTAGTAGCACAATGTATGTCACATATACTGGTATATAATAATGATAAGCTGGTCGTGCAATGCTAAGTGGTGTTAATTAACTGAAAGATGCACGCCATCACCTTCATCTACAGTTTCATGCATAAAACAAAACAAGAATGACTTGTATTTAATATTACAATATCTTATTAAACATCTTATTTTCATTGTTTCTCCTATATTTGGCGTGCTTTTTATTTGTATTATATTTCAATTGCCACATACTGTGGGTAGTCGCTATACCCGACGTGACGTATGTGACATATTGACGGCACTGTGTCATTATGTGATGACCTCGAATTGCTGTGCCTTTGTCAGTTTAATCACAGAGTGACTGAAGCAAAATTCAAAAGGAATCATTGTGTGTTTTGTGCAAGCCTCGTTATACTAACCGCACATTTATATTTGGAGTAACTTCTCATAACAAAATCAATTGCTTGACACAGAAAATGGGACAATGCTCTACTCGTACCCGATTTAAACAAATACTGGGATAGTGTTTGTTTTTCGCTTTTTTTATATACGTCCTCTTCATATCTTTGAAAATAATCGGCATAATAGCGTGCAAATGTTTTGTATGCTTGTCTAACGGTGACGTTTCCCAAAGCAAATAATTAATAACTTTCAAATTAATCCGTATATTTGTACAACTTTTATGCAAATCCTGGATTGTTTCATAATTCCATTTATAAGTGTGTTACTCTCATTATACAATGCGTAATTGCATGCTTTAATATATTTCCATATTGTATATTTCATATAGAACTAGATGCACCAGTCTGCGCTTTATTGGTTATAGCTATACACTTTGAAAGATGGTAAAGAATGTGGTATTTGGTTTTATATCATGAATGTAATTCTCAGGATGCATTTTTAACTGTAAGTTGGTGAGTTTGGTGAATATCATGTGATATGTTTGTCTGATATTTGATGATCATGTACTTCTCTGGTGAAGTTGTGTGTGGCGAATTATATCCCAACAAATATGCAAATTGAAAATCGTAAGCCAGAGTATCACTTCACTGTGCATATAATGAATGTCTTGAATTGCAATGTGTTTATTATTGAACGATCACGTGACCATAGCATGTGCATATTTAATTCACACAGATCTCTATATATATACTAGTCATGTGACTCCAATAATTACACGTTTATCTAAACCCAGAGATCCAATTTATAAACTGGTCATGTGATCTTTGGATATTATAGGCAGTGCTAAAATACTTTGATTCTGTTTATTGTCAACAAGGGTGAGAAGATTTATATAAACTATATGCTGTTAAGGTAATCTAGTCATTATGTATATAATTCTCAAAGATATATTGTATATACTTATTTAAAAATACCCAATAAACATTAACATATCCATAGCAACACGATTCAAAAGCTTGTCATCTGTCACCCGATCATTTCTGCTTGCAGCTATCTTATTTTGTTTATTTATTCATTCTCTACATTCAAATACCGTTTAAAAATACATATTCCGTTCTTCCCCGATCATAAGCCTCTCCATAAGTATAAACCCCCACCCCTTTTACAGACATCCACAATAGATTTAATCTTAAAAAAATAAAGATGTTGTTGTTTATATTATATATAGTAGATAATATTCGGTAATCGTAATCCTAAGTAACTATTAAAGAGAGCTAGACGTTTCGAGCAATGGCTCTTTATTGGTAACATATTTGTAAGTATAAATACTGCAAACACACAAAATAAATGTGTTAACATTATAACATTAAAATAAACATCGATATGTTTACTTCATGCTGTAATTTGTTTCAACTGTGAGACATTCCACCAAAGAACTCATCCCTATATTTCAGAATTTATGATTTAAATAAAACAAAATATTATACAATGAATTCATGTAATTTGCAAAACTTGAAAAGTTGGATTTTTGAATTAATCAGGTTATCTTGTCATATTCTATGTCAAATATTCTGGAATGTTTAATTACAAATACTGTATCGGTGTTTAATCTCACGGTGTAACCGTGTACCATGCGTCCAAATAAAGTCGTATTAGAATCCCGTAAGAACGTCACCATTCATTACTTCACACGCCGCTGCATTTGGGTAATGTGGCTGGTATTTATTAATTTATTTATCTATTTATTTATATGTATGTACCAGTCATATATCGACAATGTTTCAGCATCTACTGAGATTTCATCCCAGACTGCCAGGAATGATATATGTATATATCAGTGGTGTTCCAATATCATGAAGGCATCTATACAATTGACCTCTCTGCTTTGTGTAATGTAACCTTTACCATTGACATACACATTTGAGAAATGGTTTATAAATTACTTTCGCCTAGTGTTGGTAAGTGATTGTCAACTACTCTAAAACACTCCTGCAGCTATTTGTTTTGTGTAATCTGTATAATCATCTTGACTCTGTTTAAAGATCGAATGTTTTAACTCATTCCTGGATTGTTTTGTTAAAGATGATCAAACCTTATTAAATACCATTCGTAGTACTATTAACACAATGTTATTAAACATATAATTCAGTCATAGCGTGACGTTATCGCTTTATGAAAAGAGTGTTACGGTGTTATAATTGATAGCATGCACGATACGCAATTACTTATTATGAATTGGCTTGAGCGTATTATGCAATTGTTAATACAACACGGAATTATTTGTTATGTCACGGTGGCTGTGTGCACATGCATAGCCTGTGTGCAATTTACTTTATTTGACTCTTGTAAACTATCATTCGTTTGCCGCCGATCCACATTAATATTGTTTAGGAAATGCGTTTCTCTCATCGTCACGTTTTGGAACAACACACATTCCATGTCACCGTTCACTTAATACATGTGTTTATTCACAGAGAGATACATTCAAATCGAGCGAGCTATCGATCGCGATGGTGATAGAGATGATATACTTCTAAACCCACTCAACTATTTAGAATTGGTGGTTGCAGCTGTTGTATGATTTAAAAACCAACATAATGAACTACAATTGCGATTCATTAGATTGAAATGTCTCAACAACAAAAATACCAATATGTTTAAATCAAAGTTTAACTCAGCAAAGCTCCCGTGTGAATACAGAATATATGCAATCATTGTTGTTTTATAAAAACAAATATCTCGGAAATGAGACAATATGCAAATTAGCCATGACTCAAACACTAACCAGCAATTCCGTCAAACGTTTAGTCTGTTTGCATGGACCAATAAGATTGCCAGGATTGTTATTATGACGTTATAAAACACTAATACACTGCTTTATTACACTAAATAAATCTTTATTCATTAAAACTTGCTGTATTAAATTAAGGTCGCTCAAGGACATTGGCGCCGAAATAACTGCGTGGTTGTGGAGCAGTATTTGAAACGTTTGTCCTAAACCATATTTGCAATCGTCATATCCGGTGAGTAATCGCCAATCCAGACAATGGTATTAGAGAGAATAAATACTAGAGTAAGCTACATGCAGTGATATTTAATTGATGCTTTCCACACGAACGTGATTGTGTAACATTTGGCATTGTGTGTTTTTTTAAAGCGTGACGTATAACATATTGAAGGTATTGTGTTATTACGTGATGTCCTCGACTTGACACACCTTTGTAAGTTGAATCAACGAATGGCGGAAAAGGCATCAATGTGTATTGTACAAGCCTGGTTGGAATAACTTTACGTTGATAATAGGATTACATTCTGATGAAATAAGCTGTTCGGCACAGAAAAAAGGGACACGTCTTGTGAACTGAAGTTTGAAAGACACTAGGCTGTCCAATGTTTTTGTTCAAATTATAAGTATATGTTTAAATTAAAACTTCCATCATACTCCCACGGTGTGTTACATATGTATCTCCCGCGGTGTATCTCCGTCACTGTAAATATGTTCTGTTTTATTTATTCAAATATGCATAAGTATTAAAATAAATTAAAATTCTTTGTACCTATACATAATTTGAAATATATTGCACGTACCACAGTTACATGGTGTACGTCTTGAAAGTCTCAACAATGCACTATGAACTGAAACTCTGAGAAGAATTAATATGTGTCCGGGAGATGTTTCTCTACGATTCTTTCTAATATTTGAATTTGAAAAAACGACGACAGATGCTTAACACGTGTCAGCATTCAATCATACCATATGTAAGCTATCGTGACTGTGAATGCACGCAAAGAAACATATTTGAATAATTATAAATGAAGATACATTTTTTTGTATAAAAAAAAACAGAAATTGTCAACATCGCATTATTTATTTAATCTATGATATCGTATTGTCAAAGTCTGTCAGGGATAAACGCAACTTATTTAATTTGAAAGTTCTTATAGGACTATGGGAAAATGCAACAATTTGTAGCCTTCAAAACCACTGCAGTGTTCGCGTCATATGCTTGCCTCCTGGTTTATATAAACCTATAACAGCACCATGAACCTTCGTGATGATCAGTTTCCACTCAGTGTGGTCAATATTTTGCATATTTGTAATGAATGTTTAATTACACACTATAGTGTTTATTCTCACGATGTGACCATGTAGTATGTATCATGTGTCACAACTAATGTCATATTAGAATGGGAACAATTCTAACATTCAGTCCTTTTTATGCCGCTGCACTTGACAGCGTGGCTGATGTATCTAATATTTGCGATAGTGGTATGTGTGCCTTGCCATAATATTGGAACACGTGGGGAGGTGGTGCCAGTAGACTGCGTGATATTATTAACGTCACTGATCGCATTGATATTTCGACAACGTCTGGCATTTATTGCATGTTTATCCTGTACTGCCAGGAAGGATATATGTATATATCAGTGGTGTCCCAACATCATTAATGCATCTATACAATTCACCTCTCTGCTTGCCTTTACTAGAGACACTTACATTTGTGAAATTGTTAACAGTGTGTATCAATTATTTGTTTTTAGTGTCGGTAAGTGGTTTCCTACTTCCAGTTATTAATAAAAACGACACGAAGCTTTATGTGTTGCACTGTATATTCCTATTAACGATTGGGTGATTCATCTCATTACTGGAATGTTTTTGTTTTCTCAAGGAGATATATCTTTATTGCGCACTATTAACATTATACTATGCACCATATGCATGTGAAGTTATTGCATTACGAAATGGTGTCCTTGTACATGTGTTCCATTAGATGTATACCGTTGGTAGTAAGCGAGCCACACATTAAAGCAATATACATTGGTATAGGCGCAGTACGCACTTCGGAATACACATTGGAATTATCAGTTACGTGGCCATGGTACGCTTTAGGCGATTCTCTGATATACATAGCCTGGGCTGACATTATCTATTTACTTTATTTAACTAGTATTTCACCCCCTGCAGGCCCTTATTCATTTGCTTCTTATTAACGCCACTGATTTACAATAATGGTCCTGAGATGAGTTTTTCTCATCCAATCATGCTCTCCTCAATAGCCTGGCTAATACAGACATTTGAACTGTAGCTTGCAACTAATTGTATCTGTCACGTAATACACGTGTTTTGATTCATGAAAGGTACATTCCAATTAATCCTTACAGTGGAGATAGAAATGATTGTCATGGGGTTTGTGGTCGTATCAATGTGACTGGTTAAAGATAATAACTTTATTTATTTTTAGTAAAACAAGCTACTAATGTTTATTTATAACTGTGTGTAATTGTAGTAGGTATGTCAACACCAATAGGTAGGAGATTTTGACAGCCTATTTAAAGGTTGTTTATACGAATACGCACATACAACCGAGAAATTCTGTGCGTCACCCGTGAGCGCACGTCTTCAGATGAACGTTGAGTGTTACAGTGATATTAAGGCTATAGAATTATCCCATTGTGGAAATATAATATGGTTGGCATTGATGGACTATAGAAACACTTATTGTGGCGTGTGTGAATCGCGGGAACGAGATAGAGTTAATATACAGATACTGCCAGTGGGTGGCAGCAGTGTTGAAGAGAGAAACTGCAATGCGATCGCGTATTTGATATTGAATTTGTATTCGTGTATTAAACATTGCGTGAATTGACATTGACATTGCCAGCTGTTACGTGACCAAGTGGGTTAAGGACGATCACATTTATTGTTCGTGGTTCACTCCTTTCAAAGGGGGAAATGTATATGTATACGTTGTACGAGTCTTAATAGTATACATGTGCATCAACCGGGCATGACGACGTCCCAAGATTATAGACTTCCATTATAAGTGGCAATTACATCTGAAAATATGTATTTAAGTCCCTTCCCAATCCCATGCCTAACCTGAAACCTAGCCCTTAAACTCCAGTCCCAATGTGTATGCCTTTCCTGATAAACATATGTGCCCTGAAACGAAAATTTATAAATTTACATTAAAAATGGACGAGGGGCACTGGAGGGGTGTGATTAGGATCAGAGTTAAGTGCGCGGTTCCCCATGGAACTCTTACCATGTGTGCACGTGCTGCTTTGCTTTTTTGCTTATGAGCATATGCACCATGTATTGCCGTATTGTGTACATTATTTGTGACCTGTATCATTAGATATACTTTATCATAGCACGGTTTATTTATTGTAGACAGTCGAGTGAGTGTGAACATACCGTTACTGTTTGTATAATTGAATGTTAACTAGAGTATACAACCTCACATTCACAGGTGTGTTGTGTAAATATGATGTACCATCATAATTGCAATGAAACCGTGACAGAGAATACTTGACGCCTTACTCGAAGCACTTGTCCTTCGATGTTCTAGAGTCGTAAAGCGCGGCGGCCCGAGGAGAACACATTTTACTGGCTGGTACTGTAAAGCAAAAAAGTGTAAAGTAATTGTACATTGTGTACACTTTTATGATAGCATGAGTTTTGTCTCAGAATCTGTCTGACCACGCAATGCATATTCTTATTCCATGAACTGTACATTCACATTCAGGACGAATAACCAGTCTATATGTGTACACAAAGAAGTCACAAGTATATTTAAATTAGCCGACTGTCTAATGTGAGGTATACAAAAAGAGGAATCCGATTTAATTACACTGAAAAAAAAATACTCATCCCTATACATAGAAATTAATAATAGAAGGAATGGAACAATGTGCAATTGTATATACGGATGAGCTTAAAATAAAACAAAACTAACTATTGTTATTACAGCTTAAAATATAACCAAGCAATAACATTATGCATATAAGTAAGATTAATCGTGAAAATGAGCACGTAATAAGGGAAATAAAAGACCTTCACCCTGCGACCGTGCTGTACATTCAATTGATATAATACCCAACCTTTTCATGGTGTAATCCACAAATAACAACTTTTAATCAGCGCCGAAACCTCTGGAGAGACATCAGCGGTATTTAATTTCTATTCGATGAACTTTCCTCACATGAAAGCATAATAAAGTTGTAATCTATAGAACATTTCTGTATTTGTTTGGAAATTTTAAATATAGAACCGCATCAGCGAGAAATTTACACGCATCTAATTCACTGTACGGAATGTCCTTGGTCTATTGCTATCCGCAAAATGTCTTGGGAGAAGCTTAAGGCGAGTAATATACTGAAAGCAAATTACTTCATATTCACAACAGACGTACTGAAACAAGTCTGCATACTAAAGCATGCAGGGTGTACGTCAATTCAGTTATGACAAGGCAGAAAATGTTCCGGAGAAATATAAACTATAAATATAAATATATGTGTCTTTACATATATATTAGTCAAATAATTACTGCTGATTCAAATGTGCACAAAAACACAATACATAATCAAACAGCAATACTAAAAATAACATGTTCTCGTTCATATTTAAAAAAAACAATGGTGTTGAGTTTTACATAATCAACATCATATATTATAATGTGTTTTTACTGTATAAAGCTAAGAACACAGTAGACAAAATGATAGACACGTACAATGCCATACTATACAACATCCAATCAATATGACGAAGATAAATATACACACGTATACATACAATAATGTAATAACGTAATATTCAACTAAAAGATTACATCAGTATCAGTTAGAATACCATATATGAATACACATGGCGACAAAAATCTCATCAATAATCAGCTAAAAGTGCGATGAGATTTAACCGAAGGATCACATGACTAGCATTCATTGTACGGAATGACCTTGTCCTTATGGTATCAGCAAAACGCTTTGAGTTTAAGCTCAAGGTGAGTATTATGCTGACAGCACGGACCACACAACATATTTACTAAAACAGCTGTGAATACTAAAGCATGTCGGAAGCACTTCGATACAGTTGTGACAACCCATGCAGAAGATATTTTATTCATTAACAATACATTGTTAATATATATATAACAAAAACATGTTAAGGGCGAGAAATGTTATGGCCATATATATGCTGTTACAGTTTTGTCAAAATTCATTAAAACATACAATGAACCTTCTTCTACTACAATATGCACATTTCTATTCTAAAAATCTATGGTATTCAAATAGGCAAGATCCCGGCTGATTAAGTTCGTCTGATTGTGATTCATGTTTCATGATTCACAAAACAAGTACAATGCTATCTTTGAGGCAATAAAAAGAAATATTATTGAAAAAGCCATAACTGGGCCATTTATTAAATTTGCGTATTATTTCTATGGCGTTAATCAAAAGTGTCCTCGTGAACGGATTTTCAGTTGTACCACATCTTATCACACAAAACAATGACGTTAAAGAACATACCGAATCTACATCGCTAGATATACAATGCTAAGAATACAATCCCAAAGAAAAGTATGTCTATTTATACAGTGTTGCATTAAGTTATATTCAGTCTACAGACAATTATACTTTTAATAGATGACACCGGAATGGTTGAAAATTAGATGAGCAATTACTTTGAAAATTCGTATATTTCGTTCATCGGTGTTCATCAGATGGAAGCGTGATATGTGTTTCAATATAAAACCACATCAGCGAAGAATGTACATGACGGCAATACTATCTTGGGAAAACCTCATGGCGAGTGGTATGACTATACATGTACAACAGCTCTACTAAAACTTGTTCGCATTATGAGCATGTCCATTACCTCATCACGCGTCGATTGCTAAATCCACAGTGCCGCTATGATGATAGCTACGATAGTCCAAAGTGTATTACCTCATTTTAGTCATTCATATGGGCAACACGTGTTCTTACAACGCAGATTGCTTCTGATAGGCAATACTTGGAGATGAGCCTCGAAATAGTTAAGCTGTTAATCTTGTTTTGCCAAGATAAGCAATACCACGCACTGCGAGCAAAGTCATTACAATAACGTGTCGGTCGTGAATGTAATTCTTGATCAATAAATATGTACATAAAAAAGAGCGTGTACTTGAGTGGAAAATTTGCACACACGAATTTCAATTTATTGCTATTGCGATATCCGACATTGAATGTTACAGTATCGTTTCTTGGAAATACTTGTAATAGTTCATACATTTCGTAATTGCGACCCTGAGGTGTGTATGCGGGAAAAAAGCTGAGATAGCAGTGTGCTATTTTGCTTCAAAGCTTGTTGTAAGGCAGGACATGTGTCGTCTCAGCCAATCTGGCAAACCTTGACATGGTAGTAAGCGCTGTAATCGTTTTGGTTTGTGTTTATATGAACTCGAGTTTATATTGATGATTTATTTACACTGGTATAGAAGCTCAGTATAGAATAATGCTGACACAACTTCCTGTCTCGTATTGTGACACCAATTACACTTTTTATTTAGCATATGTTACACCATCGTCACAAACGACATCGTTTATCAGCTTAATTAATTAATAATTATATTTAAATTCGACACGCCAAAACTGTAACAATGCAGGCTATGACCTTGATTGACCTGTTAGTCCACCTGAAGCGGCGTTATACAGATAAATGTCGAGTGTCCTTTCTTTTACATTATAGTTATTGGGTAATAAGGAATGTATTTCTAATTTTACTTATCAGGTTTAGAAAATGTATACCAGTGAAACCATGGTAACACGCATAAATATAAATCAATATATATAATAAGCAATTATTCTGCCGTTAGGGGAAAATTATTTAATTCACGCATGGATGGACTTTCTTTGTGTTTCATAAAAAGGAAAACTATACCGCATCATCGCATCGTTTTGTTTAACAAATTTTGTACCGGAAAAAGATAATCATTTTGTCTTAATTTATTCTGGCACCGTTTGCTGCTTTTGTAACTCTGGTTTGCGTGTTGGACTAACCTCAACGAAATACTAGGTACACGGAATTGAAAACAGGCTTCTAAGTCATCCAACCTCGCTCATATGAAGAATACAGAAAGACTACTAGATTTCAGACAGAAAGATGGATTTGTTTTGCCTTGCCTCCCTTGCAAAACATACTCGTTACAATCGACGAGCCGCAGATTTGAATTGAACTGATAACAGATACACGTTTAAGTTAACTCATAGTTTGGAAATATTAAGTATTAATGTTTATTACTGATATAGATTTTTAACATCCTCTATGAACTAGTGAAGAACAGAAAAAACTTAATTTTAAATTGTTTGAGATAATGTTACACTTTTTTCTGTTGGAAATCATGGTGTGAAAATGAATTTGAAAACAAAATCATAATATTTATTTTGCTGATTATTTGATTATTTGGTTATCTGTGCAATGGCCCAGACATTGCCCGAAACGCTCTAAGCTGCGTGCTTCATGAGCTGTCAAGACAATCAAATTCACAAATTTAATAAATAATTTTGTTATGGTTATGGCATCAGACTTTTAAAATGGTTGTAATACCTAAGACATAAATAATATTATGTTCGAGAATTTGTAGACTGTTCGAAACATGGAGGCAATGGAAACTAAGTTTGTTATATAGTGATTAAAAATGTCATTTTTGTGAAGAGTATGTTACTAGATCGATGGGGTTAATCGTAGCGGTTGCGTTTGATATGGTGATGTCTTTACTTGAACTTTCACTGAAATAGGTCTGTGTTTATCTTTCAGTGCTTTTAGTGAAGACGGGCATATAATAACAAAAATGGTGGCAATACGGTAGAATTGTTAGTTTCAGTCACATTGACAAATGAGTTGACTGCCATAGATGGCGTGATCGCCCCTTTTCAGCGCGTACGCGAGTAACAGTAAAACTCGATTAATAGGTGACGTAACATCTTCATCGAAACCAGACACATGAAATGCAATATGTAACGATATTGACCATGGCTGATAGTTATTTAACTGATTTTTCCATGCAAAACCTGAGAACTAGAGGTGCAATCCACAAGTTGTGTTTTTTTTAAATACATGATGCCTTTAATGTAGTTTTCTAGAAAGGTCATAAGTATGTTTTTCATTTTACTCAAGTCAGGTGGGAATTAAAAACTACTCGCGTCTAAGTGCTGAAATTGAGGTATCGATTGTCTCGAGTAAGACGATACGTATAGAGATAAAATGTGATATCCCAGCGGGAACGTTGTTAGTTGCGGACCGACCTCAGGCTCTAGCAAGTTCCTCCTCCTCACCTGCGGCATACAGCCAACGGGCATACAAAGGTCGGTAGTCGGTCAGGTAGTGAAGTAAATTTAACTCAAATCGACACATTGGTGCTACATCGGTGTAGTATTGAAAAACAACGACTAATATTTAAAATCACGAATCAACGCGTATTTGGCGAAAAAGTATATTAAATTGGGAAAGATTTTGAAATTTGTTTTAACTTAAACCTGTTTTTTTCTTTGATGACCTTTTTACCCCCGTGGCCCTAAACTCACCCTGAAGTAGATCGCCAAAACATGCTACGTGAATTGAAGGAAAATTTATTTAAGAATTTATCACGTTTTTCATTATTTTTGTAGATGAATCTCATGCCATTTATAGTCGTCTGATTATGCCCTGAAATTGAGTCTCATCGAACGCATTGTTGGTAAACTAGGTTGAAAATCAACAAAGGTAAACCACGTGACTAAAAACTGTGGTGAACAAATGTTCAAGTCACCGTTCGTAAAATCGCTTCTTTGAGGTAACTGGATGTTGGATATGTGTTACATTGTAAGTGGCAAAGTCTACACAACGACACAGTTGTCGGTTTGAACTACATTGCTGATCTCAGTAATTATGACGTCATAGATCGATTCGCTCCGTCGCTAGAGGGCGACATTTATTGAACGGGTGTGTTAGAAGGCGAATACAGTTGAGAGCATCGTGTTGATTCGTAGAATACGAGTAAAACATCGTCGAAATGAGCTATCAAATGAACAAACTGCTTTATTATTGTTTAAAACAATTGTTGGGATATTGCTAAACATGTTTAGGTGACAGAAAGAATGAAATGTACGACGTACAACTGACTTTTTATTTCACGGCATGCATCTGAAGAAGTAGCTTGTTGCTACGGAAACTTGTACCATTTTTGTTTCGGTCTCAAAAGTACTACTCTTTCTTATATTTCTTTGGTTATTTCGACGTAAAATAAACATGAAACAATCTGTCACACAAAAACACAAAAACGACCGATATATATATATCACTTATGTCATATGTGAGTTGTTATCCCAGGTCTCGCAGAAGGTCTCACTACGCATGTCCTTATTTATTTATTTTTTGTCAACTTCAGTTTAATTGTGGAAATAATAATAAAATGTTTCACAGTATAACACGTATTATAGCAATGTTTGTTAGATTTCGCATCATTGAATGATCGCCGGTAGTGGGTGTGTTTGTGAGCTATTTAGATACAAAGTCATGAAACCCACTTGACTCTAAAAATAGCTCTATTTCACCATGGTTACCAGTAACCTGATACAGCAACTTTCTCAAACCGCCACGAGGTTCACAGCGTGTTGCGTTGTTTCTTATCTTGTCTGATGTAGAACACGGCCTTTATATCCCTGGTTCTAATCTACAAGAAATAACGGGATTATCTCATCTAAGGGGACTTCGAATACAAATATATTGTGACATAAATTGTAAGTTAAAAGTACAGAGCCCTGGCTGTGTGAATGAAAAGCGCACATGTTTGGATACTTTGCAACAACCCATTGCACATGTTTATTTTTAAGACTGCTGATACAGTCACTGGATTGTGTTGTCAGCAGAAGTTGAGATACATACATCTTGTCTCTCCCTGTGGCATAATGGTATGTCTCAGACAGTAACATGGTGATTGTGAAATACCTTGGAATGTGCTGAACACAGTGTTGTTGGCAATGAAAATAGATATGACATCATTGACCCGAGTCTCCTACTTTAAATTGGTAGAGCTTGGATTAAGAGTGGTTTATTCCACTACCAAAATTGGCATCCTCTGTACACTGATTTGTCGGCTATTTCGAGATAACCAATCATTTCGTTATATACATTTTATTATTTGCATGGCCATAAATTAGCTAGGGTATTTAAGTTGAGACATAAGGGAAAATCTTTAGTCAGGAAGGTGACCTGACTTGATCCTGTAACATCTTGTGATGCTGATTCCTGACTCCAGTGAGCTGTACCCTATACAGGGGTACATATGCAGACGTGCTGTGCAGTGATCCCTGCTGATCAACAGGAACCACCGAAGCTCACTGCCTGAACTACTCCCGTTGTACCAGTGCTACCAGTAGCAGCAGATAGCAGTGCAGTTGCCGATACTCCCTGGACACAGAGCACGAGTTTAAATTGTAGTGCAGCTGCTTCGCCAGTGTGCCAGATACGAAGGAACGCAACATTGCACATTGCTGTCCAATGGAGAGTGGAGTGTTCCCTGCAGCATCGATCAAGTCTCTAATTTATTTCATTTTACAGTGTATCTCCCCCTCCTTGCTGGTTCCAGTGACCAGCATCCCTGTTATTTGTTTATTAAAGTACAGGAAACCGTATTTATTGTGTTGTGTTGATTTGTTATAATCGTTACTGGTATATTTCTTTCTCTGCACAGTCTCAGTTGTGGTGATATACATTCACCAAACGATCCCCACCCCGTGACAGCGGACGAGCTGAGAGGGAGGAGACTTATTAGATAAGCACGCTACCAAAGACAAAGACTATTAGACCGGTATTAAAGACAAACTCCCCGATCCTGAATACGGTGTAGCCCCATAAAGCCCCCCCCCGCATTTAACGTCACAATATGTAACGCAAGGAAACGGCGAGAAGCAGTTACAAAAAAACACGAAGAAGGTGTCACTATGGAAACACTTTGCCCCTTTACATATCCTACTCATCATTAACGGGCACGGATATCGACATCAATAACCTAGGGAGACATATATTAACATCATTCTTATGTCGTAGTAGATACTAACATTCAGAAGACTGTATAATCCACAGTCAGCTGGCGCACACGTGATAATAAAATAAATACGATATTTACTATATGGGGCCGCCATCTTGAATGCAGCATAAAACTAAATAAGAGACAAGTTGAGAAACGCGTTTTTCAGATTCCTACAAATCAGGAGAAAAATACCAATCTTTCACAAAAATGCGATCTTTTGAAGTAATATTAAGCCAAGCGATAACAAAATTCGACCGAATTCGACGTTTTTGTGTGGAAAAATCCCTTGCATATGAACACCTAATTACACGAAGAACATAGAACACTTTCCTGAGGTATTTGAAACCCAAAATTGATCATCGCTGGAGGGGGTATACAAATGTCGAACATTGTATGCAGATTAACTTACTACACATTTTTAATCGAGACTGGTGGTTTCTATAGTTACAATGTTTTGAAAACAGATCATTGCAAATGATACAGTCAATAATGTAATTGTCTTTGACGTTTTTTGACACTCAGAATATGTTAACATGTAATTACATGAGTAATTAACGTTGGTTCTAAGAAGCAAGACATACTGCCACACAGCCATATTGAGCCAGAGCTAAAAGAAATACTACCTTTTTCAATTGCCAGAAACCCGGTAATTGTGTTTTATATTTTATTTCATAATCCAGCAGAACGATCAGTTCCATCACTAAGTCTATTAACAAAGCAGAGATAAATATACACAAGTAAATTTCTGGAAGAATAAAATAAGAATACTAAATTTCCAGGCATGATGAAGCATTCGTGAATAGATGGTCGCCAAAGGTAATGTAGATTCTATCTATTCTCTTGAAGCAGTATTCATTAAGAATTCATGATCGCCAGACATGTTTGGAACTAATCCTGGATAGCCCGGTTCGAACTGAATTTGGAGCACTTTCAATCACCTTCATATAGCAGGATTAGGCAAAGATCGGGTAATACATAGTAAAATACATATAGAATTACCTAATAGAAGAAGTCGTAAAACAAATTAGGGATAAAACAAGAGAGGTTATCTTCATAGTAAGTCAGTACAGTGAGTAGAAATCATTAAGCCTATCACTTCACTGCTTAGTATATGGGTAGATTTACATATTGTGCCGCGAGTATGTCATCAAAGATGGTCACCTTCTCATACCATGGTGTGGCTGTGTCATCAACAAAACAAAACACAGATAATATGATTGTCTATGTGGGAGATGTCAGAAGCAATTATCAGTGGTAGAAATATTGCCTAGTTAAATCAAATGATATGTGGGTTGTATGTTCTGCTTACCCAGTTCATTTTCTTCATGCTCTAATTTCAAGTGATAATGCATTGTTTGTTTTACACAATATCCGAACGCGCACTGAATAACCACTGTGGCGCAGCTTAAAATAGACCGTAATTCGGTTCTGGATCCCACGTGCATTTATAATCACCCTTAAATAAGCGAGCGATGGATATCAAAATAGGCCAATATTTTTTTTAGTTCAATACAACCCATCCATTCATCTTGACGCAAATTGTACCATCTTTCAGAAAAGTTGGGGATTTTGAAATATGCTGCGGTTTACGAAAAAACGGATTAACTGATCATCCCATGTTACTTTCCATTTCAGGTTAAATGATGTCAGTAAAGCATCTTCTTCCTCCTCATGAGATGCGTTAAATTTATCATGGTTAATATAAATTATAACATTGAATACATTAAATATATTGTAGTGTATTATGCATACCATAATTAATCTCTTGATGTGCCTGTTTGGTTTTCACTCCAACTTGTGTTTCCCAAAATCATAGATTAGAAATTTCTAATGTCAACTATACGGGTAAACTATTGAGCTCAATGACGTTATGCACGTCTCATTACGGTAAGATTATTATTGTCTCAATCATTTATATTATTATACATTTGTCACCGTAACGCCATAAGTTACAGCGTGCCGTAACTTTGCGGTATTTTACAGGGTATTTTCATCCTACCATATTAGGAAATGCGAATTCCAATTATGGAATGATTACGCGCGTAAGCGTCCTCTAATAATAAAAACAAACATGGCTGCCACCAGGGTTTGACTGGACTTCACACATCGGTCGATACTGCCGCTGTACTGTCTTCGTGCATACTTTGAGGTATCTTCGTAATAACCTTATAATATCATCATCTGATCCACCATCATCAGCTATCACATTTCCACATCTATCAGTAACAGTTCGTACAAGTGGAAGTACAAGTAAAGCCTTCTACACAAGTGCTTGGAACACGAGCGGAGCAGATCATCTATAGTCTCAGCTGCAGTTAGGCCTTTGACAAATACGGGTAAATGTATATAGTTTCTTCATTCGTCTGCCATCCATGTCCAATAGGAGTTACAATGTCTGGTTTGGCATTGTGTGATAGCATTCACACTTTCGGTTGTCACGATCCTCGTAAAACATGCTGTTCAAAGCTAGGTTTGCTTGGCGGTAGTTTTTTGAGTGACCTGTCTCTCCTTGGGCCATTATTGTACTAATTCTACTGAGGCCTGCGGGATTTTGTATCATACAAATTTATCACAAACGTCCCTTCAACAGCATAGTCCCGCATCATTGATGTCTTGAGATCTAAATCTGAATAGCAATCAGAACCATTGTATTCAACCAATTTGAAGTCTTTTGTCTTCCAAATTCAAAAAATTAAGATACTGCATCACATCCAGTCAAACAGCTGGGCGAATCTTGCAGAATGTGTCAGCAACGGCTGCTGAAACAGCACGGATAGGTAGATAACGGCGTTTCTCATATATAGCAGTGGTGCTATCCAGTCAAATTCAAACCTGTGAAGTAGCTCTTCATCTGAATGAAATACAGTACCAGTAGAATCATTTCATCTGCATCGGACGCCTGCACAATAATATTTACCATTACTTTGTTTCTCTGGCAAACTATAGCATGCATCAGCATCCTATTGCATGCGTCCTCGTGTGCCTTCCGCATTCAAGCATTTAGTGATAGCGCGTTGTGTGGCAGACTGTCTCTATGGTGGGGGCACTGCTCATCCACCAATCACTTGAAACTGCTTTCCCTCTTGTTCAAGTGCTTGTCGTCTATCACACTCTCCTTGTGTAACTGATTTTAGGTCGCCATACATGTCATACACCCCAACAACAGTATTTGCTACTGAGAAACATTTCATGGAGGTAAACATTGACAAGGTCGTTAACTGTTTTCAATTGATTACCATACATTGACAGGATTTTTATCTATACTTGTGCCACAAGCACTGGCATTTGTGGCATTTACTCTTTACCTTTAGCTTATGAACTAGATCATCCTTATTCTGTGCATGTGACCATCTTCATGGAATGGTGAAGTAGTTATTGATGATTATACAACGATTTACATGGTAATGAGTTTAATCTACTGAATACAATACAATATCCAATGAACATGTCATCATTCAGTGGAGATGCAAGGTTCTGTGTTTATGATTATCGTCCAGTTTCTTCAAGTTAAATGTCAAAGTTGTCTCATAAATGTATTAAACAATTAAAATCAGAAATGCCAACGACTTATCAAGATTAAGTTTTGATTAATAATAAGTACTTCATTTATAAATCATTGGTCAAAAGTTTAATGAGTCAAGTGCATCTATTGACTAAGCTTGTTGTACATAGATGCAAATGAGTATAGGAACCATTAATGCTGTAGGGTGTACTGGGAGGGGTGGAGGATTTCATGTTTGTAATGTCTTGTTGTAATGCGCTATCTCGTTGTTTTCAGGATGCAGCCTGATATTTGTTGTTTTCTTGGTTGTTCAATTATGGCTAAAATTTGTGTGGTGGGTGGAAGATGTGTTTATTGTATGTTGAGTCATTGTTTAGACACCCTGCAGCTTGAAATGGTATGGTCCAAATCCAAATTCGATATGGCGGTGTTGAATATCTGTTTGATATAGCGGTGTCGTCTAAAAACATGGCATCAAAATGACTTCTGTTTATTTACTTACTGTTGTAGATTCTGAGAACTAGCCATTGAATATGATGTCGGGAATAAATGGTTTTCTGAACAAGCTTTATTAATTATTGCTGGCAATATTCCAGTATGAATTGGGAGCAAACTGTGACACCAAATCTAGTCGTTGTATTGTTATGCTTCTAAAATATTTTTTTTTTTCAAATGTCTTGAAACAGATTCAAATATAAGGTTATGGATTGTAAAATGTTAAGATTATATAGTGTCCAACACATATATTTGTAAATGTTAAATTTATTTTAAAGAATTCAGTGGCAATATTATATTATAAAATAAAATTATTAAATAAAAATATCACGTGTATTTTTGTATGTGGAAACTTGGCTGACCCACTCAAAAATATAAAGAAGTGAGGTCTGCAGTTCTTTTTTTATTTGTGAAAAAAATGGTATTTTACAGAGTGTAAACAATAAAACACTCACAGTTCAAGGCTAGTTCACCAACATGTCTATTCTCTTGCTTGAGTGTGGAAGTACATGGTTTAGTGACTACCTCTTATGTTTTTAAATTTTATAATTTCTTTTGTTTGGAAAGGTTCTTCTATAAAAATAGAACAGATATATATATATATATATATATATATATATATATATATATATATATATATATATATATATATATATATAATTAAGAAATAATAAATTGAACAAAATATTAAGAAAAACTAAACACTCCACTTGAGTTTATTGTAGACAATTACAAAAGGTCACTCATATACCATGCCAATTCATGCAAATCACTTACTTTGTCCTTGATATCAGACTGTTGCTTTTAAAAGTAATTTAAAAATACAAATATTTTTCTTCTTGTTCCTATAAATATATTAAACCGTAATTAAAAATAAGTAACAATGCTCATGATCCGTTAAAAAAAATGTAATATAGAAATACTTTACAATCCGCTCCGCTGCGATTGCCCTTATAGCCTTATAAAATTCCTGACCCACTGTTGCCATGGCAATATTTTTTGAATACAAATCTAATCCTACTCAGCTTTAGTGTGGGCCCACAGTTACTATTTGCCTTTTTGATATTGAAACGAAATTTGCCTTCAAAGTTGTGGCAACTGTCGCCAGAAACGTCTTTATAACTTTTCTGTGAGTCAAAAAAATAGTTCCGTCCTACTGTTGTTATCATAGCGACCGAAAACTTGCTTGTTTGTTATAGCTTCCCAAAAAATGTGTCATTTATAAATCATATTAATTATATATTATTATTAAGAAATAATAAATTGAACAAAATATTAAGAACAAGTCATTGAAAGTGACACTGTTCAAATTAATCATCCTGTACCAAACTTGGTCTTGACAATCACAAGATAAGAATGTATTTGAACTACTAGAGTATACCTGGCCTCGTACGGACACCAGCGCTGCACCAAATGACAACAAGCGTTCAAACGTTCAAGTCTATTAAGCATTAACATTTACTGAGTCTTGAAGTTCATTGAAAGTTCACGTCCATTAAGTGTTAAACTCTAATAAACAAGTTAATTAAGCACATTTCTAAAGTCGGACCAAGGTAAGTATTGTCATGAATTAGTTTACGCGTATCTGTTGACCGACTTAATTAGCTGATTATTAGCTGAATTGCTGTGTTATGTCTGTCATCGTTTAGGCCTATTTGAAAGTTTTGGACGGAACTTGGCTCAGTGATTTGGAACTAATTACGAGATAACCGTCGCTATTCTATCGATTCTGACAGTTGGTATTCATAGTTATTAATGTAGTGAACGATTAATCAAAAGATATGACGTATCCAGTACTTAGTGTGATTGGCTTTATGATTGAAGGTTACGCCCTAGAGTCTTTTTACTGCATTGTAATTGGTTAGAGTTTTGAAAATGAATAAAGAGAGTTTTGAGTTGGTCTTGGGGAGCACAGCACGAGAGACGCAGTCGTAGTGCAGTCCTGGAGAGACTTGGAGCGAGTATTGACGTAGTCTAAGAGAGTCTTGGGTCAGCCTTGTGATAGTCTTGGAGATTTTTTCTCCAGGGCGCTGTGTCTTATAGTGTGCTCGATTGACCGACTAAGACGAGAGCTGAAACGTATTTCGTTGTGTGTGTCTTATTTGACTGCAAAGCTGAAGTGACTTTCCTGATCCCGTACCTCAAGAGGACGCGATAGAGAGACGAGACGAGATTCCCCCTGACACGTGTGGAGAACCCGAGAGAAGAGAATTTACCCCTGATAGTATTACCACCTCTAGCACGAAGCCTTTCAGCCAACCGGCTTGTCTGTAGGTATGTTCAACCTTGATAGACTGGTTACACTTGCACTCAAGGCAAAACAGTTTTGGAAAAACCATGGCAACACTAGTTAAAAATATTTTTTAGCGGGGAGGATCATCAATCAGCCTACTTCCTTCTGATATTGATTGTATGTAACACATCAATAATGCACATACGACATACATCAGCAGCCAAATTTAATTTATGCTAATATATGCTAATTTGTGAAAAAAAGTCACCAAAATGAACACCCAATGTCATTCCAGAAGCACGTATGTAATAGTATAAGTGCAAATGGATACTATATATTTGAAAATCATTAGTAATAACATTCCAAACAAATTCCGAAATTCTAAATATAATATGTTTATAAACGCTCGTTTTTCTTTGAAAAAAATGCACATGACCACAACATATAGTCTCTGAAATTCAAAAAATATGTATGTATATGTATACCATGTATTGTAACATAATTTATGTATTTCATGGCGTGCAATATATTTAAGGTCAATCATTGTGACCTTAAGCGTGGTCGATATGATCGTGTGAAATCCGACATCGTGGATAGGTTGGCGATGATTTGCTAGTGTGTATTCGCATTCGACTATGCAGTGAATGACTATCTCAGGTAAGTAGCAAAGAATACTACTCGTATATGTGCATGTGGCAGTGTTTTTTCAGCATTGAGGGGCTTAATTAAGGATGTTACATCGCTGCCATCAACAATTGCTGCCAAGAGTAATTGAAAAGCGTCTATTGTTAATGTTGAATGAGTTTATGGTATCCATTTTTATCATTTTTTTAAATAAACTGTACTTCCGGTAATTAAAAGAATATTGACTGGGGTCACGAGGTTAATTTTCGAGAAAATGATTGTATTTTAGTGGATAGTGGTCATTTTGGCGGTTGTATAGTGCTTTCATCATAGGTTCCTATGGCAGAGATATTATGCCACATCTCATATTGTAGTCTGGTGACTTGGGCTGAAAAAATAATATATTATTAACGATGAGGTACTTTATGTTTTCCTGAATTATTGCAACAATCTGGGTTTGAAGAAATGTCTATAAAGACAATTTTTGCTTAACATTAAGCTCTATAGTATATGCTCTAAAAATAGGGATTTTTTAAAAATATGTGACAGTAACACACTATTTTATAGTTCCATGTGACAATAGCTCGAGTTTACAGAATAAATGGGGTTTATGACCAACCTTCTCAAAAATGATGAGTAGGCTTCTCTACCTTAAGACGCCACCCCCTTTGAAATCGCCTGGCTATAGTAAATTACGGTCCAATTTACAGATATCGAGGACGGGGAACTTGAATACTGTCAACTGATACACATACTGCGTGGGGTCACTGGTGTTGTGGTTGAAAATTATAAGTATATTCGTCAAAATGTCGCTTTAAAGTTTTATTAAAATCAAAATCAACTCATGCATTGATGTGATGCATTTTTTGAGGAGGAGTGTACAGGGTGTCTGATGGCTATGAAGATGGGGTTGAGGCCATGCTGTACGACAATT
This sequence comes from Saccoglossus kowalevskii, assembly GCF_978046115.1. Lineage (NCBI taxonomy): Eukaryota > Metazoa > Hemichordata > Enteropneusta > Harrimaniidae > Saccoglossus > Saccoglossus kowalevskii. Next base: position 8,563,477 of record NC_140650.1, on the reverse strand, counting down.
TCTGCGAATTTGTTTTACGCTATGTTTACCAACCCGGTTTTCCGATCACCAATCGGATTAAAATTTGATATAGATAGATGCTGTGGAAGTCCATATATAGCACATTCTTTATTATCACGAGTGCTCAATGGTATTTACTCTGTGAATAATATTATTGACTTACTCCCATCGGATTACGTTGTTAATGTTGCATTCTACCATTTGCCGCGGCCTATTAACATTACAGTGTCCATACGATGTCATGTATCCATGTGTAAAGAGGAAATAGCCTGACAACACATCTTTGGCCTAATCACATTTTATCATCTCGAGAGATCTCAATAAAACACGCCTGGCGATGACACGGTGTATAGTTCACTATAATAACTGACAGATTTGCAAGATCAAAAATCGAAATACGCATAGATTCACAGTGAAAAAAAAACACCACAGTAAAAGCTTTGTAAAGCACACTACGCGAAAATACAAACATCTAAACTACGATATAATAAAAAGGATGGAATCGCAAACTAGTGGAATTGTAATGATGTTCGACAAAAGCTAAAAACGTTCACTACAAAAAGACAAACGAATTCACATAGTCGACCGACAGAGCTAGTATTAACAGTTTCCGATCGATCGAGTAGAAAGTCGGGAAATATATATCGATACGCGGTAAGTCGCAATCGGCAGTGTGGGCAACAGCTTTCGCTGAATCATAACAGTTTTGTTTCTGTGGGAGTAAAAGCTTTAACGTTCTGGTGGCCTCGATCACATAGTTAAAACAGGAGAAGCAAGACAAATGTTTGATCAGCAAAAACCAAAAAAAAATCCTCATAATTTCTGTAGTTCATCAAGGGGTTTGTATGCGACTACAGTGAATGTTAGTGATATTTACAGGAATGTATCACAAAGTAAAACAAATGCACCTAGCTAATACATTGAGCTACGCGAAAATAGATGATATACCACGGCCCCGTGTTTAGAGGTAAGCCCCAAATGTGAATAACACATACAGGGGTTGTCTCCTTCCGTCAAAAGAAATCGGCAAGAATAAGATTTCGCGCCACGGACGTAGGTCCTGATAGAATGCGATTATATAGCCGCGTATAATAGGAAGAAATTGATATGTTGACGAACAAAACAGTTGTCAATGTGACACAGTTAACATGATCAGGTTCAAGACCACGTAATTATGTAGAAGTGCCCCGTCCCTGAGAACTAAGTATGAACTTTACCATAAGTGTTAGAACAAAATAAAAAAATAAACGAATGCGGTGTGTGGTGTCCCAGACTTATTATTACACAAACATGAGGACATTAATTCTAGTCGTCGTTTAAATCAAAGTAATGCCATTTTGAAAACAGAAAGTGTAGCAAAATGGCTCAAAGTAAACACTATTTGGCACTTTACTAACAAGGACGAACGATAGAGAAGGTGAATGCAACTCGTGTTAGGTTGTACAGTGTGTGGCATACTGTCGCAAAATCGTTTTTGAAGTTCAACTCACTGAAACTACCATGAAATAAATTACTTTTAAAGAGGGTCTTTACTATCAATATCAGAATTGACCAAATTAATAAAATACATAATGCTTCAAATTGAAACAAATAGTATTTCACACCAAATGGTGCAATTAATATTACAAGAATACCTCAAAGTATGCACGAAGACAGTACAACGGAAGTATCGACCGACGCTGAGTGTACTTTACTGTCTTCGTGCATACTTTTCGGCATGCTCGTGATAAGCTCATATTATTAAGTGTAGCACGTGGTTTTAATTATGAACCGTTCTGTGCAATAAATGTATACCATTTTATGGCATATCATGTTTATGTATTTTCATTTAATAGAAAAAAAATAGTATGATCTCTGGTCAATTATTCAAGAACTGTCCATTTTTTCATAAATAGTTGTGTTAACTTCATGAGAGTTAGTGGTAATTCAAATAATGTGTTAATGTCAACCTCAAGTGTTCTAGAACATGTTCTAATTCAACAACTTGCATTTTCTAAAACGCTGATTAGTATTTTCCAGATGCGTGAATTTTGGCGGCTAAATGGGTTTCAAATATTACGATTATTATTATGGTTAATAATATTCAATATACTATGGTCATTGGTCAATATACTATGGTCAATAGTCAATATACTATGGTCATTGGTCAATATACTATGGTCAATAGTCAATATACTATGGTCAATAATCAATATACTATGGTCAATAGTCAATATACTATGGTCAATAGTTAATTTACTATGGTCAATAATCAATATACTATGGTCAATAGTCAATATACTATGGTCAATAGTTAATTTACTATGGTCAATAGTCAATATAATGGCCAATAGTGTCGTAGATATGTTTTTTTTAGGAAACAGTAGTGTATTGCATGTGGGAGAGGTAGGAAGGATGGTACTAATAATTTAATCTGTCTCTGTCACCCCAACCCACACCTAACCCTGATAGTTATTATGTACTTGGCAATTTTAGAAGATGACGAACGCATTCTTTTTGTTCAATATTGTTGAGCTTTATGTCGGTAATACTTAGTAAATATGCGATTGCCTGGCACTGCCTTTGTTTGGTTTTATTTCGCTTTTCATTGCTTCATTTTTATTCGATTTAATTTTCTCGTCGGTATGCTGCGCTCACACTGCGCGGACGTTCCATGTTATGATGTTTATACAATCACGTAGGTACAGCCTTTTTATAGCGCACGTTCACTTCATTTGTTTGTGTCCATGTGAACTGCTAAAAGAATGCTTTTACGTACACTCCTTGTGAAGACCTGTTCTCTGATTAGTTCTCTGACCTTCGCTCTGAATCCTCGCAAATATTGCCACCAAACCGCAGTCAGCGTGCCGATCGTGATTCATCAATTGGGTTCATACTGAGATCGCAGCGTGGCGTGTCAACAGCCGAGTGAGCTATTCATAGTGGTTTGCTCAGCGGCGGTGTCCCCTGAATTGAAATCGAATGACATTCAGCAACTCTGCGTGGCTCCATGCGGCAGGTTGTTACAATGATAGTGGTAGCCAATGTGGGCGTCGCTACAGCTACACGCCTGTCATTTCTATCACATGACAGGAAGGAAGAAAACTGGCTTACATGACTGAACTGTAAGAGAGGTTTGCGTCTACACTGTGTCCCAACGTACGTCCAAGGAAGTTGCACCCGGGTGACGGGCATAGATTCGAATCTTGAGCGAAGTTTTAGGTTTGTATATTTTCCAAATCGGCGAGCGCTTTTGGCAGAATATTCCTGTTTTATCAAGTCTAATTTGACATTCTTAACGTACTTGTCAACAATAAGCGCAACAATAATGCAAACAATCCTGTACGATGGTGACCGTTCAGCGCAAAATGGTTCTCATGTCCTGTGCCTCTTTCGCGCAATCACCAATTGTAAGCGTGACCGTGTTTATATTCTTACAGGCGGAGTGTTCACTTTTTTAAGCACATTGTGGTGGGAGTAATTTTGTAAAAACACTGTCAATGAGCCTTTGTATGCATGTATGTATATGGGTGTGTCTGTAGTCACTTGAATACAGCTAGTCTTGTACAAATTCAAGTGTATGTACCACAAAAGCACAGGTAAGGTGGAATGAATGCGGAATCGTAGTCAAATAGTTTGTTTGTCCCAGAGAGGCTTTTGTAAGAACGTATTGTCCTCTATCGGTGTTTATTCATGAAATGGTACGAACAGAAGTCCGGCAGCGATATAATAAGAAACACGACTACATAGAGTCGTGTACTAATACCTACCAAGACATATGGTTCTCACTTTGCGATGGGCCCGTGTCTGGGCATCTTTTAATGATGTGTATCTTCATACAGGTACATAATTGTATTCGTAATTTGCTAGGCGGTTCCATTTAAAGCCAAATTTACTCCATACATAACATGACGTTAGATAATATTTACGTGATGGGTCGCCGTGTTTTTTCTGCTACATTGATGAATTGAGTCGAATTTGTTTACATTGTGAAATTGACAACCCGTCAATTGCATTACAGATGACCTCATAAATTAAATTGGATTTAATATCAATAACGGAGTGTTAATAATTAATAAAACAAATTACAGCACGAGTTTAGTTAATCTGATATTACTGGGTCCTGAATTTGATACCATCCCTATTATATCAAATGTATACCACAAATTGCTTACATTTGTTGTGACTGGATTTATATAAATATGTTTATTGTAATGTTCCTTGTAGAGGTGAGCACTATGACGACCCTCCACTTTTCTATCAACAATTCCTTTTAACGTCGTGTAGAGTCAACAATGAGAAACCAGAAGGATTGTGTGTGGATGTAATACTAAGCGCCTTGGTATAAATCGACCGACAAAACCTATACCAACAAATGTAGTTTCAATGTTTGTTTTAAAAACTAGTGACAGTGTTTGGTGTTAACGCTTTACTACAACACTAGTTTATCGAATTAGGTTATGATTGTTCCAAAGAATTGTTAATGATTTTATTTTTCCTGGAAAATGGATACGCAATAAACGGTATTGACAAGCGAGTCGTGGCAATTATAAAAAAATATGTAATGTGGTGTTGGACTAGTCAACTAATTATGACCATACGATAGCATGTGTTGCTCACCATTCTATTTTAGTATATTTGATCAGATTCTTTTTCCAATTTATCGGCTCGGGTTCTTAAAGATGCTTTGTTAGATTTATGGTGTTGGACATAATTATCTCTGTGTTCCGAGTAACTTCTGAACTGAATGATTTTACAGTTGTTACTTAATTGACTTACCCAATTCGCTGCTTTGGAATCTGTAAAATGGTTTACTGTGCATATAGCCACTAACTAGTTCACTAAGTACGTGTGTTCTTATTGATATGGATCATATCTTGCCATGGAAGACAGTGAACTTTATATCTTCAGCACAATACTCCGATAAAACCATCACACCCAAATCACGATGTTATATATGTTGCATTGTGTTAATTGTATTGAACTTACACGTCAATTTGCTCGGTAGCAGAATGGTTTTCCTTTGATAAAGCCATGGTATGGCATAAAGACTACTTGCTGTGTCCACGACAAATAAAAAAAAACTGTCATTCAACAACACGGGGATACTGATGAAATTCCGGTGTTTAAAACATATTGCGACGAAATTGTAATGCCCCCACCCCCCGGGGTTGTTTGTTTTCGGGCACTGACGTCTCACGGGGGGCGTTTTTGTGTGTACATCTAAACAAACCTTTATGACGAATGTTGATTCTCAACATGTCAATTCATCATATGTTTGACCATACCAATGTAGACATCGCATGTACAACTGGTTTTCGGAAGAAAGACTACTACAGTCGGTACAGAAACCCGGTCCAGATTAAGTTCGTTGCAACTTGTTACATTGTATTGCTACTTAACTGATAATAACACATTATCATCCATGCTCAGACATTATGTAAGTTTGCCAAGTACGCCCACTGTAAATGAACAAAGACACGTTTTATCGCATTATCTCGTGTAGTCTTGTGTAAGCAAACAATCGGAATTCACTAAGGACACATTTTCTGTTATCCCTTGAATCTATAGCGGGTGCGTGATTACAATAGACTCCCAGTGATCCGGACGGATTTCCTGCGATGGTTGCAGTATTTCTTTGTCTATATAATAGAGGATGACGGCTATACAGTAACACTGAGGCGGAACGTCGACGACGTTTGGATTGATATATGTCAATTTGTACAATTGTTTTTCTTTTTGTAGTACTTCTTGGTATAGTGCACAGAAATGGACGTCACTGTCAATAGTACGGTTCAAGTGGACGATGGTTGCGACATCCAAATGAAGGCTATGAACGGCAAGGAGGCGACACGATACGACCAAACTAGCGACGAAGAAAACGAGAGCGATGCTGATGTGATCGTTGTAGATACTCATGATGAAAAGACGGTCTATCAAGGAATGGATTTAATTTTCTCGATCGAGGAAAGCCCTCCGTGGTATGCCGCTATTTTGTTTGGATTCCAGGTAAACAATACATTAATAATAAACAAATGTTTTGAGTATTTTCTTATGGGTGAACCATATATCGACATGAAAGATGACAGAATTACGAACATATAGGCCAAAAAACGATATCAAAACGATTTGTCCCCGATACCCAAATCATGGTGTAAAAATAATATAACTAATAATAATATTTTTGTCATTGTATATTTATTTATCTTTATGGTAGTGTAAAGTCGGTTCATTAGAATGGTGGCTGTGATCATGACAGTCAAATACTTTCACATTGCAAGTCATTTTATCTGAAAACACCCATTGACAATACTCAGTTCCCGTTCTGTATTTAGTACCAAATTCCATCACTAGCACCAATCCAGTAGTGTGGGTGTACATTATGCTAAATAGTGCTATGATGATAGCAGATGTTGTTGGCAATGTAGTGTAATGAGCTGATAATATTTGGTTGAATCACTAGAAATCGTAATTTGCAACCAAAATCCAGTATATAGAATCATTGTACTAACTGAATGAAATCAGGCAAGCCATCTCAGACATGCACCTGTAACCCAATATGTATGATTCTGATACAAAGCCTTTTCATCTGCGAGCCTCAAGCGATATATTAGTGAGGAATCGGTATGTGTATAAATAAAAACAACATGGCCGCCAGTCGACCATTTTATTGAGGTTATTGGTCAATGTATGTATTTTTATATTTAACAAAAGCAACTTTTAAATTGTATGGATTTTCAGTCTGCATATTTTAAACTTCTGACCCGGCAATAATAAGCCCTGAACTAAATTGAAGCTGAAGTGTAAGAGGAAATACATATTAACAAAGCCTTTTCAATAACTATTCAGTCGATGTTGTGATTCCAGGGGCCTGGGAACTGTAATTCCATGACAAACACAAAAGCGGTTCACTCACACACAAACCACTAAAAGCCTTAGACCCACAGTACCACTCTCAAGAGACCGTGGTTCACCCAAACAATGGAACAATAGGAATTGTTTAAGTTTGTGTTTATTGTATGCATGCTGTAAGAGCGCTCAGATAGTATGCCAGTTGAACCGTGCATTATTTGGGAGGTGTCCGCTTCAGTGAAAGGTTTAGCCGAAAGATAAATTTTGAAAGAAGTTATTTTTTTCGAAATAATTGTCAGATTGTTTCATTTTTATGTTACTGATTAATCTCATTTTCTCACTAGAAAAGTTGCGTCAGTGTAATTTAAAAGATACGAGTCTCATAATCTTACAAACAACTTTTTTTTATAGTTTTGTTTTTGCCAGGCGACAGTTCCGGACATAGAATGTCACTGTTCCCTCTCCTGAATTGCAAGTGCTTAGGCTGACACATGAGTGCATTTTGAATTAGAAGTCATTTCCTGTTTCGGACTACATGACAGGGCTGTGCGGCCATCTCCCTTTCAACTCGCAATTTAATGCGCTATCCTGGCGTCAACCAGGCTCGGTCGAACACAAGCACCTGCGGACCTTATCCAAGGTTCCCCCAAAGTCGTATTCAATCTCGGCCAGTGGATTGGCCTCCCCATTGAGTCTGTGCACGGTTACTAAATACGTAACCGTGGTCTGTGGCACACTCGCCCAGGGTATGGGTCGGCGCTTGTGATGTTCAGCCTATGGTAGGATTTGAACTTGATATAAACGATGAACGATATAAGACAGAAGCTTTCATTTCACTTGTCGTCGAGCTGGAAATCGTTTGTTCGAATCCGGGGCTTTGCTGCAGAAAAATATTGTCATTAAATAGTGAGAGAAAGTTGTACTCTCAACTTTGATTATTTTAGAACAAGATAGTTCTGATAAAACAATCTGACTACTAGTCAATGAAGACAAACAAACAGTATTTTACTAGTAAACAAGTACAAGATTGTTTTACGGCAACCGAGGTGGCTCACAACATAGCATTTTATAAAATCATTTTTTTCAATTCATTTACATTTTTACAATTCATTTTTATTTTATAATGCCTTTTTTAATAACCATTTCCGGTTCGGAAATCGATTTTGAAAACCCCATGTTCGTTTCTGATATATGTTTGCATTTAAAAAAAACAATTGTTTAAATCCATTTTCATTTTTAAAATCTATTTTCGTTTTCAAAATTTATTTTCGTTTTCAAAATCTATTTTCGTTTTCAAAATCCTTTTTCATTTTTAAACCCTGTTTTCATTTTTGAAATCCATTGACTGGCCCTCATGAGAAGAAACAACGCCATGCAAAAAGGACAATTGTCGTGTACGTCACAACCCGTTTTATACTCGATATTTAAGGCATTTCGCAACACATACAATATTTTTATTGCCAGAATTCATTCATAGATCTCAAATATTATGCACGGAGTGACAAAAAACAGAACTCTGCCCCTTTAAGGTAGTCGCCAAAAATAATTGTTTTTTTTGTCCTTCTTTTCAGCAACAAATGACGATGTTCGGCGGTGCCATGACATACCCATTTCTTGTGTCCATAATAATATGTGCTAGCCACGATGGAATGATCACAGCCCGCATATTTAGTACACTCACATTTATTATCTCTATCTCAACCTTTCTACAAACAACGTTCGGGGTAAGGTATGGATGATTTATTTATTTATTTATTTATTTATTTATTTATTTATTTATTTATTTATTTATTTATTTATTTATTTATTTATTTATTTATTTATTTATTTATTTATTTATTTATTTATTTATTTATTCATTCATTCATTCATTCATTCATTCATTCATTCATTCATTCATTCATTCATTTATTTATTTATTTATTTATTGATTTATTGATTTATTGATTTATTGATTTATTGATTTATTTATTTATTTATTTATTTATTAGATTACCAATAATGCAAGGTCCTTCCACTGGTTTTTATGTCCCAGCATTAGTGTTTCTTTCACTGCCTGAATGGGAATGTCCAGCCCATGGTAGGAATAAACTTGAAACAATCTTCATATTCATGTGTGTAGTCAGCGTGTGTATCGTAACGGGTGATTTAGTTTTTAGTATAGTATAGCTATGACAAATGCAACGGTTAGAATATATTGAGCAAATTAAGTAAATTGACGCGTCCACCCAGTATGCATTAGCATTCATATTGCAATTCTAGCTAATATGGACTAAAAATAACCGAGGCCCATTTTCACATTGATAAACTCTGTAACAGTGTTTTTACGCGTGTTTTAAGAGTGGAATTCAAACCGAACACCTAACAGTCGGGTTGTATAGTGTGGAGGCTACAGACAATTGTATCTATAGTTGGGTTTATTGTAGTACTGATCCAGCCATAATTCCACACTGCATTTCTCTATACAGATGTAGATATTATGAACTCTACTGCCAATATCAATGAGACTATATATGTTGACGTCATAGGATGGCAAACAAGAATGCAAGAGGTAACTCAACTTGGCTTGTCCCATTATCACAGTAATTAGTAAATACCGTGCAACTTTTCTCACTCCAGTTAGAGTGACTTCAGTATGCTTTATATTTTCTGAATCTTTCCTAGCGGTTAGATTTTCTGATTATATGCAGTCAAATAAATATTTTCATCAAATACTCAGATCACGATCAAAGGACCTCAATGAATTGATAGCCGTAAAGTAACGATAAGTTCAAGTTATCGACCGTGGACGTACACCAAGCGTTGACGAAGGCCTTGTACAAAATGACAGGTTTTGATCGGGGGGTACATAGCTGAGTGCTCAAAAATGTGACCATTTTCATACCTGGGTAGTAGCAAAATCTATACCCATATTTATACCAAAATACCATTTGTGTCATCACTGTTTATTAGAAGGGCATTGTATATTGATTTATTAATTTCCGGGTTGATGTATATATGAGGCCGGGATCTGAGGTGGAGATATTCGCCTATACCTTATACACTTATACCTAAATTCTAAAAAACGAGAACCATTTCAGGGGCACGTCCCCGTTAGGCAAGTTCTATGTATCCCCCCTGGGGGTGGGTTGATTAGTGGATCAATTTCTTTTTATTTGTCAGATTCAAGGTGCCATCATTGTGTCGTCGTGTGTCGAAGTGCTGTTAGGATTATTTGGTGTGATGGGATTTCTTTTACGTTTCATTGGTCCTCTTACGGTGGGGCCAACCATCGTAATGATTGGTTTAGGTATCTACAGAGTGGCGGCTCTCTTCTCAAGCGGTCATTGGGGAATCTCCTTCCTGTAAGTCACACTTCCGTTTTATAATTGTCACCTGGTTAGGCAGGTCTTTGACCGGCCTCGTTCGTGTCATCGAAATTGCTCTGTCATTATTCAAATGTATTTAATCTATACAACGGAGTTTCTCAATAGAACCCACGGAGTTCCTCAATGGAACCCACGTACAATTGGTCCAATATTTTTGGCAAATGTGTTCACTATTCCGATTATTATTAAACAGGAACTAAAAACGAATAGAATGTATTTGCAGTACATAACTATGTAACAATGGCACCCATGATTTGGTACGGAAAATATAAGTCATTGCACATGCGTGTTAGTGTGTTTTTTTTATTTGTCAACGAACGAATACAGCTATGTGTTAATCAAAACAGCATTTTAGTGTACGAAAAAAAACCCAACTAGGACATCAAAGATGCATGTTTTCGTCTATATTTCATTATTAAAACCACTTCCGTTGATAACATATGCAAAGAAGAAGAAAATAGATTACATTGTAAAAGCGTCCTAATTACATCGTGATTTATATTTGTGGGTGTCGTAATTCAGAAGTCTGTAACATACATTTAATTGGATTTGCTAAACGGGTTGACATTGCACTCGTTTCGATGTACAGCATTTTAATAGCGGAATATGTTCGATAACTACCATACGCTTAGGCAGTCTTGTCCATACTCATTGTGCAGGAGGTTAAGTAGACTTGTTTACGGCTGATATAATCTATTTTTATACGAACATTTATTTTTTATTTTTAGTACAGCGGCTTTGATTGTGTTATTTTCTCAGTATTTACGCCGGATACCAGTGCCAATACCAGTGTGGACAAGATCAAAAGGATGCCATGTGAAATGGCCAATGCTGTTTAACCTGTTCCCTGTAAGTTGGTAATATTTTGTTCATTAAATAAATCTCCAATCACTCTGGCGTACATATATAAAACTCAGTATTGCTTAAGTAAAAGTCCTTCCTATGGAGTGTGAATGCAAGAAAGATGAGTACCATTGATTGCGTAGAGCTGTCTTGTTTTCTCCATAATTTATGCGAGATGCATGAGATGTCTTTGAAGTTACTCAACCAATCAAATCATACTTGGCATACGAGATATGTCTTTCGAAAGTGCGTGTGTCTGTGGCCATGCCTCAGTTATTGTAAATATTTTTTTTTTTTATTTTCAAACGTTAGCATGTCCCACATGTGGCACAAATGTGGCAAAGGCTGTCACGGAAAGTACAATAACTATTTTTTTTTTTTGACGGAAAAGCCGAATAAAAGAATAGCTTAACAAAATAAAATGGCTGAGGACAAATATGAGAGATTTCACAGAATTCTCTCTAAGAAAAGAAAATCTGTTGTGAGCTAGAATTTCAAACCTAGCAACCACCATGCCCCCTCTCCAAACGAAAAGATCAGTAACCTGTCGATGTGTTTAATATATCATGAAATATTATGTGTCATTGTCTAGGTGATCATGGCAATTAGTGTATCCTGGTTTATCTGCTATATCTTCACAGCGAGTGACGTCATACCACATGGAAATCGGGCCCGAACCGATTACAGCACAGCGTCGGTTGAGAAAGCGCCGTGGATATGGTTTCCATTGCCAGGTTCGTATCTGAATAATACCACGATGTTTATAATACAATATGGTTAATTATGTTATGTTTATCCTTCATCAGTTGGGTATGGACCTTTATGGGAATGTTGAAAACCATAAAGTGAGTTTTTTTTGTTTAGATAAAATGTTTATGAATGAGAAAATAGAAGAGCTTGTAGTAAGACATCTAAATACCCTATTCTCGGGGGGGGGGTGCTCCGTACAGAACGTTCTACGTGCACCACTGTACCATGTATTTTTTTGGGCTCAGTGCGAGCTGCTATGGAACGCCAGTCGAATAGCCGGTGAAAAACAGATGAAGTCGAAAAAACTCAATCTCAACTTTGAAGCAATCCCGAGCAACCAATTGTATATTTGTTACACATTTTGGGGTAAATTGTTACATTGTTCATGGAAGTCTCAGCAACTGTTCCAAAGTACCGTTTTCCGAGAGTTTCCGGCCTTTGTTTTCACCCTGAAGGTTACAAGCAAGGCGGTGAAAATGCTCGGATGTCCGCCCGAGAATATGGTGTGAAGATATTGAGATTCGACCGGCATCCTGGCGGTGCCATTTTTTATTATTGTTTCAAAACGAGAAACGTCATATATAGAAATAAAATATCTTCAGAAATGTATTTCAATTATAAGATTATCGAATGTTAATGTGTCTTTACTGTAATTTTGAGCTTCGCCCACCGACCAGTCATGAGTGGCGCCGCGGCCATCTTGAAACACACTCTTGCCACGCCTGAACGAATGCATTTCGACGTCCGCGTTTAACTCGCTGTAGCGTTCTGTTGTAGTATTACCTGTCCAATATTATCATTTTATTTTCACATTTCCAAAATTTCATGTTTATTTTGGTGTCATGTCGTTTCAGGTCAATGGGGAGCTCCGAGATTTAGTTTCGCGTTGGTGGTTGGGATGATCACGGGTGTGCTTGCAAGTATAGTAGAATCCATCGGAGACTACTACGCATGCGCTAGACTGAGTGGCGCTCCTTCCCCGCCACCACACGCCGTAAACCGCGGTATTGCCATGGAAGGATTATGCTGTATTTTGGCGGGAATATGGGGTGCTGGCGTTGGTGTGACGTCATACACAGAAAATATTGGGGCTATCGCTATTACCAAGGTACGAATTTAATCGTATCCTACATTTCATTGTAGATTAAAGTACTAGTACATGTAACTATCTTCTTTATACTATCTTCTTTAACAATGGCGACGCTGGCTGACTGGGGTGCGATACGCCTTCCCGATAAGTAGCGCCCTCTAGCGGTGACGTACTTCTGTTTGCTCTGAGGATGTTGTTTTCAAGACGGTCTGTATTTATCCGTCGTTGAATTAAAAAACCAGCCACACAGTTAAAAAAACAGATTCTACTACATATATGTTGCTTTCAATCAACAACTTCATGTGTAAGTCACACAACGCTTTGCCGCTAGATGCTATGACTTATGAATTCCCTCATTAAATCAGTCGTTCTATAAAATCTGAGTATTGAAAACCATTTTTTTATTAATCCATTCAAGGTTGGAAGCCGGCGTGTGATGCAGTGGACTTCGCTAGTTTTGCTCGTGAGTGCAGTGATTGGTAAAGTGGGCGCAGCTCTCTCGACACTCCCACTGCCCATCGTAGGTGGCGCTCTAATTGTTATACTCGGTAAGCCTGTGTACATTTCTCCTTTTGGTTAACGTGACCAATCAAACATGATTTTGAACTTGTTGTGTTTTATATTGTTTCTTGTGAGCAATGCAACTCATCGTAAAATATATAAACGTGGCAGTATTTGACCCTGAAACAATGAAAACGGTAGTATTTTGTTTTGTTTTTTCAAGTTGTTTTTGTTTTTCATTCATTCATTTTTTTCATTTATTTATATTTGTGTTTCTTATAGGAATCATCACTGCTGCTGGGGCAGCCCATCTTCAGTTTGTCGAAATGAATTCTTCCAGAAATCTCTGCATTTTCGGTGTAGCTATATTTTGTGGTGTTATGATTCCAGATCACATTGAATCTAATCCAGATATTATCGACTTAGGTAAGCATAAAACGCGGTGAAGTTTTCACACCGTGTCGATAATATACCATGCAACACGTGTTTAATATACGTTTTTCGTGTATACATGAAATTCGAATGCATGATGAGTGGCGATGTTACGCCTTAAAAATTATCACGACTAACTAGTTAAAAATGAAACATTTAAACCCACGACAAATTCCCGATGTTCTGCTGAACAAAATTTCAATCAAGTACTAGAAGTTAACAAAGAGTAAATTAAAAGAAATAGTTCCCGAAATTGCTTCCATTACACTGAAAGTCCAAAATGCCCGTGTCAAAGATTTCTTAGCAGCGCGTATCCTCGAGTAAGCTCAAATTCTGTGAGTCGTGCGTTTAATCATGATTATTAGAAGTTCATCAGCGGTGAACCCGTTGAAATCGTATTGGGTGTATTATGTTTGTTCTGATTGTTTTAACGTGACATTTAAATCTGCACATTTTAACATAACACATGGTGTTTTGCGATTTGATCAATTTTGTTGAATTGGCGCCTATTTTGTCAAAAATCCTAAAATCGCCCGGATTCATTTCTCGCAGCTAAATTGGGCATTGTAGGATCATACTCTTGGTTACGTGTGTTCATCATACATTTTTGTTTCAGATTCGAAACAAACAGTCGACAGGCAATTACCATCGTACCCATATAAGTTTCTCTAACTGTGTGTGTGTGATTGTAGACACAAACATGCTGCATACAAATATGCATAGGGCACTTCGATATACATGTGATTTGACATGTGATTGACTGCCGTTAATAACAACAAAGGGATTGTGCATTGTCATTGCATGATACTATGACACAGCTTCTTAAACCCCGATTTTTAGTAACCACGTGGTACATTGTAATAGAATAATCATATACACGTCATATTAGGTTATTAAAAAATAACTTTTTCCTGCTAAAAATAGGTTGTACTAGTATTTACATTAAATGTTAGAATCGTTCTGTTTTCAGGTAGTAAGCTTGCAGATCAAATTATTACAGTATTGCTAAAAACGGGTATGTTCGTGGCTGGTGTCATTGGGTTTCTACTTGACAATACTATACCAGGTAAGACATGTCTTTCGACAGTGAAGTATAAAAGCGAATATTACGATGAATTGTTACATGACCTTCTCTTATATTCCTCACCCCCACCTCTCCTCTTTACCCCTCCCCTATCTTCTTTCCCATCCACTTATCGCCTCTTTTCTGTGCAGTAATGTATTCACATCTTTTTTCACCAGGTACTCCACAAGAGCGGGGTATAATACGATGGAAACAGTTAGACGTTACCCAGTCACGTGGGCAAACCGAAGCAATAAGAAAATGTTACGATTTACCATTTTGCTCAACCAGAATTCGTAACAGACGTTGGTCCTACTTTGTGCCGATTTGTCCGGGGTTCATGGACAAATAATTTTATCAGAAATGATAATTCTTATATCGGAATGAATAATGTACGACGTCGTGTGTTGCGTTTACACTGCAAAAACTTAATGACCAACGAGAAAACAAATACATTTGGTCTTGGGACGAGGCTAGTACACAAGGCCACAACAACTGCGTTGTTTTGAATATTCTAACTTCGTTAAAACATTTATTTTATGGAATTAATGGGGTTTTAAGTCATTTGAATGGTAAAGTGGGTACTTTACTCCTGTCAATGTGAACTGAACAATACTTTGTATATGTGCATTTACTTATGATATATGCATTTGATATGGCGTGTATGTGTCATAAACTCGGCTGTATGTTAGTAATGTTTATTTTCGGTTTATTTATTACTGCAAATTCATAATATTTCGGGTTAACTTTACAAATTAAATAAATAAAAATCGGGAATCAGAGAGACACAATGAATTGTGTCACTCACCAACTCTGCTACTACGATGAATTCTTCAGGGCATACTTAGCTACATGATGACTGCAACACGGACAGCCAAGTTAAAAGTCTCTGCCGAGTCAGTGAGGTGTTTATTAACTATTTACCAAACTTCACCTATCAATATATCAATGTCATGTAAGCGTTGTATTATAGTGAATTGAGTATTCGTTCTTACAATATCAATATGTTTAAACCATTTATTTATTTTAAGTAACTTCTAAAAATTAATTTTAAATCGATTATTACTAGAAAAAACGTGTCTTCTTATTTATAGTCGCCGTGGTGTTTGTGAGTTTCAAAGTTGCTAAATTATCAAATTGTTACATTTTTATCATTTTTGAGACGAGCAAATTACAGTCTTATGTGAATAAGACATGAAAGAAAAAAAATTGTCGCTTGAATTTTAATTTGGATATTTCTTTCAATATTAATCATCTGCTTGGGGCCCTTTGCAGACAGATGCTATTCATTTTGAATTCCATCAGAGTCTACTCCCAACCCAACTTGCCATTCTGTGATTGACCAGTTTCATTCAAACTCGGTAAATTATACAAATTACAGCGTACGTGTGCAATGTATATTTGATGTTGTGGGATTTTTATTTATTTATTTCAAATGGTTTTGTGCCAAATGACATATCCAGACATGAAGTCAGGGTACTTGCTGTCTCTCCCGATTTGTTTGTTATATACAATCTGGTCTCCAAACCCAATACCACGTGTTTGGGTTATGGGCTCATACCACTCATTAAAACTCCATAGACGACAATGTTAACATATAAGGAGATTGCTATATGAAAATGATAAACAAAGTTGAAAACATGGCTCAAAAATGGGAAATCAACATGCCAGTAATCAACCAAATGAAAAAACATGCCTGCTCACACCTTTACAAATCGCAGGTAAACAAGACACACCTACTGTATTTGCATTGCACCTAGAGAAATCACTGGAAAAAAACACCAAGGTTAGAACATCCAAATACACACAGAATAAACCCACAGGTACACAGCCGCTAAGTAATAAGCAAAAGATCACATGTTAGCCTCACCTTTGACCCAGTTGATGCACGCCCTCAAAGAAGGCGCACCTGAGAAAAATATTTAAACAAAATCATTGGGTCTTGCAAGGCATTTAAATTGGGCTACGAATGATGATTGGTTGATTAGTGGCATGACCTTATATACTGCAGGGTGAACGGCCGGCTGTGGGAAACGAACTGAAAACCTCCCGATGTGAGGTCAACTTGACACGCTAACTACTGTACCAGATCCAGTATAGTTCAATCTTTCCTGTTCAACAAATACTATTATATAAAGGGTATTATATTCATATTGGATTTACTTGTGTTTGAAATAGTTCCAGGGAAAGTAGATAATTCTACCCAGCCCCTTTCACTGCAGTGTGCGATAGAACCACCATCAACGTCGTGATTACCAGAATGTTCGTCATTCGTTTATTTTTAAAATCATAATTTTTGCCGACGTTAAAAAACATTTACTTCTGTCGAGAAGGTACATACTCAAATCATTTGACATCACAAGCATTTGGGTTTTAGTTCTAGTCTAATCTAAATCGAACTCGAAATCAAGATTTGGATTTAATTGGATATGTTTAAATATCCGTATTTATTTTAAGCAATTTACTTGTGTTTGATAGAATAGTTGAAAGCATTGATGAAGAAATTATGATGAATGCACCATAGTTTGTATCTGCAACTACTAAATGGTGCCGCGAAACCGTTTACATAAGTCGCACGACTCGAGCCTTCTAGCGATGAAGCGATCGTGTGGTAATGTGGGACTTAGATGAAAATCGTTTATCGATATAGTCATTTAGAATGTATTAAATCTCATAAAATCGTCCTTTCTTTATCTGAGTCACGGACCTGCTTTGTTGGTAGATGGACGACTTAATAGAAAGATGCATCGCGCATTGAAACATGTATACAACGTATGTTAGTGAAAATAGCATCAGATGTTCGTTTCATGTGATGGTTATTAATAAATAACACTCCAAACCTTACATACTCGAGCCTGTCGATGAACATTTTACCTGGATTGCGACGTAAAATGCTAAGTATCAAGTATATGCGTTTTTGGAACCAGAGTAAGGTACACGATTGCGACGTAGATGCCAGAGTCATCAAATACTAGTAGACAACTCTGCTTGGTTTTTAAGTTGAAGTCGTTTGTCATCTGAAATACAAACCCGACTAAGCCCGATAGTGTGTTTTTGGAAATAAACTATGGTCGAAACGCCAACTGCTGCGTCGAAAATGAGTCACATTTGAAGATGCGTGGCGGCGCACCATATCGTTCTAGGGAAACGCTCCCCTGTGTTAACAGTATGATTAGTATCAATAATAATACAAACATCAGGCCATCGAGCAAAACTGTTAAATGTGAAGCAATGCTGTCACCATGGTAACCAATGCAGAAACAAGGAAATGTAACTGTGAGCATTTTTCACAACATTTATACGTTTTATTTCTGAAGAAAAAGTTTTTTTTTTCTATCTCATATACCCTGAATTACAAGAGACAAGAGAATATAATCTTCGATTCTGTTCGAAGCTGTACTCTTACATTTCCCATGATTTATATCAAGTAGTCTTCGTGAAATCATTGTATGCCGGGTACAGTGGGATTATTGACGTCTGAGGTCTAGCACGTACATTCGTAACTAAACCCCGCGTTGTCGAATTACTACCCGTCATGGAAAATTAACAGAAAATAAACCAGCAACTTGAATGGTGGCGCTGTACATCAAATAAATTAACAAGTCACAACACGTCCATTTCACGGCCGATAACACCTGTTCATCTGCACATCGGCGAACAGGGATGGTTATGAACTCAGTAAGACGGTGTTGTTATTGACGGTTGCATTGAACGATGGGGAAATGAACTTGTTTAAAACACACAGAGCAAACACTCACGAGCAGTATTTCCGTGACCTTCAGCGCATAATAGAGGTGATAGTTATCAGTTGAATACAACGCGGGGATTGTGGTGTTTACACACATGTCAAGTGTGTGTTTTCTAAACTGTACCACGCTACTTAGCACTTAATCAGTCCTTGGTTGTAGCACGTCTCCAGAGTGTCCGAGTCCGTGACCGACTCCGAGAATCGGGGTTTTGCACTATATCTGGTACGCCCACTATCCACCCATAGGCCTAAAAACATATACGGGCGTAATGCATGACTCCTTTCATTGAAAGAACGCCTCGATGGGTTCATATTATAGTTATAAGATGTTTTACGGGCTGGTTTATTGCATGGTATTGTGTGATTGTGTTAATCAACAACGCGACTCATCAGATATTCCGGCCCATAGTAGAAAATAATTTGACAATGCTGTTGTTCTCGTTGTTTCTTGCCCACGATACGCCCCCTCTCTTTGGTTGATTGGGAATGCGGTGCTGTAATGTAAAACTGTTTATCTAAATGCGCCACCCAAACAAGTCACTGTTTAATCCCATCACCGTGCATAAATCAACTAGGTTTGCTTATTTTTGTTTTGTTGAAACATACACAATGTTCAAAACAACAATTTATTTCTTTTATTACCGCATTGGGAAGAAGTCCCTGGTTGCGTCAATCGACGGCCATATCAACAGGCAACACCGACATCAACAGGTGGTGGTTGGTGCCGTTTTTTTAAACTGTATAACACGTAGCGTAAATCCTATTAAAAATAAAGTACATATACACGGCCATGAATTGTGTGTTCTGATCTTAAGAAGATATTAACGTTCTTGACAATGTGGTGCGCCTGGCGTGAAAAAATGTCGCCGTTGATGTTTAATTTGTTTGTGTTCCGGTGGCTGTTTGGAATGCACCTAATCTTTGGCAGGCCAAGTCGTTGATTTCTCGGTATGTGTGGGTTGAGAGTGGCATAATGGTGTTTGCACTGCGAGTCTCGAAGTCCGCGCAACTGCTGAACTTAAATGTGTGAACTGAAAGCATGTGTCGACGTATACGCTGATGTGTAAAGATTCCTGTCTCAACCGAACTCCGTGCATTGTTGTCTGTGAATGGGTTGTTACCTCATAATGACAGCAGGGTATTGTCATCGTGGATAGATTCGCACGCCAGTATAGTCAATATTTAGCTTTCTAAAGTGACATCGACTTGGTTATGAACGGTCTGTTTGGGGCGAATACACTGGCGGTTCATTACTGTGTATGTCCTCAATCACCACCACTCACTTTGACTTTTATCTTGGATTTTAAGTTCGCCTTTCTAACCGGTCACTTGCTGGTGTGTCTGACCTACGTGGGTATGGAGTACGAACACTAAGACGCGACGTGGGACAAATCTGACGGCACAGGTAGGTCGATCACGACATATACTGAGTAACTGCTTCAGTGGTTATCGGCGGATACACCAATACTTATTTCATATTTCGGTTTATTAACTTTCGTTTTTCACTGAGACACGAATGTCAAATCATGGATATAATCGAAGGTTTTATACAGAGTTCGTGGCCTCTAGTCATTTGATACAAAACAACGTGGATACAGTATGCAATTCTTTTTCTTGCGTTTTAACGCGAGACTTCCGGCAAGGCATTAATACTGCATGTGCCCCTGTAATGCCAAGCTACGCACCCTCTATATGAATGGAACATCCTGCACTTTTGTTGTTCGAATAATGCCAAGGAATGCTTTGTAATAAAAGGCATATTTCCTCTTCATCGTATTGTTGTGCTTCTGTAATTTCCATCCCATATATACGGAACAAAATACGATAGGCGTGGCTATATATGTACCCATCCTATCCAAACGTATCTGGTAAGTCAGCTCAAACCTCGATATGATAACCATATTCATAAAAAAATATTCCTAATCAAAATATGATTCTAATGAAATCGGGATAATCCATACAAACATAATCAAAGCAGCTGAATATTAGTCACCAAGGAAACATTGATATAAATCTACAAACACTAAATATAATAGGGGCGATAACTGTGGTATAAATATGTAAAGCCTGACCTCAATCCCTTCTCCTCTCTTTGTTAAAAAAACACGATTCGGTGTGTTTATAAAAAATATTAATATCCGCGCCTCTGCCAATTGACATACGCCTGCCACGCGCTGCTAGCTGTTAGTACCTAAACACACGCGTCAGACATGCGTCACTGGTCGAGCTAGACAATCGGTGAGATTGGTCCCTCTGCCTTTCGTCTTGATGCCGATATCGCCCAAGATTGCCGGACACGCCTAGACTCCAAGTTCAATGACGTTGTATTACGCCACAACACAGTGACGGTGAGTAGTAACCACGTCAACTTATTAACCCACCATTAATCACAAATGAGCTGGCATAAATAATATGAGTGATCGAGTTGGCCGCTATAGTCGAATCGGTACGGAGTGTTTTAGGGTAGCTGCCATATACCTGGCTGCTTTTGTCCCATCGCACAATACGTTCGCATTTATCTTTGTCGTGTATAGTTTAGGATGGGTTATAAAAAACAGGCGACACAGAGCGTTGAATGCTGACAGCGTGACAATTAATGTACTCTGCCATTATTCCAAACCTTCTTCATGAAACTGGCGTCGATCATACAGACCGTGATCATATTTACAATCATTGAATTGGACTTTGCTCGTCGGGGGTTATTGAATGAATATCAGTATGATCATTGGGTATCGGGGTCATCCCCATCAATGACCTTACACTGGCTTTCTAGACCTAAAATTCCAGTCACGCCATGCATACCGCCTACTACAACGGCCACGAGGTAATATATCCTGAAAACTATAATATTTATAATATTATCAAAATTATAACGTCGTGTCCGTGTCGGCGTTTTTTATTTTTCACCCATGTGAACCAAGGCATGGCGAGAATGATTTAAACCACCTATATAATGTTACACTTGACGTGGTCTGGTTTCATTAAAAAAATATATCTCTATCATAAAAAGAACGAGTCACTGCTTCGCCAGTGTACCCCGGCAGGGTATAACGGGAAACAGTTTAGAGGCGTAGTCAGCGGAACCTGGGCTGTGACAAATGCACTGTGATTTATGCTAACTTCCATTGTCTCTCAGGAAACTTATTGCGTTTAGAACACAGTGCCGTGTATATTGTATATGTATATGATAGAACATATCCATCGACCATAGTTGATTGCATCTCTCCCTCACCCTATTGTCAAGTCGGATACTGTGTTGTTTTATTAGTCTTTCCCATGTTAAGTCACCGGGGCTGGCGATGCCATTGGAACTAACGTGTTGGTCCTGTAGTGTGTTTAAACTGGGGGTTTATTCGCTGTATCCCTGCCTACACACGCCCATTTAAAGTTGTCTGTCCTTCGCACAGACATGCTACGACTTGTCAAGCTATGTGGAATGTATTTCACCTAGCTGTATTTATAGTTCTAAGCGAGTGTGTGCCTTTGTTAGGCTTGAATAAATTAGACAAGCAAAGGTTGAGTGGTTCTCTGGTACGCGGCTAATGCCCGCACTATAGCACCGACATAGCGACATATTAAGCTCTCGTCGCGCGGGTACTAACTACTAGCTAAAACAAGCACAATAGAACTTGATGAGCTATTTGTTTTTAAATCTGTGCTTGTCATTGCTCGTAAATTCGTGCCACGTTTTCAGTGCGCGCTCGCTCTTAGGACCTTTTTTAAACAACTGAGTCGTTTAAAAGAACAATTGCGTATCTATCGCCATGGGCCAACATATCCAACAACGCAGCAAATCGCTACCCGCAGGTGTCGGTGAAAGTCGGAAACAATAAACTTTCGAACTTATTACAGTTTTATTATGGGCAGCTGGCCCCTGGCAGCTACGTGGATAAGTTTTGCTCTTATTTCCATTGAGTTGGCTGCAGTGTGAAATGCATTTCATTGTACCCCACCAGTGTGTACTTGTTCTGTTGTGTGATACGGAGATACTGTCAAGCTAATGGTCCAGAAAGTACCAAAAAGCCACGATCTGTTGTGACCCCAGATTTCATATGAGCCATACATAATTGTGCGATATGGCCCACAAGGGACACTATTAGGATTGTTGTGTATTTGCCCGAGATACAATATCTTGATGCGTTCAATTTTAAACTTTTTTTTTTAAAAAACATATACTTGAAATTGCATGAATGACCGGCTAAACAAAGTGCCGAAATTTATCGAGTTTGTAGGTGGCTCTGGGTTGCCGTAACGTTTGAAATATATATGCTAGTATATATGGTGAACATATTATTTTAAACGGGACTTTGGATGTTTTACCCACATCACCACCCCGGAATCAGGGCCACGGAGAATGGCGTGAAATTAAATGAACGATATTGTACAATGCGCTTGTTTCTTCTAACACCTTAATCTCGATCCAGAACATGTCTCGTATCGCTTTTAACTGGTTGAATGACTTAGTCGATACAATATGTTCCGAATGGCATTTCTTTGGTTTGCAAGTGTATTTCACCTTCAACAATCTTAATACAATGACATGTTAGTGTGTCCCAGTGGACACGCGTGAAAATACTGAAAATACCGACAACTCTGTCAAGCTTGTTGAGCGCCAGGTGAATTTAAAAACAACTTCTGTCTGTTTCGCCACGGTTGTATGTACTGCCAGGTGCCAAAGACTTGTATACACCAGGGACGTGACTCACATCTCATGTTTTATAACCGTGGTAATTTATTTACTACGGCGAACGGTCCTGAGCGATGGATCCAGACAAGTCTGAAGCCTCGGGGTGAACGCCACGTAAGCTGCATTCGTCGAATCGATGCTTCACACGCGAAGAGGCATATCTTCTACTTCACTTTGTGTAAATGTTTAGGGGTATTTACTCATAATATAACAACACAAATATTGAATTCTGGCCCAAACCGCACGTGTGTATGTCTATACGAGTGAGATTGACATATTTAAAACGAGCTGAGATGACCGTGCGTCAGATGAATCCAAAAGATAGGTTATAGCGGGATACGAATACGCGGGCCGGGATTGTCATGACGAACGATCGCAATATTAGACTTCGTCTTCCAATATCGTCCTTTTTTATGAGTATATTAACCTGCCATAATGGGCACGTTGTACATTACACCTGTATCCAGTCTAATATAAGTGACCGTCTCAACGTCCCAATGGACTTACAATTGAACGGTAATTTATTGGTTATCGCTCCCTTGTGTAGATACAGGTGTCTCTATCCTAACATCTTAAATTAAAATATAGCAATCACTGGGTCGTTAAAATGACATCTCGAGTACTGTGCACAGTTAAACTGTTGATATCAGCCACAGGAAGTTATTAATACTGCGAAGGGAATAGTGATATTGAACACGTTTTTTGTCGTAGTGCACATTCCTTCTTAAAAGTTTCCGCCTTTGTGTTTTGTTGGCATACTGTGTATAGTAGTTTTAATCATTCAACCTTTCGTTTGATTACTCGGCTGCTTTGCGATCAGATGTCCCCTCTCATGGGTAGCCGAACTATCTCCGGATCGATAAACAGGGGCGGATCTAGGATTCTGGAATAGGGGGGGCCGATAAGTTGGGCTAAGGCCAAGTTCGCGAGCGCCGATGGCGCAAAGCCATGTTGGTTGTTGAAAATTAGGGGGCTGCGGCCCCCTCGGCCCCCATCTAAATCCGCCAATGATAAATATCGTCTTCGGCATCGGGCAGAGGTCACGTGTCTACACAGTTATATTAACTAAAGCGTTTTCCCAATTAGCGCCTGTTACGGACTGCGTACGTGTACTCATAGTGCACACTTTGACACGCCATCTGACTTTAGGAATTCGCATTCGTCTTTACGGTAAATAAGTTTATATTTTTCCTTTCTCTTTTGAAAATGTTTGGGTTTTTCAACCCACTAAATGGAAATATGTCTAATTTCCATACGCCGAATCTGAGGAACTCTGACTAACCACGTAGTGGGGTTTGTATTTGGTGTTGGTCTGTCCGCCATAACAAAGCGACCATTGTATATAGTAACGTGAACTATGCGGGTTATCTACAAACTATTTAAATTTAACTAAAACTGTCGAGTCCGTTTTCAGAAAAAATCGATATTTTACAACAATATTTGTACACATGTGGTGAGAACAATACAGGAGTGTAAAATATAAGTTGTTTTTGTCTGGTTGCATTATTTCAATTGTATCTGCTTGGATTTAAAGCGGGGGACGGAGTCGACATTTGCGCACGCGACAGGCGGCGTAGCGTGTCGCCTAGGACTCAATTCCCGCAGGTGTGCAGGTGTTGTTGTAAGCATCTGGGAAATACTGAAAATGACAGGCCGAATTAGAATGCGTTTGCACTGTCAATAACGTAGTCCCCTTCGCCTATTTCAGAACTTAACGGTATGCACCATTTATGACGCGACTCGTCTGATAAATAAACAGAGACATGCTAAAAATACAAAACTGCCTCTCGTCGGTCATTTTGGAATCGACTCTTAAAAAATATTGTTGCGTATATATGTAAACGTTGATATATTTAAATGAAACTGAGTAGCCCAAATACTACCGTCACTGCATGCATTGAAAAAAACTAATCGTACTGAAAAAAAAATATTTTTAACTGATTTTTCAAGTATTTAGCACATTTTGAGTAAACCCAGAAACCGGAAATAGAATTACTTCATGGAAATGCTCCACAGTATGTGGGAGAGATGCATTGCATGTCACGTTGTTTCAAAACACACACACACACACACACACACACACACACACACACACACACACACACACACACACACACACACACACACACACACACACACACACACACACACACACACACACACACACACACACACACACACACACACACACACACACACACATACTTGTATTGCTATATGTTCCGAAGACTCCATTGGATTAACTTTTAATATAGTTGAATTAACTTTTAATATAGTTGCGATAAGAACTCGATTAAAACGCGTTCCTATATAGGGTTGCGTTTTAATTGGAGTTTAATTAAACTCAATTACAATGCAATACAATGGAGAATTGCACTTTAATTAAGTTTAATTAAACAAGAGTTGAATATCCCGTGACTGAACATAGAAATGTTTGCGAAGCTTAGGTTTAGTATCGGGGTAAGGTATGGTATAATTATATTAATATTAATATAACGTGAACCATACCTTCCCCCGATACTAAACCTAAGCTACGCAAAACGAATTAACTATTAATATAAATTATGTTTTCCGAGGACTATGAAAAAGGTCCTCGGAAGGTGTGTATGTCCTCGGAAGTAGCTATATATCTGTATTTTTGTCCTCGCAACATATGGCAATCCAAGTACACACACACACACACACACACACACACATAACTCGCGCGGTGCATTGTG
Source organism: Saccoglossus kowalevskii (assembly GCF_978046115.1). Classification (NCBI taxonomy): domain Eukaryota; kingdom Metazoa; phylum Hemichordata; class Enteropneusta; family Harrimaniidae; genus Saccoglossus; species Saccoglossus kowalevskii. Next base: position 8,537,447 of record NC_140650.1, on the reverse strand, counting down.
GTCGAATTGAATAGATTCATCCATTCGCTATATCAGCCCAGTCGGAAGTCACTGTAATAAGCTAGAGGTGAGTCAAAATTGCCGGACTAACTTAGACAAATACTGCGACCGTGGCAATCACGGAAGTATGTCAACGCGCGATACTAAATATAATCATGGAACAACGACATGTGCATATACAGTAGGCACGTTTATTCGATTATGTCAACTAATTGTTGAGAGCGCTGAGCGTGTAATAAATACCGGAGATACTACTAAACCATTTCCGATTTCCAACGTTTCATTTCACAGACAGTGTTTTTTGTAATATAACTTTTAGAAATAAAACCTTGATTTATGAATTCATATACGCGTTAATAGCGCACACTTATTGGACGCCTTTAAGCCGGCGAAGTATATTAATCGCTTTCAACTCAACTGAAATACACGCCAATGTTGGTGATTCAAGCTTGAAATATTTTAGGTGAAAGTTCTTTTTTTAGAAACAATTGTGTTGCAACGCACACAAAGAATATGCTACGGTGCCAGTAGGAGTTACACATTTTTTCTCTCGGGGAACATTGACGCGAACAATCGAGCGATATGGCGGTGTAACACAGAGACTTACGAAACACACTAGTATGGTATTTCATCGGGCCGCTGGGTGAGCGATTTCAAACGCATATAAGTGTAACAATGCAATGGAATGTTGTCAACGGACAATATAGAAATCGTAAAGAAACTTTGAAAATTATTAAAAATTGCGCATAATTTTGTTTTAAATGTTTGCATGGTATGTTTTCAACCCATTTATTAAGTTGTAAAAAACAATAACGTTAGAGTATTTCGGTGTTTTGATTGACACGCCCTCGGTAAAGTTACGTGACCTACATTAAGTAGTACTTATTCCCGTGCCCTGAAGAACGTAGAGAGTACAACCTGAATCGAGTCATTATCGGGAGATGGACATCATGTTCTGCCGCAGAGAAAATCACTATGAAGATTGAGATACGAATTTAATTTGTGTATAGTCATAATACAAAGCTCATAAGATAAGGTGGCGATGAAAACAATATATTTACATTCACAGCAAAGATCCGGCAAGGAAAACAAATACGATAGGGTGTCGGTACTACACTTGAGCCGCGGAGGGGGAAGAAAACAAAACAGATAGGGCGGACATTTAATTTCCATTGGTTAACTCTGAGTGGCAAGAAAGGGGAAAAACTGACATCAAATACTGGATGTACATATTTGAGGCAATAGTTTCCTCCACGAGAATCCACCAGCAAAATAAAACTAACGTTAACATTGGGGTTAAGTTGGCTGCATTCTTGACCACGAAAATACTATGTTTTACGTTCTTCATTAAAATTACACAGTCGATGGATCCATGCAAAAAATACTTTCATTAAATCAACCAAGTGGAACTCAGTGACAAGACTTATAACAATGCTTTAGTTCAACCCACGTGTAAATCCCAAGCCGATTGTCGGGACCATTTTTTTGACTTCTGACTCCTGATAACGTATCAGGGGGGTCGTTAATTACGGTCTTAAAACCAATCAGAACCGTGTATATAAAACAAGCTCAACACACACACTCTCTCTCTGTTATACGCTCGTCTGAACTCAGTCCGCCTAGGCGGATGCACCGCGTTCCTCATCTTTGAAACTCACACCGTTGCTAACAATTCATATAATTCCATGTTTGCAGAAGGATTCTAAACATCGCGAGAGTGGTCGAAACTAGGATGAGACACAATAAAAGTAAAGCGACGTTGTTGGTGATTGTTATGCTAGCAATTAGCTCGTCATGTGATAGCTTGCCATTGGAGAGGACAATACGAGACTCCCTCAAAGGTACGTACTTTGCACGGATACTAATACCCCGATCTTGTGCCACCTTGCCTTAAATGTGCCGCTTTGTCTACTTGCTGCAACAACTTGACTCACAAAGACCGGGTGTGTCGGATTGTGACGGTTAAAATGGGTTAATCTGGTAATATATTTTGCCACTTTCTTTGCTTGTTTTTTTTATTCCCTGGTGGGCAAGTGTTTCAACTTTACTTTTTGCGCGCTTCGTATGGGGTTATGTGTTATACAAATTTGTTGGTATTTTCAGCATATTTTGGCGCTATCGTATATCTTACTCGGATTTATTTAGTCTATATTATTTCACCGCCTTTCCGCCCTCTAATTTAACACTCGGTACGTAATTCATTCCAAGGGACATTGCAGGATACAAGTTTCTATGTTGCAACTCAATAAGCAGCTGTAGCACTTGTGGGCGACAGAAAAATTGTGTTGATGAGAATTGCCATTATTGTTCGATAACACAATGACTGAGAATTTCCACGTGGTCCATTTCCATACAAAGCTGCTCTATCAATTTATAATTTTAAGTGACAACATACTAGGTAATCGGGATTTAAAACGGTGACATGGCCTGGGGCCAGCGTTGTATGTTTCATAGCTCAGTAACGGTGACGATACCTAGACTAGCTTTTATGATTTTAAGTCGACCTCTACTTCGAAAGATTCCATCTGCACATGGCTGTAGCAATATCAACAACAAAACGGCACAAGAAAAAATATTCAAACAATATATATTGTTGCCTGATGTGTTACGTTGCAGGAACAACGCGTTATATTTATGATCGCGCCGCCCCTCCAAAACTAAACCGACACTGATTTAGGGCGGTGAGGTGAAGAGGTTTTAAGAGAGTAATAAACAATTTAAGACTCAAAATCTGTTGTCAGCTTTGTTTGAGCTTTGCCTTGAGGGCACACCCACACTGGATAGTTGCTCATTTGCAACTGTTATTCCTTGCGTGCGAACTGGTAACTTATTTAGATTCCGTTTCTCATGTACGTCAAACAATTAACAACCTTGACTCTTACTTGAAGCGCCCGGGGAAGATATGTTCTGATATACATATAAATATTTATTACTTCCAAACTTTAAATATCAGAACTTATCTAAAAATCTCCGTTTTCATCATAATTATGTTTGATAAATGTATGTCATTATGATAGTAAATTCCCTTGACAGGGGCTAACAGTTCTCTCTCACGTTCGTATCATATTCGGTATTAATATGCAAATTATGATTATTACAGAGCCAATCACGTGTCGCTAAAGCGCAGAGAGGCTATATCTCAACAGTTGAAGAAGTGAGAAGAAAAAAAAATCACAGAGTTGTTGATTATAACTTGTTCCACTGTTTGTTTTTATCTCAACAGGTAGTAAGCCATATTTCACGTCACCGCAAAAGATGAGCCGACGGTTTATCGCCGAGCCTGCTGGGAAAGGTGTGACGGCTCGTTTCCACTGTCATGCAGACGGCAACCCAACGCCTCGTATCAACTGGTTAAAAAACCACCAAGAAATGGATGCAAGTAACATCCGAATTGATAAGGTTGGTATTTCACTGAACTTGAAGGCATTGACCACCCGATACTGTTCTGGATAGAGGGAGGTGGGGGGCAAGGGTTATTTTCGTTCAACGTAATTGCATTATTTTTTGTTCGTACAACGTATATAAAAAAAAAAATTCCGTAAATCTGTAATCACAGGCTAGACGTACAACGTAATCAATCAAATATTTTTTTCGTACACTGTAAAAATGTGTCATTTTTCTCTGTATGTACAAGAATTTACATCCAAATAAAATAATCGTAAAAAATAATCTAGGGAAATTACATTTTAGAAACTGTAAAACGACTAGATGACACAATTCACTACAAAATTTAATGTCAAGACGTAAAAAGCCCTCTAACCGAATGAAGAGCATTACGAGGGTCATATGCGCATGCGTCTCTATACACGGCGCAGTAGTGGCGGAGAATTTGAGTCGGAGAGCTCTTTGGACCATTCAATGTTTCATTTTTTAACACTGTAAACTGTAAAACGTCTTTTTTTCCTTGTAAATTGTAAAAAAAAAACATTTTTATTTCCCGTAAAACCGTACTAGCTACCTCCCTTGCCTCCCCTCTGGATAGTACAGATCACAATAAATCAGCAACGAGATAGCAACCTCGATTTACAGTTGAACCATTACCTTGTTCGATATGTTGCCAGTCAACAAACAAATGAGCTCATGGTGACTACGCTGATAATCTCAAAAGCTACAGTGCTACAATACCCTATTCAGTTCAAAAAGCACGTTGGGGTTCGGTAATTGGGGCATCTCAAAACGGTTACAGCGACATCGACGTCGCGCGCCACCGCTATGAGAGACCCATGCGACGTAAATATTGCAAGATACTTACACAATTTTTTTCAAACACGCGCTGCACGACGACTGAGGCTTATAATTACTGTTCAGAGAAAAATTCTCATTTGAATTTAGTTACTGGGGTTGCTTTAGCTTCAAGTTGACATCAATGCATCACAAGTTGTTCCGCGGACATGGGCGTCGTCGTGGGAGACTACACGCCTTCGTCCGCCCACCGTCAGATAAAAGACTAGTACCCTGCCATTCCGATCAAAGTGTGTCGTTATTGTCACGTCCATGTATTGCATATGTTTTGTAGGTTCGTATTAAGAAATGGAGTCTAATCTTGGAAGACCTTCTGCCATCGGACAGTGGGCTATACACATGCATTGTGGGTAACCAGTACGGGTCAATAAACGCTACGTATGAACTAGAGGTCATTGGTAAGTTGGTCCAAACACAGACATAGCTTATATAACTATAATAATGTTTTGGGGAGGGCCATTATTATTTATATGCCCGTGATACACAATTTACGTCCGAAAACTTGCAGGATCGTTTGAGAGTACTCACGAAGGGTGCTGTCACTGGCTCGACACTTTTCAACAAGCGACCATGCATTTTCCCGCGATATCTTCAAACCTTATGGTCCAACAAACATGTGCTTAGGATTACGAATTATAGTACGAACAATATGTCGAATCACGTGTCTTGTCATGTCATATGTTACAAGAATGGCCAATCACGTTTTTATAGTGGGACAGTGGCGGATCCAGCAAAATGTATTGGGGGGGGGGGGGTCTAAGCTACGCTTAAGATATACGGAGCGTAAATCGCAGAGAAACTATGCGTAATCCAGATGATACGAATCGTCATGCGTTTGGGGGGTGTGGCTCCCCTGGCCCGCCCTCTGGATCCGCCACTGTAGTGGGAGGGGAGAGGGTCATTATTTTCTCATGTTCTGTATAATCTGGTAGTTATTCTTCAAATTGTTTCTCTGCAGCCTATCTACATGTCTCTAGGCATTGTGACGTTACACAAAAAAACAAGGCAAATATAAGCGGAAAAAATATAGAAAACTCGATATTATCTACGACGAGCGTCCATGCCTTACTGACGATTTGTTTCGTATCACGAATTTTTTTGGTCGAAGAAACAGCAAGAAAAACGTCATATATGTTTATTGATATGAATTCTAATATTGTTGAAGGATTTCAAAAAAAATTACATTTAATTTAGTGAGTTCCCAGGGTAAATAATGGGAACTTCTCTCCCATAATGCATTGCGCATATGTGCGGTAATATGTGTTTATTAATTTTATTTATATTTTGCACCACAGCACGAGTGATAAAAATACCACGACTGCAGTCAGGGCTACCAAAAAACCAGACGGCGTACATTGGGGACAGCGTGACATTCAGATGTCAGGTACAGTCACGTGACTCCTTAGCGCCGCATATACAGTGGTTAAAGCACACAAGTACATCGAACAATGACGTCGGCGATGCGTTTTCTCTCTTACAGGTAAATCGTCAATTATTTCCATAACTTAGAATATATTCATCAGTCACCGACGAGGGCGTTTTTTAAGGCTCGTTTACGAGTGATGGGTTTCGTAGGTGACATTTTCACCTCGAAGTAATCAAACGATGGTAATTGAGTGAAGCTGGTCCGTTACGGAATTTCACCGATTTGACCATTGGCGCGATGAACTATTTTGAAAACTTATACTATTAGTCGCGCCACGCACTTACATATACATCACTGACAAAACCAACAGTTGGCGACTGTTCTTGACACTATCTACGTCGCAAGATAATATTTTGTCTCGGTCTATGACCAAGTCTGGGTTTTAGGAAAAGATAGATTTTACTCATTAATCTCAAATTGCAGATGACACACGCACAATAATACAATTTGTGTCACCAAATAAAATGATGGCAAGCAGCAAGATTGTCCACGTCAACAGACAATGCTGGTTTACGTTAAGGTTCATTATGTTACACGCCATTAGTGGACGAACAGGCCGTTAAATAACTGACCTGAAATTGATTTTATTATGTCTCTGTTTCTAACGCATTGAAGTGTACATACTCACTTTACGCTGCTGATTCATCCGAATAGTCGGCACCACCACGTAATACACCGAACCATTATTCTGATGTACTCGACCACTACGTGCTCAGATAATAATGCCTTGAATTAAATTGCTTTTTATTTCGATGTGTTCAACCAATTATACAATAAGGTAATAATGCACGCATTCTCGTTTTTTTTTTATTCCAGCGTGAATGGCCTAAACACCCCGAATGGAACTGCGTTGCCATGACGAGGAATTTGTTTGAAAAGTCGCCGTTTATTTGTATTGCGGTATGTTCGTTTTTTATTTTATTTTAGTGGAGGAGTGGGGGTGTAGTGTCAAAAAATATTGGTGCATTTTGTGCATTTTTTTATTCAAGATGACATAAACCAACGAAAGATATATTTAATAACTGAAAACTGTTCTTTCCTATCGCTGTTGTACATTATTCCATTGTTCGGGATTTGGTGCACTGGTTCTCCGGAAATGTTCTAAATCCGTGTTGCTGGCAGTTTTCAAGGTTGCAGTCACCCGAGGCAACGCTAATTGATTATCCAAGTGATAGTTTTCGTTTCAAACATGTGATGCATTGCCAGTTTTCAATAAGCGTTATCATTGTCTGTAACTGTCCCATTAATTCGGCGTTTCCATTGCAACGTTCTGATGTTCCTCGGTCATGGTCGGTGTTTTGCCCTGGACTCGTGTGATCTGGCACAGTTCATGTTATCAGCCTTCGTTTATTGCGTCATTACGTGCTCATGATTATCGACAGACCACGTGATTATGTCACTGATGCAGGCTAAAGGGTCCTGACCTGAGGTGTACAGCCGCAGGGGAGAGCTAAATAAGTTGGTGAAGTACGCGCGCCGTTGCTATCGACGTAACCGTATATCATCAGCGAGGCTTGACTGCACGTCATGGAGTCCCGCTGGCATAGCGGCCGATCTGTCGCACACAGAGACTTAGTGTTACGTCACCGTTGAGCGTGTGCACGTGGTAGATATTTTCCAACAAGCAAATTGAATCCAAAATCAGTTTTGACAAAATTTTACAAACGCCCTACTCAGACATTTTTTTCAAGCAATATTGGGGCCACAAACTACCAAAACGTCCGATAATTTGAATTGGTCCATATAACTATGTAATTTAAAGTACATTCCCTCCGAGGCATGACACGTAATTTATGGGTCAGGAAAGAACACGGTAAACCATCATGGATTTACTTTACGATTTGGCGTCAGCACTGTAGCTCAGGTCAACCACAACGAACTCCTTATCTTGAGGGTGAAATCTTTGAAATTCGTTCATGCAAGCCATTGTGAAATTATATGCTTCGGAATTGTGGTAATCTGAACAGACGCATAACTTTAATATAATATATTCTCGTGTTATTAGCCGGAAACCGACATAGGTCAGCCACCGATCGATCCAGAGAAGCTTCGTTTGACCAACGTTACTTTTGAGGACGCCGCTGAGTACACTTGTCTGGCTGGGAACGCAATTGGAATAGCTCGTCGCAGTGCATGGCTTACCGTGAAAAGACCTCCAGGTAACATACTGTTCACTCATCCGAACTTTATGAAGCTGTAGTAAATGTGGGAACATCTAAATCTAGTTAACTAGGCATAGTTATTTGGCGACCGTCTTAGAACCCCCAGGGCACTCCCACAGTATTGGTATGTGCTACTATGGGGGGGGGGGGGTGTTAGCCATTTCACGGTGGTTCATTGCTCGCTAAATATATTGAAAAATATGGCAGTCACGGTAGATACAGTGTACCAGTTTTGTGTCGATCGATTAGCTGAAAAGTTAATTATGTTTGAATATCACAGAAATTTGCATTTCGATCCACAGAATTTACCACAATCATTTGTTTGCCAAAATCCTCTTAAAATCATACCCACTTTAGACAGACACATATTTGAAAGATTTTGTTAACACAACTAGCTTAGCGGCATGACGTACTCGGTCACTGAAAATGTTATGTGACCTCGTAATCCACCAATGGTATGCTTGATATCAGTGCCTACTGTACACACGTGCTCATTAATATTATATATGTATACATGATTTCTCGTAGTGGCACCTTCATTCATCGAGGAATTAAACACCATGGTAGACGCCAGTATCGGCGAGTCGGTTCGGTTTAGCTGTGCTGCTACAGCATATCCGACCCCAAGCGTCATATGGTACAACAAGGGGAAGCCAATCACCGACTTCTCCAATTATTTAGAAACGAGCCAAACTTTGATAATTTTATATGCTCTGCCAGAGGACAGCGGGCAGTATTCGTGCCACGTGACAAATGGCCATGGTGACATTTGGCGCAATTATAGCCTCAGCGTTGGGAAAAACGCAGGTAAGTGTACGTGTGCACGTTATGTGGAAGAACTTAATTATCGCATATGATGTGAGCAGAAACGATGAAAATCCCAATCTCTGTTCACGCGATATCACGTGAGACAAGAACGGGCGCGTGATCAACACAAATGAACATTGATCTCATCTGAATGTAGTCAGGCGTAAGTCTTTGCTGGGGATGGGTGATTATGAATGAATTGCTGTCGAGAATAGTGTCGGTCATGTCTGAGGTTTAAGTTCAAGCCCTCGGGTGAATGAGTTTGCTTGTGGCTCAAATTTAAGGTCGATTTCACCACGCACCTGAAGATAATAAATAAAAAAAAGACAAATTTTCCAATTACAGTATCTGACATCAACAGTTTCGCTGAATACAGCAGTGATGAAGAGAGCATTCTGGCAAACTACGAGCCTGAACCCAGAAATAACAGTATGGAGACACCACCATACTTCACATCACCACAGAAGATGTCCAGAACGTCACTGACCAAGACTATAGGCGGCTACGTCCGATTACGGTGTCCTTCTGGCGGTCATCCAGAACCAGAAATAAAATGGTCCAAAAATGGTCATGTTCTTGATAGTGAGAACCTGGGTTACAAGGTTAGTGTCGAGACAAAGCAACGTTCGGCATCTAATATTTTTTTGGATTGCTTAGTGTGGTGGGATATTATATCACACAAGCTTTCTGCAATCAAGTGGTTGCACAACGAATATTTCGAACATTAAATATTTTCGTGTTTCTTGTACTGTCACGTTAGAACCGTCGTTCATGAAACCCGCCCTCTCAGGTGTAATACTAGCTTTACCATATGTCTCTAACTTGAACGATGTCAGAGTGTTAACAGTCTGACTCCCTCCCCAAGTACGACGCTAAGGGTAATAATCCCGGTCAATTATTGTCAATTCGGTTGTTGCAGTACAATGATTGATTGGCCCTATCTATTTCCATATGCATATTTATCAAGAACAGAACTAAAGGCAGTATCAGAGTATCACAGTTGCATTCAAACACCATACTTGTGCTGATGTTGCACGGGAACCACGTGTTGAAATTGAAACATGGAACCAGACTATAGTGGCCAATCCCCCAAAAAGCGCGCCAAGAAGAGAATTTTCGTCTGACACTGAGTTAGTCACTTACACACTTCAACCTTTGTCATCAATATGCAATTATTGCTATTAAACTAAAGCGTATAATAAAATAGTTCTGGTCGATGAAATAATTAACTACATATATTGTACTCACGGATTTTCATTGCTCATGTGCAGTTTGTTCATTACATCATCAAACATTTTTTTCCCGATTCCAGTGTATGAAACACTAAAATCAAAATGTGAAATCCAACTGTGATTAATTTTCTGAATTACAACTCTGCCAACTTTATCCAATTATTATTAACTGGTATCGTTAACCATCCACAGGTCAGGCACAAGAAGTGGACGTTAATACTGGTGGACTTACTGGAGTTGGATAGCGGCGAATACACCTGTATCGTTTCGAACCCACATGGGTCCATCAATGCAAGCTACCGTCTGGACGTCGTGGGTAGGTAACTTAAGAAGTCTTGTGTTGTGTTCAGAATTGAATAATCTTACTGAATTGGAAACCCCTCGCCTCGCCACGCTAAATAGGGAATCTTCCCTTATAAACCGCCACAGAAGAGACAGTTTATGAAATGATCTATGTCATAGCGTACTACGTATCATATAGTTTCTAAGATTTCGCCATTCACGCCTATAAACATTTCAAATGGCACAGGAACCTGAAGGCGGGATAAATTTTAGGGTACCAAATCAACATAATGTGCCAGTCCATTGTAGTTTTATTATTCGTGGGTCGTGGTTTATGCCCAAAATAATGCGTCACGTGTTCGTGTCGTAACGAATGATGTAATGATGTAATAAAAATGTATATATCTTTTATTCACAGCACGGAATGCCGACCCCCCAGTTTTGCGAGAAGGCATGCCGAAGAACAGTAGCGCCCTCATTGGGTCATCTGTGGTGCTTAAATGTGAAGTGGTTGGCGAAGAAGTGTACCCGAAACTACGATGGGTGAAACATGTGAATAGTGACGTCAATATCGGAGACTATTCATTCAAAGCTGTTGAGGTATTAGACGTCTTCGTCTGGTTAATATGTCATGACCTGAGTGTCCTTTTTGATATGGTCCTCATTTGAGAGTGTCAGACGGATTCATATAAAATATAAAATATACCGTATAAACCCGTATAAAATATACTTCCCCCATTCTCGTTCGAGTGCCACGGAGGGAGTGTCACCTCAAATGCCTGATATATTCTAAACAAGATTTTTTTCTTGACGTGGACATGAATCAAATATGTCCCGGATGTTTACGTTATTTCATTGCGCTGTCGAGATTGGCCACATTTTGTTCGAGTTAAATAACGTCGGGACTTGATAACCATATGATAAATTGTTATGAATATATTAATGTGCATCTCTTTCAGTACGAGTGGCTGAATCAACCAAGGACTTGTATTGAAATAATTGCTTACTTATTTGACGAAATCCCCCCGTTTGTGTGCCTCAATAAGGTATGAGACTGAAGTTCTTAGCGGAACTTACGACCACTACTATATTACACGTCATAGCGCTCTATCGAATTGATGCGTTCACTTTGAGCACTGGTGGTGCTTCTCTGCATGGTAGAATATATAGAGAAATTTCTTTACGTATTTCCTTGCAATTAATATACCTAAATCTATTTCGTTGCAGACCGACATCAACTCCACTTGGGATATCAATCCAAATTATCTCGTCTTACCAAATGTTACCGTTGAGGACGCTGGTAAATACACGTGTTTGGCTGGTAACTCGTATGGAATAACATACTCAAGTGCATGGCTTAGTGTCATAATCCCGAGTACAGAGGGTGAGGCTAAAAATTGACTTATAATTGTTTTGTTTCACGTGGTCCATAAAAAGATCAACATTTTTATTCTTGTTTGAACACTCCAACAGGCGCTGCAAAAGGCAAGAACTAATTGATATCTCTGGTGAAGTACTAGTAAATAGCTAAAACATTAGTAAACGGCACACCCCTGTCGACAAAACGCCTCAGTGACGTCAAAAATCAGTGGGTGTAATCAATAGACAACTTTATTTGGTTGTGAAGTCGTTCATACCTTAAAATCTGAGGGCGTCTCTTACACCCACCTACGCCACAGAAGCACTTGCTAGCGGGCGCTATTTGTTTGAGCAGTGTGTTGCATTCAGATTCGTTGGATGATATGGTGGTTGCCTTGTCCCGGGTCGCAAAGCAACGAGCATGTTTTTGTTGAACCAATTGAAGTCCGAATTCAACGCAAAAATAAAACATTTGTTCTTCGTATTAATTTAATTTTTACGCAATTAGTCCCCCGAAAATAAATCGAATTCACCGAAATTAGACCGCCTATCAATTAGGAAAGTTATAGTTGGCATGAGTTTTTATGAAACGCGGATATCGGTACTTGATTGAATAATTCAACTATTTTTTCCTAAAATATTTTCTAATTACAATTGTTTGCATCTTGCAGTTTTGCAATTTATGTTTATTCCATGCGACGAGTTTCATTCTTGTGTTTTGGTGTCACTATTTCGAAGTTTTATTTAATATCAAAATCAGAAAGCAGAAAGATATAGCCCCAACAAAATGTTATTTGCTTCAAAGTTTTCATATTTTCAGCTGTTTCGCATTCTTATAGGTTATACTTTTGTTATAGTTCCAGAATCTCACACTGAATTAACGATAGACTCTGCAACGCCGTCCACACCCGCCACTATAGAAATGATATTTGGTCACCGCACACCAGAAGTATTAGAAGAAAAAAAAACGATATTTCAGTACATTGTGATCGGTGCTTGTATCGGATTTGTTGTCACGTTAATGCTGATCATCATTGTAATTTGCTGCCTGTGTCGGCGTGGAAGAAACCGACGCAGACACGCACATCAAAATGGTGATGCGAAGAAAAAGAACAAGAATGCTAAACATGTGAAAGTCGAGAAGAAAAATGAAAAAGTGAACGATCTTGAAATGGCATATCAGAGCGTGAACACGGAGGACAAAAAGGACGATACCAGTCTTCAAAACGAGACGTGTTTAAATGGCGTAAGCGCAAAACATGACACTTGCAATGGGAAAAATGAACAACATAGGGGGTCTGTAGAAACCCCTGATGAGGAGGAGGCACTACGCAGCGATGAAAAATCAACGACAGATGAGGACGATAGTGACAGTGATTCAGAGGAGAGTGATAACGTTTCGGAAAATGCGGAGTCGGGGAAAAACGATCGCAGTGGCTGAAAACCTCAAACTTTGTGACAAATTTCAATTTGAAACCCAGCCTTAGGAGTTGTGGCGGAGTTCAAGTTCACTGGGTGCAGTGATAACAAACCGGAGACACGCAGACAAATACAAAACAACACGGTATCCATCACTACGGCACGTACTCAATGATAGCATATACAATGACTGAATATACACATATATCTACACTTTCTCGTTTTTATTTAGTTCAACCCAACGATAGTCTGTTGATAAGTGTCACCTATCAACTTCCGCTTCCGGTACGTGCTCCACTCAGCGCTCGTCGCCATTGTTGATGGGAACAGCACGTGTTCACTAGTTGGCTCCGTGGACTTGGGTGATTTGAAGGCAGCGTATCAATAACTGTATTTATTCAAACGCTGTTTAGAGAGTTTGTATATTTAACTCTCGAACGCCTTCAAAGGAGATTGCTTTTGGCGGCATGCCTTTTGTTACATACACATTCAGTATTGTAAACCAAATAGGCATTTTTTTCAAAGAAATAAATTAAATATATTTTAGTAAAATATTACTATTTAATCATTATTTAAAGGGCTATGGTCGTTAAGCAACCCGTGTTCGAATTTCATGTATACAAACAATGTATTTTACACGCGTTTTATATGTTGCTATTGGTCCGATATCGAACAAAACACGCGCGACGACCACCGCACTTATGCGATACATTGCAATAATAGGCACACGCCAGCAACGGTCAGGTTTCATTACTGCCCCGTCTGACAATATCGCTCAACATGAGATGACAATGTAAAAGTCCCGTAAAAGTACTCGTAGGTCAGTGACTCAATGGTAACACGACATGAAATGTACAAATTTTACTAGTATTGGCTTGTGTCTTCCGCTAACAGGTAAGTCATTCCTCCAGTAAATAAACGTTGGTTTGACGCATTAATGAACTCTAACGACAATATAAACATTATTATATAAACAAAATTCAATTCGACCAGTGACATATATCACCATAATGAAACCATGTATTCTGACGCAAAAAATAAAATAATCCCCAAACGCCACAAAAACCATGAGAAAAACAAACATTTACAATCTCCGATAGAGACTAAAATCCAAAGTAGCATATATGTTGCCACGATATTGCAATTCAAATGTACAGGATATCGTAGGAAATGGTGAATTGTCTTACTCTTATTCGTACCCCTCGTGACAAAACGCGTACATACATGACGTAAATCGGTTAACGTTGATACTGATTTGTAGTCATTCGCCAAAAAACAAAACAAAACACCTGTTTCGTCTCTAGAGGGCGCAATTTAAAGGTGAGAGGAAATCTCCCAGGGCAGGTTTTGATTATAATACATATATGAAGATACACTATGCTCGACAGTTGAAACATTGAAACAATTGTTAAGAAAGAAACGTTTTTGAAAATGGAGAGTTAAGAAGCAATGCATAGTAAGAAACTATTTGATCAGTGTCAGAGTAGAGGGCAGTGTCCAAGGAATATTCAATTACTATTTTCCCACGAGATTGCTAATCATACTAAATAGGTATTATGATTTGTACTATTTATTCATTTATTGTTATACCGGAATAACGAAACTTTAAATTTGTGAGTATAATTTTAGTGAAAACTAACCAACATTTAAATTGCAGTACTATTCCAATCTGTTTGTACCATTGTTGTTGAAACGGCTTCATTAGAAACACGGTGGCATTGTTTATCATTGTTTTGATTATGGGGTACTTGTGTCTATGTGCATTAAAATAGTCCCTGTTCAAGGTTTACATTGGCGTATTTGTGAAGTTTAATTGTGGTCTGGGCGGCAATGGCCAGATTGATCACGTGACTATGAATTAACATGCCGTGACGATCATTGACATGCAATTGTTATGACCAGCATCCTTACAAACCCACTACGCTGCTTTGGAAAAGTCAACAATACAGTGGGTTTTTTTTGTTTTGGGTTTTTGTTGTTGATTGAATGTTAACGTGCCACCTTGGAACGATTTCTAGATTTTATTACTAGAACATTATTTAGAACGAAATTACTCGTGAATTTTATTGATTTGTTTATACGGCGTGTGATCCAATTCTGAAGAATAAAAGAAACGGCACAGAGACTTTTCATTGCAAGGATTCATTTTTGTTTTCATTAGTAGTTAACTAGATAATAATGTGGAAATCCTGATTTTACTGAGCGAAAGGTTTTATCAAATAAACGACCAACTTTGAACAAACTATGCATTTTAAACGCGTTGTATACGTCGCTGTGAGTCCCATATCGATCAGGACGCGGCGTAACGACCACCGCCCCAGAGGCTCGAGCATGCGCAGTTCCAAACATGCGCAGTTTCAAACATTTACGCATGCTCGGGCCTCTGCTTCAAAATATCCGCGTAGATGGGTTGATTCATATTGCTCTGGTGTTTCGATTTTCACAGGATTTAACCCGTTTTAGTTCGAATAAAGGAAATGTAAGTCGATCGATAGTTTCTACCGATATCATGCCTGAGTTGTGTGAAGCGGATTACCCCAGACCATTCGTCCCGGTGTTATCGCTATCGAGAGCGATAACACCGGGACGAATGGTCTGGGGTAGAAGCGGATCGAAATATAATTTGGAAAATCGTGTTATTTTCGGGAAGTTTCGATGTCATGGTGTCAACGCTTTCCTACCTTGTGTTATTATATGAGTAGTAGGGGAATGTACCGGCGACTGATTAACTATGCCGATCCCACTTTAGGTCATTTTTTATTAGCCAAGAAACGTTCCGGGCGCCTGTGATTTAAAGAGCAAATATAAAATTGGGGTGGCTGTTGCGCCGCGTCGTGTTCGATGTGGGATTCATAGCGACGTAAACACGCGTTTAAAATACACTGTTTACATGATGAACTGCGAACGTGAGCTGCGCGAAGACCACCGCCCCTTCAAACTTGTTTCCACGAAACGCCGACTTGCGATTTCCTAGTTGCGTTAATTCCTATTTAGACGGTCATTTTGGAATGAAATTCAGATACTCCAAGTTGTTGTTTTTCTTTGCACATTAAAACAGCCAACCACGTGCACAAATTATAATTTGGCAACATTTCTGAAAAATTATTCCTAAAAGTGTGTTAGTCGTGAATATTTTTAAAATGATGCTCATTTTAATAGAGAAGTTCACATTTCAGAAACTTTGATACGAAATTGTCCCTACTGCCATTATTTTTGTTAATAATGAGTATTGACTACTAGAGTAGCCAATGTAAATGGATGGCAACACGTAATTCAGATTATAGCACCATTTAGATACAAGTGATGTAATCAGGAAGATGTGGAACCCGGATGTGAGGCGAAATCAGCGTTAAAAATTAGTAAAACGTTGAGATTTATGTACTTGGGTGAAAGGTCGGTACAAAGGTCAACTTGACGTAAGTTACGGCCTTGGTACCCATGGTATGTTAGGAATTCGGACGTTTACAGAGACACAACAAGATGGACGAAACATCGGACGCATCGGGTGCCGAGAAAAGGCGACTTGTGGAAGAAACGGCAGAAGAGGGCGGGAAAGAGTTCGATGCAGAACCTCAATCAGGTATTGTAGTAGGTATTGTGGTTCGTCTAGTAGGACGAAACTACATTCACGCAATGTTACCCTGAACTATACACGTAATTCATGTATGCTGACGTATGCCTCTCATTGTGCAATCGTCGACTCAATACCTACATGGTTCAATTTACATCAACAGCATACATCTACACACACACAAATCACTCAATTTTACGGTTAAACATATTTCACGAAAATGTATTGATGATATTTCTGTTGAAGTTTTACAGCAGCGAGAAATCGCATGACGTTATTACATTACGTCAATTAAATAAAAACTCATATCAGTTGAAATTTAAATTATATCTTTCGCCGTCCCTCTCTGACTATGTAATCTTTTTCAGGTCATCCAGTGCGGCATCAATTAGTAACATATTCAAATTAAAAACATGTGTTATCACTTCTAAAAATAGAACTACCCAGTAATGTTGACCGGGTTACTGACACATAATACTCGCTTTGCTGAGGCAATATATATATATAAACAATGTCTCGTCCACAAAGCTGCGGGTCATAGTTCCAGGTTTGCCGATAATGTCGGTTGTCGAACCACAGTCTTAGGTGTTCGATCGCTTTGTATTTGATAGTTGCTTTTTGTATGACTGACATTTCTGTCCGTACCTTGCTATTGTCGTATCTCATTTCTTTGTAAGCCTATGCAGAAAACATGACAAGTATGACCTTGTTCTGAACCCGCGAGACAATATTTACAAAAGTGAGAGAACACTGATTCGTGCAAAATGCTTGGTGCTATTGAGTCAATGCGAAGTGTGCCTGCCCTAAACACCCAACAGTCAGACCAATAAGAGAGCAGCTTGTTTGTCGACATATCCCCCCCCCCCCCACACACACACACACTTACATGCATTTCCATTCAATGTATGATCTGTTTCAAACCTCTCACCGACCAGGTCTTAGGGATGTGGGTTAAGCGCGGTTCATGAAAAATATTATCCAACCATTACCCCCATGATCCAACAGAACCCTGAAAAGCAAAAGTGGGCGTGGTTCCTAAATTATGGTGGTCATTTTCGTAACTCGATGTTTTCGTAGCTCGATGTCCGTAACTCGAACAATTCAGTAAAATGAAGTAAAGTTGCCTTGAATGATTATGTTTCATCAGTGTTTCAGTTGGTAATTAGACACCACGACGTTTCAGTGCAAGTTCAGCCTGAGTTCTCCAATACTCCAATATTTCAGAATTCTTGCCAAAACAACTGATATAATAATTTTTCATGTTGATCACAATTCTAAGTGAGATGTGTTCTGCATATAATACAAAGTGAATATGCAAATTTAAACGATGTTATACAAAATGGGGATGTTGACTTTAGTGTAGACTCTGGGAGGCTACAGATAGTATAGACCTCATACTAGTCTTAGTATATACAGACAAACTTGAATTACTATAAACACGCAACACACGAGATTCAAATAACACACACAACAACTGTACTATTAAATAAATAATAAATAAATATAGCTGATTAACCTTTAGTTGAGAGGTCACGGCGTGTCGAACCTAGTTTAAGTCTGTTAACTATTAATCGTGTAACATAACAATTTCTTTCTATTGTTTTGTTCAGAAAAAAGAGAAGAAGATAATAGAATGCAAAACGTGGAAGCAGACGACGGCTCTATGCCTACACCTCTGTCCAAGTCCGTAAACGACGGCGCAGAACAACCAGATGCGCCGACCCAAAGCGTTGAAGTTCTCGGTGGAAAGGAATCCCCACCAATCACTGTTCTCGATACGGAACAATCAGACGACAATTCTCGAGCTATCACCACAGATGAAGGAAACGTTTCTAACAATGCACCCCCGGATACCACAACAGACACTGTAGGTGACGTCAGTACTAACACAGAGGACGATACAACGGAGAACGACGAGATTGACTCAGGGGGCGGTATAGCCGACGCTGCCAAGTCTTTCTTCCACTCACTGTTACCAGAGAATGAAACAGTGTTGACCAAAGAATCGTTACGTAACGCTATATCAGGCGCCGCGATGTCTGCAAGTAAATTGAGGGAAATCAGGATTATGGAGAAACTAATCGATAAAGGTATACATTATCCTTGGAATATATAGGGCGATAAGTATAATTATCATACACGTAGACACGTTATCGCCTATGTGTGACGTCACACTGTGGTAAAATTAATTTCATAAATTATGATATGAGATATGGTACCGGACTACTTTCAGAGTTTACACGGTCTGGTTTGCAGCTATGTAAAACTGTTTTGAAACATGCACAAAATGTGGGCCACATAAAATAAAATATATATGTACTGGGTAAGAAACTATTGATATTTTTACAATTTTGTATCGTTTTGTACATTTTTGTACGCCGACGGCGTGTGCCGCCATTCTTACCTATGTATGTTACTTGGTATGATTCGTTCGTATAATTCTCATAGGATTTCACCAACAGAAATAATGACAATTTTAAATTTGACATAACCAAAAGTGCTTAATAGGTTTTATTAGAAATAATCATTATTTTATTAAACTTTAGTCAGCTAAATCATTTGCATACGACTCGTTACACTTTTGAGACAAATAGACATACAGTACACAGTCGGTGCTGATCTTAGCTCACAGAACTTAATTTGAAATATTTGCTCGATGTGTTATAATACCTTGATTAATGCGTCCAGTTAAAATGCATAACTCTATGGCAGCACATTTCCGTTGAATTGTGTTAAATATTAAGAAATCTCTGTACCTCTGATAGTTGATGTAACTCTTATTGTGTTATTATTGTTACTAGGTGAGGAGCTGAGTGAAGATGCATTCATTGGCAAGGCGGTTGACCTAGCTGAAGGAATACTTCCAAAAGAGCTGTCAAATTTGTCTGATATCGGTGATTTCGATACAAATATTGACCCAGAGGAGTATGAGAAAGCCACGGCGATACAGAAGGTAAATTTATACAGATTGTTCAATTATTAGCTCCCTCTGTCATTTCTTGTAACTATTATTTTACTTTTTCTTTTGACATAATACCATATGTATTAAACTATACAAACTATACACATTATTCAATGTTTAGTGCCCTCTGTCGTTCGTTGTAACTAGTTTTTTTACTTTTGTTTTTATAGTTTCACAAGTAGTAACCTTTTGACAACACGATAAAGCAATCTCACTTAACCACTTAAACTATTTTTTTTTCTGTCCCATAGGTTCTCAAATATCCTGGTTATTCAATGAAATTAGCCGCTAGTTACGTCATCGACACCGTATCAAACAAAGGCTTGTCATGGCTGCGTAACATGGTCCCCACTGCACAGATCCAAACCTTACTGTTAATCTTCCTGTACAGTGTGTGTACATTAGATACCATTTTATTTGTTGTTCCCATATTTTTACAGTACCTCTCATTCTTTTCTCTAATAGTCTGCACGCTTCAGATGTTTCAGGGTAAAAGGAAACAAATTAATTTGAAATCGTGGTCGCAGATGCTAAGCGACCATTATAGAGCACTAGACAAGGACCAGACCGAGTCGTATTTTGATTGGACTACGCTCAAGCCTTATTTCAGTTTTCTGGCCGCCTTGTTGTCATTTGTTTTCAGTTTTTCCCTGGTGGATACCGACTGGCTACCGTATTCTGAGTTCACTATTATATCACTGTTCCTCACAATGTCGTCCTATATCGGCTTAGGCGACTCCGAAGACCATATCACGTTAGTGTCGCTCTGTGTACAGGTCGTCACCGCAGTTCAAAGCTCCGTTGTACAGAGCTCGTCACAAGGCGTTATGTTGAGCATTGCGAATAATCTGAACAACGGATACACCATCAGCTTGATGGAGTCGCTTCACGTCCATCTAACCGTTCTGACCGCTCTCCATCTCATACCTCCCGCTCTGTTTATCAACGTACTACTGCGCAAGTCGTGGCGTGACGGGTTACAGATTTTGATACCTCATTTAATATGCGTGATGTGGCTCCAGATAGCAGTCACGTGTTACTCGCAGTCGTCCATATATGGGTTAATGAGAGGTTTGTTTGGTTGGTGGGCCATGGTTTTCATTGCTCCTATAATGGTGCTTATTACGATTGTTTGGTTAGCTATTTGGGTTATAAAAGTTGTTTTCATCACAGGATCAGGTCTGAAAATTTTAATCTCATTAATACTTCTTGGAGTAGTCTTACTTTTACCTATATATCTCAGTAAAGGTCTGCCATTCAAACTGAGCAAGAAAGCTGTCACCTCGGCGTTAGTTGTAGCCGGGATATTGTCACTTTTCCCTGCTGTTTACGTTGGAATAACTCAATTCAAATCAGGCGCGTCCAAGATGTCTTGGCAACAGTACTATAATCTTTGCGGACCTGTCACAGGCAAGAGTACTGTGGCAAACACACAAATCGTCTGTGATCATTTAACCGGCCAGTGGGTCACGTGGCAGGGCAACGTCACTGGCGTTAAAATATCAGCCGTAGACAACAAAGCAGAGGCCGCCCTCAACGTGTTCCCCGCCACACTTTCTAATTGGCTAAGCTGCGTCTATGGCGACCCGTACCCAGAATGCAACACAACAGAAAACGCTACCGAAAATGGCACGAATAAATTATGTGAAATCAAACAAATTTCCGGTCGTGATTGTCACATGTCTAAGTACGACACGTTGACTTTTCAAATAAGTGCCAAAATGAAATCGACTGATGGTAAATCGAGCGTAATTAATATCGTGGCCAGTCATTCCTTCCGACACACGGCTTTATCGCTACAGATCGGTAATCGCATAGAGTTCACCGGTACGCTGACGACTAATTTAGGAGCTCCGGGGTTGACCTTGACTCTTTACTCACTTCAGTGTCTAACGTGTACATCTATACAAGCGGATCTAATCACCCAGCAACAAACCATATCCGAACAGCTAATGGAATCTCTGTTTTTCGCTTTGAATTTCTTCATCCCGCCATTCTTTTCCACGTCAGAGTAAAATTAAAGTGACACAGATGTCACGCGGCACGTGCGTTCGAAATTCACTTAAACAAACAATATAATTTACATGCGTTGTATTCTCGGGCGGATATCCGGGCATTTTCAGCGCCAGGCAACCATCACGGTGAAAACAAACTTGAAAGGTCAAAAACGCTCAGAAACTGTACTTTGGAATAGTTGTTGGGACTTTTCAAAACTGTGTACCAACTAGATTATCCCTGCATGTGCAACATATATATATTTGGTTTTTCAGGATTACTTCAATGTTGGGTTTGTGCGGTTTCCTCGACTTTATCTGTTTTCACCGGCTGTTGCATGCGGTGTTCCACAGCAGTTCGCGCAGAGCCCATAGAAATACGCGGTAAAGTGGTGCGCGTCTTAGCAACATAGAACATCATTCTGTGACGTAGCACCGCCCCCGAGAATAGGTCGTATGGTGACCATATCGAACATGACACGTCACGACGACTGTTCCACATTAAATGATATGCAGATCAACAAATGATTCATATGTTATGCAATCCCGCCATGCAACGTATTGGTGCAACAACCTGCAACATGTCTCTATTTCAATGAATAACATGATAACACACATATATGCTTTAATTGACCAAGGTATTCTGAGTTCTAAGTGCCTATCCACGATCTCAATGCTACACAAGCTCTTCATTTATTTTAGCTATGTAATTGATTCGTAAATGGTAATTTCACAGTTGTCCAGACAAATCAATTTTACACTAGTTTTTCTCTATGAACGTTAAAGTCGTTCGCGGGCATTCGACCTATTAAATAAGGGCGAAACAAATTACCACGTTCTTCTTCCGAGTGTTACATAATTGTTGATATAGACATGATTCATTGAGTGAGAGAAAAGCTTTCTGGAAACATGCAAAAATGTAATTTTTGGAACTATTTCCATTCAATGACATATTAATGTATTATTTCACGAAAAATAAATAGTACTTCAGCGTTTGCCAATAATTCGGGACAACCTTCTTATAATTACGTATAGTGTTTTCACACCATGTACCCCAACGGCGAATAATTGTTGCCATAGCAACCAACATTATATCGCTGAAAATATCGTCATTTGACACATTTTAAGGTGAAAAGTAGTTCGGTTATTATATATGGTAAAAGTCAAAGAAATCTGGCGATAGATTGTAATGGTAGTCAACAGCCTTGAGATGACGGTAGTGTTTTCGAGCTCCTTAGTTGTAACTCTTGTCAACTGACGATCGACCATTCACGAGAAAGCATCTTTTCACCCGATTTGAATAAAATATGGTTGTACAGGCTTTAGCTGTAACGTTTCACTTTTTATGTTTTTGTAAGTTTTTTAATTTGTTATTCCGCGAAAACACGACATTCAGTACGAGCGGATGACATCAACGGGTTAACACGTGATTATACTCTCGCACAATACATCTTACGTTATACATTGCCTTTTCCATCTAAACTAGTTTTTGACGAAATGAGACTTAATAGAATTCAGAAGTATGGAACCCTTACGATCTAACTTTGTTTTATTACATTTTATTTTAACACATATTCAAGTAGAGTATATGTGATAGAACATGATATACTTTAGCTAGAACAGAAATTGAATCGTTTTATTTTGGTTTTCATCTATACACATTTCACGTAAGGAAAATGGTTATTTATTAAAGGGCGCTGGTCATCGCGCTGCGCATGTGCGACATTTGTGTTGATAAACATTGATTTTCCCACAATGCAATACAAGTAAGAGGTTTGACCTGAGCGCGACTTGCACTAATTAACGCCGGAGACTCCTTCGATACCTTCCAATCACCTAAAAATTACCAATTGAAGCATGGTGACGTCTCAGTTTGTACTCGTTGATTTGCGCAACAGTCAAAGTAGTCATCATTGTTTATAAGAGACCCATATATCACGCACATGCGTGGCGCGACGACAACCACCCTTTAACTTAAAATTGAAATCACGTAAAATAATTTCGCATACGCATACACTATACAAACACACATAAATATATGTATATAGCATCTCCTGAAAATATTTACCACCGTGAAAAAATAAATAGATCTTTGTGATTGAAACTGTGCGACATACAAATAGTCTTTACTTTGAGATGTGCACAGCGCCATTTACGGGGGGGGGGTGTATTGACTGAGTCAGATCATACAGTCAAGTATGTTTGGAATATTACATTATATCTTTTGGATAATTTGTTATTAAGCGTTGACAAATAACATTATAGTGGTGTATAAAGCAGTGTGAGTTTTAAGTAAAGAAAGATAGTCTTTAGCTTTTCTTGAATAAGTTTTTATACCATTTAGTAGTATATGCGGTGTCATAGTCAAAACTGAGTAATACTCTCTCACATCTGTATCGATTCATTTTCAAGGCATTCAACATATGGGTCTAGAGGGGGTTCATTCTCGTGTCCAAGAGATTCAGCATATATGGGGGGGGGGCATTCTCGTTTTCAGGCCATTTAACATATGGGCTGTACTCCCTGTTCAAATGAATTCGAATTAGGGGCAAACTCCGAATATACGCTCAATCAGTTGTTTTAACTAAAAAACAATGCACTGCAACAAGTAGAGCAACATGTCTGTGACAAACGAACTAATTATGCCTGACTTCTGTAAATATTTTTTTTTAATCAGAGACTACGTATATATATATATACTCGTTGAATTTTATGAACTAAATTTCATGAATTTCGTCAACGGCTCCCATAAACGTCCATTAAACATCATATTTTATCCCATTTTGTGGCAAATGGATTGTGTAATTTGTTAAAAAAAGTGATAAATGATGACATCTTCAATAGTTATGATAGTCAAAAATTAGTTTCCGTAAAAACGCAAAAAAAAACTTTTCTTCGAATTTGGCCGCGAATAAACAGTTAAATAATTATTTAGCCATCATGACAGCTTTTACCTCAGACAACTGATAAATGTATTAGTTATGTGAGTATTTACTTACGGGATATACATACCTTCAAACTTGAAGTAAAGATAGTTTGCATTACTCTATGGAAAGTATTACGGTTTAAATCACAAGAATGTCTACTTTTTCATGCCGAAAAAAATCCGGTTGTGGAGTTGCATTTTGGATTCGTGCTCTTATCGTAAAGATGACTCCCAGGCCAGGATGGATGTTCGTGTTTTCTACCAAAACGACATTCCCCTTTTTACAGTAACGACCCATCAATATATCACTGCCAATTTTATTTACAGACTGTAACTCTACAATGAACCAGCGTCTGTATCCAAGATTTCCATCTCGTTGTCGTCGTCTGAACTGTCGGTGTCAGCGTGACAATCACACAGAGCAATTTTGTGCGCAGAACTTTTGTCATAACTGTCGATAGACTCATCTTCAAACCACTCTGCGGGCTGACTATATATGAGCCCAGACGTCGGACATTTTTCGGCGGCTAGGTTTTTTTCATTTTAGAACTCCTTCCATGATATATTATTTTAAAAACACAGAAAAAGCTTAAAATGCTATAACGTAATTGTCTGTGCATCGATCGCGATGGCATAACGGACAGTATTTATAGATTACACAATACATAATAAAGCCAGATGGTCAACAAATCAGTATGAAAATTAAATCATTTGTCTTCAGTCTGCCACTCTACATGATATGTAAATGTATGGAAGACGTGTTTACCCAGATTTTTGGGAATAAACTGAAATTACGGACCAAATGCATCACGCACAGTAAATTTGGACCAAATGTTACATAATTCGAAATTAAAAAAAAATGTTATTTCACTGTTGCTACCTTAATACCTTCGTTTAGACTGTTTTTTTATTTTAGTGATTATAGATATACTATTTCTGACTTGAACAGATTCTAATTTCAGCGCCAAACAGATTGAACACAAAACACTTGTCCAGTTTATAAAGGTGTTTTCATTATGAAATATAATGCCCTGTAACTACACGATTCACAAACTACTGCGTTCGAGTGAATTCATCGGCGAGGGCGCAAAACTTATCGCCAACCATGTCAGGTTGATTCCTTGAAAATTATCAAAGTTGTTAATTGTTGGTAACAATGCGCGTGCCTGACCGTATATGGTATCGACACAACTTCTCCAAAATTGATGCCATTTTATTTTATTTGTTGTGATGGTATCACACAATTCTTGTTTCTAGATAGATTAGTCTGGAACCGCAAAGAAGTATGGTCTGCTAAAGTAGAATACATTTTATATACGTACATTTGCATTTCATTTTAATTGATGGCCATTTGATGTTTTAAAATGTTTCAAAATTGCATTCGTTTGCAATTGTGTCTCCCGTAAGTTGACCTATGACATCTGCGTGCCTCAGCAGTCAGTACGATAATAAACGACCATTTACGACATATTTATTCACTTTTGTAAACTTTTAACGATTGTTCTCGATAATATATCAAGATAGGTCACATTTCCATGTAAATTTGCCAACTTTGCAATCACTTTTCACAACTTTGTAAGCAGTTTGTTTATCATATTACGCTTTGATAGTGGTATAATCTGCTAATATAAGGGGCTTTTTCAACACATTGACTCATTCTTTCTCTATTTTTAACGGTGGGGTCGATATAACAATGACTTAGGTCAAATATATTAGGAAACCCACCAACTTTTCAAATGATTTTCATATCCTTTTAGGCTGTTTTAGAAAATATTCAAACGGCCTTTTATGAGATATTCATTCACTTTCATTCACTTTCGCGAACTTCAACAACTGGACTCGATAATGTAATAGAATAGGTAACATTTCCATGTAAATCTGCCAACTTTGCACAAACTTTTCACAACTTTGTAAGCACTTTGTTAATCAATTTGCGCTTGGGTAGTGGTACAATGTGCCAACATAAATAGCTGTTTTAGACTTTTACATAATTTTGTTCTAAATTTAACTGCGGGGTTCTACATGAAATGACTTAGGGGGAATATACACGCAAATCCACCAACTTTTCAATCCCTTTTAAAATTTTTAGTATGTGTTTGTTCATTTTACGGCCCGCTCATATGACAGTCTGCTAACATGGGAGGTCTCAAATGGATTTTAGTCATTTTTCATACTTTGTAACTGCATTGTTCGATATAACAAAAACTTAGGCCAAACAATCAAACAAATCTAGCAACTTTGGAATCGCTTTGGAGAACTTTGCACGCTGTTTTAACAGCTTGGACCAAATAGGTGTAGACTGCAAAAACTCAAAAAAGTGTCACCCGCTGGCTTTCTCATGTTGTCTCCCATGCAAGTACTAACCACGACCGATGGCACTTTACTTCCATTTCGGTCGATCAATTGACCACTCATCTATCAGGGTCATTTAAAAACTATCGTGATTGGCGGCCATTTAATATATTGAAATGTTTAAAAATTCTACATCCTTCGAGGGCCACTACGATATTCAAACGGCCTTTTATGACACATTCATTCACTTTCGCGAACTTTTAACAACTGGACTCGATAATGTAACAAAATAGGTAACATTTCCATGTAAATCTGTCAACAATGCACAAGCTTTTCACAACTTTGTAAGCACTTTGTTAATCACTTTGCGCTTGGGTAGTGGTACAATGTGCCAACATAAATAGCTGTTTTAGACTTTTACATAATTTTCTTCTCAATTTAACTGTGGGGTTCTACATGAAATGACTTAAGGGGGAATATACACGCAAATCCACCAACTTTTCAATCGCTTTTAACTTTTTAGGATGTATTTGTACATTTTACGGCCGGCTCATATGACAGTCTGCTAACATGGGAGGTTTCAAATGGATTTTAGTCATTTTTCATATTTTATAACTGCAGGGTCCGATATAACAACAACTTAGGTCAAATAAACAAACAAATCTAGCAATTTTGGAATCGCTTTAGAGAACTTTGCACGCTGTTTTAACTGCTTGGACCAAATAGGTGCAGACTGCAAAAAACTCAAAAAAGTTTCCCCCACTGGTTTACTCAGGTTGTCTTCCATGTAAGTACTAACCACGAACGATTGAACTTTACTTCCATTATCTGTCAATCACCTGACCACTCATCTATCAGGGTCATTTAAAATTATCGTAATTGCCGGCCATTTATTGTATGGAAATGTTTAAAAATTCTACATCCTTCGAGAGCCACTGCGATATTCAAACGGCCTATTATGACATATTCATTCACTTTCGCGAACTTTTAACAACTGGACTCGATAATGTAACAGAATAGGTAACATTTCTATGTAAATCTGCCAACTTTGCACAAACTTTTCACAACTTTGTAAGCACTTTGTTAATCACTTTGCGTTTGGGTAGTGGTACAATGTGCCAACATAATTAACTGTTTTCAACCTTTACATAATTTTGTTCTAAATTTAACTGCAGGGTTCTATATGAAATGACTTAGGGAGAATATACACTCAAATCCACCAACTTTTCAATCGCTTTTAACATTTTTAGTATGTGTTTGTTCATTTTACGGCCGGCTCATATGACAGTCTGCTAACATGGGAGGTTTCAAATGGATTTCACTCATTTTTCATACTTTATAACTGCATGGATCGATATAAAACAACTTATGTCAAATAAACAAACAAATCTAACAACTTTGGAATCGCTTTGGAGAACCTTGCACGCTGTTTTAAGAGCTTGAACCAAATAGGTGCAGACTGCAAAAACTCAAAATAGTGTCACCCGCTGGTTTTCTCAGGTTGTCTCCCATGCAAGTACTAACCACGGCGGATTGAACTTTACTTCCATTACTGGTTGATCACCTGACCACTCATCTATCAGGGTCATTTAAAATCTATCGTGATTGGCGGCCATTTAATGTATCGAAATCTTAAAAAATTCTACATCCTTCGAGGGCAACTGCG
Source organism: Saccoglossus kowalevskii (assembly GCF_978046115.1). Lineage (NCBI taxonomy): Eukaryota > Metazoa > Hemichordata > Enteropneusta > Harrimaniidae > Saccoglossus > Saccoglossus kowalevskii. The sequence goes on along the minus strand of NC_140650.1, from coordinate 8,509,107 downwards.
ATATTCAAACGGCCTTTCATGACATATTTATTCACTTTCGCGAACTTTTAACAACTGGACTCGATAATGTAACAAAATAGGTAACATTTCTATGTAAATCTGTCAACTTTGCACAAGGTTTTCACGACTTGGTAAGCACTTTGTTAATCACTTTGCGCTTGGGTAGTGGTACAATGTGCCAACATAAATAGCTGTTTTAGACTTTTACATAATTTTCTTCTCAATTTAACTGTGGGGTTCTACATGAAATGACTTAAGGGGGAATATACACGCAAATCCACCAACTTTTCAATCGCTTTTAACTTTTTAGGATGTATTTGTACATTTTACGGCCGGCTCATATGACAGTCTGCTAACATGGGAGGTTTCAAATGGATTTTAGTCATTTTTCATATTTTATAACTGCAGGGTCCGATATAACAACAACTTAGGTCAAATAAACAAACAAATCTAGCAATTTTGGAATCGCTTTAGAGAACTTTGCACGCTGTTTTAACTGCTTGGACCAAATAGGTGCAGACTGCAAAAAACTCAAAAAAGTTTCACCCGCTGGTTTACTCAGGTTGTCTCCCATGCAAGTACTAACCACGACCAATTGAACTTTACCCCCATTATCAGTCAATCACATGACCACTCATCTATCAGTGTCATTAAATATTATTGTAATTGGCGGCCATTTAATGTATGGAAATGTTTAAAAATTCTACATCCTTCGAGGGCCACTGCGATATTCAAACGGCCTATTATGACATATTCATTCACTTTCGCGAACTTTTAACAACTGGACTTGTTAATGTAACAGAATAGGTAACATTTCCATGTAAATCTGCCAACTTTGCACAAGGTTTTCACAACTTTGTAAGCACTTTGTTAATCACTTTGCGCTTGGGTAGTGGTACAATGTGCTAACATAAATAGCTGTTTTAGACTTTTACATAATTTTGTGCTCAATTTAACTGCGGGGTTCTATATGAAATGTCTTAGGGGGATTATACACGCAAATCCACCTACTTTTCAATCGCTTTTAACATTTTTAGTATGTGTTTGTTCATTTTACGGCCGGGTCATATGACAGTCTGCTAACGTGGGAGGTTTCAAATGGATTGCAGTGATTTTTCATACTTTATAACTGCATAGTTCGGTATAACAACAACTTAGGTCAAATAAACAAACAAATCTAGCAACTTTGGAATCGCTTTGGAGAACTTTGCACAATGTTTTAACAGCTTGGTGCAGACTGCAAAAAACTCAAAAAAGTTTCACCCGCTGGTTACTCAGGTTGTCTCCCATGCAAGTACTAACCACGACCGATTGAACTTTACTTCCATCATCGGTCAATCACCTGACCACTCATCTATCAGGGTCTTTTAAAAATTATCGTAATTGGCGGCCATTCAATGTATGGAAATGTTTAAAAATTCTACATCCTTCGAGGGCCACTGCGATATTCAAACGGCCTATTATGACATATTCATTCACTTTCGCGAACTTTTAACAACTGGACTTGTTAATGTAACAGAATAGGTAACATTTACATGTAAATCTGCCAACTTTGCACAAGGTTTTCACAACTTTGTAAGCACTTTGTTAATCACTTTGCGCTTGAGTAGTGGTACAGTGTGCCAACATAAATAGCTGTTTTAGACTTTTACATAATTTTGTTCTCAATTTAACTGTGGGGTTCTATATGAAATGACTTGGGGGGAATATACACGCAAATCCACCAACTTTTCAATTACTTTTAACATTTTTAGTATGTGTTTGTTCATTTTACGGCCGGGTCATATGACAGTCTGCTAACGTGGGAGGTTTCAAATGGATTTCAGTCATTTTTCATACTTTATAACTGCATAGTTAGATATAACAACAACTTAGGTCAAATAAACAAACAAATCTAGCAACTTTGGAATCGCTTTGGAGAACTTTGCACGCTGTTTTAACAGCTTGGACCAAATATGTGCAGACTCCAAAAAACTCAAAAAGTTTCAGCCGATGGTTTACTCAGGTTGTCTCCCATGCAAGTACTAACCACAACCAATTGAACTTTACTTCCATTATCGGTCAATCACCTGACCACTCATCTATGAGGGTCATTTGAAATTTATCGTAATTGGCGGCCATTCAATGAATGAAAATGTTTAAAAATTCTACATTCTTCGCGGGCCACTGCGATATTCAAACGGCCTATTATGACATATTCATTCACTTTCGCGAACTTTTAACAACTGGACTCGATAATGTAGCAGAATAGGTAGCATTTCCATGTAAATCTGTCAACTTTGCACATGCTTTTCACAACTTTGTAAGCACTTTGTTAATCAGTTTGCGCTTCGGTAGTGGTACAATGTGCCAACATATTTAACTGTTTTCAACCTTTACATAATTTTGTTCTAAATTTAACTGCAGGGTTCTATATGAAATGACTTAGGGAGAATATACACTCAAATCCACCAACTTTTCAATCGATTTTAACATTTTTAGTATGTGTTTGTTCATTTTACGGCCGGCTCATATGACAGTCTGCTAACATGGGAGGTTTCAAATGGATTTCAGTCATTTTTCATACTTTATAACTGCATGGATCGATATAAAACAACTTATGTCAAATAAACAAACAAATCTAACAACTTTGGAATCGCTTTGGAGAACTTTACACGCTGTTTTAACAGCTTGGACCAAATAGGTGCAGACTGCAAAAAACTCAAAAAAGTTTCACCCGCTGGTTTACTCAGGTTGTCTCCCATGCAAGTACGAACCACGAACGATTGAACTTTACTTCCATTATCTGTCAATCACCTGACCACTCATCTATCAGGGTCATTTAAAAATTATCGTAATTGGCGACCATTTATTGTATGGAAATGTTTAAAAATTCTACATCCTTCGAGGGCCACTGCAATATTCAAACGGCCGATTATGACATATTAATTCACTTTCGCGAACTATTAACAACTGGACTCGATAATGTAACAGAATAGGTAACATTTCCATGTAAATCTGCCAACTTTGCACAAGGTTTTCACAACTTTGTAAGCACTTTGTTAATCACTTTGCGCTTGGGTAGTGGTACAATGTGCTAACATAAATAGCTGTTTTAGACTTTTATATAATTTTGTGCTCAATTTAACTGCGGGGTTCTATATGAAATGTCTTAGGGGGATTATACACGCAAATCCACCTACTTTTCAATCGCTTTTAACATTTTTAGTATGTGTTTGTTCATTTTACGGCCGGGTCATATGACAGTCAGCTAACGTGGGAGGTTTCAAATGGATTGCAGTGATTTTTCATACTTTATAACTGCATAGTTTGGTATAACAACAACTTAGGTCAAATAAACAAACAAATCTAGCAACTTTGGAATCGCTTTGGAGAACTTTGCACGCTGTTTTAACAGCTTGGACCAAATAGGTGCAGACTACAAAAAACTCAAAACAGTTTCACCCGCTGGTTTACTCAGGGTGTCTCCCATGCAAGTACTAACCATGACCGATTGAACTTTACTTCCATTATCGGTCGATCACCTGACCACTCATCTATCAGAGTCATTTGGAAATTTCCGTAATTGGAGGCCATTTAATGTATGGAAATGTGTTTATAAATTCTACATCCTTCGAGGGCCACTACGATATTCAAACGGCCTTTCATGACATATTCATTCACTTTCGCGAACTTTTAACAACTGGACTTGATAATGTAACAGAATAGGTAACATTTCCATGTAAATCTGCCGACTTTGCACAAGCTTTTCACAACTTTGTAAGCACTTTGTTAATCAGTTTGCGCTTGGGTAGTGGTACAATGTGCCAACATAAATAGCTGTTTTAGACTTTTACATAATTTTGTTCTCAATTTAACTGCGGCGTTCTATATGAAATGACTTAGGGGGAATATACACGCAAATCCACCAACTTTTCAATCGCTTTTAACTTTTTTACGATGTATTTGTACATTTTACGGCCGGCTCATATGACAGTCTGCTAACGTGGGAGTTTTCAAATGGATTTCAGTCATTTTTCATACTTTATAACTGCATGGTTCGATATAACAACACCTTAGGTCAAATAAAGAAACAAATCTAGCAACTTTGGAATCGCTTTGGAGAACTTTGCACGCTGTTTTAACAGCTTGGACCAAATAGGTGCAGACTGCAAAAAACTCAAAAAAGTTTCACCCGCTGTTTTACTCAGGTCGTCTCCCATGCAAGTACTAACCACGACCGATTGAACTTTACTTCCATTATCAGTCAATCACCTGACCACTCATCTATCAGGGTCATTAGAAGTTATCGTAATTGGCGGCCATTTAATGTATGGAAATGTTTAAAAATTCTACATCCTTCGAGGGCCACTACGATATTCAATCGGCCTATTATGACATATTCATTCACTTTCGCGAACTTTTAACAACTGGACTCGATAATGTAACAAAATGGGTAACATTTCTGTGTAAATCTGCCAACTTTGCACAAGGTTTTCACAACTTTGTAAGCACTTTGTTAATCACTTTGCGCTTGGGTAGTGGTACAATGTGCCAACATAAATAGTTGTTTTCGACTTTTTCATAATTTTGTTTTAAATTTAACTGCGGTGTTCTATATGAAATGACTTATGGAGAATATACATGCAAATCTACCAACTTTTCACTCGCTTTTAACATTTTTAGTATGTGTTTGTTCCTTTTACGGCCGGCTCATATAACAGTCAGCTAACGTGGGAGGTTTCAAATGGATTTTAGTCATTTTTCATACTTTATAACTGCATGGTTCGATATAACAACAACTTAGGTAAAATAAAGAAACAAATCTAGCAACATTGGAATCGCTTTGGAGATTTTTGCACGCTGTTTTAACAGCTTGGACCAAATACGTGCAGACTGCAAAAAACTCAAAAAAGTTTCACCCGCTTGTTTACTCAGATTGTCTCGCATGCAAGTACTAACCACCTCCCATTGAACTTTACTTCAATTATCGGTCAATCACCTGACCACTCATCTATCAGGGTCCTTTAAAATTATCGTAATTGGCGGCCATTTAATGTATGGAAATGATTAAAAATTCTACATCCTTCGAGGGCCATTACGATATTCAAACGGCCTTTTATGACATATTCATTCACCTTCGCGAACTTTTAACAACTGGACTCGATAATGTAACAGAATAGGTAACATTTCCATGTAAATCTGTCAACTTTGCACAAGCTTTTCACAACTTTGTAAGCACTTTGTTAATCAGTTTGCGCTTGGGTAGTGGTACAATGTGCCAACATAAATAGCTGTTTTAGACTTTTACATAATGTTGTTCTCAATATAATTGCGGGGTTCTATATGAAATGAATTAGGGGGAATATACACGCAAATCCACTAACTTTTCAATCGCTTTTAATATTTTTAGTATGTGTTTGTTCATTTTACGGCCGGGTCATATGACAGTCTGCTAACATGGGAGGTTTCAAATGGATTTCAGTGATTTTTCATACTTTATAACTGCATAGTTCGATATAACAACAACTTAGGTCAAATAAACAAACAAATCTAGCAACTTTGGAATCGCTTTGGAGAACTTTGCACTCTGTTTTAACAGCCTCGACCAAATAGGGGCTGACTGCAAAAAACTCAAAAAAAAGTGTCACCCGCTGGTTTTCTCAGGTTGTTTCCCATGCAAGTCCTAAACACGACCGATTGAACTTTACTTGCAATATCAGTCGATCACCTGAACACTCATCTATCAGGGTCATTTAAAAGTTATCGTAATTAGCGGCCATTTAATGTATGGAAATGTTTAAAAATTCTACATCCTTCGAGGGCCACCACGATAGTCAAACGACCTTTAATGACATATTCATTCACTTTCGCGAACTTTTAACAACTGGACTCGATAATGTAACAGAATAGGTAACATTTCCATGTAAATCTGCCAACTTTGCACAAGGTTTTCACAACTTTGTAAGCACTTTGTTAATGACTATGCGCTTGGGTAGTGGTACAATGTGCCAACATAAATAGCTGTTTTCGACTTTTACATAATTTAGTTCTAAATTTAACTGCGGGGTTCTGTATGAAATGACTTTGAGAGAATATACACGCAAACTCACCAACTTTTCAATCGCTTTTAACATTTTTAGTATGTGTTTGTTCATTTTCCGGCCGGCTCATATGACAGTCTGCTAACATGGGAGGTTTCAAATGGATTTTAGTCATTTTTCATACTTTATAACTACATAGTTCGATATAACAACAACGTAGGTCAAATAAACAAACACATCTAGCAACTTTGGAATCGCTTTGGAGAACTTTGCACGATGTTTTAACAGCTTGGACCAAATCGGTGCAGACTGCAAAAAACTCAAAAAACTTTCACACGCTGGTTTACTCAGGTTGTCTCCCATGCAAGTACTAACCACGACCGATTGAACTTTACTTCCATTACTGGTTGATCACCTGACCACTCATCTATCAGGGTCATTTAAAAACTATCGTGATTGGCGGCCATTTAATGTATGGAAATCTTAAAAAATTCTACATCCTTCGAGGGCAACTGCGATATTCAAACGGCCTTTCATGACATATTTATTCACTTTCGCGAACTTTTAACAACTGGACTCGATAATGTAACAAAATAGGTAACATTTCTATGTAAATCTGTCAACTTTGCACAAGGTTTTCACGACTTGGTAAGCACTTTGTTAATCACTTTGCGCTTGGGTAGTGGTACAATGTGCCAACATAAATAGCTGTTTTAGACTTTTACATAATTTTCTTCTCAATTTAACTGTGGGGTTCTACATGAAATGACTTAAGGGGGAATATACACGCAAATCCACCAACTTTTCAATCGCTTTTAACTTTTTAGGATGTATTTGTACATTTTATGGCCGGCTCATATGACAGTCTGCTAACATGGGAGGTTTCAAATGGATTTTAGTCATTTTTCATATTTTATAACTGCAGGGTCCGATATAACAACAACTTAGGTCAAATAAACAAACAAATCTAGCAATTTTGGAATCGCTTTAGAGAACTTTGCACGCTGTTTTAACTGCTTGGACCAAATAGGTGCAGACTGCAAAAAACTCAAAAAAGTTTCACCCGCTGGTTTACTCAGGTTGTCTCCCATGCAAGTACTAACCACGACCAATTGAACTTTACCCCCATTATCAGTCAATCACATGACAACTCATCTATCAGTGTCATTAAATATTATCGTAATTGGCGGCCATTTAATGTATGGAAATGTTTAAAAATTCTACATCCTTCGAGGGCCACTGCGATATTCAAACGGCCTATTATGACATATTCATTCACTTTCGCGAACTTTTAACAACTGGACTTGTTAATGTAACAGAATAGGTAACATTTCCATGTAAATCTGCCAACTTTGCACAAGCTTTTCACAACTTTGTGAACACTTTGTTAATCACTTTGCGCTTGGGTAGTGGTACAATGTGTCAACATAAATAGCTGTTTTAGACTTTGACATAATATTGTGCTCAATTTAACTGCGGGGTTCTATATGAAATTTCTTAGGGGGAATATACACGCAAATCCACCTATTTTTTAATTGCTTTTAACATTTTTAGTATGTGTTTGTTCATATTACGGCCGGCTCATATGACAGTCAGCTAACGTGGGAGGTTTCAAATGGAATTCAGTGATTTTTCATACTTTATAACTGCATAGTTCGATATAACAACAACTTAGGTCAAATAAACAAACAAATCTAGCAACTTTGGAATCGCTTTGGAGAACTTCGCACGATGTTTTAACAGCTTGGACCAAATAGGTGCAGTCTGCAAAAAACTCAAAAAAGTTTCCCCCACTGGTTTACTCAGGTTGTCTTCCATGTAAGTACTAACCACGACCGATTGAACTTTACTTCCATTACTGGTTGATCACCTGACCACTCATCTATCAGGGTCCTTTAAAATTATCGTAATTGGCGGCCATTTAATGTATGGAAATGTTTAAAAATTCTACATCCTTCGAGGGCCATTACGATATTCAAACGGCCTTTTATGACATATTCATTCACTTTCGCGAACTTTTAACAACTGGACTCGATAATGTAACAGAATAGGTAACATTTCCATGTAAATCTGTCAACTTTGCACAAGCTTTTCACAACTTTGTAAGCACTTTGTTAATCAGTTTGCGCTTGGGTAGTGGTACAATGTGCCAACATAAATAGCTGTTTTAGACTTTTACATAATGTTGTTCTCAATATAATTGCGGGGTTCTATATGAAATGAATTAGGGGGAATATACACGCAAATCCACTAACTTTTCAATCGCTTTTAATATTTTTAGTATGTGTTTGTTCATTTTACGGCCGGGTCATATGACAGTCTGCTAACATGGGAGGTTTCAAATGGATTTCAGTGATTTTTCATACTTTATAACTGCATAGTTCGATATAACAACAACTTAGGTCAAATAAACAAACAAATCTAGCAACTTTGGAATCGCTTTGGAGAACTTTGCACTCTGTTTTAACAGCCTCGACCAAATAGGGGCTGACTGCAAAAAACTCAAAAAAAAGTGTCACCCGCTGGTTTTCTCAGGTTGTTTCCCATGCAAGTCCTAAACACGACCGATTGAACTTTACTTGCAATATCAGTCGATCACCTGAACACTCATCTATCAGGGTCATTTAAAAGTTATCGTAATTAGCGGCCATTTAATGTATGGAAATGTTTAAAAATTCTACATCCTTCGAGGGCCACCACGATAGTCAAACGACCTTTAATGACATATTCATTCACTTTCGCGAACTTTTAACAACTGGACTCGATAATGTAACAGAATAGGTAACATTTCCATGTAAATCTGCCAACTTTGCACAAGGTTTTCACAACTTTGTAAGCACTTTGTTAATGACTATGCGCTTGGGTAGTGGTACAATGTGCCAACATAAATAGCTGTTTTCGACTTTTACATAATTTAGTTCTAAATTTAACTGCGGGGTTCTGTATGAAATGACTTTGAGAGAATATACACGCAAACTCACCAACTTTTCAATCGCTTTTAACATTTTTAGTATGTGTTTGTTCATTTTCCGGCCGGCTCATATGACAGTCTGCTAACATGGGAGGTTTCAAATGGATTTTAGTCATTTTTCATACTTTATAACTACATAGTTCGATATAACAACAACGTAGGTCAAATAAACAAACACATCTAGCAACTTTGGAATCGCTTTGGAGAACTTTGCACGATGTTTTAACAGCTTGGACCAAATCGGTGCAGACTGCAAAAAACTCAAAAAACTTTCACACGCTGGTTTACTCAGGTTGTCTCCCATGCAAGTACTAACCACGACCGATTGAACTTTACTTCCATTACTGGTTGATCACCTGACCACTCATCTATCAGGGTCATTTAAAAACTATCGTGATTGGCGGCCATTTAATGTATGGAAATCTTAAAAAATTCTACATCCTTCGAGGGCAACTGCGATATTCAAACGGCCTTTCATGACATATTTATTCACTTTCGCGAACTTTTAACAACTGGACTCGATAATGTAACAAAATAGGTAACATTTCTATGTAAATCTGTCAACTTTGCACAAGGTTTTCACGACTTGGTAAGCACTTTGTTAATCACTTTGCGCTTGGGTAGTGGTACAATGTGCCAACATAAATAGCTGTTTTAGACTTTTACATAATTTTCTTCTCAATTTAACTGTGGGGTTCTACATGAAATGACTTAAGGGGGAATATACACGCAAATCCACCAACTTTTCAATCGCTTTTAACTTTTTAGGATGTATTTGTACATTTTACGGCCGGCTCATATGACAGTCTGCTAACATGGGAGGTTTCAAATGGATTTTAGTCATTTTTCATATTTTATAACTGCAGGGTCCGATATAACAACAACTTAGGTCAAATAAACAAACAAATCTAGCAATTTTGGAATCGCTTTAGAGAACTTTGCACGCTGTTTTAACTGCTTGGACCAAATAGGTGCAGACTGCTAAAAACTCAAAAAAGTTTCACCCGCTGGTTTACTCAGGTTGTCTCCCATGCAAGTACTAACCACGACCAATTGAACTTTACCCCCATTATCAGTCAATCACATGACAACTCATCTATCAGTGTCATTAAATATTATCGTAATTGGCGGCCATTTAATGTATGGAAATGTTTAAAAATTCTACATCCTTCGAGGGCCACTGCGATATTCAAACGTCCTATTATGACATATTCATTCACTTTCGCGAACTTTTAACAACTGGACTTGTTAATGTAACAGAATAGGTAACATTTCCATGTAAATCTGCCAACTTTGCACAAGCTTTTCACAACTTTGTGAACACTTTGTTAATCACTTTGCGCTTGGGTAGTGGTACAATGTGTCAACATAAATAGCTGTTTTAGACTTTGACATAATATTGTGCTCAATTTAACTGCGGGGTTCTATATGAAATTTCTTAGGGGGAATATACACGCAAATCCACCTATTTTTTAATTGCTTTTAACATTTTTAGTATGTGTTTGTTCATATTACGGCCGGCTCATATAACAGTCAGCTAACGTGGGAGGTTTCAAATGGAATTCAGTGATTTTTCATACTTTATAACTGCATAGTTCGATATAACAACAACTTAGGTCAAATAAACAAACAAATCTAGCAACTTTGGAATCGCTTTGGAGAACTTCGCACGATGTTTTAACAGCTTGGACCAAATAGGTGCAGACTGCAAAAAACTCAAAAAAGTTTCCCCCACTGGTTTACTCAGGTTGTCTGCCATGTAAGTACTAACCACGAACGATTGAACTTTACTTCCATTATCTGTCAATCACCTGACCACTCATCTATCAGGGTCATTTAAAATTATCGTAATTGCCGGCCATTTATTGTATGGAAATGTTTAAAAATTCTACATCCTTCGAGGACCACTACGATATTCAAACGGCCTATTATGACATATTAATTCACTTTCGCGAACTTTTAACAACTGGACTCGTTTATGTAACAGAATAGGTAACATTTCCATGTAAATCTGCCAACTTTGCACAAGCTTTTCACAACTTTGTAAGCACTTTGTTAATCAGTTTGCGCTTGGGTAGTGGTACAATGTGCCAACATAATTAACTGTTTTCAACCTTTACATAATTTTGTTCTAAATTTAACTGCAGGGTTCTATATGAAATGACTTAGGGAGAATATACACTCAAATCCACCAACTTTTCAATCGATTTTAACATTTTTAGTATGTGTTTGTTCATTTTACGGCCGGCTCATATGACAGTCTGCTAACATGGGAGGTTTCAAATGGATTTCACTCATTTTTCATACTTTATAACTGCATGGATCGATATAAAACAACTTATGTCAAATAAACAAACAAATCTAACAACTTTGGAATCGCTTTGGAGAACTTTGCACGCTGTTTTAACAGCTTGGACCAAATAGGTGCAGACTGCAAAAAACTCAAAAAAGTTTCACCCGCTGGTTACTCAGGTTGTCTCCCATGTAAGTACTAACCACGAACGATTGAAGTTTACTTCCATTATCTGTCAATCACCTGACCACTCATCTATCAGGGTCATTTAAAAATTATCGTAATTGGCGGCCATTTATTGTATGGAAATGTTTAAAAATTCTACATCCTTCGAGGGCCACTGCGACATTCAAACGGCCGATTATGACATATTAATTCACTTTCGCGAACTTTTAACAACTGGATTTGTTAATGTAACAGAATAGGTAACATTTACATGTAAATCTGCCAACTTTGCACAAGGTTTTCACAACTTTGTAAGCACTTTGTTAATCACTTTGCGCTTGGGTAGTGGTACAATGTGCCAACATAAATAGATGTTTTAGACTGTTACATAATTTTGTTCTCAATTTAACTGCGGGGTTCTATATGAAATGACTTAGGGGGAATATTCACGCAAATACACCAACTTTTCAATCGCTTTTAACATTTTTAGTATGTGTTTGTTCATTTTACGGCCGGCTCATATGACAGTCTGCTAACATGGGAGGTTTCAAATGGATTTTAGTCATTTTTCATACTTTATAACTGCATGGTTCGATATAACAACAGCTTAGGTCAAATAAACAAACAAATCTAGCAACTTTGGAATCGCTTTGGAGAACTTTGCACGATGTTTAACAGCTTGGACCAAATAGGTGCAGACTGCAAAAAACTCAAAAAAGTTTCACCCGCTGGTTTACTCAGGTTGTCGCCCATGCAAGTACTAACCACGACCGATTGAACTTTACTTCCATTATCGGTCCATCACCTGACCACTCATCTATCAGGGTCATTTAAAAATTATCGTAATTGGCGGCCATTCAATGTATGGAAATGTTTAAAAATTCTACATCATTCGAGGGCCACTGCGATATTCAAACTGCCTATTATGACATATTCATTCACTTTCGCGAACTTTTAACAACTGGACTCGATAATGTAACAAAATAGGTAACATTTCCATGTAAATCTGCCAAATTTGCACAAGGTTTCCACAACTTTGTAAGCACTTTGTTAATCACTTTGCGCTTGGGTAGTGGTACAATGTGCCAACATAAATAGCTGTTTTAGACTTTTACATAATGTTGTTCTCAATATAATTGCGGGGTTCTATATGAAATGAATTAGGAGGAATATACACGCAAATCCACTAACTTTTCAATCGCTTTTAACATTTTTAGTATGTGTTTGTTCATTTTACGGCCGGGTCATATGACAGTCTGCTAACATGGGAGGTTTCAAATGGATTTCAGTGATTTTTCATACTTTATAACTGCATGGTTCGATATAACAACAGCTTATGTCAAATAAACAAACAAATCTAGCAACTTTGGAATCGCTTTGGAGAACTTTGCACGATGTTTTAACAGCTTGGACCAAATCGGTGCTGACTGCAAAAAACTCAAAAAACTTTCACCCGCTGGTTTACTCAGGTTGTCTCCCATGCAAGTACTAACCACGACCGATTGAACTTTACTTCCATTATCGGTCAATCACCTGACCACTCATCTATCAGGGTCATTTAAAAATTATCGTAATTGGCGGCCATTCAATGTATGGAAATGTTCAAAAATTCTACATCCTTCGAGGGCCACTGCGATATTCAAACTGCCTATTATGACATATTCATTCACTTTCGCGAACTTTTAACAACTGGACTCGATAAGGTAACAAAATAGGTAACATTTCCATGTAAATCTGCCAAATTTGCACAAGGTTTCCACAACTTTGTAAGCACTTTGTTAATCACTTTGCGCTTGGGTAGTGGTACAATGTGCCAACATAAATAGCTGTTTTAGACTTTTACATAATGTTGTTCTCAATATAATTGCGGGGTTCTATATGAAATGAATTAGGGGGAATATACACGCAAATCCACTAACTTTTCAATCGCTTTTAACATTTTTAGTATGTGTTTGTTCATTTTACGGCCGGGTCATATGACAGTCTGCTAACGTGGGAGGTTTCAAATGGATTTCAGTCATTTTTCATACTTTATAACTGCATAGTTCGATATAACAACAACTTAGGTCAAATAAACAAACAAATCTAGCAACTTTGGAATCGCTTTGGAGAACTTTGCACTCTGTTTTAACAGCCTCGACCAAATAGGTGCTGACTGCAAAAAACTCAAAAAAGTTTCAGCCGATGGTTTACTCAGGTTGTCTCCCATGCAAGTACTAACCACAACCAATTGAACTTTACTTCCATTATCGGTCAATCACCTGACCACTCATCTATGAGGGTCATTTGAAATTTATCGTAATTGGCGGCCATTCAATGAATGAAAATGTTTAAAAATTCTACATTCTTCGGCGGGCCACTGCGATACTCAAACGGCCTATTATGACATATTCATTCACTTTCGCGAACTTTTAACAACTGGACTCGATAATGTAACAAAATAGGTAACATTTCCATGTAAATCTGCCAAATTTGCACAAGGTTTCCACAACTTTGTAAGCACTTTGTTAATCACTTTGCGCTTGGGTAGTGGTACAATGTGCCAACATAAATAGCTGTTTTAGACTTTTACATAATGTTGTTCTCAATATAATTGCGGGGTTCTATATGAAATGAATTAGGGGGAATATACACGCAAATCCACTAACTTTTCAATCGCTTTTAACATTTTTAGTATGTGTTTGTTCATTTTACGGCCGGGTCATATGACAGTCTGCTAACGTGGGAGGTTTCAAATGGATTTCAGTCATTTTTCATACTTTATAACTGCATAGTTCGATATAACAACAACTTAGGTCAAATAAACAAACAAATCTAGCAACTTTGGAATCGCTTTGGAGAACTTTGCACTCTGTTTTAACAGCCTCGACCAAATAGGTGCTGACTGCAAAAAACTCAAAAAAGTTTCAGCCGATGGTTTACTCAGGTTGTCTCCCATGCAAGTACTAACCACAACCAATTGAACTTTACTTCCATTATCGGTCAATCACTTGACCACTCATCTATGAGGGTCATTTGAAATTTATCGTAATTGGCGGCCATTCAATGAATGAAAATGTTTAAAAATTCTACATTCTTCGGCGGGCCACTGCGATACTCAAACGGCCTATTATGACATATTCATTCACATTCGCGAACTTTTAACAACTGGACTCGATAATGTAACAGAATAGGTAGCATTTCCATGTAAATCTGCCAACTTTGCACATGCTTTTCACAACTTTGTAAGCACATTGTTAATCAGTTTGCGCTTGGGTAGTGGTACAATGTGCCAACATATTTAACTGTTTTCAACCTTTACATAATTTTGTTCTAAATTTAACTGCAGGGTTCTATATGAAATGACTTAGGGAGAATATACACTCAAATCCACCAACTTTTCAATCGATTTTAACATTTTTAGTATGTGTTTGTTCATTTTACGGCCGGCTCATATGACAGTCTGCTAACATGGGAGGTTTCAAATGGATTTCAGTCATTTTTCATACTTTATAACTGCATGGATCGATATAAAACAACTTATGTCAAATAAACAAACAAATCTAACAACTTTGGAATCGCTTTGGAGAACTTTGCACGCTGTTTTAACAGCTTGGACCAAATAGGTGCAGACTGCAAAAAACTCAAAAAAGTTTCACCCGCTGGTTTACTCAGGTTGTCTCCCATGCAAGTACTAACCACGACCGATTGAACTTTACTTCCATTATCGGTCGATCACCTGACCACTCATCTATCAGAGTCATTTGGAAATTTCCGTAATTGGAGGCCATATAATGTATGGAAATGTGTTTATAAATTCTACATCCTTCGAGGGCCACCACGATATTCAAACGGCCTTTAATGACATATTCATTCACTTTCGCGAACTTTTAACAACTGGACTTGATAATGTAACAGAATAGGTAACATTTCCATGTAAATCTGCCAACTTTGCACAAGCTTTTCACAACTTTGTAAGCACTTTGTTAATCAGTTTGCGCTTGGGTAGTGGTACAATGTGCCAACATAAATAGCTGTTTTAGACTTTTACATAATTTTGTTCTCAATTTAACTGCGGCGTTCTATATGAAATGACTTAGGGGGAATATACACGCAAATCCACCAACTTTTCAATTGCTTTTAACTTTTTTACGATGTATTTGTACATTTTACGGCCGGCTCATATGACAGTCTGCTAACGTGGGAGTTTTCAAATGGATTTCAGTCATTTTTCATACTTTATAACTGCATGGTTCGATATAACAGCACCTTAGGTCAAATAAAGAAACAAATCTAGCCACTTTGGAATCGCTTTGGAGAACTTTGCACGCTGTTTTAACAGCTTGGACCAAATAGGTGCAGACTGCAAAAAACTCAAAAAAGTTTCACCCGCTGTTTTACTCAGGTTGTCTCCCATGCAAGTACTAACCACGACCGATTGAACTTTACTTCCATTATCAGTCAATCACCTGACCACTCATCTATCAGGGTCATTAGAAGTTATCGTAATTGGCGGCCATTTAATGTATGGAAATGTTTAAAAATTCTACATCCTTCGAGGGCCACTACGATATTCAATCGGCCTATTATGACATATTCATTCACTTTCGCGAACTTTTAACAACTGGACTCGATAATGTAACAAAATGGGTAACATTTCTGTGTAAATCTGCCAACTTTGCACAAGGTTTTCACAACTTTGTAAGCACTTTGTTAATCAGTTTGCGCTTGGGTAGTGGTACAATGTGCCAACATAAATAGTTGTTTTCGACTTTTTCATAATTTTGTTTTAAATTTAACTGCGGTGTTCTATATGAAATGACTTATGGAGAATATACATGCAAATCTATCAACTTTTCACTCGCTTTTAACATTTTTAGTATGTGTTTGTTCATTTTACGGCCGGCTCATATAACAGTCAGCTAACGTGGGAGGTTTCAAATGGATTTTAGTCATTTTTCATACTTTATAACTGCATGGTTCGATATAACAACAACTTAGGTCAAATAAAGAAACAAATCTGGCAACATTGGAATCGCTTTGGAGAACTTTGCACGCTGTTTTAACATCTTGGACCAAATAGGTGCAGACTGCAAAAAACTCAAAAAAGTTTCACCCGCTTGTTTACTCAAATTGTCTCGCATGCAAGTACTAACCACCTCCGATTGAACTTTACTTCAATTATCGGTCAATCACCTGACCACTCATCTATCAGGGTCCTTTAAAATTATCGTAATTGGCGGCCATTTAATGTATGGAAATGTTTAAAAATTCTACATCCTTCGAGGGCCACTACGATATTCAAACGGCATTTTATGACATATTCATTCACTTTCGCGAACTTTTAACAACTGGACTCGATAATGTAACAGAATAGGTAACATTTCCATGTAAATCTGCCAACTTTGCACAAGCTTTTCACAACTTTGTAAGCACTTTGTTAATCAGTTTGCGCTTGGGTAGTGGTACAATGTGCCAACATAAATAGCTGTTTTAGACTTTGACATAATATTGTGCTCAATTTAACTGCGGGGTTCTATATGAAATGTCTTAGGGGGAATATACATGCAAATCTACCAACTTATCACTCGCTTTTAACATTTTTAGTATGTGTTTGTTCATTTTACGGCCGGCTCATATAACAGTCAGCTAACGTGGGAGGTTTCAAATGGATTTTAGTCATTTTTCATACTTTATAACTGCATGGTTCGATATAACAACAACTTAGGTCAAATAAAGAAACAAATCTAGCAACATTGGAATCGCTTTGGAGAACTTTGCACGCTGTTTTAACAGCTTGGACCAAATAGGTGCAGACTGCAAAAAACTCAAAAAAGTTTCACCCGCTTGTTTACTCAGATTGTCTCGCATGCAAGTACTAACCACCTCCGATTGAACTTTACTTCAATTATCGGTCAATCACCTGACCACTCATCTATCAGGGTCCTTTAAAATTATCGTAATTGGCGGCCATTTAATGTATGGAAATGTTTAAAAATTCTACATCCTTCGAGGGCCACTACGATATTCAAACGGCATTTTATGACATATTCATTCACTTTCGCGAACTTTTAACAACTGGACTCGATAATGTAACAGAATAGGTAACATTTCCATGTAAATCTGCCAACTTTGCACAAGCTTTTCACAACTTTGTAAGCACTTTGATAATCAGTTTGCGCTTGGGTAGTGGTACAATGTGCCAACATAAATAACTGTTTTCAACCTTTACATAATTTTGTTCTAAATTTAACTGCAGGGTTCTATATGAAATGACTTAGGGAGAATATACACTCAAATCCACCAACTTTTCAATCGATTTTAACATTTTTAGTATGTGTTTGTTCATTTTACGGCCGGCTCATATGACAGTCTGCTAACATGGCAGGTTTCAAATGGATTTCAGTCATTTTTCATACTTTATAACTGCATGGTTCGATATAAAACAACTTATGTCAAATAAACAAACAAATCTAACAACTTTGGAATCGCGTTGGAGAACTTTGCACGCTGTTTTAACAGCTTGGACCAAATAGGTGCAGACTGCAAAAAACTCAAAAAAGTTTCACCCGCAGGTTTACACAGGTTGTCTCCCATGCAAGTACTAACCACGACCGATTGAACTTTACTTCCATTATCAGTCAATCACCTGAACACTCGTCTATCAGGGTCATTAGAAATTATCGTAATTGGCGGCCATTTAATGTTTGGAAATGTTTAAAAATTCTACATCCTTCGAGGGCCACTGCGATATTCAAACGGCCTATTATGACATATTCATTCATTTTCGCGAACTTTTAACAACTGGACTCGATAATGTAACAAAATAGGTAACATTTCTATGTAAATCTGCCAACTTTGCACAAGGTTTTCACAACTTTTTAAGCACTTTGTTAATCACTTTGCGCTTGGGTAGTGGTACAATGTGCCAACATAAATAGATGTTTTAGACTGTTACATAATTTTGTTCTCAATTTAACTGCGGGGTTCTATATGAAATGACTTAGGGGGAATATTCACGCAAATACACCAACTTTTCAATCGCTTTTAACATTTTTAGTATGTGTTTGTTCATTTTACGGCCGGCTCATATGACAGTCTGCTAACATGGGAGCTTTCAAATGGATTTCAGTGATTTTTCATACTTTATAACTGCATGGTTCGATATAACAACAGCTTAGGTCAAATAAACAAACAAATCTAGCAACTTTGGAATCGCTTTGGAGAACTTTGCACGATGTTTTAACAGCTTGGACCAAATCGGTGCTGACTGCAAAAAACTCAAAAAACTTTCACCCGCTGGTTTACTCAGGTTGTCTCCCATGCAAGTACTAACCACGACCGATTGAACTTTACTTCCATTATCGGTCAATCACCTGACCACTCATCTATCAGGGTCATTTAAAAGTTATCGTAATTAGCGGCCATTTAATGTATGGAAATGTTTAAAAATTCTACATCCTTCGAGGGCCACCACGATAGTCAAACGACCTTTAATGACATATTCATTCACTTTCGCGAACTTTTACCAACTGGACTCGATAATGTAACAGAATAGGTAACATTTCCATGTAAATCTGCCAACTTTGCACAAGGTTTTCACAACTTTGTAATCACTTTGTTAATGACTATGCGTTTGGGTAGTGGTACAATGTGCCAACATAAATAGCTGTTTTCGACTTTTACATAATTTAGTTCTAAATTTAAATGCGGGGTTCTGTGTGAAATGACTTAGAGAGAATATACACGCAAACTCACCAACTTTTCAATCGCTTTTAACATTTTTAGTATGTGTTTGTTCATTTTCCGGCCGGCTCATATGACAGTCTGCTAACATGGGAGGTTTCAAATGGATTTTAGTCATTTTTCATACTTTATAACTACATAGTTCGATATAACAACAACGTAGGTCAAATAAACAAACACATCTAGCAACTTTGGAATCGCTTTGGAGAACTTTGCACTCTGTTTTAACAGCTTGGACCAAATAGGTGCTGACTGCAAAAAACTCAAAAAAAGTGTCACCCTCTGGTTTTCTCAGGTTGAATCCCATGCAAGTACTAACCACGAACGATTGAACTTTACTTGCAATATCAGTCGATCACCTGAACACTCATCTACCAGAGTCATTTAAAAATTATCGTAATTGGCGGACATTTAATGTATGGAAATGTTTAAAAATTCTACATCCTTCGAGGGCCACCACGATATTCAAACGGCCTTTAATGACATATTCATTCACTTTCGCGAACTTTTAACAACTGGACTCGATAATAAAACAGAATAGGTAACATTTCCATGTAAATCTGCCAACTTTGCACAAGCTTTTCACAACTTTGTAAGCACTTTGTTAATCCCTTTGCGCTTGGGTAGTGGTACAATGTGCCAACATAAATAGCTGTTTTCAACTTTTACATAATATAGTTTTAAATTTAACTGCGGGGTTCTGTATGAAATGACTTAGAGAGAATATACACGCAAATCCACCAACTTTTCAATCGCTTTTAACATTTTTAGTATGTGTTTGTTCATTTTACGGTCGGCTCATATGACAGTCTCTTCACATGGGAGGTTTCAAATGGATTTTAGTCATTTTTCATACTTTATAACTGCATGGTTCGATATAACAACAGCTTAGGTCAAATAAACAAACAAATCTAACAACTTTGGAATCGCTTTGGAGAACTTTGCACGCTGTTTTAACAGCTTGGACCAAATAGGTGCTGACTGCAAAAAACTCAAAAAAAGTGCCACCCGCTGGTTTACTCAGGTTGTCTCCCATGCAAGTACTAACCACGTCCAATCGAACTTTACCTCCATTATCAGTCAATCACACGACCACTCATCTATCAGGATCATTTGAAAAGTGTCGTAATTGGCGGCCATTTAATGTACGGAAATGTTTAAAAATTCTACATCCTTCGAGGGCCACTACGATAATCAAACGGCCTTTTATGACATATTCATTCACTTTCGCGAACTTTTCACAAATGGACTCGTTAATGTAACAGAATAGGTAACATTTCCATGTAAATCTGCTAACTTTGAAAAAGCTTTTCACAACTTTGTAAGCACTTTGTTAATGACTATGCGCTTGGGTAGTGGTACAATGTGCCAACATAAATAGCTGTTTTCGACTTTTACATAATTTAGTTCTAAATTTAACTGCGGGGTTCTGTATGAAATGACTTAGAGAGAATATACACGCAAATAAACCAACTTTTCAATCGTTTTTAACATTTTTAGTATGTGTTTGTTCATTTTACGGCCGGCGCATATGACAGTCTGCTAACATGGGAGGTTTCAAATGGATTTTAGTCATTTTTCATACTTTATAACTGCATGGTTCGATATAACAACAGCTTAGGTCAAATAAACAAACAAATCTAGCAACATTGGAATCGCTTTGGAGAACTTTGCACGATGTTTAACAGCTTGGACCAAATCGGGGCAGACTGCAAAAAACTCAAAAAACTTTCACCCTCTGGTTTACTCAGGTTGTCTCCCATGCAAGTACTAACCACGACCGATTGAACTTTACTTCCATTATCGGTCAATCACCTGACCACTCATCTATCAGGGTCATTTAAAAATTATCGTAATTGGCGGCCATTCAATGTATGGAAATGTTTAAAAATTCTACATCATTCGAGGGCCACTGCGATATTCAAACTGCCTATCATGACATATTCATTCACTTTCGCGAACTTTTAACAACTGGACTCGATAATGTAACAAAATAGGTAACATTTCCATGTAAATCTGCCAAATTTGCACAAGGTTTCCACAAATTTGTAAGCACTTTGTTAATCAGTTTGCGCTTGGGTAGTGGTACAATGTGCCAACATAAATAGCTGTTTTAGACTTTTACATAATGTTGTTCTCAATATAATTGCGGGGTTCTATATGAAATGAATTAGGGGGAATATACACGGAAATCCACTAACTTTTCAATCGCTTTTAACATTTTTAGTATGTGTTTGTTCATTTTACGGCCGGGTCATATGACAGTCTGCTAACATGGGAGGTTTCAAATGGATTTCAGTGATTTTTCATACTTTATAACTGCATGGTTCGATATAACAACAGCTTAGGTCAAATAAACAAACAAATCTAGCAACTTTGGAATTGCTTTGGAGAACTTTGCAGGATGTTTTAACAGCTTGGACCAAATCGGTGCAGACTGCAAAAAACTCAAAAAACTTTCACCCGCTGGTTTACTCAGGTTGTCTCCCATGCAAGTACTAACCACGACCGATTGAACTTTACTTCCATTATCGGTCAATCACCTGACCACTCATCTATCAGGGTCATTTAAAAATTATCGTAAGTGGCGGCCATTCAATGTATGGAAATGTTTAAAAATTCTACATCATTCGAGGGCCACTGCGATATTCAAACTGCCTATTATGACATATTCATTCACTTTCGCGAACTTTTAACAACTGGACTCGATAATGTAACAAAATAGGTAACATTTCCATGTAAATCTGCCAAATTTGCACAAGGTTTCCACAACTTTGTAAGCACTTTGTAAATCACTTTGCGCTTGGGTAGTGGTACAATGTGCCAACATAAATAGCTGTTTTAGACTTTTACATAATGTTGTTCTCAATATAATTGCGGGGTTCTATATGAAATGAATTAGGGGGAATATACACGCAAATCCACTAACTTTTCAATCGCTTTTAACATTTTTAGTATGTGTTTGTTCGGCCGGGTCATATGACAGTCTGCTAACATGGGAGGTTTCAAATGGATTTCAGTGATTTTTCATACTTTATAACTGCATAGTTCGATATAACAACAACTTAGGTCAAATAAACAAACAAATCTAGCAACTTTGGAATCGCTTTGGAGAACTTTGCACTCTGTTTTAACAGCCTCGACCAAATAGGTGCTGACTGCAAAAAACTCAAAAAAAGTGCCACCCGCTGGTTTACTCAGGTTGTCTCCCATGCAAGTACTAACCACGTCCAATCGAACTTTACCTCCATTATCAGTCAATCACACGACCACTCATCTATCAGGATCATTTGAAAAGTGTCGTAATTGGCGGCCATTTAATGTACGGAAATGTTTAAAAATTCTACATCCTTCGAGGGCCACTACGATAATCAAACGGCCTTTTATGACATATTCATTCACTTTCGCGAACTTTTCACAAATGGACTCGTTAATGTAACAGAATAGGTAACATTTCCATGTAAATCTGCTAACTTTGAAAAAGCTTTTCACAACTTTGTAAGCACTTTGTTAATGACTATGCGCTTGGGTAGTGGTACAATGTGCCAACATAAATAGCTGTTTTCGACTTTTACATAATTTAGTTCTAAATTTAACTGCGGGGTTCTGTATGAAATGACTTAGAGAGAATATACACGCAAATAAACCAACTTTTCAATCGTTTTTAACATTTTTAGTATGTGTTTGTTCATTTTACGGCCGGCGCATATGACAGTCTGCTAACATGGGAGGTTTCAAATGGATTTTAGTCATTTTTCATACTTTATAACTGCATGGTTCGATATAACAACAGCTTAGGTCAAATAAACAAACAAATCTAGCAACATTGGAATCGCTTTGGAGAACTTTGCACGATGTTTAACAGCTTGGACCAAATCGGGGCAGACTGCAAAAAACTCAAAAAACTTTCACCCTCTGGTTTACTCAGGTTGTCTCCCATGCAAGTACTAACCACGACCGATTGAACTTTACTTCCATTATCGGTCAATCACCTGACCACTCATCTATCAGGGTCATTTAAAAATTATCGTAATTGGCGGCCATTCAATGTATGGAAATGTTTAAAAATTCTACATCATTCGAGGGCCACTGCGATATTCAAACTGCCTATCATGACATATTCATTCACTTTCGCGAACTTTTAACAACTGGACTCGATAATGTAACAAAATAGGTAACATTTCCATGTAAATCTGCCAAATTTGCACAAGGTTTCCACAAATTTGTAAGCACTTTGTTAATCAGTTTGCGCGTGGGTAGTGGTACAATGTGCCAACATAAATAGCTGTTTTAGACTTTTACATAATGTTGTTCTCAATATAATTGCGGGGTTCTATATGAAATGAATTAGGGGGAATATACACGGAAATCCACTAACTTTTCAATCGCTTTTAACATTTTTAGTATGTGTTTGTTCATTTTACGGCCGGGTCATATGACAGTCTGCTAACATGGGAGGTTTCAAATGGATTTCAGTGATTTTTCATACTTTATAACTGCATGGTTCGATATAACAACAGCTTAGGTCAAATAAACAAACAAATCTAGCAACTTTGGAATTGCTTTGGAGAACTTTGCAGGATGTTTTAACAGCTTGGACCAAATCGGTGCAGACTGCAAAAAACTCAAAAAACTTTCACCCGCTGGTTTACTCAGGTTGTCTCCCATGCAAGTACTAACCACGACCGATTGAACTTTACTTCCATTATCGGTCAATCACCTGACCACTCATCTATCAGGGTCATTTAAAAATTATCGTAAGTGGCGGCCATTCAATGTATGGAAATGTTTAAAAATTCTACATCATTCGAGGGCCACTGCGATATTCAAACTGCCTATTATGACATATTCATTCACTTTCGCGAACTTTTAACAACTGGACTCGATAATGTAACAAAATAGGTAACATTTCCATGTAAATCTGCCAAATTTGCACAAGGTTTCCACAACTTTGTAAGCACTTTGTAAATCACTTTGCGCTTGGGTAGTGGTACAATGTGCCAACATAAATAGCTGTTTTAGACTTTTACATAATGTTGTTCTCAATATAATTGCGGGGTTCTATATGAAATGAATTAGGGGGAATATACACGCAAATCCACTAACTTTTCAATCGCTTTTAACATTTTTAGTATGTGTTTGTTCGGCCGGGTCATATGACAGTCTGCTAACATGGGAGGTTTCAAATGGATTTCAGTGATTTTTCATACTTTATAACTGCATAGTTCGATATAACAACAACTTAGGTCAAATAAACAAACAAATCTAGCAACTTTGGAATCGCTTTGGAGAACTTTGCACTCTGTTTTAACAGCCTCGACCAAATAGGTGCTGACTGCAAAAAACTAAAAAAAAAGTGTCATCCGCTGGTTTTCTCAGGTTTTTTCCCATGCAAGTCCTAACCACGACCGATTGAACTTTACTTGCAATATCAGTCGATCACCTGAACACTCATCTATCAGGGTCATTTAAAAGTTATCGTAATTAGCGGCCATTTAATGTATGGAAATGTTTAAAAATTCTACATCCTTCGAGGGCCACCACGATAGTCAAACGACCTTTAATGACATATTCATTCACTTTCGCGAACTTTTAACAACTGGACTCGATAATGTAACAGAATAGGTAACATTTCCATGTAAATCTGCCAACTTTGCACAAGGTTTTCACAACTTTGTAAGCACTTTGTTAATGACTATGCGCTTGGGTAGTGGTACAATGTGCCAACATAAATAGCTGTTTTCGACTTTTACATAATTTAGTTCTAAATTTAACTGCGGGGTTCTGTATGAAATGACTTAGAGAGAATATACACGCAAACTCACCAACTTTTCAATCGCTTTTAACATTTTTAGTATGTGTTTGTTCATTTTCCGGCCGGCTCATATGACAGTCTGCTAACATGGGAGGTTTCAAATGGATTTTAGTCATTTTTCATACTTTATAACTACATAGTTCGATATAACAACAACGTAGGTCAAATAAACAAACAAATCTAGCAACTTTGGAATCGCTTTGGAGAACTTTGCACTGTGTTTTAACAGCTTGGACCAAATAGGTGCTGACTGCAAAAAACTCAAAAAAAAGTGTCACCCGCTGGTTTTCTCAGGTTGAATCCCATGCAAGTACTAACCACGAACGATTGAACTTTACTTGCATTATCAGTCAATCACCTGACCACTCGTCTATTAGGGTCAATAGAAATTATCGTAATTGGCGGCCATTTAATGATTGGAAATGTTTAAAAATTCTACATCCTTCGAGGGCCACTGCGATATTCAAACGGCCTATTATGACATATTCATTCACTTTCGTGAACTTTTAACAACTGGACTCGATAATGTAACAAAATAGGTAACATTTCTGTGTAAATCTGCCAACTTTGCACAAGGTTTTCACAACTTTGTAAGCACTTTGTTAATCAGTTTGCGCTTGGGTAGTGGTACAATGTGCCAACATAAATAGCTGTTTTCGACTTTTTCATAATTTTGTTTTAAATTTAACTGCGGTGTTCTATATGAAATGACTTATGGAGAATATACATGCAAATCTACCAACTTTTCACTCGCTTTTAACATTTTTAGTATGTGTTTGTTCATTTTACGGCCGGTTCGAATGGAAATCTTAAAAAATTCTACATCCTTTGAGGGCAACTGCGATATTCAAACGGCCTTTCATGACATATTTATTCACTTTCGCGAACTTTTAACAACTGGACTCGATAATGTAACAAAATAGGTAACATTTCCATGTAAATCTGTCAACTTTGCACAAGGTTTTCACGACTTGGTAAGCACTTTGTTAATCACTTTGCGCTTGGGTAGTGGTACAATGTGCCAACATAAATAGCTGTTTTAGACTTTTACATAATTTTCTTCTCAATTTAACTGCGGGGTTCTATATGAAATGTCTTAGGGGGATTATACACGCAAATCCACCTACTTTTCAATCGCTTTTAACATTTTTAGTATGTGTTTGTTCATTTTACGGCCGGGTCATATGACAGTCTGCTAACGTGGGAGGTTTCAAATGGATTTCAGTCATTTTTCATACTTTATAACTGCATAGTTCGATATAACAACAACTTAGGTCAAATAAACAAATAAATCTAGCAACTTTGGAATCGCTTTGGAGAACTTTGCACGCTGTTTTAAGTTGGACCAAATATGTGCAGACTCCAAAAAACTCAAAAAAGTTTCACCCACTGGTTACTCAGGCTGTCTCCCATGCAAGTACTAACCACGACCGATTGAACTTTACTTCCATCATCGTTCAATCACCTGACCACTCATCTATCAGGGTCTTTTAAAAATTATCGTAATTGGCGGCCATTCAATGTATGGAAATGTTTAAAAATTCTACATCCTTCGAGGGCCACTGCGATATTCAAACGGCCTATTATGACATATTCATTCACTTTCGCAAACTTTTAACAACTGGACTAAATGTAACAGAATAGGTAACATTTATATGTAAATCTGCCAACTTTGCACAAGGTTTTCACAACTTTGTAAGCACTTTGTTAATCACTTTGCGCTTGAGTAGTGGTACAGTGTGCCAACATAAATAGCTGTTTTAGACTTTTACATATTTTTGTTCTCAATTTAACTGTGGGGTTCTATATGAAATGACTTGGGGGGGATATACACGCAAATCCACCAACTTTTCAATCGCTTTTAACATTTTTAGTATGTGTTTGTTCATTTTACGGCCGGGTCATATGACAGTCTGCTAACGTGGGAGGTTTCAAATGGATTTCAGTCATTTTTCATACTTTATAACTGCATAGTTAGATATAACAACAACTTAGGTCAAATAAACAAACAAATCTAGCAACTTTGGAATCGCTTTGGAGAACTTTGCACGCTGTTTTAACAGCCTGGAACAAATATGTGCAGACTCCAAAAAACTCAAAAAAGTTTCACCCGCTGGTTTACTCAGGTTGTCTCCCATGTAAGTACTAACCGCGAACGATTGAACTTTACTTCCATTATCTGTCAATCACCTGACCACTCATCTATCAGGGTCATTTAAAAATTATCGTAATTGGCGGCCATTTATTGTATGGAAATGTTTAAAAATTCTACATCCTTCGAGGGCCACTGCGATATTCAAACGGCCGATTATGACGTATTAATTCACTTTCGCGAACTTTTAACAACTGGACTCGATAATGTAACAGAATAGGTAACATTTCCATGTAAATCTGCCAACTTTGCACAAGGTTTTCACAACTTTGTAAGCACTTTGTTAATCACTTTGCGCTTGGGTAGTGGTACAATGTGCTAACATAAATAGCTGTTTTAGACTTTTACATAATTTTGTGCTCAATTTAACTGCGGGGTTCTATATGAAATGTCTTAGGTGGATTATACACGCAAATCCACCTACTTTTCAATCGCTTTTAACATTTTTAGGATGTGTTTGTTCATTTTACGGCCGGGTCATGTGACAGTCAGCTAACGTGGGAGGTTTCAAATGGATTGCAGTGATTTTTCATACTTTATAACTGCATAGTTCGGTATAACAACAACTTAGGTCAAATAAACAAACAAATCTAGCAACTTTGGAATCGCTTTGGAGAACTTTGCACGATGTTTTAACAGCTTGGTGCAGACTGCAAAAAACTCAAAAAAGTTTCACCCACTGGTTACTCAGGTTGTCTCCCATGCAAGTACTAACCACGACCGATTGAACTTTACTTCCATCATCGGTCAATCACCTGACCACTCATCTATCAGGGTCTTTTAAAAATTATCGTAATTGGCGGCCATTCAATGTATGGAAATGTTTAAAAATTCTACATCCTTCGAGGGCCACTGCGATATTCAAACGGCCTATTATGACATATTCATTCACTTTCGCGAACTTTTAACAACTGGACTTGTTAATGTAACAGAATAGGTAACATTTACATGTAAATCTGCCAACTTTGCACAAGGTTTTCACAACTTTGTAAGCACTTTGTTAATCACTTTGCGCTTGAGTAGTGGTACAGTGTGCCAACATAAATAGCTGTTTTAGACTTTTACATAATTTTGTTCTCAATTTAACTGTGGGGTTCTATATGAAATGACTTGGGGGGAATATACACGCAAATCCACCAACTTTTCAATCGCTTTTAACATTTTTAGTATGTGTTTGTTCATTTAACGGCCGGGTCATATGACAGTCTGCTAACGTGGGAGGTTTCAAATGGATTTCAGTCATTTTTCATACTTTATAACTGCATAGTTAGATATAACAACAACTTAGGTCAAATAAACAAACAAATCTAGCAACTTTGGAATCGCTTTGGAGAACTTTGCACGCTGTTTTAACAGCTTGGAACAAATATGTGCAGACTCCAAAAAACTCAAAAAAGTTTCACCCGATGGTTTACTCAGGTTGTCTCCCATGCAAGTACTAACCACGACCAATTGAACTTTACTTCCATTATCGGTCAATCACCTGACCACTCATCTATCAGGGTCATTTGAAAATTATCGTAATTGGCGGCCATTCAATGTATGAAAATGTTTAAAAATTCTACATTCTTCGCGGGCCACTGCGATATTCAAACGGCCTATTATGACATATTCATTCACTTTCGCGAACTTTTAACAACTGGACTCGATAATGTAACAGAATAGGTAACATTTCCATGTAAATCTGCAAACTTTGCACAAGTTTTTCACAACTTTGTAAGCACTTTGTTAATCAGTTTGCGCTTGGGTAGTGGTACAATGTGCCAACATATTTAACTGTTTTCAACCTTTACATAATTTTGTTCTAAATTTAACTGCAGGGTTCTATATGAAATGCCTTAGGGAGAATATACACTCAAATCCACCAACTTTTCAATCGATTTTAACATTTTTAGTATGTGTTTGTTCATTTTACGGCCGGCTCATATGACAGTCTGCTAACATGGGAGGTTTCAAATGGATTTCAGTCATTTTTCATACTTTATAACTGCATGGATCGATATAAAACAACTTATGTCAAATAAACAAACAAATCTAACAACTTTGGAATCGCTTTGGAGAACTTTGCACGCTGTTTTAACAGCTTGGACCAAATAGGTGCAGACTGCAAAAAACTCAAAAAAGTTTCACCCGCTGGTTTACTCAGGTTGTCTCCCATGCGAGTACTAACCACGAACGATTGAACTTTACTTCCATTATCTGTCAATCACCTGACCACTCATCTATCAGGGTCATTTAAAAATTATCGTAATTGGCGGCCATTTATTGTATGGAAATGTTTAAAAATTCTACATCCTTCGAGGGCCACTGCAATATTCAAACGGCCGATTATGACATATTAATTCACTTTCGCGAACTTTTAACAACTGGACTCGATAATGTAACAGAATAGGTAACATTTGCATGTAAATCTGCCAACTTTGCACAAGGTTTTCACAACTTTGTAAGCACTTTGTTAATCACTTTGCGCTTGGGTAGTGGTACAATGTGCTAACATAAATAGCTGTTTTAGACTTTTACATAATTTTGTGCTCAATTTAACTGCGGGGTTCTATATGAAATGTCTTAGGGGGATTATACACGCAAATCCACCTACTTTTCAATCGCTTTTAGCATTTTTAGTATGTGTTTGTTCATTTTACGGCCGGGTCATATGACAGTCAGCTAACGTGGGAGGTTTCAAATGGATTTTAGTCATTTTTCATACTTTATAACTGCACGGTTCGATATAACAACAACTTAGGTCAAATAAACAAATAAATCTAGCAACTTTGGAATCGGTTTGGAGAACTTTGCACGCTGTTTTAACAGCTTGGACCAAATAGGTGCAGACTGCAAAAAACTCAAAAAAGTGTCACCCGCTGGTTTACTCAGGTTGTCCCCCATGCAAGTGCTTACCACGACCGATTCAACTTTAATTCCATTGTCGGTCGATCACCTGACCACTCATCTATCAGAGTCATTTGGAAATTACCGTAATTGGCGGCCATTTAATGTATGGAAATGTGTTTATAAATTCTACATCCTTCGACGGCCACTAGGATATTCAAACGGCCTTTCATGACATATTCATTCACTTTCGCGAACTTTTAACAACTGGACTTGATAATGTAACAGAATAGGTAACATTTCCATGTAAATCTGCCAAATTTTCACAAGGTTTTCACAACTTTGTAAGCACTTTGTTAATCAGTTTGCGCTTGGGTAGTGGTACAATGTGCCAACATAAATAGCTGTTTTAGAATTTTTCATAATTTTGTTCTCAATTTAACTGCGGCGTTCTATATGAAATGACTTAGGGGGAATATACACGCAAATCCACCAACTTTTTAATCGCTTTTAACTTTTTTACGATGTATTTGTACATTTTACGGCCGGCTCATATGACAGTCTGCTAACGTGGGAGTTTTCAAATGGATTTCAGTCATTTTTCATACTTTATAACTGCATGGTTCGATATAACAACACCTTAGGCCAAATAAAGAAACAAATCTAGCAACTTTGGAATCGCTTTGGAGAACTTTGCACGCTGTTTTAACAGCTTGGACCAAATAGGTGCAGACTGCAAGAAACTCAAAAAAGTTTCACCCGCTGGTTTACTCAGGTTGTCTACCACGCAAGTACTAACCACGACCGATTGAACTTTACTTCCATTATCAGTCAATCACCTGACCACTCGTCTATCAGGGTCATTAGAAATTATCGTAATTGGCGGCCATTTAATGATTGGAAATGTTTAAAAATTCTACATCCTTCGAGGGCCACTGCGATATTCAAAAGGCCTATTATGACATATTCATTCACTTTCGCGAACTTTTAACAACTGGACTCGATAATGTAACAAAATAGGTAACATTTCTGTGTAAATCTGCCAACTTTGCACAAGGTTTTCACAACTTTGTAAGCACTTTGTTAATCAGTTTGCGCTTGGGTAGTGGTACAATGTGCCAACATAAATAGTTGTTTTCGACTTTTTCATCATTTTGTTTTAAATTTAACTGCGGTGTTCTATATGAAATGACTTATGGAGAATATACATGCAAATCTACCAACTTTTCACTCGCTTTTAACATTTTTAGTATGTGTTGGTTCATTTTACGGCCGGCTCATATAACAGTCAGCTAACGTGGGAGGTTTCAAATGGATTTTAGTCATTTTTCTTACTTTATAACTGCATGGTTCGATATAACAACAACTTAGGTCAAATAAAGAAACAAATCTAGCAACATTGGAATCGCTTTGGAGAACTTTGCACGCTGTTTTAACAGCTTGGACCAAATAGGTGCAGACTGCAAAAAACTCAAAAAAGTTTCACCCGCTGGTTTACTCAGATTGTCTCGCATGCAAGTACTAACCACCACCGATTGAACTTTACTTCAATTATCGGTCAAGCACCTGACCACTCATCTATCAGGGTCCTTTAAAATTATCGTAATTGGCGGCCATTTAATGTATGGAAATGTTTAAAAATTCTACATCCTTCGAGGGCCACTACGATATTCAAACGGCATTTTATGACATATTCATTCACTTTCGCGAACTTTTAACAACTGGACTCGATAATGTAACAGAATAGGTAACATTTCCATGTAAATCTGCCAACTTTGCACAAGCTTTTCACAACTTTGTAAGCACTTTGTTAATCAGTTTGCGCTTGGGTAGTGGTACAATGTGCCAACATAAATAACTGTTTTCAACCTTTACATAATTTTGTTCTAAATTTAACTGCAGGGTTCTATATGAAATGACTTAGGGAGAATATACACTCAAATCCACCAACTTTTCAATCGATTTTAACATTTTTAGTATGTGTTTGTTCATTTTACGGCCGGCTCATATGACAGTCTGCTAACATGGCAGGTTTCAATTGGATTTCAGTCATTTTTCATACTTTATAACTGCATGGTTCGATATAAAACAACTTATGTAAAATAAACAAACAAATCTAACAACTTTGGAATCGCTTTGGAGAACTTTGCACGATGTTTAACAGCTTGGACCAAATCGGTGCAGACTGCAAAAAACTCAAAAAAGTTTCACCCGCTGGTTTACTCAGGTTGTCTCCCATGCAAGTACTAACCACGACCGATTGAACTTTACTTCCATTATCGGTCAATCACCTGACCACTCATCTATCAGGGTCATTTAAAAATTATCGTAATTGGCGGCCATTCAATGTATGGAAATGTTTAAAAATTCTACATCATTCGAGGGCCACTGCGATATTCAAACTGCCTATTATGACATATTCATTCACTTTCGCGAACTTTTAACAACTGGACTCGGTAATGTAACAAAATAGGTAACATTTCCATGTAAATCTGCCAAATTTGCACAAGGTTTCCACAACTTTGTAAGCACTTTGTTAATCTCTTTGCGCTTGGGTAGTGGTACAACGTGCCAACATAAATAGCTGTTTTAGACTTTTACATAATGTTGTTCTCAATATAATTGCGGGGTTCTATATGAAATGAATTAGGGGGAATATACACGCAAATCCACTAACTTTTCAATCGCTTTTAACATTTTTAGTATGTGTTTGTTCATTTTACGGCCGGGTCATATGACAGTCTGCTAACATGGGAGGTTTCAAATGGATTTCAGTGATTTTTCATACTTTATAACTGCATGGTTCGATATAACAACAGCTTAGGTCAAATAAACAAACAAATCTAGCAACTTTGGAATCGCTTTGGAGAACTTTGCACGATGTTTTAACAGCTTGGACCAAATCGGTGCAGACTGCAAAAAACTCAAAAAACTTTCACCCACTGGTTTACACAGGTTGTCTCCCATGCAAGTACTAACCACGATCGATTGAACTTTACTTCCATTATCGGTCAATCACCTGAACACTCATCTATCAGGGTCATTTGAAAAGTATCGTAATTGGCGGCCATTTAATGTACGGAAATGTTTAAAAATTCTACATCCTTCGAGGGCCACTACGATAATCAAACGGCCTTTTATGACATATTCATTCACTTTCGCGAACTTTTCACAAATGGACTCGTTAATGTAACAGAATAGGTAACATTTCCATGTAAATCTGCTAACTTTGAAAAAGCTTTTCACAACTTTGTAAGCACTTTGTTAATGACTATGCGCTTGGGTAGTGGTACAATGTGCCAACATAAATAGCTGTTTTCAACTTTTACATAATATAGTTCTAAATTTAACTGTGGTGTTCTGTATGAAATGACTTAGAGAGAATATACACGCAAATCCACCAACTTTTCAATCGCTTTTAACATTTTTAGTATGTGTTTGTTCATTTTACGGCCGGCTCATATGACAGTCTGCTCACATGGGAGGTTTCAAATGGATTTTAGTCATTTTTCATACTTTATAACTACATACTTCGATATAACAACAACGTAGGTCAAATAAACAAACAAATCTAGCAACTTTGGAATCGCTTTGGAGAACTTTGCACTCTGTTTTAACAGCTTGGACCAAATAGGTGCTGACTGCAAAAAACTAAAAAAAAAGTGTCACCCGCTGGTTTTCTCAGGTTGAATCCCATGCAAGTACTAACCACGAACGATTGAACTTTACTTGCAATATCAGTCGATCACCTGAACACTCATCTACCAGAGTCATTTAAAAATTATCGTAATTGGCGGCCATTTAATGTATGGAAATGTTTAAAAATTCTACATCCTTCGAGGGCCACCACGATATTCAAACGGCCTTTAATGACATATTCATTCACTTTCGCGAACTTTTAACAACTGGACTTGTTAATGTAACAGAATAGGTAACATTTACATGTAAATCTGCCAACTTTGCACAAGGTTTTCACAACTTTGTAAGCACTTTGTTAATCACTTTGCGCTTGAGTAGTGGTACAGTGTGCCAACATAAATAGCTGTTTTAGACTTTTACATAATTTTGTTCTCAATTTAACTGTGGGGTTCTATATGAAATGACTTGGGGGGAATATACACGCAAATCCACCAACTTTTCAATCGCTTTTAACATTTTTAGTATGTGTTTGTTCATTTTACGGCCGGGTCATATGACAGTCTGCTAACGTGGGAGGTTTCAAATGGATTTCAGTCATTTTTCATACTTTATAACTGCATAGTCAGATATAACAACAACTTAGGTCAACTAAACAAACAAATCTAGCAACTTTGGAATCGCTTTGGAGAACTTTGCACGCTGTTTTAACAGCTTGGAACAAATATGTGCAGACTCCAAAAAATCAAAAAAGTTTCACCCGCTGGTTTACTCAGGTTGTCTCCCATGCAAGTACTAACCACGACCAATTGAACTTTACTTCCATTATCGGTCAATCACCTGACCACTCATCTATCAGGGTCATTTGAAAATTATCGTAATTGGCGGCCATTCAATGTATGAAAATGTTTAAAAATTCTACATTCTTCGCGGGCCACTGCGATATTCAAACGGCCTATTATGACATATTCATTCACTTTCGCGAACTTTTAACAACTGTACTCGATAATGTAACAGAATAGGTAACATTTCCATGTAAATCTGCCAACTTTGCACAAGTTTTTCACAACTTTGTAAGCACTTTGTTAATCAGTTTGCGCTTGGGTAGTGGTACAATGTGTCAACATATTTAACTGTTTTCAACCTTTACATAATTTTGTTCTAAATTTAACTGCAGGGTTCTATATGAAATGCCTTAGGGAGAATATACACTCAAATCCACCAACTTTTCAATCGATTTTAACATTTTTAGTATGTGTTTGTTCATTTTACGGCCGGCTCATATGACAGTCTGCAAACATGGGAGGTTTCAAATGGATTTCAGTCATTTTTCATACTTTATAACTGCATGGATCGATATAAAACAACTTATGTCAAATAAACAAACAAATCTAGCAACTTTGGAATCGCTTTGGAGAACTTTGCACGCTGTTTTAACAGCTTGGACCAAATAGGTGCAGACTGCAAAAAACTCAAAAAAGTTTCACCCGCTGGTTTACTCAGGTTGTCTCCCATGCAAGTACTAACCACGAACGATTGAACTTTACTTCCATTATCTGTCAATCACCTGACCACTCATCTATCAGGGTCATTTAAAAATTATCGTAATTGGCGGCCATTTATTGTATGGAAATGTTTAAAAATTCTACATCCTTCGAGGGCCACTGCAATATTCAAACGGCCGATTATGACATATTAATTCACTTTCGCGAACTTTTAACAACTGGACTCGATAATGTAACAGAATAGGTAACATTTCCATGTAAATCTGCCAACTTTGCACAAGGTTTTCACAACTTTGTAAGCACTTTGTTAATCACTTTGCGCTTGGGTAGTGGTACAATGTGCTAACATAAATAGCTGTTTTAGACTTTTACATAATTTTGTGCTCAATTTAACTGCGGGGTTCTATATGAAATGTCTTAGGGGGATTATACACGCAAATCCACCTACTTTTCAATCGCTTTTAACATTTTTAGTATGTGTTTGTTCATTTTACGGCCGGGTCATATGACAGTCAGCTAACGTGGGAGGTTTCAAATGGATTTCAGTCATTTTTCATACTTTATAACTGCACGGTTCGATATAACAACAACTTAGGTCAAATAAACAAATTAATCTAGCAACTTTGGAATCGGTTTGGAGAACTTTGCACGCTGTTTTAACAGCTTGGACCAAATAGGTGCAGACTGCAAAAAACTCAAAAAAGTGTCACCCGCTGGTTTACTCAGGTTGTCCCCCATGCAAGTGCTTACCACGACCGATTCAACTTTACTTCCATTGTCGGTCGATCACCTGACCACTCATCTATCAGAGTCATTTGGAAATTACCGTAATTGGCGGCCATTTAATGTATGGAAATGTGTTTATAAATTCTACATCATTCGACGGCCACTAGGATATTCAAACGGCCTTTCATGACATATTCATTCACTTTCGCGAACTTTTAACAACTGGACTTGATAATGTAACAGAATAGGTAACATTTCCATGTAAATCTGCCAAATTTTCACAAGGTTTTCACAACTTTGTAAGCACTTTGTTAATCAGTTTGCGCTTGGGTAGTGGTACAATGTGCCAACATAAATAGCTGTTTTAGAATTTTTCATAATTTTGTTCTCAATTTAACTGCGGCGTTCTATATGAAATGACTTAGGGGGAATATACACGCAAATCCACCAACTTTTTAATCGCTTTTAACTTTTTTACGATGTATTTGTACATTTTACGGCCGGCTCATATGACAGTCTGCTAACGTGGGAGTTTTCAAATGGATTTCAGTCATTTCTCATACTTTATAACTGCATGGTTCGATATAACAACACCTTAGGTCAAATAAACAAACAAATCTAGCAACTTTGGAATCGCTTTGGAGAACTTTGCACGCTGTTTTAACAGCTTGGACCAAATAGGTGCAGACTGCAAGAAACTCAAAAAAGTTTCACCCGCTGGTTTACTCAGGTTGTCTCCCATGCAAGTACTAACCACGACCGATTGAACTTTACTTCCATTATCAGTCAATCACCTGACCACTCGTCTATCAGGGTCATTAGAAATTATCGTAATTGGCGGCCATTTAATGATTGGAAATGTTTAAAAATTCTACATCCTTCGAAGGCCACTGCGATATTCAAACGGCCTATTATGACATATTCATTCACTTTCGCGAACTTTTAACAACTGGACTCGATAATGTAACAAAATAGGTAACATTTCTGTGTAAATCTGCCAACTTTGCACAAGGTTTTCACAACTTTGTAAGCACTTTGTTAATCAGTTTGCGCTTGGGTAGTGGTACAATGTGCCAACATAAATAGTTGTTTTCGACTTTTTCATAATTTTGTTTTAAATTTAACTGCGGTGTTCTATATGAAATGACTTATGGAGAATATACATGCAAATCTACCAACTTTTCAATCGCTTTTAACATTTTTAGTATGTGTTTGTTCATTTTCCGGCCGGCTCATATGACAGTCTGCTAACATGGGAGGTTTCAAATGGATTTTAGTCATTTTTCATACTTTATAACTACATAGTTCGATATAACAACAACGTAGGTCAAATAAACAAACAAATCTAGCAACTTTGGAATCGCTTTGGAGAAATTTGCACTCTGTTTTAACAGCTTGGACCAAATAGGTGCTGACTGCAAAAAACTCAAAAAAAAGTGTCACCCGCTGATTTTCTCAGGTTGAATCCCATGCAAGTACTAACCACGAACGATTGAACTTTACTTGCAATATCAGTCGATCACCTGAACACTCATCTACCAGAGTCATTTAAAAATTATCGTAATTGGCGGCCATTTAATGTATGGAAATGTTTAAAAATTCTACATCCTTCGAGGGCCACCACGATATTCAAACGGCCTTTAATGACATATTCATTCACTTTCGCGAACTTTTAACAACTGGACTCGATAATGTAACAGAATAGGTAACATTTCCATGTAAATCTGCCAACTTTGCACAAGCTTTTCACAACTTTGTAAGCACTTTGTTAATCCCTTTGCGCTTGGGTAGTGGTACAATGTGCCAACATAAATAGCTGTTTTCGACTTTTACATAATATAGTTCTAAATTTAACTGCGGGGTTCTGTATGAAATGACTTAGAGAAAATATACACGCAAATCCACCAACTTTTCAATCGCTTTTAACATTTTTAGTATGTGTTTGTTCATTTTACGGCCGGCTCATATGACAGTCTGCTAACATGGGAGGTTTCAAATGGATTTTAGTCATTTTTCATACTTTATAACTGCATGGTTCGATATAACAACAGCTTAGGTCAAATAAACAAACAAATCTAGCAACTTTGGAATCGCTTTGGAGAACTTTGCACGATGTTTTAACAGCTTGGACCAAATAGGTGCTGACTGCAAAACACTCAAAAAAAGTGCCACCCGCTGGTTTACTCAGGTTGTCTCCCATGCAAGTACTAACCACGTCCAATCGAACTTTACCTCCATTATCTGTCAATCACACGACCACTCATCTATCAGGATCATTTGAAAAGTATCGTAATTGGCGGCCATTTAATGTACGGAAATGTTTAAAAATTCTACATCCTTCGAGGGCCACTACGATAATCAAACGGCCTTTTATGACATATTCATTCACTTTCGCGAACTTTTCACAAATGGACTCGTTAATGTAACAGAATAGGTAACATTTCCATGTAAATCTGCTAACTTTGAAAAAGCTTTTCACAACTTTGTAAGCACTTTGTTAATGACTATGCGCTTGGGTAGTGGTACAATGTGCCAACATAAATAGCTGTTTTAGACTTTTACATAATTTAGTTCTAAATTTAACTGCAGGGTTCTGTATGATATGACTTAGAGAGAATATACACGCAAATCCACCAACTTTTCAATCGCTTTTAACATTTTTAGTATGTGTTTGTTCATTTTACGGCCGGCTCATATGACAGTCTGCTAACATGGGAGGTTTCAAATGGATTTTACTTATTTTTCATACTTTATAACTGCATGGTTCGATATAACAACAGCTTAGGTCAAATAAACAAACAAATCTAGCAACTTTGGAATCGCTTTGGAGAACTTTGCACGATGTTTTAACAGCTTGGACCAAATCGGTGCAGACTGCAAAAAACTCAAAAAAGTTTCACCCGCTGGTTTACTCAGGTTGTCTCCCATGCAAGTACTAACCACGACCGATTGAACTTTACTTCCATTATCGGTCAATCACCTGACCACTCATCTATCAGGGTCATTTAAAAATTATCGTAATTGGCGGCCATTCAATGTATGGAAATGTTTAAAAATTCTACATCATTCGAGGGCCACTACGATAATCAAACGGCCTTTTATGACATATTCATTCACTTTCGCGAACTTTTCACAAATGGACTCGTTAATGTAACAAAATTGGTAACATTTCCATGTAAATCTGCCAAATTTGCACAAGGTTTCCACAACTTTGTAAGCACTTTGTTAATCACTTTGCGCTTGGGTAGTGGTACAATGTGCCAACATAAATAGCTGTTTTCGACTTTTACATAATTTAGTTCTAAATTTAACTGCAGGGTTCTGTATGAAATGACTTAGAGAGAATATACACGCAAATCCACCAACTTTTCAATCGCTTTTAACATTTTTAGTATGTGTTTGTTCATTTTACGGCCGGCGCATATGACAGTCTGCTAACATGGGAGGTTTCAAATGGATTTTACTTATTTTTCATACTTTATAACTGCATGGTTCGATATAACAACAGCTTAGGTCAAATAAACAAACAAATCTAGCAACTTTGGAATCGCTTTGGAGAACTTTGCACGATGTTTTAACAGCTTGGACCAAATCGGTGCAGACTGCAAAAAACTCAAAAAAGTTTCACCCGCTGGTTTACTCAGGTTGTCTCCCATGCAAGTACTAACCACGACCGATTGAACTTTACTTCCATTATCGGTCAATCACCTGACCACTCATCTATCAGGGTCATTTAAAAATTATCGTAATTGGCGGCCATTCAATGTATGGAAATGTTTAAAAATTCTACATCATTCGAGGGCCTCTGCGATATTCAAACTGCCTATTATGACATATTCATTCACTTTCGCGAACTTTTAACAACTGGACTCGATCATGTAACAAAATAGGTAACATTTCCATGTAAATCTGCCAAATTTGCACAAGGTTTCCACAACTTTGTAAGCACTTTGTTAATCACTTTGCGCTTGGGTAGTGGTACAATGTGTCAACATAAATAGCTGTTTTCGACTTTTACATAATATAGTTCTACATTTAACTGCGGGGTTCTGTATGAAATGACTTACAGAGAATATACACTCAAATCCACCAACTTTTCAATCGATTTTAACATTTTTAGTATGTGTTTGTTCATTTTACGGCCGGCTCATATGACAGTCAGCTAACGTGGGAGGTTTCAAATGGATTTCAGTCATTTTTCATACTTTATAACTGCATGGTTCGATATAACAACACCTTAGGTCAAATAAAGAAACAAATCTAGCAACTTTGGAATCGCTTTGGAGAACTTTGCACGTTGTTTTAACAGCTTGGACCAAATAGGTGCAGACTGCAAGAAACTCAAAAAAGTTTCACCCGCTGGTTTACTCAGGTTGTCTCCCATGCAAGTACTAACCACGACCGATTGAACTTTACTTCCATTATCAGTCAATCACCTGACCACTCGTCTATCAGGGTCAATAGAAATTCTCGTAATTGGCGGCCATTTAATGATTGGAAATGTTTAAAAATTCTACATCCTTCGAGGGCCACTGCGATATTCAAACGGCCTATTATGACATATTCATTCACTTTCGCGAACTTTTAACAACTGGACTCGATAATGTAACAAAATAGGTAACATTTCTGTGTAAATCTGCCAACTTTCCACAAGGTTTTCACAACTTTGTAAGCACTTTGTTAATCAGTTTGCGCTTGGGTACAGTGGTACAATGTGCCAACATAAATAGTTGTTTTCGACTTTTTCATAATTTTGTTTTAAATTTAACTGCGGTGTTCTATATGAAATGACTCATGGAGAATATACATGCAAATCTACCAACTTTTCACTCGCTTTTAACATTTTTAGTATGTGTTTGTTCATTTTACGGCCGGTTCGAATGGAAATCTTAAAAAATTCTATATCCTTCGAGGGCAACTGCGATATTCAAACGGCCTTTCATGACATATTTATTCACTTTCGCGAACTTTTAACAACTGGACTCGATAATGTAACAAAATAGGTAACATTTCTATGTAAATCTGTCAACTTTGCACAAGGTTTTCACGACTTGGTAAGCACTTTGTTAATCACTTTGCGCTTGGGTAGTGGTACAATGTGCCAACATAAATAGCTGTTTTAGACTTTTACATAATTTTCTTCTCAATTTAACTGTGGGGTTCTACATGAAATGACTTAAGGGGGAATATACACGCAAATCCACCAACTTTTCAATCGATTTTAACTTTTTTACGATGTATTTGTACATTTTACGGCCGGCTCATATGACAGTCTGCTAACAATGGAGGTTTCAAATGGATTTTAGTCATTGTTCATACTTTATAACTGCAGGGTCCGATATAACAACAACTTAGGTCAAATAAACAAACAAATCTAGCAATTTTGGAATCGCTTTAGAGAACTTTGCACGCTGTTTTAACTGCTTGGACCAAATAGGTGCAGACTGCAAAAAACTCAAAAAAGTTTCACCCGCTGGTTTACTCAGGTTGTCTCCCATGCAAGTACTAACCACGACCAATTGAACTTTACCCCATTTATCAGTCAATCACATGACCACTCATCTATCAGTGTCATTCAAAATTATCGTAATTGGCGACCATTTAATGTATGCAAATGTTTAAAAATTCTACATCCTTCGAGGACCACTGCGATATTCAAACGGCCTATTATGACATATTCATTCACTTTCGCGAACTTTTAACAACTGGACTTGTTAATGTAACAGAATAGGTAACATTTCCATGTAAATCTGCCAACTTTGCACAAACTTTTCACAACTTTGTGAACACTTTGTTAATCAGTTTGCGCTTGGGTAGTGGTACAATGTGCCAACATAATTAACTGTTTTCAACCTTTACATAATTTTGTTCTAAATTTAACTGCAGGGTTTTATATGAAATGACTTAGGGAGAATATACACTCAAATCCACCAACTTTTCAATCGATTTTAACATTTTTAGTATGTGTTTGTTCATTTTACGGCCGGCTCATATGACATTCTGCTAACATGGGAGGTTTCAAATGGATTTCACTCATTTTTCATACTTTATAACTGCATGGATCGATATAAAACAACTTATGTCAAATAAACAAACAAATCTAACAACTTTGGAATCGCTTTGGAGAACTTTGCACGCTGTTTTAACAGCTTGGACCAAATAGGTGCAGACTGCAAAAAACTCAAAAAAGTTTCACCCGCTGGTTTACTCAGGTTGTCTCCCATGTAAGTACTAACCACGAACGATTGAACTTTACTTCCATTATCTGTCAATCACCTGACCACTCATCTATCAGGGTCATTTAAAAATTATCGTAATTGGCGGCCATTTATTGTACGGAAATGTTTAAAAATTCTACATCCTTCGAGTGCCACTGCGATATTCAAACGGCCGATTATGACATATTAATTCACTTTCGCGAACTTTTAACAACTGGACTCGATAATGTAACAGAATAGGTAACATTTCCATGTAAATCTGCCAACTTTGCACAAGGTTTTCACAACTTTGTAAGCACTTTGTTAATCACTTTGCGCTTGGGTAGTGGTACAATGTGCTAACATAAATAGCTGTTTTAGACTTTTACATAATTTTGTGCTCAATTTAACTGCTGGGTTCTATATGAAATGTCTTAGGGGGATTATACACGCAAATCCACCTACTTTTCAATCGCTTTTAACATTTTTAGTATGTGTTTGTTCATTTTACGGCCGGGTCATATGACAGTCAGCTAACGTGGGAGGTTTCAAATGGATTGCAGTGATTTTTCATACTTTATAACTGCATAGTTCGGTATGACAACAACTTAGGTCAAATAAACAAACAAATCTAGCAACTTTGGAATCGCTTTGGAGAACTATGCATGATGTTTTAACAGCTTGGTGCAGACTGCCAAAAAATCAAAAAAGTTTCACCCACTGGTTACTCAGGTTGTCTCCCATGCAAGTACTAACCACGACCGATTGAACTTTACTTCCATCATCGGTCAATCACCTGACCACTCATCTATCAGGTCTTTTAAAAATTATCGTAATTGGCGGCCATTCAATGTATGGAAATGTTTAAAAATTCTACATCCTTCGAGGGCCACTGCGATATTCAAACGGCCTATTATGACATATTCATTCACTTTCGCGAACTTTTAACAACTGGACTTGTTAATGTAACAGAATAGGTAACATTTACATGTAAATCTGCCAACTTTGCACAAGGTTTTCACAACTTTGTAAGCACTTTGTTAATCACTTTGCGCTTGAGTAGTGGTACAGTGTGCCAACATAAATAGCTGTTTTAGACTTTTACATAATTTTGTTCTCAATTTAACTGTGGGGTTCTATATGAAATGACTTGGGGGGAATATACACGCAAATCCACCAACTTTTCAATCGCTTTTAACATTTTTAGTATGTGTTTGTTCATTTTACGGCCGGGTCATATGACAGTCTGCTAACGTGGGAGGTTTCAAATGGATTTCAGTCATTTTTCATACTTTATAACTGCATAGTTAGATATAACAACAACTTAGGTCAAATAAACAAACAAATCTAGCAACTTTGGAATCGCTTTGGAGAACTTTGCACGCTGTTTTAACAGCTTGGATCAAATATGTGCAGACTCCAAAAAACTCAAAAAAGTTTCACCCGATGGTTTACTCAGGTTGTCTCCCATGCAAGTACCAACCACGACCAATTGAACTTTACTTCCATTATCGGTCAATCACCTGACCACTCATCTATCAGGGTCATTTGAAAATTATCGTAATTGGCGGCCATTCAATGTATGAAAATGTTTAAAAATTCTACATTCTTCGCGGGCCACTGCGATATTCAAACGGCCTATTATAACATATTCATTCACTTTCGCGAACTTTTAACAACTGGACTCGATAATGTAACAGAATAGGTAACATTTCTGTGTAAATCTGCCAACTTTCCACAAGGTTTTCACAACTTTGTAAGCACTTTGTTAATCAGTTTGCGCTTGGGTAGTGGTACAATGTGCCAACATAAATAGTTGTTTTCGACTTTTTCATAATTTTGTTTTAAATTTAACTGCGGTGTTCTATATGAAATGACTTATGGAGAATATACATGCAAATCTACCAACTTTTCACTCGCTTTTAACATTTTTAGTATGTGTTTGTTCATTTTACGGCCGGTTCGAATGGAAATCTTAAAA
Organism: Saccoglossus kowalevskii; assembly: GCF_978046115.1. NCBI lineage: Eukaryota > Metazoa > Hemichordata > Enteropneusta > Harrimaniidae > Saccoglossus > Saccoglossus kowalevskii. The sequence continues at coordinate 8,465,089 of NC_140650.1, read as the reverse complement.
AATTCTACATCCTTCGAGGGCAACTGCGATATTCAAACGGCCTTTCATGACATATTTATTCACTTTCGCGAACTTTTAACAACTGGACTCGATAATGTAACAAAATAGGTAACATTTCTATGTAAATCTGTCAACTTTGCACAAGGTTTTCACGACTTGGTAAGCACTTTGTTAATCACTTTGCGCTTGGGTAGTGGTACAATGTGCCAACATAAATAGCTGTTTTAGACTTTTACATAATTTTCTTCTCAATTTAACTGTGGGGTTCTACATGAAATGACTTAAGGGGGAATATACACGCAAATCCACCAACTTTTCAATCGCTTTTAACTTTTTTAGGATGTATTTGTACATTTTACGGCCGGCTCATATGACAGTCTGCTAACATGGGAGGTTTCAAATGGATTTTAGTCATTTTTCATACTTTATAACTGCAGGGTCCGATATAACAACAACTTAGGTCAAATAAACAAACAAATCTAGCAATTTTGGAATCGCTTTCAAGAACTTTGCACGCTGTTTTAACTGCTTGGACCAAATAGGTGCAGACTGCAAGAAACTCAAAAAAGTTTCACCCGCTGGTTTACTCAGGTTATCTCCCATGTAAGTACTAACCACGAACGATTGAACTTTACTTCCATTATCTGTCAATCACCTGACCACTCATCTATCAGGGTCATTTAAAAATTATCGTAATTGGCGGCCATTTATTGTACGGAAATGTTTAAAAATTCTACATCCTTCGAGGGCCACTGCGATATTCAAACGGCCGATTATGACATATTAATTCACTTTCGCGAACTTTTAACAACTAGACTCGATAATGTAACAGAATAGGTAACATTTCCATGTAAATCTGCCAACTTTGCACAAGGTTTTCACAACTTTGTAAGCACTTTGTTAATCACTTTGCGCTTGGGTAGTGGTACAATGTGCTAACATAAATAGCTGTTTTAGACTTTTACATAATTTTGTGCTCAATTTAACTGCGGGGTTCTATATGAAATGTCTTAGGGGGATTATACACGCAAATCCACCTACTTTTCAATCGCTTTTAACATTTTTAGTATGTGTTTGTTCATTTTACGGCCGGGTCATATGACAGTCAGCTAACGTGGGAGGTTTCAAATGGATTGCAGTGATTTTTCATACTTTATAACTGCATAGTTCGGTATAACAACAACTTAGGTCAAATAAACAAACAAATCTAGCAACTTTGGAATCGCTTTGGAGAACTATGCATGATGTTTTAACAGCTTGGTGCAGACTGCCAAAAAATCAAAAAAGTTTCACCCACTGGTTACTCAGGTTGTCTCCCATGCAAGTACTAACCACGACCGATTGAACTTTACTTCCATCATCGGTCAATCACCTGACCACTCATCTATCAGGTCTTTTAAAAATTATCGTAATTAGCGGCCATTCAATGTATGGAAATGTTTAAAAATTCTACATCCTTCGAGGGCCACTGCGATATTCAAACGGCCTATTATGACATATTCATTCACTTTCGCGAACTTTTAACAACTGGACTTGTTAATGTAACAGAATAGGTAACATTTACATGTAAATCTGCCAACTTTGCACAAGGTTTTCACAACTTTGTAAGCACTTTGTTAATCACTTTGCGCTTGAGTAGTGGTACAGTGTGCCAACATAAATAGCTGTTTTAGACTTTTACATAATTTTGTTCTCAATTTAACTGTGGGGTTCTATATGAAATGACTTGGGGGGAATATACACGCAAATCCACCAACTTTTCAATCGCTTTTAACATTTTTAGTATGTGTTTGTTCATTTTACGGCCGGGTCATATGACAGTCTGCTAACGTGGGAGGTTTCAAATGGATTTCAGTCATTTTTCATACTTTATAACTGCATAGTTAGATATAACAACAACTTAGGTCAAATAAACAAACAAATCTAGCAACTTTGGAATCGCTTTGGAGAACTTTGCACGCTGTTTTAACAGCTTGGATCAAATATGTGCAGACTCCAAAAAACTCAAAAAAGTTTCACCCGATGGTTTACTAAGGTTGTCTCCCATGCAAGTACCAACCACGACCAATTGAACTTTACTTCCATTATCGGTCAATCACCTGACCACTCATCTATCAGGGTCATTTGAAAATTATCGTAATTGGCGGCCATTCAATGTATGAAAATGTTTAAAAATTCTACATTCTTCGCGGGCCACTGCGATATTCAAACGGCCTATTATAACATATTCATTCACTTTCGCGAACTTTTAACAACTGGACTCGATAATGTAACAGAATAGGTAACATTTCTGTGTAAATCTGCCAACTTTCCACAAGGTTTTCACAACTTTGTAAGCACTTTGTTAATCAGTTTGCGCTTGGGTAGTGGTACAATGTGCCAACATAAATAGTTGTTTTCGACTTTTTCATAATTTTGTTTTAAATTTAACTGCGGTGTTCTATATGAAATGACTTATGGAGAATATACATGCAAATCTACCAACTTTTCACTCGCTTTTAACATTTTTAGTATGTGTTTGTTCATTTTACGGCCGGTTCGAATGGAAATCTTAAAAAATTCTACATCCTTCGAGGGCAACTGCGATATTCAAACGGCCTTTCATGACATATTTATTCACTTTCGCGAACTTTTAACAACTGGACTCGATAATGTAACAAAATAGGTAACATTTCTATGTAAATCTGTCAACTTTGCACAAGGTTTTCACGACTTGGTAAGCACTTTGTTAATCACTTTGCGCTTGGGTAGTGGTACAATGTGCCAACATAAATAGCTGTTTTAGACTTTTACATAATTTTCTTCTCTATTTAACTGTGGGGTTCTACATGAAATGACTTAAGGGGGAATATACACGCAAATCCACCAACTTTTCAATCGCTTTTAACTATTTTAGGATGTATTTGTACATTTTACGGCCGGCTCATATGACAGTCTGCTAACATGGGAGGTTTCAAATGGATTTTAGTCATTTTTCATACTTTATAACTGCAGGGTCCGATATAACAACAACTTAGGTCAAATAAACAAACAAATCTAGCAATTTTGGAATCGCTTTCAAGAACTTTGCACGCTGTTTTAACTGCTTGGACCAAATAGGTGCAGACTGCAAGAAACTCAAAAAAGTTTCACCCGCTGGTTTACTCAGGTTGTCTCCCATGCAAGTACTAACCACGACCAATTGAACTTTACCCCCTTTATCAGTCAATCACATGACCACTCATCTATCAGTGTCATTAAAAATTATCGTAATTGGCGGCCATTTAATGTATGCAAATGTTTAAAAATTCTACATCCTTCGAGGGCCACTGCGATATTCAAACGGCCTATTATGACATATTCATTCACTTTCGCGAACTTTTAACAACTGGACTTGTTAATGTAACAGAATAGGTAACATTTCCATGTAAATCTGCCAACTTTGCACAAACTTTTCACAACTTTGTAAGCACTTTGTTAATCACTTTGCGCTTGGGTAGTGGTACAGTGTGCCAACATAAATAGCTGTTTTAGACTTTGACATAATATTGTGCTCAATTTAACTGCGGGGTTCTATATGAAATGTCTTAGGGGGAATATACACGCAAATCCACCTATTTTTTAATTGCTTTTAACATTTTTAGTATGTGTTTGTTCATATTACGGCCGGCTCATATGACAGTCAGCTAACGTGGGAGGTTTCAAATGGAATTCAGTGATTTTTCATACTTTATAACTGCATAGTTCGATATAACAACAACTTAGGTCAAATAAACAAACAAATCTAGCAACTTTGGAATCGCTTTGGAGAACTTTGCACGATGTTTTAACAGCTTGGACCAAATAGGTGCAGACTGCAAAAAACTCAAAAAAGTTTCCCCAACTGGTTTACTTAGGTTGTCTTCCATGTAAGAACTAACCACGAACGATTGAACTTTACTTCCATTATCTGTCAATCACCTGACCACTCATCTATCAGGGTCATTTAAAATTATCGTAATTGCCGGCCATTTATTGTATGGAAATGTTTAAAAATTCTACATCCTTCGAGGGCCACTGCGATATTCAAACGGCCTATTATGACATATTCATTCACTTTCGCGAACTTTTAACAACTGGACTCGATAATGTAACAGAATAGGTAACATTTCCATGCAAATCTACCAACTTTGCACAAGCTTTTCACAACTTTGTAAGCACTTTGTTAAGCACTTTGCGCTTGGGTAGTGGTACAATGTGCCAACATAAATAGCTGTTTTTGACTTTTACATAATTTTGTTCTAAATTTAACTGCGGGGTTCTATATGAAATGACTTAGGGAGAATATACACTCAAATCCACCAACTTTTCAATCGATTTTAACATTTTTAGTATGTGTTTGTTCATTTTACGGCCGGCTCATATGACATTCTGCTAACATGGGAGGTTTCAAATGGATTTCACTCATTTTTCATACTTTATAACTGCATGGATCGATATAAAACAACTTATGTCAAATAAACAAACAAATCTAACAACTTTGGAATCGCTTTGGAGAACTTTGCACGCTGTTTTAACAGCTTGGACCAAATAGGTGCAGACTGCAAAAAACTCAAAAAAGTTTCACCCGCTGGTTTACTCAGGTTGTCTCCCATGTAAGTACTAACCACGAACGATTGAACTTTACTTCCATTATCTGTCAATCACCTGACCACTCATCTATCAGGGTCATTTAAAAATTATCGTAATTGGCGGCCATTTATTGTATGGAAATGTTTAAAAATTCTACATCCTTCGAGGGCCACTGCGATATTCAAACGGCCGATTATGACATATTAATTCACTTTCGCGAACTTTTAACAACTGGACTCGATAATGTAACAGAATAGGTAACATTTCCATGTAAATCTGCCAACTTTGCACAAGGTTTTCACAACTTTGTAAGCACTTTGTTAATCACTTTGCGCTTGGGTAGTGGTACAATGTGCTAACATAAATAGCTGTTTTAGACTTTTACATAATTTTGTGCTCAATTTAACTGCGGGGTTCTATATGAAATGTCTTAGTGGGATTATACACGCAAATCCACCTACTTTTCAATCGCTTTTAACATTTTTAGTATGTGTTTGTTCATTTTACGGCCGGGTCATATGACAGTCAGCTAACGTGGGAGGTTTCAAATGGATTGCAGTGATTTTTCATACTTTATAACTGCATAGTTCGGTATAACAACAACTTAGGTCAAATAAACAAACAAATCTAGCAACTTTGGAATCGCTTTGGAGAACTTTGCACGATGTTTTAACAGCTTGGTGCAGACTGCAAAAAAATCAAAAAAGTTTCACCCACTAGTTACTCAGGTTGTCTCCCATGCAAGTACTAACCACGACCGATTGAACTTTACTTCCATCATCGGTCAATCACCTGACCACTCATCTATCAGGTCTTTTAAAAATGATCGTAATTGGCGGCCATTCAATGTATGGAAATGTTTAAAAATTCTACATCCTTCGAGGGCCACTGCGATATTCAAACGGCCTATTATGACATATTCATTCACTTTCGCGAACTTTTAACAACTGGACTTGTTAATGTAACAGAATAGGTAACATTTACATGTAAATCTGCCAACTTTGCACAAGGTTTTCACAACTTTGTAAGCACTTTGTTAATCACTTTGCGCTTGAGTAGTGGTACAGTGTGCCAACATAAATAGCTGTTTTAGACTTTTACATAATTTTGGTCTCAATTTAACTGTGGGGTTCTATATGAAATGACTTGGGGGAATATACACGCAAATCCACCAACTTTTCAATCGCTTTTAACATTTTTAGTATGTGTTTGTTCATTTTACGGCCGGGTCATATGACAGTCTGCTAACGTGGGAGGTTTCAAATGGATTTCAGTCATTTTTCATACTTTATAACTGCATAGTTAGATATAACAACAACTTAGGTCAAATAAACAAACAAATCTAGCAACTTTGGAATCGCTTTGGAGAACTTTGCACGCTGTTTTAACAGCTTGGATCAAATATGTGCAGACTCCAAAAAACTCAAAAAAGTTTCACCCGATGGTTTACTCAGGTTGTCTCCCATGCAAGTACTAACCACGACCAATTGAACTTTACTTCCATTATCTGTCAATCACCTGACGACTCATCTATCAGGGTCATTTGAAAATTATCGTAATTGGCGGCCATTCAATGTATGAAAATGTTTAAAAATTCTACATTCTTCGCGGGCCACTGCGATATTCAAACGGCCTATTATAACATATTCATTCACATTCGCGAACTTTTAACAACTGGACTCGATAATGTTACAGAATAGGTAACATTTCCATGTAAATCTGCCAACTTTGCACAAGCTTTTCACAACTTTGTAAGCACTTTGTTAATCAGTTTGCGCTTGGGTAGTGGTACAATGTGCCAATATATTTAACTGTTTTCAACCTTTACATAATTTTGTTCTAAATTTAACTGCAGGGTTCTATATGAAATGACTTAGGGAGAATATACACTCAAATCCACCATCTTTTCAATCGATTTTAACATTTTTAGTATGTGTTTGTTCATTTTACGGCCGGCTCATATGACAGTCTGCTAACATGGGAGGTTTCAAATGGATTTCAGTCATTTTTCATACTTTATAACTGCATGGATCGATATAAAACAACTTATGTCAAATAAACAAACAAATCTAACAACTTTGGAATCGCTTTGGAGAACTTTGCACGCTGTTTTAACAGCTTGGACCAAATAGGTGCAGACTGCAAAAAACTCAAAAAAGTTTCACCCGCTGGTTTACTCAGGTTGTCTCCCATGCAAGTACTAACCACGAACGATTGAACTTTACTTCCATTATCTGTCAATCACCTGACCACTCATCTATCAGGGTCATTTAAAAATTATCATAATTGGCGGCCACTTATTGTATCGAAATGTTTAAAAATTCTACATCCTTCGAGGGCCACTGCAATATTCAAACGGCCGATTATGATATATTAATTCACTTTCGCGAACTTTTAACAACTGGACTCGATGATGTAACAGAATAGGTAACATTTCCATGTAAATCTGCCAACTTTGCACAAGCTTTTCACAACTTTGTAAGCACTTTGTTAATCAGTTTGCGCTTGGGTAGTGGTACAATGTGCCAACATATTTAACTGTTTTCAACCTTTACATAATTTTGTTCTAAATTTAACTGCAGGGTTCTATATGAAATGACTTAGGGAGAATATACACTCAAATCCACCTACTTTTCAATCGCTTTTAACATTTTTAGTATGTGTTTGTTCATTTTACGGCCGGGTCATATGACAGTCGGCTAACGTGGGAGGTTTCAAATGGATTGCAGTGATTTTTCATACTTTATAACTGCATAGTTCGGTATAACAACAACTTAGGTCAAATAAACTAACAAATCGAGCAACTTTGGAATCGCTTTGGAGAACTTTGCACTCTGTTTTAACAGCTTGGACCAAATAGGTGCAGACTGCAAAAAACTCAAAAAAGTTTCACCCGCTGGTTTACTCAGGTTGTCTCCCATGCAAGTACTAACCACGAACGATTGAACTTTACTTCCATTATCAGTCAATCAACTGACCACTCATCTATCAGGGTCATTAGAAGTTATCGTAATTGGCGGCCATTTAATGTATGGAAATGTTTAAAAATTCTACATCCTTCGAGGGCCACTACGATATTCAATCGGCCTATTATGACATATTCATTCACTTTCGCGAACTTTTAACAACTGGACTCGATAATGTAACAAAATAGGTAACATTTCTGTGTAAATCTGCCAACTTTGAACAAGGTTTTCACAACTTTGTAAGCACTTTGTTAATCAGTTTGCGCTTGGGTACTGGTACAATGTGCCAACATAAATAGTTGTTTTCGACTTTTTCATAATTTTGTTTTAAATTTAACTGCGGTGTTCTATATGAAATGACTTATGGAGAATATTCATGCAAATCTACCAACTTTTCACTCGCTTTTAACATTTTTAGTATGTGTTTGTTCATTTTACGGCCGGCTCATATAACAGTCAGCTAACGTGGGTGGTTTCAAATGGATTTTAGTCATTTTTCTTACTTTATAACTGCATGGTTCGATATAACAACAACTTAGGTCAAATAAAGAAACAAATCTAGCAACATTGGAATCGCTTTGGAGAACTTTGCACGCTGTTTTAACAGCTTGGACCAAATAGGTGCAGACTGCAAAAAACTCAAAAAAGTTTCACCCGCTTGTTTACTCAGATTGTCTCGCATGCAAGTACTAACCACCTCCGATTGAACTTTACTTCAATTATCGGTCAATCACCTGACCACTCATCTATCAGGGTCCTTTAAAATTATCGTAATTGGCGGCCATTTAATGTATGGAAATGTTTAAAAATTCTACATCCTTCGAGGGCCACTACGATATTCAAACGGCATTTTATGACATATTCATTTCCTTTCGCGAACTTTTAACAACTGGACTCGATAATGTAACAGAATAGGTAACATTTCCATGTAAATCTGCCAACTTTGCACAAGCTTTTCACAACTTTGTAAGCACTTTGTTAATCAGTTTGCGCTTGGGTAGTGGTACAATGTGCCAACATAAATAGCTGTTTTAGACTTTTATATAATGTTGTTCTCAATATAATTGCGGGGTTCTATATGAAATGAATTAGGGGGAATATACACGCAAATCTACTAACTTTTCAATCGCTTTTAACATTTTTAGTATGTGTTTGTTCATTTTACGGCCGGGTCATATGACAGTCTGCTAACATGGGAGGTTTCAAATGGATTTCAGTGATTTTTCATACTTTATAACTGCATGGTTCGATATAACAACAGCTTAGGTCAAATAAACAAACAAATCTATCAACTTTGGAATCGCTTTGGAGAACTTTGCACGATGTTTTAACAGCTTGGACCAAATCGGTGCAGACTGCAAAAAACTCAAAAAACTTTCACCCGCTGGTTTACTCAGGTTGTCTCCCATGCAAGTCCTAACCACGACCGATTGAACTTTACTTGCAATATCAGTCGATCACCTGAACACTCATCTATCAGGGTCATTTAAAAGTTATCGTAATTAGCGGCCATTTAATGTATGGAAATGTTTAAAAATTCTACATCCTTCGAGGGCCACTGCGATATTCAAACTGCCTATTATGACATATTCATTCACTTTCGCGAACTCTTAACAACTGGACTCGATAATGTAACAAAATGGGTAACATTTCCATGTAAATATGCCAACTTTGCACAAGCTTTTCACAACTTTGTAAGCACTTTGTTAATCCCTTTGCGCTTGGGTAGTGGTACAATGTGCCAACATAAATAGCTGTTTTCAACTTTTACATAATATAGTTCTAAATTTAACTGCGGGGTTCTGTATGAAATGACTTAGAGAGAATATACACGCAAATCCACCAACTTTTCAATCGCTTTTAACATTTTTAGTATGTGTTTGTTCATTTTACGGCCGGCTCATATGACAGTCTGCTCACATGGGAGGTTTCAAATGGATTTTAGTCATTTTTCATACTTTATAACTGCATGGTTCGATATAACAACAACTTAGGTCAAATAAACAAACAAATCTAGCAACTTTGGAATCGCTTTGGAGAACTTTGCACGCTGTTTTAACAGCTTGGACCAAATAGGTGCTGACTGCAAAAAACTCAAGAAAAGTGCCACCCGCTGGTTTACTCAGGTTGTCTCCCATGCAAGTACTAACCACGTCCAATCGAACTTTACCTCCATTATCAGTCAATCACACGACCACTCATCTATCAGGATCATTTGAAAAGTATCATAATTGGCGGCCATTTAACGTACGGAAATGTTTAAAAATTCTACATCCTTCGAGGGCCACTACGATAATCAAACGGCCTTTTATGACATATTCATTCACTTTCGCGAACTTTTCACAAATGGACTCGTTAATGTAACAGAATAGGTAACATTTCCATGTAAATCTGCTAACTTTGAAAAAGCTTTTCACAACTTTGTAAGCACTTTGTTAATGACTATGCGCTTGGGTAGTGGTACAATGTGCCAACATAAATAGCTGTTTTCGACTTTTACATAATTTAGTTCTAAATTTAACTGCGGGGTTCTGTATGAAATGACTTAGAGAGAATATACACGCAAATCCACCAACTTTTCAATCGCTTTTAACATTTTTAGTATGTGTTTGTTCATTTTACGGCCGGCTCATATGACAGTCTGCTCACATGGGAGGTTTCAAATGGATTTTAGTCATTTTTCATACTTTATAACTACATGGTTCGATATAACAACAACTGGACTCGATAATGTAACAGAATAGGTAACATTTCCATGTAAATCTGCTAACTTTGAAAAAGCTTTTCACAACTTTGTAAGCACTTTGTTAATGACTATGCGCTTGGGTAGTGGTACAATGTGCCAACATAAATAGCTGTTTTCAACTTTTACATAATATAGTTCTAAATTTAACTGCGGGGTTCTGTATGAAATGACTTAGAGAGAATATACACGCAAATCCACCAACTTTTCAATCGCTTTTAACATTTTTAGTATGTGTTTGTTCATTTTACGGCCGGCTCATATGACAGTCTGCTCACATGGGAGGTTTCAAATGGATTTTCGTCATTTTTCATACTTTATAACTACATGGTTCGATATAACAACAACTTAGGTCAAATAAACAAACAAATCTAGCAACTTTGGAATCGCTTTGGAGAACTTTGCACGCTGTTTTAACAGCTTGGACCAAATAGGTGCTGACTGCAAAAAACTCAACAAAAGTGCCACCCGCTGGTTTACTCAGGTTGTCTCCCATGCAAGTACTAACCACGTCCAATCGAACTTTACCTCCATTATCAGTCAATCACACGACCACTCATCTATCAGGATCATTTGAAAAGTATCGTAATTGGCGGCCATTTAATGTACGGAAATGTTTTAAAATTCTACATCCTTCGAGGGCCACTACGATAATCAAACGACCTTTTATGACATATTCATTCACTTTCGCGAACTTTTCACAAATGGACTCGTTAATGTAACAAAATAGGTAACATTTCTGTGTAAGTCTGCCAACTTTGCACAAGGTTTTCACAACTTTGTAAGCACTTTGTTAATCAGTTTGCGCTTGGGTAGTGGTACAATGTGCCAACATAAATAGTTGTTTTCGACTTTTTCATAATTTTGTTTTAAATTTAATTGCGGTGTTCTATATGAAATGACTTATGGAGAATATACATGCAAATCTACCAACTTTTCACTCGCTTTTAACATTTTTAGTATGTGTTTGTTCATTTTACGGCCGGTTCATATAACAGTCAGCTAACGTGGAAGGTTTCAAATGGATTTTAGTCATTTTTCATACTTTATAACTGCATGGTTCGATATAACAACAACTTAGGTCAAATAAAGAAACAAATCTAGCAACATTGGAATCGCTTTGGAGAACTTTGCACGCTGTTTTAACAGCTTGGACCAAATAGGTGCAGACTGCAAAAAACTCAAAAAAATTTCACCCGCTTGTTTACTCAGATTGTCTCATGCAAGTACTAACCACCTCCGATTGAACTTTACTTCAATTATCGGTCAATCACCTGACCACTCATCTATCAGGGTCCTTTAAAATTATCGTAATTGGCGGCCATTTAATGTATGGAAATGTTTAAAAATTCTACATCCTTCGAGGGCCACTACGATATTCAAACGGCATTTTATGACATATTCATTCACTTTCGCGAACTTTTAACAACTGGACTCGATAATGTAACAGAATAGGTAACATTTCCATGTAAATCTGCCAACTTTGCACAAGGTTTTCACAACTTTGTAAGCACTTTGTTAATGACTATACGCTTGGGTAGTGGTACAATGTGCCAACATAAATAGCTGTTTTCGACTTTTACATAATTTAGTTCTAAATTTAACTGCGGGGTTCTGTATGAAATGACTTAGAGAGAATATACAGGCAAACTCACCAACTTTTCAATCGCTTATAACATTTTTAGTATGTGTTTGTTCATTTTCCGGCCGGCTCATATGACAGTCTGCTAACATGGGAGGTTTCAAATGGATTTTATTCATTTTTCATACTTTATAACTACATAGTTCGATATAACAACAACGTAGGTCAAATAAACAAACAAATCTAGCAACTTTGGAATCGTTTTGGAGAACTTTGCACTCTGTTTTAACAGCTTGGATCAAATAGGTGCTGACTGCAAAAAACTCAAAAAAAAGTGTCACCCGCTGGTTTTCTCAGGTTGAATCCCATGCAAGTACTAACCACGAACGATTGAACCTTACTTGCAATATCAGTCGATCACCTGAACACTCATCTACCAGAGTCATTTAAAAATTATCGTAATTGGCGGCCATTTAATGTATGGAAATGTTTAAAAATTCTACATCCTTCGAGGGCCACCACGATATTCAAAAGGCCTTTAATGACATATTCATTCACTTTCGCGAACTTTTAACAACTGGACTCGATAATGTAACAAAATAGGTAACATTTCTATGTAAATCTGCCAACTTTGCACAAGGTTTTCACAACTTTTTAAGCACTTTGTTAATCACTTTGCGCTTGGGTAGTGGTACAATGTGCCAACATAAATAACTGTTTTCAACCTTTACATAATTTTGTTCTAAATTTAACTGCAGGGTTCTATATGAAATGACTTAGGGAGAATATACACTCAAATCCACCAACTTTTCAATCGATTTTAACATTTTTAGTATGTGTTTGTTCATTTTACGGCCGGCTCATATGACAGTCTGCTAACATGGCAGGTTTCAAATGGATTTCAGTCATTTTTCATACTTTATAGCTGCATGGTTCGATATAAAACAACTTATGTCAAATAAACAAACAAATCTAACAACTTTGGAATCGCTTTGGAGAACTTTGCACGCTGTTTTAACAGCTTGGACCAAATAGGTGCTGACTGCAAAAAACTCAAGAAAAGTGCCACCCGCTGGTTTACTCAGGTTGTCTCCCATGCAAGTACTAACCACGTCCAATCGAACTTTACCTCCATTATCAGTCAATCACACGACCACTCATCTATCAGGATCATTTGAAAAGTATCATAATTGGCGGCCATTTAACGTACGGAAATGTTTAAAAATTCTACATCCTTCGAGGGCCACTACGATAATCAAACGGCCTTTTATGACATATTCATTCACTTTCGCGAACTTTTCACAAATGGACTCGTTAATGTAACAGAATAGGTAACATTTCCATGTAAATCTGCTAACTTTGAAAAAGCTTTTCACAACTTTGTAAGCACTTTGTTAATGACTATGCGCTTGGGTAGTGGTACAATGTGCCAACATAAATAGCTGTTTTCGACTTTTACATAATTTAGTTCTAAATTTAACTGCGGGGTTCTGTATGAAATGACTTAGAGAGAATATACACGCAAATCCACCAACTTTTCAATCGCTTTTAACATTTTTAGTATGTGTTTGTTCATTTTACGGCCGGCTCATATGACAGTCTGCTCACATGGGAGGTTTCAAATGGATTTTAGTCATTTTTCATACTTTATAACTACATAGTTCAATATAACAACAACGTAGGTCAAATAAACAAACAAATCTAGCAACTTTGGAATCGCTTTGGAGAACTTTGCACTCTGTTTTAACAGCTTGGACCAAATAGGTGCTGACTGCAAAAAACTCAAAAAACTTTCACCCGCTGGTTTACTCAGGTTGTCTCCCATGCAAGTACTAACCACGACCGATTGAACTTTACTCCCATTATCGGTCAATCACCTGACCACTCATCTATCAGGGTCATTTAAAAATTATCGCAATTGGCGGCCATTCAATGTATGGAAATGTTTAAAAATTCTACATCATTCGAGGGCCACTGCGATATTCAAACTGCCTATTATGACATATTCATTCACTTTCGCGAACTTTTAACAACTGGACTCGATAATGTAACAAAATAGGTAACATTTCCATGTAAATCTGCCAAAATTGAACAAGGTTTCCACAACTTTGTAAGCACTTTGTTAATCACTTTGCGCTTGGGTAGTGGTACAATGTGCCAACATAAATAGCTGTTTTAGACTTTTACATAATGTTGTTCACAATATAATTGCGGGGTTCTATATGAAATGAATTAGGGGGAATATACACGCAAATCCACTAACTTTTCAATCGCTTTTAACATTTTTAGTATGTGTTTTTTTCATTTTACGGCCGGGTCATATGACAGTCTGCTAACATGGGAGGTTTCAAATGGATTTCAGTGATTTTTCATACTTTATAACTGCATGGTTCGATATAACAACAGCTTAGGTCAAATAAACAAACAAATCTAGCAACTTTGGAATCGCTTTGGAGAACTTTGCACGATGTTTTAACAGCTTGGACCAAATCGGTGCAGACTGCAAAAAACTCAAAAAACTTTCACCCGCTGTTTTACTCAGGTTGTCTCCCATGCAAGTACTAACCACGACCGATTGAACTTTACTTCCATTATCGGTCAATCACCTGACCACTCATCTATCAGAGTCATTTAAAAATTATCGTAATTGGCGGCCATTCAATGTATGGAAATGTTTAAAAATTCTACATCCTTCGAGGGCCACCACGATATTCAAACGGCCTTTAATGACATATTCATTCACTTTCGCGAACTTTGAACAACTGGACTCGATAATGTAACAGAATAGGTAACATTTCCATGTAAATCTGCTAACTTTGAAAAAGCTTTTCACAACTTTGTAAGCACTTTGTTAATGACTATGCGCTTGGGTAGTGGTACAATGTGCCAACATAAATAGCTGTTTTCGACTTTTACATAATTTAGTTCTAAATTTAACTGCGGGGTTCTGTATGAAATGACTTAGAGAGAATATACACGCAAATCCACCAACTTTTCAATCGCTTTTAACATTTTTAGTATGTGTTTGTTCATTTTACGGCCGGCTCATATGACAGTCTGCTCACATGGGAGGTTTCAAATGGATTTTAGTCATTTTTCATACTTTATAACTACATAGTTCAATATAACAACAACGTAGGTCAAATAAACAAACAAATCTAGCAACTTTGGAATCGCTTTGGAGAACTTTGCACTCTGTTTTAACAGCTTGGACCAAATAGGTGCTGACTGCAAAAAACTCAAAAAACTTTCACCCGCTGGTTTACTCAGGTTGTCTCCCATGCAAGTACTAACCACGACCGATTGAACTTTACTCCCATTATCGGTCAATCACCTGACCACTCATCTATCAGGGTCATTTAAAAATTATCGTAATTGGCGGCCATTCAATGTATGGAAATGTTTAAAAATTCTACATCATTCGAGGGCCACTGCGATATTCAAACTGCCTATTATGACATATCCATTCACTTTCGCGAACTTTTAACAACTGGACTCGATAATGTAACAAAATAGGTAACATTTCCATGTAAATCTGCCAAAATTGAACAAGGTTTCCACAACTTTGTAAGCACTTTGTTAATCACTTTGCGCTTGGGTAGTGGTACAATGTGCCAACATAAATAGCTGTTTTCAACTTTTACATAATGTTGTTCACAATATAACTGCGGGGTTCTGTATGAAATGACTTAGAGAGAATATACACGCAAATCCACCAACTTTTCAATCGCTTTTAACATTTTTAGTATGTGTTTGTTCATTTTACGGCCGGCTCATATGACAGTCTGCTCAAATGGGAGGTTTCAAATGGATTTTAGTCATTTTTCATACTTTATAACTACATGGTTCGATATAACAACAACTTAGGTCAAATAAACAAACAAATCTAGCAACTTTGGAATCGCTTTGGAGAACTTTGCACGCTGTTTTAACAGCTTGGACCAAATAGGTGCTGACTGCAAAAAACTCAACAAAAGTGCCACCCGCTGGTTTACTCAGGTTGTCTCCCATGCAAGTACTAACCACGTCCAATCGAACTTTACCTCCATTATCAGTCAATCACACGACCACTCATCTATCAGGATCATTTGAAAAGTATCGTAATTGGCGGCCATTTAATGTACGGAAATGTTTAAAAATTCTACATCCTTCGAGGGCCACTACGATAATCAAACGACCTTTTATGACATATTCATTCACTTTCGCGAACTTTTCACAAATGGACTCGTTAATGTAACAGAATAGGTTACATTTCCATGTAAATCTGCTAACTTTGAAAAAGCTTTTCACAACTTTGTAAGCACTTTGTTAATGACTATGCGCTTGGGTAGTGGTACAATGTGCCAACATAAATAGCTGTTTTCGACTTTTACATAATTTAGTTCTAAATTTAACTGCGGGGTTCTGTATGAAATGACTTAGAGAGAATATACACGCAAATCCACCAACTTTTCAATCGCTTTTAACATTTTTAGTATGTGTTTGTTCATTTTACGGCCGGCTCATATGACAGTCTGCTAACATGGGAGGTTTCAAATGGATTTTAGTCATTTTTCATACTTTATAACTGCATGGTTCGATATAACAATAGCTTAGGTCAAATAAACAAACAAATCTAGCAACTTCGGAATCGCTTTGGAGAACTTTGCACAATGTTTTAACAGCTTGGACCAAATCGGTGCAGACTGCAAAAAACTCAAAAAAGTTTAACCCGCTGGTTTACTCAGGTTGTCTCCCATGCAAGTACTAACCACGACCGATTGAACTTTACTTCCATTATCGGTCAATCACCTGACCACTCATCTATCAGGGTCATTTAAAAAATATCGTAATTGGCGGCCATTCAATGTATGGAAATGTTTAAAAATTCTACATCCTTCGAGGGCCACTAGGATATTCAAACGGCCTTTCATGACATATTCATTCACTTTCGCGAACTTTTAACACCTGGACTTGATATTGTAACAGAATAGGTAACATTTCCATGTAAATCTGCCAAATTTTCACAAGGGTTTCACAACTTTGTAAGCACTTGGTTAATCAGTTTGCGCTTGGGTTGTGGTACAATGTGCCAACATAAATAGCTGTTTTAGACTTTTACATAATTTTGTTCTCAATTTAACTGCGGCGTTCTATATGAAATGACTTTGGGGAAATATACACGCAAATCCACCAACTTTTTAATCGCTTTTAACTTTTTTACGATGTATTTGTACATTTTACGGCCGGCTCATATGACAGTCTGCTAACGTGGGAGTTTTCAAATGGATTTCAGTCATTTTTCATACTTTATAACTGCATGGTTCGATATAACAACACCTTAGGTCAAATAAAGAAACAAATCTAGCAACTTTGGAATCGCTTTGGAGAACTTTGCACGCTGTTTTAACAGCTTGGATCAAATAGGTGCAGACTGCAAGAACTCAAAAAAGATTCACCCGCTGGTTTACTCAGGTTGTCTCCCATGCAAGTACTAACCACGTCCAATCGAACTTTACCTCCATTATCAGTCAATCACACGACCACTCATCTATCAGGATCATTTGAAAATTATCGTAATTGGCGGCCATTTAATGATTGGAAATGTTTAAAAATTCTACATCCTTCGAGGGCCACCACGATATTCAAACGGCCTTTAATGACATATTCATTCACTTTCGCGAACTTTTAACAACTGGACTCGATAATGTAACAGAATAGGTAACATTTCCATGTAAATATGCCAACTTTGCACAAGCTTTTCACAACTTTTTAAGCACTTTGTTAATCCCTTTGCGCTTGGGTAGTGGTACAATGTGCCAACATAAATAGTTGTTTTCGACTTTTTCATAATTTTGTTTTAAATTTAATTGCGGTGTTCTATATGAAATGACTTATGGAGAATATACATGCAAATCTACCAACTTTTCACTCGCTTTTAACATTTTTAGTATGTGTTTGTTCATTTTACGGCCGGTTCATATAACAGTCAGCTAACGTGGAAGGTTTCAAATGGATTTTAGTCATTTTTCATACTTTATAACTGCATGGTTCGATATAACAACAACTTAGGTCAAATAAAGAAACACATCTAGCAACATTGGAATCGCTTTGGAGAACTTTGCACGCTGTTTTAACAGCTTGGACCAAATAGGTGCAGACTGCAAAAAACTCAAAAAAATTTCACCCGCTTGTTTACTCAGATTGTCTCGCATGCAAGTACTAACCACCTCCGATTGAACTTTACTTCAATTATCGGTCAATCACCTGACCACTCATCTATCAGGGTCTTTTAAAATTATCGTAATTGGCGGCCATTTAATGTATGGAAATGTTTAAAAATTCTACATCCTTCGAGGGCCACTACGATATTCAAACGGCATTTTATGACATATTCATTCACTTTCGCGAACTTTTAACAACTGGACACGATAATGTAACAGAATAGGTAACATTTCCATGTAAATCTGCCAACTTTGCACAAGGTTTTCACAACTTTGTAAGCACTTTGTTAATGACTATACGCTTGGGTAGTGGTACAATGTGCCAACATAAATAGCTGTTTTCGACTTTTACATAATTTAGTTCTAAATTTAACTGCGGGGTTCTGTATGAAATGACTTAGAGAGAATATACAGGCAAACTCACCAACTTTTCAATCGCTTTTAACATTTTTAGTATGTGTTTGTTCATTTTCCGGCCGGCTCATATGGCAGTCTGCTAACATGGGAGGTTTCAAATGGATTTTATTAATTTTTCATACTTTATAACTACATAGTTCGATATAACAACAACGTAGGTCAAATAAACAAACAAATCTAGCAACTTTGGAATCGTTTTGGAGAACTTTGCACTCTGTTTTAACAGCTTGGATCAAATAGGTGCTGACTGCAAAAAACTCAAAAAAAAAGTGTCACCCGCTGGTTTTCTCAGGTTGAATCCCATGCAAGTACTAACCACGAACGATTGAACCTTACTTGCAATATCAGTCGATCACCTGAACACTCATCTACCAGAGTCATTTAAAAATTATCGTAATTGGCGGCCATTTAATGTATGGAAATGTTTAAAAATTCTACATCCTTCGAGGGCCACCACGATATTCAAAAGGCCTTTAATGACATATTCATTCACTTTCGCGAACTTTTAACAACTGGACTCGATAATGTAACAAAATAGGTAACATTTCTATGTAAATCTGCCAACTTTGCACAAGGTTTTCACAACTTTTTAAGCACTTTGTTAATCACTTTGCGCTTGGGTAGTGGTACAATGTGCCAACATAAATAACTGTTTTCAACCTTTACATAATTTTGTTCTAAATTTAACTGCAGGGTTCTATATGAAATGACTTAGGGAGAATATACACTCAAATCCACCAACTTTTCAATCTTTTTTAACATTTTTAGTATGTGTTTGTTCATTTTACGGCCGGCTCATATGACAGTCTGCTAACATGGCAGGTTTCAAATGGATTTCAGTCATTTTTCATACTTTATAGCTGCATGGTTCGATATAAAACAACTTATGTCAAATAAACAAACAAATCTAACAACTTTGGAATCGCTTTGGAGAACTTTGCACGCTGTTTTAACAGCTTGGACCAAATAGGTGCAGACTGCAAAAAACTCAAAAAAGTTTCACCCGCTGGTTTACACAGGTTGTCTCCCATGCAAGTACTAACCACGACCGATTGAACTTTACTTCCATTATCAGTCAATCACCTGACCACTCGTCTATCAGGGTCATTAGAAATTATCGTAATTGGCGGCCATTTAATGTTTGGAAATGTTTAAAAATTCTACATCCTTCGAGGGCCACTGCGATATTCAAACGGCCTATTATGACATATTCATTCATTTTCGCGAACTTTTAACAACTGGACTCGATAATGTAACAAAATAGGTAACATTTCTATGTAAATCTGCCAACTTTGCACAAGGTTTTCACAACTTTTTAAGCACTTTGTTAATCACTTTGCGCTTGGGTAGTGGTACAATGTGCCAACATAAATAGCTGTTTTCGACTTTTACATAATATAGTTCTACATTTAACTGCGGGGTTCTGTATGAAATGACTTACAGAAAATATACACTCAAATCCACCAACTTTTCAATCGATTTTAACATTTTTAGTATGTGTTTGTTCATTTTACGGCCGGCTCATATGACAGTCAGCTAACGTGGGAGGTTTCAAATGGATTTCAGTCATTTTTCATACTTTATAACTGCATGGTTCGATATAAAACAACTTATGTCAAATAAACAAACAAATCTAGCAACATTGGAATCGCTTTGGAGAACTTTGCACGCTGTTTTAACAGCTTGGACCAAATAGGTGCAGACTGCAAAAAACTCAATGTATGGAAATGTGTTTATAAATTCTACATCCTTCGAGGGCCACTAGGATATTCAAACGGCCTTTCATGACATATTCATTCACTTTCGCGAACTTTTAACAACTGGACTCGATAATGTAACAAAATAGGTAACATTTCAGTGTAAGTCTGCCAACTTTGCACAAGGTTTTCACAACTTTTTAAGCACTTTGTTAATCAGTTTGCGCTTGGGTAGTGGTACAATGTGCCAACATAAATAGTTGTTTTCGACTTTTTCATAATTTTGTTTTAAATTTAATTGCGGTGTTCTATATGAAATGACTTATGGAGAATATACATGCAAATCTACCAACTTTTCACTCGCTTTTAACATTTTTAGTATGTGTTTGTTCATTTTACGGCCGGTTCATATAACAGTCAGCTAACGTGGAAGGTTTCAAATGGATTTTAGTCATTTTTCATACTTTATAATTGCATGGTTCGATATAACAACAACTTAGGTCAAATAAAGAAACAAATCTAGCAACATTGGAATCGCTTTGGAGAACTTTGCACGCTGTTTTAACAGCTTGGACCAAATAGGTGCAGACTGCAAAAAACTCAAAAAAATTTCACCCGCTTGTTTACTCAGATTGTCTCGCATGCAAGTACTAACCACCTCCGATTGAACTTTACTTCAATTATCGGTCAATCACCTGACCACTCATCTATCAGGGTCCTTTAAAATTATCGTAATTGGCGGCCATTTAATGTATGGAAATGTTTAAAAATTCTACATCCTTCGAGGGCCACTACGATATTCAAACGGCATTTTATGACATATTCATTCACTTTCGCGAACTTTTAACAACTGGACTCGATAATGTAACAGAATAGGTAACATTTCCATGTAAATCTGCCAACTTTGCACAAGGTTTTCACAACTTTGTAAGCACTTTGTTAATGACTATACGCTTGGGTAGTGGTACAATGTGCCAACATAAATAGCTGTTTTCGACTTTTACATAATTTAGTTCTAAATTTAACTGCGGGGTTCTGTATGAAATGACTTAGAGAGAATATACAGGCAAACTCACCAACTTTTCAATCGCTTATAACATTTTTAGTATGTGTTTGTTCATTTTCCGGCCGGCTCATATGACAGTCTGCTAACATGGGAGGTTTCAAATGGATTTTATTCATTTTTCATACTTTATAACTACATAGTTCGATATAACAACAACGTAGGTCAAATAAACAAACAAATCTAGCAACTTTGGAATCGTTTTGGAGAACTTTGCACGCTGTTTTAACAGCTTGGACCAAATAGGTGCAGACTGCAAAAAACTCAAAAAAGTTTCACCCGCTGGTTTACACAGGTTGTCTCCCATGCAAGTACTAACCACGACCGATTGAACTTTACTTCCATTATCAGTCAATCACCTGACCACTCGTCTATCAGGGTCATTAGAAATTATCGTAATTGGCGGCCATTTAATGTTTGGAAATGTTTAAAAATTCTACATCCTTCGAGGGCCACTGCGATATTCAAACGGCCTATTATGACATATTCATTCATTTTCGCGAACTTTTAACAACTGGACTCGATAATGTAACAAAATAGGTAACATTTCTATGTAAATCTGCCAACTTTGCACAAGGTTTTCACAACTTTTTAAGCACTTTGTTAATCACTTTGCGCTTGGGTAGTGGTACAATGTGCCAACATAAATAGCTGTTTTAGACTGTTACATAATTTTGTTCTCAATTTAACTGCGGGGTTCTATATGAAATGACTTAGGGGGAATATTCACGCAAATACACCAACTTTTCAATCGCTTTTAACATTTTTAGTATGTGTTTGTTCATTTTACATGCGGCTCATATGACAGTCTGCTAACATGGGAGGTTTCAAATGAATTTTAGTCATTTTTCATACTTTATAACTGCATGGTTCGATATAACAACAACTTATGTCACATAAACAAACAAATCTAGCAAGATTGGAATCGCCTTGGAGACATTTGCACGCTGTTTTAACAGCTTGGACCAAATAGGTGCAGACTGCAAAAACTCAAAAAAGTGTCACCCGCTAGTTTTCTCAGGTTGTCTGCAATGCAAGTACTAATCACGACCGATTGAACTTTACTTGCATTATCGGTTGATCACCTGAACACTCATCTATCAGGGTCATTTATAAATTATCATAATTGGCGGCCATTTAATGTACGGAAATGTTAAAAATTCTACATTCTTCGAGGGCCACTACGATAATCAAACGGCCTTTTATGACATATTCATTCACTTTCGCGAACTTTTCACAAATGGACTTGTTAATGTAACAGAATAGGTAACATTTCCATGTAAATCTGCTAACTTTGAAAAAGCTTTTCACAACTTTGTAAGCACTTTGTTAATGACTATGCGCTTGGGTAGTGGTACAATGTGCCAACATAAATAGCTGTTTTCGACTTTTACATAATATAGTTCTAAATTTAACTGCGGGGTTCTGTATGAAATGACTTAGAGAAAATATACACGCAAATCCACCAACTTTTCAATCGCTTTTAACATTTTTAGTATGTGTTTGTTCATTTTACGGCCGGCTCATATGACAGTCTGCTAACATGGGAGGTGTCAAATGGATTTCAGTGATTTTTCATACTTTATAACTGCATAGTTCGATATAACAACAACTTAGGTCAAATAAACAAACAAATCTAGCAACTTTGGAATCGCTTTGGAGAACTTTACACTCTGTTTTAACAGCCTCGACCAAATCGGTGCTGACTGTAAAAAACTCAAAAAAAGTGTCACCCGCTGGTTTTCTCAGGTTGTTTCCCATGCAAGTCCTAACCACGACCGATTGAACTTTACTTGCAATATCAGTCGATCACCTGAACACTCATCTATCAGGGTCATTTAAAAGTTATCGTAATTAGCGGCCATTTAATGTATGGAAATGTTTAAAAATTCTACATCCTTCGAGTGCCACCACGATAGTCAAACGACCTTTAATGACATATTCATTCACTTTCGCGAACTTTTAACAACTGGACTCGATAATGTAACAGAATAGGTAACATTTCCATGTAAATCTGCCAACTTTGCACAAGGTTTTCACAACTTTGTAAGCACTTTGTTAATGACTATGCGCTTGGGTAGTGGTACAATGTGCCAACATAAATAGCTGTTTTCGACTTTTACATAATATAGTTCTAAATTTAACTGCGGGGTTCTGTATGAAATGACTTAGAGAAAATATACACGCAAATCCACCAACTTTTCAATCGCTTTTAACATTTTTAGTATGTGTTTGTTCATTTTACGGCCGGCTCATATGACAGTCTGCTAACATGGGAGGTTTCAAATGGATTTCAGTCATTTTTCATACTTTATAGCTGCATGGTTCGATATAAAACAACTTATGTCAAATAAACAAACAAATCTAACAACTTTGGAATCGCTTTGGAGAACTTTGCACGCTGTTTTAACAGCTTGGACCAAATAGGTGCAGACTGCAAAAAACTCAAAAAAGTTTCACCCGCTGGTTTACACAGGTTGTCTCCCATGCAAGTACTAACCACGACCGATTGAACTTTACTTCCATTATCAGTCAATCACCTGAACACTCGTCTATCAGGGTCATTAGAAATTATCGTAATTGGCGGCCATTTAATGTTTGGAAATGTTTAAAAATTCTACATCCTTCGAGGGCCACTGCGATATTCAAACGGCCTATTATGACATATTCATTCATTTTCGCGAACTTTTAACAACTGGACTCGATAATGTAACAAAATAGGTAACATTTCTATGTAAATCTGCCAACTTTGCACAAGGTTTTCACAACTTTTTAAGCACTTTGTTAATCACTTTGCGCTTGGGTAGTGGTACAATGTGCCAACATAAATAGCTGTTTTAGACTGTTACATAATTTTGTTCTCAATTTAACTGCGGGGTTCTATATGAAATGACTTAGGGGGAATATTCACGCAAATACACCAACTTTTCAATCGCTTTTAACATTTTTAGTATGTGTTTGTTCATTTTACATGCGGCTCATATGACAGTCTGCTAACATGGGAGCTTTCAAATGAATTTTAGTCATTTTTCATACTTTATAACTGCATGGTTCGATATAACAACAACTTATGTCACATAAACAAACACATCTAGCAAGATTGGAATCGCCTTGGAGACATTTGCACGCTGTTTTAACAGCTTGGACCAAATAGGTGCAGACTGCAAAAACTCAAAAAAGTGTAACCCGCTGGTTTTCTCAGGTTGTCTGCAATGCAAGTACTAATCACGACCGATTGAACTTTACTTGCATTATCGGTTGATCACCTGAACACTCATCTATCAGGGTCATTTATAAATTATCATAATTGGCGGCCATTTAATGTACGGAAATGTTAAAAATTCTACATTCTTCGAGGGCCACTACGATAATCAAACGGCCTTTTATGACATATTCATTCACTTTCGCGAACTTTTCACAAATGGACTTGTTAATGTAACAGAATAGGTAACATTTCCATGTAAATCTGCTAACTTTGAAAAAGCTTTTCACAACTTTGTAAGCACTTTGTTAATGACTATGCGCTTGGGTAGTGGTACAATGTGCCAACATAAATAGCTGTTTTCGACTTTTACATAATATAGTTCTAAATTTAACTGCGGGGTTCTGTATGAAATGACTTAGAGAAAATATACACGCAAATCCACCAACTTTTCAATCGCTTTTAACATTTTTAGTATGTGTTTGTTCATTTGACGGCCGGCTCATATGACAGTCTGCTAACATGGGAGGTGTCAAATGGATTTCAGTGATTTTTCATACTTTATAACTGCATAGTTCGATATAACAACAACTTAGGTCAAATAAACAAACAAATCTAGCAACTTTGGAATCGCTTTGGAGAACTTTACACTCTGTTTTAACAGCCTCGACCAAATCGGTGCTGACTGTAAAAAACTCAAAAAAGTGTCACCCGCTGGTTTTCTCAGGTTGTTTCCCATGCAAGTCCTAACCACGACCGATTGAACTTTACTTGCAATATCAGTCGATCACCTGAACACTCATCTATCAGGGTCATTTAAAAGTTATCGTAATTAGCGGCCATTTAATGTATGGAAATGTTTAAAAATTCTACATCCTTCGAGTGCCACCACGATAGTCAAACGACCTTTAATGACATATTCATTCACTTTCGCGAACTTTTAACAACTGGACTCGATAATGTAACAGAATAGGTAACATTTCCATGTAAATCTGCCAACTTTGCACAAGGTTTTCACAACTTTGTAAGCACTTTGTTAATGACTATACGCTTGGGTAGTGGTACAATGTGCCAACATAAATAGCTGTTTTCGACTTTTACATAATTTAGTTCTAAATTTAACTGCGGGGTTCTGTATTAAATGACTTAGAGAGAATATACAGGCAAACTCACCAACTTTTCAATCGCTTTTAACATTTTTAGTATGTGTTTGTTCATTTTCCGGCCGGCTCATATGACAGTCTGCTAACATGGGAGGTTTCAAATGGATTTTATTCATTTTTCATACTTTATAACTACATAGTTCGATATAACAACAACGTAGGTCAAATAAACAAACACATCTAGCAACTTTGGAATCGTTTTGGAGAACTTTGCACTCTGTTTTAACAGCTTGGATCAAATAGGTGCTGACTGCAAAAAACTCAAAAAAAAAAGTGTCACCCGCTGGTTTTCTCAGGTTGAATCCCATGCAAGTACTAACCACGAACGATTGAACCTTACTTGCAATATCAGTCGATCACCTGAACACTCATCTACCAGAGTCATTTAAAAATTATCGTAATTGGCGGCCATTTAATGTATGGAAATGTTTAAAAATTCTACATCCTTCGAGGGCCACCACGATATTCAAAAGGCCTTTAATGACATATTCATTCACTTTCGCGAACTTTTAACAACTGGACTTGTTAATGTAACAGAATAGGTAACATTTCCATGTAAATCTGCTAACTTTGAAAAAGCTTTTCACAACTTTGTAAGCACTTTGTTAATGACTATGCGCTTGGGTAGTGGTACAATGTGCCAACATAAATAGCTGTTTTCGACTTTTACATAATATAGTTCTAAATTTAACTGCGGGGTTCTGTATGAAATGACTTAGAGAAAATATACACGCAAATCCACCAACTTTTCAATCGCTTTTAACATTTTTAGTATGTGTTTGTTCATTTGACGGCCGGCTCATATGACAGTCTGCTAACATGGGAGGTGTCAAATGGATTTCAGTGATTTTTCATACTTTATAACTGCATAGTTCGATATAACAACAACTTAGGTCAAATAAACAAACAAATCTAGCAACTTTGGAATCGCTTTGGAGAACTTTACACTCTGTTTTAACAGCCTCGACCAAATCGGTGCTGACTGTAAAAAACTCAAAAAATGTGTCACCCGCTGGTTTTCTCAGGTTGTTTCCCATGCAAGTCCTAACCACGACCGATTGAACTTTACTTGCAATATCAGTCGATCACCTGAACACTCATCTATCAGGGTCATTTAAAAGTTATCGTAATTAGCGGCCATTTAATGTATGGAAATGTTTAAAAATTCTACATCCTTCGAGTGCCACCACGATAGTCAAACGACCTTTAATGACATATTCATTCACTTTCGCGAACTTTTAACAACTGGACTCGATAATGTAACAGAATAGGTAACATTTCCATGTAAATCTGCCAACTTTGCACAAGGTTTTCACAACTTTGTAAGCACTTTGTTAATGACTATACGCTTGGGTAGTGGTACAATGTGCCAACATAAATAGCTGTTTTCGACTTTTACATAATTTAGTTCTAAATTTAACTGCGGGGTTCTGTATTAAATGACTTAGAGAGAATATACAGGCAAACTCACCAACTTTTCAATCGCTTTTAACATTTTTAGTATGTGTTTGTTCATTTTCCGGCCGGCTCATATGACAGTCTGCTAACATGGGAGGTTTCAAATGGATTTTATTCATTTTTCATACTTTATAACTACATAGTTCGATATAACAACAACGTAGGTCAAATAAACAAACAAATCTAGCAACTTTGGAATCGTTTTGGAGAACTTTGCACTCTGTTTTAACAGCTTGGATCAAATAGGTGCTGACTGCAAAAAACTCAAAAAAAAAGTGTCACCCGCTGGTTTTCTCAGGTTGAATCCCATGCAAGTACTAACCACGAACGATTGAACCTTACTTGCAATATCAGTCGATCACCTGAACACTCATCTACCAGAGTCATTTAAAAATTATCGTAATTGGCGGCCATTTAATGTATGGAAATGTTTAAAAATTCTACATCCTTCGAGGGCCACCACGATATTCAAAAGGCCTTTAATGACATATTCATTCACTTTCGCGAACTTTTAACAACTGGACTCGATAATGTAACAAAATAGGTAACATTTCTATGTAAATCTGCCAACTTTGCACAAGGTTTTCACAACTTTTTAAGCACTTTGTTAATCCCTTTGCGCTTGGGTAGTGGTACAATGTGCCAACATAAATAGCTTCTTTCGACTTTTACATAATATAGTTCTAAATTTAACTGCGGGGTTCTGTATGAAATGACTTAGAGAGAATATACACGCAAATCCACCAACTTTTCAATCGCTTTTAACATTTTTAGTATGTGTTTGTTCATTTGACGGCCGGCTCATATGACAGTCTGCTAACATGGGAGGTGTCAAATGGATTTCAGTGATTTTTCATACTTTATAACTGCATAGTTCGATATAACAACAACTTAGGTCAAATAAACAAACAAATCTAGCAACTTTGGAATCGCTTTGGAGAACTTTACACTCTGTTTTAACAGCCTCGACCAAATCGGCGCTGACTGTAAAAAACTCAAAAAAAGTGTCACCCGCTGGTTTTCTCAGGTTGTTTCCCATGCAAGTCCTAACCACGACCGATTGAACTTTACTTGCAATATCAGTCGATCACCTGAACACTCATCTATCAGGGTCATTTAAAAGTTATCGTAATTAGCGGCCATTTAATGTATGGAAATGTTTAAAAATTCTACATCCTTCGAGTGCCACCACGATAGTCAAACGACCTTTAATGACATATTCATTCACTTTCGCGAACTTTTAACAACTGGACTCGATAATGTAACAGAATAGGTAACATTTCCATGTAAATCTGCCAACTTTGCACAAGGATTTCACAACTTTGTAAGCACTTTGTTAATGACTATACGCTTGGGTAGTGGTACAATGTGCCAACATAAATAGCTGTTTTCGACTTTTACATAATTTAGTTCTAAATTTAACTGCGGGGTTCTGTATGAAATGACTTAGAGAGAATATACAGGCAAACTCACCAACTTTTCAATCGCTTTTAACATTTTTAGTATGTGTTTGTTCATTTTCCGGCCGGCTCATATGACAGTCTGCTAACATGGGAGGTTTCAAATGGATTTTATTCATTTTTCATACTTTATAACTACATAGTTCGATATAACAACAACGTAGGTCAAATAAACAAACACATCTAGCAACTTTGGAATCGTTTTGGAGAACTTTGCACTCTGTTTTAACAGCTTGGATCAAATAGGTGCTGACTGCAAAAAACTCAAAAAAAAAAGTGTCACCCGCTGGTTTTCTCAGGTTGAATCCCATGCAAGTACTAACCACGAACGATTGAACCTTACTTGCAATATCAGTCGATCACCTGAACACTCATCTACCAGAGTCATTTAAAAATTATCGTAATTGGCGGCCATTTAATGTATGGAAATGTTTAAAAATTCTACATCCTTCGAGGGCCACCACGATATTCAAAAGGCCTTTAATGACATATTCATTCACTTTCGCGAACTTTTAACAACTGGACTTGTTAATGTAACAGAATAGGTAACATTTCCATGTAAATCTGCTAACTTTGAAAAAGCTTTTCACAACTTTGTAAGCACTTTGTTAATGACTATGCGCTTGGGTAGTGGTACAATGTGCCAACATAAATAGCTGTTTTCGACTTTTACATAATATAGTTCTAAATTTAACTGCGGGGTTCTGTATGAAATGACTTAGAGAAAATATACACGCAAATCCACCAACTTTTCAATCGCTTTTAACATTTTTAGTATGTGTTTGTTCATTTGACGGCCGGCTCATATGACAGTCTGCTAACATGGGAGGTGTCAAATGGATTTCAGTGATTTTTCATACTTTATAACTGCATAGTTCGATATAACAACAACTTAGGTCAAATAAACAAACAAATCTAGCAACTTTGGAATCGCTTTGGAGAACTTTACACTCTGTTTTAACAGCCTCGACCAAATCGGTGCTGACTGTAAAAAACTCAAAAAATGTGTCACCCGCTGGTTTTCTCAGGTTGTTTCCCATGCAAGTCCTAACCACGACCGATTGAACTTTACTTGCAATATCAGTCGATCACCTGAACACTCATCTATCAGGGTCATTTAAAAGTTATCGTAATTAGCGGCCATTTAATGTATGGAAATGTTTAAAAATTCTACATCCTTCGAGTGCCACCACGATAGTCAAACGACCTTTAATGACATATTCATTCACTTTCGCGAACTTTTAACAACTGGACTCGATAATGTAACAGAATAGGTAACATTTCCATGTAAATCTGCCAACTTTGCACAAGGTTTTCACAACTTTGTAAGCACTTTGTTAATGACTATACGCTTGGGTAGTGGTACAATGTGCCAACATAAATAGCTGTTTTCGACTTTTACATAATTTAGTTCTAAATTTAACTGCGGGGTTCTGTATGAAATGACTTAGAGAGAATATACAGGCAAACTCACCAACTTTTCAATCGCTTTTAACATTTTTAGTATGTGTTTGTTCATTTTCCGGCCGGCTCATATGACAGTCTGCTAACATGGGAGGTTTCAAATGGATTTTATTCATTTTTCATACTTTATAACTACATAGTTCGATATAACAACAACGTAGGTCAAATAAACAAACACATCTAGCAACTTTGGAATCGTTTTGGAGAACTTTGCACTCTGTTTTAACAGCTTGGATCAAATAGGTGCTGACTGCAAAAAACTCAAAAAAAAAAGTGTCACCCGCTGGTTTTCTCAGGTTGAATCCCATGCAAGTACTAACCACGAACGATTGAACCTTACTTGCAATATCAGTCGATCACCTGAACACTCATCTACCAGAGTCATTTAAAAATTATCGTAATTGGCGGCCATTTAATGTATGGAAATGTTTAAAAATTCTACATCCTTCGAGGGCCACCACGATATTCAAAAGGCCTTTAATGACATATTCATTCACTTTCGCGAACTTTTAACAACTGGACTTGTTAATGTAACAGAATAGGTAACATTTCCATGTAAATCTGCTAACTTTGAAAAAGCTTTTCACAACTTTGTAAGCACTTTGTTAATGACTATGCGCTTGGGTAGTGGTACAATGTGCCAACATAAATAGCTGTTTTCGACTTTTACATAATATAGTTCTAAATTTAACTGCGGGGTTCTGTATGAAATGACTTAGAGAAAATATACACGCAAATCCACCAACTTTTCAATCGCTTTTAACATTTTTAGTATGTGTTTGTTCATTTGACGGCCGGCTCATATGACAGTCTGCTAACATGGGAGGTGTCAAATGGATTTCAGTGATTTTTCATACTTTATAACTGCATAGTTCGATATAACAACAACTTAGGTCAAATAAACAAACAAATCTAGCAACTTTGGAATCGCTTTGGAGAACTTTACACTCTGTTTTAACAGCCTCGACCAAATCGGTGCTGACTGTAAAAAACTCAAAAAATGTGTCACCCGCTGGTTTTCTCAGGTTGTTTCCCATGCAAGTCCTAACCACGACCGATTGAACTTTACTTGCAATATCAGTCGATCACCTGAACACTCATCTATCAGGGTCATTTAAAAGTTATCGTAATTAGCGGCCATTTAATGTATGGAAATGTTTAAAAATTCTACATCCTTCGAGTGCCACCACGATAGTCAAACGACCTTTAATGACATATTCATTCACTTTCGCGAACTTTTAACAACTGGACTCGATAATGTAACAGAATAGGTAACATTTCCATGTAAATCTGCCAACTTTGCACAAGGTTTTCACAACTTTGTAAGCACTTTGTTAATGACTATACGCTTGGGTAGTGGTACAATGTGCCAACATAAATAGCTGTTTTCGACTTTTACATAATTTAGTTCTAAATTTAACTGCGGGGTTCTGTATGAAATGACTTAGAGAGAATATACAGGCAAACTCACCAACTTTTCAATCGCTTTTAACATTTTTAGTATGTGTTTGTTCATTTTCCGGCCGGCTCATATGACAGTCTGCTAACATGGGAGGTTTCAAATGGATTTTATTCATTTTTCATACTTTATAACTACATAGTTCGATATAACAACAACGTAGGTCAAATAAACAAACAAATCTAGCAACTTTGGAATCGTTTTGGAGAACTTTGCACTCTGTTTTAACAGCTTGGATCAAATAGGTGCTGACTGCAAAAAACTCAAAAAAAAAGTGTCACCCGCTGGTTTTCTCAGGTTGAATCCCATGCAAGTACTAACCACGAACGATTGAACCTTACTTGCAATATCAGTCGATCACCTGAACACTCATCTACCAGAGTCATTTAAAAATTATCGTAATTGGCGGCCATTTAATGTATGGAAATGTTTAAAAATTCTACATCCTTCGAGGGCCACCACGATATTCAAAAGGCCTTTAATGACATATTCATTCACTTTCGCGAACTTTTAACAACTGGACTCGATAATGTAACAAAATAGGTAACATTTCTATGTAAATCTGCCAACTTTGCACAAGGTTTTCACAACTTTTTAAGCACTTTGTTAATCCCTTTGCGCTTGGGTAGTGGTACAATGTGCCAACATAAATAGCTTCTTTCGACTTTTACATAATATAGTTCTAAATTTAACTGCGGGGTTCTGTATGAAATGACTTAGAGAGAATATACACGCAAATCCACCAACTTTTCAATCGCTTTTAACATTTTTAGTATGTGTTTGTTCATTTGACGGCCGGCTCATATGACAGTCTGCTAACATGGGAGGTGTCAAATGGATTTCAGTGATTTTTCATACTTTATAACTGCATAGTTCGATATAACAACAACTTAGGTCAAATAAACAAACAAATCTAGCAACTTTGGAATCGCTTTGGAGAACTTTACACTCTGTTTTAACAGCCTCGACCAAATCGGCGCTGACTGTTAAAAACTCAAAAAAAGTGTCACCCGCTGGTTTTCTCAGGTTGTTTCCCATGCAAGTCCTAACCACGACCGATTGAACTTTACTTGCAATATCAGTCGATCACCTGAACACTCATCTATCAGGGTCATTTAAAAGTTATCGTAATTAGCGGCCATTTAATGTATGGAAATGTTTAAAAATTCTACATCCTTCGAGTGCCACCACGATAGTCAAACGACCTTTAATGACATATTCATTCACTTTCGCGAACTTTTAACAACTGGACTCGATAATGTAACAGAATAGGTAACATTTCCATGTAAATCTGCCAACTTTGCACAAGGATTTCACAACTTTGTAAGCACTTTGTTAATGACTATACGCTTGGGTAGTGGTACAATGTGCCAACATAAATAGCTGTTTTCGACTTTTACATAATTTAGTTCTAAATTTAACTGCGGGGTTCTGTATGAAATGACTTAGAGAGAATATACAGGCAAACTCACCAACTTTTCAATCGCTTTTAACATTTTTAGTATGTGTTTGTTCATTTTCCGGCCGGCTCATATGACAGTCTGCTAACATGGGAGGTTTCAAATGGATTTTATTCATTTTTCATACTTTATAACTACATAGTTCGATATAACAACAACGTAGGTCAAATAAACAAACAAATCTAGCAACTTTGGAATCGTTTTGGAGAACTTTGCACTCTGTTTTAACAGCTTGGATCAAATAGGTGCTGACTGCAAAAAACTCAAAAAAAAAGTGTCACCCGCTGGTTTTCTCAGGTTGAATCCCATGCAAGTACTAACCACGAACGATTGAACCTTACTTGCAATATCAGTCGATCACCTGAACACTCATCTACCAGAGTCATTTAAAAATTATCGTAATTGGCGGCCATTTAATGTATGGAAATGTTTAAAAATTCTACATCCTTCGAGGGCCACCACGATATTCAAAAGGCCTTTAATGACATATTCATTCACTTTCGCGAACTTTTAACAACTGGACTCGATAATGTAACAAAATAGGTAACATTTCTATGTAAATCTGCCAACTTTGCACAAGGTTTTCACAACTTTTTAAGCACTTTGTTAATCACTTTGCGCTTGGGTAGTGGTACAATGTGCCAACATAAATAACTGTTTTCAACCTTTACATAATTTTGTTCTAAATTTAACTGCAGGGTTCTATATGAAATGACTTAGGGAGAATATACACTCAAATCCACCAACTTTTCAATCGATTTTAACATTTTTAGTATGTGTTTGTTCATTTTACGGCCGGCTCATATGACAGTCTGCTAACATGGGAGGTTTCAAATGAATTTTAGTCATTTTTCATACTTTATAACTGCATGGTTCGATATAACAACAACTTATGTCACATAAACAAACAAATCTAGCAGGATTGGAATCGCCTTGGAGACATTTGCACGCTGTTTTAACAGCTTGGACCAAATAGGTGCAGACTGCAAAAACTCAAAAAAGTGTCACCCGCTGGTTTTCTCAGGTTGTCTGCAATGCAAGTACTAATCACGACCGATTGAACTTTACTTGCATTATCGGTCGATCACCTGAACACTCATCTATCAGGGTCATTTAAAAATTATCATAATTGGCGGCCATTTAATGTACGGAAATGTTAAAAATTCTACATTCTTCGAGGGCCACTACGATAATCAAACGGCCTTTTATGACATATTCATTCACTTTCGCGAACTTTTCACAAATGGACTCGTTAATGTAACAGAATAGGTAACATTTCCATGTAAATCTGCTAACTTTGAAAAAGCTTTTCACAACTTTGTAAGCACTTTGTTAATGACTATGCGCTTGGGTAGTGGTACAATGTGCCAACATAAATAGCTGTTTTCGACTTTTACATAATATAGTTCTAAATTTAACTGCGGGGTTCTGTATGAAATGACTTAGAGAAAATATACACGCAAATCCACCAACTTTTCAATCGCTTTTAACATTTTTAGTATGTGTTTGTTCATTTTACGGCCGGCTCATATGACAGTCTGCTAACATGGGAGGTGTCAAATGGATTTCAGTGATTTTTTATACTTTATAACTGCATAGTTCGATATAACAACAACTTAGGTCAAATAAACAAACAAATCTAGCAACTTTGGAATCGCTTTGAAGAACTTTGCACTCTGTTTTAACAGCTTGGATCAAATAGGTGCTGACTGCAAAAAACTCAAAAAAAAGTGTCACCCGCTGGTTTTCTCAGGTTGAATCCCATGCAAGTACTAACCACGACCGATTGAACTTTACTTGCAATATCAGTCGATCACCTGAACACTCATCTATCAGGGTCATTTGAAAGTTATCGTAATTAGCGGCCATTTAATGTGTGGAAATGTTTAAAAATTCTACATCCTTCGAGTGCCACCACGATAGTCAAACGACCTTTAATGACATATTCATTCACTGTCGCGAACTTTTAACAACTGGACTCGATAACGTAACAGAATAGGTAACATTTCCATGTAAATCTGCCAACTTTGCACAAGGTTTGCACAACTTTGTAAGCACTTTGTTAATGACTATGCGCTTGGGTAGTGGTACAATGTGCCAACATAAATAGCTGTTTTCGACTTTTACATAATTTAGTTCTAAATTTAACTGCGGGGTTCTGTATGAAATGACTTAGAGAGAATATACACGCAAACT
Organism: Saccoglossus kowalevskii; assembly: GCF_978046115.1. Lineage (NCBI taxonomy): Eukaryota > Metazoa > Hemichordata > Enteropneusta > Harrimaniidae > Saccoglossus > Saccoglossus kowalevskii. Next base: position 8,429,966 of record NC_140650.1, on the reverse strand, counting down.
CACCAACTTTTCAATCGCTTTTAACATTTTTAGTATGTGTTTGTTCATTTTCCGGCCGGCTCATATGACAGTCTGCTAACATGGGAGGTTTCAAATGGATTTTATTCATTTTTCATACTTTATAACTACATAGTTCGATATAACAACAACGTAGGTCAAATAAACAAACAAATCTAGCAACTTTGGAATCGTTTTGGAGAACTTTGCACTCTGTTTTAACAGCTTGGATCAAATAGGTGCTGACTGCAAAAAACTCAAAAAAAAAGTGTCACCCGCTGGTTTTCTCAGGTTGAATCCCATGCAAGTACTAACCACGAACGATTGAACCTTACTTGCAATATCAGTCGATCACCTGAACACTCATCTACCAGAGTCATTTAAAAATTATCGTAATTGGCGGCCATTTAATGTATGGAAATGTTTAAAAATTCTACATCCTTCGAGGGCCACCACGATATTCAAAAGGCCTTTAATGACATATTCATTCACTTTCGCGAACTTTTAACAACTGGACTCGATAATGTAACAAAATAGGTAACATTTCTATGTAAATCTGCCAACTTTGCACAAGGTTTTCACAACTTTTTAAGCACTTTGTTAATCCCTTTGCGCTTGGGTAGTGGTACAATGTGCCAACATAAATAGCTTCTTTCGACTTTTACATAATATAGTTCTAAATTTAACTGCGGGGTTCTGTATGAAATGACTTAGAGAGAATATACACGCAAATCCACCAACTTTTCAATCGCTTTTAACATTTTTAGTATGTGTTTGTTCATTTTACGGCCGGCTCATATGACAATCTGCTAACATGGCAGGTTTCAAATGGATTTCAGTCATTTTTCATACTTTATAACTGCATGGTTCGATATAAAACAACTTATGTCAAATAAACAAACAAATCTAACAACTTTGGAATCGCTTTGGAGAACTTTGCACGCTGTTTTAACAGCTTGGACCAAATAGGTGCAGACTGCAAAAAACTCAAAAAAGTTTCACCCGCTGGTTTACACAGGTTGTCTCCCATGCAAGTACTAACCACGACCGATTGAACTTTACTTCCATTATCAGTCAATCACCTGACCACTCGTCTATCAGGGTCATTAGAAATTATCGTAATTGGCGGCCATTTAATGTTTGGAAATGTTTAAAAATTCTACATCCTTCGAGGGCCACTGCGATATTCAAACGGCCTATTATGACATATTCATTCATTTTCGCGAACTTTTAACAACTGGACTCGATAATGTAACAAAATAGGTAACATTTCTATGTAAATCTGCCAACTTTGCACTAGGTTTTCACAACTTTTTAAGCACTTTGTTAATCACTTTGCGCTTGGGTAGTGGTACAATGTGCCAACATAAATAACTGTTTTCAACCTTTACATAATTTTGTTCTAAATTTAACTGCAGGGTTCTATATGAAATGACTTAGGGAGAATATACACTCAAATCCACCAACTTTTCAATCGATTTTAACATTTTTAGTATGTGTTTGTTCATTTTACGGCCGGCTCATATGACAGTCTGCTAACATGGGAGGTTTCAAATGAATTTTAGTCATTTTTCATACTTTATAACTGCATGGTTCGATATAACAACAACTTATGTCACATAAACAAACAAATCTAGCAGGATTGGAATCGCCTTGGAGACATTTGCACGCTGTTTTAACAGCTTGGACCAAATAGGTGCAGACTGCAAAAACTCAAAAAAGTGTCACCCGCTGGTTTTCTCAGGTTGTCTGCAATGCAAGTACTAATCACGACCGATTGAACTTTACTTGCATTATCGGTCGATCACCTGAACACTCATCTATCAGGGTCATTTAAAAATTATCATAATTGGCGGCCATTTAATGTACGGAAATGTTAAAAATTCTACATTCTTCGAGGGCCACTACGATAATCAAACGGCCTTTTATGACATATTCATTCACTTTCGCGAACTTTTCACAAATGAACTCGTTAATGTAACAGAATAGGTAACATTTCCATGTAAATCTGCTAACTTTGAAAAAGCTTTTCACAACTTTGTAAGCACTTTGTTAATGACTATGCGCTTGGGTAGTGGTACAATGTGCCAACATAAATAGCTGTTTTCGACTTTTACATAATATAGTTCTAAATTTAACTGCGGGGTTCTGTATGAAATGACTTAGAGAAAATATACACGCAAATCCACCAACTTTTCAATCGCTTTTAACATTTTTAGTATGTGTTTGTTCATTTTACGGCCGGCTCATATGACAGTCTGCTAACATGGGAGGTGTCAAATGGATTTCAGTGATTTTTTATACTTTATAACTGCATAGTTCGATATAACAACAACTTAGGTCAAATAAACAAACAAATCTAGCAACTTTGGAATCGCTTTGAAGAACTTTGCACTCTGTTTTAACAGCTTGGATCAAATAGGTGCTGACTGCAAAAAACTCAAAAAAAAAGTGTCACCCGCTGGTTTTCTCAGGTTGAATCCCATGGAAGTACTAACCACGACCGATTGAACTTTACTTGCAATATCAGTCGATCACCTGAACACTCATCTATCAGGGTCATTTGAAAGTTATCGTAATTAGCGGCCATTTAATGTATGGAAATGTTTAAAAATTCTACATCCTTCGAGTGCCACCACGATAGTCAAACGACCTTTAATGACATATTCATTCACTTTCGCGAACTTTTAACAACTGGACTCGATAATGTAACAGAATAGGTAACATTTCCATGTAAATCTGCCAACTTTGCACAAGGTTTTCACAACTTTGTAAGCACTTTGTTAATGACTATGCGCTTGGGTAGTGGTACAATGTGCCAACATAAATAGCTGTTTTCGACTTTTACATAATTTAGTTCTAAATTTAACTGCGGGGTTCTGTATGAAATGACTTAGAGAGAATATACACGCAAACTCACCAACTTTTCAATCGCTTTTAACATTTTTAGTATGTGTTAGTTCATTTTCCGGCCGGCTCATATGACAGTCTGCTAACATGGGAGGTTTCAAATGGATTTTAGTCATTTTTCATACTTTATAACTACATGGTTCGATATAAAACAACTTATGTCAAATAAACAAACAAATCTAGCAACTTTAGAATCGCTTTGGAGAACTTTGCACGCTATTTTAACAGCTTGGACCAAATTGGTGCATTCTGCAAAAACTCAAAACGATATGACCGGCTGGTTTTCTCAGGTTGTCTTCCATGCAAGTACTAACCACGACCGATTGAATTTTACTTGCATTATCACTCGATCACCTGAACACTCATCTACCAGGGTCATTTAAAAATTATCGTAATTGGAGGCCATTTAATGTACGGAAATGTTTAAAAATTCTACATCCTTCGAGGGACACTACGATATTCAAACGGCCTTTTATGACATATTCATTCACTTTCCCGAACTTTTAACAACTGGACTCGTGAATGTAACAGAATAGGTAACATTTCCATGTAAATCTGCCAACTTTGCACAAACTTTTCACAACTTTGTGAGCACTTTGTTAATCACTTTGCGCTTTGGTAGTGGTACAATGTGCCTACATAAATAGCTGTTTCAGACTTTTACATAATTTTGTTCTAAATTTAACTGCGGGGTTCTACATGAAATGACTTATGGGGGAATATACACGCAAATCCACCAACTTTTCAATCGCTTTTAATTTTTTAGGATGTATTTGTACATTTTACGGCCGGCTCATATGACAGTCTGCTAACATGGGAGGTTTCAAATGGATTTTAGTCATTTTTCATACTTTATAACTGCAGGGTTCGATATAACAACAACTTAGGTCAAATAAACAAACAAATCTAGCAATTTTGGAATCGCTTTAGAGAACTTTGCACGCTGTTTTAACTGCTTGGACCAAATAGGTGCAGACTGCGAAAAACTCAAAAAAGTTTCACCCGCTGGTTTACTCAGGTTGTCTCCCATGCAAGTACTAACCACGTCCACTCGAACTTTACCTCCATTACCAGTCAATCACATGACCACTCATCTATCAGGATCATTTGAAAATTATCGTAATTGGCGGCCATTTAATGTACGGAAATGTTTAAAAATTCTACATCCTTCGAGGGCCACTACGATAATCAAACGGCCTTTTATGACATATTAAATCACTTTCGCGAACTTTTAACAACTGGACTTGTTAATGTAACAGAATAGGTAACATTTCCATGTAAATCTGCCAACTTTGCACAAGCTTTTCACAACTTTGTGAGCACTTTGTTAATCACTTTGCGCTTGGGTAGTGGTACAATGTGCCAACATAAATAGCTGTTTTAGACTTTTACATAATTTTGTGCTCAATTTAACTGCGGGGTTCTATATGAAATGTCTTAGTGGGAATATACACGCAAATCCACCTACATTTCAATCGCTTTGATCATTTTTAGTATGTATTTGTTCATATTACGGCCGGCTCATATGACAGTCAGCTAACGTGGGAGGTTTCAAATGGATTTCAGTGATTTTTCATACTTTATAACTGCATAGTTCGATATAACAACACCTTAGGTCAAATAAAGGAACAAATCTAGCAACTTTGGAATCGCTTTGGAGAACTTTGCACGCTGTTTTAACAGCTTGGACCAAATAGGTGCAGACTGCAAAAAACTCAAAAAAGTTTCACCCGCTGGTTTACTCAGGTTGTCTCCCATGCAAGTACTAACTACGACCGATTGAACTTTACTTCCATTATCGGTCAATCACCTGACCACTCATCTATCAGGGTCATTTGATAGTTATTGTAATTGGCGGCCATTTAATGTACGGAAATGTTTAAAAATTCTACATCCTTCGAGGGCCACTACGATATTCAAACGGCCTTTCATGACATATTCATTCACTTTCGCGAACTTTTCACAACTGGACTCGTTAATGTAACAGAATAGGTAACATTTCCATGTACATCTGCTAACTTTGAAAAAGCTTTTCACAACTTTATGACCACTTTGTTAATCACTTTGCGCTTGGGTAGTGGTACAATGTGCCAACATAAATAGCTGTTTTAGAATTTTTCATAATTTTGTTCTCAATTTAACTGCGGCGTTCTATATGAAATGACTTAGGGGGAATATACACGCAAATCCACCAACTTTTTAATCGCTTTTAACTTTTTTACGATGTATTTGTACATTTTACTGCCGGCTCATATGACAGTCTGCTAACATGGGAGGGTTCAAATGAATTTTAGTCATTGTTCATACTTTATAACTGCATGGTTCGATATAACAACACCTTAGGTCAAATAAACAAACGAATCTAGCAACTTTGGAATCGCTTTGGAGAACTTTGCACGCTGTTTTAACAGCTTGGACCAAATATGTGCAGACTGCAAAAAACTCAAAAAAGTTTCATCCGCTGGTTTACTCAGGTTGTCTCCCATGCAAGTACTAACCACGACCAATTGAACTTTACTTCCATTATCGGTCAATCACATGACCACTCATCTATCAGGGTCATTTGTAAATTATCGTAATTGGCGGCCATTCAATGTATGGAAATGTTTAAAAATTCTACATCATCGAGGGCCACTGCGATATTCAAACGGCCTATTATGACATATTCATTCACTTTCGCGAACTTTTAACAACTGGACTCGATAATGTAACAAAATAGGTAACATTTCTATGTAAATCTGCCAACTTTGCACAAGGTTATCGCGACTTGGTAAGCACTTTGTTAATCACTTTGCGCTTGGGTAGTGGTACAATGTGCCAACATAAATAGCTGTTTTAGACTTTTACATAATTTTGTGCTCAATTTAACTGCGGGGGTCTATATGAAATGTCTTACACGCAAATCCACCAACTTTTCAATCGCTTTTAACATTTTTAGTATGTGTTTGTTCGTTTTACGGCCGGGTCATATGACAGTCAGCTAACGTGGGAGGTGTCAAATGGATTTCAGTAATTTTTCATACTTTATAACTGCATAGTTCGATATAACAACAACTTAGGTCAAATAAACAAACAAATCTAGCAACTTTGAAATCGCTTTGGAGAACTTCGCACGCTGTTTTAACAGCTTGGACCAAATAGGTGCAGACTGCAAAAAACTCAAAAAAGTTTCACCCGCTGGTTTACTCAGTTTGTCTCCCATGCAAGTACTAACCACGAACGATTGAACTTTACTTCCATTATCTGTCAATCACCTGAACACTCATCTATCAGGGTCATTTAAAAATTATCGTAATTGGCGGCCATTTATTGTATAGAAATGTTTAAAAATTGTACATCCTTCGAGGGCCACTGCGATATTCAAACGGCCTTTTATGACATATTCATTCACTTTCGCGAACTTTTCACAAATGGACTCGTTAATGTAACAGAATAGGTAACATTTCCATGTAAATCTGCTAACTTTGAAAAAGCTTTTCACAACTTTATGACCACTTTGTTAATCACTTTGCGCTTGGGTAGTGGTACAATGTGCCAACATAAATAGCTGTTTTAGAATTTTTCATAATTTTGTTCTCAATTTAACTGCGGCGTTCTATATGAAATGACTTAGGGGGAATATACACGCAAATCCACCTACTTTTCAATCGCTTTTAACATTTTTAGTATGTGTTTGTTCATATTACGGCCGGCTCATTTGACAGTCAGCTAACATGGGAGGTTTCAAATGGATTTCAGTGATTTTTCATACTTTATAACTGCATAGTTCGGTATAACAACAACTTAGGTCAAATAAACAAACAAATCTAGCAACTTTGGAATCGCCTTGGAGACTTTTGCACGCTGTTTTAACAGCTTGGACCAAATAGGTGGAGACTGCAAAAACTCAAAAAAGTGTCACCCGCTGGTTTACTCAGGTTGTCTCCCATGCAAGTACTAACAACGACCGATTGAACTTTACTTCCATTATCTGTCAATCACCTGACCACTCGTCTATCAGCGTCATTAAAAATTATCGTAATTGGCGGCCATTTAATGTTTGGAAATGTTTAAAAATTCTACATCCTTCGAGGGCCACTGCGATATTCAAACGGCCTATTATGACATATTCATTCACTTTCGCGAACTTTTAACAACTGGACACGATAATGTAAAAAAATAGGTAACATTTCTATGTAAATATAATCTGCCAACTTTGCACAAGGTTTTCACAACTTTTTAAGCACTTTGTTAATCACTTTGCGCTTGGGTAGTGGTACAATGTGCCAACATAAATAGCTGTTTTAGACTTTTACATACTTTTGTTCTCTATTTAACTGCGGGTTCTATATGAAATGACTTACGGGGAATATACACGCAAATCCACCAACTTTTCAATCGCTTTTAACATTTTTAGTATGTGTTTGTTCATTTTACGGCCGGTTCATATGACAGTCAGCTAACGTGGGAGGTTTCAAATGGATTTTCGTCATTTTTCATACTTTATAACTGCATGGTTCGATATAACAACAACTTAGGTCAAATAAACAAACAAATCTAGCAACATTGGAATCGCTTTGGAGAACTTTGCACGCTGTTTTAACAGCTTGGACCAAATATGTGCAGACTGCAAAAAACTCAAAAAAGTTTCATCCGCTGGTTTACTCAGGTTGTCTCCCATGCAAGTACTAACCACGACCAATTGAACTTTACTTCCATTATCGGTCAATCACCTGACCACTCATCTATCAGGGTCATTTGTAAATTATCGTAATTGGCGGCCATTCAATGTATGGAAATGTTTAAAAATTCTACATCCTTCGAGTTCCACTGCGATATTCAAACGGCCTATTATGACATATTCATTCACTTTCGCGAACTTTTAACAACTGGACTCGATAATGTAACAAAATAGGTAACATTTCTATGTAAATCTGCCAACTTTGCACAAGGTTTTTGCGACTTGGTAAGCACTTTGTTAATCACTTTGCGCTTGGGTAGTGGTACAATGTGCCAACATAAATAGCTGTTTTAGACTTTTACATAATTTTGTGCTCAATTTAACTGCGGGGTTCTATATGAAATGTCTTAGGGGGATTATACACGCAAATCCACCTACTTTTCAATCGCTTTTAACATTTTTAGTATGTGTTTGTTCATATTACGGCCAGCTCATGTGACAGTCAGCTAACATAGGAGGTTTCAAATGGATTTCAGTGATTTTTCATACTTTATAACTGCATAGTTCGGTATAACAACAACTTAGGTCAAATAAACAAACAAATCTAGCAACTTTGGAATCGCCTTGGAGACTTTTGCACGCTGTTTTAACAGCTTGGACCAAATAGGTGCAGACTGCAAAAACTCAAAAAAGTGTCACCCGCTGGTTTACTCAGGTTGTCTCCCATGCAAGTACTAACCACGACCGATTGAACTTTACTTCCATTATCTGTCAATCACCTGACCACTCGTCTATCAGCGTCATTAAAAATTATCGTAATTGGCGGCCATTTAATGTTTGGAAATGTTTAAAAATTCTACATCCTTCGAGGGCCACTGCGATATTCAAACGGCCTATTATGACATATTCATTCACTTTCGCGAACTTTTAACAAATGGACACGATAATGTAACAAAATAGGTAACATTTCTATGTAAATATAATCTGCCAACTTTGCACAAGGTTTTCACAACTTTTTAAGCACTTTGTTAATCACTTTGCGCTTGGGTAGTGGTACAATGTGCCAACATAAATAGCTGTTTTAGACTTTTACATAATTTTGTTCTCATTTTAACTGCGGGGTTCTATATGAAATGACTTACGGGGAATATACACGCAAATCCACCAACTTTTCAATCGCTTTTAACATTTTTAGTATGTGTTTGTTCATTTTACGGCCGGTTCATATGACAGTCAGCTAACGAGGGAGGTTTCAAATGGATTTTCGTCATTTTTCATACTTTATAACTGCATGGTTCGATATAACAACAACTTAGGTCAAATAAACAAACAAATCTAGCAACTTTGGAATCGCTTTGGAGAACTTTGCACGCTGTTTTAACAGCTTGGACCAAATATGTGCAGACTGCAAAAAACTCAAAAAAGTTTCATCCGCTTGTTTACTCAGGTTGTCTCCCATGCAAGTACTAACCACGACCAATTGAACTTTACTTCCATTATCGGTCAATCACCTGACCACTCATCTATCAGGGTCATTTGTAAATTGTCGTAATTGGCGGCCATTCAATGTATGGAAATGTTTAAAAATTCTACATCCTTCGAGGGCCACTGCGATATTCAAACGGCCTATTATGACATATTCATTCACTTTCGCGAACTTTTAACAACTGGACTCGATAATGTAACAAAATAGATAACATTTCTATGTAAATCTGCCAACTTTGCACAAGGTTTTCGCGACTTGGTAAGCACTTTGTTAATCACTTTGCGCTTGGGTAGTGGTACAATGTGCCAACATAAATAGCTGTTTTAGACTTTTACATAATTTTGTGCTCAATTTAACTGCGGGGTTCTATATGAAATGTCTTACACGCAAATCCACCAACTTTTCAATCGCTTTTAACATTTTTAGTATGTGTTTGTTCATTTTACGGCCGGGTCATATGACAGTCAGCTAACGTGGGAGGTGTCAAATGGATTTCAGTCATTTTTCATACTTTATAACTGCATAGTTCGATATAACAACAACTTAGGTCAAATAAACAAACAAATCTAGCAACCTTGGAATCGCTTTGGAGAACTTTGCACGCTGTTTTAACAGCTTGGACCAAATAGGTGCAGACTGCAAAAAACTCAAAAAAGTTTCACCCGCTGGTTTACTCAGTTTGTCTCCCATGCAAGTACTAACCACGAACGATTGAACTTTACTTCCATTATATGTCAATCACCTGACCACTCATCTATCAGGGACATTTAAAAATTATCGTAATTGGCGGCCATTTATTGTATGGAAATGTTTAAAAATTGTACATCCTTCGAGGGCCACTGCGATATTCAAACGGCCGATTATGACATATTAATTCACTTTCGCGAACTTTTAACAACTGGACTCGATAATGTAACAGAATAGGTAACATTTCCATGTAAATCTGCCAACTTTGCACAAGCTTTTCACAACTTTGTGAGCACTTTCTTAATCACTTTGCGCTTGCGTAGTGGTACAATGTGCCAACATAAATAGCTGTTTTAGGCTTTTACATAATTTTGTTCTCAATTTAACTGCGGGGTTCTATATGAAATGACTTATGGGGAATATACACGCAAATCCACCAACTTTTCAATCGCTTTTAACATTTTTAGTATGTGTTTGTTCATTTTACGGCCGGTTCATATGACAGTCTGCTAACATGGGAGGTTTCAAATGGATTATAGTCATTTTTCATACTTTATAACTGCACGGTTCGATATAACAACAACTTAGGTCAAATAAACAAACAAATCTAGCAACTTTGGAATCGCTTTGGAGAACTTTGCACGCTGTTTTAACAGCTTGGACCAAATAGGTGCAGACTGCAACAAACTCAAAAAAGTCTCACAAGCAGGTTTACTCAGGTTGTCCTCCATGCAAGTGCTTACCACGACCGATTCAACTTTACTTCCATTATCGGTCGATCACCTGACCACTCACCCATCATGGTCATCTGAAAATTATCGTAATTGGCGGCCATTTAATGTATGGAAATGTTTAAAAATTCTACATCCTTCGAGGGCCACTACAATATTCAAACGGCCTTTAATGACACATTCATTCACTTTCGCCAACTTTTAACAACTGGACTCGTTAATGTAACAGAATAGGTAACATTTCTATGTAAATCTGCCAACTTTGCACAAGCTTTTCACAACTTTGTAAGCACTTTGTTAATCACTTTACGTTTGGGTAGTTGTACAATGTGCCAACATAAATAGCTGTTTTAGGCTTTTACATAATTTTGTTCTCAATTTAACTGCGGGGTTCTATATGAAATGTCTTACACGCAAATCCACCAACTTTTCAATCGCTTTTAAAATTTTTAGTATGTGTTTGTTCATTTTACGTCCGGCTCATATGACAGTCTGCTAACATGGGAGGTTTCAAATGGATTTTAGTCATTTTTCATACTTTATAACTGCATGGTTCGATATAACATCAACTTAAGTCAAATAAGCAAACAAATCTAGCAACTTTGGAATCGCTTTGGAGAACTTTGCATGCAGTTTTCACAGCTTGGACCATATAGGTGCAGACTGCAAAAAACTTCAATAAGTTTCACCCGCTGGTTTACTCAGGTTGTCTCCCATGCAAGTACTAACCACGACCGATTGAACTTTACTTCCATCATCGGTCAATCATTTGACCACTCATCTATCAGGTTCATTTAAAAATTATCGTAATTGGCGGCCATTTAATGTATGGAAATGTTTAAAAATTATACATTCTTCGAGGGCCACTGCGATATTCAAACGGTATATTATGACATAGTCATTCACTTTCGCGAACTTTTAACAACTGGACTCGATAATGTAACAAAATAGCTAACATTTCTATGTAAATCTGCCAACTTTGTACAAGGTTTTCACAACTTTGTAAGCACTTTGTTAATCACTTTGCGCTTGGGTAGTGGTACAATGTGCCAACATAAATAGCTGTTTTAGACTTTTACATAATTTTGTTCTCAATATAATTGCGGGGTTCTATATGAAATGAATTAGGGGGAATATACACGCAAATCCACCAACTTTTCAATCGCTTTTAACATTTTTAGTATGTTTTTGTTCATTTTACGGCCCGGTCATATGACAGTCAGCTAACGTGGGAGGTTTCAAATGGATTTCAGTCATTTTTCATACTTTATAACTGCATAGTTCGATATAACAACAACTTAGGTCAAATAAACAAACAAATCTAGCAACTTTGGAATCGCTTTGGAGAATTTTGCACGCTGTTTTAACAGCTTGGACCAAATAGGTACAGACTGCAAAAAACTCAAAAAAGTTTCACCCGCTGGTTTACTCAGGTTGTCTCCCATTTAAGTACTAACCACGACCGATTGAACTTTACTTCCATTATCTGTCAATCACCTGACCACTCATCTATCAGGGTCATTTAAAAATTATCGTAATTGGCGGCCATTTATTGTATGGAAATGTTTAAAAATTCTACATCCTTCGAGGGCCACTGCGATATTCAAACGGCCGATTATGACATATTCATTCACTTTCGCGAACTTTTAACAACTGGACTCGATAATGTAACAAAATAGGTAACATTTCTATGTAAATCTGCCAACTTTGCACAAGGTTTTCACAACTTTGTATGCACTTTGTTAATCACTTTGCGCTTGGGTAGTGGTACAATGTGCCAACTTAAATAGCTGTTTTAGACTTTTACATAATTTTGTTCTCAATATAATTGCGGGGTTCTATATGAAATGAATTAGGGGGAATATACACGCAAATCCACCAACTTTTCTATCGTTTTTATCATTTTTAGTATGTGTGTGTTCATTTTACGGCCGGTTCATATGACAGTCAGCTAACGTGGGAGGTTTCAAATGGATTTTCGTCATTTTTCATACTTTATAACTGCATGGTTCGATATAACAACAACTTAGGTCAAATAAACAAACAAATCTAGCAACATTGGAATCGCTTTGGAGAACTTTGCACGCTGTTTTAACAGCTTGGACCAAATATGTGCAGACTGCAAAAAACTCAAAAAAGTTTCATCCGCTGGTTTACTCAGGTTGTCTCCCATGCAAGTACTAACCACGACCAATTGAACTTTACTTCCATTATCGGTCAATCACCTGACCACTCATCTATCAGGGTCATTTGTAAATTATCGTAATTGGCGGCCATTTAATGTTTGGAAATGTTTAAAAATTCTACATCCTTCGAGGGCCACTGCGATATTCAAACGGCCTATTATGACATATTCATTCACTTTCGCGAACTTTTAACAACTGGACTCGATAATGTAACAAAATAGGTAACATTTCTATGTAAATCTGCCAACTTTGCACAAGGTTTTCGCGACTTGGTAAGCACTTTGTTAATCACTTTGCGCTTGGGTAGTGGTACAATGTGCCAACATAAATAGCTGTTTTAGACTTTTACATAATTTTGTGCTCAATTTAACTGCGGGGTTCTATATGAAATGTCTTAGGGGGATTATACACGCAAATCCACCTACTTTTCAATCGCTTTTAACATTTTTAGTATGTGTTTGTTCATATTACGGCCAGCTCATGTGACAGTCAGCTAACATAGGAGGTTTCAAATGGATTTCAGTGATTTTTCATACTTTATAACTGCATAGTTCGGTATAACAACAACTTAGGTCAAATAAACAAACAAATCTAGCAACTTTGGAATCGCTTTGGAGAACTTTGCACGCTGTTTTAACAGCTTGGACCAAATATGTGCAGACTGCAAAAAACTCAAAAAAGTTTCATCCGCTTGTTTACTCAGGTTGTCTCCCATGCAAGTACTAACCACGACCAATTGAACTTTACTTCCATTATCGGTCAATCACCTGACCACTCATCTATCAGGGTCATTTGTAAATTGTCGTAATTGGCGGCCATTCAATGTATGGAAATGTTTAAAAATTCTACATCCTTCGAGGGCCACTGCGATATTCAAACGGCCTATTATGACATATTCATTCACTTTCGCGAACTTTTAACAACTGGACTCGATAATGTAACAAAATAGATAACATTTCTATGTAAATCTGCCAACTTTGCACAAGGTTTTCGCGACTTGGTAAGCACTTTGTTAATCACTTTGCGCTTGGGTAGTGGTACAATGTGCCAACATAAATAGCTGTTTTTGACTTTTACATAATTTTGTGCTCAATTTAACTGCGGGGTTCTATATGAAATGTCTTACACGCAAATCCACCAACTTTTCAATCGCTTTTAACATTTTTAGTATGTGTGTGTTCATTTTACGGCCGGGTCATATGACAGTCAGCTAACGTGGGAGGTTTCAAATGGATTTCAGTCATTTTTCATACTTTATAACTGCATAGTTCGTTATAACAACAACTTAGGTCAAATAATCAAACAAATCTAGCAACTTTGGAATCGCTTTGGAGAACTTTGCGCGCTCTTTTAACAGCTTGGACCAAATAGGTGCAGACTGCAAAAAACTCAAAAAAGTTTCACCCGCTGGTTTACTCAGGTTGTCTCCCATGTAAGTACTAACCACGACCGATTGAACTTTACTTCCATTATCTGTCAATCACCTGACCACTCATCTATCAGGGTCATTTAAAAATTATCGTAATTGGCGGCCATTTATTGTATGGAAATGTTTAAAAATTCGACATCCCTCGAGGGCCACTGCGATATTCAAACGGCCTTTTATGACATATTAATTCACTTTCGCGAACTTTTAACAACTGGACTCGATAATGTAACAGAATAGGTAACATTTCCATGTAAATCTGCCAACTTTGCACACACTTTTCACAACTATGTAAGCACTTTGTTAATCACTTTGCGCTTGGGTAGTGGTACAATGTGCCAACATAAATAGCTGTTTTAGACTCTTACATAATTTTGTTCTCAATTTAACTGTGGGGTTCTATGTGAAATGACTTCGGGGTAATATACACGCAAATCCACCATATTTTTCAATCGCTTTTAACTTTATTACGATGTATTTGTACATTTTACAGCCGGCTCATATGACAGTCTGCTAACATGGGAGGGTTCAAATGGATTTTCGTCATTGTTCATACTTTATAACTGCATGGTTCGATATAACAACACCTTAGGTCAAATAAACAAACAAATCTAGCAACTTCGGAATCGCTTTGGAGAACTTTGCACGCTGTTTTAACAGCTTGGACCAAATATGTGCAGACTGCAAAAAACTCAAAAACGTTTCACCCGCTGGTTTACTCAGGTTGTCTCCCATGCAAGTACTAACCACGACCAATTGAACTTCACTTCCATTATCGGTCAATCACCTGACCACTCATCTATCAGGGTCATTTGAAAATTATGATAATTGGCGGCCATTTAATGTTTGGAAATGTTTAAAAATTCTACATCCTTCGAGGGCCACTACGATATTCAAACGGCCTTTTATGAAATATTCATTAACTTTCCCGAACTTTTAACAACTGGACTCGTTAATGTAACAGAATAGGTAACATTTCCATGTAAATCTGCCAACTTTGCACAAACTTTTCACAACTTTGTGAGCACTTTGTTAATCACTTTGCGCTTGGGTAGTGGTACAATGTGCCAACATAAATAGCTGTTTTAGACTTTTACATAATTTTGTTCTCAATATAATTGCGGGGTTCTATATGAAATGAATTAGGGGGAATATACACGCAAATCAACCAACTTTTCAATCTTTTTTAACATTTTTAGTATGTGTTTGTTCATTTTACGGCCGGGTCATATGACAGTCAGCCAACGTGGGAGGTTTCAAATGGATTTCAGTCATTTTTCATACTTTATAACTGCATAGTTCGATATAACAACAACTTAGGTCAAATAAACAAACAAATCTAGCAACTTTGGAATCGCTTTGGGGAACTTTGCGCGCTGTTTTAACAGCTTGGACCAAATATGTGCAGACTGCAAAAAACTCAAAAAAGTTTCACCCGCTGGTTTACTCAGGTTGTCTCCCATGCAAGTACTAACCACGACCAATTGAACTTTACTTCCATTATTGGTCAATCACCTGACCACTCATCTATCAGGGTCATTTGAAAATTATGATAATTGGCGGCCATTTAATGTTTGGAAATGTTTAAAAATTCTATATCCTTCGAGGGCCACTACGATATTCAAACGGCCTCTTATGAAATATTCATTAACTTTCCCGAACTTTTAACAACTGGACTCGTTAATGTAACAGAATAGGTAACATTTCCATGTAAATCTGCCAACTTTGCACAAACTTTTCACAACTTTGTGAGCACTTTGTTAATCACTTTGCGCTTGGGTAGTGGTACAATGTGCCAACATAAATAGCTGTTTTAGACTTTTACATAATTTTGTTCTCAATATAATTGCGGGGTTCTATATGAAATGAATTAGGGGGAATATACACGCAAATCCACCATCTTTCCAATCGCTTTTAACATTATTAAGATGTATTTGAACATTTTACAGCCGGCTCATATGACAGTCTGCTAACATGGGAGGGTTCAAATGGATTTTAGTCATTGTTCATACTTTATAACTGCATGGTTCGATATAACAACACCTTAGGTCAAATAAACAAACAAATCTAGCAACTTTGGAATCGCTTTGGAGAACTTTGCACGCTGTTTTAACAGCTTGGACCAAATATGTGCAGACTGCAAAAAACTCAAAAAAGTTTCACCCGCTGGTTTACTCAGGTTGTCTCCCATGCAAGTACTAATCACGGCCAATTGAACTTTACTTCCATTATCGGTCAATCACCTGACCACTCATCTATCAGGGTCATTTGAATATTGTGATAATTGGCGGCCATTTAATGTTTGGAAATGTTTAAAAATTCTACATCCTTCGAGGGCCACTACGATATTCAAACGGCCTTTTATGAAATATTCATTAACTTTCCCGAACTTTTAACAACTGGACTCGTTAATGTAACAGAATAGGTAACATTTCCATGTAAATCTGCCAACTTTGCACAAGGTTTTCACAACTTTGTAAGCACTTTGTTAATCACTTTGCGCTTGGGTAGTGGTACAATGTGCCAACTTAAATAGCTGTTTTAAACTTTTACATAATTTTGTTCTCACTATAATTGCGGGGTTCTATATGAAATGAATTAGGGGGAATATACACGCAAATCCACCAACTTTTCTATCGTTTTTAACATTTTCAGTATGTGTTTGTTCATTTTACGGCCGGGTCATATGACAGTCAGCTAACGTGGGAGGTTTCAAATGGATTTCAGTCAATTCTCATACTTTATAACTGCATAGTTCGATATAACAACAACTTAGGTCAAATAAACAAACAAATCTAGCAACTTTGGAATCGCTTTGGAGAACTTTGTACGCTGTTTTAACAGCTTGGACCAAATAGGTGCAGACTGCAAAAAACTCAAAAAAGTTTCACCCGCTGGTTTACTCAGGTTGTCTCCCATTTAAGTACTAACCACGACCGATTGAACTTTACTTCCATTATCTGTCAATCACCTGACCACTCATCTATCAGGGTCATTTAAAAATTATCGTAATTGGCGGCCATTCAATGTATGGAAATGTTTAAAAATTCTACATCCTTCGAGGGCCACTGCGATATTCAAACGGCCGATTATGACATATTATTTCACTTTCGCGAACTTTTAACAACTGGACTCGATAATGTAACAGAATAGGTAACATTTCCATGTAAATCTGCCAACTTTGCACACACTTTTCACAACTTTGTGAGCACTTTGTTAATCACTTTGCGCTTGGGTAGTGGTACAATGTGCCAACATAAATAGCTGTTTTAGACTTTTACATAATTATGTTCTCAATTTAACTGTGGGGTTCTATGTGAAATGACTTCGGGGTAATATACACGCAAATCCACCATCTTTTCAATCGCTTTTAACTTTATTACGATGTATTTGTACATTTTACAGCCGGCTCATACGACATTCTGCTAACATGGGAGGGTTCAAATGGATTTTAGTCATTGTTCATACTTTATAACTGCATGGTTCGATATAACAACAACTTAGGTCAAATAAACAAACAAATCTAGCAACTTTGGAATCGCTTTGGAGAACTTTGCACGCTGTTTTAACAGCTTGGACCAAATATGTGCAGATGCAAAAAACTCAAAAAAGTTTCACCCGCTGGTTTACTCAGGTTGTCTTCCATGTAAGTACTAACCACGACCGATTGAACTTTACTTCCATTATCTGTCAATCACCTGACCACTCATCTATCAGGGTCATTTAAAAATTATCGTAATTGGCGGCCATTTATTGTATGGAAATGTTTAAAAATTCTACATCCTTCGAGGGCCACTGCGATATTCAAACGGCCGATTATGACATATTAATTCACTTTCGCGAACTTTTAACAACTGGACTCGATAATGTAACAGAATAGGTAACATTTCCATGTAAATCTGCCAACTTTGCACACACTTTTCACAACTTTGTAAGCACTTTGTTAATCACTTTGCGCTTGGGTAGTGGTACAATGTGCCAACATAAAAAGCTGTTTTAGACTTTTACATAATTTTGTTCTCAATTTAACTGTGGGGTTCTATGTGAAATGACTTCGGGGTAATATACACGCAAATCCACCATCTTTCCAATCGCTTTTAACATTATTAAGATGTATTTGAACATTTTACAGCCGGCTCATATGACAGTCTGCTAACATGGGAGGGTTCAAATGGATTTTAGTCATTGTTCATACTTTATAACTGCATGGTTCGATATAACAACACCTTAGGTCAAATAAACAAACAAATCTAGCAACTTTGGAATCGCTTTGGAGAACTTTGCACGCTGTTTTAACAGCTTGGACCAAATATGTGCAGACTGCAAAAAACTCAAAAAAGTTTCACCCGCTGGTTTACTCAGGTTGTCTCCCATGCAAGTACTAACCACGACCAATTGAACTTTACTTCCATTATCGGTCAATCACCTGACCACTCATCTATCAGGGTCATTTGAATATTATGATAATTGGCGGCCATTTAATGTTTGGAAATGTTTAAAAATTCTACATCCTTCGAGGGCCACTACGATATTCAAACGGCCTTTTATGAAATATTCATTAACTTTCCCGAACTTTTAACAACTGGACTCGTTAATGCAACAGAATAGGTAACATTTCCATGTAAATCTGCCAACTTTGCACAAGGTTTTCACAACTTTGTAAGCACTTTGTTAATCACTTTGCGCTTGGGTAGTGGTACAATGTGCCAACTTAAATAGCTGTTTTAGACTTTTACATAATTTTGTTCTCACTATAATTGCGGGGTTCTATATGAAATGAATTAGGGGGAATATACACGCAAATCCACCAACTTTTCTATCGTTTTTAACATTTTCAGTATGTGTTTGTTCATTTTACGGCCGGGTCATATGACAGTCAGCTAACGTGGGAGGTTTCAAATGGATTTCAGTCAATTTTCATACTTTATAACTGCATAGTTCGATATAACAACAACTAAGGTCAAATAAACAAACAAATCTAGCAACTTTGGAATCGCTTTGGAGAACTTTGCACGCTGTTTTAACAGCTTGGACCAAATAGGTGCAGACTGCAAAAAACTCAAAAAAGTTTCACCCGCTGGTTTACTCAGGTTGTCTCCCATTTAAGTACTAACCACGACCGATTGAACTTTACTTCCATTATCTGTCAATCACCTGACCACTCATCTATCAGGGTCATTTAAAAATTATCGTAATTGGCGGCCATTTATTGTATGGAAATGTTTAAAAATTCTACATCCTTCGAGGGCCACTGCGATATTCAAACGGCCGATTATGACATATTATTTCACTTTCGCGAACTTTTAACAACTGGACTCGATAATGTAACAGAATAGGTAACATTTCCATGTAAATCTGCCAACTTTGCACACACTTTTCACAACTTTGTGAGCACTTTGTTAATTACTTTGCGCTTGGGTAGTGGTACAATGTGCCAACATAAATAGCTGTTTTAGACTTTTACATAATTTTGTTCTCAATTTAACTGTGGGGTTCTATGTGAAATGACTTCGGGGTAATATACACGCAAATCCACCATCTTTTCAATCGCTTTTAACTTTATTACGATGTATTTGTACATTTTACAGCCGGCTCATACGACATTCTGCTAACATGGGAGGGTTCAAATGGATTTTAGTCATTGTTCATACTTTATAACTGCATGGTTCGATATAACAACAACTTAGGTCAAATAAACAAACAAATCTAGCAACTTTGGAATCGCTTTGGAGAACTTTGCACGCTGTTTTAACAGCTTGGACCAAATATGTGCAGACTGCAAAAAACTCAAAAAAGTTTCACCCGCTGGTTTACTCAGGTTGTCTCCCATGCAAGTACTAACCACGACCAATTGAACTTTACTTCCATTATCGGTCAATCACCTGACCACTCATCTATCAGGGTCATTTGAATATTATGATAATTGGCGGCCATTTAATGTTTGGAAATGTTTAAAAATTCTACATCCTTCGAGGGCCACTACGATATTCAAACGGCCTTTTATGAAATATTCATTAACTTTCCCGAACTTTTAACAACTGGACTCGTTAATGCAACAGAATAGGTAACATTTCCATGTAAATCTGCCAACTTTGCACAAGGTTTTCACAACTTTGTAAGCACTTTGTTAATCACTTTGCGCTTGGGTAGTGGTACAATGTGCCAACTTAAATAGCTGTTTTAGACTTTTACATAATTTTGTTCTCACTATAATTGCGGGGTTCTATATGAAATGAATTAGGGGGAATATACACGCAAATCCACCAACTTTTCTATCGTTTTTAACATTTTCAGTATGTGTTTGTTCATTTTACGGCCGGGTCATATGACAGTCAGCTAACGTGGGAGGTTTCAAATGGATTTCAGTCAATTTTCATACTTTATAACTGCATAGTTCGATATAACAACAACTTAGGTCAAATAAACAAACAAATCTAGCAACTTTGGAATCGCTTTGGAGAACTTTGCACGCTGTTTTAACAGCTTGGACCAAATAGGTGCAGACTGCAAAAAACTCAAAAAAGTTTCACCCGCTGGTTTACTCAGGTTGTCTCCCATTTAAGTACTAACCACGACCGATTGAACTTTACTTCCATTATCTGTCAATCACCTGACCACTCATTTATCAGGGTCATTTAAAAATTATCGTAATTGGCGGCCATTTATTGTATGGAAATGTTTAAAAATTCTACATCCTTCGAGGGCCACTGCGATATTCAAACGGCCGATTATGACATATTATTTCACTTTCGCGAACTTTTAACAACTGGACTCGATAATGTAACAGAATAGGTAACATTTCCATGTAAATCTGCCAACTTTGCACACACTTTTCACAACTTTGTGAGCACTTTGTTAATTACTTTGCGCTTGGGTAGTGGTACAATGTGCCAACATAAATAGCTGTTTTAGACTTTTACATAATTTTGTTCTCAATTTAACTGTGGGGTTCTATGTGAAATGACTTCGGGGTAATATACACGCAAATCCACCATCTTTTCAATCGCTTTTAACTTTATTACGATGTATTTGTACATTTTACAGCCGGCTCATACGACATTCTGCTAACATGGGAGGGTTCAAATGGATTTTAGTCATTGTTCATACTTTATAACTGCATGGTTCGATATAACAACAACTTAGGTCAAATAAACAAACAAATCTAGCAACTTTGGAATCGCTTTGGAGAACTTTGCACGCTGTTTTAACAGCTTGGACCAAATATGTGCAGATGCAAAAAACTCAAAAAAGTTTCACCCGCTGGTTTACTCAGGTTGTCTCCCATGCAAGTACTAACCACGACCAATTGAACTTTACTTCCATTATCGGTCAATCACCTGACCACTCATCTATCAGGGTCATTTAAAAATTATCGTAATTGGCGGCCATTCAATGAATGGATTGGTTTAAAAATTCTACATCCTTCGAGGGCCACTACGATATTCAAACGGCCTATTATGACATATTCATTCACTTTCGCGAACTTTTAACAACTGGACTCGATAATTTAACAAAATAGGTAACATTTCTATGTAAATCTGCCAACTTTGCACAAGGTTTTCACAACTTTGTAAGCACTTTGTTAATCACTTTGCGCTTGGGTAGTGGTACAATGTGCCAACATAAATAGCTGTTTTAGACTTTTACATAATTTTGTTCTAAATTTAACTGCGGGGTTCTACATGAAATGACTTAGGGGGAATATACACGCAAATCAACCAACTTTTCAATCGCTTTTAACTTTTTTAGGATGTATTTGTACATTTTACGGCCCGCTCATATAACAGTCTGCTAACATGGGAGGTTTCAAACGGATTTCAGTCATTTTTCATACTTTATAACTGCATAGTTCGATATAACAACAACTTAGGTCAAATAAACAAACAAATCTAGCAACATTGGAATCGCTTTGGAGAACTTTGCACGATGTTTTAACAGTTTGGACCAAATAGGTGCAGACTGCAAAAAAACTCAAACAAGTTTTACCCGCTGGTTTACTCAGGTTGTCTCCCATGCAAGTACTAACCACGACCAATTGAACTTTACTTCCATTATCGGTCAATCACCTGACCACTCATCTATCAGGGTCATTTAAAAATTATCGTAATTGGCGGCCATTCAATGAATGGAAATTTTTAAAAATTCTACATCCTTCGAGGGCCACTGCGATATTCAAACGGCCTATTATGACATATTCATTCACTTTCGCGAACTTTTAACAACTGGACTCGATAATTTAACAAAATAGGTAACATTTCTATGTAAATCTGCCAACTTTGCACAAGGTTTTCACAACTTTGTAAGCACTTTGTTAATCACTTTGCGCTTGGGCAGTGGTACAATGTGCCAACATAAATAGCTGTTTTAGACTTTTACATAATTTTGTTCTAAATTTAACTGCAGGGTTCTACATGAAATGACTTAGGGGGAATATACACCCAAATCAACCAACTTTTCAATCGCTTTTAACTTTTTTAGGATGTATTTGTACATTTTACGGCCCGCTCATATAACAGTCTGCTAACATGGGAGGTTTCAAACGGATTTCAGTCATTTTTCATACTTTATAACTGCATAGTTCGATATAACAACAACTTAGGTCAAATAAACAAACAAATCTAGCAACATTGGAATCGCTTTGGAGAACTTTGCACGCTGTTTTAACAGCTTGGACCAAATAGGTGCAGACTGCAAAAAAACTCAAAAAAGTTTCACCGGCTGGTTTACTCAGGTTGTCTCCCATGCAAGTACTAACCACGACCAATTGAACTTTACTTCCATTATCGGTCCATCACCTGACCACTCATCTATCAGGGTCATTTAAAAATTATCGTAATTGGCGGCCATTCAATGAATGGAAATGTTTAAAAATTCTACATCCTTCGAGGGCCACTGCGATATTCAAACGGCCTATTATGACATATTCATTCACTTTCGCGAACTTTTAACAACTGGACTCGATAATGTAACAAAATAGGTAACATTTCTATGTAAATCTGCCAACTTTGCACAAGGTTTTCACAACTTTGTAAGCACTTTGCGCTTGGGTAGTGGTACAATGTGCCAACATAAATAGCTGTTTTAGACTTTTACATAATTTTGTTCTAAATTTAACTGCGGGGTTCTACATGAAATGAATTAGGGGGAATATACACGCAAATCCACCAACTTTTCTATCGTTTTTAACATTTTCAGTATGTGTTTGTTCATTTTACGGCCGGGTCATATGACAGTCAGCTAACGTGGGAGGTTTCAAATGGATTTCAGTCAATTTTCATACTTTATAACTGCATAGTTCGATATAACAACAACTTAGGTCAAATAAACAAACAAATCTAGCAACTTTGGAATCGCTTTGGAGAACTTTGCACGCTGTTTTAACAGCTTGGACCAAATAGGTGCAGACTGCAAAAAACTCAAAAAAGTTTCACCCGCTGGTTTACTCAGGTTGTCTCCCATGTAAGTACTAACCACGACCGATTGAACTTTACTTCCATTATCTGTCAATCACCTGACCACTCATCTATCAGGGTCATTTAAAAATTATCGTAATTGGCGGCCATTTATTGTATGGAAATGTTTAAAAATTCTACATCCTTCGAGGGCCACTGCGATATTCAAACGGCCGATTATGACATATTAATTCACTTTCGCGAACTTTTAACAACTGGACTCGATAATGTAACAGAATAGGTAACATTTCCATGTAAATCTGCCAACTTTGCACACACTTTTCACAACTTTGTGAGCACTTTGTTAATCACTTTGCGCTTGGGTAGTGGTACAATGTGCCAACATAAATAGCTGTTTTAGACTTTTACATAATTTAGTTCTCAATTTAACTGTGGGGTTGTATGTGAAATGACTTCGGGGTAATATACACGCAAATCCACCATTTTTTCAATCGCTTTTAACTTTATTACGATGTATTTGTACATTTTACAGCCGGCTCATACGACAGTCTGCTAACATGGGAGGGTTCAAATGGATTTTAGTCATTGTTCATACTTTATAACTGCATGGTTCGATATGACAACACCTTAGGTCAAATAAACAAACAAATCTAGCAACTTTGGAATCGCTTTGGAGAACTTTGCACGCTGTTTTAACAGCTTGGACCAAATAGGTGCAGACTGCAAAAAACTCAAAAAAGTTTCACCCGCTGGTTTACTCAGGTTGTCTCCCATGCAAGTACTAACCACGACCAATTGAACTTTACTTCCATTATCGGTCAATCACCTGACCACTCATCTATCAGGATCATTTAAAAATTATCGTAATTGGCGGCCATTCAATGAATGGAAATGTTTAAAAATTCTACATCCTTCGAGGGCCACTGCGATATTCAAACGGCCTATTATGACATATTCATTCACTTTCGCGAACTTTAAACAACTGGACTCGATAATGTAACAGAATAGGTAACATTTCTATCTAAATCTGCCAACTTTGCACAAGATTTTCACAACTTTGTAAGCACTTTGTTAATCACTTTGCGCTTGGGTAGTGGTACAATGTGCCAACTTAAATAGCTGTTTTAGACTTTTACATAATTTTGTTCTCAATATAATTGCGGGGTTCTATATGAAATGAATTAGGGGGAATATACACGCAAATCCACCAACTTTTCTATCGTTTTTAACATTTTCAGTATGTGTTTGTTCATTTTACGGCCGCGTCATATGACAGTCAGCTAACGTGGGAGGTTTCAAATGGATTTCAGTCATTTTTCATACTTTATAACTGCATAGTTCGATATAACAACAACTTAGGTCAAATAAACAAACAAATCTAGCAACTTTGGAATCGCTTTGGAGAACAGCTTGGACCAAATAGGTGCAGACTGCAAAAAAACTCAAAAAAGTTTCACCGGCTGGTTTACTCAGGTTGTCTTCCATGCAAGTACTAACCACGACCAATTGAACTTTACTTCCATTATCGGTCCATCACCTGACCACTCATCTATCAGGGTCATTTAAAAATTATCGTAATTGGCGGCCATTCAATGAATGGAAATGTTTAAAAATTCTACATCCTTCGAGGGCCACTGCGATATTCAAACGGCCTATTATGACATATTCATTCACTTTCGCGAACTTTTAACAACTGGACTCGATAATGTAACAAAATAGGTAACATTTCTATGTAAATCTGCCAACTTTGCACAAGGTTTTCACAACTTTGTAAGCACTTTGCGCTTGGGTAGTGGTACAATGTGCCAACATAAATAGCTGTTTTAGACTTTTACATAATTTTGTTCTAAATTTAACTGCGGGGTTCTACATGAAATGAATTAGGGGGAATATACACGCAAATCCACCAACTTTTCTATCGTTTTTAACATTTTCAGTATGTGTTTGTTCATTTTACGGCCGGGTCATATGACAGTCAGCTAACGTGGGAGGTTTCAAATGGATTTCAGTCAATTTTCATACTTTATAACTGCATAGTTCGATATAACAACAACTTAGGTCAAATAAACAAACAAATCTAGCAACTTTGGAATCGCTTTGGAGAACTTTGCACGCTGTTTTAACAGCTTGGACCAAATAGGTGCAGACTGCAAAAAACTCAAAAAAGTTTCACCCGCTGGTTTACTCAGGTTGTCTCCCATGTAAGTACTAACCACGACCGATTGAACTTTACTTCCATTATCTGTCAATCACCTGACCACTCATCTATCAGGGTCATTTAAAAATTATCGTAATTGGCGGCCATTTATTGTATGGAAATGTTTAAAAATTCTACATCCTTCGAGGGCCACTGCGATATTCAAACGGCCGATTATGACATATTAATTCACTTTCGCGAACTTTTAACAACTGGACTCGATAATGTAACAGAATAGGTAACATTTCCATGTAAATCTGCCAACTTTGCACACACTTTTCACAACTTTGTGAGCACTTTGTTAATCACTTTGCGCTTGGGTAGTGGTACAATGTGCCAACATAAATAGCTGTTTTAGACTTTTACATAATTTAGTTCTCAATTTAACTGTGGGGTTGTATGTGAAATGACTTCGGGGTAATATACACGCAAATCCACCATTTTTTCAATCGCTTTTAACTTTATTACGATGTATTTGTACATTTTACAGCCGGCTCATACGACAGTCTGCTAACATGGGAGGGTTCAAATGGATTTTAGTCATTGTTCATACTTTATAACTGCATGGTTCGATATGACAACACCTTAGGTCAAATAAACAAACAAATCTAGCAACTTTGGAATCGCTTTGGAGAACTTTGCACGCTGTTTTAACAGCTTGGACCAAATAGGTGCAGACTGCAAAAAACTCAAAAAAGTTTCACCCGCTGGTTTACTCAGGTTGTCTCCCATGCAAGTACTAACCACGACCAATTGAACTTTACTTCCATTATCGGTCAATCACCTGACCACTCATCTATCAGGATCATTTAAAAATTATCGTAATTGGCGGCCATTCAATGAATGGAAATGTTTAAAAATTCTACATCCTTCGAGGGCCACTGCGATATTCAAACGGCCTATTATGACATATTCATTCACTTTCGCGAACTTTAAACAACTGGACTCGATAATGTAACAGAATAGGTAACATTTCTATCTAAATCTGCCAACTTTGCACAAGATTTTCACAACTTTGTAAGCACTTTGTTAATCACTTTGCGCTTGGGTAGTGGTACAATGTGCCAACTTAAATAGCTGTTTTAGACTTTTACATAATTTTGTTCTCAATATAATTGCGGGGTTCTATATGAAATGAATTAGGGGGAATATACACGCAAATCCACCAACTTTTCTATCGTTTTTAACATTTTCAGTATGTGTTTGTTCATTTTACGGCCGCGTCATATGACAGTCAGCTAACGTGGGAGGTTTCAAATGGATTTCAGTCATTTTTCATACTTTATAACTGCATAGTTCGATATAACAACAACTTAGGTCAAATAAACAAACAAATCTAGCAACTTTGGAATCGCTTTGGAGAACAGCTTGGACCAAATAGGTGCAGACTGCAAAAAAACTCAAAAAAGTTTCACCGGCTGGTTTACTCAGGTTGTCTTCCATGCAAGTACTAACCACGACCAATTGAACTTTACTTCCATTATCGGTCCATCACCTGACCACTCATCTATCAGGGTCATTTAAAAATTATCGTAATTGGCGGCCATTCAATGAATGGAAATGTTTAAAAATTCTACATCCTTCGAGGGCCACTGCGATATTCAAACGGCCTATTATGACATATTCATTCACTTTCGCGAACTTTTAACAACTGGACTCGATAATGTAACAAAATAGGTAACATTTCTATGTAAATCTGCCAACTTTGCACAAGGTTTTCACAACTTTGTAAGCACTTTGCGCTTGGGTAGTGGTACAATGTGCCAACATAAATAGCTGTTTTAGACTTTTACATAATTTTGTTCTAAATTTAACTGCGGGGTTCTACATGAAATGAATTAGGGGGAATATACACGCAAATCCACCAACTTTTCTATCGTTTTTAACATTTTCAGTATGTGTTTGTTCATTTTACGGCCGGGTCATATGACAGTCAGCTAACGTGGGAGGTTTCAAATGGATTTCAGTCAATTTTCATACTTTATAACTGCATAGTTCGATATAACAACAACTTAGGTCAAATAAACAAACAAATCTAGCAACTTTGGAATCGCTTTGGAGAACTTTGCACGCTGTTTTAACAGCTTGGACCAAATAGGTGCAGACTGCAAAAAACTCAAAAAAGTTTCACCCGCTGGTTTACTCAGGTTGTCTCCCATGTAAGTACTAACCACGACCGATTGAACTTTACTTCCATTATCTGTCAATCACCTGACCACTCATCTATCAGGGTCATTTAAAAATTATCGTAATTGGCGGCCATTTATTGTATGGAAATGTTTAAAAATTCTACATCCTTCGAGGGCCACTGCGATATTCAAACGGCCGATTATGACATATTAATTCACTTTCGCGAACTTTTAACAACTGGACTCGATAATGTAACAGAATAGGTAACATTTCCATGTAAATCTGCCAACTTTGCACACACTTTTCACAACTTTGTGAGCACTTTGTTAATCACTTTTCGCTTGGGTAGTGGTACAATGTGCCAACATAAATAGCTGTTTTAGACTTTTACATAATTTAGTTCTCAATTTAACTGTGGGGTTGTATGTGAAATGACTTCGGGGTAATATACACGCAAATCCACCATTTTTTCAATCGCTTTTAACTTTATTACGATGTATTTGTACATTTTACAGCCGGCTCATACGACAGTCTGCTAACATGGGAGGGTTCAAATGGATTTTAGTCATTGTTCATACTTTATAACTGCATGGTTCGATATGACAACACCTTAGGTCAAATAAACAAACAAATCTAGCAACTTTGGAATCGCTTTGGAGAACTTTGCACGCTGTTTTAACAGCTTGGACCAAATATGTGCAGACTGCAAAAATCTCAAAAAAGTTTCACCCGCTGGTTTACTCAGGTTGTCTCCCATGCAAGTACTAACCACGACCAATTGAACTTTACTTCCATTATCGGTCAATCACCTGACCACTCATCTATAAGGGTCATTTGACAGTTATTGTAATTGGCGGCCATTTAATGTACGGAAATGTTTAAAAATTCTACATCCTTCGAGGGCCACTACGATATTCAAACGGCCTTTTATGAAATATTCATTAACTTTCCCGTACTTTTAACAACTGGACTCGTTAATGTAACAGAATAGGTAAAATTTCCATGTAAATCTGCCAACTTTGCACAAACTTTTCACAACTTTGTGAGCACTTTGTTAATCACTTTGCGCTTGGGTAGTGGTACAATGTGCCAACATATATAGCTGTTTTAGACTTTTACATAATTTTGTTCTAAATTTAACAGCGGGGTTCTACATGAAATGACTTTGGGGGAATATACACGCAAATCAACCAACTTTTCAATCGCTTTTAACTTTTTTAGGATGTATTTGTACATTTTACGACCGGCTCATATAACAGTCTGCTAACATGGGAGGTTTCAAATGGATTTCAGTCATGTTTCATACTTTATAACTGCAGGGTTCGATATAACAACAACTTAGGTCAAATAAACAAACAAATCTAGCAATTTTGGAATCGCTTTGGAGAACTTTGCACGCTGTTTTAACAGCTTGGACCAAATAGGTGCAGACTGCAAAAAACTCAAAAAAGTTTCACCCGCTGGTTTACTCAGGTTGTCTCCCATGCAAGTACTAACCACGACCAATTGAACTTTACTTCCATTATCGGTCAATCACCTGACCACTCATCTATCAGGGTCATTTAAAAATTATCGTAATTGGCGGCCATTCAATGAATGGAAATGTTTAAAAATTCTACATCCTTCGAGGGCCACTGCGATATTCAAACGGCCTATTATGACATATTCATTCACTTTCGCGAACTTTTAACAACTGGACTCGATAATGTAACAAAATAGGTAACATTTCTATGTAAATCTGCCAACTTTGCACAAGGTTTTCACAACTTTGTAAGCACTTTGTTAATCACTTTGCGCTTGGGTAGTGGTACAATGTGCCAACTTAAATAGCTGTTTTAGACTTTTACATAATTTTGTTCTCAATATAATTGCGGGGTTCTATATGAAATGAATTAGGGGGAATATACACGCAAATCCACCAACCTTTCTATCGTTTTTAACATTTTCAGTATGTGTTTGTTCATTTTACGGCCGCGTCATATGACAGTCAGCTAACGTGGGAGGTTTCAAATGGATTTCAGTCATTTTTCATACTTTATAACTGCATAGTTCAATATAACAACAACTTAGGTCAAATAAACAAACAAATCTAGCAACTTTGGAATCGCTTTGGAGAACTTTGCACGCTGTTTTAACAGCTTGGACCAAATAGGTGCAGACTGCAAAAAACTCAAAAAAGTTTCACCCGCTGGTTTACTCAGGTTGTCTCCCATGTAAGTACTAACCACGACCGATTGAACTTTACTTCCATTATCTGTCAATCACCTGACCACTCATCTATCAGGGTCATTTAAAAATTATCGTAATTGGCGGCCATTTATTGTATGGAAATGTTTAAAAATTCTACATCCTTCGAGGGCCACTGCGATATTCAAACGGCCGATTATGACATATTAATTCACTTTCGCGAACTTTTAACAACTGGACTCGATAATGTAACAGAATAGGTAACATTTCCATGTAAATCTGCCAACTTTGCACACACTTTTCACAACTTTGTGAGCACTTTGTTAATCACTTTGCGCTTGGGTAGTGGTACAATGTGCCAACATAAATAGCTGTTTTAGACTTTTACATAATTTTGTTCTCAATTAAACTGTGGGGTTCTATGTGAAATGACTTCGGGGTAATATACACGCAAATCCACCATCTTTTCAATCGCTTTTAACTTTATTACGATGTATTTGTACATTTTACAGCCGGCTCATACGACAGTCTGCTAACATGGGAGGGTTCAAATGGATTTTAGTCATTGTTCATACTTTTTAACTGCATGGTTCGATATAACAACACCTTAGGTCAAATAAACAAACAAATCTAGCAACTTTGGAATCGCTTTGGAGAACTTTGCACGCTGTTTTAACAGCTTGGACCAAATAGGTGCAGACTGCAAAAAACTCAAAAAAGTTTCACCCGCTGGTTTACTCAGGTTGTCTCCCATGCAAGTACTAACCACGACCAATTGAACTTTACTTCCATTATCGGTCAATTATCTGACCACTCATCTATCAGGGTCATTTGTAAAGTATCGTAATTGGCGGCCATTTAATGTTTGGAAATGTTTAAAAATTCTACATCCTTCGAGGGCCACTACGATATTCAAACGACCTTTTATGAAATATTCATTAACTTTCCCGAACTTTTAACAACTGGACTCGTTAATGTAACAGAATAGGTAACATTTCCATGTAAATCTGCCAACTTTGCACAAACTTTTCACAACTTTGTGAGCACTTTGTTAATCACTTTGCGCTTGGGTAGTGGTACAATGTGCCAACATAAATAGCTGTTTTAGACTTTTACATAATTTTGTTCTAAATTTAACTGCCGGGTTCTACATGAAATGACTTAGGGGGAATATACACGCAAATCAACCAACTTTTCAATCGCTTTTAACTTTTTTAGGATGTATTTGTACATTTTACGGCCGGCTCATATAACAGTCTGCTAACATGGGAGGTTTCAAACGGATTTCTGTCATTGTTCATACTTTATAACTGCATAGTTCGATATAACAACAACTTAGGTCAAATAAACAAACAAATCTAGCAACATTGGAATCGCTTTGCACGATGTTTTAACAGCTTGGACCAAATAGGTGCAGACTGCAAAAAAACTCAAAAAAGTTTCACCCGCAGGTTTACTCAGGTTGTCTCCCATGCAAGTACTAACCACGACCAATTGAACTTTATTTCCATTATCGGTCAATCACCTGACCACTCATCTATCAGGGTCATTTAAAAATTATCGTAATTGGCGGCCATTCAATGAATGGAAATGTTTAAAAATTCTACATCCTTCGAGGGCCACTGCGATATTCAAACGGCCTATTATGACATATTCATTCACTTTCGCGAACGTTTAACAACTGGACTCGATAATGTAACAAAATAGGTAACATTTCTATGTAAATCTGCCAACTTTGCACAAGGTTTTCACAACTTTGTAAGCACTTTGTTAATCACTTTGCGCTTGGGTAGTGGTACAATGTGCCAACTTAAATAGCTGTTTTAGACTTTTACATAATTTTGTTCTCAATATAATTGCGGGGTTCTATATGAAATGAATTAGGGGGAATATACACGCAAATCCACCAACTTTTCAATCGTTTTTAACATTTTCAGTATGTGTTTGTTCATTTTACGGCCGGGTCATATGACAGTCAGCTAACGTGGGAGGTTTCAAGTGGATTTCAGTCATTTTTCATACTTTATAACTGCATAGTTCGATATAACAACAACTTAGGTCAAATAAACAAACAAATCTAGCAACTTTGGAATCGCTTTGGAGAACTTTGCACGCTGTTTTAACAGCTTGGACCAAATAGGTGCAGACTGCCAAAAACTCAAAAAAGTTTCACCCGCTGGTTTACTCAGGTTGTCTCCCATGTAAGTACTAACCACGACCGATTGAACTTTACTTCCATTATCTGTCAATTACCTGACCACTCATCTATCAGGGTCATTTAAAAATTATCGTAATTGGCGGCCATTTATTGTATGGAAATGTTTAAAAATTCTACACCCTTCGAGGGCCACTGCGATATTCAAACGGCCGATTACGACATATTAATTCACTTTCGCGAACTTTTAACAACTGGACTCGATAATGTAACAGAATAGGTAACATTTCCATGTAAATCTGCCAACTTTGCACACACTTTTCACAACTTTGTGAGCACTTTGTTAATCACTTTACGCTTGGATAGTGGTACAATGTGCCAACATAAATAGCTGTTTTAGACTTTTACATAATTTTGTTCTCAATGTAACTGTGGGGTTCTATGTGAAATGACTTCGGGGTAATATACACGCAAATCCACCATCTTTTCAATCGCTTTTAACTTTATTACGATGTATTTGTACATTTTACAGCCGGCTCATACGACAGTCTGCTAACATGGGATGTTTCAAATGGATTTCAGTCAATTTTCATACTTTATAACTGCAGGGTTCGATATAACAACAACTTAGGTCAAATAAACAAACAAATCTAGCAATTTTGGAATCGCTTTGGAGAACTTTGCACGCTGTTTTAACAGCTTGGACCAAATAGGTGCAGACTGCAAAAAACTCAAAAAAGTTTCACCCGCTGGTTTACTCAGGTTGTCTCCCATGCAAGTACTAACCACGACCAATTGAACTTTACTTCCATTATCGGTCAATCATCAGACCACTCATCTATCAGGGTCATTTGAAAATTATCGTAATTGGCGGCTATTTAATGTTTGGAAATGTTTAAAAATTCTACATCCTTCGAGGGCCACTACGATATTCAAACGGCCTTTTATGAAATATTCATTAACTTTCCCGAACTTTTAACAACTGGACTCGATAATGTAACAGAATAGGTAACATTTCCATGTAAATCTGCCAACTTTGCACACACTTTTCACAACTTTGTGAGCACTTTGTTAATCACTTTGCGCTTGGGTAGTTGTACAATGTGCCAACTTAAATAGCTGTTTTAGACTTTTACATAATTTTGTTCTCAATATAATTGCGGGGTTCTATATGAAATGAATTAGGGGGAATATACACGCAAATCCACCAACTTTTCTATCGTTTTTAACATTTTCAGTATGTGTTTGTTCATTTTACGGCCGGGTCATATGACAGTCAGCTAACGTGGGAGGTTTCAAATGGATTTCAGTCATTTTTCATACTTTATAACTGCATAGTTCGATATAACAACAACTTAGGTCAAATAAACAAACAAATCTAGCAACTTTGGAATCGCTTTGGAGAGCTTTGCACGCTGTTTTAACAGCTTGGACCAAATAGGTGCAGACTGCAAAAAACTCAAAAAAGTTTCACCCGCTGGTTTACTCAGGTTGTCTCCCATGTAAGTACTAACCACGACCGACTGAACTTTACTTCCATTATCTGTCAATCACCTGACCACTCATCTATCAGTGTCATTAAAAATTATCGTAATTGTCGGCCATTTAATGTATGGAAATTTTTACAAATTCTACATCCTTCGAGGGCCACTGCGATATTCAAACGGCCTTTAATGACACATTCATTCACTTTCGCCAACTTTTAACAACTGGACTCGTTTATGTAACAGAATAGGTAACATTTCTATGTAAATCTGCCAACTTTGCACAAGCTTTTCACAACTTTGTAAGCACTTTGTTAATCACTTTGCGTTTCGGTAGTAGTACAATGTGCGAACATAAATAGCTGTTTGCGACATTTACATAATTTTGTTCTAAATTTAACTACGGGGTTCTATATGAAATGCCTTAGGGAGAATATACACGCAAATCCACCAACTTTTCAATCGCTTTTAACATTTTTAGTATCTGTTTGTTCATTTTACGTCCGGCTCATATGACAGTCTGCTAACATGGGACGTTTCAACTGGATTTTAGTCATTTTTAATACTTTATAACTGTCTCCCATGCAAGTACTAACCACGACCAATTGAACTTTACTTCCATTATCGGTCAATCACCTGACCACTCATCTATCATGGTCATTTGACAGTTATTGTAATTGGCGGCCATTTAATGTACGGAAATGTTTAAAAATTCTACATCCTTCGAGGGCCACTACGATATTCAAACGGCCTTTTATGAAATATTCATTAACTTTTCCGAACTTTTAACAACTGGACTCGTTAATGTAACAGAATAGGTAACATTTCCATGTAAATCTGCCAACTTTGCACAAACTTTTCACAACTTTGTGAGCACTTTGTTAATCACTTTGCGCTTGGGTAGTGGTACTATGTGCCAACATAAATAGCTGTTTACAACTTTTACATAATTTTGTTCTAAATTTAACTGCGGGGTTCTACATGAAATGACTTTGGGGGAATATACACGCAAATCAACCAACTTTTCAATCGCTTTTAACTTTTTTAGGATGTATTTGTACATTTTACGACCGGCTCATATAACAGTCTGCTAACATGGGAGGTTTCAAATGGATTTCAGTCATTTTTCATACTTTATAACTGCAGGGTTCGATATAACAACAACTTAGGTCAAATAAACAAACAAATCTAGCAATTTTGGAATCGCTTTGGAGAACTTTGCACGCTGTTTTAACAGCTTGGACCAAATAGGTGCAGACTGCAAAAAACTCAAAAAAGTTTCACCCGCTGGTTTACTCAGGTTGTCTCCCATGCAAGTACTAACCACGACCAATTGAACTTTACTTCCATTATCGGTCAATCATCTGACCACTCATCTATCAGGGTCATTTGAAAATTATCGTAATTGGCGGCCATTTAATGTTTGGAAATGTTTAAAAATTCTACATCCTTCGAGGGCCACTACGATATTCAAACGGCCTTTTATGAAATATTCATTAACTTTCCCGAACTTTTAACAACTGGACTCGTTAATGTAACAGAATAGGTAACATTTCCATGTAAATCTGCCAACTTTGCACAAACTTTTCACAACTTTGTGAGCACTTTGTTAATCACTTTGCGCATGGGTAGTGGTACAATGTGCCAACATAAATAGCTGTTTTAGACTTTTACAAAATTTTGTTCTAAATTTAACTGCGGGGTTCTACATGAAATGACTTAGGGGGAATATACACGCAAATCAACCAACTTTTCAATCGCTTTTAACTTTTTTAGGATGTATTTGTACATTTTACGGCCGGCTCATATAACAGTCTGCTAACATGGGAGGTTTCAAACGGATTTCAGTCATTTTTCATACTTTATAACTGCATAGTTCGATATAACAACAACTTAGGTCAAATAAACAAACAAATCTAGCAACATTGGAATCGCTTTGGAGAACTTTGCACGCTGTTTTAACAGCTTGGACCAAATAGGTGCAGACTGCAAAAAACTCAAAAAAGTTTCACCCGCTGGTTTACTCAGGTTGTCTCCCATGCAAGTACTAACCACGACCAATTGAACTTTACTTCCATTATCGGTCAATCATCTGACCACTCATCTATCAGGGTCATTTGAAAATTATCGTAATTGGCGGCCATTTAATGTTTGGAAATGTTTAAAAATTCTACATCCTTCGAGGGCCACTACGATATTCAAACGGCCTTTTATGAAATATTCATTAACTTTCCCGAACTTTTAACAACTGGACTCGTTAATGTAACAGAATAGGTAACATTTCCATGTAAATCTGCCAACTTTGCACAAACTTTTCACAACTTTGTGAGCACTTTGTTAATCACTTTGCGCTTGGGTAGTGGTACAATGTGCCAACATAAATAGCTGTTTTAGACTTTTACAAAATTTTGTTCTAAATTTAACTGCGGGGTTCTACATGAAATGACTTAGGGGGAATATACACGCAAATCAACCAACTTTTCAATCGCTTTTAACTTTTTTAGGATGTATTTGTACATTTTACGGCCGGCTCATATAACAGTCTGCTAACATGGGAGGTTTCAAACGGATTTCAGTCATTTTTCATACTTTATAACTGCATAGTTCGATATAACAACAACTTAGGTCAAATAAACAAACAAATCTAGCAACATTGGAATCGCTTTGGAGAACTTTGCACGATGTTTTAACAGCTTGGACCAAATAGGTGCAGACTGCCAAAAACTCAAAAAAGTTTCACCCGCTGGTTTACTCAGGTTGTCTCCCATGCAAGTACTAACCACGACCAATTGTACTTTACTTCCATTATCGGTCAATCACCTGACCACTCATCTATCAGGGTCATTTAAAAATTATCGTAATTGGCGGCCATTCAATGAATGGAAATGTTTAAAAATTCTACATCCTTCGAGGGCCACTGCGATATTCAAACGGCCTATTATGACATATTCATTCACTTTCGCGAACGTTTAACAACTGGAATCGATAATGTAACAAAATAGGTAACATTTCTATGTAAATCTGCCAACTTTGCACAAGGTTTTCACAACTTTGTAAGCACTTTGTTAATCACTTTGCGCTTGGGTAGTGGTACAATGTGCCAACTTAAATAGCTGTTTTAGACTTTTACATAATTTTGTTCTCAATATAATTGCGGGGTTCTATATGAAATGAATTAGGGGGAATATACACGCAAATCCACCAACTTTTCTATCGTTTTTAACATTTTCAGTATGTGTTTGTTCATTTTACGGCCGGGTCATATGACAGTCAGCTAACGTGGGAGGTTTCAAATGGATTTCAGTCATTTTTCATACTTTATAACTGCATAGTTCGATATAACAACAACTTAGGTCAAATAAACAAACAAATCTAGCAACTTTGGAATCGCTTTGGAGAACTTTGCACGCTGTTTTAACAGCTTGGACCAAATAGGTGCAGACTGCCAAAAACTCAAAAAAGTTTCACCCGCTGGTTTACTCAGGTTGTCTCCCATGTAAGTACTAACCACGACCGATTGAACTTTACTTCCATTATCTGTCAATTACCTGACCACTCATCTATCAGGGTCATTTAAAAATTATCGTAATTGGCGGCCATTTATTGTATGGAAATGTTTAAAAATTCTACATCCTTCGAGGGCCACTACGATATTCAAACGGCCTTTTATGAAATATTCATTAACTTTCCCGAACTTTTAACAACTGGACTCGATAATGTAACAGAATAGGTAACATTTCCATGTAAATCTGCCAACTTTGCACACACTTTTCACAACTTTGTGAGCACTTTGTTAATCACTTTACGCTTGGATAGTGGTACAATGTGCCAACATAAATAGCTGTTTTAGACTTTTACATAATTTTGTTCTCAATGTAACTGTGGGGTTCTATGTGAAATGACTTCGGGGTAATATACACGCAAATCCACCATCTTTTCAATCGCTTTTAACTTTATTACGATGTATTTGTACATTTTACAGCCGGCTCATACGACAGTCTGCTAACATGGGAGGTTTCAAATGGATTTCAGTCATTTTTCATACTTTATAACTGCAGGGTTCGATATAACAACAACTTAGGTCAAATAAACAAACAAATCTAGCAATTTTGGAATCGCTTTGGAGAACTTTGCACGCTGTTTTAACAGCTTGGACCAAATAGGTGCAGACTGCAAAAAACTCAAAAAAGTTTCACCCGCTGGTTTACTCAGGTTGTCTCCCATGCAAGTACTAACCACGACCAATTGAACTTTACTTCCATTATCGGCCAATCATCAGACCACTCATCTATCAGGGTCATTTGAAAATTATCGTAATTGGCGGCTATTTAATGTTTGGAAATGTTTAAAAATTCTACATCCTTCGAGGGCCACTACGATATTCAAACGGCCTTTTATGAAATATTCATTAACTTTCCCGAACTTTTAACAACTGGACTCGATAATGTAACAGAATAGGTAACATTTCCATGTAAATCTGCCAACTTTGCACACACTTTTCACAACTTTGTGAGCACTTTGTTAATCACTTTGCGCTTGGGTAGTTGTACAATGTGCCAACTTAAATAGCTGTTTTAGACTTTTACATAATTTTGTTCTCAATATAATTGCGGGGTTCTATATGAAATGAATTAGGGGGAATATACACGCAAATCCACCAACTTTTCTATCGTTTTTAACATTTTCAGTATGTGTTTGTTCATTTTACGGCCGGGTCATATGACAGTCAGCTAACGTGGGAGGTTTCAAATGGATTTCAGTCATTTGTCATACTTTATAACTGCATAGTTCGATATAACAACAACTTAGGTCAAATAAACAAACAAATCTAGCAACTTTGGAATCGCTTTGGAGAACTTTGCACGCTGTTTTAACAGCTTGGACCAAATAGGTGCAGACTGCAAAAAACTCAAAAAAGTTTCACCCGCTGGTTTACTCAGGTTGTCTCCCATGTAAGTACTAACCACGACCGATTGAACTTTACTTCCATTATCTGTCAATCACCTGACCACTCATCTATCAGGGTCATTTAAAAATTATCGTAATTGGCGGCCATTTATTGTATGGAAATGTTTAAAAATTCTACATCCTTCGAGGGCCACTGCGATATTCAAACGGCCGATTATGACATATTAATTCACTTTCGCGAACTTTTAACAACTGGACTTGATAATGTAACAGAATAGGTAACATTTCCATGTAAATCTGCCAACTTTGCACACACTTTTCACAACTTTGTGAGCACTTTGTTAATCACTTTGCGCTTGTATAGTGGTGCAATGTGCCAACATAAATAGCTGTTTTAGTCTTTTACATAATTTTGTTCTCAATTTAACTGTGGGGTTCTATGTGAAATGACTTCGGGGTAATATACACGCAAATCCACCATCTTTTCAATCGCTTTTAACTTTATTACGATGTATTTGTACATTTTACAGCCGGCTCATACGACAGTCTGCTAACATGGGAGGGTTCAAATGGATTTTAGTCATTGTTCATACTTTATAACTGCATGCTTCGATATAACAACACCTTAGGTCAAATAAACAAACAAATCTAGCAACTTTGGAATCGCTTTGGAGAACTTTGCACGCTGTTTTAACAGCTTGGACCAAATATGTGCAGACTGCAAAAAACTCAAAAAAGTTTCACCCGCTGGTTTACTCAGGTTGTCTCCCATGCAAGTACTAACCACGACCAATTGAAATTTACTTCCATAATCGGTCAATCACCTGACCACTCATCTATCAGGGTCATTTGACAGTTATTGTAATTGGCGGCCATTTAATGTACGGAAATGTTTAAAAATTCTACATCCTTCGAGGGCCACTACGATATTCAAACGGCCTTTTATGAAATATTCATTAACTTTCCCGAACTTTTAACAACTGGACTCGTTAATGTAACAGAATAGGTAACATTTCCATGTAAATCTGTCAACTTTGCACAAACTTTTCACAACTTTGTGAGCACTTTGTTAATCACTTTGCGCTTGGGTAGTGGTACAATGTGCCAACATAAATAGCTGTTTAAGACTTTTACATAATTTTGTTCTAAATTTAACTGCGGGGTTCTACATGAAATGACTTTGGGGGAATATACACGCAAATCAACCAACTTTTCAATCGCTTTTAACTTTTTTAGGATGTATTTGTACATTTTACGAGTGGCTCATACAACAGTCTGCTAACATGGGAGGTTTCAAATGGATTTCAGTCATTTTTCATACTTTATAACTGCAGGGTTCGATATAACAACAACTTAGGTCAAATAAACAAACAAATCTAGCAATTTTGGAATCGCTTTGGTGAACTTTGCACGATGTTTTAACTGCTTGGACCAAATAGGTGCAGACTGCAAAAAACTCAAAAAAGTTTCACCCGCTGGTTTACTCAGGTTGTCTCCCATGCAAGTACTTACCACGACCAATTGAACATTACTTCCATAATCGGTCAATCACCTGACCACTCATCTATCAGGGTCATTTGACAGTTATTGTAATTGGCGGCCATTTAATGTACGGAAATGTTTAAAAATTCTACATCCTTCGAGGGCCACTACGATATTCAAACGGCCTTTTATGAAATATTCATTAACTTTCCCGAACTTTTAACAACTGGACTCGTTAATGTAACAGAATAGGTAACATTTCCATGTAAATCTGTCAACTTTGCACAAACTTTTCACAACTTTGTGAGCACTTTGTTAATCACTTTGCGCTTGGGTAGTGGTACAATGTGCCAACATAAATAGCTGTTTAAGACTTTTACATAATTTTGTTCTAAATTTAACTGCGGGGTTCTACATGAAATGACTTTGGGGGAGTATACACGCAAATCAACCAACTTTTCAATCGCTTTTAACTTTTTTAGGATGTATTTGTACATTTTACGAGTGGCTCATACAACAGTCTGCTAACATGGGAGGTTTCAAATGGATTTCAGTCATTTTGCATACTTTATAACTGCAGGGTTCGATATAACAACAACTTAGGTCAAATAAACAAACAAATCTAGCAATTTTGGAATCGCTTTGGTGAACTTTGCACGATGTTTTAACTGCTTGGACCAAATAGGTGCAGACTGCAAAAAACTCAAAAAAGTTTCACCCGCTGGTTTACTCAGGTTGTCTCCCATGCAAGTACTTACCACGATCAATTGAACATTACCTCCATTATCAGTCAATCACCTGACCACTCATCTATCAGTGTCATTAAAAATTATCGTAATTGGCGGCCATTTAATGTATGGAAATTTTTAAAAATTCTACATCCTTCGAGGGCCACTGCGATATTCAAACGGCCTTTAATGACGTATTCATTCACTTTCGCCAACTTTTAACAACTGGACTCGATAATGTAACAGAATAGGTAACATTTCTATGTAAATCTGCCAACTTTGCACAAGCTTTTCACAACTTTGTAAGCACTTTGTTAATCACTTTGCGTTTGGGTAGTGGTACAATGTGCCAACATAAAGAGCTGTTTGCGACATTTACATAATTTTGTTCTAAATTTAACTGCGGGGTTCTATATGAAATGACTTAGGGAGAATATACACGCAAATCCACCAACTTTTCAATCGCTTTTAACATTTTTAGTATGTGTTTGTTCATTTTACGTCCGGCTCATATGACAGTCTGCTAACATGGGACGTTTCAACTGGATTTTAGTCATTTTTAATACTTTATAACTGCATAGTTCGATATAACAACAACTTAGGTCAAATAAACAAACAAATCTAGCTACTTTGGAATCGCTTTGGAGAACTTTGCACGATGTTTTAACAGCTTGGACCAAATAGGTGCAGACTGCAAAAAACTCAAAAAAGTTTCACCCGCTGGTTTACTAAGGTTGTCTCCCATGCAAGTACTAACCACGACCGATTGAACTTTACTTCCATTATCGGTCAATCACCTAACCACTCATTTACTGCGATATTCAAACGTCCGATTATGACATATTAATTCACTTTCGCGAACTTTTAACAACTGGACTCGATAATGTAATAGAATAGGTAACATTTGCATGTAAATCTGTCAACTTTGCACAAAGTTTTCACAACTTTGTAAGCACTTTGTTAATCACTTTGCGCTTGGGTAGTAGTACAATGTGCCAACATAAATAGCTGTTTTAGACTTTTACATAATTTTGTTCTCAATTTAACTGTGGGGTTCTTTGTGAATCGACTTCGGGGTAATATACACGCAAATCCACCATCTTTTCAATCGCTTTTAACATTTTTAGGATGTATTTGTACATTTTACGACTGGCTCATATAACAGTCTGCTAACATGGGAGGTTTCAAATGGATTTCAGTCATTTTTCATACTTTATAACTGCAGGGTTCGATATAACAACAACTTAGGTCAAATAAACAAACAAATCTAGCAATTTTGGAATCGCTTTGGAGAACTTTGCACGATGTTTTAACTGCTTGGACCAAATAGGTGCAGACTGCAAAAAACTCAAAAAAGTTTCACCCGCTGGTTTACTCAGGTTGTCTCCCATGCAAGTACCTACCACGACCAATTGAACTTTACCTCCATTATCAGTCAATCACCTGACCACTCATCTATCAGTGTCATTAAAAATTATCGTAATTGGCGGCCATTTAATGTATGGAAATTTTTAAAAATTCTACATCCTTCGAGGGCCACTGCGATATTCAAACGGCCTTTAATGACACATTCATTCACTTTCGCCAACTTTTAACAACTGGACTCGTTTATGTAACAGAATAGGTAACATTTCTATGTAAATCTGCCAACTTTGCACAAGCTTTTCACAACTTTGTAAGCACTTTGTTAATCACTTTGCGTTTGGGTAGTGGTACAATGTGCCAACATAAAGAGCTGTTTGCGACATTTACATAATTTTGTTCTAAATTTAACTGCGGGTTTCTATATGAAATGACTTAGGGAGAATATACACGCAAATCCACCAACTTTTCAATCGCTTTTAACATTTTTAGTATGTGTTTGTTCATTTTACGTCCGGCTCATATGACAGTCTGCTAACATGGGACGTTTCAACTGGATTTTAGTCATTTTTAATACTTTATAACTGCATAGTTCGATATAACAACAACTTAGGTCAAATAAACAAACAAATCTAGCAACTTTGGAATCGCTTTGGAGAACATTGCACGATGTTTTAACAGCTTGGACCAAATAGGTGCAGACTGCAAAAAACTCAAAAAAGTTTCACCCGCTGGTTTACTAAGGTTGTCTCCCATGCAAGTACTAACCACGACCGATTGAACTTTACTTCCATTATCGGTCAATCACCTGACCACTCATCTACTGCGATATTCAAACGTCCGATTATGACATATTAATTCACTTTCGCGAACTCTTAACAACTGGACTCGATAATGTAATAGAATAGATAACATTTGCATGTAAATCTGTCAACTTTGCACAAACTTTTCACAACTTTGTAAGCACTTTGTTAATCACTTTGCGCTTGGGTAGTAGTACAATGTGCCAACATAAATAGCTGTTTTAGACTTTTACATAATTTTGTTCTCAATTTAACTGTGGGGTTCTTTGTGAATCGACTTCGGGGTAATATACACGCAAATCCACCATCTTTTCAATCGCTTTTAACTTTTTTAGGATGTATTTGTACATTTTACGACTGGCTCATATAACAGTCTGCTAACATGGGAGGTTTCAAATGGATTTCAGTCATTTTTCATACTTTATAACTGCAGGGTTCGATATAACAACAACTTAGGTCAAATAAACAAACAAATCTAGCAATTTTGGAATCGCTTTGGAGAACTTTGCACGATGTTTTAACTGCTTGGACCAAATAGGTGCAGACTGCAAAAAACTCAAAAAAGTTTCACCCGCTGGTTTACTCAGGTTGTCTCCCATGCAAGTACCTACCACGACCAATTGAACTTTACCTCCATTATCAGTCAATCACCTGACCACTCATCTATCAGTGTCATTAAAAATTATCGTAATTGGCGGCCATTTAATGTATGGAAATTTTTAAAAATTCTACATCCTTCGAGGGCCACTGCGATATTCAAACGGCCTTTAATGACACATTCATTCACTTTCGCCAACTTTTAACAACTGGACTCGTTTATGTAACAGAATAGGTAACATTTCTATGTAAATCTGCCAACTTTGCACAAGCTTTTCACAACTTTGTAAGCACTTTGTTAATCACTTTGCGTTTGGGTAGTGGTACAATGTGCCAACATAAAGAGCTGTTTGCGACATTTACATAATTTTGTTCTAAATTTAACTGCGGGTTTCTATATGAAATGACTTAGGGAGAATATACACGCAAATCCACCAACT
Organism: Saccoglossus kowalevskii; assembly: GCF_978046115.1. Lineage (NCBI taxonomy): Eukaryota > Metazoa > Hemichordata > Enteropneusta > Harrimaniidae > Saccoglossus > Saccoglossus kowalevskii. The sequence goes on along the minus strand of NC_140650.1, from coordinate 8,385,997 downwards.
TTTCAATCGCTTTTAACATTTTTAGTATGTGTTTGTTCATTTTACGTCCGGCTCATATGACAGTCTGCTAACATGGGACGTTTCAACTGGATTTTAGTCATTTTTAATACTTTATAACTGCATAGTTCGATATAACAACAACTTAGGTCAAATAAACAAACAAATCTAGCAACTTTGGAATCGCTTTGGAGAACATTGCACGATGTTTTAACAGCTTGGACCAAATAGGTGCAGACTGCAAAAAACTCAAAAAAGTTTCACCCGCTGGTTTACTAAGGTTGTCTCCCATGCAAGTACTAACCACGACCGATTGAACTTTACTTCCATTATCGGTCAATCACCTGACCACTCATCTACTGCGATATTCAAACGTCCGATTATGACATATTAATTCACTTTCGCGAACTTTTAACAACTGGACTCGATAATGTAATAGAATAGGTAACATTTCCATGTAAATCTGTCAACTTTGCACAAACTTTTCACAACTTTGTAAGCACTTTGTTAATCACTTTGCGCTTGAGTAGTGGTACAATATGCCAACATAAATAGCTGTTTTAGACTTTTACATAATTTTGTTCTCAATTTAACTGTGGGGTTCTTTGTGAAATGACTTCGGGGTAATATACACGCAAATCTACCATCTTTTCAATCGCTTTTAACTTTTTTAGGATGTATTTGTACATTTTACGACTGGCTCATATAACAGTCTGCTAACATGGGAGGTTTCAAATGGATTTCATTCATTTTTCATACTTTATAACTGCAGGGTTCGATATAACAACAACTTAGGTCAAATAAACAAACAAATCTAGCAATTTTGGAATCGCTTTGGAGAACTTTGCACGATGTTTTAACCGCTTGGACCAAATAGGTGCAGACTGCAAAAAACTCAAAAAAGTTTCACCCGCTGGTTTACTCAGGTTGTCTCCCATGCAAGTACCTACCACGACCAATTGAACTTTACCTCCATTATCAGTCAATCACCTGACCACTCATCTATCAGTGTCATTAAAAATTATCGTAATTGGCGGCCATTTAATGTATGGAAATTTTTAAAAATTCTACATCCTTCGAGGGCCACTGCGATATTCAAACGGCCTTTAATGACATATTCATTCACTTTCGCCAACTTTTAACAACTGGACTCGTTTATGTAACAGAATAGGTAACATTTCTATGTAAATCTGCCAACTTTGCACAAGCTTTTCACAACTTTGTAAGCACTTTGTTAATCACTTTGCGTTTGGGTAGTGGTACAATGTGCCAACATAAATAGCTGTTGGCGACATTTACATAATTTTGTTCTAAATTTAACTGCGGGGTTCTATATGAAATGACTTAGGGAGAATATACACGCAAATCCACCAACTTTTCAATCGCTTTTAACATTTTTAGTATGTGTTTGTTCATTTTACGTCCGGCTCATATGACAGTCTGCTAACATGGGACGTTTCAACTGGATTTTAGTCATTTTTAATACTTTATAACTGCATAGTTCGATATAACAACAACTTAGGTCAAATAAACAAACAAATCTAGCAACTTTGGAATCGCTTTGGAGAACTTTGCACGATGTTTTAACAGCTTGGACCAAATAGGTGCAGACTGCAAAAAACTCAAAAAAGTTTCACCCGCTGGTTTACTCAGGTTGTCTCCCATGCAAGTACTAACCACGACCAATTGAACTTTACTTCCATTATCGGTCAATCACCTGACCGCTCATCTATCAGGGTCATTTAAAAATTATCGTAATTGGCGGCTATTTATTGTATGGAAATGTTTAAAAATTCTACATCCTTCGAGGGCCACTACGATATTCAAACGGCCTTTTATGAAATATTCATTAACTTTCCCGAACTTTTAACAACTGGACTCGTTAATGTAACAGAATAGGTAACATTTCCATGTAAATCTGCCAACTTTGCACAAACTTTTCACAACTTTGTGAGCACTTTGTTAATCACTTTGCGCTTGGGTAGTGGTACAATGTGCCAACATAAATAGCTGTTTTAGACTTTTACATAATTTTGTTCTAAATTTAACTGCGGGGTTCTACATGAAATGACTTAGGGGGAATATACACGCAAATCAACCAACTTTTCCATCGCTTTTAACTTTTTTAGGATGTATTTGTACATTTTACGGCCGGCTCATATTACAGTCTGCAAACATGGGAGGTTTCAAATGGATTTCAGTCATTTTTCATACTTTATAACTGCATAGTTCGATATAACAACAACTTAGGTCAAATAAACAAACAAATCTAGCAACTTTGGAATCGCTTTGGAGAACTTTGCACGATGTTTTAACAGCTTGGACCAAATAGGTGCAGACTGCAAAAAAACTCAAAAAAGTTTCACCCGCTGGTTTACTCAGGTTGTCTCCCATGCAAGTACTAACCACGACCAATTGAACTTTACTTCGATTATCGGTCAATCACCTGACCACTCATCTATCAGGGTCATTTAAAAATTATCGTAATTGGCGGCCATTCAATGTATGGAAATGTTTAAAAATTCTACATCCTTCGAGGGCCACTACGATATTCAAACGGCCTATTATGACATATTCATTCACTTTCGCGAACTTTTAACAACTGGACTCGATAATGTAACAAAATAGGTAACATTTCTATGTAAATCTGCCAACTTTGCACAAGGTTTTCACAACTTTGTAAGCACTTTGTTAAACACTTTGCGCTTGGGTAGTGGTACAATGTGCCAACTTAAATAGCTGTTTTAGACTTTTACATAATTTTGTTCTCAATATAATTGCGGGGTTCTATATGAAATGAATTAGGGGGAATATACACGCAAATCCACCAACTTTTCTATCGTTTTTAACATTTTCAGTATGTGTTTGTTCATTTTACGGCCGGGTCATATGACAGTCAGCTAACGTGGGAGGTTTCAAATGGATTTCAGTCATTTTTCATACTTTATAACTGCATAGTTCGATATAACAACAACTTAGGTCAAATAAACAAACAAATCTAGCAACTTTGGAATCGCTTTGGAGAACTTTGCACGCTGTTTTAACAGCTTGGACCAAATAGGTGCAGACTGCAAAAAACTCAAAAAAGTTTCACCCGCTGGTTTACTCAGGTTGTCTCCCATGTAAGTACTAACCACGACCGATTGAACTTTACTTCCATTGTCTGTCAATCACCTGACCACTCATCTATCAGGGTCATTTAAAAATTATCGTAATTGGCGGCCATTTATTGTATGGAAATGTTTAAAAATTATACATCCTTCGAGGGCCACTGCGATATTCAAACGGCCGATTATGACATATTAATTCACTTTCGCGAACTTTTAACAACTGGACTCGATAATGTAACAGAATAGGTAACATTTCCATGTAAATCTGCCAACTTTGCACACACTTTTCACAACTTTGTAAGCACTTTGTTCATCACTTTGCGCTTGGGTAATGGTACAATGTGCCAACATAAATAGCTGTTTTAGACTTTTACATAATTTTGTTCTCAATTTAACTGTGGGGTTCTATGTGAAATGACTTCGGGGTAATATACACGCAAATCCACCATCTTTTCAATCGCTTTTAACTTTATTACGATGTATTTGTACATTTTACAGCCGGCTCATACGACAGTCTGCTAACGTGGGAGGGTTCAAATGGATTTTAGTCATTTTTAATACTTTATAACTGCATAGTTCGATATAACAACAACTTAGGTCAAATAAACAAACAAATCTAGCAACTTTGGAATCGCTTTGGAGAACTTTGCACGCTGTTTTAACAGCTTGGATCAAATATGTGCAGACTGCAGAAAACTCTAAAAAGTTTCACACGCTGGCTAACTCAGGTTGTCTCCCATGCAAGTACTAACCACGACCAATTGAACTTTACTTCCATTATCGAACAATCACCTGACCACTCATCTATCAGGGTCATTTGAAAATTATCGTAATTGGCGGCCATTTAATGTTTGGAAATGTTAAAAAATTCTACATCCTTCGAGGGCCACTACGATATTCAAACGGTCTTTTATGAAATATTCATTAACTTTCCCGAACTTTTAACAACTGGACTCGTTAAAGTAACAGAATAGGTAACATTTCTATGTAAATCTGCCAACTTTGCACAAGCTTTTCACAACTTTGTAAGCACTTTGTTAATCACTTTGCGTTTGGGTAGTAGTACAATGTGCCAACATAAATAGCTGTTTGCGACATTTACATAATTTTGTTCTAAATTTAACTGCGGGGTTCTATATGAAATGACTTAGAGAGAATATACACGCAAATCCACCAACTTTTCAATCGCTTTTAACATTTTTAGTGTGTGTTTGCTCATTTTACGTCCGGCTCATATGACAGTCTGCTCACATGGGACGTTTCAACTGGATTTTAGTCATTTTTAATACTTTATAACTGCTTAGTTCGATATAACAACAACTTAGGTCAAATAAACAAACAAATCTAGCAACTTTGGAATCGCTTTGGAGAACTTTGCACGATGTTTTAACAGCTTGGACCAAATAGGTGCAGACTGCAAAAAACTCAAAAAAGTTTCACCCGCTGGTTTACTCAGGTTGTCTCCCATGCAAGTACAAACCACGACCGATTGAACTTTACTTCCATTATCGGTCAATCACCTGACCACTCATCTACTGCGATATTCAAACGGCCGATTATGACATATTAATTCACTTTCGCGAACTTTTAACAACTGGACTCGTTAATGTAATAGAATAGGTAACATTTCCATATAAATCTGCCAACTTTGCACAAACTTTTCACAACTTTGTAAGCACTTTGTTAATCACTTTGCGCTTGGGTAGTGGTACAATGTGCCAACATAAATAGCTGTTTTAGACTTTTACATAATTTTGTTCTCAATTTAACTGTGGGGTTCTTTGTGTAATGACTTCGGGGTAATATACACGCAAATCCACCATCTTTTCAATCGCTTTTAACTTTATTACGATGTATTTGTACATTTTACAGCCGGCTCATATGACAGTCTGCTAACATGGGAGGGTTCAAATGGATTTTAGTCATGTTTAATACTTTATAACTGCATAGTTCGATATAACAACAACTTAGGTCAAATAAACAAACAAATCTAGCAACTTTGGAATCGCTTTGGAGAACTTTGCACGCTGTTTTAACAGCTTGGATCAAATATGTGCAGACTGCAGAAAACTCTAAAAAGTTTCACCCGCTGGTTTACTCAGGTTGTCTCCCATGCAAGTACTAACCACGACCAATTGAACTTTACTTCCATTATCGGTCAATCACCTGACCACTCATTTATCAGGGTCATTTGAAAATTATCGTAATTGGCGGCCATTTAATGTTTGGAAATGTTTAAAAATTCTACATCCTTCGAGGGCCACTACGATATTCAAACGGCCTTTTATGAAATATTCATTAACTTTCCCGAACTTTTAACAACTGGACTCGTTAAAGTAACAGAATAGGTAACATTTCCATGTAAATCTGCCAACTTTGCACAAACTTTTCACAACTTTGTGAGCACTTTGTTAATCACTTTGCGCTTGGGTAGTGGTACAATGTGCCAACTTAAATAGCTGTTTTAGACTTTTACATAATTTTGTTCTCAATATAATTGCGGGGTTCTATATGAAATGAATTAGGGGGAATATACACGCAAATCCACCAACTTTTCTATCGTTTTTAACATTTTCAGTATGTGTTTGTTCATTTTACGGCCGGGTCATATGACAGTCAGCTAACGTGGGAGGTTTCAAATGGATTTCAGTCAATTTTCATACTTTATAACTGCATAGTTCGATATAACAACAACTTAGGTCAAATAAACAAACAAATCTAGCAACTTTGGAATCGCTTTGGAGAACATTGCACGCTGTTTTAACAGCTTGGACCAAATAGGTGCAGACTGCAAAAAACTCAAAAAAGTTTCACTCGCTGGTTTACTCAGGTTGTCTCCCATGCAAGTTCTAACCACGACCAATTGAACTTTACTTCCATTATCGGTCAATCACCTTACCACTCATCTATAAGGGTCATTTAAAAATTATCGTAATTGGCGGCCATTCAATGTATGGAAATGTTTAAAAATTCTACATCCTTTGAGGGCCACTACGATATTCAAACGGCCTATTATGACATATTCATTCACTTTCGCGAACTTTTAAAAACTGGACTCGATAATGTAACAAAATAGGTAACATTTCTATGTAAATCTGCCAACTTTGCACAAGGTTTTCACAACTTTGTAAGCACTTTGTTAATCACTTTGCGCTTGGGTAGTGGTACAATGTGCCAACTTAAATAGCTGTTTTAGACTTTTACATAATTTTGTTCTCAATATAATTGCGGGGTTCTATATGAAATGAATTAGGGGGAATATACACGCAAATCCACCAACTTTTCTATCGTTTTTAACATTTTCAGTATGTGTTTGTTCATTTTACGGCCGGGTCATATGACAGTCAGCTAACGTGGAAGGTTTCAAATGGATTTCAGTCATTTTTCATACTTTATAACTGCATAGTTCGATATAACAACAACTTAGGTCAAATAAACAAACAAATATAGCAACTTTGGAATCGCTTTGGAGAACTTTGCACGCTGTTTTAACAGCTTGGACCAAATAGGTGCAGACTGCAAAAAACTCAAAAAAGTTTCATCCGCTGGTTTACTCAGGTTGTCTCCCATGCAAGTACCTACCACGACCAATTGAACTTTACCTCCATTATCAGTCAATCACCTGACCACTCATCTATCAGTGTCATTAAAAATTATCGTAATTGGCGGCCATTTAATGTATGGAAATTTTTAAAAATTCTACATCCTTCGAGGGCCACTGCGATATTCAAACGGCCTTTAATGACACATTCATTCACTTTCGCCAACTTTTAACAACTGGACTCGTTTATGTAACAGAATAGGTAACATTTCTATGTAAATCTGCCAACTTTGCACAAGCTTTTCACAACTTTGTAAGCACTTTGTTAATCACTTTGCGTTTGGGTAGTGGTACAATGTGCCAACATAAAGAGCTGTTTGCGACATTTACATAATTTTGTTCTAAATTTAACTGCGGGTTTCTATATGAAATGACTTAGGGAGAATATACACGCAAATCCACCAACTTTTCAATCGCTTTTAACATTTTTAGTATGTGTTTGTTCATTTTACGTCCGGCTCATATGACAGTCTGCTAACATGGGACGTTTCAACTGGATTTTAGTCATTTTTAATACTTTATAACTGCATAGTTCGATATAACAACAACTTAGGTCAAATAAACAAACAAATCTAGCAACTTTGGAATCGCTTTGGAGAACATTGCACGATGTTTTAACAGCTTGGACCAAATAGGTGCAGACTGCAAAAAACTCAAAAAAGTTTCACCCGCTGGTTTACTAAGGTTGTCTCCCATGCAAGTACTAACCACGACCGATTGAACTTTACTTCCATTATCGGTCAATCACCTGACCACTCATCTACTGCGATATTCAAACGTCCGATTATGACATATTAATTCACTTTCGCGAACTTTTAACAACTGGACTCGATAATGTAATAGAATAGGTAACATTTCCATGTAAATCTGTCAACTTTGCACAAACTTTTCACAACTTTGTAAGCACTTTGTTAATCACTTTGCGCTTGAGTAGTGGTACAATATGCCAACATAAATAGCTGTTTTAGACTTTTACATAATTTTGTTCTCAATTTAACTGTGGGGTTCTTTGTGAAATGACTTCGGGGTAATATACACGCAAATCCACCATCTTTTCAATCGCTTTTAACTTTTTTAGGATGTATTTGTACATTTTACGACTGGCTCATATAACAGTCTGCTAACATGGGAGGTTTCAAATGGATTTCATTCATTTTTCATACTTTATAACTGCAGGGTTCGATATAACAACAACTTAGGTCAAATAAACAAACAAATCTAGCAATTTTGGAATCGCTTTGGAGAACTTTGCACGATGTTTTAACTGCTTGGACCAAATAGGTGCAGACTGCAAAAAACTCAAAAAAGTTTCACCCGCTGGTTTACTCAGGTTGTCTCCCATGCAAGTACCTACCACGACCAATTGAACTTTACCTCCATTATCAGTCAATCACCTGACCACTCATCTATCAGTGTCATTAAAAATTATCGTAATTGGCGGCCATTTAATGTATGGAAATTTTTAAAAATTCTACATCCTTCGAGGGCCACTGCGATATTCAAACGGCCTTTAATGACATATTCATTCACTTTCGCCAACTTTTAACAACTGGACTCGTTTATGTAACAGAATAGGTAACATTTCTATGTAAATCTGCCAACTTTGCACAAGCTTTTCATAACTTTGTAAGCACTTTGTTAATCACTTTGCGTTTGGGTAGTGGTACAATGTGCCAACATAAATAGCTGTTGGCGACATTTACATAATTTTGTTCTAAATTTAACTGCGGGGTTCTATATGAAATGACTTAGGGAGAATATACACGCAAATCCACCAACTTTTCAATCGCTTTTAACATTTTTAGTATGTGTTTGTTCATTTTACGTCCGGCTCATATGACAGTCTGCTAACATGGGACGTTTCAACTGGATTTTAGTCATTTTTAATACTTTATAACTGCATAGTTCGATATAACAACAACTTAGGTCAAATAAACAAACAAATCTAGCAACTTTGGAATCGCTTTGGAGAACTTTGCACGATGTTTTAACAGCTTGGACCAAATAGGTGCAGACTGCAAAAAACTCAAAAAAGTTTCACCCGCTGGTTTACTCAGGTTGTCTCCCATGCAAGTACTAACCACGACCAATTGAACTTTACTTCCATTATCGGTCAATCACCTGACCGCTCATCTATCAGGGTCATTTAAAAATTATCGTAATTGGCGGCTATTTATTGTATGGAAATGTTTAAAAATTCTACATCCTTCGAGGGCCACTACGATATTCAAACGGCCTTTTATGAAATATTCATTAACTTTCCCGAACTTTTAACAACTGGACTCGTTAATGTAACAGAATAGGTAACATTTCCATGTAAATCTGCCAACTTTGCACAAACTTTTCACAACTTTGTGAGCACTTTGTTAATCACTTTGCGCTTGGGTAGTGGTACAATGTGCCAACATAAATAGCTGTTTTAGACTTTTACATAATTTTGTTCTAAATTTAACTGCGGGGTTCTACATGAAATGACTTAGGGGGAATATACACGCAAATCAACCAACTTCTCAATCGCTTTTAACTTTTTTAGGATGTATTTGTACATTTTACGGCCGGCACATATTACAGTCTGCTAACATGGGAGGTTTCAAATGGATTTCAGTCATTTTTCATACTTTATAACTGCATAGTTCGATATAACAACAACTTAGGTCAAATAAACAAACAAATCTAGCAACTTTGGAATCGCTTTGGAGAACTTTGCACGATGTTTTAACAGCTTGGACCAAATAGGTGCAGACTGCAAAAAACTCAAAAAAGTTTCACCCGCTGGTTTACTCAGGTTGTCTCCCATGCAAGTACTAACCACGACCAATTGAACTTTACTTCCATTATCGGTCAATCACCTGACCACTCATCTATCAAGGTCATTTAAAAATTATTGTAATTGGCGGCCATTCAATGTATGGAAATGTTTAAAAATTCTACATCCTTCGAGGGCCACTACGATATTCAAACGGCCTATTATGACATATTCATTCACTTTCGCGAACTTTTAACAACTGGACTCGATAATGTAACAAAATAGGTAACATTTCTATGTAAATCTGCCAACTTTGCACAAGGTTTTCACAACTTTGTAAGCACTTTGTTAATCACTTTGCGTTTGGGTAGTGGTACAATGTGCCAACTTAAATAGCTGTTTTAGACTTTTACATAATTTTGTTCTCAATATAATTGCGGGGTTCTATATGAAATGAATTAGGGGGAATATACACGCAAATCCACCAACTTTTCTATCGTTTTTAACATTTTCAGTATATGTTTGTTCATTTTACGGCCGGGTCATATGACAGTCAGCTAACGTGGGAGGTTTCAAATGGATTTCAGTCATTTTTCATACTTTATAACTGCATAGTTCGATATAACAACAACTTAGGTCAAATAAACAAACAAATCTAGCAACTTTGGAATCGCTTTGGAGAACTTTGCACGTTGTTTTAACAGCTTGGACCAAATAGGTGCAGACTGCAAAAAACTCAAAAGAGTTTCACCTGCTGGTTTACTCAGGTTGTCTCCCATGCAAGTACTAACCACGACCAATTGAACTTTACTTCCATTATCGGTCAATCACCTTACCACTCATCTATCAGGGTCATTTAAAAATTATTGTAATTGGCGGCCATTCAATGTATGGAAATGTTTAAAAATTCTACATCCTTCGAGGGCCACTACAATATTCAAACGGCCTATTATGATATATTCATTCAATTTCGCGAACTTTTAACAGCTGGACTCGATAATGTAACAAAATAGGTAACATTTCTATGTAAATCTGCCAACTTTGCACAAGGTTTTCACAACTTTGTAAGCACTTTGTTAATCACTTTGCGCTTGGGTAGTGGTACAATGTGCCAACTTAAATAGCTGTTTTAGACTTTTACATAATTTTGTTCTCAATATAATTGCGGGGTTCTATATGAAATGAATTAGGGGGAATATACAAGCAAATCCACCAACTTTTCTATCGTTTTTAACATTTTCAGTATGTGTTTGTTCATTTTACGGCCGGGTCATATGACAGTCAGCTAACGTGGGAGGTTTCAAATGGATTTCAGTCATTTTTCATACTTTATAACTGCGTAGTTCGATATAACAACAACTTAGGTCAAATAAACAAACAAATCTAGCAACTTTGGAATCGCTTTGGAGAACTTTGCACGCTGGTTTAACAGCTTGGACCAAATAGGTGCAGACTGCAAAAAACTCAAAAAAGTTTCACCCGCTGGTTTACTCAGGTTGTCTCCCATGTATGTACTAACCACGACCGATTGAACTTTACTTCCATTATCTGTCAATCACCTGACCACTCATCTATCAGGGTCATTTAAAAATTATCGTAATTGGCGGCCATTTATTGTATGGAAATGTTTAAAAATTCTACATCCTTCGAGGGCCACTGCGATATTCAAACGGCCGATTATGACATATTAATTCACTTTCGCGAACTTTTAACAACTGGACTCGATAATGTAATAGAATAGGTAACATTTCCATGTAAATCTGCCAACTTTGCACAAACTTTTCACAACTTTGTAAGCACTTTGTTAATCACTTTGCGCTTGGGTAGTGGTACAATGTGCCAACATAATAGCTGTTTTAGTCTTTTACATAATTTTGTTCTCAATTTAAGTGTGGGGTTCTTTGTGAAATGACTTCGGGGTAATATACACGCAAATCCACCATCTTTTCAATCGCTTTTAACTTTATTACGATGTATTTGTACATTTTACAGCCGGCTCATATGACAGTCTGCTAACATGGGAGGGTTCAAATGGATTTTAGTCATTGTTTATACTTTATAACTGCATGGTTCGATATAACAACACCTTAGGTCAAATAAACAAACAAATCTAGCAACTTTGGAATCGCTTTGGAGAACTTTGCACGCTGTTTTAACAGCTTGGACCAAATATGTGCAGACTGCAAAAAACTCAAAAAAGTTTCACACGCTGGTTTACTCAGGTTGTCTCCCATGCAAGTACTAACCACGACCAATTGAACTTTACTTCCATTATCGGTCAATCACCTGACCACTCATCTATCAGGGTCATTTGAAAATTACCGTAATTGGCGGCCATTTAATATTTGGAAATGTTTAAAAATTCTACATCCTTCGAGGGCCACTACGATATTCAAACGGCCATTTATGAAATATTCATTAACTTTCCCGAACTTTTAACAACTGGACTCGTCAATGTAACAGAATAGGTAACATTTCCATGTAAATCTGCCAACTTTGCACAAACTTTTCACAACTTTGTGAGGACTTTGTTAATCACTTTGCGCTTGGGTAGTGGTACTATGTGCCAACATAAATAGCTGTTTTAGACTTTTACATAATTTTGTTCTAAATTTAACTGCGGGGTTCTACATGAAATGACTTAGGGGGAATATACACGCAAATCAACCAACTTTTCCATCGCTTTTAACTTTTTTAGGATGTATTTGTACATTTTACGGCCGGCTCATATAACAGTCTGCAAACATGGGAGGTTTCAAATGGATTTCAGTCATTTTTCATACTTTATAACTGCATAGTTCGATATAACAACAACTTAGGTCAAATAAACAAACAAATCTAGCAACTTTGGAATCGCTTTGGAGAACTTTGCACGATGTTTTAACAGCTTGGACCAAATAGGTGCAGACTGCAAAAAAACTCAAAAAAGTTTCACCCGCTGGTTTACTCAGGTTGTCTCCCATGCAAGTACTAACCACGACCAATTGAACTTTACTTCCATTATCGGTCAATTACCTGACCACTCATCTATCAGGGTCATTTAAAAATTATCGTAATTGGCGGCCATTCAATGTATGGAAATGTTTAAAAATTCTACATCCTTCGAGGGCCACTACGATATTCAAACGGCCTATTATGACATATTCATTCACTTTCGCGAACTTTTAACAACTGGACTCGATAATGTAACAAAATAGGTAACATTTCTATGTAAATCTGCCAACTTTGCACAAGGTTTTCACAACTTTGTAAGCACTTTGTTAAACACTTTGCGCTTGGGTAGTGGTACAATGTGCCAACTTAAATAGCTGTTTTAGACTTTTACATAATTTTGTTCTCAATATAATTGCGGGGTTCTATATGAAATGAATTAGGGGGAATATACACGCAAATCCACCAACTTTTCTATCGTTTTTAACATTTTCAGTATGTGTTTGTTCATTTTACGGCCGGGTCATATGACAGTCAGCTAACGTGGGAGGTTTCAAATGGATTTCAGTCATTTTTCATACTTTATAACTGCATAGTTCGATATAACAACAACTTAGGTCAAATAAACAAACAAATCTAGCAACTTTGGAATCGCTTTGGAGAACTTTGCACGCTGTTTTAACAGCTTGGACCAAATAGGTGCAGACTGCAAAAAACTCAAAAAAGTTTCACCCGCTGGTTTACTCAGGTTGTCTCCCATGTAAGTACTAACCACGACCGATTGAACTTTACTTCCATTATCTGTCAATCACCTGACCACTCATCTATCAGGGTCATTTAAAAATTATCGTAATTGGCGGCCATTTATTGTATGGAAATGTTTAAAAATTATACATCCTTCGAGGGCCACTGCGATATTCAAACGGCCGATTATGACATATTAATTCACTTTCGCGAACTTTTAACAACTGGACTCGATAATGTAACAGAATAGGTAACATTTCCATGTAAATCTGCCAACTTTGCACACACTTTTCACAACTTTGTAAGCACTTTGTTCATCACTTTGCGCTTGGGTAATGGTACAATGTGCCAACATAAATAGCTGTTTTAGACTTTTACATAATTTTGTTCTCAATTTAACTGTGGGGTTCTATGTGAAATGACTTCGGGGTAATATACACGCAAATCCACCATCTTTTCAATCGCTTTTAACTTTATTACGATGTATTTGTACATTTTACAGCCGGCTCATACGACAGTCTGCTAACGTGGGAGGGTTCAAATGGATTTTAGTCATTTTTAATACTTTATAACTGCATAGTTCGATATAACAACAACTTAGGTCAAATAAACAAACAAATCTAGCAACTTTGGAATCGCTTTGGAGAACTTTGCACGCTGTTTTAACAGCTTGGATCAAATATGTGCAGACTGCAGAAAACTCTAAAAAGTTTCACACGCTGGCTAACTCTGGTTGTCTCCCATGCAAGTACTAACCACGACCAATTGAACTTTACTTCCATTATCGGTCAATCACCTGACCACTCATCTATCAGGGTCATTTGAAAATTATCGTAATTGGCGGCCATTTAATGTTTGGAAATGTTTAAAAATTCTACATCCTTCGAGGGCCACTACGATATTCAAACGGTCTTTTATGAAATATTCATTAACTTTCCCGAACTTTTAACAACTGGACTCGTTAAAGTAACAGAATAGGTAACATTTCTATGTAAATCTGCCAACTTTGCACAAGCTTTTCACAACTTTGTAAGCACTTTGTTAATCACTTTGCGTTTGGGTAGTAGTACAATGTGCCAACATAAATAGCTGTTTGCGACATTTACATAATTTTGTTCTAAATTTAACTGCGGGGTTCTATATGAAATGACTTAGAGAGAATATACACGCAAATCCACCAACTTTTCAATCGCTTTTAACATTTTTAGTGTGTGTTTGCTCATTTTACGTCCGGCTCATATGACAGTCTGCTCACATGGGACGTTTCAACTGGATTTTAGTCATTTTTAATACTTTATAACTGCTTAGTTCGATATAACAACAACTTAGGTCAAATAAACAAACAAATCTAGCAACTTTGGAATCGCTTTGGAGAACTTTGCACGATGTTTTAACAGCTTGGACCAAATAGGTGCAGACTGCAAAAAACTCAAAAAAGTTTCACCCGCTGGTTTACTCAGGTTGTCTCCCATGCAAGTACAAACCACGACCGATTGAACTTTACTTCCATTATCGGTCAATCACCTGACCACTCATCTACTGCGATATTCAAACGGCCGATTATGACATATTAATTCACTTTCGCGAACTTTTAACAACTGGACTCGATAATGTAATAGAATAGGTAACATTTCCATATAAATCTGCCAACTTTGCACAAACTTTTCACAACTTTGTAAGCACTTTGTTAATCACTTTGCGCTTGGGTAGTGGTACAATGTGCCAACATAAATAGCTGTTTTAGACTTTTACATAATTTTGTTCTCAATTTAACTGTGGGGTTCTTTGTGTAATGACTTCGGGGTAATATACACGCAAATCCACCATCTTTTCAATCGCTTTTAACTTTATTACGATGTATTTGTACATTTTACAGCCGGCTCATATGACAGTCTGCTAACATGGGAGGGTTCAAATGGATTTTAGTCATGTTTAATACTTTATAACTGCATAGTTCGATATAACAACAACTTAGGTCAAATAAACAAACAAATCTAGCAACTTTGGAATCGCTTTGGAGAACTTTGCACGCTGTTTTAACAGCTTGGATCAAATATGTGCAGACTGCAGAAAACTCTAAAAAGTTTCACCCGCTGGTTTACTCAGGTTGTCTCCCATGCAAGTACTAACCACGACCAATTGAACTTTACTTCCATTATCGGTCAATCACCTGACCACTCATCTATCAGGGTCATTTGAAAATTATCGTAATTGGCGGCCATTTAATGTTTGGAAATGTTTAAAAATTCTACATCCTTCGAGGGCCACTACGATATTCAAACGGCCTTTTATGAAATATTCATTAACTTTCCCGAACTTTTAACAACTGGACTCGTTAAAGTAACAGAATAGGTAACATTTCCATGTAAATCTGCCAACTTTGCACAAACTTTTCACAACTTTGTGAGCACTTTGTTAATCACTTTGCGCTTGGGTAGTGGTACAATGTGCCAACTTAAATAGCTGTTTTAGACTTTTACATAATTTTGTTCTCAATATAATTGCGGGGTTCTATATGAAATGAATTAGGGGGAATATACACGCAAATCCACCAACTTTTCTATCGTTTTTAACATTTTCAGTATGTGTTTGTTCATTTTACGGCCGGGTCATATGACAGTCAGCTAACGTGGGAGGTTTCAAATGGATTTCAGTCAATTGTCATACTTTATAACTGCATGGTTCGATATAACAACACCTTAGGTCAAATAAACAAACAAATCTAGCAACTTTGGACTTGCTTTGGAGAACTTTGCACGCTGTTTTAATAGCTTGGACCAAATATGTGCAGACTGCAGAAAACTCAAAAAAGTTTCACCCGCTGGTTTACTCAGGTTGTCTCCCATGCAAGTACTAACCACGACCAATTGAACTTTACTTCCATTATCGGTCAATCACCTTACCACTCACCTATCAGGGTCATTTGAAAATTATCGTAATTGGCGGCCATTCAATGTATGGAAATGTTTAAAAATTCTACATCCTTCGAGGGCCACTATGATATTCAAACGGCCTATTATGACATATTCATTCACTTTCGCGAACTTTTAACAACTGGACTCGATAATGTAACAAAATAGGTAACATTTCTATGTAAATCTGCCAACTTTGCACAAGGTTTTCACAACTTTGTAAGCACTTTGTTAATCACTTTGCGCTTGGGTAGTGGTACAATGTGCCAACTTAAATACCTGTTTAGACTTTTAAATAATTTTGTTCTCAATATAATTGCGGGGTTCTATATGAAATGAATTAGGGGGAATATACACGCAAATCCACCAACTTTTCTATCGTTTTTAACATTTTCAGTATGTGTTTGTTCATTTTACGGCCGGGTTATATGACAGTCTGCTAACATGGGAGGTTTCAAATGGATTTCAGTGATTTTTCATACTTTATAACTGCATGGTGCGATATAACAACAACTTAGGTCAAATAAACAAACAAATCTAGCATCTTTGGAATCGCTATGGAGAAATTTGCACGCTGTTTTAACAGCTTGGACCAAATAGGTGCAGACTGCAAAAAACTCAAAAAAGTTTCACCCGCTGGTTTACTCAGGTTGTCTCCCATGTAAGTACTAACCACGACCGATTGAACTTTACTTCCATTATCTGTCAATCACCTGACCACTCATCTATCAGGGTCATTTAAAAATTATTGTAATTGGCGGCCATTTATTGTATGGAAATGTTTAAAAATTCTACATCCTTCGAGGGCCACTGCGATATTCAAACGGCCGATTATGACATATTAATTCACTTTCGCGAACTTTTAACAACTGGACACGATAATGTAACAGAATAGGTAACATTTCCATGTAAATCTGCCAACTTTGCACACACTTTTCACAATTTTGTAAGCACTTTGTTAATCACTTTGCGCTTGGGAAGTGGTACAATGTGCCAACATAAATAGCTGTTTTAGACTTTTACATAATTTTGTTCTCAATTTAACTGTGGGGTTCTATGTGAAAAGACTTCGGGGTAATATACACGCAAATCCTCCACCTTTTCAATTGCTTTTAACTTTATTACGATGTATTTGTACATTTTACAGCCTGCTCATACGACAGTCTGCTAACATGGGAGGGTTCAAATGGATTTTAGTCATTGTTCATACTTTATAACTGCATGGTTCGATATAACAACACCTTAGGTCAAATAAACAAACAAATCTAGCAACTTTGGAATCGCTTTGGAGAACTTTGCACGCTGTTTTAACAGCTTGGACCAAATAGGTGCAGACTGCAGAAAACTCAAAAAAGTTTCACCCGCTGGTTTTCTCAGGTTGTCTCCCATGCAAGTACTAACCACGACCAATTGAACTTTACTTCCATTATCGGTCAATCACCTTACCACTCATCTATCAGGGTCATTTAAAAATTATCGTAATTGGCGGCCATTCAATGTATGGAAATGTTTAAAAATTCTACATCCTTCGAGGGCCACTGCGATATTCAAACGGCCGATTATGACATATTAATTCACTTTCGCGAACTTTTAACAACTGGACACGATAATGTAACAGAATAGGTAACATTTCCATGTAAATCTGCCAACTTTGCACACACTTTTCACAACTTTGTAAGCACTTTGTTAATCACTTTGCGCTTGGGTAGTGGTACAATGTGCCAACATAAATAGCTGTTTTAGACTTTTACATAATTTTGTTCTCAATTTAACTGTGGGGTTCTATGTGAAATGACTTCGGGGTAATATACACGCAAATCCTCCACCTTTTCAATCGCTTTTAACTTTATTAGGATGTATTTGTACATTTTACAGCCGGCTCATACGACAGTCTGCTAACATGGGAGGGTTCAAATGGATTTTAGTCATTGTTCATACTTTATAACTGCATGGTTCGATATAACAACACCTTAGGTCAAATAAACAAACAAATCTAGCAACTTTGGACTTGCTTTGGAGAACTTTGCACGCTGTTTTAATAGCTTGGACCAAATATGTGCAGACTGCAGAAAACTCAAAAAAGTTTCACCCGCTGGTTTACTCAGGTTGTCTCCCATGCAAGTACTAACCACGACCAATTGAACTTTACTTCCATTATCGGTCAATCACCTTACCACTCATCTATCAGGGTCATTTGAAAATTATCGTAATTGGCGGCCATTCAATGTATGGAAATGTTTAAAAATTCTACATCCTTCGAGGGCCACTATGATATTCAAACGGCCTATTATGACATATTCATTCACTTTCGCGAACTTTTAACAACTGCACTCAATAATGTAACAAAATAGGTAACATTTCTATGTAAATCTGCCAACTTTGCACAAGGTTTTCACAACTTTGTAAGCACTTTGTTAATCACTTTGCGCTTGGGTAGTGGTACAATGTGCCAACTTAAATAGCTGTTTAGACTTTTACATAATTTTGTTCTCAATATAATTGCGGGGTTCTATATGAAATGAATTAGGGGGAATATACACGCAAATCCACCAACTTTTCTATCGTTTTTAACATTTTCTGTATGTGTTTGTTCATTTTACGGCCGGGTCATATGACAGTCTGCTAACATGGGAGGTTTCAAATGGATTTCAGTGATTGTTCATACTTTATAACTGCATGGTGCGATATAACAACAACTTAGGTCAAATAAACAAACAAATCTAGCATCTTTGGAATCGCTATGGAGAAATTTGCACGCTGTTTTAACAGCTTGGACCAAATAGGTGCAGACTGCAAAAAACTCAAAAAAGTTTCACCCGCTGGTTTACTCAGGTTGTCTCCCATGTAAGTACTAACCACGACCGATTGAACTTTACTTCCATTATCTGTCAATCACCTGACCACTCATCTATCAGGGTCATTTAAAAATTATTGTAATTGGCGGCCATTTATTGTATGGAAATGTTTAAAAATTCTACATCCTTCGAGGGCCACTGCGATATTCAAACGGCCGATTATGACATATTAATTCACTTTCGCGAACTTTTAACAACTGGACACGATAATGTAACAGAATAGGTAACATTTCCATGTAAATCTGCCAACTTTGCACACACTTTTCACAATTTTGTAAGCACTTTGTTAATCACTTTGCGCTTGGGTAGTGGTACAATGTGCCAACATAAATAGCTGTTTTAGACTTTTACATAATTTTGTTCTCAATTTAACTGTGGGGTTCTATGTGAAAAGACTTCGGGGTAATATACACGCAAATCCTCCACCTTTTCAATCGCTTTTAACTTTATTACGATGTATTTGTACATTTTACAGCCTGCTCATAGGACAGTCTGCTAACATGGGAGGGTTCAAATGGATTTTAGTCATTGTTCATACTTTATAACTGCATGGTTCGATATAACAACACCTTAGGTCAAATAAACAAACAAATCTAGCAACTTTGGAATCGCTTTGGAGAACTTTGCACGCTGTTTTAACAGCTTGGACCAAATAGGTGCAGACTGCAGAAAACTCAAAAAAGTTTCACCCGCTGGTTTTCTCAGGTTGTCTCCCATGCAAGTACTAACCACGACCAATTGAACTTTACTTCCATTATCGGTCAATCACCTGACCACTCATCTATCAGGGTCATTTGAAAATTATATTAATTGGCGGCCATTTAATGTTTGGAAATGTTTAAAAATTCTACATCCTTCGAGGGCCACTACGATATTCAAACGGCCTTTTATGAAATATTCATTAACTTTCCCGAACTTTTAACAACTTGACTCGTTAATGTAACAGAATAGGTAACATTTCCATGTAAATCTGCCAACTTTGCACAAACTTTTCACAACTTTGTGAGCACTTTGTTAATCTCTTTGCGCTTGGGTAGTGGTACAATGTGCCAACATAAATAGCTGTTTTAGACTTTTACATAATTTTGTTCTAAATTTAACTGCGGGGTCTACATGAAATGAATTAGGGGGAATATACACGCAAATCCACCAACTTTTCTAGCGTTTTTAACATTTTCAGTATGTGTTTGTTCATTTTACGGCCGGGTCATATGACAGTCAGCTAACGTGGGAGGTTTCAAATGGATTTCAGTCAATTTTCATACTTTATAACTGCATAGTTCGATATAACAACAACTTAGGTCAAATAAACAAACAAATCTAGCAACTTTGGAATCGCTTTGGAGAACTTTGCACGCTGTTTTAACAGCTTGGACCAAATAGGTGCAGACTGCAAAAAACTCAAAAAAGTTTCACCCGCTGGTTTACTCAGGTTGTCTCCCATGCAAGTACTAACCACGACCAATTGAACTTTACTTCCATTATCGGTCAATCACCTTACCACTCATCTATCAGGGTCATTTAAAAATTATCGTAATTGGCGGCCATTCAATGTATGGAAATGTTTAAAAATTCGACATCCTTCGAGGTCCACTGCGATATTCAAACGGCCGATTATGACATATTAATTCACTTTCGCGAACTTTTAACAACTGGACACGATAATGTAACAGAATAGGTAACATTTCCATGTAAATCTGCCAACTTTGCACACACTTTTCACAACTTTGTAAGCACTTTATTAATCACTTTGCGCTTGGGTAGTGGTACAATGTGCCAACATAAATAGCTGTTTTAGACTTTTACATAATTTTGTTCTCAATTTAACTGTGGGGTTCTTTGTGTAATGACTTCGGGGTAACATACACGCAAATCCTCCACCTTTTCAATCGCTTTTAACTTTATTACGATGTATTTGTACATTTTACAGCCGGCTCATACGACAGTCTGCTAACATGGGAGGGTTCAAATGGATTTTAGTCATTGTTCATACTTTATAACTGCATGGTTCGATATAACAACACCTTAGGTCAAATAAACAAACAAATCTAGCAACTTTGGAATTGCTTTGGAGAACTTTGCACGCTGTTTTAATAGCTTGGACCAAATATGTGCAGACTGCAGAAAACTCAAAAAAGTTTCATCCGCTGGTTTACTCAGGTTGTCTCCCATGCAAGTACTAACCACGACCAATTGAACTTTACTTCCATTATCGGTCAATCACCTGACCACTCATCTATCAGGGTCATTTAAAAATTATCGTAATTGGCGGCCATTCAATGTATGGAAATGTTTAAAAATTCTACATCCTTCGAGGGCCACTATGATATTCAAACGGCCTATTATGACATATTCATTCACTTTCGCGAACTTTTAACAACTGGACTCGATAATGTAACAAAATAGGTAACATTTCTATGTAAATCTGCCAACTTTGCACAAGGTTTTCACAACTTTGTAAGCACTTTGTTAATCACTTTGCGCTTGGGTAGTGGTACAATGTGCCAACTTAAATAGCTGTTTTAGACTTTTACATAATTTTGTTCTCAATATAATTGCGGGGTTCTATATGAAATGAATTAGGGGGAATATACACGCAAATCCACCAACTTTTCTATCGTTTTTAACATTTTCAGTATGTGTTTGTTCATTTTACGGCCGGGTCATATGACAGTCAGCTAACGTGGGAGGTTTCAAATGGATTTCAGTCAATTTTCATACTTTATAACTGCATAGTTCGATATAACAACAACTTAGGTCAAATAAACAAACAAATCTAGCAACTTTGGAATCGCTTTGGAGAACTTTGCACGCTGTTTTAAAAGCTTGGACCAAATAGGTGCAGACTGCAAAAAACTCAAAAAATTTTCACCCGCTGGGTTACTCAGGTTGTCTCCCATGCAAGTACTAACCACGACCAATTGAACTTTACTTCCATTATCGGTCAATCACCTTACCACTCATCTATCAGGGTCATTTAAAAATTATCGTAATTGGCGGCCATTCAATGTATGGAAATGTTTAAAAATTCTACATCCTTCGAGGGCCACTACGATATTCAAACGGCCTATTATGACATATTCATTCACTTTCGCGAACTTTTAACAACTGGACTCGATAATGTAACAAAATAGGTAACATTTCTATGTAAATCTGCCAACTTTGCACAAGGTTTTCACAACTTTGTAAGCACTTTGTTAATCACTTTGCGCTTGGGAAGTGGTACAATGTGCCAACTTAAATAGCTGTTTTAGACTTTTACATAATTTTGTTCTCAATATATTTGCGGGGTTCTATATGAAATGAATTAGGGGGAATATACACGCAAATCCACCAACTTTTCTATCGTTTTTAACATTTTCAGTATGTGTTTGTTCATTTTACGGCCGGGTCATATGACAGTCAGCTAACGTGGGAGGTTTCAAATGGATTTCAGTCAATTTTCATACTTTATAACTGCATAGTTCGATATAACAACAACTTAGGTCAAATAAACAAACAAATCTAGCAACTTTGGAATCGCTTTGGAGAACTTTGCACGCTGTTTTAACAGCTTGGACCAAATAGGTGCAGACTGCAAAAAACTCAAAAAAGTTTCACCCACTGGTTTACTCAGGTTGTCTCCCATGCAAGTACTAACCACGACCAATTGAACTTTACTTCCATTATCGGTCAATCACCTTACCACTCATCTATCAGGGTCATTTAAAAATTATCGTAATTGGCGGCCATTCAATGTATGGAAATGTTTAAAAATTCTACATCCTTCGAGGTCCACTGCGATATTCAAACGGCCGATTATGACATATTAATTCACTTTCGCGAACTTTTAACAACTGGACACGATAATGTAACAGAATAGGTAACATTTCCATATAAATCTGCCAACTTTGCACACACTTTTCACAACTTTGTAAGCACTTTATTAATCACTTTGCGCTTGGGTAGTGGTACAATGTGCCAACATAAATAGCTGTTTTAGACTTTTACATAATTTTGTTCTCAATTTAACTGTGGGGTTCTTTGTGTAATGACTTCGGGGTAACATACACGCAAATCCTCCACCTTTTCAATCGCTTTTAACTTTATTACGATGTATTTGTACATTTTACAGCCGGCTCATACGACAGTCTGCTAACATGGGAGGGTTCAAATGGATTTTAGTCATTGTTCATACTTTATAACTGCATGGTTCGATATAACAACACCTTAGGTCAAATAAACAAACAAATCTAGCAACTTTGGAATTGCTTTGGAGAACTTTGCACGCTGTTTTAATAGCTTGGACCAAATATGTGCAGACTGCAGAAAACTCAAAAAAGTTTCACCCGCTGGTTTACTCAGGTTGTCTCCCATGCAAGTACTAACCACGACCAATTGAACTTTACTTCCATTATCGGTCAATCACCTTACCACTCATCTATCAGGGTCATTTAAAAATTATCGTAATTGGCGGCCATTCAATGTATGGAAATGTTTAAAAATTCTACATCCTTCGAGGGCCACTATGATATTCAAACGGCCTATTATGACATATTCATTCACTTTCGCGAACTTTTAACAACTGGACTCGATAATGTAACAAAATAGGTACCATTTCTATGTAAATCTGCCAACTTTGCACAAGGTTTTCACAACTTTGTAAGCACTTTGTTAATCACTTTGCGCTTGGGTAGTGGTACAATGTGCCAACTTAAATAGCTGTTTTAGACTTTTACATAATTTTGTTCTCAATATAATTGCGGGGTTCTATATGAAATGAATTAGGGGGAATATACACGCAAATCCACCAACTTTTCTATCGTTTTTAACATTTTCAGTATGTGTTTGTTCATTTTACGGCCGGGTCATATGACAGTCAGCTAACGTGGGAGGTTTCAAATGGATTTCAGTCAATTTTCATACTTTATAACTGCATAGTTCGATATAACAACAACTTAGGTCAAATAAACAAACAAATCTAGCAACTTTGGAATCGCTTTGGAGAACTTTGCACGCTGTTTTAACAGCTTGGACCAAATAGGTGCAGACTGCAAAAAACTCAAAAAATTTTCACCCGCTGGGTTACTCAGGTTGTCTCCCATGCAAGTACTAACCACTACCAATTGAACTTTACTTCCATTATCGGTCAATCACCTTACCACTCATCTATCAGGGTCATTTAAAAATTATTGTAATTGGCGGCCATTCAATGTATGGAAATGTTTAAAAATTCTACATCCTTCGAGGGCCACTACGATATTCAAACGGCCTATTATGACATATTCATTCACTTTCGCGAACTTTTAACAACTGGACTCGATAATGTAACAAAATAGGTAACATTTCTATGTAAATCTGCCAACTTTGCACAAGGTTTTCACAACTTTGTAAGCACTTTGTTAATCACTTTGCGCTTGGGAAGTGGTACAATGTGCCAACTTAAATAGCTGTTTTAGACTTTTACATAATTTTGTTCTCAATATATTTGCGGGGTTCTATATGAAATGAATTAGGGGGAATATACACGCAAATCCACCAACTTTTCTATCGTTTTTAACATTTTCAGTATGTGTTTGTTCATTTTACGGCCGGGTCATATGACAGTCAGCTAACGTGGGAGGTTTCAAATGGATTTCAGTCAATTTTCATACTTTATAACTGCATAGTTCGATATAACAACAACTTAGGTCAAATAAACAAACAAATCTAGCAACTTTGGAATCGCTTTGGAGAACTTTGCACGCTGTTTTAACAGCTTGGACCAAATAGGTGCAGACTGCAAAAAACTCAAAAAAGTTTCACCCGCTGGTTTACTCAGGTTGTCTCCCATGCAAGTACTAACCACGACCAATTGAACTTTACTTCCATTATCGGTCAATCACCTTACCACTCATCTATCAGGGTCATTTAAAAATTATCGTAATTGGCGGCCATTCAATGTATGGAAATGTTTAAAAATTCTACATCCTTCGAGGTCCACTGCGATATTCAAACGGCCGATTATGACATATTAATTCACTTTCGCGAACTTTTAACAACTGGACACGATAATGTAACAGAATAGGTAACATTTCCATATAAATCTGCCAACTTTGCACACACTTTTCACAACTTTGTAAGCACTTTATTAATCACTTTGCGCTTGGGTAGTGGTACAATGTGCCAACATAAATAGCTGTTTTAGACTTTTACATAATTTTGTTCTCAATTTAACTGTGGGGTTCTTTGTGTAATGACTTCGGGGTAACATACACGCAAATCCTCCACCTTTTCAATCGCTTTTAACTTTATTACGATGTATTTGTACATTTTACAGCCGGCTCATACGACAGTCTGCTAACATGGGAGGGTTCAAATGGATTTTAGTCATTGTTCATACTTTATAACTGCATGGTTCGATATAACAACACCTTAGGTCAAATAAACAAACAAATCTAGCAACTTTGGAATTGCTTTGGAGAACTTTGCACGCTGTTTTAATAGCTTGGACCAAATATGTGCAGACTGCAGAAAACTCAAAAAAGTTTCACCCGCTGGTTTACTCAGGTTGTCTCCCATGCAAGTACTAACCACGACCAATTGAACTTTACTTCCATTATCGGTCAATCACCTTACCACTCATCTATCAGGGTCATTTAAAAATTATCGTAATTGGCGGCCATTCAATGTATGGAAATGTTTAAAAATTCTACATCCTTCGAGGGCCACTATGATATTCAAACGGCCTATTATGACATATTCATTCACTTTCGCGAACTTTTAACAACTGGACTCGATAATGTAACAAAATAGGTACCATTTCTATGTAAATCTGCCAACTTTGCACAAGGTTTTCACAACTTTGTAAGCACTTTGTTAATCACTTTGCGCTTGGGTAGTGGTACAATGTGCCAACTTAAATAGCTGTTTTAGACTTTTACATAATTTTGTTCTCAATATAATTGCGGGGTTCTATATGAAATGAATTAGGGGGAATATACACGCAAATCCACCAACTTTTCTATCGTTTTTAACATTTTCAGTATGTGTTTGTTCATTTTACGGCCGGGTCATATGACAGTCAGCTAACGTGGGAGGTTTCAAATGGATTTCAGTCAATTTTCATACTTTATAACTGCATAGTTCGATATAACAACAACTTAGGTCAAATAAACAAACAAATCTAGCAACTTTGGAATCGCTTTGGAGAACTTTGCACGCTGTTTTAACAGCTTGGACCAAATAGGTGCAGACTGCAAAAAACTCAAAAAATTTTCACCCGCTGGGTTACTCAGGTTGTCTCCCATGCAAGTACTAACCACTACCAATTGAACTTTACTTCCATTATCGGTCAATCACCTTACCACTCATCTATCAGGGTCATTTAAAAATTATTGTAATTGGCGGCCATTCAATGTATGGAAATGTTTAAAAATTCTACATCCTTCGAGGGCCACTACGATATTCAAACGGCCTATTATGACATATTCATTCACTTTCGCGAACTTTTAACAACTGGACTCGATAATGTAACAAAATAGGTAACATTTCTATGTAAATCTGCCAACTTTGCACAAGGTTTTCACAACTTTGTAAGCACTTTGTTAATCACTTTGCGCTTGGGAAGTGGTACAATGTGCCAACTTAAATAGCTGTTTTAGACTTTTACATAATTTTGTTCTCAATATATTTGCGGGGTTCTATATGAAATGAATTAGGGGGAATATACACGCAAATCCACCAACTTTTCTATCGTTTTTAACATTTTCAGTATGTGTTTGTTCATTTTACGGCCGGGTCATATGACAGTCAGCTAACGTGGGAGGTTTCAAATGGATTTCAGTCAATTTTCATACTTTATAACTGCATAGTTCGATATAACAACAACTTAGGTCAAATAAACAAACAAATCTAGCAACTTTGGAATCGCTTTGGAGAACTTTGCACGCTGTTTTAACAGCTTGGACCAAATAGGTGCAGACTGCAAAAAACTCAAAAAAGTTTCACCCGCTGGTTTACTCAGGTTGTCTCCCATGCAAGTACTAACCACGACCAATTGAACTTTACTTCCATTATCGGTCAATCACCTTACCACTCATCTATCAGGGTCATTTAAAAATTATCGTAATTGGCGGCCATTCAATGTATGAAAATGTTTAAAAATTCTACATCCTTCGAGGTCCACTGCGATATTCAAACGGCCGATTATGACATATTAATTCACTTTCGCGAACTTTTAACAACTGGACACGATAATGTAACAGAATAGGTAACATTTCCATGTAAATCTGCCAACTTTGCACACACTTTTCACAACTTTGTAAGCACTTTATTAATCACTTTGCGCTTGGGTAGTGGTACAATGTGCCAACATAAATAGCTGTTTTAGACTTTTACATAATTTTGTTCTCAATTTAACTGTGGGGTTCTTTGTGTAATGACTTCGGGGTAACATACACGCAAATCCTCCACCTTTTCAATCGCTTTTAACTTTATTACGATGTATTTGTACATTTTACAGCCGGCTCATACGACAGTCTGCTAACATGGGAGGGTTCAAATGGATTTTAGTCATTGTTCATACTTTATAACTGCATGGTTCGATATAACAACACCTTAGGTCAAATAAACAAACAAATCTAGCAACTTTGGAATTGCTTTGGAGAACTTTGCACGCTGTTTTAATAGCTTGGACCAAATATGTGCAGACTGCAGAAAACTCAAAAAAGTTTCAACCGCTGGTTTACTCAGGTTGTCTCCCATGCAAGTACTAACCACGACCAATTGAACTTTACTTCCATTATCGGTCAATCACCTTACCACTCATCTATCAGGGTCATTTAAAAATTATCGTAATTGGCGGCCATTCAATGTATGGAAATGTTTAAAAATTCTACATCCTTCGAGGGCCACTATGATATTCAAACGGCCTATTATGACATATTCATTCACTTTCGCGAACTTTTAACAACTGGACTCGATAATGTAACAAAATAGGTAACATTTCTATGTAAATCTGCCAACTTTGCACAAGGTTTTCACAACTTTGTAAGCACTTTGTTAATCACTTTGCGCTTGGGTAGTGGTACAATGTGCCAACTTAAATAGCTGTTTTAGACTTTTACATAATTTTGTTCTCAATATAATTGCGGGGTTCTATATGAAATGAATTAGGGGGAATATACACGCAAATCCACCAACTTTTCTATCGTTTTTAACATTTTCAGTATGTGTTTGTTCATTTTACGGCCGGGTCATATGACAGTCAGCTAACGTGGGAGGTTTCAAATGGATTTCAGTCAATTTTCATACTTTATAACTGCATAGTTCGATATAACAACAACTTAGGTCAAATAAACAAACAAATCTAGCAACTTTGGAATCGCTTTGGAGAACTTTGCACGCTGTTTTAACAGCTTGGACCAAATAGGTGCAGACTGCAAAAAACTCAAAAAATTTTCACCCGCTGGGTTACTCAGGTTGTCTCCCATGCAAGTACTAACCACGACCAATTGAACTTTACTTCCATTATCGGTCAATCACCTTACCACTCATCTATCAGGGTCATTTAAAAATTATCGTAATTGGCGGCCATTCAATGTATGGAAATGTTTAAAAATTCTACATCCTTCGAGGGCCACTACGATATTCAAACGGCCTATTATGACATATTCATTCACTTTCGCGAACTTTTAACAACTGGACTTGATAATGTAACAAAATAGGTAACATTTCTATGTAAATCTGCCAACTTTGCACAAGGTTTTCACAACTTTGTAAGCACTTTGTTAATCACTTTGCGCTTGGGAAGTGGTACAATGTGCCAACTTAAATAGCTGTTTTAGACTTTTACATAATTTTGTTCTCAATATATTTGCGGGGTTCTATATGAAATGAATTAGGGGGAATATACACGCAAATCCACCAACTTTTCTATCGTTTTTAACATTTTCAGTATGTGTTTGTTCATTTTACGTCCGGGTCATATGACAGTCAGCTAACGTGGGAGGTTTCAAATGGATTTCAGTCATTTTTCATACTTTATAACTGCATAGTTCGATATAACAACAACTTAGGTCAAATAAACAAACAAATCTAGCAACTTTGGAATCGCTTTGGAGAACTTTGCACGCTGTTTTAACAGCTTGGACCAAATAGGTGCAGACTGCAAAAAACTCAAAAAATTTTCACCCGCTGGGTTACTCAGGTTGTCTCCCATGCAAGTACTAACCACGACCAATTGAACTTTACTTCCATTATCGGTCAATCACCTTACCACTCATCTATCAGGGTCATTTAAAAATTATCGTAATTGGCGGCCATTCAATGTATGGAAATGTTTAAAAATTCTACATCCTTCGAGGGCCACTACGATATTCAAACGGCCTATTATGACATATTCATTCACTTTCGCGAACTTTTAACAACTGGACTCGATAATGTAACAAAATAGGTAACATTTCTATGTAAATCTGCCAACTTTGCACAAGGTTTTCACAACTTTGTAAGCACTTTGTTAATCACTTTGTGCTTGGGAAGTGGTACAATGTGCCAACTTAAATAGCTGTTTTAGACTTTTACATAATTTTGTTCTCAATATATTTGCGGGGTTCTATATGAAATGAATTAGGGGGAATATACACGCAAATCCACCAACTTTTCTATCGTTTTTAACATTTTCAGTATGTGTTTGTTCATTTTACGTCCGGGTCATATGACAGTCAGCTAACGTGGGAGGTTTCAAATGGATTTCAGTCATTTTTCATACTTTATAACTGCATAGTTCGATATAACAACAACTTAGGTCAAATAAACAAACAAATCTAGCAACTTTGGAATCGCTTTGGAGAACTTTGCACGCTGTTTTAACAGCTTGGACCAAATAGGTGCAGACTGCAAAAAACTCAAAAAAGTTTCACCCGCTGGTTTACTCAGGTTGTCTCCCATGTAAGTACTAACCACGACCGATTGAACTTTACTTCCATTATCTGTCAATCACCTTACCACTCATCTATCAGGGTCATTTAAAAATTATTGTAATTGGCGGCCATTTATTGTATGGAAATGTTTAAAAATTCTACATCCTTCGAGGGCCACTGCGATATTCAAACGGCCGATTATGACATATTAATTCACTTTCGCGAACTTTTAACAACTGGACACGATAATGTAACAGAATAGGTAACATTTCCATGTAAATCTGCCAACATTGCACACACTTTTCACAACTTTGTGAGCACTTTGTTAATCACTTTGCGCTTGGGTAGTGGTACAATGTGCCAACATAAATAGCTGTTTTAGACTTTTACATAATTTTGTTCTCAATTTAACTGTGGGGTTCTATGTGAAATGACTTCGGGGTAATATGCACGCAAATCCTCCACCTTTTAAATCGCTTTTAACTTTATTACGATGTATTTGTACATTTTACAGCCGGCTCATACGACAGTCTGCTAACATGGGAGGGTTCAAATGGATTTTAGTCATTGTTCATACTTTATAACTGCATGGTTCGATATAACAACACCTTGGGTCAAATAAACAAACAAATCTAGCAACTTTGGACTTGCTTTGGAGAACTTTGCACGCTGTTTTAATAGCTTGGACCAAATATGTGCAGACTGCAGTAAACTCAAAACAGTTTCAACCGCTGGTTTACTCAGGTTGTCTCCCATGCAAGTACTAACCACGACCAATTGAACTTTACTTCCATTATCGGTCAATCACCTTACCACTCATCTATCAGGGTCATTTAAAAATTATCGTAATTGGCGGCCATTCAATGTATGGAAATGTTTAAAAATTCTACATCCTTCGAGGGCCACTATGATATTCAAACGGCCTATTATGACATATTCATTCACTTTCGCGAACTTTTAACAACTGGACTCGATAATGTAACAAAATAGGTAACATTTCTATGTAAATCTGCCAACTTTGCACAAGGTTTTCACAACTTTGTAAGCACTTTGTTAATCACTTTGCGCTTGGGTAGTGGTACAATGTGCCAACTTAAATAGCTGTTTTAGACTTTTACATAATTTTGTTCTCAATATAATTGCGGGGTTCTATATGAAATGAATTAGGGGGAATATACACGCAAATCCACCAACTTTTCTATCGTTTTTAACATTTTCAGTATGTGT
Source organism: Saccoglossus kowalevskii (assembly GCF_978046115.1). Classification (NCBI taxonomy): domain Eukaryota; kingdom Metazoa; phylum Hemichordata; class Enteropneusta; family Harrimaniidae; genus Saccoglossus; species Saccoglossus kowalevskii. The sequence continues at coordinate 8,354,994 of NC_140650.1, read as the reverse complement.
TTGTTCATTTTACGGCCGGGTCATATGACAGTCAGCTAACGTGGGAGGTTTCAAATGGATTTCAGTCAATTTTCATACTTTATAACTGCATAGTTCGATATAACAACAACTTAGGTCAAATAAACAAACAAATCTAGCAACTTTGGAATCGCTTTGGAGAACTTTGCACGCTGTTTTAACAGCTTGGACCAAATAGGTGCAGACTGCAAAAAACTCAAAAAATTTTCACCCGCTGGGTTACTCAGGTTGTCTCCCATGCAAGTACTAACCACGACCAATTGAACTTTACTTCCATTATCGGTCAATCACCTTACCACTCATCTATCAGGGTCATTTAAAAATTATCGTAATTGGCGGCCATTCAATGTATGGAAATGTTTAAAAATTCTACATCCTTCGAGGGCCACTACGATATTCAAACGGCCTATTATGACATATTCATTCACTTTCGCGAACTTTTAACAACTGGACTTGATAATGTAACAAAATAGGTAACATTTCTATGTAAATCTGCCAACTTTGCACAAGGTTTTCACAACTTTGTAAGCACTTTGTTAATCACTTTGCGCTTGGGAAGTGGTACAATGTGCCAACTTAAATAGCTGTTTTAGACTTTTACATAATTTTGTTCTCAATATATTTGCGGGGTTCTATATGAAATGAATTAGGGGGAATATACACGCAAATCCACCAACTTTTCTATCGTTTTTAACATTTTCAGTATGTGTTTGTTCATTTTACGTCCGGGTCATATGACAGTCAGCTAACGTGGGAGGTTTCAAATGGATTTCAGTCATTTTTCATACTTTATAACTGCATAGTTCGATATAACAACAACTTAGGTCAAATAAACAAACAAATCTAGCAACTTTGGAATCGCTTTGGAGAACTTTGCACGCTGTTTTAACAGCTTGGACCAAATAGGTGCAGACTGCAAAAAACTCAAAAAAGTTTCACCCGCTGGTTTACTCAGGTTGTCTCCCATGCAAGTACTAACCACGACCAATTGAACTTTACTTCCATTATCGGTCAATCACCTTACCACTCATCTATCAGGGTCATTTAAAAATTATCGTAATTGGCGGCCATTCAATGTATGGAAATGTTTAAAAATTCTACATCCTTCGAGGTCCACTGCGATATTCAAACGGCCGATTATGACATATTAATTCACTTTCGCGAACTTTTAACAACTGGACACGATAATGTAACAGAATAGGTAACATTTCCATGTAAATCTGCCAACTTTGCACACACTTTTCACAACTTTGTAAGCACTTTATTAATCACTTTGCGCTTGGGTAGTGGTACAATGTGCCAACATAAATAGCTGTTTTAGACTTTTACATAATTTTGTTCTCAATTTAACTGTGGGGTTCTTTGTGTAATGACTTCGGGGTAACATACACGCAAATCCTCCACCTTTTCAATCGCTTTTAACTTTATTACGATGTATTTGTACATTTTACAGCCGGCTCATACGACAGTCTGCTAACATGGGAGGGTTCAAATGGATTTTAGTCATTGTTCATACTTTGTAACTGCATGGTTCGATATAACAACACCTTAGGTCAAATAAACAAACAAATCTAGCAACTTTGGAATTGCTTTGGAGAACTTTGCACGCTGTTTTAATAGCTTGGACGAAATATGTGCAGACTGCAGAAAACTCAAAAAAGTTTCAACCGCTGGTTTACTCAGGTTGTCTCCCATGCAAGTACTAACCACGACCAATTGAACTTTACTTCCATTATCGGTCAATCACCTTACCACTCATCTATCAGGGTCATTTAAAAATTATCGTAATTGGCGGCCATTCAATGTATGGAAATGTTTAAAAATTCTACATCCTTCGAGGGCCACTATGATATTCAAACGGCCTATTATGACATATTCATTCACTTTCGCGAACTTTTAACAACTGGACTCGATAATGTAACAAAATAGGTAACATTTCTATATAAATCTGCCAACTTTGCACAAGGTTTTCACAACTTTGTAAGCACTTTGTTAATCACTTTGCGCTTGGGTAGTGGTACAATGTGCCAACTTAAATAGCTGTTTTAGACTTTTACATAATTTTGTTCTCAATATAATTGCGGGGTTCTATATGAAATGAATTAGGGGGAATATACACGCAAATCCACCAACTTTTCTATCGTTTTTAACATTTTCAGTATGTGTTTGTTCATTTTACGGCCGGGTCATATGACAGTCAGCTAACGTGGGAGGTTTCAAATGGATTTCAGTCAATTTTCATACTTTATAACTGCATAGTTCGATATAACAACAACTTAGGTCAAATAAACAAACAAATCTAGCAACTTTGGAATCGCTTTGGAGAACTTTGCACGCTGTTTTAACAGCTTGGACCAAATAGGTGCAGACTGCAAAAAACTCAAAAAATTTTCACCCGCTGGGTTACTCAGGTTGTCTCCCATGCAAGTACTAACCACGACCAATTGAACTTTACTTCCATTATCGGTCAATCACCTTACCACTCATCTATCAGGGTCATTTAAAAATTATCGTAATTGGCGGCCATTCAATGTATGGAAATGTTTAAAAATTCTACATCCTTCGAGGGCCACTACGATATTCAAACGGCCTATTATGACATATTCATTCACTTTCGCGAACTTTTAACAACTGGACTCGATAATGTAACAAAATAGGTAACATTTCTATGTAAATCTGCCAACTTTGCACAAGGTTTTCACAACTTTGTAAGCACTTTGTTAATCACTTTGCGCTTGGGAAGTGGTACAATGTGCCAACTTAAATAGCTGTTTTAGACTTTTACATAATTTTGTTCTCAATATATTTGCGGGGTTCTATATGAAATGAATTAGGGGGAATATACACGCAAATCCACCAACTTTTCTATCGTTTTTAACATTTTCAGTATGTGTTTGTTCATTTTACGTCCGGGTCATATGACAGTCAGCTAACGTGGGAGGTTTCAAATGGATTTCAGTCATTTTTCATACTTTATAACTGCATAGTTCGATATAACAACAACTTAGGTCAAATAAACAAACAAATCTAGCAACTTTGGAATCGCTTTGGAGAACTTTGCACGCTGTTTTAACAGCTTGGACCAAATAGGTGCAGACTGCAAAAAACTCAAAAAAGTTTCACCCGCTGGTTTACTCAGGTTGTCTCCCATGCAAGTACTAACCACGACCAATTGAACTTTACTTCCATTATCGGTCAATCACCTTACCACTCATCTATCAGGGTCATTTAAAAATTATCGTAATTGGCGGCCATTCAATGTATGGAAATGTTTAAAAATTCTACATCCTTCGAGGTCCACTGCGATATTCAAACGGCCGATTATGACATATTAATTCACTTTCGCGAACTTTTAACAACTGGACACGATAATGTAACAGAATAGGTAACATTTCCATGTAAATCTGCCAACTTTGCACACACTTTTCACAACTTTGTAAGCACTTTATTAATCACTTTGCGCTTGGGTAGTGGTACAATGTGCCAACATAAATAGCTGTTTTAGACTTTTACATAATTTTGTTCTCAATTTAACTGTGGGGTTCTTTGTGTAATGACTTCGGGGTAACATACACGCAAATCCTCCACCTTTTCAATCGCTTTTAACTTTATTACGATGTATTTGTACATTTTACAGCCGGCTCATACGACAGTCTGCTAACATGGGAGGGTTCAAATGGATTTTAGTCATTGTTCATACTTTGTAACTGCATGGTTCGATATAACAACACCTTAGGTCAAATAAACAAACAAATCTAGCAACTTTGGAATTGCTTTGGAGAACTTTGCACGCTGTTTTAATAGCTTGGACCAAATATGTGCAGACTGCAGAAAACTCAAAAAAGTTTCAACCGCTGGTTTACTCAGGTTGTCTCCCATGCAAGTACTAACCACGCCCAATTGAACTTTACTTCCATTATCGGTCAATCACCTTACCACTCATCTATCAGGGTCATTTAAAAATTATCGTAATTGGCGGCCATTCAATGTATGGAAATGTTTAAAAATTCTACATCCTTCGAGGGCCACTATGATATTCAAACGGCCTATTATGACATATTCATTCACTTTCGCGAACTTTTAACAACTGGACTCGATAATGTAACAAAATAGGTAACATTTCTATATAAATCTGCCAACTTTGCACAAGGTTTTCACAACTTTGTAAGCACTTTGTTAATCACTTTGCGCTTGGGTAGTGGTACAATGTGCCAACTTAAATAGCTGTTTTAGACTTTTACATAATTTTGTTCTCAATATAATTGCGGGGTTCTATATGAAATGAATTAGGGGGAATATACACGCAAATCCACCAACTTTTCTATCGTTTTTAACATTTTCAGTATGTGTTTGTTCATTTTACGGCCGGGTCATATGACAGTCAGCTAACGTGGGAGGTTTCAAATGGATTTCAGTCAATTTTCATACTTTATAACTGCATAGTTCGATATAACAACAACTTAGGTCAAATAAACAAACAAATCTAGCAACTTTGGAATCGCTTTGGAGAACTTTGCACGCTGTTTTAACAGCTTGGACCAAATAGGTGCAGACTGCAAAAAACTCAAAAAATTTTCACCCGCTGGGTTACTCAGGTTGTCTCCCATGCAAGTACTAACCACGACCAATTGAACTTTACTTCCATTATCGGTCAATCACCTTACCACTCATCTATCAGGGTCATTTAAAAATTATCGTAATTGGCGGCCATTCAATGTATGGAAATGTTTAAAAATTCTACATCCTTCGAGGGCCACTACGATATTCAAACGGCCTATTATGACATATTCATTCACTTTCGCGAACTTTTAACAACTGGACTCGATAATGTAACAAAATAGGTAACATTTCTATGTAAATCTGCCAACTTTGCACAAGGTTTTCACAACTTTGTAAGCACTTTGTTAATCACTTTGCGCTTGGGAAGTGGTACAATGTGCCAACTTAAATAGCTGTTTTAGACTTTTACATAATTTTGTTCTCAATATATTTGCGGGGTTCTATATGAAATGAATTAGGGGGAATATACACGCAAATCCACCAACTTTTCTATCGTTTTTAACATTTTCAGTATGTGTTTGTTCATTTTACGTCCGGGTCATATGACAGTCAGCGAACGTGGGAGGTTTCAAATGGATTTCAGTCATTTTTCATACTTTATAACTGCATAGTTCGATATAACAACAACTTAGGTCAAATAAACAAACAAATCTAGCAACTTTGGAATCGCTTTGGAGAACTTTGCACGCTGTTTTAACAGCTTGGACCAAATAGGTGCAGACTGCAAAAAACTCAAAAAAGTTTCACCCGCTGGTTTACTCAGGTTGTCTCCCATGTAAGTACTAACCACGACCGATTGAACTTTACTTCCATTATCTGTCAATCACCTTACCACTCATCTATCAGGGTCATTTAAAAATTATTGTAATTGGCGGCCATTTATTGTATGGAAATGTTTAAAAATTCTACATCCTTCGAGGGCCACTGCGATATTCAAACGGCCGATTATGACATATTAATTCACTTTCGCGAACTTTTAACAACTGGACACGATAATGTAACAGAATAGGTAACATTTCCATGTAAATCTGCCAACATTGCACACACTTTTCACAACTTTGTAAGCACTTTGTTAATCACTTTGCGCTTGGGTAGTGGTACAATGTGCCAACATAAATAGCTGTTTTAGACTTTTACATAATTTTGTTCTCAATTTAACTGTGCGGTTCTATGTGAAATGACTTCGGGGTAATATACACGCAAATCCTCCACCTTTTCAATAGCTTTTAACTTTATTACGATGTATTTGTACATTTTACAGCCGGCTCATACGACAGTCTGCTAACATGGGAGGGTTCAAATGGATTTTAGTCATTGTTCATACTTTATAACTGCATGGTTCGATATAACAACACCTTGGGTCAAATAAACAAACAAATCTAGCAACTTTGGACTTGCTTTGGAGAACTTTGCACGCTGTTTTAATAGCTTGGACCAAATATGTGCAGACTGCAGAAAACTCAAAACAGTTTCAACCGCTGGTTTACTCAGGTTGTCTCCCATGCAAGTACTAACCACGACCAATTGAACTTTACTTCCATTATCGGTCAATCACCTTACCACTCATCTATCAGGGTCATTTGAAAATTATCGTAATTGGCGGCCATTCAATGTATGGAAATGTTTAAAAATTCTACATCCTTCGAGGGCCACTATGATATTCAAACGGCCTATTATGACATATTCATTCACTTTCGCGAACTTTTAACAACTGGACTCGATAATGTAACAAAATAGGTAACATTTCTATGTAAATCTGCCAACTTTGCACAAGGTTTTCACAACTTTGTAAGCACTTTGTTAATCACTTTGCGCTTGGGTAGTGGTACAATGTGCCAACTTAAATAGCTGTTTTAGACTTTTACATAATTTTGTTCTCAATATAATTGCGGGGTTCTATATGAAATGAATTAGGGGGAATATACACGCAAATCCACCAACTTTTCTATCGTTTTTAACATTTTCAGTATGTGTTTGTTCATTTTACGGCCGGGTCATATGACAGTCAGCTAACGTGGGAGGTTTCAAATGGATTTCAGTCAATTTTCATACTTTATAACTGCATAGTTCGATATAACAACAACTTAGGTCAAATAAACAAACAAATCTAGCAACTTTGGAATCGCTTTGGAGAACTTTGCACGCTGTTTTAACAGCTTGGACCAAATAGGTGCAGACTGCAAAAAACTCAAAAAAGTTTCACCCGCTGGTTTACTCAGGTTGTCTCCCATGCAAGTACTAACCACGACCAATTGAACTTTACTTCCATTATCGGTCAATCACCTTACCACTCATCTATCAGGGTCATTTAAAAATTATCGTAATTGGCGGCCATTCAATGTATGGAAATGTTTAAAAATTCTACATCCTTCGAGGTCCACTGCGATATTCAAACGGCCGATTATGACATATTAATTCACTTTCGCGAACTTTTAACAACTGGACACGATAATGTAACAGAATAGGTAACATTTCCATGTAAATCTGCCAACTTTGCACACACTTTTCACAACTTTGTAAGCACTTTATTAATCACTTTGCGCTTGGGTAGTGGTACAATGTGCCAACATAAATAGCTGTTTTAGACTTTTACATAATTTTGTTCTCAATTTAACTGTGGGGTTCTTTGTGTAATGACTTCGGGGTAACATACACGCAAATCCTCCACCTTTTCAATCGCTTTTAACTTTATTACGATGTATTTGTACATTTTACAGCCGGCTCATACGACAGTCTGCTAACATGGGAGGGTTCAAATGGATTTTAGTCATTGTTCATACTTTATAACTGCATGGTTCGATATAACAACACCTTAGGTCAAATAAACAAACAAATCTAGCAACTTTGGAATTGCTTTGGAGAACTTTGTACGCTGTTTTAATAGCTTGGACCAAATATGTGCAGACTGCAGAAAACTCAAAAAAGTTTCAACCGCTGGTTTACTCAGGTTGTCTCCCATGCAAGTACTAACCACGACGAATTGAACTTTACTTCCATTATCGGTCAATCACCTTACCACTCATCTATCAGGGTCATTTAAAAATTATCGTAATTGGCGGCCATTCAATGTATGGAAATGTTTAAAAATTCTACATCCTTCGAGGGCCACTATGATATTCAAACGGCCTATTATGACATATTCATTCACTTTCGCGAACTTTTAACAACTGGACTCGATAATGTAACAAAATAGGTAACATTTCTATGTAAATCTGCCAACTTTGCACAAGGTTTTCACAACTTTGTAAGCACTTTGTTAATCACTTTGCGCTTGGGTAGTGGTACAATGTGCCAACTTAAATAGCTGTTTTAGACTTTTACATAATTTTGTTCTCAATATAATTGCGGGGTTCTATATGAAATGAATTAGGGGGAATATACACGCAAATCCACCAACTTTTCTATCGTTTTTAACATTTTCAGTATGTGTTTGTTCATTTTACGGCCGGGTCATATGACAGTCAGCTAACGTGGGAGGTTTCAAATGGATTTCAGTCAATTTTCATACTTTATAACTGCATAGTTCGATATAACAACAACTTAGGTCAAATAAACAAACAAATCTAGCAACTTTGGAATCGCTTTGGAGAACTTTGCACGCTGTTTTAACAGCTTGGACCAAATAGGTGCAGACTGCAAAAAACTCAAAAAATTTTCACCCGCTGGGTTACTCAGGTTGTCTCCCATGCAAGTACTAACCACGACCAATTGAACTTTACTTCCATTATCGGTCAATCACCTTACCACTCATCTATCAGGGTCATTTAAAAATTATCGTAATTGGCGGCCATTCAATGTATGGAAATGTTTAAAAATTCTACATCCTTCGAGGGCCACTACGATATTCAAACGGCCTATTATGACATATTCATTCACTTTCGCGAACTTTTAACAACTGGACTCGATAATGTAACAAAATAGGTAACATTTCTATGTAAATCTGCCAACTTTGCACAAGGTTTTCACAACTTTGTAAGCACTTTGTTAATCACTTTGCGCTTGGGAAGTGGTACAATGTGCCAACTTAAATAGCTGTTTTAGACTTTTACATAATTTTGTTCTCAATATATTTGCGGGGTTCTATATGAAATGAATTAGGGGGAATATACACGCAAATCCACCAACTTTTCTATCGTTTTTAACATTTTCAGTATGTGTTTGTTCATTTTACGTCCGGGTCATATGACAGTCAGCTAACGTGGGAGGTTTCAAATGGATTTCAGTCAATTTTCATACTTTATAACTGCATAGTTCGATATAACAACAACTTAGGTCAAATAAACAAACAAATCTAGCAACTTTGGAATCGCTTTGGAGAACTTTGCACGCTGTTTTAACAGCTTGGACCAAATAGGTGCAGACTGCAAAAAACTCAAAAAAGTTTCACCCGCTGGTTTACTCAGGTTGTCTCCCATGCAAGTACTAACCACGACCAATTGAACTTTACTTCCATTATCGGTCAATCACCTTACCACTCATCTATCAGGGTCATTTAAAAATTATCGTAATTGGCGGCCATTCAATGTATGGAAATGTTTAAAAATTCTACATCCTTCGAGGTCCACTGCGATATTCAAACGGCCGATTATGACATATTAATTCACTTTCGCGAACTTTTAACAACTGGACACGATAATGTAACAGAATAGGTAACATTTCCATGTAAATCTGCCAACTTTGCACACACTTTTCACAACTTTGTAAGCACTTTATTAATCACTTTGCGCTTGGGTAGTGGTACAATGTGCCAACATAAATAGCTGTTTTAGACTTTTACATAATTTTGTTCTCAATTTAACTGTGGGGTTCTTTGTGTAATGACTTCGGGGTAACATACACGCAAATCCTCCACCTTTTCAATCGCTTTTAACTTTATTACGATGTATTTGTACATTTTACAGCCGGCTCATACGACAGTCTGCTAACATGGGAGGGTTCAAATGGATTTTAGTCATTGTTCATACTTTATAACTGCATGGTTCGATATAACAACACCTTAGGTCAAATAAACAAACAAATCTAGCAACTTTGGAATTGCTTTGGAGAACTTTGCACGCTGTTTTAATAGCTTGGACCAAATATGTGCAGACTGCAGAAAACTCAAAAAAGTTTCAACCGCTGGTTTACTCAGGTTGTCTCCCATGCAAGTACTAACCACGACCAATTGAACTTTACTTCCATTATCGGTCAATCACCTTACCACTCATCTATCAGGGTCATTTAAAAATTATCGTAATTGGCGGCCATTCAATGTATGGAAATGTTTAAAAATTCTACATCCTTCGAGGGCCACTATGATATTCAAACGGCCTATTATGACATATTCATTCACTTTCGCGAACTTTTAACAACTGGACTCGATAATGTAACAAAATAGGTAACATTTCTATGTAAATCTGCCAACTTTGCACAAGGTTTTCACAACTTTGTAAGCACTTTGTTAATCACTTTGCGCTTGGGTAGTGGTACAATGTGCCAACTTAAATAGCTGTTTTAGACTTTTACATAATTTTGTTCTCAATATAATTGCGGGGTTCTATATGAAATGAATTAGGGGGAATATACACGCAAATCCACCAACTTTTCTATCGTTTTTAACATTTTCAGTATGTGTTTGTTCATTTTACGGCCGGGTCATATGACAGTCAGCTAACGTGGGAGGTTTCAAATGGATTTCAGTCAATTTTCATACTTTATAACTGCATAGTTCGATATAACAACAACTTAGGTCAAATAAACAAACAAATCTAGCAACTTTGGAATCGCTTTGGAGAACTTTGCACGCTGTTTTAACAGCTTGGACCAAATAGGTGCAGACTGCAAAAAACTCAAAAAATTTTCACCCGCTGGGTTACTCAGGTTGTCTCCCATGCAAGTACTAACCACGACCAATTGAACTTTACTTCCATTATCGGTCAATCACCTTACCACTCATCTATCAGGGTCATTTAAAAATTATCGTAATTGGCGGCCATTCAATGTATGGAAATGTTTAAAAATTCTACATCCTTCGAGGGCCACTACGATATTCAAACGGCCTATTATGACATATTCATTCACTTTCGCGAACTTTTAACAACTGGACTCGATAATGTAACAAAATAGGTAACATTTCTATGTAAATCTGCCAACTTTGCACAAGGTTTTCACAACTTTGTAAGCACTTTGTTAATCACTTTGCGCTTGGGAAGTGGTACAATGTGCCAACTTAAATACTGTAAAGGGGGTAATTATTCACTGGGTTTTAATTTAGCTTATTTCGCTGACTGGAAAAATGCGCTAAATTAAAACCCAGTGAATATGTAAAATTTAGCATAGAACACATTATCTAAATGACAAAACCATGAATTTAAAACCCACTGAATATGCCCGAAATGGTAAATCAGTGAAATTTAAACCCAGTGAAAATTAGTCATTTTACAGTAGCTGTTTTAGACTTTTACATAATTTTGTTCTCAATATATTTGCGGGGTTCTATATGAAATGAATTAGGGGGAATATACACGCAAATCCACCAACTTTTCTATCGTTTTTAACATTTTCAGTATGTGTTTGTTCATTTTACGTCCGGGTCATATGACAGTCAGCTAACGTGGGAGGTTTCAAATGGATTTCAGTCAATTTTCATACTTTATAACTGCATAGTTCGATATAACAACAACTTAGGTCAAATAAACAAACAAATCTAGCAACTTTGGAATCGCTTTGGAGAACTTTGCACGCTGTTTTAACAGCTTGGACCAAATAGGTGCAGACTGCAAAAAACTCAAAAAAGTTTCACCCGCTGGTTTACTCAGGTTGTCTCCCATGCAAGTACTAACCACGACCAATTGAACTTTACTTCCATTATCGGTCAATCACCTTACCACTCATCTATCAGGGTCATTTAAAAATTATCGTAATTGGCGGCCATTCAATGTATGGAAATGTTTAAAAATTCTACATCCTTCGAGGTCCACTGCGATATTCAAACGGCCGATTATGACATATTAATTCACTTTCGCGAACTTTTAACAACTGGACACGATAATGTAACAGAATAGGTAACATTTCCATGTAAATCTGCCAACTTTGCACACACTTTTCACAACTTTGTAAGCACTTTATTAATCACTTTGCGCTTGGGTAGTGGTACAATGTGCCAACATAAATAGCTGTTTTAGACTTTTACATAATTTTGTTCTCAATTTAACTGTGGGGTTCTTTGTGTAATGACTTCGGGGTAACATACACGCAAATCCTCCACCTTTTCAATCGCTTTTAACTTTATTACGATGTATTTGTACATTTTACAGCCGGCTCATACGACAGTCTGCTAACATGGGAGGGTTCAAATGGATTTTAGTCATTGTTCATACTTTATAACTGCATGGTTCGATATAACAACACCTTAGGTCAAATAAACAAACAAATCTAGCAACTTTGGAATTGCTTTGGAGAACTTTGCACGCTGTTTTAATAGCTTGGACCAAATATGTGCAGACTGCAGAAAACTCAAAAAAGTTTCAACCGCTGGTTTACTCAGGTTGTCTCCCATGCAAGTACTAACCACGACCAATTGAACTTTACTTCCATTATCGGTCAATCACCTTACCACTCATCTATCAGGGTCATTTAAAAATTATCGTAATTGGCGGCCATTCAATGTATGGAAATGTTTAAAAATTCTACATCCTTCGAGGGCCACTATGATATTCAAACGGCCTATTATGACATATTCATTCACTTTCGCGAACTTTTAACAACTGGACTCGATAATGTAACAAAATAGGTAACATTTCTATGTAAATCTGCCAACTTTGCACAAGGTTTTCACAACTTTGTAAGCACTTTGTTAATCACTTTGCGCTTGGGTAGTGGTACAATGTGCCAACTTAAATAGCTGTTTTAGACTTTTACATAATTTTGTTCTCAATATAATTGCGGGGTTCTATATGAAATGAATTAGGGGGAATATACACGCAAATCCACCAACTTTTCTATCGTTTTTAACATTTTCAGTATGTGTTTGTTCATTTTACGGCCGGGTCATATGACAGTCAGCTAACGTGGGAGGTTTCAAATGGATTTCAGTCAATTTTCATACTTTATAACTGCATAGTTCGATATAACAACAACTTAGGTCAAATAAACAAACAAATCTAGCAACTTTGGAATCGCTTTGGAGAACTTTGCACGCTGTTTTAACAGCTTGGACCAAATAGGTGCAGACTGCAAAAAACTCAAAAAATTTTCACCCGCTGGGTTACTCAGGTTGTCTCCCATGCAAGTACTAACCACGACCAATTGAACTTTACTTCCATTATCGGTCAATCACCTTACCACTCATCTATCAGGGTCATTTAAAAATTATCGTAATTGGCGGCCATTCAATGTATGGAAATGTTTAAAAATTCTACATCCTTCGAGGGCCACTACGATATTCAAACGGCCTATTATGACATATTCATTCACTTTCGCGAACTTTTAACAACTGGACTCGATAATGTAACAAAATAGGTAACATTTCTATGTAAATCTGCCAACTTTGCACAAGGTTTTCACAACTTTGTAAGCACTTTGTTAATCACTTTGTGCTTGGGAAGTGGTACAATGTGCCAACTTAAATAGCTGTTTTAGACTTTTACATAATTTTGTTCTCAATATATTTGCGGGGTTCTATATGAAATGAATTAGGGGGAATATACACGCAAATCCACCAACTTTTCTATCGTTTTTAACATTTTCAGTATGTGTTTGTTCATTTTACGTCCGGGTCATATGACAGTCAGCTAACGTGGGAGGTTTCAAATGGATTTCAGTCATTTTTCATACTTTATAACTGCATAGTTCGATATAACAACAACTTAGGTCAAATAAACAAACAAATCTAGCAACTTTGGAATCGCTTTGGAGAACTTTGCACGCTGTTTTAACAGCTTGGACCAAATAGGTGCAGACTGCAAAAAACTCAAAAAAGTTTCACCCGCTGGTTTACTCAGGTTGTCTCCCATGTAAGTACTAACCACGACCGATTGAACTTTACTTCCATTATCTGTCAATCACCTTACCACTCATCTATCAGGGTCATTTAAAAATTATTGTAATTGGCGGCCATTTATTGTATGGAAATGTTTAAAAATTCTACATCCTTCGAGGGCCACTGCGATATTCAAACGGCCGATTATGACATATTAATTCACTTTCGCGAACTTTTAACAACTGGACACGATAATGTAACAGAATAGGTAACATTTCCATGTAAATCTGCCAACATTGCACACACTTTTCACAACTTTGTGAGCACTTTGTTAATCACTTTGCGCTTGGGTAGTGGTACAATGTGCCAACATAAATAGCTGTTTTAGACTTTTACATAATTTTGTTCTCAATTTAACTGTGGGGTTCTATGTGAAATGACTTCGGGGTAATATGCACGCAAATCCTCCACCTTTTAAATCGCTTTTAACTTTATTACGATGTATTTGTACATTTTACAGCCGGCTCATACGACAGTCTGCTAACATGGGAGGGTTCAAATGGATTTTAGTCATTGTTCATACTTTATAACTGCATGGTTCGATATAACAACACCTTGGGTCAAATAAACAAACAAATCTAGCAACTTTGGACTTGCTTTGGAGAACTTTGCACGCTGTTTTAATAGCTTGGACCAAATATGTGCAGACTGCAGTAAACTCAAAACAGTTTCAACCGCTGGTTTACTCAGGTTGTCTCCCATGCAAGTACTAACCACGACCAATTGAACTTTACTTCCATTATCGGTCAATCACCTTACCACTCATCTATCAGGGTCATTTAAAAATTATCGTAATTGGCGGCCATTCAATGTATGGAAATGTTTAAAAATTCTACATCCTTCGAGGGCCACTATGATATTCAAACGGCCTATTATGACATATTCATTCACTTTCGCGAACTTTTAACAACTGGACTCGATAATGTAACAAAATAGGTAACATTTCTATGTAAATCTGCCAACTTTGCACAAGGTTTTCACAACTTTGTAAGCACTTTGTTAATCACTTTGCGCTTGGGTAGTGGTACAATGTGCCAACTTAAATAGCTGTTTTAGACTTTTACATAATTTTGTTCTCAATATAATTGCGGGGTTCTATATGAAATGAATTAGGGGGAATATACACGCAAATCCACCAACTTTTCTATCGTTTTTAACATTTTCAGTATGTGTTTGTTCATTTTACGGCCGGGTCATATGACAGTCAGCTAACGTGGGAGGTTTCAAATGGATTTCAGTCAATTTTCATACTTTATAACTGCATAGTTCGATATAACAACAACTTAGGTCAAATAAACAAACAAATCTAGCAACTTTGGAATCGCTTTGGAGAACTTTGCACGCTGTTTTAACAGCTTGGACCAAATAGGTGCAGACTGCAAAAAACTCAAAAAAGTTTCACCCGCTGGTTTACTTAGGTTGTCTCCCATGCAAGTACTAACCACGACCAATTGAACTTTACTTCCATTATCGGTCAATCACCTTACCACTCATCTATCAGGGTCATTTAAAAATTATCGTAATTGGCGGCCATTCAATGTATGGAAATGTTTAAAAATTCTACATCCTTCGAGGGCCACTACGATATTCAAACGGCCTATTATGACATATTCATTCACTTTCGCGAACTTTTAACAACTGGACTCGATCATGTAACAAAATAGGTAACATTTCTATGTAAATCTGCCAACTTTGCACAAGGTTTTCACAACTTTGTAAGCACTTTGTTAATCACTTTGCGCTTGGGTAGTGGTACAATGTGCCAACTTAAATAGCTGTTTTAGACTTTTACATAATTTTGTTCTCAATATAATTGCGGGATTCTATATGAAATGAATTAGGGGGAATATACACGCAAATCCACCAACTTTTCTATCGTTTTTAACATTTTCAGTATGTGTTTGTTCATTTTACGGCCGGGTCATATGACAGTCAGCTAACGTGGGAGGTTTCAAATGGATTTCAGTCATTTTTCATACTTTATAACTGCATAGTTCGATATAACAACAACTTAGGTCAAATAAACAAACAAATCTAGCAACTTTGGAATCGCTTTGGAGAACTTTGCACGCTGTTTTAACAGCTTGGACCAAATAGGTGCAGACTGCAAAAAACTCAAAAAAGTTTCACCCGCTGGTTTACTCAGGTTGTCTCCCATGTAAGTACTAACCACGACCGATTGAACTTTACTTCCATTATCTGTCAATCACCTTACCACTCATCTATAAGGGTCATTTAAAAATTATCGTTATTGGCGCCCATTTATTGTATGGAAATGTTTAAAAATTCTACATCCTTCGAGGGCCACTGCGATATTCAAACGGCCGATTATGACATATTAATTCACTTTCGCGAACTTTTAACAACTGGACACGATAATGTAACAGAATAGGTAACATTTCCATGTAAATCTGCCAACTTTGCACACACTTTTCACTTTGTTAATCACTTTGCGCTTGGGTAGTGGTACAATGTGCCAACATAAATAGCTGTTTTAGACTTTTACATAATTTTGTTCTCAATTTAACTGTGGGGTTCTTTGTGTAATGACTTCGGGGTAATATACACGCAAATCCTCCACCTTTTCAATCGCTTTTAACTTTATTACGATGTATTTGTACATTTTACAGTCGGCTCATACGACAGTCTGCTAACATGGGAGGGTTCAAATGGATTTTAGTCATTGTTCATACTTTATAACTGCATGGTTCGATATAACAACACCTTAGGTCAAATAAACAAACAAATCTAGCAACTTTGGAATTGCTTTGGAGAACTTTGCACGCTGTTTTAATAGCTTGGACCAAATATGTGCAGACTGCAGAAAACTCAAAAAAGTTTCACCCGCTGGTTTACTCAGATTGTCTCCCATGCAAGTACTAACCACGACCAATTGAACTTTACTTCCATTATCGGTCAATCACCTTACCACTCATCTATCAGGGTCATTTAAAAATTATCGTAATTGGCGGCCATTCAATGTATGGAAATGTTTAAAAATTCTACATCCTTCGAGGGCCACTATGATATTCAAACGGCCTATTATGACATATTCATTCACTTTCGCGAACTTTTAACAACTGGACTCGATAATGTAACAAAATAGGTAACATTTCTATGTAAATCTGCCAACTTTGCACAAGGTTTTCACAACTTTGTAAGCACTTTGTTAATCACTTTGCGCTTGGGTAGTGGTACAATGTGCCAACTTAAATAGCTGTTTTAGACTTTTACATAATTTTGTTCTCAATATAATTGCGGGGTTCTATATGAAATGAATTAGGGGGAATATACACGCAAATCCACCAACTTTTCTATCGTTTTTAACATTTTCAGTATGTGTTTGTTCATTTTACGGCCGGGTCATATGACAGTCAGCTAACGTGGGAGGTTTCAAATGGATTTCAGTCAATTTTCATACTTTATAACTGCATAGTTCGATATAACAACAACTTAGGTCAAATAAACAAACAAATCTAGCAACTTTGGAATCGCTTTGGAGAACTTTGCACGCTGTTTTAACAGCTTGGACCAAATAGGTGCAGACTGCAAAAAACTCAAAAATGTTTCACCCGCTGGTTTACTCAGGTTGTCTCCCATGCAAGTACTAACCACGACCAATTGAACTTTACTTCCATTATCGGTCAATCACCTTACCACTCATCTATCAGGGTCATTTATAAATTATCGTAATTGGCGGCCATTCAATGTATGGAAATGTTTAAAAATTCTACATCCTTCGAGGGCCACTACGATATTCAAACGGCCTATTATGACATATTCATTCACTTTCGCGAACTTTTAACAACTGGACTCGATAATGTAACAAAATAGGTAACATTTCTATGTAAATCTGCCAACTTTGCACAAGGTTTTCACAACTTTGTAAGCACTTTGTTAATCACTTTGCGCTTGGTTAGTGGTACAATGTGCCAACTTAAATAGCTGTTTTAGACTTTTACATAATTTTGTTCTCAATATAATTGCGGGGTTCTATATGAAATGAATTAGGGGGAATATACACGCAAATCCACCAACTTTTCTATCGTTTTTAACATTTTCAGTATGTGTTTGTTCATTTTACGGCCGGGTCATATGACAGTCAGCTAACGTGGGAGGTTTCAAATGGATTTCAGTCATTTTTCATACTTTATAACTGCATAGTTCGATATAACAACAACTTAGGTCAAATAAACAAACAAATCTAGCAACTTTGGAATCGCTTTGGAGAACTTTGCACGCTGTTTTAACAGCTTGGACCAAATAGGTGCAGACTGCAAAAAACTCAAAAACGTTTCACCCGCTGGTTTACTCAGGTTGTCTCCCATGTAAGTACTAACCACGACCGATTGAACTTTACTTCCATTATCTGTCAATCACCTGACCACTCATCTATCAGGGTCATTTAAAAATTATTGTAATTGGCGGCCATTTATTGTATGGAAATGTTTAAAATTTCTACATCCTTCGAGGGCCACTGCGATATTCAAACGGCCGATTATGACATATTAATTCACTTTCGCGAACTTTTAACAACCGGACACGATAATGTAACAGAATAGGTAACATTTCCATGTAAATCTGCCAACTTTGCACACACTTTTCACAACTTTGTGAGCACTTTGTTAAACACTTTTCGCTTGGGTAGTGGTACAATGTGCCAACATAAATAGCTGTTTTAGACTTTTACATAATTTTGTTCTCAATTTAACTGTGGGGTTCTATGTGAAATGACTTCGGGGTAATATACACGCAAATCCTCCACCTTTTCAATCGCTTTTAACTTTATTACGATGTATTTGTACATTTTACAGCCGGCTCATACGACAGTCTGCTAACATGGGAGGGTTCAAACGGATTTTAGTCATTGTTCATACTTTATAACTGCATGGTTCGATATAACAACACCTTAGATCAAATAAACAAACAAATCTAGCAACTTTGAAATCGCTTTGGAGAACTTTGCACGCTGTTTTAATAGCTTGGACCAAATATGTGCAGACTGCAAAAAACTCAAAAAAGTTTCACCCGCTGGTTTACTCAGGTTGTCTCCCATGCAAGTACTAACCACGACCGATTGAACTTTACTTCCATTATCTGTCAATCACCTGACCACTCATCTATCAGGGTCATTTAAAAATTATTGTAATTGGCGGCCATTTATTGTATGAAAATGTTTAAAAATTCTACATCCTTCGAGGGCCACTGCGATATTCAAACGGCCGATTATGACATATTAATTCACTTTCGCGAACTTTTAACAACCGGACACGATAATGTAACAGAATAGGTAACATTTCCATGTAAATCTGCCAACTTTGCACACACTTTTCACAACTTTGTAAGCACTTTGTTAAACACTTTTCGCTTGGGTAGTGGTACAATGTGCCAACATAAATAGCTGTTTTAGACTTTTACATAATTTTGTTATAAATTTAACTGCGGGGTTCTATATGAAATGCCTTAGGGAGAATATACACGCAAATCCACCAACTTTTCAATCGCTTTTAACATTTTTAGTATGTGTTTGTTCATTTTACGTCCGGCTCATATGACAGTCTGCTAACATGGGACGTTTCAACTGGATTTTAGTCATTTTTAATACTTTATAACTGCATAGTTCGATATAACAACAACTTAGGTCAAATAAACAAACAAATCTAGCAAGTTTGGAATCGTTTTGGAGAACTTTGCACGATGTTTTAACAGCTTGGACCAAATAAGTGCAGACTGCAAAAAACTCAAAAAAGTTTCACCCGCTGGTTTACTCAGGTTGTCTTCCATGCAAGTACTAACCACGACCGATTGAAATTTACTTCCATTATCGGTCAATCACCTGACCACTCATCTATCAGGGTCATTTAAAAATTATCGTAATTGGCGGCCATTCAATGTATGGAAATGTTTAAAAATTCTACATCCTTCGAGGGCCACTACGATATTCAAACGGCCTATTATGACATATTCATTCACTTTCGCGAACTTTTAACAACTGGACTCGATAATGTAACAAAATAGGTAACATTTCTATGTAAATCTGCCAACTTTGCACAAGGTTTTCACAACTTTGTAAGCACTTTGTTAATCACTTTGCGCTTGGGTAGTGGTACAATGTGCCAAAATAAATAGCTGTTTTTAAAGTTTTACATAATTTTGTTCTCAATTTAACTGCGGGGTTCTATATGAAATGACTTAGAGAAAATATACACGCAAATCCACCAACTTTTCAATCGCTTTTAACATTTTTAGTATGTGTTTGTTCATTTTACGTCCGGCTCATATGACAGTCTGCTAACATGGGACGTTTCAACTGAATTTATTCATTTTTAATACTTTATAACTGCATGGTTCGATATAACATCAACTTAAGTCAAATAAGCAAACAAATCTAGCAACTTTAGAATCGCTTTGGAGAACTTTGCATGCTGTTTTAAAAGCTTGGACCAAATAGGTGAAGACTGCAAAAACTCAAAAAAGTGTCACCCGCTGGTTTTCTCAGGTTGTCTACCATGCAAGTACTAACCACGACCTATTGAACTTTGCTTCTATTATCAGTCGATCACCTGAACACTCATTTATCAGGGTCACTTAAAAATTATCGTAATTGGCGGCCATTTAATGTATGAAAATGTTTAAAAATTCTACATCCTTTGAGGGCCACTGCGATATTCAAACGGCCTATTATGACATATTCATTCACTTTCGCGAACATTTAACAACTGGACTCGTTAATGTAACAGAATAGGTAACATTTCTATGTAAATCTGCCAACTTTGCACAAGCTATTCACAACTTTGTAAGCACTTTGTTAATCACTTTGCGCTTTAGTAGTGGTACAATGTGCCAATATAAATAGCTGCTTTAGACTTTTACATAATTTTGTTTTAAATTTAACTGCGGGGTTCTATATGAAATGACTTAGAGGGAATATACACGCAAATCCACCAACTTTTCAATCGCTTTTAATATTTTTAGTATGTGTTTGTTCTTTTTGCGGCCGGCTCATATGACAGTCTGCTAACATGGGAGGTTTCAACTGGATTTTAGTCATTTTTAATACTTTATAACTGCATAGTTCGATATAACAACAACTTAGGTCAAATAAACAAACAAATCTAGCAAGTTTGGAATCGTTTTGGAGAACTTTGCACGATGTTTTAACAGCTTGGACCAAATAAGTGCAGACTGCAAAAAACTCAAAAAAGTTTCACCCGCTGGTTTACTCAGGTTGTCTTCCATGCAAGTACTAACCACGACCGATTGAAATTTACTTCCATTATCGGTCAATCACCTGACCACTCATCTATCAGGGTCATTTAAAAATTATCGTAATTGGCGGCCATTCAATGTATGGAAATGTTTAAAAATTCTACATCCTTCGAGGGCCACTACGATATTCAAACGGCCTATTATGACATATTCATTCACTTTCGCGAACTTTTAACAACTGGACTCGATAATGTAACAAAATAGGTAACATTTCTATGTAAATCTGCCAACTTTGCACAAGGTTTTCACAACTTTGTAAGCACTTTGTTAATCACTTTGCGCTTGGGTAGTGGTACAATGTGCCAAAATAAATAGCTGTTTTTAAAGTTTTACATAATTTTGTTCTCAATTTAACTGCGGGGTTCTATATGAAATGACTTAGAGAAAATATACACGCAAATCCACCAACTTTTCAATCGCTTTTAACATTTTTAGTATGTGTTTGTTCATTTTACGTCCGGCTCATATGACAGTCTGCTAACATGGGACGTTTCAACTGAATTTATTCATTTTTAATACTTTATAACTGCATGGTTCGATATAACATCAACTTAAGTCAAATAAGCAAACAAATCTAGCAACTTTAGAATCGCTTTGGAGAACTTTGCATGCTGTTTTAAAAGCTTGGACCAAATAGGTGAAGACTGCAAAAACTCAAAAAAGTGTCACCCGCTGGTTTTCTCAGGTTGTCTACCATGCAAGTACTAACCACGACCTATTGAACTTTGCTTCTATTATCAGTCCATCACCTGAACACTCATTTATCAGGGTCACTTAAAAATTATCGTAATTGGCGGCCATTTAATGTATGAAAATGTTTAAAAATTCTACATCCTTTGAGGGCCACTGCGATATTCAAACGGCCTATTATGACATATTCATTCACTTTCGCGAACATTTAACAACTGGACTCGTTAATGTAACAGAATAGGTAACATTTCTATGTAAATCTGCCAACTTTGCACAAGCTATTCACAACTTTGTAAGCACTTTGTTAATCACTTTGCGCTTTAGTAGTGGTACAATGTGCCAATATAAATAGCTGCTTTAGACTTTTACATAATTTTGTTTTAAATTTAACTGCGGGGTTCTATATGAAATGACTTAGAGGGAATATACACGCAAATCCACCAACTTTTCAATCGCTTTTAATATTTTTAGTATGTGTTTGTTCTTTTTGCGGCCGGCTCATATGACAGTCTGCTAACATGGGAGGTTTCAAATGGATTTTAGTCCTTTTTCATACTTCATAACTACATGGTTCGATATAACAACAACTTATGTCAAATAAACAAATAGCAACTTTGGAATCGCTTTGGAGAACTTTGCACGCTGTTTTAACAGCTTGGACCAAATAGGTGCTGACTGCAAAAAACTCAAAAAAAAGTGTCACCCGCTGGTTTTCTCAGGTTGTCTCCCATGCAAGTACTAACCTCGACCGATTGAACTTTACTTCCATTATCGGTCAATCACCTGACCACTCATCTATCAGGGTCATTTAAAAGTTATCGTAATTAGCGGCCATTTAATGTATGGAAATGTTTAAAAATTCTACATCCTTCGAGGGCCACTACGATATTCAAACGGCCTTTTATGACATATTCATTCACTTTCACGAACTTTTAATAACTGGACTCGATAATGTAACAGAATAGGTAACATTTCCATGTAAATCTGCCAACTTTGCACATGCTTTTCACAACTTTGTAAGCACTTTGTTAATCACTTTGCACTTGGGTAGTGGTACAATGTGCCAACATAAATAGCTGTTTCGACTTTTTCATAATTTTGTTCTAAATTTAACTGCAGGGTTCTATATAAAATGACTTAGGGAGAATATACATGCAAATCCACCAACTTTCCAATCGCTTTTAATATTTTTAGTATGTGTTTGTTCATTTTACGGCCGGCTCATATGACAGTCTGCTAACATGGGAGGTTTCAAATCGAGTTTAGTCATTTTTCATACTTATAACTGCATGGTTCGATATAACAACAACTTATATCAAATAAACAAACAAATCTAGCAAGTTTGGAATCGCTTTGGAGAACTTTGCACGCTGTTTTAACAGCATAGACCAAATAGGTGAGGACTGCAAAAATTCAAAACAGTGTCACCCGCTGGTTTTCTCAGGTTGTCTCCCATAAGCCTTTTTGAGGAATGGCTGTTTTACACATCGTCAACAGAGGGCTCCCTTCAAGTTGGGTACTGAAATCAGATGGCGGCAACCTAATCACAGGGTGGAACACCGAGTCGGTAAAAACTAAGGGAGATTTGCACCCTTGCCAGCAGGTATGTTGCTTTAAATTACAATTAGTATAATATATATTTAAAATGTTAAAAGTAGAGCTATGCTTTGCTAATTGAAGGTCTTTTTCATGGTGAATTTCAGAAGAAAAGTCATGTACTTTGCATTGCCAATTGGATAAGCTTACTGCAATGCACTGCCACTGCAGTTGCAATACACATGATACCAGTGGCGGATCTGATTCCACACGGACAATTTATTGAACCATTGAAACACAACTGTGCATTTTAAAAAATGGGGAAAAAGAAATAAATAGCAGAACTGTAGAGACACCCATTGCTTAGGCTGTGGTTGAATTTCACTTAGCTTAAGGCCTGTGTAGACTCATTGAGCCCAATATTTGCAAAATGTATATTTTTTAAAGTTACATAACCTTAGAATGTTGTCTACCAATCCAGCTCAAGCTTGATCCAGAGACTATTGTTTACGATAATTCAACATTGTGTATCGCGATTTACAAATGACAAAATGGGGTGAATTAAGCATCAATTTCAAAAGGAATTTCAAACGTGTTTTTGAAACGTTTTGTTTTTTTCAATTTCAAACGTGTTTTTTTTAACCAAAATGCAAAATAATTAAATATGCTGACGCGGCCGATGAACAGGAAACTCGGAATTAATTGTAATAGGCTTTGTAGACCAAAGTCAAAGATGATGAGGGTTATACACAGATGTTGACCACTTTTTGTCCCTACAGAATTATCTGGGCAACTGCTTTGGTAGTTGTTGTTTTCTGTGAAATAACTGTAAATTGTTCATTGTGGGTTTGCACTACCAATTTAGACCCAAAATGTAAAATGTTCACCCAACCTTTCCTGCAGGATCTGTGAATATCCCTTTAAGTCACTGGGACTAGTACATGTATATAGTACATGTACATTATAGGTACATCATACATGTATACATGTAGTATATTTTATTTTTAGCCTTTGATTAAATTGACAACAGTGTTAATATTGGTTTTGTATTTTCATTTTTCAGGAACAGCTAGTATGGTGCACAATTGCTGCGTTCCAGAATGTCCAAAAGCCGGTTACAGAATACAGGATGGCCGAAAAGTTAGCTTCCACAAGATACCATCACAGAAACAGATACGTTTAAAATGGATTCATGCTAAAAAACGCGACCCAGGCAAACATTTTACTATATCTAAACATACCAAAGTATGTTCTTTGCATTTTCACGAGGATGACTTCACTGTTGACCAGTTTACTATTAACCGCAAACTCAGACCTAATGCTGTGCCATCCGTCTTTGATTTTACTCCTAAAATTGGTAAAACAAGAAGACTACCTTCCAAGCGCTGTCTTAATTTTGAATAAAACAAAGAATATGAAGGTACAAGCAATGTTGAACAAGACGAAGAAACACCTGAAGATATCCTTTGCAAAGAAAATGAGGAACTAATAACCCAAATGGAAAATATAAAAAAAGCATCATTAGAAGCTGAAAGAAATGTTGAGCATGTAAAGACACTTCAAAAAGAACTTGCAGAAGCAAAAGAAAGAGCCAAGAACAGTTTGAACTTTAGACTCAATACGTTTAAGAACGATGACTCATCAATGGAGTTTTACACCGGGTTCACATACAATGTATGTACTATCATCTACAATTTACTAGATCCTGGGCAAAATGGTGGAAACAGAGTTGTATTCATGTAAAAGGACTGCTAAAACAGCAAACGAACATGAGGACCATTCCTACTGTAATGGGCCACAACCACACAAAAAAGGACCAGCACCAGCTCTGGATTACCAGGAACAGTTCTTTTTAACTCTTGTGCGTTTAAGAAATGGTTTCTCAGAGCTCCATCTTGCACAATTGTTTGGCATCAGCACAACTACTGTTTCACGCTACATTTTAACATGGGTGAATTTAATGTTTCTTAAACTAGGAAGTCTAAATATGTGGCTTGATCGCAGGACCATAGATCAAACTATGCCTGAAGGCTTTAGAAAGAAGTTCCCAACCACCAGAGTGATTATAGACTGTACTGAAAAACTGAAACACCGTCAACCCTAGTACATAACAGTGAGTTCTTTTCCCAATACAAAAATGCATGTACAGTGAAAGGACTGGTTGGCATCGCTCCATCAGGAGCTGTAACATTTGTCAGCAAATTGTACACCGGATCAGTATCTGATCGAAAGATCACAGAGGAAAGTGGAATTTTGGGTATGAACTTCAGTGACAATGATGTTGTCATGGCCGATAAAGGTTTCCTCATTGACGATTTGTTGTCGGAAAAAGTAGATGCAAAAAATGTGAGGCTCAACATTCCTCCATTTCTGGAACGAAAGGGACAATTTTCAGAGGAAGAAGTCTTGGCAACACAAGAAATTGCAGCCGAAAGGATTTATGTGGAGCGCGCAATAAATCGGATCAAGAACTTCCACATATTTGACACACCAATTCCTCTGAATATGACAGGTTCCATCAACCAGATTTGGTCAGTATGTGCAATCCTAACAAACTTTCAGAACCCACTTCTTTCAGATCATCCTGTGTGTGTCATTGACAATGTTAGCTCTGTAATATAAATTATAGTGTTGTTAGTACTGAATGGAAAGTGTTGGTACATGTACCGTCTGTAAGGCTCTTGAAAATCGAGTTGTTATTTTTGATTACATTTCGTATTATACTTAACTAATTTTTTTTTAATATTTGATATTTTGCAAAATTGGAATAATAAGAAAATGAGATCACTATTTAGACCTGTGTCATACAATTAAATCTGTTTTCATTTCAAATATCTTGAGAGAGCTTGTAACAAAAAGTGTCATTCATGTACCATATTCATTCCAATAACCGACCCATGCCCTTATAAACGCCCATCCAAGTTTTTTTGTGAAACATGGTACATGATATTTGCACTCGGTGGGTTCCAATCATGTATGTGAGGTAATAAACTCCAACAAAATAGTTTTTCATGGTATTTAGGGCAAGTTCTTGCTTTGAAGAGGGGGTTGTTTTTACTCGAAATTTATTCTTTCAGTTTCAAAAATAAGGGCCCATGCAAAATGACTTTGTTTAGGGCCCTGGGCGGTTATACGGTAAATGACAGTGGACTCATTTTTTAATTTTTCGTATTTCTCAAGATATAAATATTCAAAAAATGTTGAGTTAAGATATTATATTGCACTGGTAAGCACTGGACATGTACATGTTTGATTAAGGTCAATATTGTTTCCAAACTTTACTTGGTAAAAACAACATGAAAAAGCACAACTTTTTTCTTGAAATTTATGTACAGTAGGTTATTGTTACTAAATTGTTTTGCAAGAAAAAATACTTTTGTGGGTATACCTTGAACAGATCTCAAATAAAAATTGAATACTAATTTCTGCTTTTAAAATAAAGTACTGTTTAGGACATTGTACAATGTAACAATTTATGAGGCATCCCATGTTCTTGATGTGCTTTTTAGAAATGATACTGGATTTGGATTCTAATAGAAAATAATTGTTAAAATGTAGACTAATTTAAACATATATTTTATTATATTCTTATTCAGGGGGTAGGGTTTACCATGTAAACAAGTCATCCCATTGGTTGTAGCCCACCTCTTATCAAAGAAAAAAAGATGGGCAGACTCTGTGGACTGAATCATTACTTTTCAGAGGGATAGTGGCATTAAAATGATGATGAAATGTTACGTTTTGGGAAAATATAAGTCGTTAAATTGGTGAAAATCATTAAAAACCTAAATAAGAATGAGAATGAAGATGGGATTTTTTTATTTTGCCTATCTTTTATTGTATCATAATGGATGGGCAGCTACTATTTGTATTGTGGTGGATACCGGCCACGCCGACATCCACCACTCAAAATATTGACTGCCTTTCCATTGTGACATGATAAAAGATGGGCAAAATAAAAAAATCCCATCTTTATTCTCTAATTATATTATTATTATTATTATTATATTATAAGCTTTATAAACATATATAAACATTGGTGCTCCAGAAAGCAGCTGAAATAACCATAAAACAGAACAAAAAAATTATGAATTATTATGCTAATTAGAGAATTAATATGAACAATATTTAATCCCAAACTAATATCAGGCCTGTCTAGAGAATTTATGTACCAATTTTATTCAAATGTGATGATCAGTAATTGATATATCAGTGTTAGATGATTATGTTAATTAGGTGATTAATAAGCATAAATATTTACCAAAAACTAATTGGGTCTCTGCATAGTTCTTTTTAAAAGTTTCATTAAAATCCAATTCGTGGTTCTTTATATATCAGTGGAACATTATGCAAATTAGGTAATTGATATCCAATTAAAACTAATCAGGGGTCTGCACAGTCCTTAAGTAACTATGTACCAAGTGTCATTGAAATGTGATGATTACTACTTGAAATAGCAAAAGCTGAAAATTAATTAATTATGCAAATTAGGTAATTAATATGTACTGATATTACCCTAAAAACTATCTGTGCAGTGTCCTATGACATCTATGTACCAAATTTCATTGAAATGTGATGATTACTACTTGAAATATGAATAGCTGAAAAATAATTATGCAAATTATGTAATTAATATGCATGGGATTTTACCAAAACCTAAACAAATCTGCGCATTGGCCCAGAGCATCTATGCACCAAGTTTCATCAAAAATCAATGTATGGTTCTTGAGATATCAGTGGGACACAGACACACACACACAGGCAGACACACTAACTGCAAAGACTCCCTTTTTGTGCTTTGCACGCAGGAGTCAAAAATAGGCAGAAATAATGAGTCCCAAGTGGTTTTGGGTGAGTGCAGGACTCCAAAAAGCAGCCGAGTGCTACCCCTGATGCCTTGTGACCTTTTAGGCACATACATGTAACCCATTATTTGCATATTCAGTGTTTTATCAATTCACACAATTTTACCAAATTGTACCTGTATAAAGGCAAAGAAAATGTTGACAAAAAACAGTAGAACCGCACACATGTAGGCCCATAAAATAGCGGGTGGCAGAAAAAGATTTTCTGTAGACTAACAGCAATAAAAAACATTGTACAACCTCATCAGTTTACTCAGTGTGTTTTATTTTGTATAATTCATTTCATTGCAGAGCTCTCTTGATTATTTACTTATAATTATTGCATTGGAACATTTTATACAATAATAACTGCGTACCATCTTTTTTGAGGTCAATGAGTAAAATCAGCTCGGGATTGGTTTGGAGCCGAGGTATTTCATACAGAGGCACAAAACAAATCCCCTCAATTTTGCACAATGATCGCAAAACTGATGGTGTAAAGTTATTTTTGTTTTTCGCAACACCTCTTTTATTCCAGTGAAATAAGTTTCATCTTTCTAAAATGTGATGAATAACATTTTTTTCCATCATTGTTGTTCCCCCTGTAAATGTTAGAATGTCTCACAATGATTGCCTGCAGTTGCAAAGCAATTTTAATTGATTAGCCTGCATATACTAAAGCAAGTTTGTATATTAATTATCATATGGATATTTCCATTTTATTTCAGTAGAGGCATCTGTTGTGGAGTTACAGTTAAAAAGTGTGAAAATAAAATCAATATTTGATCAATAACTACTTGTCATGAGTTACTGAATTTGTCTGTGAAGTTACTGAATTCCTTGCCCCTGCAATAAACATATCTTACCAAGTTACCAGTCACCAATGAGTTAACATTTACGAGAGAAAATTACATAAAAATAGTCACAAAATTGGTCAGGGAGGGATACTGTGTCAAGAACTGTCAGCATGTTTCTTGCATTACTATAGGCCTATAAACTCATTCACAAAGTAACATGCCACTTCTGATGATCTGATTTTTCAAAACCTACTCGATGTAGGTCACAGAAAGTTAAAATCAGAAATGCAAAACAAAACATCATGCAAGTTTATTTGTGACAATTTCAATTGATTTATTTTTGCTTACGCTATTTTAAAATTTTGTGTACCACTTTCATATAATTATGTGTACAGCAACAATACTGAAATAAACATTTCAACTTAACTTTTAACTCTACATTTGTCTGTGAGTAAAGTTTAATGTCAACCTGTTTTACAACTTGTTATAGGCAAAGTTAAAAGGACAATCACTGATTTTGACCCCCACTTTTAATGGCATGTATCAGTAGATACACCCAAGAAAACCTTATTTCCAAAATTTCAGTCAATTTTAACTTTGCATTGCCAAGTTATGTATTATTATGTGTATTACATTTCTCCATTGGCTATAATGTTATCTTTTCTTTCAGGACCCCGAAAGAAACTCAAACATGTGTTTTTTTGGCACTTCTGAATTGTATATACAAGTCTGCTTTGGCAGTTCTTGTTTTTAATCAGTTTGCAACCATATAAGACCAAAAAGACAAAAATCTAAAATTGTCACTGACCCTCACCGCAGAATCTGTGAATGTCCCTTTAAGGTTCATGATATTTAATGCCCTTGGCCTGTCAAATGCATTTTTGTGAGCTTTGACTACATTTTTAATCTTCATGTTTTCCAAGTAATGCTGGAAGAAAGTGTTTGAAAAAGAATTCTTCTAGACATTGTACCTTGTCAAGCCAGAAAGACTGATCAAATCGTATACGCTCAACAGACATGCCTTTTTTTGTGCATACCACAAAATCGCACCAATTTGCACCAGTTAAGGCCATCTGCCCTTGAACCTGTTCAAAGTATCCATTACCATGGTTGTTTTTTAACTTAGGAAACCCATTCACATTTTCCAGGTAAAATGTTGGAGAGTTGCAAGCTTCAAGAGGAGTTACATTTATGTACATGGTATGGGCAGGTGCTTTCATTTCAAGTAGGCCAAATGGATTTTCTTCAGTCATGTCGACAACTTTTTTGTCTGGTGATGCTGCTAGCCACAGATTATTTTCATTTATGACAAGTCCACTGTCAAAGACCTGTACGGGATGCCCAATGCTGTGCATGTAGGCAACATACTTGTCTGCTATGATTGGCTCCATTTTCAAACCATGATCAAACATCCTTTGCACAAAACTTGATGGTGCCTTGGGCTCAATTTTGTCTCTAATTATGTTGTCTTTGGCCTTGCTGGTTTTCTTGTCCATTGCCTGACAAATCTTCCCAAACATAGAAGCAGTTACTCTATGTTTACGCAATGTTTTCCACAACTCGCTCTTCTACTGATCTCGCGTTTTCTGCTCCAAGTCGAATGATTCACCATCTGTTAAAATCAGGCTTTCAAGCAGATCCTGGTATTTTTCTGCATCTATATCTGCAACATTAACACTGGATGATGCATACAAATGAACTGGTCTCAGAGGGAAACATGGGTACAACAGTGGTTGGGGTAAGGAACCGCGGTGCGGTGGAATGTTTCCAACTGTGGGAATATCAACAGGATCTTCTTGGCGATACTGGTAAGATAGCAGTGAGCCCTTTTCAACTGCCCCAAACAATGTTGCAGTGTATATGGTTGACATAGTTGCTGGTTTTAACATGTAGGCAGAAGGAATTCATGGATTTATTTCATGTAACTCTCTAGCTGACTGCTGGACTACATGTAAGTGAGGGTCATGCAGAAGGGAATCACGAGTGGCTCTATATAAAATTGATTGAATGCTGTTTTGAAGTAGCTGATCCCTCTTGCAAACAAATTTTCTTTATCACTACATTGTCAATAGGTTCTGGGTTTATCTTCTTTCCATGAGGTTTGTGCCACCATTGTAACATTGATGTACAGGTCACATCATCAGGTACTACAGTCAGCTTATTATCTGTAAATGTGCATAGAGTGTATAATAATGCCAATACATGATTACAATGGCCACCATCTCCAGCACTACATGTACAACCACCATGTAGAATTTGACTATTTCTCAAAGTGCATTTGACTACATGTGGACGTTCATTTTTGCGAAATGAACGGAAGCAACGAGAAATTATGAATACAGTGTTAGATTGATAAGTTAGAATGTTTGATAGATATCCTTCAATTGCAAATTTCAGTGCCTTTAATTTCACACTTGGTGCTGACAGATCTTGGCGTTGAAATGTACTTGTATTGTGCTGTGCAACATATTCATCAACCATCTTGGTAGTTACCCGGATGCTGTGTAAGCTTTTCCCCCAGCCTGTGCCAGCAGCTGGGTATGACAGTTTCTGTGATGCCTTGGTACCCTTCTTGGGAATAGGTGGTTGAACTCCAGCAGCAATGGCATCTTTAACCCTGAAAAATGAAAAATAAATATTCCATTAATATGGTAATAAATGAAAACTTATTTTCTTACTTGTAAACTACCTGTTTCCTGTGCCATTTCTTAATTCTGGATTCACATGATTCAATTAAAAAGAATAATAAGTATCCATACACACTGCTTACTCATGGTGCACACACTGACCAATTATATCAGGTTTAAGTAGCACACGTGCATTATTTTTGTACAATTGCACTCTAAACACCCTTATCCATACAGCATTGCAGTGCGTATGGTAAACTTCTGCGTAATGTAGATGGGGTTTTCAAACGGATGTTTTTATTTGCTGCTGACAAATGCACTCAAGCCTTTACATTTTCACGCAGGTGAAAGCATCATTTTTTCCCCATTTTTAATGGCTTTATACTTGGGATAAAATAAAAGCTATTTGGTATTTTCTCTGCTTGGAAACATACATAATAATTATATTATTGTCATGTATGAATTAGATTAATAATTGCCTATTACTTGTCGCTCGAGAAATGAGAGAAAATAATGCAAGAATAATGTAAGAAAAATAATTTTATAATTTTATAACATGTAAAACATGTTGCATGTAAAGGGTCATACGCCATTTTCTCATACATACAAAACGTACGTTACTTTTTGACCCCCTTCCCCCTCCAATTACGTCTTTCAGATTTTCCCACTCTTTACAAATTTTTTTCATACACAAGTATACGTTGAGATAATTTTTACCCCCTCCCCCTTTTACGTTTGTACATAAAAAAAAATGGGGAACGACCCCTAAATTTATGTACACTACACCACACACAGTCCTTACTTTTGCACAAGTTGTAACTTCTTCCAAGAGTTATGATACGGTAAATTGTGAGACTTCAACCAGTCTTTCAATTCTGCAAGTTTCAACTTTTCTGGCTTGATTGGTTGCACTGAATTGCTTTGACTACTGTCAGTAATCTGTAGAAACAACAAAAGAACTGTGTCTTAATAGACAAATATAGAGAAGAAATGCTAGAGGAAAGACATTTGAAGTACATAATAGTTTAGATGATTACAAACACATTATTAATCAAGATTTCACTAATAAGGAAGTATTTCAGCATATTAAACTTTTAAAGTCAGGCAAAGCTTCAGGCACTGATATGATTTCAAATGAAATGTTGAAGCATGGGGCTCCTTTTATTATTAATTC
Organism: Saccoglossus kowalevskii; assembly: GCF_978046115.1. Classification (NCBI taxonomy): domain Eukaryota; kingdom Metazoa; phylum Hemichordata; class Enteropneusta; family Harrimaniidae; genus Saccoglossus; species Saccoglossus kowalevskii. Next base: position 8,322,460 of record NC_140650.1, on the reverse strand, counting down.
TCTTACTAAAATGTTCACACAAGTTTTAAATTCAGGCATTATGCCATTACATTGGAACAGTAGTCTCATTATTCCTATTTTTAAGTCAGGTAACCCAAAGGACACTAATAACTATAGAGGCATTGCCATTTCTAGTTGTGTATCTAAATTATATACTATGATACTAAATACTAGATTAACTAAGTACTTACAAGAAACTAATCAAATAGTGGATAATCAGTTTGGCTTCAAGAAAAACCATCGTACAACAGATAATTTTTATATTCTTAAATCCTTAATTAATAAATATGTCAATTGCAAACTGAAAAAATCAGGGAATTATTTGTTTTCATGTTTTATTGATTTCTCCAAAGCATTTGATTCAGTCTGGCGAGAAGGGCTGTTATATAAACTTCTTCGGTTAGGTGTGGGAGGAAATTTTTATAAGGCTATTAAAGCTATCTATAAAAACACTAAATATAGCATTAAATTGAGTGCAGGGATTACTCCATATTTCAATTCATGCAGAGGGGTAAAACAAGGGTGTAACCTTAGTCCTCAACTATTTAATATTTTTGTTAATGGAATCTGTGATGATGTTAAAAATTTTGACCCTGTTGATTTAAATGGCTTGAAGCTCAATTGTTTGTTATATGCTGATGACTTGCTATTGTTTTCTACAACCCAAGAGGGGTTACAAAAGTGCATTGATGCAGTCCAAAATTACTGTGACAATTGGCATTTAAAAGTAAATATTAACAAAAGCAAAATCATTATTTTTAATAGACTAGGTAAAAACTTAGAAAACAAATTTCAGTTTTATTTGGACGCCACTAAATTACAGTGTGTTAATTATTATAATTACCTTGGCATTGTTTTTCAAACAAATGGTAAGTTTCATAATGCTATGTCTAGGCTACAAGACAAAGCACAGAAAGCACTGTTCAAGATGTACAAAATGCTTTGGATCAGTGAGGAATGTTATTCTGTTAGTCTGGCTAAAAAACTATTTAACTCTATTATCAAACCCACAGCTTTATATGGGGCTGATGTGTGGGGAGGGGTTATGCTGAACATCTACAAGGGGTCTGGTAAAAATAAATGTACAGTTGACAATTGCAATTTTGAAACAAAACTTTTCTCAGATAAATTAATTCCAGAAAAACTTCATATTAAATTCTGTAAAAGAGTTCTGGGTGTGCACAGGAAGGCATCTAATGACCCATGTAGAGGTGAATTAGGTCAATATCCACTTATATTGGATATCTGTGTTTCAGTTATGAAATATTATCAAAGACTAGTATGTAAAAAAACAAACAATTCTATCATTGATGCAGCCTATGAAGAATCCAAAACTCTTGTGCATGACCCATGGCTTAACTTTATACAAAAATTACTAGTCATAACAGATTTAACTAATTCAGACCCACATCAGAACAATTTTTGTGATATTTTTAAAGAGAAGCTCAAATGTTTGTACCGTATGAAGTGGAAAAACAATTTGTTGAACAATTGTAAGCTTGACTTTTACAGGTGTGCTAAAGAAAATTTTGAATTTGAACATTATTTGGAAAAAATTAAAAATAAAAATCATAGAATAGCTTATACTAAATTTAGAACTTCTGCACATTTTCTTCCCATTGAATCCGGTAGACATAAAGGCATTTTGAAGGAAAACAGGCTATGTAATCTCCATGAATGCAATGAAGTAGGGGATGAGAAACATTACATTTTATATTGTAATAATTGTCAAATCAAAGAACAAAGATCTAGATTCCTTGCAGCTTTATACATCTATGCCCCAAAGCTGGAAGATTTTAGCATGGATGAATTATTTCCTATTATTGTTTCAAGTAATGATTTTTTCATTCTTAGCATTTTTGCAAAATTTATTTTCTATATTCTTGATATGTATTAATACTGAAAGTTTGTGTTGTTCTGAATGTTTTGTTTTGTTATTGTTATTTTTGGACTTTACTCAAGTTTTCATTGGTACGTTCCAAATAAAAAAATTCTATCTAATAGCCTGTCTGTGTACATACAATGCATAGTAACATAGCACCCTGTTTGTATATACCCCTACCCTAGCTAGCTAGCTATATACTCACATGTCAGTCCCATACACTGAGGACATACACTACATGTAGCTATGTGTATTAGGGACTGACAGGAGTACCATAGAACGCAATGTAAAAATATTTTTGAAGCTTGAATATGAGGACATAAAATCTCAAAAAGCTTACTAAACTGGACCTAGCATACCTCCAACATGCATATTGATATCAAGTTTGGTTGCTTTCCAAACATTTTGAACAGAAAGTACTAAAATTTTACAATCATTTTCACTTCCAATTCCGATTTTTGCATGTACATGTAAACATTGGGGGTTTTTGATCAAAAAATGCGATCAAAAAAATTCTATAGAAATTCCACCTATCAGATCTGCTACAGTTTGGGTTTGGCAATTGGATCTGAGAACTTACAGTGACATAATGTCTCAAATTTGCCAAAATTGCGAGAAAATGTAACTGTCCACAAACGTGGACATTTTCCCCATTGAAACACGTGATGGCGAATTTCCTATCCGGATAGGCTAAGCTAGCTATAGTATAATTAAGCTTAACCAAACTTTGTATGTTACATCATAAATCATGGTTAAATATGTTATTTTCAAGACTCATTATATTGGAAATTTTTGTGACAACTACCTTCAGAATGTAAGCCATTTAATGAGAAAATTAATGTGATGTTATCATATTCAGATTCGTAACACACGTATGTATGTACAGTCAGTGAAGAATTCTGCAACCTTCACTCCACAACAACACTAAATTTGGCCCGATTCTACACTTACACTAATATGTTCGAATTATATCATGTCTTACTGGGTCCATAATAGGAGGTTATTTACCTCCTGAAATAAGTGTGTTTAATTTATCTTGCATTACAACGTAAACATAGTAAATTAAAAGTCACACTCACCAGCACTGCAGATGTAGTGGCGCTGTCAACATCCGCCATCTTGGATTTGAATACCCAACTTCAAGTGAGCCCTCTATCAGGCATCCATACCTCAAAAAGGCCTATGCAAGTACTAGCCACGACCGATTGAACTTTACTTCCATTATCAGTCGATCACCTGAACACTCATCTATCAGGGTCATTTAAAAATTATTGTAATTGCCGGCCATTTAATGTATGGAAATGTTTAAAAATTCTACATCCTTCGAGGGCCACTACAATATTCAAACGGCCTTTTATGACATATTCATTCACTTTCGCGAACTTTTAACAACTGGACTCGAAAATGTAACAGAATAGGTAACTTTTCCATGTAAATCTACCAACTTTGCACAAGCTTTTCACAACTTTGTAAGCACTTTGTTAATCACTTTGCGCTTGGGTAGTGGTACAATGTGCCAACATAAATAGCTGTTTTAGACTTTTACATAATTTTGTTCTAAATTTAACTGCGGGGTTCTATATGAAATGACTTATACACGCAAATCCACCAACTTTTCAATCGCTTTTAACATTTTTAGTATGTGTTTGTTCATTTTACGGCCGGCTCATACGACAGTCTGCTAACATGGGAGGTTTCAAATGGATTTTAGTCATTTTTCATACTTTATAACTGCATGGTTCGATATAACAACAACTTAGGTCAAATAAACAAACCAATCTAGCAACTTTGGAATCGCTTTGGAGAACTTTGCACGCTGTTTTAACAGCTTGGACTAAATAGGTGCAGACTGCAAAAACTCAAAAAAGAGTCACCCGCTGGTTTTCTCAGGTTGTCTCCCATGCAAGTACTAACCACGACCGATTGAACTTTACTTCCATTATCAGTCGATCACCTGAACACTCCTCTATATCAGGGTCATTTAAAAATTATCGTTATTGGAGGCCATTTAATGTACGGAAATGTTTAAAAATTCTACATCCTTCGAGAGCCACTACGATATTCAAACGGCCTTTTATGACATATTCATTCACTTTCGCGAACTTTTAACAACTGGACTCGATAATGTAACAGAATAGGTAACATTTCCATGTAAATCTACCAACTTTGCACAAGCTTTTCACAACTTTGTAAGCACTTTGTTAATCACTTTGCGCTTGGGTAGTGGTACAATGTGCCAACATAAATAGCTGTTTTTGACTTTTACATAATTTTGTTCTAAAATTAACTGCAGGGTTCTATATGAAATGACTTACGGGAATTATACACGCAAATCCAGCAACTGTTCAATCGAATTTTAGCATTTTCAGTATGTATTTGTACATTTTACGGCCGGCTCATATGACAGTCTGCTAACATGGGAGGTTTCAAATGGATTTTAGTCATTTTTCATATATATAACTGCATGGTTCGATATAACATAAATAGCTGTTTTAGATTTTTACGTAATTTTGTTCTATATTTAACTGCGGGGTTCTATATGAAATGACTTAGGTAGAATATACTCTTTTTATTACTCAGTTATAAAGTATACAGTTCATCTATGTTAAAGAATACAATGCAAATTTACGATAAAGGTCAAAATAGTGATACGATTAATAAATATAGATATTTACAACAAAAATATATGTATATTGGTTTGATCAATATATTTAAAATACGTCATGCATTGTCAACTATCGGTAGCTAAGCATATACGATTAGAATATACGATTTACAATTGTATACACAAAAAACGATGACATACACGCTCTGTATGTGGCCTCTTAATAAGTGTTAAAGTAATGTCCGAATAGAAGATAATGTGCGTGGTCAATATAAATCCCAGTATTAATTCAACCGTTGCTAAAGTTGTTCCCTATGTAATTTCCTCGGCAGTTTGGAGTTTCCGTCTGTTACTGTGGCGATGGCATCGTTAATGCAGTACCGGTTGGTGAACGACTGTATCGAGTGGTTGATATGATGGTATTCAAATTCATTCTTCAAACGATTTTTGACCCGTGCTTTGAAGCACTTCAGTACATCGGTTTGGTCCAGATCATTCATTTTGTTGTATCGTGTGACATGTATTGCCACCTTGGCAGTTGTGATAATGAAGCACAGCAACTGATGACAATCTCTGTTATATTTTTGTGTAGGTGGACCGAATATGTACCAATCCAATGGAATACCAGTATTCGAATCCAGTACTAGTTTGACGATCGTTTTGAGAGTGAGATGAACAAAAGCAAGCCGACTGCATTCAATGAATATGTGCGCCAGGTCATCGACCTCGTCACAAAAAGGGCATTTATCAGGTATAGCTCTCATAATGACGCCCATCGCTAAAACAAACACGCGTTTGGAGTATATAGGCACTTGACGATGAATGGTGTCGTTATCCAGCCACCTTCCATTGTCGATTAACTGGCCTACTTTAGTGATGCCGGCCTCAATGAAATGTCGCATGTTTAATGGTAAACCACTCAGATGGTGTCTTATAAGTGGATTAAAGAATAACGGTTCCTCAGATACATCATGGTAGTTGGACGGACCTTCTATTCTCTTCCAAGGCAATGACGACCACAATAACATGAGTTCTTGATAAAATATAGGCGTGTTTTTATTGCTTTTACTCACAGTTGTTGCGAATATTTGTTTACCGTACCTCAAGTTTTTGACATTTTGCAGGAAAAAATCAGTAAACCAAAAACATGGATGCTCCGATTCAGAGTATAGATATTGCTGTAGATATTGAAGGCGGTAGGCAGCGATGTGGGATGAGAGATCCACGAGACCTTGTCCACCTTCATTCATTGGTAAGTATAGTGTCTCCTTTTTAATCCAGTGTCTACCTTGCCACAAAAATGTTAAGAAGACATCTTGTATTGTTTGTATTAATGCTTTGGGTGGACACAGTGAAACAAATCTGTGTAACAGCTTTGAAGCGACTATCTGATTCACAATTAGAGTACGCCCTCTAAACGACATACGTGGCGTATATTTGTTGTACCAATCCAATTTGGCCCTCACCTGTTCAACCATATCTTTCCAGTTATTTTCCTCAAAGCTGGCGTGTTGCCTAGATATGTGACAAGAATTTTTAGGCCATCGCTGTTCCAGTTAATATTTAGTGGTTTGTTTCTTCGGGATCGCCATTGACCTATCCAAAGACCCTGGGATTTTGTGAAGTTAATACGAGCATTGCTCGCACGTTCGTATATTTGAAGCCAATGCTCAAGTTTTGGAAAGTCTTCATTCTCGGTAAGAAAAAAGCGTCTGCGTAGGCTGAAAGATTGATCTGTCTATTGTATTTCGCTTTCCGTTCTTATTTTATTTAAGAGCGTCTCAATAACAATCGTGTATAGTTGCCCGCTTAGGCTGCATCCTTGTCGAATACCGCGCATAAAGTTAACAGGGCTGGTTAGCGACGAGTTGATGCGCACAAGGCTTTGTGTACCTGAGTAGATTAACTTTATATATTTGATAAAGTGTTCACCAAAACCAAATGCGCCTAATGTTTTGAATAAGAAACCATGATGCACTCAATCGAACGCCTTTTGTTGATCTAAGGCAACAATTGCTAGGGGAGTGTTGTCCAAGTTTGTATATGTGATTACATCACGTATCAAGCTTATATTGTTGTGTATCTGCCTCCCAGGTACACAATATGATTGGTCGACATGTATTATGTCACCGAGCGCTGATCGTAACCTTAGGGAGAGTGCCTTGGTTAGGATTTTATAATCCGCGCACAAGAGACTCACAGGTCTCCAATTAGCCAGTAAAGAATTGTTACCTTTTTTGGCAGTAAGGTGATAAGTGCTCGCCTGCTCGACACTGGTAAACACCCATCCTCGAGCGAGGCTGTGAAAACTTCAAACAAATCGTTGCCAAGCAGTGACCAGAAGCCTTTGTAGAATTCCCCGGGTAAGCCATCGAATCCGGGTGATTTGCCATTGGATAACAGTTTAACGGCATTTGATAGTTCCTCAAATGTGAGTGTGTTATCACAGTTTTCCTTCTGTGCCACAGAGAGTTGTGGAAGACGCTGTAGCATTTTATTTTGGCAGTCTGTAGAAACGGGATCGGGTGAAAATAATTTAGAGTAAAAATTTCTCACAAATTCTCTCATATCAGCAGGCGATTCAGTTGTAGTTCCGTCAGCTTTTTGTAGTTGGACTATCATGATTTATATTTCAGTCAGTTTGACAGTGGTTGCCATGACATATACTGATAAAGGTTAATGACAAGACCAGATGGCGAGCTGGTCGAAATCAACCAAAAACATCTTATGACTCTGCAGTTTTTAAGATACAAGACAGTAGCTGTAATTCTAAACCAATGTTGTTTGCGATTTTAAACTAAGGTAGTATCTTGGTGGAATGTTAGTGCGAGATTATTACCCCATCAATATTAGTTAGCGTTGACAATGTATAGAAATGTTTTCTCTAGACAGCTTGACGAGTAATTAATTGATTATGATGTGTAAAACTTTCATGTGATTGGTTGTTTGTTGGAAGGCAAGGCCTTGGAGTCTCTTATACTGATTGTAATTGGTTAAGGGGTGACAAGAAATAAAGATGGATTTAATGCTGTCTCGGGTGAAAACCAGGGACTTGGCAGAGAATCGTTTTGGGAACATGAACGAAGCTTGTGTGTGTCTTTTGTCAGCCTAGCGTGGAAACGACCGAATCCCGGTTACCTAAGTGAAAGGTTTTTAACCATCAAAAATACCTATCACACGTGGTGGAGAACCCGGGCAGGTGTTTAACACACATTGACATCCTGTGAAGAGAAGTGAAATGGCGAAGGTGTGTCTTTCTTGTGAACCGAACTAGCAGCGATGGCAGAGACGACTCGGAAACTGCGTTTGACGACTAACGGCTTTACCCGAACGACACCGATGTACAACGCTGAAGAGATGAAGACTTCTGAACCCCTTCGGAAGGACCAGTACCGGATAGGACTGTATAATTAAGAATTGAGCGACATTAAAGACAAGAAGATGAAAGAACGACCCGGACTAACGCGATGACAAGAGAAGAGACGCTTTATAGACTTTGACTTTAGCTATCTGTGTATTGCTTAGAGAACCGCTCGCTGGACACTGTAACTGACACTGTATAACTCAGGACGCTGAACCCTTTTCCAGAACCCTAACCCTATTGCTCAGTAATGTAATGTATTGCTTGCTTTTTCCTATCGTTTTTTCTTACCGTTTTTTTTTGTGATGTCGAATTGTATGTACGTAAGCGCCCAGATTTTTGTTTTGAAATGATATTTGGTGACGTGCGAGGTCCTTTATAACGATTTAAGCGCGTTTCAGTGGACGAGTATTTGCAACACAGTGTTTTGAGTTTTGTGAAGTTTCATGGTGTTTTAATGAGTTTATGAGTACGGATTATGATGGCGAAAGTAATGCCCCAATGAGTTTTTAAGAGTTTTGAGATTTGTCGAGTACAGAGATATCGACGTTTTAGGAGTTGTTTTTGTTTATGTGTTGTTTCCGGAATACTTCTGACGCTTTTTGAGTTGATAGCACCTTTGTAACGTTTTTTAATGTCTTTTTGGGATGAGAGTTTGGTGCGCTTATATACGTATTGTTTGATATCGCAAGCTTTTGTTCATGATTGACAGGATTATATGTAATTCAGTAGTTTCTATCGTTTTGCTTTTCCGTCTTTTTGCCAGAGGAGTAATGTATTATGAAAGCGAATTTGTCTTTGCATTCTGTTTCCACGCTGTATGACTTTTGTTTAGATTAACGAATTGTGAGTTCAGTTGAAGTTTATAAGCGTATATGACAGGAGTTTGATTAATAGCTTTTTATTCATTGTTTATTAGTTGCCGCTTTGCAATGCTTTAACCGAGAGACGCATCCCTGGTAATCACGTGATCATGCTGTCGACTGCAGCGATTGGCTGATCGCTTGGTTACACCGCCACGCCTTAGTTTTTTTGACCTTTTGATATAGAGTTTGTAACCTTTAGTAACTGAGACAGTGCAGCGAAGGGTCACCTCAGCGAACCGTTTTGAGAAAAGTGAGTCGAATAAAGTTGGTAGCCTTTCCCTTGTTTTTGATTTATAACCGTTGATATTTGTGACTTTATAACCATTGTATTTAGACTTTATAATCATTGTACTTAATTAGTGTGTTTTACTCTTTTTGATTTATATCCTTTTTCTTAGTATTGTATTTAACCTGTATGACGACGAGTAGAGGACGGTATCTTTGAGGCATATCTCAGTTTGGGTGAAGGGATGTGTCATGAATTTGTTTTTGCGTATCTGTTAACCGACTTAATTAAGTGATTATTAGCGAATTGCTGTGTTATGTCTGTCATCGTTTAGGTCTATTTGAAGTTTTGGACGGAACTTGGCTCAGTGATTTGGAACTAATTACCAGATAGCCGCCGCTTTTTAGACTACTCATTCTGACAGTTTATATCCATAGTTATTAATGTAGTGAACGATTAATCAAAAGATATGACGTATTCAGTACTTAGTGTGATTGGCTTTATGATTGAAGGTTACGCCCTAGAGTCTTTTTACTGCATTGTAATTGGTCAGAGTTTTGAAAATGAATAAAGAGAGTTTGAGTTGGTCTTGAAGAGTACTCCACGATAGACGCAGAAGAGGGAGAGGGCAGTCCTGGGCAGTCGAGAGTCAGTCCGAGGGAGTCTTGGGGATTTTTCCCCAGGGCGCTGTGTCTTATAGAGTGCTCCAAAAGATGGACTAAGACGAGAGCTGAAACGTATTTCGTTGTGTGTGTCTTATTTGACTGTAAAGTTAAAGTGACTTCCCCGATCCCGTACCTCAAGGGGACGAGATAGAGAGACGAGACGAGTTTTCCCCCTGACAAGTGTGGAGAACCCGAGAGAAAGAAGATTATCCCCTGATAGGACCATGATCTTCCGCTTGCCCTTTTGTTTCTCTAGTTCAAAAAAGAACGATGTCGGGGCATCACTTTCATTTAACAGTTGGTGGCGCGCTCTTATCGCTGACCCCCTGGCTTCAGTCCGTACAAGGCTCTCTAGGGCTTCCTTCTTGTCGTTCAGTATACTTTCAATTATAGGGTTGTGGTCTATATCATTTTCTAAGGCTGCGATTTCACTTATTAAATTGCGTTTTTTGGTACGGTAGTTACAGCTGAGTTTTGCAGTATATTGTTTAGTTAGTTGTTGTATTTTGATTGTCCCTGTGTCCCACCACTGTTGAATTGACTTGAAGCGTGACTTTTGTTTACGTCATGAGAACCAGAAGTGACTAAGAATATAGCAATATTCTTCGTCGTGAAGTAGACTGACATTGAAAGCCCACACTGGATTGCGGTTCGGTATGTTTTGTAGGGACAATGCTAGTGTGACTGGACAATGATCTGATAAATGAAAGTGTGATTGAATGGATGCTTGCTGAGTTCTTGAGGCAATTGATTTTGGTACATAGAACGTATCAAGTCGACATTGTGTGTTGTTGCGTTGCCAAGTAAATTGTTTAAAGTCTGTATTAATATGTCTCCATGCATCAAGTAATTTGAAACGCTTTGAAATGTTTGACAGAAAAACTGACGACGGCAAGTATGGTTCTGGATTGTTAGCTCTATCCATATTTGGATTCAAGGTATAATTGAAATCTCCAGCCATTATGATAGTGTCAGAGTTTAATCCATTTAAAATAATTTGTAGGGCCTTGAAACACTTCAACCTTTCATAACCATTTGTGGGTGCATATACATTGATTAGATGAAGAGGAAAATCATCTAACTCCATATGGACATGTAGTAAATGACCATCAAGAACGTTATTGACAGTGAATACATTGACCTCTGACCCTGGTTTGACCAGAATTGCCACTCCGGAAGAATGTGAATTATCATGTGAGAAAAACATTTCTCCTCGCCATACTATCCACCACCTGGCTTCATCAGTAATAATTGTATGTGTTTCTTGGAGGAAGTACACATTACTTGGATGATTGGGTTTCAGAAAATTGAAAACAAGATGCCGTTTATAGGCATCATTAACACCTCCATATGGAAGGCCAAGTGTTGCAATATTCATTAAAAATATTTATGTGCGAGAATTTAAATTTATATTTATGAATTACATATTTGTATTCATAAAACCTTTATTTATATTCATGAAATCTCTGTTTGTGTTTGTGTTAGTGAAATCTCAATTTGTATTCGTGAAATCTCTATTTGTATTCGTGAAATCTCTATTTGTAATTTTAAAATCTCCATTTGTATTCGTAAAATCTCTATTTGTGTTAGTGAAATCTCCATTTGTATTCGTGAAATCTCCATTTGTATTCATAAAATCTCTATTTGTAATTGTGATATCTCCATTTGTATTCGTGAAATCTCCATTTGTATTCGTAAAATCTCTATTTGTAATTTTAAAACTCCATTTGTATTCGTAAAATCTCTATTTGTAATTTTAAAATCTCCATTTGTATTCGTGAAATCTCTATTTGTAATTGTAAAATCTCCATTTGTATTCGTAAAATATTTATTTGTAATTGTAAAATCTCCATTTGTATTCGTAAAATATCTATTTGTAATTGTAAAATCTCTATTTGTGTTAGTGAAATCTCCATTTGTATTTGTAAAATCTCTATTTGTAATTTTAAAATCTCCATTTGTATTCGTGAAATCTCAATTTGTATTCATGAAATCTCTATTTGTAATTGTAAAATCTCAATTTGTATTCATGAAATCTTTATTTGTAATTGTAAAATCTCCATTTCTTTCGTTAAATCTCTGTTTGTGTTAGTGAAATCTCAATTTGTATTTGTAAAATCTTTATTTGTAATTTTAAAATCTCCATTTGTATTCGTGAAATCTCCATTTGTATTCGTAAAATATCTATTTGTAATTTTAAAATCTCCACTTGTATTCATAAAATCTCTATTTGTAATTGTGAAATCTCCATTTGTATTCGTGAAATCTCTGTGTTAGTGAAATCTCCATTTGTATTCATAAAATCTCTATTTGTAATTGTGAAATCTCCATTTGTATTCGTGAAATCTCCATTTGTATTCGTAAAATATCTATTTGTAATTGTAAAATCTCTATTTGTGTTAGTGAAATCTCCATTTGTATTTGTAAAATCTCTATTTACAATTTTAAAATCTCCGTTTGTATTCGTGAAATCTCAATTTGTATTCATGAAATCTCTATTTGTAATTGTAGAATCTCCATTTCTTTCGTGAAATCTCTGTTTGTGTTAGTGAAATCTCTGTTTGTGTTTGTGTTAGTGAAATCTCAATTTGTATTCGTGAAATCTCTATTTGTATTCGTGAAATCTCTATTTGTAATTTTAAAATCTCCATTTGTATTCGTAAAATCTCTATTTGTGTTAGTGAAATCTCCATTTGTATTCGTGAAATCTCCATTTGTATTCGTAAAATCTCCATTTGTATTTGTAAAATTTCTATTTGTAATTTTAAAATCTCCATTTGTATTCGTGAAATCTCAATTTGTATTCATGAAATCTCTGTTTGTGTTAGTGAAATCTCAATTTGTATTCGTGAAATTTCTATTTGTATTCATGAAATCTCTATTTGTAATTTTAAAATCTCTATTTGTATTCGTGAATTCTCCATTTGTATTCGTAAAATCTCTATTTGTAATTGTGAAATCTCCATTTGTATTCGTAAAATCTCTATTTGTGATTTTAAAATCTCCATTTGTATTCGTGAAATCTCCATTTGTATTCATAAAATCTCTATTTGTAATTGTGATATCTCCATTTGTATTCGTGAAATCTCCATTTGTATTCGTAAAATCTCTATTTGTAATTTTAAAACTCCATTTGTATTCGTAAAATCTCTATTTGTGTTCGTGAAGTCTCAATTTGTATTCATGAAATCTCTATTTGTAATTGTAAAATCTCAATTTGTATTCATGAAATCTTTATTTGTAATTGTAAAATCTCCATTTCTTTCGTTAAATCTCTGTTTGTGTTAGTGAAATCTCAATTTGTATTTGTAAAATCTTTATTTGTAATTTTAAAATCTCCATTTGTATTCGTGAAATCTCCATTTGTATTCGTAAAATATCTATTTGTAATTTTAAAATCTCCACTTGTATTCATAAAATCTCTATTTGTAATTGTGAAATCTCCATTTGTATTCGTGAAATCTCTGTGTTAGTGAAATCTCCATTTGTATTCATAAAATCTCTATTTGTAATTGTGAAATCTCCATTTGTATTCGTGAAATCTCCATTTGTATTCGTAAAATATCTATTTGTAATTGTAAAATCTCTATTTGTGTTAGTGAAATCTCCATTTGTATTTGTAAAATCTCTATTTACAATTTTAAAATCTCCGTTTGTATTCGTGAAATCTCAATTTGTATTCATGAAATCTCTATTTGTAATTGTAGAATCTCCATTTCTTTCGTGAAATCTCTGTTTGTGTTAGTGAAATCTCTGTTTGTGTTTGTGTTAGTGAAATCTCAATTTGTATTCGTGAAATCTCTATTTGTATTCGTGAAATCTCTATTTGTAATTTTAAAATCTCCATTTGTATTCGTAAAATCTCTATTTGTGTTAGTGAAATCTCCATTTGTATTCGTGAAATCTCCATTTGTATTCGTAAAATCTCCATTTGTATTTGTAAAATTTCTATTTGTAATTTTAAAATCTCCATTTGTATTCGTGAAATCTCAATTTGTATTCATGAAATCTCTGTTTGTGTTAGTGAAATCTCAATTTGTATTCGTGAAATTTCTATTTGTATTCATGAAATCTCTATTTGTAATTTTAAAATCTCTATTTGTATTCGTGAATTCTCCATTTGTATTCGTAAAATCTCTATTTGTAATTGTGAAATCTCCATTTGTATTCGTAAAATCTCTATTTGTGATTTTAAAATCTCCATTTGTATTCGTGAAATCTCCATTTGTATTCATAAAATCTCTATTTGTAATTGTGATATCTCCATTTGTATTCGTGAAATCTCCATTTGTATTCGTAAAATCTCTATTTGTAATTTTAAAACTCCATTTGTATTCGTAAAATCTCTATTTGTGTTCGTGAAGTCTCCATTTGTATTTGTAAATTCTCTATTTGTAATTTTAAAATCTCCATTTGCATTCATGAAATCTCCATTTGTATTCGTAAAATCTCTATTTGTAATTTTAAAATCTCCATTTGTATTCGTGAAATCTCTATTTGTAATTGTAAAATCTCCATTTGTATTCGTGAAATCTTCATTTGTATTCTTAAAATATCTATTTGTAATTGTAAAATCTCAATTTGTAATTGTAAAATCTCAATTTGTATTCGTGAAATCTCTCTTTGTATTCGTGAAATCTCTGTTTGTGTTAGTGAAATCTCTATTTGTATTCGTGAATTCTCCATTTGTATTCGTAAAATCTCTATTTGTAATTGTGAAATCTCCATTTGTATTCGTAAAATCTCTATTTGTGATTTTAAAATCTCCATTTGTATTCGTGAAATCTCCATTTGTATTCATAAAATCTCTATTTGTAATTGTGATATCTCCATTTGTATTCGTGAAATCTCCATTTGTATTCGTAAAATCTCTATTTGTAATTTTAAAACTCCATTTGTATTCGTAAAATCTCTATTTGTAATTTTAAAATCTCCATTTGTATTCGTGAAATCTCTATTTGTAATTGTAAAATCTCCATTTGTATTCGTAAAATATTTATTTGTAATTGTAAAATCTCCATTTGTATTCGTAAAATATCTATTTGTAATTGTAAAATCTCTATTTGTGTTAGTGAAATCTCCATTTGTATTTGTAAAATCTCTATTTGTAATTTTAAAATCTCCATTTGTATTCGTGAAATCTCAATTTGTATTCATGAAATCTCTATTTGTAATTGTAAAATCTCAATTTGTATTCATGAAATCTTTATTTGTAATTGTAAAATCTCCATTTCTTTCGTTAAATCTCTGTTTGTGTTAGTGAAATCTCAATTTGTATTTGTAAAATCTTTATTTGTAATTTTAAAATCTCCATTTGTATTCGTGAAATCTCCATTTGTATTCGTAAAATATCTATTTGTAATTTTAAAATCTCCACTTGTATTCATAAAATCTCTATTTGTAATTGTGAAATCTCCATTTGTATTCGTGAAATCTCTGTGTTAGTGAAATCTCCATTTGTATTCATAAAATCTCTATTTGTAATTGTGAAATCTCCATTTGTATTCGTGAAATCTCCATTTGTATTCGTAAAATATCTATTTGTAATTGTAAAATCTCTATTTGTGTTAGTGAAATCTCCATTTGTATTTGTAAAATCTCTATTTACAATTTTAAAATCCCCGTTTGTATTCGTGAAATCTCAATTTGTATTCATGAAATCTCTATTTGTAATTGTAGAATCTCCATTTCTTTCGTGAAATCTCTGTGTTAGTGAAATCTCTGTTTGTGTTTGTGTTAGTGAAATCTCAATTTGTATTCGTGAAATCTCTATTTGTATTCGTGAAATCTCTATTTGTAATTTTAAAATCTCCATTTGTATTCGTAAAATCTCTATTTGTGTTAGTGAAATCTCCATTTGTATTCGTGAAATCTCCATTTGTATTCGTAAAATCTCCATTTGTATTTGTAAAATTTCTATTTGTAATTTTAAAATCTCCATTTGTATTCGTGAAATCTCAATTTGTATTCATGAAATCTCTGTTTGTGTTAGTGAAATCTCAATTTGTATTCGTGAAATTTCTATTTGTATTCATGAAATCTCTATTTGTAATTTTAAAATCTCTATTTGTATTCGTGAATTCTCCATTTGTATTCGTAAAATCTCTATTTGTAATTGTGAAATCTCCATTTGTATTCGTAAAATCTCTATTTGTGATTTTAAAATCTCCATTTGTATTCGTGAAATCTCCATTTGTATTCATAAAATCTCTATTTGTAATTGTGATATCTCCATTTGTATTCGTGAAATCTCCATTTGTATTCGTAAAATCTCTATTTGTAATTTTAAAACTCCATTTGTATTCGTAAAATCTCTATTTGTGTTCGTGAAGTCTCCATTTGTATTTGTAAATTCTCTATTTGTAATTTTAAAATCTCCATTTGCATTCATGAAATCTCCATTTGTATTCGTAAAATCTCTATTTGTAATTTTAAAATCTCCATTTGTATTCGTGAAATCTCTATTTGTAATTGTAAAATCTCCATTTGTATTCGTCAAATCTTCATTTGTATTCTTAAAATATCTATTTGTAATTGTAAAATCTCAATTTGTAATTGTAAAATCTCAATTTGTATTCGTGAAATCTCTCTTTGTATTCGTGAAATCTCTGTTTGTGTTAGTGAAATCTCTATTTGTATTCGTGAATTCTCCATTTGTATTCGTAAAATCTCTATTTGTAATTGTGAAATCTCCATTTGTATTCGTAAAATCTCTATTTGTGATTTTAAAATCTCCATTTGTATTCGTGAAATCTCCATTTGTATTCATAAAATCTCTATTTGTAATTGTGATATCTCCATTTGTATTCGTGAAATCTCCATTTGTATTCGTAAAATCTCTATTTGTAATTTTAAAACTCCATTTGTATTCGTAAAATCTCTATTTGTAATTTTAAAATCTCCATTTGTATTCGTGAAATCTCTATTTGTAATTGTAAAATCTCCATTTGTATTCGTAAAATATTTATTTGTAATTGTAAAATCTCCATTTGTATTCGTAAAATATCTATTTGTAATTGTAAAATCTCTATTTGTGTTAGTGAAATCTCCATTTGTATTTGTAAAATCTTTATTTGTAATTTTAAAATCTCCATTTGTATTCGTGAAATCTCCATTTGTATTCGTAAAATATCTATTTGTAATTTTAAAATCTCCACTTGTATTCATATAATCTCTATTTGTAATTGTGAAATCTCCATTTGTATTCGTGAAATCTCTGTGTTAGTGAAATCTCCATTTGTATTCATAAAATCTCTATTTGTAATTGTGAAATCTCCATTTGTATTCGTGAAATCTCCATTTGTATTCGTAAAATATCTATTTGTAATTGTAAAATCTCTATTTGTGTTAGTGAAATCTCCATTTGTATTTGTAAAATCTCTATTTACAATTTTAAAATCTCCGTTTGTATTCGTGAAATCTCAATTTGTATTCATGAAATCTCTATTTGTAATTGTAGAATCTCCATTTCTTTCGTGAAATCTCTGTTTGTGTTAGTGAAATCTCTGTTTGTGTTTGTGTTAGTGAAATCTCAATTTGTATTCGTGAAATCTCTATTTGTATTCGTGAAATCTCTATATGTAATTTTAAAATCTCCATTTGTATTCGTAAAATCTCTATTTGTGTTAGTGAAATCTCCATTTGTATTCGTGAAATCTCCATTTGTATTCGTAAAATCTCCATTTGTATTTGTAAAATTTCTATTTGTAATTTTAAAATCTCCATTTGTATTCGTGAAATCTCAATTTGTATTCATGAAATCTCTGTTTGTGTTAGTGAAATCTCAATTTGTATTCGTGAAATTTCTATTTGTATTCACGAAATCTCTATTTGTAATTTTAAAATCTCTATTTGTATTCGTGAATTCTCCATTTGTATTCGTAAAATCTCTATTTGTAATTGTGAAATCTCCATTTGTATTCGTAAAATCTCTATTTGTGATTTTAAAATCTCCATTTGTATTCGTGAAATCTCCATTTGTATTCATAAAATCTCTATTTGTAATTGTGATATCTCCATTTGTATTCGTGAAATCTCCATTTGTATTCGTAAAATCTCTATTTGTAATTTTAAAACTCCATTTGTATTCGTAAAATCTCTATTTGTGTTCGTGAAGTCTCCATTTGTATTTGTAAATCTCTATTTGTAATTTTAAAATCTCCATTTGCATTCATGAAATCTCCATTTGTATTCGTAAAATCTCTATTTGTAATTTTAAAATCTCCATTTGTATTCGTGAAATCTCTATTTGTAATTGTAAAATCTCCATTTGTATTCGTGAAATCTTCATTTGTATTCTTAAAATATCTATTTGTAATTGTAAAATCTCAATTTGTAATTGTAAAATCTCAATTTGTATTCGTGAAATCTCTCTTTGTATTCGTGAAATCTCTGTTTGTGTTAGTGAAATCTCTATTTGTATTCGTGAATTCTCCATTTGTATTCGTAAAATCTCTATTTGTAATTGTGAAATCTCCATTTGTATTCGTAAAATCTCTATTTGTGATTTTAAAATCTCCATTTGTATTCGTGAAATCTCCATTTGTATTCATAAAATCTCTATTTGTAATTGTGATATCTCCATTTGTATTCGTGAAATCTCCATTTGTATTCGTAAAATCTCTATTTGTAATTTTAAAACTCCATTTGTATTCGTAAAATCTCTATTTGTAATTTTAAAATCTCCATTTGTATTCGTGAAATCTCTATTTGTAATTGTAAAATCTCCCTTTGTATTCGTAAAATATTTATTTGTAATTGTAAAATCTCCATTTGTATTCGTAAAATATCTATTTGTAATTGTAAAATCTCTATTTGTGTTAGTGAAATCTCCATTTGTATTTGTAAAATCTCTATTTGTAATTTTAAAATCTCCATTTGTATTCGTGAAATCTCAATTTGTATTCATGAAATCTCTATTTGTAATTGTAAAATCTCAATTTGTATTCATGAAATCTTTATTTGTAATTGTAAAATCTCCATTTCTTTCGTTAAATCTCTGTTTGTGTTAGTGAAATCTCAATTTGTATTTGTAAAATCTTTATTTGTAATTTTAAAATCTCCATTTGTATTCGTGAAATCTCCATTTGTATTCGTAAAATATCTATTTGTAATTTTAAAATCTCCACTTGTATTCATAAAATCTCTATTTGTAATTGTGAAATCTCCATTTGTATTCGTGAAATCTCTGTGTTAGTGAAATCTCCATTTGTATTCATAAAATCTCTATTTGTAATTGTGAAATCTCCATTTGTATTCGTGAAATCTCCATTTGTATTCGTAAAATAGCTATTTGTAATTGTAAAATCTCTATTTGTGTTAGTGAAATCTCCATTTGTATTTGTAAAATCTCTATTTACAATTTTAAAATCTCCGTTTGTATTCGTGAAATCTCAATTTGTATTCATGAAATCTCTATTTGTAATTGTAGAATCTCCATTTCTTTCATGAAATCTCTGTTTGTGTTAGTGAAATCTCTGTTTGTGTTTGTGTTAGTGAAATCTCAATTTGTATTCGTGAAATCTCTATTTGTATTCGTGAAATCTCTATTTGTAATTTTAAAATCTCCATTTGTATTCGTAAAATCTCTATTTGTGTTAGTGAAATCTCCATTTGTATTCGTGAAATCTCCATTTGTATTCGTAAAATCTCCATTTGTATTTGTAAAATTTCTATTTGTAATTTTAAAATCTCCATTTGTATTCGTGAAATCTCAATTTGTATTCATGAAATCTCTGTTTGTGTTAGTGAAATCTCAATGTGTATTCGTGAAATTTCTATTTGTATTCATGAAATCTCTATTTGTAATTTTAAAATCTCTATTTGTATTCGTGAATTCTCCATTTGTATTCGTAAAATCTCTATTTGTAATTGTGAAATCTCCATTTGTATTCGTAAAATCTCTATTTGTGATTTTAAAATCTCCATTTGTATTCGTGAAATCTCCATTTGTATTCATAAAATCTCTATTTGTAATTGTGATATCTCCATTTGTATTCGTGAAATCTCCATTTGTATTCGTAAAATCTCTATTTGTAATTTTAAAACTCCATTTGTATTCGTAAAATCTCTATTTGTGTTCGTGAAGTCTCCATTTGTATTTGTAAATTCTCTATTTGTAATTTTAAAATCTCCATTTGCATTCATGAAATCTCCATTTGTATTCGTAAAATCTCTATTTGTAATTTTAAAATCTCCATTTGTATTCGTGAAATCTCTATTTGTAATTGTAAAATCTCCATTTGTATTCGTGAAATCTTCATTTGTATTCTTAAAATATCTATTTGTAATTGTAAAATCTCAATTTGTAATTGTAAAATCTCAATTTGTATTCGTGAAATCTCTCTTTGTATTCGTGAAATCTCTGTTTGTGTTAGTGAAATCTCAATTTGTATTCGTGAAATCTATTTGTATTCGTGAAATCCCATTTGTATTCGTGAAATCCCATTTGTATTTGAGAAACTACAATTTCGAATTGCCATTCGGTGAAACCACTTGCTTGTGTCTTGTGAACGTGGAGGGCGTTGTATTTGCATGTATTACACATAGTTGAACTCTGGTGACCTTGCCCTTTGTTATATAATATTATTTCCTTTATCATAGTTTGTTTCAATATGAATATGCATTCATGATTGTCATAATTAATTTTGAATCAAAACAAGTTTTAGGATTGAAACAGCATATAGGGAAAGCAGTCTACTTAATGTCATTGATTGATGTAAATATCTTACAAAAACATTGGTGCCTAATTTGTTTAATTATTTTAAGGGACATAAATTCCAGGTTTATTCAAAGTAATTCAGATATTTTAGTATAAAAACAAATGCCTCATCTCAAAAAAAGTGCTGCACATGAATAGATTCATAAAACATGCAAAATAACAGAAAATATTAGCTGGCTTTTGCCCAAGTATTTTGTACAGGTGACTGTCAAAAATTAATGATTTATTATATTCATTGTATGACTACTGTATTATTTGAAAAGTCAAAAAACGCCCTCTAAGAATAACTATCTGCTTTGTATACAAATCAACTTAAATAGCTAGTTGGTGTACAGTGGAGAGAGAATTCAACAGTACTGTTGCCTCCTAAAAATCTACATCTTCAAACACTGCAATCTTTGTTTCTAAAGTGTGTTTTTTAATTTTATTATAAAAGCATTATTCTAATTTCTGTGAATTTTCATTTGTCAAATGAACTGTTTTTCAAATACAGAATACCTATTTTTGAGCACAATTTTCTTTTCAAAATGTGGATGCAACGTTTTGCAACGACAATGAAGGACAGACTTTTTTCCCTTAATATACCTTTCCCTTTCATCATTGATGTTACAGGCAAGATAAAAATAACGTACACCAGTAACCCACCATGACTGATGTCAATGCCAAGTTTGAATGAAATGGTCAAGGCATGTTCGAGAAACGATTGATGACATGTCCAAATGGCGGCCAGTTGGCCAAAGGTTAACCAAATCAAAAACAATTGATGTGCACATGTCTCCCATTATGACTTGTCTTTGTACCAGCTTTGAAGATAAGACGGAACCTAAAACATAAGTCCCTGTTTCGGACTACAGGCAACAGGAATTAATCAAAGAAAGCTTAGAAAGAACTCCTGTGTGCTGATAGTATTAGAGACACAGTAAATATTAATTCAAAATTGATGGAAAAGCTGAGAACTAATTATGCAAATCAGAAAATTAAAATGAACAGAGTGTAAAACTAATAAGGTCTGTGCAATGTAGCAGACCATCTACATGTATGTACCAAGTTTCATTGAAATGTGATCAGAACCAAATAATTATGAGTTATTATGCTAATTAGGAAATTTATATGAACAGATTTTAACCCAAAACTGATCATATTTGTACATTGTCCTAGAGCATTTATGTACAAAGTTTCATTTAAAGGTGATGATTAGTACTCATGATATCAGTGAAAAAGCTGAAAATTAAATAATTATGCAAATTAGGTGATTAATATGCACAAATATTTATCCTAAAACAATCAATCTTTGCATAGTCCTTGAGTATCTATGTACCATGTTTCATTGAAATGTAATGCTTACGACTTGAAATATCAAAAGCTGAAAATTAATTTATTATGCAAATTAGGTAATTAACATGTACTGATATTACTCTAAAAACTACTAGGCCTGTGCAGTGTCCTATGACATCTAGGTACCAAGTTTCATTGAAATGTGATGATTAGTAGTTGGGATATCAGTGGAAAAGCCAAAAATTTACTAAGCATTAGGCAAATTAGGTAATTAATATGCACAGATTTTCACCCAAAACTAATCAAAACCTGGCATAAGTTCAGAGCATCTATGAACCAAGTTTCATCAAAATCCAATGAGTTGTTCTTTAGATATCAGTGGAACAGTCATGGAACAGCTAAAATGAGCTTATTATCATGCAAATTATGTAATTAATATGTATTGATTTCTACCAAAACCCAATCAAATCTGCGCATTGGCCCAGAGCATCTATGCACCAAGTTTCATCAAAAAACGATGTATGGTTCTTGAGATATCAGTGGAACAGACGGACACACACACACACACACACACACACACACACACCCACACACACACACACACACACATACACATACAGACAGACAGGGTAACTGCAAAGACTCCCATTGTGTGCTTCGCACATGAGAGTCAAAAACATGACAATTTTCCAGTCAAATATCATTGTAAAGTGAGTGAAAGACAAAGATTTCTGGTTAAGTGCACTTTTACAATAACGTTATTATCGTGTTGCAATATGAAATGTAGCTGAATGAGTAGCAACAGTTTTATCTGGGAATGACCCCCTCCCCCCCCCCCAATAAATCCACCCCTGTTAAGCATGATGACATTATTTCAAAAAACAAACACTTTTTTAATTAAATTGTTTTATTACTATAAAATATTTCATTCTCTTGCAAAATTTTCTTTGTTGATAAACTGATGAAGCCAAAAAAAAAAACCTGAAATTCAATAATTTACATAAAATGTTTTATGTACAGAATATATAAATGGTATATTAAAGTAAAATACAATATATTAGATATCTGAAGGGCATGTTAGCAAAACTTCAATAAAAAATTAAACACAAATTGTGACAATATACAAATGTGACTGTTTTGTTGAGCAGCAGTCACTAACAGAGTCAGAGAAAAACTGACCATTTTTACACTTATCACAGAGCTATTCAAAAAGCTAATGTTCAGAGGTGAAAGTAACATATATGAAAACCTCCGAGGTTACACAAGCTTAGTGAGATCTTTCTAAACAGAAATCTGTTTAGACTGAAATACTGAATGTTTTTGACAGAAGAGAACTGCTTCTGTCTGCAAATTGGAAATGTAACGACAAATGTGGTTTAATACAGTTGGCAGAGAATACACCGGATTGATATGTTGTGCCCTCTGGTGATCGCTTCTGCAACATCAAAATAACGTGTATAGGTGAAAGCAATGTCATTCAACTTGACAACTGCGTTTGACAGCTTTAGTTCCACCTATTTACATAATGAAAGATTTTTATTTATAGAAAGGCATACAGGATATCTCGTATATCTCTATTCTAATTTCAAAGACGACTGAATAACAAGTGATATTTTGTGTACTTTTACTAAAATATCAATCTGCTCCCATCCATTCACGAGCTAAGAAAAGCATTATTCCATTAAAGCTACATACATCAACAAGGTTTAAAAAAACACATTTAAAAAAAAAAAATGTTGAGTTTTTGATTTTAGCATTATTTTTGATTTACATTTTTAATTGTATATAATAAGTTTCGAGTTCCATCGTTACCACAGAAACTTGCACGCTCTGGTGTGAAAATATTTCAAATTGGTCTGTGTATGGGAGTTGATTTCACCGCATTAACATTTGATACCTCATCAAAATTGCACAAACTAGAAATCAAAGCAACCCCGCCAAACCTTACACAAAAACCAAGTTATCTATTCTACTTATTTTTTGCACACAGATATCCATATAAATGTAGATAAGTTTCAATATCATAGCTACGGGGTGGGAATAAATTTTTTGATGTTCTGAGAAAATAGAACTGTTCATTCAAATGTGTTTTTTTATTAATTAAGTTTCAATAGTAGTAAAGTCACGATTTTCACTTTGAAGCGTTTTTTTTTTTTATCAATACTAAAAAAATTTTTTGACCTACCACTAATTTATATTTGAATTAAATACAAAAACTATAATCACTCCAATTTATTGAAGTCTCCTTTAACCATGGAAAACTAAAATAAGGGTTTAAAACTGAGACAGAATTTTCTATACTTCCTACAAATATAGCAATGCAAACAAAATGTTTAACTGAAATGGACTGGCAATATTTATGCAAAATCCAACAGATTTGGTGGTGATTGTACCATGTACATACCAGTAAGATCAATACCATGTATACTGTAAAATGCATCGTCTAATAACATATAATCTGAATGTACACAGCTTGTATACAATCACCACTTTTTAAGTATATTATAGGTAAATTTTCCAAAGTAATGTTTTCAAATATAGCTTTAGAAAATCCATACATTATCACATTACCATGACCACATATACCGGTAATACTGTCACTTATTAGTCACCGTGGTGACCAATCAGGAAAAGGTTACATTAAAATATTTAAACCATGGTTACAGAATTCAGTTTTGATCTGAGAATACGGCAGCTCAATTTCACTGAGAAAATTTTTTATCCAAACTACCCAGTAGTTAAAATAACATGTTTCAAAAAAAAACCAACAGCTCAAACAAACATGTCTTGTCCCTCAAAATAATGAAAATCCCTGAAACTATTACATAAAAACTCTCTCAGTTGCAGTTTTACAAATCATAACTTTAAATGGCAGCATTACTTCGTAACTTGAAACATTTTTACAGCAAGTTAACACACTAAATATGCAAAACCAATTACAGGTATGAGAGCGGGTACTACGTAATCAATTTTTATGTCACTCTTACAGTTACTGCACATAACGTAAAACTCTGTTACAGAGAGATAATTGTCATAAAAAAATCAAAACATAGGCACCTGCAAACATTTATCTGATTAATTTCAATCTATTAATCAAACTAAGTTTATTAGTTCCTTCTGCTAACAGATGTTAAATAAATTATAAAGAATACTGTAACCTACTTTATGTGTGATATTTATCAAAATCCATTCTCTGCTTCTCGATATTAGGTCTTGGCACCCAAAACAAGCCAAGTTTCAATCTTCTGTATAAAACACAGCGACTTACATAACCATCGGAAAACAGCAGGTTTCGAAAACAGTTCAGTAGAAATATATGGCTATGCATAAACAAACTTCTGGATACATACATGTATCTACGCAGTGAAAATCAAGCAGTTACGAAAGTCTTTGGTTAACAACAAGCCATCAATATATATATTTCAGAACAATTCTGTATGCAAATGTGCAAATTTACATAAATAGCACACTTCACACTCTGGCAGCATTCATCCTGTGGTTCCCACTAAGTTCCACGACAGTGTCACGGAATCTTGGCACAACCGGCGACCTATTCCCATTCACATCCTCGTGTACGTCCTCAGCTTCCGGTGTATCTATTTCCATGGCAACCTCAACGCTATTAGCATTCTGGTTTGAGGTGGCTCCAAGTTCCTCCTCATTTAAGGAATCTGAGAGAGGTACTTTGAGTTCATTTGGTGATATGTCAGGTGTGATTTCCACCGATGAACTGAAAATAATGATGAAAACAACAATCATTTAAAAATCTTTTTTAGGAAACTTAAAAATATGTAAATACACAATTATTATCATAACAACTCTTTCCACAGAATAATAACAGTGTTTTACAAGTTTGAACCATTAATAATACTTTATTCTGTAAATTATATCACATTTTTGTCTGATGTTAAGTATGAAAACGCATGATATGGTGGACTCTAGGGGGCGGTATTCACATTTCCCAAGCCCATTCCAGCATACAAGGTGAGTTTTGTATTGTAGATAACACAATGTGCTGGCTGACCCTGAGCTGAGAGTTTGCAAGTCATATGATTAATGTGGAATTAAACAGATATTGAGAATTGTACTGGTATGTGTCAGTCTATACATTACTTGCCACATTTAACATAACAGTGTGTGGCTTGTTGCTGTATGAGTAACATCTATGAGATTATCTGAGGCATTCGAATACCTTAAATTGTACAGTATTTAATTCATGTATATATATTTGGAGGGTGAAACTAGATTTTATTATCATGCAAGAGAAGCATGTGTTTTAGTCCTGTCATAACTTTGATTTTTCCTCAATGGTGTATTTACATTTTTTGTTCATAACCATACGACAGTTCCAGACATACAGGATTCTGTCGTAAGTTGGCTAAAAAATTGCAGCTGATGGGCATTTATTTGGGGTTAAAACTTTCAAACAAGCAGCCTGTCGGCTGAGATAGCTCCGCTGTTAGCAATGCACATTGCAATTAAAGAACAAAAAATAAAATTAGAAAATGAACAATATGTATAGTATCAAAGCAATCAGACATGCTGTTTTCAACAAGAATTCAAAAATATCACTTTTCACCAAAAATGACAAAAATATTCATCAAAATTAGATAATTGAAGATATCACCACAAAATGAACAAATCTGTGAGAGATCCACATGTCATACCTATTAATATCAAAGCAATTGGACTTGTAGTTTTTAACAAGATGTCAAAAATATCACTTTTTACCAAAAATGACAAAAATATTCCCTCAAATTAGAGAATTGAAGATATCACCATGGAATGAACAAATCTAAGAGAGGTCTACCCAAGGTACACCAAGTATCAAAACATTCAGGCTTGTAGTTTTCAAGAAGAAGTCGAAAATATAAAACATTGACACGGACGACGGATGCCAACGGACAATCACCCATATGATAAGCTCCGCTCGACAGCGGAGCTAAAAATTAACGTGGGACTTCTATTTTCAACTTTCAACTGCCAGCAGTTGGACCATCCAAAACGAGAGAACTATTGCAGAATCTAATATAAAATGATACATTTTTTCTAGCTGAATTAAACAGTAGACCGCCTAAAAATTCATTACAATGTCACCCAGTGTCATCTTTCTCCAAAAAAAAAAAAAAATTAGACTCTATTTTATGTCAGGAAAGACAGAAATGTCCAAAAAATTACACCTTAAAAACTGCAGAAAAATTGCCCTTAGCGATTTCTTGGTCCCAATTTTTTCTCTAAAACCCAAACTGCCATTTAACGGCCCAGGGTAAATTTATGGCAGAATCCGGTAGTAGGACACTGTTGTACTTGGAGACTTTTGAGTTTACATACAGTGCCATTTTCCATAGGAACTATGTTCCATATTTGGAATCACATGACAGGGCTATGTGACCATTTTTCTCTCATAACAGCAATTTTAATGTGTTATCCAGGTTTCATAGTTTAACCAAGGGTCTCCCAAAGTCGT
This sequence comes from Saccoglossus kowalevskii, assembly GCF_978046115.1. NCBI lineage: Eukaryota > Metazoa > Hemichordata > Enteropneusta > Harrimaniidae > Saccoglossus > Saccoglossus kowalevskii. The sequence goes on along the minus strand of NC_140650.1, from coordinate 8,295,393 downwards.
ATCAGTTAGTGAAAGAATCTCAGCCAGTGGATTTGGCCTTCCCAATATGTGAAAACCTAAAGCATCTCACCTTCCATTTGTAGTTTGTTCTTGATTATCATCTATTGCACGTGTCTGTGTTCCTATTTCACTCTGATGTACGGTCACAGTCACTACTCTACAAGGTACAGCCTCTACATTTATATGTGGCGCTTCCTGAGAATCGGCCTGATCAGTCGTCAACTGTTGATACGGTGGTGGCGGTGTTCCAAATGCTATTGTAGTACCTATTTCAGAGTAATTTGGCAGCTTGCATGGTGGGTAAACTGAAATTGCAATAAAACTTAAAGATTGGCAAAAAATCAAAGTATATGTCATACGAATGTTTTCCGAGGCCTTGTGTTGCCTGAATGTTGTTTCATTGTTGTATGTGATTGGTACAGGAATGTAATGACCTTTAAAACAAGTCATTAAACCTTTAAACACCATGTTTTTCCCTGCTCATACTTTGATGCAACATTTTAATTTTATTTCTTAGTTAATTTTGGTCATAATTTCCCATTGACTAAATAAATGGTTTTAAATTAATTACAAGTTTTAAAAATATGATTTTAATTATGTTATGTTTTAGTAAAAGGTGAAAAAAAAAAACCCTAACTGAACATGTTGGTAAGACGATGCAAAGTGATAAAATTGTGAGAGCCATACGAGTAAAGAACATTATTGAGCAATTAACTCCAAATCAAATTTGACACTAGGGGCTTCACAATAGACATCTGTGTGAGATATTATTATATTACCCCAGGTGTTGCCATGTAATTTAGCCATTCTTTGTATTCACACACTGAATAATGGATAATGGGAAACCATTATCCATGTAATACACGAGGGATATTCTGTACTGAGCTAGTCAGACTGTCTTAATTGTGCTTGTATTCATATTCTAAAATTACCCCCCCCCCCCCCCCCCGTGTAGCAGGAGAGGCCCTGGATTCTTGAAGGTTAGATATTCCTATTAATCCCTGAAATGTTTGATTGTCAAAGTCAATTTTTGTCAACTTTCATGAAATAAAATCATATAATCTTTTGTATATTTTATCAAAATCTATAGCCAGTGAGAAATTATGTCTATTTGGTTCAAAATTAACAACAAAATTAAAACATAGTTGAACTCTGGTGACCTAGCCCTTTGTTATATAATATAATTCCCTTTATCATAGTTTGTTTCAATTTGAATGAGCATTGTAATAATTAATTTTGAATACAAACAAGTTTTGGGGTTGAACCAACAGTGGGGAATCAGTCTACCGAATGTCCTTAAAAGATGTAAATATTTTACAAAAACATTGGTGCCTTATTTGTTTAATTATTTTAAGGGACATAATTTCCAGCTTTCTTCAAAGTAATTCAGATATTTTAGTATAAAAACAAATTTCTCATTGAAAAAAAAAGTGCTGCATTTAGATGTGAATAGATTCATAAAACATGCAAGATAACAGAAAATTTTAGCTGGCTTTAGTGCAAGTATTTTGTACAGGTGTCTGTCAAAAATTAATGATTCACTGAGACAAATATGAACTGCCTTGCCTCATTGTGTGACTACTGTATTATATGAAAAGTAAAAAAAACACTCTTTATGAATAGCTATCATGTTGCAAGCTCTGCTTTGTATGCAAATCAACTTAAATAGTTAGTTGGTGTCCAGTGGAGGGAGAAGTCAACAGTACTGTTGCCTCCTGAGAATCTACATCTTCAAACACTGCAATCTTTGAAGTGCGTTTTTAAACTAGTATTATAAAAACTCTATCATTCTGTTCTGATAGCTGAAACATATTCCTGTGAGTTTTCATTTGTCGAATGAACTGTTTGTCAAATACAGAATACATATATTTTAGAATAATTTTCTTTTTAACATGTGGATGAAATGTTTTGCTTTTAATGTATTTTTTATGTATTGTTTTTGATTTGATAACTTTGAACTAAACAGATTTTCTATTAGCTTCAGATCTTGATCAAAGTTAGGCACCCAGTTCATAGGAGTGCTTATATTGATTTTCTGACATCTTGTTTTCTGTAAAGATTTTATTGGTAGGTTTGCAAATGTGTATCAGACTGTGCAATCTCTCCATGAGTTGGTTTTGAAACCCAGTATGGGATTCTGAGATACATTACCAAGGATATTATTACAAGATAAATCATTTGCTTCATTGAACACATACAACAATGCATATTTCCACTGAGATCAGTGACCTTTGATGTGTATCACCAGTGATCAGTCAAGTAGAAACAGTCAAAATATTTTATCAGATTTTCTCAATTTTTGCATGATATTTTCATACAGGACATCTGTTGTTCAAACTCAGGGAAGACTTTATACTGATGAATAAGGTGACCAAGTTTGATAAAGTTTGGAATAGAATTAGTAAATTTATTATGCACACAATAACAATTATTAACGACGACGACGACGACGACAACAACAACAACAACGACAACGCCGGACAAAATTTTTCCCTTAATATACCTTTCCCTTCCATCTTTGATGGTACGGGCAAGGTAAAAAATATATGCAAAAATGTGAAAACAAGTTGTACCAGAAATTTTGGCGGGAGAAATTATGAGAAACAATTGCAGAAGCTAATATAAAATGATACATTTTTTTCTAGCTGAATTAAACAGTAGACCGCCTAAAAATTCATTATGGCGTACAAGGAGTCACATCCAATTACCAGCAACAAAAATTACAAAATTATTTTCAACAGTGAATGATTTCGCAGAATAATTTACGGTTTCAAATTCATCTTATAGCGAAAGTGACAATTTGTTGTAGCTGAATCTAAAAAAAATTAAATCACCATGACAACTTGGAAAGCACATAGACAAAGGCCCAGAGGGTACATACTAAGATGACTGTATTATAAATTGCATTCTCCACAGTCTATGACAATTTATTAAAAATGTTAATATACTAAAACATTATACATGTTTTGGGGCAAGGTAACAATAGACATGGATTGTCTGATAAAACAAAGTGTTGTGACATGCCAAAATATAAACTACAGTGCATAATGACATAATTGCACAAGTAAACAAAAAATTCAGGTAATATTATAAATGATGATACTTACTAATTGTTGGCCAGTCTTGTGAAGGCGAAGTATTCTGTATAACTGTCTGTATTGCTTCGGCTTGGCGAGCTTGTTGGCGCATCAGTTTTCTGACTCTTCGTCTTTGCCATGCACAACATCCAGCAATTAAAAGAACAATAATCCATATAACCCAAAACCCTAATTGGAGAAAACAATGACATCGCTTTACCAACAAACATTCTCATACGAATGTGAAGACAGCAACGGTTCAATTCATGTACGATTCACATACAATTCACGTATGATTCCGCGTATCGTTAAAATCCTATTATAAACTGCATACCTAATAGTAACCACACCCCTGATTTCGGCTTCAGTGTTAAACAGTTTTCAACAAAAATTGAAAACATGAAAAGTACCTATCACTAACTGCACCCCCAATTCAACAAGACCGTGACTGACTTTGTTTCAACCAGCTGGTACATTGTTCCTAATCCTATTCATTTGTTTCGACAACGTGCCTAAAAATATTCACACCTCTTTATTGTTCAGTCGTGTTAGGATGTCAAACACGCAATAAATGTTCTTGCAATAACTTTTGTCAATACTCTTTATGAATACGTCCGTGTGTCGCAAGTTTTCGACAATGAGCTGTTATCATCGAAAAACTGTTAAATTCTTTTTCAATGCTCAGTTTATCTTTTGAAAACAACTAATTTCTTGATTTAAAAAAAAAGTCATGTTGTGCATACAACAGAAGCGAATATAAACCAAAAATTGCATTTGTTGTGCACTGAATCATTAAAAATTCACATTAAATAAATGTTGACAATAATAACACCAATGTAATAAATTTTTAAGTGGTTACTACTGATAGAGAAATTACTGTAGCCATTAGGTGCCTCCCTTTTGATTTTATGGGACAACTATTTTAATTCTGTATTCACTGCATGATGAACATTACATACTGTAAAATACATTTTTAGCTAGCATGTTATTTCAGCTAATTTAGCTAACTTCACTTATTCAAGGTACCGGTATCGCTAATTTAAAATAATGTATTTCTGGCAATCAGATTGTTAGTGCTTCAGCTAAATAAACAATTTTACAGGTAGGTAAGTTGTGTTTAGCACGCTCTCAAAGTAAAATTTGAATAACAATGCATAACATTTATTGTAGCGAAGACAAATAATAACGATAAATGGCGCAAAATGTCAGGTTTTGATCAGTATATGCAAATGTAATAACTTTTAAATTTGATTTTTGGCCAAGTTACTCAAAATTGAAAAGGCTTGCATTTAAGTTTTGCTGACAATGCAACTTTAAACTGAAAGACAAGTATTCTGATTATTACTGATTGGAGAAAATATGAGCAGATTGATGCTGGACTCAATAATCTAGAAACAGAATTCTAGAAAAATGTATATACAATACGGATATTGGGCTTTGATTGATTACTTTGAAACAATGCATATATGTAAATACAATGAGGTAAGGCAGCAGGGAACTTTCTGTAGTGCAGGGTATTCAGCCACAGCACTGCCACAACAATGCTTTACTCCTCCAGGGATGAGGTTATTGAACTACCTAATGAATAATAGATTTGTTATTCTCCTTCAGTATCCTGCCTCTACATCCTGTCAGCTGAGTTAAAGCATATATACAAGGCAGAATTTGATATGTCAAAAAAACCTGTCAACAAACAAGCTTCTCTCTGATTGGTCTGACTGTTTTTGAGGTTTTGAGGTTGGGTAGCCAATCAGACAAAATCTTGTATATAGCTTTGCACTGACTTGAAATCTTGTATCTACATGACTCAGAATAAGCTGCAAAATGACAGGTGGCCATAAGAACCATTGATCAGTGATTTGAATTGGTATAATAATGGGTTTAAATTGAGAACCTCAATGTTTTAAGGAAGTTAACAGTGTACTGGAACTTTCTTACAATAAGCAAAGGCATGTTGGGTAAGAATGGGGATATGCTACGAACTACGAGGGAAAGCCCCAACTCCCCAGTACCTAGAGAGGGAACAATTCTCTAAAAGTTACTATAAGCATGCTATAAGAACCTTTATCACATGCATAATGCACACATCTCCACAGCGTGACAAAATACAAGACAGATCGACTATTATTTAGTTCCTCCACAAAAATTGATTGAAGTTAAAAAGAAATCCAATGATGAACGAAAAGAAATCGCACACAGTATACGCACATGAAATAAAACACTGGAGCATCAACAATCCGAACCGCCTATTCTGGCGTAGTGTTTGCTGAAGATTATTCTCGGGGGCGGACATTCGGGCATTTTCACCGTATGGCAACCATCACGGTGAAAACAAAGGCTGAAAAATCTCAGAAAACGGTACTTTGGGATGGTTGTTGTGACTCCCCTGAACAAGATTACCCCTGTGTGTGTAACGCATATAAATTTGATTGTTCAGGATTACTTCAAAGTTGAGTTCCTGTTGTTTTTTCAAATTTTCACAGGCTCTTCGCTCGGCGTTCCGCATTCCTCAGCAGTGTGCGCAGAACCTGTATAAATGCATGGTACAGTGGTGCGCGTCTTAGCTCCTCCCCAGAGGATATCTATATATACATCATCTTAAAGCTTAACTATACGTTTCATAAATTTCATAGGTTAGTATAATTGGTTCATACTTCGAATTGGTCATCCCATTCAAAGACAACCAGCGTACGCCGTGAAGGATGGTGGTCGCCACGCCACATTGTATTTGAAGTGGGACTCTTAGCGACATGTACAACGCATGCATAATACATTGTTTGTTTACATGTATTCTGATCACACGCAGAACTAGGACTACTGCCCTTCATTAATTAAGACATTCAGTATTTACAGTTTTACTGCACTGTTTTAGTGCAGGATTAACGATGCACTCAGAGATCATTTCTCAATCTGTTGAGATTCAGGAACTATTATGTAAATTATTTGATGATCTGAATTTGCATAGATCCTGTAAAATGAATACTAAGGTGAAACCTTTGAGGGGTTTTTTCTCAAAAATTTGGAAGCAAAGAATTTTTTCTGTTTTTCAAATATTTTAAAATGTTCATACTCTTTTTGAATGTCCTTTCTATGATATAAAAAATACAAAAACTTCAAGGAAAATATTGCAAACATTGAAACAGATCATCAGCGGTGAATAATGACTATGAATGCTGTTGGGAAGATGTACAAATAAATCTAGGCCAAATGTCTCACAGTTTGTGAGAATCTCACAGTTCATGAGAATCCTGCAGTGCCATTAACAGGCAAGTAATTTTGAGGGGAAAATTAAACAAAATTGCAAAATGCAATGCAACGCAATGTCTTAAAAATGAGAAATTTTTTGTCTTACCTAATTTGATATTTTCAGCACATTTGAATTGTTCGAATTGGATGCTATATGTGGATTCAATATATAACCCACAAAATGAGTACACGTTCATAACATCAAGACACAAAAATATTCACTATTAGATTAATCTTAACCATGCAACTTTAAAGTCATATACAGATAAGAGTAAAATACTCACACCATAGTTCGTAATAATAATTACAACACTGTCCATCACCACAACAGTGACCTGTCTCACACCAGTAGTTTTCTCGTCTACAAAATTCTCTGGCCTGAAAAAATAAAAACCCCAAAATACATTGATTAGTATCTTACGAAAAAAATATCTATTATCATTTCAACGTTAGAAGTATTATTACGTGCATGACAGAAACCTGTACCTTGGATTATAAATGCATTTAGTAAAACTTTTACAAAAAAGTCAATGACCCATTTATATTATTTTTATTATTTGTTTCAATTTCTGGCATATTTTTAAATTATCAGAGTTTCAAAAAAATGTTTTATATTTTTCATGATTGAAATTGATAATTTTTCTCTATTGAGTTCCATGAATATGACTCTGTATAACAATGACCAATCTTTTCACAAATTGCATCATGCAATTTCACATCACCTGCTTAAAGCCTCCAACAAATAGCGAAAACGAATGAGAAAAAACAGCATTAGAGGCCATGCGTAAATATAGGATAATCTGACTCTCCAAAGTGACTATATAGCGAATGAACTGGATTTGATATAAGACAAACACAGTTAACCACAGCTTATTTTGAAAAAAAAATTCTCATCATCTCATCATGTGCCAACATGTTGACCTGTTTCTCTGTGCACCATGATACCATGAAACTACGTTGATATGCAAATAGACCATGCAGCTTTGACCTGATCTGACAGTCCCAATGACTGATTTGCAGTCACTGGCACTTTATCTATTCCTAATGTTTACAGCATGTTTACAACTAATGAACTTGGTTCCTTCAAAAAATGAAAATAAACCAAAAAGACAACTCTCTGACAACTTTATTTTAATTGATATAATTTGAAATTAGAACTCTGACAAGAGCCAATATACTGTATGCAATTCAGGGGAAATATTTAGGATTTTGTGGCATGAATTGCTATAAAACATACATATTGCAATTCTGTAATAATTACTGTCAATTTTTCCCCAGTTACACTGTAAACAGATTAATTACTCACTTGGATTTAAAATGCCAGCCATCGCATCACATTCATATGGGACCCATATATGTGCAATGTGTGTAATTTGCATTGTTTACTCAAAATTTGAATGCGCTCTATGCAATGACAACAGCGTTTTAATTTTGCAAAATCAGATGAAATTTATGAAACATGAGAAAATAAATGTTAAGATTTTTTTTTTTTGAGGTGGAGTAGGGGGAGGGGAATCTTATTAGACACTTTGTTCAAAAAATAATTAATTAATGAAGAATGATAATCTTTAATAGATGGCCTAAACTCAATTCAAGGATTATGTGTCAGGTCATCACATAAATTAACACTGAGAACATGTGTTCCCTTCTTTCTTCATTTACTATATTGGTTCCAGGTCACAAAATCAACATGTTTGTGTAGCAGCAAAAAGGAGGTTACATTTGTAACTGTCCTATCAACAGCCCTGGAAAATCAGCTGATGTCCTTCAGAACAATGGAAGCAACCACCACGATAGCGAAGGGTACAGTAAAACGAAAATAGGCTTCACAGTACTTATAATATGCAACGTTTAAAGCTTGAGCACAAATCAACATATTTTTTTACCAATCCAAGCTTATTGAATTAAAATTCTATACGCGAAGAATTGATAGAAACGAATGACTTGCACTTTTAATGCTCCACCACCCCCATCAAATGTGAGCGAGTGGTGCGTCCATTACACATCTTGTGGTAAACAACATTGCCCGTATATATCGAATGTCGAAACTAAGCAGCGGATCTTTGCATAGATCATAACAACTTCGCCACAGAATGCAAGACCTGCTGTGCTGATTCGTAAATTCTCATTGTGTGAAAATATTCGTTCTACATAAACAATGAACTGCAGCTGTGAACATGCTTAGTGAGGAAGACATTGAGACAAATAAAATAATTTTGCGATTATTCATATTCATGATTACGTGCAATCGAGTCGCCTGACCATCGCAAGTGTATTTATATCGATGGCTAGATAGGATTGATGGTGTCCCAAACATTGACAAAAATCATGTGACCGAGTGTCGGGAAAAGGTGATCGATAGCCTATGAGCGCTGCCGTTGGTTGATTGCATCATGCCTTAAAATATAAAATGTTTACATAGATTTCTATGAAGGTTGTCATCTCTGCCATAAAAATGAAGGTATTTTCACTAATAATTTATGCGACAACTTTGAAATTGTGTGGCGGACGGAATCTTTCGCGACATACATCACCCGGAAATGCATAGGGTTTGATTTGAACCAAACAGAGATTAGTGGGAACCCCCTGGAAAATGAACGTGAACCACGTACCTGGACAAACCCGAAGAAAGTTTGTAAGAAAGCAGTTTTCCAAATAAGCGATGATAGCTGCAGCATGCCCATTTTGTCAATGTATTTGTTGTTTCCTTGCAAACGCGAACGTCATTACCTAGTTAGCATGCACGTAACAAATGCATGAACTGGGTTACTTGCACTGGATGTCACCTTACTCAGCTGAAATCCAGTTACAGCTGGCTTTTGAGATTATGAAATCATAGCTCGTACTATTCACTTAAAGGGATGAGAAGGTACGTTGTGGAGGGAATAGCTATTGTTGGTCACATAAAATTTGATATAATTAGACAATAGCTCATCTTTATATGAAAGTAATTAAATATATATAGTAGTAAAAATATGTTTTGTAATAAAAATTACAGGTACGGAGTCGCGACATTCAGATGATACTTTCAATACACCCCCTTCCGTGTGCGCGAGTGATTTGCCTCATTTGCATAACATTTAAATAAGAAAGACTTCGAAACCGTTACAAGAGGAGTTTCCCCAGTTATTGCATCAGAAATTCCCCGGAACTGTGCCCTTTGTGTTTAGGTTATTGGGTCAAATTTAGACCATACGCTCTTTGAAACAATGAAGGAAAACTGACGAAGCCGTCTGAAAGAGCAATAAAGTGCTCTCCGTGTTGATATTTTACAAACAAATTTTGAGGGTCGATTTCCGTGTTAATTTAATAGAGCTCAGACCAATAATTTAGTGGTCGGAGATTGAGACCCATAGACAGACTGAAATAGCTAAAGTAGTGTTCTGATGCCCGCCTGGAGTTGCATCCGGGCTGCATTCATTTTCACTATTTATTAGCTTTGTGTATGCAAATCTTGGGGTTCGGTGTTTTCATTGGGGGCACTCTGTTTTTTACTTAGAAAGTAGGGGATCACCTCATTTCTGAATTATGTTATAGGGGGGGGTCAATGTGTTTTGGTGTAAGCGATGAGACTAAACCACTAACAGACTAAATGACTCTAATACAAGAACCATGATATATAAAATACAACAACAACATTTTCACATTTTGTAATTTTAGAGTGGAGTTACGGAAAGTATACCACTCTTGGCCATGTGATTCATTGTTCTGCCTGTTCAAGTTGGTTTAGTTCTGTCATACCTGTGACACATAACCTCTGATGAAATCAGACCTTAGCTAAGCCTAGCCTGTGCAACTTTAGTCAGTTGCAGCGCCTGGAGTTAACGAGCAGATAGGGTTCTTGATCGACTGTCGAACAAGATGGCTAAGAAAGGGGCTCAAACCTATAGCATCATCCATGCGATTTCCAGTGGAGGTTCTGAGAGGAAACAGAAATTAAATAGTTCATTTTCATTTAAACACGTACCAGTAACCAAGGTGTATAATTTCAGTAATACATAAATATTTAGGCATCGTTTTTGACTGTGTGGTTTTGTGATTCCTACAGAAATAGGTGAGAGTTTCGCAAGCTTTCACCAGACCAGCTTTCCAAAGCCTCCTCGATTTGTTTATGACGAATTGTGTCTTCACTGTGGTCAATAGATGAATTATATAATTAGTAATAGCAGAGGTACATTACTTGGGGTTACTGTATGGTGACATCATGTCAAGATCCCATTCAAGTCTCTTCTCGTAGATAGCGAGACTGAGGCTACGACCTTCTGACATGACACATATCAATGTTCAAGGTTTGTAATGAAAAAATAAAACTTTTCTTGTCACTATCATAGTGAAAAATGTAATACATCGAAAATGTACAGAAAATATAGTTCTCGTAATCCGTCATATCATGGGCAGCTATTTTGATCCACCTGGACATCCCAGTATCCTAGTTATCTCGGGCATGCGCATTCGCATTTTTCTGAGTTGGAACGCTTATGCGAGAGCGAGATTGTGACGGGATCTTGGTATCATGTCACCGTAGTAACAAACCTCAAGTAATGTACCTCTGGTAATAGACAGATTTTTACACTGTTACTGGTATATGCGATGAAATATGTGAACAGGTCAAAACATATCACTATACCGTGGAACTATCCAGTGCCAACAAATAAATTATAATCGGACTGCATAATGGCATTATAACAAACAGAAACGAAAACTACATACGTGAGGGGCATAGACTGGAAATCGAGTATTTACCCGCGGGGCTACTTCCATCATAGAAGTGCAATACGGGTATGTGCCGCCCGACAGGGGTGTCATTTCACGTTTTTTTGTTTAGAAGTGTGTAGCATTTATTTACTTTTTCACAGGTTCTTATATTCAAAACCAGATACCGGGAAGGCTGAACAGAATGCGTCGCCCAAATGCACTCACTGGTTGCGAAAATTGTGAGCTGGATGTTGTTGTTTTTTCGCCTCTGATGTCTCGCATATTCAGGATGATGTTATTCCTTATTGATGTGCATGCTCGCATCAGGTCGCTGAAAACACTTGCGTTTAGAAGTGAATTTGATTTACGAGAGGTGGGCTGCACACCCCACCCACTTAAGATGGATATTTACTTGTTTGGAGATGAACAATATATCAAATATCGTTAAAAGTTGTATTCCCACTTTGTATCATATGCATATGATTATTGTGACCATGAAAAATGATTAAATCACTTGGTTTGGCAAGAAATTATTGAAATAATCACTGAAGATAGATTACACTGAAGGTCGTGGTGTTTAAGTTAGAAGCCTACTTATGATTTTAAATACCCAGAATTTATTAATTTTCCAATAAATTGTAATTCCGGGCAATATAAGGTTATTGACTTTAAAAAAAATTGGGGTACCAGCTTAATTTTCGAGAAAATGCTAGTTGTATTTTAGTGGATTGTGGCCATTTAGGCATTATTATAATGATGTTACCATTCAATGTTACCACAGTTTCCTATAACAGAGATACTAGTAATATGCCATATCTCAAATTGTAGGCCGGTGACATGATGGGGTACTTTTTGTTTCCAATTATTTCAAAAATCTGGGTTTTAAAAAGTGTCGAGAAATGCAATTTTCATTTAACATTGGGCTCTTTGGATGTTTGGAATAGCGATTTTTGAAAAATATTAGGACAAGTTTCTCAAAATACGTCACTGTAATACACAAAGGAATGCTATTTCATGATACCTTGAGAAAATAACTGTTTTACACAATAAACCAATGAACATTATAATGCGATATGTGACCAACTTCCTCAAACATTGTAAGTAAACTTCTACCTTATTTCTAAATCAAACATTCTTGTAATTGCACTGTTCACTCAAATATACTTTACAGTATTATAGAAAAGCCCTTTAAAATGGGTTTCTCTTGAACTTACCCTCGCCCACAATGGGTCAATTGGAAACATTCTGCATATTATCATACAAAATGGGAAATGCAGCTGGAATATAGTTTAACAGATCACTAGCATTGCATTCTATATGCAAGTAAATTGCGATAGATTTAATTTTAGTTAAAACAGTATGTCAGTGCCATGAATTCTACATGTTCACAGTGGCATGTGTGACGTCACACTTCGCCATAACTTGCCTCGTAGTAATAACATTACGAGTCCCAAGGGGAAACAGAAAACATAACTGTCAGACGAAGTATGGGAAATCTTAGACCAATGCGTCACGGAACAAGGTACGCCTCTACTCGTTATTTCGATTTATAACAATTAACAAACAATGACAGACGAGGTCGATCAACTTTATTTTTCGACAAAAATGATTTGTGTAGAAAATTACGTTAATTTTTCTTTCTCATTTCACAGAAGACGTACATACCGTACTTTGACCAATTTAAGTTGATTTTCGGTCTCGGTGCACCGTATAGTATGCAACTAGGCAAATAATTAGGATTCGGTGTAGAATATACATGACAGACAATGTAACAGAAGATTTCAAACCGTCGATCAGAACATGTATTACAATAATGGCATGTCGGAAGCAAAATACAATATATATATATGTTCATTAAAGAAATGCAAATACCAAGCTACAACACACTGTATCTTTACTGCACGTCACGCCCTCTTGAGACGAAAGATGCTGTTACGTAAACAAATGACAGGGAGTTAGTGTCTCGTCGCTAGAGGGCGCAAAGATTTTTTGTGAAATACAAATGCAAGTACAAAACAGTAGCAAATCTAGGTATAATAACAGTAATTAAATATCATCTAAAGATAAAGATAAAAAATCAATAAATGCGGGTTGTTTGCTAATAAATATTTATAATATCATGTTTCTGTTTTAGAAATAATTTGAGAATGGTAATGAATGATACATAAGTAACTGTTGAAAATATTAAAAATGAATGAAAATACAATATGATACAAACGAATTTAGCAAAAGCGGCACTCCGTATAGCACGAACGAGGATTAACAAAAATGGCGGAGTTGACGAAGTATTCGGACATAAGTTAGTAGTGACAGAGAAACCCGCAAAAATAGTATGACTGTCGCTAAAACTTACGCCGATAAGACATGCATGTACGCATTAACATTACGACGATTTGTCGAATTGCAACACTGCTAGCATTGCTGTACGGAGTTCACTGATGAACAAGGCATATGATAGACCGAAACATGACGGGAAATAATACTGTGTAATACATAACATAAAAAAACATGACGATCGTCGATGCGTGTTAAACGCACGACTTGCCATTCTTTCTGGTGCGATTCCAGGCAATTTGCACAGAATCGGAAGAGTTGACTGTTACTAATTAGTATAAACACTTATATAACGTACACTACAATTATGATGCCACCTGGAATTATGTAGGTTAAGCTTCAGCATACTGTTTCGAATGCCCCGTAGTACATCTGCGCCAACTACCGGTCGGAGCGTAAGTTATAGACGCCCTTGTATAATACGTCAGTGCCTACTGAAAACATGGCAATAACGAATGATATTGATACAATTCAAGAAACGAGACACATTGCTAACAGTTGAAAACTTGTCTGAAACTGTTTATTAGTATTAAAACGATCGTGGAAACAGATTTTGACATACATATACCAAACATAGCCAATTCAAAAATGCACAATGCCACACCCAGTGGATGCGATTGCGTGTCCAGTGATATTGCAAGGTATGGGTAGATTATAACTGATATAAAGTTGATAATACAGAGGTTTAAAACTAAAATTGCCATCTGTGAATTGCACATGAATATCAAAGATGACAATTTGTACATTGCGAGGAAAACTAGTACATTGCCGAACGCACCGAAGATAGACATGATTCGTTCGTGTTGCCGCTGATTGAAGCGCGGTTATCCAAGTCTGAATTCTGGGAAATGCTGTAGCCTGAAGTCAGGATGAATTGCCGTGTTTTGCATCACTGTAGAACGTTTGCTGGCGGATATACAATGCAGTAATAATCTTTCTCGACCAGTAGCACCAATCTAATAAACGAGGGAATATAAAAAAAATATATATTTTGATAAAGCAAAATTTTTCCAACCAAAAATATTAAGTTCTATATAGAAATATAGATGAATACTTTCATAGAAATCACGTACGCAAATAAAGGTGATATTACGTTCTAAATAGATAAGCAGATGAATACATGTTAGCGGACTTTTATAGCAATCACGTTCAAGGCAAGGCAAGTATCACGACAACAAAAATGCACATGAAGTCTGCACGGACCAGTAATAATGGCACTCACCTTCTTGCGAAATCTTATGCGATTATTTGACTTACAGTGTTCAATTGTCTCAATGCTTGCAGATACAAGACAGTCTTGAAGAATAATGTTACCGAAGCACAGCTAAGCGTGTGAGTGATTGTAATCGATCCAGTTAATAAATAAACACAATTGTGTAACACGTGGTTTATGACGTCATGATATTACCAATAAGAAGAACTTTCTCCGCCTTCTTCGTGTAACGCTCGAACCCCAGTGAGCTTGTTAAAATGCAATGATATTGAAATGGTTTGTTATACGCGAACTTGAACAAAGCTGCGAAAACACTGATAATTATTTATTAATTTATATACGAAGATGTCATTTCTCCTTTTTTTAGTATTTTTACTGTTTTATTATACAAACATTGCGTGAGATAAATGAAGACAGAAGAAGTCCGTTTTGTAGACCCGAGCCACGAGATCGCAAGATTGCACTTTTTTTTATTTAATTCGCAATTTATTTCTATCAGACTGGTTTAGTTCTTAGAGTTTACTTTATTTCTGTTGGTGTAGAATTTGCATCATTTTTTTCTAGGAAGCTGGAGAAACGTATGCCCCCGCCCAGTTACGCAATCGAACGTTACCGCCGAACACTTGTATACTAAATATATGGAGAAATCTACCGCTTAATTGCTTCTCTGATATTTGTTTGATACCATATCTATTATATCTTTCATGTATGTAGGGCCTGTCGAGTGACGTACACAAATTTATATATAGAATATGTCCAATCTTACTAGTTGTTAGTATTACAAAAGATGCAATTTTCATTTTGACCAATTCGTTGATTAACATGGATGGGTTATTTAATGTGTATGTACTATAAGGGAGCCCTCGGGCTTCTGACGATAGGAAGTAAATGTCACCCAATATAATAGCCCCAACATATATCATACAATATCATACTAATTGGTTGTAAGCACAAGTTAACGTACAATGGATCCGGCAACCGTGACAATGACAGAAGTTCACTCCTCTAACTCCCGAGTTATTATTGTTGCAAACTGTAGGAGCAAAACGTACCATCATCTGTAGTGATGAAACTTGTAAAGTTAGAAGTAACTCGGAAGTTAGAAGTCGGAACTCGGAAGTTGGAACTGTGAAGTAAGAAGGCCCCTCTCGGCTTTCGTACTTTTACGTTGTCGTGTGAAATTTTAAATTAAGCTATGAAAACATCGAGCAATAAATGTAGAAAACCTGCCAATAAAGTCGACACATAATAACTTTCTGGCTCTACGCGTCGCCGCGCGTCATAGAGAACGTGATTTTGTTGTTGACATCGTTCTCCGTGACAATACGTGTAGTCACGTGACTAAGCAACTGGGCCGAATCAATGCACTCTTGAATATGCACATTTGTGGAAAGTTAACTGAAAAAAAAATCGTTAATTTATGTCATAAATTGCACATATGTAAACCAAGGGAAATCTGCACAGCGTGTTTATATATGCAAGTTTCTTGGGTCTGGAAGCTAGGCCCGCGTCCCAAGCTCACCGGGGTTGAGCCACGAACGTCATGTCGAACATAAATATAATACAGTACGTTTTAAAATCAAATTCGGGATTCATTTCTATCAGACTAATTTAGTTATTCTTGTTGGTGTATGGTACGCATTAATATTTGTTCGAAGTTGGGGAAACGTCTGATGACCACGCTTAGTTACCTCGACCGTTACCACCGCTTAATTGCTTCTCTGATTTTTTTTCGATACCGTATCTATTATATCTTCCATGCCTGAAGGTTCTGTCGATAACGTAATCAGTGACGTATACAAATTTGTATAGAATACGTCAAATCTTACTAGTTGTTAATTTTACAAAGGATGCAATTATTATTCTGACCAATTAGTAGATTGGATGGACTATTTAATGTGTATGTACTATAAGGGAGCCCTCAGGCTTCTGACGATAGGAAGTAAATGTCACCCAATATAATAGCCCCAACATATATCATACAATCCTAATTGGTTGTAAGCACGTGTTAGCGGCCAATGGATCAGACGACGATGATAATGAAGAAGTTAACAGGCGTTCAATGTTTTCGACGATGGAACGGCGACGGGTCAATCATTTACGTTGTCGTGTGAAAAGTAAGCTATGAAATGTCATGAAATAAATAAATTAATAAATTAATAAATAAATAAATAAATAAATAAATAAATAAATAAATAAATAAATAAATAAATAAATAAATAAATAA
This sequence comes from Saccoglossus kowalevskii, assembly GCF_978046115.1. Lineage (NCBI taxonomy): Eukaryota > Metazoa > Hemichordata > Enteropneusta > Harrimaniidae > Saccoglossus > Saccoglossus kowalevskii. The sequence continues at coordinate 8,278,601 of NC_140650.1, read as the reverse complement.
ATAAATAAATAAATAAATAAATAAATAAATAAATAAATAAATAAATAAATAAATAAATAAATAAATAAATAAATAAAATGGCGGATTATACCAACGTTAGCGACGAAAACGATCGGAAAAAACACGGATTATCATTGTCAAATGCAACGAAAGTCATCTTTTATTTTTATGTTTATATTGTGGCTCGTATGGTTCCAGTTTAGGTCGTTATTTTGCGTAGTTAGGCAGGTGATGTTTTGTTGACTATCAGGCCAAAATCGTCTTGGTATTCAAGTTGAAGCCGTCAGGTTGCTGTAAATATTCATCAAAATGTATCAACATTTTGTACATTATACAATAATTCTTTATTAAAGTAATTGGGCTGATTTGGACAGGAATAAAATATTTTTTATTTGGAACATATCGCAATTGATCAGGAAATATTGTTTTGCTCCAATATTCTGCGTCCGAGTCGATGCCGTGGGCCGGTGACCGTTATACAATTTAAAATCAGTTTGCATTGTTTACTATAGCTGTTTACAGTGTTCTAATCATTACGATTCATTTATTTGTTTGCTTTCATTCTAGATAATTATGTTCAGTGTTTGATGTAAAATTGAAGCGATGACTGAATAAACGAACCTTGGATCTCGGAGTTGTATTAAGAAGTATACACATTTGTTGGAAGCGAAAGATATATTCAATGTGATGACAACAATTGTAAAATGCTGTGGAATATCTTTTGTAAATAAAAAATATACTAGTAATTTTCTATTAATGGTTTTTTCAAGTGGGCAAAATATAATGTACAGAAAGATTGCCCGTAGAGTGTCGCTACACTGAAAAGTAAGCAACCGACAGCCTGTATAAAAGGGGGCTGTGATTGGCTGTTACTTACGCGAGATTTGAACGGGACATACATAGGCATTGGATCAGATCCTTGTTGGCTTTGAAATCACCAACACTTAAAAAATACTAGATCAAAATAAAATAAAATAAATATACAAAAAAGCCAAAACTAGGATCTTATTTTAATGAGGGTAGCGATACGCGATGTTGTAGGCCATGTGCTCACAGAGGGCGTGATTTTATGTTGACACTATGAAACTATAAGTCAACACACATTTGAAAAAACATTTGCGGAAGTTATCTAAAAAGTTGTCGTTTATTTATAAAATGGAACATTATAAATCTAGTGTTTGAAATTCCCGGTCCCAAGTCCATCAAGTTTTTTGCCGGGTCACAAAGTTTTGTAACGTCGTCTTTATTTATGAATATTTTAAATAACAATAATTGGAGCCTACACCTAAATCATATTTTAATCAGATAGGTTTGTTAACACACATTTTTACTTTTTTGAATACTTCAAAATGTGTCTTTGATAATGACCAATATAAGGAGGTAATGGTGTATTAAACGTCATGGGTTTACGTACAGAACCATAGACCCTCTACTGAGGGTATATGACAGAGCGCACGTGGGTTTCAACAATCATTCGGTCAAAACTATCCCACAATTCACTATGATTTACGATTGCGATATGGTCTAGGTAATATCATTATTTGAAGACTAAAATGAAGTTCAATAAAGAAGTTCTTCATCTATAATTTTGTTCTTTATATCGTCGCAAAAAGGCAATCTTTATATAGCATATGGTGGCTGTCAGAACAGACAGAAAACATTTTGTCTGGCATGAATATGCTTCTTTGGAGTCAAGCCATTTCATATTCATTCTAGGACGCACTGAGGGCGCACATCAATTTCATTTCATCAGGATATTTTTGTTCATGACGGACACCACATATTGAGACAGACTTCACTTAATCAGTTGCGACAGAGCGTCGCCGAAGTTATTGAATTTTAAATTGAATGACCAAAAATAACACGCACATTACTCGCAGTTGTAGGCGGACAACCACCCGGATCGAATGTTGGTAGCATTTCTTTCATGATTGCCTGTGGCGCCCGGATTTAGCAATCGAATCGTATATAGCTGACGACCCCCAGAACGCACGGCAACAGTCGGACGACGTTCGCTCATGTACATGTTTGCAATAGGTTGAAACGACTGACGTGAAATCACTGAATAATAAAAAGCTTTGGTTACTGAATATGGGCGCATCTACGCAATAACCATCAAATAAGTCTCTATATTTTTCGCTATGGCCAAGTCGATTAATGACGTTACATAAGCTTTCCAATAAACTAAATTGCATATAAATCCGGGAAAATATGATTATATAATGTGTGTTCACAATTCAACAAATTTTAATTTACTGATAAATTATGCGTCTGGACACACTTTTCACAAATTGTAACATGTTCATTCATTTTCAGGGGGTTTAGACGGGCATTAATGAGGTTCTTATAAGTTCAAACTATCGTCACGGGAGTGATTAAATTGGGGTGGGTAGCAAACGAAAGATAGTAATTCGGTAATAGTGTGAACAAATTGGATTGGCTAAATATTATGATGCAACGAGAGACATTATAATTACATCGGCGTAGTCGGTTAACGCAACAGATTACGTGTATCTACATTCTCACTGCCACCGTGATCACATCATACGTCTGAAACACATCATCAATTTTTTTTTTATGAACTGTGACATTGTTAGTGTCTTCTGTCAACTCAAACAGCATAATACCTCCCCTATTTCTTTTAAATGACAAATTTATGAATGATAGAAAAATTAATATGTATGAGTATCCGGTATGCATATTATTAAAGCGCTACACTCTTCCAACAGCGTGTTAGATTTTCACGTAAACACGACCTGGGCGATAGTGCAGTGGTTAGCGTGTTCGCCTCGCCAGAGAGGTTCCGGAATCGGAGGCGAGTGTTCCCTCAGCAGTTCAAACCTGATTACAGTCTGCCCTGTCTTCCAATCCCTTGGTTTGGGCGACTGGGAGTGGCAGCCAGCAACCACCTTAATGCGTCCCACGGTGACAGCCAGCAACCACCTTAATGCGTACCATGGTGACAGCCAGAAACCACCTTAATGCGTCCCACGGTGACAGCCAGCAACCACCTTAATGCGTCCCATGGTCGCAGCCAGCAACCACCTTAATGCGTCCCACGGTGACAGCCAGCAACCACCTTAATGCATCCCACGGTGACAGCCAGCAACCACTTTAATACGTCCCATGGTGACAGCCAGCAACCACCTTAATGCGTCCCATGGTGGCAGCCAGCAACCACCTTAATGCGTCCCACGGTGACAGCCAGCAAACCATCTTAATGCGTCCCATGGTGAAAGCCAGTAAACCACCTTAATACGTCCCATGGTGGCAGCCAGCAAACCACCTTAATACATCCTAAGGTGGTAGCCAGCAAACCACCCGAATGCGTCACATGGTGGCAGCCAGTAAACGACCTTAATATGTCCAATAGTGGCAGCCAGCATACCACCTTAATACGTCCCATGGTGGCAGCCAGCAAACCACCTTAATACGTCCCATGGTGGCATCCAGCAAACCACCTTAATACGTCCCATGGTGGCAACCAGCAAACCATTTTAATACGTACCATGGTGGCAACCAGCAAACCACCTTAATACGCCAACGGTGGCAGTCAGCAAACCACCTTAATACGTCCCATGATGGCAGCCAGCATACCACCTTAATGCGTCCCACGGTTGCAGCCAGCAAACCACCTTAATACGCCAACGGTGGCAGTCAGCAAACCACCTTAATGCGTCCCATGGTGGCAGCCAGTAAACGACCTTAATACGTCCCATGGTGGCAGCCAGCATACCACCTTAATGCGTCCCACAGTTGCAGCCAGCAGCAAACCACCTTAATACTCCAATGGTGGCAGTCAGCAAACCACCTTAATACGTCCCATGTGGGCAGCCAGCAAACCACCTTAATACGTCCCATGGTGGCAGCCAGCAAACGACCTTAATACGTCCCATGGTGAAAGCCAGCAAACCACCTTAATACGTCCCATGGTGATAGCCAGCAAACCACCTTAATACGTCCCATGGTGGCAGCCAGCAAACCACCTTAATACGTCCCATGGTGGCAGCCAGCAAACCACCTTAATACATCTCACGGTGGCAACCAGCAAACCATCTCAATACATCACACAATGGCAGCCAGGCAACCATCTTAATACGCCAATGGTGGCAGTCAGCAAACGACCTTAATGCGTCCCATGGTGGCAGCCAGCAAACCATCTTAATACATCTCACGGTGGCAACCAGCAAACCATCTCAATACATCACACAATGGCAGCCAGGCAACCATCTTAATACGCCAACGGTGGCAGTCAGCAAACGACCTTAATGCGTCCCATGGTGGCAGCCAGTAAACGACCTTAATACGTCCAATAGTGGAAGCCAGCATACCACCTTAATGCGTCCCACGGTTGCAGCCAGCAAACCACCTTAATACGTCCCATGGTGGCAGCCAGTAAACCACCTGAGTGCGTCCCACGGTTGCAGCCAGCAAACCACCTTAATACGTACGTCCCATGGTGGCAGTCAGCAAACCACCTTAATACGTCCCACGGTTGCAGCCAGCAAACCACCTTAATAGTCCCATGGTGGCAGTCAGCAAACCACCTTAATACGTCCCATGGTGGCAGCCAGCAAACCACCTTAGTGCGTCCCATGGTGGCAGCCAGCAAACCACTTTAATACATCCCATGGTGGCAGCCAGCAAACCACCTTAATACGTCCCATGGTGGCAGCCAGCAAACCACCTTAATACGTCCGTGGTGGCAGCCAGCAAACCACCTTAATACGTCCCATGGTGGCAGCCAGCAAACCACCTTAATACGTCCCATGGTGGCAGCCAGCAAACCACCTTAATACGTCCCATGGTGGCAGCCAGCAAACCACCTTAATACGTCCCATGGTGGCAGCCAGCAAACCACCTTAATACGTCTCACGGTGGCAACCAGCAAACCATCTCAATACATCACACAATGGCAGCCAGGCAACCATCTTAATACATCCTACGGTGGCAGCCAGCAAACCACCTGATTGCATCACATGGTGGCAGCCAGTAAACGACCTTAATACGTCCAATAGTGGCAGCCAGCATACCACCTTAATGCGTCCCACGGTTGCAGCCAGCAAACCACCTTAATACGTCCCATGGTGGCAGTCAGCAAACCACCTTAATACGTCCCATGGTGGCAGCCAGCAAACCACCTGAGTGCATCCCATAGTTGCAGCCAGCAAACCACCTTAATACGTCCCATGGTGGCAGTCAGCAAACCACTGTAATACATCCCACGGTTGCAGCCAGCAACCCACCTTAATACGTCCCATGGTGGCAGTCAGCAAACCACCTTAATACGTCCCATGGTGGCAGCCAGCAAACCACCTGAGTGCGTCCCATGGTGGCAGCCAGCAGACCACATTAATACGTCCCATGGTGGCAGCCAGTAAACCACCTTAATACATCCGTGGTGGCAGCCAGCAAACCACCCTAATACGTCCCATGGTGGCAGCCAGTAAACGACCTTAATACGTCCCATGGTGGCAGCCAGTAAACCACCTTAATACGTCTCACGGTGGCAACCAGCAAACCATCTCAATACATCACACAATGGCAGCCAGGCAACCATCTTAATACATCCTACGGTGGCAGCCAGCAAACCACTCGAATGCATCACATGGTGGCAGCCAGTAAACGACCTTAATACGTCCAATAGTGGCAGCCAGCATACCACCTTAATGCGTCCCACGGTTGCAGCCAGCAAACCACCTTAATACGTCCCATGGTGGCAGTCAGAAAACCACCTTAATACGTCCCATGGTGGCAGCCAGCAACCCACCTCAATACGTCCCATGGTGGCAGCCAGCAAACCACCTGAGTGCGTCCCACGGTTGCAGCCAGCAAACCACCTTAATACGTCCCATGGTGGCAGTCAGCAAAACACCGTAATACGTCCTACGGTTGCAGCCAGCAACCCACCTTAATACGTCTCATGGTGGCAGTCAGCAAACCACCTTAATACGTCCCATGGTGGCAGCCAGCAAACCACCTGAGTGCGTCCCATGGTGGCAGCCAGCAGACCACCTTAATATGTCCCATGGTGGCTGCCAGCAAACCACCTTAATACGTCCCATGGTGGCAGCCAGCAAACCACCTTAATACGTCCGTGGTGGCAGCCAGCAAACCACCCTAATACGTCCCATGGTGGCAGCCAGCAAACCACCTTAATACGTCCCATGGTGGCAGCCAGCAAACCACCTTAATACGTCCCATGGTGGCAGCCAGCAAACCACCTTAATGCGTCCCATGGTGGCAGCCAGCAAACCACCTTAATGCGTCCCACGGTTGCAGCCAGCAAACCACCTTAATACGTCCCATGGTGGCAGCCAGCAAACCACCTTAATACGTCCCATGGTGAAAGCCAGCAAACCACCTTAATACGTCCCATGGTGAAAGCCAGCAAACCACCTTAATACGTCCCATGGTGGCAGCCAGTAAACCACCTTAATACGTCTCACGGTGGCAACCAGCAAACCATCTCAATACATCACACAATGGCAGCCAGGCAACCATCTTAATACATCCTACGGTGGCAGCCAGCAAACCACTCGAATGCATCACATGGTGGCAGCCAGCAAACCACCTTAATACGTCCCATGGTGGCAGCCAGCAAACCACCTTAATACGTCCCATGGTGGCAGCCAGCAAACCACCTTAATGCGTCCCATGGTGGCAGCCAGCAAACCACCTTAATGCGTCCCACGGTTGCAGCCAGCAAACCACCTTAATACGTCCCATGGTGGCAGTCAGAAAACCACCTTAATACGTCCCATGGTGGCAGCCAGCAACCCACCTCAATACGTCCCATGGTGGCAGCCAGCAAACCACCTGAGTGCGTCCCACGGTTGCAGCCAGCAAACCACCTTAATACGTCCCATGGTGGCAGTCAGCAAACCACCGTAATACGTCCTACGGTTGCAGCCAGCAACCCACCTTAATACGTCTCATGGTGGCAACCAGCAAACCACCTGAGTGCGTCCCATGGTGGCAGCCAGCAGACCACCTTAATATGTCCCATGGTGGCAGCCAGCAAACCACCTTAATACGTCCCATGGTGGCAGCCAGCAAACCACCTTAATACGTCCGTGGTGGCAGCCAGCAAACCACCCTAATACGTCCCATGGTGGCAGCCAGCAAACCACCTTAATACGTCCCATGGTGGCAGCCAGCAAACCACCTTAATACGTCCCATGGTGGCAGCCAGCAAACCACCTTAATGCGTCCCATGGTGGCAGCCAGCAAACCACCTTAATGCGTCCCACGGTTGCAGCCAGCAAACCACCTTAATACGTCCCATGGTGGCAGCCAGCAAACCACCTTAATACGTCCCATGGTGAAAGCCAGCAAACCACCTTAATACGTCCCATGGTGAAAGCCAGCAAACCACCTTAATACGTCCCATGGTGGCAGCCTGTAAACCACCTATATACGCCTCATGGTGACGTAAAATGACAAAAGTTAAAAAATTCTGAAAAAGGCAATGCGCGTGTGTTTTGAATTACATGTACGCATAAATAAATCCGAGGCGCATGCGCATTTCTGTTTTCACCTGTCAGTAAAACACCACTGAAAATTAACGCCAATTTGTTAATACCTCTTTACACCAGAAATTACCTATCCTCGGGGGCGGACATCCGGGCATTTTCTACCGCCTGGCAACCCTTGCGGTGAAAACAAAGACCAAAAACTCGCAGAAAATGGTACTTTGCGATGGTTGTTGAGAGTCCCCTGAACAGTGTAACAAGATTAGCCCTACGTGTGTAACATATATGAATTTGGTTGTTCAGGATTACTTCAAAGTTGAGTTTGTGTTGTTTTCTCGAATTTTCACCGGCTCCACCGGCGTTCCACAGCAGCGCGCACAAAGCCCATAGAAATACGTGGTACAGTGATGCACGTCTTAGCAACGTAGAACGTCTGTGACATAGCTCCGCCCCCGAGGATATATGTATTACACTATTCATTGATCATTATTCTATACTCCAAACACTGCAGCTGGAACACAAACAAGCCTTGGCGACTGACTGTTCCTCTATCCATTCCCACCCCAAGCACATTGCTTGCGAGACCGACACTGTCGCGCGCATGGTATCCTAGCAACCTTAAGAACACGCATATCTTTTTTATTTACATTTTGAAGTTGTCCTGCTGGAAATCGCTAGCAAAGAGTGACATGATACTATGTATGTGCATACTAAAAATAGAGTATTGTTTCTGGTATTCATTCAGTTCGATGCGGTAAGAATGTGCTTAAAAGCTATTTCCGGCGTGAAGCATAGATTTCAAATACTAGCATTGTAACTCGATGCGAAATCGATCAGTCGTCGCGACAAAAAATAGATTTTTGTTTAAATTTGCTATATCGAGAGGCGACAGACATATTTAAAAAATATGTTTAATATATAAACATGTTTCAAATTATGTTTTCAGGTTCCCACTTAAACCTACCTTTTCCACAATTTTTCTAACTCAGTCTGATCGTTGATATCTCGGTACTCAGAATTGTCTACAGAAATATTACGTAAGTAAAATTTAATGTGCGTTTTATATTTTATAGAATAACATAGGAGCCTGCGCATTCTGGCTTTGTCCTATGGATATTCCGAAAAATAATAGCAGTTGTCATTGAAACCGTCGATATGTCAAATGAAATTATATAGGCTAAGTTCAGGCTTTTGGTTCGTAAATTGTGTGAACATAAATGTGTCACCTCTCACTCACTTGCATACAGTCTCTTGTTTGCTGTGTTGATGAACACTCACATAATATTTAATTTTACAGTATCCATTTTTTACAACATACATACAGTACATCGTCTGTTTAGTATTTGTGTTTAACGGGAATGTGCCATGAATACATAATGGATGTCACTGAACTCGGGGTTCGTGTTTCATTAAATTGTACACTATGGTATTTTAATAGTCTTAACCAATCAATGTTCAATCAATTTCCAATATCACGGTATATCATGTCAGAACGATGACTACGATCTGTCAATAAGACTCCTAACGGGTGGTACATATCCGCTCCGAGCAGACTGGCGACGCGGCATCTAATTTAGATATAGTACAAGTCGCCAGCGAAATTTAGTAAACTTAATTTTGGTGAACAAAATTTGACGAGCAATTGTGCTCACCAAAGACGATGAATGAAACCTCGTTCTTAAACGGTGGGCGTTATTTTCTTTTCAAACAAACATTTCTCACTCGCGTCATCTGGAATCTTACATTTTCACTCGTTCACTAGAGATATATGTATTTGCAGATCAAGATTTAAAGAGCATATGACTTAAAGTGAACAGCAACTGACCCCCCCCCCCCCCATCTATTCCAAATCGGGTCCCCTTTTCCGGGGGATATTCCTTATCTGAAATTTGCTGACTTAAAAATGCTCGCTCTACAGCGTTTATCTAACCAACATTTGAATCACTCTCATTTAATTACGATGCAGCGTTCAGCAGCATACACCTGGGCAACAATACACATAGCTTCGGCCTCAGGGTGTCAAAATATTGCTCGCCGGATCAGATAATATCATCATACGGTAGGCAATAATGTCCCAATGGAACAGCTGAACATATAAAATGGTCAATTATTATCAAGTTCTGCGCATGCGTATTAACTTCAATCGCCGCAAAGACAAGCGGACAGGCGAAAGTTATATTTCGAGTGAAGCTATGTTGAAGCGCCCTCTAGCGTTACATTCCAACAACTCGTACGCTGAAGCGCCAACGACATTGAAGATGCTAGTATAAAGTTACGATGACAACTTCTCGGATGCGTGTCAGTTGTTTTGGAAACTATAATATTATGCCTTCCTCCTAAATAATATAATGAATTATAATATAATATAATATAGGCCAGTGAATAAAGTAATGCATAATGAATATTTATAAATAAGAAAATAAATCAATAAACAACAAACAACACGTTTCATTCCATTTTATCTATTTATTTTGGCATATATTTAAAACTTATTACACAACATTGCATGAACAGGGAAATCTTACTAGTCCGCGCGTTTCAATTGAATTTGAAAACTGCTACGAGTTTCACAAACCCCGGGCCGTCGGTAATCCCTGCTTGGCGACAGTGGGTGGCGTATTTCGGGAATAGCCCGTCGCGTCGCGGCGATCCCGCGAGCAGTTTCGTTCTAGTTCCTTTTGCGCTTGTGTTGTTTTCGTGACAATCACCTAGGAACGGAGTATGTGTGGCTCGATGGGGTGTGATACATGCTTTTTCAACAAAGTAGTTCCTGTTTGGTGTCTGATTGTTTCAATAAAAAGTGTTTCTGAAAAAAAAAATATCTACTTCATCAATTACCAACACTGAAAAATGTACGCATGGAAAGAAAGAGGTAAAAACAATTATGGTGGAATCTGCACCAGGTTCTTTGCCGGAAAATTAATGTGGCTGCAAGAAAGTATAACGACAACCAGCGAGTTACTACAGGCTCTTGTCGGAATGATTCCTTTTGAAATTGGTGACTCGATTGTGGTTTCAACGCAGAATACTGTAAAATGACTAATTTTCACTGGGTTTAAATTTCACTGATTTACCATTTCAGGCATATTCAGTGGGTTATAAATTCACGGTTTCGTCATTTAGATACTGTGTTCTATGCTAAATTTTACATATTCACTGGGTTTTAATTTAGCGCATTTTCCAGTCAGCGAAATAAGCTAAATTAAAACCCAATGAATAATTAACCCTTTACAGTATATGAAAATGGGTATTATTATTACGAAAAGAACGTAGTCTTGATGGAGCGTGCAAATATATCACTTACACGTAAAGATAACATTAGGATAGATGTATTGGAAATATGAATGTGCTGTTGTTTAGTCGCCCATAATATCGATCTATATTTAATAACAACAGAATAAATAGGAATACATTCATTATTATATAGATTTTAATATCTCTTAATGTCCCACACTCATGCCGTTGTCGCCATGTTCTAGATGAGTCCCACACAGCGTGTATGAAAAAAATGTTTATTTACAAGAAACTCTAAGGCGCATTGCACAGTGACAGGAATGTTTTAAATTTGCGTTCCCACTTTGCACCTCCCTTAATGATTTTTATTACCCCAAAGGAAAATGATAAAATCAGTTGGTTTGACAACAAATCCTGAAATATTATAGATCTGAAAATTGCTGTAGATCTTGGCGTTTATTCACCAAATCAAACTTCATTCATTTTCATCACTCAAAGCCACTTCACTTGATTTTAGGATTTTTTTTCGCGGGACCTGTGCAAAATCCCATACCCTATATTATGGGGGCAACATTAATATTTCTGAAATTCCAAATTCAAATTGGTGGTAATTCACGTGACACTCGTTTGCGAATGCACGTGTGCATGCCAAATCACGTGGTTGTCTGGCAAGTGAATATTATTACTACCGCGGCCAACTACGCGACCGACCGACACCGTCAACTTGACTTGACAACTACAACAATTTGGTGTTTGGCGCCGTCTGCGAAAAACACAGTAGACAGTATTTGAACACGTCTTTTGAGTTGAGTAACGTTGACATGGATTCTATTGTACGTATCTTGTCGTCCGTCTGGGAGAACTGACGGGTTTCAGTAATACAGGAATTGAGTGTCAATACTAGCCAAGATTTGACGTAGTTGTGGTGGGTAATTTCGGCTTGGGATATCAGCCTCAATGCCAAAACCACCGTTAAGATTACTACTCAATCGTAATGGGTCGCTATGGACATCGGAGCTTGACAACGCGAAAATTGTCTGGTAGAGGCGGCGAATGACGCGTGCATCGGGGAAAAAGTCGTTAGAAAACGCCACATTTCAGTCTACTGGGCATTGCACTGTATACAAATCGCCCTGTGGTCGGCGAGAAAACAGAACGATTAGCACTTTGATCGTGTTTACCCATAAGATAAAGTCAAGTTAAGCCCATGTATTGTGGCTATTGACAGCGGCCAATTGAACAGGGGCACTTGACAAGGAGAAAACACACAGAGACAAGCGGACAATACGATAATGCCGTAATGATCTGTTTTCAGTGAGAATACATTTGTGTCCGTTTCAGAACCGCTCAATAGAATACCAATGAATGGTTTATCCATCGTCTAAACTGCGCCGACAAACTGGCGCCCGACCATCAATGCAAGAAATATCTGTCTATCGACGGGTCTCTGATCATCTCTTTAGCTTTTGAAATAGGTTTACCGTAGCATCGTCCATGCACTTCTCCTCTTTGGTGAATTAAGCAATATTCAGAACAGTTTTTAAATAAGCGGATTAACAGTTTAAAGGTTCACCTAGGTGTCGAGTATATTCGTAGTCGCTGACTTGTTGTTTTTTTTCCAGCTAACGTCCGTCACTTTGAAATGGGGAGGTATGTTTACCCGTAACTATTAGTATTTCCCGCGCCCTGATATACATGCTCACAATATACGACAGCTAAAGGGCATTTTATGAAAATCACCAGCAAAACAAGCATTTTTCCCGTTCTTCTGATTTCAACTGAGATCTCGACATTTAAAAATAAGGCTATTTTTCTCTACTTTATTTCTTCAAAAATAAAATAATTGTGATAATCTGTACAAAAAAAAAAACGAGCAAAAAACTAGGATATTTCCATATATTCGCAGGGTTATCACAATATTTACTCAAGTTCCAGTCCCACCATCGCATATCTTCAGTCTCTCATATATACTCTGTGCCGATTTGGTCCAGTTTAAAACAGATAATAATAATAATAATAATAATAATAAAACTTTGAATAAACTGGATTGATTATCACTCAAATTTGGCGTATGCTCACTATGTGGAGCGCCAGCTCGTCATGAAAGGTCCTCTACGTTGTTTCCAAAAGTCTAGAAGAACTCGAGGAGTACTGATAACCTTTCCATTGGGTCAAAGGTCACCGACTTCCGCAGCATTCTTCATAATCTTCATATAGTTTTAGGTGGGCAATTAAATAAAGTTCAAATGAGCAAACCTTCTATAAAATGTGCAAATAATATATATAATAGCATTTTTTGTGGATTAAACATTGTGTTGAGGAATGTACTGGTCACAGTGAAATATTTTCTATTTCACTTTGAGTCCACAGTGTCAGTGGCACCCACAGCTTTTGGCCTCCATATCGTCGAACTCTTTCAAAACGACGTTATTGTAATCGTCCAAATACAGAACGTGGATGCTGTCAAAATCGGATGGCACGCAGCAAGGTTTCGGAATCCGTTGACCCTTTAAACTGAAGTCCTTTGTGTTCAAGATGGCCTGCACTGTAGCGTGATTGGTGGCGTTAAAATGAGGATCCAATGGGAATGGACAGTGACCGTTACAGAAGTTAGCGTTGTAACCTGGATAAAAACAAAACAGGTTTGAAAAGCTAAGTGATTGTATGGTTATGTCTGACGATTTGTGATTAACATTTACCCCAAAAACTGTCCGAACCTAAATGTGTCGTTAATTAGCCTGGCCAATACACCTATAGTACAGGGAATTGTAGAATTCTATATATTTCGCTACTAAAATGGAAAGAATGTGTTGTCTTCAACTGAGGTGTGACCCACAATTGATCTTATTGACTGAAGGCGGATCGGCGTGACTGTAAACTGCGGGCCTCCATTAACAATGGCAATGGTCTGTGTCACTGGTCCGCGGTTCAAATCATGTAACACGCTACATTTTTAGCGAATTCTCGTAGTCACGATGAGATTACGCATAATATGCCATCTTTTCACCATGTTCAGCGTCCAAATGACCATGAGCACTAATATGATAACATGTCTGTATTTCGAGAAACATCTGTATTTCGAGAAAAGCAGCGACAATCGTTGCCCAACCCCACACCCGACACAGTTTTACTAGGGCAGTCACGGTGAGCCTGAATGTGTTCTGTTTGGCCATTGGATGCCGTATCAAATTTCCGCTCTGGATGTGACGTCCGTGTCATATGCACTTTTGAAATTCACATCTACCCATCCCTACTCCGAGACGTCGTAAACACTAAACTAAAACAAACAAAAAAAACAAAATGTGCTTTTAGTATGAAATCAATTCTCACCGTTTGGGGCAATGATCCAGTCGCTCCATCCAACTTTTTGAAAGTCCACATAGAACTCGTACAGCTGGCACTTTTTACTTCTTGTATTACTTCTCCGCGCACTCGAAGTGGACCGTTTTCTCCGTCTCCTCTTTCCCGACGTGTTTTCCTCTTTTTCCTCCCCCGCTCCATCTTGCAGCTTCTCCCCATGTATATCCATGTAAGCTGGGGTGAGGATATCGTTCTTTCTTATGGCAGTGTCATTTAGGTATAAAATTAAAAGCGGCATCCTGTCCTGGTTTCGCCGGCGTCTACGGGAAATTCTCAATTCATTGTCGCTTTCGTCCACCATTTCAATCGCGTAATGCATCGTAGTATTCTCCAGCAAACTGGCCGCTGCCAAGTGTTTTTGGTGGCTCAGAAAAGTTTGCGTGACGTCAAAAACAAGCCAGCCTTTTTCTGTTATGTGAACCGTTCGTGTTTCAAGCAAGTCAGACTGTTGTCTTGTTCCCGACCCACTGATTTGGAAGAGGTTTACCCTCGCTGTGTCCTTTTTAGCGTTTTCTTTTTCTTTTTGTACATACAACCTCAGTTCGGCTGACAAAACGAACTCCCTCGGAAGAAGGCCATGTAAATCGAACACAAAACTGTTTTTTCTTCCTCTACCTACAAAGCAAATAAAATATAGTATAGTTCAATAAATAAATTCAGTACATGTTCTTGCGATCACACACACGGTGATGAGATGTATGTCATTAGGTGTTACCAGCAAAACCACTTTATACTTTTTTGTCGCCAAGTTGTATACTTCGCCGGTTTAAGTTACTTCAAAATTACAGCGCATTAACGGGATGATGGCAGATATCTATTGTACACTCATTTCATTTTATATCTCGTTGATATTTTCTTTCGCTACCCTTTGACTTTTTGTTGGAACCCCGGGGCAAAGTTACAAAAGTTAATGTTCTGTAGAATTTACAGAGCGATAGTTCACTTCCTTGGATCGGGTTCCCTGACAGCGGTTGGGTAACATTACCTACGATAGTTCAACCTACAATCCAATCACCTTTAGCACAGTAAATTCCAAGAAAAACAGCGTAACCGCGCCTGATAAACATTGACGTCATCACAGAAATGAACATACATCGGGGTGAAATACAGAAGCTACTAAGTAGAGTCCAGCGAAAATCGGTATATAGTCATGCCTCTATTTTGGTCGAGTTACTAGGCAAGCGATGATCTATATTGACACAAGATATCATACATATATATATATATATATATACCTCATCATCCCATCGTTATTCAATCATTATTGTAACTTTTTGACTACGCGGCACTGTACACATAGTACAGTGTCGACGACCCACTTCTACAATGTAAACGGACTGAGAATTACGACCAGCAACATAAATGATTTATTACATTTTGAGGCCAACCCCTGAATGGGCATCATAACTACCTCGTGATAAATCCGGAGCATATGTGACTACAGTCATTCTCCACTCTGAGCCAAGAATGATGAGATTCGAAAAATAGAATGGTTCGGCAATTCTCGTGTTACAAGCACGGACATTCTTTCGTAGTAAAAGTGGCCTTCTCTGAGTCGCGGAATTGGATCGGTATTTAAGCCTTGTTTTGAAAGAAAATAATCATCTTAAAACGTCTGATTTTTCCTGCCGTGTGTGCTTCATGACTTATTCTGTGGTGATTCACGTGGGCGCGATGTGGGGCCGCAAATATTGAGTCTGGTGTCTATGATCTCGCTTTCATGAGATGTTTTATTTATAGAGCAGTCATCCTCGCGGGGGAGAGATAATGTGTTACTTCGTCTTGTAAAGCTAATATTTACATCTCTCCGTTATTTCTGTTACAGTTATACGCTAGACCCCTGCGAAGACAGCTGTTACAAGCGAGTTTGGCAAGCTCGCGCTGTACATGTACATCGCCAGCAAATAGTGGGAGAGTAGTTATGTATAGCGTGCCATTGCGTCGTGTACGATGTGAGTCCCACACGACGCAAGCAACACATGTAGAATACAGTTCGAATTTCATGTAAACAAAGTATTTTTCATGTGTCGCATCATTATGGGACCCATGCCGACTGTTAGCTTACACGTTTTAATTAGAATTAGTCAATGTTTATCATGCCAAATAGCATTATTTTGTGAGTAGTTGTGCTAACGATTGCACATAATATCGGTTGTATCAATAAACATGTTACGGGCAGCGTACCGTCGGAGCTCAGACATGTCTGTCGGAGCCTAAGCAGTGTATTCCTGTGCAATATTGATTCATATTTCAAGAAAATACTCACTCGAGTTAGACATAAAGGTCTTATCGTTCTTTTTGTTTTCTTCTCTTGTTCATGAGAGACCACCCTTGCGATTTTCACGGTCCACTTGTAAATCATAACAGAGTAGTGCCACTTATCACGAAGTGCTTAACGTGCTTACGTGGGCGAATTTCATTGCCTTCATTTCTATATGCACTTCGAGCACAGTGGAATTATGAATATACGATATTTGTAATGGGCTACCGTGCATTATATTTAAAACATGTGTGTACCAGGGTAGTCCGTATATCCACATCCTCGATTGTTAGTTGTGGATTTCCTCTGACAGAAACAAACATAAGCAGCTGTTGCCGTCAGGCAATCGTAATATTGGGTCATGTGTACAACTTATTGGTCGATCTTGCCAAATTTAGGCAAAGGGTCAAACTTGAGATGAAAACAAATCAATAAATCAGACAGGCATCGAAATATCACTTCTCGTACATATGTTCCTAAAGGTTCGATGAAATGTCATGGCATGAAATCTAAGGATCATTGAACGGAACGACAATCGCGAAAGGCTATATATAGATTTTGCGACGCGGAACTTTAAAGACCAAAAGAAGTAGCATTGAAATAAACACCCCCGAAGTGCCAGTAATACCTGTTACGTTGAAAAAAAAACTATCGGAGTAGGGGGACATCGCCCACGTAGAGGGCACGGTGGAGGATGACACTTCAAACGATGTGTAAAACAGATCATACATCTGATCGATGCGTTGCCATGTCGACCGCTGTATGTGAGTTTAGTGTGGGACTAATATTTGCAAGCCATTTCTAATGTACACATGTGGTCCCATTCGATGAGATTCTTTCGTTTAGATAAGATATTACCAGGGTAATTTTACAATCATGCTCTGTGTAGGCCGATTCTTATGTTGTATTTTTGGAACTAATTAATATTTTAATATTAATATACCCGGGGCGATGGCGCCGTAAGTCTCGGCGACGTCTGTGCCTTTTGAAATCAACAATGATGTTCATAAAAAACAAATCAATTGATTGCAATTAAACAATTAGCATATGCGGCAAGTATGTGTGTAAATAGAACGGAACCCCGAAATAATTTGATTTATTAATTAATTATAGTATCGTCCTAGAGTTATGATATAAATATATGCCAATATCAACAACTGATAACAAAAAAACTGAATAGACTTAATTAAATATGATACATATACTAGTAGTATAGAAGCTTACTAGTTGGAGAAACTAAAAAAATAACGATAACGAGATTACTCGAGGTAATTGTCGGTATGCATACCGAATGTAAATCAGGGACGATCTGATGCCAACAACAATCAAAGAAAAACTAAGTTGAATAATTAGTCTTCCTATTTCCACCGACACCGTCGGTAGTAGCGTCGAACAAAGATAGCCCAAGTAATCATACAGCTCAGTATAGACCTATCGTGTTACACCACGGCACGGTCTAAAGTCTGACTTAAACATAATATTTTCCTATGCAATTGGACCATAAAATGAACTCCCAATCATTTGTTAGTATTGGATTCCGCCAAAAGACAGAAATAATCACACGGAACGTCAACACTTCGGAAACAAACACCTTTTTCGGGGCCTGGGACTGAGCTGTGCTAGAACACGAGCGCCTTCTTTTTTCCTTCGATTTAAAGTCTATCGGTGTCCGCTGCTCGCCTCGATACTTTGGTGCCGTTCTCGTAGTAACTAGAGACTTTATTGGCACGATTGCTATTTCAGATTCTTTTAAAGGAATTTTTATGGAAAAATACGCGTGTTATACGTATCATGTTTTCTTTGCCTCATGCAGTTCACTCCCTAATATCTCATCGTTCGTCACTTTTTTTTTTATTTTTCGACAAACAATCGCATTGATTGCAGCTACTATGAAATAGCAAGCGCGGCGACTGTAGTGTGTCGGAATGGTAGGGTATTCTAGTGTTTGATTTGAAGGCTGTATTATAATTGATAGTGTAGACCTAGACATGTATTCCCAACAGTTCCAAAAGTTACATTTTCTAAATAACTCTATGTCTCTGAGTCGCCAAGCGTGAAATGCCTGTGTCCACCTATTAAAATACGTTTCGGGAAAGGCATCGCTCGCACAACTAAGAAACACAAACAAACGCATTCGTTGGGTGTAATACACAGAAAGCATCAAATATATGTAAAATACAACCACTTCGGCAATTCGGTTGTTCCTTTATATTGTTTTGATGACAGGAGGGGGCTGTGTTTGGTGATAATCTGTCTAGGCGCCGCTGGGACTTAGAAGGGGTGTGTTAAGAAACTTCTGTAAAGATTCTCGTTCACGCCTATGTCGGGCCTGAGTTCGACATGGATAATGAAACACATCGTCACCTCTATTATTTTCAAATTCGTTAGTTACGGATAGTGGCGACTCAATTATAAACACGAGACTGTCCGTTGTCGCGTGAACCTGCATGTATACATGTTACATTTAGAATCTACACGTCCTTGGCGGAAACTGGGCGTGAATATCCGATACATTGTCAGCATATACTGGGATCATGAATCATGGCAAAATCGAAGAGTAGGGGAAAAGTGTAGCAGCGTACCATAGAGAAAAAAAAAGAGTAATAAAACTTGTCCGATGCGAGAAAGTGGGCTTCGCAGCAGGGGGCTACTTGACCCTACTTACCACACAAACTCGTGTCATAGAGTATTGTAAGACGAAAAACCAAACAATTTTGGCAATTACCGCGGTATTGACAACGTCCCTTCCTAGCACTTTCGGCGTTGGGTGGGTCTTATAGGTCTTACCCTGGTATTTGAAATGTCAGTCAGAAAAAAAAGAGAAAGAGAAAAAGTGGCATGCGTTTTGTATGGAGAACTATGTTAACGACCATGACATGAAGGTTGCCCCTGCTCTCATAAAACTTTTTAGATGTGGTCGTGGCCCTTTTTTCACGCTGAAAAGGTTACATGGGGTAGGATATGCGCGGGAGACAAAGCGGTGCCTCCTTTAGCACGCCGGTGATTGATCAACCATTTGGTACAGTAAAACGCATCGTTTCTGTAAACATCTTTAGGGTATTTGAAAGGACAAAATAAACAGAGGATGTTCAAAACCAACTTGTGTTGATACAGTCCCATATATAATGGCGATAAGACCTAGCGATCAAGGAATCGGTCGGTAGCTGCCCGTTTCGCGGATTACAGTCAATGTTCAGCGTAACAATGGTAGTATTTTGTAAAATGATAATCATAATAGCTTACCTGTATCGAAGAAGCTCCTCACTGTGTTTGCTTTAATCTGTCTAGTCGCGGTTGTTCTAGCCTGCTGATTCTTTTCCTCCGCTAAACTTTGATAGAGTTCCATCATAAAAGATGGGGTTTCAAACTGTTTTCGGCCATGCTTCGGCAGCTCCCTCAACCCGAAGACGTTGAGTAGTTTAGTTTCAAGTCCGCCTTCCATGTTTTCTTGACGTCTTTCTAAAAGATCCCCGAAATTACCTTGGGAATCTTTACGGTGTTTCCCCGATTTTGTTTTAACTGGCACGCCGTGGACTAACCAGAACAAGGACAGTACGATCAACCCAAAAGTAATGCCCCAATTGGGAGTCATGGCGGAGTACTATGTTTTTAACACACGGTTAAGTAACTTTATACCTCACGTTACGTCGCTGCAGCACTTGAACCGGTGGTTTCTACAAGGCGTGGTAGTGGTTACGCTCAGTAAATTCGTTTGGCAGGTGTTATCGTTGGAGCAAGCATGCACCACACTGCACATGGTGTGATATTTTATACCAATGTCGTAGATGCACTACCTTTACGTAGAGGCATATTGGACAAGCTAATGATATGTGCACAGCATCTGTATAAGCGGGGGCTTCTTCGACGATGACACAACTTTCAATTCTATACTTCGAATCCGTAACTCCCACGCCTCTTTTCGTTTTTTTTTTTAAATCAAAAAAGTCGATGCTGCTGTGATAACGCCAATTGTTTACATAACGTAGGCTGCCGCCGTCTTACGGACCGATGACTGCTCTCTCTCTCTCCGTCTCCTCTTCTCTTAACTACAATGAACACAATCTTGTTAAATTGCAGGGTTGGTTGTTGTCAGTTTGAAGAAATTGACCCTTACCACAGTTCCTCGCAAATATGCTTTTGCCTTGTCTTGACACCGATGTGACCCGCGCAGCTAGTCAAGTGATGGATGATGGCGAAATTACCTGCTCGCACACACTGTGGTTCCCTCCGACTAACTAGCTGATTAATGGTCAGCGGGAGCTATGGGGATGCCAATTGTGGCACATTAATACTCGCCGTTTTTGTGTCTGGCTCGGACCCGCTTTCAGTGGTACTTTCACTCGGTTTCATTATACTGTTTCATGCATGCATTCCTTCGTTGTTTTCATGTATGAATGGGGGCCAACGATAACATCGGGGATTCTGTTTGGTTCTTGCTCGTTTAGCGGTATGCAAATCAGTGTCTACTATTAGTTTACTTCTGTCATTACAGATTTCTATTGAGTTTAATGAGAGGGTTGGGCCTGTCTCGCAGATACACCCCCAAAACAAGTCTCCGTGTCGACGCTGTGCAAGCTGAGAATGACGTATTATTTCTTAATGGTGTGGTAGCCACTGTGGCACCCACACAGTCGTGCCTCTGCGCAATCACATTGTGCGCCGCGGCAAAGATGAAAGCAACTTAACCAGGACGCTAAATGGGAGAAATTAACTGGTATCATACAACTTTGTTTCATCAATAAAGCTTATTACAAACGGGGAAAACACAAAAAAGTGTGTAAAACCGCCTCGTTATGTATGTCTCCTCGTTGACTGACGAGGAATGGCCACTGTTCGTGACGTGTTGGTTTTTCTTTTCGTCTTTTTTCAGAAAATCTGTGCAAACGAGCTCCTAAACCCATAGATGGTCTATGGGGGACAAAAGATAAGATCATCAACGCTACTTGAGACTGCTTAACAAGTCCTCGAAGTGCTCTTTGAACCCAGTTCAAGAGGGTCCACTTTCTCATGTGGGACGTTAAACAAACATCTCGCGCTACCATTGTATCGTCTTGTTAAAAACGAACGCGACAACAATAGGGTAAATGGGGCTGCCTGTAGTCCCCAAATGTGATAGAGGGATTTATTCTCCACGCACCGATCCCTTTCTAACACGAACTACGAAGACGCCCTCGTACTTTCAGCTAGATAGACAAATGCACAAAGCCGTGTAATTTACCGGTGCGCCAAGCTACCATCGCGTGTGTAAACAGTTCATTTTTAAGTATATTACCTTTGTTGCTTCGGTAAAGGCTTGGCCAACATAATATATTCAGGTACATTCAACACCCGACTTTCCTTGAAAAAAAAGGGTTTGTTTTTTTAAATTGATTATGGTTGGTTGTTTGTTTGTTCAACATAAATGTGACGTTTTAAACTTGGACTTGATCTTGGCTTATTGTTATCTGATTTAGGGCAACTCCGGGATGAAAGCAACGCCAATCAACATTCACATATAATACTAGTAATTGTACGACAGAGTTCATTATTTTATCTGATTACATCAGTCATCCCATTGACGTTGGATTTTTTTTTTATTATAAAGGTTACTTTTACTATAATCATGAATATATAGGACAATGAATAACCATGATTCGTCAAAGTGAAGTCATCGCCGAAAACAAAGGAAGAACAGTTTTGTCGCGGAAGTGAGATACATAACAGTGTCAAGTAATGAATGGGAAAGAGGTTGAATAATGTATAGATTTTTTCCGCTGCTTTTTCACACACAAATGTCATTGTCAGCCTATGACATAGCGAAGATATTTTTTGTTTAATCATGGAGGTAAAAACCTGCGTAAAGAAAAACAAACATATAACTTGTTAATTTAATTCGTTGAATAACGCTCGATTGTCACCCACATACATTATCGCATCGGTCGGGTGTTTTTTTTTTTTGGGGGGGGGTCACATTTTTACATCATTGATGCCAAACAGACACCTGTCCGATTCCTACGAATCAAAAACGTTCAAGTTGACGAGGAAGACAATTCTTTGGCACAGATTCGGTGAAAATAGCGAAAAGGTATACACAAGCTGGTACGCCCCCATAGTTATTGACAACCTAAAGTGAAAAAAAAAACTCATTCGATGATTCATAAACGTGTACCTGTCTTGAAATTTACCATCGTTAAACAAGTTATGAGCTTAAACTATAGAGAGTTGTCATATCCCAAAAAGTATAGAATTACATTTTTAAACATTAACTAAATATTAACGCGATACATGCTGTGAACGAATGTCATGTATGTTATTGTTATTTTTGTCATGGCCTGTAAATGCTATAATATATTTTTATGTAGTGTATCCCTACACAGAGTGATACATAGCTTGGATAGGATTTACATTGTAATTCCATGTGGGTTTGTATCTATGGGTTTATTTGTGTGTTTCACGTTCGTCAACAACTCACTGGAAATGCAATTACGCCGAGCTACTCAGTTAAAAAAATACGCGATCCTAATTCATTATTTATTTTATTAGTAGTTTTCATCGACATGGCGTGTTTTTTTTTCTTTTTCGCTACTTTGATAGACAAGGAGAAATACATTGTGTGACCATCTCGCCAAATCGAGACACGGTTAATTCATGACGCTGTCCGTGAAATTGTTATTGTGTGTGATGATGCCGTAAACGTCATTTTCACACATAATACGGTTTCGCTGGCGCCTGCTCGTCTCTTGAATTAATGTTCTGTCTATTCTCCGATCAATCGATCTTCCGAGCAGTAATTGCCACCAATTATCAGATTTACGCGGAAAAAGGGAAAGATAATGAGAAAAAACAATTGTTGAATCACATTGACTTGTTGTGTGAGATTCAGTTTTCTCATTAACTCGTTTCCTGTATGAATCATTTAGACGTTTGTTTGTAGCATCAAACCCTAAAACGTTCATTCGAATTGCTCCCCAAACCTCATATGGCGTGCGCTGCACTCACATCCGGGCGACTCTGTGTCCGTCAAAGCAATGACATTTTATTGACAGCCAGAAGGAAAAAAATAACACACGAAACCAGACATTTCTATGGTCTACGTACAAAAAATAACCATTCAGCCCGGGAGTGAGACACTCCCACGGCCAAGAAACTGATATACACTGTTATTGTGAGCTATCGGCGACCCCAATCTGCCAAGAATGCACAGTGTCTCTAGTAACGGGGAGAAAGTCCACGTCAGAACAACGAATTATTATTTCTCCATTGTGTATATTTGACGCTATACAAGCACAGTAAAATGGGTGAGGATTCTAACAGCGCGAGAGACATAATACTATATATGTAGTAGAATTTCCCGCCTATCTTAAATTTTCTTTCTATACCCCATCGCCAATACTCTACCGCGGCGTATTTTCTCCACCGCGGGGGTTCACAACGTATTTCAAACACCAGTGGTGTCTGTGTTAAAACACATATTGATCTAGTGTCTTTCAAACATACTACGTGACTCCCAATCTCTTTAACTTGTCAGCTTGATGTTTTCTTTATTGTGCTCTTGTTGAGTGAATACATATTCTCTTGCACGGATTTCCACCCGTGTTTCTAACTCGCCTAAGAGTTATGGTATTGTATTGTAGTACGGGTTTCACGTACTCATAAACAACCCGCAGACTTTCAAAGCGGATGGAATGTTGGTAATGTAGAATTGAATGAGGGGAAATGGTTACTACGGAATTTGAGCAAAATAAATAAACCAGTGACAAGGTGGAACAAATTGGCTGTAGACAATTTACTATAATTAATAGTCCAACCTACAGTCATGGATTCACAGATCATAAATCCTTTCCCCCTTTCTTGGGAACGAGAAAACTGTAAGTCACGGGTTCATTCACACACCGGATAAAGTTACTCCCTCTTGGATGGATTATTTTCGTTTATTATAAACCCTGTGTACTTTCACTGAACCAGAGTGTACAAGTGAATAGAGTGCACTGCGGTTTTGTATCATTTGAAGTTCTTTATGCGTTCTTTTTTTGGGACGTAAATTGAAGCGTTAAGATAGTTGCGACTAGTCACGTGTATATATAAATTGAGCGAGAACAAATTGTATTCAAAAAGCATCAGCGTTTGACAAATAATCTCTATCTTCTTCTATATATAACCACATCAAAATAAGTTCGCGTATATACTAATAATATATGCATTGTGGGTAAAATAAGCGACTCCCCAGGACACTGTATCTAAATATCAACACTTTATCGTTATTCAGGAAACACAGTGGACATACTAGGCACTCTTCACAGCCAGAAAGGAATTATTAATATGCTGGTGTCAATAATAGATACATTAAACCCTTCATATATACAGCAATTCCTCCAGAATTGTCGGAAATAATTTCACAAATCCTCGATCGGCGATAATGACTAGCAAGTTAAGTGGCTAGAGTCGTCCGCCATATTGTTTAAAGGCCAGCTGGATATGGACTAGCATCTGAGGACTAAAATGTCCAAAAAACATTTAAGCGTGAAAAGTGACAGGGATTGGCAGGCGTTGTGTAGCGAGGTAAAATATAAGTTTATTGAATCAACCTTTTTAATTGAAAATTATGCGAGTCCTAATGGTTCTGCTTCGCGTTACATGCATTCAAAATATTGCAATGAATGTGAAACGACGGGACATAATAATTTGATACATAATCTGGCGGATGTCGTTTAAAAAAAAAATCATTACGAAATTGACACGGTGCGATGTGTATCGGTTTATTATTTACATATTACCATAATATTGATTGATGCATTTAAAAATTTTGACTTGAAATCGCGAAATAATGCAAATTGCAATGTTCTTGCTTTCAAATATTGCCAGTCTATATTTTATTGGTATTCCGAGTTTTTTTTTTTTTTTTTTTTTTTTCTGTTTGAAATTGCCCCCATTGATATCTGCACTGATATTATCACTGAACAAATCCGACAAAAATTATTTGAGTAAGAAATATTTGTTCCAGGTCCAATTAATGGAATTTTTCTGATACACATCTTCTCAGTGATGTTTTTGGCCAGCTACAGTATACTTTCTTACCTGGGCACCATGCTAGGGCATTTGACACAGCTCTATGCAATCCAATGTCAACCATACAAGTTTCACCATAAATATTGACATACAAGCAGCATTATACTGAATTATTTATGTGGAACATTATTGTCATTCACACTATATACTGTAAAATACTTCATTCTCACTTGAAACTTATTTTCGCTATTTTCACTGAAGGAATGATTCAGTGAAAATAAGATACAGCAAAAATATACCTTTTTTCTTATATTTTAAATTCAACTCTTCAAAAATCAGTGAAAATACAGAACATCCAAAAAGCCTGTTCAGCTAAAATCAATTCAATCTAAAATAAAGTCTTTTACAGTAGTATATTAGGTGAAAAGCAAGTAAAAATTGATATTAAAAGTGTATCCGCTTATAGAGGTGTGTGTAAGGTCAACATAAATCTCATTTTATTGAACCAGCATACAATAAATGCAATTTTTTTCTGTATACGCATCTACTGGAGATGCGCTTCTTATAGAGCAAATACGGTATACAGACTTACTATAAATTTGCCCAAATAGTTTATAGTTGGCATGGTGGATTTCAGATATATTTCTATCATTCTGGATATCATACCTGTATTTTAGTATTTTTCATGCAAGGAATAATTTGGAAACAAAGATATCATTTTACCACTTATGTTGCAGTTCAATGTATGTAAAAGACGGCTCCGTAGCAAAGAGGAGGGACTTTTGATATTATCCAAAGAGCTTGACACGATCAGGAAAGAAAGAGATGAATACAAACTCATGGCGGAACAGTTGCGTGAGAAGTACCATGGACAGAAAAGAAAATATGAAGAAAGAGAACGGGTACATTGATAACATTTTTATTATTACAGGGCTTGAACTTCAGATTTGAGGGGGCATTTTCAAGGCCAAAATCTATAAAAAAACGCATATATGAATAACATAGTTCTAATTATTATTTGCTTTATTACACAAAATCTTCCAGAATAATCGAAAAGTAAGTTTGCTACTTCTATTGAAGACGCGCTTCTGATAGAGCAAATAAAGTACGAAAATGAAAATCCATTGGCTCATAGATTTGTCCAAACCCAGTAATGAACTCCTTGATTTTTCCAATATGGAGGATGAACATATTCATAAAAGAGCAACAGATTTACTTTATTATACCTTCAGATCATTAATTGTTACATGTGTATTCAACCTTAACAGGCACTCGGTCTATGGTCTCCAGACAACGATCACGTAGCTGAGAGAAGAAGCCAGGTAAGAGAAGTCAGTTGTGTTACCATCTTTTCTTGCACAAAGATTTATGAAATAAGTGCATGTAATTGGTGTGATACGTGATGAAATAGTGTGAATTGCAAGACGATCATTTCACATAAATGCCAATGCAAAAGAACTGGTCAGTGTTTGTCCTTGTGTTTTTAGTGTTTAGTGTAATGTTGTTTCCCTCTTTCAAGTTGGATAAGACCTTTCTAATTTCTGTTTTCTCTTACCAATAATCATAATGGCCTACAGTGATGCTATTGTAGTCCACCATGTTTATGCTCAATTATAAGTAAATATTATACAAAAAAGTGTCATTCTATTTTCAACGAGCAAAATAATGATTATTATGTTTTTTACCTTTTTGACAATATCTTTACTTTTGTGTATTTGCGACATTCTAATCTTCATTATAATTATATGCATGAGTAATATGCAAGCTGAAAATTTTAACTAATACAGTATTCCATGTGTTATAGACAGTTGATATGATGTTATATTTTACCCACAATCCCTCGCTAGAGAATCAAGGTGGCGGACTACATAATACAGATATAATGTTGAATATCTAGAGAATGAAAACTGATTAAAGAAAATGTAAATTGCATTATCCTACATATAGTAGGCATGCAAAAATAAACAAAATATACCCAGTTTTGTGAGCAACCATCAGATGATGCCTAAATTCAACAACCATCTCTCGAGACTGATATATCATATAAGGTCTATAAATATCACCTGGCACAGAGTATTTTTTTTCCACACTCTGCTAAATATATCTGGCAAAATTCACCAACAAGGTCTATATTTAAAAACTTTCAGAATATTCATGCATAAACGTCGTGAAAACAAATGAACTGTCAGCTTTTGTTTTATATATGAGGGCAAACACTGATTGGTTCCCTGTAATGAGAGGGAGACACTGATTGGTTCCCTGTAATGGGAGGGAGACACTGATTGGTTCCCTGTAATGAGAGGGAGACACTGATTGGTTCCCTGTAATGGGAGGGAGACACTGATTGGTTCCCTGTAAAGGGGGGCACTGATTGGTGATTTATATGTACCACAGTTTCTGTGCATTAAGGATCAGGTGCTGCAAAGAGGCTTTAGAATGATGACTTAGACATGGAATGACAGGGTTTTACCCTACAATCTCCTTGTAATCATCAAAATCACAGGAATTGCCAGCTAGGAAGATTAATAAGTGGTTTATAGTTATTATAACATATTTTTACTGTTATGTATTTGTTAGAGCTTAGCACAGTTGCTGTGTGAAGCAAGAGCTCAAAACAAGAAATTACAGTTTGAAGCTGAAGAACTGAGACAAAAAATGTCTGAAGCTCACGGTGATATCAAGGTATTCATTGTTATGTTTTGCATTTACGTGCATTTATGACATTACATTTTTGGCCAATTGCTGCTCTCCTATCTAAAGCAAACACATAATTGTAATTTTCCTGCTTAAATAATAGTCACTTCCAATCAATTTAATAATCTAGAACACTATAGAGGGAGGTTAGACAGAACCGTCAATAAGTTCATTTTCATAAAGTTCATATATATAGAATAGATTACTGTGATTGAATTTACTTCAGCTTGAAGGCATAAATAACAATTGCTAAAACAACATTATCTGATACTTAGACCTGCATTTGCTTACAACCACCATACCACTATCGTTGAATCATAAACACCACCAATGTATGTCTGTTCACTCTGAAAATGATTTTGGTAAGTGATGTTTAGGATCAGGGTCTGCTTTAATGCTTACAATCAACATCTTTCAGCTCCTACGAGAAAGTATAGCGAGGCAGAGAGTTGGCGACGAGGGTGTGGGAGCAAGGCATTTTCCAGCACATGAAAGAGAAGAACTTGTGAAACAAATAGAGGAACTCAGAGAACAGGTGAGCTTATAATCATGATGGCATTATGTTTCTTTATATCCATGTTCTGGTCTGTGTCCTGCCAGAGCTATATCTGAAGTATGCTTTGACCAATTTTGCTCAAACAGAGCATTTTAAAAAACAAATATGACCCACTGGCCATGCATGCACACATTTTTTAGATGCCCATTTTGTGAAATATGTGTGTTATTTTTGTTCATGAACCAATGCAATATGGTCGATTGGTGACCATTATGCTTTATCATTGGTCATTCCCATGGTAATTAGCATTGAATGATATTTTTTGTTTAAAAATTGAGGTACAATGTTTAATACCTGTACTTAAACATTTTATAATGTCATACATGTTGTTGAATCATTTCAAATATCAGAATCACTGACAGGGGCTCTTTCATTCATCATGACAATCTGGGCTTTTGCTAACCCTTGCCAGTCACCATAGTAAATTATATCTTCATTTGGCTACATTGTCACTTTGACCACCAATGGATAACACTAATTTCAAACATTGTATTATTATTCAGTTTGAGAGCATGTCATCACCCATAGATGTAACATTAAACATCAGGAAAACATTTTGCTAATTATAAAATGTATGTTGTAGTAATGTATTTTAGTTTCTACACAAGTCTTCCAAAATTCATGATTTTTCAATTCTCGCCATTCGTAAAATCGCAATAAAACAATTTGTAAATTGGCTATAACTGTTATCCATAGTGAAATCCCTGAATAGCTTGTGGAATACTGTAAAACCATTTATTTTCACTGACATTTAATTTCATCATTTTGATATTTTCAGCATATTCACTTGATTTTTATTTAACTGATTTGCCAGTAAAACAATGAATTCTATCGTTATTTTACATGTTCATGTGCATTTAATTTAGCGTATTTGACTTATTAGTGAAAATAGTGAAATTAAGAAAAATAGTGTGTCAATGTGACTGTTAAGTTGACAATAATGACTAAAGTTTAGCCATGGCATTGTGGTTAACTCCATGCTAACTAAACATAAACACAGATCAGACCTCACATCGTTTTCAATTCTATGGATATCAGAAATCTATCTCGCAAAAGTTTGTGTAATTTTTGTTGCTAGGAAAACTTTAAAAAATTTTCGAAACTAAAACAATTTCGTGTTATTTCCCATTGTCTACATGTCTTTAACTATTTTGCCTAAAAATTAACTACTTTCAGCATGACAAAAAAAACAAGAGCTATCTAAAGTTACACTTGTAGTGTGAGTCTGTACCAGATACAGTCTGTAAATCAAACGTTAGTTTTTCTTCACCACCCACAGTTGGCTGTTTCAATGTATTGGAACATAATGGTCAGGATTACCATCACACAGAACTTTCTTTTAATGTTGTCAGAACTTTACAAACGTTTCACTGATTTATATGCAAGAAAATGTCGGCAGTGGTTATCAAGGAGTTTGATGAAGGCAGCAGTATTTTAGTCGCTAGTCTTCAAAGTTGAAGCTACTACATGCAAAAATAGTACTTCATTAAAATAACACATCTTGTTTGTATGAAAGTATAAGAGAGGATTCAGTCTGCCATAGGGTCCTACGAAGTATGAAACAAATGCTTAAAATTTACGTCTGTGATGTGTGTGTGCCTTTCAAATATGTCAACTCTTGAGAGTGAAAGTGATAGTTGAGCTGCCCTCTTCTCAATATCTATTAAAAAAGTTGTATAATAATAAGGTGTACACTTCAAAATATATACTCCGCGAGTTTTTGGTTTTTGTTCTCATTAATCAGGTGATGAGGTCATGAGGTCAAATAGAGTACAATAACAAGACTACATTATTGTAGTGCTCAGTGCCATAGGTTACAGACCTAGGCATATAATAATAATAATTTATAATAGTCTGCATATTAATTAACCAATTTGCATACTAATCCAGCTTGTTAATTGTGTATTGCAACAACAATTTGATCAAATTGATTAAAACATGGTGTATTGTTATATTAGATCAATACAAACAGCAGCAACAGCAATTTGGCTCAAAAATTTCACTTCCATATTCTCAGGTGAAATATGTTGTGGGAACCAGTTGTTTTGGTCTGTACGATATATGAAAAAGTTATTTTTAGATATTGTCAGATGTAGGTCGAAACTAGGACTTGTGTTCTAGCTTCTTGACACTGTATCAAAACAAGGATTTGTGGTTAATCCACACCTGCATCTTGGAGATGCCTGGGTCAATTACATTCAAACTTCACATACAAGTTATATATCTTGGTATACACATGTACGTCTATTCGTTTTATGATCTGATTCAACAATGACGGCTATTATAATGTTAAAAATTCATTAAAATCAAGCATTGCTGCCATTTCGCAACCAGTTTCTGTTGTTTTGGATGGATTTCATTCAAAGTTGGTATATACATTGGACATTATGGAACTTTGAGGCATGTGATTTTGTTTTTTAGATCTGATTGAAAATGGCTGACTGGCGGCTATTTTGTTTTAAGTAGTTCCGTGGCTGTATCTCTGACATGCTATGACTGATAATGTCCAAGCTTAATTGATATAAAAAATATCATACATCTCAATGCATTTATGACACAAACACATAGGTACATGAAAAATAAAGTATATTACTTTGGCAAAACAGGGGGGCACACAACGAAATCCATTGGCTTACAAGAAATATACCAGGATGGACATGTCATGAGCCCCCATCATGTGAAAGCAAGAACACTGAAATAATACACAACTCAAAAATCTGTGTTAGTAATGAAGCTTCAGTCGCTGGGGCTGTAGTGTAATGAAAGATTGCAGTGTGACTGCAATTTGAGGTATAGGCAGCGAAGGCTGCGGCTATATTATGGAGGAGCAGCATTGGCTGCTAACTATCGAAGTTAGCTCTTTGAAGCAGCATGGCTGCAAATGGATGGTTAATGAGATATTAATAAAATACATAAATCTCTATCTAGATAAAAGTACAACTATAGATAACAGTACAACTAAGTAAAAATATTATTTTGGGATGATATGAGCCCCATGAAACTATCCTTAATATCTGAGTATATCTGCTTGACCATCGGTTACAAGATGGCTGAATGGTGGCCATTTAAATGTTAAAAATTCATCAAAGTCAAACATTTCATGTGTTCTGTTTCAGAGACTTTCACAGATTTTGATTTTTTTCTTTTTCTTTTACCCATTTCCTTAGTCACACTTGACCATTTTTGTTTATATTTTATACAAAGGCTAAACATAATAGGATGTTATCATCATAGATGACAGAGAAGCTGTATATAAGTGATTGTCTGTAGTCATTTGTTTATCAACAATTCTATTTTTGACTTCTTCTTGAAAACTACTTGGGTGAACCTCGGTCAGATTTGTTCATATATTTTTGTCATTTTTGGTAAAAAATGCTATTTTAGATGACTTCTTGAAAACTAACAGCTCAATTGCTTTGATACTTGGTATGTAGTTCCCTTGGTTGGACCTCTGTCAGATTTCTTCTCCAAGTTAATGAATATTTTTGTAATTTTTGGTAAAAGAAAAGCTAACTACTATTGTAGCTCAATTGCTTTGACACTTTGTATGTACCAATAGTTACCATGGTTTTACCTCCATAAGATTTGTAACAAGATGATAACAGTTGTAATTGCCATGGCAACAACCAACTAAATGATTGTGATCTTACACTGAGGTAACAATAATAACCATGGCAAATAGTTAATATCTCATCATACAGAACAATGCCAACTTTTTGTTTTTAGGAAAACACTCTACAAAAACAATGGTGCGATTTTAATCATTTGGCTCTGTTCAATTAAATCCAAATACTAACAGAAACTTTAAAATGTCTTTCTGCAAACCAGTTTAATTTTGCAAGGGAAATATTTTTTGCAAATTTCTAGTGTCAGTGAAAATTATGAAATTTTGCAGCAGTGAAAATTTAATGGCTTACAGTTTTTTCTTATAGTGTAGTTTTTCAATGTACTGCCAGTTACCGAGTATAAGCTATATATATTAATATTTTTAGATTTTTTGCAGAACTTTAAAAAAATGAAGAAAAAATCAATTGTTTGTGAAAAATAAATATGAAAGCACAAATTTAATGATAATTTT
This sequence comes from Saccoglossus kowalevskii, assembly GCF_978046115.1. Classification (NCBI taxonomy): domain Eukaryota; kingdom Metazoa; phylum Hemichordata; class Enteropneusta; family Harrimaniidae; genus Saccoglossus; species Saccoglossus kowalevskii. Next base: position 8,245,959 of record NC_140650.1, on the reverse strand, counting down.
ATAAGAATAAAAATAATAATCTCACCAATTTTGAAAACAAATTGATGTGAAACATTTTTTTCCCTAAGCATTTAGATCTATTTTTCAAATCTATATATACAAAAAAATGAAATATGTAACATGCTTCTGTGGATCAATTTTCCAAGTCTGTTCAAGTGCTGCTGAAGTGAGTAAGTCTGATATAAGATGTTATGGAACCCACTTCAGATTTATGGAAATGTATTCTTTTTTTAAATCATTTGAGGTCGTGACATTTAGATGGAAGATGTGGACTGTAATTGCACAATTACACTATTGGACCCCGGATGAGTCATGGTGTGGCTGTATGTATTAACCCAATCACCTTTCTGATGAGTAAAATCACATGGCAATCACAGATTTCAGTTATTGTATAATTTTAGTAATATTAAGGACACTCTCACACTAGTAAACATCTTCTCAATATGATTTTTTTTTTCGGTCTGAAAACTGGAAAGTTGAAGTGATCTCGACGTAGATAAGTTGTTTCAATAACTTTTTAAGTTAACAGATATTCAGTCTCCCCAGAGCGTTACAAGTATATTGATGCTTAAATTTTTAGGAAACAAAAAAGAATAAATTAGAAAAATCAATCACTTTCCCTTCTCCTTGAGAGGAAGTGAGACGTATATTTCAGATGGTGACAAGGACTTTGTATGATATATAATAGTGTGTACAAAGCAGTTCAATATTGCATCAGCTGTGTTCGTTATAGTTACCATGCTATGTATACAATGTATGTGAAATTCATATGTGGCACATCATCAGGGGGATTGTGGGTGCGACTCCCATAGTTGGTTGCGTACAGAACAATGGAATGAGAGTATTAAAGAGAGTCAGGTCTGTGACATTTGTATTTGTATAAAGGTCCTTTGTACTGTTCATATACATGTACATGTAAAGTACAGTACAGTAAAAGGTTCTAGTTGTTTCTGTGGGATAATTTCCTATCAATACACATGTATGCTTGAATTATGCGGTCCCACATTTCTGAGTCTGTGATTGGGTCTGAGCCGGTTGGCAAAAATGACTGTATGAGTGCATGATATCTTCAATCCAATAATTACTGGCTAAATAAGCAAATACATTGTTTGTTTATTTGTTTGTTTACACAAAATTGGCACTTCTGTAATAGTTAATATTGGTTAACAGCAGTTGATATCATTAAACAACAGTTTATAACAATTAATAGTAGTTAATAACATTTACCGGTTAACAGTTTATAATGTTTGATAATGATTAATATTAATCTTTTAATGCCCTTTGTAGAAAAAAATGTAAATCACTATTTTCTTATCAGGTTCCTATACATCGGAGTCATACATGTTATGCTTGATACCAATCTTAGTATCGTTTGGAATTACATTAGCTGTTACTTTTCTATATACCCTGGTGATGTTTCACACTGAATAAAACATTTCCTATGTTATTTGTAATTACTGTGTATTGGATGTTATTATTGTATTTATGTCTTGAGTGAAGATAAAAGATGATTTATGATTAAAAAATAATGAGATAATCACATAGGAAGAAGATATATTGTTTGTTACTGTAGATCATATATCGATAATTAACAAATATTTTTATTTCAATCATTGACAGTTTTAGCACTTTCATGAAAACTTGTCAAAATTCAAAAAAAAAAAATGTTCTTGCTGCTTGCCATTACTGAGATTAGATTCCAGAAGAATATTTAAATTCTACGATTGTATTTGTTGGCTTATAATATTCCAGTATATTGCACTTCATTTCAACACCTATATATATATACCGGTATATTTAAAACAGACCAATTTTGAATATCATTTGCTTTTTGGCAAAGGCCATTTGGGCCTAAACTTTCTGCTGGAAAAAAATCAAACTTGTCTGGGAGAAAATCAAACTTGCTGGTAAAAAAAAATCAAACTTGCTGGTGAAAAAAATCAAACTTTCTGCTAACAAAAAACAAGCTTGCTGCTGGAAAATATCAAACTTGCTGCTTGAAAAACTTTAAATATCTAGAAAAATGCTCTGGCCCCAAGAACATTTGTTGTAAATTTTGCTGTTTTTTTTATATCAAATTGAAGCTAATTCTCCCTGTCAAATTAATACATGCTTTCATGTATATTACTTACTTATTTGGTCGCTTTGCAAACAAGGAGAAGATAAATAAAAAATTAGGAAAAAATTTTGTTAGGTAACAAATTATAATATGCTTATATAACATAGACGTTATGTTACAATGTGTTATCCTGATGTTTTAGTTACATATCCATGGGTGAAAGCACACTTTTAAATAATGACCCCTTTTTTTCAGGAACATTACAGGGTTGAAATTATTTTCAGCAAAATTTTCAGCAAAATTAACTTATCAAATCTAAATGTGATTCATCATTGGTGACTAGTGAATAGTTAGCAATGAGTCTTACACAACTCTCAGTGTATTACTCTTGGTGTGAACACAAACCTGTAAATAGTAGCTGCTAACATAGCAAGTAAACCAAGCTAATTACACGGTAGGGTAATGTGTGACTCAAACTGACGAACAATTATGAGAGAAAACTGAGTTTTAATTGACAAATAATCGCTTAGTTTTCTTTTAATTTGTCTGCGATAATGATCAGACTTAACATACAAAAAAAAGATGGACACAAGTCAATGCATGCATAACTTCATCAGTAGAATAGGAGCTTAATTACGATCAATTTTCACATTCATTCATACATGTAGTGCACTTTAATTTTACTTATTGCAGGCTACAATACTAGAGAGAGATCTTCTAGGCAAGGTAGACGATGAGCAGGAGATATTGACAGAAAAAGAATATTACAGACTTAGAGCTGAGCGTATTAATCAGGAGTTGAATTATATTCTTGGTGGTGACGAGAAAAGAATTGTGGACATTGATGCTTTGGTCATGGAAAACCAGTAAGTATATGTGTTCAATGTTTAGTTACATTCATACTAGAAATTGATCAATAAATGAGGGCACAATTTTGGCATGAGTCGAGTGGGTCGTAAGTTTGGGTTGACAAACGTGGTACTGATATGAGGGATTAATGGTAGTCAACGCATTCCATGATTTCATAGTGTGAACACAGCTATTCATAGACTTGGATTGGAAACCAGTGGCAGATGATTATGAACTTGAACTTTGCATCTTTGATATACTGTAGAATACTTTATTTTCGCTATTTTCGCTGAAGGATGATTCTGTGATATACTTTTTTTCCTATATTTTACATTCAACTCATCAAGAATCAGTGAAAATAGATTCCATACAAATCAAACAAAAAGCTTTTTCAGTTAAAATTAATTTCAGCTAAAATAAAGTATTTAACAGTAGATTATTAACTCGAGGTCATGTGACTTCAGTTTTGAGCATTTATTTCTGATCCAAATCTGCAATAGTTGGATGTGTGTTAAGTTTCTTGTAAGCACAGTTAAGACAGAATGTGCTCCCAAATGAAAATATTATTGCAATATTAGGGAACAGGGGCGCAGCGCCCTCATGCCATGGCCATGCACCCCCTCACCCTGGGGAACAGATTCTCTGGCAACCATAAAATTCTTATTGACCATGGATCACATGAGGCCACAGTCTTCAACTGTGGCCTGTCTGATAGTACAATGTAATTTTTGCCCCAACAAAGCCATAAAATGCTCCATTTTAACTTAGAATTATCAAAAACTCCACACCCTGGTACGGAGAACCCTATCTCCCCCACTTGGTGGCGCTGCTGAATTGCAGTGCTCCCTCTTGCAGTTTTTTTCTCAAAAAATACCTGCAATATGATGAAAGTTATACGACACTGATCTCTATTTGCATAGTGGTTACTACATCAAACCTATCTTTAGTACACTAAAGTTACGGTAATATTCTACACAGAAAATAAGTTGACCTACTATTTTGAGTCAGTGGGAGGCTAAAATGACTGGCTGAGGTTCATTCACTAATAGAAGTTACTTTGGATGTACTTTGGTTGAGGTTTACAGGTGGTTGTATTTGTTTGATGCCTAGATAATGCATTTAATTATCATACCAACGTTCAGAAAAATGACCTGTTTGGATAAAACATGAAATATGCTCAAAAATATGTGGCAAAATTCATTCTGTGGATCCTTCCCCATTTTTGCTTGCAAGTCAATGTCATTATTTTTCACTTAGTACAAGAATAGACAGCCATGTGCATATTAATGAGCTAATTAACATATTCATTGATTTCAGATATTTGAAAGAGAGGCTGAATCAATGTCAAGAGGAAAAAGACCTTGCTAACCAACAACTTACAAAATATAAGGTACAGTGTCAGTCACGTAATTGTGAACTCATAGTTTCTGTGGCAATGCATTGTTAATGCAACTGGCACTTGTTGAACTTCAGTCATACTTGTAAATTATATCCTGAACAGACAAATTGACTTTAAAAATTCTGACAATATGTTGTCTTGAAATGTGACTCACTTTAGTTTTGTTTTCTTGCAGAATGCTTTAGATAGAAGGCGAGGAAAAGGCACACTCAAGCTGGGAGGTCATCGCACTGGTGGAGTTATTATATCACAAAAGCAAGGTATGCTTCATACCTTCTATACCATCTTAGTTCTTGATACATTTCTATGCATAATAATGAGCTATTTAGCATATTCATGTATGTTTCTCTGGTAAATTGGGATCTGCTAACTCAATACAAACTAAATGTTGTACATACAATATTTAATTATATGCATACACTTATGTGCATAGTAATGAGCTATTTAGCATATTCATTTATTTATTTTTTGTACGTTTCTCTGGTAAATTAGGATTTGCCAACTCAATGCAAACTAAATGTTGTACATACAACATTTAATTATATGCATACACTTATGTGCATAGTAATGAGCTATTTAGCATATTCATTTATTTATTTTTTGTATATTTCTCTGGTAAATTAGGATTTGCCAACTCAATGCAAACTAAATGTTGTACATACAACATTTAATTATATGCATACACTTATGTGCATAGTAATGAGCTATTTAGCATATTCATTTATTTATTTTTTGTATGTTTCTCTGGTAAATTAGGATTTGCCAACTCAATGCAAACTAAATGTTGTACATACAACATTTAATTATATGCATACAGTTATGTGCATAGTAATGAGCTATTTAGCATATTCATTTATTTATTTTTTGTATGTTTCTCTGGTAAATTAGGATTTGCCAACTCAATGCAAACTAAATGTTGTACATACAACATTTAATTATATGCATACAGTTATGTGCATAGTAATGAGCTCTTTAGCATATGTATATTCATTCAATGCCTTTTTAGCTCAGCTGACAATTTTGTCAAGCTGTTAACTTTGTTGTTTTTTTTAGCTCCGCTGTTGACTTGTCTACTTTATCATATGAGGGATTGTCCGTCGTCCGTGTCAACGTTTTACTTTTTCGACTTCTTCTTGAGAACTACAAGCCTGAATGTTCATTTTGTGATGATATCTTCAATTCTCTAATTTTAATGAATATTTTTGGTAAAAAGTGATATTTTCAACTTCTTGTTAAAAACCGCAAGTCTGATTGCTTTTATACTATTATACATATTGTTCTTTTTCTAATGATATCGTCAGTTCTTTAATTGAAATGTGCACTGCTAACAGCGGAGCTATCTCAGCCAACAGGCTGCTTGTTTACACTCCTAGTTCTCATGGAATAAATAAAAAAAATTACACAACTTTCAATTCTGTGAGAGATAAAATTTAACTGAGAACTTTAAATTTAGCTGTCAACTTTTCACCTGCCTATTATTCCAAATTTTTTGCACAGATTTTAATCAAAAACTTCAACAAAAAATGATAAAAAATACTTAAAAATGTGTCAATTGTTTCCACAGAATTATGTTATTTTAAAATTTACTCCCCACAAGTGTCATTAATAAAATAGTAAATTGTGAACACTTTTAAATACTACTGTTTTGTCATTTACACATCTGATTTTGCAATATTCAGAATGAAATCAAAATGCAAAGCTAATAAATCTGGTGAATAACCAACTCTGGTGAATAACCAACATTCGGCAAATTGGGTTTCGTCAAAAAAGAACACAGTGAATAGCCATTTAAATTATTCATGGGAGTTTAAAAACTGAGAGCCTACCGATCTTCACCCACCAAAAGTGTAATCGTTCCCTTAACTAAACTGTTGCTCTTCAAAAGTATAATGTTCTGTCTCTTTTACCCTTCCCAAAGTACTGAAAACTGTTTATATTCACTGCCATTTAATTTTTTGATGTTTTGAGCAATTTTATTAGGTTTTAAGTTCTTTGCAGAGAAACAATAATTTCTATTGTTATTTTACATGCTCACATGAATTTAATTTAGAAAATTTTACTTGTCTGTGAAAATAATGAAATTAAAACCCATGGAAAAATTAATGTATTTACAGTGTCATTAATAAAAAAGCAAATTGAGAACATTTTCAAATACCATAAAAAATTTCACCTACTCTAAAAATTCAACCACCTAATTATTTGGTATTTTTTGTTATTTATTGACCTCAAAAATTTCGACCTCACCGGAAATTGCTCACTTATTTTTACTCCAAAATTTTTTTTAGAGACGTGACCCTCTATATTGACGTAGGAAAGTGTGTGTAATTTTGTTTGACGTTTAATTTGCGATGCAACTGTATATAACCCAACTTTTATATTTCTTGAATTTAAAAATTCGACTGACCAAATATTTATCTTTATTTTGTATTCTAAAAACCTGACTGTTTTTCAAAACACATAATTTAAAAGTGGTCGGAATTTTAGAGTTTTTACGGCACTATGGGATTTATTTAGTCTGTCATTTTTAGTACTGAAAAACACTTTATTTTCGCTTGGGATTAATTTATGCTATTTTCACTGAAGGGGTGATTCAGTGAAAATAAAATGCAGCTAAAATGAAGTATTTTACAGTAATACATTTACACATCAGTTTATCATTCCTTGCTTATAATCTTAATATGGTTGGTGTTTTTAAGAGTGTCACTTTGTTGTTTGCTTTGGTAGCATCACAGGAAGGTTGGCATCCAGTCTGATCAACACATTTATTAGGATACTCATTTCCATGGTAACTGTACTGAAGCGTATCACTGGAAGTAATTGATAATTTGAGTTTCATTATCCTTGTGGTCGCATTGTAAGATAATGACGTATGTTTTGTTGTGGATATCACATACTCAATGACTGGCCAAGTTTAATTTCTGTGGTCAACAAGTCAAACTCAGTGATCATTTGAACAACATAGAATCTGCTAAAATTAACTCCAGTGAATTTTTTTCCTTCTACAGTGTGTCTCAGTTCAGTAATTATTTTAATTTCATGAGAGAGAAATTGTCAAGAGTCATTGAAAGTTGTGGAATAAGCAATTTCTCTGGGTTTCTAAATACAGAGTCAGGCGACTTTTACAAAATAATGCAGCCCTTAAAATTTTATTTTTCCCTAATGGCTATTGGCAGCCAAGTTCAAATTGTAGTTAACTCGAAAATTTAGTAACCAAGTACAAGATTGGTGGTCACAGGATTTTAGTATCATGTTTTACAAGTACATAATAAACAACCCAAAAAACCAATGATGTAAAAATTCAGATATCTATTCAAGCATATACGATTCTCCAGCAGACTGCATTTTATTTTCTACGTTAGATTGTTGACTGTAACATATTGCCAGACACAAGATGAGGTTCGCTCACAGTATTTGCATTAACTTTGAATGCCAGTTTTCCTCCAAAATTTTGATGGCCCATCTTGCACATATTTATATATTTCTCGATAATTCCTATATTTTTAAACAAACAGTATATAATATCCCATTCGCTACTTTTGAAACAAATGTGGTGAAAATTATGTAGTATTTTCACCAGACATGAGACATTTTCATCATGGTTTGAATTTTTTCTCAGCTTTTTAGCTTCGCTGTCGACTTTGTCGAGCGGAGCTTATCATATGAGTGATTGTCCGTTGTCGTCTGCGTCCGTCGTCCATGTCAATGTTTTACTTTTTCGACTTCTTCTTGAAAACTACGAGCCTGAATGCTTTGATACTTGGTGTATATGTACCTTGGGTAGACCTCTCTCAGATTTGTTCATTTCATGATCATATCTTCAATTCTCTAATTTTGGTGAATATTTTTGTCATTTTTGGCAAAAAGTGATATTTTCGACTTCTTGTTAAAAACCGCAAGTCCAATTGCTTTGATATTACATATATAGGTACTACATGTGGATTTCTCTCAGATTTGTTCATTTTGTAATGATATCTTCAATTTTCTAATTTTAATGAATATTTTTGTCATTTTTGGTAAAAAGTGATATTTTCGACTTCTTGTTAAAAAACGCAAGTCCAATTGCTTTGATATTACATATATAGGTACTACATGTGGACCTCTTTCAGATTTGTTCATTTTGTAATGATATCTTTCATTCTCTAATTTTGGTGAATATTTTTGTCATTTTTGGAAAAAAGTGATATTTTCAACTTCTTGTTAAAAACCGCAAGTCCAATTGCTTTGATATTACATATATAGGTACTACATGTGGACCTCTCTCAGATTTGTTCATTTTGTAATGATATCTTCAATTCTCTAATTTTGGTGAATATTTTTGTCATTTTTGGTAAAAAGTGATATTTTCAACTTCTTGTTAAAAACCGCAAGTCCAATTGCTTTGATATTACATACATGTATATAGGTACTACATGTGGACCTCTCTCAGATTTGTTTATTTTGTAATGATATCTTCTGTTCTTTAATTGAAATGTGCATTGCTAACAGCGGAGCTATCTCAGCCAAGAGGCTGCTTGTTTATTCTAATGAGGCAAAATATCACACAAAAATGTAAAAATACATGTGACAATTTATAAGTGTAAAATAAAATTCAAAGAAACAACTCTGTTTTCATATTAAACCCTTAATATTATGTCGTTTTACAACAGACAATTCATGAACATGAATTTGTGTATCCTATCTCCACTATAAGGGAACAAAATACTTTACGTCTTTGTCTCAAGTTCCTCACGGATAAATTGTCTCATGCTGATGGAGCAATTCTGCCTCACATATTTTATTCCTGGTGAGAACGCTGCAGAGTTATTTTGTGAATGGTGACAAAAAGACGACTTTGGCATTCTAAAGGTTAAACCAAAGGTCATTGACTTTTCCGATTTACCTACAGTTCAACAGCTACTAGCGGAAGGTAAAGGCACCGGAATTCCTGCCACCCCGTCATCAGTCGCTGATTTACAATCCTTGGCATCAGCTTTGTTGGAAACAATTAGTGATAAAACATTGGCCTTGAATCATCAGAGGAATACCAACAAGTGAGTACATCCAATAATTGTCTCCCCTACTTTACTGATCAGCTTGATAAGATCTGTAGATGTATATATCATTGTTTCAGTGTCATTGTCGGCTTTTGTCAATCCTCATGAATCCAATCTGACGGTATCCTTTCAATCAGATCAAAATAAGATGTATTGTGAAAGCGTTTTGTGTTATCTCGAATTTTATCGACCACCCACTCAGTTATCAGACCAAATGTAATAGAAGATCTTGCTTAAAGAGTTTACTCAACCAATCTGATAACCTTTTCCTCCCAGTGCTGGTTTTGCATTACTGTTTGTAACACCTTATCTTATTCGTCGATAATTGCAAAGTTTGAATGAGACTCTGTATAGGTGTTGGTTAATAAAATTTAGTAAAGGAAAGAGAAACATTGTCCCAAAAAACTTGTATGATAGGTTTATTGGAGACATATGTGGTTTCTCTGCAATACGAGTTTTGCACTGTGTTAAGAACATTGATCCACATTGTGTACAGCGCCCTCTAGAGTCAATTCAGGATGCTATTGGGATTCATAGTTTGAAACCTTGTGAAATGTATTTCAGTATGATAACAAACATTCAGCAAATTGAGTTTTGTCAGAGCACAGGGAATAGTTGTGTTACTGAAGCCATTTCAATTCTTCATGGAAGTTTAAAGGATGAAGAGACCCTATCGATCTTTTTTTTTTTAAATGTTTTTGTGCCAGGCGACAGTTCCGGACATTGAATGTCACTGTTGTCTCTCCTAACTTTTTTTTTATTATGTAAGTGCAAATTGCAAGTGCTAGTGCAGATTTCACCACGATTTACTGTATGTCAGACGCCCTCAAACGATTATAAGATTCACTTGGGCTCATTTGCACTACCCAATAAGAACTCATGATAAAAACTAAACATTACTTAAAATCATGGAGCTAGCTCAATGGTAAAATTAAAATGGTTGAATATAGAAATCAATGTGTTGCTAGATTTTTCTCTGTGAACGAGCTTACTGACCATCAAAAAAAGAACTTAGTGCTATATCTGAGGGAAATGATGTGTTTGTTGCAACAAAGACTCGATCGAACATGATCGACAGTTTACTAAAACATGGTTTGCACAAATATTTAAACATTTCATCGTCTTCATTCACTTGTCCAATTTTTAATTTGTGATGACCCCCGGACCTTCACATTTATGATACAGCAATGCTGATTGTTGGCGCCAGCTCCTTGGCACACCCAATCAAATGACTCAATTTAACTGTAGTGAAATACAGCTTTTCCTAACACGATCACGCACAGGTTCGTGGGTAAGGGTATGAATGGCCGGCTTTAGTGAAACCATGTGATTCAAATGATGGGTTCATCCCTTAACAAATGCCTTCTCCTCTAGTAAAATGGTCTGTCAGTTAACAAACTTGTTATTCCATTCTTCTTAACTTCTTTCTGTACTAGAATACTCGGTAAGAGAGTTGCCGAGTTGGAGAAGAAGCTCAAAACACTGGAAGTAGCAGGCTTTTGGAATCTACCACCTGGTGCCCTTAGAGGTAAAAACCATTGAATTAGCGGTAGTTCTATAAACGTACTGTGACGTCAATTTTTTCCAACTAGTATATGCATATCAGACGTAGAATAGCACTAGTGTGTATACATGTATATGCATATTACTATGCATGCGCATGCACATAAAATCTAAAAAAGTGTGTTCTCTTACTAGTGGTTGCTTTATAGACAACTTGTTATGTTTGTAGATTGACCATTGTTTGTTTTTTTGTCACAGGCAAAACTTTGTCCTCCTTAAAAGCAGAGTGTGAAGAAATGCAAGCTGGTATCAAAGCATTGACACCTCAACAGGCATCCGGTGACTCTGAGGATAATACAACTCCTATTAGTAGTACGCACACCTCTCCCTTGCATAAAGCAAACTCCACAAGTGATGGGGAGAGTTTCTTATCATTAGGAGAACTGGATCTGGTTTCTCCGCATGAAGACGAGTCTAGCATATCCGAGGTTGGCGACGCGCGGTACAGCTCTACTCCTGAGCTGAACGGGAAAAATCTTTCAGCAGCTGAAGTTGATGATTTTTTGGATCAGAGAGAGAGTGAAGCTGTCGCATCACCTGTTGAAGTGACGGAAGTTGACAGGCTCGATAAATTAGAAGAAGAGAAACATGATAAAGTGCTTGAAAAGGATGAATTTGTTGTGGAAGAGGAGGATCAAGTTGATGAGAGCGACAAAGATGAAACTGTCATTACAAAACATTCTGAGGTAGATACCACTGATGCCAGAACTGATGACATATTAGATATTGATGACAATTTTAACTTAGATATAGAAACTGCAGACATCACTGCCAATGATGTAGATGACAATGAAAATACTGACATGAATGGACTTACTGAGGATTTATTTAATGGTTTGAAAGACAAACTTTCATCTACAAAATCCTCAAAAGGTATTAATGATTTGAAAAATGGAGATCAAGTTGCAGACGACACCTCTCCACTGTTAGACCAAGAAGAACAGGTGTCTGCACCTTCCCCAGATGTACAAGTTTAGGATTTGTTTGTTGTCTCAATGACTGCCCTGTTTACAATACCAGCGAAGGTTGGTATCAGTCTCCGCAATGCCTCTGTATTCAGTTTAAATTTAGTTTGAGAGTGATCTGTGGAGTGGCATTCCTCTTAAGACGAAGCTTACAAACTATGTATTGAGATGTGTAAGATAAACCAATGTGCCTCTTAATCCAGGGTAACTTGCATATTACCTCAAGGCTCAAGTCTTTCTGTGGTGACCATTTTCAGTTAAAAAAAAAGACTATCTAAACAAAGCACCAATTCTAGAAATCACAATTTGTCGCGACATGAGGCTCTAAATGTAAACAGGGCAGGTAGATTGCATGAACTAAAATATTTACACAAATAATAGATGCAATATTCTCAGACATTCTGTGTTGGGTATAGAACTTGTAAATATATTCTATACTTTGTATGTATACCCTCCTCTCCCATGAAGCACGGCATTTAACCCAAAACATAAAGATGTATGATATTTTTATATTATTTGTTTTTAAACGATGGTATTATTGTAAGTTAAACAGGGATATATATTTTAGCATTAAGTTAATATTGTTTTTAAAAATGTATATTTGAACCATCATATTTACGTTATTTATGGGAGTCTACCATTTATTTTAAATTATTTTGCCGACAACACTCCTACCTTTGAATAGAACCCTTAAATGAAAGGTCTGTTATGGTATTTCAGCATTCGTCTTCAAAAGCTGCAACATATTGCCACATGACAGAGTTATTTTGTAAATAATAATAAGATTGGTTACTAACCAGCAGGTTTATATAATTTTTTTTATTCAGTCAAAAAAAAAAAAACTTGCTGGTAGAATTCAGTCCATATAGACTAGCCTCCTGGCCGGGTATTAAAGTTATGTAGTCTTAGTAGACAATTTTTGCGATTGAAATCTCTGCCAAATTATGTTCTTCTTGATAAAACTTACTATGAGTAGAGGTCAGTGTAACCTTCATTAGGAAACACTAGAAAAGGTGACAGGCCTGTATTTTAAAAGATGATTTGAGTGACCAGTAACTTGTGCTTGTTTATGGGTGACACAACTGGGAGCAGTTTGTTTGTTAATGTCAAGCAGGGTGGTCATTCGGTCAGGCGTAGGTGATGGATTGAGAACAGGACCACAGTGACCAGGCATTGACCTCAACAATGCAGCATCTATCATCATTTACCTGCCCTGGACATCAAGAACAGAATTAACATCACCCCTCGACACGATTGATAATTTATCACAACACAAAGAGGTAGTCTTGTTGCACGTTCCATTTGGTCAGTTTTTCAGTGTCCCTTGTTTGACTGCAAGGCTTCAATTTATTTTGCCATCCCTCAAGCTTCCTTTGTTGTATGACGACTTTTTTCTTCCACTTGATTTATTTGAATTAATAGTTTAGTAGTTTACTCACTGATAAAGAGTAATACTAAATTTAAAACCTGGAGATGGGTTGATAATACTGCTTTTATCGTGGAATACTTTTTGCACACTTGTTCACATTGCTGATGATGCATGATTCAATGCTTTCTTTCTATATTCAAATGATGGAATCATTACGTAGAGAGAATACGTAGTCTTGTTTTGAATTTAAAATATGCAACAAATTGACTTCAACTTTAAGTCATTTGTGTAGTCATTTTGGCAATTTGATTGGCTGAATCATAACTTGATGGTTACAGCATATAAACCACTCATGCTCATGGTTTATATGTCATAACCATCACAAGACAGTGATTTTACTACCTAGGTATTATGTGTACAGTATAGTAATTTTATGTCAGGCAAATTTTGCAAGTGATGGTAGTGACATTTCACAAGGATTTTCAAATGACAATTTCCCAGTAGCTACAGATCTTCATGAAAAATGCTGAAAATTTAAAAAAAAAAAAATATTATGTGGGTTTATTTAATGACTTTGTTGTTCAAAGGATCACAATCAATTTCACAAAACTCCTTAAAAGGGTGGTGGTCACCAGTGTTCAGTATGGGATTTATGCAGCATGTGCAGTGTGTGTAAAATATAATATTTGTTTTACAGGAATTTTGAACACTCTGCAAGATGACCTCTCCTCTTTAAATTATAGTGGTCACATTTAAGGGTTTATCCTGTTTTAATTTCATCATACAAATACTGTAGAAGTATCAACTGCATTTTATTTTAGTGGATTTGAAGTTTGGATGGTAACTATGTTTTAAATTCTTCGGTTTATGAAAGAAACATTATACAGTTAATGTTGTATATTCACTGGGCTTGATTTGGTTCATTCAGCAAAAATAAGCTAATAAGTACATGTTTTTGTACAAGTCACTCAGTTTAGAAATACCCAACCTTGTGTTCAAAGAACATACTTTACACAAATGTTTAAACATGTTTCAGTCTTGTTTCAACTACAGCTGAACAAATTTTTTTGTGTTTTGTTTTAAATTTGGTCATTCTTATGTCAATAACTGTTTTCTAAATACCCCGCCAAACCAACTGTCCATCCCTGACATTCATTGTTTAATTTTACATACTTGTATATATTAGTGTATGCCAGTAGAGGTAGTCATTGTTGTGTAGGGATGGGTGGATTATTTCTGCGGGGGGTGGGGAATGGCTAATATTCAGAGAAAAAGAATTATTATTTTTCCTCTCAGAAAATCGCCCTAGTTCTGTGTGCGACGTTTTTTTATTCCCCCAGCAAAAATATTGGTTCACCCTGTAGATACAAGTGTATATATTATAACTGCCAAGATTATTAATAATGGTGCGTCTGAATATAATGAGATATATTATTACTAATTGTGATTAGGTTATGAGTTTGATGTTTCAGGAAATAATAAAAAATATTGTGCAAATTTACTTTGAAATAAATTGAGATTATGTAGATTTTTGTTTTTGTTTGTTCAATCAATTCAATAGCTCTAAATAACAGCAACACTAAGTTGTCTTTTCTTGACATACTTGTTAAATTTACAAACTTCCAAAAATCACACAAAAATAATCAGGACTATATAACTAATAAAAATACAAACTACTGGTAGTTGAAAATCCTAATGTAGATCAATGCAATCCAGACGTGTGATTTACGATTTGGGTATAACGTTTTAAATACACCGATAGAGGGCGTGATTTTACATTTCTCCGAGCCTGAGTTGCTTATGATAGCTGTAGCGGAAAACATGGAATTTATCAGTCAACATCAAATTTGGAGCTGACATGGCAAATCAGTGAAAATGTCAAACAACTTTTAGATGATTTTCAGCTTATTTTTGGCTTGCTTCATAAATTAGCTTTGAACGAAAAAGAATATTTTTCTCGTGAATCAATCAATGCCTTCAATAATAACGCTTACGGTATTCTCTTACCATAAGCTACGCCCTCAGGAGCTGATGTTCGGAGACTTTCACCGTTGAGGGCAGTATACACAAAACTGAAATCTAGTATATTTGTTCTTGGTAACACAACACAGTCATGCATTCTCATCCGGCCAACCAATTAATTCTTACTTTTATAATGAATTTACTAATTGGTGTTAGCTCCATACTTGTATGTTGTCTTGCCTCCATGCGTGCCTCGCGCATATGTTGACATGTCGCAAAGTTGTAAGAGTTTAGGTTCTGACTGGTGTTGGGAAAGTAATCCGACGAGACACGGTAGTTGCAGTTATAATATACACCAATTACTGTTTTCAGTGATCCATGGATCATTACATACTTTACACATAACTTTTCATGCAAGTTTACCGACTTTCATGGGGAATAACAGACATTACACACATTACTAACTTTCTAAACAGCAACACAGAGTTTCCTGTGTTGCTGTACCAACTTTGCACGCATATATATTGTATTTCCTAGGTAAATAACTGACTTAAGTTTCTACTTTGCTTTACCGACTTTGCAGGCAAGCCTTCCATTTTCTACGGATAATTAGAAACTTTCAACATAACTTAACATCGTTGCATGCAAGCTTATCGACTTTTCATAGGGAAAACAAGTTTACAGTTACAAATCCCAAATTTTCAAACGTCGCAAGTATATTTTCAGACATTCCAATAAGTGTTACATACTTTCTCCATAACATTATAACTTTGCATGCAAGTTTACCGCACAGCAATATAGTTGCAACTTATATATATAACTAACTTTGTATTCAGTTTACCAAGTCTCCACAGAGCATTTCAGAGTTTTCATTTAACCTTACCAACTCTAGACGCAAGTACACCGTCTTGCTGCAAAAAATAACTGTACATAGCGATTATGGCGTTCAAAGTAACGTTTCAAACTTTGTACGCAGTTTCACCGACTTTCCGCAGAGCATTACAGACTAGCAACTATTGAGCAACATGTCACGCAAGTTTACTAACATTCCACATAGCGTTACAAAGTTTCCTTCTAACTTAACCTTCTTTGAATGCAAGTCTATCGACCTTCCACAGAGAATTACAGACTGTCCACGTAAGTTATCCAGTTTTGCACGCACAATTTAATACAAACATTTAACGAGTTGTACATACTTTTCAGGTAACTTTTCCAATGCAAATTTACAGACATTCTACATGGGGTTACATAGTTGCCTTGTACTCAGGTTTCCATAGAGTATTACATACCTTCCAGATACCATTAACAATTGTGCACGATTGAAATAATGTACGTTTATTAAAAGAAGAGTTTCAAGCCATCGTTGGTACAATAAATTCAACTTCGGTAACCTCTGTCTATGTTTTGACACATAGAAGATAACGTGAACTTAACTCGAACTTAATTCGCCAAGAAATTAAAGTGATACAGTACATACTTATATTTACAGGTATGTAACCTGACAACTTCTGAAGTCAATTTTCACAAGTGTATTCTGATTTTTTTGAGGGATTTCTGATTTTCTTGAGGTATTTCGCAATCATGTATTGCCAGTCAACCAACACACATTCCACACTCACGACATTTGCACACTGAATATTGGACAATTTTTATTTGAAAATAATGTTATTATGAAACAAAAATGATGTAAATATATTAACTTTAATAAATACAATTATTTGGAACGAGTTTGACTATTTATTTGGGATGAAAATTCCTATATAGTTTATTATGGTTGTTTTTAATGTGCGCATGCGCGTGTGGGATAACTTCCCACAGACTCGCCATGTAACTTCACCAACATGCAGCGAATATAAAAAAAAAAACGAGTAAGGCAGAGATACGTCATCTTAGCGGATCCCTTCAACTAGTATAGTAAACTGATTCTAAGAAAACTGGAAGAGGGAAATTGGATAATACGGATGTCGGTGGACACGGCATTAGACATATAGGATACGGAGACAATACAGTATAAATAACAGAATCAACAGAGGACATACACAGAGAAGTGTAATGTTTATAGAGCACTTCTAGAATGTTTCCATAAATCACAGGAAAACTGAATGCATG
This sequence comes from Saccoglossus kowalevskii, assembly GCF_978046115.1. Classification (NCBI taxonomy): domain Eukaryota; kingdom Metazoa; phylum Hemichordata; class Enteropneusta; family Harrimaniidae; genus Saccoglossus; species Saccoglossus kowalevskii. The sequence goes on along the minus strand of NC_140650.1, from coordinate 8,228,651 downwards.
GTTGTTTCAAACAAGAAAGAATGTCCCAGGTGTAACGTAACAATGAAAAACCAGATACTAGTAATCAAAAAAGTCTCTTCATATATTTACATCGGCAGTACCATTACTTAAGATGCTAAATGTGAGAAAGAAGGATCACACTGGCCAAATCAAGTTATTCAAACTTGGGCTACAACTTAAAGTGGATCAATAAGCATGGTGACCAGGATGCATGTACTGAATTGTTACATTTACCCTGTTTTGATGTATGGAATGAAGTTTGGTCAGTAACATCATACATTAAAAAAAATTGGGGAGTTGTAAAATTTGGTTTTTAAGAAAAATGGTGAGGATTCCTTGGACAGACAAAACATGAACCACTGAAAAAGTAACTGGGAACCTGATATCTATATATATATATAAAGAATTAAACAGACGATTTGGGGGGGGTATGTTATAAAAAAAGAATTTTATAGAAAGCATGACATTGATGGGGGAAATAGAATTGAAAAATAGCAGAAGAAGAAAACGAATGATTTGATTGGTCGTTGCTTACTTATATTTGGTTATCATCAGAAATATAAACGTTTTTTTGTATATTATCTATTTCTTTAGGGAATTCAATATTTTCCTTCATGTCGTTTCGGCAATTGTTTGTAAAGTTAACAAGAAAGGACAATTTAGAGTTGTTGTTATTTAGAGCCACGATTTCATTAATGACGTCAGACCCCCGGGACAAACTATGATCACGACAAATTCTTCTTTTAAATTAGCCTTTCAACTCCCTGTAGAGCATGGCCACCGTCAGTCTCCTTCCACTCTCTTCTGCTCTGGGCTAGTCTGGTGATGGTGTGTCAATTGTGTCCCATCTTCTTCATTTTCTGTTCCCAGGTTCTACGCCAGGTGTTTCTTGGCCTTCCTCTATTTCTCTTCCCCTGCGGATTCCATTGCAATGCCTTTCTAGTGATGGTTCCTGGCTCTTTCCTTAGTGTATGACCAATCCAAATTTGTGGTAGGTATATCTGGTTTGTTTGTTTGCTCCCAGAGCTTTTGGTTACTAATCCGGTTCGGCCACCAGATTCCCAGTATTTTTTCACGACAAATTAAATAGCAATATTTTGTTCATGAAAAGAAATGTAGTATCTTTAGTATAATTATGACGACAGTTTGTGCAAGTTCTATTTTCAATTGGAGGTTTGGGTAATGTGTTTACCAGTTTTTGGGCACTGGTTGTAAATTTACATAAAGTGACTCTTTATTTGAGGGGAAGTACAGATAAATATGGTTAATAAGTATAAGTATATTTAAACATTACATATGTTCTAAGCTTTGTTTGTTTCTTTAAATCACTCTTTCCAGAATTCAATGTAATCTCTTTTATCACATTCGTATTTTGTTTTGAATCCTGTGTTAAATTGTTCCCAGTACAGGTGTGTTTAATTTCTGAATTTGAAATAAGTTTGGCTTCATCTGTTTCTGAAATGCTAGTTTTTTCTGGAAGATCTTTAATTCTAAACCGGTAATTAATAAGATTTATTTTAATATTAATAATATCAGTAATGTGAATTCTCCGAGCTCTGCTCTACATGAAATATTTTTGGAAAAATTTGTTTAGATTCAATAGTTATTTTGAAATGAAATGAGTATTTTCGGTTGGCGTTTTATGTAGATATACTTTTATGATAAAAATGCGCCTTTTTACCCCAGACCATTCGTCCCGGTGTTATCGCTATCGCCACACGAGACTCCAGCTTGTCTCCTATACAATTTTCCTTCCGCCCACTTAATTTTAATATTCATATGACCTTTGCACTGACATCGATAGCCAATCGCATTCGACTGCGGACGTCACTCTAAATAAACAACTGAATAAATTAATATACCATATTTGGAAGATAGCGGGTAAATTCAACGTTGTTGGTGTGTTCCTTCGGGTTCCGAAGTCGCACGGAACGAGTTCATGTTCCGTTATCTTTCGCAAGTAAAACAGGTCGATATGTATTAAACATGGCATTTGTTTTCTTGTTTTAACCCCCTTATTACGCAAGCTTCCGTCGAAGTGGTGTTTTTTTCGACGATTTGTGGCATGTTGCAAAACGAACGAAACATTGCGGCATTCTTAGCGGTGGATAAGGGATCGACTATGTCGTCACATTTATGTCTCGTTTGAAAGAGAATAAACAACCGCTCAGAAAAATATGTTGCTAATATTTAAGTGCGGTGCCTTGAAATCGCCTGCCCGACGTCCAAATTTCAAAAGGATGTTCGATTTGCAATGACGACCGTTCATATGTACTAGGCGACGTTACTAATTACTACTAGGGTCGGTGTTTGCATTAAGAATTATAGAACAAAAGATCAACAAAGCGGTGCTTTTGTCGGCGATTTTGTCAAAGGGAATATTGATAAAATGTTGCAAAACAGAATCGCGAGTTGGGTGAAAAATTGCGCCGGCGGCATTCTCAGCGATGGCGACACCCGAGAAACACCGTGTCACGGTGCATTCGTGCATCAGTACACCGAAGAAATACATACATATTGTTGCGGACGACTATTGTAGACTGTGTTCGTGTAGTCTTCGAGTTTGTGGACAGTTAAAGTCGTGTGTGAATTTATTCAAGCCAGGAAAAGCAGGAGGGATAACTTATGGAAATCGTCTTTCCAATTTGATCCAGTGCGACGTTGTGAAAGGAGCGACTCTGTCGTATCATCTATGTCTAGTTTGTAAGAGAAAGATTGATAGCGCAGAAAAATCCACCAATAATGTAAAACAGTGGCGTGAAATTGTCAGTCATTCTAATATCTCCCAACCTGTGAACGAAAGGGTTAAGCGTGCTGCCTTGAAATCGCCTGCCAAAACTAAAATGGCGCGTGTCACGTGACTTTGTTTACTAAAGATAGCGTGGGCGTTTGATTGACACTCAACTCATTAGTATTCCACCAATCACAGCTACATCTACTTTCTGGATGTGCGCAGTCAAATTGTATAGGAGACAAGCTGGAGTCTCGTGTGGCGATAGCGATAACACCGGGACGAATGGTCTGGGGTAGCGCCTTTTTATTGGTTACTAAAATGTATTTTTGCTCATTTTAACTTTAACAACTTATATTTTATAGAACAATTCTATAGAGCTGTCATGAATTTGTTTTTGCGTATCTGTTGGTCGACTTAATTAGCTGACTATTAGCGAATTGCTGTGTTATGTCTGTCATCGTTTAGGCCTATTTGAAGTTTTGGACGGAACTTGGCTCAGTGATTTGGAACTAATTACCAGATAACCGTCGCAATTCTGACAGTTGATATTCATAGTTATTAATGTAGTGAACGATTAATCAAAAGATATGACGTATTCAGTACTTAGTGTGATTGGCTTTATGATTGAAGGTTACGCCCTAGAGTCTTTTACTGTTTTGTAATTGGTTAGAGTTTTGAAAATGAATAAAGAGAGTTTGAGTTGGTCTTGGGGAGCACAGCACGATAGACGCAGTAGAGAGAGTGCAGTCCTGGGCAGTCTAGAGCAGTCCTGGAGAGACTTGGAGCGAGCCTTGACTCAGTCTAAGAGAGTCTTGGGTCAGCCTTGAGATAGTCTTGGGGATTTTTCCCCAGGGCGCTGTGTCTTATAGAGTGCTCGATTGACCGACTAAGACGAGAGCTGAAACGTATTTCATTGTGTGTGTCTTATTTGACTGTAAAGCTTAACTGACTTTCCCGATCCCGTACCTCAAGGGGACGAGATATAGAGACGAGACGAGATTCCCCCCTGACGCGTGTGGAGAACCCCGAGGGAAGAGAATTTCCCCCTGACAGAGCGCTATCCACTAAAATACAACCATGATTTTCCCAAAAATCAACCTGGTGACCCCCATTTTTGTTAAGTCAATATTCTTATATTGCCTGGAAGTACAATATTTAAAAAAAAAATGAATAAATTCTGGGTTTTTGAAATTACGAGTAGGCATCTACCCTAACTTAAATAATAATTTCTTCTCAAAAAGTATAATTACAGATAGATTCTTCAAGTTGTCTCTATGTTTGTTAACCTGGGTGTTTCTTTTATTTAGAATTTGGTAAAATTAAAGGGCGGCAGTCGTCTTGCCGCGTGCTATTCGATATGGGACTCATAACGACGTATACAACGCGTGTAAAATACATTGTTTATTTACATAAAATTCGAACACGCGCTGCGCGACGACCACCGTGCTTTAATTGAACATCGAATTAAATTTTGGCGTTGTTTTGCAAAAGTTGGCGTGAACATTTTTGTAACTCGATGTCGGTAACTCACAATTCAACAACTCTAAATATGATCGTGTAAACAACGATTTTCTCATCAGATTATTAGCCAGGACAAAAAATAGAACTGTTTTTGGTCGGAGCACGCGTCAGTTCCAACGGCTGCGCGAACAAACTGAAGAAAAAAAAGGGGTATCTTGTTCACGCCTACGCAGATAGACTTTCTTGAAGTAAAAACTTTCATAAAAATATAAATGAAAATAAAAAACACATCACCGCATCGTTTTTTAAAGCAACTTTGAACCAGAATCGAATCTTCTTTTTTAGGTCAGTTGTAAAACCATCTTCACGGGCGAGTTGCATGCTGGGCAATATTCAAGATGGCTGCCTCCTTAAAGTGATGTGCTTCTTCTTTTAACGTTGATCAATTCCACACTAACAGACAACCTTGTCCGAATTTTGGAGGTAAGAATGTGTGATTGTAAGGTACATATCCCATGGAAACTGTATCGATATGTTAGGATTGCTTGTGCACTGACATTGTACCAGCGTGCTGTGGCGAGTCAATCGTGATGAACATGATGGACATGTAAACAAACATGAAATGTCAAAGACCGATCATCCTTTCGGATATCACAAATTACAAATTGTTCAAAATTCGGCACGGTTCTAGAAGCCGTACCTGCACACAAATTGGTGATGTCACAAAATACATGACCTCAATCGGGGTCGTTTCCTCGGTAGGCACAGATCTAGAAGCAGTACCTACACACGAATTGGTGACGTCATAAAATACATGACCTTCAATCGGGGTCGTTTCCTCGGTATATACGAATTGGTATATACAAATTACAATAAAGATACTTAAGACATTACACATAAGGTAAAACAAATCACGTGACAATATAATGATAATAACGGTAATAAATCCTACTAGCTTAACAGTTGAAGAGAACGCTCATATAGTCAGTCGGGTGACGCCGAGGGTCACGAACTGTGTTGCAAAATGGCCGTGTGGTTGAAACTGGGTCATGGCGTGACGGGTGAGGAAGACATCATTAAACACTCAAAATCACAATAAAACGGGGAAGTGGTTGCATATTACGGCGTAGCTAACATGGGAAATAAAAAAACGCCCAATACAAACGACATGGGTTCGAATCACACTAGATACACACTCACCAGAACCGAAGCAATCAGAAACCAGCAATCGTTTTGGCTTTTCCGTTCAACTCATCGGAACACTGGAGTAGTTAGAAAAATGAACACCACTTAACGACCAACGTCGTGGCGTGGTACACAAGCGTGCCATCAAAATAAAACAAAATTAGCTTGAAAAGACAGTGGGTTCGAGTCCCGCTCAGAGCTACCGTAAAAACGTAAATCAAATAAACTGAAATCTCTCAAACCGTAAACAAAGAACGTCGCAAAAAAATAATAAACCTCACAAAACTCCACCATACAAAACTGAATGAATAAATAATAAAATAACTAACGTCTTAAACTGGACGACGCGCAATTTGTTCAACAGTTTCCAGATTGTGACAAGAGATAAACAAGACCCAAGTCAAGGTAAGTTTTGTTAAAGTGTCGATGGCGTCCCCTATATTACGAAAACAATTCAGGCAACAGACGAATATCTTCTGTGGTGTTGTTGAATTTATACTGTGTCTGCGGAATTGTTGATTGAGGGTTCGAAGCCAGCAGTTAACATTTTGTTAGAAAGTTTCACAATTAAATCAAATATCCAATGATACCAGTATATTTATTTCATTATTTTAACAACTTGCAATGGTGGAAGTTGGTCAAACACGAGTTCTTACACCTAAATAAGTATCAAATATTTGTCGACACATTTATTCTCTCAACCTTGTAGAGGTGGAAATTAATTAAACAACAGGTATTTACTCACAAATATAATGGTCAATATTTGTCCATACATTCATTCTGTCAATTTAAGAACTTGTAATTGTTGGAATTAATCAAATGAGAGTTGTCTACACCAAAATAAGTTTCAAATACTTGTCCATACATTTATTCTCTCAATTTAACAACTTGTAATGGTGTAAAATAATTAAACGAGAGTTGTCTACACCAAAATAAGTCTAAAATATTTGTCCGCACATTTATTCTCTCAATTTAACAACTTGTAATGGTGTAAAATAATTAAACGAGAGCTGTCTACACCAAAATAAGTCTAAAATATTTGTCCGCATATTTATTCTCTCAATTTAACAACTTGTAATGGTGTAAAATAATTAAACGAGAGCTGTCTACACCAAAATAAGTCTAAAATATTTGTCCATACATTTATTCTCTCAATTTAACAACTTGTAATGGTGTAAAATAATTAAACGAGAGTTGTCTACACCAAAATAAGTCTAAAATATTTGTCCGCACATTTATTCTCTCAATTTAACAACTTGTAATGGTGTAAAATAATTAAACGAGAGCTGTCTACACCAAAATAAGTCTAAAATATTTGTCCGCACATTTATTCTCTCAATTTAACAACTTGTAATTGTGGGAATTAATCAAACGAGAGCTGTCTACACCAAAATAAGTCTAAAATATTTGTCCATACATTTATTCTCTCAATTTAACAACTTGGAATGGTGTAAAATAATTAAACGAGAGCTGTCTACACCAAAATAAGTCTAAAATATTTGTCCGCACATTTATTTTCTCAATTTAACAACATGTAATTGTGGGAATTAATCAAACGAGAGATGTCTACACAAAAATAAGTCTAAAATATTTGTCCGCACATTTATTCTTTCAATTTAACAACCTGTAATTGTGGGAATTAATCAAACGTGAGTTGTTTACATCAAACTAAGTATTTAATATTTGTTGAGACATTTATTCTCTCAATTTAACAACTTGTAATGGTGTAAAATAATTAAACGAGAGTTGTCTACACCAAAATTAATCTCAAATATTTGTCCACACATTTATTGTCACAATTTAACCACTTGTTAATAGTGGAAATTACTTAAATGCGACTTGTTTAATCAGTTGACATCAATGCAACTTACCCGCAGACAGTGCACAACAGAGCATCATTATTGAGCAATTATAAACAAGAACGTGTCTTGGCATTAGGGTTAGGGTCGGGTCAGGTATGGGCAACGGAATTATTAACAGGAATGTGTCTTGACATTAGGGTTAGGGTCGGGTCAGGTATGGGCAACGCAAATGGCAAACACCCAATTGGCAAGATGTACACTAACGGGTTATGGCATGCATATAGTTTACACAAGTAAAAACACAAAATTGTCAATTTTTTGGACAATTGTAACTCAATAATAGAAATATGTTGTATTTCTATATATATACACACTATATAGTCTTATCAAATGCAAACACATCCAGTCAATCCAATGTGGTCTTGTGGGTCAGTTCTCTGCATAGTGATCAGGAGGACCTGGGTTCAATTCCCTTGCCTGCCCATCTTTTTCTCGCAAACGCAATTTGGCAATAAAGCTAAATATGACAACAAATTATTTATTTTGCATGACAACCCACATAGCTCAGTTGATTTGTACTATGTCAGCAATGTGAGCGATCGCTGGTTCGAATCCAGTATGTTTAGTTAGATTTTTGAATGCTAGTGAAGACAGTGCTCCTATGAATAGGACTTAAATCCTAACTCCTGTGTGAAGACACTCGTGGTACAGAGGACAAGACAGTGCGCTGGGAACTCAAAGATCGCAAGTTCGAATCACGGATTGAACACTCCTACAAAAGACATGAAAGACGTTAAAAACATAAACAGCCGATTCAAAAACTCAAGTCAAACAAAACACAAGAATACTACCCCACATGGAAGCCAGTCGAAGTCGTCGAAGAACGAACACAGTCGAAGAACGAACACAGTTGACAGCTGTAGGTCACGTGCAACAACAGAAGCACAGAAACTGCTACGTCATGAATAAATTAGCATAATTTTAAAAAAATTTGCATAAAGTGTAGGTACTCCTTCTGGAGCTCTGCCCCTCGGTATATACGAATTGGTATATACAAATTACAATAAAGATACTTAAGACATTACACATAAGGTAAAGCAAATCACGTGACAATATAATGATATTAACGGTAATAAATCCTAGCTTAACAGTTGAACAGAACGATCATATAGTCAGTCGGGTCACGCCGAGGGTCACGCACTGTGTTGCAAAATGGCCGTGTGGTTGAAACTGGGTCATGGCGTGACGGGTGAGGAAGACATCATTAAACACTCACAAAATCACAATAAAACGGGGAAGTGGTTGCATATCACGGCGTAGCCAACATGGGAAATAAAAAAAACGCCCAATACAAACGACATGGGTTTGAATCACACTAGATACACACTCACCAGAACCGAAGCAATCAGAAACCAGCAATCGTTTTGGCTTTCCCATTCAACCAACTCATCAGAACACTGGAGTAGATAGAAAAATGAACACCACTCAACGACCAACGTCGTGGCGTGGTACACAAACGTACCATCAAAATAAAACAAAATTAGCTTGAAAAGACAGTGGGTTCGAGTCTCGCTCAGAGCTACCATGAAAACGTAAATCAAATACATGTAAACTAAAATCCCTCAAACCGTAACAAGTAAACAAAGAACGTTGCGAAAAAATAATAAACCTCACAAAACTCCACCATGCAAAACTGAATGAATGAATAATAAAATAACTTACGTCTTAAACTGGACGACGCGCAATTTGTTCAACAGTTTCCAGATTGTGACAAGAGATAAACAAGACCCAAGTCAAGGTAAATTTTGTTGAAGTGTCGATGGCGTTCCCTATATTACAAAAACAATTCAGGCAACAGACGAATATCTTCTGTGGTGTTGTGGAATTTATACTGTGTCTGCGGAATTGTTGATTGAGGGTTCCAAGTCAGCAGTTAACATTTTGTTAGAAAGTTTCACAATTAAATCAAATATCCAATGATACCAGTATATTTATTTCATTATTTTAACAACTTGCAATGGTGGAAGTTGGTCAAACACAAGTTCTTACACCTAAATAAGTATCAAATATTTGTATCAATATTTGTCTCAATATTTTAAATTGAGAGAATAAATGTCTCAACAAATATTTATACTTATTTTGGTGTAACCAACTCATGTTTGATTAATTTCCACAATTACAAGTTGTTATATTCTCTTTTCTCGCAAACACTAATTTGCAATAAAGCTAAATATGAAAAGAAATTCATTTGCATGACTACCCATATGGTTCAGTGGATATGTACAATGTCAGCAATGTGAGAGATCGCTGGTTCGAATCCAGTACGATTAGTACCGTTTTTGAATGCTTATTAGCATAATTTAAAAAAAATTTGCATAAAGTGTAGGTACGTCTTCTGTAGTCTGCCCAATCTTTTTGCTAGCTGTCAAACAACTTGTCAAGTGAAAACATCTACGCGCCAAAGTGAAAAGGTTGACGCGCGAAAAATAAAAAGTTAACCTGCCAACCATATTTTCTCTTTCTCGACGCTCTCATTCCACATTTTCTGCACCCATACGAACTTGCAAGATGTAGATTGATCGTTGTTTCCTTGGTTCTAGACGATTTAATAGTTTTCTTTGCTATTTTGATGGGAGTGACTGTATTCATTGTGTTCATAACGTGAACAACTGTATTCAGGGGGTCATTTAGGGATCATTTAATAAAAATTTGCATACATTAAGTGAATATAATTTATTTAGTGACGTCAGCATCAACTATGAATTATTCATATCAACTAGACACCTGCAGACGAGGACAGTCTCTCGGGACTAAAGTCCCTCGCGTGAAATGGTTCACATTTTCCATCAAACGCCTTCGGCGTTCAAATGACTAAGAAACACAATTCCATTAAGCCCAAGGACTGTCAACAGTCTAAGTTCTCCCTACCAGGAGAGGTATATTAATGTACCAAAATGAGCCAAGTATAAAGTGAAAAGTACGGGCCGTACTTTTCAGAAAATAGCGAGTACAGGTAATATTTGTAGCAAGTACGGGTGGTATTTGCAGTAAGTACGGGTGGTATTTGTAGCGAGTACATATAGGTAATTTAGCCAGTACGGGTGATAAAATGTAGCGAGTATGGGGTGGGGGTATTGCGGGGTAAAGTGTACAGGATTTATACAACAATTATGGGTGCAGAAAATATCAGTGGTACGAACTGAAACTAGTTCAATCTAACAAAACGAAACAAGTTCCATCTTATGAAAACTAAATGTGGACGTGAAGCAGCCATGTTTAATTAATTATATATTGACGCAGTTTGACCCCTATGACATAGCAAAATGGACGCCTCGTAAACAAAAGTGCCGTCCTCATTTTTACAGTACCCACAACATAACCTTGTGTGATATCCGTCCATAATGTTATTTGTTTCTGGCGCATGTATTTTTGTTGTGTGTGTGTATGTATATATATAGATATATATATATATCATTTCATAAGAAAATAATAACCTTATATGAGTAAGTTTAATCATGGAACTTCAATATAATAAATAAATAGACTGAGATAGCTGTTGAATATATTCAGACTCAACTGGCACCACAACAGCCCTACACTCGGTTGTCAATCTACAATGGAAAGAATGAAACAAAGTCTATAATTATCTATAATTGATTTGTAATTACACAATATTAAACAAGAGGTTGAATTCATAACTCAAAATGGACTATGCCTGGCCAGAGTCGATCATTACTCATGTTTCTCAAAAGACAGGAAACTGCACAGTCCTGCATTCACTGTCAAGCTTCAAGCGTCTCTAGGGCTGTAAATATCGAAATAACCCACACCGATATCAATAAGATTTATCTACACAAAAAACAAGAATTAACCAACAGCACAGGACTAAAAACACTAGTAAGCTGATAATGCAACCACAATTAAACGATCAGAAAATTGATGGCATTGTAAAAAGTTGTGAACGTGCCTTTGTACCTTGCACATGTCCATACTATAGATTTCTAGACATAACGGCTCTATAGTCCCACATTGAGAATATTCTGGGCAAATAGATTAATAAAAAGAGCTATTTACCTTCATGCCTAAATTATCCTTGTGAGAACAGTTTAGTTTTGAATACAGTTTCTGATTTTGAACACTTATAATTGCTATTATGTCAAAGCGTTTAGACAAAGGCACTGAGATGGAGATTATGCGCCTCTTGCGAATGATCGATGGCAAAGGAAGTTGAATTAGCGATTGCCAGCAATGATTCAAGGGATTGTGTGGCATTTCTGTCACATTGGTTGAATACGTTTCAAAAGGAGTAGCAGCGGTCATCAACTGAATGTTACACAAGAAAATCAAATTTTGTGGAGGTGAAAAGAAGTAGAAGATTACAGGGAAAGATTGACTGGACGATTAGCCCTAGACCCATGTTGTTGTGTCAAGCGGGCGATACTTACATCAGTCACTTGACTGTCTGCTCTACCAACGCCATGGATCTATCTATACTAGGCACAGAAGTGTACCTCTTTCTAGACTAAAACATGTCAAAACAAATGTATTGATTATTAGCAATAATATGTGATTTTACAAATCCTCCATTCATACGACTTTAGAGCAATTTTGTGTGAGATCAATGTACGACAACAAAAAGCCGCAAAACAAGAAACCAGTTTGGTAGCCGAACGTCGTGGGCATGTGCAAACTGCAAACAATCACCTGACAGGTCATGTGATCGGGCAATTCCCCTTTATTCGTGACTCACGATTGTACAGTGCACATGCGCAAAGTGTTCAGTATTAGTAACGCCGAACATTTTACGGCTGATCGCTGTCACACAGCAAACTAATGCAAAATCACTCGAAGTTGGGTATTTATATTTAATTTCTTGAGTCGTACTTTATTAGTCCCCGTTCGGATGCAGTCTGAAAACAGGGACTTATGTTTTGACCTCCGTGGGTACAATCAAACTTCACACACACATGATCATACATGATATTATACATATGCACATCAATTTCACGATCTGATTCAAGATGGCTGAATGGTGGCCATTTTTGATATAAAAATCAAGCATTTCTCGGCTGTTTACCGATGGATTTTGTTCTAACTTGGTATATACGTTGGACATTATAGGACCTTGATGCACATTATTTTTTTTCAGAAAACATTCAAAATGGCCGACTGTGGTTCTAGTGCCATATCTCTGACCTGCTGTGACTGATTATGTTCAAATTTTAAATATTCATTATAAATCATGTCATAAATATACAGATATATTGGTTTGACGATCCTATTAAAAATGGCCGAATGGTGGCCATTTTTGTGCTAAAAAATCTTCAAATATTAAGCATTTCTGGTATTTATGGATGGATTTTGTTCAAACTTTGTACATACATTAGACATGTCGGGTTCCTGATGCACATTATTTTTTAGATTGGATTCAGAATGGCTGACTAGTGGCATTTTTGTTTTATCTAGAGACATATCTCTGACTGAGCTTCGACTGACTATGTTCAAATTTTATATATTCATTATACATGTATTCAAAATGGCTGATTTTGTTTTAATTAATGCTGTTCCAGAGCAATATCTCTCAATACTTGTTTAATACATTTCTCTTAATTGTTACAAAGCAATGATTTTTGTTTCTACAAAGCAATGGAATAGTCTACCCCTCGTTCCTTGTGGCCTAACATCAAAGGCATACAACCTCCGTTGTTTTGATTTACTGTCACGTAGGTGTGTATGTAACTTTATTGCATCTACAACGGTCATTGGAGTGTCTAGTGAAGTGCCTTGGGATGTTGCAAAGTCCCTCGGTAATTGGCTACCGGGTGCGGGAGCTAGGTGTATGTAAATATCTTGCGCCAGCTGTAATAGTGGGGATTAACTGGGGTCAATTGGACCAGGGCGGGCTACCCAACGGGAAAACAAATAAGACATACATAACATGCCGGACTATATTCTTTACCTTGAAGTTATATAAAGCGACACGAACTGCAATAATCACAATATCACGAGTGCAGAATCACATTGACTTCACTAAAATGATTGAAAAACAGCAAAACCTTGCAAGATATTTTCAGCAAAACAAAAACAAACATTTCAAGATGGCAGCCAAACACGAAACAAAGAATGCATCACCAGTTTTCCCATTTTTTACATTTGTGATTCTGTCCTATTTTTTAATCAATTGCCTCACCTAATTATGAATTTTGATGGGAAAACAAATAAATATTAAAACAGTGTATGATCCTCAAACTGAAAAATACCATATAAACATTTGCATCCTCTCTCGTTTGACCCGGGAGAATCTGACTGATGGTGTCTTGTTTCATTTGCATCTGATAGGTTTCACACATCAAGAATCATAGTACTAAATTGTGTCTTACCTCTCTGGAGATTTGTCACAACATTTTCTAGCACTCTTCTTTTCCACTTTTGTAATATGGGATTTGACATTGTCAAACACATTGCCAAAACTATTGCCATCACTGTTGTTCAGGAATCGGTGATTTCGAAGTAACGCCATAACGATTGTATCGATAAGGAGAATGAAACAAGTCGAGGAATTCTATCAATAAAGAGGCATGACTATCATTGTTCACCAGATAAAGCAATTTGCATGTCAGTATTATCATTGTTGTATAATAAATACCACCCGTACTCACTACAAATACCCACCCTTACTCACTACAAACACCACCCGTACTCACTACAAACACCACCCTTACTCACTACAAATACCCACTCTTACTCACTACAAACACCACCCTTACTCACTACAAATACCACCCGTACTCACTACAAATACCACCCGTACTCACTACAAATACCACCCGTACTCACTACAAATACCACCCGTACTCGCTACAAATACCACCCGTACTCACTACAAATACCACCCGAACTCACTACAAATACCCACCCGTACTCACTACAAACACCACCCTTACTCACTACAAATACCCACCCTTACTCACTACAAATACCACCCGTACTCACTACAAATACCACCCGTACTCACTACAAATACCCACCCGTACTCACTACAAACACCACCCTTACTCACTACAAATACCCACCCTTACTCACTACAAATACCCACCCTTACTCACTACAAATACCCACCCGTACTCAATACAAACACCACCCTTACTCACTACAAATATCCATCCTTACTCACTACAAACACCACCCTTACTCACTACAAATACCCACCCTTACTTACTACAAACACCACCCGTACTCACTACAAATACCCACTCGTACTCACTACAAATACCACCCGTACTCACTACAAATACCACCCGTACTCACTACAAATACCACCCATACTCACTACAAACACCACCCGTACTCACTACAAACACCACCCTTACTCACTACAAATACCCACCCTTACTCACTACAAACACCACCCGTACTCACTACAAACACCACCCGTACTCACTACAAACACCACCCGTACTCACTACAAACACCACCCGTACTCACTACAAACACCACCCTTACTCACTACAAATACCCACCCTTACTCACTGCAAACACCACCCTTACTCACTACAAATACCCACCCGTACTCACTACAAATACCACCCGTACTCACTACAAATACCACCCGTACTCACTACAAATACCACCCATACTCACTACAAATACCACCCGTACTCGCTACAAATACCACCCGTACTCACTACAAACACCACCCTTACTCACTACAAATACCCACTCGTACTCACTACAAACACCACCCTTACTCACTACAAATACCCACCCTTACTCACTACAAATACCACCCGTACTCACTACAAATACCACCCGTACTCACTACAAATACCCACCCGTACTCACTACAAACACCACCCTTACTCACTACAAATACCCACCCTTACTCACTACAAATACCCACCCTTACTCACTACAAATACCCACCCGTACTCACTACAAACACCACCCTTACTCACTACAAATACCCATCCTTACTCACTACAAACACCACCCTTACTCACTACAAATACCCACCCTTACTTACTACAAACACCACCCGTACTCACTACAAATACCCACTCGTACTCACTACAAATACCACCCGTACTCACTACAAATACCACCCGTACTCACTACAAATACCACCCATACTCACTACAAACACCACCCGTACTCACTACAAACACCACCCTTACTCACTACAAATACCCACCCTTACTCACTACAAACACCACCCGTACTCACTACAAACACCACCCGTACTCACTACAAACACCACCCGTACTCACTACAAACACCACCCTTACTCACTACAAATACCCTCCCTTACTCACTACAAACACCACCCTTACTCACTACAAATACCCACCCGTACTCACTACAAATACCACCCGTACTCACTACAAATACCACCCATACTCACTACAAATACCACACGTACTCACTACAAACACCACCCTTACTCACTACAAATACTAGTACCCACCCTTACTCACTACAAACACCACCCGTACTCACTACAAATACCACCCATACTCACAACAAATACCACACGTACTCACTACAAACACCACCCTTACTCACTACAAATACTAGTACCCACCCGTACTCACTACAAACACCACCCTTACTCACTACAAATACCCACCCGTACTCACTACAAATACCACTCTTACTCACTACAAATACCACCCGTACTCACTACAAACACCACCCATACTCACTACAAACACCACCTTTACTCACTACAAATACCCACCCTTACTCACTACAAACACCACCCTTACTCACTACAAATACCACCCGTACTCACTACAAATACCACCCGTACTCACTACAAATACCACTCTTACTCGCTACAAATACAACCCGTACTCACTACAAATACCACTCTTACTCACTACAAATACCACCCGTACTCAGTACAAACACAACCCGCACTCACTACAAACACCACCCGTACTCACTACAAACACCACCCTTACTCACTACAAACACCACCCGTACTCACTACAAATACCACCCATACTCACAACAAATACCACACGTACTCACAACAAACACCACCCTTACTCACTACAAATACTAGTACCCACCCGTACTCACTACAAACACCACCCTTACTCACTACAAATACCCACCCGTACTCACTACAAATACCACTCTTACTCACTACAAATACCACCCGTACTCACTACAAACACCACCCATACTCACTACAAACACCACCTTTACTCACTACAAATACCCACCCTTACTCACTACAAACACCACCCTTACTCACTACAAATACCACCCGTACTCACTACAAATACCACCCGTACTCACTACAAATACCACTCTTACTCGCTACAAATACAACCCGTACTCACTACAAATACCACTCTTACTCACTACAAATACCACCCGTACTCAGTACAAACACAACCCGCACTCACTACAAACACCACCCGTACTCACTACAAACACCACCCTTACTCACTACAAATACCACCCGTACTCACTACAAATACCACCCGTACTCACTACAAATACCACCCGTACTCACTACAAATACCCACCCTTACTCACTATAAACACCACCCTTACTACAAATACCACCCGTACTCACTACAAATACCACCCGTACTCACTTCAAATACCACCCGTACTCACTATAAATACCACTCTTACTCACTACAAATACCACCCGTACTCACTACAAATACCACCCGTACTCACTACAAACACCACCCTTACTCACTACAAATACCACCCGTACTCACTACAAATACCACCCGTACTCACTACAAATACCACCCGTACTCACTACAAATACCCACCCTTACTCACTATAAACACCACCCTTACTACAAATACCACCCGTACTCACTACAAATACCACCCGTACTCACTACAAATACCCACCCTTACTCACTATAAACACCACCCTTACTACAAATACCACCCGTACTCACTACAAATACCACCCGTACTCACTTCAAATACCACCCGTACTCACTATAAATACCACTCTTACTCACTACAAATACCACCCGTACTCACTACAAATACCACCCGTACTCACTACAAATACCACCTGTACTCACTACAAATACCCACCCGTACTCACTACAAATACCACCCATACTCACTACAAATACCCACCCGTACTCACTACAAATACCACCCATAGTCACTACAAACACCACCCGTACTCACTACAAATACCACCCATACTCACTACAAATATCACCCATACTCACTACAAACACCACCGGTACTCACTACGAATACCACCCGTACTCACTACAAATACCCACCCGTACTCACTACAAATACCACCCGTACTCACTACAAATACCACCCGTACTCACTACAAATACCACCCATACTCACTACAAACACCACCGGTACTCACTACAAATACCACCCGTACTCACTACAAATACCACCCGTACTCACTTCAAATACCACCCGTACTCACTATAAATACCACTCTTACTCACTACAAATACCACCCGTACTCACTACAAATACCACCCGTACTCACTACAAATACCACCTGTACTCACTACAAATACCCACCCGTACTCACTACAAATACCACCCATACTCACTACAAATACCCACCCGTACTCACTACAAATACCACCCATAGTCACTACAAACACCACCCGTACTCACTACAAATACCACCCATACTCACTACAAATATCACCCATACTCACTACAAACACCACCGGTACTCACTACGAATACCACCCGTACTCACTACAAATACCCACCCGTACTCACTACAAATACCACCCGTACTCACTACAAATACCACCCGTACTCACTACAAATACCACCCGTACTCACTACAAATACCACCCATACTCACTACAAATACCACCCATACTCACTACAAATATCACCCATACTCACTACAAATACCTCCCGTACTCACTACAAATACCACCCATACTCACTACAAATATCACCCATACTCACTACAAATACCACCCGTACTCACTACAAACACCACCCTTACTCACTACAAATACCCACCCTTACTCACTACAAACACCACCCTTACTCACTACAAATACCCACCCTTACTCACTACAAACACCACCCGTACTCACTACAAATACCCACCCGTACTCACTACAAATACCACCCGTACTCACTACAAATACCACCCGTACTCACTACAAATACCACCCATACTCACTACAAACACCACCCGTACTCACTACAAACACCACCCTTACTCACTACAAATACCCACCCTTACTCACTACAAACACCACCCGTACTCACTACAAACACCACCCGTACTCACTACAAACACCACCCTTACTCACTACAAATACCCACCCTTACTCACTACAAACACCACCCTTACTCACTACAAATACCCACCTGTACTCACTACAAATACCACCCGTACTCACTACAAATACCACCCGTACTCACTACAAATACCACCCATACTCACTACAAATACCACACGTACTCACTACCAACACCACTCTTACTCACTACAAATACTAGTACCCACCCTTACTCACTACAAACACCACCCGTACTCACTACAAATACCCACCCGTACTCACTACAAATACCACCCATACTCACTACAAACACCACCCGTACTCACTACAAATACCACCCATACTCACTACAACTATCACCCATACTCACTACAAACACCACCGGTACTCACTACAAATACCACCCGTACTCACTACAAATACCACCCGTACTCACTACAAATACCACCCGTACTCACTACAAATACCCACCCGTACTCACTACAAATACCACCCATACTCACTACAAATACCACCCGTACTCACTACAAATACCACCCATACTCACTACAAATATCACCCATACTCACTACAAATACCACCCATACTCACTACAAATACCACCCGTACTCACTACAAATACCACCCGTACTCACTACAAATACCCACCCGTACTCACTTCAAATACCACCCGTACTCACTACAAATACCACCCATACTCACTACAAATACCACCCATACTCACTACAAATACCACCCATACTCACTACAAATACCACCCGTACTCACTACAAATACCACCCGTACTCACTACAAATACCACCCATACTCACTACAAATACCACCCATACTCACTACAAATATCACCCATACTCACTACAAATACCACCCGTACTCACTACAAATACCACCCGTACTCACTACAAATACCCACCCGTACTCACTACAAATACCACCCATACTCACTACAAATATCACCCATACTCACTACAAATACCACCCATACTCGCTATTTTCTGAATAGTACGGCCTGTACTTTTCACCCGTACTTGGCTCATTTTGGTACATTTATATATATGACCAGGGTGTGGAGTTTTTGATAATTCTAAGTTAAAATGGAGTATTCTATGGCTTCCTTGGCGCCAAAATCACTATCAGATAGGTCACAACTAGTTGAAGACCGTGGCCACATGTGATTCCTGGTCAATCAGAATTTTATGGTTGC
This sequence comes from Saccoglossus kowalevskii, assembly GCF_978046115.1. Taxonomy (NCBI): domain Eukaryota; kingdom Metazoa; phylum Hemichordata; class Enteropneusta; family Harrimaniidae; genus Saccoglossus; species Saccoglossus kowalevskii. The sequence continues at coordinate 8,208,986 of NC_140650.1, read as the reverse complement.
CAGAGGATCTGCTCCCCAGGGTAAGGGGACGCATGACGGCGCTGCACCCCTGTTCCCTTGTTTAAAAAAATTTCTGCAATGATCACCTAGATATTATATACAATGATTTTAATAACATGGATATTATATACAATGATTTTAATAGCCTAGATATTATATACAATGATTTTAATAACCTAGATATTATATACAATGATTTTAATAACCTGGATATTATATACAATGATTTTAATAACCTAGATATTATATACAATGATTTTAATAACCTAGATATTATATACAATGATTTTAATAACCTGGATATTATATACAATGATTTTATTAACCTAGATATTATATACACTGATTTTAATAACCTGGATATTAGATACACTGATTTTAATAACCTAGATATTATATACAATGATTTTAATAACCTGGATATTATATACAATGATTTTAATAACCTAGATATTATATACAATGATTTTAATAACCTGGATATTATATACAATGATTTTAATAACCTAGATATTATATACAATGTTTTTAATAACCTGGATATTATATACAATGATTTTAATAACCTAGATATTATATACAATGATTTTAATAACCTAGATATTATATACAATGATTTTAATAACCTAGATATTATATACAATGATTTTAATCACATAGATATTAAATACACCTTTACATTGTTGTTTTCACAGATACCAAAATGGCAAAGAAAACTACAGCATTGTTGACAAATTTGCGTCAGTTGATGAAAAGTAAACAATATGTGACTGAACCACTTCATGCATATATTATTCCTTCAGCTGATGCCCATCAAGTAAGTGCTTATGTATAGTATTGCATATGTTAGCATATAATTAGCATATATTTGCATATGATTAGCATGCAATTAGTTATGCTCATTCATAGTTTACTCTTTATATGAATAGGGAATCTGTTTCAGTTTTTACTCATACCCACATTGGCTACACTCACATAGGTTTTATATGACTTCAATTTTAGAGTGAATATGTAGCTAGCTGTGATACTAGAAGAGCATTTATATCTGGTTTTGATGGATCAGCAGGTAGGTTTATTTGCACTCATATAACCCTTTTACTACTTTTTTTTCTCGTTAACATCATCATTGTGATCAAACTGTTCAAAACTTTCCATTAAAGAAGCAAGTGCATTTGTTCTTTATTTAAATTTATGATTATGTAATTCTTATACCTAATGAGTGAGTGAGCCATCAAGATTTAGCCGTTCATGCACGAGTTGAGCATTTCTCAAAATGGTACTCCTAATCTCATAGCCAATGCTTAAAATTACAAAACCAACCATTTAGCTCATTTTTCTCAGATAGATATAGCCTTATTATTAACGCACATTTCTGAAGAAGTTTTGCTATAATTGACCTTCCCCATTTCACATAATCTGATAAAAAGAGCGTCGCTGTCGATATATTGACTGGTAGCACTTTCTGTTATTCAGATTCCTTCAAAGTTTGCCCATTCTCTCTTATATACATTTTATCCATAAAACGAGCTGTTGCCTCGATACTCGAGCTACAAGCTAGCTATGTATACAAGAAAGTTGAACATTCTTAGGAGTAGTTATTAATGGCATGTCAAAAATAGAAAGAAAGAAATAATGAGCCACTCAACCTTTTTTTTTTTGGAAAAATTAGTTTCAGCTTGTAACATAGCAGTTAGATATTCTAAAAATCGTTACTTCCACAACCACACTGAAGCACAGATTAGAATCTGTAGTGTGACCTCCAAACCACAATTTTTTAAAAAGTCTCCCTTGTTCTTGTTAGCACAAGAGTGATCCATGTTTCACTGTAGCTTTTAACATATATCTCTGTAGGCACCGCCATTGTAACGGCCAAGGATGCAGCAATGTGGACTGACAGTCGCTACTTCCTGCAAGCTTCTAGTCAAATGGATCAGAACTGGGAATTGATGAAACAAGGTAACAATAGCATAATGCACTGTAAAGTTAGTGAGTTATTGTACATAGAATAATCTTATTCAGTGAAATTTTTTTATTTGATATTTAAATAGATATATGCACATTAAGTTACAGGACATGGTACTGAGACATGTAATAGTTTTTATGCATGACCTTCAAGAGGTCACACATCCTGGTTCTTTCTGGGGGTACAAATTCACTATCAATAAGAATTTTTGAATTATTTCTCCCAATAAATTCAAGCAAGTATTGAAACTAAAAAAAACGGCTAAAAATTTAAAAAATGTGACATTTATATTAAATTTATTGCTGTTATAGGGCAAAACACCTGAGAAAGTACCAGGATGTGTGACCTTTAGGGGGTCATACAAAGTACCAGGATGTGAGAAGTTTCATTTCAAAGCATTATTGTTTATTTTCTACTTGCAGGACAACCTGGTACACTGTCCCAAGAAGAATGGTTGGTTAAGGTATAGTGACCTTTAACCTTTGCTTGTCAAATTCAAATTTCACAAAATAAACCGGGATAATCTTTTTATTTTTAAATGTTCATCATTTGGTGGCTATATAAATCTTTTCTCAAGAGTTTTGTTCAGAAAACAAACTTATATATTTTAATAGTTTTTGGGTGAGGAGGGGGTAAAACTATTATTTGCATATGTTCCAGGTGTTACCAAAAGAAGCTGTTATTGGAGTTGACCCTCATCTGTTGTCACTTGGTAAGTGCTCAATTATGCTAATATTATATTCTGTATTCGTTATTTTTATTATTTTATTTATTATTTTTACTTACTCACTTTATTCACTTTAGAGCAATGGAAAACTATTCATAAACATCTGAAGACAGCTGGTCAGTCTCTTGTGGCGGTTGAGCAAAATTTAATTGATCTGACCTGGGCTGATGAAAGACCACAACCTCCCGATAACATCGTATGTGTGCATGAAATGAAATACGCAGGTGAGTTAAAGTGTGTTGGTTGTCACCATGCCGCGTCCTGTTTGATATGTGACTCATATTGATGTAAAATACATTGTTTGTTTACATGAATTACAAACACGGAATGGCTTTATTCCATTCATATCACGACTGTCACTTCATATACCATGCTCGACCACGTTAGCGCCCAGGGGCCTCAACTCAGAAAATCATGATTTTTTTAGGGGTGGGCGCTTACCCGAGTACCCCCCTTCGAAAAAGAGTGCAAATGAAAATTTTGATTCATCATGTGACAGATTGAGGGGGATTTTACGTCTTTGAGGGAAAATCAAATTATGAAATTAGTAGCGTCGTCATTGATTTTTATAATGAAGGAACAGAAATGATCACAAAAAATATGCACATTTAATTACAATATTAATTACGTACCACAAGAATTTCCAAAATTAAAAACATTAGAGTCTGTTGGAACACAGTCGTAGTCAAAATTCACATTATTATCTCCACTGATGAATGTGTTGGGTCGTAAACAAACTCTCGATGAAAATCACTTTCCGCCATGATACATTTGCAGATTTGACCTGCAGCAGCGTCTTTGACCTAATGGGTCAAGTTGGTTATTAACCAATCAGAATGTTGTGTTGTACCGACGTAATTCTTCGGAAATTCCTGAAGACTTTCCGGTAACGCAATGCAGAAGTGAATTTTCGATGTTGGAGTATGATCTGTTGGAATTGATTTCAGTGAATAAATGACATGGTTTTTCCAAAAAACTGGTAACTAGCCATTTTTGAGAGGTAAACTGAATATGGTATGAAATATTTACCGCATCTTACTTGTATTAACAGGTCATTGTCGAAGCGTAGTTTACACACAGTTACCGTGGTCTGTGCATTCACAACATATTCACAGTGGTCGATATCCATGCTGTATCATATAAAAACGATTACCAAGATTCGTTAAGCAAGACCAAGTTTTAAATTAGTTGCATTTTGTAGGGGTGGGCGCTTTGCCGAATGTGACCCAGAATATAAAAAGTGCTCAAAAGTGGGGGGTGGGCACTTGCCTGGGCATGGGCGCTAACGTGGTCGAGTACGGTATATGTTTTTGTGTAGACAATTTCTGTCAGTTTTGGTTAAAAAAATATGCAGAAAGTTGAATGTTGTGTTATATTTTCACAACTTGCATGCAACTGAAAGAGAAATACGGACTGCTTGAACCCATTTAACCAGTACAGATGTTTTGGGACTTAGTGAAACCATATGAAATCCAGCATTATGTGATTATTTATTACGTATGGTGTCAATAGATTATGAACGCTTTTTGAACTTTGACCTTATCATTATTAACAAATTACTCTAAGGTAGAAGACTATATTCATAAATGCAAAAACACAGAATTGTACTTGCATGCATTATAAGGATATTGACATTAAAACAGTTGGGGTCACCAGTTTGACTTTTGAGAAAATTATGGTTGTATTTTAGTGGATAGTGGTCATTTTAACAGTATTATAACAATTTTACCGTAGGATCCTATGGCAGAGATATTATGCCATATCTCAAATTGTAGCCTAGTGACTGAAGGCTGAAAAAATAATATATTCTTAATGATGGGGTACTTTAATACTGTTGTCCTAAATTATTACAAAAATCTGGGTTGCGCTCAATGGAATTGTTCTAAATATAGCGATTTTTGAAAAATATTATGACACGTTTTTCAATACCTCACTGTAACACACAAAAACAATGCTATTTTATGTTGACATGGGACAATAGCTTCATAATTTTACATAATAAACCAATGAACATTGTCATGCAATTCATGACCAACTTTTTCAAAGATTGTGAGTAAAATAAAATAAATGAATCAAAAATTGAACTTGTGTGGATTGGTCCACAATTGAATTATCATTGTGACTTTATTTTAGGTAAATCTTGGCAAGACAAAGTTGTAGCTGTCCGTGAGCAGATGCAAGAAAAGGGTGCAGATTTTTTAGTTGTCACTGCATTGGACGAGATAGCATGTAAGCATCATGTTTAGATTTTAAAATAACATTTCTACTTTTGAAGTCAAGGAAGCTGCCTGCTCTTGGTTTTTTCAACCTTTGATCTTCATAACTATCTTACAATTACAGGGCTGTTTAATCTCCGTGGTTCTGATGTGCAGTTCAACCCTGTCTTCTACTCGTATGCAGTAATCAGTAAAGATTCTGTCAAGTAAGAAATCTATGCTGGTTACCATGGTAACATTGTATTACTTGCACTTTTATTTATACAATTAATATTATGCTTTTTTTTTAATGAAGAGGAAACTGATCACAAAACTTGTGGATGAATAAGCCATATGCATGACCTCTAAAAGGTCACACATCCTGGTACTTTCTTGTTACTAATTATAAATTATGAATGACAATTTCTCATTTATTTCCACCCAAATGCAAGTATTTGAGATATGATATTTATATCAGTATTTGATTATACAGTATGGCAAGATCACAGACCAGACTAATTTGAAAAAAAAAACTGTTTTCTGTGATCCCCACCAGGAAAATCTAGTTTTTGTTATAATCATATTAATTATATTCCCACTAGGCAATTCAATTAATTAATTAATTGTGTTCTTTATTAGTGTGATTAGTATTGCCAGTATACTTATTTTTTTTTTTCCTCAGCTATATTTTTTTCATTTTTCTGTTTTATTATTTCTGGGGGAATCATTCTTTCAAGTATATTGTGAGACACTATGTTGATATTTTTTCAAGCATTTAGCGTAAAAAAAAAAACTATTGCTTTGAGCAATACCATGCATTATCTCCAGTATTAGCTACAAATGACCTCTTTATTGTTGTGCATCAACACCAAAATAACAAAACATATCGCAAGAAAGAGCATATAGTGTGAAAAGTAGCGACTGATAACACAGAGAACACAGTGCGAGTACTTAAGAAATGTTATTGTTGTTGTATATGCAAATATTTGATGTGGGGATTACTGTTGAACGATTTGCTGTATCGAATTGTTGACTTAAAGTGTGTGTATCTAAAACTAGTGAATGTTGAATATTTTTTAGTACTAAGTAAATTTGAATCTGAGATGTTAAATTTGCGAGCAATTTTGAATTTGAACATAACTGGAATATCCACATTTAGGAATGGAATCGCCCAAGAGTGTTGCCATGCGAATATTCTAAAGTAAAAAAGGTGTCATTTCACTCCTGCACTTCAGCTTTGGTTCTTTGCTGAAAGCATGTGAAATATCGTACACCAATTGATATTACAATTAACCTTTTCACCACCAATACCTTTTTTTTATCACGAATTCACAAAATAGTCCCATTTATAGTCTGCACTTTCCTTCAGAAGATTGGGCCAAAATTGCCAAATTTTTGGAGTGAAAACTAAAAATTGACCCAAATTAGAGTTCATTTCCAGAAATATTGAAGAACTTCTAGTGCAGAAATATTTGGACGAGAAAGTCTGGTGGTGAAAAGTTTAAGTGTGTTTATTTCCTCATTTTACAGTCTTTTTATTGATGAAGCTAAAATCGACAATGCTGTTCGAAAACATCTGAATAGCAATGAGGCAAGCAATGGCGATGACTCTGCTCTCCGAGTAACGATTCATCCATATGGTGCATTAGGTAGTTTCTTTGGGAATATCTATGTACAGACGACAGAACCGAAAACATGGGTATGTATTGATTGTATTTGTTGCGTTCTATGCTATTATTTGTCTCATCTTTAAAGATGACTTGGAGGCAAAGTTTCCATATAGCTTATTATGCATGGTTCTAACTGTTTGCTGACCAATAGTATAACAGCAGCTCATGTCAGTAAATATTTACAAAAAAAACATGCTTTCAATCTCTAATAAAGCTCACACGTTACATGCAGTTAAATAAACTAATACAGTGCCTGTTTATAAGTTATGTGCAGTCAGAGATTGTGATAGCATTTTCATGTAGTGAGCACTGACACAAATGGGTCCTGTTTTTAGTTCCCGTTGGACATAGTCCGAAAGGGGGACTTATGTTTTGGGTTCCGTTCATCCATGCGTCTGTGCATTCGTCATCATTTCTGAGAGACATGCCTGGACAGATTCTCTTCAAAGCTGGTACAAAGACAAGTCATATTGGAAGACATGTGCACATCAATTTATTTTTGAGTTGATTGACCTTTGACCAACTGGTGGCCATTTTTGTCCCAAAAATCTACATTTGGACATGTCGTCAACCTTTTCTTGAATATGCCTAGACAGATTTCATTCATACTAGGCATTGACATCAGTCATGGTGGGTTACTGATGCACGCCATTTTTTTCGTGATTCGATTCAAAATGGCTGACTGGTGGCCATTTTGTTTTATACGAGTGTCCTGCTTATTTTACAGAAATGATTGTACAGATTTGGTTAAATTTTGTACAAAGGCAAAATATTGCTTTGTTTTATTTTGTTGACCTTCAACTGACAGCCATTAATTGTCCAAAAAAATTAACATTTGGTCATGTCATTAACAGTTTCTGGGTCATGCATTGACCAATTTCATTCAAACTTAGTCTTTATACCTGTTTCATGCACATTTTAGTTAATATGCTAAATACTATCTCAATATTTAAACATAATCTGACTATGCTTTTCATAAAAACTATGCCATTGACAATGACTTGTTGTATTTAGGTGGGTGTCCCTCTCTAATATTGGGGGTTCGGAGGCAGAATATGGTTGTAAATGCACAGTTATTTATAGTGATTACACTATGCATATGAATACAACTGTATCGATTTATACATATGAATACTACCATAGTTTACAATCTGCATATGACAAATAGATTTGTGAATTTACAGGAATTAAACGTATGGCATAAAAATAGGTCATAATTGGTATAATTCTCACAGAAAAGAAGTGACACGCGCATTTTTCCCTGGCACACATAAAACATGACTATTTTTTGGGTGGTGACCTAAAAAAGTTTGTTGTTCATTTTACAGAATTTTGAATACTAATAAGTTTGCGATAGTTTGCAGTCTTCTGTAAGTTTGTTTTGTCGGGACATAATATAGGAAAATGTTCATTATATATTTCTAGACAGTAACTAAAACAATTGTGTTTTTATTCTGCAGGTCAGTGGGAAATCAAGCTATGCTGTTGTGAGTCTTGTACCGAAGGTAACAACGCCATTTTTTATCCCTTTATTGTGTATGTACTTGTATATTCTTAATGCACATGAATGTGTTTCATTCAAAGAAAATTTCTACAAAAATAAAAGTTGTGGCTGCTGTCCCATTAACTTGTCAGATTTTCAATATTATGTCTTCAGTCTATGTGACAATCAAGTCTTGTGAATTTGTATTTAGTGTAAAATGCATGTTCTGTACAACTTCCATGGTCTGTTTGATCTTCTCTTCTCAATGTAAAAAAAAAAATTGTTGACAAAGTGAAAATCATGAAATTCTGTAGAAGTAAAAATTCCCTACAAAATGTTTTGTCAGTAACTTTGGCAAAATTATGTCTACCCGAATGCCATAAAAAATTTCCAGCAGTGAAAAGTATACAGTTTGCAGTATGTATAAGCCATACATTTACGCTCAGAGATACTGTTTGTAAGTGCTCACTTGAGGGCAACATGGTGAGTAAATTTCACAAATCTCATTATGTCTCTCTGTGTGAAGAACTCAGATTTATGATGTTCTTGAAATTGCATATTAAATTTCTTCATACTTATTTTATTGAAAAACTTGGGTAGTCACTTAATTTTGCATTGTTTTGTTCGTCTATCTGTAAACTAGCAACTGCTATAATCTTCCAATGTTATGCTTTTATTTTAGAAAAGACGAATTATTCAGCCGTCTCCATTGAGCCTAGCAAAGGCTATTAAGAATGATGTAGAAATTGAAGGCATGAGGCAGTCCCATGTAAGTCAGATCTTACTTGTACTGATACCAACATCAATTCTCTATTTTATTCACATGGTAGCGAAGACAAAATTTTGTGAATCAAATCAAAAGTAGTTTTCAGTAAATATGATGCAAAATTATCCAACTGTGTTTTTTTTTCTTCAGATACGTGATGCTGTAGCACTGTGTGAACTCTTTATGTGGCTTGAAAATGAGGTACCGTAATTCATCATTTAAAATGATCATGTGAATTCACATTCTTTCAGTAAATCAGTATATTTTGATGAATTTCATGTGTTTGCAGGTTCCTAAAGGTAAAATTACAGAAATTACTGCAGTGGATAAAGCAGAGCAACTTCGAAGGTAAATTATTGTGCATTAATTCTGTTCCCTTGTCAGGTATTATATAAGATGGTTGTTGATTGGCTGCCCAACTATAAAATCATGTTAACAGGCCAATCAGGGAACACCTCATTGTGTGCATTAGAAGTGACTTTAAAGATGGCCCATGAATACTAGTTAGCAAGCCAATCAGGAAACATCTTGCCTGTGAATTGGATTTTGAAGGTAACTGATATCACCATTCATAGATTCTCCTCAAGACTCGTACATAATTATGTCCATTTGAATCAAAATTAAAAAAATTGAATAAAAAAAAAATACATCATGAATGGGTTGATAACTGAGTAGAAAATTAATTTGTTGCCATAGATTCTTCAATGTTTTTTAAAAGCTGATTTTTTCACCAACAAAAAAGACAGAATGTCATTTATTTTATTATTTCAGTCAACAAGCTGACTATGTCAGTTTGAGCTTTGCTACCATCTCCAGCATTGGATCAAATGGTGCTATCATACACTACAAACCAACAGAAGAATCAGATACATTGATTAACTGTAACGAGGTGTATCTCTGTGATTCTGGTGCACAATACAAGTAAGTGAAATCAGTGTACCTCTTCCCCTCCCCTCAATCCTTATCTTGTTTTGCCTTTGTGCCAAATTTAAACAAAAAATGTGAAAGTGTGTCTGAGAATCAAATAGAATACAAAATGGCTGCCAGTCAGCCAACTTCAATTAAATTTGAAAAACAAAATGTCTTGTTATAAATCTTATTAATATGATTAGTTGTAATAGCTGGTGAGCATCGGGCCATTGGTCTATGTTTTATGTACTCAAAGTGTGATGTACCAAATTTAATGTATTAATCTAATATTATTTCTGGTTTCCATAGAGATGGCACTACCGATACCACAAGAACTATGCATTTTGGTACTCCGAGTCAACATGAAAAGGTTAGATATGTGTAAATCAATAAACAATGGCTGTCCTGTTTTCACTAGAAAACGTCTCTTTCGTTCAAATCAAGTAACACTCATAGAACATTTTTAGGAGATATGAGAATATAGGGTTTTACTATAGTAATAAGACAAGCTAAAGTTACAGGTCTCATTTACTATAATAAACACCCCATATAGGACAATGTAAAAACTTGAAACGCAGTGCTATTTTGCACATAGAATTAGTTAAAGTTAAATTAAGAGTGATTTGTTTATTTTTAGTAAAGAGTGTTGAAAGTCACAATATTGGTAATACTGTAAATGCATTAATTATTCACTGGGTTTAAATTTTGCTATTTTCGCTGATAAGTAAAATCTGCTAAATTAAATCTACGAGAACATGTAAAATAACAATAAAACTCATTCTGTTTGCATCCATTTCAAATTAGTTTTCACTAAAATTCCATTCACAAAATTAAAGCTTGCTTATTCTGGTACATATCATATGAAATAAAACATTTTGAAATACAAGCATGTCTTTCTTCGCAAAAAGTTGTTTATAAGGCCAACAAAATAAATTGTTTTGTTGCCCTCAGCGACCGACCGAAAAATATGAAATATCGGGTCATGTTTTTTTTGTTTTTTTTAATAGGCCGAAATATTACAAATTTTAAGCAGTAAAAAGTGTTTCCTCTAAAAATTAAGAATTCCGGACTGTTGTTTGACCCCCAGAGTCCCCGTAAGTGGCGACTTTGAACCTCAAGTTGATCTGTATTTCTCTGACATGCCTTGGATATTTACAATACTCTTATTTCTCACAAATTAAAAAAAAAAAAAAATCCGACTGACCCAATTTTTCGACTTGAGGGCAACATAAGTTTGTTTTGTTTTTTTGGCGTGAAACACAATTACATTCATGGATGTCTACATGACCCATTGTTTTAATGCTAAATGTGTAGTGACACTGATTTATCTGATATCTTATGCATGTTTGTATCAGTAATCAGATCTGAATGTTTTTTCAGAGATTTTTTTATGTAACCAATAATCGTGAGATTTCCATGTTTTCTTCAGGAATGTTACACAAGGGTTTTAAAGGGACACATAGCACTTTCTTCTGCAGTCTTTCCAGTCGGAACCAAAGGTGAGGAGTTCTTCATACAAAGTCAATTTATTCCAAATGATATCACTATGCATTATGTATTCATTAATATTCACAAAGACGTTCAATTCAAACAAACAAATAAGCAAAGAAAAACTGAAATAAGAACTTACGTATTTATAATTGTAATGCTATTGAAATTAACAAGGGCTTTGTTCAACCAGTAAAAAATTCATAAAAAGTTGTATTGTAGTAGCACTGTTAAGGAATGAAAATATCCTTATCTGTGCACATTGTCCATATTAGTCCCTGTTCAGGCCTCTGTGTGTGCATCTGTCCAAATCCATCCATATCTAACACAGTTCAAACTCCACACAAACATCAGACATTATATCGGATATGTGCACATGCATTTGCTGATGACCCGATTCAAGATGGTCGAATGGCAGCCAATTTTTAATGCCAAAAGTACATCAAAATCACACATTTTCACTATTCCAGAACTGGATCTCTGTTGTGTGTAGACAGATTTAGTTTTATCTTGGTACATACATTAAACACAATGGGACTTTGATGCATGTTATTTTATTTTTTCGGATCAAGTCCAAAATGGCTGACTGGCAGCTACTTGGTTTCAAGGAATCCAGATTCAGATTCATATATCAGTCATGCCTGGTCCGATCAACTTCACACATTCATCAGACGTCATATCAGACAAACTTACATGCATTTTAGTCACAATCAAATCCAAAATGACTAATGAGTGGTCATGTTTAAATGAATGCAGTTTCATATATGCCTAGCCAATCAAGTTAAAACATCACATATACGTCACACATTACGTCATATCTTGTGTCTATAACACATGAGAACTATGTCATTGACAATGATCATGACAAATGCAATATTCTGAGAATACTATAAATCTTTTTAATTTCACAAGTGACAAATTCTCATGAAAGTCAGTGAACATTTTTCTGGGGTTCTACAACATGGTGTCTTCGTGATTTTTGCAAAAAAACGATTGTCATAAAATTCTGGAATCACAATGATTTGGGCCTCTGTGCACCACAGTCAACATTACACACCATTGCCAAAATAATTCCCCTTATAGTCTGCTCTTTAATTCCACAGATAATGCTAATGAAAATTTCAATTTCAAAAACGAGAAGCAATGCCATATTTTGTCTGTTTGGTCCTAAAATTAAAATTAAATTCAGTAAAAAATTGAAATATTTTTTACCAAAATACAGAGATTATATATTAAAACTGCATAAATACATCACTTGCTGTTTTTGTTTCATGTATCTGTGGATGCTTCCAGTGAAGGATTTATTGACAGCAATGTTTTGTCACGCTGAGCAAAAACTCTATGTAATGATAAAATGTACATGACTGTAGACAACTGTGCACTCCTTGTATGGAAATTGTATCTCCTTATAAGGTAGTATCAAATGATATGTCCAATTTATTATATAGGAATTACTTGATTGTAGTTAATCCAAAAGTGAAATTCAAGGGAATTGAAAATTTATTGTTTATTGCTATGGAAGTATTTTTTCAAAAACAATTCTGTCTCGTCAAATGTAGACAACATTTATATTTTCTGTTTCTAGATTGATGGCTGACTTGGTGAATGTTTCTTTACAGGTTTTCAATTGGATACACTAGCACGTGAATATCTATGGCAAGGTGGTTTGGATTATGGGCATGGTACAGGCCATGGTGTTGGTTCTCATCTCAATGTACATGAGGGTCCATGTAGTATTGGTTACAGACCCACAGCTAATGATGTACCACTAGCTGCTGGCATGTTCCTCTCAGATGGTAAGATATCCAGAGTCTCTACAGTCCCTCGTATCATATTCAGTTTCTTTGATGTTCAGTTTAGATAGGTTTCACTATAAGACCTCTGTAAGCTGGTAAATTTTCTCAGTTCCTCTGATCTTCAGTTTGGACAGGTTTTGATATACATGTAATAGCTCTGTAAACTAAATATCTTAATATATTAATACCTGGTACATGACCATGTACCGGATTCTGCCATAAATTCGCCCTGGGCCGTTAAACAGTAGTTTGAGTTTTTAACATTTTTTGGCAGTTTATTAAGGTGTTATTTCAATTTTTCCTAACGTCTAAAATAATCAATCTTTCCTAACGTCTAACTTAAATATTACCATAGTCATTGACACATATGTTTATTGTGACTAGCGTGAATGGGTAAGCCTCTTTCGACAATGAGCTGTTATCACTTTAAACAATGTTAAATTTTTCTTCAAATGCGCTGTTTATATTTTGAAAACAACTAATTTTTTGATTTAATAAAAAATCATGTCGTTTTCCAATCAAAATCCAAGCCAAAAAATCTTTTCCATGTTGCGTTCATTAACATATTTAAATGAGCTATTGACACTTTGACATCATCCATCATTTTGATTGGTTAATTAGTGATTTGTTTGATCAGGTCAAAGAAAACCGTCCCAGGTCAAAACATGGCAGATATTCTATAGTATTGAGCGTTTAATATGTGACCAGAATCATACACTTACAATGAAACTAAGTTGAAATTTATTTTTATTTCATAACAATTCAACAAATTTATTTTTTTACTTTATTATAATCACTACCAAGTAATAATCAACAATTATGAAACGCAGCATGACCGGATTATTTGCTACTGAGCAATGCAGTTGTGTTCGTTTTTTTATTTGAAACCTCTTTTTTAGAGAAAGATGACACTGGGTGACATTGTAATGAAATTTTAGGCAAGAAAAAAAAATGTATCAAATTTTAGATTACCCCCGGTAGCTTAGTTTCTTCCGTCAACTGCCGACATTGAAAGTCGGCGTAGGTGGATTTTTCAACCAAAATAGTCCCCCAAAACTATTTGATGATCATTTTTTGAAATTTTGAACCCCAAAATAAGGGCCCACCAGCTGTGAATTTTTTTGGATGGGCCTATCACAGCAGAATCCGGTATATTTTTCATGCAAGTTTTTTTGTAGTATGTTATTTTGAAATTATTTGATTTTGATTTTTCAGAACCTGGTTATTACGAAGATGGTGCGTTTGGTTTACGAGTAGAAAATGTTGTTCTAGTAAAAAAGGCAGAATTCAAGCAGAAAGAGTTTCTGAACTTTGAACCAGTCACCTTAGTACCAATTCAACAAAAAATGATAGACCCATCACTTCTAACTGAAAAAGAGGTATTATTATATATAGTAATTATTAATGTATTCTGAAAACTGCACTAACCACATTTTTTTCATGTTCATAATTGGTGTAATTTTTTTTACATTTTCTGTAATTTTCATCGTTATTTAGGTTTAAACAAACTAAATATGACATTGTTTTTAGTTTTGATTAAAACGTTTTAACTTTTTTCTCTATTTTGTGGATGATAACTGCATTTATACTTCAGCGCACAAAAAGTTAATTCTTTCATCATGAGAGAAAATGAAACCACTTTGAAAATTTTAGAGAGTAGCACACTAAACTCGTCTGATTTGTTGAATTAAAAAAATTAATTAAATTTCTTTTCATGCTGTTGTTCACAAACCCCAGACAAAAAAGTATGGTTATCAAACTACTTTTCATGCAACAATTCTGACTTTTGAGCAATTTACCTTTTAGATCTTACATTGTATATCTGAAAGTTTTGCATGACTAACATACAGTGGCCTCTTGCTAAGTCGCGAGTGATGGGATCCAAGCTAAAAACGAGGACTTACCGAGGGGTCTTGTAAAAAGGGAAGTTTATGCATTAAAAATTGATAAAAAGCACATGTACACACATACGTTTATTTATAGTACGTTTTCTTTATTGGACAACATCACAGCGTCCATGTCTGCATGGATTTAACTTATTGCAGTGAGTTAGCTTTATCACAGGGTTGAGAAGTACGTACAGCTGCGACTTTATACGGCCGTTGACACCCTTTGTAGCTCAGTAATTTACGGCCAGTAGATGTTAAGTTGTTTCCTCCAGCCATCTAACGGCCAACTGAATACACGATATGACAAACATTAGTTCTTCTACTTCAAAGTTTCCATCAAAACACAATAAAATTTTTGGGAGCCATCCAACTACCCGTGACTTAGCCGAAACACACTTAGCGAGGGGTCACTGTATGCAAGATATCCAAACAATATCTATTTCAATAGACATTAAAGGGAATTTACCAAAATAAGAAAACAAATAACTGAAAAATAATCCATTGCATCTAGTGCAGTGTAATCCTACAAAACAAATGACCAACAAACTGTCAAGTACACCACAATACATAATTGAAATCAGTATAAGATAGATATATGGACCTTATGATATATATGAACTTATGATCTTGTTATAAATAATCAGAAAATTCTTACAAATATTATTTAAAGTGACAATAGCTGTGATTGTTTTTGGTTTAATTATAACCACATAAAGATGACCGAATCTTACTGAAATATTGTTTTAGACACAATTGCATGAACAAATTTTTGTTGAGACATTCACATGATGAAAACTGCAGAAAACTATTACACACAACTGGTGCATAGAATCACAATGAGAGGCCGTCAAAGAGACTTCACCTCTCACAATTGTCATCCTGTACTGTAATCCCCAAGGTTCGCTTGACAAAACAATTTCAATTGATGCCGCCCTTTGAAGACCTAGACGCTACCCAGCAGCTATCTTTTTTCACTTACCGGTATATAGTGTATATGCTATTCTTTCACTGTCCACATTTTGGTGATGACCTTTACAAATTGGCATTAATGACACAGGAAATGTTTTGTTAAAAATAAAAATTTGGGATTGATAGTTAATGCTATTGTCACTTTAATTTTTTTATTTAATCTTACTTGAAATTACTGTTTTGGGAAGATCATGGGGACATTGGGATCATGCTGCAGGCCATGATACAGCAGAACTGTTAGAGTACATACTAAAATCTAGGTTATCTATAAAATAATTAATTTACAAAGTTTATTGCCTTTTTCTTCAGATATCTTGGTTGAATGACTATCACAGCCAGTGTCGAGACATCGTTGGTGAAGTGCTAAAAGAGCAGGGCAAGATGAATGTACTAAAATGGTTGATGAAAGAAACAGAAACTCTGGGATAAGAAGCATTCTCACATATTGAAAACTAGACTAGTCATATTTTCAGAGTAAAACTTGGTGATTACATTGGGAGGCATACAAGGTCCATCAGTTGTTGTCAGAAAAGAACACAAAATCGAAAGACAATCTCTTGTGAAGTTTATGACTAGCTCTGTAAAAAAAAAACTTTCAGTTTATTTCATAAGTAGGTAATACATTTCTCATCATGATTGTTTAATCTATCATAATGTGCTAATCGCTTCTTTTAAAAATCAGCGGGTAGCATCATTGTAATATTGATGTTTGTTCAAAATTTGGAATTTTTTTTCTTGCCCATAATAGATACGTATAACCAGGAAATGGTCTATTTTTAGGTGTACAGCTTTCAAATTTACAGAGCATGTAGCTTGGAAAGTGTTGTTAAACAACTTTGTTTTGATTCCATTTCACTGTAAATTTGGAAATCATTGCTGTTATGAAATATAGAGCAACAGTATCCCCTGAAAGAGGGACAACAAAAAATATTGAGGGGCACATTGGAAATGGGCTATACTACAACTAAGGACAGAATAGTATGAGTATTTTGTGTGTGTTAACTGTGGGAATGTTATTACATGCACCAAAAGTTAAAGTGAGTCAAAATGGAATCCATAAAATACTAGTATCAAGTCGTGTCAGCTTGTTGGATATAAGGGACATAAATCAAGATTTTAAGAGACTTCTGAATTCCTTCATCTTCTTTTGTAATGTGAATTTTTCTGGGAATGAGCACAACTGAAAAACAAGATTCATTTGTTCACACTTCACTGGACACTCAACATTCTATTCTGTCCTCGGCTGTACAGTACTTGGTATTAATGTATACATGTAAGAACACAACCAAATCTATGCAAATTATGTTTTTTGTATAAAAGTATATATGTTTTGATTATTTTCTGCCTAAATAATGAACTATTTAGATTAAATTCAAATTTGAATACACTTATCCAATCCAGCTCAGACAAAGTTAACCTTTTGTACGTCACAACAGTTATCGAGTCCTTGATCAGATATTATGCAATCTATTTTTATTCAATAAACTTGTCTTTCTCTCATAAATGCTCTGATCTTATGAGAAGAGCATGTCAGTGTTTTTATTATAGCCACCCACAAAATATGTGCATAACCAGTTCTTGTGTGCAGCCATGCTGAATGTGCTGCCAGTGCAGCAATCAAAACACTGGTGAATGACCGTGGCAACTTTTTCCCATTTTTCGATAATTTTACCAAAATATATCCAAAACCATCTACATTTTGTCATGAAGTTGAATTGTTTTGAACTGTTCCTTTGTGTAAAATTTCTAGAAACACCTTATGATATGTGACCAAAAAGTTCTAATTGGCCTACCTCCTCAACAACTGAGTGGTTTCTAGCTGTGACCAAATAACTAACTCTGCAGTGCACATTTTAATTAGAGAATTGAAGATATCACAAAATGAACAAAGGTCTTCCTGAGGTACTTATATGTGCAATATCCACAAAAATTATAGATATCATTAGAGTGATTTACATTCAAATTTTCTAACCACTGACTGAATTTATGTGCTTCATGAAGGTGGAGTGAAAATTGTTCATCTTGGATATGAAGTTTTATCATGAAAATGCAGATATGATTAACGTACTGAATTTTCAAAAATGCAAGTTTTAACCTGTATATTAATATTACAAGTTTCTTTGATGCACACTGATTTGTTTTTATCGATAAATTGCACTTAAACACAGCATTAAATACTAGCTGCTAAAATAACTGTAGATCAGCACATCATAGAATACCAGCTATGTCCCATCGTTTTGAAATAACTGAAAACCAACACCACTCAACAGATAATACTGCTTGCCTTGCCTGGAAAATATAAAAAATTTTTTACTGGTTATTACCAGTTACTGGTTTATGCAACTCTCAGTAAATATCAGTATCAGTATCATGTGAAGCCATCTAATCCAAAAACTGATCGCCAATATTCACCCACCTGCCATGTTAGAAGACAGAATTTGGAAATGGCGACAGTGAAAATTACAATATGTAAGTTACTCTGTTTGTATGGTATATATGATTATAAATGTTTGTATATTTGGTAAAAAGTAACTTTGAGTTATTTAGTATATACGGTATATAGCGCACTAATGCCAAGGGAATTTATCAGTCTCAATACAGACTGTATTTTTACCCACACAAATCAAACTAGTATTAACATAAATCAGCATATTACCTGTTTACCCAGAATTCCATGCATGAAAGGTCAGCAACACTGACAAATTTTGAGAACTGTAAATCCACCTGTATGAATGGAAGACAGAATTACAACAGACTTCAAGCTCCGAGCAGTATACAAATGTAAGTTTAGTTGGAGACATTTTAAAAATGGTATCAAAATCACTGACAAATACAAACATGGATGATATTCTTCATACTGGAAATACTATGTATACTTTTTCATCAAAATGTGCATATGATTTTTTTTCCCCAAGTCGTAATATATTAGACACTCAAACAGAAACACTGAATTATTTGCACCTGTTGTATACTGCTGTGATCCAGCGTCACTTTCCATGTACAAAGTCTTTGATCAATAGATACAGTAACTAGGGTACTGCTATCCAACCATTCTGCACCTATAGTAAAAAAAAAAAAAAAACATGAATTTTCAGTGTATTTAAATGTAATGTACACAAACAATGTAATTCACACACTAAACGAGACACAAACCAGCACTTTGCAATATGGAACATATTGAATGTAACCTGGGGCAAAGACTGTGGTGCCGATATCAAATTTGCTTTGACCCTTGACTCATTGTAAACTTTTTGTTTCTGTATAGTCATGAAATGTTTATAAAATAAATTGACAAATGTTTTGATAAAAAACTAAAAGGAATATCTGAAACTGTAATGAACCAAAATGGTAACAACATTTAATAAGAATTTTACAAAATTTGTTTGAAAATATTTGCACTGAATTTAAAGAGAGAAACAAATCTGGCACTCAAAGACTCAATAATTCATATTTAATTAAACATGAAAGTAATATCCAGAACTGCATGGCCAAGTTTAGAAATTAACATTCTCAATTTTAAAATAAAAGTGAAGGTTTGTCACCTGCGCAAACATGAAAAATAAGTGAAGTGCAGATAACAACCCATGCTGAAAACGCAAAGACTCATGGGTAGACGCCTGTTTGTAAACAGACACGTGCTATGGCAGACTGCCGCATGGACAGGTGACGACTCCCCCGCTTTAACAATATTTATTGAATCAGTTAAGAACAAGCGTACATTTCAAATGACTGCCACTTACCTGTGACCTGTGCAGCATGTGCACTGGGTATTTTAAACATGTCAATTACAGAGATACTAAAGTTAGAATCATCAACATGAATGAGAAGTAAACTGACTCCATTGTCATCCCCACCACTTGCTATCACAAATATGTCATCTGTTGAAGAACCATCAAGTAACATAATTATATAATTCCAATTAAGAGCATTTGCACTTTTAACATCATTTTGACATGATAAATGGAAGAATAAAAAATTACCTTTCACTTGAAGTACAGCAAGTGAGTTGACTCCAGATTGGTGTGATGTCCAAAATGAAATGGGCGACGACAATGTAGTTTCATTACAGGAAGTCCTCTTGTCAGATGATAGATCACACCTCAATTGTTCATCCCTGATACAATCACACCTTTTCCCAGCCACATCTTTTGAGCTGACTGTTGCATCAGTTTCCATGGCAACATCATCATCTGAACTGTTTTTCAAAGTGTGCTTTTGTTTACCAAGTTCCTGGACGACTGCCTCCACATCCCAGAATGCAATAATACCATCAGTGGCACCAGTGAAGATGGTGGGAGCACAACAGTGTGCAGGATTGTCTGGAGTCAAATAAAGATGCTTTGTCACAAGGATACAGTGGTCATGCCAGCAACTGTCTCCTAGCAACGTGAACTGTCTAGACAATAGGTCAAATGAAAACAATCTGCAAATGGAAATCAGAAATCTAAGATTAAAGATGATGTATTGAAGAAGGAACAAAACAGAAAATTACATTTAGTTTTGACTCAAGTTACTATTAGGTAAAAATGTAATTTTTGAAATGAAAAATTTCACCACTATTTTATCTGAAAAAATAACTTATGAAATGAGTGCCTTACCGAAGAATTGCATCTGAACTAGCCACTGCTAGATAATAGATTTCGTCCTGCTGTCCATTCCATGCAGTTAATGACATGTGTCTTGTGTCGCTATCTTCGTCCATGTCATCAGATCTCTTAGCTCTGCGCCGTCCTCGGCCGTCTGTGGTTCCGTGCACTCCAAGAAGTTCCACATCACATTGCAGAGTTACAGTTTCTTCTGCCTATATAATTCAAACAAGCATAGATATATGAATAATTGAAGGAGGATACAACTTGAAGTGAGGGCACAATATTCATTTAATAACTAGATTGTTACCAAAACGTTGATTCAGACACAGATCATCATCAAAAGATCAGACAAATCCTAATCCAAAGAAGCTCAACCAGATTTAAAATGATTACATGTTACTACAGCAAAATAGCAATTCTCAATTTAGCCTATTATCATTAAAAATAGGGGTGGGGGTGGGGGGTAAATTATTATGTCTACAACTCACCTCTTCAGTCCCTCTGAAACTAGTGGATTGTTTCACTGCTACCTTCCAACATTTCAATGCTGCCCTGCCCCCTGCAGAGAATAACAGCTTGCAGCATTCTGCTTGTAGGTTCTGACCACTAGAGGGCAGTGTAATTGCATAGAGGGCTCTCACACTTGAAATATGAGAGTGCAAATTTTTAAGCACCTTGACTTGATTGAGTTTGTTAATTTCTGGAGAAAATGTTAAAGAAATTCATAAATCTCATTTTTTTACCAACGTGTAAATTAAGAAGTCTGTCTACATTTTCAAGGAATTGGATTTCATTACAGTTAGCAAGCAAAAAATGTGATATACAGGCAAGTCTCTTACTAAACACACATATACCAATCATCGGTATACAATGCTATATCTATAACATCGTGAAAAGGATACCAGAAATAGCTAATATGTTTATCGTGGTGTCTTCACTGCCACTTGCAATAACATGATGTTGTCTTACCGGATCTAAAAAGATAATCAACAATTATTTAGCTGCGTGTCAGTTAAAAATATTGCAATGTGTGTATGAATGCATGCAGTAATATGGCCTAATTAATTATGCAAGACAGAGGTCAGTAAGGCCAAAGTATTGTCCAATGAGCATACCTTGTTGTATTCTCATAATTATGCAATGTTCCAGTTTATATAATAGAAATCTAGGACTTAGATTTTAGGACAATCTGTAATATTTATAATAAACTTTGACCGAGGTTAACCCAATATAGAATAAAATAGAATTTGTTATTGACATTGTAAAGATAATGTGACATTTTTTTTTTGGTGAATATTTTAATATAGGTAATTGTATTTACAGAAACAAGCATATGTAAATGTATTTTATAATGAGTTCTTTGTGTTATACTTTCCAATGTATATTGTTTTAATGTATTATGTATGAATTTTTCTCCAAATTTTGACCTACAACCTTTGCTACCCCTGATACATATTAATACTGCATTTTGACCTAAGCTAGCCACTGCTATATACTGACTGTTGACAGAGTTATTTAAAGACCAGAATTGTAATTGCATATTACAGAATATGACATGGTGTGAGTGTGTACAAATCTTTTGCCATCTGAGTAGTCACTTGGTTGCCATGGCTTGTTAGCAGGTGTATATGTCTGGTAGCGTCGTTTATGACAGACGTATTTCATGAATATTATTTTAAAGTGCAATTATTAATAAAACACATTTATTATGAAATTACAGAATCTTGTATATTTGGTCTTGACCTCACTTTGTCTATTGTGGTTATTTAAAGACTGTACACGCTTTCTATCATACTAAACTGGTCACCAAATTTAACAAGTGTTTCAGGTCTTTACACTTTAAGTCTGCATGAGCGTAGGCAAGCCTAAATAGATTTTAATTGTATACAGCGCCACCAGTGGCTGTTCCTGCTCAATGCGTCTAACCCATGGTTCATTTCTGACTTTAATCTAGGCTTGCCACTGGTAAACCTCTCTAATCTGCCCACTAGGAAAACCTTGTTATACACATATATTGACCGGGTTTTCAATTATACTGACCTTTCATTTAGACGAAAACAGTTCATGTTAATACTGACCTTTGACCTAGGAACTATAATGGTTACATTTCAACTGGCAAAGGCCAAACCTGTATCATTTTTGTTCTGACATTTAACCCTGGATCAATCATACTGAACTTTAAACTATTTATACTGACCTTTGACCTCACTTATAGTACCTAAGTGGCATGCACAAGTAATCTCTTTCCAGTGCAAACTGTGCTGTAAAATAAAATAACAATATATAAATTAAAGAATTTAAATTCATTTATTTTTAAGACTAAATGTTATTTTCTACAGTAACACCACATGTTTTTATCAAGTCATCAACTATGAAATGAAACACAACCCCATTACTATTGGTTTCTGTGAAATCAAACCATGCTCATGGGTAGATGCTTATTTATAAACAAAGTCACATTATGCTGGCTAGCGCATGGTCAGGTGATATGCACATGTAGGGGTAATCTTGTTCAGGGGAGCCTCAACAACTATCCCAAAGTACAGTTTTCTGAGAGTTTTTAGGCTCTGTTTTCACCATGTTGCCTTACAGGCAGTGAAAATGAATGGATGTCCACCTCAGAGAATAATTTCAAGTTGCCATGCACTTCACCTTAACTACTCTCTGTGATTCCACAGTATCAACAGGTGTTTGACATATTATAACATTCCGTGCTTTGAGATAAACAAATACAGCACTATTCAGGACATATGCAAATCCATATGATCTATGTCCACCACCGCACTCCACCTCCAATAACTTCTCATTGTGCTGGACGTTCCATAAAATAAAATGAGCCTGAATGAAAAAAAAATACGTTGGCAAATTGAAAAACAAAATAAGAAATATCATAGTTTACTATATTCATATATAATGCATTTTCAAAAAACAAAACAAAATGAATCAGAATTACAATAAAGGTACTCACAGCATGGAATCCTTGGATTTCTAATGAGCCATTGTCTTTGAATGTCATTTTCTCAACCCATTCAAAACCCTTGTAAACCTGTAAAACACATATTTCAGATTTGTTAAAATATATTGTGAATGTATTAAATGCATTAATTGCATAATTTCAAATTCACAAATTCACATTTCAAAATTTCTGTAACTACGGCCTTTCACCTTTGAAGAGTTCAATAACTGAAGGAGGCCATTTTGGAATCTGTGCTGTTTGTATTTACCATCTCTACCAGCAGTGTAGATAAAATCACCATGGCAACATACATCTGTTACCCCACCCTTACCATGAATAGATACCAGACTCTGAATAGGACCAGTACCCTGCAGAAAAAATGGAAATTTACAAATTCAGTAAAGAAATTGTTAAGCTCTTCCGGACTTTAGGCCCTGAATTTAAACTGTTGACAGTCTCACAGGCCTAATGTTTGTTTCAACTAAAATGATCAAATTTCGCAATGCCTAGGCATTTCAAGCAAGGATCACAAAGCCCGAGGGATTGTTACACCATCACTTGCCACTGTTGAGAAATTCTCTTGTAGCGTATCTGTGGGGTAACAAGATGATTGACAGGTAGAATGACATCTTGATACACATGTATTACTAACTAGTCGCACGTAATGGGGGAAGCGGTGCAATATTTACTTAGGCTTTGTTGAGCAAAATGTTCGGCGAACCTTTGATCAGATCATTGTCGTAAATCCCGTAAAGGGACGCCTAGATGCAAATTTTACGATATCATTCATATGCAGGCATAATTAATAGCGGTCTGGGCCTTCAGCCTGTAACAGTCCCCAAAGCCTTACAGTCCTCGCTCAACATGCCTTCAACATTTTGCAAACACATTACCATATTTGAATTAAATATTTTAGTTGAAAAAACAAACATCAGAGGCCAAAGTACTGCTGACAGTCTATCCTGAATTTAGCGGATGACCAAATTGTAAGTATTAAACTATTCAACAAGCCATCTCACATCCGTTAAACAGACCATCTCACAACCATTCAACAAACCTGCTCAAAACCATTCAACAAGCCTTCTCACAATCATTCAACAAACCTTCCCAAAACCATTCAACAGGCCTTCTCACAACCATACAACAAGTCTTCTCACAACCATTCAACAATCCTTCTCACAACCATTCGACAAGCCTTCTCACATCCATTAAACAGGCCTTCTCATAACAATTCAACAGGAGTTCTCACAACCATTAAACAGGCATTCTCACAACCCTTGCTAGCAAGCCTTCTAAAAATCATTCAACAAGCCACCTCACAACCATTCAACAAGCCACCTCACAACCATTCAACAAGCTTTCACACATTTCAGCAAGCCTTCCTACAACCATTCAAAAAGCCACCACACAACCATTGAACAAGCCTTCTCACATTTCAGCAAGCCTTCCCACAACCATTTAAAAAGCCACCACACAACCATTCAACAAGTCTTCTCACATTTCAGCAAGCCTTCCCACAATCATTTAAATAACCACCAAACAACCATTCAACAAGCCTTCTCACATTTCAGCAAACCTTTCCACAACCATTCAAAAAACCAACACACAACCATTCAACAAGCCTTCTCACATTTCAGCAAGCCTTCCCACAACCATTTAAAAAGCCACCATACAACCATTCAACAAGCCTTCCCACATTTCAGCAAGCCTTCCCACAACCATTTAAAGAGCCACAACACAACCATTCAACAAGCCTTCCCACATTTCAGCAAGCCTTCCCACAACCATTTAAAAAGCTACCACACAACCATTCAATAAGTCTTCTCACATTTCAGCAAGTCTTCTCACAAATCTTCAAAGAAGCCTAATTCTTCAACAAAAATGTCACTACCCTGGCTTCAGGCTTCCAGGCTTCTCATAGTCACTCAACAAGCTTTCTCATAAGCCTTGAGCAATCCATCTCAAGCCCACAAGCAAGCTGTCTCACACCCTTCATCCAGTCATCTAACAATTATCATCCAAATGCTTGACTAAGCCATCTCACAACCATTCAGCATTAACCCGCACAACCCTCAACAAGCCTTCACACAACAGTGTTCACAAATGCTTGCACTTATTTTTATGACAACCTTCTCTAAGCGGTTAACTGCTATAGCTATGAATTCTATAATTAACCCTCTCATTTTACTTTAAAAATTCATTTTACTCAATGAAGACAGGTCAATATATAATTACTATTGCTCTACCTTTTCAGCATTATCTGAACCTTGTGTGGGATAGAGGTGCACAGTTCCTCGTCTGTCTCCAAGAACAATACCTTTGTTTTGTGGTAAGATAACTGCAGCAGTTGCCCAGCGTTGTCTGGCATAAGGTAACACATAACACTGATGTCGATGAAGACATAAACCTGTATCTGTGGTGGAGATCTTCCACCAAACCTATAGTAGACATAGTCATTTGGGAAAAATATAACCAGTCTCATGACAGTCTTAACCTACTCACATTTTTATCAATATAATACTAAAATATTTTTCCAAAATATCAAATGAATGCACTTGAAATAAATTGTTAGGATATACAGGCTATGTACTTGTAAACAGCACCTAGACAGCTGGCACATGTAAACAACACCTAGACACTTGGCACATGTAAACAACACCTAGACAGTTGGCACATGTAAACAGCACCTAGATAGCTGGCAGATGTAAACAACACCTAGACACTTGGCACATGTAAACAGCATCTAGACAGCTGGCACATGTAAACAACACCTAGACAGCTGGCACATGTAAACAACACCTAGAAAGCTGGCACATGTAAACAACACCCAGACACTTGGCACATGTAAACAACACCTAGACAGCTGGCACATGTAAACATCACCTAAACAGCTTGCACATGTAAACAACACCTAGACAGCTGGCACATGTGAACAACACCTAGACACTTGGCACATGTAAACAACACCTAGACAGCTGGTTATGCACATGTAAACAGCACCTAGGCAGCTAGTTATGCACATGTGAACAGCACCTAGATAGCTGGTTATGCACATGTAAACAACACCGAGACAGCTGGCACATGTAAACAGCACCTAGACAGCTGGCACATGTAAACAGTTCCTAGACAGTTGGTTATGCACATGTAAACATCACCTAGGCAGCTGGTTATGCACATGTAAACATCACCTAGGCAGTTGGTTATGCACATGTAAACATCACCTAGGCAGCTGGTTATGCAGGTGTAAACAGCCCCTAGACAGCTGGCTGTGCTCATGTAAACAGCAGCTAGGCAGCCGGTTATGCACATGTAAACAGCACCAAGACAGCTGGTACATGTAAAAAGCACCTAGACAGCTGGCACATGTAAACAACACCTAGACAGCTGGCACATGTAAACAGCACCTAGACAGCTGGCACATGTAAACAGCACCTAGACAGCTGGCACATGTAAACAACACCTAGACAGCTGGCACATGTAAACAGCACCTAGACAGCTGGCACATGTAAACAACACCTAAGCAACTGGCACATGTAAACAACACCAAGACAGATGGTACATGTAAAAAGCACCTAGACAGCTGGCACATGTAAACAACACCTAGACAGCTGGCACATGTAAACAGCACCTAAGCAACTGGCACATGTTAACAACACCTAGACAGCTGGCACATGTAAACAACACCTAGACAGCTGGTTATGCACATGTAAACAGCACATAGGCAGCTAGTTATGCACATGTGAACAGCACCTAGATAGCTGGTTATGCACATGTAAACAACACCAAGACAGCTGGCACATGTAAACAACACCTAGACAGCTGGCACATGTAAACAACACCTAGACAGCTGGCACATGTAAACAACATCTAGACAGCTGGCACATGTAAACAGCACCTAGACAGCTGGCACATGTAAACAACACCTAGACAGCTGGCACATGTAAACAACACCTAGACAGCTGGTTATGCACATGTAAACAGCACCTAGGCAGCTAGTTATGCACATGTGAACAGCACCTAGATAGCTGGTTATGCACATGTAAACAACACCTAGACAGCTGGCACATGTAAACAGCACCTAGACAGCTGGCACATGTAAACAACACCTAAGCAACTGGCACATGTAAACAACACCAAGACAGCTGGTACATGTAAAAAGCACCTAGACAGCTGGCACATGTAAACAACACCTAGACAGCTGGCACATGTAAACAGCACCTAAGCAACTGGCACATGTAAACAACACCTAGACAGCTGGAACATGTAAACAACACCTAGACAGCTGGTTATGCACATGTAAACAGCACCTAGGCTGCTAGTTATGCACATGTGAACAGCACCTAGATAACTGGTTATGCACATGTAAACAACACCTAGACAGCTGGCACATGTAAACAACACCTAGACAG
Source organism: Saccoglossus kowalevskii (assembly GCF_978046115.1). Lineage (NCBI taxonomy): Eukaryota > Metazoa > Hemichordata > Enteropneusta > Harrimaniidae > Saccoglossus > Saccoglossus kowalevskii. The sequence goes on along the minus strand of NC_140650.1, from coordinate 8,181,177 downwards.
CTGGTTATGCACATGTAAACAACACCTAGACAGCTGGTTATGCACATGTGAACAGCACCTCGATAGCTGGTTATGCACATGTAAACAATACCGAGACAGCTGGCACATGTAAACAACACCTAGACAGCTGGCACATGTAAACAACACCTAGACAGCTGGCACATGTAAACAACACCTAGACAGCTGGCACATGTAAACAACACCTAGACAGCTGGCACATGTAAACAACACCTAGACAGCTGGCACATGTAAACAGCACCTAAGCAACTGGCACATGTAAACAACACCTAGACAGCTGGCACATGTAAACAACACCTAGACAGCTGGCACATGTAAACAACACATAGACAGCTGGCACATGTAAACAACACCTAGACAGCTGGCACATGGAAACAGCACCTAAGCAACTGGCACATGTAAACAACACCTAGACAGCTGGCACATGTAAACAACACCTAGACAGCTGGTTATGCACATGTAAACAGCACCTAGGCTGCTAGTTATGCACATGTGAACAGCACCTCGATAGCTGGTTATGCACATGTAAACAACACCTAGACAGCTGGCACATGTAAACAACACCTAGACAGCTGGTTATGCACATGTGGAGCTCATGTACAGCAGGAAAAGCCACTTAATGCACATAAAATGATAATGAATATATATTTAAATATTACCATGCATCCATCGGGTCCTGTTGTGATAACATCATTATCAGAAGGCCAGCAAATACTAAACACTTTCCCATCATAGATTTTGATTTCTGTATAAATATTGCTCTCACCTGGAAAAAAATTGAAATAACATAAGTTTTTTGTAAAAACAAAATAATGGATTATTTGTTATTAAATAAGGATCATTGAAATACATGCAATCCAGATGATAATTGTTGTCACTTCTTTTGAATTGATATATTGCTTTTTATTCCCACAAATTTGATGGGTCACAAAACTGTCTATTATTGACAATTTAACTAGGCAGAGTTACTTTTATGGAATTTTCATTCTCAAAGCAATATGGGATTGCAATAAAATGTTTAGCTGTAAAGTAATAAATAAAAAAACTATTCACTTATGCACAGAGTATTATTATAATGAGGTTTGCAGAACAAAAGAACTTACTTAGCTGAAATACCCTGATGAATCCATGGATGTTCGCCATGGCAACCAAATGATGATTTGGTGATGGGGATAACAGTGCATAGGACCCATATCTTTCATCTGATGACACAATGTACCATTCTTTGCTAATCAGATTATAGGAGCGGAGAACACTGATAAGACAAGAGGGGAGAAAACTGTGATATGACAAGAGGGGAGAAAACTGTGATATGACAAGAGGGGAGAAAACTGATATGACAAGAGGGGAGAACACTGTGATATGACAAGAGGGGAGAACACTGTGATATGACAAGAGGGGAGAACACTGTGATATGACAAGAGGGGAGAACACTGTGATATGACAAGAGGGGAGAACACTGTGATACGACATGAGGGTAGAACACTGTGATATGACAAGAGGGGAGAACACTGTGATACGACAAGAGGGGAGAACACTGTGATATGACAAGAGGGGAGAACACTGTGATATGACAAGAGGGGAGAACACTGTGATATGACAAGAGGGGAGAACACTGTGATATGACAAGAGGGGAGAACACTGTGATATGACAAGAGGGGAGAACACTGTGATATGACAAGAGGGGAGAACACTGTGATATGACATGAGGGTAGAACACTGTGATATGACAAGAGGGGAGAACACTGTGATACGACAAGAGGGGAGAACACTGATATGACAAGAGGGGAGAACACTGTGATATGACAAGAGGGGAGAACACTGTGATATGACAAGAGGGGAGAACACTGTGATATGACAAGAGGGGAGAACACTGTGATACGACAAGAGGGGAGAACACTGTGATATGACAAGAGGGGAGAACACTGTGATACGACATGAGGGTAGAACACTGTGATATGACAAGAGGGGAGAACACTGTGATACGACAAGAGGGGAGAACACTGTGATATGACAAGAGGGGAGAACACTGTGATATGACAAGAGGGGAGAACACTGTGATATGACAAGAGGGGAGAACACTGTGATATGACAAGAGGGGAGAACACTGTGATATGACAAGAGGGGAGAACACTGTGATATGACAAGAGGGGAGAACACTGTGATATAATAATAGGAAAGAACACTGATAAAACAAGAGAGGAGAGCATCCCATTTGATATTCAGGTTACAACCACTGTTGGTAGGTAAATGGTGCAAGTCAGCAGAATTTTGCTCACCATATCAGACAAGGAGTTCTCATTGTAAATGATCCGCAACCCTAATCTGATTTTGGTGAGAAAAAGTTTGACCACCACTTGTTCCACCTCCAATAACTACTGTCCAGTAAATTGATTTGTGATGGATAGATTAATATAGAATGCTGGACACAAAAGTATGTATGGGAAAGATTCATACAGAGGGATTCTCATTACTTATTTACAATTAGCCATTAGTCTCCAATGATGGTGATGTATGTGGTACAAAATCCAGACCTTTCAGTAATATTAAAAATAACCTTACCCACAATCTGTAAGTATGAGTACATGACCTGATGTCAACACTGTAGCATGTCTGGGGTAGTCTGTCTTTGCGTTCATGTTGTCCGCATTAATGGGAAGGTCAAGTACACTGGTTTCTACAGCTGCAATAAAAATAGAAGACTTTGACCCTGCTGCTTGTTCAATGTTTATTAATTTCCACTAAATAATGACATAGATTTTTGTAATTAGAGATATCTAATTTATTTACCGAACATGATTCTGCTCCGGCCATGAATTTTATCCTGATGATATTCAAAAGCGCCCTCTACTAGCAGGAACTGGCTCTATTTACTGATATTATGATAGAGTGTCATCTATGTTACATAATTTTATACACATGAAAGATTAGGTGGGGTCGTTTGCGTTATTCTGATTATAGTTAAATACTATAAATATTAAAAGTTTGATTCTGTTTCCTCGGAATTAAGCTTTATTTAACTTGTTTTTTGGATGTTATTAGCAATCAAAATATAATGATTTAGTATTTTGCTGTCCAGTGTTTCGTAGATGATTTAGTTGGTGATAGTATAATATATTATTATACATCTGTCAGCGTAATGCCATGAGTCACAGCGTGTCGTAATTTTGCTGTATTTTTCAGGGTATTTTCATACTACCATATTAGGAAATCCGAATTCCAACAATGAAATGATTACGCACGTAAGCGTACACTAATAATAAAAACAAACATGGCTGCCATCAGGGTTTGACCGAACTCCACACAAAGAAGTTCACTGTTCTGTTCTAAACATTTTGGATTTCGGCATTCCCATGATGTATCCTTGGGAGGAAAAGTTGTATAATAATAAGGCAGTACACTGTCACATCCACCTCCACTACGCGTCAGTCGATACTCTAGCATGTATCCTCGTAATAACTTCATAGTATAAAGAAGTATATGTTACGAAATGCTTTAGACAGTTTTTTCTTTGCACAAACAAAACACAAGTGAAATAATTGCCACGTGAGCAGTGAAGTGACGAGTTTTATATTGATTGTGTCTTGAAACCACCAACATGGGTAAGTTTAATTTTATTGACAACAAGTCACAGACCAGATATTTTTTGAAGGATCACATGATGTGCAAATAAAACATTGCACCACGGAAATTATACAACCTTGACTTATAACAAAATTGTGTAAGACTTGCTAAATGATGACTACATGTATTTGGGACACTTAAGACACAGATAAAAGTGATAGCATGATCTGATAGCATGGAGTTGAAATACAAGGCCCCTTAGTTAACAGTTTATTGATTCAACCAATTAAGTGTGTTTATTGTTGTGAATAAATAAATCAAAAGCTAAGTGGTATTTGGCAGGAAGACTTTGTAAACTTTTTAATTTAGTTTGTCCTTGTATTTGTTGATAAAATGAGAGGAAATTATGTGATTGATTTGAAGACTGTGACAGGAGGACAGAGTAAATCTAAGGTGTACGACCAAAGATTACTTGCCAAATGTGAGTAGTACGATCAAAAGTTTGAGTGTCGAAAGATTGGCTGTTGTATTGGTATTAGGTTCAGAAAGTTAGTAGTTAAAGGAGTCTGTGCTTAGACTTTGGTTGATGATGATTTGACAGGTGAGAAGACACTGAGGAACTGGACAACGGAACAAAAACATAATGATGATTATTTAGCCTCGTTTCTTTCTGAAAAATGCAAAGAACCCAAAACACAAGTAACTGTTTTAACCTTTTCACCACCAGACTTTCTCATCCACAAATTTTCTGCACTTTTTTTTTTTATTTTTCAAGATTTCTGCAAATTAACCCTAATTTTGGAGACAACAGACACAATTTGAGTCAATTTTCAGTTTTTATTAAAAATAAATGGATATTTTTGTCGCAATCTTCTGAAAGAAAGTGCAGACTATAAATGAGACTATTTTGCGAATTTGTGATGAAAAGAGGGAACTGGTGGTGAATAGGTTAAACCAGAGGTACATTACTTGTCAAGATCCCATTCAAGTCTCATCTCGTAGATAGCGAGACTGATGCTACGACCTTCTGCCATGACATAGGCGGTTTGTAATAAAACAATAAAACATGTATTACCACATTCATAGTGAAAAAATATTACATCGAAAATGTACAGAAAATATAGTTATCGTAATCCGTCATATCGTGAGCAGCTATATCCACCTGGACATCCCAGTATCCTAGTTACCACGGGTATGCGCATTCCCATTTTTCTGAGTTGGAACGCTTATGCGAAAGCGAGATTGAAACGGGATCTTGGTATCATGTCACCGTAGTTGCAAACCCAAAGTAATGTACCTCTGGTTAAACACATTGGTTTCCAGATTTGACTTATTCTTGTCAGTTATGAATGGAACTTATAGAGTGCGAGTACATTGTTGATATGTAAGATTGTATACTCAGTTGACAACATTAAGCATTAGTGTTGAACAAATCTATAGATATACAGTATTTAGATTTCATTGCAATCTGTGTTATATGATCTCACCTTGCTGTTTGCAAAGTGACCACTGCCTTATGCTGCAATCCCCACCTCCAGTGACCTTTGGAAAGAATAGTGTATAGACACATTAATTAATTAGTCTTATATGCAAAAAGATTTTATTTCAAAAACTGCATAAATTACAGGTGCACTGATTTACGATTCCCTGCCATATACAGACAATGATTAATGTGGACTCATGGAGAATAAGTGAAACTGAAGAATTCAAAGGACAGTAAAAATTAGAAATGATTATTCTGAGATTTCAAATTTCAATTTCTTCATTTTTTTCAAAATGGCTGACATTTAAAACAGACACAATTACACCTATCATTTTGCGTTGCTTATGTTTCAAAAATTTTATTTTCAAAATGGATGACATTTAAAACAGACACAAGTACACCACATTTTTAGGAGGGTATGGAACAGCTGCTTCTACAAAGAGGCCTGGTTTTTACATGATGGTTTAATCCAGTTTTACTCACCACTAACTGGTGCTTCTCACTGGTAGCCAGGCTCCAGATACTGCTTCCCTTAAGAACAAAAAACAAAAGAACACATAATAAACAAGCCATGCATGGCACAGTCCCCGTTAGTTATCAAATTTAAGATATATAGTTATGTTTATAGTAATATAGCTGGAATATAACCATGTCAGGAACAAGTTTGAATGAAATCCATCCATAAATGCCAGAAATTTGAACATAATCAGTCAAAACAAGTCGGAGATATGGCACGAGAACCACATTGATTAATACAAAATGGCCGCCTTGAATGTTATCTGAAAAACAAAATTATTTGCAACAAGATCCCATAATGTCTAATGTATATACCAAGTTTGAGCAAAATCCATCTGTAAACAGCCGAGAAATGGTTGATTTTTATGATTTTTTAGCACAAAAATGGCCGCCATTCGGCCATCTTGAATCAGATCGTAAAACAAAATGATGTGCATCAAGGTCCTATAATGTCCAACGTATATACAAGGTTTGAACAAAATCCATCTGTAAACAGCCGGGGAAATGCTCGATTTTGAAGATTTTTAGCACAAAAGTGGCCTCCATTCGGCCATCTTGAATCAGATCATTAAACAAATTGACGTGCATATGTATGCTATCATGTATGATGTATGTGTGAAATTTGATTGTGATTGGTCCAGGCATTCCTAAGATACAGGTCCGGACGCATGCACAGACGCATGCATGCACGCACGCACGCACGCACGCACACACACACGCACGCACGAACACACGGAGATCAAAACATAAGTTCCCGTTTTCGGACTGCGTCCGAATGGGGACTAACAACAATGAGGGCAGAAATTACTTGTCAGCAAGGGACACATCCAGTTTCAATTCCATAATGAGGCCATTGCCTTAACCTTCTTTTTCAACCAATAAGTACACCATACACTGTTTTATCTAAGAATTGAAATGCAGTTTTCAATATGGTTTGAGTAATGTTATCTTAAACATATCTGAGACATTTTAGTTGGGTAAGGCATTTAGAGTGCTACAGTTGTCACGCTGCATTGTTTTTGATATGGTTCCCATAGCGATGTGTACAGCTCGTGTAAAATACATTTTTTTGTGTACATAAAATTCTAACTTTGATGACTGTAGTGATTTGATACTTTGAGTTTTATTCACTGTGAAAACCTTGCACATTCTGTCATTTTATACTTTTTATAAATAAGTAAATAAATATGGTATTGGATTCTTGTTAATCTATTCCCATTATGCTCTCCGTAGCAATATCTCAATTTACCAACCTTGTGCCCTTTGAATTTTTTCATTATGCTTCCATGGTAATCCCAAACACAGCAAGTTGCATCCTGCGTTTTGAATTTAAAAAAAAAAAAACATTTAAAAAATTACTGACCAGCAACAGAAACAAAATCTGCTAAAAATAAAAAAAATCTAATTATGGACAGTCGTATAAAGACACCTACCTCCCCTATACTGACAATGGATTCATCCATCATCACAGCATCCCAGACCCTAGCACTGTGACCATACAACACCATTATGGGGGTGGAAGGTAGTTCACTGAGGTGTACCAAGTCATCCATTTGCCACAAACGAATACTCCTATCATCGGACACTGAGCATAGTTTAGAGTGTTTACAGCTATAATTAATGGAGAATATCACTCCCTGAAAAAAATAATAACTTTCAAGGGGGTTGTTCTGTTGTGACAACTTGATGGCAATCACAGAACTCCTGGTGAAATATTCACTGCTACAAACTTCCCCGTCACATGACTACATGACTACTGTGAACAAAATCTATTATATTACTTTATAGTATAATGTAACACTACTAAAACATTTTTTTTATAACTATAACTTTTTGAGGAGCAATCATACATGTATACAGGTATAGAAATTGACACACTACCGGTATATTGTGTTCATTTAGTGGTTATATGACATCATTTCTGTTCATATCTTTCCTGCTATAAAATGTACACATTGTTATGCATTGACTCGTACATAATTTTTTTTCACAAATAATTTCGTGTTTGCTTCACAATGATCTACTACACCTGAAAGATTTAACATGTCATTTCAATAAGATTGCTACAAATGAAATTTGACAAACACTAAGTACCGGTACCTCGTGTCCGCAGAGTCGTTTCTCAACAGCGATTCGATTACTTTTGTTCGTTAATCCGGTGGGTTTCCAGAGAACAATTTGGTTGAACACAGTTCCCACGGCAACAACCAGTGTTTCCCAAGTGCTGCCAATGATGTGTGATGAATAACTATGCAGTCTTTAAGGATAAAACAGACAACTACACAGAAGGAGATTGATTTGAATGGTAATCTCAGGAGTAAACATCCAGGCATTATTATTGTCTCTCTCAAAATACTGTACTTTGGGATGGTTGTTGAGACTCTCCTGAACAGTGTAACAAGATTAGCCCTACATGCGTAACATGTATAAATATGGCTGCTTGGGATTACTTCTGAGTTGATTGACTTTAGCTGGTTTCACCGGCTCTTCGACCGGTGTTCCACAGCAGCTCGCACAAAGCCCATATAAATACATGGTACAGTGGTGCACATCTTAGCAAAATAGAATGTTCTGTGACATACCTCCGCCTTCAAGAATATAGAACTAAACTCTAAACTAGATATTATCTTAACGCCATGTTCATTTCCCCTCTCAAAGATTGAAAAATACACAATTCTAGAAATATTAAAGTGACATTCAGCCTTTGTAATGTTGTTAGAACTCACTATATAGTCTATTGAGAGGTATATGGGCTTGTGAAAATGTGCAGATAGCGAGAAATCTTTTTGCTTGCATCATCACTTTTTTTAAAAACATGTATAACCGTACTTACTTACCGTACTTACCGAGTAAAAGCCCCTCCCAGAGTATAAGCCCACCCTTCTGTTTTTGGACATTTAACGAGTTAAGGGCATCCTCAAGTATAGGCCCAGGGTGTTTTTACCAGGCGTTGAGGACATTTATTAAAATATGCATGTAAAAAGTGTATTTCATTGCATAAAAATCATGATTGGAACGGTAGTTTGGTTCCAGCTTTTACGAGAAAACGTGCATTACAGCCAAAACAAAGTCAGTTTGGACGTTCAGTTGTGTGACATGACAAAATAAACGGTGCCAGCGATAGATTTCGAGTATGAAAGAACAAAATAAATGCAATCAAAGGCACCGACCACGCGCGTTGGAAATAAATAGTACATGTTGCGACGAGAAATCTCACCTGCATCTTTCACTCACACAAACACACACACATGCTGTTTTTGTATATTGAATACGTTGGTAACGGAAGGGACAAGTTTAAATCATCTTTGTATTAACACAATTTGAAAGCAACAGTCTCACACTGAATATATGTTTATAAATTATCAAACTAAATATTCAATGAAGCAGACTGCGATGGTTAAGACGAAAAGACAAGGCTAAGACGAAAAACATGTGACAGTACGATTAAGCTCGTCTACTACACCCCCGGGGACTATACGTTCAAGTATCCAACTTCCCAATATGTACAAAACATGTTTACTATCAGCAATAATTTCTAGTACTGGCTTGATAATTGCGTGTTATTAGTTGACATCAGACATATAACTGTACAGGATTTTTTGAACAATGTCTCAAATTTCCGAAAGAATATTCAAATAAGTTGGGATGAATATGAATTGAATGTCCATCTTTTAAAAAAATCAGCTAAACACCACCACGATTATGGTGAATTGGCGAGTTATCAACGAAGACGAGCGGACATCTCCGGTCATGGTATGGCTGGTTCGAATTTTTCCACTTTTAAAGTGATGAATATTGCATTCGAGTTGAGTTACTAGTAATTACAAGTTTGATTTACATTTTTCTTGTGGTGTTTTTTGTCAATGTATTAAATATAAGTGCGTTGGGAAATACCATAATTATATTGTGTTGGTGAAAGAGGCTGGTGAGACTGTGTCACAACGCGTTTTATTTACTACCAACACGCGTGGTCGGCGCCTCCGATTGCGTTTATTTTGTATTTTTATTTTCAAAATGTAACACTGGCGGTGTTTTTTTTGTTATGTCTCGCAACTGAACGTCCAAGCTGACCTTGTTTTGGCTGTAATTTCAGAGTGCACGGCGGGCGAATGTACATAGTTCGCATGTTTTCTATTCTGTTATTTACTCGGGATGAACCCCGATGTTGCAATACTGAAATAATCAATATTTCTTTTGAGTAGTAGTTTTCCAAACGGCAAAATGTGATCGTCAAGTCCTGAAACCTGGTCACTATCATCGTTTTACTTTTCCGAATAATCTTGTCCATTGAGACTATCGTGAATGGGGTGTGAACAAGCAAACGGCCGTGAAAGGTTTAAATACTTCCCTCACCCTCAGTTTACCTTTCGAAAATTGCGAATCAACAGCTTTTAGGGAAAAAAATCATCGTTTTTTTGTTGAAATCAGTGTTAACAGATCGCATTTTAACGTCGCGGTAATACACTTCTGCATCGTGTTGATAAAAATACTTCTTCAATAATTGGAAAACTTCAACTGTATGACAGAGCATTTTCATTGGTTAACGAAAGACATGACCTGTTAGGTCAAAGGAAGTTGTTCAGGTCAAATTATGATGAAACCATGGCGGAAATAGCTTTGTATCGAGAGTTTGCATACGATCTTGCCTTTGACCGTTTTCCCACGGACCCTGCACTGTAAATTTAGACGGTATGTGAACCGTATTGTGATAAATTTTTTTTTTTTTTGTGCATATTTGTTTCTTCATTGTAAAAAGCGCCGTTGAAATCAATGACTGCTGGTTTCGCATTTTTGTTTTCTCAAAAAGACGTAATACTCCTCTGAGACCGGCGCTGTGAACCAAAAATTTGAATAATGTTTTGAGGCTGGGGAGATGGTTACCGTTTTAAACGCACCAAAAAATTATTTTTTCTGAGGTGGTCCTTGAGTATAAGCCCACCCCTTATTTTTTCCGATTTTACATGTTCAGGCCCCTGGGCTTATACTCTGGGAATTATGGTATGAGCATGTTTTTAAATATGTGATAATCTATTCCATATCATCTCTTCATATATCTCTTCAAATATCAAAGTTCCTCATCTTATAAATCCTCACTGATGTAAATTATCAAAAATGGTTATTGGGTAAAAAATTTCCTCAAAAAGGATACAGAATACATTTGTCTTCACAATGTACATGAGATATGACCTTTGACATCTTCCAATCCCACAATGCAACAGAGTTGTGAGCTAGGGCCACAGCCAGATGTCCTGAATCCTACAAAGGATAGAGTCATGTTTAACGCCCTCTACTCTGCTTTCAGTAGTAGCAGCTACATTTGTAATTTGTTGTTATTGTTCATTAGTCACAATATTTACTTTAGTTTGGTATGAAATAAGATAATATGAGGTTATTACGAGAATACCTCAAAGTATGCACAAAGACAGTACAGCTGGAGTATCTGTCTGAGTACATACATTGAGGTATTCTTGTAATAACCTTATTATTCTACATCTTTTCCGTTCAAGAATACATCAAGGGAATGAAGAAATCCAAAAATTTTAGAACAGAATCAGCAAACTTCTTTGTGTGGAGTCGGGTCAAACCCTGATGGCAGCCATGTTTGTTTTTAATATTAGAGGACGCTTACGCGCTTAATCATTCCATATTTGGAATTTGCATTTCCTTATAGTGTAGGATGAAAATACCCAGTAAAATACCGCAAAATTACGGCACGCTGTAACTTATGGCGCTACGGTTACAGATGTATAATAATGTGTTTAATGTCATCCTGTATGATATTAAACTATGATTATTACAAATTATTCTATCTATGCATGTAACTGTCTGTCTGACAACGTGTCCATGTAATCTAACACACTCAAACTATTACAATAATATATGAAATACTTGACACATCTATATGACACAGACACAGACTTAGGTGACATATATAATACTGTAACATGATAGTACACAATAACATATGACATAGTACACAGACAGTAATGTACTGTAAAAGAATTAATTATTCACTGGGTTTTAATTTCGCTTACTTCGCTGATTGGAAAATGGGCTAAATTAAAACCCACTGAATATGCCTGAAATGAAAAATCAGCGAAATTTAAACCCAGTGAAATTTAGTCATTCTACAGTACCGGTATATCATAATACACAGCAACATACACATGACATATAGTACACATAATAACATACAATAGTATACAGTAATGTATAATACTCGTTTACTTCTAAAAGTGATGAGTACTAGGATTTGAGCATCTATTTGCTTCTTGTTTTCATTAATAATTTTAACAATTCAGTCTTCACAACGAAAAGATAACATCAACATTTGCATATTAGTGTGTTCAACATTTATTACCTCCAACCATTTAACATCTTTAATCCAATCTTCAAATTCTGTTATGTCAGTTTCCATGGCAATTCTTAAAGAAAGAAAAAACATTTAAAAATAATAAATAATCATGCATGCATCTATGTATTGACTCAATCACCAGCTGTCCAATCACACCACAGCTTAGAGTATTGAGTAAATCAGCAACTGTCCAATCACACCACAGCTTAGAGTATTGAGTAAATCAGCAACTGTCCAATCACAGCACAGCTTAGAGTATTGAGTTAATGAGGAACTGTCCGATCACAGCACAGCTTAGTGTATTGAGTTAATGAGAAGCTGTGCAATCACAGCACAGCTTAGTGTATTGAGTTAATGAGGATCTGTCCGATCACAGCACAGCTTAGTGTATTGAGTTAATGAGAAGCTGTGCAATCACAGCACAGCTTAGAGTATTGAGTAAATCAGCAACTGTCCAATCACAGCACAGCTTAGAGTATTGAGTTAATGAGGATCTGTCCGATCACAGCACAGCTTAGTGTATTGAGTTAATGAGAAGCTGTGCAATCACAGCACAGCTATTGAGTAAATCAGCAACTGTCCAATCACAGCACAGCTTAGAGTATTGAGTTAATGAGGGTCTATCTGATCACAGCACAGCTTAGTGTATTGAGTTAATGAGAAGCTGTACAATCACAGCACAGCTATTGAGTAAATCAGCAACTGTTGAATCACAGCACAGCATGTTGCTGAGGTATTGAATAATCTTATGAAAATAATTAAAACTGCACCATTTTTTAATGTTGCGATTTCAAGAATCACAACTTTCTTTTTTTTGGCTTACCTGTTTGATTCTGTATCAAACTTAACTATACGCAATGCCTTCTGCCCGTATACTGCAAACATTGCATCAGTGCCTGAGGCGAGAAAACACACAAATATTTCACATCTCATTGTGATCTAAAATGAAGTTGTAAATTGAGTACAAGAAACAGAAAAACTGAGAAACATTCATTAAAAAGTTTATGAATTTTAATTGACATGAAAGGTGTTTACGTACCTGCTTGTATACCGTGTATGTTACACCAGTGAAGAACATTTTGAGTCGACAGTTCTTTGCCATTCAAAAGATATATATGTAAATAAGGTCCCTCACCTGTAAAAATATCATACATACATTAGTATCTCAATACAAATTATTATATATATGTATGTATGTCTCTGTCTGTCTGTCTGTCTACAATGTTGATCATGTCCTCTGATATACTTAGAACATGTATGATTATTTATCTGTTATATATGCTTGGTATTTGTATTCTGCGAATATGATAGTGTGTGTGATGCGGAATTAATACACCCACTAAGTCTATATACATCTTTTTTGTGGTGATGTGAGAAAAAGAATCTCACACACCATAGACAATAGACTAGATGATGTGGCTGGTTTTACGTACAATTCAGTCTGCACATGTGTGTTTCCATGGTAATGTACTAAAGTCAAGGAGACAGCCAATCATTGATGACACAGAATTCTGTGTTGACTGACTGGTTACATGGTACTTAAATGGCTGGATTCCAGACTACGTAGGAGAGTGAAACAAACAAAAATCACCCCAAGCCCTTAGGTGTGTGGGTTTCTATTTTTTGCAATCCGAAGAATTTTACAATAGTTTTCTCGGAATGAAAAAAACAAGGTTGACAACCCTCCCTGTAACACATGCACACGGAAGTTGGTACGGACCTGATAAACAGTGCAACACTGGGTTGTCCATGTCTCCTGATCGAGACCCACATTTGTCTCCCGATCTGGTGATTTCGCCTGATGTGGAGATAATCTCCATGATTAAGAGGGAAATCGCCTTGCTAACATTTTTTTTTTTTTTACATTTGTAGAGATTTGTGAAACTTCCCATACACTAACAACAAAGTAATGCCGTACTCCGCGACGACTTCATCTGTGGTTTTACAGTACGTACCTGACAAGATGTATCCTTGATAAATTCTCAGTGCGGTTACAGGACCAACGTAAACGATCGATTTCAGTGACTTCATTTTTACAATGAGTCTGAAGTTCAACAAGCTGTCGTCAATGTCGATATTACCATAACATAATATAAACACAACACAACTCGACAGTTCCAGATTAGTGATCGACTAACACGTAATTAACCAAATTATATTAACTTGATATACAGAAACCGCTCCTTCCACAACACATTTCAATTTTGTTGTGCATTTCGTGTTAAGTGTTGTCTCTCTTCGTCTTGAAACTTCCAAGTCTTTGCAACACGTGAAGTCATGGGCGCCGCCATATTGTTTCTAGCGCCCTCGTGTGACCAGGTGGTGTTAATGGTTCGCGCAGATTCACCACAATCTCAGACCACTAAAGAACAGACTAGCAACGCCTATTGTTTTAGGTGTGGGGATTACGCCAGTACGATGCGTACCACGGCAGACCTTGCTGGTAGTTTATTGACACAAGCTTACCCGAAGATTCCCGAACGTGCTTTAGTGGTCTGAGCTATAATTTTGGTTCGTGGATTCTTTGAATGTTAGATAACTAGGCGTATAGAATTCTCATAAAAAATATTTATTTACATGAAATTTATTTGTATTTCCATTTCCGTGCGAACCATATTCATAGCTTATCGAATAATGTAAAGTGTATGCATTTTATATACGGGTAGTTCTAGAGCCACTTTGCGAGTTTTCCTGCAAGTCGCCAAAAGTCGAATGAAGGCATTCTGCAAGTCAAGCCACTTAGCCTCTAATCGCAGGGATTTTTTCTGCGTTTTGATGTCACTGGCAGAATGTAGAATCAAGATAGAAATGATTCGCGTGGTTTTATTTTAGGTTTTACCGTTTCGACAATGAACTGTTATCACCGTTATTATTCCTCAAATGCTTAGTTTATCTTTTAAAATCAACTAATTTCTTGATTTAACAATTAAACAATCATGCCGTTTTACCATCAAAATCCAAGGAAAAACAATCGTACTACAACATCGGCAATCTCTTCCGTGTTGCGTTCATAAACATTAGATGTATGTACGGACAAGACAAGTCTGCGTGTAATACCGATTCTTTTGTTTTATTACCTAAAACTACCTAAAATTCATTAATTAAAAGTACAACAGGTTTTCAATGGGGAATATTTGGAGACGTCGATAGAACGAATTAAGCGAGAAGCTAGGGTCAGGTTCAGAGTTGTCAGGGCCAATATTCAATTTGTCGTTCAGTATACTTACTATAGTTTGAACATCGTGATACCGAAAGATAGAAAATGACTAAGTATTAGTTCAATTCTGAAGTAGAAATCTTAATAAGTTCAACCCATTTCTTGGTGTGATTCTGGTGTTAATCACTGTCGTTGAAAGAACGCAATCTTGAGTTCGCAGTCCAACGTTTTGAGTTGGACTGTAATATTTTTGGTTGACGACAGGATTGTTAAAATAACACTTCAACATTTTCGTTCAGTGCCTACTCCCATGTTTCGCTTTCAATGGATTAGTTTCACTCCCTACAATCCCTCAACAACTGGACATTGTCAGACCGTGAATTATTTAAAATGTTACAAATTTGCTAAAAAAATTATTAATGACAAATGAATGAATATAAAATTCGTTACAAAACTTACATTAATTCGGAATTACTCTTTATAATCCTTGTGGTGAACCTGGTCTGCTACAATGACTAAACGTGAATGGTATTTACTTTGGAGGTAGTGCGGAATTCGATAAAAGGATAAAATTAACAGTCAGAACAGAAGCAAAGTATAAAAAATGACAAGCGAGTTTTAAAGCGTTAAATTATTTATATTCTTTCTTGCTTATAACATCACTTAAAGAAAATGCAGCTATGAATAAAACATTTACAGAAAACCAATTTTCTCACATCTTCTCAACTTTTATATCTGAGAATGGTAAAAAAAAATTCCAAGCATTTCATTGTCATCTATCTTAACATGCTCTGCTGAGGAATGGATATTCGCATTTCAATCTGTTTAATATAATTACTCAAAATGATTATGTAACGAAATAAACATGTTCATCGGTAGTTGTCAAGATAATCTTGCCACCACTTATGTAACAGCACTCATCTCTAAGAAACTTGATGAGATTATCCCTTTTCCCCGGCGAAGCCACCTTTCTGAAATCTCTCATTTGCATCAAAAAATCTAACATCAACTTGCCATCTTCTGAGTTTTCATCAAAACAGTCAGTAATGTCCATTTCCGCATTGCGATATAAGCCTTCTAGTTTGATGTTTGGGAACACTTCACGTAACATTTTTTTCACCGTTTCTGGGCCATATCGAAACAATCTATGTGAGCTGTCATAGTAAAACGTGCTCCAATATTCCATCAGTTTCCCCCAACCTCCTGCAATTAAGGGTTGAAAAAAGAAAGGTTAATTTTTCCTGAAACTATTGTCATTTTATTAATTAGGTAATTTGCTCAATAATCAGTTTTAGCATGTTCCTTGTGTAATGTTATGCTCACAGTTAGACTATAGTCTTACTATTTTATAATATTTGCATATTAATTCTTGGTTTTGCATACTAATTAAATATTTCAAGCTTGTTTAATCTTTATGATAACAATTTGCTCAAATGGATTTAAAGTTGGCATGTTTGAATGTCTATAACTAATTTGTAATTAACAAGTACATTTTAATTAGCTAATTTGCATAATAAGTAACTTTTAGCTTTAACAGTTTGCCCAGTAAATGGATTGAAACTCAGAACATGCACACAGCTTGTGTGGTTCACGAATCAATCAGTATATTTTAATTAGCTAATTTGTATAATTAATTGATTTCACAAGTTTTTCAACTTGAACATGTTTGATGTGTGTAGACAGATGTCTAAAAAGAATGTATATCAGTCTGTGCAAATTATTATTCTGTAATCTGCGTATTGTGTATTTGATAATTGATAATAGTTGATTCAATCTACTCAGCAGCATGGTCAAGGTCAAGACTTAAATTATTTATGTTGGTTCAGTAAACAGGTAGATCTACAGCAAACTTTCCAGAAGTTTATTGGAATTTGATATTAACACCTTAAAGATGTATTGTATGATGTGTTTCACATCTTCCAGAATTAATGTAATGTATCTGTATATATATTATTGCAAGAAGACTGAAAAAAAAGAAAACAAATTGAATTTACTTTCAGAAATCTCTATTAATGACCTAATTTATATACAAATCACACTGGCAGGTCCAGAAACTTGGTAACAGCCAATGGGGTGAGCGGTGGCATATAATAGTTTTTATCGTCATTTATTTAGTCCCCGTTCAGTTTTTAGTCACAGTGGTTGTGTCAATTATAAACAATGAAAGAATCAGAAATATTATAACTAAATATTGGGAGAGTATTTAGTATGTCAACCACAAACAGTGTTATTTCTGATGGTAACATGTCCAAGTTTTGTTCTGTCAAAGCATGGTCAAAGGAACCTTCCAGCAATAAAGATCATTCTCATATTGTACAAACATAATTGCATAATCTACATCCAGTTGGTCATTCTGAATCAAATCACATCATCAAAACAAAACATCACGTGGGTTGTTCAAACCACATTAGAATATAATTGGCCTACGTATGTGAAATGCAATTAAATGCCCAAATATTGTGACAATAATTATAATATTACTTGGTAATATTGCTTGAACATATTTGTCAAAGCATGTCCAAGCAGTGGTTAATAAAAGGGTGGTGGTCGTCGGGCAGTGCGTGTTCTTATTTCACGTAAACAATCACAGTCCCTCAGTGGACTGTAAAACAATGTACTGTCATGAATTAGTTTACGCGTATCTGTTGACCGACTTAATTAGCTGATTACGAGTGGGTTGCTGTGTTATGTCTGTCATCGTTTAGGCCTATTTTAAGTTTTGGACGGAACTTGGCTCAGTGATTTGGAACTAATTACGAGATAACCGTAGCTATTCGGACTATTAATTCTGACAGTTGGTATTCGTAGTTATTA
Source organism: Saccoglossus kowalevskii (assembly GCF_978046115.1). NCBI lineage: Eukaryota > Metazoa > Hemichordata > Enteropneusta > Harrimaniidae > Saccoglossus > Saccoglossus kowalevskii. Next base: position 8,163,270 of record NC_140650.1, on the reverse strand, counting down.
ATGTAGTGAACGATTAATCAAAAGATGTGACGTATTCAGTATTTAGTGTGATTGGCTTTATGATTGAAGGTTACGCCTTAGAGTCTTAATACCGTTTTGTAATTGGTTAGAGTTTTGAAAATGAATAAAGTTGTTTTTAGTTGGTCTTGGCGAGTACACCAGGACAAGTGCAGTCCTGGAGAGACTTGGGGCGAGCCTTGACGCAGTCTAAAAGAGTCTTGGGTCAGCCTTGCGATAGTCTTGGGGATTTTTCCCCAGGGCGCTGTGTCTTATAGAGTGCTCCACAGACTGACTAAGACGAGAGTTGAAACGTATTTGGTTGTGTGTGTCTTATTTGACTGTAAAGCTTAAATGACCTTCCCGATCCCGCACCTCAAGGGGACGAGATATAGAGACGGGACGAGATTCCCCCCTGACAAGTGTGGAGAACCCCGTGGAGAAGAATTTCCCCCTGATAGTACTACTAGTATTGTACTCGCGTTGTGTACGTTGCTATAAGTTTCATGTCGAACAGGACGCGATGTGACGATCATCGCCCTTTAAATATATCAGGACCAATTTCTCACCAGAATTAATCTTAAAATACGTCATCCCATTAGTTTCCAACATTTCATCCATCTTTATCAATGTTGCTTTCACATCTCTGAAATGATAGATAACATAGGATGCAAAAATGAGATTGAACTTGTCTTGTATTTGACGCTTGTCCCATACGTCAGAGTATTCTTCCATCGATTCTACTCTGAATTCAATCTCTACGTTTTGCCAATTGTCCGATCTTGAGAGAGCCAATTCTCGGAACTTTTGCAGGTACGCGCTGTCGGGGTCGATGGCACAGTACAACACTTTGCCAGTTGTCATCTTGGCCAGGGTGTCAATGACCGGTTCGTCCACATTACCTTGAAATAAAGCATATTATACAAAGGATTAATAAGATAAGGGCATGCAACTTTCGGAACCATACTTGCATACGATTAAGATCTCACGAGAAGTGAACTCTCGTGTTTGCGTACTTTTGAAAGCGACTCGTTCCGTGTACATCTGAACAATAGCATCACAGAACTCGGTAGGTGCTTGGAAATGTTCGATTTCGTTAACAGATCGAATGAGCGAAACTAAAAAAAAAAACGCAAATACTGCGGAAATAATATACCTGATTAACCGTTGTTGATTTTTGTACAAATTTCCAAGAACACAAAACAATCAACTGACAATAATCGACAAAACAAAAACAAAAAAAGATACTGTGGAACTCATGGCAAATATAAATACAAAATAAATGTTAGTGAATACAATATTTAAAAAAAAAATCTTGCAGTCCCTAATAACCCTTAATATTGCAAAACCGTCAGTTGTGAGCTGAACTTTAAATCTCATATGAATTTCCACATGAAGTTACATAATGTAACTTAATGTAATAAGTTACATTATAAAATAATGAACAAAAATCTTCGTAAATATTACTGACCGCGAAAGACGCCCATCGCGGAAGTGTCTTGTAATGTAATTAAATCAATAAGAATTTTAAATTCGTACTAGTAGACATGGGCAATGTGTAAAATGTAATCAGCTATTTTATCCGTAATTTGTACAAACATCTTATTTTTTGTTAGTTTATAAAGCATTGTCCACATTAAATGTCATAATTCGTACGCAATTTTCAATTTTGATTCCTAAATACAAATTATCAAATATATTATAAACGTGTAAAATGTAGAAATTTCCTTTATCTGTAAAGTGTAAAAAAATATTTTTTACTGTGAATGTAACTTTCATTTTATTTTTGTAAAAACGTAAAATGCCTTTTTTTTCCTGCAACCTGTACCAGCTACCCCCCTTGCCCTCCCAGCATGATAAGTACTACAACTTGAAACAGTCTGAGATCATGATGAACACCGTGACGAACCAGTTCATCCATGGACTCACTAATTTACATTAGAAATTCTTGAAATGTATTTTGTGATCATATCTCATTTCGCGCGACTTCTTTAAATCGTATGTGATCTTTCCATTGATAATCAATTATAGCTTGACCCGAACTGAGCTGACCCCTTGTTTCCACGAAAGCCGATTACGTTCCAGGTAAGGCACATGCATAGCGCCATCTACGTTAACGGTGAGATATTGGCATCCATTTCCTTGACCCCATTATGATGTACTAGTAACCCCGCCTGATAATGACCTCCTTAGTCGATATTTTTAGTTCATTTATAACTAACAACTTGTATTTCTCATCTCTAAAGGAATCTAAAATGACTTTAAATCACATCGGGTACTTGTTAATCTATCAGAATGCTCCATGGCACAAGCATAGACTAAATTTTTGCTATTATAGCAGGAGTCATAGTCATGGCGGTGTTGAGTGGGCAGCCGACGGCCAAATATAAACAACGCCCATTCTGACAACATGGTCGGTCGATTTTAAATTATTTTTTAACAATTAAATCAAGTGGAGATCTCACCATTACCAGATCCAATTGAAAGAACTCTTATATCTCGATGTCGGTCAACATTCAAGAATCTGTTTAAAATTGCCTCAATATCTTGTGCCCATTCTGCACCGGAAATCGCGTTGAACCCATGGCGTTTGATTGCATCATATGCTGGGAAGAATTCTGGATAATTCACCAATGACGTAATTCCCTCCCTCGTATCGCCAGCGGTCCAGACTTCTTGCATATTGGTTCTCATCCACCCCCGGGTATCCACGCCAGAGCAACTAGTAAATAACTGTCAGTAAACCAACTACATTGCATGTGATTACCCAGAATCCTACCCAGTTTGTGGAATACGTGGATATGTTTCGTGCACTCTGAAAACGAATTTCTGAATCATATTTCGATGTTTTACTAGACTATAAACCATCTATTATAGCATGAGACATGAGAATGTAAGATAAGGGCGCTCGGACAGTTACTTCGGCCTGGGGGGGGGGATCACCATGATTTCTAGAATTCACACACACGCTTATGTATATATATATATTTTTAATTTATTTCAGAACAAAAAATAAAAAGTTAATCCTACAAATGTGTTCTCAATAATAACTATTACCTATTGCCTATAATTTTTAGGCTAAATATTTTGGGGGTGAAGTTGTCAAATAACTAACAGATTATGCAACGCGGCTTGAACCCCAATTATACTGTCAAGTTTTAAACACATTCCAAGTCTATGTGCTGCTGATATCAGAGCGTTTTATTTAAAGTCTGAAGTCACCATTGTATAAGATATTTACTGGATTTATCCAATTATAACAGGAGACGGAAAGACAACACAGCAATTAGTACAAAGAGCTGTGACAGATTTTATTCAGCAAATCAAAAAAGTTAAATTTGTGAACATCAACATCTTGAAAGTGAGAAACTTGACTCTATAAATGAGACATTGTTGTCAATGAGATAGGGAATACTGATATTTCTGATTCTGAGACTGAAAATATTGAAGATAACAGTAATACATTTATTACTAGATCAGGAAGTAAGGCAGGTACGTGGCGACATGCTATGGACCGTGCAAGCAGGTATGGGGAGATTGACAGTGAGAGTAATAGTGGCTCAGAGGCTGATTCAAGCAACCAAGGATTCAGAAGCTAAAAGTGATGAAGAGAGTCATATTGGAGTACTTATCACATAACTAGGTCTGGGGGAAGGGCAGGAACATGGAAATATTCTTTTTTAGATTATCTTACAAAATATGGTAAGGTCTAAAAATTATGTAAACATTACGTCAAACCATAATATTTTCACTGCACATATGTTTAACGTTTCTTTGTTTGTTTTTTTTTTCAGGGGGGTCAGCATGTTTTAAAATATAATGATGGGGTGAGTCAACTGAGATTTACAGCTGGCAAAATGGAATCTGCCCCCACGGCCGAAGTAACTGACTATGTATTCATCTTGATCATCTTACCATTGAATTCTACTTTGGCCGAAACGTCCGTCCACCGTGTACGTACCCTGGGGACGAATAGCACATCAACGTAATAATAAAAAATTATTTGCGTGTGACTCCATGACATGATACATGAATAGTAACCGTAATTGTTCAAAACATCCAGACGTTATGAACAGTGACGTAGCGAGGGAGGGGGACATAGGCGTTCATTAATAGCATATAATTGACCCGTGATTATTTCATTCACGACTTTCTGTATTGATAGAGTAAAAACTAGTAAAATTAAACTACATGTAATTTACGAGTAATAACTGATATTTTGAAAATACAATGTTTACAATTTTACTGTAAATTTATTCTTGATTAAGATTATTTAAATTTATCACATATTCCTGTGATATGCTTTGTCTTCTAGTAGCTACGAATAAACAGTCTAAAATGTATTTGATTTGCAGTGTCGCGATATTGGAAAGGAAGCGCTGTCTCAACACCGGTGTTGTACGGGTTGGACCATTTGATTTTTGAGGGGGGTCATAATAAAAAAAAATTGCGAAGTGAAGAGTTTTTCAAAAATAAAATTGTTGCTTCACCAGTGTAAACAAAATATTTGTCACTATATGACTTAAGGAAAAAATGTTTCCATCAGCTGTTGTCGTGTCATCTCTGAACACAGTAGATTCACTTGAATTACTGCGTCATAAGAATATGCAAATTTTTCCTGCCAAGATAAGGGGGCACAGAGTACAAAAAGAAACTAGGTCATATATAAATGGATGTCAATGTTTCTCAATCTGGTCTGTGGATTAATTAATAGCAGAGGGAAAATTAATATCTGCATTTCAATATTAATTTCAAAAACAATTTCACTCTGGTTGCATTTAGATTGTATACCATATATGCTCTATTAGAAGAGCATCTCCAATAGAAGCACATGTACAGCAACAATTGCATTGATTGTATGCTGATTTATTAAAATATGATGTATTTTGACCATAGAAACACCTCTGTTATTTACATAAGAGCATGCGCTACTAATAGAGCAAATACGGTATTGCATGCAACAAATCTTACAATTTAGCTGTTTTAGTTTAAATACATTTTACAGACTAAAACAGAAATATTGTTAGAAAAGTTGCTTGCAATATTGCTGACTGCTGTAAAATACTTTATTTTCTCTGGAAATAATTTTTGCTGAAAACAGCTTTCTGGCATAGTGTCGATCTGATTTTCACTATGTTGTATTAAGACTCAATGCAACGTATAGAAAAAGCTGCATTTTCACATTTTATTTTGCAGAAAATAAAATGCCAGTGCAAGTAAAGCATTCCACGGTATGTTATGTAACCACAACAATAGACAAGATACATTCATGATTGTATGGAACCATGTTTTATTAAACAAGTAATAAATAAAATAAACAAATCATGCATGGCACAGTCTCCGTTAGTTATTGAATTTATGATATATAGTTTTGTTTATAGTAATATAGCTGGAATATAACCATGTCAGGAATATGATTATGATGATTGTTTAACATTAAAATGATTGACATATGTATCTGATCGTCAAACAAGTACTTGTCCACATTGAGAAATATTGCTCTGGAACAGCATTAATTAAAAACAAGATCAGCCATTTTGAATACATGTATTTATCTATAACATGATGTATGATGAATATATAAAATTTGAACATAATCAGTCAAAGCATGTCAGAGATATGGCTCTAGAAGCCCATTCATTAAAACAAAATGGCCGCTATTTTGAATCCGATCTGAAAAATAAAATGACGTGCATCACGAACTCGTAATGTCTAATGTATGTTATAAGTTTTAACGAAATCCATCCACAAATGCTTGATATTTGATGATTTTTTTTAGCACGAAAATGGTCATTTTTAATAGGATCGTCAAACTAATATATCTGAATATCTATGACATGATGTATAATGAATATTTAAAATTTGAATATAATCAGTCAAAGCAAGTCAGGGATATTGCACTAGAATCACACTAATTAAAACAACATGGCCACCAGTCAGCCATTTTGATTCTCAAGGTCCTATAATGTTTAATTTATATACCAAGTTTGAACAAAATCTATCTGTAAACAGCTGAGAAATGGATAATTTTGATGATTTTTCAGTACAAAAATGGCTGCCATTCGGCCATCTTGAACCGGATCGTGAAACAAATTGATGTGCATAGGTATAATGTCATGTATGATGTATGTGTGAAGTTTGATTGTGATTGGTCCAGGCATTTCTAAGATACAGGTCCGGACGCACGGAGGTTACAATATAAGTCCTCGTTTTTGGACTGCGTCCGAACAGGGACTAATAAAATGTAATAAAATAAACATTAAAATAAATGAGAAACATTCATTCTCACCACCCACCTCATTTTCACAAACCATTCCACTCTCACCACCCACCTCACCCACACCTACCATCTCATTCTCACCACCCTCCTCACTTTCACCAACCATCCCACTATCACCACCCACCTCAGCATTCAGATATGGAAGGAGAGGATAGATGTTGTATGATGGACTGAGGGACCAACCCTTATCAAAGTACCAATCCATACCTGGCAGTAAAATATCAAGTCTTTGATACCTCCGTTGAAAATGATGAAAAAAAATGTTGGATATGGTGGCTTCCTAAAAAAAAATTGCAAGCAAACCTACTGATGAAAAAAAATTCCAAACACATACAAAAAAATTGCCTTTCACTGAGCTGACCCCCCTCAAAAATCAAATGGTCCAACCCTAAGAACGCCGACCTGCGGCGTCAATGGGAACAGCCACAACACATACATCGTCCTGCGCATGTGCGATCAGACTTAGTAAGCTGTGCATGTTTTAATTTCGTTTTATTATCCACCCTGTGTGGGACAGTTTCACGGAGTTTTCGGCGATATCAGTGTAAATTTTTACTGAAAAGGGTAGGTATGAATACATGAGGTTATCTTTGGTAAGACAATTTGCATGGACATACGTATTATGGCCTTAACCGTACGTTTAGACGTACTGCCGTGGTGAGGGACATTGGATTAATCAATGACCTAGCCGTAAAGCCAACCCTGTGAATGTAAGGTTGATCGTTTTCACTGGGACCTTGTCGGCACTGTATCGGCGTACCGTCAAGTACTAATGTAAGAGTCAGGTACACAAGACTTCGAATGCTCTACCCAAGGAACCACGACGACGTTGTATTTATTTGGCGATCGGTGTTTATGCTCGGCTGTGGGCAGTGGGCGACCCACTCAAACGATCACTCTTAGCCGACGAGTGAATGTAAATATTGCACTTTCTTTCAACGTTTAGATCTAGTAACAAGCATTTCCCATAGATTCAGCGTAGCTGCCTTGACAGTTTATCGATTTATTAAAAATAGAACTTACATAAACATTGAAGGTTGAAGCGCGTGCAGACGTCGTTATTAATTAATTCACGCGTGAGTTCAATTTGCATACATTTCGAATTTTGGCATTACATTTAGAGATTCGTATTGCCTGCTGTAGTGTTCCACGAACACATTAATTCGTGCCTCGAAATACGAAGTTTATTCTAATATACGATGTATCAGTGTTGTTTTGCTATTATATTCACTATATCCATACATAATTGGCAATAGAACAAATATGATAGTTCTGTGGTGAACATTTATCACAATTGCTGACGTTCGACCCATAGCTTGTCAGAACATTCAGTCGCATAAAAAAGTGGAAGAAAAAAAACAAACAGTACACCATAAAATAAGATACTGATTAACAAGTCTAATTTATTTATTTTACTAGTATTTAAAATTTCTTTTAACAGCTCTGTTTTTTTAATGACCATTCAAAGACTGATAGTACTATTCTGTTACTTATGATGCCTGCAAAGAATGCGAAAAACGGGAACAGTTACAAATATCGACCAATGCAAGATCCAACTAAAATGCAAGATGGCTTCACAGAATTGCAGGTAATAACAATAGCTCTGTCTGTGTATGAAAATAATACTAGAATGATGTAAATTCATCTATTTCGATTTCGACCTCAAATATTGGATTTAGTTAATTTCTTTTAATGATGACCTACACCATGGAAGTATCACACTACACCATGGGAGTATCACAATACACCATGGGAATACCACAATACACCATGGGAATACCACAATACACCATGGGAATGCCACAATACACCATGGGAATACCACAATATACCATGAGAAAACCACAATACACCATGGGAAAACCACAATACACCATGGAAATACCACAATACACCATGGAAATACCACAAAACACCATGAGAATACCACAATACACCATGGGAAAACCACAATTCACCATGGGAAAACCCCAATACACCATGGGAATACCACAATACACCATGGGAATACCACAATACACCATGAGAATACCACAATACACCATGGGAAAACCACAATACACCATGGGAATACCACAATACTCCATGGGAGTACCACAATACACCATGGGAATACCACAATACACCATGGGAATACCACAATACACCATGAGAATTCCACAATACACCATGGGAAAACCACAATACACCATGGGAATGCCACAATACCTCATGGGAAAACCACAATACAAGTACATGTACCACAAATTGATCATCATTGATTTCCACAACACTTTTCACAATGAAAAAACAAACATATTCATAAAAATGCTGTGTCATTTCACAACTTGACGATAACGTTTTTTGGCATTTCGAAAAGTACTACTCAAAAGAAATATGGATTACTTCTGTATTGCAACACCAGAGTTCATCCTGAGTAAATAACAGAATAGAAAATATGTGAACCATGATCTGTGCGCTCGCCCGCCGTGAAAGCGGGAACCAAACTACCGTATCAATCATGATTATTGTGCAATGAAATACAATTTTTACATGCATATTTTAATAAATGTCATCAACGCTCATTAAAATACCTATACTCGGAGATGCCCTCAACTCATTAAATGTCTAAAAGCAGAGGGGTGGGCTTATACTCAGGGAATTACGTAGGTAAACCTGAATGCTTATTTGTTTGAAGTTGTCAAATTTAAATTTATTATTCTCACCAAACTTACCTTGTGATATTGCAATAGTAATGGTGCCATCTGCATGAGAATTGATATTTTCCATGGAGCCATGTCAATTAGGAGTATTCTTCATTTAGCTTTATCTTGATCGCTTTTCTCACAGTAGTATGTTGCTAAGCATATAAATGTTATGTTGAAATTGACTTTGTCTTGTTTATTCCAGTTTCGTAAGCCTCCAGTTAAAGTTCCATTAAAAGCCATTGGTCTTGCGGTATTTTTATTCGTGGTTGGATCTGCTCTTATTATTGTTGGATCTTTACTTCTCTCGGGTTACATAGATTCAAAGGTAAGACAGAATGTTGTAAATGTAAACATGGTAAGGGTGGTAAACAGGTAAACATTATCCAAGATTCCCAAACTGGAGTATGATGCCTCACTGATGCACTGACATTTTTTGTGATGCAACTTGTTATGCCCATTCACCGGCATGACAATGATGCAACATGTTTCCATTTTCTATTTGAGGATTTGTGATTTGATTACCTAATACAGTCAAATCTGTTTATAGCGACCACCTAAGGGACTTCACTAAAATGGTCTTTATAGACAGGTTGTCTTTATATGGACGTTGGATTATTTTCATGGATCACCAACTCTTACATTGACATTTTTTATGGTACTGTTGGAACAAAAACAATATTTTTGATCAAAATCAATGTTTGAATTGAGGAAATTAAAAATTGTTTCATAAACTGGATGCTCATTATTTTTTTTGTTGATAAATAAAGGCAAATCTGCAAAAATATTGTGGAAAGGTGGTCATATAAGACAGGTGGTTTTTATGCACTGGTTGCTCATATGTCATGCTTTGGGACTGCCTAAAAGTGATCACTATAAGCAGGTGGTTTGACTGTATAATAAAAATTAGTGTAAAAACATAAGAAATCCACTACAGCAAAACACAATTTTTAATTTTTGCCTGAAGACACAAATTGATTTTTGCCATTTTGTCTTAAGATTCTTACAAAATCAGTCCAGTTACAGGGCATACTGGTTGCCAACATGAATTTGTTTAATGTATAATTCTATTGTCAATGAATTATTCCCCTCTTTCCCAATAGTTGTATTAATGTTACACAGTCTTAGCAAAAACAAACATTGTGCCTACTGGTAGGAGCTATGTGTTTATAGTTCTTGGCTAAAAATGTTACGGTAATAATGAATTTTCCTTCTGGAAGTGAGGTTCCCATGTGATTAGCTTTGCTGTCGACTTTGTCGAGCGGAGCTTATCATATGAGTGATTGTCCGGTGTCGTCCGTCGTCGTCGTCCGTGTCAATGTTTTACTTTTTCGACTTCTTCTTGAAAACTACAAGCCTGAATGCTTTGATACTTGGTGTATATGTACCTTGGGTAGACCTCTCTCAGATTTGTTCATTTCGTGATGATATCTTCAATTCTCTAATTTTGGTGAATATTTTTGTAATTTTTGGTAAAAAGTGATATTTTCAAATTCTTGTTGAAAACCGCAAGTCCAATTGCTTTGATATTACATATATAGGTACTACATGTGGACCTCTCTCAGATTTGTTCATTTTGTAATGATATCTTTAATTCTCTAATTTTGGTGAATATTTTTGTCATTTTTGGTAAAAAGTAATATTTTCGACTTCTTGTTAAAAACCGCAAGTGCAATTGCTTTGATACTACATATATAGGTACTACATGTGGACCTCTCTCAGATTTGTTCATTTCATGATGATATCTTCAATTCTCTAATTTTGCTTAATATTTTTGTCATTTTTGGTAAAAAGTGATATTTTCGACTTCTTGTTGAAAACCGCAAGTCCGATTGTTTTTATATTACATATATAGGTACTACATGTGGACCTCTTTCAGATTTGTTAATTCCGTGGTGATATCTTCAATTATCTAATTTTGATGATTATTTTTGTCATTTTTGGTGAAAAGTGATATTTTTGAGTCCCATTGCATTGATACTATGCATATTGTTCATTTTCTAATGATACCGGTATCTTCTGTTCTTTTATTGAAATGTGCATTGCTAACAGCGGAGCTATCTCAGCCGACTGGCTGCTTGTTTTAAATGTTACCGTTGTTGTGTATGTGTAAACATCTCCAAAATGGTTGATTATATGCATATTTGGGGTGTGCGGAGGTCAGTGGGGGGATGGTCAGCAGCACATACTCATATTCAATGTCTTTTGCATTTTTGTTTCAGTACTCTGATCGTACATGGCCGGTGTTAATTCTTGGCGTATTGGTATTCATCCCCGGATTCTACCATGTCAGGATTGCGTACTATGCTTATAAGGGATACCGAGGGTATTCATATGAAGATATTCCAAACTTTGATGATTAAGTGCGACCATTCTACTTGAGTGTGTTCTTGTAAATATCTGCTTATACATATCTACAAAAAAGATTCATTTATTCTGTTAATGCTTTGGCATTCAGGTGCGGCTAATTTTCGTATTATGTGACTCATTGCCGATGTTCGTATATCTATGCGAGTGAAATATACTGCGTCTTTTAAAAATGGCCAATACTAAGAAATTTCTGACAATTGCTTCAATTATTTGGAATGGAGTCTTGATATTTTTCAGAAATGGATGATGAATCTGTTTATTCACGAATTTATAATTCAAAAAACTGCCATGATATGATTGGTCACATGATGAACTTGTCTCTTTCTCTTTCTATCACTAATGTAACTGCAGTAAAACATGAAGTGTTTTCTCTACCTTAACTTATCTTATGAAAAGTGTGCAGTTCATAAAATAACATTAGCAGATATCCAGGGTTAGTGGGGAACCAGATATGTATTTGCATATTACAGAATATGACATGGCGGGAGTGTGTACAAATCTTTTGCTATCCATTGCAGTTGCTGGGTTGGTGTGACTTGTTAGCTTATGTATATATCTGGTAGCATCGCTTATGTGTGGGCTTTGAATATGAACACAACGTTCAGCACTAAAATGAGGTTTGATTGGCAAACCTTATTGACTGGGCTGAACATCACTTACATAAAACGTAAATTGCAATTGACCACACTGTGATGACGCATTGGTTGTGGAATAGTGAAAAAGGGACACTGCGTACACAATATGCAAATAACCTTTAATGAAGTTACGATGTAGACATATCTCATGAATATTATTTGAAAGTGCAATTATTAATAAAAAACATTTATTATGAAACACCAGAATCGTGTATATTCGGTCTTGACCCCCACTCCCCCCACTCACCAAATTTAACAACTGTTTCAGGTCTTTACACTGTAGTCTGGTTGAGCGTAGCAAGCCTAAATATATCCATGCATCAAGTGAGCTCTAACAGGAAGTAAAAATAAATATTTATAGTTTTGTTCTGAATCAATATTGAGCATGTTGTCCATCTTTGAATGAAACAACAAAAGAGAACAATATGAGACTGAACAACCGATGATGTAACAACGTTTTTATTTTACTCATCATACATGTAGTTTATTCAATAATCTGCAAATATTCTTTTTGATTAAATCCCAGATAATTTCTGGTCTTATGATTCAAAATATTTTGACTTCTATGTATGACTTTTTTTACTTATGGTTAACAAAAATTGTAAAGTACAAAGTCTTAAATTAAAAGTGCAATAGTTTAAAAAATTATATTTGTTTTAAAAGTTTATTACTGCCATGAATGTATCATATGTTTATAAGTCTGTATCAGTCTGCCATTTCAAAACCACTTGTTTTCCCTAAAATTCCATTCTCATATGTAAGACTTTCTTGTTCTGGTTTTATGTGAAATAAAAATACAAATACATCATTCCTTGCAAAAAGAGAAATTTCCAACATACAAGTTCCTTACAATAATTTGAATGTACAAGGGCTTTATACAAATTTAAATGGTGGTGTGAAACCTTTAAGCTGTAGTATAGATTACATTCTTCAATAATGCATGTGTTCAGGGGTACATTGTTTATAATTACCATGAAGGTATTTTTTAATTATCCGTATTGTTTATCGATTGAATGGTGAAATGATACTAGTTTATTGAGTCAGGGTGAATGGTTATTTAGTGATGTACTTTAAATGTAATATTAATTTATATTAAATTTCTTTTTACACTTGGATAAATGTTTATGTTGTTTTATTTGTGCATCGCAGGAAGTGTTTTCAGAGATCGTTATTTAGATTATTTTGACAAAAGAACTGTACTTTTTCCACCACTAATATATTCCCTCTTTGCCAACCAAGGTTTGTTTATTTGGCAATGGAGCAGTATATTCGGATGATGCCATATTTCAGGTAAATTTGTTGGAAATTATGTTGTTTAGACGCTGTGAATCTCTGCCCTTCAGACCTCTGTCATGTGACTAGCCATGAAGATCTCTATGGTGCTACACAATTTTGGGGTAACACCACCTTGCATGAGAGAAAAAAAAAGACCATCATGCCACTGAAAATTCAGTACTCTGATATGAAAATACAATTTTTTTAACATGAGCTGAAGCAAGGAACAGAAACCAGGACTGACAGTTTTTAATCATCTTCATTAGACTTGGATGCTGTCTTTTCATGTTTTGTGTTTTTTCAAGGAAAACAATATTTGCATACTCTGCACTTTATTTAGCCATATTTGACTCCTGTGTCAATGGGAGTCCTTGTGGTTGTGTTACTGTGTGTGTCTGTTCCACTGATATCTCAAGAACCAATTATCAGATTTTTATGAAACGTTGTTCATAGATGCTCTCGGATAATGCTCAGACCTGATTAGTTTTTTTGTTGAAAACACCTAATTTGCATATATATTATCAAATTTTAATTATTTTCGCTTGTTCCTCATGTACCATTGAACAGATTTTGATGCAACTTGGTACATAGATGCTCTGGGATAATGCACAGACCTGATTAGTTTTTTGTTGAAATCGTATGCATATTAATTATCTAACTTGCTTATTATTTAGCAAATTTTAAGCATTTTCACTTGTTTCTCAATTACCATTCAACAGATTTTAATTAAACATGGTACACAAATATGATCAAAATAAGACATGTTTCAATGATTTTTCATGCAATAAACATAATTTTTGCTTTATGTGTATTGAAGATGTGCTTCTAATATTAAGAGTACCGGGTAAATACAGTATTCCATATTTGTACTCAAATACCTTCAGCACACAGGAGTTCTTTCTAAGCTTTCTTTCATTATTCATTTATTTTTTATGAATAGCTTGGTCACTGATGTGCCTGTTCAGTTTGTATTGAAAGCTTTCGGTTATTTTGTGACGCATCAAAATAGTCCTATTATTGGTACTGTAAAATCTGTATTAGAAGCTGCGGCTTCTATTAAAATGGTACAATGCAACAGAAGGGATGCGGCTTCTGTTAGAACATCTACACATAATGAATATTTGCTTCTCAGTTATAAAAAAAGAATGGGTGCGACTTCTATTAGGGATGCGGCTTCTAATACAGATTTTACGGTACTTGTTTTTATGTAAAGGCCAGTTACTGGGTGGCTCACACTTTGATATTTTTTTGGGAAAGGACCAATATGTTTTTTTAGTACAGATCTGTGTCACTCTGTGTGAACATGTGGCTTTATTGTTCCTGCTTTTGAATATGTGGATGTGATTCTGATCTATGGTCATTATAGACTCATGTTGTTTCTCACAAGATGCAAATTATATCAGGACTTTCAGTACGATATGTTCAATTTGAGTTTATTAAGTAATTTTGGAATTGATTTTAGGCATAATGATAATGGAGGAGCCACTGTCATTCTGACCTAGGGTTAATTAGAATGACCTGGATTTCAAAGGAGAGACTTATGTTTTGAAATCTGATAGGCCTTTTGCAATGGACAGTGTGGATGGCATTGAACTGCATTTTATAATATTAAAAATTAAAAATAATATTAAAAATTCAATGAAAAACAGTTTATTTGATATTCTTTGCTATCAAGATGTGAACAGAGTTTACATAATTTTACATGTAAAGTATTCAGTCATAATTATTGGAAATATTTAAATGTGTATTGTGAATATTTTCATAAAAAGTAAAACTTCAAACAAAATTTCAAGAAAATAAAATGAAATAAAACATCTGTATATATAGGAATCTCGTAATAAAACTATAAAAAAACAAATGGTTATTAACATACTGCCGTCAGATGGCGTGATACTTGTCGATATTGTATTATGGTACGTCGCATGATATATCTCTACTATCAATGCGAGGTTTTCATTGGTCAGTGTTCATAAATTTGGCATTTATTTTTCATTTTCCTACTATTTTTACTTGTACATACGTACATACTGTATTTTAAAATGAAATCATTTTACTCCATTGTGTTTGTATCATTGCAAAACCTCATTTCCAAAAAAAATGTATCACTAGATATTTCTTATAGTGAAATTTTTTTTCACTATTCTTGCTGGAACTGTGAAAATAACATCCAGTGAAAATACTTTTTTTTACATTCAACTCATCAAAAATCAGTGAAAATAAAATTCATTACATAAAATGTCTTTCCAGCTAAAATAACAATTAATTTAAAGTACATGCAAGGTTAAGTAAGTGATAAATACTATGTAATACAATACTAGTAATAGTTCTAAAGTGTCAAACACGAGGAAACGCTAAACATCCTCCAGCGACAGATTTGGTGACATGACTGCCGATACGTTGATAGATCGATGACTTGGTATCACACGTCCAGTATCCGTGATTTCACTTCCGGACGAACTACCGGAACTGAATTGCGACTGTAAAAGACAGAGTAAAACTACGATTATAATATGAGGGGTGATAAGTTAAACATAGTAAATCTATATCCGTTTTAAAAAATAAGTAAAATATAAGTTAAGATTTGTATCAAAGGCAAAATACACGTACAGTTTGTAATTAAATTTAATTTTACTTCATGTCTTAATTTTGACCATTTACTAGTATTCATTTACATGTGTAGTCGTCGTGCAAAATCAAGTTTTTTTTTTCTTTACCAGCGTCAATTTATTTCATAAACCCCCCCTAGCCAATCCAAAGTTCCCCTTCACTATCTCTGTTGATCAAAAATTGAAAGGTTTCACTCACACTAGAAGCATCTTGGATTTCATCTTGACGATTTAATGTTTGTATTACAATCACTCTATCGTTATCATAATCGGGCAAATTCTCATCGCTGTTTTGTCCTCTTCGTCTTTGTTGCTGGACCGGGATGTCGTGATCTTGGAAGAATTTACTCGTCTTCACTGGCCACGTTCGGTTACAAATATACAAGACTACACCGTAAAGCATGCAGAGAATACCTGTATACACATACATATAAATATACAGACAATAATTTCACTGCTGGTGTTTTGTTAGTGCTATGCATACACACGTGTTCTGGGGCTTGTCTTATGCACAATACTGATTTTGAATTATTCCCAAACTATCGCCTTGAGACAACAGCTCATATTTTCCACCTTACTTGCATCGCACCAATCACGCCGATGAGCCGATGAGTAAACGAACTTTGCCTGGCAAAAATTTATTAATTTATTTATTTATTTAATCTAAGTATCTTCATTTCAACATTGTCACGACTTCGCTTATTGATATAAGTTTGATCTGAACTTGATCATGTTAGAAAACTTCAAGTTGAAAAGATACAATTCTATTTCCACGTCAGAAAGCCTGCATATGATAGATTATCTAATACGTAAAACACCATATTGATATTAAAGATAATCTTTCTCAGATCCAGAGTTTAACTTCTTCCTGGGGCTAAACACCGAAACTGAATCGACCGATACCTGGTGTATGTGCATCTAGAAGACAACATGCACTAGCCGAGTTTTACTCACTAACGGATGTGACTTTGGAAGAACTTTGGTTGAAGTCACCAGGTTCCCGTTTTGAATCGGGCCTGTTTGGCCACGGGATAGCGCTTTTAAATTTTCATGATGACAGAAGGTCACACAGTTCTGTCATGTAGCAAAATGTTACGATAAACATGATAAGTAACACAAACACTTGCAATGCGTGTCATCCAACACAGTGGTATTTTATTAGAAAGTTGTCTTAGTATGATTTCATTTTATTTTATTATGGTGACGTACCTGTTGATAACGTCATCCAATAGCACCAGCCATAGCGGAAATGTAGAACATCGTCTGCGAATGGTATACTCAGTATTGGACCCCATCGTAAGATAGTGAAGAGAATATTGCCCCAAATCAACCAAAATCCGGTCAGTACCATGCAGTACGCAGCGTAGCGTATCATCATAAATAGCAAAATATTTGCAATGACCCAAGTGGGGAATGCCGACCTACACCAACAAACAAAAACAAAGTTAAAACAACGTCAGTCATCTGGTGGCGCTATAGCAGTTTCTGGGGAGAAACGACACTGCATGTCGTATGTTGCTGGATATAATAGTATATTATTGTGAAAATAAGATAAGACGTGGAAATTTATTTCTTAAAGATATGTTTCATTTAAGAGTCGATAACAAGTTAATTTAATTTTTAAATACTCAAAACTTTTAAAATTTACTAACGTCTTACCATAGGAGAATATGCGTATAGAGCCCCGACATTCGATAAGAGCGTCCCCAGCGGATGTTTTCTCCATCTAACGTGAAATATTCTGCGATCCATAAAATAGGATATGGAAGTCCCCTGTATTGTGACTCCCTGAATTCCTGGTTGATTTGTCCAGCTGTTAAAACGAAACAAATACAATGTGAGTGGACCAAATTGACTCAGGCTACTCGGGATCACGTGACAAATCGAGGCCGAATGAAATCGCACCACGCACGGCTACTAACCGTGCATCACGAAACACGTAACCGGGAAAAGGTTTCACTTACGGCACCTGAACATGTCATATCATTGTAAAGTTGTCTACAATACGGTCACAATGCAGTTATGTTGAATCTTTTGGAATTCAAGTTTAGATTTGTTAGTTCTCCGATTTATGTGGTTGGTATTTTGCATAACTACCGCTTGATTTGGAATCATATGGCAGCATTGTCTCAATCGTACATAACTTTGAATATGTTTGAACATGTTTCTCGATGAAAGAAACCTGGTATGACTTGTCGTAAAAAACACATGACTTTAATAAGAGTTGATAACGCAGTCGGAAATTGTAATGCACATGCGCTTCGAATTATATGTACGTATAGAAAAATTTTATTTTGATACCAGCTGAAAAATACTCTAAGTTATCAACTTTCATTGCTCAAGTCAATTTTACGTAACAACATTTACCGAATGGTCCGTAAAAATTCCTTCCTTGTCCCCAAAATGGCGCCCATGAATACCGCTCGTTGTAGTTGATTCGTTCGCCAAGCTGGTGTTCTGGGGTGCCTATAGTTATAAATGAAATAAAGACAAATGCTTAATCTACACTGAAATAACAGGTCACACCAAATCAAATTTTTAATTTTTAACGACTTCACAGGTTCACTTAACTCGATGATTATATTATTTAGTTAACTTACACGAAGCATACAATTAAATCGTTAACCCTTGAATATTTGTGTGACTTTACCTTTCAATGTTATATTTACACTGCGAAGCCCAATTTTGACTCCAATCTCTGCCACGATATCTTCGCTCATAGCCGCTTTGTATTCAACCTTTGTTGTGATATTCGCCACTTCCCACTCTTGTCCAAAATTTACAACTGAGGGAGAAACGAAATTATGAAAACCTTTACCAAAACATGGAACACTGATTCTAAATCACCAGATACCAAAATTATTTTCTTTTAGTTGTTGCCATACAATCGAGTTTGACAACAAGTACGAGCTAATATTAAATCGTTATAGTCACGCCCCCAATTATATAAACAATTATATGACGTAAGGTAGCTTTCTCTGGCGCTTTGATATGATATTCCGTCAATGAGGTGCAATATTTTTGAGAGATTTGATACATTCAAAATTAAAACGACTACACAGACAAACAAAATTATATTTCGAACGTCATAGCTTACACACATCGACGCCATAGAAGTTCTCTGCCACTGGAGGGCGCGACACATATCAACAGTGTTTCATAACACTTACGTAATATAGTAGCACCAATATAAATGGTCAATAACGTCCTCAACGCACCATACACCCTCTAAAGTTAAAGACAAAAATCGATTTATTAATTTGTGGTACACCAGATTCTCAATTTACAGTCGTCATTATGTATGGTAAGAAGAATGTATTGGTTATCTATCTGCAAATATGATTGTTATTACTCTTGTCACTAACCAACCCAAAATAAATGATATAAAACGATAAAATCTCCTTCGGAGAAGTGACTTATGTGACATTACTTCTTAGACTTTTGTATATCGTACTTAGATATGTTAGTGAATAGTGAATGGTGCCACTAGGCGAGCATCGGTGACGTAGACGCATCCATGGCAACGACCAGAAGCACGCTGTTTGAAGTGAAAGTTATGATCTATTTGCGTGATTGGAGTCATTTATTTTATTAACACTTGTGTGTAGTTATTCGGCAACCCGTAAAATGTTTCATGGTAAAATGTTTCATGCTGACGTCAACATTTCCTGCTACAACTGGTCAACCGTAGCGGTGTGGTTACCAGGATCGTAATAGATATTTTTAATACTGATAGTACGATCATGATGTAGACATAATGAATGTGGCACGCTTCTTCTGCGCTCTCCCACTCCGCTCTTGTCGTGTTAATTCATTCTTAGTGACTATCACTATGCAGATCAATTCCGACACTCACAACTCGAGCCACAATGAAATGAAACGCGCGATGAACGAATTCAGTAGTGGAAATGCATTGAACAACGTTATTTGATACGATCTTGTCCCGACATGGCAGTCATTGTCATACCCGACCCACTTTTACGTATAATTTACATGTAAATCGCGAATGCTATAATTATGTGTGTATGAATTCGGTGGAAGGAGAGGGTAACACGTCAATTATTTGAACAACGTACTCTGTGTCCGTACCCTAAATGAAATATCACCACATGCAGTGAAAGGTAACGCGTCATGTTTTAGACGCGGTGTCAATCGGTAGTTTCCAAATACTAGAAAATTTGGATTGATTCTTGAACACAAAGGAAGATACAAAAACAGTACAATTCAAAAAGATTCTTTTTTTACGAGATGTAATATTCCTACCTTTGTACCTCGTATGCCAGGCAGGACCACCAAGTAAGCGAATACAATCACACACGTGCAGGTTATCAGTCCAACTTCTAGCTTGTCCACTGTGACCGGCGTGTGGTTTTCAACGTAAAGAGTCGGTCCATCACCCTGGCGGAATGCGTTGAATTTATCCATCGACAAATTGTATGTACTGAAAAAAAAATAGTATTCAGCAATCACTAAGCGGTTTAAATTAAATATTATACTTATTCGTATTAGTAATGTGTGTGACGATGTATGTATGAAAATGAGAAGTGGTCGACGATTTATTTTTTCCGGAATTTCAAAATATTATGCACTTCGTAAAATGAAAAAAAACACGTTTATGCAGTTTGAAGGAAAACTAATTAAAAACTTAAATTTGGGGTACATAATTAAAATAGTTAATGAAAGAGAAACGCATACATATTACTTACCGGTGAGCTGTCGGGTGAAGGTGTCGGTATGGGGGAGTTACGAGTACAAAATAAAGTAATACGCAAGTTAAGAGCAGGTGAAAACTTTTCCATGATGTAATCTATACAATTAATCAAGAATGCACAACTTTAGATCGATCGAGCCAATTAGCAAATGGAACCTAGGTCACGTGAGGGTGCATTTTTTCCTTGTTCACAGCGTGGGGTTAGTTTTCACAGTAACAGTAAATGAGGTCATATTGGTGGCGTAACGTGCACAGTATTTTGTTCCATTTTGTTCTTAGAACTGCTGCAGTAAAAAAGTATCAGGGACTGGCCCGATATCTAACCTAAAGCTACCCGCAACAGATGTTTGTTCTCCTGTAAACAATAATAGTAATCATTCACCTTCTTGTGGCGCGAGTTACGTAGGTGACTGTAATCTCACTTTGATTCTCCTAAAACTCACAAATTAAATCA
Source organism: Saccoglossus kowalevskii (assembly GCF_978046115.1). Lineage (NCBI taxonomy): Eukaryota > Metazoa > Hemichordata > Enteropneusta > Harrimaniidae > Saccoglossus > Saccoglossus kowalevskii. The sequence goes on along the minus strand of NC_140650.1, from coordinate 8,142,258 downwards.
CTTAGTTTGTTTTTCGATTCTCTATATTATAATTTTTGTCAAATTTCTTACAAATCGTGTGGCAATAAGTCAATAATTTGTTGTGAATTTTACATTTATATTGGTTACGATTATTTCGTATTTTTAACAAACTAACATCCAATTTACGATCAATGTCGACAAATAATGCTTCGGGTATTTATAACGGGTTTCCTTTGGGCCACAAGCACGGGCAGACGAATTCATGCTATTTATATACTCGTAATTGGAACCCACCCCACTCTCTCTGTCTGTCTCTCCTGAATGTCCTGTTGGCAAATATGGTTCAGTCGATTTCTTATCATAATATGTTTGATACCAGTAACAAGTGTATTAGGCGCGTCTGGGTAAAGAGTGTTGATGTTGTAAAAGTCATAGGAATAATATATATATATATATATATGAATAAAAATGAATATTATAAGGAGGAAATCGTGAGTTTAAACGAACCCTCCATTGTGCGCATCTACAGTAAATTCTAGTTTGGTTCGTCACGTACTAGATCTGGAAAAATACGACAGAAATGTAATTCGTCCTCGACTATGTTTGCTAAACAGAATATACACAGTCTCATAGTCATGGATTAAAGGGAGGTGGTCGTCGCGCAGCGCGTGTTCGAATTTTATGTAAAAAAACAATGTATTTTACTTGCGTGCGTCGCCATATTGAACACGAGGACGCGGCGCGGTGAACACCGCCCTTTAAAGTTTAATTTTAAAAAGGTAGAAGCCTACTCATAAATTCAAATATCCAAGTTCATTTTGCAATAAATTGTACCCTGGCACGGGCAATATAAGGATATTGACTTTAAAACAGTTGGGGTCACCAGCCTAAATTTCGAGAAAATTATGGTTGTATTTTAGTGAATAGTTGTCATTTTGTCAGTATTATAACGCTTTATATCTAAAATTGTAGCCTGGTGACATAGGCTGAAAAAAATATTAACAATTATTGCAATTGTTCGTTAACATTGTGCTTTATGGAATTGTTCTATAAAATAGCGATTAAAAAAAAATATTAGAACCAGTTTCTCAAAATACGTCACTGTAACACACAGAAGAACGTTATTTCAGGGTGCCATGGGGCAATAGCTCCATGATTTTATTTGATAAGCCAATAGATATTGTCATGCGATTTATAACCAATTTTCTCACAGAATATGCGTCTACTTAACACAGGAATGAAGTCGGCAATGTTTATACAACCACCTGAAATAGTTTGACTGGTTGAAGTGATTTCTGATCTTTATGTTAAATAACACAGTGCCAATCTTATGAATTGACTGAATTATTTTTAGATTCGATTGTCACGACATGAGTTCATTGTCCGGATGATTGCGTCACCATTACTTATAGCAAAGTCATTCATATACTTTAGTTTTATGAGCACACAATCGTTTCTAAATCTGACAATTGCGACAATAAAAAGAATGCAGTGGGCGGAATGTCACGTAAACGTGTATGGATTGCTTATCGTTCCACACCAGGAAATATCAATAATGAATGCCAGTCTTAAATAATGAGCTATTTTTATTCATCTATATATAAACAAGTAACAACAAGTAACTTGGCGACGTAACTTAATAGTTTTTATTCTCCACTTTCGATTATTAATTTTAAATAAAAAAACTCTATTCGAATACGGATATGTTATCTCTCTGCTTACTCAGACCATGGAAGGTACTAACGTTAGTACCTTCCATGCTCAGACACATGTCTCCTGTCAGTTACATACTCTTTGATAGTTACAATAATCTGAGTGGTAATTTGATTCCAGTAGACAGGTTTCTTAAACTTGTCGGATACACGTTGCCCAGTTGGTGAATGTACATTTAGTACGAAGTTTGTTGGATTATTAAAGGGACACGATCGTCGTTCGGCGCTACGCATGCACTACACGAAGTACGGGCTAAGTCCCATATGTTTGCATATCGGATAGATCTAATTGCTTTAACACAAGGGAGGAAACGCCCAAACTAGTTATGAATATACAGAAATCTTCAGTCATTTAACTAGGATTACTCAGTACAATAGTAAGGCAGGTATACATGTTTGTTCTATGGCTATAAAACAACACCGAAGCAAATTCAGAAAGTGCAGATTGCAGAATAACAGGAAACAGCACAAAGTCTTATTGTCAGTTCATTTTTTTTTCTCGATAAAAATAATAGATATGTTCACGTTAATTGTCATGCCAGAAATGAAATACTGAAATGAATAGTTGTCAATATAATAAACGTAGAATACTATGTCGTTTTGATCGCTTAGCCCGAGCTAAGCGCCCATGCACACTTTAGTTAGTTCGTCTGACCTCTTAGCCCGTACTAAGGAGCTGTGTGTGAACGCTACTACTAGCGTTTGGGGTGCTTAGTCCGATAGCGTTTGCACACAATTCATTAGCCCGTGCTAAGGATCTGGACCGGGTCTTAAAAACTGGCCAGATTTAATCTGTACTCAGCGTTTAGCGTTCACTCACGTTTTCTTAGCACGGGCTACGGTATTTGACCTCTTAGCCCGTGCTAAGGAACTGTGAGTGAACGCTTATTTCAGTTTTCTCAGTATTTGTATAACTACGATTTCCATAGTCCTCAGACTAATCTGAGATAATATATACTATACTATGCTATGCGCTCGTGATTAATATGCCGTAGCCATCACGTGACCATTACTTAACCGATTTGTATCATGACTGTCGCGAATTGGAAAATACTCATTCAAGTTGTCGCTGTAATTACGTTTTGTCTAATTTGTAGGAAATGTTTAGTCAAATTGCCGATACTTGGACAGTCATATATTACGTCATATCCTGGTTACGGCATATAACCATGGAGATTCTGGAATATCGTTCGCTAAATCAGTCATGGCACAAATAGTTTTAATGCAGTGTCGCGTGTTATAAGGAGTTTACAGAACATACCACATATGCGATTACATAATAGTTCACAATAGTCTGTAATTGTAGGGGAAAAGCAAATATTACATTGTAATAACTTTAGCCGAATTGATTGAATCGTCACATTATAATAATTATAATCAGAATGTGTGTCAGCAATTAATGAAGTATCCAAGGTAAAACACACGATAAAACAAGATGTTATTTTACTTAAAATTACTAATTATTATTGTATCTGGAGGAGAAAACAAATTCAAATCTTAGGTGCAAATGGCCGTCGAGATCTCGTGGAGAGCGAGAGAAAGTCACGATACTTGTACAGAATGGAGCACTATTTGAGCGGCCATTTTATTTACTATTTTAGTATTCTATCTCATCTCTAAATTGTAGAAACGATTAAATTCACAAAAATGTACGTCATGTATAGAATAAATTGTAGACAAATTTAACGACGCTGGGACAGCCAGGTTGAAGAGATCTGTACCAATCACACGAAAAGAGTATTATTTATTATATACACGGAAATAAAAACCATTTGTTACAGAATTGAAGTGGCATTTACCACTACATTGTCTCTAAAGTTTAGACACTCCTATATGTACACAAATATGACGTCATAATTCATGTTAGAGAAAGGTGCAGACAGATTTAACGACGATAAACAGCCAGGGTAATGATACCTGTAGCTCGTACATCAACGGTTTATTGTTTTCAGTGTACACGGAAATAAAACCCATTTGTAACGTTATGGATTGTCCGAATCGGTGAGCCGTGATAAGAAACACGATCCGGGACCGCCAAGTAGTGTAGCAGGTGCATGCATGTTAACACGAAAAACACAAGTCAGTTCTTTAGTGGAATGTATTTCTATAGTAACGAAGCTATGCAACACGTATCGCGACGAATATGTAAATATGGGGCTATAAATCCATCCCGACTATGTCGACAGATTTCACTTGATGATTTGTATTTAAAATAAATTATATAATTATCGCGCTATATTGTCAACTCCAGGCCCATGTGACTGCGTCTTGAAATTGAGTTAAAACTTTAAAACTCTCAACTTTAAAACTTTCAAAATGAAAGATAAAAAAAAAAAAATTCCAGGCTGAAAACCTCTTTTTAGCATTGGTCCCCAAAAATTGTTTTGTGTTGGGTATTAATATAATTGCAACCGTGACAGTGTTTAATGTACTGGATACTATGGTATTTATTTACTTTCGGATAGTTTTAGTTTTAACTCTCCAAGGTTGAAATATTATCGAATGGTATATTGCCAGCCTTTTTCATTGCTTTTCATCTAGAAAGTTGTCACATGGAAGTTTTATGAATATTGCTTTCAATGTCTCTCATTTTAAAAAATAGGTATAGCTAGCCTTGATATCTTAACGTTTTATCACTGTTGTCCACAAGTTCATGTGTGAAGTTTTAATAAAAGTTGCGACTTACATTCTCGCTCGACCGAGATACGCGTTAGACAGTCTGGTTGAATGTTTATTTGAATGTTTAATGTTTACCCGTAAAGCTATGAATGATTAAGATATATTGTAGAAATCAGTTAAAATTTGGTAATTTGGTTCAAGAATACTAAGCGCAAATATTTTAGTAGCGTTTTATTAGAAAATGATAATAATACAGGTGCCGCTTGGAAAATCTACAATAACATGACCAATTCCAAAGACTCAAAAGATCCTCCAATTTATACAAAAAGCGTTTCTGCTTGTTAATCATGCGTTTTGTTACGTTGTGTTTGTATGTTGTATGAGTATTCACCATTGATGGGTCTAATTTATATCTTTTTAAAAGAGAAAAAAAGCTGTGAGTCGTTTTGTTGCTACGCAACATTTCAGTGGGCATTCGTCAATAACATTTCAGTGGGCGTTCCACAAGCTCATTTCACTTTTTCAGACCCTTCTTTTGCGGCCAAGAATTGTAATTTCTAGTCCAAAGTTAATTCATACAAAGCTACCATTGTACGAAGTACGAGGAAATGAAATATCAGATTACATTTTACGCCTTGTCACATGCGTACGGAGTCATTACGTCTGATTAATTAATGAAATTACAGAATCACGCAAATACTTATTACGGAGTACACTCATACCCCTTGCCCCCTTTCTCTTGGCTGTGGATGTAGAGTGTAGAAATGGTAGTGTCTATGAATTTATCAGCCCCGCAGTATATGTGGCCCTGGCTATATGGGTCTATACAAGAGTTGAAGAATGCTACCGTCTTGCATCACTTCATTTCAATACAAGTAAATCTATACCAGGAAGTTAAAATCTAGTGATCCTGGTATACGGTTGTTTAAACATGAATATAAGCCAAAACGTCCTACTCAGTAGCTCGTAAAAGGAAAACTACCCAATGAGTTGACGTAGACATGGGCGTGGACGTCCCACACCTGTATTTTTCCAGACTTAGTTTTATTTATGTTTTTCGCATTGCGGCATTTTTTTTTACCAAAACTTCGTCAATACAACCCAACAACCCGTAGCTGAGTAAACAGCTGAACAATTTTGGCGACCGCAATCCAATAACTCTGTCTCCGATTGTTTTTATTTCAAACACAATAAAATCAGCAAATTTTACATGGCGAACTTCTAACGTGTAATATTAAAACTAATATAGTAACAATACGCGCGAGATTTTTCATGACATTTAGGGATCGTGGTTATAGCGGTAGTAATATGATAGTAAATATTTGTAATTTTAAGTTGGGTACTCATGGTTGTCTTGAATTATCGGGAAATTTTTCAAGAAATAAAGTTTTAAGATTGCTCCAAAAAGGCCCATATTTTCATTTTTCTTCTAACAAATATTGTCTATAGGCTAAAAAAGTTCAAAGGTCGATGAAATGTGTCCAAATCCACACTTATGTAACAGTTTTGAAAGAAAATATGTGATATTGTTTTTGCTAGTCGAATGCCCGCGAACTACTTTAATTGTGAATTCAGCTTTCTGTCACCAAAGCCCTAATATACAGGGTATAACATGCATTTTTTTCTGAAGCAAATATATCACTAAGAACATATTGGAATGACACGTGACATACGCCGCTGTAACACACCCTGTCTTTCAATGAAAGATGCAAGTAGTGGTTGCTACGTATTGAATGTTGCTATGATGTATATAAGAGACGTATATACGCTGTCACCAGACTGGAACAACCCGCTCTGATATCAATAACTACTCGATTCTGACTAATCGTAGAGCTAAAATAACTCCATGATGGACTAATCATTCAAATACTAGTATGACGGAATGGAAAGGGTGTTTTCAGGGGCTTTCCCAAAGTTTGTGCACAACTATTCGCGGTACTTGTTTGTACACCACTTGTACGAGCAGAAATTAGAAAGCAGAAAAAAAAAAAAAAGCAGGAACAGGATCAAATGCTTTCTATCTCGCTATTGTTGAAAGGTTCATGTCGACATTTTGAAATTCTTTTCGTACATAACCCATGCTCTAAGTATGCATTGCCAGTGGTTCACAGTAGACTTACTTACGAATAAAAGCCTCTCTTGTCTGCAAAACTAATATGTTCTTCATAAAACATTGAATCAAGCTCTATTCGCAGGAAAATAGTACGAAGTAATTATAAGCGGCGTTCACATACAATAAAAAAACAGATTCCATGTACTATTACATTAATGAGCATACTTAAAAAGCCGAAGAAAATTGACACCATTCACTCACTTTTCGTTAAAACAAATATCGACCAATTTCCCAATATCCCATTAATATATTATTAAATATCCAATATTTTGAAAAAAACAAAACGTCGATTTTGAGCTCCCGTTTTCCAAAGACTAGTGACACCAGACAAAAGTGTATTTATCTCACCATGGTTACACGTTGGGTCACTTGACTGTAACTTGTTTTATATCCGGGTACTTATCACCGTCGACGTCGACGTCTCAGTAGTATTGTGAACTGTATATCAGGAGCAGTTACAGCGAGCCCTTGTCACACTTCTTAGGTGCCGCTGAATTGAAACTATGGCTGGTACTCGCAGAACATTAGCGCTAGTCACATTAATATGTGGTATTGTATCTTTCACAGGTAAGTTAATTTTTATTTTTACTTTAAATAATTCCAGGCCTCCAAAATTTGTCAAGTTAGTTGCTGATCAAGGTTTGGAGAAAGTGTAGCGATTCATTCACAATATTACCTAAATTGTAATCATACCCTAGTCTCGCCAAATCGATGATGTGTCAGGTTTTATATTCAATGTAGGTCTGTAAAACACATCTTGAATTTCCAATGATATATAGAAGATAATACTTGGTAATCGTAGTCATAAATAACTATTAAAAATAGCTAGACATTTCGAGCAATGGCTATCGATAAAGAGCCATTGCTCGAAACGTCTAGCTATTTTTAATAGTTATTTAGGACTACGATTACCAAGTATTATCTTCTATATATTATAATTATCAGTCCAAGCAGCGTTTATTAATTTATAAACTACTATTTTGAATTTCCAAGGTATACGTACTTTGTTCCAGCTTACTGCCTCCACCGTGATATATATGTCTGAATCGATAGGAAACCATGCGAGTGGACGATGATAGAACCACATTTCAACATTAATCCGAAAATGCAATAACCTAAAACTCACTCATTGCCGTGTTGCTTCATTAACTATTTCACCACCAGACTTTCTCGCATGAATTTTTATGCATTTTTTTCTTATAATTTTCAATACTTCTAGAATTTTTGTCCAAATCTTCTGGACTATTTTGTGAATTTGTGGTGAAAAGAGGAAACTGTTGGTGGTAGGGTTAAGTACGACAGTTAACTGTCTTGGGTCGAGGTTCGAGTAAACGTCCGAGTCGTACTTCAACTACTGCAAAATAATTTTACCCGGAATTACTTATTAATGAAAAGGATTTTTCGGTGTTTAGTATGAAATTCATTTTCACCGACTTTTAGTGAGTTGTATCATGGATCTCTTTCTAAGGTATATGATTGAATGTAAAAGGTCTATATTATGGTAAAATATAGGAAAAAGTGTAAACTTGCTGCATTTTCTTTTCACTGAAAACCGTTTCAGCGACAACAAACAACAAACTAAGACAGTACCAGTTACTACAAATCACTTTCACGAAATACAATTCGTATTAGAATCACCAGCAAAAAAGCTAGATAAATCTTACAGGGGCCTCATTGGAGATTGTGGCGTGGATATGAAAAGGAGGAATGGTGGTGTCACGGTCGCAAAAAGGACGTAAAGGTGGGGTCATATGGAGGTCGTACAGAGAGTCATTCTTACTTTTTTGGTGATAACAACGTTTAAAAGTGACAAGTGGGAGTACCCATGATGACGACTATTTCACGTGCTGTTGTGTAGACAGTTTATACTCTGCGTTGACAAATCGTCGATACGCTTGACTGAGATGGCAGCAAGCGTCTCATAAATCATCCTCCAACAAAACAGAACACACGCTGGCGCTGTTTGAGCCAACACGAGCCACACTTTTGCACAGCAGTCAATGAACCTAACATAGCTAGTGAGTAATTGATTAGTAATAACGAAACGTGCTGAAAAGTAAACAGGTAAATAACTTCTTATTCAGAGACCCTCAGTTGACAAGGAACAAGGAAATGTTGATACGGTTGCTAGGCTGAAATTGACTCTGTGTTAATTGGGCAATAAAAACAAAAAGTACAAAGGTGCGGTGTTTACAATTCTCGGTGAATAAGGAAACTAGAATCTACAACAATTCCGAAGTTACCGAGGCAGTATAATATCAAGAACATTTTTGGAAAATTATTATTATAAATTAATTTTATGCAATGATTAATGTGATATTATTAATATTATGAAGTATATTTTAGAAACACTAAACTAATAGTGACACATAGTGAACCCCTCTCAATGATATGCAAATAAGCAAATATTTTTACTTTATGATGTATGGAGGACAAGAGGGTGGGATTTGGACATAAGTGATGCAGTATGATTACAGTGTATCTGTACAACAACTCGAATTCTCTGCGGTATGAGCTCGCATCTCATAATATGAAACGAACAAATAATAAACTACGGGGATCTAGACACAGTAGAAATAATGAAGTTCTGTATGTGCATGTAGTTAGTTATGAAAGATACTAGTAGTCGATTTCATTCCACAGTATGCCTTGCTTGTGTTTATCTAATACAGCCTGTAGTTGTAGATGACAGACTCCGCGCATAACTGTCGTGTGTATTACCGATAACTCGTCTTTGTTAAATTGATTTTATTTAAAGATGATACCTAGGTTCGTAGCTCATAATCTAACAATCACCGCTGACGTCAATTTCCATAGCAAATACGAACATCAATGTTCTAGTATCCTCGGGGCGGACATCCGGGCATTTTCTACCGCCTGGCAACCCTCGCGGTGAAAACAAAGACCAACAACTCGCAGAAAACGGTACTTTGCGATGGTTGTTGAGAGTCCCCTGAACAGTGTAACAAGATTAGCCCTACGTGTGTAACATATATGAATTTGGTTGTTCAGGATTACTTCAAAGTTGAGTTTGTGTTGTTTTCTCGAGTTTTCACCGGCTCCACGGCGTTCCACAGCAGCGCGCACAAAGCCCCATAGAAATACGTGGTACAGTGGTGCGCGTCTTAGCAACGTAGAACGTCCGTGACGTAGCTCCGCCCCCGAGGTATATATAAAGTTTCGTTGTTGCAATTATAGCGGATCATAAGGTGTTATAGCGCCACCACACGTCGTCTGCTTTCAAATCTCCAAGTGACTAGCACTAACGCATTTTTATACATGGAAATGTTTCATCTGTTGTTGACATTTCGATAAATAAATGTAAATACAATTATTTAAATGCTGACGTGATATAATACGTAATCCAATGAACGCCATGCCGCCATAACAGATTGTGTGTGAAAGCAAAGTATGACGTCATTTTTGTATGATGACTAAAGCCGCCGCACCTGATTTGGTATGAACGAAATAGCGTCTGTTTTTAGGAATATATAGTGGTAACTAAAAAAAAGGAAGTAAAACAATGGCTATATTCGATTAAATGATTTCATTGAATCATTGAATGCTTAGACTACACCGATTTAATTTTATGGATGACATCCGCGCGCGCATTAGTTTTTGCCTGTTCTCAAAAAAAAAAAAAAAAAAATCTCCGACGACGAGTCTCCATAGATCGGTTTTCTGTCCGGAACTTGCCGACTCACATTATCGCAAAGCGCCGACTTGTCGTAAAACTCGTTTTGAACTACCTCAAAACCAAACTCCGCACAGTTAGATGCGCGTTACGTAAAGCGAAAAGACCCATGGGAAAGAGATTGCCTCAAAACATGCAAATTTTGCCATAAGTGATCCAACATGGCGACCACACCACCAAAATACGTGAGCATAAAAGTTCAGAGGTGAAACGGAGGGATTGTTGTAGACTGGTACGCAATTGACGTTGGCCAGGGAGACGTTTACACGGCTATACGAGAGGTCGGTAGCGGCAAGAGAGTTTCGCCCAGACAACATTAAGAACATATTGTCCAGAGTGGCTGTCCCGCGTTTCTTCTGCAACGATGAGAAAAATGGGAGAGGAGTGGAGGTGTATGGTGGCCTAAAAGTTGGTCAGGCGAAAAATCAGTTCGGTTGCTTTGTCCGCATTGAAGTCGACAAAACTGCAACGAAAGCAGCAGAAGCTCCTTGGCCGAAGTCCCCTTACGGGGTGAAGAAAAGTTTCTTCTTATTTTTTTTTTCATTTTCTGATTTGGATAATTTGCTTGCACACACATTCAGTAATATTTTGATCATATGACGCATTTTCATCAAGATACATGTACATAATTTTCTGCATCCAAATTTTTGTTGACTCTCTGTTGGTGTTTTTTTTTCAATATCGAGCCTCTTATAATTTGTTACATAGTTGAAGTAGTTCTAGAGCATTTGTGTCTACACTTAGTCTATCTGAAGTGTCACTTTAAAAGCTGTAGTTTGAATGTCAAAGAAGTTAATTTCCAGGTTGCTGTTGACAAACTTATTGTTCATTTTTAATTATTTTTTTTTCAATACAACACAGTAAGTTTTTCTTTATTATTGAGTTGATGTGTATGCCTTTGGCAAAGCTAACATCTGCCTTATCAACTTGCCTTTTCAAAATCAAAGGTGATGATACCTGTGACAGTAATACAGTACGAAATGTGTACATCAACATGTGCCTCCTACAAATAAAGACTTGTTGTTTTTTTTTGATACACTGTGGTTAAATTCGTAATAATAGCTTCGTAGTCCTGTGGTTTTAGCAGCATTTTTTTTTTGGCCGATTTTTTTTTCGCCCTCTCGCATTAGTTTTGGGGTCTTCAGAAGATGTCATCCATAAAATTAAATCAGTGTGGCCTTAGTGTTACTGGCTTGTTTCATATCCAGAATTGTCACGTACTCAAGACAAAATCACGAGTTTGATTTATACCTTGAACTAAATAGCGCCACCAAACAGTACATTTGCAATATACTAGTAACGGTAAGCACTCACCACGCAGAAAACATCATCTTCTGTCGTCCACCCACTCTACCGCATCCACCCCCTCAAAAACAATTACATCGTCTAACTCATCGTCTAAAACATACGGATTTCACACATTTGCATTAGAAATATTCTCATGTTACTTTCTCTGGTTGGCTGGTTTCCGCCTCAAGTGCAATGGCACCGAGGTTTATTGCTTAAATATTGTTTTCAGCAATTAATTTTGGAAATATTGTGCGTATAAAACCCATTTTCACTGAATACAGTTTAATTTGTATTTGGTTTCGGGCTATGGGTCCGCTAATTCGGGGCCTAGGGCGGTGTATGGGAGTGGTTGTTGCAAGAAGGACCAGCAACCCTGTGAGTTTATTTCTGGGAGCCTATTGCAGACATTACCATTTTAAAGGGGGCATATTTGCTTTCCGCGCGGTCCCGCTTTAAAAGGTGAAAAACACCCCGCTTTCCCGCTAAATTTGAAACGCACATGGGGGAGTAACAGCATATATAGTGACTCCCCGGGAATGGCGCACCAAGCCACAAGAATTTTGTGGGTTGTAGCGCCACCACACGATAGTAAGGTACTACGCTGGTTCCCGGCGTCCTTTGCGCGAAACGAAATTTACCACCTATAATAACTTACATATTTATAAATATTTATAGATAAATTTTAAGCAATTATATATCTTCTCTGATGCATTTCAATCTCAATGAGTTTTTAACCATATTCGCAAGTTTACAATTGTTTATTTTTTTCTTTCCACCCATAAAGTTAAAGTTTGAAGGTTTATAATATCAAAACCAGGTTGAAAATAACAATAAAACAGAAATTGAACGCTGCATTTTACAAAATTATCACGGGGCACAGTGCCCCAAGGAGGAGCACAAGAACCAAAACTGATTAGATGGGTTCCACCGAGCCTTCAAAAGTGTGTGTATATTTATGTTTTGACAAAATCTATACTCATATTTATACCAAAGTACATTTTTTAAAACCTATATTATACCAAATAAAGAAATTTAATTTGTCTAATTTTTCAAATAACTGGGCCTGGGCTACATGAAAGACGTCGCCGGGGGTAATCGCAACAATTTAACGATATTTTAACGGAATTTGGTCGGGGATTTAGGTCTTGCATATAAGATCGATTTTTATTCCAAAACGGTACCCTGTACAGCTCAAATATTTAATATATACCCTGAATTTATATATATTTAGACAGGAAATATGACCAAATTATTACTAAAATTTTGAAAAACCTAACACATTTCAATGACACGTGGATTAGGTAATTTCTACAAAGTACCACAACCCGGGCACAGTGCTTGTTGAAGCGTCACCAAGTATTCAACAAACTCACCGACTGAGGGCGTACAAACAAGGCATTTTTTTCGTATTCCCAGGAGAACACTTGCTATCCTAGCTGTTTCGTTCTGTTGGCGTAAACACTTGCACGGTCGCTGCTCGCTTGAATATGAAATGCCGTCAAACATTTCGCGATTCTATGTCAGTAGATCTTATAACCGACAACTTTTCACTCGTCTACTTTAGGTTGCAATGCCGGAGTCTACAGCTCTCATCACTTCGAGACGATGCCGTACGATGGATTTTTTAATAACTTGGCCCATCATGATTGGGGAGCTGCCGGTGAGTACAATACAAGGGAGATAGATAACTCTAGCCCGATTTTTATAAATATAGATTACAGTTAGGGGTCAACCATTTCAAATTATGGGGGGGGGAGTGGCTGAAACGGGTTATAATTTCACAAATAGAAAAAGAGGAGAATCTGCCTGTGTATTTACAAATTTTCAGAAATACTTTTATTATCTGAGGTACAACTTTCTGCTGTTCATTTTAAAATCATTCATAATGTTGCGATTTTCTGTTCTTTAAATACTGCTCAAGTTGTTTTTATCTGAGTTAGTGTTGTTACAGTTGCTGTGCTGTGCTTCATCGCCATTTTCAATTTTTAAATGTCTTTTTAACATTTTATAAATTAATTGGAAATCACAACCGTAGGGGTGACATGAATTAAGTATACTACTTGTACTTTAAAAAAAAAAACATATCTGCAAATAATTAATTTGAAGCATTCTGAATAAATGATGAAATCATAATGTTTTTTTCATAAATTGACTGTGATAACTAGGCAGACATAGAGACTCATGGGTAATAGCAGAGGTACATTACTTGGGGTTTGCAATGCGCATAGTACTGTATGGTGACATCACGTCAAGATCCCATTCAAGTCTCACATCATAGATTGCGAGACTGGTGCTACGACCTTCTGACATGACATAGGCGGTTTGTAATAAAACAATAACACATGTATTACCACATTCATAGTTAAAAAATGTAATACATCGAAAATGTACAGAAAATATAGCTATCGTAATCCGTCACATCGTGAGCAGCTATTTTGATCCACCTGGACATCCCAATATCCTAGTTACCTCGGGCATGTGCATTCGAATTTTTCTGAGTTGGAACGCTTATGCGAGAGCAAGACTGAAACGGGATCTTGGTATCATGTCAACGTAGTTGCAAACCTCAAGTAATGTACCTCTGGTAATAGTCATTGACAATAGACTAACCAGCCTAGTTGGAATGTAGTACAAGGGTAAATGTTTTATAAATGTTTTCAAACGTTTATGACTGTTCTAAAATGCTTTGTTATTATACAATTAGTATAATCTTATGACAAAAATAACTTAATAAGAATAACTTTGCTATTTAACATTATAGACACAAAATAGTGTTTCTTATTCCAGTACTCGTAGTACATGTAAGTTATACAAAAACTACCCCCTGTGGTCATAGTAAAATGAGATATTCTTTGCTTTATAGATCGACCATTGACAAGAACAATGCTTGCTGCATACAGTGATGGTGTGTACCAGCCTTCAGGTGATGACAGACCAAACCCTAGGGAGATTAGTGAGGCTGTTATGAAAGGGTGGACTGGAGAGGGATCGTATGTCAATAGAACTGCATTACTTGTGTTCTTTGGTAGGATACTTTCCAATTTTATATTTTGAATATATGAATTTATATTTAAGACAGGCATTACAAAAATATATATGTTAGAACACTGGATTGGCACAATTTTGATGGTGGTAACCATGACAACAAGGACATATTTTCACTTTGTTCACACTATCCTTAACTGGTTCATTCATTTCTAGTATGCCTCCATCGATCTTATGTCACATTTAAAGTTTGGCATGAATGCTCATTGTTGTCATGGTTACAATATTTATGTTTACACAGGATTACATAATTAGGTATGTAATCAGAATATTCATGCATCTTCAGTATCTGATTTCTGAGGTGCCAACAGAAAGCCATTCTTTATTTCACTGTAATATGTTGACTCAGAAGCACAAAACATAATTTCATGAGTGGCTCTTTGTTTATTCTGCCATTTCGAGCTACACCAACCGCACTACTTTTAACATAATAATGACTTGTAACACGTATATATTCTGGTGCATGAAATAAAATAGTCCTCAAAACAGTCACGCTGTGCGACCTCTGGAAGCCAGTATGTGATGAAATTTTGCACAGGGTTCAGTTTAGACAGATTTATACTTTACAAAGAATGTCATATGTATTATTTATTTCACTCTCAAGGACAACAAGTAGTGGAAGAAATCCTGGATGCCCAAGGATCTGGATGTCCTCCAGAATATTTTAACATTAAGATTCCAAAGAATGATCCAGATTTTGATCCAGAGGGAAAAGGCAATGTGGAGATTCCCTTTTTGCGCGGCCGTTATGATCAGAGCATCGGTTACTCCCCTAATGCACCGAGAGAACAGGTAAATCATTGTAAACAATGTATATGTAATGAATTAATCTAGGTGTAAATAAACAATTACAATTTTTTTGTGAGTAGTTAGGCAATTCCTGGTAATGAGTTAGGCAATTCCTGGTAATGAGTTACTGTAAGTTAGACAGTTCCTGGTAATGAGTTAGGCAATTCCCAGGGATAAGTTAGGCAATTCCTGGGAATAAGTTAGACAACTCATTGTGAAGTTAAAAAATTCTTTGTGATAAGTTAGGCAATTCCTGGAGATAAGTTGGGAAATTGCCTTAGTTAGGCAATTCATTGTGCAAAGAAATTGCCTTGTGTAAGTTAGGCATATTTTTTAAAGTTAGGGTTTTACTTGTAATAAGTTAAGCACACCCTTTAGGTGGTTAGTTAGGTACAGTGCCTGACAATTAGTTGAGCACACCCTTTAGGTGGTTAGTTAGGTACAGTGCCTGACAATTAGTTAAGCACACCCTTTAGGTGGTTAGTTAGGTACAGTGCCTGACAATTAGTTAAGCACACCCTTTAGGTGGTTAGTTAGGTACAGTGCCTGACAATTAGTTGAGCACACCCTTTAGGTGGTTAGTTAGGTACAGTGCCTGACAATTAGTTAAGCACACCCTTTAGGTGATTAGTTAGGTACAGTGCCTGACAATTAGTTGAGCACACCCTTTAGGTGGTTAGTTAGGTACAGTGCCTGACAATTAGTTGAGCACACCCTTTAGGTGGTTAGCTAGGTACAGTGCCTGACAATTAGTTAAGCACACCCTTTAGGTGATTAGTTAGGTACAGTGCCTGACAATTAGTTAAGCACACCCTTTAGGTGGTTAGTTAGGTACAGTGCCTGACAATTAGTTAAGCACACCCTTTAGGTGGTTAGTTAGGTACAGTGCCTGACAATTAGTTAAGCACACCCTTTAGGTGATTAGTTAGGTACAGTGCCTGACAATTAGTTAAGCACACCCTTTAGGTGGTTAGTTAGGTACAGTGCCTGACAATTAGTTAAGCACACCCTTTAGGTGGTTAGTTAGGTACAGTGCCTGACAATTAGTTGAGCACACCCTTTAGGTGGTTAGTTAGGTACAGTGCCTGACAATTAGTTAAGCACACCCTTTAGGTGATTAGTTAGGTACAGTGCCTGACAATTAGTTGAGCACACCCTTTAGGTGGTTAGTTAGGTACAGTGCCTGACAATTAGTTAAGCACACCCTTTAGGTGGTTAGTTAGGTACAGTGCCTGACAATTAGTTAAGCACACCCTTTAGGTGATTAGTTAGGTACAGTGCCTGACAATTAGTTGAGCACAAAATTGTTTGATGTACATAACATATATAAACCATTCAAATTGAAATCGTTGTTTTCTTCTCAGATGAATGAAATCACACCATGGATAGATGGAGGTCTTGTATACGGCATATCCAAGGCTTGGACGGATGCTCTAAGGAGTTTTGAAGGTGGGAAATTGAAGGCCTCTCCAGACGGGAGATTCCCGGCTAGGAATGATATTGGATTACCAATGGCAAACCCACCCCCACCCAGAGACCATTATTATAAAGATGCAAAGAGATTTTACAGTGAGTAAAGATAGTACTGATGTATAAGAAAACCTATTGTTTTTATTAAACTCCTTTAATACCATATATGGAAATCTATTGTTTTCATTGAACACCTTTAATACCATATAAGGAAATCTATTGTTTTTCACTGAACACCTTTAATACCATATAAGGAAATCTATTGTTTTTATTAAACTCCTTTAATACCATATAAGGAAATCTACTGTTATTATTAAACTCCTTTAATACCATATAAGGAAATCCATTGTTTTCATTGAACATGTTTTATACCATATAGGGAAATCTATTGTTTTCATTGAACATCTTTAATACCATATAAGGAAATCTATTGTTTTCATTAAACTCATTTAATACCATATATGGAAATCTATTGTTTTCATTGAACACCTTTAATACCATATAAGGAAATCTATTGTTTTTCACTGAACACCTTTAATACCATATAAGGAAATCTATTGTTTTTATTAAACTCCTTTAATACCATATAAGGAAATATACTGTTTTTATTAAACTCCTTTAATACCATATAAGGAAATCCATTGTTTTCATTGAACACCTTTAATACCATATAGGGAAATCTATTGTTTTCATTGAACATCTTTAATACCATATAAGGAAATCTATTGTTTTCATTGATCACCTTTAATACCATATAAGGAAATCCATTGTTTTCATTGAACACCTTTAATACCATATAAGGAAATCCATTGTTTTCATTGAACACCTTTAATACCATATAAGGAAATCCATTGTTTTCATTGATCACCTTTAATACCATATAAGGAAATCTATTGTTTTCATTGAACACCTTTAATACCATATACGGAAATCTATTGTTTTTAATGAACATCTTTAATACCATATAATAGAATCTAAAACTATCACTAACTAATACTACTCCGGTATTTAAAGAAATAGGATTAAAACATTGAAAACTGCCTCTTTAAGACCCACAACTATGTTTTTTTTAGTGCTTGGTAATCCACGAGGTAATGAAAACCCACTACTTCTGACATTCGGCGTACTGCTGTTCAGATGGCACAATTTATTGGCTGAACGAATACAAAAAGAACACCCAGACTGGAAAGATGAACAGATATTTCTGACTGCTAGAAAATGGGTTGTGGGTACATATCAGGTGAGCATGGACTGAAAAATGGATTGTGGGGTACATAACCAATAAGCATGGACTCAAAAATGATTTGTGGGTACATATAGACTTATAATGAAAATGCATTTTGCATTTTTATTCCCTTATCAAAATAAAGTGGTTTACACTAGGTTTCAATTATTCATTAGACAAATACAAGTAATATATTTCATAAAAAGTATATATCTGAACATAAAATACTAATCCCACCCTGAGTGATATATAATCAGTGAACAATACATTATTGCTAGTTATATTAAAGTTGCATTTTTAGATTGTAAAATCTTTAAACAGACTACATGGGTTTGTGTAAGCGATCTAAAAATGCAACTTTAAAAATTCATATTCTGTAGTTAAATATATGGTATAATTGTTAATGTATATGTGATTTGGAGCATCAGTTAAAAAGTCATAGTATGAATTGAAACATAAAAGCGAGGGAGTCGTCACCTGCGCATGGGTCAGATGGCCATAGCATGTCATTTTTTGGAAACAAGCATCTACCCATGAACCTTTGTGTTTTTAGCGTGTGTTGTTATCCTCGCTTGGGGCGCAATTCCCGGGTGTGCGGAGGTGAAGACCCTCCCACTTTAAAACTATTGAGTTCAACAATTTTTTTTTCTCTAAAATTCAGAAAATAGTTGTTTATGACTGGTTGCCATCCTGGTTGAATGACACTTTACCAGATTACTCAGGTACGTAATGAGTTCATGCAGATAATTAATTTATGTATTTAATATTCGTAATGATGATATAGGGCACCCTCTATAGTTGTGTTTTTCATTCAACTGCAACATTTGTTTTTATGTGAATCAGCGTTTTAACCAAGTTTTGTATTTTTCTTAGGTTATCAGAGCGCGCTACATCCGGGGATCACACATGAGTTTCAGTCGGCAGCAATGAGATTTGGCCACACACTTGTTCCACCAGGAGTTTATAGAAGGTAACGTTATGGTGTCTGCTAGAGTCTAGTCTGTGTGGTCTTTTCTACTCACAGTTCATGAATATTGAAAACGTCATAGTTGTCATACTATGTGTTGTTTGATATACTGTACTTCTCCTGTCATATGCCCACAGGTCTTAACATGTATAATCAGGGAAAATAAGGGGTGGGCTTTTACCTGAAACCACCTTGAAAATCATGATTTTTTTTGTTTGTTTAACATTGCAACCATGTTACCACCCAAATTACATCTTTCTTTCACCATGCCTGGTTAAGGGGAATATTACTTCTTTTTTTTTTTTTTTTTTTTGATAAATATTTTTTTATTACCCATAACAAAAAAAATTACAGGACTTTAATAAATACAGTAAATACAGTAATAAACAAAGAAAAAAAAAATTGCAAAAAAAATTGCAAAATGAGTCGTTATTGATTTCCACAACAATTTTACAATGAAAAAAAAAATGTGCACATTTTATTACAATATGATTTACATACCATCTGAAGTTATGGTTTAAAAATGAGTAGGATCTGTGGGAAAACAGTTGAACACAAGATCTTTATCGTTATATTCATTGTGGGATGTTTTCAATTATACACAAATCAGCACGATTTGACCTGCAACGTCCTTTGACCTAATAGGTCAAGTCTGCCATGAATCCATCAAAATGCTGTGTCGTACCATCAAAATTTTCCAGAAATTTCTAATTATTGATGCGGAATTGAATTACCGCGATGTTAAAATACAATCTGATTTTGATGAAAAAACAGTGATTTTTTTCACTAAAAACTGGTGATTCACAATTTTTGAAAGGTAAACTGAGTGTGGAGGAAGTATTTAACACCTTTCAAAGTTGCCAAAAGGTCACGTCCAGGCACCGTTTACCTAATTCACGATAGTCTCAATGAACACTGATTATTCACGAACGATGACCAGGTTTCATGACTTGACATTCACGTCTTTGGTGTTCCGAAATCTAGCACTTCAGTACTGCAAAATCGGGGTTCATCTCTAGTAATAACAGAATAGAAATATTGTGAACCATGTTGCGTTGTTTAACATGTAATGCGAGTTTTCTCGTAAAAGCATGAACAAATCACGATTTTTATGCAATGAAACACTTTTTACTTGCATATGTTAATAAATATTAACCCATCGTCTGCTCCTGGTTATAACACCCTGAGTCTATATATGATGATGCTCTTAATTTGTTAAATGTCTAAAAATAAGGGGTGGGCGTATACCTAGGGAGGGGCTTATGACCAGGGAATTATGGTATATTAAAGTACATTATGTGTAAACTCAAACTTTTGTAGGATGTGCATAATGACTGTGCTTTAATTTCTTGGCTCAAATGTTCATACATTTGTGATACCAGGAATGAAAAAATGAAATGGCGTCCCTGGATACACATACTGTGAAATACATTATTTTAGCTGGAATTAATTTTCATTGAAAAGGCTTTTTAGACGTTTTGTATGGAATTTATTTTCACTGATTTTTGATGAGTTGAATGTGAAATATAAAAAAAAAAAAGTATATTCGCTGGATTTTATTTTCACTGAATCGTCCCTTCAGCGAAAATAAATTCCAAGTGAAAATAAAGTATTCTACAGTATTCAAAATAGTCAAAACCAGCATTTTTACATTGATTATATGGTGCGATTATTTCTGTTTTGTTCAGTGACATAAATAAGTAATGTATTGTTATATACGTGAATATTAATTTTGTATAAATTTTTTTTAATTTTTGTACATATAGTTTATTTCCTATCATAAGCACATGTTTAAAATGTATCAATCTCAGGGGAATGATATTGAGCTTGATGTATTGCGACAAATAAAATGAAATTATCAGTTTTATTATCTCTTTTTCAGGAATGCTCAGTGTGAATTCCGTAATACTTCTTTGTTAACTGGTGCATCTGGTTACCATGGGTTACGAATATGCAACACATATTGGAATCCCCAGGTAAGGTTACAAAAAATCTGGATTCATTCTGTCCTAAGATTTGTTGTTGCTAAAATGACATTTCATCCATTTGAAGTATACATCTTGAAGTTGTTTTATTGAGATTGTATGATTTCTCCATGGCAACTCCTTCTGGTGAGTTATTTTGGATCAGAAAATGGTTGAATTCCAAATTTTGTATACAGATGATATAATTACACTTACTCAGTTTCACACTTTTTGCTTTGTTTATGACAGGAATCAATTGAAGAGAGTGATATTGATGAGTTTTTGATGGGAATGGCATCACAGATAGCAGAACGTGAAGACAATATCATTACACCTGATCTCAGAGGTGAATATTGCCATCTATAGTTAGATGTTATATTCCACATCACCATTTGTTTTTATACTAATCATATTTTAATGTTTCAGATTTTACTCCCAGTATGAATTGATAAAAACAGTTAATTTAACAAATCAATCACTATGGTTACTTGATTAACTTGGTGGAAATCAGTGAGAGTCAATTTTGCATTTATAAAGGTGCACAAATCAAATATTGTAAAATTCTTTATTTTAGCTGGAATTAATTGAAATTTATTTCAACGAAAATAAATTCCAAGTGAAAATAAAGTATTTTAAAGTACATGTAAATTGCTGTTGAAAAATAGTGAAGTCAAGTGAAACTATGTTTTTAAACATTTTGCTGTCAGCTTGCATGACAATCACCTAATATACATGGTTTCACTAAACTTTCAATTTTGTTCTCACAATTTACTGCAGGGTTTGATACAACAACAACTTAGGTCAAATTTTCAAGCAAATCTACCAACTTTCCAATCACTTTTCACAACTTTGCATACTTTTTAACAGATTGGATCCATCTTCTGAATATTTTAATTTTGAGCAAATTTTCAAATATTTTTTTTGTATTTTAAGATTATTTCCACAACATTTCCCCAATTAATTTTGACATCACAGTAACTACAAATGCACAAATAAATTGATGTGTTCTTTTTTCATATGTATTACAAAACTATTTCAGGCAAAGTATTTGGTCCACTGGATTTTTCCCGCAGAGATTTGATGGCACTGAATATACAGCGAGGACGAGATCACGGTTTACCAAATTACAACACTGCGCGAAATCACTATGGACTACCTGAGATTAAGGACTGGAAAGAGATTAATCCTTTTTTGTATGATCTTGATCCAGCCGTAAGTAATTTATGTTGTCATGGTTTAATGGATACAATAACTGAAAAAAAAATTTAAACTTTTATACTGACATAATTTTTCATTAAATTTGAATTTAAATAATATTTATATTATAAGTATAACTTAAATCTCATAGAATTTTTCTTTTTAATTTTTGGACTATCATGTTTGATCTGAATTAGTTTGTATCATAGAGAATGTTTAATAAATATCAAATGCTTTTCAGTATGTCTGAGTGCTGGTGATGCTTTCGGTTTCCCATTTCAGTAATTCCAATAAATTTGGATATCTGATTTTGTTTCTCAGTTGTTTGATCGGTTATCTGACGTACATGACGGCAATATCAGCAGAGTTGACATTTGGACTGGCGGATTGTTGGAAACGACACCACAGGGACCAGGACCATTATTTAGATCAATTATTATGAATCAATTCTTAAGAATTAGAGATGCTGACAGATTCTGGTTTGAATATGAAAAAAATGGGTGAGTTTAAATCATGTGATCTAATTTACATATATGTTAATTTCACCAAGGTTATGTTATTTGTGGAAATTCACATATATTTTTTTCTGTCCTTTAAATAGTGAGGAAACGACATCAGTTTTACTTTCACATAGTTTCAAAAAATGTCCAATCAAATATAGTGAACACAAACTCAAATTTTTGTCAATTTTCCAGGGAAAAAATTAATTTTCAATCAATTTCTGTTTATGATGTGTAGAATGCTTATTTATGAGCTCCGCTGTCGACTTTGTCGACCGGAGCTTATCATATGAGTGATTGTCCGTCGGCGTCCGTCGTCCGTGTCAATGTTTTACTTTTTCGACTTCTTCTTGAAAACTACAAGCCTGAATGCTTTGATACTTGGTGTGTATGTACCTGGGGTAGACCTCTCTTAGATTTGTTCATTTCATGATGATATCCTCAATTCTCTAATTTTGGTGAATATTTTTGTCATTTTTGGTAAATAGTGATATTTTTGACTTCTTGTTAAAAACCGCAAGTCCAATTGCTTTGATACTGCATATATAGATGCTACATGTGGACATTTCTCAGATTTGTTCATTTTGTAATGATATCTTCAATTCTCTAATTTTGGTGAATATTTTTGTCATTTTTGGTAAAAAGTGATATTTTCAACTTCTTGTTAAAATCCGCAAGTCCAATTGCTTTGATATTACATATATACCTAGATGCTACATGTTGACCTTTCTCAGATTTGTTCATTTTGTGATGATATCTTTAATTCTCTAATTTTGGTGAATATTTTTGTCATTTTTGGTAAAAAGTGATATTTTCGACTTCTTGTTAAAAACCAAAAGTCCAATTGTTTTGATATTACATGTATATATACTACATGTGGACCTTTCTCAGATTTGTTCATTTCGTGATGATTTTTGGTAAAAAGTGATATTTTCAACTTCTTGTTAAAAACCGCAAGTCAAATTGCTTTGATATTACATATATAGATGCTACATGTTGACCTTTCTGAGATTTGATCATTTCGTTATGATATCTTTAATTCTCTAATTTTGGTGAATATTTTTGTCATTTTTGGTAAAAAGTGATATTTTCGACCTCTTGTTAAAAGCCGCAAGTCCAATTGCTTTGATATTGCAACTATAGATACTACATGTGGACCTCTCCCAGATTTGTTCATTTCATGATAATATCTTTAATTTTCTAATTTTGGTGAATATTTTGTCATTTTTGGTAAAAAGTGATATTTTCGACTTCTTGTTAAAAACAGAAAGTCCAATTGCTTTGATATTACATATATAGGTACAACATGTGGACCACTCTCAAATTTGTTCATTTCATGATGATATCTTCAATTCTCTAATTTTGGTGAATATTTTTGTCATTTTTGGTAAAAAGTGATATTTTTGACTTCTTGTTAAAAACCAAAAGTCCAATTGTTTTGATATTACATGTATATATACTACATGTGGACCTTTCTCAGATTTGTTCATTTCGTGATGATTTTTGGTAAAAAGTGATATTTTCAACTTCTTGTTAAAAACCGCAAGTCAAATTGCTTTGATATTACATATATAGATGCTACATGTTGACCTTTCTGAGATTTGATCATTTCGTTATGATATCTTTAATTCTCTAATTTTGGTGAATATTTTTGTCATTTTTGGTAAAAAGTGATATTTTCGACTTCTTGTTAAAAGCCGCAAGTCCAATTGCTTTGATATTGCAACTATAGATACTACATGTGGACCTCTCCCAGATTTGTTCATTTCATGATAATATCTTTAATTTTCTAATTTTGGTGAATATTTTGTCATTTTTGGTAAAAAGTGATATTTTCGACTTCTTGTTAAAAACAGAAAGTCCAATTGCTTTGATATTACATATATAGGTACAACATGTGGACCACTCTCAAATTTGTTCATTTCATGATGATATCTTCAATTCTCTAATTTTGGTGAATATTTTTGTCATTTTTGGTAAAAAGTGATATTTTCGACTTCTTGTTAAAAACCAAAAGTCCAATTGTTTTGATATTACATGTATATATACTACATGTGGACCTTTCTCAGATTTGTTCATTTCGTGATGATTTTTGGTAAAAAGTGATATTTTCAACTTCTTGTTAAAAACCGCAAGTCAAATTGCTTTGATATTACATATATAGATGCTACATGTTGACCTTTCTGAGATTTGATCATTTCGTTATGATATCTTTAATTCTCTAATTTTGGTGAATATTTTTGTCATTTTTGGTAAAAAGTGATATTTTCGACTTCTTGTTAAAAGCCGCAAGTCCAATTGCTTTGATATTGCAACTATAGATACTACATGTGGACCTCTCCCAGATTTGTTCATTTCATGATAATATCTTTAATTTTCTAATTTTGGTGAATATTTTGTCATTTTTGGTAAAAAGTGATATTTTCGACTTCTTGTTAAAAACAGAAAGTCCAATTGCTTTGATATTACATATATAGGTACAACATGTGGACCACTCTCAAATTTGTTCATTTCATGATGATATCTTCAATTCTCTAATTTTGATGAATATTTTTGTCATTTTTGGTAAAAAGTGATATTTTCGACTTCTTGTTAAAAACCGCAAGTCCAATTGCTTTGATATTGCAAATATAGGTACTACATGTGGAACACTCCCAGATTTGTTCATTTCATGATAATATCTTTAATTTTCTAATTTTGGTGAATATTTTGTCATTTTTGGTAAAAAGTGATATTTTCGACTTCTTGTTAAAAACAGAAAGTCCAATTGCTTTGATATTACATATATAGGTACAACATGTGGACCACTCTCAAATTTGTTCATTTCATGATGATATCTTTATTTTTCTAATTTTGGTGAATATTTTTGTCATTTTTAGTAAAAAGTGATATTTTCGACTTCTTGTTAAAAAACGACAAGTCCAATTGCTTTGATATTACATGGATAGGTACTACTTGTAGACCACTCTCAAATTTGTTCATTTCATGATGATATCTTCAATTCTCTAATTTTGATGAATATTTTTGTCATTTTTGGTAAAAAGTGATATTTTCTTCTTGTTAAAAACCACAATCATTTATGGTGAAAAATGAAAACAGCAAGTCCCATTGCATTGATACTATGCATATTGTTCATTTTCTAATGATATCTTCTGTTCTTTAATTGAAACGTGCATTGCTAACAGCGGGGCTATCTCAGCCGAGAGGCTGCTTGTTTTAATTTTCATGATAATAACATTTTACTTTCATTTTTTTCCAAAGTTTTAAACACACATACTTAACTGACATGACCAGAATATATATAATATTAATATTCACAATTTAAGGGCATTGCTGAGATGAAATTTAGTGAAAGTCACTAACTCCCTAGGACCCTTGTGAAAGTTACCGGCTCCCTAGGACCCTTGTGAAAGTTACTGTTACTCCTTAGGACATTTGTGTAAGCACTGTGAGCACTGTAAGACCCTTCTAGAAGTCATTTTGACTTTAGGAACTTTGTGGACTTCCCAGGACCATTGTGGAAGTCACTTAGACGCCCCAAGACTCCCTTGTGGATGTCACTGTCACTTTGTTAAGATCCAGTGACATGTCTACTTTTACAAAATGTCATGACTTTGACTGGCAAGTGAAATTTACAATCACTCATTCCTAATTGAATCTGTTTACAAAGTGTCATGCAAAACAATGTTTAAAAAATAAATATAATAATAATTGATATATAATCATTAAAATTTCTTTAATTTTCAGCTTATTCACAGCGGAGGAATTGAAAGTGATATGGGACACTACATTGTACGATATAATCATTAATGTTACAAACATAACACCTGGTGATATACAGAAAGATGTCTTTCACCATTATGCTGGTGAGTGTACATATCAGCTGCCCTCTAGAGGTAGACAAGGGAAACATACTCACAATTTGAATGTTTACAGCAAGAATTCAATAAAACACCATGGTTATATCATGTTTTATGTATTATTGTTTTAATATTGCAGATGACCTTTGTCCCCAACCAAAGCAGTTGAATGAGTCTGACATGGAGCAGTGTACTGATGTTCAAGGTTTTGATTACTTTGATCACAGTGAATGGTATTTTATTGGTTCATTTACAGCTGTTGGATTACTCACGCTCAGTAAGTTATATATAATGATTATATATAATTCCTTATTTCTGCTACCGGTATTACATTTTGGCCAATCATTGTCTGATAGGTTGGATAGTAATGTATTTATCTGAAACTTACCACATGTCTATGCATTTATGACATGACGTCAAAAAGATTAAAGGAAATGTAATATGATGCATATATCAAGAGATGTCATATTTAACAACATCTTTTTTTTTTTTTTAATTCCCTCGACAAAATATGCGATGTTTTGCTCAAGTAAAAAGCATTATAAATTAATTACAGAACCAAGTGCAGATCGATTGTATGAGAAAGCCAGTTTGTGTTGTCATCGGGCGTGGATGTGAAAAACACTTGATTGTACAAACAATTTCGAGAAAAAAAGGCCACAAAAAATATTTTGTTCTGATGATCTCTGAAACAATGAACCTTTATCCAAAACATTACCCAGGGCAATGTCAGATTAATGAGTTATGCAAGACAGAATTATACTATATTTTTCTATCAGTTGCATATCTCCATCTCAAATGATAGCGCATGTAATCCATGAAAATGCTTGGTCATCAATTATCCATATATAACTGTAAGAAAAAAAACAGGTCAAGGTATGCTAGCTTCCACCATGGAGCAAATACAGTATGAAATATGATATATGCGGCATTATTGTATTGTTTGTTTTGCAAGAATCAACTTTTGAATCAGATCTGTAGTTGATGATTTTAATTCTTGTTTTTATTCTCAGTACATATTCAGAATATACACTTTCATCTTTGGAATGTTTTCACCATGTTTATTGCACTGCATCATGGGAAAATGTTTACATAATAGATATTTGCATAACACATTAAAAAAACTGACATTTAAACTTATTGTGTTTTATAAACTTGTATATATATATGCCTAGTACCTTATGCGAGACATATGCACATGCAGTGGTTTAGCGATTCAATTCAAAATGGCCGACTGGCAGCCATCTTGTTTTTTGAAAATGTTGTATTTTGGACATGCTTTGTCAGTTGTCATTCAAACTTGGTACATAGATTATACATGTTAGGATACATGTCCATGACAATTTATTTTTTATGATTTAGAGAGTGATCCGAAGACAAGGGAGATATTAGATTGTGAATTGACGCTGTCTGAGTTTGCAGACTCTCTATCAATGAAATCAGACAATGATTTTATACAACAGATGTTTGAATTGTCATGCACTGTATGTGATTTGTACAGTGTCTATCTATCTAGTACTATCACACGTCACTGTATTTGTACAGTGTCTATCTATCTAGTACTATCACACGTCACTGTATTTGTACAGTGTCTATCTATCTAGTACTATCACACGTCACTGTATTTGTACAGTGTCTATCTATCTAGTACTATCACACGTCACTGTATTTGTACAGTGTCTATCTATCTAGTACTATCACACGTCACTGTATTTGTACAGTGTCTATCTATCTAGTACTATCACACGTCACTGTATTTGTACAGTGTCTATCTATCTAGTACTATCACACGTCACTGTATTTGTACAGTGTCTATCTATCTAGTACTATCGCACGTCACTGTATTTGTACAGTGTCTATCTATCTAGTACTATCACACGTCACTGTATTTGTACAGTGTCTATCTATCTAGTACTATCACACGTCACTGTATTTGTACAGTGTCTATCTATCTAGTACTATCACACGTCACTGTATTTGTACAGTGTCTATCTATCTAGTACTATCACACGTCACTGTATTTGTACAGTGTCTATCTATCTAGTACTATCACACGTCACTGTATTTGTACAGTGTCTATCTATCTAGTACTATCACACGTCACTGTATTTGTACAGTGTCTATCTATCTAGTACTATCACACGTCACTGTATTTGTACAGTGTCTATCTATCTAGTACTATCACACGTCACTGTATTTGTACAGTGTCTATCTATCTAGTACTATCACACGTCACTGTATTTGTACAGTGTCTATCTATCTAGTACTATCACACGTCACTGTATTTGTACAGTGTCTATCTATCTAGTACTATCACACGTCACTGTATTTGTACAGTGTCTATCTATCTAGTACTATCACACGTCACTGTATTTGTACAGTGTCTATCTATCTAGTACTATCACACGTCACTGTATTTGTACAGTGTCTATCTATCTAGTACTATCACACGTCACTGTATTTGAGTTTATTAAGAGTTACATGTACATACAAACTTGGTGCATCTCCTATATATAGTTAAATATTGTTGCAGCTAAAATGTATGGGTGATCATTCTCATTAAAAAGAGTATTGTTACTTGTTTTATTTTCTAGTTGTTATTTTTGCTACATGGCTAACTTGCGCAGCAATGAAATCTTTCAAAAAGGGAATTATGCAACGAATGAATAGCAATAAAGTACATCCCCAAAACTTGAGATATTCATCTCTTGAAAATAACAGGATACAAGGTGAGTGTGCAACATTTCAATATTTCTCTTTGGTTATTTATTGTACCTGAAAGCTATGAGCGCACCATATTTTATTAATGCACTTGGAGCTCTCTGCTGTGGTGGTTATTAACCCTGGGAATGTATCCATTATAGGTGAGACTTATGCTCAAATCTTACCTGGAGTAGAACTCCTAACCCTACTGTGCTACAGATTGTATTATATTGCCCATATCGCTCTTTTACATGAACTTCATGTAATGTGCTTCCCCTTGAACGCAAGCTTCATTCTACCAAGGGTTGTGTATTTTGTCGTATTTTGGTAGATCTGTTTCAAAGTGCCTCCAAACATGCACCCAATCTAGTAGAGTAGCTCTAGCACATGAAAATAGACATAAAACAACATGGTCAAAGAGGTTTGTTACTTATTGGTTGAATAGAATCTGCCATGGTATATTGAGTCGATTTTTGTTAGCGAAGATAATTCAATGGCGAGTTTTCCACAGCTACAGACTCAAGATTCATTCACTAACTGATATGACTTTCAGTGACAAAATGTTCTTTATATAACCCATTTAAGTAAATAAATCTGAATCAGATGTGTTTTCAATTAACATTAACTGACTTCTGTCTCTAAACCAATAAAACACATTATATATTAGTGTGCCCTCTATAGTCAAACTGTAAAACATCTGTAACACCTGTTTTTCATCTGGTGCAAGGTGCAGACAATTTTGCTGATATTTCAAAGGAGAGTTACAAAAATGTCTTTGTATAATTTTTTTCAGTTAAAATGTTATAAATGAGAAAAATCATGATAATGATTAAGAAACTTTTAGGAAGTGTTATTATATTTTGTCATCCTTTTGACAACAATGATTTTTTTCTTATTTGTCTTCAATTTTGATTAAATCTAAATGGTCTAAAATTGAGAACAAATTATAAAAAATATTCAAAATTGTGAAAAAAGTATTTTTATCACACATGTCATCACACTTTAAGGATAATCATGAAATTTTAAAAATCATTTTATTCCTCTCTTTGATGTTTATTAATCGGGGGAGGTGGGGGGGGGGGTATTCGAATTTTCAGCTGTGGAGTGAAAATCATGAAATTTCATCCTTTCAATTCTAATATGTAACTGATGCTTGTTTATTCTACTTTCCAGCTGTTGAATGGCGTGGAAGTGAAAAGAAAAGAAAAGTTGAAATCAAAATTGGGCCACAGAACTTCCTTCATGTTTATGACAAGATGGGGTCAGAGGTCAGAGTATTGAATTTTGATAACATCTTAGAAGTAACCTTGAAGTTGTCAAGTGATAATGATCAGCAGTTGTTACTTATTCACTCAGACAAAGAGTATGATTTGGTAAGAACTTATTATTTGTGCTTTTATTTGTTAGTACAGTGCATGTTATTAAGTGTACCAAATCATCCTCCATTGACCCAAGTGATTCCGATCGCGATATGACGATTACCAGTAACCTGATGTTTCTTGGTGCACTCGGTGCATGGTTAGATAGACAACCATGTTCTTTGATTGACCATATCAGCTACACTGCATACAATCTAGTGTACCCAGTGCTTGGGAAGACTGTCATGTGATCATACTATGTTCATGTGACCATACAAGTCAGTCATGTGACAAGTGTGAAGTTAGAAAAAATGTTTTTTTTGTTTTCTTTAGGTACTGATGTTTGTTGATGTTGAGAAAAGAGATGACTTTGTAAATCAGTTGTGTAGCACGCTGGAAAACAGTGGAGTTGGATTTATAAGGGAATATCTAACACATCGCAATATAATTAGACATGCATATACTCATCAAAAACGGAAGAAGAAACTGGAGAAATTCTTCAAGGTTATCTTTGCCAAGGTATTGCTGCAGTGATCGGGTATTCTCTTTGAGGAGATGGGGAGGGTGGGAGATTGGGGCAATAGAATAATGTACAATAGGATAGAGCATACCGTAATCAAATATATAGAATTAAATCAAATACAGAATAGAATAGAATAGAATAGAATAGAATAGAATAGAATAGAATAGAATAGAATAGAATAGAATAGAATAGAATAGAATAGAATAGAATAGAGGCAAATTGAAATAGTAATGAATATCAGAGAACACAATAGAATAGGTTAGTTTTAGAGTTGAATAGAATAGAATAGAATAGAATAGAATACAATAGAGAATAGAATAGAATAGAGACTAGAATACAGAATAGAGACTAGAATAGAATAGAATAGAATAGAATAGAATAGAATAGAATAGAATAGAATAGAATAGAATAGAATAGAATAGAATAGAGGCAGATTGAAATAGTAATGAATATCAGAGAACACAATAGAATAGGTTAGTTTTAAAGTTGAATAGAATAGAATAGACTAGTGTAGAGTAGAATAGAATAGATTACAATACAATAGAGAATAGAATACAGAATAGAGAATAGAATAGAGAATAGAATAGAATAGAATAGAATAGAATAGAGACAGATTGAAATAGTAATGAATATCAGAGAACACAATAGAATAGGTTAGTGTAGAGTAGAATAGAATAGATTAGAATACAATAGAGAATAGAATAGAATACAATAGAATAGAGACTAGAATACAGAATAGAATAGAATAGAATAGAATAGAATAGAATGGAATGGAATGGAATGGAATGGAATGGAATGGAATGGAATGGAATAGAATAGAATAGAATAGAATAGAATAGAATAGAATAGAATAGAATAGAATAGAATAGAATAGAATAGAATAGAATAGAATAGAATAAATGGATAATAAACAATAACATATATGCTTTGGTTTCTAGGTTTGCAGAGAAAGCATTGACTCAACTGATTTAGAGAGTGATCCGAAGACAAGGGAGATATTAGATTGTGAATTGACGCTGTCCGAGTTTGCAGACTCTCTATCAATGAAATCAGACAATGATTTTATACAACAGATGTTTGAATTGGCCGATAAAGACAAGAATGGTTACATTTCATTCAAAGAATTCCTCCAACTCATCATAGTCTTATATCAAGGTAAAATATGACAACATTTCAAGAATGAATCTAAAAAACAATAAATTTTATGGAAAATAGTGTCATACATTAATGTTATTAATATCATGAGTTCATACTGTCCGGGAATATACTGGGAAGTCCTGGAAAAAACGCCTTTGAGTCCTTGAAAGCTCTAGGAATGAACAGTTACCGGTATCATAAATAGTCATTATTGCTGTCAATTGAGTTGTCAATTAGAAATGGAACGTTTGGAATCTCATTACAGGCTACGATATTGGTCTTGTCTTGACATAAAAGGAAAATGGCCAAAAGTTGTAATGAAATAGTCACAAAAACTGATAAAAAGTCCTGGAATTTTATTTCAAATATACAGATGATAAGCATACATATTTAGCTACAAAGATCTTGTAATCATGTATTTATGTAAAATATTATAAGCTACATGTATGATGTGAAACACAATTCAAAAGTGCAAAAAAAAGGATGAGAGAGAAACATGCTGAAAGACATTGTTTAGTGCATATGATCCAATACAAACTAAACCACACCCACACTGTGATCTTATAATGCTAGGTTTTCCTCATCTTCATCTTAGTTGAGGTTCATTTAATCAGTTGTTGCCTTACCATTATACCTTGACATATTTCCCACTATAAATGGAAATGGAAATTCAAGTGTCTGGATTTGTTTCCATGGGAAATCAGGTGCAAAGTTAAATTAAAGGTCAAATATAGTTTTTTTTTCATGCATGGGTTTGTAAGGACAGCCATGGATGGTCAATTTCAGTGAAACTGTGCAAATCAAATGATGACTTCCTTAGCACATAATGTAACTGTCTTGTTATAGGTTCACCAGAAGACAAGTGTAGGCTGATCTTCAATCTTTATGACACCAATGGTTCTGGCTTACTTAGTATGGATCAGTTTAAAAGGTTAATAAAGTAAGTTGGTATCTTATTACTTGTAGATTATTTCCTTGTACCCTAGCTAGTATCATGAACCTGTATTAATACATTGAAGGGTGGCCATGTACAAAACTTGTTGAATTGATAGTAAAATAAAATATGAATACTGATCGAAAACAGGAATAATGAGATTTAATGTGAATTTAATACGCAAAAATTAGTAATTTTCAGTTTGTGTTATTGTGCCAAATTATACCAAAAATATAAGATAATTCCTTATTACTATCATAAAGAAAGAATACATTTCTAATTTGATTAAAAAATGTAATAAAAGTATAAATTATAATTATAAATGTTTGTTAAACTAAAAGTTTAATAATGAAAAAAAATCATTTCAGGAATTGTTTTCTAATTTTTATTGCTGTTTCAATATAGTCTATTAGTTTCATTAGTAATAATTTTTTGTTTGTGTTGACTATATGAATAAACTTTGAACTGGTCATTTGATTTTGAGAAAATTGAATACAATGTTTTTCTTAGTTCAGTGAATAGTTTGCATGAAATGATAAAATGTATCTCATCTTCAATTTCATTGTATTTTGTACATTACATATGCAATATATTATAATGTAATATTTTATAATATACAATGTTTTTGCAATGATCAGAATATATATTAAAAAAATATATTACATCTGTTTTCAGGGGTACTCTGGAGCTGATCCAAGCCAATATTGAGCAAGAAAATATGAATGAAATGGTCACTATGATGTACAACAGAGCTGGGTTGTCACATGAAAATAAACTAACATTTGAAGATTTTCTTACTGTACTGGGAGACGATAAAGAGAACTTTGCTAAGGCTTCCATCCAAGTAAAAGGTGAGCAACACTACTTTGATATTGGCAAAAATTCACCTATTCTCGGGGGTGGAGCTACGTCGCAGAACGTCCGCTCCCAAGAATAAAAATAATGGTGAACAGTTTGAGACGATAGAAAGTATGGAACAATTGCATGAATTTATACTTTTGAACTTAAGAATAAAAAAGTTAGAATTTGTTTCACAGTCAATGCAAAAAATCTGGGGTCACCAGTCTATTTTTTAAAACAATGATGTGTTGTTCTTCTACTATTGGTTACTATGACGAAGATATTATGCCATTGTAGGGTGGTAATAATAGGGTAATTTCATGAGAAACAAATTTTTCTGAATATCATGTGTCAGTGAAAATAGTTTTGTAGCCGTAAAACATAGACTGTTACAAAATTTTGTTTTAACCTTTTCACTACCAGTTCCCTCTTTTCATCACAAACTCACAAAATAGTCTCGTTTATAGTCTGCGCTTTCTGACAGAAGACTGGGACAAAAATAGCAAAATTCAAACTAAAAATTGACACAAATTTTGTCTGTTGGCTCCAAAATTCAGGGTTCATTTCCAGAAAAAAGTGCTGAAATATTTGGGTAAGAAAGTCTTGGTGGTGACAATAATGCTATAAAATCGTCAAATCTTGAAAATTCATAACTGAAAATTAATCAGTTTATCGTATACTATGACTGATGCATTTATTTGTGTCATTCTCATAATTTATAAAATGGGGATTTTAAATAGATACAAAAAAATGGTATTTTGTAGGACTAGACAATGACATGGTATCTCCGAGGCAAGTTAAAGTCTCCGGAATTGAACGACAAAACACTTGTATTATGAGGTAAGTCCATGAGTGGATACAATCAATAGAAATGCATGTAGTTCAACAATTTTCAAATAAAGATATATATTTTCACTTTGGTAAATCGTTATATCACAGAGAAGTATTTTGCATATCTCCCACAATGCACTTCAAACTAGTTTATTTGTGTGTTATTCCTATAATCCATTGCATTTCTGAATGCCCGATTGAAATTTCCTCATCCAGTATCAACTTTAGAATCTCCCACAATGCAATGCTTAAATAATATTGTATTTAATTGTTTTTTCCCCCATTATGCATTGCTGTATTTTTGCAAGGCTGGGTTCTTCCTGGGAATCTCCCAAAATGCAATGCTTAAATAATGTTGTATTTAACTGTTTTGTCTCCCATAGTGCATTGCAGTATTTCTGTAAGGCTGTTTTATAATTAACTATATTATTATTATTATTATTATTATTATTAGAATGAATCTTTCAAACTTAATTACAACATTTTTTTTTAATATTAATTTTACTATAATTTTAAATGTCACAAAATACATGTTAAATTTGCATAAATTTCCAACAATGCATTGTGCTTTCACAAACAATCACACCTTCAATGTAATTTCAGACCTGTACACCGAACGACATCAATGACACACCAACGGGAAGCATCACTCCCAATATCTGACCCTGAGGAGAACAAATATCCAACAACATGGA
This sequence comes from Saccoglossus kowalevskii, assembly GCF_978046115.1. Lineage (NCBI taxonomy): Eukaryota > Metazoa > Hemichordata > Enteropneusta > Harrimaniidae > Saccoglossus > Saccoglossus kowalevskii. The sequence continues at coordinate 8,106,831 of NC_140650.1, read as the reverse complement.
TCGGCAAGAAATGGAAATCATTTGTACGCTACATGGAGAATCACCGACTGCATGTCTTCTGCTTGGTTATGTATTTGTTTTTTGTGGTCATAGGAATATTTATTGAAAGAGCTTATTGTGAGTGCGATTGTTTATCTATTTGAGTAGAAGTGGTATGATATATATTGAGTGCTGTAGGTTCAATGCCTGACACGGTTTGCCAGGCACTTAATTCAAATACTTATGCAGCTATCAGATTTGAAAGATTAGTTTGCACATATGATTGCAATTAGAATCAAAAACAAAAATACATCAGGGGAGACAGCAGTGAACTTAAATTATGTAAATGTCTGAAAATGAGAAATTAAAAAAAAATTACAGAATTTTACATAGAACCATGGTATGTATACAAGTGTTTTATCTATGAGTTTATTGTACTGCATTTCTGCATACCGGTATATGCTTCTTATTCATTTATAAGGATTATTAGACTGGAAATTTAGCTCAGATTATTATTATAAACATCATACAGCCCTTGTGCATACTTTGCTATATTTTTGTTATATAACGTCTTATTTTTTGATTGGTAAATTGTTTTATTTCAGATTTCTCTATTGAACGAGAGCATGCAGGTCTTCGTATGATTGCGGGATATGGAGTTACAGTTACGAGAGGTGCTGCCAGTGTTATTATGTTTACCATGTCCATTACCTTGCTAACCATGTGTCGAAATACAATTACTCATCTAAGGAGTACTTTTCTTAACAAGTACATCCCATTTGATGCAGCTGTGGGTTTCCATAAAATCATCGCAGCAACGTTGTTGTTGTTTACCTGTGAGTATATCTGTATACAACATAATGGTGTTTTTATAAGTGCTGCTGACAATAAATATGATTGCCATAGAGCTATTAATTTGCACATATTTGTCATCCGATCAATTATTCATGAATTGTGCATAATTAAACATTTCTTAAAAACTTCTAGTCTAGATTTGTATATACCTTGTATCTATACCTTAATCATATTTGTAAGATTTTGATGAAAAAGATTGTAGCTTGAAATAGCTTTGTTATTTGTTATGTTACCTCTCATTAATGTAATTAACAAGTGTTTCTTTGAAATGTATTTTATTTTTAGGTGTACATATCGTTGGTCATAGTATAAATTTTTATCACATCTCAACCCAGACACCGCCCGATCTACTGTGCCTATTTAGAGACTTTTTCCGTCGGTGAGTATGAAGATAACTGCATTTTGTCACTAAACCTCTTCATTGATGTGTTTTTCGACTTGACCTGATTTAACAAATAGTGAAATAATATGTTTCAAAGACCACTTTTGATTGGTTCTTTTTATACTGCACTGATGTGTAACATCGACTTTGATTTTAAATACAAAGATTTCAGATGATTGGACTAATTATTTTTCTTTTCATCTTATTTTTCAAGATCCCATATTCTACCAAAATTCCAATATTGGCTGTTTATGACCACCACAGGTAAATGCTTGTTGTTTTATACTTTTCATCTTTTTTGCAAAAATAATGATAAATTATATTTCATATGGTCATAAATTGCAATATATTTCTAATAGAGCAGATATGGTAACTAGGATTCCATATTCACTATATATATATATATATATATGTCATTCAATATATAGTGCATGTGTTTATGTAAATAAAATTGTCTATGGTCGAAGTATGTAATATTTGAATGATTCAGTGTATAAGAAATTGTTGGTTTATATGCACTTCTATTGGAGATGCGCTTCTAATAGAGCAAGTACAGTACAGTCAAACCTATATTTGGTGACCACTCAAGGGACTTCATTAAAATAGTCTGTATAACCCAGAGGCACTTGCATAGTATACGATTGTTTGCAAAATCATAAACAATCCGTTCCTAACGATTATGTAAATAAAACTTTTACAAAAAAATGGACTTTCTGAAAAATCAATTCAATCAAGTTTAGTGAAGGTACATTGTCTCTTCGCTCTGGTTCCAATGTTTCTGTGCATCTGATGAGTTTGGTGTAGATTTACCTCTTTCTCCTTGAAATTCAAAATGCACATGTGTATCTCTTGACCAGCCAAGTGCCACCAGGCTGTATACTTAGACCATACTGCTGTACCTTTCTGCGTCAGTGATGTATCAATAAAATACTATAGACAGCTGGTCTTTACCAGTAAATGGATGGAGTTTGGATTATTTTTTATTATCTTGGTCTGTAAACATAGATAAATCTGCTCAAATATTACGGACATGTTCGAAAGAGTTGAGGACACGTTTAAATATCTTTCTAATTTGGAAATCACGCATCATATTTACATCACATTCAAACACTTTCCTTTGTTTACTTTGGACACAGAATCACAGCTATCAGTACACATGGAAGTAGAATTCCATCAATAAACTCAAACGTCTGCAAAGTGCAAACATTCTATTTCAGACAGTAATCTTTAGTTAAGTTATTACTGCGAGGTGGGTAAGGTTATCACAAGGATACCACAAAGTATGCACTCAGGCAGTACAGGGTTGCATCAACCTCCACTACATGTTGGTTGACATGATCACCCGTACTGCCTTCATACATATGTTGCAGTATTCTCATTATAAGCTCATATTATTATTACATTAATTATGATTTTATTATTTTCACAGGAATCACAGGAGTGTTGCTGACTATTAACATGATAATAATCTACACTTTTGCAATGCCGTATATGAGACGCCACGTCTACAACGCGTTTTGGTTCTCTCACAAACTCTACATACCTTTGTACATTCTGACCATATTGCATGGCAGCGGGCGCCTCGTCCAACCCCCGTTATTCCAGAATTTTCTTTTGGGGCCAGTCATCTTGTTTGCTTTAGATAAAATTGTCAGTGTTAGTCGCAAGAAGGAAATGATCACTGTGACAAAAGCTGCCATTCTTCCATCAGGTAAGCATAACTCCCATACACAATCAGAAAGTGAGTATAATTTCGAATTTAGTACAAAATTTCTGCTTTCCACATTCTGTGAATTTCTGAATTTTTTTTTACAAATTTAAGAGAAATTTTTTAATGGATCTGCTTTAGCAATTATTGTTTACAAGCTTTACAAGTACACCGTATCATAATTTTTCAACCATATTTTAATAATTATGATCTTATTAGGAAACCCCCCCAAAAAAATCAGGGGGGGGGGGGGCAGAAATAGTTGAATAAAAAACTTCACACTTAAAAATAATGATGACATTAAAAGCCAGTATTAACTGTTTACGTATACAAATTTAATATTTTTATTGCGAGATAAATAAAAAAAAAACTTTTATTTTAAGGTGTTACCTATTTGGAATGGAAACGACCGGTTGATTTTAATTACAAATCCGGACAGTGGTTACAAATCTCCTGTATTGACTTGGGAGAAAATGAATATCACCCGTTTACTCTGACCTCATCTCCCAATGAAAACACACTTAGCATTCACATCAGAACTGTTGGGCCCTGGACCATGAATATGCAACGCAAGTTTCATCCTGACAGTATTTTGAATGGAAAGTATCCAAAGGTTTGTAGTCTAACATTCATTTTCTCAAATTATATTATTATAGTTCATACATATCTTGCTGAATTATTTTCTTTAAATTTATGAATTTGTGCTAAAACTTCTATTTATAGGTTACAAACTAGGCTAGAAAAAAAAGTTTCAGCACAAATTTTGAAGAAAATTGGTAAAAATTTGATTGCATTGCAAAATATATAATGTCTAATATGTTGTGTAAGAAAATATTACATTACTATTTTGCATTTCTACTAAAATTATTTGCGGCAAGGATGTGTAGCCATTGCCCCATCATAAAGGCTCTTTTCCAATCTAGGCAGTTCAAACACCGATTGAACTTACCCAGGGTTAATCCAATATAATTAATAAATCTCAGCCAGTGGTTTGATCTGCCCTCACAATTGTGTCAGTAGCACACTCATCTAGGGTGTTTACTCTTTTCTTTAGGTGGTCTTGAACAATACTTTTGTATATACACATCTAGAACAATTAATTGTGCTAATTGTCAATCTATTTTTTTTGCTTTGTCTTTAGATGTATATGGATGGTCCATTTGGTGAAGGTCACCAGGATTGGAGCCAGAATGAGTTCCTGGTACTGATAGGTGCCGGGATTGGTGTCACTCCCTTTGCATCCATCTTGAAAGACCTTGTCCACCAATCACAAACATCGTCACAATTTAAGTGTAAGAAGGTAGGTATGCTTATCATGATTGGTTGTTGACTAAACTAAAGAATAAGAACTTTTAAGGGAGAATTTTGTTTTGCTGAAAACATTTTGGTGTTATCATTGTCACTGTTTTACCTGAAAACAGTTTCTTTAATCAGCTTTGTTTTTGCAGAATTCACCTCTAAAAAAAAAACTGTTTTATTTGACTATGGAACATACATATGCAAATTACCCCGGTAGGCTTATGTGATGTCATTGAGCAATTTATATCCATGACTTGCTTCCTTGGAAAAATTATATGGTTCCCAGTAGGTCAAAGTTGAATAAGGATTAGATTTATTATGTGTATAATTGATATTTTTATTCAAGAATCTTTCAGAAAGTTTCTTTCCACATTTTTTTTTCAAAACTAGAGGGAAAGCAAAAGCAAGATGTGTTCCAAGAATAGAAAATATAATAAACATTAATTCCCTTGATTTCAGGTTTTTTTCCTGTGGATAACCCGAACACAGCATCAATTTGAATGGCTAATGGACATACTACGGGAAGTAGAACAAGAAGACCACAATAATATTATAGATGTACATATATTTATCACTCAATTTTATCAGAAATTTGATCTGCGTACAACTATGCTGGTATGTAAATTATAATTGTAGTTAAGAAATGACAAACATTCACCTGGAGACATGTTTTGATTGGACAATTTTAGCATTGTATATGTTGCAACCTTTGTGATCAAACAATTTTAATTGGTTCTTGCATGTCATGTGATTAAATATTTGTCATTGGTTCTTGCGTGTCATGTGATCAAACAATTTTAATTGGTTCTTGCATGTCATGTGATTAAATATTTGTTATTGGTTCTTGCGTGTCATGTGATCAAACAATTTTAATTGGTTCTTGTTTGTCATGTGATTAAATATTTGTTATTGGTTCTTGCGTGTCATGTGATTAAACAATTTTAATTGGTTCTTGCATGTCATGTGATTAAATATTTGTTATTGGTTCTTGCGTGTCATGTGATCAAACAATTTTAATTGGTTCTTGTTTGTCATGTGATTAAATATTTGTCATTGGTTCTTGCGTGTCATGTGATCAAACAATTTTAATTGGTTGCATGTCATGTGATTAAATGTTTGTTATTGGTTCTTGTGTGTTATGTATTCAAATACAGTAGTTTCCATTGGTTCTTTTGTGTTTCTTGTTTTTTTTGTCTCATAGTGTTTTTTCTTAATTTAATTCGAGTTCTGTGATTTCTTTGAGCTGTATAGTATATGTGTGTTACATCATAATTCATCAAGATACCTTTTTTTTATTTTTTTTTATTTCTGATTATTATTTAAATTAATTATTTTCAAGTAATTCTTATTTATATTTCTCAGTACATTTGCGAGCGGCATTTCCAGACTATTGCAAAAAAGTCTTTGTTCACTGGATTACAAGCTATCACTCATTTTGGACGCCCAGAGTTTCACTCATTACTTGGTTCAATATCAGATTCATTGATGCAGGAACACCAGGTGAGTACATGCATGGTCACAAAGTCACTGGTAGAGGGCGCTATTTTGAATTGATTTGTTTTAACCAGCACATTTTGGGATATTTAATCACCTAGAATTCTAGCTCAAATTTTTATCACATGTATTTGTTTAATCTTTATTATTTTATACCATTTTTTTTTCTGCCAAAATTTTGCTTGCTTTTCTATAATTTCTTTGTAAATTTCAAAATCAAATGGACATATTTTCCCATTGGCCTTAATCTCAATGGATGTAAACAAAACAAGAGTTGACTTTTTAAAGGAATGACAAATTTTCATTTTGCTTCAATTGAAAATTATGTTATTTTTTGTTTATTTGACAGGTTGAAAAAATTGGTGTGTTCAGTTGTGGTCCTCCGTCTGTCACCAACTCTGTACAACAAGCCTGCACTGAGCTCAACTTGCAAGACAAAGCTCTCTTTGCACACTGCTCTGAAAATTTCTGAGAATCATTTTCTTTTCTAACAAATATCTTCCATTTTTATGAGCAACAGTCAAAATATTTGCAAAATTGCATAATAATAAAACATATTGTAAAAATAAAAAAAATACATCATATTTGAATCAGATTGGCAATGAACTTATACACTCATATTATACACTATCAGGGGTGGATAAAGATAAGGGTGTGCACATGGTGATATAATGATCTCATTGAAATGCTATTTATTGAAAATGTTTTTGACATCGTGATTATGCAAATATTGTGGGAGAATCGATTGTATCAATGGTGGATAAAACCAAGGGCATACAGTTTAGATGTAGTTATGCAAATCATATTGAAAATGTGTATAGTTCCTTCTACATCAATATGATGCATCACTGATGCGCTGAGATTTTTTGTGATGCAACTAGTTATGGACATTTCCTGACACATCACAGACTCAATAGAAAATCATAAATTGAAAAAGTTACTTTGAAAAATATCTCATATGAGGAATTTGCAATTTGGTAAAAAAAATTCACATTTTATAAACAAAATAAGTTTGAATGAGAGAAACCAGTGGCCACGATATGATCGTCAAAAGTCAACTACAGCAGCATGCAATCTAATTATATTAATCTATTAAGTTGACCCATCTTCGTGTACTTCATGTTCATGTGCAAAGATGTCTTTAAAAAAAATTCATTTATATGTTCTTTAATCAGTGTATCTTTTAATTTCCCTATATATTGTGACTTATTTTATTCATAGTACAGCAAAAAAATGTTTATCCTTTTGATACCTGAATTTTTTAAAATTTGATTATTAGCTTTACAATACACAGTGTGAATATTTCAAATTATTTAATTTTCTTTCTCTTGTCAGTGTGGATATGTAATTGTTTTGTTTTTTCTATTATTTATTCCAGAATCCTCCTTTTTGTGAAAATGTTTGCTATTTGTATATTTTACGTGTGTAAGATATTTTATCTGTATTTTTATTTCTCAATGGATGGACATCCAAAAAAACCTTTTGGATTCTGTCATTTTTCTACCCAACCATTCATCCATCCATCCATCCGTCCATCCAACAACAACAGTTCTCGCATATACTGATTTCATGGGTGCAATGACTAGTCATAATGGTATACATTTGCACATCAATTTGACTTTTTTGTTTTACTGGTGACTGGTGGACATTTTGTCCCCAAAACAACAAAAATTATTGTCATCAACTGTTTCTGGTGCACAAAAATAGTAATAAATAAACATCTAGTTATTTGAATATAGTTACTTTTTATAATTACTAAATATTATCTACTATATATCGTTTCTCAGGTATGCCTGGCATGATTCAAATTTAGTATTGACAACTTTCATAGATGTTTACTGATGGATGATGTCATTTGTTTATTGATTTGAACCATGGCATCTGCGTTTTATTTTCAGGTGTTCCTATTTATATCCTGGATGTCTTACATTGACTGATTTTGTTCATATTAAGTACAAAGACATAATTGTATATATGTGCCGTTTGGTTTGTGTTTCGTTTTGATGACCTTTGTTCCTGAAACACCAACATTTTCAGAATTTGATTCAAAATACATTATGTAGCTGACTGGCAGCCATTTTTTTTTTCAACTCACTTTTCAGACATGCTTTTAATATTTGTTTTATACAATTTGCACAAAGTGTGAATAATTGTAAGCAGGGGTGAAATTCAACTGACGGCCGTTTTTATTCATAAATACTAAAAATTTGAACATGCCATCAGTCACACCTTTCTCAGGCATGCCTGCACCTATAGTTTTCAAACTTGTGAATTGCCAATTGGTGACCAAGTTGTTTTATTTTTCTGTGTATTTAACCATTTCTTGGATCTGTCTTGACGAACATAACTTTGTAATAATTTTAATAAACAGAATTTTTTTTATACTATTTTTGAGGTACAAATAAATTGGACTATTACAAACTTGTGAATTTAAAGTTTTTGAAGCTTTATGAATAAAAGTTATTTTAATTTGAAAAAAATAAACTTTTGATGTTTGCAAATAAAAAGCTTTTTAGCTTACAAAATCATATGCGTGTTACTTTAGTGTTTGATTTTCTGATTCATATGACACTAATGATACTATTAATATGCAAAAGAACAAAAAGTTCAGCATTTCCAGAAAATGGTTTCGTTTTTAAGGACGTAATTGTGACATCAACATTGATCCTGAAAAAAATACAGTAATCCGCTAGTGTTGAGCGCCACCAGTGGCAGAGTACTGAGCAAGATTCAACATTTCTTGACCTTGTTAGACCTGCAGCGATAATCCACGGATCGTAAGGTAGCAGAATCCAAGTCAATTATTACTGTGAGTTTAAACTGATTTGTTCAGTGACAGGTAGCCATGGTAAGTACGAATGCTTTTTTTTCAGCTAATCGACAACGCATATGTAATGACCGATTCCTAATCCTAATTCCAGACCCGTTTACAGACGTTTATATGCTCGGTTGCTTCAAGTCGAGCAGGAAATATCGCTTTGCAGTGTCATGGGAAAAACGGCCAAATTGCCGCTGCCACAATTCGGCAGGGTGCATACAAGCACCTCAAACAATATGTAACTTTCTGGACTACGATTTAAAAGCTTATATATAAGTATATATTTTCCAATTTGAAGAATTTGCCGCATATTTTAATGCGGAAAATTCCGCGATTAATAATAATTTTACGCCGACATAATTTCTTGATTTACCCATAGGCTGTATAAGATCTTGGCCGATAAGGCTTCACCTATAATTATAAAATAATAAAATATAAAACTCATCTAACAGGTCATTTAATCTATATTCAATTTTCTTTCTCAACTATATAACCATATGTCTAGCTAGCATTATTATACCAAGGTTGTTTGCAATACAATAACATATTGTGGTACTTTGCGTTTGTTATGTATATCATACATGTATGCTCACTGAAAAACCATTACCAAACACCACTATATTTGTACAGTGTAAACATATACAGTGAATATTTAGAAAATATTTTTGTAAGATACATAAGGTACTGGAATAAAAAAATACTAGTAACATATTTTGAATTAAAATTGTTAAAATTACAGTTGTTCTCTTATTTTGATCAGCAAGTCCGCCAAGGATTTATATTCATATATTTATGTTGAAATATGTATATTGATAAAACATTAATCTATAATTTATTATAAGTAAAAATTTGTCGGCTACCAAAATAATTGTATAGTTCTGTCACTGCAATAACAACCTTTGCATGTGCACTTCAAATTACCTATTTAGATGAACTTGATGGGGCTCAGTGTCATTTAGAGTCATCAAATAATGTTTTGTTTGCTGCCAAAACAATGTTTTTTGTTTGTTTTTTTTACTATATTTTTCCACCAGGATAAAATATCAAATATAATTATTGAAAGAAGTTCATATATTTTTATCTAAATTACTGCTAAAACCAACAATATAGATCATCTAAAGAAATAAATCTTCTTTATCAATGGATGTAATCAATTTGAGGCCACTGGTTGGTAATTCAAATTCTATTCATAGATGTTTTAAGCATATGATGAAGTAAAGTTGTTGCCATAAGGGAATGTCATAACCTTGAAAATACACTAATTAATAGGATCTATATTCTGCAAAGGATGTTGAGGTTTATTACCAGAAATGTAATTTAATTTAATTACAAAAATCAAATGTTTAAATACCAATTCCAAGCTTTACATTTTGTATGATGGTAAACATACCTCCCAGAATATTTATTATATTAATGCTTTCTCATTTCTTCTTATTAACCACATTTTTTTTCATAAACATTACAAAATTTACCACCTTATTCTACCACCTTATGCAGTACTCTGTATCATAATTTGGATCAACATATAACCAATTGTCTTGGTAGCATACTGTTTCAACTCAGTGTACAAGTAAATTAATTCTTGTAGAACAGTATTTGTGGATACTGGTAGTTATCTTGGAATGATGGATCGCTATCAACTTTTCTAATTTTAGTTAATATTTTTGTCATTAATATTGAAAAATGCTTTTTCTTTTAGAGTTTAATTTGAATTAAATAAACACAATTTTCCATTGGATATTAGTATCTCATGAATAAAAATACATATACTAGACTCACCATTGATTGGCTGCTTGTTTTTCTCGTTTGTATATAGGTGATGGAATATAGCATCTCTAGCAATGTGATTGGGTAGCGGTCTTGACCAGTCATGTCAAATAGAGTGACGTATGTTTCAGTGTGTGTTGTGATTGTGGTTTTTTGGTCTCTGCGTCGTCAAGCAGCGAGATATTATAGGTATGTACTTATCACCATGGCAACTGTATGTCCATAGTTATCGTATACTCACTCTGCTTAAGTGCAGTATTCAATAACATTTTTATCTTGTTAATTTTCAGGAATATTGTCTAATCACAAATTTTTTTAGGGATTTCATAAATGGAAAATTATGCAAAAAATCACACTCTGCGATCATTTCTGAGATTTACTGGGACCTAGGGACAATTATATTGTGTACTAAATGTTAAATTTTCAATGTTTATACAGAACTTCTGAATGTTGATTGTTGTTTCAGCATTCTATTTCAGTGTTTGTTTGAATTTCATTTACTAATAAATGCTTATACATTCTAGCTGCCGGTAGGTCATATTTGATGCAATCATGTATCAAATCATCATGAACATGCATCCTGACAGGTATAATGTATGTACCAAATTTGAACAAAAACTGACAAAGCGTGTCCAAGATACATCATTTTCAAAAATAACATGGCTGTCGTTCTGCCATTTTAGAACGTCAGTGACATGTCAACATTTTCTAGAGGGCACACTGCAATGGCAAATTGATAATTTGCATATTAAGACCATCAAATATTACACATAATAGTCTCAACACTACAATAAACCTTGACAATTTTGTGCAAATAACATATGAGAAAGAACTAATTTTGTCTTTGTATATATAATTATATTTCTAGTGGAATAAATTTCAAATTAAAAAAACAAACAAACATGTCAATCGTATTGATTGTCATCAAACTGTTGACTATAATTTCTTCATGCTAAATGGATTAGATGAAACACAGTAAGACTATCACAAATGGCATAGGCAGTCATTCATGTAAATTATGAATAGTTGTATATTGTGTATTTATTAAATTCCTATATTTTTGTTTTTTTTTTCTCTCCAGAGAGCAACATATGATATATTACAATGGTCAAGCTAAAATTACTGAAAATCAGATAATTGGTTACCATGGTAATATCAGTGAGTCAGTAAAATTACAAGAGTCGCAGAATCAAAGTATTTGTCATCAACCGATAGAAAATATCACTTTTGTTAAGATACACAAAACTGGCAGTACAACAATACAGAACATTCTTTTCCGATATGGCGATGCTCGCGATCTTACGTTTGTGTTACCTCCACAGAAGATATCGCTAGGTTGGCCAAAGTTTTTTCATCGAAAGTTCATTCTCGAGTCACATGATGGAATTTACAACATCCTGTGTCAGCATGCACGATACAATGACGAGGAAATTACGAGACTGATGCCACCTAGTACAACCTATATAACAATTATTCGGGACCCAGTCACACATTACGAAAGCTATTTTACATATTTCAGAATAGGTGAAAAGTGTGGAATTAAAAATTCAGACTCCAGTGCGTTGGATAAATTTTTTAATCATCCAAATTTTTGCTATAAAAAAACTGAGCGTAATCGAATGCTGTTTGATTTAGGTATGAACGAGACGTCATTTGATAACCTGACATTAGTGGAGGAAACAATTAAATTTATCAACAAAAGATTCTCACTGGTTATGATAATGGAGTACTTGGAGGAGTCTCTTATTCTTCTCCGAGATCTTCTGTGTTGGGATATTGACGATTTCACGTTTTTCCAACTCAATGCAAGGGAGCCCAAGTCTGTGCACAAAATTGGACCAGATGTCGCAACAAAGATCCAAAATTGGAATTCCGGAGATGTAAAGTTGTATGATCATTTTAACAGAACATTTTGGGAAAAGGTTAAAGCATATGGAGTGGAAAAAATGTCAAATGAAATTGCCGCTTTACGTCAGAAAAACCAAGAACTGAGCCAGAAATGTCTTTCTAGTGATGGGGCAGGTGAAAAGTTCAAAGTTTGGCAACCCGCTGGGGTAAAAATGAACAATATGGTGTTAAAACCAAATGCGAAAGATTATGAGGATTGCAATAATAGGGTTATACCCGAAAAGGTATATACTCAGAAACTTAGAACCAAATTATTGTCATCAAATAGGAAAGAGCCACCAGCTGTTCATATGGAGGGCCAAGACTAGCCAACTGAGTCAGTGCAAAGGTACTTACAATATTTTGCCTGATTCAGTTGTATGCCACAAGTGACGTCCACACTCAAATGTGATTAGCTATCGAGGTAGGTGCAAAGGTCATATGCCTATTAAAATTGCTGGTGAAAAACAAATGGTATAGGAATCAAACTGGAGTCTTGTGTGGGCGATAGTGATAACACTGAGACAAATGGTCTGGAGTATACTTATTTCAACTTCCCTGTACATTCAAAATTTATATTTTAACAGCAGTTTATCCTACTCGATTGTAAAAGTTTGTTTTTAAACAACATTAATCAAGTTATTTTTCAAATTCAATGTCAATATTTATTATGATGAAAGTTAATTACTAGTATATACGATAACAAATAGTTTAATAAAATGATGCTTCATTTCATGACCATATATGGTAATGCAACTAGATTTATTGAATAATTTATTTACAACAAAGACTATTTTCATGCAGGTCATCGTGTATACGTCACATCCTGGTACTTTTGGGAGGAGCAATTTGCCAAAAAAAAAAGAAATATGAAATTATTACTTTGACAGTACTTCAAAGCCAGCCAGATAGTACCAGGATATGAGACCTGTATGGGGCACGCATAAGATTTATTCATGTTGACATCATAACTGCAGTTTGCCGTCTTCTAAAACTAGAACATTTCTACTATAAATCTACACTCCTTGGTTGTGTTTCAAACAAGAGTATATGCATTGTATTTCTAACCAATAATCATTCATAAAAAAAAACCATGCTAACCATAAAATACGTTTTGGAAACCTACTTTTTAAAATGCTGTCAAAACTTTTTGTTACCGATACTCAGTGTCAGTAATAGTCATTGAAGATACTCATCCACCGAGGAGGTGTGGATTTAATACCAAAATAACTGAAGAAAGGGTTGACACTACTCATAATTGGTTATATGTATGCTAAATTGGCATGAAAAAATAATCATCTTTCTACCAGCTGTAAATTTTTTTTAATCTTTGCCACTTTTAGTCACTTTTCACAAAATCATAACCTGCATCATATTTTCCATATTTGGTAATAAATTTAGCTCAATAAACTATAAAAAAATAATACATAGAAGTGTGAAAAAATATTGGACCAAAATGTTGGCGGGAAAACAACCACTACTGGGAGCAGGATGTCCAAAAATACATAATCAGAATTGTACATACATGGTTACATTACTACCATGGTTGATATCTACAACAAACTAAGTTGACAAACTGACTGCCAATAATTAAGTGGCTAATTGTTAAAAATAAGAAAAATTCATTGATAATTTAAAATAAAGTTATTAATCAACGAACTTTTTCCATGGCAACTATTCAGTTATAGTGAATTATCAGATTTTTTGATTAAAAATTAGTTTCAGTGAATAAAATATTGAAATAATTCATTAAAAATTCACTTTTCTTGATTACTGATTGCTGTGAATATTTACTGATTTATTGAAAGTAGACAGTTAATCAACAAACTGTTTCCATGGCATTATTGAATTTTCTAAAAGTGAAATCAATATCCCATTTCTTTGTATATATACAAAGTTTTATCATTTCCAGCTCAACAAGCCATGAAAATCAGAGTTTACAGGAAAACTAATTTATAAAAATTACTTTCTGGTAGGAAGATTCAATAACAAAAGTTTTTTTTCTGAACAAGCTCTTATTCCATGGGAAGGAACAGTGGCATCAAAGAATATTGCCAGTATTAATCAGACTAATGTGCAATCCAAATGTCTAATGACTGGCACTTTTCAGACGTCTCCTTTTCTAGGTAATCTCTCCATAAAAGGTAATAATCTTTCCATATAAGGTAATAATCTCTCCATAAAAGGTAATAATCTTTCCATAAAAGGCAAGAAGAGAAGTCTTATCATATTCACACATTCAAAAGTGTTAGTATGGTGATATAGGCTCCATGGCAACAAGGACATCCGATGGCAACTGCGGAAAGTACATTGTATTTGCTTGTTGCATGGCAACCAATCATCCAAGATATGGCTCTGTAAGATGCTGGCTTGTTGTTGGAAGTGGGTGACTGTAATAATATTCCAACATATCTTTTATATCATTAAAATTTGGATCTGTGTTCAGAAGATACATTTCATTCCCCTGCAAAATAAAGTTATATACTGTTAAAATTCTTTATTTTCGCTCGGAATTTATTTTTGCTGCAGGGACGATATTCAATGGAAACAAAATCTAACCAAAGTGTATCATTTTCAAAATCATCTAGTATAATGATTCAAACATCTTCTAGTATAATGGAATGATCCAAACATCTTATAGTATAATGGAATGATCCAAACATCTTATAGTGTAATGGAATGATCCAAACATCTTATAGTATAATGGAATGATCCAAACATTTTCTAATATAATGGAATGATCCAAACATCTTCTAGTATAATGGAATGATCCAAACATCTTCTAATATAATGGAATGATCCAAACATCTTCTAGTATAATGGAATGATCCAAACTAGATTGAACAAAAATCTGTGTTTGCAAAGTTGCAAGTCATCTTGCTAACTGACTGTCAGAATAATACTCATAACTGCTGTAAATTTATATTATATCAAGTTGCATTCCACATTCATTTCTGTAGCTTTATATATTCAGGATCCCTATGAATCCTTAAACAGTCTGTAATACACCACTTTATCTGTAGAAACACTTATTGTGAATACAATATGTTGTATTTATTTATTGGAATTGTTAAATATGCATAAATTGTGAGAAATATTTGATAACCATGGCTATAAAATTTAGACAATTTTCATTTCAGAATTTTTCAATGCCCAACGTTTTTTCTTTCTCTTTTTATAAAACAGTGAAACATTGGGCTAATTATCTGAATAATTAATTAGCTTGGTCAATAACAATTATTGTGAGATGTACCACATTTTCTGATACAATCACCTGAGGGTGTTCAGTCCTAGCCATAATTTCCGTTTTACCACTTCTGATCAAAGTGTCATTTTTAGGGACAGTAAAGCGAGCTCAAATTCAGGGTGGGAATGTCGACATATAATTTTCAATTCTGTTATAACATCTTTAAAGCATGTTGATATTATAGAAGTGTACCTACTTGGTTAAACACTTTGTAATGTAAACACTTTTGTCCAGGTGCATCATAGACCACAAGAACCTACAAGAAGCAATGATAACAACAATGAACACATGCAGACAAATAGAGAGGCAGAGAACCAATTACCCAGAAATAAAATTGTACCACATGTAAATTTGTTTCTCTGTAGAATCTATTAATTTTCGGGGGGGGGGGGTTACATCATGCTCATATCACTGCTTTGATATGGGTGCTGCTACACAATTCCAAAACCTGAGTTTGTATAAACAAGGCTTTTTACAGAGCATGATTTAATTCTACAATTCAACCATGTTCCCATTTAGCACATTAAATAAGCACCCTGTCGGCTGAGATAGCTCCACTGTTAGCAATGCATATTTCAATTAAAGAACTGAAGATATCATTAGAAAATGAACAATATGAATAGTATCAAAGCAATCGGACTTACAGTTTTTAACAAGAAGTCGAAAATATCACTTTTTACCAAAAATTACAAAAATATTCACCAAAATTAGAGAATTGAAGATATCACCATGAAATGAACAAATTCTAAGAGAGGTCTATCCAAAGTACATAAAACACCAAGTATCAAAGAATTCAGGCTTGTAGTTTTCGAGAAGAAGTCGAAAAAGTAAAACATTGACATGGACGCCGACGGACAATCATTCATATGATAAGCTCTACTGGATAAAAATCGACAGGGGGCCGATTAAGGTGTAATTTGAGATGTTATACTGAAAATAACCACTGTTATATAACATCAATACCCTAGATGTGCCCGGATGTACAACCTTTATGGGTCATATACAAATGGCATAGTCACAAATACATGTAAACAATTCACTGATTCATGATTTTTAGCAAAACATTCTTGAACCAAGTTACCGGTAACATTTACATATTTGATAGTTTGTATACCAAAAACGATTCAGAGTTGCCAGACTCACTCACTGTTTCCATGGAAACTGGTACTATGCAATAACACGCAATTTCAATGTAAATTTTGTGAAAAAGTATATTAAAAGGTCTCAAAATCCAGGCAGGTAAAATGAATCCTGGACAACAATTCACTTGATATTTAAAGGTACCCACATGTCATTATTAATACTTAATAAAAGCAATAATTCTCAGTGGTATTTAATTTCACTGTTTTAAAAATATTCACTGGGTTTTAAAATTACAGATTTCACCAATGACAATAATTCTCATTTCACTTGGATTAATTTTAAGTGGATTTAATTATCAGCAAAAATAGCAAAATTCAGCCCGGTAAATAATAACAATAACAATAAAATAAATACCTGGACTCCAGGCTGACTACTTTTCCTGACCAAGTACATGCCAGGTTTTTTGTACTTATTCAAACACCTATAAATAGAAAATGATTTTGTGAGATCAACAGTTTGTCAACTCAGATAGAATAACTGCAGGATGAACTGAAATTTGCAAAAAACATAATTAATAAATGGTGGCTTCTGCGCATGCGCCAACCAAGCGCCGGTTTATGAAATAAATTATCGTCAGCAGTCCCTGACTGCCCAACCTTATTCTCTGTCTATCGCTTCTTTGACTTAGCCTAGTTTTGACAGTTCATTTAAACTTTATTTTTAAAGATTTGAATGTAAAATATAAGTTAATTATATTATAATTATATAAGTTAATTAAATAATATAAGTTATTTTTACTGATTCTTAAGCAAAAATAATTCCCAAGTGAAAATAATGTAATTTACAGTAGTATAATGATTTTGTACATTGGAATATGTGATCGCCTGTAACCAAGGCAACCATCATTCTCAGAATGAATGAAGATACCTTTCTGATTCCATTTTATCTGAAGTATGGAGCATAGCCTTGGCTGGCAATAAATCTGGAGTCTATGCAGAAGAAGAAAACAAAATAAAACAGTTACATATTTTAACACATCTTGAGTATTTTCACAAATATTTTCTTAGTCTATTCTGTCTGTATTATGTCTTGAACTGAAGGTGCATAATAGATGAGCTGGGAGTTTGTGGGAGCATGTTCAAGGTTTCTACGTTACTGAGCGTTTTCGTAACACGGTGAAAGGTTATAACCATGTTGTGATCTGTTCACAAGTTGAAATATCTTACAAATATATGTAAATTAAGATACCAAGAAAAAAGCTTTCTGAAAATTTCTAAATCTTCTAAGGTATTTTTGGATGACAAATATTCAGCACAAAAACTCAAGTTGGTTTTATAGTAGTAAAATATCTGTCGAAAACAAAGTGAATCAAGGTCAAGTGACCCCCTCCCCCCTTTGGGCATTTGGTAGCTAAGCAAACTACCGATAAGAACACTTCTATTGAAAATTTTGACACAATGATGCTACCATGCAGACGAAGCAAATCATCATCAAGATTTTGTTTAAAGCGGGAGAGTCGTCACCTGTGCATACGTCAGATGGCCATAGCGTGTCATTGTTTACAGACAAGCGTCTACCCATGAGCCTTTGCATTATAAGCGTGTGTTGTATCGTCACTTGGGACTCAATTCCAGCACGTGCACAGGTGACAACCCTCTCACTTTAAGCGTGATATTCATGCAACTCTAACAAGTATGTGTTCTAATACAGCCATCACATCCACTAATCAAAATATGATTGCTATATTGTCGGGGAATAATGACTTTGGAGAATGAAACACAAACAAGAAAAAACACTTCAGTCTCATGGCTCTTTCCTCCTCAAAGACATCTCAGTGATCGTTTACTACTACGAGAGACAAATGTTGTACTCACTGAAGAAATTGACTGCCTTGGTCTTGGAGCTGGTTTTGGAGGTCCCCCAACATTCTTAATTGGAATTGCAGGCTTAGTAGAGGATGGAATCTTAGGTTTTGATGTAGGGGGTGTTGGCAAAGGTGGCCATGCATTTTGAAGTTTAGACTAGAAAAAAATAGAAAATTGTTAAGACATATCAAATTTACTCCTCCTGTGAATTATAATAAATAAACTTTTTTTTAAAGAATTTTTGAAAGGTTTATGACTTGATTTTGTTGATAGTTATAACATTCTTCTCACCAGAAGCAAAATTGCAATAAATAAATGATCAAAAAAAATTGAGCAAAGCGATCCTACACAACGCAAACGTCACATAAAATGCAATGTGAACCATTTTGCTGAAAGCGGTACAACACACACTATTATGGAAAATTACACATAAAATCTAGTCAGAGGACATCAGATAGCCTCCCAAGATGGTGACGTATTTGACATGATTTTGGCCAGGGCCCAATGTGAAGATGTCATCTTGTACCATGATCCCTGATGTTCGCTTGCCAAACTGGATTTCAATAGATGACACCCTCTGAAGACCTGGACACAACCCCGTGGCCATCTTTGTTTTTGCGTCAGTATATAGTGTACATGCTATGTTCACATTTTGATGATGACCATTACAAATTTGCACTAACGACACAGGAAATAAAATAAAAAATAAAATTCTGGGGAAAAAAAGATAGATACAGCTATTGACGCTTTAACAATCAATCAATCAATCAATCAATCAATCAAAATACCTTTACACCGAAGGATACTTCATTAGAGTTCTTCTTGTCATTCATGTCCATCTGCCTACTAGAAATGAAAAAGAATCATTGTTATGGAAAGATATTTGGAATGCTGTATTAGTTTTACTTTATCTATTAGTGGTACTATTACGATCCTGTCATTTCAGAATCTATATATTACGGACAAATAAGAATTCAATTTAAGAATGGTACGAACTTTTCCTTGCAGGTCAAAAGTTAGAATAAAAGTTCTAAAACAACACAAAATTTTGCACAGGAACACTAGCTAAAATTTTGGTGGGAACAATTCTGACCACAAATGAAGAAAATTAGGTCACCATAACAACGTAAAAAATTATTTAATATTAATGTTCTGTAACATTAAAAATGTCTCCCCGTCAAATATTCAACCAAGTAATTACTTATTAGCTCCTAAAATTCTGAGCAATCACAGAACTGAGCTGGAAGGGATGAATCAGTTGGAATAAATTCCAGTGAAAATATCCCTTTTCCTTCATTTTACACTTAACTCATCATAAATCAAACAAAATGTTATTGCAGGCAAAAATTAATTCCAGCAAAAATAAAGTATTCTACAGTACACTATGATGATACAAACTTTTTTAATTCATTCATTCCACCCATATGGAATCCACAAGAAACACCTCCAGGTGGCTTCCAAGTCTTCTCTGCAGCTGGAATCTGTGCTGGAGGTCTGGACATGGGACTGGAATTACTACTTGAGTCTGCTGGTGTTGGTGGTAACGGCCTGTTACCTATGGAATCTTCAGCTTCCTCAACTGGTGATTCATAGTCTGAGTCGGATTCATCTGCACCTAATATTAATGACAGATAAGATGCAAAGCCGGACTATAATCTTTGTCATTGTACTCCTATAACCAGATGATTATACTGACATACAAATAAGATTCTTTCTGGTGCAGTCAGAAATAGTAACTAACCCTTATCATTGGTACAGCACCAAATTACATTCATACGATAAGACATAAAAGAAGAATCAGTTTTTCGTTCAAGTTTTTTAAAAGTATAGGAATAGTCTCTTTCAAGGATACAGTCAGGTTTAGCCAAACTGCTTTAATTATGGGTATTTTCATGTAGGGCATGCGCAAAAGCAAAAATGTTTGAAAAATACGAATAGAACATGATATTCTCAACAAGTAATTGCATTTACATAGTCCCCATGAGTTTAAGAAGAATATAAAGTTTGAACATGAACAGTCAGAGCATGTCAGAGCTAGATGTGGTGTCCAAGGCTGCATTCACTGAAAATTGCATTTATTGTATATTGATCATAATCACTACATTGTCATTTAAAGTGCGGTTAAGGTAGCGAGACTATTATTTGTGTTGAAAATTTCGATTTTCACATTTATTTATTAATTGATGAAATGCACTATAAACTTTCATGTGATAAAGTCTACATAACATAGAATGTCATGAAGTTGGTTAAAATGTAGATTTTCTGAAGGGAAGCAAGGCAGCTTCAGTAGTGTTTTCCAAAATCAACAACACAGGTTTAATCTGTGTGCCTATAAGTTTCAAAGATTAACTCAAGACAAAGCAATGTTAGGATGTGTTATCAGTAGCTATCTGACACACAATGAGTGTTTCCAAACACACAGATTAGTCATTTGCATATGAATGTGTCAGACACAAGGTCACACAGCCACTGAAAAAAAATCATTGAATTTGGTGTTTTCATCTGCCGATTTTATCGAATTATAGCTATCCCATTCCTTTATTTTTTGGTTTCCAATAGCCTTATACATTTGAATGCCCCTACAACATGTTAAAACAGACCTTGATGTGAAAACAAATCGCTTGTGCCGATAAACAAGCTTGAAAATCTTTGCTGTGACTTCATCAACGATTTCTAGGAGTTTATGTTTTTCAAAATACAAGGTCTTTAACAAAAAATAACGTATACTTATTGTCGTCGGATTAACACCAAATTTTCACAGCTTTAAGGTGACAATGAGAGGAACTTGCAAGTGTGTCCAGACAAACTATTTCATCGATTATTTACCAACGAGTTGTGGTTTGAGTTGGGGGCAATGCGACTAAATCAGTAATTGAAATTCAGCACACTATTTTTTTTAAACATGTTGCTTGAAAAAAACTGACCAGACACATTCAATTTACCAGACTATTGAACAACTAGGAAAAGTGAAAAAAATACTTCTTATCGCCAGCATAAATGCGTAATTATTTTTTTTACAGAAAAAGTAATTTTTCACCTTTGGTTGAGTAACGTGTCATAGAATGCATATACGAGCATGCAAAATACACCTGTGAAAAGCTTGAAGTCTGGCGATTCTAAAAATATATATACTTTCCTGGGTCTATTTATAGTCATTTAGTCACAATTAAATTAATTAATTTAGAAGTAAACGTAAAGAAAACTAAAGTCATGGTATTTAATTGCAGCAACAGACTGATTAAAAACATGAATTTTAAAATCAACAACCAAGACATAACAGCTGTCAGCGAGTTTTGCTATTTAGGGGCAATATTTACTCCAAATGGGAAATTTAAAACAAACTTATCTATGTTAAAAAATAAATCAATGAAGGCTCTTTTCAGCATCAGACAAACAGTCTTAAACCACAAAATAATCTCACCAGCACTTAGTTTGAAAATTTTCGACCAATTAATTTCACCTATACTCATGTATGGTGCAGAAATCTGGGCCAATGAAATCACAACTGACAGTAACAGTTTAGAGCAAGTTTGCAGTCATTTTTACAGGTTTATCCTAGGAGTGAGTAAAATGACGCCAATTAGTGGTTTGAAAGCAGAACTTGGTAGGTTACCAGTAAAATTAAAAATTAATTTGGCTCAAATTAAATACTGCCATAGACTATATAGTCTGCCAGATAATCACATTTTAAAATTAGCCCTGGATGAAATGATAAAAATTAATTCAAACTGGGTAAGGACTATTAATGCTACACTGGGACATGATCTAATTAAAATAAAAAATGATCACAATATGGAAAATTGGAATCAAATACTAAAAAAAGTAAAACTCAGACTATCTGAGTTTTATATTCAAAGATGGAGAGAAGAACTAAATTTCAGTGAAACCAATGAAAATAGGGGAACAAAACTGAGAACATACAAACTATTCAAAGTAAGCTATAATATGGAAAATTATTTGCAAAACATTTCAAATTTCAGCCTCAGGAAAATGGTTTCAAAATTCTGTCTGAGTGACCACAACTTAGAAATAGAATTAGGTAGAAGAACAAAGCCCAAAATAGAATTAGAAAATAGACACTGTAATAAATGTAACACTAAAGCATTAGGAGATGAAAAACATTTCCTGCTATTTTGTACTGGCTAAAAAAACTGTTTGATGAGTGTTCAATAAATATTTACACAATGGATGTGAATTCCATATTTAAAAAGATTATGGAGAATAATATAGCTTTAGCAAAATACTTAAAGAGCACAATTTTTAAAACCACAGAAAGTAATTAATTTATTTTTTTCTTTTATTTTACTAACATTTTATTTTTATCTCTTATGTATTGTATGTATTTATGTTCCTTACCATACAAAAACCCTCTGAAGGTTTTTTAGTAGTGTAATAAAGTTATTATTATTATTAAAAGATGAAAACAAGTATGCAAATAATAGTCCCGCTACCTTAAGCTACCGTACTAATAGAGGAAACTCCATAACAGTTTTTTAGTTTGGACAGGTATAGATTTCTCTTTATATAGTGCAGTTTTTCTGACTTTTAAGAATAAAGAGACATTTTATAACTTGTAGTGTAATTGGTAGAAAGATGGCAAGCCAGTATACGAGGTGGTTACCGTGGACACTCATCATTTAGGGGTGAAAGGTCAAATGTTTTGTGGTTAATCTCTATTGTTTATAGAGTATACTTTTCTGAATTATGCTTTTATTTTCAATTTAATTTAAAATCCTAAAAGTCTGTCTAAAAGGTTATCTTAGAAATGACAAGGTGCCTTTCAGGAACACCCTCAGCCAAATCGCTGACAATCAGTATCCCTTACCCAGTAATTTGAAGTCTGTTATTTGTAAAAAAAAAGATGATATATAAAATTCTCTTTACTAAATGTTTAAGTTTATGGCTCACAGAGTTACTAAAAATAGAAGTGATGTAGCTATAGAATAATTGTTCATATTAATCCCATGTGAGCAGATGATAACTTACATCAACACCAACTTCATTACAATGAATTCTAAGAAAAATGACTAGCCTCATAACAACTCCACATTAGTCATATTAGAAGCAAATAGACCATCAGTTGCATTTATTGTATGCTAAATAAGTACTGTGGAATACTTTATTTTTGCTGGAATTAATTTTCGCTGAAAAGGTTTTTTGGGCGTTTTGCTTGGAATTTATTTTAATGTGAAATATAGGAAAAAAAGTATATTCACTGGATTATATTTTCACGGAATCATCCCTTCAGCAAAAATAGCAAAAATAAATTCCAAGCGAAAATAAGGTATTCTACAGTATAATACGACTTGTTCTGACCATTCATTCACCTCTGCTATTTACGGAAACACTACTAATTGAGCAAATACAATATTTGTCAGTCGCCGTTTACTTGTCAATGATTGTTTGTCTAAATATGAAGACTTATATGAGTAATTAATCTTATAAAATAATAATTTTATTATCTAGAGTGAACATCCAAGCATTTTCACTGCCTGGCCACCACAGTCAGTGAAAACAGCAGTCAAAAACTCTCGAAAAACTGAACATTGGGCTACTTGTTGACACTCTCCTGAACAGTGCAACATATATAAATTTTGTTGTTCAGGATTGTCTCATAGTTGAGCTTGTGCTGTTTACTCAACTTTAGCCATTTCCACTGGCTTGTCACCCACCGTTCCACAGAAGCTCATGCAGAGCCTGTAGAAATACATGGTGCAGTGGTACGCATCTTTGAACATTCTGTGACGTGGTTCTGCCGCCGAGAATAGGTCAATAAAAAAATAAACAGTTATGCAGTGACTTACCACTGTCATCGATATCATTGTAGTCGTAAACCACAGCAGTTTCAATATCCTTGTAAATATCATCATCATCAAAGTCTGATACCTCTGAAGCCCGAAACGATGGCCGCTTGAGTCCTATGACCAGCTTCTGTGTTCTAAAACACATAATCAGTTCACAGTTATATGAGAATCATGAAGATACAGGTATAACCCGTCGTCAGTTTATGTAATATGAGGTTATTGCAGGGATATCCCAAAGTATGCAGTAAAGAAAGATTAATCACCGACGATTTATAGCACATTGTAACTTACAGTGACAGATGTTTAATAATATATTTTAGGCAAAGCGGCCATTTTTGCAACATTATCACAAACAAAGATCACTAATTTGGTCATCAATTCTGCACTACCACCTCAAAAACATGTTCAGCATTAAAGTGTGCCCTCTTTGGCAATTCAACATCCCGCCATATTATTTTATGTCCATGGCTACCTACACAGTGCCAACTCTGATTGAGTGTTGTTTTATGTCCATGGCTACCTACACAGTGCCAACTCTGATTGAGTGTTGTTTTATATCCATGGCTACCTACACAGTGCCAACTCTGATTGAGTGCTGTTTTATGTCCATGGCTACCTACACAGTGCCAACTCTGATTGAGTGTATGTTTTATGTCCATGGCTACCTACACAGTGCCAACTCTGATTGAGTGTTGTTTTATGTCCATGGCTACCTACACAGTGCCAACTCTGATTGAGTGTCGTTTTATGTCCATGGCTACCTACACAGTGTCAACTCTGATTGAGTGTATGTTTTATGTCCATGGCTACCTACACAGTGCCAACTCTGATTGAGTGTTGTTTTATGTCCATGGCTACCTACACAGTGCCAACTCTGATTGAGTGTTGTTTTATGTCCATGGCTACCTACACAGTGCCAACTCTGATTGAGTGTTGTTTTATATCCATGGCTACCTACACAGTGCCAACTCTGATTGAGTGCTGTTTTATGTCCATGGCTACCTACACAGTGCCAACTCTGATTGAGTGTATGTTTTATGTCCATGGCTACCTACACAGTGCCAACTCTGATTGAGTGTATGTTTTATGTCCATGGCTACCTACACAGTGCCAACTCTGATTGAGTGTTGTTTTATGTCCATGGCTACCTACACAGTGCCAACTCTGATTGAGTGTATGTTTTATGTCCTTGGCTACCTACACAGTGCCAACTCTGATTGAGTGTATGTTTTATGTCCATGGCTACCTACACAGTGCCAACTCTGATTGAGTGTATGTTTTATGTCCATGGCTACCTACACAGTGCCAACTCTGATTGAGTGTTGTTTTATGTCCATGGCTACCTACACAGTGCCAACTCTGATTGAGTGCTGTTTTATGTCCATGGCTACCTACACAGTGCCAACTCTGATTGAGTGCTGTTTTATGTCCATGGCTACCTACACAGTGCCAACTCTGATTGAGTGTATGTTTTATGTCCATGGCTACCTACACAGTGCCAACTCTGATTGAGTGTTGTTTTATGTCCATGGCTACCTACACAGTGTCAACTCTGATTGAGTGTATGTTTTATGTCCATGGCTACCTACACAGTGCCAACTCTGATTGAGTGCTGTTTTATGTCCATGGCTACCTACACAGTGCCAACTCTGATTGAGTGTTGTTTTATGTCCATGGCTACCTACACAGTGCCAACTCTGATTGAGTGCTGTTTTATGTCCATGGCTACCTACACAGTGTCAACTCTGATTGAGTGTTGTTTTATGTCCATGGCTACCTACACAGTGCCAACTCTGATTGAGTGTATGTTTTATGTCCATGGCTACCTACACAGTGCCAACTCTGATTGAGTGTTGTTTTATGTCCATGGCTACCTACACAGTGCCAACTCTGATTGAGTGTATGTTTTATGTCCATGGCTACCTACACAGTGTCAACTCTGATTGAGTGTATGTTTTATGTCCTTGGCTACCTACACAGTGCCAACTCTGATTGAGTGTATGTTTTATGTCCATGGCTACCTACACAGTGCCAACTCTGATTGAGTGTATGTTTTATGTCCATGGCTACCTACACAGTGTCAACTCTGATTGAGTGTATGTTTTATGTCCATGGCTACCTACACAGTGCCAACTCTGATTGAGTGTTGTTTTATGTCCATGGTTACCTACACAGTGTCAACTCTGATTGAGTGTATGTTTTATGTCCATGGCTACCTACACATGCAGTGCCAACTCTGATTGAGTGTATGTTTTATGTCCATGGCTACCTACACAGTGTCAACTCTGATTGAGTGTTGTTTTATGTCCTTGGCTACCTACACAGTGCCAACTCTGATTGAGTGTATGTTTTATGTCCATGGCTACCTACACAGTGCCAACTCTGATTGAGTGTATGTTTTATGTCCTTGGCTACCTACACAGTGCCAACTCTGATTGAGTGTATGTTTTATGTCCATGGCTACCTACACAGTGCCAACTCTGATTGAGTGTATGTTTTATGTCCATGGCTACCTACACAGTGCCAACTCTGATTGAGTGTTGTTTTATGTCCATGGCTACCTACACAGTGTCAACTCTGATTGAGTGTATGTTTTATGTCCTTGGCTACCTACACAGTGCCAACTCTGATTGAGTGTATGTTTTATGTCCATGGCTACCTACACAGTGCCAACTCTGATTGAGTGTTGTTTTATGTCCATGGCTACCTACACAGTGTCAACTCTGATTGAGTGTATGTTTTATGTCCTTGGCTACCTACACAGTGTCAACTCTGATTGAGTGTATGTTTTATGTCCATGGCTACCTACACAGTGCCAACTCTGATTGAGTGTATGTTTTATGTCCATGGCTACCTACACAGTGCCAACTCTGATTGAGTGTATGTTTTATGTCCATGGCTACCTACACAGTGCCAACTCTGATTGAGTGTTGTTTTATGTCCATGGCTACCTACACAGTACCAACTCTGATTGAGTGTATGTTTTATGTCCATGGCTATTAACCTACACAGTGCCAACTCTGATTGAGTGTTGTTTTATGTCCTTGGCTACCTACACAGTGCCAACTCTGATTGAGTGTATGTTTTATGTCCATGGCTACCTACACAGTACCAACTCTGATTGAGTGTATGTTTTATGTCCATGGCTATTAACCTACACAGTGCCAACTCTGATTGAGTGTTGTTTTATGTCCTTGGCTACCTACACAGTGCCAACTCTGATTGAGTGTATGTTTTATGTCCATGGCTACCTACACAGTGCCAACTCTGATTGAGTGTATGTTTTATGTCCATGGCTACCTACACAGTGCCAACTCTGATTGAGTGCTGTTTTATGTCCATGGCTACCTACACATGCAGTGCCAACTCTGATTGAGTGTATGTTTTATGTCCATGGCTACCTACACAGTGCCAACTCTGATTGAGTGTATGTTTTATGTCCATGGCTACCTACACAGTGCCAACTCTGATTGAGTGTTGTTTTATGTCCATGGCTACCTACACAGTACCAACTCTGATTGAGTGTCGTTTTATGTCCATGGCTACCTACACAGTGCCAACTCTGATTGAGTGTATGTTTTATGTCCATGGCTACCTACACAGTGTCAACTCTGATTGAGTGTTGTTTTATGTCCATGGCTACCTACACAGTGCCAACTCTGATTGAGTGTTGTTTTATGTCCATGGCTACCTACACAGTGCCAACTCTGATTGAGTGTATGTTTTATGTCCATGGCTACCTACACATGCAGTGCCAACTCTGATTGAGTGTATGTTTTATGTCCATGGCTACCTACACAGTGCCAACTCTGATTGAGTGTTGTTTTAT
This sequence comes from Saccoglossus kowalevskii, assembly GCF_978046115.1. Lineage (NCBI taxonomy): Eukaryota > Metazoa > Hemichordata > Enteropneusta > Harrimaniidae > Saccoglossus > Saccoglossus kowalevskii. The sequence continues at coordinate 8,078,814 of NC_140650.1, read as the reverse complement.
GTCCATGGCTACCTACACAGTGCCAACTCTGATTGAGTGCTGTTTTATGTCCATGGCTACCTACACATGCAGTGCCAACTCTGATTGAGTGTATGTTTTATGTCCATGGCTACCTACACAGTGCCAACTCTGATTGAGTGTATGTTTTATGTCCATGGCTACCTACACAGTGCCAACTCTGATTGAGTGTTGTTTTATGTCCATGGCTACCTACACAGTGCCAACTCTGATTGAGTGCTGTTTTATGTCCATGGCTACCTACACAGTACCAACTCTGATTGAATGTATGTTTTATGTCCATGGCTACCTACACAGTACCAACTCTGATTGAGTGTCGTTTTATGTCCATGGCTACCTACACAGTGCCAACTCTGATTGAGTGTATGTTTTATGTCCATGGCTACCTACACAGTGTCAACTCTGATTGAGTGCTGTTTTATGTCCATGGCTACCTACACAGTGCCAACTCTGATTGAGTGTTGTTTTATGTCCATGGCTACCTACACAGTGTCAACTCTGATTGAGTGTATGTTTTATGTCCATGGCTACCTACACAGTGCCAACTCTGATTGAGTGTATGTTTTATGTCCATGGCTACCTACACAGTGCCAACTCTGATTGAGTGTTGTTTTACGTCCATGGCTACCTACACAGTGCCAACTCTGATTGAGTGCTGTTTTATGTCCATGGCTACCTACACAGTGCCAACTCTGATTGAGTGTATGTTTTATGTCCATGGCTACCTACACATGCAGTGCCAACTCTGATTGAGTGTATGTTTTATGTCCATGGCTACCTACACAGTGCCAACTCTGATTGAGTGTATGTTTTATGTCCATGGCTACCTACACAGTGCCAACTCTGATTGAGTGTATGTTTTACGTCCATGGCTACCTACACATGCAGTGCCAACTCTGATTGAGTGTATGTTTTATGTCCATGGCTACCTACACAGTGCCAACTCTGATTGAGTGTTGTTTTACGTCCATGGCTACCTACACAGTGCCAACTCTGATTGAGTGCTGTTTTATGTCCTTGGCTACCTACACAGTGCCAACTCTGATTGAGTGTATGTTTTATGTCCATGGCTACCTACACAGTGCCAACTCTGATTGAGTGTTGTTTTATGTCCATGGCTACCTACACAGTGCCAACTCTGATTGAGTGTTGTTTTATGTCCATGGCTACCTACACAGTGTCAACTCTGATTGAGTGTATGTTTTATGTCCATGGCAATTAACCTACACAGTGCCAACTCTGATTGAGTGTTGTTTTATGTCCATGGCTACCTACACAGTGTCAACTCTGATTGAGTGTATGTTTTATGTCCTTGGCTACCTACACAGTGCCAACTCTGATTGAGTGTATGTTTTATGTCCATGGCTACCTACACAGTGCCAACTCTGATTGAGTGTTGTTTTATGTCCATGGCTACCTACACAGTGCCAACTCTGATTGAGTGTATGTTTTATGTCCTTGGCTACCTACACAGTGCCAACTCTGATTGAGTGTATGTTTTATGTCCATGGCTACCTACACAGTGCCAACTCTGATTGAGTGTATGTTTTATGTCCATGGCTACCTACACAGTGCCAACTCTGATTGAGTGTATGTTTTATGTCCATGGCTACCTACACAGTGTCAACTCTGATTGAGTGTATGTTTTATGTCCTTGGCTACCTACACAGTGCCAACTCTGATTGAGTGTATGTTTTATGTCCATGGCTACCTACACAGTGCCAACTCTGATTGAGTGTTGTTTTATGTCCATGGCTACCTACACAGTGTCAACTCTGATTGAGTGTATGTTTTATGTCCTTGGCTACCTACACAGTGTCAACTCTGATTGAGTGTATGTTTTATGTCCATGGCTACCTACACAGTGCCAACTCTGATTGAGTGTATGTTTTATGTCCATGGCTACCTACACATGCAGTGCCAACTCTGATTGAGTGTATGTTTTATGTTCATGGCTACCTACACAGTGCCAACTCTGATTGAGTGTATGTTTTATGTCCATGGCTATTAACCTACACAGTGCCAACTCTGATTGAGTGTTGTTTTATGTCCATGGCTACCTACACAGTACCAACTCTGAGTGTCGTTTTATGTCCATGGCTACCTACACAGTGCCAACTCTGATTGAGTGTATGTTTTATGTCCATGGCTACCTACACAGTGCCAACTCTGATTGAGTGCTGTTTTATGTCCATGGCTACCTACACAGTGCCAACTCTGATTGAGTGTATGTTTTATGTCCATGGCTACCTACTCAGTGCCAACTCTGATTGAGTGTATGTTTTATGTCCATGGCTACCTACACATGCAGTGCCAACTCTGATTGAGTGTATGTTTTATGTCCATGGCTACCTACACAGTGCCAACTCTGATTGAGTGTATGTTTTATGTCCATGGCTACCTACACATGCAGTGCCAACTCTGATTGAGTGTATGTTTTATGTCCATGGCTACCTACACAGTGTCAACTCTGATTGAGTGTATGTTTTATGTCCATGGCAATTAACCTACACAGTGCCAACTCTGATTGAGTGTTGTTTTATGTCCATGGCTACCTACACAGTACCAACTCTGAGTGTCGTTTTATGTCCATGGCTACCTACACAGTGCCAACTCTGATTGAGTGTATGTTTTATGTCCATGGCTACCTACACATGCAGTGCCAACTCTGATTGAGTGTATGTTTTATGTCCATGGCTACCTACACAGTGTCAACTCTGATTGAGTGTATGTTTTATGTCCATGGCAATTAACCTACACAGTGCCAACTCTGATTGAGTGTATGTTTTATGTCCATGGCTACCTACACATGCAGTGCCAACTCTGATTGAGTGTATGTTTTATGTCCATGGCTACCTACACAGTGTCAACTCTGATTGAGCGTATGTTATATGTCCATGGCTACCTACACAGTGCCAACTCTGATTGAGTGCTGTTTTATGTCCATGGCTACCTACACAGTGCCAACTCTGATTGAGTGTATGTTTTATGTCCATGGCTATCTACACAGTGCCAACTCTGATTGAGTGTTGTTTTATGTCCATGGCTACCTACACAGTGCCAACTCTGATTGAGTGCTGTTTTATGTCCATGGCTACCTACACAGTACCAACTCTGATTGAATGTATGTTTTATGTCCATGGCTACCTACACAGTACCAACTCTGATTGAGTGTCGTTTTATGTCCATGGCTACCTACACAGTGCCAACTCTGATTGAGTGTATGTTTTATGTCCATGGCTACCTACACAGTGTCAACTCTGATTGAGTGCTGTTTTATGTCCATGGCTACCTACACAGTGCCAACTCTGATTGAGTGTTGTTTTATGTCCATGGCTACCTACACAGTGTCAACTCTGATTGAGTGTATGTTTTATGTCCATGGCTACCTACACAGTGCCAACTCTGATTGAGTGTATGTTTTATGTCCATGGCTACCTACACAGTGCCAACTCTGATTGAGTGTTGTTTTACGTCCATGGCTACCTACACAGTGCCAACTCTGATTGAGTGCTGTTTTATGTCCATGGCTACCTACACAGTGCCAACTCTGATTGAGTGTATGTTTTATGTCCATGGCTACCTACACATGCAGTGCCAACTCTGATTGAGTGTATGTTTTATGTCCATGGCTACCTACACAGTGCCAACTCTGATTGAGTGTATGTTTTATGTCCATGGCTACCTACACAGTGCCAACTCTGATTGAGTGTATGTTTTACGTCCATGGCTACCTACACATGCAGTGCCAACTCTGATTGAGTGTATGTTTTATGTCCATGGCTACCTACACAGTGTCAACTCTGATTGAGTGTATGTTTTATGTCCATGGCAATTAACCTACACAGTGCCAACTCTGATTGAGTGTTGTTTTATGTCCATGGCTACCTACACAGTACCAACTCTGATTGAGTGTATGTTTTATGTCCATGGCTACCTACACAGTGCCAACTCTGATTGAGTGTTGTTTTACGTCCATGGCTACCTACACAGTGCCAACTCTGATTGAGTGCTGTTTTATGTCCTTGGCTACCTACACAGTGCCAACTCTGATTGAGTGTATGTTTTATGTCCATGGCTACCTACACAGTGCCAACTCTGATTGAGTGTTGTTTTATGTCCATGGCTACCTACACAGTGCCAACTCTGATTGAGTGTTGTTTTATGTCCATGGCTACCTACACAGTGTCAACTCTGATTGAGTGTATGTTTTATGTCCATGGCAATTAACCTACACAGTGCCAACTCTGATTGAGTGTTGTTTTATGTCCATGGCTACCTACACAGTGTCAACTCTGATTGAGTGTATGTTTTATGTCCTTGGCTACCTACACAGTGCCAACTCTGATTGAGTGTATGTTTTATGTCCATGGCTACCTACACAGTGCCAACTCTGATTGAGTGTTGTTTTATGTCCATGGCTACCTACACAGTGCCAACTCTGATTGAGTGTATGTTTTATGTTCTTGGCTACCTACACAGTGCCAACTCTGATTGAGTGTATGTTTTATGTCCATGGCTACCTACACAGTGCCAACTCTGATTGAGTGTATGTTTTATGTCCATGGCTACCTACACAGTGCCAACTCTGATTGAGTGTATGTTTTATGTCCATGGCTACCTACACAGTGTCAACTCTGATTGAGTGTATGTTTTATGTCCTTGGCTACCTACACAGTGCCAACTCTGATTGAGTGTATGTTTTATGTCCATGGCTACCTACACAGTGCCAACTCTGATTGAGTGTTGTTTTATGTCCATGGCTACCTACACAGTGTCAACTCTGATTGAGTGTATGTTTTATGTCCTTGGCTACCTACACAGTGTCAACTCTGATTGAGTGTATGTTTTATGTCCATGGCTACCTACACAGTGCCAACTCTGATTGAGTGTATGTTTTATGTCCATGGCTATTAACCTACACAGTGCCAACTCTGATTGAGTGTTGTTTTATGTCCATGGCTACCTACACAGTACCAACTCTGAGTGTCGTTTTATGTCCATGGCTACCTACACAGTGCCAACTCTGATTGAGTGTATGTTTTATGTCCATGGCTACCTACACAGTGCCAACTCTGATTGAGTGCTGTTTTATGTCCATGGCTACCTACACAGTGCCAACTCTGATTGAGTGTATGTTTTATGTCCATGGCTACCTACTCAGTGCCAACTCTGATTGAGTGTATGTTTTATGTCCATGGCTACCTACACATGCAGTGCCAACTCTGATTGAGTGTATGTTTTATGTCCATGGCTACCTACACAGTGCCAACTCTGATTGAGTGTATGTTTTATGTCCATGGCTACCTACACATGCAGTGCCAACTCTGATTGAGTGTATGTTTTATGTCCATGGCTACCTACACAGTGTCAACTCTGATTGAGTGTATGTTTTATGTCCATGGCAATTAACCTACACAGTGCCAACTCTGATTGAGTGTTGTTTTATGTCCATGGCTACCTACACAGTACCAACTCTGAGTGTCGTTTTATGTCCATGGCTACCTACACAGTGCCAACTCTGATTGAGTGTATGTTTTATGTCCATGGCTACCTACACATGCAGTGCCAACTCTGATTGAGTGTATGTTTTATGTCCATGGCTACCTACACAGTGTCAACTCTGATTGAGTGTATGTTTTATGTCCATGGCAATTAACCTACACAGTGCCAACTCTGATTGAGTGTTGTTTTATGTCCATGGCTACCTACACAGTGTCAACTCTGATTGAGTGTATGTTTTATGTCCATGGCTACCTACACATGCAGTGCCAACTCTGATTGAGTGTATGTTTTATGTCCATGGCTACCTACACAGTGTCAACTCTGATTGAGCGTATGTTTTATGTCCATGGCTACCTACACAGTGCCAACTCTGATTGAGTGCTGTTTTATGTCCATGGCTACCTACACAGTGCCAACTCTGATTGAGTGTATGTTTTATGTCCTTGGCTACCTACACAGTGCCAACTCTGATTGAGTGTATGTTTTATGTCCATGGCTATTAACATACACAGTGCCAACTCTGATTGAGTGTATGTTTTATGTCCATGGCTACCTACACAGTACCAACTCTGATTGAGTGTTGTTTTATGTCCATGGCTACCTACACAGTGTCAACTCTGATTGAGTGTATGTTTTATGTCCATGGCTACCTACACAGTGCCAACTCTGATTGAGTGTTGTTTTATGTCCATGGCTACCTACACAGTGCCAACTCTGATTGAGTGTATGTTTTATGTCCTTGGCTACCTACACAGTGCCAACTCTGATTGAGTGTATGTTTTATATCCATGGCTACATACACAGTGCCAACTCTGATTGAGTGTATGTTTTATGTCCATGGCTACCTATACAGTGCCAACTCTGATTGAGTGTTGTTTTATGTCCATGGCTACCTACACAGTGCCAACTCTGATTGAGTGTATGTTTTATGTCCTTGGCTACCTACACAGTGCCAACTCTGATTGAGTGTTGTTTTATGTCCATGGCTACCTACACAGTGCCAACTCTGATTGAGTGTATGTTTTATGTCCTTGGCTACCTACACAGTGCCAACTCTGATTGAGTGTATGTTTTATATCCATGGCTACATACACAGTGCCAACTCTGATTGAGTGTTGTTTTATGTCCATGGCTACCTACACAGTGCCAACTCTGATTGAGTGTATGTTTTATGTCCATGGCTACCTACACAGTGTCAACTCTGATTGAGTGTATGTTTTATGTCCATGGCTACCTACACAGTACCAACTCTGATTGAGTGCTGTTTTATGTCCATGGCTACCTACACAGTGCCAACTCTGATTGAGTGTTGTTTTATGTCCATGGCAATTAACCTACACAGTGCCAACTCTGATTGAGTGTTGTTTTATGTCCTTGGCTACCTACACAGTGCCAACTCTGATTGAGTGTTGTTTTATGTCCATGGCTACCTACACAGTGCCAACTCTGATTGAGTGTATGTTTTATGTCCATGGCTACCTACACAGTGCCAACTCTGATTGAGTGTTGTTTTATGTCCTTGGCTACATACACAGTGTCAACTCTGATTGAGTGTATGTTTTATGTCCATGGCAATTAACCTACACAGTGTCAACTCTGATTGAGTGTATGTTTTATGTCCATGGCTACCTACACAGTGCCAACTCTGATTGAGTGTTGTTTTATGTCCATGGCAATTAACCTACACAGTGTCAACTCTGATTGAGTGTATGTTTTATGTCCATGGCTACCTACACAGTGCCAACTCTGATTGAGTGTTGTTTTATGTCCATGGCTACCTACACAGTGCCAACTCTGATTGAGTGTATGTTTTATGTCCATGGCTACCTACACAGTGCCAACTCTGATTGAGTGTTGTTTTATGTCCTTGGCTACATACACAGTGTCAACTCTGATTGAGTGTATGTTTTATGTCCATGGCTACCTACACAGTACCAACTCTGATTGAGTGCTGTTTTATGTCCATGGCTACCTACACAGTGCCAACTCTGATTGAGTGTATGTTTTATGTCCTTGGCTACCTACACAGTGCCAACTCTGATTGAGTGTATGTTTTATGTCCATGGCTACCTACACAGTGCCAACTCTGATTGAGTGTATGTTTTATGTCCATGGCTACCTACACAGTGCCAACTCTGATTGAGTGTATGTTTTATGTCCATGGCTACCTACACAGTGCCAACTCTGATTGAGTGTTGTTTTATGTCCATGGCTACCTACACAGTGTCAACTCTGATTGAGTGTATGTTTTATGTCCTTGGCTACCTACACAGTGTCAACTCTGATTGAGTGTATGTTTTATGTCCATGGCTACCTACACAGTGCCAACTCTGATTGAGTGTATGTTTTATGTCCATGGCTATTAACCTACACAGTGCCAACTCTGATTGAGTGTTGTTTTATGTCCATGGCTACCTACACAGTACCAACTCTGAGTGTCGTTTTATGTCCATGGCTACCTACACAGTGCCAACTCTGATTGAGTGTATGTTTTATGTCCATGGCTACCTACACAGTGCCAACTCTGATTGAGTGCTGTTTTATGTCCATGGCTACCTACACAGTGCCAACTCTGATTGAGTGTATGTTTTATGTCCATGGCTACCTACTCAGTGCCAACTCTGATTGAGTGTATGTTTTATGTCCATGGCTACCTACACATGCAGTGCCAACTCTGATTGAGTGTATGTTTTATGTCCATGGCTACCTACACAGTGCCAACTCTGATTGAGTGTATGTTTTATGTCCATGGCTACCTACACATGCAGTGCCAACTCTGATTGAGTGTATGTTTTATGTCCATGGCTACCTACACAGTGTCAACTCTGATTGAGTGTATGTTTTATGTCCATGGCAATTAACCTACACAGTGCCAACTCTGATTGAGTGTTGTTTTATGTCCATGGCTACCTACACAGTACCAACTCTGAGTGTCGTTTTATGTCCATGGCTACCTACACAGTGCCAACTCTGATTGAGTGTATGTTTTATGTCCATGGCTACCTACACATGCAGTGCCAACTCTGATTGAGTGTATGTTTTATGTCCATGGCTACCTACACAGTGTCAACTCTGATTGAGTGTATGTTTTATGTCCATGGCAATTAACCTACACAGTGCCAACTCTGATTGAGTGTTGTTTTATGTCCATGGCTACCTACACAGTGTCAACTCTGATTGAGTGTATGTTTTATGTCCATGGCTACCTACACATGCAGTGCCAACTCTGATTGAGTGTATGTTTTATGTCCATGGCTACCTACACAGTGTCAACTCTGATTGAGCGTATGTTTTATGTCCATGGCTACCTACACAGTGCCAACTCTGATTGAGTGCTGTTTTATGTCCATGGCTACCTACACAGTGCCAACTCTGATTGAGTGTATGTTTTATGTCCTTGGCTACCTACACAGTGCCAACTCTGATTGAGTGTATGTTTTATGTCCATGGCTATTAACATACACAGTGCCAACTCTGATTGAGTGTATGTTTTATGTCCATGGCTACCTACACAGTACCAACTCTGATTGAGTGTTGTTTTATGTCCATGGCTACCTACACAGTGTCAACTCTGATTGAGTGTATGTTTTATGTCCATGGCTACCTACACAGTGCCAACTCTGATTGAGTGTTGTTTTATGTCCATGGCTACCTACACAGTGCCAACTCTGATTGAGTGTATGTTTTATGTCCTTGGCTACCTACACAGTGCCAACTCTGATTGAGTGTATGTTTTATATCCATGGCTACATACACAGTGCCAACTCTGATTGAGTGTATGTTTTATGTCCATGGCTACCTATACAGTGCCAACTCTGATTGAGTGTTGTTTTATGTCCATGGCTACCTACACAGTGCCAACTCTGATTGAGTGTATGTTTTATGTCCTTGGCTACCTACACAGTGCCAACTCTGATTGAGTGTTGTTTTATGTCCATGGCTACCTACACAGTGCCAACTCTGATTGAGTGTATGTTTTATGTCCTTGGCTACCTACACAGTGCCAACTCTGATTGAGTGTATGTTTTATATCCATGGCTACATACACAGTGCCAACTCTGATTGAGTGTTGTTTTATGTCCATGGCTACCTACACAGTGCCAACTCTGATTGAGTGTATGTTTTATGTCCATGGCTACCTACACAGTGTCAACTCTGATTGAGTGTATGTTTTATGTCCATGGCTACCTACACAGTACCAACTCTGATTGAGTGCTGTTTTATGTCCATGGCTACCTACACAGTGCCAACTCTGATTGAGTGTTGTTTTATGTCCATGGCAATTAACCTACACAGTGCCAACTCTGATTGAGTGTTGTTTTATGTCCTTGGCTACCTACACAGTGCCAACTCTGATTGAGTGTTGTTTTATGTCCATGGCTACCTACACAGTGCCAACTCTGATTGAGTGTATGTTTTATGTCCATGGCTACCTACACAGTGCCAACTCTGATTGAGTGTTGTTTTATGTCCTTGGCTACATACACAGTGTCAACTCTGATTGAGTGTATGTTTTATGTCCATGGCAATTAACCTACACAGTGTCAACTCTGATTGAGTGTATGTTTTATGTCCATGGCTACCTACACAGTGCCAACTCTGATTGAGTGTTGTTTTATGTCCATGGCAATTAACCTACACAGTGTCAACTCTGATTGAGTGTATGTTTTATGTCCATGGCTACCTACACAGTGCCAACTCTGATTGAGTGTTGTTTTATGTCCATGGCTACCTACACAGTGCCAACTCTGATTGAGTGTATGTTTTATGTCCATGGCTACCTACACAGTGCCAACTCTGATTGAGTGTTGTTTTATGTCCTTGGCTACATACACAGTGTCAACTCTGATTGAGTGTATGTTTTATGTCCATGGCTACCTACACAGTACCAACTCTGATTGAGTGCTGTTTTATGTCCATGGCTACCTACACAGTGCCAACTCTGATTGAGTGTATGTTTTATGTCCTTGGCTACCTACACAGTGCCAACTCTGATTGAGTGTATGTTTTATGTCCATGGCTACCTACACAGTGCCAACTCTGATTGAGTGTATGTTTTATGTCCATGGCTACCTACACAGTACCAACTCTGATTGAGTGTATGTTTTATGTCCTTGGCTACCTACACAGTGTCAACTCTGATTGAGTGCTGTTTTATGTCCATGGCTACATACACAGTGCCAACTCTGATTGAGTGTTGTTTTATGTCCATGGCTACCTACACAGTGCCAACTCTGATTGAGTGTATGTTTTATGTCCATGGCTACCTACACAGTGCCAACTCTGATTGAGTGTATGTTTTATGTCCATGGCTACCTACACAGTGCCAACTCTGATTGAGTGTATGTTTTATGTCCATGGCTACCTACACAGTGCAAACTCTGATTGAGTGTTGTTTTACGTCCATGGCTACCTACACAGTGCCAACTCTGATTGAGTGCTGTTTTATGTCCATGGCTACCTACACAGTGCCAACTCTGATTGAGTGTATGTTTTATGTCCATGGCTACCTACACATGCAGTGCCAACTCTGATTGAGTGTATGTTTTATGTCCATGGCTACCTACACAGTGCCAACTCTGATTGAGTGTATGTTTTATGTCCATGGCTACCTACACAGTGCCAACTCTGATTGAGTGTATGTTTTACGTCCATGGCTACCTACACATGCAGTGCCAACTCTGATTGAGTGTATGTTTTATGTCCATGGCTACCTACACAGTGTCAACTCTGATTGAGTGTATGTTTTATGTCCATGGCAATTAACCTACACAGTGCCAACTCTGATTGAGTGTATGTTTTATGTCCATGGCTACCTACACAGTGCCAACTCTGATTGAGTGTATGTTTTATGTCCATGGCTACCTACACAGTACCAACTCTGATTGAGTGTATGTTTTATGTCCATGGCTACCTACACAGTGCCAACTCTGATTGAGTGTTGTTTTACGTCCATGGCTACCTACACAGTGCCAACTCTGATTGAGTGCTGTTTTATGTCCTTGGCTACCTACACAGTGCCAACTCTGATTGAGTGTATGTTTTATGTCCATGGCTACCTACACAGTGCCAACTCTGATTGAGTGTTGTTTTATGTCCATGGCTACCTACACAGTGCCAACTCTGATTGAGTGTTGTTTTATGTCCATGGCTACCTACACAGTGTCAACTCTGATTGAGTGTATGTTTTATGTCCATGGCAATTAACCTACACAGTGCCAACTCTGATTGAGTGTTGTTTTATGTCCATGGCTACCTACACAGTGTCAACTCTGATTGAGTGTATGTTTTATGTCCTTGGCTACCTACACAGTGCCAACTCTGATTGAGTGTATGTTTTATGTCCATGGCTACCTACACAGTGCCAACTCTGATTGAGTGTTGTTTTATGTCCATGGCTACCTACACAGTGCCAACTCTGATTGAGTGTATGTTTTATGTCCTTGGCTACCTACACAGTGCCAACTCTGATTGAGTGTATGTTTTATGTCCATGGCTACCTACACAGTGCCAACTCTGATTGAGTGTATGTTTTATGTCCATGGCTACCTACACAGTGCCAACTCTGATTGAGTGTATGTTTTATGTCCATGGCTACCTACACAGTGTCAACTCTGATTGAGTGTATGTTTTATGTCCTTGGCTACCTACACAGTGCCAACTCTGATTGAGTGTATGTTTTATGTCCATGGCTACCTACACAGTGCCAACTCTGATTGAGTGTTGTTTTATGTCCATGGCTACCTACACAGTGTCAACTCTGATTGAGTGTATGTTTTATGTCCTTGGCTACCTACACAGTGTCAACTCTGATTGAGTGTATGTTTTATGTCCATGGCTACCTACACAGTGCCAACTCTGATTGAGTGTATGTTTTATGTCCATGGCTACCTACACATGCAGTGCCAACTCTGATTGAGTGTATGTTTTATGTCCATGGCTACCTACACAGTGCCAACTCTGATTGAGTGTATGTTTTATGTCCATGGCTATTAACCTACACAGTGCCAACTCTGATTGAGTGTTGTTTTTTGTCCATGGCTACCTACACAGTACCAACTCTGAGTGTCGTTTTATGTCCATGGCTACCTACACAGTGCCAACTCTGATTGAGTGTATGTTTTATGTCCATGGCTACCTACACAGTGCCAACTCTGATTGAGTGCTGTTTTATGTCCATGGCTACCTACACAGTGCCAACTCTGATTGAGTGTATGTTTTATGTCCATGGCTACCTACTCAGTGCCAACTCTGATTGAGTGTATGTTTTATGTCCATGGCTACCTACACATGCAGTGCAAACTCTGATTGAGTGTATGTTTTATGTCCATGGCTACCTACACAGTGCCAACTCTGATTGAGTGTATGTTTTATGTCCATGGCTACCTACACATGCAGTGCCAACTCTGATTGAGTGTATGTTTTATGTCCATGGCTACCTACACAGTGTCAACTCTGATTGAGTGTATGTTTTATGTCCATGGCAATTAACCTACACAGTGCCAACTCTGATTGAGTGTTGTTTTATGTCCATGGCTACCTACACAGTACCAACTCTGAGTGTCGTTTTATGTCCATGGCTACCTACACAGTGCCAACTCTGATTGAGTGTATGTTTTATGTCCATGGCTACCTACACATGCAGTGCCAACTCTGATTGAGTGTATGTTTTATGTCCATGGCTACCTACACAGTGTCAACTCTGATTGAGTGTATGTTTTATGACCATGGCAATTAACCTACACAGTGCCAACTCTGATTGAGTGTTGTTTTATGTCCATGGCTACCTACACAGTGTCAACTCTGATTGAGTGTATGTTTTATGTCCATGGCTACCTACACATGCAGTGCCAACTCTGATTGAGTGTATGTTTTATGTCCATGGCTACCTACACAGTGTCAACTCTGATTGAGTGTATGTTTTATGTCCATGGCTACCTACACAGTGCCAACTCTGATTGAGTGCTGTTTTATGTCCATGGCTACCTACACAGTGCCAACTCTGATTGAGTGTATGTTTTATGTCCTTGGCTACCTACACAGTGCCAACTCTGATTGAGTGTATGTTTTATGTCCATGGCTATTAACATACACAGTGCCAACTCTGATTGAGTGTATGTTTTATGTCCATGGCTACCTACACAGTACCAACTCTGATTGAGTGTTGTTTTATGTCCATGGCTACCTACACAGTGTCAACTCTGATTGAGTGTATGTTTTATGTCCATGGCTACCTACACAGTGCCAACTCTGATTGAGTGTTGTTTTATGTCCATGGCTACCTACACAGTGCCAACTCTGATTGAGTGTATGTTTTATGTCCTTGGCTACCTACACAGTGCCAACTCTGATTGAGTGTATGTTTTATATCCATGGCTACATACACAGTGCCAACTCTGATTGAGTGTATTTTTTATGTCCATGGCTACCTATACAGTGCCAACTCTGATTGAGTGTTGTTTTATGTCCATGGCTACCTACACAGTGCCAACTCTGATTGAGTGTATGTTTTATGTCCTTGGCTACCTACACAGTGCCAACTCTGATTGAGTGTTGTTTTATGTCCATGGCTACCTACACAGTGCCAACTCTGATTGAGTGTATGTTTTATGTCCTTGGCTACCTACACAGTGCCAACTCTGATTGAGTGTATGTTTTATATCCATGGCTACATACACAGTGCCAACTCTGATTGAGTGTTGTTTTATGTCCATGGCTACCTACACAGTGCCAACTCTGATTGAGTGTATGTTTTATGTCCATGGCTACCTACACAGTGTCAACTCTGATTGAGTGTATGTTTTATGTCCATGGCTACCTACACAGTACCAACTCTGATTGAGTGCTGTTTTATGTCCATGGCTACCTACACAGTGCCAACTCTGATTGAGTGTTGTTTTATGTCCATGGCAATTAACCTACACAGTGCCAACTCTGATTGAGTGTATGTTTTATGTCCATGGCTACCTACACAGTGCCAACTCTGATTGAGTGTATGTTTTATGTCCATGGCTACCTACACAGTGCCAACTCTGATTGAGTGTTGTTTTATGTCCTTGGCTACCTACACAGTGCCAACTCTGATTGAGTGTATGTTTTATGTCCATGGCTACCTACACAGTACCAACTCTGATTGAGTGCTGTTTTATGTCCATGGCTACCTACACAGTGCCAACTCTGATTGAGTATATGTTTTATGTCCTTGGCTACCTACACAGTGCCAACTCTGATTGAGTGTATGTTTTATGTCCATGGCTACCTACACAGTACCAACTCTGATTGAGTGTATGTTTTATGTCCTTGGCTACCTACACAGTGTCAACTCTGATTGAGTGCTGTTTTATGTCCATGGCTACATACACAGTGCCAACTCTGATTGAGTGTTGTTTTATGTCCATGGCTACCTACACAGTGCCAACTCTGATTGAGTGTATGTTTTATGTCCATGGCTACCTACACAGTGCCAACTCTGATTGAGTGTATGTTTTATGTCCATGGCTACCTACACAGTGCCAACTCTGATTGAGTGTATGTTTTATGTCCATGGCTACCTACACAGTGCCAACTCTGATTGAGTGTATGTTTTATGTCCATGGCTACCTACACAGTACCAACTCTGATTGAGTGCTGTTTTATGTCCATGGCTACCTACACAGTGCCAACTCTGATTGAGTGTATGTTTTATGTCCTTGGCTACCTACACAGTGCCAACTCTGATTGAGTGTATGTTTTATGTCCATGGCTACCTACACAGTGCCAACTCTGATTGAGTGTATGTTTTATGTCCATGGCTACCTACACAGTACCAACTCTGATTGAGTGTATGTTTTATGTCCTTGGCTACCTACACAGTGTCAACTCTGATTGAGTGCTGTTTTATGTCCATGGCTACATACACAGTGCCAACTCTGATTGAGTGTTGTTTTATGTCCATGGCTACCTACACAGTGCCAACTCTGATTGAGTGTATGTTTTATGTCCATGGCTACCTACACAGTGCCAACTCTGATTGAGTGTATGTTTTATGTCCATGGCTACCTACACAGTGCCAACTCTGATTGAGTGTATGTTTTATGTCCATGGCTACCTACACAGTGCCAACTCTGATTGAGTGTATGTTTTATGTCCATGGCTACCTACACATGCAGTGCCAACTCTGATTGAGTGTATGTTTTATGTCCATGGCTACATACACAGTGCCAACTCTGATTGAGTGTTGTTTTATATCCATGGCTACATACACAGTGCCAACTCTGATTGAATGTATGTTTTATGTCCTTGGCTACCTACACAGTGTCAACTCTGATTGAGTGCTGTTTTATATCCATGGCTACATACACAGTGCCAACTCTGATTGAGTGTATGTTTTATGTCCATGGCTACCTACACAGTGCCAACTCTGATTGAGTGTTGTTTTATGTCCATGGCTACCTACACAGTGTCAACTCTGATTGAGTGTATGTTTTATGTCCATGGCTACCTACACAGTGCCAACTCTGATTGAGTGTATGTTTTATGTCCATGGCTACCTACACAGTGTCAACTCTGATTGAGTGTTGTTTTATGTCCATGGCTACCTACACAGTGTCAACTCTGATTGAGTGTATGTTTTATGTCCATGGCTACCTACACAGTGCCAACTCTGATTGAGTGTATGTTTTATGTCCATGGCTACCTACACAGTGTCAACTCTGATTGAGTGTTGTTTTATGTCCATGGCTACCTACACAGTGTCAACTCTGATTGAGTGCTGTTTTATGTCCATGGCTACCTACACAGTGCCAACTCTGATTGAGTGTATGTTTTATATCCATGGCTACATACACAGTGTCAACTCTGATTGAGTGTATGTTTTATGTCCATGGCTACCTACACAGTGCCAACTCTGATTGAGTGTATGTTTTACAGTCACTATTTTACCAAGGTCAAGTATTCAACTTTTCAGTAGAATCACCCATGAGTTCATTATGTTTAAGTTGACTGCCAAACTAAGGCATTCTTTTACATTTTGCATGATGTTGATGCACGTCATATGATATTCAAGATTAACAGGACTGAGTTTATTCAGTTCAACAGTAATTTGCAATATGGATGAGAACATGTAATCGTTAGTATTGTTGTTTGTTACTGCATATTTAATAGATACATTGGACTACGATTTATCATGAACTGAACAAGACATGAAATGTCACAGTCCCCGTTATTTGATTATAAAGTAGTACAAGGAACATCTGCAAACAGGTGAATGAATATGTACTCTATGTGGGTACAACTCATCATAAAGTGATTTCCCATAATCTAGTTTTGTACTGACAACTAAAAACTTCCACTGACCCATGTTCAGAATCTCAGAGTACACAAGTGCAACAAAACTATTTGTCATACATGTATACTTGCTCAAGAAACTGCATTCATAAATCTGAGTGAACCTTGATGTACATGACTTCTTTGTTAATCAGGTCTTAGTATATTACCAGGACCTGGGTTTGTTTCAACATCACCACTGGGCATCAGAATCATTCTCATGTTGTCAAATACAATTTTTTATTAATACAGTAAGGTTTATTATTTAAAATGTATTCATTGTACATAGAACAACATCTGTTAATTTAAACAATTGTAAAAGCTATGTTTTCAGAGCAAGTACATGTACATTAAGGAAGCCAGTAAAGGTTGGTCTGCTCATAACCTTCAATGGAGAAGTAACAATAATTGTTTGAAGTCTTTTTAGTGCAGTGATATTATTGCATTTCATCATTATTAATGGGTATAAAATACTGTAAACCATTTAATTTTCACTTCTAGATATATTCAGGATTCTATGAAATTTCAATAAAGTCCCTGACACTCCATGTTGTAGGAACCCAGAAAAAATTGCCTTGCAAAATTGAAGCAGTTCACAGCACCACTGTAACAAAAAAAAAGTTTAAAATGAGTATTGTTAAAGATATACACATGTGGGTTCATAAGACATACCGGTATGTACCAATCTGAGCGGTTCTAGAGATTAGTATCACAAGATTTTACTCTCCGTGATTCAATATCAGCCCTATGTATAACGCTGTGTTGATCAGGCGAACTAATTGACAATGGCCCTACTGGTATCGCTATGCAATCACAGTAGTTTTGTATTCTTCTTGCATTTCGACCATGGAAAAATATTTGTTTTTGAGAGTGGCCGAATTATTAGAAGAAAAACAGAAACTATTTTTTTTTAGTATAAATTCTAGTAACTGAAATGCAGGATTGGTAAAGAACAAGACAATAAGCAAGATTGATAAACCTTCAGCGAGCACTCCTGAAATTTCAGATCATTGGTACCATGTTTTTGGATACATTCAATAAAATTGGGTTATTTATTTGATGTAACGAAACATGCATTCACAGCAGACGGAAATTCGTTTGAGATGTTACTGGATTTTTGTATTCAGTTTTCCATTTCAACCACCATCATCACTTAGTAAGCTGAGATCATGCATAAATGCACAGTGTAGTGCCACCAGAAAACCAATTGCTTGAGAATATTTTGCACCATTACACCATTTCAAATATTATATTAATTCACAGACAACAAAATAAAGATTTTCAATAACATATAAGTTTTCCCACAGTTTATGATTGTATGGCAATTACATGGCTTCACCAGTTTTACTCTGGAAGAAGTTGGAAACAGATAACAGGAAGGGGCTACATGGCTACATCTTTTTTTTTTGAATTTGAATCAAGCATGATTTTAAAATTTTTTTTTTTTTACAAATGTCTATTTCAGGGCAACAGAAACAAAAACAATAAATGTGTAGGTAGGCATTTTAACAATTGCACTATTAATATTGGATGAAAACGTCATTACCGATATAAATCATAATTCTGTTCAAATTAAAAATAAGATAACATTTAATTTAGTCAGTTTTCATAATTAAATACATAATAACATGTACTTATAAATTTGAATAAGGTTCAACGGCTTTTTCATTTAGTGCCAGTTTATACACCATAAAACTTCTGGTTTAGGTGTCACACTCAAAGAGTGAAAGGCCTTTGGTTTGGCATCGCGAAATGTTGGAATTGAATCCCCCCAAAAATTCAGTAAAGTTTACGAAAAGTAAAGTATTTTCTAAAAGAAGTTTCAAATAAATACAAACACGAATACATTGCTTAGTTGTTAGTACCGGTAGCAAATGATCACGGTAGCACAATCTGGTCATTCTGTGTTTCGCAAGTGAATAACTTACTTGTTTTCGAAGTATTGCAATTGTTTATTATTATTCAGTAATGATTATAATACGCACAAAAAAATAATTCGTTGAATTTTTATGAATTGGAAGTAATATTCAACTTAGTTTCATCGTAAACGAATGATTTCGGTCGAATGTAAATGCGATGCGATGCGATATCCGCCATGTTATTTCAGTACACGTGGTCATTTAAATATGTTAATGACGGCTCAGTGACCTCGTGGTGAACGCAACAGGGGATTCACCGATGTTTAGCAAGATCTTTATGCTTTGATTTTGACGAGGAAAACGGCATGATTTTTTTTAAATCGAAAAATTAGTTGTTTTCAAAAAAATAAACTGAGCATTCAAAGAATAATTTAACATTGTTCACAGA
This sequence comes from Saccoglossus kowalevskii, assembly GCF_978046115.1. NCBI lineage: Eukaryota > Metazoa > Hemichordata > Enteropneusta > Harrimaniidae > Saccoglossus > Saccoglossus kowalevskii. The sequence continues at coordinate 8,059,680 of NC_140650.1, read as the reverse complement.
AATAACAGCCCATTGTCGAAACGAAGCTTACCCATTCGTGCTATTCACAATAAACATGATACTCTTGAATAGGTGTCAATGACTACGGTAAAATATAAATTAGACTCTTTTAGGCATCAGGAGTGAATGAAATATCCAAAACATTAAAAAAAAAAACTGCTGAAAAAACGGGCGATTTCACGGTCCGTTCACAGACTGTGGTCCGTTGCAGACTGCTCGACCGACCGTCCATACACGTGTTGTCACTGTACATCCGCCATGTTGAATCGCACAAGATCGCCAAAATCTTCATTGCAACTAACAGTTCAATGCTCACAACATAAAAAATACAAATATAATCATAGGCAACCTGCTATTATATAATGAATAAATTGATCGACACAGGGAAATTCTCCCCCCCCCCCCCCCCCCGAGTTGTGAATATTTCGGAAATCGCTACACAAGCAAAAGACCGGAAAACGATTTACCGGTACTTGAAAACTATGTCCTCGTGAATTAATCGTTCGTGTACAATAATTTGACAGGGTATACAATTCACAAACTAGTTTCGTAGATTAGAGACAATTGTTTGCTTTTTTTGGTTTTTCACAAGAATATAAAGCTGGCAATCATCATAATATTCACGTCCGTACGTCACGAAATGTACACCAATCGTACCCCAATAAACTGGAAAACTTACCTTTGCAAACACGTCTCTTATGCCGCCTTCTTGAAGTTCTTGAAATCAAATAAAGTTACTAGTTCTTCTAGTAACGAGTGAATGAGACCACTGAGCCAAACAGAATACATGTATAAACAGTACTATAATAAATTGCACGCAATGGAGAAATCACGTGCCGTAATAACAGCAGCCTTACTCACAGATCTAATCTACTGTAAAATATTTTATTTCAGCTGGAATTATCATTCGCTGAAAAGACTTTTTCTGGGTGTTTTGTATTGAATTTATTTTCATTGATTTTTGACAAGTTGACTGTAAAATATAAGAAAAGGGTATATTCGCTGGATTTTATTTTAACTGAAACATTCCTTCAGCGAAAATAGCAAAAAAAATTTGCAACCAAAAATAAAGTATTTTACTGTAATTAATTTATTCTGAGCATGCGCAGACGTTTTGTCAATGTTGCCGGGAGAGGCAATTTTTGATAAAATCGTGAAAAAGACCCACTTGGGATTTTCAGATCTGGAAAAAAAATTACGTGCATACTCGGAGGGGACATGTTCATCAACCTGCCAAGTTTCACTGATATCTGCTGTAGAATTTCTGAGAAAATGTTGGAGACGGAATTATGGACATAACCTGAATTAGTAGTCCCCTTTTCAGGCTGCGCCTGAACGGGGACTAAAAATACTTTCTTGTAGCACACATCTGTGTAACCATTTCACCACCAGACTTTTCTCACCCAAGTTTTTCTGTATTAATTTTTATTTTCTTCAATCTTTCTGGAAATGTATCCTAATTTTGGAGCCAACAGCAAAATTTGGATAAATTTTCAGTTTTTACTCAAAAAAATTTGGCTATTTTTGTCCCAATCTTTTGAAGAAAAGTGCAGACTATAAATGGGACTATTTTGTGAATAGCGATGAAAAGAGAGAACTGGTGGTAATAAGATTAAAGAAACAATTAAATGCATTGGTTGTTTTGGTACGTAAAATAACAATCACTGTACATGCGTATTACAGTAGTGGTTCTGATTTGTCATCTAACAAACACTGCATGCTGTGTGCCTGGCAAATGGAAATTTTTTAATTTAAGATAAATCATATTCTGATTTGCTGAGTATGAATGTAGAGTATGAACAACAGTATTAACAAATTTAACTTACAAATGTGAAACATGTCCATTGTTTGACATCTTCTCCAATTCTGATTTGATTGTAGCCATCCACAACTACAGAGAACAATGAATGTAGACAAATTAAAAACTTAGAGTTAACATTATAATTTTGAGGTACAATCTCAACAAACTGCTTTGTCTAATTATAAGTTTTCAGTTAAAATCAAGTTTTATATATGATAGTAAGAGGTCATCATGCAAATACCACATATTAGACACAACAATGAAGTATGCATTGATGCATCCATACAACTTGCATTAGGCCAAAAAAAAAAAAAAAACTTACTGTAGAATACTTTATTTTCACTTGGAATTTATTTTCGCTGAAGGGATGATTCCGTGAAAATAAAATCCAGTGATTATACTTTTTTTCCTATATTTCACATTAAACTCGTCAAAAATCAGTGAAAATAAATTCCATACAAAACACCCAAAAAACCTTTTCAGCGAAAATTTATTCTAGCGAAAATAAAGTATTCCACAGTATGTTGCCCTCAAGTCGGAAAATTGAAAAAATTGGGTCGGTCGGTCGGATTTTTTTTTTTTTCAAACTCGTGAAAACTAAGGGTATCGTAAATAGCCGAGGTATATGGGAATCAATGCAAAAGACGCGTTTGCTCTTCAGACTTCATAGTATTCGGAACATGTCAGAGAAATACAGATCAACCCAAGGTTCAAAGTTGCCACTTATTCCCTGGGACCCTGGGAATACAACGGTCCAGGATCGTTTTAGAGGAAAACTGCTTAAAATGGTAAGTTTTTAATATTTGGGCCTATTAATAAAAAAAAACGCGACCTGATATTGCATATTTTTCGGTCAGTTGCTGAGGGCAACAGAACAATTTTTTTTTTGGCCTTATTATTTATCTAGTACTGAAAACAATAAAATTTACCATCCTGTTAAAAGTGTTAAAATCTTTGTTCAAATGTTCAAATTATTATTTCTCGTCAAAATTTGGTACAACGTTTTGCCTCCTTGATGTATTTTTTTTATAATTTCTTTGATAATTTAGAATGAAGCAAAAACAATTTTAGACAAAAATATGAGTAAAATTATCTTGAGTCTTAACTTTGGCACTCAGAATACAAAGAATTGAAAAAAGAAACAATTCAGGATTGGTTATCCACAATAAATTTCTAATTTTTGCAGTCACAGCTTTCATACCTGCATCTCCCTTTCTGACGCTGTAGCAAAATACCAAGTCCTTTTGTCTGGACTGAAGTGAATAAGTTTAAAGACATAAGATTTAGCATACGGCGATGAGACATCCTCAGCTCGCATCACTCTGGAATAAAGAAACCAAAAGTCTACTATAAAAACATTATGAGCAAAAATGACTAAATACTGTGTCTTTTTTAATTTTGTAACATCCATGAACAAGTCATAAATAAAAACAATTCATCTCAGCGATCAGAATCTGGAAATTATAATTAGTAAGGAGATCCCCTAAAATACGGACTAAATACAGATTTCGCCAAAAACTAATAATTTGAAGACAAGGAGCATTTTATAAGTAAAGCGAGTGACTATTGGAAATTGTCAAATAGACATTTTCAACAATCCAAACAAAATGCTACGTTATATACAACTGGTTAAAATCATTATGTATTGTAGCATGCAAGTAGCAAAGCATTTGAAATTCAAGGCACAAACCACTAAACGGTGACTGGAATTACAGGAAAAGGGAGAAAAAAAGTTGCTTTTTCAGAATGTTATTTTTTTTGTTTTTTACCATGCTACTTGTATTACTATCATAAATAAACAAATTGTTTATCACAGATGTCGTAAAACTAAAACATAAAACAAATTGTGACATAAAACAAATTGTGACATAAAACAAATTGTGACATAAAACAAATTTTGACTTACACAAAAAACTTCTTAGTACTCAATAGCAATGAAGCATGTAAAAAACCAGTTGTCTAGTTAAGTATGAAATAAATGAAATTTGTTTGTATACTATAGTTATTGCGGCATTAGTTGTTACTCCAAGAACTCACAGTCATGCAACTGTTATCATACTGTAAAGTACTTTATTTTCGCCTGGAATTTATTTTCACTGAAGAGATGATTCAGTGAAACTAAAATCCAGTGAATATACCATTTTTCCTATATTTTACATTATACTCATCAAAAATCAGTGAAAATATATTACATACAAGGCACCCAAAAAGTTTTTTCAGTGAGAATTAATTGCAGCTAAAATAAAGTATTTTACAGTAATGTAATGAAAATATGCAAATTAGCTAATTAGTATGCAAATGTTAGTCCCAATGCAAATGTGATATATTATGCATGAAGAGAAAAACACAAACATTATCTTGAACCTTGACGTACCTTTTATAGCCGTTCAAACTGAATGTGTGTTTAGGTTTTTTGCTTTTTTCACTGAAGTAAATATATATACATGCTTTATGAATAATAACGTAAAAATTTTTCCCTGTAAATGAAAAAAAGAAAAAGGTAAAAAAAAACCAATATATTAACTATTTGTAACATGATTAATTTGTTCCGTGAAGTGTTTCACTGAATTGCGACCTCTATGGTGAATGTGAGTTGTGTGCGAATAGAATTGTAGTTCAAACTGTATATTTTTTTGTCCGAGTTGCTCTGTTTTCATTGAACAGTTATTATTATACATCTGTCACTGTAACGATATAAGTTACAGCGTGCCATAATTTTGCAGTATTGTACTGGGTATTTTCATTCTACGTACTATATTAGGAAATGGGAATTCCAAATATGGAACGATTAAACATAATAATAGAAACAAACATGGCAGCCCCCAGAGTTTGACCGGACCCCAAACAAAGCAAGAAGTGTTCCTGACCCATAAAAGATAGTGTTGGAGAATTTGTAATAAAATTATTACATCTTTTAACCACATGTACCATACAAACTGGTCACTCTGGATTTATTTTCACCCCTATTATATCACTGTTCATCACAGTAACTGTCTATGCAGCACCACAGACCCTGCCCCTGGGATTGATTGGCAACTGCTCTTACTCACATTGATAAAGTACAGTCCCTAGTTGCAAAAATATGATCATGGCTAACACATTTATCATTCTTTATAACTGGATGTTGTAAATTCCAAGAAAGATAGTATTTCAACCTCAAATAAATGAATTACACCCATTTTCCATGGAAACAAGTTTGGTATATCCCATAGTTTTATTCCTTTGTCATTTATTTGATAGAATTTACTGGCTTCCACACTAGCTTCTGCAGGAATTTTGAAATTCTGGATAACTGACATTTTACAAAAAAGCCATCAACTTGCTATTAACATTAACATTAACTCTGGATGCCTTGCCCTTGGAACATACATGTACCTAAATCGAACCAAAAAAAAGATTCTATAAAAATAAAAACAAATTAACAACTCACATTTATCGCCTTGTAGTCTTTGAGAAAAGTTGCGAATTTTTCCTTTCACTGAGTCATTTAATTTTTTTCCAACTTTAATATCTTCGCTTCTTTTGTATACCCAACCCATGTGAGTGATATTGTCATCATCCTTCATCAAGTCAAGAGCACCTACAACAATAGAGGTAGATATAGCAGTATGTGTGTGAATATAAACCCATGTGAGTAATATTGTCATCATCCTTCATCAAGTCAAGAGCACCTACAACAATAGAGGTACATATAGCAGTTTGTGTGTGAATATAAACCCATGTGAGTAATATTGTCATCATCCTTCATCAAGTCAAGAGCACCTACAACAATAGAGGTACATATAGCAGTTTGTGTGTGAATATAAACCCATGTGAGTAATATTGTCATCATCCTTCATCAAGTCAAGAGCACCTACAACAATAGAGGTACATATAGCAGTTTGTGTGTGAATATAAACCCATGTGAGTAATATTGTCATCATCCTTCATCAAGTCAAGAGCACCTACAACAATAGAGGTACATATAGCAGTTTGTGTGTGAATATAAACCCATGTGAGTAATATTGTCATCATCCTTCATCAAGTCAAGAGCACCTACAACAATAGAGGTACATATAGCAGTTTGTGTGTGAATATAAACCCATGTGAGTAATATTGTCATCATCCTTCATCAAGTCAAGAGCACCTACAACAATAGAGGTACATATAGCAGTTTGTGTGTGAATATAAACCCATGTGAGTAATATTGTCATCATCCTTCATCAAGTCAAGAGCACCTACAACAATAGAGGTACATATAGCAGTTTGTGTGTGAATATAAACCCATGTGAGTAATATTGTCATCATCCTTCATCAAGTCAAGAGCACCTACAACAATAGAGGTACATATAGCAGTTTGTGTGTGAATATAAACCCATGTGAGTAATATTGTCATCATCCTTCATCAATTCAAGAGCACCTACAACAATAGAGGTACATATAGCAGTTTGTGTGTGAATATAAACCCATGTGAGTAATATTGTCATCATCCTTCATCAATTCAAGAGCACCTACAACAATAGAGGTACATATAGCAGTTTGTGTGTGAATATAAACCCATGTGAGTAATATTGTCATCATCCTTCATCAAGTCAAGAGCACCTACAACAATAGAGGTACATATAGCAGTTTGTGTGTGAATATAAACCCATGTGAGTAATATTGTCATCATCCTTCATCAATTCAAGAGCACCTACAACAATAGAGGTACATATAGCAGTTTGTGTGTGAATATAAACCCATGTGAGTAATATTGTCATCATCCTTCATCAAGTCAAGAGCACCTACAACAATAGAGGTACATATAGCAGTTTGTGTGTGAATATAAACCCATGTGAGTAATATTGTCATCATCCTTCATCAAGTCAAGAGCACCTACAACAATAGAGGTACATATAGCAGTTTGTGTGTGAATATAAACCCATGTGAGTAATATTGTCATCATCCTTCATCAAGTCAAGAGCACCTACAACAATAGAGGTACATATAGCAGTTTGTGTGTGAATATAAACCCATGTGAGTAATATTGTCATCATCCTTCATCAAGTCAAGAGCACCTACAACAATAGAGGTACATATAGCAGTTTGTGTGTGAATATAAACCCATGTGAGTAATATTGTCATCATCCTTCATCAAGTCAAGAGCACCTACAACAATAGAGGTACATATAGCAGTTTGTGTGTGAATATAAACCCATGTGAGTAATATTGTCATCATCCTTCATCAAGTCAAGAGCACTTACAACAATAGAGGTACATATAGCAGTTTGTGTGTGAATATAAACCCATGTGAGTAATATTGTCATCATCCTTCATCAAGTCAAGAGCACCTACAACAATAGAGGTACATATAGCAGTTTGTGTGTGAATATAAACCCATGTGAGTAATATTGTCATCATCCTTCATCAAGTCAAGAGCACCTACAACAATAGAGGTACATATAGCAGTTTGTGTGTGAATATAAACCCATGTGAGTAATATTGTCATCATCCTTCATCAAGTCAAGAGCACCTAAAACAATAGAGGTACATATAGCAGTTTGTGTGTGAATATAAACCCATGCGAGTAATATATTTTCATCATCCTTCATCAATTCAAGATCAACATTAACTATGACCCCAAGATCAGATATCTGTATCAGTCTAATAATATTGTCCTTTGATAGGTAGAATATATGACATTATTTTTGAGACTCACCTATTGTGCTCATAGGTTCCACGCATCCCGCATAGGGCACATTCTTTGTAGTATTCGCCATAGCAATTGTTACAGGTTTGAATCTGCAAAAATGAAAAGAATGACAAATTACCCCAATATATCGTAGTAATAAATAGTGGATCTATAGAGTGACAATTCAGTTATTGTATTTATTTTAAACTTCCTTATACTTATAGTTATTGTTATAGCATGCACTGCATGGTTGGGAGACGGTTGGTTATGCCAGTTTTAGAATATTGTACACCAATCAATTTTTCAGGTAGTCTCTTGCATTACTTTGAGGTGATGCATGCATGGACTAATGATTCCTACTGGTCCCAGGAATGACATAGTAAGGTTTATATCCTATGGATGGTATGTTGGGTCTATATCTGAGGGATGATACAGTGGGTCCATATCCCAGCGATGACACAGTGGGTCCATATCCCAGCGATGATACAGTGGGTCCATATCCCAGCGATGACACAGTGGGTCCATATCCCAGCGATGACACAGTGGGTCCATATCCCAGAGATGACACAGTGGGTCCATATCCCAGGACTGACACAGTGGGTTCATATCCCAGGACTGACACAGTGGGTTCATATCCCAGGACTGACACAGTGGGTTCATATCCCAGGACTGACACAGTGGGTTCATATCCCAGGAATGACACAGTGGGTCCATATCCCAGAGATGGCACAGTGGGTCCATATCCCAGAGATAACACAGTGGGTCCATATCCCAAGAATGACACAGTGGGTCCATATCCCAGGAATGACACAGTGGGTCCATATCCCAGAGATGACACAGTGGGTCCATATCCCAGGACTGACACAGTGGGTCCATATCCCAGGAATGACACAGTGGGTCCATATCCCAGGAATGACACAGTGGGTCCATATCCCAGAGATGACACAGTGGGTCCATATCCCAGTGATGACACAGTGGGTCCATATCCCAGTGATGACACAGTGAGTCCATATCCCAGAGATGATACAGTGGGTCCATATCCCAGAGATGATACAGTGGGTCCATATCCCAGAGATCACACAGTGGGTCCATATCCCAGAGATGACACAGTGGGTCCATATCCCAGAGATGACACACTGGGTCCATATCCCAGGACTGACACACTGGGTCCATATCCCAGGACTGACACACTGGGTCCATATCCCAGGAATGACACAGTGGGTCCATATCCCAGGAATGACACAGTGGGTCCATATCCCAGGAATGACACAGTGGGTCCATATCCCAGGAATGACACAGTGGGTCCATATCCCAGAGATGACACAGTGGGTCCATATCCCAGAACTGACACAATGGGTCCATATCCCAGAACTGACACAATGGGTCCATATCCCAGGAATGATACAGTGGGTCCATATCCCAGAACTGACACAATGGGTCCATATCCCAGAACTGACACAATGGGTCCATATCCCAGGAATGATACAGTGGGTCCATATCCGGGGAATGACACAGTGGGTCCATATCCCAGGAATGACACAGTGGGTCCATATCCCAGGAATGACACAGTGGGTCCATATCCCAGTGATGACACAGTGAGTCCATATCCCAGAGATGACACAGTGGGTCCATATCCCAGGAATGATACAGTGGGTCCATATCCCAGAGATGACACAGTGGGTCCATATCCCAGAGATGACACACTGGGTCCATATCCCAGAGATGACACACTGGGTCCATATCCCAGAGATGACACACTGGGTCCATATCCCAGAGATGACACACTGGGTCCATATCCCAGAGATGACACACTGGGTCCATATCCCAGGAATGACACAGTGGGTCCATATCCCAGGAATGACACAGTGGGTCCATATCCCAGGAATGACACAGTGGGTCCATATCCCAGGAATGACACAGTGGGTCCATATCCCAGAGATGACACAGTGGGTCCAAATCCCAGAGATGACACAGTGGGTCCATATCCCAGAGATGACACAGTGGGTCCATATCCCAGAGATGACACAGTGGGTTCATATCCCAGGAATGACACTGGGTCATATCCCAGGAATGACACAGTGGGTCCATATCCCAGGAATGACACAGTGGGTCCATATCTCAGGAATGACACAGTGGGTCCATATCCCAGGAATGACACAGTGGGTCTATATCCCAGGGATGACACAGTGCGTCCATATCCCAGGAATGACACAATGGGTCTATATCCCAAAGATGGCATGTTGGGTCTATATCCCAAAGATGGCATGTTGGGTCTATATCCCGAAGATGGCATGTTGGGTCTATATCCCGAAGATGGCATATTGGGTCTATATCCCGAAGATGGCATATTGGGTCTATATCCCGAAGATGGCATATTGGGTCTATATCCCGAAGATGGCATATTGGGTCTATATCCCAAAGATGGCATATTGGGTCTATATTCCAAAGATTGCATATTGGGTCTATATACCAAAGATGGCCTATTGGGTCTATATCCCAAAGATGACATATTGGGTCTATATTCCAAAGATGGCATATTAGGTCTATATCTCAAAGATGCCACAGTGGGTCTATATCCCAAAGATGACACAGTGGGTCTATATCCCAAAGATGACACAGTGGGTCTATATCCCAAAGATGACACAGTGGGTCTATATCCCAAAGATGACACAGTGGGTCTATATCCCAAAGATGACACAGTGAGTCTATATCCCAAAGCTGGCATATTGGGTCTATATCCCAAAGCTGGCATATTGGGTCTATATCCCAAAGCTGGCATATTGGGTCTATATCCCAAAGCTGGCATATTGGGTCTATATCCCAAAGCTGGCATATTGGGTCTATATCCCCAAAGCTGGCATATTGGGTCCATAACACAGAGATGACACAGTGGGTCCATATCCCAGAGATGACACAGTGGGTCCATATCCCAGGACTGACACAGTGGGTCCATATCCCAGGACTGACACAGTGGGTCCATATCCCAGGACTGACACAGTGGGTCCATATCCCAGGACTGACACAGTGGGTCCATATCCCAGGATGACACAGTGGGTCCATATCCCAGGATGACACAGTGGGTCCATATCCCAGGATGACACAGTGGGTCCATATCCCAGGAATGACACAGTGGGTCCATATCCCAGAGATGACACAGTGGGTCCATATCCCAGAGATGACACAGTGGGTCCATATCCCAGAGATGACACAGTGGGTCCATATCCCAGAGATGAAACAGTGGGTCCATATCCCAGAGATGACACAGTGGGTCCATATCCCAGAGATGACACAGTGGGTCCATATCCCAGAGATGACACAGTGGGTCCATATCCCAGGAATGACACAGTGGGTCCATATCCCAGAGATGACACAGTGGGTCCATATCCCAGAGATGACACAGTGGGTCAATATCTCAAAGATGACACAGTGGGTCTATATCCCAAAGATGACACAGTGGGTCTATATCCCAAAGATGACACAGTGGGTCTATATCCCAAAGATGACACAGTGGGTCTATATTCCAAAGCTGGCATATTGGGTCTATATCCCAAAGATGGCATATTGGGTCTATATCCCAAAGATGGCATATTGGGTCTATATCCCAAAGATGGCATATTGGGTTCATATCCCAATGATGGCATATTGGATCCATATCCCAAAGATGGCATATTGGGTCTATATTCCAAAGATGGCATATTGGGTCTATATCCCAAATATGGCATATTGGGTCTATATCTCCTTATAGGTCTCATGCCACTAATCAACCAATGGCTGCTCGTAGCCCTCAATTTAAATGCCTAGCAAGAACCAATGAAATTGTTTAAATATTTTTTTTCCCAGGTGCTCCCTGTTTGAGGGCGTAATCACCTGGGTCAGAGGTGAGACCAACATGTGGTCTTTTGTTTACTACTTAGCGGCTGTGTACCTGTGGGTTTATTCTGTGTGTATTTGGATGTTCTAATCTTGGTGTTTTTCCAGTGATTTCTCTTGGTGCAATCCAAATACAGTAGGTGTGTCTTGTTTACCTGGGATTTGCAAGAGTTTGAGCTGGCCAACATGTTAGTTTTTTTTCATATGGTTGATTACTGGCATGTTGATTTCCCATTTTTGAGCCATATTTTCAACTTTCTTCGTCATTTTCATAGAGCAATCTCGTCATATGTTAACATTGTCGTCTATGGAAATTCAATTAGTGGTATGAGCCCTTATACCATTTGCTTGAATCGTTTCTAAGGAAGCACAAACCAAACAGCCCTTTTTAGGGCCACGACATATTTTAATCAAAGAAAGCTTAGAAAGAACTCCCGTGTGCTGAGAGTTTTGGAGACACATTAAAAATTAATTCAAAATTACTTACACTTGAGATATTGATGGAATAGCTGAAAACTAATTATGCAAATAAGGTAACTAATATGAACAGATTTAAGTGTAAAACTAATAAGGTCTGCACAATGTACCAAGTTTCATTGAAATGTGATTAGAACCAAAAAAATATTAGTTATTATGCTAATTAGAGAATTAATATGAACAGATTTTAACCCAAAATTAATCAGGCTGTCTATTGTTCTAGAGCATTTATGTACCAAGTTTTATTCAAATGTGATGATCAATACTACTAATATCAGTATTAATTAATTATGTTAATTAGGTGATTAAGAAGCATAAATATTTACCAAAAACTAATATGGTGCATAGTCTGAGGTTCATTGAAATGTGATGGGTACTCTTTAAAAGTTTCATTGAAATCCAATGAGTGGTTTTTAGACATCAGTGCAACAGCCATAGAACAGCAAAAAATTAACTAATTATGCAAATTAGGTAATTAATAGGCACAATTATTTATCTCAAAATTAATCAGGTCTCTGCATAGTCCTAGAATATCTATGTCGCAAGTCTCATTGAAATGTGATGATTAGTACTTGAGATATCAGGTGAAAAGCTGAAAATTAACTAATTATGCTAATAAGATGATTAATATGCACAAATATTTACCCAAAAACTAATTAGGTCTCTGCACAGTCCTCAAGTAACTATGTACCAAGTTTCATTGAAACATGATCATTACTACTCGAAATATCAAAAGCTGAAAATTAATTAATTATGCAAATTAGGTAATTAATATGTACTGATATTACCCTAAAAACTATCAGGTCTGTGCAGTGTCATATGACACCTATGTACCAAGTTTTATTGAAATGTTATGATTAGTACTTGAAATATCAGTGGAAAAGCCGAAAATTGATTAATCATCATGTAAATTAGGTAATTAATAATATTAACAGATTTTTACCCAAAACTAATCAAATCTGCGCATTAGTTCAGAGCATCCATGTGCCAAGTTTCATAGAAATCCAATGAGTGGTTCTTCAAAAATCAGTGGAACAGTCATAGAACAGCTTAAAATCAGTTAATTATCATGCAAATTAGGTAATTAATATTCATAGATTTTTACCCAAAACTAATCAAATCTGCGCACTAGTTCAGAGCATCCATGTGCCACATTTCATCAAAATCCAATGAGTGGTTCTTTAGATATCAGTGGAACAGTCTTGGAACAGCTAAAAATCAGCTAAGTATCATGCAAATTAGGTAATTAATATTCATAGATTTTTACCAAAACCTGATCTACTCTGCGCATTATCCCAGAGCATCCATGTACCAAGTTTCACCAAAATTTGATTAGTGGTTCTTGAGATAACGGTGGAACAAAAAAAGTGACATACATACATACATACATACATACATACAGACAGACAGGGTAACTGCAAAGACTCCGTTTTTGTGCTTCGCACACGGGAGTCAAAAAGAGAACCAACGTTTCTGCTTTAATAAACATTTTTATAGACTTGCTGACGGTTATGATTCTGAAAAAAAAATCTTAAAAAATGAATGTAAATCAGCAGTAAACGAGCTGCCCTGAATGCAGAAAGCGAAATTACCTATTTTGCTGGCACAGCTATTTCGCGTTCACTCCTTGTTTTACGCAATTAACAATTATTTTTAAAGAATGTTTATAAGCATCACAATAGACTGCAAGTAAGTCAACTGTTAATACAACCACAGTCAACAAATAGAAAATAGGTTTTTGTTTGTTTTTTTTGTGTAGAAAAGACCCCCTGGGCGAATGCCCGGAGATGCCATCAACTAATTTATTGTGTCAAAAGTGGGAGGTGGGCATTTATCAGGGCATGGGCTCTTACCCGGATAAATACAGTACCAAAAATGACATAGGGAGTATATATTTGAAATCTAAGGCTCATAGTAGAAGGATTCCAATGACGATTGCTAAAAATACAACCAACAACTAAATAAAACAGACACAGAGAAATTTCATATCAAATTCTGTAGAAACGCTCTCTGTTTGAATAACAAAGCAAGGAAAATAGCATGCTGTATGGAGTTAGGGAGAGAACCACTCATAAACACATACAGTGCAGCAATTAAATACTACCAACATATACAGTGCAGCAATTAAATACTACCAACATATACAAGGAATTGAAAATACAAATCTGGCATACTATGCACTACAGGATATGAAAGAACATAATATACAGGAACCTGGTTGTCATAGCTACAACAAAATCTTAAAATTATGAATATACATAAATGTATATCCCTGTAAAAACACTACAAACTAAAATAAAAGAATATTACAGTGCATTGTGGAAGAAAGATAATATGAGAGACGATGCAACGTTACGGGCTTATCATACATATAAAGACAATCTCAACATGGAACAATAAATTACACTTATAAATAGTCAAGATCATATCAGAGAGTTAGCCAAATTTAGAACAAGTAATCATAGATTAACAATAGAAACAGGTCGCTATACAAGACCTAGGACACCAATGGACGAGAGACTATGCACATATTCTAACTAAATAGAGGATGAAATACACCACCTAATAATAGATTGTAATTTATACACAAAATAGAAACACTTTGTACAATGCCATAGAGTTAATCAACAAAGACTTCAGAAACAAAAACGAAAGAGAAAAAGAAAAATTTGACTATATAATGCAATCAAGAGATAAGACAATTATATGCTCTAACTATTTGTTTCAATGTAAACAAGCCATGCATGGCACAGTCCCCGTTAGTTATCGATTTTAAGATATATATATATATAAAACTAAGTTTTGTTTATAGCTGGAATATAACAGGAATATGATAATGATTGACATTTGTGTCTGATCGTCAGAGTACTTGCCCACATTGAGAGATATTGCTCTGGAACAGCATTAATTAAAACAAAATCGGCCATTTTGAATACATATCCATAACATGATGTATAATGAATATATAAAATTTGAACATAATCAGTCAAAGCATGTCAGAGGTATGGCTCTAGAAGCTCACTCATTAAAACAAAATGGCCATCAGTCAGCCAGTCAGCCATTTTGAATCTTATCTGAAAAATAAAATGACGTGCATCAGGAACTCGTAATATCTAATGTATGTTAGAAGTTTGAACGAAATCCATCCATAAATGCCAGAAATGCTTGATATTTGATGATTTATTTAGAGTAAAAATGGCCACCATTCGGCCATATTGAATAGGATCTTTGAAGCAATATATCTGTATTTCCATGACATGATGTATGAATATTTAAAATTTTAACATAATCAGTCAAAGCAAGTCAGAGATATGGCACTAGAACCACATTCATGAAAACGAAATGGCCACCAGTCAGCAATTTTGAATCTTATCTGAAAAACAAAATGACGTGCATCAAGGTCCTATAATGTCCAATGTATATACCAACAAAATCCATCTGTAAACAGCCGAGAAATGCTTAATTTTGATGATTTTTCAGTACAAAAATCATGATCATGATACAAATTGATGTGCATATGTATAATGTCATGTATGATGCATGTGTGAAGTTTGATTGTGATTGGTCCAGGCATTTCTAAGATACAGGTAAGCACGTAGGTCAAAACATAAGTCCTCGTTTTCAGACTGTGTCCGAACGGGGACTAAAAAACAAACACTAACAATGTCAAAACTTATTATCAAAGTATGTGTACAAGGACTAATTTGAAAAACTTTGAAAAACAAAATACTAGTAGTAGTCTAATGTTGCTATTTTTATTATATATTTTGTACTTAATACATTACTATGTTTTCAATTTTTCAACTTCATTGATGTACATAACCAAAAAAGAAATGTAATACTGTCTTTACAGTGTCAATAAAGCACTATTCTATTCTATTCTTCAAACTACATATATACTGTAGTCTTTATTGTAACATTTACTTCGTTTATACTAGTATTACAGAATCTCGACACATGTCAAAATTTTGTGTTCATGTTTTACTCAGCTTGTGCCGAAATACCGACTTCATTCGTCAAGAGGCATGATGATAACAATAATTACTTTATTGAAATTATATCTATTTGCTGTTTTTGTGTTTATTATTGAGAATTTCTGAGTTTTTTTTTGGCACATGCCGACTGGGTCAGACTCTTGGCATATGCTGATCGAGATCTGTAATGTTAACACCACTACAGTCATCATACAACTGAACTGAATTGAACTTTGCTCTTTCTAACCCATGCAAGGCATAAATTCCATTGATGATGCAAACATTACTGTCATTTATATAAACATTCTGTGACTGGTACATTAGTGAATAAACTTCTGATATCAAATATGATACAATCTTTGTTAATCTAATGGCAAATAAACACTTAAGGGTTTCAGTTCTCCTATACATGCAATATCACACTTTTTTATGTCAACACAGACATGGAGGTCAACTGAATTGGCTTTTGTTGAAAGTTCATGACAGGTCAAGTGCATGTCACATATGTGTGATGGCAGGTCTTCCATAGCACAACTGAAACTATGTAACTCTTTTCCCAAATAGATTTGTTAATTGCACATAATTTTTGCCCACTCATTTTTGCAAACTGTATAGAAAAATAACTGACGTGGATGGACAACATGGACCAGTCAAATCTGGCTGCTGTCTAATTAAACACATGGCCAATCAGTACTGGGGTCTTTGGGTACAACCACATAAAGGCAAGAATGATCAGAAATAAGACTCTTAACCTAATTTTCACAACCAGACTTCCTTGCCCAAATTTTTATACGTTTTTTTAATATATTTTTCAATATTTCTGAAAATGAACCCTAATTTTGAAGTCAACAGACAATATTTGAGTCAATTTTCAGTTTTCACTTAAACCAATATAGCCGTTTTTGGACCAATCTTCTTAAAGAAAGTGCAAACTATAAACAGGAATATTTTGTGAATTTGTGATGAAAAGAGGGAACTGGTGGTGAAAAGGTTAAATCAGACAATAGGCATTTGTGATTGAAACAGACTTTCAGTGTCCATGTTCACAGTAACCAAGACTGTCTTTGTGAGCTACATGTAAGACTTACAATTTACATGTACATGTATATAAAAATGGCATATAACAGAATCAGTTTTATGACACCTGCACCAGCTAGTGTATATTGAAGTAAGATTATATTTCCAAGAATGGATGAAAAATCACACGTTCTTTTTCAGCATACACAGTTTCTGTATAGACAAGCTATGCATGGCACAGTCCTCGTTAGTTATCGAATTTAAGATATATAGTTTTGTTTATAGTAATACAGCTGGAATATAAACATGTCAGGAATATGATTTTGATGATTGTTTAACATTTAAATAATTGACATTTGTATCTGATTGTCAAACGAGTATTGAGAGATATTGCTCTGGAACAGCATTAATTAAAACAAAATCAGCCATTTTGAATACATGTATAATGAATATTTAAAATTTGAACGAAGTCAGTCAAAACATGTCAGAGATATTCATTAAAACAAAATGGCCACTAGTCAGCCATTTTGAATCCGATCTAAAAAATAAAATAACGTGCATCAGGAACCTGTAATGTCTAATGTATGTACTAAGTTTGAACAAAATCCATCCATAATGCCAGAAATGCTTGATATTTGATGATTTATAACTTGTATGTTACAAATACAGCACGTTTATATTTTATTTAGCTCTGCTGTCAACTTTGTTGAGCAGAGCTTATCATGAGTGATTTCCGTCGTCGTCCGTGTCAACTGTTTTTTTTCGACTTCACAAAAATGGCCACCATTCGGCTATTTTTAATAGGATCGTCAAACCAATATATCTGTATATCTATGACATGATGTATTATGAGTATTTGAAATTTGAACATAATGAGAGATATGGCACTAGAACCACATTTATTAAAACACAATGGCTGCCAGTCGGTCATTTTGAATCTTATCTGAAAACAAAATGATTTGCCTCAAGGTCCTATAATATCCAACGTATATACCAAGTTTGAATAAAATCCATCTGTAAACAGCTGAGAAATGCTTGATTTTGATGATTTTTAGAACAAAAATGGCCGCATTTGGCCATCTTGAATCAGATCTTGAAACAAATTGATATGCATATTAGTATAATATCATGTATGATGTATGTGTGAAGTTTGATTTTGATTGGTCCAGGCATTTCTATGATACAGGTCCGCATGCAAACACGCACACACAGACGTCAAAACATAAGTCTGTGTTTTTGGACTGCGTCCGAACAGGGACTAAAAATGTAATTTGAAGTATAATGATTTTTTGCACGAGTTTTACACTTGAACCGCATTCGTATTGATACTTTGTCGTATTTGCATCTACTAGAAGATATGTTTGTGTTGTAAATTTCCATATTGTGTCTTAAAAAAAAAATATTATTTACAAAAAAAGACGCTTGTTAACTTTCGGAAGACAATTTAAAATCAAATGACACCAGTTAGCGGACTCATGCAATATATGCAAATTATCACCTTAGTAGTCTGTTTTAATCCAACAACCAGAATGGGTCACATGACCAAATGTTCTATAAAAAGCACATCTCTTACAGAAGCACAAATATACAACCCCACTTGCATTTGTTTGTATACTAAATTATTTAAATATTATTTTGACCACAGAAACACCTATAATTTGCATAAGCACTACGTACTACTAATTAATGGAGAAAATACAATATTTTGTATTTTTTGTTAAATTTATTTGTTGCAAGCTATTTTCAAACTGGGACTCACAAATACAAAGGGCAGCTAATTGCAACGATCAATTGTACATGTATGTGGTTAATAATTACGAGACAACGAAATCAACAAACACAGATATCAGAAAAGATCAGAAGCATTTGATTTATTTAGAATAAGGTACGAGACAAGGAAGAAGGAAATGCATTTTCCTATTCAAACAAATTTTGAAGTATAGATAAAGTTGGCAATTTGAGGTTTATTTTAACCCATGAGTAGTATTTATGCTGTTTGCTTCCTTACGTGGACGCAATTGTCGGTGGGTCTATCCAATATGCAAACGCATAAAATTAGCTTAAATCTTAGCCCATAATTCATGTAGCATGAACACTACTTCTATGTCCGCTTCACAAAAACAGTTGTTCTAAATAACATAGAAGCCAGATCAGAAAATAAATATAATGGCTCTTTCTTTCCTATACATTGTAGTAATAATCAATACAACAATTGTCACAGATAAGCCATGTACATTTATATATAGCCCCTCCTTTTAAATAAATAATGTTAATAATTCTTTGGCTATTGGCTTTGCACAATTATAATTTAACATGTACAGGGCGATTACAGCTTGGCATGGAATAAAATTTAAATGTTGGTCTGTATGTGAAAAAGGAAGGTTTCTGAGGATCATGGAATCCTTCATGGTCAGCGTTAGGTGTTACACTTGTTACTTTTGTCTTTATAAGATCAGCTGTACCACTTTAAATCGAATAAAAACGAGAAACAATAAATTCAGGTTCTACAGCGTGTCGATTGGGGGGGGGCATTTATCTGTCGCATCCTATAAACAACTAAATCTTAAATTTATATCAGGATATGGCATTTTTGATGTTCGTGTTGTCAATGGCAACAAAAATCAACTCGGCCCATTAAGTAGGGTATGGCATTTTGCATAGCTATATTTTTGATGTTCGTGTTGTCAATGTCAACAAATGTTGTTTTGGTTTGTTGTGTATTTTAGATATCATTGAGAACATGTTTACAGGTCAGTGTACCCTAAGAATGCAGCATAGAATACTGCATGTTCATTGTTATGCTAAATTAGCTCTATTGTTTACACAAGGAGCCCCTCTCAATACGCTTGGAAAGGTATAGTCACATCGAATCACAGCTTTTCTTAAAGGTGAATTTTTGGGTATAGGTGTTTTGAATGTTTTTTTAAAATGATTGAGTATTCTTGACAAAACTCTTACATGACGGGGATATATTTATTTGCTAAGAGCTTGTACAATTACATGGCATATTTATATATATTTGCTAAAAACTTGTATAATTCAAGCACAGAAAATTTATATTTTCCCTTGTCCATTTCTATTGTTGAACCCACTATGCTTATATATTGCTTAAGAAGGCAACTCTTGCCTTCCGCCAGTATATCCTTGAAATTATAATTTAAGCCATAGGTGTGTTTTGATATTGATAATTTCTATATATTTATTGATCTACCCGATTTGTTCCCATTTAATGAGTAATTCTGAGTTGTATGTTCATAGGATGTTATACATAATTATTCCACTCCAATTTGTATAGAAAACTATCTATCCTTCATTTTTGGCTGACAATTACATGATTAGTTTTAAGTCACTGATTGGTTGACCTCTTAATATTCCATTCCCCCTTTTAAAGTTTAATGATATTTCTGTTCTAGTGTAGGCTGTGCTTTTTTTATGCAATGTTTGTACTTTTATGACATTGTACTCAGTAACTACCAGATATTTACACTTGTAAATTCGTTTAAAGTGTTTTGATCAGCAATAAATGGAGTTTACATTGGAATATTGAACAAGTGATTGGTGAGTTTTCAAGTTCAAGTTGGTCAATTGAAGTCCTATCTCATGTTGGAATGTGGTCGACCAAACCCAACCACACTAAGTCATTGAACAGTAGACAAGACATGTTACATTTTGTACTTTTACTTTTAAAACTTTCCACCAATTAATTTTATACTTTTATTAGTATTAGGTAATCAATTTTATCAAATCATTAGATGTACATTCATGTATTGGCTATCAGGAGTGATCATGTGTGCCGATGTTTGAAATAAAATTATCACACCATATTTACATGTATTTGCTAATACCTTGTATGTTAAGCATGGTTTATTTATATTTGTTAATAATTCATACATTACTTATATTACATTGCATATTTACAATAAAATACAATTTATAAGTAAATAAATATAAATATGGCATGATTGTAATGTACAAATTATTAGAAAATACTAAGTATGATATAAATAAGGCAAGCTTGTATTTGTAAGTAAACAAGCCATGCATGACACAGTCCCTGTTTGTTATCAAATTTAAGATAAATAGTTTTGTTTATAGTAATATAGTTGGAACATAAGCATGTCAGAAGTATGTATCCAGAAGATGATGCTTGATTTGAACTTGAACATAATCAGTCAAAGCATATCAGAGATATGGCTCTAAAAGCGCATTCATTTAAACAAAATGACCGCCAGTCAGCCATTTTCAATCTGATCTGAAAAATATAATGATGTGCATCAGGAACCCATAATCTCTAATGTATGTACCAAGTTTGCATAAAATTCATCCATAAACACTAAGATCCAGTTCTGGAATGCCAGAAATGCTTGATTTTTGATGACTTTTTAACACAAAAACAGCAGCCATTTGGCCATTTGGAATCAGATAGTCAAACCACTATATCTATGATATGATGCATAATGAATATATAAAATGTATGTACCAAGTTTAAACAAAACCTATCCATAAATGCTTGATTTTGATGATTTTTTAGCACAAAAATGGCCACCATTTGGTCATCTTGAATCAGATGGTGAAACAAATTGATGTGCATATTTATAATATTATGTATGTATGTGTGATGTTTGGTTGTGATTAGGCATGTCTAATTTATAGGTTCGAACGCATAGACACGCAGATACACAAGGGTCAAAACATAAGTCCACGTTTTCTGACTGTGTCCGAACAGGGACTAATAAATATGCCATATTGCTTATAACATATGAAACTCTTGTGACCGATTCTTTTCAACAGTCACTGAAAGAGCTCTGGATGTTGAGATACTCAGATATATAGCAAATTTGATCAAAATCCATTCCGAAGTTTGATATTTTGCTTACACAGGCTGAAATTAGATAATATGTAAATTACCTACTTAATATGCATAAACATGCCCTAAAACTAATTGTGTCTGCACATTACCCAATGTGCTAGTACAAGTTTTCATGGAAATCTGCTTACAAGTTTTTGAGATTTTGCTAAAACAGGCTAAAATGAGGTAATTAATATGTAAATTAGCTACTTATTATGCAGGGACATGGCTCTAAAACTAATCAAGTCTGTGCATTAGATTTTGCTTACAGTCAGACAAACAGACATACCAAACTCATTACTTCACGGGAACTAAAAATGACAGGAGAGATAGCAGTGACTTAAATGTAACCTGACACAAAAATATTAAAAATAGAGATGTTAATGGCACAAAATAATAATCAGCAGCCTCCACAATGTTTATACACTTCATCTATTCATCTTACAGTAGATTTCATTAATATTTTAACACATTGTTTTCATCGAGGCATATTGTGTGAATCTTGTTTCGTACAAAAAAATGAAATAGACTGCATCAAGTTCCCATTGAATTTGATCATGGAACAAATGCATGTGCATTCTTCGAAATAAAATGGCCGCCAATCAACCATTTTGAACTTAATCTGAAAAATACAAGCCATGCATGGCACAGTTCCCGTTAGTTATCGAATTTAAGAAATATAGCTTTGTTTATAGTAATATAGTTGGAATATAAACATGTAGGAATATGATTATGATTTTTTAACATTAAAATGATTGACATATTGTACATGATTGTCGAACAAGTACTTGTCCATATGGAGAGATATTGCTCTGAAACGGCATTAATTAAAACAAAATCGACCATTTTGAATACATCTGTATATCTATAACATAATGTAAGTATAAAATTTGAACATAATCAGACAAAGCATGTCAGAAATATGGTTCCAGAAGCGCATCAATTAAAACAAAATGGCCACCAGTCAGCCATTTTGAATCTGACCTGAAAAATAAAATGACGTGCATCAGGAACCCATAATGTCTAATGTATGTACCAAGTTTGAACAAAATCCATCCATAAATACCAGAAATGCTTGATGTTTGATGATTTTGTAGCACAAAAATGGCCGCCATTTGGAATCAGAACGTGAAACAAATTGATGTGCATATGTATAATATTATGTATGGTGCTTGAATGTAATTGGTCCAGGCTGTCTAAACTACAGGTCTGGGCACAGACACACGGAGGTCAATCCATAAATCCCCGTTTTCGGACTGCGTCTGAATAGGGACTAAAAATGATGTGCATTAATGTCTAAATCTGTATAAACACTTCTGAGATTCAGTTTAATACAAAATGATGGAAATGCATGATTTTGAAAACTTTTTGGCATTAAAATGGCTGCCATTCGACCATCTTGAATCAGATCATGAAACAAACACATGTGCACATGTCTAATATGATGTCTTATGTTTGTGTAAAGTTTAAACTTGATCAGTTCAAGCATACACAAGATACTGCAGGATATGCAAACATGCACGCACTAACACACACATACGCAGGTCTATTTTTTTTTAAAATGTTTTTGTTCTAGGCGACAGTTTCGGACATTTAAATGTCACTGTTGTCTCTCCTGACTTTTTTCTATTTTGTAAGTGGTAATTGCAAGTGCTAGTGCTGACACATAGTGCATTTTGCCACAGAAGTCATTTCCTGTTTGGGACTACATGACAGGGTCGTGTGGCCATCTCTCTATCAAATGACAATTTTAATGCGCTATCCTGGCATCAACCAGGCTCAATCGAACACAAGCACCTGCGAACCTTAACCAAGGTTCCCCCAAAGTTGTATTCGTTAGTGAATGAATCTCAGCCAGTGGAATTGGCCAAGTGTTTATATGCAGTCAACTGCCTTGTAAAAAGGCCAGTAGACTGTACAAGCACAATCATAGATTAAAATTCCAACATGTCCGGGACAGATTTTAGGCAGTTAAATATCAAACTTTCTGTGGACAGGTGAAAGTTTTTAGAAACTTGCATTAGTATTAGTCAGGAATCAGCACAGACATGAATAAAAATAAAATGGCTGCCAGTTGGCCATTTTTGTTTGAATCTCAAAAACGAATTGACGTACACCTGTAACCCAATATACATGATCATGAATGAAATCGACTGGTCCATATCCAAGAAACATTTTCTGACACGTTTGAATATTAGAATTCCTCAAATTTTAGGCCAAAAATGGCAACCAGTCGGCCATTTTTTATCAAATTGTCATGACATGCATATGCAAGTCATTATACAATCAAAACAGGTACTAAAGAAACATGTCGGCTAAACAGACACATTTTTGATAGCTCAATCTCTGAATTATAAATATTTTGAATTAATTTCCCCCCCCCCCCCCAAAATATTCAATAATATTTCTACTACTAGATACCATCATTGTGTTGAGGAACAGTTTACTACATGTAGTAAACGTTCTCTGTCAACGACATTATACATGGATACTTATGTGTCTCACTTCCACCTTCAATTCATTTATTTACTATGGCCGCAATGAAGGATGAACAGCAATATTGCAGTTAAGAACCAGTTTCCTTATATGATATATCGATATTGATCACAATGTAGCTATTTCCATCAGTGGCAACACTTTGTGTACTGTAGCCATTTTGATAGCAAAACAGTGACACATACAGTAATATTGCTGTTCCATTCTTTCTTGTGTTGGCAGTAATTCCTGAGTACAGTCGAGCGCGAATATAAAAACACTCTAGTTTTATCTTTTCGCTACCGATTTTAAAATCAACATAACGGTCGTAGCAACGCACAAATTCGTCGTGAAGGAATGTTGCCACCATATTTAAAACTTTCGTCTCTAATGACGCGATCGAGTATCGACATAAGTTCACGTGCAATAAAATGTTCACTAAGGCTACGCTCGATATGAGAAAACAACTGTTGGCGTCCGACACCTACGCAACACAGCCATGAGTCCAACAATGGTTCAACGCAGTGGGTCAGTGTCCAGAAAAAAGTAGACACGTCATCTTACATTATAGTGTACTTTAATTACATAAAAGCAATTTAGAAGCAAATAGAATAAGAAGTTGGTTTAACGGTCAAAGTAACCACAACGTTAAACCACAGCTACATGTACTAAAATGGTATGGTTAAATCTAACACATGGCGTTATCTATTATGACACACTAACTGAAAGGCGGAAATAAGTACGATTTGTTTTCACCATGATATAAAAGTCAAGCGCCAGCAGTACTTATTTTGGCAAATAGTTGTAAAACTTATATCCAGGAGGTACAATTTACGTTTCCAACTAATTAATTTACCTCTACTCACCTATTTATGCACTATCTCACCAGTCAGAACAACTTACTAGAACTTTTGTTGAACACCATGTCCGTCCAGTTTTGTATCTTTAACGTTATTTCCGGGTAGACTGTAAATGCCCGGATGTAGTATCAGAAAATCCAAAGACAAGAAAAATAAAATATTCGGTGACAAAGATAATTTAGATTACAGGTAACATAAACACAGATTATCTGCTGATTTTGGAATCTGAATAAAAATGGATTACGCGTAATTATTAAAACAATTCAATCGATCTATTCACAATCGACAAACAAAAAAAACAAAGTAGTCACATTATTTTTCGAATGAGGGCGCTCGTGCAGAAACACCGCCCATTTCAACTTCGAGTTAGACATGGTGTATCAATCGCTTATTTTAAAATCAGGGGAATTAAAATAATGCAAGTTTATTTAATCTCTTAAATCTTATTTAATCTTTTTTTTAATGTCAATGAAAATCAATACAAAACACTTAGGGTACCATATTACCGGTTACTTTTATGGGGGAAGACCTTGGTGGGTTACCCATAAATGTATACAACAAACCTGGTCAAAATATTAATCTTTTAATGTTACCAAATACATCACCATCACCACCACGAAAGTCAGAGTTACACAATTCATAAACAGATCATTTATTGCAACTTTTATTGAACCTTCTACTGAAAAAATAGAATTTTGTTTTTGCTTGAAAATATATTTTTTTTAATCAAAAGTACGCTAACATGCACAAGAGCAATTCTGTTGTCAGGTTTTGTTTGTCAGAAAATTAAATTTACCAGTAGTTATAATAGATAAAAAAAGGGTACAAATAACAAAGATCCTATAATATACATACTGATGAAAAATACAATGATTCATTTTCAACAACTTTAGTAAATAAATAAACTCTCCCACTACAAGTAAACAAAAAAAATCACTCTGCATTTTACAATGCCCAGTTGTTTATTTAAAGACCAGAAGCATAACGAATTTTGTTATGTGAAGAGTAAAAAAAAGCAGTTTTTGTGAATGACAACAGCAAAGTGAAAACCTGCATCTGCTGGGTTTTCTTTACTACAAAGATAAATTTATTATGCATGCGGCAATGAATGATATCACGGAATAGCAATGAAACAAATCATCATAGTACAATATAGTTTCTATTCATAACCATTGTGACTCATAAAATGACCAAAGTACATACTTGTTTATTAAAAAAAAAAATTGTTTTACGCCAGGCGACAGTTCCGGACATTGAATGACACTGTTGTCTCTCTGGACTTTTTTTTTTTTGTATGTGCAAATTTCAAGTGCTAGTGCTGACACATAGATACGACTTCTGTGACATTAAAATGCTATGTCTGGGATTACATGACTGGGCTGTGCGGCCATCTCTCTATCAAATGGCAATTTAAAGTGATATCCTGGAGTCAACCAGGCTCAGTCGAACGCAAGCACCTGTGGACAATAACCAAGGTTCCCCCAAAGTCGCATTCGTTAGCACATACTTTATACTCAAAACTATACACATTCAGGGATAATTTAGCTCCTAGTCATGTGCATAGTGAACATTTTTTACACTGCTATATTATAGCAGCAAGAATTGCACACATGACGTTGCCGTACTTGAGTGTCGTGATGAATGGATTGAATCATCTTGAGTAGACTTTACAAAGTGACATATATCAACTTCCAGTTCAAAGAAAATCGAACACATGCCAAAAACCTGGTTATTGTATGTGTGCCATGATGTACAATCCAGCTACATGTATAAACAGACAGACAGACAGAC
The DNA here is from genome assembly GCF_978046115.1 of Saccoglossus kowalevskii. Lineage (NCBI taxonomy): Eukaryota > Metazoa > Hemichordata > Enteropneusta > Harrimaniidae > Saccoglossus > Saccoglossus kowalevskii. The sequence goes on along the minus strand of NC_140650.1, from coordinate 8,032,916 downwards.
AGACAGACACAGACAGACAGACACAGACAGACACAGACAGACACAGACAGACAGACAGACAGACAGACAGACAGACAGACAGACAGACACAGACAGACAGACACAGACAGACAGACACAGACAGACAGACAGACAGACAGACAGACAGACAGACAGACAGACAGACAGACGATATGACGACTGAATTACAAATCTCTATTTCGCACATTGTTCAAGTGGTACTAATAATCAGCTGCTACTTGTACTTCTGAAAAACCAAAACCAAATAGTGATTGGTTGAACGTCAGCTGCTTTTAATTTTGTTAAGTCTTCAGTCATTGGTTAAAAATCAGCTGCTCTTTTACGAATTCTGTAAATTTTCAGTGATTGGTTAAAAATCAGCTGCTTTCAATTATGTAAAAAAACTAAGCGATTGGTTATTAACAAGACACTTACAAGTAATTTCAATGTGTATTAATAAAAATAGATAATTAACACTGTTCAATTATGAAAAATAGTATAAAGACAATCAAGAATTTGAGTTTCCATTTTCCCCATTACTCTGTAAATGACAAAATTTTAATTATGAACACTGATTTGCAAATAAATTTTTAATGGGATGCTTGATAAAAATTCCTTACAACTACCATGTTCAATTAATTTTGGGGAAGAAATAACTATAATCTACATAGATATTCTGGTTAGCATTGAACATGCAAATCTTACAGTGCAGTGCAAAGACAGGGTTCCTTGAACATTTAATGAAATACATCATTAGAAACTTGGGGGGGGGGGCTCCTAAAAGTTTCTAGTCAAGATTTCAACAAAATTGTACACAGAAAATATTGAACAAAAATCTTAGAAAGAATGACAGAAAATAAATTATTTATACAAAACATATTTCTAGAGAATAATGAACAGTAGTTTTATAGAAAAATCAGGTAACAACCCTCCCCCTCCCAAACATTCTAATGGTCACCCCTGAGTTTTCAGTCACGCAGATTCATAGTCAGTTTCAATGATTTGAGTATTTTTTACCACCAATGAAATTCCAAATCATACAGACATTCAGCCTGAAAAGCAAATTTAAATTTCAGGTGAGGATGATCACATGACTGCAAGTAAACAACTAGTTGTAGGAGACATTCTTTTGCATACTGCCGTCTGCATATATTTTACAGGATTTTTTATTAATGTTCAGAAAATGGGAAAGAAGAGATTCAATTTTATATAAACAAATTTAAAATAACAATCCTTAACTTGACCCCATCATTACAATCAATAGGAATTAATGACCGACTAGAAATTGAAATACACCAGACAATGAGAGCGACCTTTGAAATGTACAGGTCAAAGTTCAATGAACTAGGTGAAATATATCAATTGCTGGCCAGTATGCTTAATACACTCAGTATGCTGTATGATGGAAGCCAGTGTACAATATAGGAAATTTAAACGAGTTAGTTTCCAAGAATTGAAGTTAAGGAAACTCTAAAGCATTATTAAACCATTGGATTTAAAGTCACATATTGTCAATTTACACCCAAAATTTTCGAGTTCCATGGTTGAGACATTACTGAATGCGACAGAAAAGAGGTCGATTTTACAACAGGTCATTTGTGAGCCAGTTTGCATGGTGCTTATACACGATAGTATGTTGTCGCTCAAAAATATTTTACAAAGGCACATTGTACAGACACGATAGGAATGAAAATGATATTTTGTTCATATTCATTTTCAGTGAAGAATGTAAAATGTAATTTTCTATACTTATTAGAAGTTTGTGAGCCTTCAATGTAATGTTAGACTTCTACAATACAAAAACAACAAGTGCTGTACAAAAACAACTGCCTAAAACTACATAACCAGGGAACTTCTTTATATTTTTTCATAATTTTTTATCAAGACTGTAGCCAATGAGAACTTATATCCGTTTGGTCCAAAATTAACAAAAAAAAATTGTAAAAAAACACGTAACAATGTTGAGAATGGGCAACAAAAAGTAATGGTGTTCAAAAAGTTTAGTTAACACTTCAGCCTTATGACCCCTAAAGATAACACATCCTTTATTATCATGCTTTATTAATTTCCAATATCACACCTCAATCTCTGTTGTGTTAAACTGTTTTGGAACTTTAATAAAATGTTTTTGCATTTGGTGAATTAAATTAAACAAAGTCAATAAGTTTGTACCTCCGAAAAGTACCAAGATGTACATGTATGACCTTTTGGGGTAGGGGTCATGGATAAAAGCTTTTTATACATAAGTCCCGCAGAAAAGAGAAATTGTGAAAAAGAAGAAATGCCACTTTTCTGTAAAATAATATAAAGTACATGAAAGAAATAAAATGTCTTTGTTCACTTATTGATATTTATATTGACTCTGTTGCCAGCCATGACAACAAAATGTCCTTTTCCTGAAACTTTACCAACATTGCGGGTTGTACCCAAGGACTGGTTAGACTGCAATGCTAGACTTCCGTCGGTTGAATCAGTTCCACCATCTGTACAGTCACTTCCTTGGATCTGAGAAGAGGATAACTGTTCTTTTCTCTTCCATGAATCTGCAAGTCAACAAAAATATTCAAAGTTAATAAAGTATCGCAAGTATCGCAGCACGCCATGTTTGGTATGGGATCCACATAACGTGCATGAAATTTCAACGTTCACTGTGCCAAGACCACTGACCTTCAGAATTAATTTTCTAATTCTAGTGCATAACTGTCACTGACTTCATGGAGACCTTCGAAGTGATGATTACATCAGAATATAAAAGAAACTGGGGGTCAAGACCTAAGTAGTTAAGGTGGAGTGATTTGTCATTCCCTGGATACCATACAATTATATCGGTTTAAGGTTGATTAATTTCCTCTACACCCAAGATTTTTTGTGTAATCTGTAGCTTTTGTATAAAATGTAAACATACTAGGGCAAACATCAGCAACAATTTCCATGCTTTGTAGGAAGTTACTTGTCCTATAATAGCAATAATTTCTAACAAACCTAAATGTTTAACTTTTGAACTTTTTTTGATAAACACTGTTCCTAGAACAAGATGTGTGACTTTTAGGGTCATGCATAAGTACCAGGATGTGCGACCTTTAGGGAGGGGGTCCTGTACGAGACTAACCAAGATTCTTCATATTTTGAATTTCAATATGTTCTAGTGTATCATCTGATTGAAAAATGCTAATGATATTTGGAAATTGTATTTTCACACTATTGACATTAAAATCACAGATGCTGTGATTGGCTGAATAAGGTTTTAACTGCCATTTTGAAATTATTAAATATTTAACAAGCAGCCTGTCGGCTGAGATAGCTGCGCTGTTAGCAATGAACATTTCAATTAAAGAATAGAAGATTTCATTAGAAAATGAACAATATGTATAGTATCAAAGCAATCAGACTTGCGGTCTTTAACAAGAAGTTAAAAATATCACTTTTTACCAAAAATATTCACCAAAATTAGAGAATTAAAGATATCATTACAAAATGAACAAATCTGAGAGAGGTCCACATGTAGTACCTATATATATATATATATAATATCAAAGCAATTGGACTTGCGGTTTTCAACAAGAAGTCGAAAATATCACTTTTTACCAAAAATATTCACCAAATTTTAAGAATTTAAAATATCAATACAAAATGAACAAATCTGGAGTAGTCCACATGTAGTACCTATATATGTAATATCAAAGCAATTGGACTTGCGGTTTTCAACAATAAGTCGAAAATATCACTTTTTACCAAAAATGACAATAATATTCACCAAAATTAGAGATTTGAAGATATGATCATGAAATGGACAAATCTAAGAGAGGTCTACCAAGGTACATATACACCAAGTATCAAAGCATTCAGGCTTGTAGTTTTCAAGAAGAAGTCGAAAAAGTAAAACATTGACACGGACGACGACAGAGAACAATCACTCATATGATAAGCTCCGCTCGACAAAGTCAACAGCGGAGCTAAAAATGAATCAATACATCGATGAATAATCCAAAATGTGTGTAAAATCAATGAGCTTACTTTCAGACAATGTACTTTCTTCAGTTGATTTTTCATAAGGTGTTTGTTCTTGTACTGGAACACCAAGTCGTTGCTGTACTTGTCTAATATCAGTGTCGTCTAAAGTGATCACCAAGTCGGGGTAATTATCGACCAATGCCTTCCTGAATTCGGTGTAAGCTTGTGGGCTACGTGACTTTTCGAGGCAATTCAGAAATTTAGCCGCTTTATCCTGAAAGAACGAACAGTTTATTGTGCAACATGCAAGAGCACAGGGCTTGCAGAACTCTGACACTGTATATGACACTGTGGTGAGTTCATAATTGAAATTACAGAATTTGTAATCTTTGATCCAAAATAGATGTGCACATAAAACAAAAATTGCATTTATTGTACTTTAAAATATGATTTATTTGAATATTACTTGTTGGTACACCTCTGTCATGTATACTAATATAGAAAATACAGAATATCATTATTTGGGCTTTACTTTTGACTTGTATTACGTAATGTACGTCTAAATGTTGAATAATAGCAAGGATTTATAAAATAAATGTATGGATCAAGTGTTCTAAAATATATTTTTTCATATAAAACAAACTTGAAGTTCACTCATATTTTATTGCAAACCAAAAATATAACATCTTTTGTATCAAACCAAATAGCAATGCTATTAGAACAATGGAATGGAAAAATATTTTTGTGTGTACATACGGCAGAGATAATCATGATGTTTTGATTCTTTCAGTCTCATCAACATCATGTCCTATCAGTTTAATAATTGATGTTTTCATTAATTGCAGCCTAAATTAGAGTTAAACCATTGGGCCAAGAAGATAAATCTGAAGTAGATGTAATTTTAGAGAACTGCAAAACAGCACAAGCACAATAGTGTCATCGGTCAAAATTTTTGTAGAAATAAATTATGGAAATCCAGTAAATAATTTGGTCACAGGTGGTAACATTTTTTTTTCAGAGCAGGTGAACAGAACAGTGTCTGAGTTGTTAATGTGGTACATTTATTTCATTTGGAGGTCCCGCCAATTAAAAAAGGAGGTTTGATTAAAATAACAAAAAAATTCTCATTTATTTATTTTCATCATACACTTTCTATTATTTTATTTTATTTTATTTTATTTGAATTTATTATTTATTTGCTGCAGTTTTTTTAAAGTAATACAAAATAAGCCATGCATGGCACAGTCCCTGTTAGTTATCAAATTTAAGATATATAGTTTTGTTTATAGTAATATAGCTGGAATATAAACATGTCAGGAATATTAATATGATTATGATGATTGTTTAACATTCAAATCATTGACATTTGTATCTGATTGTCAAACGAGTATTGAGAGATATTGCTCTGGAACAGCATTAATTAAAACAAAATCAGCCATTTTGAATATATGTATGATGAATATATAAAATTTGAAAATAGTCAGTCGAAGCATGTCAGAGATATGGCTCTAGAAGCCCATTCATTAAAACAAAATGACCACTAGTCAGCCATTCTGAATCTGATCTAAAAAATAAAATAACGTGCATCAGGACCCCGTAATGTCTAATGTATGTACCAAGTTTGAACAAAATCCATCCATAAATGCCAGAAATGCTTGATATTTGATGATTTTTTAGCACAAAAATGGCCACCATTCGGCCATTTTTAATAGGATTGTCAATTCAATATATCTGTATATCTATGACATGATGTATAATGAATATTTAAAATTTGAACATAACAAGACATGAAATGTCACAGTCCCCGTTATTTGATTATAAAGTAGTACAAGGAACATCTGCAAACAGGTGAATGAATATGTACTCTATGTGGGTACAACTCATCATAAAGTGATTTCCCATAATCTAGTTTTGTACTGACAACTAAAAACTTCCACTGACCCATGTTGAGAATCTCAGAGTACACAAGTGCAACAAAACTATTTGTCATACATGTATACTTGCTCAAGAAACTGCATTCATAAATCTGAGTGAACCTTGATGTACATGACTTACCAGGACCTGGGTTTGTTTCAACATCACCACTGGGCATCAGAATCATTCTCATGTTGTCAAATACAATTTTTTATTAATACAGTAAGGTTTATTATTTAAAATGTATTCATTGTACATAGAACAACATCTGTTAATTTAAACAATTGTAAAAGCTATGTTTTCAGAGCAAGTACATGTAATAATTAAGGAAGCCAGTAAAGGTTGGTCTGCTCATAACCTTCAATGGAGAAGTAACAATAATTGTTTGAAGTCTTTTTCGTGCAGTGATATTATTGCATTTCATCATTATTAATGGGTATAAAATACTGTAAACCATTTAATTTTCACTTCTAGATATATTCAGGATTCTATGAAATTTCAATAAAGTCCCTGACACTCCATGTTGTAGGAACCCAGAAAAAATTGCCTTGCAAAATTGAAGCAGTTCACAGCACCACTGTAAAAAAAAAAAAAAGTTTAAAATGAGTATTGTTAAAGATATACACATGTGGGTTCATAAGACATACCGGTATGTACCAATCTGAGCGGTTCTAGAGATTAGTATCACAAGATTTTACTCTCCGTGATTCAATATCAGCCCTATGTATAACGCTGTGTTGATCAGGCGAACTAATTGACAACGGCCCTACAGGTAACGCTATGCAATCACAGTAGTTTTGTATTCTTCTTGCATTTCGACCATGGAAAAATATTTGTTTTTGAGAGTGGCCGAATTATTAGAAGAAAAATAGAAACTATTTTTTTTTAGTATAAATTCTAGTAACTGAAATGCAGGATTGGTAAAGAACAAGACAATAAGCAAGATTGATAAACCTTCAGCGAGCACTCCTGAAATTTCAGATCATTGGTACCATGTTTTTGGATACATTCAATAAAATTGGGTTATTTATTTGATGTAACGAAACATGCATTCACAGCAGACGGAAATTCGTTTGAGATGTTACTGGATTTTTGTATTCAGTTTTCCATTTCAACCACCATCATCACTTAGTAAGCTGAGATCATGCATAAATGCACAGTGTAGTGCCACCAGAAAACCAATTGCTTGAGAATATTTTGCACCATTATGCCATTTCAAATATTATATTAATTCACAGACAACAAAATAAAGATTTTCAATAACATATAAGTTTTCCCACAGTTGATGATTGTATGGCAATAACATGGCTTCACCAGTTTTACTCTGGAAGAAGTTGGAAACAGATAACAGGAAGGGGCTACATGGCTACATCTTTTTTTTTTGAATTTGAATCAAGCATGATTTTTAAAGTTTTTTTTTTTTTACAAATGTCTATTTCAGGGCAACAGAAACAAAAACAATAAATGTGTAGGTAGGCATTTTAACAATTGCACTATTAATATTGGATGAAAACGTCATTACCGATATAAATCATAATTCTGTTCAAATTAAAAATAAGATCACATTTAATTTAGTCAGTTTTCATAATTAAATACATAATAACATGTACTTATAAATTTGAATAAGGTTCAATGGCTTTTTCATTTAGTGCCAGTTTATACACCATAAAACTTCTGGTTTAGGTGTCACACTCAAAGAGTGAAAGGCCTTTGGTTTGGCATCGCGAAATGTTGGAATTGAATCCCCCCAAAAATTCAGTAAAGTTTACGAAAAGTAAAGTATTTTCTAAAAGAAGTTTCGAATAAATACAAACACGAATACATTGCTTAGTTGTTAGTACCGGTAGCAAATGATCACGGTAGCACAATCTGGTCATTCTGTGTTTCGCAAGTGAATAACTTACTTGTTTTCGAAGTATTGCAATTGTTTATTATTATTCAGTAATGATTATAATACGCACAAAAAAATAATTCGTTGAATTTTTATGAATTGGAAGTAATATTCAACTTAGTTTCATCGTAAACGAATGATTTCGGTCGAATGTAAATGCGATGCGATGCGATATCCGCCATGTTATTTCAGTACACGTGGTCATTTAAATATGTTAATGACGGCTCAGTGACCTCGTGGTGAACGCAACAGGGGATTCACCGATGTTTAGCAAGATCTTTATGCTTTGATTTTGACGGGGAAAACGGCATGATTTTTTTTAAATCGAAAAATTAGTTGTTTTCAAAAAATAAACTGAGCATTCAAAGAATAATTTAACATTGTTCACAGAAATAACAGCCCATTGTCGAAACGAAGCTTACCCATTCACGCTATTCACAATAAACATGATACTCTTGAAAATAGGTGTCAATGACTACGGTAAAATATAAATTAGACTCTTTTAGGCATCAGGAGTGAATGAAATATCCAAAACATTAAAAAAAAAAACTGCCGAAAAAACGGGCGATTTCACGGTCCGTTCACAGACTGTGGTCCGTTGCAGACTGCTCGACCGACCGTCCATACACGTGTTGTCACTGTACATCCGCCATGTTGAATCGCACAGGATCGCCAAAATCTTCATTGCAACTAACAGTTCAATGCTCACAACATAAAAAATACGAATATAATCACAGGCAACCTGCTATTATATAATGAATAAATTGATCGACACAGGGAAATTCCCCCCCCCCCCCGAGTTGTGAATATTTCGGAAATCGCTACACAAGCAAAAGACCGGAAAACGATTTACCGGTACTTGAAAACTATGTTCTCGTGAATTAATCGTTCGTGTACAATAATTTGACAGGGTATACAATTCACAAACTAGTTTCGTAGATTAGAGACAATTGTTTGCTTTTTTTGGTTTTTCACAAGAATATAAAGCTGGCAATCATCATAATATTCACGTCCGTACGTCACGAAATGTACACCAATCGTACCCCAATAAACTGGAAAACTTACCTTTGCAAACACGTCTCTTATGCCGCCTTCTTGAAGTTCTTGAAATCAAATAAAGTTACTAGTTCTTCTAGTAACGAGTGAATGAGACCACTGAGCCAAACAGAATACATGTATAAACAGTACTATAATAAATTGCACGCAATGGAGAAATCACGTGCCGTAATAACAGCAGCCTTACTCACAGATCTAATCTACTGTAAAATATTTTATTTCAGCTGGAATTATCATTCGCTGAAAAGACTTTTTCTGGGTGTTTTGTATTGAATTTATTTTCATTGATTTTTGACAAGTTGACTGTAAAATATAAGAAAAGGGTATATTCGCTGGATTTTATTTTAACTGAAACATTCCTTCAGCGAAAATAGCAAAAAAATGTTGCAAGCAAAAATAAAGTATTTTACAGTAATTAATTTATTCTGAGCATGCGCAGACGTTTTGTCAATGTTGCCGGGAGAGGCAATTTTTGATAAAATCGTGAAAAAGACCCACTTGGAATTTTCAGATCTGGAAAAAAAATTACGTGCATACTCGGAGGGGACATGTTCATCAACCTGCCAAGTTTCACTGATATCTGCTGTAGAATTTCTGAGAAAATGTTGGAGACGGAATTATGGACATAACCTGAATTATTAGTCCCCTTTTCAGGCTGCGCCTGAACGGGGACTAATCAGTCACAGCAAGTCAGAGATATGGCACTAGAACCACATTTAATAAAACAAAATGGTCGCCAGTCGGCCATTTTGAATCTTATCTGAAAACAAAATGAAGTGCATCAAGGTCCTCAATGTATATACTGAGTTTGAACAAAATCCATCTGTAAACAGCCGAGAAATGCTTGATTTTGATGATTTTTAGAACAAAAATGGCCACGATACGGCCATCTTGAATCAGATCGTAAAACAAATTGATGTGCATATGTATAATATCATGTATGATGTATGTGTGAATTTGATAGTGATTGGTCCAGGCATTTCTAAGATACAGGTCCGGACGTACGCATACACGGACGGAAGCACGGACGTCAAAACATAAGTCCCCATTTTCGAACTGTGTCTGTACGAGGACTAATATCTATAATCTGAAAAATACCATGGAAAACATTGGCCCAGGTAGTTCTGAACCCAGCACAATGTGTACTAAAAAATACCATGGAAAACATTGGCCCAGGTAGTTCAGAACCCAACACAATGTGTACTGAAAAATAACATGGAAAACATTAGCCCAGGTAGTATAGAACCCAACACAATGTGTACTGCAAAATACCATGGAAAACATTGGCTCATGTAGTTCAGAACCCAACACAATGTGTACTGAAAAATACCATGGAAAACATTGGCCCAGGTAGTTCAGTGCCCAACACAATGTGTACTGAAAAATACCATGGAAAACATTAGACCAGGTAGTTCAGTACCCAACACAACGTGTACTGAAAAATACCATGGAAAATATTGGCCCAGGTAGTTTAGTACCCAACACAATGTGTACTGAAAAATACCATGGAAAACATTGGCCCAGGTAGTTCAGAACCCATCACAATGTGTACTGAAAAATACCATGGAAAACATTGGCCCCATGTAGTTTAGTACCCAACACAATGTGTACTGAAAAATACTATGGAAAACATTGGCCCAGGTAGTTTAGTCTCCAACATTGAAAAAGAAAAAGTACTGAAAAAGACTGCCTTCCAACTGTTACAGTTGTCTAATAGCAACAACACATACAAATTGAAATGAACTTGGCCCTAGTAGTTCAGAACCTATCAATACACTTGTCTATAACAGTCCATGTATTATATACAGCCCATACATGTACATGTATATAACGTATGGGAAAGTGGGAAAAAAAAACAAAAAAAACGATAGTAACAAAAAAAATTCATAACTTTCATGAAAATAGAGATATCTTCACCAAATGAACAATTTTGAAAGAAGAACTCAAAAATGAGCCAAAAAACAAAACAAAAAATATTTATTAATAATAGACACTTGCATATGGTCTCATGAAATTAGTAAGTCAGAGTCTAGTCCATGTCAACACTGTTACTAAAAAAGACGGTTAGGAAACGAATCATGTTCTTTTCATTGGATGCGTGTCGCGGGTAAACATTTGAAACAAAAGACGTACTAATCTGTGATAAATCATTAACATAAAATGTAGACAGGAAATCACGCAAATATGACGTCATTTTCCCCAGAGTTCATTGCAATCAACAACTGCACGCCATTTTATTGTGTCTCTGTCGATACTTTCAGTAATACTAAAGTGTAAGTTGTTACAGTGAATCCTGACAAAACCTGTCGCTCGGTTTAAGCTCAAAACAAATTTGCCTGTCGTGTATGGCATTTTCGTTTCTAAATAACAAGATCGGCAGAAAACTGAAATAAAAAAACCAACAAACATGATCAAAAAAAAAGACGTCAAAGAAACCATACAAGTGTTTATATTTCAGCCAGGCGAAAGTTTTAATGAGGAGCCGTGATACCACGTACATTTTGTTGGAAATAAACAAAATATGCGATAAGATAACTGAAATGACCCGCCCATGCTTTACAAAATACATGTAAGCAGACCAAATATGCAACAACAGGCAGTTCCAATGAAATTAAGAACAGTTAAAAAGGGTTCGAAAAATTGATTTGGCGAAGAGACTGCTAGAAAGTTGTACCGACAGTTCAATGTGTTCAAAAATTGTAGCGTTGAATAAAACCACATTTAACGGCTCGCTGAATATTGCAACATGAAAAATTTTCCAAAAAAAATGAAACAAGGACAGACAAGAACAATTAAACATGCATTTTATGAAACTGGCGGAAAATGTTGAATACATTTTCAACAATTTCTACGGCGTCTACAAAAAATGTGTTACGACTTTGAACAAAATGGCTGATACAGTGACGCAAAAGCAAAACGACAAAAATTACTCTAATAAGCCCCCAAATCGCACACAACCTTCATAAGTACGCACAGTAGTATACTAAAAATTCATTTGGTAGTATTTTTTATAATACAATGTATTTTAAAATAGTGACTTAGGGGTTAGAATTGTTGTCACTTTTCTACTGGGACCCAAGCTTACTCTCATGACAACAGTGAAAACGATAAATGACGATTCTCGATTCTGAATGTTTTCACAGTCACAAAAAGTACTCATCCGAAATGTACGTGTGGTTCTTCGTAGAACTTGTTCACTAAACGTGGATATTCTATCGAAAACGAGCTTAAAATTTCAAATTCACGGAACATCAAGTGATCGACACAAATGAAACAAAATGGTGGACCTTGAAATCTCAAGCAACAGAGGGCGTACACAGCGCGACACGCATCCTTGAGGGATTAGGCAGATTCACACCTTTTAACAATGGCGTTTCCTAACCGTCTTTTTTAGTAACCGTGATGTCAAGAACATTCATGCCACATTTCAATGCAATCTGACAAGCAGTTGAAAAAATCATTTTTGACCAAAAATAACAAAAATATATTATTATATACAAAAATATATTTTATTTGGATGTGATGTCATGAAATGAACAAATCTGACAGAGGACCACCTCAAGTAGCTGTGCTATAAATAGCAAGGTGATTTCGCTTATGGTTTGGGAGAAGAAGTCACTTGAATAAAAGTTGACGGACGATGTGCAGCGGACAGAGGACGGCAGGTCCAGTTAACCTGCAAGCTCTACTCGGTCAGCTTCGATGACAGCAGGGCTAATAAATTCATGGTGTATAATACATCAGATTTTAATCAGATTTGATTTTCGGGTAAAATGATCTCAATAAATTCAGAATGTAATATAACACAATAACCATACCTGTGTTGTTTTTTCTGCTCTAATCCTTTCATCATCATCGATGTCAAGCACAAAAGCCGCTACCATAGGATTCAAGACGTATTTCACATCAATAGTCTGTACCAATAATGGTCGGTTAATTCTCAACCGATAAACATCTTCCTGTTTCATCGCCATTGTCTGTTTTATAACTGTCAATATTATACAGATTAAAAAAAAAATTAATTATCATTTTTACCATGCCTGATAATCAATAAGTAAAAGGAAATAATTAGAGAGAGGAAAATATTTGTCCTTGTTCGCAAAGTCATTGTCATCGTCGTTGTCATGTCTCCAGAGTAATTTTTTTTTTTATGTGGTTACTACAACTTAAACAGTGTTTATCCAATATTTAAAACATTTTAACCCATAAGATTGGTGTTAAAAGTTGGCTAAAATAAATACACCTGTTAGACATAGAAAAGTGTACAGAATGAAGACATTTATACCATTGATCATAAAAGCCATATATTAGTAATATGCTCTCTAAGATCTGTTATTAAAAAGTGCATTAACCCAAAGTTATTTTCATTATATATACTTTTCCTGCCCAAAATTTGGCTTGTATGTTTTTTCGACAAAATTTATCAAGTGGGTTAAAACATTCACTCATGATAAAACTAAGTTTGATTTTGTATATATTTCATACCAAACCACAACCATAACTGGGTAATATGAGGTTATTACGAGAATACCTCAAAGTATGCACGAAGACAGTACAGCAGGAGTATCGACTGACACGCAGTAGAGATCAATGTGACGATGTACTGCCTGAGTGCATACTTCGCAGTATCCTCGTAATAACCTTATTAATATACATCCTTTCCATCCAAGGATACATCATGGGAATGCCGAAATCCAAAAGTTTAGAGCGGAATCAGCGAACTTCTTTGTGTAGAATTCAGTCAAATCCTGGTGGCAGCCATGTTTGTTTTTATTATTAGAGGACGGTTACACGTGTAATCATTCATTCCATATTTGGGATTTGCATTTCCTTATATGGTAGTATGAAAATATCCATAAAATACCACAAAATTACAGCACACTGTAACCTATGGTGTTACAGTGACAGATGTATAATAATAAGCAATATTGTTAAAGTCTCAGAAAGCAAGTTATATTTTTTCAGTACATGCATAGTCTAGATGTTCGTTTTCCAGTGATGTTTTGTTTCTTCCACCATGCCCAACACTAAAAAAACACTACTAGAGTTGAACCACAAGTCCAAGAAGCACAATTTTGAAGTAAAAAACAAAACATTATTCTGTAATGAATTTTAAAATCAACCAAATCAAACATCTTCACTAGCCATTTATTCAGCCTTCAGCATACCATTATAGTTTTGTACCTTGGCAGAATTCCCACTGCAAATTTATATTCACTGTCGATGAAATCAAACAATGGTATGTACTTAGATGCTTTACCATGATAAATGGGCAAGTGTTATGACGCGTTACCATGGGAAATCGAACGTGAAGTCGCATGATTTTACCAGTTAAGTGATTGGGTGATACAAGACAAAATTTATTGGTTTAAATTAGAAGGTGACGGGAGGTTTTTGCTACAGAAACACTGTTTGATGGATCCAGCGCCTTGGCATATCCAGGGATCATTTATTCAAATCATTCAATTCAATGCAGTTCACACAATCATGCAAGAGTTTGTAGGAATGGCCGTTGGCTTTGTGCTGACTTGTGAAAGAAGCAAGACATACTATTTGTTAACTTCGTATATTCACTGGGAAATGGGACTGTGGAGTGATGTTTTGTATTCAATAAAATTACTATGGTTTGATAAAACTTAAGAAACTGTCTAGATTTGTATTAAAAAAAAAAAATCGCCCAGAAAATGGAGGTTGTAAACATTGGAATTAAAACCAAACAAAATCAAGCACATGAATAAGTACATTAAAAAAAAATGAAAAAAAACAACAACCTTAAATCCATATGTTAATAGAAGTCAGCCAGTCTTATGACAAGTACCACAACAGACCAGAATAATTGGAGGAATCCAATTTGTAAGAAAGATAAAATTACTACTCACAGCTAGGATAAAATATCAGACACACGAAGTGATACTTACTGTGCCAACACACAGTATCAGACTAACAAAATTGACCCAATAGTGACCAACATAATAGCACAGATAATAAATTGTTCCCCTGTGAATCAACATTTGTTTTTATTGTGAACCAATCAACAGCTGATATTTTACAGTCAAGCCATGGTTTATATCTCAAGAAGTAGGAGAATGACTGGCAAGGAATTTGATAATCCAAGGCCTCTTTAATAAAGACAAAATTCTCCTCATACAGGACATACCCAAATCAAGGTTTCCAAGGCTTATCCCTCAGTAGTTGCAAATTCGTTGACCCTGAACAATAATATAAACTTGATTGCATCTTTAGTATATAGTAAACACAGTCAATATATACTTCAATGGTGTAATATCATGCAACCATATTGAGTGCATATTTTACCAGATTTTATGTTGCAGAGATACAAGTTTTAAATTCATTGGTTTGTGTAGCCCTGCGTACAGTGCTGTGTGTACGGGACGCGTTCAGTTGATAGATGTCCCCACCACAGCCCTGCGTACCTCCATAGACAAAGTACGGGACTTTGAAAAATATAATTTTTTTAATGAAATAGCATGCCCAGGTACCAAAAATGGTGATCGATCACCAGATATATCCAGAACTCCCAGTTCGGAGTCCAATTGTGGATGAAATCGGCTACTTTGACCTAAAAACAAACACATTCTCTTGCGTGAATGAAATTAAAAATGGCGGCGCTTGGTGGATAATTTCTCCAGTACCTACGCGTTTACATTTTGTCCGTCTTTACTAGTCGCATTTTAAAGACATTTCAGTTTCAGATAACTTTGTAATGGTTGTTACGGATAACTCTCGTCATTTCAACCGATTTCGGCTGGGAAACTACTTATTTTTAACTTGCGCACCAATTACGGTGCGCTCCCTTCCGGACTTTGTCTATGGAGGTACGCAGGGCTGTGGTGGGGACATCTATCAACCGAACGCGTCCCGTACACACAGCACTGTACGCAGGGCTATGGTTTGTGAGAAAAGATTTTCATGCATATTCACTAGGTGAATACCGCATTTTGCTATTAGCAAAATAAAATAAAAGCCAGTTACTACAGAAGTAAAAATACCCATTTATACTTAGTCTTCATAAAACGAAGAATACTGTAAAATATTTTATTTTAGCTGGAATTAATTTTTGCTGAAAAGGTGTTTTGTATAGAATTTATTTTCACTGATTGTTGACGAGTTGACTGTTAAATATGGGAAATAGTTATATTCGCTGGATTTTATATTCACTGGATCATTCCTACAGCAAAATTAGTGAAAATTAATTCCAAGTGAAAAAATATAGTATTTTACAGTATGCACAAATGATATTCAGATGATAAATGACAAAATAAAATTAATTTAAAAATAAATCATAAATTAAAAAAACTTGTCCTACTGTCGTAGAAATAAAGTTGAATATGAATAAACGTGTACATCTTGAAGTGCATACATTTCTTAGATCAGGTTACATGTACTACATCTTTTGTGCCAAGTTTTACTCAGAACTGGTCATGTCTTAGTTGTGAGATGTGATATTATCAGGGACAAATACATGTAGGTCTGCTTATATGGGCCAGTTCAATTCTTTTTAAAATTTGAATATTTGGAATATACAGCATTCTTCTCAGGGCATAATACATTATACACTATAAAGAATTTATAAGAAAAAGAGTCATACGCAACTGGTGTCTGAAGAACTGGTTCTTATTCATCTTGGGCATTTTACCCTTTAATAGGTCGATAAAACCATGCTCGTATCTGTTTATGTAATCAAATCTGTCAACGCTTCAAGTGAACAGTGAGATTATTAGTTACAAATAGTATGTTCAAATGAGGCATATATGTGGTTTATTTTCATCTTGGCTGAGCATACAGGGTTGATGTGGCAGTAAAAAGTTTTATAAACATTCAATCAAAATCTATGAGAAGATAATGCTAAAAAACATGTTTGCCCAAAGTTTTGCCTGAACTGTCTTAGCCAAATTTATTTTTTAAGCAAAACTTTTCTAAATCAGTTTCAAGATCAAATTGACACCCCACACACACTAAATTTAATTAATTAATATGCATACTTCTATGCATCAATGAGCAATAAATCATAAATAACGACCCATATAAATAATATTAGTTTGGGCACTGTTACTGTTTTTGAAAAGTACACCGAGACTACACTGTATTGTAAATGCACAGGCAAATGTCCCAGGCTGACATTTTGTTATTTATGTCAATTTCACTATTCTCACCCACTGAAAATATAAATATAGTTAGATTTCATTCCCAGCCAAAGTTGTGGCATTTCTTTATTACATAGTTAATTGCTATGTTCACACGGCAGCATTCTATCGGAGCCGAACTACTGCTCCTCCCACGGATTAACAGGAGATTATCTCCAATGCGTTCATACGGACGAGAGCCGAGATCTGCCAGAATTCGATTCAGTTCGATCAGAGTTGAACGGAACAGTGCCCTTGAATATTTAGTGACTGAAAACGATTTTAGTGTCGTGCTTGTGTTTTTTCTTTAAATGGCATGATGCTGTTGAGCTAGGAGAAAAAAGAGCCTGAGCATGGAGGTAGAAAAGACAATGACTGGTATTATGATTTAGGTACTAGTATCTCGAATAAACAGGTAACACGGCAGCTAAAATGCGTTTAATACAGCCTATTCGCTCAAGTTATTGTCATGCAAAATTACCATTTTGTAACTATTCAACTGTAGTGATATCTAAACTACTAGGAAGAATCACAGATTCTCTTTATCTATCATAGAGAAACTATGGAAGAATCTAAACCTACCAGGAACACATCACCGTACCGCGATCGATTCTGCGATTTTTATCTTTAGTGTGTTTAAATAGTTTCCGTTCAGTCGTTCTTTCAAGTTTTTGTTGCATAATTTCGTACGCCATTTTTTGTTTCCCGTTGAGCTATCAATCTATCGCAATAATTCGTTACTATATATTAGGACGCGTACCTTTTATTCAAGTCGGAAATTGCGTGAAATTATGAAAGATGTTGTCCCCGCCATAATTGAAATGAAAGGTTACTCGAAGAAGACGATTGAGGGCGTGATTTCGGCTCGGATAGTTGGGCCCGATGAGTTTACACGATCGGAGCCATGTCGGGACTCAACCCTATCGGAGTTCAACCCCAAGGGTTTAGTGGAGCCGAACTTGGCTCGAGTCAGCTCGAGCCGAACGCGTTTACACTGCCATTTTTGCTGGCTCAAGCCGGCTCGAGCCGTTGGGCTCCATTAAAATGCTGTCGTGTGAACGTAGTAAGGGATTTTCAATGTCCATATATCATGATAGTTTATTTACACAACACTTGCACTAATTGTACAGCTGTATGGTTTACAGATAACAAACCATCAACTATTTTAAAAATATAATAGATGAATTTTGAAAAGTAAACATTAATAGTGTTTTCCACTCAACTAAACCATCTTACTCTTATACCAGGGTAGTTACACATTCATCTCTATAATTACTGTGGAATACTTTATTTTTGCTTGGAATTAATTTTTGCTAAAGTAATGATTCAATGAAAATAAAATCCACAGAATATTCCTTTTGTTCTTATATTTTACATTCAACTTGTGGAAAATGCATGAAAATAAATTCCATACAAAACATCTGAAAGTCTATTAACGGAAAATTAATTCCAATTAAAATAAAGTATTTTACAGCATAGTAAATTCATAATACAACGATTCACATTACAAATTTCATTCATGTCACACAATTTGCAAATAATAAACAAATTATGAAAAGAAATTTTCTTTTTTGTAATTGCTTTTTATAGTTTTTCATCATTATTTTATACAGAAGTAAATTTCAAATTTGAATAATTTCTTTATTATTGTTTGGCACATATAGATTTTGATTGTGTTGCCACACATACAAACACTGATTCATATGTAATATATACATGTACATGTATTACAGTAAAGTAATTTATTTTCACTAAAGAGATGAATATTAAACGAAAAAAATCCAGTGAATAAAAACATTTTTTTGTCTAAATGGCTACACCGATTTAATTTTATGGTGGACATCCGCGCGCGCATTAGTTTTCGCCTGTTCTCAAAAAAAAAAAAAAAAAATCTACGACGACGAGTCTCCACAGATCGGTTTTCTGTCCGGAACTTGTCGACTCGTATTGTCGCAAAGGGCCGACTTGTCGTAAAACTCGTTTTGGACTACCTCAAAACCAAACTCCGCACAGTTAGATGCGCGTTACGTAAAGCGCAAAGACCTATGGGAAAGAGATTGCCTCAAAACATGCAAATTTTGCCATAAATGATCCAACATGGCGACCACACCACCAAAATACGCGAGCATAAAAGTTCAGAGGTGAAACGGAGGAATTGTTGTAGACTGGTACGCAATTGACGTTGGCCAGGGAGACGTTTACACAGCTATACGAGAGGTCGGTAGCGGCAAGCGAGTTTCGCCCAGACAACTTTGAGAACATATTGTCCAGAGTGGCTATCCCGCGTTTCTTCTGCAATGAGAGAAATGGGAGAGGAGTGGGGGTGTATGGTGGCCTAAAAGATGGTCAGGCGACAAATCTGTTCGGTTGCTTTGTCCGCATTGAAGTCGACAAAACTGTAATGAAAGCAGCAGAAGCTCCTTGGCCGAAGTCCCCTTACGGGGTGACGTTGGTGTTTTTTTTCAATATTGAGCCTCTTATAATTTGTTACATACATGTAGTTGAAGTAGTTCTAGAGCATTTGTGTCTACACTTAGTCTATCTGAAGTGTCACTTTAAAAGCTGTAGTTTGAATGTCAAAGAAGTTTATTTTCAGGTTGCTGTTGATAAACTTATTGTTCATTTTTAATTATTTTTTTTTTCAATACAACACAGTAAGTTTTTCTTTATTATTGAGTTGATGTGTATGCCTTTGGCAAAGCTAACATCTGCCTTATCCTCTTGCCTTTTCAAAATCAAAGGTGATGATACCTGTGACAGTAATACAGTACGAAATGTGTACATCAACATGTGCCTCCTACAAATAAAGACTTGTTGTTTTTTTGATACACTGTGGTTAAATTTGTAATAATAGCTTCGTAGCATTTTTTTTTTTGGCCGAATTTTTTTTTCTTTTCGCCCTCTCACATTAGTTTTAGGGTCTTCAAAGGATGTCATCCATAAAATTAAATTTGTGTGGCCTATTGTACATTCAAATCATCAAAATCAGTGAAAATACAAAAAAGAAAAAATGTCTTTTCCTCAAAAATTAATTCCAGCAAAAAAATAAAAGTATTTTACAGTACTAACTTGTACATGTATATTACAAGCATATCATATTTATATGTATTTGCTTGCAACATACAAGACAAAAGTAAATTAATTAAAATGTGAATGTAGTATATTAACTTTTCCTTTTTTTTTTTGTTATGACAAATTTTACGTTTTTTTCATTATATTAATCTTATATCTTGTTAATAATCTTATATTATTTAGTATTTCAATGATTTTTTATTATTTAGTAATCTAGTGATTTCATTTTGTTATTTAGCATATTGTTTTCTATTTTTTTCCCTTGTACTGTAAAATTATTTATATTAATAATTTTTGTTGAAAAGAATTTTTGGGTGTTTTGTATGGATTTTATTATTCACTGATTTTTAACGTGTTGAATGTAAAATATCATCCCTTCAGCAAAAAAAGCAAAAATTAATTCAAAGCGAAAATAAAGTATTTTACAGTCCCACAACCCACTCAGGATTGCACAAGAGTGAGTGAATAAATGAACAAATGAACAAATAAACAAACAAACAAACAAACAAACAAATAAACAAACAAACAGACACACAAACAAACAAATAAATAAACAAACAAACAAATAAATAAATAAATAAATACGTAAAAGATACAAGAGAATAAATTTTAACATGCTGTATTTGTAACATACGAGTTATAAGTAAACACAAATGCTGTGCTTTCAATGAAAACTCCTGTGGCCAAAACATTTGTATAAAAGAAAACACACATGGCCGAAACATCCCGATCGAAAAGGACCATGGCTGAAACGTAGTTCGTTTTAGTGTCACAATTTGTATGGGCCCCTCCGTTGAACCATGGAAGGTACCTTCCATGGTTGAACAAACAAAACTGCCAATATGTCTTTTCCGCGAAAATTAATTCTCGGTAAAATTGTGTTTTACCTTTTATTCGAAATTGTACACACACATATCCGTTCTTATTTCGTTTCTCCTCTCAATGGTCATGTCAACCAACCGGCGAAAAGTTTGTACGAATGTAAGTACTTGTCGGCAGATTATTATTTCAATCCTGAAAACTGCGTTTTCGACCGGCATGCAGCAACAACTTTACCCAATATCGGGGCTTACAATTTTCGATTTCTTATAGCCATGGGCTCCGCCACCACGTTTCCACGGCATATCATGGTTCACGCCAATTTTAATAAACAAGATTACTCACCGGTTGAGTCACAATCCAAAGCCTATCTTAAATTCAAAGACCGGCGACTCTAGGAGGAGATGCGTTAGAAGCACTAGTACACAGAGCTGTATATGACTAAATAGGAACTTGTAAAACTCAGATCATGCATATTCATTGCATGGCGACACCGGATGTGGTTGTTGTATTTACATGACAAGTGATGAAGAGATTATTCCCTATACCAAAAATAGAACAAGGAAGTAAATAAGTTTGCGTCGTGATCCCAGTAATAAGTCACGTGGTTCAAAACTAACGAGAGGTTTCTAATAAAACCTTCCGTAAATCGATTTCATAACTACAGTAAGACGATTAATGAGCAGAGAAATAAATGTATTAGTATAAAAAGAACAATATATGAAAACAGACGTTGAATTTGAGTTAACTTTGCTGTACATAGTCTCGTTGATGTCGAGATGTAAAAACGAGAATTGTGACTCAAAATGGCCGCGCCCACGGAAAACGAAACGAAGTTGAAAACTGACAAGAAAACAGTGTAAACGTCTTTGACAATTTAGAAGATGAAGCGGACAGTATTAGAAGTTGAGGTTGTTGACGCCGAGAAAAGAAGATTACCAAGTAAACATTATGTAAGTATTCCTGTGGACACTTTACTTTATTCTTGTTTGAAACTGAAAAACAAATCACGCTCGCGACAGACTGTATGCAATGCTGACGGTCTGCGGCACCGTTATATATTTCTATTGAAGTTCAGACTTGTTACGGCTTATGAGAAACAAATCCGACATGATTCCGATGTTATGATGTACAACAGTAAACAGATAAAAACAAGTTTGCCCGTCCTTTAAATTTGTTTGTTGACATTTACATTGATCTGGTCGAATACAACCGAACTCGGCCAGATTTCAACTCGGCCAAGAAAAAAATGCACAACTCGGCCAGTTGTGAATGTCGAGGTGTAAACTGGTCATTGGTCAACAATTGTCACCTTCTTTCACGTCTGTTGCCGTGGCGGCATTTTATTTCCAGATGTTATATGCTACACAACACACCCAGTGACGCATCCGTTTCACTGACTGTTTTTGACTAACTCCCGTGACTGTTTTATTGTCGATTTCAACAACGCAAGTTTACATACACACACAAACGCTACTGGTTCTCCGACATGTTCAAGTTGTTGATTTCAACATTGGCTGAACATTGTCGATTTCAGTGACGCAAATTTTCTTTTCAAAGAAAAAAACACAGACATTACATCGGAATCACAGACATCACATCGGCGACCGTCTGGCTACGCTGTGTAACAACACAACACACAAAAAAAGAAACGCTCCTGTTTCCCTGACTGTTGTCGATTTCAGTGACACAAGTTTTCAAAGAAAAAGCTCTGCTATGTAAAAACACTAAAACTAATGTTCGTTCTTGTAAATAAGTTCTTGTAAGTTATTCGTAAATAAGTGCAAATACATCGTTCTTGTAAGATTTGAGTTATTGGTAAATAAGTGCAATTACGCCGCGCTTATAAGGTACAAGTTGTTGTACAATTCTATTTTAGTTGTTGAAAGTCACGGGACAACCTGGCAATATCATGAATGCTTGTGTTTAATGTTTGTGCGTATCTTGAGAGATCGACGCAACCCATAAAATATAAACCAGCAGTAATAAGTTGTGTGTTTCAATAAAAGAATGGACATATTTGGCATAAAAATCACAATGGAAATACTGTTGATAACTACACGTGGTCACACCTTTTACCGACTTGTTAAAGAAGAGCTCCACTGTCGTATGCCACCAGTCACATTAAAACAAAGGAAAGCTTCTAACATTAATCGCGCCTCGCACGAGGCGTTTGTTTATTCATCCATGTCTGTCGATTACAAGTTAGTATGCCCACGCTTGTAGCTATGAAGTATTTTACGCACCGATCACGCGAACTCCAATGTTTTTGTGACCACAAAGTTGAAAAAAAAAACATGACACAAATTGATAATATACATGGAAATATGAAAACAGTGAAAACTATTATTTCGAATAACGATTGCGCCATATTTAAAAAAATAAATTAAGAAACATAATGTGAATTAAAAAACAATTTTGCTTTAGAAACCTACCTTGTTACCCTGCAACATATTGAGATGCGCGAAAATGTAACTAAATTCTACCTCAGTGACCATAACTTGAAAATTGAGACACAAAGAAACACCCCCGAAAGAAATGTCCTATTTGAAATGGCAAAAACCAAAATCCAAAACTTTGCCACCAAAGACACAATTCATAGCTTTGCTAAACAACAGTGGTCTAACACTCCCTGTGGCGAGGTACCCGGAAAGAAATATTTTGAAAAAAGACACCAACCCCAGTGACAATTTTAGTTTGTCTTATTTTATTTATTTGTTGTAATCTTTTCTATTGCAAACTATGCCTCGAAAGCGACATGTCGATGTTTAGTACAGGCGGTATCATCAACTACGTACTCGCTTCTATTCATGTTGTTAACACTTTCTTTAAGCCGTGATTTTTTTCTTTAAACAATGATCTGCCGCCAACCGAAAGGTCATTGTTTGCAATTTAGCGTATAAAGTACAAGAAGTCGGGCGACAGAGTGGGACATCTTGCTACATTGTTACATTCCGACTTCAATTCTTAATTTATTCACGTAATTCCCCATGAAAACACATCCTAACAAACCACAAAAATGCGGACCCTGAAATGTATTGCTCAACAACCAGAAGAAACAGTTTATTTGTTTATTCACTGATAGACCAATACAGACTATTTTGTCTGCCTACATAAACTGCTACACCCTTTTCCTCTTTCCTTCAACGTTCTCAATTCATCATGCGACAAACCACAAATGAGCATTCGAGCCCTGACTGAAACAGATTTGTATTAGATGTATATTCTAGTTATCTGCCTGCGAGCCACACAGGCCCACTGCACAGTGTCAATCACTCAGGACCATATGGTCTAGTACAAAGGCGGTGGCGAGTAAATAAAAAAAAAAAAAAAAAAAAACATCTGCTGCATTTTGTAAAATACGGTGTTAAATCGTGAAAATGCCCTGCAAAAGACGAAAAATAAGCTGTGAGTAAGATAGTCATACATTCGTTGTGCATTTAATATATTAACATTAGATATGAACGCATATCGAATATAATTTATACCCAATCTGTTTTGGATCGTCCAAACCAGGACCGGATCGTCATGGCAACATGTTGCTTGTTTGAGTGGAGTGGATCGCCAACAGCCTACCGGTTTGTATATACAATAACATGGCATAGTTTCAAAACTCTTGTATTTCATTTCCACTGAAGATTACTACATGCCTCTCACCATTCTTGATTCAACCCTTGCCGTCCGTGCAGTATTTATTTTTTACATAAATAACACGGCGCTCGTTGCTGCCGCTTGTGACACGGAAACAATAACAAGCGTCTAACAAAAGAATCACACCTTGCACGATGTGTTAATTAACCATGAGGGTTACACCACGGTTACTAACCGTGGTTACACAACCCCCAACGTTTTTGTAACCATAAAGCACTGCGTCACTGAAACTGATAACCCTTGTGGCCATATTTTATTTTTTAACAATCGACAACCCTTTTTATTAACAAAGCTTGATAAGCATCACTGAAATCGACACCCTTTGACGCCCGTACATTTTTTTATATTTTATTGTGATATGACTCTGGCAGTCTGTAATACAGCGCTCGCTGTTGCGTCACTGAAATCGACAACCCTTTTTTTCTTATTAACAAAGCACATAGGCATCACTGAAATCAACACCCTTTACATTTTATTGTGATATGACTCTGACAGTCTGTAATACAGCGCTCGCTGTTGCATCACTGAGATCGACACCCTTTGACAAACCATTAACATATATGCTGGCCGAGTGCGGTCACTGGCCGTGATCGGTCACCGGCCGAGTAGAAATCTGGCCGAATTCGGTGGTCACCATCTGGTCGTTTCCGTACAGTTTCACGGATTCACATTTCACAGTCAATTCGTCCGACCATGGAGCTAAAAAAAAGAGCTCCATGGTCCGACAAGTCGATTCGTCCCAATCCACATTCGTCCCAATTGACATTTGAAATATGACCCAGCAGCACCACCATACTTGTATATTGTAATGAAAGGGTATGCATCTGCCCTGGCTAAAAGCTGTCGTTAATAACCGTACACGTGAAAGAAACAACGACCACAATGATTCGAATTTTATAACCCAACGGTGACAAAAACAAAATGACGTAACGAACACACTGTTACACATGCATGACGAGCGCCTAAAACAGTTGTTTGGATCTTTTTGTGCTTACTGGACGAGTTAGTAGTGGGCTAACGTTAAATCTGATGAATCGACTTGTGGGACGAATCAACTTGAAATGAATCGACTTAGGACAAATGTGATTTGGGGCGAATCGACTGTCGCCCTCTTTTCACGGGGGGACGGTCGATTCGTCCCAAATCGATTCTTCCCACAAGAAGATTCGCCTCAAGTCGATTCGTCCCCCAAGTTAATTCGTCCTAAAGTCGATTCGTCCCACAAGTTGATTCGTCCCAAAGTCGATTGGTCCCACAAGTCGATTCGTCAGATTTAAGGTTAGCCCACTACTAGCTCGCCAAACAAGCACAAAAAATCTAAACAACGTATTGCTCACGTACACGTCATGCACTGGCATGCGTAATTGTTTGTTATGCCATTTTGTTTTTGCGGACGTTATATACAAAGACACCTTACGTGCAACGTACAAGTTATTAGTTAATAAATACAAATACATCGTACATGCAACGTACAAGTTATTAGTTACCGTAATAAATAAAAATACATCGTACATGCAACGTACAAGTTATTAGTTAATAAATACAAATACACCATACACGCAACATACAAGTTATTAATTAATAAATACAATTACATCGTACATGCAACGTACAAGTTATTAGTTAATAAATACAAATACACCGTACACATAACGTACAAGTTATTAGTTAATAAATACAAATACATCGTACATGCAACGTACAAGTTATTAGTTAATAAATACAAATACACCATACACGCAACATACAAGTTATTAATTAATAAATACAAATACACCGTACACGCAACATACAAGTTATTAGTTAATAAATACAAATACATCGTACATGTAACGTACAAGTTATTAGTTAATAAATACAAATACACCGTACACGCAATGTAGAGTTATTAGTTAATAAATACAAATACACCGTACATGCAGCGTGGAGTTATTAGTTAGCGTGTCAGTAACAGTTGGCATAGAAATTGACCCTGCTCAAAATCGTAATGCTGACCAAAAATTAAAAAAAATGGACAAATGTGAATTGGGACGAATGTGAATTGGGACGAATGTGAAGCGGGACGAATGTGAATTGGGACGAATCGACTTGTGGGACGAATGTGAATTGGGACGAATCGACTTGTGGGACGAATGTGAATTGGGACGAAATGACTGTGAATCGTTTCACGAGTGTGAAGACTGTAAGGTTCAATTCACGTGTGATACAATGTATGCGTATGATTGACGTATGGTAACCTATAATTCACACAAATGATAATATTTTTGTGTGGGAAAATCAGGAACAATTTACATGTATTATTTTTATGTGAAACTCAAGGTTATAAATACTTTCTTAGTGCACATGACAGTTCCTTGTGTTCCTTGTGTGTTTCTATAGTTGTTTTATAGTTGTTTGTGTGAATTCGGGTTTTGATCGAGAGTGAAATTATTTTCCCCCCAAAAAATAGGTTTATTTTTACAACACAAAAATATTGTTACATTGTCTCAAATTGCTTTAAATGTGTTTAAGCATTTGTGTGAATTCTAGGTATTTCAATTGTACGTCAATTGTATGTGAATCAAACCCTACACTGTCTTCACACTCATTACAGTTCACAAAAAACATTGAGAATTTTCTTATTTTTGGTACACTGGGAAGACCCGAATATTGAACTATTTTCAGTTCGTTGTCAGAAAATGATTGCACCATTTTCAAACTCTTTGAGTATATAGATAATTTTTTTTCCATACTCTTTTACGGGGTACATATACACATGTTATCTATAGAGCTCGCTTTGTGAGCATCTGCTATCGTTGCACTCACTATTATTGTTATTTATTTCAGGATACTTGTAAATTACAATATTCCGACTTAGGAAACCAGTAATTTGTGAGAGATGCTAAATTGTTTGAGTTCACACATACTCCCTCTTTTGGGAAAATCTAGACTACATGTAGATGCCATCTATTATCTTGAATAAATTATAATAGACTAGTGATTCAGTCTTTAGGGCTGTGGTTATGGAGACAGCCAATAAGTGGCGGCACATAATTCTGTGCCATCATTTATTGGCTGTCTCCATAACTACAGCCCATACGGGAAGGGCATTCTGAATGGCTGGATATTTTGAGGCAAAACCATTCTTCTAAATATAACTAAATGTTCATTTAACAGTTAACCAAACTTAGAGTTATGGCGACATAAATTGTTTATTGTCCACATTTAGTAACTCAAACTTTAATTAACAATTACCGGTAACCAAACTTTGAGTTAGGCCAAAAGAATGAAAGGTATAGATTTGTGTTCAAAAGTTTAGATTACGTAACTATGCACTGTAGACACCACAGCAGGGTTGGTAACAATCCTGCGACAAGAGGGAGAAACGAAATTCCGTATTCATCACATATACAGGTGAAAAAATTCCATAAATAAAGTGGCCAATGCTAGAAATGAAGAACATAGTATAATAACTCAAAGCCTAGGACTAACTAGTGTGTGTGCAGGACTGTTCGATACCTAATGTTTCCCGATGTGTGTCAAATTGTATCAGTCGGTGGCTGCGGCCCGGTGTATTTCGACTGGAGTTCACGAATTAAAGCCTCAAACTCTATACCTTCACATCTGTAGCGCTAGGCTTCTTTCCCGCGTTACCACTGCATGCGAGCTAACTTGGAACATTGAGTATAATTTCTTAAGTTCCATGGTTAGATGTATTTGAACAGCATGCATGATGGGAATTTATTATAGTGAAGACAATAAATAGTCAATAAACTGTTCAGTGTCAGCTTTCGTTCAGTTTCCCAAACATTGTAACTTTTAGATTTCATTTTTGGTGAGGTTACTCAAAATTGAAAGGGCTTTCAAGTAATTTTTGCCGACCAATTTAAGCTTCATTTGTGCCAAAATTGTTTAATTTTCTCTACCAATAAAGTTGTCTTTTATAGCAGTGATATGTGTGTCTCATGATAAATCCAATAGTTTTCATGGTACTTTAGAATTGGTTGACGCATGGTAATGGTAATTTCATTACAGGTATACATCATTCATGTTCATTGGTCAGACGGTGCAACACATGTCATATATAGAAGATACAGCAAGTTCTTTGATTTTCAGGTAGATTAATATAATTTCTTATTTTACTTGAATCCTTTCAAATCTTAACCTTTAAACTTTAACCTTTTGATGCTTCATTCAACCTTTCCATTCTTTACTCTTACTTGTCACATGATTAATACATGCAATAAATATAAGTGGTATATATACCTGGTATATTTCCCTTCATATCTGGTATATTTCCCTTCATATCTGGTATATTTCCCTCCACACCTGGTATATATTCCTTCCTATTTGGTATATTTTCCTCCATACCTGGTATATTTTCTTTCATACGTGGTATATATTCCTTCATACCTGGTATGTTTTTCTCCATATTTGGTATATTTTCCTTCATATCTGGTATATTTTCCTCCTTATCTGGTATATTTTCCTTTATACCTGGTATATTTTCCTCCATATTTGGTATATTTTCCTCCATATTTGGTATATTTTCCTTCATATCTGGTATATTTTCCTCCTTATCTGGTATATTTTCCTTCATATCTGGTATATTTTCCTCCATATCTGGTATATTTTCCTCCATATCTGGTATATTTTCCTTCATATCTGGTATATTTTCCTCCATATTTGGTATATTTTCCTCCTTATCTGGTATATTTTCCTTCATGCCTGGTATATTTTCCTTCTACCTGGTAAATTTTCTTTCATACGTGGTATATATTCCTTCTTATCTAGTATATTTTCCTCCATACCTGGTATATTTTCTTTCATACGTGGTATATATTCCTTCATACCTGGTATATTTTTTTCCATATTTGGTATATTTTCCTTCATATCTGGTATATTTTCCTCATCTGGTATATTTTCCTTTATACCTGGTATATTTTCCTCCATATTTGGTATATTTTCCTTCATATTTGGTATATTTTCCTCCATATTTGGTATATTTTCCTCCATATCTGGTATATTTTCCTCCTTATCTGGTATATTTTCCTTCATACTTGGTATATTTTCTTTCATACCTGGTATATATTTCTCCATACCTGGTATATTTTCTTTCATACCTGGTATATTTTCCTTCATGCCTGGAATATTTTCCTTCTACCTGGTAAATATTCCTACATACGTGGTATATATTCCTTCTTATCTAGTATATTTTCCTCCATACCTGGTATATTTTTCTCCATATTTGGTATATTTTCATTCATATCTGGTATAGTTTCCTCCTTATCTGGTATATTTTCCTTCATACCTGGTATATTTTCTTTAATACCTGGTATATTTTCCTCCATATCTGGTATATTTTCCTCCATATCTGGTATATTTTCCTCCTTATCTGGTATATTTTCCTTCATACCTGGTATATTTTCCTTCATACCTGGTATATATTTCTCCATACCTGGTATATATTTCTCCATACCTGGTATATTTTCCTCTGTACTTGGTATATTTTCCTCCGTATCTAGTATATTTACCTTCTCATACCTGGTATATTTTCGTTCATATCTGGTATATTTTCCTCCATATTTGGTATATTTTCCTCCATATTTGGTATATTTTCCTCCTTATATGGTATATTTTCCTTCATACCTGGTATATTTTCTGTAATACCTGGTATATTTTCCTCCATATCTTGTATATTTTCCTCCTTATTTAGTATATTTTCCTTCATACCTGGTATATTTTTCTTCATACCTGGTATATTTTTCTTCATACCTGGTATATTTTTTTTATACCTGGTATATTTTCCATTACTGTATCCATCGTATCATAGTAAAAGTCTAATTCTTCAGCATTATACCATGTTGTATGTTTAAATCTATGCGTTTTCTTATTTCGTACAGTGTTAGAAATCTAGATTCATAAACAATATCAAGGGTCCAGACAAAATATTGAGTTGTCTATATGTTGAAGTATCATAGTTTTGTTTCTTGTACTCTTTTAGGTAAAACTTTTAGACATGTTTCCAGAAGAAGCTGGTACAAAGAATCCTAGTCAGCGTATTATACCATTCTTACCAGGTACATTTTAATATTTATTAAATTGTTTATTTATTTATTCAATTATTTATTATTTGTAAAATTGTTATAATTTGTCATTTTTTTATTTACTGGTAGATTATTTTCATCTAAATATGTAAGTTCTACAGGAATCTGAATAAATAGAGTGTTTTATTTGATTCATACAAAACCAGGTTTCTTATCCGCTGTACATGTATGTGCTCCATCTAGTGTGAATCATACACAATGTTATATTAGTAGAACATGCTTACATACATGTATTAACTGTATGTGCTCCATCTAGTGGGAATAATACACAATGTTATATCAGTAGAACATGCTTACATACATGTCAGGTGTGTTTATATTCAAAATAAATCATATTTTAATAATTCAGTATCCAATTTTTAGATTATTTATTCTTTTATTGGAGATTAGAGTCAATATAAGAGTTTAAGGTGAAATCCTACTCAAAAATGAAAATTGTCAGAATTTATTCATTTTGCAATAAAATGTACTACAGAGCAATGAAAGGATACTGATTTAAAAAAAAACAGTTTAATTTTATGAAAAAAATAATGTTGTGTTTTAGTTGACATTTTCTATTTTGTTCATTATAATGCTTTTACCATAGGTTCCTATGCCAGAGATATAATGCCATATCTAAAATTGTATCCTGGTGACATAGGTTGAAAAAATAATATCTTGGTAATGATGGAGTACTAATTGTTGTCTTGGATTATTCAAAAAGTTTTTAAAAATATTGAAAAAAGTGATTTTTTTTAACATTGTATTTTAAGCAACATGTACAAAAAATACTAATTTATTGTGTCGTGGGACAATAGCGCCATGATTTTATATAGTAAACACATGAACATTGTCATGAATATATAAGCAATTTTCTCAACATTTATAAGTAGACTTCTACTTTCAAATTAGATTTGACCTCCAACACCTTGTAGTGAGCATGAAAACCACACAAGTTGTTTCTGCCCTAAAATAATATTCCATATACTCCTACCAATCGCGCCAACTGTTCCTCTGATCTATGTACCCACAGAACACTTTTTGATTGGTAAAAACAAGTCACAAGATCCCCATGCTCTTAACAAGAAACACCAATAATCTGAAGCATTTTTTGTTGCAGGCAAGAAGTTGATTGGTCGAAGCCATATAAGAAAGGTTGCTATGGAAAGATTAGAACAAATTGACCAATATTGCAAGGTAGTTATGCAGTATCTAAATTAATTTTAAAAATATATGAGCTGATAGTATCCATTTAATTTTTATGAAAGGGATTTCATTGTGGAATAGCAAATTTTCAGCTAAATTTTCAGCAAAATCAATTCAATTCAGATTATTGGCTATCCTCTCCAGCCATTTATTATGGCTAATCAACATCAATTGTATCCTATCATGTACTTGGGATACTGTTTTAATTATAGTTGTTTTCAACTTACTACATTGGAGCACCATGTTATAATAATAAAACCATTAAAAATTCATTTGCCTTATACAATGTGTTGTTGAAAAAAAAAAAAAAAAAAAAAACATCCAACATAGTTCTACAAACTTGGGCTGTTTTGTATTTAATAACAATGATTGTAATCAAAACATAATCATAAAGATGTGAAATATGATCACTCAGTACCTACTGGATTGTAGACTTTGCTGGTCTTTGAATGAAACTTCATCTTCAACTTCAACTGTTTATCAGCTGTGTAAATATTGAGAATACTTTGCAAGAATGCTGATATTTTTAGTCTGAATTTAGCACTCTGAAGGAACATACTGGATAATAATCTGATTAATACTGTAAGCTGCTTAATTTTCATGAAAAAACTTTGAAAAGTTGTGTGATGCGAGTGAGATTCCTGATTCAAATAAGAATCAGCAGGAATAAAAAGTGTACATACCAGTCACCTGTCTAGCTTACAGCTTTAATGGTTGTTAAAATGGCATCTAAGATGGGGGATGTAAAGCATTCACATGTGTAAATAATTACATCATCCATGAGTTGTTGATTACTACTTGAGCTGACCCACAAATAGGGTTCTATGGACGATAGGCCTAACAGGTTACCCTCTATAAATATGGTAGACTAGATGCCGTTAATTATCGTAAGATTATGAACAATCTATGAATAATAGACTAGTGAATTGATCTGGAGGGCTGAGAGTGGGCCTTATGTGCAAGTCAGTTTGTGTGAGTTGCTATGGTAATGTGCATAGTGACAACCAATCAGTGAAGACACAGTTCTGTGCTGCCTACGTATTTACATAGCGATTCACCAGACCATTCTATAGTGCACTGGAAGGGGCTGTTCCAGCTTTAAATAAGGTCAAATAAATATACCAGTATATGTAAATAAATAAACAGCAATAACTAAATAGCAATGACACTTTTACTTG
The DNA here is from genome assembly GCF_978046115.1 of Saccoglossus kowalevskii. NCBI lineage: Eukaryota > Metazoa > Hemichordata > Enteropneusta > Harrimaniidae > Saccoglossus > Saccoglossus kowalevskii. Next base: position 7,999,969 of record NC_140650.1, on the reverse strand, counting down.
GGTATTTAATTAAGGTAACGTAGTGACTTTATTGACAATTCTCATAATTACACTAAAATCTGTAACGTTCTCTGCTAGTGAATATTCAACATTCTGTCCTATTTGTCATTCCATGCAATTTTATTTCTGACTGCAGGCACTAATACGTCTACCATCCAAATTATCTGATAGTGATCTTGTCTTGAATTTCTTTGAAACTCTCCCAGAAGATGTTACACCTTTAACAAAACAGTAAGTTTCTTATAATTTGGGTGAGCTAAACTGTAAAAACTGGAACTTGACTGACTTCTTTGTATGTCCAGACAAAAAGAAAATCATTCATCAAACCTGCTTGAATAGCCAGATTTTTTTTTATTTGTGCTAAAAATCTCTCTTCGCTTCAAACTTTTGGGCAAAAAAAAAAGTAAAATAAAATATTTGCTTGTCACTATGGTTTTCAAAAGAAATTTCATTTTGTCTGTCTGAACTTCTTTACCTTTCTGTGTTAAAAACTATTATTATATGTGGTTAATGTGAGTACTGTGCCCTCGCTCGATGGACTTGAAAATGTAGTTTGCATCATAGTTGGTCTGCGAGGGCGCAGTCACCCACACTGACCATATATAATTATGGGAATTCAAATTTGTTGTATTTCGCACTTGCATGATATTTTGTATTTTTCAAGTAATATTCATATATTTTTTTTTTAATGTAGGGATTCAAGAAAGAAAAAAAGTAGTAAGTTTACAAAAAAAAAGAACTTTATAATTTCACTTTTGTTTGCACCTGTGTTTTGAACATGCTTGGACCAATTACATTTTACACTAGATACCAGCCGATATACCACCCCCCCACCCCCCCACCCCCCACGCTCATAGAGACTGCGTATTACAGTTGATTATAGTTCCTGGGCTCCCTGTGGTGAAATAAAAAGTAAAAAGGATAATCAAAAAATTAAAATAACAGATTAATTAAAAGGCAATTTAAAGGTAGTGCAGAATCAGGTGTTTTATTAATACACACCTGTTTGCATTATAAACACACCAAGCTTAATGTGGCAGTTTGTCATAATGTAAAGAAATTTATCGGGATGATCCATTGAAATAAAATTAGGATTATCCTTATGTAAGTCTGTAAAAAGTATCTGCCTCATTTTATTGTGCTGTGGGCTGTCCATAATGTAATGGTACTCATCCTCAACTGAGTTATTGTCACATCTTGTGCAGATTCTGTGTTCCAGTTTTGTTTTTGGTCTAGTATACCTCCCTTTCTCAATCATAAGCTGATGGTCACTAATTCTTAATTTACAAATATATTTTCTATATTTTGAATTATTCACATCCATCAAATATTTTTCCATTTTGAAGTTTGTTTTAAACTTCCTGTAGGTGCGAAGTTTGTTGAGCTCTCCTGAATCAGATTTTTCTAAATTAATGTCACTCTTCCACTTTTTTAGCTCCGCTGTCGACTTTGTCGAGCGGAGCTTATCATATGAGTGATTGTCCGTCGTCGTCCGTGTCAATGTTTTACTTTTTCGACTTCTTGAAAACTACAAGCCTGAATGCTTTGATACTTGGTGTATATGTACCTTGGGTAGACTTCTCTTAGGTTTGTTCATTTCATGTTGATATCTTCAATTCTCTAATTTTGGTGAATATTTTTGTCATTTTTGGTAAAAAGTGATATTTTCGACTTCTTGTTAAAAACCGCAAGTACAAATGCTTTGATATTACATATATAGGTACTACATGTGGACCTCTCTCAGATTTGTTCATTTTGTAATGATATCTTTAATTCTCTAATTTTGGTGAATATTTTTGTCATTTTTGGTAAAAAGTGATATTTTCGACTTCTTGTTAAAAACCGCAAGTCCAATTGCTTTGATACTACATATATAGGTACTACATGTGGACCTCTCTCAGATTTGTTCATTTCGTGATGATATCTTCAATTCTCTAATTTTGGTGAATATTTTTGTCATTTTTGGTAAAAAGTGATATTTTCGACTTCTTGTTAAAAACTGTAAGTCCGATTGCTTTGATACTATTCATATTGTTCATTTTCTAATGATGTCTTCAGTTCTTTAATTGAAATGTGCATTGCTAACAGCGGAGCTATCTCAGCCGATAGGCTGCTTGTTGAATAATCATCTTCTATTTTTTCTAAAACTCCCTTCACACTTTTACTATCCCCCTTCCAGTAATCATTAATATTATCAACACCAGTTATTTGACTGATTGTTGTTGCCCACTTTGTTTTGTTGTCGATATTGTAAGACATTGCCTCATGAATTAGAGTGTTTTCTTTCACAGTGCATGATCTATGCCAGTATTTTATCATCATTTTATTAATAAATACTGACAGTGGATGTCTACCCAGCTCTCCTCTTACAGCCAAATTTGTTGCAGACTGGTTAACTTGAAGGAGTAGTTTGCACAATTTTATGTTAATTTTTTCGATGACTGTTTTGTCTGTATACTTTTCTATCCCCAAATCTCACAGCCATATGTTAATATAGGTCTAATAACATGATCAAAGACATTCAGCCAAGTTTTTATATTAATTTTGGTAGACCCACTAAGAGATTTTTTAATAAAGAAAAATGCTTTGACAGCCTTTTTATATAAATTTTCTTTTGCCAAATCAAACTTTCCATTTGGCTTAAACTCCATACCTAAATATTTATAACTACTCACTAATGTATTACTTTTATAATAATTACGCAAACTAAGTTATTTTTATTATTGTTGGGACACTAACCCGGGCTATTGGGTCTGTGAATATTTCAATATTACCGACTTGATAATGCGTTGCATTCGTAATTATTACGCAAATATAAACATGGGCGCATTTACTAGTAAATCATTGAAAAAGATAGTCAGGTCCCGGAGTCAGGTGTCTAACGAAAGTCGAGAAAATATTTTAAATACTTGTGTTGTGGACGGATAAAGTCCAGCACAGGTCCTTTCCCTTATTAACACACAGCAAGACAATCTCAGTATGCGAAGTCAGTCAAAAAGAAGGACTACTCCGTTTATTAAGAAACTGGATGAACGTTGTGTACAAGACAAAACTAACAAGACTAACGAGTGAAACGCGCTTTCGGTCGGACGCGTGTTTTGCGTGAATCACGCGTGACCGTTGAGATTACTTCTCCTACGTTCGCAATGGGTCCGACTTTTAAAATGGTCAATCTGGTAAGATTGTGTTTGTTTCTAAACTTGTAATGCTTATAACTCAGCGACTAAAGGCCGGATCGTAATCAGAGAAACATGTATAAGTAACTATAAACACGAACTAGAACATGAAAACATTTGTATAAACATCGATCAATAATTGCTCAATAAATGAGAATTTTCGATCTCCGCGCGACAACTTGCGACTCATCGGTGAATTATTTTATTCGAAATAAAGTGAATATGTAATATTAACCATACAATAACATACAATATCATGCGTAATGTTAATTTTTAGCTCCGCTGTCGACTTTGTCGAGCGGAGCTTATCATATGAGTGATTGTCCGTCGTCGTCCGTCGTCGTCGTCCGTCGTCCGTGTCAATGTTTTACTTTTTCGACTTCTTCTTGAAAACTACAAGCCTGAATGCTTTGATACTTGGTGTATATGTACCTTGGGTAGACCTCTCTTAGGTTTGTTCATTTCATGTTGATATCTTCAATTCTCTAATTTTGGTGAATATTTTTGTCATTTTTGGTAAAAAGTGATATTTTCGACTTCTTGTTAAAAACCGCAAGTGCAATTGCTTTGATATTACATATATAGGTACTACATGTGGACCTCTCTCATATTTGTTCATTTTGTAATGATATCTTTAATTCTCTAATTTTGGTGAATATTTTTGTCATTTTTGGTAAAAAGTGATATTTTCGACTTCTTGTTAAAAACCGCAAGTGCAATTGCTTTGATATTACATATATAGGTACTACATGTGGACCTCTCTCAGATTTGTTCATTTTGTAATGATATCTTTAATTCTCTAATTTTGGTGAATATTTTTGTCATTTTTGGTAAAAAGTGATATTTTCGACTTCTTGTTAAAAACCGCAAGTGCAATTGCTTTGATACTACATATATAGGTACTACATGTGGACCTCTCTCAGATTTGTTCATTTTGTGATGATACCTTCAATTCTCTAATTTTCGTGAATATTTTTGTAATTTTTGGTAAAAAGTGATATTTTCGACTTCTTGTTAAAAACCACAAGTCCGATTGCTTTGATATTACATATATAGGTACTACATGTGGACCTCTTTCAGATTTGTTCATTTTGTGATGATATCTTCAATTCTCTAATTTTGGTGAATATTTTTGTAATTTTTGGTAAAAAGTGATATATTTTCGACTTCTTGTTAAAAACCACAAGTCCGATTGCTTTGATATTACATATATAGGTACTACATGTGGACCTCTTTCAGATTTGTTCATTTTGTGATGATGTCTTCAATTCTCTAATTTTCGTGATTATTTTTGTAATTTTTGGTAAAAAGTGATATTTTCGACTTCTTGTTAAAAACCAATAGTTCAATTGCTTTGATATTACATATTTAGATACTACATGTAGACCTTTCTGAGATTTGTTCATTTCGTGATGATATCTTGGATTCTCTAATTTTGGTGAATATTTTTGTCATTTTTGGTAAAAAGTGATATTTTCGACTTCTTGTTAAAAACCGCAAGTGCAATTGCTTTGATACTACATATATAGGTACTACATGTGGACCTCTCTCAGATTTGTTCATTTTGTGATGATATCTTCAATTCTCTAATTTTGGTGAATATTTTTGTAATTTTTGGTAAAAAGTGATATTTTCGACTTCTTGTTAAAAACCACAAGTCCGATTGCTTTGATATTACATATATAGGTACTACATGTGGACCTCTTTCAGATTTGTTCATTTTGTGATGATATCTTCAATTCTCTAATTTTGGTGAATATTTTTGTAATTTTTGGTAAAAAGTGATATTTTCGACTTCTTGTTAAAAACCACAAGTCCGATTGCTTTGATATTACATATATAGGTACTACATGTGGACCTCTTTCAGATTTGTTCATTTTGTGATGATGTCTTCAATTCTCTAATTTTCGTGAATATTTTTGTAATTTTTGGTAAAAAGTGATATTTTCGACTTCTTGTTAAAAACCAATAGTTCAATTGCTTTGATATTACATATTTAGATACTACATGTAGACCTTTCTGAGATTTGTTCATTTCGTGATGATATCTTGGATTCTATAATTTTGGTGAATATTTTTGTCATATTTGGTAAAAAGTGATATTTTCGACTTCTTGTTAAAAACCAAAAGTTCAATTGCTTTGATATTACATATATAGATACTACATGTAGACCTTTCTCAGATTTGTTCATTTCGTGATGATATCTTCAATTCTCTAATTTTGGTGAATATTTTAGTCATTTTTGGTAGAAAGTGATATATTCGACTTCTTGTTAAAAACTGTAAATCCGATTGCTTTGATACTATACATATTGTTCATTTTCTGATGATGTCTTCAGTTCTTTAATTGAAATGTGCATTTCTAACAGCGGAGCTATCTCAGCCGATAGGCTGCTTGTTTCTATAATAAACTCGCAGCGCACTTCGATCGCATTATTCACGTACATTTCGACTGAACTCTACAACAGAATTCGATCAAGCTGCCTCACCCACGTAGTTTTGACGTTACGTTATTAAATTGTAACAACCTTAATTTAGTTACATTGAAGCTTAGTGGCCATCGAAGTCGATACAAATAATGTAAAGAGAACACGCTGTCCACAGCCTCGTTGGTCATAAAAATGTATAGCTTATATTAAATCATAGAAGTATTACACTCCCGTGTTTTAATTTGTATCGAATGCAAGGTAATATTATTTCAAACATTATACATATAGACTTTTTTATCAACTCGCACATACACACATACTAATTATCATACTTCTAATAAAAAAAGAGATTAAATAAACCTGAAACAGGTTGTTTAGTTTGAGTTGCCAAGGTGCATTTATTTGGAAATCTATAGATTGGGATTCATATTTAAGTAGCCAGTTGCATTAAAGAATTCCCAAGTATCATGTGGTGTTATTTCGGAAAGTGCGTCATATACAGCAATAGGTAAGTTATCGTGCAATAATTCCCTGTAGTAGTCACGTTTAAGTGTGATTTTCAATTTGTTAAAGCAGTTTTCAGCAGGATTGAAATCTGGAGAATAAGTTGGGAGATAAACTAATTCAATGCCAAAATCATCCAGTAAATTAAAAAGCAACCTTTCTGCTTCGTGGTGATGAATCGGGGCATTGTCCACAACAACTGTATCACCTGGTGTTAACACTGGTTCGCCGTCAACAGTGAACGCTTCCGTTGCTTCAGTGAAAAAAATAACAAATTGGTTTGCATTTGATGGACCCGGAATTACTGATGCAAACATAGAGGCATTCAGACCAACTATAAAATTGAGAGTGTGATTCGGTCCTGCAATATAACGACCGATTTCAACGCACCGGACTCCTCTCTGTGAATGTCCATAAGCGGACTGTCCCGTGTTAATTTTCACTCCACACTCATCCATAAACTTCAATGTAGCAGGATTTTTCGTATGCAAATAATCTATGAACGCCTGCGTGTATTCCATATTTTCATCATTAAATCTTGCTGCATGAGGAATTGTCATCTTTTTGTTTGTCCACGGCCCTCCGCCAAGTTTATCACGAACTGCACGTCCGATGCTACTGACATGAATGTCATCTAACTGGGAATACTGTAATAACCTATCTCTGATTTCTTGATACGTCATCGATGGACGTTCTCGTTTCAGTGTCTCTATGAAATCTACGTCTTGGTCAGATAATTTCCCTCTTCGGTCACCACCTTTCGGCATAGTTTCAATGTCTCCAGTTTCGCAATGTGTTTTCCAGATTCGACGAACAGTAGATTTGTCAACCCTGAGCTTGTCAGATATTTTTTTCACCATGCCTACCGGGTAATTTCCAGAATGCTCGTCTCCTCCCGAAAACACCATTTCCGTCACAATTAAACCACGGAGATCTTTGCTCAAAGGCTTGCCTCGACTGAAACTACGACCTTTTGCATTAGTTTCCATTTTGCAAATACAAATGGAATTTATATCGTGGCATGTTCTTCCCGCCATATAAGCTGTAACATTGTTCCATTTGCATTTACCACTACGATATTGTCCTACGTTCACACATATAGCGCCATGCCCAGCTGATTTCAAAACTATGAATCCTAGAATGTGAAACGCATTCGTGCATTTTTGTTTTAGTCTTTTCCGAGAAATGTCATTGTTTAGAACGAGTATAATGCATTGCAGCAGCATATAACCATTTTTTTTGGACACTGCTCGGACCTGCGTGTACCCCATATAAGATCGGTCTCCAACGCGTGACGTCACGCACAAGTTTGCAGATCTCTCGGCGTTTCCCCGCGTGTTTCCCAGTTCAGTCAAAATGGACGTTAGTGGGACACCTCAACGAAAGTCGCTGGAATGTTTTTTGAGATCGATAGATCCATCTCTCATGAAATATTATGCGGACTTTGAAAGGCTTGATTTTACATCAGAGACGTCACTAAAATTCTTCAAACCACGCGATTTCGACAAATTTGAAACCAGAACAAGCTCAGTGCACAGACGCATGGTTATCAACGCAGTCGCCAAATTACAAACACCGCAGTCAAAACTAGGACTGCAAAACTTAGATTCTGATGACAGTCCATCCGCCAGTGATGGTCATAGTGCCATCAATCAACGAAATGGTAGCATCGCGAAAAGACTTTTCCGTTCCCAACAACCACCATGTGACCATGGCGAAAGATGCACGAGAAATGCTGCACTAGAAACAGATGGCCTTTCATGCGAGCATGAGGAAGACGTCGAATGGGGTCAGTATCATTTCCAGTCGCCATTCGAATTATCGATTGAAGGTTTAGAAAACGAAATCGAAATTTTGGAGAAGGAACTAACTGTTGCCAAACAAAAGCACGGTGATCTCTTGGAGCGTTATTGCAACGAACCTAGGAGAGAGATTGGTGAGAAAAAATGCACACGATGTCACACGTACGGAAGTCATGACAAGCGCAACTGTCCATTTCCAGCGTGCGTTACGGCAGAACAGTGCGGTCTAGTTTCTGAACATGCGGAGCAACGAAAAGAAGTTCAATCGGCTAGTGAATTAGTCGGTAAACTTACTGTGGAAATAAAAAAGAAGAACAGCAGTCTGGATGTGAAAAAAACTGCTTATGAAACCACTAGTACATCATTCTACTCACGGATATACACAGCACTGGTGAATGCAAACCGGAGTAAATACTTAATACGAACTGCGTCAGGTATTGTACCCCGTACGCCAGTCATCAAAGCCGATGCAACGATCTTGGAAAAATAATAACCATGTGTTTGAATTACGTGCGGCAATGGGCAATGACCTCAATGAGTTCACGCACTGACATTTAAATTCGGGCCACCCAGTTTGACGCAAAACGATATAGTTACTTAACATTTGTTCAAAAAATCGGTAAACTCTCGCGAAGAGTTAACTGAAAGCCTCAAAGGCAACGTCGTTTTTGACAAAAAAAAAAACAAAAAAAAACACGTCAATACAAGATTATGTGTGCAAGGTTAGATTTATAGAACGTACATGACCGCTTAACTCTGTTTTTTTTAATAATCATGTCGCACGTGAAACACAGGAGACATTTTAGTTCGTCCATTTCTTGTTTACCGATCTTGAACTTTTTGTCTGGAGTGCGATACAGGCAAAGAATAAACATTAATGATACCCACCGTTGTCAAATCAACAAGAGGCTTGAATCAGGAAGGCTCGGCTATTTAAAACTTCGTAAATAACATTCTTTTCATGTGGTAGACTTTATTCAAGTGTAACAAACGTATTAAAGTGAAATGTATGGACGAGTCATAATACTCGTACCTTCGAAAGTTACGACTTTTACTCTTGGAATTGGTGATAAATACATGCATAAAATACAACATTGTTTCACGCAACAACAATTCGTATACAGCATTGGACTTATGGATTTTTATATTAATAAAATACGTGGGCCGATAATATTACTATATGCTTAGTATTTCCATGCCAGCGATGCTCGTAACCTGCTCGATTTAAAAACAGCTATTTGAAACAAAGACTCATGGAATCACAAAGGAAACTGTTAAGTACGTATTTCACACCTTTCCTACGACCGCGGTTGCAACCGGTATCTGTGGCCACCGCGGTAGAGACCCCTAATTATAAGCAGTCCGCGGCTCTCCCCGGTATGCCGCGGTGAACCGCCCGTTTGATTTCCTACTCTTCCCTAATTTGACTCATTTTATATCTACATTCAACATTTTTTCAGAAGGAGAAGAGATATCTGAACCAATCCAACTAGAAAACTACTCTGCCATTGCTGATTATAAAAAGGTACAGAGCAATGAAGTAAGCCTGGAGTCTGGTGATATTGTGGAAGTGATAGAGAAAAATGACTCAGGTAGGAATAATATATGAACTCAGATGTACTGACTTATTAATTAATTTAAACTATTGGCATAGTAGGCAGAAAACAGCAGCATAGAATACTTCTCAACATGGATGTGTGTGTACTGTACATGCTATTAACTGCGCCTGCTGTTTGTACTTTACAAGCTGTTTGCTGTGTGTGCATGCTGGGCGTGCTGTTTGCTGTATGTGCTTCACTTTTATGTACGATGTGTGTGTAAAAAATAGTAACATGGATAACTGAAACATAGGTATGACAAATATAATTATAATTTTCTCATTAAACATTGAAGTGTAAACAATTATCAAATATGTATTGATGTTCTCAGTTTCATGTTACTATATTTGCTCTCTTAGAAGCACATTTTCAAAAGAAGTAAATCAATAGATGCATGTATTGTATAGTAGATCATTAGATATAAGTGCATGCACTACTAATAGAGCAAATACGTTATGTATCATTCACACCCCTCAATGTATATTTCCCACTTTACTCCAAAGAAAATTAAGGATGGTATTTTGCATAACTGAAATAAACAGCCATGTTTATTGAATTGATGTTGTGTGTTATCGTGAGATTTTTCTATTTTCTGCCAACAGGATGGTGGTTTGTCAGTCTTGATGAGGAGCAAGGGTGGGTACCTGCTACTTTTCTACAAAAATGTGATAATGATGAACCAAATGAAGATTTTGTTTCGGTAGACACTAATCAAGGTGTGTTGATGTTACGACAGAAGATGAGTCTTGTCCAAACCCAGCAGTGTAAAACATTTCGAATCATGTTGCTATGGAAATGTTGCTATACAAAACTTCTATGAATGGAATACCTCAGTCTGTAGACAGATTAATTTTCTGTATGTCTGGCTTTGCTCTGTCTTTTACACAATCCAGTCTAGTAAAATCTCTTTTTTTTCGTTCTAGAGAAGTACATTACTACTCACAGCTTTGAAGCTCAAAGTGGAGATGAATTAAGTCTCAATATTGGTGTAATACTTGATGTGGTTCAGAAAAGTTTGGATGGTTGGTGGTTTGCAAAGTAAGTTCAATCAAGCAGTGATTAAACATGTAGTTATTAAAATATATTTTAAAATTAACAATTTAAATACAAATGTAATGTTTTTCTGCTTTAGCATAGACATATCACTCATTTATTATGCAAATAAACAAAATTTGAGTCAATGTTCAGTTTTTACTCAAAAAATTTATATTTTTGTACCAATCTTCTGAAAGAAATTTGAGTTTGCTGAAAAGAGGGAACTGGTGGTGAAAAGTATTATTAGTCCCTATTGGATAATAACAACTTAGACAAGACACATGAACATCATTCTATTTTTTTGTTTTGTTTGTCACTATTGAGCAACCGACTGACTTTCATTTTTGTCTCAAAAAGCACCATTCTAACATTTTAGCAACTGTTTCTCATTTGCGTCTCGACCTATTTTATTCTAACCTGGTATGACCAGCACACATGACCCAATACTGATGCATGTATGTCTGTTTTGTGCTTTGATTCAAAGTGACTGACTGACAGGCATGTTGGTTTTTATTCTCATGTGTTTTTTACATCCAATGTTTGGCATACTGGTCACAAGATAATCTTTGATATATATTTTCTGGTTTGTGTATTTTGATTTTTAGTCCCCGTCAGACATAACTTAGGGCTCCGACCATCCAACGTCATTTCTCAGAGATGTCTGGTCTGATTTTCTTCAAAGCTGGTACAAAGACAAGTCATAATGGGAGACATGTGCACATCGATTTATTTTTGATTTGCTTGACCTTTTGACCAAAAGTCAACATTTGAACATGTCATCAACCGTTTCTCGGACTTGCCTTGACCATTCAACTTAGTCTTTATACCCGTTTCATGCACATTTTAGTTAATATGCTAAATACTATCCCAATATTTAAACATAATCTGACTATGCTTTTTAATGTTTAACAAAGTCAATAAAAACATGACGAGGACTATGTCATTGACAATGACTTGTTTATGAATGAAATCTTCACACATTCATTTTTTATCGATAAATATGGCAAACTGATGCAGGTTATTTTGAAAAAATATAAAAGTAATGATTTTCATCTTTTTTGATTTAGATATCAAGATAGAGAAGGGTGGGTTCCCGCTACATATCTGAAAAAAGTTTACAACCAGAATGATATAGAAATAAAATTACCAACAGAGAAGATACGCACTATGATGGATGTTTCTCAATTCAAAAAGGGACCAAAACATGAAGACCAAGCTGCTGTAAAACCACACCACACTTTACAACCCTTGCAACTTGAGGACCCTAATCAACTTAGTAAGCAAGCCTAATTCATATATAATGATTATAGTTTGAAACATAGATTCACATGTTTATTCGTCACAAGGTTTAAAATAAGACTTCTTCTTGACTTTTTGTGGTTTTATTATTTCCAATATAAAATAAGATAAACGTAAAACATGTCTTTTCAGTTTAAAACCTGTATTCTTATTCTGCAGATTACTCAGTTATTTGCCATGAAATTACATTGGTAATGTCTACAACTGATATGTAAATGAGATAAAATACTGTAAACCATAGATTCTTCTAACAAAAATTTAGGAATAAACATATTTTAAATCATCTTATTTTTTCAGTACTTAACCGATCACCAATGGCGAGACATAAGCCACCTCCAAGAAGAGGAACAATAAAGGTAATCCTAAACTCAGCCATCATATAATGAATGATTTATAACATTAAAGTTCCATGTGTATTGGAGAAGTTTCGATGGGAGAATATCACAAAATTGTAAAATGTTTGTACATTTCTAGAAGTGCTAATGCAGATGGGCGACTTCTTCATCTTGAACTTTTTTAAACTAATGCTCTTGCTTATTAGCAATGTTTGCACTTTTGTATACAGCAATAATCTTACGCTCTTCTATCTATGTAATTGGACATTCAAATCATCCAACTGTCATGTCATCTGATGGCATGGATATCGCTAGATCATGAGAACTCATGGGATCTAAATAACCATAGATACGACTATATTGAAATTGCATACCTTATGAATAAATCCTTGTCATATGTGTGAAGTGAATTTTTTTTTTTTTGCTTTTTCTCACCCAGCCATTCTAGACTAGAGACTGTTAAAATTTTGGAGCTTAGTCATTAGTGGAACATACTAAAAAAAACTATTTTGATATACAGAAAACAAGCACAAACATTCTCCTTTCGAATGTCTATCAAGAACTATTAATAAGGCTATACATGAATAGCAAATAAGAAGCTGGATTGAAAAAAAGTAATACCCCCGGTAACGGAATCTCTCACTGTGTATAACTTTTTATGAAATTCACAAAAGTGACTCGCTCAAAAATAGTGACTGCTAGATTTTACACATATCCCTACGGTGAGTTTTACAATAATCTGATGGTTATCATTATCATGTGTATCAGTTATTTTACAGAGAAATACTTTATCTTGGCTGGAATTAATTTGTTTTTTGTTTTGTATGGATTAAATTATAATTTAAAATATAGGAAAAGAAGGTATATTTGCTGGAATTTATTTTCATTGAAGCATCTTTCAGCAAAAATAGCGGAAATACATTCCAAGCAAAAATAATTTGAAAATGACCAAAATGACCAATTTGGGTTGTGATAACAAATTATTATGAGGGGTTATTAATTTTTTTATTGAGCTACATTATATTTTTTTTTATTAATTATATTTCTTTGTATGCATGATATTACAGAGAACCCAGGGAAGTGTGAAAGAAGAAAAAGTGGAATATTACACAATCAGGGAATTTCAAGCCACGGTCAAAGATGGGATAAGTTTTAAAAAGGGTCAAAAGGCACAGGTACATGTAGATAATATACCATTAACGCTCTGCCAGTCAGAATTGCTGTTGAATTTCTATGATTGTAAAGACAACCAGTCCAATTACGTTTTATGGAATGTAAATTTCCACTTTGTTCATTCAGATACTAGACAAGGCGCCAGGTGGCTGGTGGTATGTTAATATCGAAGGAAATGAAGGATGGGTCCCTGCTGATTGTATTGAAAAACAAAAACCATCAACAGTTCAAGACAGACTGACAAACCCTACATTGCCATTGAAACCAGAAGACAGTAAACCTCTAGTGAAAAGCAAGCCCAAGCCTTTATCTAGTAAACCAGTGTTACCAAAAACACAGGAGATAGAGTCAAAGCAGACAGGAAATGTTACAAGTGAACTATTCCAAGCCAGAGCAGCACTAAAATCTGTAAACAGTAAAGCAAAAACAGATACTAATGCATCAGCACCTATCGTCAGTGACCGTCCAGTAAAGGCTGTTGGCTTGAAGCCAGCAAAGGCTCTTGTACCATCAGATAAACAAGCGCAAAGTAAACCTAAACCTCTGCAGTCACCAATGAAAGCCCTTGACTCAAAGCCAGCACATGCTCCTGTAACATTAGATAAACAAGCGCAAAGTAAACCTAAACCTCTGCAGCCACCAATGAAAGCCCTCGACTCAAAGCCAGCACATGCTCCTGTAACATTAGATAAACAAGCGCAAAGTAAACCTAAACCTCTGCAGCCACCAATGAAAGCCCTCGACTCAAAGCCAGCACATGCTCCTGTAACATTAGATAAACAAGCGCAAAGTAAACCTAAACCTTTGCGACCACCAGCGCCACATTTGAAATTGAACACGTATGTTGCTATAAGTGACTATAAAACAGATGAAGATGGAATGTTACCTTTGTATGAAGGGATGGAAGTAGAGGTTGTTGAAAAAGACGATGCAGGATGGTGGTTGGTTAAAAGTAAAGAAGGTATCACGGCTTGGACACCTAGTAACTACTTAGAAAGGAAAACCTAATTCCACAAAATATTTTGAAAAAAAAATAAAAAGCTACTATGGAGCTTAGTATTACACTTTGTAACTATCTACAACAATTTTCTTAACATTTTAACATTGTATATACCGGTATATATCTATATTTAACTTAATTTTTTTACATTTAAAAAAAAATATTAAAATCTTAAAAACTTTTATGAATTATCTATTATGAATTTTAACTGTGATCACTGCAATGCAAATTTTATTTGGGTGTGTTTTGTTAATAATGCCTTTTTCCAAGCTTGTGAGTCATTTATTTTAAACTTGAGGAACCAATTTTCTAGAACACTAACAGACATACAGCATTGAATTGTATGATAAGTAAGTACATGCGTTTATGGAGATGTGTCAGTAATCTTACCAGTATTTTCAGACATTTTTCTGTCTTTGGTGCCATTGTTGTTAACCCAAAGCCACCCTTCATCTCTTCAAGTATTTCACAGTATATCAATTTCCTCAGACGTGACCTGGTGTGCAGTGAACATGCCAACCACTGATTCAATATTAGATGTGACCTGGTGTGCAGTGAACATGCCAACCACTGATTCAATATTAGATGTGACCTGGTGTGCAGTGAACATGCCAACCACTGATTCAATATTAGATGTGACCTGGTGTGCAGTGAACATGCCAACCACTGATTCAATATTAGATGTGACCTGGTATGCAGTGAACATGCCAACTACTGATTCAATATTAGATGTGACCTGGTGTGCAGTGAACATGCCAACCACTGATTCAATATTAGATGTGATCTGGTATGCAGTGAACATGCCAACCACTGATTCAATATTAGATGTGATCTGGTATGCAGTGAACATGCCAACCACTGATTCAATATTAGATGTGACCTGGTATGCAGTGAACATGCCAACTACTGATTCAATATTAGATGTGACCTGGTGTGCAGTGAACATGCCAACCACTGATTCAATATTAGATGTGATCTGGTATGCAGTGAACATGCCAACCACTGATTCAATATTAGACGTGACCTGGTATGCAGTGAACATGCCAACTACTGATTCAATATTAGATGTGATCTGGTATGCAGTGAACATGCCAACCACTGATTCAATATTAGATGTGACCTGGTGTGCAGTGAACATGCCAACCACTGATTCAATATTAGATGTGACCTGGTGTGCAGTGAACATGCCAACCACTGATTCAATATTAGATGTGACCTGGTATGCAGTGAACATGCCAACCACTGATTCAATATTAGATGTGATCTGGTATGCAGTGAACATGCCAACCACTGATTCAATATTAGATGTGATCTGGTATGCAGTGAACATGCCAACCACTGATTCAATATTAGATGTGACCTGGTGTGCAGTGAACATGCCAACCACTGATTCAATATTAGATGTGATCTGGTATGCAGTGAACATGCCAACCACTGATTCAATATTAGATGTGATCTGGTATGCAGTGAACATGCCAACCACTGATTCAATATTAGATGTGACCTGGTATGCAGTGAACATGCCAACCACTGATTCAATATTAGACGCGACCTGGTGTGCAGTGAACATGCCAACCACTGATTCAATATTAGACGTGACCTGGTGTGCAGTGAACATGCCAACCACTGATTCAATATTAGACGTGACCTGGTGTGCAGTGAACATGCCAACCACTGATTCAATATTAGATGTGACCTGGTGTGCAGTGAACATGCCAACCACTGATTCAATATTAGACGTGACCTGGTGTGCAGTGAACATGCCAACCACTGATTCAATATTAGATGTGACCTGGTATGCAGTGAACATGCCAACCACTGATTCAATATTAGATGTGACCTGGTGTGCAGTGAACATGCCAACCACTGATTCAATATTAGACGTGACCTGGTGTGCAGTGAACATGCCAACCACTGATTCAATATTAGATGTGACCTGGTATGCAGTGAACATGCCAACCACTGATTCAATATTAGACGTGACCTGGTGTGCAGTGAACATGCCAACCACTGATTCAATATTAGATGTGACCTGGTGTGCAGTGAACATGCCAACCACTGATTCAATATTAGATGTGATCTGGTATGCAGTGAACATGCCAACCACTGATTCAATATTAGATGTGACCTGGTATGCAGTGAACATGCCAACCACTGATTCAATATTAGACGTGACCTGGTGTGCAGTGAACATGCCAACCACTGATTCAATATTAGACGTGACCTGGTGTGCAGTGAACATGCCAACCACTGATTCAATATTAGATGTGACCTGGTGTGCAGTGAACATGCCAACCACTGTTTGAATATTAGATGTGACCTGGTGTGCAGTGAACATGCCAACCACTGATTCAATATTAGATGTGACCTGGTGTGCAGTGAACATGCCAACCACTGATTCAATATTAGACGTGACCTGGTGTGCAGTGAACATGCCAACCACTGATTCAATATTAGACGTGACCTGGTATGCAGTGAACATGCCAACCACTGATTCAATATTAGATGTGACCTGGTGTGCAGTGAACATGCCAACCACTGATTCAATATTAGACGTGACCTGGTGTGCAGTGAACATGCCAACCACTGATTCAATATTAGATGTGACCTGGTGTGCAGTGAACATGCCAACCACTGATTCAATATTAGATGTGACCTGGTATGCAGTGAACATGCCAACCACTGATTCAATATTAGATGTGACCTGGTGTGCAGTGAACATGTCAACCACTGATTCAATATTAGACGTGACCTGGTGTGCAGTGAACATGCCAACCACTGATTCAATATTAGATGTGACCTGGTATGCAGTGAACATGCCAACCACTGATTCAATATTAGATGTGACCTGGTGTGCAGTGAACATGCCAACCACTGATTCAATATTAGACGTGACCTGGTGTGCAGTGAACATGCCAACCACTGATTCAATATTAGATGTGACCTGGTGTGCAGTGAACATGCCAACCACTAATTCAATATTAGATGTGACCTGGTGTGCAGTGAACATGCCAACCACTGTTTGAATATTAGGTGTGACCTGGTGTGCAGTGAACATGCCAACCACTGATTCAACATTAGATGTGACCTGGTGTGCAGTGAACATGCCAACCACTAATTCAATATTAGATGTGACCTGGTGTGCAGTGAACATGCCAACCACTAATTCAATATTAGATGTGACCTGGTGTGCAGTGAACATGCCAACCACTGATTCAATATTAGATGTGACCTGGTGTGCAGTGAACATGCCAACCACTGATTCAATATTAGATGTGACCAGGTGTGCAGTGAACATGCCAACCACTGATTCAATATTAGATGTGACCTGGTGTGCAGTGAACATGCCAACCACTGATTCAATATTAGATGTGACCAGGTGTGCAGTGAACATGCCAACCACTGATTCAATATTAGACGTGACCTGGTGTGCAGTGAACATGCCAACCACTGATTCAATATTAGATGTGACCTGGTATGCAGTGAACATGCCAACTACTGATTCAATATTAGGTGTGACCTGGTGTGCAGTGAACATGCCAACCACTGATTCAATATTAGATGTGACCTGGTGTGCAGTGAACATGCCAACCACTAATTCAATATTAGATGTGACCTGGTGTGCAGTGAACATGCCAACCACTGATTCAATATTAGATGTGACCTGGTGTGCAGTGAACATGCCAACCACTGTTTGAATATTAGATGTGACCAGGTGTGCAGTGAACATGCCAACCACTGATTCAATATTAGATGTGACCTGGTGTGCAGTGAACATGCCAACCACTGATTCAATATTAGATGTGACCTGGTGTGCAGTGAACATTCCAACCACTGATTCAATATTAGACGTGACCTGGTGTGCAGTGAACATGCCAACCACTGATTCAATATTAGATGTGACCTGGTGTGCAGTGAACATGCCAACCACTAATTCAATATTAGATGTGACCTGGTGTGCAGTGAACATGCCAACCACTGTTTGAATATTAGATGTGACCAGGTGTGCAGTGAACATGCCAACCACTGATTCAATATTAGATGTGACCTGGTGTACAGTGAACATGCCAACCACTGATTCAATATTAGATGTGACCTGGTGTGCAGTGAACATTCCAACCACTGATTCAATATTAGACGTGACCTGGTGTGCAGTGAACATGCCAACTACTGATTCAATATTAGATGTGACCTGGTGTGCAGTGAACATGCCAACTACTGATTCAATATTAGATGTGACCTGGTGTGCAGTGAACATGCCAACCACTGATTCAATATTAGACGTGACAAATTGTTGGATTATTCTCAAAATTTAATGAACTTTTTACATACATTTTACAAGCCTAATTTCAGATAACTTTTGTACAAATGCCATTGTTGCTATGCCAACATAAGACTGTATAGAATACGAGAAATATGTGAGATGAAGTATTTTATTTAAATCCAAGATGGAGGCCAAACAACATGTGACAATTGTAAATCACTTTTTAAAGGTTTGTGAACTTATGTATGCAAACTAATTTAGTTAATGTCTCAAAAAATGCTATTGATCTGTAAATTAGTTACAAGTATCATGCAATAAATCATGTGATGTGATATTGTTTTGTACGTTTGTCGAAGATGCTGAAACAAAATCTTCAGATTTATCAACTGATTTATAGCTGAACCATGTTGCTAATGATAGGTTACTGGTACTAAGGACACATCTACTTCTCAACAAAAAAGTAAACTTAAATTGTGTATGAACATAAACATGTATACAGATCAATTATGAAAAGAAAGAACAATCAGATTTAAAGGGAAAAGTTACAAGCAAGATTCAAACTCACAACCATCATGACAAACTAAATCATCAGTGTTTGCTTCATTAGGCAGTAGAGTGGACTGTGTTAGCATGTAGAGTAGACGGGTCGAGGAGTTAGAATGTAGAGAAGACTCGGTTCTAGGGGTTAACATGTAGAGTAGACTGGGGTCTAGGGGTTAACATGTATAGTAGACTGGGGTCTAGGGGTTAGCATGTAGAGTAGACTGGGGTCTAGGGGTTAGCATGTAGAGTAGATTGTGTGTATAGAGGTTAGCATGTAGAGTAGACTGTGGGGTCTAGGGGTTAGCATGTAGAGTAGACTGGGGTCTAGGGTTTAGAATGTAGAGAAGACTGGTCGAGGAGTTAGCATGTAGAGTAGACTAGGGGTTAGCATGTAGAGTAGACTGGGGTATAGGGGTTAACATGTATAGTAGACTAGGGGTTAGCATGTAGAGTAGACTGGGGTCAAGGGGTTAGCATGTAGAGTAGATTGTGGGTATAGAGGTTAGCATGTAGAGTAGACTGTGGGGTCTAGGGTTTAGAATGTAGAGAAGACTGGTCGAGGAGTTAGCATGTAGAGTAGACTAGGGGTTAGCATGTAGACTAGACTGGGTTCTAGGGGTTAGAATGTAGAGAAGACTGGGTTCTAGGGGTTAACATGTAGAGTAGACTGGGGTCTAGGGGTTAACATGTATAGTAGACTGGGGTCTAGGGGTTAGCATGTAGAGTAGACTGGGGTCTAGGGGTTAGCATGTAGAGTAGACTGGGGTCTAGGGGTTAGCATGTAGAGTAGACTGGGGTCTAGGGTTTAGAATGAAGAGAAGACTGGTCGGGGAGTTAGCATGTGGGGTTAGCACGTAGAGTAGACTGGGGTCTAGGGGTTAACATGTATAGTAGACTGGGATCTAGGAGTTAACATGTAGAGTAGAGTACACTGGGGTCTAGGGTTCAGTATGTAGAATAGACTGTGGGGTCGAGGGGTTAGCATGTAGAGTAGACTGGGTCTGGGGGTTAGCATGTAGAGTGGGACCTAGAGGTTAGCATGTGAAGAAGACTGGGGTCGAGCAGTTAGTATGTAGACTAGACTATTTTGTCTAGGGGTTAGCATGTAGAGTAGACTGTGGGGGTCTAGGGGATAGCATGTACAGTAGAATGAGGTCTGGGGGTTAGCGTGTAGAGTAGACTGGGGTCAAGGGTTTACAATGTAGAGAAGACTGGTCGAGGAGTTAGCATGTAGAGTAGACTAGGGGTTAGCACGTAGAGTAGACTGTGGGGTCTAGGGGTTAGCATGTAGAGTAGACTAGGGTTTAGAATGTAGAGAAGACTGGTCGAGGAGTTAGAATGTAGAGAAGACTGGGTTCGAGGGGTCAACATGTATAGTAGACTGGGATCTAGGAGTTAACATGTAGAGTAGAGTACACTGGGGTCTAGGGTTCAGTATGTAGAATAGACTGTGGGGTCGAGGGGTTAGCATGTAGAGTAGACTGGGGTCTAGGGGATAACATGTAGAGTAGACTAGGGGTTAGCATGTAGAGTGGGATCTAGAGGTTAGCATGTGAAGAAGACTGGGGTCGAGCAGTTAGCATGTAGACTAGACTATTTAATCTAGGGGTTAGCATGTTGAGTAGACTGGGGTCTAGGGGATAACATGTAGAGTAGACTAGGGGTTAGCGTGTAGAGTAGATTGTGGATATAGAGGTTAGCATGTAAAGTAGACTGGGGTCTAGGGTTTACAATAAAGAGAAGACGGGTCGAGGAGTTGGCATGTGGGGTTAGCATGTAGAGTAGACTAGGAGTTAGCACGTAGAGTAGACTGTGGGGTCTAGGGGTTGGCATGTAGAGTAGACTGGGGTCTAGGGTTTAGATTGTAGAGAAGATGGGTCGAGGAGCTAGAATGTAAAGAAAGTTCGAGGAGTTAGCATGTGGGGTTAGCACATAGAGTAGACTTGGGTCTAGGGGTTAATATGTAGAGTAGAGTAGACTAGGGGTTAACATCTAGAGTAGAGTAGACTGGGGTCTTGGGTTTAGCATGTAGAGTAGACTGTGGGGTCGAGGGGTTAGCATGTAGAGTAGACTGGGGTCTAGGGGTTAACATGTAGAGTGGAATCTAGGGGTTAGCATGTGAAGAAGACTTGGGTCGAGTGGTTAGCATGTAGACTAGACTATTTTGTCTAGGGGTTAGCATGTAGAGTAGAGTGGGGTGGGGTCGAGGGGTTAGCATGTAGAGTATTGTCACAAGGTTCTAGTTGGGTTGAGCTAAAACTTGTCCCAAACAAATAACACACATATGAACTGGGTTCTTTAATAATTCGAAACTTAAGGCAGTTGTATAATGGTTGTGCGACATAAACAACAAGTACACGCTACACGACTACGGTTTAAACAACGTACTTTATTCCACACACCTAAAGGATGGGTAGGAAATACCTGATCCGTTACAAGGGGTAGTGGGATATATGTTATATATAACACTAGAAATATAATTCAGTAATAATATTGTAATATTTCCACACGGGGGGGAAAGGGAGGTCAAGAAATGTCAAACCCTCTATAAAGGGGTAGTGGGTTACATTATACTATTACAGGGCAATGCTTAAATCGATAATGTCAATAATTGTCTGACATAGAATCTTGCATGCATGCATACAACTAAGACAAAAATACATAACAGATAATGAACGCAAATAATATACTGGCGATCGGACACAGCCCTACCTACATACAGTTTCTTCAAACTAGATGAAAACGGGTCATTGCGTGATAACGGTGCATTTTCCAGTGAGTCTCTGCTAACGGTGGCGAGGACGGTAATTATAGAACACAGTCAGAAGCACTGTAGTCGTAGAATACATGCTGCACACTCAGTCGAGCACGATACCAATCAATTACAGAGTTTATCTTCCAATATTCGTAATTTGTAGAAGGAGAGTGGTCCGGGTGGATTCCCTTGCACCGCAGTACACATCCGTAGCCAGCAACACAAATTAGAAGGCGCATCCAGTTCAGAACCAAAATCGAGAATGTCATTCACTGGCGAGTTTCCCCACTCGTTAACTGCAGTAGGCCGGAATTAGCCAATAGAATTATCTTCATGATGCACATTCCGTAGATCACAATACATTAATTTGTATGACAATGCCCAGTGCATTGTTCTAACGTTACTTGCAAACGTAGACACGTGAAAATTGGTATATTTGACAGGCTGCCAGCTACGGCGAAACGACGTCCTCCAGAATA
Organism: Saccoglossus kowalevskii; assembly: GCF_978046115.1. NCBI lineage: Eukaryota > Metazoa > Hemichordata > Enteropneusta > Harrimaniidae > Saccoglossus > Saccoglossus kowalevskii. Next base: position 7,977,578 of record NC_140650.1, on the reverse strand, counting down.
GATAACAAACTCCCATGATACAATATTATTAATTGGCTTACTGTGGTACCTACAAGATTGGACATCCACATTTGGTCACATATGAACGTTCAGATCGGGTTCTATCAAAGTCTGCTTCTCCAGTACTGACTAAAAGAAACATCTTGCCACTCTATATTTAACAATTATCTATCGCCAAAAACAACATTGCCTATCTATCGCCATAAAGCAAACACAAAGCACCACCATCACGACATACAACATAAACATGATTTAATGTTTGACATTCGTGACAAGTATACTGTTTGGTCTAGGGGTTAGCATGTAAAGTATACTGTTAGGTCTAGGGGTCAGCATGTAAAGTATACTGGGGTCAAAGGGTAAGCATATAGAGTAGACCGTGGGGTCTAGGGGTTAGTATGTAAAGTATATTGTTAGGTCTAGGGGTTAGCATGCAGAGTAGACTGGGGTCTAAGGGTAAGCATGTGGAGTAGACTGAGGTCTAGGGGTTAGCATGTAGAGTGCACTGGGGTCTAGTGGTTAGCATGTAGAGTAAACTGGGGTCTAGGAGTTAGCATGTAGACTGGGGTCTAGGGGTTAGCATGTGGGGTTAGCATGTAGAGTAGACTGTGGGGTATAGGGGTTAACATGTAGAGTAGACTGGGGTCTAGGGGTTAGAATGTAGAGAAGACAGGTCGAGGGAACGATAATATTACTCAAACCCTTAGGCTCTTCACAAATCTGATCACGAACAGCATGGCTCCATGCCCTTAGGCCCCCCCCAGAAATCTGAACAATGACAATATGACTCCAAGCCCTTAGGCCCTTCACAAATCTGAACTATAACAATATGACCCCAAGCCCTCAGGCCCCTCACAAATCTGAACATGGACAGCATGGCTCCATGCCCTTAGGCCCCTCACAAATCTGAACAATAACAATATGACTCCAAGCCCTTAGACTGCAACTAATCTGAACAATAACAATATGACTCAAAGCCATTAGGCCTTTTACAAATCTTAGGCCGCAACTAATCTGACCAGTAACAAGTAAAATGCAAGGCCCCTCACAAATCTAAACATGAACAATATGGCCTCATGCCCTTAGGCCCCTCACAAATCTGAACAATAACACTATGGCTCTCAGTCCTTAGGCCTTTCACAAATCTGAACAATAACAATATGACTCAAAGCCATTAGGCCTTTCACAAATCTTAGGCCCCAACTAATCTGACCAGTAACAAGTAAAATGCAAGGTCCCTCACAAATCTGAACATGAACAATATGGCCCAATGCCTTTAGGCCCCTAACAAATCTTAACAATAACAATACGACTCCAAACCTTTAGGTCCAACTATACTGAACAAAAACAGCAGAACTTCAAGACTTTAGGCTCCACAAAATCTGAACAATAACAATATGATTCAAAGCCCTTAGGCCTCTCACAAATCTGAACAATAACAATACGACTCCTAGCGCTTTGGCCCCTCACAAATCTGAACATGGAAAAAAAATATGGCCTCATGCCCTTGGGCCCCTCACAAATCTGAACAATAACACTATGACTCACAGCCCTTAGGCCTTTCACAAATCTGAACAATAACAATATGACTCAAAGCCATTAGGCCTTTCACAAATCTTAGGCCCCAACTAATCTGACCAGTAACAAGTAAAATGCAAGGCCCCTCACAAATCTGAACATGAACAATATGGCCTCATGCTCTTAGGCCCCTCACAAATCTAAACAATATGACTCAAAGCCCTTAGGCCCCCTCACAAATCTGAACAATATGACTCAAAGCCCTTAGGCCCCTCACAAATCTAAACAATATGACTCAAAGCCCTTAGGCTTTCACAAATCTCACCAATAATGATATGACCCCAACCCTTGTCCCTCACAAATCTGAACAATAAGAATATGACTCAAAGCCCTTAGGCCTCTCACAAATCACACCAATAACAATATGATACCAATCCTTGGCCCTCGCAAATCTGAACAATAACAATATGACTTCAAGCCCTTAGGGCCTTCACAAATCTGAACAATAACAATATGACTCTCAGCCCTTTGATTCCTAAAAATCTGAACGATAATAATATTACTCAAACCCTTAGGCCCCTCACAAATCTGAACACGGACAGCATGACTCCATGCCCTTAGGCAATAACAACATGACTCCAAACCTTTAGGTCAAACTAATCTGACCAGTAACAAAAATACTTTAATCTCTTAGGCCTCTCACAAATTTGAACAATAAGAAAAGGATTTCAAGCCCTTAGGCCCCTCACAAATCTGAACAATAACAATATGACTCAAAGCCTTAGGCCTCTCACAAATCTCACCAATAAAAATATGACCCCAACCCTTGGCCCTCACAAATCTGAACAATAACAATATGACTCTCACCCTTAGATTCCTAAAAAATCTGAACGATAATAATATTACTCAAACCCTTAGGCCCCTTACAAATCTGAACACGGACAGCATGGCTCTATGCCCTTAGGCCCCTCACAAATCTGAACAATAACAATATGACTCAAAGCCTTAGGCCTCTCACAAATCTCACCAATAAAAATATGACCCCAACCCTTGGCCCTCACAAATCTGAACAATAACAATATGACTCTCACCCTTAGATTCCTAAAAGATCTGAACGTTAATAATATTACTTGAACCCTTAGGCCCCTCACAAATCTGAACACAGACAGCATGGCTCTATGCCCTTAGGCCCCTCAGAAATCTGAACAATAACAATATAACACCACGCCCTCAGGCCCCTCACAAATCTGAACAATAACAATATGACTCCAAGCCCTTATGCCCCAACAAATATGACCAGTATCAATAAGACTCCGAGTCCCTTACAAATCTGATCGATAATGATAGGGCTCAAAGTGCTTAGGCCTCTCACAAATCTGAACATGGACAATATGGCTCCATGCCCTTGGCCCTCACAAATCTGAACAATAACAATATGACTCAAAGCCCTTAGGCCTCTCACAAATCTCACCAATAAAAATATGACCCCAACCCTTGGCCCTCACAAATCTGAACAATAACAATATGACTATAAGCCCTTAGAGCCTTCACAAATCTGAACAATAACAATACGACTTCTAGCGCTTTGGCCCCTCACAAATCTGAACATGGACAAAAAATATGGCCTCATGCCCTTGGGCCCCTCACAAATCTGAACAATAATACTATGGTTCTCAGCCCATAGGCCTTTCACAAATCTGAACAATAACAATATGACTCTAAGCCCTTAGGACCTTCACAAATCTGAACAACAACAATACGACTCTTAGCGCTTTGGCCCCTCACACATCTGAATATGGACAAAAAATATGGCCTCATGCCCTTGGGCCCCTCACAAATCTGAACAATAACAATATGACTCTAAGCCCTTAGAACCCAACTAATCTGACCAGTAACAAGTAAAATGCAAGGCCCCTCAAAAATCTGAACATGAACAATATGGCCTCATGCCCTTTGGCCCCTCACAAATCTGAACAATAACAATATGATTCAAAGCCTTTCACAAATCTGAACAATAACAATATGACTTCAAGTCCTTAGACCCCTACTAATCTGACTAGTAACAAGTAAAATGCAAGGCCCCTCACAAATCTGAACATGAACAATATGGCCTCATGCCCTTAGGCCCCTCACAAATCTGAACAATAACAATATGACTCAAAGCCCTTAGGCCTTTCACAAATCTCACCAATAACAATATGACCCCAACCCTTGGCCCTCATTAATCTGAACAATAAGAATATGACTCCAAGCCCATAGGGCCTTCACAAATCTCAACAATAACAATACGACTCCTAGCCCTTTGGTCCCTCACAAATCTGAACATGGACAAAAAATATGGCCTTATGCCCTTGGGCCCCTCACAAATCTGAACAATAACACTATGACTCACAGCACTTAGGCCTTTCACAAATCTGAACAATAACAATATGACTCAAAGCCATTAGGCCTTTCACAAATCTTAGGCCCCAACTAATCTGACCAGTAACAAGTAAAATGGAAGGTACCTCACAAATCTGAACATGAACAATATGGCATCATGCCCTTAGGCCCCTCACAAATCTGAACAATAACACTATGACTCAAAGACCCTAGGCCTTTCACAAATCTAAACACTATGACTCAAAGCACCTAGGCCTTTCACAAATCTCACCAATAACGATATGACCCCAACCCTTGGCCCTCACAAATCTAAACAATATGACTCAAAGCCCTTAGGCCTTTCACAAATCTCACCAATAACGATATGACCCCAACCCTTGGTCCTCACAAATCTGAACAATTAAGAATATGACTCAAAGCCCTTAGGCCTCTCACAAATCTCACCAATAACAATATGACACCAATCCTTGGCCCTCGCAAATCTGAACAATAACAATATGACTTCAAGCCCTTAGGGCCTTCACAAATCTGAAAAATAACAATATGACTCTCAGCCCTTCGATTCCTAAAAATCTGAACGATAATAATATTACTCAAACCCTTAGGCCCCTCACAAATCTGAACACGGACAGCATGGCTCCATGCCCTTAGGCAATAACGACATGACTCCAAACCTTTAGGTCAAACTAATCTGACCAGTAATAAAAATACTTTAATCTCTTAGGCCTCTCACAAATCTGAACAATAACAAGAGGACTTCAAGCCCTTAGGCCCCCACAAATCTGACCAGTGCCAATATTACTCCAAGCCGTTAGGCCTCTCAATAATCTGACCAATAACAACCCTTAGGCCCCTCACAAATCTGACCGATAACAATAGGACTTCAAGCCCTTAGGCTGCACACAAATCTGATTAATAACAATAGGACTTCAAGCCCCTAGACCCTAACTAAACTGACCAGTAACAATATGACTCGGAACACTTATACTAATCTGATTAGTAACAAAAAATGTCCCGCACAAATCTGAACGATAATGATAGGGCTACAAGTCCTTAGGCCCTCACAAATCTGAATACAGACAATAAAATATACTGAACAATAACAGCAGGACTTCAAGCCTTTAGGCTCCACAAAATCTGAACAATAACAATATGACTCCAAGTCCCTAGGTCTCTCACAAATCTCACCAATAACAATATGACCCCAACCCTTGGCCCTCACAAATTTGAACAAAGAAGAACCCAAGGCCCCTCACAAATCTGAACGATAATGATAGGTCTCCAAGCACTTGGGCCCCTCACGAATCTGAACACGAACAATATGGCCCAATGCCTTTAGGCCCCTCGCACATCTTAACAATAACAATAAGAATCCGAACCTTTAGGTCCAACTATACTGAACAATAACAGCAGGACTTCAAGCCTTTGGGCTCCCTTTCACAAATCTGAACAATAAAAATACGACTCTTAGCGCTTTGGCCCCTCACAAATCTGAACATGGACAAAAATATGGCCTCATGCCCTTGCGCCCCTCACAAATCTGAACAATAACAATATGACTCAAAGCCCTTAGAACCCAACTAATCTGACCAGTAACAAGTAAAATGCAAGGCCCCTCAAAAATCTGAACATGAACAATATGGCCTCATGCCCTTAGGCCCCTCACAAATCTGAACAATAACAATATGATTCAAAGCCTTTCACAAATCTGAACAATAACAATATGACTTCAAGTCCTTAGACCCCTACTAATCTGACTAGTAACAAGTAAAATGCAAGGCCCCTCACAAATCTGAACATGAACAATATGGCCTCATGCCCTTAGGCCCCTCACAAATCTGAACAATAACAATATGACTCAAAGCCCTTAGGCCTTTCACAAATCTCACCAATAACAATATGACCCCAACCCTTGGCCCTCACAAATCTGAATAATAAGAGTATGACTCCAAGCCCGTAGGGCCTTCACAAATCTCAACAATAACAATACGACTCCTAGCCCTTTGGCCCCTCACAAATCTGAACATGGACAAAAAATATGGCCTCATGCCCTTAGGCCCCTCACAAATCTGAACAATAAGAATATGACTCAAAGCCTTTCACAAATCTCACCAATAACAATAACTATAATTTTATTAACACTTACACATTCCCCGGAGGGATTGGCAATGGTTACAAAAGTTTAAGAAAGAATAAAAAGTTACAAAACAGTAAATAGATAAAATAAAACAAGCTAAGCGAATACATTATAGATAATAGCAAATATAAAATTATTATACTACGATAGATAGAAAACAAAATGCAAAGCTTAAATAGTGAAAGAAGTTTGTCACTGGGGTTGCTGTCTTATTTCAAAACACTTCTTTAGGTACCTTGCTACGGGGAGTGTTAGGCCACTGTTGTTTAGCAGGGCTATGAATTCTGTCTTTGATGGCAAATTTTTAAAGTTTTGGATTTCGGGGGTGATACTCATCTTCTACTTTATTTTGATCACAAATGTTGCATAATCTATTAGCATGGGGTATTCCTTTGTGTCTGCCAGTCTCAATGTTCAAGTTATGGTCACTGAGGCGGAATTTAGTTAAATTTTCGCGCATCTAAAATGTTTTTCAGGGTAACAAGTTATGTTTCGAAAGCAAAATTGTTTTTTTTAATTCTCTGTATGTCCTTAATTTATTTTTTTCATTTTGTTTTGACCGATTGTCATTATGTAATTCCCTTTTCCAAGTTGATATGAATGATGTTTGTATATTTTTGTTGATTTGTCCTAATTGCCTTGCTGTTAGAATTTCATCGCTGTCGACCAGGTAAGACTGGTTGATGTTATTCAAAAGGGAATCTATATTGGTGTACCATTTCCTATTAATTTCTTTATTTTCTTGGAAAGCTAGTTTTAGTAATGGATTTGAGTTCTTTATACGATTAAAATATTTTATCATTTGTTTTTCGATAAAAGTCTCCAATACGTAACGTCCAAGTTCGCCGTGTAAACCCATTGTTGTAGTGTTTTTGGATGTACCCAAAAGAAAACGAAGATAATTTATATGTACATCTTCAATTGGTGATTTTAGTGAAATTTCATCTCCCCATACATCACTACCATATGTGAGAATTGGTCTGATTAGAGGGTGTACCATTAACACAAGGGGCTTCTTAAGACATGGATCAGGACCCCATCAAACCTAGTCACACCATCTTAGTCTTTGTCACTGGTGTTAGCATCTCTTCACCTCCCTGTGAGAAGCAGCACTTCACTGGAAAACAGGGCACGGAAGACAGGTGTTTTTGAAGTGCAGCGAGTTACAGGCTCTCCCATCTATTTGTTGAGGATTTAGCAGTCCTTCATGTTGACTCAGTCAAGTAAAGGTTGTCTTTTTCAGCCCTTGTTTGGTATCGTTTGTGTTTACAGATGTATGCAGATCAGTAGTTGTACGGTTCTATGCCCATACTTCAACAACTGGCTCCTCCATCATCACTCAAAAACGAACCTGTCAGAGTACCTACAGTTAAATAATAACACATGATTGTGAGAGCAACATTAGATTTATGGGATGGTGGTCATGACCATAATTGTGATGGTCATTAATTATGATATTGCCCATGTGTCATTTATTTTATCACATCCGCCATTCACAACTATATCTAACATACATCTCTCACGTCCGCTCTCCCACACAATAACAATACTTGTATTTGAACTATGCAATATTCTATTTCATGTAACCCAAATGTATGCATTTTTGTACATGCAGTTAGCTTATTATTTGTTCTGGCACGTTCTCTATCTAGTTTGAGTGGCTAAAGTTTTTTCAATAAATATTACCAAGGACAACAATTTGTTATGCTCAGTATAATTGCACAGTAGTTTCAGTGACATCACTTGGCGATATGTCATGTAATATACATTTGTGTTAAATGCGAATAATAAACCAATCACTGTATGCGTAACAACAGCGCGATGAGATAATACGCCCTCACATTTCTCAGAGGATGATGAGGTTAATTTCAGGGAATACTAGTATCTTTTAAATAGATAACCCAACACCCACCCATTAATCAATCTTGCATCCTGCAACCATGTATTAACATAAAACAAATTTGAATATATACAACACATATGTATGCCTGCACGAATGTCAGCAACACTGTTACATCGAATAAGTGTAGTGGAAATCTTTACTTATGTGAAGGAGCGGCTATACGTGACATGTTGTTCAATTGGGCCTTTACCATACCTTCCGTTGGATTAAGGTGTCCAGCAGAAGGCACCTACCATGAAGAGTCTAACTGAACGCTCTTTATCTTGCCTCGACCAACAATTATTAGAGACGAAGATATAGGATGGCAGCACACACGATAAATCAAAAGAAACTATTAAATCTGAGAAAGAGTACAAATTCAGAAAAACACATCAATTGAAAGAAACTGAAAGTGATTCAGATCACATTATTCATTGCAGATTGGTACTCCGGAGACAAGACAACTCAACTGTCGCCTACCTTGCAAGAAAAGGGGCATTTCTCATTGGTCATCATCCCACAGTTTACTTTCACATCCACCATGTTCAAGATTGATTTGACATAATCCTTGCCATATACACAGGTACAACATTTACTCTACATACTTTTTAGCATACCCTTCAATATTTTCTATTGACCAGTAGACTTCAGTAGAGTAGTTTCTTGCAAACCTTTTCACTCAAGTGAAATAAATATTGGTATGCGTTCCTCCATTAGTGTAATGCAATTTACATGGCATGTTGTCACACGTGCAAGTGTCACTTTTATCTAGTTAAGTGGGACTCAATTCTAGAAGCAAAGAGTGACAAGAAGGTCACATTTAGATTAGCTTGGCGTTTTAAATGTACATGTATACTTTAATTTAAGGAAATCCAATTAATAAATTCACATTTAAATACCTGACCACCAAAGACGATACAGAAGCTCCCAGTTCTCGAGTAGGAGTAGTCATCCTGTCAAGACAGACTAGGTTGTTTCTGATTGACTAAGTCTGTCGGAACATTTTAGAACAAACTGGACCCTCCAGGGTGCGCCTTCAATTATCTTCACATACAATATAGGTAAAATTTCCAAATCTGCCACCATGCTTGAGTAATGAATTTCAATAGATATCTTCCCACCCATTAGGTGTAAGGTAAGTATAGCATCGCACAATACATTTTTGTCAACTTGTTTACCACTTCCGTGTGACTGAGAATGTTCTAGAACCGTACTGTATCTGGGTGGACTTTTTAGAAACTGGTTGAATAAGTAATGGAACATTCTAGAAATTTGTAGTAAGTTCCAGACTCATTATGTATGCTGATGTAATGGTCTATTTATAGACAGTGTGGGTATATATAGGGGAGTTGTTCAGCACTGAGATCAGATCGGAGATCTCATTGAATTGTATTAGAGGTTAAGTATCTAGTCATTGGAGTAGAGGAGTTTTACCGCGTTATTGTACTTGATGTTTGCAGAGTATAATAATACCAGTACCAGTTGAAACCTCATCTGTTGGCTTCGTGTTCGTATTTTATCATCGCCGCCAGGGAAGTCTTTTGTTACTGTTGCCATTTTGGTGTTTGAATCATCACACCTGTACTATACCAATTACGGTAATATTACGTTGCATGTGACATCTGGGGGCTTGTCCGGGAACAGTGAAGACATATAGAAGACAGCATGGCCAGCGAGATAAAAGATATGTCGAAACAAGAGTTGATGGAGTGGGCGGATGAACTGGGAATGACTGGAGAAGACAAAAGGAAATTTATTTTGGAGCAACTGAGTTCTCAGCGGGCTGACAGACAAGCGGCGAGGGAAGAGAGAAAGGCAAAAATGTAAGCAGAACAACGAGAAAAGGAAACGAAAGCAGAGATGAGGAAAATGGAGATTGAGGAAAGAAAGGAAAAGTTACGGCTGGAAGCGGAAGCAGAACAGCGAGAAAAGGAAAGGGAAGCAGAGGTGAGGAAAATGGAGATTGAGGAAAGAAAGGAAAAGTTATGATTGGAAGCAAAAGCAGGCGAAAGAGAATTTGAGTTGAAGAAATTAGAGCTGCAAGCAGCAATGCCAGGGCTCCAACAGGCTGATTTTGGCGGTCAACGAAATGTGGTCAGTGATGCACAGTCACCAAAGTTGCCTGCATTTGTTGATGGTAAGGACGAACTTGATAGTTATTTATTGCAATTTGAGAGGTTTGCAATGAATGCGAGTTGGCATAGAAATGGATGGGCCACAAAATTGAGTGCGCTGTTGACTGGTAGAGCACTGGAAGTATATTCCAGGATGTCCGACACTGATGCAGTTGACTATGATCGTGTGAAGGTGGCGCTGTTGACAAGATACGATTTCACAGAGGATGGGTACAGGAAGCGATTCCGTGAAATTAAACCTGAAAGTTCTGAGAGTCCTGACCAGTTAATTGTGCGGCTTAAGAATTATTTTGCTAAATGGGTTGAGTTGTCAGGCACTGCAGCAACATATGATGGTGTTACCGACTTGATGGTGAAGGAGCAGTTTATTGGTGCCTGTACAAAAGATCTTGCAGTTCATCTTAAAGAAAGAGCACCCAAAGATTTAGATGAGTTGGCAGTAATAGCAAAGCAGTACCTAGTGGCACATGGTCGACAGTTATCCACAAAGGACCAGGTGAGGCGTAACGATAATAAGACTGCCATTAGAAATACTGATGTGGGACAGGGTAGTAGTATCCGGTGTTATGTATGTCAGGGTGTTGGTCATCGAGCAGTACAATGTCCATCCCGCGTTACTGATGTCAACCATGATATGACTCCAAACCATTAGGCCCCAACTAATCTGACCTGTAGCAAGAGGACTCCAATCCTTAGGCCCCTCACCCTATCTACTTGTCACAACTGAGGAGGATGAGCACCGCCAAGCTGAAACACTTGCTAACAAGCAGTAGGACGCTCCTTTGCCTCTAGATGAATAATTCCTCATCAGAGTCTTCCCAAGTAAAAATGAGTCAGCATCGGAATCATTGAGATACAAAAGCGTTGTGTTTAGAATGATGGAAAATTCCCAGCAAGAATCACTGACCAAGTTGAGCCTGTATTAAAATTATAATAACAAGTCATTGTTCAGCTTACCAAGTTATCACAGATAGACGCATTAGTATTCTTTATTTCATTAAAGATACATTGTCTAGGAATGCAGAGGCTATATGTTCTCAGATGGCAGTATCTGACATTTAATAGTGCAGAATGCTATTTGTTATGCCGTCTAAATCATCACCAGTGGTCACACCTACCATGCGTATGTCTGGGTCTAGCTGTTTGCAGGTGGTCAAGTCAGTGGTCAAGGATCACATATCATTGCTGTTAAAAAGATAATTTCGAGTGACTTCTCTGACTCAGATGAGGAAACTATTGCTTCTGCGAAGCCATCTCAGTAGAGCAACTGTGTCGTTTGATCAAAAGAAATGTGAAAAAAAGAAATTAACTCAAGAATTGTTCCATATGCAATTATCTGCTTGGTGCATTTGATTGACTCTATGACTGCAATGGAGGATGATACATGGGATGTTAATACGCGTGTTACTGGAACTGATAATATCTGTTCAAAACATTTGCTGTGAAAAAATAGATATGTTATTTGTTTACCACTAGAGACTAACTACTTGAATTTTCAAGTGCCTGTTACAGTTCTTCTACATAGTTTATCAGTGCATCTACCCAAGTTCCGTATTACAGATTTTGTGAATCAGGATTCACCAGTCCCTACTAGGTTGCCGGCTACTCATCTGAATTCGTAAGGAACAACTACAAAATTCAATCATTGACTTTGAGACATTCGTTTATTTGAAGAAATGGAATGTTCAGGTATTTGAACTAATTTCTTTTCAAGAGTGATTTGAAGTTGCTGCAGTTTATTATCTGCAAAGAAGTCAGTCCCACTGAGATATTTGCAGACTTATTTGTGGCAAAGGGTGACGTGACATCAATGATCTGAATCAGCTGATTAAGGTACATCTTCGCTCAGCCATCTTCAACCAAATTATTACCGACCAAAGGAGTACTTAAGGAAAACGTCAGTTGCAACCAGTGTGGATGTCCGAGGAAAGACTCACAAATCTGCACAAAGGTTTTATCAGTGTTCACTTCAGGTCTGGGTACCTAACAATTTGGCATGGTTAAAATACAAAAACAAAACACAGTCTCAACAGGAGCCACACCATACAATCCTTAGAATCATGTATGGCAGTCATCCCAATCTGGTGATATCATGTAATGACATACATATTTCGTACTAAATCAAGAACAGCATCAGTTTTGTCCATTGACATGGTTTATATATATATAGTCAATCACTAAACAAACTACAGGGAACGATGCAACCACTTCCAAACTTGGACATGTATCTGTTCCTACCACCACTCTTGCACATCCCTTTTATACACTACCCCTAACTATGGTAGTACATTATGGGCCATAACTAAAGGACCTGGTAAAGATTAGAATGATGCAGCTGGAGGTCGCTGCCTGTCCCGGTCCTGTTTTTTGCTCATCTAATTTTAGTATGAAAAGAATCAGTGTTGGACTTATCACCTCTCAATCGATGTGTGGATTTGAAGAAGTTCAGAATGGTCAACTTGTCAGCATTGGTTCTGAAAGATGTTTACTTGCACAGACCGATCCACCCACAGAGCTATTTGAAATATGTGGTGAAGGAAACTGTATTGTATACTAACGTTCAACCTCTGCTCAGGCACCACTGGGCATCTTTGTGTACCTTTACATAGACGAATGTTTTTTGACTCCCGTGTGCGAAGTACAAAAAGGGAGTCTTTGCAGTTAGTGTGTCTGTCTGTCTGTCTGTCTGTCTGTCTGTCTGTCTGTCTGTCTGTCTGACTGTCTGTGTGTGTGTGTCTGTTCCATCGATATCTCAAGAACCAATGTTCGGATTTCAATGAAACTTGGTATATAGCTTGTCTGGGGCAATGCGCAGATTTGATTAGTTTTTGGTTGACATCCATGCATATTAATGAGCTCATCTGCATAATAATGTGTGAATTTTAAGCTATTTCAGTTATATCTCAAGAAGCATTAAAACGATTTTTATGTAACTTAGTAAGAATGTTACTAATGATTGGCTGCTGCAATTCATTGTTGTATTTTACATTTTAATTAAAATTTAGCATTTTTTATGTATTTTTTTAATATTTTTTTAAAGTTTTTTATGCCCAATTGCATGAATACAACTAATAGGCATCGGTGAGTGGTCTAATTTGCATAATGATGCGCATGCGTATTCTATTTTTTATGACCAGCAATTTATCATGGTGTCAGCCATTGTGTTATTTCCAGTGTGTTGTACAAAAACGAAGCAAGCGCTCGGGAAATGAAATGTATCAGTTTACATTATGAAAAGGTCTAAGAAATTACATGTATGATTTTTTATTATCGTATAAGTAAATAAATAAATAAGTAATTGAACAAATGTATAACCTCAATGACTGTGAAACGAATTACTGTGCAAGCTAGTTTACATTCACGTGTGGTTTACAATTACATTCAAGCCACGGAACATTGAACCCTGTGTGAGCCCAGTCAAGAAAATAATGAATGTGAGATTCATCATCGCCAAATCCATGGCAGTGTTGAAGATATGAAAATGGTTGGTAGGTTCGATTTAACTGCGGGGTTGTCATGAAAATGACTTAGGTTAAATATACAAGCCAACATTTCAATCACTTTTTCTAACTTTGCATGCTGTTTTCTAACATTTTACGGTCAGCTCATGTGAACATCTGCTAATATATGCTGCTTTTAACTGGCATTTATTAAATTTATCGACTTTTAAACTGCGTGATTTTATATGCCAACAACTTAGGTCATATATACAAATACATCTACCAAACTTGCAATCACTTTCCACAACTTTGCAATCATTTTGCACAACTTAACACGGTGTGCTAACAGCTTAAATCTCAGTACGTGCCGACGGCGTCAATAATCTGTTCTTGAAAATTATTAGGAATTTGAACACATTCCATTAATTTTAAAAAATAACAAAAATCCTACGATTCTCCACAATAAATGATTGACATCACAGTAAAAACGAATTCAGGATCGTTGCTTCATATCTTTTCCATGTGTGTGATGAAGAATAAAGAAAAACATTCAGCACATTGTTTACTTAGGGAGTCTCCCATGCAAGTACTAACCACGCCCGATTGTGCTTTTCTTTATACATTGATCGACCGACTAACCACACAGCTACATGTGTTACTTGAATTTGATTCTAATTGGCGTCTATTTCATGTTTTGGAATGTTTTAACGTTTGTATCGCTTGTACAACTACCGTCTACAATTGACCTATGATCTCTACATGCTCCGAGTACTACTACGCTAACTTAACGCCAATTTACGAAATATTTATTCACATATTCGAACTTTTAACTATGAGACATGTTAATATAATATAACAGGTAACAATCCCAAATGAATCTACCAATATTGCAATATTTATTCCGATTTTCGAACTTTTAATAATGAGACATGTTAATATAATATCACAGGTAACAATCCCATAAGAATCTACCAACTTTGCACTCGCTTTTCACAACATTGTAAGCAGTTTGTTGCCGATTTTTCGGTTCTCTGGTGCAATAATTTGCTAATATATGAGGCATTTTCGCGACGTTTACTTAATGTTTTCGACATTTAACTGCGGGCTTGTCATAACAATGACTTAGGTTAAATATACAAGCAACTTCGCCAACATTTAAATCGTTTTTTCCAACATTGCACGCTGTTTTCTAACATTTTACGGTCAGCTCATGTGAACATATGCTAATATAGGCTGCTTTCAACTGGATTTTATTAACTTTATCGATTTTTAAACTATGTGGTTCTATATGCCAACAACTTAGGTCATATATACAAATACATCTACCAACCTTGCAATCACTTTACACAACTTTGCACGGTGTGTTAACTGCTTAAATCCCAGTACGTGCTGACGGCATCAACAATTTGTTCTTGAAAATTATTAGGAATTTGAAAACATTCCAGTAATTTAAAAAATTACAGACATTATACGATTCTCTGCGATCAATTATTGACATCACAGTAAAAACGAACGCAGGAATGTTGTCTCATATCTTTTCCATGTGTGTGATGAAGCAACAAAAAGATTCAATACATTGTTTACTCAGGGAGTCTCCTATGCAAGTACTAACCACGCCCGATTGTGCTTTACTTTAGACATTGATCGACATTCTAACTACATAGCTGCATGCCGTACGCGTATTCGAATTTGATTCTAATTGGCGTCTATTTCATGTTTTGGAATGTTTTAACGTTTGTATCGCTTGCGCAAGTACCTTTTAGAATTGCCCTATGACCTCTACATGCTTCGAGTAACACTCCGCTAATCTAACGCCAATTTATGAAATATTCATTCACATTTTCGAACTTTTCACTATCAGACATGTTAATATAATATCACAGGTAACAATCCCAAATGAATCTACCAGCTTTGAAATCGCTTTTCACAATTTTGTAAGCAGTTTGTCGTCGATTTTTTGGTTTGCTGTTGCGATGATTTGCTAAAATATGAGGCATTTTCGAGACGTTTACTTAATGTTTTCGACATTTAACTGCGGGCTTGTCATAACAATGACTTTGATTAAATATACAAGCAACTCTGCCAACATTTTAATCGCTTTTTCCAACATTGCACGCTGTTTTCTAACATTTTACGGTCAGCTTATGTGAACATCTGCTAATATAGGCTGCTTTCAACTGGCTTTTATTAAATTTATCGACTTTTAAACTGCGCGGTTCTATATGCCAACAACTTAGGTCACATATACATATACATCTACCAACCATGCAATCACTTTGCACAACTTTGCACGGTGTGTTAACATCTTAAATCTCAGTACGTGCTGACGGCATCAACAATTTGTTATTGAAAATTATTAGGAATTTGAAAACATTCCAGTAATTTAAAAAATTACAGACATTATACGATTCTCTGCGATCAATTATTGACATCACAGTAAAAACGAACGCAGGAATGTTGTCTCATATCTTTTCCATGTGTGTGATGAAGCAACAAAAAGATTCAATACATTGTTTACTCAGGGAGTCTCCTATGCAAGTACTAACCACGCCCGATTGTGCTTTACTTTAGACATTGATCGACATTCTAACTACATAGCTGCATGCCGTACGCGTATTCGAATTTGATTCTAATTGGCGTCTATTTCATGTTTTGGAATGTTTTAACGTTTGTATCGCTTGCGCAAGTACCTTTTAGAATTGTCCTATGACCTCTACATGCTTCGAGTAACACTCCGCTAACCTAACGCCAATTTATGAAATATTCATTCACATTTTCGAACTTTTCACTATCAGACATGTTAATATAATATCACAGGTAACAATCCCAAATGAATCTACCAGCTTTGAAATCGCTTTTCACAATTTTGTAAGCAGTTTGTCGTCGATTTTTTGGTTTGCTGCTGCGATGATTTGCTAAAATATGAGGCATTTTCGAGACGTTTACTTAATGTTTTCGACATTTAACTGCGGGCTTGTCATAACAATGACTTTGATTAAATATACAAGCAACTCTGCCAACATTTTAATCGCTTTTTCCAACATTGCACGCTGTTTTCTAACATTTTACGGTCAGCTTATGTGAACATCTGCTAATATAGGCTGCTTTCAACTGGCTTTTATTAAATTTATCGACTTTTAAACTGCGCGGTTCTATATGCCAACAACTTAGGTCACATATACATATACATCTACCAACCATGCAATCACTTTGCACAACTTTGCACGGTGTGTTAACATCTTAAATCTCAGTACGTGCTGACGGCATCAACAATTTGTTATTGAAAATTATTAGGAATTTGAAAACATTCCATTAATTTAAAAAAATAAAAAGTTTCTACGATTCTCTACGATAAATGATTGGCATCTCAGTAAAAAATGAACGCAGGAACGTTGCCTCATATCTTTTCCATGTTTGTGATGAAGAAAAAAAAAGAACTGAGGGGTTGTCATGACAATGACTTAGGTTAAATATATAAGCAACTCCGCAAAAATTTCAATCGTTTTTTCCAAATTTGCACGCAGCTTTCTAACATTTTACGGTCAGCTCATGTGAACATCTGCTAATATAGGCTGCTTTCAACTGGCATTTTTTAAATTTATCGACTTTTAAACTGCGTGATTCTATATGCCAACAACTTAGGTCATATACACAAATACATCTACCAACCTTGCAATCACTTTGCACAACTTTGCAATCATTTTGCACAACTTTGCACGGTGTGCTAACAGCTTAAATCTCCGACTGATCTGCACTGGCTCGGAAGATGAATTCTGATTAGCTAAAAAAACAAAAAAACTTGTGGCGTTGAATGCACCTTCATTGTCAATATTGTTATGCAAATTCAAACTAGCTAATCATTTACAACCTTCAGAGCCAGTGCAGATTAGCCCTAAATCTCAGTATGTGCCGACGGCATCAATAATCTGTTCTTGAAAATTATTAGGAATTTGAACACATTCCATTAATTTTAAAAATAACAAAAATCCTACGATTCTCCACAATAAATTATTGACATCACAGTAAAAACGAATTCAGGATCGTTGCCTCATATCTTTTTCATGTGTGTGATGAAGAATAAAGAAAAAAATTCAGCACATTGTTTACTCAGGGAGTCTCCCATGCAAGTACTAACCACGCCCGATTGTGCTTTTCTTTATACATTGATCGACATTCTAACTACATAGCTACATGTGTTACTTAAATTTGATTCTAATTGGCGTCCATTTCATGTTTTGGAATGTTTTAACGTTTGTATCGCTTGTACAACTACCGTCTACATTTGACCTATGATCTCTACATGCTCCGAGTACTACTACGCTAACTTAACGCCAATTTACGAAATATTTATTCACATATTCGAACTTTTAACTATGAGACATGTTAATATAATATAACAGGTAACAATCCCAAATGAATCTACCAACTTTGCAATATTTTTTCCGATTTTCGAACTTTTAATTATGAGACATGTTAATATAATATCACAGGTAACAATCCCGTAAGAATCTACCAACTTTGCACTCGCTTTTCACAACATTGTAAGCAGTTTGTTGCCGATTTTTCGGTTCTCTGGTGCAATAATTTGCTAATATATGAGGCATTTTCGCGACGTTTACTTAATGTTGTCGACATTTAACTGCGGGCATGTCATAACAATAACTTAGGTTAAATATACAAGCAACTCTGCCAACATTTCAATCGCTTTTTCTAACTTTGCACGCTGTTTTCTAACATTTTACGGTCAGCTCATGTGAACATGTGCTAATATAGGCTGCTTTCAACTGGATTTTATTAACTTTATCGATTTTTAAACTGTGTGGTTCTATATGCCAACAACTTAGGTCATATATACAAATACATCTACCAACCTTGCAATCACTTTACACAACTTTGCACGGTGTGTTAGCAGCTTAAATCCCAGTACGTGCCGACGGCATCAACAATTTGTTCTT
This sequence comes from Saccoglossus kowalevskii, assembly GCF_978046115.1. NCBI lineage: Eukaryota > Metazoa > Hemichordata > Enteropneusta > Harrimaniidae > Saccoglossus > Saccoglossus kowalevskii. The sequence continues at coordinate 7,959,129 of NC_140650.1, read as the reverse complement.
GAAAATTGTTAGGAATTTGAAAACATTCCAGTAATTTAGAAAATTACAGACATTCTACGATTCTCTGCGATCAATTATTGACATCACAGTAAAAACGAACGCAGGAATGTTGTCTCATATCTTTTCCATGTGTGTGATGAAGCAAAAAAAAGATTCAGTACATTGTTTACTCAGGGAGTCTCCCATGCAAGTACTAACCACGCCCGATTGTGCTTTACTTTAGACATTGATCGTCATTCTAACTACATAGCTGCATGCCGTATTCGAATTTGATTCTAATTGGCGTCTATTTCACTTTTTGGAATGTTTTAACGTTTGTATCGCTTGCACAAGTACCTTCTAGAATTGTCCTATGACCTCTACATGCTTCGAGTAACACTCCGCTAACTTAACGCCAATTTATGAAATATTCATTCACATTTTCGATCTTTTAACTATGAGACATGTTAATATAATATCACAGATAACAATCCCAAAAGAATCTAACAACTTTGCAATCACTTTTCACAACTTTGTAAACAGTTTGTCGTCAATTGTTTGGTTTGCTGCTGCGATAATTTGCTAAAATATGAGGCATTTTCAAGACGTTTACTTAATGTTTTCGACATTTAACTGCGGGGTTGTCATGACAATCACTTAGGTTAAATATATAAGCAACTCCGCAAACATTTCAATCGTTTTTTCCAACTTTGCACGCAGCTTTCTAACATTTTACGGTCAGCTCATTTGAACATCTACTAATATAGACTGCTTTTAGTTTACTTTTATTAAATTTATCGGCTTTTAAACTGCGTCGTTCTATATGCCAACAACTTACTTTATATATACAAATACATCTATCAACCCTGCAATCACTTTGCACAACTTTGCAATCACTTTGCACAACTTTGAACGATGTGTTAACAGCTTAAATCTCAGTACGTGACGACGGCATCAACAATTTGTTCTTGAAAATTATTAGGAATTCGAAAACATTCCATTAATTTTAAAAATTACAAAGTTTCTACGATTCTCTTCGATAAATGATTGACATCACAGTAAAAACGAAAGCAGGAACGTTGCCTTATATCTTTTCCATGTGTGTGATGAAACAAAAAAAAAATCAATACATTGTTTACTCAGGGAGTCTCTCATGTAAGTACTAACCACGCCCGATTGTGCTTTACTTTATACATTGATCGACCACCTAACCACACAGCTACATGTGTTTTTATGAATTTGATCCTAATTGGCGTCTATTTCATGTTTTGGAATGTTTTAACGTTTGTATCGCTTGCAAAAGTACCTTCAAGAATTGACCTATGACATCCACATGCTTCGAGTAACACTTCGCTAACTTAACGCCAATTTACGAAATATTTATTCACATTTTCATTTCCGCGAGGTACAGAGAAAGTGTGTTATTCCCATTCATGACAAGAGTGCAACTCTAGACTTAGAATATACAGAAGATAATCAAATCAGTATCATCCGCATACAATGAGCGTTATCAAGTGTCAGTGAGAAAATAGCCGCGATACCCATACCCGTTCCAAAAAAATCACTTGTCGATCATTCTCTAAATATGACGTATTTCACTTTTTAACAGTTATATAAATTATATGTTCTGGTATAAATTTTGCGAACGGGTCAAGGATATTGTAATTACAGATTGGTATATAGACGTTTGTTCTGGACAAATAACGCAGTGTTATCGGCAATACAAAACCAAATTTGGGATTGAAAACTATGTGTCATTGCCACAATTAAAATTGCGCAAAGTAATAGTAAGATTAAGATGTACATGCCATCCCTTAGAAATAGAAAGAGGCAGACATAATAATATCCCTAGTAAGGGCCGTATTTGTCATTTGTGCCTGCAAGAAATTGATGATGAATATCATTTTTTATTAAAATGCACTGCATGGGACACAATCAGGAAAAATATCTCTCAAATGAGACACAACCCCCGAATTTGAATACTCTAGTACAATTATTAAGCTCCTCTAATAGCCAAAACATTAACTCGTTAGCTCTATTCATTTATAAGTGTTTTTTTAACCAAAGATCAAATAACCTAATAAGTTTGTATGCGTATAAATATTAATTTCCCAATCACATTATTATATAGTGCTTATATTATCTATTGACACCCTCTTCATCTATATTTTCATACATATTTTGTAATATAAATTTATTTCTTGTCAATGATTAATTTGTATGGTTGTAAAGGGCCAGAGGCCATTATACAATTAATAAAATTAGTATTATTAGTATAAATTATAAATTTGTTTACTCTATCCACATTATAGTAATATCTCACGAAAACAGGTGTGTAACCGAATAATTCGCACGTAGCTGGGAGTTATTGGGTCATGTTGCAATATAAATGCTGTTATCATAACAAACATAATAATGCTAGAACAAAAATAATTGGATAATTTAAAATGACACAAAAAGGGAGAATGGTGAAATCGTAACTAAATTGCTGAATAATGACATAGACATGTGGAACGAATATAACATGTTCACATAATAACGTAAAACTCGATAAATAAAGTGAATTTGACACAATAATGACCCAATGTTAGAATGTAGTTGAAACCATCTAAAAAGACCAAAAATAATATAATAACGTTCAAATAATGGAATAATATATACAAAAATATACAAATATATAAATATACAAAAATGCGAAATAATTACGTAATAAGGATAGCACATTTTAGACGTGTCGTAATAATGCTTAGACACACGCAATAAAGTTCATATAATAAAAACAATGTGAACGTGGTCAAATAATAACCGTATAACGATGAAAGGATATAATAATTATTATCTGTCACTGTAACACCATAAGTTACAGCGTGCCGTAATTTTGCGGTATTTTACGGGGTATTTTCATCCTACCATATAGGGAAATGCGAATTCCAAATATGGAATAATTACGCGCTTAAGCGTTCTCTAGTAATAAAAACAAACGTGGCTGCCACCAAGGTATGACCGGACTCCACATAAAGGAGTTCGCTGATTCTTTTCTAAACTTTTCAGATTTCGGCATTCCCATGATGTATCCACACTTGGACCCGACAAAGCTTTAATGTATTTTTGAATAGGGGTGCTTGGTTTATATGTTCTCCTCCTCTGTGTTCAATGGGTACTCTGACTACCAAATTCTTGGAATATAATACTATTTTAAAATTTACTAAGATACTGCGATTCTTACTATCAGAAATATATTTTACAACCCGGTTCAAGTATTTTATATCAATTGCTTTATTCTACTGACAGTTTTACATATTAAACATATATTTTCCATGGTTACTACCGTTTATGTCTCCTTCCTCAACACCAAGCCACAATCCATCTTGTCCCTTAAAACCAATCTTCAACAAGTATTAAACAATCCATGTCTACTTCAGTGAAGTTTTTTCAACAATTTCTACTTCTTGTCTCCATATTCGTTCTAATAATCAGTAAATACGAGTTTGGAGGGAATATTGCATTTCTTAGTAAGTTCGTTGACCTTGCCTCGTTGAAATTCCACTTATTGACCTTTGACAGTACGCCCATACAACTGGTCAGTCGTTGTGAAACTCGCTCGCCATGATAGACACATCGGCAAAATATCGCGTGGAATTCGAAAGGGATATAGCTATACTGTATATGAATGATGGTGAAAATAGGTACAACTTAGACAGTCTTGCAAGTCTTCATAGTGCACTTGATCAGGTGGAAGGGTATGTAATTTGTCTTTGATTCATTTAAGTCATTGAACGGTTACCACATAACCCAAAGTTATGGTAGCTGGGTCTGGTTATTGTCTGTATGCTCCCGGTGAGTTGGCACACAATCCTGGGGACGAATAGATGTTTTTGTCATTCAAAGGAAGGTGGTCCCGCGCTTAAGATACCTTGTTTGTTTACACGGACTCGCCTGCCCTTTGACATTGAGATTGAAATTGACGCTACCGGGGTTATAAGAGGTTGCATTAGATCTTGCGTTAGTTTTAAAACCACTATGTGGACATATGATAAATTCGTGACTAGGCTATACTTAGTTATACTGGGCTATATCCGAAATAAGTAAAGGCTATGCAAATAAATCAATCACTGTGAAACCCGTAGAATAGTTTATTACATCAATACAGTATATCCACTGATTATACCGAATACCTAACCAGAAAATTATATAAATGGATACAAGCATAAAACACAATAAAGCGTTAAAGACTGCCGCTAAAATAGTTGCGCGTCCTATTTATAGTCTCGGTAGAATACTGAACCCTAGACGGGAAGGTCAAAAGTTAATATTGTACACAAACTACGTAATAAAATGGTGTTTTCTATCACGTTCGCACTTACTACACCAACATGTGTATTTATAGACGTGGTTTGAGAGCAAAATATATATATGAAATATGTAAAAGTACTCAAACACAGCATTTAAGATATAATAAAATGCTTAACACGAGACGCTAACCGCTAACAATAAAAGACGCCTTACATTAGCTGTGACATCTACGGGACAAACCGGAAACATCTACGGGACAAACCGGAAACATCTACGGGACAAACCGGAAACATCTACGGGACAAACCGGAAACACGCGGGATGCTCAGTCTGCTTTCCAAAATGTATTAATGTTCGCGGCAGATAACATTGCAAGATAAGTGGATGCTTAGTAAATGTTGAGAAGATCAGTTATACATATTGGTGTTATTTTGTAGAACATTTATGCCATCCAAACATACATGCATACATATAGTAGACTTCTGCCCCCATGCCAAAGGTCGTTGGCAAACTGATTCAAATCTATGTATTCTACGGCGTGTATTTTTTTTTATATATATTTAATTTAATTTTCACCACTATACTTACCAAATACGGAACTAAATTTCAGTATTTATAAAAATAAGTTATAAAACGGAAGACGAGTAATGTTCCGCGCCTAGCCTGGCATTGCTGTATTAATAAGCTATACGTAATCATTTCAGCAATTTATTTCTATATTTATTTTCTTTATTTGAGACAATTGGTCTAAAACTACGAACAATAGAACAATGAATGTAATACGCAGTTGGTTACGTGTCATCTCAATTACGTAGAATGTTTTCTATGTATTCAGTTATTTTGCATTGCCCTACTTGTAAATGGTTAAAACACTTACGACACAAGAAATGTGGCTAGCTTGTAAATAAAAACATGTTAAAATCGCGTAAAGGACTTTATATCTAGAATAGTCCGAATAAGAGGTCTTTATTTGACTTAACCATCCTTTCAACAATTTGAAATGGGAATGGGAATGGGGAAACATGTTCGAGAACGTTTATTACGCAATGCGTGAATAAGTTCACGTGTGCGTTGATCTTATTTTAATGACAATTTAAGTCATTGTTTTCATCTAATTTGCATACGGAAATTGTGGGAAAATTTGCATAATGCTCAACTCATAAATATTCATGATCTAACTGTTTCCTTTTTGATGCCACGTGATCTATGAAAAACGACATACTCTAAAATGACTAATTTTCACTGGGTTTAAATTTCGATGATTTACCATTTCAGGCATATTCAGTAGGATTTATACTACACAATGTGTTCTATGCTTAATTTTACATATTCACTTTTTAATTTAGCGCATTTGCAAGCCAGCAAAATAAGCAAAATTAAAACCCAGTGAATAATTAACCCTTTTACAATAGAAAGAAAGTTTTGACTGGGGGGTCAGTTTCGGAAACAGGACATTTAGTGTGTGTACAACATCTCTTATAACAGGAATACCATATACGACTAGACAATTGAAGACGTTTACTATACTCCTATTACAGATATGCTATCCTACACACAGAGACCCCCCCCCCTAAGTAATACCATATAACCATGTATTCGTAACAACTTTACTTGCATATACAGAAATTCTGAAGTTAAAGCGCTCATCAGTGTTGGTGTTGGCAAGTTTTATAGCAATGGTCTGGATCTTGATTGGTTGATGGAACAAGATGTTTCCAAGATCGAAATTTTTCACAAACAAATTCACAGACTTTTCCTTCGTTTTTTGGTGTTTCCTGTTCCAACGATAGCAGCTATCAATGGTGGGTTTTATTCTGTGCAATTCTACAACAATATTCATAGTAATTCTCATGAGTTTAAAGGTATACGCGGTATACATGTAGTTAACATACAATTGAGGCATTCGTTTTAGTTTTAATTCACAGTAAAGGTACAATGCTTCACGTGAATTCCTAGCAAAGCCTCATAATGTTACTATTATATTAATTGACAACTTCCACTCGGACAGTCAATTGCGGTGTTACTAATTTTCTAATTCGGAAGATTGGCTCACAAATTCATAAGAAAAATCGGGATTTCCAACTTTAAAAACCAGTGCAACTTCAAATAGAAGTGACAAGAAAAGAATATATAAAATATTTTTAATATTATTAAAAGGAGATTATTCATTGCGTATATTATAGTATAAATGATAAGCTTCCTGACAACTTGTATGAAATTTCGTATTCATTGTGAAACACACTCGTCAAAATGCGGACATCGACAGTTTAACTCCCATAACTAATTCATAGTCAAATCAAATATGCCCTCAGAAATGTCCAACGATCCGGTTTTCACTTTATAACATGTCTTGAAATTTCGTCAGCATCCTCCACTTTCTTATTCCTAAACAACTTCGGTAACAGATTGCAGTCTTCCTTCAGTGAGAATTGACAATTTTACTGTTCTATGCTTACAGGTCACTGTTTTGCGGCAGGTGGATTCGTGGCACTGTGCCATGATTTTCGTATCATGCAAAACAACAAAGGATGGTTTTCCTTGCCGGAAGTACACATCCATCGACCATTTGAATACCCAATGGTTAAAATTCTAAGGTAAGTTTTCTTTAAATTTCAAAACATAATATATACACATGAGTTATATGCCGAAATATTAATATATGTACAGTTGGTGATCTCAGCTGGTATCCCATAATGCATATCATGCTCATACGAGATTAGTTTGATTACAACCATCGTTTACTTTTGTTTCCATGGTGTCAGACTGTTCCTCTTTTTCCACGAAACACTTATTTGATATAGCACACTTGTCCTCATCAAGATCGATTGAGTTGTGTGAATCGTCTAGCTCATTAAACTTGGTAGATTTTCTGACAAGCGACAAGCAGAATTCAAAAATGTAAAAATGTTCTCACCGCTGTTCTATTTGTGATAGCATTTTTATAGATTAACTCGATATAGCAATGGATTATACAAATTGTTTATTTTATTAATATTTACTTTTGAATCCACGAGTCATATCAAATCTGCATGACTGTTACAACATGTTAATTGAAAGAACGGTATTTGTGTTTGTGTTCAGGGACATTGTTCAAACTTCTTTTTTGCAGTCATCGTATTCCTCCCGGTAAACACATGAGAGATGTGGGATTGCTCGGTAAACGGTACACCGCGGCTGAGCTAATGCCGACTGGATTATTAGATGGGGTTGCCGAAGGAAAACAATTGCTGGATCTAGCGAGGACAATGGCTGCCGATCTTGGTAAGTTTAAAAATTTAGCACATTGTGTCATTGGTCTGGTCAAATATGGGAGCATCTGTTGTGCATGCGCAAACCATGCAAACATACATTTGTACGTCAAAATCTAGACACTACTTTAGAGCGAAAGTATATGCTTTAAGCAGTTTACATTTAAGATTTTGCATCCAATGTGATTGTGTATTCTTTATGTTTTCTGTGAATAAGCAACTCAAATGTTTTAATTATCATTGATTTTATGCTGTAGTGAAGATCGGACTTAACAGACAGACATACCAAGCCATGAAGCTCTCTATGTACGAAGACCTCGTGGAAGCATTACAGTATGTTACATTACAAGATCCTGATTTGTTAAAACACCGAGGCAAAGAGAAAGCAAGGTTATGAAAGCAACTTAAAAGTACAGAAAAACAGGAAAGTTTCTTAAACTGTTGATAGACTTTCTGTGAAAATGTTTTCACGTATTTAAAAGGACATCTCAATCTCACAACAAATTTGCTTTCTGGATTAAAATTACAATTGATAACAAAAGATAAATTAACATTGTAAACAACATAAACAATAGTGTCCCACGATTCCTTGGTACAATCCCTGAGTTTTGCAGGTTCCCCTTTAAAATGACATTTTTGATATTTGGATCTCTGCACATATATCTGCCAAAAATATATATTAAACACGATATATATAATATCTATTTTGCATTATTTTATTATTGTTGTGAAAGAAATCTTTCTTGAAGAATGGTTGTTAGCCATATTAGTACGGTTTTAGAATTACTAGTATAATAACGGGAAAGATGTATTATTTCAATGCGTAAAATTGGGTCATTTTGTCATGGTGATGGCGTAGAACTAGTTCAGTTGTAAAATAAAAATAAACGAAAGTAGACATAGGATATTTAGTTTAGTAAATTATGTAACACATAACGACGAAACTTAGGATAAACACGTTCTATACTCACTGCGCTGTGACGACCCCACACCTCACAATCATATAATAGGATGGTTAAGATTTTGATATCAAATAGCATTATCATATATCTCATAAACTAGCTAAACCTCCTTTCATAGAATATAAAATTTGTTTGCTTGTTCCGAAATTACATTCTGCGCCTTGAACCACACACAGACTGGTGGTAAAAACAACACCTAATATTCATATATCTATAACACTGGCTTGATACGTGTTCCTGTTAGCATTCAGGAATCGCAGTTATTAAGTGGACCACCCTATCTAAAAAACATATTTTCACTTATGGCAAGTTTTATGTGTAATTTTTATTTCATATATCATATAATCTATTCAACGAGAGCGGTGCAGATCAACTTGTTAGACGCTAAATATCGCTAAGTCGTATGCAAATAAACGGTGATAAGTTGTGGTAACTCAATTCAGTTTCATTTTTAAAGCAATTCCAATGTTGTAATCTGGATTGCACAGCCACAAATATACAAAAATACAATGATGAGCACATACACTTTGTCATGAATGTCCCTGTTAAAGGTAACTGTGTCGATGCCGGTCATTAACCTGTGTAACACGTAGGAAATTGTCAAGATATCGCTGTAATTACTTTTCGAACAAGTGTTTGCCTTTTATGAATGTCATGTGGTTGGGATGAAGCATTGTAAACTGCAGGCAACGCTCTTGCCTCGGAACTATACTTACTGACCAAACAACACTGCTCGAAGTGACTTGTAGTAAACAACGCCCCCCCCCCCACACACACACATCACTTTACTTTCTAGATAACATACATTTTTGCCTTGCTAACCAATGCATACAATTATTTAATTTCAATACACGAATAACCATGCAAAACACACGTAGTTATGGAGATGGATAAACAGTATGATACATGCTGATTATAATCGATTTTTCTAACCCAATAAAACAGTAGTGTTTTCAACATAAAATTTCTCTTAGACTAGAACAATAATAATGACCCATTGTCATATTACCAGCATCGCTAAACTAACAATACCACATCATTATATCACCATTAAAACAATAATATAAAACTACCATAATAATAATAACAACAAACATATTGTTATGCAGAAGTCCAACCGTTATAACATTAAAATAACAGTTATATAATATTTGGAATGCCGCCATGATAAGTCACTCAACCCTAATAATGAGGTAAAAATTGCTTTTCAGGCAGCTAGTTTAGGAATTTCAGAAGAGACCGGAATTTCCGTCAGCTGACTCCTTCTGTTTTCTGCGATTCGCTATTGAAAAATATACTCCCGAACATTTTCTATACGATTCGTCAGCGCTTCGAAATTAGATGTGGTGCATTGGTCACATTTCAATGAGTAAATTTGGGTCTCAGTAGATCGTCCAAATCGCGCGGTTTCGTGACCTCGATATGAACAATACTCCCCCACGAGCCCGTGCGGGATTCTATCGCAAAGTCGCGTATTTTACCACGGTAAAATGCATAGATCTTATTCTTAGGCTTTTGGTGGCATTTCCACAGTTCTCATAATCTACAGTTGGTCGGACTACTTATATAGACTATCAATTGATCCAGTTACCATGCGTATTTGACGCAGACACCGCAATGTTCACATTATACTGACAGCATATCTATTGCAACGTACATACGAATATAACTGCGCGTACGTATTTCATCTGTGTTTCTGAGTGAATATGGGGAAACAAATCGGTAGTTTGAATTATCTGATTAGTTGGATATTTAACCCTTATGTATCAGAATGTGAAATGGTAACTCAATCTGTAACTCGGAAATTTTTGTCCGTGATGCAGCTATAACGAGCAATTTGGCTGGACAATGCATTGTGGAAAATATCTCTAGTATTACCATAGAGGGCGCACTCAGCATCTGCCGGGGTGTAGTATCGAGGCAGCGGATTTGGTTCAGTGGTAAGAGTCAGAATCCGATCCTAGTGAAGAAATTATGGATTTGAAAATCCGGAAAGTCTACATTTACACAGCACTGTTTACATTATTTATGAACTGAAATGGACTAAAAGCTAGTGCCTGACATCGGATTCCAGATAACAATGACCAGCGTGGTTGTTGCATCCACCGTTGTGTGAGCTTACCAGTTTGTTACTTAGCAACATGGTATGTGTTACATATTTGTTGTTACGTCATCTCAACAAATACGTATAAAGGTCAAACACAGAATTCATGGCACGACATTTCACTTGACAAATTAAGTTAGGCTCGAAATCTTGACTATTTAGTGTATATGAAGTCCAGCAAAGGAGTTTGATTGTTCGAGAAGCCTCAGCTGTGTTTAAAGCAAGGGTCCTAAAAAGTTGTTAACATGTTTATGCTTCAATATACTTTAATAATGGGGGTTTTAATCGACATTTCCACCTCATTATTATGTTTGGGTGAATGCATTGTTAAGTTGCCAGGACAACTCTCACGGTGATAATGCATTGTTGTATTGTCATTTTTGTTGTCGTCAATCATCATCTGTAAATCCCAGGTGCGTTGAGAAGAATTATCAATGATCCAACAACATTCACGAGAAAAAATATTATGAGGCAAATTCTGTCCACAACAGTAGCCAGCTGCTTCCATTCGTCTTCTAACTGTAAATGAAATTATATAAATCTATATGAATTTCATTAATTTCAAAATACACGTACATTATTCTTAATGATATGTCTCAAATATGTCCCACTGCATTCGGTAGTTTCGACAACTTGTGTGTGCGTGACAGTGGCAATGAATCTGTTTGCGCCCTCAATGTTTTGCTCAAAATATATGTTAAACGTTTGTTTAGTTTAACACTCTTAAGAAAGAATGACATGTCGTGTCGATTGATTGATTGATTGATTGACTGATTGATTGATTACCTCTTCTTCTATATATTTCCTGTGCATCCGTTTAGAGACGTATTCGATAAAAGCCACGACCTTTTTTTGAAACGAGTTGAAACTACTCTCATCTTCACCGTATTTGAATACCGTGCTACCAAGCATCGCCTTCGGAACTGTCAGTCCGCAATTTTCATTTTGTTTTTTCTCAGCCTGAGTAAAGGTAGTTTCATGGCCGTTGTCCAATGAAACTATTTCCAGTTTCTCGTCGATCGACGGATCAACGGAGTTTTTTCGCGGAACCATTGGCACCCTGTCACCCAGTCCTATGTACTTTGGTAGGAAACAAAGGAAATATGTGCGAATCCAGCGTGGCATGTTGTAAAACTTACATGAACGGTGGTTGAAATGCAATACAATTACTGACATAAATATTGAGAATGCGTTCGTTGTCATGATAAATAACAGATAGTTTCCGATCAATGGAGAAGAGTCTGCGCTTGGCGGCATTATATCGGCCACTAGAAGGCTAAACACTGAAAGTGCAATAAGAACGGATATGCTGAGTGTCATCTTCTCTCCGCTGTCGGGTGGCAGGTAGAACACGGCGAGGGTAAGCACTGACATTGCGATGCACGGAAACAGGATATTTAAAATATAATATCGAGGACGTCTTCGTAGGACAAGTGTGTACTCCACTGTGCTATACGCCTCATCTGGACAACATTCGTCGACATCCGCTATCAACACCACACTGGAATTGAAAAATACCCACTCCACATTTTCGATGTAGTTTTCTTTGGGTACATAGTCATTAATTGGTTTCATTATTACTTCAAATGCCGTGAATTCCCAAGGTCCGAATGACAATATACAAAACTGTTCGTCAAATGGAAAATATTTCACGTCAAGCGAGCACGGACTTTGAACTTTTCCTGGCGGAGTGACCCAGATCTGACCGTCCTCGTAAAGAGTAACATATTTCCATGTTGGAAGTAGATAATCACCATCGGCACTGCAAATGACACAAACATTAACATACTATTATAACTTTTCATGCATTAACATTATAACTCTTGTAGCGCCTCTATTGCAACAGAGAGATATCAATGATGTATCACAACATATTGCGATTTGCGTAATATCGCGGAGATATAAATGATGTACATGCAAAGTATTGTTATTTGCGTAGATATCAATGATTTACCCGAAACATATTGCGATTTACGTAATATCGCGGAGATATAAATGATGTACATGCAAAGTATTGTTATTTGCGTAGATATCAATGATTTACCCGAAACATATTGCCGTTTACGTAATATCGCAGAGATATCAAAGATGTACCTACAACATATTGCGATTTGCGTAATATCGTGAAGATATCAACGATGCGCCAGTAACCTATTGCGATTCACGTAAGGCCGTGGAGATATGAAAGATGTACCAGCAACATATTGCGATACACAAAATATCGCGGAGATATCAATGTCTACATACACGTTGGTGGAACCACTTCCAAATAAATGTATTGTATTGCAGATAGTGTATAATTGCGAACTACATACCTATTATCAAGTACAAGGTCTGGATACCAAACCCATTCAAATGGCACGATGACACTCTCAATACCCCCGTAATCTGACGAATTCCACTGTAAACGATAGTCTGCCCAATACTGAAACCGACATACAATTAGTTTAAGTATATTACTAAAGACATTGACAAAGAAAAGGGCAAAGAGCTCAATTTACTGGACTGAAAGTCTCCAGACCAATTCGAGTCACCAGTTACAGAATATTATTTGCTGACATATCGGATACACCAGTGGGCCTACTAGTGGGTAGTTCACAAGAAAACACGAAGTCAGTTAGTATAACAACGGTTACCAGAAGGACCATAGTATAACATTAAACTTTTCAGTAATGAAGCTTAGAAGATCGTACCTGATCCATCCATATGCCTGTAGTGATAATCTGGTTCTTCTCGTCCTGTGTTGTAAATAACATGATTTTAATATTCAAATTATTTAATTACGAAGGCCATAGGTATACATCATCAAATTATCTTTCCCAGCTAATTCCTTGACATGAAACCAGCTTAAATTTGCTTGTGTCATGCCGCGACCGTTGCTGAATATTTGCGTTCCAAGCCAAGCTTTCACATTGACAGAACAAAAATCAGCAATGGCCTCAGCATGATAAAAGCGAATTACAAGAAGTTGATGTACAAGCCGTACCTTTTAATAACCAGAAACATATTTTGTTGCTAAAGTTGCGTTTGGGTGTGCTCATTGATTTTGGCTAAGCTGGGTGTGTTTATTAATGCGTACCTTGTATACATTCATTATGTAGCGTGGTATAGGAAACGTTACTACAAGTCACGTGATTTATACACAGTATGACGTGCATGAGTTACAATGTATACTTACTACATCGAGTAATTGTGTAACTGCTAGACCAAAATTCATCACTACGGTTTCGTTTGGGTTCTCCACAGGACGGACATACTTTTTGTAATTTGTGAATAGGTGGTTCTGTAGCGACTCTTCATAAAACGAAGCAGTGACGCCTGGAATTGTACAACGGTAGAAAAAGCACACGAATTGGTTAGAAATGAGAAAACTATATGCGTTTATTGGATTGGAATGTAAAGTTAAGAAAAACATAAAGCTAGTTAAATTATTGATGTCCGCAAGTAATAACATATACATCGATGAATATCTGTTTAATTCGTTTAAAAGATTCCTCTAAATAGTAAATAGCGCCCTCACACAACAATATTTAGAATGAGTGGTTGGTCAAAAGTTTGATGAGTCAGGTGCATCTATTGGCTAAGCTTGTTGTACATAGATGCAAATGAGTATAGGAACCATTAATGCTGTAGGGTGTACTGGGAGGGGTGGAGGATTTCATGTTTGTAATGACTGGTTGTAATGCGGTATCTCGTTGTTTTCAAGATGCAGCCTGATATTTGTTGCTTTCTTGGTTGTTCAATTGTGGCTAAAATTTGTGTGGTGGGTGGAAGATGTGTTTATTGTTTGTGAAGTCATTGTTTAGACACCCTGCAGCTTGAAATGGTATGGTCCAAATCCAAATTCGATATGGTGGTGTTGAATATCTGTGCGATATGGCAGTGTCGTCTAAAAACCACGCATCAAAATGATTTATGTTTATTTATTTACTGTTATTTACTAGTAATTGAATATGATGTCGGGAATAAATGGTTTTCTGAACAAGCTTTATTAATTATTGCTGGCAATATTCCAGTATGAATTGGGAGCAAACTGTGACACCAAATCTAGTCGTTGTATTGTTATGCTTCTAAAATATTTTTTTTTTAAATAAAATAAATTAAATAGAAATATTATGTGTATTTTTGTATGTGGAAACATGGCTTGCCCACTAAAAAATATAAAGAAGTGTGGTCTGCAGTTCTTTTTTTTTAATTTTTTTTATTTGTGTGAAAAAACTGGAGTGTAAACAATAAAACACTCACAGTGCAAGGCTAGTTCACCAACATGTCTATTCTCTTGCTTGAGTGTGAAAGTACATGGTTTAGTGACTACCTCTTATATTTTTTAATTTTAGAATTTTTTTTTATTTGGGAAGGTTCTTCTATAAAAAATAGAACAGATATATATCTATCAAATCCAGTGTTGCTAGGTGTACTACATGGACGTTTTGATTTGAACTGATGATGACAAAGATTACATATTGAATTCCTTCATGTCTACGAAACATGTGTGCATCGCTACCTTTCTGTAACGCTGTATTGTATCAAATACAATATTTATCTACGTATCGCTTCATATGCTACTTTCCACCAAACAACAAAACAGTCTATCCAACAATAATATTAATTCCAAATATTGAAACTTATTACGTCACTCAGCATGGTACCATTAAGTAGTGACTGTCAACCATTGTACTAACAATACTTTGTTCCATTTATTTACTGTATCGATTTGACGCATGGTGTCATTGTCAATTGGGAACACAGAACTCGTTTAAGCTGCAAAGTGGATTTGTGTTTGAAATCGGTGATCTTATTCAGAAGGAATAAAAACTGTCAAACCAGACCCTGCGAAAACTTAGTTATTTTAACTCTTATTATTTTAACATTGCCTTGTCCCCATTGCTCTAAGAATGGTATTTATTTTCTGATATACTAGAAAACAGAAGAATTTTCGTCCAGCTAATTTACTACGAACATGGAGCTAAAATCTATTTTTCAGCTCCATGCTAGTTTCTTTGTCCTCGTTTAAAAGCACGCGGGCTGATTTACAGAACTACTTTGTTCTCTATTGGTCCAAGTGGAGAGTACAACTTTTCGAACAGCAACACTCTAGATTCGATCTTACAATTCCCAGATCGACGAACCGTGTGAATGTCCACTCTACAACACACAGTCCTCGATGTGGCTGCAGCATAAACACCAAAAACATGCGATATAACTTCGTTAGGGATAGACCATTAGAAACCCTAGGGGCGATGGCAGAAAAAATATGCGAACTATTTTTTTCCTTCACTTAGTGTTGTGCTATTTTTCAGTGATGAATTCGCTGTTTTTTTTCTGTGGGGTAATATTTTTCCCTGGGTATTATGCGTGCAGAATGTTTTCATGGTTTTGATTTTTGCATTTTTTTTTAATTCTGCCCTTACCCACAGAGTGTCTCATGGTCCACTCCCTTAGAGTGCCTCTACCCAGCCGCTATCGTTATTAACGGTCTGTGTTGGGGCCTCGATCGAATAACAGTGATCGGCTCTGTGCGCCTCGCACTCTTACCTGATCTCGGTCCCAAAACAGTCTGTTAATTACGTTAGCGACCGAGTAGAAGTATTCTAACTATTAATAAATATACATTAGGACATTTATTTACAGGTCTTGTCCTGGTAAAACGATATGAGATAGTCGTCATTCTGTCTAAAATTCACGTTTGTTTATTTTTATATGATTTCTACCTTGTCGTTGAGTACATGTAATCGTATGAGCAGCAATTAAATGCCTTTTTCTACAAAATAAATAAAAAATACTTGTAAACTGTGTGTCAAGTTTACACGATAGCTGGTGGTGTGGTCAAGTTTCCGTATATTTGGTACGTTTCCAGGGGAACTGGTGTACTTCATATGTAACGGATCCTTAACATGTGCGAGGTATTATGTATTGACCTATCCAATATCAAGAGTACCGTGTGTGCCTTGACCATATTTACTGGAACACATACCATTGGAGAATTATTGTTAAATCTTGTGTTATAACAACATGTGGGTTGTAGGCAAATAAACTGTGTGTTATCGGGTAATGACGCTAAATGTTCCGTGCTTGTACAATCGTAGCACGCTGAATGAACACCGTACGGAATGAAATGGACAGTGATCACTGTGGTACGGCAGGGCCAGGGCCAGCTAAACTATTAACATTAAAAATAAATAATGAAACCTACGTTTCATCATAAGTGTTTTTTCCTGGCACGGTCAACAATCATATCATTTGATTGAATAAAACGAGTTGTTTAATGGTTTGAAAATAAATTACGTTAATTGTGGAATAATGTTACATTGTGCAATCGCAATAAATGTCATGTTAAATAATTATCTTGATAACGCATACATGTAGCAAATAATGTTAAACCTATGGCTGTAAAATGGAACTAAAAGTTAGTTCCACGTCTGTACATATATATTGCCAGTAGTTATAGTAGTTTTAGTACTCCGATACAAATACACTTACAACAATTATAGTTGAACTCGACTTAAAATCGTTGAAAACACAGAAACACGTCGTGATAACAGTTAAACAAAGCATATACGCTTACGTATTTAAGGTATAGATGCATGTTCTTGGGCACTCGGAGTGATATTTTTTTTTTTGTATTTTTTTACTAAGCCATTCTTGACTAGAGACTGTTCAAATATTGCAGCTCAATCATTAGTGGAAAAAATGAGTTTTAAATACAGAAAACGGGCACAAACAATCCCCTTTTGGAATACATAGCAAGAATTATTACATTATACATAAATATTGAATAGACAAACAAATAATTATACGGAATCTCCATATTATGCACTGTGTATAATTGTTTAGAGACTGTGCTGACGTCATTCAAAACTTCTCAGCTTTCATTGTCGTGAAATAAAAAAAAATACTTCTTCTCGTTGTCATAAGAAGACAGATCGATAAATCAAAAGATTGGTTAACAAGTGTACGGAGTGCTCTTTCCTGTAGAGTAAGCTCCGACTTATTAATAGCGTGATGCACATACACTTCTGAACAATCAAAACATTTTAAATGTCATTAACCCTAAAAACAACGCTCTCAATCATGTACGAACATTTAATTTGAGTTTTGTTTATAGTAACGTATCCGTTACGCTAGATATATAGTATTGTTATCTGTAATTATGTTTGGTTCGTACCGATATTACAATTCCAGACACGATGGTTAGTCTGACTAGTATAAAAATCGTATTAGTACGTTAAATAACATATTTGTGTGTCTAAGCATGCCATTAAGTTTGACATTTGTTCCTTCCTCGTTCGTAACACATTCTTCTAGAAATCCATCACACAACGATTCAAAAGTTTTATTTGGAATACGTGGAAGTCTTGAAAACATTTAGTTTATTTGGAACAAATTCAAGCATAACACTTGAACAAAACTACAAATAACCGAATATACTAGTAGTAAGCTTACTTTTAGACTTTGAGGGGGGTCTTCTCCCGGCGGCTTGTGAAATGTACTTCAAACGGTACAACAACAAATGAAAACGTCAAAATGAAAAGGACGCAGACGCAGACGAATTAAACAAAATAAACAGCGTTCCTCTCATATAAGACATCATCAAACTGAGATCGTGTTGAAATGCGATGAGCGTGAAAGAAAATGTGAACCGCTACTGCGTGTTTTTGAAATAACATGAGTATGTATATTAACAAAATCTGGCTATTTTATTTATCGTGATATTATTGTATATATCCATGTATTCTCATGAGTGGACCTTGTTCATGTCTCAGAGAGAACAAATAAATAATACCCAAGTAGTCAGTGTAGTATGAATGTCTATAATTATATGCTGTATAATAACCGGAATAAAGTTTAATTTAAATGCTGATGTTTGTGAATAGGTGGTGTGTAAAGATTATCCCGGCGATTGACTTACATTTGTACTGCTTACCCAACTTTGCTAGTGTGCAGCCGATAACAATATATATTACTGCATATATATATGTATGTGCGCCCGGACGATCATTAACGATCATTAACGCGTAACACTGTCCAGGCATTGACTAATCAATCACATACTACAACATTAACGTTTAGAAAAGTCAAACCAAACTGGCGATCGCCAGAACAATTGCGTAGCAACGGTTCGTCAATTAGGAACAAGGTAGATGTTTGACCCAGGTATCGAATTTGCGAGAAAATAAAAGCGCGCACCATTGCTAAAACCACGTTTTCTACATGCGATATGTTATGTTCGTGTTTGTTTGGTTTTATCAGTACCCAAGTTTATAATTTCATTGTTTGTTTGTTTACTTTACGAAATATTATATTCTGTGCCATATTGTGTGTGTGTTGCTTCAGAAACCTTACTGTAGCTAGCAGTGCAGCAACTAATGCTTTATACAATTAGAATGTCAATGCACGACACAATATATGTTCGCGTGACAGTCACTTTTGTGTTTCTGTATAATCTATAATCATCAGGTTAATTTCGCAATTGTACATGTAGATTCGACGACGTGAAAGACCAGTATCCCATTACATTGCTTTGCACGTGATGTGTTCTGATCTCCACAAACGTTCTATTCAACCCCCACGTCGACTACCTCCGGTTTGTTTTTCTACAACATGTCGTCATTATGATTAATGTTTAGATTAGCGAAGATTATGTTTATCATATTGGCCGATGGATTGGTTACAAAACAAATCAAAATCGTGGCAAATACCAATCAACTAATCGATGTGAATAAATTAACAGTGAAATGGTCAGTGGCGGTAGTTATACCAGTTGTATATACAAGTACCAGTACCCATGCAATTTGACTTTGGCTCAGTTCTATTTCATGTACACGTTAACACAGATGTGTTCTGCAGGAACATTCACCCGACATGTAATGGATACAGTACGGATTGATCACCATTATTAGAAAAAACTTTAATCGAAAATAGTTACACGTTCAGTTCCATTGTAAAATACCCGTTTTCGTATGACTACATTGGAACGCTTAAAAATTCAGACAAACATAACACAGTTAGCGAGATGTTGATGAGAGGGAGAACATTGCTTAGGTATATTGACATCCTGGTCTGTAGTACCAAGAATAACAGAAACAAACAAACTCGTATATTGTAACGTAAGGGCAGATATTCCTTGTAAATCATCTATTGCACAGGAAGTTAACACGACTGTGTCACTGGTCGTTCAACTGCGATGATTCTCATATCTATATTGTTTATAAAGGTCGAGGGTTGATTTCATTTTTCTTAGTTATTTCGAAAGCATTTAATTCGGTCAATCACTCACTGTTAATTCATAAACTTAATTCATGAATGATGGTATAGATTGTAATTTATAGTATATGTATATTTGCAAGGGTCGTTTGGACGTCATTGGGGAAGGATACATCAGGTGGCTGCCAAAGGACCATTTTAGGACTAACACTACGATAAAGACTTTCCGTTTTCGACATTGTTAAATTCTTTCGTGTTTTTTTGGGGGGGCATGAAAACAATTGATTTTGACAGGAAAATCCAGGAATATATTAAGAATAATTCATGTATGTAATTCATGTAAATATAATTTTGATAATTACTGATTACACAAGTATGTTTCAGGGAAAAAAAGATATTTTGTATATACATGTACTTTATATTTTTACATTTTATTTGTCTTGAGTTATGACTGAAACAAGCTCAATCAAATTACAAAAATATATACGTAACAATTCATGTATATACAAGACCTTTTTAGGAATATGATTGATTTCACTCGGTAAAAATATTGTTACAGTATTTTTTTGCGTGTCGAAAACGAAAAGACGTTATCGTAGTGTTAGTCGCTTTTTGTAAAAAAAATAATTATTCACTGGGTTTTAATTTTGCTTATTTCGCTAACTGGAAAATGCGCTAAATTAAAACCCAGTGAATATGTAAAATTGAGCAAAGAACACATTATCTAAATGATAAAACCGTTAATTTAAAACCTAATGAATATGCCTGAAATGATAAATCAGAGAAATTTAAACCAAGTGAAAATTAGTCGGAATGTCTGAACTACTCACACCTGTATTTGTCAAACTGATTCGAAATTATTTATACCAAGCATTGATCGGCATATCGAGTTAAGCTGCAACGTGAAAAAAAAAGAATTTGGCTCTAAATAAAAAGTGTACGTGTTTTGTCATTAAACAGAGTGCACGTTCCTGTAGTCCCCACAAGATATTTGAGATACAAGTGTGATATTATGTAAATTGCTCTAACACTTTGTAACTTGTCGTGGTACGATGTGGGAACCGTTGAACTCATACTCTCGGTACATGCTTTATTTAAAATGTTATATAGTTGATAATCTCTAGTATTATTTCGGCCGTACTGCATTTGTTAGGAAGATTGCATTGGGCCGCACATTCTACTGTGTGTCACTGTAGCTCAAACTAGTTAAATACCATATGGTTTTCTAAAACACATTTGATATAGGGGTTAGTTGGTGCAATAAATGGGCTGTGGGTAGAGATTGACGGGGACTTGTTGTGCCCCTTCCTTTCTCTGTCACAATGTCGTGTCAAATGTTATTAGTAATCATCGTATTACTTAAATATACATTACTACTGAATCAATTCTGCGATGATATATACTCCCAGCTGGTGGTTTACATTTTAATGATGATTGGTTTTCAGGAAATCCTGCTCAACCCCGGAGAGGTTACTTCTCCGATATCGCGGACTCAAAACATGTTATAGAGTCATCACATTCATACTACACTCGTCTATATACGAGTATCTAACACTTTGGTTTTAATAATAAAGCTGAGTTCAAACTACTACACGACAATACCCTGTGAAATTGAGGTGATTAGCCTAAATTATCCAGGGGGAAGTCATGTCACCGAGAAGTAAAGATATATCATATGTTATAATAACAGCAGGTTATACCAATAATATTTAATAAATATACCAAAATAACAATAAAAAATAAAATAAATTATCGAATCGAAGTGAATTTACATGTATTTTCAGAATATATTGGATAACAATACAAAGTTGATACGGTGAATGACAAAATATAATAGGATTAAAATACATACAGAATACAATGCAGACATACGGGCTAAAAAGTTCGTAATATCACGAAAAATTAAATATCCATATAACTAAATGTTATTGCACATGATATTAACAACAATATATTCAAAACAAAATTCACTTGTAAATCTAAGTTCCTAGTACCATTATGGACATAGCTTAGGTGTTCGCAGCTCTATGTTAAACATATCCCGATTTCACTATTTGCATAATAAAACACTGCTCACATTACGTGTAGGTTGTTTAGATGTAGCATGTATGACAATAGGAACGTTCTGAACTTTATTTCGTCTGTATCAAACGTTAGAAAAATTGGGTAATGTATCTGGTGATGAAGACGGAAGCGCAAATAGTCTATAAATGTATCATTTATCACTAACAACTTCTAGTAAGATTAATATAAGCTATGACAGGAGCGCAATGTAACATGAGTACATTAGATATGAAAAAATACAACATGATGGATTAAGTGGGGGTACGAGACGAATACCAGTTTCCACGTAGCTCGAAACCCAACGACGTTTCGGGTCATGAGTTTTGATAAAACAATTCAATTGATCCGTTTCAACAACATATCGATAGAAAAGTTTGATAAGTTCCACATGTGCACTAAATCGTGCGTAACTTGTTTACCGG
Organism: Saccoglossus kowalevskii; assembly: GCF_978046115.1. Taxonomy (NCBI): domain Eukaryota; kingdom Metazoa; phylum Hemichordata; class Enteropneusta; family Harrimaniidae; genus Saccoglossus; species Saccoglossus kowalevskii. The sequence continues at coordinate 7,936,854 of NC_140650.1, read as the reverse complement.
CGATTAAAAATGTTGCATGAGTACTGAGTGGAATTGGGTGTGCACTATTTTGCTCACCAAATTAGAAAAAAAATCTTTGTCGTAAACAATGAGTACAATCTTGTCTTGAATTAGATTAAAGATTGCCGATTTCAAATAATATTAATAGCGGCATATGTATTTCAATATCACGTTTTTTTCGAATTTGCTCACTTTAAATTTGATTATTATATACTAGGTGACATTACTACTCTATTTATTTCATGATTTGGGTCTTATCTGTTTCAATGAGGAATTTTGCTCACATTTTACGATACGGATTTCTCGTCCGACTTTCTTAAAATTGTGCTCATCAATCATCCATTCCCCTCCGACTTAATAGTGTACAGAATTCAAAGGGTCATTATGAGGTGCTTACATAAGCGTCATTTCATACTTACTGACATGTTACAACATGTTGTGTTCTACCGAAACAACTTTAGATTTTGTGCAGATTATAATATTTTAGTAATGTAATGACGTAAATATACGTTACATACCAGGGCAATACAAATCGAATCAACGGTTTGACATCAATGGCTGGCATTGCGGGAAAAGCGTTGCATACACCGTGACTTTTTCGAACAACTGAAAAGTTTGTTTTACAACTAAAAAGTAGTATTGCGGACTACTCATTTCCTGAAAATCGACCCTCTTACCGGAAACTAAGCCATCATTATCTGTGAATGTAATGACAAATACGTCATATAAAAGAACTACAAATCTGTCAAGTTTCATAATTTGATTCGCTATTGGATAGCCAAACAAACCATAGTGAATCTTCTTCGGCGCATTGTTAGCGACTGTGATGGTGTCTAGTGGTAGTAATTGAATAAAGTATCATGTAACTAACAATGTAATTCATCCACTCACTTGCTAGCTGAAAACATGGTAAATTATGATAAAATAAATTACGTCACTTGAATATTCAACTCATTTGTAATGACCTGTGACACGTTTTGTGTTGACGAGAGTAGTTGACATTTAAGTTGTCTTGCTGTGATGTAATGAGACGATTGTAAAGATGCCACAAACGTGACAAGTGGACCAGTATTGCGCATGATTATCTTTATATATCATTTATTGTGTTGCTATGACAACCACGCACCATTTTAGTGGCTTTTATAAAGATAAACTACTTGAATGTGTTCTAGAATGTAAATCTATTGTTTTATTAAGTCAAACCTTAGATATAGAATGGTTAAACTACATGTATATTCAGGTTCGTGTTCCTGGAATAAGAGCAGCAGTTGTGATGTGAGCAAACATCATAATATTATTAATCTATTGTATCCACAGTGAGATTATGGCATACACAATCATAACATGAAAATAATACAGAAACAACAATAAAACGAGGTTAAATAAATACAGTGATTTAATGACGAGTTATGTAAAAGCGATTTACATATATTGGTATAAATATATTTTAGGAAGCAGCTGTTAATTTTTGTTTTAGACAATTCTTTCCTATATTGAAACATCGATGGACGCATCTACTCCGCTCATTTGTTTATTTGTTTTCAAAATATTTATTAAATTATCACGATTAAAGTATATTGGTCGCCATAGTTATTTTTTCAAGCAATGGTCTACCTTTTACTAGCTCTTACACTGTAACAAGAAATGTTCTGCATCTGCAACTCCGCCATTATTACATGCAGAAAATTTCTATGTGCAGAAAGTTTGCACTTATGCTTAAATTATTCATTTATTCATTTATTTATTCAATTTCTAAATAGTTCTCAAAATCCATGTCCTTTTTTAAGTTCCTGTATGTGCGTAATTTATTTTATGAAGCCGTTCTTAACTGTCACCATCCAGTGTTTCTATAACACTGTTAGCGGAGAGATTCCAGATTTGTTATAATTTGGTAATTTACCGGTTCTTGTTATCGTTAGTGGGTGGATTTAGTAGTGTATTTAAGTATTGTGCCAGTTGATCAGTTATAGACTCAAGAATGGTCTAGTAAATCGACATTTGGCACAGAGTTTTCTGTCATCACTGATTGGTTGTCTCCATGAATTCAGTACATTACCATGGGAACTCGCAGGTGCAGACTGTCCCGTACTTAAGGCCCACCCACGGCCATCCAAACCGATTCACTAGTCTATTATTCGTAGTTTTTTTGAAATCATACGATCATAGATGACATCTAGTCTAACAGTCAGCTGGCGTACAAGTAATAATATAATAAATGCGAATAATCGATATTTTCTATATGGAAGCAGCCATCTTGAATACGGATTGAAACTAAAGAAAGAGTCATTTATTTAGTTTCAAGCCGTATTCAAGATGGCTGTCCCATTGATATAGTAAATATCGGTAGATTGGACTCATTTATTTGTATCACGTGTACGCCAGCTGACTGTGAATTATGGGTATCAATACATTTACTTTCAATCTATGTAGTTAATCTATGTGTATGTCTAGTTGTAATTGTTTGCAATATATATATATAGCTAGATAATTTAATGCATTCTGAGTTTGATAATAGTAGTAATAATTCAGTTTATTTTCGGCAGTTTCCCACTAGATGATTTTTCGATAGTTAAGTTTGTTTTAGTTAATCTACATGTGTTTAAATTTTTAAAATGTTGTTGTTGTTGTTGTTGTCGAAAACGAGGATTTGTGGATTGACTTCTGTGCATCCGTGTGTCCGTTCGGGCCTATATCTTAGACATGCCTGGACTTCATACATACATCATACACAATAATGTTATACATCTGTTACCGTAAGTTACAGCGTGCCGTAATTTTGCGGTATTTTACGGGGTATTTTCATTCTACCATATAAGGAAATGCGAATTCCAAATTTGGAATGATTACGCGCGTAAGCGTCCTCTAATAATACAAACAAATATGGCTCAGGCTGCCACCAAGGTTTGACCCGACTCCACACAAAGAAGTTCGCTGATTCGGTTCTTAACTTTTCGAATTTCGCAGAGGCGGTGGCACGACATTTTACATGAGGGGGAGTGATCTGCCAACCAACCTTGCACCGAAGGCGCTACCTTACTAGGGGGTCCGGGGGCGTGCCCCCTTTAAAGATCTAGACTTTCTGAAACGCTATTTCGCTATTTTGGGGGGCAAATTTCGGCATTCTTATGATGTATACTTGGAAGGAAAAGATGTATAATAATAAGATTATTACGAGATTGAGGTATCCTCGCAATAACCTCATAGTATACATATGCACATCAATTTGTTTCCTGATCTGATTCAAATGGTCGAATGGCGGCCAGTTTTGTGCTGAAAAATCATCAAAATCATGCATTTTTGGCATTTCGGAACCGGATCTCGATCGTTTATCGATTGATTTTGCTCAAACTTGGTACATCCATAAAATGGAGGAATGATTAAGCAAAGTGCTTACTTATTTGAAGGGAGTTAAGAAGAATTGTATTATTTAAAGTAACAATGTCACATTGAGATAGTCACGGTAGTGGCCTGGGATCAATAGATTACCTAAGGTTACAATGGCGGCTTATCATCATCACGAGCAATACTTATTGCCATGGTAATGCTAAACAACACATTGCAATTTCTTATCTGTGTGATGTTGCCGCTGGACACAGTACACATATTTAGAAGACTTTTCATGTGCTGACAATGTCTGGTGGCTATAACTTACATATTAACACGACTGCAAGTGGTTATCGACAGTCACTAAGTCACACGTGTGGACATTGAGTGAAACCAGAGAAAGATTTCGCATAGAAAGTGGAGGGTGGTTGTGGGCATAGACGACACAACAACGTGACGACCATGTTGGTATACAATTCCGGGATGTTTTGACCTTGAAATATAGAAGCACTGATGTTGTCTTTAAGAATGGCAAGGTGTTACCATTTTAACGATTAAATGGAATTATTTCAATTTAAAAAAAAAATACGTTGATACTTTTATCTTGTTTTCTTCAGTTTAATTATTAGTTTAAAATAAAATTCAGTTCGCAACTTGGTGATCAAAACGAATATTGTTCAGTTTCCTTATGGTAATCTATGTTTAATCTATTACCTGACTGATTTGAACGTCTCTTAGAGAAGAACGTAACACATTTGTGTGTGTAGTACGCTGTATATCCCAAAACGTACATCCCTACATACCGGAACACAGTAAAATATTTTAACGGCATAATATGATTAACGACGTATGATTAACATTTTGTTGTTTTTATTTTCCAGTTTTTCCCAACTAAGTTTAGGTAAATAAATTTCGGTAACTTGACATAATTCGTAGGGCTGGAGCGTGGCGAACAAAGCCGATTTCAAATTGCCAACTATACTGAGCTTACGTTTCAGGAGACAGTCCATTTACCTTCTTAAAACCGTCTTCAATTTAAATGGACGGATATTGCAGTCATTCGCACGTATTCATAAAACCCAATTTGCTACATATCCACACGTAGTATTACACCAATTATAATCACTGTGAATTTAATAGCTTATTATAACCGTTGAGGTTACCCCAAGTGGTCACTCTCGGCAAGTTTTAAAGTGCAACCATGTCTCACAGTGTGGTTCAGAATAAGTAGCATTGCGTGCCTTACTTTGAACTATGTGCATAAGGTGGGTGATCTAAGTTGACTTTTTCTGATATTCGACATTGATTTCACAATAAAGCTTGCCTTTCTTACAAGTACACCGTTAGCTGTGACATTCACTGCAAGTGATTCGTAAATTAAATCCTGCTCTTTTCATATCACGACTAATTTCCCTAAGAACGATAACGTAAAACTTGACAATTGGGTCGCGTAGAGTCCGGCATATTATTCACGACTGACAAAAGTAGATCACAAGGCGTCGTTATTTATCTGTTAACAGTGATGTCTTTGGATACAAGCACTGTAGTGATTTGCACTTATGTAGGTGAATCCTGTACTAATTAATAGTAAATTGTAATAGTATGATAGCCAATAATTAAACGATGTTTTCTAAATGTGTAGAGGGTGTGTTAACATATATGGTAGACGGAGTACATGTGCGGCATATCCAATGTCACTAACGATAATTCGGCACTCATTTTGTGTTTAATGAGGTCTGGGGTATTTCTTTAACGGATGTAATTAAATAAAATATATTTCAAATTTCTTCCTCTCGTGAACTCTGTGGCATAAATTGTCACCGAAAGCCGGCGTCTCTAACACGAAGATGTCGTAGCACACTCGGCGAGCACACTGTCTGTGATAATATATTTATGTCGAAAAAAGCAACATAAATGACGAGCGGGAATAAACAGATTGTGTTAAACGAGAGTGTGCGAAAGGTCGCCATGCATGCTAATATATTGTCACGTTTGTCGATTTAATGTCAACTCCAATAACAGTCACTGCACTCCTCGATTCCTCACTCCACCCAACTCCGCCAAGCTTCAGCGAAATGTACGGTTGTCGTATTGGACTGAGTGATGGCCCGTTCGACAGGACAACATACTCGTCCGGCTCGTATGACACGGGGCACTGACAGTATTATACGCATACAATATATTCTTAGGATGATGAAATAGACATCTCCACTGCAGTCATTAGATTAACTTCATATACGTTATCTTACCTTGTAATAGTAATAACACCAGTATACACTTGTAGTTTTCCATGGCGTGCCGTAGATCCACACCACCTGTAGTTATTGCCGTATTCACTTGTCATTAAAGCACTTACGTATCATTACAATGGGATGGCGGTGAAATGTTCCAGCTCCACCAATGTGGAAGAGCAAAGTGAAATATATACCAAACCTCACTTCGTGGTGGCGCTCAACTGTTTCCCTTGTTACTAAGCTGGCCTCGAGGTACACGTCGTTAAACACAACGTTCATAAAGGAAAGTGAAAACCAGTTTCCATCTTTGGATTACTATATCTAGTTGTGTCATTTTTTATACATATTATGCTATATTTCTCGATTTAACGCATAGGTACTATGCTGTGAACCGACCTATTATATTGAGTCCAACAAGTAAAAACAGGCAGCGATAAAGTTACGAGTACAATGTACTTTTCGATATAGTGTTGATTTCTTTTTAACAAGCGTAAGTTGCAAGGCATACAGAACAACTCTATTACAAGCAGTACGCCCATTGTTCTTCTCGGATATTCACTCTGTTTACGCGTCAATATTACAGGCACCGACACAAGTTCATATGACCATGGAAGGTACTAATATAACCGGTGATTATTCTGAATAAACGCTCAGTCATTCCCGTATTTGGTAACAGAATTGTCCCTAGCATTGAAAGCGATGACTGTAGTGATTTGCACTCATATAGGCGCATCCTGTAATAGTATGACACATCAACCTCGTAATGACGTAGTGATTGTTTAACATTAACCCGTCATGCTGTGTTCTACGGCAGAGGCCAATTTAAGAATCGGTATGTTGTCATTCTATCGATATTCGGCCAGAAAAAACGTTTTTGCCCACCGATAAGTTCCGGTGGGCCACATACGACAGAATTGGGAAATGTTTGTTATCTGTTTTTAGAAGAAGTTTTGTTGATACAAATAAACATTTAATGTATAAATTCGAAACCATTATTTGATAAACTTAAAACATAGAACTTAAATCTTGTTGGGGATTATATAATTCTAATTCAAAAATATATAAAACGCGTTTGGCATCATTTTTCAAGGAAATTATATTTTTTTTGGTTCTCAAAACTTTTAAAAAAATACCACTGACTAGCGATTGTATTTGAAACGGTATACAGCTGAGCCGAAGCATTTATGCAGAACATAATTTGCATAATAATTAATAATATAATTTGCATAAATTATAACATAATTTGCTACGCCAAATAACAAAAATGTCAACAAACAAGCTGCCTTCTGATTGGTCTTGCCATCAGGTGATGAGCTTTGGTAGCCAATCAGAGACAGTCTATTATTCACTGACTCACTGCATTCATATGGTATATGCATATCGGCAATCACATTCACTGTAATTATTAATGAGTTGACCATTGTTTGTTGTATATGTTGTTGATGCTAAATTAGGCGACTGATAAAATACCACAATTAGACACAAATTTTGACTCGAAACAGCACTGAAAAAGCTGTAGTGGATTATATTGTTATATCACAATTATTTTTCAGAAATTTACGTTCATACTATTTGGGCAATTTGATTGTATTACACAAACCAGAAACGTTTTATGATCGCCTTTGGAATTTTACGAGTACTTACTCTGGGATGATATCTTTAAGGCTGTTTTACAGTGCGATATACGCTGAGATAAAAATACGTGGAAATAACATCAGAGGTAACTATAGAGAACCCACGCCATTCGCTGCTACTTTCAGTGCTATTGAATGACCTTTTCGCAGAAAGAAGGGGGGTCTTGTCTACGCCAAGTTATTTTGTCTGGAAACAGACTCTATTTGTCAAATATGACGCTATGTCACCGTGATCCCTGAAACTAAACGATAGCTTGTGTTCTTAATTACCACACAAAATCGAGGATGTTGTAAACACAGCCTTTACCAACATAATCAATTGCCTTGATGACACCATTTGTCTCAGCCCATTAACTGATTTATTACTGGTCTGAGCATATATAGTTTTCTCAGTCCTGTCACCCACGCAATCTCACGGAGTTGTGTTTATCTTTGACTGTGTTACTGTCAGTACAGTGTATATTCTGCGTCAACTCATGGAGTTATATTAATTCATACTACTCTTACTTGACGCAATACTCATGCCAGTCTGTAAATGATTTTGATGAACCTCCTTGAATAAATAAACAGGGTAGGAATGATCGGGAATATTTTTTACTAATTCTGATTTACGAGTCTATTTACTTTGACTAAAATAACATCACGTATAACGGTGGTAATATTTCAAATCATAATACGTCATTGTTCAATAAATAGCCTAAATATGCCAGAGTTAATTTATGTATCGTATAAGAAACTAGTAATTTGAATTATACCATTACTTTTATGAAATCCGTCAATAAACTGTCAAATCTTGAATTGAGATGTCATAAAGCTGTACACTTTCAGTATCTAATTTAAGTAGAGCACTTCAAACATACTGCATCAACATTCCAAATTTGTAATTATGGTACAGCGCCCTCTGTGACAGATTACTGGATCATATTTTGCACAATTTCAAGTGAAAATGTACAAGCACCGTAGCTGGTGCATGTGGTTTTATCCAGTTATTTGTGTCTTATGTCTCCATTCCCTTTAGTTACGTTAATAATAATAAATTATGTGTTAATTACGTTCGCAAACTATTGGTTGACAGAGGTAGTTGTGCAAAATTCATGTTAATATCTGTTTGACATTTGTTCACATATTTGTATTAATATTTCAGCTGCTGTTTGTATATCAGAATACTATATAGCCAAACATATTAAATGAACAGTTATTAGATATTTGAAATAATGTACACATAATCATATCATATTGTTTGTCACATCACATATGGAATGGAGTGGAGTAGTCACACAAAAACAAATCCATATATAAAACCATTCGTAGCTTTATACAATACACAGTAATGCAAATACAAATACAATACATGAATATTATTGGAATTATTTGACCTTTTCTACTGAATTAAATTTACAATAGAAAATAAAAGACAGATTATTAATGTAAACAACGTAAACAATAGTGTCACATGATTCTCTGGTGCAATTCCTGGAATCTACGTGACGTCATCCATATAGCTGACTTATCTGGATAGCACATACATTGATTTATTAACAGGGGCACATGCATGTCTAACTAATAACAATTAACAGCAGCGAAAAGCGTCATTTTTTCGGGTGCGAACGATCGGTTCTTGTCGGCCTGTCACTGCGCATGCGCATCCGCAGTGCGACTGCCTATACGACGCACGTAAAATACGTTGTGTGTTTGCATAATATTTAGAAAGTGTGGTGAGGCATATAACATGTATTTCTGAATGTCGTTCAAGTTTGTTGTTTTGTTTCACTTCATAATTCTACTATCTTTTGTATACTTAAGTAAATTTGTAAACACAACTTTCGTAGATTGGGGTTATTTTGAGTAGGTTTTACCTATTGCCTACTTATCCTTCATTACAAAACAAATGAATTGTTACTAAATACATATTGTAACGTCAATACTATCATTTATATCTCGCTAAATATGTGCGACAATTTGTTTTCTGTACCTGAATGTTTTTTTATATTCAATAATAGAAATTATGATATTACGCAACCAATATTTACGTATTGATAATTTGCATAATGATTGATTAACTAAATATTATCATATATTTTCAAATTGAACAGCTTTTTAAAATCCTAATTGAACATAATGTGTGTGTATATTAATAAGCTTAGATTTCATTTAAAAACATGTATACTATGGTTAAATGACTTTCACTTGTAAATATTGCACTATTTTGTGAGTTCAAATAGCTGGTCTTGATTTGCGCTCTTTTGTGAGAAAGTAACATGAACTATCTGTTATTTTTTCGCTTAAATTGTCTGTTTCTCACGACAAATATTTGCATCGGCTTTTTAACTGCCACACTGGATATCTAAATGTATCTAACCTGACTTCAATGATCGACTTTCAATGTATTGTGTAGGATGATGTATCATGTAGTATGGTGTACTACTCACAATGCGAAAGCAACATTAATAGGAGTTCTGTGTAACAGTGTAAATAGTGTAAACTAGGTGGGGTGATGACGGGAAACATAACTCTACACCTGAGTGAAATACCAGACCGCCTCTCATTGAATTCTAGTTCTTCAATCGATATATGGCGCCCTTCAGTACACAGTGTAATGATAAACCGTATCTTGGGTATATATAAATGAAACATCAGTTGAATGAACTTATAATATGATAATTTCAAATAAATAAATATTTCAAATATTTACACGTTAGAGTCAAACGTGTTATTTATGTAGACGTTTCATGTATGATTGATTGAAAGATTGATTTTATATAACATGTAACGTCTATCCGTGTTACGATATGATATATGTTGATTACTCAATAGGTAAACGTTACTCTGCTATGTCCTTTCAGTACACCGTATATATTGTCTTCTTGTTGTGGTGTTCAGATTACGTGGCCGATATATTTGGTGCACTCAATAAAATGGCACAGGTGCCGGATGCAGCTATGATGAAAAACATAATCAGACAGACCCTGTCTGTTACCATGGCAACGAATTTCCATTCTTCTCTCACCTGAAAAAGATGAATCTGTCAATTGGCAGCAAATGTTGAATAATTCAATTTTCAAAAAAAAAATCGTCACCAACAACTATATCACATGACAACAATCTGCCCACGTACCTCAAAATCCCAATCATCAAATTTCAATCTTCGTGTAACAAACTCCAGTTCTTGTGATATTTTGTTTTGAAGAAGGTGTGAATTAATGAACGCTTCGTGGTTGCTCAGATTGGTTCGGAATTCATCGGAATAATCTCCCGGGTCCAGCGGAATGGTGGCATTGGTCTGACAAGACTTGTCTAAATGCACACTAGTGGAGCGAACAGTCGGACAGACTTTCCTTCTACTGTTCGCGATCACCTTCCCAGAAAGTGTCCTTAAATTCCGATTGTCATTCTTAAAGTGTAATGTATCTTTTTCGTCTAAATATCCCATATTATCACTGCCTGTCAAGCTACTTAAGCGAAGATTTGAATGTCGCACATTTGGCGCAACGGTAAGTGCGTCGTCTTCTCCGCTCATTACGTAATCATTTCGTAGTTTGTTGGCATCGAACGGGTATGGCATTAAGCACACATAGGTGGGTAGTTTATACAAAAAGAACCGTCGCACCCATTGTGGCATCCGGCACGTTCTCATGCTCCGATGATGCAAGTTTAATACAATGACAGAAAACATGATAGATAGCATTACTAGTCCCATATTGAAAAGTAAATATTTCCCAATAAGTGGTGTTGTATCAGAAGTCGGTGGCATTATGTCAAATATGAGCAAATTAAAAACGGATAATGCCAACAGAACCGATATACTGAGTGTCATCTTTTCCCCGCAGTCCGACGGCAAGTAGAACACTACAAGCGTTAACATTGACATCACTAAACACGGTACAAGGATGTTCAGTACGTAGAACAGCGGACGCCGACGTAAAACTAAGGTATATAGCACGACGCTATAGGCGTCCTCGGGGCAACACTCGTTCTGTTCGTATATTTCCAACACAGAAGAATTCGCCAGCTCCCATTCCACGTTTTTAACGTAGTTTTCAATGACTACGAAATCTTCCACTGGCGTCAGTCGTAATTCCACTGCCGTGAATTCCCACGGGCCGAATGACATATGACATTCTTGAATATCGAACGGGAAATATTGCACATCGATCGCACAGGGGCTTTTTAGGACCCCTGGCGGCGTTACCCAGACTGTGCCGTCAGAATATACGGTGGTATATTTCCAACGCGGTAGTTCGTAATTACCATCAGCACTGGAAGAGAAAAAAAAATACGAAAGACGATGAGATGGATAAACGTTACACACCACAGTGTACGTACCTGTTATTCAGAACTATGTAATAAGTGTACGTACCTGTTATTCAGAACTATGTAATAAGTGTACGTACCTGTTATTCAGAACTATGTAATAAGTGTACGTACCTGTTATTCAGAACTATGTAATAAGTGTACGTACCTGTTATTCAGAACTATCTAATAAGTGTACGTACCTGTTATTCAGAACTATGTAATAAGTGTACGTACCTGTTATTCGGAACTATATATGTAATAAGTGTACGTACCTGTTATTCCGAATTATGTAATAAGTGTACGTACCTGTTATTCGGAACTATGTAATAAGTGTACGTACCTGTTATTCCGAACTATGTAATAAGTGTACGTACCTGTCATTCCGAATTATGTAATAAGTGTACGTACCTGTTATTCCGAACTATGTAATAAGTGTACGTACTTGTTATTTCGAATTATGTAATAAGTGTACGTACCTGTTATCAAGAAATACGTAATAAGTGTACGTACCTGTTATCCAAAACTATGTAATAAGTGTACGTACCTGTTATCCAAAACGATGTCGGGATACCATACCCAGTCAAAAGGTATGATAACATTGTCCATTCCCCCATAGTTTGAAGAATTCCATGACAATCGGTAATCGATCCAATACTTGCAAATTAAAGAATGATTATAATATGTAGTATATGTCAGTATTATGTTCACATATTGATCATGGTGGTTATGTTATGGTGATTATGTCTGACCGCGCAATAAGCACTCAACAAATTGTGAGATGACAAGTTGCTGGAGAATACAAAGTAATTCTAAAAAAAAGCGTGCATCCATGGTAACCAGGGTGGTTGTGATATCATCACAAAAGTGATGGTGGTTGAGTGGTTGATCAAACAAGAGTCGACAGCTGAGAAGAGATCAACGTCGGCCAATCAGATCACGTTGTATTCCAGTGACCCAATCAGAAATGGGTCCCACAATAGATTTACATTATTTGCGTTCTTCAAGTTTACGTTATCGAAATAGAGAAGACGAAAAGAGAGACTAACCTGGTTCATCCACACGCCAGTGGTGATGATTTGATTCTTTTCGTCCTAGTATGAATTTAAAAAAAAGAATTTAGTCAAACACGTGATCGGGCGCTCACAACTCGTAGTGTAGAGTGTGGCACCACATTGCCATATATGATCACAAGGCAGTCACGTGATTGGACTTTCGCAATTCATACTGTACAGACTGCGCCGCAATATGTGCAAAACTCACCACATCTAACAACTGTGTAATTGAGAGGCCGATGCTTAGTACCACTGTATCCGAAATATTCCTTACTGGTCGCACATGTTTATTATAATTTCGGAAAAGATCTTCTTGTAGACGTTTTTCCTCTTCAGCTCCATCGGTAGCTGTGAATGGAAATACTCGGAAATTGATCACCATACTGGTATTGTATTTGAAATCGTGAGATGGGGTGGATATATACACCATGTGTGACGTATATTAACAACTTTCATGTTCATGTTTGACAGTTTATGTCGGAAATACTCATTCTATTGCATTGTGTATATAGTACGGAATTTGTGTTATCCACTCTATGAATCAACCATTATAATATCGTACTCGTTGCTGTGGATTTATTTCTGTAGTTTGCAAACAACGGCTTCTAAACATTGAAAATAAAATAGCCCATACACATTTAATAAAAATCATTGAAGGAAAAAAATCTAAACAAAAAAATATAGTTTTGACTGTATTGTCTAGCGCTTCTGCTGATCCATTATTAGGGAAAAAGTGTTCTGTTTTTTTAATTAATAATTTGACATTCGATATTGATGTGAGTGCATTCAATAAATACCATTCAAATTACTAATATACAATGTGCTAATGAAATCACATATCACAATTACTCGAAAGCTACTGCCAACTACGGAAAATTAATTAATAATATCAAGACCGTCGAGTTATTAGCATTTTTGTATTGATCGTTGACAGTAAAAAGAAATGTTAAACTATCACTCAATAAATTATCTGAACGCAATAGTCACACTGTAAAATAACTATAATGCACCGCGTATAATAACAACACAGTGTTATGGAAAATAACTTTTAAATTAAGTGATTAACATAGATACATAGATACTATACATGAAACATGAAACATGAAACCCGTCCACGTGATCCGTGCCACACAGCGTGGCCAGAATGCGGCAAAGTCCTTCAGATCTGGCTGTAGTAGGATGGTGAAAGTAATGGTACAGCATTATAACAGTGAATAAGTACTGAGAAATAATTTTAAACTCATAGTTGATGTCGACATAGGAAGTAAAGTAAGCAAATGACACCGAATAAACGGCAAGGTAAAGACTACGTCTAATTATAGTGAGGGTTTCATGTTCTCTGCACGTAATAAGCTCGGTTATTAAGCATCTTTTTTGGGGATGCCCGGTGGCCGAGGGGAAGACGTGTAGTGGCGTGAAGCTAGGCGATTAGGTGCCGTACGCGAGCGCCGGTTCGAGTCACGCACGCAGTACGTATTTACTATAAATAGACGTAGTCTTTACCTTGCCGTTTATTCGGTGTTATTTGCTTACCACACTAATTACTCCGGTATAAAAGGAATCATATATTACAATACATTTCTACCGGAAACATCACGTGACAGTAACACTAATATTAGTACATGTATCAATCAGTCATATTGGAACGACTTCAAAACCACTTGATACAACTTGTACTAGGGTGTGTATTTTGTGTATAGTTGTATAGCAGCAATTGGACAAACGCAAAATTTTTTGCAGGTGGAATGATTGTGTAGACACGTGTACTTTCTCGTTCAACTTTCGTAAACTTCAATATGCAATCGGAAAAGTCTATATATATATATATATATATATATATATATATATATATATATATATATATATATATATATATATATATATATATATATCCATGGTTGGACTATGACGCTTGCACACAAATGGCATAATAACTGTATAAAAGGCCTTCTCTCACTCGCGAATTTAGGGGGAGGTGCGCCAGGGAGGGCGCTCAACACGCAAAAAAAATTGACAAATCAATTGACAAACCCAGCCCGACAGAGGTCTCTTTCGGCCACGTCAATAGGGGCGCCCGTTACCGAATTTCTGGACCCGCCAGTGTTCTCTGGTTGGTTGACCACTCTGGTTATTTGAGATCTCATGAACGAGATCTTCTATGGAGGCCGGGTTGTTCAGATCTTTGGACGTTCGCAGTCAGAAAATTATAAAATCTAATTTTAATTGGATTGTATCCTACGTCACTATGGTGACGACAAATTATTAACAATAGAGACATATTGAAAATAATTTCTCATACAGCTTCTGTCAATAATAATTTGACACTCTTTTGTTAGTATTGAAATTAATTAAATCACGGTCACTCACAAATTCAATGTAATACCAGCAATTATATAGCGTTCAAGTTAAACTGGCAGCAAGTAAAATGGTCAGGTTAGGGATGTCAGTCAATACTAGAAACTGTCGCCTGGCCATACACTTCTCTTATTCATGACGAAACTAAAATTAAATCTTGTAATTAAGCTTAATTCTTGAAAAGGGTTGGTTTATGGGTTTCAATGCAATTCTGACTTATGTCGCAGTTTGTAATACGATTATCTGCAATTAGAACCACTATCTGGAATCACGGTTCCTCTGCTCATACAAAGATGGATTGTACCTTACAGCACGTGAAGATCTCTAAACCACTCTCAATAATATCTAAGATTGCGTGACAGAGGTGAAAACGAGAGAGTTTTAACCGTAGCAAAATCAAATAAATAGCTTGTATATCTTTGAAAGAATGCCATTGTTCATGTATGCGGCAATACAAAGGACGCTAATTTACGGTGATGTACAGGGGGTACCGGCGTAGTTAAATCAGAAACGGACCCCGAAATACATTTTTAAAAGAAGATATCTAGCACCCGCAGTTGATATTGTATGTATTACCTGGACCAAAAGGGGTGTACGTATTTTAGAAATGTCATAAAAGTGACCGTACATAGTTTCGTACAGTCTGATAATAGATCAGTAATGGAAAATATGTACAGTAAGCACATCCGTCCAAACACGTTCAACGGTTTGCAGTGTTATGGAAGATTAAAAACCGATGCAATTTACATTTAGAACTTACATAATGAGATGCCGTGATATACAATACTATTTCATGATATTTTCTGTGATTGTAAAATACACTGCTATGTCAGGGAGGACAAGTATAACAAATCCACATTCTCCGAATGCACAACTTCTCAAACTAAAAACTGTTTAATATTTTTCTAAATGCTCTACTAAAATATGGACATATTATGTCCAGAAGCTTTGTTTTCCTGTATACGTTGCCATGACATTTTGTAATATTGCCATAATTAATTACCAGTCTCACAATTAGTTACTAAATTGAGATATCAATAATATAACTTTCAATAAATTAATTGTATTATACCTCTCGATGAGTGACGGAAAAAAATAATATTGATGTGACCAACATTTTTTTTTCATTCCCGCAAATATTTGATTAAAGTCATAGAATTTCTGAATATTCACAAATATGTTTGGTTACAAATATTCTGATATGCAAACAGCAGCTGAAATACACAATACAAAGTGGTAATAAGTTCACATATGGTGAGAAGCCAAATTAAATCGTGTGTGCACAATGAAATGATATCGCTCAAAGGCAACGTACACATCCCAGAATAACATTCCAACACCGTCGTACTAGACCTTTATACATTCATTATAAATAAATAAATAAATAAATAAATAAATAAATAAATAAATAAATAAATAAATAAATAAATAAATAAATAAATAAATAAATAAATAAATAAATAAATAAATAAATAAATAAATAAACGTTTTTACGTAGCTGTTAATCGCTATTCATTCAACTAATTTGAATATTAAATACAAATAACCAATATTGAGTGTTCGTTAACTGAAATCGCACGACATGAAATATAATACACGTCAATTTAGAAAATCAATCATTTGTCTTTGGATTTAGTGATTTTCTATATTAAGTTAAGTAGCCATATTTATTTTATCACTAGTGCCATACCAAACCGAATTTTCAATACAAAATATAATATGCAAAAAAAATATATCATTCATCGTAAATGGAATTATTTTTGCCGCTCTCCCCCTCCGTACGCTTTGTACAGTAATAGCGAACTGTTATCGCTATTGTGTTGTATAGGTATTAAACAACGGTGGTAGTTGCGTCGCGTCCTGTTTGATATGGGACTCATAGCGACGTATACAACGAGTGAAAAAGACATGATTTGTTTACGTGAAACTCAAACACGCGCTGCGCGACGACCACCGCCCTATAAGAATAAATCTTTACCACTTTAAAATAAAGGTATGTTAGATAAAACATTGAACCAAACTGATTTATGATGTTTCAGATACTTTATTGTTTTAATTTTGAAAGTGATAATCTACGTCAAGTGTATAACAACACTAACACCGAATTATATTTATGTTGAAACGAGTCCGTATCGTGTGTGGTTAGGATAATTCAATAAACGTCCTTCATTCTTGGATGTTTGAATCTGACAAAACAACCGTAAGTTGTAGGTGTAATTCAATACTGCTAAAGTGCATACGATCGAACTTGACAATAAAAAGCAGTAGGGTGCATTACCATCCATATGTTCCGTTAATTCAATAATCTAGCCGGCAATTATAATTGGTATCCTTCCATATAAAATGAAAGTAGTAATTATTTAATAATATGCAAATCACTGAAAATATATATTTGGTTAGTGAGTTCAAATTACATCCTTATTTTGGGGAATGAAATATTCAATATATGGGTATACACAATGATTATTTTCCTACTACGATGTAACATAGATAGAAGCTGCTAAGAATGATAATATACAATCCATACATAGTAGTAATCATTAAGACGTTTCGATGGCTTATAACAACGGCTGAATAGTTACTTAAGATAACTGTTATCGAATACCGCCTTCTATATACAATGTTACATATTTAGTACATTTTTTTTTAAATTCGTTCTTATCGTGATAGTAACTAATTTGTCCAGGAGCGACAGTTCTGATTTATGAATTAACTTGAAAGAGAAAGCGTTAAATAAGCGTCGAGTTTATATCACAACTCTGTTTTTGTTTGAGAACGTACACCTAGTATGGCAATTTAAATAATCTGAGTATTTTTAACTAATTTTTACCTCAAAATGAAATGAAATTCACTATTATCGCTACTGTGATCGTGAGTCGTGTGATGGGCTCAGCCTCGGGCTTATCAAAAGTCAAAATTTGAGATAACACCAGTCTCCCATATTATAACATTGTCCACATTATATATATATTCCACCATGGTAGTAACTGTCTAATGGGATATGGTAACTCAATAGGATTTATCCATCAGTACATTCACTTGATTTCAAAAACCGATGACTTGAAAAATACGAATTTAAATTAAAAATTAAAGTTACTGTTATGGGTTTATTACGTAATACTACCATGACACACATCGTGTATTGTCGTTTTAACGTATATACTTAAATATACAAACGAATGATTGCCATAATAAGGATTACGTGCAATTACTGGTAACGCAACGTACAATTGAGTTATACGCACATAGCAGCCCGCCCGATGATCGTAGTAAACACAGAATACAAACGTTAGAATGGCATTGTACTCACCCGAAATGCAGAAATAAACAAGCCCGTAAAGCAGTATAGTATTCGTTTTTCGAAATAACATCATTATTTTGGTGTGTTTTTTCTAGTTCGTCTTATCTTTGGATATGTTATCTTAGTAGTCGTGCCCCTCGGCGAACCATGAGCATAACAGTATTATTGGCAACTATCAATATTGGCCAATGTACGTGTTCATATATCGAGAGTTATTTGCCATATATGGAAGTGAAACCACCTTATTTGGGAGGTAATACTAATGTATTCAGCCTTGGACTATGTATTCAGTTGTTCATTTTATTTTTTATTTCAGATTTTATTTAATATTATTTTCACATTACACATATCGTCAATTGCCGTGGAATTGCGGTTTCAAAATACAACTTGTAGTAATTTTGTAAAAACGTTCATTGTCCCTCCTATTTCGTGGTAAAGCCGCGTCTGCGAGGCAGGCAAACTTATCGGGGGATTTACTATTCGCGCTATTTTCGCATATCTCGCCCCTACCTTAATCCTGTTGACGCGTTGTATGGGTGCCTTGCCACAAGAAAATTAAATTTTAGATTTTACAAGTTTATTCTGACGTTCCTAGTATATAAATTGTTTGTCTCTTACAGAATAAAGTATTATGTGGTTATTTTCCAAATCGTCTGGTTTTTTGACCACTGTAGTGTGTGGTCGTATTCAGGACCCAGATCAAGTTGATTACAAAAGGCTATAACGAGAATTTGCATTTGCTAGTTTTACACGACACAATGTTATCGGAATCCAACTATTGTTTCTCCCATCGATTATTTAGAATACTGGTATCTCTTGCGCGTTTCTACGCTTGTGGGGAAACGTGGTCTGAGGCTCGGTAGTTTCCCGGCTCAGTCATAGCGGTGTTCAAACTCGGTTTTATTGGAGCCTAATTCAAGCTGAACTCGTATACGCGGTCATTTTTGCTAGTTTGATCTGGCTCAAGCAGTAACGAGGTAATTGTTTTATGTCACTTTAGAATTCGCTGTAGACTGGTTGACTTTAGCGTCGATGGAAGCACGTATGGATCGGTGTATAAATGAGTGCCATTGTGATGTCGTTGAGGGCGCCAAATCTCTAACGTACGCTTAAGAAAGAAAAAAAAAACAGCCTCTCAGAAACTGTGTTGCAGTAAAGGGAATTTATAATTATCATGGCAACGCATAAACAATGCGGATTTTATTCTGTTCGTCATATTATAGTCAATATTGACACAACAATTACGATTATGAACAAAACAAAAGTGGTCAATTAGATGAAATCTAATCTGTTTGAACCCGTCCTATAAGGTATTTACTGCCATTAGAACAGATTACAAGAATGTAATGGCTAATGCTGTACAAATTCATCATATTACGCCGTTGTGCGGAAACGGAAACGGAAATAAGAATTGGGTCAAGCATTCATCAAAATGTTAGTTATGTCTTCCATCGTGTGAATTATTGGGAAATTTAATTTCTTTAATTTTTATGAAAAAGTACTTGTTTTTTCTCTCCACTTTTAATACAGGTTTTTAAAATGGAACTATAGATATTGGCGAATATAGATTCAATTTAATAGTTACCTAACAATTTAAAAAACGGAAGATTTGATAAATGAACTTAAAGGTCAAATGCCTACGAACGACCATAATTCCTCACTACACAAGTATATTTTTATTTATTTTTAAAATGTTAATTTGATTAACAGCGAAATTGCCACGAAGTGATCAAATTACTTTGGCATGGTGACGTCATCGTCATATTTGTTTAATCACACAAGTCATTTCTCATTATAGGGTTAAATTGTTTAAACATTTTTTTTCAATGTTCTGATATTGTTTGCAATCAAAACGCGAATTATTTTACCAATGTTCCCTGTAACAAAGAATGTCGTTATCACAAACCTGGGTCGATAACATAAGTGCAAACGATGATATATTACAGAATACTTCGTGATGACAACAAGTATTACAAAATTAATAGTCATGTTGGAGTTTTAATGGCAGAATGGCTTTTCATTTGTATTTTTCAAAGCAGCTGTATTAATTAACTGAACATTCATAGTTTTGACAAATTTCTTTAAAAAATAGATTAACAGGCATCATTAAAGTCCATATACTTGATGAAATCTAAAATTAACAGAGGTTCAGCTTCTCTGGTTGCTTAGTTACAATTCGCGCGGTAATGTCGATCTTATAAGAAACACCATCGGCCACCAGGAATATGCAGTTTTAGGTAAATATTTTACTATACCAGTCTTGTCTCGAGCATGGGCACTTGGTATTACATGCTTCTATGTGGCCATTTAACATTTACGGAAACGTTTGTAAGAAATTCTTTTCATTTTTACACACACACGAAACGTGACAAAATATCATTTGTATCCGCGTCATTTTTATCTCTGACGGAGGAATATTATAATGAATATTATATTCACAACTCCTCTCGAAGTACCTGGAATGGTTATAACATCGGGAGAAATAGTGATATAAAAATGACTCGATGATAATCATGACAGTTTCCAACATGTCTCGTCACAGTATTTTATTTATATTAATTGCGTGCAACCTATATCGATATGTTAAGCAAATAAACATCTTCTGTAGAACGCATCGACAGAAAGTGAAGAACATGAATACCAATATTCTGTAGTTCCTACTACATCGAATCACGATTAATTGAAAATGCATTTTTGTTAAATGTTAAAAATTGTAAACTTGATACGCGCTGACTGTTCTCATACTACGAAATATTCTTACTCTGAAATGTTACATTTGTGAAATTTAAAGAGCTCGAGATTGGATATCAGATATGTTGACAAAAAAGTTGCTTTTCTCAGAGTGGTGCGCCCTCTTTGGCGAGAATGTGCCCGCTGACCTTTCACCTCTCAACAAGTTTGAAAATGGCGGAAGTTTAGTTTCAGTATTTTGATACATACGATATTCGAGGCTTTTCACTTATTAGCGACGATTGAAAGATACTCATCTCTTCTCACAGTCACTCTGGCAAAAGGGTATGTATTTGCCATTCAATATTATAAATGTGTGTCTGAACACCCATTCAGTGTGAATAGAAGTTTGGCTTCGATTAGTACACGCGCACTTTTGTTATCAAAATTCTGTGTTGTCCAACCCACTCGCGGCACTGGACCTTGTGACGATGCGTTGGGTTGAAGATGTGGTCGTTCCACAACGAGCGAAATCGATGTGACCAACGACTTGCTGAAAAACTATCTTTTCTAGACTTTTGAGTCCCCAAAATCAACTCTTTTACGCCAGAACATGGACGCAATGACCCGAGGCAGAGGTAGCTCTCCCAGTGCCCCTTTCGCCAAAGTAAACTCAACTCAGTGGTTAAGCAGAGAATGTTTAAACTGAGATATTAGCTTTAAAATGTTGTATATAGAATGGACAGAGAACGAATGAGATCATTAATTCTCAATCGGCGTACAATCAGCATCTGATGCGAGCTACAGAAAACCTGCATATTTCACTGTCACGAGATCGAAAACCTGTCTATTTTTACAACTATAAATATCAGGCAGTGTAAATCAAATTTATAATGATTACATAAGCGTATGTCAAGAGAAAAGTAAAAGTTCCTTGTGAATACCTTCTGAATAAACTCTTGCCAGTCAATGTTACATAACAGTGATGGAATACATGTGCATTTACTTATTAGTTTGACACAGTGATAGTCAGTCATCATCCTGAATTAATTGATTAGCCACATCTTCATAATTCTGCCCATTATTTTTCTAACTTGGTAATTGGCTATGTTTCATGAGAAAGAAAAAGAAAAATGAGTCCATTATAATATTATTTCAGCTATGCAATAATGTAGTGCACCAGTTGTATCTACCGTAGATAATAATAATTTTTACCAAACCAAAGTAAGGAGAACTGTTCAGTTGCAGTTTACGACCTCATTCATTTTCTTTTGAAAAACTGGTAGTATAGTGTTTTTTACATTGAACTAATGATCGATAGTCTCAAGTTCAAATCTTACCAAAAAAGTTGACCGACCACCTTAGGTAAGTGTGCCACAGACTCAATGGGAAGGCTAAATCCTTTAACTAATGTGACTTTGGGGGGGAACCTTGATTAAAGGTCCGCAGGTGCTTGTTTTTTATCAGTCCTGGTTGATGCCTGGATAACGCATTAAATTGCCATTTGATAGAGAGATGACCACACAGTCGTGTCCAAGACATGAATATGGTTTCAGTTACAAAATGCACTGTATGTCAGCACTTGAACTTGCAATTTAGACATAAA
Organism: Saccoglossus kowalevskii; assembly: GCF_978046115.1. Classification (NCBI taxonomy): domain Eukaryota; kingdom Metazoa; phylum Hemichordata; class Enteropneusta; family Harrimaniidae; genus Saccoglossus; species Saccoglossus kowalevskii. The sequence goes on along the minus strand of NC_140650.1, from coordinate 7,914,385 downwards.
AAACTTACAGTGACATTCAATTTAAAGAAGACACCAATACGACTAAATGTTGAAGGCCATTTTCAAGACCATTTAATCTGGTAGTGTTATTTGCAGGATAAATGAAAACTAAAAATACTAATACAACACACAGGGCAATGCGATTGACACCATATTGAACTGAAAGCTTGACCTGTGTTACTTGACTGGTTGCTAAGGTGCTGAATCATGGTCATGCATGATCTTGTCATTTTATATGCATTTTATCTGCCATATTCTGCCGCTCAGAGTTATTTAACCTAATCAAATAGACAATGTTGCAATACAGGTGGAGCTGAACTGAAATTTAGTACATCAACAAAATTGTCAACAAACAAGCTGCTCTCTAATTGGATTGGTGTTGGGCAAGTCATAAAGTAAATAAATCCATTATTAAGACTTTAAATCAGTATTGGGAAGAAATTAAACTTGAAAGTGGTTTTCTTGTTTTGGGGAAGATGGAAAACAGTCGGTTGGTATGGGGCTGCATTCTGGATTCGAACAAACGAACTTGACCCCCATCCGTGTCTCAACTAGTCGCCTATTTGTAGCTTACCACTCCCAAATCAAACACACAAGCTCTCTTTGACAGTTTACAATGTCACAAATCTCAAGGATACTTGACACTACCAGTTTCAATTTCCTTGCTCGAATCAGGAGAATGCGACAACAAACTTGGTTGAAAGAAATTCTTAGCCGTGGCTGACTCGGCTTTGTATCGATATTATATTTTTATTAGACGCATAAAATCCTTAGGAAAGGATAAAAAGGGTCTTACAGAAAGAAATTAAAAAAAAAAAAAAAAACTACAATCTAAAAAATAAAACAAAAAAATAAAAACTTTTCTAAAAAAAAAAAAAAAAAACAAGTCAAAAACAAAAAAATACAATTTGCAGCCAATGGTGAATACAGAATATAGACTGAACACAAAATGTGGCCTAATACACTGATAGTTGTTGCTGTTTTGTTCCATAGCTGTTTTTTAAGAAGACAGCTAAGGCTGGTGCTAGAGTATGGTTTGCCATAATCAAAATGAATTTATTCTGACTATTTTCTTTATCAAAATTTGGAATTTTATTTTGTGCAGTCAGGAATAATTTGTCCCTATGGTGACTGTAAGCTGGACATTTCATTACAAAATGTTGCTCAACCTCAACTATATTTTGGCTGCACATATCGCATGTTCTTTTATCCAGCCGCACATTATTATGTCTGCCTTTCTCAATTTTAAGGTCATGGTTGCTTGTCCTGAATTTTGCAATTAACCTTCTAAGACCATGGTTCTGCATATTAATTAGGTAATTTTCAATTTTTAAATCTTGTTTGAAAAGTCTGTATGTTCTTAGTTTGTTTTTAGCCAAGGTTAGTTTTCTATTATCATTATGCATGTCTAAGATCCATTGGTTCTCAAATGATTTGTTTATTTTTTTATGAATAAAGTCTAAATTTTTCTTAATTATTTTTTCACTTGAGTTTACAATGGTGACAACATCTAAATCTTGCATGAGGGTTTCTACACTTCTAAACCATTTACTTTTTACATTCTTGTTTACTAAGTAGGCTTCTCTTAGTAATGTGTTATCAGAGTTTGTTACCCGGTTGAAATATTTAAGTTGTTGTTTCTTGATAAAACAGTCAATGGGGTACCTTCCTAGCTCACCATAAACAGCCATTTTTGGTGTGAATTTTGAGAGACCAAGAATGAACCGACAAAATGAAAGATGGACATCCTCAATTGCAGACTTAGTTGTGCTTTCATCACCCCAAACATCACTACCATATACAATAATTGGTCTTATCAGTTTGTCAAATAAAGATAGTTGGAGGGGTATGTTTAGTGAGTTGTCATAACCGAGTTTGCATTTCAAAGCAAAGAGAGCTTTCATCCCTTTATTTTTTAAATTATTGATACCCTCTTTATGTTTGCCATTAGCACTTATAGTTATACCCAGTGATCTTCCAGGTACAGATCTAGGACCTAGCTGTCACATTAAAAATATGTTCTGCAATGCCTTTTGAGTGTCAGCCCCAGAAGGAAGGAAGTTGTAGTAATAACATATTATATAACATTAATAATTCCTGCCATATATCCTCTCCTACAGTGATCAAAATGAATCCTGGGTATGGGTCACCTGATGACAGTACAGCTGTTGTACGGATGATGGGAGAATTTCAAGAATATGTCAACAAAGACATTGGTGAGTAGAATCTACATTGTCTAGGATAGAAGAATAAAATTAATCAGTTATAAATATAATCAGTTTAATTTTATGCAATCTTGCTTTAAAGTATCTTAATACAAAACAGAATAAATGCATTTATATTCTAAGTTTTGTTGGATAGTTACAGTCACAATTCTCGATATGGTGAGAATGCAGACTTAGTTCTTGAAATATTGCCTGCTTTTATAACCAGCTGTTCATGAGTCTGTTTTCCTAAATTTTTCACAAACTGATTAGACACCGTTGTCCCTCAGATAGATCATACAATGTTATGGACACCAGTATTTAATAAATTATATTTTGTCCTGTTTCACTGTTTACAGATGAAAAATATGTTTTCCATATTTCTGAGTTTAGGAACATTTGGTTTACTTTCAAATGTAACCTAGATGTCTACAATAAAGTATCAACATGTATTGACAAACTAAAGCTTATATTGTAAAAGATCTATGCTGGCTGGAAGTGTATCAACATTGATCTCACTATCCCTAAACGCCAACCCCTTTATTTGTCATTAGCACACACTTAGTAAGTAACATAGAAACCAGGGAACTCAACACTCATCTGTAGTAGTTTAGTTAGATTTTGGAAGCCATGCCAGACAATGCGAAGATACATAAATAAATGTCACATTTATTTGTTTATTTATATCACCCGTATCTTTGAACTCATACTGGTTAAATGTGAATTTCTAAGCGATCCATTTGTGCTACTGAATTTGAAAAATGGTAGCCCCAGAACGAGAATTGGTCGTGGTACGCCCTGGACTACTGCTACTTTGAAACTCTGACCTAGAATTTTCTGTCCTTGCAGACTTTTTATGTATTAGAATCTATGCACTGTCATTTAATCTACATGCAGCGTAAAAAGAACATTTTTCTACCTTTTAAATATTGTTTGTAGAAAAGCGAAGAATGGAGCAGAAGATGGTCCGTGAGAAAGAAACTGAAGTATTGGTTGCACGATCCAAGATGGCGTCTTTGCAAGGCAGATTGCAAGAGATGGAGACTGTGAACCTGAAAGACAAGGCTGAATTTGAAAGAGAATTACAAAATTTTAAACTAGAAAGACAGGTATAGGACTAATCATCTAGATTTGAAATTAGTTGTGGACTTGGACCAGTTTATCAATGTAGACTGTCAAATCAAAAAGAACCACAAAGATGAATACACCATTTGTGCAGATTCTATTTCAAAAATAATTCTTTGCACATGATGAATTTTTAAATTTTTTTGTAATTCTTAGCACGTATCTGTTAACATAGAATTAATTCCAGTTGTAATATTTGAGATGTAAATCATGCAACAGATTTGAAAGATAAAAGGCTGGATTCCATTTTACATTTATTCTGAAAACATTGAGAGTATTTATACTGCACACATCGCTGCATTTTTGGAAAACATTTTGCAGCATAAATATACTTTCGGGTAAAAGCCTACTCATAAATAAAAATATCCAGAATTTTTTCATTTTCCAATAAATTGTATTTCCGGGCAATATAATAATACCGTATTGAGTTAAAAAAAGTTGGGGGTCACCAGCTTAATTTTCGAGAAAATTATGGCTCAATTTTAGTGGATAGTGGCCATTTTGACAGTATTATAGTGCTTTTACCATAGTTTCCTATGGCACAGAAAAATTATATAGTGTTAATGATGGGGTACTTTATGTTTTCTTCAATTATTTAAATAAATTTGGGTTTTAAAAAGTGCTAAAAAATATTTTTCCTAACATTGTGCTCTATGGACTTGACTAAAAATAGCGCAAATATTAGGACAAGTTTCTCAAAATATGTCACTGTAATACACAAAATAACGCTATTTTATGATGCCATGGGACAATAGCTTCATAATTTTACATAATGAACCAATGAACATTGTCATTATGAGTAGGCTTCTACCTTAAGTGTCAGTTATCATTTCTAAACCATGGAGGGCAGAATTTTAAATGTAAATAATAACTGTTGGTGCGCTATGAATGTGCCATCTTCATGACCGGAAAGTCTCATCTACTGTGGTGAATGTGGTAAGTTTATCAGTTATATGTGTGTCTACACTTACAGAAAGACAGGGATCATGTCAGAGCCATGAAACAAAAACTGGAATTCATGTCTAGGGAGGAGAGTAGAGCCAAGGCAGATGCAGAGGAATGCAAGAAATCCATTGAAAAGGAAAAACTACATCAAAGAGAGAAGATCCAAGAACTGAAGCAGGAGATTTTGAAATTGAATTCACAGTTACATGAGGTAATCAAGATGTATATGGAAGACATCTTGTTACAGTGGTTATCACTCTGGACTAGCAATCACACTGTTATCATTACTAGTCCTTTCTGTATCATGGCATGGTACTTTACTCCTACTGCCTCTCTCTAACCAGGGTTTAACCTTTTCACCACCAGTTCCCTCTTTTCATCACAAATTCACAAAATATTTCTGTTTATAGTCTGCACTATCCTTCAGAAGATTGGGACAAAAATAGTCAAATTTTTTGAGTAAAAACTTTAAATTGATTCAAATTGTGTCTGTTGGCTCCAAAATTAGGGTTCATTTCCAGAAATATTGAAGATTACAAGAAAAAAGTGCAGAAAAATGTCTGGTGGTGAAAAGGTTAAGTAGTAACCTGGTATTGAATTGTCGTCACTTAACCCATGTAACCTACGTATGGCATCTGGGACTATGCTCACTAGGTAGTTGATGGTTTGACAAAACATATTCATTTTAACCTATTTCTTGAACATACATTGACTGATTGGTACAAAGACAGTACATGATGTTCAGCTTAAAAATCCTTTGTCTTATTACTATCATATTTGTACATTTTGTGATGATAAATTTATTATTCAAATTTATATTGGAATCATTTTAGTTGTACCAAAAACAGAAATCAGTGAGTACACTAATTTGCATATTAATACTTGATAGAGTACACACACCCAATATAAGTTATGTGACATGCTAATTGATCATCACAAATTTTATATACATGTATGTTTGATTTCTTCTAGGCACAGAACACGGGCAGATCAGAATGCTCTGTACTGAGAAATGAACTTATTAAGTAAGTTTATGTCTACAACAAAATTCTTTATTATTCTATAAATTGATGATTCATACCATTGACTACAAAAGTCTATAACCAAAAAATTCAAAACACGCGAAGCACAATCATGTCCACACGTTGATTGACACACCCTTGATTTTTGACATCCCTTGTTCTACAATTAAGGGGTTAGCATACGTTTAATGTGTTTTTTTTCAATATTTTTTTTTATTTTATTTTAAATTAAATTATGGTTATGACAGTGTCTATGACTGTGCTTTTATTCTAAACAAAAACTCCATTTTATAAGGCATATTTCGACGTTTTTTTCTATTTCAAAACATTGCCACATCAACCAAGCACAACACTGGCATGAAAGTAATCCTAATTGACACTTGATGAAAGATCTGATTTGCATATCAATACTACAAAGTGTATGTAATTATGGTACTCATTTCGCCCAGCCTTCCGCTTTTACACCCACAGCTTATTGCTTGATTTCCGACTGCGCGGCCTTGTCCGACCGGAAACCGACAGCATTTTAATCACTCTTTTTTTCGCTCGCTCGCTCATTGAAAACATTGACTGCTCGCCAAAACACCGATCACACATGAGTAGTCGAAACGGTGGTTTTTCAAATCTAATAGTTGCATGACACTCAATCGTCAAAGCAACTTAACTGGGACCTCTTGTTACGTGTTTTCAGTGCTTGTTCTAAATGTAATATTTTATTTTAATGAGACAGTTACGTGAAAAGGGCATAAGTAACTTCTTTCGACAGAGCAGAGAAACGAGGAAAATGTTAATGATTAATTCCAAAAATAACGATACCAAAACCACTTCGGTCCACAGGCGGTTGGTCTGGTATAATTTGACATTCAATTTTCAAAATTAAGTCACGATCAGTGAATGAGCTCGATCTATACGTACCGTAAAAGTGTTCCCACAAAAAATATTTTGACTAAAACGGCCACATGCTCTGAAAAATAGAACAAAGCTTGACATAAATGAATAATTCAGAAAAAAAACGTGCCAAATTTAGTTATAGCCATAAATATTTGGTGGCCAGACGATGAACAATTCAAAAATCAGGATTCACGCAGAAGTCCTTCAGGGCTGAAAATCATCCACCCTACTCTGGGTTACCTTATTTCACGACTAACAAAGAAAACTGATTCGCCGTAGTTTTTCTTCTTTCTGAACTGAGGTCAAATCCCCTCCGTTAGTCAAAATATACCGATGTTTTTCAGTGAATAATTTTGAAGCCTGTCACAGAACAAAAAAAACTATGTGAATCAAAGCCGGAGATTGGACGGTACGACGACCCTTCAATTAGCGTCAAGTATGCTTTGTTAAAACATCATTGATTTGCTGAAAGTCACCTGATCGGAGCACGACCTGGGTCACAGAACCATATTTGTCCGTATTATCAACAGGATTTTGTGAGAGAACCACACCCACATTTTCAACCATTTTCTTAGCGGAAGTTGCCAATAAATGTAGAAAATCTCGTGCATTTTATGTATTCGGATAAAATAAATCTAGCGATTGCTAAAAATGGTTATTAATATATTCCCCGATGCTCTTGGAATTTTTATTTTTTTTATTTCAAGGTAAGAAATGGCTAGTTGAAGTTGTATCGACTTCAAGGCGGCTGTTTCACCGTGAACAACCAAGCTCTGTTGTAGTTTCGCGATGTAAAATGAAATATATATAATAATAATACTTGTTTAATTATTTGGGTTTTCAGCCCACAAATTACGGACATGATCCCCATGAATTACGATCAATGTTTTGTCTCGGCTGATTGTGATGAATGCCGGACGTCGGGACCAACGCCCGTTCTAAACTCAGTATGGAGAAACCAACGGGGAACTATTTCCAGAACAAATTATTGGGGCACGGTCAACAGACATTCCAAACAATGGAAATTATCAACAAAAGAGGAGATTTTTCTAGATATACTGTCATGACAAACATGTAAAATTAACAAATACACAAAGAGGTGTAATATTAGGTTTTATTTTAGGCTTAGATTAAATATTTTCTTTCACTCAGCCCATGCATGGAACTGCCATTTAGCTTCATGGTCCTTCAGCTTGTCTTCGTCTTGAGGATAACAACAATAATTATACAAACCGTAAACACATTGCGAAGACTCAACAATCGGGAAAGAAAACCCAGACAACAATGTCGTACTTGTGTTGAAATACATTTTGTATTTCACGTCAGAATATTGTTGAAAATAAAATATTTAATCCAAGCCAAATCGAAGTCAAAGGGTCATATTGCGTGCATATAATTATAGATAGTTAAAACGAAAAGTATTTGAACTTTTGTCGGCTGCTCAACATTTATAAAAACCATTAAGACAATTATAAGACAATGTGAACCTCAGAAATTTTCTGCGAGCGAGCGGGCGGTGATATTTCGGGGTTTTTGCGATCAAAAATGAAGCGGAAAAAGGCGAAGTCATTGCTCTTGTTCGCACCACGGTTACTAAAAAAAGAAACAGTGTTCGCACGCTTGCTACGACGTACCACACGGCTATCAGTTTTACAGTGAACAGTAATGAAAACAAACTTGAAAATATCTTGTGCACACGGCTTAAGCCATTTTCTTTATTTGGAATAACTCCTCCTCCACACCATATCAGTAATATGCAAATCACTACGTCACTTTCGCGGGAAAGTCATCACGTTGTCGGTTGACACACGGTAGAGCCGTTCTGAGATTTCAAAACATATTTCATCCTGTCTTTAACGCGTATAACATTTAGCCCCGACATTAGAAGGCATTATTTAGTAGTTGGTCGCTAGGCAGACATGTTTCAATAATTATAACTTCATATTTTTCAAAAATTTTAGGCCTAGTTTGAGATTCATTGACCTTGGACGTTTTTTGCGTTTATCTTGAAATTGATTTCTACGTAGTTCTACAGATTCAGTACGCAATTTCTAACAAACGAAAGGTCAGATCGTCGTCATTTTTGGTCAACTTTACTGCTATATAGAGTACTGGAGGAATGTTCCTGGATTTTTTTCTGTCTGCCTTCGTTTTGATTTTTTGCTTATTTTTATATAGAGACATGTTGTTTTTACTCAGGTATTAACGTCCAAACATTTGAAATAAGGCTACATAAAAACAAATTATAGTTGCAAAAAAACGAAGAACATTGTACATGAAGCACTTCTCTATAATATTTACATAAAAAAATATATTCAGTCGTACTGCAAATTAATTATTAATTGCGTCATTAGCCACTTTACTCCATTTTCGCGTATTCTTGTGATCACGTGACTTGGTATTTGCATAATTTAAATATTGCCATATTTAAAAAGTTTGAAACAAGATCTTTATTATGGTATATAACATGTATGGGTAAAATGTATGTTTCTGTCTGTAAATTGACGCAAAAAAATTGAACCAGCGAACGTATGCTAACCCCTTAACCATCAATAACAACAACATTGTTTGCAGATACATAACAATTCAAGTGTAGATTATCCTCTAAATCAACACGGGCGTGTTTATAAAGGATTAAAAATGACCACCACCATAATGAAAATTTGGAAAACCCTTTTTTTTTTTCATGTCATCAATGTTGAACGCATATCTAATGATATAAATGCAAACTGTTCGCAAAGAGTGTTATAATTGTTAAAATAGGAGGCCACGAAAAATTAGTTGCTACCTTAAATGTATGTTAATTTTAGTTCTGAAGGTACACATGTCAATGTAGGCCTAGTTGTTTAGTCCCAGGACAGATTCACATCTATTCTTTTGTCTGTCCATCTGTCTGTCCATCTGTCTGTCCATCTGTCTGTCCATCTGTCTGTCTATATGTACTTTACTATATGTGCACATGTACTCGCCATATTACCTCTAACTCTGCCACATGTGCCATATGTCTTTTCTTAGCCACATGAACAATAATAGAAAGCTACAACAAAGTACTCAGTTTCAGTACTCGTATCTTTATTGTTGGCGCACATCTGCATATATTTCACTTGCTGAATCAGCTGTACTACTCTTACTCAGTATTTATGCTTAGTAATGATAGTGTTAAATGCTTTCAATTGTACTTCATATTTGACACAGGAAAGATGGAGAAATAACACAGTTAAAACTAGATCTTGAAGAGAACAGGATTAAACTGCAGCACAGTATGAGGTTAGTGAAATTGATTATGAAAATGATGAAAATGAAAGATGTTTCATCAAAGCATCATTCTTGTCCTATTTTTTAGTCCATAAATAATAAAACGTCTAATTACTATTATATTTTCCCTTGAACTAACTTTTACATCAGTTTCTGTCACCCCAATATTGTTCTGAACTCCAATACAGCATTGCAGCAACATTGCCAGGAACAAGAATTACTTGAATGATGCAATTGCACTAACTTGTAATAATATCTACTGAAAGGTTATTTTGAATAATATTTCTGACTTTCTCGGTTGGCACTCGTATCTTAAAATTTGCTTATTTAGCATAAATTAGCATATGATTTGTTGGTGTTTTTTGTACTAATAATTAGTATTGTAATAAAAATGTTATCTACCGGTATATATCATAATCATAGAGCTTGTTGATACTTTGGTGTTATAGGTTGTATAATCCACTCACCTTAAAGCGGACAGGTCGCCTGCAGGAATTGAGACCCAAGTGCTAATAACAATACGATAAAAATGTAAAGCATCAGAGGTAGACGTTTGTTTGTAAAGGTGCTATGGCCATCTGCCATATGTGCAGGTGGCAACTCTCTCACTTTAGGTAATGGATATTACTAGATCTCATGGTCTAGTCACTTGTATTCATCAGCTCTATAAACAAGTGATATAACCTCATAGTATTACAACCCGATATCTTGCTACATGTATGTCATAACCCTTAATTCTATTCTTTAGACGTGCCGTGGAAGTCTCTGGTTTGAGAAGTCAAGTTCAACAGTTTAGAGACCAAGCAATGGATGCTGAGAAAATTGCAAGAGTAAGCTGTTTGTAATCTGTAGTAGAATGTAACAACCTCTTTAAGAACTAGTCAATGTTGGTGACTATTGATTATCATATTAATAATTGTATCACATGATACCTTTAATGATCCTATCACATGACTCCAATGATCCTATCACATGACTCCAATGATCATATCACATGCAGCAATGATTCTATCACATGATTCTTTGATCTTATCATATGGTACAATGACTCTATCACATGATTCCATGATCTTGTCACATGGTACAATGACTCTATCACATGATTCCATGATCTTATCATATGGTACAATGACTCTATCACATGATTCCATGATCTTATCATATGGTACAATGACTCTATCACGTGATTCCATGATCTTATCATATGGTACAATGACTCTATCACGTGATTCCATGATCTTATCATATGGTACAATGATTCTATCACATGATTCTTTGATCTTATCATATGGTACAATGATCCTATCACATGATTCTATGATCTTATCATATGGTACAATGACTCTATCACATGATTCCATGATCTTATCATATGGTACAATGACTCTATCACGTGATTCCATGATCTTATCATATGGTACAATGATCCTATCACATGATTCCATGATCTTATCATATGGTACAATGATCCTATCACATGATTCCATGATCTTATCATACGGTACAATGATCCTATCACATGATTCTTTGATCTTATCATATGGTACAATGACTCTATCACATGATTCCATGATCTTGTCACATGGTACAATGACTCTATCACATGATTCCATGATCTTATCATATGGTACAATGACTCTATCACATGATTCCATGATCTTATCATATGGTACAATGACTCTATCACGTGATTCCATGATCTTATCATATGGTACAATGACTCTATCACGTGATTCCATGATCTTATCATATGGTACAATGATTCTATCACATGATTCTTTGATCTTATCATATGGTACAATGATCCTATCACATGATTCTATGATCTTATCATATGGTACAATGACTCTATCACATGATTCCATGATCTTATCATATGGTACAATGACTCTATCACGTGATTCCATGATCTTATCATATGGTACAATGATCCTATCACATGATTCCATGATCTTATCATATGGTACAATGATCCTATCACATGATTCCATGATCTTATCATACGGTACAATGATCCTATCACATGATTCTATGATCTTATCATATGGTACAATGATCCTATCACATGATTCCATGATCTTATCATATTTTACAATGATCCTATCACATGATTCCATGATCTTATCATATGGTACAATGACCCTATCACATGATTCCATGATCTTATCATATGGTACAATGACTCTATCACATGATTCCATGATCTTATCATACGGTACAATGAGACTATCACATGATTCTATGATCTTATCATATGCTACAATGATCCTATCACATGATTCCATGATCTTATCATATGATACAATGACTCTATCACATGATTCCATGATCTTATCATACGGTACAATGAGACTATCACATGATTCTATGATCTTATCATATTTTACAATGATCCTATCACATGATTCCATGATCTTATCATATGGTACAATGATCCTATCACATGATTCCATGATCTTATCATATGGTACAATGATCCTATCACATGATTCCATGATCTTGTCATATGGTACAATAAGACTATCACATGATTCTATGATCTTATCATATGGTACAATGATCCTATCACATGATTCCATGATCTTGTCATATGGTACAATGATCCTATCACATGATTCCATGATCTTATCATATGGTACAATGATCCTATCACATGATTCCATGATCTTATCATACGGTACAATGAGACTATCACATGATTCTATGATCTTATCATATTTTACAATGATCCTATCACATGATTCCATGATCTTATCATATGGTACAATGATCCTATCACATGATTCCATGATCTTATCATACGGTACAATGAGACTATCACATGATTCTATGATCTTATCATATTTTACAATGATCCTATCACATGATTCCATGATCTTATCATATGGTACAATGATCCTATCACATGATTCCATGATCTTATCATATGGTACAATGATCCTATCACATGATTCCATGATCTTGTCATATGGTACAATAAGACTATCACATGATTCTATGATCTTATCATATGGTACAATGATCCTATCACATGATTCCATGATCTTGTCATATGGTACAATGATCCTATCACATGATTCCATGATCTTATCATATTTTACAATGATCCTATCACATGATTCCATGATCTTATCATATGGTACAATGATCCTATCACATGATTCCATGATCTTATCATATGGTACAATGACTATCACATGATTCCATGATCTTGTCATATGGTACAATAAGACTATCACATGATTCTATGATCTTATCATATAGTACAATGATCCTGTCACATGATTCCATGATCTTATCATATGGTACAATGATCCTATCACATGATTCCATGATCATATCATACGGTGCAATGATCCTATCACATGATTCTTTGATCTTATCATATGGTACAATGACTCTATCACGTGATTCCATGATCTTATCATATGGTACAATGACTCTATCATGTGATTCCATGATCTTATCATATGGTACAATGATCCTATCACATGATTCCATGATCTTATCATATGGTACAATGATCCTATCACATGATTCCATGATCTTATCATATGGTACAATGACTCTATCACATGATTCCATGAGCTTATCATACGGTACAATGAGACTATCACATGATTCTATGATCTTATCATATTTTACAATGATCCTATCACATGATTCCATGATCTTATCATATGGTACAATGATCCTATCACATGATTCCATGATCTTATCATATGGTACAATGATCCTATCACATGATTCCATGATCTTGTCATATGGTACAATAAGACTATCACATGATTCTATGATCTTATCATATGGTACAATGATCCTATCACATGATTCCATGATCTTGTCATATGGTACAATGATCCTATCACATGATTTCATGATCTTATCATATTTTACAATGATCCTATCACATGATTCCATGATCTTATCATATGGTACAATGATCCTATCACATGATTCCATGATCTTATCATATGGTACAATGACTCTATCACATGATTCCATGATCTTGTCATATGGTACAATAAGACTATCACATGATTCTATGATCTTATCATATGGTACAATGATCCTGTCACATGATTCCATGATCATATCATACGGTGCAATGATCCTATCACATGATTCCATGATCTTATCATATGGTACAATGAGACTATCACATGATTCCATGATCTTATCATATGGTACAATGATCCTATCACATGATTCCATGATCTTATCATATGGTACAATGATCCTATCACATGATTCCATGATCTTATCATATGGTACAATGACTCTATCACATGATTCCATTATCTTATCATATGATACAATATTCTTATCATACATTTTTGATAGCAAGTGTTTTTTAAAGAGTAAGTATTTAAATTTTTGTCAAATTCAATAAATAAATAAATAAATAAATAAATAAATAAATAAATAAATAATAAATAAATAAATAAATAAATAAATAAATAAATAAATAAATAAATAAATAAATAAATAAATAAATAAATAAATGTATTGTTTTTCTCAAATTAGGGATTGGAACTTAAGTTACAAAAATATGAAGAAACTGCTATAGTTGGCAATGTTATGAAAGATCAGCTCAGTAAACTAAGTGAGATAGAAAGAGAAAATAAAAAATTGAAAGAAGAAAATGAATATTTTAGGTATGTTTTGCACCAATCCTGTGAAGTAACATGTAAAACATTTTGTATAAAATTGTCTTACACAAGAGGTAATTTTGTAATGTTTGTTTGTCTGTTTGTCTGTTTGTCTGTTTGAAATCACAATATTTGAAAAGAGGTTGACCCCTGCTCTTGGTGAGTGTGCCACATACTCAATGGGAAGGTCAAGATTAATTTATTAATGAATTATATAATTATATTTAGTAATGGATGTGACTTTGTTGTTATGTTGCTTTGACTGCATTCATTTTCATCTTTATGGCCCTAAGCTGTTGTAGATGTATTTTAAAATTCCTTGCATGTTATTTCCTGATTCCTGATTTATTGCGCAGAGATATTTGTGGTATACGGCTGTTGTAGAGTAGTGAAATATGTCATAGTTAGCTGTGGCGAATGATGTCCCAAGATTAATCCTATCCATTACCTGCTTTGATGTACTTACAGGGAGTCAAAAGAGAACTATGCATTGCTACAAGAAAGATGTAACAGTCTGGAGACTAAACTAAGTAGATCAGATTCTAGAATTATTCAAACCACTAAACTGCAGATTGAAAATGAAGAATTGCAAGAAAAACTAAAGCGATGGGAAACAATGGATGCTGGCGGTACTATTAAAGCGAGGTGGGTTCATCATGTTTGTACACTCATAATAGAATGATGGGATTGTTTTCAAATTCAGTACATTATAAGCATTATCTCTTATAGGCTTGAACCAGTTGTATTTACCTTTTATGAATACATTGTAAATGCACATCACAACCAAGGTAAGGGATAAAAAACAAGCAATTTATTGAGTAAGTAAGTAAGTAATTCTTTATTGCTATCGTATCCCATTTGAGATCTTGACATAAAATACAATAAAGTCAAAAACATGTAATAATAAAAAAAATGAAAATAAAAGGAAATACTAAAAATACTGTAAATGAGTGAAATAAATACATATCTCACAATAAGAGATAAATGAATAATTGTAATATAATGTATAAAATAAAGGAAAAACAATAATAAATACAGATACATGTAAAATAAAAACCACTCTGTAAAATCAATCTACTAAACAATTACAAAATTGAAACAAGTCAAAATAAGGCTTGTAAATACAAACAATAAAGTACCTAAAATAAAAATTGGGCAAAGGGCCCTTTCGATCACTGTCATGGTTGGGGTCAAGGACACACTGCCACGGCCGAAATGTAGGGAGGTGGCCATGCAGATGGCCGTCGAACCCTGTAATGGGGGGCAGGATGGAGTCCTTTTCCCAATCGGAGGGCATGTAAAGACAGAACATGACCGAAGTACAATTGTATTTACCTTTTATGAATACATACAATCTGTATATGCACCAGTATTCATATTGCAGTAAATTCTGAACGAAAACATACAGGGGCTATGTCATGACTTTCTATATAACATATATATCGTGCCTACACAAATTGTTTCACTTTTAACTGTTGTTGATCAATTTATACTGTTACAGTAATTTCAGAAATGGATCACTGATCATCTAGACCAATTTACTCTATTAGTATGGCATGTTTTCATTTAAATGACAGAGGTATGGCTATGGTCAAAATAAGTGAAACTTGAATGATCCAGTATACAACTAATGTGATTACATGCACTTTTATTGGAGATATTGGAGATAGAGTCACATACATTATATCAAAGCCTGATTCAACATAAGCTTCTAATCTTTTTTTTTTCACTGTTTGGACGATTTCTTTGTGCATATGTGCGTCTGTGCATAAGTTCATTCAAAGCTGTATTTTGGACAGTAGGATAGTTAATGCACCTTACTTTGATTGGTAAATTTTACTCAAGATGGCTGACTGATTATCAGATCAGATTTTAAATGGCCAACTGGCGGTCATTTTGTTTGAAATGCTGTTCTAGAGCCATATCGCTGACAAACCTTGACCAATCGTCTTTAAATTAATTTATACATCATACATGATGTCACACATATGCACATTTTGTTTGACAATCCAGTTCAAGATGGTCAAATGGTGCCATTGTTTTTTGATATTAAAAATACAGCAAAATGAAGCATTTTTGTTATTATGGATCCAGTTTTCAGTTACACATAGACAGCTACATGTATTATCCGTCTTGGTACATACGTAGTGTATAATTTCACTTTTAATTATATATTAACAGATCTCCACAGGAGTTAACAAGACAGGTTGCTGAACTACAACAAAAGGAGGCATTGCTACTAGCTCAACAAGGACAGGCTTCAACTAGGTACTGTATGTTTCATTGTAACATAGCCCCACCCTAGCAATGCAAAGACGACAATTTGGGCTTGGTCGGGTCGGGTCGGGTCAGGTCAGGTCGGGTCGGGTCAGGTCAGGTCGGGTCATCTCAGCTTATACATGAGCTTACATTTACATTGTAATCAAATTTTATTATAAGTAAAATTATTTTGGGGTGAGGGTGAGGGTGGGGACGTAAGTTTTCACTTCAAGTAAGTGTTTTGTATCTTTGTCCTTGGGAGTTGACAGTTGTTCGGTTGCCCTGGGCAATCACTTTTATCATAGGACAACCAAATATGAAAACTGGTTGGTCTTTGGGACAACCATCAAAATGATTACAGAAATCACATTATTACATTGTTCAATGTATCATAGTATTATCATGGGCCCTACAAAAAAAAAAAAACATTTTTAAGCTGTCATTTGAAAAGCTAGATTTTAATGTGACTTTCTCTGATGTTAGAGATACCAACAAAATATTCAACTATTTATGACATGTTTTATTTGGTAAAAAAGTGGTTTCGATATTCAAGGGGTTAAACACTAAAGTTTTATTGGACAACTATATTTTCATATGGACAAGCAGGTATTGTTTTAATTTTTAAAGTCTATTGCATCATCACCAGTAAGTATATGGACAATTGCCAGTGTCATAAGAAACATCTCTTATCACCTACTCACAAACATTTTGAGCATACATAATACAGTTAACATAAATGTCGTTTGTACACCATGGCAACTAGAACACGGCTGCTACAAATCTGAATGTCCGTTTTTTTTTACAGTGCCCATAGTTTTGAACAAGCCTACAAATCAGTAAGTGTACAACTGAGTGAGAGTAATCAACAACTACACCAGGTCACCCATAAAATGAAGCAAACAGACGACCTTGTGAAAAGATTGCAGAGGAGGCTACTACTTGTTACTAAGGTAACCTTCTTTGATCTCTGATTGGCTGTCACATTTGAAAGCCCTATATGAAGTTGATTGATAAGAGTTCGTATAAATACCTCATTTGCATATTATAATTTGTCATAATTGCTGTACATTGTCAAATGATGTTGTTTTCCTCTGTTGTGTGACCCTGCATGATGTATCATTTAATTTATTAATAAAAAAAAAACATTTTGATATTGGTTCTGTGTTAGTTGTAATGTGAAAAAAGCATACATATGAACAACAACAAAATTCCTTCAAATTAACTCCAAAAACCAAAAAAACTATGAATTTTGGTTCTGAGATTCAGAGCCATTTCTCAAACGAGCAGACCAATTGTCAAATTTATTACAAATACTATATATGATACAGATAAATGTAAGGCAGTTTGAGGAGAGATTATCCCATTATATCATGGAAACTATTACAGTGTCTGTGCTCTCGCTGTCGCTCGCAAATGTCGTAAATTACGAAATTTGGAAAAGATTTACGAAAAAAATAAATATCTATTAGTAAGATTTACGAACACATTTTGTACAAAATACCCTCGCAAATCGCCCTCATTTAATTGTCAAGACTCGACTGTGATCATCACGCGTGTTACGGTTTGAGTGATTGCCATTTTAAAGTTAAACAATGTCCCGTTACTTCTAAGATTGCAACAATTGTTACATGGTGATCGCAATCAACACGGAACTGCCACTGAATGTATTTTTTCACTCTAAAGTTATTTTGGTGTCATAGCACATGCGTAGTTTAATCGACATGCGTTTCAAGATACCCCGCAACATTACTCTCAGTATGGGACGGTTTCGTGTCGCCCTTATCAAACACGTGATTTGTTTATTTATTAAAAATGGAGACTACGTCAAAAAGGAGTAGACAACTGCTCGACGAGTATTTTTCACGACGAGATGGACTCAGGAGAAACCGCTAAATCGTGTTCAGAACCAGAAACCCATGGGTGTCCTAACCCTGACATCACCAAGAAACGGAAAGTTGATCGTACTGCAGCACGATTTCAGAAATAATGGAAGGTTAGCTGCGGTTCCGTAGCTCTTTGGTGCGACATACAATCTAATTTTGCCCTAACAATTTCACTCGGACGTCTTGTTTTTATTTTTGTTGTTGTATGTCGAACATGGGCCGGTCAGTGTCTGTCACGTAAATAATGCGATCGGCAACAAAGGGCTATGATTCCACAGCTAATGGAAGGTGAGACAATGTTAGCGAATCGATCGAAAAATACTATAATTTGTGTAACATTCTTACCGGGCATTCTTAGCATTGAGATCGAGTTACGAGACCGAAAGTTACTTTAGTTACTTTTTCACTTTAATTCAGAAATTTCGATGAAAATAAATAGTCATTTTGTGTCGTCATAAACGTCAACATGCGGGTTTTGCATGATGAGCACGGGAGATTACTTCATAATAATATACAGCTTTTTGATTGGCATAGAGTTTTTTTCTGAGAAATTTCCCGTGAAAATTTATTCACAGGATGATTTGTGTTCTAGGCAGTGAACTTAGTGAACTTTTGAATGATGACTATTTTTCCCACTGTTAACAATGCGAGCTTATTATGAATATGCTTAATTAATACTGAGTTATTCAAATAAAGGTTCTTCTGTCTACATTGCATATTTTGTTGTGATGTTTTGTTGTACCATCATAATGGTACATTTTGTGAAGCAGACTGCCTAATTTGATGCCATGAAATTACACACAAAATTAGAGCTCAGGTTGCACCAGCAAGTACCATTTTCAGCATGCTGTTCTTGTTTTCGGCGGACGACAGAGGGGACACCTACCTCTCCTTCTCTCTTCCTCGTTGTGCTCTGTCACGGGAAAATGCTCCCCAGTTTCCAGACAAAATTTACTAATACTTTTTTTTCTTGATTAGTAAATTTACTATTACCTAGCAAATTCCAGAGAGAGCCCAGAGTGTGTAATGTAACATGTTTATTTGTGCAGGAACGGGATGGTTTACGACAAGTGTTGAATGATTATGACAGTGAAGTCACTCCTGCTGGTAATGAATCACATTATAAACTACGAATGGAACAAGCTGAAGAGGCGCTACACACAGCTGGTAGACATATAGACAAACTTGAGGTCAGTAAAAAAGAACATAGATACCAACAACAAGAGTTAGGGAGAACCTCATGGTGTTAAATGTCTGCAAGAGATCTGTCAAAAATTACTTTATTTAGTGTCTGAACAACATTGATATGTGTGGATGTGATGTCAATGTAAATAATTTTCGCTGCCGTGAATTTTTGTGATTTGATAATTTTATGGCATTTATGAGACAACATTTCTTGAAACTCGCTGACTGTTGATGTCCAAAGCTTCAGAAAAATTTTCATTGCTACGAAATCCCTCATGAAAAGCAGTCCATAGTACTTAGTTCCTCTACAAAAACATCTAGAATTGTCACATTGTTAGCAAGCTAATCTGATCTGCTCGACCTTCCCACACTCTACAGAGGTGGGTCTGTACAAATTCCCATCTTCCCACACTCTACAGAGGTGGGTCTGTACAAATTCCCACCTTCCCACACTCTACAGAGATGGGTCTGTACAAATTAGTCCTGATCTTATAATTTGAAGCAAAGTCAGGCTTCTTACAGGAATATGGTTAACAATCCACATCTGTTGTCCCTCCTCATTTGCATAGGGTCTGGATACACACTAAATGTGGTATTATAAAACACTTATTTATTTAC
The DNA here is from genome assembly GCF_978046115.1 of Saccoglossus kowalevskii. Classification (NCBI taxonomy): domain Eukaryota; kingdom Metazoa; phylum Hemichordata; class Enteropneusta; family Harrimaniidae; genus Saccoglossus; species Saccoglossus kowalevskii. Next base: position 7,894,346 of record NC_140650.1, on the reverse strand, counting down.
TCAGAGTGGTGGAAATGGTTACAAAGCAATATAAACTAACCAAAATGAAAACAGAGAAAAAAAATCATGCAGGCATGACTTTTTTTCAAAATTGAACAAAATAATTACATGTATATGAAATGAACTATGACGATAATGAAATTAAAGTTGGACTTGTTGTTGCCTAATAAACTGAGCAACTTAAATAATACATTTTTATCACCTCACAAAACAGTGATTTGTTTTTCAGTTGCAAAATACCCTAGATCTGAATCACTTTGATAGGTATACTGTATATTCTGTAAAGAACCAACAATATTGTGTGACATTGGTTGTACATGAATGCATGTGTTAATCTGTGATGCCTACTGAATAATTTTGTTTGTTTCACCAGATTGAAATAAAGGATGTCACTGAAGAAGGAGGTGCTGCTAGACTTGCTGCTGCAAAGGTATTACACCCAATCACATGGCTAAACCAGACATAGACTTGATTCAATTATTGCTTTATGTTCATTCTGTATCATTTGCCATTAAGTATGTCCTCGCTAATTGTTTTAAAGGAATCCATTACATGAGATTTTTCTAAATACACAAAGCACATTCCTAAAAAGGAAACAAGATCATTTTATTTGAAAAAGTATTTTCTGTTTTTAACTGACTTGTGATTATTGTGACGCACTGGCCACACTTGGAATTATTGATAAGACTCGGAAATTCTGTGGTGGGCGTGGGTGATGAAGTTAAGGGGCATTCCTCTCCGGCAGTTTGCGTATTATTTTTATAACCAGTTAAATCAAAGTTATTCCAAGGCTTCACAATTCTGAAATTATTCCCCCGCAATTGATAGTGTGTGAAATCCTTGGACTTTTGTAGCAGTATTGTGCTGACTTTTTTGCTGTGTGTATCATAAGATCATTATCAGAACTATGTGGGTCAATTATTGTCAATTCCACAGTCAAACTAATACTGATAAAGATACTGTAAAACATGTTTGTTTTTTCTAGCATGTAAATTATTTTAGCTAATCTTTAATTTTGTAATTATGTAGCTAATTTAAGAGGTTATTCTCACAATGAAATATTTGACATTTTAGCTATATTAGGATTCTTTAAATTCATGCATGGAGTTCAATGCGCTAAAATGGCATGTAACTATTTTAGGTGTTTAACAGTATATTTCCTTTTCAATTTATTTAATCTATTTGTATTAATTGCCAGATAGCAAATAATAAGTTTTCAAAAGAATTTATTTTAATAATTTAATTTTTTAATTTAATAGTTTTATTTCACACATAAGCTAACAGTGTTAACTGGTCAGGTATACTAGTGTGTACGTAACATATAGTTGTTGATTTGATCATTCTGTTTTGTTCCAAAAATATTCACTCTCAATCTAATAGACAATCAAAGCAAACAGTCAACAACTTAGCTTGTAATGGATAATGTTCATAATCACTTGGCCAAATAAAAATCTAAAAAAATTAATTTTGATAATTTTGTCTTGTAGCTGAAATTAGAAGTGGCACAACTAAAACAACAACTGGAGATTGTTGCTGCTAATACTACAATCAGTGCTGTGAATCCTACAGAATATAATGAGCTGAAAGACAGACTTGCACAGATGGAGAAAGAAAACCTCTCTCTGGCTGAGAGAAATGAGACTTTAGAAGCTATATTTGAACAGCGAGATATGCAGGTGAGTGCATGGAATGATTCTACTGTAATTATCAACAATGTTTATGTGAGTTAAAATGGTCATTTTACGCTGCATATGTCGTGTGGAACCCTTGCCGACTGTAAAATATTGCAATGACTATCGTCCTATAACCAACTGTGACCAATGTTATAATCGCAATGTAACAACCATGTAGTTGATTGTTCATCTATAACCAATTACAAATTCAAGTTCAAATAAATGTTTAACATATCACATACTGAAAGGCGCCATGGAAAGGTAAAATAAATTGGGAAATGAGTTGTCAACTGGGGATATTTTAACACTGTAACACACATGTAATTGCTGTAAAATGAAGCCTGGGCACCACTTGAACATAATACTGTAAAGCATGTCTTTTTCGCGAATTTAGCGAGAGAACTGATTTGCTAATTCAAGATGTCGCTAATGACTTTATTATCAATTCAAAATGGCCGCCAAACAAAGAAATCAACAATGACCAGAGAGATTTGCTAAATCAACATTTCATTATTACGTCAGTTTACCACAATTTGCTAAAATTGTATGCCGCTTTTTCAACATGTTTTACAGTAAGCTTACATCTAATGCTATAACAATATGTTCTCCTGTAATCATTTTATTTAATGTTGACATCCACCTTATAGGAGTCTGAATGGCCAATTAAAATGAATCATGAATTGTACCGGTACCAGAACTCCACAAACAATTTACATTTTTACTAAATCTGTTACAGTCTAGAAAGTCTTTGTAGTGTTCCATCTCAACAGCATACAGTGATATTTATTCAATCCCTTCAGATATTATACAACCACTTTATACTTGCAAGCTTTCAACTGAAAATCACTGATGATATTATAATCAAGTGTTGACCAATCTTATTTGTGTTATTTTAATGCAGGGAGAATTTGACCCAACAAAAACCAAAGTATTGCATTTTGGTATGAACCCTGGTGCTATTGCCAGGCAGAGAAGAGCTGAAGAAATGGGGAAACTCAAAGAAGAATGTGAAATACTTAGAAATCGAGTAAAAGAGTTGGAGGAAGGGGGAGCTAATGTGAGTGGTGAAAAGTTGTCACAGAAATTTGGAGAGACCACCACTAAAGACTTTGAAGGTATTGTGGCACATTACTGTGTTTGCTGTTTGTACCAATCAATTGGTGTGTTTCTGAATGACAAGGTTTTGCAAACTTGATGTACCGATGCTCCTTGTGAAGCCGTGTATTATTCTACAGAGAGACTGATGAAAGCGCCTGTAAAAATACAGCATCTAATCAGAGTTGGCCTAGCATAAAGCAATGGACATAAAAAAAACAAAGAAATGTCAAGTTGGCAAAGTTGGCAAAGGGTCACTAATTCCTCATTGATAGAATCTACTGAGGTAATAGTGGGGAGGTAATGGTGATTGGCTCGCAAAGATGGTTTCACTATTTTTCATGAAAACCACTTTCATGAAATAAACTTTTTTGCACCAAGCGTTCTGTGCATTACAATGAGTCAGCAGGAGGAACATTATAAACACTGAGGGTGCACTTATGCAGATTAAACTACATTACTGCCAAATCTTAATGATCATTCTAGGCATACCATATTTGTTCTATTATAAGTGCACTTCTAATAAAAGCATACATAAAGCAAAATATGTATTTATTGTATAAAATATTTCTTATTTTGACCATAGACTGGTCTCTGTCATTTACATAATTGCATGCACTTTTAACAGAGCAATATATGATATAACAGATGTTGTTAGAAAATAGTTTAGTCAAATGCTGTTTATTTGTTATGAAATAATGCTTTAAAACATTGCCTGTTGACACCATGGTTATACACCATTCATATCACAATTCCAGAAAAACAATTTCTTGGACATTATAGCAATTTTGGACTTCCATTTGATCAGTTCGTAAAAACTTGATATTTTTATTCATCTGTCTGTAGTGACAGGTATTTTTTTTTTTTTTATTTTTTTTTTTTTTTGTAACTTGTTTATTTTCTTGGGCTGACACTGCATGTAATACATTTCATGAATACACATTTAAAAGACACTTCAAGTAATCCAAGTGATGATGTTACTTTAAATATGGTATCAGGGAAGACCACTTCTTTTTGTGTGATGTTTCTTTCTCTTTTTGTTTGGTGATCACACTCTCAATTTGAAAATGATGTTTAAGTAAATTAATAAAATTTGCATAGTTAGGTTTCTGTTTCTTCCATTTTGAGTAGTATATGTGGTTTCTGATCAGTGAGCAAACAAAGTTCACCAGCCAATCGTACTTCGGGTTCCCTAGTATCACACAAAGTTTACCAGGTACCTCTGTAATTTTCAGTGGTCTTCCCAATTCCTTGATAACATCATGCCAGAGGGATTCAGTAAATTTACATGTCATAAAGAGGTGTTCATATGTTTCACTATATTCGTTACAGAAAGTACATTGGTATTCAGGGAAGCGTTCTGGATTTACTTTGTGTAAATGGTCATTTGTATACAGTATATTATGTAATATTAAACTTGAAATGAAATTCTCTGGATTTTGTATCAATTGATAACCTTGTAATCATTTTATACATTTCCTTCCATTCAATTTCCAGATTAAGTTTTCTCTCTAAAGAACATTCACTTATTGGTTTCACAAAAATTTTGCTGATGAATTCTGTTTTAAGCATATTTTTGGTCAAGTCTTCCAACAAAATTTGCTTGTTTTTTATAACGATAGTTGTTTCCCTATTTTCTAGTACTTGACAATGTTTCAGTTTCTCCGAAACAGTATTGCATATTCCAATCCATTTTAGTTTATCAATAAGCGATAGGCCCTTCTCTTTGTATTCATTCCATGGTTTCAGTATACCATCAATATACAAATCCGAGATAAATCTAATTCCTGAATCATACATGTTTTGGTAAAATATTGATTTTCCGCCTATCAAAATTAATTTGTTGTTCCAGAGAACCTGATCCATGTCATGAATGCCGAAAATTTCACTGGAAGCAGTCTGGTGGAATAGTTACATTTTAATAACATATCTCCCCCTAGTTTGTTTAATTTTTCTTTCACAAAATATTTCCAGGGGTGATCTGTCTCCTTGCTTATTGTATGTTTTAGCCATAATATTCTTTGTATTTTCTTTGTTACATACAAGTCTACCATTCCTATACCCCCTTTGCCCACCCCGCCTATCATGGTTTTTCTTGCAATACGATCAGCTCCTTCCCATATGAAATTATATACTATTTTGTGCACCTCTTTTAAGACACTATTTTTAACATACGTATTTGCCAGAATATAAGTTTTGATAATTTGAGTTTTTCCATATATTGACAGTTTTCTGCTTTTCCACTGATTTAAAACTTTCTTCAAATTATTTAATAGTTTTTCAATGTTTATCTTTTGCATTTCTTCTTTGTCATACGAAAAATGTACTCCCACAATTTTGATAGGCGAGGTGGGCCATTTGACCCCAAACCTTTCCTCATTTTTGTTTTTCCATTTTCCCAACTAGACTGCCTCAGTTTTATCCCTGTTAATTTTTAACCCACTACATTCATGGAACTTTTTCAACAGCTGCATTAGATTCTCAACTGATTCACTATTGGATAGAAAACATGTCATGTCATCCGCGAATGCAGATTCTTTGACCTCCTTTCCTGCTATGGTGATGCCAGCAATATTTCTGTTACCCCTTATACTGATGAGCAGGGTTTCCAGTACTAAGATAAAGAGGGCTGGTGACAGTGGGTCCCCCTGCCGTACACCTCTTTGGACTGAGAAGTAACCTGTGCCGTAGCCATTATTTATTACGCTACTTTCAACATTAGTGTACATTGTTTTTACCCATTTTATAAAACTTTCTCTGAAGCCAAAATTGTGCAAGACTTTCAGTAAAAAACTCCAATTAACCATGTCAAAGGCTTTTTCGAAGTCCACTGCCATTAATAGTGCTGGCAAATTCTGCTCCTATGTATAGTTATAGATTTCATCAACTAGCCGAATGTAATCACCTACTTTGCAGTTTTTTACAAACGCAACTTGTGTTGGGTCTATTATTTCCGGTAATACCTTTTCAATACGCTTTGCTAAGCACTTTGAAGCTAATTTCATGTCTACATTTAATAAAGTTATTGGGCGCCAGTTTTTAAGGAGCCGATGGTCCCTTTCTGGTTTTTCTATTAGGTTATTATTCCCTGTCGTTGCGAAGGTGAGAATTGTTCCTTTTCAAATTAAACGCAAAATTGAGTGAATCAACCACCAATTGTCCCACAGAAGGCCAGAAGGTTTTATAGAAATCCGATGTCAGACCATCGTTACCCGGACTTTTATTTTTCGGCAGTGTATTTAAGATTGTATGAATTTCCCCTCTAGAGAACAGGCCCTCGCAATGTGCTTTCGACCTTTCATTCAGATTAGGTACCTTGTCATTTAGGAAATCATTTAACATTCGATTTGTTAACTTTTTTTCTTTGTAAAGGTTTTCATAAAAAGTTTTAATTTCACAGTGAATATTCTTTTGATTTTCTATAATTATATCATTTTTCTTAATTTTTTTAATTGATGATTTGCTTGTGTTTATTTTTATTAAATTAAGAAAATACTTATTATTTCTCTCCCCCTTTTCAAACCAGTTAGTCCTTGATCGTATAATTTGCCCCTCTGTGATGTAGTTGTATTCTTTATCCAACTCTGTTTTGGCTTCCTCTAGTTCATTACAATTTATTTCATTTGGCGCCTCTGAGCATTTTTCTTTCAGACTTTTAACTTTGTTTTCATATTCTTTTGTCTTCTCTTTACGATTTTTAGCTTGTTTCTTACTGTATTTAATTGAAAACTCTCTTATTTTAAATTGAACATAGTCCCAGATGAGGCCTGGATTTTTTCCTTTTATATCTTCTATCCAATTCTTAATTTTTTCATTTATACTATTCACATACACTTCATCCTGTGTGAGACTCGCATTAAATTTCCAATGGGACGGACTGCGTCTAGTATGTGTAAATTTTAATTTAAGTTGGACTGCGGAGTGGTCTGACTGAATACCTCGAATTATTTCTATTTTATCCACATCATTTTGTAGATTATCCCCAATTAAAATATAATCAAGTCTACTCTGTATAACATATGGCTTCCTTCTTCGCCATGTGCATCTTTTTTGGTTTGGATTATATAACCTCCAAATGTCTACCATGTTAAAATGTTCCATAATTTCATTTATGATATCAATAGATTTTTTCCAACTTTTAGGATTCCCTCCATCTCTATCCCACCTAATATCAAGGACACAGTTTAAATCACCTCCCCAGATAATTGCACTTTCAAGTTCAAATAAGTTGTCCAGTAGCAACTGGCGAATTTCTGACATAAATTTACTGTGATCTATTTCTTGGTTTGGCGCATAAGTATTTAAAATTATGAAAGGTTATTCATCAATCATGGTATGGAGTAGAACATACCTTCCATTTGGGTCATGTACACATTTCTTAAAAGATAAATTTAGATTCCTGGCTATCACCATAACACCCCTGCTGGACCCTGTTCCATGGGCAAATTAAACCAGCATTGCCTTTTAAATTGCATGGACCAAAACATTTCGTCCCTTGGTACACTATGTGTTTCTTGTAGGAAAATCAGATTAGCTTTTTTCCTGTTTAACCAAATAGACATTTTTTTCCTTTTGTTATACTCTCGTAATCCCCTAGCATTAAATGTTAGTACATTAATTTCCATATAGTAACATGTATATTGTACATTACACCTCGTTTGCAGTGTCCCACCATCTGTTTACCCTTTGCCCATTTTATGACCATAACAAAATTAAATAAGGAGTAATAAAAACACAAAATGAATATTGAAATAACAAATAGGGAGGTACGTCCTGACATACTACTACCCAAAGCACAGAAAGGATATGGGGGAGTCGCAATCAGGTGCCAACTAACTCCACAAACAATTTGCTTTCGATTTGTTTAGTTTAGAGTCTCCTCGACTGAGCAGTCTCAAGTCCTGTACCGTTAATTACCGGTTATATACATATGGAAAAAGAGTACCTTTACTTAAATGTCTTTGACTGTCATGGGTTGAAGCTTTCCTTGGGCGTCTTCGACCATTAATGTGGCTGGGATCCTCCATGCTACGAAGCAGGTTTTATCAGGATTTTTAGCTTTGAATAACTTTTTGTACTCAACCAGCCACCTACGTTCCGCTTGTACCACAGCGCTCACGTCATCCGTTACAAAAATGTGATTTCCCTTGTATGGGTGGTTTCGCAATTTTCGTGGTGCCGCCATTAGTATGTTCCTTGCTTCTCCTGCACTTACGAAGGCTACCTTTATGGGTCGGTTTCTTGCTACATTTCTTCTCGTTGCATCCAAAAATGGCGGGTCTCTGTGCACCCTCTGTATTGCTACATTTGCCGCCTCTTCAATTCCCATGTGCTCCACTATAAATTTACGTATGAAGTCCACACTTCTGTTGCTTCCTTTTTCCGCTCCTTCTGGTATATTTCTGAAGTTTATGTTGATTCTTCTGCCTCGATTTTCCTGATCGTCTTGTTTTCATTTCATCTTTTTTATTTCTATTTCAGTTTCCTTGAGTTGTTGTCTTCTGTTTTCATAGCGGCGTCTTTCATCCCTTCTTCTATTTTCTCATGCGCGTTTTCAACTGATTTCTCGATTTTCCGAAACTTTCCCTTCTATTTCTTCAATCTTCCGAGTTAATGGCTCTAGCTTTTCTACCTCTGATTTAATTTCGAATATCTTTTTCAAAATAATCGTTACTTTTTGATCAGTGGGTAGGTCCAACATCCCATCAATGTCGCCTGTCTGTCCGCCAACTTTATCTTTTTCCCGGTCAGGTGTGTTCCTTCTCGTTGTTCTCCCCGTTGCTTGTATCATCTGATCGAGTTTTCTCTCTTTCCCTTTGCTGCTAGACTTGTTACTCGCCATACTGCATTCAAACTTTGATGTTGGAGAGATATTCCTGTATAATTATTCAATTCTTGTGGAGCCGATCAGGCTTCGATAACTCGTTCACTCACGCATGCGCACTCCTTGTTTGTGACAGGTAGTTTGTTCATTTACCTGTCCCAGCTAAAATCTTCCTGTCTGGGACAGTTGGACAAGCTTTATATTCGACCCCTAAGTACATAGATATTACCCAGTTTAATAATGACTGCTATTGTCATGGAACTATACTGTGATTTATGGAATAAGCATACATTGTTGTCCTCATAGCCATGTTCGTTCTTACTATTCTTTCAACAGATTTAAAGAAAGAGTTGAAATCCTCAGAGCTGAGAAACCAAAGACTGAAAGAAGTTTTTTATAAAAAGATTCAAGAATACCGTGAAGCATGTTATCGACTGACAGGGTATAAGATTGACAATCCTAAAGATAACCACTATATGTTAATGTCTATGTATGCAGATAGTCAAGACGATGTTCTCATGTTTAGGGTAAGTTCTAACTTAAATACAATACATTGATCACCATAAATATAATTATCAATATCATTAAAATAATTCAGACAACTTGACAAGCATGATGGGTTGTCACCTTGAAATCTCCATGCTCAAATCAAGACATAACCATAGTTTTAAAGTTAACATGTTGCTCACATGTTCCTGGCAAAATTGCTGATGTATACTTGATATGCACATGTCTCGTACAAGATGGCCAGTTTACACTGTTTTTTTCTTTGTTTAATGTTGATACTGTCATACTGATCAGTAGGTTTGTCATCCGCTCATCCAGTGTTTGACTAATTATTTGTTTGCAGTCAACAGATTGTGGTGAGATACAGTTACTGGAGTCGCAATTCTCATCAACGTTAACAGACCTGGTGGAACAGTTCCTAATAAACCAAGATAGCATACCAATGTTTTTGAGTTCAGTTACATCAGAACTCTTTGGTAGACAAACTATGGTTACTTCATAACCTGTTCATTCTTGCTATAACTTGAAGGTGGACTTGCTTGCAATGATGTGCCTATAGCTACTCACCCCTACTTTAAAGTGGACTGCCCTGCATTGATGTACCTACTCACCCCTACTTTAAAGTGGACTGCCCTGCAGTGATGTATACATGTACCTACTCACCCTTACTTTAAAGTGGACTGCCCTGCAGTGATGTATACATGTACCTACTCACCCTTACTTTAAAGTGGACTGCCCTGCAGTGATGTACCTACTCACCCCTACTTTAAAGTGGACTGCCCTGCAGTGATGTGTACCTACTCACCCCTACTATAAAGTGGACTGGCTCAGTGCTGAATCTATTCAAAAATTAACTGGCTTGTCGAGACTGCTAAGACTGTAATGAATTTATCTGCAGAGTGCAAAATTCAAAACTTCTATATGGATAGATGTGAAATATGAGAAAACTTGCTGTACATGTATGTGTAAATTGGTTTTGCTGGTAAATGTACATTATCAGATTCAAATAAATTTGACTTTAGGAAATTATTATTCTGGTCTCTAAACAAAGGTGAATTGGCAAAAAGATTGCTGAAAGGGTGGTCACATAAGACAGGTAGTCCTTATACATGGATTGCTGAAAGGGTGGTCACATAAGACAGGTAGTCCTTATACATGGATTGCTGAAAGGGTGGTCACATAAGACAGGTAGTCCTTATACATGGATTGCTGAAAGGGTGGTCACATAAGACAGGTAGTCCTTATACATGGATTGCTGAAAGGGTGGTCACATAAGACAGGTAGTCCTTATACATGGATTGCTGAAAGGGTGGTCACATAAGACAGGTAGTCCTTATACATGGATTGCTGAAAGGGTGGTCACATAAGACAGGTAGTCCTTATACATGGATTGCTGAAAGGGTGGTCACATAAGACAGGTAGTCCTTATACATGGATTGCTGAAAGGGTGGTCACATAAGACAGGTAGTCCTTATACATGGATTGCTGAAAGGGTGGTCACATAAGACAGGTAGTCCTTATACATGGATTGCTGAAAGGGTGGTCACATAAGACAGGTAGTCCTTATACATGGATTGCTGAAAGGGTGGTCACATAAGACAGGTAGTCCTTATACATGGATTGCTGAAAGGGTGGTCACATAAGACAGGTAGTCCTTATACATGGATTGCTGAAAGGGTGGTCACATAAGACAGGTAGTCCTTATACATGGATTGCTGAAAGGGTGGTCACATAAGGCAGGTAGTCCTTATACATGGATTGCTGAAAGGGTGGTCACATAAGACAGGTAGTCCTTATACATGGATTGCTGAAAGGGTGGTCACATAAGACAGGTAGTCCTTATACATGGATTGCTGAAAGGGTGGTCACATAAGACAGGTAGTCCTTATACATGGATTGCTCATACAATATGCCTTGGGATAGTCTAATAGTGGCCACTAACACAGGTGGTCTTTATAAAGGTGGCCACTAACACAGATGTGACTACATGCACTACATTTATGTACTGGTACTGTAAATTCTCACTTCTAGAATTCTCTATTGTACAATTTCTCAGCATAAGGTAGTAGTAGTGAAAGCATGAATTGTTTCTCTACAGATTATATTGTGTCCTATCACAACAAATATTTGACATTCATTTGGAACATCAACACAGATTAGAAATTGAAATCCAATAATTACAGATCAGTGGTCAGTCACGACTGTGTACATTCAAAAACATTTGACCCATATGCATATGTTATGTACATACATATCCACAGCACAAATTGACTACCACCGTTTAAAATTCAGTTGTTGGTATTGTGTCATGTAAAGTACTTTGCATTATTACAATATTGAGACTGATTCATCCCTTAGTATGCTAGCTACATATGATTGATATACTACATTGCTATTGATAGTTTTAGTGATAATTGTTTGCAAGTCTTTTTCTCATTCATGTTTTATTGTTATATTTAGAATGTATAGTGTCAAGGTTTGTCATTTTCTCACTGCCAGCTGTCATAGAGCCAGTTTGCAGATCTACACACATCATCTCATTTACACTGTCACTTAATTCATATGATATATTCTGTCATGCACTTTTTATTTTAAAAGCTGGAATAAAATATTTTTTTTAATCTAACATATTTTTGTCGTCAATCTTTATTCAATCTTAGCACATTAGCAAATGTTGTTGTGACTGAAATTGGCCATGTCAATGTGATAAATATAGTTGCACCGTTCTATACTTTTGCCGTTCATGTCTAACTAAAATATTGTATTGCACCTATAAGCAATGCATTATGGGATATAACCTCCAATTGTATATAATGGAAAACTATTATCACCATGGAAACTCACTAAATTATATGTCAATTTTTTTAAATATTTTCACTATACATTTATCAGGATTCATATCAATAATAATTATATAATCTTTTTTCAATACATATCGCAGAGCAAAATTTTGAGATTTGAAGAAATAATCTCACCATTGTAACTAGTGTAAAATGTTAATTTTTACAATTTTACATGATATTTTGAACACTTGTATTTCGTAAAATTAACCGATGACTGCATATCAAGTTATTTCCTTTGTGTGTCCGTGTGTCCGTGTATGCCTGGACCAATCACAATCAAACTTTGCACATACATCGTACATAATATTATACATATGCACATAATTTGTTTCACGATCTGATTCAAGATGGCCGAATAGTGGCCATTTTTGTGCTAAAAAAAACATTGAAATCAAGTATTTATGGATGAATTTTGTTTAAACTTGGTAAATACGTTGGACATTATGGGACCTTGATGCACATCATTTTATTTTTCAGATCAGATCAGATTGCAAATGGCTGACTGGCAGTCATTTTGTTTAAATGAATGCACTTCTAGAGTCATATCTACAAGATACAAGATCATTTTAATGTTAAAAAATCATCATACCGGTAATCAAGCATCATCTTCTGGATCCATACTTCTGAGATGTTTGTTTCAACTATATTACTACATTTGTATAAACAAAATTATATATTTTAAATTTGATAACTAACGGGGACTGTGCCATGCATGCATGGCTTGTTTATTTATTATGCCATTTATCAACTAAAGTCATAAATAAGTCATGTGAATTGCCATTTGATTTCTCCCAAGCTATATACACGCTAAATACAAGTAACCTGGGGAGTATGAACACAGTACAGTGTGAGTCCTTAGGTTAAGACTGGGAAATTCTTCACATCAATTATCAATTTTGTAATATAGTCCATCGTCATACAGCTACTTGATAACACCATAGGATACGCTAAGACACCCTAGAATATAATGGTTCTGTTAAATTTCAGTATAAGCACTAGCAAACTAGTTTTTTATTTAATAACATGAATTGTATTTAAGGTAATGTTTGTTGGTGTATGTGTGGGGGGGGGGGGTGTCATCTATTTTCTTCTATGGACTATTGGTCACCATATTTTGAATGTATGACCGGGGGTCAGTCAGCCCAACACTGGACATAACAAAATTGAATGTTTGTTCATACATGACACAATTAGGTTGTTCTGAAGTTATGTAATACGGCGGTGGTCGTCATGCTTCGTTACATATCTGTGAAAACCACGTCATCTTTTTCAAAAAGTTGGAGCTACACATAGTCATCATTGATTGTCATGTTTGTTTTCTGTCGGATTCTACCCGATAATGAAATACAACTGTTTTATTTTCAAGGTAGTTAGGGGAACCCATTCACAACCTGAAAAGATCAGGGATTCTGGAGAAAAAAAATAATGTTGACTGAAACCGACGAAAAAATGTACTGATGGGCTTGACAGTAAGACAAAAAATGTTCTTTCAACAGAAGTTTTAAAAAAACTCTTATTCGAAAACAAATTAATGTTTAGACATGCTCTTGAGGAAAAATCTCTGCACATTATTGAACACAAAGTACGAAATTGACCAATGTCTCGTGCCCGCAAGATTTCAAATAGTTCACCCCTAAATAAGTAATTACGCCACTATAGCATTTAACAGTAAATAAAATAAGAAACACTAAAATTATGATTTTTAATAAATTCAATAAACTTCTAAATAACAAACAAATTTTCTACAAAGACAAAAGAAATTAGGGTAACAGAAATAATAAACTTAGAACCTCCCATCTTTTTAAACAAACTATCTGTTTAGAGAATTATTTGACAAACAATAACAATATTGAGCTCCAGGAATTAATTAGTAAGTTTTGTCTAAGTAACCATTCACTGAGAATTGAAACAGAGCGCCATGCTCAGTTGCCAGAAAACGAGTATGTTTTCTCTGTAACACAAATCAGATCGAAGAGGAACAACATTCCGTGATGTTTTGCTCTGTCTATGCCCAACATAGAAACATTCTATATACGGAAGCAATAAAAATATCCCCAAAATCAGATTTAGCTAGAGCAATAAAAATCTGTTGATTCCTTTAGGCCAATATTTGCATATCTGTTTTGAATCTAGACAACAACACTTCCTAGACATGGATGTCATCTTAAAAAATGCTATGATTTTCTGCAATTTTAATTTTTAATTGTTGCTTTTTCTGTGTGTGTGTATTTGCTTAGTTATGCCACTTTTGTTTTTTGTGTATTGTATCCATCATCATCCATTCCAATGGATGATGAGTGATAAATAAATACGAGGTTATAATTACGAGAATATCACAAACCGACGATATTGACAGACGCGTAGCTAGATGTATAATAATGTACATAATGTTGTGTAAACACCATTTCTCTCTTTACGGGAAAAAAATCAATCAATCAATGACCTTCTGTAAGTCACCAACGTACGATTAGTTCATAATGTCGATAGGGGGCGCTACCTCATGGACATGCGCACAAACATTCCACCAACAGTAGTATAACATTGAGCTTCGAAATGGGGTTATTTGGGCCAGACAAGAAAACTCCAAAAGAACAGGTATGGTTTCATTTCAGTCTTGATAAACCCACAAGCATAATGGGTGTACATTGTAGCATTCTGGTACCGGAATTCCACTTCCTGTACGGCCATACTGGCCTTGTCTTCTCATGTCAGTCCGAATGTAAACATGGTTGATGGGTTTGTTTAGACTATTTATTTACTTCTGTCATCCAACATTAATAGTGACCTTGTATTAGATCTTGCGTTTCGTCCATCGAACGAAATATACTGCTTCGAACAGATGTGCGACTGTCGTCGGTGTAAATAATGACTAGATGTCATGAGTCATTATCATACCAAGGACCACAGTAGAGGGACTGTGCATGGACTATGGAGCTAAGCTAGAGCCTCGACAGATCGATAATCCCAAATACTTGAAGTAAGAGAAAGAACGACGCTCAATAATAGGATTTAAAAGCTTTTGTTTTAAGCACTCGTAATCGACTTTTTATCACAGGACTTTGAACACAGTGATAGTTTGACATTTACGACGTTCCGACATTTTCAGTTGACATGGTGCAACCATGACCTTGTACCTAACTATTTCCGTTATCTTTTGTTATGCAGATTTGTTTTAATTACCATACTGTAACCTCTTATGTTATATTAGTGTAATAATTTTTGTAATTTGAGTTAATGAGGTGCACAGAGAAGTAAATAACTGAAACTGAACTGATTCAGAAACAGCACTCCTAGAATCGGATGAGCAATTTCATATGGTGTATGTGGTGTCATGTTTATATTTGTTTTCATTTGTAAAATACTTCATTTTAACCTGAATTAAATTTTGCTGAAATAAAAACATGTTGGGTGTTTTGTATGAAATTTATTTTGAATGTAAAAAAATATGAAACAGCTATATTCATTCCTTCATCATAAATAGCAAAATAAATTCCAAGCAAAAATATTTTACAGTACTTCGCTAATAACTGTACTCCAAGTGCACACACACTGGTGAATTTTGCGAAAGCACTCTTAAAAAAAAAAATCTAAACCAAAAACCTAAAATTTGTTATTGGTGATGTAATAAAGAAATATTATTCCAATCATAATGAATAAAAAATCACCAGATTCAGACGGAAGTCATGTTTTTCTTCAGTTGATTGTAACAGTGGCATTAGAATACTGAGCGGGATGAGTAGAGAACCTCAGCTTATCAATGCCTGCACACTTCTTTGATTATCAAGAACTAGCTCCATAATGCTCTGTCATTGGTTAAGCAATGAAACATGCTTTACTTTCCCGTAGTGGAAAGATAGTGTATTAGAATATTATATTTTCAAGAGGCTGTCACCTATCATGCAATTTAAGTATATATTTGTGCAGTTGCATTCACGTTAGTCGCGACCCACATCAGGACCAATTCGGCTTGTGCCAAAATCGCGCCCTCAAACAGGGAAAATGATACGCATATGATGATAATAATAATTGCTATATTGAAATTATATCCATTTGTTCATATGGTATTTATTACAAGTCATCGTGCACATGAACGGCAAAGAAGATTCCAAAAACAATTATTTGTATACGTTGATGTGGCATTGCAAGAAAATACCAGTCACAGCAGCACATAAATATGCGTTACTAACGACGGTTTGCATTCATTTCATTTATTACTACAGTATCCACCATATACAGCTTCACTTCCCTTCATCGTCATGTCACACTAGTATGGATCAAGACACGTTTTCTTAAATTCACCACAGAGGGCATGCTTTCACTTGTGCGCTCAGGCAGCACATGGCGAGTTTCCATCAAGATCAAAATCAAGTTTTTTTTGGCATGTGCTCGACTTGGCCTGACCGTTCACACACATGTTTCAGCACCTGCCGACTAGGTCTTGAGTCTCGTCACATGTCGAGATCTCTAATGTGAACGCCACTAGTTAGAACTGTAACACCTTTCCTTTCTCATATTTTCATGCAAAATACCTACGATAGTTATGGTTTCACTGCTTCATACATGTTCACACATTGCATGCTGAAAGCCTCCCTGGATAGCCAAGCCAATATGAATGACATATTAATGCAAGTTCTTAGCATCCTAACCTATATACCTAACCAGGTTGTTTTCATTGTTATTAGGTAGATGAATGGGCAAGGAATCTTCGGAAAGAAGGTAGAGTAATAGACAGACAAATCAGATGTAAGTCTTCACATTATTATCAATTCTTCTAAGGAGTAGACTCTTAGGAACTCAAAGGAAAGGGAAATGGTAGTAGAATATACTGTGTCCCATCAGACATACCACTTAAGTACTGGAGATACTTTTTAATATATCAAAAATTGTTATAGTAAAGTTAAAAATTATTATTACTATTATGTATATGTAGAGACAAAATATAAGTTGTAATTATTATGTTCGTTTTGAGAATTACCTACCCCCGTTTCCCACTTCAAATGATGCATTATAAGTTACTCAAGTCAGCTGACAATGTCACATGACCCATGGATGACACATTTGACGAGAAGTGTGGATTTCTGCTTGTAACAACTTTTTGTTCAGATCAATCAGATTACATAAATCCTAGGTCTGTCCCGGGTTACAAACTTAAAGGTGACAATCTTTGTGCGGCGTCCGGTTTGATATGGCACTCATAACGATGTACACAGCATGTGTAAAATACATGGTTTACAAGCAATTCGATCATGTGCCACGCAACATTCACCGCCCTTTAATTTATGACAGTTTTTTGTACTCATTTGTGTCCGTAATTATAATAAATGTGTTTATGGGATAGCTTAGGGCTATAATAATAATAATAGCACAAGGGAAATGTAAGTCGTTTGATTTGAGAGGGAGGGGGTAATTTCATCTTACATGTATCAAAATCCCATTAAGAATTATGCATCAAAATATTGTTTGAGGCACGGTTACTAAAAAAGACGGTTAGGAAACGAACCATGTTCTTTTCATTGGATGCGTGTCGCAGGTAAACATTTGAAACAAAAGGCGTACTAATCTGTGATAAATCATTAACATAAAATGTAGACAGGAAATCACGCAAACATGACGTAATTTTTCCCAGAGTTCATTGCAACCAACAACTGCACGCCATTTTATTGTCTCTGTCGATACTTTAAAGTATAAGTTGTTCCAGTGAATCCTGACAAAACCTGTCGCTCGGTTTAAATTCAATACATATTTGCCTTGGTTATATGGCATTTTCATTTCTAAATAACAAGATCGACAGAAAACTGAAATAAAAAAACCAACAAAACATGATCAGAAAAAAAGACGTCAAAGAAACCATACAAGTGTTTATATTTCAGCCAGGCGAAAGTTTTAATGAGAAGCCATAATACCACGTACATTTTGTTGGAAATAAACAAAATATGCGATAAGATAACTGAAATGACCCACCCATGCTCTACAAAATGCATGTAAGCTGGCCAAATATGCAACAACAGGCAGTTCCAATGAAATTAAGAACGGTTAAAGAGGGTTTGATAAAATTGATTTGGCGAAGAGACTGCCAGAAAGTTGTACCGATAGTTCAATGTGTTCAAAAATTGTAGCGTTGACTAAAACCGCATTTAACGGCACGCTGAATATTGCAACATGAATAATTTGCCAGAAAACTGAAACAAGGACAGACAAGAACAATTAAACAGGCATTTTATGAAACTGGCGGAAAATGTTGAATACATTTTCAACAATTTCTACGACTTTAAACAAAATGGCTGATACAGTGACGCGAAAGCAAAATGATAAAATTTACTCTAATAAGCCCCCAAATCGCACACAACCTTCATAAGTACGCACAGTAGTATACTAAAAATTTTAAAATAGTGACTTAGGGGTTAGAATTGTTGTCACTTTTTCTACCGGGACCCAAGCTCACTCTCATGACAAGAGTGAAAACGATAAATCAACGTTTCTCGATTTTGAATGTTTTCACAGTCACAAAGAGTACTCATCCGAAATGTACGTGTGGTTCTTCGTAGAGCTTGTGCACTAAACGTGGATATTTTATTGAAAGCTTAAAATTTCAAATTCCCGGAACATCAAGTGATCGACACAAAAATGAAACAAAATGGTGGGCCTTGAAATCTCTGAGGGATTAGGCAGATTCACACCTTTTAACAATAGCGTTTCCTAACCGTCTTTTTTAGTAACCGTGTTTGAGGAGAATGACGACTTTTGCATTTGTGAGATGCAATATGTTTGAATTGGAGATAAACAGAGAATCCCAAGACAAAAGAATGATAGCCGTTTCTAGACCTGGGATAAAAGGACTGTGGACAGACCATTCTCTAAGGGGACATCTATGATCACAGAATAGCCAATCAAATATAATACTGATACACATCACAGAACACCCCTTCCATCATTTATTTTTAGAGTTTGTACATTTCAAAATTTCGTATTAAGGAACTATCATTGGAAAGAGTTCCTTTTGCAGCTTTAACCTTAACTCTAACCCTCACCTCAGCCCCCCTCCAATTCAATTGCACATATCCCCCTAGATAACTAACTAACTCTAGATAGGAGTCCTTAGGAGGGGCATATACAATTATATTGAGGAGCACTGGATAGGAGGGGTAGGATTTGAATTAGAGTTAGGGGTGCAAAAGATATTCTTTCCCTTTCATTGGGGGGGGTGTCAGCAACATAGTTAACATTTTTTGATGTTCTTTACTAGTCTTGAATGAAAAGTCTACCACTCTGTGGTATTTATTGTGAAATAATCTGTGTAATATGACTATTTACAGCCATTCAAAGAGAACAAGACAAAGTCAAGAGACAAATAAAACAGCATGCAAAGAAGAATGAAAGAGATGTATGTTTAGTGTTAGCCAAGGAATTAGTGCATTCAAGAAAAGCTGTCAGTAGAATGTATGCAGCTAAAGCTCAAATGAATTCAGTCTCCATGCAGATGAAGAACCAATTAGGTAAACAGTGATAAGTAATAATGTTTTGACATGTGCGCCTAATCATCCATGTGTGTGTGTGCAAGCATCTCCTCCACCTGTATCTTCGACAAGTCTGGACCAATTTCATTCAAACTTCACACATATTTCATGAATCTTGGAATATGTCTATTAGTTTCATGATCCGATTCATGATGGCCAAATGGTGGCCATTTTTATACTAAAAATTCCTCAAAGCCAAGCATTTCTGGATCTCAGTTGTGTATGAATAAATTTCCTTCAAATTTCCTACAAACTTTGGACATTATGGGATCTTGATGCATGTCGTCAAATTCAAAATAGCTGACTTGTGGTCAATTTGTTTCAGAGAATGCTGTTCCAGAGCCATATCGCTGACATGCCTTGATTAATAATGTTTAAACTCTATATATACATTATACATACACCTGCACATGTACCCATTTGGGTGACACCTGCACATGTATCCATTTGGGTGACACCTGCACATGCACCCATTTGGGTGACACCTGCACATGTACCCATTTGAGTGACACCTGCACATGTACCCATTTGGGTGACACCTGCACATGTATCCATTTGGGTGACACCTGCACATGTACCCATTTGGGTGACACCTGCACATGTACCCATTTGGGTGACACCTGCACATGTATCCATTTGGGTGACACCTGCACATGTATCCATTTGGGTGACACCTGCACATGTACCCATTTGGGTGACACCTGCACATGTATCCATTTGGGCGACACCTGCACATGTATCCATTTGGGCGACACCTGCACATGTATCCATTTGGGCGACACCTGCACATGTATCCATTTGGGTGACACCTGCACATGTACCCATTTGAGAGACACCTGCACATGTACCCATTTGAGAGACACTTGTACATGTACCCATTTGAGTGACACCTGCACATGTACCCATTTGAGTGACACCTGCACATGTACCCATTTGAGTGACACCTGCACATGTACCCATTTGAGTGACGCCTGCACATGTACCCATTTGGGTGACACCTGCACATATACCCATTTGGGTGACACCTGTACATGTACCCATTTGAGTGACACCTGCACATGTACCCATTTGAGTGACACCTGCACATGTACCCATTTGAGTGACACCTGCACATGTACCCATTTGAGTGACACCTGCACATGTACCCATTTGAGTGACACCTGCACATGTACCCATTTGAGTGACACCTGCACATGTACCCATTTGAGTGACACCTGCACCCATTTGAGTGACACCTGCACCCGTACCCATTTGAGTGACACCTGCACATGTACCCATTTGAGTGACACCTGCACATGTACCCATTTGGGTGACACCTGCACATGTACCCATTTGGGTGACACCTGCACATAGACCCATTTGGGTGACACCTGCACATAGACCCATTTGGGTGACACCTGCACATAGACCCATTTGGGTGACACCTGTACATGTACCCATTTGGGTGACACCTGCACATGTACCCATTTGAGTGACACCTGCACCCATTTGAGTGACACCTGCACATGTACCCATTTGAGTGACACCTGCACATGTACCCATTTGAGTGACACCTGCACATGTACCCATTTGAGTGACACCTGCACATGTACCCATTTGGGTGACACCTGCACATGTACCCATTTGGGTGACACCTGCACATAGACCCATTTGGGTGACACCTGCACATAGACCCATTTGGGTGACACCTGCACATAGACCCATTTGGGTGACACCTGCACATGTACCCATTTGGGTGACACCTGCACATGTACCCATTTGGGTGACACCTGCACATAGACCCATTTGGGTGACACCTGCACATAGACCCATTTGGGTGACACCTGCACATAGACCCATTTGGGTGACACCTGTACATGTACCCATTTGGGTGACACCTGCACATGTACCCATTTGGGTGACACCTGCACATGTACCCATTTGAGTGACACCTGCACATGTACCCATTTGAGTGACACCTGCACCCATTTGAGTGACACCTGCACATGTACCCATTTGGGTGACACCTGCACATGTACCCATTTGGGTGGCACCTGCACATAGACCCATTTGGGTGACACCTGCACATAGACCCATTTGGGTGACACCTGCACATAGACCCATTTGGGTGACACCTGCACATGTACCCATTTGAGTGACACCTGCACATGTACCCATTTGAGTGACACCTGCACATGTACGCATTTGGGTGACACCTGCACATGTACCCATTTGGGTGACACCTGCACATAGACCCATTTGGGTGACACCTGCACATGTACCCATTTGAGTGACACCTGCACATGTACCCATTTGAGTGACACCTGCACATGTACCCATTTTGGTGACACCTGCACATGTACCCATTTGGGTGACACCTGCACATGTACCCATTTGGGTGACACATGCACATGTACCCATTTGAGTGACACCTGCACATGTACCCATTTGAGTGACACCTGCACATAGACCCAATTGGGTGACACCTGCACATAGACCCATTTGGGTGACACCTGCACATAGACCCATTTGGGTGACACCTGCACATATACCATTTGGGCGACACCTGCACATGTACCCATTTGGGCGACACATGCCAAACATTGTTTTTATATGATTGTTTACAGCAATAGTAAAGATGAGTGGATCAATACAAAAAAGCACAGAGGTGATGAAAGCAATGCAGTCACTCGTCAGATTACCTGAAATCAGCGCTAATATGATGGAAATGTCAAAAGAAATGATGAAGGTATTGATTAATTTGAGATTTTAGAGTCATGAATTTCATATCCTGTTTATCCCATAAATTTGTTAAAATTTTTAAAGACACAAAGTAATGCAGAAATAAAGGTGTATTCAAAACTCTGTGAAATTTATGTTCCTTTTCCAAAAATGGCTGCTTTTCATGTACATCGATAACCATAACTTTACTCTCACAAGAAGGGAATATTTTTTTTGAACCCATGTACATGTCTATATATATATATATTGATTGGTTCAAGGATTCATTGACAATATGAAATATTTGAAATGGTATAATTTCATAAAGATATATACACTAAATGGTTTTTAGAAGCATCTATTATTTGTAAGGGTATTTCTCTATACCAAAGGGACATTCTTTACTCTGTTTGTATGATTGATTTTGCTTTACCAGATGTGCAATTTCCAAAACATCAACCAACAACACCTTGGTAGTCATGTGATGCGCATTTTAGTCTGTTGTATGTCATGCTGCAGTATTGGCATTCTGCCACATGAGGGCGCTGTACGTAATTGCCTGTATTTTCATGGTCATGTGACTTCTCTGTTACATTACAGGCTGGTATTATAGAAGAAATGATGGATGATGTTTTTGAGAATATGGAAGATGAAGATGATTTGGAGGAGGCTGCTGGAGAAGAAGTTGATAAAATACTATTTGAACTGACAGCAGGTAGGCTTTCACGTATCTCATCTCCAATTTATAGCAGAATATTAATGGTTGTTTTAAATCTAGTTTTAAATCCCACTCAGTGGCATACATAAGGCAGCCATCCTGACACTAATATTATATTTGTATGCGATAAATAGAGGTTACAAATCACAAACAAACGAACTCTGCCACTTGTCCAAAAATTGTATTGTTCAATATATTTTGTAACTATTTTCAAATATTTGATGCATTATTGGCAAGAAATTAGGAATAACCTGCCTTACTTCTATGAATAATATTAAGGATAACTTGGTGAAGATCTCATGAAAAGCAAATTTACAAACGTCTGAAAACACTTCTGTCCTGTGTGTGTCAATCAAACGTAATTCTACCCAATAGAATTAAAGAACTTAGTGGGTGCTTAGAAACATGTTATTGCATAAACAAAAATGAACGAGATTATTGCCACGTTCAAAAATGCAAAAAACACATATTACATGCTTTGCGAATATACAAGGATGCTACCAAACAATCTGAGTTGAACACAAAGCAGTTCTTTCACCGACTTACTAATTTGCTTTAGGGTTGCTAGAAAGGTTTCTTTTGCGGTTTTGGTATCATATCATAGTTTGTGTGGCTTCAATTCACATGTTCTTCAATGCATATCTCGCCCATACTTATATACCTATAAATAAGCTCTCACAAAACTACATCCTGTAAAAAGAAATTAAATTTTTCATAATGAACAATCTTTTTCGTCATTTTCAATCGAAGATTATTTGTTAGATATCTGTGTCAAATATTGCTCTTTTCATTGTGATTGTAACAAGTGAAATAGTTCGTATTCGCTCTCAAATTCCTAACTATCATATTGTGATAAAAATGTTGACTCTTGAGTGATACTGAAGTGAATACAAAATAATAGAAAACCCATGCTTAATTGTGATCCTCCAAGTGTATATAGCAAACATTCTATTGAGAGTCCTCCAAATGAGTAGCATCAATTCTTGCCAATGGCTTGTATGAGGATTAAGCATACCATATTACATCACCTCTGTATATCTATTGTCAAGTACACACATCATCAGGACTTTGCAGTTCAGAGGGCATCTATTTTAAAGGCCACAATTTATTAAATTGCCTTGGCCTTGTAGAAATAACATAGGCACTAGAAAAAGACACAGCAAAACATATTGGGCATCAAGGCAATGGCCTGTGATGTCTCTGTGAAGTTCACTTCCTGATGAAATGATGTTCTAATAATATTGATTATAATAAAACAATTATAATTATATTCATAGGTGCTCTAGGTAAGGCTCCCAGTGCTGTGGAAGATGAATTACCAACACCAGGTGGTGCGTCGGCCATGCCGGAAAGTGATGAAGAGGAAGAAATAGAAGAAATGCAAGCCAGACTAGAAGCACTTAGAAGTTAATACTTGAAGAAAACAGACTTACATGAAAATGTATATAGACACATAGAAGTGAATACAGGGATGCAGTATGTTCCATATCAATGGCATCATCATCATTGTTGTCACTGATGTGGTTGTCATCAACATTATTAAACTAGAAACACTTGATGATCAGAAACTATTAATTTACTTGTAATATAATATTTATATATTACTTACAAATTTCCCTTCCTATACATGCATGTATTACACTGATGGCATAGGGATAGTATTGAGACATCCACCATTACAATTAAGGATTATCATATCTAACATTATTTTTTTATCTCAAAAGTATTCATTTTAATTTTTGCAGGTTTAATAATCCCTGTGCCTATTTTCTGTATGTACTTTTGTGAGTTATGGATCTTGTAAAGTAGATACAAGTGAAAACAGCCAGCTGTCAATGGTTAGAGATACAATTTGTGATCCAATATGGCCGCTTGGCTGCCATTCTAATGGATGACTTATTCATTATGGCCACTTTGCTGTCATTCTAATGAATGACTTACAATGTATCCATTATGGCCACTTTGCTGCCATTCTAATGGATGACTTATCCATTATGGCCACTTTGCTGCCATTCTAATGAATGACTTATCCATTATGGCCACTTTGCTGCCATTCTAATGAATGACTTGTCTACATTTGGTTTTATATTTCTGTATCCTGTACTGTCATCAAGCCTATCCCTTAGACAGGGTCAAGTGGTGGTTTGTTAGGTGAAATCTGTTTCTTTTGACACAATCTGTGCTGTGTACATACCTACTTAGTCTTCACCTCATAGTTTTACTTTATGTCTGTATCTTGTATATTTGTGGAGATTTATATCATGCACATCAAGATTTCTAAGGGTTTTTTTTCATAGTTAAAATAGATCTTATATTATTATGTTTTTGCAATGAACATTTGGTGACAAGATTAGGTGAATCTAATTAATCTCAGATTGAATAGCACAAATTGCTACCTTTGATCTAATCTTATAGCTTAGCAATTCACACCAGGTCTGACTGAAAAAGGAAATTGTACAAATATATATTATTTTTTTTATTATAATAATTACATTGGCAAAATTCAAAATAATATTATTAGTTTGTACATGTACTTCTCTTAGACTAATGTTTACCATTTTGAGTCGAATCTGACAATCCCATTTTAAGCCAAATTTTTTGAGTTTGTTTTGAAGGAGATTTAGTATGCGACTTTATCATCATTCAGTTTTTAATGTCAGTCCTACTAACTTTGGTTGCTTAATTTCTAGGTCCTTGAATAGAAAACCCTCGCTCCAGTCTATTATAACTTTTATCTTGTACACACTCTAAAGAAAAAACAAATTAAATAATTTTGTTGTAAATAGAAAAAGTTTGAAATATGAATAAACAATATGTTTGGAGTTGTACTAGTCAATATTATTATGCATATAATGTAAAGGTATGTTTTTCAGGATTCCTATCAGTCTGTATAGAGTGTGTATACTTATAAGCTCATATATGTATTTACTGTGTTTCTGTACAATGTGGTTTATAACACACAGCAAAGTATATCGAAGTGCTTATATTTGAGAGTTCACATGTAACTACAAATGTAGTTCATTAAAGAGAAAATCGGGTACAACTGATGTGTATTGTGCCCGGCAGGAACTAACTATTAGTCCACCCATAGAGGTAACCTGCTAGTATTAGTAAGTCCACTCGTAGGCTCATAGGGTGTGTGTAATGCCCTTCAGAAATATAATTAAGTCCGCCCATATTGGGCTCATATTGCACTCATGGTCCTGATAGAAGTATTGGTAGGTCAGTTATAGAGGTCGAATATGGCACTCGCGAATCTGCTAGTAGCATTGGTAAGTCTGCCACAGAGGCCGCATATGGCACTCGCTAATCCGCTAGTAGCATTGGTGAGTCTGCCACAGAGGCCGCATATGGCCCTCGCTAATCCGCTAGTAGAATTGGTAAGTCTGCCACAGAGGGCGCATATGGCCCTCGCTAATCTGCTAGTAGCATTGGTAAGTCTGCCACAGAGGACGCATATGGCACTCGCTAATCTGCCAGTAGCATTGGTAAGTCTGCCACAGAGGGCGCATATGGCCCTCGCTAATCTGCTAGTAGCATTGGTAAGTCTGCCACAGAGGATGCATATGGCCCTCGCTAATCTGCTAGTAGCATTGGTAATTCCACCACAGGGCTATATTGCATTTGCAAATCTGCTCGTACAGGTAGTATTGGTAAGACTACCATAGAGGGCGCATATTGTACTGACAAATCTGCTAGTAGTATTGGTAAGTGTACCATAGAGGGCGCATATTGCACTCACAAATCTGCTAGTGCTATTAAGCTCTGCAATTCTGATTAGTAGAGAAAATCAAAATGCAGTTGTTCTGAATGTAACACATTATTTTCTTAGCCAATTGACCTCTGACCTAAGCAACTGTTGTATATGATCAAATGTTTTTCAAAAATAAAAAATGACCACCAAAACTTGTTTGCACCAATTTTGGTTGAAACATAGTTTTACAATCCCAGTAATTTGAAATTTGCTGTTCATTGTACTACAGCCAAATGTTGTGTGTACTTGCGTCTTGAGAGTTTTATGTTAGTATTGGCAACTTTAATTGTCATGCTTCTGAAAGAAAAAATGACCCAACATCTAATACAGTTGGCATCTGTTAAATTCTGTATTTATTTTCTGCAAATTGTCATAAGAATTGATTGGAATGTCAAGAAAGTTGCTTTGGAAGTCGTAAAACTGGTTGGCAACATAAAATTGTTGGCTGGAAGGCAAAGAATTGTTAGGCAAAACATAAAACATTGGTTGAAAAATCAAAAAGTTGATTGTACAGTCATGAGAGTTTGTTGGACAGTCAAACAATAATGGGAGAGTCAGAAAGTCAAAATGTTGGTTAGACTGTCGTAATGTCTGAAATGTTGTATCAGCTCACTGGAATATCTAAATAGTTAAGGGTGAGTCAGCAAATTTGGCTGAATAGTAAAACTAGACAATCATAAAAGATGATTATACCATTCTATCATTTGGATAAAAGCTTGCTGGAAAGTAAGAAATGTTGGTTGGAAACTCATAAATGTTGGCTGGAATGTTGTAGAAGTTGGTAAGAAAATACTGAAGTTGAGTGGAAAATCTAGAAAGTTGTGAAAGCTTGCTGGAATGTGATACAATTTGGCTGTAAAGTTGTAATAGATAAGTGGAAATCGAAAATGTTGGTTGGGAAAAACAAAAAAAGTGACCCTGAAAGTCATAAAGTTAGCTGGAAAGTTTGGTAAAAAGTTCTAAAAGTTAACCAGAAAGTAGACAAAAATGCATAAACATACAGACAGTACTTTTTTTTCAACTTTTTTTTCAACAGAGCTTATATCAGTGATTGTCTGTCATCATCCTACAAGGCCAATTGCTTTGATACTTGGTGTATATGTACCCTGGGTAGACCTTTCTTAGATTTGTTCATTTCGTAATGATATTTTAAATTCTTGGGAGAAAAGATATTTTTGATTTCTTGTTAAAAACCACAAGTCTGATTGCTTTGATAATACACATATAGGTACTACAGATGGACCCCTTTCAGATTTGTTCATTTCATGATGATATCTTCAATTCTCTAATTTTGATGAATATTTTTGGTAAAAAGTGATATTTTTGACTTTTTGTTGAAAACTGCTTGTTTGACTTTCCATCCAAATGATTTTACTTTCTACCCATCTTTTTTAGCTCCGCTGTCGACTTTGTCGAGCGGAGCTTATCATATGAGTGATTGTCCGCCGTCGTCGTCGTCCGTGTCAATGTTTTACTTTTTCGACTTCTTCTTGAAAACTACAAGCCTGAATGCTTTGATACTTGGTGTATATGTACCTTGGGTAGACCTCTCTTAGGTTTGTTCATTTCATGTTGATATCTTCATTTTTCTAATTTTGGTGAATATTTTTGTCATTTTTGGTAAAAAGTGATATTTTCGAGTTCTTGTTAAAAACCGCAACTGCAATTGCTTTGATATTACATATATAGGTACTACATGTGGACCTCTCTCAGATTTGTTCATTTCGTGATGATATCTTCAATTCTCTAATTTTGGTGAATATTTTTGTCATTTTTGGTAAAAAGTGATATTTTCGACTTCTTGTTAAAAACCGCAAGTTCGATTGCTTTGATATTATATATATAGATACTACATGTAGACCTTTCTCAGATTTGTTCATTTTGTGATGATATCTTCAGTTCTCTAATTTGCATTGCTAACAGCGGAGCTATCTCAGCCAATAGGCTGCTTGTTCAACTTTCCATTCAACCCTTACTTCTAATCACTTTATCAACTTTCCATTCAACCCTTACTTCTAATCACTTTATCAACTTTCCATTCAACCCTTACTTCTAATCACTTTATCAACTTTCCATTCAACCCTTACTTCTAATCACTTTATCAACTTTCCATTCAACCCTTACCTCTAATCACTTTATCAACTTTCCATTCAACCCTTACCTCTAATCACTTTATCAACTTTCCATTCAACCCTTACTTCTAATCACTTTATCAACTTTCCATTCAACCCTTACTTCTAATCACTTTATCAACTTTCCATTCAACCCTTACTTCTAATCACTTTATCAACTTTCCATTCAACCCTTACTTCTAATCACTTTATCAACTTTCCATTCAACTGTTACTTCTAATCACTTTATCAACTTTCCATTCAACCCTTACTTCTAATCACTTTATCAACTTTCCATTCAACCCTTACTTCTAATCACTTTATCAACTTTCCATTCAACCCTTACCTCTAATCACTTTATCAACTTTCCATTCAACCCTTACTTCTAATCACTTTATCAACTTTCCATTCAACCCTTACTTCTAATCACTTTATCAACTTTCCATTCAACCCTTACTTCTAATCACTTTATCAACTTTCCATTCAACCCTTACTTCTAATCACTTTATCAACTTTCCATTCAACTGTTACTTCTAATCACTTTATCAACTTTCCATTCAACCCTTACTTCTAATCACTTTATCAACTTTCCATTCAACCCTTACTTCTAATCACTTTATCAACTTTCCATTCAACCCTTACTTCTAATCACTTTATCAACTTTCCATTCAACCCTTACTTCTAATCACTTTATCAACTTTCCATTCAACCCTTACTTCTAATCACTTTATCAACTTTCCATTCAACCCTTACTTCTAATCACTTTATCAACTTTCCATTCAACCCTTACTTCTAATCACTTTATCAACTTTCCATTCAACCGTTACTTCTAATCACTTTATCAACTTTCCATTCAACCCTTACTTCTAATCACTTTATCAACTTTCCATTCAACCCTTACTTCTAATCACTTTATCAACTTTCCATTCAACCCTTACTTCTAATCACTTTATCAACTTTCCATTCAACCCTTACTTCTAATCACTTTATCAACTTTCCATTCAACCCTTACTTCTAATCACTTTATCAACTTTCCATTCAACCCTTACTTCTAATCACTTTATCAACTTTCCATTCAACCCTTACTTCTAATCACTTTATCAACTTTCCATTCAACCGTTACTTCTAATCACTTTATCAACTTTCCATTCAACCCTTACTTCTAATCACTTTATCAACTTTCCATTCAACCCTTACTTCTAATCACTTTATCAACTTTCCATTCAAGCCTTACTTCTAATCACTTTATCAACTTTCCATTCAACCCTTACTTCTAATCACTTTATCAACTTTCCATTCAACCCTTACTTCTAATCACTTTATCAACTTTCCATTCAACCCTTACTTCTAATCGCTTTATCAACTTTCCATTCAACCCTTACTTCTAATCACTTTATCAACTTTCCATTCAACCCTTACTTCTAATCACTTTATCAACTTTCCATTCAAGCCTTACTTCTAATCACTTTATCAACTTTCCATTCAACCCTTCTTCTAATCGCTTTATCAACTTTCCATTCAACCCTTACTTCTAATCACTTTATCAACTTTCCATTCAACCGTTACTTCTAATCACTTTATCAACTTTCCATTCAAGCCTTACTTCTAATCACTTTATCAACTTTCCATTCAACCCTTACTTCTAATCACTTTATCAACTTTCCATTCAACCCTTACTTCTAATCACTTTATCAACTTTCCATTCAACCCTTACTTCTAATCACTTTATCAACTTTCCATTCAAGCTTTACTTCTAATCACTTTATCATCTTTCCATTCAACCCTTACTTCTAATCACTTTATCAACTTTCCATTCAACCCTTACTTCTAATCATTTTATCAACTTTCCATTCAACCCTTACTTCTAATCACTTTATCAACTTTCCATTCAACCCTTACTTCTAATCACTTTATCAACTTTCCATTCAACCCTTACTTCTAATCACTTTATCAACTTTCCATTCAACCCTTACTTCTAATCACTTTATCAACTTTCCATTCAACCCTTACTTCTAATCACTTTATCAACTTTCCATTCAACCCTTACTTCTAATCACTTTATCAACTTTCCATTCAACCCTTACTTCTAATCACTTTATCAACTTTCCATTCAACCCTTACTTCTAATCACTTTATCAACTTTCCATTCAACCCTTACTTCTAATCACTTTATCAACTTTCCATTCAACCCTTACTTCTAATCACTTTATCAACTTTCCACTCAACCCTTACTTCTAATCACTTTATCAACTTTCCATTCAACCCTTACTTCTAATCACTTTATCAACTTTCCATTCAACCCTTACTTCTAATCACTTTATCAACTTTCCATTCAACCCTTACTTCTAATCACTTTATCAACTTTCCATTCAACCCTTACTTCTAATCACTTTATCAACTTTCCATTCAACCCTTACTTCTAATCACTTTATCAACTTTCCATTCAACCCTTACTTCTAATCACTTTATCAACTTTCCATTCAACCCTTACTTCTAATCACTTTATCAACTTTCCATTCAACCCTTACTTCTAATCACTTTATCAACTTTCCATTCAACCCTTACTTCTAATCACTTTATCAACTTTCCATTCAACCCTTACTTCTAATCACTTTATCAACTTTCCATTCAACCCTTACTTCTAATCACTTTATCAACTTTCCATTCAACCCTTACTTCTAATCACTTTATCAACTTTCCATATCAACCCTTACTTCTAATCACTTTATCAACTTTCCATTCAACCCTTACTTCTAATCACTTTATCAACTTTCCATTCAACCCTTACTTCTAATCACTTTATCAACTTTCCATTCAACCCTTACTTCTAATCACTTTATCAACTTTCCATTCAACCCTTACTTCTAATCACTTTATCAACTTTCCATTCAACCCTTACTTCTAATCACTTTATCAACTTTCCATTCAACCCTTACTTCTAATCACTTTATCAACTTTCCATTCAACCCTTACTTCTAATCACTTTATCAACTTTCCATTCAACCCTTACTTCTAATCACTTTATCAACTTTCCATTCAAGCCTTACTTCTAATCACTTTATCAACTTTCCATTCAAGCCTTACTTCTAATCACTTTATCAACTTTCCATTCAACCCTTACTTCTAATCACTTGATCAACTTTCCAGTTATTTGTTATACTTTCCACTCAAGGAAAAACTATTACTTATATTTCTTCTGACTTTCCTCCAAAGTTTTTTTGACTTTCTAGTCAATTGTTTTAACTTTCCAGTCAACTTATTTTAACCAACTTTTTCAACTTCCATGCAAGTAGTCATGCTATTTCATAACTTTCCACCCAAGTTTGACTACCGGTGTAAGTAGCCAACTTGCTCAATTTTCCAAGCTTTTTCATCTTTTCAGCTAGCTTTGTCAACTCTGCAATCTACTTTTATTCCCTTACAGCCAACGTTTTTTTGCCAGCATTATTTTCAAATTTCTCCCTAACATTTTCAAATTTTTGAGTTTTTTTGACCAACTATCTGAATGTCATAAACTTTCCACTCAACTTTTTCAACTAACCATGGAACTTGCTCCACTTTCTATGACATTTTTACCGTTTTTTCAAGCAATTTTCTCAAATTCCGAAGTTGTCAAATCATCAAAGATTAGATAAAAACACCCTAGTAATATGAACAAACAAACATGTATTTCACATGAGTTGTTTTACATCATGTGAGATCCATATCGAACATAACACAGTGCGACAATATAGGATTTTTCACATGAGTTGTTTTACATCATGTGAGACCCATATCGAACATAACACAGTGCGACAATATAGGATTTTTCACATGAGTTGTTTTACATCATGTGAGACCCATATCGAACATAACACAGTGCGACAATATAGGATTTTTCACATGAGTTGTTTTACATCATGTGAGACCCATATCGAACATAACACAGTGCGACAATATAGGATTTTTCACATGAGTTGTTTTACATCATGTGAGACCCATATCGAACATAACACAGTGTGACAATATAGGATTTTTCACATGAGTTGTTTTACATCATGTGAGACCCATATCGAACATAACACAGTGCGACAATATAGGATTTTTCACATGAGTTGTTTTACATCATGTGAGACCCATATCGAACATAACACAGTGCGACAATATAGGATTTTTCATTCACTACAAGATCTTGTGTATTGCATGAAAAGCGTGGACCACCACAAAAATTGAACAAATCAATTTTGAAAAATTTAATTTCTTTTTTATAGCTCAATTTCAAAATGCCGATCTTTGAGAAGGGAATATTGTGTTAATTGACCATCAGCAAATGTGTATAAGCATAAAAATACTCAAAATACTTTCTCATTTGTCAAATCCCAGATGATTTTTGATGTCACCACAACCTCTGTTATCATGTTTTTACATTCCAGTTCACACATAATGCAGGATATGACAGTTCATGAAAGATGGTCTATTGTGATTCTGTATAATTTAAAAAAACATGGTAAAATACATGTACATGTACAAGTAAGTAGTGAATTACTTGTGTCTAAAACAGAAACAGTTGAAAAAAAAATGATGACATAATTTCTGAAGCTTCCACCAAATATATATATATACAATATACAACATCATTTGTTTTAATCATGTAAATATGACATTTCATAACTGAGAAAATCATATTACATAAATTAAATAGATATAATAGGTAAATATACAATACCCGTAACACACAACAACATTCACAAATTTACTTGTGAGGACGGCCTATACTTTTTTTCAATTGCCTGTGATAGCAACAGCATTAACAGTAGTTTTCATTGCCAAAAATATATTTCCATTTATTGATATCCCTGTTTTGTCCAAATTTAACAATAAAACTACCTGATGTTAAATATTAATATTTTTATTTCCATAAATATATTTCCATTTATTGTTGTCCCTGTTTTGTTCAAATTTAACAATAAAACTACCTAACGTTAAATATTAATATTTTTATTTCCAAAAATATATTTTCATTTATTGTTATTTCCATTTTTTTCAAATTTAACAATAAAACTACCTAACGTTAAATGTTAATATTTTTATTTCCATAAATATATTTCCATTTATTGTTATCTCCATTTTGTTCAAATTTAACAATAAAACTACCTAACGTTAAATATTAATATTTTTATTTCCATAAATATATTTCCATTTATTGTTATCCCTGTTTTGTCCAAATTTAACAATAAAACTACCTAACGTTAAATATTAATATTTCCTGCAATATTTTTGTGAGTGGTAAATTAGAATACAAAATAAAGAATTTCTGAAAGCCTAATCTGGTTAGAAAGCCATGTGGTTATATAAATCAGCTGTTGCTCCCACCTTTAGGATTCCCACCATTAGGAATAGAAAAACTAGTTGTTTTTTTTACGGGAGATAAACTTCCACTGATTTTGACGTCTTTTGGGGTAACCTGACCAGACTGCACACTAGATCTTGCTGTAGATGTGCTCTCACTCTTCTGTTTATTCTGATGTTTCTTGAATCCAGATGCACTTGTCAGACTTCCAAACTCTTCTTCCACTTCCAGAAGATCGTCAATGTCCATGTAGCCATCTTGCGGTGCCCTGGTAGCAGGTGAAAGAACACTGTCACCACTTATGTCACTACTGGGATTAGTCTCAGTTGAACTGTGAAAGATGGAAGTGGAGTCACACATTCACACAGTTAGAATAGAATAGAATAGAATAGAATAGAATAGAATAGAATAGAATAGAATAGAATAGAATATAATAGAATAGAATAGAATAGAATAGAATAGAATAGAATAGAATAGAATAGAATAGAATAGAATAGAATAGAATAGCAGAGCAGAATGAGACAAAATAGAACTAAACAGAGTAGAATAGAATAAATACAACTATTACATTACAATATAATTGACAATACATTAACTAAATAGATTTATAGATTCATGGACAATTTAGATTCAGATATGCGATATGTTTTATATAGCACTATAACAAAACATGTTTTCTACATACAATTTCTTCTCTGGTGCATCAGCAGTGTTATTGTTGTTTATTTTATGTTTGTCAATGTCTTCTCCAATCAACCAATATGTTGTCATATCACCTTTGCCCTACAAACAATATTGATAAAGCCTTCAAACAAAGATAAATTACAACAAAACTATATTTGCTTTATCAGAGGAGTCAGCATGTCTATCCAAAAACTGCATCTATTGTTTAACGGTTCATTACAATATATCTTATTTTGAGTAGTCAGACTCCCATTACAGTGTATTGAGAAAATGTATGCACTGGTAATAGACTGAATTTAGTAAATCTTTTTAAAATCAACGGAATTCATTTACAATGCAAACACAATGCTTCATTATTTTGATACCAATATATCATCATAAGATTATAAATGAATTATTGTTGTTTGCCAAATACAGCATCTACACAGGGACTTAAGGATGGATATTGGTAGCTCAAGAATGGTCTGTTGAATCGCTATGTAAATACGTAGACGGCACAGAATTCAGTGTCATCAGTGATTGGCTGTCTCCATGAATTAATCAGTACATCAACCATCATGAGAACTCGCATGCGCTGACTGACCCAAATGAAAGTTCCACCCACAGCCCTCCAAACCAATTCACTAGTCTATTATTCATAGATTTTTCATGAAGTCTCACGATAATAGATGGCATCTAGTTTATAGTTATTCATGTCTATCAATTTTTTTAAAATAAATGTAGCTTTCATGATACATTAATTGAGATAATGAAAAGTACAAGCTCACTTTTATGGCTACTGTTCCTCTTGATTTGGTATAATATCCCCCAAGTTCATCTAAAATAAACTTTGTCTCTGTTGATATATGTATTTTGTTTGGTTCCCCATTGGTTTCCATTCTAGAAGCTGTGTTTACTGCATCACCAAACAGACAGTACCTAGGCATTGTAGAACCAACAACACCAGCTGCAACAGAACCTGAAATACAAATATATGTGAATGTTACAGCAAGTCTCAGAAGTATTGGGGCAGCCAATTTGCAAACTCGCTAGCGAATTCGCTAAATGTTTGAGTTTTGACTAAACAGTTGGCTTTCGAATCTCGCTGGCGCCGACTCATGGTCACCTCCACTCCGGGCGAGTCTATTTTGCATTAGGGAACATAGTATGTTTTTACATAGCCTGGTACATGTCTGGATTCCCCCGAATGATTTGCTTTGCGAGGCGTGGTAATGTGAAAGTAGTTTCCCTGGTCAGCCTGAGAATAGCCACAGTCAGCTAGCGTACAAGTGATAATATGATAAATGCGATTAATCCACCGATATTTACTATATGGGGGTAGCCATCTTGAACACTGATTGAAACTAAATAAAGAGACAAGTTGAGAAAGTTTCCTATAAATCAGGGAGAAAATAAATTTTCACATCCAACCGATTCGTTGGGGTAACATTAAACCAACCGCTAATAAAATTCAACTTCATTCATCATTTTTGCGTGGACAATCCCTTGTATACGAACACCACGAAGAAAATGGAACACTTTCCCTGGTATATTTGAAATCAAAGTCGCCATCCAACTAAAGTATGACGACTGTCCCCTACTGTTATATAGATTCACCCAGAGTGGGCGTGACCACCGGATGGCGCCAGTGAGATTCGAAAGCCAAATGTTTAGTCAAAACCCAAGCAGTTAGCCAATTCGCTAGCGAGTTTGCAAATTGGCTGCCCCAATACTTCTTAGACTTGCTGTAGCATTTCAATGTCTCAAAAATGTTAAATACAAAAATCGTCTAGTTTTGTTAAATGTACATGGCTTATATACACAGTCACAAACTGGTCTTACAGGGCTTAATGTCATCTAATGCCAAAGTAATGGTAATAAAAAGTGTTATAACAAATTTAAATTCATTCCTGTCTATTTGTAATAAAAGTATATAATAATGCTTTAGATTAATTTGCTTTCTGCAGTCATTTCGCTAAATGCTAATTGTTCTCTAGTGTTGATCAAGATTACATGTAAGTGAGACCTAGAACGCTATATACTGTAAAATACTTTATTTTCACTTGGTATCTATTTTCGCTATCTTTGCTGATGAGAGGAATTAGTGAAAATAAAATCTCTTTTTCCTATACTTTATAATCAACTCATCAAAAATCAGTGAAAATAAACACTATTCAAACAACCAAAATGTGTTTATCTTTAAAAGTTTACAGTATAGACATAAATCCAATGTATATGACGTTGAAAAGATACTAACCTGTATTGATTCCTATCCTGACTTGTAAATATTCATCTATATGCCTGACTTTAAATGACTGGAGACCTTTTAATATGGAAAGTGACATACTAGCTATTTCACCAGCATGTCTGTTACCATTCCTTTCTGGTAGACCTGATACTA
Organism: Saccoglossus kowalevskii; assembly: GCF_978046115.1. Taxonomy (NCBI): domain Eukaryota; kingdom Metazoa; phylum Hemichordata; class Enteropneusta; family Harrimaniidae; genus Saccoglossus; species Saccoglossus kowalevskii. The sequence continues at coordinate 7,857,214 of NC_140650.1, read as the reverse complement.
CCATATATGCATCCCCAATGGTTTCCACCTTATATACAAACAGAAATAGTGAATTAGTGACTTCACACTCATTTCATTTATACAATAAAGAACTGCATGTAGGCTGTAAATATCATTGTACCTATGTGGTCTTGTTTGTCTCTTTTTGAGTAAATTAAGTTTTCTTTCATTCTGTCAATATCTGGAATTATTATACATCTGTCACCGTAACGCCATAAGTTACAGTGTGCCGTAATTTTGCGGTATTTTACGGGGTATTTTCATCCTACCATACATGTATAAGGAAATGCGAATTTCAAATATGGAATGATTACGCGTAAGCCTCCTCTAATAATAAAAACAAACATGGCTGCCACCAGGGTTTGACCAGACTCTACGCAGAGAAGTATGCTGATAAAATGTATAATAATAAGGTTATTACGAGGTTACCTCAAAGTATGTACTCGGACAGTACATCGTCGCATCAACCTCCAAAACTGCTGCTGTACTGTCTTCGTGCATACTTTGAGGTATCCTCATAATAACCTCATATTATACAATGAATTATGGAACACATGCACTGCATTCATCCCACTAGAAAATGCTCTCATTAATTACTCGATGAACATATTGGTTTCAAAAGATAACACATTATTAACAAGGACAGATCAGTATGAAACTTATTAGGGACATACATTGTATACGAAAATAAAAAATAAATTAAATCTCATGGCCACAACTTTGTAACAAGTGGTCACAACTTTTTTATTTTGTGGTCACAAGATACCAAGTCCCAAGTTTTAAATTTTAATTTCATTAATAATAAATTATATTAGAACAGTAGAGTTAATTAAATTTCATTAGATTGGATGAGACCAAAATAGAACAGAACAGAATGAAATATAATGGCTAGATTCTACAAACTTATTGATTGTAATTTTTACCTTGTATACAGCAAAGTGTTGGATGACATCATCAAACCATGAGTAGATGTCATTGAGTATATCTATAACTTCCATCGGTGTGTGCTTAGCACACAGCTTAGTAAATCCAACAATATCACTAAAATATATTGTCACTGAAACAAAGAATTCACCAACCACAGAGTCTCCTCTCTTTAGTTGCTCGGCTACAGTCCTATGATGTAAATGAAATGTATTTGTTATACTGACAATGTTGTTGAATTATGTCATCATTTAGACAGTATCAATATATATAATATGATTGTTCTCCATGCCAGACAACTATTGCTGAGCTAAACTGTTACATTAGGACATATCTAGATCACTGTATTAACCAATGTGGCACATGTCAACCAATGCATGGCACACGTCAACCAATTTGTGGCACATGTCAACCAATTCGTGGCACATGTCAACCAATTCATGGCGCATGTCAACAAATTCGTGGCACATGTCAACCAATCCATGCCACATGTCAACCAATCCATGCCACATATCAACCAATCAATGCCACATGTCAGCTAATCTGTGCCACATGGCAACCAATTAATGCCACATGTCAGCCAATCTGTGCCACATGGCAACCAATCAATGCCACATGTCAACCAATCAATGCCACATGTCAACCAATCCATGCCACATGGATATTCTATACTTACAATGGTAACATTCTATAAAGCAGTAAGTCTGTTTTCCGTTTCTCTTCAACCAACTGTGCAGTCCTATCTGCAACAATAGTTTCTAAATTTTCAGTATACTTTTCTAACATCAACACCATGTTGTCCATTAAACCACGTTTTCTGCAATAAGCAAAATGCAACGATTCAGAAATCAATGGACAGCACGACAGTGACACTGAATTCTACTAACTTTAATATAGTGATAGCAACAAATGCCAAATGGGGCGCTGCAGTAAAACATATTTGTACCAAATAAAATGTTTGAAAAGACAGACGGACGGACGGATGGATGGACGGATGGACAGACAGATATTACTTATTGCAACATACTATACTGTATTTCTGATTCATATATGTTCTCATAGGGAATGACTGACAATATAAAAAAACTCTACACATACTCTAGTCATACTAAGTTCAGGATTATTGTGTTTTGCAGTCATTCGATTTGAGGACCTTACGTCTGCAATTTATATCACACTTTTGACGATGACATATAATATTTAATAACTCATAATAACTCAAAAATGGTCATAAAAAACAAAACAATCAAAGAGAGAAACACCAACAAAAACACAATGCTCCAAACTCATTCAAAAGACAGTTACTGTGTGGTATTAAGACTGGCCTTAATGAATTGATATGAGGTGATTGCTAGCATGCCATAAAGTATCACTCAGACAGTCTCATCAGTCTCACATATGTTTTGATCTTCTCATGCTGCGCTCATTTCATAATACTTAATATATAGTCAATGTAATTGAATCAACTAAATAAACTCACAAGAAAAACAGAAGAATCAGAACACAAACAGAATGAGTCAATGTGACGGTAGTTATACATGTATATCAGTGTTTTAATGAGCGTACTGTGGTTGAAATGTAAGATCATCCTTTTAGTACATATTGAAAGGTCAACTCAGGTCACAGATTTACTTTCACCTCAAGACATCTCTCATTGACTCATTCATCTAATTGAGATATGCATACCTTGCATGGCATATACACTGGTATTTCACACACTGAGGCCACGTCTTTGGTTTCAATATCCCGCTGACTGATAAATATTTGATTATTGCACAATTTCATCAACTTCATAAAAATGTTTTCTCAACTGAGTGCATTTATCTAGGACTTTTCTTGATTTGTTTTAGAAAACACTTATGGGGTGCATTTTGGGGGATTGAAAAGTGATGAATGGGGGTAGCAGCTTTCTGAAATTCAGATACCCGGCATATGCAGTGGACTGAAATGTGCAGATATTGTGGGAAATTATATACCATGTCTACAACAAGATAAATCAGGACACTACATCTCTATACGAGTGTATATACACCTAATGTGGATCAATAGGTGATTTTACAATCACTGCGAAGTTACACAAATCTGCGAAAATGGAATGATTCATTTTTGAGCTTGAATTTTGAATTTATAGTTCAATGTCAAAATGCCAAGCTTTCAGAAGGGAATATGATGTTGAAAAACACTTGCTTCATTAAAATTGATTATCATCATTTGTGTATAGCACATTATTAAGCATGGTAATACCCCAAAATACTTTCCCATTTGTTGAATCCCACACAAATTTTTTATGTTAAGGTTGGATCTTGCAGTGAACGGAAAATGGTCTATATGTTTAGTTACTTACCTGCCTCTGTTCATATTTCTAAGTCTCTGTCTAATAGTATGAAAATCTGGCCTGTCTTCTGGTCTTTCTTCCCAGCACTGCGTCATGAGTGAAAAAAGTGAAAGAGTAAGATGATTTTCATTTTCTGGTGTTATCTCAGGACGGAATGGTGGTTCTTCTCTCTGCATTACACGTCTTACGATTTCTATGAGTAAACAAAAGGAACTACATATTTTTTCAAATTGTGCAAATAAAATATAACTTAAAAATAATGTATATTTTTTCAAATAAAATGGTAATATTTGACTAAAATAAGCAGAAGTTGCAAATCCATGAAGCAGTGATTGCATCCTATCCACTACCTAACATTTTTCATCAAATTTCAATACGATACACCAGGGCTTAAATAAACTATTATTTCAATTTTCATAAATGGGACTTTGTCTGGAAAATCCACTAGTATGCGAAATACACAATGTAAATATTACACAATGAAACCTGAATCAGTGTTCTATTTTAATAATTGATGCATCTTGATAAAAACAAGAATATTATTTATCTTGAAATAAAATATATATAGCAGTGTTTGATAAAATACTTAAGTCTCATATGCTACAAATTACCCATATATAGATTAGTGTTACTTCTCTTTTATATTACAAACTACATGTATAAAACATAATTAATAAACATGCTTAAATTATCTGTCTTTTCTCTTTAATTTGATGTGTCAGCACCACAATGCGTGCTTGATATTAAAAAAAATCGCTCTGGTGGCCAATTGTATTAAAGTAAATATTACATTATAAAACATCAGTGTGTGTAAATGGTGAATACAAGAAAACAAATAACATGGTGATTCAGGGGGCACAAAGTGCCTGTAATTACCCACAATCCTATGTGGTATGTATATATTGGTTGGAAAAAGTTTGGTACATGCTGTCAATACAGAGCCATCTGTGAATATGCTTCATGCATTCTGAGAACATACCGGTATACTTTATTCAAATTTGTTTTCTCCAGATTGCCATACATTACATACAAAAACAGTGACCTCCACAATTTCCTCAATCAAACTATACAGACCTCTGGGGGATCCGTCCCAATCAGGAAAGGGACCTTGTCTTGTGATAATTTCTTGCATAATAATAGCATAAGAGTAGACATCTCCTTTAGGGCTTCCTTTAGAAGGACATTCTAAGCGAAGCAATTCAGGCGCTGTCCATAATTTTCCTGCTGACAGAAGTCAATAGTATATATCATATATTTGGAAGATATTAGTAAACACACAGGTGGGTTGTAAACAGGCAATGCATGCTGGGCTTATTAATGATCATTATATGGCATCATGGTTTGGAAAATGAAATATTTCGACTACTACCAATATGACCTTTTGAGCACCTTAATTTTTTCTGCCAAAATTTTGGTAAACATTTTGCATAATTTTAAGTATTTTCTATAATATTTTTGATAATTTTGGACCAAAAAGACGGATTTTCTATTACCTACATTTCTACAAGTTAACACAGCATTGAATAACTGTCATAACATAGGTAGCATTTTGTAGTTTTTTATGTTGATTATAACATAACAACATCTTTAATGAAGGTCACAAGACATTTTATCTTTTTAATTTGATTATAGGATGATTTTGAACAGAATGAGGATGTGTTAAAAGTATTAAAAGCAAGCAATAGTATTTGACATAGTAAATAGTAAAACTAACTTCGAAATCTGGCTTCCATTTCTTTTTCTTCAGCTCGAGTTTTGTCAATATCTTCTGCAATAAGACCGAAGTCAGCTATTTTGCATATCCATCTACTGTCGATTAGACATAAACTTGACTTCAACATACCATGAGATTTGATTTCAGAATTGTGTAGATAGTACATACCCTGTCAAAGAAAAAGTCATACAAGGTGTACATGACTAATTCATATAGTTGTGCAGAAAATGCATGTACTTGTACGGTGGATTGAGGGTTGATTGCAGAATGAAACTGATCTCAATTTGGCCATCGTTTGCCCTATTGAGGGATACAGAATTACATGAGCTGAGTTAAAGTGATTTTTATTTTTAATAACGATTTCCTGTACGTGTCATAAGTATTAAATTGCAACGACCATCGCTGAAATGTGGAAACTGAAAACATAGCATATACGCTATATGCATATACCAACGTTTTACATTAAATCAATTGCAAGTTAAAAATAATGGCATCTGCGTCCATTTATTGAAATCAAGATTCATCAAACGAATATCAAGAAATTATGGTACAAGATGACAACTTGCTCTGGGCCCTGGATGAAATCATGTCAATACATTGCCATCTTGAGAAGCTAACTATCACTGATAATATTACATGTATGTGTCATTTCCACTGTGTACGTCATGTATGACCATTTTCAAGGATGGCGACTATTCAACCATTAGTTATCACATCACAATTTATGTGATATACCCTTGTGTCTAAAACACTATTTCAGTGAGATTTAGTCATCTCTTTGCGGTAATATTTAAATAGAAAAATTATTAAAAAAAACTTGATTAAAAAAAAAAATTGTTGTAGAAAGTTGTAACAAATATTACTTTTTACAAAGGACTATTTTTTCAAAAATTTTACAGATTTACAGAGAGAGTCAAGTAATAAAGAAAATCTGGAGATGACTACCTCAGGAACCTACAGTAAACAATAAAACTAGTTTATAATTTGGAAGTCAAAAATTTCATTTAAATAAAAGCCCAATACTGTGCAGTATCATTCTATGTATGTATGTATGTATGTCAACAGAATATCTTTCTAAATTAATTTTCAGAAAATATAACATTTAAATGTGAAAAGGTTTCACACCCACTGGTTTGGTCAGTACAGTTTGCCCTAAGCTCAGAGGGTGCTCTTATCATAGCTTTCATCGGCCTCTGAAATTGACTACCTCAGTTGTCATTTGTATGAAATATTTAGTATTTCTAAATGTTTAGCAATTTATGTGTTTGATAGGAGTGTTTATTTAAACAGTGATAAAATGGAATACTGTTTTAACTATTGGTGGGAATGCTCACATAAGCTAATAACTTTATTTTTAGATTTTTAATATCTCATCTTTATAATAAATTAGATCTAAATATATCTCCACCTAAATGCTTGTAACATGAGAATATAAAATATGTCAAAAACAATTAATCATGTTAGTGACAGGAATTTATTGGTTTGTCTAACATTAATGCCTACTTAATGGGGAATAAAAGTAAACAGTTAAGATTTAAGAGCATGAGTGTGACAAAGTCTACAATATCTTAGTGTTGACCACTTATAGTTGTTCACAAATAAATAATGTTTTTCTTGTTTGTGAATATTGCTTATATCTACCTGTTGTGAACATTTGTTATTTTTACAGTCAATTTAATCTGAGCACTCTATGATAAAGTTTAATAGGCTAATAAAAAAAAGCAGCTCAAATACTGTGTTTGTGCTATTAGTAGTACATGTGATTACGTAAATCTCTCAATACTGGGTTTGGGTTTGTAATCGTCTTTATTAAAGATACGCTTCTAATAGGGTAAATATGGTATTAGCATCATATATAACTTTATTGACATGTTTACATTTGTTTTTTGTGTCTAATCAGGTCAGCATAACATCACAAGCAAAAGAGAAAAAAACAGGTGTGAACGCATTACCCACGTAACACTTAATTGCAGTGTAAAAACAGATGTGAACATGAAACGGGAATCTTAAACACCATTACTAGGAAAATAGAAATGTGGTATTAAATACAAAGTAGAATGACAGGAATGTAATATAACCATCCAAAACACTAACTCATAAAAATTGACTGTAAACTATACGGCAAATATCTGATACATTTTTATTAGAAATCTTAAGAATCTTTCTGCTAGATAAATCTCATCAACATAGTTATCATAGCTGCCATAATTGATTCAGATACAGACATTTCCAATATGATTTCACTAGGAAAAATGCCAAAAAGTATCAACAAAAATAATTTATTTTAGCCCCTCACTTATGATGTAAATTACACTATTTAAATATGTTTATCTCGGATAAAAACAGTGTTTATTTAGGATAAAAACCGTGTTTATTTAGGATGAAAACCATGTTTTGGTCTTGCACATGAGAACAAAATATTTGTATAATAGAAATTTGAGAACTCTTTCTGCATTTCTGTTCTTCCAATATTTATATTATTCCAACTTTGCAGCATTTTACTTTTGGGTGAACCACCACGGCAGTGGAAATGAGTAAATAACTGAAGACAAAAAAATATACAACTGTAAAAAATTTATTATAGCTGGAATTAATGTTTTGTGTTATGTATGGATTTTAGTTTTTATTGATTTTTAATGAGTTGAATGTAAAATATAGGAAAAAAGGTATATTCGCTGGATTTTATTTTCATGTTCCATCAGCGAAAATAAATTCCGAGCAAAAGTAAAATACATTATAATAATCTACTTACCCTGGCAACGTCCTCCAAGAAGGAGAATTTAAAAGTCATGTCAAGTTTAATATCATCATTTTCTAAAATATCCATGAGTGAACCTTTGGGACAGTACTCTGTTACGTAATATAACATTTCATTGTTTCTGGAATCTGGCGGACATATACCAATGAAGCGGTTCAAATTATCATGAGTTATGGATCGCATCTGGAAGTAATATATAATAATTACTATATAAAAATATGGCATCAAAATATTGGCAGCAACAAACAATGATACATTTCAAATTTTGTTTGAAGTTTGGTGGTTGTTACACAGCGTAGTGTTCGATTGGGACGTGTTAAATAGATTGTTTGATTACATGTAATTCAAACACACGCTGCGCGACAACCACTGTGCTTTTATATTACATGATAAATCATACATACTCTATTGTTTTTTATCAATACATAATATAAAATTAATATAAAATAATATAAACTACTCAAGATAACTATGAGATAGTTGTATAATAATTATAAACAAAATATGATATATGTACACAACATTTGTATTACGCAAGAAAATAAATAATTTATATTTTGAAAATTCGTAAAACATTTCAGTGAAAAATTATTCAATTAATACAAAAGAAATCTTCATTCTTAAATATGTATTGTTGTTTAACATAAAATGCCACATTATTTTGTAAATATAAACAAAAATGTTGAATTTTTGGTATGTGCTAAAGACATTCATATCAATTATTTGACTGTGTTTATTTTTTATTGACAACATTTAAATTTGTACTTAAAACTTGTCAGGTTATTTTTATATTTATTTTGTAATAATTTATTTTATAGTGTGTTAACGATGTCCTATAAGGTTCTTCAATCTTGAAGATAAAAACACTCCTAATTACAATGGATAATTTATTCATACTTTATTATCAATAAGGCTTATTTGCTTGCTTACAGAGTCAGAAATGAATATAGATGTCATATAAACCTGACTGTCAAGGAAACAATAATTTATGTTCACTTAACCTTTCACCACCAGTTCTTCTTGCCCAAAACTTTCTGCACTTTTTTTCTTATATTCTTCAATATTTCTGGAAATTAATGCTAATTACAGCATACAAAATTTGAGTCAAATTTCATTTTCTACTCCAAAAATTTGGCTATATTGTCCCAATGTTCTGAAGGAAAGTGCTATAAATGGGACTACTTTGTGATGAAAAGAGAAAACTGGTGGTGAAAAGATTAACATTCAAGGCCATAACATACACAACATGTACTGATCGAGGACTGATCAGATAAACATTTTAATTGTTGATGTAAACACATTTCATTCTGTGTGGAAACAAATATACTGCATACTATCACAACTTGACATGTCATACATGCGATGTAATACTTCACTAAACAGATGATAAATATATCATTAGAAGATGAATTTCACTTCAATATATCTTGTCCCATTTATAATCAGCAAAGACAATGGCTATATGAATTAAGAAGCTTTATATTTCATTCCTGGTTTTATGAATCAAGACGAGAAAACTACATTTATTTTGATAGTAATATGACATAACCGAAAAAGCCAAAATTATTAAATGCAAATTCTCTGCAAGAAGGCAACAAAGTCATATCGGATTCTGCCGTAAATTCGCCCTGGGTCGTTAAACAGCAGTTTAGGTTTTAAAAAAAATAAAATGGGACCAAGAAATCACTCAGGATGATTTTTTGGCAGTTTTTTAAGGTGTTATTTTAATCTTTCCTGATGTCTAAAAGTTTTACCGTAGTCATTGACGCCTATTCAATAGTATGATGTTTATTGCCACTAGCGAGAATGGGTAAGCTTTGTTTTGACAATGAGCTGTTATCACTGTAAACAATGTTAAATTATTCTTCAAATGCCCAGTTTATCTTTTGAAAACAACTATTTTTTTTTATTTAAAAACAAATCATGTTGCTTTCTCATCAAAATCCAAGCTAAAAGATCGTACAACAACATCGGCAAAACTCTTCCGTGCTGCTTCTTCAATAACATTAACAATTTAAATGAGCTATGGTAATTTGTCACATTGACATCATCCATCATTTTGATTGGTTAATTAAGCGATTTGTCCGTCAAAATATGGCAGATATTTATTTCCACAGCATCGAGCGTTTAAAATGCAATGAAATAAGTTGAAATTTATTTTGCATTTTATAACCATTCAAAAAATTAATTTTTTGTACGTTATTGTAATCTCTTCTAGGTAATAATCAACAATTCTGAAACGCAGCATGACCAGATTGCGCTACTGTGACCATTTACTAAGCAGTGCAGTTGTATTCAATTTTATTTGAAACTTCTTTTACAATACTTTTTTTACTAATAAAATAAAAGTTATTGTTTTTGGCACACAGGGTTCGTTAATGTGATTTTTTGGAGAAAGATACGCTGGGTGACATTGTTATGAAATTTTAGGCGATCTACTTTTTAATCCAGCAAGAAAAAAAATGTATAAAATTTTAGATTAGCTTCTGCAATAGTTTTTTTCGTTTTGGGTGGTCCAACTGCCGGCGTTGAAAGTCGGCGTAGGTAAGTCCCCAAAAAATATTTGCTGATCATCTTTTGAAATTTTGAACCCCAAATAAGGGCCCATCAGCCGTGAAATCCGGATGGGCGAATTTACGGCAGAATCCGGTAGTATAGAGAGAAGGTTGTTTTTTTTCTTTTTAAAATTATATTTGACTTTTTGCTTGTTTGTTTTGTTACCCTTATTTCATTCTCGTTCTTGTAATTTAGGTAACCTTACTGCAGAGGCAGTGTTGTGATTAATAAATGAGATTACCTTGGTCAACTCTTTCTTCATAAAAGTTGTGAGATGGAAGTTTTTCATAAGGATTCTTTTCACAGCAACAGTCTGGGCTTTATATATTGCTACTGCAAAGTCTGATTCACCTCGGAATCCCCGCTCTAATCCTGGTAAAGAACTTATTGCAGAAGGATGGCTGACATTACGATTCAGTCTAAATTTGGAGATTCGACTCTGAAGCTGGTGATAAAATATAAACAGCATTAAAATGCAAAGACAATGGCTATAAGACAAATACTGAACGAAGCATATACATTGTGAACAATGCCATCTGGTATTTTTTATAGTTGATCTCTTCTATCGACAATTTTACTATAACAAGACAAAGAAAATTAATGACAGCATAACCCTCAATCCGTGTTTTATGGTACTTTTGTCACTGTGGCTAAGATCAATCATACGCTATCATCAATAAATATCATTTTATTACCATTGGTAAATATCAATAAATACTGGACATGTAGGAAGTGATTACAAATATCCACTTAAAAATATAACATATTATAAATTTGTTTTATAGTTATCTAAGTATTAATTATGACTAACAATATTAGTAGTATTATCTAAGGGCTTGAACTACAGTATTCTGAGAGCACCCAATTTCATGATTTCTAAAAATGCCTTAAATTGTAAAACAAACATTGAAGGCATCAAGGCATTAAGGTGGGGCATTTACACTTTTCAGTGGAACATCTATGTATTCAAGTGGGACATCTAGATATTTAGGTGGGACATCTAGTCATTACGATAGGGTATCTAGTCATTGAGATGGGACATCTAGGCATTGAGATGGGACATATAGGCATGCAGGGGGTAGGCATCTAGGCATTGAGATGGGACATCTAGGCATGCAGGGGGTAGGCATCTAGTCATTGAGATGGGACATCTAGGCATGCAGGGGGTAGGCATCTAGGCATTGAGATGGGACATCTAGGCATGCAGGGGGTAGGCATCTAGGCATTGAGGTGGGACATCTAGGCATGCAGGGGGTAGGCATCTAGGCATTGAGATGGGACATCTAGGCATGCAGGGGGTAGGCATCTAGGCATTGAGGTGGGACATCTAGGCATGCAGGGGGTAGGCATCTAGGCATTGAGGTAGGGGGAATCTAGGCATTGAGGTAGGGGGAATCTAGGCATTGAGGTAGGGAGCATCTAGGCATTTAAGTGGGGCATCTAGACATACAGATAGGGGGCATCTAGGCATTTAGGTGGGGCATCTAGACATGCAGATAGGGGGCATCTAGGCATTGAGGTAGGGGGCATCTAGGCATTTAAGTGGGGCATCTAGACATACAGATAGGGGGCATCTAGGCATTGAGGTAGGGGGAATCTAGACATGCAGATAGGGGGCATCTAGGCATTGAGGTAGGGGGAATCTAGACATACAGATAGGGGGAATCTAGACATGCAGATAGGGGGAATCTAGGCATTGAGGTAGGGGGAATCTAGACATGCAGATAGGGGGCATCTAGGCATTGAGGTAGGGGGAATCTAGGCATTGAGGTAGGGGGCATCTAGGCATTTAAGTGGGGCATCTAGACATGCAGATAGGGGGCATCTAGGCATTTAGGTGGGGCATCTAGACATGCAGATAGGGGGCATCTAGGCATTGAGGTAGGGGGAATCTAGGCATTGATCTCTGTGAATTTCAAGCCCTGTTACTTATTATTTCTATTTAATCATGCATTAACATTCCATGCATTTCTAATCTAACTGAAAATAAATGAAAGTATTTTCACCAAATTATCACAATATCTTACTCCTGTGCCATCACTGGTACCAGGAAAGGTAGGGATCAGTTGTATATCATCCCAATGTAGTAACCACTGCTTCCTTCTAGCTGTCTCTCTTCTGTATCGGATTCTGAAATCAGATTAAACTTATAACCATTAATGCATTTAACCATGCAGGGAAACTTATAATTATAAAAGTACTGTAAACTACTTTATTTTCACTTAGAATTTATTTTCGTTATTGTTTCTGAAGTGATGATTTACATACAGTTAAATAACAAATTTTTTTTCATATATTTCGCATTCAACTCATCCAAAAATAGATTTATTACAAAGCTAATATTAAGTAGTTTGACAGTAATGAAGATAATTTTTGTTTATTTTCACCTGACTCTGAATAGTGCAGACATGCTAACATTTCTTCTACTAGACATTTTAATTTTTCTAAATATGCAAATGAGCTAAAATGTGAAGGGACTGATTTTAGAAAATACATTGTTCAGTGTATAATATGTTATTTATGTTGCAATTTGTTGGACTACAAAAGTACAGTGAGACCTTAGGTTTTCTACAGATCAAACAAAGTGGTAATATCGTACAACTTTAAGTGTTATAAACCATTTTAATTAAATTCAATGAAAAAAGCCTAAACAAATTAGATCTGTTTCTCATCAGCATGCATGCTAGTTTCAAGGGCTTTGCTCTTAAAGGGGAACTGATCAATCCCAGGGATTGCACCAAAGGATCATGGGACACTATTGTTTATGTTGTTTACAAAGTTAATCTATCTTTTGTTATCCATTGTAATTTTAATCCAGAAAGTAAATTTGTTGTGAGATTAGGCTTAACTGGAAGTGCCCCTTTAAGATTTGTATATTTGAAACAAATACCAACAAGCCATGCATGCACTGTCCCCATCAGTTATCATATGTAAGATATATAGTTTTGTTTATAGTAAATTATGCTGGAACATAAACATGTCAGGAAAATGATTATGATGATTGTTTAACATTAAAATGATTGACATTTGTATCTGATCATCAAACAAGTTTCAAGAGATATTGCTCTGGAAAAGCATTTATTACAACAAAATCATGAATAAATGTATAATGAATATATAAAATTTGAACATAGTCAGTCAAAGCATGTCAGAGCTCTAGAAGTCCATTCATTAAAACAAAATGGCCGCTAGTCAGCCATTCTGAATCCGTTCTGAAAAATAAAATGACGAGCATCAGGAACCCTTAATGTATAATGTATGTACCAAGTTTGAACAAAACCCATCCATAAATGCCAGAAATGCTTGATATTTGATGATTGTTTAGCACGAAATGGCCACCATTCGGTCATTTTTAATAGGATCGGCAAACCAATATATATGTATATCTATGACATGATGTATGATAAATATTTAAAGTTTGAACATAATCAGTCAAAGCAAGTCAGAGAAATGGTACTAGAACCACATTCATTAAAACAAAATGGCCACCAGTCGGCCATTTTGAATCTTATCTGAAAAACAAAATGATGTGCACCAAGGTCCTATAATGTCCAATGTATATACCAAGTTTGAAGAAAATCCATCTGTAAACAGCTGAGAAATGCTTTTTTTGATTTTGATGATTTTTAGCACAAAAATGGCTGCCATTCGGCCATCTTGAATCAGATCATGAAACAAATTGATGTGCATATGTATAATATCATGTATGATGTATATGTGAAGTTTTATTATGATTGGTCCAGGCATTTCTAAGATACAAGTCTGGACATAAGTCCCCTTTTTCGAACTGCATCCGAACGGGGCCTAAAAAAAGGGGGAATGCACCTGCCATTGGTGGCATTGGTGTTCAAGCATGCACAGATCAAATAATATACTTAGAAAACTCAAAATCTAAAATATAGAAAAAAAGAAGAAACTTTGGACCAGAAACAGATTTTTCTTGGGTTTAAACCAAATTATTTTTAAAAATCTAAAATAAATAATTAAAGAACCTAATCAAACTGCTTTCACTACAAAAAAGGTTAAACTATATGAGTGAATTAAAACAATGAGTTTGATTTTTATGTTGAAAATAAGATGTAATGAAATGTGTGTAGTCATGGTTGCAGAATGATTGATGCAAAAAATTGGAAATAATAATAAAATTAGTCACATGGCATAATTGGACTTTGTATTGATAAATTACTGAAAGAATTGTGTGAAAGTTCATAGTTATACCATGTGATTGGGGGAATGTGAACAGATATACAATGTATATTGTACAACTTACATGAATAAAATTGCAAAAATGATGGCCACTATAGCGGCTACAATACCAGCAGCCATTGCAACAATCTGACCAACCGCTGAAAAATAAAGAAGAAAATTATTAACTATTTTTGTATATCTTATATAAATATCAATTCATGAACCACATGAAAAATTAAATGAAAGCAACACATTCTGATTATAGTACATCACAAAGCAGACTGTATTGCAGAGTTTATGTGTATAGCAAGTACAATAGAATTATTGTCTAATTCAGTGCTTCAATGATGATATAATAATAATAATAATAATATATATATATTATGATTTAATAGATGTATGCTGTCTATACTATGATTCAATTATCATATGCTGTCTATACTATGATTCAATCATTGTATGCTGTCTATACTATGATTCAATCATTGTATGCTGTCTATACTATATCATTGTTATAATGTTCTCTATGCTTTACTTCAATCTTTCTCTTTTGTCAATACATGTATTGACAATGATATTTAGATTGAAAACTTCTCACAATACACAAAAAGTTCACAAACTCGGCCCAAAAAAAGCAATATTCTCTTACCCCAACAATATTCACCATGGAACCCACATCTAGGCCTATCCTTGGGAATCTCTTTACCAGGCCAGTCAATAAATGTCCCTTCCATTCTTACCAAGGTGTAGTTTATCCCATTCATATATGCCACAGTTTTAAACACAGTTTTATTTTCTTCAATCGACTGAACATAAAACAAATAATTTGAACTTAAACTGTAAAATTTTATGGTAATGTTATGTTCATAGTTTTACAGGTTGTTTTATATTTATTGGTGTGTTCTTAGTGTTACGGGTGTGTTCATAGTGATACAGGTGTGTTGATAGTGTTACAAGTGTGTTCATAGTGTTACAAGTGTGTTCATAGTGTTACAAGTGTATTCATAGTGATACATGTGTGTTCACAGTGATACAGGTGTGTTCACAGTGTTACATGTGTGTTCACAGTGATACAGGTGTGTTCATAGTGTTACATGTGTGTTCACAGTGATACAGGTGTGTTCACAGTGTTACATGTGTGTTCACAGTGATACAAGTGTGTTCATAGTGTTACATGTGTGCCCACAATGTTACAGGTGTGTTCACAGTGTTACATGTGTGTTCACAGTGTTACAGGTGTGTTCATAGTGATACAGGTGTGTTCACAGTGTTACATGTGTGCTCACAGTGTTACAAGTGTGTTCATAGTGATACAGGTGTGTTCATAGTGTTACATGTGTGTTCACAGTGATACAGGTGTGTTTACAGTGATACAGGTGTGTTCACAGTGTTACATGTGTGTTCACAGTGTTACAGGTGTGTTCATAGTGATACATGTGTGCTCATAGTGATACAGGTGTGTTCACAGTGTTACAGGTGTGTTCATAGTGTTACATGTGTGTTCATAGTGATACAGATGTGTTCATAGTGTTGCAGGTGTGTTCATAGTGTTACAGGTGTGTTCAGTGTTACAGGTGTGCTCATAGTGATACAGGTGTGTTCACAGTGTTACAGGTGTGTTCATAGTGATACAGGTGTGTTCACAGTGTTACATGTGTGTTCACAGTGTTACAGGTGTGTTCATAGTGGTACAGGTGTGCTCATAGTGATACAGGTGTGTTCTTAGTGTTACAGGTGTGCTCATAGTGATACAGGTGTGCTCATAGTGATACATGTGTGTTCACAGTGTTACAGGTGTGTTCATAGTGTTACAGGTGTGTTCATAGTGATACAGACGTGTTCATAGTGTTGCAGGTGTGTTCATAGTGTTACATGTGTGTTCAGTGTTACAGGTGTGTTCATAGTGATACAGGTGTGCTCATAGTGATACAGGTGTGTTCACAGTGTTACAGGTGTGTTATAGTGTTACAGGTGTGTTCATAGTGATACAGATGTGTTCATAGTGTTGCAGGTGTGTTCATAGTGTTACAGGTGTGTTCAGTGTTACAGGTGTGCTCATAGTGATACAGGTGTGTTCACAGTGTTACAGGTGTGTTCATAGTGATACAGGTGTGTTCACAGTGTTACAGGTGTGTTCATAGTGATACAGGTGTGTTCATAGTGGTACAGGTGTGTTCAGTGTTACAGGTGTGCTCATAGTGATACAGGTGTGTTCATAATGTTACAGGTGTGTTCACAGTGTTACAGGTGTGTTCATAGTGATACAGGTGTGTTCATAGTGTTACAGGTGTGTTCAGTGTTACAGGTGTGTTCATAGTGATACAGGTGTGTTCGTAATGTTACAGGTGTGTTCAGTGATACAGGTGTGTTCATAGTGATACAGGTGTGTTCATAGTGTTACAGGTGTGTTCAGTGTTACAGGTGTGTTCATAGTGATACAGGTGTGCTCATAGTGATACAAGTGTGTTCACAGTGTTACAGGTGTGTTCATAGTGTTACAGGTGTGTTCATAGTGATACAGATGTGTGCATAGTGTTGCAGGTGTGTTCATAGTGATACAGGTGTGTTCAGTGTTACAGGTGTGTTCATAGTGATACAGGTGTGCTCATAGTGATACAGGTGTGTTCACAGTGTTACAGGTGTGTTCATAGTGTTACAGGTGTGTTCATAGTGATACAGATGTGTTAATAGTGTTGCAGGTGTGTTCATAGTGTTACAGGTGTGTTCATAGTGATACAGGTGTGTTCATAGTGTTACAGGTGTGTTCAGTGTTACAAGTGTGCTCATAGTGATACAGGTGTGTTCATAATGTTACCAGTGTGTTCACAGTGTTACAGGTGTGTTCATAGTGATACAGGTGTGTTCATAGTGTTACAGGTGTGTTCATAGTGTTACAGGTGTGTTCATAGTGATACAGGTGTGTTCATAATGTTACAAGTGTGTTCATAGTGTTACAGGTGTGTTCTTAGTGTTACAGGTGTGTTCATAGTGTTACAGGTGTGTTCATAGTGTTACAGGTGTGTTCATAGTGTTACAGGTGTGTTCTTAGTGTTACAGGTGTGTTCATCGTGTTACAAGTGTGTTTATAGTTACACTGACCTGAACATCTTGTAAAACAAATATAGATCTTCTATCTCCTTCTTCATCCATTATTACAGTGCCTGTCACTCCTGAAATCAAACCACATTGTAAGTAACTTTTCAAAGTCTATTTATAATTGACATGGTTGATGTAAGTAAAATGATTTTTTATTTTAAACATATTTCAAATACAGCCACATAACACATGGTCAATAACCTGTGTGGATGGGTGGTGGTTGCCATGCCATGCATGTGTAAGATTTGTGTTGATAAACAAGGTTTTTTTCTCATAGTGGCAAGCATGAATGCAATTTTTCATCTGGTAGTGTTGTGCACCAAATAATGACTTTGACTTTTCAACAGTACAGTATACTTTGATGTCAGAAATTACCTAGTCAAAGTCACCATTTTTGATAATATTGGATTCATATCATACATCTGCAGCAAGAGTACCTTGCCATTTAACTTCATGCATGTAATTTATGTGAATTGACTTATACAAAAAAATACTCAAATCATACTGTGTAGTTGACTGATATATGTCATACAGTGAATTAATACCTTACCTTCAAATATGATATCCCTCATATTTTCAGCTACCAAGTAGGAATTATGATTTGGCAGATCCATTTCATATGTTTTATTAAGAGCATAAGAAATTAACAGAACAGCATCGTATAGATATCCAGCCATAACACTAGCCTATTGGTAAATACAAACTTTGTAATTATTTGATTGAAAGCAAAATGTTTTTGTTAAAAAGATATTCAATTAGTTCATATTAGCACATGGCCAACATCCCTCGACTAATCAGACTTGTGATAAAGTGTGGTTCTATTTCACTTGGATCCCGGCTGAAAAAACACAATAAATCCAAAGGATTTTCATTGCAACAATTTATTTATAACACTAAGATCAAATACAAAGTATCCATTGAGTTACGCTCGATTCAACTGACACTACTCGCAGCACGTAGGCCATGTTGCAACATTTCAACAAAATGTACTAAAATGTTATTTCACAAGTTTGATTGCTGTCAAAATGTCATCATTTGATTGGCTAATTAATAAGAATCTTTTCTAGGGCTGATTGTACAGTGCTAAGTCGATTAGATCACGCCCCTCAGTGACTATGAGAATTAGAACTTGGGCTTACGGCCTTCGTTCAAATTCTCATAGTCACCTCGAACTGTGATCTAACCTATACATAGTTTGTACTAGGAGAATTTTACGCCGCGCATTCAAAGTATATGAACTCATATTAATAGCGCTGTTATAGTTACCACTTTCATTTATAAATGTTTGGAATCTAATTCAAGGTTACATATCTCAGTTAAAATGATATTTTCTTAAGCACAGCGTCTGCTGAGGCTGTTTTCCAATACATTTCAGCAATCCAAAATGCTCAAAATTAATTCCAAACAAACAGGGTTCCACATTCTAAGACTGGAATTCAGATATATGCAAAAAACAATCTAAGTGGCAAAACTTATGTTTGTGTTGTTGAAAAGTAGTTTTTTACCTCAAACTCTGTTATATTGAGATAAAAAGGTGGATCGGCCATTCTTGGTATGACTTCATCCATAAATTCTGTAAATCCATCGTCCCATGGCAGACTACACATAAATACAACAATAAAACTCAAAGATTAATGTAAACATAATTAAACATGAGAATCAGAAAAATGTGTGATTTGGTGGCATTGTGATTTAGTTGCAGTGATTCAATAGTGCTGTGATTCAGTGGCACTGTGATTCAATGGCAATGCGATTTAGTGGCACAGTGATTCAGTGGCACTGTGATTCAATGGCACAGTGATTCAATGGCACTGTGATTCCATGGCGCTGTGATTCAATGGCACTGTGATTCAATGGCACTGTGATTCCATGGCGCTGTGATTCAGTGGCACTGTGATTCAGTGGCACTGTGATTCAATGGCAATGTGATTCAGTGGCACTGTGATTCCGTGGCACTGCAATTCAGCGGCACTGTGATTCAATGGCACTGTGATTCCATGGCGCTGTGATTCAGTGGCACTGTGATTCAATGGCACTGTGATTCCATGGCGCTTTGATTCAATGACACTTTGATTCAATGACACTGTGATTCAGTGGCACTGTGATTCAGTGGTTCTGTAATTTAGAAGCAGTTTGATTCAGTGGCACTGTGATTCAGAGGTTCTGTAATTTAGAAGCAGTTTGATTCAGTGGCACTATGATTCAATGGCACTGTGCTTCAATGACACTGATATCCCAAGTTTTCTATGTATCTGTAATGTGATTACTAAAAGTCAACTGACCTGTACGTAACATGTAACATTGCCCTGTATGCTACTAACAAATCAGCAGTTTTGTCTTCATGTCTTGGCAACAGAGGAGCCCAATACTGGGTTTCTGGTCGGTCTGTAAATATCTCAAAGTTAATGAAGACAAAATCGCCGTTGGTCATACCCATCTGTTTTGCACCCAGCATGAACATTTGTTCATCTTGTTCCAGGACTGTCACTGTGCCAACAATGAGAAATATAACTGTATGGGAAAAAGTAAATAGGATATGCTAGTAAAAATTGTCTTGCATTACTGTGTAAACATCTGAATACTCCACCCCTGGTCATGCCCAGCCTGCAATATATGTCTTACCAAATGCAAAAACCAGAGTTTACGTTTTTGGTTTCTGAAAATGATAGCTGATAATAGCACATATTGTCAAAATGGACACAGTAGCCAACTTTGGAGGAGCTGTTTATAGATTTTTGTTCTTATTATTCATTTTATTACAGGTTGTCTTCAGCCTGAGTAAAGTGATGAAATAGCCCAATAAAAGATAACAAAAACGGCTACAAAAGATCATGCAGCTATATACCCTTGATTTAGACAGATGGGTCAAACCCCCGGGCGGCTACTTCCATAGAAGTGCATTTTACGTTTTTTTGTTTAGAAGTGGGTAGTGGTTTATCAATGTTTTGGTTTAGAAGTGTGTAGCATTTATTTACTTTTTCAAAGGTCCTTCAAAGCCAGGTACCGGAAAAAGCTGAATAAAATGCGTCGCCTGGATGCGCTCACTGGTTGCAAAAGTTGTATGTGTATACTGCATGTGTTACAGTCGTTCTGAGAATTATCCGACAGTCAGTTAACAAAATGATTTGCAACTTTGCGAAACACTTTGGTCTTTGCCCAATCTAGACTTGTCGGCGCCACTTGATTGGCGGGCACGTGGTTTGGCATTACTATTTCATAGGGGTTGTCGGCATGGTGAATTGCAAGTATTATCTAGCGTGCGTATACAGAAACCATTCAAACTGCAGTTGAAAAAGTGATTTGCTCAAGGAAGGCACTTTTGATTTGACAAAGTCCATCAAACCGTTATAATCAAGTGTATCCCTGACGTACTCTCCCACCTCGGTATAAAATCTGAATTTGATACATAATGCACCAGTAATGTAAAAACAACTTTTAGTTTGGCTCAAAACTGTCGCGAAACTGCAGCGCGTCCAATGCTAAGGAACTCAGCTTTTAGCCTTCCCGTCTACGACTAGTTCATTAATACCCGGGGTTACTCAACACTCAGGAGTTGTTTTGCAAATTGCGCTATGTCAGGTGGACTCAGACAGTTATACCAATTTAAAATAACACTTTGAATGCACATACAACATATAACCTGTTAATGTATGGTACCCAACGCGTGTCGTTTTAAAAACAGCATTTTACCCGTATCTAGCAAGATAATGGAATGCCCCCAATTGTGGGCATGCCAATACAACGGCGCTGTCAAATCTAGATTGGAAAAGATTCAAGTGTTTTGCAAAGTTCCAAGATATATTGCTAACTGACTGTCTGAATAATTCTCCGAACGGCTGTAAGCCATATAGATCGCTAAAACATGTTTAGAAATGGGTATATAAATAGAAAAAACAATTGTTTAGAAGTGAGTATGGTTTACGAGAGGTGGGCTGCACATCCCTACCCACTTAATGTGGAAGTATCCCCCCTTTGGGTCAAACATCCATGTAAATGGTGATGTTTGCGATAGGGGGACGGTCGATTCGTCCCATATCACATTCGTCCCAAGTCGATTCGTCCCACAAGTTGATTCGTCCCAAGTCGATTCGTCCCATAAGTTAATTCGTCCCAAAGTCGATTCGTCCCACAAGTCGATTCGTCAGATTTAAGGTTAGCCCACTACTAACTCGCCAAATAAGCGCAAACACATCCAAACAACGAACTGTTCACGTACACGTCATGCACTGGCATGCGTAATTGTTCGTTGCGCCATTTTGTTTTTGCCGACGTTATATACAAATACACCTTACATACAACGCTGAGTTATTAGTTAATAAATACAAATACACCGTACAAGTTATTAGTCAATAAATACAAATACACCGGACATTCAACGTACAAGTTATTAGTTAATAAATACAAATACACCGTTCACGCAACGTAGAGTTATTAGTTAATAACTACAAATACACCGGACATTCAACGTACAAGTTATTAGTTAATAAATACAAATACACCGTTCACGCAACGTGGAGTTATTAGTTAGCGTGTCAGTAGAAGTTGGCATAGAAATTGACCCTGTTCAAGATCGTAATGCTGACTAAAAATGTAAAAAAATGGACGAATGTGAATTGGGACGAATGTGAAATGGGGCGAATGTGAATTGGGACGAATCGACTCGTGGGACGAATGTGAATTGTGACGAATCGACTTGTGGGACGAATGTGTTGGGACGAAAGTGAATTGGGACGAATTGACTGTGAATCTTGCGATATATAGCATTGGTTTGTACGGTCAAAGGGACTCATATCAGTTACATATACAGTACGATATGGTGAACAAATTAAACGTAACTTACATTTGACATATTAAATTAGAAAATTCTGATGAATATCATTTAGTTTTAATAAAATAATGCTTCGAAATTAAATTCCTATGAAAAATGTTCCAAAACTGCTCGTTTTTGCAGACAGTTTTTTTTTCCAATATACAAATTGTGTTGAAAGCAATAATTATTTGCCACGTTTGATATAAAAACAATGTGATGAATTTTCGCCGCTATTTTACCTGACTGTGTGTCGCAGTGTCGACCAAGTTTCATGGCATTTTGAGTCCGAAGAGGTAATACGCCACAGTTATTTTCCGTGCCCGTGGCTTTTAATAACAGAAAGCCGTGTTGTTATGTATTAACTCGTATTGTCCGCTAACACGTAATTTTAGCTTGAACACGGTAATGTGCGCGACAATTTTCCCAGTTGATACACATCATAGAGTCAAACATAACTACACAGCTGTAACAATATCATAAATACCGAGCCGCATCCTACCAAGTTGTACTGCATCAATTCAGCGGCCATGTTTGTTGTAGGGCAGTGCATTGTGGGTAATTTGAACTTTTCAAACGTGAACTTAATAATCACTTCACACTTCAATGTCATGGAATTTCAGTCAAACGAAATTGATAGTTAAACATAATGAACACTGTAGAATTTAATATTTGTTATACTATCATTTCTATAAAACGGTCGGTTACCGTCCTCTTTTATACATTTGACCTTTTACTTAATGAAACATTATAGTAAAATATAAAACAAATCTGTAGTGGTTTTAAATTATTTGCATAAAGTGTTACTAGCATTGACAACTAAAAGCTGTACACAGACGAGAGTTTGTCTGAAGTTATCGAATCGCAACACGACGTTTGCTTATATAGAAATTCGGTAAGGGGCGCCGAAGGCTACGTCGGCGCACCTCCGTTGGGCTGTTTTTTTTTTGTTTTTTTTTCAATTGATTTGTCAATTGCAGGCTGAAGAGGGCGCCTGGCGCGCCTCCCCCTAAATCCGCGCGTGGGGATAACGCGTGGTCTATTGCGTAGTTAATGTTAAAAAAGTGAAAAAATTAACTCGCTGTAGTTCTTCATAGTTTAGCTCGAAATGAAACAGCAAATCTGAGCTACGCGCTAAACCGCGAGAACCGCATACATATGAGCAAGTACTCTTAGACCGGGAAAAAAATTCTCTGTTTCTAGTTTCATGGAAATTTTAAAATGAAGCGGCGAGGCGATTTTTTTTTTTTTTTTTTTTTTTGAAGACTGAGCTAAAATGGGGGAAATTTGAGACAAGTGCGAGTACAAGCGCATTTTGGAATGCTTTAGAAGAGAAACAAATCGAGGCGCATAGTTCAAAATGATGCGCGCGGAAACGAGAAACAGAGATATTTTTGTCTCAGCCTTAAATATTCATTGTCAGGCTAGAATTGCAGCTTGGTAGTTCTTTGTTAATTGTATCCAATTTAGTTTAGTCGAGCATTTTGTTCAGGTTGAACGTGTGAAAAGGCAGCTGTTGCAAATACGACACTGGGCAGGCGTGTGGTGTATGCATAAACGACCGTGCAATTGTTACTGTTAAAATTGAACGAAAACTGACCAAATTACTGCGATATTAAGGCAGTATATGCGACTATCATGAGAATAAATCATCGCTCAGCTTTAAAAACATTAAACGAAGGCCATAAAACTCTTGAGAAACTTTAATATCACAACACGTATCTCAACATGAAGTGGAACAATTGCTTTATTGAAGAGCTCTTATATCGTGTGTGGTTTGATAGGTATGTCACACAAATACGTGATTGTCAGTGTTTTGTTGTAGTTTTTTTTTTTTTTTTTTTTTTGTAGTTTTTAATCACCACAAGTGAGCGGATTTGTGAGACCCCACCGTCATGCGCTGTGACAGTGGTATGTTGTTGTTAGTAAACCTTGAACCTCTTCTTAATTTTAAGCGAACTTTACGACTCGGACAAGTAAACAAATACATCCTTAAATCGTTTGCAAAACACGATAAATTTATTGTTACAATCCTGTAAGCGAACACATAAACAAATTTATAACCATAGAACACTTGTTCTACCATTCAGAATTAGAGACACGCGTTTACGTGACGGTCAATGTAAAATCGCGCTTTCTGTCGGCGTATACGTATGTTTTTCGGCCTTGTTTGGAGGTTTTCTTAACTTTATATTTCCTGCTGATGTCACAGTTTACTTCAATATTTCGCAGTTACTCAAATGTAAGGTCTTACACAAACGACGCGTTGGGATGACGTCAGCAAAGTATCGATCTACCTTAAATAGTATATACACCAGTATGATATATTAATCGAAAGACGCTTTCCCGAGACATCACTGGAAAAATGTCTTCCGATTATACATTGTCAGTTTCAGTGTAATATTCTAGAGTTAAGTCAGTAGAATATCTACCGTTGGAAACTTAGTAAAACGTTACAGTTCGCCACGTAAATAACATAATAAAATGATTGGCTACCCGTAAGTTTCCATGGAAACACATACGGTATCCGACGTATTGTTAAAACAATACTCGGCCTCTTTGGGAAAGTGAAATATGTTCTATTTCGTCGCATTGTCTCAAATTTGAGTTTAATTTCAAGATAAATCTGAGGGAAAATCTAACAGATGTGCGGAATGTCATTGACCTTGATTTCCCCCCCCCCCGTTGCTGCAGTGATGCGTTCTTAAACGAATCATGTACATCCATTGGGTCAAGTATCGTTGTCATACAGACACCGTGTAGTCTAGTACAATCACGTTCAAAGTCGCTATCATATTGTATTATTTGTACACACACGACACTGATACGACAACTTGAGTTGAAACCTAGCACCAAATCCGGTTCTTTGTATCCACGGTCGGGCAGGTAATAATTCTCGTTTATATTGCTTGAATGTTTATTTCCCGGTTTGTCTAGTTTGACCTTTCATGAACGGAATTTCGTAACATATTCTATGCATTATTAACATTGTGAAATAAAATCACTGTAATTCATAGCCACATGTACTATACACACAGTGAGGATTTCAAGATCTTTAAACGAACAAAACTAATATGTACATTCTTATGTGTCCGATTTCCTACATGGACCATCTACACCGTGTTTTAATCGGGGAGGGGGGTCAATGGCCTTTCAGTTTGGTAGGGGTGTGCGGCCGTTAAGTAAAACTCCAGACCCCCATCCTAGACCGTTTCACCTCAAAAACCATACCCCATTATAGACCAAATAGTGATTTTTTTTTGTATCTCAGAGACCAAATTGTCACACTTAGTCGGTTTTAGGTTGAATCTACTCATCACCCAGACTCGTCAATAAAAGTACTAAAACTCGGGTAAATACATGAAAATAAAAAACAAACAGATCCCATCCCGGCGCCATCTTACACAGGTAAACTTGATATTGGACCTAAATGCGACCAAATCTATACCATATTCTAGACCAAGCAGCTAAAAATTACGACCCCAAAGGGCGGCACGTCCCTATAATGTGATTTGTATTAAGTGCCCCCTGGGGTTTTGATCAAAACTTACTTTTTATTTTGGACTTCAATCATGTAAAATATCGACATGAGTTCAATTCTTTATTAAAGAAATGTGATGACATTTGTCATTTATAACACGTGATACAACGTAGTTTTAAAGTAATTGAATGATTCACTACGGCTATTCTGGTACAAATGTACTAAGCAAATAGGTTATCATCTGTGTATAATTGTCATATAAGGTAGGACATAATAATTATTGACAAAATTGGTCATAAATCACATAACAATGTTCATTAGTTTATTATGTACAATCATGAAGCTATTGTCTCATGGTACAATGAAATGGCATTATTTTGTGTGTTACAGTTATGTTTTTTGAGAAACGTGTCCTAATATTTCTTGAAAATTGCTATTTTTAGAACAATTCCATAGAACACAATGTTAAAGAAAAATTGCATTTTTTGACAGTTTTTAAAACCCAGACTCCGTCATTAACAGTATATGATTTTTTTCAGCCTATGTCACCAGGCTAGATTTTGAGATATTGCATAATATCTCTGCCAT
Source organism: Saccoglossus kowalevskii (assembly GCF_978046115.1). NCBI lineage: Eukaryota > Metazoa > Hemichordata > Enteropneusta > Harrimaniidae > Saccoglossus > Saccoglossus kowalevskii. The sequence goes on along the minus strand of NC_140650.1, from coordinate 7,830,767 downwards.
AGGAACCTGTGGTAAAATGTTATAATAGTGTCAAAATGGCGACTTTCCACCAAAATACAACCATCATTTTCTCGAAAAAAAGGCTGGTGACCCCCAACTTTTTTTAGGTCAATACTCTTATATTGCCTTGGAGTTCAATTTATTGCAAAATGAATAAATTCTGGGTTTCTTAATTTATGAGTAGGCTTCTACCTTAACACTGATGACGAAATTAACGTTCAAAACTCATAACAACGATCAATGAAATATGTATTGTCATCTCTTTGTTCCCAATCAACTCGGTGCGTTTTTTAAATTCATACCGAAATTCTGAAAATTCATATACCAAATGTCATGTGACTTAACAGTCCTTCTGGTGGAGTATTCCGTAGTTTTCATTATTATCTACATAGTGGTTTCAGAGATCGTGATTTCCTGAATGTTGAGTTAAAAACTACTGATAAATTGTCAAAGATAACGTTGCTAATTATCTAAATAATGATGGACTGAGCTAAACGTTCAAACCATGTGACTGAACAATGAATGTTATTAACTGTACTCAAGACTAAACCATTCGTTACATTGGTAATATCGCGGATTCTGAACAAGCGTCCCTGTCACGTGACATCGTTTGCTGTACGTGTCGCAATGCAACATTTCTACGAACCGGCGACCATTCGAAACTCCTAAACCTCTCCCAATCGTGTATTGTACACACTGACCAAAACGTTCTATATATTCGTCTGTGTTTTTTGGTTGCAGTCATAATGCCTTATATGAAGTCTATATTTGCAGTATGTGTAAACATGTATGTAAACATTTCACGCGTTCTTTCTGGCTCATTGGATAAGAATACACCATAGACGTACTGTCTGTAATAACACGGCGTCTTTTAAGAAAACTTACACGATAATGAGCCTACATTCGAAGCTTAGACATAGCAATATATTGTAAAGTGAAGAAATAGTAACCCACTTGCCACAAATAACGTTATAGGGACGTGTAGCTTTTCTGGTGTCAGTGTTTTTTGCATTTTGGTCTAGAATAGGGTACGGATTTGCTTGCATATTGACCCAATTGGCCTCTATCAAATATGTTGGTCTAGGGTAGGGATTTCTTTATATTTTAATAAATTTTATATATATTTTATAGTTCCCCGAGTTTTTATTAAAATTATCACTAGCATCGATGGGCAAGGTATTCAAGCACTAATTACCTAATGTAAGCCCCACTATATATTGTGTGTTTTTTTCGGTATATTGGAACGAGTGCAGTTATATAGACTATATGATGTATACTAACTTGGTATCTTAACTTAGTCTACAATTGGGTTTGTTTTAGGTTGAAATAATCTACAATGGAGGTTGGGTTTTGAGCTTATATCCCTGTGAATCTGAGACCACAACGTCACCCCTTCTCACCCTACGTCATGGTAAACAAAGTGTAACCAATGACGACGTGTTATCTTGTTAAGTATTAAAAGTTTAATATTTAATAATTTAACCATGTTTTGTTTTTAATATTAAATAATTGTTTGTTTTTTGTTTTGTAGGTTCTCGTGTCGGACTTTAAGCAATCATGTATTTTTTCAGTACGTTCTAAATATCGGAAATTCCAAATTTTTTTATGGCAGCTTATCGTTTTTCAGTTCTTTATAACAACATCGTTCGTTCTGTGCGTTCTTCGTTGATTGGCTGATCGCATGTATGGTCTTTGCTGTTATTAAACCTTTAATATTTTGGTGCTGAATTGTTAGTATTGTATAACACGGACACTGTGAATTCACGTGACATGAATAATTTTGAATATCAAGCCATAACAAATAAAAAGTTGTGTGAGATTTACACTTGAGCGCTGAGCAACGTGAAAGATGCGAGGAATCTGTGCAGGAAATTATAAACATCCGTATTTCAATCATGTGTTCCCAGGCCTAAAATTATAAAGTCAGTTGTTTTGTCTCTTCATTTGCACGTACGTGTGACGTATCTTAGCAGGGGTTATAGATACGTATGTCTATATTACCTGCCCCTTGCATCGATTGCTTGATATCACGAACATTAGGGAGATGTTAACAAAATAAATAACTTATAAGTTGTAGTACGATATAACACAATAAAATTGTCTGTCAGACAGTGTGTGTATTCCAACCGAGGTAGACTGTCTCAAATTTATTCAATTTATATTTTCTCTGGGCGCTTGCAAATATCGCTCCTAGAAATTAAAAGGCTCGATGACATACAGCAAATACGGTGACTGACACACACCACGTCTCGAATCACTAGTGTGGGCTGTGGGAATGCACCGAGTGTTTCGTGTCGCAGATCAAACCTTTCAATTACTATATTGGTATCATCAGTCATCTTATTGAATTACGTTTTTGAATGACAACACGGCTGGTCCATGGGAAGCGCAACCTAAACCGTGTGGTTCTTGTAAATGTCAATACAAGTTGAACTACGTCATTACAGAGTTCGTGACCTATGCCAAAAGCTTCTGAATTAAAATGCACCACTGATTAAGCTATGAGCCAATTAATTATACAGGAATGTGTCTGAAAATGTATATGTTACGGCAAAACAGGACTGATCGGTTGCTGATTTCAAAAGTAGGCGATAAACGGGCCACATTTACGAGCTCCATGTTTACGTCACGAAAAGGAACTGGATTGAAATAAATGAGCGGTAGAAAATCATGTGTTTTTTGTAGTTTAGATAAATATGGTCTAAATACACTAGATTTTAATTAATCGTAAACTTTAAAAAAAATGACTTTTAGGTACATGCGCATGCGCTCTACATTACTTATATGTATTAGAAATTTATTGCGCATGCGCACGTGAAAATATGGTAGAGCGAAATATTTGTATGTTGTGAAATGAGTGCGTTATTCTGTGGTTGAAAACTGAATGGTTCACATTCTGATTACTTGTGATATTTGGAAGCGAAATTGCTGCCGACGTCATAAAGAGTTTCATTGCCAAACATTCCACTTAGTATCCCATAATTCCATTGCTATTTTTGAAATTGACATTACGTCTGTTATTTGAACTGAGTATATGCAATCGATTGAACACTATTTATATGTGTGTGCGTTTCTAATATCACGTGACTTGTAATATCGTGGTTACGTCACGTATGTACATTATAACTGGTATGCTTACTATCTCCGACGTTTTTATCTGTTTTTGTGATTGCGAATGTTTAGATTGAGGCCATATACTGGGATGAAAATAAAGTAAAAAATAGACTTTGTATGCTGTATCTCAGACCACTAATAAATCATTAGCGGTCTGAGGTTGTATAAAGCAATTTGGCCACGTCAGACACATTTTTATTAAAATGACGTGTGTATCTTTAAACTTGAGACATTGTGGTCCATACGTATTCTTCTGATTAGAAGTACAATGTTTGAAAGATTTAATAAGGCAGTAAACTTTTCAACAAAGCAAAGACAATGTATTCAAATTCGTGGTGTCAGTGTCATACAGTACGCATGTTTCATCTTCGCCTCACGCAGTAATTATCTACTGACGGCGGAGGTTAATTTTTTGAAAGAATGATTGACTTAATATGAACTCAACTACCAGCATGACATACAGTATCCCACACAGCGAGACAAAGGCACATGTGAGAACAAACAGCTGCTTCATAAACTAAAATGCACCATAATATGAAAACTAGTCACGAAATCATTGGCGTTAAAACGTGTCGCGCGACAACCGACTTAATTTCGATGGCAGTACCTTATATGTATGAACCTATAGATTAAAATTGTGAAAACAATAAAAAGAAGGATAACCAGTTATAAATGATACATTTATTTGTGTCAGTTAGGATTAGTTCGATTCATTAAATCTGAAATGATGTCCTATAAGTCGTGATACATAAGGAATATTGTGGCCCAAAAGCACAGGTATACAGGACAGTTCCTTGCAAATGTGTCTGTATATACATATGGTAAGTGCGAATACACACACGTTTCATATTACAATGATAATGTCTGTGTAATATCTCACCAGTTATAAGTGCAATATTACAATTTAATCAGAAATTTGTTGAACGGCTAAATGTACTTCACTATATGATGACGACAGACATGCGCGTGTTCACGCTATTCTCGTTTTGTTACCCCCCCCCCCATGTAACTCGAGTCAAACACTGCTATTTTATATACAGTTGTACCTGAGAAACAAGCGGCAAGCTTGTGAAATGCCTGTTATTTCCTAGCCTAAAATCATTTATTGGTACATCAATGCTATTATTGTTTATGCTAGTACAAAATGAATCCAAAATGGGAAGTGTGTGGGTAGGCATTAAATAGGCACTTTAAGTATCTTGTCCATCGGAGGTGTAAACCATCTGTCACGGTCATTCTTGTTGCTAGTATGTGGTACACTAAGATTGATTAAAGGCAATACGCTATATTCCATGATATGTTCGTGCCGGGAGACGGGTAATACATCCATTTAAAGTAATCCTAATTAAAATCACTTTGTAGCAATTAATTAACTAACTACAGAAAACGTACCTTGTGGTGATTATTTTGGTGAGACAGTTGGCAATATTGGGTGAGCCCAACGAAAGACCCGGACAAGAACGTTCTGGTAAAGAGACATTCTGCGGGATAATTTGAGCAATGCCAGACTGTTCGAACATAATTGCGACGAATCACTGAAATTTTCAATTAGGCAGACGCGATACTGATCTGGACAACATTGGTAAATACATTATTCAGACAGTGGCTCCTTGTAAAACAGCATTTAGCTGACAGGATTCCTAATAAACTTTGCTTTTCTGACATTCTGAATACATGTTATGCGTAATCAAACAATTGTGTGGTTTACAAAACTATTACAATCGTTTAATGACGTCATACTGGGAGAAACCTGCAAGTTGTACAACGTTTTGTAATATTTATTGGAGTAACAGTGGTTGGCATTACAGTATTCCGAACGTACATGTTTTTTTGATGTTTAACAAATCGTAAAAAAGACGCACGTCGATAACAGAGACGGTAATGCATTCCACGTGTCTTAAAATAAACTCCCGTAACACGTTTAAAAAAGCGCCGTTACATAAGTATTGGTTGGTTGACTCACTCTCCGAGTCTAAAATTGGAAACAAACTCTATAAATAAAGTTTAAATCTCATATTCGCTTTATATTAGTATCACGCATCATATAGCACTGATGAATAATTTGAATTTAAAAGTTATCTGAGTTATTATCACAGACTAACTATTTATGAACGAATCACATGTCGCCGAATTAAAAAATTACGTCATCTTCACCTGCGTAGTTTAACTTTCTAACGTTCTAACTTTAATACATCATGATTATAAACCAACTTGAAAACTTGGTGTTTGCCTAGAGATATTCTGAGTTCAGTGATTCTGTGTATTCGAGATAAAACCGAACTGTTAGGAAACGATTGTGGTTTGAGTATAGTATTAAAACACGAAACCTGAAAAACAATTCGACATATTTTGCTCAATAACAACCATATTTGGTCATGTGACTATATTTGACAGCACGCAAAAAACAAGGGTTCAGCCATGAAATGTGATATAAAAAAGATTTATCTTTTCCAAACACAAAGGTCACGACCTCCAAAGTATAATTATTGTTTTAAGTTGTCATAGTACGAGTAGGGTGAATGCGTTTGGTGATGGCTTAATGAAATAAACCGCCGAGTTTCGAATGACTAAGCTAACAATCCCACACTTTTAATGGCACTAACATTATCAGCTTCTGAGAGCTCTTCAAACACTGCCTACCGCCAAGGATTGATAAATTGCATTAAACCATCGTTCTATATACAGTTATTGTTTTCATACACAAGTAGGTTTACTTTATTAAACGTCGCCAAGGAGATGTTTCCGCTTTCAGTTGGATAAATGTAATCAAAAGTCACGAATTTTTTGACACAGCACAGACACATGAAGACAAGTCACGGCACAGTGTCATCTTAGTGCTAGCGATGGTGATTCATTCACGATTCTAGCATGTGATGTTACGGCTTGCTCAACTGGGCACCCCGACATTTCATTGTAGTATCATATTATTATGATGTTCTTCTGTGGACATATGACTGAGTTATAATCAACAGTTACACGATGTTGGTAGTTAGTTTAATAATTCTGAAACTTTTGAATTTGCACCGGTGTTTGCGTACCCATGCAGAATTAGAAAATAATGGCGCTGGCGCGTATGCGTAACGCTGACGTGTAGTGTTGTCTCGGTTAATTTAGCTTGCTTCTTTGGAGTGTTGAATGTGATGGTCAAATCAACATATACACGAATACTGTTATCCCAACTCACGGTTCAAGAGACAAACACCCACGCTCCAATGGCCAAATCCTTGCCTAATTACCCGTGTTTTACATCAAGTACGGTACGCCAACCTTTAGGAATGACATAGATCATATGACATATCACGCATTGTGGGAGTTCCATATGTCGGTTATTTGTATCAATATCACTGGTGCCAACTTTACTCTAATTGCACCTGTTCACCGATAATTGACGATGTGTGTTCTCGTGTAAATGTTTATTAACTTCCATCTGTTTTTGTGCTCTACAATATGACCCACACGCCGTCAGTATGACCCGGATATTATATTGAATTGCATAGACTTAGGCTCAGAACTTTATAAAACACAACGCAAAAGATTTCGCTTGTCACATTTGTTCACAGTGAGGTTTTAAAAGTGTTGCTCGGACGTTAATAATATTCATATTTTTAATTTGGACAGTATTTGTGTTTCCTATAAAGTTGTGATACTAAGTTGCTTCAGCTTTTCTTACTTGTCACGTGACAGCAATGTTCATTTCATAAATACTGTACAAAGCACACATTACATCAAATAGAACAACAATAGCTATTTATCCAAAGAACAGAGAGCTCGTCACAAAATTGACGTGTTTTTTTCTCCGTAGCAGCAAAACGTATGACCCTTTAGGAAAAAAACATGTTTCTGTTTTCCCTTGACACAAAATAAGCAGCCCAAAAGGTGTCGGTGCTTCTAACTTCTCTCATGAAACAACAGTGAGCCCCCTCCTTCAAAAAGTCGGTGCTGCCGAGAAAGAGAGAGAATCTCTGTTGTCAGATATACGTCGTCTTTCTTTACAGCGTGGAAAAGTTTAACCAGTGAAGTGTCATCACCAACCACGCGTCTGATTTATAAAAACAACAAACAAATGAAAGTGAAAAAAACAATAAAAAAACAGAGCAGACGATTTATTTATCGTGTAGGTGGTTCAAGTAGATGATGTGATGATAGACTATGAACAGGTGTCTCAATACTAGCAAGACACGATGTTAGCTTGGACTGTTTAACCAACCAAATCGTTCTCATTACGAAGGAGTTTATCCGAGATGTCATTCCAATATACTACATACGCTATATAAAATACTGTACATGTTCGAGAGTGTAATCGACTTTTAGATTCTCAAAATATTTGACTATTTTTGTCAGCGACTAAACTGCTCCGGGCGTATATAGGTTATGAAATTTCAAAAATGATTAACAAAAGTAAATGTCAGCGGGTAATGCTTTTATAGTAGACTAGTATATATAGCACTTATATAATTACATTCTAAGTAGAGTGGGCTGCTATTTAACACGATATATATGCGAATATTAGCAAGCAGTGCAATGATTTCCACAACTGTCTCTATTGAACAATGTTACTTTATTTAAGACATAACTGATACTTGTCAATATATGATGTTTAATTAGCAATGTTACTCCACGCCACATATCGGTTACTCATCAATTGACAATGTAAACAACTACGTTTAGTATTTAAAGTATCAAAACTCTCTTCCTTCTCATTTCAATTTTCGCGTATACAAATCTAAATGCCCGGGTGAAGATGAATTTCAAGAATGGCGTTTTAAATTAAGCAGATTCCTGGCCAGTGACAGTGAAACTATCCCGGTCGATATGAACTTTTTTCCAAGTATATAACATCAGAAAAATCACTGATATTGTTAACGCTACAAAAAACAGTAAAAACCGAACTTTCCGCCAACCCTTACTCAGGACTTTGCGCTTCACATATGTGGCGTGTGCCTTCGCCCATTATGAGTTGGCGGATAATGTTTAAGTAACTTCCCTGACATTTGTTATACTTTTAGGATGTTTATTTTGAACGAATCATGAATATCTATGTTTAAGTTTATGTGTTATTTGTAGGAAAGGCATTTTACATTTTGTGTCTTTAGATGTACATTATTTATTCGCCATGCAAGCATAAAACAGTATTATGTGTAAGAAGCATGTATTACTGTTGACACAACAAACCCATTCTTTTCATTTTAAGAAATATCTGTAATTTGCACAATTCAAACTGAATCTAGAGGTTTCTATTGACCAATGAAACAACATTGGAACATTTTAAAATGATGTCATTGTGCACTGCGCTCGTTGATTTGCTGGTTGAGTGGAACCCATAAAACCCATAAAAATGAAAGGAATGGATTTATTGAGTTAATAGAAGAAATACTTGATAAGGTAATTCATAATGTTATCAGGATGTTGTTTCTACAACTGAAATATAATGTACACGATAGGAATTCTGGGTAATGTGGCGTATTACATTTAATTGCTCAGGTTACGACCGGAGAAGTGACATCTATGTGAACTTGTAGTGTGTCCCGCCAATCATTAACAAAAACAACACTTGTGAGTCATTTATCATTTGTGTGATATTGGTATGCGAGCAGGCATGTATAGTTTGTTTAAAGATGAACACTGGTAGGCGACTAAACAATCGCACACACGATTGTCACTCAAAATATGCGACAGCAGTGACGTCATGTTGGGGGTGGACACGCGAATGGCGATAAACAAAAGTTATTGCCGATTATGTGATTGGCAAAGTATAGAAAAGCACAGATAATGGCCATCAGAGTGGCGTGAATGGTAGACAATATCAAAATGGGATTGATATCAGAGTGGGGTTGGTAAACGATATCAGATATATGTTGGTGGACGACATCAGATAGGGAATATCGTAATAAGATTGGTGGACGATATCATATTGGGTTGGTAAACAATATTATATGTATGTTGGTGGACGATATCAGATAGGGAATATCGTGATAAGATTGGTCGACGATATCATATTGGGTTGGTTGACGATATTAGATAGGGGGTATTGTGATAAGATTGGTGGACGATATCATATTGGGTTGGTAAACAATATTATATGTATGTTGGTGGACGATATCAGATAGGGAATATCGTGATAAGATTGGTCGACGATATCATATTGGGTTGGTTGACGATATTAGATAGGGGTATTGTGATAAGATTGGTGGACGATATCATATTGGGTTGGTAAACAATATTATATGTATGTTGGTGGACGATATCAGATAGGGAATATCGTGATAAGATTGGTCGACGATATCATATTGGGTTGGTTGACGATATTAGATAGGGGGTATTGTGATAAGATTGGTGGACGATGTCATATTGCGCTGGTTGACGATATTAGATAGGAGATATAATAAGTTTGGTAGACGATATCAGATGGGATTGGTTGACGATATTAGAAGGGATGGGCGATGTTAGAAGGTGGGGTACGATGACGATATTAGAAGGGTTGGTGGGCGATATTAGAAGGGTTGGTGGACGATATTAGATGGGGTCGGTGGACGATATCAGAAGGTGGGGCTGGATGGCGATATTAGAAGGGTTGGTAGACGATATTAGATGGGGTCGGTGGACGATATCAGAAGGTGGGGCTGGATGGCGATATTAGAAAGGTTGGGGGACGATATCAGATGGGTTGGTGAGCAATGATAGAAGGGTTGATGAACGATATCAGATGGGGTTGGTGGACGATATTAGAAGGGTTGGTGGACGATATTAGAAGGGTTGGTGGGCGATATCAGAAGGGTTGGTGGCGATATCAGAAGGGTGGTGGCGATATTAGGTGGGGTTGGTAGGGAGGTTGATATTCGTGTTGATATAATACTGGCAATTAGTTGTTATTTAAACTCATCGTAAGATACTGTAAAAACACCGCTGCCAAAACATCATAAATTGCTATTCGTAATTAAATTTAATTACATTAAAACGTAGGCATTGCATTTTCGCAAGTAAGCATCATATGTGAATAAGTAGGCAATGCATATTGAACAGTATTCGTTATGTCTTGAACTAGGACATTGTAAGGCAACAACGGCGTTCCGCATACGTCTTATAAATCACGTGGCTTTATTTTAGCACACCTAGCAACCCAATGCTGTGAGTGGACATTTTGTTTTAACTGACAACTGGCTAAAAAATGTTATATTACTTAAATTTTAGAACACGTATGAAATTTAATACTGGAAAGTTATAAGGATTAGTCATTTGGTACATGAACTCAATTTTGTTTTTTGTTTCGCTTTTTTAAGAAGTTTTTACGTTTTGTTTACGTTTAATATAATGTCATAGTCGCTGGACAGCGCGTTCGGATTCCGTGTAAAAAACATTGTATTTTAAACTGTCACGTTGTATATGTCGTATGGGACCCACATTGAACACAACGCGATGTGGTGTCCATGCACCGTTATACAAGTTTCACAAGGGAATAGATTCAACAACTTCAACTTCAAAAAAATGGGCGAAGTTTATGATCAATGTTCACTATTTTGTCCATCTCACGTCACGTGACAATACTAGTTCGCCACTTCAAGACTCCGCGCGGTTCTAGATGTCCAAAAGATTGAGCGACAACTAGAACAACAGTTGCAAACCATTCTTTCAACCCTCAGTTCGCAGTGGCAGCACGGGGGGGGGGGCAGTCGAAAAATGTTGAGAGGCATCCAAAATCGAGCTGACAAAAAGTGTCAGCAAAATTTGTCCCTCGAAATGCAGGAAATAGCGTTTCTGAGGGTGTAGATTTCATTTTTTTTAAGGGGGAGCATGCCCCGAACCCCCCAGTAAGGTCGCAATACTGGTATTTGCGCCCGCCTGTGTTTGCTTAGAAGTGAGTTGTCATTTATCAATAGTTTGGTTTAGAAGTGTGTAGCATCCCTTACCTACTAAATGTGGAAGTACCCCCCCCCCCAATGCAAAATTTTGTGCCGCCGCCCCTGGTTCGCATAAGGTCACATGGTAAATGCATCAAACCGCCGACAGTTCACGTGACTGCCACGCCACTTATGAACGTTTGCATAAGTTAAGAATAACTCCGTTGATATGTAATGAGATCCATGACCAATTTATTCAGAAGGGTATACTGCCATCGACCGCGATGAAGCCGGTGATTTGATGTTGCTGTTGATGTTGTATGGTGACATTAATGCTGATTCAAGTTGTAATTACGTTACATGTACATACATACATTTACTCTATTGAATATCCATCATTACTAACACGCGGTATTGATATACAATGCTACGATTTTGAGCGCTCCGCGCCGTATTCAAAATCGGTCTCACGCAACGAAAGGCAAACGCGCGCAGCGCGACTACTGTGGCGCTTTAACCTAGTACGCGTTATTAAAACGCACTACGGACGATTGTTGTATCGATAAATATATTTGACTATGATTTATCGTGAACTAAAAACTTTGTTTATGTAGCGCACCTATGAGTATTTGGTCGATGAAACAATGAAATGATTTCTTTTTTGGTACGTACAATAACAATCACGCACACGCGTATTAGTGGGTTTGATTTTTGCATCTAACCATTACTGTTGTGTATTCTGCAAACGCAACATTTTTAGTTTGTAATAAATCATATTTGGATTTAGTTTACAATATGAATCTATATAACAAAAAGTTAACATTATTGATAAATATATAACTGTATACACTTGATTTACTTGAAGATCAATGTGTGAGTTTTGATTTATCGCTGCGTTATACCGTGACCCACTAAGTGACGTAAAGTTCAGTTTCGTCAGCGTCCAATTTGTAATGATTTTAGCCGATATAGCATGGTCATTTTTCATCTGTTAAATTGACAGCTTGTCTGTCTGGGCAGTACTCACCACTATAACTAGGGTTAGCTACAGGCGAACTAAATAGAGAACCGTGATAAGAAAAATGAGAACACCTAAAACGGGATTTCTGAAGAAAGTACAGTTGCCAGATATTTAAAAACAAAGAGCTCATTCTGTCCACAAGCCAGGTTTTGCATTTAAACATTTCCCAAAATTGTAGGTTCCTTCGGGTGTCAGTTTTAAGGTTGACCCCGCCCCGATAACGCGAATTCCGACATACTCCTCCCTCAGTGATGCACACCAAAAGTTCATGTTCACTACTTGTATAGCCTCATCTTTGTAAATAAGAGGATTTATGTAATTAGTAATTATCACCAATTTGAGTGACGTCACGCCCGTTGCTACGCGAAAATGAAAAAAAAATAAACCCAAGTTTACACATACCAGTGTATTTGTAGCCTGTGTATGTACCTCTATATCTTTAAATAAATAAAGTTATCGCCACTGAAGGTGGTTTGATAAACAAAATTCAGATATCATGTGAGTATTTAAGATAAGGCTCGGCGATCCATCTTGGTTTTACGTGACAGAAAACGATATTTTAGGATAATCAATAATGGCCTTTGGCAGGTCACTACATGCAGTGTTATAACGCATCAAGCATTGGAACGTTTATGTACAAAGCAAATACTTATCTGTGTAACCCACTAATTTATTTGTTACTTAAATAACTATTCTGAAGTCTGTAATCAACTCCCACTCGCCCATTGTCAAAATTTAGTAAAGCATGACGCTTTTATTAATAAATTCATTAATTCTTGAATGTAAGTTACTAAACAGAGTGGTGAAATATATTATCATAAGTGGTTATCACCGTGTCTATTTCGTGATGGTCGCATAGCTTAAATGATCAAACGGGGATAACATTTAGGTCATACATGCGGGCAGTGATTTCACGATCGAACACAGACATCGATTTTAGACCATCACTATACACTCAGCGAGTATGAAATCTCCTCCTTAAAGCTTAACACGTTGTTGGACGGCGATTAACGATAATATCAGTTTACGGTTTAAATCCCACCAGTCTCATTGATAGTAAATCTTATTCAATGTGAGCACTACATACCTAGCGCAGGTGAAGATGACGTAATTTTTAATTTCGAGTAGTGTAGCGGTTAATTGGTTGTTAAACACGTAACTTATGTTATCTTCTGAAATCTGGTTGTGATTCATAGAATATGAATTATATACCTGTGCACTTTGAGTACATTCATTTAAAGGGGCGTGGTGGGTGTATTCATTAAAGTGCAATGAATCCTTCTCAATGTAACCTGAGTACTGAGTACTGAAGTTTTCTTTCATGGGATGAGCATTTCGCCCTATGCATTCAGAGTGTACAAGTATTCGTTTATGGATATATTTATAGTCGTATAATAAGTCGTTGCATATGTACATTGTATTTTCACTGGTGACGTCATATTTCGAGGATTGTCACTATACACTGTGATCCGTCATTTAAGGTAGTTAGATACCAATAAAGAATATAGCCAGAAATCCAGCAAGAGGGGTTAGGATAATGTAATGTTCAAAATTTCTAAATGTTGATAAAAATGCCTGTTTTGAGTAGTTTTAGTTATTCATGAATTGACGTGTTTACATGGATTTCTATAAAAAATGTTCCAAAATGGTCATTTTTTGGATTATTTTGCATAATTATGTTTTCTTGAAAACACACCATTCTTTCTCCATAAATGACTTGCATGTATGTGAATCATCACACAGAAATTGTTGAATGATTTACCGTGATCATTTTATTTTGCATTGGTAAACGTCTCAATAATTAGCAACGGCACAATAATAATCGAACTTTTATAATAATTGTTTAGAATTGACAATTGGAATCGATGAACGAAACGTGTGACATAGAGTGAATTTAAATCATGGCATGATAAATAAGATAATTGACAACGTATCTTATAGAGTTTATAGATTCACAATTACACACATACATTGGAGTCGGTTGACGACATGAATGTCGTGAAGAAACGTCAAAGTGAAGACTTATTTTTATCGGTTTACTCACGGACTCGATCACTCCACTTCGTACATCTTTGTTTCTCAGTTTTACCAATTGTAAATAACCTACTAGTGAGCAGTTTATTGGAAGTTGCTTTGGACTGTCTTACTGTCTCAGATTATCTCAGATAATCGCCTTATCTATGATATGTTTGAGGTGTATTATCTACCAGTGTGTTTCATTGTAACGTATCCAGTATTATAACTCAATGATATTCAGTGAATGTATATATTATATTTATATTATATTTAACTTATATGCCGCACACCTCTGTAAATTGGAGATGATTATTGATAAAGTGGTCTTATGATATGCCATGGCAACTTTCGTTCATTTCTCTCACATGTATCTCTGTACGTACAGCATCGTTCATTCTAAACGATAAGATTTGAGGCCAAGTTGTTTACAGAGCAGATCTGGAGGTAAATATACCCACACACAGATAAGATTTATCCGCCATGACTAAATACCTACAATGATGATGAATAGACGTGGTCACCGGGATAGTCAACATAACATTTAAAGCCCCGTGCGGACGACAATGGGAATGGTTAATCTTTATAGTATGTACGTATGTATTCAGGAGTAGTGATCCTGAATGTATATTCGCTTCATACCTTATTTAACATAACGGACCCTATTATTATGATAAACTAAACTGTTATGACAGGAAGTCTATATACCGACGGTCTCCTATTGCTACAGGTTAAAGGTCAATTCGTATGAATACCGTATGGATCCATATATCATGTCATATTACCGTATACCATGTGGTGTAACTGGTGTGATAAATGAGACAAATATAATCATAACCATGATTATATTTCTTGTCGCGAATTGTGTTATGTCCACGGTTAACTCGTGGACTCGTGCTAATTATAACGTGTGTAAACTACATTTCGAGTGCGCTCGTGAAATTATGAAATTAAAATAATCAGATAAGTATAATATTTTAGCGCCGTCTATCAAGTTCCAAAACGTTCCATTTAATGTGACCTGAAAAGTTTGCTCTGGCCAGTTAAATAGAGTCATCTAGGGCCACGGCGTTATCTCCGTGACCATGGTAACATCAGCACACTGTGTCAAAACAGTATGCGAGCACGAGGCTTAAAAACAGTCATGTTACAATCCCACAGCGGGCGTAGATTTAATCTTGTCTACGATTAAGTTAGACATTAGACATTCTGTTACTAATGTGCGGAATTACGCGTGGTACCGTTGCAAATTATAACTCAACATTTGTGTAATATGCTAAATAAAAACAACTTTAAAATGTAATACATTTAGTATACTATAGTAGCCGTTCACTGATTGGTTGAGAACCTGGTTGATGAAAATGATTTAACCTCACATTGCCTCCTCTATGTTATAGCAACTCCTTGACATAAGAAGAGACAGATTTAGCATTCATAGCAGTTTGATATGATATCTGGTCTTTCGCATAATAGTTCACGTTCATCACATTCTTTTTGAAAATAGGGAAATTGTTATAATGGTGACAATCTTCGTAATGATGCATTTATTTATGAACAATGTCAAAGTGGCTGAATGAGCCCTTGAATAATCAATTCTGCTAAGGCTCTCTACTTCAGCCCATCCCACTCATTTATTTATTTATTTATTTATTTATTTATTTATTTATTTATTTATTTATTTATTTATTTATTTATTTATTTATTTATTTATTTATTTATTTATTTATTTATTTATTTATTTATTTATTTATTTATTTATTTATTTATTTATTTATTTATTTATTTATTTGTTTATTTATTTATTTATTTATTTATTAAATTGTATTGTATTGTGTTTTGAATCCGGGCAAAAAATATGTGTTATGTAGAAATGTGATCGCTGGACCCCCCCCCCCGGCCCAAAGCACTGGTTATGAGTTATTTTAAATTATGGATTACGTACTAAAAAGGAAAGAAAAAAACCTGCCTTGTAATTAAAATAATAACATTCCCCAACTCACCCACTTACTAGCATTGGCGATGAATTGCACTGTTTTATACCCATCAAAGTGAAATATTCTCTATTGACTTTAAGTATAAAATAATTAGAGAAGATGCCACAGATAGTGAAGAACTTGAATGATATTGTTAGAGAGTTGTTTCCCCGCCCTTCTGAAGGCTCGTGACATTGTGTGAAAAGAAGTAGTTAGCAGTTAGGTTGTTCATCGGGGAATCATGTGATATTCAGGGGTGGAGAGTTTAACCCAAAGTAGTAGTCAATATTAAGGGCATTTTCATTTACGGAATTATATTTTATTAAGTAGTAGGTAAGTACATACTGAGCATTGACTTCCCACATTAATTAAGACTATCGGAGCTTCGACTTCTCACGTGAACTAAAACCACTGCACCGTCGACTGTCTGGGATGAACTAAAACTATTGCAGCGTTGACTCGCCAGCATGAATTAACAAGTAGTCTGTACAATTTTAGTTGCCACGCCGGTTACATTGTGCTAGCCTTTGATATTTGACGATGTACTAATATTTCTAATGCCCTGTGAACTGTTATTCTCATACAGCATAATTACACCAATGTCTAATTAACGTAACTAGGACAGCATGACAACAAATCTATTATTCAAATTTACGAGGTTTAAATAAGTTTGAAGCTTCCACGTTATGTCGGTATCGTAGGTTAAAATATGTTAATTTCTTAGTGTTGTTACGATAAAATGCGATAAAATCTCCACAAAAATGAATGTATCTAGTGATGGCGAGTACTTTAACAACATCAACATTTCAAAACTTACGGTTGTTGCTTCTCACTGGCGTAGAACTACAATTTCCTGTTAAAATGCTTCGTTCAATTTTAAGGAAATAAAATGAGTTATTTGATGAGATGGAAATGAACTAGAACAATGTTTATATGAAGACGTATGTTTAATAAATTGTCCTGTATAGACCATAGCAACAACAGCGGATGACGTGATTTTTCTCGAACCCTGCTGGGATCAGTGGTGATTTTTTAGGTCAAAGGTCAACCAGGCGGCACATTAACGACATGCACAGTATGAATTGTCAGTCTACGCAGTTTCAATTGAGGTTGGCAATGACCATAAACATGTTGTTTAGAAGGCAGTCGTACTAATTAGTAGTTCATTAAATGAGTCGCCACAGGGGAATGTCATTTAATTTGTCTACTAAGTAAGACAAGATTTATTCGATTAGAAGTTGACACACAATTCTGCCATGTACACTTAATCAAATATGCCTGTGAGTTAGAGTGGGACCGATAAATAACTAATATGTACCCCCCCCCACATACTTACACAGTGACGTATGACGTATGCCTCAGTCAGTTAAATCCCGTTTATTGGAGCATTGACTGCCCGCATCAACTAAGACCATTGCAGCATTGACTCCCACAAGTGACCGACAGTAATATACAATGTTCAGTCTATATACAATATATTGATTCAATTCTTGAAATGTAGTCTATTCAAAAATAGAGTAGTATTTTTGGTTTTTGTAATTCCAATGCTGAAGATATCAGTTATATGGTTACAATGTTGTTTGAGTGAGAACCGGTAATGTTTATTAATGTTGTTGTTTAAAACTGCATGTTGGACCATGGAAGGTACTAACGTTAGTACCTTCCATGGTTGGACTCACTACGATTTACCATGAGTTAAGAACTGATTACACAACTGACGCATTCGATCCAACAATGACATCATTATGTATACGCATGCGCACTGATAGTTTTGGTGCGTACAATCAACACCTCAGACTAGTAATGTATTACTAGTAATGTATTACTCGTCTGAACATAGACTAAAAAACAATTTTAAATATTCGAAATAATCGTGATAAACCACTGCAGACCATACGGCCACACTATCAGCTGAGTAACCATGGTGACGTTGGGTGGACACTGATCAGTTGTCTTCGCAACCCAATCATTTGTTGTGTGAGGAGACTAAACCCTGCAATAAAACTAACGTTTCCAATAAAAGATCGGTTCATAGATTCGGGTGATTAGAACACCGTGTATATATACACCGTAAAAGCAATCGATCTTTTCAACTTAGCTATGATGTGATTTTTTCACCGATCTATAATTTAATCGCCAGTCTTATTCTCCTTTTATCAGTTATTTACGTTTACTGTCAATTGAAGATAATCCATTTAAATGGGTCATAGATGATACAAAGATTACGACAACTTTGCCCAGTATTCAGATTATTAGAGAATCGACTCACTGCAGTAGAATACGGCAATGTTGCAATGGGATGTGTTCCAACCACGGCGTCAGATACTTGGGTGTCGCAAACTATGCGGGTTAAGCCCCACGTTTGCCATTTTCGATATTATTCGTTAACATTTGTTCTAGAAAATATATTCATACAGTTGTGTTCTATCGTGCATAACGA
Source organism: Saccoglossus kowalevskii (assembly GCF_978046115.1). Lineage (NCBI taxonomy): Eukaryota > Metazoa > Hemichordata > Enteropneusta > Harrimaniidae > Saccoglossus > Saccoglossus kowalevskii. The sequence continues at coordinate 7,812,371 of NC_140650.1, read as the reverse complement.
TAACTTTTCATTTGAGTAAAAACAACACAAAGACGCGTTCCTCCATTTTTTGGTAACGCCCAATAAACGCGTAGATTACTGACATACACCGAGAACGGCAAGAACAACAATTCTACCTACATACCTACATCAATTTGATCCTAATATACTTAAAAATACTGCGAAAAGTGAATACTTAACTGCTAATAAATGTTTAAAAAAGTGAACCCTTGAAATATCATGTTCTTATAATTATTGTAACCCGCCCAGTTAATATCTGAAAATACGATGTATTTTCTGTAAATAACACGTTCCTTTTACGGCCCAACTCCATCCTTTAGGATCTACAAATTTGAAGTAGATTGGGGAGCATATCACCATTGAGTTGCGACTCCTCATCAGATTATTTGAGTTATGTGCTTGTACGCTACGTTATCAATTCACGGACATAATCCTTAATCGGGGGGGGGGGGGGCATTGAACAAAGCTGCCGAACGATATGGCTCCGAGTGTAGGCTCCCGTTACTATGCCTCGGGCTACGTACCAACGCAGCATATTTCACAGCCAAGGTTGACAAGCAGATACTGGAAAGCTATTAATCCTATAAAGCCAGGGTTACATTGGACATCTGTAGAGTAATTTTGAAAGTTCAAGTTGGTATATTAGTCATTTGTGTTCACGGTAACCATGTGAGTTACGACACGGCGTCATTAATTTCGTAGACAATTTTACAAAACTAGTTATTTTAGTGAAAGAAATCAGACGATGGAACAAATCTTTATTTAATCTGTAATTATAATGATGAAATCATAACCCTTGCTGATAAAAGAAATGTGTGATTTACGATTCACCCAACCACAGCGTTTTTAATACAAGCCCTGGAGATGCGAGATTGATCATATTTCCGCAGGCTTAGCGTAGTTCGTGACGGCAGTGTACAAATACACGGGTCGATTTCAAACCAGTTAACATCGCGATCTGCTTGCGCTTGCAGGAACGCACGTGGGACTCAAGAAAACAAATATACATGGAGAGAATTATATTTTAAACATACATGGAATACAGCAAGGTCCTAACCTCGACCCACTAACAGAGAATTTGACATGCTATTACATCATCGATACATTAACACCGACACCATGAGAGCGGACAGTATCATGACATTTGACGTGATGGTGCGGCGGGTGGTTCATTTCAGTTAAACTATTAGAGATATACAAGAAATATACTGCAACGAACGTTGGAATCGGGTGGGTTTAGTGACCAATAAATTGATTGAGGGTGTGAAATATTGGTGTAAAACTTGACTAATCTAACAACAAAGTTGAACTTACTCCTTGCTGTCTCCTTTACTTCTGTCAGAATTTCGAATACGCGTTCGCGGTACAGCTCAGAGTAGCTGTGCGTAGAAATAGTCATGCCTGCTATTTTCAAGTCGTGTTCGATTCTATCGGCTATCTCCTGAAATATCGTATCTTCCTGTGTGATTATCGTAGCATATTCCCAGCCAAACTCTTGCATGATAGTCACTGCAAGTGGAGTCATTTTGTGAATGGGGTCTAATAGTCGCGATGTGTACGGATGCAACGTTTTATTTGAAATATCCATGACTTCTGGACAAAACCAGGATGTCATTACCAACTCACTAAACGATGCTAGCGTGGATACAATATTGCATGGTCCTGAGCACGGTGGTCCCAGCATAGCGTCTACATCTTGGTATATAATCAAATCGATAGCTTGTCCCAATGCCTCGGAATTGTCACATTTACTATCCGTGATTATGAACTCCATTGTGTTGTTGCCAATTATACCTTCGATGTATACCCGGTCCATCGCCATGTAGACGGCACTGGCACTGCGCTGGCCCAGACAATGATATCCAGACGGCGACTCCGTCGAGTTCCAAGGCAGCTCCCATCCCAGTACGAATTCGTGAGCTTCACACAAACAACTGGAATCAATATTATACGACGATAAAATACTGTAAATCAAAACAAAATTGCACAACCATCTCCCGGTTGCCGCGATGTTTAATACCTCCTTGTATCCCATACTTGTTAATAATGGTAATCACCAACTAATGCAGTCTTGAGTCCCGAAAATGTGTCGCATTGTCACATTACGACATAACGACAGTCATCGCGACAGGGACTCTTACAGAAAGTATGCAACACGTTTGAATAAAATCAATTCCGCGATTTTCAGAAAATAGATGCGTCGAGCTAATCCGAGGTCGAGAGTCTACTCGTGAAGATCGTGATTTGTCCGGCAATAAACCGATTAGTGAATTCCTACTGTAATACTCAACCAATAAAGCCAGCTCGCGGGCCCAAACACTGCATACCAAACTGTACTAGCAATGTACGTCTCTGATAATTGGCTGATGGAGGTTCACAAACAAACACGTCCATATCACCCACTTTGCCATGTCCTGGTAGAAATCGCTATGCAACGAAATAGACCTGTCTCTCAATTATTAACTATTTGTTTATCATCAATATGGCACAGTATCTCGAAGCTCGACGCTGCCAACTTTACGTCTGAGTGTGAGCATGAATCAATTGTTATAGACAGTCAATTAAACCAGGGAAACACAACACTCAACCAATACGTCATAGAAATAATAACAGTAAGTGCCAATACGCTTACTATTGATACGAATAATTAATAATGGTGAAAATAATTTTGAAACCGCTTATTAAACGCAAACTATAGAATTCAAACATTGCTATGACTGCCTTTATTTATTCCGAAAGATGAATTGAGATACAACTAGATGTTTTCACCAACAAATCGCGCATACCATTCTGTAATTCGTACCACGCTAAGAGAACTATAACAAACTAGTTACATCGTTGAACTTGAAGACAAGTATTTAAAACACATCACGACTAAAGATTTCTAATCTTGTAAAATATTACCCGCCTCCGTCACTTGAGGGCGTAATTTGCCTTTGAGAATTCAGTTCATATGTTTGGTCACGCTAAGTGATAGGGGACGACTTAACTACTAGAAATAATGTAATGTCCATAACACTCAATAACATATTAGTCCGTGCGAAGTGGGCATAATTCAATATCGTCTCTGTCAATATCGTGTTATTTGTGGCACAAAAAAAAGTCGCGTTTGGTTTACTTTTGACACAATATCGATCGCACATAAATCCAAAAGGCCAGACTGTATGACGCGTTAGGTATTCTCACCTGAAAAATGGACAGGAGTGGGCCGCCCGAGAATAGACGGGTTGAGGGCGCTATAACTCGAAACTCCGCTATTGACACCATACGAACTTCCAGGCCATTTAAACACCCACTTCTCGGGTACAAATGTTTGTCCTGTGTTATACGGTTTGCGCGCGACATAAATTTCTGATTCCTTACGTGTCATAATTCTCGGATAAAAAATAAGCAATCCACTTCTACGCGGCAAAATAAAACAAATAATAAACAATGAGAAAGCTTGTTGTCAAGGTACGGGACCATGCATGTACAGTAATACTATTGAGAAATATTGTATTCAATAGGTTCAATTTTTGACAACATTACTGGTGTATAAAACATCGCGTAGCGCCAAGCAAGTTATTTTATCGTTCTTGTTGGCAGGATTTTCGCTGTTGCCATGTAACTTTACTTCATGTCCAATTCTGACCAATCAGAGAGCAGCTTGTTTGGTGACAGTTTTTTCAACGTATTAAATTATGCCTTGTATGTATGTTTCTATTTAACTGGACATCTACCAGGTGCACTATAGTCGGAGGCGACACTTCTTCCCAGTCGAATACGATCACAGTAATAAGAATATGATACTAACTTCAACATTTGAATACAACTTAGTATGAATATGTTGCTAAGCTAACTCCAGCTGGGTAAACTCCTGAAATGATTTGCATGCAGTTAAATGATTTGGGAAAGCCAAATAAATTTTATATCTGTGGCATCGGAAAAAGTTTATTCTAAAAACAACAAATACTGTTAAAACTACATTGCCGGACAAATGTCACTAGCGTATCTAAAAGTCTATCCTGTGAGCTTTCCAGACTTCTAGCCAATCACGTAGCTTTTTGCTGGTTCCCGTATCGAGTGTCGTGGAGCACCAGGACACGTGACAAGCAGCCGGAACTAGTAAGGGATCCGGCATTCTGATTGGTCCATTAAGGGGTCCAACTTCGTCATATTTCCCTTGGTAACCTGACGTCAGCACTAACGCAATCTATTTATAGATAATTTTAATGGAAACTGCTCTGTAAATGGCATTAACAATTTGTCCTATACATGAAGAAAGCACTGCGCATTGGAAAGAACTCTCGTGTGATGGAGGCATGTATGAAGCAAAAATTAGAAATATTTCAATTAAAAATTTAAGATTACTCTTTTAAGCAAGCAGCTTTGCAACTAAAATAGGCCTGCTATTTGAGATGCACAAATTTGAAAATAAATTTCATTGTACATTTGTAGTTTGCACCTGCACCACAATTTAAATAAGATTTTTGAAGTTATCAAATATTGCTTTACAAAAAGTGGTCAATAAAGAAGCTTGCTTCACAACATTAATTTAATCACATCTGTGGGGTAACCTCCCTGAAATGTGACGATTATGCAGATTAGGTAATTAATATGCTACTAATTTCAATTCAAAACTAATCAGGTCTTTCTTAGCATTATCCTGAAGCACTCGTGCACCAAGTCTAATTGAAATGCAGTAAATTTCCCTATTACAAATTCTTTGATGTCATTTCCATTTTACTTTTCTCATAAAATCTGCAAAAGATATAGTTTGGGATACAAGTAGTCACAGGTATATCGAAAGACAGCAAGTGTATGCTAATACTGGTCAGAGGCCAGACTTCAAAATCAACTTTTAGGGAGTCAATTGCCAATTTTGTTTGAGGTTCTCAAATTTCAACACAGTCATGTGATCTAGGTATATACAAGTGCAAAGACAGTTTATAAAATCCTGCAATGGAGCATTCATGTTGATAGAGAAGCACTAGATGTGGAATTGTGGAGTCCCAACCAATATTATTGACAATTTGTCAATGGGACAGACTACGTACGACATGCATGTCAGTTTATATTATTTATTCAAAATATTGACAGTAATAGAATATGATGCTTTCCATAAACAATGATCCTAAATTTACTGAATGTATTAAACTAAATTCTCCAACTGAACCTGAGATTAATGAAAGTGCTTAGTCTCTTGAATTCTAAATGGTAGGCTTCCTAACAGACTACGACAGGGAGGAGAGATTGCTGCTAAATAATTTTTTTTAATATTTTTTTTGGTGCCAGGCGAATGTGCAAATTGCAAGTCCTAGTTACGACACAGTGCATTGTGCCACAGAAGTCATATTCATGTTTGGGACTACATGACAGGAATGTGTGGCCATCTCTCTGTCAAATGGCAATTTGTAATGCACTATCCTGGTGTCAACCAGGCCCGGTCGAACACAAGCACCTGCGGACCTTAACCAAGGTTCCCCCAAAGTCGCATTCGTTAGTAAATGAATCTCGGCCAGTGGAATTGGCCTGCCCATTGAGTCTGTGGCACACTCACCCAGGGTGGGGGTCGACCCTTTGATGTTCAGCCTAAGGTAGGATTTGAACTTGGGTCCACCGATCATGAGTCTAGTGCAACAACCACTATGCTACCAGTGACCAGTCTAAAAAATATTACAATTTTCTAGATTGACTGAAATTGTCACAATTTTGTCATTCTATACATGTGCTCAAATGAAAACATATTAGCCAGTTTAAAAATGTTGTTGTCATGGTAACATGTCACTCATAAGTTTTTATGGTAGGTTCAATGTGTACATAAGAGGAAATGGTAAACTGGAAACTTTTAAACAAGCCCTATTGTCATTTTTCATGAAATCTTTTTTGGTTTTAGCATCCTGACAAAACCTAAATTTAGGTCTGATAACCAGAAACATAATTAATGAAAACATTTTAAGACAAAATCATGCCCTTTTAATTGAGAACTGCTTCAAATTTAATAATATTAAATTAACACAATCATAAATGCTGCATAATATAGAAAATAATTCATATTTACAAAATACAGGTACCACTTTTTTTAACAACAAATAATTGTTATATATTTAGAAAAACAAAACTACAGATACATAGTAAAATACGTCAAATGTAAACGCACAAAAGAAAGCATAACGACACAGAGATGGAATAGAGGGAGGCATTTTACAATAGAACAGAACAAAAATAGATAAAACATCAAATCTACAACTTTCTTACAGTTGTATCAACACTTTCATGACCCCAGACTTAACTGTAAATGGCTGACAGAATACATGTAGGGGTTAGTTATGGAAAATACAGCAAGGATTCTATGATAATTGTTACAGTTCATTGACCTTTCAACACAGCACATTGTCACCACTCAAGGTCAATCAAGAAATGTTGTTTTAAACCAAGCTAATGGTAATGCAGATAACTCGGTAGAAATCCAAATCTGTTTAGTTCAAATACTTAAGACACTCATTAACAAAATCTCCACATCTATGCAATTTATTATCATAATTGTGGCATAAATCAATATTCATAGTCGCATATATCCACCTTATAAGCTGATGTAACCAATAAGCAGATGGGAAAAGCAATTTGACTAGAACTTTCTGGAAGCTGCTCATAACAGCAAGACTTGACAGAAACTGAGTTCCATAGTTTAGGATCCCTTATACACCCTACAATGACTTTTGTAATGCCCATTGTGATTAATTACAGTAAAATACTTTATTTTCACTTGGAATTTATTTTTGCTGAAGAGGCAATTCAGTGAAACTAAAATCCAGCGGACATACCTTTATTTCTTTATTTTACATTCAACTCATCAAAAAACAGTGAAAATAAACTTCATACTAATCACCCCAAAAGAATTTTTAGTGAAAATTAATTCTAGCTAAAATAAAGTATTTTACAGTAACCCAAAGACTAAGAATGCGTCAGTGACATAACCGTGAGTAACACATTGTCTTTATGTTTATTCTGAATATTGCCTTGGCATTCTTATTCTTCTTGTCCTAGTTGAAGCAATGCCACCGGAAGCTGTCCGGTTTCTACTAGTGTTGTTGCTGGCTCCAGGCTGTGACGTACTCACATATGCATGCTCAGATGAAACCGCTGCGGCAACCGACGCAGCAGATGCTAAAGACAGAGTAGGTGAACTAGATGTTGTTGATGTTATTGGAAAGGGAGAACTTTGCATTGTTGTGGCAACTGACGAAGAACCTGGCATTGTCACAACCAAGGAAGAAATTGGCATTGTCGAAGAACCAGGTGTTGTCACAACTGACGAAGAACTTGACGTTGTCCCAATCGAAGAAGAACTTGACGTTGTCCCAATCGAAGAAGAACTTGACGTTGTCATAACCGAAGAAGAACCAGGTGTTGTCACAACCGAAGAAGAACCAGGTGTTGTCACAACCGAAGAACTTGACGTTGTCATAACCGAAGAAGAACCAGGTGTTGTCACAACCGACGAAGAACTTGACGTTGCCACAATGGACGAAGAACTTGACGTTGTCAAAACGGACGAAGAACTTGACGTTGTCCCAACCAACATTGAACGTTGTGTTGTTCCAACCAACGAAGAACTTAACGTTGTCCCAACTGACGAAGAACTTGATGTTGTCCCAACTGACGAAGAACTTGACGTTGTACCAACCAACCTTGAACGTTGTATTGTCCCAACTGATGAAGAACTTGGTGTTGTTACAACCAACGAAGAACTAGGCATTGTTGCAACCATTGACGAACTCTGCGGTGTTACAATCAATGTGGATGCATTACACATAGATTTCACGACTGGTGAAGCGATGCTTTGTACAATTGTCTTAGTGACTTTTATATTTGGAGTTGGTGAAGATGAAGGAGTAGATATTAACTTGATGGTAGATACCTTTGGGTCTACCACACTAGATTGCTTCGTGACCTCAATCAGGATGGGACGTATCTTACCATCAGGCTGGTCTACTCCAACGACAGGAGGGGTTGCAGTCCTTGAAACTGTAGAAAGTTTGTCAACTACATTCACTGTTCTTATTATTCTAGGTTGCTGTATTAATTGCTTTTTGATGATGCTGCTTGACGTTACAAGCCTGACGGGCATTGTGACTGGTGGCGGTATAGTACGACTTACTTGAACATTAGAGTTAGAGGAGCGTAGAGCTTGGGCTGCCAACTCGGCTCTCGCTAGCGTAATGGTGGCTGATGGCTTAATCACATCTGCCTTGCTTATGCTCAGCTCAGTTAGTTTTTGTGAAGCGGTTATTGATGCAGGTTTTGTGTTATCTCTGACTGAAGATCCCTGTATAGTGAGATTAGTAGTTCCAACACCTGATATAACTGATTGCGTGGCTGACGTGGTAGCACTGGTAAATGGTACGGTATGATGCACTCTTCCCTGACTCACTGTACTACTAATAGGCTTGCTTTGAGTCGTCGTCATTACACACGATGCAACAGTATTGGCTGGTTTAATAACAGATAGTTTACTTGCATTGCCTCCATGGATGTATTTCAACTGAGCTATTTCAAGCTGTTTCAAGATCTTCGCCTGTGTTATAATTGCCCCAGAGCTGGTTTTGGTTAATGAGGCTGTGGTGAGTGGGAAGTCATGAAACTGTAGCTTTTGAATCGCCTGTACATGAGTCAAATCAGGTTTTTGAGTCGCTACGAACGCAGATTTAGGACTCTGTTTTAAAACACATCCCAAAATACTTCCAGCAGTTGTTGTTTTAGTAGATGTGGAAGTTGTTTTAGTAGATGTTACTATGGTAACAGATGTTGTACTGGTTGTATTGATAGTTTGGGGACGTGCTTGATTTGGTAGTGTTTTTGGTATAGTAGATGCAGTCGGTAGTTGTATTAATGCTGGACTTGAATGGGATTTTGGGAAGCTTGTTAACAAATGATGTATGTGGGATGAAGACTGTGTTGTTCCAGTTGTTGTAGTCAGAGTTATTGTACGCATCGGTGCAGACGTCGTTCGAATCGTTGCCAATCCTGGTATAGCAGGTTTGATAGGATCAGGTTTTGAGAGACTTCCTATGCTTGATCCGATGCGTGCACTAGCAGCTAATCCAGTAGTTGGGACTTGTGTAAGCTGTGCTGGTAATGGACGAGTTAGGGATCCCTGCACTGTAATAGTGGTTTTCTGTTCACCCTGTGTTGCTATGGTTGTCAGTAATCCACTCAATGAAGCCTGATTCTGCAGCACGCTGGCTAACGATGCGGGTAGGTTTCCACCCTGTAGACTGAAACTCAAACCCTGTAGTATACTACTATGAGATGCTTGAGTGCTTATTACTCCAAGTTGTTGCAGTTTGGGTAATGTCTTCGTGGTCGTTGCAGGCTGTGCGAGTGAGGTAGGCGGTATCTGACCACCGACCGCTGCTCCTTGAAGCAATCCTGATAACTGTGCTGCTCCAGGTACAATGACAGGTGAATGTTGGTTAGTTGGACTACTCAAAGCAGTGGCTGTATTTACAATTTCAGCAGTTTTCACTGGTAGCTTTGGAGGTGGTTTACGCTTGGCTGCAGTTGGTCCACCAGTGCTAACAATTGGACTTCTTTTACGCTTTGAGGCAGACATCTTGGCTTTACCTACAATGACAGTAAACTTTATGATTATCTGAAAAATTATTTATATATATTTAAAAATTTACAGCATAATTGACCTTGTAATTTCAAAGCCTGGACACTCGTATTATTAATATTATTCTACATCTAGTGATTACCTCCAGCCTGTGCCTGAGCTGCAGCCTCACGTGCTTCCCTTACGGCTTGTTGCTGTTGTTTCATGCTTGCCACAAAGGCAGCATACTCCTTGGAAAACACTGGTTGTTGTGTTTGATACTTGTGGGGATCAACAGTTGGTGGTGCTCTGGTGGCCGATGATTTAGCAGTCTTTGGTGTTGATGGAAGAGACGCCACACCCTGCAAAATAACACGATATAATGAATGAAAGTGACCAAAGTGTTGTTTTGTGAAATAATCATCACAGCACTTTGGGACAACACTCTTGCCTTCAGATAGTAGACGGAGTGGGAGGTGGAGGGGATCTATTTTATGATACTTGTAACAATTTTAGCAGTAGAAACTAGCATTAAATGAATACTTTACCTCACTGAGGGGACCAGCAGGTCTTTTAGATTTCATCAGAGGTGACTGCAAACCATGGTATCCCATTTCAGCAGATAAATCCCGAGATACTTTTCTCTTCTTTTTCATTTTTTTCAAATCAGAGTCGAACTCAGGTGTGTCTGGAGCATTTACTTCAGCTGCAAGAACGCCAGCCAGAAACTCTGCAATTTCGTCCTGTCAGACACAAAACAAAAAAATTAATTTGAACCTAACAACGACAGAATTATTTACAAACAAACTAGAAAATAAAGTTACAGTCAAATATCAATATCACATCAATTCAAAGTAGTGCATACAATAGACTCGTCACAAGCAGTGTCAGTGGGGTCCAAGGTGAGGGGAGTTATTGTATGACCTGATAATGTCTGAGTGGAGAGCATCCATTTCAAATCAAGGGACAGGTTGTTACTTGCAGTACTATCCATAAGCATGCAGTTATTTATGAAACCACTATACAATAGTATTACATAACCATATATATAGTTTTTATTGGTTATATTTATTGCGCATAAGCTGTATAGTATATGCCACAACAAATTCAGATTACCTAGACACTCACAAATTTTTCAAATAGCCATGTGCAGTTTAATTTCAATCTACTATGCCTGCCAAACCAGAACAAATCAAAATTTTGAAAGTCAGATGGTTCATGAAAACAACAAGTCATTGTCAATGACACGTCCCCGTTCCGTTCATATTTGAGTGACATATACATTCAAAGCAGATCATGACCGAAATGCACCTGCATATGTACAACACATTGTGCTAAATCTGAACAAAATCCATCCATGCATGACTGAGATCCGGTTCTGGAATTGTGAAAATACGTGATTTTGATGCATTTTCGGCCTTAAAATGGCCATCATTCCGCTATTGTTAAGCAGATCATGAAACAAATGCACATATCTATTTGTGACATGATGTACCATGTGTGTGTGAAGTTTGAACTTGATCAATCCAGACATGTCTTGGATACGGATCCAGAACTGAATTCTTTAACAAAATGGCCGCCAGACGTGCATCAAGGTCCTATTATGTTTAATGTATGTACCAAATTTGAACAAAATCCATCCATGCATAACTGAGATACGGGTCCGGAATGGTGAAAATGTGCGATTTCAATGCATTTTCGGCCTTAAAGCGGCCCCCATTTGGCTATCGTTAATGAGATCATGAAACAAATGCACATATATATTTGTGACATGATGTACCTTGTGTGTGTGAAGTTTGAACTTGATCAATACAGACATGTCTCGGATACGGATCCAGAACTGAATTCTTTAAAACAAAATGGCCGCCAGTCGGCTATTTCGAACTTGATCCGAAAAAAAAAATGACGTGCATCAAGGTCCTATTATGTTTAATGTATGTACCAAATTTGAATGAAATCCGTCCATGCATAACTGAGATCCGGGTCCGGAATGGTGAAAATGTGCGATTTCAATGCATTTTCGGCCTTAAAGCGGCCGCCATTTGGCTATCGTTAATGAGATCATGAAACAAATGCACATACATATTTGTGACATGATGTACCTTGTGTGTGTGAAGTTTGAACTCGATCAATCCAAGCATGTCTCAGATACGGATCCAGAACTGAATTCTTTAAAACAAAATGGCCGCCAGTCGGCCATTTCGAACCCGATCCAAAAAAAAAAAAGACGTGCATCAAGGTCCTATTATGTTTAATGTATGTACCAAATTTGAACAAAATCCGTCCATGCATAACTGAGATCCGGGTCCGGAATGGTGAAAATGTGCGATTTTGATGCATTTTCGGCCTTAAAATGGCCGCTATTCGGCTATCGTTAATCGGATCATGAAAAAAATGCATGTGCATATGTCCCATATAATGTGTGATGTATGAGTGAAGTTTGAACTTAATCGGTCCATGCATGTTCGAGATACAGGTGATCACGGACGCACGGACGCACACAGGGCAAAACATAAGTCCCCGTTTTCGGACTGCGTCCGAACGGGGACTAAAAAGCTCACAACTAAATGGTGGAAGAAAAAGAAGAACAAATCAGAATAGGATCCAAAGCCCTGCTGACAATTAATATAAATATACGCACTTGTATACATCGGTCAACCATACTTTGAGTCACACCTTCCAGTTTCTTCTTAGCTTTTGTTAAACGTAAATGTTCATCTGCTCCACCGACAAGCACTAAACTTGACTCTGCTTTCATTTTTTCCCGCAAGTCTTCGATGTCATCTTGGTTACACACACTGGATTCTTGTCCAATAACAAACAAGGTTGGTGTCTTACCTTCTAGTAATGGATCCTCTACATCCTGCAAGTAGATCAGAATAGTGCCCCCAGTGGATAATTCATTAGTTACTTTGTTTTAGCCAGGATTTGTCATTTTTGTACTTTCATTGACCATAATTATTATAATATTCTATAACACACAATGTAATTATGTACCCACAAAACAGTATTGACTCAGCTCCTTATTTTTCACAATTATGACTTCAGGATTGCATAGCTTTCAAAAAGACAATATTTCATAAAAGTTGCTGACATGTCGCATCAGAGGACTCAAGAAACATTTTCACTGCTATAAAATGTTGTGATTTTCACTGATTTGTAAAATTCTCAAAAAATTGTCTCTCGCAAAAAGTAATTAATACAGAAACATGATACAGAACAAACATGATAAGACAATTCAGGTAACTTACCCCTCTACCGCCCTCAATGCCCATTAATGGAAATCCTAAACATACAACAGAGCTGACAGATTCTACCAATGCAACCTGCAGAAAGTAATTTGATAAACAGGTAATGTATCTATCAATCCATAGCTGTATTTGTACAACACAATTTCCATTAGACAAATTTTATTTAATTAATAATTCTCTAACCAAAGGGTTTAAGGAAACCAACTAACATACAGACGACCATCAAATAGCACTAGTCATTAGATCCTGTACATCACTACCTTATGGTGATTACCCAAACAAAATTTAACTAAATTACAATCATTGTTTCCATGTCTATTTGCAAAGACTCCCAACCGCCCGTCCTCTAAGACCAGGATGGACTTTTGAAAAACAATGACTTGCCTTTCTTTTTTGAGAAAGGCAACCAATCAGAAAGCTTTTTATTTATACTGCCATGTGTTGTAGATCATTGCCGCCACATTTAAACACTTTCCTTTGTTGTCAGATGCAGAAATCATTAGCGGGTGATGGAAATAGGAACCATTAATGAACTTGATGTTTGCACAGTGCAACATTTTTTTCATTGGCATTTACTGTTAATATCATTAAATAATTACTAGAAACAGGGAAAATTATATATAATAATAAAGTTTTCATGAAAATATTGAAAAGTATACACTCAGATATGCGTCATTTGATATAATTGCATACTGCATTGTTAGTGCAAAATCATTATGTGAAATTACACCTGAACTAATCCCATTTTGAACTGCACGTACATGCTTATTTTGGAGACCGCCATCATGTTTGTCAAGTTTCTTTTTCTTCAATAAGACACAGACCCTGTGACAAACCAAACCAAGACTGCACTAGATCTCTGCATTATCCGTAAGATGTTTGTTAATCCAAAGCTTATTTGCCAATTTAGATTACATTACCATTTATGAATAATTAATGATCAGGTTGTAGATCCCAAAACAAACCAAGGCTGCTAAAGTTTTTTTTTTATCTACTTGGAAAAACATCTCTGACTCACGAGTATGCTAATTTGAAGATTTGTTACAGCAGTGATGTTTGTTTCACTCCATTTATGAAATGTGTGTACTTACATGTGAAGCAACAAGAGCACCAACTGACCATCCAATCAACACCACCGGTCTATTTGGAAAATGACTCTGCAGCTAAGTGTACAAACAGATTAGAATAACATAAGTTCAGTATTCACTTATGATCAAAATTACTATCATGTCGCATCTAAATGCTAAAACTACCTGATTTGTACACATAATTTTTGTTCACTCTCATGTGATCAGTAAATAAGTTAATTTTTGGAAACATCATCACATCTATGGTTTTGGAAACATGTAAAATGTCCATTTAAATGTTGCAGAAATCCAAGCATTTATTTCTATAAATTTGTCAAGAAATATATTCGACTTTTTCTTTTAGAGATGAGCACACATTTTATCTTAAAATACAAGGACATCCATGGTGTACAACATCACTTACTTCCAAGACTTTAGTTCTAACAGCTCCAATCATGTGTTCTAAGCACTGACTGATACCAACTCCGGATCCACCGTTCACCGTATGCATAGTGACCGGGATAACTTTACCAAGATTAGACAACTGTGAATTCCAGAATCTCATACGTCTTGATAATGTATGAGAATGATGAGTCGGACCACTTGGAGCTATGAGCAACAATGGTGACCCGGGAAGCTTTTTCTATGGAAATAACACACAAAGGTTGAATGATACAATATATATGAACATATTAATTATTAAAAACGCAGCAATAGATGCAATATAATTTATTGCAAAGGGAAAACGTTTCTAAATCAAGGGCAGAAACATTTTTCTGATTACATCGTAAGTTCAGTCTACGGAAGATTTTCTATACAGGAAACTAGGGATAGGAATAGATTGTATTACATTAACATATTGCATACTGATTCCATTATATACCAATCATATCGGCTATCCATGGAGGCTTTCAACAGGTGATGTTTAAAAGGCAAGTTCATGAACACAGTCACTAAAATACTATCAATATTTTGAAACTCTTTAAGTCTTATGATTGGAAAAAACTTGGTGGTCCAGTAAGGTCAAAAGTCACAATAATTGACCATGACCCTATGTCTATGTTTATTACACACTCAACACACACAAAATCAAAGAAAGCTTAGAAAGAACTCCCATGTGCTGAGAGTATTGGAGACACATTAAATATAATTCGAAATTACTTAGCTGAAAACTAATTATGCAAATCAGAAAATTAATATGACCAGATTTGAGTGTAAAACTAATGAGGTCTGCGCAATGTAACAGAAAATCTATGTCTCCAAGTTTAATTGAAATGTGATTAGAACCAAAAAATTATGAATTATTATGCTTATTAGGGAATTAATATGAACAGATTTTTACCCCAAACTAATTAGGTTTGTACATTGTCCTAGAGCATCTTTATACTAAGTTTCATTGAAATGGAATAATTAGCACCGTGAAAACTCCAAAATTTCGACCCCTCTAAAAATTCGATCGCCTATTTATTTGCCGGGTTTCGGTGTTTTATTTACCTCCAAATTTTCGATTCCACTAAAAATTGCCGACTCATTCTTATTCGAAAATTGCGACCAGTTTTAGTTTTCCCACAAACGAAAAAAAAAACGATGTGAGCGTTCAAACGGGACCTTCCTCAAAGGCATGAATCCGGGTTTCTGATTGACTGAGAGATTTTTATTTTATTGGTAACGAAAATATATTCTAAATAAACGAAGTTTGAAATAAAAACGAACACAAAAATCTCGGCATGCTGCGTTTCTGAATTGTTGATTATTACTGTACTCAGTAGTGATTATAATAATGTACACAAAATAAATTTGTTGAATGGTTATGAAATACAAATAAAAGTCAACTTAGTTTCATCGTAAGCGAATGATTCCGGTCTCGTATAAACGTTTGATGCTGTAGGATATCCGCCATGTTCTCTTAGGTCAAATAGGTCAAATCGCTAATTAACCAATCAAAAAGCTGGATGATGCCAACGTGTTCAAATTACCATAGCTTATTTAAATATGTTAATGTTATTGAACGCAATGCGGAAGAGATTGGTGTTGTAGTACGATGTTTTGGCTTGGATTTTGATGCGAAAACGGCATGATTTTTTTTAAATAAAAAAATTAGTTGTTTTTAAAAAATAAACTGGTCATCTGAAGAATAATTTAACATTGTTCACAGTGATAACAGCTCATTCTCGAAAGGAAGCTTACCCGCTCACGCTAGTCACGATAAAAATCATACACGTGTACTCTTGAATAGACAAACGTCAATGACTACGGTAAAACTTAGACTCTATTTTAGCCGGCAGGATTGATTGAAATGTCCGAAAAATGACGCCAAAATACACCTTAAAAGTCCCATTTTATTTTCTTAAATCCCATTTTACTTTTTTAATCCAAGGGCAAATTTACGGCAGAATTTGGTCTCTCAAATAAGGGACACGTGAGCTTTGATTCTAACCGGATACATTGCACTGGGTCGGGGAGATAGTTTGCTAAACTTCCATGCATCTTTTGTCCAATGGGTACCTGTACTTCGAACATTCGCAAGTTTTTCTAGGTAGTGCGAGACAGCTTTGTCTTTTGACCTATTAGTTTTGTGCTGACCTCTTCTCCGCGTCTTGATGTTTTGTTTTGCTTGTCATAATACTGATTGATGACTTTGTTTAGATTTTGAGTTACAACTCGGCCACGACCTTTGCTTTTACCGTGAAACATGAGGAAGTTTACGTCAATTGACGGACATTGCATTTTTTAAAAACTAATGAAGCACACTGTCTATCATCCCCATTTTTTCATTTGCTGATTTCTATTCTGAAAAATTCGACCGTCCGAAAATGCACCTTAATTTTGACTCTAAAAACACGTCACATATCTAACACCAATTATTTAAAACCGGTCGAAATTTTGGAGTTTTTACGGTACTTTAGATATCAGTGTGAAAGCTTAAAATTGGTTAATTATGCAAATTAGGTAATTAATATGTACAGATTTTAACCCACAATTATTCAGGTCTGTCTATTGTCCTACAGCATCCATGTACATTCATTGATATGTGATGTATAGTACCTGAGATATCAGTGTGAAAGTTGGTTAATTATGCAAATTAGGTGATTAATATGCACAAATATTTACCGGAAACTAATTGGGTCTGCATAATTCTAGATTCATTGAAATGTGATGATTAGTACTTTAGATATCAGTAGAAAAGCTGAAAATTAATTATGCAAATTAGGTAATTAATATGCACAATTATTTACCCTAAAACTAATCAGGTCTCTGCATAGTCCTAAAGGATCTATGTACCAAGTTTCATTGAAATGCGATGATTAGTACTTGAGATACCCGTGGAAAAGCTGAAAATTAACTAATTATGCAAATTAGGTGATTAATATGCACAAATATTTATCGAAAACAATCAATCTCTGCATAGTCCTTGAGTATGTAAGTACCAAGTTTCATTGAAATGTAATGCTAACTACTTATATCAAATGCTGAAAATTAATTAATTATGCAAATTAGGTAATTAATATGTACTGATATTACCATAAAAACTATCAGGTCTGTGCAGTGTCGTATGACATCTATGTACCAAGTTTCATTGAAATGTGATGATTAGTACTTGAGATATCAGTGGGAAAAACCGAAAATTGACTAATCATTATGCAAATTAGGTAATTAGTATCCACGGATTATTACCAAAAACTAATCAAAACCTAGCATTAGTTCAGAGCATCTATGTACCAAGTTTCATCAAAATCCAATGAGTGGTTGTTTAGATATCAGTGGAACAGTCATGGAACCACTAAAAAATAGCTAATTATCATGCAAATTAGGTAATTAATATGCACGGATTTTTACCAAAAATTAATCAAATCTGCGCATATGTTCAGAGCATCTATGTACCAAGTTTCATCAAAATCCAATGAGTGGTTCTTTAGATATCAGTGGAACAGTCATAGAACAGCTAAAAATTAGCTAATTATCATGCAAATTAGGTAATTAACGAGCATGGATTTTTACCAAAACCTAATCAAATCTGCGCATTGGCCCAGAGCATCTATGCACCAAGTTTCATCAAAAACCGATGTATGGTTCTTGAGATAGCAGTGGAACAGTCGGACACACATACACACACACACACATACACACATACACACATACACACATACACACATACACACACACATACAGACACACTAACTGCAAAGACTCCCATTTTGTGCTTCGCACATGGGAGTCAAAAACTAGAAATTTGCTAATAGCATATAAACTGTATATGTTCAATACTTACTGGTTTGTGCTGTGTTAGCATACTGATTGATGGATCCCATGGTCTTTTTAACAATAACGTAAGTGCTTCAGTACTGGTACCTGATCTGGATGTTGCTAAACTGATCATTTTATCAATTAAAGATGGGACCTAATAAAATAAATAACTCAACCAATCAAACACTACCACATAGCACCTTGATGTAGTATTACACCCTACCATTGCCCATATTTGCACATTGTCACTATTGGACATTGTCATTGTCACTATTGGACATTATTAGATGATATAGTTTTACTCTAACGTGTTTCATTGGTCCTGAATCAGCATGATCGGTTTGATGTTAAACTTGGTAGAAATAAAATTGTGCAATTCTCCCCAGTGCTTATGACGTCAAATAAAAGCATATTAATACAAAAGAAGAGTAATGTGTTCACGCTTCTTGGCCACAGCATTCTAAGCTATTTACCCATTCACTTATTAGATGGAAATCAAGAGAAAATTAGCGTTACTTCACACATGCTGAAGAGTATAAATAATAATAATTGTCTCTTCACAATATCATATTAGATTTGAAGTAAATTCTACAGCTTGTACTTTATTTTCTGATTAGCATATGGCATTGTGGGTCGTCAAGACATGAATACTATAATGTACGACTCCCATTATGTACACTTTTGAGTTAGCTTTATTGTTATACACCTTTGTCAACTTGTAAGAAGAATTATGAGCTAGAAAATAATCCAACACATTGTTGCAACAAATACTGTAATTTATGAAAGCAAAATAAAGTTTATTAGTACTTTACAAAACTATACAAGATACCTTAGATTTCAGTGTTTGCAATACATCTAAATACGCTGCCAATAACGGTGTACTCAGGTGTTCTACTAAAGTCATATGTAACCACTGTGTTAACTTAGGATCCTGCAATAACGAGTAAACATTACCATTACTACAGGTATAGGATTAATTGTTTTTTTTTTATATGCAGAATGCAACAAATTACACTAAATTATGTAAAATATGGCATCAAGGTCAATAGCTGGTTGCAAGGTAAAGTGGTATTGTATCACAATTGCTTTAAATTGGACAAATGTATGCAGCATCAATGATTATACGATTACTTCAAAATACTTTATTTTTGCTTGTTGGAATTAATTTTTGAATTAGTGAAAATAAATTTCAGCAAATATCCCTTTTTTCCTATATTTCACATTCAACTCTTCAAAAATCAGTAAAAATAAATTCTATACAAAACACCCAAAAAGTCTTTTCAGCAAAAATAAATTCCAGCTAAAATAAAGTATTTTACAGTACTACATTATTTTGCCACCCAGAACAAATAGATTCTATAACACAATTGTCCCAAAAACATTTTAACTGACTTGATGAATACATAACACACACAATATTGTGACAATGTAACATACAGAATTCTACTGTATTCCATGCAATGTAACATACAGAATTCTACTGTATTCCATGCAATGTAACATACAGAATTCTACTGTATTCCATTGCAATGTAACATACAGAATTCTACTGTATTCCATGCAATGTAACATACAGAATTCTACTGTATTCCATGCAATGTAACATACAGAATTCTACTGTATTCCATGCAATGTAACATACAGAATTCTACTGTATTCCATGCAATGTAACATACAGAATTCAACTGTATTCTATGCAATGTAATACCTGGTTCACACGCAACATTTACGCCGTTGTAGCACACGCCGTAAATTTAACGACGATGTTATTTTTATCGTGTGACCAGTTTACACCGGTGTAAAAATGGTGAATTTTACACCGGCATAAACTTTCTGACCAGAGTCCGAGCTCAGACCTAAATTCTGAACAAAAGTGTATGTGAACACGCACAGTGGCATAAACAGTGGCACAAACACCCTCTATCGGAAATTCATGTATACGTCCATAGCAACAACATGACGGTGAGTGATACACATACCGCTCTGGTCAGTGGAACGAGTAGTCTCGGAATAATTGTATAATAATGAAGTCCTGCTACTAATTTCTATTTGACAAGAGGAAAGTATTTTGAGATTGATACACGGAACCTCCCATGATAGCCAGGTTTACAGGATTGCACAAAAAGCCAAAGAATTGGGGCGAGATAAACCCGCAGAACTGTGCCGTCAAAGAGCAAAACCTTTGAAGTCAAGATTCAAGGGAGCAAATGAAAATTAAAATCGTAGTGATAGGGTACGAATATGTTCAAACACAGATCATACTACAGAGGGGGTGCTACACAGGCCTAATATAAAATTATGTTGGTGTTTTTAATGTTGTGTGATCGCAAACGAAATACACCGTTGTAGAGACAATGCGAACACCAGTGTTCTAATCTAATCTGCGTGAAACAGGTATAACATACAGAATTCTACTGTATTCCATGCATTGTCTTAGATATGAACGTTCAGTTGTCACTCACCCATGAGACACTGGATAGCGCTTGACGTACTCTCCTTGTAGTTTTATCAACATGTACTCTTCGTAATACTGGCTCGTTATTCGTCTGAAATAAATGAAGTCACATGACACTAAATTTGCTTCAATAAACACATTCAAATTATTGCATATAATTCTTGTTTGACAATGAGGTTATCAAGATCTTCTTGTTACGAGAGAGACAGCCTCAAAAGGGGCGGTTTTGTGTTGCATCTTTGGATAAAATTCTAACTGCTGTTGATAATGGGATTTATCGGTAATAGTAGCCAGTTTTGGCCTGTCTGGAACGTAAAACATGTCATACAAGCAATTAAACATTGAATATCAAAACTACTTTTACTCAAATTTTATTAATTTTTTTTGTTAAATATGATTTTGATTGGAAACTAGTTACAATTGTATACCATCTAGCGAGAACATTGTACTGTAATTTTACCTTATTTTCACTTAGAATTTACTTTTGCTAATTTACTGAAGGAATAAATCAGTTACAATAAAATCAAGTGAATACTGTAAAACATGTCTTTTTAGCTAGCATGTTATTTCAGCTAATCTGTAATTTCGCTAATTCAAGAAGTCACTAATTTAAAATAAAGTATATTCTTACAATGAAATTGTTGACACTTTAATTAAATTAAGATTCAGTTAATTCATGCATGGAGTCAAATTAGCTAAAATGGCATGTACCTATTTAAGGTAGAGATGCAGTTTATTTGTGAATTTCAATCAAAAATAGTTTTTTTCGTTTTTTATATAGATTTTTATCTAAAGAACATTCTGTGAAAATTTGACCAATGAATTCTTATTAGAACACCGTTAAAATTGCTGGTTATTTTCTGATTAAAAATAAAAAACACTCTCACGTGGCAATGTTTATGTCCAATTGCCTAATTTGCATGAGTAATCAAATAACAGGACCTTTGATTGACAATATGCAAATCAAGATTGTACGGTTCATTCAATTCACGCGCATGTGCAATTATTCTCAAATCAGTTATCGCTCGCTAGCAAACCAAACATTATATTTCCTCAGCGTTTTTTCCTAATTTTTATCATTACATTATGCGTGGTGTGAAAAGAAAGAGAGGTAGAAAGAAGATTCAGATGATTTCTACGTCGGAAGAGGCAAAAGCTACACTGAAGGGATCAGCCCGTTGAACGAAAAACAAAATCGATGTGAGCGTCCAAACGTGACTTTCCCTGAAGGCGTGAATCCGAGTTTCTGATTGACTGAGAGATTTTATTTTTAAATAATTGTTCACAAAAAATAAACTGAGCATGTGAAAAATAATTTAACATTGTTTACAGTGATAACAGCTCATGATCGAAACGAAGCTTACCCATTCACGCTAGTCACAATAAACATCATACTCTTGAATAGGCGTCAATGACTACGGTAAAACTTAAGACTCTGTTTTAGGCATCAGGAATGATTGAAATGTCCGAAAATGACGCCAAAATACACCTTAAAAGTCCTATTTTATTTTTTTCTAAATCCCATCCCGAATTTACGGCAGAATCTGGTCCCTAAAATAAGGGACACGTGAGCTTTGATTCTAACCGGATATATTGCACTGGGTCGGGGAGATACAAACTTTCCGATCATTCACAAGTTTTGCTAGGTGGTGCGAGACAGCTTTGTTTGCAACCGGACGAACTCTGTTTAATTCAATGAAGCAAACAACTGACAAAATTAAAAATTAAAATTAATTGAAAACAAGCAAATAATTTCAATGAAAAATAAATCACAGAGAGAGGTAACTTGATACATTAACAACTCTTTTGACGCGCTGACCGCTTCTCCGCGTCTGATGTTTTGTTTTCCTTGTCATAATACTTACTGATTGATGATTTTGTTTTGATTTTTGAGTTTTTTAGCCTGCAACTCGGCCACGACCTTTGCTTTTTCCGTGAAAAATGGGGAAGTTTACGTCAATTTGACAGACATTCCATTTTTTTTTAAACTAACGAACACACTGTTTAGCACTCCTATTTTTTTCATTTGCTGATTTCTATTCAGAAAAATTCGACCGCTCGAAAATGCACCTTAATTTTGCACTCTTAAAACATGTAAGATTTCCAACACTAATTATTTAAAACTGGTTGAAATTTTAAAACTTTTACGTTTGGAGCTGGAGCTCTCTTCTTGCAGGCGACCGTCGCCGGTAGTACAAAAGCATGTTTTGTACGTACATCCGTGCGCTGATTGTCTGCGACTGTCTTAGAAAATCCCTGAATAAGGCGTTACCAAAATCGGAAAAAATAAAAAATTGCCTCCTTAAAAAACGAACAGAATTTAAATATTTCTTTTAGCAAATATGTTGCAGTGGGGAAAATGGGATTGGAAACGCTGAACACTCTGTGCCTCGCGTTTCGATTCTGGGATTACGCGATTATTCATTATTGTGCGTTCGCTTCCTGGAGTTGGTTCTCAATACTACATAAAAATCATCGAGGATAAATAATTTAATATCCCACTTTGTACTCTTCACGGTAAACCATAGGCTCTGAAATACTCGTAGATTTTTTATTGAAAATACATCGAAGAGAAGCCATGATGTTTTGATCGTGATAAAAGGTCACCTTCCTAGGACCGCCCCCTGTTTAATAATTCATGAGATGACGTAATGTTTACTGGGCATTGACACGTATTTTTACCGACCCCACCAAAACACTGGTATGAATGACGTGTTTCTGATTTATATATTCAAGAGCAGTTGTTCTGGTCCAACGATTTTACATAAAATGTCTATGTCTATACGTTAACTTTCAATTTCAATAGTCTAGAAAGTATGACAAAGTATGACAAAGCAGTAATTCCCGGTTTAACGCGCAAATATGCAAATTAGCCTTTTTCTCGTCTTCTATTTTTGGTGAATTCTTGGGTTTTAAATTAAAATAGCTGATAGACGCTTTGGCCATTTGCCTCGAAATTTTCACACATTATTGACAAGGTGTTCCCCCTTCAAAATGCGTCCGGACAGTTTATTACGGCGAGTGGAACAAAAATAACAAGTCCGCAATTAACATGGATATATAAATTATGCAAAAATAGAAAAGAGTGAACTTTGAGGTCATGCTGTGCGACTTTGAAAGCCGTTAGAGAGATGAGTGGACGCATTTGAATTAGTAGTATACCAAGGTATCCAGTGATGTAATTTTACCCACAAACGGACTTGAAGTTTTTAAGCTAATTTTTTTTAAACCACTTTTGTCCAAAAAAGCATATTTTTGACCCAAAATCAAAAACGCATTCTGGATATTTAAAATAAAGACAAGTTTTACAAAGTTTGTATAATAAGCTTTCAGAAAATATATAACATGTTGGATATATAATACCATCTTCATTGTCTAATTACTCAATTAAAAAGCAAGCCAAATAAACTGCATCTCTACCTTAAACATGTTTACAGTATACCATTATTTCTATATTTTACAGTTAACTCATCAAAAATCTGTGAAAATAAATTCCATACAAAACTCTCGAAAATAAAGTATTTTACACAGTAACTAAATACCACGAGCTGCTATTTAGACTTGCTGACCTGATGAAAATAACATTTGAAACAGCGCCCCCAGTGTCAGTAATGCAAAGAGGATGACACTTACATTTTCATACGTTAATCTTGCAAGTCTATCGGTATTCAATGCTTTCACAACTTTATTAAAAAGTTTATTTTGTTGAGCTGTCCATCCAATCCTATGATAAAACAGAGCAAATAAATAAATGACTACGATGATAATAAACTACCAAGAGAAGCTGGTCAAACACAATAAAAGTTACTGTCAGAGTTGATAACACTGAGCTATTAGTTTTAAATGTCAATAGACTACTAATACTGTAAATACATTATATTTTTGTTGTGGGACTCACATTTTTACTAATTGTGACTTCAGCCAAATCACATGTAAATGATATATACAGCAGTCATCAAAATGAGCTAAGTTAAGGGGCCCCTTGTTTATCAATGTGAGCTGGTTAGAAGGCCTGTCTTTTATGCTCGTAGGCTGTCATACAGCAGTCATCAATGCGAGTGTAATTAGGAAGCCCTCACAGTCACTTGGGGGCTGAAAATCAATAAATACTAATTTTCAATAAAAATCATCCGCTATACGTATATAAATAAACAAGTTGTGAAACACGGCACCGAGTAAATCGACACCCTGTCGGTTTCAAATGTCGATTTCTTACCTTAAAATGCGAAACAAAAATTTTAGAGGGGATCAGGTGTTACGTTAATAACCATTGTTCATAATCGCTAACTTGGTTTTATTCAAAACTGCACAAATCCCGCGTTTTCTGATGATATCCGACGATTTCATGAACGAAAATGGCCAGCAGCCAGAATCAAGGGGGATTCGCACAGAGTTCTGGGTAAATCAAGGAAATACTCGCTGTTACGGCACGCCTGATTGGCTGAAAATGAGTAAGCGCACTTGATTTTCCCAGAACTCTGTGCGAATCCCCCTTGATTCTGGCTGCTGGCCATTTTCGTTCATGAAATCGTCGGATATCATCAGAAAACGCGGGATTTGTGCAGTTTTGAATAAAACCAAGTTAGCGATTATGAACAATGGTTATTAACATAACACCTGACCCCCTCTGCACTTTTTATTTCGCATTTTAAGGTAAGAAATCGACATTTGAAACCGACAGGGTGTCGATTTACTAGGTGCCGTGTTTCACAACTTGTTTATTTATATACGGATGATTTTTTTTTGAAAATTAGTATTTATTGATTTTCAGCCCCCAAGTGACTGTGGAAGCCCTCCCGTTATCAATGTGAAGTAGGTTGGGTGGCCACCTATGTTATCAATGCAAGCTAGGTTAGAGGGCCTTTATTTTATGACATATGACTAATACCTGAGAGCTGCTACACTTTCTTCCCAGTCTTCTGGACCTTCATCTGGTGTAGTTCTGGCAAAGTTAACATGTCTCTCACATTCATTCATAACAGACCTTGCTTTACTGCTGTCATAAGGCATACCAGGAGACTTTGCAATACCGACCACATCTATCGCTACATCAGGCTCTCTAGTAACACAAATAATATATATATATTCTATTAACCTTTATCCTGCCAGCCACCATGTACTATTACGTTGACTTCACCAAATAAGAGTTACCATAATAAGAGCTACCGGGTAAGAGCCCATGCCTGGACAAACGCCCACCCCTTACTTTTGACACAATAAAGAAGTTGAGGTCATATGCGGGCACAGGCCCAGGGGGTCTTTTTCTACACACAAAATAACTATTTTCTATTCATTGACTGTGGTTGTATTAACAGTTGACTTTCTTGAAGTCTGTCGTGATACTTATAAAAATTGTTAATTGCGTAAAACAAGGGATTTTTTTAAGAATCATAACAGTCAGCAAGCTATAAAAATAAATATTAAAGCAGAAACGGTAGTTCTCTTTTTGAAATATGTCGTGGCCCTAAAAAAGGCCGGCTGTTTGGTTTGTGCTTCCTTAGCAACGATTCAAACAAATCGTATAAGAGAGCCGCTAAGCAAGTGTCGCACTCGTTCGGCTTTAGCATCGTTGACAATGAAAACAATGTTGCAATATTGTAGCAACCCGTACCTGGGAGAGTGGTTAAAATCACGTTATTTTGGCTTGATAAACGTCGAAGACTGCCAACTTTTTTACCATCTTTTATCACAACTATTGCATTTCTGTCATGAAAACTATTCTTCTGTCGTTGGATAAAAAAAACACTTCCTATTTCAAGTCCACCGCGATACCCATATAGTGAGACATTCCAACCGCCGGAACTTGCTGAATGATAACTTTCACCGTGATTAATAAGCGTCGAGTCTGATAAGAAAGCAATGTCACGATTTCACCTTTATGATGAAATACTAGTAGTGATGTCATTCTTAGTCAATCAGTAAAACAGATGCATAAAGGTCAAAGATGATTGCTAGACTGTAAACAAAAGCATCGTGTGCAATCGCAGCAGAGCGACCCCATTTTTCTTGTCTCTTTATTATGATTAGACATGAATGAAAAGTGCCATGCAGACAGACTGCGAAATCCGTGGATTAAAAGTGCTATGTCCAAATTGTGTGGGACGATATCAACGAACTTCAGGAATAAGTTGTAGGGATTTTGTTCGACGGCTACAGTGACGCCGACTTGGACATTTGAGGGTTTTGAGTTTGACGAAGATGGCAATGAACGTACAAATAAAGATCTGAGAAGTTTTTTCAAACAGCTATGCATTTTTATAATTTTTACTGTGTGAATTTGTAAATTATTATTGATCTTATATGACAGTTGATTCATAATTTGCCGAGACCGGAAATCATTTTACGCAGTTTAACCCCTGACATTTTAATTCATTTTGAGTTCACGCGTATTGGGCATGTTTGTCGGCGGGAAAATCCTAATTCAAATGATTCCTCACTGTTGATTTTTATTATTTCTGGTTTATTTGTCCCATTATAAGCAATACATTATTTTTGTTTTACTTCTAGTGTTGCACATTGTTCATTTATTTCCACTGCACGTTTTCATTTGCCGTTCTATTCCCTGCCGCAGTTCGATCTGCGTGTTGTCAATTTTCGCGAATTTTCTTTTTTTTTGCTGGGGATCTCCAGGCGAACGCCCACTCCTTCTTTTTGGCAATTTTCCATGTTCAGGACCCTGGGCTTATACCCGGATAAATACGGTAACCTAAAACACAATATATCACATTTTTTTAATTTTACATGGATACATGCATGTAGATATAATAAGTTTAAGAATCCTGTAGATAATAAATCTAATTTATGTGCACTTTTATTTCAGATGTGCCTCTAAAAAGCAAAACTAACACAATAAGACACTTACATGCTACGAGTCTTTTCAACGCGTAATCTCAACGTCCTCGGTACAAACAACGTCCTAGCAGGTTTAGCACTGCTGGCATCAGGGTGAGCACTCCAGGGTTTAGCATAGCAATGATCTAACAACACTAAATCTAACTCTCTCTCCCTTGCTGATAGGTGGAATAGAAGTGAAGAAGTCATCTTTGATTCAATTCCGATATTACGAATATAGAGAGTTTGTCTTGCTGGGTTACAGCATTATTGTATTCTGCAAAAATAAAATAGAATCATTATATTCAGGAATGGTTACAGCAAGTCTCAGAAGTATTGGGACAGCCAATTTGCAAACTCGCTAGCAAAGTCTCTTTGACTAAACAGTTGGCTTTAAAATCTCGCTGGCACCGACTTGTGACCACATGGATGAGTCTATACTGCAGTAGGGGACATAAAATGCTTTTACAATGCCTGGTACATGTTTTCTGGATTCCCCATTTCAAAGGCGATTTACTGTGTTACGTGAGACGTGATAATGTAAAGTACGGTAGTTTACAATTACCAAATAAGTACAAGGAATTTACAAACAAATCTGCTCACCCCATTCTTATCAAATAATGCGGCTTTATTTCATAATCATGCTTTTCCCATGCGTTTCTCTGGTTAGCCTGACAACCACAGTAATTTGCCGCACAAGTGATAATATGATAAATACAATTAATTCACTGATACATAATATAAGGGCGTAGCCATCTTGAACACAGCATGAAACTAAATAAAAAGTCAAGTTGAGAAACAGGTTTTTCATTTCAAACCAAAATTGCCATCCAACTGTAAGGCTGTTGATGATTAGCTCCTGAAAGTCTGATGACTGTCCCCCTAGTGTTAAAATAGATTCACTCAGAGTAGGCGTTCGAAATTCAAAAAGCAAACCATTTAGTCAAAACTCAAGTAGTTAGCCAATATTGGGATAAACCAATATTCAGCAAAAAAGAAATGTAGATTTAACAGCCATGTTTTTTATTAAAACAACAACATCAACTGCTGATGCATTGTTTTTTTCTTTATTCCTATTAAATTATTCATGGAGGCTTTAGGATGGTGATGTGTTAAACAGGACACTGTCATCTGAACTATGAACGTGTGCATTCTACTTTCTTTTCTCTGGCTGGATTATTTTTTACAGCATTCTGATTGGTTAATAACAGACTTGATTCAGGTCAGAGGTCTTTGTTGCAGGTCAAATCAAGCAGAAAAACATGATGGAAATTTCTTTGCATCAGGAGTTTGGATCAATTGAAAACATCCAACCTCAAATATAATAATAAAGTTTGGATCAATTGAAAACATCCAACCTCAAATATAATAATAAAGTTTGGATCAATTGAAAACATCCAACCTCAAATATAATAATAAAGTTTGGATCAATTGAAAACATCCAACCTCAAATATAATAATAAAGTTTGGATCAATTGAAAACATCCAACCTCAAATATAATAATAAAGTTTGGATCAATTGAAAACATCCAACCTCAAATATAATAATAAAGTTTGGATCAATTGAAAACATCCAACCTCAAATATAATAATAAAGCTCTTGGCTTGGATTATATTTTCCACAGACCCTAATAATTTCTACACTATGAATTTGGTGATATGTACCGGTAAATTATATTGTAATAAAATGTGATTATTTTTTGTGAACATTTGGTGAACACATGGTGAACGAAAATTGTCATTTAAATAGTTTTTCAAGGGTGGTGCTCGGCTAAAAGCCCACCCACTAAATAACATGACCAAGTAGAATGGGTACTGTAGTTATAGAATTTGTAATTTAGTAAAATGAAATTCACATTATATGAACAAAATCAAAGAAAGCTTAGAAAGAACTCCTGTCTGCTGAGAGTATTGAAGACACAATTAATTCAAAATTACTTGTACACGAGATATTGATGGAAAACTGAAATCTAATTAGGTAAATCAGGTAACTAATATGAACAGAACAGAACAAGAAAATTATGAATTATTATGCTAATTAGAGAATTAATATGAACAAATTTTAACCCAAAATTAATCAGGCCTGTCTATTGTCCTAGATCATTTATGTACCAAATTTTATTCAAATGTGATGATCAGTAATTGAGATATCAGTGTTAATTAGTTATGTTGATTAGGTGATTAATATGCATAAATATTTACCAAAAACTAATTCGGTTTCTGCATAGTTCTAGATTCATTTTAATGTGATGATGAATACTCAAAATCCAATTCGTTGTTCTTTATATATCAGTGGGACATTCATAGAAACAGTTAACTAATTATATCCACAATTATTTACCCTAAAACTAATCTGCATAGTCTTAGAAGATCTATGTAGCAAGTCTCATTGAAATATGATTAGTACTTGAGATATCAGGCTAAAAGCTGAAAATTAACTCATTATGCTAATAAGGTAATTAATATGCACAAATATTTACCCCAAAACTATGTACCAAGTTTCATTGAAATGTGATGACTACTACTTGAAATATCAAAATTATTTATGCAAATTAGATAATTAATATGTACTGATATTACCCTAAAAACTATCAGGTTTGTGCAGTGTCCTATGACATCTATGTACCAAGTTTTATTGAAATATGATGATTAGTACAGTGGAAAAGCCGTCTCAACTTGATTTTGGAGGACTCCATTTTGGTTTGTTCGAGGGCAAACTGGCAATAACCTTTGAACCACGATACCTAAACGAGCAAATTTTGTTATCAAATTTTATACAATTATCCCTTATGGGCCTTAAATAACGCTTAATTTTGATAAATGCGACTCTGTACTGTAAATTATGTGCAAGTACACATATAGTTGTGTACACTTATAGTTGCGCATCAAACATCAACTGAAAGTGCTGCCACACCTACCTGGCAACTGTTGTACAAATTGGCCATCAGATAGCAAAATTTTGTTGTCGGGTATCACAGCACTTTAGTATAGATTATTTAAGTGGAAAGAGTGTGAAACAAGTTAGTTTTTAGTTGGCGATAAATTGGATTGACATATCATTATCTGGTTGACACTCGTTTTGGGTTTTGTTGGAAATTAAATTTTTGAAGGCAGATTTATTCAATGTTGTTTTTCACATCTTTTCCTCCCAGGGATACATCATTAACTGCTGTAACTTAGCGCGTTACGGTGACAGATGTATAAATACTTTAGTATAGGACTATAATGTAAATATTACATCGTATGTACTTTTGCAGTTTTGTGGCTTCAATATTATATTATATATTTAAACTCAGAATATTTTGTGGTCCTCATAGACATACGTGTTGAAGAGTTGGGACACTATTATTTCATTAACACACCTATATATTACTACTACAGTCCAATTAATTTTAACCCCAGCAGCCACATACAAGTTGCTGAGCCTTCATATTACTGCAGAGTCGCTAGAGTATGTTTTCTCCAGGGTACACGATCACTGGCAGTAGGGGTTTCCCTGTAATACAAGACATTTATCATTCATCCCATTTGGACAAGGTGAAAGCAGTGTTTAAACAAACCAGTGATTCAGTATAATTATCTCAACACAAAAGAACATGGAAGCAATATTCCGCTGACAAAGCACTAGAGGCACGAGTATTTATAAACATACAAGGCCGTGCTGCGAACGATATTAAAACAAGCAGAGTAAATCATGAATTCAAGTCGATATAAGATGTATCAAACTAGCAAAAAATCTATCCTAAAAATGATATTGTTTGTCTTTTAGTAAAATAGGGAACTGCAGATTCAGACATTCGTAATTGCTTGATGGTAAATAGCCCTGACTGATGTAATTCCTGATACAACCACGGCAGTGGGTGCAACTAGTAGTCAATAACAGACCAGGGTGTCAAGATCGTTTGCTCGTTCGTACACTTAAACGAAGAGCAGCTTACATTATTGATGGCTGGATGGCATAATAGCATCTAAACGACTTCATACAACCAGGAACGCAACATGGAAGAAGGACGCCGATGTTACGTAATACTAGTAACATGTACGATGTAGTGGAAGGTGGCGCGACGAGTTCACGCACACAACAGCCACACACGGTAATCGGAAGTGCGAGGGAGAAAGGAAACATGAATTTTGATGAGTTCAATCGTGCTTTATCTAGATACACGGCAACCATAGTTATCTCACAATAATGCTTACCAACGATCAGCTGCCAAACGTTGCTCAAATTACACCAATTTGACAAATAAACGACAAAACTCAGAGCATCTGCCGACAAGCAGATTATACGATCCCATGTGGAAGAACAATAATAACCTTATCGTGTTATCCTTCCGCTGAACTATGTTCTCAAATAAACCCGAATAAGGACAGTTATTTTACATCCATTCTTCCGTTTATTTTCCTATATAATCCGATGATGACAAATAACTCCTATAGTCATGAGGTTATGTGTAAAATTCTGAAGGAATTTAAAGTCGAGAGAAATGCGATGATGCCATGTAGACTGTTGACCGAATAGCCACGACTGTATGTCTCCGCCGTATTTTAGTCGCGTTTTATAAACAACGCCGCTAACGACACAGTGGCGAATGACTTTTCTTTTTATTATTTATAGCATGCAGCCTGCACCAGCGAACTAAATTAAACTGTATTGTATCAAGGTGAATGTTTTATAGTTTATACTTTCCATAAAAACATTCATGCCTTAATAAAATTCATTGTGCATTAATTTCAGGTTATCCATGGATGATGATAATTAATTTGTGGTAATTATTTTTTAATTTCAATTTTAAACGTGAGTTTGTGATTTGCTATTGAATTACTCTTGCATAATTACTCGTTTTCATCTGCACCAGTGACATTATTTAAATATTGATAAATTAATTGTAAACCATATATAAATGAAAGTAAGTACTGATTTTAATTAAAATAACGACTTTAAAAATGGCTAGTTATTTTAATATATGAAATATATTTATCATTGTGGAATTATATAGTGTGTTTTTTTGTTTACAGTATTTTGCGCCAAATGATTGTAATTCAGCATTTTTGAATGAACATATTAATTTGCATAACCACAGTGAAGATGAATATTAATAAACAGTCAGCATTAATGAGCAAAACATAATATAATGCAATTAGTGCAGCAAATAAATTGATGAAATAAAATTATTTTCTACCACACTTCAATGAATTTCAGAACAATAATTCAATATAACAGCTGGATTAAAAACAACCAATATAGGTTTCTATCAAGTTATTAAGTTGTTGCTGTGTATTGCTTGCTGTTTATATATCGCTTAACTGTTTTCAGTGGAGCCTCTAAATGCGACTTGTTCAATACAAATAAAATTAAGTAAACAATGTGCAGGCAATCCATCATCAGATAATCAAAATTCCATATGAAGACCACCTGTCTATAAAGATCATTCTAATGAAGTCCCTACACAGGTTTTAGTGTCCCTTGGGTTGTCACTATACACAGGTTTGAGTGTCCCTTGGGTTGTCACTATATACACAAGTCAGTGGCGGATCAAGCAAATGTATTGGAGGGGGCCAAGCTACGCTTAAAATTACGGAGCGTAAATCCATAGACCCTCCAGTCTACTGGAGGGTCTATGGTAAATCGCAGAGAAGTTATGCGTAATCCAGATGATATGAATCGTCATGCATTTGGAGGGGGCCCTGCCCCCCCTGGATCCGCCACTGACATAAGTTTGAGTGTCCCTTGGGTGGAGGTATGTAAGGGTGCATTAATACGCTCGTAAACATGCGGACTTATCACTGAACATGCACTTTATTCCTTTACGTATACTATCAATTCGTGTCGATGTATTATCATGGAATTGTGTGCTAGTTAACACCTCTCCGAGGTGTGACTACTTTTGAAACCTGTCATTGTCTTCATTTAACCGGCGGCGCGTGACACAAGAATTCTGTGACCCTTCTGTGAACACCCGTTTTCACTAACTACAATTATAATTCTATGATTCTTTAATCGCAGCCCACGGGTTCATACTAATTTTACGGAAAGTAAAAACAATTTTCACATGTTATGTGGAGTGTGCTGGCTGGTCATGGCCGTTTATTAAATTATTGTGCTGTTACGTCTCCTGTGCAGTGTGTGAAGAGCAAACATCGATTCTATGCAAACGACTGAAGAACTTTATGATATAAAAACTTAAATGAATATATGAATCACCCCTAAAGTAAAAGCCTCAACAGCATCATGCCAATCTTAACCAACCATGTACACATCATTTCATAACCATGGTAAATATTTGATTTTACTGTGATAAAACACATTTGAACGTACGTTATGATATTATAAGCAAACGAATCCAGCCGTTGAGCAAACTGGCAAATGACTCCACCCCTCGCATACACCAGTTTTCCTGGTCTTTGTATTACCCCTCGCATAGGGCTTTTTTGGTAGTAACAAATGATACATTTTACCACTCGCATATGCCGTTTTTACCACTAGCATATGGCATATTTTGCTACTTGCGACTCGCAACTTGGTACTCGCATATGGCACTTTTTCTAGGTCGTACATACCTGTTCTATGGTTTCAATGTCATCTGTCGATTTTTGTTCACTATGTCAAACTTTACCGGTTGATCACACTTGGCATTGTTGTAACCAAGTAGGTTTATAGAAAATAACTTTACCGACGATAAGCGTAAAATAACATTTTTGTTTTGTATATGCAGTTGTGCCAGTAGAAGTTGAATTTATTTTTTAGGACGTGGACTGTGTTGAAACACATAAATTGACTTCAAGTCCACCATAAAAACAAAAGAAGCGAAATCGTTCTACATAACCCTTGACCTTGTACATACACAAGCGTATGCGCATGCTCACTGCTCTGACAGTCTGAAAATTCCCGGAAATCGTGAAGAGTTAGTCAACATGTCTAAAGTGAATACCTGGTTTCATATTTCACGAAATCTCCGCCAGCATCGAAGACTAAAACATCGCCTACTTTAGGTAACCTGCCAAATGGAAAATCGAAGAATAGTTCGCCCGGAGAGGCAGCGAATCAAACGAGAGGTCACCAGGTGAGATTCCGACACAAGATGGACGGTACCACAGTCACTTGGGGGCTGAAAATCAACAAATACTAATTTTCAAAAAAAATCATCCGCTATACGTATATAAATAAACAAGTTATGAAACACGGCACCTAGTATATCGACACCCTGTCGGTTTCAAATGTTGATTTCTTACCTTAAAATGAGAAACAAAAAGTGCAGAGGGGGTCAGGGGTTATGTTAATATTAATAATAACCATTATAAACAATGTATTTGTAATTTGTAAACAATGCCCATTACAGGAAGTTGAAGACGAATTACACTTTCTTTTAGTTTGCCCACGATATCAAACAGATAGAAATGATTTTATTTCCAATATTTTATTCCCCAAAGAAATCATTACCAACCTGCAAAAATTCACATATTTAATGAAAAGTAATGACAGAAATATAATAAAACTTTTAGGGGAATTTTTACATAAATCATTCATTTTAAGAAATGAGCTTTTGGATATAATACCTTGACTCTTTTTTTTTTTCTTCTATTTTTTACGTTATCATACTTTGATATTATTTTAATCACTTATATATTTATTGCTGTAAACCAATAGAACATTTGTAATTCTAAGGATGCAATAAAGTTATTATTATTATTGACCATTGTTCATAATCGCTAACTAGGTTTTATTCAAAACTGCACAAATCGTGCGATTTATGGTGATATCCGACAATTTCATGATCGAAAATGGCCAGCAGCCAGAATCAAGGGGGATTCGCACAGAGTTCTGGGTAAATGAAGGAAATACTCGCTGTTACGGCACTCCTGATTGGCTGAAAATGAGTATGCGCACTTTTATTTATATACGTATAGCAGATGATTTTTTTTGAAAATTAGTATTTATTGATTTTCAGCCCCCAAGTGACTGTGGACGGTACCCAGTCCGTACAATTGTAAACACCGGTACAAATAAACAATGATTGAGCATGACACATAAACATTTATTTGGAATGAGATTCAATGTCGGAAAGATGTATCAGGCCACTGTCCCTCTATCCCCGTATGGAAACGCTTCGCAGTCTATTGGCCCAATGTTGCGGGTAAATAAACCGTTCACACCTTGGACGAATTCATGTTAACATAGATCTAGATTCCTAGTAGCCCTATATGGCACGGATCTAGAAGCTGTACCTACACACGAATTGGTGACGTCACAAAATACATGACCTTCAATCGGGGTCGTTTCCTTGTTATATAAGAATTGGTATATACAATAAAGATACTTAAGACATTACACATAAGGTAAAACAAATCATGTGACAATATAATGATAATAACGGTAATAAATCCTAGCTTAACAGTTGAACAGAACGATCATATAGTCAGTCGGGTGACGCCGAGGGTCACGCACTGTGTTGCAAAATGGCCGTGTGGTTGAAACTGGGTCATGGCGTGACGGGTGAGAAAGACATCATTAAACACTCTCAAAATCACAATAAAATGGGGAAGTGGTTGCATATTACGGCGTAGCCAACATGGGAAATAAAAAAACGCCCAATACAAACGACATGGTTTCGAATCACACTAGATACACACTCACCAGAACCGAAGCAATCAGAAACCAGCAATCGTTTTGGCTTTTCCGTTCAACTCATCGGAACACTGGAGTAGTTAGAAAAATGACACCACTTAACAACCAACATTGTGGCGTGGTACACAAGCGTGCCATCAAAATAAAACAAAATTAGATTGAAAAGGCAGTGGGTTCGAGTCCCGCTCAGAGCTACTGTAAAAACGTAAATCAAATAAACTGAAATC
The DNA here is from genome assembly GCF_978046115.1 of Saccoglossus kowalevskii. NCBI lineage: Eukaryota > Metazoa > Hemichordata > Enteropneusta > Harrimaniidae > Saccoglossus > Saccoglossus kowalevskii. The sequence continues at coordinate 7,776,095 of NC_140650.1, read as the reverse complement.
TCTCAAACCGTAAACAAGTAAACAAAGAACGTCGCGAAAAAATAATAAACCTCACAAAACTCCACCATACAAAACTGAATGAATAAATAATAAAATAACTTACGTCTTAAACTGGACGACACGCAATTTGTTTAACAGTTTCCAGATTGTGACAAGAGATAAACAAGACCCAAGTCAAGGTAAGTTTTGTTAAAGTGTCGATGGCGTTCCCTATATTACGAAAACCATTCAGGCAACAGACGAATATCTTCTGTGGTGTTATGGAATTTATACTGTGTCTGCGGAATTGTTGATTGAGGGTTTGAAGCCAGCAGTTAACATTTTGTTAGAAAGTTTCACAATTAAATCAAATATCCAATGATACCAGTATATTTATTTCATTAATTATACAACTTGCAATGATGGAAGTTGGTCAAACACAAGTTCTTACACCTAAATAAGTATCAAATATTTGTCGACACATTTATTCTCTCAATTTAACAACCTTGTAGAGGTGGAAATTAATTAAACAACAGGTATTTACTCACAAATATAATGGTCAATATTTGTCCATACATTCATTCTGTCAATTTAAGAACTTGCAATGATGGAAGTTGGTCAAACACGAGTTCTTACACCAAAATAAGTCTCAAATATTAGTTCATACATTTATTCCCTCAATTTAACAACTTGTAATTGTGGGAATTAATCAAACGAGAGCTGTCCACACCAAAATAAGTCTAAAATATTTGTCCGCACATTTAGTCTCTCAATTTAACAACTTGTAATGGTGTAAAATAATTAAACGAGAGCTGTCTACACCAAAATAAGTCTAAAATATTTGTCCGCATATTTATTCTCTCAATTTAACAACTTGTAATTGTGGGAATTAATCAAACAAGAGCTGTCTACACCAAAATAAGTCTAAAATATTTGTCCGCACACTTATTCTCTCAATTTAACAACTTGTAATGGTGTAAAATAATTAAACGAGAGCTGTCTACACCAAAATAAGTCTAAAATATTTGTCCATACATTTAGTCTCTCAATTTAACAACTTGTAATGGTGTAAAATAAATAAACGAGAGCTGTCTACACCAAAATAAGTCTAAAATATTTGTCCGCACATTTATTCTCTCAATTTAACAACTTGTAATTGTGGGAATTAATCAAACGAGAGCTGTCTACACCAAAATAAGTCTAAAATATTTGTCTGCACACTTATTCTCTCAATTTAACAACTTGTAATTGTGGGAATTAATCAAACGAGAGCTGTCTACACCAAAATAAATCTAAAATATTTGTCCGCACACTTATTCTCTCAATTTAACAACTTGTAATTGTGGGAATTAATCAAACGAGAGCTGTCTACACCAAAATAAGTCTAAAATATTTGTCCGCACATTTATTTTCTCAATTTAACAACTTGTAATGGTGTAAAATATTTAAACAAGAGCTGTCTACACCAAAATAAGTCTAAAATATTTGTCCGCACATTTATTTTCTCAATTTAACAACTTGTAATTGTGGGAATTAATCAAACGAGAGCTGTGTACACCAAAATAAGTCTAAAATATTTGTCCGCACACTTATTCTCTCAATTTAACAACTTGTAATTGTGGGAATTAATCAAACGAGAGCTGTCTACACCAAAATAAGTCTAAAATATTTGTCTGCACACTTATTCTCTCAATTTAACAACTTGTAATGGTGTAAAATAATTATACGAGAGCTGTCTACACCAAATTAAGTCGAAAATATTTGTTCGCACATTTATTCTCTCAATTTAACAACTTGTAATTGTGGGAATTAATCAAACGAGAGCTGTCTACACCAAAATAAGTCTAAAATATTTGTCCGCACACTTATTCTCTCAATTTAACAACTTGTAATTGTGGGAATTAATCAAACGAGAGCTGTCTACACCAAAATAAGTCTAAAATATTTGTCCGCACACTTATTCTCTCAATTTAACAACTTGTAATGGTGTAAAATAATTATACGAGAGCTGTCTACACCAAATTAAGTCGAAAATATTTGTTCGCACATTTATTCTCTCAATTTAACAACTTGTAATTGTGGGAATTAATCAAACGAGAGCTGTCTACACCAAAATAAATCTAAAATATTTGTCCTCACACTTATTCTCTCAATTTAACAACTTGTAATTGTGGGAATTAATCAAACGAGAGCTGTCTACACCAAAATAAATCTAAAATATTTGTCCGCACACTTATTCTCTCAATTTAACAACTTGTAATGGTGTAAAATATTTAAACGAGAGCTGTCTACATCAAAATAAGTCTAAAATATTTGTCCGCACACTTATTCTCTCAATTTAACAACTTGTAATTGTGGGAATTAATCAAACGAGGGGCTAATCTGCACTGGCTCGGAAGGTTGTAAATGATTAGCTAGTTTGAATTTGCATAACAATACTGACAATGAACGTGCATTCAACGCCACAAGTTTTTTTTGTTTTTTTAGCCAATCAGACTTCATCTTCCGAGCCAGTGCAGATCAGCCGCAAACGAGAGCTGTCTACACCAAAATAAGTCTAAAATATTTGTCCGCACACTTATTCTCTCAATTTAACAACTTGTAATGGTGTAAAATAATTATACGAGAGCTGTCTACACCAAATTAAGTCGAAAATATTTGTTCGCACATTTATTCTCTCAATTTAACAACTTGTAATTGTGGGAATTAATCAAACGAGAGCTGTCTACACCAAAATAAGTCTAAAATATTTGTCCGCACATTTATTCTTTCAATTTAACAACCTGTAATTGTGGGAATTAATCAAACGTGAGTTGTTTACACCAAACTAAGTATTAAATATTTGTTGAGACATTTATTCTCTCAATTTAACAACTTGTAATGGTGTAAAATAATTAAACGAGAGTTATCTACACCAAAATTAATCTCAAATATTTGTCCACACATTTATTGACACAATTTAACCACTTGTTAATAGTGGAATTTACTTAAACGCGACTTGTTTAATCAGTTGACATCAATGCAACTTACCCGCAGACAGTGCACAACAGAGTATCATTATTGAGCAATTATAAACAGAAACGTGTCTTGGCATTAGGGTTAGGGTCGGGTCAGGTATGGGCATCGGAATTATTAACAGGAACGTGTCTTGGCATTAGGGTTAGGGTCGGGTCAGGTATGGGCAACGCAAATGGCAAACACCCAATTGGCAAGATGTACACTAATGGGTTATGGCATGCATATAGTTTACACAAGTAAAAACGCAAAATTGGCAATTTTTTGGACAATTGTAACTCATTAATAGAAATATGTTGTATTTCTATATATATAAACACTATATAGTCTTATCAAATGCAAACACATCCAGTCAATCAATTGTGGTCTTGTGGTTCAGTTGTCTACACAGTGATCAGGAGGACCCGGGTTCAATTCCCATGCCTGCCAGTCTTTTTTCGCAAACACTAATTTGCAATAAAGCTAAATATGAAAACAAATCATTCATTTGCATGACTACCCATATGGTTCAGTGGATATGTACAATGTAGGCAATGTGAGAGATCGCTGGTTCAAATCCAGTACGGTTAGTACGATTTTTGAATGCTAGTGAAAACATTGATCCTATAAGTAGGACTTAAATCCTATCATTTGTGTGAAGGCACTCGTGGTACAGTGGACAAGACAGTGCACTGGGAACTCAAAGATTGCAAGTTCGAATCATGGAAACGACACTCCTACAATACAAGATATGAAAGACGTTAAAAACATAAACAGTAACTTCTGTATATCAAGAACTCAAGTCAGAAAAACAGAACACAAGAATACAACCTCACGTGGAAGCAAGTCGAAGTTGTCAGAGTAGAACACAGTTGACAGCTGCAGGTCACGAGCAACAGACACAAGGAGCAATGCTGCTCTCCAAATGGGTCCCTTCTTTTGTATTGACCCCCTAAGGATTGCTAATCCCCCTTTCTAACTCTTCCCCCAAAAATAACATATCGTATTGTATTGACCCACAAATTAATGATTATTCATGAGCACAGAAACTGCTACGTCATGAATAAATTAGCATAATTTAAAAAAAAAAATTGCATAAAGTGTAGGTACGTCTTCTGGAGTCCTGCCCCCTATATATCTATGTTCCAAAGTTGGAAGATTTTAGCATGGATGAACATATTCCATAATCCATTGCGACACTCAGGTATTTTTGATGCATGAGTGAATTAATTTTTCATAATTATGTAAACAATGCCAATGAAATGTTTGCCATGTTCAGGGGCTCGCTCGTGAATCTAAAAGTTTTGTCAACCATCAAAATTTAATAGTTCATTATCACGCATTCACTGCTAGATCCTGCGTTATGCATGAAATCAAATATAAAAGCAGGACAAACAAAGGTTGCAGTGCTGTCAAAACATTGCATTGGATTTAACAAACACAAAACTATTTTTCGGCTTAATTATGTAGACACGGTTTTAAATATCAACATTGTCGCTAATAAAAAATGACATGAATAAACTTTAAATTTCAACTCTGAATTGACACTACTCCTCAATATAGTTGTTATTATGCTATTTCCAGGGTCTATTTATTTAACTATGGTTGCCAGTAGAATGTTTCAAATGCTGTATGTACATGTACATGGTTCTTGGTGATTTAAAATTGTTTTCATATCTCAGAATTATATTTGAAATGAAGTAGGTATAATATAATAGTACAAATATTACATAATTCATTCTTGCAAAATCACTACCACATTTTATTTTGCAGCATGTAAACATAAAATTGGTGATATTGTTTAAACAAAGTTAGATGGATATCCATGGTGGCCTGGATTAATTTGTAGCCATCCAACCTAAAATGTTTTTATCAAAGAAGGAAAAGTTCATGTGCATGTGCATTCCACTGACTTTTACTTTCACATTCAAAGTGTTCCACTGACTTTTACTTTCACATTCAAAGCATTCTACCTACCTCTACCTTGGCATTCAAAGCATTCCACTGATTTTTACTTTGGCATTCAAAGCATTCCACTGACTTTTACTTTGGCATTCAAAGCATTCCACTGACTTTTACTTTGGCATTCAAAGCATTCCACTGATTTTAACTTTGGCATTCAAAGCATTCCACTGATTTTTAATTTGGCATTGAAAGCACTCTACTGACTTTTGCTTTGGCATTCAAAGTGTTCCACTGACTTTTACTTTCACATTGAATGTGTTCCTCTGACTTCTTCTTTGGCATTCAAAGCATTACACTGGATTTTACTTTTGCATTCAAAGTGTTCCACTGGATTTTACTTTGGCATTCAAAGTGTTCCACTGGATTTTACTTTGGCATTCAAAGTATTCCACTGACTTTTACTTTCACATTCAATGTGTTTCACTGACTTTTACTTTGGCATTCAAAGCATTCCACTGACTTTCACTTTGGCATTCAAAGCATTCCACTGACTTTTACTTTGGCATTCAAAGCATTCCACTGGATTTTACTTTGGCATTCAAAGCATTCCACTGACTTTTACTTTGGCATTCAAAGCATTCCACTGACTTTTACTTTGGCATTCAAAGCATTCCACTGACTTTTACTTTGGCATTCAAAGCATTCCACTGGATTTTGCTTTGGTATTCAAAGTGTTCCACTGACTTTTACTTTGGCATTCAAAGCATTCCACTGACTTTTACTTTGGCATTCAAAGCATTCCACTGACTTTTACTTTGGCATTCAAAGCATTCCACTGGATTTTGCTTTGGCATTCAAAGTGTTCCACTGACTTTTACTTTCACATTAATGTGTTTCACTGACTTTTACTTTGGCATTCAAAGCATTCCACTGACTTTCACTTTGGCATTCAAAGCATTCCACTGACTTTTACTTTGGCATTCAAAGCATTCCACTGACTTTTACTTTGGCATTCAAAGCATTCCGCTGACTTTTACTTTGGCATTCAAAGCATTCCACTGGATTTTACTTTGGCATTCAAAGCATTCCACTGACTTTTACTTTGGCATTCAAAGCATTCCACTGACTTTTACTTTGGCATTCAAAGCATTCCACTGGATTTTACTTTGGCATTCAAAGCATTCCACTGACTTTTACTTTGGTATTCAAAGCATTCCACTGACTTTTACTTTGGCATTCAAAGCATTCCACTGACTTTTACTTTGGCATTCAAAGCATTCCACTGACTTTTACTTTGGCATTCAAAGCATTCCACTGACTTTTACTTTGGCATTCAAAGCATTCCACTGACTTTTACTTTGGCATTCAAAGCATTCCACTGACTTTTACTTTGGCATTCAAAGCATTCCACTGGATTTTGCTTTGGTATTCAAAGTGTTCCACTGACTTTTACTTTGGCATTCAAAGTGTTTCACTGACTTTTACTTTGGCATTCAAAGCATTCCACTGGATTTTGCTTTGGTATTCAAAGCATCCTACTGACTTTTACTTTGACATTCAAAGCATTCCACTGACTTTTACTTTGGCATTCAAAGCATTCCACTGGATTTTACTTTCACATTCAAAGTGTTTCACTGACTTTTACTTTGGCATTCAAAGCATTCCACTGACTTTTACTTTGGCATTCAAAGCATTCCACTGACTTTTACTTTGGCATTCAAAGCATTCCACTGGATTTTGCTTTGGCATTCAAAGTGTTCCACTGACTTTTACTTTGGCATTCAAAGTGTTCCACTGACTTTTACTTTGGCATTCAAAGTGTTCCACTGACTTTTACTTTGGCATTCAAAGTGTTTCACTGACTTTTACTTTGGCATTCAAAGCATTCCACTGGATTTTGCTTTGGTATTCAAAGTGTTCCACTGACTTTTATTTTGGCATTCAAAGCATTCCAGTTATTTACTTTGGCATTCAAAGCATTCCACTGGATTTTACTTTGGCATTCAAAGCATTCCACTGGATTTTACTTTGGCATTCAAAGCATCCTACTGACTTTCACTTTCACATTCAAAGCATCCTACTGACTTTTACTTTCACATCCAAAGCATTCCACTGACTTTTACTTTGGCATTCAAAGTGTTTCACTGACTTTTACTTTGGCATTCAAAGCATTCCACTGGATTTTGCTTTGGTATTCAAAGTGTTCCACTGACTTTTTCTTTGGCATTTAAAGTGTTCCACTGACTTTTACTTTGGCATTCAAAGTGTTTCACTAACTTTTACTTTGGCATTCAAAGCATTCCACTGGATTTTGCTTTGGTATTCAAAGTGTTCCACTGACTTTTATTTTGGCATTCAAAGCATTCCAGTTATTTACTTTGGCATTCAAAGCATTCCACTGGATTTTACTTTGGCATTCAAAGCATCCTACTGACTTTTACTTTCACATTCAAAGCATCCTACTGACTTTTACTTTCACATTCAAAGCATTCCACTGACTTTCACTTTGGCATTCAAAGCATTCCACTGGATTTTACTTTGGCATTCAAAGCATTCCACTGACTTTCACTTTGGCATTCAAAGCATTCCACTGGATTTTACTTTGGCATTCAAAGTGTTCCACTGACTTTTACTTTGGCATTCAAAGCATTCCACTGACTTTTACTTTGGCATTCAAAGCATTTCACTGACTTTTACTTTGACATTCAAAGCATTCCACTGGATTTTACTTTGGCATTCAAAGTGCCCCACTGACTTTTACTTTGGCATTCAAAGCATTCCACTGACTTTTACTTTGGCATTCAAAGCATTCCACTGACTTTTACTTTGACATCCAAAGCATTCCACTGGATTTTACTTTGGCATTCAAAGTGTTCCACTGACTTCTTCTTTGGCATTCAAAGCATTACACTGGATTTTACTTTGGCATTCAAAGCATTCCACTGACTTTTACTTTGGCATTCAAAGCATTCCACTGACTTTTACTTTGGCATTCAAAGCATTCCACTGACTTTTACTTTGGCATTCAAAACATTCCACTGGATTTTACTTTGGCATTCAAAGCATTCCACTGACTTTTACTTTGGCATTCAAAGAATTCCACTGGATTTTGCTTTGGTATTCAAAGTGTTCCACTGGATTTTGCTTTGGTATTCAAAGTGTTCCACTGACTTTTACTTTGGCATTCAAAGTGTTTCACTGACTTTTACTTTGGCATTCAAAGCATTCCACTGGATTTTGCTTTGGTATTCAAAGCATCCTACTGACTTTTACTTTGACATTCAAAGCATTCCACTGACTTTTACTTTGGCATTCAAAGCATTCCACTGGATTTTACTTTCACATTAATGTGTTTCACTGACTTTTACTTTGGCATTCAAAGCATTCCACTGACTTTTACTTTGGCATTCAAAGCATTCCACTGACTTTTACTTTGGCATTCAAAGCATTCCACTGGATTTTGCTTTGGCATTCAAAGCATTCCACTGGATTTTACTTTGGCATTCAAAGCATCCTACTGACTTTTACTTTCACATTCAAAGTATCCTACTGACTTTTACTTTCACATTCAAAGCATTCCACTGACTTTTACTTTGGCATTCAAAGTGTTTCACTGACTTTTACTTTGGCATTCAAAGCATTCCACTGGATTTTGCTTTGGTATTCAAAGTGTTCCACTGACTTTTACTTTGGCATTCAAAGTGTTCCACTGACTTTTACTTTGGCATTCAAAGTGTTTCACTGACTTTTACTTTGGCATTCAAAGCATTCCACTGGATTTTGCTTTGGTATTCAAAGTGTTCCACTGACTTTTATTTTGGCATTCAAAGCATTCCAGTTATTTACTTTGGCATTCAAAGCATTCCACTGGATTTTACTTTGGCATTCAAAGCATCCTACTGACTTTTACTTTCACATTCAAAGCATCCTACTGACTTTTACTTTCACATTCAAAGCATTCCACTGACTTTCACTTTGGCATTCAAAGCATTCCACTGGATTTTACTTTGGCATTCAAAGCATTCCACTGACTTTCACTTTGGCATTCAAAGCATTCCACTGGATTTTACTTTGGCATTCAAAGTGTTCCACTGACTTTTACTTTGGCATTCAAAGCATTCCACTGACTTTTACTTTGGCATTCAAAGCATTCCACTGACTTTTACTTTGACATCCAAAGCATTCCACTGGATTTTACTTTGGCATTCAAAGTGTTCCACTGACTTCTTCTTTGGCATTCAAAGCATTACACTGGATTTTACTTTTGCATTCAAAGTGTTCCACTGGATTTTACTTTGGCATTCAAAGTGTTCCACTGGATTTTTCTTTGGCATTCAAAGCATTCCACTGACTTTCACTTTGGCATTCAAAGCATTCCACTGACTTTTACTTTGGCATTCAAAGCATTCCACTGACTTTTACTTTGGCATTCAAAGCATTCCACTGGATTTTACTTTGGCATTCAAAGCATTCCACTGACTTTTACTTTGCCATTCAAAGCATTCCACTGACTTTTACTTTGGCATTCGAAGCATTCTACTGACTTTTACTTTGACATCCAAAGCATTCCACTGACTTTTACTTTGGCATTCAAAACATTCCACTGGATTTTACTTTGGCATTCAAAGCATTCCACTGACTTTTACTTTGGCATTCAAAGCATTCCAGTGACCTTTATTTTGGCATTCAAAGCATTCCACTGGATTTTGCTTTGGCATTCAAAGCATTCCACTGACTTTTATTTTGGCATTCAAAGCATTCCAGTTATTTACTTTGGCATTCAAAGCATTCCACTGGATTTTACTTTGGCATTCAAAGCATCCTACTGACTTTTACTTTCACATTCAAAGCATCCTACTGACTTTTACTTTCACATTCAAAGCATTCCACTGACTTTCACTTTGGCATTCAAAGCATTCCACTGGATTTTACTTTGGCATTCAAAGCATTCCACTGACTTTCACTTTGGCATTCAAAGCATTCCACTGGATTTTACTTTGGCATTCAAAGTGTTCCACTGACTTTTACTTTGGCATTCAAAGCATTCCACTGACTTTTACTTTGGCATTCAAAGCATTCCACTGACTTTTACTTTGACATTCAAAGCATTCCACTGGATTTTACTTTGGCATTCAAAGTGTTCCACTGACTTTTACTTTGGCATTCAAAGCATTCCACTGACTTTAATTTTGGCATTCAAAGCATTCCACTGACTTTTACTTTGGCATTCAAAGCATTCCACTGGATTTTACTTTGGCATTCAAAGCATCCTACTGACTTTTACTTTCACATTCAAAGTATCCTACTGACTTTTACTTTCACATTCAAAGCATTCCACTGACTTTTACTTTGGCATTCAAAGTGTTTCACTGACTTTTACTTTGGCATTCAAAGCATTCCACTGGATTTTACTTTGGCATTCAAAGCATCCTACTGACTTTTACTTTCACATTCAAAGTATCCTACTGACTTTTACTTTCACATTCAAAGCATTCCACTGACTTTTACTTTGGCATTCAAAGTGTTTCACTGACTTTTACTTTGGCATTCAAAGCATTCCACTGGATTTTGCTTTGGTATTCAAAAGTGTTCCACTGACTTTTACTTTGGCATTCAAAGTGTTCCACTGACTTTTACTTTGGCATTCAAAGTGTTTCACTGACTTTTACTTTGGCATTCAAAGCATTCCACTGGATTTTGCTTTGGTATTCAAAGTGTTCCACTGACTTTTATTTTGGCATTCAAAGCATTCCAGTTATTTACTTTGGCATTCAAAGCATTCCACTGGATTTTACTTTGGCATTCAAAGCATCCTACTGACTTTTACTTTCACATTCAAAGCATCCTACTGACTTTTACTTTCACATTCAAAGCATTCCACTGACTTTCACTTTGGCATTCAAAGCATTCCACTGGATTTTACTTTGGCATTCAAAGCATTCCACTGACTTTCACTTTGGCATTCAAAGCATTCCACTGGATTTTACTTTGGCATTCAAAGTGTTCCACTGACTTTTACTTTGGCATTCAAAGCATTCCACTGACTTTTACTTTGGCATTCAAAGCATTTCACTGACTTTTACTTTGACATTCAAAGCATTCCACTGGATTTTACTTTGGCATTCAAAGTGCCCCACTGACTTTTACTTTGGCATTCAAAGCATTCCACTGACTTTTACTTTGGCATTCAAAGCATTCCACTGACTTTTACTTTGACATCCAAAGCATTCCACTGGATTTTACTTTGGCATTCAAAGTGTTCCACTGACTTCTTCTTTGGCATTCAAAGCATTACACTGGATTTTACTTTGGCATTCAAAGCATTCCACTGACTTTTACTTTGGCATTCAAAGCATTCCACTGACTTTTACTTTGGCATTCAAAGCATTCCACTGACTTTTACTTTGGCATTCAAAACATTCCACTGGATTTTACTTTGGCATTCAAAGCATTCCACTGACTTTTACTTTGGCATTCAAAGAATTCCACTGGATTTTGCTTTGGTATTCAAAGTGTTCCACTGGATTTTGCTTTGGTATTCAAAGTGTTCCACTGACTTTTACTTTGGCATTCAAAGTGTTTCACTGACTTTTACTTTGGCATTCAAAGCATTCCACTGGATTTTGCTTTGGTATTCAAAGCATGCTACTGACTTTTACTTTGACATTCAAAGCATTCCACTGACTTTTACTTTGGCATTCAAAGCATTCCACTGGATTTTACTTTCACATTAATGTGTTTCACTGACTTTTACTTTGGCATTCAAAGCATTCCACTGACTTTTACTTTGGCATTCAAAGCATTCCACTGACTTTTACTTTGGCATTCAAAGCATTCCACTGGATTTTGCTTTGGCATTCAAAGTGTTCCACTGACTTTTACTTTGGCATTCAAAGTGTTCCACTGACTTTTACTTTGGCATTCAAAGTGTTCCACTGACTTTTACTTTGGCATTCAAAGTGTTTCACTGACTTTTACTTTGGCATTCAAAGCATTCCACTGGATTTTGCTTTGGTATTCAAAGTGTTCCACTGACTTTTATTTTGGCATTCAAAGCATTCCAGTTATTTACTTTGGCATTCATATCATTCCACTGGATTTTACTTTGGCATTCAAAGCATTCCACTGGATTTTACTTTGGCATTCAAAGCATCCTACTGACTTTTACTTTCACATTCAAAGTATCCTACTGACTTTTACTTTCACATTCAAAGCATTCCACTGACTTTTACTTTGGCATTCAAAGTGTTTCACTGACTTTTACTTTGGCATTCAAAGCATTCCACTGGATTTTGCTTTGGTATTCAAAGTGTTCCACTGACTTTTACTTTGGCATTCAAAGTGTTCCACTGACTTTTACTTTGTCATTCAAAGTGTTTCACTGACTTTTACTTTGGCATTCAAAGCATTCCACTGGATTTTGCTTTGGTATTCAAAGTGTTCCACTGACTTTTATTTTGGCATTCAAAGCATTCCAGTTATTTACTTTGGCATTCAAAGCATTCCACTGGATTTTACTTTGGCATTCAAAGCATCCTACTGACTTTTACTTTCACATTCAAAGCATCCTACTGACTTTTACTTTCACATTCAAAGCATTCCACTGACTTTCACTTTGGCATTCAAAGCATTCCACTGGATTTTACTTTGGCATTCAAAGCATTCCACTGACTTTCACTTTGGCATTCAAAGCATTCCACTGGATTTTACTTTGGCATTCAAAGTGTTCCACTGACTTTTACTTTGGCATTCAAAGCATTCCACTGACTTTTACTTTGGCATTCAAAGCATTCCACTGACTTTTACTTTGACATCCAAAGCATTCCACTGGATTTTACTTTGGCATTCAAAGTGTTCCACTGACTTCTTCTTTGGCATTCAAAGCATTACACTGGATTTTACTTTTGCATTCAAAGTGTTCCACTGGATTTTACTTTGGCATTCAAAGTGTTCCACTGGATTTTTCTTTGGCATTCAAAGCATTCCACTGACTTTCACTTTGGCATTCAAAGCATTCCACTGACTTTTACTTTGGCATTCAAAGCATTCCACTGACTTTTACTTTGGCATTCAAAGCATTCCACTGGATTTTACTTTGGCATTCAAAGCATTCCACTGACTTTTACTTTGCCATTCAAAGCATTCCACTGACTTTTACTTTGGCATTCGAAGCATTCTACTGACTTTTACTTTGACATCCAAAGCATTCCACTGACTTTTACTTTGGCATTCAAAACATTCCACTGGATTTTACTTTGGCATTCAAAGCATTCCACTGACTTTTACTTTGGCATTCAAAGCATTCCAGTGACCTTTATTTTGGCATTCAAAGCATTCCACTGGATTTTGCTTTGGCATTCAAAGCATTCCACTGACTTTTATTTTGGCATTCAAAGCATTCCAGTTATTTACTTTGGCATTCAAAGCATTCCACTGGATTTTACTTTGGCATTCAAAGCATCCTACTGACTTTTACTTTCACATTCAAAGCATCCTACTGACTTTTACTTTCACATTCAAAGCATTCCACTGACTTTCACTTTGGCATTCAAAGCATTCCACTGGATTTTACTTTGGCATTCAAAGCATTCCACTGACTTTCACTTTGGCATTCAAAGCATTCCACTGGATTTTACTTTGGCATTCAAAGTGTTCCACTGACTTTTACTTTGGCATTCAAAGCATTCCACTGACTTTTACTTTGGCATTCAAAGCATTCCACTGACTTTTACTTTGACATTCAAAGCATTCCACTGGATTTTACTTTGGCATTCAAAGTGTTCCACTGACTTTTACTTTGGCATTCAAAGCATTCCACTGACTTTAATTTTGGCATTCAAAGCATTCCACTGACTTTTACTTTGGCATTCAAAGCATTCCACTGGATTTTACTTTGGCATTCAAAGCATCCTACTGACTTTTACTTTCACATTCAAAGTATCCTACTGACTTTTACTTTCACATTCAAAGCATTCCACTGACTTTTACTTTGGCATTCAAAGTGTTTCACTGACTTTTACTTTGGCATTCAAAGCATTCCACTGGATTTTACTTTGGCATTCAAAGCATCCTACTGACTTTTACTTTCACATTCAAAGTATCCTACTGACTTTTACTTTCACATTCAAAGCATTCCACTGACTTTTACTTTGGCATTCAAAGTGTTTCACTGACTTTTACTTTGGCATTCAAAGCATTCCACTGGATTTTGCTTTGGTATTCAAAAGTGTTCCACTGACTTTTACTTTGGCATTCAAAGTGTTCCACTGACTTTTACTTTGGCATTCAAAGTGTTTCACTGACTTTTACTTTGGCATTCAAAGCATTCCACTGGATTTTGCTTTGGTATTCAAAGTGTTCCACTGACTTTTATTTTGGCATTCAAAGCATTCCAGTTATTTACTTTGGCATTCAAAGCATTCCACTGGATTTTACTTTGGCATTCAAAGCATCCTACTGACTTTTACTTTCACATTCAAAGCATCCTACTGACTTTTACTTTCACATTCAAAGCATTCCACTGACTTTCACTTTGGCATTCAAAGCATTCCACTGGATTTTACTTTGGCATTCAAAGCATTCCACTGACTTTCACTTTGGCATTCAAAGCATTCCACTGGATTTTACTTTGGCATTCAAAGTGTTCCACTGACTTTTACTTTGGCATTCAAAGCATTCCACTGACTTTTACTTTGGCATTCAAAGCATTTCACTGACTTTTACTTTGACATTCAAAGCATTCCACTGGATTTTACTTTGGCATTCAAAGTGCCCCACTGACTTTTACTTTGGCATTCAAAGCATTCCACTGACTTTTACTTTGGCATTCAAAGCATTCCACTGACTTTTACTTTGACATCCAAAGCATTCCACTGGATTTTACTTTGGCATTCAAAGTGTTCCACTGACTTCTTCTTTGGCATTCAAAGCATTACACTGGATTTTACTTTGGCATTCAAAGCATTCCACTGACTTTTACTTTGGCATTCAAAGCATTCCACTGACTTTTACTTTGGCATTCAAAGCATTCCACTGACTTTTACTTTGGCATTCAAAACATTCCACTGGATTTTACTTTGGCATTCAAAGCATTCCACTGACTTTTACTTTGGCATTCAAAGAATTCCACTGGATTTTGCTTTGGTATTCAAAGTGTTCCACTGGATTTTGCTTTGGTATTCAAAGTGTTCCACTGACTTTTACTTTGGCATTCAAAGTGTTTCACTGACTTTTACTTTGGCATTCAAAGCATTCCACTGGATTTTGCTTTGGTATTCAAAGCATGCTACTGACTTTTACTTTGACATTCAAAGCATTCCACTGACTTTTACTTTGGCATTCAAAGCATTCCACTGGATTTTACTTTCACATTAATGTGTTTCACTGACTTTTACTTTGGCATTCAAAGCATTCCACTGACTTTTACTTTGGCATTCAAAGCATTCCACTGACTTTTACTTTGGCATTCAAAGCATTCCACTGGATTTTGCTTTGGCATTCAAAGTGTTCCACTGACTTTTACTTTGGCATTCAAAGTGTTCCACTGACTTTTACTTTGGCATTCAAAGTGTTCCACTGACTTTTACTTTGGCATTCAAAGTGTTTCACTGACTTTTACTTTGGCATTCAAAGCATTCCACTGGATTTTGCTTTGGTATTCAAAGTGTTCCACTGACTTTTATTTTGGCATTCAAAGCATTCCAGTTATTTACTTTGGCATTCATATCATTCCACTGGATTTTACTTTGGCATTCAAAGCATTCCACTGGATTTTACTTTGGCATTCAAAGCATCCTACTGACTTTTACTTTCACATTCAAAGTATCCTACTGACTTTTACTTTCACATTCAAAGCATTCCACTGACTTTTACTTTGGCATTCAAAGTGTTTCACTGACTTTTACTTTGGCATTCAAAGCATTCCACTGGATTTTGCTTTGGTATTCAAAGTGTTCCACTGACTTTTACTTTGGCATTCAAAGTGTTCCACTGACTTTTACTTTGGCATTCAAAGTGTTTCACTGACTTTTACTTTGGCATTCAAAGCATTCCACTGGATTTTGCTTTGGTATTCAAAGTGTTCCACTGACTTTTATTTTGGCATTCAAAGCATTCCAGTTATTTACTTTGGCATTCAAAGCATTCCACTGGATTTTACTTTGGCATTCAAAGCATCCTACTGACTTTTACTTTCACATTCAAAGCATCCTACTGACTTTTACTTTCACATTCAAAGCATTCCACTGACTTTCACTTTGGCATTCAAAGCATTCCACTGGATTTTACTTTGGCATTCAAAGCATTCCACTGACTTTCACTTTGGCATTCAAAGCATTCCACTGGATTTTACTTTGGCATTCAAAGTGTTCCACTGACTTTTACTTTGGCATTCAAAGCATTCCACTGACTTTTACTTTGGCATTCAAAGCATTCCACTGACTTTTACTTTGACATCCAAAGCATTCCACTGGATTTTACTTTGGCATTCAAAGTGTTCCACTGACTTCTTCTTTGGCATTCAAAGCATTACACTGGGATTTTACTTTTGCATTCAAAGTGTTCCACTGGATTTTACTTTGGCATTCAGAGTGTTCCACTGGATTTTTCTTTGGCATTCAAAGCATTCCACTGACTTTCACTTTGGCATTCAAAGCATTCCACTGACTTTTACTTTGGCATTCAAAGCATTCCACTGACTTTTACTTTGGCATTCAAAGCATTCCACTGGATTTTACTTTGGCATTCAAAGCATTCCACTGACTTTTACTTTGCCATTCAAAGCATTCCACTGACTTTTACTTTGGCATTCGAAGCATTCTACTGACTTTTACTTTGACATCCAAAGCATTCCACTGACTTTTACTTTGGCATTCAAAACATTCCACTGGATTTTACTTTGGCATTCAAAGCATTCCACTGACTTTTACTTTGGCATTCAAAGCATTCCAGTGACCTTTATTTTGGCATTCAAAGCATTCCACTGGATTTTGCTTTGGCATTCAAAGCATTCCACTGACTTTTATTTTGGCATTCAAAGCATTCCAGTTATTTACTTTGGCATTCAAAGCATTCCACTGGATTTTACTTTGGCATTCAAAGCATCCTACTGACTTTTACTTTCACATTCAAAGCATCCTACTGACTTTTACTTTCACATTCAAAGCATTCCACTGACTTTCACTTTGGCATTCAAAGCATTCCACTGGATTTTACTTTGGCATTCAAAGCATTCCACTGACTTTCACTTTGGCATTCAAAGCATTCCACTGGATTTTACTTTGGCATTCAAAGTGTTCCACTGACTTTTACTTTGGCATTCAAAGCATTCCACTGACTTTTACTTTGGCATTCAAAGCATTCCACTGACTTTTACTTTGACATTCAAAGCATTCCACTGGATTTTACTTTGGCATTCAAAGTGTTCCACTGACTTTTACTTTGGCATTCAAAGCATTCCACTGACTTTAATTTTGGCATTCAAAGCATTCCACTGACTTTTACTTTGGCATTCAAAGCATTCCACTGGATTTTGCTTTGGCATTCAAAGTGTTCCACTGACTTTTACTTTGGCTTTCAAAGTGTTCCACTGACTTTTACTTTGGCATTCAAAGTTTTTCACTGACTTTTACTTTGGCATTCAAAGCATTCCACTGGATTTTGCTTTGGTATTCAAAGTGTTCCACTGACTTTTATTTTGGCATTCAAAGCATTCCAGTTATTTACTTTGGCATTCAAAGCATTCCACTGGATTTTACTTTGGCATTCAAAGCATTCCACTGGATTTTACTTTGGCATTCAAAGCATCCTACTGACTTTTACTTTCACATTCAAAGCATCCTACTGACTTTTACTTTCACATTCAAAGCATTCCACTGACTTTTACTTTGGCATTCAAAGTGTTTCACTGACTTTTACTTTGGCATTCAAAGCATTCCACTGGATTTTGCTTTGGTATTCAAAGTGTTCCACTGACTTTTACTTTGGCATTCAAAGTGTTCCACTGACTTTTACTTTGGCATTCAAAGTGTTTCACTGACTTTTACTTTGGCATTCAAAGCATTCCACTGGATTTTGCTTTGGTATTCAAAGTGTTCCACTGACTTTTACTTTGGCATTCAAAGCATTCCACTGGATTTTACTTTGGCATTCAAAGCATTCCACTGACTTTTACTTTGGTATTCAAAGCATTCCACTGACTTTTACTTTGGCATTCAAAGCATTCCACTGACTTTTACTTTGGCATTCAAAGCATTCCACTGACTTTTACTTTGGCATTCAAAGCATTCCACTGACTTTTACTTTGGCATTCAAAGCATTCCACTGACTTTTACTTTGGCATTCAAAACATTCCACTGGATTTTACTTTGGCATTCAAAGCATTCCACTAACTTTTATTTTGGCATTCAAAGCATTCCACTGACTTTTACTTTGGCATTCAAAGCATTCCACTGGATTTTGCTTTGGTATTCAAAGTGTTCCACTGACTTTTACTTTGGCATTCAAAGTGTTTCACTGACTTTTACTTTGGCATTCAAAGCATTCCACTGGATTTTGCTTTGGTATTCAAAGCATCCTACTGACTTTTACTTTGGCATTCAAAGCATTCCACTGGATTTTGCTTTGGTATTCAAAGTGTTCCACTGGATTTTGCTTTGGTATTCAAAGTGTTCCACTGACTTTTACTTTGGCATTCAAAGTGTTTCACTGACTTTTACTTTGGCATTCAAAGCATTCCACTGGATTTTGCTTTGGTATTCAAAGCATGCTACTGACTTTTACTTTGACATTCAAAGCATTCCACTGACTTTTACTTTGGCATTCAAAGCATTCCACTGGATTTTACTTTCACATTAATGTGTTCCACTGACTTTTACTTTGGCATTCAAAGTGTTTCACTGACTTTTACTTTGGCATTCAAAGCATTCCACTGACTTTTACTTTGGCATTCAAAGCATTCCACTGACTTTTACTTTGGCATTCAAAACATTCCACTGGATTTTACTTTGGCATTCAAAGCATTCCACTAACTTTTATTTTGGCATTCAAAGCATTCCACTGACTTTTACTTTGGCATTCAAAGCATTCCACTGGATTTTGCTTTGGCATTCAAAGCATTCCACTGACTTTTACTTTGGCATTCAAAGCATTCCACTGACTTTTACTTTGGCATTCAAAACATTCCACTGGATTTTACTTTGGCATTCAAAGCATTCCACTGACTTTTACTTTGGCATTCAAAGAATTCCACTGGATTTTGCTTTGGTATTCAAAGTGTTCCACTGGATTTTGCTTTGGTATTCAAAGTGTTCCACTGACTTTTACTTTGGCATTCAAAGTGTTTCACTGACTTTTACTTTGGCATTCAAAGCATTCCACTGGATTTTGCTTTGGTATTCAAAGCATGCTACTGACTTTTACTTTGACATTCAAAGCATTCCACTGACTTTTACTTTGGCATTCAAAGCATTCCACTGGATTTTACTTTCACATTAATGTGTTTCACTGACTTTTACTTTGGCATTCAAAGCATTCCACTGACTTTTACTTTGGCATTCAAAGCATTCCACTGACTTTTACTTTGGCATTCAAAGCATTCCACTGGATTTTGCTTTGGCATTCAAAGTGTTCCACTGACTTTTACTTTGGCATTCAAAGTGTTCCACTGACTTTTACTTTGGCATTCAAAGTGTTCCACTGACTTTTACTTTGGCATTCAAAGTGTTTCACTGACTTTTACTTTGGCATTCAAAGCATTCCACTGGATTTTGCTTTGGTATTCAAAGTGTTCCACTGACTTTTATTTTGGCATTCAAAGCATTCCAGTTATTTACTTTGGCATTCATATCATTCCACTGGATTTTACTTTGGCATTCAAAGCATTCCACTGGATTTTACTTTGGCATTCAAAGCATCCTACTGACTTTTACTTTCACATTCAAAGTATCCTACTGACTTTTACTTTCACATTCAAAGCATTCCACTGACTTTTACTTTGGCATTCAAAGTGTTTCACTGACTTTTACTTTGGCATTCAAAGCATTCCACTGGATTTTGCTTTGGTATTCAAAGTGTTCCACTGACTTTTACTTTGGCATTCAAAGTGTTCCACTGACTTTTACTTTGGCATTCAAAGTGTTTCACTGACTTTTACTTTGGCATTCAAAGCATTCCACTGGATTTTGCTTTGGTATTCAAAGTGTTCCACTGACTTTTATTTTGGCATTCAAAGCATTCCAGTTATTTACTTTGGCATTCAAAGCATTCCACTGGATTTTACTTTGGCATTCAAAGCATCCTACTGACTTTTACTTTCACATTCAAAGCATCCTACTGACTTTTACTTTCACATTCAAAGCATTCCACTGACTTTCACTTTGGCATTCAAAGCATTCCACTGGATTTTACTTTGGCATTCAAAGCATTCCACTGACTTTCACTTTGGCATTCAAAGCATTCCACTGGATTTTACTTTGGCATTCAAAGTGTTCCACTGACTTTTACTTTGGCATTCAAAGCATTCCACTGACTTTTACTTTGGCATTCAAAGCATTCCACTGACTTTTACTTTGACATCCAAAGCATTCCACTGGATTTTACTTTGGCATTCAAAGTGTTCCACTGACTTCTTCTTTGGCATTCAAAGCATTACACTGGATTTTACTTTTGCATTCAAAGTGTTCCACTGGATTTTACTTTGGCATTCAAAGTGTTCCACTGGATTTTACTTTGGCATTCAAAGCATTCCACTGACTTTCACTTTGGCATTCAAAGCATTCCACTGACTTTTACTTTGGCATTCAAAGCATTCCACTGACTTTTACTTTGGCATTCAAAGCATTCCACTGGATTTTACTTTGGCATTCAAAGCATTCCACTGACTTTTACTTTGCCATTCAAAGCATTCCACTGACTTTTACTTTGGCATTCGAAGCATTCTACTGACTTTTACTTTGACATCCAAAGCATTCCACTGACTTTTACTTTGGCATTCAAAACATTCCACTGGATTTTACTTTGGCATTCAAAGCATTCCACTGACTTTTACTTTGGCATTCAAAGCATTCCAGTGACCTTTATTTTGGCATTCAAAGCATTCCACTGGATTTTGCTTTGGCATTCAAAGCATTCCACTGACTTTTATTTTGGCATTCAAAGCATTCCAGTTATTTACTTTGGCATTCAAAGCATTCCACTGGATTTTACTTTGGCATTCAAAGCATCCTACTGACTTTTACTTTCACATTCAAAGCATCCTACTGACTTTTACTTTCACATTCAAAGCATTCCACTGACTTTCACTTTGGCATTCAAAGCATTCCACTGGATTTTACTTTGGCATTCAAAGCATTCCACTGACTTTCACTTTGGCATTCAAAGCATTCCACTGGATTTTACTTTGGCATTCAAAGTGTTCCACTGACTTTTACTTTGGCATTCAAAGCATTCCACTGACTTTTACTTTGGCATTCAAAGCATTCCACTGACTTTTACTTTGACATTCAAAGCATTCCACTGGATTTTACTTTGGCATTCAAAGTGTTCCACTGACTTTTACTTTGGCATTCAAAGCATTCCACTGACTTTTATTTTGGCATTCAAAGCATTCCACTGACTTTTACTTTGGCATTCAAAGCATTCCACTGGATTTTGCTTTGGCATTCAAAGTGTTCCACTGACTTTTACTTTGGCTTTCAAAGTGTTCCACTGACTTTTACTTTGGCATTCAAAGTTTTTCACTGACTTTTACTTTGGCATTCAAAGCATTCCACTGGATTTTGCTTTGGTATTCAAAGTGTTCCACTGACTTTTATTTTGGCATTCAAAGCATTCCAGTTATTTACTTTGGCATTCAAAGCATTCCACTGGATTTTACTTTGGCATTCAAAGCATTCCACTGGATTTTACTTTGGCATTCAAAGCATCCTACTGACTTTTACTTTGGCATTCAAAGTTTTTCACTGACTTTTACTTTGGCATTCAAAGCATTCCACTGGATTTTGCTTTGGTATTCAAAGTGTTCCACTGACTTTTATTTTGGCATTCAAAGCATTCCAGTTATTTACTTTGGCATTCAAAGCATTCCACTGGATTTTACTTTGGCATTCAAAGCATTCCACTGGATTTTACTTTGGCATTCAAAGCATCCTACTGACTTTTACTTTCACATTCAAAGCATCCTACTGACTTTTACTTTCACATTCAAAGCATTCCACTGACTTTTACTTTGGCATTCAAAGTGTTTCACTGACTTTTACTTTGGCATTCAAAGCATTCCACTGGATTTTGCTTTGGTATTCAAAGTGTTCCACTGACTTTTACTTTGGCATTCAAAGTGTTCCACTGACTTTTACTTTGGCATTCAAAGTGTTTCACTGACTTTTACTTTGGCATTCAAAGCATTCCACTGGATTTTGCTTTGGTATTCAAAGTGTTCCACTGACTTTTACTTTGGCATTCAAAGCATTCCACTGGATTTTACTTTGGCATTCAAAGCATTCCACTGACTTTTACTTTGGTATTCAAAGCATTCCACTGACTTTTACTTTGGCATTCAAAGCATTCCACTGACTTTTACTTTGGCATTCAAAGCATTCCACTGACTTTTACTTTGGCATTCAAAGCATTCCACTGACTTTTACTTTGGCATTCAAAGCATTCCACTGACTTTTACTTTGGCATTCAAAACATTCCACTGGATTTTACTTTGGCATTCAAAGCATTCCACTAACTTTTATTTTGGCATTCAAAGCATTCCACTGACTTTTACTTTGGCATTCAAAGTGTTCCACTGACTTTTACTTTGGCATTCAAAGTGTTTCACTGACTTTTACTTTGGCATTCAAAGCATTCCACTGGATTTTGCTTTGGTATTCAAAGCATCCTACTGACTTTTACTTTGGCATTCAAAGCATTCCACTGACTTTTACTTTGGCATTCAAAGCATTCCACTGACTTTTACTTTGGCATTCAAAGCATTCCACTGGATTTTGCTTTGGCATTCAAAGTGTTCCACTGACTTTTACTTTGGCATTCAAAGTGTTCCACTGACTTTTACTTTGGCATTCAAAGTGTTTCACTGACTTTTACTTTGGCATTCAAAGCATTCCACTGGATTTTGCTTTGGTATTCAAAGTGTTCCACTGACTTTTATTTTGGCATTCAAAGCATTCCACTGGATTTTACTTTGGCATTCAAAGCATCCTACTGACTTTTACTTTCACATTCAAAGCATCCTACTGACTTTTACTTTCACATTCAAAGCATTCCACTGACTTTTACTTTGGCATTCAAAGTGTTTCACTGACTTTTACTTTGGCATTCAAAGCATTCCACTGGATTTTGCTTTGGTATTCAAAGTGTTCCACTGACTTTTACTTTGGCATTTAAAGTGTTCCACTGACTTTTACTTTGGCATTCAAAGTGTTCCACTGGCTTTTACTTTCACATTAATGTGTTTCACTGACTTTAACTGGCATTCAAAGCATTCCACTGACTTTTACTTTGGCATTCAAAGCATTCCACTGACTTTCACTTTGGCATTCAAAGCATTCCACTGACTTTTACTTTGGCATTCAAAGCATTCCACTGGATTTTACTTTGGCATTCAAAGCATTCCACTGACTTTTACTTTGGTATTCAAAGCATTCCACTGACTTTTACTTTGGCATTCAAAGCATTCCACTGACTTTTACTTTGGCATTCAAAGCATTCCACTGACTTTTACTTTGGCATTCAAAGCATTCCACTGACTTTTACTTTGGTATTCAAAACATTCCACTGGATTTTACTTTGGCATTCAAAGCATTCCACAAACTTTTACTTTGGCATTCAAAGCATTCCACTGACTTTTACTTTGGCATTCAAAGCATTCCACTGGATTTTGCTTTGGTATTCAAAGTGTTCCACTGACTTTTACTTTGGCATTCAAAGCATTCCACTGGATTTTGCTTTGGTATTCAAAGCATCCTACTGACTTTTACTTTGGCATTCAAAGCATTCTACTGACTTTTACTTTGGCATTCAAAGTGTTTCACTGACTTTTACTTTGGCATTCAAACCATTCCACTGGATTTTGCTTTGGTATTCAAAGTGTTCCACTGACTTTTATTTTGTCATTCAAAGCATACCAGTTATTTACTTTGGCATTCAAAGCATTCCACTGGATTTTACTTTGGCATTCAAAGCATTCCACTGGATTTTACTTTGGCATTCAAAGCATCCTACTGACTTTAACTTTCACATTCAAAGCATCCTACTGACTTTTACTTTCACATTCAAAGCATTCCACTGACTTTTTCTTTGGCATTCAAAGTGTTTTACTGACTTTTACTTTGGCATTCAAAGCATTCCACTGGATTTTGCTTTGGTATTCAAAGTATTCCACTGACTTTTACTTTGACATTCAAAGTATTCCACTGACTTTTACTTTGGCATTCAAAGTGTTTCACTGACTTTTACTTTGGCATTCAAAGCATTCCACTGGATTTTGCTTTGGTATTCAAAGTGTTCCACTGACTATTATTTTGGCATTCAAAGCATTCCAGTTATTTACTTTGGCATTCAAATCATTCCACTGGATTTTACTTTGGCATTCAAAGCATCCTACTGACTTTTACTTTCACATTCAAAGCATCCTACTGACTTTTACTTTCACATTCAAAGCATTCCACTGACTTTCACTTTCGCATTCAAAGCATTCCACTGGATTTTACTTTGGCATTCAAAGTGTTCCACTGACTTTTACTTTGGCATTCAAAGCATTCCACTGACTTTTACTTTGGCATTCAAAGCATTCCACTGACTTTTACTTTGACATTCAAAGCATTCCACTGGATTTTACTTTGGCATTCAAAGTGTTTCACTGACTTTTACTTTGGCATTCAAAGCATTCCACTGACTTTTACTTTGGCAGTCAAAGCATTCCACTGACTTTTACTTTGACATCCAAAGCATTCCACTGGATTTTACTTTGGCATTCAAAGTGTTCCACTGACTTCTTCTTTGGCATTCAAAGCATTACACTGGATTTTACTTTTGCATTCAAAGTGTTCCACTGGATTTTACTTTGGCATTCAAAGTGTTCCACTGGATTTTTCTTTGGCATTCAAAGTATTCCACTGACTTTTACTTTCACATTCAATGTGTTTCACTGACTTTTACTTTGGCATTCAAATCATTCCACTGACTTTCACTTTGGCATTCAAAGCATTCCACTGACTTTTACTTTGGCATTCAAAGCATTCCACTGGATTTTACTTTGGCATTCAAAGCATTCCACTGACTTTTACTTTGGCATTCAAAGCATTCCACTGACTTTTACTTTGGCATTCAAAGCATTCCACTGACTTTTACTTTGGCATTCAAAGCATTCCACTGACTTTTACTTTGGCATTCAAAGCATTCCACTGACTTTTACTTTGGCATTCAAAACATTCCACTGGATTTTACTTTGGCATTCAAAGCATTCCACTGACTTTTACTTTGGCATTCAAAGCATTCCACTGACTTTTACTTTGGCATTCAAAGCATTCCACTGGATTTTGCTTTGGTATTCAAAGTGTTCCACTGACTTTTACTTTGGCATTCAAAGTGTTCCACTGACTTTTACTTTGGCATTCAAAGCATTCCACTGACTTTTACTTTGGCATTCAAAGCATTCCACTGACTTTTACTTTGGCATTCAAAGCATTCCACTGACTTTTACTTTGGCATTCAAAGCATTCCACTGGATTTTGCTTTGGCATTCAAAGTGTTCCACTGACTTTTACTTTGGCATTCAAAGTGTTCCACTGACTTTTACTTTGGCATTCAAAGTGTTTCACTGACTTTTACTTTGGCATTCAAAGCATTCCACTGGATTTTGCTTTGGTATTCAAAGTGTTCCACTGACTTTTATTTTGGCATTCAAAGCATTCCACTGGATTTTACTTTGGCATTCAAAGCATCCTACTGACTTTTACTTTCACATTCAAAGCATCCTACTGACTTTTACTTTCACATTCAAAGCATTCCACTGACTTTTACTTTGGCATTCAAAGTGTTTCACTGACTTTTACTTTGGCATTCAAAGCATTCCACTGGATTTTGCTTTGGTATTCAAAGTGTTCCACTGACTTTTACTTTGGCATTTAAAGTGTTCCACTGACTTTTACTTTGGCATTCAAAGTGTTCCACTGGCTTTTACTTTCACATTAATGTGTTTCACTGACTTTAACTGGCATTCAAAGCATTCCACTGACTTTTACTTTGGCATTCAAAGCATTCCACTGACTTTCACTTTGGCATTCAAAGCATTCCACTGACTTTTACTTTGGCATTCAAAGCATTCCACTGGATTTTACTTTGGCATTCAAAGCATTCCACTGACTTTTACTTTGGTATTCAAAGCATTCCACTGACTTTTACTTTGGCATTCAAAGCATTCCACTGACTTTTACTTTGGCATTCAAAGCATTCCACTGACTTTTACTTTGGCATTCAAAGCATTCCACTGACTTTTACTTTGGTATTCAAAACATTCCACTGGATTTTACTTTGGCATTCAAAGCATTCCACAAACTTTTACTTTGGCATTCAAAGCATTCCACTGACTTTTACTTTGGCATTCAAAGCATTCCACTGGATTTTGCTTTGGTATTCAAAGTGTTCCACTGCCTTTTACTTTGGCATTCAAAGCATTCCACTGGATTTTGCTTTGGTATTCAAAGCATCCTACTGACTTTTACTTTGGCATTCAAAGCATTCTACTGACTTTTACTTTGGCATTCAAAGTGTTTCACTGACTTTTACTTTGGCATTCAAACCATTCCACTGGATTTTGCTTTGGTATTCAAAGTGTTCCACTGACTTTTATTTTGTCATTCAAAGCATACCAGTTATTTACTTTGGCATTCAAAGCATTCCACTGGATTTTACTTTGGCATTCAAAGCATTCCACTGGATTTTACTTTGGCATTCAAAGCATCCTACTGACTTTAACTTTCACATTCAAAGCATCCTACTGACTTTTACTTTCACATTCAAAGCATTCCACTGACTTTTTCTTTGGCATTCAAAGTGTTTTACTGACTTTTACTTTGGCATTCAAAGCATTCCACTGGATTTTGCTTTGGTATTCAAAGTATTCCACTGACTTTTACTTTGACATTCAAAGTATTCCACTGACTTTTACTTTGGCATTCAAAGTGTTTCACTGACTTTTACTTTGGCATTCAAAGCATTCCACTGGATTTTGCTTTGGTATTCAAAGTGTTCCACTGACTATTATTTTGGCATTCAAAGCATTCCAGTTATTTACTTTGGCATTCAAATCATTCCACTGGATTTTACTTTGGCATTCAAAGCATCCTACTGACTTTTACTTTCACATTCAAAGCATCCTACTGACTTTTACTTTCACATTCAAAGCATTCCACTGACTTTCACTTTCGCATTCAAAGCATTCCACTGGATTTTACTTTGGCATTCAAAGTGTTCCACTGACTTTTACTTTGGCATTCAAAGCATTCCACTGACTTTTACTTTGGCATTCAAAGCATTCCACTGACTTTTACTTTGACATTCAAAGCATTCCACTGGATTTTACTTTGGCATTCAAAGTGTTTCACTGACTTTTACTTTGGCATTCAAAGCATTCCACTGACTTTTACTTTGGCAGTCAAAGCATTCCACTGACTTTTACTTTGACATCCAAAGCATTCCACTGGATTTTACTTTGGCATTCAAAGTGTTCCACTGACTTCTTCTTTGGCATTCAAAGCATTACACTGGATTTTACTTTTGCATTCAAAGTGTTCCACTGGATTTTACTTTGGCATTCAAAGTGTTCCACTGGATTTTTCTTTGGCATTCAAAGTATTCCACTGACTTTTACTTTCACATTCAATGTGTTTCACTGACTTTTACTTTGGCATTCAAATCATTCCACTGACTTTCACTTTGGCATTCAAAGCATTCCACTGACTTTTACTTTGGCATTCAAAGCATTCCACTGGATTTTACTTTGGCATTCAAAGCATTCCACTGACTTTTACTTTGGCATTCAAAGCATTCCACTGACTTTTACTTTGGCATTCAAAGCATTCCACTGACTTTTACTTTGGCATTCAAAGCATTCCACTGACTTTTACTTTGGCATTCAAAGCATTCCACTGACTTTTACTTTGGCATTCAAAACATTCCACTGGATTTTACTTTGGCATTCAAAGCATTCCACTGACTTTTACTTTGGCATTCAAAGCATTCCACTGACTTTTACTTTGGCATTCAAAGCATTCCACTGGATTTTGCTTTGGTATTCAAAGTGTTCCACTGACTTTTACTTTGGCATTCAAAGTGTTCCACTGACTTTTACTTTGGCATTCAAAGCATTCCACTGACTTTTACTTTGGCATTCAAAGCATTCCACTGACTTTTACTTTGGCATTCAAAGCATTCCACTGACTTTTACTTTGGCATTCAAAGCATTCCACTGGATTTTGCTTTGGCATTCAAAGTGTTCCACTGACTTTTACTTTGGCATTCAAAGTGTTCCACTGACTTTTACTTTGGCATTCAAAGTGTTTCACTGACTTTTACTTTGGCATTCAAAGCATTCCACTGGATTTTGCTTTGGTATTCAAAGTGTTCCACTGACTTTTATTTTGGCATTCAAAGCATTCCACTGGATTTTACTTTGGCATTCAAAGCATCCTACTGACTTTTACTTTCACATTCAAAGCATCCTACTGACTTTTACTTTCACATTCAAAGCATTCCACTGACTTTTACTTTGGCATTCAAAGTGTTTCACTGACTTTTACTTTGGCATTCAAAGCATTCCACTGGATTTTGCTTTGGTATTCAAAGTGTTCCACTGACTTTTACTTTGGCATTTAAAGTGTTCCACTGACTTTTACTTTGGCATTCAAAGTGTTCCACTGGCTTTTACTTTCACATTAATGTGTTTCACTGACTTTAACTGGCATTCAAAGCATTCCACTGACTTTTACTTTGGCATTCAAAGCATTCCACTGACTTTCACTTTGGCATTCAAAGCATTCCACTGACTTTTACTTTGGCATTCAAAGCATTCCACTGGATTTTACTTTGGCATTCAAAGCATTCCACTGACTTTTACTTTGGTATTCAAAGCATTCCACTGACTTTTACTTTGGCATTCAAAGCATTCCACTGACTTTTACTTTGGCATTCAAAGCATTCCACTGACTTTTACTTTGGCATTCAAAGCATTCCACTGACTTTTACTTTGGTATTCAAAACATTCCACTGGATTTTACTTTGGCATTCAAAGCATTCCACAAACTTTTACTTTGGCATTCAAAGCATTCCACTGACTTTTACTTTGGCATTCAAAGCATTCCACTGGATTTTGCTTTGGTATTCAAAGTGTTCCACTGACTTTTACTTTGGCATTCAAAGCATTCCACTGGATTTTGCTTTGGTATTCAAAGCATCCTACTGACTTTTACTTTGGCATTCAAAGCATTCTACTGACTTTTACTTTGGCATTCAAAGTGTTTCACTGACTTTTACTTTGGCATTCAAACCATTCCACTGGATTTTGCTTTGGTATTCAAAGTGTTCCACTGACTTTTATTTTGTCATTCAAAGCATACCAGTTATTTACTTTGGCATTCAAAGCATTCCACTGGATTTTACTTTGGCATTCAAAGCATTCCACTGGATTTTACTTTGGCATTCAAAGCATCCTACTGACTTTAACTTTCACATTCAAAGCATCCTACTGACTTTTACTTTCACATTCAAAGCATTCCACTGACTTTTTCTTTGGCATTCAAAGTGTTTTACTGACTTTTACTTTGGCATTCAAAGCATTCCACTGGATTTTGCTTTGGTATTCAAAGTATTCCACTGACTTTTACTTTGACATTCAAAGTATTCCACTGACTTTTACTTTGGCATTCAAAGTGTTTCACTGACTTTTACTTTGGCATTCAAAGCATTCCACTGGATTTTGCTTTGGTATTCAAAGTGTTCCACTGACTATTATTTTGGCATTCAAAGCATTCCAGTTATTTACTTTGGCATTCAAATCATTCCACTGGATTTTACTTTGGCATTCAAAGCATCCTACTGACTTTTACTTTCACATTCAAAGCATCCTACTGACTTTTACTTTCACATTCAAAGCATTCCACTGACTTTCACTTTCGCATTCAAAGCATTCCACTGGATTTTACTTTGGCATTCAAAGTGTTCCACTGACTTTTACTTTGGCATTCAAAGCATTCCACTGACTTTTACTTTGGCATTCAAAGCATTCCACTGACTTTTACTTTGACATTCAAAGCATTCCACTGGATTTTACTTTGGCATTCAAAGTGTTTCACTGACTTTTACTTTGGCATTCAAAGCATTCCACTGACTTTTACTTTGGCAGTCAAAGCATTCCACTGACTTTTACTTTGACATCCAAAGCATTCCACTGGATTTTACTTTGGCATTCAAAGTGTTCCACTGACTTCTTCTTTGGCATTCAAAGCATTACACTGGATTTTACTTTTGCATTCAAAGTGTTCCACTGGATTTTACTTTGGCATTCAAAGTGTTCCACTGGATTTTTCTTTGGCATTCAAAGTATTCCACTGACTTTTACTTTCACATTCAATGTGTTTCACTGACTTTTACTTTGGCATTCAAATCATTCCACTGACTTTCACTTTGGCATTCAAAGCATTCCACTGACTTTTACTTTGGCATTCAAAGCATTCCACTGGATTTTACTTTGGCATTCAAAGCATTCCACTGACTTTTACTTTGGCATTCAAAGCATTCCACTGACTTTTACTTTGGCATTCAAAGCATTCCACTGACTTTTACTTTGGCATTCAAAGCATTCCACTGACTTTTACTTTGGCATTCAAAGCATTCCACTGACTTTTACTTTGGCATTCAAAACATTCCACTGGATTTTACTTTGGCATTCAAAGCATTCCACTGACTTTTACTTTGGCATTCAAAGCATTCCACTGACTTTTACTTTGGCATTCAAAGCATTCCACTGGATTTTGCTTTGGTATTCAAAGTGTTCCACTGACTTTTACTTTGGCATTCAAAGCATTCCACTGACTTTTACTTTGGCATTCAAAGCATTCCACTGACTTTTACTTTGACATCCAAAGCATTCCACTGGATTTTACTTTGGCATTCAAAGTGTTCCACTGACTTCTTCTTTGGCATTCAAAGCATTACACTGGATTTTACTTTTGCATTCAAAGTGTTCCACTGGATTTTACTTTGGCATTCAAAGTGTTCCACTGGATTTTACTTTGGCATTCAAAGCATTCCACTGACTTTCACTTTGGCATTCAAAGCATTCCACTGACTTTTACTTTGGCATTCAAAGCATTCCACTGACTTTTACTTTGGCATTCAAAGCATTCCACTGGATTTTACTTTGGCATTCAAAGCATTCCACTGACTTTTACTTTGCCATTCAAAGCATTCCACTGACTTTTACTTTGGCATTCGAAGCATTCTACTGACTTTTACTTTGACATCCAAAGCATTCCACTGACTTTTACTTTGGCATTCAAAACATTCCACTGGATTTTACTTTGGCATTCAAAGCATTCCACTGACTTTTACTTTGGCATTCAAAGCATTCCAGTGACCTTTATTTTGGCATTCAAAGCATTCCACTGGATTTTGCTTTGGCATTCAAAGCATTCCACTGACTTTTATTTTGGCATTCAAAGCATTCCAGTTATTTACTTTGGCATTCAAAGCATTCCACTGGATTTTACTTTGGCATTCAAAGCATCCTACTGACTTTTACTTTCACATTCAAAGCATCCTACTGACTTTTACTTTCACATTCAAAGCATTCCACTGACTTTCACTTTGGCATTCAAAGCATTCCACTGGATTTTACTTTGGCATTCAAAGCATTCCACTGACTTTCACTTTGGCATTCAAAGCATTCCACTGGATTTTACTTTGGCATTCAAAGTGTTCCACTGACTTTTACTTTGGCATTCAAAGCATTCCACTGACTTTTACTTTGGCATTCAAAGCATTCCACTGACTTTTACTTTGACATTCAAAGCATTCCACTGGATTTTACTTTGGCATTCAAAGTGTTCCACTGACTTTTACTTTGGCATTCAAAGCATTCCACTGACTTTTATTTTGGCATTCAAAGCATTCCACTGACTTTTACTTTGGCATTCAAAGCATTCCACTGGATTTTGCTTTGGCATTCAAAGTGTTCCACTGACTTTTACTTTGGCTTTCAAAGTGTTCCACTGACTTTTACTTTGGCATTCAAAGTTTTTCACTGACTTTTACTTTGGCATTCAAAGCATTCCACTGGATTTTGCTTTGGTATTCAAAGTGTTCCACTGACTTTTATTTTGGCATTCAAAGCATTCCAGTTATTTACTTTGGCATTCAAAGCATTCCACTGGATTTTACTTTGGCATTCAAAGCATTCCACTGGATTTTACTTTGGCATTCAAAGCATCCTACTGACTTTTACTTTCACATTCAAAGCATCCTACTGACTTTTACTTTCACATTCAAAGCATTCCACTGACTTTTAGTTTGGCATTCAAAGTGTTTCACTGACTTTTACTTTGGCATTCAAAGCATTCCACTGGATTTTGCTTTGGTATTCAAAGTGTTCCACTGACTTTTACTTTGGCATTCAAAGTGTTCCACTGACTTTTACTTTGGCATTCAAAGTGTTTCACTGACTTTTACTTTGGCATTCAAAGCATTCCACTGGATTTTGCTTTGGTATTCAAAGTGTTCCACTGACTTTTACTTTGGCATTCAAAGCATTCCACTGGATTTTACTTTGGCATTCAAAGCATTCCACTGACTTTTACTTTGGTATTCAAAGCATTCCACTGACTTTTACTTTGGCATTCAAAGCATTCCACTGACTTTTACTTTGGCATTCAAAGCATTCCACTGACTTTTACTTTGGCATTCAAAGCATTCCACTGACTTTTACTTTGGCATTCAAAGCATTCCACTGACTTTTACTTTGGCATTCAAAACATTCCACTGGATTTTACTTTGGCATTCAAAGCATTCCACTAACTTTTATTTTGGCATTCAAAGCATTCCACTGACTTTTACTTTGGCATTCAAAGTGTTCCACTGACTTTTACTTTGGCATTCAAAGTGTTTCACTGACTTTTACTTTGGCATTCAAAGCATTCCACTGGATTTTGCTTTGGTATTCAAAGCATCCTACTGACTTTTACTTTGGCATTCAAAGCATTCCACTGACTTTTACTTTGGCATTCAAAGCATTCCACTGACTTTTACTTTGGCATTCAAAGCATTCCACTGGATTTTGCTTTGGCATTCAAAGTGTTCCACTGACTTTTACTTTGGCATTCAAAGTGTTCCACTGACTTTTACTTTGGCATTCAAAGTGTTTCACTGACTTTTACTTTGGCATTCAAAGCATTCCACTGGATTTTGCTTTGGTATTCAAAGTGTTCCACTGACTTTTATTTTGGCATTCAAAGCATTCCAGTTATTTACTTTGGCATTCAAAGCATTCCACTGGATTTTACTTTGGCATTCAAAGCATTCCACTGGATTTTACTTTGGCATTCAAAGCATCCTACTGACTTTTACTTTCACATTCAAAGCATCCTACTGACTTTTACTTTCACATTCAAAGCATTCCACTGACTTTTACTTTGGCATTCAAAGTGTTTCACTGACTTTTACTTTGGCATTCAAAGCATTCCACTGGATTTTGCTTTGGTATTCAAAGTGTTCCACTGACTTTTACTTTGGCATTTAAAGTGTTCCACTGACTTTTACTTTGGCATTCAAAGTGTTCCACTGGCTTTTACTTTCACATTAATGTGTTTCACTGACTTTAACTGGCATTCAAAGCATTCCACTGACTTTTACTTTGGCATTCAAAGCATTCCACTGACTTTCACTTTGGCATTCAAAGCATTCCACTGACTTTTACTTTGGCATTCAAAGCATTCCACTGGATTTTACTTTGGCATTCAAAGCATTCCACTGACTTTTACTTTGGTATTCAAAGCATTCCACTGACTTTTACTTTGGCATTCAAAGCATTCCACTGACTTTTACTTTGGCATTCAAAGCATTCCACTGACTTTTACTTTGGCATTCAAAGCATTCCACTGACTTTTACTTTGGTATTCAAAACATTCCACTGGATTTTACTTTGGCATTCAAAGCATTCCACAAACTTTTACTTTGGCATTCAAAGCATTCCACTGACTTTTACTTTGGCATTCAAAGCATTCCACTGGATTTTGCTTTGGTATTCAAAGTGTTCCACTGACTTTTACTTTGGCATTCAAAGCATTCCACTGGATTTTGCTTTGGTATTCAAAGCATCCTACTGACTTTTACTTTGGCATTCAAAGCATTCTACTGACTTTTACTTTGGCATTCAAAGTGTTTCACTGACTTTTACTTTGGCATTCAAACCATTCCACTGGATTTTGCTTTGGTATTCAAAGTGTTCCACTGACTTTTATTTTGTCATTCAAAGCATACCAGTTATTTACTTTGGCATTCAAAGCATTCCACTGGATTTTACTTTGGCATTCAAAGCATTCCACTGGATTTTACTTTGGCATTCAAAGCATCCTACTGACTTTAACTTTCACATTCAAAGCATCCTACTGACTTTTACTTTCACATTCAAAGCATTCCACTGACTTTTTCTTTGGCATTCAAAGTGTTTTACTGACTTTTACTTTGGCATTCAAAGCATTCCACTGGATTTTGCTTTGGTATTCAAAGTATTCCACTGACTTTTACTTTGACATTCAAAGTATTCCACTGACTTTTACTTTGGCATTCAAAGTGTTTCACTGACTTTTACTTTGGCATTCAAAGCATTCCACTGGATTTTGCTTTGGTATTCAAAGTGTTCCACTGACTATTATTTTGGCATTCAAAGCATTCCAGTTATTTACTTTGGCATTCAAAGCATTCCACTGGATTTTACTTTGGCATTCAAAGCATCCTACTGACTTTTACTTTCACATTCAAAGCATCCTACTGACTTTTACTTTCACATTCAAAGCATTCCACTGACTTTCACTTTCGCATTCAAAGCATTCCACTGGATTTTACTTTGGCATTCAAAGTGTTCCACTGACTTTTACTTTGGCATTCAAAGCATTCCACTGACTTTTACTTTGGCATTCAAAGCATTCCACTGACTTTTACTTTGACATTCAAAGCATTCCACTGGATTTTACTTTGGCATTCAAAGTGTTTCACTGACTTTTACTTTGGCATTCAAAGCATTCCACTGACTTTTACTTTGGCAGTCAAAGCATTCCACTGACTTTTACTTTGACATCCAAAGCATTCCACTGGATTTTACTTTGGCATTCAAAGTGTTCCACTGACTTCTTCTTTGGCATTCAAAGCATTACACTGGATTTTACTTTTGCATTCAAAGTGTTCCACTGGATTTTACTTTGGCATTCAAAGTGTTCCACTGGATTTTTCTTTGGCATTCAAAGTATTCCACTGACTTTTACTTTCACATTCAATGTGTTTCACTGACTTTTACTTTGGCATTCAAATCATTCCACTGACTTTCACTTTGGCATTCAAAGCATTCCACTGACTTTTACTTTGGCATTCAAAGCATTCCACTGGATTTTACTTTGGCATTCAAAGCATTCCACTGACTTTTACTTTGGCATTCAAAGCATTCCACTGACTTTTACTTTGGCATTCAAAGCATTCCACTGACTTTTACTTTGGCATTCAAAGCATTCCACTGACTTTTACTTTGGCATTCAAAGCATTCCACTGACTTTTACTTTGGCATTCAAAACATTCCACTGGATTTTACTTTGGCATTCAAAGCATTCCACTGACTTTTACTTTGGCATTCAAAGCATTCCACTGACTTTTACTTTGGCATTCAAAGCATTCCACTGGATTTTGCTTTGGTATTCAAAGTGTTCCACTGACTTTTACTTTGGCATTCAAAGCATTCCACTGACTTTTACTTTGGCATTCAAAGCATTCCACTGACTTTTACTTTGGCATTCAAAGCATTCCACTGGATTTTGCTTTGGCATTCAAAGTGTTCCACTGACTTTTACTTTCACATTAATGTGTTTCACTGACTTTTACTTTGGCATTCAAAGCATTCCACTGACTTTTACTTTGGCATTCAAAGCATTCCACTGACTTTTACTTTGGCATTCAAAGCATTCCACTGGATTTTACTTTGGCATTCAAAGCATTCCACTGACTTTTACTTTGGCATTCAAAGCATTCCACTGACTTTTACTTTGGCATTCAAAGCATTCCACTGACTTTTACTTTGGCATTCAAAGCATTCCACTGACTTTTACTTTGGCATTCAAAGCATTCCACTGACTTTTACTTTGGCATTCAAAACATTCCACTGGATTTTACTTTGGCATTCAAAGCATTCCACTGACTTTTACTTTGGCATTCAAAGCATTCCACTGACTTTTACTTTGGCATTCAAAGCATTCCACTGACTTTTACTTTGGCATTCAAAGCATTCCACTAGATTTTGCTTTGGCATTCAAAGTGTTCCACTGACTTTTACTTTCACATTAATGTGTTTCACTGACTTTTACTTTGACATTCAAAGCATTCCACTGACTTTTACTTTGGCATTCAAAGCATTCCACTGACTTTTACTTTGGCATTCAAAGCATTCCACTGGATTTTGCTTTGGCATTCAAAGTGTTCCACTGACTTTTACTTTGGCTTTCAAAGTGTTCCACTGACTTTTACTTTGGCATTCAAAGTTTTTCACTGACTTTTACTTTGGCATTCAAAGCATTCCACTGGATTTTGCTTTGGTATTCAAAGTGTTCCACTGACTTTTATTTTGGCATTCAAAGCATTCCAGTTATTTACTTTGGCATTCAAAGCATTCCACTGGATTTTACTTTGGCATTCAAAGCATTCCACTGGATTTTACTTTGGCATTCAAAGCATCCTACTGACTTTTACTTTCACATTCAAAGCATCCTACTGACTTTTACTTTCACATTCAAAGCATTCCACTGACTTTTACTTTGGCATTCAAAGCATTCCACTGGATTTTGCTTTGGTATTCAAAGTGTTCCACTGACTTTTACTTTGGCATTCAAAGTGTTCCACTGACTTTTACTTTGGCATTCAAAGTGTTTCACTGACTTTTACTTTGGCATTCAAAGCATTCCACTGGATTTTGCTTTGGTATTCAAAGTGTTCCACTGACTTTTATTTTGGCATTCAAAGCATTCCAGTTATTTACTTTGGCATTCAAAGCATTCCACTGGATTTTGCTTTGGCATTCAAAGTGTTCCACTGGCTTTTACTTTCACATTAATGTGTTTCACTGACTTTTACTTTGGCATTCAAAGCATTCCACTGACTTTTACTTTGGCATTCAAAGCATTCCACTGGATTTTACTTTGGCATTCAAAGCATTCCACTGACTTTTACTTTGGTATTCAAAGCATTCCACTGACTTTTACTTTGGCATTCAAAGCATTCCACTGACTTTTACTTTGGCATTCAAAGCATTCCACTGACTTTTACTTTGGCATTCAAAGCATTCCACTGACTTTTACTTTGGTATTCAAAACATTCCACTGGATTTTACTTTGGCATTCAAAGCATTCCACAAACTTTTACTTTGGCATTCAAAGCATTCCACTGACTTTTACTTTGGCATTCAAAGCATTCCACTGGATTTTGCTTTGGTATTCAAAGTGTTCCACTGACTTTTACTTTGGCATTCAAAGCATTCCACTGGATTTTGCTTTGGTATTCAAAGCATCCTACTGACTTTTACTTTGGCATTCAAAGCATTCTACTGACTTTTACTTTGGCATTCAAAGTGTTTCACTGACTTTTACTTTGGCATTCAAACCATTCCACTGGATTTTGCTTTGGTATTCAAAGTGTTCCACTGACTTTTATTTTGGCATTCAAAGCATACCAGTTATTTACTTTGGCATTCAAAGCATTCCACTGGATTTTACTTTGGCATTCAAAGCATTCCACTGGATTTTACTTTGGCATTCAAAGCATCCTACTGACTTTAACTTTCACATTCAAAGCATCCTACTGACTTTTACTTTCACATTCAAAGCATTCCACTGGATTTTGCTTTGGTATTCAAAGTGTTCCACTGACTTTTACTTTGACATTCAAAGTATTCCACTGACTTTTACTTTGGCATTCAAAGTGTTTCACTGACTTTTACTTTGGCATTCAAAGCATTCCACTGGATTTTGCTTTGGTATTCAAAGTGTTCCACTGACTTTTATTTTGGCATTCAAAGCATTCCAGTTATTTACTTTGGCATTCAAAGCATTCCACTGGATTTTACTTTGGCATTCAAAGCATTCCACTGGATTTCGCTTTGGCATTCAAAGTGTTCTACTGACTTTTACTTTGGCATTCAAAGTGTTCCACTGACTTTTACTTTGGCATTCAAAGTGTTTCACTGACTTTTACTTTGGCATTCAAAGCATTCCACTGGATTTTGCTTTGGTATTCAAAGTGTTCCACTGACTTTTATTTTGGCATTCAAAGCATTCCAGTTATTTACTTTGGCATTCAAAGCATTCCACTGGATTTTACTTTGGCATTCAAAGCATTCCACTGGATTTTACTTTGGCATTCAAAGCATCCTACTGACTTTTACTTTCACATTCAAAGCATCCTACTGACTTTTACTTTCACATTCAAAGCATTCCACTGACTTTTACTTTGGCATTCAAAGTGTTTCACTGACTTTTACTTTGGCATTCAAAGCATTCCACTGGATTTTGCTTTGGTATTCAAAGTGTTCCACTGACTTTTACTTTGGCATTTAAAGTGTTCCACTGACTTTTACTTTGGCATTCAAAGTGTTTCACTGACTTTTACTTTGGCATTCAAAGCATTCCACTGGATTTTGCTTTGGTATTCAAAGTGTTCCACTGACTTTTATTTTGGCATTCAAAGCATTCCAGTTATTTACTTTGGCATTCAAAGCATTCCACTGGATTTTACTTTGGCATTCAAAGCATCCTACTGACTTTTACTTTCACATTCAAAGCATCCTACTGACTTTTACTTTCACATTCAAAGCATTCCACTGACTTTCACTTTGGCATTCAAAGCATTCCACTGGATTTTACTTTGGCATTCAAAGCATTCCACTGACTTTCACTTTGGCATTCAAAGCATTCCACTGGATTTTACTTTGGCATTCAAAGCATCCTACTGACTTTTACTTTCACATTCAAAGCATTCCACTGACTTTCACTTTGGCATTCAAAGCATTCCACTGGATTTTACTTTGGCATTCAAAGCATTCCACTGGATTTTGCTTTGGCATTCAAAGTGTTCTACTGACTTTTACTTTGGCATTCAAAGTGTTCCACTGACTTTTACTTTGGCATTCAAAGTGTTTCACTGACTTTTACTTTGGCATTCAAAGCATTCCACTGGATTTTGCTTTGGTATTCAAAGTGTTCCACTGACTTTTATTTTGGCATTCAAAGCATTCCAGTTATTTGCTTTGGCATTCAAAGCATTCCACTGGATTTTACTTTGGCATTCAAAGCATTCCACTGGATTTTACTTTGGCATTCAAAGCATCCTACTGACTTTTACTTTCACATTCAAAGCATCCTACTGACTTTTACTTTCACATTCAAAGCATTCCACTGACTTTTACTTTGGCATTCAAAGTGTTTCACTGACTTTTACTTTGGCATTCAAAGCATTCCACTGGATTTTGCTTTGGTATTCAAAGTGTTCCACTGACTTTTACTTTGGCATTTAAAGTGTTCCACTGACTTTTACTTTGGCATTCAAAGTGTTTCACTGACTTTTACTTTGGCATTCAAAGCATTCCACTGCATTTTGCTTTGGTATTCAAAGTGTTCCACTGACTATTATTTTGGCATTCAAAGCATTCCAGTTATTTACTTTGCCATTCAAAGCATTCCACTGGATTTTACTTTGGCATTCAAAGCATCCTACTTACTTTTACTTTCACATTCAAAGCATCCTACTGACTTTTACTTTCACATTCAAAGCATTCCACTGACTTTCACTTTGGCATTCAAAGCATTCCACTGGATTTTACTTTGGCATTCAAAGCATTCCACTGACTTTCACTTTGGCATTCAAAGCATTCCACTGGATTTTACTTTGGCATTTAAAGTGTTCCACTGACTTTTACTTTGGCATTCAAAGCATTCCACTGACTTTTACTTTGGCATTCAAAGCATTCCACTGGATTTTGCTTTGGTATTCAAAGCATCCTACTGACTTTTACTTTCACATTCAAAGCATTCCACTGACTTTTATTTTGGCATTCAAAGCATTCCAGTTATTTACTTTGCCATTCAAAGCATTCCACTGGATTTTACTTTGGCATTCAAAGCATCCTACTGACTTTTACTTTCACATTCAAAGCATCCTACTGACTTTTACTTTCACATTCAAAGCATTCCACTGACTTTTACTTTGTCATTCAAAGCATTCCACTGGATTTTACTTTGGCATTCAAAGTGTTCCACTGACTTTTACTTTGGCATTCAAAGCATTCCACTGACTTTTACTTTGGCATTCAAAGCATTCCACTGACTTTTACTTTGACATTCAAAGCATTCCACTGGATTTTACTTTGGCATTCAAAGTGTTTCACTGACTTTTACTTTGACATTCAAAGCATTCCACTAACTTTTACTTTGGCAGTCAAAGCATTCCACTGACTTTTACTTTGACATCCAAAGCATTCCACTGGATTTTACTTTGGCATTCAAAGTGTTCCACTGACTTCTTCTTTGGCATTCAAAGCATTACACTGGATTTTACTTTTGCATTCAAAGTGTTCCACTGGATTTTACTTTGGCATTCAAAGTGTTCCACTGGATTTTTCTTTGGCATTCAAAGTATTCCACTGACTTTTACTTTCACATTCAATGTGTTTCACTGACTTTTACTTTGGCATTCAAATCATTCCACTGACTTTCACTTTGGCATTCAAAGCATTCCACTGACTTTTACTTTGGCATTCAAAGCATTCCACTGGATTTTACTTTGGCATTCAAAGCATTCCACTGACTTTTACTTTGGCATTCAAAGCATTCCACTGACTTTTACTTTGGCATTCAAAGCATTCCACTGACTTTTACTTTGGCATTCAAAGCATTCCACTGACTTTTACTTTGGCATTCAAAGCATTCCACTGGATTTTACTTTGGCATTCAAAGCATTCCACTGACTTTTACTTTGGTATTCAAAGCATTCCACTGACTTTTACTTTGGCATTCAAAGCATTCCACTGACTTTTACTTTGGCATTCAAAGCATTCCACTGACTTTTACTTTGGCATTCAAAGCATTCCACTGACTTTTACTTTGGTATTCAAAACATTCCACTGGATTTTACTTTGGCATTCAAAGCATTCCACAAACTTTTACTTTGGCATTCAAAGCATTCCACTGACTTTTACTTTGGCATTCAAAGTGTTCCACTGTCTTTTATTTTGGCATTCAAAGCATTCCAGTTATTTACTTTGGCATTCAAAGCATTCCACTGGATTTTACTTTGGCATTCAAAGCATCCTACTGACTTTAACTTTCACATTCAAAGCATCCTACTGACTTTTACTTTCACATTCAAAGCATTCCACTGACTTTTTCTTTGGCATTCAAAGTGTTTTACTGACTTTTACTTTGGCATTCAAAGCATTCCACTGGATTTTGCTTTGGTATTCAAAGTGTTCCACTGACTTTTACTTTGACATTCAAAGTATTCCACTGACTTTTACTTTGGCATTCAAAGTGTTTCACTGACTTTTACTTTGGCATTCAAAGCATTCCACTGGATTTTGCTTTGGTATTCAAAGTGTTCCACTGACTTTTATTTTGGCATTCAAAGCATTCCAGTTATTTACTTTGGCATTCAAAGCATTCCACTGGATTTTACTTTGGCATTCAAAGCATCCTACTGACTTTTACTTTCACATTCAAAGCATCCTACTGACTTTTACTTTCACATTCAAAGCATTCCACTGACTTTCACTTTCGCATTCAAAGTGTTTCACTGACTTTTACTTTGGCATTCAAACCATTCCACTGGATTTTGCTTTGGTATTCAAAGTGTTCCACTGACTTTTATTTTGGCATTCAAAGCATACCAGTTATTTACTTTGGCATTCAAAGCATTCCACTGGATTTTACTTTGGCATTCAAAGCATTCCACTGGATTTTACTTTGGCATTCAAAGCATCCTACTGACTTTAACTTTCACATTCAAAGCATCCTACTGACTTTTACTTTCACATTCAAAGCATTCCACTGGATTTTGCTTTGGTATTCAAAGTGTTCCACTGACTTTTACTTTGACATTCAAAGTATTCCACTGACTTTTACTTTGGCATTCAAAGTGTTTCACTGACTTTTACTTTGGCATTCAAAGCATTCCACTGGATTTTGCTTTGGTATTCAAAGTGTTCCACTGACTTTTATTTTGGCATTCAAAGCATTCCAGTTATTTACTTTGGCATTCAAAGCATTCCACTGGATTTTACTTTGGCATTCAAAGCATTCCACTGGATTTCGCTTTGGCATTCAAAGTGTTCTACTGACTTTTACTTTGGCATTCAAAGTGTTCCACTGACTTTTACTTTGGCATTCAAAGTGTTTCACTGACTTTTACTTTGGCATTCAAAGCATTCCACTGGATTTTGCTTTGGTATTCAAAGTGTTCCACTGACTTTTATTTTGGCATTCAAAGCATTCCAGTTATTTACTTTGGCATTCAAAGCATTCCACTGGATTTTACTTTGGCATTCAAAGCATTCCACTGGATTTTACTTTGGCATTCAAAGCATCCTACTGACTTTTACTTTCACATTCAAAGCATCCTACTGACTTTTACTTTCACATTCAAAGCATTCCACTGACTTTTACTTTGGCATTCAAAGTGTTTCACTGACTTTTACTTTGGCATTCAAAGCATTCCACTGGATTTTGCTTTGGTATTCAAAGTGTTCCACTGACTTTTACTTTGGCATTTAAAGTGTTCCACTGACTTTTACTTTGGCATTCAAAGTGTTTCACTGACTTTTACTTTGGCATTCAAAGCATTCCACTGGATTTTGCTTTGGTATTCAAAGTGTTCCACTGACTTTTATTTTGGCATTCAAAGCATTCCAGTTATTTACTTTGGCATTCAAAGCATTCCACTGGATTTTACTTTGGCATTCAAAGCATCCTACTGACTTTTACTTTCACATTCAAAGCATCCTACTGACTTTTACTTTCACATTCAAAGCATTCCACTGACTTTCACTTTGGCATTCAAAGCATTCCACTGGATTTTACTTTGGCATTCAAAGCATTCCACTGACTTTCACTTTGGCATTCAAAGCATTCCACTGGATTTTACTTTGGCATTCAAAGCATCCTACTGACTTTTACTTTCACATTCAAAGCATTCCACTGACTTTCACTTTGGCATTCAAAGCATTCCACTGGATTTTACTTTGGCATTCAAAGCATTCCACTGGATTTTGCTTTGGCATTCAAAGTGTTCTACTGACTTTTACTTTGGCATTCAAAGTGTTCCACTGACTTTTACTTTGGCATTCAAAGTGTTTCACTGACTTTTACTTTGGCATTCAAAGCATTCCACTGGATTTTGCTTTGGTATTCAAAGTGTTCCACTGACTTTTATTTTGGCATTCAAAGCATTCCAGTTATTTGCTTTGGCATTCAAAGCATTCCACTGGATTTTACTTTGGCATTCAAAGCATTCCACTGGATTTTACTTTGGCATTCAAAGCATCCTACTGACTTTTACTTTCACATTCAAAGCATCCTACTGACTTTTACTTTCACATTCAAAGCATTCCACTGACTTTTACTTTGGCATTCAAAGTGTTTCACTGACTTTTACTTTGGCATTCAAAGCATTCCACTGGATTTTGCTTTGGTATTCAAAGTGTTCCACTGACTTTTACTTTGGCATTTAAAGTGTTCCACTGACTTTTACTTTGGCATTCAAAGTGTTTCACTGACTTTTACTTTGGCATTCAAAGCATTCCACTGCATTTTGCTTTGGTATTCAAAGTGTTCCACTGACTATTATTTTGGCATTCAAAGCATTCCAGTTATTTACTTTGCCATTCAAAGCATTCCACTGGATTTTACTTTGGCATTCAAAGCATCCTACTTACTTTTACTTTCACATTCAAAGCATCCTACTGACTTTTACTTTCACATTCAAAGCATTCCACTGACTTTCACTTTGGCATTCAAAGCATTCCACTGGATTTTACTTTGGCATTCAAAGCATTCCACTGACTTTCACTTTGGCATTCAAAGCATTC
This sequence comes from Saccoglossus kowalevskii, assembly GCF_978046115.1. Taxonomy (NCBI): domain Eukaryota; kingdom Metazoa; phylum Hemichordata; class Enteropneusta; family Harrimaniidae; genus Saccoglossus; species Saccoglossus kowalevskii. The sequence goes on along the minus strand of NC_140650.1, from coordinate 7,731,838 downwards.
CACTGGATTTTACTTTGGCATTTAAAGTGTTCCACTGACTTTTACTTTGGCATTCAAAGCATTCCACTGACTTTTACTTTGGCATTCAAAGCATTCCACTGGATTTTGCTTTGGTATTCAAAGCATCCTACTGACTTTTACTTTCACATTCAAAGCATTCCACTGACTTTTATTTTGGCATTCAAAGCATTCCAGTTATTTACTTTGCCATTCAAAGCATTCCACTGGATTTTACTTTGGCATTCAAAGCATCCTACTGACTTTTACTTTCACATTCAAAGCATCCTACTGACTTTTACTTTCACATTCAAAGCATTCCACTGACTTTTACTTTGTCATTCAAAGCATTCCACTGGATTTTACTTTGGCATTCAAAGTGTTCCACTGACTTTTACTTTGGCATTCAAAGCATTCCACTGACTTTTACTTTGGCATTCAAAGCATTCCACTGACTTTTACTTTGACATTCAAAGCATTCCACTGGATTTTACTTTGGCATTCAAAGTGTTTCACTGACTTTTACTTTGACATTCAAAGCATTCCACTGACTTTTACTTTGGCAGTCAAAGCATTCCACTGACTTTTACTTTGACATCCAAAGCATTCCACTGGATTTTACTTTGGCATTCAAAGTGTTCCACTGACTTCTTCTTTGGCATTCAAAGCATTACACTGGATTTTACTTTTGCATTCAAAGTGTTCCACTGGATTTTACTTTGGCATTCAAAGTGTTCCACTGGATTTTTCTTTGGCATTCAAAGTATTCCACTGACTTTTACTTTCACATTCAATGTGTTTCACTGACTTTTACTTTGGCATTCAAATCATTCCACTGACTTTCACTTTGGCATTCAAAGCATTCCACTGACTTTTACTTTGGCATTCAAAGCATTCCACTGGATTTTACTTTGGCATTCAAAGCATTCCACTGACTTTTACTTTGGCATTCAAAGCATTCCACTGACTTTTACTTTGGCATTCAAAGCATTCCACTGACTTTTACTTTGGCATTCAAAGCATTCCACTGACTTTTACTTTGGCATTCAAAGCATTCCACTGGATTTTACTTTGGCATTCAAAGCATTCCACTGACTTTTACTTTGGTATTCAAAGCATTCCACTGACTTTTACTTTGGCATTCAAAGCATTCCACTGACTTTTACTTTGGCATTCAAAGCATTCCACTGACTTTTACTTTGGCATTCAAAGCATTCCACTGACTTTTACTTTGGTATTCAAAACATTCCACTGGATTTTACTTTGGCATTCAAAGCATTCCACAAACTTTTACTTTGGCATTCAAAGCATTCCACTGACTTTTACTTTGGCATTCAAAGCATTCCACTGGATTTTGCTTTGGTATTCAAAGTGTTCCACTGACTTTTACTTTGGCATTCAAAGCATTCCACTGGATTTTGCTTTGGTATTCAAAGCATCCTACTGACTTTTACTTTGGCATTCAAAGCATTCTACTGACTTTTACTTTGGCATTCAAAGTGTTTCACTGACTTTTACTTTGGCATTCAAACCATTCCACTGGATTTTGCTTTGGTATTCAAAGTGTTCCACTGACTTTTATTTTGGCATTCAAAGCATACCAGTTATTTACTTTGGCATTCAAAGCATTCCACTGGATTTTACTTTGGCATTCAAAGCATTCCACTGGATTTTACTTTGGCATTCAAAGCATCCTACTGACTTTAACTTTCACATTCAAAGCATCCTACTGACTTTTACTTTCACATTCAAAGCATTCCACTGACTTTTTCTTTGGCATTCAAAGTGTTTTACTGACTTTTACTTTGGCATTCAAAGCATTCCACTGGATTTTGCTTTGGTATTCAAAGTGTTCCACTGACTTTTACTTTGACATTCAAAGTATTCCACTGACTTTTACTTTGGCATTCAAAGTGTTTCACTGACTTTTACTTTGGCATTCAAAGCATTCCACTGGATTTTGCTTTGGTATTCAAAGTGTTCCACTGACTTTTATTTTGGCATTCAAAGCATTCCAGTTATTTACTTTGGCATTCAAAGCATTCCACTGGATTTTACTTTGGCATTCAAAGCATCCTACTGACTTTTACTTTCACATTCAAAGCATCCTACTGACTTTTACTTTCACATTCAAAGCATTCCACTGACTTTCACTTTCGCATTCAAAGCATTCCACTGGATTTTACTTTGGCATTCAAAGTGTTCCACTGACTTTTACTTTGGCATTCAAAGCATTCCACTGACTTTTACTTTGGCATTCAAAGCATTCCACTGACTTTTACTTTGACATTCAAAGCATTCCACTGGATTTTACTTTGGCATTCAAAGTGTTTCACTGACTTTTACTTTGGCATTCAAAGCATTCCACTGACTTTTACTTAGGCAGTCAAAGCATTCCACTGACTTTTACTTTGACATCCAAAGCATTCCACTGGATTTTACTTTGGCATTCAAAGTGTTCCACTGACTTCTTCTTTGGCATTCAAAGCATTACACTGGATTTTACTTTTGCATTCAAAGTGTTCCACTGGATTTTACTTTGGCATTCAAAGTGTTCCACTGGATTTTTCTTTGGCATTCAAAGTATTCCACTGACTTTTACTTTCACATTCAATGTGTTTCACTGACTTTTACTTTGGCATTCAAATCATTCCACTGACTTTCACTTTGGCATTCAAAGCATTCCACTGACTTTTACTTTGGCATTCAAAGCATTCCACTGGATTTTACTTTGGCATTCAAAGCATTCCACTGACTTTTACTTTGGCATTCAAAGCATTCCACTGGATTTTGCTTTGGTATTCAAAGTGTTCCACTGACTTTTACTTTGGCATTTAAAGTGTTCCACTGACTTTTACTTTGGAATTCAAAGTGTTTCACTGACTTTTACTTTGGCATTCAAAGCATTCCACTGGATTTTGCTTTGGTATTCAAAGTGTTCCACTGACTTTTATTTTGGCATTCAAAGCATTCCAGTTATTTACTTTGCCATTCAAAGCATTCCACTGGATTTTACTTTGGCATTCAAAGCATCCTACTGACTTTTACTTTCACATTCAAAGCATCCTACTGACTTTTACTTTCACATTCAAAGCATTCCACTGACTTTCACTTTGGCATTCAAAGCATTCCACTGGATTTTACTTTGGCATTCAAAGCATTCCACTGACTTTCACTTTGGCATTCAAAGCATTCCACTGGATTTTACTTTGGCATTCAAAGTGTTCCACTGACTTTTACTTTGGCATTCAAAGCATTCCACTGACTTTTACTTTGGCATTCAAAGCATTCCACTGACTTTTACTTTGACATTCAAAGCATTCCACTGGATTTTACTTTGGCATTCAAAGTGTTCCACTGACTTTTACTTTGGCATTCAAAGCATTCCACTGACTTTTACTTTGGCATTCAAAGCATTCCACTGACTTTTACTTTGACATCCAAAGCATTCCACTGGATTTTACTTTGACATTCAAAGTATTCCACTGACTTCTTCTTTGGCATTCAAAGCATTACACTGGATTTTACTTTGGCATTCAAAGCATTCCACTGACTTTTACTTTGGCATTCAAAGCATTCCACTGACTTTTACTTTGGCATTCAAAGCATTCCACTGACTTTTACTTTGGCATTCAAAACATTCCACTGGATTTTACTTTGGCATTCAAAGCATTCCACTGACTTTTACTTTGGCATTCAAAGCATTCCACTGACTTTTACTTTGGCATTCAAAGCATTCCACTGGATTTTGCTTTGGTATTCAAAGTGTTCCACTGACTTTTACTTTGGCATTCAAAGTGTTTCACTGACTTTTACTTTGGCATTCAAAGCATTCCACTGGATTTTGCTTTTGTATTCAAAGCATCCTACTGACTTTTACTTTGACATTCAAAGCATTCCACTGACTTTTACTTTGGCATTCAAAGCATTCCACTGGATTTTACTTTGGCATTCAAAGCATTCCACTGACTTTTACTTTGGTATTCAAAGCATTCCACTGACTTTTACTTTGGCATGCAAAGCATTCCACTGACTTTTACTTTGGCATTCAAAGCATTCCACTGACTTTTACTTTGGCATTCAAAGCATTCCACTGACTTTTACTTTGGCATTCAAAGCATTCCACTGACTTTTACTTTGGCATTCAAAACATTCCACTGGATTTTACTTTGGCATTCGAAGCATTCCACTAACTTTTACTTTGGCATTCAAAGCATTCCACTGACTTTTACTTTGGCATTCAAAGCATTCCACTGGATTTTGCTTTGGTATTCAAAGTGTTCCACTGACTTTTACTTTGGCATTCAAAGTGTTTCACTAACTTTTACTTTGGCATTCAAAGCATTCCTCTGGATTTTGCTTTGGTATTCAAAGCATCCTACTGACTTTTACTTTGGCATTCAAAGCATTCCACTGACTTTTACTTTGGCATTCAAAGCATTCCACTGGATTTTGCTTTGGCATTCAAAGTGTTCCACTGACTTTTACATTCACATTAATGTGTTTCACTGACTTTTACTTTGGCATTCAAAGTGTTCCACTGACTTTTACTTTGGCATTCAAAGTGTTCCACTGACTTTTACTTTGGCATTCAAAGTGTTTCACTGACTTTTACTTTGGCATTCAAAGCATTCCACTGGATTTTGCTTTGGTATTCAAAGTGTTCCACTGACTTTTATTTTGGCATTCAAAGCATTCCAGTTATTTACTTTGGCATTCAAAGCATTCCACTGGATTTTACTTTGGCATTCAAAGCATTCCACTGGATTTTACTTTGGCATTCAAAGCATCCTACTGACTTTTACTTTCACATTCAAAGCATCCTACTGACTTTTACTTTCACATTCAAAGCATTCAACTGACTTTTACTTTGGCATTCAAAGTGTTTCACTGACTTTTACTTTGGCATTCAAAGCATTCCACTGGATTTTGCTTTGGTATTCAAAGTGTTCCACTGACTTTTACTTTGGCATTTAAAGTGTTCCACTGACTTTTACTTTGGCATTCAAAGTGTTTCACTGACTTTTACTTTGGCATTCAAAGCATTCCACTGGATTTTGCTTTGGTATTCAAAGTGTTCCACTGACTTTTATTTTGGCATTCAAAGCATTCCAGTTATTTACTTTGCCATTCAAAGCATTCCACTGGATTTTACTTTGGCATTCAAAGCATCCTACTGACTTTTACTTTCACATTCAAAGCATCCTACTGACTTTTACTTTCACATTCAAAGCATTCCACTGACTTTCACTTTGGCATTCAAAGCATTCCACTGGATTTTACTTTGGCATTCAAAGCATTCCACTGACTTTCACTTTGGCATTCAAAGCATTCCACTGGATTTTACTTTGGCATTCAAAGTGTTCCACTGACTTTTACTTTGGCATTCAAAGCATTCCACTGACTTTTACTTTGGCATTCAAAGCATTCCACTGACTTTTACTTTGACATCCAAAGCATTCCACTGGATTTTACTTTGACATTCAAAGTATTCCACTGACTTCTTCTTTGGCATTCAAAGCATTACACTGGATTTTACTTTGGCATTCAAAGCATTCCACTGACTTTTACTTTGGCATTCAAAGCATTCCACTGACTTTTACTTTGGCATTCAAAGCATTCCACTGACTTTTACTTTGGCATTCAAAGCATTCCACTGGATTTTGCTTTGGTATTCAAAGTGTTCCACTGACTTTTACTTTGGCATTCAAAGTGTTTCACTGACTTTTACTTTGGCATTCAAAGCATTCCACTGGATTTTGCTTTGGTATTCAAAGCATCCTACTGACTTTTACTTTGACATTCAAAGCATTCCACTGACTTTTACTTTGGCATTCAAAGCATTCCACTGGATTTTACTTTCACATTAATGTGTTTCACTGACTTTTACTTTGGCATTCAAAGCATTCCACTGACTTTTACTTTGGCATTCAAAGCATTCCACTGACTTTTACTTTGGCATTCAAAGCATTCCACTGGATTTTGCTTTGGCATTCAAAGTGTTCCACTGACTTTTACTTTGGCATTCAAAGCATTCCACTGACTTTTACTTTGGCATTCAAAGCATTCCACTGGATTTTGCTTTGGCATTCAAAGTGTTCCACTGACTTTTACTTTGGCAATCAAAGTGTTCCACTGACTTTTACTTTGGCATTCAAAGTGTTCCACTGACTTTTACTTTGGCATTCAAAGCATTCCACTGGATTTTACTTTGGCATTCAAAGCATCCTACTGACTTTTACTTTCACATTAAAGTGTTTCACTGACTTTTACTTTGGCATTCAAAGCATTCCACTGACTTTTACTTTGGCATTCAAAGCATTCCACTGACTTTTATTTTGGATTTCAAAGCATTCCACTGGATTTTGCTTTGGCATTCAAAGTGTTCCACTGACTTTTACTTTGGCATTCAAAGTGTTCCACTGACTTTTACTTTGGCATTCAAAGTGTTTCACTGACTTTTACTTTGGCATTCAAAGCATTCCACTGGATTTTGCTTTGGTATTCAAAGTGTTCCACTGACTTTTATTTTGGCATTCAAAGCATTCCAGTTATTTACTTTGGCATTCAAAGCATTCCACTGGATTTTACTTTGGCATTCAAAGCATTCCACTGGATTTTACTTTGGCATTCAAAGCATCCGACTGACTTTTACTTTCACATTCAAAGCATCCTACTGACTTTTACTTTCACATTCAAAGCATCCCACTGACTTTTACTTTGGCATTCAAAGTGTTTCACTGACTTTTACTTTGGCATTCAAAGCATTCCACTGGATTTTGCTTTGGTATTCAAAGTGTTCCACTGACTTTTACTTTGGCATTTAAAGTGTTCCACTGACTTTTACTTTGGCATTCAAAGTGTTCCACTGGCTTTTACTTTCACATTAATGTGTTTCACTGACTTTAACTTTGGCATTCAAAGCATTCCACTGACTTTTACTTTGGCATTCAAAGCATTCCACTGACTTTCACTTTGGCATTCAAAGCATTCCACTGACTTTTACTTTGGCATTCAAAGCATTCTACTGGATTTTACTTTGGCATTCAAAGCATTCCACTGACTTTTACTTTGGTATTCAAAGCATTCCACTGACTTTTACTTTGGCATTCAAAGCATTCCACTGACTTTTACTTTGGCATTCAAAGCATTCCACTGACTTTTACTTTGGCATTCAAAGCATTCCACTGACTTTTACTTTGGCATTCAAAACATTCCACTGGATTTTACTTTGGCATTCAAAGCATTCCACAAACTTTTACTTTGGCATTCAAAGCATTCCACTGACTTTTACTTTGGCATTCAAAGCATTCCACTGGACTTTGCTTTGGTATTCAAAGTGTTCCACTGACTTTTACTTTGGCATTCAAAGTGTTTCACTGACTTTTACTTTGGCATTCAAAGCATTCCACTGGATTTTGCTTTGGTATTCAAAGCATCCTACTGACTTTTACTTTGGCATTCAAAGCATTCCACTGACTTTTACTTTGGCATTCAAAGCATTCCACTGGATTTTGCTTTGGCATTCAAAGTGTTCCACTGACTTTTACTTTCACATTAATGTGTTTCACTGACTTTTACTTTGGCATTCAAAGCATTCCACTGACTTTTACTTTGGCATTCAAAGCATTCCACTGGATTTTACTTTGGCATTCAAAGCATTCCACTGACTTTCACTTTCGCATTCAAAGCATTCCACTGGATTTTACTTTGGCATTCAAAGTGTTCCACTGACTTTTACTTTGACATTCAAAGCATTCCACTGACTTTTACTTTGACATCCAAAGCATTCCACTGGATTTTACTTTGGCATTCAAAGTGTTCCACTGACTTTTACTTTGGCATTCAAAGCATTCCACTGGATTTTGCTTTGGTATTCAAAGTGTTCCACTGACTTTTACTTTGACATTCAAAGTATTCCACTGACTTTTACTTTGGCATTCAAAGTGTTTCACTGACTTTTACTTTGGCATTCAAAGCATTCCACTGGATTTTGCTTTGGTATTCAAAGTGTTCCACTGACTTTTATTTTGGCATTCAAAGCATTCCAGTTATTTACTTTGGCATTCAAAGCATTCCACTGGATTTTACTTTGGCATTCAAAGCATCCTACTGACTTTTACTTTCACATTCAAAGCATCCTACTGACTTTTACTTTCACATTCAAAGCATTCCACTGACTTTCACTTTGGCATTCAAAGCATTCCACTGGATTTTACTTTGGCATTCAAAGCATTCCACTGACTTTCACTTTCGCATTCAAAGCATTCCACTGGATTTTACTTTGGCATTCAAAGTGTTCCACTGACTTTTACTTTGACATTCAAAGCATTCCACTGACTTTTACTTTGACATCCAAAGCATTCCACTGGATTTTACTTTGGCATTCAAAGTGTTCCACTGACTTCTTCTTTGGCATTCAAAGCATTACACTGGATTTTACTTTTGCATTCAAAGTGTTCCACTGGATTTTACTTTGGCATTCAAAGTGTTCCACTGGATTTTTCTTTGGCATTCAAAGTATTCCACTGACTTTTACTTTCACATTCAATGTGTTTCACTGACTTTTACTTTGGCATTCAAATCATTCCACTGACTTTCACTTTGGCATTCAAAGCATTCCACTGACTTTTACTTTGGCATTCAAAGCATTCCACTGGATTTTACTTTGGCATTCAAAGCATTCCACTGACTTTTACTTTGGCATTCAAAGCATTCCACTGACTTTTACTTTGGCATTCAAAGCATTCCACTGACTTTTACTTTGGCATTCAAAGCATTCCACTGACTTTTACTTTGGCATTCAAAGCATTCCACTGACTTTTACTTTGGCATTCAAAACATTCCACTGGATTTTACTTTGGCATTCAAAGCATTCCACTGACTTTTACTTTGGCATTCAAAGCATTCCACTGACTTTTACTTTGACATTCAAAGCATTCCACTGGATTTTGCTTTGGTATTCAAAGTGTTCCACTGACTTTTACTTTGGCATTCAAAGCATTCCACTGACTTTTACTTTGGCATTCAAAGCATTCCACTGACTTTTACTTTGGCATTCAAAGCATTCCACTGGATTTTGCTTTGGCATTCAAAGTGTTCCACTGACTTTTACTTTCACATTAATGTGTTTCACTGACTTTTACTTTGGCATTCAAAGCATTCCACTGACTTTTACTTTGGCATTCAAAGCATTCCACTGACTTTTACTTTGGCATTCAAAGCATTCCACTGGATTTTGCTTTGGCATTCAAAGTGTTCCACTGACTTTTACTTTGGCTTTCAAAGTGTTCCACTGACTTTTATTTTGGCATTCAAAGCATTCCAGTTATTTACTTTGCCATTCAAAGCATTCCACTGGATTTTACTTTGGCATTCAAAGCATCCTACTGACTTTTACTTTCACATTCAAAGCATCCTACTGACTTTTACTTTCACATTCAAAGCATTCCACTGACTTTCACTTTGGCATTCAAAGCATTCCACTGGATTTTACTTTGGCATTCAAAGCATTCCACTGACTTTCACTTTGGCATTCAAAGCATTCCACTGGATTTTACTTTGGCATTCAAAGTGTTCCACTGACTTTTACTTTGGCATTCAAAGCATTCCACTGACTTTTACTTTGGCATTCAAAGCATTCCACTGACTTTTACTTTGACATCCAAAGCATTCCACTGGATTTTACTTTGACATTCAAAGTATTCCACTGACTTCTTCTTTGGCATTCAAAGCATTACACTGGATTTTACTTTGGCATTCAAAGCATTCCACTGACTTTTACTTTGGCATTCAAAGCATTCCACTGACTTTTACTTTGGCATTCAAAGCATTCCACTGACTTTTACTTTGGCATTCAAAGCATTCCACTGGATTTTGCTTTGGTATTCAAAGTGTTCCACTGACTTTTACTTTGGCATTCAAAGTGTTTCACTGACTTTTACTTTGGCATTCAAAGCATTCCACTGGATTTTGCTTTGGTATTCAAAGCATCCTACTGACTTTTACTTTGACATTCAAAGCATTCCACTGACTTTTACTTTGGCATTCAAAGCATTCCACTGGATTTTACTTTCACATTAATGTGTTTCACTGACTTTTACTTTGGCATTCAAAGCATTCCACTGACTTTTACTTTGGCATTCAAAGCATTCCACTGACTTTTACTTTGGCATTCAAAGCATTCCACTGGATTTTGCTTTGGCATTCAAAGTGTTCCACTGACTTTTACTTTGGCATTCAAAGCATTCCACTGACTTTTACTTTGGCATTCAAAGCATTCCACTGGATTTTGCTTTGGCATTCAAAGTGTTCCACTGACTTTTACTTTGGCAATCAAAGTGTTCCACTGACTTTTACTTTGGCATTCAAAGTGTTCCACTGACTTTTACTTTGGCATTCAAAGCATTCCACTGGATTTTACTTTGGCATTCAAAGCATCCTACTGACTTTTACTTTCACATTAAAGTGTTTCACTGACTTTTACTTTGGCATTCAAAGCATTCCACTGACTTTTACTTTGGCATTCAAAGCATTCCACTGACTTTTATTTTGGATTTCAAAGCATTCCACTGGATTTTGCTTTGGCATTCAAAGTGTTCCACTGACTTTTACTTTGGCATTCAAAGTGTTCCACTGACTTTTACTTTGGCATTCAAAGTGTTTCACTGACTTTTACTTTGGCATTCAAAGCATTCCACTGGATTTTGCTTTGGTATTCAAAGTGTTCCACTGACTTTTATTTTGGCATTCAAAGCATTCCAGTTATTTACTTTGGCATTCAAAGCATTCCACTGGATTTTACTTTGGCATTCAAAGCATTCCACTGGATTTTACTTTGGCATTCAAAGCATCCGACTGACTTTTACTTTCACATTCAAAGCATCCTACTGACTTTTACTTTCACATTCAAAGCATCCCACTGACTTTTACTTTGGCATTCAAAGTGTTTCACTGACTTTTACTTTGGCATTCAAAGCATTCCACTGGATTTTGCTTTGGTATTCAAAGTGTTCCACTGACTTTTACTTTGGCATTTAAAGTGTTCCACTGACTTTTACTTTGGCATTCAAAGTGTTCCACTGGCTTTTACTTTCACATTAATGTGTTTCACTGACTTTAACTTTGGCATTCAAAGCATTCCACTGACTTTTACTTTGGCATTCAAAGCATTCCACTGACTTTCACTTTGGCATTCAAAGCATTCCACTGACTTTTACTTTGGCATTCAAAGCATTCTACTGGATTTTACTTTGGCATTCAAAGCATTCCACTGACTTTTACTTTGGTATTCAAAGCATTCCACTGACTTTTACTTTGGCATTCAAAGCATTCCACTGACTTTTACTTTGGCATTCAAAGCATTCCACTGACTTTTACTTTGGCATTCAAAGCATTCCACTGACTTTTACTTTGGCATTCAAAACATTCCACTGGATTTTACTTTGGCATTCAAAGCATTCCACAAACTTTTACTTTGGCATTCAAAGCATTCCACTGACTTTTACTTTGGCATTCAAAGCATTCCACTGGACTTTGCTTTGGTATTCAAAGTGTTCCACTGACTTTTACTTTGGCATTCAAAGTGTTTCACTGACTTTTACTTTGGCATTCAAAGCATTCCACTGGATTTTGCTTTGGTATTCAAAGCATCCTACTGACTTTTACTTTGGCATTCAAAGCATTCCACTGACTTTTACTTTGGCATTCAAAGCATTCCACTGGATTTTGCTTTGGCATTCAAAGTGTTCCACTGACTTTTACTTTCACATTAATGTGTTTCACTGACTTTTACTTTGGCATTCAAAGCATTCCACTGACTTTTACTTTGGCATTCAAAGCATTCCACTGGATTTTACTTTGGCATTCAAAGCATTCCACTGACTTTCACTTTCGCATTCAAAGCATTCCACTGGATTTTACTTTGGCATTCAAAGTGTTCCACTGACTTTTACTTTGACATTCAAAGCATTCCACTGACTTTTACTTTGACATCCAAAGCATTCCACTGGATTTTACTTTGGCATTCAAAGTGTTCCACTGACTTTTACTTTGGCATTCAAAGCATTCCACTGGATTTTGCTTTGGTATTCAAAGTGTTCCACTGACTTTTACTTTGACATTCAAAGTATTCCACTGACTTTTACTTTGGCATTCAAAGTGTTTCACTGACTTTTACTTTGGCATTCAAAGCATTCCACTGGATTTTGCTTTGGTATTCAAAGTGTTCCACTGTCTTTTATTTTGGCATTCAAAGCATTCCAGTTATTTACTTTGGCATTCAAAGCATTCCACTGGATTTTACTTTGGCATTCAAAGCATCCTACTGACTTTTACTTTCACATTCAAAGCATCCTACTGACTTTTACTTTCACATTCAAAGCATTCCACTGACTTTCACTTTGGCATTCAAAGCATTCCACTGGATTTTACTTTGGCATTCAAAGCATTCCACTGACTTTCACTTTCGCATTCAAAGCATTCCACTGGATTTTACTTTGGCATTCAAAGTGTTCCACTGACTTTTACTTTGACATTCAAAGCATTCCACTGACTTTTACTTTGACATCCAAAGCATTCCACTGGATTTTACTTTGGCATTCAAAGTGTTCCACTGACTTCTTCTTTGGCATTCAAAGCATTACACTGGATTTTACTTTTGCATTCAAAGTGTTCCACTGGATTTTACTTTGGCATTCAAAGTGTTCCACTGGATTTTTCTTTGGCATTCAAAGTATTCCACTGACTTTTACTTTCACATTCAATGTGTTTCACTGACTTTTACTTTGGCATTCAAATCATTCCACTGACTTTCACTTTGGCATTCAAAGCATTCCACTGACTTTTACTTTGGCATTCAAAGCATTCCACTGGATTTTACTTTGGCATTCAAAGCATTCCACTGACTTTTACTTTGGCATTCAAAGCATTCCACTGACTTTTACTTTGGCATTCAAAGCATTCCACTGACTTTTACTTTGGCATTCAAAGCATTCCACTGACTTTTACTTTGGCATTCAAAGCATTCCACTGACTTTTACTTTGGCATTCAAAACATTCCACTGGATTTTACTTTGGCATTCAAAGCATTCCACTGACTTTTACTTTGGCATTCAAAGCATTCCACTGACTTTTACTTTGACATTCAAAGCATTCCACTGGATTTTGCTTTGGTATTCAAAGTGTTCCACTGACTTTTACTTTGGCATTCAAAGCATTCCACTGACTTTTACTTTGGCATTCAAAGCATTCCACTGACTTTTACTTTGGCATTCAAAGCATTCCACTGGATTTTGCTTTGGCATTCAAAGTGTTCCACTGACTTTTACTTTCACATTAATGTGTTTCACTGACTTTTACTTTGGCATTCAAAGCATTCCACTGACTTTTACTTTGGCATTCAAAGCATTCCACTGACTTTTACTTTGGCATTCAAAGCATTCCACTGGATTTTGCTTTGGCATTCAAAGTGTTCCACTGACTTTTACTTTGGCTTTCAAAGTGTTCCACTGACTTTTACTTTGGCATTCAAAGTTTTCCCTGACTTTTACTTTGGCATTCAAACCATTCCACTGGATTTTGCTTTGGTATTCAAAGTGTTCCACTGACATTTATTTTGGCATTCAAAGCATTCCAGTTATTTACTTTGGCATTCAAAGCATTCCACTGGATTTTACTTTGGCATTCAAAGCATTCCACTGGATTTTACTTTGGCATTCAAAGCATCCTACTGACTTTTACTTTCACATTCAAAGCATCCTACTGACTTTTACTTTCACATTCAAAGCATTCCACTGACTTTTACTTTGGCATTCAAAGTGTTTCACTGACTTTTACTTTGGCATTCAAAGCATTCCACTGGATTTTGCTTTGGTATTCAAAGTGTTCCACTGACTTTTACTTTGGCATTCAAAGTGTTCCACTGACTTTTACTTTGGCATTCAAAGTGTTTCACTGACTTTTACTTTGGTATTCAAAGCATTCCACTGGATTTTGCTTTGGTATTCAAAGTGTTTCACTGACTTTTATTTTGGCATTCAAAGCATTCCAGTTATTTACTTTGGCATTCAAAGCATTCCACTGGATTTTACTTTGGCATTCAAAGCATCCTACTGACTTTTACTTTCACATTCAAAGCATCCTACTGACTTTTACTTTCACATTCAAAGCATTCCACTGACTTTCACTTTGGCATTCAAAGCATTCCACTGGATTTTACTTTGGCATTCAAAGCATTCCACTGACTTTTACTTTGGCATTCAAAGCATTCCACTGACTTTTACTTTGGCATTCAAACCATTCCACTGGATTTTGCTTTGGTATTCAAAGTGTTCCACTGACTTTTATTTTGGCATTCAAAGCATACCAGTTATTTACTTTGGCATTCAAAGCATTCCACTGGATTTTACTTTGGCATTCAAAGCATTCCACTGGATTTTACTTTGGCATTCAAAGCATCCTACTGACTTTAACTTTCACATTCAAAGCATCCTACTGACTTTTACTTTCACATTCAAAGCATTCCACTGACTTTTTCTTTGGCATTCAAAGTGTTTCACTGACTTTTACTTTGGCATTCAAAGCATTCCACTGGATTTTGCTTTGGTATTCAAAGTGTTCCACTGACTTTTACTTTGACATTCAAAGTATTCCACTGACTTTTACTTTGGCATTCAAAGTGTTTCACTGACTTTTACTTTGGCATTCAAAGCATTCCACTGGATTTTGCTTTGGTATTCAAAGTGTTCCACTGACTTTTATTTTGGCATTCAAAGCATTCCAGTTATTTACTTTGGCATTCAAAGCATTCCACTGGATTTTACTTTGGCATTCAAAGCATCCTACTGACTTTTACTTTCACATTCAAAGCATCCTACTGACTTTTACTTTCACATTCAAAGCATTCCACTGACTTTCACTTTGGCATTCAAAGCATTCCTCTGGATTTTACTTTGGCATTCAAAGCATTCCACTGACTTTCACTTTCGCATTCAAAGCATTCCACTGGATTTTACTTTGGCATTCAAAGTGTTCCACTGACTTTTACTTTGACATTCAAAGCATTCCACTGACTTTTACTTTGACATCCAAAGCATTCCACTGGATTTTACTTTGGCATTCAAAGTGTTCCACTGACTTCTTCTTTGGCATTCAAAGCATTACACTGGATTTTACTTTTGCATTCAAAGTGTTCCACTGGATTTTACTTTGGCATTCAAAGTGTTCCACTGGATTTTTCTTTGGCATTCGAAGTATTCCACTGACTTTTACTTTCACATTCAATGTGTTTCACTGACTTTTACTTTGGCATTCAAATCATTCCACTGACTTTCACTTTGGCATTCAAAGCATTCCACTGACTTTTACTTTGGCATTCAAAGCATTCCACTGGATTTTACTTTGGCATTCAAAGCATTCCACTGACTTTTACTTTGGCATTCAAAGCATTCCACTGACTTTTACTTTGGCATTCAAAGCATTCCACTGACTTTTACTTTGGCATTCAAAGCATTCCACTGACTTTTACTTTGGCATTCAAAGCATTCCACTGACTTTTACTTTGGCATTCAAAACATTCCACTGGATTTTACTTTGGCATTCAAAGCATTCCACTGACTTTTACTTTGGCATTCAAAGCATTCCACTGACTTTTACTTTGACATTCAAAGCATTCCACTGGATTTTGCTTTGGTATTCAAAGTGTTCCACTGACTTTTACTTTGGCATTCAAAGCATTCCACTGACTTTTACTTTGGCATTCAAAGCATTCCACTGACTTTTACTTTGGCATTCAAAGCATTCCACTGGATTTTGCTTTGGCATTCAAAGTGTTCCACTGACTTTTACTTTGGCTTTCAAAGTGTTCCACTGACTTTTACTTTGGCATTCAAAGTTTTCCCTGACTTTTACTTTGGCATTCAAACCATTCCACTGGATTTTGCTTTGGTATTCAAAGTGTTCCACTGACATTTATTTTGGCATTCAAAGCATTCCAGTTATTTACTTTGGCATTCAAAGCATTCCACTGGATTTTACTTTGGCATTCAAAGCATTCCACTGGATTTTACTTTGGCATTCAAAGCATCCTACTGACTTTTACTTTCACATTCAAAGCATCCTACTGACTTTTACTTTCACATTCAAAGCATTCCACTGACTTTTACTTTGGCATTCAAAGTGTTTCACTGACTTTTACTTTGGCATTCAAAGCATTCCACTGGATTTTGCTTTGGTATTCAAAGTGTTCCACTGACTTTTACTTTGGCATTCAAAGTGTTCCACTGACTTTTACTTTGGCATTCAAAGTGTTTCACTGACTTTTACTTTGGTATTCAAAGCATTCCACTGGATTTTGCTTTGGTATTCAAAGCATTCCACTGGATTTTACTTTGGCATTCAAAGCATCCTACTGACTTTTACTTTCACATTCAAAGCATCCTACTGACTTTTACTTTCACATTCAAAGCATTCCACTGACTTTCACTTTGGCATTCAAAGCATTCCACTGGATTTTACTTTGGCATTCAAAGCATTCCACTGACTTTTACTTTGGCATTCAAAGCATTCCACTGACTTTTACTTTGGCATTCAAACCATTCCACTGGATTTTGCTTTGGTATTCAAAGTGTTCCACTGACTTTTATTTTGGCATTCAAAGCATACCAGTTATTTACTTTGGCATTCAAAGCATTCCACTGGATTTTACTTTGGCATTCAAAGCATTCCACTGGATTTTACTTTGGCATTCAAAGCATCCTACTGACTTTAACTTTCACATTCAAAGCATCCTACTGACTTTTACTTTCACATTCAAAGCATTCCACTGACTTTTTCTTTGGCATTCAAAGTGTTTCACTGACTTTTACTTTGGCATTCAAAGCATTCCACTGGATTTTGCTTTGGTATTCAAAGTGTTCCACTGACTTTTACTTTGACATTCAAAGTATTCCACTGACTTTTACTTTGGCATTCAAAGTGTTTCACTGACTTTTACTTTGGCATTCAAAGCATTCCACTGGATTTTGCTTTGGTATTCAAAGTGTTCCACTGACTTTTATTTTGGCATTCAAAGCATTCCAGTTATTTACTTTGGCATTCAAAGCATTCCACTGGATTTTACTTTGGCATTCAAAGCATCCTACTGACTTTTACTTTCACATTCAAAGCATCCTACTGACTTTTACTTTCACATTCAAAGCATTCCACTGACTTTCACTTTGGCATTCAAAGCATTCCTCTGGATTTTACTTTGGCATTCAAAGCATTCCACTGACTTTCACTTTCGCATTCAAAGCATTCCACTGGATTTTACTTTGGCATTCAAAGTGTTCCACTGACTTTTACTTTGACATTCAAAGCATTCCACTGACTTTTACTTTGACATCCAAAGCATTCCACTGGATTTTACTTTGGCATTCAAAGTGTTCCACTGACTTCTTCTTTGGCATTCAAAGCATTACACTGGATTTTACTTTTGCATTCAAAGTGTTCCACTGGATTTTACTTTGGCATTCAAAGTGTTCCACTGGATTTTTCTTTGGCATTCGAAGTATTCCACTGACTTTTACTTTCACATTCAATGTGTTTCACTGACTTTTACTTTGGCATTCAAATCATTCCACTGACTTTCACTTTGGCATTCAAAGCATTCCACTGACTTTTACTTTGGCATTCAAAGCATTCCACTGGATTTTACTTTGGCATTCAAAGCATTCCACTGACTTTTACTTTGGCATTCAAAGCATTCCACTGACTTTTACTTTGGCATTCAAAGCATTCCACTGACTTTTACTTTGGCATTCAAAGCATTCCACTGACTTTTACTTTGGCATTCAAAGCATTCCACTGACTTTTACTTTGGCATTCAAAACATTCCACTGGATTTTACTTTGGCATTCAAAGCATTCCACTGACTTTTACTTTGGCATTCAAAGCATTCCACTGACTTTTACTTTGACATTCAAAGCATTCCACTGGATTTTGCTTTGGTATTCAAAGTGTTCCACTGACTTTTACTTTGGCATTCAAAGCATTCCACTGACTTTTACTTTGGCATTCAAAGCATTCCACTGACTTTTACTTTGGCATTCAAAGCATTCCACTGGATTTTGCTTTGGCATTCAAAGTGTTCCACTGACTTTTACTTTCACATTAATGTGTTTCACTGACTTTTACTTTGGCATTCAAAGCATTCCACTGACTTTTACTTTGGCATTCAAAGCATTCCACTGGATTTTGCTTTGGCATTCAAAGTGTTCCACTGACTTTTACTTTCACATTAATGTGTTTCACTGACTTTTACTTTGGCATTCAAAGCATTCCACTGACTTTTACTTTGGCATTCAAAGCATTCCACTGACTTTTACTTTGGCATTCAAAGCATTCCACTGGATTTTGCTTTGGCATTCAAAGTGTTCCACTGACTTTTACTTTCACATTAATGTGTTTCACTGACTTTTACTTTGGCATTCAAAGCATTCCACTGACTTTTACTTTGGCATTCAAAGCATTCCACTGACTTTTACTTTGGCATTCAAAGCATTCCACTGGATTTTGCTTTGGCATTCAAAGTGTTCCACTGACTTTTACTTTGGCTTTCAAAGTGTTCCACTGACTTTTACTTTGGCATTCAAAGTTTTCCCTGACTTTTACTTTGGCATTCAAACCATTCCACTGGATTTTGCTTTGGTATTCAAAGTGTTCCACTGACATTTATTTTGGCATTCAAAGCATTCCAGTTATTTACTTTGGCATTCAAAGCATTCCACTGGATTTTACTTTGGCATTCAAAGCATTCCACTGGATTTTACTTTGGCATTCAAAGCATCCTACTGACTTTTACTTTCACATTCAAAGCATCCTACTGACTTTTACTTTCACATTCAAAGCATTCCACTGACTTTTACTTTGGCATTCAAAGTGTTTCACTGACTTTTACTTTGGCATTCAAAGCATTCCACTGGATTTTGCTTTGGTATTCAAAGTGTTCCACTGACTTTTACTTTGGCATTCAAAGTGTTCCACTGACTTTTACTTTGGCATTCAAAGTGTTTCTCTGACTTTTACTTTGGCATTCAAAGCATTCCACTGGATTTTGCTTTGGTATTCAAAGTGTTCCACTGACTTTTATTTTGGCATTCAAAGCATTCCAGTTATTTACTTTGGCATTCAAAGCATTCCACTGGATTTTACTTTGGCATTCAAAGCATCCTACTGACTTTTACTTTCACATTCAAAGCATCCTACTGACTTTTACTTTCACATTCAAAGCATTCCACTGACTTTCACTTTGGCATTCAAAGCATTCCACTGGATTTTACTTTGGCATTCAAAGCATTCCACTGACTTTTACTTTGGCATTCAAAGCATTCCACTGACTTTTACTTTGGCATTCAAAGCATTCCACTGACTTTTACTTTGACATCCAAAGCATTCCACTGGATTTTACTTTGGCATTCAAAGTGTTCCACTGACTTTTACTTTGGCATTCAAAACATTCCACTGACTTTTACTTTGGCATTCAAAGCATTCTACTGACTTTTACTTTGACATCCAAAGCATTCCACTGACTTTTACTTTGGCATTCAAAGCATTCCACTGACTTTTACTTTGGCATTCAAAGCATTCCACTGACTTTTACTTTGGCATTCAAAGCATTCCACTGACTTTTACTTTGGCATTCAAAGCATTCCACTGGATTTTACTTTGACATCCGAAGCATTCCACTGGATTTTACTTTGGCATTCAAAGTGTTCCACTGACTTTTACTTTGGCATTCAAAGTGTTCCACTGACTTTTATTTTGGCATTCAAAGCATTTCAGTTATTTACTTTGGCATTCAAAGCATTCCACTGACTTTTACTTTGACATCCAAAGCATTCCACTGGATTTTACTTTGGCATTCAAAGTGTTCCACTGACTTTTACTTTGGCATTCAAAGCATTCCACTGACTTTTACTTTGGCATTCAAAGCATTCTACTGACTTTTACTTTGACATCCAAAGCATTCCACTGACTTTTACTTTGGCATTCAAAGCATTCCACTGACTTTTACTTTGGCATTCAAAGCATTCCACTGACTTTTACTTTGGCATTCAAAGCATTCCACTGACTTTTACTTTGGCATTCAAAGCATTCCACTGGATTTTACTTTGGCATTCAAAGTGTTCCACTGACTTTTACTTTGGCATTCAAAGTGTTCCACTAACTTTTACTTTGGCATTCAAAGTGTTCCACTGACTTTTATTTTGGCATTCAAAGCATTCCAGTTATTTACTTTGGCATTCAAAGCATTCCACTGGATTTTACTTTGGCATTCAAAGCATCCTACTGACTTTTACTTTCACATTCAAAGCATCCTACTGACTTTTACTTTCACATTCAAAGCATTCCACTGACTTTCACTTTGGCATTCAAAGCATTCCACTGGATTTTACTTTGGCATTCAAAGCATTCCACTGACTTTTACTTTGGCATTCAAAGCATTCCACTGACTTTTACTTTGGCATTCAAAGCATTCCACTGACTTTTACTTTGACATCCAAAGCATTCCACTGGATTTTACTTTGGCATTCAAAGTGTTCCACTGACTTTTACTTTGGCATTCAAAGCATTCCACTGATGTTACTTTGGCATTCAAAGCATTCCACTGACTTTTACTTTGGCATTCAAAGCATTCCACTGACTTTTACTTTGACATCCAAAGCATTCCACTGGATTTTACTTTAGCATTCAAAGTGTTCCACTGACTTTTACTTTGGCATTCAAAGCATTCCACTGATGTTACTTTGGCATTCAAAGCATTCTACTGACTTTTACTTTGACAGACAATCATTTCCACACCATTCATATGAATGGCTGAAAGTCTTGTACTCCAGTAAGTAACGCTATGACTGGTTGTATAACCTCAAAATACAGTGAAAGGCACAAATCAAGAACTTTGTTTATAAAGGTATTTTTAATTTTGATTTACGCACTTTTATCGCTTTTTAATCGACCGCTTATGGCTTAATTTCCGACCGCATGGTCTTGTCCGACCTGAAACCGGCCGCATTTGAATTGCTTTTTTTTCGCTCACTCGCTCCCTCATTTTAAACGACCGCTCCCCCAAACACAGATCACTGACACACGAGTGGTCGAAAAGGTGGTTTTGATAGTAAAGTGTGAAAATACAACTTGTATTAACTATTATTAAATTCTGAACGACACTTCAAATCTAATAGTTGTATGACACTTGAATTGTTTGCGAAAGCAGCTGAACCACGACCTTTGTTTACGTGATTTGAGTCCTTATTGTAAATGTAATATAATAAAAGACATAGCTAACTCCATTTGACAAAGCGAAGAAACAAGAAAAATATTATTGAATAATTCCAAAAATAACGGTACCAAAACTACGTCGGTCCACAGGCCTGGTAAAATTTGACATCCAATTTTAAAAATTAAGTCACGATCAGTGAATGAGCTCTATATATATGTACCATAAAAGTATTCCCACAAAAAATATTTTCGAATAAAAATGGCCACATGCCCTGAACAAATTGAACAGAGCTTGACATGTATGAATAATTTATTTGGCTTTAGACAAAAATGTTTCAAATTTAGTTATAGCCATAAATATTTAGTTATAGCCATAAATATTTGGTGACCAGTCAATGAACAATTCCAAAATTGGGATTTCCACGGAAGTACTGAAAATCATCGACCCTACTCTGGTTTACCTTATTTCACAACTTGTAAAGAAAACTGATTCGCCATGGACTCTAATGAATATCAGCCTAGCTTTTAGCCCTGTTGTTGACTTTGTCGAGCGTAGCTTATCATATGAGTGATTGTCCGTCGTTGTCAACTTTTTACTTTTTTTACTTCTTCTTGAGAACTACAAGCCTGATTGCTTTGATACTTGGTGTACATGTACCTTTGGTTGACCTCTCTCAGATTTGTTCATTTCATGATGATATCTTTGTGGCTGTAGGAATTCGGTTCGAATAAATCGCCACGTTTAATAAATCTCCACAGAACATACAGTAGACTCAAGTGATCAAGTTCAAAAGAAAGTCATAATGACTTCTATATTCATGGGTAGAACGCTGAACATTTCATCCAGTAATTACATCAGTAGTACAAACTTCAGTATTAAAACTGTGAGTGCCCTTGATGAGGTGCAAAGAAGTGAATACCGGTAACTTGAGAAACTATGAACTAAATTCAAATGTGGACTTTATTGATGACCGCCATATTCATTGAAACTAGGAATCATGGTTAACACTTGCATAATAATTAGCATGTTTGAGGTCGATTCCATTGCTCATAGGGGGTAACTCTTAATATAAGAAAACATGTAAACAATCTAACAGTGAAATAATAGGGTAATTTCCTCAGTCAATAGGGAAAAATGAATAAACTAGAATAATCTAAACTGTTTATAAAGATAACACTAAATAAATAAATCTATCTAAATGTAGAAACGTATTGATACATATTCTTATGCATTCAACTAACTAACAAACAAACACACATGTTAACCTGGCAATCTTTAATTCTCCAATTTTGGTGAATATTTTTGTAATTTTTGGTAAAAAGTGATATTTTTGACTTCTTGTTGAAACCCGCAAGTCCAATTGCTTTGATATTACATATATATGTACTACAGGTAGACCTCTTTCAGATTTGTTCATTTTGGTAAAAAGTGATATTTTCGACTATTTTGTTAAAAAACGCAAGTCTGATTGCTTTGATACTATACATATTGTTGATTTTCTAATGATATCTATTGCTAACAGCGGAGATTTGTTTCTGAGGTCAAATCCCACTGATGTTTTTCAGTGTACGATTTTGAAGCCTGTCACAGCACAAAAAAACTATGTGAGTCTACGCCGGAGATTGGATGGTACAATGACCCTTCGATTAGCGTCAAATATGCTTTGTGACAACATTATTGATTGGCTGAAAGTCACCTGATCGGAGCACGACCTGGGTCACAGAACCATATTTGTCCATATTATCAACAGGACTTTGCGATAGAACCACACCCACACTTTCAACCATTTCGCATTCACATTTTTTGGCGCGGAAGTTGCCAAAAATGTTGAAAAACTCGTGAATTGTATAGATTCAAATAAAATAAAGCTAGCGATTGCTAAGAATGGTTATTAAAATATTCTCCAATGCTCTTTGATTTCGAAAACGGGGACTTATAATTCGGTCTCCGTCCGTGTGTCCGTGTGTCCGTCTGGAGTCATATCTCAGAATCCCTTGGATCGATTCCGCTCATTTTTTGCATGTGCCTAGTACTTTATGTGGGACATATGCACAATTTATTTCACAATTGGATCAAAGATGGCCGACTGGCAGCCATCTTGTTTTTTGAAAATGTCGTACTTTTGACATGCTTTGTCAGTTTTCATTCAAATTTAGTACATAGATCATACATGTTAGGATACATGCCCCGACCGTTCGTGAGTTCCTGAGTCTGTCCATCCGTCCGTTCGTCCGTGTGTCCCTGCGTTAGTCTGTCCAGAGTCATATTTCAGAATTCTGTGGATTGATTCCGTTCATTCTTTGCATGTGCCTAGTTCCTTATGTGGGACATATGCACATGCAGTGGTTTAGCGATTCAATTCAAAATGGCCGACTGGCAGCCATCTTGTTTTTTGAAAATGTTGTATTTTGGACATGCTTTGTCAAACTTGGTACATAGATTATACATGTTAGGATACATGTCCATGACGATTTATTTCGCAATTGGATCAATGATTGTCGACTGGCAGGCATCTTGTTTTTGTTTTTTTATGCGGTATCTTGGACGTGCTCTGTCAGTTTTCATTCAAATTTGGCACATACCGGTACATGTACTTTATACATGTTAGGATGCATGTCCATGACAATTTGTTTCAAAATCTGGTCAAGGATGGCCAATTGACAGCCATCTGACTTTTTGGCCATAATTTCCACAATTTATGTACGATTTTCATTCGTATTTGGCACATACATCATACATCATACATATCAGTGTGTTTCATAATCAGATCAAAGATGGCCGAATAACGGCTGTTTTTATTTTTGGCCATATTGCTACGGAACACGTGTTTTGATGTAAACAAACAATCTGTTGTATACGCCACTTAAAACTCAAGTTTAAAGGACACGCTCGTGACAACTCCTCCACTTTAATATGACGAGCACAAAGAGAACTTTCAAACATTTAACGGGGACTGTGTCATTTTTAATGACTTGTTTTTTTTATTTTAAGGTAAGAAATGGCTACCGGTAGTTGAAGTTGCATCGACTTCAAGGCGGCTGTTTCACCGGAACAACTCTAGCTCTGTTGTAGTTTTGTGATGTAAAATAAAATATATAGAATAATAATACTTCAATTATTTGGGTTTTCAACACACAAATTACGGGACATGATCCCCATGAATTACGGTCAATGTTTATCTTGTCTCGGCTGATTGTGTTGAATACCCAATGTCAGGACCGACGCCGTCCCAAACTCAGTATGGAGAAACCAATGAGGGTCGAGATTTCAAAAAACATCATCGGGACACGGTCGACAGATGAAATTATTAACGAAAGACTAGATTTTCTAGATATTTACAAACATGCTGTCATAACAAATACAAAAAGAGATGTAATATTAGGTTTTATTTTGGGCTTAGAAATATTTTCTTTCACTCAGTCCATGCATGGAACTGCCATTTAGCTTCATGGTCCTTCAGCTTGTCTTTGCCTTCGGGGATAACAACAATAATTATACAAATCTTAAACACATTGTGAAGACTCAACAATCAGGAAAGAAAACCCAGACAACCATGTCGTACTTGTGTTGAAATACATTTTGTATTTCACGTCAGAATATTGTTTAAGATAAAATATTGAATCCCAGCCTAATATTTGTCAAAGGATCAGATTGCGTGCATATAATTATAGATAGTTAAAACAAAAAGTATTTGAACTTTTGACAGCTCTTCGACATCTATGAAAACCAGAAAGACAATTATGAGACAATGTGAACCTCAAAAATTTTTTGTTAGTTCGAATTTTAAGTGCGTGAGGGTGAGCGGGCGGTGATATTTCCGTGTTTGCCCAGTCAAAAATAAAGCGGAAATTGTCAACTAGCGGTCGCAAAAGCAAGCGAAAAAAAGCGTTTGCAAAGCGGAAGCGGACGGGAGGTTGGGTGAAATGAGTACCGGTACTGTAAATCACAATGCTATGACTGAGGTTATAAATTTCTACTGGTATTGAAGAATGATGTTTGTACACAGTATTTTGTGTGAAAATTATATTTTAACAATCATTGTATATGTTGCTATGGTAACCATATCAAACACAACACTGTACACCTACCGGTACTACCACCTTTTAATTTTTACATCAACAGAGTCATTTAGATAAAAGTAATTACCAAACTCTATTTCTTTATTTTTTTTCAGTCGTACTGTTCTTTTATCACATTGTACTTATGTTGAAGTACAATTTTAAAACTGATCCTACAAATTTTTGTTGAAATAGGTATTACCCAGTAATAACATATTATCTTATTTGACAGTGTCAATAAATTCATTACTTGTTGAGCCAAGGTTGTATGTTTGTTATCTGATTCTCATTTTTTTATGAGTAAAATTCTCCTGAGGTTCCTGACTTTGAACTTTAGCACATCAGCTCAAATTTTGTACCTCAGAATGTTTGGGGCAAAATCAAAAATGATCTTCAACAAAACATCAATACGTATTATGTGTCTTTCAAATCACAAACACTTCTAAATCATCTGATATTATCTAAACACATCTCAAAAATAATATATTATTCTAATCTCAACTTCATTTCATAAGAAACAAGGGGAAAAATAACAAATCTTGTTCAAATTATCACAACTATTAAATTGAGGTAACATAAACTAAAAATTGATCATTGTAAACCATTTAATTTTAACTGCTAAATAATTTCATAATTTGACAGTATTTGCGAAAGTCACGAACACTGTCCTAGAACTCCAGTAAAATTTTCACTGCTCCAAAATTTGATGATTTTTAGGGACGCAAAAAGTTTGCATAAATCTGTCTCTATTTACACTATTCATTGTAGGTATATAAAAAACAGGATCGCTTCACTGTCTGAATTTTATTAATAATATGTTTAGTTTGATAATATAAAATACATATAAAATTATTTTTGTTCTGTATTGAAAGTAAGTTTTGTTTCTTTTATTTGCAGGCTTCCAGACAGTGGTGGGAAGTAAAAGCCAATAATTTCAATTCTGTATTATTTTTTAAGGTGAGTTTATTTTCTTCTACTTATAATTTCCGCGAGGGAGTAGTCACCTGTGCATGCATCTATTGGCAGTAGGTATCATTGTTTATAAACATGCGTCTACCCATGAGCCTTTTGCATTTTTAAGCATACCTTGTTATCATTGCTTATTGGGACTCAATTCCTGTGCATACACAGGTGACGAATCCCCATGTTAATTGTTATCTCATTTGTCTGTGCGTGTGTAGAACATTATCTTTCTATTTTTTAGAACTATTTCAATTGGTGATTTTGTGTGGAAGGTGCACCAGAACATCTGACGCACACCTGAATGTTGATCTTTAATATTGTACGTGCTAAGATATCCTTACTTCATCAAAACTGGCCATCATCAAATGTGCATTGCTCATTAATAAATGTGAAAATACCCCCAAAATATTTGGTGAACAGAAAATAGTTTTATTATTAAAAGGCGGTAGTCGTCGTGCCGCGTCCTGTTCGATAGATTGTTTATTTACATGAAATTCGAACACACGCTGCACGACGACCACCACGCTTTAAATATTATTTTGGATCCTCAACTTATTTTGACTGATTTTCACAAAAACAAACAGAAAATTACTCACATTACAAATTTGCATCAAAGTTTGTGTGACTGATATGTTTTTTTTTAACATATTTAGCAACATTATCAGTGTAAAGAATATCTTAAAATATTAGACATGGTACACTGAGTTTGTAAAATTTAATCTGATTGAATGTAGTGTCAAATGATTGTGATTACTGCATACATGTGTGCAAGAATATGATGTTTATTGTGGGTAGCGTGAATGGGTAAACTGCGTTTTGACAATGAGCTGTTTTCGCCATTAAAGTGGTAAAATTTTCTTCAATGCTCAGTTTATTTTTCATAAATAACTAATTTCTTGATTTAAAAAAAAATCATGCAGTTTTCCCATCAAAATCAAAGCCAAAAAATTGCGCTACAACAATGGTACATCTCTTCTGTGTTGCGTTCACCGGGAAGTTGCTGAACTGTCATTAACATATTTAAATGAGCTATGGTAATTTGAAGATATTGGCACCATCCAGCATTTTGATTGGTCGAACAGTTACAGGTCACTCGTATGCATGAACCAACATGGCGGATATCGTATCACATTGAGCGTTTACAAATGTACATGTGATCGAAATCATGTGACTTTACTTGCATTTCATAACAATTCAGCGAATTTATTTTTTGTACGTCATTATTGTACTGCAATGCATTGGTGTTTGTTTTTAGAATATAATTTTTGTTACCAACATAAATAAAAAAAATGCATATTATATTAATTAATTAAGGCCTTTTACTCTTCCCCGGCACCTAAATTAAAGTGACGCCTATTCAAGAGATTGTACGGTATAATTATTGATAAATTAGCATACTTATATTTAGTTATTTGATCATAATTTTCAGGGCCAGGTTGCTCATTGTTGTTTCCCAGAGATGACAATTGGTCGCTATGCCAACACTCTAATTCAAAGGGTTATAGAGTCACTAGAATTGAACAGACCGAAACTCCAGATATGATGCAAGAAAGGTGTCATAAATGTATGTATATAATGCTTGAGTTTTGCTTCTTTGTCATTATTATAGATAACAAAGTGGAGCTGTTCTTATGGTTGATTGTCCATCATTCGTAAACAATTACTTTTTCAACTTTTTCTTGGAAACTACCAACTCAATTGCTTTGAGCTGTTATATGTATAGATACCTTTGATGGATTTGTTCATTTCATGATGATATCATTATTTTTAGCAAATTTTGTTGTCATTTTTGGTAAATTATATTTTCGACTTCTTCTCTAAAACTACCAGCCTGATTACTTGACTTGGCTATCAAATTGTTGTTGTAGGATAGTGGAGCTATTTTGACCATCACGTCACTCCTTGCTGTCCTTCAGACATCAGTCTAATTACTCGGTGCTCACTGGATTTGTTTGAGTGTTAGTAAATATGATAATTTAGAACAGAAAACAAAGCAAACATTTTCTATATATTGTAATTTTTATGAATTCATCTTGAGATATTTAAATTTGTAAATTTTGAAAAATATTCTTAGTTTACTAATGACAGAGAGAGTAGAGAATCACGTAGATTGCGTAATTTTCACTGCTAATAATTTTTATGATTAGATTTTTATGGAATTTGAAAAGATAAAATTCTGCGAAAGTCACTGACACTTCATGTTGTTGAAATGTTGCTAAAATATTTCACTGTTTTTACTGATTCACGATAATCTCAAAATGAGTTATCTCTTGCAAATTAAATTTGTTTCAAATATCATAAAAATCTTCTTGAGTTGAAGTCACTCAATTGATTGACTTTGTATTAAACTTAAAGTGCCTGTGAAATGGCTGCTATTTTCACGCCTAAAATTATCAATTGATACATAAATATTATTAATTTTTATGTTTCTAATCATGAATTATTTTTTTTAAGTGAAGTCGCATAGCAGCTTGCATTGCCGATACGTGTAAATAAGGCAAATTTCTTGTGCAGTTTTCTCGTCTTTGACTATACATGTATTGTCATTTATGTACTTGTTCGTCGAGGAAGAATGGACCATAATCAACACATAGTATCAATTTTTGTTGCATGGGGTTGAGTTAGATGCGAAATATGTCCGTTCTGGTGTAGCTGGTCACCGTCACCGACACCGGCACACGTTTGTACACTGTCGCTGGACAAAATAGAATTTGACGTCGGAATTATCTTGTTATTTAGCAGGTTACTAGGCACGTCACTACACTGTTTTATTTCGATCGATTGTCTGAGTTAAACTTTCAAAATTAAAATAAAAGAGAACATATTTTGACATTCTAAACATTAGACTATAGTGATCACTATAAAATAATTAAAAAAACCACAAATCACAGTTACTAAATAAATGACAGCCGCGTGGAAATAAATTGACATTTTGTTGAAATAGGTGAACACGTCGGGTCACGGCGAGGGCAAGTGCGTTAAAAGCGGCGTTTAATTGGATAACAAAAATGATGGAGATCGACACACATACAGATAAATTCAGAGTGGATTCGAGTTATCGTGATCCATGGCGTGATTGTCATAATTATAACATTATATTAAAACTTTATTTGGTGGAAACAAATTGACCAAGCCCGGATTCTTATTTCATAAATTATTACGCAGATAAAGCTGCAAGCATGGAGGTAAAAAAGAACAGAGGTGTGAATTCGACATTCAACACCAATCACCAAACAATTCAGAAACTTTTAGCCTTCGAAAATGAAAACAGTTAGCAGTGTGTAAGGGCTGTGTAATTTCCTGTTTGTCCGACGCTTCGTTTTCGTGTCACTGTCAAAATTATTGCTACCTTTTACTTTATTATAACAGGGACTAAATGGTCTCTTTAAAACGATAATCAGGATCGCAAAAAAAGGCAACTGATTTGAAACACTTGCCGGACGTCTTTCTCTCTTCCGAAATCCGCCTCGGTGATCATGGGCTGGTCCGGAATCTATTCTTTCAAAAGTGTTGCGCCAGGTTTATGTTGTCGACGTTTCTCTTTAAACCTAGTCGTTTTTTTTTATGGACAAGGACAGTTTTTCCCAAAAAAAAGAATCTAAGTTTAAGTGATGTTGCACCTTCGGATCGATTAGAAACGTGTGAATACATACCCTATGGCTATACGTTTCACTGCAACTGCCCACAACACAACATCTAAAAACTCTCTCTCTCAAAAAAAAAAAAAAAAAATAGACAAAAAACAAGAAAAAACGCCGACCGAAAAATGTATATAGTTTAAAAGTATACTGAGCGACCAGTGTTATTACGGCTCAGGGGTACTCTTCCTCTCACATTTTGTCATTTGGTGGCGTACTTTCGGCGAGAGTCGGAAATCCGGAAACAGTCGACCGTTTCACGATAGGTGGGCGTGACTACAACATGAGAAATATCCCAAATTTACTTGGATAAGAGTAATCATTTTCAGCCAAAAAATCAATAACTACCCTTTTCAGTGGGACACAGATTTAAAATGGGAAACGTGAGGGTGGGCATTGCACAGGCACTTTAAATTTACACTGACACTGTTTGTTTTTTTTCAAATGATCAAGCCTACTAAGTTTGACAAAGTTGTGAAAAGAAAATTATTTCCAGCAAAGAATATTGCAAAAGAATATCTCGTATACCCGCCTTCGGTGGGGGGTTATTACTTAAATAATTAATTATAATTTTTTAGTCCTTGTTCAGACGCAGTTCGAAAACGGGGACTTATTTTTTTGACCTCCGTGTGTCCGTGAGTGCATCCTTGCATCCAGACCTGTATCTTAGAAATGCCTGGACCAATCACAATCAAACTTCACACATACATCATGGCGGTCATTTTTGTGCTAAAAATCATCAAAATCAAGCATTTCTCAGCTGTTTACAAATGGATTTTGTTAAAAATTGGTATATATGTTGGACATTATAGGACCTTGATGCACATCATTTTGTTTTTAAGCTAGTATTCAAAATGGCCGACTGTAGACATTTTGTTTTAATAAATGTGGTTCTAGTGCCATATCTCTGACTTGCTGTGACTGATTATGTTCAAATTTTAAAAATTCATTTTACATCATGTCATAGATATACACTTATATATATTGGTTTGACGATCCTATTAAAAATGGCCGAATGGTGGCCATTTTTGTGCTAAAAATCATCAAAATCAAGCATTTCTCGGCTGTTTACAGATGGATTTTGTTCAAACTTGGTATATATGTTGGACATTATAGAATAATAATCTATTATTAATATTCCAACTATTGAAAATACTGATTTTTAATTTTAGTCACACACTTACCTATAAATTACACAGGGCATTTGTAACGCTCTAGGCTAGATATTTGATTCATAATTTGTCTGTGCTTTGCTTTATTTTCTAGCTATGATCAAATAACTACAGACTTGCTGCTGCTATGAATTGTGGGTAGCAGATAGTTACTGTAAAACCATTTATTTTCACTGACATTTTCACTATTTTGATGTTTTGAGCATATTCACTGTGTTTTAATTTTACGATTTTGTCAAGGAAACAATGAGTTTTATTGACATTTTACATCTCCACATATATTTAATATAGCTGATTTTACTTATCAGCGAAAATAGCGAAATTAAATCCTTTGAATAATTAATGGTTACAGTTTTTGGTTGTAACCTTTGTTCTTTATTTGAAAATGCTGCTTCAAAACAGAATGTTGTAACCAGTTTAATTCTCACTAAAACATGAAAGTATATTGTATGTACACTTTACTTTGGGGGGAATTAATTTCATTTTTTAATTTCAATTTTTAGGGTTAATGACTAAAGTTACATATTAATATTAAATTAGTTTGGGTACAGTTTATAATAATTTTATTACTCTATAAGTACCGTCTGATGTGACAAACAAATCTCGAGGACATAAATACAGACAGTAAATAATGTGTTTCTGAAATGAAAATAAAATTAATGAAGTCTTCGTTTGTCTTTTCAGATTGGACAATTTCATGATGATAGACATTGTTCTAGACTGTGTACACTGATAGCACACTAGGCTCCAGTTCATGTGAGTTTACATCATGTACTATACATAGCTTTAATTATGCAAGATGTTCACTGTTGAGTATCAGGACAATTCATGAACATTTGTAGCAATGCGGCTCATGTGGGACATTGCATTTATTTTACTGCCATTCTCAGGAGTGACAGTGACTTTTACAGCGATCTTAGGTGTCACACGCAACGTAATATTACCGTAATTGGTATAGTACAGGTGTGATGGTTCAAATACCAAAATGGCAACAGTAACAGAAAGACT
The DNA here is from genome assembly GCF_978046115.1 of Saccoglossus kowalevskii. Taxonomy (NCBI): domain Eukaryota; kingdom Metazoa; phylum Hemichordata; class Enteropneusta; family Harrimaniidae; genus Saccoglossus; species Saccoglossus kowalevskii. The sequence goes on along the minus strand of NC_140650.1, from coordinate 7,699,743 downwards.
TCCCTGGCGGCGATGATAACATACGAACATGGAGCCAACAGATGAGGTTTCAACTGGTACTGGTATTATTATACTCTGCAAACATCAAGTACAATAACGCGGTAAAACTCCACTACTCCAACAACTAGATACTTAAACTCCAATACAATTCAACAAGATCTCCGATCTGATCTCATTGTTCAGCTCCCATCTATCTTGGCTTCACAGCAGGATGTCCTTGACCCATCAAGGTCAAGACCTCGACCTACGTTGCGGGTGGGTCATGGCCTTGACCTCTGTAGTGTGACTGAAGGGGAGCCCCTTCCCAATTTTGTAGTTAGATTTTATATAAGTAGTTATTTTATTGTGTTATTTTTATTATATTGTGTTCTGTGCTTCTGTATTTGACTAAGACTTGTATTTTACCATTGTCGTTTTTTCTATTAAATGCAAACTGTTCCTCTTACAAGCGTGTGGCGTGTTACAAAGTGTGATTTTGGCTTGCTAAAATCGATTTTGTAAAACGCCCTGAGCTTGGAGTCTAATCCGGATTCTGGTTGTCTTGCCTTCAGCTTATCGCAGCTCGTTTATTTTGACCTATCACAGCTTTGTTTACCTACCACAGCTTTGTTTTTTGCGGACCAATCAATGTATTTTTGCACACATCCCCTAGCGTCCCTTGCTAATTGCTTTCTTTTGTGTGCCTTTGTCTTAGTCATTCATGTATTTAGCCACGCTTAGTGAGCATCGTTTTGTTTTCAATCAATTGCTTTTCCCACCATCGCCCCATTTCGTCCTCCCTATTCATTTTATTTTAGCTCTTCTGCTTCAGCACACTACACAATCTGATTAAAATCTGATGTAGTGTACGGGCTTTAATTATTGTGGCTATAAACTTATTTTAATTTTATTTTTTATTACTTTTGTTATTAATGCCCTTTTATTTTATTATTTTACTTTGATTTTGATTTTGTGATTTTATTTTAATTCTGCCCTACCTACATCTGATCCGACGCCTATGTAAGTCCCGTTCAAATCTCGCGTAAGTAACAGCCAATCACAGCCCCCCTTTTATACAGGCTGTCGGTTGCTTACTTTTCAGTGTAGCGATACTCTACGGGCAATCTTTCTGCACATTATATTTTGCCCACTTGAATAAACCATTAATAGAAAATTGCTAGTATATTTTTATTTGCAAAAGAAATTCCACAGCATTTTACAATTTTTGTCATTACATTGAATATTTTTTTCACTTCCAACAAATGTGTACACTTCCAGATAAATCTTCGCCAACCAAGGTTCGTTCATTCAGTCATCGCTTCAATTTTACATCACTGAGCATAATTATCTAGAATGGAAGCAAAAAAATAAGTAAATCGTAATGATTAGAATACTGTAAACAGCTATAGTAAACAATGCAAACTGATTTTAAATTGTATAACGGTCACCGGCCCACGGCATCGACGCAGAAAATTGGAGCAAAAAAAATATTTCCTGATCAATTGCGATGTGTTCCAATAAAAAATATTTATTCCAGTCCAAATCAGCTCAATTACTTTAATAAAGATTTATTGTATAATGTACAAAATGATGATACAATTTGATGAATATTTACAGCTACGGTTTCAATACCGTAGACGATGTTGGCCCGATCTTCAACAAAACATCACCCGTCTCCAGGGCAGGCGACTGGTAAAAGACACTGATGTTCGGTCGAAACGGCGGAAACAAAATCGTCACTCCCAGAATAACTATGCAAAATAACGATCTAAAGTCGAACCATTCGAGCCACAATATTAACATAAAAATGACTTTCGTTGCATTTGAAAATGATAAACTTACCGAAAAGCCGTGTTATTCTCGGTCGCTAACGTCGGTATAATCCGCCATTTTATTTGAGTGTGTTTGCCACCCGACTCCGCCCGGTGACGTCATCGTGTGCGCTATAGAAGGAGGTCTGTGATTCGTTGACTAAAATCGTCTATAGTGGGTCTCGTTGAAATCTCGTTACATAGGCATCGGCTCAGATGTAGGTAGGGCGGAATTAAAAAAATCACAAAATTAAAATCAAAGTAAAATAATAAAATAAAATAAAATAAAAGGGCATTAATAACAAAAGTAATAAAAAATAAAATTAAAATAAGTCTATATCCGAAATAATTAAAGCCCGTACACTACATCAGATTTTAATCAGATTGCACACTACACTGGGCTCTTGGACTCCATCCTACCCCCATTTCAGGGCTCGGCGGCCATCTCTTGGTCACCTCCCATCTATCTTGGCTTCACAGCAGGATCTCCTTGACCCATCAACGTCAAGACCTCGACCTACCTTGCGGGGTGGGTCATGGCCTTGACCTCTGTAGTGTGACTGAAGGAGCCCCTTCCCAATTTTGTAGTTAGATTTTATATAAGTAGTTATTTCATTATATTGTGTTATTTTTATTATATTGTGTTCTGTGCTTCTGTATTTGATTAAGACTTGTATTTTACCATTGTCGTTTTTTCTATTAAATGCAAACTGTTCCTCTTACAAGCGTGTGGGGTGTTACAAATACCAGCACTGTCTATAAATAGATCATTACATCAGCATACATAATGAGTCTTGAACTTACTACAAATTTCTAGAATATTCCATTACCTTCTATTGCCTCCTACAGTGTTCTATTACCTATTCAACCAGTTTCTAAAAAAAATCTAGAATATTCCACCCAGACACAGTACGGTTCTAGAACATTCTCAGCGACATGGAAGTGGTAAATAAGTCGTATGCGACATTAGGGAGTCACAGTGACTTTAGCTGTTTTCACCGACTCAAGGAAAGGAAATGCGTTTTGTGTTGTTGCATCGCATTACAGTCTGGGTATAACTTAAACACAACTGCTCTATACAATAAACATTTCAGTTAATCCCCCAAATGCTTGTAGATTAGAATTTATTGAGGAATACAGTTTCTTCCACAATTTTCATCAATTTTTGTTGCTTCCATGCGCTGAAGCTCGCTGAATTATATTGTTCTTATGAACATATAAGCAATGTAATTGTGTTGAAAATTTTGTTAAATGTGTTCTTTTAAAAGAAAACAGATAAAATTCAACATAGGATTAAATAACAACCACTTCCAGACTTCCACTCTGAATTTTTCCAGTCTGTTTTTTTTTACCTAATTATTATTGTGATGTTGAGTATTATTTTGTTTAAATATAATGATAACCACATTCAAATTGGAGATATTGGTGTTATTAAATGTATAATTGTAGGTATAATAGCGTATATGCTATGCTTAGTGTCCATGTTTCGGCGATGGACATTACAAATAGATACTTGTGACACAGGAAATATTTAATTAAAATAAAAAAAAAAATACTACTTTTGTTGCTCTAACATTTTTTATTCAGATATTTAAACAAAAGTTGCCTAGACAGGGATTGAAATAGAATTTTTTCTCTGCATGCATAGTGTTCATGTTGAATTTGAAATTTACCTGCACTAACTTGTGAAATGCACCATTTTTAAAGTTTAAATAAAATTTATGGGTTCTCAATTGCTGCAATCACGAAAGAATGATTTTTTTTAGTTGTCTCACATTGTTGGTTGAACTTAATTTAGGCTTAGTGAATATGAGAAAATGTGTTAATTTCTACATACACAGCGTGCACATTATATTTTGAGTTTACTTGCATGAGCTAATAATCTATGTGCATAGTGCAGTGTGCACCAGGGTATTTCAATCCCTGCTAGAGGAGGAATTATTGTCAAAGAGGAATTTCGAGGTGTATAAACCTTTAGATGATGTCAAAGCAGTTTTTTACTCCAAGAAGTAAGCCATTGCTTTTACTACAGGAAGAAATCGTATGGTAATTATCCTTTTTGACATACCAGTGTTATAGCTATGAATATGAAACTGTATTAGAATATCAAACAGATGTCTCACTGTGCAATGATTCATGGAATACCAATTTAAAACTAAGTGTTCATGATGATTACACATATTGCAAAGCTTACCATCCCCTTGTGTATGACACCTGGTAACCTAGCAACTCATCTATCATTGCACATGTCCATTTCAGATTGTGTCAGTACAGCATTGTGTTAAAATATTGGTGTTAAAGTTGTATTATCAGCAAAACTGGAAAATCTGGAAGTTATTGTATTCATAAGTAATACTGATAAAAACCTGATGTATAGTATAGTTTATTAACTAAGTTAGTTCTATCTTCACTACAATAAATCCCACTCATTAAAAACAACTAAGCTACATGTAGGATGTACTTGTTTGATGTTTGAAGTCCCTTGAATGCAGTGGTAACATGACTTAATGCCTGTTCAGAAAACACCTCAAGTGTATGATGTGTATTTCAGACTCGTCATATTTGAAAATACTGAGTTTGTAATATCGTTCATATTTGATCTGGGGACAGAGAATCCTGATACAAACAGTGACTTGTCTATATCACAACCAGTTTCCTCTTTTCTTCACAAAATAGTTTCTTTTATAGTCTGCACTTTCCTTCAGAAGATTGGGAGAAAAATTTGTTGAGTAAAAACTGAAAATTGACTCAAATTTTGTCTGTTGGCATTGAAGAATATTGAAAAACGTGCAGCAAAATTCTGGTGGTGAAATGAAATTCTAAGATACTGAAAAACTCAATCTCATTGTGTATATGTATATCATGCGAATAATGGTCGCATTTATTATGTTACTCAAATTGCTTAACTAAATTTTGCCGACAATACAACTATTTGGACGCGATTCAATGATTTGGGAGATTAATGGTTGAATCAAGTCATCTTTGGGTATTAATAGGTTGTAATCTGAAAATAAATTTTGGTGGATGGACCTTTGAAGTTTTTGATTCCATACCTTTACTGTGGGCACCGAAATAAATTGATCTTGAAAACTGCCTGTCAATTCCCCTTGGAATATTTTAGATTTTGAGCAAAAAAGTTGTCGAAAGTATTAATAAAATACTGTTATTTGCATCATAGAGTGTTCTACATTTGAACACAATGAATTGTATGGAAACTAGCGTGAAATTTAATTTCATATTCAAACACCCACATGAAATATACGGTAGTTATACTTTGGATATATAATTTCTAACGATTGAATGCAAAGTCATAACAAACACTGCTAAGAATCTTCCAAGTAATATTGCAATTTTTATGAGAAATTGATAGAGAGATTGTGACTTTCATGATCAGTTTATTTTGGCACCCACTGTGAAGCGTGGCAGTCATTGGATCATGCGAATTGGTAAAAATTATTTCTGAAATTTTATAGAAACGTGGTGGGATGTCTGTTGCATTTCAACCCGATTTTAAATTATTATCACATTTTGATCTTTGTATGCTATGGGATATGGCATGTTATGATACAATCACTTCATGTACAGCCATAGCCACACATTTGTAATAGTTATATATACATGCCTGTGCTCCGTGTTACTTGTTGCATAGCAACTGTAAACACCTACACATGCTTATATTGGGTCACATTGTTGATATTAAGAGAGGTTGGTAGACAAAACTTGGTGGTCATTTTAGCGCTGGATTTTCTCATTATTTTAAACAATTTATATTTTCCCAATGTTATTCTATACTTTCTGTGGACCACCTTTTGAATGCTGGCATTTTCTAACCATAATCTTGGTTCAACATTTTGCACGTTTTTATGCAGTTTTCAAATAATTTGCTTGATAATTTTATATCAAATGAAAATAATTTTCCATTGGTGACAAAAGTTAAATTTGGTGTTAATATGCAAAGATGAAAATATTTACTCCAATATTAGTCCCCGTTCGGACGCAGTCCAAAAAAGGGGAGTTATGTTTTGACATCCGTGTGTCCGTGCGTGCATCCGTGCGGGTCTGTGTTATATCCTGGCTTTATTATGTATACAGCGCCCTCAATAGGCTAATCTACAAATATACCCATGATGCATTGTTCTTCTCATCATGGCTGCCTACATGAAATAAATACTGTCCAAAACTTGATGCATATCATTTATTTTTCAGATCGGATTCGAAATGGCTGACTGGCGGCCATTTTGTTTTAATGATTGGGCTTCCAGAGCCATATATCTTAAATGTTTTGACTAATTATATTAAAATTTTATATATTCGTTATACATCATGTTATACATATATATACATGTATTCAAAATGGCTGATTTTGAATGCTGTTCGAGAGCAATATCTCGCAATATGGACAAGTACTTGTTTGATGATCAGATACAAATGTCAATCATTTTAATGTTAAAAAATCATATTCCTGACATGGTTATATTCCAGCTATATTACTATAAACAAAACTATATATCTTAAATTTGATAACTAACGGGGACTGTGCCATGGCTTGTTTTTTCATGAGAGATGATTTTTCATAATTTAAAAATTAAAAACTATAGTAGTATACTTCCATAATCTACATTCATCAAATTTGATTTGAAATTGTTTTGTCCCACCTGTTTTCAATGACCTCCAACCTTGATTGCATCAACAAAGCACAATTTAAGAATATTCTGTGCTATCCTGTATTAAATTTGTTTGTCTTTGCTCACTAAACTAAGCATGTAGAAGTTACAATGTTTAGGTACTTTAGTGCTGACACACACCAATTATTAATTCCTACAAAATACATGTAGTATGCTTACTAGTATATACATGTGTCACAAACTAATCTTGATTACCTAACAATACTAAAAAAAGCATCAATTTAAATGGTCTTTTAATTGTAGTCATCTGAAATATTTTCGTATACATTATTCAAGATTTGATTACAAAGTATATTTATATGTAGTTTTCAGCAACTACACAGTTGTATATCCGTAAAATTATTTCTTATTATCAGAAGCAACTATATTTGTGTTATCATTATAGCAGTCAGGATGATATTAACAACTATTCATGATGACATTTTCAGGCTGTTAGATGAATGTTTTTCTCTCAAAATAATACTGATTTTTTTTCTCAGATGTGGACCTCCACCCTCTGAGCAATTGATTATAAGTCAGAGCAATTGACAGAAGATGGTGAGGATTATTCATCAAGAGGTCGTTATCATCAATCCGCAATAGTTAAGGGTCAAAATATGGATGATTTTGAATGAAGAAAATTAATTATTTGGTGGCTTGCTCTATGATGTAGCAGTGAAACTACATTTGATCTTTTTAGATCATGTGCAACGTATTGTTATTTTCTGTAAAACATTGAGTTCAGACACAAGTAGACTAAGTAAGAAATGTACCGGTATTTTACTTGTGTTGCTTTTCAACATTGTTTGTGTTTCTCTGTGGACCGTGAGGTTAGTTCTGTACATTGTGTGGAACTCGCTTCACCATGTGTAAGAATCATTACTTCTACAAGATTCATAGTAATCAATTCAGACTTTTGCATTTATTTTTTGTTTGTACAGTGCTTCAGTGTATAGATATATATATGTAAATATAAGAGTGTTTCAATTTTCTGGTTAACTTGTACTCAGTATGATATCTTGCAGTGAGTAATCATCAAATTATGCCTCTGTTTATACTACCATGCCTGCTTAATACACCAATAGTATACGAAAAACAAGCTAATTACTAAGGCTAAATACATCAGAAAGAATGAAATCCTTAATACAAGGTAAACAAGTGAAAGAATAAATTTTTGGCAAGTTTGATATCAATTTGATAAGAGGACAATTTTTGTCTGGTGTCTCAACTTTCGAACAGTCGAAAACTGTACTTTGGGCTAGTTGCTGACTCTCCTGAACTCTGTAATAAATTTGGTTGTTCAGGATTACCTCTAAGTTGAGTTGTGGTTGTTTTCACTTGCTCTTCGACTGGATTTCCACAGCAGCTAGCACAGAGACCATAGAAATGGATGAAACATCCTAGTAACCTTCTGTGATGTAGCTCTGCCTCCACAAATTATACTTCACTGTTACTCTACTTAGTTTGGTTTATGTATTTAGACAATGAAGAGAATGATACAGTTCATTTACAGACGCTGGGATCCACTTTTATTTTGTATATTGTAAAATATTATTTTTGAGATTAAATTGGTTTGATTGTTTTAAGTTTCATCTTTGGCTCATGGAGGTAGTGGAAATGTAGTGTCAGGTGGTGATCCCAGTGTGCAAGTTCCTCCCATACACAGTACTAAATGATGAAGCTTAGTTTGTTGTTAACAGTCAACATTGTTGTTAACTGTCAACATTGCTGGTAACTGTCAACATTGCTGGTAACTGTCAACATAGTTTGTAATTGTCAACATAGTTTGTAACTGTCAACATTGTTGGTAACTGTCAACATTGCTGGTAACTGTCAACATAGTTTGTAAATGTCAACATAGTTTGTAAATGTCAACATAGTTTGTAACTGTCAACATTGTTGATAACTGTCAACATTGCTGGTAACTGTCAACATTGTTGATAACTGTCAACATTGCTGGTAACTGTCAACATTGCTGGTAACTGTAAACATTGCTGGTAACTGTCAACCTTGTTGGTAAATGTCAACATTGCTGGTAACTGTCAACATTGCTGGTAACTGTCAACATAGTTTGTAATTGTCAACATAGTTTGTAACTGTCAACATTGTTGGTAACTGTCAACATTGCTGGTAACTGTCAACATAGTTTGTAAATGTCAACATAGTTTGTAAATGTCAACATAGTTTGTAACTGTCAACATTGTTGATAACTGTCAACATTGCTGGTAACTGTCAACATTGTTGATAACTGTCAACATTGCTGGTAACTGTCAACATTGCTGGTAACTGTAAACATTGCTGGTAACTGTCAACCTTGTTGGTAAATGTCAACATTGCTGGTAACTGTCAACATTGCTGGTAACTGTCAACATTGCTGGTAACTGTCAACGTTGCTGGTAACTGTCAACCTTGTTGGTAAATGTCAACATTGCTGGTAACTGTCAACATTGCTGGTAACTGTCAACATTGCTGGTAACTGTCAACATTGCTGGTAACTGTCAACATTGCTGGTAACTGTCAACATTGTTGGTAAATGTCAACATTGTTGGTAAATGTCAACATTGTTGGTAAATGTCAACATTGTTGGTTGTCAACAATTTGACAATAGGTAATTATCAGCATCTTGATATTTGTTAGTTGATATTTGTTAACTCAAAATGTTTATATTTGTTGCAATCCAATGTGTTGATTGTTGTGTTACTCAGTATATTGCTTTTTTTTGTGTGTCTCTGAAAATCAAAATTGGCAAGAGTTAGGATATTTGTAGATGTTAATTTGTTGATGAAGTGTTTTTTTTTATTTAATGAGTATACTGGATTATTCAATGTATATGGAGTATAAATTGAATTCTAAATGACAAATGTATTGCCCCTAACAACGTTGTTCTAGAACATCTCTCATGTTTAATGCTAACTTTGTGTTCAAATTTTAACTTTGTTTTTATCCAAAGGAATTGTGGCTGAGCTTGTTGATTGCAAGATAAAGTAATTTTAAAAACATCTTGTGGTACTGTACTGTCTTAGAATAGTGATATAAAAAGTTGTAAGTACTCGCTATGTTACAATTTAGAGTGTGTTTTATTTTGCTCAGTTTTAAATTGCTGATTATTTCGGGCATTCCCAGTTTTATTGCGATTCATGAGCTTCTCTAGCTCTCTAAGAAATGTCAGGTATCCAAAGTTTTATTGCAGTAAGAGAGCATCCCTAGCTTCCTCTGAAATGTTTAATTATCTGTAGTGTCAATGATCAGTTAGCACCCCTATTTTCCCCTAAAATGCAAGTCAGTACAGTGTCACCTGAATGAATCAATTATGTTCTGTGTATAAGTTTGTAGATGAAATTTATTGCTCTATGTCTACAATAGAGGTGTATATATTTATAATGTCTGGTACTAGCTTTAATGTTTATCTACAACAACAATTAATTTTACTTGTGTTATATTTATCAGTGCAATTATTTAAATGAGTTTATGAGGATTGTTACGTATTGGAGAGTGTAGCTTTTATGTATAGAGAATTCTGCTAGGAATCTATGGTTTGACCTTACTGCAGGTTATATCCAAGTTCAAATTCATAAACACGAATTTATTGACATTTGCATATCTTGTTCATTTCATTAATTGTATTTTCAAAACTTTAAGTTTCTATTTCTTCGAATTACATGCTTACAATCATGCTTAATTGGCATCATTATTTGCAATTTTTCTGAAAAATTACTTTTTTTTACTACCTCATGCATGCTGACAGACAATAGCGATTGGCTGAAACATGTTTTTAACCTGCCAATATTGAGGGAACTTAAAGGACAGTAGTGGTCACACTGCACTTGTGCTACATTTGTGTTGATAAACATAGATTTTCCCACAATCCAATGCACTCTTCTAGTGGAAATCACAAGAAGGAGGTTTGAGCTGGGCACAACCTGCACTAATTACCACTGGTAACTTCTTCAATACCTTCCAATCACCTACAAAAATACCTAATCAAAGCTTGGTAATGTCTCAGTTGTACTTGTTGATCTACGCTACAGTCAAAGTCACTGTCTTTGTTTATATGAGACCCATATATTCCATACATGCTGGCGACAACTACCGCCCTTTAAATGTTACTTTAGCATTGGTAAAAAATATAAGTACTGTTTATGACGAAGTCCGAAAACGGGGACTTATGATTCGGTCTCCGTTCGTCTGTGCGTCTGTGCGTCTGTGCTTCCGTTCAGAGTCATATCTCAGAATCCCTTGGATGGGACATATGCACATGCAGTGGTTTAGTGATTCGATTCAAAATGGCCGACTGGCAGCCATCTTGTTTTTTTGAAAATGTTGTATTTTAGACATGCTTTGTCAGTTTTCATTCAAACTTGGTACATAGATTATACATGTTAGGATACATGTCCATGACGATTTATTTCACAATTGGATCAAAGATGGCTGACTGGCAGCCATCTTGTTTTTTTGAATGTCGTATTTTGGACATGCTTTGTTAGTTTTCATTCAAATTTAGTACGTAGATCATACATGTTAGGATACATGTCCCCGAATGTCCGTGAGTTCCTGAGTCTGTCCATCCGTCCGTCCGTGTGTCCGTCCATCCATGCGTCAGTGTGTCCAGAGTCATATTTTAGAAGCCTGTGGGCCGATTCCGTTCATTGTTCGCATGTGTCTAGTACCTTATGTGGGACATATGCACATGCAGTGGTTTAACGATTCGATTCAAAATGACTGACTGGCAGCCATCTTATTTTTTGAAAATGTTAGGATACATGTCCATGACGATTTATTTCGCAATTGGATCAAAGACGGTCGACTGGCAGGCATCTTTTTTTTTTATGTGTGGTATCTTGGACGTGCTCTGTCAATTTTCATTCAAATTTGGCACATACATGTACTTTATACATGTTAGGATGCATGTCCATGACAATTTGTTTCAAAATCTGGTCAAGGATGGCCGATTGACAGCCATCTGACTTTATGGACCATTTTCATTCGTATTTGGCACATACATCATACATATCAGTGTGTTTCATAATCAGATCAAAGATGGCCGAATAGTGGCTGTTTTTATTTTTGGTCATATTACTACTACACGGAACACGTGTTTTGATGTAAATTAACAATCTGTTGTATATGCCATTTGGAACTCAAGTTTCAAGGACACGCTTGCGACAACCCCTCCGCTTTAATATGACAAGCACAAAGTGAACTTTCAAAAATTTAACAGGGACTGTGTCATTTTCAATGACTTGTTAATCTTAACTGTACATCAAATCACCAGTCGCCATGCACTCTCCATTGATGTCATTACCTAATCAATACATGGTATTTGCTCTATCAGAAGTGCATATAAATTAACAATCACATTTGTTGTATAAACAATCATAAAAATATTATTGTAACCATAGAAACAGCTGTATAGTTTACTCATGCAGTGCATATTCCAATTTTACCTATGATATGCATTGTATACATAATTATAAAAATATTGTAACCATGGAAACAGCAGTATTGTTTACTCATGCAGTGCACATCCCAATTGTACATAATATGATATGCATTGTATACATTTGATGAGTATCAAAAACAGCATGGTAAGACACAGTATAACTGATGAGCATTGCCGCAAAGTTTATTCATGGCATACAGAGGTTTAGTAATGGTGTATGTACAGTAATTGTCTACAAATGGTACATTGTATTGAGGTGTGACAGTGTTGTAGATTTAAATATGTGGTCTTTGACTGCTGACAGTTTCTTTGTTAGAGATTTTACTTATGATCAAATAGCAGTGAAACCTGTTGATACATATTTCTTAAAGTCAGCTTTCTTTGAAGCATTTTACTTTCACAAAATTTTCAAAAATATGTTAAATTTCCCAACTGAAATCAACAATTTCTGGCTGAATATCTTGGTTAATGATGTCTGACTTGAGGTCAAAGGTTGTAACATTTTAGATTTTATGTATTTGACGCAGGGACATTCTACTAGAGTAGTTGTGTACAGTAAGATATGTACATGTGTTATTGAATTACATTATAAATAAAATATATCAATGTGTTACAGCCAAAATAGTGTACTAGTGTGATTTGATATGGAGTGTATGTAGTGACATGATCATGTTCAATGGAAATGTTTATTTGGAAATCTCATTGACTACACAAACTCTGGTTTCACACCTGTAAATAAATATATTATAAATATAACTTTCCAAGTTGGAAAAGAAGGAACAAATGTAATTATTTATCTTTGTCAATTAGTTTGAGATCAAGACAAGCCTTGTATATTGTCAACTGCCGGCCATTTTCACTAATTTCAAAGCCAGTTTAACTTCTTCCCCCTCCCTTCCCCCCTCAAAAAAAACAACAATGTTTACGAATTTACAACCATGTTGACTTCTTTTCAATCAAATTTTTTGACTTTAGAACCAAATTTAACAACATTCTAAGCATATTTTTTTATTAACTTCCCAATCAATTTTTTTTTACAAACTTTTCTCAAATTTACAACCAGCATTCATAACTTAAGTTTGAATTGGTGCAGGTATCTTCATTTTTGTGGTTATTATTTTTTTTGGATTTTTTCACTTTCCTATACATTATGCATACGTTATTATGCATAGACTCCAGTAGAAACCTGGGCTTTCTCAGTACACATTGTCTTGGAAAATAAATTGGATGGGCCACTGTTTTCCAGAAATGCTCAAGTTCTGGTCAAGATCATTTCAAGGTCAATTCAAGGTTTATAATTCTGCTGCTTTTATTTAGGTGATACTGAATAGTGAGGTTGGGGGGAGGGACGAAAACACCTTCCAAATATCTGCAAGGACAGGTCAGAGTCATCTCAAGATCACATGTTGTCATTCTCAATTCAGTTACATGTACAGTAAAAAAAAATAATGCAAAAATATATTCTGGTAAGAGTAACACAACTTCATGTTTCAGCTTCAATTTCCTGTACACCCACATCATCAATTATACTTACCCATGCATTACATACACAAATACGTTTCCTCTTACCAGATATGACCTTCCAGTGACGATTGCCACAATTTTCTAAACTGTCATAGATTCCACATGTCCACTTAGTAACCCCAAACCAATTTGAAATGAACAAGTACATCATACAGTATATAAAATGGCTCCTGCTAGACAGATTTTCTGCTGCACTAGGCCCGACAGACGCCCAAAAAGGACCACTCCAAGATTTGGGCTAGATCAAACATTGGAGGTACCACATGAAACCAATTTCAAAAGAATGAGTACATGCCAGAGAGCTCAGAATGGTCTCTGCAAGACAAATTATTTGCTGCATAGAGCCTGCCATACAGTCTCCAAATGTGGCACCTATGCCTACTATCTTACTACTGATTGAGTAAATATGGAAAATACCACTATATCCCCCAATGGGATCTCAAAATTTGGTCTACATCACACATTAGAGGTACCATGTAAAACCAACTATTGTATCTGTGTCTGAAATGTTACTGCAGCACAAATTGGCCTCTGCATACATGTAAAATCCCCACCATTGGGTATCTCAAAATTGACTTGCGTTTAAACACGTGATGTACAGCTTTTTAATAATGATAACAATTTATTGCCTTACATATAAATACACACCTTACAAGATAAGATAAAATAATTTGAAAAGCTGGTCAACACATCTGTTAGTACACACAAAACTTAAACTTTTGTCTATGAATATAATCCTTAAAGTTTATTGGATGCTCAGATTTCTGTTTCACTTTCTGAGTCATCACTCCAAGGTAGTTCAGAACTTGAATCATCAGCATTATCATACTCTGTCGCTACATCTTGTTGGTCACTCTGACGATCTTCCACATTGTCATCCATTCGTTCAACTGCCTTGAAAAGATCATGTGGGATGGCATTCTTGTCCTTCCACCCATACCTAAGAGGGTCCAAACCATGTCCTGGATGTGGTGGGTCAGCATTTCCCCACAGAATGCTTATGAAGTGGGCCCGTTGTAATTTGTTGTGCACAGTCTTTGCACTGGGTGGTAGGAGAGCGCAGTCAACCTTCTTCACATTGGTCATTGAGGCTTCCTGAAATAAGATGTAGGTATGGATTAAAATCAATTTACAGATGAGGGATTTAATTATTGGTTAATAACTGAGTTGTCGTTGGCAAAGTTTTATTAAATACAAGAAAACCAATGGTATGCTATTAGTAACCTAATTTAGATGTTGAGGCTCAATGGTCTAAAATATCGCTACTGGGCAGTTATAAAGTACTTTCCCGTGAACGAAACCCAAAGCTATAGGCTGACCCCACCCAGACAACAATATAAAATAGCCCCCATCCCAAAGATATCAGTTACCTGATTCTTGTTACCAGTCTTCTGAAGCAGTTTTGCGTATCTTGCTGTAATGTAGTTAAGTATCTTGCTTTATAAACAAATACGTATACATCGTTATCCTTGAATACCATCTGTGATACGTCACATGTCAATGAACTACCCACACTTCCTATGTAATCAATATCTGTACTTTTAAGTAATAAAGTTACTTCCCATTTAGTAGTCAACTGAACAACACCGTGTCTCGTCTATTCCTTACTGTCACCATACAAACATTACACTTGCTTCATTGACATCCTTAACATCACCCTTCATTCCATACAAAGAACAAATGAACTCTTCTGCTTTACGCTGGTCTGGTGCATCTTCAGAAGACAGCTTGCTGAAGAATTGAGTGAGCGTTCCTGTAGTGTTTTTCTGAAGAACTTCTCGTGGCTTCACTTTACCTTTTCTGTAGAATGATGCGGTGAAGTCACAGCCTGTAAATGCGTGAAGACCTGGCATTGCTGCAGCTGGTCCATTCTGCATTGACTCCAGGGCAGTGGCAATACTGCTGACATCAATATGTCGACAGTTATTTCCTGATCCACATTCCATAATAATACGATTGTATGATATTTCCCTGTGACTTTCCAGGTGCCGTCCTAACATTCCAATGAGAATAACAATAACATCAGTATCGGAGACTCTGACCACTACATTTTCAGTAGCATTCACTGCATGGAAGGTGAGGAGAGTGTCAGCTTCCTCATGACTCCCTTGGAGATGGACTGGATGCCCAACTGTCATCTTGAAATGAAGCTCATTGAAAGCAAAACTGACACAGTTGCCACCATCTGAGACGATTAGAGTCTTCTTGGCTAGGATTGGTCCATACTGGTCTTTTTGCCAGTCTTTGATAAGAAACATAGCCAACTGATCTTTGAAATTCCCGTTTTGTTATAACTTCTGACAGCTCTGTCTGTGTGCTTGCCTTGGACCAGTAATGACAAAGTTGCGATCATCTGCTCCACGTAGTTTCCTCTCACTCTCCTTCAGGGACATGGGCCGATAAGTATCAAACAATACATGAATCTCATTTCCGTGGCTGGAACAAACATATGCTAGAATAGTCCTGGCAAGGTGTCCATATGATGTGATGTTCCCAATGGCAGATAAGAAGGAGTGGATCAATAGTCCACCATCCATCAATGTCACATCGATGGGTGGTAGTGGTGTTTCTGTGCCCTGTAGCTCAGTTTCCTGAGCAACTTGCTCTTGTCTGTCTTAAGACCTGATCCATCTGAGTGTGTGATAGACAGTGGGTACTCTGCAATTGGAAAGGTCATGGCGTGTCTGAGGTTGAAGTTCATCTTCTCTAAAGTATGTGAATGAAGACATCTCTCAGACTCTCAGCTGGAGATTTTCCTTTGGCAATAGGACACCTCTTCTTCTCGTTTTCCTGTGCAAAATTTGACACTTTTTGTCTTTTGATGGGCTGCAGGAATCTTTGCTCATCTGCTGCACATTCCTCTTGAAACTTCACACGAAGTGTATGGCCAGCAACAAGGTTTCCAATCAAATACTCTTGTGTTTCCTTAAATGCTTCTTTGCCTGTAGCTATGTTCAAGAGGCAAGCTGACGTTGATGCTGATGAAGAGAAAGGGTCACACGATTCTGTGATTGCATTGATCAAGGCATCCCTCAAGTTCTCAATTCTGCTGGCTCGTAACTGAGTTGCAGGCTGCTCCACTGCCTCTAGTCCTGCCATACTTCGCAGCTCTAGATCTGTCACATACATGCCCTGATGAGTTGATGTGTTGCACCATCTTCTTATTGCATTGTGTGAATAATGGAACCCTACAATTCCTCTCATGGGTGATGCTGCATCTCTATTTATGGTATGTTCCAGCGTCAAGTCAATTGCTGATCTTGCAAAATGTTTTCCAGTTCGTCGAATGGAGAAAGCTCTTGATTGTAGAACCATTCTACTCTGTGGTGCTGCATTCATGAGCTGATTGAGAAAGAGCACACCCCAACGAGCATAGTTGGGCCGATTTAAACCAAAAAAGATGTCAATTATAGCTGGCAGTGTGGGGATGTAGTCATCAACATTGTTCATGCCGAGCGCACCCACGAGGTCTCTGTGAACTTGATTAATCATGAAGACATACATGCTCCAGTATTGGGCAGTTGGGCCAAGTTTTCTATTTATCATGTCCTTGAAGAACAGGTCATACTGCTCCATATGCTCTTGGACAAGTGGATGTGCATGGAGGAACTGTTCCTGGGCATTGACATCCTGGGGAAAATTTGCAAGCAGATCCTTGACAGCATCCTGTCTTTCTTCTGTAAGAGTTGACTTGAAGCTGTCATAAATCTTGTGCTCCATGGCAAGAGCCAGGATATCATGGATCCGGACACACCTATTGTAGTATTTACCATGAATGAAACCCATCAGTGACCCTTCAGCCAATATACCAGATTCTTTCAGCAGGTGCTGTGCACCACTCTCATTGATGAATGTACCAATGGCGCCATAGAAGGCTAACTTCAAGTGGAAGTTTCCAAGCCTAATGAGGGATTTGTCAAATAGAGGTGCATTCAGTGATTAATAATAATAACTTTATTTAATTAAGCGCAACAATTCCAACATATGAAGATCAAAGGTGCTGATACAATAAACAATCAGTCAAATATTAAAAGCACATTTAAATAAGTGCGTTTTCAGTCTGGATTTAAAAATGTCTACTGAAGGACTAGAACGAACGGACAGAGGTAATTCATTAAAAAGTTTTTAAGACCTACATTTTCAAAAGCACGGTCTTTGTATAACACCTTGGACTTTTTACTACACATCTGACGAGTTTTAATAAGAAACTTCGATTCAGATCTTATACGACTTGGTACATAAAATTCGATTAATTCACATAGATAATTTGGGGCAAAACCATACAAAGATTTATACACTAGTAAAAGTAATTTGAAATTGATTCTTTGTACAACTGGTAACCAATGAAGTTTAATAAAAATGTCTGTAATGTGGTCGTATTTTTGAGCACGAGTGACAAGGCGGGCTGCTGCATTTTGTACACGAATAAGAGGTTTTATCTTAGTTACAGGGAGACCAGACAATAATGAATTACAGCTGTCTAAGCGAGAAGATATGAAAGCATGTACCAACTTTTCAGGATCAGATTGGGATAATTATTTACAAATACGATTAATATTTCTTAGATGGGAATGTCCAGATCTACAAATAGTAGAAATGTGTACTATACTGGTTTCAACTCTTCAAAATATTACAATACAAAAAGCTGAGTGTACTCTAACTAAGCGTGTTTATAATAATATGTATTAGAAACGCCACGAGCAAGTGTAGGTTTTAGTGAAAATCTCGGAAATGGACAGAGTGTGCTAGCCAAAACTACGGCTGTATTATTGTAAACACAAACAGTCAGCATCAGTGTATTTTGTATATGTGGCTTAAAGGAAATGCCAGTACATCTATTAATCATGTTACGCGTTTAGTGTTATGTACTCGTCAGTGCCTCTGTCATTCGAATAGAGTCACGTGACAGTTTAGCATAGAAAAAAATAAATGATTAATTTGATAATTGTTATATAATAATTTCTCTTTTTTAGCTCCGCTTACGACTTTGTCGATCGGAGCTTATCATATAAGTGATTGTCTGTCATCGTTCGTGTAACCTTTTTTATTTTCAACTTATTCTTGAAAACTACAATTCTTATTGCTTTGATTCTTGGTATCGTGTACATTGAGCAGACCACTCTTAGATTTTTTCATTTCGTGTTGACATTCTCCAATTTTGATGAATATTTTTGTAATTTTTGGTAAAAGTGATATTTTTGACTTGTTGAAAACCGAAGGTCTGATTGCTTTGATATTATATATATAGGTACTACATGTATACCTCTCTCAGATTAATTCATTCCGTGACGATATCTTTAATTCTCAAATGTTGATGAATATTTTTGGTAAAAATTGATATTTTTTAATTCTTGGTGAAAACCAAAGTCCAATTACCCTGATATTATACATATTGTTCATTTTCTAATGAAATATTCAGTTTTTTAATTGAAATGTGCATTGCATTGCTTAACTTCAGTGATCGGACGAGCACTTGTGTATTCTGCAATGGTTTGTCAGTAGGCTGAATATTCGTCGGAATTGGATGTCATCTAATGCTTTGGCTAGGCAAACAATCCCGGGAAAAAGTTAGTATGTACGGCGGTATAAAAATGTTGATGAGCCTACTGCACGTGGTATTCCCAGCCGGTCTCCCATGCAAGTACTAACCACGCCCGATACAGCTTAACTTAAGTGGACGTACGAGAACTGGTGTATTATGTAATGGTTTGGCAGTAGGCTGAATATTCATCGGAATTGGATGTCTTTTAATGCTTCGGCTAGTCAAAAAATCCCGAGGTAAAGTTAGTAAGTACGGTGGAATAAAAATGTTGATGAGGCTACTGCACTTGGTATTCCGAGCAGGTATCCCATGTAAGTACTCACCACGCCCAATGCAGCTTTACTTCAGAGATCGGACGAGAACTGGTGTACTCTGCAATGGTTTGGCAGTAGGCTGAATAATCGTCGGAATTGGATGTCATTTAATGTTTCGTCTAGGCAAAACATCCCGGGAAAAAGTTAGTATGTACGGTGGAATAAAAATGTTGATGAGGCTACTGCACGTGGTCCTTCGCTCATATTTATAATACAAACGTGGTCCTTCGCTCATATTCATAATATAAACGTGGCTCTTCGCTCATATTTATCACGTAATCGTGGTCCTTCGCTCTTATTTATCACGTAATCGTGGTCCTTCGCTCTTATTTATAATATAAATGTGGTCCTTCGCTCATATCTATCACGTACTAGTAATCGTGGTCCTTCGCTCATATTTATAAACGTGGTCCTTCGCTCATATTTATAACGTACTCATGGTCCTTCGCTCATATTTATAATATAAACGTGGTCCTTCGCTCATTTTTATCACGTAATTATGGTTCTTTGCTCTTATTTGTAATATAATCGTGGTCCTTTGCTCATATTTATAATATAATCGTGGTCCTTCGCTCATATTTATAATATACACGTGGTCCTTCGCTCATTTTTATCACGTAATCATGGTCATTCGCTCATATTTACAATAAAAACGAGGTCCTTCCCTCATATTTATAATATTATCACGGGGGAAAATCCTCTCCACGGGGTTCTCCACATGTGTCAGGGGGGAATCTCGTCTCGTCTCTATATCTCGTCCCCTTGAGGTACGGGATCGGGAAAGTCACTTATACTTCACAGTCAAATAAGACGTACACAACGAAACACGTTTTAACTCTCGTCTTAGTCGGTCTTTCGAGCACTCTATAAGACACAGCGCCCTGGGGAAAAATCCCCAAGACTCTCCAGGACTGGACTCTCGACTGCGTCTATCGTAGAGTACTTGCCAAGACCAACTCAAAGCTCTCTTTATTCATTTTCAAAACATTAACCAATTACAATGCAGTAAAAATACTATAAGGGATTGGTCAGTTACTTCGGCCTAGGGGGGGGGGGGTCGGTGGATCAGTAGGGGGGTTACCCTGTTTTTGATTGTGCGAATAGGGGGGTCACCCTGTTTTTGATATCATGTTTTCCAGAATTCACACGCGCTCATGCATATATTTATAAAAAAAATATTTTAGAACAAACGATAAAAAAGTTAATCGTACAAATGTGTTCTTAATAATAACTATTACCTATATTGCCTATAAATTTGTTGATGCAAACAATTTTGAGGTTAAAGTTGCCAAATAACTAACAGATTATGCAATGCGGCTAGAACCCCAATTATACAGTTAAGTTTTAAACACATGCCAAGTCCATGTGCTGCTGATATCAGATTATTTTATTTAAAGTCTGTAGTCACTCACCATTGTATAAGATATTTACTGGATTTATCCAATTATAACAGGAGACAGAAAGACAACACAGCAATTAGTACAAAGAGCAGGGACAGTTTTTGTTCAGCAAGTCAAAAAAGTTAAATTTGTGAAAAATATAAATACAAGGGCGTATATCGAGTAAGTACTCCACAGCTTTGCTTTTATTTACTATCTTTAGCAGAATAGATTTCCCTCCTTCCTGCAGCCTTTTCTGTAGTAATTTTTTTGCTTTATGCTTCCCCTCCCCTCCTTAGGTCTATTAAATGCAAATGCTAAAAATTATGGCAAACCATGATATTTTCAATGCACATATAATACATTTTATAATCATGTCAGAGCCAAAACTGTTGATGTTTCTTTGTTTTTTTAGGGGGGTCAGCATGTTTTAAGTTTTAAAATATAATGTTTGGGGTGGGTGGGGGGTCACCCACTTTTTTTTTATTTGATAGGGGGTGGGTCAACTGAGATTTACACCTGGCAAAATGGAATCTGCCGACCCCCCCCCCTAGGCCGAAGTAACTGACCAATCCCTAGGGCGTAACCTTCAATCATAAAGCCAATCATACTAAGTACTGAATACGTCATATCTTTTGATTAATCGTTCACTACATTAATAACTACGGATACCAACTGTCAGAAATCGTAGTCAGAACAGCGACGGTTATCTCGTAATTAGTTCCAAATCACTGAGCCAAGTTCCGTCCAAAACTTCAAATAGGCCTAAACGATGACAGACATAACACAGCAATTCAGCTAATAATCAGCTAATTAAGTCGGTCAACAGATACGCGTAAACTAATTCATGACAATATAATTGTGGTCCTTCGCTTTTTTATTATTTTTGTAAATTTTATCGCTACTGCATAATTTGTGAACAAATGCAACGTATAACAACGTAATTCGTATCAGCGTTTTATAGTCATTACACCCGTTTAAGTCCTTCGAAGGTCTTTCGGTTAGGTACTTCGGTCCTTCACGGTCCTTCGTTTTAGTGAGTACCTCTATATTGTAATGGTCTGGACTGGTGCAATATGTCCATTTGTAGATCGCATACCGTTACACATACAGATGTATCATGTACAGATGCAGTGTAATTTTGTGTAATTGCATTGGTGTAATGTAGACTGCTAGAGTCTTTGTGGAAATAATTTCCCACTTTCAGTTGTAATGTTTATTCTTGTACAGCTGCAAAATGTTCAGTTGCAGTAAGTGCATGTTGTACAGGTACAGCTGTATACTAATTACATATTAATACATAATGTTACATAATATAACATTATTAAGATGATATGCACAAGTCTACTATTAATCACTAGCAAATTTATGTTTTTGGCAAAGCAGTCATTATGAGAACATCTCAGGATATGGTCAATTTATAATCAGTGTAATTTTATAATCTACTGCACCAGCATAATAAAACACAGCTAAACTAAACCTTTGTTGACACAGTTTGGCGGTAATATTATTTATGGACTGGATTACGTTTTAATGAAACAGCAAATGAACATAAATTTATAACAATATTTTAATGGTAATAAATACGAACTCATTATTAACTTTCTTTCTTAAGAATGGACACTACAGTCCAGCTAAGTTGGTCATTTACTGACCGTCCGACAACGGACGATTTCTTGGAGCTGATGTTGTAGCCACGGGTAAAGACACGTTAATTTCACAGTTGTTAAAACCTTAGTCGGTGAACGAGAAACAATTGCTTGACAAGAAGCAGTTTGGTTTACAGTTCCAGATTCTGGCGTAACCAAGAATATCTGAAATGCGCCGACGATCTTCCGTTCGAGATACAGTATCGTCAGCTGGCATTGGTGTCGCTGGGTGTATCCCGCGACACCGATGCCAGCTGAATGTGAGTATCGTAGTGCTGTAAACTTGACACGTTTTTGTGACCAGTTGTATTTATGATTGGTTGTGGTGGAATGTCGGTTAATAATGAGTCCAACTTATGTTTTCGGTATATTTTCCATCCACAGAATAATATCGTCAGTCATTATCGAAGCGCAGATGCAAATTACGCGCGTTGTTTATATTCAGAAAGTAGTTCCAGGAAATAGACGCGTTTACCAAATATGGTAAACGGGGCCCGGGCGTGATATGGAAAATTATTGCACGGCTCGCGCATCGGGATTCCCATAGCGTTACGAGGCCGGGCAATACGAGGTATATGATAATGCGTACAGGTATACTGCACTGGAGTATCATTTGTTGTAGTCATTGATGCATACTGATGTAGTCTATACCGCGGTAGCACATGACTGTAGTATGTATTGTCTGTACTGGTTAACCTTGTTCATTCATCTTTACAATTATATGTGATGGTAATGTGTGATTTTGTAATGCCTCTGTGAAAATACATATATATGTTTTATATAGAGGTGTCAGGGATATATTCTGTACCATTCTGTTCTGTTGTTCCAAGTTTGAAACAAGCATTAATACATAATTACATGGGCACTAGGTCCCCCAGACACAATTATTTCCAATTTCTATTGATGTCTGTATTATCCACTCGAGGTGGGGGTTTCATTGGACGCCACCCAACTCATTGTTGCCTAGTTGTGTATGCAAACATTGAGGAATTTAATCTCAAAGTCTTCCTCAATTTCAGCTATCAGGCGTATGCAACTAATAAGTATTCTAATTATATAACCCACAGCTCACCAGAATTACACTAATTATGTATGCAACTAAGAAGTATTCTAATTATGTATGCAACTAATAAGTATTCTAATTATGTATGCAACTAATAAGTATTCTAATTATATAACCCACAGCTAACCAGAATTGCACTAATTATGTATGCAACTAATAAGTATTCTAAGTATGTATGCAACTAATAAGTATTCTAATTATGTATGCAACTAATAAGTATTCTAATTATGTATGCAACTAATAAGTATTCTAATTATGTATGCAACTAATAAGTATTCTAATTATGTATGCAACTAATAAGTATTCTAATTATGTATGCAACTAAGAAGTATTGTAATTATGTATGCAACTAATAAGTATTGTAATTATGTATGCAACTAATAAATATTCTAATTATGTATGCAACTAATAAGTATTCTAATTATATAACTCACAGCTAACCAGAATTACACTACTTATATATGCAACTAATAAGTATTCTAATTATGTATGCAACTAATAAGTATTCTAATTATGTATGCAACTAAGAAGTATTCTAATTATGTATGCAACTAAGAAGTATTCTAATTATGTATGCAACTAATAAGTATTCTAATTGTGTATGCAACTAATAAGTATTCTAATTATGTATGCAACTAATAAGTATTCTAATTGTGTATGCAACTAATAAGTATTCTAATTGTGTATGCAACTAAGAAGTATTCTAATTGTGTATTCAACTAATAAGTATTCTAATTATGTATGCAACTAAGAAGTATTTTAATTATGTATGCAACTAATAAGTATTCTAATTATGTATGCAACTAATAAGTATTCTAATTATGTATGCAACTAATAAGTATTCTAATTATGTATGCAGCTAATAAGTATTCTAATTATGTATGCAACTAAGAAGTATTTTAATTATGTATGCAACTAATAAGTATTCTAATTATGTATGCAACTAATAAGTATTCTAATTATGTATGCAACTAATAAGTATTCTAATTATGTATGCAACTAATAAGTATTCTAATTATGTATGCAACTAATAAGTATTCTAATTATGTATGCAACTAATAAATATTCTAATTATGTATGCAACTAATAAGTATTCTAATTATGTATGCAACTAATAAATATTCTAATTATGTATGCAACTAATAAGTATTCTAATTATATAACTCACAGCTAACCAGAATTACACTACTTATATATGCAACTAATAAGTATTCTAATTATGTATGCAACTAATAAGTATTCTAATTATGTATGCAACTAATAAGTATTCTAATTATGGATGCAACTAATAAGTATTCTAATTATGTATGCAACTAATAAGTATTCTAATTATGTATGCAACTAATAAGTATTCTAATTATGTATGCAGCTAATAAGTATTCTAATTATGTATGCAACTATTAAGTATTCTAATTATGTATGCAACTAATAAGTATTCTAATTATGTATGCAACTAATAAATATTCTAATTATGTATGCAACTAATAAGTATTCTAATTATATAACTCACAGCTAACCAGAATTACACTACTTATGTATGCAACTAATAAGTATTCTAATTATGTATGCAACTAATAAGTATTCTAATTATGTATGCAACTAATAAGTATTCTAATTATGTATGCAACTAATAAGTATTCTAATTATGTATGCAACTAATAAGTATTCTAATTATGTATGCAACTAATAAGTATTCTAATTATGTATGCAACTAATAAGTATTCTAATTATGTATGCAACTAATAAGTATTCTAATTATGTATGCAACTAATAAGTATTCTAATTATGTATGCAACTAATAAGTATTCTAATTATGTATGCAACTAATAAGTATTCTAATTATGTATGCAACTAATAAGTATTCTAATTATGTATGCAACTAATAAGTATTCTAATTATGTATGCAACTAATAAGTATTCTAATTATGTATGCAACTAATAAGTATTCTAATTATGTATGCAACTAATAAGTATTCTAATTATGTATGCAACTAATAAATATTCTAATTATGTATGCAACTAATAAGTATTCTAATTATGTATGCAACTAATAAGTATTCTAATTATGTATGCAACTAATAAGTATTCTAATTATGTATGCAACTAATAAGTATTCTAATTATGTATGCAACTAATAAGTATTCTAATTATGTATGCAACTAATAAGTATTCTAATTATGTATGCAACTAATAAGTATTCTAATTATGTATGCAACTAATAAGTATTCTAATCATGTATGCAACTAATAAGTATTCTAATCATGTATGCAACTAATAAGTATTCTAATCATGTATGCAACTAATAAATATTCTAATTATGTATGCAACTAAACAGTATTCTAATTATGTATGCAACTAAACAGTATTCTAATTATGTATGCAACTAATAAATATTCTAATTATGTATGCAACTAATAAGTATTCTAATTATGTATGCAGCTAATAAATATTCTAATTATGTATGCAACTAATAAGTATTCTAATTATATAACTCACAGCTAACCAGAATTACACTACTTATATATGCAACTAATAAGTATTCTAATTATGTATGCAACTAATAAATATTCTAATTATGTATGCAACTAATAAGTATTCTAATTATGGATGCAACTAATAAGTATTCTAATTATGTATGCAACTAATAAGTATTCTAATTATGTATGCAACTAATAAGTATTCTAATTATGTATGCAACTAATAAGTATTCTAATTATGTATGCAGCTAATAAGTATTCTAATTATGTATGCAACTAATAAGTATTCTAATTATGTATGCAACTAATAAGTATTCTAATTATGTATGCAACTAATAAATATTCTAATTATGTATGCAACTAATAAGTATTCTAATTATATAACTCACAGCTAACCAGAATTACACTACTTATATATGCAACTAATAAGTATTCTAATTATGTATGCAACTAATAAGTATTCTAATTATGTATGCAACTAATAAGTATTCTAATTATGTATGCAACTAATAAGTATTCTAATTATGTATGCAACTAATAAGTATTCTAATTATGTATGCAACTAATAAGTATTCTAATTATGTATGCAACTAATAAGTATTCTAATTATGTATGCAACTAATAAGTATTCTAATTATGTATGCAACTAATAAGTATTCTAATTATGTATGCAACTAATAAATATTTTAATTATGTATGCAACTAATAAGTATTCTAATTATGTATGCAACTAATAAGTATTCTAATTATGTATGCAACTAATAAGTATTCTAATTATGTATGCAACTAATAAGTATTCTAATTATGTATGCAACTAATAAGTATTCTAATTATGTATGCAACTAATAAGTATTCTAATTATGTATGCAACTAAGAAGTATTCTAATTATGTATGCAACTAAGAAGTATTCTAATTATGTATGCAACTAAACAGTATTCTAATTATGTATGCAACTAAACAGTATTCTAATTACGTATGCAACTAATAAGTATTCTAATTATGTATGCAACTAATAAGTATTCTAATTATGTATGCAACTAATAAATATTCTAATTATGTATGCAACTAATAAGTATTCTAATTATGTATGCAACTAATAAGTATTCTAATTATGTATGCAACTAATAAGTATTCTAATTATGTATGCAACTAATAAGTATTCTAATTATGTATGCAACTAATAAATATTCTAATTATGTATGCAACTAATAAGTATTCTAATTATATAACTCACAGCTAACCAGAATTACACTACTTATATATGCAACTAATAAGTATTCTAATTATGTATGCAACTAATAAGTATTCTAATTATGTATGCAACTAATAAGTATTCTAATTATGTATGCAACTAATAAGTATTCTAATTATGTATGCAACTAATAAGTATTCTAATTATGTATGCAACTAATAAGTATTCTAATTATATAACTCACTGCTAACCAGAATTACACTACTTATATATGCAACTAATAAGTATTCTAATTATGTATGCAACTAATAGGTATTCTAGTTATGTATGCAACTAATAAATATTCTAATTATGTATGCAACTAATAAGTATTCTAATTATGTATGCAACTAATAAGTATTCTAATTATGTATGCAACTAATAAGTATTCTAATTATGTATGCAACTAATAAGTATTCTAATTATGTATGCAACTAATAAGTATTCTAATTATGTATGCAACTAATAAGTATTCTAATTATGTATGCAACTAATAAGTATTCTAATTATGTATGCAACTAATAAGTATTCTAATTATGTATGCAACTAATAAGTATTCTAATTATGTATGCAACTAATAAGTATTCTAATTATGTATGCAACTAATAAGTATTCTAATTATGTATGCAACTAATAAGTATTCTAATTGTGTATTCAACTAATAAGTATTCTAATTGTGTATTCAACTAATAAGTATTCTAATTATGTATGCAACTAAGAAGTATTCTAATTATGTATGCAGCTAATAAGTATTCTAATTATGTATGCAACTAATAAGTATTCTAATTATGTATGCAACTAATAAGTATTCTAATTATGTATGCAACTAATAAGTATTCTAATTATGTATGAAACTAATAAGTATTCTAATTATGTATGCAACTAATAAGTATTCTAATTATGTATGCAACTAATAAGTATTCTAATTATGTATGCAACTAATAAGTATTCTAATTATGTATGCAACTAATAAGTATTCTAATTATGTATGCAACTAATAAGTATTCTAATTATGTATGCAACTAATAAGTATTCTAATTATGTATGCAACTAATAAGTATTCTAATTATGTATGCAACTAATAAATATTCTAATTATGTATGCAACTAATAAGTATTCTAATTATGTATGCAACTAATAAGTATTCTAATTATGTATGCAACTAATAAGTATTTTAATTATGTATGCAACTAATAAATATTCTAATTATGTATGCAACTAATAAGTATTCTAATTATGTATGCAACTAATAAGTATTCTAATTATGTATGCAACTAATAAGTATTCTAATTATGTATGCAACTAATAAGTATTCTAATTATGTATGCAACTAATAAGTATTCTAATTATGTATGCAACTAATAAGTATTCTAATTATGTATGCAACTAATAAGTATTCTAATTATGTATGCAACTAAGAAGTATTCTAATTATGTATGCAACTAAACAGTATTCTAATTATGTATGCAACTAAACAGTATTCTAATTACGTATGCAACTAATAAGTATTCTAATTATGTATGCAACTAATAAGTATTCTAATTATGTATGCAACTAATAAATATTCTAATTATGTATGCAACTAATAAGTATTCTAATTATGTATGCAACTAATAAGTATTCTAATTATGTATGCAACTAATAAGTATTCTAATTATGTATGCAACTAATAAATATTCTAATTATGTATGCAACTAATAAGTATTCTAATTATATAACTCACAGCTAACCAGAATTACACTACTTATATATGCAACTAATAAGTATTCTAATTATGTATGCAACTAATAAGTATTCTAATTATGTATGCAACTAATAAGTATTCTAATTATGTATGCAACTAATAAGTATTCTAATTATGTATGCAACTAATAAGTATTCTAATTATGTATGCAACTAATAAGTATTCTAATTATATAACTCACTGCTAACCAGAATTACACTACTTATATATGCAACTAATAAGTATTCTAATTATGTATGCAACTAATAGGTATTCTAGTTATGTATGCAACTAATAAATATTCTAATTATGTATGCAACTAATAAGTATTCTAATTATATAACTCACAGCTAACCAGAATTACACTACTTATATATGCAACTAATAAGTATTCTAATTATGTATGCAACTAATAAGTATTCTAATTATGTATGCAACTAATAAGTATTCTAATTATGTATGCAACTAATAAGTATTCTAATTATGTATGCAACTAATAAGTATTCTAATTATGTATGCAACTAATAAGTATTCTAATTATGTATGCAACTAATAAATATTCTAATTATGTATGCAACTAATAAGTTTTCTAATTATATAACTCACAGCTAACCAGAATTACACTACTTATATATGCAACTAATAAGTATTCTAATTATGTATGCAACTAATAAGTATTCTAATTATGTATGCAACTAATAAGTATTCTAATTATGTATGCAGCTAATAAGTATTCTAATTATGTATGCAACTAATAAGTATTCTAATTATGTATGCAACTAATAAGTATTCTAATTATGTATGCAACTAATAAGTATTCTAATTATGTATGCAACTAATAAGTATTCTAATTATGTATGCAGCTAATAAGTATTCTAATTATGTATGCAACTAATAAGTATTCTAATTATGTATGCAACTAATAAGTATTCTAATTATGTATGCAACTAATAAATATTCTAATTATGTATGCAACTAATAAGTATTCTAATTATATAACTTACAGCTAACCAGAATTACACTACTTATATATGCAACTAATAAGTATTCTAATTATGTATGCAACTAATAAGTATTCTAATTATGTATGCAACTAATAAGTATTCTAATTATGTATGCAGCTAATAAGTATTCTAATTATGTATGCAACTAATAAGTATTCTAATTATGTATGCAACTAATAAGTATTCTAATTATGTATGCAACTAATAAGTATTCTAATTATGTATGCAGCTAATAAGTATTCTAATTATGTATGCAACTAATAAGTATTCTAATTATGTATGCAACTAATAAGTATTCTAATTATGTATGCAACTAATAAATATTCTAATTATGTATGCAACTAATAAGTATTCTAATTATATAACTCACAGCTAACCAGAATTACACTACTTATATATGCAACTAATAAGTATTCTAATTATGTATGCAACTAATAAGTATTCTAATTATGTATGCAACTAATAAGTATTCTAATTATGTATGCAACTAATAAGTATTCTAATTATGTATGCAACTAATAAGTATTCTAATTATGTATGCAACTAATAAGTATTCTAATTATGTATGCAACTAATAAGTATTCTAATTATGTATGCAACTAATAAATATTCTAATTATGTATGCAACTAATAAATATTCTAATTATGTTTGCAACTAATAAATATTCTAATTATGTATGCAACTAATAAGTATTCTAATTATGTATGCAACTAATAAGTATTCTAATTATGTATGCAACTAATAAGTATTCTAATTATGTATGCAACTAATAAGTATTCTAATTATGTATGCAACTAATAAGTATTCTAATTATGTATGCAACTAATAAGTATTCTAATTATGTATGCAACTAAACAGTATTCTAATTATGTATGCAACTAAACAGTATTCTAATTACGTATGCAACTAATAAGTATTCTAATTATGTATGCAACTAATAAGTATTCTAATTATGTATGCAACTAATAAGTATTCTAATTATGTATGCAACTAATAAGTATTCTAATTATGTATGCAACTAATAAGTATTCTAATTATGTATGCAACTAATAAGTATTCTAATTATGTATGCAACTAATAAGTATTCTAATTATGTATGCAACTAATAAATATTCTAATTATGTATGCAACTAATAAGTATTCTAATTATATAACTCACAGCTAACCAGAATTACACTACTTATATATGCAACTAATAAGTATTCTAATTATGTATGCAACTAATAAGTATTCTAATTATGTATGCAACTAATAAGTATTCTAATTATGTATGCAACTAATAAGTATTCTAATTATGTATGCAACTAATAAGTATTCTAATTATATAACTCACTGCTAACCAGAATTACACTACTTATATATGCAACTAATAAGTATTCTAATTATGTATGCAACTAATAGGTATTCTAATTATGTATGCAACTAATAAATATTCTAATTATGTATGCAACTAATAAGTATTCTAATTATATAACTCACAGCTAACCAGAATTACACTACTTATATATGCAACTAATAAGTATTCTAATTATGTATGCAACTAATAAGTATTCTAATTATGTATGCAACTAATAAGTATTCTAATTATGTATGCAACTAATAAGTATTCTAATTATGTATGCAACTAATAAGTATTCTAATTATGTATGCAACTAATAAGTCTTCTAATTATGTATGCAACTAATAAGTATTCTAATTATGTATGCAACTAATAAGTATTCTAATTATGTATGCAACTAATAAATATTCTAATTATGTATGCAACTAATAAGTTTTCTAATTATATAACTCACAGCTAACCAGAATTACACTACTTATATATGCAACTAATAAGTATTCTAATTATGTATGCAACTAATAAGTATTCTAATTATATAACTCACTGCTAACCAGAATTACACTACTTATATATGCAACTAATAAGTATTCTAATTATGTATGCAACTAATAAATATTCTAATTATGTATGCAACTAATAAGTATTCTAATTATATAACTCACAGCTAACCAGAATTACACTACTTATATATGCAACTAATAAGTATTCTAATTATGTATGCAACTAATAAGTATTCTAATTATGTATGCAACTAATAAGTATTCTAATTATGTATGCAACTAATAAGTATTCTAATTATGTATGCAACTAATAAGTATTCTAATTATGTATGCAACTAATAAGTATTCTAATTATGTATGCAACTAATAAGTATTCTAATTATGTATGCAACTAATAAGTATTCTAATTATGTATGCAACTAATAAATACTCTAATTATGTTTGCAACTAATAAGTATTCTAATTATGTTTGCAACTAATAAATATTCTAATTATATAACTCACAGCTAACCAGAATTACACTACTTATATATGCAACTAATAAGTATTCTAATTATGTATGCAACTAATAAGTATTCTAATTATGTATGCAACTAATAAGTATTCTAATTATGTATGCAACTAATAAGTATTCTAATTATGTATGCAACTAATAAGTATTCTAATTATGTATGCAACTAATAAGTATTCTAATTATGTATGCAACTAATAAGTATTCTAATTATGTATGCAACTAATAAGTATTCTAATTATGTATGCAACTAATAAGTATTCTAATTATGTATGCAACTAATAAGTATTCTAATTATGTATGCAACTAATAAGTATTCTAATTATGTATGCAACTAATAAGTATTCTAATTGTGTATTCAACTAATAAGTATTCTAATTGTGTATTCAACTAATAAGTATTCTAATTGTGTATTCAACTAATAAGTATTCTAATTGTGTATGCAACTAATAAGTATTCTAATTGTGTATGCAACTAATAAGTATTCTAATTGTGTATGCAACTAATAAGTATTCTAATTGTGTATGCAACTAATAAGTATTCTAATTATGTATGCAACTAATAAGTATTCTAATTATGTATGCAACTAATAAGTATTCTAATTATGTATGCAACTAATAAGTATTCTAATTATGTATGCAACTAATAAGTATTCTAATTATGTATGCAACTAATAAGTATTCTAATTATGTATGCAACTAATAAGTATTCTAATTATGTATGCAACTAATAAGTATTCTAATTATGTATGCAACTAATAAGTATTCTAATTGTGTATTCAACTAATAAGTATTCTAATTGTGTATTCAACTAATAAGTATTCTAATTGTGTATGCAACTAAGAAGTATTCTAATTATGTATGCAGCTAATAAGTATTCTAATTATGTATGCAGCTAATAAGTATTCTAATTATGTATGCAACTAATAAGTATTCTAATTATGTATGCAACTAATAAGTATTCTAATTATGTATGAAACTAATAAATATTCTAATTATGTATGAAACTAATAAGTATTCTAATTATGTATGCAACTAATAAGTATTCTAATTATGTATGCAACTAATAAGTATTCTAATTATGTATGCAACTAATAAGTATTCTAATTATGTATGCAACTAATAAGTATTCTAATTATGTATGCAACTAATAAGTATTCTAATTATGTATGCAACTAATAAGTATTCTAATTATGTATGCAACTAATAAGTATTCTAATTATGTATGCAACTAATAAATATTCTAATTATGTATGCAACTAATAAGTATTCTAATTATGTATGCAGCTAATAAATATTCTAATTATGTATGCAACTAATAAGTATTCTAATTATATAACTCACAGCTAACCAGAATTACACTACTTATATATGCAACTAATAAGTATTCTAATTATGTATGCAACTAATAAATATTCTAATTATGTATGCAACTAATAAGTATTCTAATTATGGATGCAACTAATAAGTATTCTAATTATGTATGCAACTAATAAGTATTCTAATTATGTATGCAACTAATAAGTATTCTAATTATGTATGCAACTAATAAGTATTCTAATTATGTATGCAGCTAATAAGTATTCTAATTATGTATGCAACTAATAAGTATTCTAATTATGTATGCAACTAATAAGTATTCTAATTATGTATGCAACTAATAAATATTCTAATTATGTATGCAACTAATAAGTATTCTAATTATATAACTCACAGCTAACCAGAATTACACTACTTATATATGCAACTAATAAGTATTCTAATTATGTATGCAACTAATAAGTATTCTAATTATGTATGCAACTAATAAGTATTCTAATTATGTATGCAACTAATAAGTATTCTAATTATGTATGCAACTAATAAGTATTCTAATTATGTATGCAACTAATAAGTATTCTAATTATGTATGCAACTAATAAGTATTCTAATTATGTATGCAACTAATAAGTATTCTAATTATGTATGCAACTAATAAATATTTTAATTATGTATGCAACTAATAAATATTCTAATTATGTATGCAACTAATAAGTATTCTAATTATGTATGCAACTAATAAGTATTCTAATTATGTATGCAACTAATAAGTATTCTAATTATGTATGCAACTAATAAGTATTCTAATTATGTATGCAACTAATAAGTATTCTAATTATGTATGCAACTAATAAGTATTCTAATTATGTATGCAACTAAGAAGTATTCTAATTATGTATGCAACTAAGAAGTATTCTAATTATGTATGCAACTAAACAGTATTCTAATTATGTATGCAACTAAACAGTATTCTAATTACGTATGCAACTAATAAGTATTCTAATTATGTATGCAACTAATAAGTATTCTAATTATGTATGCAACTAATAAATATTCTAATTATGTATGCAACTAATAAGTATTCTAATTATGTATGCAACTAATAAGTATTCTAATTATGTATGCAACTAATAAGTATTCTAATTATGTATGCAACTAATAAGTATTCTAATTATGTATGCAACTAATAAATATTCTAATTATGTATGCAACTAATAAGTATTCTAATTATATAACTCACAGCTAACCAGAATTACACTACTTATATATGCAACTAATAAGTATTCTAATTATGTATGCAACTAATAAGTATTCTAATTATGTATGCAACTAATAAGTATTCTAATTATGTATGCAACTAATAAGTATTCTAATTATGTATGCAACTAATAAGTATTCTAATTATGTATGCAACTAATAAGTATTCTAATTATATAACTCACTGCTAACCAGAATTACACTACTTATATATGCAACTAATAAGTATTCTAATTATGTATGCAACTAATAGGTATTCTAGTTATGTATGCAACTAATAAATATTCTAATTATGTATGCAACTAATAAGTATTCTAATTATATAACTCACAGCTAACCAGAATTACACTACTTATATATGCAACTAATAAGTATTCTAATTATGTATGCAACTAATAAGTATTCTAATTATGTATGCAACTAATAAGTATTCTAATTATGTATGCAACTAATAAGTATTCTAATTATGTATGCAACTAATAAGTATTCTAATTATGTATGCAACTAATAAGTATTCTAATTATGTATGCAACTAATAAATATTCTAATTATGTATGCAACTAATAAGTTTTCTAATTATATAACTCACAGCTAACCAGAATTACACTACTTATATATGCAACTAATAAGTATTCTAATTATGTATGCAACTAATAAGTATTCTAATTATGTATGCAACTAATAAGTATTCTAATTATGTATGCAGCTAATAAGTATTCTAATTATGTATGCAACTAATAAGTATTCTAATTATGTATGCAACTAATAAGTATTCTAATTATGTATGCAACTAATAAGTATTCTAATTATGTATGCAACTAATAAGTATTCTAATTATGTATGCAGCTAATAAGTATTCTAATTATGTATGCAACTAATAAGTATTCTAATTATGTATGCAACTAATAAGTATTCTAATTATGTATGCAACTAATAAATATTCTAATTATGTATGCAACTAATAAGTATTCTAATTATATAACTCACAGCTAACCAGAATTACACTACTTATATATGCAACTAATAAGTATTCTAATTATGTATGCAACTAATAAGTATTCTAATTATGTATGCAACTAATAAGTATTCTAATTATGTATGCAGCTAATAAGTATTCTAATTATGTATGCAACTAATAAGTATTCTAATTATGTATGCAACTAATAAGTATTCTAATTATGTATGCAACTAATAAGTATTCTAATTATGTATGCAGCTAATAAATATTCTAATTATGTATGCAACTAATAAGTATTCTAATTATATAACTCACAGCTAACCAGAATTACACTACTTATATATGCAACTAATAAGTATTCTAATTATGTATGCAACTAATAAATATTCTAATTATGTATGCAACTAATAAGTATTCTAATTATGGATGCAACTAATAAGTATTCTAATTATGTATGCAACTAATAAGTATTCTAATTATGTATGCAACTAATAAGTATTCTAATTATGTATGCAACTAATAAGTATTCTAATTATGTATGCAGCTAATAAGTATTCTAATTATGTATGCAACTAATAAGTATTCTAATTATGTATGCAACTAATAAGTATTCTAATTATGTATGCAACTAATAAATATTCTAATTATGTATGCAACTAATAAGTATTCTAATTATATAACTCACAGCTAACCAGAATTACACTACTTATTTATGCAACTAATAAGTATTCTAATTATGTATGCAACTAATAAGTATTCTAATTATGTATGCAACTAATAAGTATTCTAATTATGTATGCAACTAATAAGTATTCTAATTATGTATGCAACTAATAAGTATTCTAATTATGTATGCAACTAATAAGTATTCTAATTATGTATGCAACTAATAAGTATTCTAATTATGTATGCAACTAATAAGTATTCTAATTATGTATGCAACTAATAAATATTTTAATTATGTATGCAACTAATAAATATTCTAATTATGTATGCAACTAATAAGTATTCTAATTATGTATGCAACTAATAAGTATTCTAATTATGTATGCAACTAATAAGTATTCTAATTATGTATGCAACTAATAAGTATTCTAATTATGTATGCAACTAATAAGTATTCTAATTATGTATGCAACTAATAAGTATTCTAATTATGTATGCAACTAAGAAGTATTCTAATTATGTATGCAACTAAGAAGTATTCTAATTATGTATGCAACTAAACAGTATTCTAATTACGTATGCAACTAAACAGTATTCTAATTACGTATGCAACTAATAAGTATTCTAATTATGTATGCAACTAATAAGTATTCTAATTATGTATGCAACTAATAAATATTCTAATTATGTATGCAACTAATAAGTATTCTAATTATGTATGCAACTAATAAGTATTCTAATTATGTATGCAACTAATAAGTATTCTAATTATGTATGCAACTAATAAGTA
This sequence comes from Saccoglossus kowalevskii, assembly GCF_978046115.1. Lineage (NCBI taxonomy): Eukaryota > Metazoa > Hemichordata > Enteropneusta > Harrimaniidae > Saccoglossus > Saccoglossus kowalevskii. Next base: position 7,662,601 of record NC_140650.1, on the reverse strand, counting down.
TTCTAATTATGTATGCAACTAATAAATATTCTAATTATGTATGCAACTAATAAGTATTCTAATTATATAACTCACAGCTAACCAGAATTACACTACTTATATATGCAACTAATAAGTATTCTAATTATGTATGCAACTAATAAGTATTCTAATTATGTATGCAACTAATAAGTATTCTAATTATGTATGCAACTAATAAGTATTCTAATTATGTATGCAACTAATAAGTATTCTAATTATGTATGCAACTAATAAGTATTCTAATTATATAACTCACTGCTAACCAGAATTACACTACTTATATATGCAACTAATAAGTATTCTAATTATGTATGCAACTAATAGGTATTCTAGTTATGTATGCAACTAATAAATATTCTAATTATGTATGCAACTAATAAGTATTCTAATTATATAACTCACAGCTAACCAGAATTACACTACTTATATATGCAACTAATAAGTATTCTAATTATGTATGCAACTAATAAGTATTCTAATTATGTATGCAACTAATAAGTATTCTAATTATGTATGCAACTAATAAGTATTCTAATTATGTATGCAACTAATAAGTATTCTAATTATGTATGCAACTAATAAGTATTCTAATTATGTATGCAACTAATAAATATTCTAATTATGTATGCAACTAATAAGTTTTCTAATTATATAACTCACAGCTAACCAGAATTACACTACTTATATATGCAACTAATAAGTATTCTAATTATGTATGCAACTAATAAGTATTCTAATTATGTATGCAACTAATAAGTATTCTAATTATGTATGCAGCTAATAAGTATTCTAATTATGTATGCAACTAATAAGTATTCTAATTATGTATGCAACTAATAAGTATTCTAATTATGTATGCAACTAATAAGTATTCTAATTATGTATGCAACTAATAAGTATTCTAATTATGTATGCAGCTAATAAGTATTCTAATTATGTATGCAACTAATAAGTATTCTAATTATGTATGCAACTAATAAGTATTCTAATTATGTATGCAACTAATAAATATTCTAATTATGTATGCAACTAATAAGTATTCTAATTATATAACTCACAGCTAACCAGAATTACACTACTTATATATGCAACTAATAAGTATTCTAATTATGTATGCAACTAATAAGTATTCTAATTATGTATGCAACTAATAAGTATTCTAATTATGTATGCAGCTAATAAGTATTCTAATTATGTATGCAACTAATAAGTATTCTAATTATGTATGCAACTAATAAGTATTCTAATTATGTATGCAACTAATAAGTATTCTAATTATGTATGCAACTAATAAGTATTCTAATTATGTATGCAGCTAATAAGTATTCTAATTATGTATGCAACTAATAAGTATTCTAATTATGTATGCAACTAATAAGTATTCTAATTATGTATGCAACTAATAAATATTCTAATTATGTATGCAACTAATAAGTATTCTAATTATATAACTCACAGCTAACCAGAATTACACTACTTATATATGCAACTAATAAGTATTCTAATTATGTATGCAACTAATAAGTATTCTAATTATGTATGCAACTAATAAGTATTCTAATTATGTATGCAACTAATAAGTATTCTAATTATGTATGCAACTAATAAGTATTCTAATTATGTATGCAACTAATAAGTATTCTAATTATGTATGCAACTAATAAGTATTCTAATTATGTATGCAACTAATAAGTATTCTAATTATGTATGCAACTAATAAGTATTCTAATTATGTATGCAACTAATAAGTATTCTAATTATGTATGCAACTAATAAATATTCTAATTATGTTTGCAACTAATAAATATTCTAATTATGTATGCAACTAATAAGTATTCTAATTATGTATGCAACTAATAAGTATTCTAATTATGTATGCAACTAATAAGTATTCTAATTATGTATGCAACTAATAAGTATTCTAATTATGTATGCAACTAAGAAGTATTCTAATTATGTATGCAACTAATAAGTATTCTAATTATGTATGCAACTAAGAAGTATTCTAATTATGTATGCAACTAAGAAGTATTCTAATTATGTATGCAACTAAACAGTATTCTAATTATGTATGCAACTAAACAGTATTCTAATTACGTATGCAACTAATAAGTATTCTAATTATGTATGCAACTAATAAGTATTCTAATTATGTATGCAACTAATAAATATTCTAATTATGTATGCAACTAATAAGTATTCTAATTATGTATGCAACTAATAAGTATTCTAATTATGTATGCAACTAATAAGTATTCTAATTATGTATGCAACTAATAAGTATTCTAATTATGTATGCAACTAATAAATATTCTAATTATGTATGCAACTAATAAGTATTCTAATTATATAACTCACAGCTAACCAGAATTACACTACTTATATATGCAACTAATAAGTATTCTAATTATGTATGCAACTAATAAGTATTCTAATTATGTATGCAACTAATAAGTATTCTAATTATGTATGCAACTAATAAGTATTCTAATTATGTATGCAACTAATAAGTATTCTAATTATATAACTCACTGCTAACCAGAATTACACTACTTATATATGCAACTAATAAGTATTCTAATTATGTATGCAACTAATAGGTATTCTAATTATGTATGCAACTAATAAATATTCTAATTATGTATGCAACTAATAAGTATTCTAATTATATAACTCACAGCTAACCAGAATTACACTACTTATATATGCAACTAATAAGTATTCTAATTATGTATGCAACTAATAAGTATTCTAATTATGTATGCAACTAATAAGTATTCTAATTATGTATGCAACTAATAAGTATTCTAATTATGTATGCAACTAATAAGTATTCTAATTATGTATGCAACTAATAAGTATTCTAATTATGTATGCAACTAATAAGTATTCTAATTATGTATGCAACTAATAAGTATTCTAATTATGTATGCAACTAATAAATATTCTAATTATGTATGCAACTAATAAGTTTTCTAATTATATAACTCACAGCTAACCAGAATTACACTACTTATATATGCAACTAATAAGTATTCTAATTATGTATGCAACTAATAAGTATTCTAATTATATAACTCACTGCTAACCAGAATTACACTACTTATATATGCAACTAATAAGTATTCTAATTATGTATGCAACTAATAAATATTCTAATTATGTATGCAACTAATAAGTATTCTAATTATATAACTCACAGCTAACCAGAATTACACTACTTATATATGCAACTAATAAGTATTCTAATTATGTATGCAACTAATAAGTATTCTAATTATGTATGCAACTAATAAGTATTCTAATTATGTATGCAACTAATAAGTATTCTAATTATGTATGCAACTAATAAGTATTCTAATTATGTATGCAACTAATAAGTATTCTAATTATGTATGCAACTAATAAGTATTCTAATTATGTATGCAACTAATAAATACTCTAATTATGTTTGCAACTAATAAATACTCTAATTATGTTTGCAACTAATAAGTATTCTAATTATATAACTCACAGCTAACCAGAATTACACTACTTATATATGCAACTAATAAGTATTCTAATTATGTATGCAACTAATAAGTATTCTTATTATGTATGCAACTAATAAGTATTCTAATTATGTATGCAACTAATAAGTATTCTAATTATGTATGCAACTAATAAGTATTCTAATTATGTATGCAACTAAGAAGTATTCTAATTGTGTATTCAACTAATAAGTATTCTAATTATGTATGCAACTAAGAAGTATTCTAATTATGTATGCAACTAATAAGTATTCTAATTATGTATGCAACTAATAAGTATTCTAATTATGTATGCAACTAAGAAGTATTCTAATTATGTATGCAACTAATAAGTATTCTAATTATGTATGCAACTAAGAAGTATTCTAATTATGTATGCAACTAATAAGTATTCTAATTATGTATGCAACTAATAAGTATTCTAATTATGTATGCAACTAATAAGTATTCTAATTATGTATGCAACTAAGAAGTATTCTAATTATGTATGCAACTAATAAGTATTCTAATTATGTATGCAACTAATAAGTATTCTAATTATGTATGCAACTAATAAGTATTCTAATTATGTATGCAACTAATAAGTATTCTAATTATGTATGCAACTAAGAAGTATTCTAATTGTGTATTCAACTAATAAGTATTCTAATTATGTATGCAACTAAGAAGTATTCTAATTATGTATGCAACTAATAAGTATTCTAATTATGTATGCAACTAATAAGTATTCTAATTATGTATGCAACTAATAAGTATTCTAATTATGTATGCAACTAAGAAGTATTCTAATTATGTATGCAACTAAGAAGTATTCTAATTATGTATGCAACTAAGAAGTATTCTAATTATGTATGCAACTAATAAGTATTCTAATTATGTATGCAACTAATTATACACCCCAGTGACGAACAAACATATTCTAATCATAATTCCTATGAACTTATTATATGACCTAGGAACTGAAATTAAGGAAGTTAAATTGCCAATCCTATGCCAAATGTATTTTGTCAGTAATTTTGACTGAGAAATTTGCAAGTCTAACTTGTGCATGCCTTGATTGCTACAAATTTGAAATATTCCAGTGTATGCCAACATTTTATGTATAGCATTGTAAAAATTTGAAACATGCCAGTCAAAAACCACTGAAAAATATCGAGAACAATTTTTCGTTTATGTTATACCAAGTTTGTATATATTGCAATATGATTGTTATTGCATCAAATTAAGTTATGTTTTTGTGAAATTGAGATATTACCAAATATGAATGCATTAGATTTTAACATGCCAGATTTAATTTCAATTCAATTTCAAATGCATATGCATTGCACTGTAAATTTTTCAAACATGTCTGTTAAATTTGTTGACATGTATATTCCAAATGTGCACACGCATTTGCATTATAATAATTTGAAACATGCCAATCATTTTCTTGCCAGCAGAGAAGATATAACGAAAAGAATAATTTGTTAATTTTTTTTGCGAATTTGTTTGTGAATTTGCGATATTACCAAATGGGAATGAATTACATTTTAACATGCCAGAAAAAATAGGGCAAATTCAATACATACCAAATCAATGTCAACATTTTAACTTGCCAAACAAAATATGACAGCTTCAATACATACCAAATCAATGTTAATTTGTTTGTGAATTTGAGATATTACCAATTGTGAATGCAATATATTTTAACACGCCAGACAAAATAGGGCAAATTCAATACATACCTAATCAATGTCAACCCTAAGAAAAAGAAAGAGAAAGTAATAATTGATTATGACTTTGTATGTTTTACCAAATGTGTGTTAAATTGCAATATATTTGTATATGCGCCAAATCAATATAATTTGTTTGCCAATTTGAGATACTTCCAAATGTGAATGCATTGTATTTTAACATGCCAGACAAAATACAGCAAATTCAATACATACCAAATCAATGTTAATTTGTATTTGAATTTGAGATATTACCAAATGAGAATGCATTATATTTTTACACGCCAGACAAAATAGGGCAAATTCAATACATACCAAATCAATGTCAACCCAAAGAAAAAGAAAGAGAAAGTAATAATTGTTTATGACTTTGTATGTTTTACCAAATATGTGTTAAATTGCAATATATTTGTATATGCGCCAAATCAAGATAATTTGTTTGCGAATTTGAGATACTACCAAATGTGAATGCATTGTATTTTAACATGCCAGACAAAATACAGCAATTTCAATACATACCAAATCAATGTTAATTTGTTTGCGAATTTATTTGAGATATTACCAAATGTAAATGCATTATATTTTAACACGCCAGACAAAATAGGGCAAATTCAATACATACCAAATCATTGTTAATTTGTTTGCGAATTTGAGATATTACCAAATGTGAATGCATTATCTTTTAACATGCCAGACAAAATAGGGCAAATTCAATACATACCAAATCATTGTTAATTTGTTTGCGAATTTGAAATATCACCAAATGTAAATGCATTATAATTTAACACGCCAGACAAAATACAGCAATTTCAAGACATATCAAATCAATGTTAATTTTTTTGCAAATTTGAGATATTACCAAATGTGAATGAATTACATTTTAACATGCCAGACAAAATAGGGCAAATTCAATACATACCAAATCAATGTCAACATTTTAACATGCCAAACAAAATATGACAGCTTCAATACATACCAAATCAATGTGAATTTGTTTGTGAATTTGAGATATTACCAATTGTGAATGCAATATATTTTAACATGCCAGACAAAATAGAGCAAATTCAATACATACCAAATTAATACAACAAATTTAAATTTCATTTCATATGCATTGCACTGTAAATCATGTAAGTTAAATTTGTAGACATCTATATGCCAAATGTGCACACACATGTGCACTGTAATAATTTGAAACATGCCAATCATTTTTTTGTTTGGCATGGGAGAGAGAAAGTAACATCAAACATCAAAAGAGAGAGAAAGTAACATTAAAAAAGAGAGAAAGTAACATCAACTGGTCTCCTGCAAGTCCTGGTCTCCTTGTTGTGTCTTCGTGATCTCTTCTTTTTTTTCATGCGTAGATAATACTTGAATGTTGTCATCGCGATCCAATACGAGAAAAAGAGGCTGATGCAAAAATGCAATGTAATCCACTATTTTAAAATTAAAAGAACCTAATTCGAACTAACGCTTGCCATGCGGGAGACTATTGATGACATAATCATGAGTCATTTTATCAAAACAAATTTTCTAACACCAAAGAGAAAGAAATATAAAGTAATAATTGTTTATGACTTTGTATGTTTTACCAAATGTGTGTTAAATTGCAATATATCTGTATATGCGCCAAATCAAGATAATTTGTTTGCGAATTTGAGATACTACCAAATGTGAATGCATTATATTTTAACATGCCAAACAAAATACAGCAATTTCCATACATACCAAATCAATGTTAATTTGTTTGCAAATTTGAGATATTACCAAATGTGAATGTATTATATTTCAACATGCCAGACAAAATACAGCAATTTCAATACATACCAAATCAATGTCAACATTTTAACATGCCAAACAAAATATGACAGCTTCAATACATACCAAATCAATGTTAATTTGTTTGCAAATTTGAGATATTACCAAATGTGAATGTATTATATTTCAACATGCCAAACAAAATACAGCAAATTCAATACATACTAAATTAATACAACAAATTTAAATTTCATTTCATATGCATTGCACTGTAACTCATGTAAGTTAAGTTTGTAGACATCTATATGCCAAATGTGCACACACATGTGCACTGTAATAATTTGAAACATGCCGATCATTTTTTTGTTTGGCATGGGAGAGAGAAAGTAACATCAAAAGAGAGAGAAAGTAACATCAATTGGTCTAGTGCAAGTCCTGGTCTCTGGTCTTCTTGTTGTGTCTTCGTGATCTCTTCTTTTTTTTCGTCCGTAGATAATACTTGAATGTTGTTTGGCATGGGAGAGAGAAAGTAACATTAAAAGAGAGAGAAAGTAACATCAAAAAAGAGAGAAAGTAACATCAACTGGTCTACTGCAAGTCCTGGTCTCTGGTCTTCTTGTTGTGTCTTTGTGATTTCTTCTTTTTTTTCGTGCGTAGATAATACTTGAATGTTGTTTGGCATGGGAGAGAGAAAGTAACATTAAAAGAGACAGAAAGTAACATCAACTGGTCTACTGCAAGTCCTGGTCTCTGGTCTTCTTGTTGTGTCTTTGTGATCTCTTCTTTTTTTTCGTGCGTAGATAATACTTGAATGTTGTCATCGCGATCCAATACGAGAAAAAGAGGTCGATGCAAAAATGCAATGTAATCCACTATCTATGTGGGAGACTATTGATGACATAATCACGAGTCATTTTATCAAAACAAATATTCTAACACCAAATAAATAAAAATATGAATATGCAATTGTTTAATTGTGCATATACTATGGATATTGAATGAAAACTTTTTAGTTGTCCCAGAAACTGTTTAGATGTCCCAGATACTGTTCGCGCCCATGAAAATGAAAATATCACATCAATGGGAGGCCTTTTAATGTCATGCCTGGGACATTTCATCTTAAACTCCCTGAACACTTATTAACAAAACAATAATAACATTACATTACAAAGTAGTGTATGGAAGAAAAAACTGATAAGATTATCCCAGTGTCTAACAATGAGTATACTAATTATATATCAATTACAATCATGAAATATTCCTTAATTTTATCTGCAGGTCTACCATTATTCAAATGAGAACTATTGTGATTGAGTAACAGTTTTAGCAGGCAGTTTGTTTAAAAAGTGTAAAAATTGAATACTCCAGTATTTGTCAAGTATTTGTAAATGCACCAAATCACTGAAAAATAATTAAACCATTATACGGCATGCCAAAAGTGCATCTGAATTGCTCTATGAAAATTGAATTATGCCAATCATAATTGTCATTGATAATGGTAGTTCCTCACAGTAATAATGTAAATTATACATGTCAATAAATTACATTTTAAATACTTCTTACATGCACTGTTAAAAATTAAAATACATACCAGAAAATATTGAAAATGTAGCAAATCAAATAAAATATTCAAACATTTAAAATAAATCGTTTTGTACAGCCAACCACAGTTACGAGAAGAACGGTTAGGAAACTCTCTTTGATTATTTTGTTAGAATGTGTGTCTCGGTAAACAAAGGAGATTTAGCATACTGTCGACATTGCGGCAAATATAATTTGCATAAAATTCCATATTCGGTTTTCTGTTATGTTTTTTTTCTTCTAACAAATTCTCTCAATTTATACAACATTGTCAGGATTTGGTAAGAAATAAAAAAAATATTCAAATTAAACTGCACTATTAAAACAGAAAATGAAACTAACAGTTCGTTCATAAAAGACTCACAGATTCTAATTCAATGTACAAAATAAACTGAAACATTCTAATTTCGAAATTTTTTCACCATGTCAGACGATTGCTCTACTGAAGCAATGACAATTTTGAACACGCATCAAAGTGAAGTCAATGGATAATTAGCATATCTAACAATAGAGTTTCCTAACCATTCTTCTCGTAACCGTGAGCTGAACAATTTACAATGACATTACTACTATACTTAAACCTTCTTCTTCTTTTTCTTCGGTCGTTGATACGGAAAATTTGGGCAGCCGCTCTTCGAATGATGATGTCGATACTTCCCGGTTCGATGTCCTGTCAATAAAAAATGTGATATGTTTCAAAACTTGCATGGAGGCTTGCACTGCCTTGCCCGAGTATATAGCATAATCTGAATCTTTAAATGATAGTTATAGTTTTATATATAGTTGATTATTATTACAACTGTTTCTAAGCTGTTGTGTTGTATTGTATGTTCCAAATACAACAAAGCATTCAAACTATCATTATAGTTGTATATTGTTTGTATAGGTTTTTTAAAGAGTTTTTACAAGAGCAACAGAAACCTACTTTATTAGGTGGTACAGATGCCATTCGTGGTTAGCCACCCATTGTGATATTTTTACAGTGTTCATTGTTGTTCATTTTTTCAATCATTCTATGGTCTTATTTATTTTAATTATTTTGACAATGGATTAACAAAGATTATGTAATCAATTTTAAAATCAGGTAAATGAGTGAGGCTATTTTACATGATAATCATACCAGTTATACATGTACTACTATTATGCAAGTTTTAATTATGTATTATTGAATAGTCATAATATCTTACCTTTGCCGTCACATCCTATGTTCGGGCATGGTCCTGAAATTTAACAAAACAATCAAGAAGAGTTATATGTGCACAGTTTTTATAAATTATTTGGGCCATGCACCAAATTATTTCAGTTCAAGTGTGATTACATCACCCTATCATACGTTTATTTCTTTGCAATTGCTATACAGTTTACAACAGACAAGTGTGATTATATGAAATCGTACCTGGCTGAATGCGCTGGTTCAAAATCGGCAATGGAGAATCCTGCATAATATGAATAGAAAATAACGATTATTTAATGTTCATGTGAATGGATTAACCTTGATCATTAAAAATAATTATCTACTATGTTTCATTAGAAGATTTGTTGTTCAACTTTTGAGATGTCTTTGGATGTCCAGAAACTGTACAGTATGTTACAAATAAAGCATTCAAACTATCATTCAGTGGATAATGGTTGTATAATGTTTGTATAGGTTTTTTAAAAAGTTATTTGCAAGAACAAGAAGAACCTACTTTATTATCTGTATTTTTGAACTTATAGTAATAAAACCATCGATCTGCACAAGACTCTGACTAACGATAAGTCTGCCACTTATTTAGTTGGGCATACATCATGGTAGGCGTATTTTATTATGTGTGCAAAATGTTTCATATATAATGCTATGCGGGACATGCTCAAACTTGGCGAAGAACACAAGTTTTTATTTCTTTTGCAATCACTTCATTTTCATCATTTGGTATTTTAAGCAAATTGGATTAAACCCTGTGAACACACTGAATTTCAAAACATTTCATTAATCACTATTATAGCATTGAGACTTACCAGGACAGGAGCAGGAGGAGACCGAGGACAAGAAGGAGAAGCAAAACACAAAGGAGAAGCACGAGAAGAAAAACCACCAAGACGACGACGACGAGGAACAACAGCAGGAGGAGAACACGGAGAGACAGCAGGAGGAGAACACGGAGAGACAACAGGAGAACACGGAGAGACAACAGCAGAAACACGTGGAACACGTGAAGCACCACCAAAGGGCACACACGGAAAACCACGTGGCACACACAGAGGCACACGAGAAGCACGACCAGAAGGGGGACGAGAAACGACCACAGGAGAGGGAGGAAGAGACAGAGAAGAAGGGGAAGAAAACAGAGAGGTGGAAGGGGAAGAAAACAGAGAGGTGGAAGGGGAAGGAGGAGGAGGAGAAGGCGGAGAAAGGGAAGAAAGAGGAGAAAAAGGAGGAGGAGGAGGAGGAGGAGAAAAAGGAGGAGGAGGAGGAGGAAAATGGTGGTGATGATGAATGATATGGAAATGATAATGATAATGATGATGATGATGATAATGATGATGATGATGATGATAATAATGATGATGATGATGATGATCGGCGACATCATCATCAACAACACCATCATCATCAACACCACCAGCCTCATCATGACCATCCTCAACATCAACAGCACGAAGAGGAACAGGAGCAAGAGGGAGTGGAGATGGATGAAATGAATGATGCCCCGGCTCCTCGGGGACTTCTCTTCGGAGACATCGGTCTTCTTCCTCTATAATCCGCTGCAGCTCCACTTTGGGGGATAGAAGAAATAATAAAAAAAGATATATATTGTTTTCATGAATTTTATGACAGACATTCGATTTCAATAAAATTTATCACTACGAATTTCACACTACACTATTTTATTCAGATATCAGATCATGTCAGAGATATACCCCCAGAACAGGGTTCATTCAAATAAAGTTGGCTATCTTAAACAGGCACAGGGTCCCATATTGTTCGATGTTTCTACCAAGTTTGAATTAAATTCGTTCACACACATCTGAGATCAAAGCAGAAATGCTTGATTTTGATAAATGTTTACCAATGAAATGGAAGTCATTTGACCATATAGAATAGACTCATTAAATTGATACATACATGTATGCATATATGTAGCATGATGTATATATAAAGTTTTAACATAAAGGTCTCATACTACTAATTAGAACTTGAAAAACTACTGAGAAAAAAGTTTCAAAGATCAAAATATTGTTTTAATTTTGTGAAACCACATGTATGTAATAGAATTCTGGAAAGTAAAACACATGTTGGCCAGCTGAAGCTCCTACGAAATGAACATAAACAAAACACACCAATTTGTCAGTTATATAAACAAAACACACCAATTTGTCAGTCTTTATACCTTCAATATTCTCAGAAACGCAGCAAGTTAATTTGGAAGAGTCTAATCGAAAAAGCTGCACACCCGACGTAATTGAAGTACGCCTTCATACATCGCATTTCAAATAAAACACGCTGAAAGAAAACCCACTGACTGAACTCTGATAATCTAATTGGTGGCATGAGACCTAAACAGCATTTATTGAAACAAAATGGCTACCAGTCGGCCATTTTGAATTTGATCTCAAATGATGTGCATCAAAGTTTCATATTATCCAATGCACCAAGTAGAATAAAAAACCTTCTATACATAAGATAAGGTTTCGGAATGGTAGGAATGCCTGATTTTGATGTACGTTAGCATAAAAATGATTGCTATTTGGCCATTTTGAATTGCAATTGAGAGTGATCAGTTAAGGCATGTCTATATATCGAAAACTCTTGGCATAATTTACTAGTAAGTGGAGAGAAATACAAGAAACTAACTTACATAGTGACACCATGAACACGTTTCGTCGAACTGCAAAAAAAAAAATCAAACAAAATACAACTATTATAACTTTGGCCATTGGTAATCTAGATTAAACAACAAAAAATAACAATGCATTCACCATCTTGTATTATTATTTTGCATGGCAAAATATCTAGTTTGACAAAGATAGGAATGCAAATGCAAAAACATAAAAATACAACTCTGGCTTACTAAACAATTCGCTTGGTTTAGTGACTACATGATAGTACTATGCTTGTTTGTTCAGGGTCTATAAAATATTCACAGAAGAGATACAAATAAAGTTCAGGTCCTTGATGGTTAAAATGTCTTTGCAGCTATTGCTTTAGGACAAGCAGCTATAGTAATATATTTCTTTAACACCCCTTCCCTATTAAATGCAGAGTCTACGACACAATGTGTTGTGCACGTTTTAAATATCCATGGCACTTCTATTGTATGCAATAAAAGTTTATACACAAAGAACCGGTCACTGGTAGCATAGTGGTTGTTGTACCAGACTCACGATCGGTAGACCCAAGTTCAAATCCTACCTTAGGCTGAACATCAAAGGGTTGACCCCTACCCTGGGTGAGTTTGCCACAGACTCAATGGGCAGGCCAATTCCACTGGCCGACATTCATTCACTATATAATGAATGCGACTTTGGGCATTTGGGGGAAACTCGCAGGTGCTTGTGTTCGACCGGGCCAGGTCGACACCAGGATAGCGCATTACAAATTGCCATTTGACAGAGAGATGGCCACACAGCCCTGTCATGTAGTCCCAAATAGAAAAATATTGAAAAAGTAAACAGGAAAACTTATAATTTTTTTTTTTTTTGACTTCATGAATATGCACTATGTGTCGTCACTAGCACGTGCAATTTGCACATACAGAAAAAAAGTCAGGAGAGACAACAGTGACACTCAATGTCGCCTGGCACAAAAAAAATATTTAATATTTAGGGTATACTGAATTGCAGGAAAGTATTTTGTGGCTTCTAACATTTCTATTTGTTAATTCAACTAGCATTTCAGTTTACAGAAATAGTATTTTTACGTTGCTAATGTCAAACATATACACATTGAGGGGTCATCTGGTTACTACATCACTCACAATTAAAGAGGGGGAAGTCGTCAACTGTGCATGCATCAGATGGCCACAGCGTGTCATTATTTACAAACAAGTGTCTACCCATGAGCCTTTGCGTTATTAGCATGGGTTATCGTCATTTAGGACTCAATTCCCACTCACACGCAGGTGACGACCCTCCCGCTTTAAAGGTAGATGAGAATTGACATTTTTTTCATTCTTTAATAAAAGTGAATTAATTACCACACCTAATCATAGTTATTCAATCTAACAATCATGCATTCAAAATGCCGATATGTTCAATCATGGCAACATGACAGCGCTGTAAAAAGTTTGTTTGTCAACATAGTGTTTTATCCGCCGCAATTGCTGGAGATACGGGTCACGTGGTTACAAACTCAGAAAATGGAGTTGTCATAAGGGGTTGTAGGTCATCGCAACAATGGCAGAGTCTGAAGTACCGCTAAGTAATGTTTTTTCTATCCAATTACGCAACTGTATGTTTTTTAGTAGAAGACTATTTGTTTTCGTCAGCTTGGTGCAAAGTTGGTTAGGAATGTGGAAAACGTAGGTGGGAAAGGAGGAAAATCTATCATCGTCGGTTCTTGGGGATAGTGGCTAGGTCTGAGAATTGAACTAACTGATCGGGTCTCTCAAGTTTACAGACATTTCGAGAACGCAGTAAATTGAATTATTTTTTTTTCAATTTATCATACAGGATTGTGTATTCCTATTGCACAAGCTGTGTACTTTGTGTTTCTGTAACTTGATATGTGCAAGGACACGTATACCAGTTCTGTCAAAGTGTAGAATACACTTTATATCAACCCACACATTTTCCTTTGGCAACGGATTATCAGAAGCCCAGCGGTTAATATAAATCCAATGGATTTTGTTGTTATAGAGTGTTTTTTTGTAACAAGAATAAAATATGTTTCAACCCTGTCAGGGATTGTTCATTGGAAATTTGGGGTGGCAGAATTGAACACAGAAAATTTGAACAAGAATAGATCATTGAAAAAAAATTCCTGCCGAGATCAGTAACAGAAAAAAAAATTAGCACTAATATGTAGAGGAAAAATATTAAACAGTAGAAATACAACATGATTTACAGCTAATTAATCACATAAAAGAATTATCACAAAACTAAGTGATAGGAAAACATTATTGTGCATAGTTTTTCTGCCACTGTCCCACCAAGAATGATCTACCCCTTATCATGTAAGAATACATTGTAGAAATAAAACCCTTCAGAAATTCTGGTACTGTATTACATGTAGTAGTGCATTACAATCAAATAATTTTTTGGTATAAACTGGATTCTACAATAAAGTAAATAAACATCTGCAAATGTGTACCCTTAGTATTTTTTTGTTAGCTCACCACAATAGGCCACAATAGATCTGAATGATCACAGCTGTAAGAATGAAATATATTCTGAGAGTGTGGTGTAATTTGAATGACAGCCTGAAGTTCAAAATTTCTGTTCATGCATTTTATGCAGGACACTTTTACTGTTGCATTTCTGTTCTGCGCACCACCACTCAAACAATGCATGTCTCTTAATTGATAGTCTGTCCTTTATTCAATCTCTGCATCAAGGCTGGAGTGTAAGCTTTCTTATAGTAAAATAACTCCCATTAGTGTAGCTAATGTGGCAAATTATTTAAGACAAAGAACATGCGAATTGGCGGCGAAAGAAAATAAAAAGATAGTTTTATTCTGTGGATTCTAAAATTACATTTCTGGCATACAGCAAAATACAGCACTAAAAGGCAGAAAAAACAAAACAAACTAACAACTGTGACAAATCGCATGTTAGCACAAACAGCATGTTACTAACGTTAAAACGAGAGAAAAGCGAGCTGGCATGACAACAAGTAAACGAACAGCGTGCGATGTTAACAATGCATATAAACAGTACGAAGCAAATGGGTGACAATAACCATGCGCAGTGGAGAAATGAAACAAACAAACGAAAGTGTGCAAATGAATGATTAACATTTTTAACTGCTTACAAAATACAACCATCAATCATTTCTAGAAGTATCAAATATGAAGAGCTGTTTTATTTTTTATTATAGGAATTTGTAGAGATTTTGCATGAGGGTATCCTTGCAATGGCAAGGGCATTCAGAGAGGACCTGATCATGGATGAAGACCAAGATATAAGCAAAACTAACCGCCATGATGTGTACTGTAAAAGGGTTAATTAACCACTGGGTTTAAATTTTGCTTATTTTACTTATTTCACTGACTGGTAAATGCGCTAAAGTAAAACCCAGTGAATGTGTAAAATTTAGCATAGAACACATTATGTAAATTATAAAACGGTGAATTTAAAACCAACTGAATATGCCTGAAATTGTAAATCTTCAAAATTTAAACCCAGTGAAAGTTAGTCATTTTACAGTAATCATGTGTATAGGCAATTAATTTTTTGGCACCATGATCTTTTAGAAGCTGGCATCAGTTTCCTGAATCTTATGACCAATACAAAACAGTTTTATTTCTTCCCTTCTGGAATAAGATTTATTACAACTACAAAAACAACTGAACAATTTGCACAAATATATGATTTGTGTGTATAATGCCCAAGGATGTTTCTGTTCTTCATGACACTTTCTTCTTTACCAATGTAGCTATTGCAGGTATAAGAGCAATGTTAGCGGAAATGCGTCTCTGGTCATCAGATTCAACTACCATTCGTCTATACATCCCCTATCTGTCAGATATTCTGAGATCCAGACTTTTGGTTTTTAATTCTCAGTTTGGAATGGTGCCACCAACCATGTACCACTTTTCTTATTGAACATTCTTTTGTACCTAGATATAATAAAAATACATTATACATCTTGCAGTGTAACCACATCACACTGGTCAACATGCTTCCTTTGTAATATTGTAATATGTAATGTAAGTTTTGGTTCAAATCCTATT
This sequence comes from Saccoglossus kowalevskii, assembly GCF_978046115.1. NCBI lineage: Eukaryota > Metazoa > Hemichordata > Enteropneusta > Harrimaniidae > Saccoglossus > Saccoglossus kowalevskii. Next base: position 7,646,125 of record NC_140650.1, on the reverse strand, counting down.
ATTTATATCTGTACAGGATTTATGCATTGAGATCAAGATACAAAATTCTTAGGAAACAAGTCAGTTTTCAAGTCAATGTTTTTAGTGACTTTGTCAAACAATGAAAAGCGATAGGGCCATTCCAGTTCATATTTATATATCACAGGGTAGCTACACACCAAATACTCCATGGTTGTCGTAACTGTGTTTAATTAATTAGGAGCGTTATAAAACACACTTGATACTACAAAATACAATAAAATCAAAATTGCTTTATTGATGCATCTTTGGTACATGTAAGTATACTCTGCCTAAAACTTTGCAGTCTGCTGTAAAACATTTTTGTGAAAAAAAAAATTATACTATTTGATGAAATCTGGTAAAATCTGTTTTTTTTTTAATAATCGGTATATCACTTCTTTTTAGTGTATTCTTTCAGTACAACTGATAAAGAAATAGTACTAATGTTATTTTAGACGTAATCAGAGAGAAAACTGAGCACAGCGAGCAAGACTTCCACTTGTCATTTAAAATGCAAACAACCACTTATCTATTTACATAATTCAAATGATTGACAAATTGTGAACAATTATTATGTATTTATGATGTCTTATGCAATGGTAATTGTATAACAACAAACCAAGATATAGTCAAAAATAACCTCAAACAAACATGTATCTATGATGTCTTATGCAATGGTAATTGTATAACAACAAACCAAGATATAGTCAAAAATAACCTCAAACAAACATGTATCTATGATGTCTTATGCAATGGTAATCGTATAACAAACCAAGATATAGTCAAAAATAACCTCAAACAAACATGTATCTATGATGTCTTATGCAATGGTAATCGTATAACAACAAACCAAGATATAGTCAAAAATAACCTCAAACAAACATGTATCTATGATGTCTTATGCAATGGTAATCGTATAACAACAAACCAAGATATAGTCAAAAATAACCTCAAACAAACATGTATCTATGATGTCTTATGCAATGGTAATTGTATAACAACAAACCAAGATATAGTCAAAAATAACCTCAAACAAACATGTATCTATGATGTCTTATGCAATGGTAATTGTATAACAACAAACCAAGATATAGTCAAAAATAACCTCAAACAAACATGTATCTATGATGTCTTGTGCAATGGTAATCGTATAACAACAAACCAAGATATAGTCAAAAATAACCTCAAACAAACATGTATCTATGATGTCTTATGCAATGGTAATCATATAACAACAAACCAAGATATAGTCAAAAATAACCTCAAACAAACATGTATCTATGATGTCTTATGCAATGGTAATTGTATAACAACAAACCAAGATATAGTCAAAAATAACCTCAAACAAACATGTATCTATGATGTCTTATGCAATGGTAATCGTATAACAACAAACCAAGATATAGTCAAAAATAACCTCAAACAAACATATATCTATGATGTCTTATGCAATGGTAATTGTATAACAACAAACCAAGATATAGTCAAAAATAACCTCAAACAAACATGTATCTATGATGTCTTATGCAATGGTAATTGTATAACAACAAACCAAGATATAGTCAAAAATAACCTCAAACAAACATGTATCTATGATGTCTTATGCAATGGTAATCGTATAACAACAAACCAAGATATAGTCAAAAATAACCTCAAACAAACATATATCTATGATGTCTTATGCAATGGTAATCGTATAACAACAAACCAAGATATAGTCAAAAATAACCTCAAACAAACATGTATCTATGATGTCTTATGCAATGGTAATCGTATAACAACAAACCAAGATATAGTCAAAAATAACCTCAAACAAACATGTATCTATGATGTCTTATGCAATGGTAATTGTATAACAACAAACCAAGATATAGTCAAAAATAACCTCAAACAAACATGTATCTATGATGTCTTATGCAATGGTAATCATATAACAACAAACCAAGATATAGTCAAAAATAACCTCAAACAAACATGTATCTATGATGTCTTATGCAATGGTAATTGTATAACAACAAACCAAGATATAGTCAAAAATAACCTCAAACAAACATGTATCTATGATGTCTTATGCAATGGTAATTGTATAACAACAAACCAAGATATAGTCAAAAATAACCTCAAACAAACATGTATCTATGATGTCTTATGCAATGGTAATTGTATAACAACAAACCAAGATATAGTCAAAAATAACCTCAAACAAACATGTATCTATGATGTCTTATGCAATGGTAATCGTATAACAACAAACCAAGATATAGTCAAAAATAACCTCAAACAAACATGTATCTATGATGTCTTATGCAATGGTAATTGTATAACAACAAACCAAGATATAGTCAAAAATAACCTCAAACAAACATGTATCTATGATGTCTTATGCAATGGTAATCGTATAACAACAAACCAAGATATAGTCAAAAATAACCTCAAACAAACATATATCTATGATGTCTTATGCAATGGTAATCGTATAACAACAAACCAAGATATAGTCAAAAATAACCTCAAACAAACATGTATCTATGATGTCTTATGCAATGGTAATCGTATAACAACAAACCAAGATATAGTCAAAAATAACCTCAAACAAACATGTATCTATGATGTCTTATGCAATGGTAATTGTATAACAACAAACCAAGATATAGTCAAAAATAACCTCAAACAAACATGTATCTATGATGTCTTATGCAATGGTAATTGTATAACAACAAACCAAGATATAGTCAAAAATAACCTCAAACAAACATGTATCTATGATGTCTTATGCAATGGTAATTGTATAACAACAAACCAAGATATAGTCAAAAATAACCTCAAACAAACATGTATCTATGATGTCTTATGCAATGGTAATCGTATAACAACAAACCAAGATATAGTCAAAAATAACCTCAAACAAACATGTATCTATGATGTCTTATGCAATGGTAATTGTATAACAACAAACCAAGATATAGTCAAAAATAACCTCAAACAAACATGTATCTATGATGTCTTGTGCAATGGTAATCGTATAACAACAAACCAAGATATAGTCAAAAATAACCTCAAACAAACATGTATCTATGATGTCTTATGCAATGGTAATCATATAACAACAAACCAAGATATAGTCAAAAATAACCTCAAACAAACATGTATCTATGATGTCTTATGCAATGGTAATTGTATAACAACAAACCAAGATATAGTCAAAAATAATCTCAAACAAACATGTATCTATGATGTCTTGTGCAATGGTAATCGTATAACAACAAACCAAGATATAGTCAAAAATAACCTCAAACAAACATGTATCTATGATGTCTTATGCAATGGTAATTGTATAACAACAAACCAAGATATAGTCAAAAATAACCTCAAACAAACATGTATCTATGATGTCTTATGCAATGGTAATCGTATAACAAACCAAGATATAGTCAAAAATAACCTCAAACAAACATGTATCTATGATGTCTTATACAATGGTAATCGTATAACAACAAACCAAGATATAGTCAAAAATAACCTCAAACAAACATGTATCTATGATGTCTTATGCAATGGTAATCGTATAACAACAAACCAAGATATAGTCAAAAATAACCTCAAACAAACATGTATCTATGATGTCTTATGCAATGGTAATTGTATAACAACAAACCAAGATATAGTCAAAAATAACCTCAAACAAACATGTATCTATGATGTCTTATGCAATGGTAATTGTATAACAACAAACCAAGATATAGTCAAAAATAACCTCAAACAAACATGTATCTATGATGTCTTGTGCAATGGTAATCGTATAACAACAAACCAAGATATAGTCAAAAATAACCTCAAACAAACATGTATCTATGATGTCTTATGCAATGGTAATCATATAACAACAAACCAGGATATAGTCAAAAATAACCTCAAACAAACATGTATCTATGATGTCTTATGCAATGGTAATTGTATAACAACAAACCAAGATATAGTCAAAAATAACCTCAAACAAACATGTATCTATGATGTCTTATGCAATGGTAATCGTATAACAACAAACCAAGATATAGTCAAAAATAACCTCAAACAAACATATATCTATGATGTCTTATGCAATGGTAATTGTATAACAACAAACCAAGATATAGTCAAAAATAACTTCAAACAAACATGTATCTATGATGTCTTATGCAATGGTAATTGTATAACAACAAACCAAGATATAGTCAAAAATAACCTCAAACAAACATGTATCTATGATGTCTTATGCAATGGTAATTGTATAACAACAAACCAAGATATAGTCAAAAATAACCTCAAACAAACATGTATCTATGATGTCTTATGCAATGGTAATTGTATAACAACAAACCAAGATATAGTCAAAAATAACCTCAAACAAACATGTATCTATGATGTCTTGTGCAATGGTAATCGTATAACAACAAACCAAGATATAGTCAAAAATAACCTCAAACAAACATGTATCTATGATGTCTTATGCAATGGTAATCATATAACAACAAACCAAGATATAGTCAAAAATAACCTCAAACAAACATGTATCTATGATGTCTTATGCAATGGTAATTGTATAACAACAAACCAAGATATAGTCAAAAATAACCTCAAACAAACATGTATCTATGATGTCTTATGCAATGGTAATCGTATAACAACAAACCAAGATATAGTCAAAAATAACCTCAAACAAACATATATCTATGATGTCTTATGCAATGGTAATTGTATAACAACAAACCAAGATATAGTCAAAAATAACCTCAAACAAACATGTATCTATGATGTCTTATGCAATGGTAATTGTATAACAACAAACCAAGATATAGTCAAAAATAACCTCAAACAAACATGTATCTATGATGTCTTATGCAATGGTAATCGTATAACAACAAACCAAGATATAGTCAAAAATAACCTCAAACAAACATATATCTATGATGTCTTATGCAATGGTAATCGTATAACAACAAACCAAGATATAGTCAAAAATAACCTCAAACAAACATGTATCTATGATGTCTTATGCAATGGTAATCGTATAACAACAAACCAAGATATAGTCAAAAATAACCTCAAACAAACATGTATCTATGATGTCTTATGCAATGGTAATTGTATAACAACAAACCAAGATATAGTCAAAAATAACCTCAAACAAACATGTATCTATGATGTCTTATGCAATGGTAATCGTATAACAACAAACCAAGATATAGTCAAAAATAACCTCAAACAAACATGTATCTATGATGTCTTATGCAATGGTAATTGTATAACAACAAACCAAGATATAGTCAAAAATAACCTCAAACAAACATGTATCTATGATGTCTTATGCAATGGTAATTGTATAACAACAAACCAAGATATAGTCAAAAATAACCTCAAACAAACATGTATTTATGATGTCTTATGCAATGGTAATTGTATAACAACAAACCAAGATATAGTCAAAAATAACCTCAAACAAACATGTATCTATGATGTCTTATGCAATGGTAATCGTATAACAACAAACCAAGATATAGTCAAAAATAACCTCAAACAAACATGTATCTATGATGTCTTATGCAATGGTAATTGTATAACAACAAACCAAGATATAGTCAAAAATAACCTCAAACAAACATGTATCTATGATGTCTTGTGCAATGGTAATCGTATAACAACAAACCAAGATATAGTCAAAAATAACCTCAAACAAACATGTATCTATGATGTCTTATGCAATGGTAATCATATAACAACAAACCAAGATATAGTCAAAAATAACCTCAAACAAACATGTATCTATGATGTCTTATGCAATGGTAATTGTATAACAACAAACCAAGATATAGTCAAAAATAACCTCAAACAAACATGTATCTATGATGTCTTGTGCAATGGTAATCGTATAACAACAAACCAAGATATAGTCAAAAATAACCTCAAACAAACATGTATCTATGATGTCTTATGCAATGGTAATTGTATAACAACAAACCAAGATATAGTAAAAAATAACCTCAAACAAACATGTATCTATGATGTCTTATGCAATGGTAATCGTATAACAAACCAAGATATAGTCAAAAATAACCTCAAACAAACATGTATCTATGATGTCTTATACAATGGTAATCGTATAACAACAAACCAAGATATAGTCAAAAATAACCTCAAACAAACATGTATCTATGATGTCTTATGCAATGGTAATTGTATAACAACAAACCAAGATATAGTCAAAAATAACCTCAAACAAACATGTATCTATGATGTCTTATGCAATGGTAATTGTATAACAACAAACCAAGATATAGTCAAAAATAACCTCAAACAAACATGTATCTATGATGTCTTATGCAATGGTAATTGTATAACAAACCAAGATATAGTCAAAAATAACCTCAAACAAACATGTATCTATGATGTCTTGTGCAATGGTAATCGTATAACAACAAACCAAGATATAGTCAAAAATAACCTCAAACAAACATGTATCTATGATGTCTTATGCAATGGTAATCATATAACAACAAACCAAGATATAGTCAAAAATAACCTCAAACAAACATGTATCTATGATGTCTTATGCAATGGTAATTGTATAACAACAAACCAAGATATAGTCAAAAATAACCTCAAACAAACATGTATCTATGATGTCTTATGCAATGGTAATCGTATAACAACAAACCAAGATATAGTCAAAAATAACCTCAAACAAACATATATCTATGATGTCTTATGCAATGGTAATTGTATAACAACAAATCAAGATATAGTCAAAAATAACCTCAAACAAACATGTATCTATGATGTCTTATGCAATGGTAATTGTATAACAACAAACCAAGATATAGTCAAAAATAACCTCAAACAAACATGTATCTATGATGTCTTATGCAATGGTAATTGTATAACAACAAACCAAGATATAGTCAAAAATAACCTCAAACAAACATGTATCTATGATGTCTTATGCAATGGTAATTGTATAACAACAAACCAAGATATAGTCAAAAATAACCTCAAACAAACATGTATCTATGATGTCTTGTGCAATGGTAATCGTATAACAACAAACCAAGATATAGTCAAAAATAACCTCAAACAAACATGTATCTATGATGTCTTATGCAATGGTAATCATATAACAACAAACCAAGATATAGTCAAAAATAACCTCAAACAAACATGTATCTATGATGTCTTATGCAATGGTAATTGTATAACAACAAACCAAGATATAGTCAAAAATAACCTCAAACAAACATGTATCTATGATGTCTTATGCAATGGTAATCGTATAACAACAAACCAAGATATAGTCAAAAATAACCTCAAACAAACATATATCTATGATGTCTTATGCAATGGTAATTGTATAACAACAAACCAAGATATAGTCAAAAATAACCTCAAACAAACATGTATCTATGATGTCTTATGCAATGGTAATTGTATAACAACAAACCAAGATATAGTCAAAAATAACCTCAAACAAACATGTATCTATGATGTCTTATGCAATGGTAATCGTATAACAACAAACCAAGATATAGTCAAAAATAACCTCAAACAAACATATATCTATGATGTCTTATGCAATGGTAATCGTATAACAACAAACCAAGATATAGTCAAAAATAACCTCAAACAAACATGTATCTATGATGTCTTATGCAATGGTAATCGTATAACAACAAACCAAGATATAGTCAAAAATAACCTCAAACAAACATGTATCTATGATGTCTTATGCAATGGTAATTGTATAACAACAAACCAAGATATAGTCAAAAATAACCTCAAACAAACATGTATCTATGATGTCTTATTGCAATGGTAATCGTATAACAACAAACCAAGATATAGTCAAAAATAACCTCAAACAAACATGTATCTATGATGTCTTATGCAATGGTAATTGTATAACAACAAACCAAGATATAGTCAAAAATAACCTCAAACAAACATGTATCTATGATGTCTTATGCAATGGTAATTGTATAACAACAAACCAAGATATAGTCAAAAATAACCTCAAACAAACATGTATCTATGATGTCTTATGCAATGGTAATTGTATAACAACAAACCAAGATATAGTCAAAAATAACCTCAAACAAACATATATCTATGATGTCTTATGCAATGGTAATCGTATAACAACAAACCAAGATATAGTCAAAAATAACCTCAAACAAACATGTATCTATGATGTCTTATGCAATGGTAATTGTATAACAACAAACCAAGATATAGTCAAAAATAACCTCAAACAAACATGTATCTATGATGTCTTGTGCAATGGTAATCGTATAACAACAAACCAAGATATAGTCAAAAATAACCTCAAACACTATTGGAATACAGCGGGGAAAATAAATAAAGATCTCGGAAAAACAAATTTCCATAATCAAATTATAGAGGAACTGAGCCTAATTAGAAATGGTAAAAACAAACATAAAGACAACATTAATTTTCCAGTAATTAATAATAGATTCCAGTAATCTATTGACATAACCGAGGATGATGTTCACAATGCAATAAAATCTTGTAAAACGGGTAAAGCATGTGGCCCTGACAACATAATTAATGAATTCATTGAAAATGGTGGGGAATCAACCGTACAATCCTTAACAGTTCTATTTCAATCATGTCTGAGGGATAGTAAAATACCAGATGAATGGAAAAAAGGAGACATGAATAACTTAAATAACTATAAACTCATCTGTGTCAAAAGTATATGCTAAAATAGTAGAAACAAAACTAAAGAAATTTGTTGAAGAAACTGATTTAGGCGAAATTCAAGGTGGTTTTAGGAAAGATAGACGATGTGAGGATAAACATTTAAATAATAAATCAACTTATGTTGCCTTTCGTATTATTTCTTCTGTGATTTTTTTGGCTTGGCCAATTTCGCTTAAACTTGGCAGGTATGTCACACCTTTACCCTAGTTATTAGGAAAAATCTGAACAATTTGTTTGGCCCACGGTTTCCATAGCAACAGTCCAAAAAACTGATTTTGGATAGCTTCAAATGCATCTCCTCCTACAAATTTAGGATAAAACACTTCAGACATAGCTCACTCTACTCAGCTTGAGTGTCGGCACAAAATTACTATTTGAAATTTTTATATCTGTTTTCATTACCGAGAAGCTTGACCACAAAGTTGGGGTAACTTTTCACCAGCAACGGCTTTTAAACTCCTCTGATTTTTTTGCCTCAGCTGATTTTGTTCATACTTCACAGGTAGGTCGTACCGTCACTAATTGGAAAAGAATCCTAGCCCACCACTGCCATTGCAACATCCAAAAACAGATTTTTGAATACTTTAGCCCCAAATGTATTACCTCCTACCAGTTTTGTAATAGCAGTGTTCAAATGATCATGCTTTTTATTTTGGCTACGTTGCGCACTGGTAAGAATCACCGGTGCCAACATTGTTACACTGTATCAACATAATCCAAACGCAACTTTGAACTTTAAATGAATTGTAAATGCTGCCTTCATTCAAGAAAATACTATCACAAAACGGTTGGAAATAATAAATGTAACAGCAGAATACATCGTCCTAGTAATAAACAAGTTCTGGTACGATGTCTTACTATTAAGGACAGGGATGAAATTCTCGGTCGCGCGAGAATGTTGAAGAACATTTACCACCAGCGCTACAAAAAACTTGAAATAAATTACTACTGGCATTCTACAATGCAAAAAAGAACAGTTCGAAAGTTCAGATCAAAGTTCCACCAAGAGACACCTGCGCCCTGCTTATCATCAATGGTAAAGTAATCAAGAAAGTTGATGCTGCTGATGATTGAAAATTAATCATATTATTTATAAATAATTCCGTGGTAATATTTATTTGTGTTTAATGCTAGTTCATTACTGTTTATGGAGACCAACCCGAATATGTTGGTATTATTTGACTCCGTCATTTTGTGGTGTTTCTCTATGTTACTTGCAATTATGCAAAGTGATAGTATGTTTATATTGCTTTCTTCTATCAGTTGTTTATTTCTTGGTGTTTTGTTGTACTTGTTGTTTCGTTACTTGTCTAGTAGTAAGATACATACGTGTAGTACAATTCGCCCCATGCAATGCTCGTTCACAGTAGTGAAATATTTTTCCCATTACCAAATTTGGTATGGACCACTCATATTATATAAAATGTGGCGAAGGGGGACAAGAGCTAGTCAAATTGATTATATTTTGATCCCTTTCTCCTTTGTAGCAAGGTTACTATGTCAACTATAGGTGAACGGTTTCGTTCTGACCATTGTTTGATATCTGTCGGTATTGAAACTAGTATTTTGCCATGTGGTAAAGAGTATTGGCACTTTAATACTTCACTTTTGAGTGACAGTGAATTTTTCAACCAGTCAAAGCAATTTATTACAGAATTGTTTGAAGTTAATACTGGGACCTTGACTCCACACAATGTTTGGGATGCTTTTAAATGTGCATTTAGAGGTCATTGTATAAAATATAGTTCATAAAAATGTAAGCAATATAAACAAAATAAAAAGAAACTCCTAGACGAAATCGATGAATTACAAAATTTAAAACAGGATGAACTACAATCATAATTCAATGAAAACAGCTGGTCTCATTATCCGTGCGAAAGCACGCTGGATGTTAGCTGGTGAATGACAGTATTTTTTTAAATTTAATTCAAAAGAATTGTTCTCACAAATGGTACGATAATTAGTAATCCGGAAGATATTCTAAATGAGGAAGTGGATTTTTTTAGCAAATTATATTCTTTGGATGGAGAAGTTGAACTAATCAGAGAAAGATTATGGTGAATTTTTCCCTGTAAATTACAATTTTGTTAGTGAATCGAAAAAGTCATTTTGCAAGGGTATGATCACAGTGTCCGAGTTATGTAATGCAATCAACTCTTTTCCAGCTAGGAAATCACAGGTTTAGATGGTATTCCGGTGGAAGTTTATAAGTTGTTTTTTTACACAGTTAGCCCCCAACATGCTTCACTGTTTTGAATATTCATATGAATGCAGTCAAATGTCATCATCACAAAAAACCGGGCTACTAACTTTGCTTCTCAAAAAGGATGCCCAGGGCAAAGACAAATACCCAGTGTTTTTAAAAAATTGGAGACCACTCTTTTGTGCTGTGATGTCCGTATCCTTGCAAAATGTCTTTCTCTTCGTGTGAAACATGTGTTCTCAGATATTATTAATGAAGACCAAACTGGGTTCATTCAAGGTTGATTTATTGCAGACAATATTCGAAGATTGCTGGAAATTATTGATTCGTATGAAAAGAATGATGAACCGGGATTGGTCTATATAGCTGATTTCGAAAAAGCATTTGATAAGTTGAGATGGGATTTAATTATAAAAAGTTTAGAATATTATAATTTTGGTCAATCATTTGTAACCTGGGTGAAACTCATGTATCGAGATATTAGTAGCCGTATAATCAATAATGGTATTATTTCAGTGCAGTTTGGTTTCTCCCGTGGTGTTAGACAGGGTTGCCCCATGTCACCTTACTTGTTTATCATTTGTGTTGAGCTTTTGACCAATCGAGTGAGACGCTGTGACAAAATTAAAGGTTTATATACAGGTCCCATAGAGAATAAGATCTCTCAATATGCGAATGACACGAATTTCCCAACGTATCCGTCCCGCGAATCACTTAACTCGTTGCTAAGTATTTTGCCTAGTTTTGCAATTATTTCTGGGTTGAAACCAAATTATGATAAATGCAAAGTCTTGAGGGTTGGGTCTATAAAAAATACAAATTTCACTATTGAAACATCTCACCCTGTAACCTGGACTGACGGTTCTGTTGATGTGCTTGAAATACATCTTCCTGTTGATTATTCACAAATAACTACATTGAATTTTAATTATCGCATTGAAAAAGTGAGAAAGTTGTTGCAGCCATGGAAGGACATGGGTCTGGCGGTACATGTACATGTATATGGTGAAATAACGATTATAAAATCTTTGGCGATTTCGCAATTTACTTATTTGTTTATGTCTCTTCCCTCCCCAGACGCGGCTTTTTTTAAAATATATGATAATGTGGTTTTCCAGTTTTTATGGGGAAGTAAACGTAATTGAGTTAAAAAAGAAGATGTCTACTAACCATATGATAAAGGTGGCCTCAACCTCACCAATTTAAGAGAATTCAATGCTGTATTAAAAGCAGCTTGGATGCCGAGACTTTATTGTAATACAAAATCTTTCTGTAGTGTATATTACAAAGCTATACTAGAACAATTTGGCGGTATTTTAATCTTTTTCGCAAATTTAGAAAAAAAAAGACCATAGTACTCCCGACCTCCGCTTTTTTGAAAGAAATTATTTAATATCCTGCAATATAACTGTACCCCAATTGATAAAATAGATAACATTTTGCAGGAAATAATTTGGAACAATTCCAATGTGCGCATCAACATGGACCCTATTGTATGGAAACAATTTATAGATGCTGGTATTATCTTTATCAATGATTTATTTGGTGAGACTTGTACATTTATGAAATATGATGAATTGATTGTAAAGTTTGGTAAGTTATGTACATATCACAAGTATTATCAGTTGGTATCAGCCATTCTATCTGCTTGGAAAAAAACAAAGTCGAATAATGAAAAGATTTGGTATGTATGCCAAATATGCGCAAAAAAACATAGTTACCGGTAACAGGTGATAAAATTAACAGATATTTACACGTATTTATTGAATTTACATAGTTCAAATGATATCTTTTTGCATATTAAACACTATTGGCAAGGCATTCTTGACTGCAGCATTCCGTGGAAATTAGTGTTTTCACTTCCTTACAGGACAACAGTGGATCCCAAATTATATATTATATTTTCAATACAAGCTTATTATGAAATTTTTGGCATCAAATTGTCTTCTTCACTCATGGAACATGATTGATGATCCTGTATGTACGTTTTGTAAGGAAGTATTTTCATCTCTTCTGGAATTGCATTTTTATTTCAAAATTCTGGTCATGCGCATTACAGTGGTATTGTACTATAACACATTCCAACGTATCATTAAATGCAATGAAATGTATCCTTGGTGATGTTGAAACCATGCCAATATATTATTTAATGCATTTCTCCTGATGGGTCGATACTACATCTATCATTGTAAAATATTGGGAAATAGTATCAACATGAATTGTCTCAAGCTGTATATTAAATCTGTGTATACTGTTGAAAATCAAAGTGCATGTATGAACGGAAAGCAATCTGAGCTTGCAGAGAAGTGGGGTGCATTTGAACAATACTTTTAACTATAACGACTACTAGATGTGAACTCTTTCTACCTTTACCTGTACATAAGTATACTTTTCTTTATCTGTACAATGTCATGTATTTATATAGTTATCTTCTAAGAAATAAATAAGGATTAAAAAAAAAGAAAGTAATGACAAAAAAAAGTCATTGTTAATGACACAGTGCCCGGCCAAAATTTTGTGATCTGACATATCAATTTGATGTTGATGAAGTCACTGAGATTACCGTAAAAACTCCAAAATTTCAACCCCTCTAAAAATTCGGTCGCCTAATTATTTGTCACGTTTCGGTATTTTATTTACCTCCAAATTTTCGACTCCACTAAAAATTGACGACTCATTCTTATTTGAAAATTGCGACCAGTTTTGGTTTTCCCCAAAACGAAAAAAAAAATGATGTGAGCGTCCAAACGGGACTTTCCCCGAAGGCATGAATCTGGGTTTCTGATTGACTGAAAGATTTTTATTTTATTGGTAACGAAAGTATATTTTAAACGAAGTTTCAAATAAAAATGAACACAGCACACATCTTCTACCACAGTCCCTCTGAGGGACTGTGCTTCTACATAGAAGCAAATGATCATGGTTGCAAAATCCGGTCATGCTGCGTTTCTGAATTGTTGATTATTACTCAGTAGTGATTATAATAATGTACACAAAATAAATTTGTTGAATTGTTATGAAATACAAATAAAAGTCAACTTAGTTTCATCGTTAGCGAATGATTCCGGTCTCGTATAAACGATATTCTCTAAGGTCGAATAGGTCAAATCGCTAATTAACCAATCAAAAAGCTGGATGATGCCAACGTGTTCAAATTACCATAGCTTATTTAAATATGTTAATGTTATTGAACGCAATGTGGAAGACATTGATGTTGTAGTACGATCTTTTGGCTTGGATTTTGATGCGAAAACGGCATAATTTTTTTTTTAAATCAAAAAATTAGTTGTTTTTAAAAAATAAACTGGGCATTTGAAGAATAATTTAACATTGTTTACAGTGATAACAGCTCATTGTCGAAACGAAGCTTATTCGTTCATGCTAGTCACAATAAAAATCATACTCTTGAATAGACGTCAATGACTACGGTAAAACTTAGACTATTTTAGCCGTCAGGAATGATTGAAATGTACGAAAAATGACGCCAAAATACACCTTAAAAGTCCCATTTTATTTTCTTAAATCCCATTTTATTTTTTAATCCAAGGGAGAATTTACGGCAGAATTTGGTCCCTCAAATAAGGGACACGTGAGCTTTGATTCTAACCTGATACATTGCACTGAGTCTGGGAGACAGTTTACTAAACTTCCATGTATCTTTTGTTCAATGGGTACCTGTACTTCGAACATTCGCAAGTTTTCCTAGGTTAGTGCGAGACAGCTTTGTCTTTTGACCTATTAGTTTTGTGCTTCTCCGCGTCTTGATGTTTTGTTTTCCTTGTCATAATACTTACTGATTGATGACTTTGTTTTGCCTACAACTCGGCCACGACCTTTGCTTTTACCGTGAAACATGGGGAAGTTTACGGCAATTAACGGACATTGCATTTTTTAAAAACTAACGAAGCACACTGTCTATCATCCCCATTTTTTTCATTTGCTGATTTCTATTCTGAAAAATTGGACCGCCCGAAAATGCACCTTAATTTTGACTCTAAAAACACGTCACATTTCCAACACAAATTATTTAAAACCAGTCGAAATTTTGGAGGTTTTACGGTAGATTGAGATAGGAGATGAATTTGTAAAAATATTATGATTTAGTGCTTTTACACAAGAATTGGACATAGGGTGTCATATTGAATCAAATTACAAAAATAATGTTTATGTTGATGTATCTCTTGGTATACTGTCTTTGTAAAAAATTTAAACAGAAATGTTCATTGCATTCATGGGAAAGTGGGCATGGGTATCATGAAAAACAAAATGACCACCGTTCAGTCATATTAGTTTGAATCACAGAAAATATATGACATGCAACTATAACCCAATATGTATGATCATCATACCAACTTTGATTCAAATCGGCCCAGTCATCTCTGAGAAACTGCTGCGGACACGTTTAGGTATGAGAAATAGCAAATTTTACATTTTTGCTCCGATCATAAAGTAACTTGACGTGCATATGTAAGACATTATGTATTGTTTTCATGTAAAGTTTGAATGAAATCGGTCAATGGGTGCCTGAGATACAGCTCCAGAAGCAAGTACAAACGAACGGACGGACGGAACGAACCCCAATTAATAGTCCCCATTTGCAGACGGGGACTAATTAAGTGACTTCTAAAGACTGAATGGTGTTGTGAACTTCATATACGCCCCGTAGTTATAAACCCATTTAGTTATAAACCGACGTTAGCTTCACGTTTATGTCACACCATGGAAACAGCCAAAAACATGGTGCTTGTTTTTGAGAGGAGCGGATCGCCAACCAGCCTACCGGCTTGTTGACATGTACATTAATTTTTATGCCATTTCAAAGGCTACTGAAATTATTATTATTATTATTATTATTATTATTATAGGGCTTGAAAGAGCAGGCTGGGTTAACCCAGATTTGACCCAGGTGTTTGAATATGAGATCACCCCTTAGCAAGATTTAGCAAGGCTGTACATAAATAATCAAAAATGAAACATGGTGAAAAAAAGTAATGACGGAATCTTCATATTATGCACCATATTTAACTTTTTACAAAACGAAAAATAGCTCTCACAATTCTTGTTCATTTCAAGTGAAACTTTCACACAAAGTCTATCAGTTGTTTATTAAGAAATGGGCGTCCAGGCGTATATATAGTATGGTTTGTATGGTCAAGCAGGATGTGTGCCTTATATTTAATCCCGGTCAGTATTTCACATTTCGAATGTCATTGTCTGAGAATGCAAAGCTTTAAAAATAAGCTCAGACGTCCTTTTGTTAGTAGAAAAGTGCGGCAAAGTAATGGCAAAGTGCGGCAAAGTAGTGGCAAAGTACTGCAAAGTAGTGGCAAAGTACTGAAAAGTATGGCAAAGTAGTGGCAAAGTACTGCAAAGTAGTGGCAAAGTAGTGGCAAAGTACTGCAAAGTACTGCAAAGTAGTGGCAAAGTAGTGGCAAAGTACGGCAAAGTAGTGGCAAAGTACTGCAAAGTAGTGGCAAAGTACTGCAAAGTACGGCAAAGTAGTGGCAAAGTATGGCAAAGTAGTGGCAAAGTAGTGGCAAAGTACGGCAAAGTAGTGGCAAAGTATGGCAAAGTAGTGGCAAAGTATGGCAAAGTAGTGGCAAAGTACTGAAAAGTACGGCAAAGTAGTGGCAAAGTATGGCAAAGTAGTGGCAAAGTACGGCAAAGTAGTGGCAAAGTACTGAAAAGTACGACAAAGTAGTGACAAAGTAGTGGCAAAGTAGTGGCAAAGTACTGAAAAGTACGGCAAAGTAGTGGCAAAGTATTGCAAAGTAGTGGCAAAGTAGTGGCAAAGTAGTGGCAAAGTACTGAAAAGTACAGCAAAGTAGTGGCAAAGTACGGCAAAGTAGTAGCAAAGTACTGCAAAGTACAGCAAAGTACTGCAAAGTACGGAAAAATAGTGGCAAAGTATGGCAAAGTAGTGGCAAAGTAGTGCAAAGTACTGAAAAGTACAGCAAAGTAGTGGCAAAGTACTGAAAAGTACAGCAAAGTAGTGGCAAAGTACGGCAAAGTAGTAGCAAAGTACTGAAAAGTACGGCAAAGTAGTGGCAAAGTAATGAAAAGTAGTGGCAAAGTACTGCAAAGTAGTGGCAAAGTACTGCAAAGTAGTGGCAAAGTACGACAAAGTATGGCAAAGTAGTGGCAAAGTATGGCAAAGTAGTGGCAAAGTATGGCAAAGTAGTGGCAAAGTAGTGGCAAAGTACTGCAAAGTATGGCAAAGTATGGCAAAGTAGTGGCTAAGTACTGTGAAAATTTCAAGACAAACTGACAAAAACTATGGGAGCCATTTAATTTTCAATCTCCATGATCAACCAGAATACACAAAAAGAGACAATGCCCGTTTTATGAAAGTGCCAGTTTATGAAAGTGACGTAAATAGGCTACAAAAATGGCTATTGCATCACGACGACATGCCAAAATCCATCATACACCAACGCTTGCTGATGTTCAATCGTCAGATAAACAAATAAAATACAAATATTTACAATATGTATAATCGTCCATGGAGTCAAACCTTGTCATGGCATTGTGTTATATCATTTCCACTGAGGGATTATGTAAAGCCGATGAGATATTCGTACAGTTATATAAACATGCAATCACCATTGGGTGGGTTGAGTCTAAATTAACCTTTCCTCAAACTTAAAAAAAGAAATTTGTATCACACAGTTTTTCATGATCACCAGTGAAGTTTTGCTACACAACGGCTATTTGCAGTTTTTACTACTCAATTGCTCAAATGTCGGTGAGAAAAAATCGAAATAAAAGGGAAACTATTGTAAATCGAGACAGGTTTCATTCTACTACAGACGAGACGAGTTGATAAAAATTAAACGAACCCTGACTTTTGGAAATACCTCATTCATAGAGTGCAACAGTTACATAAAATTAACGAGACTTGGCGTAATAACTTAATAGCAGCTCAGACAGGAATGGAAATTTGATCAAAGAATCCGGTTAATCGATAACACCAAGAATGTGTTTACCAATGCAAGGATTGTATTATCAAGCCTATTACCATGCCATGGCAGTGAAAAAAATGTGAACACCATGATAAATGAAATTAACCAAAGTATGAAAGATAAATGTGAAACAGCTGACTGTACCTATGTAGAACATAGAAAACTAATTAAGTCACACTAAAGACATGTATACAAGTGATGGGATTCATCCTAACACTACTGGTACTAGACTATTTGTTGCTGACATCAAACGTACAGTGAGAAATATTCATTTGTATCAAGCAAGAAATAGTTCCACACATGGACAAAATATTAATAGACAACCTGAACGCAGTATTCTACACAGGGCAACACAGAAACAGCAATGACAGTCGTAGACACAGCAGCAGATTCACCAAGAATTCAGAACAACCACAAAGATAGCTAAACAGACATGGAAATAAAGTCAATACCTGATATCAAAATAATCAAAACCATTACTACAGTCAAAGAGAATACCAAGGCGGACGTTATGACGAATCATACAAGCAATACCCTCTTAGTTAAATCAAAAGAAAAAAGTTGGACGATATCCTAGTGAACATTCTCATTTGTATCAAGATAGCTGGTATAAATGGGAACCATATCATAGTCAATCATGGTATCAACAGGAATGGTAATGTATAAAAAAAATAGTAGAAAAACCTAAATTTATTATATATATGTATCAGTAATATTCACATAAAACTTTGATAAGGTATTAGTAGTCATATCTATAATGTACAGCAGAGTCATTTACAAACAAGAAAAAAATTGTTAGGCTAATTTATTTGTTTTGTGTTTCGACCTACGACCCCATGTATTCATAACAAGCATGAAAATAATCAAACTTCATACATAATATTGTACATATGCACATCAATTTGTTTCATGATCTGTTTCAAGATGGCCAAATGGTGGCCAATTTTGTGCTTAAAAATCATCAAAGTCAAGCAATTATGGATGGAGTTTGTTTAAACTTACATATGTTAGACATTATGGGACCTTGACGCACCCCATTTTATTTTTCAGATCCAATTTAAATAGGCCGACTGGCAGCCATTTTGCTTCAATGAATGCAGTTCTGGTGCCATATCTCATTATGGGTTACTGATTCAAAATGGCTGACTGGCGGCCATTTTGTTTTAATGAATGTGTTTCTAGAGCCGCATCTCTGACATGATTTGACTGATTATGATCAAATTTTATATATTCATTATACATCATGACATAGATATATTGGTTTGACTGAATCTGATTCAAAATGGCCAAATGGCAGCCGTTTTGGTGCTAAAAAATCATCAAAAATCAAGCATTTCTGGCATTCTAGAACTGGACCTGGGTGTTTATGGATAGATTTTGTTCAAATTAGGTACATACATTAGAGATTATCGGTTTCTGTTGCAGGTCATTTTACTTTTCAGATCGGATTGAAAATGGCCATTTTGTTTAAATGAAATTTTACATGTTCATTTTACAGCATGTTATAGATATATACAATGTAGATGTATTGAAAATGGCCAAATCATCATAACCAAGCATCAACTTCTACATCCATACTTGTAACATGTTTATGTTCCAACTATATTACTACAAACAAAACTATATACCGTACCCTGAGCATAAGCCCAGGGGCCTGAACATGTAAAATCGGAAAAAATAAGGGGTGGGCTTATACTAGAGGACCACCTCAGAAAAAATATTTTTTTGGTGCTTTTAAAACTGTAACCATCTTTCCAGCTTCGAAACATTATCCAAATTACATTTTTCGTTCACAGCGCCGGTCTCTGGGGGAATATTACGTCTTTTTGAGAAAACAAAAATTCAAAATGAGTTGTCAATGATTTCAACAACACTTTTTTACAATGAAGGAACAAATATGAACAAAAAACAAAAATTTTATTACAATATGGTTCACATACCGTCTGAATTTACGATGCAAAAATGGGTAGGGTCCGTGGGAAAACGATCGAAGGCAAGATTGTACGCAAACTCTCATTACAAAGCTATTTCCGCCATGGTTTCATCAGAATTTGACCTGAACAACTTCCTTTGACCTAACAGGTCACGTCTTTCATTAACCAATGAAAATGCTCTTTCATACAGTCGAAGTTTTCCGATTATTGAAGTATTTTTAACAACGTAATGCGGAAGTGTATTACCGCGATGTTAAAATGCGATCCTGTTAACACTGATTTCGACAAAAAACGGTGATTTTTTTCCCTAAAATGTAATTTGCAATTTTCGAAAGGTAAACTGAAGGTGAGGGAAGTTATTAAACCTTTCACAGCTGCCAACAAGTCATGTCGAAGAATAGTTTGCTCGTTCACGCCCCATTCATGATAGTCTCAATGGACAAGATTATTTGGAAAAGTAAAACGATGATAGTGACCAGGTTTCACGACTTGACGATCCCATTTATGGAAAACTACTACTCAAAAGAAATATGGATTATTTCAGTATTGCAACATCGGGGTCCATCCTGAGTAAATAACAGAATAGAAAACGTGCGAACTATGTGCGTTCGCTCGTCGTGCACCCGAAATTAATGCGAGTTTTTTCGTAAAAGCTGGAACCAAACTACCGTACTAATCATGATTTTTATGCAATGAAATACACTTTTTACATGCATATCTTAATAAATGACGTTGACACTCAGTAAAAACACCCTGGGCCTATACTCAAGGTTGCCCTCAACTTGTTAAATTTCCAAAAACAGAGGGGTGGGCTTATACTCTGGGAGGGGCTTATACTCGTGGAAGTACGGTATCTTGAATTTGATAAATAACATGAACTGTGCCCATGCATAGCTTGTTTTTTTTTTATTCCATTAAGAGAACTGTCTGTGGCCTATAGTCAAATTGTTAAAATCAGTGTCGAATAGTCTGTTATCTTGTTGCTATGAAAACAAAACATTTGTCATTCATTTTGGCAAGTCATAGTTAACCCATATATTTTTGTGAGACTGAGATAGCTGTGTATGTTGGGGGGGGGGGCTTAATTTATTTGAATCATGTTAGGGGGAGACTTAGAGAGGAAATGGCATGAACGAAAAATGCAGCCAGTCGGGTATTGTTGTTCAAGCATCTCCAAAAGAAATATGGCTTGCACCATAACCTAATATGTAAGGTCATCATACAAAGTTTGATTGAAAGTTCCCTATTCAACTTTTAACTGAATCATGCCATATCGCCCTGTTCAGCTCCAAGAAACAGTTCCAGACATGTTACAGAATGATATTTTACGTTTTTTTGACAAAATGGCCACCATTTCGACAAATCTCAAGACAAAACATGTTGTTGTGTTACCTTGCAGTATACTATATACAAACTTTTAAGTGAATCAGGCCATATCTTATGGAGGAATCAGCACAAAAATGGAAAAACTAGCCATGCATGGCACAGTCCCAGTTAGTTATCAAATTTCATATTCCAGCTATATTACTATAAACAAAACTATATGTCAGGAATATGATTATAATGATTGTTTAACATTTAAATGATTGACATTTGTATCTGATCGTCAAACGAGTATTGGGAGATATTGCTCTCTTACAGCATTAACAAAATGATGTGCATTAAGGTCCTATAATGTCTAATGTATATACCAAGTTTGAAATGGGCGTCCACACGTATATATAGTATGGTTTGTATGGTCAAGCAGGATGTGTGCCTTATATTTAATCCCGGTCAGTATTTCACATTTCGAATGTCATTGTCTGAGAATGCAAAGCTTTAAAAATAAGCTCAGACGTCCTTTTGTTAGTAGAAAAGTACGGCAAAGTATTGGCAAAGTAATGGCAAAGTACGGCAAAGTAGCGGCAAAGTAGCGGCAAAGTAGCGGCAAAGTAGTGGCAAAATACTGCAAAGTATGGCAAAGTAGTGGCAAAGTAGTGGCAAAGTAGTGGCAAAGTAGGGGCAAAGTAGGGGCAAAGTATGGCAAAGTATGGCAAAGTATGGCAAAGTAGTGGCAAAGTAGTGGCAAAGTACGGCAAAGTAGTGGCAAAATATGGCAAAGTAGTGGCAAAGTATGGCAAAGTATGGCAAAGTACGGCAAAGTAGTGGCAAAGTATGGCAAAGTAGTGGCAAAGTAGTGGCAAAGTACTGAAAAGTACTGAAAAGTATGGCAAAGTAGTGGCAAAGTAGTGGCAAAGTACGGCAAAGTAGTGGCAAAGTATGGCAAAGTAGTGGCAAAGTATGGCAAAGTAGTGGCAAAGTACTGAAAAGTACGACAAAGTAGTGGCAAAGTATGGCAAAGTATGGCAAAGTACGGCAAAGTAGTGGCAAAGTAGTGGCAAAGTTGTGGCAAAGTTGTGGCAAAGTTGTGGCAAAGTTGTGGCAAAGTACTGAAAAGTACGACAAAGTAGTGGCAAAGTATGGCAAAGTAGTGGCAAAGTAGTGGCAAAGTAGTGGCAAAGTAGTGGCAAAGTACGGCAAAGTACGGCAAAGTAGTGGCAAAGCACTGAAAAGTACGGCAAAGTAGTGGCAAAGTAGTGGCAAAGTAGTGGCAAAGTAGTGGCAAAGTATGGCAAAGTAGTGGCAAAGTACTGCAAAGTAGTGGCAAAGTACTGCAAAGTACTGCAAAGTAGTGGTAAAGTACTGAAAAGTACTGAAAAGTATAGCAAAGTATGGCAAAGTAGTGGCAAAGTACGGCAAAGTACGGCAAAGTAGTGGCAAAGTACGGCAAAGTAGTGGCAAAGTACGGCAAAGTAGTGGCAAAGTACGGCAAAGTAGTGGCAAAGTAGTGGCAAAGTAGTGGCAAAGTAGTGGCAAAGTATGGCAAAGTAGTGGCAAAGTAGTGGCAAAGTAGTGGCAAAGTAGTGGCAAAGTATGGCAAAGTATGGCAAAGTATGGCAAAGTAGTGGCAAAGTACTGAAAAGTATGACAAAGTAGTTGCAAAGTATGGCAAAGTATGGCAAAGTATGGCAAAGTACGGCAAAGTAGTGGCAAAGTACGGCAAAGTAGTGGCAAAGTACTGAAAAGTACGACAAAGTAGTGGCAAAGTATGGCAAAGTAGTGGCAAAGTAGTGGCAAAGTAGTGGCAAAGTACGGCAAAGTAGTGGCAAAGCACTGAAAAGTACAGCAAAGTAGTGGCAAAGTAGTGGCAAAGTAGTGGCAAAGTAGTGGCAAAGCACTGAAAAGTATTGCAAAGTAGTGGCAAAGTATTGCAAAGTAGTGGCAAAGTATTGCAAAGTAGTGGCAAAGTATTGCAAAGTAGTGGCAAAGTAGTGGCAAAGTACTGCAAAGTAGTGGCAAAGTACTGAAAAGTACAGCAAAGTAGTGGCAAAGTATGGCAAAGTAGTGGCAAAGTATGGCAAAGTAGTGGCAAAGTAGTGGCAAAGTACTGAAAAGTATGACAAAGTAGTTGCAAAGTATGGCAAAGTATGGCAAAGTATGGCAAAGTACGGCAAAGTAGTGGCAAAGTACGGCAAAGTAGTGGCAAAGTACGGCAAAGTAGTGGCAAAGTACTGAAAAGTACGACAAAGTAGTGGCAAAGTATGGCAAAGTAGTGGCAAAGTAGTGGCAAAGTAGTGCCAAAGTAGTGGCAAAGTACGGCAAAGTAGTGGCAAAGCACTGAAAAGTACAGCAAAGTAGTGGCAAAGTAGTGGCAAAGTAGTGGCAAAGTAGTGGCAAAGCACTGAAAAGTATTGCAAAATAGTGGCAAAGTATTGCAAAGTAGTGGCAAAGTATTGCAAAGTAGTGGCAAAGTATTGCAAAGTAGTGGCAAAGTATTGCAAAGTAGTGGCAAAGTAGTGGCAAAGTAGTGGCAAAGTACTGCAAAGTAGTGGCAAAGTACTGAAAAGTACAGCAAAGTAGTGGCAAAGTATGGCAAAGTAGTGGCAAAGTATGGCAAAGTAGTGGCAAAGTACTGCAAAGCACTGCAAAGTACTGCAAAGTACTGCAAAGTACAGCAAAGTACAGCAAAGTACTGCAAAGTACAGAAAAATAGTGGCAAAGTATGGCAAAGTATGGCAAAGTACTGAAAAGTACAGCAAAGTAGTGGCAAAGTACGGCAAAGTAGTGGCAAAGTACGGCAAAGTAGTGGCAAAGTACGGCAAAGTAGTGGCAAAGTACTGCAAAGCAGTGGCAAAGTACTGAAAAGTATGGTAAAGTAGTGGCAAAGTACTGAAAAGTACGACAAAGTAGTGACAAAGTACTGAAAAGTATGGCAAAGTAGTGGCAAAGTACGGCAAAGTAGTGGCAAAGTACGGCAAAGTAGTGGCAAAGTACGGCAAAGTACGGCAAAGTACTGAAAAGTGGTGGCAAAGTACTGAAAAGTAGTGGCAAAGTAGTGGCAAAGTATGGCAAAGTAGTGGCAAAGTATGGCAAAGTAGTGGCAAAGAAGTGGCAAAGTACAGCAAAGTAGTGGCAAAGTACGGCAAAGTAGTGGCAAAGTACGGCAAAGTAGTGGCAAAGTAGTGGCAAAGTAATGAAAAGTAGTGACAAAGTAATGAAAAGTAGTGACAAAGTACTGCAAAGTAGTGGCAAAGTACGGCAAAGTAGTGGCAAAGTACGGCAAAGTAGTGGCAAAGTACGACAAAGTAGTGGCAAAGTACTGAAAAGTGGTGGCAAAGTACTGAAAAGTAGTGGCAAAGTAGTGGCAAAGTATGGCAAAGTATGGCAAAGTAGTGGCAAAGTAGTGGCAAAGTAGTGGCAAAGTAGTGGCAAATTATGACAAATTAGTGGCAAAGTACGGCAAAGTAGTGGCAAAGTACGGCAAAGTAGTGGCAAAGTACGACAAAGTAGTGGCAAAGTACGGCAAAGTAGTGGCAAAGTACTGCAATGTAGTGGCAAAGTACTGTGAAATAGTGTGAAAATTTCAAGACAAACTGACAAAAACTATGGGAGCCATTTAATTTTCAATCTCCATGATCAACCAGAAAACACAAACAGAGATAATGCGCGTTTTATGAAAGTGCCGGTTTATGAAAGTTCCAACTATATTACTACAAACAAAACTATATACCATACCCTGAGCATAAGCCCAGGGGCCTGAACATGTAAAATCGGAATTCTACCACAAGACTCCTCGGTCGTCTCAACATTGTGGCCCTCATTGATCAAGGTCTTGATGTGGGACTTCACTGTTACGGCCTGTCACATGACCCTTCCCCCCCCCCTGTGGGTCGCAATAGTCCAGGCGTCTGATGGTGACTCCTGCCGTTTCGTTGATATGCCTAGCTGCTTGAAGTATGAGCGTGTTGTGATAACACCCAGCATTTTCACTTCGGAGGTATATGGACTTGGATAGATCCCTTGCTGATGTGCCATGGATATGCCCCACTTTCTAAACCAGTCTGTTTGGCGTTCCCTGTACTTCCTTGGCAGGAACGTTATGGTCCAGTCCATTACCAGAACACACTTGTATTATACAGGTTATTCAGAAGTACATGCCAGGCGCCTACTTTGTCCCGTAGAGTACTTTGAAGATGGCTAAAATTGGCAAATGCAAAAAAAGTGACCTACTTTCATGGACAGCCACGTGACTAAACATTGCGACCCAAAACTCTACAAGCATCCATTTGATAGACAATACATAAATCTACATTTGACCAGAAGTTGAGTTAACGTTCTAATTCACTTTGTCCAGTATAGTACTTTGAACATGGCTAAAACTCCAAAATTTCACCTAGTGCAAAAAATGGCCTACTTTCAGGGACAACCGCGTGACTAAACATTACGACTCGAAACTCTACAAGCATTTATTTGATAAGTTATGCATAGATCTACATTTGAAAAGAAGTTGAGTTAGAATTCTACTTTACTTTGTCATGTAGAGTACTTTGAAGATGGCTTACATCCACAATTTTGGTCAAACGCGAAAAATGACCTACTTCTTGGGACGACCACGTATGAACCAAACAAGTTACCAAATTTTGGAAGATATTATTTAAAATATATTTTAATTATCTATGTATGGTACAAGGTTCAAAGAAAAAAAAAATACCAGAGAGGCACTTATAGCATTACAAAGTTGGGCAAAAAATTACATTTTTTAGAAGCTCGAAACATTGCATTGTTTTCAGGCTGCCAAGGAACTGAAGTCTATCTCTTTCAAACTTCCACAACAATTTTAAAAAAGCCAAGATGTTGGTCTATTAGGATATTGTTTTGTTTTGACGATAAGTTCAAAGGTGTGGCAGACAATGCCGCGAATTATGCAGATTTCCGTGTTTTTGAGATGCAAAAATTGGGGAAATTGTCAGAAACCTTTGTTTGTTCGTTACCATGGCAACAAGGAGTTTTGATCTAAAAGAAGGCTATTTTGAGGGGTTGTGGACCAAGTACTACCACTGTGCAAAATATGAGCCAAATCAATTTTTTTACCCCTGCCACCATTGTTTGATCCTTACAGACATTTGCTCTTAATACTTGTATAATAACTTTTTTATAACATGTCCAAGGTTTTGTATGCCAGCACCAAAGAGTCCATTCATAACATCTAACCAATCAGTACTCACAATATTCTTTTGATACAGGTGAAACTGATTTAGTAATTACATTTGAAGATATTTTTCTTTGATTTGTTAGTCTGTCAAGTTTGTGTATTATTTGGTCCATAAAATTATCAACTTTATGGGTAACAACATTCTACATGATTAGCTGACTGAGAAAATATTTTACTATTTACTTAAAGATTTTGTTGTTTACTGTACTGTTAAGGCTGTGACTCGCATGCTCTTATTTCCTGCATGTATTTACGTTTTTGTTCACGTTTTAGTCTAAAACTCTTTTACTTAAGTCAAGGTATTCTAAATAATGATAATATTAAAATAACACTTATATAATTGTACATAGTTAACTTGTAGTCTGGAAATTATGAAAAACTGTTCAGTATACAATAACAATTACTATATATGCCATCTTATAGTATAATTATCTTATTATGGGACTTATTGTACAGTAATAACTTTACAAAACTTATTACACTTAGTTTGTAACTCTCAGTGTGCACTGAAGAATAATGAATATGCTTTATAGCAACTTATAGTATAATTATTATATGTGAACTGTAGAATATAACTTACTGTATATGTACAGTAGCAACTTTACTGAACAATGAGGACTAGTACAGAGTACAACTGCTTACAGTAGAATACTATCTTATAATAATAATAATAATACAGTTTTATTACACTGTAACGAAATTCCAAATTTATTTTTGGCTAAAAATAATAAAAGGTAAGGTAAAAAGGTAATTAAAAAAACAAAACATGAGATTAGGCAGTAAAAATTAAATGTAGTTTCAGATAATGTGTCACATTAGTAATTAGTTTTAGGATGGTTAGTATTAATAAGGATAATGAACTTGTTGATATTGTTTTCAGACAGAAAGGTGGGGATTTCCTTAGTAATTTCAGCGTACAAAGTAATATAATTGGAACATAAACATTTAAGGAGTATGGATCCAGAAGATGATGCTTAATTATGATGATTTTTTAACATTAAAATGATTGATATCTTTTATCTGCTTGTCAAACGAGTACTTGTCCATATTGAGAAATATTGCTATGGAACAGCATTAATTAAAACAAAATTGCCACCAGTCGGCCATTTTCAATACATCTATATATCTATAACACAATGTAAAAAGAATATATAAAATTTCAACATAATCAGTCAAAGCATATTAGAGATATGGCCCTACAACTACATTCATTTCAACAAAATGGCCACCAGTCAGCCATTATGAATCCGATCTGAAAAATAAAATCATCAGGAACCCGTAATGTCTAATGTATGTACCAAGTTTGAATAAAATCCATCCATAAATGCTTGATATTTGACGATTTTTTAGCACAAAAATGGCCACCAATCGGTCATTTTTAATAGGATCATCAAACCAGTTTATATGTATATCTATGACATGATGTATAATGAATATTAAAAATTTGATCATAATCAGTCAAAGCAAGTCAGAGATATGACACTAGAACCACATTAATTAAAAGAAAATGGCCGCCATCCGGCCATTTCGAATATTATCTGAAAAACAAAAT
Organism: Saccoglossus kowalevskii; assembly: GCF_978046115.1. Taxonomy (NCBI): domain Eukaryota; kingdom Metazoa; phylum Hemichordata; class Enteropneusta; family Harrimaniidae; genus Saccoglossus; species Saccoglossus kowalevskii. Next base: position 7,618,191 of record NC_140650.1, on the reverse strand, counting down.
GATGTGCATCAAGATCCTATAATGTCCAATGTAAATATCAAGTTTGAACAAAATCCATCTGAAACAGCCGAGAAATGCTTGATTTTTTAGCACAAAATGGCCGCCATTCGGCATCTTGAATCAGATCATGAAACAAATTGATGTGCATATGTATAATATCATGTATGAAGTATGTGTGAAGTTTTATTGTGATTGGTCCGATATTTCTAAGATACAAGTTTGGATGCATAATAAACTTAAGATGGCACTGGTTCCAAAAAGACGAAAATGTATAATGTAATCACAATGGAAAATTCCAAAGGATTTCAAAACTATTACACCATAGATTTTCTGGTTAAATCCTGATACGGATTAGGGAGATTGAATTTCTGAACATTAAAATTACTTTTCCTCAACTAAAAAAATGTTTCACAACAATTATTTTTTAACTGAAAATTTTGTGTATTTAATTGCTTTTACATTATTTGTATTAACTGCATGCTATGCTATATTCATTGCACACTTAGACAAAACCATGTGGTGAATAGCGCCACCCAGAGTTATTGGCTTGGACAAAACCATGTGGTGAATAGCGCCACCCAGAGTTATTGGCTTGGACAAAACCATGTGGTGAATAGCGTCACCCAGAGTTATTGGCTTGGACAAAACCATGTGGTGAATAGCACCACCCAGAGTTATTGGCTTGGACAAAACCATGTGTTGAATAGCGCCACCCAGAGTTATTGGCTTGGACAAAACCTTGTGGTGAATAGCGCCACCCAAGGTTATTGGCACGGACAAAACCATGTGGTGAATAGCGCCACCCAGAGTTATTGGCTTGGACAAAACCATGTGGTGAATAGCGCCACCCAGAGTTATTGGCTTGGACAAAACCATGTGGTGAATAGCGCCACCCAGAGTTATTGGCTTTGACAAAACCATGTGGTGAATAGCGCCACCAAGAGTTATTGGCTTGGACAAAACCATGTGGTGAATAGCGCCACCCAGAGTTATTGGCTTGGACAAAACCATGTGGTGAATAGCGCCACCCAGAGTTATTGGCTTGGACAAAACCATGTGGTGAATGGCGCCACCCAGAGCTATTGACTTTGACAAAACCATGTGGAGAATAGTGCCACCAAAAGTTATTGGTTAAAATTATTCATAGTGTCAAGGTCAGTTCTTATCTGAGATTAAAAACAGATGGGTTGGCAGTGTGACTCGATCAACTGTAGGTACAGATGTATGCCTTTGAGATCCATCAATATCTTGCTATTGCAAACCGTTTCCCCGAGAATTGATTGCCGAGAAAGGTCTACAAACACGGTGATTTCACACATTTTTTTTTTACGGTTTAATTTTAGTGCCAGTATGGTGTAGATATAGCATACACTTACTACGATCACGTTACAGGATCTCGGCACGTGTCGAAATTTTTAATCCTTTGTGGTTGCAGAGAGATTACAGCAGTTGCGTTCACGTTATTCGGGACCAGCTTAGGACAGACTCAGCTCGTGCCGAAATCATGCCCTTAATCGTCGATCTGTTATTTGGCCCAAACATGGAAAACAATACGCATATGATTATAATAATAATTGCTCTACTGAAATTATATCCATTTATTGTTATGGTATTTATTACGAGTCATCGTGCACATGAACGACAAAAAAGATTCGAAAAACAATTATTTGTTCACATCAATGTAGCATTGCAAGGAAATAGCGGTTGGAGAAGCACATAAATATGTGTCGCTGACGACGGTACTGCATTCATTTCATTCATTACTACAGCATCCGACCATATACTAGTAAATGTGCATTCCTGTCATCATCATTTCATATTACTGTAAAATCTGTATTAAAAGCTGCGGCTTCTATTAAAATGGTACAATGCAACAGAGGAGATGCAGCTTCTATTAGAGCATCTACACATATGCGACCTGGTGAGTTTTTGGGTCTCGATTGTTCAAAAAGAGTGGGTGCGGCTTCTATTGGGGATGCGGCTTCTAATACAGATTCTACGGTAGTATGAATCAGCATATGTTCTCCTAAATTTACCACTGAGGGCGGATTGCGGCTCGTGCCGAGCGTTCAGGCAGCAAATCTCGGCACGTTCAGAGTTTAGGTCCCAAGCATCTATCAGGATCAAGATCAAGTGCCGACTCTGTCCCAAGTCTCGGCATGTGCCGAGATCTCTAACGTGAACAAAACTACTGTTTACTGCTCCATTTATTGATTTCAAGTGAAAACAATTTCACTATAGCCAGAACAACCAAAACTTCAGTGTAGATTTAATTAAGTTTGATGATACTTATTAATTTATTTTACATAGTTTTATGTTAAAAAAGTAAAACCATTGTGTAATAGTTGTACTATATTTCTCAGAGCTATTTATAGAACTTACACTTGTCCATGCATGCATATGGATATTATGTTACTTGGAAGAGACATTCTACATTTACTTTATTTTATTATTATATATGTATTTATTATTGTGTTTGTGTTACATTTCAGTTAATCGTCATTCTACATTCTTTATATGGAATAAAGAGTCGTGATTCAGAAAACAGACTTTTGTTCAATTAGTGTGGAATGACGCATTGGCGAGAGAATGACTTCCTGGTGTAATCTATTCACTGTGTCAGCCATTAATTAGACGATTTACGGGACCTGTAGAACTTGGAATTTGTTTGTGCACTACAATAATTACTCCATAATTATGCATGTAAAGTGCACCAATATTGAACTTTGTTATCCTTACACTTTTGTTTATAACATATATAAATTTAAAACTGATAGGGTAGAAATTACTTCAGTTATAGCGCCCACAAGTAATGCCAACAACAACGGCGACAACGCCAAAATCTTCCCCTTACTATACCTTACCTTTCGTTTACACTACACTACGGGCAAGGCAAAAATGGAAAATGTCGACGACAGGCTACAGGCGCCAGACAATCAGTAATATGAAAGGCTTCATGTAGTTGACTTTGTCAACAGCGGAGCTAAAAAAGTGACGTGCAGTTTAGGACTACGTCCGACGGGGACATATAAAGTTAATTTTGTACTCACCATTCTGTTTTCTCTTGATTTCTCTATTGTAATGCACATTGTGGACGATTGCTGCAAGAGGGTTTCTTGCTCTATAAACTGGGAGGGTGAATACATGCTAACCATTTACTGGCATATTGCAATATCTCCCTGTAAATGTAGTAAAATAAAAGTGATTTTATAGTTTCATACTTTCATCAATACAATTTCCTTTTAATAACATATAGACCTGTTAAAAATATCTTGATTGTTAAACTCACCTTGCATTCAAGTAGTAAGGTATCTTCTTCAAACACGATATGACGCAATGCATCAAGTACCTTGGTTCCTCTCTGCAACCACTCTTCATCACCACTAGCTTCTTCTGTTGGCACACATGTCTAGGTCCACTCGTGTTCATTGACAGCATGAAGTAATATACCCTGTAATGAAAACAAAAAACTGTCTGCAATTTCTGTCTTCATTTGGACTTGTCCAGGAGAAGTCATTAAAACAAAGTATTACTATGCACATTTAACCATTATTGAACACAAGTCATTGTCGATGACATAGTCCCTGTTTGTATTATTGGTAGGATGAGGATATCATCACATAGATAGGGCAGATCACAGTATAAGAAGGGAGGATGGAGATTACAGCATGTGGTTGGAAGATCATAGCATATAAATATATCTGTCAAATTTGTATAGTAATCACCTAATTAGAATTGGATCTAACATAATTGTCCAATACTAGTACAATATATGTGTGAAGTTCAGTCTAAGCATGTTGGAGATATGGCTAGATATAGATGCACGCATACACAGACACAAACATGGACTGCATGCCCTTGTGAAAACTGATTGATTAGTAAAACTATGTAAATTAGCTAATTAACATGCATAGATTGGTACTAACATCTAATTAAGCCATGTAATCATGATATAGCAGCTGTGCTTCAAGTTTCATGCCAATCCATCCTGCAACTCAAAAAATAGTGGTTGAACGAGATTTGGCAAACACTCACGGACGGACAGACAGAAATTTGTACTAGACTACCTACTTTGATAATTTTCTTGGTAAGAATCTTAGCAGTATGCCATATGCTTTATTGCTGAATATATATTGTCTGAAAAAAATAAATTAAAAAGTAAGATTAGTTTATTTTCATTAAAACTGAGACAGCATGTTCCAGTGATGTGATGAGGCCATCATTAAAACCATCTATTAATAACAATGTAAGATTTAAACACAAATTGAATAGGAAAATATAGTCCAAAAAAAGCATTGTGCCTTAAAAGCAATATTATATTTTTCAGAATAAGGTTACCAGGCAACAACATCATACTCTGGCTTGCCAGTTCATTTATTCAGCTTTGACTAGTTTGCTTTGAATACAGAATTTAAACTGCAGCTGCAAGCCACCTAAAACTGTCCCCGCCAACCCATGTAAAAGCACACATGGACAGGTGCATAAATAATATGTACCCGTCATGGTAGACAATACAAATAACATTTAGATCAACAATCAGTTACTTGACAATATAAAAAGCAAAAACAGAATATTCTCATCTCAAACACCTGTCCTGTCGGTGCCGCATATTTTGGTGACTGGTAACTGGCTGACGACTGACTGTTGCCACTGAATTGTCATCAGTAACCATAAATGTAAACAACGAATTATTAAAGTGAACGTGAAATATCAATGAGTGATGGTCTGCCAATATCGAGAGCCATAGTCCTAGATGGAATACGGCGCGATAAAATTGAATTCATAATGCAAAAACAAAACAAATGTATTTCCGCGTATGAATTTCAATTTATTAAAGAACGCTTAAAAACTCCTCGGAAGGAATTAAAATGGTTACACAAAGAAAACATGCACTCATTAACAAAGCTCACAACAATATACAAAATCAGTCAACTTACCGATCCATAAAAAATCTTCCAATACTCCACAGTGGTTTGCAAATTCACTTTTGACCTATTCGTGGCCCATCGCTCTATGTTGTCAAAAATATTTATTTTCCTGGCATTCCTTCTCGCGATGGTGCGCTTTTAACGGACTTGGTAAGGAAAGACCAAGCTTTACTTTTCTGCAGCGCAGCCATGTTTGCTCTGTATGTGATACTCACGCATGCGCATTATCAACCTATGACTCTGCAATCTCTGTATTTACATTGATTTTGCTAGTACGTACAATATCAAACCGTAGAATCGTGTTTTGTTTTTTCACTGAACGAATATTATTTAGTGCGTTACACGAGTTATGCTTTTTGATTCTGATAAATCACATTACAATCTCTTCTATAGCATGTAGTATCAAACGACCGTGAGAAAACATTCAATTTCTCGTCCATATTGCATCTTTTAATATCGGTAAACAAAATTACGATTCTATTTAAAATCATATGTACTACGTTATGGGTTTTGATTAGAGACAGATTTTTTCAAGCCATGTGATTTCTCAACAAATACAAACACGGGCAACAATTATTTAGCATGAGCGTGGTAGTTGTATGACAATAGTAAATAGTAAAACAGTAATACTCACCGTGTCCTGCTGTCCTCCCAGCTGCTCCTACGGATGTAGAAGCAGCAGCGTCGTCAACTCGTCGAGCCATCGTAGTAATTGTATGTCAAATTAGTAATGTTGAGCCAAATCAGTAGTCGTATTCTTAGCAGTCGTATTCTTAGTAATCGTATTCAAAATAATCGTATTCAAAGTAATCGTATTCAAAGTAATCGTAATCGTATGCCTAGTAAAAGAGAAAATATTAATTGAATATATGTAATACATGACAAACAAAACAAAACAAAAATACAATATGGAATAGATGGAATATTTGAACTAAGTACCAAGACTAAATATTGTGCGACCAGATTGCATTTTGAAATATAAGTGGAAAACATAATATCATAATACGCATTAGATTACATGTAATTTTTTGCTGTTTTTTATTAAATTTTCATTATTTACATTCAAAGCGCAAGAAAATCACACAGCTCTTCTTTTGTCGGTCGTTACTCTTTGTGATGGTATTTTAGCAATTACTGATACATTTTGTGTCATTACATTTGTTATTTTCAGATATTAGGATTATTGTTGACACAGAAGAGCTATGGTTCCTCCCATAGACTTGTGTAATACAAACGTGCGATTCCAAATGTTATCGCAAATAAAAGTCAATAAAAGTTCATATAGCACGCAACAGAAACTATAACCGATTGATAGTATGTTTATTAAACACTCGCCAGCACGAAAACCATGACAAAAATCTATTTGAAGTTGCTGTTTTTCCCGGGATTTAGCTCGCTTAATTCTTGTGACAGCTATTTTCTTGAGGTCGAACGAGGACAAAATTATTTGGTTAAATGATGTCACTGTATTAGAACTTTCCTCGGAAAGTGTAACTGTGACAGCTAAAACGCCAGGAAATGGCCGTTTTACTGTTACTATTAGTATTTTGCAATTGACTTCGTGGTATTTACTGATGTTTTCCATGCATTTATTTGTACATTTCTCTAAAAAACTGTGGGCACTACACATGCATCTGAAGTAGACGACGACGAGTAGTTCTCTTCACGGGAGTGTCCAATAAGTTATCGGGAATTCCTTCTCCAGTGACATCTTATTGTCTTCGTTCGACCTGAAGAAAATGGCTGCCACCGGAGTTACGTGTGGTTTTAATAAACATATAACAATAATTTTAATAAACATATTATCGATTGGAGTTAGCTTTGATGGTGTAATGCGAAAAAATATTCTGCTTTTATCGACTTTAATTTGCACTGCTATTTGGGATCGCACGTTTGTGCTGCGCAAGTCTATAGAATAGAATAGAATAGAATAGAATAGAGCTTTATTACATCCTTAATTTTGGTAATTGCTGTATTAAATTAAACTACACATATACAATACTGTAACAGTAAGAGATTCCAAATAAACAACTAAATCACACTGAAAATATAGCACAACAATACATTAATTGATTTCACATTTTCTTTTCTTATTTTGTAGGCTATCTACTAATTTAATGATACAAAATAATTCAGAAATGATTAAAATACCACCACAAAGACTAATGACCGACACAAGTAGAGCTATGGACCCTGGCACAAGCCAAGCAATCATATTGTCAAGTTTGGAAGTTGAAAAAAATGCGAGAACAAAATTACTGTCAGTCTGAGTCAATTGCCATGTTGGTGGAGGGAAAACGAACAGGCGATGACAATTGAAATATTTCCTGGCAGTTATTCAACAGTGTGACATTTGTTTTTAAAACCTGCCATTGGTTGATAGATGCCGTCAGGGTGCAAATGATTCAATTGGGTGGCAGTTGGAATTTCAAATTTTCTCGCCGTCATCAGAAATTGTAATCATCAGAGCTAAAAAGAAACGTTCAGTTCTTTTTGTATGTGTGTGTGTTTTAATGTAGTTAATATTTATTACGAGTAGGGTTATTGCGTCTATTGTAGGGTGATCGTGATCGTTGACTGATCTGTGAGTGATCGTTTCTCAATCACTCAAAAACGGACTGACTAAACAGCGTTTCCGCCGAAAAAAAAAACAGACTAGAGTAAAACTATGAATGCAGCTCATGTTTTCAAAAAACTAAAAACAAAACTAAACTACGACAATGATTGTTCAAATGAAAATAGTTTCTTATTCAAGCCGAGGAATCATGAAAAAACACGTCTTTCACTCACCAGATAATTCGTGTAAGGGAACGACGCATGCGCGGTTATGTGTTATGTAACCTTGTATAATATTAATCAAATGCCCGGATGCAGATTTGAGTCCAGTCGATAAGCCTGCGACTAATTGCAATAGAAAAACTGATCTAAGTATCAGTTGCGAAATATCCCCTTATCCACATTACCAAAAACTTACCAAGTCGGGAAAGTTTGTTAAATAAAATCGTGTTGTATATTCACTATTTGCTTTAACGTTACTTACGGATTTTCTCGTCAGTGGTTATGTAACAGTCTTTAACATAGCAATGGGAGCACCTGTGCGGGCAACTATGCAAAACAAATGATATCTTACTGCTTAACTTATCTTATCTTATCTTATCTTATCTTACACTGTAGTCAGTCAATGATGGCGTAGTCGCAGGGACCGCTGTAAGGATTGTGCTCACAGTATATGCAGTATTTTATCACCAAAATCTTCCTACGTCACTTACATAAGTCAGTGTCAATATTACCTCACACTTGGTTCATATTCCTCAGTCATTAAGTACATATTTGGGTTCCTGGCGTTATTACGGCAAATTTGAAAAAAAAAAAAAAAAGAAGAAAAATCCCAAAATGCGAACAAGATGGTTAGTTAGATAATACCTAGTTTTCTAATCATTTTAAGCTCCGTTGTGTCTGTCTGCCTGTCTGTCTGTCTGTAGTCTATTTAATATAATATATCTGTCCGCATGTGTGTCTGGTACGCCGACTACACGTAACTTGCGTACCAACACCTGTTCAAACTGAGTCGGGAACACACCACGTACAACTTATCTGCGTACCTACTGTGGCAAACATACACCCAGACCATGGACCATGCCCAGACCATGGAACTATAAACCCATGCCCAGACTAACTCGTGTGCTTGCGTAATAAAGAATACTGCTACTTGTTTGCAATGTATTGTTCTCTCCGTATGTACATGAATATATCTGTAGAGACGAGCACGAGTTCACTATATAACAGTAATGCTTTTTTGAAAGAAATACGTAAATTGTGACGCCGGAATGTGTTGATGCTACTTGATGTGAAATCACCTCAAACTGATTTGACAGGTGAGTATAATAAAACGATAACCAAATAAATTTGGGGGCATGGCCTTCCTGGCCCCCTCTGGATCCGCCACTGGTCTGCCAAATGTATGTTAAGCCCGGGATGTTAAGTACGTATCACGTCCCGTATGTACTGATAAACCTTTCGTGTAGTCTATCTCGTGCAGTCTATTTCGTATAGTTTAGGAACTTCGAACAGGAAATGTTTATTTAAAAGTACATTTAAACGTTTTTGTGTTTTTTTATTGAATCTCCGCGATAACATCCGGGACAAAAAAGTGACTCTGAATATAGTTACTGTTCGCCATCTTTCCGAAATGTTCTGCGTAATCTGTGATATATTTTCAAATAAATATACAGGTTCAAGTATAGATGCAAATGGACATCACGCCGGGGTGATATAGTAGGATTAGAAGTATACCTCGTCTATGGCTATAAATAGCTTTTAACTCATTGATTACGTTATAAACATCGTATTCAAACTTTAGGGTCATCATTTTTTGTTGTCGGTTGTTTAGCCAATTTCGAGGTTTTAATTACAAAATTCTTTTTTTTAATCATGTGTATATTGTTATTGTTTTTATCGGGATGTTGCCTTCTCCGTCTGTCAAATTTGTAAATAGCGCCACCAAGTGTCAACCATTGATGAATTCTCGAATACTTTGATTATGTTTGACAAGTTATACCTCTTATCATGCTTCCAATAAAACACCTACAAATTTATGCCTTGCAATGTAGAAGGGACAGTTATGTAAAGTGCATTATACTTAGATTGCAAATTTGCTTTATTTCTAAATTAGGGTATAATGAGTTAGTATTGAAGACCATAATAGTTTTATATTGTAAATGTCGCCACCAAGTGACAAACATGAATACCGCAATCGTTTTATATTGTAAATGTCGCCACCAAGTGACAAACATGAATACCGCAATCGTTTTATATTGTAAATGTCGCCACCAAGTGACAAACATGAATACCGCAAATGTTCAATCGTTTTATATTGTAAATGTCGCCACCAAGTGACAAATATGAATACCGCAATCGCATTTCTCCAATCATTTGAGAAGTTTTATATTGTAAATATCGCCACCAAGTGACAAATATGAATACCGCAATCGTTTTATATTGTAAATGTCGCTACCAAGTGACAAATATCCATGCCTACTTCGAATAAAATTGCGTTTGATAGTTATATCATTATGTATTGCGTTTGAATGTTTCCACACCTTCAAAACGTTTTTTTCTTCTACATTATCGCATCTTGGAGTTTCATGTTATAACGTTCTGGCAAATTTCTTCCACATCAAATACGAAACATTGTGATTGCACGATGTATTGTATTTACTTGTTTTAATTTCACTAATTCTAGGTAAATACTTTAATGCCAGGAACTATCGAATTTGTGTTTGCCTTTTTTGTTTTTAAATTACCAAAACATGCATGAAATAGTTTGGAGTTATTTCTAGTTTTGTTCGTGATATTTGACCATCATGATTAAAATCCTAGTTAGCAATAAATCATTAAAATATTGTCTGAGTTTGATGACGCAATAATACTAGATCTCGAAAGAATTGAATAAATAATTAATGAGAAAAATTATGAATTTTTGATGCTGTGTAGGTCCGTGTTACGAGGATGATCTACAATGTACACTTTTATAGTTGTGTGGAAAGACGAAAAATGAGTTGTAATGTGGATAAATTTAGCTGGAAAGTCGAAAATATTAACCATCATTTCAAAAACCAATGAAACCATTACATACTACATTGCAGCAATGCTGTGTTTTCCGCACAATCAAACTGACGTTGAAATATGCGAGGTGTACTCTGGGAATATCGTCTTATTGTTGAACTCTGTTCATGAAATAGTGATTTGTTTTACTTTAAATTATAGCTGGGTGGCGCCCTACCCATTCTGCGTGAGATTTATACACTCGTTTGATTTCTCGAATAATACTTGTCTGAGAAAATTTTTCTCTTCGCACAAAGGTGAGTTCTTTTTTTGTAACGGTGGAGAGCAGGAGGTAAATTTATTATACAAAAGTTTTATTCCGAAATTAAGCGCATCGCCACACTTCTAGAATATAAAATAAACGTGCTTGGTATTTGATGGCATTTAGTTTGATTTGTATGGCAAACAAGCTAGTATTAATGTTTTCCACGCCGTATTAAATTTAATCATTCAAATTTCATTGAAATGTGTGAATCGTATAACTATCTAGTAGTACGCCCTCTACATTGCGCAAAAGATTTGCGTAATAATAACCAAAGTCGCAAATAGTTTGTTGGTGTTAGATTGCGCACTTTAAATTTGATTATACTATCTTCTCCCCGTGACGCTGCAACCTGAGGTCGGCGTCCTCCCTAGGGCGCTTCCTGTGATGACACAGCGATATTCTCTCCGGTGACTACCGATTGTTTATCCAAGTCTCAGCATGAGAATAGACGCACAGTATTCGTCCATGATTCATTGATGTCAACAATATATTCACTATATTAAACAAGAATCATTCTAGCTGGTTAACCACACTCTGGATTACATCCAGATACGTTACTATCGGATTATCGTTGTAAACCATGGGGGAGTTACTCGGGTGTTGTTCTTGTTTCGATTTTTTTTTTGCGTAAAACTAAATTGTTTTAAAAAGGGGCAGTATAAACATATATCTACACTGAAGTGGTATATGTAAATGTGCCGTCAAAAGGGGTCCCAAATTCACCACTTCTGTCTAAAAAGGAGTATGTTATTTTACCCTGTCTTTCTGACAATGAAGCTGATTTTTTCTTTCCGTAACTTCGTATCGATCGTCACAGTCCATCCCCGGAAGTCCGCCTGCTTTCCCTTGGTACCATTTATGCTTACTGTCTGGAAAGGGGTGTCAAATATCCATAGTTTGTCTGCAAAAGGGGTAGGCAATTTGAGTTTATTTCTGTCTGATGAGTGGTTGGGGTTTCAAACAACCAGTTACACACCCCTGTCAGTATTTTTTTGCAAGTACCCCCCCCCCCCCCCGGTGGAGTCCGGTCAAACCCTTGCGGTAGCCATGTTTGTTTTTATTATTGGAAGACCCTTACTCGCGTAATCACTCCGTATTTAGATTTCGCATTTCCTTATATGATATGATTACGGCACGCTGTAACTTATGGCGTTACGGTGATAGATGTTTTATAATATGAATTATTTTGTATTATGTTAATGTTTATTTTAGTACACGTCGATTGTGCACGTAGAGGGCGGCATATCAGCTAATTAATGCCACTGACTCGGAATATAAATGCCGCATGAGGGAGAGAAAGTTTTCTTATAATTATCAGAACAGATTTATTAATAGCAAAACATATCGCGTATTACCATTGTGTATACATTTACACCATTTTAATCATTTTTTGTTGATTATTGCCAATTCAACACGTAATTAATACCTCATATTTAGGAAAAACAACGTGCTCACAAAATTAGGTGATATCAGAAAAAGACGAGTTTTATGACTTCAAAAGTGTTCCTATATTTTCTGTGGGACACGATTGCCGGACAACTAAAAGAATAATTCATGAATCAAGTTGTTAATATTTAAATCATGCACAGTATTGATCTTCGGCCGGCCGCGTGACTCATTAAAGGGGAACTAAATAGAGCCTATTTTGGTGTTTGTATTTATCAAGTTATGTATATTGATTATAAATTTGAAAAAAAAAAAAAAAATGATTATCTTCAGAGTTATGATGATTTAAATATGAGAAACCATAAACCTGCGAAGGACTTCCGTTTGCGCCATCTTGCCATAAAAAACGCCCTCATGAGGTATAAACAGGTAAGGTAACAAAGCATGTCTCATCGTTCAAACCCTAGGCCTTTCATGATAGTCTCAAAGTAAACCATGCCCAATAACCAGGTACACGCCTTGACGATCACATTTTTGGCTTTTCGAAGGCTACTACTCAAAGAAATATGGATTACTCCAGAATTGCAACATCGATGATCATCCTTTGTAAATGACAGAACAGAAACGATGCGAATCACGCCGGCGTTGTTTACGTTCGCCATGCACTCTGAACTTGAAATTAATGCGAGTTTTCTCATAAAACTAAAAGCATGAACCAAACTAACATGCCAATCACGATTATTATGAAAAGAAACACACCTTTTACACGCATATTTTAAAGAATATCGACGACGCCCAGTAAAAACACTCTGGGCTTATAATCGTGAATGCCCCCAACTCGATAAATACCAAGTAAAAACATAGGGATGGGCTTCATACTCGGGAGGGGCTTACGATCGGGGAAGTACGGTACTTTAACGCAATTGGGCTTTCACTCTCAGAATACTGTTGTTCAAACGCATAAGGCTCTAACCCAAGTTTTAAAAAGCACATTGTGCATATAAAAGTTGAGTTTATACTAATAGTACACAATGCTTGGCAGCATGAACGGCTATGTACAATGGCGTATACGAATGCGATCAGATACTAAAACGTCATAGCTTTGAAAAGTACCCGGATGTTAAATAAGTTAATTATTAATAATCGTTAATTATTCCCCTCCATGAATGGCCTCCATGGCAAGCACTTCAAATGCCTATCCAAGCTACAGTAATAATTAAAACAAAATTAAACCACTGCAATATTATTTCGAATATAGTTTAGAATATACACAACTATAAATTAAGGCCGCATTTAGGTTCGCTTTAACGATACGTTGTGCCATTTAATGGTAATATGCGTGGCTACAGGGTTGATACTAGAAAGTATGTACACTCTGAGATTGTACTGTATTTACTACAGTAAACTGCAGGCAGTCCAGTGGTTTCCCTGACACAGTTTAAAAAGACCACAATCCAGTGATCGAATTTCAAAGAGATTTTTGGTTTGACAGATCAAAGTTCGGATTGAGTTACCATTTTCTCCTAAACTCCGTTAAATGTCTCATTCCCCACTTTTTTCTATCACTTTTTGTTTGTAGTGTGGCGTCTGTCAAGTCTAGTTGTTTACTTGAGTTTACGTAGAATGCAATGATTTTTCCTTAAGCAATGACTGCATTAGAGTAGAGCCTTTGGAGTATATGTTTTGTTTGTACATCCATGGCATCCTTTAGGACTGCAAGCTCTCATGCAGGGTTACCTAGGTGACCTGGCAGATTACAGCAATAAGTGGCAACTCTCAGTTAGTTTAGATAAAACCAAAATAATGATCTTTAATAAGAGAAACCGCATTATTAATGAGAATATTTATTATGGCGGTTCAGAAGTTGAAGTTGTTGGCAATTTCAACTATCTTGGGATTATTTTTACTCCTAATGGAAAATTTAAGGCGGCATGCAATACACTTAAAGAAAGCGCAGAAAGTGTTGTTTGCACTTAAGAAATAGCTGGCTTCTGTGTCAAGTTATACGTTTAAAACGACCTTAAACCTTTTTGATAAATTAATCACTCCGATTTTAAATTGTGGGTGCCAGGTTTGGTGGAAGAGATTACCAAAAATATAATTTTTGAAACTGTCAATTTTTCAATCTGTAGATTTTTATTAGGCATCAGTAAAAGCGCAACTAAATTGTAAATTTTATGAGAGCTTGGGAAATACCCATGATTCATTAAAATTCATGCGCAAATGGTAAAATATTGGTTTAGACAAAACATTCCCAACACACCACTAATTATAGTAATGACATTAAAGTGGATGGGAGTACTCAAACTTGGTTGGATTAATCATTGCAGATTATAATTTAAATAGTTACATCAGACAACAAGAAAAGTCTGATAAAGATCTATTGAATAAAAAACTTAATGTCTTACTTAAAGAAAAGTACACAGAACAGTGGAAATGTGAACTATTTAATGGCGTAAGACAAATAAATTAGCCACATCCAGAAAATTTAAAATTGAATTTAAAATAGAAAATTATTTAACGGAGATCAGCAATATTAAACTGAGACAACTTTTATGCAAATTCAGGATTTCAGATCATAAGTTACTTATAGAGACTGACAGACATAGGATACCAAGAACAGAACGTAAATGCAAAACCTGTAATGTAATTGAGAGTGTAGAAATGTAGAAATTATATTGAATGTCGTAAAAGACTTATATTACGAAGTAAAAATTAAATTACATTTTTTGACATATTGCCCTATTAAGTTCAATTTATTGAAATTATGAAGAAGTGCTCTATCGATCGATGTTGCACAATTTATCCAGTCAGGTATGAAAATCAGAGATGAATTATACACGTAACAGCTCCACCAACCTAAGTAGTATTAGTGCTTTATAGTAGATTTTATTCGTCCTTTAAGTAATACATTTTTGTTTATTTGTAGTTTTTATTTTAATCTTGTTTTTATTTGTTCTTAAATTTCTTTTGTTTATACAACCATAAAAACAACTTCTGTAGTATGTTTTTCGTATTGAATAAAATTATTATTATTATTATTATTATTCTTGTGCTGTCTTGCCAGTCATTCCGCTATATCATTCAATCAATCATAAACATTTATAATGCACCGCGATCCAAAACTAATTTCTTTTTCAAAGTCTTTTTCTAAATAAGTTGACATCAGTGACTTGACGCATGTCAGATGGAAAGGTGTTCCAAAGTTGAGGAGCGTCATGTGAAAAGGCACCATCCATATGTTTTCAATTTATATTAAGATCGAAGAACGAAGCGCGGGAGTGTGTATAAATGAAGGACACAGAAGTAATTTGGAACAAGGCTGTACATGGTTTTAAACGTTAGCAGAATAATCTTGTACTCAATACTGTGATGAACGGGGTGCCAATGCAGTTTTTTTTAAACTGGTACGGTGATGATTCTAGCAGCCGTGTTTTGGGTTCTTTGAAGTAGATTAATGCTATTTTCTGAAAGTCCAAATAATTGTGAATTCCCATAATTAAGTTTGGCAGTGAGTATTGCATGAATTTAAGTTTGACAAGTCATGTCTAATGTGTAATACCACATAGATAGATTTGTCCTCATCACTCCACATGTTTTGTGCAATACCACTCACATAGATATATTTGTCCTGATTACTCCACATGTTTTATGTGTAATACCACTCACATAGATAGATTTCTTCTGATCACTCCACATGTTTTATGAGTAACACCGCTCACATTGATAAATTTGTCCTGATTACTCCACATGATTTATGTGTAACACCGCTCACATAGATAGATTTGTCCTGATCACTCCACATGTTTTATGAGTAACACCGCTCACATTGATAGATTTGTCCTGATCACTCCACATGTTTTATGGATGACACCGCTCACATAGATAGATTTGCCCTGATCACTCCACATGTTTTGTGTAATACCACTCACATAGATAGATTTGTCCTGATCACTCCACATGTTTTATGAGTAACACCGCTCACATTGATAGATTTGCCCTGATCACTCCACATGTTTTGTGTAATACCACTCACATAGATAGATTTGTCCTGATCACTCCACATGTTTTATGAGTAACACCGCTCACATTGATAGATTCGCCCTGATCACTCCACATGTTTTGTGTAATACCACTCACATAGATAGATTTGTCCTGATCACTCCACATGTTTTATGAGTAACACCGCTCACATTGATAGATTTGTCCTGATCACTCCACATGTTTTGTGCAATACCACTCACATAGATAGATTTGTCCTGATCACTCCACATGTTTTATGTGTAACACCGCTCACATAGATTTGTCCTGATCACTCCACATGTTTTATGAGTGACACCACTCACATTGATAGATTTGTCCTCATCACTCCACATGTTTTATGTGTAACACCGCTCACATAGATTTGTCCTGATCACTCCACATGTTTTATGAGTGACACCGCTCACATTGATAGATTTGTCCTCATCACTCCACATGTTTTATGTGTAACACCGCTCACATTGATAGATTTGTTCTGATTACTCCACATGTTTTATGTGTAATACCATTCACATAGATAGATTTGCCCTGATCACTCCACATGTTTTGTGTAATACCACTCACATTGATAGATTTGTCCTGATCACTCCACATATTTTATGGGTGACACCGCTCACATTGATAGATTTGTCCTGATCACTCCACATGTTTTATGTGTAACACCGCTCACATTGATAGATTTGTCCTGATTACTCCACATGTTTTATGTGTAATACCACTCACATAGATAGATTTGCTCTGATCACTCCACATGTTTTGTGTAATACCACTCACATAGATAGATTTGTCCTGATCACTCCACATGTTTTATGTGTAACACCGCTCACATTGATAGATTTGTCCTGATTACTCCACATGTTTTATGTGTAATACCACTCACATAGATAGATTTGCCCTGATCACTCCACATGTTTTGTGTAATACCACTCACATAGATGGATTTGTCCTGATTACTCCACATGTTTTATGTGTAACACCGCTCACATAGATAGATTTGCCCTGATCACTCCACATGTTTTGTGTAATACCACTCACATAGATAGATTTGTCCTGATCACTCCACATGTTTTATGTGTAACACCGCTCACATAGATAGATTTGCCCTGATCACTCCACATGTTTTGTGTAATACCACTCACATAGATAGATTTGTCCTGATCACTCCACATGTTTTATGTGTAACACCGCTCACATAGATAGATTTGTTCTGATCACTCCACATGTTTATGTGTAACACCGCTCACATAGATAGATTTGCCCTGATCACTCCACATGTTTTGTGTAATACCGCTCACATTGATAGATTTGTCCTGATCACTCCACATGTTTTATGTGTAATACCACTCACATAGATAGATTTGCCCTGATCACTCCACATGTTTTGTGTAATACCACTCACATAGATAGATTTGTCCTGATCACTCCACATGTCTAATGTGTAATACCACTCACATAGATAGATTTGTTCTGATTACACCACATGTTTTATGTGTAACACCACTCACATAGATATATTTGTCCTGATCACTCCACATGTTTTATGTGTAACACCACTCACATAGATAGATTTGTTCTGATCACTCCACATGTTTTATGTGTAACACCGCTCACATAGATTTGTCCTGATCACTCCACATGTTTTATGTGTAACACCGCTCACATAGATTTGTCCTGATCACTCTACATGTTTTATGTGTAACACCACTCACATAGATTTGTCCTGATCACTCCACATGTTTTATGTGTAACACCGCTCACATAGATTTGTCCTGATCACTCCACATGTTTTATGTGTAACACCGCTCACATAAATAGATTTGTTCTGATTACTCCACATGTTTTATGTGTAACACCGCTCACATAGATTTGTCCTGATCACTCCACATGTTTTATGTGTAACACCGCTCACATAGATTTGTCCTGATCACTCCACATGTTCACCAAGCGCACTGCTCAAAATGAGCCTTGTGATCACCGTGACTCCCGGGTGTCCTCTCAGTAAATTTTTCGTGTACAATGTTCAGTTTTCCTGGTGGTATTAGTCTCCGAATGTGGAACACTCTTTCTCTCTTAACAATGTCATTCATCGTTACTGTGTGATCCGACTAGGAAGTGCAATTGCCGTCGTGGAGCCAGAGAACAGAGGCCGAAAGTGCAAGGCAGAGGTAAAAGCACAATGATAAACCCTTGACCATTGCTAAGGAAGGCAACTCGAAAATGCGTATTATATTCTGTACCACTGTTACTAGACTGTCGACAGTTCTCGGGCCTATTAAAGAGTCACTTATTTTCAAGCGCCGTAGGCTTGTTAACGAAATGACGATGGCATTTCAAGCGAGGGTCGTAAGGCCCGAGAGACTGTTATAGCATGTAACGCCCTCATGCGGCATTACGTGGAAATTGCCCGGTGACGTTCTTGGCTGCGAAGGTAACGTTCCTGCTGAGACTTATCA
The DNA here is from genome assembly GCF_978046115.1 of Saccoglossus kowalevskii. Taxonomy (NCBI): domain Eukaryota; kingdom Metazoa; phylum Hemichordata; class Enteropneusta; family Harrimaniidae; genus Saccoglossus; species Saccoglossus kowalevskii. The sequence goes on along the minus strand of NC_140650.1, from coordinate 7,599,514 downwards.
CTCAAACTACGTCATACACCGATCAACCAATCATGAGCGAAACGGGTCACCAATAAACAGAAAGTACTAGTAGTTTCAGTGACAAGTCTCAACAGGAACGTCACAGGGCAATTTCCACGTAATGCCACATGAGGGCGATATATGCTATAACAGTCTCTCTGGCCTCAAGAACTGTCGACAGTCTACACTGTTACGTACAAAGTATTACAATGTTGTCGATAAATTATGTAACACCTTTACATGTTTTTTGTAACTAAATGTGCTTGTAATGCACGAGCTATTGGTAAATACATATAAATACGTCATACTTACAATGTACGAGTTGAAAGTAAACATATATGAATACATATAAGAAAAACCCAATCAATAAGATATGAAACATGCGTGACAGAAACTCCTTTTGTTGAAACTTTCTGGTTGGCAAATGGCGGACAAAACTTCCTATATACATGCAACGCTTGAATTACATTCCATGTATTGAAAAATATTCAACAATCATCTTTCCAGATTTACAGCAGTATTAAAAAGATGTATGGTAATAGATATGAATAAAAATGATGTATTGTGATATATCACACAGGAAAACGGAAACGTGACACTCATGAATTAAAACGGTAAATTTTTTAAGATACATTTTGTCCAGTGGACGTTTTGTTCTACACATGCTATTTAGTTGTGAATTGACGAAGATGGACGGTACTTCGACCTTGAAACAGTGAAACATGTAAGTTTAATACTGAATCTCTTGTCAGAGGTGCAGCCTGTACACTGATTAGAGATAGAATGGGGACCAATTTGGCCGATTATAGTCAGAATGGGGGTGAGGTAATAAAATAAACAAAAGCCATCTTAATTTCAAAGTTTATTTTTTCCACAATACACTTAAATAATACACAAATGCTTAATGTCACAATCGTTCTATACAAAATATAACAAATAAACAGGTCTCAGTACAAAAAATGGAGTATGTAGAAAAATAAGTAGCTCAATAAAATCACTGATTTGGAATACAGTTTAGGTTAAAAGAAAGTTTATTCAGGGGTAATTATTTTTGTAACATGATAAACAACTTGTTTATAAAGAACAGATTTGGAATACAGTTTAGGTTAAAAGAAAGTTTATTCAGGGGTAATTATTTTTGTAACATGATAAACAACTTGTTTATAAAGAACAGATTTGGAATACAGTTTAGGTTAAAAGAAAGTTTATTCAGGGGTAATTATTTTTGTAACATGATAAACAACTTGTTTATAAAGAACAGATTTGAAATACAGTTTAGGTTAAAAGAAAGTTTATTCAGGGGTAATTATTTTTGTAACATAATAAACAACTTGTTTATAAAGAACAGATTTGAAATACAGTTTAGGTTAAAAGAAAGTTTATTCAGGGGTAATTATTCTTGGAACATGATAAATAACTTGTTTATAAAGAACAGATTTGAAATACAGTTTAGGTGAAAAGAAAGTTTATTCAGGGGTAATTATTTTTGTAACATGATAAACAACTTGTTTATAAAGAACAGATTTGAAATACAGTTTAGGTTAAAAGAAAGTTTATTCAGGGGTAATTATTTTTGTAACATGATAAACAACTTGTTTATAAAGAACAGATTTGGAATACAGTTTAGGTGAAAAGAAAGTTTATTCAGGGGTAATTATTCTTGGAACATGATAAATAACTTGTTTATAAAGAACAGATTTGAAATACAGTTTAGGTGAAAAGAAAGTTTATTCAGGGGTAATTATTTTTGTAACATGATAAACAACTTGTTTATAAAGAACAGATTTGCAAATAAAAACTGTAGCATCAGTATACTATAATGGTTACAGGGCCGGGCGATCTCTCGATCCCTATTGTATATTTCTTTTATTATCAGAGAAACATACCGAGCACCTGTAGCATCAGTAACAACACTTGCTAACCCTGTGTTCTTCTCAACTACTGTGACACTTATGTCAATCAATCAATAAACAAACTTATAAATAGACAAAACAAACATATACATAGTATAACATTGTTGTTCACAACACTACACTATGCTTATAAATAGACAAAACAAACATATACATAGTATAACATGGTTGTTCACAACACTACACTATGCTTATAAATAGACAAAACAAACATATACATAGTATAACATGGTTGTTCACAACACAACACTATGCTTGCAAGTTAAAATATCTTGATCTCTGATTCTAGAATTTTAGAATAGGACATTTTTTTCTCATTCTGTATACCATTTCATTTGTTTCAACATTTTTTTTAATAGTTGAAGGAAGGGTATTTGAAAGTGCCTGTCAAGTATATGCTAAAAGAATAAATTTGGGCATTGGACAAAATTGTCAAAGAACAGAAAAAAAAACAGAGAAAAATAATAGTCACGTTGACAGGCTGACAGGTATGTGGTGAATACACTGGTTGAGGATTCACTTGTGGTAAATGAAATGAAATCAAATAATCTGTTATTGTAATGTAGTGGAATATATTAGGTGATGACCAAATAAACCAGTGGTTTCGCATTTTGAGCACCATTGTCAAATTTTGGTTCCATCTACAAAATAGTTTTGTCCAGTTTGCTTCTCCCCACAAAGAATGTTGGTAAAAATTGACAAATCTTTTGATCAAAAACGAAAAGCAATATCTAAAACTGACTGTATGGTCCAAAATGATGATAAAATTTACTGAAAATTTTACAAAATGTGAAAATATTTGCACTGAATTGTGGGCAGGGAAAATAGCAAGTTTGAGCTGAATTCAAATATAGCACTACTTGTTAGCATGTTACGACACATACATGCAATGCATTGTGGGAGAAAACTTCCTATTATATACCCAGTATAATGAAAACCATCATGTGCATGGATGTCAAATTTTTGAAATGTTTCAATAATTAAGATTTAAGCCTTTTTTGAGATATTATTATCTCACAGTAGAAACAAATGTAAAAATGGCAATTTTAACCAATGTTCATGACATTTTGAACTCTTGCATTTTGAAAATTTGTTTGGTGACCCACATTTTTTTGTGTTTAATTTTCTGTATCGTCATGGCATAAACCCACAAGTTTCCTCTTTCATTACAAATTCACAAAATACTGTAAAAGGGTTAATTATTAACTGGGTTTTAATTATGCTTATTTCCCTGACTGGAAAATGCACTATATTAAAACCCAGTAAATATGTAAAATTTAGCACAGAACACATTATCTAAATGATAAAACCATGAATTAAAAACTCACTGAATATGCCTGAAATGCTAAATCAGCAAAATTTAAACCCAGTGAAAATTAGTCATTTTACAGTAGCCCGTTTATAGCCTACACTTTTTCTTCAGAAGATTGAAGCAAAAATAACCAATTTTTTTGAGTAAAAACTGAAACTTGACTCAAACTAATTAAATTAGGGTTCGTTTCCAGAAACATTGAAGAATATGAGAAAAAAGTGCAGAAAAATTGTGGGTGAGGAAGTCTGGTGGTGAAAAGGTTAACATAGTTATTCAAAAATTATTTAGCATGAAGTACAAATATAGAAATTGCGTTTAGTACAGCAGTGCTGAAACTAATACTTTCAAATCCAATATTTATGAAAAAATATCTAATGACTTTAAAAATGATGAACTGTGCAATGTCTGGTTAAGTGCCATGTTATACCAGAACGTGTCATTCCAAGCAACAATTCTCTCATAGCAGTATTTACATTTCCCATCTCTGGGGCATTTATCAATGTTCAGTCTACTGTCAATAAAAACTAAAATTGTTTCTTCGAAAAAAATATTCCTACATGTACATGGAATTAGAGTAACATAAACAAACCAGTGACAGAATAAATTAACATACACATTGAATAAAACCAATCTGAGCAAAGAACAGACATTATCATAAAATAAAACAGAAACACATGTTATATTTGTGCCCCTAACACTGAATATTCAAAACAAAAATAACTAATTCCAAGTCAATGATTTCAGCAATAATAAGCTAATATATAATCAGCTGAAAATAAGTTTTAATTTTTCAATGTGACACCAAAGGAAAAGGGTCCTTAGCTAACACTAATATTTTCAATATTCTTAAAAACAAGATTCAAAGCCAAATTAAAGTTTTGCACAACTGAGCATTTTACTGTGAATATATATACATTGCATTATGGGAGATAACTTCCCATTGTATACGAGTATGTACATTTTTGAAAAGATTTCACAATGTTAAATTCCATATATCAATAATAATATACAACTTTTTTATCTCATGCCCCCAAGAAAACTTTGAGATATAAATAAATAATCTCACCATAGAAACCAGTGTAAGAATTTAGACAGTGGAAAAAACTACAAAGAACCTACATCAAATAAACATTTTTAAGTGATGTTGACAACCAATACAACTCTTTAGCAATTGGTTGGTAAACTAATGAAACTCTTTTTAGCAGTTAAATGTTATCGGGATATAACAAATACAACTTTTTTTTATCCATCAAATGCACCAAAATAACCCTTTAATATATTACTATTCATCAATTCAGACTGCAGACAAATGTAAAACAAGCAGTCTATCGGCTGAGATAGCTCCGCTGTTAGCAATGCACATTTCAATTAAAGAACTGAAGACATCATTAGAAAATGAACAATATGTATAGTATCAAAGCAATCGGACTTACAGTTTTTAACAAGAAGTCGAAAATATCACTTTCTATCAAAAATGACCAAAATATTCACCAAAATTAGAGAATTGAAGATATCATCACGAAATGAACAAATCTGAGAAAGGTCTACATGTAGTATATATATATGTAATATCAAAGCAATTTAACTTTTGGTTTTTAACAAGTCGAAAATATCACTTTTTACCAAAAATTACAAAAATATTCACCAAAATTAGAGAATTGAAGATATCATCACAAAATGAACAAATCTGAGAGAGGTCCACATGTAGTACCCTATATATGTAATATCAAAGCAATCGGACTTAGTTTTTAACAAGAAGTCGAAAATATCACTTTTTACCAAAAATTACAAAAATATTCACCAAAATTAAAGAATTGAAGATATCATCACGAAATGAACAAATCTGAGAGAGGTCCACATGTAGTATCTATATGTGTAATATCAAACCAATTGAACTTTTGGTTTTTAACAAGAAGTCAAAAATATCACTTTTTACCAAAAATTACAAAAATATTCACCAAAATTAGAGAATTGAAGACATCATCACAAAATGAACAAATCTGAGAGAGGTCCACATGTAGTACCTATATATGTAATATCAAAGCAATTGGGCTATTGGTTTTTTACAAGAAGTCGAAAATATCACTTTTTACCAAAAATGACAAAAATATTCACCAAAATTAAAGAATCGAAGATATCATCACGAAATGAACAAATCTGAGAAAGGTCTACATGCAGTATTTAAATATGTAATATCAAAGCAATTGAACTATTGGTTTTTAACAAGAAGTCGAAAATATCACTTTTTTAACCAAAAATTACAAAAATATTCACCAAAATTAGAGAATTGAAGACATCATCACAAAATGAACAAATTTGAGAGAGGTCCACATGTAGTACCTATATATGTAATATCAAAGCAATTGGACTTGCGGTTTTTAACAAGAAGTCGAAAATATCACTTTTTACCAAAAATGATAAAAATATTCACCAAAATTAGAGAATTAAAGATATCATTACAAAATGAACAAATCTGAGAGAGGTCCACATGTAGTACCTATATATGTAATATCAAAGCAATTGCACTTGCATTTTTTAACAAGAAGTCGAAAATATCACTTTTTACCAAAAATGACAAAAATATTCACCAAAATTAGAGAATTGAAGATATCAACATGAAATGAACAAACCTAAGAGAAGTCTACCCAAGGTACATATACACCAAGTATCAAAGCATTCAGGCTTGTAGTTTTCAAGAAGAAGTCGAAAAAGTAAAACATTGACATGGACGACGACGAACAATCACTCATATGATAAGCTCCGCTCGACAAAGTGGACAGCGGAGCTAAAAAAACTATTAACCTTTTCACCACCAGACTTTTACGCCCAAATTTGTCTGCACCTTTTTTTTATATCTTCTTCAAAATCTTTGGAAAAGAACCTTAATTTTAGAGCCAACAGACAAAATTTGAGTGAATTTTCAGTTTTTACTCAACAAAAATTTTGGCTATTTTTGTCCAAATCTTTTGAAGAAAAGTGCAGACTATAAATGGGACTATTTTGTGATGAAAAGAGGGACCAATGGTGAAAAGGTTATCAATATTAAAAACAATAGAACCCAATTTAACAGCTGCATGCTGTGAACAACAGCATTTTGATAAAATATTAAAAATCAATAAAACACAATCACTACCTCCATCTTTGCAGTCAAATACTGTCAACTATGGAATGATAGCTCTCAATTTTGTTTACAGACAGAAGAGTTCTATAAAACATACCCTACTATCATGGGAAGTTTTTGCAACAAATAATCGCATACATAATTCCTGAATTTACATTTTAGAAATGACTGTAATATATACTACATTAATATACTTTGACAGTGATCTTTGGTATATAAATAGGAAATTGCTTTAAAACGGCGACATACAAATGAAACACCTCAACGTAGAAACCTGCTCATAATTTTTGAGAAAGTTGGTCTATGTTCATCAGTTTATTATGTAAAATCATTGGGCTATTAAACTCATGGTGCAATGAAATGGCATTCTTTTGCACATTACAATGATGTATTTTGAGAAAATTGCATTTTTTGAAATTTTTTAAAACCCACTTTTCAAATAATGCAGTATAAAAAGTGACTGATCATCAAAATAAATGATTTTTTAAGTTACCTGTCTACAATTTGAGATATGACATAATATCTCTGCCATAGAAACCTGTAGTAGAAGCTTTTAATACTAACAAAATGGCAACAACCTTTTTTTAAAGTGAATATCCTTATGTTGCCATGAGAGTACAATTTATTGGAAAATGAATAAAATCTGGGTAATTGCATTTATGAGTAGGCTTCTACCTTAAGTTCAGTGAGCTGGTGAGTTATAAATATTCATTAAACACCTCCTATATCTTGTGAATCAGTTTTGAAACACAAAATGTTCACATTTCTACAGTTATTCAGAAGACCAGTAGAAACTGATGAATTTTCGGCATGAGAAATTTCAATTTAAGGGTGTTCTAATAGTTTGGAGTCAACTCTTGACAAGAAAAGGTGTTCTACTGTGTATAAACTGACACTGCAATCTAGAAAAACAGTTCCTATTTTCAGCATAATGTAAATGTATTTATGTACAATGTAAATGTATTTATGTATCTTCTATATATATATATACATATATAAAGAGTTTTTTTTTTTACAAAATAAGAATAACACTGATACAATATTTATACAATACTAATCAGTCTTGTACATAAATTAATCATATTTGGTAAATAAAAATATTTCTTTTCTTTCACTGTTTCCATGGAAACCCTCCCATAATTCAGCATGATGACTTGAAAGAACAGCACACTCTGCCTCTCTGAAATTGAGAGAAAGACAGATAGATTACATGTAACATACATAGTAGCAGTCTGCTTTGGTTTTCAGAAACAAATCTATAAATCTATTAATGGTAAGGCTGAGAAAAAAAAATATTTCTGTTTCTCGTTTCCACATCCATCATTTTGAACTATGCGCCTCAGACGTTTTTTTCCTTCTAAAGCATTCCTAAATACGCTTGTACTTGCACCTGTCTCAAATTTCCATGAAACAAGAAACAGAGAATTTTCTTTTTTTCCTGGCCTAAGGTGTTTACATGTTAACAAGATCAGGTGTGCTGTATAATATTGAACTGAGCCAAAAATATGAGATGCAAAATTCCAATGATGCATTTCTAAGAAGAAATGTTCAATGATTGTCACATGTTGTTATTTTCTAGTCTCTTTCCCTTTTCAGACTGTATTAGGTGTTTATTTGCCTTTTTGAATATGCAAATAACCTTGCTCATTTCTCTTCATGCAATCAAACTTTTTTAGCATCCACTGCACTGTGTGGTGCACTGGTCAATTTCAAACTATTTTGTACACATTTTATGCTGATGTCATCACCACTTTCAATGATGTCATCAGAAATGAGATACTTACCCTACAAATACACTCTGAACAGGAATCATCATTCATCTCCCACCTTTCACCATCATAATACTCAATACCATTTTGTACACAGTTAATGCTTATGTCATCACCACTTCTAATGATGTCATCAGAAATGGCTATACTGCATATATCTTCTAAGCATATTGGACAGCACTCTCCAACTGTACTAACTGTAGTTTCACAGTTTAACTTCATGCAGCTTTTCTCGGTGCATTCAATTCTTCCATTCTATGAACAAGTATTAATAAAATATTAAAATCAAAAGCGTTTTTAAATATAAATAGAGTAACATGCAGTTCTACATTCACAAATATGATATTGTATAAAACTATGAAGTGATTACTGAAACATGAAAACTTTATAATGGGATGCCTTTGATATAATGCATTATTTAATATACAAATAAGCATGGTGTGTTATTCACACTTTGTACACAATGACTGGTTGAATTATATATGATTCTCCAGACATTAGAAAGCAGGTAGCTAATACTATCTCTACAGTCCCGCTTAAGTAAAGAACGAGCTGTATTTGGCCAGTCTGTTGGACGTCAGTATGGCCAGTCTGATGGACGTTAGAATGGCCAGTGTGATGGATGTCAGTACGGCAAGTCAAATGGACGGCAGTACGGCAAGTCAGATGGATGCCAGTACGGCAAGTCAGATGGACGCCAGTACGGCAAGTCAGATGGACGCCAGTACGGCAAGTCAGATGGACGGCAGTACGGCAAGTCAGATGGACGCCAGTACGGCAAGTCAGATGGACGCCAGTACGACATTTATTTGCTCACAACATGGAAGGTACTAACGGAAGGAGCCACGACGCCAATCAAGTGGCCACTTAAGCCTCTTAACTGGCTTATTTCCTTTTGTTTCAACCCAAATTTATCCTGATAAGGACATTGTCTAGCTCATCTTTGATGTCCATGATAGTTTGCGATTGTTTACACAAGTAACGAGTTAGCGGAGTATGATACAACCCCGCCATTTTTTTAATGTGACTATAAAATATATGCGCATTATGAAACTACGGTTATCACACATGCGCACTGGGTTTGTTTAGGTGTAAAAGGTCAAAATACGTATTTCACAACCGGAAATTCAACTGATGAACGTTTGACTTCACAAATTTCCCATGTTTTAAATATTAGCAACTGTAACTAGAACAAGATTTCGAGTGCATACAACAACAATTCCTAAGGACTCCTAAGAAATATTATCACAGAGAAAGTGTCTAGGCATGCTCTTCTTTCGATACTATCTTTTCTGTTGGTGTTCGCCGATGTCCGGTGGTCAAAAATTTCGACAGTTTCGGGCGCCAAACCCACGCACTGACAATGGTACCATCATGGAACTATAAGGGTTTATAGTTCCATGGTACCATTGAATAATGCAATCGTCACAAGCAATCATTGATTAACTCTCATTACCATTACAAATACAAAATTCACAATATTTCATCAGAGTTTCTTCAATCAATGTTATATCTGACAATTTTCCATTAAGTTCGCCATTTTCAATATTGTACATGCGAGTACATCCATGATGCGAGGTACGACTATCGCTTCCGAACATGCTCCGAATATTACCAAATGCTCGAGATTAGCATAACCCATTGTACGAAGGTGTTGAAAGCTAACAAGAACAATGTTTGTGAACAAACATTGACAAACGATCATGGGGTAAAGCTAAAACAATAGCGTCGTGGCTCCTTCCGTTAGTACCTTCCATGCTCACAATGACATATGAATAATACTAGTAGTTAGCATTTTTAAATTTGAAACTTACTATACATTGACAGCGCTGACACTGATAGTCCCATGAATCACCACTATCATAGACAACTGGACTTGACTGATGTAAACATTGACCCTTGAAGCACAGTCACTTGGGGCTTAAAATCAATAAATACTAATTTTCAAAAAAAAAATCATCCGCTATACCATGGAACTATAGTTCCATGGCTATACGTAATAATAATAATAATAATCTTTATTGAAACCGTATCCCAGAGTGGGATCTTAGTTGAAAATACAATAAAGTAATACAAAAAAGATAGCAAAAAAAAAAAAAACACAAGACATTCAAAGACAATAGAAAATAAAAAAATAAAATAAAATTATTTGGTGGTTGGTTGGTTGAGGCATCTGGCATTTTAAGATTTTTTCTTGTCGTAATTTGAAACAAGTGTGGATGAATTTTCCTAGTTCAATGATTGTTTTGTCATTTTTAATTTTTAGTATATTTTTAAGTTTTTCGTCATCCGTCCCCAAGTTGCTTATATTGTATTTAATATTGTTGATCATGATTTCTCGTTCCTTCTTGTATAAATCACAATTGAGAAGAAAATGTTTTTCGTTTTCAATTTCCTGTTTGTCACAAACTGGGCAAATTCGGTAGTCCGCTAAAATGTTATTATATCTGCCCCTTTCGATTTGAAGGGTATGAGCACTTATTCTGAGTTTTGTAATAGCTGCTCTATGATTTGGATTTTTGATTGTCGTGAGATATTTTTCATATGCAAATTCTGTTTTAATTTTCCTATAGGTTCGTAACTTGTTTTTGTGGTTTTTACCTTTATTGTCATCGTGTAATGTTTCTGTACTATGTATTTCAAAGGATTGTTCTAGTTTGCGCGTTACTGTTTCAGTGATTTGTTTTTCATCAAGAGATTTATGGTTTTCCCAAGTATTTCCCATATTTAAATTTTCTAAAATTTGTTTTATGTCTGTTACCCAGTTGTCTTTTCCTTTTTTATCAAGATGTATCCCAAGATTGTAAGCTTCATGTACTAGCGAATTTGGGTTAGAATTTTTAATTTTGATCCAATATTTGATCATATATTTTAAGCTTGTTGCTAGGAGAGGATATCTTCCCAACTCTAGTAGGCTTGCCAAATTACTTGCTTTGCTATTTACTTTTAGAAGGTATTTGCAGAAATGTATTTGTACTTTTTCCATTTGTGTTGACAGATTTGCCATAAGATGCGATTTATTGATGTTCTCACTCGTCCAAATTTCACTGCCGTAAAGCATAATTGGTTTTACAATTGCATCGAACATTTTTAAGTATGTTTTGATTGGAGTTAGTTTTTCTGAGAATAGCATTTGTTTCATTTTGAAACATGCCTTCATTGCTCTAGCTCTGAGGTCTTCTTGTGCTCCGATGAATTTACCTGATTTGTGTAGTTTAATGCCGAGGTATGTGTAGGTTTTTGTATTTTCAAGTTCCTTTCCATCAACATAGAATTTTAATTTGTCCTGTGATTTTTTTGACCTACTAAACATGATGATTTTTGACTTAGAGATATTAATATTGAGTTTCCATTTCTGACAGTAAGTTTCAAGAGAATTTATGGCATTTTGTAAGCCAGTATGTGATTGGGATAATACTACAAGGTCGTCTGCATATAGCAGACATGGGGGACTTGTGTTTAAGAGACTTGGTGGGTCATTACGAGCCAAGTCTAATGATGTTTTAATGTCATTTACATAGATATTGAAAAGGAGTGGGCTGAGTCCATCCCCTTGTCTAATTCCTCTATTAATTGTGAAGCTGTCTATTACACCCTGTTTAAGTTTAACACATCCTGTTGAGTTCAGATAAATGGATTTTATGATGTTGTAGAATTTACCTGTAATACCACTTTGGATAAGTTTCCAGAAGAGACCTAGATGCCAGATGGAATCAAAGGCTTTCTGGAAGTCAATGAAACAAGCAAACAAAGTCTTTTTGTTGCTTAGGTATTTTGTGGTTAGTTGTTTGAGGACAAATAAATGGTCTTTGGTGCTACAGTTTGGCATGAATCCTATTTGTTCTCTAATAATTGTGTTGTTTTCCTTTAGATGTTTCAAAAGTCGTTGCTTAAGAATGGAGGTGAAAAGTTTACTGATACTATTAAGAAGTGTGATGCCTCTGTAATTGTTTCGATTTGTTTTGTCTCCTTTTTTGAAAATAGGAGTGATCATACCTAAATTCCAGCGATTAGGGATGTATCCACTCTGCAGGATTAAATTGAATAGTTTTTGTAGTGGTTTTACTAGTGGGTTCCTGCTGGCCTTGATCATTTCATTGGTAATTTTATCTGCGCCTGGAGCTTTTTTATTTTTTAGTTTAGTTATAGCATTTTGGATTTCTAATTGTGAGATGTACTTGTCTAAGTTGGCTTTAGGTAGAGAGAGTGATTCACGATTTTTTAGTTGTAGCTGCAATGAGTTTTCGCTCATTGTATTACTTGTTTCTTTACTCAGTTTCCTAAAATGTTCAAACCAGGTTTAACTGTCAACATTATCAGAGTCATTGTTTATTTTGGTGTCTTTTAGCTCTCTTAATAAATTCCAGTACTCACTGGGGTTTGGGGTTCAATATATCATTTTTAAAATCTCTCTTTTTCTTTTTTATTAGCCGCTTGTATTCCCTCTTCAGACTGTAGCATTTTTCTCTCAGTTTAATGTTGTATGGGTTTGCACTAAATTTACTGCAGATACCCAAAATTTCTTTCTTTAGATTATATAGGTCCTTGTTGAACCATTTTGGTTTACATTTAGTTTTTTTTGGTTTTCTCCTGATATGTTTTTTCAGACATCTGCCAGCTGCTTCAATGTAAATACTTGAGAGCATAGTATTTGCCTCATCAATTTATTGTTGTGTATTGTCAAAATGTTTAATGTTAAAGTTATTAATTAAATTTGTAATATTTCTGCTTTGTAGCGTTAGGTTGAATATCAAATTTGACTCGCTATTCCAAATGTGTCAGTTTCATGTACTAATTTATCACTGTGGGAGTGTGTTATTTTCGAAATATTATTTGTGTAAATTGCATTTGTTTGAAGATGAAAAGTTATTTGGCAGTGATCTGAGAGTAATAAATTAAGAGGGTGTCACCAAGTTGCATTGATGTTATCATGACGATGCTATGGGGCGACGCCCTCACTGGCGGAGTCCACATGCCGTCATGACAACGCATGCAAAGTATTTAGACTATTGGTTGAACGATTAACACTGTCGTTTATAAAAATGGGGGGTTCCAGCGTATTAAGGGAGAAGAGGACCGGGGGCGTATGGTGACGATTGTAGTGGTAGTAAATATCTGGCTGTACTATACTGCTGATGTCTTAATGATTGAATGGTGCGTATAAGTGTCGAGCGATCCTAGTGTACCACTCACTGCCTTGCGAGTTACCCATTCCCCGTTACAACCACTTCCCGTATATTCAACCTGACGAACCATCCACCCTTAACAACCCCTGATAGACGAAACCCGCACTGTTTACATGGTGGAGAATCCGGGCAATGTTGGCTGGAAACCAAATAACATGAAAGCGGGGCTAAAACCAGTCGTGGCGTTTATCGAAATGCGCTGAGAAAATAATGCAAATGGGAGATATAGATCCCACGTATGTGGCTGTTTTTCTGCTTGCATAGAGATAGTATGAATGAGCGTTTGAATTGCTCGTTCAGTTAGACCTTGTGCTCTGGGATGTCTACTAGCTGAAATGCGTTTGTTGACATTAAATATACGGCAAACATCTAGAATCACCTGAGAAAGAAGATTATTACAACAATCACTATGTATTTCCCTGACCACACCAAACATACTAAAAAACTCAACTAGTTTGTATGCTATGCTTTCGGATCTAGCATCTTTTAGAGTGTAGCATACTGGGTATCGTGTTAGGGCGTCGGTAAGAATAAGAACATAGATAAATCCGTCTTTTGTTCATAGAAATCAAAAAATGGTTTTAGTTCGGGATCTTCCCGTTGTGCGACAACAATGGACTGGAACATATCATCTGAATCCGTGTGTGAATTATTACTGGAAGTATTTTCACTGTCAGGGGATGAAGAAATAGGGTTAGAATTACCGGCACTGGAAGTAGAATCACTGTTAGAATCGTTAGATTCGTTTATACCTAGGGAGCAAACTTGTGCTGTTAAATTGACATCATATACATCATGTTCTTTCACCTCCTTGTCGGATTTACTTGTTTCTCTAAGAAAGTTCAAATTAATGGAGTTAGCATAGAAACGCCACCGATTTTAAAATTACCCACAAAGTGTTGTCGTATTATTGTCACCAAAAGAGTGTTATATTTCACCAAACTTCAAATTATCTATATATTCAACTCCGCATCCCATTGTCATTGGTTTACGCAGAGTATGATTTATATCGTGTTATGAACTTCCCAGTACCAACACCAGAGAAGATACGTACAAATAATTCTACTCTGGATAAATCATTTACCAAAGTTGTCAACCTTCCTGAGTACTTAGGAATTTCATCACACGACTATACATACATAGAAATTTCGGCTAATGATCTTATGCATTGTAGTGGAGATAAGGTTAAGTCATGTGATCACCCCTTTACCATATTTCAATCTGATTCTTCTTCATGCGCTCATGCAATTTATCTGGACAAACAAGACCGTGTTTCGAAATTCTGTAGCGTACAAATCTTAGTCAATTATAACCCTAGACCATCGGCATTCTATTTACCAAACTCAAAAGCGCTAATCCAAGGTTTGACTGCTGATACATATGTGGTCTACCCTGGGCGTGAGACTAGATCCCTGCCTCCATGTGAGTTGTGTCTTGTAGACATGGGATGCAATTGCAAACTTACTTCCAAAGAGATATCACTTCATACCAGTTTGTCGCAATGCACAGGCAATGATACATTTCTGGTACATTATGTGGCTAATCTCCATTTCACAAGAGCTATCTTTCAAAGCTATAGCTTAACAAACGTTACTGGGAGCCAGACGTTTGTATCGAAATGGAAGGCGGAACTTCCCGACCTATCCATACTTCAACACGCATTCAACCAGTCTCTGGCAACGGATGCAGCCCTTACCTTGGATTTAGCGAAAGTTGCCAATTCACATAATAAACGGTCGATTATGTACGCCTCTAATTTGAACCAATTAGCTTTCCAATGCCGACCCAATTTCGATTTGTTTTCTGCGCCTTACTCATATTTGGCACAATTATTCTCCCCTACAAAACCTGCACTGTTTACAAGGGTGAACATAGAATAGATTAATTTTGTTAAATAGATTATTGCTAACAATAGTGTAGTCAACTACACTGCTGCCTTTAGTTTGATGACAAGTGTACTTGCCAGTTTTATCTTCTATACATCTACCATTGAGGATGGTTAGTTCTGCGGATAAACATAGATCCAACAACGAGTCACCATAATGATTTTTTACTGCCAAGTCTTGAGATGCCCTTTTTCTAATGTTAATATTTGGAGCAGATGACTGATAGTTAATTTTACTGAAAGAGGTCAATTCTATAATGTTTTTGGTTCTGGCATTGAAATCGCCTGATAGAATAACTGAACAACGTTTTGAATATCTATTAATATCATCCTCCAATACTTGAAATAAATTTGCGTCTTTCCATTTAAAAATACTTGAATACTGCGGGCTAAGATAAATGGTGCCGTAATAAATATCCTCGTCAAGATTAAAAAATTCTTTGTCTAGGAGCAGCCAGAGAAAATCATCACTTCCACTCTTCACTTGTTTAATGCCCTTTTTTAAAGTGTTTCTGAAATAAACAATGATTCCTCCCGAGTTAGAGCAGGCTTTTTTGTGTTTATCAGCTCGAAATGAATGAAAATGGCAAAAATTTGGCAATTGGATACAGGAATCTGCACCCGTTTTGGTTTCCACCAGACTAATAATATCAAAGTCACTAATAAGATCTAGAAAGTTATTATCTCTAATTTTGAGATCTAAACTACCATGAATGTTCCAGGAAGTACATTTAAGGGAGGGCTTATTAGCAACATTCATCATATAAAAAAAAAATACATTGAAAGCACACAATACCTGAATTCTAGGTCAGAAAATGTTTTCTAAAATGAGAATTTTTTGGAGTGAGTTCATTGAATCTATTGTTTTTTTATATAGCTCGCCAGGCTGGTAAGTAGGTCATCAAGTAATGAATATTGTCTACTGTGTTTTCTTCTGTTGAGTGTTGCTTGCTCTTTGTTTCTGTGACCATTGTTTCGCTCCATTTTGTGTTTAGTGTTTTGCTGGCCCAAAGGGTTGGTGTTAAAATCGGAATCTTGTGATTTGCCTTGATCCATTCTTTGCTCTGTAGCATCTGTACGTTTTATGATGGTCTGATATATATTACGTTTGAAGTTGGTGACTAGGAATTTAGTTCCTCTGTCATTTAGGTGCACTTTGTCTTCGTACAAATCTATTTATTTCTATTTATTTATTAACACACAACATCCCCCGGAGGGGATGAAAAGGGTTACAAATCAGATATTAGTAAAAGAAAAATAACCACATAAAGAGTAAGGGAAGAAAAAGGCATAAAAAAAAAAAAAAAAAAAAAAAAGATAATAAGTTGAATACAAGGAATGTATTACTGGCTTAGTTTATGTAGGTGCTGCTGTCTTGTATTAAAACAGTTTTTTAAATATTGCGCTAAAGGAATAGACATTTTCTCGTCACTTAGTAATGATATGAATTTATTTTCATTACTAAATTTGTCAAAATTTGGTATACATTTATTAGCTACAATGTAAAGTTTTAATCTTATTTCATTGTAATGAGGACAATTTGTGACAAAATGTTGTTCATCTTCAACATGGTCATTGTCGCACATATTGCAGACTCTGTCTTTAAAATCCAATCCTGTATGCCGGCCTGTTTCAATTTTCAGACAGTGGTTGCCAAGTCTAAATTTTGTTAAGGATTTGCGAAGTTCACTGTTTTTCATAATTGTTAAGTAGTTTTCTTGTTCTATTTTGGTTTTAAAAAGTTTGTAGTACGATTTAATATTGTTTGTTGCGTCAAGTAGATTGTTTTGTATAAAGTGCATATCCGCTGTGTCTTCACATAAAGACTGTAAGGATGAGTTGAAACTAGTTGCTGTTGTGTTAAACTGGGCTTTGTCAATTCTGGGTAGAATACTAGAGACGAATATTCTACTCTGTGGATATGTTTTACGGGTGACGTCAATGAGGTTTACGTATATAAATAAACAAGTTGTGAAACACGGCACCTAGTAAATCGACACACTATTGGTTTCAAATGTCGAATTCTTACTTTAAAATGCGAAACAAAAAATTTAGAGGGGATCAGGTGTTACGTTAATAACCATTGTTCATAATCGCTAACTTGGTTTTATTCAAAACTGCACAAATCCCGCGTTTTCTGATGATATCCGACGATTTCATGAACGAAAATGGCCAGCAGCCAGAATCAAGGGGAATTCGCACAGAGTTCTGGGTAAATCAAAGAAATACTCGCTGTTACGGCACGCCTGATTGGCTGAAAATAAGTATGCGCACTTGATTTACCCAGAACTCTGTGCGAATCCCCCTTAATTCTGGCTGCTAACATGGGACTGCTCAATCTCCCCAGGCAGAGTTCTATTACGAATATATACTTTCGGTGATCTAACCGCAAGGAACTCTGGTAAGGGGAGAATGGGGACTGATATCTCTATTCTGTGAAGACATTCACATTGACCGCGCGTGGACACACATTCAAGATGTGTTTTATACACCTTCGTGAGACTCCATCCGTTTGCTGACTTCGCTGTAGTTAGTTTTTTTCTTCTTGTCGTCTCAAGATTGTTGCGAGTTTACAATTATCAAAACGCTTATATTGTTGGTTTAACCATTTAGCTCCATGGTTTAACCGGATGCGTGTCACCATGGATGTACTAGTACATCCATGGTGTCACACAAGTCTCGATGAATGGAGACACCGGGATTTCACACCTAGAGTCGGCGTCACCTCCATCCTAACCGACCTCGTGATTTAGACGAAACAAATTGACTCAGTTCCAGTAGGAATTACATATAATTCCCTCACTTTAATACTTGAAGACGCAATTCAGAATTTCCATGTAACAGCCGAAAACCTGAACACAGTCGCCTGACCGATTTATAGCATGTCGGGTACTGGACATTTCAACCCCCGAAAATCTCGACCCATTTTTCGTTGGACATCTCGACCCACCTACACCTATAGCCAAAACAAAGTCAGCTTGAACATTCAGTCGTGATACATGGCAAAACAATCGCTGCCAGTGATACATTTCGCAAATAAAAAAAAACAAAATAAATGCAATCAAAGGCGCCGACCACGCGCGTTGGAAATAAATAGAACACGTTGTGACACACAGTCTCACCAGCCTCTTTCGCTCATGCAAACGCACAGACACACGTGCTATTTTCGTATATTAAATATGATGGCAAGGGAAAAGACAAGTTTAAATCATGTTTGTATTGACACAACAAGAAAGCAACAGTCTACCAGTGAATGTGTATTTATCAATCATCAAACTAAACATTCAATGTTATATAGTATAGTATATTTTATTTGACTCAAATTAATGAATTGGAAATACATTAACCATGGTCAATAATCATACACAAAAAAACACAATAACAAGAAATACAGATATAAAACATAAAATACAAGCCATGCATGGCACAGTCCTCGTTAGTTATCAAATTTAAGATATATAGTTTTGTTTATAGTAATATAGCTGAAATATAACCATGTCAGGAATATGATTACTTGTCCATATTGAGTGATATTGCTCTAGAACAGCATTCAAAATGAGACATTTTGAATACATGTATATATAGATATATAATTACAATTATAAATGGAACCAAGATAATCAAAGACCAGATTCAAAACTAAGAACTTATACATCATTGAAGAAAAATATAAATACTGAACCATACACTAAAATCCTTGATAATAAAGAAAACATTGGTCTATTAGCAAAATTGAGACTAAGTGCCCATAAACTAAACATCGAGATGGGAAGGCACAAAAGACCAAAAATAATCAAAGAAAGCTTAGAAAGAACTCCCATGTGCTGAGAGTATTGGAGACACATTAAATATAATTCGAAATTACTTAGCTGAAAACTAATTATGCAAATCAGAAAATTAATATGACCAGATTTGAGTGTAAAACTAATGAGGTCTGCGCAATGTAACAGAAAATCTATGTCTCCAAGTTTAATTGAAATGTGATTAGAACCAAAAAATTATGAATTATTATGCTTATTAGGGAATTAATATGAACAGATTTTTACCCCAAACTAATTAGGTTTGTACATTGTCCTAGAGCATCTTTGTACTAAGTTTCATTGAAATGGAATAATTAGTACCGTGAAAACTCCAAAATTTCGACCCCTCTAAAAATTCGTCCGACTATTTATTTGCCGGGTTTCGGTGTTTTATTTACCTCCAAATTTTCGACTCCACTAAAAATTGCCGACTCATTCTTATTCGAAAATTGCGACCAGTTTTAGTTTTCCTCCAAACGGAAAAAAACAACGATGTGAGCATTCAAACGGGACCTTCCTCAAAGGCATAAATCCGGGTTTCTGATTGACTGAGAGATTTTTATTTTATTGGTAACGAAAATATATTCTAAATAAACGAAGTTTCAAATAAAAACGAACACAAAAATCTCGGCATGCTGCGTTTCTGAATTGTTGATTATTACTGTACTCAGTAGTGATTATAATAATGTACACAAAATAAATTTGTTGAATGGTTATGAAATACAAATAAAAGTCAACTTAGTTTCATCGTAAGCGAATGATTCCGGTCTCGTATAAACGTTTGATGCTGTAGGATATCCGCCATGTTCTCTTAGGTCAAATAGGTCAAATCGTTAATTAACCAATCAAAAAGCTGGATGATGCCAACGTGTTCAAATTACCATAGCTTATTTAAATATGTTAATGTTATTGAACGCAATGCGGAAAAGATTGATGTTGTAGTACGATATTTTGGCTTGGATTTTGATGCGAAATCGGCATGATTTTTTTTAAATAAAAAAATTTGTTGTTTTTAAAAAATAAACTGGTCATCTGAAGAATAATTTAACATTGTTCACAGTGATAACAGCTCATTCTCGAAAGGAAGCTTACCCGCTCATGCTAGTCACGATAAAAATCATACACGTGTACTCTTGAATAGACAGACGTCAATGACTACGGTAAAACTTAGACTCTATTTTAGCCGGCAGGATTGATTGAAATGTCCGAAAAATGACGCCAAAATACACCTTAAAAGTCCCATTTTATTTTTTTAAATCCCATTTTATTTTTTAATCCAAGGGCGAATTTACGGCAGAATTTGGTCCCTCAAATAAGGGACACGTGAGCTTTGATTCTAACCGGATACATTGCACTGGGTCAGGGAGATCGTTTGCTAAACTTCCATGTATCTTTTGTCCAATGGGTACCTGTACTTCGAACATTCGCAAGTTTTCCTAGGTAGTGCGAGACAGCTTTGTCTTTTGACCTATTAGTTTTGTGCTGACCTCTTCTCCGCGTCTTGATGTTTTGTTTAGCTTGTCATAATACTCACTGATTGATGACTTCGTTTAGATTTTGAGTTACAACTCGGCCACGACCTTTGCTTTTACCGTGAAACATGAGGAAGTTTACGTCAATTGACGGACATTGCATTTTTTTAAAACTAATGAAGCACACTGTCTATCATCCCCATTTGTTTTTGCTGATTTCTATTCTGAAAAATTCGACCGTCCGAAAATGCACCTTAATTTTGACTCTAAAAACACGTCACATTTCTAACACCAATTATTTAAAACCGGTCGAAATTTTAAAGTTTTTACGGTACTTTAGATATCAGTGTGAAAGCTTAAAATTGGTTAATTATGCAAATTAGGTAATTAATATGTACAGATTTTAACCCACAATTATTCAGGTCTGTCTATTGTCCTACAGCATCCATGTACATTCATTGATATGTGATGTATAGTACCTGAGATATCAGTGTGAAAGTTGGTTAATTGTGCAAATTAGGTGATTAATATGCACAAATATTTACCGGAAACTAATTGGGTCTGCATAATTCTAGATTCATTGAAATGTGATGATCAGTACTTTAGATATCAGTAGAAAAGCTGAAAATTAATTATGCAAATTAGGTAATTAATATGCACAATTATTTACCCTAAAACTAATCAGGTCTCTGCATAGTCCTAAAGGATCTATGTACCAAGTTTCATTGAAATGCGATGATTAGTACTTGAGATACCCGTGGAAAAGCCGAAAATTAACTAATTATGCAAATTAGGTGATTAATATGCACAAATATTTATCGAAAACAATCAATCTCTGCATAGTCCTTGAGTATGTAAGTACCAAGTTTCATTGAAATGTAATGCTAACTACTTATATCAAATGCTGAAAATTAATTAATTATGCAAATTAGGTAATTAATATGTACTGATATTACCATAAAAACTATCAGGTCTGTGCAGTGTCGTATGACATCTATGTACCAAGTTTCATTGAAACGTGATGATTAGTACTTGAGATATCAGTGGAAAAACCGAAAATTGACTAATCATTATGCAAATTAGGTAATTAGTATCCACGGATTATTACCAAAAACTAATCAAAACCTAGCATTAGTTCAGAGCATCTATGTACCAAGTTTCATCAAAATCCAATGAGTGGTTGTTTAGATATCAGTGGAACAGTCATGGAACCACTAAAAAATAGCTAATTATCATGCAAATTAGGTAATTAATATGCACGGATTTTTACCAAAAATTAATCAAATCTGCGCATATGTTCAGAGCATCTATGTACCAAGTTTCATCAAAATCCAATGAGTGGTTCTTTAGATATCAGTGGAACAGTCATAGAACAGCTAAAAATTAGCTAATTATCATGCAAATTAGGTAATTAACGAGCATGGATTTTTACCGAAACCTAATCAAATCTGCGCATTGGCCCAGAGCATCTATGCACCAAGTTTCATCAAAAACCGATGTATGGTTCTTGAGATAGCAGTGGAACAGTCGGACACACATACACACACACACACATACACACATACACACATACACACACACATACAGACACACTAACTGCAAAGACTCCCATTTTGTGCTTCGCACATGGGAGTCAAAAACAGAAGACAGAAAATGTACTAAATGCAACCTACTTGAGGAT
Organism: Saccoglossus kowalevskii; assembly: GCF_978046115.1. NCBI lineage: Eukaryota > Metazoa > Hemichordata > Enteropneusta > Harrimaniidae > Saccoglossus > Saccoglossus kowalevskii. The sequence goes on along the minus strand of NC_140650.1, from coordinate 7,577,375 downwards.
GAAATTCATAACATCACAAAATGTGAACTTTACACAGATGAAAGAGAGTTGTTATATTCACATTTTTCAAAGAAAATTAACAATTTTCAACACTGTACAAACAAAGAAAAAATCATTCATATATTGAATACAAACAACAAATATTTACTAACAGAGCTTATCAAATTTATAAAAACAACAAATACCATTAGAGAAAACCACCTAATGGGTCATTAATATATTTTTTTTTACATTATTTCATGTAACTGTATTGTAGTAGATTTTAGATATCTAACTTGTTATGTTTATTTTAACACCTTTATTACATTTCATAAACCAAAATAGATATGTAATTCATTCTATAAGGTTGTAATAAAGAATTATCTTATCTTATATTATAACATGATGTATAACGAATATATAAAATTTAAATATAATCAGTCAAAGCATTTAAGAGATATGGCTCTAGAAGCCCATTCATTAAAACAAAATGGCCGCCAGACAGCCATTTTGAATCCGATCTGAAAAATAAACGATGTGCATCAGGAACCTGTAATGTCTAATATATGTACCAAGTTTGAACGAAATCCATCCATAAATGCCAGAAATGCTTGATATTTGATTTTTTAGCACAAAAATGGCCACCATTTGGCCATTTTGAATAGGATCGTCAAACCAATATATCTGTCTATCTATGACATGATGTATAATGAATATTTAAAATTTGAACAGAATCAGTGAAAGCAAGTCAGAGATATGGCACGAGAACCACATTCATTAAAACAAAATGGCCGCCAATCGGCCATTTTGAATCTTATCTAAAAAACAAAATGATTTGCATCAAGGTCTGATAATGTCCAATGTATATACCAAGTTTTAACAAAATCCATCTGTAAACAGCCGAGAAATGCTTGATTTTTAGGATTTTTTAGCACAAAAATGGCCACCATTCGGCCATCTTGAATCAGATCGTGAAACAAAATGATGTGCATCAAGGTCCTATAATGTCTAATGTATATACCAAGTTTGAACAAAATCCATCTGTAAACAGCCGAGAAATGCTTGATTTCGGTGATTTTTAGCACAAAAATGGTCGCCATTCGGCCATCTTGAATCAGATCGTGAAACAAATTGACGTGCATATGTATAATATCATGTATGATGTACGTGTGAAGTTTGATTGTGATTGGTCCAGGCATTTCTAAGATATAGGTCCGGACGCACGCTCGCACGCACGCACGCACAGACACACGGAGGTCAAAACATAAGTCCCCGTTTTCGGACTGCGTCCGAACGGGGACTAAAAATGTTAAAACAGATAACACGGTTATGTACTTTCGTTGTTAATTTCATAGCACGCAACCCTCGAACATTTTTGGATTGATCCATTGCACTGGATTGCTCTCTGTAGCCGGTGTTTCAAATCAATAAATGTCGATCAACTTTGAACTAGATAGAGGTTTGTGTCGCCACATTGAGATAGGGTCACGTCAATGCGAAGGGTCGAGATGTCCAGGGTGTCTGTGTCGAGATGACCAATTTAGGACGAAGTGTCTTGGGTCGAGATGTCTAGAAATCGGCGATTTCAATGACAGAAATTTAGAATACCAATACATGTCAACACTCGCAACAAGAAAATATGCCGCTAAGACATCAGAGGCGAGGACTTATTTCTATTATTTCACATAGTTCCGATTGATCTAGCGGCCAGACTCGCTCGCAACTGTTACATTAGTACGTCCATGGTTTAGTGTAGCCTCGTAGACATTCAAAATTTCGCTCGATTTCAACACATGTAAGGGTTGGACCATTTGATTTTTGAGGGGGGGGAGGTCAGCTCAGTGAAAGGCAAATTTTTTTTTTTTTTTATGTGTTTCAGGGGGGTTTGGAAATTTTTTTTTATCAGTAGGTTTGCTTGCAAATTTTTTTTTTAGGAGTTCATCATATCAAACATTTTTTTTTCATTATCTTCAACGGTGGTAGAAAAGACTTGCTATTTTACTGCTATTTTACGTTTTTTTGACAAAGTGGCCTCAATTTCGACAAATTTGATCAAATCTCAAAACAAAACATGGTGTTGTATTGTCTTGAAGTATAGTACCTATGTACAAACTTTCAAGTGAATCAGGCGATATCTTTCAGAGGAATCAGCACAAAAATAAAAAAAAAATGAAATGGCTGTGAGTTGGCCATTTTGAACCGAATCTTGAAAAAAAAGTGACGTGCACCAATAACCCAATATGCATGATCACCATACAAAGTTTGATTGAAATCGCCCTGTTCACGTTTAAATATCAGAATTTAGCAAATTTGAGGGACAAAATGGCTGCCAGTCAGCCATATTTAATTGAATCGTAACGAAAATTGGCATATGTAGGTCATTATAGATTGTCTGTATACCAAGTTTGAACGAGATCGGTCAAAGGCTGTCCGATAAATGGATCCAGAAGGACGGACGGAACCGTTTTCGGACTTCGTCCGAACTAGGACTAAAAAGGTTCGTCGGTAGTCCGAAAACAAAAAGAAAAATAAGAGAAAGTGTGCATCGTCCCTACATTCTGTTACAAAGCAACAAAAGATCACTGACATTGTAACAAAAAGGGCTAAAAGGCAGGTGACTGCTACATGTACTAAAGTGACTTATGACAGTGGAATGGTTGGTGCGAGTGAGGTGGGTGGTGAGAGTGGAATGGTTGGTGAATGTGGGTTGGGTGGTGAGAATGAGATGATAGGTATGAGTGAGGTGGGTGGTGAGAATGAGATGGTAGGTGTGAGTGAGGTGGGTGGTGATAGTGGAATGGTTGGTGAAAGTGAGGAGGGTGGTGAGAGTGGAATGGTTGGTGAATGTGGGTTGGGTGGTGAGAATGAGATAGTAGGTGTGAGTGAGGTGAGTGGTGAAAGTGAGGTGGGTGGTGAGAATAAGGTGGGTGGTGAGAGTCGGATTGTAGGTCAGAACGAGATTGCTCTGTAAGAGTGTGATGTAAAACATTTGCTGACAAAAAAATTTCTCATTTATTTTAATATTTATTTTATTACATTTTATTTATTTTTGACTCCCGTGTGCAAAGCACACAATGGGAGTCTTTGCAGTTACCCTGTCTGTATGTGTGATTTGATATCTCAAGAACAGTATGTTGGTTTTTAATGAAACTTGGTGAATAGATGCTCTGGGCTAATACGCAGATTTGATTAGGTTTTCATTAGTCAATTTTCGCTTTTCCACTGATATCTCAGGTGCTAATCATCACATTTCAATGAAACTTGCATAGATACATAGGACGATGCACAGACAAATATGAGATATACTAATTACCTACCTAATTTGCGTAATTACTCATTTTTTAGCTTTTGATATTTCAAGTACTATGACTTCATTTCTTTTCAATGAATCTTGGTACATAGATGTTCTAGGACAATACACAGACCTGATTAGTTTTGGGTTAAGATCATATTAATTACTTAATTTGCATAATAAATCATAATTTTTGATTATAATCACATTTCAATGAAACTTCGTACATAGATGGTCTGTGACATTACTTATCTTAATTTAATGAATCTTGGTACATATATACTTTAACACAATGTGATGATCAAGTTAGTTTTAGGTTTATATACATCTATAATAATTATATAATATCTATAATAATATAAATCTATAATAATTTACTTTTCAGCTTTCAATTAATTTAGTTATGATTAAACATCACATTATAATGAAACTTTGCACATGTGCACCCTGGAACAATATACAGACCTCAATCTATACATAATAATTTCTCAATTTGTATAATAATTCATTTGGTTCATTGAGGTAATCCACAGACATGATTAGTTTAATGCATATTGATTATCTATGATTAGCCCTTTTCTGATATTAAACAAAAATCAGATTTAAATTGAATTCATCGCAGAGGTGCTCTGGAACTAATTAGAATAAAAACCATGGATGAAAAATCAAATGTATTTTCTGTATGTATTATAAATTGTGACAATGTGAATCACATTTTTTCATGTTATGCATCTCAAATAGCAGACATAAATTAGTTGCCAAGCTTCTTGTTTGAAAAGCAAATCTTAAATTTTGAATTAATTTTAATGTGTCTCCAATACTCTCAACACTCAAGAGTTCTTTCTAAGCTTCCTTTGATATTTATTTTATTTGTACTTGTTTAATACGACATGGTTCCATACAATCATGAATGTATCTTGTCTATTATTGTGGTCACATAACATACTGTGGAATGCTTTATTTGCACTGGCATTTTATTTTCCCTGTTTTACCTGTAGTCAATTTTCTGCAAAATAAATTCCAGTGAAAATGCAGCTTTCTCTATACGTTGCATTGAGTCTTAATACAACATAGTGAAAATTAGATCCACACAATGCCAGAAAGCTGTTTTCAGCGAAAATAAATTCCTGAGAAAATAAAGTATTTTACAGTAGTCAGCAATATTGCAAGCAACTTTTCTAACAATGTTTCTGTTTTAGTCTGTAAATGTATTTAAACTAAAACAGCTAAATTGTCAGAGATGTTGCATGCAATACCGCATTTGCTCTATTAGTAGCGCATGCTCTTGTGTAAATAACACAGGTGTTTCTATAGTCAAAATACATCATATTTTAATAAATCAGTATACAATCAATGCAATTGTTGCCGTACATGTGCTTCTATTGGAGATGCTCTTCTAATAGAGCATGTATGGTATACAATCTAAATGCAACCAGAGTGAAATTGTTTTTGAAATTAATATTGAAATGCAGATATTAATTATCCCTCTGCTATTAATTAATCCACAAACCAGAATTATTGACATCCATTTATATATGACCTAGTTTCTTCTTGTACTATGTTCCCCCTTATCTTGGCAGGAAGAATTGCCATATTTTTATGACGCAGTAATTCAAGTGAATCTACCGTGTTCAGAGATGACACGACAACAGCTGATGGAAACATTTTTTCCTTAAGTCATATAGTGACAAATATTTTTTTTTACACTGGTGAAGCAGCAATTTTTTTTTTTGAAGAACCCTTCACTTTGCAAATTTTTTTTTTTCGTTTCTGACCTCCCCCCCTCAAAAATCAAATGGTCCAACCCTAACTTGAAAACAAGTGGCTAGGACATCGGACTTAATTTTATTTCACACAATGCCGATGTAGCTCGTACTCTACATACAAATCCCCACTCGCAACTGCTATTTTTAGCGCGAGCAACTGCCATTTTCGAGCACTAGCAACTGCCACTTTCGAGCGCTCGCAACTGACACATTTGGCTACTTGCTACTCACCACTCGCAACTGGCGTATTTATGCACCCTTACATACCTCGGTGGTATTATACACAAGTTTGAATGTCCCTTGGGTTGTCACTATACACAAGTTTGAGTGTCCCTTGGGTTGTCACTATACACAAGTTTGAGTGTCCCTTGGGTGGTCATTATACACAGGTTTACTACATCAAGTATAATATTTCACTGTAACTTGGAATAATTCACACAAACTTTGAATAGTAATTTTCAAAATTTTATTGTTAGGTAAACAAATAAAATTAACAAAACTGGTTTACTGTGATCTAAGCATCTATGATGAGTGTATGCGTCAATATTTTGTATGCATTCTTACTTGACACTGATTTTCTGTGATCTAACCATCTATGATGAATTTATGCATCAATATTTTGTATGCATTCTTACATAACACTGGATTTCTGTGATCTAACCATCTATGATGAATTTATGCATCAATATTTTGTATGCATTCTTACATAACACTGGATTTCTGTGATCTAACCATCTATGATGAATTTATGCGTCAATATTTTGTATGCATTCTTACATAACACTGGATTTCTGTGATCTAACCATCTATGATGAATTTATGCGTCAATATTTTGTATGCATTCTTACATAACACTGGATTTCTGTGATCTAACCATCTATGATGAATTTATGCGTCAATATTTTGTATGCATTCTTACTTGACACTGATTTTCTGTGATCTCAGCATCTATGATGAATGTATGCGTCAATATATGCTGGATATATGCGTCTTTCGATACCAACCTGACGCAAAACATGACATGACTACACACTTGAAGTATTTTACTATCACTGCAGAAAGTCCATTCTTATTGAAAAGAAATACATTGCACAAATTACAACCCCAAAAAATACATTCCTGTAAAGCATTATCAACTCATGACTGTGTTTGCTCTATTAGAAGCACATCTCCAATATACTGGCAGTAAGCACACATAAACTAAGAATTAGAATTTTTTAAATACTTTTAAATTATTAAAATATGACTTATTCTGACAATAGACACACATATACATTGTATATGCTAATAATAGAGCAAATTAAGTATTTTCACTGAATAGAATATTCCACTGTAATACAAGTGAGAAGACCAAACATTCATTCTATGTCAGCTAACTTAATAAATTATGTCTCAGCTAAATCAAATTTCAAAATCAAATTCTCAAACATTTAGCCTGGTTGGATGGTATTAAAATATGTAAGAAAATTCATACCAAACATTTTATAGCATTCATGACACAGGTAGTATTTAATTACGTATTGTTATATTCAATATATTTCTAAAAAAAATTATCTATAAAGTGACAATTTTGAAAATTCATATTCTATCAAATATTCTTGATTCTACTGGCCGCATCAATGGATAGCCTTTTAATTTGTGGTTCAAAAAATAAAGTAAAGACAAAATTCTTGAAGAAAATATACAAAACGCTTGTGAACCAAACTATTTATAAAGCGACAGATTATTATAATCTCTCTTCATTTAAGGATGTGTAGAAGTCAAACAGAATACATTTAATACAATTTTGAAGATAAAAAACAATTAAAAACATCAGTTCACTCATTACAATGTTTCTCTGGTAGTGGGAGGGAATTATTTTGTTATATCAAAAGCGGTTCAATCTATGACTCAAAACAATGTAAATAAAAAGTCTTCTTTGACAACTATAGTATTTTTAATGCAGCTACCGTACCATACCGTATTTGCTCTATTAGAAGCGCCTCTCATATAGACTAAAATATTGAATATTACAACCATAGAAACACCTTGATAATATACGTAAGCACATATGCTACTAATAAAACAAGTACGGTATATGTTACAAAGAATATGTCAAATGTGATGCAATAAATAACAATGGATGGCAGGAACGACATAACACTTATAAGATTCTTGTTCATCACTGTAATCTACTGAACAAGAAAATTCATTACAAAACAACATATATATCTGTGGTCTACATAACTCCAATGTGTCTATAATGCTACAATCATAGCATCTGTATTTCTGGATAAAATTTACATTCAAGGCATAAAAAAAACTTGGCACTTGCCTCATAGGAAGGCTATATATAAATAAAAGATATGGATGAGGGGGTTATTCAAACCTAAAGTCATTTATATTTTTATGTATATTGGCATGGATAGCCATATTGCATACATATATTGCATTTTCAGTTGATATTTATGATTTTAAAATCATTTTTAAAAAATACTGTAGGATGTTTTAAAGTAAATTTAATATTTTGTAGATAAAAATAACTATTTCTAAAGACTTAGGTGTACAGTGGTGATCCACTGCTAAAGTTTGCTTATCGAACATAATACCGGTGCTTTTTTGTGTAAATTGCGTGTGCAAATTGGTGTCCGTGTACAGGCACATACTTAACAACCACGAAACGAAACGTTTGTGTGGCCTCCAATATATGAACTACTTCTTCAACCAAATAATTTGTATCCTATGTGACTAAATGTAGAGAAACTAATGGAAAAAAAATTAATACATTTCAAGAAAGTCTGAAATAGGATAGCACAGCTAGTATCCTGTATAATTATAATGTTTGACTTAGACGAATGGAAGAAAATCAAAATCATAAAAGTAGAACAATATCATGTTTTTTTTTGTATGTACTCATATACTGCATTTCCACTGAAACATACTTCATTATGTAAGTAGCAATAAACACATTTCATAAATAAATACTATAAGATTATCACAAAGATTATATAAAGTATTCACAAATGCAGGACAAGGATTGTATCACAAAATGCTATGGATGCTTAGGCACAATTCAAATCTGAACCATATGTGACATATAAATTGAAGTTAAACCGGAGTTTCTCAATCTCTGAGATGGCATCATGGATACCATTATTCTTGTTGTTTAAATAACTGATCTGTCTATATTTTTTATTGCCTATTGAGTCCAGTAAAAAAATAAGCTGAAAATTAATCCAATACAAAACCAGAGAACGTTTGCTATGAGGTTTAGTCTACCAGTTTTTGGTATAAGGTTGCATTCACATAGACTTTGTATTCCACACATGGCATGTTATGTTGTTATTAAAATCAAAGAAAGCTTAGAAAGAACTTCCGTGTGCTGAGAGTATTAGAGACACAGTAAAAATTAATACAATTATGCAAATTAGGTAATTAATATGCACAATTATTTACTCCAAAACTAATCAGGTCTCTGCATAGTTCTAGAGGACCTATGTACAAAGTTACATTGAAATGTGATGAATAGTACTTGAGATATACGTGAAAATTCGAAAATTAACTAATAATGCAAATTAGGTGATTAATATGTACTGATATTACCATAAAAAACTATCAGGTCATTGAAATTTGATGATTAGTAGCTGAGTATCAGTGGCAAAACCGAAAATTTACTAATCATTATGCAAATTAGGTAATTATTATGCACAGATTTTTACCAAAAACTAATCAAATCTGTGCATAAGTTCAGAGCATCTATGTATCTAGTTTCATCAAAATTCAATGAATGGTTCTTTAGATATCAGTGGAACAGTCCTGGAACAGCTAAAAATTGGCTAATTATCATGCAAATTAGGTCATTAATATGCATGGATTTCTACCAAAACCTAATCAAATCTGTGCATTGGCCCAGAGCATCTATGCACCAAGTTTCAGAAAAAAACGATGTATGGTTCTTGAGATATCAGTGGAACAGACACACACAGACACACTAACTGCAAAGACTCCCTTTGTGTGCTTTGCACACGGGAGTCAAAAAACTATAAACTGCTTTTTTTTTAATAGATCAGAAAAGGGAATTTTTTGTTACATAGGTTTGAGTTCATTTGCCACAAATTATTTTAATGTAAATGTAATAAAAGTAAAACAACAACCTACGAGAATGTGATCTTATAAAATTTGCTGAAGCTGATGGCTATATAAGCTTCAGTCTTCATAAAAAATCAACACCTCTATTGCACAAAATAATGTAAATCATACTTCTAAAATAAAAATAAATTGTCATTACACAAGTAAGACACCATGTCTTACACACTATATAGCGTATATGCATTTTTTTGGGGTAATTTTTATTTATTATCACAATATTGTGGAATTTTTGTTAAGATATTGTAAAACTTGAGCTGCATATTCACAATATAATAAATACTTACAACACAAATTAAATTATTTAAAATTACATTTAAAATAAGTACATTTTGTTTTTATACTTGTTTAATGCCCTCGTTTCTTGTGTGATATCACTATGTTTTTGGACTTGCTGGTAACTTAGGTAACAGATATACAGGACTTCCACCATGATAAGGAAGACCATCAGCCTGGATCCTGAAAATGAAAAGTGATTTTTACCTATAAGATATATATTGAGAGAAAATCAATAAACAAGCATTATGACTATGGTTGGCCTGCTAATAAGCAGACATAGAAGGCACATACACATCCTGCATGAAATAATAGTGAATACTAATGACAGACAAGTAATATGTATGATTGTACAAAAGGGGTTATGTCTATAGGCTTTGATATATTATTGAACCAGTAAAATACCATATTTTTTAAATACTTGTATGGTACTTACTCTGCCATTCTATAAGTGTCACGACGGTCATTACCATCATCAGTACTGTGAATAAAAACACAAACAGATATATTAAATAACAGCACATACACACACACTGCTGATTGTCGCACTGTTTCCAATAAAATAATCTTCCTGTCAGGGTTGAAGTTAGGTTTAAATTGTTTAGTTTGTTGCCATAGTTTCTATAATTGTACTCTGAAATTCAGTAACAACCCTTTTTTCAAATGTATTAGTCATCAAGATCACTGGTAGCATCACTGTTTGGGCGTAATTGGACAGTCTAAATTTGAGTTTGTGCAAAAAAAGACAAAAAAATAGACAAAATGCCTGCCAGTCAACTATCCTGGACTGGATTGTTTTTCTTGACATGCTAAAATGCAATTATTTATGTACCAAATTTGGATCTGAATGGACAGTGTGAATTTGAAAAAAGACGAAAACAAAATGGCTGCCAGTCTTCTTGGAAAAGAACATGGCAACAATCAAATTACACTGTGAAGTAATTACAAATTAAGGGATTGCATAGTATTGACATTAATAAAATGGCCATTTGCCAATTTAGAACAAATTCTAAAAATAATGCATGTGCATGTAAGCATGTACATTGTATATCTATATTTGATATTGTATATTTTTGTGTTCAATGTACAATCTGAGCAAACTGTTACCAGGTCATCATAAAAATACTACCGGTTCTGTAATTATGCAGCCAACCTGATTTAACAGATCTAACAACTGCAATGGTCTATACAAGAAACAATGTAGCACACGTATCTATACAGATGTTAAGATCTAACAACTGCAATGGTCTGTACAAGAAACGATATACCACACACATCTATACAGATGTTAAGATCTAACAACTGCAATGGTCTATACAAGAAACGATATACCACACATATCTACACAGATGTTAAGATTTGACAACTGCAATGGTCTGTACAAGAAACGATATACCACACACATCTATACAGATGTTAAGATCTAACAACTGCAATGGTCTATACAAGAAACGATATACCACACACATCAATACAGATGTTAAGATTTAACAACTGCAATGGTCTATACAAGAAACATTGCAGCACACATATCTATACAGATGTTAAGATCTAACAACTGCAATGGTCTATACAAGAAACGATATACCACACACATCTATACAGATGTTAAGATTTAACAACTGCAATGGTCTATACAAGAAACATTGTAGCACACACATCTATACAGATGTTAAGATCTAACAACTGCAATGGTCTGTACAAGAAACGATATACCACACACATCTATACAGATGTTAAGATCTAACAACTGCAATGGTCTGTACAAGAAACGATATACCACACACATCTACACAGATGTTAAGATCTAACAATTGCAATGGTCTATACAAGAAACGATATACCACACACATCTATACAGATGTTAAGATCTAACAACTGCAATGGTCTATACAAAAAGCAATGTAGCACACATATCTATACAGATGTTAAGATTTAACAACTGCAATGGTCTATACAAAAAACGATATACCACACACATCTATACAAATGTTAAGATCTAACAACTGCAATGGTCTATACAAAAAGCAATGTAGCACACATATCTATACAGATGTTAAGATCTAACAACTGCAATGGTCTATACAAAAAACAATGTACCACACACATCTATACAGATGTTAAGATCTAACAACTGCAATGGTCTATACAAGAAACAATGTAGCACACACATCCATACAGATGTTAAGATTTAACAACTGCAATGGTCTATACAAAAAACAATGTACCACACACATCTATACAGATGTTAAGATCTAACAACTGCAATGGTCTATACAAGAAACGATATACCACACACATCTATACAGATGTTAAGATCTAACAACTGCAATGGTCTATACAAGAAACGATATACCACACACATCTATACAGATGTTAAGATCTAACAACTGCAATGGTCTATACAAGAAACGATATACCACACACATCTATACAGATGTTAAGATCTAACAACTGCAATGGTCTGTACAAGAAACGATATACCACACACATCTACACAGATGTTAAGATCTAACAACTGCAATGGTCTATACAAGAACGAATATACCACACACATCTATACAGATGTTAAGATTTAACAACTGCAATGGTCTATACAAGAAACAATGTACCACACACATCGATACAGATGTTAAGATCTAACAACTGCAATGGTCTATACAAGAAACGATATACCCCAGACATCTATACAGATGTTAAGATCTAACAACTGCAATGGTCTATACAAAAAACAATGTAGCACACACATCTATACAGATGTTAAGATTTAACAACTGCAATGGTCTATACAAGAAACGATATACCACACACATCTATACAGATGTTAAGATCTAACAACTGCAATGGTCTATACAAAAAGCAATGTAGCACACATATCTATACAGATGTTAAGATTTAACAACTGCAATGGTCTATACAAGAAACGATATACCACACACATCTATACAAATGTTAAGATCTAACAACTGCAATGGTCTATACAAAAAGCAATGTAGCACACATATCTATACAGATGTTAAGATCTAACAAATGCAATGGTCTATACAAGAAACAATGTACCACACACATTTATACAGATGTTAAGATCTAACTGCAATGGTCTATACAAGAAACGATATACCACACACATCTATACAGATGTTAAGATCTAACAACTGCAATGGTCTGTACAAGAAACGATATACCACACACATCTATACAGATGTTAAGATCTAACAACTGCAATGGTCTAAACAAGAAACGACATACCACACACATCTATACAGATGTTAAGATCTAACAACTGCAATGGTCTATACAAGAAACGATATACAACACACATCTATACAGATGTTAAGATCTAACAACTGCAATGGTCTATACAAGAAACAATGTAGCACACACATCCATACAGATGTTAAGATTTAACAACTGCAATGGTCTATACAAGAAATGATATACCACACACATCTATACAGATGTTAAGATTTAACAACTGCAATGGTCTATACAAGAAACGATATACCACACACATCTATACAGATGTTAAGATTTAACAACTGCAATGGTCTATACAAGAAACAATGTACCACACACATCTATACAGATGTTAAGATCTAACAACTGCAATGGTCTATACAAGAAACGATATACCACACACATCTATACAGATGTTAAGATTTAACAACTGCAATGGTCTATACAAGAAACAATGTACCACACACATCTATACAGATGTTAAGATCTAACAACTGCAATGGTCTATACAAGAAACGATATACCACACACATCTATACAGATGTTAAGATTTAACAACTGCAATGGTCTATACAAGAAACAATGTACCACACACATCTATACAGATGTTAAGATCTAACAACTGCAATGGCCTATACAAGAAACGATATACCACACACATCTATACAGATGTTAAGATCTAACAACTGCAATGGTCTATACAAGAAACAATGTAGCACACACATCCATACAGATGTTAAGATTTAACAACTGCAATGGTCTATACAAGAAACGATATACCACACACATCTATACAGATGTTAAGATTTAACAACTGCAATGGTCTGTACAAGAAACGATATACCACACACATCTATACAGATGTTAAGATCTAACAACTGCAATGGTCTATACAAGGAACAATGTAGCACACACATCCATACAGATGTTAAGATTTAACAACTGCAATGGTCTATACAAGAAACGATATACCACACACATCTATACAGATGTTAAGATTTAACAACTGCAATGGTCTGTACAAGAAACGATATACCACACACATCTACACAGATGTTAAGATCTAACAATTGCAATGGTCTATACAAGAACGGATATACCACACACATCTATACAGATGTTAAGATTTAACAACTGCAATGGTCTATACAAGAAACAATGTACCACACACATCTATACAGATGTTAAGATCTAACAACTGCAATGGTCTATACAAGAAACGATATACCACACACATCTATACAGATGTTAAGATCTAACAACTGCAATGGTCTATACAAGAAACGATATACCACACACATCTATACAGATGTTAAGATCTAACAACTGCAATGGTCTATACAAAAAACAATGTAGCAGACACATCTATACAGATGTTAAGATCTAACAACTGCAATGGTCTATACAAAAAACAATGTAGCACACTTATCTATACAGATGTTAAGATTTAACAACTGCAATGGTCTATACAAGAAACGATATACCACACACATCTATACAGATGTTAAGATTTAACAACTGCAATGGTCTATACAAGAAACATTGTAGCACACATATCTATACAGATGTTAAGATTTAACAACTGCAATGTCTGTACAAGAAACGATATACCACACACATCTATACAGATGTTAAGATCAAACAACTGCAATGATCTGTACAAGAAACGATATACCACACACATCTACACAGATGTTAAGATCTAACAATTGCAATGGTCTATACAAGAAACGATATACCACACACATCTATACAAATGTTAAGATCTAACAACTGCAATGGTCTATACAAAAAGCAATGTAGCACACATATCTATACAGATGTTAAGATCTAACAACTGCAATGGTCTATACAAGAAACAATGTACCACACACATCTATACAGATGTTAAGATCTAACAACTGCAATGGTCTATACAAGAAACAATGTAGCACACACATCTGTACAGATGTTAAGATTTAACAACTGCAATGGTCTATACAAGAAACGATATACCACACACATCTATACAGATGTTAAGATTTAACAACTGCAATGGTCTATACAAGAAACAATGTACCACACACATCTATACAGATGTTAAGATCTAACAACTGCAATGGTCTATACAAGAAACGATATACCACACACATCTATACAGATGTTAAGATCTAACAACTGCAATGGTCTATACAAGAAACAATGTAGCACACACATCCATACAGATGTTAAGATTTAACAACTGCAATGGTCTATACAAGAAACGATATACCACACACATCTATACAGATGTTAAGATTTAACAACTGCAATGGTCTATACAAGAAACGATATACCACACACATCTATACAGATGTTAAGATCTAACAACTGCAATGGTCTATACAAGAACGGATATACCACACACATCTATACAGATGTTAAGATCTAACAACTGCAATGGTCTATACAAGAAACGATATACCACACACATCTATACAGATGTTAAGATCTAACAACTGCAATGGTCTATACAAGAAACGATATACCCCACACATCGATACAGATGTTAAGATCCAACAACTGCAATGGTCTATACAAAAAACAATGTAGCACACACATCTATACAGATGTTAAGATCTAACAACTGCAATGGTCTATACAAGAAACGATATACCACACACATCTATACAGATGTTAAGATCTAACAACTGCAATGGTCTATACAAGAAACGATATACCACACACATCTATCTATACAGATGTTAAGATTTAACAACTGCAATGGTCTATACAAGAAACGATATCCCACACACATCTATACAAATGTTAAGATCTAACAACTGCAATGGTCTATACAAAAAGCAATGTGGCACACATATCTATACAGATGTTAAGATCTAACAACTGCAATGGTCTATACAAGAAACAATGTACCACACACATCTATACAGATGTTAAGATCTAACAACTGCAATGGTCTATACAAGAAACGATATACCACACACATCTATACAGATGTTAAGATCTAACAACTGCAATGATCTGTACAAGAAACGATATACCACACACATCTATACAGATGTTAAGATCTAACAACTGCAATGGTCTATACAAGAAACGACATACCACACACATCTATACAGATGTTAAGATTTAACAAGTGCAATGGTCTATACAAGAAACGATATACCACACACATCTATACAGATGTTAAGATCTAACAACTGCAATGGTCTATACAAAAAACAATGTAGCACACATATCTATACAGATGTTAAGATTTAACAACTGCAATGGTCTATACAAGAAACGATATACCACACACATCTATACAGATGTTAAGATTTAACAACTGCAATGGTCTATACAAGAAACAATGTACCACACACATCTATACAGATGTTAAGATCTAACAACTGCAATGGCCTATACAAGAAACGATATACCACACACATCTATACAGATGTTAAGATCTAACAACTGCAATGGTCTATACAAGAAACGATATACCACACACATCTATACAGATGTTAAGATTTAACAACTGCAATGGTCTATACAAGAAACGATATACCACACACATCTATACAGATGTTAAGATCTAACAACTGCAATGGTCTATACAAGAAACAATGTAGCACACACATCCATACAGATGTTAAGATTTAACAACTGCAATGGTCTATACAAGAAACGATATACCACACATATCTATACAGATGTTAAGATCTAACAACTGCAATGGTCTATACAAGAAACAATGTAGCACACACATCTGTACAGATGTTAAGATTTAACAACTGCAATGGTCTGTACAAGAAACGATATACCACACACATCTATACAGATGTTAAGATCTAACAACTGCAATGGTCTATACAAGAAACGATATACCACACACATCTATACAGATGTTAAGATTTAACAACTGCAATGGTCTATACAAGAAACGATATACCACACACATCTATACAGATGTTAAGATTTAACAACTGCAATGGTCTGTACAAGAAACGATATACCACACACATCTATACAGATGTTAAGATCTAACAACTGCAATGGTCTATACAAGAAACGATATACCACACACATCTATACAGATGTTAAGATTTAACAACTGCAATGGTCTATACAAGAAACGATATACCACACACATCTATACAGATGTTAAGATCTAACAACTGCAATGGTCTATACAAAAAACAATGTAGCACACATATCTATACAGATGTTAAGATTTAACAACTGCAATGGTCTATACAAGAAACGATATACCACACACATCTATACAGATGTTAAGATTTAACAACTGCAATGGTGTATACAAGAAACGATATACCACACACATATATACAGATGTTAAGATCTAACAACTGCAATGGTCTGTACAATAAACGATATACCACACACATCTATACAGATGTTAAGATCTAACAACTGCAATGGTCTATACAAGAAACAATGTACCACACACATCTATACAGATGTTAAGATCTAACAACTGCAATGGTCTATACAAGAAACGATATACCACACACATATATACAGATGTTAAGATCTAACAACTGCAATGGTCTGTACAAGAAACGATATACCACACACATCTATACAGATGTTAAGATCTAACAACTGCAATGGTCTATACAAGAAACAATGTAGCACACATATCTATACAGATGTTAAGATTTAACAACTGCAATGGTCTATACAAGAAACGATATACCACACACATCTATACAGATGTTAAGATTTAACAACTGCAATGGTCTAAACAAGAAACGATATACCACACACATCTATACAGATGTTAAGATCTAACAACTGCAATGGTCTGTACAAGAAACGACATACCACACACATCTACACAGATGTTAAGATCTAACAACTGCAATGGTCTATACATCTATACAGAGACACAAACTTACCAACTATATTAGAGCCTTAACATTAAAAGTGAGAAAGAGAAAGATTAAGTAAACATGAAAATATGATATCTTCAGAGGTTATATAAATTGAAGACAATATAACACCTATCACCTACAGCTACAGCTCAAGATAAGTTGAATTTAATATAAAATACATTTTGTAATTGATTTAGTGCACCGCATAGCTAAGGGCACAAATGGAGTGACAAATTTTGGTTTTTAGTCAATTATGTATTATTAACTATAGTTAACACCTAAATATTTACGATAAGGCAAAGACCAAGAAGAATGATTTGTTTTCAGTGGGAGGATTTATAGTGACATTTTTGTTGCTAAATTTGTTGAATAATTTTAGGAGGGGAAATATGCAAATTTTGCCAAATTTCACTTTTTTAAAAATTTTTTATGGCATTGTATGAACATCTGTATTCTATGAAAATTTGAAATTAAAATCATTAGTGGAACTCGGTTAAATCCAATGGCAATGTAAATCAGCATATATTTTTACTTAATTATAAAATATGCAAATTACAATTATCTCAGCTTCTTTTTAGTGCACATCCCAGAACTTTAAAAAAAAAAATAGCTCCTAGACACTTTGACCTTTTCTTTTGAAATTTTCACAAATGATTGACAATGTCTTTATTTTCAAAGCTTCGTCAATGCATTGTTTTTGGTTCAACAGTGTTACAACAATCGTACAGACAACTAGCCTGGGTATTAATTTATGCATAAACTTGAATTAGTGAAATTTGAGCTACTGATCAGTAAAATCGACAACTGATAGACAATTTTCAAGACGGCACTTTCTTCATAGTAAACAGATGTACCCGTAAACCAATTTTGACAGGAAACAGAGGCATGGTTTAGAAGCAAATTTTTTTTAAATCACTTTTGACCGAAAAACACACATTTTTGTGCATACTTTAAACTACAGTGTCCATAAAAAAAAAAGATACAAAATTTTAAAATTCATACAATAAGCTTTATAGTTTTGTGGACAGGGGAGGTCATCTTGGTTGCCTAATTAACTAATTAAAATACCTGTCAGGTAAACTGCATCTCTACCTTAAGAACACTTTTTTGCAGCAGTGAAAATGTCAAATTATGAAAATAGTGAGTTCCACTTCTAAATAAGATAGGTAGTTTTCTGCATGCTTTTCTGTCCTACTTTTAAATTAATAAAAACTTCATATCTAAGCAAAACTAAAGTAGTACCATATTTTTACTCAGTGCTAGGGAAAAGGAGTATGGTTGAAATGCAATCAGTGGATGTATATTTTTTAACTCTACATGCATTACGCACCAACTGCATAGTGTTAAACACCAACATGGTGTATAAACAGGCATGGACGGAGTCTATTATTCAAATTATGTCGCCCTCACCCACAGCAACAACGGTGAATAAAAGCTCCACAAAAACACTAGAAACAGTGATTCATTGTATTATATTTTCTACTTTTCAGATGTGAATGGCACCATGAATGTTTAGGGAAGGCATAAATAAAAATAGGATTTGATTTTACAGCACTACCATTTAATTTTGCCGATAAAATGCGTCAAAAAAACCCGTTTCATCCACATCATTTTGAAAATGACTACTTTGAATACGAGGTGATATAAACTAGTGCGTTGTTTGTTTCTGATTACAATTAAATGCATTACAAAAGGTGAACATCGATTGACAGTTGCTGCCATTGAATAATCAGTCAAATTAGAATACTAAGCTCCGCTCATCCCATGGGACATAAAAGTTGGCCTTTAACGTGTAACAGCAGTCATACAGCATTGGAACTACATGCATATATATATATTTATAAACTATGTAATTTGCATGTGTTGTATATGCAGCATGGAACCATATATCAAACATGACATGGCCATGTATTGAAGTATAAAACACATCGCATACAAAATATACAAGACACATTTTAGAAAACTTACTCATCTAGACAGCCTTCTTCATATTCCATTCTTCGATAATGCTTTGACAGTTTAACAGCAAAGATAATACTAGGAATGAAAAAAAATAAACCCCAACCCAAAGAAAACCAAAAACAATTCTGTGAAAATAAAAGAAAATACATGATAAACATACATACTGGTCAATTTAATACAATTATAGTAGAACTATTACCGGTAGTTTTATACCATTCATTTATACTGAATATCTATGTGTTCTTTTTGCCATGGAAATGCATCAGAGTATGCGCCATTGTGTTGACAGTGATTTTGTTGACAGTTAATACAGGTTTATAGTAGAAATTTTGACATTCTGAATAAATGAATATTGGCTAGCGGAGATGGTATTTTTCAACCATCATTTTAAATTTATAAAATATGTGTAAATTTTCATATAAAAAATATTCATGCCCAAGTGTAAATCTGTGTATGTTAAAGGGTGGTAGTCGTTGCACTGCACATGTCTGACATCTGTGTTGATAAACATTGATTTTCCCACAATCCAATGCGCTCTTCTAATGTAAATCTGTGTATGTTAAAGGGTGGTAGTCGTTGCACTGCACATGTCTGACATCTGTGTTGATAAACATTGATTTTCCCACAATGCAATGCGCTCTTCTAATGTAAATAACAAGTATGAGGTTTGACCTGGGTGCGACTTGCACTAATTACCGCCAGTGACTCTCTCGATATTTTCCAATCACATAAAAAATACCAAATTAAAACTTGGTAACGTCTCAGTTTGTACTCGTTGATCTGCGCAACAGCCAAAGTCGCATCTTTGTTTATATAAGATATGAGATGCGTCCGGGACGACTACCCCACTTTAAACAAAAACTATTATTAATCAAATCAAACTTACAAATGAATCTACAACGTAGTTACAGATAACAATATTCATAGATTTATATAAATTCCATACTGGTAAACAACCACCAAGATCATTGGATACCTATAATAAGACATCATGTATTTCAGAACACCATTTAATGACCTGTGATAAGAAGCATTGTCTATCTTGGAATCTTAAAAGTCTGTTATAAAATTAAGGTTCCACAGAATTATGAAATTATCAGTATATACCAATATATTGCTCTACGATGTCGATATCCTTGTAATTTGTAGTTTTTATAATTTATACATTGTGTACCAAGGTCAACTGTTGTCATCTCTTATATATATCAAGCAAAGATTGCAGATCACACTTTCATCACATAGAGTGTAAAGGTGGAGTTTGTCCACAATATTAGCTACCTTCACACACAGCAATGTACATCGGCATATACTTATTATGATATATGTATGTATAGTATGGCAATTCAAACCTGTGTGTGAAAAGAAAGCTTAAGTTGTGCACAAACCCAATTTTAGTGAAGAACGCCTGAATCAGACTTTTTTGTTGTAAAACCATATGAATTTTTTCCCAAAAAACATGTAGCCAAAGGAAAATTAAATCCATTTGGTACAAAATTATCCGAAAAAACAACAACATAAAAATGGGTGAAATGTTGCACCATGTGTTGAAAAATGATGGTGTTCAAGAGAAGATTCAGATCCCAACAGTGTGTGCGTAGTGCCCTCAGGTATCCAACAGAAAAAGCGAATCTGCCTGATGTGGGCGCACATTTGCAAGAACAGTCCCACAATTATATGATTGCGAAATGTATAATTGTGGTCTTTAAGTGAGATTTACCGGTAGTACATATATGCTCAGTGACAAAATAAATAGTATATATGTATATATAGTATTGTGAAGTGTTTAGTTGTTGTGTTTACGGAAATGTTCCAAAACATGTTACTAATACACAGAATATAACTTCTATGACGTTATTATCATATAGTAGTTGAAAGCGGAAGAAAAGACACAAATTAGTAAATCCCAATTGCTGTTCAATTTTTTCCAGTCCTAATTCCAATCAATCGCATTATACATTGAATGCAATGGTCAGAAGGTGGGTTAAGAATTTGATTTCACCAAGATTATTTCTTTTTAAAAAAAATAAATCTGACTGGCTAAATTTACACATATTTTCAGAATTTGTAGAGATTGTATGACACCAGACATCCACCCAAAGGAAGCATGCACGATAATATTCAAGAAATGTAATATTTATTTTCACTTACAACGCCTAGTACATATTTTGCATACTGATCAGCATAACCTAACACCAAATTCTGATATTGAAGTAAAAGCTGCAATGCAAGAAATATATAAATTAGAAAAAAGTGAAATAAAAGAAATTCATTTCAAAAATACTAAAAGTGTGATTTTTCTACTATTATCATCTTATTATTCAACTCAGTCAGCATTTTACAATCAGTTCAATAAAGCCATACTGAATCTATATTTGAACTGTTTGTTTAATAACAGTTATGCTAGTGCTAATATTTGCTCTGATATTTTTATTGGTATACTTACAGAATGTACAATTACAGGTCCTACTGTATGAATAAAGGTATCAGCAGTTTCTGCTGTCTCTAAAACAACACCAGTATCTCTCTATGAAAAAAAAATAAATACAATTTCAGAGATATCACTTTATAGAATCCTATGTTGTCAGTTGTAAGTGTAATTTGATTTAAGGATATGTTTCAAAGTCGCATACCTGTAGTGTTGCTGCTTCTATTTTCAAGTCACTTATTTTAGATTCCAATGTATCCTGTAAAATATGATTGTGTAATATCAGATATGTGACCACAACTACATGATTTATAACTCATTCATTAAAGTGCCTGTGCAATGCCCACCCTCACGTTTCCCATTTTAGATCTGTATCCCACTGAAATGGGCAGTTATTGATTTTTTTGCTTAAAATGATTACTTGTATCCAAGTAAATTTGGGATATTTCTTGTGTTGTAGCCACGCCCACCTATCCTGAAACGGTCGACTGTTTCCGGATTTCCGACTCTCGCCGAAAGTGCGCCACCAAATGCAAAAATGTGGGAGGAAGTCTGTAAACTGAGAACAGACTTCTCAAGGTAGAGTGAACCAAGTGAGTATTGGTCACCAGATCCGGGAGGAGAATAACACACTGGAGAGAAGCACTTGTAGCCAAGGTGTTTATTGCTCAACTGCTAGGCCTGGAACTGAGTCTAAATACTCACGAGATGTTCCATACAATGTATCAATATCATTATGCAAATAACTAAACTAAACGTCATAGCCTCAAATCAATACAAAGTCATACCCCTGAGTCGTAATAACACTGGTCATTCAGTATACATTTAAACGATATACATTTTTCAGTCAGCGTTTTTCTTTTCTTTTTTTTTGTCTATTTTCTTTTTTTTTGAGAGAGAGAGAGTTTTTAGATGTTGTGTTGACGAAAGCCACTTAGCCTCAGATTCCTTTTTTGGAAAAACTGTCCTCGTCCATGACAAAAAAACAACTAGGTTTAAAGAGAAACACCGACAACATAAACCTGGCGCAAGACTTTTGAAAGAAATAGATTCCGGACCATGATCACCAAGGTGGATTTCAGAAGAGAGATAGACGTCCGGCAAGTGTTTCAAATGAGTTGACTTTTTTTGCGATCCTGATTATCGTTTTATAGAAACCATTTAGTCCCTGTTAAGTAAAAGGTAGCAAAAGGTAGCATAACTTTGACAGTGACACGAAAACGAAGCGTCGGAAAAACAGGAAATTACACAGCCCTTACACACTGCTAATTGTTTTCATTTTCGAAGGCTAAAAGTTTCTGAATTGTTTGGTGGTTGGTGTTGAATGTCGAATTCACACCTCTGTTCTTTTTTTACCTCCATGCTTGAAGCTTGATCTGCGTAATAATTTCTGAAATAAGAATCCGGGCTTGGTCAATGTGTTTCCACCAAATAAAGTTTTAATATGATGTTATAATTATGACAATCACGCCATGGATCACGCTAACTCGAATCCACTCTGAATTTATCTGTATGTGTGTCAATCTTGGTTATTTTTGTTATCCGCTTTTAACACACTTGCCCTCGTCGTGACCCGATGCGTTCACCTATTTCAACAAAATTTCAATTTATTTCCATGTGGCTGTCATTTATTTAGTAACTGTGATTTGTCGTTTTTTAAATTATTTTATAGTGATCACTATAGTCTAATGTTTAGAATGTCAAAATATGTTCTCTTTTATTTTAATTTTGAAAGTTTTACTCAGACGATCGATGAAATAAAACAGTGTAGTGACGTGCCTAGTAACCTGCTAAATAACGAGATAATTCCGTCAAATTCTATTTTGTCCAGCGACAGTGTACAAACGTGCGCCGCTGACGATTACCGCGACCAGCTACACCAGAACGAACATATTTCGCATCTAACTCAACAAAAATTGATACTATGTGTTCATTATGGTCCATTCCTCCTCGACGAAGAAGTACCTAAGTGAAAATTTAGTCAAAGATGAGAAAACTGCAGAAGAAATTTGCCTTATTTACACGTACTGGCAATGCAAGCTGCCATGCGACTTCCCCTTCTGACGTCACAAGGGGAATTTCTGTATGCAAATAAGAAGCTAATGAGGAGCCTCGTTTTAAAATACACAAAAATAAAGTTGCCGTAGATTGAGTTTAAAACACATTTTTTCACTTAAAAAAATAATTCATGCTTAGAAACATAAAAAATAATAATATTTATGTATCAATGGATAATTTTAGGCGTGAAAATAGCAGCCATTTCACAGGCACTTTAAATATATACAACATGGAAATAATGCAGTCAGTGAATAGCCAATCAGTGATTAGCATGCTAATACAGTCAGTGAATAGCCAATCAGTGATTAGCATGCTAATGCAGTCAGTGAATAGCCAATCAGTGGTTAGCATGCTAATGCAGCCAGTGAATAGCCAATCAGTGATTAGCATGCTAATGCAGCCAATGAATAGCCAATCAGTGATTAGCATGCTAATACAGTCAGTGAATAGCCAATCAGTGATTAGCATGCTAATGCAGTCAGTGAATTGCCAATCAGTGATTAGCATGCTAATGCAGTCAGTGAATAGCCAATCAGTGGTTAGCATACTAATACAGTTAGTGAATAGCCAATCAGTGATTAGCATGCCAATGCAGTCAGTGAATACCCAATCCGTGATTAGCATGATAATGCAGTTAGTGAATAGCCAATCAGTGATTAACATGCTAATGCAGTCAGGAAATAGTCAATCAGTGGTTAGCATGCTAATTCAGTCAGTGAATAGCCAATCAGTGATTAGCGTGCTAATGCAGTCAGTGAATAGCCAATCAGTGATTAGCATGCTAATACAGTCAGTGAATAGCCAATCAGTGATTAGCATGCTAATGCAGACAGTGAATTGCCAATCAGTGATTAGCATTATTGAATAGACAACTAAATAGTAAATTGTATTGCATAATAACTTCCCAACTAGATAAGATTAACACAATTAACAAAATTAAAGTAGAAAAATTATTCATTCTTCATTGCAACA
The DNA here is from genome assembly GCF_978046115.1 of Saccoglossus kowalevskii. Classification (NCBI taxonomy): domain Eukaryota; kingdom Metazoa; phylum Hemichordata; class Enteropneusta; family Harrimaniidae; genus Saccoglossus; species Saccoglossus kowalevskii. The sequence goes on along the minus strand of NC_140650.1, from coordinate 7,552,418 downwards.
AAGAAATAAATGCAGGTATCACAACAAATAACAGGGCAGGGGAAATCAATACAGAGTATTCAAGAAAATGTTTGAAATGGAAAATTATTTAACAAATTATTTGCTAACAAATATTAATCTACAAGAGTCAATCTTTTAGTTCTGTTTAAGTAACCATGACCTCAAAATCGAAACGGGGTGGCATACTAAACCGAAATTACCAACAACAAAAACGAATCTGGAATCTTTGCTCAAAGAATGAAGTAAAAAAAGAAGAGCATTTTATCACAACATGCCTTTTTTTACAAAGAACAAAAGAAAAAATTATATGAAGAAGCCAGAAAACAAATAAGCGTTTTACAAATTTGACAGAAAAGAACAAATTTATAATGATAATAAGCAATAAAAATAATGCAATGGTCAAATTCATTAAAAAAAACTTGATCATGAGACAGCAACATCTCTTGTCAGTATAGCATAATATCCAACTACATGTATTGTAAACATTTCATGCTGAACGTAAACAAGATGTTAGAATTGATCCTTAACTTACCACATAGGATTCCATTCCATCCACATGGTCTGTTTGAATATCACGCAGATCAGATGCATGCTGCTGTAAGTCACTCCGTAATGTCTACAAATCAAATATAAAGCAATAATCAGGTCCACGCTTAAACCTAAAATTATCTGTATTTAGAAACTATACCAAATGTCTGATGTGATGAGACATTAATTGCTAAGTAAATCTACAAGACCCAATGGACAAAAGACAATCAAATTATCTTTAATATGACAGCGATGACAGCAGCACAATTTTGCATTTTGTGTGAATATTAAACAACATGCTTTACACGTGTTATGAATGTATGTTGCATGGAACCCACAACAACTATGGCGCAAAGCTCTTTACATCAGGCATGTTAGAGTTATAAATATGACTGAATACCATGAGAAGTTGTTGTTCATATTCAAATTACAGCTGTTGAAGATGGTACCTATGAACGGTTGATTTTGTGAGTAATGTTTCACTGTGAAAACTATTTTCAATTAGATTTTGAGTAATGGAGAATAAATGTGGCATAGATCTGAATGCCATAAATTATTTTATTTCAAACAAGCATTGACAATTAAAGCAACAATAACTGTAACGATTTTTTCTTTATTTTACATGTTAATTTGTAATGGTCATTGCTGAAATGTGGACACTGAAAGCATTGCATTTGCTAGTGAAAGAGATGACCGTGGGTTGTGTCAAGGTCTACAGAGGGCATCATCAGTTCAGTTTTGTCGAGGGAACCTCAGGGGTTAGCGTACAATATGAGAACTTACCAGGGGCCCTGGACTAATTCAAATACGTCAACCTCTTTAGAGACTAACCCTCTCTCTGGCGGCCTTTCACTGATGATTGTATGTGTCATTTCCAATAATAGTGTGAATTGTGTGTTACAATTTTCTCTGGTCTCTCTCACATGACAAATTTCAACAAAATGATGACTACTAGACCCTTAGTTTTCATTTTATGTGTATAGCCTTGTGTAGGCTCACTTTGCCCATGTAATTCTGTCTAAAAAATATTTTGGCCATATTTATATGGTTAGATTTGAACAAAAATGTAATTCACAGTTATTGTTTCTTTAATGCATGGTCCCCATGTTTTTACCAGTGATCTATCTCAATACTCAGTCACATGTACATGTCTATCAAAGGGCTACAATAATCATCTGTGTGTCAATTTCAATGCAATATGACTATAAACATGAATATAAACATGCATGATCCAAATACAAATTTTAATTAAATTCACCCTGTTCATCTCTGATAAACGGTTATGGACACATTTAAAACATACTGTGATTTCTAGATTTTAGACAAAATGGCCATTAATTCAACATATTTGGACAAACTAACAAAATAAAACAACCTACGACATTATGAGTGAAGCATACTTGTGTGCACACATTAAACTGAATGAAATCATGTGGAATTGGCATAGACATAAATAAACAAAATGGCCGCCAATTGACTTTTTTTGCTCAACTCACAATATGCATGATCATGATATAAAGTTTGAATAATATCACCTAGTTCATCTCAGAGAAATAGTTCAGGACATGTTAAGTATCAGAATTTAGCAAATTTGAAGATCAAAATAACTGCCAGTTGGCCATCATTGATCAATGGTAATGAAATTCAACATATACATGTAAGTCGTTGTACATGATCTTTGTGCTAAAGTTTGAATATGATCTGTCAAAGCAAGTCTGAGAAATGGCTCCAGATGTAAGAACAGACGGTCAGAACCCAAATTAATAGTCTCCGATTTTTCAAAACAGGGACAAAGATCGTTAACAATCTTCCAAGAAATAATACAATGTTCCAGGAGCAATTTATAGCAGTTTATTTTGGAGCCCCATGTTTGAGAAAGTTAGTATCACAGAGTAAATATAATAGATGTGATAAAGCTGAAAGTTAAAGTTGTTTTGATTTCATGACACAACATTAGGAGTAGGCCATGATACTATCTCACAGTTGTTGCATATATATATGTGCTGGAAGAAACTAAATACACTTACAGGATCACCAACTGCTGCAGAAGCTGTATCAATATTATCAGCAATCTCTACTAAGTTAGCTTTTGTTATACCTTTTCTTATCTGCAAAACGGTAACAGTTACAATAAAGAAAAGTATAATTATATTAATGCATCAAAGCTAGCTGTTACTTTACTCTTTCAAGTAAATAATGGAGTCAGACTGATACTTTTTGCATTGAATTTTTTGCATAATTGTTTTTCTTAAATGTTTGTACTTATTTGTTTTTGTTTTCAGTATATTTATTTTTAGCAACCTTTTTTTTTTCACTTCCAAAAGTAATCTTAATCCAGATTCAAACATGTTAGCTGTCCCTACACATGCAGTGTTTTAACCTAGTAGTCTATCACACTGTTTAAACTATTTTTAATTCTGTTAAAGATAATTCTTGTTTAGTCACTCAGTAATAACATTGATAATGTTTTCTTCACCTTGCTTGAATCCATTATCTACAGTCCTCACCTTAGTGTACAATTTTCACAACCAAAAGTTGTCTCAATAATGGACATGAGCAATATGCACAGAGAGTGCAGGTAGTGGGAACCACAGGATTCAAATAAAACTAGATCAATAAACTGTGTTAGTTACCGTAATACAGATTAGTTGAAGTTGCAGTATGGACAAGTACTTGTTATTTGATACTACTGTAAAACCATTTATTTTCACTGACATTTAATTTTACTATTTTGATCATATTCACTGTATTCTAATTTCACAAATTTGTCAAAAAAACAATGAGTTAATGATATTTTACATGTTCACATAGATTTAGTTTGGCATATTTTACTTATCGGCGAACATAGCGAAATTAAAACCCAGTGAATAATTACCCCCTTTACAGTACATTGACAGTATATAATGATGAAGATGAACACATGGAATCATGAAATGAAAATACTTTTCTTGTAACACACCTCAGAGCATTCATTCAATACCACAATGAAATTCTACAATATGAATATACACTGGTTGTTATGATACTTACAATAACAATAACTACACATGTGTATTAGTGGTTCTGATTTTCCAATGAATGAATATGTGTGTCCTCCAAATGCACTATCATTAGTTTATGATAGATCATTGTCTGATTTGTTCTAAAATAAATGTTTTTTATCCATATTGCATCTTTAATTTGCTTTGAACTAGATTAGCAGAACAAGTGGGAACAGCTGGACTGACTTTCATCAAATTAGATGCAAACCAAAACTACTTATTTCATAAGTACATATAGTAAGAACTGAGTTATTGATTGAATGAAATATAATGGCTCAGTTAACCACATTCACATCCACACAGTTGTAGGCCATCAATAACACAAATGGTTGCCAATGTGTTAGGAAAAACATTACCTCATCAAGATATCCATCAAAATCAATACCAGTTATGCCAGTTTTATTAAAATCTTGTAAAGAACTTCTTGTATCATCACTCAATATGACAACATCAGCCATATCCACATTCACACCACTTAACAAATTCTCTAACTCAGGAAACTCCTGAAATTTAAAAGAATGAAAGAGAATCTATCACTGAAAATACATTGAATATAATAGTACACTGAATATTTACAAATTAAGAAGAAAAAAATGGTGATAATTAACAAAGAAATGGAATGAAAATGTTGAGAAATAATTTATCATTTGAACAGCACAGAATACATACACAAATAACAGTAAATTATAACTTAACACACATGACAAACTTAAATTCTACGAAATCTCAAATATTAATTTGTTACTTACTGATCTGTAATCAACTAGTGCTGATATATTCACTTTGTATTCAAGCATCATTACATCATAAATAGCCCCATCATTCTGACAACCACTGTACATGCAAAGAAACAAATGAAGGTGTGATGTCTTCATAAAAACAAAATACTGGTATAGATATTTAGCTATATATAGAGGGCGCTGTTGCATAGCCATGCTGCCTTGTATTGCAAACTGGCTTTGTAACAAAACATCATATACCTTAATATTCTTTTAACTGTTAATGGTATGCTGCCATCTCCCAATACTGCTGCACCCAGAAAATATTCAGCATTGGAATCCAATATATATGGATAGTCGACAATCTAATGGATAAAAACAATATATTTAATTGATTTTGGTAAATTTAAGCGGAATTACAAAAACTATTTTAAAATAAATTAACCCCTCAATAATACTTTTTTCATGTTTATTCTTACAAAAATGTGATGTCAACTTTTCACATGAAATTATCACTGCACCATACAATTTTCCTTTGACCCTTTGAGCACAAAACTGAATTTTTGTTATCATTCATAACATGAAAATATGAAATTGTTTCAAAAATTTTATGAAAAAAAAATAAAATAGTGCAAAAATCTGCACAACAAATCTGGCTGGAAATACTATGCATTTATTATATCTCAGTGTTTCTAATTTAACCATCACATGAAATGAAAGAGAACATCACAATTCTAAGAAAGACGGAAACTTATCAGATTAATGTCCTTTGAAATTGTGTCAACAGTGACAACAGTTTTTTGATTGTTTAGCTAATACATATTTTTACTGGCTATTCATAACACTTACCCTGTCTACTAGATCCTGTGATTCAAGAGGTTCACATAAAAGTTCTTGCAGATTGCCACCAAGTAGGAATGATATAGTGGTCAGAAGCATCAATAAAGGTGCAAAGATGAAACAAAATACCACACCACTGTGAAGAAAACAAGTTACTCAAGCATTGGGATTCGGGTCTACTATATTTTAAATGAATGTACAAATAATTGATAGTGTCCCAATTAATTAACTCTTCACTCTTTTTCACACTTAAGTGTTGAAAGGCCAACTAAAATCACTGTAAATTAGACATGAATGTGACAGTTATCTGTGTAGTGCACTCAGTTGTAAGTATGTGTATATGTATTTTTTTTGAAACATAACTATAAGAAAAAATAGCCAGAACTTTCAAACCTGGCACATATGCTCCCCCATGCGACTTGGTAAGATTTTGGGGGACAAAAGGTCAAAGGTTAAGGTCACAATGTGAGTATGTATGTTTACAATAAGAATTCAAGGGGAAAAAAAAAACTACTTTTTTTCATACTTTATATGTGTTACATTATATGAGCCACAAAACCTGGTTAGATCAAGTTCAAAGGTCAATGTCACCAAACACATTTCTGGTCATAACTATGCCTAAATTATGGAGTGTTGATATAGAAACTGAAGAAGTCTGGTGCAGCTAGGTTGACCTCTCCAAGTGCTGTCTAAATTATATTTCATCTAGACATTAGCACTGAGCACTATCAATTTGAAATGCACACATAACATCAGCTGAGTGACTTACCCCATCAACATTGTTCCTCCACAATTTGACATACATCCTCTTTCAGTGGGTGCCTCATCTTTTTCATGACCACACACACCACATAACAGTCCCATAAAGTAAAATGTCACAATCAGTAACACAAACCCCATTAAACACGTACCAATGTACCAACTATTAAGAATAAAACAAAACAATCATTTATTATTATTAATATTACTAATATTTATCATAAAAAATGTCCATAGATATGAATTGTCTGATTATGTTGTATCTCTTCTTGTCATTGATTATACAGCTTGATTTTCTGTGTTGTTTTGGCTGAACCATTTATTTGTGTTTTTTTTAAGGTTTTTTGCATGCAAATGCTCAATAAATAGAATAAGTGTCATGATATTAAATATTAATTAATATAATATTAAGTAAGCTTAAATGATAAAGTGATCGGTCTGGCAGTGCTGCTGCTGAGAATCATTAAGTAAATTACATTAAGTTAATGGTGTTGCAGGGACTTGGCTTACAAAGCATTATTCATGCCTATGGGCGTCTGTCAGGATTCTAGTTATTTAATTTCTATTAATTATAAATTGACACAATCAATAAAAGCAGATGAATAATGGTCTCAATCCATAGATTAAAGTTACAAATATTTTAATGTATTTCAGGAATTAAATCTGTAATACGTAAAATCTGTATTAGAAGCCACACCCATTCTTTTTGAACAATTGAGACCCAAAAATTCACCATTTCTCATCTGTGTAGATGTTCTAATAGAAGCCGCATCCTTCTGTTACAGTGTACCATTTTAATAGAAGTAGCAGCTTCTAATACAGATTTTACAGTAGTATTAATACATGTTTCTAATATACTAGTGTAAAATCATTTTCATTGGATTAGCATTTAATTTCACTATTTTGATGCTTTGAGCAACTTCACTAAGTTTTCAAGTTCATAAACTTGGCAGAAAAGTCACAAGTTCCACTGTTATTTTACATGTTCACATGGATTTAATTTAGCGGATTTTACTTATTGGCAAAAATAGAAAAATTAAAAACCAGTGAAAAAATACAAAAAAAAAATACAGTATAGCAATCACTGATCAGAGAAAAAAGATTGTTTAAATTACTTGTCACATTCAATGAAGTTTATATATGTATAGATATGTGGTTTACAAAGAACATGTGACGTGCCAACATGTAATCATATTACATATTATTTGTCTACAGTCACAAACTACCCAGTATTTAATTTTTAAAACATATAATAAATCGTGACAGTACAACCTACATTATCACAAATATTGTTTAAATTTTCATAAACATGTGAGCCCATATTAATGGGAGTAAGTCTTTAAGAAGACAATAATATATTGTAGAGGTATGTTTAAAAGAATCTTACATGTCTGATGATTACTCTTTTTCCCCTCAAGATCTGAATGTTTTTTCAAAAATAAGTGTCCGATGCAGTTTCAAGAATAATTCGTTTTTATATTACGCATTTCCATGCCCATTAGGAAACTTGATGAATCATTGTAAATTTAATTTTTGATCTAGCGATATACTTGTCTACTTTCTAAAAGTTAAGTGTGTCAAATCAATAACTTATTTGGCGAGTAACTTGTAGTTATCTTAAAAGGAAACTCTAACCAGTATGCTGACTGAAACTGATCAATACAAAGTGGACTGCATTTGGAAAAAAGAGTAATACTCACAGATATTTGCTGTACTGCTCAGCATAATAGAAAACATTGCCAAGCTGATCATCAATCCTCATTTGATCTTGTACCTAACATACAAAATAAATTAATTAATTCAACAATAAGCCAACATTTAGGTCACACTTAGGTAGTTTAATTACCGGTAGTCTACACACATACAACTAGTGTGATAGCGATCAACTGAATAGTATTTGAGTAATAGCACCCACAAAAAAAGTTTACGACCACAACGACGGATGACAGACATTTTGCCACTACTATGGGTAAACCAAAAATGACATGCAAGGTACTCTTCAATGTACCAAGTTTGAATATAATTTATCCAGTTTCCAGATCAATAATCGATAACAGCATCAAATTCTATTAACTTCACTTTATCCATAATTGAAATCGAAAATGTGAAAAAATTGACACATACAAAGATTGGCTGGCTGACACTGGTTTACTCACCTGATTCATAGGTTGTTCTATGGAAGCAGCTATGTCTTTAATTTGTACTTCAAAATCTGCTAGCATTGTCTTAACATCTAGAAATTAAATATGACTTAGGCTTTCTACGGTGCACACTATTATATTGCACAGTAGTCTTTTTACTGCAAATTACTGCAGCTGGCCCACAGTGGTTGGTATTTGCTATCAAGCCAAATTACTGCAGCTGGCCCACATTAGTCAGTCAGTATTTGCTATCAAGCCAAATTACTGCAGCTGGCCCACATTAGTCAGTCAGTATTTGCTATCAAGCCAAATTACTGCAGCTGGCCCACAGTGGTTGGTATTTGCTCTCAAGCCAAATTACTGCAGCTGGCCCACAGTAGTCAGTATTTGCTATCAAGCCAAATTACTGCAGCTGGCCCACAGTAGTCAGTATTTGCTATCAAGCCAAATTACTGCAGCTGGCCCACAGTAGTCAGTATTTGCTATCAAGCCAAATTACTGAAGCTGGCCCACAGTAGTCAGTATTTGCTATCAAGCTAAATTACTGCAGCTGGCCCACAGTAGTCAGTATTTGCTATCAAGCCAAATTACTGCAGCTGGCCCACAGTGGTTGGTATTTGCTCTCAAGCCAAATTACTGCAGCTGACCCACAGTAGTCAGTATTTGCTCTCAAGCCAAATTATTTGCTCTCAAGCCAAATTACTGCAGCTGGCCCACAGTCGTCAGTATTTGCTATCAAGCCAAATTACTGCAGCTGGCCCACAGGAGTCAGTATTTGCTATCAAGCCAAATTACTGCAGCTGGCCCACAGTAGTCAGTATTTGCTATCAAGCCAAATTACTGCAGCTGGCCCACAGGAGTCAGTATTTGCTATCAAGCTAAATTACTGCAGCTGGCCCACAGTAGTCAGTATTTGCTCTCAAGCCAAATTACTGCAGCTGGCCCACAGTCGTCAGTATTTGCTATCAAGCCAAATTACTGCAGCTGTCCCACAGGAGTCAGTATTTGCTATCAAGCCAAATTACTGCAGCTGACCCACAGTAGTCAGTATTTGCTATCAAGCCAAATTACTGCAGTTGGCCCACAGTGGTTGGTATTTGCTCTCAAGCCAAATTACTGCAGCTGGCCCACAGTCGTCAGTATTTGCTATCAAGCCAAATTACTGCAGCTGGCCCACAGGAGTCAGTATTTGCTATCAAGCCAAATTACTGCAGCTGGCCCACAGTAGTCAGTATTTGCTATCAAGCCAAATTACTGCAGCTGGCCCACAGGAGTCAGTATTTGCTATCAAGCCAAATTACTGCAGCTGGCCCACAGTCGTCAGTATTTGCTATCAAGCCAAATTACTGCAGCTGGCCCACAGCTTGTTCTTGTCAATAATTTTAGTGCCAAAAACACCCTTACAATAATGTTCTATAGAATTTCAGTAGAGATGCATATAATTCTATTTAATTCTGTAGAATTCAATTTATAAAGGCATTTCAAAATTATATAAGTAATATTCACCAACAGCATAGATATAGTATTCATGCAATTTTTTTTATCCAAACTGAATTTTATTTTCTCCAGGCTCATGTACAGAGATATGAAACACAAAACAAATCATGATGGACATGTATCTCAACATGTATAATGTTTGATTAAAGTTGATACCACATTTTCAAAAAAACAAGATGGATGTCAGTCAGCATCTTTGATCTGATTATGGAACAAACAGACATAAACACATATTCCTATATGTATGATGCATGTGCCAAATATAAATGAAAATGGTCCCAAGCCTTTGAGGTATAGTAGTATGTTCAAAAAGCAAGATGGCTCTTTGATCTGAATGTGAAGGAAATTGTCATGGATATATAATCTAAAATTTACAATGTATGTACCAAAAACTGACAAAGTATGCATAAGATACCACATTTTCAAAAAACAAAATGGCTTCCAGTCAGCCATCTTGGACTAAATCAGTAAACCACTGCATGTATATGTCCCAGATAAAGTACTAGGCACATGCAATAAATCAGATTTTGTCCACATGGTTCTGAAATATGACTTCAAACGGACGGCCAGACGGATGAACGGAGACTGAATTATAAGTCCCTGTTTCAAACTTCATTTGAAAGCGATCTGAATTAATAACCCCTTATGTTTGGACCTCTATCTTCCCAATAACAATATTACAATAGAATAAGGATAAATACTGTGCTTGGACTAGCATGGCAATATATAAACCATTATCCAGTACAGGAATTATCACTAAATTCTTCAGATATAATCATTCTTTAGGGAATCATTTTATGACCTACACTCACGGTACATAGAAGATGAAACTGTATATGATTTCCCTTGGTGTATATGTCTGTGCGCATGCCATCAGTTAAAAGCAGAATCTATCTTACCAGTCAGTGCATCTTGACTTTTATTAACAACAGTCTCTGGCAAATCATCAAATTGTTTACGAGCCTGCAAACACAAGTGAACATGTTATTAAACTGCCAACCACACTGACTTTCTTTTAGCTGCAATTTATTTTCACTGAAAAATACAATTCAAGTGGACATGTAATTCACATTCACTGATTACGTGCAAACCACAATGGAATAAGTATTTTTACGGAAAAAAGTTGGGCATGAAAACCCCAATGTCCCCATCGACTTCTCTTGTAACATTACAATGGTACTTAAAGTATTGCTGACAGCATTTGCTATGTCTTTGCACAACCATTGGAGAGTAATAACATCAATTTGTTCATTGAAAGCACCATTATTCTATGATTTACAGAGAAATTTGCTTCATTTTTAAACGTGATGCACATATACAGACATGATAACAAAACATTACTTTCATCTCTGCTGCGCACATGATTATTTTAAGGAAGTTGTACGTGTTAAAAATGATTTGAATAGAAAGCAGATGATTAGGCTGCAACACAATTTTCTACTGGATAGTCTGCCCAAATATGAACATTTCATATAAATCACAGGTGTCAAATTCAGCAAAACTTTGACCTGAGTTACCATCTTATAAGTGACCTTGAACAACATAAGTAACAATTAAGTACACTTTTGTTTTCATGTAACCTACATATATACTTGCATTGACAGACTTATTATTTATCACTATTTCAATTATTAAAACAAATCTAGATGTTTTATGGGTTTGAATGACATATTGTTTAACTAAAAAAAGAATAAAAAAGTCCTCACATCGCCGAGGTTAAAAACTACATTATATTCACACTATCAAATTTTTTTTTTTAATATTATTTTAATACAATGATATTATGATGTTGTCACTTGTTCATAGAGCTAATTAATACGAGTGACGTCATGGGTTAGTATTGTAAATGACTATACTTGAGTGGATGATGCAGGAATATATTGTAATTTTTCAAAGCTATGTTTACAAGTTATATGATATTTATGCTACTCTGATATGAGGTCTAAGTGTGCCAGTGAACATGCATTTGTAGTTGCAGCTAGTTTTTAATGATCATCATAATTAGTACCCTTCCCAGGAATCTAAGCACAACAAGCGGCACAGCTAAAGTTACTGAATAATTGCATCATTTGAGTACCTAATCGTTACTTTACTTTTACATTTTCATTTATTTAGAGAAGCTAGGGGTCACTGTTACATTTTTTATGTATTTAGATGAGCTAATGGCCCCTGTTTCATTTTTATTTATTTATAGAAGTTAGGAGTTCCTGTTACATTTTTATTTATTTAGAGAAGTTAGGGGTTCCTGTTACATTTTCATTTATTTAGAGAAGTTAGGGGTTCCTGTTACATTTTCATTTATTTAGAGGAGTTAAGGTCCCTGTTACATTTTCATTTATTTAGAAAAGTTAGGGGTTTCTGTTACATTTTCATTTATTTAGAGAAGTTAGGGGTTCCTGTTACATTTTCATTTATTTAGAGAAGTTAGGGGTTCCTGTTACATTTTCATTTATTTAGAGAAGTTAGGGGTTTCTGTTACATTTTCATTTATTTAGAGAAGTTAGGGGTTTCTGTTACATTTTCATTTATTTAGAGAAGTTAGGGGTTCCTGTTACATTTTAATAGATTTAGAGAAGTTAGGGGTTTCTGTTACATTTTTATTTATTTAGAGAAGTTAGAGATTCCTGTTACATTTTCATTTATTTAGAGAAGTTAGGGGTTCCTGTTACATTTTCATTTATTTAGAGAAGTTAGGGGTTTCTGTTACATTTTCATTTATTTGGAGAAGTTAGGGGTTCCTGTTACATTTTCATTTATTTAGAGAAGTTAGGGGTTCCTGTTACATTTTCATTTATTTAGAGAAGTTAGGAGTTTCTGTTACATTTACATTTATTTAGAGAAGTTAGGGGTTTCTGTTACATTTTCATTTATTTAGAGAAGTTAGGGGTTCCTGTTACATTTTCATTTATTTAGAGAAGTTAGGGGTTCCTGTTACATTTTCATTTATTTAGAGAAGTTAGGGGTTTCTGTTACATTTTCATTTATTTAGAGAAGTTAGGGGTTTCTGTTACATTTTCATTTATTTAGAGAAGTTAGGGGTTCCTGTTACATTTTCATAGATTTAGAGGAGCAATATCAGCCCAAGGAAGAGTTTAACAATATCTTTTTACACATCATACAATGAGAAACATCATCCATTGAGAACTAACTGTTTAAGAAATGTATAATTTATATACTTTATCATGTGGATTTAAGAACAGCACTGATAGTAATTTATTACTTTCAAACACTTCCTGACAATACAGCTGACTTAGAATTAATGAATGGATAGTCTAAATTGTGATCAACAAAACTGTTATTTACAGATCTTTATAAATGGCCCTGACATGAGATAATTCAATTGTTTTTTTTAAATTGATGTCTATTAGGTAAGACAATCTCCTTCTGTGTACTCAAGATAAAGTTGACAACATGTTTCAGGACAGATACAAGATATAAACTACAGGGGGCTATGCTACCTAACTGACCATCTACAAATCAGAAGGCGTCAGGGGATTTTAGGATGGTTTTCATTTTTTACTTTCAACTTTTTGTCGGCTCCCCCAGTAATTTTAATCCATAAAGTAAACTTGCTGTGAGGTTAGCACATTATTTAAGTATGATTTGAATGCTCAACATTTCATATTTAAAATTTGTTGTTATTTTGGAACTAAGCTGATGGATGTTCAAATGTTTTGTTTTGAAGGCCAAGATTAATTTATTTGGCCTTTGCCTTACCATTATACCTTGGCAGATTTTACTGTCAACGAAATCAAACACAACGGTACATGCTCAGGTGCGTTTCCATGGCAAATGGAACATGGCAAGATCTATTGGTTTAAATTTGAAACTGACATGAGTAGCTGTTACAAGAACGCTGATTGATAGTTCCAGCTCCTTTGCACGCCCAATCAAATCATTCAGTTGAGGTCAAGCACAGGTTTGTATGGACCGCCATGGATGGTCGGCTTCAAAATAGAGAATTGAAGATATCATCACAAACTGAACCAAACTGATAGAGGTCCACCCATGGAACTTACATATCAAGTATCAAAACAATTGAGCTGGTAGTTTTACAGAATAGCATTTTCTAGCAAAAATTTAAAAAAATAAAGAATTGAAGATTTCATCACAAAATGAATAAAAATCTGACAGAGATCCACCCAAGGTGAAAGTGAAAAATAGAAATAGAATTGTGGATGGGCAATGGACAGATGATCGCCTATATGTTAGATTACAGGAGAGCTAAAAACAGATTAAAATGATGTAAAAGCTGTGAGACATTATGCCTATGTTTTCATTTAACATCAAAAATATTGAGATGTCTTATTGTACAATAAATATGCAAAAACTATTTATGTTCAAGTAATTCATCCAGGTAAATTAAACATATTATTTGAAATATCATGAAATAACTATATACCATTAAAATATATTATGAACAGTTTAAAAATAACTAAAAAATGTATGATTATATCTTACTTTACTCAGCACTTTAGCATGATTTGAATTCTGCCACCTTCTTCTGGTTAATAGACATGAGTAATAAAATACACTTAAATTAACAATTTATTTTAATTCGTTATAATCTTTTACACTCATTGTCGATGGGAATGAGCCTATACTACTTTTTTTGTTTTACTTCACTCATTTTCTTGATGCATCACTCTTAAAAATGTAATAAAACAGCATTAATGTGGCTTGACCGGACCCACTCATGTGCAAGTCCGAACCCTGTATGTTGATGAAATAGAATGTGAACTAAGAATGAACTCTACAGCAACTGATCATACTCATACATCATTGAATGACAAACACAGCATTCTTCAATTGTGACATACCTGTAGAGCAAGTGATGTGACGTTTGTTACTAAGGCATCATTCACTTTGTCCAATTCTGTATCAATATCTATCTATTTGAACAAAGATAAAATAAAAAATGTCACAATTTGTAATCATCATTAGAATTCTAATCACACTTTTATCTGAATAAATAATTGTAATGGTAGACAAAAGACACAAAATTATTGCAGTTTTCAGGATAGCTCGGCCATGTATACTATAAAAATAGTTTGCAATGCAGAAAAAATAATAACATACCCGGTACATAAGTTATTCCTTTTTTCCCGCCAAAATTGACTCCCTAGATCTATAGGCATTATCATGTTACATATGTGTGGTAATGTAAACAATGTAGAGTAGAAAATAAAATACAATAATACAGTACCAAATAACACAAGTAAAGTAATCTAACAGGTGGTAATAACATTTTACTGCATTTTATTTATGTCATTGCCTTGTATTGTATCATAAAGAAATTATGTAAAGTGTTTCTAGTTTTATTGTTGCCAATTGTATTACTATTATAATTCAAGAGTCACCTCATACAATTTAAAACTAAAACTAGTACAACGTCAAAGGAGTGAATAAATAAGTGGAGATACTAGATTAGATAACATTCTCCAACCCAAAATACAATTTTTTGTAGGATGATATCAAGGATAAGAATATCTAATAAATCTTCTACAATTCTCATTTTATAGTGACAATTTTAAAGTGCATCTGTGATGTTGAAATGATGTGAAGATGGAGATAGGTGTAAGCAATATTATTCAAAGTGACAATTGCGTTAGGTAGTGTTTGGCATTTACAATTAGGTAAATCTCTCTATTTTTTATTAAAACATGACCACAGATCAAAACAATAATGATGCCGCCTGTGAATGGATCCATTATATCTCATTTATGCCATAGTAACACTTTGCCGCTAGTGAAATTATAGACTGGGTGTATTGCATGAGTTTCAGTTATTGCAACCAATACAAATCACTACTGTACAATCTGTATTAGAAGGCGCATCCCTAATTGAAGCCGCACGCATTCTTTTGAAACAATTGAGACCCATATGTGTAGATGCTCTAATAGAAGCAGTATCCCCTCTGTTGCATTGCACCATTTCAATAAAAGCTGCGGCTTCTAATACAGATTTTACAGTAGTAATTTATGTCCACATACATAATATTTTTGTTATTCTTCATGCTTTGAAAAACAGGCTCAACAATCTAGTTGACAATTAGTTTTACACAACATCTATCTTTTCAGACTTTATTAACACAGATAAGTAATAACAAGTAATGACTTAGAAACAAGGTGATCATAAAAATTGCAGAAATATGAACTAAAGATAAACTTAAAGTAACTAAGCAGTCACATGAGAATACAGTGAGTGCTAGGAAATATGTCAAGGATGGCCAGGGTACAACTGATGCAGGTTTCTGATCATCTATATACGAGTGTCTACTCTATTTGAAATTGATGTAATACAGGAGCAGGTGAGTATGTGGTAATTTCAATGTTTACAAGTAGCTAACACACTGTGTGTAGAAAGTAACCAAAGAAGGGTTTCAGTCATATGTCACCTCCTAAAAGATAATCATTTAAATTACATCCCAGTTGTGAAATAATCCCCGTGGGGCCTAGAGAAGAAAAAGTTTCTGGACAATGTTCAACTCGAAGCAAGCTAATTTGTTTTTTTTTATTCAATATGTGCACTAGAGAATCATATAGACATTTTTTAATGAAATCCTTTAGTTTGACAGTTTTGTAGATGATGTTATCTGTTAAGAATTGAAGAAAAATATAAATTTATAAATCATATCAAAATGAACTCAATGCATTCACATCAATTTGATGTGCTCGCCTTCTGTGCAGATGCAAACACAGAAAACATTGATTATACATACATGTAAGATGTTAAACTAGAATCTGTACATTTGATTTATGATTTTTCAAATCCTATAATATTCATAACAAACTGTACTCTTTGACAACTCTGAATAATGTATAGAGAAAGGAAAGGCTGATACTTAATATGATATATTGCCTGTATTGGTTTCCTTGGAAACTACATCAATGAATTAAGGTTGCCAACTTACTGTGGAGAAATCTGCTGCTGGTGAGAGTTCATCGATGTCTATGTTGTCTCGGAGATTGGTACATGCTGTATCACTATCACATGCCGCAGATGTTAATGTATCATTTAGATCAGTTTTCACATTCAGTAACTCTGTTTCTAATAACGATGTTCTTGTTAGAAGTTCATCTGCTGCATATTGCACAGCTTGCAATGCTGACTGCATTCTGTACATTGCTGTAAACATTCATTTATAACTGTGTTATTTTCATCAAAAAATAAATTTGTATGATAGAGTTTGATTTTTTTCAGACATGCTGGTGACAAAAATTAATGAATATCAAATTAGGTCAATTTTGTTCGATAAAATACCAAAATAATTGAAGCAATATTCTCTTGTTCTATCATCGATTGCAGCCATAACTATTTCTAGCTTGAGGCTATTGAGATTTGGCAGATTGTATGGCGATATTAAAGTGAGCAAAGAAATTACTCATTAATGTATGTACACATTATTAATTATCAAATGACAGTACATGTACCAAACACTTTTTTGGGGTTCTTCAAGTATTACAATGATTTTGAACTAAAGAAACATGGTGGTGTGTTTTGAGAGTAAGAATGTCTTAATTTATCTGCATAATTTTTACATGTGCTATATATGAAATTTTCAGTCAGTACTATAATCTTATCAAAGAGCCATCTGAAACTGACAGAAATACATCCAGCAATATTTCATAAACCATGCAATGTACTGTTCATAAGTTACAAGATTGATTACAACACCGCTACAGTAACATGTTTTGACATTTCGACTTGTCATTTTATACAGGGCACTTCATAGATAATAGATGAGGCTTTAGATTCACTATTAATCATTTTATACTATATAGAAATCCCCTAATTACATACACAATAATTTACTGGTAATATTTTGTGAATGTCATCATCAACATGTATGCCAATAATTGTGTTATGAAATCAATCAATCAATCAATCAATACTATAACTTATTAAGTTGGCAACTGCAGGGTTAAAACATGTTGAAAATAGATCTGTGATTCTATAAAAGTAACTGACCATGCAAGCTACCATAAGAACTTATATACATCATCTGAAGGACAGTGTTTGTCTAATGGATTACCTTTTTTCGCGAGAATTGTGCTTTTTGTGTGTGATTATTCTGACTTTTGAAAACATTTTTATTAGCATTTTCAGTAACACAAATGACCTGTGAATTACCCAGGTATTTGTAAGCAGCATGTCAGTAGCAGCTAAAAAACAAATAAAAAAAACCAAGACACAATCGTCTAACCCAAAATGTCCTCTATTAGTTGTCCCCCTCTCTATTAGTTGTCCCCCTCTCTATTAGTTTTCCCCTCTCTATTAGTTGTCCCTCCTCTACTAGTTGGACCCCTCTCTACTAGTTGTCCCCTCTCTATTAGTTGTCCCCTCTCTATAAGTTGTCCCTCTCTACTAGTTTTCCCCTCTCTATTAGTTGTCCCCTCTCTACTAGTTGTCCCCTCCCTATCAGTTGGAACCCTCTCTATTAGATGTCTCCATCCCTACAAGCTGTCCCCCAGTCTGCAAGTTGCCCCTCTCTAAAAGTTCTCCACTCTGTACGTGTTGTCCCCTCTCTACAAGTTGCCCCCCTCTACTAGTTTTCCCCTCTCTATCAGTTGGACCCCTCTCTACTAGTTGTCCCCTTCTCTACAAGTTGTCCCCTCTATTAATTGCCCCTCTCTACAAGTTGCCCCTCTACAAGCTGTCCCCCTCTCTACTAGTTGTTCCCTCTCTATTAGTTCTCCCCACTCTATTAGTTGGACCCTTCTCTATTGGATGTCCCCATCTCTACAAGCTGTCCCCCATTCTACAAGTTGCTTCTCTCTACTAGTTGCCCCTCACTACAAGTTGTCCCTCTCTCTACAAGTTGTCCCCCTTTCTACTAGTTGTCTTCCTCTCTATTAGTTGGACCCCTCTCTATTGGATGTCCCCATCTCTACAAGCTGTCCCCCACTCTACAAGTTGCCCCTCTCTACTAGTTGCTCCTCACTACAAGTTGTCCCCCTGTCTTCAAGTTGTCCCCCTCTCTACTAGTTGTCCCCCTCTCTATTAGTTAGACCCTTCTCTATTGGATGTCCCCATCTCTACAAGCTGTCCCCCACTCTACAAGTTGCCCCTCTCTACTAGTTGCTCCTCACTACAAGTTGTCCCCCTGTCTTCAAGTTGTCCCCCTCTCTACTAGTTGTCCCCCTCTCTATTAGTTAGACCCTTCTCTACTATTTGTCCCCTCTCTATTAGTTGCCTCCCTCTCTACTAGTTGGACTCTTTCTCTACCAGTTAGCCTCTCTCTATTTGTTGTATCACTGATATCTTTAACTCTACCATCACAGGCCCACAATATGTTGTAGTGATTCAATCACTCAAAAAAGAATAAAGATTTTTTTCTGAACAATTCTATCACATCCAAAACTAATATATAAAATTTCTCATGGGTCAATTAATGGAAGGGTTATGATTCTCTGACAAAATGAGCTTAGCCAGTAATAAATATTACAATCAACCTCAACACAACAACAAATTTTGAAATATTAACATGAAAAATTGGGAAAATAACAGTAAATTTGGCTTCCAAAACCGATTACAATGAAGGGAATACTAAAATCTTAAAGTTTACAAATGTTAACAGATAATTTATTGACACAGTATTTCAGGATTCAAAGTGGAAAAATGTCACTCATAAAATTGGAAATTCTACCAAACCAATTAGAATTTATTACACACACGGGGAAAGTTAATATTTTTAACTACATACTACTACTGCATATAGGACAGTATTTTTTTCTGTACACTTGACATTTCAAAAAGTGGGTCATAAAGGATGTTCAGTGAATCTCATCAGCCCTTTTTGCCAAATGATATGACCCAGTAAGTCACTATAATGGCCTCATCAGATCAGTTTACTTAGCAGGAGGGGTGTTATGCTAGGGTTTGAAAGATGAGGGTGAATTCTTGACTTTTGTAGTAATCTTTTACTAAAGTTTTTATTTTACTGGTGGGCACATGAGCATGGAACTGCAGTTTTTCTAAAGAGCTACCAAAATTGCAAAACAGCTAACTTACACACAAGCAATGAAAATACAGAGGCATGACCAACTGAAAAGTTAAACAACGTGAGGTGTGCTATTTATATGTACCTCAAATTGGCAATATGAAAATATCGCTTTAATGTTTATATTAATCAAATAGAAGTAAGAAAAGTTGTTGACAGTTATTAATTACTTTGGCAATAAGTCAAAACAAAAGTATCAGATTCTCATATTCACACACAGTTGTATCTTTCAAACCTATGTTATAAATAATATGCCCCAGTCTTGGTTCTCTGTTTCATGCCATTTTTTTCAGACAAGTTACAGGAATAAACATTTGGGTCCGGCATTATTAGCAAAATTATCAGCCATTATTCAGTTTATGGTAAAAAAAAAAAAAAAAAAAGAGACATACTACGATTGATATAGCCATGGTTTCATTGTGTTTTGGTCCGGATAGGGCTTTGTCTGTTAAAATACTTTCAGACAACGATTACATGCTATTTTTGATAAAAAAATATTCTGACTTTGTCCACTCAAGAATGATGAAATGACACTGTCTCTTGTTTTCTGGGACATAAACACCCATTTTCACTGATTTGTTTTCAGCTGGAAGCCTGCTCATGACTACTGATTAGTTTATCTTTGAAATTTCAGGGGGTTTCTTCAACCTGCCAAGTGATTGTGGACTAGTTCCATTTCTACAGTGAGCACAGGTTAATGAAACTCTTGATTTGTATTTTAATTACAACTTGGCATACAAATCTTTTTAATTTTAAATAAATAGCTTATCATGTAACTTACTTGATTGCATACTACCGGTAGTACTTAGTACATTAATTCATCACGTTATGATTTTACTATGTTTATTCATTTGTGTTCTCCTCCCCCTCTCACATAACGGTCCAAATCAGTACATACCCAAACCATTCATTCCAAGCTTACTTGCCAAGATTTTTGCAAATCAGTTATCTAGTTTGCTAATTAGGTAGCAAATTTGATAGCCATCTTGCAAAACTGTAGTTCCATGAACACATGCCCACCAGTAAATGACCTACAATTTAATCAATTTGGCCTAACATTGGAGATTAGACATCATCCATATTAAGCATGAGTAGCAAGTATACCGTACAAGCAATGACTATTACATTATACACAGATAGGAGAGAAAAATATCTCTCAAAAGAAAAAAACAACTTGGTAAAACAACTGAAATGAACTGAAAGCTAATTTTGGTGAAATAGAAATCAACTAAATTTTAGTATATCAAACAGAATGCTTACTTTTTCCCATTGATGTAACAGCTTCTATAGCAGGATAGACTACATCACTCAGATTTGTATGGATTGGTTCTCCTACCAATATCCGCACATCTGAAATACAAAATTGTTATATATGTACTGGTATGTAAATTACATGATGCCAGTAGCATTCTGCAAGGTGAGGAATTTAATCTGTTATACCATGAATTTCATGTACCCATTGAGGGTCTTTTGAAAGTGAAAATAGTATAGTATAGTGATTTTTGATTTACGGATAAATAAAACGAAATTACATTAACGAACGTGACTGATAACTTTTACTATAAAAACCTTAGCATCCCGTTGGCAGGCCAGTCACACTGGTTCTCACTACAAGAGGTTACGATCCCCCCTGCCAAATGCTAAGGAAAACTGAAACGTATATATACATATTAACATAAAATATTGTCCACCTATGCGGATCTGTTGGTGCAAGGTTTTTATGACCGTATGCCCTTACTGACGTCAACCAAACATTTTATGTGGGAAGTTGGCACCCAAGGCTGACAGGTACTACACCTTGCCCAAGGGTGACCTGAAGGTAGTTGTGGCAAAGGGTAACCCCATTCTCCCAAGTCCATAGACTCCACAACCGGATGTAGTTTAAAATCTTGCCCAGGATAAATATGTACATAATTAAATGACCATACACGTTTCCTTTATCAGGTAATACCTCACATTTGAGGTTGAGTTGGTGCAAAGTTTTTATGACCGTATGCCCTTACTGACGTCAACCAAACTTATTATGTGGGAAGTATAGTATAGTATATTTTATTTGACTCAGATTAATGAATTGGAAATACATTAACCATGGTCAATAATAAAGTCCACAGTACAGGCTATTTTGTGAGGGTCACTTGAAAGTGAAACTAACTAAAGTATTCAACAGCACTGGCTATACAGTGAGAGTCATTTTTTAAAGTGAAGATAAAGTATTCTACAGTACCGGTACATGCTATATGGTGAGGGTCATATGAAAGTGAAAATAATACAATTTTAAGGTTTAAATTCTTAATTATTAAGAAACAAAATAATCAAATTTTGGGTTTATCAAGGTTTTTATTTGAGATCAATATTGCACTTGCTTATAGATGTGGGTGTAGCATGTTCAAAATTTAACACTGGAGGCGTACCAAAACAAGACGTGATCATTATTGAGGAACAAGGTTACAATGCTAGTTTGGAGTTCTATATGGAAAGCGCTAAAATACATCTACAGCATTGTATTCACTGAATATAAAAGAGACTCGGATCAAATTATTTAGATGTTAAATCTATGTATTTTTGATTTCCTCAGATTACTCGACAAAAAATGTTTCCCTCAAATGTCACATGTTGTAATTGACAATATTCCATTTGTAGACATACAACATGTACTAGCTTCGCCTTGTCAACTTTTGATGACATAGTTCACAGAGTCAGAAGAATCAGAGTGTACATATTATATACATGTATATAAATACAGAGTAAAATATACTCTGGATAGCCAAAATATATGTTGCTGCACAAGATAATCATCTTAACACAAATTATCTGAGATTATTTTTCTCTTTGTTTTCAATTATATCAAATGTCTCTTTCTCTGTTGTTTATGTAATTGACCTCAGATGTTATATTTCGTGTCAAATAAAATATTATGTTATATTCTACCAATTTGTGTTTTATAATAATTATAAATCAAATCTTTTGGATTTGAACTGAATTTGGATTTTCTCTACAATACATTCAGTTTTCACTGTTGATTTTTTACACACCATAATTTGTAATTTTATCTGAGTGCTGACATAGCTCCCATGGAGATGTTGAATTGTGTTGATTTAGTACTGTATTATTATCACAGCAATGTAGCATACAGAGTTCAGACAACTTAAAACTGATGACACCAGATGTCAAGCTTTTCCTTAAGTCAAGGTTCAAACTGACAAATTATCTATCAATCTATGGTATCAACACATTATTTTAAATATACGTATAACCACTGAAACAAATGGTTTTGTTATTTTTCTTAAAAATACATCAAGTTATAAAACATAATATTTAAAATCATGAAAAAACTGCTAGGACGATAAATATAATATTATAGATTACTGTATAAAACAGATGTGTATGCAGTGTTCTCTCAAAATCTACATAAACTGTTGGCATATGACATGGGTGTACATGTGTGCATGGTAATCGCAGTGACAAATAATCAATACAATACACTGGTTCAGATTTGCCTTTTCAATTGCATTTCACAATTGACACTGTCAGTTGAAATGTATGCTCCTACTG
The DNA here is from genome assembly GCF_978046115.1 of Saccoglossus kowalevskii. NCBI lineage: Eukaryota > Metazoa > Hemichordata > Enteropneusta > Harrimaniidae > Saccoglossus > Saccoglossus kowalevskii. The sequence goes on along the minus strand of NC_140650.1, from coordinate 7,529,338 downwards.
TGATAACAGTTGCTTCATGCATATACAGTTCAATAATAAGATAGAGTGGTGTGTGCCTGGTAAGTGGGATGAACTTTACTAGTTCTATTAGTAGTGCATGGCTTACGTAAATGACAGAGGTGTGTCTATGGTCAAAATACAATGAGGGACACTAAAACATTTACACTGTTGGCAAGTGGAAATCACTCATGAGCATATGATAATACTGTAGAATACTTTATTTTCGCTTGGAATTTATTTTCACTATTTTCGCTGAAGGGATGATTCCGTGAAAATAAAATCCAGCGAATATACTTTTTTTCCTATATTTCACATTGAACTCATAATAAATAAATCAGTGAAAATAAATTCCAAGCAAAACACCCAAAAAGCCTTTTCAGCTAAAATTAATTCCAGCGAAGTATTTCACAGTATATAAGAAAAGGATGGGTGTGTATACAATACAAACAACTGTTGGTTTACACATGCTTCTATTGGAGATCCACTTCAAATTGACCAAATACAATAACAGAAATAAGATTGCATGTCTACAACTGTAGAAGACTAAATATTTAAGAAAAAAGCACTGTTTACTAAAATTAGTGATCTGTTGTACATGAAACAAAACTATGATCCTGATTTAAAATAATACAATAAATTTTTGCATGCATAACCTATATCATTTAATTATTAGCTGGGTTTTACTTTCGCTTTATTTCGTTGATAGCTATATCTTCAAATTCAAGCAAATATTCATATTTAACATAGATTGTATAATTTTCTGTGACTTGCAAAATTCATAACAAATTTGTCTAGTGTGATTAATATGGTTTAATTTCATTATCTAATTAAACATGCATATACATGCATGCATCTTGAACATCCACTACGCATAAATTAATTTGCATGTAGATACAGAGATTGCATGTAGAAGATACAGCAGCTAGAAACAAGCACATGAAAAAAGGTTCTAGAATCATTTCACAAGTCTCTGTTTTAGGCTTCATCTAAACTAAACTTTCTAATTTCAATTGACTGTTATGTTTCTTAAAAACATTTGTTTTATGGGGAACCAGCAAAACATAGATGGGTTAGCTTAATTGCCTGGTCATCTGCTCAGTTTATCTCCATATTAAAGTTACAGCATGCTGTCATGTTTGCCATGGTATCTGCATACTACCTTATTAGGAAATGCACATTCCAAATAAGGCAAAAAGTTTCAGTATAATTAGCTGGGGTTATGTTATTTTTATGAAATACCACCACAGAGAATGCACTCAGACAGTACACAACCCCAATCAGCAACCTATATGCGTTGTCAATACGCTATACTGTCTTCACAAGTGTGCATGGTATGTAATAATTTAGTATCACATATATATGCAAACACCATTATCTGGAATATGAGAATTGTTTCACTACTACACACACAGATAGTGTATCCAGCAAAGCATGTACAACTATTATGTATTATTTATTTTAAATTATGTAGTATTGAAATAGGATGGTGAAACAGAATACTTACTGTCTGCATTAAGTTCCTCCATTATCAATCCATTTACATAGCTGTACTGATTATTCACTAGAAATCGAAATTCCTACCAACAAAGAAAACAAACATCATGAAATGCTATATTTAAATTGGTACATTGAGTATCATGTATAATATGCCCCTTTGACATTTCATAACTTCAGTACATTATATTTTCAGAGATGTTATAAATTAGTCCAGCCATGCAGTTTACAACCTATGTACCATTCCTTTAATAGTTTTAGTTTTATTGAAACACTTAAAATTCCTCAGAAAGAATTATGATTACATGTAACTACTAGAACACATATTTAAAACATACAAATTTTACAAAAATTAAAGTTCTCAGATATCAATTAGCTTATAGCCATTACATATTTCTTCCTTTAATACTGTAAAATACTTTAATTTAGCTGGAATTAATTTTCGCTGTAAACACTTTTTGGATGTTATGTATTGAATTTATTTCCACTGATTTTTGACAAGTTAAATGTAAAATATAAAGGAAAAAAATAATTTATGGATTTTATCCCTCCAGTGAAAATAAAAAATATTTTACATTAGTTTAATTTCAGAGATGAACATATAGTTTTCATCGATGATAAATAAATACCAGGTATACTGTGAACGGTTTAATTTTTTTATTTTTAGGATTGTATGGCATTCATAAGAACAAATTTTGTGTATTAAGTCCGTCTCACTATGTGTCGCAGGATCCCAGAAATATTTTTATTGCTAAAAGATTTACTCACACAAATTTATCTCTGGCAAAATTAAAGCAGTTTAGTTTACAGTAGAAGACACTAAATGAAGTATGAAAAATTGGAAACAAGTTGAATAAGACCCAGAATTGAAAAGTTGCATCTTATGCATCATTTAAAAATGAAACAGTCATATAAACAAACAAACAGAGGGGGTAACTGCAAAGACTCTCATTCACACATGCTTCACACACAGATGTCAAAAATGTTTGTGTACATTGGTTTGGAAAAACTAGGTGACCATAATCTTTTTTTATCTTTTTTCTGGGCCTAAACATAATACTATGTAAGTAGTAAAAAAGTAATTACTTTTGACATCAGGCAATATATCATTAGTATAATTAGATATTTAATGTCATTGATCTATTAATACATAGCAATTAAGTAGTGTATGGAACAATTTGATGGGTTGATAGTGTTTCAGTTTTAAAGAATAAATATGTCAATTGAGTGGTACAAGGTTAATTCTCAAATTATGTTAAGTTATAAGACAACACCAACTGGAACATAATTTAGCACTGACTGCTAGAGCCCAGGTAACATAAGAAGTAATATGATATTGTTTTCATACAGCCGGATAACTGTGGATTGTAGTAAAAATAGTTCATTTTGGCCAGCTCATGTGTGTTTGAATTAGTATTCAGTCCTTCCAAACAATCAGTCGAAATCCTAGTGACTTATCACCAACAAGAAGAATCCCTACCAAGGTATTTGCGCGAAATAGAATACTGTAGTGTCAACAAAATTAGCATACAAGAAACTCATATTCAAAACTCCACCATTCTTTTTTGTACTGTGGAAATATATGCATTTAATAAATAAATAATCCTATGATATTTTCTCTTAGATTGACATCAGTAGACACTTTTGACTATAGGCATTAACACTACCGATATGAGCTGACACATGTGAGTATCACCAGAGTATTAAATCAATCCTAACCTGCAGCTTGGACTGATACAATACAATGATTGCAATAAGGCATGTCAACAAAATATTTACATAATTAATACAACAAACCATAGGAAATAAACATGTGATATCCAATCTAAGAAAAAATTGTTAGAATTCTTGCAATACTTACATTCAATGAGTTGTTCATATATTTTTCAATATCTTTCATATTTGATTGTATTGTGTCTTGCATATGTGTTACTGATTCATTTAATCTCTCATTGCTAACATAGGTACATACTACACCAACCCTGTAATGATTAAACATTGGAACATAGGTACATACTACACCAACCCTGTAATGATTAAACATAGGAACATAGGTACATACTACACCAACCCTGTAATGATTAAACATTGGAACATAGGTACATACTACACCAACCCTGTAATGATTAAACATAGGAACATGGATACATACTACACCAACCCTGTAATGATTAAACATAGGAACATAGGTACATACCACACCAACCCTGTAATGATTAAACATTGGAACATAGGTACATACTACACCAACCCTGTAATGATTAAACATTGGAACATAGGTACATACTACACCAACCCTGTAATGATTAAACATTGGAACATAGGTACATACTACACCAACCCTGTAATGATTAAACATTGGAACATAGGTACATACTACACCAACCCTGTAATGATTAAACATAGGAACATAGGTACATACTACACCAACCCTGTAATGATTAAACATTGGAACATAGGTACATACTACACCAACCCTGTAATGATTAAACATTGGAACATAGGTACATACTAAACCAACCCTGTAATGATAAAACATAGGAACATAGGTACATACTACACCAACCCTGTAATGATTAAACATAGGAACATAGGTACATACTACACCAACCCTGTAATGATTAAACATTGGAACATAGGTACATACTACACCAACCCAGTAATGATTAAACATAGGAACATAGGCACATACTACACCAACCCTGTAATGATTAAACATTGGAACATAGGTACATACTACACCAACCCTGTAATGATAAAACATTGGAACATAGGTACATACTACACCAACCCTGTAATGATAAAACATAGGAACATAGGTACATACTACACCAACCCTGTAATATTTAAACATAGGAACATAGGTACATACTACACCAACCCTGTAATGATTAAACATTGGAACATAGGTACATACTACACCAACCCTGTAATGATTAAACATAGGAACATAGGTACATACTACACCAACCCTGTAATGATTAAACATTGGAACATAGGTACATACTACACCAACCCTGTAATGATTAAACATAGGAACATAGGTACATACTACACCAACCCTGTAATGATTAAACATAGGAACATAGGTACATACTACACCAACCCTGTAATGATAAAACATAGGAACATAGGTACATACTACACCAACCCTGTAATGATTAAACATTGGAACATAGGTACATACTACACCAACCCTGTAATGATTAAACATAGGTACATACTACATCAACCCTGTAATGATAAAACATAGGAACATAGGTACATACTACACCAACCCTGTAATGATTAAACATTGGAGCATAGGTACATACTACACCAACCCTGTAATGATAAAACATAGGAACATAGGTAAATACTACACCAACCCTGTAATGATTAAACATAGGAACATAGGTACATACTACACCAACTCTGTAATGATTAAACATTGGAACATAGGTACATACTAAACCAACCCTGTAATGATAAAACATAGGAACATAGGTACATACTACACCAACCCTGTAATGATTAAACATTGGAACATAGGTAAATACTACACCAACCCTGTAATGATTAAACATTGGAACATAGGTAAATACTACACCAATCCTGATAATTGGCTATTTTCAATGAATCGGTCAATACAGTGAATTTACTTTAAAAATATGATCAACTTATTTCATTTCTGTCCAATTTCTGATACAGTCCAGAACGAATGTTCAAGTAAAGTAGGTGGGTGTAAAAGGCTTTCAACTGTCAATAAAATTGCAATCTGAATAGTCAGATGATAACTTATTATTACTTACGTCATTGCTGCTACTATAAGAAATAAGGTGATTCCATAAGCTGTTCTTTGGCATTCTGTAAATTTACTACGTGTCTGCATCATCTCACCACCACATCGACCACATAGGCGACAACAACAAAAAAACAAACCAACTATAGGCATAAACACTATGAATAGAAGACCAACACCAGCACATACGATGAAACCAATCTCATAGCTTATTACCTAAAATAAAAGTTATATCAAACATTACTTTTCACATACAGACATAATTAAGACACTGAAATTGAGATTTTGGGAAAGATGGAATTAAAAAGATGGATGAAATGTAATAATTTGATGATTTTTACATCATCCTGCAGACTCAGTCGTGGCAGTTTTATAATTTTTTTTAATTTAAATTGTGGTCTGACCTGAAATATTATATATTCGAAGGAGGAAAGTAGGCGTATGTTTGGGCAAAGGACTCTGCACGTCATGTCATGCATGTGATATAGTTGCGTACAACAGATCAAAAGCTGCCTTTCTTATTGGTTGGCAACTTACAATTCATGCTACTCATTAGCACATTTATCACTTCAAAAAAGTGATAACAACTAAAGAGGACGTGGCAAAACAGAACATTCATTTAAAATTTTGCGTCAACGCGAAAGATTCTACAAACAATAAAATTGCTACAACTGTGCCAGTCTAATCAAGTTTGAACTAAACTACACTCGAGGTTAAACAGAAGAAATTTCAGCCAATAATGATAGAGCAAAAAGTGAAAGACTGGGTGATGACATTATGTAGGAAGAATAGCATTCTTGGACATATATTGAACATTGAGGTGAACATAAACTTGCTACAATGATAAATTAATAGCTAAACCTCCGTTTTTCATTACACCACGTACGATATAAATATTATCATACATTCAGCATCAACAATAAAATTTAAATATCTCAACTTTGTTTACTGATATGCGCATGGTTTAATTTGAACCAAATCGATGAAGATACAATTGTACATGCAAACAAAGGTAATTCAAATGCAATTCACTTTACAAATCAACTCTGAGTGATCCTTATATAATGTGGGTCAATTTTATAGTCTCTTCATACATTGAAATTTAGTCACTATCTATTTTCAAGTTGTATGAGGACAATTTAAATCACTTGCTTTGATAGTAACCTGTTATCATTGTAAATGTGATGACAAATTCAATGCATTACATCAAGAAGCAAATTGACTATTTCAATACTGATTCCTTGGTCCTATGCACACTGACTCACATAGCAATCAATTTGTCCTTGTTTAGCCAATTCAATGATTGGTTTAACTATACATGTAGTTCCTGATCACAGCATGGTATCATATCATAGAGAGTTAAATTTCAACCCATTACAGAGGTATAACTCAATTTTGATTACAAATGCACAGAATAATGATGCTGCACACAATAAGTCAAGTGATTAAATATAATTATTCATTTCAATATTTAATGTATATCTTTAAACCTAAAATATTGCAAAGTTTGTGTGTCCAACTGAAACTACACACTATTAAAGGTATTGCAATAATGAAGGCATGATGTACGCTCAATTAGGTTTGTTTATAATACATCAAATTAATCATTTAGAGTAGTTTTCAGTTGTTTCTGTAAAAAGTGCCTTACATGTACATGTAACATGTTCAGAGAAGCTCTGGAAGGTACTAAACTGATTAACACCATAAATCACCAAAACCTCGCTGAACATATCAACATTACCCAGCAAGATTCAACTTTATTAAACCAATGTGGGTGCTATTTATCTGTGCATTTAACAATTCCAGACACATACATTATCCATTAACTTGTTGAATGGGATTAAAATTGAACATAAAACTAAAGTTATGTCACAGGAAACTTTAGTGCCAAAGTAATGAGAGTTGTAATTACAAAATGACCTTATATCAACTGAATTGACAGCCAATGTTCAGTTCAATTTAAAGGCATTGTAGTGATGTTTTAGTCAATGTTATGAAGAACAAGCCATGCATGGCACAGTCCCTGTTAGTTATCAAATTTAAGAAATATAGTTTTGTTTATAGTAATATAGTTGGAATATAAACATGTCAGAGATTTGGATCCAAGGGCTGATGCTTGATTATGATGATTTTTTAATATTGAAATGATTGACATATAGTAATCTTGTTTCTGATCATCAAACAAGTACTTGTTTATATTTGGAGATATTGCTCTGGAACAGCATTAATTAAAACAAAATGGCCTCTGGTCTGCCATTTTGAATACATCTGTATATCTATAACATATATATAGTGAATATAAAATTTGAACATAATCAGTCAAATCATGTCAGAAATACGGCTCTAGAACTGCATTCATTAAAACAAAATGGCCACCAGTCAGCCATTTTGAATCCGATTTCAAAAATAAAATGACATGCATCAAGGTCCCATAATGTCCAACATATGTACCAAGTTTGAACAAAATACTTCCCTAAATTCTTCATTTTAAAGATTTTTCAGCATAAAAAAGGTTGCCACTCGACCATTTTGAATCAGATAGTCAAACCAATATATCTGTATATCTATGACATGATCTATAATGAATATAATCAGTCAAAGCATGGCAGAGATATGGCTCTAGAACAGCATTCATTAAAACAATATGGCCGCCAGTCAGCCATTTTAAATCTGATCTGAAAAACAGAATGACCTGCATAAGGTCCCATAATGTCCAACATATGTACTAAGTTTGAACAAAATACTTCCCTAAATTCTTCATTTTTCATGAAGATTTTTCAGCACAAAAAAGGTTGCCACTCGACCATTTTGAATCAGATAGTCAAACCAATATATCTGTATATCTATGACATGATCTATAATGAATATAATCAGTCAAAGCATGGCAGAGATATGGCTCTAGAACAGCATTCATTAAAACAATATGGCCGCCAGTCAGCCATTTTAAATCTGATCTGAAAAACAGTTTGAACAAAATCCATCGATAAAATTCTTGATTTTGATGATTTTTCAGCACAAAAATGGCCGCCATTCGGCCTTCTTGAATCAGATCGTGAAAAAAATTGATGTGCATATGTAAAATATTATCAATGATGTATGTGTGAAGTTTGCGTGTAATTGGTCTAGGCATATCTAAGATACAGGTCTGGATGCACGCACGCACACACAGATGCACAGAGGTCAATCCATAAGTCCCCATTTTCGGACTGCGTCTGAATGGGTACTATTAATTTCAATTGAATGCAGTTATATGTAATGAAGAGGAATAAAATGGTCTTGAATGTTATTATAATTTTTTAGATAATCACTTATCCTTCTGTTAGAAGTACGAGGGACTTTTTAAACTTGTCAATGCCTGCGTAAACTTGTTACTTTTCACAAAATAAATCAGCATCATTTTTTCTATATTTTCATTTAAACATTTTTAATGGAGTTATAATATGTAATGTAATGTTAGAATATGTAAAAAAAAAAAAACAGTTCTGAATATTATATTTTTAGGTAATCACTCATCCTCCCAATAATATCTTTAAACTTTTTAATGCCTAAGTAATTAACTTTTGCCACTTTTAAGCATCATTGTTATTGTTTCCATATTTTCATAACAATTTTGATTTGAACCTGTAGCAATGGAAAACTATGTCAAAATTTTGTCCAGAGTTAACAAAGAAATAAGAAAAATCAAAGAAAGCTTAGAAAGAACTCCCGTGTGCTGAGAGTTTTGGAGACACATTAAAAATTAATTCAAAATTACTTATACTTGAGATATTGATGGAATAGCTGAAAACTAATTATGCAAATAAGGTAACTAATATGAACAGATTTAAGTGTAAAACTAATAAGGTCTGCACAAAGTACCAAGTTTCATTGAAATGTGATTAGAACCAAAAAAATATTAATTTTATACTAATTAGAGAATTAATATGAACAGATTTTAACCCAAAATTAATCAGACTGTCTATTGTCCTAGAGCATTTATGTACCAAGTTTTATTCAAATGTGATGATCAATACTTGAGATATCAGTATTAATTAATTATGTTAATTAGGTGATTAAGAAGCATAAATATTTACCAAAAACTAATATGGTGCATAGTCTTAGGTTCATTGAAATGTGATGGGTACTCTTTAAAAGTTTCATTGAAATCCAATGAGTAGTTTTTAGACATCATAGAACAGCAAAAAATTAACTAGTTATGCAAATTAGGTAATTAATAGGCACAATTATTTATCCCAAAATTAATCAGGTCTCTGCATAGTCCTAGAATATCTATGTCGCAAGTCTCATTGAAATGTGATGATTAGTACTTGAGATATCAGGTGAAAAGCTGAAAATTAACTAATTATGTTAATAAGGTGATTAATATGCACAATTATTTACCCAAAAACTAATTAGGTCTCTGCACAGTCCTCAAGTAACTATGTACAAAGTTTCATTGAAATGTGATCATTACTACTCGAAATATCAAAAGCTGAAAATTAATTAATTATGCAAATTAGGTAATTAATATGTACTGATATTACCCTAAAAACTATCAGGTATGTGCAGTGTCCCAAGTTTTATTGAAATGTTACGATTAATACTTGAGATATCAGTGGAAAAGCCGAAAATTGATTAATCATTATGTAAATTAGGTAATTAATAATATTAACAGATTTTTACCCAAAACTAATCAAATCTGCGCATTAGTTCAGAGCATCCATGTGCCAAGTTTCATTGAAATCCAATGAGTGGTTCTTCAAAAATCAGTGGAACAGTCATAGAACAGCTTAAAATCAGTTAATTATCATGCAAATTAGGTAATTAATATTCATAGATTTTTACCCAAAACTAATCAAATATGCGCACTAGTTCAGAGCATCCATGTGCCAAATTTCATCAAAATCCAATGAGTGGTTCTTCAGATATCAGTGGAACAGTCTTGGAACAGCTAAAAATCAGCTAATTATCATGCAAATTAGGTAATTAATATTCATAGATTTTTACCAAAACCTAATCAACTCTGTGCATTATCCCAGAGCATCTATGTACCAAGTTTCACCAAAATTTGATTAGTGGTTCTTGAGATAATGGTGGAACAAAAAAAGTGACATACATACATACATACATACATACAGACATACAGACATACAGACAGGGTAACTGCAAAGACTCCCTTTTGTGCTTCGCACATGGGAGTCAAAAATTATAAAAATGGTCAAAAAATTTGTTGGCGGAAACATTATGGCGTTCATATAGCTAACAAGTATGTCACAATTAAGACATCTTTGCAAAAGTATTGCTGTGGGAAATATCCATGAAAAAACATACTAAATTCAAACCAAGATCTAATGGTCTGATTCTCACACTATGGATAAGTACTATGTTCTCAATAGACATGTGATTTGTGCCCAGTAATTAAAAAGATAAGGATCTTGATAATCTTGTTTCTTACAAGAGGTGTAAATATGGCCGCCACTGGATAATGATCGAGCACAGATAAATGAATCACAGATAGATAATGTTTTGTGTAACTATTTTTTTGCATAATTTTTTCAATTGAGAAATACTGATGATGGAAAATATAATAATATACATACTGTACATATAAACTAGGTGGAACCATGGAGCTAATCTTTTTTTAGCTCCAAGTTAGAACCAATAAGTATATTTTGAGTTTAAAGGGGCACCTTCCAGTTAAGCCTAATCCCACAACAAATTTACTTTCTGGATTAAAATGGATAACAAAAGGTAGATTAACTTTGTAAACAACATAAACAATAGTGTCCCATGATTCTTCGGTGCAATCCCTGGGCTTGGAAGGTCCCTCTTTAACAATATATAGAGTTCAATATAACATCCTAAACTGCATAAAATTTGACACAAGTACAGTACATAATTTTAAATATAAAGATAGGCACTCAAATTAAGTTCAGGATGCCAATTAATACATACATTACAACACCCAATTGTGAATGGTCAGCTGAATTGCCTCGGCTGCCATATTTAAACGCATTTGCTCCGATGTAACATGTTTGCAATATTTTGGAAGATAGCGTAAGTAGTATGTAATAGTTACACCAATGTTAAACCATAGACCTTAGAATGTTTTCTAAGGTATATGGCTAAACCCCTCTTCAGGGTGGCTTAAATTCTGCAATATTTAATCTTCTTTATGTTGACATAACATGTGCACATCTGTTTTTCTTGGAACTGTAAGTTACACCCATGTAAGAGAGCACAAAAACAGATGTGAACATGTTATAGAGAGGGACTGGTTTGCAAATTCAACCTAAAAATATCAAAACAAAATAGGATTAAAACTGTCATCATGTGGAAAATTAATATGTATTAATATGGATATATAGGTTCAAAAATTGATGAACTCAATAGCTCTTGCTTCATGGAGAGCCAGTAAAGATTTAAGACTATTTGAGTCAATTTAGTCAATATCAGCAGCTGCTCAGTAGTGCAAATTTTGAATTTGGCTCAAACTGCCTTAAATATCAATTTACAAAATGATCTATAACCATAAGTACAGAAGCATGCTGAGTCTGTTTATTATTCAAATCATGAGATGTTTGACATTTTTATTTGTACAATGCTAACTGCTAGCTCACATATTTTCTTTCATTTGTACAGACACTGTTACACCATAGACCACAGGAGTCCCCTCCCTCAGGGACTGTCAAGGACAGTGCATAGACTATAGAAAGAGAAATGCATGGTTACACTAGCAATCATCATGAATAGTTGAATGAAATAGACATAAAATTCTTCAGGGAAATTAAGTCGCTGCAAACAAATTTTATACAAGAACCCTTGCAAAAATTGCCAATGGAATTTCAATTTCACAACTTTTTTTTAAAAGGAAATGTTATTTTTAATGTCTACTACTATATCAAGTACTAGTATACATTTACTTGCCAACAAATAGTAAGTAATCTGGATGAAGTTTAAAGGAAACTTTTGCATTTTATAGCAGTAGGCTATTAAGGGCATCCAGGCAACAGAATTAATGTTTAGGAAATTGCCACATTTTAAATAGCTTCCTAAACTTTCATAGAACTCTGAGATGTTGGGAAAAAAACAGTGCAAATTATTTTTTTCTTCACTTTAATAGTTGTAGAGTTAAGATTTTTTCAAAGTGCTAAATGTGCATTGATATTTTTTTCCCCGTAATTTTTTCTGCAGAATTGTTTTTAAATATTTTACCTGCACAAGCCTCTGAATTTCTAAAGGTCAATTCCTAATCTTTGAGCGTACAAATCTCTTCTAACTCCATAGACTTTATGTAAGTGGACTGAGACTTAACAGTCTATTTAAAGGAGTAGAAATGTTTTCACAACTGCACTTATCCTGCCACAGGAGGAATAATATAGAAGGACATGAACATGTATATTTCTATGTGATTCACAAAATAATGAGGACGAATATTATTTTCTTTTAATTTGTCTATTCTTTGACACTTTCAGAAGAAAATACATCCCAACATAGTATTATTTTAAACAACTTCAAACAGATCATTTTTGTGACAGTTTTTTCACTGGTGAGTTTTTAATGAATATGTTATTATGATTGGCGATATTTTTGATTGCTTGAATATGAGGAAATAGTGTATCTTTATTGTCTTTTGTTTGGAACCATGATAGCTCTTCTGTGTCGATAAAATGTCAATATCCAAAAATAACAAGTTTAAGGACACCAAATGGATCATGAATGACTAAATTAGCATTACAGAGACAAAAGAATAGCTATGAACTTGTGTTGAAATGTGTTATCATGCTGATACTTCCTGCTTGGAGGTTAATCATTAGAACTACAAATGTGAAAATTATTTCCTTCAGAGTTCAGATTATTACTTTAATAGGGGGGACATTTTAGGGGGACACATATAATATAATTACTACCTCATCATACTAAAATATGTTTGGATATTTAGAGTACGAACAAATTCCCACTTCTGGTCCGGTTAGACCTAAAATACACCACGAATAATCACTTTTGAGATATAATTTTTGGTATGCGTTGGTTCTTGGATATTTCATCTTCGTCGTCCTGTACTTTGTTTACTAATTCAAACTTCCTAGTTTGCATAAAAAGGGAGAGTTTCGTGATTTCGACATCGAAAATGCCGTGGTTTCATTATTTGCTGAGGGACGGCCGCGTTAGAAAAAAACGTTAGATAATCAAACAAAAATGACGTTGTACTAAAGTCAAACAAGCAGCCTATCGGCTGAGATAGCTCCGCTGTTAGAAATGCACATTTCAATTAAAGAACTGAAGACATCATCAGAAAATGAACAATATGTATAGTATCAAAGCAATCGGACTTACAGTTTTTAACAAGAAGTCGAAAATATCACTTTCTACCAAAAATGACCAAAATATTCACCAAAATTAGAGAATTGAAGATATCATCACGAAATGAACAAGTCTGAGAAAGGTCTACATATAGTATCTATATATGTAATATCAAAGCAATTGAACTTTTGGTTTTTAACAAGAAGTCGAAAATATCACTTTTTACCAAATATGACAAAAATATTCACCAAAATTATAGAATCCAAGATATCATCACGAAATGAACAAATCTGAGAAAGGTCTACATGTAGTATCTAAATATGTAATATCAAAGCAATTGAACTATTGGTTTTTAACAAGAAGTCGAAAATATCACTTTTTAACAAAAATTACAACAAGCAGCCTGTCGGCTGAGATAGCTCCGCTGTTAGCAATGCACATGGCAATTAAAGAACAGAAGATATCATTAGAAAATTAACAAATTTGAGAGAGGTCCACATGTAGTACCTATATGTATAATATATCAAAGCAATTGGACTTGCGGTTTTCAACAAGAAGTCGAAAATATCACTTTTTACCAAAAATTACAAAAATATTCATCAAAATTAGAGAATTAAAGATATCATCATGAAATGAACAAATCTGAGAGAGGCCCACATGTAGTACCTATATATGTAATATCAAAGCAATTGGACTTGCGGTTTTCAACAAGAAGTCGAAAATATCACTTTTTACCAAAAATTACAAAAATATTCACCGAAATTAGAGAATTAAAGATATCATTACAAAATGAACAAATCTGAGAGAGGTCCACATGTAGTACCTATATATGTAATATCAAAGCAATTGGACTTGCGGTTTTCAACAAGAAGTCGAAAATATCACTTTTTACCAAAAATGACAAAAATATTCACCAAAATTAGAGAATTAAAGATATCATTACAAAATGAACAAATCTGAGAGAGGTCCAAATGTAGTACCTATATATGTAATATCAAAGCAATTGCACTTGCGGTTTTCAACAAGAAGTCGAAAATATCACTTTTTACTAAAATGACAAAAATATTCACCAAAATTAGAGAATTGAAGATATCCTCATGAAATGAACAAATCTGAGAGAGGTCTACCCAAGGTACATATACACCAAGTATCAAAGCATTCAGGCTTGTAGTTTTCAAGAAGAAGTCGAAAAAGTAAAACATTGACACGGACGACGACGACGGACGACGACGACGGACGACGACGGACAATCACTCATATGATAAGCTCCGCTCGACAAAGTCGACAGCGGAGCTAAAAATATTCACGAAAATTAGAGAATTGAAGACATCATCACAAAATGAACAAATCTGAGAGAGGTCCACATGTAGTACCTATATATGTAATATCAAAGCAATTGGACTGGCGGTTTTTAACAAGAAGTCGAAAATATCACTTTTTACCAAAAATTACAAAAATATTCACCAAAATTAGAGAATTGAAGATATCATCACAAAATGAACAAATCTGAGAGAGGTCCACATGTAGTACCTAAATATGTAGTATCAAAGCAATTGGACTTGCATTTTTTAACAAGAAGTCGAAAATATCACTTTTTACCCAAAATGATAAAAATATTCACCAAAATTAGAGAATTAAAGATATCATTACAAAATGAACAATTCTGAGAGAGGTCCACATGTAGTACCTATATATGTAATATCAAAGCAATTGCACTTGCGGTTTTTAACAAGAAGTCGAAAATATCACTTTTTACCAAAAATGACAACAAGCAGCCTATTGGCTGAGATAGCTCCGCTGTTAGCAATGCACATTTCAATTAAAGAACTGAAGACATCATTAGAAAATGAACAATATGTATAGTATCAAAGCAATCGGACTTACAGTTTTTAACAAGAAGTCGAAAATATCACTTTCTACCAAAAATGACAAAAATATTCACCAAAATTAGAGAATTGAAGATATCATCACGAAATGAACAAATCTGAGAAAGGTCTACATGTAGTATCTATATATGTAATATCAAAGCAATTGAACTTTGGTTTTTAACAAGAAGTCGAAAATATCACTTTTTACCAAAAATTACAAAAATATTCACCAAAATTAGAGAATTGAAGATATCATCACAAAATGAACAAATCTGAGAGAGGTCCACATGTAGTACCTATATATGTAATATCAAAGCAATCGGACTTACAGTTTTTAACAAGAAGTCGAAAATATCACTTTTTACCAAAAATGACAAAAATATTAACCAAAATTAAGGAATCGAAGATATCATCACGAAATGAACAAATCTGAGAAAGGTCTACATGTAGTATCTATATATGTAATATCAAAGCAATTGAACTATTGGTTTTTAACAAGAAGTCGAAAATATCACTTTTTACCAAAAATTACAAAAATATTCACCAAAATTAGAGAATTGAAGATATCAACATGAAATGAACAAACCTAAGAGAGGTCTACCCAAGGCACATATACACCAAGTATCAAAGCATTCAGGCTTGTAGTTTTCAAGAAGAAGTCGAAAATATCACTTTTTACCCAAAATGATAAAAATATTCACCAAAATTAGAGAATTAAAGATATCATTACAAAATGAACAATTCTGAGAGAGGTCCACATGTAGTACCTATATATGTAATATCAAAGCAATTGCACTTGCGGTTTTTAACAAGAAGTCGAAAATATCACTTTTTACCAAAAATGACAACAAGCAGCCTATTGGCTGAGATAGCTCCGCTGTTAGCAATGCACATTTCAATTAAAGAACTGAAGACATCATTAGAAAATGAACAATATGTATAGTATCAAAGCAATCGGACTTACAGTTTTTAACAAGAAGTCGAAAATATCACTTTCTACCAAAAATGACAAAAATATTCACCAAAATTAGAGAATTGAAGATATCATCACGAAATGAACAAATCTGAGAAAGGTCTACATGTAGTATCTATATATGTAATATCAAAGCAATTGAACTTTGGTTTTTAACAAGAAGTCGAAAATATCACTTTTTACCAAAAATTACAAAAATATTCACCAAAATTAGAGAATTGAAGATATCATCACAAAATGAACAAATCTGAGAGAGGTCCACATGTAGTACCTATATATGTAATATCAAAGCAATCGGACTTACAGTTTTTAACAAGAAGTCGAAAATATCACTTTTTACCAAAAATGACAAAAATATTAACCAAAATTAAGGAATCGAAGATATCATCACGAAATGAACAAATCTGAGAAAGGTCTACATGTAGTATCTATATATGTAATATCAAAGCAATTGAACTATTGGTTTTTAACAAGAAGTCGAAAATATCACTTTTTACCAAAAATTACAAAAATATTCACCAAAATTAGAGAATTGAAGATATCAACATGAAATGAACAAACCTAAGAGAGGTCTACCCAAGGCACATATACACCAAGTATCAAAGCATTCAGGCTTGTAGTTTTCAAGAAGAAGTCGAAAAAGTAAAACATTAACACGGACGACGACGACGGACAATCACTCATATGATAAGCTCCGCTCGACAAAGTCAACAGCGGAGCTAAAAAGTATGTTCAAGGTCTTCACTTTTTCGTAGCATAAAAACGATTTGCCCCTCACTTATTGTGACACCCTCAAATCAACTGATTTCCATTCCCCTCAAGAGTCAACAATGGTATATGCCTCCATTTTACGCCACGACTCAAAACAGTCTTTTTTGCTTGACATGTTCATACGTATTCTGAGTATTGCCGATAACATTTTGAAAAAATTTTTCAACTAAACTGGAAGTCAAATTAGCATACTTTGTATCATTTTACATGGTATTCCCAAATTAACACCTGTTGTTAATGGCACATACAACATTAGATTCTCAACTTCGATGAAAAGACAAGTTTCTGCCACTCACCACGAAAGCCAAACACCACGAAAGCGAATCATCGCAAAAGCCAATCATTGCGAAGCTACTACTGTAAAGGGGTTAATTATTCACTGGGTTTTAATTTAGCATATTTCGCTGACTGGAAAATGCGCTAAATTAAAACCCAGTGAATATGTCAAATTTAGCATAGAACACATTATCTCAATGATAAACCGTGAATTTAAAACCCATTGAATATGCCTGAAATGGTAAATCAGCGAAATTTAAATCCAGTGAAATTTAGTCATTTTACAGTAGTTAAATTTGATGAAAAAAAGGTACACATTAGTTTTACTGGATTTATTCATTCATTCATCTTAGTCAGTAATCTGATTCAAGAAGATTATCAAAAATTGGGCAGTATGCAAGATGACAAAAAAAGTTAATAATAGATTTAGACTGCCAAAAAATGTATTTACGATTTTATGTAACAAGTAAATTCATCATAATATTAGTGTTATTAAATGTATAAAAATATATTTATGTATGGTACAATTAATCACTTAATAATAAATCTCAGAAAAAAAAAGTACACAGTGTGAGCAAATACACCCAATGAAATGCAATGTATCCATGACAACCACTTGAAAGCTATGCTGGTCTATTTGCTCTTGTATGCATTGTTCTTAGATAGCAGTATTTACATTGTTAGGGTGGTTAAAACATAACATAGTTTTATGGATATTTGTAAATCACTTCACTGGTACAGATTTTATCTCAAATGCACTAACATATCATGCAAGCAGAATGTTTAAACTCTTTGGACTTCAATAAATGCTAGGTAAGGGTCAAGGATTGAGTACTCTGTCTGCTGAATCACCGCTGTAATAAAAGTGATGTACATAATACATAAATTCCATGCTGTCAAAAAAGTATATATAATTGATGGTCCCACAGTGTTTGAATTTTTAAATAAAAATACAATAATGTTTTATGGGATCCAATCATGACTGATACATATAATATTGTGATATGCTTCTGTTAGCTGTCCCAGAATTAGGGTTTACATATGCACTACTAAAGATATGCTAAAGAGCAAACACAATGTATTTACATTGTCTAAGTATAACCTAATGTTCTATGTAGATGTCTTCATCCATGAGTTCGCCATCCAGTGGTAGCTTGTGTTCTGTGACATCAGACTGACGAACTGATGGACAGGCAGACAGACCTAAAACATGAGTTCCCATTTTGGACTACTGTTCACAGAAGAGGTTTTGACTGTCTGGAAAATTGTGAGAACTTTGATGCCTTAGTTATTGTATTAGTAAAGAATGATGGAAACATAATTGTCCAAACTGAGAAATGAAAAACTGGCATTAACCTAATTGGCGTTATAGTTTGCAAGGCTTATGTCACCATAACAGTGATGTAATTCAATAAATTTGTTTGTAAATCTGAAAATTTCGCCATGCAATCAACTGTTCTGAACAGAAATTTCACTTATACAGTTAAATTTGATATAGCTTCTTTCTCTCAATCTACCGTACAATACAGGTAAGGTAAGGTACAAAAAAATAAAAGAGAAAGAATGAGAGAAGGAGAAAAAGCTCAAGATAAAGAGACGTAGGAGAAAAAATACAAGCGTATTGACGTTCAAAATAGTTTCGCTGTTTTAGCAGAGCAGATTCTTGCAATAATTAGGCCCAGACTACCGTAGTCATATTACTCATTTGAGAATAATAGTTAAGTAAAGTCAAAAATAACATTTTTGACAATAATTACAAAAATATTCATTAAAAATAGAGAATTGAAAATATTGTCACAAAATGATCAAATCTCACAGAGGTCCACTCAAGGAACATATGTAGCAAGTATTAAACCAATAGAGTTAACAGTTTTCAAGAAAAAGTTGTTTGAAAATATTTTGACATGGGACAATCATCTATCCGAGAAAAAGATGACTGGCAGAGCTAAAAATAAATTTGTGGGAAAGTGAGATGGTAGGGGCAGTAAAATGCAGACAGAATACAGACTAGTATTTATGAAAAATACAAGTGACAGATGTTCACTTGACTTCAATTTATTTGTAGTAAATGGTTGACAGGTAGTCAGACAATTCAATAATGACAGTAATCGTATTAGTCAAAACCTATTAAAAAGTTCAATAATTGCAACATCTTATTCATTTCATCATCTGTAAAATGGAAAGCTATAAAATTGAATATTTATTTGTTGCCAGTGCTTTTTTTTATAGACGATCAATACTAGATATAATTTATATAAATTTAAATTTTATGACAATCTCAGGTATAAAAGTTATATTATACCAGTGTGCCAAAATGGCAAAAAAAAGATTGCATAAGTGGAAGGACATATGAATTTTTTTGACTTAGATATTTGTATTACAATATTTATCATTAAATATGATAAAATGAATCCTGTGTTTTCCCAGAATGCAGTTTTTTTTCTCAATAGTATTCAGTGTTTTTGTTCAATCTTTTCAAAATCTAATTTATTGCTGTCTCCAGAGCCCCAAGTGAAAACAGTACAGATGAGAAGATGTGTTAATAAACTATAATTACAAATAATAAACCTGCTATCTAATGACTGGAGCAACTGGGCAGATTTAAATACTCCATCAATATTATGGCTAGAATATTACAATTATTTTAGCTGTTTCAAGAAAATCAATAAATTTACCATCCTAGCCTCAAGTTGATGATTTTCACATTGAATTGAACATGTTCAAAGCTAAATGACCTCTTTTTTTTCACCTGATCAAATTAACACATCGATTTACCAACTAAACCTGATTCCAAATTGTGGCCACCAAATAAAAATAAATTGTTTCTCTAGAAATAAATTTAACAATCAATACTTGAAACTTACCGGTATTGCATGTAACGGTAAATATACATACATGTATATATGAGACATGTCATATCAAATCTTTTCTGTATATATGATAGATGTGATTAGTCACTCAGCAAATGTAAATAATTTCATTAATCATAAGAAAGTACCTCATCAATTATGTTAAATGCAGGGGTCAAAACTAAGACCTGACCACCTGTCTTAGACAGGCAGATTTTAGCGAGAACAGGTAATTGCACAAATTGTTTGCATATGTAAACAAGCGAATGAAGCTTTAAAATTTTCCTACAGTTGCCAAATAGAAAGTGAAAAACTGAATTCTTAGTTTTTAAACTCTCAATATCCAATTTGAACAAGGTATGTCCCAATTTTCATTATCACCTACATGATGAAATAAACAGGCACTTTTTATTATCTAACCTGTGCAATGGCAGGCAATTTTTATTTTTTAATTTCAACCCATTATATTATATTTTATCTCATGTATCATGTCTGTTTCATGTGATACAGCACATTGGATACTTTTGATATCCCATCTTGATATCCATTGATGATGTTTCATTGATGTACTCAATTCAAAACCTTTAAAGATACCAAAACATGGCGCATTTTCAAATAACCACAGCTGTATTTGGATTATGGTAAATAATATTGTTAATGAATCTCTTTTTTTTTATAGCTCAATGTTGAGATGCTAATCTGTCAGAGGGGAATATTTTGTTGAGATACTTTTACTTCAGCAAAATTGACCATCCGAAAAATACCTCCGCATTTGTTGAATCCTGCAGGATGTTTTGACACCACTATGACACTATTACCTTTGTTTGTTTGTTATGTTTTTTTTGTTTTTTTCCGTTTTATTTCATGCTCAACATGGAATCTCACAGTGAATGGAAAATTCTAAATTTTCCTCATAAAAAGTTTTTGGTATTGAACAAACTCATCCTACCTGCTCAGTTTGTGGTACTAATTTAGAGGTTGTGGATATTCAAAACATACATAATGTCTTTTATTATTGATAGAGTCAAGATGATTTAAAATGCTGTGTGCAAATATCTAATTTTTTTTATATAAAGTTGGCACTTGCAAACTTTTGTTTAGAAAAAAGAGGGTTGAACTAAGAAATAACATTAGCTGTGCACATCATCCACATTTTGATTATTCACTGCCCCTTAGGGTAAAGTTGTCTGAACACTTCAATTGTGTGTGTTCAATTCTTTGTGTTGGATTAACTGAACTTCGCTGGGAACTTAATTCTGGTAATAATCAATACATCCAAAGCAGCATTCACAACAGTATAATAATTAATGAACACAGACTATGCTCTCTTAAGGCAGCAACCACACAAATAGAGCATATAACATGGTCTGTTAATATAGTGATGACATGACAGGCAATATCGGTGAAATGGAAAGGAATCTACTTTTGTGTCTCCATAGAATGTGTACTCGACTGCTGAAATATTATGTGTATGCTTTTGTAATAGTGAGCTGCAAATTGGATTTGCAATTATATCGTGTGTTTTTTATTCAACAGTGAGTGAATCAACATCCTGCTTAGATACACAATTTTTCCACCACTGTTTATAAGATAATAAAGGACCAGGTATACTATAAATATGCTCCTAAACGATTATTATTATTATTTCTTTGCTTGTCACGCTGTAGTAAACAGCTCCAGCCAAGATCCGGTAAAAACGTGTTTTCTCGAACTTACTGGTCAATTATGTTGTGCCAAAGTGGATGCATGTGACTATGAATATCACAGCAGTGACTGTGTGTAGTATTTATGACAATAAATAGTGTACGAGCTGAGATTTTGGTGGATAAAATTCAAAAACACGAACTGGGGAAAGGGAAGCACTACTAATCTTGAATAATTAACTACTGTCAATCAAAGTCACGTGATGTTGGACCACTGAAACAGGATGCGTCATAGGCTATGCAAGTGATTAACAACACTCTTTGGCATAGCCACACCTCCAATTCACACTTGCCCAGGGCAAGTGAATTGGGCCTTTAAGTTTAAGCAAATGGAAATAGCAAACAAGGTACTGAGTGTGTAACACCTACAGGTACAATATAGAGAAACAATGCAGAAAATCAACAAAAGAATAAAACACTGAAAGTTTGAAGAAACAACATTTTTATTGTATGTGGCCTCACCTGATTATATTCAGTGGTAATGTCTACGTCATTCTTTAGTACTCTTCGGATCAAATCTGCAAAAGACAAAAAGACTGATCTTAGATGCATTTACAAGGACAAATCCAGTTCATCTCACTAAAAATAATGGGATTTATTCAGAAAGGAAAACAAAAGATTAATATAAATGATTGTAAACAATATAAAGAATAGTATGACAATATTATTAATACAATAATACATGATTTCCGGGATAGAAAGCTTTCGTTTTAAGGTAGGTAGCTGGCTACCATTAAAACTTATCATAAGATTTTCTTTACTTTTACCATATAGCTTTATTTCATGCTGTTGCTCACAAATTGTAATAATTTTTTTATTTCAGTAAATGCCAGTGAATAAACAATACTTTACAATACAAGGCTTTGCAGTATAGTATAGTAAATTATTTTTATCATACATGTAACAATCAAATCTGTTGTTAATTTTCAGTGAAATGATTCACCTTCACAATATACGAGTCAAACATGGATACCTAGATCTATGGGGTTATCAAACACTGCTATATGGATCCTGCTATATTAAAATTGGGAGGACACGGGAAGCAGAATAGATGGAATGCACATGTGTACGCCAGTAATTACTGAATTTAGATTCCCTGGACACAACAATTAAACAAATTGTACCAAATCTGAAATGTAATTGAATAAATCAAGGTTCTGATAGTTTTTATTTGTGTGTGCACATGTACTTCATATATAGCAGTGGGCAGCAGACAACAGAATGTATAATAACAGTACACCTACTCTGACAACAGCACATATCCAGGGCTAATGGATACTAATAATGTCTGTTTTTAACTATCAAAAGGAAATACCAGTAAAAGTAGAAATGTAAATCTTAGATCAAGATGACAGGTATATTCCATCAATCAAAAGACACTTGTTGGTAAGGATGCCAAATATGATTGAGGGACTGTACGTGACTAGCTATTAATAAAACAATTAGTATAGTCAAGGCAAAGACATTGGTTTTGGCATGTCCCAAACATGATAGTAAGTGTCTTCTTTATAGCTGATAATGGTCAGGTGGGATATAGTTACAAACATTGCACTCCATTATTTACATGGACATTACTCAAGTATACAGAGTTATAAGACAGCAAGTACACAGTCTTGTTTTATAAAACAAGCCAAAACAAGAAGGTAATCAACACTCCAGACTAACAGACTAATGCAGCTTTTACCATTTATACACTCACATAATATTTTACTATATTTTATCTAAAAAACACTGAAAAAAACGAACAAAAGACTGCATGCATATCTAAATAAAGTCCTGATAATATGGATGGCATAGTACAGATGTATATGAAATGTAGAAAATTTTGACTCAATGTAATAAATTTAGTTTGAAAACAATTATAAGCAATATATGTGACCCACACCTAACCCAATATTAGTGAAATTACCGGTAGTGAAGAAACAAATACAATATAAAAAGCCTGAG
The DNA here is from genome assembly GCF_978046115.1 of Saccoglossus kowalevskii. Taxonomy (NCBI): domain Eukaryota; kingdom Metazoa; phylum Hemichordata; class Enteropneusta; family Harrimaniidae; genus Saccoglossus; species Saccoglossus kowalevskii. Next base: position 7,505,393 of record NC_140650.1, on the reverse strand, counting down.
TTCCATGATAGCTATCAGTAATTAATACCTATCTCATTAGTAACGTTCATGCAAAGTTCCTCTTCACGGGCTAAGAAGTCAAACACCTTAGCCCGTGCTAAGAAAACGTGCGTGAACGCTTAGCACGGGCTGACACAAGAAAGTATATATGGATTAAATCTGGCCCGTTTTTAAGACGCGGTCCGGATCCTAAGCACGTACAGGCTAACGAAGTGTGTGTGAACGCTTAACTCGATCGGGCTAAGCGCTCCCACATGCCATTGTATTTAATGTTCATTTTGAAGATTTACTATTATATTCATAGCTATTCATTTTGGTATGCCATTTCCAGCATGACGATCAACGCAAACACACATAGAGAGATTGTTCTTGCGAAAAATGAACTCACGACTAAACGCTGTGCTACTTCCTGTTATTTTGCAACCTGCACTTTCTGAATTTGTGTATTGTTTTATAACCTTAGAACAACCATGTACCTTCCTAGTTACTGTACTAGTAATCATAGTTAAAATGAATGAAGATTTTGTATATTCTTAACAAGTTTGGGCATTCCTTATCCCGTGCTAACTTAATCCTGTTTCCTCCTGTGCCTGAATGTATTTAATTGGGTCTATTTGATATGCAAACATATGAGATTAGCTGCGTTCATGCACAGCTCCTTAGCACGGGCTAAGAGGTCAAATTCCTTAGCCCGTGCTAAGAAAACGTGCGTGAACGCTTAGCAGGGGCTAAGGAATGCTAAGTACGGATTAAATCTGATCCGAATTTAAGACGTGGTCTAGACCCTTAGCACGGGCTAACGAAGTATGCACGAACGCTTAGCCCAGGGCTAAGCGCCCTCTGCGGCGACATTTGGGTGTGAAAATTGTCCCATGTTCGTATAACGACTCTATTCCATCAGTCATTACTCCGCGCTCGCTTCCACACTGATCGGGTTGCTGTAGTAGAGCGTACAGCAGCTCCAATTGTTGACAAAATAAATTTGGTTCGCTGTCTACGACATGCATTAATAAAACTCTGTATTCTGTTACGCCCCTTGTATACTGTTTCTGTGCATCCAAATAAGTTGGGTCCGTCTTCTCTCGCGTTCCTGTGCACGTCGCTTCAAAATTAGCACGAAACATGCCAGCAGCAGGAATAGAACCTCGCGCGTGTCATCCATTTTTCGTTCGTGAATAGTGGCTTACCAAAGATCACCGAATAATGGCACCCCTTAGCCGGTGCTAATGACTGGCCCTCCCTGTGCGTGGACGCAAATGGGTCTAGCCGAAATGCAAATATGCTAGATAAGCCTAAATCAGCTTAAATCTTAGCCCGTACTTCGTGTAACGTGAACACAACTATTACCTTAGGCCGTACTTTGTATAGCGTGAACACTACTACTGTCTGCATAGGAAAGCGATGCCATGGTAGAATTGGCAGGTACATGTAATAAGTCAGATATCGGTATATTGATTTAAGAGTCTCCTGAGACAAGGAAATCCACATACATGAACAGTTGTCAAATGTGACAATTGAAAATGATGTCATGAATTACAGTTCTTTTTATAGCTTAATCTTAATGTCAAATTCTTTGACCTCCCTTCTTGTGTGTTTTGTTTTAACCCTAATAGAGGTATTATCTGACAGGTATTGTAATCATAGAAATAAAGCTCTGCAGTTAGAAGGTCATTTTGACAAAATTACAAATTCATAATTTGTATAAAATATATGGATTATTCGAATTAATTTTCTTCTTATAAAAATTGTGATCACGAATTTATAAAGCAAAGGGGTTAGTCAGATTACTGATTTTGCCCACAGGGAGAATACATGTATAGTATTAAAGATAACCTTATGTATCTGAGCAATATTACTTACAGACGAAAGGTGCCCGTATCTCATATGCACAATTAATTTAGAATTCAAAGAACGAGTTCTTATGTGCTATTTATAAGCATTCTATAAATGTTGGCTATAATACATTGAATGACAGTAAGGTGGGGATGTTATACCAATTAAACGTTAATTATATGAATATATTGTTTTATGAATCAATGGCTATCAGTTTTCAAGTTGACCAATCTCGAAATGGAATTGTGTTAATTTTCAACCTGGTATAGTAACATCAGCATGTGTTAATGAGCTAGTTCAATATCCAATCAGCAAGCACTTTCTTTAGAATAATTGGGTGATTGGAGTTACTATGTCAAGTGAGTAGACATAGACAATGCTGAGCTATTGAGTCAATTACCAATGAATATTTGAATTTGAAAGAATTGATTAGTTTAGTTGCTGCAAACACTACATCATGTAAATATTTCTGAAAGTAAAAGTTACAAGTGAAACATAGTTATAATATTTTGTAAACCTTGTCTTGAGCATAAAGAGTGGATTTAGGGATTAAGAACTGTTTTTACTATAAGATATCCAAATACATCATCACCCATTTCAATACTATTTCTTCAAGTCCAGGAGCTTGTTAAGATGTTTTAGTTGTACAGACTGAAAGCTGTATCCAAGGCCAGTCCATAAAGACTCAATTTATTTAATTTCAGATTTGCTATTCCAGCTTGACTGGTGTTTATTTCTAGTTTTACACTGGCTATGATTAATGAGAACTCAGCACAGAAATGCTTAGAAATGACCTGCAATGAAATAGCGGTACATGTTTAACCTTTTCACCACCAGACTTTCTTGCCCAAATTTTTCTGCACTTTTCTCTTATATTTTTCAATATTTCTGGAAATGAACCCTAATTTTGGAGCCAACAGAAAAAACATTTGAGCCCATTTTCAGATATTACTTTAAAGAATTGTCTATTTTTGTCGCAATCTTCTGACTATTTTGTGAATTTGTGATAAAAAGAGGGAACTAGTGGTGAAAAGGCTAAACACTTACATGTATATACCGGAGATTATTTATGCTTGTATCGGTATTGTAAATACACAGAAGAGTTTCACATTCAGTAAATAATCTAGGTTGTCAATAGTAACCATAAAGATCTTTCTTTCACATGTGACAGCACATGTGCTACCAGCTGACTTACATACATTCTGATTGGTTAAAAATTTCAACACCACCAAAGATTAAAGTGTTTCTTAACTACCAATATATTAATTTATTGTCTCGTTCATTAAATTACATTAACTGTGACTTTTTTATGAACAGGGCTGCAATCTAGCTCCCAAATTTACTTCTGTTAGTACAGTACATGTATGTGATATGTAAAACTCAGTGCTGACAATTTATACAAGACAGACTGTTAGTCTGTAGCCTGCATAGTGGGTAAAACAGGAAATCATGCACTGGTGAAAATCTCTTGATTTCCGAATGGCATGTAGTCACCCCTAAAAGCCGATTTCACCACAATACTAAAGTATTATCATTTTACTCATATACTCATAGAGGTGTGCAATGTTGCTCCATATTCTACTTAGATTAAAGCAAAGATTACTTGAGATATTCCACCTTCCAAGCAGCTAGACATTGAATTAATAGACAGTGCAGATCTACTGTGGATAGAAAGTAATCAACTGATTGAAATGAAGATGGGATAAAAGACTATGTTTTCCAAATTCCTTCTAAATATATCACTCAGCATTTCCATTTTAATTCTATCAGTAAGTTTCAAGCCACAACAGATTATTACACTCCATCAACTCCATATACCACTTTGCAGCCAAGTATACGATCATTATGAAAGAGATGCCTCAATGACTTTATTCAATGGTATCAATGTATTGCTACTCATTTGTCGTTAACCATTTCACATTGACTGTACTGTTATATTACTTTCTAACACTGAAATGTCAGAGCTATATAAATGATACAAAAAACATCTAAAGAGCACTCAGTTTACTGGCTTATGCAAATTAATTAGGACACAACAATTTAGAAACCATTGCGAATGCCGTCACAGCCCCCCTCTCTTTATATACAAGTGCAAGTTCTAGTCTATACTGTGAACTAAATGTCTTTGACTGCAAGGCAATATCAAATCACTTGACATAACAGAACATAGTAAATATTAATTGGCAACATGTATTTCATACAAGTGAGTTTAAAAGTTAAGATCAAGCCCTGGTATTTAGTGTTTATGTTGACAAAATGTAAAACAAATTAAAATGGCTGCCAGTCAGCCATCTTGGATTGGTTCGTGACACAGATCAATTTTCATAATACCACAATTGTTTGTGTACTTAAAGATTGAAAAGTGAGAATTTTAGATATAAGCAGAGTTGTGGAAAATAAGATGAAAATCGAACAACATGGTTACCAGTTGGCCACATTGAATTAAATCTTGACTATTATTGATGTGTTAGAACAATTAAATGACTGTGTCATTTTTGGACCCACATTTAATCACACTGAGTGAATATGGGATGTAGGCAGAACTATGCAAAACAAGATAAAAATTGTCAATTTTTGTCAAACAAAATGGTTGCCAGTTGGCTATCTTTAATATGAACCCGGCATAAATCAACTTGCATCTTTGTGAAGCAATACATTGTCTCTGATTGCATTATCAAGTTATAGGTAGAAATTACAAAAAATATATATTTTTGACTTACAAAATCACTGCCTATATGTGGTTTTTATTCTATTTTTATTTTTGTATTTTCTAGGGCTTAGAATTAAATCAAGGTGTGGTAAAATTCAATAAAAATAGTTGATTTGTCTCCTTTATTACATCATAGACAATTCAATTAATTCACAGCAGGGTTCACAATTGAATTAGAAAGCTTTCAAAATAATGACTATTTACTTCAATTACAACTATTAATCACACAACAAACAATAAAGAGGATCCTAAATGTAGTGTTAATGAAAATAATGTCTACTTTCATCCTCATTAGACGGCTATTGTCAAAATTCCAACTCTATGGGGATTTGCTACAAACTGTAAAATTCATGTTCACAGAAGTTGCCAATTCTAATAACATTTCCATGTCAATTACTGTTACTGCAATGTAGAAATCTCTTGTGTATAAACAATTTAGCACATCCTCAAAAATATTGAATTATATGTCTACAAATCCTATGAGAGAATTTCACTTTTAAATATTCAAACTTGGGTTGCTTCATGAATATTTTCATGATGAAATTATAATCCGGAATGTATCAGTCTTGAAATGTCTAAAAAGACCTGTTTATCTGAGTAACAGACAGGCAGTATTCAGTTGGGATGGGTAATTACACAAACTGCCTGCACATGTAGACAGATGATTAAAGACTCAGGACTTCATGAAGACAGTTTTACCTAAAAAATTACTACTCCCACAATTCTGAAGTTCGAGCCCTCACTCACTCACTCACTCACAGATTGCAAATATTTGTTAACAAATTACTTTTCAAATCACCGAAGATGAATATACAAGATAAATCAAGAATATAAATTTCTTGTACATCAAAGTACATGTTGATGAAGGATAAACATTACAACCCCTAAACATACCTAAAACATAACAATATCCATTTCATAATAATAACAAGTAACCTGTAGAATACTGTGTGGGTAATATTTTTATATTGAATTTTGTTGCATTTGCAGCAAATAGTTACCAAACAATGAGAAATTTATAGGATTGAATATACCCCACAGCTGGCTTCACATGCATAGTTCATAGTTCATACATGTATGGTGCTTACACCAGGATTTAATTACAGCACCTAGGCGGTATGTGGTTACAGCTTAATGTTCCGAGTAATCGCAAGAAATTGACATGACAATAGAAATTCATTAAAGATTGGCACTCCCATGCAATTAACAGCGAGTGATATTCCTGGGATTGAAACATATATTTTGAAGTCACTGATGTAGGCAACGAATAACTGCAAGTTGACATAAAGACGAGGTAGTTTATTTAATCAGTGGTCATCTAGAGGCTGAAATTATAATTAATTTGTTTATTTCAATTTCTCCTGATGTCAAATAGAATACACTGGTGAAACACGGTAGTAACTGTGGGTGAAAGGATGTTTTGGGGTGTAGTTTACATTGTATATGGAGTGGTAGGGTCGGGTGTAATGTGTTCATTTCCAACTATTATGAAGTCACGTAGAATTTCACTTAATTTATTTTTGCTGACATGTTTTCAAGCATTACATGTGAATCCAATTTTCACTGCGCTGTGTCTCAATAGAGTATGAGGGAAATGGCATATTCACTGGAATTTATTTCAGGGGAAAAATGTTTTCAGTGATAATGAAGTATTATGACAGATGCCCTCCCCGTGGCTTTCATTGCGTATGGAAGTTATTTTCACGAGTGATGCGGTGTATCCTGCTGCCGTACTTTCATGAGCGAAGCCACGGGGAGGGTGTGGGGTTCTGTTATTATACATATGTCCCATATTTGATTATTTCACATTAAAAAAAGAACGTGCAACAAACCGGGATAGAAATTTAGATCGAGGAACCCAATTGCCCATTAATATGCTCCAAGACAGTGCTGCGACCTAGCAACGCTTGTCAGTGTAGAACGCGTGTCGCTGTACGTGTGAAAATAAAATAATCAGACGTCTAATTTGAGTCATTGTCCGAATAAATAACTCGTGGATGTTTAAGCGTGGTGCTCGTAGCGCAGTGCGTGTTCGAATATCATGTAAATAAACAATGTATTTTGCACGCATTGTATACGTCGCTATGAGTCCCATATCGAACAGGACGCGACAAGACGACTGTCGCCCTTTAGTTGGGACCACGACAGAACCAGAACTTAAACTGGGCGACTACGATACACGGTTGATGTTGAAGTTAAAATTTCCTCCACAGATCTGTGCATTGGCAAACATGCCGTGCAACTGCGGTACTCCACTGACAGAATGACTTTCGTTGAAATCGGTCGTCGCTGACTCGTGAGCTGCACACTACAACCTTGTTTGTGATGTTGCTTGCTGGTCGTGGATAGACTGAGTCTTGGTTACCGGTTAAATTTTGCTAATTTGGCGTTGGTAATCTTTATTTGGAACTGAGTAATGCCGCAACGTCGCCAGCAGAAACCTCATGGTATATCGATGTTGATGGTTGCGGCTCCATATTAATCGGAGATTTTACTGCAGGTCCAGGCAGCGGGTGGATCTTCCGAGAGCCCTTCAAGATTTATAAAACTCAGTTTCCAGGTGGTCAACAAACATTAAGTTCTCCCAATCCTAGTATTCTATGTGATGTACATCTAACATGCCAAAAATGCTGGTGAACGATTTGAACCTGACAAAAATACTTGAAATAGAAACCAGGAAGGGGAGGGGGGTAAAAGAAAAGTTATATAACATTTTATTATTCAATAATTTATTAAAATACATAAGTTTGTCCAACTCCCTGTGATACAACACCTCAGACATAGCTCATTGTACTCGGCTTGAGTGTGGGCAAAAAGTTACTATTTGAATTTTTGATATTTTTTTTCATTAATGAGAAAGTTGACCCCGAAGTTAGAGTAACTGTTCAGCAGGAATGGCTTTTTAACTCTTCTGTGATTTTTTTTGGCTTGGCTGATTTTGTTCATACTTGACAGGCAGGTCGTACCATCACTAATTGGAAAAACAATCCTGATCCACCGCTACCATGGCAACAGCCAAAATATGTTCTTTGAATACTTTCACCAAATTTATTGCCTCCTACCAGTCTTGTAATAGCAGTGCCCAAATGATCATGCCTTTTATTTTGGCTATGTTGCGCACTGGTAAGAGATCACCGGCGCCGACATTGTTACCACTGTCAACGTATTATCCCAACGCAGCTTTGAACTTTGAATAAAATGTAAATGCTGTCTCCAATCTAGAAAATACTATTGCAAAACGGTTGGAAATAATACATTTAACGGCTGAATACGTCCTAACAATAAAATAAAGTGACTTCTAATGACTGCCATGTTATTTTGCGAACCTCGTATAAGGTGTCCGGTTTTAGTTATAAACAGACGTTAGCTTCACGTTCATGTCCTTCCATGATAACAGCCGAAAACATATTGCTTGTTTTTTACCGGTTTTCATTGGCAACCGAAGTATTTTTATTTTGTAAACAAATTTTCGTCTGCTATTTTTATTCAGTTCAAATCGTTCAGCAACATTTTTGGCATATTAGGTGTACATCACATGGAATACTACGATTGTGAGAACTTGATGTATGTTGACTGATTTTTATCATAGTACGAAGTACCAGGAAGTTACTCAGTTCCAAATAAAGATTACCAACGTCAAATAGCAACATTTGACTGGTAATCAAGATTCATGTAATTCATGGCTAACAAGCAACATCACAAGCGAAGTTGTAGCATGCAGTACTAGTAAGTCATCCCGTCAGTGGAGTACCGCAGTAACACGGCATGTTTGCCATCAGCATTGTATTCAAACGAATCACATGGTGTGCCGTTCTCGTTCAAACCCGGGATTCGATCAATAGGGGAGTCCCAGTAAAAAAAACACATTGCAAATCATGCAAGTTCAACATTTTCAAACCAATATACTAAAACAGAAATGCTCAGAGATGCAAATGAAGGATAGATATTACTTTTCACTATACACATCTCTGTTGATACTATCCCTCACATATTCTACTCCCAATTACTCCTGCGTAAAATGGACTAGCCTCTTTTCATGTTGACATTCAGAGTAAAATCATGTGACAGGCTGTTAAAATTGGCTGTTGCATACTCTTTCGCCGGTCTGGAAAATGTGTTTAATTAGCTCACATTCAAGCAACAATGCAGATTTCCCAGTAGGAGTGAGACTATTTGACTCTGCCACTAAAAAATAGGGGTGTTTTCAGCAAAAAACGAATAACCCTGGAATACACACAAAATGACAATATACTGAATTTTGGAACAAATCGTGCATTACTTACAGCAGCAGAATACCACAGAAATATCAGACGAAACATGAAAACACTATATATTGTATTTTGGCCTGAACCCTCTATATTGCAATTCAAGGAATTAACCCCATATGTGCATCCATTTCCCACCTTGGTATCATCCACCCCTGAAAACAAACTCTTAATACCACGCTGAAGCGTTTGGTAATAATTACCCTAAACAAATGTAATTCATCAACAACTCGGGGCAGAGCTACGTCACAAGACGTTCCACGTTGCTAAGACATGCACCACTGTACCATCCATTTCTATGGGCTCTGTTCGCGCTGCTGTGGAACGCCGGTCGAGCCGGTGAAAATAATTCTGAACAACCAAATTTATAATAATAACTTTATTACACTACTAAAAAAAACCTTCAGAGGGTTTTTGTATGGTAAGGAACATAAATACATACAATACATAAGAGATAAAAAATAAAATGTTAGTAAAATAAAATAAATTAATTACTTTCTGTGGTTTTAAAAATTGTGCTCTTTAAGTATTTTGCTAAAGCTATATTATTCTCCATAATCTTTTTAAATATGGAATTCACATCCATTGTGTAAATATTTATTGAACACTCATCAAACAGTTTTTTTCTTTGTTCTACTGTAAAATGACTAATTTTCACTGGGTTTAAATTTCACTGATTTACCATTTCAGGCATATTCAGTGGGTTTTAAATTCACAGTTTCGTCATTTGGATAATGTGTTCTATGCTAAATTTTACATATTCACTGTGGTTTAATTTAGCGCATTTTTCCAGTCAGCGAAATAAGCTAAATTAAAACCCAGTGAATAATTACCCCCTTTACAGTATATAGCCAGTACAAAATAGCAGGAAATGTTTTTCATCTCCTAATGCTTTAGTGTTACATTTATTACAGTGTCTATTTTCTAATTCTATTTTGGGCTTTGTTCTTCTACCTAATTCTATTTCTAAGTTGTGGTCACTCAGACGGAATTTTGAAAGCATTTTCCTGAGACTGAAATTTGAAATGTTATATATATGTTACACACGTAGGGCTAATCTTGTTACACTGTTCAGGGGAGTCTCAACAACCATCCCAAAGTACCGTTTTCTGCAAGTTTTTGTCCTTTGTTTTCACCGCGACGGTTGCCAGGTGGTGAAAATGCCCGGATGTTCGCCCCGAGGATATAATAGGATACATTGATAGACCACACTGCTAAACAATAGATCACACATGGTAATACAGCATTACTTCCAGATTTATACTGACCTTAGATAAATACACTATTCACGCAACAATTTGAAAACAAGACTTAATTCGCACAGTACGTAATTATCATGATTTAACTCAGGGAAGAAGATGTTCAGCAAATCCATGATTTCATGATTCAAACACTACATACATAAAGAAGATACAGAACACTCATGTTTTTCAAAATTAAACAACCTATTATCCTAAAGGGGAACCTTTCAATCCCATGGATTGCACCAAAGGTCATGGGACACTATTGTTCATGTTGTTTACAATGTTAATCTATCTTTTGTTATCCATTGTTATTTTAATCCAGAAAGTAAATTTGTTGTGAGATTAGGCTTAACTGGAAGGTGCCCCTTCAAGTAGTACATGACATGTAATATAAAGGTGACACAAAATAATAATATTCTGACACTTTTTTGTTGATAAAAAATTCATAATTAGGCATGTTGTATTTTCATATTCTTTGTGAACATTTTCTGTAAAATAAATTGTTAGTCTCAGTTGTCCAAAGTTTCTGTTTATGGCTGCTCTGTGTTTTCTATGTGTAGTGCAAACTGTTTTTCTGATTTATTTAGGATCAATAGATTAGGTAAAACTTGTGAATTAGAAATCAATAAATTCATGAATCTGAAACTAACCGAATAAATGTATTCTGAGCATGCGCAATTGTTCTGTCAGCGTTGTTGGGAGAGGTAATTTATGATGAAAATCATGAAAAAAAACACTTAAGATTTGGAGAAAAAAAATCAGAGCCTTTCTACTAGATTATTGTTTATCAACCTGTCAACTTCTATTAATAGCTGCTGCAGAATTTCTGAGAAAATGTTAGTGACATATGGACATCAGGAAATCAGGAAAACGGTCCCAAAATTAGTACTGTTACTCCCTTCATAAGGATATCATGATCACTAGATGTATATTTTACATTAGATCATTAGACTACTTGCAAATTAGATCGTACTGAATACTCTACTACACACTTTGTCATATATGTAGGTATGCCACTTTCCTTACCATACATATGTGACACACTCTCTCATATGTATGGCCACACAATTTCCTGTATGTATGTTGTATGGCTTTACCATTTACCGCTTTACCCACAATAAATGAGTCAACAAATATGACTGGTTGTCTCAAAGTTTTGTGCATTTGTGCAAAATGATAATTATAGCGTCATACAACATTTTTAATTATTTGCCATAATGTGAGGTGTGAAATAGAAAATTTAATAGAAAACACTAATAGGCTATTTGTCAAAAAGGATTAAACAAAATTATAGCATTTTTTTAAAAATCCCAGCAAATTGCTTATGTTCGGTGAGCATCTGAATCACTGTCTCATACAAATGTGTAACATATAAAGCAATTATTTCTACCTGAGGGTATATTTTTACTGAACGGAACTTTGTCATTTTATAATAAAGTACGGAAATTGAAATACGGTATTTATTTGCACTCGAAGCAAAATGAATGCTAACGATCCCTGCAATTTGAACATACCTCAGCATGATGGTGCATATCCCCCAAGGGAAATAACAAAATTGTAAAAATGACTGATATCTGATATTGTATCTTTTAAAAAAAGTCTTTAACAAATATCTGATCTGTTAGCCCTTTATTTTACGGTTGGCATAATTTTTGAAAGGATTAGTGCATTCAACTCTAATCTGTACAACTGCAGAATATATAATAACAAACTCAACTACATGTATTATTAAAGTGCAAACATGGACATTTTATTGTATGATGAAAGCTGAACAGAAGCTGATACCTGAAGTGGTTCAAAAATCAAACACTCAGCCATCAATATATCATAAGACCTGCAGTCAAATATGAGAGGTGGCACAGATTTGCTAGACTAAAAACAGAAAAGTTCAATATAATAAAATTACTCTTTTTTTTTTCATTCACATTCACGTGACTAGAACTTCATGGATGCATCATCATCACCTTGATGCTCAATGAGTTTGCCTCGGTATCCCATGATATCCCCTATGTTATTTTATAAATTTTGATCGTTAAAATAGATGTCCTCTGAACTCTGAAGTTCAGGCATTTATATATCATGACGAATTTCAGCAGATAACAACCCAAATTGACTATCTTATTTCTGTATGTTGCCAATTCTGGAAAAACTATTGAAAAAGTATATAAAATATTGGATTACAGATTTATGGCCACCAGGATTTTAAGGAAATTCCACTTTTTTATCACCTATTCTATTGTAAAATGAATTCAACACCCTGATATACCGGGGTATATTAGAATTAATTTTAATAGTTAGTCCAGTAATATGTACAACCAAATAATTTGAATAGAAATCAAATATGAAAGCAATGAAACCAAAATTGGTCAGAGTAAATGTAATTTGCCATACTACTATATGTTGCCAATTCTGGAAAAACTATTGGAAAAGTATATAAAATATTGGATTACAGATTTATGACCGTCAAGATTTTAGAGAAATTCCACAGTATTTGCTGTATTAGAAGCAATTGATATATTGTACGCGAAATATCTGATAACTATAAGTGTTCTGCATAATCTAACATCACTGTTTTGCATAATGTCCTATTTTGGTAAATTATATTGTGCACCAAGTAACTGAAAATAATCCATTTCATTTTCATACTTTATGTCAACAGATGCTGACTTAATTACTGAAGTGAAGAATTATTTCAATATTAAGCCAGACTGAATTATCAAATTAAGTTCATTTCAATATGGGTGAATAATTCATAATAGGAATTACATAATAAGCTGTGTTGTATCCCATGAGGGTCTTAACGAGCACATACTAGATTAACCATGATTTATCTAATTTATTCCATGTGGTACCTTGATAACTAACTCAGATGATTTGATTTGCTAGGTATGTACACCATAATGCAGAACAAAATACAACAAAAACAAAATACAGTAAAATTTCTCTGTAACTTTTCAGTTACAGTTAGGCTAGTGCTCAATTTGTCTGACATCAGGAGGAAGTTGAAAATATATTAGAATAAAAAAAATGTTGTTTTTTTCTCTATAGATAGAAGTTCATACACCCAAATTGCATTTATTGTATTCTACATATATACTTGATCATTAAAGTATTCCATGGGATGATTTATTTTGACAATAGACATACATGTACCTCCATCGCTTGCGTAAGGTCATGCACTACTAATAGAGCAAATGTAATACCTAAAGAGTTCTATATAAAAACTCAACTCAGAATGAAGACAGTCAAGTTGAATTTAACAATTTATATTTAGTCAATTACACAGCCCCTGTTGGCACTTTTTCTAAAAGATCTCTTAATTATGTGCTAAACACCAAGAAAAATGATAGCATATAGCATTATACTGGTTCCAAACAGATTGGCGACAGGTGTGAAATTAAGGAACCATGAGCAGTACCCAAATGTTGAAATGTAGACTGGCGTACTTTATCAGCAAAATTGTGCTTGGCAGATACCGGTAGTATATGACAAATCCACTTGATCACTACATTGAACAGCTTTAGGAAAGGGACTGGGCGTGACACCTGGCAGATCCAGTTGGGTGTGCAATATACATGTATGTGATAAGAATGGTACTTTGTCATCAGTATAATTCAAGACATCTAGCTCTGTGTGTGGTGGGTGGATGTACAACGCCGGCAACAATTGTACGCTAGTTTATTTGTGTGATTCCTTCCTTATAAACTGTTCATGAAATTGCAGTCAGAGGAATGAAGACTAATGAGATGTGTTCCACAGCGTTTAATTAGACGGAGGCATTGTCAGATTATAATCTGGTCAGCCAAGTATTAAATATCCGAATAAAGACACAACTTCATTTTAACAATGTGTTTAGGTTACCTATAAGAATTCACTTTTATCTCACTATGAGCTTTTGATTAGAATCTATCAGTGTATGATGTGCACCTGTTTTTTTTTCATTCAAAATTTGTTATCTAGTAGGTATATAGTACAGTAATTTTATCACACAGTGTGATGTAATACAGGACAGATCGAAAATGCATATCACATGCTTTGATGACATAATGCCGAACTTACTGTTTATACATGTTAGCATTGCACATTTCAATTAGAAATTTAACAAATCTAAGAGAGGTCTAACTGAGGTTCCTATATGTATAGTATCAAAGCAATCAGACTTGAGGTTTTTAACAAGAAGCAGAAAGTATCACTTTTTACCAAAAATGAAAAAAATATTCACCAAGAGAGAGAATTAAAAATATCATCATGAAATAAACAAATCTAAAAAAGGTCTACCCAAGGTACATATACACCAAGTATCAAAGCATTCAGGCTTGTAGTTTTCCAGAAGAAGTTGAAAAATAAAAAAAAACAGCGACAGACAATCACTCATACAGTAAGCTCTGCCGATAAAGTCGACAGCAGAGCTAAAAAAAAAAAAAAGAACTCAAATCACACCATTAGGTATTCTAAACACAGATGTAACTTCAAATCTTGTATGTTTCGATTTAAATCCAGAATAATAAAGAGATTTTATATGGACTTTTAATTATGACACAATAGAATAGAGATCAGGTATAATCTGTAACACCTATACACAGCAGTTTTTATATGCAGGTGATAGGACTTGATCAGTAGTATACAGATGTAATATGGGAAGCAAGCGCGGGATCAATAAACCTGGGTAACAAATGGAGTTTTCAATGCATTCTGACAGGTGTACACGACAGAGTTAACACAGTCTTTACTTTGGTAAAATAAAAGCCATATATAACATGTACAGCGCATATGACCTGGCTAACCTAATATTGTCAAGGGATATAAATTCCTAGAATTCATTGTTGCTATATCAGTAGTGACAAATCCAGAGACAAATCTTACTTATAATGACATTAGGTACGCAGCGTCCTTGGCTGGCATTGCTAAATCATTTCCGTTCAAACTACATGGCAATTTTCACCCTTTTTATTGATAATATAAAAAGACTGACACATTATTCCTGAAGAAAGCTGTCACTAATGTACTGTCAAAGTGCTTTGTGTCTGCTAACTGGCTACAATTTTCAATTTAATATATTATCCTACATCAACTCGCTCTTATCTACTATATATATTTCACTTTAATATTAACAAAAATACCTCAATAGTAAAACCTAGTAATACAAGTCATTGAAAATGACACAGTCCCCGTTAAATGTTTGAAATTTCTCTTTGTGCTCGTCATATTAAAGCGGAGGGGTTGTCACGAGCATGTCCTTGAAACTTGAGTTCCAAGTGGCGTATACAACAGATTGTTTATTTACATCAAAACACGTGTTCCGTGTAGTAGTAATATGGCCAAAAATAAAAACAGCCATTATTCGGCCATCTTTGATCTAATTATGAAACACACTGATATGTATATGATGTATGTGCCAAATTCGAATGAAAATGGTACATAAATTGTGGAAATATAGTAGTAAGGCCAAAAAGTCAGATGGCTGTCAATCGGCCATTCTTGACTAGATTTTGAAACAAATTGTCATGGACATGCATCCTAACATGTATAAAGTACATGTATGTGCCAAATTTGAATGAAAACTGACAGATCACATCCAAGATACCGCATAAAATCTTTGATCCAATTGCGAAATAAATCGTCAGGGCCATGTATCCTAACATGAATAATCTATGTACCAAGTTCAAATGACAACTGACAAAGCATGTCCAAAATACAACATTTTACAAAAAAAAAGATGGCTGCCAGTCGGCCTATTTTAATCGAATCTCTAAACCACTGCATGTGCATATGTCCCACATAAGGTACTAGGCACATGCAAAGAATGATCGGAATCGGTCCACAGGATTCTGAAATATGACTCTGGACAGACTGACGCACGGACGGACGGACAGACTCAGGAACTCACGAACAGTCAGGGACATGTATCCTAACATGTATGATCTATGTACTAAATTTGAATAAAAACTGACAAAGCATGTCTAAAATACAACATTTTCAAAAAACGAGATGGCTGCCAGTCGGCCATCTTTGATCCAATTGTGAAATAAATCGTCATGGATAATCTATGTACCAAGTTTGAATCAAAACTGACAAAGCATGTCCAAAATACAACATTATCAAAAAAACAAGATGGCTGCCAGTCAGCCATTTTGAATCGAATCACTAAACCACTGCATGTGCATATGTCCCACATAAAGTAAAGTTTATATTAGCTCTCAGTAGTTTAGGCAAGCAGCCTCTCAACTGTTACCAATGCATATTTCAATTAAAGAACCGAAGATATCATTAGAAAATGAACAAATCTGAGAGAAGTCTACACCGTAGTAGCTATATGTATAATATCAAAGCAATCAGACTTGTGGTTTTTAACAAGAAATCGAAAATATCACTTTTTACCAAAAATTACAAAAATATTCACCAAAATTAGAGAATTGAAGATATCATCACGAAATGAACAAATCTGAGAGAGGTCCACATGTAGTACCTATATATGTAGTATCAAAGCAATTGGACTTGCGGTTTTTAACAAGAAGTCGAAAATATCACTTTTTACCAAAAATGATAAAAATATTCACCAAAATTAGAGAATTAAAGATATCATTACAAAATGAACAAATCTGAGAGAGGTCCACATGCAGTACCTATATATGTAATATCAAAGCAATTGCACTTGCGGTTTTTAACAAGAAGTCGAAAATATCACTTTTTACCAAAAATGACAAAAATATTCACCAAAATTAGAGAATTGAAGATATCAACATGAAATGAACAAACCTAAGAGAGGTCTACCCAAGGTACATATACACCAAGTATCAAAGCATTCAGGCTTGTAGTTTTCAAGAAGAAGTCGAAAAAGTAAAACATTGACACGGACGACGGAGACGGACGACGACGACGGACAATCACTCATATGATAAGCTCCGCTCGACAAAGTCGACAGCGGAGCTAAAAAGTAGATTTCTAGTGCCAAGACATTTTATAATCTTGTTTCTTAAAATAATTTTCCAATAATCACAATTATTTTTTATTTTCCTTTATACTAATGGCAAGAATCCATAATAATTGAGGTATAATGAAATGATCTACCATTTAGTCTGAACTCAAGAGACTTATCTGGGAGGTACTCAACATTCCCCTGTTTAAGACCTGTACTCTCCAGTGAACTTAATTCCAGGAAACCACTGCCCAGCAGGAGCATAGTGTCAACAATACATGCCACTATTATGTTCAGTATTACCAATATCATCTTTTGTGTTTATCTTGTATTTTACCAGTATTTTTCCAACAAATATCACTGACGATTCATATTCATGATTGTATGTTTACTGTATTTCATACTATAAACCTATACCTTGTTCAGTGTTAGTATATTTTAAAAAATCAAACTTAAATAAATATAATTAGAGAGAATATTCGGATGTCCATGGCTCATCTTTCATATGTGATATTTGATGAAGTAGGTAAGCATAACTTGGAGGCATCTATCAATCATGTGCAATGAAATATTGATTGTATAATGATGTAGGAACATGTCATCTTGACAAGAGATCTATAAATAGACATCTAAACTGTCAAATGGGCAAATATTACACTTCATTCTCAGTTAATCATGCAGATTCTTTTATGATGATTCATCTTTTAGTTTCATTTTGAATAGTAAAGATTTTTGTTTGAAATAGGACAATAAATAATATTAACAAATAAAATTTAATGTAATTGCATTAAAACATGGGTTATCAAGTTTAGAAATATATAAAGTTTGAATATGAATGGTCACGTTAGCTCTGAAACAGTATTAAAATAAAAATCGGAATTGAAAAACCAAATGACGTGCATCCAAACAAATCTGAAGCACACATCTATTAATGCACACAAACAAGAATTAGTTAATGGCAGGAAGTGCCATGAGTTTTTGCAGGTTTCTTTCAATCCTTCACTAATTTGAAGCCACACATGCAAAAAAAATGCATTATAATCTGCACAGAAATCTCAGTGGAAAACATATTATATGGTGTGTCATGGATGACTGATTTGGACCTGTAATAAGATAAGGATATATGTTTCTTAACATGCTGTTTTCACAAGTATCAGTATCATAGGCTTCAATTAGTATGAATGTAAAAAGGGGAATAATAAAAAAATATCCGTCTTGTTTGAACAGTGACGCCAAATTTTTCCTGCGCTATACTTTCTAACAGCGTGAAATCAATACTTATAGATATATTTAAACTAGCTTATTGTTCGCTAGCATGATCAGATTCCCGTTATAATGATTACATGATATACAAACGCAAGCAATCCCAGCTAAACCATATAAGAGTTATAATAATAGGAGCATGATTTACCTCCTTGGTACTTTCCTCTGGTACCGGTAGTATATTATTTGAACTAAAAATCATATGCACAGAATTGCACAAAATCTGTTGTAGCTAACTGGATAGAATCTAAACTAGAGTAACCAATAACAATTTCTAATTATATAACATTTCCTCACTTTGTTGTAAATAGATATTTTTTCATCAAATTATGAACTGCATGCCATGATTATTTCTTACATTGAACAATTAATATTTTTTGCATGATTAGTGGGAGAAATTTTCATGTCACAGTGCCACAATTTTCAATAATAATAATGTCATATTCTATCGGCACCAATTACTGTTACTGTACTACGAAGAATAAATCTGCATCAATTTTTGTAATAATTTAAACAGCATGTTCTAGGAGAAAGATACTTTTAAATTTATATCACAACTCAAAGCTATACATGACACTTGACAAGTGCTGACTATTTTAGAATAAATCTTAACAGTCATGATATAAATCACCTGACACATGTGATGAAAAATAACAAAGGAGGAGAATCAGAGGATTAAACATGAGCTTCGTCTCTGAATTATTGTGTGCATACGATGCAAAATCACTTTCCATATACCTAGAAAATATTCCACCTATAGATTATCGCAAACTTTAGAAATATAATAAGTGTTGTTTGATTGTCGATACTAATTATGATTTAAATTATCATGAACTAAAAGTTGAGTTTGCAGGACACACATCAGTATTCAACCGTTTAAAAATAAAAACCATTAATATGCATGTGTAGTGATTGTTATTTTACATACCAAACTAGCAGTTTCGCAATGATTGGCTTTCGTGGTGTGTGGCAGAAACTTGTCTTTTTATTGGAGTTTAGAATCTAATGTTATATGATGTTCCCGATGTTAATCTGGGAATACCATGTATAAATAAAATGATACAAAGTATGTGAGATATGTAATTATATGCATAAATGATACACTTGTGTATTAGAAAATTGCATTGTTTCATCAAACAAATACAAATCTGTGTGCTCCAAAAATGGCATTTTCAGTTTATGAAAAATCATAGTCCAGAGTCCTATGTATTTATCTATATACACTTATACAGTACTAAACAAGGATATTCAAAATACATATTGCATCTTTGAATTACTGAATGATTAGTACAATGTCAGTTAAAAGCTTTCGATGTACATATGGTATTCTCTGTAAATCCACCCAGGGCAGTTATAATTCTGCATGAGGGAAATTATTTGGTCACTGATCATACCATGGTGAAAATATATGATCTAACTGCAAGCAAATATTGACCTACAATTCCTGGTTATTACATACATGTACAGCGTTGGAAATCTGCATGGATGCATCAACACTAGTTGTGCAGATATAATCTGGAATGCCACATTTTTAGATAACGTACTTATTTCCCACATTTCGCTTTTTTTTCCAACCTATGATCGCTCAGTTGCTGTTTGCCATTTTCCTCAGGCAGTTGTACTGTTTTTGAACAAGGTCATAGGTGATAACTTCAGCAAATTTATAGCAGAGTAAATGTCAGTTTAAAACAATTGGATATTTCCCATTTGATTTTGAATGGCTAAAAATTGTTGAGTTGCATAATAATGTATTTTAATCATTGCAGCTATGCACATGAACAAATAAAACGCACATTTATACAATCTTGTATTACATGTGAAATATCATTTAGTATCATCTAGTTAGAAAATCTTTTGTATCAAGTTAGTTGAGGTGTTATTCCTAGAAGTTGAAATCTCTGATAATATTTGAAAATATTAAAAGCATCATCTTTTATTGTCTACATGCAGTATCCAAAATCTTTAGGTAAATTTTTGATAATACATGTAGACTATTTTATTAATGACAGGGTGATTTTTCAAACAATTCTAAAAACTTGTAGTATTTAAAGTATATGATACATTGTACTTGCCAATCTGACAACAGTATATAATCATTATTAGACAATACCTGTATATATATATATAACTGATTTGAGAATTTTGAAAAATAGGAGGCCTAGAATAAGGATTGATAGCCTCTGTGGATCTTGGCTAGGGTAATTTTTTATTATAGATGCTAGAATATTATAGATGCTAGATGTGTGTGGGAGTACAATGTCATACTCCTACCTGTGAGATTGTTCAGATTCATTTTCTGCTCAATTTTAAACTGTTATATACATTTTAAGTTAATGAGTCATAAGTCAGGAGTAACAAGTTCCAAATACATATGATTTAATATAAGACTTAATTTGATATTTGTTGTGATATACTGTAAAATCTGTATTAGAAACCGCGGCTTCTATTAAAATGGTACAATGCAATAGAGGGGATGCGGCTTCTATTAGAGCATCTACACATATGAGAAATGATGATTTTTTGGTTCTCAATTTTTCAAAAAGAATGGGTGCGACTTCTATTAGGGATGCGGCTTCTAATACAGATTTTACGGTAATTCTATTATGGCCTTGGAAAGATCCAATATTTCCATAATCTAATAAGAGTACGGCTCCATGCACTTAGTCGTGTGTTTGAACATTCAAGGTATGATGATAGATTACCAAATTCTTTATTGGCAATCATTAGTTTTTCAAATAATCTACTTTTTACATACTTTAATCACACCTCAATGTCAACATTAACTCCATGCTCTAAATGACCACTTTAAGTAATAATATCGGCACCTGATCTCCTGTAACTATTTCATGCAGTAAGTTTTATATGCCTGATAGAAAGCAAGTCACAACACAAAATGATATCTTACATGTAATTGGGAAATTTACTATTAAACTGTAACATTTATGTTCTATAATTTTACTCTTTGTTTAGCTGAATAATTCTTATTTAGCACCATATGCAAACTTTTCAGCTATAATAAAAGCAGACAAATCAATTCAGCTTTCGTACCTTTAGATTTTTTCATAACAATCATAAAGTATTTTAGTCAAGTAAATTTGCCACCTGAAAATGTTGATCCACTGCCAATGAAAAAGTGTACTCTATTTCCTTTTCAAAAGGAATAGACTGATATATACGACAACCTGATATGGCGTCTTTATCAAAAAACTCAATTTAGGAGTAATGACAAAAAGGAATTCAATCAGGACATTTGCATAGTGCAATTATACATCAAACTTCTGTTTTAGAGATACATGTATAATAATTGATTATTTCTCTCTGAAATTATAACAGTTAATGTATTTCAGCTGCAATTTATTTCTTAAAAAACAACAACACATAATTAACAAATTTAAATTCTGATATTTTAACATTTTAAGATATCAGAATTTAATTTTGTTAATTATGTGTTGTTATATAATATTACAAACTGATGGGCAGTTAATTCTTTTCTAAATTAAACAGTGCAAGGTTGATGACTAGAATGACAGTGTTATACCGTGCAACATACAGGTATACCTTATTATCAATTTGTATTTATATTATTTATAACCACAGAATGGAAAAGTTTGTGGTGAATAATCAAGAGTTATAAAGCGTTAATGGATAATTATAGTTGAGTAATCAAAAATAGAAAGTGAAGTGATCGAACAAAACAAACATATATTTATAGCAGTATGCATCAGACTATATATACTTCTATATTTCTATGGCACAGTATGCACTAGGTGCCATATATATGCTTTTTTTCATAAAACAGGTCTGTAGATAGGGCATTTCATAATGTCAATGCAATTTTCCAGTACATTTCTCATCTTTATAGCAATGCGTAATCACTACATGTATGTGACACTTTGACTGCAATAAACTTGTGTTCAATATTAATGATAAATATTATACCACTATATTTTGCTTCTTTCTGACACAATCATGCAGGTAGCCATCATATTTACGGTATACAATGTTTAAATGCAGATGTGGCATATATCATAAGTAAATTTTGCTCTATAACTAGCGTGTACTTCCCAACAGGTAATAATAAAAGAAATTGTTGGCTTATGTTCACTTATATTGGAGATGTGCTTCTAATAAATTATTAAATACATGTACATGTTCTGCTGGTAACTTAAAGCGTGGCTCCGCAATCCCAGGAATTGCACCAGTGCATCATGGGAAATGTAATTTGCATGGTCCGCCCAGTTGTTTACTTGGTACACAGCTGTTATCATTTCAACTGAAGGCGTTAATTCCATAAGCTAACATCATGCATTACGCTATTATCTGATTTGAAAGGACTTGCTGAATCCTGTTGTTCGACGTTCACTGGGCCTACGCACTCTTTTGAAAGCCGTTTTCTGTGTTTGTTTCGCTCGTGGTCGACTGTAAAGCACAATTTCTGTAAATGGCGTTACGGCATTGTAAGGTTCTCTCTGAATTGAGCTCATGCCTTTGCTTTCTTGCTATTGTACTAATATGTTACAAGTGCGACCTTTTTATACAATGTATTTATTCATTCACTCGTACGTTACGAGTGCGACGTATTCATACTACGTACTGTGCTATGTTGCCCTTTTCAGGGCCAACAAATATTACAAAAAGAGAACTACCGTATTGTCAATTACTTGCATCATGAAATAACTGTAGTTTATTTGAATGACCTACACAATGTAGTTGTCGTACAACGTTTGCCATAATATGTCTTGTCGGCTCGGCAATAATGACGTTATGCAACGTCAAAAAAAACAAAAACAAAAACAAAACCTTATTATACGTATACGGCTGTGCGGCATGGGTCCGACGCCAAATATACATAAATATATGCGCGGCTCATACTAGTACGTGACAAAAAGGGCTAAATATTTCACTGCGGGGACATGTTTCAGGGAACATTATAATTTTTTGTGAGACCTTTCAATTTATTTATTTCGAGAACAAAGAGAAATTTGAGAAGCATACTCGACATATTGTAGGGGACGTATTTGGGACTCCCTCGACTCTTTTCATCAATATCAGAGTGAAACCCATTTTTTTTTCCAGCCCTGTAACCGCGAATGTCTTTCTTTGCACACACACACTACAGAAATTATTGGTATGTTTACGCAAAGTCCCTCCCCTCTCGCGCACACCCCAGCTCGTGCGATTCGCACTCGCTCGGGTCGGACCGCTTCGTGGAGCACCGACGATGTCCCTTGAGATGAACGGACGGACAAACAGCTCACAGCATATCATTTCTTATTAGCTCCACGATATCACTTACATGATCAACTCCGTAATTACATAAACATACCTAGAGATTGAACAAATAACTCGGGATTAACACCTTACATTTGCATAAACCCATGACTGACAGCCAGTTTGAGCAGTCAAAACGACTGTTTGAATCATGCTTTTCCGTCGCTTTTACGCGGAAATCGCACTGACATCGCACCAAACTCGTAAATTAACATCGCAGTTGTATCGCGGACATATTCATGTTTGTCTACAACATGAAATGAAGCACCACAGGCGTTAAGATTGCCGAAAAGAGTGATTTTGCGGAGCACCCCGAAGAGATGTTTCACGCTTGAGTGTCATTTGCATACTGAAAAGTGGCGGCCATCTTTCCTTTTATACACCCAGAACCGCGGTTTAAGCAACACCGTCAACGTCTGTCAGGTGATACTGAACAAACCTCAGTGCCTCCCACTGAGAAGATCAGTGTAAATAACAAACCCAGTGTACACATTCACAGACAAAATAAAGTGGCATTATTATTTATGAGTGTGTGATGCCGATTCACATATCCATAAATCAGAGTCACAATGACGATACAGAAGGCAGAATTCACATAATATCAATGATCAAGGAGGGAGCAGACAATCAAGGTAATGGACCGACAAATATGCTGTACAATCCCAGCTGAGTGCCTCGCTAAGTTCTGTCAAGTCTACAGCACTGAAATTATGAATTATTCATTTGTATTTCTACGAAGCATGATCATTTTTTGACCACTTAGATAACTACAACATGTACTATAAAGTTATAGTGTTCAAAGCAAGTAAGCTTGTGAAGGCAATTGTGATGCATGTACAGTTGAACTGTTGGCTGATGATGCTATGTTCAACTGTGTTTCTCAATGGTGAAAATGTCAAAATTATTTATTGAGAGAAACCTGAAACAATTTTATATGTCACCACTGGAAATTAACTAAACATAGAGCAATATAAACATGTGACTTCTTCAGTAACAAAGCTAAAATAGCCGTCAAAATAAAGTATGTGCCTTAATGGAGGTGTTCTTTGTGGTTATACTCAAATGAATTACATCGTTTGCTTAATGGCTACTCTGAAGGATAATGGAAAGCCATCTGAAAACCACAACATAATCTTACTGGTATGAGTAAAATGTTACATAAGAGAACTAAAGTGCACACAGAAGGTATTAAAGATCCCTAAAGCCCATGCATCTGGCTCAATACTGATGGATACAAAAAGATTTTGGTTGATACACAATCCCTCTATCTATAGACGGACTGTGGTTGATATGATCACTAGGGTTTGGTCTACCAATTTTAAAAGTTTGTAGTCTGTGGTAATATTGGACATTTCATCAGGTTAATTAGGGGCTTGAAGCCAATCAAAGATGTTAGCTTCTCACTGGACACAGTTTGGGGGGACTTATGTGAGGGTTTCGCAGTATCCCATAATTTTTCTCTTGGTACATGATTGATAAATAGTACATAGATGGTATAATTATGCTCATGATTTTGTTTCCAGTTCAGATACAAAATGGTTGATAATTCAAGATGGTTTCATGAAAGCCTTTTTTTTGGGTGAAAATCAGCAATTTTTTGTCTTTTTGCCAATATTTTGGACCTTTATCTCAAATTTACACAGTCCAATTAGGTCCAAACTTGGTTCACAGACAATTGTGTTCTAGCACATCAACAGAAGTTGATTTGTGTTATAATCCAATCCAAAATGGCTGACTATCAGCCAATTTGTATGACCAAAATCTTTGTTTTCATCTATTTTTGCTTATATCTAAAATTCTTACTGACCAGGTAGGTTCAAATTCAGTACACAGGTAAATGTGTTTTGGCACATCAATGAAATTTGGTCTGTATCACAATCCAATCAAAGATGGTTGATTAAAATGAGCTTTTTTATGGGGCAAGCTTAGGTTGATTTGTTTTAAACTTGGTATGAAGTCATTACATAAGTATCCATAGAAAATATGTCAAATGTTATTCTGACCTCAGTTGACAAGTTTCATTCTGTTGTTTTCAGTGTGCAAATAAAATAATTATTATAATATACAGTATACAATAGAGGAATTAATTTGCATAGATTTTCCTTCACAGAGTGTAAAAAATTAAAGAATAACTAAATCATCAAACTGAAGTAAGCTTGAATCTGCACAAACAAGTTTTTTTTAAAAAAAAGAAGAAAGGTAAGAATATTTCAAATCCAGTGTCAGAAGTATAAACATTACTTAATGTATGAGCTAGTTGGCTTTTTTTTTTTTTTTGAGAAAATTAAAAAAAGGTTCATTAGTGCACTGTTACACGTAAAATCACAGGTACATTATTTATATTTTGAAAAGCAATAAAAAAACACAATTAGGTTTTCATAAAATTGAGGGTGTACAAGCATAAATAACCACAGAGTGACATTTTTCTTATTTTGCCAAGCTTTTCAAGAACAAGATTAGAAAGCATAATCCCTCTGTGATGAATGAGCTGTCATAAGATGCACAATTCAAGCCTCACAAGTAAATTGAAATTGATTGGCTGTAATAAATAGAACTGACAACATCCTGCCTGGTCACAGCACTGATTTCCATACAGTACTAACATCAAAATTTTCAGGGAAGTAATGCTCATCAAATAGAACCAATAAAATGATAAAATTCAATTTCTATTACTGACAAGATAAGTATTAGCTTTCAAGAATCATTACATTTCATGTGACGAGCAGGAAAATGCTGTCAAATAAATGAAACTGTCTTTTTAAATTTTATTTAAATCTCACTTAATTTATAGCAAAATTTATTTTTCTATGTTCATTTTATGCCATCCAATGTTAACTCAAAATGGGAAAGGGATTTAGTGTCCTTGAGATTCTTGTAAATAAGATTAAACAGATGTAAATAAATTGCAATTAAAGTAATTGTGATTCTCTAAAGTGGTAATTTCATCTTCTATTTATCCTGTCACACACATTGTGCCATAATGTGGTTTACTTTACACAGTTTAACACATTGAAATTGAAGCTAATGGTAATACTCAACAGAATTAAATTGATGCTTTTATCATTTATCATTACCAACACAGAGAAAAAAAGCAATCTAAGTTCAACTTTCATTCATACTATCTAAGCGTGTTTCTCAAGTTCAAACCTAAAACGACTTTATAGAAGTCATTAGGTGTGCATTTGGAGCACTTAAGCATTTCTCTATGGTACCTTTGATGTACTTATAAATGAACACTACTTAATTGAGTATTTTTTTACTCAAGCTTTTTAGCCCAACTATCAAGATTCTCAAGGTTTTTTTTAACTGATATACTTAAATCATTTAGTACAATATAAATCAAAACTTAGTATGTACAAGGGTGAAACTGAAGACAGCTAATATACTAATATGCATTGTATAATTTCCGATGTAATTACTTGTATGAAACAGCTTTGAGGCAAATGAAAACTAGGATATATCAAGCAGACTCGTTGATTCACCAGCTTACTCATTGCCTTGGGGCTATACTATCACGTGTCACATTCCTTTATTATAGAACTGGAACAAGAAAAATAGCACCTGACATCTTCACCTTATTATCGCAACTTTTCTCAGATTTTAATTTCATTATCAATCATCTGTGTATTAATTTGTTAGGATGGAATAGTGTCAAATAAATTTCAGGGAAAGAAAGTATAAATGTATCAAATAATTATATTTTATGCAAGCCATACCTTATACAAAATTCTATTAATATTCAACTATTAATAATATTCCGTGGTGAGAAATCTTCATCTATCTGACTATTAATCACAATTTAGGATGTTTTATTACATATTGTGTTGTCTTTAAAGTCATAATAACCACTGATATTAAGACAGTATATCAATTCAATGCAATACTAACCAGTGTATTTTTTTCAAAATGTCATAAATTTTGTTCAATCATTTCTGTTAAACTGTTTTACTCCCAAAGTAAGGCAAATAATTAAAAATGCCCAAGACGCTAGTTGCCATTTGGGAAAAAAATGTCCTGAGCTAATTTGGAGACAACAGAATCTCACTCAGAATCTCGCCAGTTTATCACATGTATCATGGATGAGAGCTGGTCAGAATCATTACAGATAGCAGTAAATCAGTTTATTTCAACAGAAATCCAGAAAAAAAAACCTGTTACTCTGTCATTAGAATTTGTAAGTGAGGCAATACCTCACGTCAGACTTAGATGCAACAAACTCAAAACAAACAGAGGCATTTCATCATGGACTATGCTCAAATTGTTGTCATTAGCAATGACTCAGAAACTTGCATTTAATTTTTATAATAGGTCCAAGACACAAAACAGAGAATTATTTCTCTGTGTCTTTTCGTCAAATGTCAAATGATGATTATAATTTTAGCCATAGTTGATAATAGGATATTGTTTTTGCCTACCCAAATTATAATAACAGTGATGTGATTGATGAGTGCATATGATGTTGTCTCATGACAACCGTTTTCTATAGAATAATTCATGGTTTACTAGTATATTTTGGACGAAAATCTTTTTTGTTAAATGTATTTTTGTGCCAGGTGACAGATCTTGATGTTACTGTTTTTTTTTTGTGTCTTTTTCAAGAGTGAATTGCAAGTGTGAGTAATGATATATAGTGCATTTTGCCATAGAAACCATATTCTAGTTTGGGACAGGACTGTGTGACCATTTTCTTTTTCTTTTTCAATTTAATGCGTTATCCTGGCATCAACCAGACCATGTCAAACACAAGCACCTGAGAACCTTGTTGCAGCTATTAGTAAATGAATCTTGGCCAGTGGATTGTGTATGGGGGCACCATCTTCCAAGGTAGTGGTTTACCTTTTTCAGTGTTCAACTCCAGCTTTTGAACTCAGGTCTATTAATCATGAGTGCCATCAGTTGTAGTAGCTAAATCTGAAATTAATTCATACTTGCTGACTTGTGAAGGATTACCCAAAACCCAGTTTTATGTGAAAAATAAGCATTACAACCAAATTTTACAACCAAATTGTTACACATATTGTATACAGTCATATGGGACGCATACTGATCATGATGACATGCAACAACTGTGATGATGACGATTTGAATGCATCCTGACATTTGGATAGTTAAACAACAACAAAAAAACGTTTTTGTATAAGACAAATGTCAGTTGGATGGTTTAAACTTTGGAGTTGAAAAGGAACCCAATTCCAAAGCTATAATTGATAAAATTGCAATACATTCTTGTATTATAAATAAATAACATAGGGAATATCAGGCACCTTAGTAATTGTATCTTAGGAATTGATGTGACAATGGCTGTCAAATTCCAATGATACTAATGGCTAATTAAATGCATGATGCAACGAATCATTAGCTATTTTCCCAATTACCCATGACTTAGCTGATAACGTGACTTACTGAGGTTCGACTTAGTGAGAGAATCACTATACTATATAATTCCCCAGTCTTGTTCAATGTATCTACAATATTACCAATACTCGTGGTATCTACAATTATAATATACTCATTGCCAGGCCTGCTCATGTATCAACAATAGTAAAATACTCATTCCCATGCTTGCTTGATGTATCTATAATGATAAAATACTCATTCCCAGGCCTGCTCAAGGTATCTGCAATACCACTAATAAAAAACTTAGTCCCATGCCTGCTCCAGGTATCTGCAATACCACTAATAAAATACTCATTCCCAGGCCTGCTCAAGGTATCTGCAATATCACTAATAAAAAACTTAGTCCCATGCCTGCTTGATGTATCTAAAATAATAAAATACTCATTCCAAGGTCTGTTCGATGTATCTAAACCTATAAAATACTCATTCCCAGGCCTGCTCAAGGTATCTGCAATACCAGTAATAAAAAAACCTATTCCCATGACTGCTTGATGTATCTAAAATAAAATACTCATTCCCAGGCCTGTTTGATGTATCTACAGTAATACTCATTCCCAAGCTTGCTCAATGTGTCTACAATAATAAAATACTCATTCCCAGGCCTGTTTAATGTATCTAAACTTATAAAATACTCATTCCCAGGCCTGCTCAAGGTATCTGCAATACCGCTAATAAAAAACTTATTCCCATGCCTGCTTGATGTATCTAAAATAATAAAATACTCATTCCCAGGCCTGTTCGATGTATCTACAGTAATAAAATACTCATTCCCAAGCTTGCTCAATGTATCTACAATAATAACATACTCATTCCCAGGCCTGTTTAATGTATCTAAACTTATAAAATACTCATTCCCAGGCCTGCTCAAGGTATCTGCAATACTACTAATAAAAAACTTATTCCCATGCCTGCTTGATGTATCTAAAATAATAAAATACTTATTCCTAGACCTGCTTAATGTATCTACAATAATATAATACTCATTCCTAGGCCTGTTCGATGTATTTACAATTATAAAATACTCATTTCAAGGCCTGCTCAATGTTCCCACAATAATAAAATGTTTATAAACTGACCAAATTACAACTTTGATACTATTTTCTTCTACTTTTTTTTCTAAATTCAAAACACAAATAATTTAACAAAACATTGCAGACAGACTGACAGTTTCCTCCTATACTACTCTATTTCAACCACTTCACTCCATACACAATGACTCACATATTGCTAATATATATACATGTCATGAAACTGGTCAAAATCTCACGGTACATGTAAACTTGCCTCAGGGGCAGTTATTCTATAAATAATTACCTCAAGTCAATACTCAATATTTACCACACTTGATCAAACCACTAATGGATGGCACCAATGTTTGTCGCTTTTAACCTTTTTACCACTAGCTCCCTCTTTTCATCACAAATTCACAAAATGGCCCTGTTTATAGTCTACACTTTCGTTCAGTAGATTGGGACAGAAAATTTTTGAGTAAAAACTGAAAGTTAGAATTCACTTCCAGAAATATTGAAGAATATAAGTAAAAAGTGCTGAAAAATTTTGGCGAGAAAGTCTAGTGGTAAAAAGGTTAACTCAGCTTAAACATTTAATTTTTCATATCAGTGTCTCCAGCAGATAATGATACTTGACATGTTTTTAATGCACACAAATTAATTTTGTAGTTACATAAATATTATTATTAAAACATGATTACAGATAAAAAAGGAAAAAAATGTGTTTTCCTACACTATTTGAGGTTTACTATAATTGGCTGTGGAATTAAAGCAAAGCTAAAGAAGGTGAGTGTAAGTACATGTACATATACGTCTAATAGAGGAAATTCAGTGATGGTGCCAATATTGTTAAGACATCATTAGTGCAACCAATGGTTAGTAAGATGAATGGATGACAGACTAGTACTGGCAATCAGGGACGAGTGCAACATCAGCATCATTACATACAAGTATACACAATTATTTTAACACATGCTATGACATGTTATGTAACTAATATCATTATATGCTGGTCAAAATATAATCAATAGGTCATGAAATGATTGCATAAATACATTTTTAACAAGCAGATTGGCAATGACCTGTGTGAACTGATTTGTTCAAATGTTCAAGAGATTTGAAAGGGCAAATGATTTCAAGGACCTTATAGAACAATTTGAGCAAATAATGTCTAGAAAAACAAAGAATAAGGATTTTTTTTTTTAAATGTTCTTCAATATCCTCATGATCGGCTATAAGATCGCATACATTAAATTAGCGCTTTTATTGAAAAAAAACTTGAATTTTGATTTTTTAAGGCAAACATTTTATATAAACAATTGGGATTGTTTAATTACCAAAGTCAACAAACTTCAAAATTATATGGTACGATGTTTGTTTTCTGAACTTTCTATGCTATGTCAACACTGCGAATATAAATTTGACATTGACGAGTCAGCCAGCTTTAGAATACGCCATACAGGAAATTAGCTGATTAGTCGTTGGCCGATAAAACGCATATAACTATTTATGTTGATTTACCGCTATGATCGATGCAGGAATAACGGAAATTATTTTCAGGATTTTATGACTAACATTAGGATCGATGATTTCCGCGACGTATTGTGAAAAGAAAATACTCACTGTAAGGAACCGGTCTGCGTTGTACAGCACTGATAAAACTTCTCGCAATCTCAATGAATATTTGTAGACCATCTTCTTGGACAGTTGTTTCTGTTTCATATCCGGCTCCATCTGGAAGATCGTCGAATATTATAACTCCGTCTGTTGTTATCCTGTTTACAGCCGAAGTATAACAGACACAGACAGCTAACGTTACAACCAGTATTAATAAAGTTCTGGTCTCCATATTGCAGTAAAAGTTGTTCTTATATAATAAGGCACGTGACGATCTGATTCATTGAAATGTTTCCGTCAACAACACGTCTGTAGACTTCCAAACTATAGCCCAGGATTTTTACGAAAACAGCCCTTAACTTGTGGGATAGAAATATTCACGATATCAACAGACTTCGGAACTTTCACCTGCTTGTCACAGAAGACGCGAGATACCTGTCAAATCGGCAGTTTTTTAAAGCAGACGACAACGAACAGAAGGTCGACAACTCTTAAATCAACGACGATCTCACTACCAACTTGGGTGTGTAAAGCAAACTGGCGCTCCTCAAATTATCCGATCATTTCCGAGGTGTGTCACAGAAAGTCTTTCTGACTATCATTTGTGGATTTGTTGTTGAAGATTTCTTGAAACTCATCGGCAACTTCACACTCACCCGCTTCCAAATGACTCATTTCACAAATGACTAGACCCCCTAAGGGCAGTAAAGCTAGTTAGCTAATATCGATGAAACATTGAGATAGGGAGTCTATCTCGCTGGCCAAGTTACCTCGTTGCCATGTTTTGTAGTGTGCATTCGTCTAAAATTGGAATTAATATTTAAATAAATCTAAGTAGATTACAAGTTGTAGTGAAATATATATTCATCATATTTTTTTGAAATGTGATAATAACTCATCAGGCACGGGTCTGGACAGGTTGTCTGTACTGCATGCGCGTGTCCGCCTTGTTGACCTTCCCCTGGGCGTTCTGATAGGTTTTATTCTATAGACATGTTTTATACTGCGTACACAACTTTGGGAAAACAACCAAACTACTCAAATTAGTCGTAACACAAAATATCCTAATAGGTGCACATTCGCGCCGTGTAATTTGCGATAAGCATATAACAGAGAGACCATCGGTGCATGTCTGACATGTTTTGAGATGCCCGGAGCAGTATTTTACGAGAAGGGGGTGTTTGCATGTGCGATGTTCTGAGGACAAGCTCACTTTTTTTAATTATTATCAAAAATGTTGGGTTGTTTTCAGTGGGGGAAGGCTTTGGAGAATGTTGTCGAAGTTGGGTAATAATTTGTTTGCCGGCATAGTAGGCAGAATACCGGCATAGAATACCAAGCTCTCTTATATCGATTATAATATCGGTAAAAAATACAATTTCGCAATAAGTGTGGTCTATATTCCCACAGATGGTAATAATTCATACAAACATATCAGAAAACCACAGGGGAAAGAGGGATATGGGAGGGAAGCTTCCGAGATCTCATGGGCCTAGGGAAAATGCGGACGATGAGGTACCTGATATCACTTCTCGGTTATATACTCCAGGGTTTATGTATCATTTTTTTATTTATTTGAACTAAGTCTTATCTTTGAACATATTTTGTATTTACGGTATTGTCTACTTGTATTGAGTTGTGCCCCCCCCCGTAACTATGCGAATAATAACACCTGTAATTTTCCCCTGGATTTCAAACTGGTAAATTCAACTGACAAGTCATGTATGTTTCAATATTGGGAGTTGTTAAATTGCTCCATACTTGTTGACGTTACTGCTAATTTGTAGTGACTGCGCCTGATACATGCAGCTTCTTTTATGCTACCTCAAATAATACAAAGATGACTACCAACATGACTTGTATTACATTGCAATTAATGCAATTGCGTGAACAAAGTGTAGAAATACCAAGAACCTGCCCGAGTGGGGAAACCTATGATACCTCATTGTTGTTCCATTAGTGCCTATGGAACTTCTTCTGAATACGTGCAATATACACTCTAGGTATACGGCAAATGGGTATCGGTAGTAAGGGTTGCCATTTGGCTCCGAAGGAAGAAAGAGAGAATGTCGGCATTTGAAATAAAATAAAATGAAAACGATATCCTAGTATTTTATTTGTCAGCATTTCCCACTATTTGTATGTCAACAAATAAAATCATGGAAAGAAATATTTTGAACTAGCCTTCGTACATTCTGCCTAGTAATATTCGTATCAAAATGCCGTTACCGAATTGAAATTTCATAATGTCTCACTCATACAGAGATGTGTCCAGAGGGCGCTTTCCCCATTTTCCCGTTGATCAACATTCATTTCCATCGTCGTATGCAGCTATTTCTGCAGCATAACTTCGAACTCAATACATGAACTCAAGACTTGTGGAAATGTAAATGTTGTTTATTTTTATCATCTGTGAACCTTGGAACGCCAAGTCTCAAAGGTGAGATAACGTTGCCTTGAAACATTTAATATTAAGGATATCGTTATAATCCAATATTAAAATTCTATACTGAGCCCTCTTGGGAATAAGATTGTGTTCTTTCGTTTTTTATCTTATCATGTAGGAGAATATATAATTCGCGCATGAGAACTCATACATCTAAATTGTGACGTCTGACGTTATGTGTTGTCGAGTTCAGGGTTGATATTATTTATTAAAATAAACTTGTAATGAAATTATAAAATTGTATATAAACATAGTATAATTAGTCACCTTAGGTATAATTCTCGGGGTAAGAGCAGGGGTATTTGTGGGAGATTCACCGGACTTTCGATGTAGTCATGATTTAGTATACTCCTTATAAACTAAATAACAGTATGCTCTCTAATAAAACTTGAACATGTACACTTTCGGGCTAAAATGTAGGGGAAATGATACCTGAATATACGAATATACTGTCAGGCAATAAAACTAAAGACAGATGCTATAAATTGCCACCATCAAATCATCTTGAATTGGGTAATCAAATAAATGTACATACATATGACACCATCTGAAAAAAAACAACATTATACAGGCAAATAAATATCACTAGACATATTAGTGAATAATTGATACAATTTTATTATATTATCCCTGGCGTTTGATAATAATGCGTTTGTGCGTTCTCTCTCATATGGCGTGACCCATGTGCGTAGAAGAAATAACAGTAACATTAAAATACTTCAAAGATTTAGTTTCGTTTCGTAAGACAGCAGCTTGGTACCCAGCCGATTCTGGCATCCCTTGACTTGACAAGCCAACATTCTTTCTTCATCACTTCCACCTCCATTCCTTCTTCAATGTTCAACATAAAATTCTCTTTTGATGAGAAATTTGCTGTGGCAATATATGGAAAATCGTTTACAGTTTCCATGGAATCCTGTTTAGTTTGTTTTGAAGAACCTGAGTTGGTTGAAGAATGAGACAATTTCGTAATATTGTTGTCATTTCTATCAATATCTGTGATTTGTGTCGTTTTGACAGAAATACTGACGTTCTTAAGTCTGGCTCTTGCTTGCTCCAGTTGTTTTGCGGGAGTAATCCCACTCTGGTGATGTGACGTCACTTCCGTGATATCGGACACACCGGGTTTAATCACTTGAGTATCGTCAATCGTCCACTGGTTACGTCTCTTCTCCTCGATATAACTGGATGGGGCCCATCCCTCCCTCTCCTCAATCTTCACAAACCACCACCCATCCGTAGACTTATCCATTACCTAAGCAATTAACAACGCATCATATTTATTATAGGGTATATATGTACGTGTCATTTAACGTCACTTTTGTCTCGCAATTTGAGCGCTTTGCCGGAATCTTATATCTACAAAATATTTGTTTTATGTGACAGTTGAACAAGGTCTAAAAGTGCATCAAACTGCAGTTTTGACATTCCATTTTGGCAAAAATCATGCCCATAGTATAAAATATCACTCTATACTGTCGGCACAACAAACCCATTCTCTTGATTTTTATAGGTGTTTATAAAAGTTCACAATTCAGAATGAAATGATAGGTTTCCATTGACCTATTGTACATTTCAAATGACGTCATTGCGCACTGCACTCGTTGATTGACTGGTTTGATTCAACTACCATTGAAATTGATACATATTGTTAAAATTTGGGGGAATGGGTTTGTTGTGTCGACAATATGATTCAGAGGTCATCTTGAACTCACTTGAACTTGTTGACCTTTTTCAAAACTGATTCCTTCCTTCAACGAAGCTTGAAATCTGCCAATAGTAAAATATTCACATTTCTCTCGTTTGCTTCTTGTTAAGGATTTCTGTGAAAAGAAGTGTTACATCGTAGTGCATTATTGTTAGAGAAACCATTATGACAATTTTGACATAGTGGGCGTACTAAAGTTTTGAAATCTCACCTTGATGGTTCCTTGTCTCGGAGGGGGTTTGTGTCTAATCATTGGTGAACGCAATACTGTAAGAAATGCGGAAATATTATTATTATCAGAAATATAGTGTTCAGATAATTTGAATTAAATCCTAAACTTGTATACTTTGTATATTACAAACTTAAGAGTCACCGTGACAGTGGTTCAGTGTAGCTGTCACATAATAATGCTGGAGTTGAAATAATTTGTCGACCCCGACTCGACCAGTACTCACCGCTACGAGTAGAGTTTAGAGTGAGGGTATCAGCTGACTTATGTTCTGTTTGGGTATTATCATATGTCTTTTTGAGGTATGTAGCTGGTGCCCATCCTTCTCTGCCTTCATGCCTTAAAACAGGAATAGTAAAAGTCTAATATGAAAAATCGATGATTAGGTCTCGCAATGTAGGCAACATTTTGTCGATTGCAACAATTCGTCAACTGGAGAGCTTCACATTAATTGGTATGTATACCTGACAAACCACCATCCATCCAAGTTCTTTTTCAACACAAGTACAACAACTCCATTATCCAACGATATCTCATCGTCATTTTCAGCTTTATATTTCTGAATGGTTACGTAACCTGTAGAAACAAAAATAAAAAAAATTATCCCAGTGCTTGTTTATTTTTTAAATGATGAAAGAAAACTAATATGCATCACTGAACATGTGAAAGGCAGTTTCACATATCGTCAGTCATCTTTGATTTGATTTTGTCCCTAACGATGAGAAATACATTTGTCGATTTCACGATGCTATTATAACCACAGTTTCATGGAACACAGGGTTCTTATTTTGTTCTATAACTTCAATTAATTCAAAACATATTTCACTGATCAGATATAATGACGCTAATTAACCATATTGATTGCCCAAATTAAGCATATATATACACGTCAATTATTGTCGATGATCGATATCATTGGTTGGTTTGATGGTTGCGTCGTCACCATGTGTAGGTAAACCATTATTTTGTTGTTATAACTCACTCTCTTGTCCATTGCCCACTTCAATCGTTTGGAAATCCTCGTTTATTTGATTTTCCTCGCCAGGTTTCTCTAAATACGCCGCCGGTACCCAGCCTTGCTCTCCCTCCACAACTACGAACCACCAGCCTGTGGGATAGAAAAGTCACGTGTGATTATGCAAATGTATGTCACAATTCGACATTAATTCACGAGTATGCAAACATTATGTAATTTGAATGGATAATAAACTATTAACATTATACAGAAATTTCTGTCATTTTATTGACATGAGAATGGAGAAATGTTACTTCGAATAACTTTTACTTAGCCAGGAATAGCACAGAATGACACAGGAACACAGTATGTACATACACAACTGGGACATTACAATTTACATACCTGAGTCGTTTTTTTCAATCACTTCTACATTATCTCCAGCATGTAAACTGAGTTCATTTCTTTGTTGTTTGTTAAAATCATCAATAGCCATGTAAGTTTCAAGCTGTATTGGTTGTGATATCACTCCTGGATATGCAAACAAATAATTTCTTTACATTTACGATATTTACATGCAAATCATTGACAAATTGAGTTATGAGTTTTCAATTTTCATAATAAGCTTTCATCATTAATAATACTCTAATGAATAAAAAATGGAACACCTTCTCAAATTCCGGGATTGGGACATTATAATATGTTATTTTTTGACGGATTCAAAATTGTTTCTAAATTTTTCAACAATGTTTTAACCCGATATAACATCAACAGAGGGACTGTGGTTAAACATACATTAAAACACAGTTCCTATATCGTGATGGAGGGACTGTGGTTAATACCAATTGAGTAACCTGTGCGTGGTGTTTATAAACACTGAATTATTATTTACATTATTTTTTGCGGCACACAAATGTAATCGTTCGATGAATTGAATAAGATATGATTTGAATTAACAGTACGTATCAGTAATTCTTCCTCTTGCCAAAGACCGGGAAGCAACTATTTGATGTTAGTGCGTATTCTGCCGCAGTCAGAGACCCGTGCATGGTGTAATGATGTTATTGTATAGTGTGTGTCTTCTATCAAACAAATCGTATACTATTATTTTAAGTGAACAAGATATTTCTCAATATAAAAAAATCATATATTGGTCGAAACAAAGTTTTCAGATCACGATAATGGCCGTCTATGCGAAATTGAACAGAAATATTGAAAGCCCCTCAGTCGTTCCATCGCGTCATATTTGATATGGGTCCCATGTGACATATACAACGTGTGTAAATCCATTGTTGTTTTACTAGATATATTGAGTGTATGCTGTACGGCAGTGAAATTAGCACTATAATAATGTGGTATAAATAAGTGCTTACCCCGCCTTCTTTTCTCTGAATCCCTAAAATGATAAAAAGAACAAATTTAAATTTTTTAAACAAGAAGTTTCATTACAAGACAAGGTGAAACTTGAACTACAAAGAAAGAGTAATTTATACTGGGCACAGGAAACTTACATCATTAATAATCACATTACAAGTATTAATGATACATAGGAAGTCAATACTTTATTAACAGGTACAGCGTACGGGTGTGATTCGAACTGGCGACCATGCCACCCGAAAAAATCGCTTAGCTGAAGAAATAGACTCACAGTTTAGTTGGTGGATTGAGATCTTCGGGACGTGCCTCAAAGAAGTTTAAAACTTCCCGACATTCAGATAATTTCGCTGGAAGATGTATTAGTTCCTAGAACATGAAAAACAATTTTCTCATAACGCATTTTGTGGGGTGAGGCGGCGTGTCATTGGGAAATAATTTAAATGGCGCATCATACTTTCCATCGGTCATTGCAGCCCGTCACTGAACACTTGGCCATGATAAAGAATAAGGCAATTTTAATTTTAATTTTGTCATTAACACACCTCGATATCCAAAAGCTTGTTATCATCAAAAAACATCATACGTACTTGGCAAAATTGGTCAATCTTTTCTAGTCTGTCTGAAACAAATCTGCGAGTGTTGATTCTTTGAAATAAATTCTTGCCTGAAATGAACATGGATAATGTAATAAAAGAGATGGACATGGACAAGATAACCTTAAAACCAGACTAGGCTCTTTGTATTAAGCTCTCTTTCCGTGCGCGGAATGCAATGGTTATTTACATGTTTGGTTTGATTGGTTTCAAGTAAAAATAAATAACACTCGGTACCAGTACACGCGTTCATATAATTGTGAATGGAATCACTAAATATTTATCAAAACAGAATAAGTTCCTTTGAAATTTTAAACTAACGCACCGTTGTAGCTTAATTCAGCGAAGTCATGATCACACAGAACATTGAAAATGCAATACAAATTGGTCAACGAATAGCCAGGATTACTCTATTTCTAAATGATTTACGGTAAACCCAGTCAACGAATAGTTTCTTTACTTAATTCAGATGTTTAGCATCTTTATACTTCGGTGTCTTACCTGGGAAGAAGGGAATAATTCGATGAGAAGGGTTATTTGTTCCGGCTTCCTCTGGAAATAGTTCGTGTATTTTAATCTGAGGAAGGCAAGGAAGAAATGCGTTGAATATGAGAGCGTACTGTAGTACAAACAGAATATTTAATATCCAGGGCAACCAGAAAAAGAACAATTAACAGCAAAATATTCTGTGAATATTTGTCGTATCATTTCGATCAATCACGTACAACGTCATTAAGAACGTCAATTAACGACGATTTTCATATTTACATAAGGCTCAATCCGTTATTCAAGACCAGATTACGACAGACCACCTCACGAATTATAAATATACATATTTCCTGACATATGTCCTAACACCAATTAGTATAATTGTTAGAAAGTGAAAAATTTGTCTTTTATAACATTCAGTCAAGGACATTCGAAAAGTCAAATGTTTTTTCCCAATGTCCTCTGAAATTTGGTAGCTATGCATTAAAGTCAAGCTGCTATTCTATTTGCTGTTTTGGTTGATTTAACCGAAAGAAATGAATCTGACTCTCGGGTTCCGCAAATAAATACAATTTCCGACATATAAGAGGAACGATCGTATTACGACATGAATTGTAATAGAAGGGATAGATAGTGGTAGTAATAGATTGTTATACAATTTACAATCACTTACGTGAAAATCAAAGAAGTCAGTATATCGTCTATATACTATCTGTGTTGTATGATCAGACCATACGACACGAATGATATAAACCTGATAGGAAGACAAATAAACATGTTACGGCTATTAATTGTACACAAATAAACAAATAAACAAGTAAGTAAACACGCAAACTAACCAAGTAAATATTGCTGCAAATTATAAATGAATCAGAAAAACATTTATTTATTTATTTATTTATTTATTTATTTATTTATTTATTTATTTATTTATTTATTTATTTATTTATTTATTTATTTATTTATTTATTTATTTACTATTGTTTTTTTATTCATTCATTCATTCAATCAAAAGACGCCCACAGGTTTCCACAAATTACGGCACTCGAAAAAACAACAACAACAAAACACACACAAAACAATGCAATATGTAAAAAACAAAAACAATAAGATATGAAATAAATAAAATACCATAAAACGAGTGTTAAGACTGAGAGTTTAAAACAAACATCTTATAAAATGGTAAACTACTAAACATATGTATATTATTAAAGTAGCAAACTGTAAGTCAAGGCACCGAGTGATAAAGAATATTTCCATAAATGTGTACGATAGAAAGTTAGTTCGAAAGGGTAAAAAAAAGAAACGTGTCACGATGATTTGCACTTTTAACTAGCATATCTGCTCACGACATTCAACTAGAGTTCACAACGAGTACAACTCTTTAGTGACTCACGATTTCATTACGTAATACGGTATGTATAGATCTCAGACCACTGAGTATATATGTATTATACCTTCGTGGTGAAAGTAACAATGAAGCTAAAGAAACGTGAAGAAAGGCCTCTCTTATTTACCTATACAAACGACAGCAATGAATACCCATCCCCGTACTAACTCAATAAAAACCGGAATTTATTTTATATGTGTATGTGTGACCGATGACGGGTTTGGTTAAAGTAGAGTACAACGATCCCATTCATTTGGAAATAATTATTCAAATGAGCTCTAAAGTTGTTGCACTATTTTGTACCGCTTGACAACATGGCAAGTGCCATCGTGTAAATGACATGTTTGTAAAAAAAAATGTAAAACTAAATAAACTGATCTTCCGATTCTGTGTATTTTGTTTAGTTCAAGTAATGAATTTTCCGGGTAATCAGAATGTATACATTGCATTTAAATATCCAGCGACATAAACGCCAAAATATATGTTGGATTGTTACAATTCCGTCAAACAGGCATTAATGGAAGAAGTTAACAAGTGTATTGTCTGCATTGTGCAGTG
This sequence comes from Saccoglossus kowalevskii, assembly GCF_978046115.1. Lineage (NCBI taxonomy): Eukaryota > Metazoa > Hemichordata > Enteropneusta > Harrimaniidae > Saccoglossus > Saccoglossus kowalevskii. Next base: position 7,464,122 of record NC_140650.1, on the reverse strand, counting down.
TCATTGGAATCGACATTATTGAAGTAGATCACAATCAATGTAGGTCGTTCGTGTTCATTTCTTACCAACACAAAGTATGCATAGCATACTATCATTAAAGTAAAGCTATCAAGACCAGAGCTGATAATTACGCTTTGAAGTAGACCACAATTTACAAACTTGATTCAAATTACAACATACTAGGATTTAGGTAAAAATGAAGGTGAACTAGATCTATTATGGGACAAACTACTAAGATGAAAATAGAAATTTACAAACTTGGTTCAAATGACGACATATATACTAGGATTTACGAGTATATATTCTCGGCACAACAAACCCATATTCTGGGCTGTATATTAAAAAACGCCGCTTTTCTCCGTGAGCATAACAGACTGTGGCTGATTGTCTGACCACTTCCGTGTCACACACCGGGAACATACAAGGACAATCACAAATGTTTGACCATTACGATATCATAGTTGAGACACCGAGATTTTACCATTAGTACCAACTCATGACAGTCACAGAAAGTTTACGAAAAGGACAGCTGACATTACACAATGGTCGAGTATGGAATGCATAGAGCAAAGAAAGCGTCAGGTTACTACTATACAACGACAACTACGAATAGTCACAGCCCCTATAGAGAGACTGTGGAATAGTCAAGCCATTCATCGAATCACCGGTACAGGCCATGGTAGGTTTGACCCAAATCGAATCGCAACTTACGTAATCTATTATCGGCGATGTTAACCAACGACACGAAGCCCCTCGGAGCCTATTACTATATAACTTAACCACGGTATAATTAGTGCCACACAGTAGTTCAGTATTGCACACACCGAATCAGGATAATAAAACATTCTCTAATACTCACATAGTATTTGTTTGGTTGTCTTCGCTTCTCGATATCGATCACCTTAACTTCTGTAATCATTTTGGTTGGCGGCAGAGTAACGTTACTTTGTAGCCGACCAGGGAACGGTGTATACCCTGTGCTGTCAGTGGATTTCAGATACAATGACACGTTGAAGTTACTGTCACAATTCAATTGGTAAGAATTTGCATTTTTCGACAACACCCCAAACGAGCTTTGTGACTGTCTCTGTGGGACTTTATTTCGATACATGGCAGGCTGTATTTCTGATTTCAACTGTTCAATTTGACTTTTTCTTTCGGTTTTTAAACCCTCGTTATTATGCCACGATGACTCATTCGTCAAGCGTACCAGACACTTGGTGGACTACATGAATCCAATACATTTTATGTCTGTATATTATGACGTCATTGTAAATAAGGGCGTATGAGTGGTACCTTAGTGTGCATGCGTAGAACCAGGTAACACTATAGCAACAGTTACACTATATAAAAATAGTTGCTAAGCAGAACACTTTGATCAAGAAGAAATTAAAACATCTACATGAAGACTAATGTTTCAGTATACAAAATATATTTTCGATTTTCTCGCACAGCATACTGTGCTTGTTGTGTGAGTTGCCCTCGCGTCACTTTCGATTAATTAATGGAACCTACCAATAATACTCATTCGGATAGTTTTTGTTTCCAATTTAGAAATCCCAGAGCAACCGAAAACACAATTCATACGTCCAATATAAAAATACAGATCGAATAGCAATCTCAAAACCTAAGAAACTATGACACGATTGCGACCAGAGGGTATCCCAAACATGACAGGGAAAATATTAATATAAACCGATAAATTGGCTCTGTGGATCAACCAAATAAACAGTAATTAATTTGCATAAATTGGTTCTGTGGATCCACAGTAAATAATCATTAATTTGCATAAATTGGTTCTGTGGATCCACCAAATAACAGTAATTAATTTGCATAAATTGGTTCTGTGGATCCACCAAATAACAGTAATTAATTTGCATAAATCGGCTCTGTGGATCCACCAAATAACAGTAATTAATTTGCATAAATTGGCTCTGTGGATCCACCAAATAACAGTAATTAATTTGCATAAATTGGCTTTGTGGATCCACCAAATAACAGTAATTAATTTGCATAAATTGGCTCTGTGAATCCACCAAATAACAGTAATTAATTTGCATACATTGGCTCTGTGGATCCACCAAATAACAGTAATTAATTTGCATAAATCGGCTCTGTGGATCCACTGACCAAATAACAATAATTAATTTGCATAAATTGGCTCTGTGGATCCACCAAATAACAGTAATTAATTTGCATAAATCGGCTCTGTGGATCTACCAAATAACAGTAATTAATTTGCATAAATTGGCTCTGTGGATCCACCAAATAACAGTAATTAATTTGCATAAATCGGCTCTGTGGATCTACCAAATAACAGTAATTAATTTGCATAAATCGGCTTTGTGGATCCACCAAATAACAGTAATTAATTTGCATAAATTGGCTCTGTGGATCCACCAAATAACAGTAATTAATTTGCATAAATCGGCTCTGTGGATCCACCAAATAACAGTAATTAATTTGCATAAATTGGCTCTGTGGATCCACCAAATAACAGTAATTAATTTGCATAAATTGGCTCTGTGGATCCACCAAATAACAGTAATTAATTTGCATAAATCGGCTCTGTGGATCTACCAAATAACAGTAATTAATTTGCATAAATCGGCTCTGTGGATCCACCAAATAACAGTAATTAATTTGCATGAATTGGCTCTGTGGATCCACCAAATAACAGTAATTAATTTGCATAAATCGGCTCTGTGGATCCACTGACCAAATAACAGTAATTAATTTGCATAAATTGGCTCTGTGGATCCACCAAATAACAGTAATTAATTTGCATAAATCGGCTCTGTGGATCTACCAAATAACAGTAATTAATTTGCATAAATCGGCTCTGTGGATCCACCAAATAACAGTAATTAATTTGCATAAATTGGCTCTGTGGATCCACCAAATAACAGTAATTAATTTGCATAAATTGGCTCTGTGGATCCACCAAATAACAGTAATTAATTTGCACAAATCGGCTCTGTGGATCTACCAAATAACAGTAATTAATTTGCATAAATCGGCTCTGTGGATCCACCAAATAACAGTAATTAATTTGCATAAATCGGCTCTGTGGATCCACTGACCAAATAACAGTAATTAATTTGCATAAATTGGCTCTGTGGATCCACCAAATAACAGTAATTAATTAGCATAAATTGGCTCTGTGGATCCACCAAATAACAGTAATTAATTTGCATAAATCTTCTCTGTGGATCCACTAAACAACAGTAATTAATTTTAAATGACAACCTTTTCCAAAATATTGTGCCCTGGTTATAAATATGACGAACGCATGAACTTCAAGACTTGTGTATATGTATAGAGGTCGTCAAGACCGGTAAACAAACACTCGTGTGTATACGCATAAACATTAAATCAATGGCAGCGAACAAACGGCATGGTAAATACCACGTCAAATCAAATTAAGCCATGCCGTTTATTCGCTGTTATTTGCTTACTTTAATTTCTATGTCAGTAACAACTAGGAGTTTAAAATCAATGACAGACTCGTATTAGAAGTATAATGAGAAACATTGTAAATATATAATAAATAAAATGACACATATAGTGTGAATTTATGTGAACGTCACAAAAACTATTCAACGTTTAAGAAGCATGCTTGTTGAAATAATCCTAAAATAAACAACTAACCAAGCTGTAAATTGTGGTTTCCATCGTTACTATGAAATCAATAACTTTTTTTTCAGATTTCATGCTTGATTTTACAAGTAAAGTGTGTTCGCCATATTGATAATTTCATATTTATATGAGTGATATTTTGGTGATTTGTCGAACGTATGTATGTACACCTCAAATCATATAGATATATGTTATTTCACTTCTCGGATGTAGGGGAATGTTTGAATTCAAATTCTATCATACGTATATGGCAAGATGTCGCACATATAGTAACAAAAATGTAAAAAACACAGTGATCGAAGTATACAACTTATTGACTGACATAGGAATAATTGCACTTATCATTCCTATGACCCAGTATTTATTCACAAACTGATTCATTCCTCACTAGTCACGTGATCAAAACATAATTTTAGGCCATTTTATATTTAATTTGATTAAATGTTTGTGAAATTATGATGGATATCAAACGTGTAAACATATTTAAAAAAAAATTAGTCAAAATAATAGTTGGCTCTGTACTTTAACTGAAAAGACCAATTACCTCGTAGTTTATTCTAAAATATGTATTGATTCTAGTCGTAAAATTATACACATAAATCAAAATACATATATACTGCTAAAATTGCAATTCCCATCAACAGGTGAACATTGACCCCTCTAAATGTTGTTCATGCCTGTAAATACATGCATTCCAATGTTGATGTCTAGTTTACAGGGAATCTAGCAGACAGCGCATTTTAGATAATCTAGCTGACATTGTATGTTAGAATTTCGTATATAAGTTTATTCGACGATCGCGTACTGATAAACACTCCCCCACGGTGTGCACCTGTTTACGTTCGAAACAGAATATTGTTTTTTCTTCACAAAGAATCATCAATTGGAAAACTGTTGATTGTTCAATAATTTGCAGCACTCACGAGAGATCAGAATAACTAAGTTGGTTATCCATTGAGCCAGAGATACACCCAGTACAACAACTTGCGAAAATACTGAGCCAGAGATACGCTCAATACAACTAACTTTTTTATTTGTCATATAATACAGGCTGATGGTCTTGAAGTACTAGCTATAACATCAAATACCTAATTAGGAGTAATAGCGCCACCAAGTGTCAGTTTTAGCGTGTATCTTCCATGTTTTAGTATCACCAGACCAGATTTTTAACTTGAACTGTGGTCGGAGAGGGTAGTGCCATGGAAGATAGAAGGACCTAATCCTAGTACCTTCCATGATATTGCTAACAAAAGTCTTACCTGGAGTGACAATGGGTCTACTAACTGGTAATGTATGACTTTATTCCCGTACTATAGGTCTTGCGCCTCAATGTACATAGCTTATAATAAACAGAATAAATGAATACAGTTAAAGGTATGTACATGCTGAATCCCCGATGAAAACAAATATATCAATTTACTCAAATAATGTTTGGCGCATTCGTTCACTATAGACAATATATTTACTCAATTACTCAAAACTACTATCATTTGATTCTTGGTAAGTAATAACAAAACAATTTCACCCAAGTGTAGGCGAAAATTTCAAGAATGAATGTATTTCTGAATCCTTCATACATTGGGCAAATCAAATAAAAGTGGTGGTATATCATTATTGAGAGTAATATTGACTGGTTATCCCACATAAAATTGATAAATGCGTAGATTTTATTCTTCACAATCACCAAATCACAATATGTAAGTGATAGTGTGAATTACGTTTATTATCTTAGAACAGGGAGTGTTTATTCAAAAGTATATTTAAACGTGTTTTTGTTTTGTGTGTGTGTTTTGTGTGTGTGTGTGTGTTTTTTTGTTGAATCTCCGCGATAACATCCAGGACAAAAATGTTACTCTGGAATGATTTATTTTGTTTTGAATTAAATTTCCCAAAATATTCAAGAACTGAATATAGTTACTGCACACCATCTTTCCATAATGTTTGCCGCGTAATCAGTGATATATTTCCAAACAAACAAACAAATATACAAATTCAAGTACAGATGCAAATAGACATCACAGTGGTCCAGGAGTGATATAGTAGGATTAGAAGTATACCTAGTCTATGGCTATAGGCTTTCAACACTGGCGGGGGGTCATTGATTACGTTATGAACATCGTATTCGAACTTAAGTGTGTATATTGTTATTAAGACAGTATTTATCGGGATGCCTTCTACGTCTATCAACTTTGTAAATAGCGCCACCAAGTGTCTATGAGGTGAGAATACCGCCAACATTACAGTAGCTTGGTGTCATTATTTGAACACTGTTCAGTTGTTTGGTCTTTATTTGAAAACTTGTTGGGTAATTATTTGGTCATTATTCAGTTATTTTGTCTTAATTTAAACTTTATTTTGGATTTATTTCATTTATATATGTTGTTATTACAGCATCGCATCGCTATCGTTTTATTAATTTAACTTTATTTCCTAATTATTTTTATTATTGTGTAATTGCTACAATATTAGTTTGTCATTGTTTCATTATGTTACAATTGTGTCATTATTTAGACATTATCTTGACATTCAATTGTCATAAGATTTCGTTATGTTCACGTTCAAATGTGTTTGGGTCAAACAACAGATCGAAGATTGAGGGCGTGATGTACGGTCGGTCGGTCCTTGGTCCAGAATTATTTGCATAATCTCGCGTTGCCACGTTGTATTCTCGCGCGATCTTGTATTTTACCGCCGACCAAGGGTTTCTCGTGGTGTGTGTGAAATTGCGATTTTGTTTAAACCGGCTGTGGTGGAAATTGTCAGAAAAGTTACAGGTAATGTTTTTTCTACTAACGAATACCGTGTATTTGGTGAAGCTGAATATCAACGGTTGCGTGGAACAGTCAATAATTGTAAAATTGCTGTCTTAAACAAAACAACATGGCGGTCCGCGTCATTTTGTCCATGATGAGCACGAGTATGTGCAAACCTTAAAAATATTTAGACGAATCGGCCATCCTACGTGAATTCATAATGTTTTAATGCTCATATTTTTTGGGTCACATGACCAGATTTGTTTCAACCTTGATTTTGTTTTAAATATCGACATGTTTTCTTGATTTTCGGTTTATAATTTAAATGCCGCGTGTCGAAAGCTAGCTAGCGACTTTTTGTTTCATTAATTGGTAAACATGCGAGTGTACAGCGAATCAACTATTCACTAGATTGTGATCTATGTTATGTACTTAAGTGTTTGGATTCTGTATCACGCTTTTTTCCAATGCTAAAAACACATAATCATTTATTATTTTGTTAGTTCTGGCCCTTCTGTCTACCCGGCTTTGGGGAACAGTAGTGTGCACGTAGCCCTACGTATTGCGCTGTGTTGATCGGGGGAACTAATTGACAATGCTACACCCAGCCCTACGCAGTCACGATAGTTTTGTATTCGATTGGCACTAATAGCGACCATGCATTGCAGTGTTTTCCCCAGGAATTTAAACCACTGTGGCGACCTAATTTGCATATCATTTACATAATAATAGAAATTGACCAAAGCACATTTACATCCACACAATAAACAACATATATTTTCAAAAACAAAGTGGCAGATATTTATTTGCTTCACACAGTGTTATAAACACTTTTATTTTTGGCACTTTTGTAATATTAATGAGCTCCGTCACAGTGCGAATATTTTTTTTTTGGAGTCAAAAAATTACGTTTCACAACTTAGAAGAGTTTGAATTTAAAAATGAAACATTCTCGAAATGCAAATGCTGCAGATAAAAAGAAACTAATAAATTGTATAAGGTTGATTGAAACTCATCTGAAACGTTTTCAGCCAGGATTATGTTCACAACTTTCATGATCTTATTTACTACAAAATTCTCCTTAAAAAAATCGACCACGTAATTATTTGGCGGATTGCTGGTTATTATTCCGACCATCAGCTTCTACAACGTTTACATTTACAGTAAATGAACGGACAAATAACACTTCCAAACGATCATCAAAGTTACGACGTGACGTAACTTACTTCGCGATGTTATACACCGGTTATACCAATAATTCCTCTTACTCGGTCATGATGCCATGCAAAAATTAAATACTTCTTTTTTCATATGAAAAAAACGTAAAATTTGTACTAGTTTTATCAGGAGAAATTATCTTGATCTCTTTGGTGAAAAACACAGACCCGCCCCGCCATGATAGCTGTGAAGCGTTAGTTGACCGCATGTGTCCTTTGACCCGGTGGGTCAAAAATGCCATTAACCAATCCGAATGCCACATGGTAATGCCGGTAGAACCCGAAGTTTTTCGAATGATCGTGATCATAAAAATTACATTGCGGAAGTAAAGCGATGTCGTAGCATGATGTGTTGGTATGGATTTCAGATGAAAACTGCATGATGGTTTTTGAAAGAGGTGATTAGCAATTTTTAAAAGGTAAAAGAAGTCTTGAAAGAAGAGTTTTCATATGATTCACGATGATAACAGTTCAAATATATTTTACCCAATCACACAATAAACAGGTTGTTTTTTTCTTGAGTAGCGTAAACTAATCGTGAACTCCGCTTTGCCCATGTTACATCGGGATGGAATTGATTTTGAAAGAATTTTAGCTTTCAATCTGCGTCTATCGTCAGAAAATATTTACTTACAAACAAAGAGGTGCTAATTTTACAAAATTTACTTGTATTGTTTAAAGCCGCTACCACATCGCTCGAATATGTCTATTGTTAACAAATTATTATCCGCGGCTGGCAGGATGCTTGTCGGTTGGTACGTATAATAACAATATGACAATAGTCCTGGTCGAAAGCGTTTCCGTTGAGTGCCGGTCGGGTCGACCAGCGAAACGAGATCCCCAATGAAAAAAGCACTGTGGCGGACTTGTTAATCACCGTGGGGGTGTCAGAACGGTGTGATGGCAAATCGAAGCACTGTGGCGGGACCACCAAGCTGTTTACATCCTGGGGAGAACGAGTCCCACTTACAAAATTTTAAGAAATTGAAATTTGACCCTGGATAACTTTATTAGAGATTGGACCCCGGCTTGCCTGAAAAACAGGGTCCCACTTCAATAATTGCAGTGTTCTCCCCAAAGCGTTTTAGCACAGGGGGCAGCTACTCTAATTTACACCACTACTCTGAGAGCTTGTCTGCAACGCTGAAGAAATTCCATCCCGACTGATCTAATAAAAGTTATTGTCGATCTGTTGTGCACATTTACTATTTCCGGTTTCCATTAATGAACATAACAAAAAAACAACTGGCACTTGTTAGCAGACTGAAAGAAAGTGTGAAGCTTGGTTTTCGTTGTGTTCAAACGTAAAAAGCAAATGAACATAACAATGCACTAGAACACATTATCGGAAAAACACAAGTTCGGCCAACCAAGACTGCTTAAAAGTAATGATAAAATTGAGAAGTAATTCACTATCACTGAATCTTATCATTCTTGAATTAGCTTTGAAGTAAGTGATACTCAAGAGTGCCTGATAGTGCTGGAGAAATGACTACATTTGTGACATGACCTCCATCGTTGGAAGATTAGACACAACTATGGAAGTTTATCGATAATTCGAACCTCTGGCACCAGAAACACAGTTTCCTAATCAGCTATTTTTTATTGATCAAGTCAGGGGTACAGTTTAAATATTTAGCTAGCACAATTAACCTTCATTTTGAGCAGAAAAATAAAAGCAAACCCGACTGAGATGAAAAGTTCCTAACGGCAACCATGTTGTTTTACTGTTGACATGTAGAATGCAAATTACCAGCATATGTGCAAAGCTATTAAGGGAGCAGTAAAACAAAAGATTGGGGGGGGGGGGTCAAATTCACACAATTCTCAATTTTCACAATGATTTCATAGTTATAATTTCTTTTTCAAAACTCCAAATATGAATTGTATGTAATTGTAAACAATTAACAATATTTACTAATATATTTCATTTTAATTAACTAATGTGTTTCACTGTATATAATAAAGCTTGTGTCCATGCACTGTGGCCTAAAAAAATATAACTATACATTGTTAATTAGTAAGCGAATTAATATGCAAATTAGCCAAAACCCTGAGAGAATTTTTTGACGAGATCTCTGTGTCTATGTCAGTTCTGTAGAAGATTTATTGAATATTAACTAGGTTTAATTTTAGCAGATTTCTTGTTGCAGATTTCCACAAGGTTTTTTTTACAGTATTACTTTCAAAGTGCCTTTAAAATCCTATGATACCATCTTCTGTTGTCAGTTTCCTCTCTGTTCAAGTGATTGAATTGAAGTCAAAATTTGTCAGTTTGCACTCTCTAATTGCACTTTTTAAGTACTGGTTTTACATGCTTGGCCAATAAAAATGCCATATATTCATAGAACAATACAAGTTATAGTTATTGTAATTTATTCTATTGTTCCAAAGTGCACATAGTATTATGCAAATTAACCCCATCCTCTAGCATTCCTCGTCTCGTGTGTATTGCTACTGAAGTGCATGTAGACATCATTTTGAACAAAATCTCCCAGTAACAGCCAATTCATTTTTTGCAAACAGTAAAAAACACAACTTGGTGGTATTGCTTAACTAATATGTGTTGACATGTGGTGAACCTTGTATGCTATCACTCGCATATAAGTAACCTGTCTTATCAACCATAACACCAAGAAAAATTATTGTCCATCAAACAATCTATTTGATGTGAAAATGGGACACTTATTCCAGCGATCGGTAAACCGTGTTTGATCATAAGTAGACAAGACATTCATTCCCTACCATCATATGGTAATGGTAAAGCTGATGTTCCTGATTCAGAAATGTTAGTCATTGCTTCCTGTTGTCTAGAACAAAATAAAACATGGATGTCTCAAGATAATTGACAGTGTTAGAGCTGTAGCAACTTGATTTATTTGTTATGCTGTTACTGTCTTGTAAAGTATCAAGTACTTGTAAATATAGAACATGTACTGTAACGCACTGTCTACCATGTGAGCCATGGCCGTCAAATTTGACTGCACTGCATCACTATGTGCAGTCCTGAGTTGAACATTTACAGTTAATGTGAATCATTCACTTATGAATATGTACTTGTTATAGAATAGTAAGTTATTTTTAATTACAACACTATTATTTCTGTTTTTTCAGATTGACATTAACAGAATACAATAATGCATTATTCCTCTGAAAGAGAGGGTGAACGTGAGAGGCAGTTGGGGCAGCAGATGTTGCAAATGATGATGCAAAATGTTGGTCAGAATCAGAACACATCTGATTCCCAAGTCAAACAAATGATGCAAACCTTGCAACAAGAGTTTGCTTTCCAGATTGATAAGCAGGAGAAGCACCACCAGTCAGATTCTTATCCACATTCTGACTCTGCTATACCAAGCCTGCTTCCTGAAAGGCGTCCCTCTTCCCAAACTTACCCTTCAGCATCATCTTATCCATCTGATTATGCTCGTGAAGAGGCTGTTTATCAAGAACAGTCTTATCAGGGTTCTAAATATCCTAATCCTGAATTACAACAACCGCAGAGACAATCTAGATTAGTGGATCTACCATCCAAATATCCCAGCTATGAATCACAACAGCCGCAGACACTGTCATCGTTATCGGACCGATCCTCGTCCATTCCACCACTAATGTCTAATCCTCAACAATCTGATCAATCTGGGGTTCACAGACTCCTGAATTCCTTGGAAGATAAATTAAGATTTGGAAACTTGGATGCGAACCAGGCAATTCAAGTCAGGCTTCTGCATGGAAAGATTTCCCAAATTGCATCAACACCTCAGCAAGATCACAATGTTGGTGGGAGATCTGCCGGTATACCGTCACTATTGGACGGTTCCTCTCGAATGATGGACCGTCAAAACGGGTCTCAGTCTGGGTATAACCAGTACGCCTTGATGGGAGACTCCAGAGACTCCCTGCAATCTGGTTATAACCTTGAAGCTTCTAGGTTTGCAGAACCCATGCCTTCATCACTGGGTAGAATGGATTCATTCCATGACTACGGTTATTCCATGAATCGTGAACCCACTAGAGCTGTAGACCACTCTTGGTATTCTAGCAATAGTTCTAGAACGTCACAACAGGCTTACAAACCGGAACAGAGAAACAGACGTTACTCGGTAGGATCACGTTTATATATATTTGTCATTTCTCTATAAGGTGCATTATACAGTAAAATAGTTACTGCATGCTACATCATTGTCTGCACGCCATAACAATAACAGTTTATATTTATCAAATGCAGCGCAGACCCCAAGTGTCATAATTGTATTACTTACGATAACTGGCTTGTGATATAGCCAAGTATTTGCCCCAAATATACCATTGTTTAGCCTATTCGTTGATTTCAAAAATTGGTGCTTTGAACTAATTAATCGATTAGTTGTTAAAGCATTCGGATTATTAGTAGACATTGTTTGCTTTGACTTGCTTACACACCAAGCTTGTCTGGATATAGCAGTCTAGATTATAAAAATTATAACAGATTGTCCTGTGAATGGCCGTGATAGTCAAATTGCTTGTCAATGAGCAGTTTGATTCACACTTGCCTGTAGTCTTATATGCTAGAGTAGTAGTAGTTGATTGGTATAGGTTAAGGCAATGTTATTGGGACATATATTATCATATATTAGGTACAAAAAAAAGTACATGTTGAGAAGCGTCATTTATGATAAAAATGTACACTAAATATATTACCATCAGGACTCGCTGCTGTAAATGTTAGCAAAATGTTAAAAACAATGGAATATTTTAAAGTTGTATCTCGTGTAGATACAATTAAAATGTCGTTGATGCTATGTGTTGCATCACTGAAAATGCATTGACTTAACATGCAAACTAGTAAATTTGTGTTTCTCACATAATAGAGATGAATTATTTTTCGTTATTTATTATAGGATGTTGTTGATGGTCATACTATTAGAAGACTTGATGGCAATAGATGGCGTTGTTTAGTCTGTCAAACATCGTTTTCAGTGTGGAATGTAAGTAGCTGATTGTGTGTAGTGCAGTACCAATGTATTCAGGTGAATCCAATTTCTTTGCAAAGGTGTCTAAAGCAGGGGAGTAGTCACCTGTGCATGTGTCAGATGGCCTTATAGTGTCATTGTTTACAAACAAGTGTCTACCCATGATCCTCTGCGTTTTTAGCGCGTTATCGTTGCTTGGGACTCAATTCATGTATCTGCTATAAGGGAGCCTTTTAGTGATCATATGTAGATAGTATTGAAGCCAACTAGCACCATTCTGTCAACATAAAAACTATATTTTATTTCTCTAGGACGTGGTTTCACATGCAGATGGTGCCTTGCATGCAGCAAACAAGCATCATGCCCAGAAACGATCATTAGAAGTGAGTGTAATTTATTATATAATGCTACTTTTCAGTAAGTTAAAGGCCCAGATATACTATAAATGCGCTCCTAGACAATAGGGATTATTTCATTGCTTTTACGCTGTAGTAAACAGCTCCAGCCAAGCTCCGGTAAAAACGCGTTTTCTCAAACTTACAGATCGATTATGTTGTGCCAAAGTGGATGCATGTGACTGTGAATATCACAGCAGTGACTATGTGTAGTATTTGTGACAATAGTCAACAAGCTGAGATTTTGGCGGATAAAAGTCAAAAACACGAACCGAGGAACGAGACGCGCTAGTAATCTTGAATAATTACTACTGTCAAAGTCATGTGATGTTGGACCGCTGAAACAGGATGCGTCATAGGCTATGCAAGTGATTAACAACATTCATTAGCATAGCCCCACTTCCAATTCACACTGGCAAGTGAATTGGGAGTTTAAAGAAAGGCAGTTACAGAACATTCATCCATCTTTCAAATGCCATTTGGGGCTACAATCTCATTAAATTAAGCAGGAAAAGGTTGTATGATAATACTATCACAAGAAAACTCCAAAGTATGAATTGATGCTGTACAGGTTTACATCAACCTCTGCTACGCATGGGTCGATATTGTACTGCTTTTGTGCATCCTTAGTGGTATTCTCTGGTTTTCAATATCTGTATAACAGTAAAAGCCATATTTTGTAGCGCCGATCTTCTGGTGGCAGAGGTTTGGATTCATACAGTGACAGAAAGAGAAGTGGATCACCACAATATGGTGGAGCAAAGAGAGCTAAACTAACGTACTGTTCTATATGTAAAGTGGACTGCAACACTGAAAAGGCAAGTGATAATCAATTTGTCTGAGTCTGTTTGAAATATTTTTTACAATTTACGACATGTGATCGAAATTTCTGAAAAAAATATGAAAACAAAAATTGTGTTGATTGTATTTTATTTAAATGTGACCAAAGTTGACTTCACACTCAAATTGCTAAATTAGAAATTTTCAAGTCACTGTATGTTAACTTGTTGCATTTGATCTTTAACTTGAAGAGTTATGTCTTTATCTTTAAATGATCTTATTTCCCTGGCTTAATTTTTTCCAGAAAAGCATTCGTTAAAGGTATTGCTTATGTAATAAAACCAAATTTTTGTATTTCATTATGTGCATTTTAGAAATGATTGTGCCAAATTGTTTCATAGATGCATTAAAATTTGTACTTTATATATATTTACACACTAAACTATAAAATTTTATTTAAGGTTGAAATTATAAATAACAAAAAAAATCAATAAATAAACTTGTATATATTTGTGCGGATACTTGAAAACAGTCCGCAAAAATTAAACTGAGCAAAATTAATACTTGTGGTTCTTCTGGAAAAATGACTGCTGGAAAATGTTCAGTTCTACAGTATTTGAGTTTTACTAGATAGATTTATGATTCATTTTTCAGTCATATCAAGAGCATCTGAAAGGAAAGAAACATGCACTTAGCATTGAGACGATTATGGAGACCAGCAAGAAGTCTGCTCCCTCAAAGTCAAATAAATTCAATAAGAAAAGTCAATCCTCATCTGAGAAAAAGGCAAAAACTTATTGTGATACATGTGACGTAGAATGCCACCAAGAAAAGGTACACTTATGTAGTATTATGATTCAAAAAATGTACACAGTCGGGGAAAACAAAACGAAGTGTTTTGACCTCCATGTGTGTATATCTGTATCTCTGACATGCCCAGTCTGATCACTTTCAAACTTTACAAATACATCACATATTTTAGGCAACATGTGCAAGTTCATTTGTTTCATGATAGGAATCTATTTTTGTGCTGAAAAATCATCAAAATCAAACTTTTCTGCCATTCTGGAACTGGATCTTGGCCATGTACGAACAAATTTTATACAAACATAATGTATGCATTGGACATCATGGGGGCTTGATGCATCGCGTTCAAATGGCCAACTGGTGGCCATTTTGTACCATGAATATTTTTCTGAAACCATCACCTTTGACATGTCTTGACTCTTGTGATAAATATGTATGTGTATTAGTTTTGTGATCAGATTTAAGATGGTCACTTGCAACCATATACTTTGAGAACCATAGCATCATTCCTTCTTTTTTTATGCCGCCATATTGTGCTGTGTGGAGAACTCCGCTACAAATTAATTTTAAAAAATTTTCTTTGCTGTCTAGTCTCTGGCTATTCATCTGAAAACAAGCAATCATCAAAGAAAAGTCAAAGAAATAAAAAATGATAAAATGTCTGCTGCTAATAAAGCTCATGTTGCAGTAAGTACTTTGCAAACTAAATGACTTTCAAATAATACTAATATCGTCTTGGATGGGCTGTTGCTCCCCGACTAAAAAACCTGCCTATCGTGTGCTAATATTGTAAAGTACTCGGGTGATTTTAAAATGACAATTTCAGAGCAATTGCAATTGACATTATGTGTCACTTGTCGCCCCACTTTATGTGCAAGTGAGTGCTGACATATAGTGAAGGAACTGCAGTAGACTTGTCTGGCTGATTTTGACAGGTCACAAATGGACAGTATAGTTCAAAGATGTTAAACTTACAATGTCTTCTACTCTGCAGAGCATGTTTGAAATGAGCATCGCTTGTGGCTTTGGTAGATCTGATAAAATTACAACTGTTGAAGAATTGATGGCATACAAAAAGGTGAGTTGCTATATTTGGTTTTCATTCATTGCTAGACTGAACCCTGACAAAGTTATTTTGACTATAAAATGTTTTTTTTTGTGTGTTAAAACTAACTATTCTAATTTGATTATTTAGTCATTCATTTTTGAAACTTGTTACATCACCTCAAAAACAAGTAAAATATTCTTGAGTAAAACTGCATGACAGGACCACTTCTATGTGGTGTGCATTTTTTATTTAAAACATTTTATTTGAGCCATGACATTCTTGTCTGAATTTTCATGAATATCTTGTTAGATCTGGCCAAAAATGAGATTAGTTGGTGTCAACTGTTGAAAATTCATTAAATTTAAATTGGTTTCCAGCGGATAACAGTTGCTGATAAGCTTGCTAAAACGTTCAAGAGTACGGACACCCCAGATGCTGACCTTTGCTTAATATGTGCAAGAAAAATTACAAAGAAAGAGGTAAGTTCAAATCATTCCATGATGAGAATTTACTTTAGGCTTATTCTGTTTAGAAACTTGACAAGTGCCTAAAAACATTTTCACACCAATATCTGTTGGGTTGTTTACGCATTACTCAAAATATAGATGCAGGTTCCTGAGTAAATTAAAATATAGGAAATGGGCACAAACATATCTTTTGAACACTTATATAGATTTATAAGGCTGTGCATAAATAGTAAAAAAGAAACATGAAATTTTGATGACAGAATCTCCATACTGTCAAATACTAGATCTCACAATTTTTGTTTATTTTATGTGAAACTTCCACACTATATTCGTAAATTGTGTATTAACAAATGGATGTCCAGGCAAGCAGATTCCAAATGTTAACACTATCTTGGCCAAGACTGAGTAAGAAAAACCGCAAAAAAAGTCATTCTGGGTGCCCACAAACCTGCATCTATACCTTAACTGGAAGGTTAAAACATGGCCAAACCCTTTTTAATTGGATGAAGTCCGAAAATGTTAATGATTTGGCATTTTTCTATCTAAAAGCCATGTCAATGATATAATTAAAATCAAACATTTGTCAAAATTTGTCTGTTTCAGAATAGTGAACTGTTCTGAAACAGACAAATTGACAAATTTTGTTCCAGCTTGGTCTATACAACATTATACATTGGTACCTAAGTTGGTGCTTGTTATTTAGTTTTTAGATCAAATTAAAACTTACCAACTAGTGGTTATTTTGTTTTAATAAATATGCTTAAGACAAATCTGACATGGCTTGTTTATCATGGGACATGTACTTCTATATGAACTACAGACAGAAACTGTATCGTATCATATCATGTCATTGTCTATTTACTTACAGCAAGATGCACATTGCAAGTTAGATCATCATATGAACAATATTGAGTCTTTTGAAAAACTTACCAAGTGGTTGAATTTATTCACATTGATCGTTGATCCTAATAAATGTACTGAGGCATTCAAGGAAATTGTAAGTAACTAATCTCATGTTTCTTTGCTTTCATGCCTGATAAACTTTTGGAATGTCTTGATGACTGCTTTTACAATAAAATTCAATCTTTGACTTTGCTCTTTAGTTGTAGATGAATCTTTCTATCAAGATTTCTGAGTTCTGGTGACACTTATTTTAATGATCTATCACACAATAAATGCAACTCTTTCAGCTTTTATTTGAAATAATTTATATTCCTGCATCTTGTGTTAAGAATCAGCTGTGAATATGTTACATGTTATTTATTTTGTAGGACTCGCTTGAGAAATCGCTGAAGTCTGTTGGTAAACCACCATGTCCATTTTGTACACTCAAAAATAAAAATGTCAAGGTAATTGTGTATTATCACAGATATTAATCCAATGCGTGTAGTTGTATATGGTTGTATGATGTGGTTGTATGATGTGCTGATGTGGTTGTATGATGTGCGATGTGCTGATGTTGTTGTATGATGTGCGATGTGCTGATGTGGTTGTATGATGTGCGATGTGGTTGTATGATGTGCTGATATGGGTGTGGTTGTATGATGTGCTGATATTGGTGTGGTTGTATGATGTGCTGATATTGGTGTGGTTGTATGACGTGCTGATATGGGTGTGGTTGTATGATGTGCTGATGTTGTATGGTGTGCGATGTGCTGATGTGGTTGTATGATGTGCTGATGTGGTTATATGAGGTGCTGATATGGGTGTGGTTGTATGATGTGCTGATAATGGTGTGGTTGTGTGAGGTGCTGATATGGGTGTGGTTGTATGAGGTGCTGATATGGGCGTGGTTGTGTGAGGTGCTGATATGGGTGTGGTTGTGTGACGTGCTGATATGGGTGTGGTTGTGTGACGTGCTGATATGGGTGTGGTTGTATGATGTGCTGTTATGGGTGTGAGGTGCTGATAATGGGTGTGGTTGTGTGAGGTGCTGATATGAGTGTGGTTGTATGACGTGCTGGTATGGGTGTGAGGTGCTGATAATGGTGTGGTTGTGTGAGGTGCTGATATGGGTGTGGTTGTGTGACGTGCTGATATGGGTGTGAGGTGCTGATAATGGTGTGGTTGTGTGAGGTGCTGATATGGGTGTGGTTGTGTGAGGTGCTGATATGGGTGTGGTTGTGTGAGGTGCTGATATTGGTGTGGTTGTGTGAGGTGCTGATAATGGTGTGAGGTGCTGATAATGGTGTGAGGTGCCGATATGGGTGTGGTTGTGTGAGGTGCTGATAATGGTGTGGTTGTATGACGTGCTGATATGGGTGTGAGGTGCTGATAATGGTGTGGTTGTGTGAGGTGCTGATAATGGTGTGAGGTGCTGATATGGGTGTGGTTGTGTGAGGTGCTGATAATGGTGTGAGGTGCTGATATGGTGTGGTTGTATGATGTGCTGATATTGGTGTGAGGTGCTGATAATGGTGTGGTTGTGCAAGGTGCTGATATGGGTGTGGTTGTATGACGTGCTGATATGGGTGTGGTTGTATGACGTGCTGATATGGGTGTGAGGTGCTGATAATGGTGTGGTTGTGTGAGGTGCTGATATGGGTGTGGTTGTGTGAGGTGCTGATATGGGTGTGGTTGTGTGAGGTGCTGATATTGGTGTGGTTGTGTGAGGTGCTGATAATGGTGTGAGGTGCTGATAATGGTGTGAGGTGCTGATATGGGTGTGGTTGTGTGAGGTGCTGATAATGGTGTGGTTGTATGACGTGCTGATATGGGTGTGAGGTGCTGATAATGGTGTGGTTGTGTGAGGTGCTGATAATGGTGTGAGGTGCTGATATGGGTGTGGTTGTGTGAGGTGCTGATAATGGTGTGAGGTGCTGATATGGTGTGGTTGTATGATGTGCTGATATTGGTGTGAGGTGCTGATAATGGTGTGGTTGTGCGAGGTGCTGATATGGGTGTGGTTGTATGACGTGCTGATATGGGTGTGGTTGTATGACGTGCTGATATGGGTGTGGTTGTATGACGTGCTGATATGGGTGTGAGGTGCTGATAATGGTGTGGTTGTGTGAGGTGCTGATATTGGTGTGGTTGTGTGAGGTGCTGATAATGGTGTGAGGTGCTGATAATGGTGTGAGGTGCTGATAATGGTGTGAGGTGCTGATATGGGTGTGGTTGTGTGAGGTGCTGATATGGGTGTGGTTGTGTGAGGTGCTGATAATGGTGTGGTTGTGTGATGTGCTGATAATGGTGTGAGGTGCTGATATGGGTGTGGTTGTGTGAGGTGCTGATAATGGTATGAGGTGCTGATATGGGTGTGGTTGTATGATGTGCTGATATTGGTGTGAGGTGCTGATAATGGTGTGGTTGTGCGAGGTGCTGATATGGGTGTGGTTGTATGACGTGCTGATATGGGTGTGAGGTGCTAATAATGGTGTGGTTGTGTGAGGTGCTGATATTGGTGTGGTTGTATGACGTGCTGATATGGGTGTGGTTGTATGACGTGCTGATATGGGTGTGAGGTGCTGATAATGGTGTGGTTGTGTGAGGTGCTGATATGGGTGTGGTTGTATGACGTGCTGATATGGGTGTGAGGTGCTGATAATGGTGTGGTTGTGTGAGGTGCTGATATGGGTGTGGTTGTATGAGGTGCTGATATGGGTGTGGTTGTATGACGTGCTGATATGAGTGTGAGGTGCTGATAATGGTGTGGTTGTGTGAGGTGCTGATATGGGTGTGAGGTGCTGATATGGGTGTGGTTGTGTGAGGTGCTGATATGGGTGTGGTTGTATCATAGTTATAAACATGCCAAAGTTTTGTTTTGAGGTATTCAGATGTCATTTAAGATGAGGAATCTCAAATATCCTGATTTTCTTGGTGCCACTAACATGTCAAAAACACAGATTTGGCAATGTGTGACTGCTTTGATTGTCTCAAAATCTAGAATACTAGAGTGGAGCTTTTATCCTGAATGATTGTTTTTCTCTAACATTTGTTCTATAGCCGGATGCCAGACAGCATAGCAAGCATGTACTGAGTTGCAAACATGTAAGCTTTGTACGTGTTGTGCAAGCTATTGTTGACATTGGCAAAGCTGTTAAGCAGAAGAATGGACAGGAAGTGTTGTCTATAATACAGGTCAGTTTATTCACCATCTTTAGTTGATTTGTGATGGTCAATAGTTGTGTTCGAGCTCCACCAAGTACGGACTCAGATTTAAGCTGTCCTTGTATGTTTGTATATTGGATAGACCCAATTGCACTCACTCTTGGGCGGAAACAGCGGTTAGCACAGGCTAAGTAATGGCAAATGTTTTTAAGAATATACCAATTTTTAGTCTCTTTAACTATGATTACTCAGTACAGTAGCCAGGAAGGTATTCATAGTTGTATGGTTATAAAACAATACCAAAGCAAATTAAGAAAGTGCTAGCGCAAAATCTGTATTAGAAGATGCATCCCTAATTGAAGAGACACAAATTCTTTTTAAACAAATTAGAATAAAAAAATCTCCATTTCTCATGTGTAGATACTCTAATAGAAGCTGCATCACCTTTGTTGCTTTGTACCATTTTCATAGTAGTGTCGCGGCTTCAAATAGACATTTTACAGTAACTGCAGAATAACAGAAAGTAGCACAAAAATAATGTCCCTAGACATGCGATGAAATCTGAGAAATGGGTCTTTAGCTTATCGGGGACACATTTCAGTGCATCACGCAAATTTAAAGCGGGAATTTGGCAGTGTGTTCTCGCAAGCACTGATTTAGTCATTTTTACAAGGTTCACCATTTTTGCTGTCACATGGTAATTATGTATACAATGACTGGGCGAACATGTACCTTTATACTTGGGCTTTTGAATCATGCATGCTAAATTACTGTTCTAAATGAGGCAACAGACATCAAACCCTTCTCACTGCCTTATTGTCATAGGTTGACTTGAAGAAAATAGCAAAATGCTTGTTTTGAGATCTTACAAATAATATCCACACCAGATTACCAAAAATAAACATTTTAACGTTAATTTACCCAGGTTAGAGAATATGAACTGAACTGGTTCATCAGTTTAATATCCTCATGGATTTGATTGTCAATTGTAGAAAATTCATACAAGTTCATGTAACGTAGTCATGGTTGCTACTATATTTAATAGTGACTATTGCTTTTTGTTGTTGTAGAAGTATGAAAATTTGCTGTTTGCAACAGATCTTAAGCCATTGGCAGAGAGATGTGAATTGTGTGAAAAGGTATGTATTTATATTGTGGTGATGTAATATTTTAACATGCTATACCTTCTATTTTTAAGTTCAAGCACGGCATCTCGGTGGCAAAACACAGTAAAATTACATTTTTTATAAACTTTTCTGAAAGTCTTTTGTATTAGTCCCTGTTTGAAAACGAGGACTTGTAATTTAACCCTCTGTGAGTGATGTGCACCACTCATGGACATGCTGGCCATGGACAAATTTAGCCAAATAGGAAATTGAACTGTTATTGACAATGATTTTAAATTATATTACCAAAATCTTGAAATATTCTACTGTATACACCTATATACTCATGTTGACTTTTGTTTTTTTCAGACTGCGTTTCAAGACCACAACCTTCAATTCTACCATAATTACAATAGATACTACTTGGAAGCACTTGTAATCAGTTTCCAACCACTGAAACTAGTTGACTTCATGAACAGTGCTACATCAGAAAAGGTTTCCGAGAAAGTAGAGACAAAAGATGCTGCAGTTGCCACAAAGAATGGTGATGAGAAGGCACTGGAAGACAGCAAAGCATCTGTGGACAAATCAGATACAGATGAAAAAGATGACATCACAACTCAAGAATCTGCTGAATTAATAGAGGATAATGTCAAGAAGGAAAGTGATGCTGAAAACAAAGATGAGGCCGTTTCTGCTGACAAGCGCCAAAAATTCTTTTCAGATGCAGAATTCTCAGAATTAAAATCAAAATTTGATCGAGAAAAAGCTACAGGTAATTTAGTCTGCATTGTAATGGGATAGTGATTTGTTTTAGTGCTTTTTAGAGCAGTATTACAGGGTGGTCATTGCAATGGTGTTTGCTTTATCATTTGTTTGGGTGGTAGCATGTCCACTAGCTACGAATCACTTCTGTATGCAAGTGCGTGACATGAGAAGGTTTAACTCTTATCTTGTCAAGTCACTGTAAAAGAATAGTGTGCTGGCAGGAAAAGGGTAAAGCTTTATTTTGGTCTGTAGTCTATAAATAAAGATTGTTTTTAAGAGTTTTTAATATTCTCTAGGTGACAAAGTAATACACAATTTGTGTTGTGACGGCAGGAGTGTGTTTTGTCAGTTTTACTACTATTATTTTTGATGTGTTCATGTGACACTAATATTATAACTCTTTTCAGGTCAAGAATTCATCGTGCCATGTTTCTATTGTATTCTGTGTGAGAAGTATGTATTGGACCCAACAGAAGCATACAATGAACACTGCCAGACAACGAGACATTACCGTGGTGCTGAGGTGTGTAATACTTAACACAAATGGTATTTGAATATTTGTACTAGCCAATGCCATGAAATATAACTTGCCATGGTGCTGAGGAAAGGGATGTTACTGTAAAAGTATTGAAGGATTTAATTCAGTCAATTCAATATTTTAAATACATTAACTCTGCTTATGTAAGTGAGGTGTACATATGTTAAATGCATTTTTTTGGATATGTACACTTCTATTGGAAAAGTGCTTCTGAGAGAGCAAATGCAGTTCAAAACCTGTTAAAAAGAAATAAAAAATGTCAACCCCCCAAAAAATGGTGTTGTAACCATGGACTTCAATGTTGTAATTAACTAAAATGATTGCTATCTTTGATAGGATGCAGTAAAGAATAAGCCTAAAGCTATGCCTAAAGGTACACAACCAGGAAGAGGTCCGAGAAACCGTGGTAAATTCAGAAGAGGTGGTGGAAGAAAAGGTGGCAGATAGATCAACAAAGTAATCATCTAACTGGCTACATTTTGGTTCTTGCAAGATATTGCAAGCAATTTATCGAAAGCTCCTGAAGTGTTAGGTAGTTTACATTTTATAGTTTCAATTGAAAGATGAAAAGTTTAATTGGAAGACAGTGTAGAGCAACTTCATTTTTGAATACATACGTTAGACTCAAATAATTGTAAATTTTATTCTGTTTACAATTTATTTACACTTGGCTTTTTCTCAATATTTAATCTACACAGAGTAATTATTATTCTGCTCTTTTTTAAAACATACAATTGTGTTTTGGTTACTGGCTTTTTTTGTATATCATTTGATTTAGATATTTTTTAGTATTTTCTGTACTGATTTCATTCATGAAAATTCTTGCAGCAAATATATTGTGTGATGATGAAACATTTTTTCATTGGAATGTACTTATATATAGTGACACTGTAAACTTTGTTTAGTTGGAAATGTTAGTGTGCGTGTTACACCAATTATGAAAATATAGTACTGTATTTGCTGTTAGAAAATGATTAAGTAATCTGTTTGAAAAAAAATGTTGCATAAGTAGTAGTAGTTTTGGTGCAATTAAAATCTCATAAAAAAACAATTGTTGGCCTCTCGTGCATCTTTTTTGGGAGCAACTGTGATGACTGATTTTACTCAGAAAAAAAGCAGATGTAAACAAAACATTTATTCAGACATTAGGAAAGACTACAGCAATTATTTGTTTATGAAGTCCAAAATAGGATACTAATAATTTGAGTTCTGTGCATATCTTTACCATAGGAAACAATAGTAAAAAGCATTAAATAGACAAAACTGCTGGTGAATTTTTGATACAAAATACAACCTATCATCACATAGGTCAGTAGACTTGATTTCTTTTTTCAGTACTGTGAGTACAGTATTGTAAGCCATTTTCGTTTGTTATTCAGCCCTCAATGGCATTTCTTACACTGCGAGAAACTGGCTGAAGAAACATGGGTTGGACTCATCTGTTATGGAACCATACGTCAGTCATTCGATTGATCATTTCTGTGTATATTGTCCTCGTATCGCAACTTTCACATATACCACCCTCATTACCCAGTAACTCCCTGTATACCATTCTCTTTACCCAGTAACTCCCTGTATACATTCTCTTTACCCAGTAACTCTCCTGTATTCCACCCTCATTACCCAGTAACTCTCCTGTATTCCACCCTCATTACCCAGTAACTCCCTGTATACCATTCTCTTTAACCCAGTAACTCTCCTGTATACCACCCTCTTTACCCAGTAACTCTCCTGTATACCACCCTCTTTACCCAGTAACTCTCCTGTATACCACCCTCTTTACCCAGTAACTCTCTTGTATTCCACCCTCATTACCCAGTAACTCCCTGTATACCATTCTCTTTAACCCAGTAACTCTCCTGTATACCAGCCTCTTTACCCAGTAACTCTCCTGTATACCACCCTCATTACCCAGTAACTCCCTGTATACCATTCTCTTTACCCAGTAACTCTCCTGTATACCACCCTCTTTACCCAGTAACTCTCCTGTATACCACCCTCTTTACCCAGTAACTCCTGTATACCACCCTCTTTACCCAGTAACTCTCCTGGAAACCACCCTCTTTACCCAGTAACTCTCCTGGAAACCACCCTCATTACCCAGTAACTCTCCTGTATACCACCCTCTTTACCCAGCAACTCCCTGTATACCATTCTCTTTACCCAGCAACTCTCCTGTATACCACCCTCTTTACCCAGTAACTCTCCTGTATACCACCCTCATTACCCAGTAACTCCTGTATACCACCCTCATTACCCAGCAACTCTCCTGTATACCACCCTCTTTACCCAGTAACTCTCCTGTATACCACCCTCATTACCCAGTAACTCTGCACCACTTTGTATATCACACTCGCACAACTACTCCACTTCTTTGCACTCTAATTTCCCACTTTGTGAAACTGAAGAGGATAGTGGTGCAATAGTGCAAAGTAGTGGAATAAAGGTTCAAAGTACATAACTAGAGTGCAAAGTTTGGGAATAGTAGTACAAAGTGTGAAAATAGAAAAGTGCAAAGTAGACGAGAGAGCAAGGCAGTTAAATAGTGATATAAAGTGTGAAGTAATGATATAGTTGTGCAAAGTGTGAAAATGTATTGCAAATTGGTGATAAGTGCGAAACCAGAGTGCAAATTAATGGTATAATAGTTCAAAGTGGTGGAGTAGTCGTGCAAAGCATGGAACTAGAGTGTAAAATGAAGATTGAGAGTGAGAAACAAGAATGCAAAGTAGTGGAATAGTAGAGTAAAGTGAGAAACAAGAGTGCATAGTGGCAGACTAGTGGAGAAAATAGAGTGCAAAATAGCGGAATAGTTGTGCAGAGTGGGGAAAAAGGAGGAAAGAAGTTGTGGAAAACTAGATTACAAATTAGTGGTGAAAAGAGGGAAACTAGAAAGCAAAGAAATGAATAGTAGTCCAATGTGCGAAACCAGACTGCAAAGTGGTGGAATAGTGGTGAAAAGTGAAACCGGGCTGCAAAGTGGTGGAATAGTGGTGAAAAGTGAAACCGGACTGCAAAGTGGTGGAATAGTGGTGAAAAGTTGAAACCAGACTGCAAAGTGGTGGAATAGTGGTGAAAAGTGAAACCGGACTGCAAAGTGGTGGAATAGTGGTGAAAAGTGAAACCGGGCTGCAAAGTGGTGGAATAGTGGTGAAAAGTGAAACCGGACTGCAAAGTGGTGGAATAGTGGTGAAAAGTGAAACCAGACTGCAAAGTGGTGGAATAGTGGTGAAAAGTGAAACCAGACTGCAAAGTGGTGGAATAGTGGTGAAAAGTGAAACCAGACTGCAAAGTGGTGGAATAGTGGTGAAAAGTGAAACCAGACTGCAAAGTGGTGGAATAGTGGTGAAAAGTGAAACCAGACTGCAAAGTGGTGGAATAGTGGTGAAAAGTGAAACCGGACTGCAAAGTGGTGGAATAGTGGTGAAAAGTGAAACCAGACTGCAAAGTGGTGGAATAGTGGTGAAAAGTGAAACCAGACTGCAAAGTGGTGGAATAGTGGTGAAAAGTGAAACCGGACTGCAAAGTGGTGGAATAGTGGTGAAAAGTGAAACCAGACTGCAAAGTGGTGGAATAGTGGTGAAAAGTGAAACCGGACTGCAAAGTGGTGGAATAGTGGTGAAAAGTGAAACCAGACTGCAAAGTGGTGGAATAGTGGTGAAAAGTGAAACCAGACTGCAAAGTGGTGGAATAGTGGTGAAAAGTGAAACCAGACTGCAAAGTGGTGGAATAGTGGTGAAAAGTGAAACCGGACTGCAAAGTGGTGGAATAGTGGTGAAAAGTGAAACCGGACTGCAAAGTGGTGGAATAGTGGTGAAAAGTGAAACCAGACTGCAAAGTGGTGGAATAGTGGTGAAAAGTGAAACCGGACTGCAAAGTGGTGGAATAGTGGTGAAAAGTGAAACCAGACTGCAAAGTGGTGGAATAGTGGTGAAAAGTGAAACCAGACTGCAAAGTGGTGGAATAGTGGTGAAAAGTGAAACCAGACTGCAAAGTGGTGGAATAGTGGTGAAAAGTGAAACCGGGCTGCAAAGTGGTGGAATAGTGGTGAAAAGTGAAACCAGACTGCAAAGTGGTGGAATTGTGGTGAAAAGTGAAACCGGACTGCAAAGTGGTGGAATAGTGGTGAAAAGTGAAACCGGGCTGCAAAGTGGTGGAATAGTGGTGAAAAGTGAAACCGGACTGCAAAGTGGTGGAATAGTGGTGAAAAGTGAAACCAGACTGCAAAGTGGTGGAATAGTGGTGAAAAGTGAAACCAGACTGCAAAGTGGTGGAATAGTGGTGAAAAGTGAAACCAGACTGCAAAGTGGTGGAATAGTGGTGAAAAGTGAAACCAGACTGCAAAGTGGTGGAATAGTGGTGAAAAGTGAAACCGGACTGCAAAGTGGTGGAATAGTGGTGAAAAGTGAAACCGGACTGCAAAGTGGTGGAATAGTGGTGAAAAGTGAAACCAGACTGCAAAGTGGTGGAATAGTGGTGAAAAGTGAAACCGGACTGCAAAGTGGTGGAATAGTGGTGAAAAGTGAAACCAGACTGCAAAGTGGTGGAATAGTGGTGAAAAGTGAAACCAGACTGCAAAGTGGTGGAATAGTGGTGAAAAGTGAAACCAGACTGCAAAGTGGTGGAATAGTGGTGAAAAGTGAAACCGGGCTGCAAAGTGGTGGAATAGTGGTGAAAAGTGAAACCAGACTGCAAAGTGGTGGAATTGTGGTGAAAAGTGAAACCGGACTGCAAAGTGGTGGAATAGTGGTGAAAAGTGAAACCGGGCTGCAAAGTGGTGGAATAGTGGTGAAAAGTGAAACCGGACTGCAAAGTGGTGGAATAGTGGTGAAAAGTGAAACCAGACTGCAAAGTGGTGGAATAGTGGTGAAAAGTGAAACCAGACTGCAAAGTGGTGGAATAGTGGTGAAAAGTGAAACCAGACTGCAAAGTGGTGGAATAGTGGTGAAAAGTGAAACCAGACTGCAAAGTGGTGGAATAGTGGTGAAAAGTGAAACCAGACTGCAAAGTGGTGGAATAGTGGTGAAAAGTGAAACCGGACTGCAAAGTGGTGGAATAGTGGTGAAAAGTGAAACCAGACTGCAAAGTGGTGGAATAGTGGTGAAAAGTGAAACCAGACTGCAAAGTGGTGGAATAGTGGTGAAAAGTGAAACCGGACTGCAAAGTGGTGGAATAGTGGTGAAAAGTGAAACCAGACTGCAAAGTGGTGGAATAGTGGTGAAAAGTGAAACCGGACTGCAAAGTGGTGGAATAGTGGTGAAAAGTGAAACCAGAGTGCAAAGTGGTGGAATAGTGATGAAAAGTGAAACCAGACTGCAAAGTGGTGGAATAGTGGTGAAAAGTGAAACCAGAGTGCAAAGTGGTGGAATAGTGGTGAAAAGTGAAACCAGACTGCAAAGTGGTGGAATAGTGGTGAAAAGTGAAACCGGAGTGCAAAGTGGTGGAATAGTGGTGAAAAGTGAAACCAGAGTGCAAAGTGGTGGAATAGTGGTGAAAAGTGAAACCAGACTGCAAAGTGGTGGAATAGTGGTGAAAAGTGAAACCAGACTGCAAAGTGGTGGAATAGTGGTGAAAAGTGAAACCAGACTGCAAAGTGGTGGAATAGTGGTGAAAAGTGAAACCAGAGTGCAAAGTGGTGGAATAGTGGTGAAAAGTGAAACCAGACTGCAAAGTGGTGGAATAGTGGTGAAAAGTGAAACCAGACTGCAAAGTGGTGGAATAGTGGTGAAAAGTGAAACCAGACTGCAAAGTGGTGGAATAGTGGTGAAAAGTGAAACCAGACTGCAAAGTGGTGGAATTGTGGTGAAAAGTGAAACCGGACTGCAAAGTGGTGGAATAGTGGTGAAAAGTGAAACCGGGCTGCAAAGTGGTGGAATAGTGGTGAAAAGTGAAACCGGACTGCAAAGTGGTGGAATAGTGGTGAAAAGTGAAACCAGACTGCAAAGTGGTGGAATAGTGGTGAAAAGTGAAACCAGACTGCAAAGTGGTGGAATAGTGGTGAAAAGTGAAACCAGACTGCAAAGTGGTGGAATAGTGGTGAAAAGTGAAACCAGACTGCAAAGTGGTGGAATAGTGGTGAAAAGTGAAACCAGACTGCAAAGTGGTGGAATAGTGGTGAAAAGTGAAACCGGACTGCAAAGTGGTGGAATAGTGGTGAAAAGTGAAACCAGACTGCAAAGTGGTGGAATAGTGGTGAAAAGTGAAACCAGACTGCAAAGTGGTGGAATAGTGGTGAAAAGTGAAACCGGACTGCAAAGTGGTGGAATAGTGGTGAAAAGTGAAACCAGACTGCAAAGTGGTGGAATAGTGGTGAAAAGTGAAACCGGACTGCAAAGTGGTGGAATAGTGGTGAAAAGTGAAACCAGAGTGCAAAGTGGTGGAATAGTGATGAAAAGTGAAACCAGACTGCAAAGTGGTGGAATAGTGGTGAAAAGTGAAACCAGAGTGCAAAGTGGTGGAATAGTGGTGAAAAGTGAAACCAGACTGCAAAGTGGTGGAATAGTGGTGAAAAGTGAAACCGGAGTGCAAAGTGGTGGAATAGTGGTGAAAAGTGAAACCAGAGTGCAAAGTGGTGGAATAGTGGTGAAAAGTGAAACCAGACTGCAAAGTGGTGGAATAGTGGTGAAAAGTGAAACCAGACTGCAAAGTGGTGGAATAGTGGTGAAAAGTGAAACCAGACTGCAAAGTGGTGGAATAGTGGTGAAAAGTGAAACCAGAGTGCAAAGTGGTGGAATAGTGGTGAAAAGTGAAACCAGACTGCAAAGTGGTGGAATAGTGGTGAAAAGTGAAACCAGACTGCAAAGTGGTGGAATAGTGGTGAAAAGTGAAACCAGACTGCAAAGTGGTGGAATAGTGGTGAAAAGTGAAACCAGACTGCAAAGTGGTGGAATAGTGGTGAAAAGTGAAACCAGACTGCAAAGTGGTGGAATAGTGGTGAAAAGTGAAACCAGACTGCAAAGTGGTGGAATAGTGGTGAAAAGTGAAACCGGAGTGCACAGAAGTAGGAAAGTGAGGAATTAAAGTGCAGAGTGTTAAATAGAGAGCAAAGTGCGAAATAATGGTATAGTAATGCAAAGTGGGGAATTAGAGATACAAGGTGAGAATCTACAGTGCAATCAGTCCCTCCATTCCCGTTCTGGAAATAACTAGCGTTCCATGTCTCGAACTGCATTGTGAGTAACCAAACACCCAGGCCGAGGGAGTCAAAAAGTCAGAATATTCATTAAAATCAGCAAATTTACCATCATGCAAAGCGATACCTCATTTGTTTTTACTTTTACAAAACAAAATATGTAAACAAAATTAGCACCATGAAATTTGTGTTTTTAAACCCTGATATGTATCAAAACCAGCCATAAACATCTAGTTCCTGCCATGTAAAGATTAATATCAGGAATTATGTTCATTTTCTAGTTTTAATAGGAAAAAAATGGCGCCTACCAACATGCTGACATCACTAAACAAATCTTGTCAAAATGACGTCGTTCATGTTAACGTGGTTGATCAAAAAACCTGTGATATTCCTGATTCTTGGATGGGCTCATAACAATTCAAGTCAGCTATACAACAACTAATGACTAATAGTTGGGGGAAAAAAGTGTGAAATAGTTGAGTGGTACAAAGTACGAAAACAGAGGAAAGATGTGGAATTGTGAAGCAAAGTGTGAAATAGAGAGCAAAGTGAAGTTATGTTGTGAAGTTTGGGAAAATAGAGTTCAATGCGGTGATTAATGTTGCAAAGTGTACATGTAACCAGAGTGCTGAGAAGTGGAATAATGGTGCAAAGTGTGAAAATATAGAAGAAAGTAGTGGAAGAGTGGTGCAAAGTGATGAATTAAAGTGCAAGGTAGTGGAATAGTGGTGGGAAATTTGAGTGCAAAGTGGTGAAATAGTGTTGCAAAGGGTGCAACTAGAAAGCAAAGTGTAGAACTAGTGTGCAAAGTGGTGGAATAGAGGTGCAAAGAGTGAAAGTGGAGCCCAAAGTATTGGAATAGTCGTAACAAAGGGGAAACTGGAGTGTGAAGGACGAGGTATTCAAATAGTAGTGCAAAGTGCGTAACTAGTGTGTAAGGTAATTATCTAGTAGTGCAAAGTGCGTAACTAGTGTGTAAGGTAATTATCTAGTAGTGCAAAGTGCGTAACTAGTGTGTAAGGTAATTATCTAGTAGTGCAAAGTGCGTAACTAGTGTGTAAGGTAATTATCTAGTAGTGCAATGTGCGTAAGTAGTGTGTAAGGTAATTATCTAGTAGTGCGTAACTAGTGTGTAAGGTAATTATCTAGTAGTGCAAAGTGCGTAACTAGTGTGTAAGGTAATTATCTAGTAGTGCAAAGTGCGTAACTAGTGTGTAAGGTAATTATCTAGTAGTGCAAAGATAGAAATTAGAATGAAAAGTGGTTGAGTTGTCGCATGAAGTGTAAAACTAGAGTTCTAAGTAGCGGAATAGTGATGCAAATTGCGAAACTGGTACAAAGTGGTGGAGTAGTGGTGCACAATGTGATAAAAGAAAGCAAGGCAGTGGAATAGTGGTGCAAAGTGGGAAACTCAATTTCGTTACTAGAGTGCAAACTAGCGGAACAATGGGAAAAGGGCAAAACTAGAATGCAAATAGTGGAGTAGTTGAGTAAAGTGAGAAACAAGAGTGCAAAGTGGCAGAGTAGTGGAGAAAATTGAGTGCAAAATAGCGGAATAGTTGTGCAGAGTGGGAAAAAGGAGGAAAGAAGTTGTGAAAAGTGAAAAACTAGATTACAAATTAGTGGTGAAAAGAGGGAAACTAGAAAGCAAAGAAGTGGAATATTGGTGCCAAGTGGGAAACTAGAGTGCGGAGTAGTGGTGCAAATAGAGGAGAAAGAAGTGGAATGATGGAGCTAATTTTGAAAGTAGAGTTCAAAGTAGCGGAGTAGTGGTGGAATCTAGAGAGCAAAGTATTGGAATAGTGGTGCAAAATGTGAAACTACAGAGCAAAAGCTTTTGAATAAAAATGCGAAGTGGTGGTGTAGTAGTGCAAAGTGTGAAACTAGAGTGCAAAGTAGTAAAATAGTTTTTGCGAAGTGTGAAAGTGCAAAGTGAGGGAATATTGTTTGAAAGTCTAAAAATAGAGAGGAAAGAAGAGGAATAGTAGTGTAGAGTGCAAAGCGGAATAGTGGTGCAAAATGTGAAACTGAAGAGCAATGTGGTGAAATAAGGGTGCAAAGTTATGAATTAGAGTAAAAGTAGCGGAATACTGGGGCAAAATGCGAAACTAGAGAACAAAGATGTGGATTAGTGGTGCAAAGTGTGAAACTGGAGGGCAATGTGGTGGAATACTGGAGCAAAGTGATGAATTGGAGTACAAAGTGGAGGAATAGTGGTGCAAAGTGCGTAACTAGAGTTCAAAGTAGCGAAATAGTGGTGAAAAGTGTGAGACTGGGAAGCAATGTGGCAGTATA
The DNA here is from genome assembly GCF_978046115.1 of Saccoglossus kowalevskii. Taxonomy (NCBI): domain Eukaryota; kingdom Metazoa; phylum Hemichordata; class Enteropneusta; family Harrimaniidae; genus Saccoglossus; species Saccoglossus kowalevskii. The sequence continues at coordinate 7,432,175 of NC_140650.1, read as the reverse complement.
GTGGTGCAAAGTGCATAACCGGAGTGCAAACAAGTGGAATAGTAGTGCAAAGTGTGAAAATAGAGAGGAAAGTAGCGGAATATTGGTGAACAGTGCAAAACTGGCGTGCAAATTGGTGAATTAGAATGCAAAGTTGAGGATTTAGTGTACAAAGTGGTGCGAAACTAGAGTGCAAAGTAGTGGACTAGAGGTGCAACGAACGAAACAACTGAGCAAGGCATAGTGGAATAGTGGGGATAAGTGCGCAACTAGAGTGTAAAGTGGTGGAACATTGGTGCAAATTAAATAACTACACTGCAATGTAGCAGATTAGTAGTGCAAAGTAGTGGATTAGTGGTGCTAAGCCTGTAGATTAGTGGGGCAAAGTAAAGATCTAGAGTGCAAAGTAGTGGAATAGTGGTGAAAAGTGCACAATTAGATTGCAAAGAAGTTGAATAGTTGTGCAAAGTGAAGAAGTAGAGTGCAATATAGTGCAATAATAGTGCAAAGACTAAAAATAGAGTGGAACGAAGTGAATAGTAATGCAATGTGTGAAACTAGATTACAAATTCGTGAAGTAGTTGTGCAAAGTGCGCAACTTGAGTGCAAAGTTCACTGGAATAGTAGTGCGTAGAGTGAAAAGTGGCAAGTGAATTCAAAGTTGTGGGATAGTGGTGCAAAGTGCGAAACTGGAGTGCAATGTGGTGGAATAGTTGTGCAAAGTGAGGAATTATAGTGCAAAGTAGTTGAATAGTGGTACAAAGACTGAAAATACAGAGGAAAGAAGTGGAATGGTGGTGCAAAGTGCAAAACTAGATTGCAATTAGTGGAGTAGCAATGCAAAGTGTAAAACATGTGTGCAATTGTGGTGCAAATTGTGAAACTGGAGTGAAAAATAGAGCACTAGAGGTGCAAATTGCGAAACAAGAGAGCAAGGCAGTGGAATAGTCGTGAAAAGTGCGAAACTGGAGTTTAATGTGGTGGAATAGTGGTACAAAGTGCATAACCGGAGTGCATAAAAGTTAAATAGTAGTGAAAAGTGCGAAAATAGAGAAGAAAGTAGTGGAATAGTGGTGCAAAGTGTAAAACTAGAGAGCTAGGCAGCGGAATATTGGTGAAAACTGCAATGTGGTGGAATAGTGTTGCAAAGTGCATAACCGGAGTGCAAAAAAGTGAAATAGTAGTGGAAAGTCTGAAAACAGAGTGCAAAGAAGTTGAATAGAAGTGCAAAGTGAAGAACTAGAGTGGAAAGTAGCGGAATAGTGGTGCAAAATGTGAAACTAGAGTGCAAGGTTGTGGAATATTAGTGCAAAGTAAGGAAATAGAGTGCAAACTGGTGGAATAATGGGACAAATTATGAAATTAGACTGCAATGTAGTTGAATAGTAGTGCAAAGTAATGGATTTGTTGTGCAAAGTGTAAAACTAGACTGCAAAGTAGTGGGATATTTGTGCGAAGTGAGGAATTAGTGAGCAAAATATCGGAATAGTGATGCAAAGTGTGAAACTAGTGTGCAAAGTGGTTGATTAGTGGAGCTAAGTGTGAAACTATAGAGCAAAGTAGTGGAGTAGTGGTGCAAAGCGTGAAACTAGATTGCAAAGTAGTGGAAGAGTAGAGCAAAGTGAGAAATTAGTAAGCAAAATAGCGGAATAGTGATGCAAAGTGTGAAACTAGTGTGTGAAGTGGTGGACTAGTGGTGCCAAGTTTGAAACTATACTGCAAAGTAGTTGCATAGTGGGTCAAAGCGCGAAACTAGAGTGCAAAGTGGTGGATTAGTGAAGCTAAGTGTGAAACTAGAGCGCAAAGTGGTGGATTAGCCCTGGAAATTGTGAAACAAGAGTGCAAAGTGGTGAAATAGTGATGCAAAGTGTGAAACTAGTGTGTGAAGTGGTGGACTAGTGGTGCCAAGCTTGAAACTAGTCTGCAAAGTGGTTGCATAGTGGGTCAAAGCGCGAAATTAGAGTGCAAAGTGGTGAATTAGTGAAGCTAAGTGTGAAACTAGAGCGCAAAGTGGTGGATTAGCCCTGGAAATTGTGAGACAAGAGTGCAAAGTGGTGAAATAGTGATGCAAAGTGTGAAACTAGTGTGTGAAGTGGTGGACTAGTGGTGCCAAGTTTGAAACTAGTCTGCAAAGTGGTTGCATAGTGGGTCAAAGCGCGAAACTAGAGCGCAAAGTGGTGGATTAGTGAAGCTAAGTGTGAAACTAGAGCGCAAAGTGGTGGATTAGCCCTGGAAACCGTGAAACAAGAGTGCAAAGTGGTGAAATAGTGGAGCAAAGTGTCCAACTAGAGTGCAAAGTGGTGGATTAGTTATGGAAAGAGTGAAACTAGAATGCGAAGTAGTGGCATACTAGTGCAAATTGAGGAATTAGAGTGTAACGTTGTAGACTAGTGGTGCAAATTGTGAATCTAGAGTGCAAAGTAGATGAGTAGTGGTGCAAGGTGTGAAGAACTGGCGTGCCAAGTGGTGTATTGGTGGTGCAAAGTGTGAAGCTAGAGCGCATATTATTCGAGTAGTGGTGCAAAATGAGAAACAAGAGTGCAAAAAATAAAGTAGTGCTACAAAATGTGAAAGAAGAGTGCAAAGAAGTGTGATAGCAGCATAAGGTAAGAATGAGTGTGCAAAGTGTTGGAGCAGCGGGGCAAAGTGTGAGACCAAATAGTGCAATAGTGGTGCAAAGTGTAAAACTAGAATGCAAAGTGGTGGTTTCGTGGAGCAAAGTGTGAAACGAAAGCGCAAAGTGGTAGAATAGTGGTGCAAAGTGTGAAATTAGAGACCAACTAGCAATGCAAAGTGGTGGTTTCGTGGAGCAAAGTGTGAAACGAAAGTGCAAAGTACCGGAATAGTGGTGAAAAGTTCGGAACTAGAGTGCAAAGTAGTGTAGTTGTACAAATGGAAGAATTAGAGTAGTAGAGTTGTAGAGTAGTGGTGCAAAGTGTGAAACTGGAGTACAAAGTGGTGGAAGAGTGGTGTAAAGTGCGAAACAAGAGTGCAAAGTGTGAAACTAGAGTGCAAAGTGTTGGAATATTGGTGCAAAGTGCGGAATAGTAGCACAAAGGGTGTAACTAAAACCTATACCACTGATTTGCACTGCAATATCACACTTTGCAACACTACTCTACCATTTGAACTCTAGTTTTGCATTTTGTACCACTATTCCAGTAATTTGCACTTCACTTTCACACTTTGTGTCACTGACCTACCTCATTCTTTGCACCACTATTCTAGCAATTTGCACTCTTGTTTCACCTGTTGCACCACTAATCTACCTCTTTCCACTCTAGTGTCATCTTTTGTACCACTATCCCACTACTTTGCACTCTAATTTCTCACTTTGTACTGCTTTTCCACTAATTTGTACCAAAGTTATGCACTTTGCATCACTATTCACAATTTGCACTACTCTATTTTACAATTTGCACCACCATTCCACTACTTTGCACTTCAATTCCTCACTTTGTACTACTATGTCACTACTTTGCAGCCTAGTTTCACAATTTGCACCACTACTCCACTACTTTGCACTCCAGTTACACAATTTGCTCCACAATTTCACTTATTTCTTCTTTACTTTTACGCTTGACATCACTCTCCAGGACACTGCACTCTCGTTTCACACTTTGCACCACTATTTCGCCAATTTGCACTATAATTTCACAATTTGCACTATTAATCCACTACTTTGCACTCTGATTTCACACTTTGCACCACTACTCCACCATTTGCACTCTGGTCTTGCATTTTGCACCACTATTTCACCACTTCGCACTTTAGTTTCACAATTTGTACCACTAATTTGCTATCTAGTTTTACCTTTTGCACTACTAATATACCTCTTTCCAACCTCATCTTTTGCGCCACTTTCCCTCTACTTTGAACTCTTGTATCACATTTTGCACCACTACTCCACCAATTTGCCCTCAAACTTCTTAATTTGCGCTGCTATTACTCTGCTTTTCACTGCAGTTTCACACTTTGTAACACCACTCCACACTTTGAATTCTAGTTACGCATGTTGTAACGCTATTCAAATAATTTGCACTCTAGTTTCACACATTTCCACAACTTTGCACCTCCAATTGGCATTTTTCACCACTGCTGCACGATTTTGCACTGTAGTTTCACACTTTGCAAATCTGTTGCTCTTCTTTGCTCTATATTTTTCTACTTTGCACCACTATTCCGCTACTTTGCACACTTTGCAGTATTACTCCACCACTTTGCACTCTTTATGCAGCTCGTCCACTGCTTTTTTCTGTAGTTTTTCACTTTGCAACGCAATTCCATGTCAATATTTGGACTTTGTACCAATATTCCACTGTCTTGCTCTGTTGTTTCGCGCTTTGCACCAGTCCTCTATTATGCACTCTAGTTTCGTCCTTTGCACCACTACACCATCACTTTGCACCACTACACCATCACTTTGCACCACTACACCATCACTTTGCACCACTACACCATCACTTTGCACCACTACACCATCACTTTGCACCACTACACCATCACTTTGCACCACTACACCATCACTTTGCACCACTACACCATCACTTTGCACCACTACACCATCACTTTGCACCACTACACCATTACTTTGCACCACTACACCATCACTTTGCACCACTACACCATCACTTTGCACCACTACACCATCACTTTGCACCACTACACCATCACTTTGCACCACTACACCATCACTTTGCACCACTACACCATCACTTTGCACCACTACACCATCACTTTGCACCACTACACCATCACTTTGCACCACTACACCATCACTTTGCACCACTACACCATTACTTTGCACCACTACACCATCATTTTGCACCACTATACCATCACTTTGCACCACTACACCATCACTTTGCACCACTACACCATCACTTTGCACCACTACACCATCACTTTGCACCACTACACCATCACTTTGCACCACTACACCATTACTTTGTACCACTACACCATCACTTTGCACCACTACACCATCACTTTGCACCACTACACCATCACTTTGCACCACTACATCATCACTTTGCACCACTACACCATCACTTTGCACCACTACACCATCACTTTGCACCACTACACCATCACTTTGCACCACTACATCATCACTTTGCACCACTACACCATCACTTTGCACCACTACACCATCACTTTGCACCACTACACCATCACTTTGCACCACTACATCATCACTTTGCACCACTACACCATCACTTTGCACCTAATTTCTCACTTTGTGCTGCTATTCAACTGTGTTGCACTGTAGTTTCACACCTGGCATCAACACTCTACCCTTTGAACTGCAGTTTCACACTTTGCACCACTATTCCACTACTTTGCACTCTAGTGTCACGCTTTGCACCACTAGTCCAGTACTTTGCATTCTAATGTCACACTTTACACCACTAGTCCAGTACTTTGCACTCTAATGTCACATTTTGCACCACTAGTCCAGTACTTTGCTTTCTAATGTCACACTTTGCACCATTAGTCCAGTACTTTGCTTTCTAATGTCACACTTTGCACTACTAGTCCAGTACATTGCACTCTAATGTCACACTTTGCACCACTAGTCCAGTACATTGCACTCTAATGTCACACTTTGCACCACTAGTCCAGTACATTGCACTCTAATGTCACACTTTGCACTACTAGTCCAGTACATTGCACTCTAATGTCACACTTTGCACCACTAGTCCAGTACATTGCACTCTAATGTCACACTTTGCACTACTAGTCCAGTACAACTTTGCACTCCAATTGCTAACTCTGTGTTGTTATAGCACTGCTTTGCATTGTAGTATCACTACTACACGCTTTGTACTATAGTTTCGCATTTTGCACCACCATTCCACCACTTTGCACTTTAATTTCACACTTTGCATCACTATTCTATCAATTTGCACTTTAGTTTCAAACTTTGCACCATTAATCTACCTCTTTCCACTCTAGTTTCGTCTTTTACACCACTCTCCAACTACTTTGCACTCTTGTATCTAATTTTGCACCACTATTCTGCTACTTGCACTCTAATTGCTCACTATGCCCTTCTATTCCACTGTTTTTCACTGTATTTCACTCTTTGAACACTACTTCCCACTTTACATTCTACATTCTAGTTTCACATGTTTCATCACTATTTAAATACTTTGCACTCGAGTTTCAAACGTTGCACTACAACTTTGCACATTAGATTCACACTTGGTACACGCTCGTCTACTATTTCGCGCTCTAGATTCACACTTTACACCACTATTCTACCACATTGAACTATAGTTTCACACTTTGCACCACTTCTACACTACTTCGCACTCTAATTCCTGAATTTGCATTAATATTCCGCTTCTTTGCACTCAAATATTTCACTTTGCACCATTATTACGCTACTTTGCACTCTAGTTCGCACTTTGCAGTATTACTCCACCACTTTGCACTTATAGTTTCGCCATTTGCACCACTAATTCATCACTTTGCACTTCACCTTTGCACTTTGCACTATTATTCTGCTACTTTGCACTCTAATTTAACACTTTACGCTGTTAATACACTGCTATCGACTGTAGTTTCTCACTTTGCAAGGCTATTCCATTTTTTTGCACACAAATTATGCACTTTGCACCAATATTCCACTGTCGTGCTCTGTTGTTTCGTACTCTGCATCACTAGTCCACCAATTTTCACTCTAATTTCTCACTTTGTGCTGCTATTCTACTGATTTGCACTGCAGTAGCACAATTTACAACACAGCTTCACACTTACACTCCAGTTTCACATTTGTACCACTATTGGGCTACTTTGCACTCTAACTCCACACTTTTCATAATTCGCACCACTATTTTATCCCTTTGTATTCTAGTTTCATACTTTGCACCACTACTCCACTACTTTACACTCCAGTTTCACAATTTGCTTCACTATTTCACCAGTTTGTCACACTGTGCACCATTGCTCCACCAATTTACACTTTCACTTTGTGCTGCTATACCACAATTTGCAACACAACTCCATACTTGCACTCTAGTTTCGCATTTTGCACCACTATTCCTCCATTTTGCACTCTAGTTCCACACTTTGAACCTCTGATCTACCTCTTTGCACCCTAGTTTCACCCTTTGCACCACTATTCCACCAATTTGCACACTAGTTTCACACCTTGCACCACTAATTTACTTCTTTCCTGTCAAGTTTCGTCTTTTGCACCTCTTTCCCACTACTTTGCACTCCAGTATCACATTCTACCCCTACTATTCCACTGCTTTGCACTGTAGTAGCTCAATTTGCAACACAACTTCACACTTACACTCTAGTTTCACATTTGTACCTATATTCCGCTACTTTACACTCTAACTTCACACTTTTCATAATTTGCACCACCATTTCACCTCTTTGCACTCAAGTTTCACCTTTTGCAATACTAATATACATGTATCTCTTTTCCACTCTAGTTTCTTTTTTTGCACCTCTTTTCCAATACTTTGCACTCTAATATCACATTTTGCACAACAATTCTATTACTTTGCACTCTAATTTCGCACTTTACACCACTACTCCACCAATTTGCACTCTAGTTTCGCTCTTTGCACAGTAATTCCACTACTTTGCACCACGACTCCACAACTTTCTCTCAAATTCTTCACTTTGCACTACTTTTCCACTACTTTGCACTCTAATTTCGCACTTTTTTAGTTTGCGCTGCTATTACACTGCGTTTCCTCGCAGTTTCATACTTTGCAAGACTACTCCACACTTTACATTCTAGTTTCGCATTTTGTACCACTATTCAAATACTTTGCACTCTAGTTACATACTTTGCACCACTTTTCCACAACTTTGCTCCTTAGCTTCACACATTGCACCTCCATCCGCAATTTGGCACTATATAGTATATGCAATATAGTTTTGCCATTTGCACCACAAATCCACCACACTGATTTCCTCTGTAGTTTCTCACTTTGCAGCGCTATTCCACATTTTTGCACTCAAAATATGCACTTTGCACCAACATTCCACTGCCTTGCTCTGTTGTTTTGCACTTTGCACCTCTAGGCCATTGTTATGCACTCTAGTTTCGTTCTTCGCTCCACAATTGCACCACTTTGCACTCTAATTTCTCACTTTGTGCTGCTATTCCACTGCTTTCCACAGTAGTAGCACAATTGGCAACATAACTTCACGCTTACACTCTAGTTTGGCATTTGCACCACTATTTCACCTCTTTGCACTCTAGTTCCACACTTTATAAAACTATTCCTCTTCTTTGCATTATAATTTCAAACTTAGCACCACTACTCTACGACTTTGCACTCTGATTTCTCACTTTGCACTACTTTGGTACTACTTTGTACCCTAGTTACCATTTTGCATCACTATTCCGCCACTTTACCCTCTAATTTCTCACTTTGCGCTGTACTATCAATATTTTCAACACCACTTCACACTTATACTTTAGTTCCGCACTTTGCACCACTACTACACCTCTTTGCACTGGTATTCCACTAGCTTGCACTCTAGTTTCACACTTTGTACCATAATAATATGATTGCTCGTTATCCAGTATCTCGTGTATACCGCCCTCCTTGTATCATATATCGGCGTCATTACCCATTCATTCCCATGTATATACATAATCATTCCTGTTTATGTCGCCCTCGTTACCCGTTCATTCCCATGTATATACATAATCATTCCTGTTTATGCTGCCCTCGTTACCCGTTCATTACCATGTATATACATAATCATTCCTGTTTATGTCGCCCTCGTTACCCATTCATTCCTATGTACATACATAATCATTCCTGTTTATGTCGCCCTCGTTACGCATTCATTGCCATGTATATACATAATCATTCCTGTTTATGTCGCCCTCGTTACCCATTCATTCCCATGTATATACATAATCATTCCTGTTTATGTCGCCCTCGTTACCCGTTCATTCCCATGTATATACATAATCATTCCTGTTTATGTCGCTCTCGTTACCCGTTCATTCCCATGTATATACATAATCATTCCTTGTTTATGTCGCCCTCGTTACCCATTCATTCCCATGTATATACACAATCATTCCTGTTTATGCTGCCCTCGTTACCCGTTCATTCCCATGTATATACATAATCATTCCTTGTTTATGTCGCCCTCGTTACCCATTCATTCCCATGTATATACATAATCATTCCTGTTTATGCTGCCCTCGTTACCCGTTCATTCCCATGTATGTACATAATCATTCCAGTTTATGTCGCCCTCGTTACCCATTCATTCCCATATATATACATAATCATTCCTGTTTATGTCGCCCTCGTTACCCATTCATTCCCATGTATATACATAATCATTCCTGTTTATGTCGCCATCGTTACCCATTCATTGCCATGTATATACATAATCATTCCTGTTTATGTCGCCCTCGTTACCCATTCATTCCCATGTATATACATAATCATTCCTGTTTATGTCGCCCTCGTTACCCGTTCATTCCCATGTATATACATAATCATTCATGTTTATGTCACCCTCGTTACCCGTTCATTCCCATGTATATACATAATCATTCCAGTTTATGTCGCCCTCGTTACCCATTCATTCCCATATATATACATAATCATTCCTGTTTATGTCGCCCTCGTTACCCATTCATTCCCATGTATATACATAATCATTCCTGTTTATGTCGCCATCGTTACCCATTCATTGCCATGTATATACATAATCATTCCTGTTTATGTCGCCCTCGTTACCCATTCATTCCCATGTATATACATAATCATTCCTGTTTATGTCGCCCTCGTTACCCGTTCATTCCCATGTATATACATAATCATTCATGTTTATGTCACCCTCGTTACCCGTTCATTCCCATGTATATACATAATCATTCCTGTTTATGTCGCCCTCGTTACCCATTCATTCCCATGTATGTACATAATCATTCCAGTTTATGTCGCCCTCGTTACCCATTCATTCCCATATATATACATAATCATTCCTGTTTATGTCGCCCTCGTTGCCCATTCATTCCCATGTATATACATAATCACTCCTGTTTATGTCGCCCTCGTTACCCATTCATTGCCATATATACATAATCATTCCTGTTTATGTCGCCCTCGTTACCCATTCATTCCCATGTATATACATAATCATTCCTGTTTATGTCGCCCTCGTTACCCGTTCATTCCCATGTATATACATAATCATTCCTGTTTATACCGCCCTCGTTACTTGTTCATTCCCATGTATTTACATAATCATTCCTGTTTATGCCGCCCTCGTTACCCATTCATTCCCATGTATATACATAATCATTCCTGTATATTTCGCCCTCACTTCCCGTTCATTCCCATGTACATACATAATCATTCCTGTTTATACCGCCCTCGTTACTTGTTCATTCCCATGTATATACATAATCATTCCTGTTTATACCGCCCTCGTTACTAGTTCATTCCCATGTATATACATAATCATTCCTGTTTATGCCGCCCTCGTTACCCGTTCATTCCCATGTATATACATAATCATTCCTGTTTATGTCGCCCTCGTTACCCATTCATTCCCATGTATATACATAATCATTCCTGTTTATGTCGCCCTCGTTACCCGTTCATTCCCATGTATATACATAATCATTCATGTTTATGTCACCCTCGTTACCCGTTCATTCCCATGTATATACATACTCATTCCTGTTTATGTCACCCTCGTTACCCATTCATTCTCATGTATATACATAATCATTCCTGTTTATGTCGCCCTCGTTACCCATTCATTCCCATGTATATACATAATCATTCCTGTTTATGCCGCCCTCGTTACCCGTTCATTCCCATGTATATACATAATCATTCCTGTTTATGTCGCCCTCGTTACCCATTCATTCCAATGTATATACATATTCATTCATGTTTATGTCGCCCTCGGTACCCATTCATTCCCATGTATATACATAATCATTCCTGTATATTTCGCCCTCACTTCCCGTTCATTCCCATGTATATACATAATCATTCCTGTTTATGTCGCCCTCGTTACCCATTCATTGCCATGTATATACATAATCATTCCTGTTTATGTCGCCCTCGTTACCCATTCATTCCCATGTATATACATAATCATTCCTGTTTATGTCGCTCTCGTTACCCGTTCATTCCCATGTATATACATAATCATTCCTTGTTTATGTCGCCCTCGTTACCCATTCATTCCCATGTATATACACAATCATTCCTGTTTATGCTGCCCTCGTTACCCGTTCATTCCCATGTATATACATAATCATTCCTTGTTTATGTCGCCCTCGTTACCCATTCATTCCCATGTATATACATAATCATTCCTGTTTATGTCGCCCTCGTTACCCATTCATTCCCATGTATATACATAATCATTCCTGTTTATGTCGCCCTCGTTACCCGTTCATTCCCATGTATATACATAATCATTCATGTTTATGTCACCCTCATTACCCGTTCATTCCCATGTATATACATACTCATTGCTGTTTATGTCGCTCTCGTTACCCGTTCATTCTCATGTATATACATAATCATTCCTGTTTATGTCGCCCTCGTTACCCATTCATTCCCATGTATATACATAATCATTCCTGTTTATGCTGCCCTCGTTACCCGTTCATTCCCATGTATGTACATAATCATTCCAGTTTATGTCGCCCTCGTTACCCATTCATTCCCATATATATATACATAATCATTTCTGTTTATGTCGCCCTCGTTACCCATTCATTCCCATGTATATACATAATCATTCCTGTTTATGTCGCCCTCGTTACCCGTTCATTCCCATGTATATACATAATCATTCCTGTTTATGTCGCCCTCGTTACCCGTTCATTCCCATGTATATACATAATCATTCCTGTTTATGTCGCCCTCGTTACCCATTCATTCCCATGTATATACATAATCATTTCTGTTTATGTCGCCCTCGTTACCCGTTCATTCCCATATATATACATAATCATTCCTGTTTATGTCGCCCTCGTTACCCATTCATTCCCATGTATATACATAATCATTCCTGTTTATGTCGCCCTCGTTACCCATTTATTGCCATGTATATACATAATCATTCCTGTTTATATCGCCCTCGTTACCCATTCATTCCCATATATATACATAATCATTCCTGTTTATGTCGCCCTCGTTACCCATTCATTCCCATGTATATACATAATCATTCCTGTTTATGTCGCCCTCGTTACCCATTTATTGCCATGTATATACATAATCATTCCTGTTTATATCGCCCTCGTTACCCATTCATTCCCATGTATATACATAATCATTCCTGTTTATGTCACCCTCGTTACCCGTTCATTCCCATGTATATACATAATCATTCCTGTTTATGTCGCCCTCGTTACCCGTTCATTCCCATGTATATACATAATCATTCCTGTTTATGTCGCCCTCGTTACCCATTCATTCCCATGTATATACATAATCATTCCTGTTTATGTCGCATTCGTTACCCATTTATTGCCATGTATATACATAATCATTCCTATTTATGTCGCCCTCGTTACCCATTCATTCCCATGTATATACATAATCATTCCTGTTTATGTCGCCCTCGTTACCCGTTCATTCCCATGTATATACATAATCATTCCTGTTTATGACGCCCTCGTTACCCGTTCATTCCCATGTATATACATAATCATTCCTGTTTATGCCGCCCTCGTTACCCATTCATTCCCATGTATAATCATAATCATTTCTGTATATTTCGCCCTCACTTCCCGTTCATTCCCATGTATATACATAATCATTCCTGTTTATGTCGCCCTCGTTACCCGTTCATTCCCATGTATATACATAATCATTCCTGTTTATACCGCCCTCGTTACTTGTTCATTCCCATGTATATACATAATCATTCCTGTTTATGCCGCCCTCGTTACCCATTCATTCCCATGTATATACATAATCATTCCTGTATATTTCGCCCTCACTTCCCGTTCATTCCCATGTATATACATAATCATTCCTGTTTACACCGCCCTCGTTACTTGTTCATTCCCATGTATATACATAATCATTCCTGTTTATACCGCCCTCGTTACTTGTTCATTCCCATGTATGTACATAATCATTCCAGTTTATGTCGCCCTCGTTACCCATTCATTCCCATATATATACATAATCATTCCTGTTTATGTCGCCCTCGTTACCCATTCATTCCCATGTATATACATAATCATTCCTGTTTATGTCACCCTCGTTACCCGTTCATTCCCATGTATATACATAATCATTCCTGTTTATGTCGCCCTTGTTACCCGTTCATTCCCATGTATATACATAATCATTCCTGTTTATGTCGCCCTCGTTACCCATTCATTCCCATGTATATACATAATCATTTCTGTTTATGTCGCCCTCGTTACCCGTTCATTCCCATATATATACATAATCATTCCTGTTTATGTCGCCCTCGTTACCCATTCATTCCCATGTATATACATAATCATTCCTGTTTATGTCGCCCTCGTTACCCATTTATTGCCATGTATATACATAATCATTCCTGTTTATATCGCCCTCGTTACCCATTCATTCCCATATATATACATAATCATTCCTGTTTATGTCGCCCTCGTTACCCATTCATTCCCATGTATATACATAATCATTCCTGTTTATGTCGCCCTCGTTACCCATTTATTGCCATGTATATACATAATCATTCCTGTTTATATCGCCCTCGTTACCCATTCATTCCCATGTATATACATAATCATTCCTGTTTATGTCACCCTCGTTACCCGTTCATTCCCATGTATATACATAATCATTCCTGTTTATGTCGCCCTCGTTACCCGTTCATTCCCATGTATATACATAATCATTCCTGTTTATGTCGCCCTCGTTACCCATTCATTCCCATGTATATACATAATCATTCCTGTTTATGTCGCATTCGTTACCCATTTATTGCCATGTATATACATAATCATTCCTATTTATGTCGCCCTCGTTACCCATTCATTCCCATGTATATACATAATCATTCCTGTTTATGTCGCCCTCGTTACCCGTTCATTCCCATGTATATACATAATCATTCCTGTTTATGACGCCCTCGTTACCCGTTCATTCCCATGTATATACATAATCATTCCTGTTTATGCCGCCCTCGTTACCCATTCATTCCCATGTATAATCATAATCATTTCTGTATATTTCGCCCTCACTTCCCGTTCATTCCCATGTATATACATAATCATTCCTGTTTATGTCGCCCTCGTTACCCGTTCATTCCCATGTATATACATAATCATTCCTGTTTATACCGCCCTCGTTACTTGTTCATTCCCATGTATATACATAATCATTCCTGTTTATGCCGCCCTCGTTACCCATTCATTCCCATGTATATACATAATCATTCCTGTATATTTCGCCCTCACTTCCCGTTCATTCCCATGTATATACATAATCATTCCTGTTTACACCGCCCTCGTTACTTGTTCATTCCCATGTATATACATAATCATTCCTGTTTATACCGCCCTCGTTACTTGTTCATTCCCATGTATGTACATAATCATTCCAGTTTATGTCGCCCTCGTTACCCATTCATTCCCATATATATACATAATCATTCCTGTTTATGTCGCCCTCGTTACCCATTCATTCCCATGTATATACATAATCATTCCAGTTTATGTCGCCCTCGTTACCCATTCATTCCCATATATATACATAATCATTCCTGTTTATGTCGCCCTCGTTACCCATTCATTCCCATGTATATACATAATCATTCCTGTTTATGTCACCCTCGTTACCCGTTCATTCCCATGTATATACATAATCATTCCTGTTTATGTCGCCCTCGTTACCCGTTCATTCCCATGTATATACATAATCATTCCTGTTTATGTCGCCCTCGTTACCCATTCATTCCCATGTATATACATAATCATTCCTGTTTATGTCGCATTCGTTACCCATTTATTGCCATGTATATACATAATCATTCCTATTTATGTCGCCCTCGTTACCCATTCATTCCCATGTATATACATAATCATTCCTGTTTATGTCGCCCTCGTTACCCGTTCATTCCCATGTATATACATAATCATTCCTGTTTATGACGCCCTCGTTACCCGTTCATTCCCATGTATATACATAATCATTCCTGTTTATGCCGCCCTCGTTACCCATTCATTCCCATGTATAATCATAATCATTTCGGTATATTTCGCCCTCACTTCCCGTTCATTCCCATGTATATACATAATCATTCCTGTTTATGTCGCCCTCGTTACCCATTCATTCCCATGTATATACATAATCATTCCTGTTTATACCGCCCTCGTTACTTGTTCATTCCCATGTATATACATAATCATTCCTGTTTATGCCGCCCTCGTTACCCATTCATTCCCATGTATATACATAATCATTCCTGTATATTTCGCCCTCACTTCCCGTTCATTCCCATGTATATACATAATCATTCCTGTTTACACCGCCCTCGTTACTTGTTCATTCCCATGTATATACATAATCATTCCTGTTTATACCGCCCTCGTTACTTGTTCATTCCCATGTATGTACATAATCATTCCAGTTTATGTCGCCCTCGTTACCCATTCATTCCCATATATATACATAATCATTCCTGTTTATGTCGCCCTCGTTACCCATTCATTCCCATGTATATACATAATCATTCCTGTTTATGTCGCCCTCGTTACCCATTTATTGCCATGTATATACATAATCATTCCTGTTTATGCTGCCCTCGTTACCCGTTCATTCCCATGTATGTACATAATCATTCCAGTTTATGTCGCCCTCGTTACCCATTCATTCCCATATATATACATAATCATTCCTGTTTATGTCGCCCTCGTTACCCATTCATTCCCATGTATATACATAATCATTCCTGTTTATGTCGCCCTCGTTACCCATTCATTGCCATGTATATACATAATCATTCCTGTTTATGTCGCCCTCGTTACCCGTTCATTCCCATGTATATACATAATCATTCCTGTTTATGTCGCCCTCGTTACCCGTTCATTCCCATGTATATACATAATCATTCATGTTTATGTCACCCTCGTTACCCGTTCATTCCCATGTATATACATAATCATTCCTGTTTATGTCGCCCTCGTTACCCATTCATTCCCATGTATATACATAATCATTTCTGTTTATGTCGCCCTCGTTACCCGTTCATTCCCATGTATAAACATAATCATTCCTGTTTATGTCGCCCTCGTTACCCATTCATTCCCATGTATATACATAATCATTCCTGTTTATGTCGCCCTCGTTACCCATTCATTCCCATGTATATACATAATCATTCCAGTTTATGTCGCCCTCGTTACCCATTCATTCCCATATATATACATAATCATTCCTGTTTATGTCGCCCTCGTTACCCATTCATTCCCATGTATATACATAATCATTCCTGTTTATGTCGCCCTCGTTACCCATTCATTGCCATATATACATAATCATTCCTGTTTATGTCGCCCTCGTTACCCATTCATTCCCATGTATATACATAATCATTCCTGTTTATGTCGCCCTCGTTACCCGTTCATTCCCATGTATATACATAATCATTCCTGTTTATACCGCCCTCGTTACTTGTTCATTCCCATGTATATACATAATCATTCCTGTTTATGCCGCCCTCGTTACCCATTCATTCCCATGTATATACATAATCATTCCTGTATATTTCGCCCTCACTTCCCGTTCATTCCCATGTACATACATAATCATTCCTGTTTATACCGCCCTCGTTACTTGTTCATTCCCATGTATATACATAATCATTCCTGTTTATACCGCCCTCGTTACTTGTTCATTCCCATGTATATACATAATCATTCCTGTTTATGCCGCCCTCGTTACCCATTCATTCCCATGTATATACATAATCATTTCTGTTTATGTCGCCCTCGTTACCTGTTCATTCCCATGTATATACATAATCATTCCTGTTTATGTCGCCCTCGTTACCCGTTCATTCCCATGTATATACATAATCATTCCTGTTTATGTCGCCCTCGTTACCCATTCATTCCCATGTATATACATAATCATTTCTGTTTATATCGCCCTCGTTACCCATTCATTCCCATATATATACATAATCATTCCTGTTTATGTCGCCCTCGTTACCCATTCATTCCCATGTATATACATAATCATTCCTGTTTATGTCGCCCTCGTTACCCATTTATTGCCATGTATATACATAATCATTCCTGTTTATATCGCCCTCGTTACCCATTCATTCCCATGTATATACATAATCATTCCTGTTTATGTCACCCTCGTTACCCGTTCATTCCCATGTATATACATAATCATTCCTGTTTATGTCGCCCTCGTTACCCGTTCATTCCCATGTATATACATAATCATTCCTGTTTATGTCGCCCTCGTTACCCATTCATTCCCATGTATATACATAATCATTCCTGTTTATGTCGCATTCGTTACCCATTTATTGCCATGTATATACATAATCATTCCTGTTTATGTCGCCCTCGTTACCCATTCATTCCCATGTATATACATAATCATTCCTGTTTATGTCGCCCTCGTTACTCGTTCATTCCCATGTATATACATAATCATTCCTGTTTATGACGCCCTCGTTACCCGTTCATTCCCATGTATATACATAATCATTCCTGTTTATGCCGCCCTCATTACCCATTCATTCCCATGTATAATCATAATCATTTCTGTATATTTCGCCCTCACTTCCCGTTCATTCCCATGTATATACATAATCATTCCTGTTTATACCGCCCTCGTTACTTGTTCATTCCCATGTATGTACATAATCATTCCAGTTTATGTCGCCCTCGTTACCCATTCATTCCCATATATATACATAATCATTCCTGTTTATGTCGCCCTCGTTACCCATTCATTCCCATGTATATACATAATCATTCCTGTTTATGTCGCCCTCGTTACCCATTTATTGCCATGTATATACATAATCATTCCTGTTTATGTCGCCCTCGTTACCCATTCATTCCCATGTATATACATAATCATTCCTGTTTATGTCGCCCTCGTTACCCGTTCATTCCCATGTATATACATAATCATTCATGTTTATGTCACCCTCGTTACCCGTTCATTTCCATGTATATACATAATTATTCCTGTTTATGTTGCCCTCGTTACCCGTTCATTCCCATGTATATACATAATCATTCCTGTTTATGTCGCCCTCGTTACCCGTTCATTCCCATGTATATACATAATCATTCCTGTTTATACCGCCCTCGTTACTTGTTCATTCCCATGTATATACATAATCATTCCTGTTTATGCCGCCCTCGTTACCCATTCATTCCCATGTATATACATAATCATTCCTGTATATTTCGCCCTCACTTCCCGTTCATTCCCATGTATATACATAATCATTCCTGTTTATATCGCCCTCGTTACTTGTTCATTCCCATGTATATACATAATCATTCCTGTTTATACCGCCCTCGTTACTTGTTCATTCCCATGTATATACATAATCATTCCTGTTTATGCCGCCCTCGTTACCCGTTCATTCCCATGTATATACATAATCATTCCTGTTCATGTCGCCCTCGTTACCCGTTCATTCCCATGTATATACATATTCATTCATGTTTATATCGCCCTCGTTACCCATTCATTCCCATGTATATACATAATCATTCCTGTATATTTCGCCCTCACTTCCCGTTCATTCCCATGTATATACATAATCATTGCTGTTTATGTCGCCCTCGTTACCCGTTCATTCCCATGTATATACATAATTATTCCTGTTTATGTCGCCCTCGTTACCCGTTCATTCCCATGTATATACATAATCATTCCTGTTTATACCGCCCTCGTTACTTTTTCAAATCCATGTATATATATAATCATTCCTGTTTATGCCGCCCTCGTTACTCATTTATTCCCATATATATACATAATCATTCCTGTTTATACCGCCCTCGTTACTTGTTCATTCCCATGTATATACATAATCATTCCTGTATATTTCGCCCTCACTTCCCGTTCATTCCCATGTATATACATAATCATTCCCGTATATACCGCCCTCGTTACTTGTTCATTTATATGTATATACATAATCATTCCTGTATATTTCGCCCTGACTTCCCGTTCATTCCCATGTATATACATAATCATTCCTGTTCATACCGCCCTCGTTACTTGTTCATTTACATGTATATACATAAGGGATTGGTCAGTTACTTCGGCCTAGGGGGGTCGGCAGATTCCATTTTGCCAGCTGTAAATCTCAGTTGACCCACCCCCCATCAAATAAAAAAAGTGGGTGACCCCCCCCCACATTATATTTTAAAACTTAAAACATGCTGACCCCCCCAAAAAAACAAAGAAACATTAACAGTTTTGGCTCTGACATGATTACAAAATGTATTATATGTGCATTGAAAATATCATGGTTTGCCTTAATTTTTACATAATCTTTAGCGTTTGCATTTAATATACCTTAGGAGGGGAAGGGGAAGCATAATACCAAAAAATTACTACAGAAAAGGCTGCAGGAAGGAGGGAAATCTATTCTGCTAAAGATAGTAAATAAAAGCAAAGCTGTGGAGTACTTACTCGATAAACGCCCTTTATATAAGATAGGAAAAGAGGATTTGAATCTAGGCGGTTTGAACTCTTTGAAAACTAAGTTGGATTTAAAATATCTTTCATATCTTATAGACCAGGAAAGCTTTACACCCGAAGCACAGTCTGTGCTTATGAAAACAAAGGAAACTTTGATTTTTGCTCAAATTTTTGTTGGATTTTGGTATTTTATGGAGCAAAATATGCATATTTAAAAGTTAAAAAAACAAAAAAACTATTTATTTATTTTTTCATCATGTATTTTAATTTATATATCAGCATTTTCACAAATTTAACTTTTTTGATTTGCTGAACAAAAACTGTCACTGCTCTTTGTACTAATTGCTGTGTTGTCTTTCCGTCTCCTGTTATAATTAGATAAATCCAGTAAATATCTTATACAATAGTGACTTCAGACTTTAAATAAAATAATCTGATATCAGCAGCACATGGACTTGGGATGTGTTTAAAACTTAACAGTATAATTGGGGCTCTAGCCGCATTGCATAATCTGTTAGTTATTTGGCAACTTTAACCTCAGAATATTTAGCCTATAATATTTGTTCATCAACAAATTTATAGGCAATATAGGTAATAGTTATTATTAAGAACACATTTGTACGATTAACTTCTTTATCGTTTGTTCTGAAATAAAATTTTTAAAAATATATGCATGAGCGCGTGTGTGAATTCTGGAAAACATGATATCAAAAACAGGGTGACCCCCCCCCTATTCGAAAAATCAAAAACAGGGTAACCCCCCTACTAGTACTGATCCACCGACCCCCCTCCACTAGGCCGAAGTAACTGACCAATCCCCAAATCATTCCTGTATATTTCGCCCTCACTTCCCGTTCATTCTCATGTATATACATAATCATTCCTGTTTATGCCGCCCTCGTTACCCGTTCATTCCCAAGTATATACAAAATCATTCCTGTTTATACCGCCCTCGTTACTTGTTCATTCCCATGTATACACATAATCACTCCTGTTTATGCCGCCCTCGTTACTCATTCATTCCCATGTATATACATAATCATTCCTGTTTATGCCGCCCTCGTTACTCATTCATTCCCATGTATATACATAATCATTCCTGTTTATACCGCCCTCGTTACTCATTCATTCCCATGTATATACATAATCATTCCTGTTTATACCGCCCTCGTTACCCGTTCATTCCCATGTATATACATAATCATTCCTGTTTATGCCGCCCTCGTTACCCGTTCATTCCCAAGTATATACAAAATCATTCCTGTTTATACCGCCCTCGTTACTTGTTCATTCCCATGTATACACATAATCACTCCTGTTTATGCCGCCCTCGTTACTCATTCATTCCCATGTATATACATAATCATTCCTGTTTATACCGCCCTCGTTACTTGTTCATTCCCATGTATATACATAATCATTCAATCATTCCTGTTTATGCCGCCCTCGTTACTCATTCATTCCCATGTATATACATAATCATTCCTGTTTATACCGCCCTCGTTACTCATTCATTCCCATGTATATACATAATCATTCCTGTTTATACCGCCCTCGTTACCCATTCATTCCCATGTATATACATATTCATTCTTGTTTATGCCGCCCTCATTACTTGTTCATTCCCATGTATATACATAATCATTCCTGTTTATACCGCCCTCGTTACTTGTTCATTCCCATGTATATACATAATCATTCCTGTTTATACCGCCCTCGTTACCCATTCATTCCCATGTATATACATAATCATTCCTGTTCATACCGCCCTCGTTACTTGTTCATTTACATGTATATACATATTCATTCCTGTTTATGCCGCCCTCGTTACTTGTTCATTCCCATGTATATACATAATCATTCCTGTTTATACCGCCCTCGTTACTTGTTCATTCCCATGTATATACATAATCATTCCTGTTTATACCGCCCTCGTTACCCATTCATTCCCATGTATATACATAATCATTCCTGTTTATACCGCCCTCGTTACTTGTTCATTCCCATGTATAAAATTAATCATTCCTTGTTTGTGCCGCCATCGTTACCCGTTCATTCCCATGTATATACATATTCATTCCTGTTTATGCCGCCCTTGTTACTTGTTCATTCCCATGTATATACATAATCATTCCTGTTTATACCGCCCTCGTTACTCATTCATTCCCATGTATATACATAATCATTCCTGTTTATACCGCCCTCGTTACTTGTTCATTCCCATGTATAAAATTAATCATTCCTTGTTTGTGCCGCCATCGTTACCCGTTCATTCCCATGTATATACATATTCATTCCTGTTTATGCCGCCCTTGTTACTTGTTCATTCCCATGTATATACATAATCATTCCTGTTTATACCGCCCTCGTTACTCATTCATTCCCATGTATATACATAATCATTCCTGTTTATACCGCCCTCGTTACTTGTTCATTCCCATGTATATACATAATCATTCCTGTTTATACCGCCCTCGTTACTTGTTCATTCCCATGTATATACATAATCATTCCAGTTTATACCGCCCTCGTTACCCGTTCATTCCCATGTATATACATAATCATTCCAGTTTATACCGCCCTCGTTACCCGTTCATTCCCATGTATATACATAATCATTCATGTTTATGTCGCTCCCGTTACCCGTTCATTCCCATGTATATACATAATCATTCCAGTTTATACCGCCCTCGTTACCCGTTCATTCCCATGTATATACATAATCATTCATGTTTATGTCGCTCTCGTTACCCGTTCATTCCCATGTATATACATAATCATTCCTGTTTATACCGCCCTCGTTACCCGTTCATTCCCATGTATATACATAATCATTCCAGTTTATACCGCCCTCGTTACCCGTTCATTCCCATGTATATACATAATCATTCATGTTTATGTCGCTCTCGTTACCCGTTCATTCCCATGTATATACATAATCATTCCTGTTTATACCGCCCTCGTTACCCATTCATTCCCATGTATATACATAATCATTCCAGTTTATACCGCCCTCGTTACCCGTTCATTCCCATGTATATACATAATCATTCATGTTTATGTCGCTCTCGTTACCCGTTCATTCCCATGTATATACATAATCATTCCTGTTTATGCCGCCCTCGTTACTCATTCATTCCCATGTATATACATAATCATTCCTGTTTATACCGCCCTCGTTACTTGTTCATTCCCATGTATAAAATTAATCATTCCTTGTTTGTGCCGCCATCGTTACCCGTTCATTCCCATGTATATACATACTCATTCCTGTTTATGTCGCCCTCGTTACCCATTCATTCCCATGTATATACATATTCATTCCTTGTTTATGTCGCCCTCGTTACCCATTCATTCGCATGTATATACATATTCAATCCTTGTTTATGTCGCCCTCGTTACCCATTCATTCCCATGTATATACATATTCAATCCTTGTTTATGTCGCCCTCGTTACCCGTTCATTCCCATGTATATACATAATCATTCCTGTGTATGTCGCTCTTGTTACCAATTCATTCCCATGTATATACATATTCATTCCTGTTTATGTCGCCCTCGTTACCAATTCATTCCCATGTATATACATATTCATTCCTGTTTATGTCGCCCTCGTTACCCATTCATTCCCATGTATATACATATTCATTCCTGTTTATGTCGCCCTCGTTACCCGTTCATTCCCATGTATATACATATTCATTCCGGTTTAAGCTGCCCTCGTTACGCCTTCATTCCCATGTATGTAAATAATCATTCCAGTTTATGTCGCCCTCGTTACCCTTTCATTCCCATGTATATACATAATCATTCCTGTTTATGTCGCCCTCGTTACCCATTCATTCCCATGTATATACATAATCATTCCTGTTTATGTCGCCCTCGTTACCCATTCATTCCCATGTATATACATAATCATTCCAGTTTATGTCGCCCTCGTTACCCATTCATTCCCATATATATACATAATCATTCCTGTTTATGTCGCCCTCGTTACCCATTCATTCCCATGTATATACATAATCATTCCTGTTTATGTCGCCCTCGTTACCCATTCATTCCCATGTATATACATAATCATTTCTGTTTATGTCGCCCTCGTTACCTGTTCATTCCCATGTATATACATAATCATTCCTGTTTATGTCGCCCTCGTTACCCTTCATTCCAATGTATATACATAATCATTCCTGTTTATGTCGCCCTCGTTACCCATTCATTCCCATGTATATACATAATCATTTCTGTTTATGTCGCCCTCGTTACCCGTTCATTCCCATATATATACATAATCATTCCTGTTTATGTCGCCCTCGTTACCCATTCATTCCCATGTATATACATAATCATTCCTGTTTATGTCGCCCGCGTTACCCATTTATTGCCATGTATATACATAATCATTCCTGTTTATATCGCCCTCGTTACCCATTCATTCCCATATATATACATAATCATTCCTGTTTATGTCGCCCTCGTTACCCATTCATTCCCATGTATATACATAATCATTCCTGTTTATGTCGCCCTCGTTACCCATTTATTGCCATGTATATACATAATCATTCCTGTTTATATCGCCCTCGTTACCCATTCATTCCCATGTATATACATAATCATTCCTGTTTATGTCACCCTCGTTACCCGTTCATTCCCATGTATATACATAATCATTCCTGTTTATGTCGCCCTCGTTACCCGTTCATTCCCATGTATATACATAATCATTCCTGTTTATGTCGCCCTCGTTACCCATTCATTCCCATGTATATACATAATCATTCCTGTTTATGTCGCATTCGTTACCCATTTATTGCCATGTATATACATAATCATTCCTGTTTATGTCGCCCTCGTTACCCATTCATTCCCATGTATATACATAATCATTCCTGTTTATGTCGCCCTCGTTACTCGTTCATTCACATGTATATACATAATCATTCCTGTTTATGACGCCCTCGTTACCCGTTCATTCCCATGTATATACATAATCATTCCTGTTTATGCCGCCCTCATTACCCATTCATTCCCATGTATAATCATAATCATTTCTGTATATTTCGCCCTCACTTCCCGTTCATTCCCATGTATATACATAATCATTCCTGTTTATGTCGCCCTCGTTACCCGTTCATTCCCATGTATATACATAATCATTCCTGTTTATACCGCCCTCGTTACTTGTTCATTCCCATGTATATACATAATCATTCCTGTTTATGCCGCCCTCGTTACCCATTCATTCCCATGTATATACATAATCATTCCTGTATATTTCGCCCTCACTTCCCGTTCATTCCCGTGTATATACATAATCATTCCTGTTTATACCGCCCTCGTTACTTGTTCATTCCCATGTATATACATAATCATTCCTGTTTATACCGCCCTCGTTACTTGTTCATTCCCATGTATGTACATAATCATTCCAGTTTATGTCGCCCTCGTTACCCATTCATTCCCATATATATACATAATCATTCCTGTTTATGTCGCCCTCGTTACCCATTCATTCCCATGTATATACATAATCATTCCTGTTTATGTCGCCCTCGTTACCCATTTATTGCCATGTATATACATAATCATTCCTGTTTATGTCGCCCTCGTTACCCATTCATTCCCATGTATATACATAATCATTCCTGTTTATGTCGCCCTCGTTACCCGTTCATTCCCATGTATATACATAATCATTCATGTTTATGTCACCCTCGTTACCCGTTCATTTCCATGTATATACATAATTATTCCTGTTTATGTTGCCCTCGTTACCCGTTCATTCCCATGTATATACATAATCATTCCTGTTTATGTCGCCCTCGTTACCCGTTCATTCCCATGTATATACATAATCATTCCTGTTTATACCGCCCTCGTTACTTGTTCATTCCCATGTATATACATAATCATTCCTGTTTATGCCGCCCTCGTTACCCATTCATTCCCATGTATATACATAATCATTCCTGTATATTTCGCCCTCACTTCCCGTTCATTCCCATGTATATACATAATCATTCCTGTTTATATCGCCCTCGTTACTTGTTCATTCCCATGTATATACATAATCATTCCTGTTTATACCGCCCTCGTTACTTGTTCATTCCCATGTATATACATAATCATTCCTGTTTATGCCGCCCTCGTTACCCGTTCATTCCCATGTATATACATAATCATTCCTGTTTATGTCGCCCTCGTTACCCGTTCATTCCCATGTATATACATATTCATTCATGTTTATATCGCCCTCGTTACCCATTCATTCCCATGTATATACATAATCATTCCTGTATATTTCGCCCTCACTTCCCGTTCATTCCCATGTATATACATAATCATTGCTGTTTATGTCGCCCTCGTTACCCGTTCATTCCCATGTATATACATAATTATTCCTGTTTATGTCGCCCTCGTTACCCGTTCATTCCCATGTATATACATAATCATTCCTGTTTATACCGCCCTCGTTACTTTTTCAAATCCATGTATATATATAATCATTCCTGTTTATGCGCCCTCGTTACTCATTTATTCCCATATATATACATAATCATTCCTGTTTATACCGCCCTCGTTACTTGTTCATTCCCATGTATATACATAATCATTCCTGTATATTTCGCCCTCACTTCCCGTTCATTCCCATGTATATACATAATCATTCCCGTATATACCGCCCTCGTTACTTGTTCATTTATATGTATATACATAATCATTCCTGTATATTTCGCCCTGACTTCCCGTTCATTCCCATGTATATACATAATCATTCCTGTTCATACCGCCCTCGTTACTTGTTCATTTACATCTATATACATAAGGGATTGGTCAGTTACTTCGGCCTAGGGGGGTCGGCAGATTCCATTTTGCCAGCTGTAAATCTCAGTTGACCCACCCCCCATCAAATAAAAAAAGTGGGTGACCCCCCCCCCCCCACATTATATTTTAAAACTTAAAACATGCTGACCCCCCCAAAAAAACAAAGAAACATTAACAGTTTTGGCTCTGACATGATTACAAAATGTATTATATGTGCATTGAAAATATCATGGTTTGCCTTAATTTTTACATAATCTTTAGCGTTTGCATTTAATATACCTTAGGAGGGGAAGGGGAAGCATAATACCAAAAAATTACTACAGAAAAGGCTGCAGGAAGGAGGGAAATCTATTCTGCTAAAGATAGTAAATAAAAGCAAAGCTGTGGAGTACTTACTCGATAAACGCCCTTTATATAAGATAGGAAAAGAGGATTTGAATCTAGGCGGTTTGAACTCTTTGAAAACTAAGTTGGATTTAAAATATCTTTCATATCTTATAGACCAGGAAAGCTTTACACCCGAAGCACAGTCTGTGCTTATGAAAACAAAGGAAACTTTGATTTTTGCTCAAATTTGTGTTGGATTTTGGTATTTTATGGAGCAAAATATGCATATTTAAAAGTTAAAAAAACAAAAAAACTATTTATTTATTTTTTCATCATGTATTTTAATTTATATATCAGCATTTTCACAAATTTAACTTTTTTGATTTGCTGAACAAAACTGTCACTGCTCTTTGTACTAATTGCTGTGTTGTCTTTCCGTCTCCTGTTATAATTAGATAAATCCAGTAAATATCTTATACAATAGTGACTTCAGACTTTAAATAAAATAATCTGATATCAGCAGCACATGGACTTGGGATGTGTTTAAAACTTAACAGTATAATTGGGGCTCTAGCCGCATTGCATAATCTGTTAGTTATTTGGCAACTTTAACCTCAGAATATTTAGCCTATAATATTTGTTCATCAACAAATTTATAGGCAATATAGGTAATAGTTATTATTAAGAACACATTTGTACGATTAACTTCTTTATCGTTTGTTCTGAAATAAAATTTTTAAAAATATATGCATGAGCGCGTGTGTGAATTCTGGAAAACATGATATCAAAAACAGGGTGACCCCCCCCCCCCTATTCGAAAAATCAAAAACAGGGTAACCCCCCTACTAGTACTGATCCACCGACCCCCCTCCACTAGGCCGAAGTAACTGACCAATCCCCAAATCATTCCTGTATATTTCGCCCTCACTTCCCGTTCATTCTCATGTATATACATAATCATTCCTGTTTATGCCGCCCTCGTTACCCGTTCATTCCCAAGTATATACAAAATCATTCCTGTTTATACCGCCCTCGTTACTTGTTCATTCCCATGTATACACATAATCACTCCTGTTTATGCCGCCCTCGTTACTCATTCATTCCCATGTATATACATAATCATTCCTGTTTATGCCGCCCTCGTTACTCATTCATTCCCATGTATATACATAATCATTCCTGTTTATACCGCCCTCGTTACTCATTCATTCCCATGTATATACATAATCATTCCTGTTTATACCGCCCTCGTTACCCGTTCATTCCCATGTATATACATAATCATTCCTGTTTATGCCGCCCTCGTTACCCGTTCATTCCCAAGTATATACAAAATCATTCCTGTTTATACCGCCCTCGTTACTTGTTCATTCCCATGTATACACATAATCACTCCTGTTTATGCCGCCCTCGTTACTCATTCATTCCCATGTATATACATAATCATTCCTGTTTATACCGCCCTCGTTACTTGTTCATTCCCATGTATATACATAATCATTCAATCATTCCTGTTTATGCCGCCCTCGTTACTCATTCATTCCCATGTATATACATAATCATTCCTGTTTATACCGCCCTCGTTACTCATTCATTCCCATGTATATACATAATCATTCCTGTTTATACCGCCCTCGTTACCCATTCATTCCCATGTATATACATATTCATTCTTGTTTATGCCGCCCTCGTTACTTGTTCATTCCCATGTATATACATAATCATTCCTGTTTATACCGCCCTCGTTACTTGTTCATTCCCATGTATATACATAATCATTCCTGTTTATACCGCCCTCGTTACCCATTCATTCCCATGTATATACATAATCATTCCTGTTCATACCGCCCTCGTTACTTGTTCATTTACATGTATATACATATTCATTCCTGTTTATGCCGCCCTCGTTACTTGTTCATTCCCATGTATATACATAATCATTCCTGTTTATACCGCCCTCGTTACTTGTTCATTCCCATGTATATACATAATCATTCCTTGTTTGTGCCGCCATCGTTACCCGTTCATTCCCATGTATATACATATTCATTCCTGTTTATGCCGCCCTTGTTACTTGTTCATTCCCATGTATATACATAATCATTCCTGTTTATACCGCCCTCGTTACTCATTCATTCCCATGTATATACATAATCATTCCTGTTTATACCGCCCTCGTTACTTGTTCATTCCCATGTATAAAATTAATCATTCCTTGTTTGTGCCGCCATCGTTACCCGTTCATTCCCATGTATATACATATTCATTCCTGTTTATGCCGCCCTTGTTACTTGTTCATTCCCATGTATATACATAATCATTCCTGTTTATACCGCCCTCGTTACTCATTCATTCCCATGTATATACATAATCATTCCTGTTTATACCGCCCTCGTTACTTGTTCATTCCCATGTATAAAATTAATCATTCCTTGTTTGTGCCGCCATCGTTACCCGTTCATTCCCATGTATATACATATTCATTCCTGTTTATGCCGCCCTTGTTACTTGTTCATTCCCATGTATATACATAATCATTCCTGTTTATACCGCCCTCGTTACTCATTCATTCCCATGTATATACATAATCATTCCTGTTTATACCGCCCTCGTTACTTGTTCATTCCCATGTATATACATAATCATTCCTGTTTATACCGCCCTCGTTACTTGTTCATTCCCATGTATATACATAATCATTCCAGTTTATACCGCCCTCGTTACCCGTTCATTCCCATGTATATACATAATCATTCCAGTTTATACCGCCCTCGTTACCCGTTCATTCCCATGTATATACATAATCATTCATGTTTATGTCGCTCCCGTTACCCGTTCATTCCCATGTATATACATAATCATTCCAGTTTATATCGCCCTCGTTACCCGTTCATTCCCATGTATATACATAATCATTCATGTTTATGTCGCTCTCGTTACCCGTTCATTCCCATGTATATACATAATCATTCCTGTTTATACCGCCCTCGTTACCCGTTCATTCCCATGTATATACATAATCATTCCAGTTTATACCGCCCTCGTTACCCGTTCATTCCCATGTATATACATAATCATTCATGTTTATGTCGCTCTCGTTACCCGTTCATTCCCATGTATATACATAATCATTCCTGTTTATACCGCCCTCGTTACCCATTCATTCCCATGTATATACATAATCATTCCAGTTTATACCGCCCTCGTTACCCGTTCATTCCCATGTATATACATAATCATTCATGTTTATGTCGCTCTCGTTACCCGTTCATTCCCATGTATATACATAATCATTCCTGTTTATGCCGCCCTCGTTACTCATTCATTCCCATGTATATACATAATCATTCCTGTTTATACCGCCCTCGTTACTTGTTCATTCCCATGTATAAAATTAATCATTCCTTGTTTGTGCCGCCATCGTTACCCGTTCATTCCCATGTATATACATACTCATTCCTGTTTATGTCGCCCTCGTTACCCATTCATTCCCATGTATATACATATTCATTCCTTGTTTATGTCGCCCTCGTTACCCATTCATTCGCATGTATATACATATTCAATCCTTGTTTATGTCGCCCTCGTTACCCATTCATTCCCATGTATATACATATTCAATCCTTGTTTATGTCGCCCTCGTTACCCGTTCATTCCCATGTATATACATAATCATTCCTGTGTATGTCGCTCTTGTTACCAATTCATTCCCATGTATATACATATTCATTCCTGTTTATGTCGCCCTCGTTACCAATTCATTCCCATGTATATACATATTCATTCCTGTTTATGTCGCCCTCGTTACCCATTCATTCCCATGTATATACATATTCATTCCTGTTTATGTCGCCCTCGTTACCCGTTCATTCCCATGTATATACATATTCATTCCGGTTTAAGCTGCCCTCGTTACGCCTTCATTCCCATGTATGTAAATAATCATTCCAGTTTATGTCGCCCTCGTTACCCTTTCATTCCCATGTATATACATAATCATTCCTGTTTATGTCGCCCTCATTACCCATTCATTCCCATGTATATACATAATCATTCCTGTTTATGTCGCCCTCGTTACACATTCATTCCCATGTATATACATAATCATTCCTGTTTATGTCGCCCTCGTTACCCGTTCATTCCCATGTATACACATAATCACTCCTGTTTATGCCGCCCTCGTTACTCATTCATTCCCATGTATATACATAATCATTCCTGTTTATGCCGCCCTCGTTACTCATTCATTCCCATGTATATACATAATCATTCCTGTTTATACCGCCCTCGTTACTCATTCATTCCCATGTATATACATAATCATTCCTGTTTATACCGCCCTCGTTACCCGTTCATTCCCATGTATATACATAATCATTCCTGTTTATGCCGCCCTCGTTACCCGTTCATTCCCAAGTATATACAAAATCATTCCTGTTTATACCGCCCTCGTTACTTGTTCATTCCCATGTATACACATAATCACTCCTGTTTATGCCGCCCTCGTTACTCATTCATTCCCATGTATATACATAATCATTCCTGTTTATACCGCCCTCGTTACTTGTTCATTCCCATGTATATACATAATCATTCAATCATTCCTGTTTATGCCGCCCTCGTTACTCATTCATTCCCATGTATATACATAATCATTCCTGTTTATACCGCCCTCGTTACTCATTCATTCCCATGTATATACATAATCATTCCTGTTTATACCGCCCTCGTTACCCATTCATTCCCATGTATATACATATTCATTCTTGTTTATGCCGCCCTCGTTACTTGTTCATTCCCATGTATATACATAATCATTCCTGTTTATACCGCCCTCGTTACTTGTTCATTCCCATGTATATACATAATCATTCCTGTTTATACCGCCCTCGTTACCCATTCATTCCCATGTATATACATAATCATTCCTGTTCATACCGCCCTCGTTACTTGTTCATTTACATGTATATACATATTCATTCCTGTTTATGCCGCCCTCGTTACTTGTTCATTCCCATGTATATACATAATCATTCCTGTTTATACCGCCCTCGTTACTTGTTCATTCCCATGTATATACATAATCATTCCTGTTTATACCGCCCTCGTTACCCATTCATTCCCATGTATATACATAATCATTCCAGTTTATACCGCCCTCGTTACTTGTTCATTCCCATGTATAAAATTAATCATTCCTTGTTTGTGCCGCCATCGTTACCCGTTCATTCCCAAGTATATACAAAATCATTCCTGTTTATACCGCCCTCGTTACTTGTTCATTCCCATGTATACACATAATCACTCCTGTTTATGCCGCCCTCGTTACTCATTCATTCCCATGTATATACATAATCATTCCTGTTTATACCGCCCTCGTTACTTGTTCATTCCCATGTATATACATAATCATTCAATCATTCCTGTTTATGCCGCCCTCGTTACTCATTCATTCCCATGTATATACATAATCATTCCTGTTTATACCGCCCTCGTTACTCATTCATTCCCATGTATATACATAATCATTCCTGTTTATACCGCCCTCGTTACCCATTCATTCCCATGTATATACATATTCATTCTTGTTTATGCCGCCCTCGTTACTTGTTCATTCCCATGTATATACATAATCATTCCTGTTTATACCGCCCTCGTTACTTGTTCATTCCCATGTATATACATAATCATTCCTGTTTATACCGCCCTCGTTACCCATTCATTCCCATGTATATACATAATCATTCCTGTTCATACCGCCCTCGTTACTTGTTCATTTACATGTATATACATATTCATTCCTGTTTATGCCGCCCTCGTTACTTGTTCATTCCCATGTATATACATAATCATTCCTGTTTATACCGCCCTCGTTACTTGTTCATTCCCATGTATATACATAATCATTCCTTGTTTGTGCCGCCATCGTTACCCGTTCATTCCCATGTATATACATATTCATTCCTGTTTATGCCGCCCTTGTTACTTGTTCATTCCCATGTATATACATAATCATTCCTGTTTATACCGCCCTCGTTACTCATTCATTCCCATGTATATACATAATCATTCCTGTTTATACCGCCCTCGTTACTTGTTCATTCCCATGTATAAAATTAATCATTCCTTGTTTGTGCCGCCATCGTTACCCGTTCATTCCCATGTATATACATATTCATTCCTGTTTATGCCGCCCTTGTTACTTGTTCATTCCCATGTATATACATAATCATTCCTGTTTATACCGCCCTCGTTACTCATTCATTCCCATGTATATACATAATCATTCCTGTTTATACCGCCCTCGTTACTTGTTCATTCCCATGTATATACATAATCATTCCTGTTTATACCGCCCTCGTTACTTGTTCATTCCCATGTATATACATAATCATTCCAGTTTATACCGCCCTCGTTACCCGTTCATTCCCATGTATATACATAATCATTCCAGTTTATACCGCCCTCGTTACCCGTTCATTCCCATGTATATACATAATCATTCATGTTTATGTCGCTCCCGTTACCCGTTCATTCCCATGTATATACATAATCATTCCAGTTTATACCGCCCTCGTTACCCGTTCATTCCCATGTATATACATAATCATTCATGTTTATGTCGCTCACGTTACCCGTTCATTCCCATGTATATACATAATCATTCCTGTTTATACCGCCCTCGTTACCCGTTCATTCCCATGTATATACATAATCATTCCAGTTTATACCGCCCTCGTTACCCGTTCATTCCCATGTATATACATAATCATTCATGTTTATGTCGCTCTCGTTACCCGTTCATTCCCATGTATATACATAATCATTCCTGTTTATACCGCCCTCGTTACCCATTCATTCCCATGTATATACATAATCATTCCAGTTTATACCGCCCTCGTTACCCGTTCATTCCCATGTATATACATAATCATTCATGTTTATGTCGCTCTCGTTACCCGTTCATTCCCATGTATATACATAATCATTCCTGTTTATGCCGCCCTCGTTACTCATTCATTCCCATGTATATACATAATCATTCCTGTTTATACCGCCCTCGTTACTTGTTCATTCCCATGTATAAAATTAATCATTCCTTGTTTGTGCCGCCATCGTTACCCGTTCATTCCCATGTATATACATACTCATTCCTGTTTATGTCGCCCTCGTTACCCATTCATTCCCATGTATATACATATTCATTCCTTGTTTATGTCGCCCTCGTTACCCATTCATTCGCATGTATATACATATTCAATCCTTGTTTATGTCGCCCTCGTTACCCATTCATTCCCATGTATATACATATTCAATCCTTGTTTATGTCGCCCTCGTTACCCGTTCATTCCCATGTATATACATAATCATTCCTGTGTATGTCGCTCTTGTTACCAATTCATTCCCATATATATACATATTCATTCCTGTTTATGTCGCCCTCGTTACCAATTCATTCCCATGTATATACATATTCATTCCTGTTTATGTCGCCCTCGTTACCCATTCATTCCCATGTATATACATATTCATTCCTGTTTATGTCGCCCTCGTTACCCGTTCATTCCCATGTATATACATATTCATTCCGGTTTAAGCTGCCCTCGTTACGCCTTCATTCCCATGTATGTAAATAATCATTCCAGTTTATGTCGCCCTCGTTACCCTTTCATTCCCATGTATATACATAATCATTCCTGTTTATGTCGCCCTCGTTACCCATTCATTCCCATGTATATACATAATCATTCCTGTTTATGTCGCCCTCGTTACCCATTCATTCCCATGTATATACATAATCATTCCTGTTTATGTCGCCCTCGTTACCCGTTCATTCCCATGTATACACATAATCACTCCTGTTTATGCCGCCCTCGTTACTCATTCATTCCCATGTATATACATAATCATTCCTGTTTATGCCGCCCTCGTTACTCATTCATTCCCATGTATATACATAATCATTCCTGTTTATACCGCCCTCGTTACTCATTCATTCCCATGTATATACATAATCATTCCTGTTTATACCGCCCTCGTTACCCGTTCATTCCCATGTATATACATAATCATTCCTGTTTATGCCGCCCTCGTTACCCGTTCATTCCCAAGTATATACAAAATCATTCCTGTTTATACCGCCCTCGTTACTTGTTCATTCCCATGTATACACATAATCACTCCTGTTTATGCCGCCCTCGTTACTCATTCATTCCCATGTATATACATAATCATTCCTGTTTATACCGCCCTCGTTACTTGTTCATTCCCATGTATATACATAATCATTCAATCATTCCTGTTTATGCCGCCCTCGTTACTCATTCATTCCCATGTATATACATAATCATTCCTGTTTATACCGCCCTCGTTACTCATTCATTCCCATGTATATACATAATCATTCCTGTTTATACCGCCCTCGTTACCCATTCATTCCCATGTATATACATATTCATTCTTGTTTATGCCGCCCTCGTTACTTGTTCATTCCCATGTATATACATAATCATTCCTGTTTATACCGCCCTCGTTACTTGTTCATTCCCATGTATATACATAATCATTCCTGTTTATACCGCCCTCGTTACCCATTCATTCCCATGTATATACATAATCATTCCTGTTCATACCGCCCTCGTTACTTGTTCATTTACATGTATATACATATTCATTCCTGTTTATGCCGCCCTCGTTACTTGTTCATTCCCATGTATATACATAATCATTCCTGTTTATACCGCCCTCGTTACTTGTTCATTCCCATGTATATACATAATCATTCCTGTTTATACCGCCCTCGTTACCCATTCATTCCCATGTATATACATAATCATTCCTGTTTATACCGCCCTCGTTACTTGTTCATTCCCATGTATAAAATTAATCATTCCTTGTTTGTGCCGCCATCGTTACCCGTTCATTCCCATGTATATACATATTCATTCCTGTTTATGCCGCCCTTGTTACTTGTTCATTCCCATGTATATACATAATCATTCCTGTTTATACCGCCCTCGTTACTCATTCATTCCCATGTATATACATAATCATTCCTGTTTATACCGCCCTCGTTACTTGTTCATTCCCATGTATAAAATTAATCATTCCTTGTTTGTGCCGCCATCGTTACCCGTTCATTCCCATGTATATACATATTCATTCCTGTTTATGCCGCCCTTGTTACTTGTTCATTCCCATGTATATACATAATCATTCCTGTTTATACCGCCCTCGTTACTCATTCATTCCCATGTATATACATAATCATTCCTGTTTATACCGCCCTCGTTACTTGTTCATTCCCATGTATATACATAATCATTCCTGTTTATACCGCCCTCGTTACTTGTTCATTCCCATGTATATACATAATCATTCCAGTTTATACCGCCCTCGTTACCCGTTCATTCCCATGTATATACATAATCATTCCAGTTTATACCGCCCTCGTTACCCGTTCATTCCCATGTATATACATAATCATTCATGTTTATGTCGCTCCCGTTACCCGTTCATTCCCATGTATATACATAATCATTCCAGTTTATACCGCCCTCGTTACCCGTTCATTCCCATGTATATACATAATCATTCATGTTTATGTCGCTCTCGTTACCCGTTCATTCCCATGTATATACATAATCATTCCTGTTTATACCGCCCTCGTTACCCGTTCATTCCCATGTATATACATCATCATTCCAGTTTATACCGCCCTCGTTACCCGTTCATTCCCATGTATATACATAATCATTCATGTTTATGTCGCTCTCGTTACCCGTTCATTCCCATGTATATACATAATCATTCCTGTTTATACCGCCCTCGTTACCCATTCATTCCCATGTATATACATAATCATTCCAGTTTATACCGCCCTCGTTACCCGTTCATTCCCATGTATATACATAATCATTCATGTTTATGTCGCTCTCGTTACCCGTTCATTCCCATGTATATACATAATCATTCCTGTTTATGCCGCCCTCGTTACTCATTCATTCCCATGTATATACATAATCATTCCTGTTTATACCGCCCTCGTTACTTGTTCATTCCCATGTATAAAATTAATCATTCCTTGTTTGTGCCGCCATCGTTACCCGTTCATTCCCATGTATATACATACTCATTCCTGTTTATGTCGCCCTCGTTACCCATTCATTCCCATGTATATACATATTCATTCCTTGTTTATGTCGCCCTCGTTACCCATTCATTCGCATGTATATACATATTCAATCCTTGTTTATGTCGCCCTCGTTACCCATTCATTCCCATGTATATACATATTCAATCCTTGTTTATGTCGCCCTCGTTACCCGTTCATTCCCATGTATATACATAATCATTCCTGTGTATGTCGCTCTTGTTACCAATTCATTCCCATGTATATACATATTCATTCCTGTTTATGTCGCCCTCGTTACCAATTCATTCCCATGTATATACATATTCATTCCTGTTTATGTCGCCCTCGTTACCCATTCATTCCCATGTATATACATATTCATTCCTGTTTATGTCGCCCTCGTTACCCGTTCATTCCCATGTATATACATATTCATTCCGGTTTAAGCTGCCCTCGTTACGCCTTCATTCCCATGTATGTAAATAATCATTCCAGTTTATGTCGCCCTCGTTACCCTTTCATTCCCATGTATATACATAATCATTCCTGTTTATGTCGCCCTCGTTACCCATTCATTCCCATGTATATACATAATCATTCCTGTTTATGTCGCCCTCGTTACCCATTCATTCCCATGTATATACATAATCATTCCTGTTTATGTCGCCCTCGTTACCCGTTCATTCCCATGTATATACATAATCATTCCTGTTTATGCCGGTAGATGTGAATTTGCTACAAGGTGTTTTCTCCCGCTAACTTGAAAAAAAATCTCACACTAATAAATAGCATTTAATTGAAAACTTTATATTGCTCGATGTCTGGGGCTTAACACGTCCACACTAATTGTGTTGAACATTTTTGGACTGTAGTCAATTATCCCTATTTTTGAGGAAATTCGTCACAGTCTGGTAGCGTTGCTGTTACTCAGTTGTTACACGCTCTACATTATTTCTATGAAAGTGTGACTATGTGTACATTTCGTCTTTGATCGTATACAATTATTAATAAACTACATACTACAGGAGATAACTAGTGTCAAAGTTCAGTTCACTAGAATTCTTGACTGTTGAGAATTGTCAGATCCATCATGGCTGTCAACCAAGAAAATATATTTGCATGTGGTTGCTATAGTAACGGTGTAAATATTTATTGTAGTGTGGCATAACACACTTACATTCACTGCACCGCTTAAACGTCTCAAAACTGCCACAATTAAACGTCTGAAAATCGCCACAATTGTGTCTGAAATATTGAAATCAAATTAGTAACGTCAGGATTGGGCAGGCGAACAGCAATGTGTTTGATGTGATAACAAGATTGCCGCCATTCTCGCAGAAAGTCGCGTACGCGTTGATCAGTGCATCACAATGACCCTATACATTGTATTGTATTGTTGCCATGGTATCACGAATGTCAGCCAAACTGCACAAATAATACCGTAACACATTTTTCGTTATTTGCACGAAGTTCTTGAAGACAAAAACCTTGTGAATTATAAAATACTGAATGAGTATAATTTAATTTTCACTTTAAATAGTGTGGAGAATAATACCGCTATAAATTAAAATATCTCATTGTGACCTCAAAAATTCAATGAGATTATCCATTGGTGAATATCATTAGTGGAAAATGCTGGTCTGGTGATTTTCAACATTAGCTGACTCTAACATTCTGGGAAATCCCTCGTATCATAATATACACATTGCCGTGTGAATACCTTTGTGTGACGTGCCAATTACACTGTTAGACATAGTGGAAGCCACTGTATTGAACTGCTCCTCTGTATTGAACCTCGGTTACAACAATGCCACGACCGGAGTTCTATCTTTGCTTCGACCTGGAAGCGACATGTGTGGACCCCAAGTGTCCAGCAAATCAGGTTACTGAAGGGTTTCAGCCTGAGATCATCGACATTGGTGCTGTTATTCTGCACTCCAATACTTTGGAAGAGGTTAGTATTGATTTATATGTATGGTTGTGTGATAAGTGCGTCTATGCGAAGAAGCATGTGTATGTAACGCCGTACTTTATGCCGCTACGGCAATTAAACATGGTGTTGCGACACTTCTTGTGCGTATTGGTTGCATAATACACCACTATCAACAAGTGGTTTTGTTGTTTTAAATATACTGCTATATATTGTATATAACTATATATTATGCTGATGTTTTGGGCCAAAGTCTATTTATACTACTTCCGTGTTTATATGGTTTTTACGGGTAACCTTTTTGTTTACGCTGACATTACCCATGTTCGTTATATACCTACATATGCCTACTTGAAAATGTCAAGTATGACACAAAGAAATTAACATTGAATCATAGATCATGTTCGTTGCATAGAAGGTCGTTGTGTCAAGAGGTCGTGGATTTTGGTGTTTCACTGCTGCCCGTACTATGCCCTCAAACAGAACATGTATCAATCGATACATACATAAGACATGTTGCCATAGTTACACCACATCCTTGCTATGAATTCATTTAAATCGTGTGTGGAATCATTCACCTTATTTGTCAATGTCTACAACTGAACCCGACACATACATTTCAGTAATGCTACAGGTATAATCACTGGCAGTTATATTTAAATATTTGTTTTTCAGAAAGGCGAATTTCAGTCCTATTGCCGTCCAGTTAAACATCCAACGCTTCAGCCGTTCTGCTTAGAATTGACTAAAATATCACAGGTGAAAATTGTCAATGAAATAACAAAACATGCTAGCTTTTTACACGTTTATCAGAACACACCCTCGAGTATCACATTACGTATTCAGTCGTATTCCTTCTACGCATGCTCATTAAGCATTCCACGTACGGGTGACAATATAACCATTGCGTACTCCACTTCTTACGATGTAATGATTCACAGTACGTGACGTGTATTCTCTGAATAATATAGTAACATAATATATTGTTGGTGTTGTTGTTTTTTATCTCAACTGTTATAAACGTGAGCGTTTACAACCTGTTGCACTTTGAATTTCCAGGAAACAGTTGATGCAGCCGACGAGTTCCCTGACGTGTGGGGGCGCTTCATCGATTGGATGAAATCCAAGGGTCTGAAACCTGGAGCAGAGACGCCAAATTTTCAGCTCGTAACAGACGGGTGTGTTCACTTGTAGCTATTAATTACTTGTTAATTACATTTATCTATATTTAATGTTTAATGTTGTTAGCACATTGAGCTGTGTCAAATAGAGGTACATGACAAAAAAAACATATTTGACCATATATACTGTATTTTTATACAACGTTTTTTTCCAATAAAGTTTTATAGTACCATCTGCACTGAACAGCAAGTAGTTTTTTATGTAATACGCCATCGTGACGTCACGAAACTGTTATGTTCATTTGCGACTATATGCCGACACGCACATACTTATCATCGCTAATGACTGCTCTACTCGTATTTTATCAAAGACTTTGCTCGTTACGAAAATCACACATGTTACAATTATTGGTTTCATTTTTAAAATTTTAAATAGGGCATTCCCAATACTTAAAACAACGTATATTTATCATTGACGAAAGAAATCGTCCCAGCTATACGGGTTGCTTTATTAGCCTGCAGAAATTGAGTTGAAATTTCCTCGGCTTTATTTTATTTTAGGGTCATTTCATTTCAGTACAAGTGAATATTAAAATAAGGACGGATGCAGGTTTTAGTGCGGGTGATATCTAAATCCCTTCTGTATTGTTATCTTTTATCAGACCATTCGATTGCGGAAAGTATCTATTCATCCAATTCAACAACACCTCCAAGCTGAGCTTCCCTCACTGGGCTCGTAACTTCGTGGAATTGAAGACAGAGTACAAATCATATAAGCGTCTGGTTGGTCGTCGTTGGCCCAAGTTGTCAGACATGTTAGCAGGACTTGGTTTACTTCGCAGTGGTAGCAATCACCGAGCACTCGCCGATGCACACAGCGTGGCTGACGTTACCAAAACGGTTCTTCGTCGTCGTGGCGATAAGTACATTCCAAAGACAGAGAGGATGAAACCTTTCTCATACTAGCTGCTTCTAATACTATTTTTTTTTTCGTTGAAACAACGAAATTCTTTTATACGCATGTACGCTGATTGTTTCATTTGTTGTGCAAACAATCACCGCGCATGCATATTTTGTAATTTTCATTGAACGCATACTATACAGTGTGCCGCAAAGCAGTTTTAGTTCATGATGAATATAAAGCATTTTTTTTTTCAATACTAAAAATGACATATTTTCTCTAATATTGCATATATATTTCACCCATCGAATGATTTGATAACAATATATCTTTATATGTTATGATGGGGCCTGAAAGTAAGATATTACAATATTCTGACTAAAACACCAGTGTGCTGCGACACATTGTACGTTTTATTTCAACTTCAACCTCCGCTTCTTGAGAGGATGCACTATTTTAATTTAGTTTTGTTTTGTGTTTAAATGCTTATGTGGTGTAAACGAGTTTTTTTTACTGTTAATACAATGCAATGAATTGTTAACGCAAGCCAATACTGCGCATGCGTAAATATTTGCTCTTCTCTTGTACTGGTTCCACGCGTTGTCGAACTGCTCCCAAGTATCCAGGTCGAGTCTTGACCATCACTGCTGAGATAATATCTAATACAAACGTCACGATTCATTATTTCACAGATGAGTGTGTGTCTCGTTGATGTTGAAATGAACATTATATTACCTTACACTTAATTCATCCTACGTCAAATAAATATTAATTCCACATTGGTACTAAGTATAATTCATTATATTTCTTCCCTCATTGTCTTGCGTATTATGCAGTACTGTTGTGTAATTCCCACAATAAATAAATAAATAACTATTTAGCTTGTACCCGACCGGACACTTGAAATGAGTGTGGATACAAAATCGCGTTCCCTGGCGAGTTTTATAATATTTCAACGTGCTGTTGCTTGTACAGCAGACGTGGAGACTTGAACCATAATCCCACCAGGGAGGG
This sequence comes from Saccoglossus kowalevskii, assembly GCF_978046115.1. NCBI lineage: Eukaryota > Metazoa > Hemichordata > Enteropneusta > Harrimaniidae > Saccoglossus > Saccoglossus kowalevskii. Next base: position 7,390,267 of record NC_140650.1, on the reverse strand, counting down.
CGGTATCTAGGTTTGCAGTGTCATAAATTGGTAGGCAGGGAAGTTACGTAAAATCTCTTCCCTTCTCAACGATTCACATTTTCCAGTCAGCCGTCCATAGAATGATGGCGCGGCATTAGATTCATTATCTATTAGATTGTCGAAAACTGAACATTTACAGAATACTTTTAGAGTCTACAGGATATAATAGATGTAGTTAGTCTCCGATAATATCTAATACAATCGATTTGTCTAACGTTTTCTATTAAATCCGATAGACATTGTCCACTTGATTTATTATCGCATTTTATCGGAGAATATCTACTCTCGACTTGAAAGGTGGCTCTAATAATAAAACTTGACATTAATGGCACACTCTAATGGATGTGTATACTGTAAAACATGTCTTTTGCGCGAATTTAGCGAGAGAACTGATTCGCTAATTCAAGATGTCGCTAATGAATTTATTATTAATTCAAAATGGCCGCCAAACAAAGGAATCAACAATGACGAGCCGAGAGAGATTCGCTAAATCAACATATCACTTTTACGTAATTTTACCACAATTCGTTAAAATTGCATGCCGCTTTTTCAACATGTTTTACAGTATTAGATCTAATATAAACCATTAGACTTGTCTATTTTTTTATGAAAATTACTAGACAAGTATTAGTCTAACAAATCTAATGGTTTCTATTAGACAATGTTTTTAGAGGTTTTAACAAGTCACCTATGGTTTTTATTCCCTGATAATATCTGATAATATCTGATAATAAATCTAATAGTTTATTTTATATTATACCTAATAGGTATTGTCAACATAAAGACAATATTCTCTATTAGATCTAATATCGATTTATTATCGACGATTTTGACACCCCATCTAATTTCAATGTCTACTCAATGTATTAGATCTCATAGAAATCGTTAAATTTATCAATGGGCGTCCCATACCAATATTTTAGATCTAATTCTACGGTTTTCATTAGACTCTGTTATCGATATAATATTATTATTCGAAAGCCGGTAAAAGGTGCAATGTCGCACCTTCCTCGTCGACAGTGACTACGCAACGTAGGCAATTTAAATTTTAATGTAATGTACAAGGCGCAGCTGATGGAATATATATTACCCCCCCCCCAATGTACTAGTATATAAAACCCTCATATACATCATATCAGTACGGTTGTTAGACATTTCCAGTATTATTGGTCATATAAACATGAACTAAATAGCAACGAGTCTCTTTTGTACCCTCACCCTTAACCCTAACTCTAACCCTATCCTACCCTCCACCGCTTCCTAATGTAATTGTATATGCCCCTCCTAAGGTCACCTAGTTATCCAGATGGGGAATATAAAATTGGATTGTGGCTGGGGTGAGGGTTAAAATTTGGATTAGGGGTGGGGTACAAACAGATCTCTTCAGGCTTTACCTAAAATAAACTTTCCCTTTGCTGTATTTTCGTACATGAACAACAAATCCACAAAGAAAATCTGTGTATCAATATTTGGATTGAGCTAATATTTCCCTTCGTCGCCGCCTTCTTTTGACGACTATACACTCGAGAATGAAATTTCCATTCACTGTCCGCTAACACACATTTCCATTAAATGTATCGTAAATAAAGTTACTGATAATTTAAAGTCGGTAAAATTACCGTATATCGTTATTATTGTTTATTATTGGTACGAGTATATTTTGTCAACACCAAATCACCGAGACAGAGCGCACAAGTCATGCCCGATTACTTTACTAATACCGATCATCACATATTTTCATATGCAAATCTCGCGTGACCTCCAATAACCCCGGGACCCATTGGACTCATTCCAATGGCTATGTTTGACGTAGATAATACAGGACCGGTCAGTGTCGATAAAATAACACATTACAAAGGACGGGGTTTGCTTCTTAAATAAAATTTATTGACTGAAAATATATGTTAGTATTTCTATACCTAATTACATTGTGTTTATTTAGTCCCTAGTAATGTCACATACTTTTACTAGCAGTACAGTCTAACCCCAAAAGGCATCATTATTACCGGACTTAAAATTCCGTCGTTGTTCTATGTTGTTATTATATTCCCATCACAGGGCGTGAAAAGATCTTATTTCAAGTTGTCAGTTGGGGATCGTCTATGCAGGCATCGTACTGTTGAATGGAGCAGTGGGCGGTTCCCTTCAGACACGGTTCAAGTTGTTTTCACTATACACTTTAAATGAATAAAACATTAAACAAAAAACGAATGCATCTATTGTGAATAAACTAAAGAACTTTCTGAATGCAATGTTCTTCCTTGCGAGCACGGTCTATTACAATTATACAAATGCGTTTACCGTCTACAATCGTCCGAAATACATGAGTACTTGCACACATCGGTGGTATATTATAACGGCAATGGTGGAAACACCAGTACAATCAAGACGGAAACATTACAACCAGATCCTGAACAATACACTGATATTATGCGTGTTGATAACGTCATTGTCTGTAAAATGTTAAAAATACAGTACAACGAAACTGACCACACCATGTACCCGCTCTACAGGAGCTATTTATATCGGAATATAATTAGATGTGACTGTCCGTCCTACGACTACATCAAAATTTACTAAAAACGTTAGGCAATTTGAAGGCGTTATTCTTAAAAACAATTAATAAATATTTTCACCATCAGACTACTTTCTAAATTAAAATGCCATTCCAATGTAACTAAGTTGTATGTGTGATACCTTAAACTATTCCCACATTACAAAAATACTGAACGTATAGTTAGTGTGAGAAATTCAATTGCCTTGACAGTCACGAACACATCGACATGGTCATATCTCCCACAATGAAATGTACAATATGGGAATGACATTCTTGGTACGTCATATACATGACTATTCAAGGTTAACCACACCGTTCCGAATGAGCAGATCACTCTTTTGCAGCAGCCCCTTCCACTGGTTTCGGATCTTCACGCTTAATGGGGATCGGGATTGGATCTTCTGGCTGCCCTTCAACCGATTTCAATTTGGGTGCTTCTAACGTCAGTATCCCATCCTTAGAAAAATAAGACTTGATTTCATCGAGGTTAGTGTCGTCGGGTAAGACGTAGTATCGGGTAAATTCACGTGAAATTGATCCGTGCTCGTCTTCTTTGTCTTCATGTTTCGCGTGAACCATCAGTTTGTTTTCCACCAGTTTTACTTCTAATTCTTCGGGCTTAAAATGCTGTACATCAAGCACGACACGAAATTTGTCTTGATCGTCTTCTTGTGTGCTGATACGACGCTGTAGAGCGGTGGGAGACTGTTGCTGTACTGGACTCACAAAGTATCCACGAAATAAACTCGGCGATTCGGTTACCGATCTCTCCATGTTAGCCCGCATCCTTTCCCGCATTCGACTCACTTCTTCGTCAAACACCTGTGATGCTGGAAAATCAAAGCCTTCAAACATCGGGTGAGTGAACGGTACCCGAGACATTTTGATCAACAAAACACAGCAATGGAACGTTCTAGGTTTGCAGATAATAGATATGTCGCACTACAAGATATCAGGCAGCTGATCACTTCCGGTTGAAATGTAAGCGATATTATTATAAAACTGCGCATGAGTAGAATTGCCGTATTATAGTACATTTCTCGTCGTTCATAGAACAATTAATATGTTCGTAGAATTTGTAAATAAGAACGAAAATCACCAAATCACAAGAAAATCATCAAATCACAAGAAAATTGAGTTATAGTACGTCTTTCTTTCTTGCGTCGATTGTTTATAAATCGAGACATAAAAGAACCATAAATCATCAAATTATTTAGCCAAATGGTTACGATTTGACATTATTGTTAACTTTATTAGAAAATATTATTTCCTGTGTTTTATGTATGTGGGTTTTATTTCAACGGTGACATTTTTACATGTTCGCAATCACGATTGCCTTACATTGTTATTTACCGCCCTCTAGCGTTTATCATCGTCACGACTTCTTCTTTCTGTGACGATTTGGAAGTTCCGCTTTTGTTGGTACATTCCCCAGGAACATTTAAACAGCGAGAATGTAATTGCCCTATTATTTGAACGTTGCGGTATTATCAATAATGTGAGCTAAGTAAAGTTGGCCGTTGAGGGCGCTCTTTAATCTGTAATATTTTTTTGATTATTTCTACTGACCTTTTTTGATAATGTAGACATGTATTTAAACCATTTATTTAACGTACTGATTTAAGATATATGATTTGTGTATTTTCAGTAATTTAATTTATTAGTTATCATGGAATTTGCCAAAAAAAGGCACACGTGAGTGATTAGAAGTAATTTGCATATTTCCCATGAAACTCAGCACTGAGAAGTCAGTTTGGGTCAGTAACATCATTTGACTCGTCTGAGGAGCATCTCGTCCTTTCACCTCTCTGACCACTGAACCATTCAGCCCGGAGTTGGTTTGCGAATGTTCGGAGTCCAGCTCATTTCAACTGTAGAAACTTTTAACTCCTGCAAGCCAAACTGAGTGGAATTTGTTAGATTTGACCAACTGACGGGGTATGTAGATTGTTTCTATTGTTCTGGCCATGTGCTTCAATGACCATGCAAACCTTTGTTCCTGACATGTGCTTTAACTAATATTTTGTTCGCTTTCATTGAATGGCGACTCCAGTATTAGTGTGAAATGTATTTTTTTATTTGAATTATCGTTAATTTCTCAATGTAAATTATTGTATTTTCATATCTTTTAGGTTTTTAGTTCCTGTAATTTACAGTGTCACTCTCCTGTGTAATCTTGGTAAATAAACTCAGTACGGGAATTCGTTGTACCAAATAATTATACCTCTGTCGTCCATACTTATTTATCCCTTGGTCACAATAGCATGCGTCAGGAGAGCTCTTAGGGTAAGGGTTGTCTCGATCTGCGCCACTGGAAAGATTGAATAATTGTTTGGTTGACAGGTTCGTCGAGAACCAATAATGTTACCAGAGTCGCGTCAAATATAAATGGATAAAAGAGGGAGAAATGGTCGACACTCTAAACATCTAACATAATGGTGTTGGGGTGAACAAAAATATAGAAGAAAAATAAATTACATACCAAAGCAGTAAAAACAGTAGAAAAAAACACTGAATACTCGTAATAGATATGATAACAGAGTGAGCGGGTGTAATACTACATGGCAGTTGAAAGTACAGAAGTGAAGTGCAAAACAAGTTACTAAAATATGCAGAAGTAAATGTCAGATTCGTGACTGGAATATATCGGAAATGGGTAAGAAATGCCAGGCTATAAAGCAAAGGAATCAGTCATTTGAAACCTGTGGGTAACAGTGTATTTATCTAATAGCCCTTTAGGCTGATATCCCCCCCACTCCCTATATTTAGGGGGGCCTATGCTTGTGCCCTCATTTTTTGACCCCCCCCCCCCTATCCAGGGAAAAGAAGAAAATTTAACCCCCCTTTCACGGGCTTTTCCGATGAATTTCACCCCTATCTAGGGAACTTTTCAGTCTAGAACTCCTTTTAAACCCCCCTTTTTTGTATATCTCGGGAAGTGTTTTGAAATGCACCCCCTATTTTGAGAAGCTCGGGAAAACAAGCAAAAAATACCCCCTTTTCTACGATTTTCTCGGGAACACGTATCGTCAAAAAGTACCCTCTTTCCCGAGAAAATGGGAACGCGCATGCGGCCCCCTATGGATCCTGAGTGGGGGGGGGGGCTGATATGCAGAGTTTTAGAACACGTCACTGCAATTTTCACGTAACGTTCGCAATCGCTCACAGAAATAGTAGTCAAAAGGTGTGGATAACACATGCTCCAAATAATTAAAGTTGAACTGTTTTGTGAAATTTTGCGGAAAGTTCGTAAAAGCACTATTCACATGCACTTTTTACAGGAAACAAATTTGCAAGAACATCTTAAAATCTCCCTGACTGTTCTGTTTCTGTGTTAGCCTCATTGTCAAATGAGTAATTACTGTGCCCCTCCACAGCAATCTCTCATTTGAAATGTTGCTTGCATATCAGCAATTCATACGATGAACCCTTTTCAGATCGGTTGACACGAGTATAAAATAGAATATATATCACCTTGTTTGAGTTGTTGTCATGGAATATATAACCTATAAAACGACAATTTTTCGAAGCCGATCAGATAATGTTCGCGAAGTTCAATTTGTAAAATCTGTTATGGAATTAGCGCCCTCTCGCAGACACCTTGTCGGGTATTTTGTGAAGTGTAATTTTAACGGCGATATTTTTCGTAAGCCTTAGAATATGTTGCTACTCAACCAAATGCCAGTACTTCCGCACAACCTCGTACTCAATATTAGGATTATTTGTTATGATTCAATTTGCTATGATTTCGAATTTTCTATTCAATATATCTTTGTTACCGAACAGAATGGTAACAAACGTTGGTGACCCGGCGTTTATCTTTCCAAGGCAGAAAAATATCAATATGCCAAGTAGTGCGACCGCAGTGTATAATGGAACCAAACAATGATTACAACATGCAAACATATCATATTATACCGCATTTCGTGTTTGACTGCGAGTAGAACAAGTCCAGAACATTGAGGGCGTAGCTCGTCACGACAAAATTAGAAAAATTTCATCCCAATTTCTCGATCGGGTAAATACTGTAGTTTTTCATGTTTCATGGCTCATATACTATACAACGAATTTCTAAAAAAAAGTACAAAATGAATATGTAGATATCAGCATTTAAAACAAAATTTATTTGTTGTTGTATTTGACGAACAATGCCACCTAGTGACGGTAGATGACACTGCTGTCGCGTGAATCGTACCTGTGTGACAAATTATCGATTTACCTACAAACACGTGACAATATCACTCTTGGAAACACGATGTTTTATATTAAAATGCGCTTAATACTTGGAACTGTGGACGGGAAATTACCCAGGATACTCGAGATCTCGTATCCGTTCAACATCAATTTCCTATCTGTCTATATTTCTTTTCATATCCATATCATAATAAAGTGATTAGTAGATCGGGATAATATATAAAGTTCCACTGAATAATAACATATGGGGTCTCTTTTGAGGCCCCCTAATGCTCTCAATTAAATCTCTCCGTGGTAAGTCAGTGGAGTTTGCTATTATTATTAAGTTATGTTATCACACTGGAACATGGGGGCGTAAATGCTCATGGGAGACGATGACTAGAAGGAATCGTAGACGAGTACGAGATTAGAGGTGATATTAAAGACCCCTTCATTGTATCACCGATTCGTATGGTTGTCATAATCCTTATAACGCATAACAGAAGATCAAAACGGTCATCCTAACACAATTAAACAAATAAACGGTAGATGATGCGACCATCTCGTAATCAAAGAGTCAATGTGGTTGCTGTATTTTAGCACGTTTTGCTTTGACCATTACCATAGCAGTATTCGTTGTATGGGTTAATGAAAACACCAATGCGATTTCGCTTCGAATTACCGCTAAGGGAGGGGGCAAGGGGATAGCTGGCAGGTTACAAGAAATAAAAAAGCATTTTACGTTTTTACAGGAAATAAAATGAAAGTTCAATTGACAGTAAAATATAGGTTTTTACACTTTACAGATAAAGTGAATTCCTAATTACATTTTACATTTCTATAATATTTTAGATAATTTGTGTTAAGAATCAAAATTGGAAATTGCGTACGAAATAAGACATTTATTTTGGAAGATGCTTCATACGCTTACAAAAATAAGATCTTTGTAAAATTACAGACTAATAAATTAGCTGATTGCCTTTTACACCTTGCCCATATCTACGAATTTACATTTTTTATTTATTTAAATTACATTCTTACGAAAATAAAAACAATAGATTACAGCTTACGAAAATGCCCCTTGCCGACCCTCCGCTTAGTATCTATAGGTTAATATGTAGACAAAAACATAGAATGTCCGATGGTGAAAACGGGCAGTAACGAATACTGCCGTTTGTTGTCGAAACAACACTTTTATTTTACGATAAATTGAAAACAATTATTTAAATATACTCATAAATAATCACCCACAATGCATTGCACTCTTCAAATATAAATTTATGTGGTGATCTCGGGGTAGCATGTGCAGCGTTAGATATGCAATTGTCACGGTCGCTATACCGTGACTAGTTTTGAAGTATTTAATTATTAGTTATAATTTATTGAATAAGTGCAGTCTGTGCATACCGGACTGTTCTCAACATAGAACGTCAGTAGTTTGAGTAAATATAGTATAATGACCATGCCAGCTTGCCACAGTGCGCAGTCGCTGTAACTTGCACTATTCTTAGGAGCGGCATTTTCACCGCCTGTCAACCATCACCGGCGAAAACAAAGGTAGAGAACTCTCAGAAAACTGTACGTTGGGCTTGTTGTTGAGACTCTAACAGTACCACCCATATACGTGCAACACATACAAATTTGGTTGATCTGAAATACCTCAAAGTTGAGATATCTCGACTAGTGCTGTTTTCACCGGCGCTCTACAGTAGCTTGTAAAAAATTCGTACACGATTCTTTGGTTTGGTATTGGAGACCTTAAACTTGATGAAGTAAGAAATAAAAGATTCGGTTTATACTGGGGTTTCTTGCTTGTCATCATTAAAAAATAAACGACTGTGATGGCGCTTTCAGTACGATTTCAAAAGTCTTATGAGAATGTTTCTTGAAAGTAACTATTGTCAATAAGTTCAAAAATGAACAACACTAAAATAGGTCTATGAACTCGTTTCCATGGAGATTGTATTCTTAGATTGTCATAATAAGATGGAAAATTTGTAAACTCTGACTTGTAAAGAAAACACCGGCGACCCCCAAATTTTGATATTTTAAAATATATTGCTATGGAATTCATTCACTGAATTTTAATACAAATAATTTGGTATGTGAAATTGACTTGAGGAACATTCTACTATAACCATGGTAACAGCATGGTTCGTAGATTCGTTCGACGTTTGCTGTCGAATCGCTGTCACGTCGAGACAATCAGGGAGATACCCCGGTTATAGTTGATTGTGGTGTATACCTCAGACTGTACTATACAGTTATTGAAATTACAATAATTAAATTTAATATTAGTACAAACATAAGAGTAAACGTCATCGTAATGGTTTACGTTATACTCATAGTATACTCTTCATTTTATATATGTTTTGCCAGATTTTGCATTTTCAAAACATGGGTGTGTAATGCCGAGGAGGATGTCAACTGGGAGAGAAGATCCACGTCAGGAAATTCCGTTAAGAACTCATCTCATGACATGATTGATGGTGACGTCACTCGTCAATCACGATGATTAAGGTGCAATTTGAATAATAGAAGCTTAGTTTATTATGCTTATGGTGGATTTGTTTGAACATTGTGGTTACGATACGCTTATCTTGAATAAGCAGTCTTGTTAAAAAGTGTGGAATTATAATGGTGCAGCATACATACCAGACAAACAGTGCTACTCATCATTACTCTATCATCAAGAGCGCCAAGAGAATTGAGATTATTTTTACTAATTAGATTTCTTTTGTAAATCACGAGACAGTTTTCCGGCATCTACATTTTTATCCATTTAACTGCCATAAAATTAGGCGGGAGTTGTCATGGCAGCTATACTCCCTTTGACGCAATGGAGCCAAAAAGACGCCAGTTTGTCGTCATGGAATATATCCCAACGAATGATTTTAATGTTTCCTGGAGATAATCATACCCAGTGGTGTCCGAGGTGATCGTCATGATATTGACGGCGGTGTGTCACAGGACCATAATCACACGAACGGAAAAATCGCGTATTACGGGATAACATCGTCAAACCAGTTGATATTTTTTTGTAAAACTGCTGTTGTTTAATGAGTCATGGACAATTAACACCACAAAGTTCTTTTAACGTCGTTTCTTCGCCTGTTTTAGCGAAACACAAGCACATTCTCAGTAGTATGAACATGTGCAAACTCGCCAAAGTCGTGACACGGGTGTCGTCGTCGATTCGGCAGATACTGAATTCATCTTGTCTGACTAAGATGTATTACAAAAACGACAAGCTGACCCACAACAGAATCTCACCTCTATTTCGAAAACAACGATCACACAACACTCCGCGAAGCTCCTCAGTTTCTTACGAAATAACGGATTATCAAGTTTACCGTTGGAAGGCCGTGTATCCTAATTCCCCCTACTTGCCACTCCAAACGTGACCCACACACTCAATATGATTCTAATCATTTCGTCTTAGGGTATGATTACAAGTACACTGAAATGCACTCAACTGACAATGCGGTGACAGAGATTAATAACTTCCAATGTGTAAAATGGACAGTTTATTTGTCGCCTTATAACGTAGTATCCTCTATTCCATCTTGCCGTATATGGAACCATTGACAGCCACGCTGCATCAAAGTCATGACACTGCCATTGTCTAACAAGCACTGTATAGGCAGGGCACGCCGTTTTGGTACAGGAATGCAAAGTTGTGATCAATGTATTTTTTGTTGATATCGTTCACACTTGTACGCCCTAGATGACATGTCACAAAGACACTATAATATTACACGAATAAAGTGACAATAGAGAACATGTGCGAAAGATCAATCATCTGAAGCAAGAATTCCTGTGCTAAACTGAAGAATACTATATAACCTGTTACTAGAAGCGCAATTCTCCACCACTGCTGCAAAATACTTATCCTTACCATCGTCCTAACCTACTTGCCTCTAGCTATTTATTAGGGGCCCAAGCCCAAAGGGCGAGGCCCCTATTATTATCGTTCAGTTTTTTAGGGGCCCAAGCCCAAAGGGCGAGGCCCCTATTCTTATTGTTCGGTTTTTAGGGGCCCAAGCCCAAAGGGCGAGGCCCCTATTCTTATTGTTCGGTTTTTTAGGGGCCCAAGCCCAAAGGGCGAGGCCCCTATTATTATCGTTCAGTTTTTTAGGGGCCCAAGCCCAAAGGGCGAGGCCCCTATTATTATCGTTCAGTTTTTTTAGGGGCCCAAGCCTGAAGGGCGAGGCCCCTATTCTTATTGTCCGGTTTTTTCTTCTTCATCATCTTCTTCTTTCTTCCGTAACTTTTTTCGTCAAGCCGTTTGAGAAAACCGCTGAACAGAATGGTCTGATAATACTCTATACTGATAGTCCATAATGTGAACTGGTGCAACATGCTTTCAGAATTTCGATTGGACAATTAGTTTGGCAGCCATATTGGATTGAAATAAAACCGGAAGTGGCTGTTTGACCACTTTCTGAGGGTCTAGGCGTCTAGATTTTTTTATGGTATATAGTACAACTCATGTGTAATAAATATCAGTAATAAAAACTTTAGCGGTCATGTGACTTTTCCCGCCATTTTGTTTTTCCTAAAAACGGCAAAAAACACTTGAAAATCTTCTTCTTCAGAACCACCAAGGAGAATGCTCTCATATGTAGTATTTAGCTTCTATATATGAATCCCATTTATGTTTGAAAAAATGTTTACGATTGGTCACGTGGTTTGGCCACCATTTTGGATTTCTTCTAAACAGGAAGTAGTTTTTTACTCTGGCAACACTTGAGGGAATATTTTCAATTTTGCTTCATGGCATCTGTGTATCAAGCCCTTTCAGAAACCTAAAAAAAGTTTCAGATCAGTCACATGGTTTGGCCGCCATTTTGGATTTTAAGCAAAATTGACCAAAAGTTTGGGTATTTGTTTCTCAGAGACGATTCAACCAATCTACTAGATGTTTTTATATTTACCATGCCTGGCCTTAGCTGCATACGAGAAAAATAATATTATTTTGATCAGTCACGTGGTTTGGCCGCCATCTTGGATTTTGTGAAAATAGAAATTATGCAACTACATGTTTTGTATTAGTCTGATTTCTTTCAAATTTTGTATGTGCATTTGTGTCATCAGATGCATCATTTTGCCCCAATAGCACACTGTTAGGCCACGTGGCTGGGCACCCATGGGGTGGGGGCTTCTAACCTCATTAATATGCATAACTGTTATAACTCAAGCACTGTTGTAGTTAGGATGATGAATCCTGTGTTATTATGACAACCTTGAACAAGAGATTCGATTAAAATAACAAATGACCATATATGGTCATGTGAGCTCATTAATATGCATAACTGTCATATCTGTAACACTATTACGGAACGGGATATGTAACTTGTACCATAATGAAGGCATCAAACAAACCTCATTATTATCCATAAACACATGGCTAATTATATATTTTGAAAACCATATCTTAATAACCAGACCAGGTAAATACATGCAACTAACTGCATGTGTACCTAATGTAACTGTTCGTTCAAACTTCCTTTTCTACATTATTAAGATGATGGTAAACAAGAGCTCTCACTAAAATAAAAGATGACCATATATGGTCACGTGAACTCATTAATATGCATAACTGTCATATCTGAAACACTGTTGCAAAACCAGTGCCACAATGAAGTAATCAAACAAAAGACTAATATAAAAGAATACCATATATGACATTGTAACCTCAATAATATGCATAAGCACATGGCTCCTTATATATTCTAAAAACCATATCTCATTACCAAACCAGGTAAATAGAAGGCACATCAACCTCAAGGTACAAATCATTCAAAGTACCTTAATGGCAATTCGGTGACCACTTTAATGATGAAATTCGTCCGATAGCTTGGGCCCCGGTGACGCCGCTTGCGGCTTTAATCTTTCTTTCTTTCTTTCTTTCTTCCGTAACTTTTTTCGTCAAGTCGTTTGAGAAAACCGCTGAACGGAATGGTCTGATAATGCTCTATACTGATAGTCCCTAATGTGAACTGGTGCAACATGCTTTCAGAATTTCGATTGGTCAATTAGTTTGGCAGCCATATTGGATTGAAATAAAATCGGAAGTGGCTGTTTGACCACTTTCTGAGGGTCTAGGCGTCTAGATTTTTTTATGGTATATAGTACAACTCATGTGTAATAAATATCAGCAATAAAAACTTTAGCGGTCATGTGACTTTTCCCGCCATTTTGTTTTTCGTAAAAACGGCAAAAAACACTTAAAAATCTTCTTCTTCAGAACCACCAAGTAGAATGCTCTCATATGTAGTATTTAGCTTCTATATATGAATCCCATTTAGGTTTGATAAAATTTTTACGATTGGTCACGTGGTTTGGCCACCATTTTGGATTTCTTCTAAACAGGAAGTAGTTTTTTACTATGGCAACACTTGAGGGATTATTTTCAATTTTGCTTCATGGCATCTGTATATCTATCTCTTTCAGAAACCTAAAAAAGATTTCAGATCAGTCACGTGGTTTGGCCGCCATCTTGGATTTTAAGCAAAATTGCCCAAAAGTTTGGGCATTTGTTTCTCAGAGGTGATTCAACCAATCTACCAGATGTTTTTATATTTACCATGCCTGGCCTTAGCTCCATATGAGAAAAATAATATTATTTTGATCAGTCACATGGTTTGGCCGCCATCTTGGATTTTATGAAAACAGATCTTGTGCAATTACATGTGTTGTATTGGTCCGATTTGGCTAAAATTGTATATGTGCATTCTACTCTTGAGATGCATTTTTTCAACCGAATGGCACGTGGCTGGGTTTTGTCGATGGGCGCCTAAGGGGTGGGGGCTTCTAACCTCATTAATATGCATTACTGATATATCTCAAGCACTGTTGGAGTTAGGAAGATGAAACCTGTGTTATTATGACAACATTAAACAATTGATTTCATTAAAATAACAGATTACCATATATGGTCATGTGAACTCATTAATATGCATAACCATTATATCTCAAACACTGTTGTAGTTAGGAAGATGATTCCTGTGTTATCATGACAACAGTGAACAAGAGATTTGATTAAAATAACAGATGACCATATATGGTCATGTCAACTCATTAATATGCATAACCATTATATCTTAAGCACTGTTGCAGTTAGGAAGATGAATCCTGTGTTATTATGACAACAGTGAACAAGAGATTTGATTAAAAATAACAGATGACCATATATGGTCATGTGAACTCATTAATATGCAAAGCAGTCATATCTAAAACACTGTCGCAGAGCAGGACGTGTAACAAGTGTCATTACGAAGACATTGAATGAAAGATGTAACTGACATTAGAAATGGCTATATATGATTATGTAATCTCATTATTAAGAACATGGCTCATTATATATCCTGAAAACCATATTTCGATAACCAAACCAGGTAAATACATGGTACCAACTTCATTTTGACCTCATGTTACTGATAATTCAAGCTACCTGATTGTCTAACATGTGACCACATTAATTATGAAACAGAATCTTGTCAGCTTGGGCCCCGGTGACGCCGCTTGCGGCTTTAATTCTTTCTTTCTTTCTTTCTTCCGTAACTTTTTTCGTCAAGCCGTTTGAGAAAACCGCTGAACGGAGTGGTCTGATATTGCTCTATACTGATAGTCCCTAATGTGAACTGGTGCAACATGCTTTCAGAATTTCGATTGGTCAATTAGTTTGGCAGCCATATTGGATTGAAATAAAACCGGAAGTGGCTGTTTGACCACTTTCTGAGGGTCTAGGCGTCTCGATTTTTTTATGGCATATAGTACAACTCATGTGTAATAGATATCAGCAATAAAAACTTTAGCGGTCATGTGACTTTTCCCGCCATTTTGTTTTCCCTAAAAACGGCAAAAAACACTTAAAAATCTTCTTCTTCAGAACCACCAAGCAGAATGCTCTCATATGTAGTATTCATCTTCTATATATGAATCCCATTTATGTTTGCAAAAATTATTGTGATTGGTCACGTGGTTTGGCCGCCATATCGGGTTTCTTCTAAACAGGAAGTAGTTTTTTTACTCATGCCACACTTGAGAGATTATTTTCCATATTGCTGTATGGCATCTCTATATCAATCTCTTTCAGAAACCTAAAAAAGATTTCAGATCAGTCACATGGTTTGGCCGCCATCTTGGATTTTAAGCAAAATTGACTAAAAGTTTGGACATTTGTTTCTCAGAGGTGATTCAACCAATGTACTAGATGTTTTTATATTTACCATGCCTAGCCTTAGCTTCATATGAGAAAAATAATATTATTTTGATCAGTCACATGGTTTGGCCGCCATCTTGGATTTTATGAAAACAAATCTTGTGCATTTACATGTGTTGTATTGGTCCGATTTTGCTAAAATTGTATATGTGCATTCTACTCATGAGATGCATTCTTTCAACTGAATAGCACGTGGCTGGGTTTTGTCGCTGGGCGCCTAAGGGGTGGGGGCTTCTAACCTCATTAATATGCATAACCATTATATCTTAAACACTGTTGCAGTTAGGAAGATGAATCCTGTGTTCTTATGACAACAGTGAACAAGAGATTTGATTAAAATAACAGATGACCATATATGGTCATGTGAACTCATTAATATGCATAACCATTATATCTCAAACACTGTTGCAGTTAGGAAGATGAATCCTGTGTTATTATGACAACAGTGAACAAGAGATTTGATTAAAATAACAGATGACCATATATGGTCATGTGAACTCATTAATATGCATAACCATTATATCTCAAACACTGTTGCAGTTAGGAAGATGAATCCTGTGTTATTATGACAACAGTGAACAAGAGATTTGATTAAAATAACAGAAGACCATATATGGTCATGTGAACTCATTAATATGCATAACCATTATATCTTAAACACTGTTGCAATTAGAAAAATGAATCCTGTGTTATTATGACAACAGTGAACAAGAGATTTGATTAAAATAACACATGACCATATATGGTCATGTGAACTCATTAATATGCATAACCATTATATCTTAAAAACTGTTGCAGTTAGGAAAATGAATCCTGTGTTATTATGACAACAGTGAACAAGAGATTTGATTAAAATAACACATGACCATATATGGTCATGTGAACTCATTAATATGCATAACCATTATATCTCAAACACTGTTGCAGTTAGGAAGATGAATCCTGTGTTATTATGACAACAGTGAACAAGAGATTTGATTAAAATAACAGATGACCATATATGGTCATGTGAACTCATTAATATGCATAACCATTATATCTTAAACTCTGTTGCAGTTAGGAAAATGAAGCTGTGTTATTATGACAACAGTGAACAAGAGATTTGATTAAAATAACACATGACCATATATGGCCATGTGAACTCATTAATATGCATAACCATTATATCTCAAACACTGTTGCAGTTAGGAAGATGAATCCTGTGTTATTATGACAACAGTGAACAAGAGATTTGATTAAAATAACAGATGACCATATATGGTCATGTGAACTTATTAATATGCATAGCAGTCATATCTGAAACACTGTCGCAGAGCAGGACATGCAACTAGTGTCATTATGAAGACATTGAATGAAAGATGTAACTGACATTAGAAATGGCTATATATGATTATGTAATCTAATTATTGTGCATAAGAACATGGCTCATTATATATCTTGAAAACCATATTTTGATAACCAAACCAGGTAAATACATGGTACCAACTTTATTTTGACCTCATGTTACTGATAATTCAAGCTACCTGATTGTCTAACATGTGACCTCATTAATTATGAAACAGAATCTTGTCAGCTTGGGCCCCGGTGACGCCGCTTGCGGCTTTAATTCTTTCTTTCTTTCTTTCTTTCTTCCGTAACTTTTTTCGTCGAGCCGTTTGAGAAAACTGCTGAACCAAATAGTTTGAAAATGCTCTATAATGATAGGCTCTACTATGAACTGGTGCAACATGCTTTCAGAATTTTGATTGGCCAATTAGTTTGGCAGCCATATTGGATTGAAATAAAACCGGAAGTGGCTGTTTGACCACTTTCTGAGGGTCTAGGTGTCTAGATTTTTTTTATGGTATATAGTACAACTCATGTGTAATAAATATCAGCAATAAAAACTTTAGCGGTCATGTGACTTTTCCCGCCATTTTGTTTTTCCTAAAAACGGCAAAAAACACTTAAAAATCTTCTTCTTCAGAACCACCAAGTAGAATGCTCCCATGTGTTGTATTTAGCTTCTATATATGAATCCGATTTAGGTTTGAAAAAATGTTTACGATTGGTCACGTGGTTTGGCCACCATTTTGGATTTCTTCTAAACAGGAAGTAGTTTTTTACTCTGGCAACACTTGAGGGATTATTTTCAATTTTGCTTCATGGCATCTGTATATCAAACTATTTCAGAAACCTAAACAAAATTTCAGATCAGTCACATGGTTTGGCCGCCATTTTGGATTTTAAGCAAAATTGACCAAAAGTTTGGGTAATTGTTTCTCAGAGACGATTCAACCAATCTACTATATGTTTTTATATTTACCATGCCTGGCCTTAGCTGCATACGAGAAAAATAATATTATTTTGATCAGTCACGTGGTTTGGCCGCCATCTTGGATTATGTGAAAATAGAAATTATGCAACTACATGTTTTGTATTAGTCTGATTTCTTTCAAATTTTGTATGTGCATTTGTGTCATCAGATGCATCATTTTGCCCCAATAGCACAATGTTAGGCCACGTGGCTGGGCACCCATGGGGTGGGGGCTTCTAACCTCATTAATATGCATAACTGTTATAACTCAAGCACTGTTGTAGTTAGGATGATGAATCCTGTGTTATTATGACAACCTTGAACAAGAGATTCGATTAAAATAACAAATGACCATATATGGTCATGTGAGCTCATTAATATGCATAACTGTCATATCTCAAACACTGTTGCAGTTAGGAAGTGGAATCCTGTGTTATTATGACAACAGTGAACAAGAGATTTGATTAAAATAACAGATAACCATATATGGTCATGTGAACTCATTAATATGCATAGCAGTCATATCTAAAACACTGTCGCAGTTAGGAAGATGAATCCTGTGTTATTATGACAACAGTGAACAAGAGATTTGATTAAAATAACAGATGACCATATATGGTCATGTGAACTCATTAATATGCATAACCATTATATCTTAAACACTGTTGCAGTTAGGAAGATGAATCCTGTGTTCTTATGACAACAGTGAACAAGAGATTTGATTAAAATAACAGATGACCATATATGGTCATGTGAACTCATTAATATGCATAGCAGTCATATCTGAAACACTGTCGCAGAGTAGGACATGTAACTAGTGTCATTATGAAGACATTGAATGAAAGATGTGTCCTGTGTCATTATGACAACAGTGAACAAGAGATTTGATTAAATAATAGATAACCATATATGGTCATGTGAACTCATTAATATGCATAGCAGTCATATCTAAAACACTGTCGCAGTTAGGAAGATGAATCCTGTGTTATTATGACAACAGTGAACAAGAGATTTGATTAACAGATG
Source organism: Saccoglossus kowalevskii (assembly GCF_978046115.1). Lineage (NCBI taxonomy): Eukaryota > Metazoa > Hemichordata > Enteropneusta > Harrimaniidae > Saccoglossus > Saccoglossus kowalevskii. Next base: position 7,371,967 of record NC_140650.1, on the reverse strand, counting down.
ACCATATATGGTCATGTGAACTCATTAATATGCATAACCATTATATCTTAAACACTGTTGCAGTTAGGAAGATGAATCCTGTGTTCTTATGACAACAGTGAACAAGAGATTTGATTAAAATAACAGATGACCATATATGGTCATGTGAACTCATTAATATGCATAGCAGTCATATCTGAAACACTGTCGCAGAGCAGGACATGTAACTAGTGTCATTATGAAGACATTGAATGAAAGATGTAACTGACATTAGAAATGGCTATATATGATTATGTAATATATGATTATGTAATCTCATTATTGTGCATAAGAACATGGCTCATTATATATCCTGAAAACCATATTTTGATAACCAAACCAAGTAAATACATGGTACCAACTTCATTTTGACCTCATGTTACTGATAATTCAAGCTACCTGATTGTCTAACATGTGACCACATTAATTACGAAACAGAATCTTGTCAGCTTGGGCCCCGGTGACGCCGCTTGCGGCTTTAATTCTTCTTTCTTCTTCTTTCTTCCACAACTTCTTTCGTCAAGCCGTTTGAGAAAACTGCTGAACTGAATAGTCTGAAAATGCTCTCTACTGATAGTCCCTAATGTGAACTGGTGCAACATGCTTTCAGAATTTCGATTGGTCAATTAGTTTGGCAGCCATGTTGAAATGAAATAAAACCGGAAGTGGCTGTTTGACCACTTTCTGAGGGTCTAGGCGTCTAGATTTTTTTATGGTATATAGTACAACTCATGTGTAATAGATGTCAGCAATAAAAACTTTAGCGGTCATGTGACTTTTCCCGCCATTTTGTTTTTCCTAAAAACGGCAAAAAACACTAAAAAATCTTCTTCTTCAGAACCACCAAGCAGAATGCTATCATATGTAGTATTAAGCTTCTATATATGAATCCCATTTATGTTTGAAAAAATTATTACGATTGGTCAAGTGGTTTGGCCACCATTTTGGATTTCTTCTAAACAGGAAGTAGTATTTTACTCTGGCAACACTTGAGGGATTATTTTCAATTTTGCTTCATGGCATCTGTATATCAAACGCTTTCAGAAACCTAAGAAAGATTTCAGATCAGTCACATGGTTTGGCCGCCATCTTGGATTTTAAGCAAAATTGACCAAAAGTTTGGGCATTTGTTTCTCAGAGGTGATTCAACCAATCTACTAGATGTTTTTATATTTACCATGCCTGGCCTTAGCTCCATTTGAGAAAAATAATATTATTTTGATCGGTCACGTGGTTTGGCCACCATCTTGGATTTTGTGAAAATAGAAATTATGCAACTACATGTTTTGTATTAGTCTGATTTCTTTCAAATTTTGTATGTGCATTTGTGTCATCAGATGCATCATTTTGCCCCAATAGCACACTGCTAGGCCACGTGGCTGGGCACCCATGGGGTGGGGGCTTCTAACCTCATTAATATGCATAACTGTTATAACTCAAGCACTGTTATAGTTAGGATGATGAATCCTGTGTTATTATGACAACGTTGAACAAGAGATTCAATTAAAATAACAAATGACCATATATGGTCATGTGAGCTCATTAATATGCATAACTGTCATATCTCAAACACTGTTGCAGTTAGGAAGTGGAATCCTGTGTTATTATGACAACAGTGAACAAGAGATTTGATTAAAATAACAGATGACCATATATGGTCATGTGAACTCATTAATATGCTTAACCATTATATCTTAAACACTGTTGCAGTTAGGAAGATGAATCCTGTGTTATTATGACAACAGCGAACAAGAGATTTGATTAAAATAACAGATGACCATATATGGTCATGTGAGCTCATTAATATGCATAACTGTCATATCTCAAACACTGTTGCAGTTAGGAAGTGGAATCCTGTGTTATTATGACAACATTGAACAAAAGATTTGATTAAAATAACAGATGACCATATATAGTCACGTGAGCTCATTAATATGCGTAATCGTTATATCTCAAACACTGTCGCAGTTAGGGTGATGAATCCTGTGTTATCATGACAAGAGTGAACAAGAGATTTGATTAAAATAACAGATGACCATATATGGTCATGAGAACTCATTAATATGCATAACCATTATCTCTCAAACACTGTTGTAGTTAGGATGATGGTTCCTGGGTTTTCAGGACAACAGTGAGCAATTGATTTCATTAAAATAACAGATGACCATATATGGTCATGTGAACTCAATAATATGCATAACCATTATATCTTAAACACTGTTTCAGTTAGGAAGATGAATCCTGTTTTATTATGACAACAGTGAACAAGAGATTTGATTAAAATAACAGATGACCATATATGGTCATGTGAACTCATTAATATGCATAGCAGTCATCTAAAACACTGTCGCAGAGCAGGACATGTAACTAGTGTCATTATGAAGACATTGAATGAAAGATGTAACTGACATTAGAAATGGCTATATATGATTATGTAATCTCATTATTGTGCATAAGAACATGGCTAATTATATATCCTGAAAACTATATTTCGACTACCAAAGCAGATAAATACATGGTACAACTTCATTTTGACCTCATGTTACTGATAATAAGATCTATCTGATTGTTTAACATGTAACCTCATTAATTATGAAACAGAATCTTATCAGCTTGGGCCCCGGTGACGCCGCTTGCGGCTTTAATTTCTTCTTCTTTCTTCTTCTTCTTTAGGGGCCCAAGCCTGTAGGGCGTGGCCCCTATTCTTATTGTTCGGTTTTTTCTTCTTTCTTTCTTTAGGGGCCCAAGCCTGTAAGGCGTGGCCCCTATTCTTATTGTCCAGTTTTTTCTTTCTTCTTTCTTTCTTCCGTAACTTTTTTCGTCAAGCCGTTTGAGAAAACCGATGAACAGAATGATCTGATAATGCTCTATTCTGATAGTCCCTAATGTGAACTGGTGCAACGTGCTTTCAGAATTTAGATTGGTCAATTAGTTTGGCAGCCATATTGGATTGAAATAAAACCGGAAGTGGCTGTTTGACCACTTTCTGAGGGTCTAGGCGTCTAGATTTTTTTATGGTATATAGTACAACTCATGTGTAATAGATATCAGCAATAAAAACTTTAGCGGTCACGTGACTTTTCCCGCCATTTTGTTTTTCCTAAAAACGGCAAAAAACACTTGAAAATCTTCTTCTTCAGAACCACCTAGCAGAATGCTCTCATATGTTGTATTTAGCTTCTATATATGAATCCCATTTACGTTTGAAAAAAATATTACGATTGGTCACGTGGTTTGGCCACCATTTTGGATTTCTTCTAAACAGGAAGTAGTTTTTTACTCTGGCAACACTTGAGGGAATATTTTCAATTTTGCTTCATGGCATCTGTTTATCAAGCCCTTTCAGAAACCTAAAAAAAATTTCAGATCAGTCACATGGTTTGGCCGCCATTTTGGATTTTAAGCAAAATTTACCAAAAGTTTGGGTATTTGTTTCTCAGAGATGATTCAACCAATCTACTAGATGTTTCTATATTTACCATGCCTGGCCTTAGCTGCATACGAGAAAAATAATATTATTTTTATCAGTCACGTGGTTTGGCCGCCATCTTGGATTTTGTGAAAATAGAAATTATGCAACTACATGTTTTGTATTAGTCTGATTTCTTTCAAATTTTGTATGTGCATTTGTGTCATCAGATTCATCATTTTGCCTCAATAGCACACTGTTAGGCCACGTGGCTGGGCACCCATGGGGTGGGGGCTTCTAACCTCATTAATATGCATAACTGATATATCTCAAGCACTGTTGGAGTTAGGAAGATGATTCCTGTGTTATCATGACAACGTTGAACAAGAGATTTGATTAAAATAACAGATGACCATATATGGTCATGTGAACTCATTAATATGCATAACCATTATATCTTAAACACTGTTGCAGTTAGGAAGATGAATCCTGTGTTATTATGACAACAGTGAACAAGAGATTTGATTAAAATAACAGATGACCATATATGGTCATGTGAACTCATTAATATGCATAACCATTATATATTAAACACTGTTGCAGTTAGGAAGATGAATCCTGTGTTATTATGACAACAATGAACAAGAGATTTGATTAAAATAACAGATGACCATATATGGTCATGTAAACTCATTAATATGCATAGCAGTCATATCTGAAACACTGTCGCAGAGCAGGACATGTAACTAGTGTCATTATGAAGACATTGAATGAAAGATGTAACTGACATTAGAAATGGCTATATATGATTATGTAATCTCATTATTGTGCATAAGAACATGGCTCATTATATATCCTGAAAACCATATTTCGATAACCAAACCAGGTAAATACATGGTACCAACTTCATTTCGACCTCATGTTACTGATAATACAAGCTACCTGATTGTCTAACATGTGACCTCATTTATTATGAAACAGAATCTTGTCATGATAGATCAGCTTGGGCCCCGGTGATGCCGCTTGCGGCTTTAATTAGGGGCCCAAGCCTGTAGGGCGTGGCCCCTATTCTTATTGTTCGGATTTTTCTTCTTCATCATCTTCTTCTTTCTTCCGTAACTTTTTTCGTCAAGCCGTTTGAGAAAACCGCTGAACAGAATGGTCTGATAATGCTGTATGCTGATAGTCCCTAATGTGAACTAGTGCAACATGCTTTCAGAATTTCGATTGGTCAATTAGTTTAGCAGCCATATTGGATTGAAATAAAACCGGAAGTGGCTGTTTTACCACTTTCTGAGGGTCTAGGCGTCTAGATTTTTTTATGGTATATAGTACAACTCATGTGTAATAAATATCAGCAATAAAAACTTTAGCGGTCATGTGACTTTTCCCGCCATTTTGTTTTTCCTAAAAACGGCAAAAAACACTTAAAAATCTTCTTCTTCAGAACCACCAAGCAGAATGCTCTCACATGTAGTATTTAGCTTCTATATATGAATCCCATTTATGTTTGAAAAAATGTTTACGATTGGTCACGTGGTTTGGCCACCATTTTGGATTTCTTCTAAACAGGAAGTAGTTTTTTACTCTGGCAACACTTGAGGGAATATTTTCAATTTTGCTTCATGGCATCTGTGTATCAAGCCCTTTCAGAAACCTAAAAAAAATTTCAGATCAGTCACATGGTTTGGCCGCCATTTTGGATTTTAAGCAAAATTGACCAAAAGTTTGGGTATTTGTTTCTCAGAGACGATTCAACCAATCTACTAGATGTTTTTATATTTGCCATGCCTGGCCTTAGCTGCATACGAGAAAAATAATATTATTTTGATCAGTCACGTGGTTTGGCCGCCATCTTGGATTTTGTGAAAATAGAAATTATGCAACTACATGTTTTGTATTAGTCTGATTTCTTTCAAATTTTGTATGTGCATTTGTGTCATCAGATGCATCATTTTGCCCCAATAGCACACTGTTAGGCCACGTGGCTGGGCACCCATGGGGTGGGGGCTTCTAACCTCATTAATATGCATAACTGTTATAACTCAAGCACTGTTGTAGTTAGGGAGATGAAACCTGTGTTATTATGACAACATTAAAAAAGTGATTTCATTAAAATGACAGATGGCCATATATGGTCATGTGAACTCATTAATATGCATAACCATAATATCTTAAACACTGTTGCAGTTAGGAAGATGAATCCTGTGTTATTATGACAACAGTGAACAAGAGATTTGATTAAAATAACAGATGACCATATATGGACATGTGAACTCATTAATATGCATAACCATTATATCTTAAACACTGTTGCAATTAGGAAGATAAATCCTGTGTTATCATGACAACAGTGAACAAGAGATTTGATTAAAATAACAGATGACCATATATGGTCATGTGAACTCATTAATATGCATAACCATTATATCTTAAACACTGTTGCAGTTAGGAAGATGAATCCTGTGTTATTATGACAACAGTGAACAAGAGATTTGATTAAAATAACATGACCATATATGGTCATGTGAGCTCATTAATATGCATAGCAGTCATATCTAAAACACTGTCGCAGAGCAGGACATGTAACTAGTGTCATTATGAAGACATTGAATGAAAGATGTAACTGACATTAGAAATGGCTATATATGATTATGTAATCTCATTATTGTGCATAAGAACATGGCTCATTATATATCCTGAAAACCATTTCGATAACCAAACCAGGTAAATACATGGTACCAACTTCATTTTGACCTCATGTTACTGATAATTCAAGCTACCTGATTGTCTAACATGTGACCTCATTGATTATGAAACAGAATCTTGTCAGCTTGGGCCCCGGTGACGCCGCTTGCGGCTTTAATCTTTCTTTCTTCTTTCTTCCGTAACTTTTTTCGTCAAGCCGTTTGAGAAAACCGCTGAACGGAATAGTCTAATAATACTCTATACTGATACTCCCTAATGTGAACTGGTGCAACATGCTTTCAGAATTTTGATTGGCCAATTAGTTTGGCAGCCATATTGGATTGAAATAAAACCGGAAGTGACTGTTTGACCACTTTCTGAGGGTCTAGGCGTCTAGATTTTTTTATGGTATATAGTACAACTCATATGTAATAAATATCAGAAATAAAAACTTTAGCGGTCATGTGACTTTTCCCGCCATTTTGTTTTTCCTAAAAACGGCATAAAACACTCAAAAATCTTCTTCTTCAGAACCACCAAGCAGAATGCTCTCATATGTAGTATTTAGCTTCTATATATGAATCCCATTTATGTTTGACAAAATGTTTACGATTGGTCACGTGGTTTGGCCACCATTTTGGATTTCTTCTAAACAGGAAGTAGTTTTTTACTCTGGCAACACTTGAGGGAATATTTTCAATTTTCCTTCATGGCATCTGTGTACCAAGCCCTTTCAGAAACCTAAAAAAAATTTCAGATCAGTCACATGGTTTGGCCGCCATTTTGGATTTTAAGTAAAATTGACCAAAAGTTTGGGTATTTGTTTCTCAGAGACGATTCAACCAATCTACTAGATGTTTCTATATTTACCATGCATGGCCTTAGCTGCATACGAGAAAAATAATATTATTATGATCAGTCACGTGGTTTGGCCGCCATCTTGGATTTTGTGAAAATAGAAATTATGCAACTACATGTTTTGTATTAGTCTGATTTCTTTCAAATTTTGTATGTGCATTTGTGTCATCAGATGCATCATTTTGCCCCAATAGCACACTGTTAGGCCACATGGCTGGGCACCCATGGGGTGGGGGCTTCTAACCTCATTAATATGCATAACTGTTATAACTCAAGCACTGTTGTAGTTAGGATGATGAATCCTGTGTTATTATGACAACATTAAAAAAGTGATTTCATTAAAATGACAGATGGCCATATATGGTCATGTGAACTCATTAATATGCATAACCATAATATCTTAAACACTGTTGCAGTTAGGAAGATGAATCCTGTGTTATTATGACAACAGTGAACAAGAGATTTGATTAAAATAACAGATGACCATATATGGACATGTGAACTCATTAATATGCATAACCATTATATCTTAAACACTGTTGCAATTAGGAAGATAAATCCTGTGTTATCATGACAACAGTGAACAAGAGATTTGATTAAAATAACAGATGACCATATATGGTCATGTGAACTCATTAATATGCATAACCATTATATCTTAAACACTGTTGCAGTTAGGAAGATGAATCCTGTGTTATTATGACAACAGTGAACAAGAGATTTGATTAAAATAACATGACCATATATGGTCATGTGAGCTCATTAATATGCATAGCAGTCATATCTAAAACACTGTCGCAGAGCAGGACATGTAACTAGTGTCATTATGAAGACATTGAATGAAAGATGTAACTGACATTAGAAATGGCTATATATGATTATGTAATCTCATTATTGTGCATAAGAACATGGCTCATTATATATCCTGAAAACCATTTCGATAACCAAACCAGGTAAATACATGGTACCAACTTCATTTTGACCTCATGTTACTGATAATTCAAGCTACCTGATTGTCTAACATGTGACCTCATTGATTATGAAACAGAATCTTGTCAGCTTGGGCCCCGGTGACGCCGCTTGCGGCTTTAATTAGGGGCCCAAGCCTGAAGGGCGAGGCCCCTATTCTTATCGTCCGGTTTTTTCTTCTTTCTTCTTTCTTTCTTTCTTCCGTAACTTTTTTCGTCAAGCCGTTTGAGAAATCCGCTGAACGGAATGGTCTGATAATGTTCTATACTGATAGTCCCTAATGTGAACTGGTGCAACATGCTTTCAGAATTTTGATTGGTCAATTAGTTTGGCAGCCATATTGGATTGAAATAAAATCGGAAGTGGCTGTTTGACCACTTTCTGAGGGTCTAGGCGTCTAGATTTTTTTATGGTATATAGTACAACTCATGTGTAATAAATATCAGCAATAAAAACTTTAGCGGTCATGTGACTTTTCCCGCCATTTTGTTTTTCCTAAAAACGGCAAAAAACACTTGAAAATCTTCTTCTTCAGAACCACCAAGCAGAATGCTCTCATATGTAGTATTTAGCTTCTATATATGAATCCCATTTATGTTTGAACATTTATTTACGATTGGTCACGTGGTTTGGCCACCATTTTGGATTTCTTCTAAACAGGAAGTAGTTTTTTACTCTGGCAACACTTGAGGGATTATTTTCAATTTTGCTTCATGTCATCTGTGTATCAAACCCTTTCAGAAATCTAAAAAAAAATTCAGATCAGTCACATGGTTTGGCCGCCATTTTGGATTTTAAGCAAAATTGACCAAAAGTTTGGGTATTTGTTTCTCAGAGACGATTCAACCAATCTACTAGATGTTTTTATATTTACCATGCCTGCCCTTAGCTCCATATGAGAAAAATAATATTATTTTGATCAGTCACGTGGTTTGGCCGCCATCTTGGATTTTGTGAAAATAGACATTATGCAACTACATGTTTTGTATTAGTCTGATTTCTTTCAAATTTTGTATGTGCATTTGTGTCATCAGATGCATCATTTTGCCCCAATAGCACACTGTTAGGCCTCGTGGCTGGGCACCCATGGGGTGGGGGCTTCCAACCTCATTAATATGCATAACTGTTATAACTCAATCACTGTTGTAGTTAGGGAGATGATTCCTGCGTTATTATGACAACGTTGAACAAGAGATTTGATTAAAATGACAAATGACCATATATGGTCATGTGAGCTCATTAATATGCATAACTGTCATATCTCAAACACTGTTGCAGTTAGGAAGTGGAATCCTGTGTTATTATGACAACATTGAACAAAAGATTTGATTAAAACAACAGATGACCATATATAGTCATGTAAGCTCATTAATATGTGTAATCGTTATATCTTAAACACTTTTGCAGTTAGGAAGATGAATCCTGTGTCATTATGACAACAGTGAACAAGAGATTTGATTAAAATAACAGATGACCATATATGGTCATGTGAACTCATTAATATGCATAGCAGTCATATCTGAAACACTGTCACAGAGCAGGACATGTAACTAGTGTCATTATGAAGACATTGAATAAAAGATGTAACTGACATTGGAAATGGCTATATATGATTATGTAATCTCATTATTGTGCATAAGAACATGGCTCATTATATATCCTGAAAACCATATTTCGATAACCAAACCAGGTAAATACATGGTATCAACTTCATTTTGACCTCATGTTACTGATAATTCAAGCTACCTGATTGTCTAACATGTGACCTCATTAATTATGAAACAGAATCTTGTCAGCTTGGGCCCCGGTGACGCCGCTTGCGGCTTTAATCTTTCTTTCTTCTTTCTTCCGTAACTTTTTTCGTCAAGCCGTTTGAGAAAACCGCTGAACGGAATAGTCTAATAATACTCTATACTGATACTCCCTAATGTGAACTGGTGCAACATGCTTTCAGAATTTTGATTGGCCAATTAGTTTGGCAGCCATATTGGATTGAAATAAAACCGGAAGTGACTGTTTGACCACTTTCTGAGGGTCTAGGCGTCTAGATTTTTTTATGGTATATAGTACAACTCATATGTAATAAATATCAGAAATAAAAACTTTAGCGGTCATGTGACTTTTCCCGCCATTTTGTTTTTCCTAAAAACGGCATAAAACACTCAAAAATCTTCTTCTTCAGAACCACCAAGCAGAATGCTCTCATATGTAGTATTTAGCTTCTATATATGAATCCCATTTATGTTTGACAAAATGTTTACGATTGGTCACGTGGTTTGGCCACCATTTTGGATTTCTTCTAAACAGGAAGTAGTTTTTTACTCTGGCAACACTTGAGGGAATATTTTCAATTTTCCTTCATGGCATCTGTGTACCAAGCCCTTTCAGAAACCTAAAAAAAATTTCAGATCAGTCACATGGTTTGGCCGCCATTTTGGATTTTAAGTAAAATTGACCAAAAGTTTGGGTATTTGTTTCTCAGAGACGATTCAACCAATCTACTAGATGTTTCTATATTTACCATGCATGGCCTTAGCTGCATACGAGAAAAATAATATTATTATGATCAGTCACGTGGTTTGGCCGCCATCTTGGATTTTGTGAAAATAGAAATTATGCAACTACATGTTTTGTATTAGTCTGATTTCTTTCAAATTTTGTATGTGCATTTGTGTCATCAGATGCATCATTTTGCCCCAATAGCACACTGTTAGGCCACATGGCTGGGCACCCATGGGGTGGGGGCTTCTAACCTCATTAATATGCATAACTGTTATAACTCAAGCACTGTTGTAGTTAGGATGATGAATCCTGTGTTATTATGACAACCTTGAACAAGAGATTCGATTAAAATAACAAATGACCATATATGGTCATGTGAGCTCATTAATATGCATAACTGTCATATCTCAAACACTTTTGCAGTTAGGAAGTGGAATCCTGTGTTATTATGACAACATTGAACAAAAGATTTGATTAAAATAACAGATGACCATATATAGTCACGTGAGCTCATTAATATGCGTAATCGTTATATCTCAAACACTGTTGCAGTTAGGAAGATGAATCCTGTGTCATTATGACAACGGTGAACAAGAGATTTGATTAAAATAACAGATGACCATATATGGTCATGTGAACTCATTAATATGCATAACCATTATATCTTAAACACTGTTGCAGTTAGGAAGATGAATCCTGTGTTATTATGACAACAGTGAACAAGAGATTTGATTAAAAATAACAGATGACCATATATGGTCATGTGAACTCATTAATATGCAAGCAGTCATATCTAAAACACTGTCGCAGAGCAGGACATGTAACAAGTGTCATTATGAAGACATTGAATGAAAGATGTAACTGACATTAGAAATGGCTATATATGATTATGTAATCTCATTATTGTGCATAAGAACATGGCTCATTATATATCCTGAAAACCATATTTCGATAACCAAACCAGGTAAATACGTGGTACCAACTTCATTTCGACCTCATGTTACTGATAATACAATCTACCTGCAGCTGATTGTCTAACATGTGACCTCATTAATTATGAAACAGAATCTTATCAGCTTGGGCCCCGGTGACGCCGCTTGCGGCTTTAATTAGGGGCCCAAGCCCGAAGGGCGAAGCCCCTATTATTATCGTTCAGTTTTTTAGGGGCCCAAGCCCAAAGGGCGAGGCCCCTATTCTTATTGTCCGGTTTTTTCTTCTTCTTAGGGGCCCAAGCCCAAAGGGCGAGGCCCCTATTCTTATTGTCCGGTTTTTTCTTCTTCTTTCTTCTTTAGGGGCCCAAGCCTGAAGGGCGAGGCCCCTATTCTTATTGTCCGGTTTTTTCTTCTTTCTTCTTTCTTTCTTTCTTCCGTAACTTTTTTCGTCAAGCCGTTTGAGAAAACCGCTGAACGGAATGGTCTGATAATGTTCTATACTGATAGTCCCTAATGTGAACTGGTGCAACATGCTTTCAGAATTTTGATTGGTCAATTAGTTTGGCAGCCATATTGGATTGAAATAAAACCGGAAGTGGCTGTTTGACCACTTTCTGAGGGTCTAGGCGTCTAGATTTTTTTATGGTATATAGTACAACTCATGTGTAATAAATATCAGCAATAAAAACTTTAGCGGTCATGTGACTTTTCCCGCCATTTTGTTTTTCCTAAAAACGGCAAAAAACACTTAAAAATCTTCTTCTTCAGAACCACCAAGTAGAATGCTCTCATATGTAGTATTTAGCTTCTATATATGAATCCCATTTATGTTTGAACATTTTTTTACGATTGGTCACGTGGTTTGGCCACCATTTTGGATTTCTTCTAAACAGGAAGTAGTTTTTTACTCTGGCAACACTTGAGGGATTATTTTCAATTTTGCTTCATGGGATCAGTGTATCAAACCCTTTCAAAAATCTAAAAAAAAATTCAGATCAGTCACATGGTTTGGCCGCCATTTTGGATTTTGAGGAAAATTGACCAAAAGTTTGGGTATTTGTTTCTCAGAGACGATTCAACCAATCTACTAGATTTTTTTATATTTACCATACGTGCCCTTAGCTCCATATGAGAAAAATAATATTATTTTGATCAGTCACGTGGTTTGGCCGCCATCTTGGATTTTGTGAAAATAGACATTATGCAACTACATGTTTTGTATTAGTCTGATTTCTTTCAAATTTTGTATGTGCATTTGTGTCATCAGATGCATCATTTTGCCCCAATAGCACACTGCTAGGCCACGTGGCTGGGCACCCATGGGGTGGGGGCTTCTAACCTCATTAATATGCATAACTGTTATAACTCAAACACTGTCACAGTTAGGGTGATGAATCCTGTGTTATTATGACAACGTTGAACAAGAGATTTGATTAAAATAACAGACGACCATATATGGTCATGTGAACTCATTAATATGCATAACCATTATATCTTAAACACTGTTGCAGTTAGGAAGATGAATCCTGTGTTATTATGACAACAGTGAACAAGAGATTTGATTAAAATAACAGATGACCATATATGGTGATGTAAACTCATTAATATGCATAGCAGTCATATCTGAAACACTGTCGCAGAGCAGGACATGTAACTAGTGTCATTATGAAGACATTGAATGAAAGATGTAACTGACATTAGAAATGGCTATATATGATTATGTAATCTCATTATTGTGCATAAGAACATGGCTCATTATATATCCTGAAAACCATATTTCGATAACCAAACCAGGTAAATACATGGTACCAACTTCATTTCGACCTCAAGTTACTGATAATTCAAGCTACCTGATTGTCTAACATGTGACCTCATTAATTATGAAACAGAATCTTATCAGCTTGGGCCCCGGTGACGCCGCTTGCGGCTTTAATCTTCTTCTTCTTCTTCTTCTTCTTCTTTCTTCCACAACTTCTTTCGTCAAGCCGTTTGAGAAAACTGCTAAACTGAATAGTCTGAAAAAGCTCTATACTTATAGTCCCTAATGTGACCTAGTGCAACATGCTTTCAGAATTTTGATTGCCCAATTAGTTTGGCAGCCATATTGGATTGAAATAAAACCGGAAGTGGCTGTTTGACCACTTTCTGAGGGTCTAGGCTTCTAGATTTTTTTATAGTATATAGTACAACTCATGTGTAATAAATATCAGCAATAAAAACTTTAGCGGTCATGTGACTTTTCCCGCCATTTTGTTTTTCCTAAAAACGGCAAAAAACTCTTTAAAATCTTCTTCTTCAGAACCACCAAGCAGAATGCTCTCATATGTAGTATTAAGCTTCTATATATGAATACCATTTATGTTTGAAAAAATGTTTACGATTGGTCACGTGGTTTGGCCACCATTTTGGATTTCTTCTAAACAGGAAGTAGTTTTTTACTCTGGCAACTCTTGGGGGAATATTTTCAGTTTTGCTTCATGGCATCTATGTAATAAGCCCTTTCAGAAACCTAAAAAAAAATTCAGATCAGTCACATGGTTTGGCCGCCATTTTGGATTTTAAGCAAAATTGACCAAAAGTTTGGGTATTTGTTTCTCAGAGACGATTCAACCAATCTACTAGATGTTTTTATATTTACCATGCCTGGCCTTAGCTGCATACGAGAAAAATAATATTATTTTGATCAGTCACGTGGTTTGGCCGCCATCTTGGATTTTGTGAAAATAGAAATTATGCAACTACATGTTTTGTATTAGTATGATTTCTTTCAAATTTTGTATGTGCATTTGTGTCATCAGATGGATCATTTTGCCCCAATAGCACACTGTTAGGCCACGTGGCTGGGCACCCATGGGGTGGGGGCTTCTAACCTTATTAATATGCATAACTGTTATAACTCAAGCACTGTTGTAGTTAGGATGATGAATCCTGTGTTATTATGACAACGTTGAACAAGAGATTCGATTAAAATAACAAATGACCATATATGGTCATGTGAGCTCATTAATATGCATAACTGTCATATCTCAAACACTGTTGCAGTTTGGAAGTGGAATCCTGTGTTATTATGACAACATTGAACAAAAGATTTAATTAAAATAACAGATGACCATATATAGTCATGTGAGCTCATTAATATGCGTAATCGTTATATCGCAAACACTGTTGCAGTTAGGAAGATGAATCCTGTGTCATTATGACAACAAGTGAACAAGAGATCTGATTAAAATAACAGATAACCATATATGGTCATGTGAACTCATTAATATGCATAACCATTATATCTTAAACACAGTCGCAGTTAGGAAGATAAATCCTGTGTCATTATGACAACAGTGAACAAGAGATTTGATTAAAATAACAGATAACCATATATGGTCATGTGAACTCATTAATATGCATAGCAGTCATATCTAAAACACTGTCGCAGTTAGGAAGATGAATCCTGTGTTATTATGACAACAGTGAACAAGAGATTTGTTTAAAAATAACAGATGACCATATATGGTCATGTGAACTCATTAATATACATAGCAGTCATATCTGAAACACTATCGCAGAGCAGGACATGTAAGTAGTGTCATTATGAAGACATTGAATGAAAGATGTAACTGACATTAGAAATGGCTATATATGATTATGTAATCTCATTATTGTGCATAAGAACATGGCTCATTATATATCCTGAAAACCATATTTCGATAACCAAACCAGGTAAATACATGGTACCAACTTCATTTCGACCTCATGTTACTGATAATACAATCTACCTGCAGCTGATTGTCTAACATGTGACCTCATTAATTATGAAACAGAATCTTATCAGCTTGGGCCCCGGTGACGCCGCTTGCGGCTTTAATTAGGGGCCCAAGCCTGTAAGGCGTGGCCCCTATTCTTATTGTCCGGTTTTTTCTTTCTTCTTTCTTTCTTTCTTCCGTAACTTTTTTCGTCAAGCCGTTTGAGAAAACCCCTGAACGGAATGGTCTGATAATGCTCTATACTGATAGTCCCTAATGTGAACTGGTGCAACATGCTTTCAGAATTTCGATTGGTCAATTAGTTTGGCAGCCATATTGGATTGAAATAAAACCGGAAGTGGCTGTTTGACCACTTTCTGAGGGTCTAGGCGTCTAGATTTGTTTATGGTATATAGTACAACTCATGTGTAATAAATATCAGCAATAAAAACTTTAGCGGTCATGTGACTTTTCCCGCCATTTTGTTTTTCCTAAAAACGGCAAAAAACACTTGAAAATCTTCTTCTTCAGAACCACCAAGCAGAATGCTCTCATATGTAGTATTTAGCTTCTATATATGAATCCCATTTATGTTTGAAAAAATGTTTACGATTGGTCACGTGGTTTGGCCTCCATTTTGGATTTCTTCTAAACAGGAAGTAGTTTTTTACTCTGGCAACACTTGAGGGAATATTTTCAATTTTGCTTCATGGCATCTGTGTATCAAGCCCTTTCAGAAACCTAAAAAAAAATTCAGATCAGTCACATGGTTTGGCCGCCATTTTGGATTTTAAGCAAAATTGACCAAAAGTTTGGGTATTTGTTTCTCAGAGACGATTCAACCAAATCTACTAGATGTTTTTATATTTACCATGCCTGGCCTTAGCTGCATACGAGAAAAATAATATTATTTTGATCAGTCACGTGGTTTGGCCGCCATCTTGGATTTTGTGAAAATAGAAATTATGCAACTACATGTTTTGTATTTGTCTGATTTCTTTCAAATTTTGTATGTGCATTTGCGTCATCAGATGCATCATTTTGCCCCAATAGCACACTGTTAGGCCACGTGGCTGGGCACCCATGGGGTGGGGGCTTCTAACCTCATTAATATGCATAACTGTTATAACTCAAGCACTGTTGTAGTTAGGATGATGAATTCTGTGTTATTATGACAACCTTGAACAAGAGATTCGATTAAAATAACAAATGACCATATATGGTCATGTGAGCTCATTAATATGCATAACTGTCATATCTCAAACACTGTTGCAGTTAGGAAGTGGAATCCTGTGTTATTATGACAACAGTGAACAAGAGATTTGATTAAAATAACAGATAACCATATATGGTCATGTGAACTCATTAATATGCATAACCATTATATCTTAAACACTGTCTCAGTTAGGAACATGAATCCTGTGTTATTATGACAACAGTGAACAAGAGATTTGATTAAAATAACAGATGACCATATATGGTCATGTGAACTCAATAATATGCATAACCATTATATCTCAAACACTGTTGCAGTTAGGAAGATGAATCCTGTGTTATTATGACAACAGTGAACAAGAGATTTGATTAAAATAACAGATGACCATATATGGTCATGTGAACTCATTAATATGCATAACCATTATATCTTAAACACTGTTGCAGTTAGGAAGATGAATCCTGTGTTATTATGACAACAGTGAACAAGAGATTTGATTAAAATAACAGATGACCATATATGGTCATATGAACTCATTAATATGCATAACCATTATATCTTAAACACTGTTGCAGTTAGGAAGATGAATCCTGTGTTATTATGACAACAGTGAACAAGAGATTTGATTAAAATAACAGATGACCATATATGGTCAGGTGAACTCATTAATGTGCAAAGCAGTCATATCTAAAACACTGTCGCAGAGCAGGACATGTAACTAGTGTCATTATGAAGACATTGAATGAAAGATGTAACTGACATTAGAAATGGCTACATATGATCATGTAATCTCATTATTGTGCATAAGAACATGGCTCATTATATATCCTGAAAACCATATTTCGATAACCAAACCAGGTAAATACATGGTACCAACTTCATTTTGACCTCATGTTACTGATAATTCAAGCTACCTGATTGTCTAACATGTGACCACATTAATTACGAAACAGAATCTTGTCAGCTTGGGCCCCGGTGACGCCGCTTGCGGCTTTAATTAGGGGCCCAAGCCCAAAGGGCGAGGCCCCTATTATTATCGTTCAGTTTTTTCTTTCTTTCTTTCTTTCTTTCTTCCGTAACTTTTTTCGTCAAGCCGTTTGAGAAAACCACTGAACGGAATGGTCTGATAATGCTCTATACTGATAGTCCCTAATGTGAACTGGTGCAACATGCTTTCAGAATTTCGATTGGTCAATTAGTTTGGCAGCCATATTGGATTGAAATAAAACCGGAAGTGGCTGTTTGACCACTTTCTGAGGGTCTAGGCGTCTAGATTTTTTTATGGTATATAGTACAACTCATGTGTAATAGATATCAGCAATAAAAACTTTAGCGGTCACGTGACTTTTCCCGCCATTTTGTTTTTCCTAAAAACGGCAAAAAACACTTGAAAATCTTCTTCTTCAGAACCACCTAGCAGAATGCTCTCATATGTTGTATTTAGCTTCTATATATGAATCCCATTTACGTTTGAAAAAAATATTACGATTGGTCACGTGGTTTGGCCACCATTTTGGATTTCTTCTAAACAGGAAGTAGTTTTTTACTCTGGCAACACTTGAGGGAATATTTTCAATTTTGCTTCATGGCATCTGTGTTTCAAGCCCTTTCAGAAACCTAAAAAAAATTTCAGATCAGTCACATGATTTGGCCGCCATTTTGGATTTTAAGCAAAATTTACCAAAAGTTTGGGTATTTGTTTCTCAGAGATGATTCAACCAATCTACTAGATGTTTTCATATTTACCATGCCTGGCCTTAGCTGCATACGAGAAAAATAATATTATTTTTATCAGTCACGTGGTTTGGCCGCCATCTTGGATTTTGTGAAAATAGAAATTATGCAACTACATGTTTTGTCTGATTTCTTTCAAATTTTGTATGTGCATTTGTGTCATCAGATGCATCATTTTGCCTCAATAGCACACTGTTAGGCCACGTGGCTGGGCACCCATGGGGTGGGGGCTTCTAACCTCATTAATATGCATAACTGATATATCTCAAGCACTGTTGGAGTTAGGAAGATGATTCCTGTGTTATCATGACAACGTTGAACAAGAGATTTGATTAAAATAACAGATGACCATATATGGTCACGTGAACTCATTAATATGCATAACCATTATATCTTAAACACTGTTGCAGTTAGGAAGATGAATCCTGTGTTATTATGACAACAGTGAACAAGAGATTTGATTAAAATAACAGATGACCATATATGGTCATGTGAACTCATTAATATGCATAACCATTATATCTTAAACACTGTTGCAGTTAGGAAGATGAATCCTGTGTTATTATGACAACAATGAACAAGAGATTTGATTAAAATAACAGATGACCATATATGGTCATGTAAACTCATTAATATGCATAGCAGTCATATCTGAAACACTGTCGCAGAGCAGGACATGTAACTAGTGTCATTATGAAGACATTGAATGAAAGATGTAACTGACATTAGAAATGGCTATATATGATTATGTAATCTCATTATTGTGCATAAGAACATGGCTCATTATATATCCTGAAAACCATATTTCGATAACCAAACCAGGTAAATACATGGTACCAACTTCATTTTGACCTCATGTTACTGATAATACAAGCTACCTGATTGTCTAACATGTGACCTCATTTATTATGAAACAGAATCTTGTCATGATAGATCAGCTTGGGCCCCGGTGATGCCGCTTGCGGCTTTAATTCTTTCTTTCTTCTTTCCGCCGTAACTTTTTTCGTCAAGCCGTTTGAGAAAACCGCTGAACGGAATGGTCTGATAATGCTCTATACTGATAGTCCCTAATGTGAACTGGTGCAACATGCTTTCAGAATTGAGATTGGTCAATTAGTTTGGCAGCCATATTGGATTGAAATAAAACCGGAAGTGGCTGTTTGACCACTTTCTGAGGGTCTAGGCGTCTAGATTTTTTTATGGTATATAGTACAACTCATGTGTAATAGATATCAGCAATAAAAACTGTAGCGGTCACGTGACTTTCCCCGCCATTTTGTTTTTCCTAAAAACGGCAAAAAAACACTTGAAAATCTTCTTCTTCAGAACCACCTAGCAGAATGCTCTCATATGTTGTATTTAGCTTCTATATATGAATCCCATTTACGTTTGAAAAAATTATTACGATTGGTCACGTGGTTTGGCCACCATTTTGGATTTCTTCTAAACAGGAAGTAGTTTTTTACTCTGGCAACACTTGAGGGATTATTTTCAATTTTGCTTCATGGCATCTGTATATCAAACCCTTTCAGGAACCTAAAAAAGATTTCAGATCAGTCACATGGTTTGGCCGCCATCTTGGATTTTAAGCAAAATTGACCAAAAGTTTGGGCATTTGTTTCTCAGAGGTGATTCAACCAATCTAATAGATGTTTTTATATTTACCATGCCTGGCCTTAGCTCCATATGAGAAAAATAATATTATTTTGATCAGTCACATGGTTTGGCCGCCATCTTGGATTTTATGAAAACAAATCTTGTGCAATTACATGTGTTGTATTGGTCGGATTTGGCTAAAATTGTATATGTGCATTCTACTCTTGAGATGCATTCTTTTAACCGAATGGCACGTGGCTGGGTTTTGTCGCTGGGCGCCTGAGGGGTGGGGCTTCTAACCTCATTAATATGCATAACTGATATATCTCAAGCACTGTTGGAGTTAGGAAGATGAAACCTGTGTTATTATGACAACATTAAACAATTGATTTCATTAAAATAACAGATTACCATATATGGTCATGTGAACTCATTAATATGCATAACCATTATATCTCAAACACTGTTGTAGTAAGGAAGATGATTCCTGTGTTATCATGACAACAGTGAACAAGAGATTTGATTAAAATAACAGATGACCATATATGGTCATGTGAACTCATTAATATGCATAACCATTATATCTTAAACACTGTCGCAGTTAGGAAGATAAATCCTGTGTCATTATAACAACAGTGAACAAGAGATTTGATTAAAATAACAGATAACCATATATGGTCATGTGAACTCATTAATATGCATAGCAGTCATATCTAAAACACTGTCGCAGTTAGGAAGATGAATCCTGTGTTATTATGACAACAGTGAACAAGAGATTTGATTAAAATAACAGATGACCATATATGGTCATGTGAACTCATTAATATGCATAACCATTATATCTTAAACACTGTTGCAGTTAGGAAGATGAATCCTGTGTTATGACAACAGTGAACAAGAGATTTGATTAAAATAACAGATAACCATATATGGTCATGTGAACTCATTAATATGCATAACCATTATATCTTAAACACTGTTGCAGTTAGGAAGATGAATCCTGTGTTATTATGACAACAGTGAACAAGAGATTTGATTAAAAATAACAGATGACCATATATGGTCATGTGAACTCATTAATATGCAAAGCAGTCATATCTAAAACACTGTCGCAGAGCAGGACGTGTAACAAGTGTCATTATGAAGACATTGAATGAAAGATGTAACTGACATTAGAAATGGCTATATATGATTATGTAATCTCATTATTAAGAACATGGCTCATTATATATCCTGAAAACCATATTTCGATAACCAAACCAGGTAAATACATGGTACCAACTTCATTTTGATCTCATGTTACTGATAATTCAAGCTACCTGATTGTCTAACATGTGACCACATTAATTATGAAACAGAATCTTGTCAGCTTGGGCCCCGGTGACGCCGCTTGCGGCTTTAATTCTTCTTTCTTCTTTCTTTCTTCTTTCTTCCGTAACTTTTTTGGTCAAGCTGTTTGAGAAAACCGCTGAACGGAATGGTCTGATAATGCTCTATACTGATACTCCCTAATGTGAACTGGTGCAACATGCTTTCAGAATTTCGATTGGTCAATTAGTTTGGCAGCCATATTGGATTGAATTAAAACCGGAAGTGGCTATTTGACCACTTTCTGAGGGTCTAGGCGTCTAGATTTTTTTATGGTATATAGTACAACTCATGTGTAATAAATATCAGCAATAAAAACTTTAGCGGTCACGTGACTTTTCCCCGCCATTTTGTTTTTCCTAAAAACGGCAAAAAACACTTAAAAATCTTCTTCTTCAGAACCACCAAGCAGAATGCTCTCATATGTAGAATTTAGCTTATATATATGAAGCTCATTTACGTTTGAAAAAATTGTTATGATTAGTCACATGGTTTGGCCGCCATTTTGGGTTTCTTCTAAACAGGAAGTAGTTTTTTTACTCATGCCACACTTGAGGGATTATTTTCAATATTGCGTCATGGCATCTCTATATCAATCTCTTTCAGAAACCTAAAAAAGATTTCAGATCAGTCACATGGTTTGGCCGCCATCTTGGATTTTAAGCAAAATTGACCAAAAGTTTGGGAATTTGTTTCTCAGAGGTGATTCAACCAATCTACTAGATGTTTTTATATTTACCATGCCTGGCGTTATCTCCATATGAGAAAAATAATATTATTTTGATCAGTCACGTGGTTTGGCCGCCATCTTGGATTTTGTGAAAATAGAAATTATGCAACTACATGTTTTGTATTAGTCTGATTTGGCTAAAATTGTATATGTGCATTCTACTCTTGAGATGCATTCTTTCAACCGAATGGCACGTGGCTGGGTTTTGTCGCTGGGCGCCTAAGGGGTGGGGGCTTCTAACCTCATTAATATGCATAACTGTTATAACTCAATCACTGTTGGAGTTAGGAAGATGAATCCTGTGTTATTATGACAACATTTAACAATTGATTTCATTGAAAAAACAGATTACCATATATGGTCATGTGAACTCATTAATATGCATAACCATTATATCTTAAACACTGTTGCAGTTAGGAAGATGAATCCTGTGTTATTATGACAACAGTGAACAAGAGATTTGATTAAAATAACAGATAACCATATATGGTCATGTGAACTCATTAATATGCATAACCATTATATCTTAAACACTGTTGCAGTTAGGAAGATGAATCCTGTGTTATTATGACAACAGTGAACAAGAGATTTGATTAAAAATAACAGATGACCATATATGGTCATGTGAACTCATTAATATGCAAAGCAGTCATATCTAAAACACTGTCGCAGAGCAGGACATGTAACAAGTGTCATTATGAAGACATTGAATGAAAGATGTAACTGACATTAGAAATGGCTATATATGATTATGTAATCTCATTATTAAGAACATGGCTCATTATATATCCTGAAAACCATATTTCGATAACCAAACCTAGTAAATACATGGTACCAACTTCATTTTGACCTCATGTTACTGATAATTCAAGCTACCTGATTGTCTAACATGTGACCACATTAATTATGAAACAGAATCTTGTCAGCTTGGGCCCCGGTGACGCCGCTTGCGGCTTTAATTAGGGGCCCAAGCCCGAAGGGCGAGGCCCCTATTCTTATTGTCCGGTTTTTTCTTCTTTCTTCTTTCTTTCTTTCTTCCGTAACTTTTTTCGTCAAGCCGTTTGAGAAAACCGCTGAACGGAATGGTCTGATAATGTTCAATACTGATAGTCCCTAATGTGAACTGGTGCAACATGCTTTCAGAATTTTGATTGGTCAATTAGTTTGGCAGCCATATTGGATTGAAATAAAACCGGAAGTGGCTGTTTGACCACTTTCTGAGGGTCTAGGCGTCTAGATTTTTTTATGGTATATAGTACAACTCATGTGTAATAAATATCAGCAATAAAAACTTTAGCGGTCATGTGACTTTTCCCGCCATTTTGTTTTTCCTAAAAACGGCAAAAAACACTTAAAAATCTTCTTCTTCAGAACCACCAAGTAGAATGCTCTCATATGTAGTATTTAGCTTCTATATATGAATCCCATTTATGTTTGAACATTTTTTTACGATTGGTCACGTGGTTTGGCCACCATTTTGGATTTCTTCTAAACAGGAAGTAGTTTTTTACTCTGGCAACACTTGAGGGATTATTTTCAATTTTGCTTCATGGCATCAGTGTATCAAACCCTTTCAAAAATCTAAAAAAAAAATCAGATCAGTCACATGGTTTGGCCGCCATTTTGGATTTTAAGCAAAATTGACAAAAAGTTTGGGTATTTGTTTCTCAGAGACGATTCAACCAATCTACTAGATGTTTTTATATTTACCATGCTTGCCCTTAGCTCCATATGAGAAAAATAATATTATTTTGATCAGTCACATGGTTTGGCCGCCATCTTGGATTTTGTGAAAATAGACATTATGCAACTACATGTTTTGTATTAGTGTGATTTCTTTCAAATTTTGTATGTGCCTTTGTGTCATCAGATGCATCATTTTGCCCCAATAGCACACTGCTAGGCCACGTGGCTGGGCACCCATGGGGTGGGGGCTTCTAACCTCATTAATATGCATAACTGTTATAACTCAAACACTGTCCTAGTTAGGGTGATGAATCCTGTGTTATTATGACAACGTTGAACAAGAGATTTGATTAAAATAACAGATGACCATATATGGTCATGTGAACTCATTAATATGCATAACCATTATATCTTAAACACTGTTGCAGTTAGGAAGATGAATCCTGTGTTATTATGACAACAGTGAACAAGAGATTTGATTAAAATAACAGATGACCATATATGGTCATGTGAACTCATTAATATGCATAACCATTATATCTTAAACACTGTTGCAGTTAGGAAGATGAATCCTGTGTTATTATGACAACAGTGAACAAGAGATTTGATTAAAATAACAGATGACCATATATGGTCATGTAAACTCATTAATATGCATAGCAGTCATATCTGAAACACTGTCGCAGAGCAGGACATGTAACTAATGTCATTATGAAGACATTGAATGAAAGATGTAACTGACATTAGAAATGGCTATATATGATTATGTAATCTCATTATTGTGCATAAGAACATGGCTCATATATCCTGAAAACCATATTTTGATAACCAAACCAGGTAAATACATGGTACCAACTTCATTTCGACCTCATGTTACTGATAATTCAAGCTACCTGATTGTCTAACATGTGACCTCATTAATTATGAAACAGAATCGTATCAGCTTGGGCCCCGGTGACGCCGCTTGCGGCTTTATTTCTTCTTCTTCTTCTTCTTCTTTCTTCCACAACTTCTTTCGTCAAGCCGTTTGAGAAAACTGCTAAACTGAATAGTCTGAAAAAGCTCTATACTTATAGTCCCTAATGTAACCTAGTGCAACATGCTTTCAGAATTTTGATTGCCCAATTAGTTTGGCAGCCATATTGGATTGAAATAAAACCGGAAGTGGCTGTTTGACCACTTTCTGAGGGTCTAGGCTTCTAGATTTTTTTATGGTATATAGTACAACTCATGTGTAATAAATATCAGCAATAAAAACTTTAGCGGTCATGTGACTTTTTCCGCCATTTTGTTTTTCCTAAAAACGGCAAAAAACACTTTAAAATCTTCTTCTTCAGAACCACCAAGCAGAATGCTCTCATATGTAGTATTTAGCTTCTATATATGAATACCATTTATGTTTGAAAAAATGTTTACGATTGGTCACGTGGTTTGGCCACCATTTTGGATTTCTTCTAAACAGGAAGTAGTTTTTTACTCTGGCAACACTTGAGGGAATATTTTCAGTTTTGCTTCATGGCATCTATGTATCAAGCCCTTTCAGAAACCTAAAAAAAAATTCAGATCAGTCACATGGTTTGGCCGCCATTTTGGATTTTAAGCAAAATTGACCAAAAGTTTGGGTATTTGTTTCTCAGAGATGATTCAACCAATCTACTAGATGTTTTTATATTTACCATGCCTGGCCTTAGCTGCATACGAGAAAAATAATATTATTTTGATCAGTCACGTGGTTTGGCCGCCATCTTGGATTTTGTGAAAATAGAAATTATGCAACTACATGTTTTGTATTAGTCTGATTTCTTTCAAATTTTGTATGTGCATTTGTGTCATTAGATGGATCATTTTGCCCCAATAGCACACTGTTAGGCCACGTGGCTGGGCACCCATGGGGTGGGGGCTTCTAACCTTATTAATATGCATAACTGTTATAACTCAAGCACTGTTGTAGTTAGGATGATGAATCCTGTGTTATTATGACAACGTTGAACAAGAGATTCGATTAAAATAACAAATGACCATATATGGTCATGTGAGCTCATTAATATGCATAACTGTCATATCTCAAACACTGTTGCAGTTTGGAAGTGGAATCCTGTGTTATTATGACAACATTGAACAAAAGATTTAATTAAAATAACAGATGACCATATATAGTCATGTGAGCTCATTAATATGCGTAATCGTTATATCTCAAACACTGTTGCAGTTAGGAAGATGAATCCTGTGTCATTATGACAACAAGTGAACAAGAGATCTGATTAAAATAACAGATAACCATATATGGTCATGTGAACTCATTAATATGCATAACCATTATATCTTAAACACAGTCGCAGTTAGGAAGATAAATCCTGTGTCATTATGACAACAGTGAACAAGAGATTTGATTAAAATAACAGATAACCATATATGGTCATGTGAACTCATTAATATGCATAGCAGTCATATCTAAAACACTGTCGCAGTTAGGAAGATGAATCTTGTGTTATTATGACAACAGTGAACAAGAGATTTGTTTAAAAATAACAGATGACCATATATGGTCATGTGAACTCATTAATATACATAGCAGTCATATCTGAAACACTATCGCAGAGCAGGACATGTAAGTAGTGTCATTATGAAGACATTGAATGAAAGATGTAACTGACATTAGAAATGGCTATATATGATTATGTAATCTCATTATTGTGCATAAGAACATGGCTCATTATATATCCTGAAAACCATATTTCGATAACCAAACCAGGTAAATACATGGTACCAACTTCATTTCGACCTCATGTTACTGATAATACAATCTACCTGCAGCTGATTGTCTAACATGTGACCTCATTAATTATGAAATAGAATCTTATCAGCTTGGGCCCCGGTGACGCCGCTTGCGGCTTTAATTCTTTCTTTCTTTCTTTCTTCCGTAACTTTTTTCGTCAAGCCGTTTGAGAAAACTGCTGAACGGAATAGTCTGATAATGCTCTATACTGATAGTCCCTAATGTGAACTGGTGCAACATGCTTTCAGAATTTAGATTGGTCAATTAGTTTGGCAGCCATATTGGATTGAAATAAAACCGGAAGTGGCTGTTTGACCACTTTCTGAGGGTCTAGGCGTCTAGATTTTTTTATGGTATATAGTACAACTCATGTGTAATAAATATCAGCAATAAAAACTTTAGCGGTCATGTGACTTTTCCCGCCATTTTGTTTTTCCTAAAAACGGCAAAAAACACTTAAAAATCTTCTTCTTCAGAACCACCAAGCAGAATGCTCTCATATGTAGTATTTAGCTTCTATATATGAATCCCATTTATGTTTGAAAAAATGTTTACGATTGGTCACGTGGTTTGGCCACCATTTTGGATTTCTTCTAAACAGGAAGTAGTTTTTTACTCTCGCAACACTTGAGGGAATATTTTCAATTTTGCTTCATGGTATCTGCGTATCAAGCCCTTTCAGAAACCTAAAAAAAATTTCAGATCAGTCACATGGTTTGGCCGCCATTTTGGATTTTAAGCAAAATTTACCAAAAGTTTGGGTATTTGTTTCTCAGAGACGATTCAACCAATCTACTAGATGTTTTTATATTTACCATGCCTGGCCTTAGCTGCATACGAGAAAAATAATATTATTTTGATCAGTCACGTGGTTTGGCCGCCATCTTGGATTTTGTGAAAATAGAAATTATGCAACTACATGTTTTGTATTAGTCTGATTTCTTTCAAATTTTGTATGTGCATTTGTGTCATCAGATGCATCATTTTGCCCCAATAGCACACTGTTAGGCCACGTGGCTGGGCACCCATGGGGTGGGGGCTTCTAACCTCATTAATATGCATAACTGTTATAACTCAAGCACTGTTGTAGTTAGGATGATGAATCCTGTGTTATTATGACAAACTTGAACAAGAGATTCGATTAAAATAACAAATGACCATATATGGTCATGTGAGCTCATTAATATGCATAACTGTCATATCTCAAACACTGTTGCAGTTAGGAAGTGGAATCCTGTGTTATTATGACAACATTGAACAAAAGATTTGATTAAAATAACAGATGACCATATATAGTCACGTGAGCTCATTAATATGCGTAAGTGTTATATCTCAAACACTGTTGCAGTAAGGAAGATGAATCCTGTGTCATTATGACAACAGTGAACAAGAGATTTGATCAAAATAACAGATAACCATACATGGTCATGTGAACTCATTAATATGCATAACCATTATATCTTAAACACTGTCGCAGTTAGGAAGATGAATCCTGTGTCATTATGACAACAGTGAACAAGAGATTTGATTAAATAACAGATAACCATATATGGTCATGTGAACTCATTAATATGCATAGCAGTCATATCTAAAACACTGACGCAGTTAGGAAGATGAATCCTGTGTTATTATGATAACAGTGAACAAGAGATTTGATTAAAATAACAGATGACCATATATGGTCATGTGACTCACTGATATGCATAACCATTATATCTTAAACACTGTTGCAGTTAGGAAGATGAATCCTTTGTTATTATGACAACAGTGAACAAGAGATTTGATTAAAATAACAGATGACCATATATGGTCATGTGAACTCATTAATATGCAAAGCAGTCATATCTAAACACTGTCGCAGAGCAGGACATGTAACTAGTGTCATTATGAAGACATTGAATGAAAGATGTAACTGACATTAGAAATGGCTATATATGATTATGTAATCTCATTATTGTGCATAAGAACATGGCTCATTATATATCCTGAAAACCATATTTCGATAACCAAACCAGGTAAATACATGGTACCAACTTCATTTTGACCTCATGTTACTAATAATTCAAGCTACCTGATTGTCTAACATGTGACCACATTAATTATGAAACAGAATCTTGTCAGCTTGGGCCCCGGTGACGCCGCTTGCGGCTTTAATCTTTAGGGGCCCAAGCCCAAAGGGCGAGGCCCCTATTCTTATTGTTCGGTTTTTAGGGGCCCAAGCCCGAAGGGCGAGGCCCCTATTCTTATTGTTCGGTTTTTTCTTCTTTCTTCTTCTTTCTTCCACAACTTCTTTCGTCAAGCCGTTTGAGAAAACCGCTGAACGGAATGGTCTGATAATGCTTCATACTGATAGTCCATAATGTGAACTGGTGCAACATGCTTTCAGAATTTCGATTGGTCAATTAGTTTGGCAGCCATATTGAATTGAAATAAAACCGGAAGTGGCTGTTTGACCACTTTCTGAGGGTCTAGGCGTCTAGATTTTTTTATGGTATATAGTACAACTCATGTGTAATAGATATCAGCAATAAAAACTTTAGCGGTCATGTGACTTTTCCCGCCATTTTGTTTTTCCTAAAAACAGCAAAAAACACTAAAAAATCTTCTTCTTCAGAACCACCTAGCAGAATTCTCTCATATGTAGTATTTAGCTTCTATATATGAATCCCATTTATGTTTGAAAACATTATTATGATTGGTCACGTGGTTTGGCCACCATTTTGGATTTCTTCTAAACAGGAAGTAGATTTTTTACTCTGGCAACACTTGAGGGATTATTTTCAATTTTGCTTCATGGCATCTGTATATCAAACCCCTTCAGAAACCTAAAAAAGATTTCAGATCAGTCACATGGTTTGGCCGCCATCTTGGATTTTAAACAAAATTGACCAAAAGTTTGGGCATTTGTTTCTCAGAGGTGATTCAACCAATCTACTAGATGTTTTTATATTTACCATGCCTGGCCTTAGCTCCATATGAGAAAAATAATATTATTTTCATCAGTCACGTGGTTTGGACGCCATCTTGGATTTTGTGAAAATAGAAATTATGCAACTACATGTTTTGTATTAGTCTGATTTCTTTCAAATTTTGTATGTGCATTTGTGTCATCAGATGCATCATTTTGCCCCAATAGCACACTGCTAGGCCACGTGGCTGGGCACCCATGGGGTGGGGGCTTCTAACCTCATTAATATGCATAACTGTTATAACTCAAGCACTGTTGTAGTTAGGATGATGAATCCTGTGTTATTATGACAACGTTGAACAAGAGATTTGATTAAAATAACAAAAGATCATTTATGGTCATGTGAGCTCATTAATATGCATAACCATTATATCTTAAACACTGTTGCAGTTAGGAAGATGAATCCTGTGTTATTATGACAACAGTGAACAAGAGATTTGATTAAAATAACAGATGACCATATATGGTCATGTGAACTCATTAATATGCATAACCATTATATCTCAAACACTTGTAATTAGGATGATGATTCCTGGGTTTTCAGGACAACAGTGAACAATTGATTTCAGTAAAATAACGGATGACCATATATGGTCATGTGAACTCATTAATATGCATAACCATTATATCTTAAACAGTGTTGCAGTTAGGAAGATGAATCCTGTGTTATTATGACATCAGTGAACAAGAGATTTGATTAAAAATAACAGATGACCATATATGGTCATGTGAACTCATTAATATGCATAGCAGTCATATCTAAAACACTGTCGCAGTTAGGAAGATGAATCCTGTGTTATTATGACAACAGAGAACAAGAGATTTGATTAAAATAACCGATGACCATATATGGTCATGTGAACTCATTAATATGCATAACCATTATATCTTAAACACTGTTGCAGTTAGGAAGATGAATCCTGTGTTATTATGACAACAGTGAACAAGAAATTTGATTAAAATAACAGATGACCATATATGGTCATGTGAACTCATTAATATGCAAAGCAGTCATATCTAAAACACAGTCGCAGAGCAGGACATGTAACTCGTGTCATTATGAAGACATTGAATGAAAGATGTAACTGACGTTAGAAATGGCTATATATGATTATGTAATCTCATTATTGTGCATAAGAACATGGCTCATTATATATCCTGAAAACCATATTTCGATAACCAAACCAGGTAAATACATGGTACCAACTTCATTTCGACCTCATGTTACTGATAATACAATCTACCTGCAGCTGATTGTCTAACATGTGACCTCATTAATTATGAAACAGAATCTTATCAGCTTGGGCCCCGGTGACGCCGCTTGCGGCTTTAATTTCTTCTTCTTTCTTCTTCTTTCTTCCACAACTTCTTTCGTCAAGCCATTTGAGTAAACCGCTGGACGGAATGGTCTGATAATGCTCTATACTGATAGTGCCTAATGTGAACTGGTGCAACATGCTTTCAGAATTTCGATTGGTCAATTAGTTTGGCAGCCATATTGGATTGAAATAAAACCGGAAGTGGCTGTTTGACCACTTTCTGAGGGTCTAGGCGTCTAGATTTTTTTATGGTATATAGTACAACTCATGTGTAATAGATATCAGCAATAAAAACTTTAGCGGTCATGTGACTTTTCCCGCCATTTTGTTTTTCCTAAAAACGGCAAAAACTACTAAAAAATCTTCTTCTTCAGAACCACCAAGCAGAATGCTCTCATATGTAGTATTTAGCTTCTATATATGAATCCCATTTATGTTTGAAAAAATGTTTACGATTGGTCACGTGGTTTGGCCACCATTTTGGATTTCTTCTAAACAGGAAGTAGTTTTTTACTCTGGCAACACTTGAGGGAATATTTTCAATTTTGCTTCATGGCATCTGTATATCAAGCCCTTTCAGAAACCTAAAAAAAATTTCAGATCAGTCACATGGTTTGGCCGCCATTTTGGATTTTAAGCAAAATTTACCAAAAGTTTGGGTATTTGTTTCTCAGAGACGATTCAACCAATCTACTAGATGTTTTTATATTTACCATGCCTGGCCTTAGCTGCATACGAGAAAAATAATATTATTTTGATCAGTCACGTGGTTTGGCCGCCATCTTGGATTTTGTGAAAATAGAAATTATGCAACTACATGTTTTGTATTAGTCTGATTTCTTTCACATTTTGTATGTGCATTTGTGTCATCAGATGCATCATTTTTCCCCAATAGCACACTGCTAGGCCACGTGGCTGGGCACCCATGGGGTGGGGGCTTCTAACCTCATTAATATGCATAACTGTTATAACTCAAACACTGTCGCAGTTAGGGTGATGAATCCTGTGTTATTATGACAACAGTGAACAAGAGATTTGATTAAAATAACAGATGACCATATATGGTCATGTGAACTCATTGATATGCATAACCATTATATCTTAAACACTGTTGCAGTTACGAAGATGAATCCTGTGTTATTATGACAACAGTGAACAAGAGATTTGATTAAAATAACAGATGACCATATATGGTCATGTAAACTCATTAATATGCATAACCATTATATCTTAAACACTGTTGCAGTTAGGAAGATAAATCCTGTGTCATTATGACAACAGTGAACAAGAGATTTGATTAAAATAACAGATAACCATATATGGTCATGTGAACTCATTAATATGCACAACCATTATATCTTAAACACTGTTGCAGTTAGGAAGATGAATCCTGTGTTATTATGACAACAGTGAACAAGAGATTTGATTAAAATAACAGATGACCATATATGGTCATGTGAACTCATTAATATGCATAGCAGTCATATCTGAAACACTGTCGCAGAGCAGGACATGTAACAAGTGTCATTATGAAGACATTGAATGAAAGATGTAACTGACATTAGAAATGGCTATATATGATTATGTAATCTCATTATTAAGAACATGGCTCATTATATATCCTGAAAACCATATTTCGATAACCAAACCAGGTAAATACATGGTACCAACTTCATTTTGACCTCATGTTACTGATAATTCAAGCTACCTGATTGTCTAACATGTGACCACATTAATTATGAAACAGAATCTTGTCAGCTTGGGCCCCGGTGACGCCGCTTGCGGCTTTAATTAGGGGCCCAAGCCCAAAGGGCGAGGCCCCTATTCTTATTGTTCGGTTTTTAGGGGCCCAAGCCCGAAGGGCGAGGCCCCTATTCTTATTGTCCGGTTTTTTTAGGGGCCCAAGCCTGTAGGGCGTGGCCCCTATTTAGGGGCCCAAGCCCAAAGGGCGAGGCCCCTATTATTATCGTTCAGTTTTTTCTTTCTTTCTTTCTTTCTTTCTTCCGTAACTTTTTTCGTCGAGCCGTTTGAGAAAACTGCTGAACCAAATAGTTTGAAAATGCTCTATAATGATAGGCTCTACTATGAACTGGTGCAACATGCTTTCAGAATTTTGATTGGCCAATTAGTTTGGCAGCCATATTGGATTGAAATAAAACCGGAAGTGGCTGTTTGACCACTTTCTGAGGGTCTAGGTGTCTAGATTTTTTTTATGGTATATAGTACAACTCATGTGTAATAAATATCAGCAATAAAAACTTTAGCGGTCATGTGACTTTTCCCGCCATTTTGTTTTTCCTAAAAACGGCAAAAAACACTTAAAAATCTTCTTCTTCAGAACCACCAAGTAGAATGCTCTCATGTGTTGTATTTAGCTTCTATATATGAATCCGATTTAGGTTTGAAAAAATGTTTACGATTGGTCACGTGGTTTGGCCACCATTTTGGATTTCTTCTAAACAGGAAGTAGTTTTTTACTCTGGCAACACTTGAGGGATTATTTTCAATTTTGCTTCATGGCATCTGTATATCAAACTATTTCAGAAACCTAAACAAAATTTCAGATCAGTCACATGGTTTGGCCGCCATTTTGGATTTTAAGCAAAATTGACCAAAAGTTTGGGTAATTGTTTCTCAGAGACGATTCAACCAATCTACTATATGTTTTTATATTTACCATGCCTGGCCTTAGCTGCATACGAGAAAAATAATATTATTTTGATCAGTCACGTGGTTTGGCCGCCATCTTGGATTATGTGAAAATAGAAATTATGCAACTACATGTTTTGTATTAGTCTGATTTCTTTCAAATTTTGTATGTGCATTTGTGTCATCAGATGCATCATTTTGCCCCAATAGCACAATGTTAGGCCACGTGGCTGGGCACCCATGGGGTGGGGGCTTCTAACCTCATTAATATGCATAACTGTTATAACTCAAGCACTGTTGTAGTTAGGATGATGAATCCTGTGTTATTATGACAACCTTGAACAAGAGATTCGATTAAAATAACAAATGACCATATATGGTCATGTGAGCTCATTAATATGCATAACTGTCATATCTCAAACACTGTTGCAGTTAGGAAGTGGAATCCTGTGTTATTATGACAACAGTGAACAAGAGATTTGATTAAAATAACAGATAACCATATATGGTCATGTGAACTCATTAATATGCATAGCAGTCATATCTAAAACACTGTCGCAGTTAGGAAGATGAATCCTGTGTTATTATGACAACAGTGAACAAGAGATTTGATTAAAATAACAGATGACCATATATGGTCATGTGAACTCATTAATATGCATAACCATTATATCTTAAACACTGTTGCAGTTAGGAAGATGAATCCTGTGTTCTTATGACAACAGTGAACAAGAGATTTGATTAAAATAACAGATGACCATATATGGTCATGTGAACTCATTAATATGCATAGCAGTCATATCTGAAACACTGTCGCAGAGTAGGACATGTAACTAGTGTCATTATGAAGACATTGAATGAAAGATGTGTCCTGTGTCATTATGACAACAGTGAACAAGAGATTTGATTAAATAATAGATAACCATATATGGTCATGTGAACTCATTAATATGCATAGCAGTCATATCTAAAACACTGTCGCAGTTAGGAAGATGAATCCTGTGTTATTATGACAACAGTGAACAAGAGATTTGATTAACAGATGACCATATATGGTCATGTGAACTCATTAATATGCATAACCATTATATCTTAAACACTGTTGCAGTTAGGAAGATGAATCCTGTGTTCTTATGACAACAGTGAACAAGAGATTTGATTAAAATAACAGATGACCATATATGGTCATGTGAACTCATTAATATGCATAGCAGTCATATCTGAAACACTGTCGCAGAGCAGGACATGTAACTAGTGTCATTATGAAGACATTGAATGAAAGATGTAACTGACATTAGAAATGGCTATATATGATTATGTAATATATGATTATGTAATCTCATTATTGTGCATAAGAACATGGCTCATTATATATCCTGAAAACCATATTTTGATAACCAAACCAAGTAAATACATGGTACCAACTTCATTTTGACCTCATGTTACTGATAATTCAAGCTACCTGATTGTCTAACATGTGACCACATTAATTACGAAACAGAATCTTGTCAGCTTGGGCCCCGGTGACGCCGCTTGCGGCTTTAATTCTTTCTTCTTTCTTTCTTTCTTCCGTAACTTTTTTCGTCAAGCCGTTTGAGAAAACTGCTGAACTGAATAGTCTGAAAATGCTCTATACTGATAGTCCCTAATGTGAACTGGTGCAACATGCTTTCAGAATTTCGATTGGTCAATTAGTTTGGCAGCCATATTGGATTGAAATAAAACCGGAAGTGGCTG
Source organism: Saccoglossus kowalevskii (assembly GCF_978046115.1). NCBI lineage: Eukaryota > Metazoa > Hemichordata > Enteropneusta > Harrimaniidae > Saccoglossus > Saccoglossus kowalevskii. The sequence continues at coordinate 7,337,075 of NC_140650.1, read as the reverse complement.
TTTGACCACTTTCTGAGGGTCTAGGCGTCTATATTTTTTTATGGTATATAGTACAACTCATGTGTAATAAATATCAGCAATAAAAACTTTAGCGGTCATGTGACTTTTCCCGCCATTTTGTTTTTCCTAAAAACGGCAAAAAACACTTTAAAATCTTCTTCTTCAGAACCACCAAGCAGAATGCTCTCATATGTGGTATTTAGCTTCTATATATGAATCCCATTTATGTTTGAAATAATGTTTACGATTGGTCACGTGGTTTGGCCACCATTTTGGATTCCTTCTAAACAGGAAGTAGTTTTTTACTCTGGCAACACTTGCGGGAATATTTTCAATTTTGCTTCATTGCATCTGTGTATCAAGCCCTTTCAGAAACCTAAACAAAATTTCAGATCAGTCACATGGTTTGGCCGCCATTTTGGATTTTAAGCAAAATTGACCAAAAGTTTGGGTATTTGTTTCTCAGAGACGATTCAACCAATCTACTAGATGTTTTTATATTAACCATGCCTGGCCTTAGCTGCATACGAGAAAAATAATATTATTTTGATCAGTCACGTGGTTTGGCCGCCATCTTGGATTTTGTGAAAATATAAATTATGCAAATACATGTTTTGTATTAGTCTGATTTCTTTCAAATTTTGTATGTGCATTTGTGTCATCAGATGCATCATTTTGCCCCAATAGCACACTGCTATGCCACGTGGCTGAGCACCCATGGGGGTGGGGGCTTCTAACCTCATTAATATGCATAACTGATATATCTTAAGCACTGTTGGAGTTAGGAAGATGAAACCTGTGTTATTATGACAACATTTCACAATTGATTTCATTAAAATAACAGATTACCATATATGGTCATTTGAACTCGTTAATATGCATAACCATTATATCTCAAACACTGTTGTAATTAGGAAGATGAATCCTGTGTTATTATGACAGCAGTGAACCTGAGATTTGATTAAAATAACAGATGACCATATATGGTCATGTGAACTCATTAATATGCATAACAATTATATCTTAAACACTGTTGCAGTTAGGAAGATGAATCCTGTGTTATTATGACAACAGTGAACAAGAGATTTGATTAAAATAACAGATGACCATATATGGTCATGTGAACTCATTAATATGCATAAACATTATATCTTAAACATTGTTGCAGTTAGGAAGATGAATCCTGTGTTATTATGACAGCAGTGAACAAGAGATTTGATTAAAATAACAGATGACCATATATGGTCATGTGAACTCATTAATATGCATAACAATTATATCTTAAACACTGTTGCAGTTAGGAAGATGAATCCTGTGTTATTATGACAACAGTGAACAAGAGATTTGATTAAAATAACAGATGACCATATATGTTCATGTGAACTCATTAATATGCATAACCATTATATCTCAAACACTGTTGCAGTTAGGAAGATGAAACTTGTTTTATTATGATGATGTTGAACAAGAAATGTGATTAAAATAACAGATGACCATATGTGGTCCTGTGAGCTCATTAATATGCATAACTGTCATATCTGTAACACTATTACAGAACGGGATATGTAACTTGTACCATAATGAAGGCATCAAACAAACCTCATTATTATCCATAAACACATGGCTAATTATATATTTTGAAAACCATATCTTAATAACCAGACCAGGTAAATACATGCAACTAACTGCATGTGTACCTAATGTAACTGTTCATTCAAACTTCCTGGTCTACATTATTAAGATGATGGTAAACAAGAGCTCTCACTAAAATAAAAGATGACCATATATGGTCACGTGAACTCATTAATATGCATAACTGTCATATCTGAAACACTGTTGCAAAACCAGTGCCACAATGAAGTAATCAAACAAAAGACTAATATAAAAGAATACCATATATGACATTGTAACCTCAATAATATGCATAAGCACATGGCTCCTTATATATTCTAAAAACCATATCTCATTACCAAACCAGGTAAATAGAAGGCACATCAACCTCAAGGTACAAATCATTCAAAGTACCTTAATGGCAATTCGGTGACCACTTTAATGATGAAATTCGTCCGATAGCTTGGGCCCCGGTGACGCCGCTTGCGGCTTTAATCTTATTGTTCGGATTTTTCTTCTTCATCATCTTCTTCTTTCTTCCGTAACTTTTTTCGTCAAGCCGTTTGAGAAAACCGCTGAACGGAATGGTCTGACAATGCTCTATACTGATAGTTCCTAATGTGAATTGGTGCAACATGCTTTCAGAATTTAGATTGGTCAATTAGTTTGGCAGCCATATTGGATTGAAATAAAACCGGAAGTGGCTGTTTGACCACTTTCTGAGGGTCTAGGCGTCTAGATTTTTTATGGTATATAGTACAACTCATGCGTAATAGATATCAGCAATAAAAACTTTAGCGGTCACGTGACTTTTCCCGCCATTTTGTTTTTCCTAAAAACGGCAAAAAACACTTGAAAATCTTCTTCTTCAGAACCACCTTGCAGAATGCTCCCATATGTTGTATTTAGCTTCTATATATGAATCCCATTTATGTTTGAACATTTTTTTACGATTGGTCACGTGGTTTGGCCACCATTTTGGATTTCTTCTAAACAGGAAGTAGTTTTTTACTCTGGCAACACTTGAGGGATTATTTTCAATTTTGCTTCATGGCATCAGTGTATCAAACCCTTTCAAAAATCTAAAAAAAAATTCAGATCAGTCACATGGTTTGGCCGCCATTTTGGATTTTAAGCAAAATTGACCAAAAGTTTGGGTATTTGTTTCTCAGAGACGATTCAGCCGATCTACTAGATGTTTTTATATTTACCATGCCTGGCCTTAGCTCCATATGAGAAAAATAATATTATTTTGATCAGTCACGTGGTTTGGCCGCCATCTTGGATTTTGTGAAATTAGAAATTATGCAACTACATGTTTTGTATTAGTCTGATTTCTTTCAAATTTTGTATGTGCATTTGTGTCATCAGATGCATCATTTTGCCCCAATAGCACACTGTTAGGCCTCGTGGCTGGGCACCCATGGGGTGGGGGCTTCCAACCTCATTAATATGCATAACTGTTATAACTCAATCACTGTTGTAGTTAGGGAGATGATTCCTGCGTTATTATGACAACGTTGAACAAGAGATTTGATTAAAATAACAAATGACCATATATGGTCATGTGAGCTCATTAATATGCATAACTGTCATATCTCAAACACTGTTGCAGTTAGGAAGTGGAATCCTGTGTTATTATGACAACATTGAACAAAAGATTTGATTAAAACAACAGATGACCATATATGGTCATGTGAACTCATTAATATGCAAAGCAGTCATATCTAAAACACTGTCGCAGAGCAGGACATGTAACAAGTGTCATTATGAAGACATTGAATGAAAGATGTAACTGACATTAGAAATGGCTATATATGATTATGTAATCTCATTATTGTGCATAAGAACATGGCTCATTATATATCCTGAAAACCATATTTTGATAACCAAACCAAGTAAATACATGGTACCAACTTCATTTTGACCTCATGTTACTGATAATTCAAGCTACCTGATTGTCTAACATGTGACCACATTAATTATGAAACAGAATCGTGTCAGCTTGGGCCCCGGTGACGCCGCTTGCGGCTTTAATTAGGGGCCCAAGCCCAAAGGGCGAGGCCCCTATTATTATCGTTCAGTTTTTTTAGGGGCCCAAGCCCAAAGGGCGAGGCCCCTATTCTTATTGTCCGGTTTTTTTAGGGGCCCAAGCCCAAAGGGCGAGGCCCCTATTCTTATTGTTCGGTTTTTTCTTCTTCTTTCTTCTTCTTCTTCTTCTTCTTTCTTCCACAACTTCTTTCGTCAAGCCGTTTGAGAAAACTGCTGAACTGAATAGTCTGAAAATGCTCTATACTGATAGTCCCTAATGTGAACTGGTGCAACATGCTTTCAGAATTTCGATTGGTCAATTAGTTTGGCAGCCATGTTGAAATGAAATAAAACCGGAAGTGGCTGTTTGACCACTTTCTGAGGGTCTAGGCGTCTAGATTTTTTTATGGTATATAGTACAACTCATGTGTAATAGATATCAGCAATAAAAACTTTAGCGGTCATGTGACTTTTCCCGCCATTTTGTTTTTCCTAAAAACGGCAAAAAACACTAACAAATCTTCTTCTTCAGAACCACCAAGGAGAATGCTATCATATGTAGTATTTAGCTTCTATATATGAATCCCATTTATGTTTGAAAAAATTATTACGATTGGTCACGTGGTTTGGCCACCATTTTGGATTTCTTCTAAACAGGAAGTAGTTTTTTACTCTGGCAACACTTGAGGGATTATTTTCAATTTTGCTTCATGGCATCTCTATATCAAACCCTTTCAGAAACCTAAAAAAGATTTCAGATCAGTCACGTGGTTTGGCCGCCATCTTGGATTTTAAGCAAAATTGCCCAAAAGTTTGGGCATTTGTTTCTCAGAGGTGATTCAACCAATCTACCAGATGTTTTTATATTTACCATGCCTGGCCTTAGCTCCATATGAGAAAAATAATATTATTTTGATCAGTCACATGGTTTGGCCGCCATCTTGGATTTTATGAAAACAGATCTTGTGCAATTACATGTGTTGTATTGGTCCGATTTGGCTAAAATTGTATATGTGCATTCTACTCTTGAGATGCATTTTTTCAACCGAATGGCACGTGGCTGGGTTTTGTCGCTGGGCGCCTAAGGGGTGGGGGCTTCTAACCTCATTAATATGCATAACTGATATATCTCAAGCACTGTTGGAGTTAGGAAGATGAAACCTGTGTTATTATGACAACATTAAACAATTGATTTCATTAAAATAACAGATTACCATATATGGTCATGTGAACTCATTAATATGCATAACCATTATATCTCAAACACTGTTGTTGTTAGGAAGATGATTCCTTTGTTATCATGACAACAGTGAACAAGAGATTTGATTAAAATAACAGATGACCATATATGGTCATGTCAACTCATTAATATGCATAACCATTATATCTTAAGCACTGTTGCAGTTAGGAAGATGAATCCTGTGTTATTATGACAACAGTGAGCAAGAGATTTGATTAAAATAACAGATGACCATATATGGTCATGTCAACTCATTAATATGCATAGCAGTCATATCTGAAACACTGTCGAAGAGCAGGACATGTAACTAGTGTCATTATGAAGACATTGAATGAAAGATGTAACTGACATTAGAAATGGCTATATATGATTATGTAATCTCATTATTGTGCATAAGAACATGGCTCATTATATATCCTGAAAACCATATTTCGATAACCAAAGCAGGTAAATACATGGTACCAACTTCATTTTGACCTCATGTTACTGATAATAAGAGCTACCTGATTGTCTAACATGTGACCTCATTAATTATGAAACAGAATCTTATCAGCTTGGGCCCCGGTGACGCCGCTTGCGGCTTTAATCTTTCTTCTTTCTTTCTTCCGTAACTTTTTTCGTCAAGCCGTTTGAGAAAACTGCTGAACAGAATGGTCTGATAATGCTCTATACTGATAGTCCCTAATGTGAACTGGTGCAACATGCTGTCAGAATTTCGATTGGTCAATTAGTTTGGCAGCCATATTGGATTGAAATAAAACCGGAAGTGGCTGTTTGACCACTTTCTGAGGGTCTAGGCGTCTAGATTTTTTTATGGTATATAGTACAACTCATGTGTAATAAACATCAGCAATAAAAAGTTTAGCGGTCATGTGACTTTTCCCGCCATTTTGTTTTTCCTAAAAACGGCAAAAAACACTTAAAAATCTTCTTCTTCAGAACCACCATACAGAATGCTCTCATATGTAGTATTTAGCTTCTATATATGAATCCCATTTATGTTTGAAAAAATGTTTACGATTGGTCACGTGGTTTGGCCACCATTTTGGATTTCTTCTAAACAGGAAGGAGTTTTTTACTCTGGCAACACTTTAGGGAATATTTTAAATTTTGCTTCATGGCATCTGTGTATCAAGCCCTTTCAGAAACCTAAAAAAAATTTCAGATCAGTCACATGGTTTGGCCGCCATTTTGGATTTTAAGCAAAATTGACCAAAAGTTTGGGTATTTGTTTCTCAGAGACGATTCAACCAATCTACTAAATGTTTTTATATTTACCATGCCTGGCCTTAGCTCCATATGAGAAAAATAATATTATTTTGATCAGTCACGTGGTTTGGCCGCCATCTTGGATTTTGTCAAAATAGAAATTATGCAACTGCATGTTTTGTATTAGTCTGATCTCTTTCAAATTTTGTATGTGCATTTGTGTCATCAGATGCATCATTTTGCCCCAATAGCACACTGCTAGGCCACGTGGCTGAGCACCCATGGGGGTGGGGGCTTCTAACCTCATTAATATGCATAACTGATATATCTCAAGCACTGTTGTAGTTAGGAAGATGAATCCTGTGTTATCATGACAACAGTAAACAAGAGATTTGATTAAAAATAACAGATGACCATATATGGTCATGTGAACTCATTAATATGCATAACTATTATATCTTAAACACTGTTGCAGTTAGGAAGATGAATCCTGAGTTATTATGACAACAGATTTGATTAAAAGAACAGATGACCATATATGGTCATGTGAACTCATTAATATGCATAACCATTATATCTTAAACACTATTGCAGTTAGGAAGATGAATCCTGTGTTATTATGACAACAGTGAACAAGAGATTTGATTAAAATAACAGATGACCATATATGGTCATGTGAACTCATTAATATGCAAAGCAGTCATATCTAAAACACTGTCGCAGAGCAGGACATGTAACTAGTGTCATTATGAAGACATTGAATGAAAGATGTAACTGACATTAGAAATGGCTATATATGATTATGTAATCTCATTATTGTGCATAAGAACATGGCTCATTATATATCCGGAAAACCATATTTCGATAACCAAACCAGGTAAATACATGGTACCAACTTCATTTCGACCCCATGTTACTGATAATTCAAGCTACCTGATTGTCTAACATGTGACCACATTAATTACGAAACAGAATCTTGTCAGCTTGGGCCCCGGTGATGCCGCTTGCGGCTTTAATCTTTCTTTCTTTCTTTCTTCCGTAACTTTTTTCGTCAAGCCGTTTGAGAAAACCGCTGAACAGAATGGTCTGATAATGCTCTATACTGATAGTCCATAAAGTGAACTGGTGCAACATGCTTTCAGAATTTCGATTGGACAATTAGTTTGGCAGCCATATTGGATTAAAATAAAACCGGAAGTGGCTCTTTGACCACTTTCTGAGGGTCTAGGCGTCTAGATTTTTTATGGTATATAGTACAACTCATGTGTAATAAATATCAGCAATAAAAACTTTAGCGGTCATGTGACTTTTCCCGCCATTTTGTTTTTCCTAAAAACGGCAAAAAACACTTGAAAATCTTCTTCTTCAGAACCACCAAGCAGAATGCTCTCATATGTAGTATTTAGCTTCTATATATGAATCCCATTTATGTTTGAAAAAATGTTTACGATTGGTCACGTGGTTTGGCCACCATTTTGGATTTCTTCTAAACAGGAAGTAGTTTTTTACTCTGGCAACACTTCAGGGAATATTTTCAATTTTGCTTCATGGCATCTGTGTATCAAGCCCTTTCAGAAACCTAAAAAAACATTCAGATCAGTCACATGGTTTGGCCGCCATCTTGGATTTTAAGCAAAATTGATCAAAAGTTTGGGCATTTGTTTCTCAGAGGTGAGTCAACCAATTTACTAGATGTTTTTATATTTACCATGCCTGGCCTTAGCTGCATACGAGAAAAATAATATTATTTTGATCAGTCACGTGGTTTGGCCGCCATCTTGGATTTTGTGAAAATAGAAATTATGCAACTACATGTTTTGTATTAGTCTGATTTCTTTCAAATTTTGTATGTGCATTTGTGTCATCAGATGCATCATTTTGCCCCAATAGCACACTGTTAGGCCACGTGGCTGGGCACCCATGGGGTGGGGGCTTCTAACCTCATTAATATGCATAACTGTTATAACTCAAGCACTGTTGTAGTTAGGATGATGAATCCTGTGTTATTATGACAACCTTGAACAAGAGATTCGATTAAAATAACAAATGACCATATATGGTCATGTGAGCTCATTAATATGCATAACTGTCATATCTCAAACACTGTTGCAGTTAGGAAGTGGAATCCTGTGTTATTATGACAACATTGAACAAAAGATTTGATTAAAATAATAGATGACCATATATAGTCACGTGAGCTCATTAATATGCGTAATCGTTATATCTCAAACACTGTTGCAGTTAGGAAGATGAATCCTGTGTCATTATGACAGCAGTGAACAAGAGATTTGATTAAAATAACAGATAACCATATATGGTCATGTGAACTCATTAATATGCATAACCATTATATCTTAAACACTGTCGCAGTTAGGAAGATAAATCCTGTGTCATTATGACAACAGTGAACAAGAGATTTGATTAAAATAACAAATAACCATATATGGTCATGTGAACTCATTAATATGCATAGCAGTCATATCTAAAACACTCTCGCAGTTAGGAAGATGAATCCTGTGTTATTATGACAACAGTGAACAAGAGATTTGATTAAAATAACAGATAACCATATATGGTCATGTGAACTCATTAATATGCATAACTATTATATCTTAAACACTGTTGCAGTTAGGAAGATGAATCCTGTGTTATTATGACAACAGTGAACAAGAGATTTGATTAAAAATAACAGATGACCATATATGGTCATGTGAACTCATTAATATGCAAAGCAGTCATATCTAAAACACTGTCGCAGAGCAGGACATGTAACAAGTGTCATTATGAAGACATTGAATGAAAGATGTAACTGACATTAGAAATGGCTATATATGATTATGTAATCTCATTATTAAGAACATGGCTCACTATATATCCTGAAAACCATATTTCGATAACCAAACCAGGTAAATACATGGTACCAACTTCATTTTGACCTCATGTTACTGATAATTCAAGCTACCTGATTGTCTAACATGTGACCACATTAATTATGAAACAGAATCTTGTCAGCTTGGGCCCCGGTGACGCCGCTTGCGGCTTTAATTAGGGGCCCAAGCCCAAAGGGCGAGGCCCCTATTCTTATTGTCCGGTTTTTTCTTTCTTCTTTCTTTCTTCCGTAACTTTTTTCGTCAAGCCGTTTGAGAAAACCGCTGAACGGAATGGTCTGATAATGCACTATACTGATAGTCCCTAATGTGAACTGGTGCAACATGCTTTCAGAATTTCGATTGGTCAATTAGTTTGGCAGCCATATTGGATTGAAATAAAACCGGAAGTGGCTGTTTGACCACTTTCTGAGGGTCTAGGCGACTAGATTTTTTTATGGTATATAGTACAACTCATGTGTAATAGATATCAGCAATAAAAACTTTAGCGGTCATGTGACTTTTCCCGCCATTTTGTTTTTCCGAAAAACGGCTAAAAACACTTTAAAATCTTCTTCTTCAGAACCACCAAGTAGAATGCTCTCATATGTAGTATTTAGCTTCTATATATAAAGCCCATTTATGTTTGAAAAAATTATTACGATTGGTCACGTGGTTTGGCCACCATTTTGGATTTCTTCTAAACAGGAAGTAGTTTTTAACTCTGGTAACACTTGAGGTTATATTTTCAATTTTGCTATATGGCATCCGTATATCAAACTCTTTCAGAAACATAAAAAAGATTTCAGATCAGTCACATGGTTTGGCCGCCATCTTGGATTTTAAGCAAAATTGACCAAAAGTTTTGGCATTTGTTTCTCAGAGGTGATTCAACCAATCTACTAGATGTTTTTATATTTACCATGCCGGGCCTTAGCTCCATATGAGAAAAATAATATTATTTTGATCAGTCACATGGTTTGGCCGCCATCTTGGATTTTGTGAAAATAGAAATTATGCAACTACATGTTTTGTATTAGTCTGATTTCTTTCAAATTTTGTATGTGCATTTGTGTCATCAGATGTATCATTTTGCTCCAATAGCACACTGCTAGGCCACGTGGCTGGGCACCCATGGGGTGGGGGCTTCTAACCTCATTAATATGCATAACTGTTATAACTCAAGCACTGTTGTGCTTAGAATGATGAATCCTGTGTTATTATGACAACGTTTAACGAGAGATTTGATTAAAATAACAAATGACCATATATGGTCATGTGAGCTCATTAATATGCATAACTGCCATATCTCAAACACTTTTGCAGTTAGGAAGATGAATCCTGTGTTATTATGACAACAATGAACAAGAGATTTGATTAAAATAACAGATGACCATATATGGTCATGTGAGCTCATTAATATGCAAAACTGTCATATCTCAAACACCACTGCAGTTAGGAAGATGAATCCTGTGTTATTATGACAACGTTAAATTAGAGATTTCATTAAAATAACAGATGACCGTATATGGTCATGTGGGCTCATTAATATGCATAATCATTATATCTCAAACACTGTCGCAGTTAGGAAGATGAATCCTGTGTTATTATGACAACGTTGGACAAGAGATTTGATTAAAATAACAGATGACCATATATGGTCATGTGAACTCATTAATATTCATAACCTTCATATCTCAAATAAATATATGGAACCAACTGCATTTCAATCTCATGGTACTGATAATTCAAGCTATCTGATTGTCTAACATGTGACCTCATTAATTATGAAACAGAATCTTGTCAGCTTGGGCCCCGGTGACGCCGCTTGCGGCTTTAATTAATATGTCTTCTTATTAATATGTCGAACCAGAGGTACATTAAAGTACGGTAATGTACCTCTGGTCGAACCAAGATCTGTCCCAAAATATGGTCTTTTCTCAAACCATAACATTCGTCAATAATATTTTAGTTATCTGGGACTGGTGAAGAGTTCTTCCCAAAATTACTGTTGTCATGACATCCGGATCACAATCATTCAAAACATTTTTCATAACCTTATCCCGGCCTGCAGACAGAAAGACAAACGAACAGAAGAACAAACCAACACCGAGAAAAGCAGATAATACATGGAACTCGGACAACAAAGGAAAATGCAAATAATCCTAATATGGTACTTTTAAAACACAATAAAACAAACAACTTGGAATCCATGAAAGAGCTGATAACAGACAACAGCTGTCACGAATTAACCATTTAGAAAGTACGACACATGCAACCTAAAACTTTAGTAGAAGACAGACTATGTAAACACTGCAGGAGATTGTAGATAAACGAACCATGTATCATGCAAACTAGAATGATAAGTGACGGCATCATTTCCAAATTTTAAAAAAAAAGATCAATTCCCCATTCTAAATATAAATAAACACAGTTAGATGCAGTTTCTATATATTTATTTGTCTGTCTGTCTGTCTGTCTGTCTGTTTATTTATTGTTTGTTGGTTAGTTTAAACATGGACAGTATAATGTCCATGATTTAAACAGGATGACTGAGTTACAACAACTATTGTTTAGTTTGTGCCACAGACGTCTAATATTCCATTTCTAGAGCAAATGCGAATACAATCAATACGTTTACATCCGTTCGGTCAATACTCAATATCACATCCATATAACTGGTATTTATCATGTAGAAATGTAACTATGTATGCATAATGCATTTATAGCTGGAAGTCATAATTCTCGCTGTCTTATTTGTAATGTACAATTTATCACTATATAGTCCTATTTGTCTTTGCTGTTATTAAATAATAATAAAGTCGAATTTCTGAGAATTGAATATAAAATAAATAACAATTTAAATGATGCTGTATTGACAACAATATTTTAAAGATTTTAAATTTTGAAGCAATATTTATGTAGTAAATAAAAAATATTACTTTGTCTAGAATTCAATAATTAGTTCGTAGCCCAGTAAATAACATTACTGCGATATGTGTGAACACGTGCGCATATGCCCAAATGGTATTTTTTTTTCCTTAATATGTTTTCAGCTTCTACCTATGCCACTCTTGACCGCTGCATTGTCATGGTAACGTGAATAACAGGTCACTCAAGATTCGCCAAGCACATAGGACAATCATGGCATAAATACATCTGATTTTAAATTTCAATGAATTTGCCTATGTCTATGATGAGTTAAATCGCCAATTTTACGACGATTTATTCTCTGAACGTCTCTGCTCTACTGATCGACACAGTCGAAGAGTCTTGAACTGAAATGATAAAAAATACTTAGAAAGTTTTGATCAAATTAGGCCTCACGTCAAATACGGTAATTTACGGCCGATGAGATTGAGCGGAAGACGCTATTTGCAGGGGACACGTCGATTAATTATATCAGTATGCGGGGTTTAGAATTTCTATTACTTTATCATTTAACATTGCGAAGAGTAATTACCAGTCCTTGTTGTTGCCGGCACACGATTTACAACAATACTGGCGACAAATCTATCACAATTATAGAGGTTCTGAGCCGATATACTGACTAATTTTACAACATGTCTTTTGAAGCTTAATTCTTTACAGGAACACCAGTCGATTGAGAAACGGAAACGAAATGTTAAAGTGGGCAGGTAAACTTATGCGCGCTCACACCACACATATACAATGTATTGAAATAAATGGTCATTTATCAATATCACCGTTGAAAAATAAACTACGTTTTCCTGAATAATTACGAGCGCGTTTCACTTCTTTGTTGCCATCTGCGGTGCCCAGCTAACCATTACACCATTGTGCTAACTAGGCTGAAAACATATTCCATGAATTCGGGCGGGAAAATTGCTGCCTGTCCCACGAGCTGTGCAAAACCGATACTTGGTATAGATGGTTTGGCAAATAAAACAAATTAAAGACAAACAACGATCACGATATAATATACAAACAGACACACTCACATTATTAACTTAAAGCCCGGTGGTCGTCGCGCATGGAAATAAACAGTGTATTTTACACGCGTTGTATACGTCGCTATGAGTTCCCTATCGAACAGGACGCGGCGCGACGACTACCGCCCTTTAATTAAAAACTTAACCAACGTAACGCAAGTCAGAAATTATAATACCTTTGTATACGGTCATCTTTAATACTGTCTTATACATATAAACGCAACCCACATTTACTTCAATATAGATACAAGTGTGCCAACATCGTTATAACATATTCTAATGATATTTTGAATTTGATTAATTGTACTTATGGTGAGCGTGGGTGAACGCGGGCGTCTAACACTGGCACAGAGCAATATTTCTTTTCCTGGATGATGTTCTTCGCTGTATATTTTTGTTTTCTCATTTTCCGTGTTTTTTTTTAATATTCAGACGGAATACTTGTTCTTGCGTAAAATATCTCGTATTCAAATTCGCTGCCTTCCACCTGATATTATCTGATGGTCCTTGCTAATTACTGGCGGAATAGCTTGAACTGACGCCCTCGTGTTTGGGAAATACCTGTAAAGCTGCTAATTTCGCTTAGCACCCATGTTGTAATGTCCCGTAATTCTACCAAATTCGGGAATATGTGCGCATATGAATGTTGAATTGAGAACATACACGGCGCAATGTTGTGCTATGACGTGTGGCGATATACAACTGACATATTTGTAAGAACGTCAAATATTCGTACATCTCGCGATGGCAACAAGGATAACACAATTGCCCTTAAAACCACGTATCGAATATGTCAAATGCATAAATTTGAAAAACGTGTTGCTAAACACGTGCGCCTTTCATATGAAGTTACACGTATACCTTTCACATGCAGTAATACGTGCGCCTTTCACATGCAGTAATACGTGCGCCTTTCATATGCAGTAATACGTGCACCTTTCACATGCAGTAATACGTGCGCCTTTCACATGCAGTAATACGTGCGCCTTTCACATGCAGTAATACGTGCGCCTTTCACGTGTAGTAATACGTGTACATTTCACATGCAGTAATACGTGCATCTTTCACATGCAGTAATACGTGCGCCTTTCACATGCAGTAATACGTGCGCCTTTCACATGCAGTAATACGTGCGCCTTTCACGTGTAGTAATACGTGTACATTTCACATGCAGTAATACGTGCATCTTTCACATGCAGTAATACGTGCACCTTTCACATGCAGTAATACGTGCACCTTTCACATGCAGTAATTCGCTTACCTTTGTATTGCTGTAATGCGTGCGTCTTTCATGTTCGGTAATGCGTGTAACGTAACCGTACAAACTTTACATCACTCATCGACAAGCTTTGTATTGTTATTTAATGCATAACTTTTAAATAGTATTTATTAGTTAGTTCCTAAGTGGTCTAGTCCGCAAGTAATTAATTGGTCAGTTATGCGTATAATAGTAAAAAAACAGTGCAGTGAACGAGAATCGACCGATATGCCATACAGCATCTTCCGATCCCTTGGGAGAATCCATGACAAGTGTAACTGAGAGGCCCATGCCCAGGGCTGAAAGCAGGCTCTAAATATTTAACTGTAAATTAACTTTGCCAAAACATCCCTTCTTGATTAATTCTTTTCCGGCGAAATTATTCAACACAATACGAGCTCTTTATTTAAGGTTTCCGAATACCGCTGCCAACAAGTGAGCTCAAATTCCCGTTACCAGGAGACCGAATGAAGAAGATGAAGAAATCGATGTTTAGCATATTGTTTGCATGGTGATTTCCGAGCAATATAGGAGAATCTGTTACTGTCGTTCTAACTGATAGATGCGTTCGCCGCAATTACATCTGCACGTGCTTAATTCAAATGATGACACAGTTCTCCGTTTTGATACATCAAATTACAGGCAGTTGAGAAAAGCGCCTTTCTGTGATGAGCAACGTTCCGAGTGAATAGTGTTGTTCCAATTGACAATCGATATAATAAATTATTCAATGTTTAATCAACCCAATTGCTCTTCATAATTTTTATAAATTCCCTGTTTACCGTGAGCCAACATGGCGACTGTCTTCCTATGTCGCCAAGCAGTCTGCCCACCGCAGAAAAGGAAATAAACACATCTCCGAAACCCGCTTCAGTTTTCTTTTCTCTCATGATCGATAGCTATTACAGCCCGCTGTAATTTCTCTTGTAATACTCAAATCTTTCGCAAATTAGAGCAATTTCAATTCTTTCGTGGACGTCATAGCCTCCAGCGATATCTGCGGCGCCAATGCGTCCCTCACAAATATTGACCATGATTGGTCGTCAGCTTGGTGCGTTGTAGGTTTATCTAATTTTACATGTTGTAACACTGTTAATATAACACATAATGGCATGTGTGGCGCATAATGACTCATGTTGACAGTAAAAGACAATTACGTAAACTAGATAAAAGTGGTATCTTCTCTGTACAGTCAGATTTCTACATGATATTTTACATGACTTCATGAAATAGAAAATACGAAAATGGGAGAACATTTAGAAACTCATGATGTAAAATAACATGAAGATGTTGTTGTTGTTGTTGTTGTATGGTATAGTCAGTTGTACACACACACCATTATATACCACAACTGCAGCCAGGATATCTGCAATTGTTGAATATATCAGGTAGGGATCTACACAATAGTGGACATCGGATCGTTGGGTTAATTGAATCATTGTAAACAAGTGATTCCCTTCATGCTCATGCTCATTCGTACGGTTTCGTCGATTGCTGAAACTGAAATTACTTTTTTCTGTATTATACTCAATAGTAGATAATATTGAACCCGAATAAAACAGCGCCCTCACATGGATGCATCGATTTCGCGGAAGATCGTCAACAGTTATCCCGAAACACGCTGAACTCATATATTCGATAGAAATTATGAAACAGACTCTTTTATCCCCTTTAACCCGAAAGTACCCGATTGGAAGCCGAAAACTAACGACCCTTTCCAAGTTACCGATGATATGTCATATCCATAACACGTGTACTGCTTTATAGTTGTGCATTCCAACATTATTGTAGTTTTAAATTCTTTTATTTATCTCTACTTTACTCTCTACTACTTCTGTCATCACTGTTTATTCCAAATAAAACAGTTACCGTATTTGCTCTATTATAAAGCATCTCCAATAGAAGCACATGTAAGCCAACAGTTGCATTGTATATTGATTTATCAAAATATGTATTTTGATCATAGAAACACCTCTGTAACTTACATAAGAGCATATTATTAACACAAATCGGAAAAAATATTAACGATATTTATACATATCTTGACCAGCAATAAGACCGATACTTATATCTAAAATCCAAAAAACAAGACCCATTTCAGGGGTACGTCCCCATTAGGCAAGTATTGCCTCCCGGGCAAACTTCGCTCTTGTTCATTTCCCTAACCCAAAAATGACAAAATTTGTTCCCTTAATTTAGTCGTAGGTTTCGCTGTAATGGCCCTTATAACGTTGTACTCGTGGTTCAGTACAAATCCCGCTGGTTTTGTACTGACGCAACATGCGTGTCGTGTATGTAAGTGTTTCCCATGTGAAAACAGACTGTTACCTGGAGGATATAGTAAAAAGAATTGTCATGGGTGAAGAAAGACAAAAATGCATCACGAGTTTGGATATTGTCAAACAATTCGTGAATACAGCATTTTTTCTGATATATTTGTTATATTTGATAAAAAATCCAGTCTCCCAGATTTCAAATCCCTTACCAGGAATAACGTGTGTGCTGCATTACACGCATTGTAATTCCTAAATTAAAGATGATATAAAATATCATATCATTAATATGGGGCTAGGTTTTCCACAGCTGGTTAAAATGTTTAATATTCACACGTATGATTCTATATTTCGTACTGTGTTGAATGCTTTATAAACTGATAAACCGTGAGGGTGACCGTATCAGTAATCGTCTATTATATGTCTGTTATATATTAATAATGTCACTGTTTTGTGACTAAACTTCCTTGATGATCGCAGTCTTAGCGAATCGCACTCCTATGTCATCTGTGGCGATAGACCACGAGTATATTTTCTGCGCAAGAATGACGATGCAAATTATATAATTGATTTCAGCTTTAAACGCGACGGAGTGATTTGTTATGCAAGATTTATAAACAATGCAGGTATAAATCTACGATAAAAATGAGATTACGATACTGTAATGCGATATTCTTATATTCACGAACTAACGAGCCCGATAAATAGAATCATCGTTAAAACACCGTTTTCATATTTGCTTGCGGGTATTGCTATTTTATGTTCGATTATTTCTCGTACAAAAATGTTGAATGCGTGCTTGTTAGATTTATATATGATGCGAGAAGATACCATCCGCCATTATTGGTTTTTATGAGTATATACCTTTAATCTATGAAAATTTAATTATTTTCTGAGGCAAAGGGTCATGGAAATTTAATTTAAAATTGTATGCCCGTGGGAATTTTTAAACAGTTTTCTAAATTAATAACACGTATGCTCATATCTTTGTTATCCTTACTAAGGATATAGTAAATGTCTGATGTGAAATTTAAATATTACGCAAATAATATGCAAATAATGTGATATCCAACATTTCAATTTCTGTACACAAACCCGTCCAGCTGGCTATATCTTATCGAACTAGAATGCAGTTTTTATAGTTGTTATAAATGTCAATAATTCACCATCATCTGTCAATTTCATTCTGTAAACCTTTGCGTGCGTGGAGGATATTTTCAGTTCGATAATAGCCTATGCTTGTGCCATAAATACGTAAAATTACAATTCCGATGGTATTTATCATTTTCACGATGTGTCCTTGACTACATAACTGGTTTACAAGGTCTCGTTACGCGTGTCACGAAGACGTTTGATGACGTCATGTAAGCGAGTGCACGATATCAACCAACATCGAACGCCCCAGCTTATAGCCACATATGCTTGTTTTCACAACATATTTTTCAAAGAATGTTTTTTTTTAGCTGGACAGTTCTATAAACTATTATTGAAATATCAGACAATTAAATTAAGCTGATAATTTAATAACATGTAAATGTCAAAAAATATAAATGATGCTGAAAACTTAAAAAATAGCATCAAACAATATAAACGGGCTGAGAATATGATACAATGAAAATATAAAATTTATAAATGATGCTGAAATATATCAAACAAGATAAATGATGCTGATAATATAATATAATATAAATATGAAAAATACAAAAAAAAGCTGAGAATTCAATTATACATAAACAAGTGACTGTAATGTTTGTTTACAGTTAGAAAGTGGAAATCATATTTTTTTTTAAAATGTACATGTTTATGCGAAAAGAACAACCATGCACTGTAAATCTTCAAAGCACTTTCATGTCTTTCATAAAAGCACACTGTTTTTAATTGAAAGCACAATGTTTAAATTGAAAACATGTGTATTATTTCATAAAACATCTGTATTTTCTATCGAAACATAAGTCTTTTAGTATTTTTGAAAAAATATTAGTCGAAATAATTAAAACGCCTTGTGATGCAAATTTAGCATATTATAAACACAGAAAATACACTTTTACAGGGACATAAATGTGTCATTAAAAGGTATGTATTGATATGACATTTATGGATTAATGCAAGCAGTACTAACCAAATTGAGTAAAAAAACTATAATCTAGGACTCGAACTGGGGACTCGTAAGTCAACATTATGGTACATATGCCAAAAGATGATTATGACATTACATTATTCAGAGAATATGTTTATGTGTTATGACGTCACGACTTTATTAAATTCAAATACTTCAGCAGTTATAAACATGGCAGTAACATCCAAGGCACCAGGTTTTGCAAGAAATAATTGTATTTATTTGATACTCTGCATTTGGTGAACGGTGCCAGTGGATCGAGTCCTTCACATTCGATCACAGATGTGATTTAAACATTTTCTCGAAAACTGTTCAATTTGAAACACTTCAGAAAGCAAAATCACCAACGATGTTTCACCCCAAAACACAAGACTATAAATGTTTCACAAAGTGTTAATATAAGGACAAATTTGTGTCCATGAGAGTAACTAAATAACTCTTCTTTCAATCTATTTTATTTTGAAACACTTCATAAACCAAACATACATGCAATATTTGAACTTAAAACACCCGACTATACACGTTTCATAAATATACAACATATACACACGTTCATATGAGAAACTAAAACACTTTTCTTCCAAACTGTTTTATTTTAAAGCGGCTCTATATACTCATGTATTTTGCACGTGTGCCTACCATGTATCTGACATAAGATCAGTAACAGATTAAACCGATTATTCCTAGGAATGTGATGTGCTCGGGGAGACTGCATTCGAGATAACCACAGGACAAGAGCTTGGGCACAGTAATTTATATCAAAGAAGAAAGAGTTCAAAGATGTTATTGTTTGTTTTAGTTGATTACTGATCTCTTTTGAAGTATTCATTTCCATTATTAATCTGCCCACAAGTCGAAGATTTAATGAGTTTCAAAAAACACATATTGTTTTCTACACAAACTATAGATGTATGAGTTCATGTGTTAATTACGAGTTAAATACGGCCGTTCTGGATGCTTTCATCTCTATAGAATCTTGTCTGCACTTGCTTATAATGCTAAGACAATCGACCAATCAAAGGATTGGGTCGGCAAGGCTAATGCTACATAGGGTGAGGCGTACCTGCGACATTCAATTACGAGAACATTGTATGGTGGACAAGATGTAATGATGTGTATATATTTAAATTATGACATGTGGATCCCATATCATAAAGAGTGGCATTATGACCAATGAATATTTACGATATAACATTGATTATTATACAATCTTTATATCATATGAATTATCTGTAAATTACTATATACCATTTCTCAATCACTGTCACAAAGTTATTTTCATTGTAATAGTACAATCATTAAATGACCAAATTAGGCACCAAATACTGCACATTTCCTCCGAAAGTGTTGTCGGTGACATATTTTATTGAATTATCGCCATTCTTGTGAATATATATATATATATATATATATATATATATATATATATATATATATATATATATATATATATATATATATATATATATATATGCTAAAAATAAAGAAAATGAAACTTTTTTTACTCAAATCGAAGAATATAAATAAATAGGTTGAATGTCGTTGTTTGTGCATATGTTACACGTACTCAATACAATACACGTATGCAAACACTATTTCATTCACGTGTTCGTCAGTGTATTGATAAGTCATTATTATTGAGCCATTGGGCAGTCATCTGCTGCTTTTATGAAGATGGAGCACGGCACATGGCAACAGCAGTATTAGCTACCAAATTGACAGGATGTCATTTTCCATTTAGATATGCCACCAGCCTGGCAATTGGATAGAAAGTAGTTGTATATTATACACACGTGTTAGTTTTATTTATTTTACACTACACTACATTACATTACACTACACTGTACTACATTACTCCGCATCACACCACGGAACACTACATCATATCATATCACATTATTATAATATTATAATACATACATTGTGTATGATTTACATTATGTCATTAATGTATTGTAATACATACATTGTGTATGATTTACATTATGTCATTAATGTATTGTAATACATACATTGTGTATGATTTACATTATGTCATTAATGTATTGTAATACATACATTGTGTATGATTTACATTATATCATTAATGTATTGTAATACATACATTGTGTATAATTAACATTATTTCATTAATGTATTGTAATACATACATTGTGTATGATTTACATTATGTCATTAATGTATTGTAATACATACATTGTGTAATGTATTATACTACATATATTGTGTATGATTTACATTATGTCATTAATGTATTGTAATACATACATTGTGTATGATTTACATTATGTCATTAATGTATTGTAATACACACATTGTGTATGATTTACATTATTTCATTAATGTATTGTAATACATACATTGTGTATGATTAACATTATGTCATTAATGTATTGTAATACATTCATTGTGTATGATTTACATTATGTCATTAATGTATTGTAATACATACATTGTGTATGATTTACATTATGTCATTAATGTATTGTAATACATACATTGTGTATGATTTACATTATTTCATTAATGTATTGTAATACATACATTGTGTATGATTAACATTATTTCATTAATGTATTGTAATACATACATTGTGTATGATTAACATTATTTCATTAATGTATTGTAATACATACATTGTGTATGGTTTACATTATATCATTAATGTATTGTAATACATACATTGTGTATGATTAACATTATTTCATTAATGTATTGTAATACATACATTGTGTATGATTTACATTATGTCATTAATGTATTGTAATACATACATTGTGTATGATTTACATTATATCATTAATGTATTGTAATACATACATTGTGTATGATTAACATTATTTCATTAATGTATTGTAATACATACATTGTGTATGATTAACATTATTTCATTAATGTATTGTAATACATACATTGTGTATGATTTACATTATGTCATTAATGTATTGTAATACATACATTGTGTATGATTTACATTATTTCATTAATGTATTGTAATACATACATTGTGTATGATTAACATTATTTCATTAATGTATTGTAATACATACATTGTGTATGGTTTACATTATATCATTAATGTATTGTAATACATACATTGTGTATGATTAACATTATTTCATTAATGTATTGTAATACATACATTGTGTATGATTAACATTATGTCATTAATGTATTGTAATACATACATTGTGTATGGTTTACATTATATCATTAATGTATTGTAATACATACATTGTGTATGATTAACATTATTTCATTAATGTATTGTAATACATACATTGTGTATGATTAACATTATGTCATTAATGTATTGTAATACATACATTGTGTATGGTTTACATTATATCATTAATGTATTGTAATACATACATTGTGTATGATTAACATTATTTCATTAATGTATTGTAATACATACATTGTGTATGATTTACATTATTTCATTAATGTATTGTGATACATACATTGTGTATGATTAACATTATGTCATTAATGTATTGTAATACATACATTGTGTATGGTTTACATTATATCATTAATGTATTGTAATACATACATTGTGTATGATTAACATTATTTCATTAATGTATTGTAATACATACATTGTGTATGATTAACATTATGTCATTAATGTATTGTAATACATACATTGTGTATGGTTTACATTATATCATTAATGTATTGTAATACATACATTGTGTATGATTAACATTATTTCATTAATGTATTGTAATACATACATTGTGTATGATTAACATTATTTCATTAATGTATTGTAATACATACATTGTGTATGATTAACATTATTTCATTAATGTATTGTAATACATACATTGTGTATGATTAACATTATTTCATTAATGTATTGTAATACATTCATTGTGTATGATTTACATTATGTCATTAATGTATTGTAATACATACATGGTATATGATTAACATTATTTCATTAATGTATTGTAATACATACATTGTGTATGATTAACATTATTTCATTAGTGTATTGTAATACATACATTGTGTATGATTTACATTATGCCATTAATGTATTGTAATACATACATTGTGTATGATTTACATTATTTCATTAATGTATTGTAATACATACATTGTGTATGATTAACATTATTTCATTAATGTATTGTAATACATACATTGTGTATGATTTACATTATATCATTAATGTATTGTAATACATACATTGTGTATGATTAACATTATTTCATTAATGTATTGTAATACATACATTGTGTATGATTAACATTATTTCATTAATGTATTGTAATACATACATTGTGTATGATTTGCATTATGTCATTAATGTATTGTAATACATACATTGTGTATGATTAACATTATTTCATTAACGTATTGTAATACATACCTTGTGTATGATTAACATTATTTCATTAATGTATTGTAATACATACATTGTGTATGATTTACATTATGTCATTAATGTATTGTAATACATACATTGTGTATGATTTACATTATTTCATTAATGTATTGTAATACATACATTGTGTATGATTAACATTATTTCATTAATGTATTGTAATGCATACATTGTGTATGATTAACATTATTTCATTAATGTATTGTAATACATACATTGTGTATGATTTGCATTATGTCATTAATGTATTGTAATACATACATTGTGTATGATTTACATTATATCATTAATGTATTGTAATACATACATTGTGTATGATTAACATTATTTCATTAATGTATTGTAATACATACATTGTGTATGATTAACATTATTTCATTAATGTATTGTAATACATACATTGTGTATGATTTACATTATGTCATTAATGTATTGTAATACATACATTGTGTATGGTTTACATTATATCATTAATGTATTGTAATACATACATTGTGTATAATTTGCATTATGTCATTAATGTATTGTAATACATACATTGTGTATGATTAACATTATGTCATAATGTATTGTAATACATACATTGTGTATGATTAACATTATTTCATCAATGTATTGTAATACATACATTGTGTATGATTTACATTATGTCATTAATGTATTGTAATAATACATTGTGTATGATTTACATTATATCATTAATGTATTGTAATACATACATTGTGTATAATTTACATTATGTCATTAATGTATTGTAATACATACAATGTGTATGATTTACATTATTTCATTAATGTATTGTAATACAGGCATTGTGTATGGTTTACATTATTTCATTAATGTATTGTAATACAGGCATTGTGTATGATTTACATTATGTCATTAATGTATTGTAATACATACATTGTGTATGATTTACATTAGTGTATTTCGATACACCACTTATGGATAACGTATATTGAATGTAATGAATACATTATTGGTGTTAAATTCGTCATTTCAGATGATAGGAGTTATGACAAGATTCGAAGCTTGTTAGTGTCGTTAACTTTTCCGTTTGTTTCATTTCCTCTCAACCAGATTGAACCTATATGCAATGAGTGCATATATGGCGGTCTAAACTATCTGTATACGTAATACCACAGAGGCGCTGATTACATCTCATCAGTATCATGTGCAAAGCATCGTAACGCAATTGTTGTCATCTTTCTACACAAATCAAGTTTTCGCCCGCGTGATCACGTATAACAGTAATTAAAATAAAATATTCTTTCCATCACATCTGAATTGTCTGTAGCAGTTGGGATAGTTTTATCACTGACACGCACAGTATTATTACTGTGTACGTTATTTCCGCGAACGAGCCTGGTATTGAGTGTGTGTTTGTAGTAGCATGACTGCACGTGTTACGGTCCACTGGGTTTATTACATTGGTGATGCATGTTACCACGCATGGTGTAATTTATAATTATACACACTGCTCTAGAATTCTCAAAAACACCAGCTCGGTAGATTCTGATATATTGTCACATTTTCTGTGGTTTGAAAATGTCGAAGGTAGCTTCTCTTTAAACACAACATGGCGGAAGACTCTTGCCTAATAGAAGTGTAAGTGAGTTAAAACGTCAGTTTTGGGGAATAAAAACACGAAAAATGCTATTTTGTTGTGGTGGGTGGATAAAAACACATGCACAGAAGATATATTAAACCAGTGTGTCGAGATAAAAGACGGTATTCATATAATACCCCTCGGAAACATTCGCCTACACAGTACAAGATTATAAATGATAAGGCTTCAACTAAAACCAAAACACGGGAGAATATTGAGACCAATGATTGTAAGGTTATGGCAGGAAATATAAAATAACAGTACGGGCTACTACAATCGAAACGCGGATTTATGACGTCGACTAACGTTTCACTACTTCTATCTGAGTGGCTTCCATGGAAAGTTGCACACTTTAGAATTAACTTAAGTTGCATTTAATTTTGCCCTCTGTCTGTAGACCACTTTTTCTCTCTTTGAACACAAATTCCCTGTGCAACATTAATAATACAAAAGACATGAACGGTCACCAACGTTTGACATGACTTCAATGTTATCATCTCTGAAAATATGTAAAATTATTCTTTACCATCAATTAATGCCTATTTAATAAATAAATAAATAGCATCGCATTGTATTTCTGAAAATATCCCATCATTGTAACAATTAATGGTGAAATATCAACCGTAACATATTTAGTTTTTGGTTGTGCTCT
The DNA here is from genome assembly GCF_978046115.1 of Saccoglossus kowalevskii. NCBI lineage: Eukaryota > Metazoa > Hemichordata > Enteropneusta > Harrimaniidae > Saccoglossus > Saccoglossus kowalevskii. The sequence goes on along the minus strand of NC_140650.1, from coordinate 7,311,857 downwards.
AGTATATGGTTTACTCCAACCAAGCTGACTGGGCCAGGACACAGTCTAACCCTGAGGTGTTATCCAACCACGCTGAGTACAGAACACAGTCTAACCCTGAAATGTTATTTTCCCCGTAATACATGTCTGCCTTCCAGGTATTTTTTCGTGGGGCATGTTATACTTATAAAGGTGATGTTTTCAATCAGATGTTCGAAAACCTGGGGCAATTCAGTTGATCTATAAGCAAGATATCTCGCATGTTAGAACGTTAATGGATGAACTGTTTTATAAATGATATCTGGGTTTAGCGATTGTAAAATTATGAAACAATTAAAAAAACTTAAAGACATACAATAATTGTAGATTAGATCAGCATCAGCATGACACATTCACAAATATACATTCAAATTATACTAATTACTTGGATACAAGACATAGATGTTTAATTTCAGGAAAAAAAGCTGGATTCCTTTCATTTGTATCTACAGGAAAGACGAATGTGATGGCTAAAACACTATACCAAGAATGCAAGAAGAGATGGCACTGTCTGCAGAGATGACACTGGAAGCTCTATGCCAGGGTCTTGCAGATAAGATGGTTGCCTCAATGTCAAATACGAAGTTTCTTATTGGCACCGAGCTATATGCTACAAATGTCAATAATGTACAACACAAATGACTGCATCAAATACAAGATTTGTAGTTAGATATGACATAAGAATTTCTATATCAGGCTCTTCACGTATCTGCTTCAAAAACAACACAATATAAATAGAACTCGGTCTAATTTAGACAGGGAGTATGGTGAAATAAAATAATGCATTATACTTGTGTTCTCTAGACTCTAGTATGTTATACTTGTTTGTGAACTAGTCAATGTGACAATAGTTGATTTTTTTTTTTACTTTTTTCAACTTTTTATTAGAGTCTTTTAAAATTTTACATTACTGGAAAATACATGTCTCTGGCATTATATAGAGCTATAGTAACATATTTTGATCTTCTACAATCCATGGTCAAAAAAACAGAATTGTTAACACATAAACTTATGTTGTCAACTTTAAAAAGTTACCCCATTTTTTATTGTGAGCAGCTAATTTATTTTTCCTATCAGCAATAGCAAATTCAATATTTTGTATTGATTGAACATATCTTTTAAAATCTATGAAATCTGGTTTATTTTGTTTACATTTAGATATGTACACAAATCTTTTGCCAAGTAGTATGATGAAATTTACAAGACAAGACACTTCAGGGTCTCCTAAAATAATTTGCCACTGTTTTGGTCTATGCTGCATTTTTAGTTTATTTCCCCATAGCATGAACAAAATTTCCCAAAAGAATTTCACATATGAACATTCACAGAAAAGATGAACTAATGTTTCATCTTCTTTTTGACAGAAAGTACAAAGAGCGTTTTCCACTCTTGGTGGCTTCATTTTCACTAGGTTTATATTGGTAACCAAGATTTTATGCAATATTTTGAATTGAAAATCTCTTAGCTAATTATCAATAGTACATTTAACTGGTAGCTGATAAAATTCTTCCCAACAATCAATGTTAATTTCAAACAGATGAATAAAATAAATTTCAGTCCTTGGTCGGATGAAGATACTGTTTATCATTTTGTGATAAACATTTCTTGTTGTACAGTCTTTTAATTTTAATGATTCATCTCCAAATATTAAATTAATATCTTCAACATGGTTTACCTGTGTGTTTAACTATCTGCACCTTTGGGATGGCGTTCACCAAACCTTTATTTTGGATATAATTCCAAGTCTGTTTTTGTCCATTATCTTTATACATCTGTTTGACGTACATCAAACCCGCATTTACAAATTCTGGGTAATATACTGATTTTCCTGCTACAGTTATATTTTTGTTGTTCCATATAATTGATTCATTTACAATTTTATTGGTTTTTGTGGGAATGTACTTCAGTTTGAAAGGTACATTTAAGTGTGTCATTCCTGGCGAATTGTTGATTACAATGTTTTCTGCACGTCCAATCCAATGTCGAACATCATGGCAGAAAAGGCATGGGTAGTATCACGTTCGAGTGTAATAGGTTTTAGATTACTTAACTTCACATTAATGCATTTTATGGTCAACTCGTCCGTAACATTCAATTTCCCGTACGAAATTAATTCACCAATTTCCTCCAGTTTCTACTGTTGTGACTTTTTGTAACAATATCCACAACTTTCGTATGTGCGCTTAATGAAATAATGAAAGGTACGATCAGCACAGTAGGGGTTGACGCCTTAAATGTCACGATCGTACACAAGCACTCACTATATCTAAGAATACATAGCTCAGGGGAATCAATCATGGATTAGCTATTATACATGATGAATCACAACCAAATAGCACAAATCAACAAAGATTATTAAAGTTTATCACGATAAACCATTGAATCATCCTAGATATTTATAAATAATCTAATTTCGATCAAAATTTATAGCTTGATATATTAAATAATAAATGATTGTAACACATTTGAACTGTTCCGAACGTGATACCACTGATAGTGAGAATAATAGTCGTATTGATATACAAAAAATAGATTTCTGAAAGAATACTAAGATCAACGTGACGGAGAATAATTTAAAAAAAAATTAAATGCAGTAGTTTGATGGAATAAATGTTAAATGTTATGGGAATTGCCATGACTATAATATGCAGCATAGCAATAATCTTGAGTTGAAAAGATATTGAAAAGGTAAAGCTTGCTGATAATTTCTGACAAGAATTGTATAATTTTATGACAGTTTTAAATGTTTAAACTTGTATAAACATTAATAAATTGTTGATCCATTTTCTAAAAATATAATTAATGAATCAATGACAGCAAAGCTATTTAAAAAATTCCAAAATGGCCCTCACATGTTTTTTTTTTTTTTGCGGGAGACAGTTGTGTATATGTTAGACAGATGAAACAAAGATACTATAGTTCAATAGCTCCACCCACCAAGTGTCTAGAAAAGGCGATATTGTTCATTACACATTTTTGACTACGTCAAAGAGTTTAGCATCATTTTTCCAGAAAAACACAATACATCGAACAAATTATTAAAGAATAAAAGCACGATTTAAATATTCATTATTGTTTTGGAATTATATTATTATTTGGTAATAATTATGTTTTTTACATCATTGGTCAAAAGGAAATGCTTATACCTATTATTCCAACAAATTTCCCGTGGACAGTTTTGAGAAGCAACATTATATTTGTAATGTTAAAGATTTATTCAACCTTTCATAAGGTTGTAATTATATATTGTAAGATAAGAGTATGCAACTTAAGTATATTCATGTATTTTGTTGTGGATGACAATCCTATTTAATGTTCCATGCGTGTGTCAATCAATTTATTTCTAACAATCATGGCATCACATAGCGCAATGTTGGGATTGCATAAACAGTAATGAACGAATTCACCGCATTCAAAATATATGAATGTGTCATGAAAAGAACGCTAACAATTTGCATCAGTCCCTCTTGTGGTTTTATTTTTCAATTGAATCTTCATCGCATATCACAACAGCTATGTGTCTTAATCTTGTGAATCTCTATTCTATATAACTTTATGACTGTCAAATTAGTGGCAAAGAAAATATGGCAAATCTTGATAACCAAGCATGGGACACATGTTTGATAATAGTATAATTGTTCACTTATCGAGTTTGTACAATATCAAAAAATGGATATTTCCCCTGAAAGTCTTAACATTTGTTATTCTATACTCGTAGTTAGTCCAGTCTGATCATACGTTATAAGTCACAATCTCTGTGGGTTAATATTTTTATATGGCCATTATATGACTACCTATTTCATTCATGTACTGCGGTATCATAAGACTACACATACGTTATTCATTGTAATTCCACTATAACTAGATAATACATAATTATTACAGAAGACTTTCTGGCAGCAGGAATAATACAGGGATAAGCCTGGGAGATGTTAGATGCAGAAACCTATATTAGACCTAATCCCAGGATCAAATGTGTCCATCCCAGGGGGTCGATAATAATATAGGGTGGGATATGAACACATCACTCAAACGATTGAGGCCTGCAGGCAATTCAGAAAAGGTTGTAAATTGTCTGATATCTGAATAAAAGATATTGTCACGTCATCAGTAGAGGTTGGGTACAGTTTAACATGGATCACAGAGTTTAATTTAGCGTGTGAACAGGTTAATTTCCGGCTTATTTCAGTTACATTGTTTGGTGTGTAGTTTTTTAAAATTACGCTGTCAAAGTAAGGTCTGTACTACCATGAGGGTTACTAAGTAATTTGCTTAGAAATCGACCATGTCCATAGATATCTTCTTCTACTCAATGTATTCAGACATTTAAATGCGATGTGAGTCATATGTTCTGGTCTGTACCAAAATGACCATGCTCCATGTGTCATTAACCTAGACCGACCCTAAGTGTCTATACACTTTGTGTTTTTTTGTCTTGGCTGGACCTAAGTGACATGGTCTAAATGTTTTCTGACCTGGTATGAAACTAAGGGACTACAAATCATGTGTTATCCTACGTAGTCTGTAAGTGGTCATACTTTGAGTGTTTTATGACCTGGTCTGTACCAAAGTGGCCATGCATTATGTGTTTTCTGACTTAGTCTGTACAAAGTGGCCATGCTTTATGTGTTTTTGACTTAGTCTGTACAAAGTGGCCATGCTTTATGTGTTTTCTGACTTAGTCTGTACAAAGTGGTCATGCTTTATGTGTTTTCTGACTTGGTCTGTACCAAAGTGGCCATGCTTTATGTGTTTTCTGATCTGGTCTGTACAAAGTGACCATGCTCTATGTGTTCTTTAACCCGGTCTGTACAAAGTGGCCATGTTTTAAATGTTTCTGACGTGGTTTGAACCAAAGTCACACTGCTTTAAGTGTTTTTAGCGTGGTCTGTACCAAAGTGGCCATGCTCTATGTGTTCTTTGACCTGGTCTGTACAAAGAGGCCGTGCTTTAAGTGTTTCTGACTTCGTCTGTACCAAAGTGGCCATGCTTTATGTGTTTTCTGATCTGGTCTGTACAAAGTGACCATGCTCTATGTGTTCTTTAACCCGGTCTGTACAAAATCGCCATGTTTTAAATGTTTCTGACGTGGTTTGAACCAAAGTCACAATGCTTTAAGTGTTTCTAACGTGGTCTGTACCAAAGTGGCCATGCTCTATGTGTTCTTTGACCTGGTCTGCACAAAGAAGCCATGCTTTAAGTGTTTCTGACCTGGTCTGTACGAAGTGGCCATGCTCTATGTGTTTTTTGGCCTGGTCTGTACTAAAAAGCCATGCTTTAAGTGTTTCTGACGTAGTCTGTGCCAAAGTGGCCATGCTCTGTGTGTTCTATGACCTGGTCTGTACAAAGTGGCCATGTTTTTAATGTTTCTGACGTGGTCTGTGCCAAAGTGGCCATGTTTTTAATGTTTCTGACGTGGTCTGTGCCAAAGTGGCCATGTGTTTAATGTTTCTGACGTGGTCTGTGCCAAAGTGGCCATGCTTTATGTGTTCCTTGACCTGATCTGTAAAAAGAGGTCACGCTTTAAGTGTTTCTGACCTGGTCTGTACCAAAGTGGTCATGTTTTAAGTGTTCTCTGATCTGGTATGTACCGAAGTGGCTATGCTTTTAGTATTCTCTGACATGGTCTGTACCAAAGTGGTCATGTTTTAAGTGTTCTCCGACCTGGCATGTACCAAAGTGGTCATGTTTTAAGTGTTCTCTGACATGGTCTGTACCAAAGTGGCCATGTTTTAAATGTTTCTGGCGTGATCTGTACCAAAGTGGCCATGCTCTATGTGTTTTCTGACGTGGTCTGTACAAAGTGGCCATGTTCTATGAGTTCTCTGACCTGGTCTGTACCAAAGTGGCAATGCTTTAAGTGTTTCTGACGTGGTCTGTACAAAGTGGCCATGTTTTAAATGTTTCTGACCTGGTCTGTACAAAGTGGCCATGCTCTATGTGTTCTTTGACCTGGTCTGTACAAAGTGGCCATGCTCTATGTGTTCTTTGACCTGGTCTGTACAAAGGAACATGCTTTAAGTGTTTCTGACATGGTCTGTACAAAGTGGCCATGTTTTAAATGTTTCTGACGTGGTCTGTACCAAAGTGGCCATGCTCTATGTGTTTTCTGACCTGGTCTGTACAAAGTGGCCATTCTCTATGTGTTCTTTGACCTGGTCTGTACTAAAAGTCCATGCGTTAAGTGTTTCTGACGTGGTCTGTGCTAAAGTGGCCATGCTCTATGTGTTCTTTGACCTGGTCTGTACAAAGTGGCCATGTTTTAAATGTTTCTGACGTGGTCTGTGCCAAAGTGGACATGCTTTATGTGTTTTCTGACCTGGTCTGTACCAAAGTGGCCATGCGCTATGTGTCCTCTGACCTGGTCATTACCAAATTGGTCATGCTTTATGTGTTCCTTGACCTGATCTGTACAAAGAGGCCACCTTTAAGTGTTTCTGACCTGGTCTGTACCAAAGTGGTCATGTTTTAAGTGTTCTCCGACCTGGCATGTACCAAAGTGGTCATGTTTTAAGTGTTCTCTGACATGGTCTGTACCAATTTGGCAATGCTTTAATTGTTTCTGACGTGGTCTGTACCAAAGTGGCCATGCTCTATGTGTTCTTTGACCTGGTCTGTACAAAGTGGCCATGTTTTAAATGTTTCTGACGTGGTCTTTGCCAAAGTGGACATGCTCTATGTGTTTTCTGACCTGGTCTGTACAAAGAGGCCATGCTTTAAGTGTTTCTGACTTCGTCTGTACCAAAGTGGCCATGCTTTTTGTGTTTTCTGATCTGTTCTGTACAAAGTGACCATGCTCTATGTGTTCTTTAACCCTGTCTGTACAAAATCGCCATGTTTTAAATGTTTCTGACGTGGTTTGAACCAAAGTCACAATGCTTTAAGTGTTTCTAACGTGGTCTGTACCAAAGTGGCCATTCTCTATGTGTTTTCTGACGTGGTCTGTACAAAGTGGCCATGCTCTATGAGTTCTCTGACCTGGTCTGTACCAAAGTGGCAATGCTTTAAGTGTTTCTGACATGGTCTGTACAAAGTGGCCATGTTTTAAATGTTTCCGACGTGGTTTGTACAACGTGGCCATGCTCTATGTGTTTTTTGACCTGGTCTGTACAAAGTGGCCATGTTTTAAGTGTTTCTGACGTGGTCTGTACCAAAGTGGCCATGCTCTATGTGTTTTCTGACCTGGTCTGTACGAAGTGGCCATGCTTTATGTGTTCCTTGACCTGATCTGTAAAAAGAGGTCACGCTTTAAGTGTTTCTGACCTGGTCTGTACCAAAGTGGTCATGTTTTAAGTGTTCTCTGATCTGGTATGTACCGAAGTGGCTATGCTTTGAGTATTCTCTGACATGGTCTGTACCAAAGTGGTCATGTTTTAAGTGTTCTCCGACCTGGCATGTACCAAAGTGGTCATGTTTTAAGTGTTCTCTGACATGGTCTGTACCAAAGTGGCCATGTTTTAAATGTTTCTGGCGTGATCTGTACCAAAGTGGCCATGCTCTATGTGTTTTCTGACGTGGTCTGTACAAAGTGGCCATGTTCTATGAGTTCTCTGACCTGGTCTGTACCAAAGTGGCAATGCTTTAAGTGTTTCTGACGTGGTCTGTACAAAGTGGCCATGTTTTAAATGTTTCTGACCTGGTCTGTACAAAGTGGCCATGCTCTATGTGTTCTTTGACCTGGTCTGTACAAAGGAACATGCTTTAAGTGTTTCTGACGTGGTCTGTACCAAAGTGGCCATGTTTTAAATGTTTCCGACGTGGTTTGTACAACGTGGCCATGCTCTATGTGTTTTTTGACCTGGTCTGTACAAAGTGGCCATGTTTTAAGTGTTTCTGACGTGGTCTGTACCAAAGTGGCCATGCTCTATGTGTTTTCTGACCTGGTCTGTACGAAGTGGCCATTCTCTATGTGTTCTTTGACCTGGTCTGTACTAAAAGTCCATGCGTTAAGTGTTTCTGACGTGGTCTGTGCTAAAGTGGCCATGCTCTATGTGTTCTTTGACCTGGTCTGTACAAAGTGGCCATGTTTTAAATGTTTCTGACGTGGTCTGTGCCAAAGTGGACATGCTTTATGTGTTTTCTGACCTGGTCTGTACCAAAGTGGCCATGCGCTATGTGTCCTCTGACCTGGTCATTACCAAATTGGTCATGCTTTATGTGTTCCTTGACCTGATCTGTACAAAGAGGCCACCTTTAAGTGTTTCTGACCTGGTCTGTACCAAAGTGGTCATGTTTTAAGTGTTCTCCGACCTGGCATGTACCAAAGTGGTCATGTTTTAAGTGTTCTCTGACATGGTCTGTACCAATTTGGCAATGCTTTAATTGTTTCTGACGTGGTCTGTACCAAAGTGGCCATGCTCTATGTGTTCTTTGACCTGGTCTGTACAAAGTGGCCATGTTTTAAATGTTTCTGACGTGGTCTTTGCCAAAGTGGACATGCTCTATGTGTTTTCTGACCTGGTCTGTACAAAGAGGCCATGCTTTAAGTGTTTCTGACTTCGTCTGTACCAAAGTGGCCATGCTTTTTGTGTTTTCTGATCTGTTCTGTACAAAGTGACCATGCTCTATGTGTTCTTTAACCCTGTCTGTACAAAATCGCCATGTTTTAAATGTTTCTGACGTGGTTTGAACCAAAGTCACAATGCTTTAAGTGTTTCTAACGTGGTCTGTACCAAAGTGGCCATGCTCTATGTGTTTTCTGACGTGGTCTGTACAAAGTGGCCATGCTCTATGAGTTCTCTGACCTGGTCTGTACCAAAGTGGCAATGCTTTAAGTGTTTCTGACATGGTCTGTACAAAGTGGCCATGCTCTATGTGTTTTTTGACCTGGTCTGTACAAAGGAACATGCTTTAAGTGTTTCTGATGTGGTCTGTACCAAAGTGACAATGCTTTAAGTGTTTCTGACGTGGTCTGTACAAAGTGGCCATGTTTTAAATGTTTCCGACGTGGTTTGTACAACGTGGCCATGCTCTATGTGTTTTTTGACCTGGTCTGTACAAAGTGGCCATGTTTTAAGTGTTTCTGACGTGGTCTGTACCAAAGTGGCCATGCTCTATGTGTTTTCTGACCTGGTCTGTACGAAGTGGCCATTCTCTATGTGTTTTTTGACCTGGTCTGTACTAAAAGTCCATGCGTTAAGTGTTTCTGACGTGGTCTGTGCCAAAGTGGCCATGCTTTATGTGTTCCTTGACCTGGTATGTACCGAAGTGGCCTTGCTTTGAGTATTCTCTGACATGGTCTGTACCAAAGTGGTCATGTTTTAAGTGTTCTCCGACCTGGCATGTACCAAAGTGGTCATGTTTTAAGTGTTCTCTGACATGGTCTGTACCAAAGTGGCCATGTTTTAAATGTTTCTGGCGTGATCTGTACCAAAGTGGCCATGCTCTATGTGTTTTCTGACGTGGTCTGTACAAAGTGGCCATGTTCTATGAGTTCTCTGACCTGGTCTGTATCAAAGTGGCAATGCTTTAAGTGTTTCTGACGTGGTCTGTACAAAGTGGCCATGTTTTAAATGTTTCTGACCTGGTCTGTACAAAGTGGCCATGCTCTATGTGTTTTCTGACGTGGTCTGTACAAAGTGGCCATGTTCTATGAGTTCTCTGACCTGGTCTGTATCAAAGTGGCAATGCTTTAAGTGTTTCTGACGTGGTCTGTACAAAGTGGCCATGTTTTAAATGTTTCTGACCTGGTCTGTACAAAGTGGCCATGCTCTATGTGTTTTCTGACGTGGTCTGTACAAAGTGGCCATGTTCTATGAGTTCTCTGACCTGGTCTGTATCAAAGTGGCAATGCTTTAAATGTTTCTGGCGTGATCTGTACCAAAGTGGCCATGCTCTATGTGTTTTCTGACGTGGTCTGTACAAAGTGGCCATGTTCTATGAGTTCTCTGACCTGGTCTGTATCAAAGTGGCAATGCTTTAAGTGTTTCTGACGTGGTCTGTACAAAGTGGCCATGTTTTAAATGTTTCTGACCTGGTCTGTACAAAGTGGCCATGCTCCATGTGTTCTTTGACCTGGTCTGTACAAAGGAACATGCTTTAAGTGTTTCTGACATGGTCTGTACAAAGTGGCCATGTTTTAAATGTTTCCGACGTGGTTTGTACAACGTGGCCATGCTCTATGTGTTTTCTGACCTGGTCTGTACGAAGTGGCCATTCTCTATGTGTTCTTTGACCTGGTCTGTACTAAAAGTCCATGCGTTAAGTGTTTCTGATGTGGTCTGTGCTAAAGTGGCCATGTTCTATGTGTTCTTTGACCTGGTCTGTACAAAGTGGCCATGTTTTAAATGTTTCTGACGTGGTCTGTGCCAAAGTGGACATGCTTTATGTGTTTTCTGACCTGGTCTGTACCAAAGTGGCCATGCGCTATGTGTCCTCTGACCTGGTCATTACCAAAGTGGTCATGCTTTATGTGTTCCTTGACCTGATCTGTACAAAGAGGCCACCTTTAAGTGTTTCTGACCTGGTCTGTACCAAAGTGGTCATGTTTTAAGTGTTCTCCGACCTGGCATGTACCAAAGTGGTCATATTTTAAGTGTTCTCTGACATGGTCTGTACCAATTTGGCAATGTTTTAAATGTTTATGACGTGGTCTTTGCCAAAGTGGACATGCTCTATGTGTTTTCTGACCTGGTCTGTACAAAGAGGCCATGCTTTAAGTGTTTCTGACTTCGTCTGTACCAAAGTGGCCATGCTTTTTGTGTTTTCTGATCTGGTCTGTACAAAGTGACCATGCTCTATGTGTTCTTTAACCCGGTCTGTACAAAATCGCCATGTTTTAAATGTTTCTGACGTGGTTTGAACCAAAGTCACAATGCTTTAAGTGTTTCTAACGTGGTCTGTACCAAAGTGGCCATGCTCTATGTGTTCTTTGACCTGGTCTGTAAAGAAGCCATGCTTTAAGTGTTTCTGACGTGGTCTGTATAAAGTGGCCATGCTCTATGTGTTTTCTGACCTGGTCTGTACGAAGTGGCCATGCTCTATGTGTTTGTTGGCCTGGTCTGTACTAAAAAGCCATGCTTTAAGTGTTTCTGACGTGGTCTGTGCCAAAGTGGCCATGCTCTGTGTGTTCTTTGACCTGGTCTGTACAAAGTGGCAATGTTTTTAATGTTTCTGACGTGGTCTGTGCCAAAGTGGCCATGTTTTTAATGTTTCTGACGTGGTCTGTGCCAAAGTCAACATGCTTTATGTGTTCCTTGACCTGATCTGTAAAAAGAGGTCACGCTTTAAGTGTTTCTGACCTGGTCTGTACCAAAGTGGTCATGTTTTAAGTGTTCTCTGACCTGGTATGTACCGAAGTGGCCATGCTTTGAGTATTCTCTGACATGGTCTGTACCGAAGTGGTCATGTTTTAAGTGTTCTCCGACCTGGCATGTACCAAAGTGGTCATGTTTTAAGTGTTCTCTGACATGGTCTGTACCAAAGGGGCCATGTTTTAAATGTTTCTGGCGTGATCTGTACCAAAGTGGCCATGCTCTATGTGTTTTCTGACCTGGTCTGTACCAAAGTGGCCATGCTCTATGTGTTATTTGACCTGGTCTGTACAAAATGGCCATGTTTTAAATGTTTCTGACATGGACTGTACCAAAGTGGCCATGCTCTATGTGTTTTCTGACGTGGTCTGTACAAAGTGTCCATGTTCTATGAGTTCTCTGACCTGGTCTGTACCGTGGTCTGTACCAAAGTGGCCATGCTCTATGTGTTTTCTGACCTGGTCTGTACGAAGTGGCCATTCTCTATGTGTTCTTTGACCTGGTCTGTACTAAAAGTCCATGCGTTAAGTGTTTCTGACGTGGTCTGTGCTAAACTGGCCATGCTCTATGTGTCCTTTGACCTGGTCTGTACAAAGTGGCCATGTTTTAAATGTTTCTGACGTGGTCTGTGCCAAAGTGGACATGCTCTATGTGTTCTTTGACCTGGTCTGTACAAAGTGGCCATGTTTTACATGATTCTGACGTGGTCTGTGCCAAAGTGGACATGCTTTATATGTTTTCTGACCTGGTCTGTACCAAAGTGGCCATGCTCTATGTGTCCTCTGACCTGGTCATTACCAATGTGGCCATGCTTTATGTGTTCCTTGACCTGATCTGTACAAAGAGGCCACCTTTAAGTGTTTCTGACCTGGTCTGTACCAAAGTGGTCATGTTTTAAGTGTTCTCTGACCTGGTATGTATCGAAGTGGCCATGCTTTGAGTATTTTCTGACATGGTCTGTACTAAAGTGGTCATGTTTTAAGTGTTCTCCGACCTGGCATGTACCAAAGTGGTCATGTTTTAAGTGTTCTCTGACATGGTCTGTACCAATTTGGCAATGCTTTAAGTGTTTCTGACGTGGTCTGTACCAAAGTGGCCATGCTCTATGTGTTCTTTGACCTGGTCTGTACAAAGTGGCCATGTTTTAATGTTTCTGACGTGATCTTTGCCAAAGTGGACATGCTCTATGTGTCCTCTGACCTGGTCTGTACCAAGGTGGCCATGCTTTATGTGTTCCTTGACTTGATCTTTACAAAGAGGCCACGCTTTAAGTGTTCTCTGACCTAGTCTGTACCAAAGTGGTCATGTTTTAAGTGTTCTCTGACCTGGTATGTACCAAACTGGCCATGCTTTGAGTATTCTCTGACCTGGTCTGTACCAAAGTGGTCATGTTTTAAGTGTTCACTGACCTGGTATGTACCGAAGTGGCCATGCTTTGAGTATTTTCTGACATGGTCTGTACCAAAGTGGTCATGTTTTAAGTGTTCACTGACCTGGTCTGTACCGAAGTGGCCATGCTTTGAGTATTCTCTGACCTGGTCTGTACCAAAGTGGCCATGCTCTATGTGTCCTCTGACCTGGTCATTACCAAAGTGGTCATGCTTTATGTGTTCCTTGACCTGATCTGTACAAAGAGGCCACCTTTAAGTGTTTCTGACCTGGTCTGTACCAAAGTGGTCATGTTTTAAGTGTTCTCCGACCTGGCATGTACCAAAGTGGTCATGTTTTAAGTGTTCTCTGACATGGTCTGTACCAATTTGGCAATGCTTTAAGCGTTTCTGACGTGGTCTGTACCAAAGTGGCCATGCTCTATGTGTTCTTTGACCTGGTCTGTACAAAGTGGCCATGTTTTAAATGTTTCTGACGTGGTCTTTGCCAAAGTGGACATGCTCTATGTGTTTTCTGACCTGGTCTGTACAAAGAGGCCATGCTTTAAGTGTTTCTGACTTCGTCTGTACCAAAGTGGCCATGCTTTATGTGTTTTCTGATCTGGTCTGTACAAAGTGACCATGCTCTATGTGTTCTTTAACCCGGTCTGTACAAAATCGCCATGTTTTAAATGTTTCTGACGTGGTTTGAACCAAAGTCACAATGCTTTAAGTGTTTCTAACGTGGTCTGTACCAAAGTGGCCATGCTCTATGTGTTCTTTGACCTGGTCTGTACAAAGAAGCCATGCTTTAAGTGTTTCTGACGTGGTCTGTATAAAGTGGCCATGCTCTATGTGTTTTTTGGCCTGGTCTGTACTAAAAAGCCATGCGTTAAGTGTTTCTGACGTGGTCTGTGCCAAAGTGGCCATGCTCTGTGTGTTCTTTGACCTGGTCTGTACAAAGTGGCCATGTTTTTAATGTTTCTGACGTGGTCTGTGCCAAAGTGGCCATGTTTTTAATGTTTCTGACGTGGTCTGTGCCAAAGTGGCCATGCTTTATGTGTTCCTTGACCTGATCTGTAAAAAGAGGTCACGCTTTAAGTGTTTCTGACCTGGTCTGTACCAAAGTGGTCATGTTTTAAGTGTTCTCTGACCTGGTATGTACCGAAGTGGCCATGCTTTGAGTATTTTCTGACATGGTCTGTACTAAAGTGGTCATGTTTTAAGTGTTCTCCGACCTGGCATGTACCAAAGTGGTCATGTTTTAAGTGTTCTCTGACATGGTCTGTACCAATTTGGCAATGCTTTAAGTGTTTCTGACGTGGTCTGTACCAAAGTGGCCATGTTTTAAGTGTTCTCCGACCTGGCATGTACCAAAGTGGTCATGTTTTAAGTGTTCTCTGACATGGTCTGTACCAATTTGGCAATGCTTTAAGTGTTTCTGACGTGGTCTGTACCAAAGTGGTCATGTTTTAAGTGTTCTCCGACCTGGCATGTACCAAAGTGGTCATGTTTTAAGTGTTCTCTGACATGGTCTGTACCAATTTGGCAATGCTTTAAGTGTTTCTGACGTGGTCTGTACCAAAGTGGTCATGTTTTAAGTGTTCTCTGACATGGTCTGTACCAATTTGGCAATGCTTTAAGTGTTTCTGACGTGGTCTGTGCTAAAGTGGCCATGCTCTATGTGTTCTTTGACCTGGTCTGTACAAAGTGGCCATGTTTTAAATGTTTCTGACGTGATCTTTGCCAAAGTGGACATGCTCTATGTGTTTTCTGACCTGGTCTGTACAAAGAGGCCATGCTTTAAGTGTTTCTGACGTGGTCTGTACCAAAGAGGCCATGCTCTATGTGTCCTCTGACCTGGTCTGTACCAAGGTGGCCATGCTTTATGTGTTCCTTGACTTGATCTTTACAAAGAGGCCACGCTTTAAGTGTTCTCTGACCTAGTCTGTACCAAAGTGGTCATGTTTTAAGTGTTCTCTGACCTGGTATGTACCAAAGTGGCCATGCTTTGAGTATTCTCTGACCTGGTCTGTACCAAAGTGGTCATGTTTTAAGTGTTCACTGACCTGGTATGTACCGAAGTGGCCATTATTTGAGTATTTTCTGACATGGTCTGTACCAAAGTGGTCATGTTTTAAGTGTTCACTGACCTGGTATGTACCGAAGTGGCCATGCTTTGAGTATTCTCTGACATGGTCTGTACCAAAGTGGTCATGTTTTAAGTGTTCTCCGACCTGGCATGTACCAAAGTAGTCATGTTTTAAGTGTTTTCTGACATGGTCTGTACCAAATTGGCAATGCTTTAAGTGTTTCTGACGTGGTCTGTACCAAAGTGGCCATGCTTTAAGTGTTCTCCGACCTGGCATGTACCAAAGTGGTCATGTTTTAAGTGTTCTCTGACGTGGTCTTTGTCAAAGTGGACATGCTCTATGTGTTTTCTGACCTGGTCTGTACAAAGAGACCATGCTTTAAGTGTTTCTGACGTGGTCTGTACCAAAGTGGCCATGCTCTATGTGTTTTCTGACCTGGTCTGTACCAAGGTGGCCATGCTTTATGTGTTCCTTGACTTGATCTGTACAAAGAGGCCACGCTTTAAGTGTTCTCTGACCTAGTCTGTACCAAAGTGGTCATGTTTTAAGTGTTCTCTGACCTGGTATGTACCAAAGTGGCCATGTTTTAAGTGTTCTCTGGCCTGGTCTGTACCAAAGTGGCCATGTTTTAAGTGTTCTCTGGCCTGGTCTGTACCAAAGTGGCCATGTTTTAAGTGTTCTCTGGCCTGATCTGTACCAAAGTGGCCATGTTTTATGTGTTCTCTGGCCTGGTCTGTACCAAAGTGGTCATGTTGTATGTGTGATAAAACTAGATGTGATCCTAACCATATCATATGCGTGTTAAGAACGTATATAGAAAGTAGATACCTAGACTCGTCTAAGCCTGTGTGACCACGCTAAATGTGTTCGTTCTCTGGTCTATCTGAGTCTGGGTTGGCATGCTATATGTCTTATTTAACTTCGTCTGGGCCGAAGTGGTCGTGTGGGTTATCTGACCTGGAGCCTGGGTGGTTTCTGTTTGGTGTGACCCAAAGTGGCCATGCATGCTATACGTGACCTTTGACCTCACTAGACGGTATGGTGGGCTGCCTGCTGATACCTTAGTGCCTGGAAAAACCGGTCAACCCTTGTGACAACCCGGATATTGGTGTTTCAATTACTGTAGCTTCATGCCATTTTTGTGAGTTGATGTCAATTAATGCCTAAATAATATAAAATCCTCAGTTATTTAGTTAAAATACCAGCACTGTGATTATAATTCGCGCAAACACGCATATGTTGAATAACAATTACTATTCACAGAATGTCATACGAACACGTCATCATTGTAACCTATAATAAGTATAATTTTGAAATTATCACAACGGAATATAGAAAGCTTTTAAACTCTGACCTTTGACAATTATTATTAGAAAGTAATTATTATAATTTTTGGAAGTGACTTATACTTATTCCTGTTACGTAAATTTTAATTTATGTGGAGCCATTTACAGTCACGTGACCTGAGTTTTTTTTCAATTCTTTCAGATTCGTATATCCATATATTACTGTAGACCAAAATAACATTCGTCGTTTTAATTTGAGGTATTTCGTCCGACTTAGAAACAAATTAGACGAGAGAACTGTCGACAGTCTAAAATGACCTATGCGCCATTTCGGTTAGTAACCGTGCGTGGGGCCACCAAATGGTGTGAGTTCATGCTAGATTTACGCAAATAGTACACAAGTGGTACAACAAATATAATTCTTGCTCAGTATTACGTGAAATAAAAAATATTACGAAATTGATGTCCCTTTAACCCGGGTAATGTATGTCTATTCAATTGCGACGCTTCAGATGTCAAACTCGGTTCATTCGACGTAAATCTTACAACAATTCTTATTCATTATTTTGGTGATTCGGAAAGATTCTAACAATGCCGTAACGTCATGTACTTGTTTCTATAAACAAAAAATACATTTTAAAACTGTGGTCACAAGACAGAATGGAGCCGCATTATTGCCGTACGATATACTGTGTTGCTAATGATATAGCTACACTGCTCACTGTAGCCATTGCTTCCAGTTGCAACAGTATTTCGTGCAATGTAGCTATTTTGTTTGCAACACTGTAGCGGATCCTACGATTTGCCGTTCCATTCTTGTTGCGGTCACAGTGAAGATATTACTAAAAAAATGTTATGTCATAGCCGTCTCGTCGCATCGTGTTCGATATGGGTCCCATGCAACGTTTACAACGCGTGTACTGTACAGTGTTTACTTACACAGAATTCCGAGTCGAGGGCGCGTGGCGCGATGTCTGTTGCGCTCTCGTACAGCTACTCAATTCAGTTCCGGTCACGCACGCAGTTTTTAACAAGTATGGGTTTGATCCGTACGGGGTCTCATGTTAAAGAAAAGCTGAGAAAGGCTAAGAAAAGCAATTTTTCTGATTACGTAAAAGTTTTAACGACCCTTATAATCGTTCGTTTCACCAACAAATAATAATGTAGAATTTTAAATCTATTATTACACAGGCAAATGAGGTTGCTCATTGTATTTGTGCCGTATATCGAATACGGGCAAGCGTTTATCTCGTTCTCCGATGGGGGGGGGGGGGCTACTTCCACATTAAGTGGGTAGGGAGTACAGCCCACCTCTCGTAAACCATACTCACTTCTAAAACATTTTTTTCTATTTATATACCCACTTCTAAACACAAGTGTTTGCAGCAAAAAAAAAACAAAAAAAAACACCCACCTCACAACTTTTGCAACCAGTGAGTACATCCGAGCGACGCATTTTATTCAACCATTTCCAGTATCTGGCTTTGAATATAAAGATCTGTGAACAAGTGAATAAATGCTACACACTTCTAAACCAGACCATTGATAAATGAATACCCACTTTTAAACAAAATAACGTGAAATGACACCCCAGTCGGGCGGCACATACCCGTATTGCACTTCTATGCAAGTAGCCCCCCCCCCGGGCGTTTCTCCTGTAAGTCCCATGTACTACAAACAAAAACAAAAACATGAGTTGAATTTAAATATGTAAAATACTTTAATTCAACCATATTTTTTTCGCTGAAACGACTTTTTTGGTGTTTTGTATGAAGTTTATTTATGATGAGTTGGATGTAAACTATAGGAAAATTGAATATTCACTGGGTTTTATTTTAGCTCAGGCTGAATTCTCCCGTCAGTGAAATAACCACAATGAATTCCAAGCGAAGTATTTTACAGTAGTTTATTCTGAAACGTTGATAGTCACTGTCGAAGTTATTTAAGGTAGAAGTCCAGCTTTTGAAAGTTAATATGAATAAATTCTCGGTATTTGCATTTATTTGTGGTCTTCTACCTTCATGTTCTAAGTGTTTTGCTTTCAGGAGTTGTTCGCATGAAAGTGATATTGTTTGTTTAAGTTAGTATGAAAACTCAAAATTAATCTTTAATAGGGTTTGCGCTTAAGTCCATTTTTAAAATATATATTTATAAGATACAAATAATATATTGTCTCTATCGAGTTGATGTTGTAGTATGTCCGGGAGTATATCCCAGCGTAAGATTATCATGGTTTTCGCTTTATTGGCGCGAATATTACCCAGAATGCCGAGCGTTGCGCATGCGTTCATATAAAC
The DNA here is from genome assembly GCF_978046115.1 of Saccoglossus kowalevskii. Lineage (NCBI taxonomy): Eukaryota > Metazoa > Hemichordata > Enteropneusta > Harrimaniidae > Saccoglossus > Saccoglossus kowalevskii. The sequence goes on along the minus strand of NC_140650.1, from coordinate 7,293,544 downwards.
GTCTCTTGGGTGTGTGGTCGCCATGATGGCTCACCAGGTTAATGTCTTTCTATCTGATTTTTCTTGATTTCGGTATTATTTATCAACTTTTACTAACTTTTGCTTTTGTTACAGTATTTTGACGATGACGCTCTTCCCCGAACTCTGTAAGTACCCCTGCGGAATGCGGCGCGATTCGATTTTCACGGTGATTTTCGGTAGCATGTGTTCTCTGCTCGCCATGCATTCTTTTTACTGAGTTCCACGTTGACTCTCTTTTCCCTCGCAGGTACGTTGGAAACTTGGACCGGCAGGTGACAGAAGCCTTCATACTACAACTATTCGGTCAGATAGGGCCGTGCAAGAGTTGTAAAATGATAGCAGAGGTAAGTCAAATGTTATTTATGTGTATGAATCGCCATGTACCTCTGTTTATATTAATATTTGCATGACCTTCAAACAGCTGCGTGTCTGCCAGACTGAGTTTCTTTTGCACTGCACGACGATGAGTTGTGTTGCCGGTCTTTGGCAGATGCAATATTATTTATCACCTTCTTCTACCCCCAGCACGGTGGTAACGATCCGTATTGCTTCGTGGAGTTTGTAGAACACAGTCACGCTGCAGCGGCATTGCAAACTATGAACGGAAGGATGATTTTGGGCAAGGTAAGTGTGAAATGTAACAACTTCCGGTTTTGCACATCTGTGTGCGATTCCTTTGTGCGGTGTGCATTTCCAGTCTGTTGTTTGACCATTAAAACACTGACTGAAAATATCTCTTGTAAAATATCACAGCTCGCAAAAAATCTTCTGCATGATTTGTTTATATACGTCCAACTTGTTGAATTATGAAAAAGCGGTCGCATCTTCCGCGTGAATCAGTAATTGCCATCTGCGTAGTTCTTCCTGTTACCAATCCACTATGTTTTCACGTGCCGTATACTATTAATAAACACAAACGCATATTGCAGTGTATTGTATCTCCATATTCTATGTCCTCTGTGATTACAAGTTGCTGACTGAGTATAAAGATAGTGTTTTAGGCAGTCTGTGTTATTTGTGTGGTTAGCTTTAAAAGATTGTATCATGTCATCCAACAGCTGCTTGAACTGGCTTAAACTGATATGGCGGCCAGCTGGTACTAAGAATAAATTCATGTGAATTTAGCCAACATTTTATTCAAAGGAATATGCAAGTTTCCTTTTAAGTTGGCAGAATTTAAGATGAATAAAATTTGTGAATACTTTTTTGCTTTATGTCTATAAAAATGCATAAAATATTAGTGTGTAATGTTCTGTATGTGTAATGTACTGTTGGTCTGGAAGTCTATTTCAGTCTATGTAATGTACTTAGATTGGATGTCCATTGCATTTGATAAACACTAGAGATTTGTGTAGGAGCTTACCAAGGTGAATGACCCTTGTACTGCTAGCACACTTGTTGCAAAGACAGGAATTACTCTGTATGTTGATTCAATGCTTATTTGTGGATTTATTTAGTGTAATAAATTTTCATATATTAGTGGCATTCACATTGGAGATCTAGGCACGGGCCAAGACTTGGGACCTAGTCGGCACAAATGGCCGAAATGTGTATGTGAATGGAGGGAGAGAGGTGCAGCTATATATGGTGGGATCCTGAGATAATGAATGAAATGAATGGTAGACGTTGTCGGCGTCGCAACTGTGCTGCTGCAGCAGTTTAATTTTTATTTGTAATGCTACATCGACTTGAAAAAAATAATTGTTTTTCGGATCGTTCATGTGCACGATGACTGGTTATAAATACCATAACAGTACATGGATATAATTTCAATATATCAATTATTATCATCATATGTGTATCGTTTTCCATGTTTGGGTCAAATAACAGTTCAAATAATGAGAGCATGATTTCGGCACGAGCCAAGTCCTTCCCTAGTTGGTCCAAACTACTGTGAATGCAACTGCTGTAATCCCTCTGCAAACACTAAGGATCCCTTAACTTGAACGTAGCAATTGTCTTGCATTATTCTTCATCTGATGGTATGTCAGATTAACACAAACCAGGCTAGTTCATTAACAGATTATATAGTTTAATGCTTCCTATTCTTTATAAACATACAATTCTTTGAGTTTGTCTGCCCAAGGGATTGCACTTGTATGAACTTTCAAATTGTTTATTACTCGCATTAACTCTGCAACATACTAGTGTAGATCTGAATTTAGTGGACATTATGTTGGGACAAGGTTAGTAATTTTTGTGGGTTTAATGAAAACACTTGACTTCATATGTCTGTGTGCTTATATGTAGTTATTGATAACTATATTGATTTGTTAAACTCATTTCTACAGATATTTCTCAGTATTTAACCAATTATTTTTTTAAATGATGTTCTGAGGAGTAACTAATGGCATAAGTGTAGAGTAAATTCTGAGAAGACGTACAACTTTTGGGAATGCACGGTTCTTCCATAAGTTTTAATATTTTAGCTGGAATTATTTGTTTAAAACAAACTGAGCAGTGGTTTTCAGTATTAATATTTTCTCTGATAACATTCAATCCATGTATGGAAAAAACATTCTACTGATCCACGTTAATATAAAATCCAGCAACAATTTACTTTTTTTAAAAATATTTTTATTTTATTTTCCACACAATATTAACATAATTTACAGAAACAAAAACGTACACACACAGAAAAACTGAAAAAAACAAAACAAGAATGAGATGTTTTCTATTTTGTACCCTTTATTGCCGGCTATCATGTTTTGTTTGTACTATTTCAATAAAAAAAAAATTAACAATTACAAAATAACAATACTTTGCAGCAGGATTTAGCTACCATGGTATATGTATTACCATATAAAGTTTTTTCATGAAATTTTTTTACACAGAATAAAAATTAATACAACTTACAAATTTTAAATACAACTTGAAACATCTGAGTAACCAAGTACAACCTATTGTGCTTCTTGACTACCACTGTATTGTTTTCCCAATCTTATTAAAGATGGAAAAATGAGTCAGTCAGAATCGTGGGTACTGATAATCTGCATACTGTAAAGGGTTAATTATTCACTGGGTTTTAATTTAGCTTATTTCGCTGACTGGAAAAATGCGATAAATTAAAACCCAGTGAATATGTAAAATTTAGCATAGGACACATTATCTAAATGACGAAACCGTGAATTTAAAACCTACTGAATATGCCTGAAATGGTAAATCAGTGAAATTTAAACCCAGGGAAAATTAGTCATTTTACAGTACTTTCTTTCAAAACTCTGTTGTGTTTTTCAAGATTGTTTTTATTGCACATCTTCATGAAACAGTAATATCCTATCCACTGTAAGACTAGTGTATTTGCTGACACTTGTAGTGCTGATAATGAGAACATTGTAAACTGTTCAGTAATTAATTTGACTACTTGTTGCAAATGGCTCCAGAGTGGAAGTAGTTGAATTCAAAGCAATTCTGTTTTATTGCTTGCTACTTATATTATTCCTTTTGCTGTCATCAGCTCAATGTGTTTGACTTCACATTTACAGTAATTCAGAAGGTTAGATGGCTCAGGCTAGCATGCCTCAGTAATGCTGATTGTATATTTGGTGACAGTGTTGAATTGTTGCTCAATTTGATTTAGATGTGTGTTTATGGACTGAAAACCATGTTTTACAGTGTTTGTTTACATGCATGCATGGATTTCTGTGTATGTCATCCATACATTACTGTGGTGGTACTATGTGCTATCACATCTATACATGGATTTCTGTGTATGCCATCCATACATTACTGTGGTGGTACTATGTGCTATCACATCTATGCATGGATTTCTGTGTATGTCATCCATACGTTACTGTGGTGGTACTGGTATGTGCTATCACATCTATACATGGATTTCTGTGTATGCCATTCATACATTACTGTGGTGGTACTATGTGCTATCACATCTATGCATGGATTTCTGTGTATGCCATTCATACATTACTGTGGTGGTACTATGTGCTATCACATCTATGCATGGATTTCTGTGTATGCCATTCATACATTACTGTGGTGGTACTATGTGCTATCACATCTATGCATGGATTTCTGTGTATGTCATCCATACATTACTGTGGTGGTACTATGTGCTATCACATCTATACATGGATTTCTGTGTATGTCATCCATACATTACTGTGATGGTACTATGTGCTATCACATCTATGCATGGATTTCTGTGTATGTCATCCATACATTACTGTGGTGGTACTATGTGCTATCACATCTATACATGGATTTCTGTGCATGTCATCCATACATTACTGTGGTGGTACTATGTGCTATCACATCTATGCATGGATTTCTGTGTATGTCATCCATACATTACTGTGGTGGTACTATGTGCTATCACATCTATGCATGGATTTCTGTGCATGTCATACATAAATTACTGTGGTGGTACTATGTGCTATCACATCTATACATGGATTTCTGTGTATGTCATCAATACATTACTGTGGTGGTACTATGTGCTATCACATCTATGCATGGATTTCTGTGCATGTCATCCATACATTACTGTGGTGGTACTATGTGCTATCACATCTATACATGGATTTCTGTGTATGTCATCAATACATTACTGTGGTGGTACTATGTGCTATCACATCTATGCATGGATTTCTGTGTATGACATCCATACATTACTGTGGTGGTACTATGTGCTATCACATCAATGCATGGATTTCTGTGTATGTCATCCATACATTACTGTGGTGGTACTATGTGCTATCACATCTATACATGGATTTCTGTGTATGCCATTCATACATTACTGTGGTGGTACTATGTGCTATCACATCTATGCATGGATTTCTGTGTATGTCATCCATACATTACTGTGGTGGTACTATGTGCTATCACATCTATACATGGATTTCTGTGTATGTCATCCATACATTACTGTGATGGTACTATGTGCTATCACATCTATGCATGGATTTCTGTGTATGTCATCCATACATTACTGTGGTGGTACTATGTGCTATCACATCTATGCATGGATTTCTGTGTATGCCATCCATACATTACTGTAGTGGTACTATGTGCTATCACATCTATACATGGATTTCTGTGTATGCCATCCATACATTACTGTGGTGGTACTATGTGCTATCACATCTATGCATGGATTTCTGTGTATGTCATCCATACATTACTGTGGTGGTACTATGTGCTGTCACATCTATACATGGATTTCTGTGTATGTCATCCATACATTACTGTGGTGGTACTATGTGCTATCACATCTATGCATGGATTTATGTGTATGTCATCCATACATTACTGTGGTGGTACTATGTGCTATCACATCTATACATGGATTTCTGTGCATGTCATCCATACATTACTGTGGTGGTACTATGTGCTATCACATCTATGCATGGATTTCTGTGTATGTCATCCATACATTACTGTGGTGGTACTATGTGCTATCACATCTATGCATGGATTTCTGTGCATGTCATACATAAATTACTGTGGTGGTACTATGTGCTATCACATCTATACATGGATTTCTGTGTATGTCATCAATACATTACTGTGGTGGTACTATGTGCTATCACATCTATGCATGGATTTCTGTGCATGTCATCCATACATTACTGTGGTGGTACTATGTGCTATCACATCTATACATGGATTTCTGTGTATGTCATCAATACATTACTGTGGTGGTACTATGTGCTATCACATCTATGCATGGATTTCTGTGTATGACATCCATACATTACTGTGGTGGTACTATGTGCTATCACATCAATGCATGGATTTCTGTGTATGTCATCCATACATTACTGTGGTGGTACTATGTGCTATCACATCTATACATGGATTTCTGTGTATGTCATCCATACATTACTGTGGTGGTACTATGTGCTATCACATCTATGCATGGATTTCTGTGTATGTCATCCATACATTACTGTGGTGGTACTATGTGCTATCACATCTATACATGGATTTCTGTGTATGCCATCCATACATTACTGTGGTGGTACTATGTGCTATCACATCTATGCATGGATTTCTGTGTATGTCATCCATACATTACTGTGGTGGTACTATGTGCTATCACATCTATGCATGGATTTCTGTGCATGTCATCCATAAATTACTGTGGTGGTACTATGTGCTATCACATCTATACATGGATTTCTGTGTATGTCATCAATACATTACTGTGGTGGTACTATGTGCTATCACATCTATGCATGGATTTCTGTGCATGTCATCCATACATTACTGTGGTGGTACTATGTGCTATCACATCTATACATGGATTTCTGTGTATGTCATCAATACATTACTGTGGTGGTACTATGTGCTATCACATCTATGCATGGATTTCTGTGTATGACATCCATACATTACTGTGGTGGTACTATGTGCTATCACATCTATACATGGATTTCTGTGTATGTCATCAATACATTACTGTGGTGGTACTATGTGCTATCACATCTATGCATGGATTTCTGTGTATGACATCCATACATTACTGTGGTGGTACTATGTGCTATCACATCAATGCATCGATTTCTGTGTATGTCATCCATACATTACTGTGGTGGTACTATGTGCTATCACATCTATGCATGGATTTCTGTGTATGTCATCCATACATTACTGTAGTGGTACTATGTGCTATCACATCTATACATGGATTTCTGTGTATGCCATCCATACATTACTGTGGTGGTACTATGTGCTATCACATCTATGCATGGATTTCTGTGTATGTCATCCATACATTACTGTGGTGGTACTATGTGCTGTCACATCTATACATGGATTTCTGTGTATGTCATCCATACATTACTGTGGTGGTACTATGTGCTATCACATCTATGCATGGATTTCTGTGTATGTCATCCATACATTACTGTGGTGGTACTATGTGCTATCACATCTATACATGGATTTCTGTGCATGTCATCCATACATTACTGTGGTGGTACTATGTGCTATCACATCTATGCATGGATTTCTGTGTATGTCATCCATACATTACTGTGGTGGTACTATGTGCTATCACATCTATGCATGGATTTCTGTGCATGTCATACATAAATTACTGTGGTGGTACTATGTGCTATCACATCTATACATGGATTTCTGTGTATGTCATCAATACATTACTGTGGTGGTACTATGTGCTATCACATCTATGCATGGATTTCTGTGCATGTCATCCATACATTACTGTGGTGGTACTATGTGCTATCACATCTATACATGGATTTCTGTGTATGTCATCAATACATTACTGTGGTGGTACTATGTGCTATCACATCTATGCATGGATTTCTGTGTATGACATCCATACATTACTGTGGTGGTACTATGTGCTATCACATCAATGCATGGATTTCTGTGTATGTCATCCATACATTACTGTGGTGGTACTATGTGCTATCACATCTATACATGGATTTCTGTGTATGTCATCCATACATTACTGTGGTGGTACTATGTGCTATCACATCTATGCATGGATTTCTGTGTATGTCATCCATACATTACTGTGGTGGTACTATGTGCTATCACATCTATACATGGATTTCTGTGTATGCCATCCATACATTACTGTGGTGGTACTATGTGCTATCACATCTATGCATGGATTTCTGTGTATGTCATCCATACATTACTGTGGTGGTACTATGTGCTATCACATCTATGCATGGATTTCTGTGCATGTCATCCATAAATTACTGTGGTGGTACTATGTGCTATCACATCTATACATGGATTTCTGTGTATGTCATCAATACATTACTGTGGTGGTACTATGTGCTATCACATCTATGCATGGATTTCTGTGCATGTCATCCATACATTACTGTGGTGGTACTATGTGCTATCACATCTATACATGGATTTCTGTGTATGTCATCAATACATTACTGTGGTGGTACTATGTGCTATCACATCTATGCATGGATTTCTGTGTATGACATCCATACATTACTGTGGTGGTACTATGTGCTATCACATCAATGCATCGATTTCTGTGTATGTCATCCATACATTACTGTGATGGTACTATGTGCTATCACATCTATGCATGGATTTCTGTGTATGTCATCAATACATTACTGTGGTGGTACTATGTGCTATCACATCTATGCATGGATTTCTGTGCATGTCATCCATACATTACTGTGGTGGTACTATGTGCTATCACATCTATGTATGGATTTCTGTGTATGTCATCCATACATTACTGTGGTGGTACTATGTGCTATCACATCTATGTATGGATTTCTGTGTATGTCATCCATACATTACTGTGGTGGTACTATGTGCTATCACATCTATGTATGGATTTCTGTGTATGTCATCCATACATTACTGTGGTGGTACTATGTGCTATCACATCTGCATGGATTTCTGTGTATGCCATCCATACATTACTGTGGTGGTACTATGTGCTATCACATCTATGCATGGATTTCTGTGTATGTCATCCATACATTACTGTGGTGGTACTATGTGCTATCACATCTATGCATGGATTTCTGTGTATGCCATCCATACATTACTGTGGTGGTACTATGTGCTATCACATCTATGCATGGATTTCTGTGCATGTCATCCATACATTACTGTGGTGGTACTATGTACTGTCACATCTAGGTGTTCAGGTTATCTCAGTTACAGTAAAGTCATGATGTTACAGAATCATTGTAAAATTTCTTTATCTGTAGCGAGCTACTTCAGTGTCAGCCTACAATAAAAATAAATTCAATCATGTATGAATGTATGAATTTTCCTTTGTTAACAACATGATTGATGTTCATTACAGCGAGTGATCAATGTCGCCCCAATACCCAAAATGGTAGCAAAATGCAGTTTAGTCGAAGCATATACACAAAAGGCAGAATTTGATATGTCAAAAAAACCTGTCAACAAACAAGCTTCTCTCTGATTGGTCTGTTTTTGAGGTTTTGAGGTTGGGTAGCCAATCAGACAAAATCTTGTAAATTGATTCGCATCGTCTTTGAAAATACTGTTAAAATTGATTTATGTTTATCCATAGGTTAGCCTCACTGGCTAATTAGAAATATATATATTATTCATCTGCCCTGCCATAGGAATTATGAAACTAAATTTTGACATGGTCCCATGTGTTAATGGTGGCTGCTCTATAAATACATTGTAACAATAAATAATTAAGTTGCAAGTAATTGCAATAATAAACACTCACCTTTGACCCTTGATGTTATTGAGTGAATGTAACTTCTTAGAATTGACTGTGGCTAATGATATCTGAAATAAATTAGCTTCATCAGCAAATGAGCTAATTCTATGAATTATTCGCTGCTAGAATTATTCTCTAAATTCGAGTGCACTCTGAGCAGAAAATTATGCGGAAGTTACTGTTTTTAACGATCGTAATCATGTCTTCATATGTTCTCTAACTCATGAAATAAGTTTACAGTAAGTCTCAAATCATACCATGAACATTTCGCAAATTTAGCATTATGTACTTAAATTAGTTTGTATCGCCATATTTGTGTGAAACAGTTAAATACGGTTTGTTTTCATGAATACTTAAGTACGTACCTTGTCTAGAGTTCAAGTTAGTTTTAGAGACTATTAATGTTAAGATTATATTTCCTTGTTTTGGTGCTTGGCATTGATGTGACTAAAGCATAAATTCTCTATATGATGATGAGTCTTGTATTCAGCTGGCAATGTGAGTACTGTATTCTTCCCAGAAATTTAAACCACTGGTGGTAGAAATGTACAAACTCATTTGCATATCATTTGCTTAAAGGCCCAATTCACTTGCCCTGGGCAAGTGTGAATTGGAGGTGTGGCTATGCTAATGAGTGGTGTTAATCACTTGCATAGCCTATGACGCATCCTGTTTCAGCGGTCCAACATCATGCGACTTTGATTGACAAGAGTAATTATTCAAGATTAGTCGCGCGTCCCTTTCCCCAGTTCATGTTTTTTACTTTTATCCACCAAAATCTCAGCTCGTACACTATTGTCATAAATACTACACACAGTCACTGCTGTGATATTCATAGTCACATGCATCCACTTTGGCACGACATAATAGACCTGTAAGTTAGAGAAAACGCGTTTTTACCTGAGCTTAAAAATTGGCTGGAGCTGTTTACTACAGCGTGACAAGCAAGGAAATAATCCCTATTGTTTAGGAGTGTATTTATAGTATACATGAGCCTTTAATTATTGAAAAAAGAAATTGTGGTGATTTACTTACTCTCTTTTTTTTTTACACAACGCACAACATTTTTGACTTACAAAATTGCTATTGCTTCAAGAGTGTTACAATTTCATACAAGTTTCAATTTTTCAGTAACTTATCAATTTAATTTGAAAATTCAGCATTGGCACTGTGGAAGTGGCACTGGGGTAATATGATGACTGTGGTAAAACAAGGTACTTTGGTGGTAGTGCCATGCTGTTTGTATCCTGAGAAAGACACTGGAGTACAGTGCAGTGCGGTGATGTGATGTATAGTGACAATAAGCAACAAAGAATGTACAGCTGGGACTTAGTAAACTTTAGTACTTCAGAAATGCTATTAATACTTGCTGTCATCCAATTAAAAACATGCAACATTTCATTGTATTTTCACCACAAGGCATATCAATTGTGACAAGTATACACGCATGTTGAAACAGGTTTCGGGAAATATTAATCACAAAGTGTTCCAGCTTGGGAATAAAACAGTGTAAATATATTTGGTGTTGTAATACTGCCATATGCCCCAACACATTGCTTATGAGGCATTTAACTTCTCCAATTTATCAAGCTTCACATACAATGCATTTCAGTTCCATTGTACAGAATGTTATTAACGTTCACCATCCTGCTTTGCCTGCTTCGTGTATGGTACATTATTATATGTTCTGAAATAACATGAATAGCAGAACCAGTCTCTAATGCCAACAGGCTGTCTACTAAAGACCAGTAGTATGCTATGGTACAAGGCTGTCTACTATAGACCAATAGTATGCTATGGTACAAGGCTGTCTACTATAGACCAATAGTATGCTATGGTACAAGGCTGTCTACTATAGACCAATAGTATGCTATGGTACAAGGCTGTTTACTATAGAGCAATAGTATGCTATGGTACAAGGCTGTTTACTATAGACCAGTAGTATGCTATGGTACAAGGCTGTCTACTATAGACCAATAGTATGCTATGGTACAAGGCTGTCTACTATAGACCAATAGTATGCTATGGTACAATTGGTCTATAGTAGACAGCCTTGTACCATAGCATACTATTGCTCTATAGTAAACAGCCTTGTACCATAGCATACTATTGGTCTATAGTAGACTGCCTTGTACCATAGCATACTATTGGTCTATAGTAGACTGCCTTGTACCATAGCATACTATTGGTCTATAGTAGACAGCCTTGTACCATAGCATACTATTGGTCTATAGTAGACAGCCTTGTACCATAGCATACTACTGGTCTATAGTAAACAGCCTAGTATGCTATGGTACAAGGCTACTATAGACCAATAGTATGCTATGGTACAAGGCTGTCTACTATAGATAAGTAGTATTTGCTATTACAAGTCTGTCTACAATAGATCAGTGTTATCATAATTAATATTGTGTAGCAACGATTGATGACCCAATTGTCAACGCAGAATACTATAATTTGAATAAATATGTAAAATATAATGTAATTTTGTTTTGTTTCATTGCAATGTGATGATAGACATTCTTTCATATCAGTCTGTTATAAAGCTCACATTTTATAAATTTTTACATAATAATATGAATACATTGAAATTATTTTCTGTGCATGCCATTATATGTTGGGTTGTACAATTAATGTGATTAATGACTGCATTCACACATCGACAGTGTACTTTAGGGAGTTGAATTTATTATTAATGAGCCTAAATTATAATTAATGACACATTCATTTGCATAATGTGTTTTGACATGTTCTTTTGATCATCTCGTTATTAACCCTGTGGCGTTATTAGACTTGAGGCTTGCTGTATATTCTCATTCATTTTAGCTTCCAGACCACTGGAGATTGATTGTAATGTTCTGACTCTAGAACTATTGCTATAATTTGAGGTGGTGGAGGAAGATGCTGCATTGTTTGTCTTTAAGAGACGTGTACAGTGAAATTTTGTGTAACACTTCTTCACCCCAAAGCTTTGGTTTTACTCAGCAAAAATTACTTGCAACTTAACACATTTCTGTATTTTTCTTTCCTTTCAACTCATACTTGTCAATTATTATTAATGGTATTAAGTCACTATTTTTATTTTTCATATACAATGTAGTCATTTTTACTTGGACAAACAAAATCTACACGTTGATAAAAATGACCTAATTTGTTGCCAGAGAATGCGACTTCAATGCACTATATCTGCTCTATTTGAGTACCTCCAATAGAAGCATAATAACCCAATAGTGCATGTAATTGTATGTTTGATCTTTATTATACAACTTATTTTGACCATAGAGACACACCTCTGTCATTTACATTACTATATGGGATATTGAGGGAATGATTACAAAATCCTACGAACAAGATGCATCTTCAATCAACAACAAAAATACGCTTACCCAGTATTTTTCGTAGTGTAATAAGCTAGGCTGGGTTATATGACTGGTATCTTGTGGACCAATCACTGAATGATCGATGAAGTTCGACCAACATTCATTTATTTCAGGTGGACTATGTTGCTGCTAGGTTATGACTGCTGGCAAATGCATTTACTAACTATTAAAATTGCAAGTTGATAAATCATTAAAGTAATGCTATCTGTCATTTAAAGTGCGACTCTTCAGAAATGTTTGTTCTGTACATATCAATAGTTGTGTGTATTGTAAACTGCTTTAATTGCGCGAGAAAAAGAAAAATTTTGTAGAAGTGAAAATGTTTTTGTTCTATGCCACAGAGTGTCTGTGTGTCTACATGGATGCCATAAAAACAATGAAAATGTCTCGCAGAGTAAATTAAATGGTTTTCAGTAACCTCAAGGCTAACAACAAGATGCAAGATTTTAAGAGTTTAATTCCTGGAAACAGAAACCTTAGAAACATTAACAATTTAAACTGACCCTAACCATAACCTGCTTTTTGTAACACCACATTTATGATTAGGGAGGTTTTTGATATGTGATAATGTGAATATTTAATAGCAGTGGATCTCTGCAGAATAAACTAATCTGGAATTACGTATTAACCTTTTCACCACCAGTTGACAAACAGACAACCCAACAGTTTCATGTACTCTGACAAATAGACAACCCAACAGTTTCATGTACTCTGACAGACACACAACCCAACAGTTCAGGAATTAATAATATTAATAATAGCAGTACTTGTTTTAGATTGGAAAATTCCACCAATAGGTAACTCTTATGATATTTTCAATGGAAGATGACTTAGTAATTTCCATTTTGAGACAGCTGAGATATTTCTTAAGAATGTTTTCTGTTGATAATTGTCTCAGCTGTTCAGCCATGTTTCTTGTTTTTTCAGTCCTGACACAAGTTCATGACCTCGGTTCTATAGTTGAGTCTACCATATGTACTGCATGGCTCTCAATATGGCCATCTTCTTGTGCATCCATGTTTAAATTCAATGTTTTGACATAATTTACATATGAATGGGATTTTATTTGTTGTTTTTGTCATTTTGAATTCATTACTTTGTCTTCCAAAAAGTCGAACATCCCGATTGGACCCAAGGAGAACACTGAACACATCTGATAATTGGTTATTTGGTTTGGCTGAAACTTTGGTATTCTTGGGCACTGAGTTTCAATGCTGTTTGATGAAATCTAATATCAACTGTTCTGAGGGAGCATAGTTTTTGAAATTTTAAGCCTTGTTTTGAATCAGAGCAAAAGGATGGGTCATTACTGTAAATGTGCTTTCCTTTCTATCTACGTACGTACAATTTGCCAGTTCTATACAGTGAAAGCACTGCATATTAGATAGATTTCACAAGTTTGATCTGTGGGTACAGGAGATAGTATAATTTTCATGTGTTTGATTAGTGGGCACAACTGTTGGGATAGGTTACAAGGTAAACTTGGCCCAGCCATGGTAATTCTATAAATTTTTTTTTCTTCTGAATCTTGGTTTGATCTAAAATTTGATGTCAATGCTAGAGACTCTACTAATTTGGTCTTAAACATAATTACCATATACAGTCTAGTTGTATATTGGTTTAATCTGCGGGCACAACAGGTGGTATTAATCTATGGGGGACTGATCTAATACAACTGTTTGAGCATCCCTTTGCCGATTTCATTCAAACTGGTTTGTATATATCTTGTATGCTCTGTTTGGTTTATCATGGTAGACTAAAGTAATCGAAAATGATGGTATCATGTAGATACAAAATGACTTGTTTATTATCGATGGAATGAAAGGATATGTATGCATCAACAAATTCCCTCTCCGTGAGGCATCCATCTTGTCACAGTTTATCGATTATACCAATTCTGTTTGTTGCCGCTTCACTGATCACTGCAGCAGTAAAAGCTTTGTCTGCTATGTTTCTAATAACACCTTGATAATGGTATCAATTTGAAAATGTGAATAGAAAATCTAAATTACTATAAATTTGCACCAAGTGATAATGAATACATATCTCTTTTGTAATCCTCGTCTATGCTGGTGTGACAGAATAAGATATGTAATAATTGTGAGATGAGATTTAAACGAAATTACAGTTGGGGGGGGGGGTGGATTTGTATTTTATGTCGTCATAATTTACTCATTCTCAACAGAATGCACGTCAAAAGCACCGCTGGGACATAATTGGTTCATGTTTTGTGATGGGATGGCATTAATTTTCAGTTAAATTTTCTCTAATTTCACTTGAATGGTTTAATTAGCAAAAATAAAATCCAGGAAACTGTAAATTCACTTTGTGCTGCATTTGTTGAAATGTAGTGAAAAATGTGTGAGACAGACGGGTTTGCAGGCAGCATATGTGAGAGACGGGCGGGTTTGCAGGCAGCATATGTGAGAGACAGGCATGTTTGCAGGTAGCATATGTGGGAAACTGGCGGGTTTGCAGGCGCAGCATATGTGGGAAACTGGCGGGTTTGCAGGCAGCATATGTGAGAGACTGGCGGGTTTGCAGGCGGCATATGTGGGAAACAGGCGGGTTTGCAGGCGGTATATGTGGGAGACGGGCGGGTTTGCAGCGGAATATGTGGGAAACGGGCAGGTTTGCAAGCGGCATATGTGGGAAACCGACGGGTTTGCAGACGGCGAGTATGTGGGAGACAGGCAGGTTTTGCAGACTGCATGTATGTGGGAGACGGGCGGGTTTGCAGGCGGCATATGTGGGAGACGGCGGGTTTGCAGGCAGCATATGTGGGAGATAGGCGGGTTTTCAATGGGTTGAAATGTGGTGAGAAATGGTGGGATACAGGATGGTTCGCAGGCGGCATATATGTGGGAGACAGGCAGGTTTTACGTTGCATTAGATGAAATAAAATGAAAAGTATGGGGACCAGCTAGCTTCCTCACAATACAAATTCATTTATGTCACTCTTAAAAAGCAAGCATATGAAGTTGAACCTCTGGGGAAAAAAAATTGAAGTTTGCAGGAATGAAGAAAGACTAGCATGTTTCTTAAAGTAATGCCATGACCCTGGCGACAATTTTAGTAATATCTATATGCCCTGACAACGTTAAAATTCAGCTTAAAAGTACTGATGGAACATCAGAGATGAAAAATGTTTCTGTAGAAGAAAACGATTCTAATTTTATACCTACAGTGAGTGCCGCTCTTGTCATGTATTCGTAGTGTCTCTACCACTTATAGGTAGGTATGTTGGTAGACAGGTACTTGTATTCAATCAGCTCTGTGTTGGCGCCACGATTGCTCATTAAATTTACATTAGTTATAATAGAAAGATGCTAACATAGCCCTGTCACGTAGCCCCAAACAACGAGTAATTATGGCTTCCATGTGAGATACAGTGTATGTACACTATTTGCGTACATGTTGCACAATTCATGAAAGTAGGGAGGAGAGACTAAGCTCGTCTTGGGAAGTCTGGAAATGAGGCCATGAAAAAGGTGAACCACCTGTTGTTTATTCAACAAAATTGAATCCAGTCAGACAATCAATTTATATCCGTGTACCCTACGCTAGAGTGTACTTAGTCCAATCAATATAGCTTGTTGTATATTACTGCCATATAGTAGACTAATAACTGTTGATGTCATCGACCAAACTGAAGGAGGTATTTATGTTGTATCCAATCAGTGTGGAACTTTCACTAATCATTGGTAACTTTTCCCTTTTGGCGATAAGTTTCTCTTGTACTGAAACACATCTCAGTATGGATTCCTCATTGAAGTGATAGATTCTGAAACATTTTACCATGATTCTGTTTATTATTGAATTTGGATGTGTAGTTGAGTCTTCGTGATATGCGTCTTGTGAATCAGTGTTGAAGTATTTGTATTGATAAGCAGTTGTGGTGATCCCAAAACCATATTTTAGTGCTTAAATGTCAAATATATGGTAGAAAAAAAGGTGTATTTTGATAATCCAACATGCAATAGATGCTATTTTTGGTTTTATTTGCACTTCTATTAGTGACATGCTTTTAATGGAGCAAATATAGTACTGGCATTTATGTTTGCGGCAATGAAACATGTTTGGGATAAAGAAGAATGAGTGGATGCGACACCTAAAACAAAGTTTTATTTCGTGAAAGTAGTTCTCATAAAATAAGTCGAACTGCTTTTCACCACGATTTGTTACTGTACGTGCTCATAAAATGTGTAAATGCTTAAAAGGCATCATCACCTTAGTCCTATTGTGCAACACATATTGTAAATTCAAACATTGCAACTATATCTAACCTTGCATGGTGAAAATACTCTGACACTCGCCTGTTAGTGTGTAATTTTATTGCTTTTTTGAAGACATTATACAAAAGTCACTGACTCTTCGTAAATCCCATTTTTTATCTGATGTATTTCTACTTTTATTGTATGGAATTACTAAATTTGTTTTAAAATGGGAATCTTGATCCATTGTTATTAATTATCTGCCGATTTGAATATATGAATATATTAATCAGTGCAGTACGGTCTGTGTCCATTGCAAGAAGGTGGTAATAATGAGCCTGGAGATTTTAAATATAGTATAATCATAATACATCTGTTAGACTTTGCACCTCACCCCCACTCCAGTCACATTGTGATGGTAAAATGAAACCTTCACAGGTTGTCAGATCTAAAAATAACCCAGACAATGGTTATCGTGTATTTCCACAAAAGCTGTCTTGTATTGAGTGTTTTTGTCATTATCTGAGCATCCATGACCTTTATAGTAGAGGACACATTTAGACCAACAAAACAAAATCGTCCTTGGCAACAGCTGATGATTTAACAGTAGCATAAATTATGTTCATCCTCTGCTGGCATGTGGTGTTTTTTTTTCAATCCATTATTGTACGTGTCGATAGTATATATTATGATACGTTTTCGTGTACTTGTACCAAATTCATAACATTTGACCGTCGTGCCGAAAGTATATTATGGATATATCATTTTTATATTAAGCGTTGTAAAGTTGACTAGATTTGGCTTGAAGCCCGGTTTATAACAAATTGTCCTTGAACCAAACCACTTCCAACTGTAATTTTACAGGAGTTTGATGCAAGTAAACAGGAAATGATATACACACTACACGTATGCAGTCAGTCTATGACTTGATTTTTTACAGACGTTATTCTAGTTCTTTACTGTCGGCTTTCTCAGTATGGTGAGTACAAGCCTATAAGAAACTAACATTTGCTTTTTTCTGCATATTTGGATATTTTATGAGCAGAAATGTTATTATCAAGACTCTTAGATCTAGAATTGTTTTTTTCAACAGTTCACACTATTTGTCCATACATGTCACAAGGGGACAATTACCCATCATGCCAGCAGGCCATTTATTACTTTGTTTCAATGTTGTTACAAGTTAAGATTGTTAATACCCCATGTATTTGTAGTTTCACTTGTGTTGATTGAAGAACAGTATCTTTGTGTCTCTTGGCAAAGTGTCCCCTAGCGGGCAACTTTTTTTTTTCCCTGTTAAAATTACTATCTTGAATTGAATTTGAGATTTCATCATTTCCTCCCATCTGCAAATATAAAGTAGAATTTGTTTAAAACCTTGTCAGGGCTTTGACCTCCTTGTTCTATTCTGATTATATGTTTTTACATTGTCAAACCAGACATCAGGTTGTGCCTTTCTATTTCACAACTTCAGTCTGGTAATTGAATCTACTAGGTAGGTACACAGGTGTCTCAATAAAATATATTGTCAAATATTGTCTCAAATTTGTGGTGGTGGTGGTGGGGGCGGGGGTGGGGGTGGGGGGGTCAATAATTTTTGCTGCCAACTCAGGTGGTGAAGTATTAAGTTTTTGTTTTTTGTGCAGTGAGACATATTAGGATGTATTTCTTCCTTTGCAATATTGTTACCGTGTTTGCTCTATTAAAAGTGTATCTCATTGAATTTAAATTTATTTTAAGCACATGCGCTTGTAATAGAGCAAATACGGTAGATGGAATCAGTGTATAGATCCTAGATTAACCATGGTTAAACTGATGAGTTCATCAGTTTTATGTCAAGTTTGATGGCTGCGATTTTGTGATTCTCCATGAAAGCTAAACATGACAGGTTAATTATCAATCAGTATCGACTTTTAGCGAGGTCTAGTTGTTCCAACCCCTTAATTAGGGCGCCCTCTTGTGTCATGGATACTGTGGACAAATTAGCAGTTTGAGCGCCTGTCTGTGTTAATTATTCAGGCTTTGTGCTGGTTCAATTTATTCTGAAAGTAGCTCTCGGAATAGATTGAGCATCTTTCAATCACAATCGCTGAAATATTGACGGGTAATAGAAATGAAAAAGGCTCAAACTCTGCTGTCTTAATTTTCACCCCTATGCTTGTATATCATCGAATTATTTCGAGCATTAATGCTATTAATATTTGTTGTTGTGCAAGGACGTCATGTTTGATAATGTCTCAATTTAATTTGTGCAGTAATTTGTATAGATGTGTAGAATAAGCAGTGTGTGTGTGTAGTCTAGCTTTGTAGATGGGAAGCTGCCCTGAGTGCTTGTGTATGTCGAAGGAAATTAATTTTACTGTTAGTCTATTCATTGGCCGCGCTGTCTGTCATTTCTCTGTCAATATCTGTCATAAGCCGAGGTTATTGGAAGACATAAAGCTTGACACATGCATGGCTTTTTTCCCCTGTATATATGCCTTCATTATTGAAAACTTGTAAGCCTGTGATGCCAACTTGCAGAAGACCTTGTGATTTATAGAGGTGATTGCTTCACTCCCAAATATTTACGACCTTTCCTGTAAAGTTAAGATTCCTTTGATTTAGAAAAACCAGGAGATTCTTAGATTGATAAAATGTGGATAAATTATTTTATTGCTCGTTTATTTATGTTCGTTTGATTTATGTGAACAGATTTATGTAGTTTCCAATCATTGTTTGACCCTGTTTGCGTCTAACCTTTCCGATTTTTGAGCAAAAATACTCTGCAATATATTTATAGCTTTCATGGAAGAGTTAGTTTAAAAATGAATTCATGGATTGCTATTTTCATGTTTATTTAGTTGCAGTTGTTTACTGTGAATTGTGTAAGCTAGTCTGTTGACTACATTGTGTCTCAGACCTCTCATTCAATTTATGCTGCTAGATAAAAAAAACAATTGACCGATTTACCTAGTCTACTTAAAATTTTCATTTTTACTTCTTTGTTCAATCTTTTGGTGCTGTCATTGCTCTCTGCATTATAAATAGAATGGTTTCATTTCACGGAATGTTAATATTTAACTATGAGTAAAATTTATCATGTTTTTGCTTAATATATTTGTCCTGTCGAGGGAAGGGCGACTTCTGTCCAGGTTTTAATTCTTCAGTAGAGTTACTGTTAGTGCTGTCATTTTTTATCTAAAAAAACAAAAGAAAAACACCAGCTAAAATTTGTCCAATTATTTGCGGATGTATGTAGTCGCAGATAAGATGCACGTGGCAATCCTTGAATGCAAGTCGACATTGAAAAACTGCAGTAGGAAGGCCCTTTGTGGCTGCTGTCATGGTTACATGAAGATGACAAATGAAATTAGGCATGGTGTTTAGTGCTGTGTACACAAGTACTTTGATGTGCTACTGCGTTCACGTTTGATTGACACCAACATCTCAACTATTACCACAATTGTGTTATTTTATCATGGCTAGTTGTATATCTACCTGTGTTTTATTTCATAATCTTGATTCATCTTGGTGTCTGCTTTGGTTCTCTGACTTTTTAATTAAACTTCATGTAAATAACATTAGCTTTCTCTGTCTGTTTTCACCTCTACTTTGTTTTATCGCTGTGTTAAGCTGAATGAAGGGGGAACAATCTTTTAAACATGTGAAAAGGATTTTTCAAACTTAAATAACTGCACCTAATTTAAAAAAAAAAAAAAAATTGCCAGAATGCTATTGAAGTCCTGCTGTGTTTTGCAAATTTGTCTTCAGGCTGGATTTAACCTTTTGATTGCCAAATTTGATTCTTGTCACCAATTTTTTCCTTATTTTTACCAAATACTGCAGAATACTTTATTTTTGCTGAAGGAATGATTCAGTGAAAATAAAATCCAGCAAATATAACTTTTCTCCCTTATATTGTATATTCAACTCATCAAAAATCAGTGAAATTAAATGCCATAGAAAACGTCTGAAGTATTTTATGAAAGACATGTAGCCAGTGGGAAATTATGTCCATTCATCCAAAATAAAAATATCTATAGTTAAATCTATAGAAGAAGGCAAAATATTGTACCAAAAGCTGGGCAGGGAAAATGTTACCACTTAAAGGATTAGGGAAGTAAGATTTACTATAAAGTCATTAATTATTCAAAGGTAAATACATTTTCACTAATAAATGAAATCTGCTAAATTAAATCCATCTGAACAATAGAACATTATGCTCTAGATATCAAAATAGTGAATTACTGCTTTCCACTGTGAACAGTTGTTTATGGCATCTCCTAGTTGTTTTATGGAAGTATATATTGGATTCTGTGCGTAGCTCCACTGCTTCTACTACCCTTCCTTTGCTTTTAACACTTCTATCCTCTGTAATACTGCATACCACTCAATTAGTTGGATTGTAGCATTTACAAATAGGGGAGGAAGGGAGAGGTTTAAAGTATTGTAATAATATGATGCAAGACCAGTATTGTTGGTGCTTGTGGTGATATATATAGCCTTGTTTGGGATATTGTAGTTTTTTGCCAAAGAAATGTTTTGCAATTAACAAAATGGCTAATGTCTGATACTTTAACCCTTATCTGGTCAAGTCAATGTAAATGTACATGGGGCTGGTAGGATAAGGTTCAGACATCATTTTACTCAAGTGTCTAGGCTTGCCAGTCGCCTAGTCTTGAATGTAAGTGAGAATCTTGTATGAATAGACACTCTTAAGTGTTCTTCCCAGAAAAATAGCATAGAGTACATGCATCAGCTAATTTACATAACAATATTATGTTAATCATCCCTATTGTAGAGCTAAATTGGTTCGGAACTACTACTCTATAATGGTCCATGCGTTGTGCTGTCCCTTGGATTGATAACTGGTCCTTGATGCCAGGCTAGTTTCACACATGCTTAGTATCAGCTGTGTTCTATATCATTCATATACATTGTATAAAGAACTCTTTTGGGGACATACAATTAGTTTGTTATAGTGAAATGTTCACTATAATGAAGCACATAATACATTGGGTTTGTTATAGTGAAATGTTCACTATAATGAAGCACATAATACATTGGGTTTGTTATAGTGAAGTGTTCACTATAATGAAGCACATAATACATTGGGTTTGTTATAGTGAAGTGTTCACTATAATGAAGCACATAATACATTGGGTTTGTTATAGTGAAGTGTTCACTATAATGAAACACATAATACATTTGGTTTGTTAGAGTGAAGTGTTCACTATAATGAAGCACATAATACATTGGGTTTGTTATAGTGAAGTGTTCACTATAATGAAACACATAATACATTGGGTTTGTTATAGTGAAGTGTTCACTATAATGAAACACATAAAACACCGGGTTTGTTATAGTGAAGTGTTCACTATAATGAAACACATAATACATTTGGTTTGTTATAGTGAAGTGTTCACTATAATGAAGCACATAATACATTGGGTTTGTTATAGTGAAGTGTTCACTATAATGAAACACAATAATACATTTGGTTTGTTATAGTGAAATGTTCACTATAATGAAGCACATAATACATTGGGTTTGTTATAGTGAAATGTTCACTATAATGAAGCACATAATACATTGGGTTTGTTATAGTGAAGTGTTCACTATAATGAAGCACATAATACATTGGGTTTGTTATAGTGAAGTGTTCACTATAATGAAACACATAATACATTTGGTTTGTTAGAGTGAAGTGTTCACTATAATGAAGCACATAATACATTGGGTTTGTTATAGTGAAGTGTT
The DNA here is from genome assembly GCF_978046115.1 of Saccoglossus kowalevskii. NCBI lineage: Eukaryota > Metazoa > Hemichordata > Enteropneusta > Harrimaniidae > Saccoglossus > Saccoglossus kowalevskii. The sequence goes on along the minus strand of NC_140650.1, from coordinate 7,270,997 downwards.
CACTATAATGAAACACATAATACATTGGGTTTGTTATAGTGAAGTGTTCACTATAATGAAACACATAAAACACCGGGTTTGTTATAGTGAAGTGTTCACTATAATGAAACACATAATACATTTGGTTTGTTATAGTGAAGTGTTCACTATAATGAAGCACATAATACATTGGGTTTGTTATAGTGAAGTGTTCACTATAATGAAACACAATAATACATTTGGTTTGTTATAGTGAAATGTTCACTATAATGAAGCACATAATACATTGGGTTTGTTATAGTGAAGTGTTCACTATAATGAAACATATAATACATTGGGTTATCATGAAGTGTTCACTATAATGAAGCACATAATACATTGGGTTTGTTATAGTGAAGTGTTCACTATAATGAAACACAATAATACATTTGGTTTGTTATAGTGAAGTGTTCACTATAATGAAGCACATAATACATTTGGTTTGTTATAGTACAGTGTTCACTATAAGGAAACACATAATACATTGGGTTATAGTGAAGTGTTCACTATAATGAAACACATACTGTAGAATACTTTATTTTCGCTTGGAATTTATTTTCGCTATTTTCGCTGAAGGAAAGACTCAGTGAAAATAAAATCCAGCGAATATACTTTTTTTCCTATATTTCACATTAAACTCATCAAAAATCAGTGAAAATAAATTCCATACAAAATGCCCAAAAAGCCTTTTCAACGAAAATTAAGTCCAGCGAAAATAAAGTATTCCACAGTAATACATTGGGTTTGTTATAGTGAAGTGTTCACTATAATGAAACACATAATACATTTGGTTTGTTATAGTGAAGTGTTCACTATAATGAAGCACATAATACATTGGGTTTGTTATAGTGAAGTGTTCACTATAATGAAACACATAATACATTGGGTTTGTTATAATGAAGTGTTCACTATAATGAAACACATAATACATTGGGTTTGTTATAGTGAAGTGTTCACTATAATGAAACACATAATACATTGGGTTTGTTATAGTGAAGTGTTCACTATAATGAAACACATAATACATTTGGTTTGTTATAGTGAAGTGTTCACTATAATGAAACACATAAAACACCGGGTTTGTTATAGTGAAGTGTTCACTATAATGAAACACATAAAACACCGGGTTTGTTATAGTGAAGTGTTCACTATAATGAAACACATAAAACACCGGGTTTGTTATAGTGAAGTGTTCACTATAATGAAACACATAAAACACTGGGTTTGTTGTAAGCGGGAGACATGCTATGTGTTCATTATATCAGGAAATTCATTATACAGGTGTTCATTATATTGAGATTACAGTGTACTACAAGGTTGTCTATTTTTTTTTCTTTTATTAGAACTCAATACAGCTATAAATTATTGTAACTTTTGATTTAATACATTATGTTCTGTAATTTGTGTGAAGCAGTGTTACCTTCCCGGTCGTTATTATTTAGTCAACACTCAGAACTGTATTAACGTTGTTAATGTGTACTACTAAAAAGTAGATAATTTTCACTTGAAATTCATGTTTGCTGTAGGGGATGAATCAGTAAAATAGTATTTTATATAAAAAAAAAATATGTGAAAATTTGTATTTTTACTGAAAATATTTTAGCTAAAATATATATTTGTCAATATTCATCTTTGACATGTCACAGTGCATTGATGTCTTAAACCCGATGATAATGACAAGACGTAATTTATTTCTCTACTCTGGCTGATCTTTGTATATTTTGCTATGACGTGAATGCTTACAATTGGGGACTGTATTTCACCTAATTACATATCAAAAAAAGTTATGGTGGCTGTAAAATGAAAAAAATTACGACAAAATATAATTTACTTGTCTCAAAGGTAGCAACACAGGAAAAACTAGTTAAAATTGATCTGTTTTTCAGACATTCTAGGCTTGCTACTATAAGCAATGGATTACATCATCTGAAGGCTTAGATATAGGTGAATACAGGTAGTGCATATGCCATTCCAATATGCCATTATCTAAGGGTTTAACTCTTGGTTTATTGGTAAAACATTTGTAATTATTTGGTATTGCTAGAAACCAAATGCAGATAAAAAGAACAAAAAAAAGTCATGCCTACAACATTACGAACACCCCTCACATTTCACAGGTCATTCATGTGACTGCGTTTTCAATTGTCAAGAGTAGACAAAACAACAAATAGGTAAAGTGGCTGGGAGGTAATTTCTTAGACTAACATTTTTACGTCATGTGCTATATTGTATATCTAAGCTTTCAGAAGATGTATAGGTTGTTAAAGTATGCTTAGGGACGACGTCAAAGATCAATGTTGGATAAAAAACTTATTTGCTTTAGTTTGGGAGTGGGGGTTTTTGACCTCAAAAAGTTTCCACCCTACAAAAACGATTTTATTTTTAATGAATTCAAAAAAATCGTGGAGTATTTGTAGTTCGTTTTTTGTTTCTATCCAATCATGGACAAAAAAAACAAAAAACATCCAAGACAAAAAAATGGTTTGCTCCGAAGGAAATATGTGTGTCAAACGCGACAACCAACTGCTATGCCATACTACTGTCCGATTATCAATTTGTGATTAATGGTGAATGTAGTCTGACGCCTTATATTTATGAATATTTATCAATTAAGTTTCGGGGGGGGGGGGGGCTAAAGGAATTAAGTTTTTTATCCTACATTGAACTTTGATGTTGTCCCTTAGTAACTTTTTGGATCATGTCCGAATCATAGATCCATTTTTAACCCATTTATTTCCTTTTGCCAACTTGACCTTTTCACTACCAGTTATTTCTTTTCATCACAAATTCACAAAGTAGCCTGTTTATAGTCTGCACTTTCCTTCAGAAGATTAGGACAAAAATAGCCAAATTTATTGAGTAAAAACTGAAAACTGACTCAAATTGTATATGTTGGCTGTGGTTTATTTCCAGAAATATAAAGGAATATAAGAAAATTTCGGTGAGAAAGTCTGTTTGTGAAAATGTTAATGATAGAGAATGAGTCAGACTCGCATAAATGCAGTTTCTTGACTGATTGGGGAAGGTATGAGTGTGGATGTATTCAAGTCTCTTGTTTAAATAAATTATTGATGTATCTTGTTTGGTGTAGAATTGAGTGTACTATGCAGGTGTGAAGGACATGGAATTTCAATTTTACTCACTTGATGGAATTGAGAAAGGTGTAATCGATGGTTTAATGTGTTGGATGTAACGGATATTGTAATTGGTAGAAATCTTGTGGGAAATAGCATTTACCACGCAATTGACCAATCGTATGAAGTGTTACATGTGCAATTTTAACATGCCTAAAGGCATTACATTTCCCTTGCAAGTTATGTCAGCTCGTACACAGTTGTATTTGTCACAATTAGATAAGGCAATTGAGAAATGAAGCAGTGGATTTTTATCAACATTTTATACAATATTCTTGAACATTCAGGAGCACCTCTGACCCTGACAACTGGAAAATGCTTGGCAGATGGAGATTGTTCATCAGGCGTGAAACGTACTTGATAGTGTCAAGTGCAGATCAGTCACAAACTTGGCAGTTCCCCAATTTTTTGATTATCGCTATATGCTTGAGATGTTTCTTCAGCTAATCTCCAGTCTTTTCAACATGTCAGGTGTTGTATCATGTCAAAGGATGCTAGAACCTCACTTCTCATCCTGTGCGTGCAGATTTTAAAGTCCATCCAAGAAGCTAAAAGCATTTATGGGTAGCTAAAAAGAATTAGGCGGAAAACACCCTTTCATCAGACTGTGTTGTTTTGTTGGATCTACCTTTTTTCAGTTGAATGTAAATGTATGTATTAGAAAACCTTTTCTAAGCTCAATTGAAAAACTGATAGATTTATCAATATTTGGCGATCATTTTAAGTCATCAAGTATCAAGTTTCCTTGGTAACCATATATACTTGGTGACTATTTCAATTGTTTTTTATGTCAGTGACTAACCTGATTGGCCGTCATACCTCCTCCCCATTGGCCGTCATTCCTCCTCCCCTTTGGCCACCATTCCTCCTCCCCTTTGGCCGCCATTCCTCCTCCCCATTTACCGCCATTCCTCCTCCCCATTGACCGTCATTAGAATCACTAATAACTTTACTTCAGCCAGGTAAAATCAGCAACATTTGGTTATAAATGGCATTACTAATTAATTTAATTAGTTTTCGAAATTCCCTTTTTTGATATGAAATGAATATTTTACTAGTAGTTAACTCTTTAGCTGTGCTCTCGCTGTCGCTCGCAAACGTCGTAAATTATGAAATTTGGACAAGATTTACGAACAAAATAAATATCTATTAGTAGGATTTACGAACACATTTTGTACAAAATACCCTCGCAAATCGCCCTCATTTAATTGTCAAGACTCGACTGTGATCATCACGCGTGTTACGGTTTGAGTGATTGCCATTTTAACAATATCCTGTTACTTCTAAGATTGCAACAATTGTTACATGGTGATCGCGATCAACACGGAACTGCCACTGAATGTACTTTTCCACTCTAAAGTTATTTTGGTGTCATCGCACATGCGTAGTTTAGTCGACATGTGTTTCAAGATACCCCGCAACTTTACTCTCAGTATGGGATGGTTTCATGTCGCCCTTATCAAACATGTGATTTGTTTATTTATTGAAAATGGAGACTACGTCAAAAAGGAGCAGACAATTGCTCGACGAGTATTTTTCACGACGAGATGGAGAAACCACTAAATCGTGTTCAGAACCAGAAACCCATGGGTGTCTTAACCCTGACAGCACCAAGAAACGGAAAGTTGATCGTACTGCAGCACGATTTCAGAAATAATGGATGGTTGCTGCGGTTCCGTAGCTCTTTGGTGCGACATACAATCTAATTTTGCCCTACCAATTTCATTCGGACGTCTTGTTTTTGACTCCCATGTGCGAAGCACAAAATGGGAGTCTTTGCAGTTAGTGTGTCTGTATGTGTGTGTGTATGTGTGTATGTGTGTGTGTGTGTGTGTATGTGTGTCCGACTGTTCCACTGCTATCTCAAGAACCATACATCGGTTTTTGGTGAAACTTGGTGCATAGATGCTCTGGGCCAATGCGCAGATTTGATTAGGTTTTGGTAAAAATCCATGCTCGTTAATTACCTAATTTGCATGATAATTAGCTAATTTTTAGCTGTTCTATGACTGTTCCACTGATATCTAAAGAACCACTCATTGGATTTTGATGAAACTTGGTACATAGATGCTCTGAACATATGCGCAGATTTGATTAATTTTTGGTAAAAATTCGTGCATAGTAATTACCTAATTTGCATGATAATTAGCTATTTTTTAGTGGTTCCATGACTGTTCCACTGATATCTAAACAACCACTCATTGGATTTTGATGAAACTTGGTACATAGATGCTCTGAACTAATGCTAGGTTTTGATTAGTTTTTGGTAATAATCCGTGGACACTAATTACCTAATTTGCATAATGATTAGTCAATTTTCGGTTTTTCCACTGATATCTCAAGTACTAATCATCACATTTCAATGAAACTTGGTACATAGATGTCATACGACACTGCACAAACCTGATAGTTTTTATGGTAATATCAGTACATATTAATTACCTAATTTGCATAATTAATTAATTTTCAGCATTTGATATAAGTAGTTAGCATTACATTTCAATGAAACTTGGTACTTACATACTCAAGGACTATGCAGAGATTGATTGTTTTCGATAAATATTTGTGCATATTAATCACCTAATTTGCATAATTAGTTAATTTTCAGCTTTTCCACGGGTATCTCAAGTACTAATCATCGCATTTCAATGAAACTTGGTACATAGATCCTTTAGGACTATGCAGAGACCTGATTAGTTTTAGGGTAAATAATTGTGCATATTAATCACCTAATTTGCATAATTAACCAACTTTCACACTGATATCTCAGGTACTATACATCACATATCAATGAATGTACATGGATGCTGTAGGACAATAGACAGACCTGAATAATTGCGGGTTAAAATCTGTACATATTAATTACCTAATTTGCATAATTAACCAATTTTAAGCTTTCACACTGATATCTAAAGTACCGTAAAAACTCCAAAATTTCGACCGGTTTTAAATACTAGTAATTGGTGTTAGATATGTGACGTGTTTTTAGAGTCAAAATTAAGGTGCATTTTCGGACGGTCGAATTTTTCAGAATAGAAATCAGCAAATGAAAAAATGGGGATGATAGACAGTGTGCTTCATTAGTTTTTAAAAAATGCAATGTCCGTCAATTGACGTAAACTTCCTCATGTTTCACGGTAAAAGCAAAGGTCGTGGCCGAGTTGTAACTCAAAATCTAAACAAAGTCATCAATCAGTGAGTATTATGACAAGCAAAACAAAACATCAAGACGCGGAGAAGAGGTCAGCACAAAACTAATAGGTCAAAAGACAAAGCTGTCTCGCACTACCTAGAAAAACTTGCGAATGTTCGAAGTACAGGTACCCATTGGACAAAAGATGCATGGAAGTTTAGCAAACTATCTCCCCGACCCGGTGCAATGTATCCGGTTAGAATCAAAGCTCACGTGTCCCTTATTTGAGGGACCAAATTCTGCCGTAAATTCGCCCTTGGATTAAAAAATAAAATGGGATTTAAGAAAATAAAATGGGACTTTTAAGGTGTATTTTGGCGTCATTTTTCGGACATTTCAATCAATCCTGCCGGCTAAAATAGTCTAAGTTTTACCGTAGTCATTGACGTTTGTCTATTCAAGAGTACACGTGTATGATTTTTATCGTGACTAGCGTGAGCGGGTAAGCTTCCTTTCGAGAATGAGCTGTTATCACTGTGAACAATGTTAAAATTATTCTTCAGATGACCAGTTTATTTTTTAAAAACAACTAATTTTTTTATTTAAAAAAAATCATGCCGTTTTCGCATCAAAATCCAAGCCAAAACATCGTACTACAACACCAATCTCTTCCGCATTGCGTTCAATAACATTAACATATTTAAATAAGCTATGGTAATTTGAACACGTTGGCATCATCCAGCTTTTTGATTGGTTAATTAGCGATTTGACCTATTTGACCTAAGGGAACTGATCATTACCACCCAGCCGGTTTCCTGTGAGTTTGACTCGGTTTACCGTACCGGTCGTTGCTTTACCGTACCGGTCGTTGCTTTACCGTACCGGTCGTTGCTTTACCGTACCGACCGTTGCTTTACCGTACCGACCGTTGCGTTACCGTACCGGCCGGACAATTACCGTACTGATAGGACCAATACCGACTATTTATCACCTTCGATTAATGAATGCATGGTAAACAAAGCCCCGGTAACTGATCGGCGCCCTGCCGGTAACCGTGAGTCATGCATGAATTAATTGGGCATTTTGCAAACAATAAGAATTTTTTTTTCACCCACCCATTGAAAGTGAATAATTTGAAAAGGACATAACTTGTACAACAGAGTGTTACGTCCCAGTCGACTAGAGGACTCGATGGGTTAATTATTTGTTTATATTTGTCAGTAGCTCACACAGTGGAAAGAAAGTCGGACAACCGTCGAAATACAAATAAATAAATTAAATAAAAGTCTTTCTGAAATTTCATGTTTTTTTTCAATATATGTGTGTTATTCACATATTCATGATCGCCTGTAACGCTATAAAACGACAGTCCTACATCGTAGCTTACCCACGACGTTGAATAAAACGTCTCAACCTGTCGCATGAATTCGATGATACTTGCATAATGTGTCAGCGTGACTCGCTTGGCCGAGCTCACATGTATTTAAATTCGGGCTTGGGCGTTCGAAAATCTGTTTTGATACTTTGTTGACAATAACACGTGCAACGCGTGCACGTAGTCCAGATAAAATTCAAGTGCGTAAAACGGAATTTGACCTTGCTCTAGGTCAACATTTTTCTATTGCTTTTCGACCTCATTTTGTGAGTTTGCTTATGGAATTGTCCAAACATATTTACCCGATATTTACACACCTCCTCCAACAATCCCCAATGTAACTTTATTATAACAAAACAGAGTGTGCAAGTGTGCCGGTATATCTCTTTTTGGAACATGTGATTGGCCCTGAAAAGGGCTGTTTGGTTTGGGGCAGAATACGATTTAGACTGGAAAGGTCGGGACTTTTTTTTGTTTTACAAAAAAAATATAATTACAGCCAATACAAAGTCAGCTTGGACATTCAGTTGCGAGACATAACAAAATAAACGGTGCCAGCGATAGATTTAATTTGCGAATTGAAAGAACAAACTAAACGCAATCAAAGGCGCCGACCACTCGCGTTGGAAATAAACTAATAAAACGCGTTGCGACGAGAAATCTCGTCTGCATCTATCATTCACGCAAACGCACACACACATGCTATTTTCGTATGTTGAATACGTTGGCAACGTCGTCAAATATTTAGCCCAATCACTGAATAAAAAAACATCCAAGCACACGTGCACTGGCGCCAGATAAAGTGAAAAAATGAAAACAAAATTACGTCTGCACTGTGCATTTTTAACAATAACCAAAACCATTAGGTTACATGCCAAAACTACCGACTCAGGATTCATCATACACAAATATAGCCACTTTCATGGAACTGTTATTTTTGTAACCCACTTTGTCGGCTCAGTTGATTTGGGAGCACTGATCCCAATTTAAAAAAAATAAAAATATCGTATAAAATAAAGACGCAGTTCCGTCTGTAGTCGTATCCAACAGTTCACATGGACGTACTGGGAGCTCCATGGTCTCAAAAAAATCATGTGTAGCATTATCACGCGCAACTTGAATGTAAATATTATGCAATAATAATGGTAAAGTTTAATCTCTGACAAATAAAAAGACGCAACAAATTGACCTGGTGGTGTATTTGACCTCGAAAGCTACTGCATAGCAAACATGAACAAAATGATTTATAAACAGACTATAACTACAAACTAAACAAATTCTACTCAAATTAATTCTACAGTTTTGCTTTCTCAGGCGATCCTGTGCATAAAACTGAAATTTAAACAGGTCGGCATTTTACCGGTAAACCGGAAAATCAATGCATAAATTAACTTGTCAGAAGTGTGAATTGCCTCCTGCCAGTACGGTAACGGCCTTGCCGGTACGGCTAATGACCTTCGGGTACGGTAAAGCAGCGGCCGGTACGGTAAAGCAGCGGCCGGTACGGTAAAGCAACGGCCGGTACGGTAAAGCAACGGCCGGTACGGTAAAGAAACGCATGCCGCAGGAGACTCACAGGAAACCGGCTTGGTGGTAATGATCAGTTCCCTAAGAGAACATGGCGGATATCCTACAGCATCAAACGTTTATACGAGACCGGAATCATTCGCTTACGATGAAACTAAGTTGACTTTTATTTGTATTTCATAACCATTCAACAAATTTATTTTGTGTACATTATTATAATCACTACTGAGTACAGTAATAATCAACAATTCAGAAACGCAGCTTGCCGAGATTTTTGTGTTCGTTTTTATTTCAAACTTCGTTTATTTAGAATATATTTTCGTTACCAATAAAATAAAAATCTCTCAGTCAATCAGAAACCCGGATTCATGCCTTCGAGGAAGGTCCCGTTTGAACGCTCACATCGTGTTTTTTTTTCGTTTGTGGGAAAACTAAAACTGGTCGCAATTTTCGAATAAGAATGAGTCGGCAATTTTTAGTGGAATCGAAAATTTGGAGGTAAATAAAACACCAAAACCCGGCAAATAAATAGGCGTTCGAATTTTTAGAGGGGTCGAAATTTTGGAGTTTTCACGGTTCTAATTATTCCATTTCAATGAAACTTAGTATAAAGATGCTCTAGGACAATGTACAAACCTAATTAGTTTGGGGTAAAAATCTGTTCATATTAATTCCCTAATAAGCATAATAATCACATTTCAATTAAACTTGGAGACATAGATTTTCTGTTACATTGCGCAGACCTCATTAGTTTTACACTCAAATCTGGTCATATTAATTTTCTGATTTGCATAATTAGTTTTCAGCTAAGTAATTTCGAATTATATTTAATGTGTCTCCAATACTCTCAGCACATGGGAGTTCTTTCTAAGCTTTCTTTGATTATTTTTGTTGTTGTATGTCGAACATGGGCCGGCCAGTGTCTGTCACGTAAATAATGCGGTCGGCAACATAGGGCTATGATTCCACAGCTAATGGAAGGTGAGACAATGTTAGCGAATCGATCGAAAAATACTATAATTTGTGTAACATTCTTACCGGGCATTCTTAGCATTGAGATCGAGTTACAAGACCGAAAGTTACTTTAGTTACTTTTTCACTTTAATTCAGAAATTTCGATGAAAATAATAGTCATTTTGTGTCGTCATAAACGGCAACATGCGGGTTTGCATGATGAGCACGGGAGATTACTTCATAATAATATTGATTGGCATAGAGTTTTTTTCTGAGAAATTTCCCATGAAAATTTATTCACAGGATGACTTGTGTTCTAGGCAGTGAACTTAGTGAACTTAGTGAACTTTTGAATGATGACTATTTTCCCCACTGTTAACAATGTGAGCTTATCATGAATATGTTTAATTAATACTGAGTTATTCGAATAAAGGTTCTGGTGTCTACATTGCATATTTTGTTGTGATGTTTTGTTGTACCATCATAAATGGTACATTTTGTGGAGCAGACTGCCTAATTTGATGCCATGAAATCACACACAAAATTAGAGCTCAGGTTGCTACCAGCAAGCACCATTTTCAGCATGCTGTTCTTGTTTTCGGCGGACGACAGAGGGGACAGCTCCTTCTCTCTTCCCTTTTGTGCTCGGTCGCGGGAAAATGCTCCGCAGTTTCCAGACAAAGTTTACTAATACTTTTTTTTCTTGATTAGTAAATTTACTATTACCTAGCAAATTCCAGAGAGAGCCCAGTTTAGGGGAATGGAAATCAGTGGATTTGGGGGTGTCACAAGCGAGAGAGAAAATTGTTGTTATGCTATGAAAAAGTACTTTTTGTGCTTTAGTACAATACCATTTTTGTTTTATTACCTAACGCTTTTAGGTTCATGTGCTGCAAGTTACAGAGCACATACCTAATCGACCGCCTGTCAGCAAATAATTAAGTCAAGGCATTTCCCGTGTCAAAATCATGAAACTACCTGTTTTTACGCAAACTGGGAAGTTCGAATTACTAAACAAAGTACAGGACGATGAAGCTGAAAAATCCAAGAACTAACACATACCAAAAATGATATCTCAAAAGTGAATATTCGTGGTGTATTTTAAGTCCAACTGGACTGGAAGTGGGAATTTGTTACTACTCTAAATATCCAATTGTATTTTAGTATAAGATAGTAATTATTACTCCTTGCTCATCCTGTTTCCATGGTGATGACTTCCATAGATCCTGTCCTTGAACATGATATCATCCTTTCTGATGTGTTTGTTGAATGTATCTGAATGAAATTTGGCAGGTGTCCCGGAGCATGAAATTTTAATTTAATTCATTAAAAATATTATCTGCTGATTACTAGCTGAGTGTCCTTTGCTGGTGGTTGGTTTGAGTATGGAAGGTAGTTTTATTAATTATTTATCTTTTGAGGTGGGATGTTTCAGTAATGAATGAAGACGTGTGAAATTGCATATTCAGCTCAGTGTTTTCAGTGAGCAAGTGGCTTTCATTTTGCGTCTGCAATAACAAATGAAGTTGGTTTCCGCATGCCATTGTACAATTTTTTTATAAATTAGAAAATAATATGCTGTCATTTCTGTAATTTATTAAAACTATTTAGTATGTGTCAAGAGGAAACGTTGCAAATTTCCGGTAGTCCTTGCATGTATTAGCATGTTAGTACATGCATTTTTGTCTCGCTGTTCTGTACATGCATGTAAAGTAATTTGACCAATTAATTCCAAAAAAAAAAAATAGCCAAATTTCAATCATTGCTGCATGTAAGTAGGGAAGGACAAATTACTCGTATCCATATCTGTTCAGTTATTTCACATTATGGAGAATAAATTCATATATATATATATTATAATGGATTTGCATCTGCCTTGTATATCCAATCAAAACATCCATAATTTATATATACTTCATTAATATTCATGAGCAACAACTCGTCAATATTTAGTTGTTAAATTTGTGTTTGACTATCATCGCATCAACATTATCCAATCGCCTGTAACGTACTGTAAAGTCATTTATTTTCACTGACATTTAATATCACAATTTGATGCTTTAAGCAAATTCACTGGGTTTTTAAGTTCACAAACTTGGCAAAGAAACAATAAGTTATATTGTTATTTTACACATTCTCATTTATTTTAGAGAGTTTTACTTATCGGCAAAATTAGCGAAAGTCAAAACTATCGTATAATTTTAAAAATTTTCTGGGGGATTGTAGAAAAAGCTTCACGAGGAAGGTACATTGCCCAGGCCTTGTCGATGCTGGGATACTGTATTAATTTGACACAGAAATGGCAGCACAGCCCTGTTTGACGCTTGCAGTAAAAAATTGCCTGGCACAAACAAGTATTTAAAAAGAAATCACGACTTGTTCACCAGGTGAAAGAAGGCAAACTACTGATTCTTAAAGCTGGGAATCGTCTCTCATATTGGTGTTTAGTGTTACGTATTCTTGTATTTTTAATGTTGAGGTAACGGCTACATGAATGTGACTGCTGAAACCTCTCAATATAAGTTATTTGAGAACCATGTACCTATAAATGAATACAAACAATTTTTGACTATCAAAAAAATAAATAATGAAATTTACAGAAATTATCTGAAAAATTACAGTTCAGTAGAAGCAGCATATGTACAAGGGAAAATTTGGTATGTTGAAAAAAACAAGCTGCTCTCTGATTGGCTACCCAACCGTAACACCCAATAGTCGGACCAATCAAAATATTGATTTCTATTTTATCATTTATAAAATGTGCAACTTGAGATTTTTCCTGTATATTATATGGTAATATGGAATAACTTATTTATACTTGATAAAACGAATAAATCTGATACATTATTTTATCTTTCCACACAAATTTTTCCTGTAGCAACTGGACATTCAGTCCCAAATCAAAAATCGCTTTGCATTGTAGTAATAAAAAAAAAAAATCTGTAAAAATTCATACCAAATACAAACACAATTTGTTTGCTTCAGTAACAATAAATTGTGGCTAACAATCAATATGGATTTCCAAGCATGTTTTAGATTGTTTGCCTATTTTATACAAATGCAGTTACTCAGCTGTGCATGGTGCTTGCACAAACATTCCAAATACTAGAGTAGAAATATAAATAAACCTTTAAAAATACATTTATCGATAAATTTTAAGTCAAACATAAATTTGCCAGTATTGCTAATTTTCATGAGTGCATGTGTAAGGATAAACCTACCATTAAAAGGTCAAAGTTCAGTATGGTAATTTAATAAGTAATTTCTGTCCCTGGTTGTACCATACATTTATACATTCCTGTACATTATAGTTATAATTACTAGCATTAATTACGTGATATTTAATTCATTTTATGTCGGTATTCAACAATAAAAGTTATCTTGAATATCTTCCACTGTTGATGAAATATAGTTAAAAGACCTTATTTCGGCAGGAGAGGGATATATTAATTCAAAAATTTCATTTTGCACTCATCTTTTAAAATTTCGGACAAGATGACAGGTTTTACGATTTATTACTATGTTCGGATGAGAGCATTGTGTTGGAATGACGGTGTAATATTCCGAGACTGCTGACAGTCATCTCATCAAAGGTTAACTCTCGTACATCAGAAAAACCCACCAGGAAATTAGACCCGATATAAATGAAATGCAGGAGCAGGTGATAAAGATGGAGATGTTACTTTAATAACTACTCACTAGAGAATTGCCAAGAAATTCTTGCGGTAATAATTCCGTCAGTCGTTCAGCCTCGTGTATACGACTGTCAACGTGAAGGGATTATACCACACATTATCACGGATCTGGTCTTTTCTCGCTTAAAGATCTTCTTGAAAAAAATTGTAAATAGAAACACTCTGTTTCTAAATGATTCAGGTTTCACTTGATTCTATTAATGGTTTTACCTACAATTTTAGTTGCAAGTATTTTGTTATTGTTTGGCTCAAATCTCCAGCCTAGTTTTAGTATTTTAAATTTATATTGTTGTGGTTTTTTGCTGGGATTTGAACATGATGCCCACACAGGAAATTATCAAAAGCAGGATTAGGTTCTTTTTTAAGATTATCTTTTTCAGTTTTGAAAAGACTTCACATTTAAAGATATATATGCGTAAGGTATTAACTTTCTGAAAGAAATTCAGCTACAAATATTGGAATGCAGTTATTAGAAATAGTTCAGCCTTGTGTCAGAACATCCAACAATGTCAAGTTTGACACAGAAATTACAGATTAAATTAGCAGTGCCTGCCTCACACATAGCATACCGTTGAGTCTTATTATTTCATTGCAATTTATACATTACAAACGTACTCTACGTATCAAGTGTCATAAACGGTAATGATTATACTAGAAAAATCTCCAGATCTAATGGCATATAATTCAGTACATGTGCATACTGGATGAATGCCGTATGATTTACTCTGCCATTTGCTTATCATGCGGATACAAACCCAAAATAATATTTACTGTATATGAATCATTGAAATATTACCAGTTTTGACCATAAAAACACCCATGTAAATTGTGTAAACGCATGCACCACTAATAGAGCAAACTATTATAAACAAAGAATACAGCATACAACCATAGACCCTCAACAAAGGGATAGGAAACAAGGGTATTTTCTTTGTACGATGTTGCTTTGCATAATTAAAAACACATTAGTGCGAGTTTACATAACGGTGTACAACGCAAATAAACTAACTAATAAACTCATCGTCTGGTCACAAAAACTCTCGTAAAATCCTGAACGCGATTTTGTTGAGGGTCTATGATACAACTCAGATGACTGACTGATTTCTAAACTTATTTATATGGAGGTGAAACTAGAGAAAAGCCTTTAATTCATCAGCATTATCTATCCATGTTTCACGATTAAATCTTCACCCTTATTTGAAGACACACAAATTCCTTTTGAGTAATTGGGAAGCAAAAATGTACCATTTCTCATATGTGTAGATGCTCTAATAGTAGCCCCTCCCACACATTATATCATGTTAGCTTGTATTCTATTTTACAGCACTTTATTCTTGCTCTTATTTTAACACACAAAAAAAATGGTAGGATTTTCTACAAGCATGATTGCTTATCCTACCATCTCAAGCTTAGTTTTAAGATTTATATATCCTCCCCAATGATTAAAAGAGATTGTGTTAAAAGTATCGAATATGTTTGAATCATGTTGCGGGGAATGTTATGAGAAACTTGCTATATTTTGGATTACTCCCATGAGGATTGTTTCTCTCTGAATCAGTGAAATCAGAAGATGTTGGATCTATCATTGGACCAACAATCTGATTGATCGATGGGAGATATCATTTATGTATTTTTCAAAGCTTTAATAATTCCATAATAGTATTTTTACATCTTTCCTTTGACTGATTACATTTTTGTGCTTTTTTTATGGGCAGTGCATAGTTACTTGCGTGGTTTCTTCAAAATCTTAAATCTTGTAAACGTTGTAAGAAGCTTATGCAGTATTGCAATGCTGGACAACTCAACCCCTTCCCTTTAAACCATGTTATACTGTCTCAGTGATCCACGATGCACATTCAGTTTTCCCAGAAAAGTCCCCAAGCACTGTGCCTAATTTGAATATAAAAATTATCTATTTTGTATTATTTTGTTTTTCAAAAAAATCTTGGCCTTGATGCTAGAAAAGCCCTGCCTTTAATTTAATGGTCACCATACCAACCATACTGCAGCCTTTAAAGCGTGCACCACCAAACTATACTGCAGCCTTGTAAAGCGTGCACCACCAAACTATACTGCAGCCTTGTAAAGCGTGCACCACCAAACCATACTGCAGCCTTGTAAAGTGTGCACCACCAAACCATACTGCAGCCTTGTAAAGCGTGCACCACCAAACCATACTGCAGCCTTGTAAAGCGTGCACCACCAAACCATACTGCAGCCTTGTAAAGCGTGCACCACCAAACCATACTGCAGCCTTGTAAAGCGTGCACCACCAAACCATACTGCAGCCTTGTAAAGCGTGCACCACCAAACCATACTGCAGCCTTGTAAAGCGTGCACCACCAAACCATACTGCAGCCTTGTAAAGCGTGCACCACCAAACCATACTGCAGCCTTGTAAAGCGTGCACCATCAAACCATACTGCAGCCTTGTAAAGCGTGCACCACCAAACCGTACTGCAGCCTTGTAAAGTGTGCACCACCAAACAATACTGCAGCCTTGTAAAGCGTGCACCACCAAACCATACTGCAGCCTTGTAAAGCGTGCACCACCAAACCATACTGCAGCCTTGTAAAGCGTGCACCACCAAACCATACTGCAGCTTTGTAAAGCGTGCACCATCAAACCATACTGCAGCCTTGTAAAGTGTGCACCACCAAACCATACTGCAGCCTTGTAAAGCGTGCACCACCAACCCGGCATGATTTTGTAAATTAGCTCTGTGATGCCTTGGTTATTTTATAGCCAAGGGAATTGTACTAAAACAAGACTAGTCACCCGAAACTATCGTAGATTTATGCATTTTAATCCAAAATTATACAAACAAGTCAAGTCGTATCACTTCCATTTTAATTTCAGCAAACAAGACCCATTTAAGACGCGGCAGTCTCGTGGGTGTGCTTTTCTACCTCGCTTTCGTTCACCAGTTTGAGGTATTCAGGAATTTACAACAAGTTTGTTTTCTAATTTACATGATGTGAAATTATCGTGAATTATCTGTATAAGAAATTGATGCATGGTATTCCATACAAGAGTGATTAATTGGTTTCCGCATGATTACCCGTTTTGCAGAATATTTATATAATTTCAATATAATTTGTGGCTAGAATACGCAAGTAGTAATAATCCTACTACAAAAAATAACGCTAAAGCACCATTCAGTCATGCAATATTTTATACATTTTCTAAAAATCCAAATTATTGCAAGGAATTTTTCGGCTTTTTTCATAGCTGCTTTTATTGGATTATCATATTTTTCAGTTGAAAAGAAAGAATAGAGGTGTTGATGTTAGTGTCCCAAAGAAATGCAACACAGTTTAGTGACCATTTATATTCACATAGAAAATAAAATTGTCATTATGCTGGTTTCGTGGTGAGATGTTTTAAATCAAGCAATTTAACGAATAACCTATGTTAGCTAATTATAAAATCCACCTACCATTCTGTGGTGAAGATGTGTTGCCATGGTAAATTTCATACTGTAAACTGCTTTAATTTTACGATGCTGCCTGCATGGTGAGTAGATCTAAGATGGCTGCCTGCAGGGTGCATGGATCTAAGATGGCTGCCTGCAGGGTGCATGGATCTAAGATGGCTGCCTGCAGGGTGCATGGATCTAAGATGGCTGCCTGCAGGGTGCATGGATCTAAGATGGCTGCCTGCAGGGTGCATGAATCTAAGATGGCTGCCTGCAGGGTGCATGAATCTAAGATGGCTGCCTGCAGGGTGCATGAATCTAAGATGGCTGCCTGCAGGGTGCATGGATCTAAGATGGCTGCCTGCAAGGTGCATGAATCTAAGATGGCTGCCTGCAAGTCAGAAATTGTTGTATCGTCAAATTAAATCAATCTAGCAAAACAGGGAAATTGATAATTGCAGGAAATGTTGCATTCAACCACTTTTGCTTTTGCGGTTAAATTGCTGTTGTCTTGGTTTGCTCTTCTATATTAAACTATAATGTTTAGTAATGTGTTTCTATTATTACCTTTGACTCTGTATTGCATCAAAAAGACTCTTTTCTCACATTTGTGCAAGAATGAACATTCTTTCACAATTAAATTCCTGACAGGTTATATTTTTTCAGTGCCCTAAAACACCATTTTTATTGCCTGTTAATTCTACATTGTTCTGTACATAAAAGTTGTTTTGAGCTCATTTGAAATAATACTAGTCTATAGTTTGTCCCTATGGTGTCATTGCCCAAGGTATGCAGCCTTTCCTACCTTGTCTTCAATTTTGAGAGGTTTAGGCTTTCTGGGGGACTTGGTGCCATGTTATTATTTATATCATTGTATTAAAACAGTTTTTTCTTTATTTCCATTTTTCTGTTCTTCGGTAAACGGTAGTTAGTGTTGCTTTTTTTGTCATCAATTTGAATATGCCGGAATTGAAATATTTACAATAATTATTCAGGATGGATATTGGTTGCAAACCGAACCCTTGAGCCAACCCGAAGGCATTTACCTTATACATATTCTCTCAACTACCCATGATAAATGATTGCTAATTTTTTTTTCTGGATCCTCAATTAACCCATAATTAACTTCCATTTGAGAGTCGACTTTATTTACACCTGCTTCCCATTATTAGCAAATCTCCATAATTATGCGTAGAGGTGAAAGGTCATTGATTGTTGACGCATATATTAACAGATCCATCATGTTGGATCTGTAGCTTTCAAGCCACTATGATATATCGAGTACCCTACACGTGTGACCTGAGAATATCAGATTTATTTCGTAATTTGAATAATTTGTTTTGTGCCATTGGCAAGGAAAAGTGAAAATTAGTAAACGAGTTTAATAAATCAGTTGCTTATAAACTCATAAATTGATATTTTATCCCCTGTATTACTGAGACTTAGTAACTGAATCATTTGGTGTTGCCAAATTTTGATTGTGTTTCTCATTTACACGCTAAAGATAAAAATAAATTACGAATGATTCTTGACACAATTACCATTTTCTGAATTCAGCGAGAATATGTTGGTGTCAAAGGTCAATCACAACTGAAATGAGTGATGTTAAAGGAATTGATATCGGGGAGTGGGGGTGTAACATTTTGGAAATGCATGGACGTGTCGTGATGTATCGATGAAATTTATCATACTGGGTGATGTTATCTTGTATTCTATGATGCAAGTTTCTGCCATTTTGGTTGCCAAATGGATAGTATTATCATTTTCTTCAAATTTCACATAAGATGATTTTTCCTGTTTGCACCATTTCAAAGATTAAGAAAGAAGGAAAATTATATTTTTGATATTGATTTATTATGCATTTTATGGAACCTGTTCAGTTGTTGATCTGTGTGCTCTTATTCTAGGGTCTCATTTACAATAATGATTTCTCATGTTGCTGTGTCTAATGCATTCATCTATCTAGATTTTGCTATTCTGTCTAGGAAGTAGTGTCATGGGGCAAATACAGCAACGATAGATGATCATCTTGTTGCATGTCATAATAACTGTATTAGCTGACTTGGCCAAACTACTATTTGATGTTGATAAAATAGGTAATTACTTGCATGGCACATTCCTTTGCTTTTGGTCTATCCAGGTGTTCTATATCCCATACTGTTATCTTGGAATTGTTTGAATTAATTCAGACATACCTGCGTATCATTGTTTGGTGTTGCCTCTTTCCATGTGGTGGTGTTACAAAATAAAAAAAGACATGAAAAAAAGACACAAAAGTTGACATTGACGTCACCTTGAAGGTTATAAAAAGCACTGCATCAGATCAGTTTCTCGCACCTTAATAGGGGAAGGTTTCAAGAATATCAATATGTCTTCATTATTTGTTCTATAATTATTTGATGGATATCTGCTCAAGATCCATTATTTTATTTCAACACACAAGAATATTTATTTTGTCTTTTTGGCAGATATTGAAATTAGCGTCAGTGTGTATTGTGTAACCATATTGTCTGTTTACTTTTGTGGCCCACTTCTGAGGCTCACTTCTCGGTAGTCCAGTCACCTTGAGAGTACTAAATATTATCACTGTGAATACACTTTCACTTGTTCATTGTCCCCCTGACCTTCATCTGGTGAACTTCTAGAGCACCTGAGATAATACACCTGAGATAATACAGGTTTAAAATACTTTTCTGCACATATTTATTTGCGCTTGTCTTTCACTCAAATTCTGAAAATAAATTAGCTCAAGCCATGGACTATTTAAATTTTGTTTTTAAAATATGGCTGTCTAAATTGTGGCAATTTTTTTTAAATCCTGTTTTATACATTTATGACAATCATAAAAGTAGCTGTAAATATAAGCCAGAATTATTATGACTAATCGGGGTTTCATTTGTGATATCTATTATTCTTGTTTATTTATTTGTATACTTAATATTTCCATTTTTATTAATTTCTTCAAACACTGTAAAAATTAGTATTTTTTTAAATATAAATAGGAATTGCTCTTAAATTAACGATAAATATTGGTCTTCTAAAAATAGAGATGTTATTGTTTAGCAGTGTGTGACAGCGAATATCATCCCCATGTTGTCTTTCCTAGCTTCAGTGAAAATGAAATTAAAATCTCACACGTCTGAATTGTTGTATGTTTTTCTTCAGCTAGCATGTATCTCTATGTTTGTTCTTTAAAATTGCATTTTAACTTGTGTTTGCTTTTAGCTATTGTTGAGTGTGGCAAGCGTGAATGACAGGCTGTTCTGATCTAACAATATCAATATTTCCCTCTGCATTGAACATTATGTTTCAGTCGAGGGGGAAATATTCCCCACTTGGTTGGAGGTAGTGGGAATAGAATTATCTGAGGGAAATTGAAGGACCGTAATATATCATCAATATACAGGCAACAGGTTGCCATACTATGGATACATTGTTCCATGTAAATGAGTGGATATCTTCGGCTTATTACCTCCATTGTCAACCGAGCTTCCCAGAAAATTGATCCCCCTGGGTGGCAAAGTGCTATTTTGAGGCGGTACTGAGGCTTGTATATCCACCCAACATGAATTCGAGTAATTTTAATGCCAGGATGATGAGTGTCAGCCAATCAGCTGCCAGTATGAATATTTATGTTTAGTAGGCAGCATGTCGTTAAATATGATATTTGCATATAATACCCAGTGCGGCAGCTTATCACTAGTTGTAGGCAGTCCGCACGTAGGATAACAACTCCCCTTCATACTGCCTACCTACCTGCCGGCTCTGTATCTAGCACTAGAACATTTTCACCATGGATGCAGTTTCAGCAGCAGCCGCCGCAGCAGTACCTCCACCAGTATCCATTGCTGCAGTTCCAATAGCAGCAACGCTGCCACAGCCAACAGTAAGAGAATTCATCAAAATTGTGTTAAATATTTTTTTATTCTATCGTGTTAATGTGACTACTGTTGCTATGAAATCCACAACTGTTTATTCCTGTGTGTTGTAACAGCTGTAATGTATGGAGTTGTGTGAGCTTTGTAATCAGGTGCAGTACAGAGGAATAAAGACTGATACTTTGCATTATTCATTCAGCAGAAAGTGGTGGTGAGGATTTGGCTTTTGTTACTTTTCTGCCTAATTCGGGTATTTTTGGATAGGATGTTATTACGCCATCCTTCTACAGTGGCAATTTGTAGCGTAGATTTGCCTATCTGTCGTCTATTGTTACTACACACATGGACACTTACCCAACTCTTTATGAAAGCATGTACAGTCACCTTAATGTCAGTGTTCAGTTATGTTGTCGCTATTTTTAAAGACAAAACAATGGATCGGTGTTGAACAATAGTTAGTTTGAGGGGGGGGCGCATTAGCATGCAGGTCATGCTACGTTATTATAGTATGCACGTATTGCTTTTCAGTACAGTAATATTTTTTTAAAACCATATGCTGAAGCGTTGTGCTAGCTCAACCCTATCTACTTGCCAGTATACTTGGGTATATTGTGAGAGCAGAGCCCAGGGGAAATGCCAGAAGAAAGCACGTTTTTGTAATAAACTGCGTTAAAATGTACTGTCTGTGAAATATAAACTGTATCTGTATACATCGGTAACATGTGTGATGTTAATAGATCCCACTGTCTATATATTCCCTACAGAAACAATACATCCAAGTCAGCACCACCCGCACACACATATTTATAACATGTTATGTGCCTTTGTTTACCATGTGGTCATTCAAAAACCTTTTCACTAGGGTTCATCATTACTGCCCATGCTGTTGACCCCTGTGAGTATTTTAATGGGGCCTTCCATCGGAAAATAAAAATAATGCACTGGCTGTTGCTCAATGGAAAAATAAATTAGTTTTCAATTTTTTTTTTCTTTCTTATGCTGGGTATCAAATTCTTTCTGTAATTTATTTATTAGCAATTAAATATCAAAGAACAGATATGCATGTCCTCCATCAGGTCATTTCTTAAGGTAATTTCTTTGTCCACATCTGCAGCCAATGATAAATCCTCTTAATGGTTTTATGTCTCGTAACAGGTGTGTTTCTAAGACAACCTGCTTCCAATGCATCTTCTTTATATTCACCTACAAAGAAAGGATCCATTCCTTTATCTGAAATTTATTCGCTTATTATGACATTTAATATATAATTTAAAAGAAAATTTACACAGAATAATATACATTTTCAAACCATTATCCTGTTTCCCACTGTGGGGCATTGATAAACATGTATGATAAGAGTGTAGATTGGTAATTTTGACATGATAAAATTGGATGTGTTATCTGCATTTATCATATCTGTCAATTTTAAATTAGTCTTCCATCTTTCCTTTCATTACATTTATCTAACTTGTGTGTTCATACAGCCATATTGACTATCAGGTATTCTGGGCATTGCCATTCATTCATGAGACTATATTCATTTTGAATTGTTCTTAGGTTTATGCTCTCTTTAGCTAGTAATTTATATAAGCTTCTGATGTGTCGATTTTACACGTACACATTGATGCCCTTGATTGAGATTAACATCAACATATGAAAATCCTAACACTAAATTGTGGGCATGCTTTTGTCTAGGAAAATAGAAAATTCCATCTTTTTTTGCAATGTATTTTTGCTCAGTCTTAAAAAAAAAAAAAAAAAAAAAAACGATGATCCTTGTCACACCTTCACTGATTGGCCAGGGCAACACGCTAGCTTTAAAACAGGTGTTTGTTCAGCCAATCAGAGATGAGGTTGCATATTTCATCACTGGTGACAATCTGTCACTGACTGTTGATGCCATGGTAAGGGATTCAATACGTTATTATAATTCCTTTAGAATACATCTTGATGAGTTTTTTGTGGTAATATACATGATAATGCGTTTTATGGCAGTGTACGGGGATTTCACTGAAGAGTCCTCGTATGAGTCATCTTTCTGTGCATTACACTGTAATGCCCACTCCTCAAAGTTAACAGAGCAGAACATCAGTGGCTAATTTTTCACCTGCTTTGAAACGGAATAAAATATTCATACCATCATCAATTAGGTCTACAAGATGTATCAGTGTCGGCCATTTTGAAATTTGTTAATGCCAGTGATGTTATTTTCTCACGTTCTGTCTTTTTTGCATCCTGCCTTGTGCATTTAAAGTTTAATTTAATTTCATAATCTATGTTTGCAGTCGTCCATTGAGAATTGAAATCGTTGGAAGACAGAATAATGAATTTTCTGATTCAAATTGTTGGAGTGCTTTGTGGATAGCTTGGAGTAGTTAGTTGATTTCTTCAGTCGTCCGCTTTTAATGAAAAAGCTGCCATATTCGCATTGTAAGGATTTTCTTATCATATCTATAGAACCCAGAGATAGGAAAGCTGAGAATGGTCTAATAATGCATTAAATATAGCTCAGACAGATAAAATGCTAATAGAAATGGTGCGCCTTCCATAGCCCGATAACCCTGAAAGTCACTGAAAGTGCGTGTACATGTTTACGTCCTGACACGTACAGTTGATGCGTTCTGTTTTTTTTCTATTCATGAAAACATGCTCAACTCTTTAGACTAACTGCTTGCGACGGTATTAAGGTTGCGTTTTTATTCTGAAGTGTCTATTAATATGCTAGCACACGTTTTCAGGAAAACTGATAATTTGAAGAATCTGCATATTTATGACATGTTCTCATCAACTAAAAGCCAGTTAGTCATGCTTTTATCAACTAGAAGAAGCCAGTTAGTCGTGCTTTTATCAACTAGAAGCCAGTTAGTCGTGCTTTTATCAACTAGAAGAAGCCAGTTAGTCGTGCTTTTATCAACTAGAAGAAGCCAGTTAGTCGTGCTTTTATCAACTAGAAGAAGCCAGTTAGTCGTGCTTTTATCAACTAGAAGAAGCCAGTTAGTCGTGCTTTTATCAACTAGAAGAAGCCAGTTAGTCGTGCTTTTATCAACTAGAAGAAGCCAGTTAGTCGTGCTTTTATCAACTAGAAGAAGCCAGTTAGTCGTGCTTTTATCAACTAGAAGAAGCCAGTTAGTTGTGCTTTTATCAAGCAGATATTTGTATTAGTATGTTTAAAAGAACTGCTGAGACTTTATCGTTAATATCATGTGCTGATATGTCAAATGTGATTGGATAGATTATTTTGGATATCTAGAGCTGACTAATCACCTAATTATTGTAATATTGTAGTCGCTCCCACCTAATACCCTCTTCTTGTGCCTGTAGTCATGTGTATTCTAAAAATAGCATTGCATGCCTCCATAGCCTGTATTTACATATTTCAGTCTTCCACGTTAGACTCGTTTACCTAATTTGTCTCCATAGCCTGTATTTACATATTTCAGTCTTCCACGTTAGACTCGTTTACCTAATTTGTCTGCATGCGCATTGATAAAATGTGAACTGATCATGCGACGATCGCAGTTATCAAAAACAATCCGATTAATGTTGCAATTTTGTCAGATGAAGCATTGACAATTAGTGTAAACTTTTATTAAATGTATTATCTAAATAGCACCTGTACGTGCTAGTCTCTCTTTCAACTACTGGTACCTTTATTTTATTTCAACGCATGTAATGGTATTCAGCCCTAATGCAACACTTTATTTAAGCAGTTTCCTATTTACCAGAAACCGATGAAAAGTATTCAGATACGCAAGACTTAATTTTTGAAGAAGTGTTGTATACCATTGACACGTAATGATAAAATTTAAAGTATACTTACAACTGATTGCAAAAAATCTCAACTAATAACACGAATACTGTTTTACGCTTTACTGATGTCAAGTAGCCACTTATGCAATGTTGTAATAACTCTTAGCGTGTTCAAGTGGCAATGTTATCCATGCTTCTTATATCACTGAGCTGTTCATCGTTTTAATATCAAATCGCAAATTTAAGTTATCAACTCCAATTTCGCAACACTTGAAATAAAATACAGTTTGTTGACTTGTGTGTTTTTATCACCTGTCTGAAAATAAAAGAATAGTCGGGTTGATTTTCTGTCGCTGCTTCGTAAAAATGAATATATAAAGAGGAATGTGCTGTAGATAGTTTAGTTTTTCACTGATAAGAATTTTCATCAGTTGATTTAATTGCATTTTATGATGACAGAATTTTGCAAAGGACAAAGGTTTCACCTCAGTATTTGTGTAAATTAGTCTCTGGCAAAAATGAAGTGTTTTTTCTATCTATTCCCTGTATTGGCTAATTAAGAAATTTCTGTAGTGTGAATTTATCATAATAACACTGAGAAGAAAATGAGTTACATCTTTATCTGAAGATACCAAATTTTGAATGGAAACCAAGGTATATCTAATTGTGCAACCAACTGGAAATCTATGTCATGTGCTGGTACCTCTCTTCTATATCAACATACATTTACAATTAATAACTATGTACAAAGTACATTACGTAGAATTAGGTATAATCACAGGAACATTAAAGAAGCTTTAAAACCCATATCACGTATGACATTTTAAGCCGGACTGTTGTCATATTACTAGCTTTGATGTTATCAAGAACACCATAACCCGAGTGTCATTTTCATTTGGTAAACTTGCGAATTGATTATTGAAAATATTTTTGCTCTCAAAAAATGTTGGGAATGCATCAAAAATATTGAACAAGCTGAATTGACACATGTATAATTGATAAATATCTTGAATATTTTTCATATTTTTTATGAAACAGACTGATAAAGACCTGTGACCAACGGGAAAACAGTTTGGTCCAAAATTCTCAAATTTGACAAAAATAAAGATGTGAAAATATTTCAACGAAATGTTAGTGGGACAAAATGATTGCAGCATTTTTTGTTAAATAATTGTAGTATACTATGAACTATGTTAAATGAATTTTCATTTGATGTGTTTTCCTGAAAAAAGCATGCTTACCGGGGTAACTTGGTTTTGCTTATTTTAAATTTCTACTTGTGTCCTTAACATAGACAAATCCTTGAATGTATTTTATCAAATAAAGGGCAAATATATTTCATTTTTCAGTCAAATAATAATTTACGCATCTCCTTGAAATGCTATTAATATATCGATTTTTGCGCATCATGAAAAAGAATAATTTGAAATACTCAAGTTGACATGGGATGTGAAAGTGAAGTGTTTTTACAAGTGTGTTTGTGTTTAAATTAAGATGCAGGTTTTACTTTCACTCGTATTATTATTCATTAATAATTCAGTGTTCCTACCTTGATAGGTGACCCCAGTGCAGCCAAATGACTGAATAGATAGCTCCCCTGGGTACAAGTGTTTGGATTAAGTCAAGAAATGATTATAGTTAGGTAGAAAACCTCTGGGACTCTCTATCAAAACTGCGATGATCAATTTTTCCCTGCATAGTGTCTCAATGCGAGGCTCTCCAGTCTCTTCCATGAATTTGTCTCGTAAAAAGAACAGAGTTTAATTTACAGGATTGGATAATATCTAGCCGTTGTTGAAAAAGGTTGTAAATCTTCATTGGATGAATGTGTTTTAGGTTTGTACAGAATAGTCTCTAATATGCTGTTAATGATAGAATGCAACAATGTTTTTTTGTTTTGCCGTCCTTTAATTAAATATGTTAAATTAACTTGATACGACTTAAATTCAGTTTCACAGAAGCTGACAAGAATTCCTGAAAGGCAACAAGTTTCTAAGTTGTGATAAAGTATACTGACAGGTTTAGTACTTTTACTTTTATATTCCCTGCCTCGATTGTATTATTAATTTGTTCTAAATTTGGCCCAAAGTGATGTTCTCAAACTGGCTACACTTTGTCTGGGGAATAAAAGCTAGTATTGCCAAGACTAGACAACTGTTTTCAAAGATGTTCAATGTTTATCGTGAAAAATGTCTGGCTATTCCACCTGAGGTACAAGATGAATGCAATTTCTCAACCTTCCCATGATCCTTGTTTTATAAAAAAAAAAAAAAAAAATTAGTTTCTTTCTAATCATAGAAATATTTCTTGTCTTCCTGACCACTTATCAGTGAGGTATAATTCCCTGACCAGTTATACACACCATCACCATGTTGAGATTGTGCATGGCCAATAAGATATTACTGTAGAATAATGGATTTAAAAGTGCAACCTAAAATTATCTTGATTTGTAAACAAAAATGCTCACTTAGGTGGCTTTGTGTTTTGTTGAACCTGTTTCTGAGGAATAAGACCCTCCAGGATGGATGGGTGGATGGATGGATGGATGGGTGGGGCTGGTGGCTGGCTAAAAACCCGGGAATGATTGGGGCTGGTGGCTGTCTTCTTCACACATACAAGACATCTTTATAGACAATCAGCCTAAAATATTTCTTTAATCTAGATTTATAAAGATTGATTTATTTGTAGCTGGACCACAGATTTTGTTTTGTAAATATGTTTGTTGACTTCTACATGACTGGCATATTCTTGATGATGTAAGGCAGACTCATACAGAATTTCAATTGCATTTAATTTGCCTTTTGGTTCTCAATTTTTATATCCGCTTGCTGTTCAAATAACACACTCAGATATGACACCTTTTTACCACATTGTGTAAACAACAATCTAGATTTAAATGCTGCCAATTAAACACAGTTAAAATTAAATTACGATCAAAATTGAATTGAGTTTCATTTCTTTGGTTACTGGCTTTTTTTTGTCTTTTTGTCTTGCTTCAAACCCATTGTAATTTCTTTTGTGCGTCAGCCAAAATTCAAATATTTTAATTTTTTCTTTCACATATTCCCAATAATCTACTGACTAATTTTCTAATTCAACTGCCACCATTTACTGTAATTTCTGTCACACTTGGGTGATGTGCTTAAAAAGAAGCCCTTTTTATTGTCAGGATATAGAACATTTTCGTCTTTTCTTCTGTCATGTCCTTATTTCATACATCACTGGTTATTATTTTCTATAGTGCACCTCGAATAAGTTAAACATTTTTTTCAATAATTCAATGCAAATTGCTTTCAATATTCTTTCGTCTGATATATTTATGCTTAGCTTAGGGAGTACTGTTGCCATCTAATCTTTGTCACATTTGCACCTGTGCAATATTGTATCATGAGGCATCCCTATCTCAGTGGAATAAAAAAAAATAGTTACGATAACAGCCAAAATGTTCACCTTCCCAATATTCTTATTTATTCTTCTATTCTTTAATCTGAATTTCATAGCAAATTTTATTGCAATCCCCAAATAACTGAAGAGAACATGTAACTCATTATTTTTCTTTGTTCAAGTGCCAAAACCACCATTGTTAAGGTCCGCAGGTGCTTGTGTGAGTCCTTGTGGATGCTGGGATAGCCTATTAAAATGCCTTTATGATAGAAAAAATGTTCTGTTCTGTAGTGCTAAGCGTATTTTTATTGATGCACTGTATACGATTTACACATAAAATTCAGAGTCAAGAGACAAGAGCAGTTAACTAGCATAAAATTATTTTTTGTTTGTTATAAAAGTATATATTTTATTAATGTCCTTTTTTTGTCTTGCACTACCAGCAAATTAATTTCTGTGTTTAATGGAGTTTTCCTCATGGCTGTTCAACTGTAAAGAGGCTTTTCATATGATGCCTTATTGCGATACCATATGCTATGTAAATAACTGTAACAGTTGTCATATTTGCCGACTTCTTTTAATTTTCAGTATGAATAGACTGTTTTTATTTGCTACAAAAAATGAAACATTAATAATGTCTTTCATATAATTGTGTTGTATATGTTCTTTAGGGTCATTTCACCCACAAATTGTGTTAAGCAGGTGTGTGGAGGTAGATTGGTTGTCATCGCTAATAGCATGGCACTAATCTCTGGCATTGTGTTATGTGTGGTAACACATGGTTCTAGTTTTCTGTACATTACAGCATGCACATAGCCCAAGCACTAATGAGAAAATACTGTATTTACATTAGGAGCACATGCACTTTAGTATTCTACTATAACTGTTTAATGGAACTCTTCTCACGAATACAATCAGGAAATTTGCCAAAACAAATGTGGTCTTATGCGTCTTTATCGAAGTAAC
This sequence comes from Saccoglossus kowalevskii, assembly GCF_978046115.1. NCBI lineage: Eukaryota > Metazoa > Hemichordata > Enteropneusta > Harrimaniidae > Saccoglossus > Saccoglossus kowalevskii. The sequence goes on along the minus strand of NC_140650.1, from coordinate 7,241,764 downwards.
TGTGGTACATGTGCCTTTATCAGAGTAACCATGGTACATGTGCCTTTATCAAAGTAACCATGGTACATGTGCCTTTATCAAAGTAACCATGGTACATGTGCCTTTATCAAAGTAACCATGGTACATGTGCCTTTATCAAAGTAACCATGATACATGTGCCTTTATCAAAGTAACTATGATACATGTGCCTTTATCAAAGTAACTATGATACATGTGCCTTTATCAAAGTAACTATGATACATGTGCCTTTATCAAAGTAACCATGGTACATGTGCCTTTATCAAAGTAACTATGATACATGTGCCTTTATCAAAGTAACCGTGGTGCATGTGCCTTTATGTGTGGTATATGCAGTATGCCTTTTGCTCTTCGTGTCTGACCTGTCGTACTTTATGAATGCTGGATTTAATGATGCCAATAACGCTTAACGACAACACGGATGTGAAAAATGCTCTCATTTGGCATCGAGGCATCTTTGATAAACTGGTTATTAAAGCGTTATTGATGGTAATGAGTGCCAACGGTTATTATAAAGTCAAGGTAACATGCACAATTTAATGCAAAGAATTGGTCAAGTGAGTGGCATCTAACGTGTTTGACCGCGTCATAAAATCCCTACAATAGAAATGTCACTCAGTGACTTGTATACATGATTAACTCCTACCTACCAATTTTTTGATAAAGAAAAATTAAAAAGATTATTTCATTCAAATGAGCCCAAAATTATCTGGTTATTCAACCAATGTTGTATTTTTTCTACTTCCTTTTATGTAGTGAATGACTAGCACTTGCTTATATTGGGTTTTGCTGCTTGTTCTAGCGAAAAACTGAAAAATGATGTGGTGTGATTATTTTTTTCTTCTAAGTTTTATTTTGAAATGAGAGATGTTCAACATTTATTAAATAAATCTTACATATATATATATGCATAAAATGTTGATTTGTATCAACAAAACATCCTTGGAAACAGAAATAAAAACTGTGTGAAGCACATGTTTTAAACTGGTGCACATAAGCAACCCCCCCTCCTTAAAAATATACATTCTCCAAACTATCATTTTTTACATGCGTGATTTTGTCCTCCCTGAAACTAATTCATTTAGAAAATGAAATTAAAAAACATTAAATATAAAAAAAATTGCTAATCTAGCCTGTATTTTTAAGACAGTTACCGGAAACACTAAATTTATCTTATTTGGCCTAATTACTAGTACTTAGATTCCCACTACATTAGCTTGCTTTCAATCTAATGCTAATACAACTATCTTTGCTTACTTGCATTTTACTGAGAAAACACAACCTACAAATGAAGTACAAAAAGCTATTGATTTTGCTGCGTTTAATTTCCAGAGTAATACCTCGTAATATAAAAATGATATAAATTTTATTTTAATATTAGCATTGTGATGTTACTGTTCCAATCTATGAGATATTGCCAATATAAAAGTGATATTATCTGGCTCCATTGATGTGATATTATCTGGCTCCATTGATGTGATATTATCTGGCTCCATTGATGTGATATTTTACCAGTCGTTGTTGATTTATGGTTATATCTTTTAATCTGTATATTATGTAAAAGAATCCTCTTTGATTCTACCTAATGGATTTTCAAACCAAATTGAAGGCAAATGTTTGTACTGTAAAATGTGTACTAGAAGCTGCAGATTCTATTAAAATGATACAATGTGGCTTCTATTAGAGCATCTTCACATATGAGAAATGGTGAATTTTGTTGTTTTTGAGAAAAAATGCGCAAGGCTACTACTACCAGGGATGCAGATTTTATGGTACCATTAGATGTTACTTTGAAAACTTGCACATTTGTCAAACCATTTGATAATTTCTCTGATGGTATATGGCCATATTTGGAAAGACAGATAACCTAATTTTCCGCCTTCGGGCAGAACTGAAACGTGACATTTCTCAATTTTCCCTGACATCCAAGCTTTTCCAGAGTGCCATTTTGTTACAAGATTTTTAAAGCAAACATCATGCATGGAGTGTTGATTTGTATTAATATGAAATGTCACTATGTAGTGAATTCACAATAACTCATTAAGCTAATATTGATTAAAGCAGTCTCTGTTGATTGGATTAGAATTCTAATGGCTGGATCCTGCCAACCAATAAAAGTATGCCAACAAAAAGTGCATATATTTACATTCTGCTATTTAACAGCAAAACACAATTTTACAATTATGAAAAGATAAATGTGTTTAAATAGGAGTACCTTTTAAATCAATAATAGTAGCAGCAACCTTAGAAGACACACCCATTCTTTTTCAGCAATTGAGAACAACAAATTCGCTATTTCTCATCTGTGTAGATGCTTTAATATAAGCCGCATCCCCTCTGTTGTATTGTAACATGTTTAGTAGAAGCTGTGGTTTCTGATATGGATTTTACAGTATTGCTTTGTGGGAAGAGGGTTGAAATACACTGTTGTGTAGATTGTTAGGCAAACAGTATCTATTCCAAACTACAGGAAAAATGTTGATAGATGAGACAGGCATTGAGAAGTAGAATAGAAAGTCTGCAGACCGTGCAAGCTACCAAAGTTTGCTGATGACTATATCACATTTAATAGTCATCAACTAAAGTAGTTGTTACCATGGACCATTGCATCAGGGTTGTTACCATGGATCATTGCATCAGGGGTGTTACCATGGACCATTTCATCAGGGTTCTTTAGCATTATTTACAAGTATGCATGTCTACTTACACACTTAGCTTCTGATTGTGCAATACGCAAGTTAACGTATTTTACTTTTAACAGACCGAGCCTGTTCTGCTTGCCAGCATATGTATTGTGATGCAACTAAAACGTGTCAAAGACCTCTTGTTATAATATATATAGTCACATGACTTCTAGATTATTGAGGTCATATGGTTGCTGCATATTCAAGGCATACAGTCTGCTATTGATTCTTTGTTTAAATCTCAATAATATACCCTTACTTAGGATCAATATCTGTGCTAGGGTTTCACAATCCATGTGTGTTCGTTTCTATCACCCCCCCCCCCCCCCCGAATATACCTGACATACTCTGGTGTTTATTTAGGGGCCCAAGCCCGAAGGGCGAGGCCCCTATTCTTATTGTCCGGTTTTTTCTTCTTCTTCATCATCTTCTTTCTTCCGTAACTTTTTTCGTCAAGCCGTTTGAGAAAACCGCTGAACAGAATGGTCTGATAATGCTCTATACTGATAGTCCATAATGTGAACTGGTGCAACATGCTTTCAGAATTTCGATTGGACAATTAGTTTGGCAGCCATATTGGATTGAAATAAAACCGGAAGTGGCTGTTTGACCACTTTCTGAGGGTCTAGGCGTCTAGATTTTTTTATGGTATATAGTACAACTCATGTGTAATAAATATCAGCAATAAAAACTTTAGCGGTCATGTGACTTTTCCCGCCATTTTGTTTTTCCTAAAAACGGCAAAAAACACTTGAAAATCTTCTTCTTCAGAACCACCAAGCAGAATGCTCTCATATGTAGTATTTAGCTTCTATATATGAATGCCATTTATGTTTGAAAAAATGTTTACGATTGGTCACGTGGTTTGGCCACCATTTTGGATTTCTTCTAAACAGGAAGTAGTTTTTTACTCTGGCAACACTTGAGGGAATATTTTCAATTTTGCTTCATGGCATCTGTGTATCAAGCCCTTTCAGAAACCTAAAAAAAATTTCAGATCAGTCACATGGTTTGGCCGCCATTTTGGATTTTAAGCAAAATTGACCAAAAGTTTGGGTATTTGTTTCTCAGAGACGATTCAACCAATCTACTAGATGTTTTTATATTTACCATGCCTGGCCTTAGCTGCATACGAGAAAAATATTATTATTTTAGTCAGTCACGTGGTTTGGCCGCCATCTTGGATTTTGTGAAAATAGAAATTATGCAACTACATGTTTTGTATTAGTCTGATTTCTTTCAAATTTTGTATGTGCATTTGTGTCATCAGATGCATCATTTTGCCCCAATAGCACACTGTTAGGCCACGTGGCTGGGCACCCATGGGGTGGGGGGCTTCTAACCTCATTAATATGCATAACTGTTATAACTCAAGCACTGTTGTAGTTAGGATGATGAATCCTGTGTTATTATGACAACGTTGAACAAGAGATACGATTAAAATAACAAATGACCATATATGGTCATGTGAGCTCATTAATATGCATAACTGTCATATCTCAAACACTGTTGCAGTTAGGAAGTGGAATCCTGTGTTATTATGACAACATTGAACAAAAGATTTGATTAAAATAACAGATGACCATATATAGTCACGTGAGCTCATTAATATGCGTAATCGTTATATCTCAAACACTGTTGCAGTTAGGAAGATGAATCCTGTGTCATTATGACAACAGTTAACAAGAGATTTGATTAAAATAACAGATAACCATATATGGTCATGTGAACTCATTAATATGCATAACCATTATATCTTAAACACTGTCGCAGTTAAGAAGATAAATCCTGTGTCATTATAACAACAGTGAACAAGAGATTTGATTAAAATAACAGATAACCATATATGGTCATGTGAACTCATTAATATGCATAGCAGTCATATCTAAAACACTGTCGCAGTTAGGAAGATGAATCCTGTGTTATTATGACAAAAGTGAACAAGAGATTTGATTAAAATAACAGATGACCATATATGGTCATGTGAACTCATTAATATGCATAACCATTATATCTTAAACACTGTTGCAGTTAGGAAGATGAATTCTGTGTTATGACAACAGTGAACAAGAGATTTGATTAAAATAACAGATAACCATATATGGTCATGTGAACTCATTAATATGCATAACCATTATATCTTAAACACTGTTGCAGTTAGGAAGATGAATCCTGTGTTGTGACAACAGTGAATAAGAGATTTGATTAAAAATAACAGATGACCATATATGGTCATGTGAACTCATTAATATGCAAAGCAGTCATATCTAAAACACTGTCGCAGAGCAGGACGTGTAACAAGTGTCATTATGAAGACATTGAATGAAAGATGTAACTGACATTAGAAATGGCTATATATGATTATGTAATCTCATTATTAAGAACATGGCTCATTATATATCCTGAAAACCATATTTCGATAACCAAACCAGGTAAATACATGGTACCAACTTCATTTTGACCTCATGTTACTGATAATTCAAGCTACCTGATTGTCTAACATGTGACCACATTAATTATGAAACAATCTTGTCAGCTTGGGCCCCAGTGACGCCGCTTGCGGCTTTAATTATTATATTACTTTCACATGTTATTCTATCTCACGTTTGCCTACTTGTATATCTATACCTTTGTGGCTGAAGAACAAAAAAAAAGCGAACCGATATTTGGGTGGGAATAATGACAGTTTTGTAACTTTAGAATTTTCCGGACAAATATTAAAATATTGTATAGATTACATGTGCACATTCACTGCTTTTAAATATGTTTGATTGCTCTACGAATTGAATATGTTTGATCGCTCTACGAATGAAGCCTAAATGCTTTTTTCTTCTAATAAATTTGTATTAAGGTTGACAGTTAAAGTGGCTCAGGTTCCACTGGTGTTGTGGTGAAATTAGGTTGGCATATTTCTAGTTGTTCATCTGAATCAAATTAATTAATAAATTAGTAGAGATCGCAAATTAACCAAGTTAGTGCAAGATATTTGGAACATGTGACTGTCTGTGTTATTGTTGTTGACATTGTTTTTCTCAGTCTGCCACTTGTGTGGACTATCACTGTTCGACTTACAGTTGATATTAATACGATATGACAGAAGACACAGATGTGTTAAATTGAAGCAATTAGTGATCACTGACTTTAATGAGCTGTAGCTTCCAATTACCTCATGGTGCCTGTGCAGTCCATATAGTCTTCAAAAAAAGGGGGGGGGGGTGTTGTGAATTTATCGATGGGCATTTATTGGCAACTAATTTAATTATAAAATTTGAAATAACGATGTTCCATAGAGTGCTCCAATTTCAATACTCTGTATTTGTTTTAATATATCCGTCTTTTACTTGGGGCATGCAGCTTTAAAACACATTGTGTTTTCCCATCAGTATTTGCTTATATTATCAGGCTCCAGTTTAAAAACAAGGGCTTAATTGAATTAAAATTAGATAGATTACTTAGGTGTTTTTATTTCCTTTTGTGGCACAAATACACGTGAATTGACACATTTTTTTTAGTTTTATTGATTGATTAATTAAACTTGAATTTTAATTAAAATAATCTTGATACTAAAAAATAATCATGATGGTCAAGTGTATATACAGTAGGGTTGTTCCTGATGTATTGGGCAAATAATTTGTTTCAGATTTAGGTGGAATTTAAAACTTAAACATGCTTCTTAAGGCAGCAATATATTAATTGTGCTTTTCTCCTATTATAAATAATGGTTTATAAGATTAAATATTCAAATATCGTTGAAATTGGATTAAAAAAGATATAACCTAGCATGTGAAAGAAAATAGAATGACTGTCATAAAAAAATATGCTGCTTTCAATAATGGTATACCGCTGTCAGTCTATTGAAAATGGTTTATTCCATTCTCTTTGGAAATGTGGGGGGTTGATAGAGTATGGAGGTGAGATGAATATGCTCGGGATGTGTTTTGATAGCTTTCATCTAATTTGACAACATGGATTTGGTGATTGTGTTAGTCAGTTTCACAGTAAGGATAACAATATGTTTCCATTAATGTGATCAATTCAGTGGTAATTAAATTTGTTCATAAAGTATCTGAAGTTTTAAATTAATTTATAGAGAGTAAGGCCTTCTGGTTGTTGGAAAAGGCTAGTCATGGATTAACTATGCACACTTGAAAAGGCAGTTCCTGTTCTATTGTGCGGTCTTTCTCCATCTCCTCATCATTGACAGTATCCACGAGAGAAAATCTTTCTGCCAAATTACCATATTCATTGCTGTTTTATTAATAAGGGTTTGCTTTGAAAAGCTGTTCAGATTTGTGTAACATGCACAGCAGAGCTATGAATTTCTCTTTTGTGGATTCACATAAAGGCCATTTATTGTACCATATTGTGATTTCTTACAAAATTTGACATCCTGTCTTGTGTTCTGTGTGATGCAAGTCCTGTAGAGTGTTAAGCTTGTTCTTAACTATCAGGTCATATTATGACATATAAAAGCCAACCATTCATGATTGTTACCGGCAACATATGTTGTAGGGATTTCTTTTTTAATGTTGCGTGTGTGGCACAGAAATCAGTCTCAAATATTGTTATCTACTGCATTTTAACCTAGATACACACAATACAGACACTTTTTGTAGCTGTCTCTCGCGAAATACTGTCCATTCAATTATTATGACAGGAGAAAGGGAATGGTTGTCTCTGATTAGTTTATAGTACATACCTATGCATACTAAGTAGGCTATTTGCATGATTGTCTATTCACATCTTAATGTGACTGCAGAAAGGAGATGGTTATCGTTGATTAGTATTCACTATAAATTATATATAAATGCTTATATCTGCATGATAATTCCATGTGTTTAGTAATTGTTAGATATATACTGGGTTTAATTGTAGAAAAATTAAATACAGGAATTATGATTGTATTATAGATTGATTAAAGAGTTCTGCTTTCAATATTTGGCTAGCTTTACTCTTGACCATATCATGTTAGGATAGACTTAGTAATTTGTAAATTTATTGAAGAGCTAGAGTCGTTGCTGTATTTGATTTTTGCCTTAATAAAATAATTGCTTTCTTCTTGTGCACCTAAAACAGTCGTAGTTGTAACAGTCGACAGGCTGCTTTATATTTCATGAGTGTAGGTTTCATTTGATGCTGTGCTGCTGAAACAGGTGGATGATAAAGCTTTCCTGCAAACCCAGTGTTAGGAAATATAACAATGGCATGATGAAGAAGCAATTTCCTATTAAACCAGAAATGATTTGGTACAACACGGCTTTTCCATTGACAGTCAAATTTAAAAATTGTCTGTGCACTATCTTGCTGTATCCGCATGAATTTAATAACAAAATCTGAAGCAGTGTTCCTGAGAAATGTGTTCCCACTGGGTCAATAATTTGTTTTTAGCTCCGCTGTCGACTTTGTCGAGCGGAGCTTATCATATGAGTGATTGTCCGTCGTCGTTCGGTGTCGTCGTCCGTGTCAATGTTTTACTTTTTCGACTTCTTCTTGAAAACTACAAGCCTGAATGCTTTGATACTTGGTGTATATGTACCTTGGGTAGACCTCTCTTAGGTTTGTTCATTTCATGTTGATATCTTCAATTCTCTAATTTTGGTGAATATTTTTGTCAATTTTGGTAAAAAGTGATATTTTCGACTTCTTGTTAAAAACCGCAAGTGCAATTGCTTTGATATTACATATATAGGTACTACATGTGGACCTCTCTCAGATTTGTTCATTTTGTAATGATATCTTTAATTCTCTAATTTTGGTGAATATTTTTGTCATTTTTGGTAAAAAGTGATATTTTCGACTTCTTGTTAAAAAATGCAAGTCCAATTGCTTTGATACTACATATATAGGTACTACAAGTGGACCTCTCTCAGATTTGTTCATTTTGTAATGATATCTTTAATTCTCTAATTTTGGTGAATATTTTTGTCATTTTTGGTAAAAAGTGACATTTTCGACTTCTTGTTGAAAACTGTAAGTCCGATTGCTTTGATATTACATATATAGGTACTACATGTGGACCTCTCAGATTTGTTCATTTTGTGATGATATCTTCAATTCTCTAATTAATTTATTTTGGTGAATATTTTTGTAATTTTCGGTAAAAAGTGATATTTTCGACTTCTTGCTAAAAACTGTAAGTCCGATTGCTTTGATACTATACATATTGTTCATTTTCTAATGATATCTTCTGTTCTTTAATTGAAATGTGCATTGCTAACAGCGGAGCTATCTCAGCCGTCAGGCTGCTTGTTCTTTTTGTCCTATTGCCAGAAAATCTATTTTATCAGGTATACCAAGTGATGTGTAGTAATCATTGTACATTATTGTCAATTATTTTTTTTCATGTTGAACACTCAATGATACCAAATATTACATTCTAAGTATAATTTCATTAATTTATAGCAATGAATTATCCAAGAAATTCATCTGTTAAAAAAATAAAGACAAGAACAGTCCTCGTTTTTTATCAGTTTTATACACATTGCATCTTTTAAGATATGAGGTGGGGTCAGACGATAAAAATAGATTTGATTTGACAGTGATGAAAAACATGCTTGTTGGGTGTTCAGATTCGGAAGCTCAGTGTCTGCTTTACATTTTCCTTGACCCATTTTTGATTCTGATTTGCGACATGTATACTGAGGGTCTTAGATGATGGTAAACCTGAATAGAATCATTGGAATTACTCTGTTGACGATTCTCTTATTAATATCAAGTGGTTGTAATAATGGGATGAGAATCTGTTGCTGATGAGATTTATTCAATGTACTTGTAATAGAACCAGGTATATTTGAAGTGTCTCAAACCATCTATGTGTGAAACTTGGAGTGGAGACAAAAAAAATAATAAGTAATTTAGAATTATCTGCATATTGACCGAATTGAATCAATGTGGAGTGGTCATCCAAGCTGCTACAGAACATTTTTTTTTTCATCCTGAGAGTACTGACATATGTAACACGTTTCTGTGAAAGGAAAGAGTGTCTGCTTAAAAAGATACTTAACCTTTCGGTGTATACACCAAAGTCCTGAGCCAATTAATTTCTCATTATTCATCGTGTGACCCCGTATTTCTGTGATCACGCAAGGTGACATTCAGGATCAAAATTGAATTTGAGGTGACATTGTCACAATAATAGATTAATAATATGATCAGCTGACCAAAATGGCAGAATAAAAACATTCTGCTGTTAGTTAGAAATCTAACGTCATAAATTGAATTTTTATTTTATTGAGCTGTATTTACCAGTCATGCACGTTTCCCACAATGCATCATGTTAATTAACGACACTAAACCAAATTTGTTTTGTAATATTAAGTTGAATTATTAAACAATTTCTCCCTAATTGTTTTTTTCAAAAAAAAATCTAAATTTGAAGGGAAAAAAATAATTAACAGAACATCAATTATGATTCGCTTGTGAAAAGGAAGTATGATGAACTCGGCAAATTAATAGAAAGAATCTTGTTATCGATAAATTGCAACCTAAAAACTAATTAAAATCTATCGAGTGTAATTAAGTTGACTGGTTGGATGGGCTTGTATTGATGATTAGCGAATGCAATGCTATGTCGGTTGCTCTGTGTTAGTTGTACTGACAGGTCTCTGTAATTCCATGATTACCCTTGCCACCATGCCAGGTGTAGACACTATATTTACACTGTCTATATAATTACTATTCAAAGATTGCACACAGAATGGAACTCTGCCAAATAAACCATGGAGGGAACTGGGGGGAATTTCTAATGTGTTAAATGAAAGGTTTAATTAATTTTTTTTTTCTGATGTATTTATATATTATTAGTTAATATTCACACTATTTTTTTTCATTTTTCTTCTGCACCTTCAAAAAATGATTAAACCACTTTTCAACAGAATAACTTCAAAAAAATCATGTTTTAGAGCAGTTAAAAACCTTTTTTTTTTTTCAAATTTCATGGTATGAAATCTAGACCTCCGAATCCCCAAACCAGCAACATTTCTAGATGTGAATCCTCAACTGTTTAATTATGTATTGTTTATAAGAAAGAGAGGCTAGAATAAAGTTACAAAAAATGAAGAAAAATATTTCTATGAATTGATGCAGATGAAGATGCTGGACCATTTGAGTCAGATAATTTTAGAATTTTGTCTTCATGTTTTCGCAAAACTGGTTAGTCAGAAATAATAAATGTCTGTATTTATTTAAATATACTACTCATCGACAGTACGAATGAAGATCACTGCTTTATTAAGGGAATATTTATACCCATGATTCATGATACATTTTAATGGTCCAACAATCCTGGGTACAGCACCCGACATAGATGATAGCTGTGCTCTGTTTTTGTTTCATCATTATTAGTACATGTACTTTTAACTGCTGCCTCTAGGCTGAGTATATTAGCAGAGTATCTGCAACCCATAGCTGTACCCAAATATATTTGTTTAGAGATTTTCAGGACATAATGTAGTATTGATTTTAGCAAGTATTGATGTGACATATCCCATGTCAACGTCTTTGTCTGTGCTACATTTGGCATATAGCGTTATTTCATTTCTATGTGAATTCCCTATTGCAAACAGTGTCTCACATTGTCTGGCTAGTGCAGATGTTTTGATAACATTCACGCAATCCACGTGATAACCAATTTGATATTTTAAAAAGGATAGTAGCTACTATTTTAAAAAGAAAGATGTTCTTCAGTTTTCTGTGAATCGTAGAAAGTTTCTATATACTGCAACTGAGGCTAAAACCATGTAGGCTAATTAGAAATGAGTTCTGTTTATAGTCTGCCCTTTCTTTCAGAAGCTTAAGACAAAAATAGCCATATTTTTTAAATAAAAACTGATAATTGATTTAAATTTGGTCTGTTGGCTCCAAAATTAAGGTTTATTTCCAGAAATGTTGAATATAAGAAAAAAGTGAAGAAAAAGTTTGGCGAGAAAGTCTGGTGGTGAAGTGGTTAATGTTGGCCATACTAGGTATAGCCTGTATATAGACTAGTGTATTCTACTTGTTTATAACTCCTGAACAAGTGCTGGCTGGTTGTACGTCACTTAAATGCAAACCATGTCTAGTAAATTACCTTATGCTGGTTATTGACCAACGCCTCTATCTTAAAGGGGAAAACAAATTGGATCTGAATGAGATCAATAATTTATCATGGCCATTTCATTTAATCCATTGTACTGATAAAAACCCTTACATTTTCAACAACGCAGTGATTTCCTCTCCACCATGACGGCAAAATGAGTTTCATCATAGCCCTTTTCGTGACTGTTGATTTTATTTGCTGCCAACTTAATAACGTTCTGTTTTCTAAGTGGGGAGCAATATCAAATGGAACAAAACCTGACAAGAGTGTTGCTTTCATGCTTCCCCATCGCCGTGACAACAAAGGGATGAAAATGACTCTTTATACCCGCTGCCTTGGAAACAGTTAGATTTATTACCATGGTTGATAATTCATATATGATGGGGTGATGAAATATTGTGCATATTTGATCGGGAATGAGACGGTGCCATCTCGACGACTCGTAAAATGGTGATGAGTTAGTTTTGCATGTACACTCAGTCAAGTTGCTCATTACTATAAAGGGGTGGGGAGCCTGTAGTTCTTGATTGCCCTTTAAGACCAGCTTAATATGACTGTAAGATTAATGTAAAGTAGCCGATTCTGACCTACACTGACATTAATTTTTGCAAAACTAATCTTGTGTGAAAAAAATAACGTTGTGAAATAAGGGGCCACAGGTGGTGAAAACGAGTGAAGGCCTTGGCCCCAATGTCTTAGACTTTCACTTTAGTTGAGCGTAAATTGTAATCTTTCAAAATAATGGCAAGATGTTCTCTCCATACTCGATACACATTGTATGTAAATATTATATTTCTGGCTTACCAGAGTCCTGACAGAATAATTGTACGTAATTGTCGCTGTAGCAGCTGGGTTGTTGAGTTATGTGTGAGTGGTTGTGACTTGTGTCTGTGTAGGCGTGTACTCTAGGGAACTGTGTGTGTATTCTTGTGTGCAGCTATTTAACATTGCTCTCACTTTGATGACTCTGATGATATCACCTTTTAGTGTTATCTACAGATATCAGTGTAGGCAAATACAATAATTGTCTCAATATACAAATTCAAGCCAAGCGTTTTTAGCTATTTTACCCCGAAATGAATAATATTTATAGGAATAATTAATATTTTCATTCTGTATTTCATCTTGATGTATATACTATATTATAATTTCTCTACTAAAAAATGTGATACAAATTATGAATTAATATTACTTGCACAAACTGCACTTATAGTGAAATATTCCGTCACATGTATTTTGTGTGCTGCAAACAAAATAATTAAATGTCTGAAACCACAAAAAATAAAGGTTTGCTTAAATCAGACAAACTCCTATATAGGTGTAGCCTTAATGCAGAGAACATTAAACGTAAACATAAGCTGGTTTTTTCATTGCCAATTTCATTGGATTGACATTTCATGTTTGAAAGAAAGCGCTCTCAAGAATGTCATCAAATTTCTGGCGGCAAAAATTTAATAGTTTACAGCAAGACAATTTGCTGGTTCTCAATTATATTGAGTACATTACTGACATTTTCTTCTTCTTTTGATTCAATATTTATCAATATGGTCGTTCGTGGATGCACAAAAAGAGCATTTGTTTTGTTTGAAAAGTGCCAGTCTTGAAATAAACACTTCTGCGGGGGAAAATAGGTGTAAGTGCTTTGGAAAATGAATCAAAGTGCTTGTTTTATTGATCTGTGCAAATTGAACAAATTCAGTTTCTTACCCATGCATAGTAACAGCGGGATTCTATCAATCTATTGCAAGTAATTGCATTGATGATGTATGCCAATATTTATTTTGGGATGCCTATCGTTGAATGCTGTCTAAACTTTGTCGATGCGATGTGTAGTCTGATTTTCTAGCTGTGGAGGACTATATTCCTGATGTGTAGTCTGATTTTCTGGCTGTGGAGGACTATTTGCCTGATGTGTAGTCTGTACATTTTATCTTCGACAGTCATTAGTTTCAGTTGATATGCACGTCGCCTCATTGAAGTGTGCTGCAATGTCTAGTCTATTATTAAAATTGCTTCCGAGAATGAGTCCTGTTAAAACTGATCAGGAGCATGATCTCGTTGCTGCCCTCTGCTCTCGCATTATTAACCCTATTGACCAATAAGACTATGTACTGTGTGACTGACATATTCTTAAACGAAAATGAAATGGTCTTTCCAAGCCTATTTTTGTTTTGTTTAAAAGTGTCCTTTGTCAGTATAGTTCTTCTCCAAGCTTCCATTCCAGATTGGCTCTTGATTGTAAGCTTGTCTATCTATTTACCGTATGTGTTATCTGGTTGCGTGCAATTGTTGTGGTTTTGCCAGAGTGTGATGTGATGGAACAGAGTGAACAGTGATGTTGTATATATTGTACTTGTATGCCCACAACTGTCACTTAGCAAAGTGAAAACTTTGTATCATTTACTCTTTCTTCACACATGGCGAGTATGTTGCCATGACAACGTGTGACTATTTTCCCGTGTGAACAGATAAAACTGCATCAGTGGCAAGTCAGCCTTGTATTACACACATCTAATCGAAATGCCATCACCATTTGGCTACTGAACTGGATAGTGCCTTTTGCTGTTTTCTAAACAGTAGTGTGCAAATTGAGATGAGATGTGTGCACTGAGGTGTGCCTGAAATGATGGAATAGCTGTAAAGTTTGTGTGTGATATGAGAATACAGGTCATGTAGAACATGCCAGGCCATCTGTACAGGGAGCTGTTCCTTCATTACCATGTTCTTGATATTCTCAGAAGTGTATGCAAATTCTCTTTTCCAATGTTGCTGTTGTATAGTTGTTTCTTATTTCAAACCATGGATTTACCTTTCTGTTATATCTATGTGTGCCCGCAACATGTGATAATGTCCATGTACAACTGCCACATGCGAGTTTCCGCGTACAACTGCCACATGCGAGTTTCTGCATACAACTGCCACATGCGAGTTTCCGCATACAACTGCCACACGCGAGTTTCCGCATACAACTGCCACACGCGAGTTTCCGCATACAACTGCCACATGCGAGTTTCCATGTGTGAGTGCCACAAACAACTTTGAGATATTTTTCAAATATTTTTTTTTACACTCCAAACATTCTCTGCCAAATAAAACAAGATCTGTATTTTGGAGCTATGATTTACTTTTTCATGATTAAAGAAAATTACCAATCAATGCTGGTTTTTAAATGGGAAACTGTGCTTGTACCAGTAGATTGATTGGGTCCCTGTAATGAAAGAAAGGCTTATTGATTGGTGCATTTGCAAGCTACTGAAAATACAACATTGTAGATGTATTTTATCAAAGCTTTCTAATAGATGCTGCAAAGAATCAGTGCAAAGCTGCTTACAAGATTGTGCTTGATTGGCTACCTAACCCTAACAGTCGACCAATCAGAGAGCAACTTGTTTGTTGATAGTTTTTTTTCAACGAATCATATTCTGCCTTGTATATATACTTCAAAGTAAGCATTGTTTTATGAGGATGTGTCAGTTGAAGAGTGAAAATGACAGTGTCTTGTTGGCATTGCATACATGCAGATGGTAATCATGACACAGAAGAGACTCTGTGTTTTGTTAAAAGCAACAAATCAATAAAACCGTAAATTGACTGACAATAATTCTCTTGCTTTGCTCAGTAAATAAAACCTGTTAAAATAATGTCTGAACTTGAGTAAATACAGAAAAGAGAGAGAGAGAGTTCATCAGGAAATAAGGGGCTTTGCTGCGGAATTAAAAAAAGAGACACGGTTTCATTGTCTGTCTGGCAGCAGATCCCATACTAATGGAAGAGACACGGTTTCATTGTCTGTCTGGCAGCAGATCCCATACTAGTAGAAGAGACACGGTTTCATTGTCTGTCTGGCAGCAGATCCCATACTAATAGAAGAGACACGGTTTCATTGTCTGTCTGGCAGCAGATCCCATACTAATAGAAGAGACACGGTTTCATTGTCTGTCTGGCAGCAGATCCCATACTAATAGAAGAGACACGGTTTCATTGTCTGTCTGGCAGCAGATCCCATACTAATAGAAGAGACACGGTTTCATTGTCTGTCTGGCAGCAGATCCCATACTAATAGAAGAGACACGGTTTCATTGTCTGTCTGGCAGCAGATCCCATACTAATAGAAGGATAGACGACTCATCTCTACATGGCCAATATTATTGTCCCTTAATCTGTTTTTCTGGTTCTGTGATGATAATCTTCTCACAAACACTGAATTAGAGCGCAGACATGCATCATAATCCCCTTCTTCTCAACTGGGATTACAAATTTTAGCTTTCCATTGCCTCTTAGTTGGTACAATTGCTATCTAACAGAATGCCTGTTTTCCATTAAGTGGTCATCACATTTTTTCTCTCCAGTTTTTCTGTTCCAATATTTATCAATTTAACAAATCTGAAAAACAATTCTTGAAATAATATAGACACGTAGAGGCCATAGATATCAGTTGAAACAGGGTTGGAATGTTTTAGGTTGTGTGTGTCCATGCTACACCATTTCTCAGACTTGTCTAGACAAGTTTTGTTGAATGTTGCTTACAAAGGCAAGTCATGATGGCAGATATCTCCAGTAGATTTTTATTTGGTTGAATTTAGACCAACTCATGGTCATTTTAGTCCCAAAACAAACCATTTCAACATATCAATCATTTCTAAGGCATGTCTGGACTATCTCTTCATGACATCATGCATGTTGGGTTACTCTTCATGACATCATGCATGTTGGGTTACTCTTCATGACATCATGCATGTTGGGTTACTAATGCACTTAATTTGTTTCATTATCTGATTCAAACTTGAATTTTTGAACAACTTTTGTTTGATTCAAAATGGCTGACTGGTGGCCATGTTGGTTATATTTCCATATGTCTATAACTGTTTCTCAAGAAATCTTATCTTTACTCAGGGTTTATCGTGCTAAATACCGATACTCCCCTAACATTGCCTTATAATCTACGTCTTTCATTGTTCAATTATTTTATGGTCAAATAACGTATTTACTGTATTAGTTGTTTTTGGATAAATGATAGAATTTTTGTAAATCTCAAAGTAAGTTGTCTATTGAGGATCTTGCATTAAGTGAATACAATTTTGTATTTGTTATTGATGTGCTTGTAATAAAGCAAATAGGGAGAACACATATTGAGGATATTATTAGTTCTACCTCACTACTTTGAATAATAACTAATTATAACAGCACATTACTAAATTAGGAGGGATCGTGTAGAATTTCATAAAACTAGAGTTGATTATTCTCCAGTTGTATGAAGATTTTATGATCACTGTTTATTTTTGCGACACTTAATTTATTGCTTTCTGAGAGTGGAGATCATTTTATGAAAGCCTTGTAGAGATAAAAAGACGAATTCCACCTGCCTATTTATGCAATTAATGACGTGTATTCTCTCATCGTTTCAAAAGCTCAGTGTAGTGATATTCCGTGGATCAATAACATTTCTACAGCATTAAAATAAAGCCTTGCAATTTGATTTCTGATTGTATTGATTGATGATTAATAATGTCCTAATTGCATTTCATCGGTGTGTCTCGTATGA
Source organism: Saccoglossus kowalevskii (assembly GCF_978046115.1). Lineage (NCBI taxonomy): Eukaryota > Metazoa > Hemichordata > Enteropneusta > Harrimaniidae > Saccoglossus > Saccoglossus kowalevskii. Next base: position 7,224,444 of record NC_140650.1, on the reverse strand, counting down.
GTTATCAACTTATTCACGTCATATTTCTAAGATTATTTTATGCTTGTTTATCTTGTATTATTTTGTTCTTGATGGCAATATTTGAAGTGTATGGTGAGATTCCTAGCAACAATGTTTATTCAGTTTTTACATTGGATTACGTGTCTTATCTGATAGTATATAATCCATTTCAGTATATTTATCGTATTTCTCAGGAAACTCATAAATTCAATTCGTTTTATTGAGCTCATCATAATTTGCTCTGAACGATTTGAAGCAAATGTTATTGCCTTGTCACGTCTACTTTTTTTTCTTGAACAAATTTTTGGAAATGATCTCTGTTCTGCTGTTCAAATGAAAGTTTTTGTGGATTTTGTTAGCTGTAGTACTGAGATGTTGGTTCAGTGAGGTTCAGTAAACGGCTAAATTATTACTGGAAATGTTATTTTGCATGGAAGAAACCTTATGAAAGTCAGTGAAATGTTCATAACAAAATTTCCTCATGTTTTCGCCCAGCTCGTGCAATTTGTGAAAATTTGCAATTTGCGTGTGTGTGATTTGAAGGACTAGACTGTTTTAAGCATTGCAGTATTTATACATTTAAGATTCCCTGTCTGTTACCATGGTTATCTGACTAAACTATCATCTGATTACAGTTGTGAAATATAATTATTGTAAATGACGTTATCTTGAGAAAATAGAAATATTGAATTATGATGAATATTAGTTGGCTTATTTAGGGTGTTTGCCAGCAATAAAATATTGTAAGTGTTAACACATTGTCACAATTGCAACTGAATATTGGGGACTACAAACATCATAAGATGTCTTTTTGTCACACCAGTACACATTGCTTGTTTGTTACCATATTTTCTGCAATTTATCGAAATAAAATGTTTAAAAATTTAATTTATTGGTTTGTTGAAAATGTTGTGATGCTGATTTTCATGATTTGTTATAAAGTACAAGTAACAGATTAAAAAACAAATGGTTCAAAGTACTTTACATTACTATGATTTCTGATTAACTTTGAGAGAAAATTATCTGAGAAAACCTGTATGTGAACTTGTCATTTAAAAAAAAAAAAAGTATGTTGAAGGTAAAACTGGATAAAGAAACGTGCCGTAAAGAATATTTAATAAAATAACTGATGCTTTTTAAAAGCATAATGCATTTGAATATTAACTTTTATGATGAACTCTACAGGGAACACGATTTTAATATTGTCAGCCCCATTGTCTTCAAATTAAACTTGCTATTAGCGTTGATGTATAATCATGTCTTCATTATTTCAACATCATAAATGGTTGCCGTTATCTCTGCGGTGACTTTTAATATTAATATTATCAGACAATTGCAACAATGCTACATTGTGAAGACATGCATCTTTTAATGAATGGGAAATGCCTGCAATATGAGCTTGGTTGACTGAATACTCAAGGCTATGTCCTTCAAATTGAAATAAAAAAATGAGTTTGCCTGGATCGGGAGGGGGGAGGCCAGAGGGCAGGCAGGGTGGTGGTGGTGGTCTTGAATGAGCTGTGAATGCAATCTAATCTAGGTTGCGCGTATTCTTGTAAACAATTTGTATTTTTCCGTGACAGTTTCATCAATTGAATGTGATTGCGAATTCTACAGTACAGTTAACACGGAAATTTACTTGTAGGAAAAGTCACCTTGTCAACTCGTATTAGAAAATTGGATATTAACGGCAGTCTGTACACACTCAGATGATTGGGGAAGGAGTACCAAACGCGTTGTATATCAGCATTAGTGCAATAACCTTGCTACTAACATGCTCTTGTCAGATTTTGTTGGCCGTCCACTGGCTAACCCATAGAATATACACTTTAAATTGCATTGTAAAAATTGTAAATGCACTGAGGGGCCTTGGATAATTGAAGCAATAGAAGGAACAATTTAATGAAACACTGGGTGTAAATTTTATTCTCACTTGCAGCCACACTCCCTTAGTGTATGATTATTTATGCCATACTAGGGGGTTTATTAACATTCAGCTGCATTGTGGGTAAAACAGGTGATCAGGTCATTAGTATAGTAGTGTTCATTTTACAAATAGTGGTTTAATACTCCACAGGCAGTAAACATTTCTGTGTGAAGAAGATTGGTTTTAAAATTTCATCTATCAGTGCTGCTATATAGGAAATAACATTCACTTTCGACAGAGGCAAGTCATATTGGCTTTCTGCGAGCTGTGATATTTTATCTTTTACATGCATCCTTTTGTTGTGCTGTTGGCAGTGTTACCTGCCAAAGGTTGGTAACACTGATGATAGCATAATGAAGATGTACTAGAAATAGATCAGTTTTTATATAGGCAACGTAATTTATTTCTGTTTCTGCCTTGCAGCTAGCTTCGTTTTCTCTCTCTCTCTCTCTCTCACTGATATGATAATAATTCCTTATTATATTTGCATCGCCGGAAAGCAAAAAAAAAACCTTTCCTGTTTCCGATGGAGAGAAACGACAGACTAGTGACAGCACTACCCATCATTCACTAATTGCATCAAAACAACTAAGCTTTACTGTCACGAGTATTCCACAGTACTGGTGTGCTGAAATTAAGCGACATAATTTTTCCATGCCAAGTTTTGGTACAACATTTTGCCATTTTTCAATGTATTTTTTTTTGTTTTTAAAAAAAATTTGGACTTATTGGTTGCAAGTCTAGACCAAAATCTTGGGAAAATTATGAAAACATTGTGTGGATTTAAAATTTGTTAATGATGATGAATGTGAACTTTGGCTAAAAATTAAATTTTTTGTTTTCTCTCTGTTCTTGCAGGAAGTCAAAGTAAATTGGGCCACAACACCAAGTAGTATGAAGAAGGACACAAGTAGTAAGTAGAGTTGTAGTTTCACCTTTTCTACACCAACCATTTACATCATTTCTCACAAATGCTTCAGTCTGTGCTTATTCAAAAGCAAGAATAATGTTTTGTGTAACATGGATCATATTTCAAATTCAAGTTCAAGTTTGTATGACTGCCACAATATCAGCTACCCCAATAGATGCCATATTAGCAAATTTTACTCAATGCATGAATTAACAGAACCTCATTGGGAGTATTTTAAATTAACGACATCTTGAATTAGCGAAATTACGGATTAGGTAACAACATGTGAGCTGAAAATATACATTTCACACGAATGCTGATAAGGTGATAATTTGTTTAATCATGAGTTGATGACGTAGTATTGTCACCTACACTGTTTACTACCCTGATGGAAGTGAATGAGACTCCTTATCAATGACCCTATGTATTGCTAACAATACTATACCAGCTTGAATTTACATTACAAATAGAAGTCATTTTTAGTAAGAAGACTTCCTATTGTACTTGATTTGTTTAATATATTAAGTAACTGCCTTTTGATAGGTCTTAATAATTTCAATATATTAATACTTGACCTTTGACCCTTTATCCATGCTCGGTTCAGTTGTAGCGAGGTTGTAGGTAATGTTACCATCACCGATGTCTGTCTCCTTACAACTGTATTTCCCTGTAGTCAAGCTGGAATAATATTATAAGAATGAAATAAAAACTGGCCATGAGATTGTTACAGCGTCATTGTACACATTGTGTCATTGTTATTGCAACACACAAACGTCAAAGAATTTAGACTGTGTATGTCCACCATCTGTGCTGGAATTATATTTGCATGTGTTTGGATTATCGATGTTTATATCTCTTAGCGTGTTCATGTATGTGAACATTACCACATGGCATACATGTACACGCTTTACTTGAAATTCTATTCTTGTTCCACCAATTGTCTTCAAATAAGCTGCAGATATCCCCCTTGACAGATATTTGCCGATTGATCTGGCCGCTAGGGTTTCTATACGTTGATATATCCCTTTTAATTGTGTATGCTGCTGTACTGTGCTATAGTAGTCATGAAACGTATCCTAATTCTGAAATGATGGATTTACAAAGATGGAATGCTTCCTTTTTGAACTGAATTTAAATTGCCATTTATTTTGGATATAACCCGTTATTTCATTTCCTGCTTGCCTATTATTATTCAAAGTTTCTTTCTTCTCAAGTTGATCGATATCATTCCCTATGCCTCGGCTTACAATGTTACTTTCCGGTGTGTGCTTACTTAATCTGGAGATATCTACATGTGGCAACTTTTACTGTGTGTGTTAACCCTGAAATAAGTACCTGTAAATGATGGCTATTAAAATGAATGTTTGCAGAGTCAAAAGAAGATTTTTTTCCCCCTAAAAGGATAACCAAATTTACCTGAAATGCTTGTGGAAAAAGCTCTGGCCAGCCCTCGGAAGAGAAATTTATATAGTTGAATTCAAGATGAGGCATTTGCTTTTGTAGGCATGCTCCAATCAGCATGGTTGCGTCTCGTTGAATCGACTGAACGAATGGAAATAAGCATCGCTATGAAATGAAAACAATAACAGGGTGGTGTAAGATTCCAACTGTGTCAGCACATCACACACAGCATGGTTCAATTATTTAAACACTACATTTGCAAAGGACTGGGGGGTGCCAAACTGATCACATCTCTGGGAAATGTGTTTGCAATAGTCGTATAATCACTGGTGAAAACATGATTAATAAGACTCAAAATTACTTGTGCCAGTCATCCTGCATCACTGTTTGATTTCGACACTCTGTGTGAAGCTTCTTAAAAAGTGAGATTATCCGTTTACACACTACAATGCTTCTGATCTAATTTAATAATTTGTTTTTGTTAATCTGGCTAAAAATCAAAAAATTGCTATCACTAATGTAATAAAAAAAATAAAAGAAAATGGTGATTTATTAAAAAAAGATAGTTGCTTCTTTCTGTGTTCACATAAAGATCGATGAAAAAAACAATTTTTTTCCCTCAGTATGGTGAAATGTTGATGGGAACAGACATGAAGTCTCCAACTATCACTTATTTTAAGTGGAAAACCATGTGTAAACCACAGACGTGTCAAAACAGACTCGTTCGTCACTCTCCTCTCTGTAGACTTGCTTGTGTGAAAACAAAAACTATTTTACGAAACACCTGCAAACCAATGATATTCTCTGCTCCTTCAGTGTTTGTTTTCAGTGTTGTACTTCTCATTATGTATACAGTCAAATTTGTGTGACCTGTAGTACTGTACAACAATTTAATATTTTGAGCAGTTTCACTGGGTTTTAAGTTCGGCAGGGAGACAATGGGTTCAAATGTTGTACCACGTTCATGTGGATTTACAAGATTTTACTTATCGGTGAAATTAGTGAAATTAAGAAACTGTGAATAATTAATGCTTTTATAGTATCCGAAGGACTACTAATGGATTTAAAGAAAAAACAATTCTCGTAACATTCAAATATTATAACGAATAATGTGCAGCTTCTATTTTTTTGAAAGTTTGGGCTGAAATGAAAAACGAATGTCAATTCCCTTGTTGTGGTGGTTATGCATCGGGTGTTAAAATTTCGTGAAAATAATGTAATTTGTATGCGCTGTCTACATAATATGGGTTCCATATTGAACTATTGAACACTAGCAAAGCAACGATCACCTCCGTTTAATAATACAGTTCTATGTCATTTATAACAAATTGTCAACTGACAATTTTTTGAATAACAAATTGATTTACCCAGACAGTATTCATGGTATCTAGTTTCTATGATGAAAGCATTTAATCATTCCCCTAATATAAAAGTGCTTCACGGCATGGGTTGAAAATAGTCTTGTTGTTGACATGAATTGCTAAACTTCTCTCAATGTATTCAAATTTATGCAAAGGGAAGTTTCCTCCACAGTGCACATGGTTGCTGATAGTAGCATTCTATAGATGTTTTACCTTTATTTCTGTCTTTGGTAGTACATAAATATATATTCTTCTCAATGTGGACTCTCAGCATGAGATGAAAAAAATCCCTCACCAGATTTTGCAATGTGATTCAAGATGGCAGACTGGTGGCCATGTTTGTTTTATTTGCTTGTTTTTTAACTCTAACTCAGACATGCAAAGTTAGTACAATGAATTCAACATCAAGGATCCGCCAATTTCTTGAATACTGGAGAAATCACATGCATGACAAATAGTCTTGTAGTTCAAGCTGTCTTGCACATTATGAGTACATCTTCTTGGAATTCTACAGTTGTTGACACGTTTCTCGGCTGTGGATAACTTCAATATGATATACCGGTACATGTAATTGTTTACTTTACTTCCTTGTACATTTGTACCTACATGTAACTAATTTGAAATATATACTTTACTCTGAACTCTTCTAATCAGATGGTATTATTGCATTGGAAGTGTTTTTGTCTGTCAACATTGTATAATTTTTGAAAACGATGATATGGCACTACTTACGAAAGATGTTCTTATATGCCTTTAAAACAGTAGAGCTGATTTTACATATAAATTAGCCATTGACAAGCCAATTCATTTTTTCTGTCTGATTGCTGATTAAATTTAAGCTCACTGACTTGACACACCTCCAGAAATTTGTTGCTAGTTATTTGCTACATATTAATAACCTCTAATTGACTAATTCAATCGAAACTGGACACGGACTGTCATTGACAATGACTTTTTTTTAAGAATTACAAAATTTCAATTCACAAATAAATTTAGCATAACTTTGGGGTTGGGCGTTAATAACTAACTTATGGATTTTAATTAAGCATACGATTTTTGTGGGAAGGAAATGGACATTTAATGGCAAAAATATTTGTAGGTCTTGAAGAGTTGTATGCTAAACAGACATTGCAAGTCTATTGATCCCTTAACATCATACGCAGTGTTAGGTTTTTAATGCATGTTTTGAAATTACCATGTTCGTGTGCGAAGTTCTTTCAGTGAATGTTAATGTGAACAATTTGACGCTATTTGTACGTCCCTGAAATCACCCATTAGAGCTGAATAGCAAGGTCATTCACACAGCGTGTAATAGCTGTGATTTTTGAATGTTCGCTGATGACAACCAAAATTCTTTTATAAAAACTTCTCGTTAAAATTCAATAACGTAAACGTGCATTTAACACAGTTAGGTCACGAAATGATTCTAACATTAACATGAATCTAGTGCTGAGGTCATTATTTAATTCTACATTGATGGTTTAGTACTGAGGGCAATATACTATTCTAACATTTAGCACAGAGGTCAGTATACAATTCTACTTTGATGTGCACCGAGGTCAATATATGTTCTAACAAATGTATTCAACACAGAGGTCAATATATACGATTCTAACAAATATTTAGCACTGAGGTCAATATACATTCAATAAACATTCAACACAGGTCAATATACACTCTAACAAATGTATTTAACACTCGGGTCATTATACGTTTAGCGTATGATTCTAACATTAATCTGCATTTAGCACTGAGGTCAATATACAATTCCCGTAAAAAAATTTAGAATGACGATCAAAGAATTTTCATGCAAATTATGTTAATACTTGGATTGTTATTTTGAAGCAGTATTGATCTATATTCAATTGTAGGAGGCTATTAAATGCTGCATCTGTATAATTGTCTGACTTGAGGAGAGTCCTTAACTTGGTGAGAATTAATCATAGTCTCCCCCTGTGTTAAATGAGTTCTGGATGGGAGAGTTGTTTTCTCAAACTTTGGTTTTTCAAACTTGTATGAAAGTTGTATTGATATTTGTCTGTTGGTAAAACAAACCGTAAAATATGTTTCAATTTAATAGTTGAGAAAATAACTTTTTACCCTAATGGTATTGATATGATGGCAGACATCTGGTGCAATTCAATCACATCCTGGACTATTCAATTGAATTTTCTAAAACAGTATTCAACAAATGTAATTTCTACTCAAAAAGCTGTCGTTTCCAAAATTGCATAGCCGCACACACATAGGCAGCTATATGTCTGATGTTAGAATTACTAGTTGTGATTTCCATTTGAATTTTTTGAGAATAAAATGTCGCCCCTTTTAAATTAATTTGAATGGGCATGGTTCTACATATCAATTCAGTCGCTATTATACTGTGTTCTTGGCATGCAGCTCAATTATCTGATTTTCTCGCTCAAAGTTGAAATTTTGAATCCTGGATGACATGTTCAATGATTCTGGAAATGTATCATTTTATTTTCGTTAATTCATGTTCTGTCGACCATGCATCTGGAGCTGATTTCTCAGACTTGCATTTGTTGATTTCTGTCAATCTTGGTACATAGACAATACCTGATGTACCTATGTACATCAATTTGATTTTTAATCCAATCAAATGTACTTGAATGTGACTGTCATGGTTTCGATGAGATAGATCACCATGGTAACCCTGGGACAACATTGTCTATTTGTCATGATCTTGTACAGTATGGCCGATAAGTGACCAATGCAACAACCAAGTGTCTTGTATAAAAAAATATTTATTATATAAATCTTTGAGATTACTAATGTAGAAGTGAAAATGTTGCATGTTTGACACTTTACTAATTTTACTAATTGCGTTGTGAAAGCAACATTATTACTCACTAAACTATCCAAATGCAGATTGAACAAAATCATACTGCACATTTTTTGTGAGCGAAGATTTAGAGTTGACATGTGGAAGCTTTAGGTATTAGACGTGCGCATTTAATGGGAAAAAATATGAGGCACTTTAATGTTGAAAAAATAATCTCTTGTGGAAAGGTTAAAAAATGGTACCTATTGGGTTCTAATCGGTATAGTTTAATACGATAAACGGTGGAACGATGGGGAGCAATCATGAATATTGAAATTGATTTTCAACTAATTCATCGGCAAAACAGTTTTGAACGCAGGGAGCCAAGTGATATCAGGTGTTATTCTCAGCACTTACTGCTATTACCTGCTTTTTGAAATGGTCGGCAAGTCCCTTAATGTATTTGATGAATTTGAATTTTTTTTCCCACAAATTTATTAGCATAAGTATGAGGATGGTGTACTGCCTAAGTGCACACTTTGAGGTATCCTCGTAATAACCTTATTATTATACATCTTTTCCTTCCAAGGATACATCATGGGAATATCAAAATCCAAAATGTTTAGAACAGAATCAGCGAACTTCTTCGTGTGGAGTCCGGTCAAACACTGGTGGCAGCCATGTTTGTTTTTATTATTAGAGGATGCTTATGTGCGTAATCATTCCGTATTTGGAATTCGCATTCGCATCGCAATATGGTAGGATAAAAATACCCTGTAAAACACCGCAAAATTACGGCACCCTGTAACTTGATTTGAATTAAAAAAAAAAAAAAAACACTACTAGACCAAATGATATGGATTAACACTAAAATCACCTTTTTTTGAGACTACGCGTATCTTAGCAACTCTAAAAGTCAACAATTTACATATAAATTCTAGATACACTGATTTTATTTTTAAATATTCAGTGACTAATATCACTGATACCCCCTTGACCTTGATTGGATATGATCAAAAACATGCTTTGCTTAACCTCATTGGCTTTTCCTATGTAACCTTGATTCAACCCCCCAATGCTATTGCACTCCCATTCACAGCACTTCTACAACTCGTACATATTTATGAATCGCCATTCAATTTGCCGATTACTAGGATGAAGACTGCCTCATTTGTAAATTCTTTGCTTTGGTCTCTATTTTAGTGATAAGAGTGAGTTGGCTTGTTGCATGCATGCATGCTTGGAATGATGAAGCTCTAACATAAAATCTAATCAAATCTCCTCAACTAATCACAAGTGAAAACAGTCATGACAGCGTCACTGATGAAAATTTCCTCTAGTTCTGTAAAGCTGCCCAGATATTGTCTAAATTAGTCTCAAATGATGTAATCTATCTTAGTCTGGGAGCAGAACATCAATTCATATTTACAAAAAGAACAGCATCCAAAAACTTCTCCACAAATAACGTAATGAAGTGTCAAATGAAGCAAATAATTGTAATTTTCACATTATACTTTCTCTACTTTAACTGTCGCTACATTTGGAAGATCGAAAAATCAATTTTAATATTATGTTTACAAGGTAACGTTTTCTTTGAGCCAATTGCTGGCAAATTAGGTTGGCTTGACAAGTGCACTCATCGGAAATGTTATTAGAGTTGTTGATTATTAAAACTAGAGTCGTATCCGTCACTCACCTCCCAAAATTAAAATATATTTGATGATGTGTGAGTTGGTGGTAATAAACTGGAGAATATTTAGGTCAGGTGTGTGCGCAGAATCAGTCAATTCCACTAAAGACCGTAAATTCAATTTCCTTTCAGCAGGATAAATGGTATTCATAGCCGATGGTGTTGGCAAGATTTTGAATGGTTCTTCTTTTTTCCATCAATGTTTTACATATAAAACATAAGCTTATTTCATATTTGTACTTGTATTTGACTCCTGTCTTGACCTAGCGTTAATCTTGCTCCCAGTGTGCTATGCATGTTCCTTTGTATTGTCTCTTAAAGTTGCCAACTATACAGGCATAAATTAAAGGAAACCAAGCTTTAGCTAATTTCTTCTGGCCTGGTTGTCAAAATGTCGGCCTCAGCTATGTTTTTCATATTTATATTATCAATGATGTTGTCTAATTATACTGTGATACCCTTGATATTATAATTCAGACTTCAATAATAATTGAAAATCACACTTGACATTGTCAGTTTGCATCAATAGAAACTCAAATCTCTAATGAGTTAGTTATCAAGTTTCAGACAAAATTCATTCAAATTTTATTTGTCTTCGAAAGAGTATTGATTTTACATTGTTTTACTAGTAGCCAGTACTGTTGAGTTATAAATGTGGAAATGCCCTGTGGGTAGGCTTCAGTGGGTAGCCTTCAGTGAATGGTTAGTATGAAAACTGTTATAGCAGCATTGCAAACTGAACCCCTGTGGTCACCAAAATTGTTTAAATTACTCTGCAAATGAAATTGATTTTAAACTAGTTCTAGATAATTGTCCTTGAGGATCTTCATTATTAATTTTTATTAGATAGTCCTCCCCAATTTGTTTTTAGAAAACGTTATTTTCTTGAAATTTTTATCAGATGTATAATAATAATAGCAATTTACTATGATTAAATTATGAAATTTGATTGATTTATTCTGAAGTGGAGACTGTTAAATAGTTTAATAGTAGCCTGAAACATGGATACTTTCATTTTAAAATGTTGATTTTGTTCTCAAAAAGGCCAGCTATAATTTATTATTCAAGTATTACAATACAAATATTGCCGTTGATATCGTTTTGTTATTCATTTCTTTCATTTGTTTGTTGTCTGGCTATTTCCTGCTCTGTAGAAAGAAATTGTTAGGCTGGCCGTATGCTTTGCCATTCCTTGATTGAGGTTAGGGGAATTTATTAGCAGAGACTTGGTGCAATGCAGCAAGAGCTTAGCAGACTATTACTGTGAAATTACCTGTAACAATTACGCTGTTTGCTTGTCTGCATGAAAGCGGGTAGTCAAGCTACATTATCCGCCTACATCAACATATGCTGGGACAAACTGTCGATTCTATACTCATGGAGAAACTAAATAGAAGAGGAAAGGCAGAGAAAATGCGGAAATGAAGAAAAGTGAAGGAGAATGTATTATAGAATAAATTGTCAAACATGGCGTGATGCGTTTCATATAGAGGATGTCCCTTAGGAAATGAACTATAGAGAGATGAACACGTTATGCTTTATGTATAGTTTATTAGGCTCAAGTGGAATACAGAAATGTACAGGTTGCCGACAGCTGATAGCTGCTGCTCACTATATATGCAGGTTCATTTACATATATTGGTGATATTGACTCCTTAATGGTATTGGCTATATTCCTATTAAAAAAAAACCAACTGGGATTTAGGGGTCATCCCTTCACATGAATTTTTAATCCTTTTTGTATCAAATCATTGCTGAAATGTAAAGTTAAAACTGCTGTGTGAATCGTACATGCATTATATTTTTTAAAACATCATTGGCTTCAACCTCTAGGTTTTGGGAAAATTCCTTCCCATCATGCATTTTACTTCCTTTTTGGATCCATTCCAAAATAGATGTTTCAAACAAGACAATCTTAAAAATCTCTGATTGATGCAATAGATTACTTTTGAAATGAATTCTCATTAAACTGGGCTCCATTAATCTTGTTGCCAAGGAAATTACCATCTGGTATTTTGATGTATTTAGGGCATGTCTTCTTTCTACTGGTTGATGGGAGACTTTGAGTGTGCCTTCTAATTGCTGCACACTTTATCAACATTCCTATAGCTACAATTACTTGATAACAATTTGAAATTTGGGTGAATTTAAAATGAAAAACTCGAACAGGTGGTGTGAAAATGAGGCTGCGTGATGGCCTGATCTGCATCATACAACAAAATTATGCTACTTTTCCAGATGGGTGGAGTTTTTAAATTCAACAGCACTATCATGTTCATTTACAAAAAAAACAAACAAAAAAACAGCCTTACATGTCAGGAATGATGTATGGATGCTCTGCCAAAAATGTCTTTATCGTAGCTGGGTTTTTCGTCACCATAGGATCCCTTTATCTCTGCTATAATGACAGGTGTACTCATTGCATTAGTAGTGGCGAATTTCAAAGTAGTTGAAATACTTCTTCGTCAACGTAATCCTGTGGACAATTTCACTGGTCGTTTTATCTCTTGCGAAAAAGCTTAGGGATTTGCACTTTCTCTACTGGGAATAGAAGTAAATGGATATTTGACGTATTATGCTTTTTGCAAAAAAATTTGAGGTCAGGGTCCGGCAAATATCACTAGTCGTTTATCGGGCATAAATCTGGTGAGATAAAAACAGCAAAAACTATGCAAGCAAAAAAAAATGTATCGCATCCATTCATCATGCGCGAGTGCAACAAGATTTAGTAGATCCAAGGGTATTTGGATTCTTATCTGATTAAAGCTTGCCCAGTTGCATTTCAGTACAGAATATATGGATATTTTATGGCATTTTATAAAACTGTTACTGATTAGAGGATTTTCATAGCTTTAAAATTTTAATAAATTTTTTTTTTATTAGTCTTATTTTGGTCTTTGTTCACTGTGAACTGGCTTAATTTTAAGTTTTGTCCTCACAAATGCCCTAAAATTATTTAATTATTTTATAGTAATGTTTTTGTGGGTCTATAGTTCAAGTCGATGCTCCTCACATCTAGACAGTCATGTTTACATTGATGAATATTCTATTTTGAAATGAACTGCGACATACACACATGTACACTAACAATGCCATGTCATATTATCAGAAACTTCCTGCCATATCCAGTCTTTGTTCAGTCTCATCAAACTCGACTTGATTCAGTTGCTATGGAGACCATGAGGTAATTCAATCTCTAATTTTACCACTTTTGCCACAGTGTACCAGACACCGCCCATAATACTGATAATACAGCAGATGCCGGTATTCTTGTAACCATGTTGTCTGTAATAGCAGTTTGAGATGGCGGTATTCTTGTAACCATGTTGTCTGTGATAGCAGTTTGAGATGGTGGTATTCTTGTAACCATGTTGTCTGTGATAGCAGTTTGAGATGCCGGTATTCTTGTAACCATGTTGTCTGTGATAGCAGTTTGAGATGCCGGTATTCTTGTAACCATGTTGTCTGTGATAGCAGTTTGAGATGGCGGTATTCTTGTAACCATGTTGTCTGTGATAGCAGTTTGAGATGCCGGTATTCTTGTAACCATGTTGTCTGTGATAGCAGTTTGAGATGGCGACGTGAGATAGAACCTTACATAATCTCATTTATGAGTTATTCCCTTTTAGTGATTCCAGCCCATGGGCAGAAAACTGGTGTTCTGCTAGAATGTAGAGGATCACGTTTAAAGTTGCATACCATGTAGTAGTTTTTTTGTTATGGATTTTATAGGGCTTTCTGGGGGGCAATAAACTAGGCCATTATCATGGATAGCCCCTCTAAACGAGTGGTTAGCTTGTTCTAGTCCCATTAATATTTGATGCTTGTCTATCTTGTACACAGTGTAATCTTTCCTTCCTAGCTTAGGGCTCTTTGAAGATGCAGTCACTAAGACTGGTCTTTACACACCAGCCTCCTTCTCTTTCCTGTGGAGATGCTACATTTATCGATCCGCACGGCACGTGCCTTAATTCACAATTCAAGAGAAACCTTGTTTACTACAGCAGAGGAGGCTCTGTGGTTCACACAGAAGATTCAGTTTGGTGAGCTTTGTAGCCAGAACTGTTGTAATTTTGCACAGTAATAGTCCCTTGTGGTTTAAGATGGTGGTTGGTGTAAAACAATTAAAGGAAAGTTCATTTGGTTTTGCTGTCAGGTGCTTGAGATATGATACTTAGTTTGTGACACAATTGTCTATTAACCTTTTCACCACTTTCTTGCCCACTTTTTTCTGCACTTTTTTTCTTTTAATTCTTCAATATTTCTGGAAATGAATTCTAATTTTGGAGCCAACAAACAAAATTTGAGTCAATATTTATATTTTACACAAAAAATCGTCTGAAACAAAGTGCAGACTATAAACGTGACTATTTTGTGAAATTGTGATGAAAAGAGGATACTGGTGGTGCAAAGGTTAATAGATGTAACCCATCAAAATATTTATATTCACGATTATGTAAAACTAGTTTTAGAAAGAGTAATAAAAAAAAAATGTGTAGCTATTGTTTGCATACTAATTACCAAGATGTTTTTCTAAGTATGTACAGAGATAAAAAAATCGTGATGTGTCGGCCTCAACATGGGATTTCATGTACTCCACTGAGCTTGGTGGCATTCATTAAAAGCACACTCAAATGAAAGGTTGTATAGAACTAGTCAGTGTTATCACAATTCAATTAAAATGTACACTTCCCTGGGGGTTAGAGCCCAAGAAAAGGGAAATGGAACACACTGATATTAGATCAGGTATTGTTTCTCTCGCAAAATGATTCGTCAGCCCTGTTTTCCACCTGTCAGAATCACTGATAATACATGTATGCATAGTTTGATGACATGTATGCATAGTTTGATGACATGTCATTCCACAAAGCATATACCCCATAGTACATGGTCTTAGATAGTCCTCTCATTTCTAAGACAAGTGCAAGTGAATTTTTCCAATTTATTTTAGTCTGATTACATCTTCAATACGTAGTACTCATTATTTTTATCATAAATGTATTTTGTGTTCAGGGATAATATTTCCAGTGATTGTTAAATTTCAGTTAACCTGTGTCTGCTTCAAGGAAATAAGTTTAATATAATCCCCACTAATTGAGAGATAGCCAGGCATTAATCATATTAATGGTGATTAGCCGAGATCTAGAAATTGTCACAAAATAGTAGATTAACACAATGCTAATAAGATTAAAAGAATTGAGATATGGCTGAATGCTGAGATGGCATCCTACATCAGGGAATTTCAGAACGTGGCATGAAATCATTATTAAAATGTCAGCGTATTTGTATTCTAGGTATAGCTAGTGTATTTTTTGGAGGGATAGCTCTACTAAGCCATGGTTTTTATTTCCAATTGCTAGTAAGACTTGTACAAGTTATTACTGCATAATTCCTTTATTTTTCACTCACATAAAAAAGCTTTGTCGGTAGCCATACTTTTCTATGTGGCCAAGGTAATTGAATCAATTACACTGCTACATTACGACTGTAATATCGCCAAATGGAGCGAATTTAAGCTGTCCAGCGTAGTTCTATCTATAGTACAAACGAATAATTAGTATTGAAATGGATTTAACGAACCAATGTGCTGACTACAGGTCACTATTGATCATGCCTGTCGATAAAATGTAATTTTCTTCATGATTCTTCGTGCTTTATTTCATTGAACTTTAAACTCATTTTGCTGCTTTCAGTTCTCTTTGAGTGTTATTTCTTTAATTGCCTACGGCATCTGAATATTTGAATAAAACCAAGCTTATTAAGTTAAAACCCAGTGAATATGTAAAATTGAGCATAGAACACTGACATCTAAATGATAAAACTGTGAATTAAAAACCCACTAAATATGCCTGAAATCAGGGTATTATAATGCATAGATGATTTTTTTTAATATTGCATTTAGTATAAATAATTTTTTCATTGTTGGTGATTTCACTGTTTGATTTACTGATAACAAAAGTCTTTGCTGGAACTGACGGTGTTATATCTATTGCTGTAGCTGCAAATGTGCCACTGATGTTTCTTGAAGCTTTTAAGATGTGTATGTAGTACAGATGCGTGCATTCAAGCTAAATATGAAACTAGTTCCGTCAACAGAGCGCTAACTTCTTGCTCACGGAATATTCAATGTCAGAGTTTTATCTCCATTCACTGTATTGTATGACATGCATAATTGCTTTGATAACCATTATTTATAAATAAGATGCGTTATTATTTCTATCAACTATGGAATTTGGGTGATGAATCTAAAGAGATGTGTTTCTGTCCTTTTAGTGTTCAATTTAGACAGATTTCTCTCAGTGTTGCTGTCGGGAAAGGCCATCAAAGCTACATGGAAATGTTGACTGATAGTGGAAAAACAAACCATCTGGGAAGGTTTCAACTAACATGTATTGCATTATAAATGTGGTTTCTATTATGCAAATGTTAAAAGTACATGCCTAAGCTAATTTGGCAGAATAAGGACACTTGTAAATCAGTGATGAAGTCGAGAATGTGGTACTCATCCAGTTGACAAATATTTAGAATCCTCTCAGCGATCCCCTTTACTATGTGTCACCTGTATGTCTCATAAAAAACTGTACCACGACTGAATTTTCAGTGAAAACAACCTGCATTTGCAGCAAAGTATCGCTTTGAGCTGTAGTCGTATCACGTATCAGAAGGAAAACGATCCCGAAATCCATCAGTGCAATTGTAAGTGTCCTTGTCTTATGTGTGGATGTTTAAATATTAAAAATGATGCCTGGCAGTCAGAATGGATGACTGGTTGATGACCTATCATGCTTTAGTTGAATAATGACTACATTGTGCTGAATACTAAATGGGAAAGTTCAATTATTCATCTTGCTCTCATCTTTCACACACATCTTACTTTTCTTTGTTCACAAACACTGAAACAGTTGCATGAAACTTAATTTTTTTTATTTATTAATGTTGACGTTGAAATTCATTGTCTTATATGGTATGGAGACCTAATACCTCTATAGATTTACCATCTTTAACATTTGATGATTTCACAGTATAAAATATTCAGAAAAGGTTAAATTATTTATTTGTTCTAATCTGACAAGATGGACTATGTATAAAGGAACCCGGTGGGTCTAATGAATGAAGCAAGCGTTTTGGAGAATATTGGAATTGATAGCCACTGCTTATCAAATCCCAGTTTCTAATGTTACCGTGGTGTAAGTAACTGAAGTGACTGTCCTCTGAGACAGTTAGGGATAAAAGCCTATTATGCAAAATGGTGCTGTGATAAGCCGAAATACATGACAGCTTATCGATACACTCAAATAACAGAAACAGTTTGAATGGATTAGGTGTTTACGTCATTCACATGTCACACATACATCACATTCACTGATCACATGTCTACTTTACACCTCCCCACACACATACACCATCACATTCACTGATCACATGTCTACTTCACACGTCCCCCACACATACACCATCACATTCACTGATCACATGTCTACTTTACACCTCCATACACCATCACATTCACTGATCACATGTCTACTTTACACCTCCCCACACATGTACACCATCGCATTCACTGATCATATGTCTACTTTACACCTCCATACAAGCATACACCATCACATTCACTGATCACATGTCTACTTCACACGTCCCCACACATACACCATCGCATTCACTGATCACATGTCTACTTTACACCTCCCCACACACGTACACCATCACATTCACTGATCACATGTCTACTTCACACTACCCCACACATACACAATCACATTCACTGATCACATGTCTACTTTACACCTCCATACACCATCACATTCACTGATCACATGTCTACTTTACACCTCCCCACACATGTACACCATCGCATTCACTGATTACATGTCTTCTTTACACCTACATACACACATACACCATCACATTCACTGATCACATGTCTACTTTACACCTCTCCACACATACACCATCACATTTACTGATCACATGTCTACTTTACACCTCCCCACACACGTATACCATCGCATTCACTGATCACATGTCTACTTTACGTCTCCCCACACACGTACATCACATTCACTGATCACATGTCTACTTTACACCTCCCCACACACGTACACCATCACATTCACTGATCACATGTCTACTTTACACCTCCATACACGCATACACCATCACATTCACTGATCACATGTCTACTTTACACCTCCCCACACACATGCACCATCACATTCAGTTCACTGATCACGTCTACTTTACACCTCCCACACATACACCATAACATTCACTGATCACATGTCTACTTTACACCTCCCACACACATACACCATCACATTCACTGATCATATGTCTACTTTACACCTCCCCACACACGTACACCATCAAATTCACTAATCACATGTCTACTTTACACCTACATACACCATGACATTCACTGATCACATGTCTACTTTACATCTCCCACACACATACACCATAACATTCACTGATCATATGTCTACTTTACACCTCCCCACACACGTACACCATCACATTCACTCATCACATGTCTACTTCACACGTCCCCACACATACACCATGACATTCACTGATCACATGTCTACCTTACACCTCCCACACACATACACCATAACATTCACTGATCATGTCTACTTTACACCTCCCCACACACATACACCATCACATTCACTCATCACATGTCTACTTTACACCTCCATACACATGTACACCATCACATTCACTCATCACATGTCTACTTTACACCTCCCACACACATACACCATAACATTCACTGATCATATGTCTACTTTACACCTCCCCACATACATACACCATCACATTCACTGATCATATGTCTACTTTACACCTCCATATACACGTACACCATGACATTCACTCATCACATGTCTACTTCACACGTCCCCACACATACACCATGACATTCACTGATCACATGTCTACTTTACACCTCCCCACACACATTCACTCATCACATGTCTACTTTACACCTCCATACACCCGTACACCATCACATTCACTCATCACATGTCTACTTCACACGTCCCCACACATACACCATAGCATTCACTGATCACATGTCTACTTTACACCTCCCACACACATACACCATAACATTCACTGATCATATGTCTACTTTACACCTCCCACACACATACACTATAACATTCACTGATCATGTCTACTTTACACCTCCCACACACACACACAATCACATTCACTGATCACATGTCTACTTTACACCTCCCCACACACATACACCATCACATTCACTGATCACATGTCTACTTTACACCTCCCCACACACATACACCACCACATTCACTGATCACATGTCTACTTTACACCTACATACACCATCACATTCACTGATCACATGTCTACTTTACACCTCCCACACACATACACCATCACATTCACTGATCATATGTCTACTTTACACCTCCATACACACGTACACCATCACATTCACTGATCACATGTCTACTTTACACCTCCCCACACACATACACCACCACATTCACTGATCACATGTCTACTTTACACCTACATACACCATCACATTCACTGATCACATGTCTACTTTACACCTCCCCACACACATACACCATCACATTCACTGATCACATGTCTACTTTACATCTCTGTACACACATACACCATCACATTCACTGATCACATGTCTACTTTACACCTCCATACACCATCACATTCACTGATCACATGTCTACTTTACACCTCCCTGTACCTGACAGTGATCTAACCTATTGCGCCTCCCTTACAATCTGTTGATAGTACAATGATTGATTGCCTCAATCTTACTGACATCTCACAAGTGTCAGGTGGGTGCAATATTTTCTTTATTGCCCGCACAGTGACAGATTATCAATCAGAAATCTACAATAAAAAGTTGTGATTCAGAAACAGGAAATGAAGAAGTGACCAGAATACGGGAGCCACAATAACGAGTTTTGAGAAAAATGATTGCTAATTCCAATTAATATTTTACTATTTTTCTGACTTCAATTGTATGATCTGTTTATTCATTAATATTGCTGGTATCTTAATGGATGTAAGAAACAGACAGCAGGTTTAATATTTAATTTGTTTTGCACACATACCAGTAAAAAGTGATTGAAATGAAAAACTAATTTTTTTTACAAAATTAACATGTCCCCTTAGTTGCACGTTGGTTAAGTACATGTATGTTAATAGTTTCATATACCGATACCCTAGTTATGTTTATTAACATGTCTCCCTAGTTCCGTGTTAGCAAATGCCTTTGATTACATGATTGTTACCAAGTTCCCCTAGTTTAATACACTTTCATTGCATCTCCTTAGTTTGATGTTAGTTAGCAAATATTCTTTATAGTTACATGTTTTGTTAATGGATTATCAGTATCTACTATTGGTTAGTTAATTCATTGTTGTACATAAAACCATGGCAACGAAGCAGAAACATGCCTGTTTGATAAGAGATAAAAGCAATGATAAGCAAGCAGATAATAACATAAAAGCTATGATATAATCGGCAAACATTTGAAGACAGATGACTCGCTCTTAAGAGGTTACTTGGAGACGAGCTTGTGAGTGGCTGTGAGAGTAAAAATGATGTTTACAATGATGACTATGAGATGTTGTATTATTTATGTATGTATAAAAAGATAGCATCTGTAAACTCACTATGCAAATCACATTTTCTCTTCTTTCTGCTTTAAGAGTAAAACCTTGCATGCAAAATCAAACTTTGATCGTTGAATTTCAAAATTATTTTATTTTCCTATTTTATCATTTTTTTAGTATAGGCTCACCTGGCACTACGCATGTTGGGTGAAAGTAACTGTACACTGATCTGAGGTGGGGTATGTGTGTAGGGAGGGGAGGGGTTTATTGCTTCAACTATGGATGCATACAATATTGTCTTACATATGGTTGGGTGGAAGGTAGATTATTTTCACTATGCCTATAATAAAAACGACCCAGGTTTCAATTATCATTTTCATTCATTTTATGTTTTCTCTGTTTTTCTGAAGATGGTTTTTGATGGTGAATGGTAAAAAATAGCACTGAGCCCTGATATAGCATTAGATGGACACTGCTTTCATGTTAATATCAAAATGAACTTTTGGTCTGTGACAGCTGCTTTTAATACTAATTCATTTTATTCAGTTTTGGCTTCACTAAACACAGATGCCTTAGAGCCCTCCACACATCCAACAAGATTTTTTTTTTATTTTGTGAAAGATAAAAAAAATAAGGCTTCCAATATTTAAGATATCTAAGTAAATGACTGTCTGGCATTGACACATGCATGACATATTTATTTATCATCAGTGCAGTTATTCTTCTCTGAATCTGTGGTATGGTTTACGCTTATCGACAGTTTTCAACCAATACGCATGGCTCATTTTGGCGCTATACTCGGTACAAAGGTTCAAGTGGTGAAAACAGGTCAAGGACTTTGTTTCCTATGTTGAAGGGTATTGAAAAACTGAGTATGAAAATGTCAAAAATTGGTTAATACTTGTATCTACTTGACTCTAGAAGAAAGACAACAATTTTGTAGCATTTAAAGATTTTTTTCCCAGAATTTAATTTAATTCAGCAATTGCTGATTGTTATTTCTGTTTTCAGAACTTGAGGGGGCTGTTCATAACATTTAGTCATTCTGCTTTTTTAACACTGGGAAATTTCAGAAATGTTTTTTTTCTTTCCATGTTGGGGGGTTGGGGTCACAATGACTTTGCAAAATTATGTCTTTTTGAAATCATGACATTTCTTGCTTCGAAAAGTTACCATTTGTAGTTATCTGCTTCAAACTCGGTTATCCATATCAGCCTTTTGAACAATACATTTTTTTCAGTAACTTTTATGACAACAAAATTCAGCTATCCAGGTTTCTGGATTTTACTGACAATTGCATTGTCACCCATTTCTGCAATTTAGGTGTTAAAAAAATGATAGGAACTGAACTTCTTTATAATTGCATTAAATTGTGGTACATAAAAGCTGTTAAATGTACTACTAGTGAAACACAAACACTGAATAAAAATAATAGTCACCATATTTGCTCTATTAAAGCATATTTCATGAAAGCATTTATCATGAAAGAACCTTTCGTAACCATGGTAATACATATGAATATTATAGGCTGCTTTTGCAACCAGCTCAATGTATTGCTTATAATTAATTTCATTGCATTTTGCAGCTCTCTATTGCATACAAGTTTTACCCCTGTATCACTACTTTCTAGAAATGCTATAACATTCATAGAATTAGCGAGTTTTCTGCTACACTTGTCTTAAGTCAACCAAATATAAAATAATAAAATATAAATACAGAAATCAGTTTTATCATAGTAACAACAATTTAAAAAAAAAATAGTTTTTAACATTGTGTTAAACAGTTTAAAAAGCCAGATAATGACATGAACTCTACTAATCACCAGAAATTGGCTTTGGCAATCAAATGGTTAAAAAAACTATATTTTAATGTCATCAACTTTATTGTTCTGATAATTTTAATGTCAACCTAGCATTAAATGTAACCCCTCCCCCTGTCCTGCTTACAATTCCTATATGAACATTCTTTTTATTTTAACTTCGGGGAATAAATATTGTCTACAGAGTTGTACTGATAAATTGCTTCTGAAGTTAAATTCATATGCAAATCACCTCAGTTAAACAAACTCTTCTTCTAAAGAATAGAAATGTACAATCCTAAAACATTATGCATTACTGCGTTCAGCAGTTGTTTGGATAAGCTCTGCCTTAGCACGTGTTCACTGAACCATCTGCTACAAATAAGGTCTACCATGCAGGAAAGACAAAACTGTTTAATTATTTTGCTCCTAACAAAAGGCCTCTCAACCCCAACTTTAGAAAAACCTCAACCAATATTTAACAATATTTTAATATTTACTTTGTGATTAATTTTCTTGTTGACCCAAACCTTTGTCAGTTTGATATACGTGTCCCATTACATGCTCTGCCATATGGTAAAACATTTTCTCTTGTTGGTTGCCTTCAAATTACAGTTTCTATTAGAATAAAATGTTCCAGCCAATTTCACTTCTAATTTCACTGTTTTAGTAAATCACTAATCATGGGTTGACTCCTATGATGTTGTTGCTATGGGAACGAATCATGTCTGTGTCGCCTACATTATATTACTCTTCATTTCCAAATGTTCCCAATTTTTTTTTTCATGACTGTCGTTTTCGTTACCTCTCCTACACTGCTATTGTGTGCATACAGGTTGTCAGTGTCCCCAGGGCAAAACACTATTCTAATAAATCGACAAATCATTAAACAACTAATGCTGCAGAGTAGATCCAACATCGAAGACCCTTCTAATTAGTTTGGTTCGTTTCCCTAGCAACTAAATGCTTTTACATCAGTATTACAAGCACTTTGGATTTTAATGTTGTGTGGAATCAAAAATTTACAAAGAACAGATTGCTTACATGGTTTCCTTGGTGAATGTTATTAACATCCAACATTCTATTTGATCATGTTTTTATCATTAAATGAGGTTTTAAAAAACCCAGCAAGTTTACATAACATTTCACACAAATTTAATGTGTAATATGCTCAAAAAGCCATTAAATATTTGTAATTTAACTACAAAAAAGGTACTTGTTTGCATATTAATGTACTCATTTGCATATCCTTCTTCCTAAGGTTACAGTGGCCTTGAATGGCCATCAAATCAATGGAACTATATTTACATTGTGTGCATTTTTTGTTTATTTTTTTTGAAACCCATAGTCTGATGATTGCATAACATTTGTGTTTATGTTTTGTTTCTTTATGTTTGTCAGATCATCACCATGTGTTTGTGGGGGACTTGTCTAGTGAAGTTGACACGCCAGATTTGAAAGCAGCATTTGCACCATTTGGACAAATCTCGTAAGTACTTTCCCTCTTTAACCTCCATGTTTTTTTTGTGTGTGTGTTTTTTACTTTTTTTAATTATTCCATCATTATCATAATTGACCCTATTCACGACCATTTTCAATTAAAATTAAAAAAAAACCATTTTCTTTACTGTCATTGTAGATAATTGCTACAAAAAGATGGATTTGTGTATGCAAATTTGTTGATGTCAGTGAATGGGTCAATTGTCTTCATGCTTTCTCGTATTGAGAGAGAATTTCTTTTCCTTCAACTTATTAAATTTATTTATTCCATTTATTTGTAACTTCATTTTAATATTGTTTTTATTATTTGTTAATCTACACTTTAGCCATTTATCTTTGCTCCATGCCTTTTTGACCTTTTCAGTATTTCAATTGTTGCGCAAGTCATTTGTGCTTATTTTGATGGTTGAAATTGGCAATGTCTTGATGACAATGTTTTCTTTTACATGTTGTCAATGTGAAACGCACATTATTCACAAGTCTAATCAAGTATTCTATTTCTACATTTCCTGTCTGAGGAAATACTTGCTGCTAATTTGCATACAGTGACTGGCACTGGTTGTTCTCGGTGATACCAATTTCTTCGTCACCGTGCGAATGAATCCTTTAAAATAATCTATTTCTGCAGAGAAATCAGAAAAGGTCAAAGATGTTCACTCTTTTTAAATGTTTGATTTCTCCTAAAGTTAGTATGTATAATTTGACACTTATTCAACTAGAATCATAACATTAATTGCAACCCAACGAGTTGTTTTCATTCCATCGTATTGGACGTTTGTGCGTTAGCTGTTCCCATTTCACATTCAATATACATATTCTATATATCACGTTTATTTCACTTGTTTGTTTACTTCTCTCACCAATTTATACTTTATTTTTAAGTTTTTTTTGAATCGTTAATTTTCCTTCCTCTTCAATACCGAAACTTTCTGAGTTTCTTTTTTATCAATTTCTACGATTTTCAGCGGCGTTTGATTGCCAGTCGATCTATATCTGTCCGACCAAGTTGGACCCCATGACAAAGAATGTATAATCTGACTACTACCAACAAATAAAATGTGCATTCAATGAATTGCAGGCTATGTATGCCGTTTCCTACCTTATATTTTTATTCTACTTTTCATATAATCGTATATGTAGTGGCTATTTGGGTCTTGGCGTGTGTCTTTAGATGTTTTCAATATTTCCATTTATGCTAGCTGTTTAAATATCCGCCAACTAGATATTTGTTAGTTTTTCACATTTTTGCATATTTATTAAATATCATATTTAAAATTCTACATGTACTTTATTCTGAAAGCATGAATACAGTTTTAGTAGTATCTCACTCTTGTCTAGGCCAGCCAGGCACCCCCATCCCCTTCCCCTCCCCCTCTTAATCGGCACAAGAACACCCTTCCCATGTTTCCTTGTTTGAAATTAGACTACTAACTTTAGGAGAAATTTCTTTGCATTTAGCTAAGGGTATAGCAATTGTTATTTATGAGAACAAATTCTAACATTATTACTAATTACTGATTCTGGTTTTTCTGTTTGCATGAAGTAGTTTATTTGTGTGTTATTGGTGTAGGGTGAAAACTGACAGGGAGACTTCCACGCTATTAATGTTAACTGCATGGTGGTGCTTGTACTGATTTAGAGTGAGGGACAGGAACAAGAAATCCCAACTGAAAACTAATTCAGATTAAACTAATACTAGGCTCTATTAGGTTGTGAAATTGCTACAAAATGTCAATTTTCTGCGAAAAAACATAAAAAAAATCATGGATTGTTGTGTGGGGGCAGGTTGTTTCCTGTTTTTGCTTTTCCGAATTTGTGATTCCTATTCCTATTTACCATGATCGCATGCTTCAGATCGTTGATTTTCGATTTCAAGATCAGAATTACTCTCACAAATTTGTGTGTATTCTAAACCAAATAAATGAAATGTGCCGTTTTATTTTGGTTTTGGCTTTCCATACCTTTTCTTTTTGTTTGTTTATTTATTTACTTATTTACTTATTTGTTCACACCATATGATCTACAATGCCATTTGATTTGATTGGTAGTAGCTATTATGCCTAACACAGACAGAGTTACAAGGATGGTTAATGACTATTAACTTATGAATGTATGTGAATTAAAAAAAAAGATAAATTGTGAGCAGCTTGTCAAGCACCAATGGCATTGTACATCATGCTAGTACAAACATATTGTAACCATGGAAACAGCTTGTATTTCTCAATATTGCATTTATGTTTTTTGGTGTGTTTGAGACTTTGAGGAGTACAAGATAGAAATATTTTGCCATTTCCTTACATGCATGTTTACAACTCAATGCATTACGTGTCATTGCAACATTATGTGTAATAAAAAAAAAAATTCTAGCCCGGTTTCATTTTAATGTGTTCGTTTCATACATTTGATTTTACCAACGTCAAAATTAGTAATTGATTGATTTGATTTTCTTTGCCTTGCAGAGACGCTCGTGTAGTTAAGGACTTACAAACAAACAAATCTAAAGGATATGGCTTTGTTTCTTTTCTCAATAAAGTGGTAAGTGATGATAATTGAATGCAAACTTATTTCATGTTTTTCTTCTAGGGATCTTGTGAAATAGACTTGTTCATTGTTTGCTGCCATCGTTACAAACCATTAATGATCATGGCAGGCTGCTTGTATGTACTTTAGCAAGAAAATTTAATATCACTGTATATCATATTGATAAATTTATCACTATTTTATAGCCTTTTTTTATTATCAAAGAATGAGGTTTTGCAGATTTAATTGTACATTGGAACCAGGTGGGTGAATCGCCCCGAGGACAGATCATGCTAGATACCCATCTAGTTTCTATACAGTTGAATATTGTTTTTCTGATTAATATTAGTATAGTTATAAGAGTATTAAGTCCAGCATATTCTTTCATTCACTTTGTTTTCAGTGTCTAATTATATTGATTCAAATGTTATTTCAAATTATTATTGTTATTGTCTGTATCATAAAGGAAAAACCAACCCATATAATGACTTGTCTCAAGAGGGCGCTGTTTATGTTGATAGGATTTTCCTATAAAACAGATGTCGTAACACACAATATAATCATCTCTATTTTATTTTATTTTTCAACAAATAATGACATACTGATGTACATGCATTTTTTTTACTATACAATAACAATTTGTTTAGAGAAACCAATGGTATTTTTGACATTATGGTTAATTATGGTTCAATTAGATAACCACAGAGTGTATTCATATTATCTACACTGACTCGATGTCTTAATTATACACTTTGTGATTTCTTTGGTGACTACTGCCCAAATTATATATTATAGTTTAAACCTGTTGTTCAAAAAATCTAGAACAAAAGCAAATACTGATAGTAAATTAAATCATTCACCTTGATCGTTTGCTGTCTTGTCACTCGTTACTTCACAGCAGACACATAGCTAATGAAGTATAGAAAAGTAGATTGAGGGCGCTGTTTTGTTTTTGCAGGATGCAGAGAATGCCATACAGGGAATGAATGGACAGTGGTTGAGTGGGAGAGCAATTCGTACTAATTGGGCCACACGTAAACCTCCACCGCCTCGGCAGCCAGAAAGTAAGTAATCCACTCGCTAAGTTCTAGCTACTGTAAACTGCTAAATTATCACTGCTAAGAATGGCAATTTGATGGTTTTATGGCATTCTCTGAGACAATAGAATCCCAGTCTGCAGAAATTTTGTCTAAATTAAAGCAGTTTACAGTAAATTATGTCTGTCTAACGATAATTAGCGTAGCCAAGACGTGCTTTTACTACTGATTAGTTGAGTACATCATCTTTCTGAAAATTACATACGAGTTCTCATCACGGGAGTTTGTCATCTTCCAAAACGCATATAATTAGAATACTTTATCAGAGCTACTCTTGTGATTGGGTCAATATAGTAACTTCATTTATTTTGTTTTTGATTACTTATAAATATTGTTTCATTATATTTGCTTTATCCATCCCTAACATAGCCTTTGCCTGAAGTGTATGTTCTTTTTTTGGATTTATTTATTCAATAGAATTACATTTTTCCTTTAACCTTTATCCTGCCACCTATTGTGCTTTTACATTGACTTGACCAAATTAAGAGAGTTAATTTAAAAATTTATTGCTTTAAAAAAAAAAAAGAAAACACCCAGATAAAGACTAAAGACAAACCGCCAGTAACATAACTCCTTGTTGGTGATCGTTTTTTTTTTTTTTTTTGGGGGGGGGGGGGGTCAAAGTTGCATAATATATAATCAACATTCAAAAAATTAACATGTCAAAATATGTTGCCATTGGGATGGTGTCCAGTTCCACCAAGACTTTGACTTTGGTAGAAATATGCACTTAAGATATTTCATCACCAATGCCAGTTTGTTACTGACTTTATTTGGGTGTATGTATGTGCACTGCATGTGTGAAGAAAGCTGTCTCAGTCGCCGAACTTTGAGGCGTTACAATTGTTGTAATGTTAGGTTTTTCATTTGCGTCTGCAGCCACCAAACAACTATCCTATGACGACGTGTGCAACTCTTCTAGCTATACCAACACAACAGTTTATATTGGGGGTGTGACAACAGGACTGACGGGTATGTACCGCTTTCATCTCGCAAATCATATTAGTCTTTCTTTACATTGACTCGTTGATTCAATATATGGCACCAATTCGTCTCTGCTGATTGATACTTAGTGGCGAAGTGGTCACATGATCACAACCAATTAAGATTTAATATTTACAAGGTTACCTTATACCATGCAACATGTTAACAGTCATTGAAATTAAGTCGGTTATTTATGTATTCTTAATGTCTAGTAGTGCCTACGTAAATGTTCCAACATGCTTGTCAAGTACTTTGAGGTTATCACCTGCTTGGCCTTGGTGCTGTTAATGTCAAATGCAGACTATAAGATATTGATCTTTGACCCTGTTACTGTATCTACTGTCTGCATCTATCTAAAGATGCTTTCATTCCTTTCTATTGCTCCCATTTCGTTGGATAATACTTTTAATTGCCAGCATCGATTTTATCTCTTGCAGAGGGAAAAATGAGGGAAACTTTTTCTCACTATGGACATATACAAGAAGTTAGGATATTCCCAGATAAAGGATATGCTTTTATTCGGTAAGTTTTTATTTTCCGTCTTTTTACCGCTCTCACAAATACACTTGTACCGACATGATGTATTCAAGCAATTTATTTGAAGGTATAATTACCAAAGCTTCACATGTCTCCATTAGTGAATTCACTTCCTGGCTTCAGTCATTACAAGCCACTCATTTACTGATTCTTAACAATTATTTGTGCTGAGGGAAAATACTCTAGGGGTAGTCCTGCTTCTTCTGTTTTTGGTTAAGGGAATGTGTTTACCATAATGTGTTCCAACCTCTTCATCGGTAGATATGTGTAAATTTCTAAATAGCAAACTCAGACAGTTGCTACGTACTTGCTGTGCCGAAACTTTCCTAAACAACCTAACATACGTTCAGAAACATTTCCATCACAATGTCATGACCTCATTTCCCATCTCAATGTCATGACCACATTTCTCATCACAATGTCATGACCACATTTCCCATCACAATGTCATGACCACGTTCTAAATTTGTTAACAGATGAATTGCACTTTAGCTCTCTCTCTGCCCATCCAAACTTTGAACAGATTTCAGGGCCAACATAAAGATTATAATATTTTTGGTCATTCAAATATGCTTCAAAACAAAACCATTAAATCAAGACCTTTGAAGATTCAGTAAGAAAGGGAGAGTGTCTGTTACCCTACTTACTAGATGGACGAGGCCCATGTCGCAATACAAGTCTGATCAAGTCTAAGTTACTGTATGATGAATGCGTCTCAGGTTGATGAAAGACTCAAAGCAATGCTTTACATTTCTCATCCTTTCTCATCAGTCAACAGAGCACAAGTCATTAAACGTAGATCCCTTCTCATTATGGCGCAGTAACGAGAACTTATGATTATATTTTATTGAGCTGTGCATTTATCAGCATCACAAATGTTCAGACAATTGTAATGTTTTCTTTTGTTAGATTCATGACTCATGAGAGTGCAGCACATGCAATCGTCTCAGTGAATGGATCTCAGATAAACGGACACATGGTCAAATGTTCCTGGGGTAAAGAGTCCTCTGATCCTTTGTACCAAGCACAGGTATGTAAATCTTAAACATCTCTACCCCCTGCATGTACATGTGCTGATTGCTCATAGCAGTATTCCATGTCTCTGTAACTCTGATCACCTATTCCCCCATTTTCTGCATGTTTTCGTTTTTTTCACCAATGCTTTCCAAGTGGGGAAAAGTTAGTTAAGTTTCAGAGACAGAAACCTGGTTTGGTACCATTCCCTGTGTACTTGTACTCAGTCATTTTAGAGAGGGGTATAGCCCCTATTGCTATGATCAATTACATTGTTTTTTTTCTTTTGAATGTATGCATGACCATTTTACATCATTGTCATTTGTTTTAATCCCCTTCCCAACCCTTCCCACTCCCTTGTCTATACGCTAAAAAATTCAGACTGCAAGTCAAAATTTTATTCATTTATTTATTTTCGTTCAGTGAATGTTTTTTTTTTTTTTTAATTCAAATGCTTGCAGTCCCCATCATGCTTGAAGGAAGCCCCACGGAATGAATGTCATATCATAATTTAAGTTTAAATCTGCTTTTGCAAAACTGAATCAGGTTAACCTAGAAGGTTTATTTCACTAAAAGCTGTTGATTCATTGGGATAAAAACATTTTGGTTGAAACTTCAAGACAAAGATCTTTCTATTTCTTTACATTGGTATACTGATGGTTATGGTCAATACTTTATATAGCAAATTCAAGTTTATTCATATTTTTAGAGATATAATTGTGGATTTTTTTTCAAAGTGAAAACGTCAAATTCTTGTTGGAATCTTTTAGTTGTAGGTGTTTTGCCTTTACATCCTAAATATTACTTGTGTATATTAAGTACCATTTTGTCTTAGAATTAAAGAAATAAAAAAAATACAGCACATGCTCTTCAAAAAAACTTTTTGTATTAAACATCAACTTTGGTCTATGTAATCGCTATATTTAATGTTATACCATCAATATTACTAAAATGTTATCTTTATCTTGGTGTTATAAAATATGATAAAAATTCTATTAATTGATACTTGACTTTGATCTTAAAAAATACAGTGACATTCTTTCCAATATTTTGTGGGCTTCCTTTCATCCACGGCAGAGAAACTTAGAAGTTCTCTTTTAAATTTCCCCCAACATGACAGCCAAATACCTATCCTGGCTATTACAATTACCAACAGGGACAATGGAATCAATACTACCAACAGTATGCTACCCAGCAGCCCCAGGTGCAGCCACAGCAATATATGGCAGGAGCGGCTGCTGTGCCACAACAAAGCAGCTATTACTACCCACAATATCAAGGGTGAGTCTCCATCTTTCTAAAAATTGTCAAATGGTGCAACCAGCAGTATTGCAAATGTACTTCACTGCTGACAAATTATCAATATTCGTACCAGCTTCTTATTATAAACTACATTTGGGAACTGATCATTACCACCCAGCCGGTTTCCTGCGAGTTTGACTCGGTTTACCGTACCGGTCGTTGCTTTACCGTAGCGATCATTGCTTTACCGTACTGACCGTTGCTTTACTGTACCGGCCAGTGCATCACTGTACCGGCTGGACAATTACCGTACTGATAAGACCAATACTGACTATTTATCACCTTCGATTAATGAATGCATGGTAAACGAAGCCCCGGTAACTGATCGGCGCCCTGCCGGTAACCGTGAGTCGTGCATAAATTAATTGGGCATTTTGCAAACAATAAGAATTTTTTTTTACCCATTGAAAGTGAATAATTTGAAAAGGACATTACAACAGAGTGTTACGTCCCAGTCGACTAGAGGACTGGATGGTTTAATGATTTGTTTATATTTGTCAGTAAGCTCACACAGTGGAAAGAAAGTCGGACAGCCGTCGAAATATAAATAAATAAATTAAATAAAAAAGTCTTTCTGAAATTCTTCGCATGTGTTTTTTTTCAATATACGCGTGTTATTCACATATTCATGATTGCCTGTACGCTATACAACGACAGTCCTACATCGTAGCTTACCCACGACATTGAATATAACGTCCCAACCTGTTGCATGAATTCGATGATACTTGCATAATGTGTCAGCATGACTCGCTTGGCCGAGCTCACATGTATTTAAATTCGGGCTTGGGCGTTCGAAAATCTGTTTTGGTACTTTGTTGACAATAACACGCGCAACGCGTGCACGTAGTCCAGATAAAATTCAAGTGTGTAAAACGGAATTTGACCTCGCTCTCACACCCAGTGCGAGCGATGTATTTGAACATAGTTTGTGTGGGTATATTTATTCTACAAGTATTATTGATGACTGTGTCAGAGTGACTGTATCATTGAAAAATGCGTTTCGAGACAAAAAACAGACACGTTTTTTTCCGAATGAATCCTCAGTTTCACACATATTGTTTTCTTGTGAACGACTTAAAAGTGTCTCTGGCCACATGGAGTTGTCGGTTTTACCCAGTCCAATTCCAATCCACTGGCATCATGCCATTTGCTCTCAGTCGTTTTCTGTGGTGTTAGGTCTGTACAAAATACCCAGTCTAATTCTAGACTGTGTCCATTGAACTGGTTGTACTCGGGGCCCTGAAAAGGGCCGGTTGCATTTAATGCAATGCTTTCCGAGCAAGGTTGGTGTATCAAATCATTTGAATACATAATAATAATTGCAGAAAATAAATCACTGTAAATTTGTGGAGAAAGAATTACAACACACAGTGTCAAATTGAACCGGTCAACTAAATTATTCAACATTGCCCCTGGCCTTTATAATAAGTTGCCGTGCGTTGCCATGGTGACCATCAAAACATTTGCCAAATTCCGTCCGATCCATTGTAAGCTGATATTCAAGTCTCAGGTGTAAAATCGAAAACAAAGGGTTTGCGTGTTTATAAAAAAATAAATACATGTATTATATGCAAAACACGCATTTACTACTTTGTATCAAATTGGATGTCGTCAAATATTTAGCCCAATCACTGAATACAAAAACATCCAAGCACACATGCACTGGTGCCAGATGAAGTGAAAAAATGAAAACAAAATTACGTCTGCACTGTGCATTTGTAACAATAACCAAAATCATTGGGTTACATGCCAAAACTACCGACTCAGGATTCATTATACACAAATATAGCCACTTTTATGGAACTGTTATTTTTGTAATCTACTTTGTTGGCTCAGTTGATTTGAGTGCACTGACCCCCATTTAAAAAAAAATATTGTATAAAATAAAGACACAGTTCCGTCTGTAGTCATATCCATCATTTGATTGTTCCAAAGTTGCGTTGACAAAGACGGAAGGCCTTGGTGAAGCTCTCATTCGCACCATGGACGTACTGAGAGCTCCATGGTCTCACAAAAATCACAATCGCAACTTGAATGTAAATATTATGCAATAATAATGGTAAAGTTTAATCTCTGACAAATACAAAGACGCAACAAATTGAACTGGTGGTGTATTTGAACTCGAAAGCTACTGCATAGCAAACATGAACAAAATGATTTATAAACAGACTATAACTACAAACGAAACAAATTCTACTCAAATTAATTCAACAGTTTTGCTTTCTCTGGCGATCCTGTGCATAAAACTGAAATTCAAACAGGTCGGAATTTTACCGGTAAACCGGAAAATCAATGCATAAATTAACTTGTCAGAGGTGTGAATTGCCTCCTGCCAGTAGGGCGACGGCCTTGCCGGTACGGCGAATGACCTTCGGGTACGGTAAAGAACCTGCCTGAACGGTGAAGAACTGGCCGGTACGGTAAAAAAACGCACGCCACGGGAGACTCACAGGAAACCGGCTTGGTGGTAATGATCAGTTCCCTTAGAACTATCAGTATTACTATTTTGTTTGTAAGGGTATGAGTCTTGCAATACTGCTGGTTGGATTGCTTTTTTAGCTCCGCTGTCGACTTTGTCGAGCGGAGCTTATCATACGAGTGAATGTCCGTCGTCCATGTCAATGTTTTACTTTTTCGACTTCTTCTTGAAAACTACAAGCCTAATGCTTTGATACTTGGTGTATATATACCTTGGGTTAATCTCTCTTAGATTTGTTCATTTCATGATATCTTCAATTCTCTAATTTTGGTGAATATTTTTGTCATTTTTGGTAAAAAGTGATATTTTCGACTTCTTGTTAAAAACCGCAAGTCCAATTGCTTTGATACTTACATATATAGGTACTACATGTGGATCTCTCTGATTTGTTCATTTTGTAATGATATCACCAATTATCTAATTTTGATGATTATTGTCATTTTTAGTAAAAGTGATATTTTCGACTTCTTGTTGACTTCTTACAAATTTGTTCATTTCATGGTGATATCTTCAATTATCTAATTTTGATGATTAGTTTGTCATTTTTGGTGAAACGTGATATTTTTTAATTCTTGTTAAAAACAGCAAGTCCCATTGCTCTGTTACTTACATATTGTTCATTTTCTAATGATACCTTCTGTTCTTTAATTGAAATGTGCATTGCTAGCAGCGGAGCTATCTTTATATTCGTAGAGGCTTTCAACAGTCCTGTGTTAACAAATCTGAACACCTGATTACATTTCTCATGACTGACTAGATCATATTTTCTCACGGTTTTGCAGACCGAATGTAATGGTTGGATACAACATGCCAGCTGGTTATGGTGCACAGGCTGGGCAGCCTACATTAACACAACAAAGTTATGCAGCTGGTCAGCAACAGCCGACAATGAATCAAGTCCTGCCGAGCAACCCTGGCGGCCTTCTGCCCACTCCTGCATCTCAACCAAGCTACATGCAGCCACAAGGGTACCAGGCCCAGTAAAGGAGTCTTCAGAAAACATGTGACGTTGCCATGGGAATATCATCATCATCGTTGTCATAGAATAGAGACTGAAGGTTTTGTGTACCAAGGACTGCATGTTTTCTTCCCAGGACACAAACACACCTAATTGTTACAACGTGTCAAGATGATGGACGATATACCAGTGGTAACACCACTAACTGTTGTACATAATGTCACACGAATGTATAATTTGAGTCAAATTCAAATAAATTTTCCTGTGATAGAAATGTTCAAGCAAGGCGTTCTACAGAATGAACATTGGCTTCAAAGCATTGTTCATTAGCCAGGGTCTGTAATCTAGGCTGCAAATTACAATGAATTAATTTTATTCATCTGCGGCAAGGTCTCTGATTGACAGCTGTATTTTAGTTGGACACTTTTACTGGCTAATCATTTCATTGTCCATCCATATTATCATGCTTTCTTTTGTAGACTAGAGAACTGGCAGTATCCCGGTGATATTGTTGCCTTCATCTGCTGTATAGCATTTCCTAAGTTAGGCAAGAATTTTTGAATTAAAAAAAAAAAAAAATTAATAATTATATGTAGTAAGTTTTGAAGAAAAGTATGAAAGAAAAAAAACAGACACGTCCAAATCAGTTTACTATTTTGTCGGAACCATAAAAGTATTTTTCTGATAACCTTGTCAAAAATGGTGTCAAACAGAGGCCTTGCTGCAGTACCACAGATTCATTTGTGTAAAAAGATTTTTAAAATGGCTGGTATCAGCCAAACTGTGTAAAGATCTATAGTAACTAGTAACCCCTACCCTCAGTAGTATAGTTTACAAAGGTATAAGAAAAAAAATTGTTGGTGCCCTTGCGTGAAAGATAGTAGTTAGAGCAGTGCGTGTGTGTGTGTGTGTGTTTTGCTCGTATAGCAGCATTGTGACAAGAATACAGTGTGTATAAGCTGTCAGAGGCAGGCTGACATTACTAGACATAGGTATATATGTGGTAGTAGTCCAAAGTACAGTGTTGTGCCAGCTTCACTTTTTTGTTTGTCAGTTTCGAAACCAGCAAAAGAAAGACTTAGAAATTCACAAAACAGTAGTTGCTTATTGACAGACCGTGTCTGAGTCTGAATGGTAAAGTTCCTTTTTAAAACGGTGTTTATACAAAATGATCACACCCCCTCCCCTATTCATATTGTTAATGTAAATGTTGGTACTCTCTGCTTGTGCATTCACAGCTTGATTCAGCTGTCTTCAATATCTTTTATGCCACCTAATATTATGGGATAGATTGAGATTTTTCAGAAACTGACTGCTGGTTTTTTTGTTCATGGTGTTGACGGGGAAATCAAGTTGTATTTTTTTTATTTTAAATAAACTCTGTGTAGCACATATTCTCAGATCTCAGGCAAATTCTCTATTTTCTATTTTCATTGGATTTCAGATAAAACGAATGGAACGCTTCAATATTTTGTCTCCACCAGCTTTTTGACCCTTGTGTTGCCCGCAGTTTATATAAACAAGAACAAAACTTCTCTTTTTTGAAAAGAAATAATTTGTCCGTAATTTGTGTATACTTCCTAATATATATTTAGATACAATAAAAGATGCATCAAAATTCCAGATTGTGTACAGGCATCGTATGAAGGTTTCTTCTTTTCCTAGATACAAGTCCGTTTTATAGAGAAAACTTTTAAAAAAGGCAGCTGTTTTCATAATTTAAATTTTTGTTTTCGTAAGTTATGCATACGATTTGATGGTAACTCAAGGGTTTATTAGAGTTATGGTGGAAGATGGTTCGGGTACTTTATGCTTTATGGGTACATACTTTTTAGATGCTGTGTAAAAATAAACTTGATTTTGGCATTTTGATGGAGTTTGGTTTTTAAAATCAAGAAAGACAATGTTTTCAACTTGTGCTACTTTTTGAGGTAGAATCTTCTAAAATTTGTTTAGATTTTGATAAGAGTGTCACCTTTGATATTACCTGGTAGGAGAAAATGATTTGTAGCATTATGCTCTGGATCATCTGCATTCTTATCTCCTAGTAACTGCATCAATTTTGTATTTAAAAAAAGAGAGGGCAATATTTTAGTTTCTATAAAGTCCTTTCATTTGTTTCTGGTCGAAGTAGTGCTCAGTGTGTTGTATTATTATTGTTTTTGCTTTGTATTTATGTCAAAAGAGGTACTTTTAAAGTACTGATTGTTGTCAGAATCTTGTATAAAAAAATAATATCAGTCTGAATTGATGTATTTGTAATTTGTACATAACTGAGAAAAAATCTTTTGATACACACAATATACCTGTGACCTATGACTTCTGTGTGCTTTACATGTGATCACATGACCCCCCCCCCCCCCCCCAGAGTACATGGGCAGTTCATACCTGTGAAGATCCTGGTGTAAAGACAGTGCTGGCCTAAAATTTTAAAAAGATTAAAAAAAATGTGTTTTCTTTTTGAGAAAGAGAGAGAGGAAAAACAAATAAGTGCTTAAATTTAGTATATGGGCAATCTTAATCCCAATGAATGTCTTGTTTTTAAGGGTATAGTCGTAGAATGTAACCATAGACACAAAATATGCAGTTAAACTTACTGGGGTAGCAGAATATCTAGTCTGGTAAAAATATAAATTATGATTGGATTTAAAGATTGGGGGAAAAAGTTGTAGTTAGCTAGATAAAAACTGTAATCTTTTAGACTGTAGTATTGTTGAGTTTGTAGTTTATTGTATCAGACTGTCAAAACCAGTTGCCATGGTAACGAAGCTCCTAAGAAAAGCGTTGTAATTCATTTGACATCTGGTTTTGCAGATGAACAGAAAAAAGCAAATAAAAATATAATTTGTAAATTTCTTCATGTTTCTTTATTTTCTCTACACACTCCAACCCTACTTTCCAATGTTACTAAGGAGATTTGAACCGAATTAAAGATTGTATGTCATGTTCTTCCTATTTTCATTATGTGGCTTCATACCAGAACATGGCTTCAGAATAAAAAAAATAGGGGTCACTGGGTGGTTTTTTGACTCCCATGTGCGAAGCACATAATGGGAGACAGAGTCTGCAGTTAGTGTGTGTGTGTGTATGTGTGTCCGTCCGTGTCTGTATGTGTGTTCGTCCGTCTGTTCCCACTGCTATCTCGAGAACCATACATCGGTTTTTGATGAAACTTTGTGCATAGGTGCTCTTGGCCACTGCGCATATTTGATTAGGTTTTGGTAAAAACCATGCATATTAATGACCTAATTTGCATGATAATTACAAACTACAATTCTTATTGCTTTGATCCTTGGTGTATATGTACCTATGGCAAACCTTTCTTAGATTTGTTCATTTCGTGATATCTTCAATTCTCTAATTTTGAAAACTGCAAGTCAATTGCTGTGATATTATACATGTAGGTACCTCAGACCTCTCTCGGATTTTTTTCATTTTCTAATGATTTCTTTAATTTAACAGCGGAGCTCTCAGCCGAGAGGCTGCTTGTTTTTTTCTCTCTTCCTCTATTCCGTATACAAGTCTGAAATAGACAATGGCCAAAATTTGCATCTTTACACTGGTTTCTATGGTGACATTTTGCTCAGTGATATGCAATTAAAAAAAAAATGTAAATTATTGATATGAAAATGTTTCAAAACAAATTGACATATGATTTTGTGCGTTTCCACGGTAATCTCCCTTATGAATTGCATGCATGTGCAATAACATGCTCAGTAAATTTGAGTCGTCATAGTGGAGGCCAACTGAATTAAGTGGGATAGTCACTGCTAGTTTCCCATGGTTAGATAAAATGCTATAATTTGTATTGTATCTTTGTCCACAGCAATCTCTGTGATGCTACTGTTGCAATAGCTTGTGAAGGTATTGTTCTAGAGATTGAATGCATGACTAGAGATTTATTGGACTCTTGTGACTATTTACAAATAACCGTGGATGAGACCTCATTAAAAAAAACACCACATCTATAACACTTGCAGATATATTTCTTTAAGCGTTGCTTCATTGAAGACATTGAGATCACGATTTGATCAACATATTTAATAACCATATATGGTCATGTGACCTCAGTGCTTTATGATCTGGTCAACTTATTTAATAACCATATATGGTCATGTGACAATGCAAAACTCATCTACTATGTACAGATGAAAAGATTTTAACTGACCTGGCCCTAATATTGGTAACTAAGCTGAGAATATTGCATGCGATAATTAACATACATGATTTGCGAGTGGTGGCATATTTTAATAAAAATAATATTTTAATATAAAAGATTGACGATGAAAAACGCCTACACGATCAGTAAAACATCTTGTATGTAAACGTAGAGAGCGGTGTAGAGAATTGTATATATTAACAATATCGTGAATACGAGCAGATTGCAAATAATCACTTTATTCTTCTGAAATATAAAACTAATAAATCCAAAATACAACAAAAAATCCTGTGTTATCTCATGAGAGGATACAGGTGTTTCAGTCAGTTTGATGCGGAGATGGCAATATGTTTGCATTTCTAACTGTATTCAATTCCTACACTAGTTGTCTATTAAAGTCTGGCATACAACAATACTTCACATGTTTCATAAGATCTCTTTATGATGGATCACCTGAGGTAATTGTAGCAAAGTTGAGGGCGTGCACGACTGCAAGGTAATAAACAAGAGCATTTTTTTCCTTACAATCATTGGTGGCGCAATCACAATCACATTTGCAATCACAATCACAGTGCATGTATTGTTAAATCATTCCTTGATATGCATCTGCAATTAATAACTGTTTTAGAACCAGACCTTACAGAATACAGGAACAAGCAACTGTGGCAATCACCAAATGGAATCTTTCTCTTGTGCCACATATCGGTACTCTTATAACACAAGCATTTAAGTACATAGAGCAATTCTTGACCGTTACTGTAACATTTTGCTCAGTAATTATGTATGCAGTTTTTGATAACATAATATGACAGAACCCCACACCCTCCCCGTGGCTTTCGTTGCGTATGGAAGTTTTTTTCATGAGTGATGCGGTGTATCCTGCGGCCGTACTTTCACGAGCGAAGCGAGTGAAAGTACAGCAGAATACACCGCATCTCCAGTGAAAATAACTTCCATACGCAACGAAAGCCACGGGGAGGGTGTGGGGTTCTGTTATTATTACACATGTTCCATACTTGATTATTTCGTATTAAAGAAAGAACGTGCAAACCGGGATGGAATTTAGGTCGGGGAACCCCATTGCCCATTAATACTGTAAAATGACTAATTTTCACTGGGTTTAAATTTCACTGATTTACCATTTCGGGCATATTCAGTGGGTTTTAAATTCACGGTTTCCTCATTTAGATAATGTGTTCTATGCTAAATTTTACATATTCACTGTGTTTTAATTTAGCGCATTTTTCCAGTCAGCGAAATAGGCTAAATTAAAACCCAGTGAATAATTACCCCCTTTACAGTATGTTCTAATGTAAGTGTTACGCCCTAGCAGCGCGTGTCAGTGTAGAACGCGCCCGGAGAACGCGTGTCACTGTTTGTTTGAAATTAAAATAATCAGACGTCTAATCTGAGTCACTGTCCGAATAAATAACTCGTTGACGTTTAGTTGGGACCACGGCAGAACCAGAACTTGACCTGGACGACTATGATACACAGTTTATGTTGAAGTTAAAAGTTCCGCCACAGAATTGTGCATTGGCAAACATGCAGTGCAACTGCGGTACTCCACTGACGGGATGACTTTCGTCGACAGCGGTTGTCGCTGAGCTGCACGCTACAACTTCGTGTGTGATGTTGCTTGCTGGTCGTGGATTGACTGAGTCTTGATTACCGGTTAAAATGTTGCTCTTTTGGCGTTGGTATTTTTTATTTGGAACTGAGTAACGCCGCAACGTCGCCAGCAGAAACCTGGTGTCTCGATGCTGATGGTTGCGGCTGCATAGTAATCGCTGATTTTACTGCTGGTGGATCTTCTGAGAGCCCTTCAAAGTTTATAAAACTCAGTTTCCAGGTGGTCAACATACATTAAGTTCTCCCAATCGTAGTATTCCATGTGATTTACACCTGACATGCCAAAAATGTTGTTGAACGATTTGAACTGGATAAAAATAGCAGACGAAAATGTGTTTACAAAATAAAAATAGTTCGGTAGCCAATGAAAATACCATGTTTCATTTGCATATCGACCGTGAAAATACCGAAAACATTATTGCATGGGTGATATGCAAATTAGTTTGGGCCAAAATAAGTGACTGCCTAAAAGTACCATTACTGTTGTTCAAATTTCATTTCACTCGGCAAGTATATTCATGTACCCCAAGGGGAAAATATCATACTTCTAAATATTATTTATTTCGAAAAACTGTACTCCGGAAGGGACTACTTTGTTTGCTCTCAGACCTCATTTGCATATGGGTTGTGGAAATACCGATTTTGATTTCAGGGACGAATCAAAATACACTGCAGTACATATGTAATAATACATCAGAGGTGTTCCTAACAGACTGGATTCTGATTACAATACTGGAACTACTGCATAAAACTGTTCTTGTTTGAAAACCAACAAATAGATTTCTTTCTTCTTGGTTCAATTGTTAAAGAGAATGTGCTGTTAAGACTTGCTTGCAGTCTGTTGCGATTCCAATGAAAAATTCTTGAAAAATAAATATAAATTGTGAGGGGTGAACACGAAAGTCATGTGACCACGAAATCTAAACAGACTTTTCATCAGTGTAAGCGCCCTCACATTACCGGCCAGATTCGGGCTTGTAAATTTGCTTATAATGTGATCGACATGTCTAATATGTTTCAACCAATCAGAAGACAGGCTAATTAACATTAAGACTGCACACAATACAGATAATTTCTTGCGTTCTCGGAGGAACGATGGTTATTTTACTTAATTTTGTTGGCGTCAACAACATGGTAACATTGCACGTGCCCGTGTTTACTTGTCTCACGCCATGTCCGGTTTATTGTCATGATCGGTGGCTCGGCTGCTCCACCCACCATAATAATAAATAATAATAAAGATAATTTATTGCATCCTTAGAAATACAGTGTTTCCATCAGTTTATATGACGTATATGCAAATTTACAAGCCCGAATGTGGCTGGTAATGTGAGGGCGCTGACACTGATGGCAAGTCTGTTTGAATTTGTGGTCACCTCTTGCAATTTCAATTCAGCAAAGTTTTAGGAAATTCCTGTCACAAAAAGTGGTGGTCACTACCACCCAGTAGTTGTAAGAACTTTTAAACTTGTTCAAAAATCTTCGTTACAGAATTCAGAAGTTATACTGATCAAAATCTGACTTATTGCACAGTTTATCGATGACAGTTTGTTTTTCCTGCAATAAATCACTGATGCTGCATTTATGTTCAAATTCTGATTTAGGTCGTACCAAAATAAACTAACCTAGGAAGAGAGAAAGGACATAACATGTGATGTTGGACGCTGCAGTAATGCGAGTAAAATAGTTGGGAGGGGCCATATACAGGAAAGAAGGGTCTGGTATACATCTGACTAATCTTGAAGCATGGCGGTTGCCTTGCTATGCATGCACGAGATATGGGTATTGTATGAATAAAAATGGCAAGTTTGACTGCAGTTCGAAGCAATAAGTAGAAATTAAGACATTACCAAGCTTATAACTAGGTAATTTCTTTGGTGATTGGAAGGTATCGAAGGAGTAATCAGTGGTAATTAATGGAACATTACAAGTCGGGTCAAAACTCCTACTTGTGATTCGAGTTAGAAGAATGTTTTGAATTATGGGGAATTCAACACAAATGTCGCAAAAGATCATCACCTTTTAAATTCAAAAATACTTAAATACTGATTTTGCAAAAATTTTATGAAACTGAATGCTACTGTATTGCTCGGATATTGGCAAGGCTGATTATCTTGCAAATATCGCAGCGTGGCGTAGCATTTATTTCAGAGCACATATAGCAAAAACTTCAAACCAAGCCAACAATACAACTTACACTTGACTATATTGTAAATACTACTAAAGAAAGAGACCAATTGGAATGCCAATGTATACACTGTACATACGTACTTCTTTTATTTGTCTTCACACATGGCAATGAATTGTGGTGACTAAATGGACGTAATAATTGAGCGTCAGCAATGCTTGTGTTGTAACATTAATAAAGTCCACAGCTATATAGCAATATGTTTAAAATGGCTGTACCCTTAAAAAACAGGCAATGAACAGAAACAATTTGGTTATGGAAGAAGAGAGAAATCCAAGCAGACACCGTATTTTAAAAAAAACAACCTTCATATCAAGTGTACTGTAAAACAA
Source organism: Saccoglossus kowalevskii (assembly GCF_978046115.1). NCBI lineage: Eukaryota > Metazoa > Hemichordata > Enteropneusta > Harrimaniidae > Saccoglossus > Saccoglossus kowalevskii. The sequence goes on along the minus strand of NC_140650.1, from coordinate 7,181,245 downwards.
ATAAACTCAGTAATATATATTTGGCATGATTGTGAAATTTTGACTCCACTGAAAGTGCTAAACATTGACAAAAGCAGTTTTCATCCATAATTCATGGAGCAAAAGCCTAACTAGATTGCTAGATTAATGTGTGGCCATAGAATGATTGTCGGATAGAATAATTTCCATAGCAACAATAATTTATATATGGCTGTTATTACAACGATGCCTTTCACATGATATCATGTAACTAATGCAGTCTTAATTGTTAAAGCAACCAGTATCAGTCATAGCACAAAACTCATTACTGGTATGGTAAATTGCAATTAAATTAAGCTGTAATCAAAAAAAAAAAAATTGTAATAATTTGATAACTAGACCCTAGCCAAAGCAGACTTTTTCAATTGGCAGGAGAGACCATCTGAACATACAATGCTATACAGTATGCATCTAAAATGTGAAACTACCGCAAAAGAAGGCGCTCTCAGAAAGAAACAAAAATTGAAGTCACAATACAGTACCACCAAATCAGGTTAAAACAAATACAATTATACAGTTAGTTTAAGTAAGCTGCATGGTCTTTAAAATGTCAGATTATGGTAATTTTTAAGAAATGCTGATTGACTCATTACTATATAATTCATCAAAAGTAGTAAAAGTGTCAGATTTGAATCAACATTTATTTGTTCGTATCTTAGTTACTGTTACTATGGCTACAAATAAATTTAATTCTGAAAATTTGATTAAAAAACCATGAAGCTTGCCTTTTATACATTATTTTTGATCGTAGAGAAAAAAACATCACTACACATTATATTCACATTCTAAACTAAATGACAAGACTAACTTTTTTTTTTTTTTATTCATAAAAATTGTGACTGCACTTCAGGATTGTTCATCTTTCTGACAATATACCACAGAAGCAGAATGAAACCTGGGTTAATAAGGTACATTTAAAATGAGCTGAACACAGATTTTTAATGCAGAATGAACCTAGGATAAGGTTTATTAAATAATAGGTACAATACAGGAATGAAAATTCTTGCAGTGATCAAAGAGAGAATGAGAGAAATTATGTCAGGTGCCCATTGAGAATCATGTTGCTATGGTTACAGTGCAAGATGCATGGTATTCAGTTACACACACGGCACAACAGCCACATGTACAGCTAAATGCCAGTTTCCAGAATTCCACCAAATTATCATTTTTTTTGAGGAGGGGGGTATGTACAACAGCATGGTTGCTATGACATCTCGTCAACAACCATATTCTTGCTGGCAGTGACTATTAAACTAAGCAGTCTCCAACAGTCAACAGAAATTCTAGTTCTAGTCGCACATTTCTCATTCCTCTGCTTTCATTCTGCTCTGAGAGAGACTTTTAAACACGTTGGCAATCAAGTTGCACCGGCACATACAGTTTAAATAGAAGTTATTGAACAAACTCACTGTTACAGGTATTCTATACATCATTTCCAAGCCATAATGGCCGCCATTATGTCAAGCAATCAACACAGGCTGGCATTATGCCATGTAAACAACGAAGGCTGTCATTGCATCACTTAACCAACATAAGTTGCCATGATAGCCGTCATGTCATTTAACTAATACAGGCCGCCAATGCATCAACATAGTAACAGTCAATGTGTTAATCTGAAATCCAAGAAACATTGACAAAACTTGTTTTTAAAGTGCATCATCATTATGACATGTGAATGTGGGAAAGGCATCACTAATCTAACACTAACAACACACAAGTTAGACATCCAAATAGAGTGTCTGATGATACATTAACGCCACCACAATGACACCTCGTGCAAATACCATCAACTTCGTAAAAGTGTCTTGTATCCACATAGTAGCTAACAGACATAACATCCATCGTGCATTGACATAAGCCCTTGCTTCACAATAACATCCACAGAAGTGAACGTCCTTTCAATACATGTACGTCTTACATTACAAAACAGCTATCCCAGAATGCAACAGATCACTAAGAATAATGAAAGACAATGCACCTTTACCCAAATTTAAAGACCAATACCCAAGTTATCTGTTTAGTTCCATTACTTGATATACCCCTGCACATTTACATAGTGGCAGATTCCAGTGAAATATTTTGAACTGCGCGATTGTGGTCTAAAATACACAAAAATTACTATCTACACAAATCTCTAATGTACTTTTAACTGCTTCATAAAAATAAAAATACTAGCATAGTTTTTTTATTTAAAAAAAATGGAGAAGACAAGGCAAGAGAGCTGTTCTCTATGTCTATAACAATTTACAGAGAGTTACTTGGAATACATCTAACAATAGAGAATTTTCAAATTTCATCTCAAAAACAGCCACCCGCCCTCCAGTGTTAGCAACCTCACAAAACCTGTGTTTTTGAGTGCTACTATATTTACTTGGGATCTACATGTATTGAGAAAATCTGAAATATTTTCAAAAAATTTCACTTTTTAGGTTGAGCTAAAGGTTTTCTAAAATGAGCCAGCTTACTCTTCCTCTTCTTCACCTTTCCCTTTTTTCTCTTTTTTCTTCAAGAATGATGGCGTACGAAAACCTTTCTTTTTCTTGTCTTTTTCCTTCTTTTTTGGTGATGTTTCCTTAGTTGGGGAGTCTTCTTTACTACTTCCGCTCCTTCCTTCTTTCTCAATGGTGGACGTGCGACTTTCCTGACCTCCTTTCTCGGGTTCAGCATCTATGTCTGTTTCTATGACAGTCTTCTTGACTGTTGTCACCGTCGTAACGATTTCTTGGTCACCTAAGAAGGAAAACGTAATAAAAGAACGATAATAAATTTAAAGATGCATAGTTAGCTATATACAATACATGGAGATTTCATACACCATAGATAACTATATACAATACGTGTAGATTTCAGACACCATAGTTAACTACCGTATTTATCCGGGTATAAGCCCAGGGTCTTGAACATGGGAAATTGCCAAAAAGAAGGGGTGGGCGTTTGCCAGGAGATCCCCGGCAAAAAAACCCGAAAATTCACGAAAATTGACAACACGCAGATTGAACTGCGGCAGGGAATAGAACGGCAAATGAAAACATGCAACGTAAATAAATGAACAATATGCAACACTAGAAGTAAAACAAAAATAAAATATTGCTTATAACGTGACAAATAAACCAGAAATAATAAAAATCGCCAGTGAGGAATCATTTGAATTAGGATTTTCCTGCCGACAAACACGCCCATGTGAACTCAAAATGAATTAAAATGTTCGGGGGGTTAAACTGCGTAAAATGATTTCGGGTCTCGGCAAATTACGAATCAACCGTCATACAAGATCAATAATAATTTACACAGTAAAAATTATAAAAATTCATAGCCGTTTGAAAAAACTTCTCAGATCTTTATTTGTACGTTCATTGCCATCTTCGTCAACTCAAAACCCTCAAAGTCCAAGTTGGCGTCACTGTAGCCGTCGAACAAAATCCCTACAACTTATTCCTGAAGTTCGTCGATATCGTCCCACACAATTTGGACTTAGCTTGGCACTTTTCATTCATGTCTAATCATAAAGAGACAAAAAAAATGGGGTTGTTCCGCTGCGATGGCACACGTTGCCTTTGTTTATAGCCTGGCAATCATCTTTGACTTTTATGCATTTGCTTTACTGATTGGCTAAGAATGACATCACTACTAGTATTTCATCATAAAGGTCAAATCGTGACATTGCTTTCTTATCAGACTCAACGCTTATCAATCACGGTGAAAGTTATCATTAAGCAAGTTCCAGCGGTTGGAATGTCTCACTATATGGATATTGCGGTGGACTTGAAATAGGAAGTTTTTTTTATCCAACGACAGAAGAACAGTTTTCATGACAGAAATGCAATAGCCGTGATGAAAGATGGTAAAAAAGTTGGCAGTCTTCGGCGTGACATTGCAAAATTGCTGGCCCAGTTATGGATTTGCAAGCTGCTAAAAAATATTTTATAAAGCCAAAAAATAACGTGATTTCAACCACTCTCCAAGGTACGGGTTGCTACAATATTGCAACATTGGTTTCATTGTCGACGACGCTAAAGCCGAACGAGTGCGGCACTTGCTTAATGGCTCTCCTTGTACGATTTGCTTGAATCATTTCTAAGGAAGCACAAACCAAACAGACCACGACATATTTCAAAAAGAGAACTACCGTTTCTGCTTTAATATATATTTTTAAAGACTTGCTGACTGTTATGATTCTGAAAAAAATCAGCGGTGAACGCCTTGTTTTACGCAATTAACAATTTTTATAAGTATCACGACAGACTTCAAGAAAGTCAACTGTTAATACAACCACAGTCAACGAATAGAAAATAGTTTTTTTTTAATTTTTTGTGTAGAAAAAGACCCCCTGGGCGCGTGCCCGGATATGACGTCAACTTCTTTATTGTGTCAAAAGTGGGGGGTGGGCGTTTGTCCAGGCATAAGTACGGTATATACAATACATGTAGATTTCATACACCATAGCTAACTATATACATGTAGATTTCATACACCATAGCTAACTATATACATGTAGATTTCATACACCATAGCTAACTACATACCTGTAGATTTCATACACCATAGCTAACTGTATACATGTAGATTTCATACACCATAGCTAACTATATACATGTAAATTTTATACACCATAGCTAACTATATACATGTAGATTTCATACACCATAGCTAACTATACACCTGTAGATTTCATACACCATAGCTAACTATATACCTGTAGATTTCATACACCATAGCTAACTATATACCTGTAGATTTTATACACCATAGCTAACTATATACCGTTAAAGTCCTAATATAAACCGCATACGTAATAGTAACCGCACCCCCAATTCCGGCTTCGGGGTTAAAGAGTTCTTAACAAAAATTGAAAACTTGAAAAGTACCTATTACTAACCGCACCCCCAATTCAACAAGACCGTGACTAACTTCATTGTTTCAACCAGCTGTTCCAAAATGGCATTGTTCCTAATCCTATTCTTTGTTTCGACAACATGCCTAAAAATATTCACACCTATTTATTGTTCAGCGGTGATAAGATGTCAGACTGGCAATGAAACTGCTTTTGTTCTGGCGGCGACCTCTGTCAATACTCTTTCTGAATACGTCTGTGTTTCGTAAGTTTTAGACAATGAGCTTTTATCACCGTAAAAGTGTTAAACTGAGCATTGAAGAACAATTTATCTTTCGAAAACAAATAATTTCTTGATTTAAAAAAAAAATCATGCCGTTTTCCCATGGAAATCAAAGGCAAAAGATCGCACTACATTATCGGTAAATCTCTTCCGTGTTGCGTTCACCATGAGGTCGCTGAACTGTCATTAACATATTTAAATGAGCTATGTAATTTAGACACGTGGGCACCATCCAGCATTTTGATTGGTTAATTAGCGACTTGACCCATCTGGTCAATAATACGTCACGTGAGCATTCAAAAGCATGGCGGATATCGTATCGGCTGTTTACATGTGACTGAAATCATTCGCTTACGGGGAAACTAAGTTGAATTTTACTTGCATTTTATAACAATTCAACGAACTTATTTTTCGTGCGTTATTGTAATCACTACTAAATAATAATCACCAATATCAACACTTCGAAAACAAGTAAGTTATTCACTTGTGACCAGCAGCATGGCCGGATCGAGCTACCGTTCTGTGATCATTTGCTACTAAGCAGTGCATTCGTGTTTTTATTTGAAACTTCTGTTAGAATATACTTTTCGTTACCAAGAAAATTAAAAAAAATAAATGCATATTACGTTAAAAATACTGAGTATTTTTTGTATCATATATAATTTTTTTTTGATTGACTGTAATTTTTCAACATTTCGTAACGCCTATTTTAGAACCAAAATAAGGCCTTTCACTCTTCCCCGACGCCTATTCAAGAGATTGTACGGTGTATTGTTTGTTTTGTGCATGTGTTGTGGACAAAAAATGACCACGCCCATTTAGTGATTGCAATATGTACGTAATAGAAACCGCACCCCGAACTTGAGCTTTTGATCCCAATTTTTAAATTGATACATTGTAATATAAACCGCGGTTTATAATAGGACTTTAACGGTACCTGTAGATTTCATACACCATAGCTAACTATATACATGTAGATTTTATACACCATAGCTAACTATATACATGTAGATTTCATACACCATAGCTAACTATATACATGTAGATTTCATACACCATAGCTAACTATATACAATACACGTAGATTTCATACACCATACCTTCTTTTCTGGAAACTGTTTCCGTGGTAGTCTCTTGAGTCACAATGTCCTGTCTGTTTTCATTGTCTTTATCAGGTTCATTGTCGAGCGAAAATTCAATACCACTTAAATCTAGAGAAAAATATATGTTTTGTTTTGTTAGAAAAACTGCTATTAGATACAGTCAAACCTGTGTACAGTGACAACACATTATTAACATACTCCATCAGCCAACAAGTGATAATGTAGTAGCAGCAACAAATATTTTAGAATTTTTAAATTTTCTATACCTTGTCCAGTTTTTTCGGCAATATCTCGTTTATATTCTATAATTTCTTTCTCTGTCATGCCTTCAAAAGGATTGGGTGAATATGTGGTGTACACTACAGCCTCTTTCTGATAGTCACGTTGTATAATGCCCTTTGATGCTGATTGGATATTGTCCCCTGAGCCGGAGGAACGGGCATCCTAAAACAAACATACACTAACATTTATACAGCAAACAATAATTTTGTTGAAGAAATTTGATGTGGATTAATTGCACTTTCAAATAATGAGGAATTTTCTTCATTCAGTCTCATTCTGATACACTGATGTCCTAGAAACAAATGGAAAATTGATGCATCCATGTTTTTGGGTTCGGCCCTCAAGGGGTCAAGTACAGAGTGCACCTCAGTATGAAAGAATATAATATAGGTGACATCGAATTAACTTTTTGGACAATATTTTAAGAACAAATGTGGTCCACGGGTTCATCTCGTTAAGCATAGCAGTGGGGCAGGTAACTTATGGAACAGCCGCTTATATCATTCTCTTATGCATTTAAAGCACAATTTGGAGGGAGTGTGGGAGGAGGGCGGAACTGCAACACAAAAAATCTTTAATAGCAGTATAAATTATGTCAATAATGCCACATCCGATTCTGGTTCTCACTGAAGCATGAATAATGAAATGTTTAATTCTTTAAAATTTGGTGATTATTATTAAATTATTATAATTTATTGCACTGAAGAAAGAAATTGAACGATGTAGTGAATTTATTTACAACATTAGCCATTACAGGAACAGGATGAACCAGAATCTGATTTTGATGTGTCTCAATATATGTACATTTAAATGATGGTGGGTCATGCTATTCTCTTTGCTGTATTACCTAAACCAATGATAACAAACTCAAGCTGATGACAATTTTGGAGAACATTTAATAAGAAACCATTTATATGCAATGCATTATTTCCATGTTTTGAATAACATGCAAAGAAGGAGTATTGGTCCGGAAGAATAAAAGAATTTTTTGGAGTTTAACCATTTCAATGATATGTTTTCCAACCAAAATGTGGAAGCTACATGTCGCACATTTAGATGTATTTTTCTAAAACTTCTTCGTTAATTTTATACCAAATAGATATAATTTCGCATTGGCTGTCGATCTTTTGGAACATTTTTGAAAGAATATGAAAAAAATTATGCTTTCAATTTGTGAACTTTGTTTGATAAAACATGGAAATAATGTGTCTACCGTAGAACTGAAAATAGTTATGTGAAGTCTTGTAAGCCTTTATATTTTGATGAACATTAAAGAAGTTTAAGAAACCCCTCATTTTGGCGTGCTAAAGAAACAAAAACACTGTAAAAAAAGCTTCATTACCACGATGATACAGGACAGAAACCAGACAGAGGATGAAATGAGGAAACAAAATGCAAACAAACACACACCAACACATGAAAATAAAATATGGCACTCCTTTAGTATAATATGGTGACACTTGAACAATGGCTGAACTGAATGTGCAAGTAAAAACTAAGCTATGGTGTACCTTTACGGTCGTCAACAGTTCTGTAGAATCTGACATAGGGGCATCCTTGGCACAGAAGAGAGAAAAAAAGAAACAGTAACTCAATAATGCTGGGACTACCCATCGCAGACACCAAACAATTAAGCACACACATTTTGATGAAAGCCAAAATGAAAAAAAAAATTTTAAGTGAGCATGTTTAGTTTAGCAAACAAAAAAATACAACCCAATTATGTCGCTTTTTACAGAGCAAACTGGAAAACCTGTCTAAAGCAAACGCTCAAGTTTATTGCCTAAGGAAAGTGGATTCTGAAAAAAGGGAAGTTCAGATTTCTTGGTTCGACAGGGTTCAGTTTACACAGGTTTTACAATTTCCATTACAACCTTTGCCACCATGGAAGCACATTGAAAGCTATGTAGATTCATCATTGAGATACCAATCAACTGTTTCTTTTTTTCCAAATATAACAATTAATCTGATGTTCAACCACCATCACAAAAATGCTGCACAAATGTGAACCACAGAGGCACTTCTGATCATAAATGGTTTACCGACAGCATATGAACATTGAAAAACTGGGCATTTATCAGTTGTAATGAACATTTACAAACACACATTTCTCAATCAATACTTAGCAAGATAAATATAAAGCTGAAGAAAGACTGGTACCTTTGGCTGTAGTTAGAAATTGCCATGACAATAAAAAAAAACAAATAATTAGTAGATGAATAGATGGATTAGTGTAAACAAACAAAACACAAATCTGTGAAACTGAACCTGCAACATAAAATGAATAGTGAAAAGTTGTCATTGTAGCGCCCTCTTATGGTCTCTTTGCTAAATACTTTTGCTTTTACTCTTTTTAAAATGTTTTTACTCATTTATCTTTTTGTACATTCAGTATATTTCATTATACTTAATCGTTTCTAACAGACTTGTGGCAACTCATGATACAATATCTTTTAGGAAGATACAAGATGTAAAGATTATATTTCTACTAACGAGTTGACTGAGCAAGTTCAGCAAGTTTCTGAGGGGCATAGTGCACAAATAAAAACATTTCTGTATATTTTTATTTCAGAAACTGATAAATGCTCAAATTCATGATACAGCAAAGGTAGCATGAATTTATTTTAGATTTCATTGAATTTCAACTCCAGATGGAGCTGTTCATGGAAGCATTAACATGTCATGAATGAACAACCAAGGGGAATTAGGAATAATTTCACTCTTGGAGTATGGCCCTTTAATGACGAACTCCTCACAGGAGATCAAATAGGGGAAGACTTCTCAAGAGTACAAAAAACAAAACATTACATGCATTTCATCAAAATATTTGATTTGGTTTTTGACACCAAGCATATTCAGCATACCCACCACCATTTATAGCTTTAAGTGTGTGTAATGACAGTATAGCTATACACCATACCATATATGGAGTTAGCAAACCTACCTGAATCTTTTGACCTGGATAGCTTATACCGTGAAGAACTTCAGACAGTGGACCAGAGGTGATTCTGTCGTCACGGCGATCTTGTTTCAACTGCAAAATGAATAATATCATTATCTTAGTTATGGTCTCAAACACTTAAGTTTTACACAATAGTTTGTTGTTTCTTTCCTCATGTATATATTAGTGTATGTTTGAAATTAAATTCTTCAGGCACATACATGATGTGCATGTTTGTTGTTTGACTAGTGGTTTCTTTCCTCACATGATGTGCATGTTTGTTGTTTGACTAGTGGTTTCTTTCCTCACATGATGTGCATGTTTGTTGTTTGACTAGTGGTTTCTTTCCTCACATATATAAGTGTATGTTTGTTGTTTGACTAGTGGTTTCTTTCCTCACATATACAAGTGTATGTATGTTGTTTGACTAGTGGTTTCTTTCATCACATATACAAGTGTATGTATGTTGTTTATTCATTTTCTCGCAACTTACCTCCTTTTGTCTCTTCTTGAATTCTTTCGGGTCTTCGCCCTGTTTCGCAAATTGTTGTGGATCCTCAATTTTAATGGGTGTTGAAGTTTTAAAGTCACTCTCATCTTCAGGAATCCACTACAGTGAAAAAAATGCGCTTAATTCATCATATTATATATGGTAACTATGGTAACATACAACTGGCCTATTACATAATTGTTGGGGATCTCAAATGTTTGAAGATCATTATCTTGTATCATCAGTGATTTCCCAATTATTGTTAATTACGACCATTGAATTAAAGTGAAATGTACATTGGCTTGTTATGACCATAAGGGCAGTGTAACTTATGTTGAAATTGTGGTGCAAAATGAAGTACTGGTAGTAGGAAAACAAAATATTGCAAAATTGATTCATTAACACTTATCAAAGTTCTAACTATCATTCTGGTTTATTGAAATTTCATAATTGATAGTCCTTTTTTTTTATCTAAATATTTTATAAGTAATCCATAGCAACTGATATGTATGTTGAATTCAGCTTAATTTACAGAAACCGCTCCAGTTTTAGACAATAGATCCAGGGTGACTATGTTGATGTCCATGCCAACACTGGTATATCCTAAAATGTTGGTTAATTCTTAAAAGTTGTGGTAATTTAAATCAATGAATGACATTACCTTTGTCTTAGTTTTTGGACTACTATCCCCGTCCTGTACTGTCACCTCGACTTTGGTGTACGTGTTTGGAGTGTTCATCCATTTTGTTTTGTCACCGGCAGATTTCTTCTGCATCAGTTTCATCGGTGACTCGTATTTACTGCGATCCACGTCACCTTCAGTTACGTATGTAAATGAGGACGACGATGGAGGTATGACCACATCACTGTGTGGTTTTCTTTCTTCACTTCTTACAAGCGGTTGTCGGTAGATGTAACCTGTCCTGTGGCCCTATACATGTCAAACAATATCACCTGTTAGTAATTTATTGCTTGTGTATCATTTAAAAATAGACTCATTTTCTAATTTTTGCAAAACTTAAAAGCTGCACTCTCATTCTGTATAACAGAGTCCTACAACTTATTACCATGAGAAACGATAACATTTTCAGAAATCACCATTTGCATGTCTTCTAAATAGAACTCAATTGAACTGTACAAAACTCAGTCTTTATTGCGCATAGGTTTTTTTTCTACAGCAAAACTGCTGTTGAGTCAAAGTATATACACAAGGCAGAATTTGGTATGTTGAAAAAATCTTGCAAACAAACAAGCTGCTCTCTGATTGGTCCGACTGTTGGGTATTAGGGTTTGGTAGCCCAATCAGGCACAAATCTTATAAAACTGCTGTGGTTAATTATGCAAATCTTACCATGTTATCAAGCCACCTCATCATAGCCTCAAATTCCAATTCTCCAGTTCTCCATCTTAGTTTACCGCCATCTTTAGGGTGGCCTTCTTTGGATGTGTCTCTTGCTTTCTTTGCCATCTCATCATCAACCAGAACCATATTATCTACACCAACGCATGTCATTAACTTCACCTGGATTGGAATGAGCACCAATGTCAACTTTTGTCATCAATCACAAAATTGAACCCACAGCAAATCTTCCATTTTTTTTTTTTTTTTTTTTTTTTTTTTTTAAATCGAGACATGTAGGATATATTGAATAATAACTATTTTGTTCAAAGTTAACAAAGGAATTCAGGAAATTTACCCCAAAATGTGAAAAATGTTCCCTTAAATGTTTAGCGGGTAAAATAATGATGTTCAAAGAGTTGAAACAACAACATTTCTCCAACAGTGAATTCCCACATTACTCATGGTTCAACACCACAATATCACTATGATCAGCAATGTCTTAATCAAAGAAAGCTTAGAAAGAACTCCCATGTGCTGAGAGTATTGGAGACACATTAAATATAATTCGAAATTACTTAGCTGAAAACTAATTATGCAAATCAGAAAATTAATATGACCAGATTTGAGTGTAAAACTAATGAGGTCTGCGCAATGTAACAGAAAATCTATGTCTCCAAGTTTAATTGAAATGTGATTAGAACCAAAAAATTATGAATTATTATGCTTATTAGGGAATTAATATGAACAGATTTTTACCCCAAACTAATTAGGTTTGTACATTGTCCTAGAGCATCTTTGTACTAAGTTTCATTGAAATGGAATAATTAGCACCGTGAAAACTCCAAAATTTCGACCCCTCTAAAAATTTGACCGCCTATTTATTTGCCGGGTTTCGGTGTTTTATTCACCTCCAAATTTTCGACTCCACTAAAAATTGCCGACTCATTCTTATTCGAAAATTGCGACCAGTTTTAGTTTTCCCCCAAACGAAAAAAAAAACGATGTGAGCGTTCAAACAGGACCTTCCTCAAAGGCATGAATCCGGGTTTCTGATTGACTGAGAGATTTTTATTTTATTGGTAACGAAAATATATTCTAAATAAACGAAGTTTCAAATAAAAACGAACACAAAAATCTCGGCATGCTGCGTTTCTGAATTGTTGATTATTACTGTACTCAGTAGTGATTATAATAATGTACACAAAATAAATTTGTTGAATGGTTATGAAATACAAATAAAAGTCAACTTAGTTTCATCGTAAGCGAATGATTCCGATCTCGTATAAACGTTTGATGCTGTAGGATATCCGCCATGTTCTCTTAGGTCAAATAGGTCAAATCGCTAATTAACCAATCAAAAAGCTGGATGATGCGAAAACGGCATGATTTTTTTTAAATAAAAAAATTAGTTGTTTTTAAAAAATAAACTGGTCATCTGAAGAATAATTTAACATTGTTCACAGTGATAACAGCTCATTCTCGAAAGGAAGCTTACCCGCTCACGCTAGTCACGATAAAAATCATACACGTGTACTCTTGAATAGACAGACGTCAATGACTACGGTAAAACTTAGACTCTATTTTAGCCGGCAGGATTGATTGAAATGTCCGAAAAATGACGCCAAAATACACCTTAAAAGTCCCATTTTATTTTCTTAAATCCCATTATATTTTTTAATCCAAGGGCGAATTTACGGCAGAATTTGGTCCCTCAAATCACCGGTACGGTGCTCAAATAAGGGACACGTGAGCTTTGATTCTAACCGGATACATTGCACTGGGTCGGGGAGATCGTTTGCTAAACTTCCATGTATCTTTTGTCCAATGGGTACCTGTACTTCGAACATTCGCAAGTTTTCCTAGGTAGTGCGAGACAGCTTTGTCTTTTGACCTATTAGTTTTGTGCTGACCTCTTCTCCGTGTCTTGATGTTTTGTTTTGCTTGTCATAATACTCACTGATTGATGACTTTGTTTAGATTTTGAGTTACAACTCGGCCACGACCTTTGCTTTTACCGTGAAACATGAGGAAGTTTACGTCAATTGACAGACATTGCATTTTTTAAAAACTAATGAAGCACACTGTCTATCATCCCCATTTTTTTTTTGCTGATTTCTATTCTGAAAAATTCGACCGTCCGAAAATGCACCTTAATTTTGACTCTAAAAACACGTCACATTTCTAACACAAATTATTTAAAACCAGTCGAAATTTTGGAGTTTTTATGGTACTTTAGATATCAGTGTGAAAGATTAAAATTGGTTAATTACGCAAATTAGGTAATTAATATGTACAGATTTTAACCCACAATTATTCAGGTCTGTCTATTGTCCTACAGCATCCATGTACATTCATTGATATGTGATGTATAGTACCTGAGATATCAGTGTGAAAGTTGGTTAATTATGCAAATTAGGTGATTAATATGCACAAATATTTACCGGAAACTAATTGGGTTTGCATAATTCTAGATTCATTGAAATATGATGATTAGTACTTTAGATATCAGTAGAAAAGCTGAAAATTAATTATGCAAATTAGGTAATTAATATGCACAATTATTTACCCTAAAACTAATCAGGTCTCTGCATAGTCCTAAAGGATCTATGTACCAAGTTTCATTGAAATGCGATGATTAGTACTTGAGATACATGTGGAAAAGCTGAAAATTAACTAATTATGCAAATTAGGTGATTAATATGCACAAATATTTATCGAAAACAATCAATCTCTGCATAGTCCTTGAGTATGTAAGTACCAAGTTTCATTGAAATGTAATGCTAACTACTTATATCAAATGCTGAAAATTAATTAATTATGCAAATTAGGTAATTAATATGTACTGATATTACCATAAAAACTATCAGGTCTGTGCAGTGTCGTATGACATCTATGTACCAAGTTTCATTGAAATGTGATGATTAGTACTTGAGATATCAGTGGAAAAACCGAAAATTGACTAATCATTATGCAAATTAGGTAATTAGTATCCACGGATTATTACCAAAAACTAATCAAAACCTAGCATTAGTTCAGAGCATCTATGTACCAAGTTTCATCAAAATCCAATGAGTGGTTGTTTAGATATCAGTGGAACAGTCATGGAACCACTAAAAAATAGCTAATTATCATGCAAATTAGGTAATTAACGAGCATGGATTTTTACCAAAACCTAATCAAATCTGCGCATTGGCCCAGAGCATCTATGCACCAAGTTTCATCAAAAACCGATGTATGGTTCTTGAGATAGCAGTGGAACAGTCGGACACACATACACACATACACACATACACACATACACACATACAGACACACTAACTGCAAAGACTCCCATTTTGTGCTTCGCACATGGGAGTCAAAAAAGTAGTCACCTGGGTATCACAAGCAGTCATTGCATTGAGTGCTAAGTAGTAGGCTTCCTCTATGGATTCACCACAGACAAGAATACCATGGTTACGTAACACCAAGATCTGAAATATACGAAACATAATAAATATTAGCATTGAGGTCAAGTTCAAACTTGCTGGAGACATTTACTCATCATAGACTATTAACATTTTAAATAGTTAAAACGCACCTTATTTATTGGCCCAAGTGCCCGGGTGATTGAGTCTCTATCATTCTTGTCTACAAAGGGACCACAATAATCATGGAAAGAAATGTCGCCGACGAAACAGGCCTCGTCACAGCAACGCAATAATCCACACTTCATACAAGACACCTGCCAAAATACAATAATCAGTTTAGTTTTATTTAAATATAGAATAGGAAAGGAAGTTTTAAAATCCACAATAGCTAGTTACTCATCAAGTAGTCACTTGATTGTGACCCCCTCCAACAGTAGGCAGCAAATCAATGAATGGAGTCTGCAACATCTCGCCAATCATCAACCTCTCAATCAATGTTGCCCTCCAACAAAAATTGTTGAGTTCTCATTGGATGGCACCCCACCCATAATACCTGGCGGAATAGAAGTCAGAATCGGATAAGCTTGTCCACATCTATCGTTAATAAATGGACATTTAACAAAGCTGAGGATATACTTACAGCCATAGCAGACGGTGTGTGGAGTTGAATAATGCACTTAATATCAGGTCTAGATGAGTGTATAGCAGCGTGGATACTCCAACCATTCTTATTTGGTGCATAGGTAGTAGTTCCAGTGTCTACAATATTACCTTGCATGTCAACTTTAACCAAACTAGATGCAGTTATCTCATGGTATAACAGTCCAAATGGATTAACAAGGAAATGGTCAGCTTCATGTGAAATACGTACCTACAAATAACAGAAAGAAAATTAAGAAAGAGTGAATCAACTGTCTTGCCAAGCAACACAAATTTAGGGGTACTATTATTTATTTGGGCAAGTCTGGAGCCTGGAGCATCGTCCGGGAGGCTGGAGCATCGTCCGGGAGGCTGGAGCATCGTCCGGGAGGCTGGAGCATCGTCCGGGAGGCTGGAGCATCGTCCGGGAGGCTGGAGCATCGTCCGGGAGGCTGGAGCATCGTCCGGGAGGCTGGAGCATCGTCCGGGAGGCTGGAGCATCGTCCGGGAGGCTGGAGCATCGTCCGGGAGGCTGGAGCATCGTCCGGGAGGCTGGAGCATCGTCCGGGAGGCTGGAGCATCGTCCGGGAGGCTGGAGCATCGTCCTGGAGGCTGGAGCATCGTCCAGGAGGCTGGAGCATCGTCCTGGAGGCTGGAGCATCGTCCGGGAGGCTGGAGCATCGTCCGGGAGGCTGGAGCATCGTCCGGGAGGCTGGAGCATCGTCCGGGAGGCTGGAGCATCGTCCGGGAGGCTGGAGCATCGTCCGGGAGGCTGGAGCATCGTCCGGGAGGCTGGAGCATTGTCCGGGAGGCTGGAGCATCGTCCGGGAGGCTGGAGCATCGTCCGGGAGGCTGGAGCATCGTCCAGGAGCCTGTTTGCCTCACAAGTTGAATTTGCACACTTCTTACAAATGTATTTATGAATACCAATACAATTAATTATATTTTGTTCAACTTCATTGCATTTGTAGAAAGTAAAACAAGTTTTCCACAATTTATGAACATTTTGTAACCTTTCAAAGATAACATGGATGCCTACAATACAGAATTAAAATGTTCAGAACAAACTGAAGATGGTTCAGTAGTATAGCCTAATATTGTATATTTCTGCTGACTGGAATCTATGTTGATGCAAATTAACCCGCCTCCCAAACTTTGTGCGCATAATAGACAGAATAATACTTACAGAAACATGGTTGGCGATATTATGAGACCATCCATGGATGTCCATCAATCGATATAAAGAACCCAGCTTACAACGTATTATTTTCTCCCCCTTGGTGTAACTTTGTGAATTTAAGCCACGGATATCAGCTACAGGCATAATGGCGGAGTAACCTAGGTAACAGAAAACAATGGAGAAAATAATGTTACGTGACTAGTAACGTCAGTGTAATGAATCTTGGGAGAAACAAGTTTTTTTTGTGCAAGACATTTGATTTAGTCTAAAGAATAATCTTTGTGCTCAGTGTTCTCCCCAGGCCTCTGAAGCGACACGGTACCGTGACGCTTGGACACTCGGCCGTGATGCTTGCCCTTTGTCCGTGACGCTTGGTCACTGGCCCGTGATGCTTATTGCTTTGTTTACAAGTGTCAGTCTCGTCTTGCACGAATTTAAAACAATAACATGTATTGATCGAAAGGTAATCCCGCTTTTGTTAGCCATACAAAGACAGTGATAAAAACGGAAGTCTGCAATAAGTTGCGAAGTCTTTCAAGGATGCAGAGCCGGGGTGCAGAGCCTCCAAATCCAAACAAAAATACTAGAGTAGCAATAATTTGCCCATTGCACGCAACGGCAACAATGTGACAAAACAAGTCACGGCGTACGATATCTCGCCGACTTTATAAATTTAACCAAAAGATGTTTTCCCCCGACGTTATATGAACTGACAGTGAGTGACATGGGCACTAAAACTTGTACACAATGATGAACCAGTTACATCCATGGATAACATTATATTCACTGACTAGCTATAACACAAATTTTTTCAATTTGTTTTCCTTTTTATGCTGTTCTATTTCAAACTTTATTTGACTTGATACAAAAACATAAAATACAATGCAGTAAAATGATATAAAATTTATCAAATATAAAAATATCTTGTCTTAATTGTATTAATTAATTGTATTAGTAGATTGACCAAATTGGTTGGGAAAAACTGATTACTAGTATTATGCAAATATAATTATGCAAATTAGATGTATTGTTATGCAAATTGACCGTGATGCTTGACATGAAGTCTGGGGAGAACACTGGTGCTGATAAACAGATTTTATCATTCAGTGATATTCCACGAATAATCATGTTTTACTCTGAACAAAAAAGCAACCCAACCAGCAGTATTGCAATATAGCACATTGTTTTACAAACAAAACATTGATATCAGCTCAGCATTGAACTATAATATTGCTACTTTGTTTGCAAAACATTGAACTAGATATGTTGCCAGGGGCGGATCTAGGATTCTAGAATAGGGGGGGCCGAAAAGTTGGCCTAAGGCCAAGTTCGCGAGCACCGTTGGCACGAAGCCCTGTTGGTTGTTAAAAATGGGAGGGCGCAGCCCTCTCTAAATCCGCCAATGGTTGCAATATGCTGATTTTTTGTTAACAATAAATGCAAGTTATAGGTGATTCTGTTCACGCTGAGATCATACGTTTTGCAAAAAATGTGTGGATCGTACATTTTGAATTTTTTTTTGTATAACTGTTTGTCAAATCCCACTCAGTGTTTTGACATCAATACGACCTTTGAAGAGTCTTACCTTTTCCAAGGGCATTGGAACTACCAAGGGAAGTCTGGTTATACCTTGAATGAGGCAACAACAGATCAGATATTTGTTGTAATGCTATCAAGCTAGCTGGGTGGGGTCCGGTCTATGAGTAAAAAAACAAAACATTACATCCCAAACTGAACAACAATAAAACACAATTAATGTAATGAATTCCAAGCATTATTGAATAGACAGTTGAGAACGACAGGTCATCTGGGTGAAAGGTCATCTGGGTGAAAGGTCAGGACAATATCGTTAATCAGAGCACACTGATATACATCAACTGCATGCAGATAAGAGCAAACCATTAAATTCAAGCAAACATTACATTTATTACCAAATACTGTTAAAAGCATTATTTTTTTTACTGATATTTCATGCAATTATTTTGAAATTTGATCAAATTCACTAGGTTTTAACAGTCAAACAATGACTTATTCACACAGATTTAATCCAGCAGATTTGGGATTAGCAGAAATGATTCTGTTAATACCCAGTTAATAATTAATGCCTTCACAGTATTTCAGTTCATGTATACCATGTCATCACATAGATGCAGATAAACAAGTAACCATGGTTACAACTTACTTTGCATACAACTGAGAAAATTACAAACAATTGTTTTTGTCTGCAATGTTCTAAAAACTGCACGTCAAGTATATTGCAATGTAAGCTGATGACACATGACATGACAGATATATTATAATCAAAGGTCAATGTCTTTGCTTTGTATTTTAGACATCTACTATAAAACGTGTCCATAGCTATGATGTTATTTTCAGCTCATTTCAAATGTGGAGAATTTGGCTAATTTGAAATATGGCTAATACGGATAATTTGAATTATGGCTGATACAGGTAATTTGAAATATGGCTAATACAGGTAATTTGAAATATGGCTAATACAGGTAATTTAAAATATGGCTAATACAGATAATTTGAAATATGGCTAATACAGATAATTTGAAATATGGCTGATACAGCTGATTTAAAATATGGCTAATACAGATAATTTGAAATATGGCTAATACGGATAATTTGAATTATGGCTGATACAGCTGATTTAAAATATGGCTAATACAGGTAATTTGAAATATGGCTAAAAAGGATAATTTAAAATATGGCTAAGAAGGATAATTTGAAATATGGCTGATACAGATAATTTGAAATATGACTAATACGGATAATTTGAAATATGGCAAAATTCAGGATAATTTGAAATATGACTAATTCAGCAAAAAGTCCATTAAAGTATTGAGCCAATACAGTGTAGCTAGTTCAACACGTTTTACACAAACGAAAAATTCAATATTTTAAAGCTAGAGAACTAAGAAAATAAAATTTTTAAAAAAATTCAAGGTGAATGCCAATATAGTTTTAAAATGCTTCAACATTGATGACAAAGCAAAGGCAAAGACTCCATTTATTAATACCTTATCACCACACACCAAACTAACATTCTAAAAATATTTTTTTGATTTACCAAAGCATTCTGTTCCGAGCAATAGCAAAAGCATTATAGGTGGGCATG
Organism: Saccoglossus kowalevskii; assembly: GCF_978046115.1. Classification (NCBI taxonomy): domain Eukaryota; kingdom Metazoa; phylum Hemichordata; class Enteropneusta; family Harrimaniidae; genus Saccoglossus; species Saccoglossus kowalevskii. Next base: position 7,161,605 of record NC_140650.1, on the reverse strand, counting down.
AACAAAAATATTGGTACTTTAATAAAAAAAAATCAACACAAGAGCAAACAAGTGATTGTTTGTTGTTTCTTTTTACCAAAATACTTGCGATGATTCAAAAATCTGCGAGATAAACTCCAAACATTTAACAAGCTACGTACAAGGTAACCTATCTAGGAGATACCTACTACAATCTAACTTTGACATACGGGATGCATAGAAGAAATCAGAATATAGTCAAGATAATAACTGAATATTATGTTCCACCACTAGAGGGCGGTGTGCCATCACTAGAGGGCAGAATGTATAGCAATAGAAAGGGCATATAGACCCAGCATACAAGATAGTGTGTGGTATATAAGAAATAAGCACACAAAATGAATCATTCAATGTTTTTTGTATTATAATAATGTGAACAATAATTAAGTGAATATCCCCCAAAACCTGCAAACAAGCCAGGCTCACACTTATTTAATAGGTTAGCACTAACAAACAGAAATTGTTGTTCTGTCTGTAGATACATATAATCTACAAACATGACAACATTTCACTACATTTTCAATAATTTATTTGAAACCTGTATGACATCATGCAGTACTCTCCCAGTAACCAAGTGGTAACCAAGGAAACAAATTTAATGATGATACATGTGGTACAGAAGGTATGTATCACACAATTCAGAGCTTGTAATTGTGAACCATTTAAAACTTTGGCAATATAATTTTTTTTCTGGTAAAGTGTGCCATATACGGTATAGAATGGGGAAATATTTTAGTTTCCGTTTCTAAGGATGTTTTGTTGATACAAATAAACATTTAATGCATATATTCAAAAGCATTATGTAATAAATGTTATGATACATATTGAACATATATCTTGTTGTGGTTGATTGTATTGAATGATATGAACAAAAAATTAAATAAAATTGTAACTGCATGAGTTTTCAATTGGACGGGAAGAAAAACATTTTTCGAGACCCTTAACACAGGCAAAGTAGTTAGAAAATAAAGATAATAAAAAAACAAAAAATATTTTACCTTAATCTGACTCTCTACAATCTCTTCCAACTCTTCTCTAAAAGCCTGACTATTTAAAATCAGCGATACTCGCTTTCTTCTCTCCATCTCGCGCACATCTTCTTTGATATTTGCTGGTCTCCGCAACTCGCGCTGGTAGTCTGGGTCGTCTGGATCACATTTGTCAATGTACTTTTCTTTAGAATCTTGCTCCTTATTGTTGTCCACCTTGGCATCGATGTCATTTGGTACGTCTGACATTTTGGAGACTTATGACAGGCCTGAAATATTCATAAACACAAATTTTTATTATAAATTCACAAAATATTTGATAAATAAAAAAAATCCATTCCAACATAACTAAACGAAAGGGGCATGGCAATGTATAGGTTGGATGTATACACATGAACAAAACCAACATAACAGGAGCAGCACTTCTAAATTATTTGCATTACTGACAAAAATAGTGACAATGAGAATTTATCACAAGACAACTGGGCATATGTTCTACTGATGTGGTACGCCAAGTTTCACAATTTTCATCTTTTTCATTTTATACATGTTCGAACAGTATAAAGAGAAAAACAAAACATACAATGTACATATTTTAACTCATGGATATAATAATTTCAGATTGAAACAAAGCTAGTCAATCCTTTCCCAGCAATAATAACAATTGTCTGTAAATATGTTGTGGCAGTTTATTTTGAAAAGTTATAAAAATGGTAATAAACGCACAACTGCAAATATGCATTCACTGATGCACCCAGCTGTTGTCTATAATTAGCATACGATTCTAGCATTTATTTACACAAAACATCTCAACTATCTTTCCAATTTCAATGCCAGTCCAAGTTATCCAATCAAATTTTGCATACAAATAATCAATGGTGACTAATCAATCAAAATATAATAAGCAATCATAAATAGAATCAATAGAAAATTATGAATTTAATATTTCATATCGCACAAAAGATCACAATTTTAAAATACACAAAAGTGGTGACAAAAATATAATGTATTCGTCTTATAAAATTAAAAATAACCTTTGACATCAGAGATCCATAAATTCCTATCCCATAATAGTATATTTCATGTCACAACAGAACCCCCTTTTTTTTCAATGTTTTTTTTTTATATGACTACTGGAATAGGTGAACGAGACAAACAAACGTATTGATGTGCCTCAAAGCCCAATGGCTATTTTATAGAGATTTACAACGGGGCAACGGAGTCTACAATTATTTTACTGAGGTCATTTAGGTGTCAATGACCTACTCTAAGTATATTAAAAAGTACATTGGAACTATACAGCAAATACAACTAATATTTACTAAAAATGTTGCATTTTTACCTAGGTTTTTGTCACCATATCTGGTATCCAAATATTATCACATTATACAACGCTTGGCTTTCAACGCTTTAACTGGGGTCACTGAAAAGTCAACCAGTAGGCGAGGAGGGATCTGTTTTCATAATTGTGTGAGCACAATTGAAGGATTATAGTGCAGTGTCAGTAAAACGGAATTTGTTTGTCCAGAAAGAATAAATTGTTGTTGACAGATTTTGGGAAAAAAAACCATCCATATTATTTACTGACTGTAATAGCAATTTTAGTTTAATTACAAATTTATTAATAGAGCTTTTTCTGCAGTAGAGACAGCAAACTTAAATAGCCATCTTTTTTATTGGTTGGGAAAGGACATCTGAGTCATATTATGCTTTTAGCTGAAAAGTCGAAGTATTGATTGTATAACTATGTACCAGGAAGTTGGCATAGTATTCATTACGTTCGTTTCATTGACGACAGGCAAGTAGGCAGGTATTGTAGTAAACCTGTCTGTCAATTGACTTGAGACAAAGATTGTTGCCATGCATTCGCTGAATATTCAGGGCATTGGCCGACATAACACAGGGCTGCTACTGAATGCAATCCAGTCATTTGGCACATTATAAATAAGATTCCAACATAAAACATGGAATTCTAAAGATCTGCAGACAACAGCACATTCATATACTAAAAGAAACACAAGGACGAGTCACAGGGAAACTTGGTTCTTTAATTACCCACTCACAAGAAACTTACTATAAAGTACACATGACTAATTCAAGACTCAACTCGATTTTCAATTCATTTGCTAATTCACTTATGGGACTTGCTCAAGGTAAATTCATTGAGCAATTGCTTAATTGCATTATTAAACTTGTAAAATAACGACCCAATGGCAGACCTGGTATGTACACACCCACCCTAACAATGCTAACAGTTGTTAGACAATCTGCACTGCACTGTTGTATTTCATTAAAAGTTCAAAATGTGAAATGTCAAGTGAATCGAGGTATAAACATGCACTGCATTGTGGGATATTGCTGTAGATAATGTGACACGTGTTATAATCATTGCCTGGCAATGAACATCAGAGGCTCCAATTTAGAAACTAAAACTACCATTTAACTACTATCTCCCTGAGAAAGACAAACCAATTAAACTAAACAAATAAGGAAAAAAATCAAAGCTCATCGTATTGCAAAACAGCCTGGCAATGTATTCACTTTATTGCCACCAAGCAATGCACAATATGAGACATAAAGATAACAATTTTACAAATCGACAAATTGATATGAATGTTAATTTGAATTAGAAGCCAGTTAGACAAATACATCTATATATTGCTAACAAATAATTACTTTCAAAGACCAAAGTTACTGGTGATTATAATGAATCATTCTATCTTCACAACTCAATACATGTAAGTTAGGGTGGCAGGTGCTATGCATGTCAGCAATTCACTTTATTTCTAACATTGAATTGAAGTTATTACTCAATCACCATCAATTAGTTACCCCTCAATCAATAGAAATTAGTTTGCCTTAATCTGGTTATCAAGGCTAAGGCCATTAGATACCTTCCTAGGATGCCTCCAGTTTTAATTTGCTTGGAACAGTGGGCATTTCCAATATATTTCAACCACAGCCATATCCCAGACATATTTTAAGGTTATTGTGCATACACACATAATTCAATGATGTTCTGATCCCATAATTCTAATGATTTACTTTGTAAGATTTTATTTTTGTTGTTATTTTTATTCATTTCAAAACCAAATCAGGTAATAAAAACACAGAACAGAATTATAAATTGCATTTACAAGCAGTGTCTTATTAAAATGACTGGCAAGATAAAAACAGCTGTCCTGAACACAAAGATGAATGTGATTAGGAAAGCTATGCTATTAAAATATATTCAAAATAGTATGAATTTAAAGTGATAATTAGCTTTTCTGGGTCTTGATTTGCGAGTTGAGTTGAGTTAAATGGCAAGCCCTGACATTATTGTGAACTGAATCATTAAAATATTCTGACAAATGCACCTGTCATTCACTCGATATACCGTACTAGTAATACAGAAAATACAATATCAAGTTTTCACAAGTTGACAAACACAAACTTTTTCTTTTGTGCGATTTTGGTCAAATATAAAGTTTTCAACCTAAAATGACATAATACTTTCCATCAAAACAACAGTATGGCGACTGATTGCTTAATGTAAAGTTGGTGTAAATAACTAACTATTAATAGTAAGGAGCAATGTATTGAATCCTACATAGGGAGAGATATCAGTACACTACAGGATATATATACCCTAGTTACATTATCCACTTCAAGATAACAAGCATTCTATTTCAACCTAAGAAAAGAGGCAGTATAATAACATAGAGTCAGTAACTGATGATAGACAGCAATATGGTAAAGTTACTTTACTCAGCACACACTAACAAACCATAGTGAAACCTGTTTCTCATGAGGGACAAAGTTGATATGGTGATATGTAATCAAAAAAGGAGGGAGTTTTTTGTCAAATCATTTTATCTGAAGTCTAAAAATGATTTATTTTATTTAGCAATTCAATTCACTTTGGTCTGACTCAACATACACCTCATTATTTCACTCTGGCGGATTATTCAAATTAAATATATCGCATTTGCTAATTAGTATATGCAAATGAGGTATTTTAATGATCATGCATTAAATGCAATTAAATCAATTTAGTTAATATATACTTCTAACAAAGCAAATAGAAGACAAATAAACATAGTAAAACCTAAGTTTTCTCATTGATATAATACATGCTAAGATACATTACAAAAGTAACTTTTTGCTTTCATACAACGAACATATGCATGGCATTTTGGGATATGCAATAATTTCAAGAAATGATAAGTACCTACCTATATAATAAAACTAAAATGGAAAACTGTAAACATGCACCCTGATAAAATTGGATTGGACAGGATGTTTTATTTGGAAGTAATTACACAGTTGGCAAAGTCCAATAAGACACTAAAATGCATAAAAACTAAAGAAGTCATGGAGAGCAGTCATAAAAGTTATTGGACAAAATGCCCCAGTGCCTTTTAATCTTTTCAGCTCTTTAAATAAAGTCATTAAACGCTAACCAGACAAGTTTACTAATTATTAAAATATGCAGAGACTGCACTAGTAATGATGTACATTATGTGCCCAATACACATAAACAAAAGTGACATTGAAACCATGTAATAATAACAAATAACACTCCGAATCAAAATAAATATTTTGTTATTTGTGATACTAACTGCAATTAATTTTTGTGTTTAGTGAAATATTGTTCTTGTCAAAGTATCTGTTGTTAAATCAATGTGTAATCAATGTTCATTTTTTATTAAGCATGCATTACATATCCAATGGGTACCATATGTTTTGAAATTATCAAGAAAACACACAGTTTACTTACAAACATCTTAGCCAGTTTTCTTTTGTTTTTCAATGTAAAGTATAGATGGCAGTGTGATATGGACTTAATTTGAACCATCCTATTTGAACCACACTGGGACTGTTCAACTCACAATAGCATTATCAAACACCCAAGGTGACCCCTGAGGTCAGACTCCCATTTCTGGATTGTTAATTCCATTAATGTCAATAAATAAAATCTCTTAAAAAATAAATATTTGTCATGTTTGATGGATACATGAAATCTTGTGACTGTTCTGCATGTAATAATTTCACAGGTCATGGGGTTTGTAACATAGTGAATACACATGAATTGCAAAGGGCCCCTATGGCTGTATAATGAGTTAGTGTACGGCTGTCCTATATGCATACTAATGGCGAACACGGCCAACCCATGTCTGTTTATTCTCGCATCAATCCTCACACAATTTCAGAGCAATTATAAATAAGTTTAGAAAGACTACTGAGAGAAATATGTCTCTGCAATTGTTACTGACTGAAAACATGGTTACAGTTGTTGAAATTCACATGAACAAGCATGCGAGTCAGTGAAAAGGACGAGGATAAAATCTGCCTAAGCAGCCGACTGCCACTCCCCATGTTTCCATTGAAAGCAGCCTCCAATCGATCCAGTCACATCAAATTCTGCCATTTACCATTAAAAATATAGTGAATACGCTGTTAGAGGATTTCAATTATTTTAACTGAATTCAGAGGGTCAAACACTCACCTTGTGAGCCCCTGCAACTGTCAGTCCTGGCCACAACCAAATTCAGGGGGAAAGATCAAATTATGGAACAAGGCATTCAGTTTGAGGGAGGGAAGGTTACATACAGAGGGGATCATTATAAAATCTACACACTACTTGTAGTACTTCATTACAGTTCTGTATCATATCAAATCTTCAGTAGAAAATTGAACAGTTTTTATGGAAATCATCACACACTGTTTTATCCTAGTCCCTCTAAAAAAGACTTAATTATTATTTGATTGATTGGCTGTGACCTGTCACTGACCTTTCATTTAGTGACACCAGACATAGAATTTATAACTGTCCTATTTGTATTAATGCCTGCTTAAAAAAATCCTACAATGACCGAATAGAACTGGTAGGTCAGCCAGTATTATATGGCGTGTGAACGGGAACACAGTGCACTCAGTATGCAAGAACTGATTGGCCACACATTTTGTCAGTTTGCAGAAAAAACAGACAATGGTATGAGACAATCAACTGTTCATATTTATTAACATTCTCTTCCATGTTCCCAGAACTTTCTTTAATTTCTGTTAAATCTTACGATTATTATAGACTTTATTTTTAACACATAAACATATATGTAATATTTTATTCATTATATTATTGTCATAATACAAATATGAATGATACATTTGCATTGTGATCATGTAACCCGAGAACACCTTTGTATCCTAATTGAAAAAAAAATTAATAACCCAAAAATTAAAGTAATGATTCTTAATGGGAGTCTACCATTTGCCTCCAAAAGTAAAAATTAGAAAATTTGTTTATACTAGACACTACCTGTGTTCAAAATGTTAACTTTAGGACTTAAACTGGACTAAATTTTCACCCCAACACAAGTATAGAGGGGGATTGCTGTATGGACCCATATGCAAATTATACCTGACCGGTTTGAGAGACTTGGGGGTAGTACGTTAGAAAATACTGTCGAAATTTGGGTATTTTTACACATCGCATACTGATGTGGCTTTTATTTTATTAGTAATACATTTTTTTTTAATTATGAATGTATTAATAAGTTGTATAAGAACTCAAATTCTTCACTGAACAAACACAAATTTTAGACTTCTCGTAACATAATATTTGAGAGGTTTTTAATTGTTTTTAAGCAAAAACAGATAATGAATGAATGAATAAATAATTTGAGCTGCTACTGCGAGGTAAAAAGGAAATGTATTATAAAGTATTTATAGTCTTAACCCAGACAATGTTGTAATACCTATAAATAATGTACAACATAAAAACTACCCGTAACGATGCAGTTACATCATGTGACAGATTTTAATTACTTGTTATAATTACTACTATATTGTACTCTCCAGGGACTGTAATTCTGAATATCATTTTAATGAGAATGAGATAGTCGGATAATGATCCATCAATTATACTGATTACAATAACCACACATGTCACAACCAATTAAAAAGTGACAATTTGTTTTTCTTTTAAAGGGACATGAGCTTCACGTTTTGAATTTGTTTAATAAATAAAAAATACTAACTATTCTAACATCACTATTAACTACCAACTAAACTAATCTAACACAGATACAGAAAATACATGTTTGCGTATTTTTATTCTTCCATTCTGCACAGTGGAGCAAAGAATAGTTAAATTCACTTGATTTCAAAACTGACCATAGTTAGGATATCAGTGAACTGACACAAATTTAGTTCACATTTGACCGCTTGACCTTTTAAGATCAGCAATGATGGGATAAGCAAGCATATTGTAATATCTAACATGGGTAAGATAATATGATTTTGTTATTCAGCTCCATTTAAAAAAAAAAATTAAACATATATTGCAATTTCAGTTTTTAGAAAAAATATAAACACACTGTAAAATAAATATTCACTAGAATATATTTTATTTTATGTCGCTGGGTTTTTATTGGCTTGTTTGTGAAGAATACAATTGATTGTATGGTTAACTATGAATATTCCTAGGTTTTAAATTATGAATAATTAAATCCTGGACATTATGGTATACGGGTTCTATCAATGAACTCAGAATAAAGCAAATTTACCAGTGAAAAGTTCAAACACACACTGAGTAAAATAAAAGGCATCAGATGCAATACAAGATAACTGTGTGACCTTTGACCTGACCACCTGAACAGTGATCAGTCAGCTTTATTTTAACACTATCACCAAAGTGTGTACAAGGTCGAGAGTAAATTGAATTATAGTTTCCCACTTTGGATTTAAATACATGTAATTTTAGCTTGAATTTTGAGTCTCCAACAATATGGACATTAATCGGCAGCCATCACATGGCTTTTTCTGTCAGGTACACATTACAGTTACACTTATTAGCAAATTTGCAATAAGGTTAGAAATGGGATGGGGTGAATTACATGGCAGGATACACATGAGAGAAAAAATGACGGGTAATTGGATACAGTGAATGACAATGCATGTCATGTATTAAAAGTGACTCATGACCGAGGAAAGATTACAACTTAAGTCAGCATCATTCAAATTCATTAAATAGAGATAACTGTATATTTATGGTTTTAAAACATCGCAAATATTTTATTTTCATATTTATATTATTTGTATGCACATGATAAAAATCAATTGGCAACAAGCTACTGTGAAAGTGAATTCAGTGAAAATAAAATCCAGCAAATAAAAACCTTTTTTCCTATATTTTACATTCAACTTTTCAAAAAACAGTGAAAATAAATTCCATACAAAACACCCAAAGTCTTTTCAGTGAAAATTAATTCCAGCTAAAATAAATTACTTTACAGTAGACACCAATGAACTTCTTATATACCTTGTGTAAACTCATCAAGATTTTCACATATCATGTAGTTTCATGCCTTTATTAATCAAGTCATAGTTTTAGAAATTAAAACATAATAAAGCCTTGAAATCAACATGGCCTGTGATTGGATGAGAGGGAAATATAATCTAGCAAGTAGCTATGGCTTCAGTACAATTTCCTCCCTTGTGATCCAACCACATCCAGTCATTAAAATTACATTCATGTTGAATGAAAGCATTTTATTGAGTGTTTAATTTCACTGGAGCAGAGCCTACTTTTAAAGGCAAGACACTGGGACAGGTGGATTCACTCAACTCACAAAACAAAGGTTAAGCATATGCAAGTATGCCAAGTACATTAGTAATATTTCCCACAATGCAATGTAACATGCCCAAAGGATTCTCATTTATTGATAATGGGAAAGTATATGACCCATGACAATATTCTATATTTTAGTTGATAATATTTACACAGATAAGCATTCCATAATACCCCAGATACTCAATGAACTTGCTCTTTGTCTTACCATTGATTCAGTGCTACCAAAACGCACTTCAGGTCTTGCGCCATCTACCTCCCCCCTAAATTTGGTGCAGTATTTTGCCCATTTTTACTTATTTTTCTCCATCATATTTTTACCAATTATAGAACAAATTATGCAAATTTTCCAGTGAAGTACAATGTAATAAAGCAACATCAATTCATTGAGTGGGACTAAGTGGGAAATACATAAACACAGATATACCACCAGTACCATGGGAGTGTCTCCAACTGAGGTTAAACAATAACAGATTACTTACAAATATTCCAGTCCTAGCAACCGAAATGCAAGTAAAATTCAACTTTTACTCGTATCAAAATTTATTCTAAGATTTGGTGCAATGCAGTTTTAGGGTATCAAACCATTGATGGTGAAAAGATGACACACACTTAGAATAGTAAACACTCTATATAAACTGTTATAGACATGACTCAAATGACATATCTTAAAACATATGGCTCACATTCCCAAACCTCATCCAAAACAGTTTGAAAGAGGCTTCCTTATTGGTCAATGCAACTACATTCAAGTAGACTAGTAAGGAAACAGCCAATTACAAGTGTTGAATAATAGCCGGATGTCTTGCATGATAGGCGTTACCCCAAATGAAACTGGAATCTGGCCCATCCATACCAATAGTGTTCAAAGCTGGGAGTGATTAATTTGAAAATAAACAGTTAAACAAACAAAACTTAATTACTTGTATACATATAAACAAGACAAGAATAAACAAACTAAAAACAGATTTCTGGCAAGGTCAGTCCAAGAAAGGCCAATGAAGGTTACACAGAAAAATAGATTGTTATAGTGGAGTTGTTCTTCTTTTAATCACAATTTTTCTTCAATTTTATTGATTGCTCAGGTAAATTTCACCCACATTCTACCACCTGCTTGCATAAAAGTTAACAATCAAATTATTAAGTTCATTTATAAAGGAGGAAGAATCTAAACTTTTTCATATCTAATTTTACAGATACTCTGTTAGAAACTTAAAGATTTTATACTTAATCCATTTTCTGATACCCTGTCCTAATCTGATTTAAACATTTCTGCAAGAAATTTGATAAAAAATAAATTCATAATTAGTTTAATGAGAACAAATTATCATTTGTGTGTAATTACATAACTGTGGTATCATGTAATATGAAATGTTTAGCCCAGCCACTAGCAGAATTTTATTCTGTATAAGCACCAAAAGTTGTTGCCATGACTACCTGAATGAATAAATGAACCACTGTTCAAAGTTGACACAAAGTATGTTATTTTCACTGCTGTACCTAGACTACTATGAAAGTTTATTAACATAACTTCACAGGAACCATGCTGGCCTACAGAAAACGTGCATACATTATAGACCTGCTGGTTACACACTATTTCGAGGTGTCATGTGTACATAAATATAAATTCTCTAGAATTCATCTTTTTGTAAGGAATGGTATATTACACGCTGTTATTTAAATAAGATGAGAAAACAACCAATCCAGTGATGGAAATCTGTACTTGGGACATAAAACAGTGAGAACTAAGCTGGGTAAACTTCACAATATTACCAGAATAAATGTGATTCAGTTTAATCTTAGCAACAAGCACATGTGAACATATTTACTTGGGGCTAGAGAAACAAGTTTTTTGCTTACCATTTTTCAGTTGAGTGGATTCAAGGCAGAGTTTGATATATTGAAAAAACTTGTCAACAAACCAGCTAAGCTGCTTTCTGATTGGTCTAACTGTCAGGTGTTGGGATTGGGTAGCCAATCAGGAACAAATCTTATACGTAACTTTGAAATGACTCTGATTTTTGGTTCAATATATCAATGTATGGAGTTTAATTACAATGCAAGACCCGCTGCAAAACATGCAAACATTTTGTTTGTTTTTTGAATGGAAGAGACTTATTTGACAAAAGACATACCATTGTAGCCACTTTGTCCTTGTTGGCATGAATGAACTCATTCACTACAGACTTTGGAATGCATTCCTATATCTAATCTGATGGGTCGTACCATTTATTGTAGGGAAGGCAGATGAGTAGAAGTGAAGTAATATTCATGTAAATCGTAGTAAAAAATAATCACGTATCAACTTATTGGTATGCTTGGGAGATGAAATTTTGTCTTGTGATGTTTGAGAATAGAGAGAGATGATTCTCAGGGTGGTAGGTGATTGCTTGCTCAGTGGCTTACATGAAATATGTACACAGATAATACAAACAGAATGTACCAATGAAACCTTTAAGTGATGATGAGGTACTAATCATCATCAGCTGCTGCTCCACACATCACTGATGTTGCTATGGAAACAGATGCGACAGGATCAGTATTTACAACCTAGGAAGTGATTACAATAGCCATATTCACTCAACAGTTTTAATTTAATTGTTGTGGCATCAAGAGTTTGCATAGTGGTAATACAGAAAGTTGGCAACCGAAATAATTTTGAGTAAAAACTTGATTTGGGGAAAAACATAATTATGTGCTGTGATAAATACAAGTTTGTATTAAATTATTGATGAATATGGAATGCATTGAAGAAAGAAGATTTTGATTTATTACAGTTAAACTGGTTATGAGATAAGAACATGAATGGTTAAAGAGGTACTACAAAATAACCTTGACCTTGCAGATGACTGGTAAAAACATCTATAAAATTGCTCTGCTAAAAGAGTACCATTTTCCTAAGCATTAAATTGTTTAAAAGCAGTTTATGATCTTCTGTTCTGTAGCATTTCATGGTTTTCATTTCCATAATTATTCAAACTGTCCCTATCCTTGTCACTTAGGACATGACTTGTACATTTCAATTTCCTTGTACATTTGAGCTGATCTAGCATACCATGTGACCAATCAATGTGAAACCAGGATCAAGACATATATAAGGTTTCCACTTACAATTTAAGACATAATACACGTCTATAGTTTCCTGTTTTCTAATCATAATACAAACAAATGTGGGAAAAAAACGTTAGTAATAAAACACTGGTTTTATTAAATTGAGCTGTTTGCTGTAGTCAAAATTTTCTACTTAAAACAATTACATTTTAATTAAGATCAGATAAGCGCATGACTATATTGTCACAATAAGAGTATGATACAAGTGTTAGAATGTAGTCATGCATCTGGGGATGTAAACTGAAAATAGAAGAGCTATAATAACTGCTGGTAGTTATTATGGATGTTACAGGTACATATACAGCAAGACAATTTACGGTAATTCAAAATTGTTCAATTAACTGACCAAATCAGCTTATACCATGGGTATTACATCAAGAAGTAATTTTTTTAAAACATCTTCACTGGTCTATCAATAGCATCAAAGCAAGAATACAAGTTTTTCTAATTTTTCAACTAGTACATATCACAAGTAAACCTAACAACTGAGAAAACAAATCAGACACTTATTTACAGTGTCTAACTTTGTGTAAATAAAATACTTGACATGCATTGTACATTTGAATAGGGCCAGTTTCAGACGCAATGCGACATATGTGGTGCTTTAAGGGGGAACCACTCAATCCCATGGATTGTACCACGTGCTCATGGGTAATTAATTCCGCCTCTGTCCACTAAGTAAATGAATGCTTATTATGCTTGCTTACTCAAACTGTGATTGACAGGCATTTTGCATACATTAGCCGCCATTTTAAACTCATGATTTTTACATGTTGCTGCATGTTTCGACCAAAAATAACAACATTTATATATCAAAAGCCCAACCAGATGAGTGTAATCACTAGCGTACATATCCATGCCCCCATAGAAATGTATTTGGAATCACAGCTTGATATCAAAACATCGTAAATGGCAAATTTCCCGGAGCTCCCGCCACAATGTGAATATCAAATAATTTAGATAAACGATGATTCTCAAGAATATACTAAATGCAAAAAACTAGTGGTACTTAAATACAAGAGCTACAGGGAATATAAAAAAAAAATTCCACCATTTCTGTTAATTCAACATATAAAGATACATACAATTATTGCAATTATATGTCCAGAAAGTTGATACTGATGTTGAAATGATCACATCCATACAATCACACTGAACAGAGACAGCTGACACATAGATTACAGGTATATAATACATTTTCACTGGGGAGGGGTCATAGGGATACACTGGTGAAATGGGTTGTGGGCACTGGTGGGATGGGTACTGGGGACTCTGCATGGTTAGATGGGTCGTGGGACACTGGTGGGATGGGTCATGAGAACACTGGTAGGATGGGTCATAGGTTGAATTGATCATGTGGTACTTGTGGGATAGGTTGGGGTTCTGGTAGGATGGGTTGGGTGAAATGAGGCACTGTTGAGAAGCATCATTGTGGGAACTGGTGGGATAAGCCAGGCACAGTGGAGACACAGGTGACATGGGGTCATAGGGTACATGTGGGATGGGCTGCAGACACTGGTGGAATTGGGCACAAGGGCACTGGTGTGAAGCATCATGGGGCAAATGTGGGGCTGGGTGTGATGTTGGCACTGGTGGTAGGATGGGTCATGTGTTAGAGGTGGAATGGGTCATGTGTTAGAGGTGGAATGGGTCAGGTGGTAGAGGTGGAATGGGTCAGGTGGTAGAGGTGGAATGGGTCAGGTGGTAGAGGTGGAATGGGTCAGGTGGTAGAGGTGGAATGGGTCAGGTGGTAGAGGTGGAATGGGTCAGGTGGTAGAGGTGGAATGGGTCAGGTGGTAGAGGTGGAATGGGTCAGGTGGTAGAGGTGGAATGGGTCAGGTGGTAGAGGTGGAATGGGTCAGGTGGTAGAGGTGGAATGGGTCAGGTGGTAGAGGTGGAATGGGTCAGGTGGTAGAGGTGGAATGGGTCAGGTGGTAGAGGTGGAATGGGTCAGGTGGTAGAGGTGGAATGGGTCAGGTGGTAGAGGTGGAATGGGTCAGGTGGTAGAGGTGGAATGGGTCAGGTGATAGAGGTGGAATGGGTCAGGTGATAGAGGTGGAATGGGTCAGGTGATAGAGGTGGAATGGGTCAGGTGATAGAGGTGGAATGGGTCAGGTGATAGAGGTGGAATGGGTAACGTGGTAGAGGTGAAATGGGTAGGTGGTAGAGGTGAAATGGGTCAGGTGGTAGAGGTGAAATGGGTCAGGTGGTAGAGGTGAAATGAGTCATATGGTAGAGGTGAAATGAGTCATGTGGTAGAAGTGGAATGGGTCATCCGACATGTATACTTGGTGGGATGGGTTACAAGTGGGATGAGCACTGTGGTTGGACAAGACACTGGTGGGATTGGTTTAAGTGTTTTATCCAATAATCAATGGACAGTTTTTTTTACCAATATATAACATGCACATACAGCTGATACAGATAACAAATATACCGCTATGCATGATGGGAAATATTAAATTTGGCTAAAACCAATAATGTTTATACACTTGAATAACCACCTACGATGTGCTGATAGGCCTCAGCTGAATATTAATTGCTCACCTTGTTGACAACTTATTGTCCATTATTGTCCTCAATGACAAATTATATTACAGTTGAATACAGGTCTTTCATAATATTTTACAGTCTAGCCATGGGGCAAACAATCACTACTGTACAGACCTACATTTATGTGTCTCGCTGGAAACATTCCAATTTAGGAAAGACAGTCACTCCTTTGTTGAGAACCAACACAGACATTATGTCAAAGCATGCGTGCCTCATGTTTGGTTTCTTTGAATTCATTACACAATACTATGGGACTGAAACAGAACGCAGTTAACTTTGTAATCCCTTTGGTGCACAATTATAACTTTGTCAAACAGTATAGTTGCCTGGAGATGAGTCATCCAGCAAATCATTGAAGGTGAAAGTGAAATAAATAATCTTGCTATTTTAGTCAAGGCTGTGTTCACAGCAGGTGACAATATTTAGAATATAGAAGTGTGATCTAGTAAGAGAATATAGCTTCTTAAACTCTCAGGCCAAACAGAGTGTTTCCATAACCTGACCTGACTTATAAATATGAGAATCAGTGACAAGTGAGGGTTCATGCATGAGGGTTCTGACAATTGTACGATTCATATATGTCAAACCAACAATCTTAAGAGGGGAAAAGAAACTTATAGCTAGAACTACCCTAGTTTTAAATTGGAAACCACGCCATATTTGGTTATCAGAAGTCAAGTTTTCATCACTATATATGTATTTTTGTTTTTTTCTGTCTGTCTGTATGTATGTATGTATGTATGTATGTATGTATGTATGTATGTATGTATGTATGTATGTATGTATGTATATATATATTATGTTTTGTCTTTACCATACAGTTTCCTCAGACAGTACTTGCAGAGTATTCGTATTATTATTATATCAGAAATACTTTAAAAGTTGGAGGGAAATTAAGAATAAACTGCAGTCTCACCAAAGCAGTTGTATTCCACAACATATCACAATGCCAGACATATACAAAACTTTTAAATAACAGTCGCCTGCCTGTCTGACTGGCAATGATCAGATTGAAAAGACATTAATGAACATTAAGAATACGATCAAGGCCACTTTATTTCAATTTTTAATCACCATTTTCTCTTCAAACAAATGTTCAATGTGAAAATAAACTAAAACTAAAAACATCAAATACTTTCAGAAACTATCGGCCTTGTCAAGTTTGACAGATACACTTAAATTTAATACAATAATGGTACTGGTAAAATGACTTATTGATCTTACGGGATGATCATTTCCTGCAAAACTGGGAAAGTTGTGATCTAATCACCATGGTGAACGCATTAAAATAGAGTCAATATTATAGGTATTACTTTCACGGCAAATAAATTGTTAGCAGTAGTGTTCAAAAAAAATAATAATTTAGTTAATATAAATCAATTATAACAGTTTAAATTTTTTATGTAAATAAACAAGATGGCTTCCAAAATTAAAGACCTGCTGATAAATAGTTATAATGCCATACATTTCCCATATTACATGAACCTTACATCAGCATTTAAATATGACAAGGTCAGTTTATGGCGATTTGCCCAGAATTTTAAAAATAACAGTGTTAGTATAGACAAGATACACTGCAATGACTGCTTTGGTTTTTTTTATATGAAATTCAAAACCTAGAAACCACACCCAAGTATCCTGTAAGTTATACTACTAGAAAAAAGTCAATCAGGTCAACTTTTAACAAGATATTTAACAGAGTGAAATGAATGCTAGAACACATGGCTTCTTAGCACCACATTCCAATCACAATACACAGTCAGTGTATAGGCCTCTGGAGATCTACTTGGCATAGCCATGCAAAGTAATCTCATTAATATTAATTACTTCAGGAAAAGCATGCTGGGAAATTTGCTAAAAGCATCAAATCTGGGACTTTTTCTCTATAAAAAATATCACATTCCTGAAAATGGAATAATGTTATTTTGTTCACTAAACAGCCTTTTGTTTATAAACAGAAACTGATGCATAGTGAGTGCATAAAACCCTTACAAGGTTAGAAACAAAATGGTCAAAAGGTCATACAAAGCATGGAAACTAAAGATCAAATAAACATATGAAATTGACCCATTCACAGTCAATTCCTAGCAATAATAGTTTACATTAATAATAAATACATAATCCAAATAGTGAATTAGTACAATTCAGTTGTATGTACCATATTTGCTCCATTAGTAGTGCATGTGTTAAAGTAAATGACACGGAAGTATCTATGGAAATATTATATCTGACATGCAATAAATGCAATATTTGGGTATATGTGTGCTTCTACTTGATATTTACAAAGCTTCCAATAAAACAAATGCAGTATTTATAAATTTGTGTAATACCGGGTAGCAGCCAATAACATGCATCAAGAAAGCAATCATTCCACACTAGAGGGCAGTCACCCCACACCCCCCCCCCCCCGCCCACTAGAGGGCAGTCATTCCACGCTTGAGGGTAGTCATTCCATAATAGAGAGCAGCAATTCCACACTATAAGTGATGTAGCACAAATGAAAATAAACATGATGGGCAGCTTCATAAAATAACTGATTTGTGAAAGATGTAAATGTTTTGTAAATTTTGTGGTAAAATTGTTAATACTGTCATTTTGTAGAATTACAAATGAGATGAGATGAGCTAAGCTAAGCTAAATCACGACATCTCAATCATCCAGTACGCACCTAATGTGGCTACTCAATTGGAGAAAATGCATCTAGATGGGCAGAATGACACAGTACGTACCCAGAGTGGCTACCCAATCAGAGAAAATGCATCTAGACGGGCAGAATGACAGTAAGCACGTAGAGTGGCCATCCAATCAGGAAAGCTATAGCAATAATTAGCTATAACATCATCATGACTAATACAAGAAGTGCTTGACCTGGGGGCACAATTCCTGAATCATACAACTATTTTGTTTACAAAAAAAGCCATTTGTAGCATTCATGCAATCTATGTATTACAAAACTTTGGGGGTCCACATGCAACTCTTTGCTACAGTGACTTACTGCCTTTTCTGAATTACTATAGCCCAATCTTTTAATAGTCAATAAAGAGGGATATTAAAGAGATTGAAGTATTGAAAAAATATCAGTTAATTGGTGCGTTTTAGTGTGGGTATTAATTAACTCACAATAAATTAAATAAATAGACCCTTCTACATATATCACAAACATAAACAAGGTTCAAGTGGTTTGTGACTCTGGGTCTACACATAAGTGCTACTTGAAAATACCATAATCCAGTTCCTAAGAGTGTTTTAGGTTTAATAATCCAAGTCTCTGATGTTTATTTATTGAATTGGACACTAAATAGCAACTGAAACAAGACTGTCAGTAAATGCAAGGTTAATTGGTAGAGTTGGACTGGGAAAGAATTTTAATAGTATTCGGTAATCATAAAATGCATGTGAAATTATTTCACAGACTTTATTCTTTTCTGCAAATTTCTCCTGCATAATCTATAAAGCAACTGCCATATACAATAATTAATTTAAATCACCATTTTTTTCTGAAACAAGAAATTGAACCCATTCAGGGTTACCTGAAGTGATCATGGATGACAGTGAAAAGAGCAGTCAATGAACTATAGCATATTATTTGAACCCACAATAGCCACAATAAAGACACAAAGCCTTGAATACGATTCCTAGAGTTTCAAGGCTAAACCACATTTCTACCATGTACACAAGTATAACACTTGCATATGTAAATAATTTCAAATTTCCCCTGTGTGTAATGATCAAACCTGGTCAACATTCTCGTAAATGTGCTGTGACCCAACACACTCCCAAGTCTAGTCAGCTTCTTTGTCACCAATTCAATTTCAGTGAACCCCAGCTGGGTCATGGCCCTGTCATTTGTTTGAGTCCAGCTGTTGATTGGACAGTAATGACGTCATTCTACAGCCTGTCTCCATTTCATATAAGCTTGCAATGTACACTGTGGTACACTGTGGATTCTATATTATCTACATGTACGTTATTTTCAACAACACACCTACCAAGTTGTTAATTAAATTTACATAAGTGTTGATGTGATTTGGAAGCAAAATAACGAGACTGCCAAATTATAATCACATTATTACTTATTTTCAAAAAGCTCATGATCATGTATTAGACAGAGTAAAAATGTGACATGAACAAATTTCCAGTAGATTTAAACCATGACATTGACATAACTGTTTCACAGTAATATGGGTGGTTTATGTTAAAAATAAACTAATTTTACATTGTTTGTATTATTCCTGGACTAACTATACTGTAAAATGACTAATTTTCACTGGGTTTAAATTTCACTGATTTACCATTTCGGGAATATTCAGTGGGTTTTAAATTCACGGTTTCGGCATTTAGATAATGTGTTCTATGCTAAATTTTACATATTCACTGTGTTTTAATTTAGCGCATTTTTCCAGTCAGCGAAATAAGCTAAATTAAAACCCAGTGAATAATTACCCCCTTTACAGTATATAATTATATCGCAAATGGTGTAGTACAACACAATATTCAGCAAAACAATGTATTCTTACTACATGTATATTTCTCAGTGAAAATAGCCATTGCAGGTGCCAAAGACAACGAACATCGTTAATGAGAAACACCATTCCCCTGACTAATTACATCATACTGAACTGATATTGTTTTTAAAAAGCCAGGCCTTTGATTAAAAAAAAGCAGAGTATTATAAATATAACTCACAAACTCAAAAAATGGCAGGAAATCTGAAGATAAAGTTCGCTTGTACTCTGTGGGATGCCTACCGCAGCGAACACGCCTATTTTTTTTTGTCTAGTTCGAAGTGCCGAGGAAACCATACAAATGCATTTGACTGAAAAAGGGAGAGTCGCTATTCCATGGATGTGCTCCCAATAATCTAAATATATCTATGATTGGGAATAACGACATGCTATATATCACTCAATTTCGGAATATCTTCCGGACATTCACATCTCACCGATCTCTGTATAAACAACATGGGCATCATTCAAATGAAATTTGCAGAACACCCAAAATGGCGACTGGCTGCAAAAATGATGCGGGTGGCACAATGCCGACATTCTCTTCAAATCGGCAAATGTGGAAGTATTTCGCGTCGATCATGGAAATACATTGCTTAGCAGTGACGTTCGGATAATAAGTGGGCATACACTGGGAATTAGTTAGCCAAATAGAGCTGAAACATGCACCCGAAAAGTACACACCCTCGCCGGCTGATGTACAGCATTTGCACGGACTTCGGCATTTGCCAATTTTCAATTAGGCGGGTCCCCGAAACAACGTCTTTGCACAGCGAACAAGGCCGATTAAAAATAAACATATAATCCTTTTTGCATGAATGGTTAGCTTACCTTACAGGTCACAAAATAATGCCAGCAACTATCCAAGAAAAATACTCCAAAACAGACGAATTTCCAACCGAGACAGCGGCTAATAATATGCAAAGGTTGATGAAAAGATGGAAGGTGAGAATAGGCTGTTGCAACTATTGCGCGGCCCTCCCTTCGATGTTATTATAATATATGCATACATTATTTAACACATTGCATTAATTTATTTACTGACAACACATAAAACAGTCAAATATTCATCAGTTCATATTCGCTACTATCATAAATACAAATATAAATTATTATTAGAAACAGTGAAATAAAATTGCCTGTTAAGTATATGATAGAGAGGGGTGATGGAAGAGACGCCTCATTGGCTGTATTCTATACCACGTGTTCAGCCATGTCAGCAAAATGAACACGTTCACTGCATTATATACCAGTACTGAAGCCACTAAAGTGCAAAGGATAAATGTCGACAGTTGGTGAACTATGTCCAACTTTACGTCGTATCTATGGAGATGAAGTACCAGTTTCGACCATTATTCGTCGTGACGAGGATGTTCGGGTTAGAACTATTGCTTGTGTGTGTGTACTAACACGGTTAAATAGATCAGTTTACAACCCAGGGAACTTCCTATAGTTCGTGATCTCATGAATTCGTGTCGATTCGCATATCAACCAAAGACGGGTGGTGGGCAAATGTTACCATGGTAACATGGAAGACTGTCAAAACACGTTTAAGATAACTTTTTGAATTTATTTCTTATTAATGTTATCTTAATGTAATACTTTTGTAATACTTGCATAACCTGGGCTCAAACTTTATATAACAGAATATTGTGAAATTCTTTACTGAAAACCAGGCATGTCTGTGTGGATATAAATTTCATTACATTTTTTGTTATTGATAGTTTGCTGTTTCCTGCAGTGCTGATATTCAGTCTAAAAAGTGTCTTGTCGGTTTTTAGCTACAGCTTTGATAATTTAATACTTGGGTTATGCTTCAGGGTTCTCGTTCAAATAGATTATTTCTTTATAATTTTGCATAAGTTTCTGGAATGAATTTGGTGATTTTTGCAGGGAGTGTCAGGATTGTTTGTTGATATGAAGTTTATATTCACTGATTTTTGATGAGTTGAATATAAAATATAGGAAAAAAGTCCCAACTTCAGTGAAAATAGCAAAAATAAAATCCAAGTGAAAATAAAGTACCGGTACTTTACAGTATGTCATAATTGATAAAGGTCATCTTGAACTAGTGTAAACTGTGTGGATATAGAATATATTGTGCTGGACTGTGCATTGCTTGCATTCTGAGGTCCATGTACAGTCTATAGAGGGACTGTGGTCCATGTCATGCTTTATGTCCACTCAGTAAATTTACGCCATGATTGAAGTTGTCTCAAAGTTTACTTACTAAAACAAACCACGTACATGCTTCAGTCAGTGACTTGTATTCTACTTTATGAAATAATGAGACTCTGTTTTCAATATTGAGTTATTATTATTATTACTAAGTGAAATTTTAAACAATAACAAGCATTGTATTAGAAATAATAACACATGGATGTGTGTTTCAAATACTGTTATTTTTACCCAGAATCCTTTGCATTGCTGCAGGGCATGCATTGAGAAATGTGTAGTAAATGATGCACATGAGTAACATATGAGCTTACTTACGTAAATAAAACATTAAGTTATATTTTATCAATGATTCAGTATACATTAAACGCTGTTTTTAGTATATGTGCAACTATTTGAGATGCCATCTTAGCAAATAGCAAATACGGTATTAATAATTGCAATCAATATTTTGCATTTTTAAAATTGGTGATTATAATACTGTCATTTTTGTCACAATTTATTTTAAAAACAAATTGATGACATTTACCTCCTAGACTGCATGTCTTTAGTACCTCACTGAAGTTAAATTTTTGTAAAAATAAAAGCAGCGTACAGTATTATTTGTGAAGCTTTGTTTCAACAAAACTGATCATGCACACTAGCTGGCACAATTCAGATTATATTTGTGAAAAACAATAACAAATACATAAATGATATTAGAATATTGAGTTAAAAGGTGGTCATCACTATGTGTTGTCTTGATGTGGGTCCCATGCATCATACTGTAAACTGCTTAATTTTACAGTACAATTCACATTAATATGTCTCTTGTAAATTAAAGAGGTTAGTATTCAACGCATGTAAAATACATTGTTTTATATAATTTGAATGCAAGCTGCGTGACAACCACTGTCCTTTTGAATCGTATTCAACAGAAACCATTAGAACACATGGGTATTATTAAATTCTGTGCATACAAAGTAAAAAACTCACATAACATGTTTCTTCACTAATAATGACATTACATATCGTTACTTGTCTGAATCGCAATCATGTGTTACTATGGAAACACTGACAAGTGTACACATATAATTGAAATGATCATGCATGAACTCCATATATTGTAATGAGCTGAAAATAACATATTCCGTGGAATTACAACTATTTTGGAACAGAACATGTCATTGCATTAACTCTTAAGCGTCCTAATTTTGGTGCACTATTTTTCCTATTTTTATGTATTTTGCTAAAATTTTTTGATAATTTTGGTTCAAATGGGCATAATTTCCTATTGTCTACAGGTCTTGATAACAATTTTAAAAAAATTACGAAAAATATATATGTGCTTAAAATTTGGGAATGACGACATAAATTGACATTACCATTTAAAGGGTTCAAACAAGCATAACCTCATTTTATGATTTGTGGCTAAAAAAGTCAAGTTTAAATTTTTTTGAATTATTTGTATGCATACCTAACAACTGAAATAAAAATGATTAATTAAAGATAATGGGATGTGGAGATTGATATGCAAATTAGCTCTCTTAATTAACTTGATTGTTCATGTAACAAATGAAACTAGACATCATACAGTGTCATTTCAGTCAATTAGCATAATGCATGACATGTGTTTGCTCAGTGCATATCTGATGCAATAGTCAGGGTAAGTTACTATAGTTACCATGAGTACCTGAATTGTTTGAAAAAATATTGAAATTATATTTTTATTCACTGGTATGAATTTAGTCAGTGGTACAAGATTGTAGAATTTGAAGATGTCATAGGGGTTGATTCGAACAGAAATGCGAACATGGAAACAGTGTTGTAACACGCTTTATTTGTCAATATCATTATGAAATATTACAGTGTCTCCATAGAGGAACTGTGGAAACATGTGGGATTTATAGCATTTGAATGTGAGAAATTCCTGCCAGGGGTTGAAATGCTAGTGGAAATAATAGTGAAAACAGAAAGATAATGGTAGTTCTATGATTCTTGATTTCAAATGCTCACTCCAACTGATACATTCATCAGTCATGAATTTGTTGGTAACAATTTTAGCCCAGTCCATTTAAAAAATAAAGTACAGTTGGTTTTACTGTAGACAAGATAATGTAAATTAGTAATGCTTTGCTCAATGCCTGCTCATATGCTGTAATACTGTAAAATACTTTAATTTGAGCTGGATTTAATTTTCGCTGAAAAGGCTTTTTGGGTGTTTTGTATAGAATTTATTTTCACTGATTTTTTAGCCTTCGCAGACGAAGTCTGCCGAAGGCTTATAGATTGGGTTCTGTCCGTCCGTCCGTCCGTCCCCGTCCGTCTTTTACCTCTTATAACTTTGATATGCTCTGTCCATTTTTTTTTCAAGTTGGTGCAAATTTTATTCTCAATGCCATGCATATGCACGCCAAGTATTTTTTTTATTCGCCAAAGTTTCATTGTGTTTTTCTGTGATTTTCAACATTTTACTAGTACAAGTGCCGAAATTTGCCGGAAAAATCCGAGTTTTGCCGACATCTCACAAGAGAACTGGCATACCGTATTGCGCATGAGCCAGTCTAACCGCTGAGGAAATCGCCGTCGATTTCGTCTGAGGATATTGTATTCCGGGACTGTATCTTTCTTTGCACAAGGCTTACATAGATTAAATTCTATCTCAAAGGTAAGAAACTGTGCTTTTGGTATTTATTATGAACTTTGATTTATTCTTTTGTGTGTCCTGACTTTAGTGAGAAACGATCGCACAGTGTCACACTTTGCCAGAAAAACAGTCCTGCTATTAGTTCAAGAACTGGTTATGAAACGTGTAAATCGAAAGTTTATCTCGTCATTAAGGAGGCTTAGGAATAACGTTTGGCATATGAAATACTGGAATAATAAAAACGTAAAAGTTTAGAACACGCTGATCGTGATTCTGTTATGTACGATTGCTATTTCCGGTGTTCATTGGCAACTGCTAGCAGATTGAAACTTGGTTTCGTGACGACAATTAGACTAGAATTATCGAGAAAACAAGTCAAGTTCGGCCAACCGTGACTGCTTGAAAGCAATGATGAAATTGAAAAGTACTTTAATTCAATATCAATGAATCTATCATCACTTTTAAATTACCTTTGAAGTAAATATGATACCCGAGTGCGTTATTGCATTCGTGACCGGGACTTCCATGCTCCATGCGGTGTTGGAAGTTTATCGGTAAATCGAACCTCTGTCAACAGAGACACATTTTTCCAATCAACTATTTATTTCGGTACAGAAGTCAGGGTGGCAATTTCAATGTTTAGCTACCATAATTTATCTCCATTATGAGCAGGAAAATAAATTACGGACCTCGATTGAGATGGATTTAACGGCGGCCATGTTTTTAAGGGATATGTGAAATAATATTAGGGAGGGGTCAAATTCACGTAATCCTCGATTTTAATGATGTTGACTTAATATTAAATTTTTTTTTTTCAAAACTTCGGATATTATTTTATATAATATTTTAATACAACTACAATATGTTAATTAGTATGCAAATTAATATGCAAATTAGCAGCCAATCTGAGACAATGCAATCCAGTTCAAAGGTGAATTTGACATACATTTAGGTTACATGATCACTACCTCTGCTGATTAGTTTTTTATGCACTTCTATCTGCTTTTATATTAAATGTATTTTTTTGTATTTTTCTCAATAGTTTTTTTTTATTACTTTTGATAGCTTGGCATCCATTTGGTTCAGCTCAAGTGAAATTTTCGGCACAAGTACTCTGGCTTTTTGCACATTCTTAATATTTTATTTTTGCAGAATCCTGTGAATATTTATTTGACAACTTTGTAGAGTGGAAACTATTGAATTAGTTCATCCAAGACTTTGGTAGAACATGTTTAAAATAGTACAGTGTGAACTGCAATTTCTTTCTGGCTGGTATAAATTTATTAAGTAATATTTTTTCGTACTAAAAAGACTCAAATATCTTTTTTAATTAAATCTTACAGCCAATGGGAGCACATATGCCTACAACCTCTGCTTACTTTGGACTAAATGTTTTTTTTTTTTTTTTTTTTTTCAGGTGCAGAGCCAGATTTTTTTCTCAGAAAGCAAAGGCACTGGAACTACATGTATTACAAAAACATACCGGTGCTATTCACTGCGTGTCTGACAATTGTATAAAGTTTCGCAGGTCCTCTTTTTTTTACTTTGAGAAGTTCTGTCAACCAAAGCATAAATATGTGTTTTCTCTGCACATAAAATTTCACACGATTTGTTAATTTGTATGATAATAAAAACTTGATAATATTCTTCTGGATTTTTGTACTTTATTTGTATCATTGTCGTATGAGAAGTAATCTTGTCCTTATTAGAGATATTGAAACTGATCCAGGGCCACAAACTAGTTTATCCAAACAGACACAACACTGACTCTACATATTTGCAGATCTGATTTGTATACTTCCTTGTCATTTTACCTGTTGTACTGGTTTGGTGCTATCTGGTTTCCTTGCTGACCTGGATGGAGAGTGCTATAAACTTGAAAATGCCATAGAAATCATGTTTGCCAATTTATGTCCATGCAACTTTAGAATGACAACTAGCGAAGGCAGTGTCATTCATGACTTGTTAAAAGTTGAATGTGAAATATAGGAAAATAAGGTATATTCGCTGGATTTTATTTTCATTAAATCACCCCTTCAGCGAAAATAAATTCCAAGCGGAAATAAAGAATTTGACAGTAACAGAAGCTTCAATCTTCTCTCTACATGTGGAGGCGTATTACTGGAATATTAAACCGTGATGAAGTACAACATCTTTTCATCACAGTCATATTTTGGAAAATTAAATTCTATTTTGTTATATTGCATGAATTGCAAACAGATTCCATTAGGATATTAAATGATCCCTGCTGGAAATGAAGTAGAAAGTAATGTACGAGGCAGTTAAGTGGTCATGAATGGAGAGTGATATTTGCATATGATTACATCATGACTGATCCCATTACAGTGTTATGTAATTGACTGAATTGTACTTTTAATTGTACTGAATTACTTTTTGAACGAGACCACATTATTAGTGTATGTGTCATGTGGTGGTAGTAAATCACTGAATTCTGTTTAGTTTGAGCTTGACTTGAAATAATAACACTGATAGTAACAATGGCAGATAGCACAAAGTATTGAAACGTTTATAAATAATTTATTATAATGAACCTTCTGTGTATAGATCAGAAAATTGCAGTTCTAAATTACATTTTCAGTTATTGATGTTACAGTTGTTTTTTATTTATTTCGTGAATGCCATTTCTGCAAGCGCATGCACAACATTGTGTTCCCTGGTAACATATGTTGTTTTTATATGCTTTGAATTAGTTTCCGTTTTGCTCCATTAGTTTAGGAAATGTGTTGTCATCAATTACATGCATATTCAGCTCAAACCATCTTTAAGCTCAGTACTTGTGCTTGGGACACTGTTGTGCAGTTTTATATTCAGCCTAATTATGTCATCAATAATTTTTTTTTTAATTCCTGAAATAAAAGAATTTTTAGTTGATCTAATAATGTAGAAAATACAAATCAGGATGCAAGCAATCATCAGTAGTTCTGAGAAATTATGAGTCTATTGTTTGAAATATCAAGATGTTATGTGTAAGTCTGGGATTCAACCATTATCAGCATGGGTAGAAGGTCAGCTTTCAGAGTGGTTGATTGTAATTCATATTCTGTTCCATGCTTTAATCTAAAGTGAAACCTGTGAAAATAATATTACATTGATTTATTTTTAGTGAGCAATATTGAATCACATCTGGATATATAAAATCCATTTTACCACCCCATCACACCCCCATTCGCACCCCGACCCACCCCCACATGTGAATGCATCACAGGTTGTCAGTCATGTGATGATTGATGGTTTCCGAGGAGATAGGTCACAATAACCTTCCTGGATATATCCCGGACAACCAATAGTACTGTGATCACAACTAACTACATCACCGTAATTACACGACTACTCTTTGCATATTTAATATAAATTTGAGTGAATGACTTCTAAATAAATCCATTCATAGATTCATGTAAAATATTCATAAATACCTGAAAAATTTAACCATTAAATTTTCTATGAGGGGAGATGGATAAAAACTTATAAATTATTTTTTTTTCAGGATGATGCAGTTTTTTTATTTATCAATTTGTTTTTTCCTGTAATTTCCCAGTACATTTTCTTTTATTCAAAATGTTATCTGTGTGCATTGTATTTTGTCAAAAAGCATCATCTCTGACTTTCCAATGGTCAACCACTAATTGCCAGATTTCATACAGGTTTGATTTTTTGCACAAAGAAATATTTGATTTGTATCAATATTTTTTATGATACGATGGAATATACTAGTGATGACATTGGACTTAATAAAACCAACAAACTCTGCTGTACACAGATGGAAAATTTTTATTTATAATGAACTTATCTGGGATTACATATGGCATTTTATCCATATAGGGAAATATTGTTTTTTTGATAGAATATTGTAAAATACTTTATTTTCGCTTGGAATTAATTTTCAATGAAAGAGTGTTTCAGTGAAAATAAAATCCCACGAATATATCTTTTTTTCCTATATTTTCCATTCAACTGATCAAAAATCAGTGAAAATAAATTTCATGCAAAAACACCAAAAATTAATTCCAGCAAAAATATTATACAGCTATTTTTTTATGGAACATTTTGTGTATAATTTTTTTTTCATAATTTAATAATTTTGGACCGAATAGACACAATTTCTATTAGCTTATAAGTCATGATCAAAATATAAAAAAATATTACTGATTTATTTCGTGTGTGGTGATGAAAGTTGACTTGGGTGTTGAAAAGGTTATAAATTTGCTATCAAACCTTTTTGTGTTAAATAATCAGAAACTGCTGAATTGTGTAAAGCAACTGAATCTTAAATAATACTAAAACATTTAAAGATAATCGGTAGAATATATTAGAATGGAAATTAACATTTGATGAATAATTAATCATATTAGTACATGTACATGAATGGAATGCTAATTTACGATAAGCTCCTGACATGACCATGCAATACCAGAATGGTGACATATCATTTACATTGAAGTGAACATGAAATGTCAGCTGTCTGTAAATGCGTCTGTACGTCTACATTGTCAGGTACTCAGA
Source organism: Saccoglossus kowalevskii (assembly GCF_978046115.1). Classification (NCBI taxonomy): domain Eukaryota; kingdom Metazoa; phylum Hemichordata; class Enteropneusta; family Harrimaniidae; genus Saccoglossus; species Saccoglossus kowalevskii. The sequence continues at coordinate 7,132,493 of NC_140650.1, read as the reverse complement.
TCTAAAAATTTATACTATAGTTAAGAGAATTGTATTTTGTAATTTTAATTCCCAGGATACAATTTTTTGAATAAAGCAGTGAATTATTATATGTCATCATCGTTGCATATTATAATTTATCTACTTTTAACTTGTTGCTACAAGTTTTTCTGAATTTTAAAGGGTGGTGGACGTCACGCTGCACATGTACACATACAACATTTGTGTTGATAAACATTGATTTTCCCACAATCCAATGTACTCTTCTAATGGAAATCACAAGTATGAGGTTTGACCTGGGTGCGATTTTTACTAATTACTGTCGGTGACTCCTTCAATACCTTCCAATCACCTAAAAATTCCCCATTTAAGCTTGGTAATGTTTCAGTTTGTACTCGTTGATCAGCGCAACAGTTAAAGTTGCAATCTTTGTTTATATGAGACCATATATTTGCGCATGCGTGGCCCAACGACTATGATCGCTCTTTATGACTAGACATCATCACAACTTGGCATCATACACAAAACTGATATTCAGAAGATAAAATTAGTGTTCTTGAAATCAAGCACAACTGACACCATGATTTTCTTTGTAAACCCAAATATTGATTTTGAACCCAAAATTGCTTAGTTATAAATAACACGCAACCAAGCAAGCGTAGGTTCTATTATATTGATAAAATGTTCAGCATTTCATTTCGTACTTTGTGCAGATCAAATTACCTTATTCACATATAATACGCCATTGGCTGTTTTGCATGTACATGATGTATCTAATACAATAACCTGAAATAGAATTAAGTGGTTGTCTGAGTATCTGTCTGAGGACAGAAAAGCATAACATATTCCCTCTATTACAAGTACATTGCCAATATAGGCAATGTGAGCAAAGAAATTGTATTTTGGATAGATTTTAATTATATTGCACCAAACATTTATTGTAACATATCATTGCATTTTTTTTCCTCTATGGAACCATGATAGCTGTCGTGATAGGTGACACGTACCATAGACTTAATTCTTGGAATACAGTACACTAATTTAATATTCTTGGTAGATTTAGTTAGCACATGGACAATGCTTTAACAACTATATTGACACATTGACAGTACATTAACATCTATATTATTATACCATCTGTCATGAGACTGCTAATAATGAATACCATGCAGGTGACTAATGACTGTCATTATTGTAAACAGGATATTAATGCATACATTAATATAATATTGCATCTCTAAAAACAAAATAGATCTGTTTCTGCTCTACGTGTGCATCAGTTTAAAATAGGCCACTCGCATGTTTTTTTTGGCATATTTGAATAGAAAAACGCAAAATGCATTATTTTTTGAAGAAACATTCGACCAGAAACAGAAATTATTTTTCTTCTGGCCTATTCTATGAAGCTTACTGCATTCCCTGTACATAGAACATATGGGTGACAAGTCGCCTACACTGTAAATATCATGGACCCCGGCCAACACAAAGAAATGTTAATAAAAACAATAAGGCCAAATTCACAAAAAAATAATATAACTATGTAAATGCATGTTTGATATGTTTTAAATGAGAAAATATGACAGGGTTGTTGTCATGTAATTTGTAGCCATTTGAATACATGTAAATGCATGTACAAAACATGCATCAAATGGAAGGTGATCGGTGTGACATCTGCTTCCTGGTGATTATAAAAGTCAAACCTCTCAGCATGATATTATGGTGAAAAATATAATTGTTTTTTTAAAAACTCCAATCCAAGTCAGAAAAATTCTGAGAATTTTTTTTTTTTACAATAAAATGAACTATCACATTTTATTACCGGGGGCATACATGTACGTGTTATTATAAACTGGGAGTACTTCTCATATCATTATCATATCATGACAACACAGGCTGTGTTCCTGCTTTAGAAATAAATACAACCCTCGGCAAATTATGCTGATTACCCAGACAGTCTGCATGTAATGTGTGACATGCAGGCAGTCCACATGACAATACACAACAGTTATTTACATACATTGACACATACACTGGTAGGGACATGCATCAATTCATGCAATCTATGATATATTAGACAAAATAATTACATGTTAATTAACCTTCGATATTTATAAATCAGCAAGGCGGCTGTTTGATCAGGCAAGATTACTTTCTCTTGACATGCATGGGGAACTGTGTTAATTGAGAATCATACAAAGTGTATGGGTTCATCATATTACCAATTCTCAGCTTTCCGATGGATATTCCTAGAGTTTATTTTGTACAAATGTTTATTTGTAAGAAATTACTATATTGCATTTGTTTTCAAACTTCAAAATGCAATGTACCCATTTTGCTACAGGCATGAAAATGAGCATGTTACTAATAGTGAAATGTTGAGTACCAATGTTAAAATGTCATAAGTTTATTGTTGCATGCCCAGAATTTCCTTGACCTGAATTTGCTATCCCAAAAACCTCACCATATAAAGTGCTACATTTACATTTTTCATGCGTACACATGCCCAGTGACTGATTGGCTCAACCAAGTCTTTTGTACCTGGAGATAAAATACTGATGTTTGAAATAAAGACATCGCCTGCTTACGCAGTAATATATCATTCAGATCTATGGAGGCTTTCAGCAGCCAACACACACCACATTTGCTCTATTTGAAGCCATCACCAACAAATGTGCGTAATAAATAATTACATGCTAAATCATTCATATCTGAATTACGACCATAGACACACCTTTGTAATTTGCATAGAGCAAATACAGTATGTGTTATTAACAAAAACACATTTACTCTAATAATAAACGAGTATGATTAGCTCACATGACAATGATAGGGCAACATTATCACAGTGGATTGCAAGCTATCCAATTTTGTGTTTACATCATTCTTTGTTTGGCATGACCATGCTGGGTGTAAATAGTAAAAACAAATAACAATCTCCAGGCTTATAGGAAATGATACATTGTATTTTGTCAGAGCTCGTACGATGAACCATTAGTGTCCTGTGGAAATTCACATTTTTTTAGGTTCGTAATTGTCTCCATTTTTGTGTCAAAGTTTAATGCAAGTGTATCCATGAGTGACAGCCAGCAATGCATGCATGCATGCATGGATGGATGGATGGACATACTAAAATTTGTAGCACCAGTTTTCACACTTTGAATAGAGACCAATAAAATGACTATTTACATTGTAGTGCTGCATGTTATTTATTAAAAGACAGGAATAAAACAAGTGACCAACCTACCTACCATTCCCATTGCTCATGTTGGGTTTTATTGCCACATTCCTTGCATCAGTTTAAAACACGTTTAAAAAAATAAGTGATATAAACAGAAATGGAGTTCATACAGCAACCATGATTAGAACATCTAGTAAGTTAACATACACTGGGTATATCCATGACCTGTATGTAAACTGTTTTACTACCCATATATGACCTACATATCTCAATACATAAATTTTGATGGCACTTTTAATTTCAAGAGACATTACTTGTAAATTTTGTAAACAAAGGGATGGGAGATCAGATATTATAGCAGTGTATACTACTACGATACAAGTTTATTACGAGAACATTGCAAGGTATGCATGAAGGCAGTACAGTGATTGTTCAGATTAATGCGTAGCAGAAGTCAACACATTTCAGTACCACCTGAGTGCATACTTAGTGGTAGTCTTGTGATAACCTTGTGTGACATCTTTTTCTTGCTTGTAGTAATAATTTAGAGATAACAACCCAAAATGACAATAAAGGATGTTTCGCACTGCATGAATTTTTGAGGTCAATGACAAGATTCTAATTCCATGATAGCAATTCTGCATTTGAAGTAAACAAAGGGAAGTGTTCGATTGTGATGTAAACATTGATGCACAATTTCCAAATAAGGAAGAATGTGCATTTTCTAGAGTGCTCTTTAGAGGTCGCAGTTTTAATGCACTGCATTCAGATCTATCATTCAATATTGAATGGCGGTGGGCATGATGCATTGTCCCATGTAACATGTACAATTCTCTCGCATCAAACACGTTCAGTGTTCTCCCGATCTATGTAGGCATAATATTTGGAACACAGAACAGAAACAGGTGAGAATGGAAGACTATTTAAGAGGCCATGTGGTTCTCTTACTCCAAAGTACATTCACACATTAGAAACCACACATTTGAAAACAGGTACACATCAGAAACCATACATTAGAAAACAGGTACACATCAGAAACCACACATTTGAAAACAGGAACACATCAGAAACCATACATTTGAAAACAGGTACACATCAGAAACCACACATTTGAAACCAGATACACATCAGAAACCATACATTTGAAAACAGGTACACATATAAGAAACCATACATTTGAAAACAGGTACACATCAGAAACCATACATTTGACAAGTCATTGTCAATGACACGTCCCCGTTCCGTTCATATTTGAGTGACATATACATTCAAAGCAGATCATGACCGAAATGCACCTGCATATGTACAACACATTGTGCTAAATCTGAACAAAATCCATCCATGCATGACTGAGATCCGGTTCTGGAATTGTGAAAATACGTGATTTTGATGCATTTTCGGCCTTAAAATGGCCATCATTTCGCTATTGTTAAGCAGATCATGAAACAAAGGCACATATCTATTTGTGACATGATGTACCATGTGTGTGTGAAGTTTGAACTTGATCAATCCAGACATGTCTTGGATACGGATCCAGAACTGAATTCTTTAACAAAATGGCCGCCAGTCGGCCATTTCAAACTTGATCCGGAAAAAAAAAGACGTGCATCAAGGTCCTATTATGTTTAATGTATGTACCAAATTTGAACAAAATCCATCCATGCATAACTGAGATACGGGTCCGGAATGGTGAAAATGTGCGATTTCAATGCATTTTCGGCCTTAAAGCGGCCTCCATTTGGCTATCGTTAATGAGATCATGAAACAAATGCACATACATATTTGTGACATGATGTACCTTGTGTGTGTGAAGTTTGAACTCGATCAATCCAAGCATGTCTCGGATACGGATCCAGAACTGAATTCTTTAAAACAAAATGGCCGCCAGTCGGCTATTTCGAACTTGATCCGGAAAAAAAAATGACGTGCATCAAGGTCCTATTATGTTTAATGTATGTACCAAATTTGAATGAAATCCATCCATGCATAACTGAGATCCGTGTCCGGAATGGTGAAAATGTGCGATTTCAATGCATTTTCGGCCTTAAAGTGGCCGCCATTTGGCTATCGTTAATGAGATCATGAAACAAATGCACATACATATTTGTGACATGATGTACCTTGTGTGTGTGAAGTTTGAACTTGATCAATCCAGACATGTCTCGGATACGGATCCAGAACTGAATTCTTTAAAACAAAATGGCCGCCAGTCGGCCATTTCGAACTTGATCCGAAAAAAAAAATGACGTGCATCAAGGTCCTATTATGTTTAATGTATGTACCAAATTTGAATGAAATCCGTCCATGCATAACTGAGATCCGGGTCCGGAATGGTGAAAATGTGCGATTTCAATGCATTTTCGACCTTAAAGCGGCCGCCATTTGGCTATCGTTAATGAGATCATGAAACAAATGCACATACATATTTGTGACATGATGTACCTTGTGTGTGTGAAGTTTGAACTCGATCAATCCAAGCATGTCTCAGATACGGATCCAGAACTGAATTCTTTAAAACAAAATGGCCGCCAGTCGGCTATTTCGAACCCGATCCAAAAAAAAAAAAGACGTGCATCAAGGTCCTATTATGTTTAATGTATGTACCAAATTTAAACAAAATCTGTCCATGCATAACTGAGATCCGGGTCCGGAATGGTGAAAATGTGCGATTTTGATGCATTTTCGGCCTTAAAATGGCTGCTATTCGGCTATCGTTAATCGTATCATGAAAAAAATGCATGTGCATATGTCCCATATAATGTGTGATGTATGAGTGAAGTTTGAACTTAATCGGTCCATGCATGTTCGAGATACAGGTGATCACGGACGCACGGACGGACGGACGCACACAGGGCAAACCATAAGTCCCCGTTTTCGGACTACGTCCGAACGGGGACTAAAAATACGCGAGATCACAGGTTGTACTTTATCTATTACTTATAAACCAACATAATTCAATCAAAAATTAAAAACAATTAAATGTCAACCTAAAAAATTACGGCTAACACTGGAACTAATGTATTTCAAAATTCAACCAACATGTGCATGTTATATATATACTTCAGTACATTCTTTCAACCTTTACTGATGCACATAAATCACATGGATGGCATTTATTTAGATTCAGTTTTCACAATTGCTTCATTCACTCTGTACATGACAGTTATATTTTCATTATTTATTCTGTCTGACACTCGTATGACAGGCATTATACTGAAGTAAATTGTGTGATTCTTCCTTTACTTCGCTCATGATATTCACATCTTCTTGATTGACTGGCACTCATAACAGGCATGATACAAACTGGAGTTAGATGTGTCATTTTTTCCTTTATTCTGTACATGACATTTATACATTTATTCTGTTACTCATGATATCACATGCAGGCAATTATACATACTGGAATCAGTTGTGTGATTCTTTCTCCACTTCACTCATAATATTCTTTATTATTCATTATTTATTTTGAATGACACTCATGACAGGCATGACACATACTGAAGTGAGTTCTGTCATTCCTGCCTTACATGACATATCTTTGTTATGCAATAGTAAACAAAACTAAAATGAGTCACACATATTGAATCAGACCTTGAAAATACAACATGCTTTGATTGCACTCAGAGAAAAGCTCCATGATACAACATTCGTTAAAAGTCAAAATTTCATCTGAAAAACTTGATGAAGATCTGCAAAATAAATGATGTGCTGCAAGGTCCCATTATGTATACCATGATGTATGATGTGTGTATGAAGTTTGAACTTGATTAGCTTATATGCAACAATGTGGATGTTGAACTGCATTCAGTAAAACAAAATAGCCACTAGTCAGCCATTTTCAACACAATTCAAAAAAAAATTTAAACTAAATTTGCCCATGCATGACTAAGATTCAGTTCCAATATGGTGAAAATGTGCAATTTTGGTGAATTTTTGACCTTAAAAGGACTGGCCCAAATGCACAGGCTTATGTATGATATAATGTATGATGTGTATGTTAAGTTTGAACTTGATCTGTCCAGGCATGTCCGGGATATGGATCGAAAACTAAATTCTTTAAAACAAAATGGCCGCCGGTCGGCCATTTTGAACTTGATCCGAAGAAAAATTGGAGTGCATCAAGCTTATATTATGTTTAATATATGCACTAAATATGAACAAAATCCATCCATGCATGACTGAGATCCGGTTCCAGAATTGTGAAAATACGTGATTTTGATGCATTTTCGGCCTTAAAATGGCCATCATTCAGCTATTGTTAAGCGGATCATGAAACAAATGCACATACATATTCGTGACATGATGTACCTTGTATGTGTGAAGTTTGAACTTGATCAATCCAGACATATCTCGGATACGGATCCAGAACTGAATTCTTTAAAACAAAATGGCCGCCAGTCGGCCATTTCGAACTTGATCCGGAAAAAAAAATGACGTGCATCAAGGTCCTATTATGTTTAATGTATGTACCAAATTTGAATGAAATCCGTCCATGCATAACTGAGATCCGGGTCCGGAATGGTGAAAATGTGCGATTTCAATGCATTTTCGGCCTTAAAGCGGCCGCCATTTGGCTATCGTTAATGAGATCATGAAACAAATGCACATACATATTTGTGACACGATGTACCTTGTGTGTGTGAAGTTTGAACTCGATCAATCCAAGCATGTCTCAGATACGGATCCAGAACTGAATTCTTTAAAACAAAATGGCCGCCAGTCGGCCATTTCGAACCCGATCCAAAAAAAAAAATGACGTGCATCAAGGTCCTATTATGTTTAATGTATGTACCAAATTTGAACAAAATCCGTCCATGCATAACTGAGATCCGGGTCCGGAATGGTGAAAATGTGCGATTTTGATGCATTTTCGGCCTTAAAATGGCCGCTATTCGGTTATCGTTAATCGGATCATGAAAAAAATGCATGTGCATATGTCCCATATAATGTGTGATGTATGAGTGAAGTTTGAACTTAATCGGTCCATGCATGTTCGAGATACAGGTGATCACGGACGCACGGACGCACGGACGCACACAGGGCAAACCATAAGTCCCCGTTTTCGGACTACGTCCGAACGGGGACTAAAAACAGGTACACATCAGAAACCATACATTTGAAAACAGGTACATATCAGAAACCATACATTTGAAAACAGGTACACATCAGAAACCACACATTTGAAACCAGATACACATCAGAAACCATACATTTGAAAACAGGTACACATCAGAAACCATACATTTGAAAACAGGTACACATCAGAAATCAGAAACCATACATTTGAAAATGGGTACACATCAGAAACCACACATTTGAAACCAGATACACATCAGAAACCATACATTTGAAAACAGATACACATCAGAAACCATACATTTGAAAACAGGTACACATCAGAAACCATACATTTGAAAACAGGTACACATCAGAAACCATACATTTGAAAACAGGTACATATCAGAAACCATACATTTGAAAACAGGTACACATCAGAAACCATACATTTGAAAACAGGTACATATCAGAAACCATACATTTGAAAACAGGTACACATCAGAAACCATACATTTGAAAACAGGTACACATCAGAAACCATACATTTAAAAACAGGTACACATCGGAAACCATACATTTGAAAACAGGTACACATCAGAAACCATACATATGAAAGCAGGTACATATCAGAAACCATACATTTGAAAGCAGGTCACATTTGAGTCACACATTAGACACCGGCCACAGACATTGATTTGTCGAGAAATTTATTGACATAAAGACACATTTCATTACAAAGCCACATCTCTATTTATTCAACTATCTTCATTAAAGCATTTTTACATCACTATTATGAATGCACTATATTGTATCAAATAAGTGTTCTAATATTTATTTTTGATTCCAACTGCACTAAATTGATACTTTAGTAAATTAATATGCCAGTTGATGGTTATTTCTTATCTTTGTCTTCTTTTTTCTTTTCCTTATCATCAGATTTCTGTTGTTGCGTTAAAGTACCCATGGCGTTTCTAATAGCTTCACTAGAAGGATCCACACCGGGAAGATTTTCTAAAACACTTTGTAAAAACGCTGGATCTGACATCACTTCACTGTAGTCATCATCGGGATCTGGTTGCTAAGAAACAAACCATCATACATGTCAGTAGACTTATTAGGAACACGACGACCCTCTAATGCACTTGTGTCAATGTATTGTCTGAGTGGCAGATGTGGAATAAATTGCATTTTCAGAAAATGGACAATTGCATCATCTTACACAAAAGAATGAGGAACAAATGCAATCAGTATTAAACTACACAATTTGCCTGTCGTATTTACTTTCACATCCATTTGCACTGATCAATAGATGTCTGTCTTTAAAATGACACAAAACGTGACAAAAAACTAATTAATTCAGATCACGTAGATGCAATCCACTAAATGTAACACCCAATGGCAGCATGATTGCAACCCTCTGTTATTCAAGGATTACTATGACAACACAAATGAAGTTTTAGAAAAAAAATTGTTTCAGTATACTTTTCTGAATTAAGTTTGGAACATTTTATTTTACCAAATCAGTAAATGAATATACCGTACTCGACCATGTTAGCGCCCATGCCCAGGCAAGCATCCAACCCCCTACTTTTGCGCAATTTTTATTTTTGGGGTCACATTCGGCAAAGCGCCCCAGCCCTTCAAAATGCAACTAATTTAAAACTTGGTCTTGCATAACGAATCTTGGTAATTTTTTTTCTATGATACAGCGTGGATATCGACCCCTGTGAATATGTTGTGGTGCGTAGACCACAATAACCGTGCGTAAACTACGCTTTGACAATGACCTGTTAATACAAGTAAAATGCAGTAAATATTTCATGCCATATTCAGTTTACCTCTCAAAAATGGCTAGTTATTAGTTATTTGGAAAAACAATGTCGTTCGCTGAAATCAATTCCAACAGATCGTACTTTGACATCGATAATTCACTTCCGCATTGCTTTACTGGAAAGTCTTCGGGAATTTACGAAGAATTGCGTTGGTACAATACAGCATTCTGATTGGTTAATAACCAACTTGACCCATTATGTCAAAGGAATCATGGTGGAAAGTGATTTTCATCGAGAGTTTGCATACGATCCAACACCTTCGCCAGTGGAGATAATAACTAAGACTGTGTTCCAACAGACTCTAATGTTTTTAATATCGTAAATTCTGGTGGTACGTAATTAATATTGTGATAAAATGTGCATATTTTTTTGTTATCATTTCTGTTTCTTCATTGTGAAAATCAATAACGACGCAACTAATTTCGTAATTTGATTTTCCCTCATTGACATAATCTGTCACATGATGAATCAAAATTTTCATTTTCACTCTTTTTGAGGGGGGTGCTCGGGTAAGCGCCCACCCCTAAAAAATCACGATTTTTGGAGTTGAGGCCCCTGTGTTCCAACATACTCTAATGTTTTTAATTTCGTGAATTATGGTGGTACGTAATTAATATTGTGATAAAATGTGCATATTTTGTGGGATCATTTCTGTTTTTTCATTGGGAAAATCAATGACGACGCAACTAATTTCGTAATTTGATTTTCCCTCATTGACGCAATCTGTCACATGATGAATCAAAATTTTCATTTGCACTCTTTTTGAGGGGGGTGCTCGGGTAAGCGCCCACCCCTAAAAAATCATGATTTTCGGAGTTGAGGCCCCTGGGCGCTAACGCGGTCCAGTACGATAATATCCAGTATAGTTTCTATGTAATTTACATTACACACGCCAGCATAAATTACTGTACACTGAAAACAAATATCAAGCTATTTATATTGGCATGGTGGTGTTTTTTTAAGAAAACTGGATACTTCAGTTACGTTTAGTAAAGTATCAAGAATTTCTTATGTTGTTGTGGACTACATGGAATCTTATCCCAGCATTGTTTTGGTGAGCGATCAAGCTGCTGTCTCACAAGGCTACACAATTCTATGTTACTGTATATTCAGTATGTGAAACAGTGCAATATTAACAAAAACTATTATATAATTTTGTAAGTGCTTGGATTTCAACCCAAACAAAGCAGGTCTGTTGATTTTTCAGAGCAACTACATTATGTGGTTCTTGAGATATCAACGACAAACACTTAAACACAAAACAGAAGAATGCCACATCATACTCTTGAATAGACGTCAATGACTACGGGAAAACTTAAAATTAGACTTTAATTTCGGAGTCAGGAAAGATTGAAATGTTCGAAAAATGTTGCCTACATTGGAGATTATACAATAGATTGTAATCTGAACAAGAAAATAGCTTTGAGCTAGTCTAATTCCAGTCCAGGACACACAGAATCTGCATTTGTTGTAATTCAAAACACTAGAACTAGAATGTGGTCAACTAGTTAATAAAACATAGTTGAACTCTGGTGACCTTGCCCTTTGTTATATAATATAATTCCGTTTAACATAGTTTGTTTCAATATAAATATACATTGTCATAATTAATTTTGAATACAATAAAGTTTTGGGGTTGAACTAACAGTGGGGAATCAGTCTACCGAATGTCCTTTAAAGATGTAAATATCTTACAAAAACATTGGTGCCTTATTTGTTTAATTATTTTAAGGGACATAATTTCCAGCTTTATTCAAAGTAATTCAGATATTTTAGTATAAAAACAAATGCATCATTGCAAAAAAAAAGTGCTGCATTTAGACGTGAATAGATTCATAAAACATGCAAGATAACAGAAAATCTTAGCTGGCTTTTGTCCAAGTATTTTGTACAGGTGTCTGTCAAAAATTAATGATTCACTGAGACAAATATGAACTGCCTCATTGTGTGACTACTGTATTATATGAAAAGTAAAAAAAAAAAACACCCTTTATGAATAGCTATCATGTTGCAAGCTCTGCTTTAAATAGTTAGTTGGTGTCCAGTGGAGGGAGAAGTCAACAGTACTGTTGCCTCCTGAGAACCTACATCTTCAAACACTGCAATCTTTGTTTGAAGTGAGTTTTTAAACTAGTATTATAAAAACTCTATCATTCTGTTCTAATAGCTGAAACATATTCCTGTGAGTTTTCATTTGTCGAATGAACTGTTTGTCAAATACATAATACATATATTTTAGAACAATTTTCTTTTTAAAATGTGGATGAAATGTTTTGCTTTTTATGTATTTTTTATGTATTGTTTTTGATTTGATAACTTTGAACTAAACAGATTTTCTATTAGCTTCAGATCTTGATCAAAGTTTGGCACCCAGTTCATAGCAGTGCTTATATTGATTTTCTGACATCTTGTTTTCTGTAAAGATTTATTGGTAGGTTTGCAAATGTGTATCAGACTGTGCAATCTCTCCATGAGTTGGTTTTGAAACCCAGTAAGGGATTCTGAGATACATTACCAAGGATATTATTACAAGATAAATCATTTGCTTCATTGAACACATACAACAATGCATATTTCCACTGAGATCAGTGATCTTTGATGTGTATCACCAGTGATCAGTCAAGTAGAAACAGTCGAAATATTTTATCAGTTTTTCTCAATTTTTACATGATATTTTCATATAGGACATCTGTTGTTCAAACTCAGGGAAGACTTTATACTGATGAACAAGGTGACCAAGTTTGATGAAGTTTGGAATAGAATTAGTAAAGTTATCATGCACACAATAACAATTATTAACGACGACAACAACGACGACGACGACAACGCCGGACAAAATCTTTCCCTTAATATACCTTTCCCTTCCATCTTTGATGGTACGGGCAAGGTAATAAAAGTACATATTTGCCTATAAGTAAATTACCTGTATCACATTTGATGAGAATCAGTATTCAACTCAGTGCTCCTGTGTGACTCAGTATGACTCACTGTATCACATTTGATGAGAATTGAAATTTTACTCAGTACTTTCGTGTGATTCAATACGACTCACTGTATCATATTTGATGAGTATCGAGTTTACAATATTAGCATTATCTAACAGTATTATACTGTATATTTTATTGAGTACTTGTATGTGAACAAATATAACTCACTATATAATACAAGTATTAAGTTTACACTATTATCCAACAGTACTATAGATAGATAGATTCTTTTGAATGCTCTTGGTTTACCAATGTAGCAAGTTACATTGAAATCTGATGCGAGGTTCGGAGATAATCAGTAGAACAATTTTCACAACTATATTTGAACTAATGAAATGTCCAATTGGTAGTTATTAGCACTATGTCTGTTTATGTATGCTAACATAAGGAGATCTTGTTTAACATGGGAATAAAAGTAATTTATTTACCTCAGTTGCTTCTGATGTATCCATAGGTGAATCAGCACTCAATGGATTGGCTAAATCAGACATATCTACGGTATAAATAATAAAATAAGAGGTTAGTAATTATTCTAGGAGGCTGGGCTAACGCTGGTCAATGAGCCGATGAAAACAGCTAAAGTCAAGGAAACATCACAAACTCAACTTTGCAATAATCCTGAGCTACCAAATATATATACATATTGCATATGTAGGGGTTATCTTGTTACCCTGTTCAGGGGAGTCTCAACAACTTTCACAAAGTACAGTTTTCAGCCTTTGTTTTCACCATGATGGTTGCCAGACAGTGAAAATGCCTGGATGTCCGTCCTGAGAATATGAACCTAGCAAGGCGTACTTGACATGAAGATAATTGTAAATGTGTAGTCCAAATAAGTCAATAATTTTGGATTTAATGCTACAACTAGGTAATTCTTACCACTCATTTGGTGTTGTAAAGACATCTGCATGGCATATGCAATTTGTTCTTCCTCTGACATCGATGAAAAGTCTGGTGCTGGGGTTTCTGGAACACTTTCTGCAACCTCTGATGGTGGTTGCTGCATCGACATGGCAATAGCTTGTTCTAATAATGCTTCCTCACTATCACCTACAATAAGATAAGAGAGACAATCACATATTACCAATGGCACAAGAAAGTTTAGATACATTTCTCTTCCTCCATGTCATGCATTAATGGTAGAATTGAAATTACAGATATGCTAGTATTATTAGACAACTTGGTAAGACAATTTCATATTCATACTTTTCTAACAGAGTTATAGTAAGTATCCATTTACCAGTGTTGAGTTTATGTTGGCATTGTAGCCATGTTCTGTTCTATATAGTTGGATATATTTATTTTTGATATAAAGCATGCAATAATGCATTTAATCATTATAATTTAAATCTGCCTAAATCAAGGATGGTTGGTTGTATGGAACAAGGCTTACTACTGTTGTCAACTTTTGGTATATACCCACCCTACTATCTGTACTTTTTCTAGTTCGGTACATTTTTTTTAGTGATGTGTCAACAATAAATGATGACCTTTGACCACAACACTGATGTTGTGTCTTGTATATAGTTTTGTTACATTTTTAAATTTGCATAACATCCTGTAAAACTGTTCAAATATAGAATAACCTAACTGTGGCCTCTTGTATTGACTGTGCTGCCATGGTGATATTTATTACTCACTGTGGAATATAGGTGTTTGCGAGTCCAAGTGATCATTTGACCAACATTAGGAGGGCAAATAGTCTCAGAAGATTTACTCTCCAAAACGGTCACAAAAATCATCATTTACCAAATCTAGATGAAGTTTTTCAATCACCACAATCATAAACAAGTGTTCTCTATGGCCCATACAATTTTCAACAGTCAATATATGTTTCACTGTACAGCAAAATACCATGGATGTTCATATTCTTAATGTGAGAGGGAAGGCATAAAGGAATACAATACTATAAATACATACCTGGTGCCTTAACTGGTTTCTGTTCTTCAGTAGAGGGCTCAGCAGACTCAGGAACTTTACGAGTATCTTCATCTTGTCTTTGTCTTTGTTCCTCCATTGATATACGCAATGCCTGTAGAAAATCAAAGTCATATAAGATTTTATGCTCAATTCTTAGAATGCACCGTAAAGTAGTATTATCGGATGTATTTTGTGCTTGCTGCCTTTGATGCAGAATTTTCAATTCAATAGAATTTGTTTGAGATGTATACACCAGCTTTGTATTTGTGGTCCTGTACATGGAACATTTCATACTTCCTAGGTTAGTTACATTGAGTGTCTTTCAAAGTAGGATTCAAAACTGAGCTGCATGATGGAATTTCAGGTTGTTCAAATATACATAAAAGTCTTAAATATCATAACTACTGATTATTTTACTACACATTTCTCATTTTACCACAAATGTTAAATAAAATAATTTAGCATATAATACAAATTTAAATATGCCTTCTATTTCTGACTACCGGTATATCTAAACACATAATATGCAGTGTGCATTCATCTACAAGATATCAGGTACAGTAGCTACCTTGTCAACAAGAAACTACAACATGGTCATAGTGGCTACAGTTTTAAATCCTAAATATCAGAGTTGAAAACAGATGAATATGCAGAACACTCAACATTAATAAACACTTATATGGGTATAACAGACAAAATTGGCTGACTGGTATTGTATTATTTCTATGTAAATGTAATGTTTTTATTTGTAGAATAAATCAAAATAGTTGTACAGTAAAAGTAAATATCTTGACATACTTTAACAGCAGCTTACCATAGCTAATTCTGGATCTGAAGCTGGATCAAATCCAAATTCAAATTCATTAGAAACCCCAGCAGGTCCAGCCACAACACCACTGGCACCATCTTCACCAACAATCACAGCTGAGCTCACCAATGCATCAGATAGTATAGGACCAGGAGGTACTGTCACTAAATGGGAACCGGTGCCTTCTTTACCATTAATTGTATTCACAAATGTTTCAAGTTTACTTGTATTTGCTGCCTACGAATGACAATACCAAGATATGAATATCAGTCCATTAGAAAGGGTTTCCTAATAAGCTTTCTACTCTTGTCCTTAATAGATCATTAGCTCTCTACTTTTCCAAATACTGTGTGTGAAAGAATTATTCCTCCCATAATCCATTATTGGAATGAAAAGTCATAAACAATTTCTTAAATTTCAATAATTATTATACTGGCTATTTGCTTAAATATTATTTTAGACACCTTTCCATACACTAAATACCTGATATACAAACAATAGAGAGAACAAAAACAAATAAAGGTACAAATTACACATGATACAGAATTATAAAGTAACTTGAAAATGGTGAAATAAAAATGTAATGCTAAAAAAATAGAACAGCATTTGAGTTATACCGGTTTTGAATCACCTCTCATGATGTTCAATGCATACAATTGTTAACCACTGCTTAAATTCTGAAGGTTTAGACCATAAATAGAGGGACCAGAGAACCCTTACAGAATAAATTGTGCAAAAAAAATTTGAAAGAGCGAGAAAGAAATCTTCAAATGTTGCATACAATTTTGTTTAAAATGTGCAACATGCATGTGACTTACATCTTCACCAAAATTAACAACATCCACATTGACTTTCTCTTTCTTTAGTTTCTTTGAAAGTTTTACCAGGTCTTTATCTTCTTCTTCAATTGGGCTTCCAACAAATATAACTATTCTCATTCTGTGATTTCTTCCTTGTCGATGTTTCAAAGCTAACTGGAATCCAAACGTAAAGTCATATATAAAATGACAGAATACACAAGAGTGGTTGAATCTCGTTATACAAATCCCGTGCGAGGTGAAAAACATGTGTACACATGACAACTACGGAACTATAATATCTATCCTTAGTCTCGTACACTTGTACTCAAAAAATCATGAGTACTGGTACATTTATTCAGAATGAATATGGAATACCAGTGTTCTCCCCAGGCCTTCTAAGAGTATCGGGACTGATACTGTTCTTTCTTTCCCTGATACGGTTTTCCTCCAGCTGGGCCATTTCTGATCTGTTTCAATAAACGATTTGTCTTATGTGGGCCATTGTTTTGCAAGGATGAATAAGTAATTAGCGTCAGACATTTTTGTTTTTGCGGTACTGAAGAACTTGTTGTAATGTTCCCTGTTCGTTTTTGCGTGGTTTCCATCTTTCTCAAATAAAAAGAAGCATTTGAAATCTATTTTACTCAATGTTTATTCTTGTTTGATATTTTTAAACAAAATATGCACTCATTAAATAACTAATAAATATGCAAGTTTTTTGTTTTTTACCGAATGAGGACAAGGAAGACAAATGGCGGTAGTTTTGTGTCTGGTTGATCATGATCTTCGGTTTGTATCAAAAGCACGTCTCACAAATGAGGTATTTTTATCAAACGATAATTTGATAGCAACTAAACAAATTTCCATCGCTGGCGTGTGTAAGGGCTGGAACACGTACTATCAAGGGCTCAAAGTCCAGACTTAAAAGTTAAACCGCAATGCTTTTATTTATTTTTTTTAGGTACCCCAGGGTATGTAGTTTTACGAAATTTAATTAATTTCACTATTTTGATGTTTTGAGCATATTCACTGTGTTTTAATTTCATAAATTCGCAAGGAAACAATTTGTTTTATTGTTATTTTATATGTTCACGTAGATTTAATTTAGCAGATTTTATTTGTCAGCGAAAATAGAGAAATAAAAACCCAGTGAATAATTCACAGTGAATAACAGTATTCAAGCACACAATAATTTGGACGTATGGACACGTAATGTCCTTGATTAAATAAACAGACTATCGAAAAAGCTATTGATTTAATGAATTTGTTTTTAAACATAAATTTATAATTTTATTTTGTTAATTTATATTTATGATGATGATAACCATGAATAAATAATAAAAATTAACCTGAAACTTCATTACGATTGTCTATATTACATAAATGTGATGTAAATTCATACCCTGGTCTCTGGTTAGCATAACAATAGATATCAGTGTTCTCCCCAGAAATTTAAACCACTGTGGCGGACTAATTTGCATGTGATTTGCATATCATTTACATAATAATAGAGATTGACCAAAGCACATTTACATCCACATAACAAACAACATACATTTTCAAAAACAATGTGGCACATATTTATTTGTTTCATACAGTGTTATAAACACTATTCTTTTGGGATATTAATGAGCTCAGTCACAGTGCAAATATTTTTTCTATTGGAGTCAAAATATTACGTTTCACAATTTAGAAGAGTTTGAATTTAAAAATGAAAAATTGTCAAATCGAAATGGAAATGCTGCAGACTATTAAAAACAAACAAACAAATAAATTGTAAAAGGCTAAATGAAACGCATTTGAAACGTTTCAGCCAAGAATATGTTCTCGACTTCCATGATCTTATTTACTACAAAAACATTCTCCTTCAAAAAAATTGTTCATTATTCGTACCATCAGCTTCTACAACGTTTACATTTACAGTAATGAACGAACAAATAAAATTTCCAAACGATCATCAAAGTTACGATGTGACTTAACTTACTTCGCGATGTTATACACCGGTTATACCAATAATTCCTCATACTCAGTCATGCCATGAAAAAATGTTCGGTGAAAAACAAAGACCGCCATGATAATTGTGACGTATTAGTTGACCGGCATGTGTCCTTTGACCCGATGGGTTAAAAACGCCATTAACCAATCAGAATACCGCATGGTAATGCCGGCAGAACCCGAAGTTTTCCGAATGGTAGTGATCATAAAAATTACCTTGCGGAAGTAAAGCGATGTCGTAGCACGATGTGTTGGTATGGATTTCAGATGAAAACTGCATGATGGTTTTCGAAATAGGTGATAAGCAATTTTTAAAAGGTAAAAGAAGTCTTGAAAGAAGAGTTTTTACATGATTCGCGATGATAAAAGTTCAAATGTTCAAATGTATTTTACCCAATCACGTTAAAGTATTTACTTACGAACAAAGAGGTGCTAATTTTACAAAATTAACTTGTATTGTTTATAAGCCACTACCACATCGTGCGACTACGTCTATTGTTTACAAATTATAATCCACGACTGGCAGGATGGGTGTCGGTCGGTACGTCGGACAATAGTCCTGGTCGGAAGCGTGGCAAGATCCCTGATAGCTACGTATTTCTTTCTATATTTCGTAATACAGTTCACAGGATGAACAATGAAAAAAGCACTGTGGCGGTCTTACTAATCACCGTGGTGGGCAGGAAAAGCAGCGTGGCGGCCCCGCACACAAATTGAATGCTGGGGAGAACACTGGATATGGTAATTAAAACTTAAATTTATTATGCTAATTCAATTGTTATGTAAATTATCAAAACTGTTAAAAATAATCCTGGGGAGAACACTGAATACATACATTATGTTGTTACCATCAATTCACTGAGTCATATCAACATTTGATATATTAAGATACTGATAGAATTGTTGGTAAATATTTTTATAGCAATGTGTTGTACAGAAGAATTGCATTGGTACAATACAGCACTCTGATTGGTTAATAACAGACTTGACCTATTAGGTCAAAGGACATTTTTGCAGTTTAAATCATGCAAATACATCATGGCGAAAAGTGCTTTTCATCAAGAGTTTGCATACGATCGAACACATTCGTCAGTGGTGATAATGATGAAAATTTTGACTTTGACTGTTCCAACAGACTAATATTTTTAATCTCATAAATTCGGGTGGTACGTAAATAATATTGTAATAAAAGGTACAAATTTGTTGTGACCACGCAACTAATTTCGTAATTTTATTTTCCCTCAAAGACGTAATATCCCCCTCAATCTGTCACATGGTGAGGGGGTTTGCTCGGGTAAGCGCTCACCCCTAAAAAAAATTATATAGACAAGCCAGTTAATCTTCAGTTGGACGATTGACAATTGTACTTGTTGCGGGCTGTAGAAATACATTATCAAGCCCTGGGCTTTATTAATATTTTTAATTACGGCCATCTGAATATTTTGGAACAAGGACAATCTATGTAGGGAAATGAATCAAGAAAATCAAATGTGAAACGCTAACATACTGACATTCCTTTTTACATTTACCGTATTTATCCGGGTATAAGCCCAGGGTCTTGAACATGGAAAATTGCCAAAAAGAAGGGGTGGGCGTTTGCCAGGAGAACCCCGGCAAAAATCAAAGAAAGCTTAGAAAGAACTCCCATGTGCTGAGAGTATTGGAGACACATTAAATATAATTCGAAATTACTTAGCTGAAAACTAATTATGCAAATCAGAAAATTAATATGACCAGATTTGAGTGTAAAACTAATGAGGTCTGCGCAATGTAACAGAAAATCTATGTCTCCAAGTTTAATTGAAATGTGATTAGAACCAAAAAATTATGAATTATTATGCTTATTAGGGAATTAATATGAACAGATTTTTACCCCAAACTAATTAGGTTTGTACATTGTCCTAGAGCATCTTTGTACTAAGTTTCATTGAAATGGAATAATTAGTACCGTGAAAACTCCAAAATTTCGACCCCTCTAAAAATTCGATCGCCTATTTATTTGCCGGGTTTCGGTGTTTTATTTACCTCCAAATTTTCGACTCCACTAAAAATTGCCGACTCATTCTTATTCGAAAATTGCGACCAGTTTTAGTTTTCCCCCAAACGAAAGAAAAAACGATGTGAGCGTTCAAACGGGACCTTCCTCAAAGGCATGAATCCGGGTTTCTGATTGACTGAGAGATTTTTATTTTATTGGTAACGAAAATATATTCTAAATAAACGAAGTTTCAAATAAAAACGAACACAAAAATCTCGGCATGCTGCGTTTCTGAATTGTTGATTATTACTGTACTCAGTAGTGATTATAATAATGTACACAAAATAAATTTGTTGAATGGTTATGAAATACAAATAAAAGTCAACTTAGTTTCATCGTAAGCGAATGATTCCGGTCTCGCATAAACGTTTGATGCTGTAGGATATCCGCCATGTTCTCTTAGGTCAAATAGGTCAAATAGCTAATTAACCAATCAAAAAGCTGGATGATGCCAACGTGTTCAAATTACCATAGCTTATTTAAATATGTTAATGTTATTGAACGCAATGCGGAAGAAATTGATGTTGTAGTACGATATTTTGGCTTGGATTTTGATGCGAAAACGGCATGATTTTTTTTAAATAAAAAAATTAGTTGTTTTTAAAAAATAAACTGGTCATCTGAAGAATAATTTAACATTGTTCACAGTGATAACAGCTCATTCTCGAAAGGAAGCTTACCCGCTCACACTAGTCACGATAAAAATCATACACGTGTACTCATGAATAGACAGACGTCAATGACTACGGTAAAACTTAGACTCTATTTTAGCCGGCAGTATTGATTGAAATGTCCGAAAAATGACGCCAAAATACACCTTAAAAGTCTCATTTTATTTTCTTAAATCCCATTTTATTTTTTAATCCAAGGGCGAATTTACGGCAGAATTTGGTCCCTCAAATAAGGGACACGTGAGCTTTGATTCTAACCGGATACATTGCACTGGGTCGGGGAGATCGTTTGCTAAACTTCCATGTATCTTTTGTCCAATGGGTACCTGTACTTCGAACATTCGCAAGTTTTCCTAGGTAGTGCGAGACAGCTTTGTCTTTTGACCTATTAGTTTTGACCTCTTCTCCGCGTCTTGATGTTTTGTTTTGCTTGTCATAATACTCACTGATTGATGACTTTGTTTAGATTTTGAGTTACAACTCGGCCACGACCTTTGCTTTTACCGTGAAACATGAGGAAGTTTACGTCAATTGACGGACATTGCATTTTTTAAAAACTAATGAAGCACACTGTCTATCATCCCCATTTTTTTTTGCTGATTTCTATTCTGAAAAATTCGACCGTCCGAAAATGCACCTTAATTTTGACTCTAAAAACACGTCACATTTCTAACACCAATTATTTAAAACCGGTCGAAATTTTGGAGTTTTTACGATACTTTAGATATCAGTGTGAAAGCTTAAAATTGGTTAATTATGCAAATTAGGTAATTAATATGTACAGATTTTAACCCACAATTATTCAGGTCTGTCTATTGTCCTACAGCATCCATGTACATTCATTGATATGTGATGTATAGTACCTGAGATATCAGTGTGAAAGTTGGTTAATTATGCAAATTAGGTGATTAATATGCACAAATATTTACCGGAAACTAATTGGGTCTGCATAATTCTAGATTCATTGAAATGTGATGATTAGTACTTTAGATATCAGTAGAAAAGCTGAAAATTAATTATGCAAATTAGGTAATTAATATGCACAATTATTTACCCTAAAACTAATCAGGTCTCTGCATAGTCCTAAAGGATCTATGTACCAAGTTTCATTGAAATGCGATGATTAGTACTTGAGATACCCGTGGAAAAGCTGAAAATTAACTAATTATGCAAATTAGGTGATTAATATGCACAAATATTTATCGAAAACAATCAATCTCTGCATAGTCCTTGAGTATGTAAGTACCAAGTTTCATTGAAATGTAATGCTAACTACTTATATCAAATGCTGAAAATTAATTAATTATGCAAATTAGGTAATTAATATGTACTGATATTACCATAAAAACTATCAGGTCTGTGCAGTGTCGTATGACATCTATGTACCAAGTTTCATTGAAATGTGATGATTAGTACTTGAGATATCAGTGGAAAAACCGAAAATTGACTAATCATTATGCAAATTAGGTAATTAGTATCCACGGATTATTACCAAAAACTAATCAAAACCTAGCATTAGTTCAGAGCATCTATGTACCAAGTTTCATCAAAATCCAATGAGTGGTTGTTTAGATATCAGTGGAACAGTCATGGAACCACTAAAAAATAGATAATTATCATGCAAATTAGGTAATTAATATGCACAGATTTTTACCAAAAATTAATCAAATCTGCGCATATGTTCAGAGCATCTATGTACCAAGTTTCATCAAAATCCAATGAGTGGTTCTTTAGATATCAGTGGAACAGTCATAGAACAGCTAAAAATTAGCTAATTATCATGCAAATTAGGTAATTAACGAGCATGGATTTTTACCAAAACCTAATCAAATCTGCGCATTGGCCCAGAGCATCTATGCACCAAGTTTCATCAAAAACCGATGTATGGTTCTTGAGATAGCAGTGGAACAGTCGGACACACATACACACACACACACACATACACACATACACACATACACACATACACACACACATACAGACACACTAACTGCAAAGACTCCCATTTTGTGCTTCGCACATGGGAGTCAAAAACGAAAATTCGCGAAAATCGGCAACACGCAGTTCGATCGACTGAACGGCAAATGAAAACATGCAACGGAAATAAATGAACAATATGAAACACTAGAAGTAGAACAAAAATAATGTATTGCTTATAATGTGACAAAAAACCAGAAATAATAAAAATCGACAGTGAGGAATCATTTGAATTAGGATTTTCCCGCCGACAAACACGCTTGAACTCAAAATGAATTAAATTGTCAGGGGTTAAACTGCATAAAATGATTTCCGGTCTCGGCAAATTACGCATCAACCGTCATACAAGATCGATAATAATTTACAAATTTACACAGTAAAAATTATAAAAATTCATAGCTGTTTGAAAAAAACTTCTCAGATCTTTATTTGTACGTTCATTGCCATCTTCGTCAAACTCAAAACCCTCAAAGTCCAAGTCGGCGTCACTGTAGCCGTCGAACAAAATCCCTGCAACTTATTCCTGAAGTTCGTCGATATTGTCCCACACAATTTGGACTTAGCACTTTTAATCCATGGATTTCACAGTCTGTCAGCTTGGCACTTTTCATTCATGTCTAATCATAATAAAGAGACAAGAAAAGTGGGGTCGCTCTGCTGCGATGGCACACGATGCTTTTGTTTACAGTCTAGCAATCGTCTTTGACCTATATGCATCTGCTTTACTGATTGGCTAATAATGACATCACTACTAGTATTTCATCATAAAGGTCAAATCGTGACATTGCTTTTTTATCAGACTCAACGCTTATTAATCACGGTGAAAGTTATCATTCAGCAAGTTCCGGCGGTTGGAATGTCTCACTATATGGATATCGCGGTAGACTTGAAATAGGAAGTTTTTTTTCATCCAACAACAGAAGAATGTTTTCATGACGGTGATGAAAGATGGTAAAAAAGTTGGCAGTCGTCGACGTGACATTGCAAAATTGCTGACCCCAGTTATGGATTTGCAAGCTGCTAAAAAATATTTTATAAAGCCATAATAACGCGATTTCAACCACTCTCCCAGTTACGGGTTGCTACAATATTGCAACATTGGTTTCATTGCGGCTCTCCTTTTACGATTTGCCTGAATCGTTTCTAAGTTACTAAGGAAGCACAAACCAAACGACCGGCCATTTTTAGGGCCACGACATATTTTAAAAAGAGAACTACCGTTTCTGCTTTAATATATATTTTTATAGACTTGCTGACTGTTATGATTCAGAATGCGCTGCCCTGAAGGCAGAAAGCTGTCACAGCTATTTTGCGTTCACCCCTTGTTTTTTACACAATTAACATTTTTTATAAGTATCACGACAGTCTTCAAGAAAGTCAACTGTTAATACAACCACAGTCAACGAATAGAAAATAGTTTTTTTTTTGTAGAAAAAGACCCCCTGAGCGTGTGCCCGGATATGACCTCAACTCCTTTATTGTGTCAAAAGTGGGGGGTGGGCGTTTGCCCAGGCATGGGCTCTTACCCGGATAAGTACGGTACAACATGTTTCCTCCAATTTGTGATTTGTTTTGGGTATGAAGTTATTGGTACTATATCCATAGATGTATGAAGCAGAAATGTGAAAATAAAGACTTACATGAGCCACTTTTACAGCTGTTGAAAAGCTGATGTCTCCCTTTGGTTGAATTTGATGCAAACTACCTAAAAGTTTGCCAACATCTGTTGTTAATGTAGCTAATACTTTGACACTGGAAGGATATAAGCAAAACTAAATTAAAAAAAGTTAGATAAGAGCATATGGCAAAAACAAGCACAGTTCCTTCTCCCCAAAATTCTGAGTTCCAACACACAAGTTTTTAGCCATTTTTTGGTCAAATATGGTCACTAATCAGCCATTTTGAATCTGATCACACATCAAAAATTAAAAATTAGGAGCATATATTTATGTATGCATTAGCTGATACCAAGTTCAAGAACATATGAGAAAATGTAACAAATTGACGGGTGGACAGAATACATTTATTTATCAATTAAAGAATTCCAAGTTGCAAATGTTGTAAAGTACAACTTCACCATGCATAGAATATGATGAACCAGGAATGAAATAATGTCTCACTTTTTATGAACAAGTACATTGTGATGAGTTGACAAATGTACATTTCATTTTCCAACCTATCCAAGTTTAATCATTTAATTTCAATCCTAACAATAATAATGTGCATATTCATAATAAAAATACACTCACTTAGCCAAGGTAAGAAGTCCTACTGTGTTTTCTGGGTTGCTTCTAGTTTTCGAATGACATACTAAATTCACAGCATCTTGCTGTGCTTGAAAACGTGTAGGAATAAAATCACCATTGCGCATGTATTCACTTGTGTCAACACTAGAAAACAAAAACAATTCACACAAAATATGTTAAATATGTTTAGTCATTTGTATAGCGATGATGATACATTGTAGAAAATATTGTTTTTTTTTAATCTTCTTTGCTGTTCATGTGCATGATGACTCATAATAAATATGTTCCATAACAGCAAATGGATATAATTACAATAGAGCAATTATTATTATCATCATGTGCATACTTTTTTTCATGTTTGCGTCAAATAAAAGATCAAAGAATCAGGGCATGATTACGGCGAGTCAAGTCGAGTGGGTTGCAAGTGGGTCCCAACTAACGTGAACGTAACTGCTGTAATCCCTCTGCAAACACAAAAGATTACAAATTCCAGCACGTGCCAAGATCCCATAACATGAACGTAGCAATAAATAGTTCTACCATCACTTAGAAAATTAAACTAATGCCAAACAAATATATGCCACTATAAACATTTAACAATTGAAACTGTTGGCAAGTTTGATCCCAATTAGTTCAAGTTTGCTTTGTGTAAGTCGTAGTGGGGGCAAGTTCATTTTGAACATAAATAATATTCTACAAAAAAAGTATTTTGTAAATGCTTTAATTGCTAGTGGAACTTACAGAATGCTGTTTAGAGATTGGAATTAAGAAAAGAATGTATGGCATGATTTCAATTTGCAGGATTACAATGTTTTCAAGAGGACATACAAGTTATTGTTTACTCTTGTATACTTACAAGCATGTGACCTGCTACAGTTTATTCTCTGAATGTAATTTTTTACCGCTATTATGATCCGAACACCAAAAGAGCAACATTGCCAGTTAAGATGCTGAATGGTTTGTAAAGTGCGCCTGCAGATCATTATGCGATAAGAACAAGTTAGGTCATGCCAATCTCAACAGGAAATATAATAGTGGAGGACTCTGACATAAACGTAAGATCACTATGGAATTACCTTTCAGTTTAATTTTTTCAATCATATTAATTTCTATATACTAAATGTTAAAGCTATCCAAACAAAATGTGTGACACAGTATGAAATGTCAGGACACAGTTGCTGGTGTATCAGGTGCTTATTATATCCTCATCAAAATGGTTTGAACTAACCAGTTCTAATCATGTTACGATCTTGAGACAAGTATAACAAAGCAGTCAGCAACTTAGCTGGCAATATTGCTGTTTTGGTGTTCTGAACAATATGGTGGTGACAGTAAAACACACAATCTGGAGACACTTTATGTGCAATCATAATACATGAACACTATTTTATAGTGTACCACTTCTGGTCCAACAAATTATAAAAAAAAAATACATAACATCTACATAACAGATTGCCAATATTAAGTATTTTTTATAGTACAGCACTGATCTTCTTTTGTAGTTATGAACCATAACGCTAGACCAGGAAGCTTCCAGCCAGTTGCCAGACCCCTTTCTACTGGCTAAATATGGATATAGAGGATTAGCTGACTGTGCAAGCAAAGACGAAGCAGCAATTCCATACTGTGAACAGAGCCAACTTAAGCAAGTGAATTTGGTCACACAGACTAAAAGAGCATAATCTGCTGTACTTCATAACCTACTGTAAAATAATTTATTTTAGCTGGAATTAATTTTTACTGGAAAGACTGTTTGGGTGTTGTGTATGGAATTTATTTTCACTGATTTTTGACAAGTTGAATGTAAAATATAGGAAAAAGGGTATATTTATTTTGAATGAATCATTTCTTGAGCGAAAATAAAGTACCGGTATTTTACAGTATGTTACAGACCTTCTCTATTTCTGGTACATACATTATACAAACTACACAGATAACAATGTATCTGTATCTGTATCTATGTTACTTCCACTACAGTGTCACTGATGATGCACAGAGTTGTTCCCACGGCCACATATATGAGGGTAGGTTGTTCTGACCATGAAATACTAAGCTTTATATCTATGCAGACATATATTCTTCATATTGTTTGTGACATCACTTCATACATTTTATATGCTGTCCTTTTTTGGGCAGTGCATGATAGCACAACTGGGGTACGTCTGCTTACAGAATATGTACTACTATCATTCCTATGTTAGGCCAGACTTTTTTTATTCCTTGTTTCTCAAGTTTTTATGAGGCAATTTTTTTGAGGAGGGCGTTAGATTTAGATTTGTGTGATTCTCAAAGAATTGTAAGTGAGATCATTGATTGGAGAGAAGAAATGAAATAAACTTTTATTCCATGTATATAACCTTGTTTCTCATCTGCGCGAGACTTTGGTACTTTGATCATGATACTCCCACGGGCAGTAAAAAAATGAAGATAAAAATAATATTTTTTAGCAATTTTTTGGGCTTACAAGTTGGCGGGCGCGAGAAATTACGCTGAATAAGGTTCACGAAACAAGGGATAATAAAAGTCTGGTCTTACCTGTGATTTTTATTGGAATTGTATACTAGTACTCACATAGGTGTGTTAATTATTGAAAAAAAAATATTATTTGTTTTCTACAATTAAAGTTGTTTAAAAGTGATGTAATAATGTTATTTTAAGCTCTGCCTTTTAATATTTCTATAAATATTATACAATATTACAGAGTTATTTGTACAAAAAATAAAGAAAATTATTTCATTCATTGTCATCAAACTTTAAATTCGGCAATACAAACAATGAGGTTAACATATAAATTTTAATAATATATGTCGACAAAACGATGTCAGACTGACATACAGACTGATATTATATATTTAACTCATGACTCAACGAATAGGCACAACAGGGAAATCGACATAACCGGCAGTCTCACGGCAACACATCATCATCCATCGAAATAGCACAGTCACGTCGATTCCCAAGCTTTTCGAACAGGCAGAAAACACAAACCTTTGTGTTAAACATTGTGTGAATCTGATAATACGTAAGCAGTCCATTTATTTCACATCCTGCCTTACCACTATTCTAAAATATAAGGGAAAATCAAGTAAATTTGAGTGAAAACTTACCAAACCATAGTACTTTCGAGCACCATTTTGACTGCTTTATTGTTTTCGTGTCGCACGTTATAAAAGCTGACGTGATTGGTCAAACGGAACACACAGTAGGAAACTGTTTTTTGTCGGCCAATAGGAATTTGTTTTGCGAATGAGTGATCTGATCGTTCACGCATGCTCAAATAATATCCGCTTGAGTTATAGCGCCCTCTAACGAAATTAGCACAGCTGGAATGTGAAAACGTAGAGCACACGCGTGAAGTCGAAACATGCAATATTTTGGCTTTGGTTACAATGGATTTGGACAACTTATACAGCAGTCATCCTTACATGTCACAGCTATCGATACTGCTGTGAAAATTATGAATGAAAGCACTTTGGGGGATGACGCTGTCGAAAATGATGTTTCCATGGTAACATCTAACTGGAGTTCGATAAGTATATGCAAAGGTAATTTATACAGAAATTTGATTATATTATTTTCTTATTAAAGTTGTTCATCTTTTGTCTCATTAACTATGTATCAAGGATTTATAAGATATTAAATATACCTGGGGTAATGCAACTTAGATTTATCTATATGTACGATAATATGCGAACAACTCATTAAACAAACACATTTCTAGGATGCTTGGACATGTAAGTAGATCTATCATATGAGCGTGAATACTCTCATTGAAAAAGGCAAAACACATTTTTTCGAGTTGGAACACCAGTGAAATGGACCAAGACATACTATGGCAAATTGTATATAAAAGCAATATATTGTTTATACGGATAGATTGCAAATGAATTGGGTAACTGGGAGTGAGTGTTAGAGTTAGGGTGAGGGATGGGGGGGTACAAAAGCAACTCTTGCCTGCAAATAATCGTTTTTTTCATGTAATTCACATAAAACTGTAATAAATCAGAATTACAACACAAAATAAATAAGCCTGATTGACGCCAGGATAGCATTAAAATTGCCATTTGATAAGGAGATGGCCACACAGCCCTGTCATGTAGTCCCAAACAGAAAATGATTTCTGTTGTAGAATGCACTATGTGTCAGCACTAGTACTTGCAACTTGCGCTTACAAAAAAAAAAAGTCAGGAGAGACAACAGTGGCATTCAATGTCAACTGTCGCAAAAACATTTAAAAAAAACAAAACACAAAATTAATTCACAAAAAAATTCAATAAAACCTTTCAAAATACAATCACTCCAATTCCAGTTTATCCAGTACAAGCTTTACCGTTATACAATCACATATGGTGTCCTCAGTATACATGTTAAAGGTCAGGTCCCACTGGTAAAAACTAGTTTCAAAACTCACTAAACTATAGTAAATGCGATGATAAACAAAATTATATAATCCTGAACAAATTGTGTTTCAGAAATTTCATATTTCTTTACATGGGAGTTTAAATAATGGACTTATTACATGTATTCGATTTCCGGCAATATAAACAACGTCTTGTGTTGCGGCCGCAACTTCACAGTGCATGAACTGGTTCAGAATAAATGGACATATTAAGTCAACTGAATTCAAAATTAAATGATGTAACAATACATATAATCACTGCATACCTCTATTCCAGGGTCAGATTGTAAATCACTTCAGAAAACTTAATTCTTGTTCATATATGTACATTAGTAATAATTTCAATCATCTTTTGTTTTTTAAGGACAAGAAGTTCATTTACAAGGGTTTATTCATGGGAAAAGGAATCAGAAAAAATCCTACAGTAGCGCTGTTCCTGTCCTTGATATTCTACTCACAGAAGAGGATTTGTTTATACTGATGAATGATGGGAAATCATGCAAAGTAATCAAATATACATCAACTTTAGTGGAGGATAAAATTATGCAAATAAGACGTTTGAAAAATAGTGAAGGTGATGTCTTTGAGGAGACTGGATTACAACAGATTACGTATGGTGATACTCACATGGTTGCAGTCACAGGTATAATGTAACATAGATTACATATGGTGATACTCAGTTGATTGCAGTCACAGGTATAATGTCACATAGAATACATATCAGTGTTCTCCCCAAGATGTAAACAGCGTGGCGGTCCCGCCACAGTGCTTCGATTTGCCGCCATGCCGGTCTAACACCGCCACGGTGATCAGCAAGACCGCCACAGTGCTTTTTTCATTGGGGATCTCGTCATGCTGGTCGGCCCGACCGGCACTCAAAGTTAGCGACCTCCACGGAAACGCGTCCGACTATTGTCATATTGTTATTATATTTACGTACCGACCGACAAGCATCCTGCCAGTCGTGGATAATAATTTGTAAACAATAGACATAGTCGTGCGATGTGGTAGCGGCTTTAAACAATACAAATCAATTTTGTAAAATTAGCACCTCTTTGTTTGTAAGTAAATATTTTCTGACGATAGATGCAGTCTTTAGATTGATAGCTAAAATTCATTCAAAATCAATTCCACCCCGATGTAACATGGGCAAAGCGGAGTTCACGATCAGTTTACGCTACTCAAGAAAAAAACAACGTGTTTATTGCGTGATTGGGTAAAATACATTTGAATTGTTATCATCGTGAATCATGTAAAAATTCTTCTTTCAAGACTTCTTTTACCTTTCAAAAATTGCTAATCACCTCTTTCGAAAACCATCATGCAGTTTTCATCTGAAATCCATACCAACACATCGTGCTACGACATCGCTTTACTTCCACAATGTAATTTTTATGATCACGATCATTCGGAAAAGTTCGGGTTCTACCGGCATTACCATGCGGCATTCTGATTGGTTAATGGCGTTTTTGACCCACCGGGTCAAAGGACACATGTGGTCAACTAACGCGTCACAGCTATCATGGCGGGTCTGTGTTTTTCACGAAGTGATCGAGTGATCAAAAGTAATTTCTCCCGATAAAACTAGTTCAAATTTTACGTTTTTTTCATATAAAAAAAGAAGTATTTAATGTTTGCATGGCATCATGACTGAGTAAGAGGAATTATTGGTATAACCGGTGTATAACATCGCGAAGTAAGTTATGTCACGTCGTAACTTTGATGATTGTTTGGAAGTGTTATTTGTTCGTTCATTTACTGTAAATGTGAACGTTGTAGAAGCTGATGGTCGGATTAATAACCAGCAATCTGCCAAATAATTACGTGGTCGATTTTTTGAAGGAGAATTTTGTAGTAAATAAGATCATGAAAGTCTTGAACATAATCCTGGCTGGAACGTTTCAGATGAGTTTCATTTAACCTTTTACAATTTATTTGTTTCTTTTTAGTCTGCAGCATTTGCATTTCGAGAATGTTTCATTTTTAAATTCAAACTCTTCTAAGTTGTAAAACTAAATTTTTTTACTCCAAAAAAAAAATATTTGCACTGTGACGGAGCTCATTAATATTACAAAAGTGCCCAAAATAAAAGTGTTTATAACACTGTGTGAAGCAAATAAATATCTGCCACTTTGTTTTTCAAAATATTGTTTATTGTGTGGGTGTAAATGTGCTTTGGTCAATTTCTATTATTATGTAAATGATATGCAAATTATATGCAAATTAGGCCGCCACAGTGGTTTAAATTCCTGGGGAGAACACTGCATATGGTGATACTCACATGGTTGCAGTCACAGGCATACATAGATTACATATGGTGATACTCACATGGTTGCAGTCATAGGTATAATGTCACATAGATTGAATATGGTGATACTCACATGGTTGCAGTCACAGGTATAACATCACATTGACTACATATGGTGATACTCACATGGTTGCAGTCACAGCCATACATAGATTACATATGGTGATACATGGTTACAGTCACAGCCATACATAGATTACATATGGTGATACTCACATGGTTGCAGTCACAGGCATAACATCACATAGATTACATATGACGATACATGATTGCAGTCACAGGTATAATGTAACATAGATTACATATGGTGATACATGGTTGCAGTCACAGGTATAGTGTAACATAGATTACATATGGTGATACGCACATGGTTGCAGTCACAGGTATAATGTAACATAGATTACATATGGTGATACTCGCATGGTTGCAGTCACAGGTATAATGTCACATAGATTACATATGGTGATACTCACATGGGTGCAGTCACAGGTATAATGTAACATAGATTACATATGGTGATACTCACATGGTTGCAGTCACAGGTATAATGTAACATAGATTACATATGGTGATACTCACATGGTTGCAGTCGCGCGTATAATGTCACATAGATTGAACATGGTGATACTCACATGGTTGCAGTCACAGGTATAATGTAACATAGATTACATATGGTGATACTCACATGGTTGCAGTCATAGGTATAATGTAACATAGATTACATATGGTGATACTCACATGGTTGCAGTCACAGGTATAATGTCACATAGATTACATATGGTGATACTCACATGGTTGCAGTCATAGGTATAATGTAACATAGATTACATATGGTGATACTCACATGGTTGCAGTCGCGCGTATAATGTCACATAGATTGAACATGGTGATACTCACATGGTTGCAGTCGCGCGTATAATGTCACATAGATTACATATGGTGATACTCACATGGTTGCAGTTACAAGTATAATGTCACATAGATTACATATGGTGATACTCACATGGTTACATAGATAGATAGATAACAGCTTTATTACAACCGTGTAGAAAATTTTACATTTCTAATTTGGTGTTTAAAATGTAATAAAGTTAATAATGAATAACTAAAAAAGTAAGTAGGCAAAAGTTACATGCAGTCACAGGTATAATGTCACATAGATTACATATGGTGATACTCACATGGTTGCATGCAGTCACAGGTATAATGTAACAGATTACATATGGTGATACATGGTTGCAGTCACAGGTATACTGTAACAGATTACATATGGTGATACATGGTTGCAGTCACAGGTATACTGTAACAGATTACATATGGTGATACATGGTTGCAGTCACAGGTATACTGTAACAGATTACATATGGTGATACATGGTTGCAGTCACAGGTATAATGTCACATAGATTACATATGGTGATACCCACATGGTTGCATGCAGTCACAGGTATAATGTAACAGATTACATATGGTGATACATGGTTGCAGTCACAGGTATACTGTAACAGATTACATATGGTGATACATGGTTGCAGTCACAGGTATAATGTCACATAGATTGAACATGGTGATACTCACATGGTTGCAGTCACAGGTATAATGTCACATAGATTACATATGGTGATACTCACATGGTTGCATGCAGTCACAGGTATAATGTAACAGATTACATATGGTGATACATGGTTGCAGTCACAGGTATACTGTAACAGATTACATATGGTGATACATGGTTGCAGTCACAGGTATAATGTCACATAGATTGAACATGGTGATACTCACATGGTTGTAGTCACAGGTATAACATCACATAGATTACATATGGTGATACTCACATGGTTGCAGTCACAGGTATAATGTAACATAGATTACATATGGTGATACATGGTTGCAGTCACAGGTATAATGTAACATAGATTGAACATGGTGATACTCACATGGTTGCAGTCACAGGTATAACATCACATAGATTACATATGGTGATACCCACATGGTTGCATGCAGTCACAGGTATAATGTCACATAGATTGAATATGGTGATACTCACATGTTTTCAGTCACAGGTATAATGTCACATAGATTAAATATGGTGATACTCACATGGTTGCAGTCATAGGTATAATGTCACATAGATTACATATGGTGATACATGTTTGCAGTCACAGGTATAATGTCACATAGATTGAACATGGTGATACTCACATGGTTGCAGTCACAGGTATAATGTCACATAGATTACATATGGTGATACTCACATGGTTGCAGTCACAGGTATAATGTCACATAGATTACATATGGTGATACTCACATGGTTGCAGTCACAGGTATAATGTCACATAGATTGAACATGGTGATACTCACATGGTTGCAGTCACAGGTATAATGTAACATAGATTACATATGGTGATACTCACATGGGTGCAGTCACAGGTATAATGTAACATAGATTACATATGGTGATACTCACATGGTTGCAGTCACAGGTATAATGTCACAGATTGAACATGGTGATACTCACATGGTTGCAGTCACAGGTATAATGTAACATAGATTACATATGGTGATACTCACATGGGTGCAGTCACAGGTATAATGTCACATAGATTACATATGGTGATACTCACATGGTTGCAGTCACAGGTATAATGTCACATAGATTGAACATGGTGATACTCACATGGTTGCAGTCACAGGTATAATGTAACATAGATTACATATGGTGATACTCACATGGGTGCAGTCACAGGTATAATGTAACATAGATTACATATGGTACTGATACTATAAATGGAGACAAGTTTTCATGAATTTCTCACAGCAAAAATTAAACTGTTTATTCTAATACTGTATATGATTGCAGCATAATTCACCTAACAATTTTATTGAAACTCAGATAATGAAACAATGCGTCAGGAAACTATTTGTAAATATATAATAACAATAGAACATGTTGTCAAGTGAGAAACCATGGGTATCCACCTTCAACTTGCCCATGTTCATCTTTATCAATCTTTAAATCAAATCAAACTTAATGAAACAAAAACGATTAAATCTTCTTCATCCTTTCAGCTCCCTCTCTTTTAGAGTATGACTTCAAAAGATATGACAGTCATCCATGGCAGCATTGTCACACATGTATGTTCACGATGGGGTGAGCTAGCATATTATTAGAATCACTTCACTTTGATTGGGACATTTTGAAATGATGTCAGTGTGCACTGTGCTCATTGATAGGCTCATTGCATTCAAAATGCCATTGAAAGTTCTCCATATTTATAAGATGATAGGAATTGTTTTGTTGTGTCTAGATTACTAAATATAAAAGTTAATCAACAACAAATTCAATGTTACCCATAACTTGATGTTTAGTTAACTAATATTAAGTTTGTTTTTTTTACAAAATCATTTAATTATTACACACTGAATAAAATACATAAAATACAATAACATTTTCATGGGTGTTAACATAAATCGGTAAGACCAATTTTTACATACATTATGGAGTAGGGTTAAATGGTGGTGGTCATCATACTGCACATGTGTGACATTTGTGTTGATAAACATTGATTCTCCCACAATCCAATGCGCTCTTTTAATAGAAATCACAAGTATGAGGTTTGACCTAAGCACGCCTTTCACTAATTACCGCCGCGTCCTTCGATACCTTCCAATCACCTAAAAAATACCTAAGTAAAGTTTGGTAACGACTCAGTTTGTACTCGTTGATCTGCGCAACAGTTAAAGTCGCCATCTTTGCTTATATGAGACCCATATATTCGCTCATGCGCAACGACTATCGCCCTGTAGATGTTATTTAAAGGAATTTCAGGAAGGGTTAATTGAAAGTAATGGGTGTGGTAATTTTTGTGACTCATTTCTATTCTCTATAAAAACAATGCAATAAATAAATACTTTGATGACTTTGATAAATTTACTGATGATTTCTTTCTTTCCTGTTTTGTCACTAGGTCGAAATGAAGCTGGTGAGCTTGAGATAAAAGATGATAGTTACATGATATTCAAACCTTTTATTACTAATATTATTGTGAAGCAGGTTAGCTGTGGTAAGGAGCATGTTCTGTTACTCTCTCATAGTGGTGAGGTTTTCAGCTACGGCCTTGGCAGGTGAGTACGCTGTAAACTTTTATTTCATTAAAGACAAATTTTCACGACTTTCATGAGTCAGTGGAAATTGTAAAGATTTGTAGCAGTAAAATTATGCTTTCATGAATGCCATACAATCTTGAAATCATGTAATGTAGCAATGAATCAAATAATATTCTGGATTTTTGTTTTGGGTCTATGATAGTCATACAGAATACAATAGAATTCTTTATTAGTTAACAAGTTATTAATAAAGTTTTTACATAATTGAGCAATCATAAAACTATTCATGAATATTGAAGATGAGACAATTTACAATACTAACCCCCCCCCCCCCCCTACTGTATATAAGAATATGGCATATTGGGGACTATCTATATGTAATTTATAATACATTCCTTATGTAATAACACTTTTCAATGAATGATTAGTCCCCCCGTTCAGGTTATATCAAATGTCCATTTCTCCGTCTCAAACATTTTCTCAAAAATTCTACAGCAGATATCAGTGAAACTTGGCAGGTTGATGAACAAGTCTCTGCTGAGTATGCACGTAATTTTTTTTCCAGATCTGAAAATCCCAAGTGGGTCTTTTTCATGATTTTCATCAAAAATTACCTCTCCCGGCAACATTGACAGAATGTCTGCGCATGCTCAGAATAAATTAATTACTGTAAAATACTTTATTTTTGCTTGCAACATTTTTTTGCTATTTTCGCTGAAAGAATGTTTCAGTTAAAATAAAATCCAGCGAATATATACCCTTTTCTTATATTTTATAGTCAACTTGTCAGAAATCAATGAAAATAAATTCAATACAAAACACCCAGAAAAAGTCTTTTCAGCGAATGATAATTCCAGCTGAAATAAAACATTTTACAGTAGATTAGATCTGTGAGTAACGCTGCTGTTTTACAGCACATGATTTCTCCATTGCGTGCAATTTATTATAGTACTGTTTATACATGTATTCTGTTTGGCTCAGTGGTCTCATTCACTAGTTACTAGAAGAACTAGTAACTTTATCTGATTTCAAGAACTTCAAGAAGGCGGCATAAGAGACGTGTTTGCAAAGGTAAGTTCTCCAGTTTCAGCAAAATTGAATGTATATTGGGGTAAGATTTGTGTACATTCCGTGACGTACGGACGTGAATATTATGATGATTGGCAGCCTTATATTCTTGTGAAAAGCTAAAAAAGCAAACAATTATCTCCAATCTACGAAATTAGTTGGTAAATTGTATACCCTGTCAAATTATTGTACATGGGGACATAGTTTT
This sequence comes from Saccoglossus kowalevskii, assembly GCF_978046115.1. NCBI lineage: Eukaryota > Metazoa > Hemichordata > Enteropneusta > Harrimaniidae > Saccoglossus > Saccoglossus kowalevskii. The sequence goes on along the minus strand of NC_140650.1, from coordinate 7,094,915 downwards.
CAAGTAAATCGTTATCCGATCTTTTGCTTGTGTCGCAATTTCCGAAATATCCACAACTCGAGGGGGGGGGGTGTCCCTGTGTCGATCAATTTATTCATTATATAATAGTAGGTTGCCTATGATTATATTCGTATTTTTTATGTTGTCAGCATTAAACTGTTAATGAAGATTTTGCCGATCTCCTGCGATTCAACATAGCAGATGTACAGTGACAACACATGTATGGACGGTCGGTCATTTCTGTTAGCAGTGTTAAATTATTCTTTGAATGCTCAGTTTATTTTTTGAAAACAACTAATTTTTGGATTTAAAAAAAAAAATCATGCCGTTTTCCCAGTCAAAATCAAAGCATAAAGATTTTGCTACAGCATCGGTGAATCTCTACAGTACCGCGTTGCGTTCACCACGAGGTCACTGAACCGTCATTAACATATTTAGATGAGCCACGTGTATTGAAAACATGGCGAATATCGTATTGCATTGACCGAAATCATTCGTTTACGATGAAACTAAGTTGAATATTACTTCCAATTCATAAAAATTCAACGAATTAATTTTTTGTGCGTTATTATAATCATTACTGATTAATAATCAACAATTGCAATACTTCGAAAATAAGTAAGTTATTCACTTGCGAAACACAGTTGGACCAGATTGTGCTACCGTGATCATTTGCTACTGGTACTAACCACTAAGCAATGTATTCGTGTTTGTATTTATTCGAAACTTCTTTTAGAACAAACTTTACTTTTCGTTATCAACGAAATTATAAAAAAATAATGCATAGTACATTATGTGAATTTTTTGGGGGGATTCAATTTCAACATTTCGCGGTGCCTATGAACCAAAGGCCTTTCATTCTTCTCTGAGTGTGACACCTAAACCAGAGGTTTTATGGTGTATATACTGGCACTAAATGAAAAGGCCGTTGAACCTTATTCAAATTTATAAGTACATGTTATTATGTATTTCATTATGAAAACTGACTAAATTAAATGTGATCTTATTTTTAATTGTTTGAACAGAATGATTTATATCGGTAATGACGTTTTCATCCAGTATTGTGCAATTGTTAAAATGCCTCCCTACACATTTATTGTTTTTGTTTCTGAAATAGACATTTGTAAAAAAAAAAAATTAAAAAATCATGCTTGATTAAAATTAAAAAAAATAAAGATGTAGCCATATAGCCCCATTCTGTTATCTATTTCCAACTTCTTCCAAAGTAAAACCGGCGAAGGCATGTAGTTGCCATACAATCATCAATTGTTGGAAAACTTATATGTTATTGAAAATCTTTATTTTGTTGTCTGTGAATTAATATAATATTTGAAATGACGTAATTGTGCAAAATATTCTCAAACAATCGGTCTTCTGGTGGCACTACAATGAACATTTATGCACAGTCAGTATCCCAATGCACGATCTCAGCTTACTAAGTGATGATGGTGGTTGAAATGGAAAACTGAATACAAAAATCAGTAACATCTCATACGAATTTCCGTCTGCTGTGAATGCATGTTTTGTTGCATCAAATAAATAACCCAATTTCATGATAGAAGCTTGCGATCTTGTGCCATAAAGGGTCAAGGGATTGAGCAATAAAAAATGTGGTATCAGGTCATTGAATGTATCCAAAAACATGGTACCAATGATCTGAAATATCTAGAGTGCTCGCTGAAGGTTTATCAATCCTCGGCCACTCTCAAAAACAAATATTTTTCCATGGTCGAAATGCAAGAAGACTACAAAACTACTGTGATTGCATAGCAATACCTGTCAATTAGTTCGCCTGATCAACACAGTGTTATACATAGGGCTGATATTGAATCACGGAGAGTCAAATCTTGTGATACTAATTTCTAGAACCACTCAGATTGATACATATGTCTTATGAATCCACATGTGTATATCTTTGACAATACTCATTTTAAACTTTTTTTTTTTTTTTACAGTGGTGCTGTGAACTGCTTCAATTTCGCAAGGCAATTTTTTCTGGGTTCCTACAACATGGAGTGTCAGGAACTTTATTGAAATGTTGTACACAAATTTCATAAAATCCTGAATATATCTAGAAGTGAAAATTAAATGGTTTGCAGTATTTTATACCCATTAATAATTATTGAAATGCAATAATATCACTGCACTAAAAAAGACTTCGAACAATTATTGTTACTTCTCCATTGAAGGTTATGAGCAGACCAACCTTTATCACTACTGGCTTTCTTAATTATTACATGTACTTGCTCTGAAAACATAGCTTTTACAATTGTTTAAATTAACAGATGTATGTACAATGAATACATTTTAAATACTAAACCTTACTGTGTTAATAACAAATTGTATTTGACAACATGAGAATGATTCTGATGCCCAGTGGTGATGTTGAAACAAACCCAGGTCCTGGTAATATACTAAGACCTGATTAACAAAGAAGTCATGTACATCAAGGTTCACTCAGATTTATGAATGCAGTTTCTTGAGCAAGTATACATGTATGACAAATAGTTTTGTTGCACTTGTGTACTCTGAGATTCTGAACATGTGTCTGTGGAAGTTTTTAGTTTTCAGTACAAAACTAGATTATGGGAAATCACTTTATGATGAGTTGTACCCACAAAGAGTACATATTTATTCACCTGTTTGCAGCTGTTCCTTGTACTACCTGTACTTTATAATCAAATAACGGGGACTGTGACATTTCATGTCTTGTTAATTAAGTGTTTTTATTACTCATTATTTATATGAATTTTAATAGTTTGTCATATCTTAGAATCCATCTGTTGCATATAGAATGTCTCTGTTGTTTGCATATAAGGTTCATTCTGTTGTGAAATGTTCTTCATCTTAAATTTTGGCACAGTTCTGCTTTGTAGTGGTATTTTAGGTTTTTGATGACGACCAGTTTCAATATTCAGTTTGTGGCAACTAATTCTAAATAGCAAATGTACCTATTGCTTAACTATCATACATAGTACCACCTCGATCTTCGTATATAAGGACATTCAAACATTGGAACTACCGTTAGTGCGAATACATTTTGAAACGAATGTTGATACGTCTTTATACAGACCAATCAATTCTATTGTTTTCAATGGTAAAGCACTACACATATCAACATTAAACAGTTGGATATTTATGATCAACTCAGTGAGTCTCAACATAGAATGAGTGTGTATGTTCCAGGGCAACAGCCTTCCACACCATGCATGCACATTTAGGTTTTATACATTAAACAAGCTATAATAAGTAGTATCACATATTGGTGGTATACTGCATGTTATTTTGATGCCTTTCTGAAAATATAATCAGTATTTCCACTATCCATATGCAACATAATACCATCTATTTATTTGAGTTACAACCATTTAAAATACTGTAAAAGCATTTATTTTTGCTGGTATTTAATTTGAGCATATTCACCGGGTTTTAAATTAACAATATATTTGTCAGGGAAATAATGAATTCTATTGAAATTTTACATACCGGTAGATTTAATTTAGTGGAATTTTCTTATCATAAAAAAAAAAAATTAAAACCCAGTGAATAATTAATGTATTTACAGTACTGAATAATTTCCATATCCCAGAAATGTCAGGTCAAGGTCATGGAGTACTGTCAATGCTCACATGATGGATTCAATTTACCCCGGTAGTATGTGATCTACACATAAAATTGAATCTCATCCAATATTGCACTATAGGTCATTATTGTAATACTATTTGTAAACTAAATCACTGATCTATACATTACAGTAATCTGTCTGCAGTATGGATTACATGTAGCTGGCAAAATAGGAACCTGGTAAAACCCTTAATGGGTCATATTACACTTTTTGCTACTTTGCCCTAAATATCATTCAGGCTGACAAACAATTCTGACAGATATTGAATTCCAAGATAAAATCACCAATTTATTCCAGAAACTTATACCGGTATATCTACTTAAAAATAGAGATGAGGAAATGATCGAACCCATTGGAAGTTTTGTAAACTGATGCATCACAACACAAAATGAAATTGTATAATTTTTCTTTTGATGTTACTTGTACATCTACTACTTTTTAATTGTTGTTACCTGTATATTAATTGCTAATAACTGGTAGAAATATTCCTTTACTAAAGATGCAATAAAATATTACTGTAGTAATAGTACAATGTGCTTTCATTTGATTATTTTTCCCTACCCCAGACCATTCGTCCCGGTGTTATCGCTATCGCCACACGAGACTCCAGCTTGTCTCCTATACAATTTTCCTTCCGCCCACTTAATTTTAATATTCATATGACCTTTGCACTGACATCGATAGCCAATCGCATTCGACCGCGGACGTCACTCTAATTTTTCCCCATATTTTTATGAAACCAGGCAGAGCTGTTAACAACCTTGTAGAGGACTATATACTGATAGCAACCTTATTACAGGACGTTATACCAATAACAACCTTATGCATGACATTATATCAATAACAACAACAAACAAACTTGCATGAAAATTTAAAAAAATATTATAAAATGTGTTCATATTGAAGTAGACCATTCTGATCCATTAGTTTTATATACCAACATAGAAGAAAACAAGATAAACAGATGTAAACATGCCAATTTTCTGTGGCTGCCAGTAAACAGCGGAACATACTTTTACAATTTAGTCAGCCATTATGCCTGGTTCTTCTGGGAAGTAAACCTTATAAAGTTCATCAAATGAGAAGTAAATAAAGTCCCTGTACAAGTAAAAGACAATTATAAGTAAACACAACCAATAACAATTTACAGAATAATGTTCAACTTTTACATAAAGTTACCATGAGAGGGAGCTATTCAAGACTTCTTAAACATGATGTTTCTCTGCAGTTTTATTTAAATGTAATTCATTGCTTTGCACAATAACATTGATTTAAACTGTAGTTGTTCTGTAATCTTTTTTAAATATGTACAAGTTCCTCTGAAAGTTGTGATGATTGTTGTTACATTTTTACACCCTATATACTAGGCACAAATTTATTCATGAGCAAACAGGGATCAATGTTATCATTCAAAGAGTTGTGAATTACTTGTTTTGAATTAGTTGTTTTGAATTATATGTTTTTACTTATTTGTGTTGAATTACTTGTTTTGAATAGTTGTTTTGAACTATATGTTTTGAATTATTTGTTTTGAATTACTTGTTTTGAACTACCGGTACTAGTTTTGAATTACTTGTTTTGAATAGTGGTTTTGAATAGTTGTTTTGAATTACTTGTTTTGAATTACATGTACTTGTTTTGAATTATTTGTTTTGAATTACTTGTTTTGAATTACTTGTTTTGAACTACTTGTTTTGAATTACTTGTTTTGAATTACTTGTTTTGAACTACTTGTTTTGAACTACTTGTTTTGAATTACTTGTTCTCTCAATTTAGATTAGGTACCTTTGGTTGTGATTTATGGTTAATTTATGAATTTTTAAATAACATTTAAAAAAATTACAGTAAAAAACAGTTCAACCAAACCATTGATATTGACATCACTGGTGCTTATTAATATAATATTCAAATGACTTTAGCAATGTCCAATGAGCAATCACACATAGTGTGCAGTACAAATAGGCATTCCAATATTATATCTCAACCTATTATTCTAATTTGAATCTATATTTATAAACATCTACAAGGATAGGATATTTTATTTGTAACATACACAAAAACAATGTCTCAGTAAAGTTCAATATAAGAAACATAAAGTAACACAACTAAAATAATTTTAAAATCTGAAATACAAAATCAGCTAAATGCTAATCAGGTGAATATATAAATAGTGCATAGAGGAATTTTTCCCTGTGTTCTGAAAACTGTTAGGTTTACAGTGAAAAATGTAATGTGTTTCATCACCTATGTCCTTAGAGTCACACTTGTTATTACCCTGTCAATTATATTAGTCCCCGTTCGGACGAAGTCCGAAAACGGGGACTTATAATTCGGTCTTTGTCCGTCCGTGCGTCTGTGCGTCTGTGCGTCCGTGCATCTGTGCGTCTATGCGTCCGTCCGGAGTCATATCTCAGAATCCCTTGGACCGATTCCGTTCATTCTTTGCATGTGCCTAGTACTTTATGTGCACATATGCACATGCACATGCAGTGGTTTATATGCACATGCAGTGGTTTAGCGATTCGATTCGATTCGATTCTGCCGACTGGCAGCCATCTTGTTTTTTGAAAATGTTGTATTTTGGACATGCTTTGTCAGTTTTCATTCAAACTTGGTACATAGATTATACATGTTAGGATACATGTCCATGATGATTTATTTCACAATTGGATCAAAGATGGCTGACTGGCAGCCATCTTGTTTTTTGAAAATGTAGTATTTTGGACATGCTTTGTCAGTTTTCATTCAAATTTAGTACATAGATCATACATGTTAGGATACATGTCCCCGACCGTCCATGAGTTCCTGTGTCTGTCTGTCTGTGCGTCAGTCTGTCCAGCGTCATATTTCAGAATCCTGTGGACCGATTCCGTTCATTCTTTGCATGTGCCTAGTACCTTATGTGGGACATATGCACATGCAGTGGTTTTAAATAGCGATTCGATTCAAAATGGCTGACTGGCAGCCATCTTGTTTTTTGAAATGCTTTGGACATGCTTTGTCAGTTGTCATTCAAACTTGGTACATGGATTATACATGTTAGGATACATGTCCATGACGATTTATTTCGCAATTGGATCAAAGATGGTCGACTGGCAGGCATCTTGTTTTTGTTTTTTTATGTGGTATCTTGGACGTGCTCTGTCAGTTTTCATTCAAATTTGGCACATACATGTACTTTATACATGTTAGGATGCATGTCCATGACAATTTGTTTCAAAATCTGGTCAAGGATGGCCGATTGACAGCCATCTGACTTTTTGGCCTTACTACTATATTTCCACATTTTCAATCGTATTTGGCACATACATCATACATATCAGTGTGTTTCATAATCAGATCAAAGATGGCAGAATAACGGCTTTTTTTATTTTGGCCATATTACTACGACACGAAACATGTGTTTTGATGTAAATAAACAATCTGTTGTATACGCCACTTGGAACTCAAGTTTAAAGGACACGCTCGCGATAACCCCTCCGCTTTAATATGACGAGCACAAAGAGAACTTAACGGGGACTGTGTCATTTTCAATGACTTGTTTATTCCTATGTAACGGCCTGCTTCAATTGGCGAGAAGTCTGCTGAGATACGGAATTTGGTTAATTGCTACTATTGGATATTATTGGAGTGTTACTGAGAATACTCTCAATACATTTATTTTATTATTTCTCAGCCGTGGTCAGCTGGGGCATGGAACAGCAGAACCTGAATTAACTCCTAGAGTTATTGAAGCACTTCAGGGGGTTGCCATGGCAACAGTTGCAGCAGGTGGATGGCACTCTGCTGCAGTGAGCTGTAAGTATAAAATGGGCTGTTTGTCTGTCTGTGTGTGTGTGACAGTTGATGTAATTTTTGCATAGCAAACAATATTTTCTCTTTTAGAAATATATATGTGGTGATTTAAGATCTAGTAGGGGGTGGGGCAAGGAGTGCAAATGAAATAAAATATGATTACTGTAAAACTTTCATTGTAAAATCCAAAATAAAGATGAAAGACATGTACTGGATTTATTGTAAAGTATCTAATTCTTATGGAATATACATATACTGTAAATGCATTAATTATTCACTGGGTTTTTAATTTTGCTATTTTCGCTGATAAGTAAAATCCACCATTAAAATTAAATCTATGTGAACATTTAAAATAACAATAAAACTCATTGTTTCCTTGTCAAATTCATGAAATTAAATATCACTGAAAAAAAATGATTTTAAAGTATACATTTCTTTGATTGGGGGGAGGCTTGAAAGAAAAAAAAATGTAATTAGGGGTAAATATTTGGCTTTACTAAACATTTAGGGTATAACTTTCAGTGTTTAAATATCTAAAAATCTTTTATTTGAGACTTCTCAATAGCAGAAATGAAACAACTGTGAGGTCAGGGTTTTTGACAGTTAGGTCATTTATAATGCTGCATGCTTGGTTCTTTTATCTCTTCTAATAAATCATATGTGTTTACATGGAAAGAGTACCAGTAGTTATTTTACATTTAACAAAACATATTTAGGGCCCTGGCTCTTTAATATGGAATTGGTAAATGTAATCATAATTAATTGGTAAATGTAATCATAATTAATTGGTAAATGTAATCATAATTAATTGGTAAATGTAATCATAATTAATTGGTAAATGTAATCATAATTAATTGGTAAATGTAATCATAATTAATTGGTAAATGTAATCATAATTAATTGGTAAATGTAATCATAATTAATTGGTAAATGTAATCATAATTAATTGGTGTTTAGGTAAAAAAAGAAAGATTTAAAAAAATGGTGTGATAGCGACCATTTGAACTGATGTGTGCACTGACAAGAACAAAACTTTTTTTCTTGAGACATCAACAGTTTGAGTATATGACATGGTACATGTAGTGTGGTCTTTTTAATGTGATTCCTTTTCTAGGTATCGGAGATTTATATATGTGGGGATGGAACGAATCAGGACAACTTGGTCTACCCATGAAAGACCCACCAGGAAATGATACAGAACGTAAATTTGGTATGCTAGGGCTGCCCAATAAAGACCCCCCTAATAAAGAAAAAGAAACATGCCCTGATTCAGATACCAAGAAGCATTCTACAGACAATGAAATAAAAAAAGATGAATATGAAAAGACACAGTGTTCAGAAAATGCTCCCAATGTGAAAGAGGAAGAAATGACAGTAACCGTAGAAACTGCTGGTAAGAAAAGAAAAGAACATAGTATTTTCTGCAAAGATGAATACAATCAAGAAAAAGATCTTAAAAAAGAAAAGTGTACATCAAAGAAAGAGGACTTTACAGACACTATGGCAGACCTGGACACTGTAATTCTCTGCCAAACACTGCCATGTTTGATGGAATTTCCAATTGAGGTCAATGTGTCAAAGGTCAGCTGTGGGTCACGACACACTGCTGCTCTTACAGGTATGCCTGCTGTATATTTTATATTCCCTTTCTAAAGCTTTATTTGGGCTTTGTATAGTCACAACAATTTTGCAATATGAAATAAGACAACAACTAATAGCCAAAGTACGTAGACAAAAATTAATCCAATTAATTAGTCCAAATTCAAGTGGGCCAAGGAAAGTGAGATTGTCACAAAATGTAGATAACCTTTTTACAACATTAGATCATTTAATAGTGCCAATAAGAAAGTCACTCACTGTATTGCAATGTTCATACTGTATTACTAACTCCCTGTGCACATCAACCTAAAATGTTCACTATTTCATGATTTTCAGAGAATCTCATAAAAATCAGATAAAACTAATAGAAGTTCCATTCCTATGGATTATTGTGCTCACCATGGGAAATATTGGGTTTAGCTGCAAATCCTGAAATATTATATCACAAATATTGATAGAAATAAGGTTGTGATGTCTAAGTCATCAAATTAAACATGATTTTGATTGTTGTAATCATGCAAGGCCACTTTTTAGGGGATTTTCTAAATTTAAATTGCAGAATTCTGATGATTCACGCTTGATGCTTACAGGGGTTGGTGAGAGATTTTCTACAGATCATACAAATATGGAATGCAACACCGCATTGTGTTTTCTGTACATATTGTGACTGATATAATTGGAATTTTTTTTTTGATATTTAAGTTAATTTTATTTCTTTTCAAAATAACAAATACACAGACAAGAAAAGAAAAAGGCTGTACACACTAACTGGTTCACCAACAAAACATAAAGTGACGTTGTCTTACGGTGCAAAATTGGCCCTTTTTTCTAGAAACAGAAACGTGGTGTTTCTTCTTCTGGAAATCATATTTTCTATCTTTCTTATATAACTAATTTCAGCTTTAATGACAACAAAGGATGGTAATTCTTTCTTCATTTTGATTGTATAGATGCATTTTTTAAAGATAATAATTAAATGGTTCAAAAGGTGCAAAAAACTTTCATCACCATGGAGAATCTGTTTTGCTGAAAGTGGCTGGGGGCACTGCAAAAGTTGACCCCAGTGATCATAAAACCTTATCTTGCACCACATGACAGTCACAAAAGAGTTTCACTAAAGTTATGGCAAAATGTACACATGTCAGAAATAACTAAAGGTGATTGAAAGTGATATAGCATAGCATTTGTGTACAGGATGTTATGGTTTAATTTCCATTGGAATTCACAAAGAGTACTGCAAATTGTAACAAGAAATGGCATTGAATAGAAAAAATCCCATCCAGTTTCTACCCCCAACAAGTCTCGAAAGAAGGACTGACTAGATGGAATAATTAAAAAATCAGAAGAGATGAGTTTACGGCTGAATTTTGGGGTACAGTTAGAGAGATCAATCATTTGCTTTCGACCATATACACAGATTGGAGGATCTGGCCGCACAGCAACTGGTCTACTTATTTTCCAGTCTTTAGGGATAGCCGCAATGAGACCCTGCCATCGTAGAAACTGAATGCGGTTTAAACCCAATGAATTTAAGTCATTACAATTTTTAACCGTACCCTTCTCATTAAAGATGTCAGCTATATAAACAATTCCTAGATCCTTTAAATCTGAATAAAATATACTTTTAGTTTGAATAAGAATGTTTTTATTATTCCATATAATCTCATACGCAAGGGAAATAAACTCATACTGTATAACATTACTCCATACATTTAGCATTTCCCAATAAAACGGTGGTAATTTAATATGTAGTGCGTTTATTGAGAGGTTGCATCTAAAAATTAATTTTCCCCCAAGTGGTTTTAAATAAACATCTAGGAATCGTTTCAATGGATGACAATATGATGACAAATACCTTTTAACTCAGTTAATTTTAAAAGCCTCTGCATAGCACAAATATCCAACATCCCTAACCCACCATGGCCTATGTCACCTATCATAGTATTACGCGCTACTCTATCTCGACCCCCGCAAATAAAGGAGAATATTTTTGAGTTAATCTTTTTGACATCAGATTGATTAATATTAATCAGATTTAACATATAGAGAAATTTGGGTATAACAACAGATTTAATAATTTGTATTTTACCAATTAGTGTGAGGTTTCGCATATTCCAGAAGTTTAAAACTTTTTCAAGACTTTTAGTAGGAGCAATTAAGTTTTTCTGATATGCAGCTATAGAGTTGTAAGAAAAGTATACACCCACAATCTTGATAGGTGACATAGGCCATTTTACCCCAAGCGGGGTATCTTTCCGTTGCCTCCAATTTCCTAGCCACATTGCTTCAGTCTTATTAAAATTAATTTTTAAACCTGACAAAAGTGAGAATTGTTGAAGAAGAGTTAAGAGGTTCTCAGCAGCACGAAGGTCTGACATAAAACAGGTGAGGTCATCAGCATACGCAGAATGTTTTATTTCAAAACCACCAATATTAATCCCCCTGATTCCATTGTCATATTACAGCTTTATCAAAAGTATTTCTAAAGATAGAATGAACAAAATTGGTGATAGGGGATCCCCCTGTCTGACTCCCCTAGAGAGGGAAAAATACCCTGTTGACTGCCCTCTATTCATAACACAACTAGACGGATTTGAATAAAAGGCCTGTATCCAACCTAACAAAGAAGTGCCAAAGTTGAATTTACGTAGACAACTGAACATGAAATCCCATTCAAGACTATCAAAGGCTTTTTGGAAATCAATAGCTAAGAGCACCCCATTTTTTCCATAATCTTTTGTGTATTCCATAATTCCCTCAATGAAACGAACACAGTCACCAATTGATCTATTCTTAATAAATGCTGTTTGACCTTCATTGATTAAATTATGTAATAATAATAATCATCTTTATTGTTATCGTATCCTCTATGGGACTTTGATTGAAGAATACAATAAAGGTATAGCAATGAAAAAAAAATTAAATAAGATTAAAAGAGTATAAAACAAAGGTATTAATAAAATATAATAAATGAAAGTAAATGTTTTTTATTCATTTTGAGGCAGCTGGTAGTACTTTTTTCAGGTTGTTCTCCCTGATTTTAAAACAATCATCTATGTACTTAGCAATTTAAGGAGCTAATTTTTTACTACCATTGTTTAGTATTGCAACTATTTTTTCTTTGTCAGGAAGTTTTGGAGGTAGCATCAAATTTTTGAGAAGCTCATTTCTTTCTTTTTTATAGAGACCGCAAGTGCTCTTCATTTTCTATTTCGTTTAATTGACAAAACTGACATTTTCTTTTTGAAATGTCAATGTTTTTATGTCTTCCAGTTTCTAATCCTAAAACATGAGCACTAATTCTTAGTTTGGACATGGATGACCTGTGAAAGGGATTTTGCACAGTTTCTAAATATTTTTCAAAAGTGAATTTTGTTTTTAGATGTCTGTATGTGCGGAGTTTATTCTGATGTTTTGTTCCTTTATTATCATCATACATTGAATCTAAACAGTATGTTTGAAAGATTGCTGCAAGCTTTTCAGAGACTGATTTAGGCAGCTTTGTATGTATGTTCTAGGCGTTTAGCATTGCATCTAGCAGCAATCTTATAATCAACATTAAGTAATGTTATTGGCCTCCAATTACCTATATACCGTTTATCTTTGCCTGACTTTTCTATAAGTGTAATTACCCCCTGTGGGCAGATCTTCACAGATTATGACACCATTAAAATTATTTTGCATTCAAGTAAAATAAAAAGTTAACAGACTTGCCTTGAGCCATACTTGTAGAATTAACTGTTCTTGCATCCATCTCATCTATTTTCACCACCAAGGGTGTTATTTCAGCATTGCTGATCATTCACACACACCAATCATGTACCACAGGGAGCCCAGCAACTGTAATCAACTGTATGTAGTCCCTATGAGGGTGGGAGGGGGTATCTTGTGTAAGAAATAGACAAGGGATGAAGGCTCCAGCAAGCCCATATTTTTAAAACTGGTAAAAAAAATGGAAAATAAAATCTATAAAAAATACCAGGTTGAAGCATATTGCTTGCTCATTCAAATTTTGCCAAAGTTATACCTATATTTTACCGATATCTGCAAAATAAATCAAGAAAACTACACAAATTGACTCCACCAAGGGTGTTATTTCAGCATTGCTGATCATTCACACACACCAATCATGTACCACAGGGAGCCCAGCAACTGTAATCAACTGTATGTAGTCCTTATGAGGGTGGGAGGGGGTATCTTGTGTAAGAAATAGACAAGGGATGAAGGCTCTAGCAAGCCCATATTTTTAAAACTGGTAAAAAAAATGGAAAATAAAATCTATAAAAAATACCAGGTTGAAGCATATTGCTTGCTCATTCAAATTTTGCCAAAGTTATACCTATATTTTACCGATATCTGCAAAATAAATCAAGAAAACTACACAAATTGACTCCATTTATGAATAATTAACGATTGCCCGAAAGCAAAAGTTGCCCCCCCCCACACACACACACACACCATAAGGACTCTGTACAGTTGATTCTAGTTCCTGGGCTCCCTTGTGCTTGTACATGCAGAGTTGGATCCCGACTATTCACACACACACATTTCAGCCTGTGCCAAGTCAATCTCAACACTTGACTCAAACCGAGATCACTAAAGTGAGAATAAATATAGCCTCTTGATGGCAACTTTTTGCATACAAATCCACAGCCAAGGTTAGTTTATTCAGTTGTTGGAAGGCAGTAACTCTGTTATAACGAAACTGTGATTTGGAAGATGACTTGCCAACGTAAATCACATGCCAGAAATACAATATTACAGTATTCTTATTTTTATTTATTAGATACTGGTGAACTTTACACATGGGGATGGAATCAGTATGGTCAGCTTGGACAGAACAACAACAGAACTACAGATGTTATTACATTGGTTCCTTACTTCAAACAACATGTACTGAATATAAAGGACATCTACTGTGGACCTTGGAACACAATTGTCACTGTTAAAACTAACTAGATTTGACTTCTTTATACATTTACCATATACCTTTGATAACTATATACACTGTAACCTCAATATAATGTACACCGTTATAATGAATTTCCTGATAAAAAGAACACATAGCGTGTCTCCCGCTCACAACAAACCCAATGTATTATGTGCTTCATTATAATTAGACTGGCGCAGTCGAAGCGATTAATTTGTTTTTGTAGTTTTTTAGTTTAAATAAAATAAAATAAAATCGCGAAATCACCCCGACTGGTTTATTCTGCAGGAAATTCATTGCTATTAAATATTCATGAGCACATATTATAATGAGGTGAGCGCAGAAATACGTGCATAATGAGGTCAACCTGGTAAAGGTCACACTGCAGACCCAACATGGCGGCACGTTGAAATTCGAGTTTGTTGTAGTCGTCGTTTCTAATTCATCACAATGTGTAAAAAAGTAACTCGTACTGTCGTAGAATTAAAAAAAAAACGACTGCTACAATCAGCCGACGCCTTCTCGGTCAGAGGTCAGTTGAAGAGACGTTGTGATTGGCTTAGATGATTGTCAATTAGAACACTCATTAACATAATTACCCGTTGAAAAATCGACGGGTTCCTGTAGTGTCGATAGAGGGCCATGCAGAATAAACCAGTCGGGGTGATTTCGCAGTTACAGGGGATTTTGCGCTAACACCTCCATTTTGCAAAATTTTTTATTTTATTTAAACTACAAAAACAAATTAATCGCCCTGACTGCGCCAGTCTACATTATAGTGAACATTTCACTATAACGAAATAATTGTATGTCCCCCAAAGAGTTCGTTATAACGAGGCTAAAGGGTATTTTTATATCAACTATTATAAATTTTTATATTTTTAAATGAGCTACCCCAACTTTGAGTACAAATTTCTTGGCAATGAAAAAAGATATCAAAAAAACAAACACTCAAGCTGAGTAGAATGTCCAGAGTTGTTGCCACCTTACTAGAATAGAGGTGTGACCTGCCTGCTAAGTTGGAACCAACTCTGCCCAGCCAAAAAAATCATGCAAGAGTTAATATGTGAAGAGTACAAATAGACACACACATAAAAGCGATTATAAAGACATTCCTAGTAGAGTGGATCTCTAGTAAAGTATCTCCTTGTATATATTTTTTGTCAGGTGACTTCCAGACAATTGTAACCCGCTCCATTACTTTTCATCTTTGTCTGTGCTAACCAAACTGTCTGTATATTTTGTCCAGACTACAATACTTTCTAATAATTTATTGTTTATGTTTCAAAGAATTCAGAAACAGCATAATGTGATTTTTTAAGATAAAAAAAAATATATATATTCACAAATTTATATAAGTTTTTAATAACTCTAATATAACTTTTCACATAATAGTTTTACGTATATGTGCAGTAGTGATAGTATGTATCAAGTTACTATGACAACCATGACGCCTTCATCCTTTCATAATATGAATTGTACAGATAGATTGGAATGACAACGAAATAACAGTGAATAAAATATTGAAAAACTATAAAGGAAATATAGCAAAAATAAATGAAAAGTTGAAAGTATTGTGTGCATACTCTTTTAAAAACGGCTTGTATCACATGACCAAAACACTAAAATCTATACATATAATACACTATCAGGAAAAAGGAATAAAATGAAATTCCAATGAACAAGTAAACAAGCAGCCTATCGGCTGAGATAGCTCCGCTGTTAGCAATGCACATTTCATCATCATTAGAAAATGAACAATATGAATAGTATCAAAGCAATCGGACTTACAGTTTTTAACAAGAAGTCGAAAATATCACTTTTTACCAAAAATTACAAAAATATTCACCAAAATAAATTAATTAGAGAATTGAAGATATCATCACAAAATGAACAAATCTGAGAGAGGTCCACATGTAGTACCTATATATGTAATATCAAAGCAATCGGACTTGCGGTTTTTAACAAGAAGTCAAAAATATCACTTTTTACCAAAAATGACAAAAATATTCACCAAAATTAGAGAATTGAAGATATCATCACAAAATAAACAAATCTGAGAGAGGTCCACATGTAGTACCTATATATGTAGTATCAAAGCAATTGGACTTGCGGTTTTTAACAAGAAGTCGAAAATATCACTTTTCACCAAAAAATGACAAAAATATTCACCAAAATTAGAGAATTAAAGATATCATTACAAAATGAACAAATCTGAGAGAGGTCCACATGTAGTACCTATATATGTAATATCAAAGCATTTGCACTTGCGGTTTTTAACAAGAAGTCGAAAATATCAGTTTTTACCAAAAATGACAAAAATATTCACCAAAATTAGAGAATTAAAGATATCATTACAAAATGAACAAATCTGAGAGAGGTTCACATGTAGTACTTATATATGTAATATCAAAGCAATTGCACTTGCGGTTTTTAACAAGAAGTCGAAAATATAAGTTTTTACCAAAAATGACAAAAATATTCACCAAAATTAGAGAATTAAAGATATCATTACAAAATGAACAAATCTGAGAGAGGTACACATGTAGTACCTATATATGTAATATCAAAGCAATTGCACTTGCGGTTTTTAACAAGAAGTCGAAAATATAAGTTTTTACCAAAAATGACAAAAATATTCACCAAAATTAGAGAATTGAAGATATCATCACAAAATGAACAAATCTGAGAGAGGTCCACATGTAGTACCTATATATGTAGTATCAAAGCAATTGGACTTGCGGTTTTTATCAAGAAGTCGAAAATATCAGTTTTTACCAAAAATGACAAAAATATTCACCAAAATTAAAGAATTAAAGATATCATTACAAAATTAACAAATCTGAGAGAGGTCCACATGTAGTACCTATAGATGTAATATCAAAGCAATTGCACTTGCGGTTTTTAACAAGAAGTCGAAAATATCAGTTTTTACCAAAAATGACAAAAATATTCACCAAAATTAGAGAATTAAAGATATCAACATGAAATGAACAAACCTAAGAGAGGTCTACCCAAGGTACATATATACCAAGTATCAAAGCATTTAGGCTTGTAGTTTTCAAGAAGAAGTCGAAAAAGTAAAACATTGACACGGACGACGACGACGACGGACAATCACTCATATGATAAGCTCCGCTCGACAAAGTCGACAGCGGAGCTAAAAATACACATTCGATTTGTTTGCCTAACAGACTTTCATTACACAATGAAATTTGAACAGCGCCCTCTTTGGCAATGGGTTATTACATTGGTGAAGCAAAACAAGTAGGTACATGTATTAAAAATAAGACACCCAATATATTTCTTATATATGTTGTACAAGATAATATAATCTAATATAATATGGCTAAACTAAAATTATTATGTCTATACAAGTTATGCTCAACTACTATTAAGAAAGCTCTGAATGATTGTTTTTTTTTTAAATATAAAATACCGGGGTAATACAGTATAAACATTAAACCACACTAGCAATCACTATTTCTTAGGGAATACGTACCACTGGTAGAGAATTGCACACAAAAAATGTATTGATACTATTTGAAATAAATATCTACCTACCGGGTACAACTGATTAAGAGAAAATGTTGAAAGATTGATGTCTGATAACAAACTTGGTTCCTTAGGATGGGGGTGGTTGGCTCTAAATAGTTTCTATCGACAAAATTAATTTGATTTTTAAGTGATTCCTTGTTAATAATAAAATCTTTTTTTGAAAAATCACTTTGTAAAACTAAGCTTCAAAGTTTAATAAAGTTGTTTATATTCTAAAATATTGTTTGTTTTAATATGTGACATGCACACATTGATTAGATAATAAACCAATTATGAAATCTGTTTATGATAAAAAAACATGTGTTGGACAATTCCAGAAAATGAGGAAAAATTACACCAATGATTCTTCTACATTTAGAGAATAAGGTTTTTTTTTTTTTTTATCTTGGATGGTGTTCCTAATTAAAAGCATTTTGAAAAAATGATATGAGATCTATGTTCCATGTAAATTAGCTGTAACTGAGACAGAGAATTATGGGTAATAGTCATTACCAAACCACTCATTTAGCCAATGAAAACTTCTTCTGATTTAAATGTAGCATATGGGTTTTTGCTGATAACGTGTAGAATAATAATGCTCTAACAACAGTACAAAGATAAATTTGAACTTTTGAAAATAATGTTAAAAATGTCAGGATATTGTAATCTTTAAAGTCTAGAATTCATACCATAGACGGGCATCCATAGCAAAAAAATAATTGTGATGATATATCCGACTGATTGTGATTATCTCAGTCAGTATTGATTCACCGAGTGTATGGAGAGTCAGGTAGGGTACCATAATAGTTCAGTGGGATGTGACAAGTTTCTCCTTTGTTTAGACTACTGAGTGCTCTTCATTTCGATGTGATGACCACCTCACACACTACTTTTTACTTTTCTGCTTGTCTTCTTTCGCAGCAAGATTGGTATAATATTGGGGACCACACCCCCTTTTGATATGGTGACTCCGTACAGCAATTTATTCAGTTCTTCATCCTTTCGTACAGCTAACATGAGAAAACGAGGAATGATCCTTGCTTTCTTGTTGTCACGGGTAGCGTTACCAGCCAACTCCAGAACTTCAGCTGTCAGATACTCCAGCACTGCAGCCATGTAAATAGCTGCACCGTTACCAATATGCTTGGCATAATTTCCCTGGCGGAGGTATCTATGGAAACGACTTACCGGAAACTGCAAACCTGCGCGAGAAGATCGAGTGATACGCTTGGCTCTTTTATGAATCCCTCTTCCAGACATGTTGAGTCAAATGTGTAATTAAAGCTGCTTGACGTGTGGCTGTGGAAGATATAATACGTGCACAGTCAGTTGGCGTACAGGTGATAATCAAATAAACAGCGGTAGATTAATTGTAATCACATTTGACAGAACAAATTTTAGAATCTGCGTGTTGTATATTTTCTTTTAACACTACATATATAATTGAATTTTCTATTTCGTAAGCTGTAATAAATTGTTTTTATTTTCATAATAATTTAAATAAACAAGCCATGCATGGCACAGTCCCCGTTAGTTATCAAATTTAAGACAAAGTTTTGTTTATAGTAATATAGCTGGAATATAAACATGTCAGGAATATGATGATTGTTTAACATTTAAATGATTGACATTTGTATCTGATCGTCAAACGAGTATTGAGAGATATTGCTCTGGAACAGCATTAATTAAAACAAAATCGGCCATTATGAATATATGTATAATGAATATATGAAATTTTAACATATTCAGTCAAAGCATGTCAGAGATATGGCTCTAAAAGCCCATTCATTAAAACAAAATGGCCACGAGTCAGCCATTCAGAATACGATCTAAAAAATAAAACAAGTTTTTCAGCACAAAAATAGCCACCATTAGGCCACTTTGAAAAGGATCGTCAAACCAATATATCTGTATATCTGTGACATGATGTATAATGAATATTAAAAATTTGAACATAGTCAGTCAAAACAAGTCAGACATATGGGTCTGGAAACCCATTCATGAAAATAAAATGGCCACCGGACATCCATTTTGAGTCTGATCTGAAAAATAAAATGACGTGCATCAGGAACCCGTAATGTCTAATGTATGTACCAAGTTTGAACGAAATCCATCCATAAATGCCAGAAATGCTTGATATTTGATGATTTTTTATCACAAAAATGACAACCATTCGGCCATTTTGAATAGGATCGTCAAACCAATATATCTGTCTATGACATGATTTATAATGAATATTTAAAATTTGAACATAATCAGTCAAAACAAGTTGGAAATATGGGTCTAGAAGCCCATTCATTAAAACAAAATGGCCGCCAGTCGGCCATTTTGAATGTTATCTAAAAAACAAAATTATTTGCATCAAGGTCGCATAATGTCTAATGTATATATCAAGTTTGAACAAAATCCATCTGTAAACAGCCGAGAAATGCTTGATTTTTATGATTTTTTTAGCACAAAAATGGCCGCCATTCGGCCATCTTGAATCAGATTGTAAAACAAAATGATGTTCATGAAGGTCCTATAATGTCCAACGTGTATACAAGGTTTGAACAAAATCTATCTGTACACAGCCGGGAAATGCTTGATTTTGATGATTTTTAGTACAAAAATGGCCGCCATTCGGACATCTTGAATCAGATCGTGAAACAAATTGACGTGCATATGTATGATCATATGTATGATATCATGTATGATGTATGTGTGAAGTTTGATTGTGATTGGTCCAGGCATTTCTAAGATACAGGTCCGGATGCACGCACAGACGCACGCACGGACACACAGATGTCAAAACATAAGTCCCCGTTTTCGAACTTCGTCCGAACGGGGACTAATAAAAAACGTAAAGTTGTAGACATGGGCAAGGTGTAAAATTCAATCAGCTATTCTATTTGACTGTAATTTGTACAATAATCTTATTTTTTGTAAGCGTATAAAGTAATTACCACATTAAATGTCAGAGACGGCGACACAAAGTTTTGCATGGGGAGATTTGATTTCAAATAAAACCATGTTCTTTCACTTAAAAGAATATGAGTACTGTCTATAGAAAAAAAATAGATTTAAAGGAAAGCTGTGTCTCACTTTTTTTTTATTTTTCTGTCAATCAGTTAAGGCATTGCTGACTTATGTTAATTGGAATTCTTTTAATCAGTGGAGGTCAGAAAGGTTTAAATTAACATAATCATATTGTGTTCAAATGGCAATAAAAATAATAGAATCATTGAAAAAATTTATTTGGAAAAGTATGTGTACACTTGTTGAATGATATCATCAATTATGCAAATTAAATGCTTACAAACAAGTTTTTTTTTTATTTCTTCTTACATAAAATGTTGGTATTAAAATGGACTACATGTAAGATAACTTTTTGTTTTATGCATTAACAGAAACACTACAATAATTTCAATATTAGTTTGACTAAAACGTCCTTTCTGACTTCAACGTCATCCTTATAATTTTATTTTTGTTTCCCAAAAAATGTTTCTGTTGTATGTTTGGTCTGGTTTGGTCATATTCTATGGTTTGATGAGGTTTGAGGGCGTTGTTGATTATATGTCTGAACCAAAAAGGATATGTATATATCTATTCGTCGGAATAACGATGATGAATCTAACAATCGAAGTCAATTGCGATGATTCATTCACACCATCGTATCCTAACTGGCAAAGAAAAAAAACATGTACCTGCGAGAAAATAAATATTCGCCACACGTCGATGAAAGATGTGCGTATATTCGATCGAACAAGAGAGTAAAGTCGCAAATGAAGTGCATAAGCAATGAGTAAAGATTCGCTCACTGCGAAATATGAAAAAAAAAACATTCTTTTTTAGCTTTAGTTCTGAAGTTGACTCGCTAGACTAAGTCGAGCCTTTGATGTCAAGTGCGACAAAATTAAACACTAATCTTGGTGGAAAGCCAGGAGTAAAAACTACATGTATGGACAGTCCTTCTATACGCAGTGTCATAGAAAGCTGTATGTTTATACACAGCAATTGGGGCCTTCCAGGGTTTATTTTCCTCGTAGGCGTCTGTTTGCACCGATTTTGAAATCTATAAATTAAAACAAATGCTGTAGCAAATCTAACGATTCAATTGTTACCCACCTCCTATTTAGTGCCACTTGTTATGTTCACGTTACATATATGTCGATTTCTCTCAGTTTAAAGCAAGCTGCAGCCCTGTTATCTGGTTATATGTTATGACGATTTGTGTGCTACAAAGCGTTCTCTGTCGAGGGTCAATAAAAGGCTACTCTATTGTTGCTTGCTGCTATGCCTACGCAGTCGCAATCATGGGCATCAATATTACATCATAGTACCGTTTTTGCAAAATGTTAAACATTAAAAAAAAATCTGTTTACAAAGACAAACTATCACAGTACACAGTTAGAAAAATAGAAATCATGACTGTCACAATAGCCGCACAAATTAATCATTTTTCAGAGAAAATGCACACACAAAAAATACGTTTTGAACTGAAAAAAAAACTCCTCTTGTGATGGTCCCCCGGAGAACAAATAAATGTATTCGTGTTTGTATCAGTGTGATGATGATGTGGATGATGGTGATGTTTCAACATGCTTCTCTGTATTTATGAATAATGGGATTTGGTAAATAATGCACCAAAAGAAATCCAAAAAATCAGAAATGAAAGACTGAGGAGATTACATGTATATACACCAATGATTATAATTTTCGATATTGATGTTCTGTTTTTGTCGTTTCGAAGATTAATGCATGCTATTATATTAGATTTAAATTGGCGATGAAGAATGTTTATTTCTAGATTGTTTATTCTTGTTTCCGCACGGCCTATTTCATATCATTTTCCGAGCTTGTACTCACATGTCGGTAACGTGTACATAAACGTCACTGACTACTGTTTATACAGGTAGGTACAGGTGTTTTAAAGTGTTCACGTACAGTTACGTCTTTTTAGAGCTCTCGAATTCTAATATACTAGTTTCATTATTTAGCCTGTCCTGTACAATGTGAACTCAGCTGAACTCCTGCTTATATAGGTTTCCCCAGTTCAATTGCAGTGATGACAGTTTAACAGTAAACGCGTATTGTACAGTGTTTCGATATTACATGTACTTATATACTGCACTGTAACTATTTGAAGTAACGATTTAAACTTTAATTTACCTTTTTTTTTATAATTATTGAACTATGAAAGCGTTTTATAGTGTGATGATTTAACTAACTATGTAAATATTTAGTTTAATCTACTAAATATGTATAACTACTTAATTGTGGAAGTTTTGTGTAAATTAACTCAGCATTTAGATAAATATAACAATATATATGTCTGATGTTTCAAGAAAGACTTAAACAGGACCACAGTTAATGAAATAAATGATTAGTATTCGTGAGATTGGAATAAATTAATTTTACGTGAAAGTTACGAGAGAAAACATACATACTCGCGTGAGAATGAACTAAATTTGACTCTCTACGGAGATGTTGAATTATTTGAGTTACATAATAGACCGTGCATACTTTTGCAAAACCAAAACGCTCAAATTATAACTCGATGTTAATTAACAGTTAATTGAACTCCGAGTTACGTACAACATAGATCGCACCACATCATGATTGATAGAATCGATATTTTCGTAACTTGGACAATTCAGCATCCATTAGTACATTATAAACTGATCTCAAAAGCACGCTTGATGTGACCAAATTACGTCCTAATTCAAACAGGTGCAACTAAAATATAATGTGTTTTACCATTACTTTAGAAATGTTTCTGTCATCAACGATCTTGGTACTTGCGTACAACAATGATATTAATAAGTTTGTGTTCAGTACATACACGTCTGACATGACAGTACAGTGTCACACGTAATACATGAATATATTTGATAGATTTTTATAATGGGTCACGACAGAATGGATTTCAGGCAAAAATTGTCAGTGTAATTTTGTCAGATATATTTGCTGCCGTAATTTGAGTATATTGCAGCGCTTTTAACTGTTATCTATTAGAATTGTGATCGATGTGCGACTCCTTTGTGATGTTAATTCTTCTAGCATCTGAAGCTACTAATATACGCTTCGGAACAGCCAATTAACTGTCACCCATCTATTCCCATGTGTTACAACGCTTCATCTAAATGCAGCAAATCTTTTCTCCAAATTAGTCGTAAAAACAAAACACGTACAGTAAAACCATTTATTTTCCTTGGCATTTAATCTCACTATTTTGATGTTTTGAGCAAATTCATTGGACTTTAAGTTCAAGAACTTGCCAGGGAAACAATGAGTTGTATTGTTATTTCGACATGTTCACATGGGCACAATTTAAGAATTTCGCTTATCAAAGAAAATAACGAAATTAAAAACCAGCAAATACTTAATACACTTAATGTTTTTAAGTTGTCCATATTTAATTCCGTATATCGACAAAACAAACCCATTCCTTGCATCTTTATAAATATTTATAAATTTCACATTCGAAAGAATCATATAGACCGATGGAATAGTATTAAACAATTGCGTCATTGCGCCCTGTGCTCGTTGATTGGCTGGTTTAATTCAATTTCTCTTGAAATTTGTAAATATTAATAAAATGAAGAGGATGGGTTTGTTGTGTCGATAGTAATTTCAAACACATGTTCATACTTTCAACCCGTGTTATACCATTTTAAATGCTTTACGTAAAGCGCCACACTCGCCAGGCAGCACCTTCGAATTTCGTGTAAACAATGTATTTAACATGTGTTGTATGCGTTGTTTGGGACATGACGCTGCATTTCTGTGACGCTTTTATAATGTCGGATTTACGTGTGAATTCAAAAATTACCCATAGTTTTCACGATAATTGCAATTGTAAAAGAAAGATAGATGAGAAAGAAAGGATTGTGGGTACACTCGCTGTTTGAATGCATTCTATTATGATAATGAGCAATGATTAACTTTCTTCTAATACCTTTTATTTGCCCACTTTATCGGCCCACCAAATCTACTCGTTTTTCACTTTTGCCATTTACGTCCCGTGGTATGGGCTTAGTATTCTAATTTGACGAATTATTCAACAGCAACTGTCAATCATTCATTGTACGCAGTGGACGTCTGTGTATATATGCACAGTTCTTTTTATAGTGACGTGGTCTATTGTGCAATGTTCAATAAATACATTCACAAACATAAACCAAAGACAATAGACAATATCTCTTTCTAATGTCTTTGCATAAACCGGCCACCTTGCGTAAATATATTGTTTCGGCTGTATTTTGTATTGTAACTTTAAACTTGGTCTCTAAGCGATCAGATGGATAGATCGCGTGGTCGTATTCTTTTTATAATCGTGCGGAAATGTTTAGTTTAGAGTCGCATATTCGCCTTGTTGCCACCATTGCCTGTGATGCTTTTTTTTTTTTTTTTTTTATTTTGTCTACGTTGCACAAGAACGAAAATATGCCTTCATAGAACAATTTTACTCCACTTTATAGACGTATTGGGCTTCATAATCTAGATAATCATAATGACAAGTCTTCTTTCATATTTCAGAATTGTTTTGCACTTAATTAAATGTGCTTTTAATATTTGACTGAATGTTTATTGTATCAGCGCCTTTGATCTTCATATGTTGGAATTGTTTGCTCTTAATTAAATAAAGTTATTATTATTATTGTTTGGGCTTTTTTACTTGTGAATTTTAATTTGTAAATTGTACGACTACCCCAGATATAGTTTTTGCCATCACAACCTTATTTTCAGACTGCTTTTCTAAAGTTTCACCTTGTGGTAAAATTTTTGTGTTGAGGCAATTTTTGGGAGGATAAAATATTTGATGGCACACTATTGTTTTGCAGGTTTAATCAATTCTACAACAGAAGACGTTATACGAAAAAATGGGGGAAGAGAACTGCCCACAAATATTTTGCAAGGTGCCTCAGTGACCAGAAACTTTTTCTTCTTTATTGTAACTTTTATTCCTTCAGTTCACAGCATTGATTACAAGTTGTCAACCTGACAAAGAGTACAACATCAAAACCCTCTTTACCACATCTCAGATTACTCTTCATGGCAACAATCCTAAACTCAGTAAACTTTAACATCATATCAGCATTTGCAGCAAATTAAACATCTTTTACTCTAACTTACAATTTTTCTGCTAACACGACTCACTTCACTTCTTTTCATCTTTCCCTATAGTTACAGCCTAATGTTGAAGCAATTTTTCTGTGATTGTTACAACTTTATACTTTATTTGGTCTGATTTGCGTAAAAGATTTGTTCAGATTACATCATTATCTCTAGTTAACAGAGAATGGAATCTCTAAAATAAAGTTTAGTCGCCTTCATGACTGCTTGGGGAGGATGTTAGGCAGTAAATACAATAAATATAAAGGTTGCATGTGGCTGTACTACAGAAGGCTTTTGAAGGCACAAACTAAACAGTTGTAATACCACATTTCCTTTGTTTTTACACTTATTATTACAAATTCCATAACTGCAGAAAGATGTTTTTGAAAAAAACAAATCATAAGCACGTAACAAAAAATAAATACGAAATAATAAAAAACAAAATAGTAAAAGTAAAATAAATATACAAAATAAATACACGCCTTATGATACATCAGATTTTAATCAGAATGCATGGGTGCAATGAGTGCAACTACTTGTGTTTACAACAAATTTCTGTGTGACAATAACATGTCATATCGACATAGATGGCACACTGGTATCACACTATGTGAAATACTAAGTTATCCGAAGAGGGATGCTGCCACTCGTGGTCATGTGGCAACAAATATTTGTTTATTGTCTGTATGCAGATTGTAACGAATTGTATTAAATTTGGTTTTACAAAAGCTTACATGATTTTACCCAACATGTAAACGAACTCCAATTCATTCTATTTATTTTCTGCACACATCAATGAAGACACATGTGATAAATAAACAATATTTGAATGAATACTTGGATTAAAAAAAAATCACTTATGACAGATGAAGCTATGTCTGTTCATAGACACTAAAAAAACATCTATTTTGAATTAAACAATCTCTAATTGACTACAAATAATTAAATTTCTAAAAATAAAAAATAAAATGAATATTAAAAAATCAAATAGTGCAACTTGAGCAATGAAAGAGTAAAACCAATAATGTTCAGTTAAGTAAAAACACTAGACAAAATAGGGGCAAGCAACTGCGGTATTTATCATGTAACTTTCTTTGGGATTCAAATTTAAATTTTAATATTTGATTTTCAAGATTACTTGTGTAGACTTTGGTACATTGTGTTTTCAAAACAGCTTGGATTTGACAGGGAATTTGTTTGTGACTTGATCCAAAGATATATGTCTACGCAATAGCACCTAAAACTGACGTTGGATACATGGTGAGTGAAATTTTGCAAGTCAGCAGAATTTTCCTCATCAAATCAGATAAATCATTTTCAGTTATTTGGAGTAACCATAGTAACCATAATGTGATGCGTGTCTATTTTTTCAAATAGTGCAACTTGAGCAATGAAAGAGTAAAACCAATAATGTTCAGTTAAGTAAAAACACTAGACAAAATAGGGGCAAGCAACTGCGGTATTTATCATGTAACTTTCTTTGGGATTCAAATTTAAATTTTAATATTTGATTTTCAAGATTACTTGTGTAGACTTTGGTACATTGTGTTTTCAAAACAGCTTGGATTTGACAGGGAATTTGTTTGTGACTTGATCCAAAGATATATGTCTACGCAATAGCACCTAAAACTGACGTTGGATACATGGTGAGTGAAATTTTGCAAGTCAGCAGAATTTTCCTCATCAAATCAGATAAATCATTTTCAGTTATTTGGAGTAACCATAGTAACCATAATGTGATGCGTGTCTATTTTTCTCTTGATACAGTCTTTATTATGTGGTACTGCTCGGCATGCATGGGACATTCATTACTGTGACACTTTTCCCAGCTTTCACGTTGACATTCTCTGCTACAGTAGAACACCATTCGACATGCTGTGAAATGTACAATAAGCATATTCTTCATTATTTGGGTAAAGACAACATACACAACAAAGTCAAATGGTTGATTATCTTAATCAGAATGAGCAAAAAGATGACGGACATGTCTTGTCTTTGCAGCAAATTGAATTTAAACCGATCAATGCAATCAATATCTTAATTAAAATGACGATCATTTTGCCATTTTAACATATGATGGTCAAACAAATACAATTTAAACATGGTTAGTCAAAAGCATGTCAGATATACATCGCTGGAATTAAACGCATTAAAACAAAATGGCCACCAGTTTTATTTGATCTTGGAAACAAAAAGTTGTGTAGTAAGGTATGGTACTAAGTTTAAACAAAATTCATGAATACAAACTCAAGATCTGTTTCTGAGAAGGCAGAAATGCTTGATTTTGATGAATTTTTAACATTAACTGGATGCCATTCAGCCATCTTGAAGCTGATGGTCAAACAAATGAAAGTAGATATGTGCGACAAGATGTATATAGAGTTTAAATATGATCGGTGAAGGGCATGTCAGAGATACGGCTCAGCAACCACAATCATTAATCAAAGAAAGCTTAGAAAGAACTCCCATGTGCTGAGAGTATTGGAGACACATTAAATATAATTCAAAATTACTTAGCTGAAAACTAATTATGCAAATCAGAAAATTAATATGAACAGATTTGAGTGTAAAACTAATGAGGTCTGCGCAATGTAACAGAAAATCTATGTTTCCAAGTTTAATTGAAATGTGATTAGAACCAAAAAATTATGAATTATTATGCTTATTAGGGAATTAATATGAACAGATTTTTACCCCAAACTAATTAGGTTTGTACATTGTCCTAGAGCATCTTTGTACTAAGTTTCATTGAAATGGAATAATTAGTACTTTAGATATCAGTGTGAAAGCTTAAAATTGGTTAATTATGCAAATTAGGTAATTAATATGTACAGGTTTTAACCCACAATTATCCAGGTATGTCTATTGTCCTACAGCATCCATGTACATTCATTGATATGTGATGTTTAGTACCCGAGATATCAGTGTGAAAGTTGGTTAATTATGCAAATTAAGTGATTAATATGCACAAACATTTACCAGAAACTCATTGGGTCTGCATAATTCTAGATTCATTGAAATGTGATGATTAGTACTTTAGATATCAGTAGAAAAGCTGAACATTAATTATGCAAATTATTTATTAATATGCACAATTATTTGCCCTAAAACTAATCAGGTCTTTGCATAGTCCTAAAGGATCTATGTACCAAGTTTCATTGAAATGCGATGATTAGTACTTGAGATACCCGTGGAAAAGCTGAAAATTAACTAATTATGCAAATTAGGTGATTAATATGCACAAATATTTATCAGAAACAATCAATCTCTGCATAGTCCTCGAGTATGTAAGTACCAAGTTTCATTGAAATGTAATGCTCACTACTTATATCAAATGCTGAAAATTAATTAATTATGCAAATTAGGTAATTAATATGTACTGATATAACCATAAAAACTATCAGGTCTGTGCAGTGTCATATGACATCTATGTACCAAGTTTCATTGAAATGTGATGATTAGTACTTGAGATATCAGTGGAAAAACCGAAAATTGACTAATCATTATGCAAATTAGGTGATTAATATGCACAAATATTTATCGGAAACAATCAATCTATGCATAGTCCTTGAGTATGTAAGTACCAAGTTTCATTGAAATGTAATGCTAACTACTTATATCAAATGCTGAAAATTAATTAATTATGCAAATTAGGTAATTAATATGTACTGATATTACCATAAAAACTATCAGGTCTGTGCAGTGTCATATGACATCTATGTACCAAGTTTCATTGAAATGTGATGATTAGTACTTGCGATATCAGTGGAAAAACCAAAAATTGACTAATCATTATGCCAATTATGTAATTAGTATCCAAGGATTATTACCAAAAACTAATCAAAACCTAGCATTAGTTCAGAGCATGTATGTACAAAGTTTCATCAAAATCCAATGAGTGGTTGTTTAGATATCAGTGGAACAATCATGGAACAGCTAAAAATCAGCTAATTGTCATGCAAATTAGGTAATTAATATGCACGGATTTTCACTAAAAACTAATCAAATCTGCGCACATGTTCAGAGCATCTATGTACCAAGTTTCATCAAAATCCAATGAGTGGTTCTTTAGATATCAGTGGAACAGTCATAGAACAGCTAAAAATTAGCTAATTATCATGCAAATTAGGTAATTAACGAGCATGGATTTTTACCAAAACCTAATCAAATCTGCGCATTGGCCCAGAGCATCTATGCACCAAGTTTCATCAAAAACCAATGTATGGTTCTTGAGATAGCAGTGGAACAGTCGGACATACATACATACACACACACACACACACACACACACACACACACACACACACATACTTGTATTGCTATATGTTCCGAGGACTCCATTGGATTAACTTTTAATATAGTTGAATTAACTTTTAATATAGTTGCGATATGAACTCGATTAAAACGCGTTCCTATATAGGGTTGCGTTTTAATTGGAGTTTAATTAAACTCAATTACAATGCAATACAATGGAGAATTGCACTTTAATTAAGTTTAATTAAACAAGAGTTGAATATCCCGTGACTGAACATAGAAATGTTTGCGAAGCTTAGGTTTAGTATCGGGGTAAGGTATGGTATAATTATATTAATATAACGTGAACCATACCTTCCCCCGATACTAAACCTAAGCTACGCAAAACGTATTAATAATCGAATTAACTATTAATATAAATTATGTTTTCCGAGGACTATGAAAAAGGTCCTCGGAAGGTGTGTATGTCCTCGGAAGTAGCTATATATCTGTATTTTTGTCCTCGCAACATATAGCAATCCAAGTACACACACACACACACACACACACACACACACACACGCACACATACAGACACACTAACTGCAAAGACTCCCATTTTGTGCTTCGCACATGGGAGTCAAAAATCAAAATGGTCACCATTTTGAATCTAATCAGAAAAACAAAATAACATGCATCAAAGATGAATATATGTTAGCAATAAATACATATTGAATAGCATACCTGAACATAAATGCAGATTATGTGGATTGCCACAATTACAACACATAGCAACACCATGATTCTTAGTTCTTTTAGATCCACTCATATCCCTTATACTCTGTGTAATGCATTTCTTCAGTTTGTCTTTAACATCCTCAATTTCAAATTTGAATGGGTCCAACATGCCATCGGTGACGTTGTTTGCCATTCCACCTTCCTTTAGCAAGATCTTTGCACGGAGACTGACTGAAGAATCAAAAGGTCCTAAAAACATAACACATATGCAATCATTAATTTTCATCTTCTTTCCCCTGCAATTGTCTAACAGAATGATTCGTCAGACCATATGTGATTGCCACATCACATGTATTCAGTGTCCTTCCCAGGCCAAAACAGCATCACGGCCCATGACAACTGAGGTGATCATTTACCCCTGCGACACGGTCGTTCGAACCCCCATTTGAAAACATTAATTGGCTGCGATTTCTATACTACTAAGTGCCAAGAGCATTTTCATTGTTACCACTACTTGTCTGGTTTTAACAAGCGACATGTCTTTGCAATATCCTGTCCCTTGCTTTTAAAACAATTGGTGACTGTTCAAGCATTGTAGGACAGCAACACTTGAATTCACTGGTAATGTACAACATCATTGGTGACTGTTCAAGCATTGTAGGACAGCAACACTTGAATTCACTGGTAATGTACAACATCATTGGTGACTGTTCAAGCATTGTAGGACAGCAACACTTGAATTCACTGGTAATGTACAACATCATTTCTTATCTATTTGATCTAAACAAATTTTACAGAAGCAATACAATATACTATACTGCACACTGATTACCCTTACCTCGCCACTTCTTTTGTCTTGGCAATAAGTCCATGAGACCTTGATAAGACGGATTACCAGAAGCCTCCCAACAACCTAAGGAATCCTCTGGTGGGCAATGCAAAGCACCATTAATAACCAAACAAGCACCAGTTGACACTTCCTCACTGTACAAAATAAAATATGTGTCGTAAAATATGCAAGCAATATGCCAAAATGTAAAAATTTCTTTAAAATACGAATTGAAGCCAATTTTAGTCAGAGTCTGTTTTATTTTAAAAAAGTATGTTGGTTAAAATTTACTGATAAAACTTCAGAGCAGTCTCTGTTGGCCAATCTTTACTCAATGGACAGACTAACGGAAGAAGCCACAACGCTATTGTTTTAGCTTTATTTACCCCATGATCGTTTGCCAATGTTTGTTCACAAATATTGGTTCTCGTTAGCTCTTAGTACCTCCGTACAATGGGTTATGCTAATCTTGAGCATTCGGTAATATTCAGAGCATGTTCGGAAGCGATAGACGAACTGCGCACATACAAGACTGAAAATAACATCAAGTTTGAATGATCTTGGCGAACTTTAATGAAAAATTGGCAGATATAACATTGATTGAAGAACTGTTGTGAATCTTTTTGTATTTGTAAGGTTTTGAGACGTAATCAATGATTGACTGTGACAATAACTATTGCATTATTCAATGGCACCATTGTCAATGCGTGGATTTGACGTCTAAAACTGTTCAAAACCACAGGAAAGGATAGTATCAAAATAAGGGCATGCCTAGACACTTTCTCTGTGATAATATTTTTTAGGAGTCCTAGTAATTTTTGTGATAGACCCTCAAAATCTTGTTTTTGTTACAATTGCTAATAATTAAAACATGTTCATCTGTTGAATTTCTGGCTGTGAAATGCGTATTTTTACCTTTCACACCTAAATAAACCCAGTGCGCACGTGTGATGACCGTGGTTTCATAATGTGCATTTATTTATGGTCGCATTAAAAAATTTGCGAGGTTATATTATATTCTGCTAACTCGTTACTTGTGTTAACAATCGCAAACTATCATCGATATCAAAGATGAGCTAGACAATGTCCTTATCAGGATTGACATGGGTTGAAACAAAAGGAAATAAGCCAGTTAAGAGGCTTAAGTGGCCACTAGAGAGGGGTTGTGGCTCCTTCCGTTAGTAACTTCCATAGCCTAGTGCGTAGTTATGTTTATTTGTTCTCAACTACTGAATGCAACACAAACCAAGCATCACACTTCCTTTCAGCCAGCTGACAAGTGCCATGGCTGTTTTTTTTTTTAAAAAAGTAGAAATAAAACTTAGGAATCAATTATTCAAGAAGGAATTCCTTCAGAGTTGTGGAAAAGCTGTCAGGATATCCACGAAAATCACCGCCCCACTACCTTAAAAGGTTTTGGAAAAAAACTGTCCTCAACCGGTAATATGAAAGTGAAAGTACAATTTTGGTTATATATTTAGCTTGTTAACAATTAAGAGAAAACAATTCTATTGGCCAATACGTTGAGACAGGTAAAGGAAAACAAAACAAACCTGAGTATTGTTTCCACGGTGATAAGATGCTCCCATTGATCCCCCAGATCATATATGTATAACAACCTGTCTCCTTCCTTCTGTAACAACAATCCAAGCTGTAATTTCTTGTCATCAAAGAACTTGTAACCATTACAGAAGACTAACATGCTATCAACAGCGGTGGATTTGTTTGGTCCAAACACCGCGCCATCTGATTGATCCACAAAGCAGTAAGAATGGTAATCATACTGTTGTGTGTTCCAACCTACTATATGTAGCAGTATCTTATGCAAAGTATGCAGAGATATTCCACCTGTGAAATGAAAATAAATAAAACATAAATTCTAAAATATCAGAATATTACAGTATATTTTTCACATTCTTCTTCATGCCAGCAATAATCGAGTTTATCCATGAAAGAGTAAACTGCAAGATAGTCGGTATGGTTTTAATGGTCTAAATTTCATCATTGCTACTGATTACATACTATCAGTATTTTTAAATGAAAATAGAAATACAGAGAAAAGATATACATGTAAAAAATAATATTAGCAGATCACATATAAGCTCAAAAAAAAAAATGAAAATGCTAGCCGTATTGGCAACATCCAATTGATTATTATCATAAAATTGCATGGGTTAGGCAAACTAGTGACATACTGGCCTACTTCATTCACAGTTCAGTGGCCACCTGTAAAACATAGCAGTCAGATTAGTTCACAAGTTGTTTGAATACATATTTTGGTTTTTCTCTTCAAGACTTTACTTGTATATTTTCTTTGCACAATTCACAATCTAGGATAAAGTAATCTTTATTCCCAACTACTTTCAACATTGCATTTATGACAGTCTATTCTTTTCATTTATGAGTGCTTTTTTTCTTCAACCTAATTTGATTTCCAAATTGTGGTCACTGATCCTAAACCTAATCACAATTCTTCTCATGTTGTAGACTTTTATTTCAATTTACCTTCTTGGTAGGTATTTTTTCACTAACCATTGGTATGATTTTTATTTGTTTTTGTTTTGATTATTTCGAAAAATATTTAATTGTTCCTTCCAGGACTATTTATACTCATTTATTAATTTATGGTTCACAATTCTTGAGGATTTATTTACCGTACTAGGCAGTGTTGGTGCCCGGGGTCCTCAACTCAAAAAATCAAGATTTTTTAGGCGTGGGCACTTACCCGAGCAGCCCCCCTGGAAAAGAGTGAAAATGACAATTTTAATTCATCATGTGACATCTTTGAGGGAAAATAAAATTACGAAATTAGTTGCATCATCATTGACTTTTACAATGAAGAAACAGAAATGATCACAAAAAATATGCACATTTTATGATAATACAAATTACGTACCACCCGAATTTAAAATATTAGAGTCTGTTGGATCACAGTCAAAGTCAAAATCTTCATCATTATCTCTACTGACAAATGTATTGGATCGTATGCAAACTCTTGATGAAAAGCACTTTACGCCATGATGTATT
The DNA here is from genome assembly GCF_978046115.1 of Saccoglossus kowalevskii. Classification (NCBI taxonomy): domain Eukaryota; kingdom Metazoa; phylum Hemichordata; class Enteropneusta; family Harrimaniidae; genus Saccoglossus; species Saccoglossus kowalevskii. The sequence continues at coordinate 7,060,502 of NC_140650.1, read as the reverse complement.
TGCATGATTTGACCTGCAGTAGCGTCCTTTGATCTAATGGGTCAATTCTGTTATTAACCAATCAGAATGCTCTATTGTACCAATGCAATTGCTCGAAAATTCCCGAAGATTTTTTTGGTAACACAATGCAGAAGTGAATTGACACTGTCAAAGTACGACCTTTTAAAATTTGGAGAATAAACGACATGGTTTTTTCAAAAAACTGATAACCAGCAATTTATGATAGGTAAACTGAATATGGCACGATATATTCACCGCATTTTACTTTTACATGTATAAGCAGGTCATTGTCAAAGCCTAGTTTATGCACGATTAGTGTGGTCTATGCATTCACAACATATTGTCTGCGGTCAATATCCACGCTGTATCATAAAAATGATTAACAGTATTTGTTAAGCAATGATAAAAGACCAAATTTTAAATTAGTTGCATTTTGAAGGGGTGTGCGCTTTGCTGAATGTGACCCCAAAAACGGAGAGTGGGTGTATGGTTTTTTGGTAGTGTGTTTAGTCTGTACCAGTATTTTATTTGAACACTTCCTGCTTTTATCCTGATCAGGGTTTTCCCAATGAGACGCTGAATTGTTCGAGTTACCAACATAGAGTTGAACATCCTCATTTAGTAACTCAAACTAATTAAATATTAACTGAACTTGAGTTACAGGCAACATAGATTTGTTGTTTTCTTTAACATTTAAATTTAGGAACTTAAATTTTAATTAACTGATAACTGAACTTCGAATTAAGGAAAACATTAAACAAAATTAAAAAAAGTTTGGTTAACTGTTACCGTAAAAACCCGCAAATAAGCGCCACCCTCAATTAAGAGCCACTCAGTGAAAATTTGTTACATTTGACCCTCCATTAAGAGCCACCAAGAGTTGAGTGGTTTTGTCAATAAGAACCCTGAAATAAGTGCCAGCCACCCGGTTGTTTACAATCAGGCAGACACCGAGCTTATCGTGCCTCACTTCCACCTGCATTGTTTATTGCCCCACAGACGGTGTGAGACAAATAAAGATTATCCCCATAACTTGCCTGATGTCCTGTGTAATTGAGAACGGAAGAATGATAGTCGAAAGAAATGCACTGAGAGCGTGAATGTGACTGTCAACTTGTCCATTTTATATTTCTGACACACAATCGACCAATTCACAAACTATTCATAGTAACTACTAGTATGTTTTTTGCTGAAACACCGAAGGACACGTTGAGATATTCATTGTCAATGTTGTCTTTATAATCAAGTAAAGAACGTCACGATTTTAGAACGCCTTTATCGGAAGATCGGAGGTATCGAAAATACATTCTCACAGACGGACCGGAACAGGAAGTCAGAAGAAAACAAAAGATTTTTTCCTTAGCGTGGGGGGAATTTGGTTAGCGTGGGGGAAAACAGAGGTGTTAATCCGGTCATGGCAACGTTTGAGGGATCGTGACGTAGCTCCGACTGTGAGAATGTAATGATTACGCAGCCCACTCTCGCTGATCGTGATTTTGGGTTATTTTTTGCATTTTATTTGAGACGTTCGTTTTTGGATGATTCAAGACAAAATGTTCAGGGAAGTAACAAAATAACTGGCATTAGTTTAGAGAAGACTCTCTTGCCGAAAATAATCAAAATTGAAGTCGAATGGATTAGTTCCACAAACTTGTGCGATCAACTTGTCTTACAGCAAAGTGAAGTCTACATGACCCGCCTGACCCAAATATTTAAATTAGCTATTTGTGAGAATTGAAAATAATCTGAACTTGTACCAATCAGAAAATGCCTTGTAACAGGCCTGGGCTTTCGTGAATGATTTCGTCTCTCCGATTGGTCACAGGAAATTATTTTTAATACATGTAATTGTTACTTTCTCGGTATCGTTTCGTATTTGGTTATATAGGGGTGGGGCTATAGTTTGACCCTGTTTGCGTGGACTGTGAAGTACGTGAATATCATTATAAGCTGGCTTGATTATGAAACAGGAAATATAAACCAAAGCTGTACTGTCAGACGTCTAGCGCAATTAAAACAATGCCCAAGTACCCAAGCTGTACAAATCTATAGAAAAACGTGTTTTTATTTATTGTTTTTGCCATAAATACAAGTGATTGGGCATCATTTTTATCATTCGTTCCATGCTTCCTTTGCAAGTATGTCCTCTCCTGTCGCTGCTGGTCAGATCAATTCTATCCGAAACTATTTTATATTGTCACCAAATCAACCACCACGCCAGCCAGCGCCACGCAAGTTATTCCCAGTTTTCAAGAAAAAAGTTTGCCGTACCAAACTTGGTAAACAATTGTACAAGTGATTCGAGTGTTGGGTCAGACACTGAGAGTGCTACCAAATCCGACTTCAGGCATCGCTACGCATTGTCAGTGAAACGTGACTTCAGGCATTGCTACACATTGTCAATGAAACGTCGAATTGTCGTATTTATTTGACATTTGTTATTCCCATAACAGTATTTTTACAGAATAAATTAACTGCAATGATACATCATTAATAATTACTTGTCTGTTTTGGTTGTGTGTGTGTTTGCCTATCCCCTTCCCTATTTCACAATGAAAAAGTTTGATGACCCTGGTTTAAGAGCCACTGGCTACAGGGTTGTCAACATGTTACCTCAAATAAGCACCACCCAGAAATGAAAGTGTTACAAAGTGGCTCTTATTTGAGGGTTTTTAAGGTAATTGAACATAGTTACAATTTCAGTGTTCTCCCTGGGACACAAACTGCATGGTGGTGCCATCATGCTGCCCCAAGATACCATTATAATTGTCTGACACGCTCAAAATCATTACTGCCATGCTTGATTTCCGCACATTTACTAATGTCTTTGATTTCCGCAGTTATTGTTCAATGAGACTCATCCTCACTGTTCCTTTGAGCCATAAACAATAACCAATAGAAGTCAGAAGGTGGCTAAGTTGGCATGGGTTGGCATGTACAGTACTTGTTGCAAGATGTAGTCTATTCACTTAATGCACTGATCATGCCACAGGCGATGTCAACTATAAAACGTTTGAAGAATAGATTATTCCAATGTCAACAATAAATCGTAAATGAAATCGAAAAAAAAATATTGAACATGCTTTTCCATTGTAACTGGTTTTTTTGAATCGGTAAAAGATCACAAATTCAGTCTTACTGATCACCATGACATCCGTTTGAAGAAATGCCGATTCCAATATTGAAAATAACACTTTTATGCCACTTTGTTACACTTTCATTTCATAGTGTTGCTTATTTGTGGTAAAATTTGGGCAATTGTTTCAAATGGCGCTTATTTTAAGTGCTTCAAGTTCTAGTACCTTTCAAACCATTGTTCTTGCTCAGTTCTGGTGAAACATTATTGGCAATATTTTACATTACAGTCTGACGCTTAGTCACTGTAGCCTTTATTTTAAATACAATGTACTAAGTAAATGACCTGTTTTCTGACAGTCTAGAAAGTTGTACAAAAAGTATCATTCTTTAGAAAACATTCACAGTTTACCATATGATCAACAGAAAAATAAAACAAACACAATTGCATTGCTTAGTAGTAAATGATCACGGTAGCGAAATCTGGTCATGCTGCATTCCACGGTTATGATTATTACTCAATAGTAATTATAATAACGTACTGAAAATAAAATGCAAGTAAAATTCAACTTAATTTCATCGTAAGCGAACGATTCCTCTCGCATGTAAACGCTTGATGTGATACGATATCCACCATGCTTGCTGTGTACAAGTTGACCTGAAACGTGTTCTTTGACCTGATAGGTCAAATTGTTAATTAACCAATCAAAATGGTGGATGATGCCAATGTGATCAGATTACCATAGCTTATTTAAATAATATATGTTAATGTATGAACGCAACACGGAAGAGATTTGCTGATGTTTGCGATCTTTAAGCTTTGATTTTGGTGGGAAAACAGCATGATTTATATTTCAAATCAAGAAATTGGTCATTTTCAAAAGTCAAACTGAGCATTTTAAGAATAATTTAAATTGTTTACTGTGAAAACAGCTCATTTGAAACAGAACATTTTCGTGTCGTTTTATTTCGTGTTTATAGACTGCGAAATTCACCAAATTAAAAACCACGCGAATATTTTCTACTCCTACAGTAGGCAAAAGAGACATGTTTCAAGATAATATAGACCGATTTCTTAAAATTAGTTAGAAACAAAACCAAATTATTTTGCATAAAAGCCTATCGTACAGTAGCATCTATTGCTACTAACCGGTAACCGGTAGTCGATTAGCTGGCGCCCAATTTACGATCATTATGTGCCAAAATATTAGGGTTGTACAAACAGGAGGGCGCCATCCGATCTGAATGGATCGTCAATGCAACAACGTCCATTTTATGAACATATTAAATAATTTTAGCAATTTCTTTACAGAATAATCCTCAACAAAACTTAGAAACATCTCGTAGAAAAATACAGGCCCTAAAATAATGTTTAGTGCAATACAATTCAACCGACAGCCAGTTTGACGCCACATTTTCTTGCTGGAGCCCATGATTTTATTGCATTCAAAATTGTTCCATTTCAAACTGCGCATACACACACTGTGGTTTCTCAAAATGCGCTAATTAGGTAACTTGTCACTGAAAAAAGTCACTGAAAACATTTTGAGCAACAGTACTAGAGTGAAATATAAACGTGCCTCTACATTCTCCATAAATTTCGTAACTTGCTATGATAAAGAAAAAACCTGTGGTTAACAGTTTGCTGGAGTCTGATCAAAAACGTGTCTCAAAAAACATCTTTTTTCAGTTCGTAAGGATAGAATCAGTCAATTTAGAACTATCATGTATGCTATCAGAAAACATTTTTGCACAATTTTACTGAAAAGAATTTTTGTATTGCTCATGATATTAATTTATGCAAATGAGACAATTATTTCCACCAATCGTGTCAGGCAACTTTCCCCCCTGAAATACAATATCTTTGTTAAATGAAAGGCACTTGTGGGTGTGAATTGACTAATGTTAACTATATAATAAATGCATGGCAAAATGATGTCAATTCGAACTACTAAATTGGGGAGGGTAATCAACATTCAAGATCAAAACAACCTTTTAACAAAACAACTTGCGAGATAATTACATGTGAATCAACCTGCTATCAAAATTAGTCATGTCTTGGATCTAAACAAGCAGCCTGTTACCAATGCACATTCCAATTAAAGAACAGAAAAGATCATTAGAAATGAACAATATGTATAGTACATTGTATCAAAGCAATCAGACTTGCTGTTTTCAACAAAAAACTTTTTTTACCAAAAATGACAAAAATATTCATCAAAATTAGATAATTGAAGATATCATCCCGAAATGAACAAATCTGAGAGAGGTCTACCTGAGGTACCTATATTTGCAGTATCAAGGCTATAGGACTTGCGGTTTTTAACAAGTCAAAAATATCAATTTTTACCAAAAATGACAAAAATATTCATCAAAATTAGAGAATTGAAGATATCATCACAAAATGAACAAATCTGAGAGAGGTCTACCTAAGGTACTTATATGTATAACATAAAAGCAATCAGACTTGTGGTTTTTAACAAGAAGTCAAAATCAAAGAAAGCTTAGAAAGAACTCCCATGTTCTGAGAGTATTGGAGACACATTAAATATAATTTGAAATTACTTAGCTGAAAACTAATTATGCAAATCAGAAAATGAACATGAACAGATTTGATTGTAAAACTAATGAGGTCTGCGCAATGTAACAAAAACTCTATGTACCAAGTTTAATTGAAATGTGATTAGAACCAAAAAATTATGAATTATTATGCTAATTAGGGAAATAATATGAACAGAGTTTTACCCTAAACTAATTAGGTTTGTACATTGTCCTAGAGCATCTTTGTACTAAGTTTCATTAAAATGGAAATTAGTACTTTAGATATCAGTGTGAAAGCTTAAAATTGGTTAATTATGCAAATTGGGTAATTAATATGTACAGATTTTAACCTACAATTATCCAGGTCTGTCTATTGTCCTACAGCATCCATGTATAAACATTCATTGATATGTGATGATTAGTACCTGAGATATCAGTGTGAAAGTTGGAAATTGGTTAATTATGCAAATTAGGTGATTAATATGCACAAATATTTACCAAAAACTAATTGGGTCTCTGCATAATTCTAGATTCATTGAAATGTGATGATTAGTACTTTAGATATCAGTAGAAAAGCTGAAAATTAATTATGCAAATTAGGTAATTAATATGCACAATTATTTACCCTGAAACTAATCAGGTCTCTCTCTGCATAGTCCTAAAGGATCTATGTACCAAGTTTCATTGAAATGCGATTAGTACATGAGATACCCGTGAAAAGCTGAAAATTAACTAATTATGCAAATTAGGTGATTAATATGCACAAATATTTATCCGAAACAATCAATCTCTGCATAGTCCTTGAGTATGTAAGTACCAAGTTTTATTGAAATGTAATGCTCACTACTTATATCAAAAGCTGAAAATTAATTAATTATGCAAATTAGGTAATTATATGTACTGATATTACCATAAAAACTATCAGGTCTGTGCAGTGTCATATGACATCTATGTACCAAGTTTCATTAAAATGTGATGATTAGTACTTGAGATATCAGTGGAAAAACCGAAAATTGACTAATCATTATGCAAATTAGGTAATTAGTATCCACGGATTATTACCAAAAACTAATCAAAACCTAGCCTTAGTTCAGAGCATCTATGTACCAAGTTTCATCAAAATCCAATGAGTGGTTGTTTAGATATCAGTGGAACAGTCATGGAACCACTAAAAAATAGCTAATTATCATGCAAATTAGGTAATTAATATGCACGGATTTTTACCCAAAACTAATAAAATCTGCCCATATGTTCAGAGCATCTATGTACCAAGTTTCATCAAAATCCAATGAGTGGTTCTTTAGATATCAGTGGAACAGTCATAGAACAGCTAAAAATTAGCTAATTATCATGCAAATTAGGTAATTAACGAGCATGGATTTTTACCAAAACCTAATCAAATCTGCGCATTGGCCCAGAGCATCTATGCACCAAGTTTTATCAAAAACCGATGTATGGTTTTTGAGATAGCAGTGGAACAGTCGGACACACATACACACACATACATACAGACAGACACACTAACTGCAAAGACTCCCATTTTGTGCTTCGCACATGGGAGTCAAATATCACTTTTTACCAAAAAAAACAAAAATATTCACCAAAATTAGAGAATTGAAGATATCATCACGAAATGAACAAATCTGAGAGAGGTCCACATGTAGTACCTATATATGTAGTATCAAAGCAATTGGACTTGCGGTTTTTAACAAGAAGTCAAAAATATCACTTTTTACCAAAAATGACAAAAATATTCACCAAAATTAGAGAATTAAAGATATCATTACAAAATGAACAAATCTGAGAGAGGTCCACATGTAGTACCTATATATGTAATATCAAAGCAATTGCACTTGCAGTTTTTAACAAGAAGTCGAAAATATCACTTTTTACTAAAAATGACAAAAATATTCACCAAAATTATAAATATCACCATGAAATGAACAAATCTAAGAGAGGTCTACCCAAGCTACATGTACATATACACAATGTTAAAGAAGTCCATGGTTAACAGCGAATTACGGTGGCCGAACTTTTCCGAACATTTTAAGCTTTGTGCCATCTGTAAATTTTACTCAAATTGAACATCGGATAAAAAAATTGTCATCCGCACACTGGGTTTACTGGCAATATTAATTTTTTTTTTTACAAATGCAGAAGATCGGTACAAACATGTCCGTAGAATATACGGATCTGTGTTAAACCTTCGCATGCCGTAGTTTGGGGGGGGGGGTTCGGTCGAACCCCCTAAATTTTGGAAGTGAATAGATTTATGATCGTAGATTAGAACATAATAAAAGAAACAGTATTAATTAAAATAATTACCATCGTTTAAATCACTTGACTCAGTGAGGTAACTATCAGACTCAGCTGAAATTGCATAGCAATGAGCAGTTTGGTGGCAACGAGCTTTAAATATCAGTCGTGAAGTTACGCCGTCCTAGCTCAACAGCATTCAATCAAAAAAGATTGTTATAAATGGGCAAGCTTTTATTCGGTGATTCCGCGATGGTGTAATGAAGATCGCGTTCAAGCAGCTAATGTTAAATATTAAAACAAGATTGTAATGGTAGTCACTCTCTGAAGGATGTAGTGGCCCTGAATAGCTCTTGTGCTAGTGTTCGCTCAAAAATTACAAAAATATTCACCAAAATTAGAGAATTGAAGACATCATCACAAAATGAACAAATCTGAGAGAGGTCCACATGTAGTACCTATATATGTAATATCAAAGCAATCGGACTTGCGGTTTTTAACAAGAAGTCAAAAATAGAATTGAAGATATCAACATGAAATGAACAAACCTAAGAGAGGTCTACCCAAGGTACATATACACCAAGTATCAAAGCATTCAGGCTTGTAGTTTTCAAGAAGAAGTCGAAAAAGTAAAACATTGACACGGACGACGGACAATCACTCATATGATAAGCTCCGCTCGACAAAGTCGACAGCGGAGCTAAAAATGTCAAAGATTTATCATCACGAGTTGTATAGGTCGAAGATCTTCTTGCAGCCAACAATTTACCCCACAGTGTGTTGTTTCAGCACTGAAACTATGCGATGAATTATATTTTTTACACGTTTTTTTGATGTCTTTAGAAGATTTACTATATTTTTAGTGGGTTCATAAAAAGGATATGTAGTCATTGAAGTCTATTGAGACCACTGCCACTCAGTGTTCTCCCCACATAGAACAAAGCATGGCGGCACCACCATGCTTGGCGACCCGGCCGCCAGGCTTGGGCTCGGACCGCCATGCTTACAACTTCACCGCCATGCTAATAGGATACATTGTTTACGTTCATTTGACCCGCTCACACGTAGCACTGCATAAATTATCACCGTCTACGCCACGGCGGTTTGAACTTGCCGGGACAAATTAAACAGTCCCATTGTTAAACACGTGTGAAGTACAGACGCTGTCAATGGGGAACAAATTGTCACTCAAGTTGAAAACACCGAGATCTATACGATCAAACATGTAAAGGAAAAATAGGTGATGCCGCTCGGCTAAAACGTACAATCACCGCTAGCACAGCACAGAAACGGAAGCGTGTAGAAACACAGAAACGGCGTGAGGCTGGTTTTGATGAGTCGTGGAAAAAGACATTTCCCTGGTTAAGGTCAATTGTTCAGGTAAGATTTCGTAATTTTAGAAATAAAATGCCAGTATGTGTTGTTTTGCCGATCGTAAGAACACCGAACATGGTAGGCCTACACCGATTTCAATCAACATCTTAGACACGAGGCTGGTATAGACACGACATGAAAAAAAAAAACATCACTCGTTACTGTCAACTTTTTTTAGATTATTTATGGATATCTTCATAGATTAATGGGTACGCGTATGTTATAATTTGTCCAAGCAAAAAAAAAATCGAATTTTGTAATCTTCCGGTCACATGTTGACCTGTGCAGGTATTTCCAAGATGGCGGCCTGTCAACGTCTTGCGAACGACAGCTGCTATCATCACGCGCTATGATCGATGGAATCCCGATTTGTATACATAATTCTATTATTACGTTTTAATTTTAATTGAATAGTGACCTCATGTTTTTTTTCCTTGAAATTTCCGAGTCTCCTTGTCGTTGACCTGACAAAACCAACATGTAAACAACATGTTTTGCAGACGAAATCCTATCCATACGGCACTGGGTTCCCGATCGTGGCACAATTCAATCGTTATGTTTACATTTATTTGAACCTCAATCCTCATTGTTTTTTTTTTTATTATTTATCATTTTTTCCCACTAGGAATGTTGTGCAGTTAATGCTCAAAGCACAACATGATTGCAAAGAGTGGATCTTCTTTATGGAACAAAGTCCCGTGCAAGTCTATGACGATCGACTTTAACTACAGTAAGGCAGCCAATGTTTGGAGCACAACAAGTTTTATGGAACAGTTCACCAGTGTTCTCCCCAGGCCTTTCAAGCACTGCGGGCCCGCGTCGCTTAGACAAACAGCCGCGTCGCTTTTGTTTCGCCCGCGATCCATGAAATCCTGCCCGCGATGCTTATTCACGTTGTATTGTTTACAAGTGTCAGCCTCGTCTAGCACATCTTTAAAACAATAACATGTATTGATCGAAAGGTAATCTCGCCTTTGTACATAGTTAGCCTTACAAAAACAGTGATAAAAACGGAAGTCTACAAGAAGTTACCAAGTCTATCAAGGGTGCGGAGCTGGCAAACCCCAAAATACTAGGGTAGTAATAATTTGCCCATTGCGTCGGGATGGTCTATCCCGAGTTGCTGCACTGCGATTAATTGCGTTTTTACGTTTTTACTGCGTTTTCATCGCCAGTGACACTAGTTACCAAGAATTAAAAAAACAAGTGAAATTAAGTCGCATCGGGAAAAAAAACTGTAAATAAATCAAAGTAAAAATTATTCAACTGCAGAGGAAAAAACGAACGAACGAGGAAAAAACGAACCCTGACCTCTAGAAATACCTCATTCATAGTGCGTCATTACCGAGGAACGCCACCCTAAGGCGACAAAACGCATGTAGTGACATCCCAACCGATGCATGCTGGGTTACAACGGAGATTTTGATTGAGGTAACAAAGATGGCGGCGCAGAGTGCGTGTTTTTCCGCGATGTTTAAAAACAACATTTCGTTGGCGATTTTGATGTAATTTCTAAGTTAATCATCAATGAATCGTTTTAATTAAGCAAACATTCAAAGTTTGTGTATTTTTAAACAAAAAAGTCAGGGACCGATGATCGCAACAGCAGCGGTGAATACCCGTTCAACGCAATGCCGTCAGCTGACAATGTTACGGTGATCGTAGCGTTACACAAATGATAGATAGATCAATGAAAAATTGCTGACTTTACTTGTACACAAAATAATGATGAACCAGTTACCTCCACGGATAAACAATATATTTACTGACTGGCTATAAGTATTTCCATTTCTTTCCTGTTCTATTTCAAACTTTATTTGACTCGATGCATACATAAAACACAATGAATGTAAATGATAAAAAATATATGAGATATGTATCTCTTCTTTATTTCAGTTATAATGTTTGTTGGGGAAACTAATTATTATGCAAACAAAATTATGCAAATAAGATGTATTGTTATGTAAATTAGCCGCGATGCTTGGCTTAGAGTCTGGGGAGAACACTGGTTCACATTAAATGACGATCTTGTCAAATTATGGTATATTATTTAAAGTATTATGTAATTTAAATAAAGTCTCTCATACATTTTAATACTGTCTTGTATGTTTGTTTTTGTGAGAGTGAATCCTGAAAAATATGCAAATTAGTATGCAAATTAGCATGCAAATTAGACCGCCATGCTTGCCTCTGAGCCTGGGGAGAACACTGCACTATATGCATATTATTTTAACGCCCACTAAAAACAAATTTACAGTGAACCAAAACATTTACATACTATAAGAAACTTGGTGGTATGCCATTGGTTAGTGCATTTATTTTGTTTGATGCAATCATTGTGCCAGCTATTTCTTATGGTATCTATACAGGGTTCTCCACGGTTTGAAAATTAAACAGGGCGCGCCAATGTGAAGTGGGCGTGGCACATTTGTAACGTGCATCATTGGCAAGGATGTTGAAAAATGGAAACCAAAAAATCTATTAATCTACATATTATTACATATGCATAATATATATTTATTATTACAAAATGAATAGGAATTTTGAAGAGCTATTATTAAGTAAACAGTTACTATCAAAAATAATAGAAAATACATACTTAAAAGAATAATTTTCATTCAAAGAGAAAGTTTGTTGATGTCTGCTTCGTTGAAAACAGCTATGACCCGAAAACAGTTCATTTTACTGTGTGCACCCTGATACTATGTAACGATGCTTTTGATTGGCCAAAGCCACGCATTGACGCGAAAAACAACCAATCAGAATATTTGTTCCAAAAGAACACAAGTAAATTTATTTCCTCCACTTATGAAGCATGGCCGTTTTACTGGGGTTTTTAAATCGTGATTTAAAGAAAATTCAACTTTAAATAGTGACATTTAAATGTAAACATTTACATGTTCAAGCAAGCATTCGTGTGGACTTCTTGGTGATCAGCAATGTCTGTGATGGTACGTCGGCTGCGCTGGTCGTTTACCGATCATGCAAGTGCATAGCTGCCCGGTTGCTGCCTTTGTTCCACTCGGCGGTGACGATGTTGCCGATACCTAGTCACGGCGTGAACTTGGTTTTAACCATAGACCTTATGTTTAACGAATGGTTTTACCGATAACGATTTTATATATTTGACGTCACCCTGGTAGTAAAAATATGGGTACGGTAATGCACTTTTCTGGGCCACATGTTCATTTTTAATCGTGTTGAAAAAACTTGTAACTTTTTGTTTGGTGGTGCATGGAGGTGTTATCACCTCACGGTGACCTGCTACGATAACAAACCGGAATTTTCACAGTTGCACCTTAAAACAATGAACCAGTTACCCTGAGCACGATGAATCATCTTCGAAAGACAATGAGTGTTGGCCTGTTTTGTAAACAATTCTTTGTCTGGGACCATGCAGGGCGCACAGGAAATATAACAGGGCGCTGACAATTTAAACAGGGCGCCAATTTCAGATAACAGGGCGCGGCGCCCTGTAAAAACCCCTCGTGGAGAACCCTGCTATATGGGGGTACGAAAATTCGGAAATCGAGAGGGTGCAGACAATATTTTGCAGATATCTACTTAGCGTTAATAGTTGTACAAACAATGTAGCGATGTTGGACGAATGTGGAAGGCTGCCATTTTGCTGTAGTTATTTTAAGCGTTGTATCTCATGTTGGTTAAAATTACTTGAAGTAAAAAATGGCTGGAACCCCAAAACATGTTATATCATGCTTTATAAACAATTAGACAAGACCGGCAGACTTACTTGGGAAACCCACATAAAAATCTCCTGTTCAAATATGGTTTCGGCATTGCCTGGTTTGAAAAACAAGTTGGAGATACTCAGTGTAGGAAATTTGTCCAGATCACATACCAGACATCAGGGCCATGTTACAGGGCCATGTTACAAGCCATGCTAAAATGTTACCAGTTCCGCACATTTTTTCAATTGTTTTCTATCAGCAGGAAGTTGTTTTGATGGTGGAGCATTCTTTGCGTCGAATATCGATTTGGCTTGTTTATGACCAAATGACATTTCATGGCATGTGAGGGCATCATGTCTTAAGTTGGTACACCCGGTTCCAAACGATCCCTTTCCGTACTTACGGAGTTTGTCTGGTATTTTGCGGTTTGATAACGGCCGTAAATAACCCGGCAGATACGGCAATACACCGTATGATTACCAGTGTCATCGGTGACCAGCCATTCTTTGAACTCCGTCTTCCAGCTTGGAACGATTTTGCGGATACGTTTTGACTGGTCATACTCCTTATTTGTCACAATTCTATAGATGTTCAACTTCTGTTTCTTTGTTACATGTTGTACACGAAATGAAAACTTTGTAACAAACTACGCAACGATAGAACTGGTCAGGGGTCACCAGAAGTCTCACTGCACCATGGGAGATAGGTTCTGACCCGAGGTCACGTACCTATTATTATGTTAATAAGTCAATGGATTCCGTGTTGTGGGTTGAGAATGCGTGTCGGCCAGTCGCGATGTGCGACGGCAATGCAATATTTTCATAGTTTTGGCTGATCACGTTTCTGTTTAAAATGTTTAGAGCACAAATAAAGAATGGTAGCTTGTTTTTATTTTAATTTCGGCGGAAGAATGTGGTAACATGTTACCCGACCACCGGACAGGGAAGTTTGAAATTCAACCAGTCCGATACGAAAGTTACCCGTCTCGGGCGTGCGGACAGGCAGGAATTTCCTACACTGAGATACTGCAAATTTCTTAGAGATATTTACTCAAAGAATAAAAGATTGTTGTCAGTAAGAATGGCATGCCTCAATTTTACAATCATCCAGGCTGTGTACTTTCGGAAAAATCAAAGTAGTATTATAACCTGGGAGATTTATTGGCAAGTAATTATAGACTAAAATATATACTGACGAGTTTTCGTTGTTTTGGCCATAAACGTAATGTTGAATTAGACAGACACACAACAATACAGTTAGGTCAATACATTTTTAGTTTTTGCAGTGATACGTTTGAATTTAGCACGGTAGAAAATGATATTCACTTTGTTTTTATATGTCCATTTTATAATGATCTAAGGGCTGATATTTTGTCAATAACCCTATGTAATTATGCAAATACTGTCAGTCTGGGCTTACTTCGTCGCTACACAAACTGCCACACCATATATTAACTAGCTCTGTATCTTTTAAAAGTGACGAGATGAATATGAATCCAGCTGAACTTAGAACCATATGTTTACATGGACGTTGTATTGTTTTTAAAACGTGCTATGCACTTGTCTATCCATTACATTTTCTACGATGGGCTGAGGCCCTGTACAGAAATAAAATTACATAATACAAAATTGACTAATACTAAAATGAATAATTGTAGACAGATTTTGACATGAAACTGTCACTTTATGTGCGCTAACATCTGCGAAGAGCGAAAAAACTCGTGAGTATCCTTCTACCTTAAAATACTTAGACAATAATGCTAAGATAAGTACAGTCTTGTCTTTTTTGTGTACACCATTTTGCTGTAGTGGATCTAGGGTGTGGATGTGTTTGTCTGTGGGTGGGGAATGGCTCAGGACCCCTTATCGAAAATGGTAAAATAGTTCAAAGATTGTATGTTGAAATAACTTACCAACGTAACACAAAGTAAACCAATTGAATTTAAAACCGAGAATATAAAAATGTCTGTATCAGACACTTTTTGAATAGTATAAAGTTCACACGTTTCACATCAAATATATTATTGTTGTTTTCGAACCCCCATAGGGGCCCCCTATTCAAAAGTGCTGGCTACGGGCTAGCTGTGGAATCATAGCCCTATGTTGCCGACCGCATTATTTACGTGACTGACTCTGACCGGCTCATAGGGCTATGGAGCCTTGTGCGACTGAATACCGGTTAAAATCCACATGCCAAATTTGGTCGTCACGAAAATCACATTTTAAGACCTCCGAAAGTACTCACTATGTTTATTTACTGCCAAACAATGACCAGAACCTATTTGCGCTGTGAAATGATGAAGGTGGTCATGAAAAATTGACTATATTTACCGTACACCGAGTCGCAGAAAAAATAACAAGACGAAAGACGCCATTTTGTATTTCAGAGTTCATAGCAAATTACGCGAGACCTATAATTTTGTACCACGTGACTGAAATCAGTAGATAAATTGCGTTTATGCAACTAGTTTCTATTATTAAACAAAAATCATACAATTATAAATACTGTATGTGATTGCTTTCTTGGAACAATGAGAATAACTGGTTATGGGAAGAGTGAGTTTTATTATTCCACTACTGTATCACATGACCGCCAAACGAGGTAACATTTATTCTGCGCCAGGGAGTGTGGGATGTCAATGGCTGCCGTTTTCTCGTAATTTGCTTGGTTTCCGCGGTAATTGTTTGAAAATATCACAAATTATTGCTTATTTATAAACAAAAATTGCAAATGCAAACACAAATGTTATTCATCCAGCGATCAATTCACAATAAAGGTACGTCACACCATCGTAATCGAAAGCAAAAGCGATTTCTGTTTTTAAATGGTGATAGATCCCGTAGCTCTATGTTCGACGTACAACAACAAAATTAAAAAGAAGACGTCCAAATGAAATTGTTAGGGCGAAATTCGATTGTAGGTCGCACCAAAAAGCTACGGAACCGCAGCTAGCTACGGGCCCTGCTTCGATTTACAACTTAACATTGCACCAGCTCACGGGCAAGGTCTGTATTTTTTTTACTCAATATAATATAAAATATAAGATTCAGATCTTGTCGTCAAAAATCAAAACTAAGATCGGGCGGCAACTCAGCCAAGATGAAAGTACGTCTGCCTATTCATAAATTTAAGATGAATACAAAATAAGGACAGGTGTGAATCACCGTGCAGCGTCCATCTCTAGTACGTCTATGTTATATTCAACTTGGACTTTCAACGAAAAGTTGGGCACTAAAGTTTTAGAAACCTGAATAGCTCATTGTCAACAGGTCAAAGCACACATTTGTTTCCTGTCATTTGCCAAAATAAAAATAAATTAATTAATTTAATAATTATAATAAAACTTGCCAGATACTTTGAATCTTCTCCATATAACAGGCTTAATCCCGGTTAGTGCTACCTTCAACACAAAGTCTCTGTTAATCATTTGCCTGCTTTTCTGGGCCAATGCTGCAGATTTTCTTTTAATGAGCCTGTCAACAAACTGTATTTCTGGAAGTCTTCCGGCACAAGATCCATTGACGTATAGAGTTTCGGCAGCCATTGTTCTATTGAGAACGTCAAGTGTTGACAACCATCGCAATCCGTGCAGTCCCCAAATTTCAAAGTAGCCGGTGTCTGGGTCAGGTCCAGATGGTTTAAACAGGTCTGGATCACCGAAAAAGACTGGGTGCAAAGTAGATATGTTATCAAGGTGGTGGATCTCTGCAAACCGTGGTACGGTTCGGATACTAGACAGAGACGGTGTGAAAGACGTTCCACGACGAGGCACACGGAGGTTGACGTAATCACCCAATCCTCCATTCGTACCCCATACCTGTAATTCATACGACACTCTCTTTGGGTGTGTTGGACGAGATTGGTCAGTTGAGAAAAACGGGCGACCTTGGCGATGTAGACCTGTTCGCGGTTGCGTAGGGTTATCAACACCAATACTCTGTCTTGTTTGGGTATCGCGGTTTTTCTGAGTCTGTGTTGCTCTGGCAGTTCCGGACTTTCGTTGCACCTTTGGTGGGCGTGGAATCGAAGGAGACGGCTGTACATGCATTCCATTCCCAGTATGATCGGACGTAACTTCTGCTGTAGGTTTCGAATCAGGATAATACATTCCACCACGGCTTGATCCAAAAAACGGACCGGGCAGCGGTGAACAAGCTAGGCAACGACAATGACAGACGTCATCGCCACAATCACAGTTTTCTGGATCTTCTTCATCGCTACTGACATTCACCCAGTTTGCTTCATCTTCCGAATCACTTACTTCTAGATGATCCCACTTCGAATAGTCAATAACAGACATGATCGACAAAGTTACTAAGTCAGTCTACAGCATGCACACAAACTCGACTCTCAACACCCTAACAATGCTTAGTATTTTCAGTATCAGGGTTCGTCAAATAATGCGATATATCTAGAAATGTTTAAATAAACAAAACAATAATGCATAAATTGTAAATATATATTATCACTTTATTAAATGCTTCGTAGTCCAATTTGTACAAAAAGTTCTGATTTATAATTTGAAGCTGGTACTACAAGTACAACACCTCTTTTAATTTGATCACGTGATGCGCTCTTTCCTGGGTTGGTAATTTACGATTACAATATGGTTCTTGGTTGTCATTATAAGTATTGGTTATGTTTTGAATTACAGTACTATTTCCTTCAATAAACAACTAACATGACAGTAACATATCAAAACAATCAGCAAACATTTCAAGTAATGCTCATTCGGAACGAGGCCACGTGGGGGCGCCCCTGATTGTTTTCACAAAACACTTTAGATACATGTACTTCAAGAGCTTGCGCAAATTCGACCTCATATTTAAGATACAGTAGAACGTCGAATATCCGTACTGTTAGGGGGGGGGCATGCTTTTTGTTCGGTTATGCAAACAGTTCGGATATGCGATCTTGTGTGGGCGTGCTCAAATTTACAGGCTCACGTACACAAATTCTAACGCACATAACTGTAATGAAATCAAACAATAGTACATGTAGAGTACGTCATTAAAAACATTTTTATTTAATCAGTAATACATTGTAATAAAAATGTTGCACGCTGGAATATTAAAAAAATGTTTCAAAATGTCCGTAAAATGTTACCCCAGACCATTCGTCCCGGTGTTATCGCTATCGCCACACGAGACTCCAGCTTGTCTCCTATACAATTTTCCTTCCGCCCACTTAATTTTAATATTCATATGACCTTTGCACTGACATCGATAGCCAATCGCATTCGACCGCGGACGTCACTCTAAATAAACAACTGAATAAATTAATATACCATATTTGGAAGATAGCGGGTAAATTCAACGTTGTTGGTGTGTTCCTTCGGGTTCCGAAGTCGCACGAAACGAGTTCATGTTCCGTTATCTTTCGCAAGTAAAAGCGGTCGATATGTATTAAACATGGCATTTGTTTTCTTGTTTTAACCCCCTTATTACGCAAGCTTCCGTCGAAGTGTTGTTTTTTTCGACGATTTGTGGCATGTTGCAAAACGAACGAAACATTGCGGCATTCTTAGCGGTGGACAAGGGATCGACTATGTCGTCACATTTATGTCTCGTTTGAAAGAGAATAAACAACCGCTCAGAAAAATATGTTGCTAATATTTAAGTGCGGTGCCTTGAAATCGCCTGCCCGACGTCCAAATTTCAAAAGGATGTTCGATTTGCAATGACGACCGTTCATATGTACTAGGCGACGTTACTAATTACTACTAGGGTCGGTGTTTGCATTAAGAATTATAGAACAAAAGATCAGCAAAGCGGTGCTTTTGTCGGCGATTTTGTCAAAGGGAATATTGATAAAATGTTGCAAAACAGAATCGCGAGTTGGGTGAAAAATTGCGCCGGCGGCATTCTCAGCGATTGCGACACCCGAGAAACACCGTGTCACGGTGCATTCGTGCATCAGTACACCGAAGAAATACATACATATTGTTGCGGACGACTATTGTAGACTGTGTTCGTGTAGTCTTCGAGTTTGTGGACAGTTAAAGTCGTATGTGAATTTATTCAAGCCAGGAAAAGCAGGAGGGATAACTTATGGAAATCGTCTTTCCAATTTGATCCAGTGCGACGTTGTGAAAGGAGCGACTCTGTCGTCTCATCTATGTCTAGTTTGTAAGAGAAAGATTGATAGCGCAGAAAAATCCGCCAATAATGTAAAACAGTGGCGTGAAATTGTCAGTCATTCTAATATCTCCCAACCTGTGAACGAAAGGGTTAAGCGTGCTGCCTTGAAATCGCCTGCCCGACCACTCCGATCCGATGAACTAATCAAAACTAAAATGGCGCGTGTCACGTGACTTTGTTTACTAAAGATAGCGTGGGCGTTTGATTGACACTCAACTCATTAGTATTCCACCAATCACAGCTACATCTACTTTCTGGATGTGCGCAGTCAAATTGTATAGGAGACAAGCTGGAGTCTCGTGTGGCGATAGCGATAACACCGGGACAAATGGTCTGGGCATGGAACTATAAACTATAGTTCCATGGTCTGGGGTAGTAAAATGTAGCGATGATAAAGTTCCTTTGCTTCTTTCTTGGGAAAACCAAGTCCCGGAACCAAGTAAAGACGGATTTCTCTAAACGATCGTCATTGGCTATTTTCATTATCTTTCGTTTCAGTCCTGCACTTGAATCCATTTTACTGGAAAAATCCAGCAGCCTTCGTTTTGCCTTGATATCGGATATCGTCGATTTACCAACACATTACTCGGTAGATAGATTGCGGTTTCGCCACGTTCTAGTCGATTTATAATTGACACCTTCGCGTCCAAATCAAGCACACAGCGTTTGCGTTTCACTGGGGTAGCCATGCCAACGCTAGATAAAAGACGCTGATAAAGTAAACAGGTGAAAGGTCGCTTCGTATTATCGTATTAGCTGTGTATCGATCGGCTAGCGGCTCGATGTTACCAGATTGCGCGTGGATTTTTGAATGGTAAACTGCTACACAAGATGTCCCGATTTTATTGGATTCAGCAAAGTTTTTAACACCTAGAACGATTGACATAATAAATTGTTGTAAAAATCCAGGTTGGCTACTGTGATCACCGGACGTAAACACTTCGACGCTGTGAACCATCAAACGGCCCACCGACTGTGGTCGTTGGTTGCCGTTGTCTGCTGATAAAGCATCAAAGAGGCACACCAAGGTTTTGTCGTTTCGTCACTCTTTTTCACTGCACTATTGATAAGATGTTTACAGAAACTTTTCAACTGTATTCTAGATAGTGGAAAATTTCCTGCAACCTGGAAATCTACGATTCTTGTTCCACTACTCAAATCAGGCGACAAATTAAATCTTGGTAATTATAGAGCTATTGCATTAACAAGTTGTCTCTCAAAACTATTTACTGGCATAATGAATCAAAGATTGACCACATACTTGGAAGAAAATAAATTATTTACCGACATGCAGTTTGGCTTTAGGAAAGACATGAGAACGACAGACGCAATTTTCCTGATAAAAACAGCAGTTGAAAAAACAATTTATAATAAAAATAAAAGCAGCAAATCTGGAAAACGGTTACACACATGTTTTGTTGACTTTAGAAAGGCTTTCGACAGCATCTGGAGGGATGCACTCTTTCTCAAGTTACAAAACAGTGGTATCACGGGGAACTTTTATGAAATAATAAAATCTATGTATAAGGATATTAAATATAAAATTAAATTGTCAGAGGGTATAACTGATGGATTTCAGTCTACCTGTGGAGTTAAGCAAGGCTGCAATTTATCACCAACTTTATTTAACATTTTTCTGAACGATCTGCCAGAATTATTTGGGGATCAAATTGATAAACCAGTTCTAATGGGCGAGAAACCTATAAATTGCATCCAATATGCAGATGACCTTGCACTTATTTCAGAAACAGAAGACGGCCTACAAAGCTGTCTGAACAAATTAAATGACTATTGTATAAATTGGAATTTAGAAGTAAACGTAAAGAAAACTAAAGTCATGGTATTTAATTGCAGCAACAGACTGATTAAAAACATGAATTTTAAAATCAACAACCAAGACATAACAGCTGTTAGCGAGTTTTGCTATTTAGGGGCAATATTTACTCCAAATGGGAAATTTAAAACAAACTTATCTATGTTAAAAAATAAATCAATGAAGGCCCTTTTCAGCATCAGACAAACAGTCTTAAACCACAAAATAATCTCACCAGCACTTAGTTTGAAAATTTTCGACCAATTAATTTCACCTATACTCATGTATGGTGCAGAAATCTGGGTCAATGAAATCACAACTGACAGTAACAGTTTAGAGCAAGTTTGCAGTCATTTTTACAGGTTTATCCTAGGAGTGAGTAAAATGACGCCAATTAGTGGTTTGAAAGCAGAACTTGGTAGGTTACCAGTAAAATTAAAAATTAATTTGGCTCAAATTAAATACTGCCATAGACTATATAGTCTGCCAGATAATCACATTTTAAAATTAGCCCTGGATGAAATGATAAAAATTAATTCAAACTGGGTAAGGACTATTAATGCTACACTGGGACATGATCTAATTAAAATAAAAAATGATCACAATATGGAAAATTGGAATCAAATACTAAAAAAAGTAAAACTCAGACTATCTGAGATTTATATTCAAAGATGGAGAGAAGAACTAAATTTCAGTGAAACCAATGAAAATAGGGGAACAAAACTGAGAACATACAAACTATTCAAAGTAAGCTATAATATGGAAAATTATTTGCAAAACATTTCAAATTTCAGCCTCAGGAAAATGCTTTCAAAATTCCGTCTGAATGACCACAACTTAGAAATAGAATTAGGTAGAAGAACAAAGCCCAAAATAGAATTAGAAAATAGACACTGTAATAAATGTAACACTAAAGCATTAGGAGATGAAAAACATTTCCTGCTATTTTGTACTGGCTATATAGAACAAAGAAAAAAACTGTTCGATGAGTGTGCAATAAATATTTACACAATGGATGTGAATTCCATATTTAAAAAGATTATGGAGAATAATATAGCTGTAGCAAAATACTTAAAGAGCACAATTTTTAAAACCACAGAAAGTAATTAATTTATTTTTTCTTTTATTTTACTAACATTTTATTTTTATCTCTTATGTATTGTATGTATTTATGTTCCTTACCATACAAAAACCCTCTGAAGGTTTTTAGAAGTGTAATAAAGTTATTATTAAACTGGCGTCGCTTCTGTGGCAAGACATCCAGAAGTTATTTTCTTTCCTTTTTTATTCCGAAAAGGATGTGACTTCTGATACTGGACATTAAAATTAAAAATCGGAAAAAACATGGGATCGGCTCATGGCCGCGTTTCTTTGACGGCAGTGGAACTCCGTACAATTTTCCCGGGAAACATATCCGAACTGCAGTGACTTACAACTTGGTAAAGTTAAGGTCTAACTGTAAACAGTGGAGAAGACATTTGATGAAGTTTGTGTTTTTAGGACATTTTTTATTTACAGTGGAACACTGGTGTTGCATAATAGGCTTGTCTGAATTTAGGAAATTATTCGATCTGTAATTCGTTTCATTGTTTGCGCAGACACTGTAAACAACGAACGTACACGTGAAAGACGTCGGATTACTTGTTGATAATAGCTTTATTGAAAGTGTTGCACCAGGAAATCACACAAGACGACTGTAGTATTTATTGTTCACAGTTGACTTTTGTATTATACGGAACACGGCCAGACCTGCATACAAACTTTGGGGGACACACAGTAGGTTCGGACAACCGAACGTTTCGGATAATCGACGTTCTACTGTACTAGCATTTTGGCATTTTGGCATTTTGGCGTTGTGAGGTTTATTCGTGTAGTTTCTTGTTAGCGGCAACGTTGATAACAGATATCCCCCAATCGAAATAATTTCCGTTTTTTTGGGACATTGTTTGTGTAATTATGAAACGGGGACTGAAAAGCTTGCAGCGTACATTGCTGTTGTTTCAAAAGTAGATTAGATCTTGAGTCGGGAAATCACAGCTTTTTAGCAGGTCGTTGACCATATCGGATTTATTGCTAATTACATAAACATGTTTCTACTGCTATTAAACGATAGTCTTTTTCCCATACAGTAGTGCATGGAGCTAAAAAAGAAGGAGAGTGAACTCCCTTTGATGCTATTGTTACCATGACTTTTTTTTAGCTCCATGAGTAGTACGAATAATAACATCATACATGTATTTATTTTATTCGTTAAAATTAAGAAACCATGACAATTGTTAGCTAAAATAAAAATGTTGTTGCATGCAGTAGGGGCGGAGTTGATACTTGCCTGAAGTACATGTACTTGACTGAGACAGGAAGTGTGCCACATTGAATTGTATTGTTCAAACACAGTGTCTTTGTTGAAAGACATGCATGCGTCTTGCTGCAGTTTATGCAGCTCTCTTGGTCGTGGTATACGTTGCGGGCAACGTAATATCAAAATAGCTTAAGCGGCCAATAAGAGCTGCTAAACTGCAGCAAGCATGCGTCATATGGCCATAGTGTGTCCACAGTCCCTCTATCTATATAGAGGGACTGTGGTGTGTCATTGTTTACAAACAAGGGTCTACCCACGAGCCTTGCGTTTATAGTGTGTGTTGTTATCGTCGCTTGGGACTCAATTCCCGTGCGTGCGCAGGTGACGACCATAAAGACAATTATAAGACAATGTGAACCTCGGAAATTTTTCTGTTAGTCCGAATTTTAAATGCGTGCGAGCGAGCGGTGATATTTCGGGGTTTGCGCGGTAGAAAATAAAGCGGAAATTGTCCGGTAAAATTCAACAAGCGGTCAAAAAAAACGAGAAAAAAGGTGATTGGAAAGCGGGAGCGGGCGGGAGGTAGTGCGAAATGAGTACTGTAAATTTGTGCAACTTTCTTTTAAATCGTTTTATTTTCCAAGTCAATATTCTATTTTACTTATACCATGGAGGTAGAAAAGATCTCTTTTCTACCTCCATGCTTATACCATGTTTTATAACGCAATGGCGAAGAAAAGAAAGAAAGCGTTGACAGATGAAGAAAAATCTGCCACTCAGTGTCGCACTCTGACACAGCAATTTTTAGCTCCGCTGTCGACTTTGTCGAGCGGAGCATATCATATGAGTAAGCAAATAACACCGAATAAACGGCAAGGTAAAGACTATGTCTAATTATAGTAAATACGTACTGCGTGCGTGACTCGAACCGGCGCTCGCGTACGGCACCTAATCGCCTAGCTTCACGCCACTACACGTCTTCCCCTCGGCCACCGGGCATCCCCAAAAAGGATGCTTAATAACCGAGCTTATTACGTGCAGAGAACGTGAAACCCGTCCACGTGATACGCGCCACACAGCATGGCCAGAATGCGGCAAAGGCCTTCAGATCTGGCTGTAGTAGGATGGTGAAAGTAATGGTACAGCATTTTAACAGTGAATAAGTACTGAGAAATAATTTTTAAACTCATAGTTGCTGTCGACATAGGAAGTAAAGTAAGCAAATAACACCGAATAAACGGCAAGGTAAAGACTATGTCTAATTATAGTAAATACGTACTGCGTGCGTGACTCGTCCTATGTCGACAGCAACTATGAGTTTATATCATATGAGTGATTGTCCGTCGTCGTCCGTCGCCCGTCGTCCGTCGTCCGTGTCAATGTTTTACTTTTTCGACTTCTTCTTGAAAACTACAAGTCTGAATGCTTTGATACTTGGTGTATATGTACCTTGGGTAGACCTCTCTCAGATTTGTTCATTTCATGATCATATCTTCAATTCTCTAATTTTGGTGAATATTTTTGTCATTTTTGGTACAAAGTGATATTTTCGACTTCTTGTTAAAAAACGCAAGTCCAATTGCTTTGATATTACATATATAGGTACTACATGTGAATCTTTCTCAGATTTGTTTATTTTGTAATGATATCTTTAATTCTCTAATTTTAATGAATATTTTTGTCATTTTTAGTAAAAAGTGATATTTTCAACTTCTTGTTAAAAACCGCAAGTCCAATTGCTTTGATATTACATATATAGGTACTACATGTGGACCTCTCTCCGATTTGTTCATTTTGTAATGATATCTTTAATTCTCTAATTTTGGTGAATATTTTTGTCATTTTTGGTAAAAAGTGATATTTTCGACTTCTTGTTAAAAACCACAAGTCCAATTGCCTTGATATTACATATATAGGTACTACATGTGGACCACTCTCAAATTTGTTCATTTTGTAATGATATCGTCAATTCTCTAATTTTGGTGAATATTTTTGTCATTGTTGGTAAAAAGTGATATTTTCGACTTCTTGTTAAACACCGCAAGTCCAATTGCTTTGATATTACATATATAGGTACTACATGTGGACCTCTCTCAGATTTATTCATTTTGTAATGATATCTTTAATTCTCTAATTTTGGTGAATATTTTTGTCATTATTGGTAAAAAGTGATATTTTCTTCTTGTTAAAAACCACAATCATTTATGGTGAAAAATTATATTTTTTAATTCTTGTTGAAAACAGCAAGTCCCATTGCATTGGTACTATGCATATTGTTCATTTTCTAATGATATCTTCTGTTCTTTAATTGAAATGTGCATTGCTAACAGCGGAGCTATCTCAGTCGAGAGGCTGCTTGTTTTTTTTCAAACATCGGCCATTTTGTTTCACCATGAAAACCGTTTTATTAGATCACTTATCAGAGACACTTGAAGGATTAGCTTGTTTGTAAACTGTCAGCGTGTACAGTGGGACAGTAATGTTTGTCAGAGGATTATCCTTCGTTGTTTGTTTGCATAACAATGGAAACCCAAACGTTCCTGGAGTGGGGACTCAAATGCCAGCAGTTTTCTTTAATTTTCACGCTCGAGCTTGAAATTATTCATTATCTGACACTCTTTATGAGCTCTATGATATCAGTGGTTAATATGTTTGGCCATTTTTAGTGTATATTTATAATAATGCAGCAAATCTACAGTGTTTTATTAACCAAGACTGTTTTTCGCGTTTTTCTCGAACTGAAGTTTCGATTGAGTACGACTCATTGGGACCGCCGCCAAATCAAGTGCGTTCGGACTAGGACATTCATACTCGAAGTTATCGTTCAAAAGATAATGATGGTGCGAAATATGTCTGGGTTTTTAAAGAAAATGCTTTGTCACAGAATAATAGTCTGTTAAATGTGCCAAGTATGAAATAATTTGAGGACAAAAAAACAAACCTGCATAGAAATCGGAATAATAGGTCTTTTGATTATCGGAGACGCATTTCAATGGACTTGATTACGGACAATGCATGACTAAATTTCACCAGGAAATTCCGCAGTGTGCTCTCGCAATCGAAGACTTAGTCATTTTTACAAGATTCGCCATTTTTGATGTCACGTGATAATTATGTAAACAATGACTGTCCAGTTTGTGCGAACTTGTACCTCTATACTTAGTCTTTTGAAATATATAAGCTAAATTACTCTTCTGAACAA
Source organism: Saccoglossus kowalevskii (assembly GCF_978046115.1). NCBI lineage: Eukaryota > Metazoa > Hemichordata > Enteropneusta > Harrimaniidae > Saccoglossus > Saccoglossus kowalevskii. The sequence goes on along the minus strand of NC_140650.1, from coordinate 7,034,113 downwards.
GACAACAGACAGAGAATGATTTATTCGAAAACGTCACAAAACCCTTCTCGCTACCTTAAATGGAAGGCACCTGTGAATGTGTGAATTGACTCTGGAAAAACGCGTCATATATGCACATAATATAGAAAAGATATAATAGCACATTGCAGAAAATCTTAGATGTATTTACATCATTTACATAATTGAAATATGCCTAGGAGTGAATGCATGATATCATAATTAATATCGACTATTAATTGGAGGACTTCAAATCGTCATTATTATTGAATCATTGGACCAAATATTTGCGGTCAGTACCAGCCATCCCCAAATAATAAATAAAATTCACAGTTTCTGTTTTCTTCTTCCTTTTTAATTCAAAGTTACTTAATTCCTGATTTTCAGCCATTAACACGATTCCATAATCACGGGCTATAGAGGTATAATATTGTCAGAGAAACACATTTTGTTGATTATATCTAATTTTTTTGAAACTCGCTTACTAAACCCCATTTCGAATTTTAATTTAGTTAATGTACTCGTACTTGTGACACTAGCTAGGTCAACTTCTTATAGTTCATGATTTTTTCCACGGACAAGAACACACTAGACAACTAGGCCACTCTATCACTGGCAATCTTTAATTGTGTAGTCAATCACTTCACTTCCCATTGTTATTTTGTATGAAACAGTTGTTTCACTTGAAAATGCATTAAAAACTAAATACGTTTTGGAACGACTAAACTATTTATAGACTGGCTTACAGTCGGGGGAGATTATATTTGTCCTGTCTCAAGTAAATTAAGGAAATATTTCCACGAAATACCCCACTCACCGCGAAATTCCCAAATATGGGAACATATTCTTTCAAATTAAAAATGACATCTATGTTTGAAAAAATCGCCCCTACTGTGGCCAGTCTAAACAATATACAGTGAAAGGCAAACAGCTGGGCCTGACATCTGGCCTGACATGTAGGCAGGCGTGAGTGGCGCCCTTACCGACCGAACGTCACCAATCCCCACTATCCGCGGGGGCGGAGCTACGTCACAGACGTTCCACGTTGCTAAGACGCGCACCACTGTACCATGCATTTCGATGGGCTCTGTGCGCGCTGCTGTGGAACACTGGTCGAGCCGGTGAAAATTCGAGAAAACAACACAAAATCAACTTTAAAGTAATCCCGAACAATCAAATTTATATATGTTACACACGTAGGGCTAATCTTGTTGCATTGTTCAGAGGAGTCTCAACAATCACTCCAAAGTACCGTTTTCTGCGAGTTTTGGGCCTTTGTTTTCACAGGCGGTGAAAATGCCCGGATGTCCGCCCCGAGGATACGTTGGGTTTGGAGCACCGCGGAGGGTGCAATTCACGCGACCTTGTCTGGCTACCGGTACGTATTTATAATTTATAAAGCACACGCATGCCTTCACATGACATGGCAAGTGCGCCATCTTATCCGCTTTCTGATTGGATAATTTTGAACTATTTTATTAATATTTAATTAACGATGATGTCACAATACACGTTCTGTAATGGTCAAATTAAATTCCAACACTCCGTTGGAGTTGTAAAGATGTATATTTTATAACGACCACGAATTACGTATATTATTATTATGTATTACGTTGTGCGATTTAGGGATAAGTTGTTTCGCTTTTCGTCATCGCGACATCAAAACATACAAAGTTGAACAGACCTTAGACTGGAGGTTTTATTTTAATCGTCATTCAAATATACTCGCAATATTTATGTCATGCAATCAAAGTTTGGCTTAATTCGGGTGTGACAGTTTTATGCACCGTTGTCATGGCAGTGCGTTGAACACGTACTATTGAACTACGATGACAAAATCAATTTGCATTTGCGTACGCATTTCTACATATCGAGCGTTTTGATTTATATCAAAGTTCCTTATGTCATCTGATCACTGTTAGCGTGTACCCTTCATCTTTGTTTTAATTAACAAGCATAACCTGTTACGCAATGTATGTTGCAATTGTTCAATTTGGAAAGTTATCTTGCCACGGTAGTGTGTTATTTAAACGCTATAAAACTGAAACGCTGCATAAAGAGGTCTTGAACGTGTATTGTCTAGTTCCACCATACAGTGCCACGTTATTGACGTATTAAAAACACACATCTTGTTTTTGTTGCTTGGTTATTTGAAATGTCATATGATGGTCTTCACGGTGTTAACCTGAGAGGTACGATACGAATTACTAGTAGTATGATGTTCATCAATATCACCGTCCCCAATACACTGTAGTACAGCCATTCGTTATTTTAAATAATACTATCAACCGATAGTGGATATTAAATCTCATAATGTTATTCTTCAATTGTATCTCACGCACTAACGTCAATGATGAATATCTCGAAATGGTGCAACTTCAAATGCAAGGACCAAAATGACGAATGGATTGCTATGAAGTATTCTACGATACTGTGCTAAAACCTGACATATGCCACTCAATAATTTATTTGAGAATGGAATGATTTTAAATGTGCAGATGCGAAAGAGTTAGAACACTGGAGAATTCCACCTTAGTTGGTTTTGGTTTGCCATGGACCTTCTATGTAGATTTAATTTATCGCACTCGTACATATTTGCACTTGTCTCATGACACGAGCCAATATCTCGACTTTTTCAAAAATAATTATCTCTAAAGAAAGAAATACAGACAGAATTTTCATTCCACTATCTATATTAGATTATCCTATATTTTAACTGTCAAACGTCTTGCTCATACGGACGGTATATAGCGTATATGTGATACTTTCAGTGTCCACATTTCGGCGATGGCTATTACAAAATGAAAATCAGAGAAAAAAGATCGATATTGCCGCTTTAATTATGCAGGATAATAATTACCAATCTGACTACAGAATAATCACATTATTGTAGCATTCATGAAAACGAATACTGTAATATTATGGCAGAGTTCTGTGATTACCAACATTGTTTTTATGCCCTTCAGGTGATTAACTAATTGAAAATTAAAAAGAATTTTATATTTTTCTCAAAATGTTTTGTCTTGGCCTTCTGAGTATGTCGTGCGCTTTCTCATCGAAGTAGAGAATACCTGTAAACACAAACAAACCATAATTAATTGGCTTATTGCAGGTTCACAGTTTTATTTTCTGTATTACTAGTTAAACTAAGTGATTGAAACCCGTTGAACGGTAACACTGATGTATGTCATTCAAAACTATATCTCATGGTAGACATTTCTAAATATACAGTCCTTCGACCATACGAGTCTGTGTTACACATTACATATGTAATACCTTTACTATATGTCGTTACCTCGGTTAATTCGAGAAATTGCACGTGGTAAATGTTGATGAAAGTTAATATATGAAATCGTCACTATTATTTGTATTATTTGGCTTAAAATAACAAAATGATCGTACCCGATGCCAGCAACATAATTCTGTTACCAAGCAACATCGGATTTAACGTTGTGTTCAAAGGTGAGCATGTTATGTCAACTGTTTCATGACCAACAATATTAACGAGACATTGAGCATTACATGAACCGTCCTAAACATCTTAAACAACCTTTGAGCCTTATCAATAATTGTTTTAAGTCCAATACTATAGGATCGTTTCGGTAATAGCATAACTGCCTCCGGATGTATAATTTCAATGGTAACGGTAAAACCACATGACGGCAATCAGTATGCCTGTGTTGCCCTTTGTATGACCTGTGAATTTGGCAGAGGGTCGTCGTAATTAATAGTTGGTACATTGCAATCATTCATTTCTGATGGATTGTTTTGATTTTGCGGTTCAAAAAGTGAAGCTTGAAGAGGCAACATTTTCCAGAGTAACACCGCATACAATTGTGGTCTCACGAAGCTTGTTACAGAAGACACAATATATTTACATACACTTAACTCCCGCACCTGGCAGGCAATTACCGAGAGGCTCAAGCATGCCCGAGAAATGGTTGATGATTTGCTCAAATATTGTGATTTTGAACACAAATGACCGCCAGTCAGTGTAATTTTATCAAAACACGTGAACTCAAACACCCAATTAGAATATTCAACGAATTAAAAAAAAATATTGGACTTACTTTAATTGTTGTCTACAAAACAGAATTCTCCTCCTGTGTGGCTTTTTTCAGTTCTTTGTCAGATACTTCCCTGTCAAATCCTAATTTATATCTGACTTTAACTTCCAAAGCCAAGTCTTTGCGGCCAGAAACATCGAGTAATTTAATCAGTACATCGGATTTAGTTCTGGATAGGTGATTCATTTCTTTTAACTTAATAAATAGATCAAATGTTTTTTTAATTTTTTCTCTTTCACCTTTTTTAATTTGCGGATCGAGTCCTTCAGTTAATCCAAGCATAGTAGTGAACTCTGTTAACAAGAACATGTACATATAATTGATTTATTTTTGTACGGAAATATATCAAAAGGAAGCTGAGTTGATTGGAAATAATTAAAAATGGAAATGTGAAAAAAAGTATTAAAATTGTCACCAGCTAAACTAACCACCTTTGCTTGCAATTTTGTTCCTGATTATATATGTGCCAAGTTTCATTGGAATATGATGAGTCGTTCTTGAACAGACACACAGACAGACTGAGTAACTGCAAAGACTCCCATTCAGAGAAACAAAAACACCACAGGGTAGTGGTTACTCAAACACGATTAGTAGTTTTTATAAGAGTTATACATTATTTATTTTGTCTGATATTAGGGAGTGTCATTTTTACATTTGACTAAAATGGAGGTTCAACAAGCATATCAAACTTACACAAATTCATTTAAATACAGATCGTTAACGTATTAAACTGCACATATGCACTTAACATAAGACATATTGTAACCCTCATTTTGGTATATGAGTGTTATATCTTACCTCCAGATGAGACATCACTTGCCAATCCGTTTAAATAAAGAATAAAGCAGTCCATATTACATCATTGAATTAGGATATTTGTGAACATTATGAAATTTCACCCTGAAAAGTAAGACAAGCAAGATTGAAATATTAATATACAAAACCGTTTAATAACCTTTGTTCAGTGTTTACTAACAGTGACAATATACCAAAAAGGTTACAATCGATCCCCACATATATCAGTGTATACCGGATTTTTTTCTCATAAAAATAGATGAATATGTGTATTTCATTTCTAGTACTATTGTCTTGTCTACTCCATTTTAGCAGTGAAATGCCCCTGTGCAGTGTGAGTTCTGTGGATGCCCTCTCAACATCAATAAGCAGGCCTTACACTGTGACAGACATAAACTGGATGAATACACAGTAAAAATCATTCTTGGTAAATACAGGCAATCTATAGGCTTTAACAATAAGAATGGCATGAGAAGCAGTAACTCACTGAGAAAAGGCAACTTTGAAGCTCGACTGCAAAATGGTTGAAGGACTGCAGTCGTCGTGCCGCGTCCTGTTCGATATGGGACTCATAGCGACGCATACAACGCGTGTAAAATACATTGTTTATTTACATGAAATTCAAACACGCGCTGCGCGACGACCACCGCGCTTTAAGACCGCATGACAATCAACAGCATGGCCGCCACTCCGCCATTCTGAATCAAATCACAAAACAAAACTCACCATGTGCAATGTTAAAACCAAGTTCGCCTAAAGACATGTTTGAGAAATTACATGTTGAAAGTTTGTTTCCGTGAGAAAAATTACAAGGTCAAAATGCCAACTTTGAATCCAGGCACTATCCAGGCATGTCCGTTAAATAACGGACGCACGATTTAAATGAAAAATTCATTCTACCAACTTAATGAATTCAACACCGCACTATATATTTTCATATTATTAAAAAAATACGTTGTTATATGTTCACCAAAAAGAACCGGACAGCTAGCCATATATCAAGTTACCCGTTTCCCCTATTAAACCAGAGAAATTATTCAATCCAAAATCATCTTTCTAAAATGAAAACGAATGGACGAACATGTTTAAGTACAAACTAACACTCCTGTATACTAAAGCTGTTATCAGTTTGAATGATTACCGGTATGTTGATCAAGATCTGTGTTCATCTGTGGTTCAAAGTCTAATAGTGTAACTTAAAAGAACACGCTGTCTGTCGTGAAAGCTAGTCATGGTCAGAAAACTTTGAAACTGTCACAGTGGTCGTATGCATCATGGCTACTTCTTCTTCATTAACGCATAGGGTACCAGGTGACAGTTTTAACACTTGGCCCGAACGATGTCCATATTAACTGCACTCAATTGAAAATTCACAAAGTTGATCAGATTCCCATGAGGTCCGCCATTTTGTCTATACCCAGGTAGCGCGATTTTTTTTTTTTTAGTGTGTGTCAAGTGTGAGTGAACACAACCACCTTGTTAACTAGCAAAGCCATATTACGATAATATTATCTAATAGAAAGTACACGAAGAATAGTTTTTGTATTGATGAAATAGATACTCACCGCACTGATTACCGCGACCGGAAACGCAAAACTAGCGTGTATAAGCTTATTGACCGTTTAAACACGGAGCAAAGGGCACATTGCAAAATGCTTCAGCAATGAGTTAGTAGGTACACTGTGGTTATCAATATGACATAGCTGATGGTAGAACAAAATGACGGTTTAATCATAGCATGTATAGCCCTGAAATTAACATACAAAAAACAAACCAAATTTACCATGAGACACGTGCGAATGTGTTTAAATCACATATTACAAGTTGCATACCTTATTGAATACACTTTGTATTTTTCATTATAATTATGGTATATTATACTATAGTGTTAATGTTCATGGTATATTTTGATTTTATATCGACCTTGCATAGTTCCGTTAATCTATGGTGTATTTATGTTTTCCTTTCATTTATACGATATGGCCCCAAGTGTTAATAAATCGGATATCGCCTTCAAACAACAACGGCCTATATGAATATTTTTTAATCAATTTCTGAAATTATTATGCAAACTAGTCACGTGACACTGAAGTTAATGCTACAAGAAGGAGGATAGACATCTCCTTTTTATATAGCTTTCCTTCATCTAATGATTATTTGCTTTATTTGAACCTTATCAAAGCTATCTTGAAAATATCCATATCCTAATGCATCCACTAGGTTCCATTTTTTAAAATTAGACATTTTTAATAAATGATAGTGATACATTTGTATCACCAATGGTCGGTGGTCACAAGACTAGGTCATGGTGCAATCACTACGTCATCGTGACCTACTCCTAATTTTTTTTCTTTTGAAATGCTAATTTCCATAGTTAGTGTTTTAAACAGCATCAAATATGCATACATAATCTCTATGCAATAAAAACCTATATACAAAAAAATCATTCAAGAAACCTCATTTTTCCTTTCAGTGATTTGATTTTGATTGGTTTTATTAAACTTTGCAAATTCAATACTAAGCACCAGTACAACATGATCATATTTTAATAATATTTGATTCTAGTATAGATATTATTTATATAGTGTAGACTGAAATCTTTGTGTTTACACACAACAAAGAATAACATAGAATAATTTCTGTACTGTATATGTAACAGCAATAATTCATTCAAAAAACCTCATTTTTCGTTGATATACGTGTAAATAATTACACGAATCGATTGTTATTAAAACTTGTGGGGTTCTTTTCACTTCGAGACTCATCAATTTATAAGATTAAAAGTTCACTTTCCGATAATAATTCTAATAGCTTCTAATATACGTGGTATTGACACATTGACATTCTGGTGTTTACCCTGTAAAATGCTCAACATGAAATGAAAATAATTGAGATGAATGTGACATTTTTAAACGCATATATTGATTAATTAGTAGAATTTGTTTCTTTGTTATTGTACAATGAGATATTCGTGTCATAATTTGTGTTGTATGAATCGTGTCCCATTAGTCCTTATAAATAGTCATCCCATCAATGTATTTTTTTTACTGACGATTGCCACTCACATGCATCATTGGTCGTGTCATCACGGTTGCCTGGTGTGACAGATTTGGGACGTACTACTTTGCGCAATTTTGCACACAAATTGTTGATTTGGCACTCGCAGTATCAAATGTTTTATATACGGCGTGCTCATTGTCTTGTCAATGCGCTAAGTAACACTATATCACTACTTTGTATATCATTTGATGTAATAATTAACCATCCGATATGACATCACTGTTTGTTTCATCAGCCAGCGATTCCTGCAGATAAAGCCTTTTCGTCATTGTGAATGTAATCAGCATGTGACAAACTTGATTGTGTTGTTTCTGGTGAGCATTGTCGATCTGGGTCTCGTTGAATGTGTGAGAGTCAGGTTTATGAGCAAATAGAGAAACCTTCGATCACATAACCACAAAGGGCCTTGTGGCTTGAATTGTTTCAGAAAGTTTTTGTGATGAGGTTATGCTGCTCATCGTAGTAATACTAATACTCTAATAGGAATAATGTGTCTTGTTTATGTACAGGTATTTGGGCACTGGCAACATATATATGGAAGCGTCCAGCGTTCACGCCATTGAACTTGTTTGTTATTTAATATATTTAATATGTGCGTCTGCATGGCGCCGACTGATTGGTTTCAATGCTAAATTGGTGAGTTCATCAAAGATCATCCTTGTTCATTCACTCACTTATCAATTACACATATTGATGTAATTGGTCACCTGAATTATTCATGGTACAACCAGTAACTCCTTGTACTAATATAGAGGGCATGACGTATTTGAAGATCATTCAATTTCAATTAAAAGATTGCAAACAACATTGTTCAAATTATTTGCATTGCATCACGTTCTTATCCTCTTTTGAAGATTAATCGTTCATGTTGGAACTTATTATATCCCGAATTAGTTTAATGCCAGGAAAATCCATGGCAACAATACCCCATCTTTTCTTGTTGTACCTAATTTTGAAGTGTACCTCTTTATTGACTTTCAATGCAGCTGAAAAAGGTTTGTTACCACTTCCAGATCCACTGAGCTCGGTCACGAATAAGCTATTGACAGAACTGTCAGCAGCTTTATCAAGATTATATTTAACACTTGATATTTTATGATTGATATTGATATTGCGGCTGTTTTCGATTATAAGTGACTCATAATCGATACCAATACTTGCATTTTCGTAGTGGTGAAAAATGATAATTTTTCCACGTGCTTCATACATTTCTGGTATGTGGCTTTCAACCCAGAACTTTTCTCTCCATCTAGTCATGTCGATAACGGCTTTCACCTTTTCATCCATTCCCACTTTTGTGTCGAATTGAGTTACTTCCTCTCTTTCTATTTTCATGATAATAGTTTCAGTAGGGTGGTATTCGAGATATCTGAGACAATCATTGATTACATCTGTGAGAATACATTTCTGGTACACCTGACCATGGTGAATAGGAAGATTCGTACTATTTCTACACCGAACATCTATGAACCTGATGCCGGCCTTGAGCTGGGATGTTAGGCTTTTACTTTGACATTTGTAGTAATGTGTTCCAAAATCACCTTCATGAAGGGCAAGTGAACAATGAGTGCCTGGAATAGATAACGCAGCGATACTTGTATGGTCATTAACTTCAGACATCCAATCCCATGTTTCATCGAAGGGTCTGTCACTGTTGTCAAAATATGGTTCCACCGTAATTTTTGGTGTATCTAGGACATTTGCCAAAAGTCCCTGAAATGAAAACCAAAGTAAAACTCGATTGTAATGTGTGTGTTTGGTTTCGATGAATGATATTGATCTTTGAACTAATGTAAATATTATTTAAATCAATGATGTAGTCATTTCCAAATATTATCACTTACCGAAGCTCCTTTGATAATGTCCATCAGTGAATGTGATGAGGTGGGATCTGTGGAAACATAAGTTGTATAAAGTTCAGACATATTATCTGAATGCTCAATCTGATTAAAATGTTATGTATTGTACAGCGTGTATTGTATTGTATTTTATTTTATTTTATATATTTATTTTACTTTTACTATTTTTTTATATTATCTTTTTTTTACGTACTTGTGATTGGTTTTTTTTTAACTATCGCCACATACCAAAATGTATAGTAAAAATAAATAATTAAACTCAAATTAAAAAAAAAGCCCAAACTAGGATCTTATTTTAATCAGATTGCTAAATGCTTAGATACAGGCGAATACGGTAGTGTATATGCCATACCAATATTTTTTACAATGGGTTACCTGACGACCAATTTTTGTTTCACTATTCCCACTAATGAAAACATTTTTACATGCAAATGACCTGTGAATTGTACAGATCGTTGATAACGCTGTAGACTAGATTCGCGAGTCTCGATATCACAATAGCGATACTGATCACCAGGCAACGAACCCCTAAACGAATAGTGGCATGGCATGCTACCGTATTCGCCTACATCGAAGCTTTCAGATGATATTGTTATAGTAGTATTCTTAGTAAAGTTAAACAGAAAGTCTGAATCACAGTTCAATTTTACCTCTGCTGCTACCTTAAGCTGATCAATTGAAAACTAAAATGAGGACAATCTCAACAAATAAATTTTACTGGACGTTTACTGATACATTTTTTCTTGGGTTAATATGAGACAGAAGGAAAAGTTGACAACAAAAACGTATAAATAATATTCAAATAAGCTATTTAATCTGCAGACTATAATCATTATATCAACTGTATAATCATTTATCTAAAGAAACATTTTAGCAAACTGATGAAACAAAAAATAATTAGCTAATTAATTTGCCCAAAATTTTACAACGTTTTAATACATTTGAGTAGACTTGCAAAGATGCAAAACACGCTAAAACAATTAATTATGCAAATTGGTTCAATAAAATGAACATATAGTCAGCCATGAAACTAACACAAGCAATATATTGAATATACAGTTCAATGAATTTCAGAAAACTGTTGAAATATAACCAAAGCAAGAAAAGGAAATATGACAATAAATGTCCCACTTACTTGAGTTGTTGCCTGTAGGTTCATTAATTTCACCCTCTGTTTCTTTTTTGAGTTCCCTGTCCGTTATGGCTCGATCAAATCCAAATCTGAACCTGGTTCTAACTTGCAAAGCCAAGTCATTGCGACCAGCCGCATTCAATAATGCAACTAATACATCGTCTTTAGTACTGGATAGGTGATTAATTTCTTTTAACTTCACGAATAGATCAAATGTTCTTTTAATCTTCTCTCTTTCACCTTTTTTAATCTTTGGATCAAGTCCTTCCGTTAAATCAAGCATTATTTTGAACTCTGTCGACAAGGACATGTACACAAAAATACATTATTATGAATCAAATAAAATTTAGTAAAAACTCATGTACGCTGAGGGTATGTATCCCAATGAAATATGGAAATAATTAAAATTAATCGAATACTTAAAATCGTACCTGCTAGTATAGCTCTCCTTTTTGATAATACTGACCGAAATGTCTAGGTATACATTTAATGTTACATCTGTGGATTATCTCAGATTATATAAGCACCAAGTTTTATTGAAATAAGATTAATGGTTCTAGAGATATGTGTAAAAGTAAATTGTAGAATATCATAGGCCTCGTATGTACCAAGACGATTATGTTAAATATCTATACAGAAATATATAGACTGAGAACTGCCAAGACTTTCGTCAATATATATATATATATTTAATGATGTCTGATGATGAGTAGGATTCTAGGTATTTTTTAAAAAGGAAGGTTAAATTCACCAACATTAAAAATTTAACAGATTATTCATTTGACATGACATCAGACGTTAAATGATATTTATTTTCAAGATATATAGAAATCACAGTAAAATGTAAACTTTGCATTAGTGTTACCACAAGAGGACTCTCTGGTGAGTGGTCATGCAAATAGCCGGCACAAACAAACAAACACGAACAAATTAATTCACTATCGGTTACGTATTGCGCGGTGTGCAAAATGTTGATAAACCATGGAAATATACGAGCCTATATACTAACATTGTGAAAGTTGCCGCATAAGTAATTAGATGGGACTTTTTAAAATGAAAAAAACAACGATACACGATGACGCGAAGTTGCGATTTAACTATTATTATTTAAGCAAGTTGTAAAATAGCCATAAACATTGTACAAACGGTAAAAATCACCATTGGATCTATGCTGTAAGTTGCCGTGAACTACAACGTAATACAAATCACTATTCTACACAGGCGACAGAAAGACCATAGGTCTTGATGCTTGTATCAGCAGAGAATTGAATATTTTATCGTCTGAACTGTCATGATTTATATTTCAGTCAGTTTGACAGTGGTTGCCATGACATATACTGATAAAGGTTAATGACAAGACCAGATGGCGAGCTGGTCGAAATCAACCAAAAACATCTTATGACTCTGCAGTTTTTAAGATACAATACAGTCGCTGTAATCCTAAACCAATTTTGTTTGCGATTCTAACTAAGGTGGTATCTTTGTGGAATGTTAGTGCAAGACTATTACCCCATAAATATTAGTTAGTGTTGACAATATATAGTAGTGTTTTTCTAGAAAGCTTGACGAGTAATTAATTGATTATGATGTGTAAAACTTTCATGTGATTGGTTGTTTGTTTGAAGGCAAGGCCTTGGAGTCCCTTATACTGATTGTAATTGGTTAAGGAGTGACAAGAAATAAAGAGTGATTTAATGCTGTCTCGGGTGAAAACCAGGGACTTGGCAGAGAATCATTTGGGAACATGAATGGAGCTCGTGTGTGTTTTTTGTCAGCCTAGCGTGGAAACGACCGAATCCCGGTTACCTAAGTGAAAGGTTTTTAACCATCAAAAATACCTATCACAGAACACTCATTGTCTATTAATACCTACTGTGTACTTGTATACTGAATTAAACCTGTTAAGAGTTTTTATTTGAGTATTTAACACTTGTTTTTGTAAACTATATGACTAATTTGGAAGTTGTGACACAGTTTAGTTGTAAGTAGTTTTAGCATAAAAATTCGTCACTAATCCTCTGATATCACTAATATTCAAAGAACTCCCGCTGTGTGTAATTCAGGCCAGAAATAACGCCATTCATTTGAGTGATATAATTTTTATTGGAGACGTGAGCCGATAATTGTGAAGCCGTAACCTGGGTAACCCTAGTGTTGAATTCTGTGACAATATCTTACCATCAGTTGAGACATCACGTGCCAAGTCGTGTAAATAAAAAATAAAGTGGTCCATATTACATCACCAAAATAGGTATATTCTGGAACAGTATACAATTTCACTCTGAAAAGTATGACAAGCGAAATTGTTATATTAATATACAAAATCTGTAATAGTCCCTATCCACTGTTCAGTGACAAATATAGACAAATGTAAATATATTATAATTAAATGTTGAAAAGTATTCAAATGACACCATATTTTGTTCAATCAAAGTGAAAGACAAGCGTTGTATATATATTGAAGACCTGTATTTAGTTATGCCGAGCAATGTTTAAATGAAAATAAAATCGATACATCCTTGAGGACCTTGTTTGAATAAAATTGGTCCAGACATGCTTGGTTTGGACAAAGGTCATATAATACAAAATGTAGGTACACATGTATAACATTGTGTCTTGTCTTTGTACCAACTTTAAACAAAATCCATTCAGACATGTTAGACAAATAAACAGTCGGACGCACTGTCGGAACCCAAAACGCAAGCCATATTTTCGGACCAAAATGAACGGGATTATCGAATTGATCGATTATGTTGAAAAAGTACAGGTATGTTTCCGAAAATTTTGAAACTGGCATAGAGTGTACATGTCTCATAACAAACTCCATAATTACTGAGTGTATATACACGTAGACATAATTTAATTGTTGACACAATTGACAACATTTGTTTCGAACGATATTAACTTCACTTAATATCACAATTGCAGTGGTATCGATGATCTATGAGAACGACGCAAAACCTTTACCTCACTGTGTGATCCGTGAAAACGCCGCTTCATAACTCAATACCTCGGGTCTCCGTGGGGTTCACCCGGGGGTTCACAGGGTTTTCATCACGTTTAGCTCAACATTTTATAACCAAGCCACGATTTATGTTTCACGGACCATCAAAGTTTGAAACAGGATGTACCCAATACACGGAGAATCGTTTTGTCTATAACATAGACCGCACCGAGATTACCCGAACAGTGTGACCGCGATCTGGAACGTACAACAAACATGCACGGGGTTATTAATTAATATGACGGGGACGGAAGCGGTTTTTTTTCAGAGCCATGCAGCAAGAGTTTTTGTATCAGTTGTTTATCTTTCCAAAAGTTCTAGATGTCTCATGAAATAAAATCCAAAAGTTGAAAACTGAGAATCTGAAACTATTTTAGTGTATGCTTCGATAAACATCAAGCCAATATAATGTGGTCTTTATTTTGTCAGCGCCAGCATGACAACGCATTTGTGTGCGTGTGGATTAATAATTAAATTATTGATTGCCAAAATGAAGAGGGCGTAATCTAGTTGCTGATGATTGTCATTGTCGCAATCGTTATCAAACCATAATTATAGATTATTTTGCGGTCCCCTAGTTCCTATTGACTGTTGTTTGTGAAAACTACAAGTACGATGCAACAACTTATACCTTCTTAACCCTTTCCTCCAGTGGTTAGAACAGCATGGCTGATATATAGGCACACATTTGAGTATTTTTATTCATGTCGTAGGTAGTTTATAGGGAACAACTCTAAACAACTCTCAAAGTACACTTGGGCGTTTGTATTGTGTTTGTCTATGTTTGCATTTGACCCAACGCATAGCATGAAATCCTTCAACGAGTAGGTCATCCGGTCTTTTCACCCATGCAGTGGGGAAAGGAAAAATGAAAATCAAAAGGGAGGACAGATTCCATATTTATGGGCACTTTCCGAAGTGAGTAGAGGGAGAGCACAACCTAACAGTCTTGTGAGTACTCTAATTTTCGTTAGTGACATTAAACATTTATCGGAACAAATACGTGAGCATTATCTAATACTAGTAATGGAAATGTGTAAAATCGTTTGTTGGCTGCTCCTGTTTACTTATAGTGGCTGGTGAAAGTAAAACAAGTAAATAACAACAAATATACGACGTGGTAAATACTATCATGTCAAATCAGGATAAACATGTCCTGTGTCCGTAACTGGAACCGACGGCCGTGTACAGCACCAAATCCCATAGCTGCACGCCAGTCTTTTCTTTCAGTCACCGAGCATTACACAATATAAAGGAATAGTCCACCAGTCAGCGTTAGTTGGAGGCGAATAACCAATCACAAGACTGCTTACGAACCAGTTGAGCAAGGCTAACAGAGTCGTGACCTCTTATGTTTGGTTGTTGACAAATGCTGAACAGGCCACGCCTCCAACTGTGTCGTGCGTTCTGGCAAACCGTTAATTTTTCGTAAATGGAGTCAATTTGTGTAGTTTTCTTGATTTATTCTGCAGATATTGGTAAGGCTTTGGCGAAATTTGAAAGGGAAACTAATATTCTTTAACCTGGTAATTTTTATAGATTTTATTTTTCATTCTGTTCGTCTGTTTTTCCAGTTTAAAAAAATATGAGCTGATTGGAGCCTTTATCTCTTGTCTATTTCTTACACTAGATACCAGCCGATACCCCCCTCCCGCTCATAGAGAGTGCGTACAGTTGCTCATAGTTCCTGGGCTCGCTGTGGTTAAACTTACTACTTACTACTCGTGAGTTGTTTTTTTTTTTACATGTGCGCACATTTTAGCGCATATGGCAGTAGCAATATTTTGTGTCAAAATCTTTTACAATTATTTGTTTTAGTCAACAGTATGTGAACTTTACTGGTTCACTTGTCAATCTGTTGTTTTGGGGAAAAACGATGAAATAAGCTGCATGAAATGTCATTTTAGCATCGGTTTCTATTGACCACAATAAAAACACATAAAAACCTACTAAAAATATTGTCATTTTTAAAATAAATCGAGACATAAAAAGTACCTAGTAAGACACTATAACATGTTTCACCATATGTCATCGAGCCAAATTTTGAGATAGGAAGCAATCATAGCAAATGCCCTAAAACAGACAAAACTTGCTATTTTCACACCATATTGTACATCGATTTTCACCGAAACAAGTACGGTGACCACATATTTTTATTCCATTTTCTTCATTAATCGAAGATGTAAAAATGAAGAACATTACAATATTTATACTTCTGTGTTGCATTTTATTCTAATAAACGGGTACATTGTATATCGCGTACATAAAACCCGTCTACGTCGGTGCACATCACGCAGCGTAACCAGACCTGGTCCAATATAGGGTGGCAAATAAAATTTGTAATTGAAATAAACAAATGGTTTGTATCATGGAAAGATATCACTCATAAATGATGATTTGTTAAAAAAATGAATTAAAATAAGAATATTACTAATTACTCCACCAAAGTGCGTGCCACTCGATCCAACATAGCTTGAGCGCTAAGAATTATGGGATTAAGAATGCATCGTGAAATAGCGCCCCCAAACTGCACATTAGCCTCGTTATCCAATGCTTAATATGTTAACGAATATCACAGTGTAATTTGTATTTTGACAATCTTTCAATACTTATTATCGCAACATATAGTTTATAAAAGTAATGACCACAGCTATTTGGATTTTACAATTATATTGATCAAATGAACATATATTAGACCTATAAATGTGCCGAACGAGGTTGAAGATGTCGTACGCGGTTGGCTGGTTCCCGCCTCAAGTGTCATGGCCATCCTGCGTGACAAGGGTCACGCGCCATTCTCTGGTGGAGCCGATGGTAGAGAATGGTGTCATGGCGTACCAAGCCACAATATGGCGATTACTAGTTACCTGCGTCCTACCAATCTCCTTCCCAGCGGCCTTTGCGCTTTACGCAATAGTGCCTCTGCCACAGGCAGCCTTCAATTTTGTGGTCAATCACCTCACTACGCACGGCCATTTTCTTGTACCTGTTACATCTGAAAACGTACTACAAAAAGTGGAAAAAAAACGTATGTGACATCCGAACTATTTATTAATGTCAGACTTTAGTAAAAACGTAAATACGAACCATTTTATCGCGGACTATCTTGTGCAAGGTAATGTTACTGTAGTGAAATGGTGCACGTGATACACTAAAACTTGGAAGAAAAAACGTTCTGTTATCGTATATAGTTGGGAAAGAAACATTAAAGACTAATTTCACTGAAAAGAGTTTCCTAACATTTGCGTTCATCTTGTATTCAGGTGAATATTTCAATACTATTTCTGGCTTGAACGGGTTCGATTTTGCGCGTCTAACAGCAATAGAACACAAAGGTTCTAGTAAGTTTATAAAGTTAGCCATTTATTAGAGACATTAAGATGCGCATACGAGAACGGAACGAGAACGGATACGTCACTGCTTTGTGCATGACCTCCGCGCGAACCAATGACGTCATCGGTCCTGGTCGTACGGCATTCGTTTTGAACGTAATGAAGGTGACTGACTCGTAGTTGATTTCCGAGAGCTTTTCTCGCTGTCAATTTTGATTAATTTTCACTGACATTGATAACACGTTTTATATTAGAGTGACTTTGTATATTTATGATGAAATAAGAAATAGTGGATGCATTTTAGCTGATATTTATACCCACTGAAAACGCATGACATTGATTTGCTGAAAGAGGATTCGGCAAACAGGCCTGGGACCTCAGCAGAGTGGATGGAAATAGCGAGAGCTCTGTCAAATGTCTGGGAACTAACTACTAATTCAGATTCCGGACGTGAAATGACTTAACAAATTTTATTGGATAGTTATAATATTATGGTTGCCCAGTGACAGACGGACTGACGTGGTTTTGTTTCAGTTACGGTCCCGTTGTGGGCGCTTGTACTTAATCGTTTTCTGACACCCGAGAACGTAACGCAAACGAAATTAGAACAACACGTTACGTTCCCGTTACGTACACAAATCTTAAACTCTCTATTGTAGAAACTAATGCTTTGGCATGTAGGAAATTATTGCACTTTTCTAGCGCAAATCATGTATATTTTAATTTAATTAACAGAACATTTTATTCGGAGTCGGGCGTGAAACGTCTTATTAAAGTGATTAAAGTATTAGTGACTTACGCATAACTTTGTTAACCGACAGGGTCTTGTAGTTCGAACATACTGTAAAGGGGGTAATTATTCACTGGGTTTTAATTTAGCTTATTTCGCTGACTGGAAAAATGCGCTAAATTAAAACACAGTGAATATGTAAAATTTTGCATAGAACACATTATCTAAATGATGAAACCGTGAATTTAAAACCCACTGAATATGCCTGAATTGGTAAATCAGTGAAATTTAAACCCAGTGAAAATTAGTCATTTTACAGTATTCGAATATGCAAATGAGTTCTATGCAAATCTGCTTTGTGCAGTGATGATAAGTAACGCGCATCGAACTGTGCGGAGTTCGGCGTCCTACCTGCCATTCGCAAAGGACTCCGGGAACCAGCGAATCGTACGCAGTTGCCATGCCAGACGACGAAAATGTGTTCTACTGTAGAATGTTATTATACAAGTTCTCAGTCGTCGATACAAGACACGTTTTACACATACTCTTCTTATTAGTGCTCAAAATTATTACAGAAACTGGAAAATGGTGTGTTCTGCCTCAAGCTCAGGTATGTAAATAGACCTAAATATTGTGTTTATCAGTGTAGCCGAGTAATCCTGGTGATACGTCAACAAAAATTAGCTAAAGTGCGTATCTGTCAGGAAAACCACCACTGAGGTCTGATACGCTGCGTGTTGCGTGTACTGAAGAACATGTTCTGTTCTGTTATTATTATAAGGCATTAGAAAATGCGCTGTTGTTGTTGATAACAAGTAAAATTATATTAGTTTTTCATTTTGACGATGTTAACTCTTCCGTTTTTACTGAATGATTCAAAACGTCAACCTAACGTAGGTTTACAGTGATATATCACAACATGACAGTCGGAATGGGAAATGTAAATCAATTGCAAGGCCAAATAAAACAAATTTGGTGTTTCCAGCAACAGTCTACTATAGTCTTAGTTTTTGTAGGAGCTTAGTCACGCTTAGCTACAAATGTAAAAAAAATGACACCCAAGTTAACTTAGTGAAATAAAAAAGAATACAACACTGGTGGACAACAATTATAAGCTCATTTGCATAAGGCCACACTGATTTAATTTTATGGATGACATCCTCTGAAGACTCCAAAACTAATGCGAGAGGGCGGAAAAAAAAAATTCGGCCAAAAAAAAAAAAAAATGCTGCTAAAACAACAGGACTACGGAGCTATTATTACGAATTTAACAACAGTGTATCAAAAAAAAAAACAAGTCTTAATTTGTAGGAGGCACATGCTGATGTACACATTTCGTACTGTATTACTGTCACAGGTATCATCACTTTTGATTTTGAAAAGGCAAGAGGATAAGGCAGATGTTAGCTTTGCCAAAGGCATACACATCAACTCAATAATAAAGAAAAACTTACTGTGTTGTATTGAAAAAAAAAATAATTAAAAATGAACAATAAGTTTGTCAACAGCAACCTGGAAATTAACTTCTTTGACATTCAAACTACAGCTTTTAAAGTGACACTTCAGATAGACTAAGTGTAGACACAAATGCTCTAGAACTACTTCAACCATGTAACAAATTATAAGAGGCTCGATATTGAAAAAAAAACACCAACAGAGAGTCAACAAAAATTTGGATGCAGAAAATTATGTACATGTATCTTGATGAAAATGGGTCATATGATCAAAATATTACTGAATGTGTGTGCAAGCAAATTATCTGAATCAGAAAATGAAACAAAAATAGTAAGGGGACTTCGGCCAAGGAGCTTCTGCTGCTTTCATTGCAGTTTTGTCGACTTCAATGCGGACAAAGCAACCGAACTGATTTGTCGCCTGACCGACTTTTAGGCCACCATACACCTCCACTCCTCTCCCATTTCTCTCATCATTGCAGAAGAAACGCGGGACAGCCACTCTGGACAATATGTTCTCAAAGTTGTCTGGGCGAAACTCGCTTGCCGCTACTGACCTCTCGTATAGCTGTGTAAACGTCTCCCTGGCCAACGTCAATTGCGTACCAGTCTACAACAATCCCTCCGTTTCACCTCTGAACTTTTATGCTCACGTATTTTGGTGGTGTGGTCGCCATGTTGGAGGCAATCTCTTTCCATAGGTCTTTGCGCTGTACGTAACGCGCATCTAACTGTGTGGAGTTTGGTTTTGAGGTAGTCCAAAACGAGTTTTATGACAAGTTGACGCTTTGCAACAATATGAGTCGGCAAGTTCCGAACAGAAAACCGATCTGTGGAGACTCGTCATCGGAGATTTTTTTTTTTTTGAGAACAGGCGAAAACTAATGCGCGCGCGGATGTCATCCATAAAATTAAATCGGTGTAGCCTAAAATAAACTTTTTGTAGACATAGCAACTACATTTCAGACACATTTCTGATTTCTGAGCAAACTAATCATATAAATTTTGTATTTTTGTCTTCACAGCTTTCCTGTGTGACCGTAAGGTAAATAATGGTGATGGTGATAATGAGAACAGGATTGGTTGTTCAGATGTGTCATGTTTTGATGTGAACGACACTCCATCTCCATCTACTACTGATTCAAACCGGGAAAAAACTAGTCAAGTGCAAACAACACAAGCATATGTATCCCCATTTTCTCCTGAAGTGCAGCAAGTTATATCAGAAACTGTAAGGTCCTTCTTATTTGATTGGGACAGTTCATCTGATACTGAAGATAGCAAATAACACCGAATAAACGGCAAGGTAAAGACTATGTCTAATTATAGTAAATACGTACTGCGTGCGTGACTCGAACCGGCGCTCGCGTACGGCACCTAATCGCCTAGCTACACGCCACTACACGTCTTCCCCTCGGCCACCGGGCATCCCCAAAAAAGGATGCTTAATAACCGAGCTTATTACGTGCAGAGAACGTGAAACCCGTCCACGCGATACGCGCCACACAGCATGGCCAGAATGCGGCAAAGGCCTTCAGATCTGGCTGTAGTAGGATGGTGAAAGTAACGGTACAGCATTTTAACAGTGAATAAGTACTGAGAAATAATTTTTAAACTCATAGTTGCTGTCGACATAGGAAGTAAAGTAAGCAAATAACACCGAATAAACGGCAAGGTAAAGACTATGTCTAATTATAGTAAATACGTACTGCGTGCGTGACTCGAACCGGCGCTCGCGTACGGCACCTAATCGCCTAGCTACACGCCACTACACGTCTTCCCCTCGGCCACCGGGCATCCCCAAAAAAGGATGCTTAATAACCGAGCTTATTACGTGCAGAGAACGTGAAACCCGTCCACGCGATACGCGCCACACAGCATGGCCAGAATGCGGCAAAGGCCTTCAGATCTGGCTGTAGTAGGATGGTGAAAGTAACGGTACAGCATTTTAACAGTGAATAAGTACTGAGAAATAATTTTTAAACTCATAGTTGCTGTCGACATAGGAAGTAAAGTAAGCAAATAACACCGAATAAACGGCAAGGTAAAGACTATGTCTAATTATAGTAAATACGTACTGCGTGCGTGACTCGAACCGGCGCTCGCGTACGGCACCTAATCGCCTAGCTACACGCCACTACACGTCTTCCCCTCGGCCACCGGGCATCCCCAAAAAAGGATGCTTAATAACCGAGCTTATTACGTGCAGAGAACGTGAAACCCGTCCACGCGATACGCGCCACACAGCATGGCCAGAATGCGGCAAAGGCCTTCAGATCTGGCTGTAGTAGGATGGTGAAAGTAACGGTACAGCATTTTAACAGTGAATAAGTACTGAGAAATAATTTTTAAACTCATAGTTGCTGTCGACATAGGAAGTAAAGTAAGCAAATAACACCGAATAAACGGCAAGGTAAAGACTATGTCTAATTATAGTAAATACGTACTGCGTGCGTGACTCGAACCGGCGCTCGCGTACGGCACCTAATCGCCTAGCTACACGCCACTACACGTCTTCCCCTCGGCCACCGGGCATCCCCAAAAAAGGATGCTTAATAACCGAGCTTATTACGTGCAGAGAACGTGAAACCCGTCCACGCGATACGCGCCACACAGCATGGCCAGAATGCGGCAAAGGCCTTCAGATCTGGCTGTAGTAGGATGGTGAAAGTAACGGTACAGCATTTTAACAGTGAATAAGTACTGAGAAATAATTTTTAAACTCATAGTTGCTGTCGACATAGGAAGTAAAGTAAGCAAATAACACCGAATAAACGGCAAGGTAAAGACTATGTCTAATTATAGTAAATACGTACTGCGTGCGTGACTCGAACCGGCGCTCGCGTACGGCACCTAATCGCCTAGCTACACGCCACTACACGTCTTCCCCTCGGCCACCGGGCATCCCCAAAAAAGGATGCTTAATAACCGAGCTTATTACGTGCAGAGAACGTGAAACCCGTCCACGCGATACGCGCCACACAGCATGGCCAGAATGCGGCAAAGGCCTTCAGATCTGGCTGTAGTAGGATGGTGAAAGTAACGGTACAGCATTTTAACAGTGAATAAGTACTGAGAAATAATTTTTAAACTCATAGTTGCTGTCGACATAGGAAGTAAAGTAAGCAAATAACACCGAATAAACGGCAAGGTAAAGACTATGTCTAATTATAGTAAATACGTACTGCGTGCGTGACTCGAACCGGCGCTCGCGTACGGCACCTAATCGCCTAGCTACACGCCACTACACGTCTTCCCCTCGGCCACCGGGCATCCCCAAAAAAAGAATGCTTAATAACCGAGCTTATTACGTGCAGAGAACGTGAAACCCGTCCACGCGATACGCGCCACACAGCATGGCCAGAATGCGGCAAAGGCCTTCAGATCTGGCTGTAGTAGGATGGTGAAAGTAACGGTACAGCATTTTAACAGTGAATAATGCTTACTTTACTTCCTATGTCGACAGCAACTATGAGTTTAAAAATTATTTCTCAGTACTTATTGTTGTTGTTGAACAATCGATTGGAAGAAAACAAAGACTTCAAACCAGCACACAGTGTGACAGAATTGGTTTGAAAAATGCCATAATAGTGTATAGTAACAAAAACTATATTAAATGTCATTAACTATTTACAACAAAAATGACTGCTGTTCACACACTGATATTGTAACAACATTCAGAATTTTCTGCTTATTGATTTTAACATATTTACTATAATAAATATTATTTGATTAATTACATGTTAATAGTGTGTCATATTTGTTATTGTTAGTTGTTTCTTATGGAGTAAAAACACAAGGTTTTGTTGGTGCATTTTTTACTTCTGTGGGCAAAGTACACAATTGGAGTCTTTGTGGTTTGGGCGTCTCTGTGAATGTATGTATGTATGCTTGTGTGTGTATGTGTCTGTTCTACTGATATCTCATTTCAATGACACTTGGTACATAGATGCTCTGGTATATACTCAGATCTGATTAGCTTTTAGTTGAAATCCATGCTTACTAATCACCCAATTTGCATAAATTAACCAATTTATAGGTGTTTCACAGATATCTTGAGTACCACTCATCAAATTTCATTGAAACTTATTAGGTGCTTTTGGATATCCACAAATCTGATTACTTCAGGGTTGAAATCCCCATTAATATCCCACCTTATATAAATGGGTTCATGTGACCTCATAAGCATAAGTGTAATATCTCAAGCACTGTTGCAGATAAGGACATGCAACTAGTGATATATTGAAGGCATTTGACTAACACATCAAATGCCCATATATGGTCACTTGACCAGCAATGCATCAAGCAATGCTGCTGATGACATTCAACCAGTGCTATAACAAAGGCATTTGACAAGAGATATGACTAACCTACCACATGTTCATATATGGTCATGTGACCTCATCAATAGGCATAAATGGAATATCACAACATTTAATTGTAAGATGTATATTTTTTCTGGTGCGAGAGTGGTTCAAAAGAATCGACCAATACTTCTAAGTCCCAAACAATATAAACAGCGCACAGTATAAAAACAGTACTTCGTTCTGGCTACGTCCTCAGATCAGCCTCGTCAAATGGAATTTTCCATTTTTTCAGACGCGGATAGCAGTATGAATGTTCAGGAAAGGCATAAATAAACTTATGCGTCAATTTGACATCATGCCATTTACTTTTGCAGAGAAATTCGTTTCAAATTATCTAAAACATTGAGATATGAATTTGCCAGTATTGTGCAAGCTTAACCACCTCATTTTGTAGATGTCTACATAAAATGTGAAGTAAAATAAACGCCATTAGTATGTTGTTTATGTTATTGATTACAATGGAATCCATTACAAAGTAAACACAGATGAGTCTCTTTGCAACGGGGGGGGGGGGCGAAGTAGTCAAAATGTTATTACTCTTATCACAGTCCCTCAATGTGATTGTGCTCTCATGTATGTGTGAATAATAAAACAATAAAAAAATCCCAATCATGCAGGACATTCCGGTCGTGTATCCTTTTACAGCGTATTAGTCCTAAATCATGGCAAGCGACCCAAAAATGTGAAGTTCTAATTATTCAAATTCAAGACAAATGCCGCGCGAAATAAAACACTGAAGATGTTTGTTGGAACTGGTTGGAAATAAAATATTTGATCGAAAGTAATAAAAACATGAATAATAATTAAAAACATTACAGATATTGTCATGCTCATCCGAGTGAGGACACGCACCAAATATGAAAATAAGTTTTGTAGAAAAAAGACAAAAATAGAAGTTTGACCGAAAATAGAAAAACGTAGATATTGAGTTATAATTTTGGCATGGCTTTACAAAGGCGAGCGTGGTTTCTATGTTCGCGCCATGATGTTCGCAACTCGAACAATCCACCATCTCTGGTAACATTACTAAAACCCTAATATAAAGCGTGTATGGCATACTTGTTATACATAGTCAGAGGAACTATACAGGAATGAACAACTTACATTCCAAATTTTAATGTAATTTTAACCCAAAATGTCCTTTCATCACAAAATAAAACAGGGTCGATGTTTTGAGACCGGAGTATCAAACTTTTGTAAATATTTTAAGTTGAAATTATGTGTAGTTTCAAATAGTGTGTCTCAAGTTGTTGAAAAAGATAACAGTTTCACTGAAATATACCATATAACATAAAACAAAAATTGAATCTAAAAAACGACAAAATATTACCGGTAAATCCACCTAGTCTTTTATATTTTGAAATTATGACAAAATAGTAAGACTAGAATATTTCCTTTTAATATAAGGGATGTTACCATCTTACAAAAAAGATGGCACAATGGACTGACTTGGATCACAGTCCCTCTATATAGAGAGACTGTGCTTGGTTACATTGATTTGACAATTCCAAGCAAAGCCGTCGGTGATCACAAACGAATAGGAATTGAAAGGAAAATGATGTTTTTTTCATGACTTAAGCCCCCATTACTGTAAATGCATTACTTGTTCACTGGGTTTTAATTTCGCTGATAAGTAAAATCCGCTAAATTAAATTTACGAAATTAAAAAAACAAAATATTAATGCCGACGAACCATGGACACTTTCGCAATTGTAAGGTCTTCCGGTATATGGCCCGAATTCTATGCATACCGATATAAGTGAGACCTCTATCGGGAACCTCTCTATGACCGATTCGATGAACGCACGTAACCTCGGCTAGAGTCTGGGTTTGAATGTAGTACCGACCAATCTCCCAGCATCCCTCGCGCGAAGTGCGTTGGTGCTTAGCGCCTACCTGCTGTGTAAGAGAGGTAAACATACACAATTTGGGTCAAAATATTACATTATTACAAAACAAATGGTTCAAATACACCTCATCAGAGTTGAATAGATGAACAACGTGAATTGTTTGACGACAGCCCCGTAATGAAGGCTAATTTTCAAGTAATTGTCACATTCGGACTGATCCGGTTCCGGGTTTTAGAGTCCCCTGTAATGCGTTTGCGCAGTGACCGTTTATAGAAACGTATAGCAACATCAGTGTTCTTCCGCCACAATTGAGTTGAACTCCAACTCACATTTCATTACTTTTTCCCATTATTAAAACAGGTACAATTATTATTAAAAAAATAATCCAAGTACGTTATTTAGTTAAATAATGTAGGAAATAATGCAACTCTTCGAAACATTGTCGTACGTGCACTATTATGCGCATTGATCGTAAACCTATGTGATACCCGCAATTTTGCAAATGGAGTTCAAAGGCCAAAAAACGCAAAAGAATTTGTTCATTTCAGTACCATCGCACGTCAAACAGACTCCAGGGTGATTTGGCAGACGCATATTATTACTACCGAAGCGCAATATAACAATCAAAACCAGGAGTGTTTGATCTGTCAATTATTTTTTTCCGTGTACCGACTGCGGCACATAACTGAGTTGCGTTGACTGTTGTCTCGCGTTACAGAAATACCTGGCAGGTAAGTACCTTGTTGTGTTGTCGGATTTGTTTTTGAGCTGGCGACCACAATTTTGCCCAAACAAATAATGTTCGAATCTTATGCTTGAACGCGAATTTCTTTAGGACGTGAAAATCGCATTTTACATGTACAGGAACACATTGATTTTATATATAGGGGATTTACCATTGACAACATTCCCTATCTGGTCCACGAAAATTATGCTTGTCATATACCTTCTCGGAGCTTCTTCCCTTTGTATCGATCCACCTAAACTACGATCATCCAGCCCCTCAATTCAATTGCATATGACTTTCTAGATTACTATAGATGTCTTTAGGAGAGTCATACAATTGTATTGGGAAATAGTGAAAGTTAGGGTTAGGGGTACAAAACAGTCTTTCTGTTCTGACAGTTAGTATTGCTTGCAGTATTCCCTTTAAATAGAAAGTATGCGTGTAATCAGAACTATCTTTTGGTTGCATGGCTTCAGTTGCGGAAATCCTGAAATGTAAATTGACAAAATCTCTTATAGTATACAATTTATTTTCCCATGGAATACATGTAGTATAAATGTGTCCAGTTGAAAATGGATGCCACTGTGCAAATAATTTTAAAATCATGAATTTTGTCATTTTTTGAAATCATGAATAATTTGAATACTAGTATTAGAAATGTTGTAAAACTGGTGTTTTTTTGGTGACCCTGGATGTACATCATGTATGTACTGATGTTATTAAACTAATTTCACTTGTTTTGTTTTGATTGACAGCAGTTTATATATGGAAGTACTCCACACTGATTGTTATTTTTCTGTGGTAGACTTTGTTTCATCAGTAACAACCCAAAATACTTGCATCTGATATTTGTTGCAGTAATTCTGAATAACTTGGTCCATAGTTTTATTTTGATGTTTTATTTCTGTCAAACAATGGAAACTATTTCTAGGGGTACAATACATGGATTGTTATTATGTTGTTGCACCATAACATTTATTTCAATTCATCTTGGTATATTTTATTTAACAAATTTTGAAAAAATAATACTATATTTATTTATGTCAGAGAAAGAGAAAACGTACTAATGTAAGTGTAAACAAAGTTTATGTAGTTAAGGTTTTATTGTCAGATATATTTCGTTTGTAGCCTTTGACCTAGTATTGAAGTGGTTTGTGATTTGTATCAGACACAAGATATTTAGGTCTATGCTAGCTACTTTTGCAAATAGCGTTTTTTTAAGATTAATTAATTAAGTTGTGATTGAGTTCTAACCATCTCAGGTTGTCATTTTGTCCAACAAAATCACACACAGAATTTTCTGGCCAATGATTTTATTGTTTGTCATAACCTCTCGCCTTTTATGTGTTTTTGTGTGAAATTGAGCCTTTAGATCTTTTCCTTCTAAAGTTTTATGACGACTCTTAACTTGCCAGTGCGTCCAAGTAAACTTTGAACATTTTGTACTTTTTATGTTATTTATGATGAGTACTGTGAAATACTTTATTTTTGCTTTGCTGAAGGAATGATTCAGTAAAAATTAAATCCAGTGAATGGATTTTTCCTATATTTTACATTAAACTTGTCAAAAATCAGTGAAAATAAACTCCATACAAAACACACAAAAAGTGATTTCAGCAAAAATTAATTTCAGCTGAATGTATTTTACAGTATATTCTGATCTAGGATTCAAAACTGCAATGCATGATGGGATATTAGGTTGTCCAGATAAAAAATTAATCAGCCAGATCCTGCATAAGAGAAAATAATATTCTGTGTGTTCGATAACCTGATCAATCCATAGGGGGAAATGAAAAGTTTATTTTATGCAAATCACTTAGAATTATTTATTTATATGTAAAGTAGCTATGGTAATTCCATCAATGTTGTAATTTTTTGTTTTATATACTTCTATGTTGCAAATGACAATTAAGACCTTAAACACATCTTGAAAACTATAGATTACCGGTAGATGCCATTTTCATTTTTTGGTTAAATTATGATTATGTTTGAGCAATAACCTGAGAAAAAAACAGCTCATTGGGGAAAAAATACAAGAGCCCTACTTTCTTTTATTTGTTTTGGCCTGTGGTGTTACGGGAAATACCAACTTTGTTTTATTTGGTCTAACTCATGGATTCTGTAACTACTAATTTCAGACTTCAAATAATTTGACAGAATCATGTAAAACTATTTTAATTGTGATATGAACATAGCTTAAAATAGCATTCAAAGAGTGGTAGTTACCTTGACATGCCCTGTTTTGATATGGGTCTCAAGCAACAAATACAACTTACATAAAATAATGTGTTTCTTCTTTACATGAAATTAAACACTGTGCTGTACATCTACCACTGCCTTTTAACTCTATACTTGTAATCAAGTGTGATAGCCTTTTTTCACATTTGTGATTTCTTTACATTTTCTTGTTATATTTCAGATTAGTGTGCAACAAAACCAGTACTAATGTTGTGTCCTACCAATATCATGAGTGGCATTACATTCTTGTCGTTAACTGTATTGAATAGAAGTGGACTACTACCAGAATCATGTGGTAAATTAAGATAAAAATGGAGTTTGTCTCCTTCACTGGTCTGTCATCATCCCATAGGGCTTCACTCCTTCACAGTAATGGTATAAATATGTTTTACTGGTGACTGTTTGACTTCTACACATCGAGTAACTTGACAGTGTCAGCGAGTGAAAAGTTTCTTGAATCTTTAAAATGGCTTTATACACATTGCCATCATTGCAGAGTTGGTTGGGTCATGAACTTGAGGTCAGAGGTATTGACGCCATGATCTATACCAGATACATACTTAGTATCTTGCAGCAAGACAACCTTGATGTGGAAAGAGAGTTGCTGCAGTCACCAGGTGAAAACACCCTGCAGCGTCCTGGTAAGGATATTTGTAAGTCTGGGAAAGGCAAGAATGTGAAGAGACCAAAAAGTTTAGATGTCGAAGACTTCAAGAAAAGTACTGCAGTGAAATGCTTACAATCTGTTGTAGAGCAGGTCAGTGATTTATTGGTTGTCTTATATCAAAAGTGTTTGTATTCGTCTAATTTATGTAATTAATGAAATGAACAATGTTATAATCATTTTAAAGAGAGCTGATCATTTGTTATCAAAATTTATCAAATATTTATAAAACTTTACCCTCTGATGACCTTTGCATTAAAATCCAAAAAAGATGTTTTCTTCCCTCCCTGGGTATAAGCCCACCCCTTATTTTTAACGAGTTGAGGGCATACCTAGTTACATAAGCCCAGGCTGTCTTTTTAATCGGCATTGACAATGAGTTTATTCCTAAAAATGAATATGTAGTTTATTAAAGTGTGTGTAAAAATTGTGTTTCGTTGCATGGAATTCGTTTTTGGTATGGACGGTATGGTGGCCCTGAAAAAGGCTGTTTAATTCATGCTTTTACAACTCACATAAATTTGATTTGAATTTGAATAGCAAACAAATGCAATGCAAACACACTCTATTTGTTATTTTATTATTCAGCATGAACCCTATGTTGCAATACTGAAATAATCCATATCCCAAAACACCAAAAAATTGACCATCATGAAAGCTGGTAATTGTACAGCATTTTACTTAATAATAAGTGTCCACAATAACTACCATGAATGAGGTATGGACGCTTTAACGTGACCTGTTGACGGCGTGAAAGGTATTAAATATTTCCATACTCAGTTTATCTTTAAAAAATTGCAAATCACCAGTTTAAAAACAAACAAACTTTTGTTGTTGATATCACTGCTAACAGATCGTATTTTAACATTGCGGTAATTAACTTCTGCATTTTTGCACCATAAATTCAGATGGTACATGTAATACTGTAATAAAATGTGCATACTTTGTGTGAAATTTTTGTTTCTTTATTGTGAAAGTGCTGTAGAAATCAATGATGATGAAACTCATTTCACAATTAAATTTTTTCCAAAAACATATGCATGAAAATTATCATATGGGTAACATGGTTACAGTGTTCAACAAAAAACAATCTTCATCTTTTCACCCTTTACATTTACCTTTCCTGATTTTACATGTTGAGACCACTGGGCTTATGATCTGGAAAGTACAGTATATTAGTCATTGCCGAAATATATTTCAAAAATAACATCAGCTGATGTAGGGTGGTAAATTGTAGAATGTATTTTCAAGTTACTGGGAAGCTATTGTGTTTTGTCAAAGGTCGCACTAGCGGTTGTGGAGTTGTATACCAATGGTTTTCATTCACTAAGGCATGGTGATTGTTCAAATGGTGTTCAGTTGTCTTTTCAAGTTAATTATAAAAAAAATGTTCACTTCTTTTTTAGTTAACACATCGCCTGCCAATTGTATTTTTAGCTTCACTGTTCATTTTGTGATGTTATCTTCAATGTGATGTTATCTTCATTTTTTGAAAAAAAAAGTTATTTTCGGTTTGAAAATCACCAGCTCAATTGTTTTGTAGGGTCCATGGGTTAACCTCCATGTGATTTATAACAAGGTAACAATTGAATTTGCCATGGCAACCACCAAATAAACTAAATGGTTGTGATATGGGAACACTAATAACCATGGTGAATTGTTAATACATTGTATCACAGGAAGAAGACACTTAATAAAGACAGCAGAGCTATTTCGACCATTAGATTGCTTGTTTCCCGTTCATTTTGGCTATCCTTGGATGTTTTCAGCTGGCGATGTGTTGATATAAAAAAAATCCTGCTTACTAAAATGTAAGCATGCTGGAACTACTACTGGATTCTGCCGTAAGTTCGCCCTGGGCTGTTAAACGGCAGTTTGGGTTTTTAAAAAAATAAAGTGAAACCAAGAAATTGCCCAGGGCAATTTTTCGGCAGTTTTTTTATGGTGTTATTTTAATCTTTTCTGATGCCTAAAAGTTTCATCGTGGTCATTGACGTCTATTCAAGAGTATGATGTTTATTGCCACTAGTGTGAATGGGTAAGCTTCGTTTCGACAATGAGCTGTTATCACTGTAAAAAATGTTAAATTATTCTTCAAATGCTCAGTTTATTTTTTTAAAACAACATTTTTTATCAAATCATGCCACTTTCCCATTAAAATCCAAGCCAAAAGATCGTACAACAACATCGGCAAACCTCTTCCGTGCTACGCTCAATAACATTAACATATTTAAATAAGCTATGGTAATTTGAACATGTTGGCATCATCCATCATTTTGATTGGTTAATTAGAGATTTGACCTGTCAGATCAAAGAACACTGTCCCAGGTCAAAACATGGCGGATATTCTTTTCTAGTACTACAGCATAGAGTGTTTAAAATGCAGTCGGAATCATTCGCTTACGATGAAATAAGTTTAAATTTATTTGCATTTCATAACAATTTAACAAATTTATTTTTTGCACCTTATTATAATCACTACTAGGTAATAATCAACAATTGTGAAACGCACCATGACCGGATTGTGATACCGCGATCATTGGCTACTAAGCAATGCAGTTGCGTCGTTTTTATTTGAAACTTCTTTTAGAATATACTTTTGTTACTAATAAAATGAAAAAAAAAATTGTATTTGGTGCACAAGGTTCGTTAACATGATTTTTTGGAGAAAGATATGCTGGATGACATTGTAATGACATTTTAGGCGATCTACTTTTTAATCCAGCAAGAAAAAAAATCTATAAAATTTTAGATTAGCTTCTGCAATAGTTTCTTTCGTTTTGGGTGGTCCAACTGCTGGCGTTGAAAGTCAGCGTGTGGGTGGACTTTTCTATGAAAATATAAGTCCCCCAAAAATATTTGATGATCATTTTTTAAAATTTTGAACCCCAAGTAAGGAGCCACCAGCCGTGAAATCGCCCAGTCGATTCGTCCCAAAGTCGATTCGTCCCAAAGAAGATTCATCCCACAAGTCAGATTTAAGGTTAGCCCACTACTAACTCGCCAAATAAGCACAAACAAATCCAAACAACAAACTGTTCAAATATGAAAGTTACAGACAAATATACACCTTAATACAAGCAAGAACAACAAGTAACAACTAGTTTTATTCAATACCATGGTTGACAGCCGACGCGTGAACTTAATCTAATAATTAGGCATAATTCGTAAAACACACCTTTAACAATTAAATGTAAGTGAGAAGTAGCGAATGGTCGAATGCTCAAAAGAAATTGGAATGCAAGTTACATCTGCGGCCTATAATTCATAGCATTCATACAAATACACGCAACGTACAAGTTATTAGTCCCCGTTCGGACAAAGTCCGAAAACGGGACTTATAATTCTGTCTCTGTCTGTGCGTCCGTCCGGAGTCATATCTCAGAATCCCTTGGACCGATTCCGTTCATTCTTTGCATGTGCCTAGTACTTTATCTGGGACATATGCACATGCAGTGGTTTAGCGATTCGATTCAAAATGGCCCACTGGCAGCCATCTTGTTTTTAGAAAATGTTGTATTTTGGACATGCTTTGTCAGTTTTCATTCAAATTTAGTACATCGATCATACATGTTAGGATACATGTCCCCGACCGTCCGTCCGTCCGTCCGTTCGTGCGTCAGTCTGTCAATAGTAATATTTCAGAATCCTGTGGACCGATTCCGTTCATTCTTTGCATGTGCCTAGTACCTTATGTGGGACATATGCACATGCAGTGGTTTAGCGATTTGATTCAAAATGGCAGACTGGCAGCCATCTTGTTTTTTGAAAATGTTGTATTTTGGACATGCTTTGTCAGTTGTCATTCAAACTTGGTACATACATGTTAGGATACATGTCCATGACGATTTATTTTGCAATTGGATCAAAGATGGTCGACTGGCAGGCATCTTGTTTTTTTTATGCGGTATCTTGGACGTGCTCTGGCAGTTTTCATTCAAATTTGGCACATACATGTACTTTATACATGTTAGAATGCATGTCCATGACAATTTGTTTCAAAATCTGGTCAAGGATGGCCGATTGACAGCAATCTGACTTTTTGGCCTTACTACTATATTTCCACAATTTATGTACCATTTTCATTCGTATTTGGCACATACATCATACATATCAGTGTGTTTCATAATCAGATCAAAGATGGCCAAATAACGGCTGTTTTTATTTTTGGCCATATTACTACTACACGGAACACGTGTTTTGATGTAAATAAACAATCTGTTGTATACGCCACTTGGAACTCAAGTTTCAAGGACACGCTCGCGACAACCCCTCCGCTTTAATATGACAGCACAAAGAGAACTTTCAAAAATGTAATGGGGACTGTGTCATTTTCAATGACTTGTTAATTAATAAATACAAATACACCGTACAAGTTATTAGTTAATAAATACAAATACATCGTACAGGCAACATGGAGTTATTAGTTATTAATAAATACAAATAATGTAATTTTTATGCACTTTTTATATTTTACTGTTTATCCCTTTTCTATTGTCTTGTAGTTTTAGGACTTTACTTCTGTACAAATTTCCAAAATTTCTCGTCTTTTATCTTTATATATTAATACAAACTATCACACTATGCCCCAAAAAATTGGGCGCGAATGACCCGATTGACCTGCCACCCCACGGTGAATACAAGTAAGTATGGCGGTGCTGGATAGTCATATTTCGTGGTATATAGCAAATGTGTCAGTAACAGTTGGCCTAACCTGCAACTTAAACCGACAAGACATACCAGATATACAAGATATACCGCACGTCGATGTCAGCCTCTCGCACAAAAACATAGAAATTGACCCTGCTCAAGACCAAAAATAAAAAAAATGTGAAATGGGACAAATGTGAATTGGGACGAATTGACTTGTGGGACGAATGCGTTGGGACGAATGTGAATTGGGACGAATTGACTGTGAATCCTATATGTTAGCCTGCTGCTAGCTTTATATTATAGCAAGCTTGCATAGCTATGTGTTGTCACTGTGAATTGCCAAGATGATAACCTGTTCTCAATCTCTAAATATGTAGTGCACATGTAAGGTTATGCATCATAGGTCAAGAATTTCCACCAACTGAATTGATATAGTATAACTTATAGCAGTTTATGTTAATTTTTAAACAGATCATAAGATGTTTCTTCATATAGCTGAACCTAAATCAGGAAATACCCTGTATTATATTATACCAGTATATTGATGGTGTTAATCCATTGATTTGATTGGTCCAAACACAAAATTTGCATATGCAATCCATGGTATATTGGCTGATAATGCATGGCTAAACCAAGTGGCCCTGAAACATGAATTGACTACAGGTTTAATACGGAAATGCATAAAACCGGTATTATTTGATTTTTAGGTAAATATAGTGGTTGAATTTTAGAAGAATATTGAAAAAAATACTGAATTAAAAACATCTGAAAAGTTATATAACTATAATATTGTATTTTGTTAATGGTGGGATCCAAGTTGTGAGCGTCGGTCGTTGGGTGATTGTCGTTCGCCACACAAACCTAAACCACCGTCCCTTAACACCGCGAGGTGCCTACACGAACGCCAGAACGCTATGTTCTCAGTGTTGTTACTTTGAGATGGATTGCGAACTTCCAACAAAGAAAACATGATCTTTAAGTACAAGATATAATTGAGGGAATTAATGACATAAAAATGCAAAAAACTATGAGTCACAGGCAAAAATGTATGCCAGTTTGCCACCAATGACAACCGGTGTCCGGTAGCGGCAGCTGACAAAATTGCAGTGCACCTGGGTAATTGTCATCTGTTTCAAAAAAACAAGGGACAACGCAGGATTCGACGACGATATATGGTATTGTAATTCTTCACTATGGGTAAATAAATTACAGGAGATGATGAAGGTAATTTCGAAAGCTACAGATTTGTGCCGAGTGTACACCAACCACTGTATTAGAGCGACGCCGTGCAAAGTCTTTCGGCCAGAGTTGAGACAAGGCATATCATGTACGTGTCACAAAAATGATGCGAAAATCAGATCTTACACCATCAAACTTACGCCAGAACAACGACAAAACTTGTCAGTCATACTGCCACAAAACTTTGGTTATACCAAAGGTATCCAGGTCAGATGTTGGAACTGAGGTCGCTGTGCCGGTCGCCGTACATGATACACCGCGTCCCGCTGAACGTCAAATATCCACAGTTACAAGTAGTATGATGAGTCATAAAACCGGTTTATTTCAATGGGCAAATTACAGTCCAAATTGTACAAAAACCGACATGAAAACGTGGAAAATCCGTTGTTTAAATGATCCAAACTGTACACGACCCTGTATTTCAAATCGCGTTGTGCGTCAGTAAAAGGTCAGAAAGTTCATCCTTTGTTATGCTAATTTGTGTGTTTACGCTGCTCTATTCAACGTGGATGTTTTTTTTCATGTGGAATAAAAATTAGTTTGTATTCAATTTGAACTGTGTTGCGCATGTAATTTTTGTATGCATTCAGCGTACAACTACATACTATTCTTATAAATATTCATGTTCAAGGGCCATAATCATGATCTTTTAGTAGATGAAAGTAAACTCTTTTTTTATAAGTTTTATCGAATTGTCAATATACTGGTATAATATAATCGCCTGCGGCTTGTGCATATATGTCGTGAATTGTGCAATATCTTATGGTATACCTGCCTTCGGCGGGGGTTATTGCTTAATTATATGTCAAAGGTGATTGCCTTGATCATCAAAGAGTTATCTTTGGTGCACTAAGATAGTCCCTGTATGCTAAGGCAATGTTATCAATTTGTTTTATCAATCATGACCCTCGTAACTGCAAAAATTCAAAGGATTTTTAGTTTATATGCGCTTCTACTTGAGATGCCCTTCTAAATATTGTCTGCCATTTAATTATTCATTCATCGCCTAACTTTTTTTTCAATTCAAGTGATCAACATCACTCACCTATATCAAACCCACAAATTATCAATTCTCACCATTTTGTCACAACATTGACAATCGGCTGATTGGTTGAATCACCTTCAAACAAAATGATATTAAAATCCTTGCAAAAACAAGAAATGGTAAATAACAATTAAAAGTCAAAGATGATGCAAAATGTAACTTGAGCAAAAATCATCACCCACAATAAAACATTTTGCGTTGTCTGGATGGTGCATAGTGACGCTTTGACATGTGTACAACAGGAGTGTGTTTGGGATTGATACATATTAGGACATGTCTCCAAGCCTTTTAACAGGGTATCATAGTATGAGCGTATGCATCCTCAATCTTATAAATACGGGCTAAATAAATAAACTGAAATTTACATTGCGTCATTAAAATATTACTTACTTTTCACCATAGAAATACCCTTGTAAATTACCTCAGCATATGACAATCTATATTCATTGTATATGAATATTACAGATTAGAGAGCCATTACTATAGTAGGCTTCTACTGTTCATATTTTGTTTAGGCCCTCAATTCCTCAGATGGGGCTGTAACTGAATTTCAAAATCAAATTGAAACACAAACCTAACATATATACATTTTACACTTTCTGTTAAGTCTGGTTCTTTGCATAAGAATGATATTCTTAAAGCATTAAGGTAGAGATGCAGTTTACCTGACAGGTATTTTAATTAGTTAATTAGGAAACCAAGATGACCTCCCTTGTCCAAAAAACTATATATTTTCGGAAAAGCTTATTGTATATATTTTAACATTTATTTTTTTATGTACACTGTAGTTTGAAATATGCACAAAAATGTGTTTTTTTTGGTCAAAAGTGATTTAAAAAAAATTAGCTCCTAAACCATGCTTCTGTTTCCTGTTAAAATTGGTTTGTGGGTACATCTGTTTACTATGAAGAAAGCGCCGTCTTGAAAACTGTCTACCATTTGTCAATTTTGCAAGGCAGCAGCTCAAATTTCACTACTTCAAGTTTATGCATAAATTAACACCCAGGCTAGTTGTCTGTACGATTGTTGTAACACTGTTCAATCTAAAGCAATGCCCCGACGGAGTTTTGAAGATAAACACATTGTCAATCATTTGTGAAAATTTCAAAACAAAAGGTCAAATCGTCTAGGAGCTATTTTTTTTTAAAGTTCTGGGATGTGCACTAAAAAGAAGCTGAGATGCATAACAATTCACGCAGTAAGAAGTTTGCTAATACTCATAATAAAAATGGCTGTAACAGTTCCAAATTTAAATGTATTTTAGTTTTGTTAAAAGTTAAATATAGTGCATATCATGGAGATCCCGTTATTTCTTTTTTTCACCATGTTTCTTTTTTATTATTTATGTACAGCCTTGCTAAATCTTGCTAAGCATTCAAAAGAGAGAATGTTTGCACCTGTTATCTATATTTTAAAATCGTTTTTTGAGTATGTTCCACTATTCATAATTCTACAAAATTTTAGCAGTCTATAGCCAAGACTGTTTGGATAATAAAAGCAAAAAAAAAAACAATTTCACTCCCAAGTGCCCACAAACCTGCATCTCTACCTTAAGATATTGAAGTTTATATTGGCACTGATGGGTTTTTTTATTATTTTTTGTTGATTATCGTATATCAAGCACTAGGTTTACCTTATTTTTGTTCTTTTTACCATTTGTGTCATTATTGAATCTATACTTACTCACATTTCCATTAACAAATCAACTCCAAATATTAGATATTGTATCATTCTGCATACCAGCCATTGGAAAGTGTGCACCTCTTGTGCTTAAACCTTTGGGCATTTCAATTTTTTTCAGGAAATCAGAATTTCATAATTTGTAAATAAAATAGTAACCTGACTGTAATTAGTCTCAGGCATGCTGCTAGGTAGTACAATGTAGCTGCAAACGCTGTTGATCTTTGTTTGAAATTACTACCTTTTGTAATGTGTAAATTTTTTCATAAACATAGAAAATACATGGTACAGCTCACTACATCATAGTTGGAGTTATTATACACGTACATGTACAAATGATATACGTGTGTATATGACCCTAGTTTTGACAAAAAACGCAGATAAAGTCCAAGATGTTCGTTTAAGTGTTTGTTTAGGCAGTGACCAATTTTATAAATTATGTCCAAAGTTTAGTACACTGTGCCATTATATTGATAAGCTAATGTTGTGCAGAAATCGCTCCAGTGTGTGAAACTCATTCAAATTTGTACTAGCCAAGTAGGCCAGTAACGTTAAAAAATGAAATCCACTAGCCCAAAGTGTTATATATTTTTTTGTTAATGTTTCATTTGGTGCATGTCCTCAATGATAATATATTCCAAACATAATGCCCATTCCTTGCAATTTATGCATTCAACACAAATTTGGAAATTACGTTTACTTAACTTCACAGTTAGTTATAAGTTATAAATGAATACTAGGATACAAGAATAGGAAATAAAACTGTTTTAATTGCTTGTAGAAAAACATTCTATATTGTAACAGACATTATGTAACTCATTCAATTGATTCAAAATGAGTTCATTTCAAAGTCAAGGTCAACAGCCTCCTTGTGTCCCTCCGCCAGGGGATCGTACACGCTTCAACATTTTTCACAAAACATTTTCGAAATACACACATCAGACTTACCAGGGTCATAGATTATCTTCTGAAAATTCTTCTTTCATGATTCTTGAATCTTCTCTTCATCTTTCTCAGCATCATACACTTTATTTGCTGCAAGTGTATCTTCTCTGGAGTCGATATTTAAATATCTAAACATGTTTGCAATCGACTATACCGCTACCATTTTTACTGACGTCGTGCTGCACAAGATCTCGACTGATTTTAACGTTTAACACTTTTTGTTTGAGTATTTTTAAGTATTGCATGTTTTGCAAATGCTGGAATGACAAATTCTGTTCTATTTAATACTTGTGTGAAAGTTGTGTCAGGACAGTAATCGGAATATTTTAAAAATAATAGCAGGACACTCGCACCAGCTGTTCAATAAACTTACTGACCTGGCAAAAAAAAAATAGGTGGCTTCGGATCTCCAGGTTGGAAGAGTTTCGCACACTGCATTGCTTGCTTTTCAGTATTTGTTACAGATGTAGGTTTTACATTGGATTCTGACAAGAGTGGCATAAATGCATAACATAAAATGTTACCGGTAATGGTAAAATAATCAGTGACTAATACTATATTGTTTATTAGCCGCAAACTAACAGCAATGATGATCAATTTACTTCTCTATTGGGGATGATTGCTTGATTTCAGCTAAAATGAGGTAATTTGTTGGTGCCAAATCTAAATTGAATAATTAGCGAAATGCCCAGAATAAAAGTATTGGATTATCAAACTGCATTGTATTTAAAGTTATCCATGAAATACAAGAAATCTTTATAGTTTAGAATAAATGGCAGATGACAGATGAATCAGCAGTACATACATTGTAAGCAATAATATTTTTTGGCATTGTGTTAGGTGGTCTTAAACTGTTCAGTACAAGGTTGAGGGGTATCAAGATACATAACTTTTGCATTGTTTAGATTCCAGTACAGTTAAGTTATTAGAAGAGTTAGACATTCAAGCCATTTGTTATTTCTGGTTCTGGCTCTAATTATTCGGAATAATGGCTAAATTTGTATTTGTCTGTCTGTTTGTGTTGGTATAACTGCAATAATTTGGACAGAGTAAAATGTTTTGTTGCTGGTGGATGTGTCATACGCTTTGGATTTAGTTGTCATTGCTGTAGATGTGTTAACTGGACAATGCAGTCGTCATCAATATGGTAAAATTAATTTATTTGTTATATTGAATACTTTCGTTTTTTCTATACCTAACCTGCGAGTATCGTCTGTGTTTCAGTTTCCATCTATAAACGTTATTGTTAGTGTACAGATTAGTTGTGTGTATGTGATGTTATGCATGTATACGACTGTCAGTGCCCAGCTCAGTAACCTACATCTGTAATCTGTGTTTATCGCTTTATACATCGTATGAAGGCCTGATTTTGTGAGCGTTGTAATTGTATGTATAATGTTATATGGCTCAGTTAGCTGAACTCTAGTGACCCCATGATGAGGCCTTATCAAGGTTAACCATTGTTAGCTGACAGACGTCATGCTTTATGATCAATTTGTCTAGATACAAAGAAAAGGTAGATGAGGGCAAACACTTTGAAGTTGATACTTTATAAACATGCACTTGAATACTTTTGTTGTGCAAAAATAGCTTTGATTGCGTGCCTCAAATCAACACAAAAATTGCTGATATATTGCAATGAGGGCTTGTACTTCTGCATTGTTTGTTTTGGACTATCTTATCAAAATATATCATTGCATTTAAATAGTTTTATTGATGACTAAAACATTTTTCAGGTGTACAGACATAACATTCTGGGTTACAGGTGACATTTCGCCACGTTTATATGGTAATCCAAGATGGCTAACTGACAACAATTATCAACATCAGCTTTCTTGTTCATTCCTGATCTATGATGTGATTTCAAACAAGCCTAGGTGTGCATCAGTTGATGGTATTTGTACATGCTATTTAGTTTGCAGCATTTTGACTCATCACAATCCACTATTTTCAAATTCTACAGGTTTTTTTTTTTATTTATTTTAGAATATCT
Organism: Saccoglossus kowalevskii; assembly: GCF_978046115.1. Taxonomy (NCBI): domain Eukaryota; kingdom Metazoa; phylum Hemichordata; class Enteropneusta; family Harrimaniidae; genus Saccoglossus; species Saccoglossus kowalevskii. The sequence continues at coordinate 6,993,282 of NC_140650.1, read as the reverse complement.
TGTGATTTTCAGTAAATCTTATTGAAAACAAAATTTATTTATCTTGGTATGCGATATGCAGACGCCTTAATCAGGGTGACATTCACATTTGTTTACACAGTCTGTGATTTTCTATTTTGTGCTTGTACATGTGTTTTTTAAAATGTTGAGTAAAAAATAAATTTATTTATAAATTTATTTCTAAGTATGTATTATCAAATACAGAAGACATATTATCTGTATACAGGTATAGTTCCTGATATGACTATTTAGTGATGTTTGTGAATAATTTTGGATGTAATTTTAGTTTTTTAGTGCATATTGTGGTAAAAGATACTAATCTCGACTAAAAATCCTAACTACACTGGGCAGTTTAATATAACAGAACGGTAATTTGAGAGGGAAACAGGACTCAAACAACAGTGTCAGCAATGTTGGATTTGATAAAAACATTGACCTGTGGAGACAAGATGTGCTCAGTGTTTGACAGCTGCTGATTTGTTACGTGGAAATATGTTAGGTAACATTCCTGACATGAGGTCAATTATTACAGAATTGTAAATTGAAACTAATGTAAACCAAATAAAGGTACACTATACTGTGACAGTAACAGGTTTTATTGGCCGATTCTGAGAAGTAAATTAAACGATTATAATTTTTCTGAGTGCAGCTATTCATACTGATTGTTTTTACATTTATATCTGCTTAAAAATAAAAACCCAAATTGTCTTACTTACTTGGCAGACACCTTGGGTGGTTTTCTCTCAGTTTTATTGTGAATATTGTTTGTGTTTTTAGACTCTCTAATACAACGGTACTTTGACATGCAAGAGTACAGCTCTAAAAGTTATAATGACACTTTAAAACAAAACTGAAATACAGACTTTGTGACAATAATAAACAATCAAAAAATTATTATTACTCAACTTAATGCTTTCTATAAAAAGCGGCAGTCGGTTATTCATTACTCATTAAAATGATGTTGCCACCTGTTTTTCCAAAATGTTTACGATACAATTTAACTGCCTTCATGTACTTGTAGCAGTTGGACTCCTGCTAAATACATGGAGAAATCCCTTTTAATTAACTTATTATATGTTTCCATAGCATTGATAAGAAACTATTTCACATCCCCATTCATTTCTTGACATAATTCTTCATCTTATTTGTCTGTGCCATCATGAAAAAGAAAACAATTATTTGCTTTCCCTGCACAAACTACTAAAGCATTAATCTCAACTTTGGTACCCGTCACTATGGTAATTAATCATAATCATAGGCAGCCATAGCCTACTGGATTAATGTTGTTATGGTTACCAACAATTGTTTACATTACAACAACAATATTTTATATTTACCAAATGGATACCTTGGGTGGGTTTCTCTGAGATCATTTTGTTTACTTCATCTACTTCTAATTTCTATTTTCAGTGAATATTTTTGCTCTTTTTTGGTTTAATCTAATATTTTCAACTTTAAAATGGAAAAGCATAATGCTATATATAAGGACTTCTTTCTGTTTTTTTATTTTTTTATTTGAAAAAAATGGTGCTGTTTTTTATAGCTCCTGTTCGAACAAAGTTCAAAACTTATAATTCTGTCTCCATCCATCTGGTCTGTCCGTCCATACATCCAGAATCATATATCAGAACCCTCTGGACTGAATCTGTTCATTCTTTATGTGGGACTGGGACATATGCACGTGCAGTGGTTTCATGATCAGATTAAAGATGGTTGACTTGCAGTCATCTTGTTTTTTTTTCGAAAAATTTGATACATACATTATACATGTTAGTATAAATGCCCATGACAATTTGTTTAACAATCACCTCAAAGATGGCGTCTGGCAGCCATCTTGCTTTTGGCCATACAACTATATCTCTGACATGTATAATGTATGTACCAAATGGCTGACTGGAAGTCATCTTGTTTTTTTGAAAATGTGGTATCTTGGACATGCTTTGTCGGTTTTCATTCAGATATGTTCACATGTTGAGATACATGTCCATTATGATTCATTTTGTGATCAGTTCAAAATAGCCAACTGGCAGACGTACTAAAAATGAATTATTTTTGTTTTATTTATCATATTTTTGTCACATACATCATAATGCACTCCTGTGTTTATTTGTTGGAATATCTTCCACAAGTTGTTTTGTAAATGTTCATAGTCAAAAATTCAAAATATTAATAAATAAAAAAAAATGTACATCATATAGAATAACATGAGTGAGTCTGGCTGGCTGTAACCATATATTAGATTGCAAATTTAGAAATCATTTAATAAATCTGATTATTGTTGATAATAGATTTATTTCACTCTCAATCACTGACTATAAATTCATTCAGAAACTGTTTACCACATCACATGACCAGTGATTTGCATATCCAATTTGATTGCATATATTATGCATGTAGCAATACATGTTCATAACAATTCAATTTGTGATCAGATAACAGACTTGCATTCATTTTGCTTATTGGCCATATTACTTTATCTTAGATATGAATAACATTTCTCTTAATTGCAACAGGGACTATGACACTTTTATCTTTTTAGCTCCGCTGTCGACTTTGTCGAGCGTAGCTTATATGAGTGATTGTCCGTCGTCGTCCGTGTCAATGTTTTACCTTTTAGACTTCTTCTTGAAAACTACAAGCCTGAATGCTTTGATACTTTGTGTGTATGTACCTGGGGTAGACATCTCCGATATTTGTTCATTTCATGATGATATCTTAAATTCTCTAATTTTGGTGAATATTTTTGGTAAAAAAAGTGATATTTTTGACTTCTTGTTAAAAACCAAAAGTCCAATTGCTTTGATATTACATTGTACATATATAAGTACTACATGTGGACCTTTCTCAGATTTGTTCATTTCGTGATGATATCTTAAATATACCTCATGGTCTAATTAAACTGTTTGCAAAACATTTATTTTTATAGCTTGATGCATCAATTGATGGGCAAGATTCTAATAGTTGGGCTATGTTTATTTTCTAGGAATGTGATATTGAGAATCTAGTAGAAGAACTGTGTGTACGTCTGAAAAGTTTACATGCAGAGCAGTCTGCTGGTGTCAGCTTAGTATCAAGCCCTAGGGGACTGCAGAGCAGTGATTCAGGAAGTGAATATCCAGAGAGTGATCCTGAAAAGTGAGTATTCTGAGAGTATTCAATGCGCAAAGAGTCCAATTACAGATCTGGATGTCCCAGCTCTTATGACAACATGCATAAAAAAAGGAACCCCGTAGAACTATCGGTAAACATCCAAACTTCAGTGACTTTTTGAATGTTGGCAATCAGTTTCATTTTCAGGCAATTTCAGTTTCCCATTTGATTGTTCAAAATTTTCATTCCCGAATACATTTGAATAGTGGCATGGATTCACAAAGATTCAGCACTGTTCCAAATTACTATTATTAACACTGTCAAATTTTTGAACTACATAAATACTTCAAGCAATTCAAATGTGTTACATAATAATCCCCAAAACCAAACAAGCTTTAGGAATGATTATTAGTGGTAGTGAAAACCTTACATAAGCAAGGTATAAATTAGCCATCATTCATATATTAGTAGTTTGTTTCAATGCTGAGGTTCATTAACACTTTGAGCACCATCATTTTCCGTCCAGGTTTTGATGCAAGATTTGTTTTTATGTAATTTTTTTATATTTTTTTTGGGACCAAATAGACATAATTTGCTAATGGCTTGATTGTGGTGAAAATATGTAAAAAATGATGTGTGTTTTTTTTTTTTATTTTGTTAATGGTGACAAAAGTTGACTTTGGCGCTCAAAGAGTTAATGAGAAGGGATCTCATAATAGCATCACAAATAACTGATTTGAGCAAAGATTCATTCCATTCTTCCCTGCTTTTCTCAAAAGAAAAGTACACCTGTGAAGCAAGCTATTATGTTAACCTAGCTTAAATGCAATTGGTCTTGTATTTATGTTCACAGATACTATGAAGCCTTTCCAGCTCTAAGCGACAAGACCAATTTGTTGCCTCCTGATCCTAAACCAAGAAATAGCTGGGCGTCTAAAGTGCTGTCATGTAAGGGTAAACATGATGCTGAAGGTAATACCTGTAAAGCTGATAAACGGAATACACATAGCTGTTCAAGAAAAACCAAGTCTGCATCTACATCAAGAAACAGTACAACACCTACCAAATATTATATGAAACACCAACGTAAATATAGCCTTCCTGAAAATGGGATGAAACTTAGAAAGAGTACATTTTTCTGTCCAGTTGAGTGCAAAAATTGTGAAAATGGTACTGAAATAGCTGCAAACAGTGAAGAATCCTCTAAAAAGAACAGCACTTGCCATGAAGTTAATGCAGAGAGTGCCAGGAATGAAACTCTATGCGACTTGCTAGCTTCTTCTGCAAAGGAAGATTGGAAATGGTATACTGATCCAATGGCAGATTTTTTTGTACCAAGCACAGAGAAAAGTAAACTAGAAACTCTTTATAAACCTAGTGACAAAGACGAGTCTCCTCAAGTTGATGAATCTAATCAAACAGTTTTTATGGAGAGTCTGCATCCAGAAGCGATTGCCATGGAAACAGAGGATGATACGAGGATGATACGTCTAAACAAGCAAACTGCCATGGAGTCTGAAAGTAAAGCTTGTCAGAAATTGATTAAGGACACTTTAGATGAATTGACCAATGATGGTGAAGATGATGTTTGTTGTACTGCATCAGAACTAACAAAGACTGACGAGACATACTTGAAAACTGAAGACCTGTTTTTGGGATGCACTGAATGTTTGAAAATGACGAAATCTGATAAACAATTGGAAGAGCATGGTTGTGCAAGTGTCGTTGTAGAAAACAATAATGACAAAGAAAAAGAAAGTCTGACAGTGGAAGATTTGTTTGGAGCCTTTAATTTAGCTGCTATTTGGGACAGAAGTCGTGATGAAGTAGTCACGCCGTCTTGGGAGTTGAAAGTAGATACAGATATTCAATCAGTGGAACAAGACATTACTGCAGGTGACATGGCTGAAACAACTAATGAGGTGAAAGAAATGAGTCAAGTACCAGGAAAACAATTTTTCTTAACCCAGTCTACTCTGGATCCGGATAATCTAATAAATCCTGGATTGCAAACTGCATGGTCACATCATACCACTCCTTATACCAGTCCTAATATGGACTTGAATAAACAGCAAGAATGTACAAATGTATGTGAAAACCAAACACATCCATGGAATCTTCATCATTCTACTGTACTGCCTGAAGAAACTGAGAACAACAACTTTGACTTGTGGGATGTAAATAGTGCATTATGGTCAACGTATGATTTGGAACTGAGTCCTATACAATCACCAATGTTTGTTGATTATAATCTTAGAGCATCTGGAATTCAGTCTGAATTTCCATCAAAAGAGACCAGCTTCATTCCAGGAGGGGTCTACGGTGATATTGAGATTAAAACAGGTGATTGTACGAAGACAGATACAAATATCAGTCCACAGGATCTATGGGAAAGCGATCCCATAGGTCAGCAATATCCTCCATTTTCTAGTAGGAATTCTTCAAGATTTTCGTTTGCCCAGGCCGACCACGATAAGAATAGTAAAACTTATAACTTTAATCAAAGGACAACATCTCGTTTTAGATTTGCACAAGAATCCATGTCGCAGAATGGTAAAACTTACAGTAGCTCACTGCCTATAAGTGATACATTTATGAATGCTTTGAAGGACAAGGAAACACAATATAATTTACAGAGTACAGCTGAAGGTGTCAAATACTCACAGCAAGAAATTTTAAGTGATGAGTTTGTGCCCGACTCTAATGAGCATCGACACAGAACTACCACATTTACATATCACAAAGGTGCTTTTACAAAAATTATTCCCCAAACTAAAGCTGAAACCTCTGAAACTGGTTCCAGCTGGTCTGGACCTGTCAGGAGAGTGCAGGAATATGGACCTTTCCAGTTGTCTGATACTTCACAATCTTTTTCCAAGCAAATGGTGGCATGGGAAAATTTATTAATTTCTCCGAAAACTCATTTTAAGCCAATAAAAGAAAGCTTATCTTCGGATTCACCAGGTGAGGGATACAGCAGCGAGAATTCTCAGCGGAGTAGCGTGAAAAATAATGAAACAAACATTTTAGATTTACATTTAGAAAATGATGATATTTATAACGGACTTGGAGGACGATTTGCTCACAGTGCTCCTGATTGTGGCGGAAGCAATAAATCTGATCATAGAATTAAATTTTTTCTAAGCCAATATGCACATAGGTGGTCCATTGGTAGTGATGATGCGGAGATTGCTAATTATACCGCCCCTAAATTAAACCAGACACAAGACATTGCTATGTTGTGGCCAACAAACACTAAAGGTTTCATGAAAAAGCAGATCAAGGAAACTATGAAGGAGTCAAAAGAAACATACATGGAAGAAGGGCAGCCACATAGCACAAATGATCTTTCAAATGATTTTATGAGAAAGCAGATCAAGGAAACTATGAAGGAGTCAAAAGAAACATACATGGAAGAAGGGCAGCCACATAGCACAAATGATCTTTCAAATGATTTTATGAAAAAGCAGGTCACGGAAACTATGAAGGAGCCGACAGAAGTATACATGGAAGGAAAGCAGCTACATAGCACGGATGATGTTTTAAAACTTGACAATTTTCTTAGGTCTGATTCCCTGAAGATGTCTAAAGAGATTATCCCAAATCAGCAAGGTTTGTCTAGTAGCCAGAGTCAGGTGGTAGACAAACAGTGTATGATTCCAGATGTGTATATTCCTTGGACCAGCATATCAGGTGACTCTGAGGATCATGTAAGTAAATATGTTTGTTTGCGTGAAGTACCAAGAACATTTTGCATGTATATGTTGTATTGTCTCTTTCAGTATAATTTGTTGAAAGGCATTAACAGCCATTCTGAAAATTATTCGGACAGTCAGTTTAGCAAGATGGCTTGAAACTTTGCAACAAATGAAAAGCATTCAGTAGAATATACAAACAAATTTTGTTTAAATTTTTTTGAATTACGTACAATGTAGACAAACAAGATTTGACGAATAGTTATTGAATATGTAAACTCGACTTTTGAATCATATCATAATGTTGATCACCCTATAAAATAGTAAATCACACACAGCATGCCATCTGCCAAGTCTAGAACAAAGCAAAAAGTGTTTTGCAAAGTTGCGAGCCATCTTGCTACCTGAAATTCTATTAAGTAAATTGAACCAATTCAATAGTAACTTTGTTTGTGAGTTATCGAGTTTCTGACCCTGATTGGCCGACCACTTAGCAACGGAAGTCATTTTTATCTGGATATCCTAAATCTTACATGCATTGTTGTTTTGATTTCTCTTGCGTGTGCACTAAACACAACTTATGGATAAATGTGTATGTAATACTCAAAGTTTTGCCCATACGCAGTGCTAACATAGTGACTTAAACATTTTGAAGAGAGAAGCATAATAGCTTTGGAGGAATTAAATCGAGTCTGATGTGCATGTCAGACAAATCGGGTTTTAAAAAAAACAAACCATCTTACAATTTCAGTTTTCAGTAATTTTCAGGTATTTGTGCTTTGGTATATCCATGCTGTATTTCCGTTTGTGAAAATACACCACATCACTTGTGAGTTGCATACCCTACATACGTCTGGGTGAGGCCATAGGTTTCAAAGAAATAAGTGACAGTACTGCAATGAAATTTACCCAGAGCTTGCTGCCAAATAACCGTGTTAACTTTGTTGTCAGCTTCTGATATTATTATCTAAGACGCTTTTTGAAAAAATGTTCTCAAAATGGGTGGTTTGGTTTCTATCTGCAGTTTCATAAATATTTGTGTGATTTTTAGTCAAAAATGCTATTTTTGATTTGTGTTCGAAATTTACAAACCTGATTTCTTTCATAGAAAATTTGGAGGTTTTTGATTATTTTGATATAAGTAACTATACAAAATGTTTTTTATGAGTGGGTAATTTCGAAAGTACTTTGCAATTAAGTCAATTCCAAGGGATTCAGTGAGTGGGTTTGTCGAAGAGGCTTTGTGATCAGGTAATTTAACGGGACACATTGATAGTCGATATGAATAAGTACATTATTCGACAACATCACAGCGTCCATGTACGCATGGATTCAACTTATTGCAGTGAGTTAGCTTTATCAAAGGGCCAAGAAGTATGTAAAGTTGTGACCCCTGTTGACACATAGTCCGGCAGTTGTCACCCTTTGTAGTTCAGTAATGACAGCCAGTAGATGTTAAGTTGTCTTTTCCAGCTTTTTAATGGCCAATTGAAAACATTAGTTCTTCTACTTCAAAATTGCCTGCAAAAGACAGTAGAATTTTTGGGAGCCATTCAACTTCCCATGACCTAGCCTAAACCTTGACTTACTAATGCAACTGTGACAACTATTGGTTGTCTTTACTTCTTTGGCATGCATCATCATTGTATGCAGATTAATGAGGTCATTTACATCTCACATTATTTCACTTTCCTTGTGATTTCTCATTTAGTGAGCCATTCACTGCATGACTCCTTATATCAATGATTCAAACAGTGTAGCCCAACATTTGCAAAATTAAAAACTTACCTCTACCATAACATGTACATCACTTCTATAGTTCACCTAATAATTTCACCATGCTCTCTTTGTAGATATTCCCATTTGAAGGAGATGTGCCTTTAGATACATGTCACATGCCATACTCATCTGATCTGGAAAAGGAATGGTTACGATACACTCAGCCAGATACGCTGTCAAGGAAAAAACAATCTGTGAAAAGAGGTAAGTCAGCATGTACTGTAAAACCATTTATTTTCTTTTGAGCATATTTTCTGGATTTTTAAGTTCAGAAACTGCCAGTAAAACTTTGCATGAATTTAATTTAACCGATTTTACTTATCAGTGAAATTATGTAAAATCATGAAGCTACTGTCCCATGGCACAATGAAATAGCATTCTTTTGTGTGTAAAGTATTTGAGAAACTGGTCCTAATATTTTTCAAAAATCGCTATATTTTGAACAATTTCGTAGAGCACAATGTTCAAGATAAAGTTGCATTTTTTGACATTTTTTAAAACCCAGGTTTTTTTGAAATAATTTAGGAGAACAATAAGTACCCCGTCATTAACAATATATCATTATTTCAGGCTACAATTTGAAATATGGCATAATATTTCTACAGTAAAATCCACTAAAATACAACCATAATTCTCTTGAAAATTAAGCTGGTGACCCCCAACATTTTTTAAGTCAATATCCTTATAATAATGCCAGGAAGTACAATTTATTGGAAATGAATAAATTCTGGATATTTGCATTCATGAGTTGGCTTCTACCTTAATTAAGTTCCTGCAGTTTTATAAAGAACCTGTGATCTCCTGTGTATCAAATTGACATGTATTTATGACAATGAGAATTACACCTGGTGGATTTGTGATATGATAAAATGGAAAGGATGGGTGGATTATGGTATTTTAACTCACTTATAATTGTTCTAATATATATTATAGGTTGGAAAAAGCCGTGTACATTCTATTTAGAAGGAAGCTGTCACCGTGCTGACTGTAAATTTGCTCATGACCTCAGCAATATAACTTGTCGCTTTTGGGAAGAAGGAAGCTGTTTCAAGGGGAAAGATTGTCCATTTCTACATGGCTATCCAAGGTGAACACTTTATACCACACGTTCTCCATACATGGACTTCACTTCGTGTCATTGCTTTGCATTATCTGTTGATAGTCTTAATTATGTTTGCCCTGACCCTGGTATTGCCACCTTAAATTCACTAAAAATACACATGTACAAGTTAAGGGCTATTGTTAAGTGTGATCAACAAAAATTATAATATTTTAATTTTTAAAATTGATATGTTGACATACGAATAATATATTCTTAACCTGCCTATAGAGGGCAGTGTTTATGGGGTCAAATGTTCATTGAGCTTGTTGACTTGCGTGTTCTAAAGATAAAAAATATATATTATACCAAAATTTGTGAGACATCAATTTAATGAAAAATGGTGCTTAACCTACCAGTATTTGCACCAGAAAGTCTTTTATGGTAACAGGTCACAGCTAGCCTCCTAGAAAACATGGTAGCAATGCAAAATAACTGTGTCAGCTCCCTAGCTTTCTCAAAACAACTGTGTCAGCTCCCTAGCTTTCTGAAAACAACTGTGTCAGCTCCCTAGCTTTCTCAAAACAACTGTGTCAGCTCCCTAGCTTACTCAAAACAACTGTGTCAGCTCCCTAGCTTTCTCAAAACAACAGTGTCAGCTCCCTAGCTTTCTCAAAACAACTGTGTCAGCTCCCTAGCTTTTTCAAAACAACTGTGTCAGCTCCCTAGCTTTCTCAAAACAACTGTGTCAGCTCCCTAGCTTTCTCAAAACAACTGTGTCAGCTCCCTAGCTTTCTCAAAACAACTGTGTCAGCTCCCTAGCTTTCTCAAAACAACTGTGTCAGCTCCCTAGCTTTCTCAAAACAACTGTGTCAGCTCCCTAGCTTTCTCAAAACAACTGTGTCGGCTCCCTAGCTTTCTCAAAACAACTGTGTCAGCTCCCTAGCTTTCTCAAAACAACTATGTCAGCTCCCTACAGTGAAATAAAAGAGTTGAGAAAGCTAAGGAGCTAACACATTTGTTTTGCATGGTTCCTATAGTAATATAATTATACTTGTGCATAGGTGTACTTTCTCTTTTATGTTTAGACAGATATTATTAGCAGTCAGTCTTCATTCATTGTATTGGAGCTATTAATACTTGCGACATAACCACTGATTAAAACAACCGTTGGCTTTTGAGCAAATAATGAATAAATAACATGATTTTATTTGCTCAAAAGCCATCTAAATGCATATTGACTTGAATAATTGTACTATATTTAAACACTGTATTCTCTATTTGTGTAGTGAACCTGATACTGCTAGTCGACGACAAGACACTGCTTCCAAATCCAATGCGTTCTCCTTTGATGTTCAACATTTTCCGGAACTGCCAAAATCTACTAATGTGAGTGCTTTATTATTAAGTCAAATATATCAAGCGTAATAACATATTTATTTGTCAAGTTCTCCTTGTCATACTTGCTATACAACATGGAAAGCATCATAATCATTAATATCAAATCAACCTGCATTTATTATTTACATAAAATAAATCAAAGCTAGTAAATTTGAGAATGCTGATGTAATTTGTCACAAATTATTTACAAGTTTGGGAATAACTACATGTAATTAATTAATTTATATCATTTTTTTACTCTCTTGGGTGCCTATCAACCCTAGATGTTTATAGATAATGAGGGGGTCATAAGCTGCCTGAAAAGGCAGGCTCTGTTTTCAATTTAGCCAACTTTACCTGAATCATCTACTTGAATTAGGATGAAAATTGTTCTGCCAAAAAGTTTGTAAAAATTCTTGGCAAACATCTATCAGTTGGAAATGGTGTTATTGTTGCAACAATTGAATGATACTTGCATACATCCATCCAAACTTGTAAATTGTGTGCAGCTATGTGCATTTACAAAACTACTAAAAGTGGATTTCTTGTCCACATGTGTGTTTTCTGATTTTTCATTTGCATGCATTTGTGTAAATGACAAAGGTGTGTCTGGTTAAAATACAGAGATATTTTGATGATCATGTATACAGTAAATGTATTATGTGCTTGTAATGGATCAAATTTATATCATTAATTTGTGTTTTTCACAGGATAAAGGTTCCTCTTCCAATGACAGCACTCCTCCAGGTACCCTCCATAGAAGCACTATATTCAAAGCTGATATAAACAAGAAAACCAGCAAATCATTATCCAAGAAACTGTCTGTACAACCGGTTGTCAGCAAACACAAGAAATCATTGCCTATCAATATCAAGTACAAAAAGTAGAGAAAAATATACGAGTCAAGACAGTAACAAGTGTTATTTATTATCTTCTGCATTTACACTAGAAATGGTTATTTCTGAAGAAATTGCAAAATATGGGTTTAAAATCACTCACTACTGGTCATGATACTGTAATTGATAAAAACCATTTGATGCTCCATTGCAATACATTATCTCATGATAATGAAATAAATTTTTGAAATGTTTGTTTGCATTGCTCATCCAATCGCATACAAAATAAAGCATTACCAGTACCCCTCCCATTTCCAGTAAACCTGCCTTTTGCATTGCTTATCAAACATGCAATATAAAATGAAGCATTACCAGTATGAAGTCAGTGTTCAAAACGAGCCTTTGTTCTTGTTTTACAGAATTATTTCCCCCTTTCCAATTTAGAAATTTTACTAAGATGTGAGACATATGGTTGATGTACAATGTGCATAAAATTAATGTGGATTTCTGTTGTACAAACTGTAATTTACATACAATCTACAATTAATAAAAGCTTGTAGTTTCAATCTTAATTTGTATACAAGTATTGTTGTTTACTACTAACTGCAGTAAGGAATGTGTTGTCATTTACTGTTTGCAATGAATGAATGTATTGCTACGTTCACACGACAGCAATTTTATCGGACCCCTACAGCTCGAGCCAGCAACAATGACTGTGTATACGCGTTTGACTCGAGCCAAGTACGGCTCCAATAAACCCTCGGGGTTGAACCCCGAATCCAAATCACTCCCTCAATCGTATCCTTCAACTTGAAGTAACCTCTCATTTCAATTATGGTGGAGACAACATCGTTTGTAACTTCACGCAATTTCTGATTTGACGAAGAGGTACACGCCCTAATATCTATTTGACAGAGTAAAGAAATATTGCGATAGATTGACAGGTCAACAGGAAACAGAAAAATGGCGTACGAAATTATGCACCAAAAACTTGAAAGAAGGACTGAACAGATCCAATGAAAATTGAAGATACTTTTTAAAGACACCAGAGATAAAAATCGTAGAAGCAGTCACGATAAGGTGACATGTTCCTAGTAGGTTTAGATTGACAACAGTTGAACAATAACTTAAGCGAATAGGCAGTGTTTCCTGTTTATTCAAGATACTATTACCGAAATCATGGCGGTATAAACCTCCATGTCTAAATCATAACACCAGTTCATTGTCTTTTCTACCTCAATGCTCAGACTCAATCATGTGTTTTTTTTCACCCAGATCAACACAATTGTGCCATGTAAAGAAACAACACAAGCTCAACACCAATATCGTTTTCAGCCATATTTTTATTTCACACTAATTATTCGAGTTCTATTAGGGTCTGACCGAACTGAATCGAACTATGGCTGATCTCGGCTCTCCTTCAGTCCCGACCGTATGAACGCATTGGGGATAATCTCCTGTTAATCGGTGGGAGGAGCAGTAGTTCGGCTCCGGTAGAATGCTGCCGTTTGAAGATAGCAATTGTGTTGTCATTTACTATCTGCAATGAATGTTGGTGGTGTTGTTGTTCACTATCTGCAATAAATGTTGGTGTTGTCATTTACCGGTACTATCTGCAATGAATGTTGGTGTTGTTTACTATATCTGCAATCTGGCAACCGAGGTGCCTCACAACATGGCATTTTATAAAACCATTTTTACAATTCATTTACATTATATATTCAGTTTTTAATAACCATTTTGACTAGACAGTTGACTGGTCAATTCAGTACTCCAACCTTGTTCCATTTTGCTTGGTTATCTGACTCTGCACGTCAATCACAAGGAGTGGTCATTCTATATATACAGCAAAGATTCCTATTTTTTCAAATAGCAAATATATTGTTTTTCTTTAATTTGATCACCTTCTCATAATAGGTAGAAATGCTATAGACATCTCATGTATAAAGTCTTAGCAGATAGACTGATTGGACTGGACATTATTCCAGTATTATAGACACGTTTGCGTAAAACGCATTTTGGAATGTTTTCAAAATAAGTCACTCAGTCGCATGCATTCAGGGCTGGAATTCCAGCCCAGAGAAATTACTTGCTGTTTTCAAGGGATGTCGGTTTCCAACAAATACACATGTACCCAGGGTACATCATATACGTCACATTGCCTCCAATTTATTTCTGCAATCAGTGTAGGTTTCCAGCAGAGGATGTTTTAACAAGGATGTATAAGCTGTTGAAGAGAAGTGACCACTACAAAAGTCGTTGACTTCAAGATCACACTTTGTGCAGACAGAGTAGTCACAACTCTTACTTCAAAATATTCTATATTCATGAATTCAGTTGTAGGTGAGAAAGTGGATACGAAAATTGATTCTTCAGTGCTATTCAACACACCTTTAGTCATTCAGTTATTTGGGATTCAGCAATGGTCTCAACCTATTGTAGTCGGGTCAACACGATAAAGTGTCAAATGCATGTGTGCATACTGCATGTTAAACAAAATATTACAAACCTCAATGGTATCTGTTCAGCTAGCAACACAAGGCATTTTTGCATTTCTCTTTTGAAGTATTAAAATGGTAACAATTTTATTTTTCCAGATCAAGTATAATCACATTGTAATTGATGACTTAACTACTTTCACAGGCAAGGGACGACAAATTCATATCAGATGGGGGTCATTTAATGTTTCACAAGTTTTTGACTGACTTCCACACCAAATTCATTTCTAAAACAAGTAATAATGGGTAGACATTGACATATCAATTTGCTTGTTTAATAGATTGGTATCTTTGCTGAAAAAAACAGAACATGTTGACCTGATTTCATTCAAACAGACTTATCAGACACTGATACCGGACATACAATGAATGCACAGCATTGCATCTTCAGTCATTTGGGGATTTTTTGTAATGTTAATTTTACTCTGGTATGCCTTGGCTTATTTTATTCACTTTGTATTACAGATGCAAGTCTGTTTTGTCATTTGATCTCAAATGGTTGACCGGCAGCCATTTGGTTATATTTCTATGTATCCTTAATCTTAACCAACATACCTTATTGGACAACTACTGAAAAATAGTAAAACCACCCCTTACCCCGTTTATGTCTGGTGCCATCTTGTAGCTGTTTTATCAAATTTTAATGCATCCATTCATTCCACTCTTGGCATGGAATTTCATCTCAAAAGTGGATATCACATACTGCCCCACTTACTCGTAATACATGATAAAACTTAAGTTGTATGCTGTTTATACAATGTTTAATGCTTTTTTTTAAATTGATGGAATACATGTTACACAGATGTTTTTTGTTTGTTTTATACACAAGTTTCCTGGTGCAGACATCAATTCATAAAATATCTGAAACTGCAGGAAAATAGAGGCACTATTAAAATGCGATTTATCAGGCAGGGTTATACGAAGGGGCAAAGTATACAACAACCTGCACACTTAACACTGAGCTATAGAAACCATTATTAGTTACAATTTATACGATGTTATTTCTACTACCCAATATAGAGTTGCAATTTAATTAAATCGCAACCCTATATAAAATTGTGTTTTAATCAACCATAATTCAAATTGAATTTGTAAATCGCAGTTTAGTAGTGGTGATTGGAAAATACAACTGTTTTACATATCCAACATAACTGACTACAATTGTAAAGTACTTCTTGTAATAAGAACATTCTTGTAATAAGCAAACAAGCATATTAAATTGTTCTTAAATTAGTGTGCGATGAAAAAATAACCAGTGTAGTCATTGATATGCAAGAATGAGGACAAGAGTTGTATTTTCCAATACTGCATTGTCCACATATTGCTAGTTGAGGAAATGTCGACATGCAAACGTTTTTTACCAAATATTTCATCCATGCAATACTAAGCCAAAATGCCTTGTGTCGGTAAATTAATACAAATAATGTAATATGTCATGTCGCATATTTATGGTAATATTATGCAAATTTTGCAGCTGTCTGCTTAGATATGCAAAATTTTTACCTCTTAACTTTTATCCCATGTATGTTTATTGATAACACAAAGGTCATTCCACATCAGTATTAACATGTATCAAAAAATTGATAAAAGATGCAGCTACAGGACAAAAATGCGTTTCCACCATTTTGAAAGGGTTATGGTTGAAAATTGAACCATAGAGGGCGCTATCTTTTCCATATACATGTATGTAGCCAAGAACTGAACCTTTCAGGTTTTCAAGCAACGTCGTTAGTTTTTGTTTTTAAAACTGGTAATATTGTCAGACTGTCATGTAATTTCATTGCAAAGATTGTTTTAAAATTATATATAAATTCGTGATTTGGTGAGACAATAAGATGACCTATGACCTTTAATACGGGTATACATGATTGTGTTAATTCCTAGAAAGATTCAATTGTGCGTTTGATAATCTGAAAGCAATCTTTGATCTCATCTTCTGTAATCACAAGAGGTGGAGCAAAACGAATGATATCACCATGAGTTGGTTTTGCAAGGAGACCGTTGTCACGGAGACGCATACATACTTTCCAGGCATCAAATGCTGTAAATAAACATACATTTATTGTATTATTTATATGACAATCAGTGCTGAATTGACGTTTCACGGTGAATAGATGGTGTAATTTGTGCATTATTAGTCTGAAGAAAATGTTGAAAGATAGCATTTTAATAGTCATAATTCTTTGTAGTTGAAAATTAGTTCCGAAAAAAGCAAAATAACACGTTTTTTTTTCAATAGTATACAAACTATTCTACATCTTTTAGTTGGTCACTGAGCCTGGTACTGTTGAATACTTTAGTTTTCGCTTGGAATTTATTTTCGCTAAAGGGATGATTCCGTGAAAATAAAATCCAGCGAATATACTTACTTTCCTATATTTTACATTAAACTCATCAAAAATCAGTGAAAATAAAGTATTCCACAGTATGTAAATGTACAATAGATTGTTCACCCACAACTTAGTATTTGAAAATTAAACCTAAACTACACAGTAAATTTGTACCATTGCTTAGAAATAATTAATGCAAAATATTTTTAGAATAATGATTTCTTGTTTGTCCACTGTCACTACCGTAAGTCATTGTTAATCAGGAAAACTTGTTGCCTAATGTACAGGTCGTAATTGTGCTATATTAAAACCCAGTGAATACACACAGCTAGCAAATAAATGAATTGCATATGTTTATGTTTATACTAAAAAAAACAAAAAAACAGCAGTTTTTTCAGATTTTTAAGAAAATGCATCCATAGAATTCAACTAGACGGACACCATATAAACAGATCAGGTCAGACTCTAGAATGTCGGTCAGGTCAGAATGTAGGTCTGGCAAGATAACAATAAAGCCATTTTTGGCACAAGTGCAATTGATGGGTGGATGCCTAAAATACTGCTATTAACATGTTTGTACAAGCAAGACAATATTAATAATGATATCTCAATCCTAATGAAAGTAAGAGTTCTTTTACCTTCAGTTTGCTTAATAACAATAGCATTCAATAATCCTTTGCCACGAACAGTTGTAACAATATCTTTGTTAAGAGTATTCAGTTCAGCACGTAAATAGGTACCAAGCTTCTCAGCATGCTCAGCAAGTTTTTCCTCTTCCAAGATTTTTAGTGCAGCCATGGATATTTTACAAGCTAGAGGATTTCCACCATAGGTTGATCCGTGTGTGCCTGGTTCCATGGTCAACATTATAGGGTCATCGCAGAGTATTGCAGACACCTGGAAAAATATATGTATTTATGCAAATTTTATTTTTGAATATTCTGTTAATTTGTTTTTTTTCAATTATGCACACTTGCCAATTAAGCAAATTCATTAGATTCTTGACATGTGTATATGGCAGTGAGAGCCTTTTATTTGAAACAAACAAGCAGCTTCCAGAGCCACCAATAACAATGTTTTGAATTCACCATAGAGGGCAGTGTTCAGTGTAATGTAAATCACTCCCGGGGTTTACTGCACTTACTGCACTGAAGTAGAGATCTGGACTTTGACATTTGTGCATAATACAAGTTTTTAAAAAGTTTGTTTTTATTATAATAATAAATACAGTGGCACTTACAGGATAAAATCCACCGGAAAGTGCTTTTCCAAGAATCACAATATCTGGTCTGACATTGTCATGGTCACAACACAGTCTTCTACCAGTTCTAGCCAATCCAGTCTGCACTTCATCAGCAATAAACAAGACCTAGTAAAAATATATGGGACAGTGGTCTAAGGTCACTAAGTGAGAAAACAATTTTGTTAAATGCAATAATATAAGTTAATATTATAATGTAGTAAATTCCATGCATAGTGTTTGCACTGCTAAACAAATGAAAACAAATTATCTTCAAATACAACTTTACACCCAATGAGTTTGCTTTGATGTTCTTATGCAATTCCTATTATATAAATGTTGGCTTAGAAATGAGTGCCCTGAACCCTGATAATATACAAACATTTATATAACTATAGCAATTACAATAAAGGTCAAAAATCTATTTTAAGCGGGGAAAATACATGTACGCAATTTATATTTGGGTGAAAGTTCAAAAATTAAGTATAGAAGTACAGGTATACATGTACTCTTCAAAGCATACTGATATGACTTCATTTATATATTTCATAGGATACAATATTTTATTTGTTACTCAGGTCAATCATTACTCAAGGTATACAGACTCGGATACAACGCCTGATTTGCATGGTCATATTCATGTTTGGGACTACATGACAGTGCTATGTGGCCATCTTTCTATCAAATGGCAATTTTAATGCGCTATCCTGGCGTCAACCAGGCTCGGTCGGACACCTGCGGACGTTAACCAAGGTCGCATTCATTATTGAATGAATCTCTGCCAGTGCAATAGGCCTGCCCATTGAGTCTGTGGCACACTCACTCAAGGTAGGGGTTGACCCTTTTGATGTTCAACCTAAGGTAGGATTTGAACGTGGGTAATGAAACTTGGCTTGCGAAGATGGCTCAGATAAAGATACCCCAGTTTTTACTTTGAACTGACAAAAAGAGAAAGCCAAGCATCTTGCAGAAATTTATTACTCTATGCAATGACAATGCCTGGATTCATTAACATACTCAGAGGACTGAAACAACACACAAATCTGACAGTTTCAAAAATCTAATACTAGGTGCACAAAGTGTCTTGGATATGAGACAAAAGATGAATACTTCCCACTGTATCACAAGTTTAAAATAGAACATAGTATAAATAGCACCTTGTTACGTAAAATAATCTGCTGGCACATCAGTGTGCCCTCTAACAGGACTGAGAATCACTGTCAAAACGAAAACCCCCCAAAGCAAGTTAATTCAACTTGTTGACTTCTTGGGAGAGAAGTTGTTAAGAAAACATATAGAGATTGTATTGACATAGAACTATTGAGACTCAAACTAAAAAGTTGTGGTTCCTCATTATTTTTGTTTTACACTTATTTTGTTTATAAACCATGAATTTTTTTACAAATTTTGTAATTATTTTAAAATGTTTTTCAAGATCACTTTAATTTGGTCTTATTTTCTGATGCACCAATGGCAGCTAATTAGCATAATAAATTATGTCACAATAAATTTCTGTACCTGTTTTCTCCACCAGACATGCATATTTTAGCTAGAACAGGTAAATGTACTAACTACCTGTCCCTATGGACAGGTAAATAAAGTTTTCACTAACTGACCAAATCAGGTTGATCAAAGTTGCTAATGTCCAGAAAATTGCCTACAGAATTTTTATAGACTCATGAAATGATGAGAGCCAGGAATCAAAATTTTATTACAAACAACACGTCTTGCTAGTGACATCATCAATTGGGACACAACACGTCTTGCTAGTGACATCATCAATTGGAACACACACTTTTATTCACCAACCAGTCCAATGTACAGGCAACCCCCTCACAGTGATATACAGCATAACTATTGTGTACACTTTGTAGATTGATTAGGGTCATAGTTCAACCACCTAATGACCTGAATACATACATGTCATAATTTACTCTAATTAGAAGTAATAAACAAAAATACAACTATAATGGCAGATTTTAATTAATTACTGCATTTTCAATAATTGCTATTATAATTAATGTAATAATTATTACCGTAGATACTCTACTACCATCAAACTGTTTTATTACGTATCTAAACCAAGATGTCAAAGTTAACTTTTCCCCCCAAATTTGTCTGCACTTTTTTCTTATAAACTTCAATAGTTCTGCAAGAAAGTACAGGCTAAACTGGACTATTTTGTGAACTGGTGGTGAAAAGGTTAATATTTCATATATATTGAATGCATAAATGTACATTCATAAAACACTGCACCCTCTGAGTCACTGAAACTGAATATTGACCATTCAAAACTACAGCTATGCACCGCTGAACTATGGTTGAACTGTTACTTACATTATTTTTTGTACATATATCTCTGACTCCCTTCAGATATCCAGCATCAGGTACCATGACCCCTGCTTCACCTTGTATCGGTTCTACCATGAATGCACACACATTAGGATCACTTGTTGCTTTCTGTGAAGATACCACAATGTTATCTAAATATAATGTACCGGTAAGTTGTTTTGACCGGTCACTCACAGGACATTGTGATTTGTAATGGCCATAACAAGTCTTATTGGAATAATCCAGTATAAAAAGAATGCAATTGTACAATTACTGAAACATGCCATGGTATTAATGGAATATTTCTTTTAAAGTAGGTAGACATTTTGTTGTGACACTATTAAAATTATTGGCACACAGAATTCAAACACATAATGCATTGTATGCTTTACTTGCATCTAAACATGAAAACTTCAACATTGGGAATAATCACCTGTAATTCATGCAAATTTTGTCCATTGAATATTTCACAATGAAATTTCGCCTTCTCTAAAAATTCAATCACCTAATTATTCAGGGAATTTTCATAATTTACGACTTCTTGAATTCCTTGTACTTGAACGTTGATTACTAAGAAAACTGTTGAACTGTTGGTACGTGGTGTTAAGATACTGAAACAATGAAAACCCTCACAAACTATAGACATACACACAAAAATAAACTACTTTTGCAAATTGTTAACAGCATTGCTCATTATTCAGTATGGTTTTGATATATCTCTGGTTTGCTGTGAATTCCAGGTAAACTTTTATCCTGGAAGAATGTTTTATAACACTCTACTGACAATTTCCGACATCTTCTGAATTATTCGCAAAGCATCATTCAAACACAAAGTAAGTACACAAATTTAAATATGTATACAAACATGCAACACAGTTGGCATTGAGATCATTATATGCGTATACTAACCTCTAAAGCATTGAGATCATTATAGGGGTATACTAACCTCTTAAGCATTGAGATCATTATAGGGTATACTAACCTCTAAAGCATTGAGATCATTATAGGGTATACTAACCTCTAAAGCATTGAGATCATTATAGGGGTATACTAACCTCTAAAGCATTGAGATCATTATATGCGTATACTAACCTCTAAAGCATTGAGATCATTATAGGGTATACTAACCTCTAAAGCATTGAGATCATTATAGGGTATACTAACCTCTAAAGCATTGAGATCATTATATGCGTATACTAACCTCTAAAGCATTGAGATCATTATAGGGTATACTAACCTCTAAAGCATTGAAATCATTATAGGGGTATACTAACCTCTAAAGCATTGAGATCATTATAGGGGTATACTAACCTCTAAAGCATTGAGATCATTATAGGGTATACTAACCTCTAAAGCATTGAGATCATTATAGGGGTATACTAACCTCTAAAGCATTGAGATCATTATAGGGGTATACTAACCTCTAAAGCATTGAAATCATTATAGGGGTATACTAACCTCTAAAGCATTGAGATCATTATAGGGGTATACTAACCTCTAAAGCATTGAGATCATTATATGCGTATACCAACCTCTAAAGCATTGAAATCATTATAGGGTATACTAACCTCTAAAGCATTGAAATCATTATAGGGTATACTAACCTCTAAAGCATTGAGATCATTATAGGGGTATACTAACCTCTAAAGCATTGAAATCATTATAGGGTATACTAACCTCTTAGGCATTGAGATCATTATAGGGGTATACTAACCTCTAAAGCATTGAGATCATTATAGGGGTATACTAACCTCTAAAGCATTGAGATCATTATAGGGGTATACTAACCTCTAAAGCATTGAAATCATTATAGGGTATACTAACCTCTTAGGCATTGAGATCATTATAGGGGTATACTAACCTCTAAAGCATTGAGATCATTATAGGGGTATACTAACCTCTAAAGCATTGAGATCATTATATGCGTATACTAACCTCTAAAGCATTGAGATCATTATAGGGGTATACTAACCTCTAAAGCATTGAGATCATTATAGGGGTATACTAACCTCTAAAGCATTGAAATCATTATAGGGTATACTAACCTCTAAAGCATTGAAATCATTATAGGGGTATACTAACCTCTAAAGCATTGAGATCATTATAGGGTATACTAACCTCTAAAGCATTGAGATCATTATAGGGGTATACTAACCTCTAAAGCATTGAGATCATTATAGGGTATACTAACCTCTAAAGCATTGAGATCATTATAGGGGTATACTAACCTCTAAAGCATTGAAATCATTATAGGGGTATACTAACCTCTAAAGCATTGAGATCATTATATGCGTATACTAACCTCTAAAGCATTGAGATCATTATAGGGTATACTAACCTCTAAAGCATTGAAATCATTATAGGGGTATACTAACCTCTAAAGCATTGAAATCATTATAGGGGTATACTAACCTCTAAAGCATTGAAATCATTATAGGGGTATACTAACCTCTAAAGCATTGAAATCATTATAGGGGTATACTAACCTCTAAAGCATTGAGATCATTATAGGGTATACTAACCTCTAAAGCATTGAGATCATTATAGGGTATACTAACCTCTAAAGCATTGAAATCATTATAGGGGTATACTAACCTCTAAAGCATTGAGATCATTATAGGGTATACTAACCTCTAAAGCATTGAGATCATTATAGGGTATACTAACCTCTAAAACATTGAGATCATTATAGGGGTATACTAACCTCTAAAGCATTGAGATCATTATAGGGTATACTAACCTCTAAAGCATTGAAATCATTATAGGGGTATACTAACCTCTAAAGCATTGAGATCATTATAGGGTATACTAACCTCTAAAGCATTGAGATCATTATAGGGTATACTAACCTCTAAAACATTGAGATCATTATAGGGTATACTAACCTCTAAAGCATTGAGATCATTATAAGGGATTACTTCAAATCCAGGCATGTAAGGACCATAACCTTCATAAGCACTAGGATCTGTAGATGATGAAATAGCTGCTAAAGTTCTACCCCAGAAATTGTTCTCAGCAAATATAATTTTTGCTTTATTGTTTGGAATCTTCTTGACTTGATACGCCCATTTCCTTGCCAGCTTACAGGCAGACTCGCCACCTTCAACACCTAAAATAAACAAATTACAGTATTTGCAGAAAGACACCAAGTAATACAAATACCAGTGGTTACCAGACATAATACAAATACCAGTGATTACCAGACATAATACAAATACCAGTGGTTACCAGACGCAACACAAGTAACCAGACGTAATACAAGTAACCAGACGTAACACAAGTAACCAGACGTAACACAAAATATATAAAAGTAGTTACCAGAAGTAACAGTAACATGACTTACCTGTGTTCATTGGCAGCACTTTATCATATCCAAATAAACCTGTGACATATTCCTCAAATTCACCCAATACATCATTATAGAATGCTCTTGAAGTTAAAGTTAATTTTCCTGCTTGCTTGGTTATTACTTCAACAAGTTTAGGATGACAGTGACCTTGATTAACTGCACTGTATGCACTGAGAAAATCGTAGTATCGTTTACCGTCCACGTCCCACACATGAACACCTGCAAAAACCATTTATTTCACTCATTACAGTAAAAAAAAATTTTACAAGTCATTTAAAATGACAGTCCTTATTGTAATTTTAGAAAGTGATCTCTTCTAAACAAAATGGGTTGACATTGAACGGGAACATTTTCATGAATTACAGAAGAAAGCAATGACCTATTTTAATTAATGTGTCAATTGATGTTGGTGTGGTAAGTATGATGGTAGATTACATCACAGTCTCTCTATCATACAGAGATTGTGATTATATCCATACAATGGTGTTACTGTTCTTGCTGGTATTACGACAGTGGATAGAATACATTCATGTTTTTACATATATTTAACATTATATTGGTTGCCATTCGACCATTTTATTTAGATTACAAAATTAGTTTGTGCATATATGTGAATGTGGTTGTTCAAGGCATGTTAGAAATACAACCCTTGAATAGCATTCTTTCATACAAGATGCTTCAGTTTTGAAAGCCAGCTTAAATTTTGCTAAATGTATTGATCAAACCACATTGTATACATCTGAAAGCATTGTTATAGGAAAATACAGTAGTACATATGCTGTACCAATGTTTGTCTAAGATTTCCTGATGGCTAATTTTGTAGGTCAAAAAGAGTGGTTTTCAGTCTTAATATTCATTCATTTTTGAGCAGTTTTTGGTGACAATGTACAGTAAACCTGCATCTCTGTTTTACCTGTGCTTTAGTTTTGTAAAAAACAGACTGTCAACATTGTTCAAGGAATTGTCATGAACATGTTGGTATATATAGTTATTCAATCTTAGCTAGAAAACAAAGGCAAAGAGGAAACAAATCACAAACTTCCAGACTACAGTATTTCATTCATAATTGTGTTTAGTTACAATGGTTTGGACATTACATTTAATTTAGGGAGTTTCTAGCATGATAACATTTCATTGAAACTACTAAAAAACAAGCCATGCATGGCCCAGTCCCTGTTAGTTATCAAATTTAAGATATAGTTTTGTTTATACTGTAAAATGACTAATTTTCACTGGGTTTAAATTTCACTGATTTACCATTTCAGGCATATTCAGTGGGTTTTAAATTCACGGTTTTATCATTTAGATAATGTGTTCTATGCTAAATTTTACATATTCACTGTGTTTTAATTTAGCGCATTTTTCCAGTCAGCGAAATAAGCTAAATTAAAACCCAGTGAATAATTACCCCCTTTACAGTAGTAATATAGCTGGAATATAACCATGTCAGGAATATGATTTTTTAACATTAAAATGATTGACATTTGTATCTGATCGTCAAACAATTACTTGTCCATATTGAGAGATATTGCTCTGGAACAGCATTCAAAATCAGCCATTTTGAATACATGTATATATATACAACATGATGTATAACGAATATATAAAATTCAAATATAATAAGTCAAAGCATTTAAGAGATATGGCTCGAGAAGCCCAATCATTAAAACAAAATGACCACCAGTCAGCCATTTTGAATCTAATCTGAAAAATAAAATGATGAGCATCAGGAACCCGTAATGTCTAATGTATATACCAAGTTTGAACGAAATCCACCCATAAATGCTTGATATGTGATGATTTTTTAGCACAAAAATGACCACCATTCGGCCATTTTGAATAGGATCGTCAAACCAATATATCTGTCTATCTATGACATGATGTATAATGAATATTTAAAATTTGAACATAATCAGTGAAAGCAAGTCAGAGATATAGCACGAGAACCACATTCATTAATACAAAATGGCCACCAGTCGGCCATTTTGAATCTTATCTGAAAAACAAATTATTTGGATCAAGGTCCCATAATGTCTAATGTATATACCAAGTTTGAACAAAATCCATTTGTAAACAGCCGAGAAATGGTTGATTTTTAGGATTTTTAGCACAAAAATGGCCGCCATTCGGCCATCTTGAATCAGATCATGAAACAAATTGACGTGCATATGTATAATATCATGTATGATGTATGTGTGAAGTTTGATTGTGATTGGTCCAGGCATTTCTAAGATACAGGTCCGGACGAACGCACAGACGCACGGAGATCAAAACACAAGTCCCCGTTTTCGGACTGCGTCCGAACGGGGAATAAATATCTCCCATAATACACTGCACAAATGCTCAGTAGGGCTGAATTGTCACAAATACCCATAATGCATTGCACATTATCTGAATGACCAACTCAAATCAATCAGGAGAGGATGCTGAAACATTACCTTTCCCTCGTTCAATTGCTACTGGTATTGGCTGGTAGTTATGGCAACCAAATTTTTCTTCTTTCTTGAAAATTTCTTCGGAAGTGAGTTTTTGAGCAGCTCCGAGGCTAGGACTGGTACTTGTATTTCTCAATAAAGGGGCCACCTGACAAACACCACGACTTAGTCTTGACAACATCTTGAACTGATAATAAATGTAAGAAATATATAATATATAAATGTATGGAAATTTCAAGTAGTCAGCAATGTTAGTAACTACATTTTCTTTACTGTTACTGTAAAATATTTTCACTTGGAATTTATTTTCGCTATTGGGGGTGAATCAGTGTAAATAAAATCTAGTGAAAATGCTTGTTTTTCCATTCAAATCATCATTCAGTGAAAATAAATTTCATACAAAAATAAATTATTTTACAGTATTAGTAGTGCATACCCATACAATACATTACAGTGTTTCTATGATCAAAATATGTTGTATATTAATGTTCAGTACACACATTTTATTTTGTGTTTATATGCACTTCTAATGGAGATGTGCTTCTATCGGCAAACATGTTTATCATGTGACTAAAACACTAGAGACGCAATGATAAAAGTAACCAAGGAAACCATGGTAGATTCATGGAACACCATAGTTATAAAACACTTCATTGAAGAACAGCCATTGGCAGGATTCTCTCCACGGCTGGATAAAATAACCAATCAGCATAAAAACAGTTAACAATAATTTTTAACCAAAATTGTACATTTTTCAGGCAAAAAACAATTTAAAATGAATGAAAAAAATATTAGCCAAATATAAATATACATGTACAGGTATGGCATGTCGAAAATGACATTTTCATCACCTACCGTATCAACTCATTCGAAAAGTATAGTCGAAAAAAGTGCATCTCATCTTTCATATCAGCCACACACAAGATAGAATAAAATCAATTATTGTACAGGCAATTCACATTTTCATAAGCTATCCAGTAAGACATGCTTAACTTAATATTTATTCACTGAAAATAGATTTACCATCTGGTTGTCATGACAACTAGTGTCTTGATTGTCCATCTTCATCAGTTTTGCTACTTTGTATCTAACTGACATCTATCAAATCATTAATCCAATTTTAATAGAAACCTGAATTTATACACAATGGTCTTGTTATTTTTAGCCATTAATTGCTATACATGGTATGAACTCCACAGATGCATCATAAGCCATTGCCTTGATGCCCAATAATTTTGCCATGGTGTCTTTCACTATGTTACTCCTACATTTTATGTGCTAGGGGCAATTCGTAAATATGGCCTTGAAAATCATTAAATGGGTACCCTCACTTCTCCGTTCAAGCCCTGTTAATATTTCCCCTGCTGAAGTGCTTAATATATATATGCTTGTTGCTATATTTGCTATTGTTTTAATTATATGGTTTAATTAAATGCTTTCTTGAATAATTATTCACATAACATGATGTTGTGACATCAGGGTTTGAAAGCTCTCAAAACCAGACACCAGGGCAGGTAACCTTCAAATTTTACCATCCCTACCAGAAAGTTAACAGCCCTACATCTAAGAATATTTTAAAATAAATCTGTTCCTGTTTTAAGTAAAAATTCAACATACTGCAGATATTTTAATTTCCCATATCAAATTGTTGCTTTTTCTCATATTTGTATCTGCCATTAGAAAATGGGTTCAACTTTTTAATATTATTTAGTGAAATTACATTTAGTAGCAAACCATGAAAACAATTTACCAGACCACCAGCCATGCACGTTTTAATTTTTACCAGCCTGACTGAAATAATTCCTATCATAGGCGTACAAGCATTAATTTCAAACACTGGTGTAAACTATGTTCTATTTCCACAATAAAACAATTGTTTGGTTACTGCCAAACAAGGTATTCTGTTACATTAGTCAGAATAAGCTTAATTGACACAGGGTTGTGGTAATTGCATGAAATAGTATCTTCATCGCACACATGGTTATAAATATTGCTTTTCCTTAAATAATCTCCTTTTTGGAGTTTTATTTTTTCCCCCCAATTTGAACGACTAAGTTCAAAAGAAGTCTAGTTTTTGTGTTACATTCTTATCCTATGATTACATTATTTACTATGTGTCATTAAATCATGAATAGTGTATTAGATTAGATTAGATTACTAGTGCAGCATACCCATTGTTGTTTTTATGTGATTATTTCTTATTACGTTTACTGGTAGTCGCTTGTCTCCATGCTCTAGATTTTTTTCAAGTATTAGTAAATATGATAATTGAGACAAGAAAACAAAAAATTACAAACATTTCCCCATATACATCATACCAGTAATGTAATTTTGACTAATTCATCTGTTTTGATACTTTCCAAAAAATCAATTTACTACATTTACCAGTAATAATAATAACAGAAACAGCTTAGAAAGTAAGGCACACAAATAGTTTTGTTTCTTGACCCAGGAGAAATCAAATTATGATGGAAATTAATTTTGTAAAATTTACAAAACCTCAACATGATCACCACAACATTTAACATTAAATACCATGCTTTTAACATTCATAAAAGAAATAATACATCTATCTTATTTGACTATTGTTTTCACTGTTTTAATTTTGCTTTTTAAGTTTTGTTATAAATTGTTTTCCCCTAAATACCTTTCTGAAACAGAAAAATATGTCATTACTATCAGAATATTCAAGTCCATTAAAGATATGTCATTACTATCAGAATATTCAAGTCCATTAAAAATTTCAACATTAATATAGAGCACTTGGGGCAGCCAATTGCCAACTTGCTAGAGAATTGGCTAACTGATTGGGTTTTGACTGAGCGGTTGGCTTTCGAATCTCGCTGGCGCCGTCCTGTGGCCACACCCACTCTGGGTGAATCGTGGAACATTATGCAAATTAGGTAATTAATATCCAATGAAAACTCAGGTCTCTGCATAGTCCTAGAAGATCTATGTAGCAAGTCTCATTGAAATATGATGATTAGTACTTGAGATATCAGGCAAAAAGCTGAAAATTAACTAATTATGCTAATAAGGTAATTAATATGCACAAATATTTACCCAAAAACTAATCAGGGGTCTGCACAGTCATTAAGTAACTATGACCCAGGTACCAAGTGTCATTGAAATGTGATGATTACTATTTGAAATATGAAAGGTTGAAAATTAATTAATTATGCAAATTAGGTAATTAATATTTACTCATATTACCCTAAAAACTATCAGGTCTGTGCAGTGTCCTATGACATCTATGTACCAAGTTTCATTGAAATGTGATGATTACTACTTGAAATATCAAAAGCTGAAATTTAATTAATTATGCTAATTAGGTAATTATTATGATATCTATGTGCCAAGTTTCATCAAAATCCAATGAGTGGTTCTTTGGATATCAGTGGAACAGTCATGGAACAACTAAAAATCATCTAATTATCATGCAAATAAGGTTAATTAATATGCATGGATTTTTACCAAAACCTAATCAAATCTGCGCATTGGCCCAGAACATCTATGCACCAAGTTTCATCAAAAATCAATGTATGGTTCTTGAGATATCAGTGGAACAGACACGCACATACAAAGACACACAGACAGACACACTAACTGCAAAAACTCCCTTTTTGTGCTTCGCATACGGGAGTCAAAAAACAAAACAAACAAAAAATGACATTGACTTTTGATTTACCATACTGAACCCGCTGATGGTTCGGTAGTGTAATAAAGTTATTATTATTAAAGGGTAACAAGAAATAAATATATTGTACTGTAGTTTTTTTCCCTTCTGTAATTTTCCCTGTAGATTTTTTCCCATAAATTGCCATTGTATAGATTTTCTTTTTCACCCCACCTTTGAGTTTCAAATAATCAACCCTAACTATTTAAATATACAGGAAAATAACGTACAGACAAATAACGAATATAACGACAACGAAATCCCGACCACAACACCTTGCCTCTATAAGCAAACGCGCACGTCATTACGCCAGTCACCGACTAAAGTCGGATGATCTCCGACTGACAGCAAAAGTCACATGACCTATGTCAATAAATAAACGTGATTGACATTACAAGCGACATAAACGCCACAGGATGAAACCCAGATACAAAACTACGTCGATATATAAACATGTGAGGTTCTAAACAGAAACCACCCAAGTCATAATAAACCGTTTTCTATAAAATACAACATTCCAATAGTATATCCCTAACAGCTGCACGAGGGGTCGTTATCATGTGAGCTCACATGTGAGCATGTGATCCGTTCAACATATTTGATGCCAAGCACCAGTGTGGAGATACAAGTCACTCGATGCATATTATAAAACGTAAGCATACATGCATCACCCCAGTACGCTTGCCTCGTCAATCGCCGACAGTACTAGTAACTCAACCCACATCATGCATATCAGGGAACAGACACTACAAACCCACGCCGGGACACGGTTCAGTTAGTGATGGTCAAAGGCTATCGCAGGAAAACCCTGGTAGGCAAACATATGCGAGTTCTGGTGGTCACTTTTTCGTCACCGGTGAATATGCGTTTGGATATTTAAATTCACTTACCAGTATTGTATTTCAAGGTGGATAGAACGTCGGGACAAGAAGATATAGTAGGAAGCTCCGAACAGCTTGGATTCGGTCCCGGGAATGGCAGTCTCAGCTCGCACGACACTCACATGTACACGCACCGGAAGTAGTCAACCTATTTGAATGAAGTGACAACAAGCCTTATGATGGCGCCCTTAACAGAATAAATGACATGGCTGATATCCACTGTGACCCTTATGTAGACTTGCATACAGTCACTTGTTTATTTGTTGTTTTTGTTTTCTCAATACAATCTCAGACTAGTTAAAATGTCTTGTAATTGTATTACCGCACAAAAAAAAAAAAAAAAAAAAAAAAAAAAAACCAAGGATTTCCGGATTTAGGCATTCCCATATCTTTGGGAAGAAAAGATGTATAATTTTGTGTGTGTGCGGTAACCTGACTTTCGCGGTAACTCGGATTCCACCATTTACACTCCCACAACATTTTTATTTTGTCGAGGAAACAAGAACAAATAAACAAGGGTCTGTATGCAAGTCTACCCCTTATGTGGCACCCATGTGTATCTATGTAAACACTTTCCTCAATATCTGTATTTGTAGGTTTGGTTTATCCCAAGGTTTTGTTCCCGTGACACACATCGAAAGGGGTGATATTTTTTTATAAATCAAAAAGACTGGTATAATTCAAATTATCTAATCCAGAAACGATATTGCCACATCATCGCAAATTATAATTAACATTAATGAGCTAGTCCAATTTTGAATAAGTAGGCGGTCGCAGTTGCACTACAGAACCAAGTATTAAAAGACAGGGAAATTGTCTGAATAGCCACAAAAAACCATTTAAAAATTCAAAAAGTCAATTATGAAGGCGGAAAAGTTGTCTGAAAAGCCACAAACGTCTTTTGCAAAGATCAATTGAAACGAGAAAATTGCCTATTAACATTTATCACATGTATCATGCACTTTCAGTGTAATAACACCCGTGTGATATTTTTGGTATTACACACTTTGAAAGTGACGTCACACTTTAAGTCTGTGATGTGATTGGCCAATACAGCTAATTTCACCTTTGACCTAATCAGCAAAGTTAGTACTGAATTATGCAACACTTATGATGAGGCAGATTTTAATGACAAATTATGTAGAAATTATTACATATTATACTTATTAGATTTTTAGATGCTATATAATCTCTGATTTTATCGCTGTTAAATAAACAAAATATTAAAGATATTAATCACAGTCTCAATTCTCCCAACCCGAAAATAGTTCGGGCATGACAATGTTTCGTCTGCTGTCAATCGTACAAATTTGCATCTCAAAGTAAACAAACCTTCAGCTGATCGAACGTTCAAAATCATGATACATATGGGCGACTTAGTCAATACTTTTGATATAGACGTGACAGAATTTATGAATGATGAGCAAGAAAGACCAAGTGAAGGTACGTTTACGTTTTTTTCTTTCGTCAGAACTGATAAACTGAGATCATGATCGCATAATGCATTGGGTAAAAATACATCACAATACTGCGAGTACTAAATAAAATGATTCCACAACATGAATTTATTTTTATATTTATAATAACAAATGTAACATTTCTTTTCGTCACAGAAAATGCTTCCTTGGGTGAAGCGACAGCACAGACCACTGACAGCGACGGCGCCGAGGCCGGGCCTTCACGACCATGTAGATTTGTGCCAGTCACCGATGACGATGTCAGAAGAACAATCGAAAGTCAACAAAACAAAAACACAGCCAAGAAAACTCTATATGATATGAGATTACTGGGCCAATTTTTTGAAGACACCAGAAATAAAAGAAGCTAGAGAAATCCACGAAATCCCTCCAAAAGAACTGGAAACAATTCTATGCAAATTCTTTATCAGTGTCCGTAAACCAAGCGGTGATGACTACGAGCCTACTTCCTTAAGATCTATGCTTTCTAGCTTTGAACGTCACCTGAAACGACACAAATACATGTATTCACTGATCAGTAGTATTGAGTTTAATGAGGTGCGGGAAACAATAAAAGCAAAACAGAAGAAATTAAAGAAAGATGGTAAGGGCAACCTACCGCGAACAGCTGAGGCGGCTACAGATGAGGAAATCGAAATTCTGTGGGAATCGGGACAGTTTGGGTCCCACAGTCCTGAAGCCATAATAAATACCATGTGGTTTTATAACACAGTACATTTTGGTCTGAGGGGTAATACCGAGCACCGTAACATGTGTTGGGGAGATGTGAGCCTATGTACTGATAGTAGCGGTCGTGAATATCTTGAGTTCTCTGAACGGCAAACTAAAACTCGGACTGGAGAAAATCCAAGGGATACCAGAAAAGTGAAGCCAAAGATGTGGGACGTCCCTGCGAATCCCAGAAGATGTCCAGTTGCTATTTTCAAAAAATACCTCAGTTTACGACCAGCTAGTTACACAAATAGTGACGACCCATACTACATCGCCACGCATTCTCGCGGACTGCCCAGACCGGGTGAGCAGTGGTTCCGTCACCAGCCTATCGGAATTAATAAAATAGGTTCCCTGATGAAAAATATGGCAACTGCAGCAAATTTACCCCCAAACAAACGCCTCACAAATCATAGTGCCAGAAAGCATCTCATCCAGAAATTAAGTGACCAATATATACCACCGACACAAATAATGCAGATCTCCGGTCATCGTAACATTCAGTCCGTCAATGCCTACAGCACTATATCAGAAAACCAACACAGAGAAATTTCTGGCATTTTGAATAATCAAGTAGCCACCCCTAACTATAGCACATCAAACCCGTGCCAAACATCAATACCTTCTGTTATGCAACCTCAACCACAACGTAACATCGCGTCCCAGTTGACATCAACCAATATCAGCCATCATGCCTCGACCTTGAGTTCACAATCCACACCGATATTTGGAGGCCCCATTTCCGGCGGAGTATTTAATGTACACGTACATTACAACATTGCCAACAATGATAGTTCAACAATTCCACCGAAAAGACGTCGGATATATGTGTTTGATTCCTCTCAGTCATCAGATGAGAACTAAATAATAACTTTCAATCGACGCAGCGTTGACTTCCATGTTTGATCTCGTGGACCATGTCAATGACGTCATGGAGTGACGGGGAAACCCCCGATAAATACTTGTAGTTCCTACAGCTTTTTGATGTATTTAATAGTTTTTACTGCTTTCGTTTTTCGCTTTAAGTGTTTAAGTTAAAAATAATGTAATTTGTTTATTTGTATTCTAACTAGTTTGGTGTTTGGACCTTTATTAAAGTTCTTTTTGATCGCTTTTGTCTCTTCAATGACTCTTCACTTTTACTTGTTCGACCGAATCAATGCGCCCAGTGTTTGCGTTGTCGATTTCGGCTGCCGACGACAGCCTGAGTGGAAACATTTGGCTTTGAATTACAACAAAAAAGAATACATGTGATAAATAGGATCTCAAATTCGTGACCGTGTAATATCGGATTTATTAAACTCGTGTAGTAATTTTCATATGTTCCTCGCCAAAGGCTCGGAACATATGAAAATTACTACACTCGTTTAATAAATCCGATATTACACGGTCACTCATTGGAGATCCTCTATTTAACTATGGTCCTGACAATATAACACATTAATTTCCAAGCAAATTTTATTATTGTTTTCTAGTATAGGAAATATCTAACTGACATCTCATCGGAACCAGCAGATTTGTCATTTTTAAATTAGAAATTATTTTAATAACTTGCTCCTTTCTTACTAATATATGTTGCATGTTTTGCTTGGAATCTTGATCATATTCAGCTACAGGTTCTATTACTTTTTTCTCAAAATGTTTTCTTTCTTCACTATAGGTATCTTCATGTAATATTTGGCTACGTTCTCCCAAATTTTCCCAGTACTTGATTAAAACATTTTTAACTTTATCCTTTTCTAGCACAAAATTCATTTCCTGGTCAAGCACAGCAGTTGAATAAGTCTTTGTTTCGGACCACTGAGAACAGACCAAGATTTCTTACTTCATTTTCCATCTGCTTTACCTATCTCTATGCATTGTTTAACCTTGGTTCCAATTTGTTTTTGTTTGATAATCTTTTGAACATAATTTTTTTAATTTAATTTTATAATTTTTATGGTATTTATGCCATGATTTTTGGCCTTCATTATTAGAGTAATTATTATTTTCTTTAACACACTTTTTTCTGTTATGCCAATATGTAGTTGGAGGGAGGGGGGGGGGTCGATACTGTAACAAATATTGTCACATGTAATACATGCAAGAACGAGTTTCATCTTTCTTACATATGTCTAGAATGTTTCATTTTTAATTCATGTTTTGATCTGTTAGTATGTCATAAAAGGCCGTTTGAATATCGTAGTGGCCCTCGAAGGATGTAAAATATTTAAACATTTCCATACATTAAATGGCCGCCAATTACGATCATTTTTAAATGTCCCTGATAGATGAGTGGTCAGGTGATCGACCGATAATGGAAGTAAAGTTCAATCGGTCGTGGTTAGTACTTGCATGGGAGACAACCTGATAAAACCAGCGGGTGACACTTTTTTGAGTTTCTGTAGTCTGCACCTATTTGGTCCAAAATGACTAAAATACATCATGATTTGAAACTTTCCATGTTAGCAGACTGTCATATGAGCCGGCCGTAAAATGAACAAACACATACTAAAAATGTGAAAAGCGATTGAAAAGTTGGTGAATTTGCGTTTATATTCCCCCTAAATCATTTTATATAGCACCCCGCAGTTAAATTTAGAACAAAATTATGTAAAAGTCAAAAACAGCTATTTATGTTGGCACATTGTACCACTACCCAAGCGCAAAGTGATTAACAAAGTGCTTACAAAGTTGTGAAAAGCTTGAGCAAAGTTGGTAGATTTACATGGAAATGTTAACTATTCTGTTACATTATCGAGTCCAGTTGTTAAAAGTTTGCGAAAGTGAATGACTATGTCATAAAAGGCCGTTTGAATATCGTAGTGGCCCTCGAATGATGTAGAATTTTTAAACATTTCCATAAAATAAATGGCCGCCAATAACGATAATTTTTAAACGAACCTGATAGATGAGTGGTCAGGTGATCGACCGATAATGGAAGTAAAGTTCAATAGGTCGTGGTTAGTACTTGCATGGGAGACAACCTGAGAAAACCAGCGGGTGACACTTTTTTGAGTTTTTGCAGTCTGCTGTCATGAATTTGTTTTCGCGTATCTGTTGACCGACTTAATTAGTTGATTATTAGCTGAATTGCTGTGTTATGTCTGTCATCGTTTAGGCCTATTTGAAGTTTTGGACGGAACTTGGCTCAGTGATTTGGAACTAATTACGAGATAACCCTCGCTATTCTGACTACTCATTCTGACAGTTGGTATCCGTAGTTATTAATGTAGTGAACGATTAATCAAAAGATATGACGAATTCAGTACTTAGTGTGATTGGCTTTATGATTGAAAGTTACGCCCTAGAGTCTTTTTACTGTTTTGTAATTGGTTAGAGTTTTGAAAATGAAAGAATAAAGAGAGTTTGAGTTGGTTTTGGCGAATACTCCACGAGAGACGCAGTCGAGAGTCCAGTCCTGGGTCGAGCCTTGAGGCAGTCCAGTCTTGGGCTAGTATTGGGTCAGCCTTGCGATAGTCTTGGGGATTTTTTCCCCAGGGCGCCGCGTCTCATAGAGTGCTCGAAAGACCGACTAAGACGAGAGTTGAAACGTATTTCGTTGTGTGTGTCTTATTTGACTGTAAAGTATAAGTGACTTTCCCGATCCCGCACCTCAAGGGGACGCGATATAGAGACGAGACGAGATTCCCCCCGACAAGTGTGGAGACCCCCGTGGAGAAGAATTCCCCCCTGATACTGCACCTATTTGGTCCA
This sequence comes from Saccoglossus kowalevskii, assembly GCF_978046115.1. Classification (NCBI taxonomy): domain Eukaryota; kingdom Metazoa; phylum Hemichordata; class Enteropneusta; family Harrimaniidae; genus Saccoglossus; species Saccoglossus kowalevskii. The sequence continues at coordinate 6,956,838 of NC_140650.1, read as the reverse complement.
AGCTGTTAAAACAGCGTGCAAAGTTCTCCAAAGCGATTCCAAAGTTGCTTGATTTGTTTGTTTATTTGACCTAAGTTTTTGTTATATCGAACCATGCAGTTATAAAGTATGAAAAATGACAAAATACCATTTGAAACCTTCCATCTTAGCAGACTGTCATATGAGCCGGCTGTAAAATGAACAAACCCATACTGCAAATGATAAAAGCGATTGAAAAGTTGGTGGATTTACGTTTATATTCCCCCTAAGTCATTTCATGTAGAACCCCGCAGTTAAATTTAGAACAAAATTATGTAAAAGTCTAAAACAGCTATTTATGTTGGCACATTGTACCACTACCCAAGAGCAAAGTGATTAACACAGTGCTTACAAAGTTGTGAAAAGCTTGTGCAAAGTTTGGTAGATTTACATGGAAATGTTACCAATTCTGTTACATTATCGAGTCCAGTTGTTAAAAGTTTGCGAAAGTGAATGACTATGTCATAAAAGGCCGTTTGAATATCGTAGTGGCCTTCGAAGGATGTAGAATTTTTAAACATTTCCATAAAATAAATGGCCGCCAATAACGATAATTTTTAAATGACCCTGATAGATGAGTGGTCAGGTGATCGACCGATAATGGACGTAAAGTTCAATAGGTCGTGGTTAGTACTTGCATGGGAGACAACCTGAGAAAACCAGCGGGTGACACTTATTTGAGTTTCTGTAGTCTGCACCTATTTGGTCCAAGCTGTTAAAACAGCGTGCAAAGTTCTCCAAAGCGACTCCAACGTTGCTCGATTTGTTTTTTTATTTGACCTAAGTTATTGTTATATCGAACCATGCAGTTATAAAGTATGAAAAATGACTAAAATTCATTTGAAACCTTCCATGTTAGCAGACTGTCATATGAGCCGGCCGTAAAATGAACAAACACATACTGAAAATGTTAAAAGCGATTGAAAAGTTGGTGGATTTGCGTTTATATTCCCCCTAAGTCATTTCATATAGAACCCCGCAGTTAAATTTAGAACAAAATTATGTAAAAGTCTAAAAAGCCTATTTATGTTGGCACATTGTACCACTACCCAAACGCAAAATGATTAACAAAGTGCTTACAAAGTTGTGAAAAGCTTGTGCAAAGTTGGTAGATTTACATAGGAATGTTACCTATTCCGTTACATTATCGAATCCAGTTGTTAAAAGTTTGCGAAAGTGAATGAATATGTTATAAAAGGCCCTTTGAATATCGCAGTGGCCCTCGAAGGATGTAGAATTTTTAAACATTTCCATCAATTACATGGCCGCCAATAACAATAATTTTTAAACGACACTGTTAGATGAGTGGTCAGGTGATCGACCAATAATAGAAGTAAAGATCAATCGGTCGTGGTTAGTATTTGCATGGGAGACAATCTGAGAAAACCAGCGGTTGACACTTTTTTGAGTTTTTGCAGCCTGCACCTATTTGGTCCAAGCTGTTAAAACAGCGTGCAGAGTTCTCCAAAGCGATTCCAAAGTTGCTAGATTTGTTTGTTTATTTGACCTAAGTTGTTGTTATATCGAACCATGCAGTTATAAAGTATGAAAAATGACTAAAATCCATTTGAAACCTCCCATGTTAGCAGACTGTCACATGAGCCGGCCGTAAAATGTACAAATACATTCTAAAAATGTTAAAAGTGATTGAAAAGATGGTTGATTTGCGTGTATATTCCCCATAAGTCATTTCATATAGACCCCCGCATTTAAATTTAGAACAAAATTATGTAAATGTCTAAAAAGCCTATTTATGTTGGCACATTGTACCACTACCCAAACGCAAAATGATTAACAAAGTGCTTACAAAGTTGTGAAAAGCTTGTGCAAAGTTGGTAGATTTGCATGGAAATGTTACCTATTCTGTTACATTATTGAGTCCAGTTGTTAAAAGTTCGCGAAAGTGAATGAATATGTTATAAAAGGCCCTTTGAATATCGCAGTGGCCCTCGAAGGATGTAGAATTTTTAAACATTTCCATCAATTACATGGCCGCCAATAACGATAATTTTTAAACGACCCTGATAGATGAGTGGTCAGATGATCGACGAATAATGGAAGTAAAGATCAAATGGTCGTGGTTAGATCTTGCATGGGAGACAACCTTAGAAAACCAGCGGTTGACACTTTTTTTAAGTTTTTGCCGTCTGCACCTATTTGGTCCATGCTGTTAAAACAGCGTGCAAAGTTCTCCAAAGCGTTTCCAAAGTTGCTAGATTTGTTTGTTTATTTGACCTAAGTTGTTGTTATATCGAACCATGCAGTTGTAAAGTATGAAAAATGACTAAAATCCATTTGAAACCTCCCATGTTAGCAGACTGTCATACGAGCCGGCCGTAAAATGAACAAACACATACTGAAAATGTTAAAAGCGATTGAAAAGTTGGTGGATTTGCGTTTATATTCCCCCTAAGTCATTTCATATAGAACCCCGCAGTTAAATTTAGAACAAAATTATGTAAAAGTCAAAAACAGCTATTTATGTTGGCACATTGTACCACTACCCAAGCGCAAAGTGAATAACAAAGTGCTTACAAAGTTGTGAAAAGCTTGTGCAAAGTTGGAAGAATTGGATGGAAATGTTACCTATTCTGTTACATTATCGAGTCCAGTTGTTAAAAGTTCGCGAAAGTGAATGAACATGTTATAAAAGGCCCTTTAAATATCGCAGTGGCCCTCGAAGGATGTAGAATTTTTAAACATTTCCATCAATTACATGGCCGCCAATAACAATAATTTTTAAACGACCCTGATAGATGAGTGGTCAGGTGATCTACCAATAATAGAAGTAAAGATCAGTCGGTCGTGGTTAGTATTTGCATGGGAGACAACCTGAGAAAACCAGCAGTTGACACTTTTTTGAGTTTTTGCCGTCTGCACCTATTTTGTCCAAGCTGTTAAAGCAGCGTGCAAAGTTCTCCAAAGCGTTTCCAAAGTTGCTAGATTTGTTTGTTTATTTCACTTAAGTTGTTGTTATATCGAACCATGCAGTTATAAAGTATGAAAAATGACTAAAATTCATTTGAAACCCTCCATGTTAGCAGACTGTCATATGAGCCGGCCGTAAAATGAACAAACACATACTGAAAATGTTAAAAGCGATTGAAAAGTTGGTGGATTTGCGTTTATATTCCCCCTAAGTCATTTCATGTAGAACCCCGCAGTTAAATTTAGAACAAAATTATGTAAAAGCCAAAAACAGCTATTTATGGTGGCACATTGTACCACTACCCAAGCGCAAAGTGATTAACAAAGTGGTTACAAAGTTGTGAAAAGCTTGTGCAAAGTTGGTAGATTTACATAGAAATGTTACCTATTCTGTTACATTATCGATTCCAGTTATTAAAAGTTTGCGAAAGTGAATGAATATGTCATAAAAGGCCGTTTGAATATCGTAGTGGCCCTCGAAGGATGTAGAATTTTTAAACATTTCCATCAATTAAATGGCCGCCAATAACGATAGATTAGTGGTCAGGTGATCGACCGATAATGGAAGTAAAGTTCAATAGGTCGTGGTTAGTACTTGCATGGGAGACAACCTGAGAAAACCAGCGGGTGACACTTTTTTGAGTTTTTGCAGCCTGCACCTATTTGGTCCAAGCTGTTAAAACAGCGTGCAGAGTTCTCCAAAGCGATTCCAAAGTTGCTAGATTTGTTTGTTTATTTGACCTAAGTTGTTGTTATATCGAACCATGCAGTTATAAAGTATGAAAAATGACTAAAATCCATTTGAAACCTCCCATGTTAGCAGACTGTCACATGAGCCGGCCGTAAAATGTACAAATACATTCTAAAAATGTTAAAAGTGATTGAAAAGATGGTTGATTTGCGTGTATTTCCCCATAAGTCATTTCATATAGACCCCCGCATTTAAATTTAGAACAAAATTATGTAAATGTCTAAAAAGCCTATTTATGTTGGCACATTGTACCACTACCCAAACGCAAAATGATTAACAATGTGCTTACAAAGTTGTGAAAAGCTTGCGCAAAGTTGGTAGATTTACATAGAAATGTTACCTATTCTGTCACATTATCGAGTCCAGTTGTTAAAAGTCTGAAAAGGCCATTTGAATATCGTAGTGGCCCTCGAATGATGTAGAATTTTTAAACATTTCCATAAATTAAATGGCCGCCAATAACGTTAATTTTTAAACGAACCTTATAGATGAGTGGTCAGGTGATCGACCGATAATGGAAGAAAAGTTCAATAGGTCGTGGTTAGTACTTGCATGGAAGACAACCTGAGAAAACCAGCGGGTGACACTTTTTTTGAGTTTTTGTCGTCTGCACCTATTTTGTCCAAGCTGTTAAAACAGCGTGCAAAGTTCTCCAAAGCGTTTCCAAAGTTGCTAGATGTGTTTGTTTAATTCACCTAAGTTGCTGTTATATCGAACCATGCAGTTATAAAGTATGAAAAATGACTAAAATTCATTTGAAACCTTCCATGTTAGCAGACTGTCATATGAGCCAGCCGTAAAATGAACAAACACATACTGAAAATGTTAAAAGCAATTGAAAAGTTGGTGGATTTGCGTTTATATTCCCCCTAAGTCATTTCATGTAGAACCCCGCAGTTAAATTTAGAACAAAATTATGTAAAAGTCAAAAACAGCTATTTATGTTGGCACATTGTACCACTACCCAAGCGCAAAGTGATTAACAAAGTGCTTACAAAGTTGTGAAAAGCATGTGCAAAGTTGGTAGATTTGCATGGAAATGTTACCTATTCTGTTACATTATCGAGTCCAGTTGTTAAAAGTTCGCGAAAGTGAATGAATATGTTATTAAAGGCCCTTTGAATATCGCAGTGGCCCTCGAAGGATGTAGAATTTTTAAACATTTCCATCAATTACATGGCCGCCAATAACAATAATTTTTAACCGACCCTGATAGATGAGTGGTCAGGTGATCGACCAATAATAGAAGTAAAGATCAATCGGTCGTGGTTAGTATTTGAATGGGAGACAACCTGAGAAAACCAGCGGTTGACACTTTTTTTGAGTTTTTGCCGTCTGCACCTATTTTGTCCAAGCTGTTAAAACAGCGTGCAAAGTTCTCCAAAGCGTTTCCAAAGTTGCTAGATTTGTTTGTTTATTTGACCTAAGTTGTTGTTATATCGAACCATGCAGTTGTAAAGTATGAAAAATGACTAAAATTCATTTGAAACCTTCCATGTTAGCAGACTGTCATATGAGCCGGCCGTAAAATGAACAAACACATACTGAAAATGTTAAAAGCGATTGAAAAGTTGGTGGATTTGCGTTTATATTCCCCCTAAGTCATTTCATATAGAACCCCGCAGTTAAATTTAGAACAAAATTATGTAAAAGTCAAAAACAACTATTTATGTTGGCACATTGTACCACTACCCATGCCAAAGTGATTAACAAAGTGGTTACAAAGTTGTGAAAAGCTTGTGCAAAGTTGGTAGATTTACATAGAAATGTTACCTATTCTGTTACATTATCGAGTCCAGTTGTTAAAAGTTTGCGAAAGTGAATGACTATGTCATAAAAGGCCGTTTGAATATCGTAGTGGCCCTCGAAGGATGTAGAATTTTTAAACATTTCCATAAATTAAATGGCCGCCAATAACGTTAATTTTTAAACGAACCTTATAGATGAGTGGTCAGGTGATCGACCGATAATAGAAGAAAAGATCAATCGGTCGTGGTTAGTACTTGCATGGGAGACAACCTTAAAAAACCAGCGGTTGACACTTTTTTTGAGTTTTTGCCGTCTGCACCTATTTGGTCCATGCTGTTAAAACAGCGTGCAAAGTTCTCCAAAGCGTTTCCAAAGTTGCTAGATTTGTTTGTTTTTTTGACCTAAGTTGTTGTTATATCGAACCATGCAGTTGTAAAGTATGAAAAATGACTAAAATTCATTTGAAACCTTCCATGTTAGCAGACTGTCATATGAGCTGGCCGTAAAATGAACAAACACATACTGAAAATGTTAAAAGCGATTGAAAAGTTGGTGGATTTGCGTTTATATTCCCCCTAAGTCATTTCATGTAGAACCCCGCAGTTAAATTTAGAACAAAATTATGTAAAAGTCAAAAACAGCTATTTATGTTGGCACATTGTATCATTACCCAAGCGCAAAGTGATTAACAAAGTGCTTACAAAGTTGTGAAAAGCTTGTGCAAAGTTGGTAGATTTGCATGAAAATGTTACCTATTCTATTACATTATCGAGTCCAGTTGTTAAAAGTTCGCGAAAGTGAATGAATATGTTATTAAAGGCCCTTTGAATATCGCAGTGGCCCTCGAAGGATGTAGAATTTTTAAACATTTCCATCAATTACATGGCCGCCAATAACAATAATTTTTAAACGACCCTGATAGATGAGTGGTCAGGTGATCGACCAATAATAGAAGTAAAGATCAATCAGTCGTGGTTAGAACTTGCATGGGAGACAACCTGAGAAAACCAGCGGTTGACACTTTTTTTGAGTTTTTGCCGTCTGCACCTATTTGGTCCATGCTGTTAAAACAGCGTGCAAAGTTCTCCAAAGCGTTTCCAAAGTTGCTAGATTTGTTTGTTTATTTGACCTAAGTTGTTGTTATATCGAACCATGCAGTTGTAAAGTATGAAAAATGACTAAAATTCATTTGAAACCTTCCATGTTAGCAGACTGTCATATGAGCCGGCCGTAAAATGAACAAACACATACTGAAAATGATAAAAGCGATTGAAAAGTTGGTGGATTTGCGTTTATATTCCCCCTAAGTCATTTCATGTAGAACCCCGCAGTTAAATTTAGAACAAAATTATGTAAAAGTCAAAAACAGCTATTTATGTTGGCACATTGTACCACTACCCAAGCTCAAAGTGATTAACAAAGAGCTTACAAAGTTGTGAAAAGCTTGTGCAAAGTTGGTAGATTTGCATGGAAATGTTACCTATTCTGTTACATTACCGAGTCCAGTTGTTAAAAGTTCGCGAAAGTGAATGAATATGTTAGTAAAGGCTCTTTGAATATCGCAGTGGCCCTCGAAGGATGTATCATTTTTAAACATTTCCATCAATTACATGGCCACCAATAACAATACTTTTTAAACGACCCTGATAGATGAGTGGTCAGGTGAACGACCAATAATAGAAGTAAAGATCGATCGGTCGTGGTTAGTACTTGCATGGGAGACAACCTTAGAAAACCAGCGGTTGACACTTTTTTTGAGTTTTTGCCGTCTGCACCTATTTGGTCCATGCTGTTAAAACAGAGTGCAAAGTTCTCCAAAGCGTTTCCAAAGTTGCTAGATTTGTTTGTTTATTTGACCTAAGTTGTTGTTATATCGAACCATGCAGTTGTAAAGTATGAAAAATGACTAAAATTCATTTGAAACCTTCCATGTTAGCAGACTGTCATATGAGCCGGCCGTAAAATGAACAAACACATACTGAAAATGTTAAAAGCGATTGAAAAGTTGGTGGATTTGCGTTTATATTCCCCCTAAGTCATTTCATGTAGAACCCCGCAGTTAAATTTAGAACAAAATTATGTAAAAGTCAAAAACAGCTATTTATGTTGGCACATTGTATCACTACCCAAGCGCAAAGTGATTAACAAAGTGCTTACAAAGTTGTGAAAAGCTTGTGCAAAGTTGGTAGATTTGCATGAAAATGTTACCTATTCTATTACATTATCGAGTCCAGTTGTTAAAAGTTCGCGAAAGTGAATGAATATGTTATTAAAGGCCCTTTGAATATCGCAGTGGCCCTCGAAGGATGTAGAATTTTTAAACATTTCCATCAATTACATGGCCGCCAATAACAATAATTTTTAAACGACCCTGATAGATGAGTGGTCAGGTGATCGACCAATAATAGAAGTAAAGATCAATCGGTCGTGGTTAGTACTTGCATGGGAGACAACCTGAGAAAACCAGCGGTTGACACTTTTTTTGAGTTTTTGCCGTCTGCACCTATTTGGTCCATGCTGTTAAAACAGCGTGCAAAGTTCTCCAAAGCGTTTCCAAAGTTGCTAGATTTGTTTGTTTATTTGACCTAAGTTGTTGTTATATCGAACCATGCAGTTGTAAAGTATGGAAAATGACTAAAATTCATTTGAAACCTTCCATGTTAGCAGACTGTCATATGAGCCGGCCGTAAAATGAACAAACACATACTGAAAATGTTAAAAGCGATTGAAAAGTTGGTGGATTTGCGTTTATATTCCCCCTAAGTCATTTCATGTAGAACCCCGCAGTTAAATTTAGAACAAAATTATGTAAAAGTCAAAAACAGCTATTTATGTTGGCACATTGTACCACTACCCAAGCTCAAAGTGATTAACAAAGTGCTTACAAAGTTGTGAAAAGCTTGTGCAAAGCTGGTAGATTTGCATGGAAATGTTACCTATTCTGTTACATTACCGAGTCCAGTTGTTAAATGTTCGCGAATGTAAATGAATATGTTAGTAAAGGCTCTTTGAATATCGCAGTGGCCCTCGAAGGATGTATCATTTTTAAACATTTCCATCAATTACATGGCCACCAATAACAATAATTTTTAAACGACCCTGATAGATGAGTGGTCAGGTGAACGACCAATAATAGAAGTAAAGATCGATCGGTCGTGGTTAGTACTTGCATGGGAGACAACCTTAGAAAACCAGCGGTTGACACTTTTTTTGAGTTTTTGCCGTCTGCACCTATTTGGTCCATGCTGTTAAAACAGCGTGCAAAGTTCTCCAAAGCGTTTCCAAAGTTGCTAGATTTGTTTGTTTATTTGACCTAAGTTGTTGTTATATCGAACCATGCAGTTGTAAAGTATGAAAAATGACTAAAATTCATTTGAAACCTTCCATGTTAGCAGACTGTCATATGAGCCGGCCGTAAAATGAACAAACACATACTGAAAATGTTAAAAGCGATTGAAAAGTTGGTGGATTTGCGTTTATATCCCCCCTAATTCATTTCATGTAGAACCCCGCAGTTAAATTTAGAACAAAATTATGTAAAAGTCAAAAACAGCTATTTATGTTGGCACATTGTATCACTACCCAAGCGCAAAGTGATTAACAAAGTGCTTACAAAGTTGTGAAAAGCTTGTGCAAAGTTGGTAGATTTGCATGGAAATGTTACCTATTCTGTTACATTACCGAGTCCAGTTGTTAAAAGTTCGCGAAAGTGAATGAATATGTTAGTAAAGGCTCTTTGAATATCGCAGTGGCCCTCGAAGGATGTATCATTTTTAAACATTTCCATCAATTACATGGCCACCAATAACAATAATTTTTAAACGACCCTGATAGATGAGTGGTCAGGTGAACGACCAATAATAGAAGTAAAGATCGATCGGTCGTGGTTAGTACTTGCATGGGAGACAACCTTAGAAAACCAGCGGTTGACACTTTTTTTGAGTTTTTGCCGTCTGCACCTATTTGGTCCATGCTGTTAAAACAGCGTGCAAAGTTCTCCAAAGCGTTTCCAAAGTTGCTAGATTTGTTTGTTTATTTGACCTAAGTTGTTGTTATATCGAACCATGCAGTTGTAAAGTATGAAAAATGCCTAAAATTCATTTGAAACCTTCCATGTTAGCAGACTGTCATATGAGCCGGCCGTAAAATGAACAAACACATACTGAAAATGTTAAAAGCGATTGAAAAGTTGGTGGATTTGCGTTTATATTCCCCCTAAGTCATTTCATGTAGAACCCCGCAGTTAAATTTAGAACAAAATTATGTAAAAGTCAAAAACAGCTATTTATGTAGGCACATTGTATCACTACCCAAGCGCAAAATGATTAACAAAGTGCTTACAAAGTTGTGAAAAGCTTGTGCAAAGTTGGTAGATTTGCATGAAAATGTTACCTATTCTATTACATTATCGAGTCCAGTTGTTAAAAGTTCGCGAAAGTGAATGAATATGTTATTAAAGGCCCTTTGAATATCGCAGTGGCCCTCGAAGGATGTAGAATTTTTAAACATTTCCATCAATTACATGGCCGCCAATAACAATAATTTTTAAACGACCCTGATAGATGAGTGGTCAGGTGATCGACCAATAATAGAAGTAAAGATCAATCGGTCGTGGTTAGTACTTGCATGGGAGACAACCTGAGAAAACCAGCGGTTGACACTTTTTTTGAGTTTTTGCCGTCTGCACCTATTTGGTCCATGCTGTTAAAACAGCGTGCAAAGTTCTCCAAAACGTTTCCAAAGTTGCTAGATTTGTTTGTTTATTTGACCTAAGTTGTTGTTATATCGAACCATGCAGTTGTAAAGTATGAAAAATGACTAAAATTCATTTGAAACCTTCCATGTTAGCAGACTGTCATATGAGCCGGCCGTAAAATGAACAAACACATACTGAAAATGTTAAAAGCGATTGAAAAGTTGGTGGATTTGCGTTTATATTCCCCCTAAGTCATTTCATGTAGAACCCCGCAGTTAAATTTAGAACAAAATTATGTAAAAGTCAAAAACAGCTATTTATGTTGGCACATTGTACCACTACCCAAGCTCAAAGTGATTAACAAAGAGCTTACAAAGTTGTGAAAAGCTTGTGCAAAGTTGGTAGATTTGCATGGAAATGTTACCTATTCTGTTACATTACCGAGTCCAGTTGTTAAAAGTTCGCGAAAGTGAATGAATATGTTAGTAAAGGCTCTTTGAATATCGCAGTGGCCCTCGAAGGATGTATCATTTTTAAACATTTCCATCAATTACATGGCCACCAATAACAATAATTTTTAAACGACCCTGATAGATGAGTGGTCAGGTGAACGACCAATAATAGAAGTAAAGATTGATCGGTCGTGGTTAGTACTTGCATGGGAGACAACCTTAGAAAACCAGCGGTTGACACTTTTTTTGAGTTTTTGCCGTCTGCACCTATTTGGTCCATGCTGTTAAAACAGCGTGCAAAGTTCTCCAAAGCGTTTCCAAAGTTCCTAGATTTGTTTGTTTATTTGACCTAAGTTGTTGTTATATCGAACCATGCAGTTGTAAAGTATGAAAAATGACTAAAATTCATTTGAAACCTTCCATGTTAGCAGACTGTCATATGAGCCGGCCGTAAAATGAACAAACACATACTGAAAATGTTAAAAGCGATTGAAAAGTTGGTGGATTTGCGTTTATATTCCCCCTAAGTCATTTCATGTAGAACCCCGCAGTTAAATTTAGAACAAAATTATGTAAAAGTCAAAAACAGCTATTTATGTTGGCACATTGTACCACTACCCAAGCTCAAAGTGATTAACAAAGTGCTTACAAAGTTGTGAAAAGCTTGTGCAAAGTTGGTAGATTTGCATGGAAATGTTACCTATTCTGTTACATTACCGAGTCCAGTTGTTAAAAGTTCGCGAAAGTGAATGAATATGTTATTAAAGGCCCTTTGAATATCGCAGTGGCCCTCGAAGGATGTAGAATTTTTAAACATTTCCATCATTTACATGGCCACCAATAACAATAACTTTTAAACGACCCTGATAGATGAGTGGTCAGGTGATTGACCAATAATAGAAGTAAAGATCAATCGGTCGTGGTTAGTACTTGCATGGGAGACAACCTTAGAAAACCAGCGGTTGACACTTTTTTGAGTTTTTGCCGTCTGCACCTATTTGGTCCATGCTGTTAAAACAGCGTGCAAAGTTCTCCAAAGCGTTTCCAAAGTTGCTAGATTTGTTTGTTTATTTGACCTAAGTTGTTGTTATATCGAACCATGCAGTTGTAAAGTATGAAAAATGACTAAAATTCATTTGAAACCTTCTATGTTAGCAGACTGTCATATGAGCCGGCCGTAAAATGAACAAACACATATTGAAAATGTTAAAAGCGATTGAAAAGTTGGTGGATGTGCGTTTATATTCCCTCTAAGTCATTTCATGTCGAACCCCGCAGTTAAATTTAGAACAAAATTTTGTAAAAGTCAAAAACAGCTATTTATGTTGGCACATTGTACCACTACCCAAGCGCAAAGTGATTAACAAAGTGCTTACAAAGTTGTGAAAAGCTTGTGCAAAGTTGGTAGATTTGCATGGAAATGTTACCTATTCTGTTACATTACCGAGTCCAGTTGTTAAAAGTTCGCGAAAGTGAATGAATATGTTAGTAAAGGCTCTTTGAATATCGCAGTGGCCCTCGAAGGATGTATCATTTTTAAACATTTCCATCAATTACATGGCCACCAATAACAATAATTTTTAAACGACCCTGATAAATGAGTGGTCAGGTGAACGACCAATAATAGAAGTAAAGATCGATCGGTCGTGGTTAGTACTTGCATGGGAGACAACCTTAGAAAACCAGCGGTTGACACTTTTTTTGAGTTTTTGCCGTCTGCACCTATTTGGTCCATGCTGTTAAAACAGCGTGCAAAGTTCTCCAAAGCGTTTCCAAAGTTGCTAGATTTGTTTGTTTATTTGACCTAAGTTGTTGTTATATCGAACCATGCAGTTGTAAAGTATGAAAAATGCCTAAAATTCATTTGAAACCTTCCATGTTAGCAGACTGTCATATGAGCCGGCCGTAAAATGAACAAACACATACTGAAAATGTTAAAAGCGATTGAAAAGTTGGTGGATTTGCGTTTATATTCCCCCTAAGTCATTTCATGTAGAACCCCGCAGTTAAATTTAGAACAAAATTATGTAAAAGTCAAAAACAGCTATTTATGTTGGCACATTGTATCACTACCCAAGCGCAAAGTGATTAACATAGTGCTTACAAAGTTGTGAAAAGCTTGTGCAAAGTTGGTAGATTTGCATGAAAATGTTACCTATTCTATTACATTATCGAGTCCAGTTGTTAAAAGTTCGCGAAAGTGAATGAATATGTTATTAAAGGCCCTTTGAATATCGCAGTGGCCCTCGAAGGATGTAGAATTTTTAAACATTTCCATCAATTACATGGCCGCCAATAACAATAATTTTTAAACGACCCTGATAGATGAGTGGTCAGGTGATCGACCAATAATAGAAGTAAAGATCAATCGGTCGTGGTTAGTACTTGCATGGGAGACAACCTGAGAAAACCAGCGGTTGACACTTTTTTTGAGTTTTTGCCGTCTGCACCTATTTGGTCCATGCTGTTAAAACAGCGTGCAAAGTTCTCCAAAGCGTTTCCAAAGTTGCTAGATTTGTTTGTTTATTTGACCTAAGTTGTTGTTATATCGAACCATGCAGTTGTAAAGTATGAAAAATGACTAAAATTCATTTGAAACCTTCCATGTTAGCAGACTGTCATATGAGCCGGCCGTAAAATGAACAAATACATACTGAAAATGTTAAAAGCGATTGAAAAGTTGGTGGATTTGCGTTTATATTCCCCCTAAGTCATTTCATGTAGAACCCCGCAGTTAAATTTAGAACAAAATTATGTAAAAGTCAAAAACAGCTATTTATGTTGGCACATTGTACCACTACCCAAGCTCAAAGTGATTAACAAAGTGCTTACAAAGTTGTGAAAAGCTTGTGCAAAGTTGGTAGATTTGCATGGAAATGTTACCTATTCTGTTACATTACCGAGTCCAGTTGTTAAAAGTTCGCGAAAGTGAATGAATATGTTATTTAAGGCCCTTTGAATATCGCAGTGGCCCTCGAAGGATGTAGAATTTTTAAACATTTCCATCATTTACATGGCCACCAATAACAATAACTTTTAAACGACCCTGATAGATGAGTGGTCAGGTGATTGACCAATAATAGAAGTAAAGATCAATCGGTCGTGGTTAGTACTTGCATGGGAGACAACCTTAGAAAACCAGCGGTTGACACTTTTTTGAGTTTTTGCCGTCTGCACCTATTTGGTCCATGCTGTTAAAACAGCGTGCAAAGTTCTCCAAAGCGTTTCCAAAGTTGCTAGATTTGTTTGTTTATTTGACCTAAGTTGTTGTTATATCGAACCATGCAGTTGTAAAGTATGAAAAATGACTAAAATTCATTTGAAACCTTCTATGTTAGCAGACTGTCATATGAGCCGGCCGTAAAATGAACAAACACATATTGAAAATGTTAAAAGCGATTGAAAAGTTGGTGGATGTGCGTTTATATTCCCTCTAAGTCATTTCATGTCGAACCCCGCAGTTAAATTTAGAACAAAATTTTGTAAAAGTCAAAAACACCTATTTATGTTGGCACATTGTACCACTACCCAAGCGCAAAGTGATTAACAAAGTGCTTACAAAGTTGTGAAAAGCTTGTGCAAAGTTGGTAGATTTGCATGAAAAATGTTACCTATTCTGTTACATTATCGAGTCCAGTTGTTAAAAGTTCGCGAAAGTGAATGAATATGTTATTAAAGGCCCTTTGAATATCGCAGTGGCCCTCGAAGGATGTAGAATTTTTAAACATTTCCATCAATTACATGGCCGCCAATAACAATAATTTTTAAACGACCCTGATAGATGAGTGGTAAGGTGATCGACCAATAATAGAAGTAAATATCAATCCGTCGTGGTTAGTACTTGCATGGGAGACAACCTGAGAAAACCAGCGGTTGACACTTTTTTTGAGTTTTTGCCGTCTGCACCTATTTGGTCCATGCTGTTAAAACAGCGTGCAAAGTTCTCCAAAGCGTTTCCAAAGTTGCTAGATTTGTTTGTTTATTTGACCTAAGTTGTTGTTATATCGAACCATGCAGTTGTAAAGTATGAAAAATGACTAAAATTCATTTGAAACCTTCCATGTTAGCAGACTGTCATATGAGCCGGCCGTAAAATGAACAAACACATACTGAAAATGTTAAAAGCGATTGAAAAGTTGGTGGATTTGCGTTTATATTCCCCCTAAGTCATTTCATGTAGAACCCCGCAGTTAAATTTAGAACAAAATTATGTAAAAGTCAAAAACAGCTATTTATGTTGGCACATTGTACCACTACCCAAGCTCAAAGTGATTAACAAAGTGCTTACAAAGTTGTGAAAAGCTTGTGCAAAGTTGGTAGATTTGCATGGAAATGTTACCTATTCTGTTACATTACCGAGTCCAGTTGTTAAAAGTTCGCGAAAGTGAATGAATATGTTATTTAAGGCCCTTTGAATATCGCAGTGGCCCTCGAAGGATGTAGAATTTTTAAACATTTCCATCATTTACATGGCCACCAATAACAATAACTTTTAAACGACCCTGATAGATGAGTGGTCAGGTGATTGACCAATAATAGAAGTAAAGATCAATCGGTCGTGGTTAGTACTTGCATGGGAGACAACCTTAGAAAACCAGCGGTTGACACTTTTTTGAGTTTTTGCCGTCTGCACCTATTTGGTCCATGCTGTTAAAACAGCGTGCAAAGTTCTCCAAAGCGTTTCCAAAGTTGCTAGATTTGTTTGTTTATTTGACCTAAGTTGTTGTTATATCGAACCATGCAGTTGTAAAGTATGAAAAATGACTAAAATTCATTTGAAACCTTCTATGTTAGCAGACTGTCATATGAGCCGGCCGTAAAATGAACAAACACATATTGAAAATGTTAAAAGCGATTGAAAAGTTGGTGGATGTGCGTTTATATTCCCTCTAAGTCATTTCATGTCGAACCCCGCAGTTAAATTTAGAACAAAATTTTGTAAAAGTCAAAAACAGCTATTTATGTTGGCACATTGTACCACTACCCAAGCGCAAATTGATTAACAAAGTGCTTACAAAGTTGTGAAAAGCTTGTGCAAAGTTGGTAGATTTGCATGAAAAATGTTACCTATTCTGTTACATTATCGAGTCCAGTTGTTAAAAGTTCGCGAAAGTGAATGAATATGTTATTAAAGGCCCTTTGAATATCGCAGTGGCCCTCGAAGGATGTAGAATTTTTAAACATTTCCATCAATTACATGACCGCCAATAACAATAATTTTTAAACGACCCTGATAGATGAGTGGTCAGGTGATCGACCAATAATAGAAGTAAAGATCAATCGGTCGTGGTTAGTACTTGCATGGGAGACAACCTGAGAAAACCAGCGGTTGACACTTTTTTTGAGTTTTTGCCGTCTGCACCTATTTGGTCCATGCTGTTAAAACAGCGTGCAAAGTTCTCCAAAGCGTTTCCAAAGTTGCTAGATTTGTTTGTTTATTTGACCTAAGTTGTTGTTATATCGAACCATGCAGTTGTAAAGTATGAAAAATGACTAAAATTCATTTGAAACCCTCCATGTTAGCAGACTGTCATATGAGCCGGCCGTAAAATGAACAAACACATACTGAAAATGTTAAAAGCGATTGAAAAGTTGGTGGATTTGCGTTTATATTCCCCCTAAGTCATTTCATGTAGAACCCCGCAGTTAAATTTAGAACAAAATTATGTAAAAGTCAAAAACAGCTATTTATGTTGGCACATTGTACCACTACCCAAGCTCAAAGTGATTAACAAAGTGCTTACAAAGTTGTGAAAAGCTTGTGCAAAGTTGGTAGATTTGCATGGAAATGTTACCTATTCTGTTACATTACCGAGTCCAGTTGTTAAAAGTTCGCGAAAGTGAATGAATATGTTATTAAAGGCTCTTTGAATATCGCAGTGGCCCTCGAAGGATGTAGAATTTTTAAACATTTCCATCATTTACATGGCCACCAATAACAATAACTTTTAAACGACCCTGATAGATGAGTGGTCAGGTGATTGACCAATAATAGAAGTAAAGATCAATCGGTCGTGGTTAGTACTTGCATGGGAGACAACCTTAGAAAACCAGCGGTTGACACTTTTTTGAGTTTTTGCCGTCTGCACCTATTTGGTCCATGCTGTTAAAACAGCGTGCAAAGTTCTCCAAAGCGTTTCCAAAGTTGCTAGATTTGTTTGTTTATTTGACCTAAGTTGTTGTTATATCGAACCATGCAGTTGTAAAGTATGAAAAATGACTAAAATTCATTTGAAACCTTCTATGTTAGCAGACTGTCATATGAGCCGGCCGTAAAATGAACAAACACATATTGAAAATGTTAAAAGCGATTGAAAAGTTGGTGGATGTGCGTTTATATTCCCTCTAAGTCATTTCATGTCGAACCCCGCAGTTAAATTTAGAACAAAATTTTGTAAAAGTCAAAAACAGCTATTTATGTTGGCACATTGTACCACTACCCAAGCGCAAAGTGATTAACAAAGTGCTTACAAAGTTGTGAAAAGCTTGTGCAAAGTTGGTAGATTTGCATGGAAATGTTACCTATTCTGTTACATTACCGAGTCCAGTTGTTAAAAGTTCGCGAAAGTGAATGAATATGTTAGTAAAGGCTCTTTGAATATCGCAGTGGCCCTCGAAGGATGTATCATTTTTAAACATTTCCATCAATTACATGGCCACCAATAACAATAATTTTTAAACGACCCTGATAAATGAGTGGTCAGGTGAACGACCAATAATAGAAGTAAAGATCGATCGGTCGTGGTTAGTACTTGCATGGGAGACAACCTTAGAAAACCAGCGGTTGACACTTTTTTTGAGTTTTTGCCGTCTGCACCTATTTGGTCCATGCTGTTAAAACAGCGTGCAAAGTTCTCCAAAGCGTTTCCAAAGTTGCTAGATTTGTTTGTTTATTTGACCTAAGTTGTTGTTATATCGAACCATGCAGTTGTAAAGTATGAAAAATGCCTAAAATTCATTTGAAACCTTCCATGTTAGCAGACTGTCATATGAGCCGGCCGTAAAATGAACAAACACATACTGAAAATGTTAAAAGCGATTGAAAAGTTGGTGGATTTGCGTTTATATTCCCCCTAAGTCATTTCATGTAGAACCCCGCAGTTAAATTTAGAACAAAATTATGTAAAAGTCAAAAACAGCTATTTATGTTGGCACATTGTATCACTACCCAAGCGCAAAGTGATTAACATAGTGCTTACAAAGTTGTGAAAAGCTTGTGCAAAGTTGGTAGATTTGCATGAAAATGTTACCTATTCTATTACATTATCGAGTCCAGTTGTTAAAAGTTCGCGAAAGTGAATGAATATGTTATTAAAGGCCCTTTGAATATCGCAGTGGCCCTCGAAGGATGTAGAATTTTTAAACATTTCCATCAATTACATGGCCGCCAATAACAATAATTTTTAAACGACCCTGATAGATGAGTGGTCAGGTGATCGACCAATAATAGAAGTAAAGATCAATCGGTCGTGGTTAGTACTTGCATGGGAGACAACCTGAGAAAACCAGCGGTTGACACTTTTTTTGAGTTTTTGCCGTCTGCACCTATTTGGTCCATGCTGTTAAAACAGCGTGCAAAGTTCTCCAAAGCGTTTCCAAAGTTGCTAGATTTGTTTGTTTATTTGACCTAAGTTGTTGTTATATCGAACCATGCAGTTGTAAAGTATGAAAAATGACTAAAATTCATTTGAAACCTTCCATGTTAGCAGACTGTCATATGAGCCGGCCGTAAAATGAACAAATACATACTGAAAATGTTAAAAGCGATTGAAAAGTTGGTGGATTTGCGTTTATATTCCCCCTAAGTCATTTCATGTAGAACCCCGCAGTTAAATTTAGAACAAAATTATGTAAAAGTCAAAAACAGCTATTTATGTTGGCACATTGTACCACTACCCAAGCTCAAAGTGATTAACAAAGTGCTTACAAAGTTGTGAAAAGCTTGTGCAAAGTTGGTAGATTTGCATGGAAATGTTACCTATTCTGTTACATTACCGAGTCCAGTTGTTAAAAGTTCGCGAAAGTGAATGAATATGTTATTTAAGGCCCTTTGAATATCGCAGTGGCCCTCGAAGGATGTAGAATTTTTAAACATTTCCATCATTTACATGGCCACCAATAACAATAACTTTTAAACGACCCTGATAGATGAGTGGTCAGGTGATTGACCAATAATAGAAGTAAAGATCAATCGGTCGTGGTTAGTACTTGCATGGGAGACAACCTTAGAAAACCAGCGGTTGACACTTTTTTGAGTTTTTGCCGTCTGCACCTATTTGGTCCATGCTGTTAAAACAGCGTGCAAAGTTCTCCAAAGCGTTTCCAAAGTTGCTAGATTTGTTTGTTTATTTGACCTAAGTTGTTGTTATATCGAACCATGCAGTTGTAAAGTATGAAAAATGACTAAAATTCATTTGAAACCTTCTATGTTAGCAGACTGTCATATGAGCCGGCCGTAAAATGAACAAACACATATTGAAAATGTTAAAAGCGATTGAAAAGTTGGTGGATGTGCGTTTATATTCCCTCTAAGTCATTTCATGTCGAACCCCGCAGTTAAATTTAGAACAAAATTTTGTAAAAGTCAAAAACACCTATTTATGTTGGCACATTGTACCACTACCCAAGCGCAAAGTGATTAACAAAGTGCTTACAAAGTTGTGAAAAGCTTGTGCAAAGTTGGTAGATTTGCATGAAAAATGTTACCTATTCTGTTACATTATCGAGTCCAGTTGTTAAAAGTTCGCGAAAGTGAATGAATATGTTATTAAAGGCCCTTTGAATATCGCAGTGGCCCTCGAAGGATGTAGAATTTTTAAACATTTCCATCAATTACATGGCCGCCAATAACAATAATTTTTAAACGACCCTGATAGATGAGTGGTAAGGTGATCGACCAATAATAGAAGTAAATATCAATCCGTCGTGGTTAGTACTTGCATGGGAGACAACCTGAGAAAACCAGCGGTTGACACTTTTTTTGAGTTTTTGCCGTCTGCACCTATTTGGTCCATGCTGTTAAAACAGCGTGCAAAGTTCTCCAAAGCGTTTCCAAAGTTGCTAGATTTGTTTGTTTATTTGACCTAAGTTGTTGTTATATCGAACCATGCAGTTGTAAAGTATGAAAAATGACTAAAATTCATTTGAAACCTTCCATGTTAGCAGACTGTCATATGAGCCGGCCGTAAAATGAACAAACACATACTGAAAATGTTAAAAGCGATTGAAAAGTTGGTGGATTTGCGTTTATATTCCCCCTAAGTCATTTCATGTAGAACCCCGCAGTTAAATTTAGAACAAAATTATGTAAAAGTCAAAAACAGCTATTTATGTTGGCACATTGTACCACTACCCAAGCTCAAAGTGATTAACAAAGTGCTTACAAAGTTGTGAAAAGCTTGTGCAAAGTTGGTAGATTTGCATGGAAATGTTACCTATTCTGTTACATTACCGAGTCCAGTTGTTAAAAGTTCGCGAAAGTGAATGAATATGTTATTTAAGGCCCTTTGAATATCGCAGTGGCCCTCGAAGGATGTAGAATTTTTAAACATTTCCATCATTTACATGGCCACCAATAACAATAACTTTTAAACGACCCTGATAGATGAGTGGTCAGGTGATTGACCAATAATAGAAGTAAAGATCAATCGGTCGTGGTTAGTACTTGCATGGGAGACAACCTTAGAAAACCAGCGGTTGACACTTTTTTGAGTTTTTGCCGTCTGCACCTATTTGGTCCATGCTGTTAAAACAGCGTGCAAAGTTCTCCAAAGCGTTTCCAAAGTTGCTAGATTTGTTTGTTTATTTGACCTAAGTTGTTGTTATATCGAACCATGCAGTTGTAAAGTATGAAAAATGACTAAAATTCATTTGAAACCTTCTATGTTAGCAGACTGTCATATGAGCCGGCCGTAAAATGAACAAACACATATTGAAAATGTTAAAAGCGATTGAAAAGTTGGTGGATGTGCGTTTATATTCCCTCTAAGTCATTTCATGTCGAACCCCGCAGTTAAATTTAGAACAAAATTTTGTAAAAGTCAAAAACAGCTATTTATGTTGGCACATTGTACCACTACCCAAGCGCAAATTGATTAACAAAGTGCTTACAAAGTTGTGAAAAGCTTGTGCAAAGTTGGTAGATTTGCATGAAAAATGTTACCTATTCTGTTACATTATCGAGTCCAGTTGTTAAAAGTTCGCGAAAGTGAATGAATATGTTATTAAAGGCCCTTTGAATATCGCAGTGGCCCTCGAAGGATGTAGAATTTTTAAACATTTCCATCAATTACATGACCGCCAATAACAATAATTTTTAAACGACCCTGATAGATGAGTGGTCAGGTGATCGACCAATAATAGAAGTAAAGATCAATCGGTCGTGGTTAGTACTTGCATGGGAGACAACCTGAGAAAACCAGCGGTTGACACTTTTTTTGAGTTTTTGCCGTCTGCACCTATTTGGTCCATGCTGTTAAAACAGCGTGCAAAGTTCTCCAAAGCGTTTCCAAAGTTGCTAGATTTGTTTGTTTATTTGACCTAAGTTGTTGTTATATCGAACCATGCAGTTGTAAAGTATGAAAAATGACTAAAATTCATTTGAAACCCTCCATGTTAGCAGACTGTCATATGAGCCGGCCGTAAAATGAACAAACACATACTGAAAATGTTAAAAGCGATTGAAAAGTTGGTGGATTTGCGTTTATATTCCCCCTAAGTCATTTCATGTAGAACCCCGCAGTTAAATTTAGAACAAAATTATGTAAAAGTCAAAAACAGCTATTTATGTTGGCACATTGTACCACTACCCAAGCTCAAAGTGATTAACAAAGTGCTTACAAAGTTGTGAAAAGCTTGTGCAAAGTTGGTAGATTTGCATGGAAATGTTACCTATTCTGTTACATTACCGAGTCCAGTTGTTAAAAGTTCGCGAAAGTGAATGAATATGTTATTTAAGGCCCTTTGAATATCGCAGTGGCCCTCGAAGGATGTAGAATTTTTAAACATTTTCATCATTTACATGGCCACCAATAACAATAACTTTTAAACGACCCTGATAGATGAGTGGTCAGGTGATTGACCAATAATAGAAGTAAAGATCAATCGGTCGTGGTTAGTACTTGCATGGGAGACAACCTTAGAAAACCAGCGGTTGACACTTTTTTGAGTTTTTGCCGTCTGCACCTATTTGGTCCATGCTGTTAAAACAGCGTGCAAAGTTCTCCAAAGCGTTTCCAAAGTTGCTAGATTTGTTTGTTTATTTGACCTAAGTTGTTGTTATATCGAACCATGCAGTTGTAAAGTATGAAAAATGACTAAAATTCATTTGAAACCTTCTATGTTAGCAGACTGTCATATGAGCCGGCCGTAAAATGAACAAACACATATTGAAAATGTTAAAAGCGATTGAAAAGTTGGTGGATGTGCGTTTATATTCCCTCTAAGTCATTTCATGTCGAACCCCGCAGTTAAATTTAGAACAAAATTTTGTAAAAGTCAAAAACAGCTATTTATGTTGGCACATTGTACCACTACCCAAGCGCAAAGTGATTAACAAAGTGCTTACAAAGTTGTGAAAAGCTTGTGCAAAGTTGGTAGATTTGCATGGAAATGTTACCTATTCTGTTACATTACCGAGTCCAGTTGTTAAAAGTTCGCGAAAGGGAATGAATATGTTAGTAAAGGCTCTTTGAATATCGCAGTGGCCCTCGAAGGATGTATCATTTTTAAACATTTCCATCAATTACATGGCCACCAATAACAATAATTTTTAAACGACCCTGATAGATGAGTGGTCAGGTGAACGACCAATAATAGAAGTAAAGATCGATCGGTCGTGGTTAGTACTTGCATGGGAGACAACCTTAGAAAACCAGCGGTTGACACTTTTTTTGAGTTTTTGCCGTCTGCACCTATTTGGTCCATGCTGTTAAAACAGCGTGCAAAGTTCTCCAAAGCGTTTCCAAAGTTGCTAGATTTGTTTGTTTATTTGACCTAAGTTGTTGTTATATCGAACCATGCAGTTGTAAAGTATGAAAAATGCCTAAAATTCATTTGAAACCTTCCATGTTAGCAGACTGTCATATGAGCCGGCCGTAAAATGAACAAACACATACTGAAAATGTTAAAAGCGATTGAAAAGTTGGTGGATTTGCGTTTATATTCCCCCTAAGTCATTTCATGTAGAACCCCGCAGTTAAATTTAGAACAAAATTATGTAAAAGTCAAAAACAGCTATTTATGTTGGCACATTGTATCACTACCCAAGCGCAAAGTGATTAACAAAGTGCTTACAAAGTTGTGAAAAGCTTGTGCAAAGTTGGTAGATTTGCATGAAAATGTTACCTATTCTATTACATTATCGAGTCCAGTTGTTAAAAGTTCGCGAAAGTGAATGAATATGTTATTAAAGGCCCTTTGAATATCGCAGTGGCCCTCGAAGGATGTAGAATTTTTAAACATTTCCATCAATTACATGGCCGCCAATAACAATAATTTTTAAACGACCCTGATAGATGAGTGGTCAGGTGATCGACCAATAATAGAAGTAAAGATCAATCGGTCGTGGTTAGTACTTGCATGGGAGACAACCTGAGAAAACCAGCGGTTGACACTTTTTTTTGAGTTTTTGCCGTCTGCACCTATTTGGTCCATGCTGTTAAAACAGCGTGCAAAGTTCTCCAAAGCGTTTCCAAAGTTGCTAGATTTGTTTGTTTATTTGACCTAAGTTGTTGTTATATCGAACCATGCAGTTGTAAAGTATGAAAAATGACTAAAATTCATTTGAAACCTTCCATGTTAGCAGACTGTCATATGAGCCGGCCGTAAAATGAACAAACACATACTGAAAATGTTAAAAGCGATTGAAAAGTTGGTGGATTTGCGTTTATATTCCCCCTAAGTCATTTCATGTAGAACCCCGCAGTTAAATTTAGAACAAAATTATGTAAAAGTCAAAAACAGCTATTTATGTTGGCACATTGTACCACTACCCAAGCTCAAAGTGATTAACAAAGTGCTTACAACGTTGTGAAAAGCTTGTGCAAAGTTGGTAGATTTGCATGGAAATGTTACCTATTCTGTTACATTACCGAGTCCAGTTGTTAAAAGTTCGCGAAAGTGAATGAATATGTTATTTAAGGCCCTTTGAATATCGCAGTGGCCCTCGAAGGATGTATAATTTTTAAACATTTCCATCATTTACATGGCCACCAATAACAATAACTTTTAAACGACCCTGATAGATGAGTGGTCAGGTGATTGACCAATAATAGAAGTAAAGATCAATCGGTCGTGGTTAGTACTTGCATGGGAGACAACCTTAGAAACCCAGCGGTTGACACTTTTTTGAGTTTTTGCCGTCTGCACCTATTTGGTCCATGCTGTTAAAACAGCGTGCAAAGTTCTCCAAAGCGTTTCCAAAGTTGCTAGATTTGTTTGTTTATTTGACCTAAGTTGTTGTTATATCGAACCATGCAGTTGTAAAGTATGAAAAATGACTAAAATTCATTTGAAACCTTCTATGTTAGCAGACTGTCATATGAGCCGGCCGTAAAATGAACAAACACATATTGAAAATGTTAAAAGCGATTGAAAAGTTGGTGGATGTGCGTTTATATTCCCTCTAAGTCATTTCATGTCGAACCCCGCAGTTAAATTTAGAACAAAATTTTGTAAAAGTCAAATACAGCTATTTATGTTGGCACATTGTACCACTACCCAAGCGCAAAGTGATTAACAAAGTGCTTACAAAGTTGTGAAAAGCTTGTGCAAAGTTGGTAGATTTGCATGAAAAATGTTACCTATTCTGTTACATTATCGAGTCCAATTGTTAAAAGTTCGCGAAAGTGAATGAATATGTTATTAAAGGCCCTTTGAATATCGCAGTGGCCCTCGAAGGATGTAGAATTTTTAAACATTTCCATCAATTACATGGCCACCAATAACAATAATTTTTAAACGACCCTGATAGATGAGTGGTCAGGTGAACGACCAATAATAGAAGTAAAGATCGATCGGTCGTGGTTAGTACTTGCATGGGAGACAACCTTAGAAAACCAGCGGTTGACACTTTATTTGAGTTTTTGCCGTCTGCACCTATTTGGTCCATGCTGTTAAAACAGCGTGCAAAGTTCTCCAAAGCGTTTCCAAAGTTGCTAGATTTGTTTGTTTATTTGACCTAAGTTGTTGTTATATCGAACCATGCAGTTGTAAAATATGAAAAATGCCTAAAATTCATTTGAAACCTTCCATGTTAGCAGACTGTCATATGAGCCGGCCGTAAAATGAACAAACACATACTGAAAATGTTAAAAGCGATTGAAAAGTTGGTGGATTTGCGTTTATATTCCCCCTAAGTCATTTCATGTAGAACCCCGCAGTTAAATTTAGAACAAAATTATGTAAAAGTCAAAAACAGCTATTTATGTTGGCACATTGTATCACTACCCAAGCGCAAAGTGATTAACAAAGTGCTCACAAAGTTGTGAAAAGCTTGTGCAAAGTTGGTAGATTTGCATGAAAATGTTACCTATTCTATTACATTATCGAGTCCAGTTGTTAAAAGTTCGCGAAAGTGAATGAATATGTTATTAAAGGCCCTTTGAATATCGCAGTGGCCCTCGAAGGATGTAGAATTTTTAAACATTTCCATCAATTACATGGCCGCCAATAACAATAATTTTTAAACGACCCTGATAGATGAGTGGTCAGGTGATCGACCAATAATAGAAGTAAAGATCAATCGGTCGTGGTTAGTACTTGCATGGGAGACAACCTGAGAAAACCAGCGGTTGACACTTTTTTTGAGTTTTTGCCGTCTGCACCTATTTGGTCCATGCTGTTAAAACAGCGTGCAAAGTTCTCCAAAGCGTTTCCAAAGTTGCTAGATTTGTTTGTTTATTTGACCTAAGTTGTTGTTATATCGAACCATGCAGTTGTAAAGTATGAAAAATGGCTAAAATTCATTTGAAACCTTCCATGTTAGCAGACTGTCATATGAGCCGCCCGTAAAATGAACAAACACATACTGAAAATGTTACAAGCGATTGAAAAGTTGGTGGATTTGCGTTTATATTCCCCCTAAGTCATTTCATGTAGAACCCCGCAGTTAAATTTAGAACAAAATTATGTAAAAGTCAAAAACAGCTATTTATGTTGGCACATTGTACCACTACCCAAGCTCAAAGTGATTAACAAAGAGCTTACAAAGTTGTGAAAAGCTTGTGCAAAGTTGGTAGATTTGCATGAAAATGTTACCTATTCTGTTACATTACCGAGTCCAGTTGTTAAAATTTCGCGAAAGTGAATGAATATGTTAGTAAAGACTCTTTGAATATCGCAGTGGCCCTCGAAGGATGTATCATTTTTAAACATTTCCATCAATTACATGGCCACCAATAACAATAATTTTTAAACGACCATGATAGATGAGTGGTCAGGTGAACGACCAATAATAGAAGTAAAGATCGATCGGTCGTGGTTAGTACTTGCATGGGAGACAACCTTAGAAAACCAGCGGTTGACACTTTTTTTGAGTTTCTGCCGTCTGCACCTATTTGGTCCATGCTGTTAAAACAGCGTGCAAAGTTCTCCAAAGCGTTTCCAAAGTTGCTAGATTTGTTTGTTTATTTGACCTAAGTTGTTGTTATATCGAACCATGCAGTTGTAAAGTATGAAAAATGCCTAAAATTCATTTGAAACCTTCCATGTTAGCAGACTGTCATATGAGCCGGCCGTAAAATGAACAAACACATACTGAAAATGTTAAAAGCGATTGAAAAGTTGGTGGATTTGCGTTTATATTCCCCCTAAGTCATTTCATGTAGAACCCCGCAGTTAAATTTAGAACAAAATTATGTAAAAGTCAAAAACAGCTATTTATGTTGGCACATTGTATCACTACCCAAGCGCAAAGTGATTAACAAAGTGCTTACATAGTTGTGAAAAGCTTGTGCAAAGTTGGTAGATTTGCATGAAAATGTTACCTATTCTATTACATTATCGAGTCCAGTTGTTAAAAGTTCGCGAAAGTGAATGAATATGTTATTAAAGACCCTTTGAATATCGCAGTGGCCCTCGAAGGATGTAGAATTTTTAAACATTTCCATCAATTACATGGCCGCCAATAACAATAATTTTTAAACGACCCTGATAGATGAGTGGTCAGGTGATTGACCAATAATAGAAGTAAAGATCAATCGGTCGTGGTTAGTACTTGCATGGGAGACAACCTGAGAAAACCAGCGGTTGACACTTTTTTTGAGTTTTTGCCGTCTGCACCTATTTGGTCCATGCTGTTAAAACAGCGTGCAAAGTTCTCCAAAGCGTTTCCAAAGTTGCTAGATTTGTTTGTTTATTTGACCTAAGTTGTTGTTATATCGAACCATGCAGTTGTAAAGTATGAAAAATGACTAAAATTCATTTGAAACCTTCCATGTTAGCAGACTGTCATATGAGCCGGCCGTAAAATGAACAAACACATACTGAAAATGCTAAAAGCGATTGAAAAGTTGGTGGATTTGCGTTTATATTCCCCCTAAGTCATTTCATGTAGAACCCCGCAGTTAAATTTAGAACAAAATTATGTAAAAGTCAAAAACAGCTATTTATGTTGGCACATTGTACCAATACCCAAGCTCAAAGTGATTAACAAAGTGCTTACAAAGTTGTGAAAAGCTTGTGCAAAGTTGGTAGATTTGCATGGAAATGTTACCTATTCTGTTACATTACCGAGTCCAGTTGTTAAAAGTTCGCGAAAGTGAATGAATATGTTAGTAAAGGCTCTTTGAATATCGCAGTGGCCCTCGAAGGATGTATCATTTTTAAACATTTCCATCAATTACATGGCCACCAATAACAATAATGTTTAAACGACCCTGATAGATGAGTGGTCAGGTGAACGACCAATAATAGAAGTAAAGATCGATCGGTCGTGGTTAGTACTTGCATGGGAGACAACCTTAGAAAACCAGCGGTTGACACTTTTTTTGAGTTTTTGCCGTCTGCACCTATTTGGTCCATGCTGTTAAAACAGCGTGCAAAGTTCTCCAAAGCGTTTCCAAAGTTGCTAGATTTGTTTGTTTATTTGACCTAAGTTGTTGTTATATCGAACCATGCAGTTGTAAAGTATGAAAAATGACTAAAATTCATTTGAAACCTTCCATGTTAGCAGACAGTCATATGAGCCGGCCGTAAAATGAACAAACACATACTGAAAATGTTAAAAGCGATTGAAAAGTTGGTGGATTTGCGTTTATATTCCCCCTAAGTCATTTCATGTAGAACCCCGCAGTTAAATTTAGAACAAAATTATGTAAAAGTCAAAAACAGCTATTTATGTAGGCACATTGTACCACTACCCAAGCTCAAAGTGATTAACAAAGTGCTTACAAAGTTGTGAAAAGCTTTGCAAAGTTGGTAGATTTGCATGGAAATGTTACCTATTCTGTTACATTATCGAGTCCAGTTGTTAAAAGTTCGCGAAAGTGAATGAATATGTTATTAAAGGCTCTTTGAATATCGCAGTGGCCCTCAAAGGATGTAGAATTTTTAAACATTTCCATCATTTACATGGCCACCAATAACAATAACTTTTAAACGACCCTGATAGATGAGTGGTCAGGTGATTGACCAATAATAGAAGTAAAGATCAATCGGTCGTGGTTAGTACTTGCATGGGAGACAACCTTAGAAAACCAGCGGTTGACACTTTTTTGAGTTTTTGCCGTCTGCACCTATTTGGTCCATGCTGTTAAAACAGCGTGCAAAGTTCTCCAAAGCGTTTCCAAAGTTGCTAGATTTGTTTGTTTATTTGACCTAAGTTGTTGTTATATCGAACCATGCAGTTGTAAAGTATGAAAAATGACTAAAATTCATTTGAAACCTTCCATGTTAGCAGACTGTCATATGAGCCGGCCGTAAAATGAACAAACACATATTGAAAATGTTAAAAGCGATTGAAAAGTTGGTGGATTTGCGTTTATATTCCCCCTAAGTCATTTCATGTAGAACCCCGCAGTTAAATTTAGATCAAAATTATGTAAAAGTCAAAAACAGCTATTTATGTTGGCACATTGTATCACTACCCAAGCGCAAAGTGATTAACAAAGTGCTTACAAAGTTGTGAAAAGCTTGTGCAAAGTTGGTAGATTTGCATGAAAATGTTACCTATTCTATTACATTATTGAGTCCAGTTGTTAAAAGTTCGCGAAAGTGAATGAATATGTTATTAAAGGCCCTTTGAATATCGCAGTGGCCCTCGAAGGATGTAGAATTTTTAAACATTTCCATCAATTACATGGCCGTCAATAACAATAATTTTTAAACGACCCTGATAGATGAGTGGTCAGGTGATCGACCAATAATAGAAGTAAAGATCAATCGGTCGTGGTTAGTACTTGCATGTGAGACAACCTGAGAAAACCAGCGGTTGACACTTTTTTTGAGTTTTTGCCGTCTGCACCTATTTGGTCCATGCTGTTAAAACAGCGTGCAAAGTTCTCCAAAGCGTTTCCAAAGTTGCTAGATTTGTTTGTTTATTTGACCTAAGTTGTTGTTATATCGAACCATGCAGTTGTAAAGTATGAAAAATGACTAAAATTCATTTGAAACCTTCCATGTTAGCAGACTGTCATATGAGCCGGCCGTAAAATGAACAAACACATACTGAAAATGTTAAAAGCGATTGAAAAGTTGGTGGATTTGCGTTTATATTCCCCCTAAGTCATTTCATGTAGAACCCCGCAGTTAAATTTAGAACAAAATTATGTAAAAGTCAAAAACAGCTATTTATGTTGGAACATTGTACCAATACCCAAGCTCAAAGTGATTAACAAAGTGCTTACAAAGTTGTGAAAATCTTGTGCAAAGTTGGTAGATTTGCATGGAAATGTTACCTATTCTGTTACATTACCGAGTCCAGTTGTTAAAAGTTCGCGAAAGTGAATGAATATGTTAGTAAAGGCTCTTTGAATATCGCAGTGGCCCTCGAAGGATGTATCATTTTTAAACATTTCCATCAATTACATGGCCACCAATAACAATAATTTTTAAACGACCCTGATAGATTAGTGGTCAGGTGAACGACCAATAATAGAAGTAAAGATCGATCGGTCGTGGTTAGTACTTGCATGGGAGACAACCTTAGAAAACCAGCGGTTGACACTTTTTTTGAGTTTTTGCCGTCTGCACCTATTTGGTCCATGCTGTTAAAACAGCGTGCAAAGTTCTCCAAAGCGTTTCCAAAGTTGCTAGATTTGTTTGTTTATTTGACCTAAGTTGTTGTTATATCGAACCATGCAGTTGTAAAGTATGAAAAATGACTAAAATTCATTTGAAACCTTCCATGTTAGCAGACAGTCATATGAGCCGGCCGTAAAATGAACAAACACATACTGAAAATGTTAAAAGCGATTGAAAAGTTGGTGGATTTGCGTTTATATTCCCCCTAAGTCATTTCA
Source organism: Saccoglossus kowalevskii (assembly GCF_978046115.1). NCBI lineage: Eukaryota > Metazoa > Hemichordata > Enteropneusta > Harrimaniidae > Saccoglossus > Saccoglossus kowalevskii. The sequence continues at coordinate 6,926,784 of NC_140650.1, read as the reverse complement.
TGTAGAACCCCGCAGTTAAATTTAGAACAAAATTATGTAAAAGTCAAAAACAGCTATTTATGTAGCCACATTGTACCACTACCCAAGCTCAAAGTGATTAACAAAGTGCTTACAAAGTTGTGAAAAGCTTTGCAAAGTTGGTAGATTTGCATGGAAATGTTACCTATTCTGTTACATTATCGAGTCCAGTTGTTAAAAGTTCGCGAAAGTGAATGAATATGTTATTAAAGGCTCTTTGAATATCGCAGTGGCCCTCAAAGGATGTAGAATTTTTAAACATTTCCATCATTTACATGGCCACCAATAACAATAATTTTTAAACGACCCTGATAGATGAGTGGTCAGGTGATTGACCAATAATAGAAGTAAAGATCAATCGGTCGTGGTTAGTACTTGCATGGGAGACAACCTTAGAAAACCAGCGGTTGACACTTTTTTGAGTTTTTGCCGTCTGCACCTATTTGGTCCATGCTGTTAAAACAGCGTGCAAAGTTCTCCAAAGCGTTTCCAAAGTTGCTAGATTTGTTTGTTTATTTGACCTAAGTTGTTGTTATATCGAACCATGCAGTTGTAAAGTATGAAAAATGACTAAAATTCATTTGAAACCTTCCATGTTAGCAGACTGTCATATGAGCCGGCCGTAAAATGAACAAACACATATTGAAAATGTTAAAAGCGATTGAAAAGTTGGTGGATGTGCGTTTATATTCCCTCTAAGTCATTTCATGTCGAACCCCGCAATTAAATTTAGAACAAAATTTTGTAAAAGTCAAAAACAGCTATTTATGTTGGCACATTGTACCACTACCCAAGCACAAAGTGATTAACAAAGTGCTTACAAAGTTGTGAAAAGCTTGTGCAAAGTTGGTAGATTTGCATGAAAAATGTTACCTATTCTGTTACATTATCGAGTCCAATTGTTAAAAGTTCGCGAAAGTGAATGAATATGTTATTAAAGGCCCTTTGAATATCGCAGTGGCCCTCGAAGGATGTGGCACTTTAAAACATTTCCATCATTTACATGGCCACCAATAACAATAATTTTTAAACGACCCTGATAGATGAGTGGTCAGGTGATTGACCAATAATAGAAGTAAAGATCAATCGGTCGTGGTTAGTACTTGCATGGGAGACAACCTTAGAAAACCAGCGGTTGACACTTTTTTTGAGTTTTTGCCGTCTGCACCTATTTGGTCCATGCTGTTAAAACAGCGTGCAAAGTTCTCCAAAGCGTTTCCAAAGTTGCTAGATTTGTTTGTTTATTTGACCTAAGTTGTTGTTATATCGAACCATGCAGTTGTAAAGTATGAAAAATGACTAAAATTCATTTGAAACCTTCCATGTTAGCAGACAGTCATATGAGCCGGCCGTAAAATGAACAAACACATACTGAAAATGTTAAAAGCAATTGAAAAGTTGGTGGATTTGCGTTTATATTCCCCCTAAGTCATTTTATGTAGAACCCCGCAGTAAAATTTAGAACAAAATTATGTAAAAGTCAAAAACAGCTATTTATGTAGGCACATTGTACCACTACCCAAGCTCAAAGTGATTAACAAAGTGCTTACAAAGTTGTGAAAAGCTTTGCAAAGTTGGTAGATTTGCATGGAAATGTTACCTATTCTGTTACATTATCGAGTCCAGTTGTTAAAAGTTCGCGAAAGTGAATGAATATGTTATTAAAGGCTCTTTGAATATCGCAGTGGCCCTCAAAGGATGTAGAATTTTTAAACATTTCCATCATTTACATGGCCACCAATAACAATAACTTTTAAACGACCCTGATAGATGAGTGGTCAGGTGATTGACCAATAATAGAAGTAAAGATCAATCGGTCGTGGTTAGTACTTGCATGGGAGACAACCTTAGAAAACCAGCGGTTGACACTTTTTTGAGTTTTTGCCGTCTGCACCTATTTGGTCCATGCTGTTAAAACAGCGTGCAAAGTTCTCCAAAGCGTTTCCAAAGTTGCTAGATTTGTTTGTTTATTTGACCTAAGTTGTTGTTATATCGAACCATGCAGTTGTAAAGTATGAAAAATGACTAAAATTCATTTGAAACCTTCCATGTTAGCAGACTGTCATATGAGCCGGCCGTAAAATGAACAAACACATATTGAAAATGTTAAAAGCGATTGAAAAGTTGGTGGATGTGCGTTTATATTCCCTCTAAGTCATTTCATGTCGAACCCCGCAGTTAAATTTAGAACAAAATTTTGTAAAAGTCAAAAACAGCTATTTATGTTGGCACATTGTACCACTACCCAAGCGCAAAGTGATTAACAAAGTGCTTACAAAGTTGTGAAAAGCTTGTGCAAAGTTGGTAGATTTGCATGAAAAATGTTACCTATTCTGTTACATTATCGAGTCCAATTGTTAAAAGTTCGCGAAAGTGAATGAATATGTTATTAAAGGCCCTTTGAATATCGCAGTGGCCCTCGAAGGATGTAGAATTTTTAAACATTTCCATCAATTACATGGCCGCCAATAACAATAATTTTTAAACGACCCTGATAGATGAGTTTTCAGGTGATCGACCAATAATAGAAGTAAAGATCAATCGGTCGTGGTTAGTATTTGCATGGGAGACAACCTGAGAAAACCAGCGGTTGACACTTTTTTTGAGTTTTTGCCGTCTGCACCTATTTGGTCCATGCTGTTAAAACAGCGTGCAAAGTTCTCCAAAGCGTTTCCAAAGTTGCTAGATTTGTTTGTTTATTTGACCTAAGTTGTTGTTATATCGAACCATGCAGTTGTAAAGTATGAAAAATGACTAAAATTCATTTGAAACCTTCCATGTTAGCAGACTGTCATATGAGCCGGCCGTAAAATGAACAAACACATACTGAAAATGTTAAAAGCGATTGAAAAGTTGATGGATTTGCGTTTATATTCCCCTAAGTCATTTCATGTAGAACCCCGCAGTTAAATTTAGAACAAAATTATGTAAAAGTCAAAAACAGCTATTTATGTTGGCACATTGTACCACTACCCAAGCTCAAAGTGATTAACAAAGTGCTTACAAAGTTGTGAAAAGATTGTGCAATGTTGGTAGATTTGCATGGAAATGTTACCTATTCTGTTACATTATCGAGTCCAGTTGTTAAAAGTTCGCGAAAGTGAATGAATATGTTAGTAAAGGCTCTTTGAATATTGCAGTGGCCCTCGAAGGATGTATCATTTTTAAACATTTCCATCAATTACATGGCCACCAATAACAATAATTTTTAAACGACCCTGATAGATGAGTGGTCAGGTGAACGACCAATAATAGAAGTAAAGATCGATCGGTCGTGGTTAGTACTTGCATGGGAGACAACCTTAGAAAACCAGCGGTTGACACTTTTTTTGAGTTTTTGCCGTCTGCACCTATTTGATCCATGCTGTTAAAACAGCGTGCAAAGTTCTCCAAAGCGTTTCCAAAGTTGCTAGATTTGTTTGTTTATTTGACCTAAGTTGTTGTTATATCGAACCATGCAGTTGTAAAGTATGAAAAATGACTAAAATTCATTTGAAACCTTCCATGTTAGCAGACTGTCATATGAGCCGGCCGTAAAATGAACAAACACATATTGAAAATGTTAAAAGCGATTGAAAAGTTGGTGGATGTGCGTTTATATTCCCTCTAAGTCATTTCATGTCGAACCCCGCAGTTAAATTTAGAACAAAATTTTGTAAAAGTCAAAAACAGCTATTTATGTTGGCACATTGTACCACTACCCAAGCGCAAAGTGATTAACAAAGTGCTTACAAAGTTGTGAAAAGATTGTGCAAAGTTGGTAGATTTGCATGAAAAATGTTACCTATTCTGTTACATTATCGAGTCCAATTGTTAAAAGTTCGCGAAAGTGAATGAATATGTTAGTAAAGGCTCTTTGAATATTGCAGTGGCCCTCGAAGGATGTATCATTTTTAAACATTTCCATCAATTACATGGCCACCAATAACAATAATTTTTAAACGACCCTGATAGATGAGTGGTCAGGTGAACGACCAATAATAGAAGTAAAGATCGATCGGTCGTGGTTAGTACTTGCATGGGAGACAACCTTAGAAAACCAGCGGTTGACACTTTTTTTGAGTTTTTGCCGTCTGCACCTATTTGGTCCATGCTGTTAAAACAGCGTGCAAAGTTCTCCAAAGCGTTTCCAAAGTTGCTAGATTTGTTTGTTTATTTAACCTAAGTTGTTGTTATATCGAACCATGCAGTTGTAAAGTATGAAAAATGACTAAAATTCATTTGAAACCTTCCATGTTAGCAGACTGTCATATGAGCCGGCCGTAAAATGAACAAACACATACTGAAAATGTTAAAAGCGATTGAAAAGTTGGTGGATTTGCGTTTATATTCCCTCTAAGTCATTTCATGTAGAACCCCGCAGTTAAATTTAGAACAAAATTATGTAAAAGTCAAAAACAGCTATTTATGTAGGCACATTGTACCACTACCCAAGCTCAAAGTGATTAACAAAGTGCTTACAAAGTTGTGAAAAGCTTGTGCAAAGTTGGTAGATTTGCATGGAAATGTTACCTATTCTGTTACATTACCGAGTCCAGTTGTTAAAAGTTCGCGAAAGTGAATGAATATGTTAGTAAAGGCTCTTTGAATATCGCAGTGGCCCTCGAAGGATGTATCATTTTTAAACATTTCCATCAATTACATGGCCACCAATAACAATAATTTTTAAACGACCCTGATAGATGAGTGGTCAGGTGAACGACCAATAATAGAAGTAAAGATCGATCGGTCGTGGTTAGTACTTGCATGGGAGACAACCTTAGAAAACCAGCGGTTGACACTTTTTTTGAGTTTTTGCCGTCTGCACCTATTTGGTCCATGCTGTTAAAACAGCGTGCAAAGTTCTCCAAAGCGTTTCCAAAGTTGCTAGATTTGTTTGTTTATTTAACCTAAGTTGTTGTTATATCGAACCATGCAGTTGTAAAGTATGAAAAATGACTAAAATTCATTTGAAACCTTCCATGTTAGCAGACTGTCATATGAGCCGGCCGTAAAATGAACAAACACATACTGAAAATGTTAAAAGCGATTGAAAAGTTGGTGGATTTGCGTTTATATTCCCCCTAAGTCATTTCATGTAGAACCCGACAGTTAAATTTAGAACAAAATTATGTAAAAGTCAAAAACAGCTATTTATGTAGGCACATTGTACCACTACCCAAGCTCAAAGTGATTAACAAAGTGCTTACAAAGTTGTGAAAAGCTTTGCAAAGTTGGTAGATTTGCATGGAAATGTTACCTATTCTGTTACATTATCGAGTCCAGTTGTTAAAAGTTCGCGAAAGTGAATGAATATGTTATTAAAGGCTCTTTGAATATCGCAGTGGCCCTCAAAGGATGTAGAATTTTTAAACATTTCCATCATTTACATGGCCACCAATAACAATAATTTTTAAACGACCCTGATAGATGAGTGGTCAGGTGATTGACCAATAATAGAAGTAAAGATCAATCGGTCGTGGTTAGTACTTGCATGGGAGACAACCTTAGAAAACCAGCGGTTGACACTTTTTTTGAGTTTTTGCCGTCTGCACCTATTTGATCCATGCTGTTAAAACAGCGTGCAAAGTTCTCCAAAGCGTTTCCAAAGTTGCTAGATTTGTTTGTTTATTTGACCTAAGTTGTTGTTATATCGAACCATGCAGTTGTAAAGTATGAAAAATGACTAAAATTCATTTGAAACCTTCCATGTTAGCAGACTGTCATATGAGCCGGCCGTAAAATGAACAAACACATATTGAAAATGTTAAAAGCGATTGAAAAGTTGGTGGATGTGCGTTTATATTCCCTCTAAGTCATTTCATGTCGAACCCCGCAGTTAAATTTAGAACAAAATTTTGTAAAAGTCAAAAACAGCTATTTATGTTGGCACATTGTACCACTACCCAAGCGCAAAGTGATTAACAAAGTGCTTACAAAGTTGTGAAAAGATTGTGCAAAGTTGGTAGATTTGCATGAAAAATGTTACCTATTCTGTTACATTATCGAGTCCAATTGTTAAAAGTTCGCGAAAGTGAATGAATATGTTAGTAAAGGCTCTTTGAATATTGCAGTGGCCCTCGAAGGATGTATCATTTTTAAACATTTCCATCAATTACATGGCCACCAATAACAATAATTTTTAAACGACCCTGATAGATGAGTGGTCAGGTGAACGACCAATAATAGAAGTAAAGATCGATCGGTCGTGGTTAGTACTTGCATGGGAGACAACCTTAGAAAACCAGCGGTTGACACTTTTTTTGAGTTTTTGCCGTCTGCACCTATTTGGTCCATGCTGTTAAAACAGCGTGCAAAGTTCTCCAAAGCGTTTCCAAAGTTGCTAGATTTGTTTGTTTATTTAACCTAAGTTGTTGTTATATCGAACCATGCAGTTGTAAAGTATGAAAAATGACTAAAATTCATTTGAAACCTTCCATGTTAGCAGACTGTCATATGAGCCGGCCGTAAAATGAACAAACACATACTGAAAATGTTAAAAGCGATTGAAAAGTTGGTGGATTTGCGTTTATATTCCCTCTAAGTCATTTCATGTAGAACCCCGCAGTTAAATTTAGAACAAAATTATGTAAAAGTCAAAAACAGCTATTTATGTAGGCACATTGTACCACTACCCAAGCTCAAAGTGATTAACAAAGTGCTTACAAAGTTGTGAAAAGCTTGTGCAAAGTTGGTAGATTTGCATGGAAATGTTACCTATTCTGTTACATTACCGAGTCCAGTTGTTAAAAGTTCGCGAAAGTGAATGAATATGTTAGTAAAGGCTCTTTGAATATCGCAGTGGCCCTCGAAGGATGTATCATTTTTAAACATTTCCATCAATTACATGGCCACCAATAACAATAATTTTTAAACGACCCTGATAGATGAGTGGTCAGGTGAACGACCAATAATAGAAGTAAAGATCGATCGGTCGTGGTTAGTACTTGCATGGGAGACAACCTTAGAAAACCAGCGGTTGACACTTTTTTTGAGTTTTTGCCGTCTGCACCTATTTGGTCCATGCTGTTAAAACAGCGTGCAAAGTTCTCCAAAGCGTTTCCAAAGTTGCTAGATTTGTTTGTTTATTTAACCTAAGTTGTTGTTATATCGAACCATGCAGTTGTAAAGTATGAAAAATGACTAAAATTCATTTGAAACCTTCCATGTTAGCAGACTGTCATATGAGCCGGCCGTAAAATGAACAAACACATACTGAAAATGTTAAAAGCGATTGAAAAGTTGGTGGATTTGCGTTTATATTCCCCCTAAGTCATTTCATGTAGAACCCCGCAGTTAAATTTAGAACAAAATTATGTAAAAGTCAAAAACAGCTATTTATGTAGGCACATTGTACCACTACCCAAGCTCAAAGTGATTAACAAAGTGCTTACAAAGTTGTGAAAAGCTTTGCAAAGTTGGTAGATTTGCATGGAAATGTTACCTATTCTGTTACATTATCGAGTCCAGTTGTTAAAAGTTCGCGAAAGTGAATGAATATGTTATTAAAGGCTCTTTGAATATCGCAGTGGCCCTCAAAGGATGTAGAATTTTTAAACATTTCCATCATTTACATGGCCACCAATAACAATAATTTTTAAACGACCCTGATAGATGAGTGGTCAGGTGATTGACCAATAATAGAAGTAAAGATCAATCGGTCGTGGTTAGTACTTGCATGGGAGACAACCTTAGAAAACCAGCGGTTGACACTTTTTTTGAGTTTTTGCCATCTGCACCTATTTGGTCCATGCTGTTAAAACAGCGTGCAAAGTTCTCCAAAGCGTTTCCAAAGTTGCTAGATTTGTTTGTTTATTTGACCTAAGTTGTTGTTATATCGAACCATGCAGTTGTAAAGTATGAAAAATGACTAAAATTCATTTGAAACCTTCCATGTTAGCAGACTGTCATATGAGCCGGCCGTAAAATGAACAAACACATATTGAAAATGTTAAAAGCGATTGAAAAGTTGGTGGATGTGCGTTTATATTCCCTCTAAGTCATTTCATGTCGAACCCCGCAGTTAAATTTAGAACAAAATTTTGTAAAAGTCAAAAACAGCTATTTATGTTGGCACATTGTACCACTACCCAAGCGCAAAGTGATTAACAAAGTGCTTACAAAGTTGTGAAAAGATTGTGCAAAGTTGGTAGATTTGCATGAAAAATGTTACCTATTCTGTTACATTATCGAGTCCAATTGTTAAAAGTTCGCGAAAGTGAATGAATATGTTATTAAAGGCCCTTTGAATATCGCAGTGGCCCTCGAAGGATGTAGAATTTTTAAACATTTCCATCAATTACATGGCCGCCAATAACAATAATTTTTAAACGACCCTGATAGATGAGTTTTCAGGTGATCGACCAATAATAGAAGTAAAGATCAATCGGTCGTGGTTAGTACTTGCATGGGAGACAACCTGAGAAAACCAGCGGTTGACACTTTTTTTGAGTTTTTGCCGTCTGCACCTATTTGGTCCATGCTGTTAAAACAGCGTGCAAAGTTCTCCAAAGCGTTTCCAAAGTTGCTAGATTTGTTTGTTTATTTGACCTAAGTTGTTGTTATATCGAACCATGCAGTTGTAAAGTATGAAAAATGACTAAAATTCATTTGAAACCTTCCATGTTAGCAGACTGTCATATGAGCCGGCCGTAAAATGAACAAACACATACTGAAAATGTTAAAAGCGATTGAAAAGTTGGTGGATTTGCGTTTATATTCCCCTAAGTCATTTCATGTAGAACCCCGCAGTTAAATTTAGAACAAAATTATGTAAAAGTCAAAAACAGCTATTTATGTTGGCACATTGTACCACTACCCAAGCTCAAAGTGATTAACAAAGTGCTTACAAAGTTGTGAAAAGCTTGTGCAATGTTGGTAGATTTGCATGGAAATGTTACCTATTCTGTTACATTATCGAGTCCAGTTGTTAAAAGTTCGCGAAAGTGAATGAATATGTTAGTAAAGGCTCTTTGAATATCGCAGTGGCCCTCGAAGGATGTATCATTTTTAAACATTTCCATCAATTACATGGCCACCAATAACAATAATTTTTAAACGACCCTGATAGATGAGTGGTCAGGTGAACGACCAATAATAGAAGTAAAGATCGATCGGTCGTGGTTAGTACTTGCATGGGAGACAACCTTAAAAAACCAGCGGTTGACACTTTTTTTGAGTTTTTGCCGTCTGCACCTATTTGGTCCATGCTGTTAAAACAGCGTGCAAAGTTCTCCAAAGCGTTTCCAAAGTTGCTAGATTTGTTTGTTTATTTAACCTAAGTTGTTGTTATATATCGAACCATGCAGTTGTAAAGTATGAAAAATGACTAAAATTCATTTGAAACCTTCCATGTTAGCAGACTGTCATATGAGCCGGCCGTAAAATGAACAAACACATACTGAAAATGTTAAAAGCGATTGAAAAGTTGGTGGATTTGCGTTTATATTCCCCCTAAGTCATTTCATGTAGAACCCCGCAGTTAAATTTAGAACAAAATTATGTAAAAGTCAAAAACAGCTATTTATGTAGGCACATTGTACCACTACCCAAGCTCAAAGTGATTAACAAAGTGCTTACAAAGTTGTGAAAAGCTTTGCAAAGTTGGTAGATTTGCATGGAAATGTTACCTATTCTGTTACATTATCGAGTCCAGTTGTTAAAAGTTCGCGAAAGTGAATGAATATGTTATTAAAGGCTCTTTGAATATCGCAGTGGCCCTCGAAGGATGTATCATTTTTAAACATTTCCATCAATTACATGGCCACCAATAACAATAATTTTTAAACGACCCTGATAGATGAGTGGTCAGGTGAACGACCAATAATAGAAGTAAAGATCGTTCGGTCGTGGTTAGTACTTGCATGGGAGACAACCTTAAAAAAACCAGCGGTTGACACTTTTTTTGAGTTTTTGCTGTCTGCACCTATTTGGTCCATGCTGTTAAAACAGCGTGCAAAGTTCTCCAAAGCGTTTCCAAAGTTGCTAGATTTGTTTGTTTATTTAACCTAAGTTGTTGTTATATCGAACCATGCAGTTGTAAAGTATGAAAAATGACTAAAATTCATTTGAAACCTTCCATGTTAGCAGACTGTCATATGAGCCGGCCGTAAAATGAACAAACACATACTGAAAATGTTAAAAGCGATTGAAAAGTTGGTGGATTTGCGTTTATATTCCCCCTAAGTCATTTCATGTAGAACCCCGCAGTTAAATTTAGAACAAAATTATGTAAAAGTCAAAAACAGCTATTTATGTAGGCACATTGTACCACTACCCAAGCTCAAAGTGATTAACAAAGTGCTTACAAAGTTGTGAAAAGCTTTGCAAAGTTGGTAGATTTGCATGGAAATGTTACCTATTCTGTTACATTATCGAGTCCAGTTGTTAAAAGTTCGCGAAAGTGAATGAATATGTTATTAAAGGCTCTTTGAATATCGCAGTGGCCCTCAAAGGATGTAGAATTTTTAAACATTTCCATCATTTACATGGCCACCAATAACAATAATTTTTAAACGACCCTGATAGATGAGTGGTCAGGTGATTGACCAATAATAGAAGTAAAGATCAATCGGTCGTGGTTAGTACTTGCATGGGAGACAACCTTAGAAAACCAGCGGTTGACACTTTTTTTGAGTTTTTGCCGTCTGCACCTATTTGGTCCATGCTGTTAAAACAGCATGCAAAGTTCTCCAAAGCGTTTACAAAGTTGCTAGATTGGTTTGTTTATTTAACCTAAGTTGTTGTTATATCGAACCATGCAGTTGTAAAGTATGAAAAATGACTAAAATTCATTTGAAACCTTCCATGTTAGCAGACTGTCATATGAGCCGGCCGTAAAATGAACAAACACATACTGAAAATGTTAAAAGCGATTGAAAAGTTGGTGGATTTGCGTTTATATTCCCCCTAAGTCATTTCATGTAGAACCCCGCAGTTAAATTTAGAACAAAATTATGTAAAAGTCAAAAACAGCTATTTATGTTGGCACATTGTACCACTACCCAAGCTCAAAGTGATTAACAAAGTGCTTACAAAGTTGTGAAAAGCTTTGCATAGTTGGTAGATTTGCATGGAAATGTTACCTATTCTGTTACATTATCGAGTCCAGTTGTTAAAAGTTCGCGAAAGTGAATGAATATGTTATTAAAGGCTCTTTGAATATCGCAGTGGCCCTCAAAGGATGTAGAATTTTTAAACATTTCCATCATTTACATGGCCACCAATAACAATAATTTTTAAACGACCCTGATAGATGAGTGGTCAGGTGATCGACCAATAATAGAAGTAAAGATCAATCGGTCGTGGTTAGTACTTGCATGGGAGACAACATTAGAAAACCAGCGGTTGACACTTTTTTTGAGTTTTTGCCGTCTGCACCTATTTGGTCCATGCTGTTAAAACAGCGTGCAAAGTTCTCCAAAGCGTTTCCAAAGTTGCTAGATTTGTTTGTTTATTTAACCTAAGTTGTTGTTATATCGAACCATGCAGTTGTAAAGTATGAAAAATGACTAAAATTCATTTGAAACCTTCCATGTTAGCAGACTGTCATATGAGCCGGCCGTAAAATGAACAAACACATACTGAAAATGTTAAAAGCGATTGAAAAGTTGGTGGATTTGCGTTTATATTCCCCCTAAGTCATTTCATGTAGAACCCCGCAGTTAAATTTAGAACAAAATTATGTAAAAGTCAAAAACAGCTATTTATGTAGGCACATTGTACCACTACCCAAGCTCAAAGTGATTAACAAAGTGCTTACAAAGTTGTGAAAAGCTTTGCAAAGTTGGTAGATTTGCATGGAAATGTTACCTATTCTGTTACATTATCGAGTCCAGTTGTTAAAAGTTCGCGAAAGTGAATGAATATGTTATTAAAGGTTCTTTGAATATCGCAGTGGCCCTCAAAGGATGTAGAATTTTTAAACATTTCCATCATTTACATGGCCACCAATAACAATAATTTTTAAACGACCCTGATAGATGAGTGGTCAGGTGATTGACCAATAATAGAAGTAAAGATCAATCGGTCGTGGTTAGTACTTGCATGGGAGACAACCTTAGAAAACCAGCGGTTGACACTTTTTTTGAGTTTTTGCCGTCTGCACCTATTTGGTCCATGCTGTTAAAACAGCGTGCAAAGTTCTCCAAAGCGTTTCCAAAGTTGCTAGATTTGTTTGTTTATTTAACCTAAGTTGTTGTTATATCGAACCATGCAGTTGTAAAGTATGAAAAATGACTAAAATTCATTTGAAACCTTCCATGTTAGCAGACTGTCATATGAGCCGGCCGTAAAATGAACAAACACATACTGAAAATGTTAAAAGCGATTGAAAAGTTGGTGGATTTGCGTTTATATTCCCCCTAAGTCATTTCATGTAGAACCCCGCAGTTAAATTTAGAACAAAATTATGTAAAAGTCAAAAACAGCTATTTATGTAGGCACATTGTACCACTACCCAAGCTCAAAGTGATTAACAAAGTGCTTACAAAGTTGTGAAAAGCTTTGCAAAGTTGGTAGATTTGCATGGAAATGTTACCTATTCTGTTACATTATCGAGTCCAGTTGTTAAAAGTTCGCGAAAGTGAATGAATATGTTATTAAAGGCTCTTTGAATATCGCAGTGGCCCTCAAAGGATGTAGAATTTTTAAACATTTCCATCATTTACATGGCCACCAATAACAATAATTTTTAAACGACCCTGATAGATGAGTGGTCAGGTGATTGACCAATAATAGAAGTAAAGATCAATCGGTCGTGGTTAGTACTTGCATGGGAGACAACCTTAGAAAACCAGCGGTTGACACTTTTTTTGAGTTTTTGCCGTCTGCACCTATTTGGTCCATGCTGTTAAAACAGCATGCAAAGTTCTCCAAAGCGTTTACAAAGTTGCTAGATTGGTTTGTTTATTTAACCTAAGTTGTTGTTATATCGAACCATGCAGTTGTAAAGTATGAAAAATGACTAAAATTCATTTGAAACCTTCCATGTTAGCAGACTGTCATATGAGCCGGCCGTAAAATGAACAAACACATACTGAAAATGTTAAAAGCGATTGAAAAGTTGGTGGATTTGCGTTTATATTCCCCCTAAGTCATTTCATGTAGAACCCCGCAGTTAAATTTAGAACAAAATTATGTAAAAGTCAAAAACAGCTATTTATGTTGGCACATTGTACCACTACCCAAGCTCAAAGTGATTAACAAAGTGCTTACAAAGTTGTGAAAAGCTTTGCATAGTTGGTAGATTTGCATGGAAATGTTACCTATTCTGTTACATTATCGAGTCCAGTTGTTAAAAGTTCGCGAAAGTGAATGAATATGTTATTAAAGGCTCTTTGAATATCGCAGTGGCCCTCAAAGGATGTAGAATTTTTAAACATTTCCATCATTTACATGGCCACCAATAACAATAATTTTTAAACGACCCTGATAGATGAGTGGTCAGGTGATCGACCAATAATAGAAGTAAAGATCAATCGGTCGTGGTTAGTACTTGCATGGGAGACAACATTAGAAAACCAGCGGTTGACACTTTTTTTGAGTTTTTGCCGTCTGCACCTATTTGGTCCATGCTGTTAAAACAGCGTGCAAAGTTCTCCAAAGCGTTTCCAAAGTTGCTAGATTTGTTTGTTTATTTAACCTAAGTTGTTGTTATATCGAACCATGCAGTTGTAAAGTATGAAAAATGACTAAAATTCATTTGAAACCTTCCATGTTAGCAGACTGTCATATGAGCCGGCCGTAAAATGAACAAACACATACTGAAAATGTTAAAAGCGATTGAAAAGTTGGTGGATTTGCGTTTATATTCCCCCTAAGTCATTTCATGTAGAACCCCGCAGTTAAATTTAGAACAAAATTATGTAAAAGTCAAAAACAGCTATTTATGTAGGCACATTGTACCACTACCCAAGCTCAAAGTGATTAACAAAGTGCTTACAAAGTTGTGAAAAGCTTTGCAAAGTTGGTAGATTTGCATGGAAATGTTACCTATTCTGTTACATTATCGAGTCCAGTTGTTAAAAGTTCGCGAAAGTGAATGAATATGTTATTAAAGGTTCTTTGAATATCGCAGTGGCCCTCAAAGGATGTAGAATTTTTAAACATTTCCATCATTTACATGGCCACCAATAACAATAATTTTTAAACGACCCTGATAGATGAGTGGTCAGGTGATTGACCAATAATAGAAGTAAAGATCAATCGGTCGTGGTTAGTACTTGCATGGGAGACAACCTTAGAAAACCAGCGGTTGACACTTTTTTTGAGTTTTTGCCGTCTGCACCTATTTGGTCCATGCTGTTAAAACAGCGTGCAAAGTTCTCCAAAGCGTTTCCAAAGTTGCTAGATTTGTTTGTTTATTTAACCTAAGTTGTTGTTATATCGAACCATGCAGTTGTAAAGTATGAAAAATGACTAAAATTCATTTGAAACCTTCCATGTTAGCAGACTGTCATATGAGCCGGCCGTAAAATGAACAAACACATACTGAAAATGTTAAAAGCGATTGAAAAGTTGGTGGATTTGCGTTTATATTCCCCCTAAGTCATTTCATGTAGAACCCCGCAGTTAAATTTAGAACAAAATTATGTAAAAGTCAAAAACAGCTATTTATGTAGGCACATTGTACCACTACCCAAGCTCAAAGTGATTAACAAAGTGCTTACAAAGTTGTGAAAAGCTTTGCAAAGTTGGTAGATTTGCATGGAAATGTTACCTATTCTGTTACATTATCGAGTCCAGTTGTTAAAAGTTCGCGAAAGTGAATGAATATGTTATTAAAGGCTCTTTGAATATCGCAGTGGCCCTCAAAGGATGTAGAATTTTTAAACATTTCCATCATTTACATGGCCAACAATAACAATAATTTTTAAACGACCCTGATAGATGAGTGGTCAGGTGATTGACCAATAATAGAAGTAAAGATCAATCGGTCGTGGTTAGTACTTTCATGGGAGACAACCTTAGAAAACCAGCGGTTGACACTTTTTTTGAGTTTTTGCCGTCTGCACCTATTTGGTCCATGCTGTTAAAACAGCGTGCAAAGTTCTCCAAAGCGTTTCCAAAGTTGCTAGATTTGTTTGTTTATTTGACCTAAGTTGTTGTTATATCGAACCATGCAGTTGTAAAGTATGAAAAATGACTAAAATTCATTTGAAACGTTCCATGTTAGCAGACTGTCATATGAGCCGGCCGTAAAATGAACAAACACATACTGAAAATGTTAAAAGCGATTGAAAAGTTGGTGGATTTGCGTTTATATTCCCCCTAAGTCATTTCATGTAGAACCCCGCAGTTAAATTTAGAACAAAATTATGTAAAAGTCAAAAACAGCTATTTATGTTGGCACATTGTATCACTACCCAAGCGCAAAGTGATTCACAAAGTGCTTACAAAGTTGTGAAAAGCTTGTGCAAAGTTGGTAGATTTGCATGAAAATGTTACCTATTCTATTACATTATCGAGTCCAGTTGTTAAAAGTTCGCGAAAGTGAATGAATATGTTATTAAATGCCCTTTGAATATCGCAGTGGCCCTCGAAGGATGTAGAATTTTTAAACATTTCCATCAATTACATGGCCGCCAATAACAATAATTTTTAAACGACCCTGATAGATGAGTGGTCAGGTGATTGACCAATAATAGAAGTAAAGATCAATCGGTCGTGGTTAGTACTTGCATGGGAGACAACCTGAGAAAACCAGCGGTTGACACTTTTTTTGAGTTTTTGCCGTCTGCACCTATTTGGTCCATGCTGTTAAAACAGCGTGCAAAGTTCTCCAAAGCGTTTCCAAAGTTGCTAGATTTGTTTGTTTATTTGACCTAAGTTGTTGTTATATCGAACCATGCAGTTGTAAAGTATGAAAAATGACTAAAATTCATTTGAAACCTTCCATGTTAGCAGACTGTCATATGAGCCGGCCGTAAAATGAACAAACACATACTGAAAATGTTAAAAGCGATTGAAAAGTTGGTGGATTTGCGTTTATATTCCCCCTAAGTCATTTCATGTAGAACCCCGCAGTTAAATTTAGAACAAAATTATGTAAAAGTCAAAAACAGCTATTTATGTAGGCACATTGTACCACTACCCAAGCTCAAAGTGATTAACAAAGTGCTTACAAAGTTGTGAAAAGCTTTGCAAAGTTGGTAGATTTGCATGGAAATGTTACCTATTCTGTTACATTATCGAGTCCAGTTGTTAAAAGTTCGCGAAAGTGAATGAATATGTTATTAAAGGCTCTTTGAATATCGCAGTGGCCCTCAAAGGATGTAGAATTTTTAAACATTTCCATCATTTACATGGCCAACAATAACAATAATTTTTAAACGACCCTGATAGATGAGTGGTCAGGTGATTGACCAATAATAGAAGTAAAGATCAATCGGTCGTGGTTAGTACTTGCATGGGAGACAACCTTAGAAAACCAGCGGTTGACACTTTTTTTGAGTTTTTGCCGTCTGCACCTATTTGGTCCATGCTGTTAAAACAGCGTGCAAAGTTCTCCAAAGCGTTTCCAAAGTTGCTAGATTTGTTTGTTTATTTGACCTAAGTTGTTGTTATATCGAACCATGCAGTTGTAAAGTATGAAAAATGACTAAAATTCATTTGAAACGTTCCATGTTAGCAGACTGTCATATGAGCCGGCCGTAAAATGAACAAACACATACTGAAAATGTTAAAAGCGATTGAAAAGTTGGTGGATTTGCGTTTATATTCCCCCTAAGTCATTTCATGTAGAACCCCGCAGTTAAATTTAGAACAAAATTATGTAAAAGTCAAAAACAGCTATTTATGTAGGCACATTGTACCACTACCCAAGCTCAAAGTGATTAACAAAGTGCTTACAAAGTTGTGAAAAGCTTTGCAAAGTTGGTAGATTTGCATGGAAATGTTACCTATTCTGTTACATTATCGAGTCCAGTTGTTAAAAGTTCGCGAAAGTGAATGAATATGTTATTAAAGGCTCTTTGAATATCGCAGTGGCCCTCAAAGGATGTAGAATTTTTAAACATTTCCATCAATTACATGGCCGCCAATAACAATAATTTTTAAACGACCCTGATAGATGAGTGGTCAGGTGATTGACCAATAATAGAAGTAAAGATCAATCGGTCGTGGTTAGTACTTGCATGGGAGACAACCTGAGAAAACCAGCGGTTGACACTTTTTTTGAGTTTTTGCCGTCTGCACCTATTTGGTCCATGCTGTTAAAACAGCGTGCAAAGTTCTCCAAAGCGTTTCCAAAGTTGCTAGATTTGTTTGTTTATTTGACCTAAGTTGTTGTTATATCGAACCATGCAGTTGTAAAGTATGAAAAATGACTAAAATTCATTTGAAACCTTCCATGTTAGCAGACTGTCATATGAGCCGGCCGTAAAATGAACAAACACATACTGAAAATGTTAAAAGCGATTGAAAAGTTGGTGGATTTGCGTTTATATTCCCCCTAAGTCATTTCATGTAGAACCTCGCAGTTAAATTTAGAACAAAATTATGTAAAAGTCAAAAACAGCTATTTATGTAGGCACATTGTACCACTACCCAAGCTCAAAGTGATTAACAAAGTGCTTACAAAGTTGTGAAATGCTTTGCAAAGTTGGTAGATTTGCATGGAAATGTTACCTATTCTGTTACATTATCGAGTCCAGTTGTTAAAAGTTCGCGAAAGTGAATGAATATGTTATTAAAGGCTCTTTGAATATCGCAGTGGCCCTCAAAGGATGTAGAATTTTTAAACATTTCCATCATTTACATGGCCACCAATAACAATAATTTTTAAAAGACCCTGATAGATGAGTGGTCAGGTGATTGACCAATAATAGAAGTAAAGATCAATCGGTCGTGGTTAGTACTTGCATGGGAGACAACCTTAGAAAACCAGCGGTTGACACTTTTTTGAGTTTTTGCCGTCTGCACCTATTTGGTCCATGCTGTTAAAACAGCGTGCAAAGTTCTCCAAAGCGTTTCCAAAGTTGCTAGATTTGTTTGTTTATTTAACCTAAGTTGATGTTATATCGAACCATGCAGTTGTAAAGTATGAAAAATGACTAAAATTCATTTGAAACCTTCCATGTTAGCAGACTGTCATATGAGCCGGCCGTAAAATGAACAAACACATACTGAAAATGTTAAAAGCGATTGAAAAGTTGGTGGATTTGCGTTTATATTCCCCCTAAGTCATTTCATGTAGAACCCCGCAGTTAAATTTAGAACAAAATTATGTAAAAGTCAAAAACAGCTATTTATGTTGGCACATTGTATCACTACCCAAGCGCAAAGTGATTCACAAAGTGCTTACAAAGTTGTGAAAAGCTTGTGCAAAGTTGGTAGATTTGCATGAAAATGTTACCTATTCTATTACATTATCGAGTCCAGTTGTTAAAAGTTCGCGAAAGTGAATGAATATGTTATTAAATGCCCTTTGAATATCGCAGTGGCCCTCGAAGGATGTAGAATTTTTAAACATTTCCATCAATTACATGGCCGCCAATAACAATAATTTTTAAACGACCCTGATAGATGAGTGGTCAGGTGATTGACCAATAATAGAAGTAAAGATCAATCGGTCGTGGTTAGTACTTGCATGGGAGACAACCTGAGAAAACCAGCGGTTGACACTTTTTTTGAGTTTTTGCCGTCTGCACCTATTTGGTCCATGCTGTTAAAACAGCGTGCAAAGTTCTCCAAAGCGTTTCCAAAGTTGCTAGATTTGTTTGTTTATTTGACCTAAGTTGTTGTTATATCGAACCATGCAGTTGTAAAGTATGAAAAATGACTAAAATTCATTTGAAACCTTCCATGTTAGCAGACTGTCATATGAGCCGGCCGTAAAATGAACAAACACATACTGAAAATGTTAAAAGCGATTGAAAAGTTGGTGGATTTGCGTTTATATTCCCCCTAAGTCATTTCATGTAGAACCCCGCAGTTAAATTTAGAACAAAATTATGTAAAAGTCAAAAACAGCTATTTATGTAGGCACATTGTACCACTACCCAAGCTCAAAGTGATTAACAAAGTGCTTACAAAGTTGTGAAAAGCTTTGCAAAGTTGGTAGATTTGCATGGAAATGTTACCTATTCTGTTACTTTATCGAGTCCAGTTGTTAAAAGTTCGCGAAAGTGAATGAATATGTTATTAAAGGCTCTTTGAATATCGCAGTGGCCCTCAAAGGATGTAGAATTTTTAAACATTTCCATCATTTACATGGCCAACAATAACAATAATTTTTAAACGACCCTGATAGATGAGTGGTCAGGTGATTAACCAATAATAGAAGTAAAGATCAATCGGTCGTGGTTAGTACTTGCATGGGAGACAACCTTAGAAAACCAGCGGTTGACACTTTTTTTGAGTTTTTGCCGTCTGCACCTATTTGGTCCATGCTGTTAAAACAGCGTGCAAAGTTCTCCAAAGCGTTTCCAAAGTTGCTAGATTTGTTTGTTTATTTGACCTAAGTTGTTGTTATATCGAACCATGCAGTTGTGAAGTATGAAAAATGACTAAAATTCATTTGAAACGTTCCATGTTAGCAGACTGTCATATGAGCCGGCCGTAAAATGAACAAACACATACTGAAAATGTTAAAAGCGATTGAAAAGTTGGTGGATTTGCGTTTATATTCCCCCTAAGTCATTTCATGTAGAACCCCGCAGTTAAATTTAGAACAAAATTATGTAAAAGTCAAAAACAGCTATTTATGTAGGCACATTGTACCACTACCCAAGCGCAAAGTGATTAACAAAGTGCTTACAAAGTTGTGAAAAGCTTTGCAAAGTTGGTAGATTTGCATGGAAATGTTACCTATTCTGTTACATTATCGAGTCCAGTTGTTAAAAGTTCGCGAAAGTGAATGAATATGTTATTAAAGGTTCTTTGAATATCGCAGTGGCCCTCAAAGGATGTAGAATTTTTAAACATTTCCATCATTTACATGGCCACCAATAACAATAATTTTTAAACGACCCTGATAGATGAGTGGTCAGGTGATTGACCAATAATAGAAGTAAAGATCAATCGGTCGTGGTTAGTACTTGCATGGGAGACAACCTTAGAAAACCAGCGGTTGACACTTTTTTTGAGTTTTTGCCGTCTGCACCTATTTGGTCCATGCTGTTAAAACAGCGTGCAAAGTTCTCCAAAGCGTTTCCAAAGTTGCTAGATTTGTTTGTTTATTTAACCTAAGTTGTTGTTATATCGAACCATGCAGTTGTAAAGTATGAAAAATGACTAAAATTCATTTGAAACCTTCCATGTTAGCAGACTGTCATATAAGCCGGCCGTAAAATGAACAAACACATACTGAAAATGTTAAAAGCGATTGAAAAGTTGGTGGATTTGCGTTTATATTCCCCCAAAGTCATTTCATGTAGAACCCCGCAGTTAAATTTAGAACAAAATTATGTAAAAGTCAAAAACAGCTATTTATGTAGGCACATTGTACCACTACCCAAGCTCAAAGTGATTAACAAAGTGCTTACAAAGTTGTGAAAAGCTTTGCAAAGTTGGTAGATTTGCATGGAAATGTTACCTATTCTGTTACATTATCGAGTCCAGTTGTTAAAAGTTCGCGAAAGTGAATGAATATGTTATTAAAGGCTCTTTGAATATCGCAGTGGCCCTCAAAGGATGTAGAATTTTTAAACATTTCCATCATTTACATGGCCAACAATAACAATAATTTTTAAACGACCCTGATAGATGAGTGGTCAGGTGATTGACCAATAATAGAAGTAAAGATCAATCGGTCGTGGTTAGTACTTGCATGGGAGACAACCTTAGAAAACCAGCGGTTGACACTTTTTTTGAGTTTTTGCCGTCTGCACCTATTTGGTCCATGCTGTTAAAACAGCGTGCAAAGTTCTCCAAAGCGTTTCCAAAGTTGCTAGATTTGTTTGTTTATTTGACCTAAGTTGTTGTTATATCGAACCATGCAGTTGTAAAGTATGAAAAATGACTAAAATTCATTTGAAACGTTCCATGTTAGCAGACTGTCATATGAGCCGGCCGTAAAATGAACAAACACATACTGAAAATGTTAAAAGCGATTGAAAAGTTGGTGGATTTGCGTTTATATTCCCCCTAAGTCATTTCATGTAGAACCCCGCAGTTAAATTTAGAACAAAATTATGTAAAAGTCAAAAACAGCTATTTATGTTGGCACATTGTATCACTACCCAAGCGCAAAGTGATTCACAAAGTGCTTACAAAGTTGTGAAAAGCTTGTGCAAAGTTGGTAGATTTGCATGAAAATGTTACCTATTCTATTACATTATCGAGTCCAGTTGTTAAAAGTTCGCGAAAGTGAATGAATATGTTATTAAATGCCCTTTGAATATCGCAGTGGCCCTCGAAGGATGTAGAATTTTTAAACATTTCCATCAATTACATGGCCGCCAATAACAATAATTTTTAAACGACCCTGATAGATGAGTGGTCAGGTGATTGACCAATAATGGAAGTAAAGATCAATCGGTCGTGGTTAGTACTTGCATGGGAGACAACCTGAGAAAACCAGCGGTTGACACTTTTTTTGAGTTTTTGCCGTCTGCACCTATTTGGTCCATGCTGTTAAAACAGCGTGCAAAGTTCTCCAAAGCGTTTCCAAAGTTGCTAGATTTGTTTGTTTATTTGACCTAAGTTGTTGTTATATCGAACCATGCAGTTGTAAAGTATGAAAAATGACTAAAATTCATTTGAAACCTTCCATGTTAGCAGACTGTCATATGAGCCGGCCGTAAAATGAACAAACACATACTGAAAATGTTAAAAGCGATTGAAAAGTTGGTGGATTTGCGTTTATATTCCCCCTAAGTCATTTCATGTAGAACCCCGCAAATAAATTTAGAACAAAATTATGTAAAAGTCAAAAACAGCTATTTATGTAGGCACATTGTACCACTACCCAAGCTCAAAGTGATTAACAAAGTGCTTACAAAGTTGTGAAAAGCTTTGCAAAGTTGGTAGATTTGCATGGAAATGTTACCTATTCTGTTACATTATCGAGTCCAGTTGTTAAAAGTTCGCGAAAGTGAATGAATATGTTATTAAAGGCTCTTTGAATATCGCAGTGGCCCTCAAAGGATGTAGAATTTTTAAACATTTCCATCATTTACATGGCCAACAATAACAATAATTTTAAACAACCCTGATAGATGAGTGGTCAGGTGATTGACCAATAATAGAAGTAAAGATCAATCGGTCGTGGTTAGTACTTGCATGGGAGACAACCTTAGAAAACCAGCGGTTGACACTTTTTTTGAGTTTTTGCCGTCTGCACCTATTTGGTCCATGCTGTTAAAACAGCGTGCAAAGTTCTCCAAAGCGTTTCCAAAGTTGCTAGATTTGTTTGTTTATTTGACCTAAGTTGTTGTTATATCGAACCATGCAGTTGTAAAGTATGAAAAATGACTAAAATTCATTTGAAACGTTCCATGTTAGCAGACTGTCATATGAGCCGGCCGTAAAATGAACAAACACATACTGAAAATGTTAAAAGCGATTGAAAAGTTGGTGGATTTGCGTTTATATTCCCCCTAAGTCATTTCATGTAGAACCCCGCAGTTAAATTTAGAACAAAATTATGTAAAAGTCAAAAACAGCTATTTATGTTGGCACATTGTATCACTACCCAAGCGCAAAGTGATTCACAAAGTGCTTACAAAGTTGTGAAAAGCTTGTGCAAAGTTGGTAGATTTGCATGAAAATGTTACCTATTCTATTACATTATCGAGTCCAGTTGTTAAAAGTTCGCGAAAGTGAATGAATATGTTATTAAATGCCCTTTGAATATCGCAGTGGCCCTCGAAGGATGTAGAATTTTTAAACATTTCCATCAATTACATGGCCGCCAATAACAATAATTTTTAAACGACCCTGATAGATGAGTGGTCAGGTGATTGACCAATAATGGAAGTAAAGATCAATCGGTCGTGGTTAGTACTTGCATGGGAGACAACCTGAGAAAACCAGCGGTTGACACTTTTTTTGAGTTTTTGCCGTCTGCACCTATTTGGTCCATGCTGTTAAAACAGCGTGCAAAGTTCTCCAAAGCGTTTCCAAAGTTGCTAGATTTGTTTGTTTATTTGACCTAAGTTGTTGTTATATCGAACCATGCAGTTGTAAAGTATGAAAAATGACTAAAATTCATTTGAAACCTTCCATGTTAGCAGACTGTCATATGAGCCGGCCGTAAAATGAACAAACACATACTGAAAATGTTAAAAGCGATTGAAAAGTTGGTGGATTTGCGTTTATATTCCCCCTAAGTCATTTCATGTAGAACCCCGCAGTTAAATTTAGAACAAAATTATGTAAAAGTCAAAAACAGCTATTTATGTAGGCACATTGTACCACTACCCAAGCTCAAAGTGATTAACAAAGTGCTTACAAAGTTGTGAAAAGCTTTGCAAAGTTGGTAGATTTGCATGGAAATGTTACCTATTCTGTTACATTATCGAGTCCAGTTGTTAAAAGTTCGCGAAAGTGAATGAATATGTTATTAAAGGCTCTTTGAATATCGCAGTGGCCCTCAAAGGATGTAGAATTTTTAAACATTTCCATCATTTACATGGCCAACAATAACAATAATTTTTAAACGACCCTGATAGATGAGTGGTCAGGTGATTGACCAATAATAGAAGTAAAGATCAATCGGTCGTGGTTAGTACTTGCATGGGAGACAACATTAGAAAACCAGCGGTTGACACTTTTTTGAGTTTTTGCCGTCTGCACCTATTTGGTCCATGCTGTTAAAACAGCGTGCAAAGTTCTCCAAAGCGTTTCCAAAGTTGCTAGATTTGTTTGTTTATTTGACCTAAGTTGTTGTTATATCGAACCATGCAGTTGTAAAGTATGAAAAATGACTAAAATTCATTTGAAACGTTCCATGTTAGCAGACTGTCATATGAGCCGGCCGTAAAATGAACAAACACATACTGAAAATGTTAAAAGCGATTGAAAAGTTGGTGGATTTGCGTTTATATTCCCCCTAAGTCATTTCATGTAGAACCCCGCAGTTAAATTTAGAACAAAATTATGTAAAAGTCAAAAACAGCTATTTATGTTGGCACATTGTATCACTACCCAAGCGCAAAGTGATTCACAAAGTGCTTACAAAGTTGTGAAAAGCTTGTGCAAAGTTGGTAGATTTGCATGAAAATGTTACCTATTCTATTACATTATCGAGTCCAGTTGTTAAAAGTTCGCGAAAGTGAATGAATATGTTATTAAATGCCCTTTGAATATCGCAGTGGCCCTCGAAGGATGTAGAATTTTTAAACATTTCCATCAATTACATGGCCGCCAATAACAATAATTTTTAAACGACCCTGATAGATGAGTGGTCAGGTGATTGACCAATAATAGAAGTAAAGATCAATCGGTCGTGGTTAGTACTTGCATGGGATACAACCTGAGAAAACCAGCGGTTGACACTTTTTTTGAGTTTTTGCCGTCTGCACCTATTTGGTCCATGCTGTTAAAACAGCGTGCAAAGTTCTCCAAAGCGTTTCCAAAGTTGCTAGATTTGTTTGTTTATTTGACCTAAGTTGTTGTTATATCGAACCATGCGGTTGTAAAGTATGAAAAATGACTAAAATTCATTTGAAACCTTCCATGTTAGCAGACTGTCATATGAGCCGGCCGTAAAATGAACAAACACATACTGAAAATGTTAAAAGCGATTGAAAAGTTGGTGGATTTGCGTTTATATTCCCCCTAAGTCATTTCATGTAGAACCCCGCAGTTAAATTTAGAACAAAATTATGTAAAAGTCAAAAACAGCTATTTATGTAGGCACATTGTACCACTACCCAAGCTCAAAGTGATTAACAAAGTGCTTACAAAGTTGTGAAAAGCTTTGCAAAGTTGGTAGATTTGCATGGAAATGTTACCTATTCTGTTACATTATCGAGTCCAGTTGTTAAAAGTTCGCGAAAGTGAATGAATATGTTATTAAAGGCTCTTTGAATATCGCAGTGGCCCTCAAAGGATGTAGAATTTTTAAACATTTCCATCATTTACATGGCCAACAATAACAATAATTTTTAAACGACCCTGATACATGAGTGGTCAGGTGATTGACCAATAATAGAAGTAAAGATCAATCGGTCGTGGTTAGTACTTGCATGGGAGACAACCTTAGAAAACCAGCGGTTGACACTTTTTTTGAGTTTTTGCCGTCTGCACCTATTTGGTCCATGCTGTTAAAACAGCGTGCAAAGTTCTCCAAAGCGTTTCCAAAGTTGCTAGATTTGTTTGTTTATTTGACCTAAGTTGTTGTTATATCGAACCATGCAGTTGTAAAGTATGAAAAATGACTAAAATTCATTTGAAACGTTCCATGTTAGCAGACTGTCATATGAGCCGGCCGTAAAATGAACAAACACATACTGAAAATGTTAAAAGCGATTGAAAAGTTGGTGGATTTGCGTTTATATTCCCCCTAAGTCATTTCATGTAGAACCCCGCAGTTAAATTTAGAACAAAATTATGTAAAAGTCAAAAACAGCTATTTATGTTGGCACATTGTATCACTACCCAAGCGCAAAGTGATTCACAAAGTGCTTACAAAGTTGTGAAAAGCTTGTGCAAAGTTGGTAGATTTGCATGAAAATGTTACCTATTCTATTACATTATCGAGTCCAGTTGTTAAAAGTTCGCGAAAGTGAATGAATATGTTATTAAATGCCCTTTGAATATCGCAGTGGCCCTCGAAGGATGTAGAATTTTTAAACATTTCCATCAATTACATGGCCGCCAATAACAATAATTTTTAAACGACCCTGATAGATGAGTGGTCAGGTGATTGACCAATAATAGAAGTAAAGATCAATCGGTCGTGGTTAGTACTTGCATGGGAGACAACCTGAGAAAACCAGCGGTTGACACTTTTTTTGAGTTTTTGCCGTCTGCACCTATTTGGTCCATGCTGTTAAAACAGCGTGCAAAGTTCTCCAAAGCGTTTCCAAAGTTGCTAGATTTGTTTGTTTATTTGACCTAAGTTGTTGTTATATCGAACCATGCAGTTGTAAAGTATGAAAAATGACTAAAATTCATTTGAAACCTTCCATGTTAGCAGACTGTCATATGAGCCGGCCGTAAAATGAACAAACACATACTGAAAATGTTAAAAGCGATTGAAAAGTTGGTGGATTTGCGTTTATATTCCCCCTAAGTCATTTCATGTAGAACCCCGCAGTTAAATTTAGAACAAAATTATGTAAAAGTCAAAAACAGCTATTTATGTAGGCACATTGTACCACTACCCAAGCTCAAAGTGATTAACAAAGTGCTTACAAAGTTGTGAAAAGCTTTGCAAAGTTGGTAGATTTGCATGGAAATGTTACCTATTCTGTTACATTATCGAGTCCAGTTGTTAAAAGTTCGCGAAAGTGAATGAATATGTTATTAAAGGCTCTTTGAATATCGCAGTGGCCCTCAAAGGATGTAGAATTTTTAAACATTTCCATCATTTACATGGCCAACAATAACAATAATTTTTAAACGACCCTGATAGATGAGTGGTCAGGTGATTGACCAATAATAGAAGTAAAGATCAATCGGTCGTGGTTAGTACTTGCATGGGAGACAACCTTAGAAAACCAGCGGTTGACACTTTTTTTGAGTTTTTGCCGTCTGCACCTATTTGGTCCATGCTGTTAAAACAGCGTGCAAAGTTCTCCAAAGCGTTTCCAAAGTTGCTAGATTTGTTTGTTTATTTGACCTAAGTTGTTGTTATATCGAACCATGCAGTTGTAAAGTATGAAAAATGACTAAAATTCATTTGAAACGTTCCATGTTAGCAGACTGTCATATGAGCCGGCCGTAAAATGAACAAACACATACTGAAAATGTTAAAAGCGATTGAAAAGTTGGTGGATTTGCGTTTATATTCCCCCTAAGTCATTTCATGTAGAACCCCGCAGTTAAATTTAGAACAAAATTATGTAAAAGTCAAAAACAGCTATTTATGTTGGCACATTGTATCACTACCCAAGCGCAAAGTGATTCACAAAGTGCTTACAAAGTTGTGAAAAGCTTGTGCAAAGTTGGTAGATTTGCATGAAAATGTTACCTATTCTATTACATTATCGAGTCCAGTTGTTAAAAGTTCGCGAAAGTGAATGAATATGTTATTAAATGCCCTTTGAATATCGCAGTGGCCCTCGAAGGATGTAGAATTTTTAAACATTTCCATCAATTACATGGCCGCCAATAACAATAATTTTTAAACGACCCTGATAGATGAGTGGTCAGGTGATTGACCAATAATAGAAGTAAAGATCAATCGGTCGTGGTTAGTACTTGCATGGGAGACAACCTGAGAAAACCAGCGGTTGACACTTTTTTTGAGTTTTTGCCGTCTGCACCTATTTGGTCCATGCTGTTAAAACAGCGTGCAAAGTTCTCCAAAGCGTTTCCAAAGTTGCTAGATGTGTTTGTTTATTTGACCTAAGTTGTTGTTATATCGAACCATGCAGTTGTAAAGTATGAAAAATGACTAAAATTCATTTGAAACCTTCCATGTTAGCAGACTGTCATATGAGCCGGCCGTAAAATGAACAAACACATACTGAAAATGTTAAAAGCGATTGAAAAGTTGGTGGATTTGCGTTTATATTCCCCCTAAGTCATTTCATGTAGAACCCCGCAGTTAAATTTAGAACAAAATTATGTAAAAGTCAAAAACAGCTATTTATGTAGGCACATTGTACCACTACCCAAGCTCAAAGTGATTAACAAAGTGCTTACAAAGTTGTGAAAAGCTTTGCAAAGTTGGTAGATTTGCATGGAAATGTTACCTATTCTGTTACATTATCGAGTCCAGTTGTTAAAAGTTCGCGAAAGTGAATGAATATGTTATTAAAGGCTCTTTGAATATCGCAGTGGCCCTCAAAGGATGTAGAATTTTTAAACATTTCCATCATTTACATGGCCAACAATAACAATAATTTTTAAACGACCCTGATAGATGAGTGGTCAGGTGATTGACCAATAATAGAAGTAAAGATCAATCGGTCGTGGTTAGTACTTGCATGGGAGACAACCTTAGAAAACCAGCGGTTGACACTTTTTTTGAGTTTTTGCCGTCTGCACCTATTTGGTCCATGCTGTTAAAACAGCGTGCAAAGTTCTCCAAAGCGTTTCCAAAGTTGCTAGATTTGTTTGTTTATTTGACCTAAGTTGTTGTTATATCGAACCATGCAGTTGTAAAGTATGAAAAATGACTAAAATTCATTTGAAACGTTCCATGTTAGCAGACTGTCATATGAGCCGGCCGTAAAATGAACAAACACATACTGAAAATGTTAAAAGCGATTGAAAAGTTGGTGGATTTGCGTTTATATTCCCCCTAAGTCATTTCATGTAGAACCCCGCAGTTAAATTTAGAACAAAATTATGTAAAAGTCAAAAACAGCTATTTATGTTGGCACATTGTATCACTACCCAAGCGCAAAGTGATTCACAAAGTGCTTACAAAGTTGTGAAAAGCTTGTGCAAAGTTGGTAGATTTGCATGAAAATGTTACCTATTCTATTACATTATCGAGTCCAGTTGTTAAAAGTTCGCGAAAGTGAATGAATATGTTATTAAATGCCCTTTGAATATCGCAGTGGCCCTCGAAGGATGTAGAATTTTTAAACATTTCCATCAATTACATGGCCGCCAATAACAATAATTTTTAAACGACCCTGATAGATGAGTGGTCAGGTGATTGACCAATAATAGAAGTAAAGATCAATCGGTCGTGGTTAGTACTTGCATGGGAGACAACCTGAGAAAACCAGCGGTTGACACTTTTTTTGAGTTTTTGCCGTCTGCACCTATTTGGTCCATGCTGTTAAAACAGCGTGCAAAGTTCTCCAAAGCGTTTCCAAAGTTGCTAGATTTGTTTGTTTATTTGACCTAAGTTGTTGTTATATCGAACCATGCAGTTGTAAAGTATGAAAAATGACTAAAATTCATTTGAAACCTTCCATGTTAGCAGACTGTCATATGAGCCGGCCGTAAAATGAACAAACACATACTGAAAATGTTAAAAGCGATTGAAAAGTTGGTGGATTTGCGTTTATATTCCCCTAAGTCATTTCATGTAGAACCCCGCAGTTAAATTTAGAACAAAATTATGTAAAAGTCAAAAACAGCTATTTATGTTGGCACATTGTATCACTACCCAAGCGCAAAGTGATTCACAAAGTGCTTACAAAGTTGTGAAAAGCTTGTGCAAAGTTGGTAGATTTGCATGAAAATGTTACCTATTCTATTACATTATCGAGTCCAGTTGTTAAAAGTTCGCGAAAGTGAATGAATATGTTATTAAATGCCCTTTGAATATCGCAGTGGCCCTCGAAGGATGTAGAATTTTTAAACATTTCCATCAATTACATGGCCGCCAATAACAATAATTTTTAAACGACCCTGATAGATGAGTGGTCAGGTGATTGACCAATAATAGAAGTAAAGATCAATCGGTCGTGGTTAGTACTTGCATGGGAGACAACCTGAGAAAACCAGCGGTTGACACTTTTTTTGAGTTTTTGCCGTCTGCACCTATTTGGTCCATGCTGTTAAAACAGCGTGCAAAGTTCTCCAAAGCGTTTCCAAAGTTGCTAGATTTGTTTGTTTATTTGACCTAAGTTGTTGTTATATCGAACCATGCAGTTGTAAAGTATGAAAAATGACTAAAATTCATTTGAAACCTTCCATGTTAGCAGACTGTCATATGAGCCGGCCGTAAAATGAACAAACACATACTGAAAATGTTAAAAGCGATTGAAAAGTTGGTGGATTTGCGTTTATATTCCCCCTAAGTCATTTCATGTAGAACCCCGCAGTTAAATTTAGAACAAAATTATGTAAAAGTCAAAAACAGCTATTTATGTAGGCACATTGTACCACTACCCAAGCTCAAAGTGATTAACAAAGTGCTTACAAAGTTGTGAAAAGCTTTGCAAAGTTGGTAGATTTGCATGGAAATGTTACCTATTCTGTTACATTATCGAGTCCAGTTGTTAAAAGTTCGCGAAAGTGAATGAATATGTTATTAAAGGCTCTTTGAATATCGCAGTGGCCCTCAAAGGATGTAGAATTTTTAAACATTTCCATCATTTACATGGCCAACAATAACAATAATTTTTAAACGACCCTGATAGATGAGTGGTCAGGTGATTGACCAATAATAGAAGTAAAGATCAATCGGTCGTGGTTAGTACTTGCATGGGAGACAACCTTAGAAAACCAGCGGTTGACACTTTTTTTGAGTTTTTGCCGTCTGCACCTATTTGGTCCATGCTGTTAAAACAGCGTGCAAAGTTCTCCAAAGCGTTTCCAAAGTTGCTAGATTTGTTTGTTTATTTGACCTAAGTTGTTGTTATATCGAACCATGCAGTTGTAAAGTATGAAAAATGACTAAAATTCATTTGAAACGTTCCATGTTAGCAGACTGTCATATGAGCCGGCCGTAAAATGAACAAACACATACTGAAAATGTTAAAAGCGATTGAAAAGTTGGTGGATTTGCGTTTATATTCCCCCTAAGTCATTTCATGTAGAACCCCGCAGTTAAATTTAGAACAAAATTATGTAAAAGTCAAAAACAGCTATTTATGTTGGCACATTGTATCACTACCCAAGCGCAAAGTGATTCACAAAGTGCTTACAAAGTTGTGAAAAGCTTGTGCAAAGTTGGTAGATTTGCATGAAAATGTTACCTATTCTATTACATTATCGAGTCCAGTTGTTAAAAGTTCGCGAAAGTGAATGAATATGTTATTAAATGCCCTTTGAATATCGCAGTGGCCCTCGAAGGATGTAGAATTTTTAAACATTTCCATCAATTACATGGCCGCCAATAACAATAATTTTTAAACGACCCTGATAGATGAGTGGTCAGGTGATTGACCAATAATAGAAGTAAAGATCAATCGGTCGTGGTTAGTACTTGCATGGGAGACAACCTGAGAAAACCAGCGGTTGACACTTTTTTTGAGTTTTTGCCGTCTGCACCTATTTGGTCCATGCTGTTAAAACAGCGTGCAAAGTTCTCCAAAGCGTTTCCAAAGTTGCTAGATTTGTTTGTTTATTTGACCTAAGTTGTTGTTATATCGAACCATGCAGTTGTAAAGTATGAAAAATGACTAAAATTCATTTGAAACCTTCCATGTTAGCAGACTGTCATATGAGCCGGCCGTAAAATGAACAAACACATACTGAAAATGTTAAAAGCGATTGAAAAGTTGGTGGATTTGCGTTTATATTCCCCCTAAGTCATTTCATGTAAAACCCCGCAGTTAAATTTAGAACAAAATTATGTAAAAGTCAAAAACAGCTATTTATGTAGGCACATTGTACCACTACCCAAGCTCAAAGTGATTAACAAAGTGCTTACAAAGTTGTGAAAAGCTTTGCAAAGTTGGTAGATTTGCATGGAAATGTTACCTATTCTGTTACATTATCGAGTCCAGTTGTTAAAAGTTCGCGAAAGTGAATGAATATGTTATTAAAGGCTCTTTGAATATCGCAGTGGCCCTCAAAGGATGTAGAATTTTTAAACATTTCCATCATTTACATGGCCAACAATAACAATAATTTTTAAACGACCCTGATAGATGAGTGGTCAGGTGATTGACCAATAATAGAAGTAAAGATCAATCGGTCGTGGTTAGTACTTGCATGGGAGACAACCTTAGAAAACCAGCGGTTGACACTTTTTTTGAGTTTTTGCCGTCTGCACCTATTTG
Organism: Saccoglossus kowalevskii; assembly: GCF_978046115.1. Classification (NCBI taxonomy): domain Eukaryota; kingdom Metazoa; phylum Hemichordata; class Enteropneusta; family Harrimaniidae; genus Saccoglossus; species Saccoglossus kowalevskii. The sequence continues at coordinate 6,895,039 of NC_140650.1, read as the reverse complement.
GTCCATGCTGTTAAAACAGCGTGCAAAGTTCTCCAAAGCGTTTCCAAAGTTGCTAGATTTGTTTGTTTATTTGACCTAAGTTGTTGTTATATCGAACCATGCAGTTGTAAAGTATGAAAAATGACTAAAATTCATTTGAAACGTTCCATGTTAGCAGACTGTCATATGAGCCGGCCGTAAAATGAACAAACACATACTGAAAATGTTAAAAGCGATTGAAAAGTTGGTGGATTTGCGTTTATATTCCCCCTAAGTCATTTCATGTAGAACCCCGCAGTTAAATTTAGAACAAAATTATGTAAAAGTCAAAAACAGCTATTTATGTTGGCACATTGTATCACTACCCAAGCGCAAAGTGATTCACAAAGTGCTTACAAAGTTGTGAAAAGCTTGTGCAAAGTTGGTAGATTTGCATGAAAATGTTACCTATTCTATTACATTATCGAGTCCAGTTGTTAAAAGTTCGCGAAAGTGAATGAATATGTTATTAAATGCCCTTTGAATATCGCAGTGGCCCTCGAAGGATGTAGAATTTTTAAACATTTCCATCAATTACATGGCCGCCAATAACAATAATTTTTAAACGACCCTGATAGATGAGTGGTCAGGTGATTGACCAATAATAGAAGTAAAGATCAATCGGTCGTGGTTAGTACTTGCATGGGAGACAACCTGAGAAAACCAGCGGTTGACACTTTTTTTGAGTTTTTGCCGTCTGCACCTATTTGGTCCATGCTGTTAAAACAGCGTGCAAAGTTCTCCAAAGCGTTTCCAAAGTTGCTAGATTTGTTTGTTTATTTGACCTAAGTTGTTGTTATATCGAACCATGCAGTTGTAAAGTATGAAAAATGACTAAAATTCATTTGAAACCTTCCATGTTAGCAGACTGTCATATGAGCCGGCCGTAAAATGAACAAACACATACTGAAAATGTTAAAAGCGATTGAAAAGTTGGTGGATTTGCGTTTATATTCCCCCTAAGTCATTTCATGTAGAACCCCGCAGTTAAATTTAGAACAAAATTATGTAAAAGTCAAAAACAGCTATTTATGTAGGCACATTGTACCACTACCCAAGCTCAAAGTGATTAACAAAGTGCTTACAAAGTTGTGAAAAGCTTTGCAAAGATGGTAGATTTGCATGGAAATGTTACCTATTCTGTTACATTATCGAGTCCAGTTGTTAAAAGTTTGCGAAAGTGAATGACTATGTCATAAAAGGCCGTTTGAATATCGTAGTGGCCCTCGAAGGATGTAGATTTTTTAAACATTTCCATAAATTAAATGGCCGCCAATAACGATAATTCTTAAACGAACCTTATAGATTAGTGGTCAGGTGATCGACCGATAATTGAAGAAAAGTTCAATAGGTCGTGGTTAGTACTTGCATGGGAGACAACCTGAGAAAACCAGCGGGTGACACTTTTTTGAGTTTTTGCAGCCTGCACCTATTTGGTCCAAGCTGTTAAAACAGCGTGCAGAGTTATCCAAAGCGATTCCAAAGTTGCTAGATTTGTTTGTTTATTTGACCTAAGTTGTTGTTATATCGAACCATGCAGTTATAAAGTATGAAAAATGACTAAAATCCATTTGAAACCTCCCATGTTAGCAGACTGTCACATGAGCCGGCCGTAAAATGTACAAATACATCCTAAAAATGTTAAAAGTGATTGAAAAGATGGTGGATTTGCGTGTATATTCCCCATAAGTCATTTCACATAGACCCCCGCATTTAAATTTAGAACAAAATTATGTAAAAGTCTAAAAAGCCTATTTATGTTGGCACATTGTACCACTACCCAAGCGCAAAATGATTAACAAAGTGCTTACAAAGTTGTGAAAAGCTTGTGCAAAGTTGGTAGATTTACATAGAAATGTTACCTATTCTGTCACATTATCGAGTCCAGTTGTTAAAAGTTTGCGAAAGTGAATGACTATGTCATAAAAGGCCGTTTGAATATCGTAGTGGCCCTCGAAGAATGTAGAATTTTTAAACATTTCCATCAATTACATGGCCGCCAATAACAATAATTTTTAAACGACCCTGATAGATGAGTGGTCAGGTGATCGACCAATAACAGAAGTAAAGATCAATCGGTCGTGGTTAGTACTTGCATGGGAGACAACCTGAGAAAACCAGCGGTTGACACTATTTTTGAGTTTTTGCCGTCTGCACCTATTTGGTCCATGCTGTTAAAACAGCGTGCAAAGTTCTCCAAAGCGTTTCCAAAGTTGCTAGATTTGTTTGTTTATTTGACCTAAGTTGTTGTTATATCGAACCATGCAGTTGTAAAATATGAAAAATGACTAAAATTCATTTGAAACCTTCCATGTTAGCAGACTGTCATATGAGCTGGCCGTAAAATGAACAAACACATACTGAAAATGTTAAAAGCGATTGAAAAGTTGGTGGATTTGCGTTTATATTCCCTCTAAGTCATTTCATGTAGAACCCCGCAGTTAAATTTAGAACAAAATTATGTAAAAGTCAAAAACAGCTATTTATGTTGGCACATTGTACCACTACCCAAGCGCAAAGTGATTAACAAAGTGCTTACAAAGTTGTGAAAAGCTTGTGCAAAGTTGGTAGATTTGCATGGAAATGTTACCTAATCTGTTACATTATCGAGTCCAGTTGTTAAAAGTTCGCGAAAGTGAATGAATATGTTATTAAAGGCCCTTTGAATATCGCAGTGGCCCTCGAAGAATGTAGAATTTTTAAACATTTCCATAAATTAAATGGCCGCCAATAACGATAATTTTTAAACGAACCTTATAGATGAGTGGTCAGGTGATCGACCGATAATGGAAGAAAAGTTCAATAGGTCGTGGTTAGTACTTGCATGGAAGACAACCTGACAAAACCAGCGGGTGACACTTTTTTGAGTTTTTGCAGCCTGCACCTATTTGGTCCAAGCTGTTAAAACAGCGTGCAAAGTTCTCCAAAGCGTTTCCAAAGTTGCTAGATTTGTTTGTTTATTTCACCTAAGTTGTTGTTATATCGAACCATGCAGTTATAAAGTATGAAAAATGACTAAAATTCATTTGAAACCTTCCATGTTAGCAGACTGTCATATGAGCCGGCCGTAAAATGAACAAACACATATTGAAAATGTTAAAAGCGATTGAAAAGTTGGTGGATTTGCGTTTATATTCGCTCTAATTCATTTCATATAGAACCCCGCAGTTAAATTTAGAACAAAATTATGTAAAAGTCAAAAACAGCTATTTATGTTGGCACATTGTACCACTACCCAAGCGCAAAGTGATTAACAAAGTGCTTACAAAGTTGTGAAAAGCTTGTGCAAAGTTGGTAGATTTGCATGGAAATGTTACCTATTCTGTTACATTATCGAGTCCAGTTGTTAAAAGTTCGAGAAAGTGAATGAATATGTTATAAAAGGGCCTTTGAATATCGCAGTGGCCCTCGAAGGATGTAGAATTTTTAAACATTTCCATCAATTACATGGCCGCCAATAACAATAATTTTTAAACGACCCTGATAGATGAGTTTTCAGGTGATCGACCAATAATAGAAGTAAAGATCAATCGGTCGTGGTTAGTACTTGCATGGGAGACAACCTGAGAAAACCAGCGGTTGACACTTTTTTTGAGTTTTTGCCGTCTGCACCTATTTGGTCCATGCTGTTAAAACAGCGTGCAAAGTTCTCCAAAGCGTTTCCAAAGTTGCTAGATTTGTTTGTTTATTTCACCTAAGCTGTTGTTATATCGAACCATGCAGTTATAAAGTATGAAAAATGACTAAAATTCATTTGAAACCCTCCATGTTAGCAGACTGTCATATGAGCCGGCCGTAAAATGAACGAACACATACTGAAAATGTTAAAAGCGATTGAAAAGTTGGTGGATTTGCGTTTATATTCCCCCTAAGTCATTTCATGTAGAACCCCGCAGTTAAATTTAGAACAAAATTATGTAAAAGTCAAAAACAGCTATTTATGTAGGCACTTTGTACCACTACCCAAGCGCAAAGTGATTAACAAAGTGGTTACAAAGTTGTGAAAAGCTTGTGCAAAGTTGGTAGATTTATATAGAAATGTTACCTATTCTGTTACATTATCGAGTCCAGTTGTTAAAAGTTTGCGAAAGTGAATGACTATGTCCTGAAAGGCCGTTTGAATGTCGTAGTGGCCCTCGAAGGATGTAGAATTTTTAAACATTTCCATTAATTAAATGGCCGCCAATAACGATAATTTTTAAACGAACCTTATAGATGAGTGGTCAGGTGATCGACCGATAATTGAAGAAAAGTTCAATAGGTCGTGGTTAGTACTTGCATGGAAGACAACCTGACAAAACCAGCGGGTGACACTTTTTTGAGTTTTTGCAGCATGCACCTATTTGGTCCAAGCTGTTAAAACAGCGTGCAGAGTTCTCCAAAGCGATTCCAAATTTGCTAGATTTGTTTGTTTATTTGACCTAAGTTGTTGTTATATCGAACCATGCAGTTATAAAGTATGAAAAATGACTAAAATTCATTTGAAACCTTCCATGTTAGCAGACTGTCATATGAGCCGGCCGTAAAATGAACAAACACATACTGAAAATGTTAAAAGCGATTGAAAAGTTGGTGGATTTGCGTTTATATTCTCCGTAAGTCATTTCATGTAGAACCCCGCAGTTAAATTTAGAACAAAATTATGTAAAAGTCAAAAACAGCTATTTATGTTGGCACATTGTACCACTACCCAAGCTCAAAGTGATTAACAAAGTGCTTACAAAGTTGTGAAAAGCTTGTGCAAAGTTGGTAGATTTGCATGGAAATGTTACCTATTCTGTTACATTATCGAGTCCAGTTGTTAAAAGTTCGCGAAAGTGAATGAATATGTTATTAAAGGCCCTTTGAATATCGCAGTGGCCCTCGAAGGATGTAGAATTTTTAAACATTTCCATCAATTACATGGCCGCCAATAACAATAATTTTTAAACGACCCTGATAGATGAGTTTTCAGGTGATCGACCAATAATAGAAGTAAAGATCAATCGTCGTGGTTAGTACTTGCATGGGAGACAATCTGAGAAAACCAGCGGTTGACACTTTTTTTTGAGTTTTTGCCGTCTGTACCTATTTTGTCCAAGCTGTTAAAACAGCGTGCAAAGTTCTCCAAAGCGTTTCCAAAGTTGCTAGATTTGTTTGTTTATTTGACCTAAGTTGTTGTTATATCGAACCATGCAGTTATAAAGTATGAAAAATGACTAAAATCCATTTGTAACCTCTCATGTTAGCAGACTGACACATGAGCCGGCCGTAAAATGTACAAATACATCCTAAAATGTTAAAAGTGATTGAAAAGATGGTGGATTTGCGTGTATATTCCCCATAAGTCATTTCATATAGACCCCCGCATTTAAATTTAGAACAAAATTATGTAAAAGTCTAAAAAGCCTATTTATGTTGGCACATTGTACCACTACCCAAGCGCAAAATGATTAACAAAGTGCTTACAAAGTTGTGAAAAGCTTGTGCAAAGTTGGTAGATTTACATAGAAATGTTACCTATTCTGTCACATTATCGAGTCCAGTTGTTAAAGGTTTGCGAAAGTGAATGACTATGTCATAAAAGGCCGTTTGAATATCGTAGTGGCCCTCGAAGGATGTAGAATTTTTAAACATTTCCATAAATTAAATGGCCGCCAATAACGATAATTTTTAAACGAACCTTATAGATAAGTGGTCAGGTGATCGACCGATAATGGAAGAAAAGTTCAATAGGTCGTGGTTAGTACTTGCATGGAAGACAACCTGACAAAACCAGCGGGTGACACTTTTTTGAGTTTTTGCAGCCTGCACCTATTTGGTCCAAGCTGTTAAAACAGCGTGCAGAGTTCTCCAAAGCGATTCCAAAGTTGCTAGATTTGTTTGTTTATTTGACCTAAGTTGTTGTTATATCGAACCATGCAGTTATAAAGTATGAAAAATGACTAAAATTCATTTGAAACCTTCCATGTTAGCAGACTGTCATATGAGCCGGCCGTAAAATGAACAAACACATATTGAAAATGTTAAAAGCGATTGAAAAGTTGGTGGATTTGCGTTTATATTCCCCCTAAGTCATTTCATGTAGAACCCCGCAGTTAAATTTAGAACAAAATTTTGTAAAAGTCAAAAACAGCTATTTATGTTGGCACATTGTACCACTACCCAAGCGCAAAGTGATTAACAAAGTGCTTACAAAGTTGTGAAAAGCTTGTGCAAAGTTGGTAGATTTGCATGGAAATGTTACCTATTCTGTTACATTATCGCGTCCAGTTGTTAAAAGTTCGCGAAAGTGAATGAATATGTTATAAAAGGGCCTTTGAATATCGCAGTGGCCCTCGAAGGATGTAGAATTTTTATACATTTCCATCAATTGCATGGCCGCCAATAACAATAATTTTTAAACGACCCTGATAGATGAGTTTTCAGGTGATCGACCAATAATAGAAGTAAAGATCAATCGGTCGTGGTTAGTACTTGCATGGGAGACAACCTGAGAAAACCAGCGGTTGACACTTTTTTTGAGTTTTTGCCGTCTGCACCTATTTGGTCCATGCTGTTAAAACAGCGTGCAAAGTTCTCCAAAGCGTTTCCAAAGTTGCTAGATTTGTTTGTTTATTTGACCTAAGTTGTTGTTATATCGAACCGTTCAGTTGTAAAGTATGAAAAATGAATAACATTCATTTGAAACCTTCCATGTTAGCAGACTGTCATATGAGCCGGCCGTAAAATGAACAAACACATACTGAAAATGTTAAAAGCGATTGAAAAGTTGGTGGATTTGCGTTTATATTCCCCCTAAGTCATTTCATGTAGAACCCCGCAGTTAAATTTAAAACAAAATTATGTAAAAGTCAAAAACAGCTATTTATGTTGGCACATTGTACCACTACCCAAGCTCAAAGTGATTAACAAAGTGCTTACAAAGTTGTGAAAAGCTTGTGCAAAGTTGGTAGATTTGCATGGAAATGTTACCTATTCTGTTACATTATCGAGTCCAGTTGTTAAAAGTTCGCGAAAGTGAATGAATATGTTATTAAAGGCCCTTTGAATATCGCAGTGGCCCTCGAAGGATGTAGAATTTTTAAACATTTCCATCAATTACATGGCCGCCAATAAAAATAATTTTTTTAACGACCCTGATAGATGAGTTTTCAGGTGATCGACCAATAATAGAAGTAAAGATCAATCGGTCGTGGTTAGTACTTGCATGGGAGACAATCTGAGAAAACCAGCGGTTGACACTTTTTTTGAGTTTTTGCCGTCTGTACCTATTTTGTCCAAGCTGTTAAAACAGCGTGCAAAGTTCTCCAAAGCGTTTCCAAAGTTGCTAGATTTGTTTGTTTATTTGACCTAAGTTGTTGTTATATCGAACCATGCATTTATAAAGTATGAAAAATGACTAAAATCCATTTGTAACCTCCCATGTTAGCAGACTGTCACATGAGCCGGCCGTAAAATGTACAAATACATCCTAAAATGTTAAAAGTGATTGAAAAGATGGTGGATTTGCGTGTATATTCCCCATAAGTCATTTCATATAGACCCCCGCATTTAAATTTAGAACAAAATTATGTAAAAGTCTAAAAAGCCTATTTATGTTGGCACATTGTACCACTACCCAAGCGCAAAACGATTAACAAAGTGCTTACAAAGTTGTGAAAAGCTTGTGCAAAGTTGGTAGATTTACATAGAAATGTTACCTATTCTGTCACATTATCGAGTCCAGTTGTTAAAGGTTTGCGAAAGTGAATGACTATGTCATAAAAAGCCGGTTGAATATCGTAGTGGCCCTCGAAGGATGTAGAATTTTTAAACATTTCCATAAATTAAGTGGCCGCCAATAACGATAATTTTTAAACGAACCTTATAGATAAGTGGTCAGGTGATCGACCGATAATGGAAGAAAAGTTCAATAGGTCGTGGTTAGTACTTGCATGGAAGACAACCTGACAAAACCAGCGGGTGACACTTTTTTGAGTTTTTGCAGCCCGCACCTATTTGGTCCAAGCTGTTAAAACAGCGTGCAGAGTTCTCCAAAGCGATTCCAAAGTTGCTAGATTTGTTTGTTTATTTGACCTAAGTTGTTGTTATATCGAACCATGCAGTTATAAAGTATGAAAAATGACTAAAATTCATTTGAAACCTTCCATGTTAGCAGACTGTCATATGAGCCGGCCGTAAAATGAACAAACACATATTGAAAATGTTAAAAGCGATTGAAAAGTTGGTGGATTTGCGTTTATATTCGCTCTAATTCATTTCATATAGAACCCCGCAGTTAAATATAGAACAAAATTATGTAAAAGTCAAAAACAGCTATTTATGTTGGCACATTGTACCACTACCCAAGCGCAAAGTGATTAACAAAGTGCTTACAAAGTTGTGAAAAGCTTGTGCAAAGTTGGTAGATTTGCATGGAAATGTTACCTATTCTGTTACATTATCGAGTCCAGTTGTTAAAAGTTCGCGAATGTGAATGAATATGTTATAAAAGGCCCTTTAAATATCGCAGTGGCCCTCGAAGGATGTAGAATTTTTAAACATTTCCATCAATTACATGGCCGCCAATAACAATATTTTTTAAACGACCATGATAGATGAGTGGTAAGGTGATCGACCAATAATAGAAGTAAAGATCAATCGGTCGTGGTTAATATTTACATGGGAGACAACCTGAGAAAACCAGCGGTTGACACTTTTTTTGAGTTTTTGCCGTCTGCACCTATTTTGTCCATGCTGTTAAAACAGCGTGCAAAGTTCTCCAAAGCGTTTCCAAAGTTACTAGATTTGTTTGTTTATTTGACCTAAGTTGTTGATATATCGAACCATGCAGTTATAAAGTATGAAAAATGACTAAAATCCATTTGTAACCTCCCATGTTAGCAGACTGTCACATGAGCCGGCCGTAAAATGTACAAATACATCCTAAAAATGTTAAAAGTGATTGAAAAGATGGTGGTTTTGCGTGTATATTCCCCATAAGTCATTTCATATAGACCCCCGCATTTAAATTTAGAACAAAATTATGTAAAAGTCTAAAAAGCCTATTTATGTTGGCACATTGTACCACTACCCAAGCGCAAAATGATTAACAAAGTGCTTACAAAGTTGTGAAAAGTTTGTGCAAAGTTGGTAGATTTACATAGAAATGTTACCTATGCTGTCACATTATCGAGTCCAGTTGTTAAAAGTTTGCGAAAGTGAATGACTATGTCATAAAAGGCCGTTTGAATATCGTAGTGGCCCTCGAAGGATGTAGAATTTTTAAACATTTCCATAAATTAAATGGCCGCCAATAACGATAATTTTTAAACGAACCTTATAGATAAGTGGTCAGGTGATCGACCGATAATGGAAGAAAAGTTCAATTGGTCGTGGTTAGTACTTGCATGGAAGACAACCTGACAAAACCAGCGGGTGACACTTTTTTGAGTTTTTGCAGCCCGCACCTATTTGGTCCAAGCTGTTAAAACAGCGTGCAGAGTTCTCCAAAGCGATTCCATAGTTGCTAGATTTGTTTGTTTATTTGACCTAAGTTGTTGTTATATCGAACCATGCAGTTACAAAGTATGAAAAATGACTAAAATTCATTTGAAACCTTCCATGTTAGCAGACTGTCATATGAGCCGGCCGTAAAATGAACAAACACATATTGAAAATGTTAAAAGCGATTGAAAAGTTGGTGGATTTGCGTTTATATTCCCTCTAAGTCATTTCATATAGAACCCCGCAGTTAAATTTAGAACAAAATTATGTAAAAGTCAAAAACAGCTATTTTTGTTGGCACATTGTACCACTACCCAAGCGCAAAGTGATTAACAAAGTGCTTACAAAGTTGTGAAAAGCTTGTGCAAAGTTGGTAGATTTGCATGGAAATGTTACCTATTCTGTTACATTATCGAGTCCAGTTGTTAAAAGTTCGCGAATGTGAATGAATATGTTATAAAAGGCCCTTTAAATATCGCAGTGGCCCTCGAAGGATGTAGAATTTTTAAACATTTCCATCAATTACATGGCCGCCAATAACAATATTTTTTAAACGACCCTGATAGATGAGTGGTCAGGTGATCGACCAATAATAGAAGTAAAGATCAATCGGTCGTGGTTAATATTTGCATGGGAGACAACCTGAGAAAACCAGCGGTTGACACTTTTTTTGAGTTTTTGCCGTCTGCACCTATTTTGTCCAAGCTGTTAAAACAGCGTGCAAAGTTCTCCAAAGCGTTTCCAAAGTTACTAGATTTGTTTGTTTATTTGACCTAAGTTGTTGATATATCGAACCATGCAGTTATAAAGTATGAAAAATGACTAAAATTCATTTGAAACCTTCCATGTTAGCAGACTGTCACATGAGCCGGCCGTAAAATGAACAAACACATACTGAAAATGTTAAAAGCGATTGAAAAGTTGGTGGATTTGCGTTTATATTCCCTCTAAGTCATTTCATATAGAACCCCGCAGTTAAATTTAGAACAAAATTATGTAAAAGTCAAAAACAGCTATTTATGTTGGCACATTGTACCACTACCCAAGCGCAAAGTGATTAACAAAGTGCTTACAAAGTTGTGAAAAGCTTGTGCAAAGTTGGTAGATTTGCATGGAAATGTTACCTATTCTGTTACATTATCGAGTCCAGTTGTTAAAAGTTCGCGAATGTGAATGAATATGTTATAAAAGGCCCTTTAAATATCGCAGTGGCCCTCGAAGGATGTAGAATTTTTAAACATTTCCATCAATTACATGGCCGCCAATAACAATATTTTTTAAACGACCCTGATAGATGAGTGGTCAGGTGATCGACCAATAATAGAAGTAAAGATCAATCGGTCGTGGTTAATATTTGCATGGGAGACAACCTGAGAAAACCAGCGGTTGACACTTTTTTTGAGTTTTTGCCGTCTGCACCTATTTTGTCCATGCTGTTAAATCAGCGTGCAAAGTTCTCCAAAGCGTTTCCAAAGTTACTAGATTTGTTTGTTTATTTGACCTAAGTTGTTGATATATCGAACCATGCAGTTATAAAGTATGAAAAATGACTAAAATTCATTTGAAACCTTCCATGTTAGCAGACTGTCACATGAGCCGGCCGTAAAATGAACAAACACATACTGAAAATGTTAAAAGCGATTGAAAAGTTGGTGGATTTGCGTTTATATTCCCCCTAAGTCATTTCATGTAGAACCCCGCAGTTAAATTTAGAAGAAAATTATGTAAAAGTCAAAAACAGCTATTTATGTTGGCACTTTGTACCACTACCCAAGCTCAAAGTGATTAACAAAGTGCTTACAAAGTTGTTAAAAGCTTGTGCAAAGTTGGTAGATTTGCATGGAAATGTTACCTATTCTGTTACATTATCGAGTCCAGTTGTTAAAAGTTCGCGAAAGTGAATGAATATGTTATTAAAGGCCCTTTGGATATCGCAGTGGCCCTCGAAGGATGTAGAACTTTTAAACATTTCCATCAATTACATGGCCGCCAATAACAATAATTTTTAAACGACCCTGTAGATGAGTGGTCAAGTGATCGACCAATAATAGAAGTAAAGATCGATCGGTCGTGGTTAGTACTTGCATGGGAGACAACCAGAGAAAACCAGCGGTTGACTCTTGTTTTGAGTTTTTGCCGTCTGCACCTATTTGGTCCATGCTGTTAAAACAGCGTGCAAAGTTCTCCAAAGCGTTTCCAAAGTTGCTAGATTTATTTGTTTATTTGACCTAAGTTGTTGTTATATCGAACCATGCAGTTGTAAAGTATGAAAAATGACTAAAATTCATTTGAAACCTTCCATGTTAGCAGACTGTCATATGAGCCGGCCGTAAAATGAACAAACACATACTGAAAATGTTAAAAGCGATTGAAAAGTTGGTGGATTTGCGTTTATATTCCCCTTAAGTCATTTCATGTAGAACCCCGCAGTTAAATTTAGAACAAAATTATGTAAAAGTCAAAAACAGCTATTTATGTTGGCACTTTGTACCACTACCCAAGCTCAAAGTGATTAACAAAGTGCTTACAAAGTTGTTAAAAGCTTGTGCAAAGTTGGTAGATTTGCATGGAAATGTTACCTATTCTGTTACATTATCGAGTCCAGTTGTTAAAAGTTCGCGAATGTGAATGAATATGTTATAAAAGGCCCTTTAAATATCGCAGTGGCCCTCGAAGGATTTAGAATTTTTAAACAATTCCATCAATTACATGGCCGCCAATAACAATAATTTTTAAACGACCCTGATAGATGAGTGGTCAGGTGATCGACTAATAATAGAAGTAAAGATCAATCGGTCGTGGTTAATATTTGCATGGGAGACAACCTGAGAAAACCAGCGGTTGACACTTTTTTTGAGTTTTTGCCGTCTGCACCTATTTTGTCCAAGCTGTTAAAACAGCGTGCAAAGTTCTCCAAAGCGTTTCCAAAGTTACTAGATTTGTTTGTTTATTTGACCTAAGTTGTTGATATATCGAACCATGCAGTTATAAAGTATGAAAAATGACTAAAATTCATTTGAAACCTTCCATGTTAGCAGACTGTCACATGAGCCGGCCGTAAAATGAACAAACACATACTGAAAATGTTAAAAGCGATTGAAAAGTTGGTGGATTTGCGTTTATATTCCCTCTAAGTCATTTCATATAGAACCCCGCAGTTAAATTTAGAACAAAATTATGTAAAAGTCAAAAACAGCTATTTATGTTGGCACATTGTACCACTACCCAAGCGCAAAGTGATTAACAAAGTGCTTACAAAGTTGTGAAAAGCTTGTGCAAAGTTGGTAGATTTGCATGGAAATGTTACCTATTCTGTTACATTATCGAGTCCAGTTGTTAAAAGTTCGCGAATGTGAATGAATATGTTATAAAAGGCCCTTTAAATATCGCAGTGGCCCTCGAAGGATGTAGAATTTTTAAACATTTCCATCAATTACATGGCCGCCAATAACAATATTTTTTAAACGACCCTGATAGATGAGTGGTCAGGTGATCGACCAATAATAGAAGTAAAGATCAATCGGTCGTGGTTAATATTTGCATGGGAGACAACCTGAGAAAACCAGCGGTTGACACTTTTTTTGAGTTTTTGCCGTCTGCACCTATTTTGTCCATGCTGTTAAATCAGCGTGCAAAGTTCTCCAAAGCGTTTCCAAAGTTACTAGATTTGTTTGTTTATTTGACCTAAGTTGTTGATATATCGAACCATGCAGTTATAAAGTATGAAAAATGACTAAAATTCATTTGAAACCTTCCATGTTAGCAGACTGTCACATGAGCCGGCCGTAAAATGAACAAACACATACTGAAAATGTTAAAAGCGATTGAAAAGTTGGTGGATTTGCGTTTATATTCCCCCTAAGTCATTTCATGTAGAACCCCGCAGTTAAATTTAGAAGAAAATTATGTAAAAGTCAAAAACAGCTATTTATGTTGGCACTTTGTACCACTACCCAAGCTCAAAGTGATTAACAAAGTGCTTACAAAGTTGTTAAAAGCTTGTGCAAAGTTGGTAGATTTGCATGGAAATGTTACCTATTCTGTTACATTATCGAGTCCAGTTGTTAAAAGTTCGCGAATGTGAATGAATATGTTATAAAAGGCCCTTTAAATATCGCAGTGGCCCTCGAAGGATTTAGAATTTTTAAACATTTCCATCAATTACATGGCCGCCAATAACAATAATTTTTAAACGACCCTGATAGATGAGTGGTCAGGTGATCGACCAATAATAGAAGTAAAGATCAATCGGTCGTGGTTAGTATTTGCATGGGAGACAACCTGAGAAAACCAGCGGTTGACACTTTTTTTTGAGTTTTTGCCGTCTGCACCTATTTGGTCCATGCTGTTAAAACAGCGTGCAAAGTTCTCCAAAGCGTTTCCAAAGTTGCTAGATTTGTTTGTTTATTTGACCTAAGTTGTTGATATATCGAACCATGCAGTTGTAAAGTATGAAAAATGACTAAAATTCATTTGAAACCTTCCATGTTAGCAGACTGTCACATGAGCCGGCCGTAAAATGAACAAACACATACTGAAAATGTTAAAAGCGATTGAAAAGTTGGTGGATTTGCGTTTATATTCCCCCTAAGTCATTTCATGTAGAACCCCGCAGTTAAATTTAGAACAAAATTATGTAAAAGTCAAAAACAGCTATTTATGTTGGCACATTGTACCACTACCCAAGCGCAAAGTGATTAACAAAGTGCTTACAAAGTTGTGAAAAGCTTGTGCAAAGTTGGTAGATTTGCATGGAAATGTTACCTATTCTGTTACATTATCGAGTCCAGTTGTTAAAAGTTCGCGAATGTGAATGAATATGTTATAAAAGGCCCTTTAAATATCGCAGTGGCCCTCGAAGGATGTAGAATTTTTAAACATTTCCATCAATTACATGGCCGCCAATAACAATAATTTTTAAACGACCCTGATAGATGAGTGGTCAGGTGATCGACCAATAATAGAAGTAAAGATCAATCGGTCGTGGTTAGTATTTGCATGGGAGACAACCTGAGAAAACCAGTGGTTGACACTTTTTTTGAGTTTTTGCCGTCTGCACCTCTTTGGTCCATGCTGTTAAAACAGCGTGCAAAGTTCTCCAAAGCGTTTCCAAAGTTGCTAGATTTGTTTGTTTCTTTGACCTAAGTTGTTGTTATATCGAACCATGCAGTTGTAAAGTATGAAAAATGACTAAAATTCATTTGAAACCTTCCATGTTAGCAGACTGTCATATGAGCCGGACGTAAAATGAACAAACACATACTGAAAATGTTAAAAGCGATTGAAAAGTTGGTGGATTTGCGTTTATATTCCCCCTAAGTCATTTCATATAGAACCCCGCAGTTAAATTTAGAACAAAATTATGTAAAAGTCAAAAACAGCTATTTATGTTGGCACATTGTACCACTACCCAAGCGCAAAGTGATTAACAAAGTGCTTACAAAGTTGTGAAAAGCTTGTGCAAAGTTGGTAGATTTGCATGGAAATGTTACCTATTCTGTTACATTATCGAGTCCAGTTGTTAAAAGTTCGCGAATGTGAATGAATATGTTATTAAAGGCCCTTTGAATATCGCAGTGGCCCTCGAAGGATGTAGAACTTTTAAACATTTCCATCAATTACATGGCCGCCAATAACAATTTTTTTTAAACGACCCTGATAGATGAGTGGTCAAGTGAGCGACCAATAATAGAAGTAAAGATCAATCGGTCGTGGTTAGTATTTGCATGGGAGACAACCTGAGAAAACCAGCGGTTGACACTTTTTTGAGTTTTTGCCGTCTGCACCTATTTGGTCCATGCTGTTAAAACAGCGTGCAAAGTTCTCCAAAGCGTTTCCAAAGTTGCTAGATTTGTTTGTTTATTTGACCTAAGTTGTTGTTATATCGAACCATGCAGTTGTAAAGTATGAAAAATGACTAAAATTCATTTGAAACCTTCCATGTTAGCAGACTGTCACATGAGCCGGCCGTAAAATGAACAAACACATACTGAAAATGTTAAAAGCGATTGAAAAGTTGGTGGATTTGCGTTTATATTCCCCCTAAGTCATTTCATGTAGAACCCCGCAGTTAAATTTAGAACAAAATTATGTAAAAGTCAAAAACAGCTATTTATGTTGGCACATTGTACCAATACCCAAGCGCAAAGTGATTAACAAAGTGCTTACAAAGTTGTGAAAAGCTTGTGCAAAGTTGGTAGATTTGCATGGAAATGTTACCTATTCTGTTACATTATCGAGTCCAGTTGTTAAAAGTTCGCGAATGTGAATGAATATGTTATAAAAGGCCCTTTAAATATCGCAGTGGCCCTCGAAGGATGTAGAATTTTTAAACATTTCCATCAATTACATGGCCGCCAATAACAATAATTTTTAAACGACCCTGATAGATGAGTGGTCAGGTGATCGACCAATAATAGAAGTAAAGATCAATCGGTCGTGGTTAGTATTTGCATGGGAGACAACCTGAGAAAACCAGTGGTTGACACTTTTTTTGAGTTTTTGCCGTCTGCACCTCTTTGGTCCATGCTGTTAAAACAGCGTGCAAAGTTCTCCAAAGCGTTTCCAAAGTTGCTAGATTTGTTTGTTTCTTTGACCTAAGTTGTTGTTATATCGAACCATGCAGTTGTAAAGTATGAAAAATGACTAAAATTCATTTGAAACCTTCCATGTTAGCAGACTGTCATATGAGCCGGACGTAAAATGAACAAACACATACTGAAAATGTTAAAAGCGATTGAAAAGTTGGTGGATTTGCGTTTATATTCCCCCTAAGTCATTTCATATAGAACCCCGCAGTTAAATTTAGAACAAAATTATGTAAAAGTCAAAAACAGCTATTTATGTTGGCACATTGTACCACTACCCAAGCCCAAAGTGATTAACAGAGTGCTTACAAAGTTGTGAAAAGCTTGTGCAAAGTTGGTAGATTTGCATGGAAATGTTACCTATTCTGTTACATTATCGAGTCCAGTTGTTAAAAGTTCGCGAATGTGAATGAATATGTTATTAAAGGCCCTTTGAATATCGCAGTGGCCCTCGAAGGATGTAGAACTTTTAAACATTTCCATCAATTACATGGCCGCCAATAACAATTTTTTTTAAACGACCCTGATAGATGAGTGGTCAAGTGAGCGACCAATAATAGAAGTAAAGATCAATCGGTCGTGGTTAGTATTTGCATGGGAGACAACCTGAGAAAACCAGCGGTTGACACTTTTTTGAGTTTTTGCCGTCTGCACCTATTTGGTCCATGCTGTTAAAACAGCGTGCAAAGTTCTCCAAAGCGTTTCCAAAGTTGCTAGATTTGTTTGTTTATTTGACCTAAGTTGTTGTTATATCGAACCATGCAGTTGTAAAGTATGAAAAATGACTAAAATTCATTTGAAACCTTCCATGTTAGCAGACTGTCATATGAGCCGGACGTAAAATGAACAAACACATACTGAAAATGTTAAAAGCGATTGAAAAGTTGGTGGATTTGCGTTTATATTCCCCCTAAGTCATTTCATGTAGAACCCCGCAGTTAAATTTAGAACAAAATTATGTAAAAGTCAAAAACAGCTATTTATGTTGGCACATTGTACCACTACCCAAGCGCAAAGTGATTAACAAAGTGCTTACAAAGTTGTGAAAAGCTTGTGCAAAGTTGGTAGATTTGCATGGAAATGTTACCTATTCTGTTACATTATCGAGTCCAGTTGTTAAATGTTCGCGAATGTGAATGAATATGTTATAAAAGGCCCTTTAAATATCGCAGTGGCCCTCGAAGGATGTAGAATTTTTAAACATTTCCATCAATTACATGGCCGCCAATAACAATTATTTTGAAACGACCCTGATAGATGAGTGGTCAGGTGATCGACCAATAAGAGAAGTAAAGATCAATCGGTCGTTGTTAGTATTTGCATGGGAGACAACCTGAGAAAACCAGCGGTTGACACTTTTTTTGAGTTTTTGCCGTCTGCACCTGTTTGGTCCATGCTGTTAAAACAGCGTGCAAAGTTCTCCAAAGCGTTTCCAAAGTTGCTAGATTTGTTTGTTTATTTGACCTAAGTTGTTTTTATATCGAACCATTCAGTTGTAAAGTATGAAAAATGACTAAAATTCATTTGAAACCTTCCATGTTAGCAGACTGTCATATGAGCCGGCCGTAAAATGAACAAACACATACTGAAAATGTTAAAAGCGATTGCAAAGTTGGTGGATTTGCGTTTATATTCCCCCTAAGTCATTTCATATAGAACCCCGCAGTTAAATTTAGAACAAAATTATGTAAAAGTCAAAAACAGCTACTTATGTTGGCACATTGTACCACTACCCAAGCGCAAAGTGATTAACAAAGTGCTTACAAAGTTGTGAAAAGCTTGTGCAAAGTTGGTAGATTTGCATGGAAATGTTACCTATTCTGTTACATTATCGAGTCCAGTTGTTAAAAGTTCGCGAAAGTGAATGAATATGTTATTAAAGGCCCTTTGAATATCGCAGTGGCCCTCGAAGGATGTAGAACTTTTAAACATTTCCATCAATTACATGGCCGCCAATAACAATAATTTTTAAACGACCCTGATAGATGAGTGGTCAAGTGATCGACCAATAATAGAAGTAAAGATCAATCGGTCGTGGTTAGTATTTGCATGGGAGACAACCTGAGAAAACCAGCGGTTGACACTTTTTTTGAGTTTTTGCCGTCTGCACCTATTTGGTCCATGCTGTTAAAACAGCGTGCAAAGTTCTCCAAAGCGTTTCCAAAGTTGCTAGATTTGTTTGTTTATTTGACCTAAGTTGTTGTTATATCGAACCATTCAGTTGTAAAGTATGAAAAATGACTAAAATTCATTTGAAACCTTCCATGTTAGCAGACTGTCATATGAGCCGGCCGTAAAATGAACAAACACATACTGAAAATGTTAAAAGCAATTGAAAAGTTGGTGGATTTGCGTTTATATTCCCCCTAAGTCATTTCATATAGAACCCGCAGTTAAATTTAGAACAAAATTATGTAAAAGTCAAAAACAGCTACTTATGTTGGCACATTGTACCACTACCCAAGCGCAAAGTGATTAACAAAGTGCTTACAAAGTTGTGAAAAGCTTGTGCAAAGTTGGTAGATTTGCATGGAAATGTTACCTATTCTGTTACATTATCGAGTCCAGTTGTTAAAAGTTCGCGAAAGTGAATGAATATGTTATTAAAGGCCCTTTGAATATCGCAGTGGCCCTCGAAGGATGTAGAACTTTTAAACATTTCCATCAATTACATGGCCGCCAATAACAATAATTTTTAAACGACCCTGATAGATGAGTGGTCAAGACCAATAATAGAAGTAAAGATCAATCGGTCGTGGTTAGTATTTGCATGGGAGACAACCTGAGAAAACCAGCGGTTGACACTTTTTTTGAGTTTTTGCCGTCTGCACCTATTTGGTCCATGCTGTTAAAACAGCGTGCAAAGTTCTCCAAAGCGTTTCCAAAGTTGCTAGATTTGTTTGTTTATTTGACCTAAGTTGTTGTTATATCGAACCATGCAGTTGTAAAGTATGAAAAATGACTAAAATTCATTTGAAACCTTCCATGTTAGCAGACTGTCATATGAGCCGGCCGTAAAATGAACAAACACATACTGAAAATGTTAAAAGCGATTGAAAAGTTGGTGGATTTGCGTTTATATTCCCCCTAAGTCATTTCATATAGAACCCCGCAGTTAAATTTAGAACAAAATTATGTAAAAGTCAAAAACAGCTACTTATGTTGGCACATTGTACCACTACCCAAGCGCAAAGTGATTAACAAAGTGCTTACAAAGTTGTGAAAAGCTTTTGCAAAGTTGGTAGATTTGCATGGAAATGTTACCTATTCTGTTACATTATCGAGTCCAGTTGTTAAAAGTTCGCGAATGTGAATGAATATGTTATAAAAGGCCCTTTAAATATCGCAGTGGCCCTCGAAGGATGTAGAATTTTTAAACATTTCCATCCATTACATGGCCGTCAATAACAATAATTTTTAAACGACCCTAATAGATGAGTGGTCAGGTGATCGACCAATAATAGAAGTAAAGATCAATCGGTCGTGGTTAGTATTTG
This sequence comes from Saccoglossus kowalevskii, assembly GCF_978046115.1. Taxonomy (NCBI): domain Eukaryota; kingdom Metazoa; phylum Hemichordata; class Enteropneusta; family Harrimaniidae; genus Saccoglossus; species Saccoglossus kowalevskii. The sequence goes on along the minus strand of NC_140650.1, from coordinate 6,875,469 downwards.
CATGGGAGACAACCTGAGAAAACCAGCGGTTGACACTTTTTTTGAGTTTTTGCCGTCTGCACCTATTTGGTCCATGCTGTTAAAACAGCGTGCAAAGTTCTCCAAAGCGTTTCCAAAGTAGCTAGATTTGTTTGTTTATTTGACCTAAGTTGTTTTTATATCGAACCATTCAGTTGTAAAGTATGAAAAATGACTAAAATTCATTTGAAACCTTCCATGTTAGCAGACTGTCATATGAGCCGGCCGTAAAATGAACAAACACATACTGAAAATGTTAAAAGCGATTGAAAAGTTGGTGGATTTGCGTTTATATTCCCCCTAAGTCATTTCATATAGAACCCCACAGTTAAATTTAGAACAAAATTATGTAAAAGTCAAAAACAGCTACTTATGTTGGCACATTGTACCACTACCCAAGCGCAAAGTGATTAACAAAGTGCTTACAAAGTTGTGAAAAGCTTGTGCAAAGTTGGTAGATTTGCATGGAAATGTTACCTATTCTGTTACATTATCGAGTCCAGTTGTTAAAAGTTCGCGAAAGTGAATGAATATGTTATTAAAGGCCCTTTGAATATCGCAGTGGCCCTCGAAGGATGTAGAACTTTTAAACATTTCCATCAATTACATGGCCGCCAATAACAATAATTTTTAAACGACCCTGATAGATGAGTGGTCAAGTGATCGACCAATAATAGAAGTAAAGATCAATCGGTCGTGGTTAGTATTTGCATGGGAGACAACCTGAGAAAACCAGCGGTTGACACTTTTTTTGAGTTTTTGCCGTCTGCACCTATTTGGTCCATGCTGTTAAAACAGCGTGCAAAGTTCTCCAAAGCGTTTCCAAAGTTGCTAGATTTGTTTGTTTATTTGACCTAAGTTGTTTTTATATCGAACCATTCAGTTGTAAAGTATGAAAAATGACTAAAATTCATTTGAAACCTTCCATGTTAGCAGACTGTCATATGAGCCGGCCGTAAAATGAACAAACACATACTGAAAATGTTAAAAGCGATTGAAAAGTTGGTGGATTTGCGTTTATATTCCCCCTAAGTCATTTCATATAGAACCCCGCAGTTAAATTTAGAACAAAATTATGTAAAAGTCAAAAATAGCTACTTATGTTGGCACATTGTACCACTACCCAAGCGCAAAGTGATTAACAAAGTGCTTACAAAGTTGTGAAAAGCTTGTGCAAAGTTGGTAGATTTGCATGGAAATGTTACCTATTCTGTTACATTATCGAGTCCAGTTGTTAAAAGTTCGAGAATGTGATGAATATGTTATAAAAGGCCCTTTAAATATCGCAGTGGCCCTCGAAGGATGTAGAATTTTTAAACATTTCCATCAATTACATGGCCGTCAATAACAATAATTTTTAAACGACCCTAATAGATGAGTGGTCAGGTGATCGACCAATAATAGAAGTAAAGATCAATCGGTCGTGGTTAGTATTTGCATGGGAGACAACCTGAGAAAACCAGCGGTTGACACTTTTTTTGAGTTTTTGCCGTCTGCACCTATTTGGTCCATGCTGTTAAAACAGCGTGCAAAGTTCTCCAAAGCGTTTCCAAAGTTGCTAGATTTGTTTGTTTATTTGACCTAAGTTGTTGTTATATCGAACCATGCAGTTGTAAAGTATGAAAAATGACTAAAATTCATTTGAAACCTTCCATGTTAGCAGACTGTCATATGAGCCGGCCGTAAAATGAACAAACACATACTGAAAATGTTAAAAGCGATTGAAAAGTTGGTGGATTTGAGTTTGTATTCCCCCTAAGTCATTTCATGTAGAACCCCGCAGTTAAATTTAGAACAAAATTATGTAAAAGTCAAAAACAGCTATTTATGTTGGCACTTTGTACCACTACCCAAGCTCAAAGTGATTAACAAAGTGCTTACAAAGTTGTGAAAAGATTGTGCAAAGTTGGTAGATTTGCATGGAAATGTTACCTATTCTGTTACATTATTTAGTCCAGTTGTTAAAAGTTCGCGAAAGTGAATGAATATGTTATTAAAGGCCCTTTGAATATCGCAGTGGCCCTCGAAGGATGTAGAATTTTTAAACATTTCCATCAATTACATGGCCGCCAATAACAATAATTTTCAAACGATCCTGATAGATAAGTGGTCAGTTGATCGACCAATAATAGAAGTAAAGATCAATCGGTCGTGGTTAGTATTTGCATGGGAGACAACCTGAGAAAACCAGCGGTTGACACTTTTTTTGAGTTTTTGCCGTCTGCACCTATTTGGACCATGTTGTTAACACAGCGTGCAAAGTTCTCCAAAGCGTTTCCAAAGTTGCTAGATTTGTTTGTTTATTTGACCTAAGTTGTTGTTATATCGAACCATGCAGTTGTAAAGTATGAAAAATGACTAAAATTCATTTGAAACCTTCCATGTTAGCAGACTGTCATATGAGCCGGCCGTAAAATGAACAAACACATACTGAAAATGTTAAAAGCGATTGAAAAGTTGGTGGATTTGCGTTTATATCCCCCCTAAGTCATTTCATATAGAACCCCGCAGTTAAATTTAGAACAAAATTATGTAAAAGTCAAAAACAGCTACTTATGTTGGCACATTGTACCACTCACTACCCAAGCGCAAAGTGATTAACAAAGTGCTTACAAAGTTGTGAAAAGCTTGTGCAAAGTTGGTAGATTTGCATGGAAATGTTACCTATGCTGTTACATTATCGAGTCCAGTTGTTAAAAGTTCGCGAATGTGAATGAATATGTTATAAAAGGCCCTTTAAATATCGCAGTGGCCCTCGAAGGATGTAGAATTTTTAAACATTTCCATCAATTACATGGCCGCCAATAACAATAATTCTTAAACGACCCTGATAGATGAGTGGTCAGGTGATCGACCAATAATAGAAGTAAAGATCAATCGGTCGTGGTTAGTATTTGCATGGGAGACAACCTGAGAAAACCAGCGGTTGACACTTTTTTTGAGTTTTTGCCGTCTGCACCTATTTGGTCCATGCTCTTAAAACAGCGTGCAAAGTTCTCCAAAGCGTTTCCATAGTTGCTAGATTTGTTTGTTTATTTGACCTAAGTTGTTGTTATATCGAACCATGCAGTTGTAAAGTATGAAAAATGACTAAAATTCATTTGAAACCTTCCATGTTAGCAGACTGTCATATGAGCCGGCCGTAAAATGAACAAACACATACTGAAAATGTTAAAAGCGATTGAAAAGTTGGTGGATTTGCGTTTATATTCCCCCTAAGTCATTTCATATAGAACCCCGCAGTTAAATTTAGAACAAAATTATGTAAAAGTCAAAAACAGCTATTTATGTTGGCACTTTGTACCACTTCTCAAGCTCAAAGTGTTTAACAAAGTGCTTACAAAGTTGTGAAAAGCTTGTGCAAAGTTGGTAGATTTGCATGGAAATGTTACCTATTCTGTTACATTATCTAGTCCAGTTGTTAAAAGTTCGCGAAAGTGAATGAATATGTTATTAAAGGCCCTTTGAATATCGCAGTGGCCCTCGAAGGATGTAGAATTTTTAAACATTTCCATCAATTACATGGCCGCCAATAACAATAATTTTCAAACGATCCTGATAGATAAGTGGTCAGTTGATCGACCAATAATAGAAGTAAAGATCAATCGGTCGTGGTTAGTATTTGCATGGGAGACAACCTGAGAAAACCAGCGGTTGACACTTTTTTTGAGTTTTTGCCGTCTGCACCTATTTGGACCATGTTGTTAACACAGCGTGCAAAGTTCTCCAAAGCGTTTCCAAAGTTGCTAGATTTGTTTGTTTATTTGACCTAAGTTGTTGTTATATCGAACCATGCAGTTGTAAAGTATGAAAAATGACTAAAATTCATTTGAAACCTTCCATGTTAGCAGACTGTCATATGAGCCGGCCGTAAAATGAACAAACACATACTGAAAATGTTAAAAGCGATTGAAAAGTTGGTGGATTTGCGTTTATATTCCCCCTAAGTCATTTCATATAGAACCCCGCAGTTAAATTTAGAACAAAATTATGTAAAAGTCAAAAACAGCTACTTATGTTGGCACATTGTACCACTCACTACCCAAGCGCAAAGTGATTAACAAAGTGCTTACAAAGTTGTGAAAAGCTTGTGCAAAGTTGGTAGATTTGCATGGAAATGTTACCTATGCTGTTACATTATCGAGTCCAGTTGTTAAAAGTTCGCGAATGTGAATGAATATGTTATAAAAGGCCCTTTAAATATCGCAGTGGCCCTCGAAGGATGTAGAATTTTTAAACATTTCCATCAATTACATGGCCGCCAATAACAATAATTTTTAAACGACCCTGATAGATGAGTGGTCAGGTGATCGACCAATAATAGAAGTAAAGATCAATCGGTCGTGGTTAGTATTTGCATGGGAGACAACCTGAGAAAACCAGCGGTTGACACTTTTTTTGAGTTTTTGCCGTCTGCACCTATTTGGTCCATGCTCTTAAAACAGCGTGCAAAGTTCTCCAAAGCGTTTCCATAGTTGCTAGATTTGTTTGTTTATTTGACCTAAGTTGTTGTTATATCGAACCATGCAGTTGTAAAGTATGAAAAATGACTAAAATTCATTTGAAACCTTCCATGTTAGCAGACTGTCATATGAGCCGGCCGTAAAATGAACAAACACATACTGAAAATGTTAAAAGCGATTGAAAAGTTGGTGGATTTGCGTTTATATTCCCCCTAAGTCATTTCATATAGAACCCCGCAGTTAAATTTAGAACAAAATTATGTAAAAGTCAAAAACAGCTATTTATGTTGGCACTTTGTACCACTACTCAAGCTCAAAGTGTTTAACAAAGTGCTTACAAAGTTGTGAAAAGCTTGTGCAAAGTTGGTAGATTTGCATGGAAATGTTACCTATTCTGTTACATTATCTAGTCCAGTTGTTAAAAGTTCGCGAAAGTGAATGAATATGTTATTAAAGGCCCTTTGAATATCGCAGTGGCCCTCGAAGGATGTAGAATTTTTAAACATTTCCATCAATTACATGGCCGCCAATAACAATAATTTTCAAACGACCCTGATAGATAAGTGGTCAGTTGATCGACCAATAATAGAAGTAAAGATCAATCGGTCGTGGTTAGTATTTGCATGGGAGACAACCTGAGAAAACCAGCGGTTGACACTTTTTTTGAGTTTTTGCCGTCTGCACCTATTTGGTCCATGCTGTTAAAACAGCGTGCAAAGTTCTCCAAAGCGTTTCCAAAGTTGCTGGATTTGTTTGTTTATTTGACCTAAGTTGTTGTTATATCGAACCATGCAGTTGTAAAGTATGAAAAATGACTAAAATTCATTTGAAACCTTCCATGTTAGCAGACTGTCATATGAGCCGGCCGTAAAATGAACAAACACATACTGAAAATGTTAAAAGCGATTGAAAAGTTGGTGGATTTGCGTTTATATTCCCCCTAAGTCATTTCACATAGAACCCCGCAGTTAAATTTAGAACAAAATTATGTAAAAGTCAAAAACAGCTATTTATGTTGGCACATTGTACCACTACCCAAGCGCAAAGTGATTAACAAAGTGCTTACAAAGTTGTGAAAAGCTTGTGCAAAGTTGGTAGATTTGCATGGAAATGTTACCTATTCTGTTACTTTATCGAGTCCAGTTGTTAAAAGTTCGCGAATGTGAATGAATATGTTATAAAAGGCCCTTTAAATATCGCAGTGGCCCTCGAAGGATGTAGAATTTTTAAACATTTCCATCAATTACATGGCCGCCAATAACAATAATTTTTAAACGACCCTGATAGATGAGTGGTCAGGTGATCGACCAATAATAGAAGTAAAGATCAATCGGTCGTTGTTAGTATTTGCATGGGAGACAACCTGAGAAAACCAGCGGTTGACACTTTTTTTGAGTTTTAGCCGTCTGCACCTATTTGGTCCATGCTGTTAAAACAGCGTGCAAAGTTCTCCAAAGCGTTTCCAAAGTTGCTAGATTTGTTTGTTTATTTGACCTAAGTTGTTGTTATATCGAACCATGCAGTTGTAAAGTATGAAAAATGACTAAAATTCATTTGAAACCTTCCATGTTAGCAGACTGTCATATGAGCCGGCCGTAAAATGAACAAACACATACTGAAAATGTTAAAAGCGATTGAAAAGTTGGTGGATTTGCGTTTATATTCCCCCTAAGTCATTTCATATAGAACCCCGCAGTTAAATTTAGAACAAAATTATGTAAAAGTCAAAAACAGCTACTTATGTTGGCACATTGTACCACTACCCAAGCGCAAAGTGATTAACAAAGTGCTTACAAAGTTGTGAAAAGCTTGTGCAAAGTTGGTAGATTTGCATGGAAATGTTACCTATGCTGTTACATTATCGAGTCCAGTTGTTAAAAGTTCGCGAATGTGAATGAATATGTTATAAAAGGCCCTTTAAATATCGCAGTGGCCCTCGAAGGATGTAGAATTTTTAAACATTTCCATCAATTACATGGCCGCCAATAACAATAATTTTTAAACGACCCTGATAGATGAGTGGTCAGGTGATCGACCAATAATAGAAGTAAAGATCAATCGGTCGTGGTTAGTATTTGCATGGGAGACAACCTGAGAAAACCAGCGGTTGACACTTTTTTTGAGTTTTTGCCGTCTGCACCTATTTGGTCCATGCTCTTAAAACAGCGTGCAAAGTTCTCCAAAGCGTTTCCATAGTTGCTAGATTTGTTTGTTTATTTGACCTAAGTTGTTGTTATATCGAACCATGCAGTTGTAAAGTATGAAAAATGACTAAAATTCATTTGAAACCTTCCATGTTAGCAAACTGTCATATGAGCCGGCCGTAAAATGAACAAACACATACTGAAAATGTTAAAAGCGATTGAAAAGTTGGTGGATTTGCGTTTATATTCCCCCTAAGTCATTTCATATAGAACCCCGCAGTTAAATTTAGAACAAAATTATGTAAAAGTCAAAAACAGCTATTTATGTTGGCACTTTGTACCACTACTCAAGCTCAAAGTGATTAACAAAGTGCTTACAAAGTTGTGAAAAGCTTGTGCAAAGTTGGTAGATTTGCATGGAAATGTTACCTATTCTGTTACATTATCTAGTCCAGTTGTTAAAAGTTCGCGAAAGTGAATGAATATGTTATTAAAGGCCCTTTGAATATCGCAGTGGCCCTCGAAGGATGTAGAATTTTTAAACATTTCCATCAATTACATGGCCGCCAATAACAATAATTTTCAAACGACCCTGATAGATAAGTGGTCAGTTGATCGACCAATAATAGAAGTAAAGATCAATCGGTCGTGGTTAGTATTTGCATGGGAGACAACCTGAGAAAACCAGCGGTTGACACTTTTTTTGAGTTTTTGCCGTCTGCACCTATTTGGTCCATGCTGTTAAAACAGCGTGCAAAGTTCTCCAAAGCGTTTCCAAAGTTGCTGGATTTGTTTGTTTATTTGACCTAAGTTGTTGTTATATCGAACCATGCAGTTGTAAAGTATGAAAAATGACTAAAATTCATTTGAAACCTTCCATGTTAGCAGACTGTCATATGAGCCGGCCGTAAAATGAACAAACACATACTGAAAATGTTAAAAGCGATTGAAAAGTTGGTGGATTTGCGTTTATATTCCCCCTAAGTCATTTCATATAGAACCCCGCAGTTAAATTTAGAACAAAATTATGTAAAAGTCAAAAACAGCTATTTATGTTGGCACTTTGTACCACTTCTCAAGCTCAAAGTGTTTAACAAAGTGCTTACAAAGTTGTGAAAAGCTTGTGCAAAGTTGGTAGATTTGCATGGAAATGTTACCTATTCTGTTACATTATCTAGTCCAGTTGTTAAAAGTTCGCGAAAGTGAATGAATATGTTATTAAAGGCCCTTTGAATATCGCAGTGGCCCTCGAAGGATGTAGAATTTTTAAACATTTCCATCAATTACATGGCCGCCAATAACAATAATTGTCAAACGATCCTGATAGATAAGTGGTCAGTTGATCGACCAATAATAGAAGTAAAGATCAATCGGTCGTGGTTAGTATTTGCATGGGAGACAACCTGAGAAAACCAGCGGTTGACACTTTTTTTGAGTTTTTGCCGTCTGCACCTATTTGGACCATGTTGTTAACACAGCGTGCAAAGTTCTCCAAAGCGTTTCCAAAGTTGCTAGATTTGTTTGTTTATTTGACCTAAGTTGTTGTTATATCGAACCATGCAGTTGTAAAGTATGAAAAATGACTAAAATTCATTTGAAACCTTCCATGTTAGCAGACTGTCATATGAGCCGGCCGTAAAATGAACAAACACATACTGAAAATGTTAAAAGCGATTGAAAAGTTGGTGGATTTGCGTTTATATTCCCCCTAAGTCATTTCATATAGAACCCCGCAGTTAAATTTAGAACAAAATTATGTAAAAGTCAAAAACAGCTACTTATGTTGGCACATTGTACCACTCACTACCCAAGCGCAAAGTGATTAACAAAGTGCTTACAAAGTTGTGAAAAGCTTGTGCAAAGTTGGTAGATTTGCATGGAAATGTTACCTATGCTGTTACATTATCGAGTCCAGTTGTTAAAAGTTCGCGAATGTGAATGAATATGTTATAAAAGGCCCTTTAAATATCGCAGTGGCCCTCGAAGGATGTAGAATTTTTAAACATTTCCATCAATTACATGGCCGCCAATAACAATAATTTTTAAACGACCCTGATAGATGAGTGGTCAGGTGATCGACCAATAATAGAAGTAAAGATCAATCGGTCGTGGTTAGTATTTGCATGGGAGACAACCTGAGAAAACCAGCGGTTGACACTTTTTTTGAGTTTTTGCCGTCTGCACCTATTTGGTCCATGCTCTTAAAACAGCGTGCAAAGTTCTCCAAAGCGTTTCCATAGTTGCTAGATTTGTTTGTTTATTTGACCTAAGTTGTTGTTATATCGAACCATGCAGTTGTAAAGTATGAAAAATGACTAAAATTCATTTGAAACCTTCCATGTTAGCAGACTGTCATATGAGCCGGCCGTAAAATGAACAAACACATACTGAAAATGTTAAAAGCGATTGAAAAGTTGGTGGATTTGCGTTTATATTCCCCCTAAGTCATTTCATATAGAACCCCGCAGTTAAATTTAGAACAAAATTATGTAAAAGTCAAAAACAGCTATTTATGTTGGCACTTTGTACCACTACTCAAGCTCAAAGTGTTTAACAAAGTGCTTACAAAGTTGTGAAAAGCTTGTGCAAAGTTGGTAGATTTGCATGGAAATGTTACCTATTCTGTTACATTATCTAGTCCAGTTGTTAAAAGTTCGCGAAAGTGAATGAATATGTTATTAAAGGCCCTTTGAATATCGCAGTGGCCCTCGAAGGATGTAGAATTTTTAAACATTTCCATCAATTACATGGCCGCCAATAACAATAATTTTCAAACGACCCTGATAGATAAGTGGTCAGTTGATCGACCAATAATAGAAGTAAAGATCAATCGGTCGTGGTTAGTATTTGCATGGGAGACAACCTGAGAAAACCAGCGGTTGACACTTTTTTTGAGTTTTTGCCGTCTGCACCTATTTGGTCCATGCTGTTAAAACAGCGTGCAAAGTTCTCCAAAGCGTTTCCAAAGTTGCTGGATTTGTTTGTTTATTTGACCTAAGTTGTTGTTATATCGAACCATGCAGTTGTAAAGTATGAAAAATGACTAAAATTCATTTGAAACCTTCCATGTTAGCAGACTGTCATATGAGCCGGCCGTAAAATGAACAAACACATACTGAAAATGTTAAAAGCGATTGAAAAGTTGGTGGATTTGCGTTTATATTCCCCCTAAGTCATTTCATATAGAACCCCGCAGTTAAATTTAGAACAAAATTATGTAAAAGTCAAAAACAGCTATTTATGTTGGCACATTGTACCACTACCCAAGCGCAAAGTGATTAACAAAGTGCTTACAAAGTTGTGAAAAGCTTGTGCAAAGTTGGTAGATTTGCATGGAAATGTTACCTATTCTGTTACTTTATCGAGTCCAGTTGTTAAAAGTTCGCGAATGTGAATGAATATGTTATAAAAGGCCCTTTAAATATCGCAGTGGCCCTCGAAGGATGTAGAATTTTTAAACATTTCCATCAATTACATGACCGCCAATAACAATAATTTTTAAACGACCCTGATAGATGAGTGGTCAGGTGATCGACCAATAATAGAAGTAAAGATCAATCGGTCGTTGTTAGTATTTGCATGGGAGACAACCTGAGAAAACCAGCGGTTGACACTTTTTTTGAGTTTTAGCCGTCTGCACCTATTTGGTCCATGCTGTTAAAACAGCGTGCAAAGTTCTCCAAAGCGTTTCCAAAGTTGCTAGATTTGTTTGTTTATTTGACCTAAGTTGTTGTTATATCGAACCATGCAGTTGTAAAGTATGAAAAATGACTAAAATTCATTTGAAACCTTCCATGTTAGCAGACTGTCATATGAGCCGGCCGTAAAATGAACAAACACATACTGAAAATGTTAAAAGCGATTGAAAAGTTGGTGGATTTGCGTTTATATTCCCCCTAAGTCATTTCATATAGAACCCCGCAGTTAAATTTAGAACAAAATTATGTAAAAGTCAAAAACAGCTACTTATGTTGGCACATTGTACCACTACCCAAGCGCAAAGTGATTAACAAAGTGCTTACAAAGTTGTGAAAAGCTTGTGCAAAGTTGGTAGATTTGCATGGAAATGTTACCTATGCTGTTACATTATCGAGTCCAGTTGTTAAAAGTTCGCGAATGTGAATGAATATGTTATAAAAGGCCCTTTAAATATCGCAGTGGCCCTCGAAGGATGTAGAATTTTTAAACATTTCCATCAATTACATGGCCGCCAATAACAATAATTTTTAAACGACCCTGATAGATGAGTGGTCAGGTGATCGACCAATAATAGAAGTAAAGATCAATCGGTCGTGGTTAGTATTTGCATGGGAGACAACCTGAGAAAACCAGCGGTTGACACTTTTTTTGAGTTTTTGCCGTCTGCACCTATTTGGTCCATGCTCTTAAAACAGCGTGCAAAGTTCTCCAAAGCGTTTCCATAGTTGCTAGATTTGTTTGTTTATTTGACCTAAGTTGTTGTTATATCGAACCATGCAGTTGTAAAGTATGAAAAATGACTAAAATTCATTTGAAACCTTCCATGTTAGCAAACTGTCATATGAGCCGGCCGTAAAATGAACAAACACATACTGAAAATGTTAAAAGCGATTGAAAAGTTGGTGGATTTGCGTTTATATTCCCCCTAAGTCATTTCATATAGAACCCCGCAGTTAAATTTAGAACAAAATTATGTAAAAGTCAAAAACAGCTATTTATGTTGGCACTTTGTACCACTACTCAAGCTCAAAGTGATTAACAAAGTGCTTACAAAGTTGTGAAAAGCTTGTGCAAAGTTGGTAGATTTGCATGGAAATGTTACCTATTCTGTTACATTATCTAGTCCAGTTGTTAAAAGTTCGCGAAAGTGAATGAATATGTTATTAAAGGCCCTTTGAATATCGCAGTGGCCCTCGAAGGATGTAGAATTTTTAAACATTTCCATCAATTACATGGCCGCCAATAACAATAATTTTCAAACGACCCTGATAGATAAGTGGTCAGTTGATCGACCAATAATAGAAGTAAAGATCAATCGGTCGTGGTTAGTATTTGCATGGGAGACAACCTGAGAAAACCAGCGGTTGACACTTTTTTTGAGTTTTTGCCGTCTGCACCTATTTGGTCCATGCTGTTAAAACAGCGTGCAAAGTTCTCCAAAGCGTTTCCAAAGTTGCTGGATTTGTTTGTTTATTTGACCTAAGTTGTTGTTATATCGAACCATGCAGTTGTAAAGTATGAAAAATGACTAAAATTCATTTGAAACCTTCCATGTTAGCAGACTGTCATATGAGCCGGCCGTAAAATGAACAAACACATACTGAAAATGTTAAAAGCGATTGAAAAGTTGGTGGATTTGCGTTTATATTCCCCCTAAGTCATTTCATATAGAACCCCGCAGTTAAATTTAGAACAAAATTATGTAAAAGTCAAAAACAGCTACTTATGTTGGCACATTTTACCACTCACTACCCAAGCGCAAAGTGATTAACAAAGTGCTTACAAAGTTGTGAAAAGCTTGTGCAAAGTTGGTAGATTTGCATGGAAATGTTACCTATTCTGTTACATTATCGAGTCCAGTTGTTAAAAGTTCGCGAATGTGAATGAATGTGTTATAAAAGGCCCTTTAAATATCGCAGTGGCCCTCGAAGGATGTAGAATTTTTAAACATTTCCATCAATTACATGGCCGCCAATAACAATAATTTTTAAACGACCCTGATAGATGAGTGGTCAGGTGATCGACCAATAATAGAAGTAAAGATCAATCGGTCGTGGTTAGTATTTGCATGGGAGACAACCTGAGAAAACCAGCGGTTGACACTTTTTTTGAGTTTTTGCCGTCTGCAACTATTTGGTCCATGCTCTTAAAACAGCGTGCAAAGTTCTCCAAAGCGTTTCCATAGTTGCTAGATTTGTTTGTTTATTTGACCTAAGTTGTTGTTATATCGAACCATGCAGTTGTAAAGTATGAAAAATGACTAAAATTCATTTGAAACCTTCCATGTTAGCAGACTGTCATATGAGCCGGCCGTAAAATGAACAAACACATACTGAAAATGTTAAAAGCGAATGAAAAGTTGGTGGATTTGCGTTTATATTCCCCCTAGGTCATTTCATATAGAACCCCGCAGTTAAATTTAGAACAAAATTATGTAAAAGTCAAAAACAGCTATTTATGTTGGCACATTGTACCACTACCCAAGCGCAAAGTGATTAACAAAGTGCTTACAAAGTTGTGAAAAGCTTGTGCAAAGTTGGTAGATTTGCATGGAAATGTTACCTATTCTGTTACTTTATCGAGTCCAGTTGTTAAAAGTTCGCGAATGTGAATGAATATGTTATAAAAGGCCCTTTAAATATCGCAGTGGCCCTCGAAGGATGTAGAATTTTTAAACATTTCCATCAATTACATGGCCGCCAATAACAATAATTTTTAAACGACCCTGATAGATGAGTGGTCAGGTGATCGACCAATAATAGAAGTAAAGATCAATCGGTCGTTGTTAGTATTTGCATGGGAGACAACCTGAGAAAACCAGCGGTTGACACTTTTTTTGAGTTTTTGCCGTCTGCACCTATACGGTCCATGCTGTTAAAACAGCGTGCAAAGTTCTCCAAAGCGTTTCCAAAGTTGCTAGATTTGTTTGTTTATTTGACCTAAGTTGTTGTTATATCGAACCATGCAGTTGTAAAGTATGAAAAATGACTAAAATTCATTTGAAACCTTCCATGTTAGCAGACTGTCATATGAGCCGGCCGTAAAATGAACAAACACATACTGAAAATGTTAAAAGCGATTGAAAAGTTGGTGGATTTGCGTTTATATTCCCCCTAAGTCATTTCATATAGAACCCCGCAGTTAAATTTAGAACAAAATTATGTAAAAGTCAAAAACAGCTACTTATGTTGGCACATTTTACCACTCACTACCCAAGCGCAAAGTGATTAACAAAGTGCTTACAAAGTTGTGAAAAGCTTGTGCAAAGTTGGTAGATTTGCATGGAAATGTTACCTATTCTGTTACATTATCGAGTCCAGTTGTTAAAAGTTCGCGAATGTGAATGAATGTGTTATAAAAGGCCCTTTAAATATCGCAGTGGCCCTCGAAGGATGTAGAATTTTTAAACATTTCCATCAATTACATGGCCGCCAATAACAATAATTTTTAAACGACCCTGATAGATGAGTGGTCAGGTGATCGACCAATAATAGAAGTAAAGATCAATCGGTCGTGGTTAGTATTTGCATGGGAGACAACCTGAGAAAACCAGCGGTTGACACTTTTTTTGAGTTTTTGCCGTCTGCAACTATTTGGTCCATGCTCTTAAAACAGCGTGCAAAGTTCTCCAAAGCGTTTCCATAGTTGCTAGATTTGTTTGTTTATTTGACCTAAGTTGTTGTTATATCGAACCATGCAGTTGTAAAGTATGAAAAATGACTAAAATTCATTTGAAACCTTCCATGTTAGCAGACTGTCATATGAGCCGGCCGTAAAATGAACAAACACATACTGAAAATGTTAAAAGCGATTGAAAAGTTGGTGGATTTGCGTTTATATTCCCCCTAAGTCATTTCATATAGAACCCCGCAGTTAAATTTAGAACAAAATTATGTAAAAGTCAAAAACAGCTATTTATGTTGGCACTTTGTACCACTACTCAAGCTCAAAGTGATTAACAAAGTGCTTACAAAGTTGTGAAAAGCTTGTGCAAAGTTGGTAGATTTGCATGGAAATGTTACCTATTCTGTTACATTATCTAGTCCAGTTGTTAAAAGTTCGCGAAAGTGAATGAATATGTTATTAAAGGCCCTTTGAATATCGCAGTGGCCCTCGAAGGATGTAGAATTTTTAAACATTTCCATCAATTACATGGCCGCCAATAACAATAATTTTCAAACGACCCTGATAGATAAGTGGTCAGTTGATCGACCAATAATAGAAGTAAAGATCAATCGGTCGTGGTTAGTATTTGCATGGGAGACAACCTGAGAAAACCAGCGGTTGACACTTTTTTTGAGTTTTTGCCGTCTGCACCTATTTGGTCCATGCTGTTAAAACAGCGTGCAAAGTTCTCCAAAGCGTTTCCAAAGTTGCTGGATTTGTTTGTTTATTTGACCTAAGTTGTTGTTATATCGAACCATGCAGTTGTAAAGTATGAAAAATGACTAAAATTCATTTGAAACCTTCCATGTTAGCAGACTGTCATATGAGCCGGCCGTAAAATGAACAAACACATACTGAAAATGTTAAAAGCGATTGAAAAGTTGGTGGATTTGCGTTTATATTCCCCCTAAGTCATTTCATATAGAACCCCGCAGTTAAATTTAGAACAAAATTATGTAAAAGTCAAAAACAGCTATTTATGTTGGCACATTGTACCACTACCCAAGCGCAAAGCGATTAACAAAGTGCTTACAAAATTGTGAAAAGCTTGTGCAAAGTTGGTAGATTTGCATGGAAATGTTACCTATTCTGTTACTTTATCGAGTCCAGTTGTTAAAAGTTCGCGAATGTGAATGAATATGTTATAAAAGGCCCTTTAAATATCGCAGTGGCCCTCGAAGGATGTAGAATTTTTAAACATTTCCATCAATTACATGGCCGCCAATAACAATAATTTTTAAACGACCCTGATAGATGAGTGGTCAGGTGATCGACCAATAATAGAAGTAAAGATCAATCGGTCGTTGTTAGTATTTGCATGGGAGACAACCTGAGAAAACCAGCGGTTGACACATTTTTTGAGTTTTTGCCGTCTGCACCTATTTGGTCCATGCTGTTAAAACAGCGTGCAAAGTTCTCCAAAGCGTTTCCAAAGTTGCTAGATTTGTTTGTTTATTTGACCTAAGTTGTTGTTATATCGAACCATGCAGTTGTAAAGTATGAAAAATGACTAAAATTCATTTGAAACCTTCCATGTTAGCAGACTGTCATATGAGCCGGCCGTAAAATGAACAAACACATACTGAAAATGTTAAAAGCGATTGAAAAGTTGGTGGATTTGCGTTTATATTCCCCCTAAGTCATTTCATATAGAACCCCGCAGTTAAATTTAGAACAAAATTATGTAAAAGTCAAAAACAGCTATTTATGTTGGCACTTTGTACCACTACTCAAGCTCAAAGTGATTAACAAAGTGCTTACAAAGTTGTGAAAAGCTTGTGCAAAGTTGGTAGATTTGCATGGAAATGTTACCTATTCTGTTACATTATCTAGTCCAGTTGTTAAAAGTTCGCGAAAGTGAATGAATATGTTATTAAAGGCCCTTTGAATATCGCAGTGGCCCTCGAAGGATGTAGAATTTTTAAACATTTCCATCAATTACATGGCCGCCAATAACAATAATTTTCAAACGACCCTGATAGATAAGTGGTCAGTTGATCGACCAATAATAGAAGTAAAGATCAATCGGTCGTGGTTAGTATTTGCATGGGAGACAACCTGAGAAAACCAGCGGTTGACACTTTTTTTGAGTTTTTGCCGTCTGCACCTATTTGGTCCATGCTGTTAAAACAGCGTGCAAAGTTCTCCAAAGCGTTTCCAAAGTTGCTGGATTTGTTTGTTTATTTGACCTAAGTTGTTGTTATATCGAACCATGCAGTTGTAAAGTATGAAAAATGACTAAAATTCATTTGAAACCTTCCATGTTAGCAGACTGTCAGATGAGCCGGCCGTAAAATGAACAAACACATACTGAAAATGTTAAAAGCGAATGAAAAGTTGGTGGATTTGCGTTTATATTCCCCCTAAGTCATTTCATATAGAACCCCGCAGTTAAATTTAGAACAAAATTATGTAAAAGTCAAAAACAGCTATTTATGTTGGCACATTGTACCACTACCCAAGCGCAAAGCGATTAACAAAGTGCTTACAAAGTTGTGAAAAGCTTGTGCAAAGTTGGTAGATTTGCATGGAAATGTTACCTATTCTGTTACTTTATCGAGTCCAGTTGTTAAAAGTTCGCGAATGTGAATGAATATGTTATAAAAGGCCCTTTAAATATCGCAGTGGCCCTCGAAGGATGTAGAATTTTTAAACATTTCCATCAATTACATGGCCGCCAATAACAATAATTTTTAAACGACCCTGATAGATGAGTGGTCAGGTGATCGACCAATAATAGAAGTAAAGATCAATCGGTCGTTGTTAGTATTTGCATGGGAGACAACCTGAGAAAACCAGCGGTTGACACATTTTTTGAGTTTTTGCCGTCTGCACCTATTTGGTCCATGCTGTTAAAACAGCGTGCAAAGTTCTCCAAAGCGTTTCCAAAGTTGCTAGATTTGTTTGTTTATTTGACCTAAGTTGTTGTTATATCGAACCATGCAGTTGTAAAGTATGAAAAATGACTAAAATTCATTTGAAACCTTCCATGTTAGCAGACTGTCATATGAGCCGGCCGTAAAATGAACAAACACATACTGAAAATGTTAAAAGCGATTGAAAAGTTGGTGGATTTGCGTTTATATTCCCCCTAAGTCATTTCATATAGAACCCCGCAGTTAAATTTAGAACAAAATTATGTAAAAGTCAAAAACAGCTATTTATGTTGGCACTTTGTACCACTACTCAAGCTCAAAGTGATTAACAAAGTGCTTACAAAGTTGTGAAAAGCTTGTGCAAAGTTGGTAGATTTGCATGGAAATGTTACCTATTCTGTTACATTATCTAGTCCAGTTGTTAAAAGTTCGCGAAAGTGAATGAATATGTTATTAAAGGCCCTTTGAATATCGCAGTGGCCCTCGAAGGATGTAGAATTTTTAAACATTTCCATCAATTACATGGCCGCCAATAACAATAATTTTCAAACGACCCTGATAGATAAGTGGTCAGTTGATCGACCAATAATACAAGTAAAGATCAATCGGTCGTGGTTAGTATTTGCATGGGAGACAACCTGAGAAAACCAGCGGTTGACACTTTTTTTGAGTTTTTGCCGTCTGCACCTATTTGGTCCATGCTGTTAAAACAGCGTGCAAAGTTCTCCAAAGCGTTTCCAAAGTTGCTGGATTTGTTTGTTTATTTGACCTAAGTTGTTGTTATATCGAACCATGCAGTTGTAAAGTATGAAAAATGACTAAAATTCATTTGAAACCTTCCATGTTAGCAGACTGTCATATGAGCCGGCCGTAAAATGAACAAACACATACTGAAAATGTTAAAAGCGAATGAAAAGTTGGTGGATTTGCGTTTATATTCCCCCTAAGTCATTTCATATAGAACCCCGCAGTTAAATTTAGAACAAAATTATGTAAAAGTCAAAAACAGCTATTTATGTTGGCACATTGTACCACTACCCAAGCGCAAAGTGATTAACAAAGTGCTTACAAAGTTGTGAAAAGCTTGTGCAAAGTTGGTAGATTTGCATGGAAATGTTACCTATTCTGTTACTTTATCGAGTCCAGTTGTTAAAAGTTCGCGAATGTGAATGAATATGTTATAAAAGGCCCTTTAAATATCGCAGTGGCCCTCGAAGGATGTAGAATTTTTAAACATTTCCATCAATTACATGGCCGCCAATAACAATAATTTTTAAACGACCCTGATAGATGAGTGGTCAGGTGATCGACCAATAATAGAAGTAAAGATCAATCGGTCGTGGTTAGTATTTGCATGGGAGACAACCTGAGAAAACCAGCGGTTGACACTTTTTTTGAGTTTTTGCCGTCTGCACCTATTTGGTCAATGCTGTTAAAACAGCGTGCAAAGTTCTCCAAAGCGTTTCCAAAGTTGCTGGATTTGTTTGTTTATTTGACCTAAGTTGTTGTTATATCGAACCATGCAGTTGTAAAGTATGAAAAATGACTAAAATTCATTTGAAACCTTCCATGTTAGCAGACTGTCATATGAGCCGGCCGTAAAATGAACAAACACATACTGAAAATGTTAAAAGCGAATGAAAAGTTGGTGGATTTGCGTTTATATTCCCCCTAAGTCATTTCATATAGAACCCCGCAGTTAAATTTAGAACAAAATTATGTAAAAGTCAAAAACAGCTATTTATGTTGGCACATTGTACCACTACCCAAGCGCAAAGTGATTAACAAAGTGCTTACAAAGTTGTGAAAAGCTTGTGCAAAGTTGGTAGATTTGCATGGAAATGTTACCTATTCTGTTACTTTATCGAGTCCAGTTGTTAAAAGTTCGCGAATGTGAATGAATATGTTATAAAAGGCCCTTTAAATATCGCAGTGGCCCTCGAAGGATGTAGAATTTTTAAACATTTCCATCAATTACATGGCCGCCAATAACAATAATTTTTAAACGACCCTGATAGATGAGTGGTCAGGTGATCGACCAATAATAGAAGTAAAGATCAATCGGTCGTGGTTAGTATTTGCATGGGAGACAACCTGAGAAAACCAGCGGTTGACACTTTTTTTGAGTTTTTGCCGTCTGCACCTATTTGGTCAATGCTGTTAAAACAGCGTGCAAAGTTCTCCAAAGCGTTTCCAAAGTTGCTGGATTTGTTTGTTTATTTGACCTAAGTTGTTGTTATATCGAACCATGCAGTTGTAAAGTATGAAAAATGACTAAAATTCATTTGAAACCTTCCATGTTAGCAGACTGTCATATGAGCCGGCCGTAAAATGAACAAACACATACTGAAAATGTTAAAAGCGAATGAAAAGTTGGTGGATTTGCGTTTATATTCCCCCTAAGTCATTTCATATAGAACCCCGCAGTTAAATTTAGAACAAAATTATGTAAATGTCAAAAACAGCTATTTATGTTGGCACATTGTACCACTACCCAAGCGCAAAGTGATTAACAAAGTGCTTACAAAGTTGTGAAAAGCTTGTGCAAAGTTGGTAGATTTGCATGGAAATGTTACCTATTCTGTTACATTATCGAGTCCAGTTGTTAAAAGTTCGCGAATGTGAATGAATATGTTATAAAAGGCCCTTTAAATATCGCAGTGGCCCTCGAAGGATGTAGAATTTTTAAACATTTCCATCAATTACATGGCCGCCAATAACAATAAGTTTTAAACGACCGTGATAGATGAGTGGTCAGGTGATCGTCCCATAATAGAAGTAAAGATCAATCGATCGTGGTTAGTATTTGCATGGGAGACAACCTGAGAAAACCAGCGGTTGACATTTTTTTTGAGTTTTTGCCGTCTGCACCTATTTGGTCCATGCTCTTAAAACAGCATGCAAAGTTCTCCAAAGCGTTTCCAAAGTTGCTAGATTTGTTTGTTTATTTGACCTAAGTTGTTGTTATATCGAACCATGCAGTTGTAAAGTATGAAAAATGACTAAAATTCATTTGAAACCTTCCATGTTAGCAGACTGTCATATGAGCCGGCCGTAAAATGAACAAACACATACTGAAAATGTTAAAAGCGATTGAAAAGTTGGTGGATTTGCGTTTATATTCCCCCTAAGTAATTTCATATAGAACCCAGCAGTTAAATTTAGAACAAAATTATGTAAAAGTCAAAAACAGCTATTTATGTTGGAACTTTGTACCACTACCCAAGCTCAAAGTGATTAACAAAGTGCTTACAAAGTTGTGAAAAGCTTGTGCAAAGTTGGTAGATTTGCATGGAAATGTTACCTATTCTGTTACATTATCGAGTCCAGTTGTTAACAGTTCGCGAAAGTGAATGAATATGTTATTAAAGGCCCTTTGAATATCGCAGTGGCCCTCGAAGGATGTAGAATTTTTAAACATTTCCATCAATTACATGGCCGCCAATAACAATAATTTTCAAACGACCCTGATAGATAAGTGGTCAGTTGATCGACCAATAATAGAAGTAAAGATCAATCGGTCGTGGTTAGTATTTGCATGGGAGACAACCTGAGAAAACCAGCGGTTGACACTTTTTTTGAGTTTTTGCCGTCTGCACCTATTTGGTCCATGCTGTTAAAACAGAGTGCAAAGTTCTCCAAAGCGTTTCCAAAGTTGCTAGATTAGTTTGTTTATTTGACCTAAGTTGTTGTTATATCGAACCATGCAGTTGTAAAGTATGAAAAATGACTAAAATTCATTTGAAACCTTCCATGTTAGCAGACTGTCATATGAGCCGGCCGTAAAATGAACAAACACATACTGAAAATGTTAAAAGCGATTGAAAAGTTGGTGGATTTGCGTTTATATTCCCCCTAAGTCATTTCATGTAGAACACCGCAGTTAAATTTAGAACAAAATTATGTAAAAGTCAAAAACAGCTATTTATGTTGGCACATTGTACCACTACTCAGGCTCAAAGTGATTAACAAAGTGCTTACAAAGTTGTGAAAAGCTTGTGCAAAGTTGGTAGATTTGCATGGAAATGTTACCTATTCGGTTACATTATCGAGTCCAGTTGTTAAAAGTTCGCGAAAGTGAATGAATATGTTATAAAAGGCCCTTTAAATATCGCAGTGGCCCTCGAAGGATGTAGAATTTTTAAACATTTCCATCAATTACATGGCCGCCAATAACAATAATTTTTAAACGACCCTGATAGATGAGTGGTCAGGTGATCGACCAATAATAGAAGTAAAGATCAATCGGTCGTGGTTAGTATTTGCATGGGAGACAACCTGAGAAAACCAGCGGTTGACACTTTTTTTGAGTTTTTGCCGTCTGCACCTATTTTGTCCAAGCTGTTAAAACAGCGTGCAAAGTTCTCCAAAGCATTTCCAAAGTTGCTAGATTTGTTTGTTTATTTTACCTAAGTTGTTGATATATCGAACCATGCAGTTATACAGTATGAAAAATGAATAAAATTCATTTGAAACCTTCCATGTTAGCAGACTGTCATATGAGCCGGACGTAAAATGAACAAACACATACTGAAAATGTTAAAAGCGATTGAAAAGTTGGTGGATTTGCGTTTATATTCCCCCTAAGTCATTTCATATAGAACTCCGCAGTTAAATTTAGAACAAAATTATGTAAAAGTCAAAAACAGCTATTTATGCTGGCACATTGTACCACTATCCAAGCGCAAAGTGATTAACAAAGTGCTTACAAAGTTGTGAAAAGCTTGTGCAAAGTTGGTAGATTTGCATGGAAATGTTACCTATTCTGTTACATTATCGAGTCCAGTTGTTAAAAGTTCGTGAATGTGAATGAATATGTTATAAAAGGCCCTTTAAATATCGCAGTGGCCCTCGAAGGATGTAGAATTTTTAAACATTTCCATCAATTACATGGCCGCCAATAACAATAATTTTTATCGACCCTGATAGGTGAGTGGTCAGGTGATCGACCAATAATAGAAGTAAAGATCAATCGGTCATGGTTAGTATTTGCATGGGAGACAACCTGAGAAAACCAGCGGTTGACACTTTTTTTGAGTTTTTGCCGTCTGCACCTATTTGGTCCATGCTGTTAAAACAGCGTGCAAAGTTCTCCAAAGCGTTTCCAAAGTTGCTAGATTTGTTTGTTTATTTGACCTAAGTTGTTGTTATATCGAACCATGCAGTTGTAAAGTATGAAAAATGACTAAAATTCATTTGAAACCTTCCATGTTAGCAGACTGTCATATGAGCCGGCCGTAAAATGAACAAACACATACTGAAAATGTTAAAAGCGATTGAAAAGTTGGTGGATTTGCGTTTATATTCCCCCTAAGTCATTTCATGTAGAACCCCGCAGTTAAATTTAGAACAAAATTATGTAAAAGTCAAAAACAGCTATTTATGTTGGCACTTTGTACCACTACCCAAGCTCAAAGTGATTAACAAAGTGCTTACAAAGTTGTTAAAAGCTTGTGCAAAGTTGGTAGATTTGCATGGAAATGTTACCTATTCTGTTACATTATCGAGACCAGTTGTTAAAAGTTCGCGAAAATGAATGAATATGTTATTGAAGGCCCTTTGAATATCGCAGTGGCCCTCGAAGGATTTAGAATTTATAAACATTTCCATCAATTACATGGCCGCCAATAACAATAATTTTTAAACGACCCTGATAGATGAGTGGTCAGGTGATCGACCAATAATAGAAGTAAAGATCAATCGGTCGTGGTTAGTATTTGCATGGGAGACAACCTGAGAAAACCAGCGGTTGACACTTTTTTTGAGTTTTTGCCGTCTGCACCTATTTGGTCCATGCTGTTAAAACAGCGTGCAAAGTTCTCCAAAGCGTTTCCAAAGTTGCTAGATTTGTTTGTTTATTTGACCTAAGTTGTTGTTATATCGAACCATGCAGTTGTAAAGTATGAAAAATGACTAAAATTCATTTGAAACCTTCCATGTTAGCAGACTGTCACATGAGCCGGCCGTAAAATGAACAAACACATACTGAAAATGTTAAAAGCGATTGAAAAGTTGGTGGATTTGCGTTTATATTCCCCCTAAGTCATTTCATATAGAACTCCGCAGTTAAATTTAGAACAAAATTATGTAAAAGTCAAAAACAGCTATTTATGTTGGCACATTGTACCACTATCCAAGCTTAAAGTGATTAACAAAGTGCTTACAAAGTTGTGAAAAGCTTGTGCAAAGTTGGTAGATTTGCATGGAAATGTTACCTATTCTGTTACATTATCGAGTCCAGTTGTTAAAAGTTCGCGAATGTGAATGAATATGTTATAAAAGGCCCTTTAAATATCGCAGTGGCCCTCGAAGGATGTAGAATTTTTAAACATTTCCATCAATTACATGGCCGCCAATAACAATAATTTTTAAACGACCCTGATAGATGAGTGGTCAGGTGATCGACCAATAATAGAAGTAAAGGTCAATCGGTCATGGTTAGTATTTGCATGGGAGACAACCTGAGAAAACCAGCGGTTGACACTTTTTTTGAGTTTTTGCCGTCTGCACCTATTTGGTCCATGCTCTTAAAACAGCGTGCAAAGTTCTCCAAAGCGTTTCCAAAGTTGCTAGATTTGTTTGTTTATTTGACCTAAGTTGTTGTTATATCGAACCATGCAGTTGTAAAGTATGACAAATGACTAAAATTCATTTGAAACCTTCCATGTTAGCAGACTGTCATATGAGCCGGCCGTAAAATGAACAAACACATACTGAAAATGTTAAAAGCGATTGAAAAGTTGGTGGATTTGCGTTTATATTCCCCCTAAGTCATTTCATATAGAACCCCGCAGTTAAATTTAGAACAAAATTATGTAAAAGTCAAAAACAGCTATTTATGTTGGCACTTTGTACCACTACCCAAGCTCAAAGTGATTAACAAAGTGCTTACAAAGTTGTTAAAAGCTTGTGCAAAGTTGGTAGATTTGCATGGAAATGTTACCTATTCTGTTACATTATCGAGACCAGTTGTTAAAAGTTCGCGAAAATGAATGAATATGTTATTGAAGGCCCTTTGAATATCGCAGTGGCCCTCGAAGGATTTAGAATTTATAAACATTTCCATCAATTACATGGCCGCCAATAACAATAATTTTTAAACGACCCTGATAGATGAGTGGTCAGGTGATCGACCAATAATAGAAGTAAAGATCAATCGGTCGTGGTTAGTATTTGCATGGGAGACAACCTGAGAAAACCAGCGGTTGACACTTTTTTTGAGTTTTTGCCGTCTGCACCTATTTGGTCCATGCTGTTAAAACAGCGTGCAAAGTTCTCCAAAGCGTTTCCAAAGTTGCTAGATTTGTTTGTTTATTTGACCTAAGTTGTTGTTATATCGAACCATGCAGTTGTAAAGTATGAAAAATGACTAAAATTCATTTGAAACCTTCCATGTTAGCAGACTGTCATATGAGCCGGACGTAAAATGAACAAACACATACTGAAAATGTTAAAAGCGATTGAAAAGTTGGTGGATTTGCGTTTATATTCCCCCTAAGTCATTTCATGTAGAACCCCGCAGTTAAATTTAGAACAAAATTATGTAAAAGTCAAAAACAGCTATTTATGTTGGCACTTTGTACCACTACCCAAGCTCAAAGTGATAAACAAAGTGCTTACAAAGTTGTTGAAAGCTTGTGCAAAGTTGGTAGATTTGCATGGAAATGTTACCTATTCTGTTACATTATCGAGACCAGTTGTTAAAAGTTCGCGAAAATGAATGAATATGTTATTAAAGGCCCTTTGAATATCGCAGTGGCCCTCGAAGGATTTAGAATTTTTAAACATTTCCATCAATTACATGGCCGCCAATAACAATAATTTTTAAACGACCCTGATAGATGAGTGGTCAGGTGATCGATCAATAATAGAAGTAAAGATCAATCGGTCGTGGTTAGTATTTGCATGGGAGACAACTTGAGTAAACCAGCGGTTGACACTTTTTTTGAGTTTTTGCCGTCTGCACCTATTTGGTCCATGCTGTTAAAACAGCGTGCAAAGTTCTCCAAAGCGTTTCCAAAGTTACTAGATTTGTTTGTTTATTTGACCTAAGTTGTTGATATATCGAACCATGCAGTTATACAGTATGAAACATGACTAAAATTCATTTGAAACCTTCCATGTTAGCAGACTGTCATATGAGCCGGACGTAAAATGAACAAACACATACTGAAAATGTTAAAAGCGAATGAAAAGTTGGTGGATTTGCGTTTATATTCCCCCTAACTCATTTCATGTAGAACCCCGCAGTTAAATTTAGAACAAAATTATGTAAAAGTCAAAAACAGCTATTTATGTTGGCACTTTGTACCACTACCCAAGCTCAAAGTGATTAACAAAGTGCTTACAAAGTTGTGAAAAGCTTGTGCAAAGTTGGTAGATTTGCATGGAAATGTTACCTATTCTGTTACATTATCGAGTCCCGTTGTTAAAAGTTCGCGAAAGTGAATGAATATGTTATTAAAGGCCCTTTGAATATCGCAGTGGCCCTCGAAGGAAGTAGAATTTTTAAACATTTCCATCAATTACATGGCCGCCAATAACAATAATTTTTAAACCACCCTGATAGATGAGTGGTCAGGTGATCGACCAATAATAGAAGTAAAGATCAATCGGTCGTGGTTAGTATTTGCATGGGAGACAACCTGAGAAAACCAGCGGGTGACACTTTTTTTGAGTTTTTGCCGTCTGCACCTATTTTGTCCAAGCTGTTAAAACAGCGTGCAAAGTTCTCCAAAGCGTTTCCAAAGTTGTTAGATTTGTTTGTTTAATTCACCTAAGTTGTTGTTATATCGAACCGTGCAGTTATAAAGTATGAAAAATGACTAAAATTCATTTGAAACCTTCCATGTTAGCAGACTGTCATATGAGCCGGCCGTAAAATGAACAAACACATACTGAAAATGTTAAAAGCGATTGAAAAGTTGGTGGATTTGCGTTTATATTCCCCCTAAGTCATTTCATGTAGAACCCCGCAGTTAAATTTAGAACAAAATTATGTAAAAGTCAAAAACAGCTATTTATGTTGGCACTTTGTACCACTACCCAAGCTCAAAGTGATTAACAAAGTGCTTACAAAGTTGTTAAAAGCTTGTGCAAAGTTGGTAGATTTGCATGGAAATGTTACCTATTCTGTTACATTATCGAGACCAGTTGTTAAAAGTTCGCGAAAATGAATGAATATGTTATTGAAGGCCCTTTGAATATCGCAGTGGCCCTCGAAGGATTTAGAATTTATAAACATTTCCATCAATTACATGGCCGCCAATAACAATAATTTTTAAACGACCCTGATAGATGAGTGGTCAGGTGATCGACCAATAATAGAAGTAAAGATCAATCGGTCGTGGTTAGTATTTGCATGGGAGACAACCTGAGAAAACCAGCGGTTGACACTTTTTTTGAGTTTTTGCCGTCTGCACCTATTTGGTCCATGCTGTTAAAACAGCGTGCAAAGTTCTCCAAAGCGTTTCCAAAGTTGCTAGATTTGTTTGTTTATTTGACCTAAGTTGTTGTTATATCGAACCATGCAGTTGTAAAGTATGAAAAATGACTAAAATTCATTTGAAACCTTCCATGTTAGCAGACTGTCATATGAGCCGGACGTAAAATGAACAAACACATACTGAAAATGTTAAAAGCGATTGAAAAGTTGGTGGATTTGCGTTTATATTCCCCCTAAGTCATTTCATGTAGAACCCCGCAGTTAAATTTAGAACAAAATTATGTAAAAGTCAAAAACAGCTATTTATGTTGGCACTTTGTACCACTACCCAAGCTCAAAGTGATAAACAAAGTGCTTACAAAGTTTTTGAAAGCTTGTGCAAAGTTGGTAGATTTGCATGGAAATGTTACCTATTCTGTTACATTATCGAGACCAGTTGTTAAAAGTTCGCGAAAATGAATGAATATGTTATTAAAGGCCCTTTGAATATCGCAGTGGCCCTCGAAGGATTTAGAATTTTTAAACATTTCCATCAATTACATGGCCGCCAATAACAATAATTTTTAAACGACCCTGATAGATGAGTGGTCAGGTGATCGATCAATAATAGAAGTAAAGATCAATCGGTCGTGGTTAGTATTTGCATGGGAGACAACTTGAGTAAACCAGCGGTTGACACTTTTTTTGAGTTTTTGCCGTCTGCACCTATTTGGTCCATGCTGTTAAAACAGCGTGCAAAGTTCTCCAAAGCGTTTCCAAAGTTACTAGATTTGTTTGTTTATTTGACCTAAGTTGTTGATATATCGAACCATGCAGTTATACAGTATGAAACATGACTAAAATTCATTTGAAACCTTCCATGTTAGCAGACTGTCATATGAGCCGGACGTAAAATGAACAAACACATACTGAAAATGTTAAAAGCGAATGAAAAGTTGGTGGATTTGCGTTTATATTCCCCCTAACTCATTTCATGTAGAACCCCGCAGTTAAATTTAGAACAAAATTATGTAAAAGTCAAAAACAGCTATTTATGTTGGCACTTTGTACCACTACCCAAGCTCAAAGTGATTAACAAAGTGCTTACAAAGTTGTGAAAAGCTTGTGCAAAGTTGGTAGATTTGCATGGAAATGTTACCTATTCTGTTACATTATCGAGTCCCGTTGTTAAAAGTTCGCGAAAGTGAATGAATATGTTATTAAAGGCCCTTTGAATATCGCAGTGGCCCTCGAAGGAAGTAGAATTTTTAAACATTTCCATCAATTACATGGCCGCCAATAACAATAATTTTTAAACCACCCTGATAGATGAGTGGTCAGGTGATCGACCAATAATAGAAGTAAAGATCAATCGGTCGTGGTTAGTATTTGCATGGGAGACAATCTGAGAAAACCAGCGGGTGACACTTTTTTTGAGTTTTTGCCGTCTGCACCTATTTTGTCCAAGCTGTTAAAACAGCGTGCAAAGTTCTCCAAAGCGTTTCCAAAGTTGTTAGATTTGTTTGTTTAATTCACCTAAGTTGTTGTTATATCGAACCGTGCAGTTATAAAGTATGAAAAATGACTAAAATTCATTTGAAACCTTCCATGTTAGCAGACTGTCATATGAGCCGGCCGTAAAATGAACAAACACATACTGAAAATGTTAAAAGCGATTGAAAAGTTGGTGGATTTGCGTTTATATTCCCCCTAAGTCATTTCATGTAGAACCCCGCAGTTAAATTTAGAACAAAATTATGTAAAAGTCAAAAACAGCTATTTATGTTGGCACTTTGTACCACTACCCAAGCTCAAAGTGATTAACAAAGTGCTTACAAAGTTGTTAAAAGCTTGTGCAAAGTTGGTAGATTTGCATGGAAATGTTACCTATTCTGTTACATTATCGAGACCAGTTGTTAAAAGTTCGCGAAAATGAATGAATATGTTATTGAAGGCCCTTTGAATATCGCAGTGGCCCTCGAAGGATTTAGAATTTATAAACATTTCCATCAATTACATGGCCGCCAATAACAATAATTTTAAAACGACCCTGATAGATGAGTGGTCAGGTGATCGACCAATAATAGAAGTAAAGATCAATCGGTCGTGGTTAGTATTTGCATGGGAGACAACCTGAGAAAACCAGCGGTTGACACTTTTTTTGAGTTTTTGCCGTCTGCACCTATTTGGTCCATGCTGTTAAAACAGCGTGCAAAGTTCTCCAAAGCGTTTCCAAAGTTGCTAGATTTGTTTGTTTATTTGACCTAAGTTGTTGTTATATCGAACCATGCAGTTGTAAAGTATGAAAAATGACTAAAATTCATTTGAAACCTTCCATGTTAGCAGACTGTCATATGAGCCGGACGTAAAATGAACAAACACATACTGAAAATGTTAAAAGCGATTGAAAAGTTGGTGGATTTGCGTTTATATTCCCCCTAAGTCATTTCATGTAGAACCCCGCAGTTAAATTTAGAACAAAATTATGTAAAAGTCAAAAACAGCTATTTATGTTGGCACTTTGTACCACTACCCAAGCTCAAAGTGATAAACAAAGTGCTTACAAAGTTGTTGAAAGCTTGTGCAAAGTTGGTAGATTTGCATGGAAATGTTACCTATTCTGTTACATTATCGAGACCAGTTGTTAAAAGTTCGCGAAAATGAATGAATATGTTATTAAAGGCCCTTTGAATATCGCAGTGGCCCTCGAAGGATTTAGAATTTTTAAACATTTCCATCAATTACATGGCCGCCAATAACAATAATTTTTAAACGACCCTGATAGATGAGTGGTCAGGTGATCGATCAATAATAGAAGTAAAGATCAATCGGTCGTGGTTAGTATTTGCATGGGAGACAACTTGAGTAAACCAGCGGTTGACACTTTTTTTGAGTTTTTGCCGTCTGCACCTATTTGGTCCATGCTGTTAAAACAGCGTGCAAAGTTCTCCAAAGCGTTTCCAAAGTTACTAGATTTGTTTGTTTATTTGACCTAAGTTGTTGATATATCGAACCATGCAGTTATACAGTATGAAACATGACTAAAATTCATTTGAAACCTTCCATGTTAGCAGACTGTCATATGAGCCGGACGTAAAATGAACAAACACATACTGAAAATGTTAAAAGCGAATGAAAAGTTGGTGGATTTGCGTTTATATTCCCCCTAACTCATTTCATGTAGAACCCCGCAGTTAAATTTAGAACAAAATTATGTAAAAGTCAAAAACAGCTATTTATGTTGGCACTTTGTACCACTACCCAAGCTCAAAGTGATTAACAAAGTGCTTACAAAGTTGTGAAAAGCTTGTGCAAAGTTGGTAGATTTGCATGGAAATGTTACCTATTCTGTTACATTATCGAGTCCCGTTGTTAAAAGTTCGCGAAAGTGAATGAATATGTTATTAAAGGCCCTTTGAATATCGCAGTGGCCCTCGAAGGAAGTAGAATTTTTAAACATTTCCATCAATTACATGGCCGCCAATAACAATAATTTTTAAACCACCCTGATAGATGAGTGGTCAGGTGATCGACCAATAATAGAAGTAAAGATCAATCGGTCGTGGTTAGTATTTGCATGGGAGACAACCTGAGAAAACCAGCGGGTGACACTTTTTTTGAGTTTTTGCCGTCTGCACCTATTTTGTCCAAGCTGTTAAAACAGCGTGCAAAGTTCTCCAAAGCGTTTCCAAAGTTGTTAGATTTGTTTGTTTAATTCACCTAAGTTGTTGTTATATCGAACCGTGCAGTTATAAAGTATGAAAAATGACTAAAATTCATTTGAAACCTTCCATGTTAGCAGACTGTCATATGAGCCGGACGTAAAATGAACAAACACATACTGAAAATGTTAAAAGCGATTGAAAAGTTGGTGGATTTGCGTTTATATTCCCCCTAAGTCATTTCATGTAGAACCCCGCAGTTAAATTTAGAACAAAATTATGTAAAAGTCAAAAACAGCTATTTATGTTGGCACTTTGTACCACTACCCAAGCTCAAAGTGATAAACAAAGTGCTTACAAAGTTGTTGAAAGCTTGTGCAAAGTTGGTAGATTTGCATGGAAATGTTACCTATTCTGTTACATTATCGAGACCAGTTGTTAAAAGTTCGCGAAAATGAATGAATATGTTATTAAAGGCCCTTTGAATATCGCAGTGGCCCTCGAAGGATTTAGAATTTTTAAACATTTCCATCAATTACATGGCCGCCAATAACAATAATTTTTAAACGACCCTGATAGATGAGTGGTCAGGTGATCGATCAATAATAGAAGTAAAGATCAATCGGTCGTGGTTAGTATTTGCATGGGAGACAACTTGAGTAAACCAGCGGTTGACACTTTTTTTGAGTTTTTGCCGTCTGCACCTATTTGGTCCATGCTGTTAAAACAGCGTGCAAAGTTCTCCAAAGCGTTTCCAAAGTTACTAGATTTGTTTGTTTATTTGACCTAAGTTGTTGATATATCGAACCATGCAGTTATACAGTATGAAACATGACTAAAATTCATTTGAAACCTTCCATGTTAGCAGACTGTCATATGAGCCGGACGTAAAATGAACAAACACATACTGAAAATGTTAAAAGCGAATGAAAAGTTGGTGGATTTGCGTTTATATTCCCCCTAACTCATTTCATGTAGAACCCCGCAGTTAAATTTAGAACAAAATTATGTAAAAGTCAAAAACAGCTATTTATGTTGGCACTTTGTACCACTACCCAAGCTCAAAGTGATTAACAAAGTGCTTACAAAGTTGTGAAAAGCTTGTGCAAAGTTGGTAGATTTGCATGGAAATGTTACCTATTCTGTTACATTATCGAGTCCCGTTGTTAAAAGTTCGCGAAAGTGAATGAATATGTTATTAAAGGCCCTTTGAATATCGCAGTGGCCCTCGAAGGAAGTAGAATTTTTAAACATTTCCATCAATTACATGGCCGCCAATAACAATAATTTTTAAACCACCCTGATAGATGAGTGGTCAGGTGATCGACCAATAATAGAAGTAAAGATCAATCGGTCGTGGTTAGTATTTGCATGGGAGACAACCTGAGAAAACCAGCGGGTGACACTTTTTTTGAGTTTTTGCCGCCTGCACCTATTTTGTCCAAGCTGTTAAAACAGCGTGCAAAGTTCTCCAAAGCGTTTCCAAAGTTGTT
Source organism: Saccoglossus kowalevskii (assembly GCF_978046115.1). Classification (NCBI taxonomy): domain Eukaryota; kingdom Metazoa; phylum Hemichordata; class Enteropneusta; family Harrimaniidae; genus Saccoglossus; species Saccoglossus kowalevskii. The sequence continues at coordinate 6,844,024 of NC_140650.1, read as the reverse complement.
AGATTTGTTTGTTTAATTCACCTAAGTTGTTGTTATATCGAACCGTGCAGTTATAAAGTATGAAAAATGACTAAAATTCATTTGAAACCTTCCATGTTAGCAGACTGTCATATGAGCCGGCCGTAAAATGAACAAACACATACTGAAAATGTTAAAAGCGATTGAAAAGTTGGTGGATTTGCGTTTATATTCCCCCTAAGTCATTTCATGTAGAACCCCGCAGTTAAATTTAGAACAAAATTATGTAAAAGTCAAAAACAGCTATTTATGTTGGCACATTGTACCACTACCCAAGCGCAAAGTGATTAACAAAGTGCTTACAAAGTTGTGAAAAGCTTGTGCAAAGTTGGTAGATTAGCATGGAAATGTTACCTATTCTGTTACATTATCGAGTCCAGTTGTTAAAAGTTCGCGAAAGTGAATGAATATGTTATAAAAGGCCCTTTGAATATCGCAGTGGCCCTCGAATGATGTAGAATTTTTAAACATTTCCATCAATTACATGGCCACCAATAACAATAATTTTTAATCGACCCTGATAGATGAGTGGTCAGGTGATCGACCAATAATAGAAGTAAAGATCAATCGGTCGTGGTTAGTACTTGCATGGGAGACAACCTGAGAAAACCAGCGGTTGACACTTTTTTTGAGTTTTTGTCGTCTGCACCTATTTTGTCCAAGCTGTTAAAACAGCGTGCAAAGTTCTCCAAAGCGTTTCCAAAGTTACTAGATTTGTTTGTAGATTTGACCTAAGTTGTTGATATATCGAACCATGCAGTTATAAAGTATGAAAAATGACTAAAATTCATTTGAAACCTTCCATGTTAGCAGACTGTCATATGAGCCAGACGTAAAATGAACAAACACATACTGAAAATGTTAAAAGCGATTGAAAAGTTGGTGGATTTGCGTTTATATTCCCCCTAAGTCATTTCATATAGAAGTTAAATTTAGAACAAAATTATGTAAAAGTCAAAAACGGCTATTTATGTTGGCACATTGTACCACTACCCAAGCGCAAAGTAATTAACAAAGTGCTTACAAAGTTGTGAAAAGCTTGTGCAAAGTTGGTAGATTTGCATGGAAATGTTACCTATTCTGTTACATTATCGAGTCCAGTTGTTAAAAGTTCGCGAAAGTGAATGAATATGTTATAAAAGGTCCTTTAAATATCGCAGTGGCCCTCGAAGGATGTAGAATTTTTAAACATTTCCATCAATTACATGGCCGCCAATAACAACAATTTTTAAACGACCCTGATAGATGAGTGGTCACGTGATCGACCAATAATAGAAGTAAAGATCAATCGGTCGTGGTTAGTATTTGCATGGGAGACAACCTGAGAAACCCAGCGGTTGACACTTTTTTGAGTTTTTGCCGTCTGCACCTATTTTGTCCAAGCTGTTAAAACAGCGTGCAAAGTTCTCCAAAGCGTTTCCAAAGTTGCTAGATTTGTTTGTTTAATTCACCTAAGTTGTTGTTATATCGAACCATGCAGTTATAAAGTATGAAAAATGACTAAAATTCATTTGAAACCTTCCATGTTAGCAGACTGTCATATGAGCCGGCCGTAAAATGAACAAACACATACTGAAAATGTTAAAAGCGATTGAAAAGTTGGTGGATTTGCGTTTATATTCCCCCTAAGTCATTTCATGTAGAACCCCGCAGTTAAATTTAGAACAAAATTATGTAAAAGTCAAAAACAGCTATTTATGTTGGCACATTGTACCACTACCCAAGCGCAAAGTGATTAACAAAGTGCTTACAAAGTTGTGAAAAGCTTGTGCAAAGTTGGTAGATTTGCATGGAAATGTTTCCTATTCTGTTACATTATCGAGTCCAGTTGTTAAAAGTTCGCGAAAGTGAATGAATATGTTATAAAAGGCCCTTTGAATATCGCAGTGGCCCTCGAATGATGTAGAATTTTTAAACATTTCCATCAATTACATGGCCGCCAATAACAATAATTTTTAAACGACCCTGATAGATGAGTGGTCAGGTGATCGACCAATAATAGAAGTAAAGATCAATCGGTCGTGGTTAGTACTTGCATGGGAGACAACCTGAGAAATCCAGCTGTTGACACTTTTTTTGAATTTTTGTCGTCTGCACCTATTTTGTCCAAGCTGTTAAAACAGCATGCAAAGTTCTCCAAAGCGTTTCCAAAGTTGCTAGATTTGTTTGTTTAATTCACCTAAGTTGTTGTTATATCGAACCATGCAGTTATAAAGTATGAAAAATGACTAAAATTCATTTGAAACCTTCCATGTTAGCAGACTGTCATATGAGCCGGCCGTAAAATGAACAAACACATACTGAAAATGTTAAAAGCGATTGAAAAGTTGGTGGATTTGCGTTTATATTCCCCCTAAGTCATTTCATATAGAACCCCGCAGTTAAATTTAGAACAAAATTATGTAAAAGTCAAAAACAGCTATTTATGTTGGCACATTGTACCACTACCCAAGCGCAAAGTGATTAACAAAGTGCTTACAAAGTTGTGAAAAGCTTGTGCAAAGTTGGTAGATTTGCATGGAAATGTTACCTATTCTGTTACATTATCGAGTCCAGTTGTTAAAAGTTCGCGAAAGTGAATGAATATGTTATAAAAGGTCCTTTAAATATCGCAGTGGCCCTCGAAGGATGTAGAATTTTTAAACATTTCCATCAATTACATGGCCGCCAATAACAATAATTTTTAAACGACCCTGATAGATGAGTGCTCACGTGATCGACCAATAATAGAAGTAAAGATCAATCGATCGTGGTTAGTATTTGCATGGGAGACAACCTGAGAAAACCAGCGGTTGACACTTTTTTTGAGTTTTTGCCGTCTGCACCTATTTTGTCCAAGCTGTTAAAACAGCGTGCAAAGTTCTCCAAAGCGTTTCCAAAGTTGCTAGATTTGTTTGTTTAATTCACCTAAGTTGTTGTTATATCGAACCATGCAGTTATAAAGTATGAAAAATGACTAAAATTCATTTGAAACCTTCCATGTTAGCAGACTGTCATATGAGCCGGCCGTAAAATGAACAAACACATACTGAAAATGTTAAAAGCGATTGAAAAGTTGGTGGATTTGCGTTTATATTCCCCCTAAGTCATTTCATGTAGAACCCGGCAGTTAAATTTAGAAGAAAATTATGTAAAAGTCAAACACAGCTATTTATGTTGGCACATTGTACCACTACCCAAGCGCAAAGTGATTAACAAAGTGCTTACAAAGTTGTGAAAAGCTTGTGCAAAGTTGGTAGATTTGCATGGAAATGTTACCTATTCTGTTACATTATCGAGTCCAGTTGTTAAAAGTTCGCGAAAGTGAATGAATATGTTATAAAAGGCCCTTTGAATATCGCAGTGGCCCTCGAATGATGTAGAATTTTTAAACATTTCCATCAATTACATGGCCACCAATAACAATAATTTTTAAACGACCCTGATAGATGAGTGGTCAGGTGATCGACCAATAATAGAAGTAAAGATCAATCGGTCGTGGTCAGTACTTGCATGGGAGACAACCTGAGAAAACCAGCGGTTGACACTTTTTTTGAGTTTTTGTCGTCTGCACCTATTTTGTCCAAGCTGTTAAAACAGCGTGCAAAGTTCTCCAAAGCGTTTCCAAAGTTACTAGATTTGTTTGTTCATTTGACCTAAGTTGTTGATATATCGAACCATGCAGTTATAAAGTATGAAAAATGACTAAAATTCATTTGAAACCTTCCATGTTAGCAGACTGTCATATGAGCCAGACGTAAAATGAACAAACATATACTGAAAATGTTAAAAGCGATTGACAAGTTGGTGGATTTGCGTTTATATTCCCCCTAAGTCATTTCATATAGAAGTTAAATTTAGAACAAAATTATGTAAAAGTCAAAAACAGCTATTTATGTTGGCACATTGTACCACTACCCAAGCGCAAAGTGATTAACAAAGTGCTTACAAAGTTGTGAAAAGCTTGTGCAAAGTTGGTAGATTTGCATGGAAATGTTACCTATTCTGTTACATTATCGAGTCCAGTTGTTAAAAGTTTGCGAAAGTGAATGAATATGTTATAAAAGGTCCTTTAAATATCGCAGTGGCCCTCGAAGGATGTAGAATTTTTAAACATTTCCATCAATTACATGGCCGCCAATAACAATAATTTTTAAACGACCCTGATAGATGAGTGGTCACGTGATCGACCAATAATAGAAGTAAAGATCAATCGGTCGTGGTTAGTATTTGCATGGGAGACAACCTGAGAAACCCAGCGGTTGACACTTTTTTTGAGTTTTTGTCGTCTGCACCTATTTTGTCCAAGCTGTTAAAACAGCGTGCAAAGTTCTCCAAAGCGTTTCCAAAGTTGCTAGATTTGTTTGTTTAATTCACCTAAGTTGTTGTTATATCGAACCATGCAGTTATAAAGTATGAAAAATGACTAAAATTCATTTGAAACCTTCCATGTTAGCCGACTGTCATATGAGCCGGCCGTAAAATGAATAAACACATACTGAAAATGTTAAAAGCGATTGAAAAGTTGGTGGATTTGCGTTTATATTCCCCCTAAGTCATTTCATGTAGAACCCCGCAGTTAAATTTAGAACAAAATTATGTAAAAGTCAAAAACAGCTATTTATGTTGGCACATTGTACCACTACCCAAGCGCAAAGTGATTAACAAAGTGCTTACAAAGTTGTGAAAAGCTTGTGCAAAGTTGGTAGATTTGCATGGAAATGTTACCTATTCTGTTACATTATCGAGTCCAGTTGTTAAAAGTTCACGACAGTGAATGAATATGTTATAAAAGGCCCTTTGAATATCGCAGTGGCCCTCGAATGATGTAGAATTTTTAAACATTTCCATCAATTACATGGCCGCCAATAACAATAATTTTTAAACGACCCTGATAGATGAGTGGTCAGGTGATCGACCAATAATAGAAGTAAAGATCAATCGGTCGTGGTTAGTATTTGCATGGGAGACAACCTGAGAAAACCAGCGGTTGATACTTTTTTTGAGTTTTTGCCGTCTGCAACTATTTGGTCCATGCTCTTAAAACAGCGTGCAAAGTTCTCCAAAGCGTTTCCATAGTTGCTAGATTTGTTTGTTTATTTGACCTAAGTTGTTGTTATATCGAACCATGCAGTTGTAAAGTATGAAAAATGACTAAAATTCATTTGAAACCTTCCATGTTAGCAGACTGTCATATGAGCCGGCCGTAAAATGAACAAACACATACTGAAAATGTTAAAAGCGATTGAAAAGTTGGTGGATTTGCGTTTATATTCCCCCTAAGTCATTTCATATAGAAGTTAAATTTAGAACAAAATTATGTAAAAGTCAAAAACAGCTATTTATGTTGGCACATTGTACCACTACCCAAGCGCAAAGTGATTAACAAAGTGCTTACAAAGTTGTGAAAAGCTTGTGCAAAGTTGGTAGATTTGCATGGAAATGTTACCTATTCTGTTACATTATCGAGTCCAGTTGTTAAAAGTTCGCGAAAGTGAATGAATATGTTATAAAAGGTCCTTTAAATATCGCAGTGGCCCTCGAAGGATGTAGAATTTTTAAACATTTCCATCAATTACATGGCCGCCAATAACAATAATTTTTAAACGACCCTGATAGATGAGTGGTCACGTGATCGACCAATAATAGAAGTAAAGATCAATCGGTCGTGGTTAGTATTTGCATGGGAGACAACCTGAGAAACCAAGCGGTTGACACTTTTTTTGAGTTTTTGTCGTCTGCACCTATTTTGTCCAAGCTGTTAAAACAGCGTGCAAAGTTCTCCAAAGCGTTTCCAAAGTTGCTAGATTTGTTTGTTTAATTCACCTAAGTTGTTGTTATATCGAACCATGCAGTTATAAAGTATGAAAAATGACTAAAATTCATTTGAAACCTTCCATGTTAGCCGACTGTCATATGAGCCGGCCGTAAAATGAATAAACACATACTGAAAATGTTAAAAGCGATTGAAAAGTTGGTGGATTTGCGTTTATATTCCCCCTAAGTCATTTCATGTAGAACCCCGCAGTTAAATTTAGAACAAAATTATGTAAAAGTCAAAAACAGCTATTTATGTTGGCACATTGTACCACTACCCAAGCGCAAAGTGATTAACAAAGTGCTTACAAAGTTGTGAAAAGCTTGTGCAAAGTTGGTAGATTTGCATGGAAATGTTACCTATTCTGTTACATTATCGAGTCCAGTTGTTAAAAGTTCACGACAGTGAATGAATATGTTATAAAAGGCCCTTTGAATATCGCAGTGGCCCTCGAATGATGTAGAATTTTTAAACATTTCCATCAATTACATGGCCGCCAATAACAATAATTTTTAAACGACCCTGATAGATGAGTGGTCAGGTGATCGACCAATAATAGAAGTAAAGATCAATCGGTCGTGGTTAGTACTTGCATGGGAGACAACCTGAGAAATCCAGCGGTTGACACTTTTTTTGAGTTTTTGTCGTCTGCACCTATTTTGTCCAAGCTGTTAAAGCAGCGTGCAAAGTTCTCCAAAGCGTTTCCAAAGTTGCTAGATTTGTTTGTTTAATTCACCTAAGTTGTTGTTATATCGAACCATTCAGTTATAAATTATGAAAAATGACTAAAATTTATTTGAAACCTTCCATGTTAGCAGACTGTCATATGAGCCGGCCGTTAAATGAACAAACACATACTGAAAATGTTAAAAGCGATTGAAAAGTTGGTGGATTTGCGTTTATATTCCCCCTAAGTCATTTCATATAGAACCCGGCAGTTAAATTTAGAACAAAATTATGTAAAAGTCAAAAACAGCTATTTATGTTGGCACATTGTACCACTACCCAAGCGCAAAGTGATTAACAAAGTGCTTACAAAGTTGTGAAAAGCTTGTGCAAAGTTGGTAGATTTGCATGGAAATGTTACCTATTCTGTTACATTATCGAGTCCAGTTGTTAAAAGTTCGCGAAAGTGAATTAATATGTTATAAAAGGTCCTTTAAATATCGCAGTGGCCCTCGAAGGATGTAGAATTTTTAAACATTTCCATCAATTACATGGCCGCCAATAACAATAATTTTTAATCGACCCTGATAGATGAGTGGTCAGGTGATCGACCAATAATAGAAGTAAAGATCAATCGGTCGTGGTTAGTATTTGCATGGGAGAAAACCAGCGGGTGACACTTTTTTTGAGTTTTTGCCGTCTGCACCTATTTTGTCCAAGCTGTTAAAACAGCGTGCAAAGTTCTCCAAAGCGTTTCCAAAGTTGTTAGATTTGTTTGTTTAATTCACCTAAGTTGTTGTTATATCGAACCATGCAGTTATAAAGTATGAAAAATGACTAAAATTCATTTGAAACCTTCAATGTTAGCAGACTGTCATATGAGCCGGCCGTAAAATGAACAAACACATACTGAAAATGTTAAAAGCGATTGAAAAGTTGGTGGATTTGCGTTTATATTCCCCCTAAGTCATTTCATGTAGAACCCCGCAGTTAAATTTAGAACAAAATTATGTAAAAGTCAAAAACAGCTATTTATGTTGGCACATTGTACCACTACCCAAGCGCAAAGTGATTAACAAAGTGCTTACAAAGTTGTGAAAAGCTTGTGCAAAGTTGGTAGATTTGCATGGAAATGTTACCTATTCTGTTACATTATCGAGTCCAGTTGTTAAAAGTTCGCGAAAGTGAATGAATATGTTATAAAAGGCCCTTTGAATATCGCAGTGGCCCTCGAATGATGTAGAATTTTTAAACATTTCCATCAATTACATGGCCACCAATAACAATAATTTTTAATCGACCCTGATAGATGAGTGGTCAGGTGATCGACCAATAATAGAAGTAAAGATCAATCGGTCGTGGTTAGTACTTGCATGGGAGACAACCTGAGAAAACCAGCGGTTGACACTTTTTTTGAGTTTTTGTCGTCTGCACCTATTTTGTCCAAGCTGTTAAAACAGCGTGCAAAGTTCTCCAAAGCGTTTCCAAAGTTACTAGATTTGTTTGTTTATTTGACCTAAGTTGTTGATATATCGAACCATGCAGTTATAAAGTATGAAAAATGACTAAAATTCATTTGAAACCTTCCATGTTAGCAGACTGTCATATGATCCGGACGTAAAATGAACAAACACATACTGAAAATGTTAAAAGCGATTGAAAAGTTGGTGGATTTGCGTTTATATTCCCCCTAAGTCATTTCATATAGAAGTTAAATTTAGAACAAAATTATGTAAAAGTCAAAAACAGCTATTTATGTTGGCACATTGTACCACTACCCAAGCGCAAAGTGATTAACAAAGTGCTTACAAAGTTGTGAAAAGCTTGTGCAAAGTTGGTAGATTTGCATGGAAATGTTACCTATTCTGTTACATTATCGAGTCCAGTTGTTAAAAGTTCGCGAAAGTGAATGAATATGTTATAAAAGGTCCTTTAAATATCGCAGTGGCCCTCGAAGGATGTGGAATTTTTAAACATTTCCATCAATTACATGGCCGCCAATAACAATAATTTTTAAACGACCCTGATAGATGAGTGGTCACGTGATCGACCAATAATAGAAGTAAAGATCAATCGGTCGTGGTTAGTATTTGCATGGGAGACAACCTGAAAAACCCAGCGGTTGACACTTTTTTTGAGTTTTTGTCGTCTGCACCTATTTTGTCCAAGCTGTTAAAACAGCGTGCAAAGTTCTCCAAAGCGTTTCCAAAGTTGCTAGATTTGTTTGTTTAATTCACCTAAGTTGTTGTTATATCGAACCATGCAGTTATAAAGTATGAAAAATGACTAAAATTCATTTGAAACCTTCCATGTTAGCAGACTGTCATATGAGCCGGCCGTAAAATGAACAAACACATACTGAAAATGTTAAAAGCGATTGAAAAGTTGGTGGATTTGCGTTTATATTCCCCCTAAGTCATTTCATGTAGAACCCCGCAGTTAAATTTAGAACAAAATTATGTAAAAGTCAAAAACAGCTATTTATGTTGGCACATTGTACCACTACCCAAGCGCAAAGTGATTAACAAAGTGCTTACAAAGTTGTGAAAAGCTTGTGCAAAGTTGGTAGATTTGCATGGAAATGTTACCTATTCTGTTACATTATCGAGTCCAGTTGTTAAAAGTTCGCGAAAGTGAATGAATATGTTATAAAAGGTCCTTTAAATATCGCAGTGGCCCTCGAAGGATGTAGCATTTTTAAACATTTCCATCAATTACATGGCCGCCAATAACAATAATTTTTAAACGACCCTGATAGATGAGTGGTCACGTGATCGACCAATAATAGAAGTAAAGATCAATCGGTCGTGGTTAGTATTTGCATGGGAGACAACCTGAGAAAACCAGCGGTTGACAATTTTTTTGAGTTTTTGCCGTCTGCACCTATTTTGTCCAAGCTGTTAAAACAGCGTGCAAAGTTCTCCAAAGCATTTCCAAAGTTGCTAGATTTGTTTGTTTAATTCACCTAAGTTGTTGTTATATCGAACCATGCAGTTATAAAGTATGAAAAATGACTAAAATTCATTTGAAACCTTCCATGTTAGCAGACTGTCATATGAGCCGGCCGTAAAATGAACAAACACATACTGAAAATGTTAAAAGCGATTGAAAAGTTGGTGGATTTGCGTTTATATTCCCCCTAAGTCATTTCATGTAGAACCCCGCAGTTAAATTTAGAACAAAATTATGTAAAAGTCAAAAACAGCTATTTATGTTGGCACATTGTACCACTACCCAAGCGCAAAGTGATTAACAAAGTGCTTACAAAGTTGTGAAAAGCTTGTGCAAAGTTGGTAGATTTGCATGGAAATGTTACCTATTCTGTTACATTATCGAGTCCAGTTGTTAAAAGTTCGCGAAAGTGAATGAATATGTTATAAAAGGTCCTTTAAATATCGCAGTGGCCCTCGAAGGATGTAGAATTTTTAAACATTTCCATCAATTACATGGCCGCCAATAACAATAATTTTTAAACGACCCTGATAGATGAGTGGTCACGTGATCGACCAATAATAGAAGTAAAGATCAATCGGTCGTGGTTAGTATTTGCATGGGAGACAACCTGAGAAAACCAGCGGTTGACAATTTTTTTGAGTTTTTGCCGTCTGCACCTATTTTGTCCAAGCTGTTAAAACAGCGTGCAAAGTTCTCCAAAGCGTTTCCAAAGTTGCTAGATTTGTTTGTTTAATTCACCTAAGTTGTTGTTATATCGAACCATGCAGTTATAAAGTATGAAAAATGACTAAAATTCATTTGAAACCTTCCATGTTAGCAGACTGTCATATGAGCCGGCCGTAAAATGAACAAACACATACTGAAAATGTTAAAAGCGATTGAAAAGTTGGTGGATTTGCGTTTATATTCCCCCTAAGTCATTTCATGTAGAACCCCGCAGTTAAATTTAGAACAAAATTATGTAAAAGTTAAAAACAGCTATTTATGTTGGCACATTGTACCACTACCCAAGCGCAAAGTGATTAACAAAGTGCTTACAAAGTTGTGAAAAGCTTGTGCAAAGTTGGTAGATTTGCATGGAAATGTTACCTATTCTGTTACATTATCGAGTCCAGTTGTTAAAAGTTCGCGAATGTGAATGAATATGTTATAAAAGGCCCTTTAAATATCGCAGTGGCCCTCGAAGGATGTAGAATTTTTAAACATTTCCATCAATTACATGGCCGCCAATAACAATAATTTTTAATCGACCCTGATAGATGAGTGGTCAGGTGATCGACCAATAATAGAAGTAAAGATCAATCGGTCGTGGTTAGTATTTGCATGGGAGACAACCTGAGAAAACCAGCGGTTGACACTTTTTTTGAGTTTTTGTCGTCTGCACCTATTTTGTCCAAGCTGTTAAAACAGCGTGCAAAGTTCTCCAAAGCGTTTCCAAAGTTGCTAGATTTGTTTGTTTAATTCACCTAAGTTGTTGTTATATCGAACCATGCAGTTATAAAGTATGAAAAATGACTAAAATTCATTTGAAACCTTCCATGTTAGCAGACTGTCATATGAGCCGGCCGTAAAATGAACAAACACATACTGAAAATGTTAAAAGCGATTGAAAAGTTGGTGGATTTGCGTTTATATTCCCCCTAAGTCATTTCATGTAGAACCCCGCAGTTAAATTTAGAACAAAATTATGTAAAAGTCAAAAACAGCTATTTATGTTGGCACATTGTACCACTACCCAAGCGCAAAGTGATTAACAAAGTGCTTACAAAGTTGTGAAAAGCTTGTGCAGAGTTGGTAGATTTGCATGGAAATGTTACCTATTCTGTTACATTATCGAGTCCAGTTGTTAAAAGTTCGCGAAAGTGAATGAATATGTTATAAAAGGTCCTTTAAATATCGCAGTGGCCCTCGAAGGATGTAGCATTTTTAAACATTTCCATCAATTACATGGCCGCCAATAACAATAATTTTTAAACGACCCTGATAGATGAGTGGTCACGTGATCGACCAATAATAGAAGTAAAGATCAATCGGTCGTGGTTAGTATTTGCATGGGAGACAACCTGAGAAAACCAGCGGTTGACAATTTTTTTGAGTTTTTGCCGTCTGCACCTATTTTGTCCAAGCTGTTAAAACAGCGTGCAAAGTTCTCCAAAGCATTTCCAAAGTTGCTAGATTTGTTTGTTTAATTCACCTAAGTTGTTGTTATATCGAACCATGCAGTTATAAAGTATGAAAAATGACTAAAATTCATTTGAAACCTTCCATGTTAGCAGACTGTCATATGAGCCGGCCGTAAAATGAACAAACACATACTGAAAATGTTAAAAGCGATTGAAAAGTTGGTGGATTTGCGTTTATATTCCCCCTAAGTCATTTCATGTAGAACCCCGCAGTTAAATTTAGAACAAAATTATGTAAAAGTCAAAAACAGCTATTTATGTTGGCACATTGTACCACTACCCAAGCGCAAAGTGATTAACAAAGTGCTTAATACAAAGTAGTGAAAAGCTTGTGCAAAGTTGGTAGATTTGCATGGAAATGTTACCTATTCTGTTACATTATCGAGTCCAGTTGTTAAAAGTTCGCGAATGTGAATGAATATGTTATAAAAGGCCCTTTAAATATCGCAGTGGCCCTCGAAGGATGTAGAATTTTTAAACATTTCCATCAATTACATGGCCGCCAATAACAATAATTTTTAATCGACCCTGATAGATGAGTGGTCAGGTGATCGACCAATAATAGAAGTAAAGATCAATCGGTCGTGGTTAGTATTTGCATGGGAGACAACCTGAGAAAACCAGCGGTTGACACTTTTTTTTGAGTTTTTGCCGCCTGCACCTATTTTGTCCAAGCTGTTAAAACAGCGTGCAAATTTCTCCAAAGCGTTTCCAAAGTTGCTAGATTTGTTTGTTTAATTCACCTAAGTTGTTGTTATATCGAACCATGCAGTTATAAAGTATGAAAAATGACTAGAATTCATTTGAAACCTTCCATGTTAGCAGACTGTCATATGAGCCGGCCGTAAAAAGAACAAACACATACTGAAAATGTTAAAAGCGATTGAAAAGTTGGTGGATTTGCGTTTATATTCCCCCTAAGTCATTTCATGTAGAACCCCGCAGTTAAATTTAGAACAAAATTATGTAAAAGTCAAAAACAGCTATTTATGTTGGCACATTGTACCACTACCCAAGCGCAAAGTGATTAACAAAGTGCTTACAAAGTTGTGAAAAGCTTGTGCAAAGTTGGTAGATTTGCATGGAAATGTTACCTATTCTGTTACATTATCGAGTCCAGTTGTTAAAAGTTCGCGAAAGTGAATGAATATGTTATAAAAGGTCCTTTAAATATCGCAGTGGCCCTCGAAGGATGTAGCATTTTTAAACATTTCCATCAATTACATGGCCGCCAATAACAATAATTTTTAAACGACCCTGATAGATGAGTGGTCACGTGATCGACCAATAATAGAAGTAAAGATCAATCGGTCGTGGTTAGTATTTGCATGGGAGACAACCTGAGAAAACCAGCGGTTGACAATTTTTTTGAGTTTTTGCCGTCTGCACCTATTTTGTCCAAGCTGTTAAAACAGCGTGCAAAGTTCTCCAAAGCATTTCCAAAGTTGCTAGATTTGTTTGTTTAATTCACCTAAGTTGTTGTTATATCGAACCATGCAGTTATAAAGTATGAAAAATGACTAAAATTCATTTGAAACCTTCCATGTTAGCAGACTGTCATATGAGCCGGCCGTAAAATGAACAAACACATACTGAAAATGTTAAAAGCGATTGAAAAGTTGGTGGATTTGCGTTTATATTCCCCCTAAGTCATTTCATGTAGAACCCCGCAGTTAAATTTAGAACAAAATTATGTAAAAGTCAAAAACAGCTATTTATGTTGGCACATTGTACCACTACCCAAGCGCAAAGTGATTAACAAAGTGCTTAATACAAAGTAGTGAAAAGCTTGTGCAAAGTTGGTAGATTTGCATGGAAATGTTACCTATTCTGTTACATTATCGAGTCCAGTTGTTAAAAGTTCGCGAATGTGAATGAATATGTTATAAAAGGCCCTTTAAATATCGCAGTGGCCCTCGAAGGATGTAGAATTTTTAAACATTTCCATCAATTACATGGCCGCCAATAACAATAATTTTTAATCGACCCTGATAGATGAGTGGTCAGGTGATCGACCAATAATAGAAGTAAAGATCAATCGGTCGTGGTTAGTATTTGCATGGGAGACAACCTGAGAAAACCAGCGGTTGACACTTTTTTTTGAGTTTTTGCCGCCTGCACCTATTTTGTCCAAGCTGTTAAAACAGCGTGCAAATTTCTCCAAAGCGTTTCCAAAGTTGCTAGATTTGTTTGTTTAATTCACCTAAGTTGTTGTTATATCGAACCATGCAGTTATAAAGTATGAAAAATGACTAGAATTCATTTGAAACCTTCCATGTTAGCAGACTGTCATATGAGCCGGCCGTAAAAAGAACAAACACATACTGAAAATGTTAAAAGCGATTGAAAAGTTGGTGGATTTGCGTTTATATTCCCCCTAAGTCATTTCATGTAGAACCCCGCAGTTAAATTTAGAACAAAATTATGTAAAAGTCAAAAACAGCTATTTATGTTGGCACATTGTACCACTACCCAAGCGCAAAGTGATTAACAAAGTGCTTACAAAGTTGTGAAAAGCTTGTGCAAAGTTGGTAGATTTGCATGAAAATGTTACCTATTCTATTACATTATCGAGTCCAGTTGTTAAAAGTTCGCGAAAGTGAATGAATATGTTATTAAATGCCCTTTGAATATCGCAGTGGCCCTCGAAGGATGTAGAATTTTTAAACATTTCCATCAATTACATGGCCGCCAATAACAATAATTTTTAAACGACCCTGATAGATGAGTGGTCAGGTGATTGACCAATAATAGAAGTAAAGATCAATCGGTCGTGGTTAGTACTTGCATGGGAGACAACCTGAGAAAACCAGCGGTTGACACTTTTTTTGAGTTTTTGTCGTCTGCACCTATTTTGTCCAAGCTGTTAAAGCAGCGTGCAAAGTTCTCCAAAGCGTTTCCAAAATTACTAGATTTGTTTGTTTATTTGACCTAAGTTGTTGATATATCGAACCATGCAGTTATAAAGTATGAAAAATGACTAGAATTCATTTGAAACCTTCCATGTTAGCAGACTGTCATATGAGCCGGCCGTAAAAAGAACAAACACATACTGAAAATGTTAAAAGCGATTGAAAAGTTGGTGGATTTGCGTTTATATTCCCCCTAAGTCATTTCATGTAGAACCCCGCAGTTAAATTTAGAACAAAATTATGTAAAAGTCAAAAACAGCTATTTATGTTGGCACATTGTACCACTACCCAAGCGCAAAGTGATCAACAAAGTGCTTAATACAAAGTAGTGAAAAGCTTGTGCAAAATTGGTAGATTTGCATGGAAATGTTACCTATTCTGTTACATTATCGAGTCCAGTTGTTAAAAGTTCGCGAATGTGAATGAATATGTTATAAAAGGCCCTTTAAATATCGCAGTGGCCCTCGAAGGATGTAGAATTTTTAAACATTTCCATCAATTACATGGCCGCCAATAACAATAATTTTTAATCGACCCTGATAGATGAGTGGTCACGTGATCGACCAATAATAGAAGTAAAGATCAATCGGTCGTGGTTAGTATTTGCATGGGAGACAACCTGAGAAAACCAGCGGTTGACACTTTTTTTTGAGTTTTTGCCGCCTGCACCTATTTTGTCCAAGCTGTTAAAACAGCATGCAAATTTCTCCAAAGCGTTTCCAAAGTTGCTAGATTTGTTTGTTTAATTCACCTAAGTTGTTGTTATATCGAACCATGCAGTTATAAAGTATGAAAAATGACTAAAATTCATTTGAAACCTTCCATGTTAGCAGACTGTCATATGAGCCGGCCGTAAAATGAACAAACACATACTGAAAATGTTAAAAGCGATTGAAAAGTTGGTGGATTTGCGTTTATATTCCCCCTAAGTCATTTCATGTAGAACCCCGCAGTTAAATTTAGAACAAAATTATGTAAAAGTTAAAAACAGCTATTTATGTTGGCACATTGTACCACTACCCAAGCGCAAAGTGATTAACAAAGTGCTTACAAAGTTGTGAAAAGCTTGTGCAAAGTTGGTAGATTTGCATGGAAATGTTACCTATTCTGTTACATTATCGAGTCCAGTTGTTAAAAGTTCGCGAATGTGAATGAATATGTTATAAAAGGCCCTTTAAATATCGCAGTGGCCCTCGAAGGATGTAGAATTTTTAAACATTTCCATCAATTACATGGCCGCCAATAACAATAATTTTTAATCGACCCTGATAGATGAGTGGTCACGTGATCGACCAATAATAGAAGTAAAGATCAATCGGTCGTGGTTAGTATTTGCATGGGAGACAACCTGAGAAAACCAGCGGTTGACACTTTTTTTTGAGTTTTTGCCGCCTGCACCTATTTTGTCCAAGCTGTTAAAACAGCGTGCAAATTTCTCCAAAGCGTTTCCAAAGTTGCTAGATTTGTTTGTTTAATTCACCTAAGTTGTTGTTATATCGAACCATGCAGTTATAAAGTATGAAAAATGACTAAAATTCATTTGAAACCTTCCATGTTAGCAGACTGTCATATGAGCCGGCCGTAAAATGAACAAACACATACTGAAAATGTTAAAAGCGATTGAAAAGTTGGTGGATTTGCGTTTATATTCCCCCTAAGTCATTTCATGTAGAACCCCGCAGTTAAATTTAGAACAAAATTATGTAAAAGTTAAAAACAGCTATTTATGTTGGCACATTGTACCACTACCCAAGCGCAAAGTGATTAACAAAGTGCTTACAAAGTTGTGAAAAGCTTGTGCAAAGTTGGTAGATTTGCATGGAAATGTTACCTATTCTGTTACATTATCGAGTCCAGTTGTTAAAAGTTCGCGAATGTGAATGAATATGTTATAAAAGGCCCTTTAAATATCGCAGTGGCCCTCGAAGGATGTAGAATTTTTAAACATTTCCATCAATTACATGGCCGCCAATAACAATAATTTTTAATCGACCCTGATAGATGAGTGGTCAGGTGATCGACCAATAATAGAAGTAAAGATCAATCGGTCGTGGTTAGTATTTGCATGGGAGACAACCTGAGAAAACCAGCGGTTGACACTTTTTTTGAGTTTTTGCCGCCTGCACCTATTTTGTCCAAGCTGTTAAAACAGCGTGCAAATTTCTCCAAAGCGTTTCCAAAGTTGCTAGATTTGTTTGTTTAATTCACCTAAGTTGTTGTTATATCGAACCATGCAGTTATAAAGTATGAAAAATTACTAAAATTCATTTGAAACCTTCCATGTTAGCAGACTGTCATATGAGCCGGCCGTAAAATGAACAAACACATACTGAAAATGTTAAAGCGATTGAAAAGTTGGTGGATTTGCGTTTATATTCCCCCTAAGTCATTTCATATAGAACCCCGCAGTTAAATTTAGAACAAAATTATGTAAAAGTCAAAAACAGCTATTTATGTTGGCACATTGTACCACTACCCAAGCGCAAAGTGATTAACAAAGTGCTTACAAAGTTGTGAAAAGCTTGTGCAAAGTTGGTAGATTTGCATGGAAATGTTACCTATTCTGTTACATTATCGAGTCCAGTTGTTAAAAGTTCGCGAAAGTGAATGAATATGTTATAAAAGGCCCTTTGAATATCGCAGTGGCCCTCGAATGATGTAGAATTTTTAAACATTTCCATCAATTACATGGCCACCAATAACAATAATTTTTAATCGATCCTGATAGATGAGTGGTCAGGTGATCGACCAATAATAGAAGTAAAGATCAATCGGTCGTGGTTAGTACTTGCATGGGAGACAACCTGAGAAAACCAGCGGTTGACACTTTTTTTGAGTTTTTGTCGTCTGCACCTATTTTGTCCAAGCTGTTAAAACAGCGTGCAAAGTTCTCCAAAGCGTTTCCAAAGTTACTAGATTTGTTTGTTTATTTGACCTAAGTTGTTGATATATCGAACCATGCAGTTATAAAGTATGAAAAATGACTAAAATTCATTTGAAACCTTCCATGTTAGCAGACTGTCATATGAGCCGGACGTAAAATGAACAAACACATACTGAAAATGTTAAAAGCGATTGAAAAGTTGGTGGATTTGCGTTTATATTCCCCCTAAGTCATTTCATATAGAAGTTAAATTTAGAACAAAATTATGTAAAAGTCAAAAACAGCTATTTATGTTGGCACATTGTACCTCTACCCAAGCGCAAAGTGATTAACAAAGTGCTTACAAAGTTGTGAAAAGCTTGTGCAAAGTTGGTAGATTTGCATGGAAATGTTACCTATTCTGTTACATTATCGAGTCCAGTTGTTAAAAGTTCGCGAATGTGAATGAATATGTTATAAAAGGCCCTTTAAATATCGCAGTGGCCCTCGAAGGATGTAGAATTTTTAAACATTTCCATCAATTACATGGCCGCCAATAAAAATAATTTTTAATCGACCCTGATAGATGAGTGGTCAGGTGATCGACCAATAATAGAAGTAAAGATCAATCGGTCGTGCTTAGTATTTGCATGGGAGACAACCTGAGAAAACCAGCGGTTGACACTTTTTTTGAGTTTTTGCCGCCTGCACCTATTTTGTCCAAGCTGTTAAAACAGCGTGCAAATTTCTCCAAAGCGTTTCCAAAGTTGCTAGATTTGTTTGTTTAATTCACCTAAGTTGTTGTTATATCGAACCATGCAGTTATAAAGTATGAAAAATGACTAAAATTCATTTGAAACCTTCCATGTTAGCAGACTGTCATATGAGCCGGCCGTAAAATGAACAAACACATACTGAAAATGTTAAAAGCGATTAAAAAGTTGGTGGATTTGCGTTTATATTCCCCCTAAGTCATTTCATATAGAACCCCGCAGTTAAATTTAGAACAAAATTATGTAAAAGTCAAAAACAGCTATTTATGTTGGCACATTGTACCACTACCCAAGCGCAAAGTGATTAACAAAGTGCTTACAAAGTTGTGAAAAGCTTGTGCAAAGTTGGTAGATTTGCATGGAAATGTTACCTATTCTGTTACATTATCGAGTCCAGTTGTTAAAAGTTCGCGAAAGTGAATGAATATGTTATAAAAGGCCCTTTGAATATCGCAGTGGCCCTCGAATGATGTAGAATTTTTAAACATTTCCATCAATTACATGGCCACCAATAACAATAATTTTTAATCGACCCTGATAGATGAGTGGTCAGGTGATCGACCAATAATAGAAGTAAAAATCAATCGGTCGTGGTTAGTACTTGCATGGGAGACAACCTGAGAAAACCAGCGGTTGACACTTTTTTTGAGTTTTTGTCGTCTGCACCTATTTTGTCCAAGCTGTTAAAACAGCGTGCAAAGTTCTCCAAAGCGTTTCCAAAGTTACTAGATTTGTTTGTTTATTTGACCTAAGTTGTTGATATATCGAACCATGCAGTTACAAAGTATGAAAAATGACTAAAATTCATTTGAAACCTTCCATGTTAGCAGACTGTCATACGAGCCGGACGTAAAATGAACAAACACATACTGAAAATGTTAAAAGCGATTGAAAAGTTGGTGGATTTGCGTTTATATTCCCCCTAAGTCATTTCATATAGAAGTTAAATTTAGAACAAAATTATGTAAAAGTCAAAAACAGCTATTTATGTTGGCACATTGTACCACTACCCAAGCGCAAAGTGATTAACAAAGTGCTTACAAAGTTGTGAAAAGCTTGTGCAAAGTTGGTAGATTTGCATGGAAATGTTACCTATTCTGTTACATTATCGAGTCCAGTTGTTAAAAGTTCGCGAATGTGAATGAATATGTTATAAAAGGCCCTTTAAATATCGCAGTGGCCCTCGAAGGATGTAGAATTTTTAAACATTTCCATCAATTACATGGCCGCCAATAACAATAATTTTTAATCGACCCTGATAGATGAGTGGTCAGGTGATCGACCAATAATAGAAGTAAAGATCAATCGGTCGTGCTTAGTATTTGCATGGGAGACAACCTGAGAAAACCAGCGGTTGACACTTTTTTTGAGTTTTTGCCGCCTGCACCTATTTTGTCCAAGCTGTTAAAACAGCGTGCAAATTTCTCCAAAGCGTTTCCAAAGTTGCTAGATTTGTTTGTTTAATTCACCTAAGTTGTTGTTATATCGAACCATGCAGTTATAAAGTATGAAAAATGACTAAAATTTATTTGAAACCTTCCATGTTAGCAGACTGTCATATGAGCCGGCCGTAAAAAGAACAAACACATACTGAAAATGTTAAAAGCGATTGAAAAGTTGGTGGATTTGCGTTTATATTCCCCCTAAGTCATTTCATGTAGAACCCCGCAGTTAAATTTAGAACAAAATTATGTAAAAGTCAAAAACAGCTATTTATGTTGGCACATTGTACCACAACCCAAGCGCAAAGTGATTAACAAAGTGCTTACAAAGTAGTGAAAAGCTTGTGCAAAGTTGGTAGATTTGCATGGAAATGTTACCTATTCTGTTACATTATCGAGTCCAGTTGTTAAAAGTTCGCGAAAGTGAATGAATATGTTATCAAAGGTCCTTTAAATATCGCAGTGGCCCTCGAAGGATGTAGAATTTTTAAACATTTCCATCAATTACATGGCCGCCAATAACAATAATTTTTAAACGACCCTGATAGATGAGTGGTCACGTGATCGACCAATAATAGAAGTAAAGATCAATCGGTCGTGGTTAGTATTTGCATGGGAGACAACCTGAGAAAACCAGCGGTTGACACTTTTTTTGAGTTTTTTGCCTTCTGCACCTATTTTGTCCAAGCTGTTAAAACAGCGTGCAAAGTTCTCCAAAGCGTTTCCAAAGTTGCTAGATTTGTTTGTTTAATTCACCTAAGTTGTTGTTATATCGAACCATGCAGTTATAAAGTATGAAAAATGACTAAAATTCATTTGAAACCTTCCATGTTAGCATACTGTCATATGAGCCGGCCGTAAAATGAACAAACACATACTGAAAATGTTAAAAGCGATTGAAAAGTTGGTGGATTTGCGTTTATATTCCCCCTAAGTCATTTCATGTAGAACCCCGCAGTTAAATTTAGAACAAAATTATGTAAAAGTTAAAAACAGCTATTTATGTTGGCACATTGTACCACTACCCAAGCGCAAAGTGATTAACAAAGTGCTTACAAAGTTGTGAAAAGCTTGTGCAAAGTTAGTAGATTTGCATGGAAATGTTACCTATTCTGTTACATTATCGAGTCCAGTTGTTAAAAGTTCGCGAATGTGAATGAATATGTTATAAAAGGCCCTTTAAATATCGCAGTGGCCCTCGAAGGATGTAGAATTTTTAAACATTTCCATCAATTACATGGCCGCCAATAACAATAATTTTTAATCGACCCTGATAGATGAGTGGTCAGGTGATCGACCAATAATAGAAGTAAAGATCAATCGGTCGTGCTTAGTATTTGCATGGGAGACAACCTGAGAAAACCAGCGGTTGACACTTTTTTTGAGTTTTTGCCGCCTGCACCTATTTTGTCCAAGCTGTTAAAACAGCGTGCAAATTTCTCCAAAGCGTTTCCAAAGTTTCTAGATTTGTTTGTTTAATTCACCTAAGTTGTTATATCGAACCATGCAGTTATAAAGTATGAAAAATGACTAAAATTCATTTGAAACCTTCCATGTTAGCAGACTGTCATATGAGCCGGCCGTAAAATGAACAAACACATACTGAAAATGTTAAAAGCGATTGAAAAGTTGGTGGATTTGCGTTTATATTCCCCCTAAGTCATTTCATATAGAACCCCGCAGTTAAATTTAGAACAAAATTATGTAAAAGTCAAAAACAGCTATTTATGTTGGCACATTGTACCACTACCCAAGCGCAAAGTGATTAACAAAGTGATTACAAAGTTGTGAAAAGCTTGTGCAAAGTTGGTAGATTTGCATGGAAATGTTACCTATTCTGTTACATTATCGAGTCCAGTTGTTCAAAGTTCGCGAAAGTGAATGAATATGTTATAAAAGGTCCTTTGAATATCGCAGTGGCCCTCGAAGGATGTAGAATTTTTAAACATTTCCATCAATTACATGGCCGCCAATAACAATAATTTTTAAACGACCCTGATAGATGAGTGGTCAGGTGATCGACCAATAATAGAAGTAAAGATCAATCGGTCGTGGTTAGTATTTGCATGGGAGACAACCTGAGAAAACCAGCGGTTGACACTTTTTTTGAGTTTTTGCCGTCTGCACCTATTTTGTCCAAGCTGTTAAAACAGCGTGCAAAGTTCTCCAAAGCGTTTCCAAAGTTGCTAGATTTGTTTGTTTAATTCACCTAAGTTGTTGTTATATCGAACCATGCAGTTATAAAGTATGAAAAATGACTAAAATTCATTTGAAACCTTCCATGTTAGCAGACTGTCATATGAGCCGGCCGTAAAATGAACAAACACATACTGAAAATGTTAAAAGCGATTGAAAAGTTGGTGGATTTGCGTTTATATTCCCCCTAAGTCATTTCATGTAGAACCCCGCAGTTAAATTTAGAACAAAATTATGTAAAAGTTAAAAACAGCTATTTATGTTGGCACATTGTACCACAACCCAAGCGCAAAGTGATTAACAAAGTGCTTACAAAGTTGTGAAAAGCTTGTGCAAAGTTGGTAGATTTGCATGGAAATGTTACCTATTCTGTTACATTATCGAGTCCAGTTGTTAAAAGTTCGCGAAAGTGAATGAATATGTTATCAAAGGTCCTTTAAATATCGCAGTGGCCCTCGAAGGATGTAGAATTTTTAAACATTTCCATCAATTACATGGCCGCCAATAACAATAATTTTTAAACGACCCTGATAGATGAGTGGTCACGTGATCGACCAATAATAGAAGTAAAGATCAATCGGTCGTGGTTAGTATTTGCATGGGAGACAACCTGAGAAAACCAGCGGTTGACACTTTTTTTGAGTTTTTTGCCTTCTGCACCTATTTTGTCCAAGCTGTTAAAACAGCGTGCAAAGTTCTCCAAAGCGTTTCCAAAGTTGCTAGATTTGTTTGTTTAATTCACCTAAGTTGTTGTTATATCGAACCATGCAGTTATAAAGTATGAAAAATGACTAAAATTCATTTGAAACCTTCCATGTTAGCATACTGTCATATGAGCCGGCCGTAAAATGAACAAACACATACTGAAAATGTTAAAAGCGATTGAAAAGTTGGTGGATTTGCGTTTATATTCCCCCTAAGTCATTTCATGTAGAACCCCGCAGTTAAATTTAGAACAAAATTATGTAAAAGTTAAAAACAGCTATTTATGTTGGCACATTGTACCACTACCCAAGCGCAAAGTGATTAACAAAGTGCTTACAAAGTTGTGAAAAGCTTGTGCAAAGTTAGTAGATTTGCATGGAAATGTTACCTATTCTGTTACATTATCGAGTCCAGTTGTTAAAAGTTCGCGAATGTGAATGAATATGTTATAAAAGGCCCTTTAAATATCGCAGTGGCCCTCGAAGGATGTAGAATTTTTAAACATTTCCATCAATTACATGGCCGCCAATAACAATAATTTTTAATCGACCCTGATAGATGAGTGGTCAGGTGATCGACCAATAATAGAAGTAAAGATCAATCGGTCGTGCTTAGTATTTGCATGGGAGACAACCTGAGAAAACCAGCGGTTGACACTTTTTTTGAGTTTTTGCCGCCTGCACCTATTTTGTCCAAGCTGTTAAAACAGCGTGCAAATTTCTCCAAAGCGTTTCCAAAGTTTCTAGATTTGTTTGTTTAATTCACCTAAGTTGTTATATCGAACCATGCAGTTATAAAGTATGAAAAATGACTAAAATTCATTTGAAACCTTCCATGTTAGCAGACTGTCATATGAGCCGGCCGTAAAATGAACAAACACATACTGAAAATGTTAAAAGCGATTGAAAAGTTGGTGGATTTGCGTTTATATTCCCCCTAAGTCATTTCATATAGAACCCCGCAGTTAAATTTAGAACAAAATTATGTAAAAGTCAAAAACAGCTATTTATGTTGGCACATTGTACCACTACCCAAGCGCAAAGTGATTAACAAAGTGATTACAAAGTTGTGAAAAGCTTGTGCAAAGTTGGTAGATTTGCATGGAAATGTTACCTATTCTGTTACATTATCGAGTCCAGTTGTTCAAAGTTCGCGAAAGTGAATGAATATGTTATAAAAGGTCCTTTGAATATCGCAGTGGCCCTCGAAGGATGTAGAATTTTTAAACATTTCCATCAATTACATGGCCGCCAATAACAATAATTTTTAAACGACCCTGATAGATGAGTGGTCAGGTGATCGACCAATAATAGAAGTAAAGATCAATCGGTCGTGGTTAGTATTTGCATGGGAGACAACCTGAGAAAACCAGCGGTTGACACTTTTTTTGAGTTTTTGCCGTCTGCACCTATTTTGTCCAAGCTGTTAAAACAGCGTGCAAAGTTCTCCAAAGCGTTTCCAAAGTTGCTAGATTTGTTTGTTTAATTCACCTAAGTTGTTGTTATATCGAACCATGCAGTTATAAAGTATGAAAAATGACTAAAATTCATTTGAAACCTTCCATGTTAGCAGACTGTCATATGAGCCGGCCGTAAAATGAACAAACACATACTGAAAATGTTAAAAGCGATTGAAAAGTTGGTGGATTTGCGTTTATATTCCCCCTAAGTCATTTCATGTAGAACCCCGCAGTTAAATTTAGAACAAAATTATGTAAAAGTTAAAAACAGCTATTTATGTTGGCACATTGTACCACTACCCAAGCGCAAAGTGATTAACAAAGTGCTTACAAAGTTGTGAAGAGCTTGTGCAAAGTTGGTAGATTTGCATGAAAATGTTACCTATTCTGTTACATTATCGAGTCCAGTTGTTTAAAGTTCGCGAAAGTGAATGAATATGTTATAAAAGGCCCTTTAAATATCGCAGTGGCCCTCGAAGGATGTAGAATTTTTAAACATTTCCATCAATTACATGGCCGCCAATAACAATAATTTTTAATCGACCCTGATAGATGAGTGGTCAGGTGATCGACCAATAATAGAAGTAAAGATCAATCGGTCGTGCTTAGTATTTGCATGGGAGACAACCTGAGAAAACCAGCGGTTGACACTTTTTTTGAGTTTTTGCCGTCTGCACCTATTTTGTCCAAGCTGTTAAAACAGCGTGCAAATTTCTCCAAAGCGTTTCCAAAGTTGCTAGATTTGTTTGTTTAATTCACCTAAGTTGTTGTTATATCGAACCATGCAGTTATAAAGTATGAAAAATGACTAAAATTCATTTGAAACCTTCCATGTTAGCAGACTGTCATATGAGCCGGCCGTAAAATGAACAAACACATACTAAAAATGTTAAAAGCGATTGAAAAGTTGGTGGATTTGCGTTTATATTCCCCCTAAGTCATTTCATGTAGAACCCCGAAGTTAAATTTAGAACAAAATTATGTAAAAGTCAAAAACAGGTATTTATGTTGGCACTTTGTACCACTACCCAAGCTCAAAGTGATTAACAAAGTGCTTACAAAGTTGTGAAAAGCTTGTGCAAAGTTGGTAGATTTGCATGGAAATGTTACCTATTCTGTTACATTATCGAGTCCAGTTGTTAAAAGTTCGCGAAAGTGAATGAATATGTTATTAAAGGCCCTTTGAATATCGCAGTGGCCCTCGAAGGATGTAGAATTTTTAAACATTTCCATCAATTACATGGCCGCCAATAACAATAATTTTTAAACGACCCTGATAGATGAGTGGTCAGGTGATCGACCAATAATAGAAGTAAAGATCAATCGGTCGTGGTTAGTATTTGCATGGGAGACAACCTGAGAAAACCAACGGTTGACACTTTTTTTGAGTTTTTGCCGTCTGCACCTATTTGGTCCATGCTGTTAAAACAGCGTGCACAATTCTCCAAAGCGTTTCCAAAGTTGCTAGATTTGTTTGTTTATTTGACCTAAGTTGTTGTTATATCGAACCATGCAGTTGTAAAGTATGAAAAATGACTAAAATTCATTTGAAACCTTCCATGTTAGCAGACTGTCATATGAGCCGGCCGTAAAATGAACAAACACATACTGAAAATGTTAAGAGCGATTGAAAAGTTGGTGGATTTGCGTTTATATTCCCCCTAAGTCATTTCATGTAGAACCCCGCAGTTAAATTTAGAACAAAATTATGTAAAAGTCAAAAACAGCTATTTATGTTGGCACTTTGTACCACTACCCAAGCGCAAAGTGATTAACAAAGTGCTTACAAAGTTGTGAAAAGCTTGTGCAAAGTTGGTAGATTTGCATGGAAATGTTACCTATTCTGTTACATTATCGAGTCCAGTTGTTCAAAGTTCGCGAAAGAGAATGAATATGTTATAAAAGGCCCTTTGAATATCGCAGTGGCCCTCGAAGGATGTAGAATTTTTAAACATTTCCATCAATTACATGGCCGCCAATAACAATAATTTTTAAACGACCCTGATAGATGAGTGGTCAGGTGATCGACCAATAATAGAAGTAAAGATCAATCGGTCGTGGTTAGTATTTGCATGGGAGACAACCTGAGAAAACCAGCGGTTGACACTTTTTTTGAGTTTTTGCCGTCTGCACCTATTTTGTCCAAGCTGTTAAAACAGCGTGCAAAGTTCTCCAAAGCGTTTCCAAAGTTGCTAGATTTGTTTGTTTAATTCACCTAAGTTGTTGTTATATCGAACCATGCAGTTATAAAGTATGAAAAATGACTAAAATTCATTTGAAACCTTCCATGTTAGCAGACTGTCATATGAGCCGGCCGTAAAATGAACAAACACATACTGAAAATGTTAAAAGCGATTGAAAAGTTGGTGGATTTGCGTTTATATTCCCCCTAAGTCATTTCATGTAGAACCCCGCAGTTAAATTTAGAACAAAATTATGTAAAAGTTAAAAACAGCTATTTATGTTGGCACATTGTACCACAACCCAAGCGCAAAGTGATTAACAAAGTGCTTACAAAGTTGTGAAAAGCTTGTGCAAAGTTGGTAGATTTGCATGGAAATGTTACCTATTCTGTTACATTATCGAGTCCAGTTGTTAAAAGTTCGCGAAAGTGAATGAATATGTTATCAAAGGTCCTTTAAATATCGCAGTGGCCCTCGAAGGATGTAGAATTTTTAAACATTTCCATCAATTACATGGCCGCCAATAACAATAATTTTTAAACGACCCTGATAGATGAGTGGTCACGTGATCGACCAATAATAGAAGTAAAGATCAATCGGTCGTGGTTAGTATTTGCATGGGAGACAACCTGAGAAAACCAGCGGTTGACACTTTTTTTGAGTTTTTTGCCTTCTGCACCTATTTTGTCCAAGCTGTTAAAACAGCGTGCAAAGTTCTCCAAAGCGTTTCCAAAGTTGCTAGATTTGTTTGTTTAATTCACCTAAGTTGTTGTTATATCGAACCATGCAGTTATAAAGTATGAAAAATGACTAAAATTCATTTGAAACCTTCCATGTTAGCATACTGTCATATGAGCCGGCCGTAAAATGAACAAACACATACTGAAAATGTTAAAAGCGATTGAAAAGTTGGTGGATTTGCGTTTATATTCCCCCTAAGTCATTTCATGTAGAACCCCGCAGTTAAATTTAGAACAAAATTATGTAAAAGTTAAAAACAGCTATTTATGTTGGCACATTGTACCACTACCCAAGCGCAAAGTGATTAACAAAGTGCTTACAAAGTTGTGAAAAGCTTGTGCAAAGTTAGTAGATTTGCATGGAAATGTTACCTATTCTGTTACAT
Source organism: Saccoglossus kowalevskii (assembly GCF_978046115.1). Taxonomy (NCBI): domain Eukaryota; kingdom Metazoa; phylum Hemichordata; class Enteropneusta; family Harrimaniidae; genus Saccoglossus; species Saccoglossus kowalevskii. The sequence continues at coordinate 6,816,746 of NC_140650.1, read as the reverse complement.
TATCGAGTCCAGTTGTTAAAAGTTCGCGAATGTGAATGAATATGTTATAAAAGGCCCTTTAAATATCGCAGTGGCCCTCGAAGGATGTAGAATTTTTAAACATTTCCATCAATTACATGGCCGCCAATAACAATAATTTTTAATCGACCCTGATAGATGAGTGGTCAGGTGATCGACCAATAATAGAAGTAAAGATCAATCGGTCGTGCTTAGTATTTGCATGGGAGACAACCTGAGAAAACCAGCGGTTGACACTTTTTTTGAGTTTTTGCCGCCTGCACCTATTTTGTCCAAGCTGTTAAAACAGCGTGCAAATTTCTCCAAAGCGTTTCCAAAGTTTCTAGATTTGTTTGTTTAATTCACCTAAGTTGTTATATCGAACCATGCAGTTATAAAGTATGAAAAATGACTAAAATTCATTTGAAACCTTCCATGTTAGCAGACTGTCATATGAGCCGGCCGTAAAATGAACAAACACATACTGAAAATGTTAAAAGCGATTGAAAAGTTGGTGGATTTGCGTTTATATTCCCCCTAAGTCATTTCATATAGAACCCCGCAGTTAAATTTAGAACAAAATTATGTAAAAGTCAAAAACAGCTATTTATGTTGGCACATTGTACCACTACCCAAGCGCAAAGTGATTAACAAAGTGATTACAAAGTTGTGAAAAGCTTGTGCAAAGTTGGTAGATTTGCATGGAAATGTTACCTATTCTGTTACATTATCGAGTCCAGTTGTTCAAAGTTCGCGAAAGTGAATGAATATGTTATAAAAGGTCCTTTGAATATCGCAGTGGCCCTCGAAGGATGTAGAATTTTTAAACATTTCCATCAATTACATGGCCGCCAATAACAATAATTTTTAAACGACCCTGATAGATGAGTGGTCAGGTGATCGACCAATAATAGAAGTAAAGATCAATCGGTCGTGGTTAGTATTTGCATGGGAGACAACCTGAGAAAACCAGCGGTTGACACTTTTTTTGAGTTTTTGCCGTCTGCACCTATTTTGTCCAAGCTGTTAAAACAGCGTGCAAAGTTCTCCAAAGCGTTTCCAAAGTTGCTAGATTTGTTTGTTTAATTCACCTAAGTTGTTGTTATATCGAACCATGCAGTTATAAAGTATGAAAAATGACTAAAATTCATTTGAAACCTTCCATGTTAGCAGACTGTCATATGAGCCGGCCGTAAAATGAACAAACACATACTGAAAATGTTAAAAGCGATTGAAAAGTTGGTGGATTTGCGTTTATATTCCCCCTAAGTCATTTCATGTAGAACCCCGCAGTTAAATTTAGAACAAAATTATGTAAAAGTTAAAAACAGCTATTTATGTTGGCACATTGTACCACTACCCAAGCGCAAAGTGATTAACAAAGTGCTTACAAAGTTGTGAAGAGCTTGTGCAAAGTTGGTAGATTTGCATGAAAATGTTACCTATTCTGTTACATTATCGAGTCCAGTTGTTTAAAGTTCGCGAAAGTGAATGAATATGTTATAAAAGGCCCTTTAAATATCGCAGTGGCCCTCGAAGGATGTAGAATTTTTAAACATTTCCATCAATTACATGGCCGCCAATAACAATAATTTTTAATCGACCCTGATAGATGAGTGGTCAGGTGATCGACCAATAATAGAAGTAAAGATCAATCGGTCGTGCTTAGTATTTGCATGGGAGACAACCTGAGAAAACCAGCGGTTGACACTTTTTTTGAGTTTTTGCCGTCTGCACCTATTTTGTCCAAGCTGTTAAAACAGCGTGCAAATTTCTCCAAAGCGTTTCCAAAGTTGCTAGATTTGTTTGTTTAATTCACCTAAGTTGTTGTTATATCGAACCATGCAGTTATAAAGTATGAAAAATGACTAAAATTCATTTGAAACCTTCCATGTTAGCAGACTGTCATATGAGCCGGCCGTAAAATGAACAAACACATACTAAAAATGTTAAAAGCGATTGAAAAGTTGGTGGATTTGCGTTTATATTCCCCCTAAGTCATTTCATGTAGAACCCCGAAGTTAAATTTAGAACAAAATTATGTAAAAGTCAAAAACAGGTATTTATGTTGGCACTTTGTACCACTACCCAAGCTCAAAGTGATTAACAAAGTGCTTACAAAGTTGTGAAAAGCTTGTGCAAAGTTGGTAGATTTGCATGGAAATGTTACCTATTCTGTTACATTATCGAGTCCAGTTGTTAAAAGTTCGCGAAAGTGAATGAATATGTTATTAAAGGCCCTTTGAATATCGCAGTGGCCCTCGAAGGATGTAGAATTTTTAAACATTTCCATCAATTACATGGCCGCCAATAACAATAATTTTTAAACGACCCTGATAGATGAGTGGTCAGGTGATCGACCAATAATAGAAGTAAAGATCAATCGGTCGTGGTTAGTATTTGCATGGGAGACAACCTGAGAAAACCAACGGTTGACACTTTTTTTGAGTTTTTGCCGTCTGCACCTATTTGGTCCATGCTGTTAAAACAGCGTGCACAATTCTCCAAAGCGTTTCCAAAGTTGCTAGATTTGTTTGTTTATTTGACCTAAGTTGTTGTTATATCGAACCATGCAGTTGTAAAGTATGAAAAATGACTAAAATTCATTTGAAACCTTCCATGTTAGCAGACTGTCATATGAGCCGGCCGTAAAATGAACAAACACATACTGAAAATGTTAAGAGCGATTGAAAAGTTGGTGGATTTGCGTTTATATTCCCCCTAAGTCATTTCATGTAGAACCCCGCAGTTAAATTTAGAACAAAATTATGTAAAAGTCAAAAACAGCTATTTATGTTGGCACTTTGTACCACTACCCAAGCGCAAAGTGATTAACAAAGTGCTTACAAAGTTGTGAAAAGCTTGTGCAAAGTTGGTAGATTTGCATGGAAATGTTACCTATTCTGTTACATTATCGAGTCCAGTTGTTAAAAGTTCGCGAAAGAGAATGAATATGTTATAAAAGGCCCTTTGAATATCGCAGTGGCCCTCGAAGGATGTAGAATTTTTAAACATTTCCATCAATTACATGGCCGCCAATAACAATAATTTTTAAACGACCCTGATAGATGAGTGGTCAGGTGATCGACCAATAATAGAAGTAAAGATCAATTGGTCGTGGTTAGTATTTGCATGGGAGACAACCTGAGAAAACCAGCGGTTGACACTTTTTTTGAGTTTTTGCCGTCTGCACCTATTTTGTCCAAGCTGTTAAAACAGCGTGCAAAGTTCTCCAAAGCGTTTCCAAAGTTGCTAGATTTGTTTGTTTAATTCACCTAAGTTGTTGTTATATCGAACTATGCAGTTATAAAGTATGAAAAATGACTAAAATTCATTTGAAACCTTCCATGTTAGCAGACTGTCATATGAGCCGGCCGTAAAATGAACAAACACATACTGAAAATGTTAAAAGCGATTGAAAAGTTGGTGGATTTGCGTTTATATTCCCCGTAAGTCATTTCATGTAGAACCCCGCAGTTAAATTTAGAACAAAATTATGTAAAAGTTAAAAACAGCTATTTATGTTGGCACATTGTACCACTACCCAAGCGCAAAGTGATTAACAAAGTGCTTACAAAGTTGTGAAAAGCTTGTGCAAAGTTGGTAGATTTGCATGGAAATGTTACCTATTCTGTTACATTATCGAGTCCAGTTGTTAAAAGTTCGCGAAAGTGAATGAATATGTTATAAAAGGCCCTTTGAATATCGCAGTGGCCCACGAATGATGTAGAATTTTTAAACATTTCCATCAATTACATGGCCGCCAATAACAATAATTTGTAAACGACCCTGATAGATGAGTGGTCAGGTGATCGACCAATAATAGAAGTAAAGATCAATCGGTCGTGGTTAGTACTTGCATGGGAGACAACCTGAGAAAACCAGCGGTTGACACTTTTTTTGAGTTTTTGTCGTCTGCACCTATTTTGTCCAAGCTGTTAAAACAGCGTGCAAAGTTCTCCAAAGCGTTTCCAAAGTTACTAGATTTGTTTGTTTATTTGACCTAAGTTGTTGATATATCGAACCATGCAGTTATAAAGTATGAAAAATGACTAAAATTCATTTGAAACCTTCCATGTTAGCAGACTGTCATATGAGCCGGCCGTAAAATGAACAAACACATACTGAAAATGTTAAAAGCGATTGAAAAGTTGGTGGATTTGCGTTTATATTCCCCCTAAGTCATTTCATGTAGAACCCCGCAGTTAAATTTAGAACAAAATTATGTAAAAGTTAAAAACAGCTATTTATGTTGGCACATTGTACCACTACCCAAGCGCAAAGTGATTAACAAAGTGCTTACAAAGTTGTGAAAAGCTTGTGCAAAGTTGGTAGATTTGCATGGAAATGTTACCTATTCTGTTACATTATCGAGTCCAGTTGTTAAAAGTTCGCGAAAGTGAATGAATATGTTATAAAAGGCCCTTTGAATATCGCAGTGGCCCTCGAATGATGTAGAATTTTTAAACATTTCCATCAATTACATGGCCGCCAATAACAATAATTTTTAAACGACCCTGATAGATGAGTGGTCAGGTGATCGACCAATAATAGAAGTAAAGATCAATCGGTCGTGGTTAGTACTTGCATGGGAGACAACCTGAGAAAACCAGCGGTTGACACTTTTCTTGAGTTTTTGTCGTCTGCACCTATTTTGTCCAAGCTGTTAAAACAGCGTGCAAAGTTCTCCAAAGCGTTTCCAAAGTTACTAGATTTGTTTGTTTATTTGACCTAAGTTGTTGATATATCGAACCATGCAGTTATAAAGTATGAAAAATGACTAAAATTCATTTGAAACCTTCCATGTTAGCAGACTGTCATATGAGCCGGCCGTAAAATGAACAAACACATACTGAAAATGTTAAAAGCGATTGAAAAGTTGGTGGATTTGCGTTTATATTCCCCCTAAGTCATTTCATGTAGAACCCCGCAGTTGAATTTAGAACAAAATTATGTAAAAGTTAAAAACAGCTATTTATGTTGGCACATTGTACCACTACCCAAGCGCAAAGTGATTAACAAAGTGCTTACAAAGTTGTGAAAAGCTTGTGCAAAGTTGGTAGATTTGCATGGAAATGTTACCTATTCTGTTACATTATCGAGTCCAGTTGTTAAAAGTTCGCGAAAGTGAATGAATATGTTATAAAAGGCCCTTTGAATATCGCAGTGGCCCTCGAATGATGTAGAATTTTTAAACATTTCCATCAATTACATGGCCGCCAATAACAATAATTTTTAAACGACCCTGATAGATGAGTGGTCAGGTGATCGACCAATAATAGAAGTAAAGATCAATCGGTCGTGGTTAGTACTTGCATGGGAGACAACCTGAGAAAACCAGCGGTTGACACTTTTTTTGAGTTTTTGTCGTCTGCACCTATTTTGTCCAAGCTGTTAAAACAGCGTGCAAAGTTCTCCAAAGCGTTTCCAAAGTTACTAGATTTGTTTGTTTATTTGACCTAAGTTGTTGATATATCGAACCATGCAGTTATAAAGTATGAAAAATGACTAAAATTCATTTGAAACCTTCCATGTTAGCAGACTGTCATATGAGCCGGCCGTAAAATGAACAAACACATACTGAAAATGTTAAAAGCGATTGAAAAGTTGGTGGATTTGCGTTTATATTCCCCCTAAGTCATTTCATGTAGAACCCCGCAGTTGAATTTAGAACAAAATTATGTAAAAGTTAAAAACAGCTATTTATGTTGGCACATTGTACCACTACCCAAGCGCAAAGTGATTAACAAAGTGCTTACAAAGTTGTGAAAAGCTTGTGCAAAGTTGGTAGATTTGCATGGAAATGTTACCTATTCTGTTACATTATCGAGTCCAGTTGTTAAAAGTTCGCGAAAGTGAATGAATATGTTATAAAAGGCCCTTTGAATATCGCAGTGGCCCTCGAATGATGTAGAATTTTTAAACATTTCCATCAATTACATGGCCGCCAATAACAATAATTTTTAAACGACCCTGATAGATGAGTGGTCAGGTGATCGACCAATAATAGAAGTAAAGATCAATCGGTCGTGGTTAGTACTTGCATGGGAGACAACCTGAGAAAACCAGCGGTTGACACTTTTTTGAGTTTTTGTCGTCTGCACCTATTTTGTCCAAGCTGTTAAAACAGCGTGCAAAGTTCTCGAAAGCGTTTCCAAAGTTACTAGATTTGTTTGTTTATTTGACCTAAGTTGTTGATATATCGAACCATGCAGTTATAAAGTATGAAAAATGACTAAAATTCATTTGAATCCTTCCATGTTAGCAGACTGTCATATGAGCCGGCCGTAAAATGAACAAACACATACTGAAAATGTTAAAAGCGATTGAAAAGTTGGTGGATTTGCGTTTATATTCCCCCTAAGTCATTTCATGTAGAACCCCGCAGTTAAATTTAGAACAAAATTATGTAAAAGTCAAAAACAGCTATTTATGTTGGCACATTGTACCACTACCCAAGCGCAAAGTGATTAACAAAGTGCTTACAAAGTTGTGAAAAGCTTGTGCAAAGTTGGTAGATTTGCATGGAAATGTTACCTATTCTGTTACATTATCGAGTCCAGTTGTTTAAAGTTCGCGAAAGTGAATGAATATGTTATAAAAGGCCCTTTAAATATCGCAGTGGCCCTCGAAGGATGTAGAATTTTTAAACATTTCCATCAATTACATGGCCGCCAATAACAATAATTTTTAATCGACCCTGATAGAAGAGTGGTCAGGTGATCGACCAATAATAGAAGTAAAGATCAATCGGTCGTGCTTAGTATTTGCATGGGAGACAACCTGAGAAAACCAGCGGTTGACACTTTTTTTGAGTTTTTGCCGTCTGCACCTATTTTGTATATGCTGTTAAAACAGCGTGCAAAGTTCTCCAAAGCGTTTTCAAAGTTACTAGATTTGTTTGTTTATTTGACCTAAGTTGTTGATATATCGAACCATGCAGTTATAAAGTATGAAAAATGACTAAAATTCATTTGAAACCTTCCATGTTAGCAGACTGTCATATGAGCCGGCCGTAAAATGAACAAACACATACTGAAAATGTTAAAAGCGATTGAAAAGTTGGTGGATTTGCGTTTATATTCCCCCTAAGTCATTTCATGTAGAACCCCGCAGTTGAATTTAGAACAAAATTATGTAAAAGTTAAAAACAGCTATTTATGTTGGCACATTGTACCACTACCCAAGCGCAAAGTGATTAACAAAGTGCTTACAAAGTTGTGAAAAGCTTGTGCAAAGTTGGTAGATTTGCATGGAAATGTTACCTATTCTGTTACATTATCGAGTCCAGTTGTTAAAAGTTCGCGAAAGTGAATGAATATGTTATAAAAGGCCCTTTGAATATCGCAGTGGCCCTCGAATGATGTAGAATTTTTAAACATTTCCATCAATTACATGGCCGCCAATAACAATAATTTTTAAACGACCCTGATAGATGAGTGGTCAGGTGATCGACCAATAATAGAAGTAAAGATCAATCGGTCGTGGTTAGTACTTGCATGGGAGACAACCTGAGAAAACCAGCGGTTGACACTTTTTTTGAGTTTTTGTCGTCTGCACCTATTTTGTCCAAGCTGTTAAAACAGCGTGCAAAGTTCTCCAAAGCGTTTCCAAAGTTACTAGATTTGTTTGTTTATTTGACCTAAGTTGTTGATATATCGAACCATGCAGTTATAAAGTATGAAAAATGACTAAAATTCATTTGAAACCTTCCATGTTAGCAGACTGTCATATGAGCCGGCCGTAAAATGAACAAACACATACTGAAAATGTTAAAAGCGATTGAAAAGTTGGTGGATTTGCGTTTATATTCCCCCTAAGTCATTTCATGTAGAACCCCGCAGTTAAATTTAGAACAAAATTATGTAAAAGTCAAAAACAGCTATTTATGTTGGCACATTGTACCACTACCCAAGCGCAAAGTGATTGACAAAGTGCTTACAAAGTTGTGAAAAGCTTGTGCAAAGTTGGTAGATTTGCATGAAAATGTTACCTATTCTGTTACATTATCGAGTCCAGTTGTTTAAAGTTCGCGAAAGTGAATGAATATGTTATAAAAGGCCCTTTAAATATCGCAGTGGCCCTCGAAGGATGTAGAATTTTTAAACATTTCCATCAATTACATGGCCGCCAATAACAATAATTTTTAATCGACCCTGATAGATGAGTGGTCAGGTGATCGACCAATAATAGAAGTAAAGATCAATCGGTCGTGGTTAGTATTTGCATGGGAGACAACCTGAGAAAACCAACGGTTGACACTTTTTTTGAGTTTTTGCCGTCTGCACCTATTTGGTCCATGCTGTTAAAACAGCGTGCAAAATTCTCCAAAGCGTTTCCAAAGTTGCTAGATTTGTTTGTTTATTTGACCTAAGTTGTTATTATATCGAACCATGCAGTTGTAAAGTATGAAAAATGACTAAAATTCATTTGAAACCTTCCATGTTAGCAGACTGTCATATGAGCCGGCCGTAAAATGAACAAACACATACTGAAAATGTTAAGAGCGATTGAAAAGTTGGTGGATTTGCGTTTATATTCCCCCTAAGTCATTTCATGTAGAACCCCGCAGTTAAATTTAGAACAAAATTATGTAAAAGTCAAAAACAGCTATTTATGTTGGCACTTTGTACCACTACCCAAGCGCAAAGTGATTAACAAAGTGCTTACAAAGTTGTGAAAAGCTTGTGCAAAGTTGGTAGATTTGCATGGAAATGTTACCTATTCTGTTACATTATCGAGTCCAGTTGTTAAAAGTTCGCGAAAGAGAATGAATATGTTATAAAAGGCCCTTTGAATATCGCAGTGGCCCTCGAAGGATGTAGAATTTTTAAACATTTCCATCAATTACATGGCCGCCAATAACAATAATTTTTAAACGACCCTGATAGATGAGTGGTCAGGTGATCGACCAATAATAGAAGTAAAGATCAATTGGTCGTGGTTAGTATTTGCATGGGAGACAACCTGAGAAAACCAGCGGTTGACACTTTTTTTGAGTTTTTGCCGTCTGCACCTATTTTGTCCAAGCTGTTAAAACAGCGTGCAAAGTTCTCCAAAGCGTTTCCAAAGTTGCTAGATTTGTTTGTTTAATTCACCTAAGTTGTTGTTATATCGAACTATGCAGTTATAAAGTATGAAAAATGACTAAAATTCATTTGAAACCTTCCATGTTAGCAGACTGTCATATGAGCCGGCCGTAAAATGAACAAACACATACTGAAAATGTTAAAAGCGATTGAAAAGTTGGTGGATTTGCGTTTATATTCCCCGTAAGTCATTTCATGTAGAACCCCGCAGTTAAATTTAGAACAAAATTATGTAAAAGTTAAAAACAGCTATTTATGTTGGCACATTGTACCACTACCCAAGCGCAAAGTGATTAACAAAGTGCTTACAAAGTTGTGAAAAGCTTGTGCAAAGTTGGTAGATTTGCATGGAAATGTTACCTATTCTGTTACATTATCGAGTCCAGTTGTTAAAAGTTCGCGAAAGTGAATGAATATGTTATAAAAGGCCCTTTGAATATCGCAGTGGCCCTCGAATGATGTAGAATTTTTAAACATTTCCATCAATTACATGGCCGCCAATAACAATAATTTGTAAACGACCCTGATAGATGAGTGGTCAGGTGATCGACCAATAATAGAAGTAAAGATCAATCGGTCGTGGTTAGTACTTGCATGGGAGACAACCTGAGAAAACCAGCGGTTGACACTTTTTTTGAGTTTTTGTCGTCTGCACCTATTTTGTCCAAGCTGTTAAAACAGCGTGCAAAGTTCTCCAAAGCGTTTCCAAAGTTACTAGATTTGTTTGTTTATTTGACCTAAGTTGTTGATATATCGAACCATGCAGTTATAAAGTATGAAAAATGACTAAAATTCATTTGAAACCTTCCATGTTAGCAGACTGTCATATGAGCCGGCCGTAAAATGAACAAACACATACTGAAAATGTTAAAAGCGATTGAAAAGTTGGTGGATTTGCGTTTATATTCCCCCTAAGTCATTTCATGTAGAACCCCGCAGTTAAATTTAGAACAAAATTATGTAAAAGTCAAAAACAGCTATTTATGTTGGCACATTGTACCACTACCCAAGCGCAAAGTGATTGACAAAGTGCTTACAAAGTTGTGAAAAGCTTGTGCAAAGTTGGTAGATTTGCATGAAAATGTTACCTATTCTGTTACATTATCGAGTCCAGTTGTTTAAAGTTCGCGAAAGTGAATGAATATGTTATAAAAGGCCCTTTAAATATCGCAGTGGCCCTCGAAGGATGTAGAATTTTTAAACATTTCCATCAATTACATGGCCGCCAATAACAATAATTTTTAATCGACCCTGATAGATGAGTGGTCAGGTGATCGACCAATAATAGAAGTAAAGATCAATCGGTCGTGCTTAGTATTTGCATGGGAGACAACCTGAGAAAACCAGCGGTTGACACTTTTTTTGAGTTTTTGCCGTCTGCACCTATTTTGTCCAAGCTGTTAAAACAGCGTGCAAATTTCTCCAAAGCGTTTCCAAAGTTGCTAGATTTGTTTGTTTAATTCACCTAAGTTGTTGTTATATCGAACCATGCAGTTATAAAGTATGAAAAATGACTAAAATTCATTTGAAACCTTCCATGTTAGCAGACTGTCATATGAGCCGGCCGTAAAATGAACAAACACATACTGAAAATGTTAAAAGCGATTGAAAAGTTGGTGGATTTGCGTTTATATTCCCCCTAAGTCATTTCATGTAGAACCCCGAAGTTAAATTTAGAACAAAATTATGTAAAAGTCAAAAACAGGTATTTATGTTGGCACTTTGTACCACTACCCAAGCTCAAAGTGATTAACAAAGTGCTTACAAAGTTGTGAAAAGCTTGTGCAAAGTTGGTAGATTTGCATGGAAATGTTACCTATTCTGTTACATTATCGAGTCCAGTTGTTAAAAGTTCGCGAAAGTGAATGAATATGTTATTAAAGGCCCTTTGAATATCGCAGTGGCCCTCGAAGGATGTAGAATTTTTAAACATTTCCATCAATTACATGGCCGCCAATAACAATAATTTTTAAACGACCCTGATAGATGAGTGGTCAGTTGATCGACCAATAATAGAAGTAAAGATCAATCGGTCGTGGTTAGTATTTGCATGGGAGACAACCTGAGAAAACCAACGGTTGACACTTTTTTTGAGTTTTTGCCGTCTGCACCTATTTGGTCCATGCTGTTAAAACAGCGTGCAAAATTCTCCAAAGCGTTTCCAAAGTTGCTAGATTTGTTTGTTTATTTGACCTAAGTTGTTGTTATATCGAACCATGCAGTTGTAAAGTATGAAAAATGACTAAAATTCATTTGAAACCTTCCATGTTAGCAGACTGTCATATGAGCCGGCCGTAAAATGACCAAACACATACTGAAAATGTTAAGAGCGATTGAAAAGTTGGTGGATTTGCGTTTATATTCCCCCTAAGTCATTTCATGTAGAACCCCGCAGTTAAATTTAGAACAAAATTATGTAAAAGTCAAAAACAGCTATTTATGTTGGCACTTTGTACCACTACCCAAGCGCAAAGTGATTAACAAAGTGCTTACAAAGTTGTGAAAAGCTTGTGCAAAGTTGGTAGATTTGCATGGAAATGTTACCTATTCTGTTACATTATCGAGTCCAGTTGTTAAAAGTTCGCGAAAGAGAATGAATATGTTATAAAAGGCCCTTTGAATATCGCAGTGGCCCTCGAAGGATGTAGAATTTTTAAACATTTCCATCAATTACATGGCCGCCAATAACAATAATTTTTAAACGACCCTGATAGATGAGTGGTCAGGTGATCGACCAATAATAGAAGTAAAGATCAATTGGTCGTGGTTAGTATTTGCATGGGAGACAACCTGAGAAAACCAGCGGTTGACACTTTTTTTGAGTTTTTGCCGTCTGCACCTATTTTGTCCAAGCTGTTAAAACAGCGTGCAAAGTTCTCCAAAGCGTTTCCAAAGTTGCTAGATTTGTTTGTTTAATTCACCTAAGTTGTTGTTATATCGAACTATGCAGTTATAAAGTATGAAAAATGACTAAAATTCATTTGAAACCTTCCATGTTAGCAGACTGTCATATGAGCCGGCCGTAAAATGAACAAACACATACTGAAAATGTTAAAAGCGATTGAAAAGTTGGTGGATTTGCGTTTATATTCCCCGTAAGTCATTTCATGTAGAATCCCGCAGTTAAATTTAGAACAAAATTATGTAAAAGTTAAAAACAGCTATTTATGTTGGCACATTGTACCACTACCCAAGCGCAAAGTGATTAACAAAGTGCTTACAAAGTTGTGAAAAGCTTGTGCAAAGTTGGTAGATTTGCATGGAAATGTTACCTATTCTGTTACATTATCGAGTCCAGTTGTTAAAAGTTCGCGAAAGTGAATGAATATGTTATAAAAGGCCCTTTGAATATCGCAGTGGCCCTCGAATGATGTAGAATTTTTAAACATTTCCATCAATTACATGGCCGCCAATAACAATAATTTGTAAACGACCCTGATAGATGAGTGGTCAGGTGATCGACCAATAATAGAAGTAAAGATCAATCGGTCGTGGTTAGTACTTGCATGGGAGACAACCTGAGAAAACCAGCGGTTGACACTTTTTTTGAGTTTTTGTCGTCTGCACCTATTTTGTCCAAGCTGTTAAAACAGCGTGCAAAGTTCTCCAAAGCGTTTCCAAAGTTACTAGATTTGTTTGTTTATTTGACCTAAGTTGTTGATATATCGAACCATGCAGTTATAAAGTATGAAAAATGACTAAAATTCATTTGAAACCTTCCATGTTAGCAGACTGTCATATGAGCCGGCCGTAAAATGAACAAACACATACTGAAAATGTTAAAAGCGATTGAAAAGTTGGTGGATTTGCGTTTATATTCCCCCTAAGTCATTTCATGTAGAACCCCGCAGTTAAATTTAGAACAAAATTATGTAAAAGTTAAAAACAGCTATTTATGTTGGCACATTGTACCACTACCCAAGCGCAAAGTGATTAACAAAGTGCTTACAAAGTTGTGAAAAGCTTGTGCAAAGTTGGTAGATTTGCATGGAAATGTTACCTATTCTGTTACATTATCGAGTCCAGTTGTTAAAAGTTCGCGAAAGTGAATGAATATGTTATAAAAGGCCCTTTGAATATCGCAGTGGCCCTCGAATGATGTAGAATTTTTAAACATTTCCATCAATTACATGGCCGCCAATAACAATAATTTTTAAACGACCCTGATAGATGAGTGGTCAGGTGATCGACCAATAATAGAAGTAAAGATCAATCGGTCGTGGTTAGTACTTGCATGGGAGACAACCTGAGAAAACCAGCGGTTGACACTTTTCTTGAGTTTTTGTCGTCTGCACCTATTTTGTCCAAGCTGTTAAAACAGCGTGCAAAGTTCTCCAAAGCGTTTCCAAAGTTACTAGATTTGTTTGTTTATTTGACCTAAGTTGTTGATATATCGAACCATGCAGTTATAAAGTATGAAAAATGACTAAAATTCATTTGAAACCTTCCATGTTAGCAGACTGTCATATGAGCCGGCCGTAAAATGAACAAACACATACTGAAAATGTTAAAAGCGATTGAAAAGTTGGTGGATTTGCGTTTATATTCCCCCTAAGTCATTTCATGTAGAACCCCGCAGTTGAATTTAGAACAAAATTATGTAAAAGTTAAAAACAGCTATTTATGTTGGCACATTGTACCACTACCCAAGCGCAAAGTGATTAACAAAGTGCTTACAAAGTTGTGAAAAGCTTGTGCAAAGTTGGTAGATTTGCATGGAAATGTTACCTATTCTGTTACATTATCGAGTCCAGTTGTTAAAAGTTCGCGAAAGTGAATGAATATGTTATAAAAGGCCCTTTGAATATCGCAGTGGCCCTCGAATGATGTAGAATTTTTAAACATTTCCATCAATTACATGGCCGCCAATAACAATAATTTTTAAACGACCCTGATAGATGAGTGGTCAGGTGATCGACCAATAATAGAAGTAAAGATCAATCGGTCGTGGTTAGTACTTGCATGGGAGACAACCTGAGAAAACCAGTGGTTGACACTTTTTTTGAGTTTTTGTCGTCTGCACCTATTTTGTCCAAGCTGTTAAAACAGCGTGCAAAGTTCTCCAAAGCGTTTCCAAAGTTACTAGATTTGTTTGTTTATTTGACCTAAGTTGTTGATATATCGAACCATGCAGTTATAAAGTATGAAAAATGACTAAAATTCATTTGAAACCTTCCATGTTAGCAGACTGTCATATGAGCCGGCCGTAAAATGAACAAACACATACTGAAAATGTTAAAAGCGATTGAAAAGTTGGTGGATTTGCGTTTATATTCCCCCTAAGTCATTTCATGTAGAACCCCGCAGTTGAATTTAGAACAAAATTATGTAAAAGTTAAAAACAGCTATTTATGTTGGCACATTGTACCACTACCCAAGCGCAAAGTGATTAACAAAGTGCTTACAAAGTTGTGAAAAGCTTGTGCAAAGTTGGTAGATTTGCATGGAAATGTTACCTATTCTGTTACATTATCGAGTCCAGTTGTTAAAAGTTCGCGAAAGTGAATGAATATGTTATAAAAGGCCCTTTGAATATCGCAGTGGCCCTCGAATGATGTAGAATTTTTAAACATTTCCATCAATTACATGGCCGCCAATAACAATAATTTTTAAACGACCCTGATAGATGAGTGGTCAGGTGATCGACCAATAATAGAAGTAAAGATCAATCGGTCGTGGTTAGTACTTGCATGGGAGACAACCTGAGAAAACCAGCGGTTGACACTTTTTTTGAGTTTTTGTCGTCTGCACCTATTTTGTCCAAGCTGTTAAAACAGCGTGCAAAGTTCTCCAAAGCGTTTCCAAAGTTACTAGATTTGTTTGTTTATTTGACCTAAGTTGTTGATATATCGAACCATGCAGTTATAAAGTATGAAAAATGACTACAATTCATTTGAAACCTTCCATGTTAGCAGACTGTCATATGAGCCGGACGTAAAATGAACAAACACATACTGAAAATGTTAAAAGCGATTGAAAAGTTGGTGGATTTGCGTTTATATTCCCCCTAAGTCATTTCATATAGAAGTTAAATTTAGAACAAAATTATGTAAAAGTCAAAAACAGCTATTTATGTTGGCACATTGTACCTCTACCCAAGCGCAAAGTGATTAACAAAGTGCTTACAAAGTTGTGAAAAGCTTGTGCAAAGTTGGTAGATTTGCATGGAAATGTTACCTATTCTGTTACATTATCGAGTCCAGTTGTTAAAAGTTCGCGAATGTGAATGAATATGTTATAAAAGGCCCTTTAAATATCGCAGTGGCCCTCGAAGGATGTAGAATTTTTAAACATTTCCATCAATTACATGGCCGCCAATAACAATAATTTTTAATCGACCCTGATAGATGAGTGGTCAGGTGATCGACCAATAATAGAAGTAAAGATCAATCGGTCGTGCTTAGTATTTGCATGGGAGACAACCTGAGAAAACCAGCGGTTGACACTTTTTTTGAGTTTTTGCCGCCTGCACCTATTTTGTCCAAGCTGTTAAAACAGCGTGCAAATTTCTCCAAAGCGTTTCCAAAGTTGCTAGATTTGTTTGTTTAATTCACCTAAGTTGTTGTTATATCGAACCATGCAGTTATAAAGTATGAAAAATGACTAAAATTCATTTGAAACCTTCCATGTTAGCAGACTGTAATATGAGCCGGCCGTAAAATGAACAAACACATACTGAAAATGTTAAAAGCGATTGAAAAGTTGGTGGATTTGCGTTTATATTCCCCCTAAGTCATTTCATATAGAACCCCGCAGTTAAATTTAGAACAAAATTATGTAAAAGTCAAAAACAGCTATTTATGTTGGCACATTGTACCACTACCCAAGCGCAAAGTGATTAACAAAGTGCTTACAAAGTTGTGAAAAGCTTGTGCAAAGTTGGTAGATTTGCATGGAAATGTTACCTATTCTGTTACATTATCGAGTCCAGTTGTTAAAAGTTCGCGAAAGTGAATGAATATGTTATAAAAGGCCCTTTGAATATCGCAGTGGCCCTCGAATGATGTAGAATTTTTAAACATTTCCATCAATTACATGGCCACCAATAACAATAATTTTTAATCGACCCTGATAGATGAGTGGTCAGGTGATCGACCAATAATAGAAGTAAAAATCAATCGGTCGTGGTTAGTACTTGCATGGGAGACAACCTGAGAAAACCAGCGGTTGACACTTTTTTTGAGTTTTTGTCGTCTGCACCTATTTTGTCCAAGCTGTTAAAACAGCGTGCAAAGTTCTCCAAAGCGTTTCCAAAGTTACTAGATTTGTTTGTTTATTTGACCTAAGTTGTTGATATATCGAACCATGCAGTTATAAAGTATGAAAAATGACTAAAATTCATTTGAAACCTTCCATGTTAGCAGACTGTCATACGAGCCGGACGTAAAATGAACAAACACATACTGAAAATGTTAAAAGCGATTGAAAAGTTGGTGGATTTGCGTTTATATTCCCCCTAAGTCATTTCATATAGAAGTTAAATTTAGAACAAAATTATGTAAAAGTCAAAAACAGCTATTTATGTTGGCACATTGTACCACTACCCAAGCGCAAAGTGATTAACAAAGTGCTTACAAAGTTGTGAAAAGCTTGTGCAAAGTTGGTAGATTTGCATGGAAATGTTACCTATTCTGTTACATTATCGAGTCCAGTTGTTAAAAGTTCGCGAATGTGAATGAATATGTTATAAAAGGCCCTTTAAATATCGCAGTGGCCCTCGAAGGATGTAGAATTTTTAAACATTTCCATCAATTACATGGCCGCCAATAACAATAATTTTTAATCGACCCTGATAGATGAGTGGTCAGGTGATCGACCAATAATAGAAGTAAAGATCAATCGGTCGTGCTTAGTATTTGCATGGGAGACAACCTGAGAAAACCAGCGGTTGACACTTTTTTTGAGTTTTTGCCGCCTGCACCTATTTTGTCCAAGCTGTTAAAACAGCGTGCAAATTTCTCCAAAGCGTTTCCAAAGTTGCTAGATTTGTTTGTTTAATTCACCTAAGTTGTTGTTATATCGAACCATGCAGTTATAAAGTATGAAAAATGACTAAAATTCATTTGAAACCTTCCATGTTAGCAGACTGTCATATGAGCCGGCCGTAAAATGAACAAACACATACTGAAAATGTTAAAAGCGATTGAAAAGTTGGTGGATTTGCGTTTATATTCCCCCTAAGTCATTTCATATAGAACCCCGCAGTTAAATTTAGAACAAAATTATGTAAAAGTCAAAAACAGCTATTTATGTTGGCACATTGTACCACTACCCAAGCGCAAAGTGATTAACAAAGTGCTTACAAAGTTGTGAAAAGGTTGTGCAAAGTTGGTAGATTTGCATGGAAATGTTACCTATTCTGTTACATTATCGAGTCCAGTTGTTAAAAGTTCGCGAAAGTGAATGAATATGTTATAAAAGGCCCTTTGAATATCGCAGTTGCCCTCGAATGATGTAGAAATTTTAAACATTTCCATCAATTACATGGCCACCAATAACAATAATTTTTAATCGACCCTGATAGATGAGTGGTCAGGTGATCGACCAATAATAGAAGTAAAGATCAATCGGTCGTGGTTAGTACTTGCATGGGAGACAACCTGAGAAAACCAGCGGTTGACACTTTTTTTGAGTTTTTGTCGTCTGCACCTATTTTGTCCAAGCTGTTAAAACAGCGTGCAAAGTTCTCCAAAGCGTTTCCAAAGTTACTAGATTTGTTTGTTTATTTGACCTAATTTGTTGATATATCAAACCATGCAGTTATAAAGTATGAAAAATGACTAAAATTCATTTGAAACCTTCCATGTTAGCAGACTGTCATATGAGCCGGACGTAAAATGAACAAACACATACTGAAAATGTTAAAAGCGATTGAAAAGTTGGTGGATTTGCGTTTATATTCCCCCTAAGTCATTTCATATAGAAGTTAAATTTAGAACAAAATTATGTAAAAGTCAAAAACAGCTATTTATGTTGGCACATTGTACCACTACCCAAGCGCAAAGTGATTAACAAAGTGCTTACAAAGTTGTGAAAAGCTTGTGCAAAGTTGGTAGATTTGCATGGAAATGTTACCTATTCTGTTACATTATCGAGTCCAGTTGTTAAAAGTTCGCGAAAGTGAATGAATATGTTATAAAAGGCCCTCTGAATATCGCAGTGGCCCTCGAATGATGTAGAATTTTTAAACATTTCCATCAATTACATGGCCGCCAATAACAATAATTTTTAAACGATCCTGATAGATGAGTGGTCAGGTGATCGACCAATAATAGAAGTAAAGATCAATCGGTCGTGGTTAGTACTTGCATGGGAGACAACCTGAGAAATCCAGCGGTTGACACTTTTTTTGAGTTTTTGTCGTCTGCACCTATTTTGTCCAAGCTGTTAAAACAGCGTGCAAAGTTCTCCAAAGCGTTTCCAAAGTTACTAGATTTGTTTGTTTATTTGACCTAAGTTGTTGATATATCGAACCATGCAGTTATAAAGTATGAAAAATGACTAAAATTCATTTGAAACCTTCCATGTTAGCAGACTGTCATATGAGCCGGCCGTAAAAAGAACAAACACATACTGAAAATGTTAAAAGCGATTGAAAAGTTGGTGGATTTGCGTTTATATTCCCCCTAAGTCATTTCATGTAGAACCCCGCAGTTAAATTTAGAACAAAATTATGTAAAAGTCAAAAACAGCTATTTATGTTGGCACATTGTACCACAACCCAAGCGCAAAGTGATTAACAAAGTGCTTACAAAGTTGTGAAAAGCTTGTGCAAAGTTGGTAGATTTGCATGGAAATGTTACCTATTCTGTTACATTATCGAGTCCAGTTGTTAAAAGTTCGCGAAAGTGAATGAATATGTTATCAAAGGTCCTTTAAATATCGCAGTGGCCCTCGAAGGATGTAGAATTTTTAAACATTTCCATCAATTACATGGCCGCCAATAACAATAATTTTTAAACGACCCTGATAGATGAGTGGTCACGTGATCGACCAATAATAGAAGTAAAGATCAATCGGTCGTGGTTAGTATTTGCATGGGAGACAACCTGAGAAAACCAGCGGTTGACACTTTTTTTGAGTTTTTTGCCTTCTGCACCTATTTTGTCCAAGCTGTTAAAACAGCGTGCAAAGTTCTCCAAAGCGTTTCCAAAGTTGCTAGATTTGTTTGTTTAATTCACCTAAGTTGTTGTTATATCGAACCATGCAGTTATAAAGTATGAAAAATGACTAAAATTCATTTGAAACCTTCCATGTTAGCATACTGTCATATGAGCCGGCCGTAAAATGAACAAACACATACTGAAAATGTTAAAAGCGATTGAAAAGTTGGTGGATTTGCGTTTATATTCCCCTAAGTCATTTCATGTAGAACCCCGCAGTTAAATTTAGAACAAAATTATGTAAAAGTTAAAAACAGCTATTTATGTTGGCACATTGTACCACTACCCAAGCGCAAAGTGATTAACAAAGTGCTTACAAAGTTGTGAAAAGCTTGTGCAAAGTTGGTAGATTTGCATGGAAATGTTACCTATTCTGTTACATTATCGAGTCCAGTTGTTAAAAGTTCGCGAATGTGAATGAATATGTTATAAAAGGCCCTTTAAATATCGCAGTGGCCCTCGAAGGATGTAGAATTTTTAAACATTTCCATCAATTACATGGCCGCCAATAACATTAATTTTTAATCGACCCTGATAGATGAGTGGTCAGGTGATCGACCAATAATAGAAGTAAAGATCAATCGGTCGTGCTTAGTATTTGCATGGGAGACAACCTGAGAAAACCAGCGGTTGACACTTTTTTTGAGTTTTTGCCGCCTGCACCTATTTTGTCCAAGCTGTTAAAACAGCGTGCAAATTTCTCCAAAGCGTTTCCAAAGTTTCTAGATTTGTTTGTTTATTTGACCTAAGTTGTTGATATATCAAACCATGCAGTTATAAAGTATGAAAAATGACTAAAATTCATTTGAAACCTTCCATGTTAGCAGACTGTCATATGAGCCGGACGTAAAATGAACAAACACATACTGAAAATGTTAAAAGCGATTGAAAAGTTGGTGGATTTGCGTTTATATTCCCCCTAAGTCATTTCATATAGAAGTTAAATTTAGAACAAAATTATGTAAAAGTCAAAAACAGCTATTTATGTTGGCACATTGTACCACTACCCAAGCGCAAAGTGATTAACAAAGTGCTTACAAAGTTGTGAAAAGCTTGTGCAAAGTTGGTAGATTTGCATGGAAATGTTACCTATTCTGTTACATTATCGAGTCCAGTTGTTAAAAGTTCGCGAAAGTGAATGAATATGTTATAAAAGGCCCTCTGAATATCGCAGTGGCCCTCGAATGATGTAGAATTTTTAAACATTTCCATCAATTACATGGCCGCCAATAACAATAATTTTTAAACGACCCTGATAGATGAGTGGTCAGGTGATCGACCAATAATAGAAGTAAAGATCAATCGGTCGTGGTTAGTACTTGCATGGGAGACAACCTGAGAAATCCAGCGGTTGACACTTTTTTTGAGTTTTTGTCGTCTGCACCTATTTTGTCCAAGCTGTTAAAACAGCGTGCAAAGTTCTCCAAAGCGTTTCCAAAGTTACTAGATTTGTTTGTTTATTTGACCTAAGTTGTTGATATATCGAACCATGCAGTTATAAAGTATGAAAAATGACTAAAATTCATTTGAAACCTTCCATGTTAGCAGACTGTCATATGAGCCGGCCGTAAAAAGAACAAACACATACTGAAAATGTTAAAAGCGATTGAAAAGTTGGTGGATTTGCGTTTATATTCCCCCTAAGTCATTTCATGTAGAACCCCGCAGTTAAATTTAGAACAAAATTATGTAAAAGTCAAAAACAGCTATTTATGTTGGCACATTGTACCACAACCCAAGCGCAAAGTGATTAACAAAGTGCTTACAAAGTTGTGAAAAGCTTGTGCAAAGTTGGTAGATTTGCATGGAAATGTTACCTATTCTGTTACATTATCGAGTCCAGTTGTTAAAAGTTCGCGAAAGTGAATGAATATGTTATCAAAGGTCCTTTAAATATCGCAGTGGCCCTCGAAGGATGTAGAATTTTTAAACATTTCCATCAATTACATGGCCGCCAATAACAATAATTTTTAAACGACCCTGATAGATGAGTGGTCACGTGATCGACCAATAATAGAAGTAAAGATCAATCGGTCGTGGTTAGTATTTGCATGGGAGACAACCTGAGAAAACCAGCGGTTGACACTTTTTTTGAGTTTTTTGCCTTCTGCACCTATTTTGTCCAAGCTGTTAAAACAGCGTGCAAAGTTCTCCAAAGCGTTTCCAAAGTTGCTAGATTTGTTTGTTTAATTCACCTAAGTTGTTGTTATATCGAACCATGCAGTTATAAAGTATGAAAAATGACTAAAATTCATTTGAAACCTTCCATGTTAGCATACTGTCATATGAGCCGGCCGTAAAATGAACAAACACATACTGAAAATGTTAAAAGCGATTGAAAAGTTGGTGGATTTGCGTTTATATTCCCCCTAAGTCATTTCATGTAGAACCCCGCAGTTAAATTTAGAACAAAATTATGTAAAAGTTAAAAACAGCTATTTATGTTGGCACATTGTACCACTACCCAAGCGCAAAGTGATTAACAAAGTGCTTACAAAGTTGTGAAAAGCTTGTGCAAAGTTGGTAGATTTGCATGGAAATGTTACCTATTCTGTTACATTATCGAGTCCAGTTGTTAAAAGTTCGCGAATGTGAATGAATATGTTATAAAAGGCCCTTTAAATATCGCAGTGGCCCTCGAAGGATGTAGAATTTTTAAACATTTCCATCAATTACATGGCCGCCAATAACAATAATTTTTAATCGACCCTGATAGATGAGTGGTCAGGTGATCGACCAATAATAGAAGTAAAGATCAATCGGTCGTGCTTAGTATTTGCATGGGAGACAACCTGAGAAAACCAGCGGTTGACACTTTTTTTGAGTTTTTGCCGCCTGCACCTATTTTGTCCAAGCTGTTAAAACAGCGTGCAAATTTCTCCAAAGCGTTTCCAAAGTTTCTAGATTTGTTTGTTTAATTCACCTAAGTTGTTATATCGAACCATGCAGTTATAAAGTATGAAAAATGACTAAAATTCATTTGAAACCTTCCATGTTAGCAGACTGTCATATGAGCCGGCCGTAAAATGAACAAACACATACTGAAAATGTTAAAAGCGATTGAAAAGTTGGTGGATTTGCGTTTATATTCCCCCTAAGTCATTTCATATAGAACCCCGCAGTTAAATTTAGAACAAAATTATGTAAAAGTCAAAAACAGCTATTTATGTTGGCACATTGTACCACTACCCAAGCGCAAAGTGATTAACAAAGTGCTTACAAAGTTGTGAAAAGCTTGTGCAAAGTTGGTAGATTTGCATGGAAATGTTACCTATTCTGTTACATTATCGAGTCCAGTTGTTAAAAGTTCGCGAAAGTGAATGAATATGTTATAAAAGCCCCTTTGAATATCGCAGTGGCCCTCGAATGATGTAGAATTTTTAAACATTTCCATCAATTACATGGCCACCAATAACAATAATTTTTAATCGACCCTGATAGATGAGTGGTCAGGTGATCGACCAATAATAGAAGTAAAGATCAATCGGTCGTGGTTAGTACTTGCATGGGAGACAACCTGAGAAAACCAGCGGTTGACACTTTTTTTGAGTTTTTGTCGTCTGCACCTATTTTGTCCAAGCTGTTAAAACAGCGTGCAAAGTTCTCCAAAGCGTTTCCAAAGTTACTAGATTTGTTTGTTTATTTGACCTAAGTTGTTGATATACCGAACCATGCAGTTATAAAGTATGAAAAATGACTAAAATTCATTTGAAACCTTCCATGTTAGCAGACTGTCATATGAGCCGGCCGTAAAAAGAACAAACACATACTGAAAATGTTAAAAGCGATTGAAAAGTTGGTGGATTTGCGTTTATATTCCCCCTAAGTCATTTCATGTAGAACCCCGCAGTTAAATTTAGAACAAAATTATGTAAAAGTCAAAAACAGCTATTTATGTTGGCACATTGTACCACTACCCAAGCGCAAAGTGATTAACAAAGTGCTTACAAAGTTGTGAAAAGCTTGTGCAAAGTTGGTAGATTTGCATGGAAATGTTACCTATTCTGTTACATTATCGAGTCCAGTTGTTAAAAGTTCGCGAAAGTGAATGAATATGTTATAAAAGGTCCTTTAAATATCGCAGTGGCCCTCGAAGGATGTAGAATTTTTAAACATTTCCATCAATTACATGGCCGCCAATAACAATAATTTTTAAACGACCCTGATAGATGAGTGGTCACGTGATCGACCAATAATAGAAGTAAAGATCAATCGGTCGTGCTTAGTATTTGCATGGGAGACAACCTGAGAAAACCAGCGGTTGACACTTTTTTTGAGTTTTTGCCGCCTGCACCTATTTTGTCCAAGCTGTTAAAACAGCGTGCAAATTTCTCCAAAGCGTTTCCAAAGTTTCTAGATTTGTTTGTTTAATTCACCTAAGTTGTTATATCGAACCATGCAGTTATAAAGTATGAAAAATGACTAAAATTCATTTGAAACCTTCCATGTTAGCAGACTGTCATATGAGCCGGCCGTAAAATGAACAAACACATACTGAAAATGTTAAAAGCGATTGAAAAGTTGGTGGATTTGCGTTTATATTCCCCCTAAGTCATTTCATATAGAACCCCGCAGTTAAATTTAGAACAAAATTATGTAAAAGTCAAAAACAGCTATTTATGTTGGCACATTGTACCACTACCCAAGCGCAAAGTGATTAACAAAGTGCTTACAAAGTTGTGAAAAGCTTGTGCAAAGTTGGTAGATTTGCATGGAAATGTTACCTATTCTGTTACATTATCGAGTCCAGTTGTTAAAAGTTCGCGAAAGTGAATGAATATGTTATAAAAGCCCCTTTGAATATCGCAGTGGCCCTCGAATGATGTAGAATTTTTAAACATTTCCATCAATTACATGGCCACCAATAACAATAATTTTTAATCGACCCTGATAGATGAGTGGTCAGGTGATCGACCAATAATAGAAGTAAAGATCAATCGGTCGTGGTTAGTACTTGCATGGGAGACAACCTGAGAAAACCAGCGGTTGACACTTTTTTTGAGTTTTTGTCGTCTGCACCTATTTTGTCCAAGCTGTTAAAACAGCGTGCAAAGTTCTCCAAAGCGTTTCCAAAGTTACTAGATTTGTTTGTTTATTTGACCTAAGTTGTTGATATACCGAACCATGCAGTTATAAAGTATGAAAAATGACTAAAATTCATTTGAAACCTTCCATGTTAGCAGACTGTCATATGAGCCGGCCGTAAAAAGAACAAACACATACTGAAAATGTTAAAAGCGATTGAAAAGTTGGTGGATTTGCGTTTATATTCCCCCTAAGTCATTTCATGTAGAACCCCGCAGTTAAATTTAGAACAAAATTATGTAAAAGTCAAAAACAGCTATTTATGTTGGCACATTGTACCACTACCCAAGCGCAAAGTGATTAACAAAGTGCTTACAAAGTTGTGAAAAGCTTGTGCAAAGTTGGTAGATTTGCATGGAAATGTTACCTATTCTGTTACATTATCGAGTCCAGTTGTTAAAAGTTCGCGAAAGTGAATGAATATGTTATAAAAGGTCCTTTAAATATCGCAGTGGCCCTCGAAGGATGTAGAATTTTTAAACATTTCCATCAATTACATGGCCGCCAATAACAATAATTTTTAAACGACCCTGATAGATGAGTGGTCACGTGATCGACCAATAATAGAAGTAAAGATCAATCGGTCGTGGTTAGTATTTGCATGGGAGACAACCTGAGAAACCCAGCGGTTGACACTTTTTTTGAGTTTTTGTCGTCTGCACCTATTTTGTCCAAGCTGTTAAAACAGCGTGCAAATTTCTCCAAAGCGTTTCCAAAGTTGCTAGATTTGTTTGTTTAATTCACCTAAGTTGTTGTTATATCGAACCATGCAGTTATAAAGTATGAACAATGACTAAAATTCATTTGAAACCTTCCATGTTAGCAGACTGTCATATGAGCCGGCCGTAAAATGAACAAACACATACTGAAAATGTTAAAAGCGATTGAAAAGTTGGTGGATTTGCGTTTATATTCCCCCTAAGTCATTTCATGTAGAACCCCGAAGTTAAATTTAGAACAAAATTATGTAAAAGTCAAAAACAGGTATTTATGTTGGCACTTTGTACCACTACCCAAGCTCAAAGTGATTAACAAAGTGCTTACAAAGTTGTGAAAAGCTTGTGCAAAGTTGGTAGATTTGCATGGAAATGTTACCTATTCTGTTACATTATCGAGTCCAGTTGTTAAAAGTTCGCGAAAGTGAATGAATATGTTATTAAAGGCCCTTTGAATATCGCAGTGGCCCTCGAAGGATGTAGAATTTTTAAACATTTCCATCAATTACATGGCCGCCAATAACAATAATTTTTAAACGACCCTGATAGATGAGTGGTCAGGTGATCGACCAATAATAGAAGTAAAGATCAATCGGTCGTGGTTAGTATTTGCATGGGAGACAACCTGAGAAAACCAACGGTTGACACTTTTTTTGAGTTTTTGCCGTCTGCACCTATTTGGTCCATGCTGTTAAAACAGCGTGCAAAGTTCTCCAAAGCGTTTCCAAAGTTGCTAGATTTGTTTGTTTATTTGACCTAAGTTGTTGTTATATCGAACCATGCAGTTGTAAAGTATGAAAAATGACTAAAATTCATTTGAAACCTTCCATGTTAGCAGACTGTCATATGAGCCGGCCGTAAAATGAACAAACACATACTGAAAATGTTAAAAGCGATTGAAAAGTTGGTGGATTTGCGTTTATATTCCCCCTAAGTCATTTCATGTAGAACCCCGCAGTTAAATTTAGAACAAAATTATGTAAAAGTCAAAAACAGCTATTTATGTTGGCACTTTGTACCACTACCCAAGCGCAAAGTGATTAACAAAGTGCTTACAAAGTTGTGAAAAGCTTGTGCAAAGTTGGTAGATTTGCATGAAAATGTTACCTATTCTGTTACATTATCGAGTCCAGTTGTTAAAAGTTCGCGAAAGTGAATGAATATGTTATAAAAGGCCCTTTGAATATCGCAGTGGCCCTCGAATGATGTAGAATTTTTAAACATTTCCATCAATTACATGGCCGCCAATAACAATAATTTTTAAACGACCCTGATAGATGAGTGGTCAGGTGATCGACCAATAATAGAAGTAAAGATCAATCGGTCGTGGTTAGTACTTGCATGGGAGACAACCTGAGAAAACCAGCGGTTGACACTTTTTTTGAGTTTTTGTCGTCTGCACCTATTTTGTCCAAGCTGTTAAAACAGCGTGCAAAGTTCTCCAAAGCGTTTCCAAAGTTACTAGATTTGTTTGTTTATTTGACCTAAGTTGTTGATATATCGAACCATGCAGTTATAAAGTATGAAAAATGACTAAAATTCATTTGAAACCTTCCATGTTAGCAGACTGTCATATGAGCCGGCCGTAAAATGAACAAACACATACTGAAAATGTTAAAAGCGATTGAAAAGTTGGTGGATTTGCGTTTATATTCCCCCTAAGTCATTTCATGTAGAACCCCGCAGTTGAATTTAGAACAAAATTATGTAAAAGTTAAAAACAGCTATTTATGTTGGCACATTGTACCACTACCCAAGCGCAAAGTGATTAACAAAGTGCTTACAAAGTTGTGAAAAGCTTGTGCAAAGTTGGTAGATTTGCATGGAAATGTTACCTATTCTGTTACATTATCGAGTCCAGTTGTTAAAAGTTCGCGAAAGTGAATGAATATGTTATAAAAGGCCCTTTGAATATCGCAGTGGCCCTCGAATGATGTAGAATTTTTAAACATTTCCATCAATTACATGGCCGCCAATAACAATAATTTTTAAACGACCCTGATAGATGAGTGGTCAGGTGATCGACCAATAATAGAAGTAAAGATCAATCGATCGTGGTTAGTACTTGCATGGGAGACAACCTGAGAAAACCAGCGGTTGACACTTTTTTTGAGTTTTTGTCGTCTGCACCTATTTTGTCCAAGCTGTTAAAACAGCGTGCAAAGTTCTCCAAAGCGTTTCCAAAGTTACTAGATTTGTTTGTTTATTTGACCTAAGTTGTTGATATATCGAACCATGCAGTTATAAAGTATGAAAAATGACTAAAATTCATTTGAAACCTTCCATGTTAGCAGACTGTCATATGAGCCGGCCGTAAAATGAACAAACACATACTGAAAATGTTAAAAGCGATTGAAAAGTTGGTGGATTTGCGTTTATATTCCCCCTAAGTCATTTCATGTAGAACCCCGCAGTTAAATTTAGAACAAAATTATGTAAAAGTCAAAAACAGCTATTTATGTTGGCACATTGTACCACTACCCAAGCGCAAAGTGATTAACAAAGTGCTTACAAAGTTGTGAAAAGCTTGTGCAAAGTTGGTAGATTTGCATGGAAATGTTACCTATTCTGTTACATTATCGAGTCCAGTTGTTAAAAGTTCGCGAAAGTGAATGAATATGTTATAAAAGGTCCTTTAAATATCGCAGTGGCCCTCGAAGGATGTAGAATTTTTAAACATTTCCATCAATTACATGGCCGCCAATAACAATAATTTTTAAACGACCCTGATAGATGAGTGGTCACGTGATCGACCAATAATAGAAGTAAAGATCAATCGGTCGTGGTTAGTATTTGCATGGGAGACAACCTGAGAAACCCAGCGGTTGACACTTTTTTTGAGTTTTTGTCGTCTGCACCTATTTTGTCCAAGCTGTTAAAACAGCGTGCAAATTTCTCCAAAGCGTTTCCAAAGTTGCTAGATTTGTTTGTTTAATTCACCTAAGTTGTTGTTATATCGAACCATGCAGTTATAAAGTATGAACAATGACTAAAATTCATTTGAAACCTTCCATGTTAGCAGACTGTCATATGAGCCGGCCGTAAAATGAACAAACACATACTGAAAATGTTAAAAGCGATTGAAAAGTTGGTGGATTTGCGTTTATATTCCCCCTAAGTCATTTCATGTAGAACCCCGAAGTTAAATTTAGAACAAAATTATGTAAAAGTCAAAAACAGGTATTTATGTTGGCACTTTGTACCACTACCCAAGCTCAAAGTGATTAACAAAGTGCTTACAAAGTTGTGAAAAGCTTGTGCAAAGTTGGTAGATTTGCATGGAAATGTTACCTATTCTGTTACATTATCGAGTCCAGTTGTTAAAAGTTCGCGAAAGTGAATGAATATGTTATTAAAGGCCCTTTGAATATCGCAGTGGCCCTCGAAGGATGTAGAATTTTTAAACATTTCCATCAATTACATGGCCGCCAATAACAATAATTTTTAAACGACCCTGATAGATGAGTGGTCAGGTGATCGACCAATAATAGAAGTAAAGATCAATCGGTCGTGGTTAGTATTTGCATGGGAGACAACCTGAGAAAACCAACGGTTGACACTTTTTTTGAGTTTTTGCCGTCTGCACCTATTTGGTCCATGCTGTTAAAACAGCGTGCAAAGTTCTCCAAAGCGTTTCCAAAGTTGCTAGATTTGTTTGTTTATTTGACCTAAGTTGTTGTTATATCGAACCATGCAGTTGTAAAGTATGAAAAATGACTAAAATTCATTTGAAACCTTCCATGTTAGCAGACTGTCATATGAGCCGGCCGTAAAATGAACAAACACATACTGAAAATGTTAAAAGCGATTGAAAAGTTGGTGGATTTGCGTTTATATTCCCCCTAAGTATTTTCATGTAGAACCCCGCAGTTAAATTTAGAACAAAATTATGTAAAAGTCAAAAACAGCTATTTATGTTGGCACTTTGTACCACTACCCAAGCGCAAAGTGATTAACAAAGTGCTTACAAAGTTGTGAAAAGCTTGTGCAAAGTTGGTAGATTTGCATGGAAATGTTACCTATTCTGTTACATTATCGAGTCCAGTTGTTAAAAGTTCGCGAAAGTGAATGAATATGTTATAAAAGGCCCTTTGAATATCGCAGTGGCCCTCGAATGATGTAGAATTTTTAAACATTTCCATCAATTACATGGCCGCCAATAACAATAATTTTTAAACGACCCTGATAGATGAGTGGTCAGGTGATCGACCAATAATAGAAGTAAAGATCAATCGGTCGTGGTTAGTACTTGCATGGGAGACAACCTGAAAAAACCAGCGGTTGACACTTTTTTTGAGTTTTTGTCGTCTGCACCTATTTTGTCCAAGCTGTTAAAACAGCGTGCAAAGTTCTCCAAAGCGTTTCCAAAGTTACTAGATTTGTTTGTTTATTTGACCTAAGTTGTTGATATATCGAACCATGCAGTTATAAAGTATGAAAAATGACTAAAATTCATTTGAAACCTTCCATGTTAGCAGACTGTCATATGAGCCGGCCGTAAAATGAACAAACACATACTGAAAATGTTAAAAGCGATTGAAAAGTTGGTGGATTTGCGTTTATATTCCCCCTAAGTCATTTCATGTAGAACCCCGCAGTTGAATTTAGAACAAAATTATGTAAAAGTTAAAAACAGCTATTTATGTTGGCACATTGTACCACTACCCAAGCGCAAAGTGATTAACAAAGTGCTTACAAAGTTGTGAAAAGCTTGTGCAAAGTTGGTAGATTTGCATGGAAATGTTACCTATTCTGTTACATTATCGAGTCCAGTTGTTAAAAGTTCGCGAAAGTGAATGAATATGTTATAAAAGGCCCTTTGAATATCGCAGTGGCCCTCGAATGATGTAGAATTTTTAAACATTTCCATCAATTACATGGCCGCCAATAACAATAATTTTTAAACGACCCTGATAGATGAGTGGTCAGGTGATCGACCAATAATAGAAGTAAAGATCAATCGGTCGTGGTTAGTACTTGCATGGGAGACAACCTGAAAAAACCAGCGGTTGACACTTTTTTTGAGTTTTTGTCGTCTGCACCTATTTTGTCCAAGCTGTTAAAACAGCGTGCAAAGTTCTCCAAAGCGTTTCCAAAGTTACTAGATTTGTTTGTTTATTTGACCTAAGTTGTTGATATATCGAACCATGCAGTTATAAAGTATGAAAAATGACTAAAATTCATTTGAAACCTTCCATGTTAGCAGACTGTCATATGAGCCGGCCGTAAAATGAACAAACACATACTGAAAATGTTAAAAGCGATTGAAAAGTTGGTGGATTTGCGTTTATATTCCCCCTAAGTCATTTCATGTAGAACCCCGCAGTTGAATTTAGAACAAAATTATGTAAAAGTTAAAAACAGCTATTTATGTTGGCACATTGTACCACTACCCAAGCGCAAAGTGATTAACAAAGTGCTTACAAAGTTGTGAAAAGCTTGTGCAAAGTTGGTAGATTTGCATGGAAATGTTACCTATTCTGTTACATTATCGAGTCCAGTTGTTAAAAGTTCGCGAAAGTGAATGAATATGTTATAAAAGGCCCTTTGAATATCGCAGTGGCCCTCGAATGATGTAGAATTTTTAAACATTTCCATCAATTACATGGCCGCCAATAACAATAATTTTTAGACGACCCTGATAGATGAGTGGTCAGGTGATCGACCAATAATAGAAGTAAAGATCAATCGGTCGTGGTTAGTACTTGCATGGGAGACAACCTGAGAAAACCAGCGGTTGACACTTTTTTTGAGTTTTTGTCGTCTGCACCTATTTTGTCCAAGCTGTTAAAACAGCGTGCAAAGTTCTCCAAAGCGTTTCCAAAGTTACTAGATTTGTTTGTTTATTTGACCTAAGTTGTTGATATATCGAACCATGCAGTTATAAAGTATGAAAAATGACTAAAATTCATTTGAAACCTTCCATGTTAGCAGACTGTCATATGAGCCGGCCGTAAAATGAACAAA
Organism: Saccoglossus kowalevskii; assembly: GCF_978046115.1. Taxonomy (NCBI): domain Eukaryota; kingdom Metazoa; phylum Hemichordata; class Enteropneusta; family Harrimaniidae; genus Saccoglossus; species Saccoglossus kowalevskii. The sequence continues at coordinate 6,785,729 of NC_140650.1, read as the reverse complement.
CACATACTGAAAATGTTAAAAGCGATTGAAAAGTTGGTGGATTTGCGTTTATATTCCCCCTAAGTCATTTCATGTAGAACCCCGCAGTTAAATTTAGAACAAAATTATGTAAAAGTCAAAAACAGCTATTTATGTTGGCACATTGTACCACTACCCAAGCGCAAAGTGATTGACAAAGTGCTTACAAAGTTGTGAAAAGCTTGTGCAAAGTTGGTAGATTTGCATGGAAATGTTACCTATTCTGTTACATTATCGAGTCCAGTTGTTAAAAGTTCGCGAAAGTGAATGAATATGTTATAAAAGGCCCTTTGAATATCGCAGTGGCCCTCGAATGATGTAGAATTTTTAAACATTTCCATCAATTACATGGCCGCCAATAACAATAATTTTGAAACGACCCTTATAGATGAGTGGTCAAGTGATCGACCAATAATAGAAGTAAAGATCAATCGGTCGTGGTTAGTACTTGCATGGGAGACAACCTGAGAAATCCAGCGGTTGACACTTTTTTTGAGTTTTTGTCGTCTGCACCTATTTTGTCCAAGCTGTTAAAACAGCGTGCAAAGTTCTCCAAAGCGTTTCCAAAGTTACTAGATTTGTTTGTTTATTTGACCTAAGTTGTTGATATATCGAACCATGCAGTTATAAAGTATGAAAAATGACTAAAATTCATTTGAAACCTTCCATGTTAGCAGACTGTCATATGAGCCGGCCGTAAAAAGAACAAACACATACTGAAAATGTTAAAAGCGATTGAAAAGTTGGTGGATTTGCGTTTATATTCCCCCTAAGTCATTTCATGTAGAACCCCGCAGTTAAATTTAGAACAAAATTATGTAAAAGTCAAAAACAGCTATTTATGTTGGCACATTGTACCACTACCCAAGCGCAAAGTGATTAACAAAGTGCTTACAAAGTTGTGAAAAGCTTGTGCAAAGTTGGTAGATTTGCATGGAAATGTTACCTATTCTGTTACATTATCGAGTCCAGTTGTTAAAAGTTCGCGAAAGTGAATGAATATGTTATAAAAGGCCCTTTGAATATCGCAGTGGCCCTCGAATGATGTAGAATTTTTAAACATTTCCATCAATTACATGGCCGCCAATAACAATAATTTTTAAACGACCCTGATGGATGAGTGGTCAGGTGATCGACCAATAATAGAAGTAAAGATCAATCGGTCGTGGTTAGTACTTGCATGGGAGACAACCTGAGAAATCCAGCGGTTGACACTTTTTTTGAGTTTTTGTCGTCTGCACCTATTTTGTCCAAGCTGTTAAAACAGCGTGCAATGTTCTCCAAAGCGTTTCCAAAGTTACTAGATTTGTTTGTTTATTTGACCTAAGTTGTTGATATATCGAACCATGCAGTTATAAAGTATGAAAAATGACTAAAATTCATTTGAAACCTTCCATGTTAGCAGACTGTCATATGAGCCGGCCGTAAAAAGAACAAACACATACTGAAAATGTTAAAAGCGATTGAAAAGTTGGTGGATTTGCGTTTATATTCCCCCTAAGTCATTTCATGTAGAACCCCGCAGTTAAATTTAGAACAAAATTATGTAAAAGTCAAAAACAGCTATTTATGTTGGCACATTGTACCACTACCCAAGCGCAAAGTGATTGACAAAGTGCTTACAAAGTTGTGAAAAGCTTGTGCAAAGTTGGTAGATTTGCATGGAAATGTTACCTATTCTGTTACATTATCGAGTCCAGTTGTTAAAAGTTCGCGAAAGTGAATGAATATGTTATAAAAGGCCCTTTGAATATCGCAGTGGCCCTCGAATGATGTAGAATTTTTAAACATTTCCATCAATTACATGGCCGCCAATAACAATAATTTTGAAACGACCCTGATAGATGAGTGGTCAAGTGATCGACCAATAATAGAAGTAAAGATCAATCGGTCGTGGTTAGTACTTGCATGGGAGACAACCTGAGAAATCCAGCGGTTGACACTTTTTTTGAGTTTTTGTCGTCTGCACCTATTTTGTCCAAGCTGTTAAAACAGCGTGCAAAGTTCTCCAAAGCGTTTCCAAAGTTACTAGATTTGTTTGTTTATTTGACCTAAGTTGTTGATATATCGAACCATGCAGTTATAAAGTATGAAAAATGACTAAAATTCATTTGAAACCTTCCATGTTAGCAGACTGTCATATGAGCCGGCCGTAAAAAGAACAAACACATACTGAAAATGTTAAAAGCGATTGAAAAGTTGGTGGATTTGCGTTTATATTCCCCCTAAGTCATTTCATGTAGAACCCCGCAGTTAAATTTAGAACAAAATTATGTAAAAGTCAAAAACAGCTATTTATGTTGGCACATTGTACCACTACCCAAGCGCAAAGTGATTAACAAAGTGCTTACAAAGTTGTGAAAAGCTTGTGCAAAGTTGGTAGATTTGCATGGAAATGTTACCTATTCTGTTACATTATCGAGTCCAGTTGTTAAAAGTTCGCGAAAGTGAATGAATATGTTATAAAAGGCCCTTTGAATATCGCAGTGGCCCTCGAATGATGTAGAATTTTTAAACATTTCCATCAATTACATGGCCGCCAATAACAATAATTTTTAAACGACCCTGATGGATGAGTGGTCAGGTGATCGACCAATAATAGAAGTAAAGATCAATCGGTCGTGGTTAGTACTTGCATGGGAGACAACCTGAGAAATCCAGCGGTTGACACTTTTTTTGAGTTTTTGTCGTCTGCACCTATTTTGTCCAAGCTGTTAAAACAGCGTGCAAAGTTCTCCAAAGCGTTTCCAAAGTTACTAGATTTGTTTGTTTATTTGACCTAAGTTGTTGATATATCGAACCATGCAGTTATAAAGTATGAAAAATGACTAAAATTCATTTGAAACCTTCCATGTTAGCAGACTGTCATATGAGCCGGCCGTAAAAAGAACAAACACATACTGAAAATGTTAAAAGCGATTGAAAAGTTGGTGGATTTGCGTTTATATTCCCCCTAAGTCATTTCATGTAGAACCCCGCAGTTAAATTTAGAACAAAATTATGTAAAAGTCAAAAACAGCTATTTATGTTGGCACATTGTACCACTACCCAAGCGCAAAGTGATTGACAAAGTGCTTACAAAGTTGTGAAAAGCTTGTGCAAAGTTGGTAGATTTGCATGGAAATGTTACCTATTCTGTTACATTATCGAGTCCAGTTGTTAAAAGTTCGCGAAAGTGAATGAATATGTTATAAAAGGCCCTTTGAATATCGCAGTGGCCCTCGAATGATGTAGAATTTTTAAATATTTCCATCAATTACATGGCCGCCAATAACAATAATTTTGAAACGACCCTGATAGATGAGTGGTCAAGTGATCGACCAATAATAGAAGTAAAGATCAATCGGTCGTGGTTAGTACTTGCATGGGAGACAACCTGAGAAATCCAGCGGTTGACACTTTTTTTGAGTTTTTGTCGTCTGCACCTATTTTGTCCAAGCTGTTAAAACAGCGTGCAAAGTTCTCCAAAGCGTTTCCAAAGTTACTAGATTTGTTTGTTTATTTGACCTAAGTTGTTGATATATCGAACCATGCAGTTATAAAGTATGAAAAATGACTAAAATTCATTTGAAACCTTCCATGTTAGCAGACTGTCATATGAGCCGGCCGTAAAAAGAACAAACACATACTGAAAATGTTAAAAGCGATTGAAAAGTTGGTGGATTTGCGTTTATATTCCCCCTAAGTCATTTCATGTAGAACCCCGCAGTTAAATTTAGAACAAAATTATGTAAAAGTCAAAAACAGCTATTTATGTTGGCACATTGTACCACTACCCAAGCGCAAAGTGATTAACAAAGTGCTTACAAAGTTGTGAAAAGCTTGTGCAAAGTTGGTAGATTTGCATGGAAATGTTACCTATTCTGTTACATTATCGAGTCCAGTTGTTAAAAGTTCGCGAAAGTGAATGAATATGTTATAAAAGGCCCTTTGAATATCGCAGTGGCCCTCGAATGATGTAGAATTTTTAAACATTTCCATCAATTACATGGCCGCCAATAACAATAATTTTTAAACGACCCTGATAGATGAGTGGTCAGGTGATCGACCAATAATAGAAGTAAAGATCAATCGGTCGTGGTTAGTACTTGCATGGGAGACAACCTGAGAAATCCAGCGGTTGACACTTTTTTTGAGTTTTTGTCGTCTGCACCTATTTTGTCCAAGCTGTTAAAACAGCGTGCAAAGTTCTCCAAAGCGTTTCCAAAGTTACTAGATTTGTTTGTTTATTTGACCTAAGTTGTTGATATATCGAACCATGCAGTTATAAAGTATGAAAAATGACTAAAATTCATTTGAAACCTTCCATGTTAGCAGACTGTCATATGAGCCGGCCGTAAAAAGAACAAACACATACTGAAAATGTTAAAAGCGATTGAAAAGTTGGTGGATTTGCGTTTATATTCCCCCTAAGTCATTTCATGTAGAACCCCGCAGTTAAATTTAGAACAAAATTATGTAAAAGTCAAAAACAGCTATTTATGTAGGCACATTGTACCACTACCCAAGCGCAAAGTGATTAACAAAGTGCTTACAAAGTTGTGAAAAGCTTGTGCAAAGTTGGTAGATTTGCATGGAAATGTTACCTATTCTGTTACATTATCGAGTCCAGTTGTTAAAAGTTCGCGAAAGTGAATGAATATGTTATAAAAGGCCCTTTGAATATCGCAGTGGCCCTCGAATGATGTAGAATTTTTAAACATTTCCATCAATTACATGGCCGCCAATAACAATAATTTTTAAACGACCCTGATAGATGAGTGGTCAGGTGATCGACCAATAATAGAAGTAAAGATCAATCGGTCGTGGTTAGTACTTGCATGGGAGACAACCTGAGAAATCCAGCGGTTGACACTTTTTTGAGTTTTTGTCGTCTGCACCTATTTTGTCCAAGCTGTTAAAACAGCGTACAAAGTTCTCCAAAGCGTTTCCAAAGTTACTAGATTTGTTTGTTTATTTGACCTAAGTTGTTGATATATCGAACCATGCAGTTATAAAGTATGAAAAATGACTAAAATTCATTTGAAACCTTCCATGTTAGCAGACTGTCATATGAGCCGGCCGTAAAAAGAACAAACACATACTGAAAATGTTAAAAGCGATTGAAAAGTTGGTGGATTTGCGTTTATATTCCCCCTAAGTCATTTCATGTAGAACCCCGCAGTTAAATTTAGAACAAAATTATGTAAAAGTCAAAAACAGCTATTTATGTTGGCACATTGTACCACTACCCAAGCGCAAAGTGATTAACAAAGTGCTTACAAAGTTGTGAAAAGCTTGTGCAAAGTTGGTAGATTTGCATGGAAATGTTACCTATTCTGTTACATTCTCGAGTCCAGTTGTTAAAAGTTCGCGAAAGTGAATGAATATGTTATAAAAGGTCCTTTAAATATCGCAGTGGCCCTCGAAGGATGAAGAATTTTTAAACATTTCCATCAATTACATGGCCGCCAATAACAATAATTTTTAAACGACCCTGATAGATGAGTGGTCAGGTGATCGACCAATAATAGAAGTAAAGATCAATTGGTCGTGGTTAGTATTTGCATGGGAGACAACCTGAGAAAACCAGCGGTTGACACTTTTTTTGAGTTTTTGCCGTCTGCACCTATTTTGTCCAAGCTGTTAAAACAGCGTGCAAAGTTCTCCAAAGCGTTTCCAAAGTTGCTAGATTTGTTTGTTTAATTCACCTAAGTTGTTGTTATATCGAACTATGCAGTTATAAAGTATGAAAAATGACTAAAATTCATTTGAAACCTTCCATGTCAGCAGACTGTCATATGAGCCGGCCGTAAAATGAACAAACACATACTGAAAATGTTAAAAGCGATTGAAAAGTTGGTGGATTTGCGTTTATATTCCCCCTAAGTCATTTCATGTAGAACCCCGCAGTTAAATTTAGAACAAAATTATGTAAAAGTTAAAAACAGCTATTTATGTTGGCACATTGTACCACTACCCAAGCGCAAAGTGATTAACAAAGTGCTTACAAAGTTGTGAAAAGCTTGTGCAAAGTTGGTAGATTTGCATGGAAATGTTACCTATTCTGTTACATTATCGAGTCCAGTTGTTAAAAGTTCGCGAAAGTGAATGAATATGTTATAAAAGGCCCTTTGAATATCGCAGTGGCCCTCGAATGATGTAGAATTTTTAAACATTTCCATCAATTACATGGCCGCCAATAACAATAATTTTTAAACGACCCTGATAGATGAGTGGTCAGGTGATCGACCAATAATAGAAGTAAAGATCAATCGGTCGTGGTTAGTACTTGCATGGGAGACAACCTGAGAAAACCAGCGGTTGACACTTTTTTTGAGTTTTTGTCGTCTGCACCTATTTTGTCCAAGCTGTTAAAACAGCGTGCAAAGTTCTCCAAAGCGTTTCCAAAGTTACTAGATTTGTTTGTTTATTTGACCTAAGTTGTTGATATATCGAACCATGCAGTTATAAAGTATGAAAAATGACTAAAATTCATTTGAAACCTTCCATGTTAGCAGACTGTCATATGAGCCGGCCGTAAAAAGAACAAACACATACTGAAAATGTTAAAAGCGATTGAAAAGTTGGTGGATTTGCGTTTATATTCCCCCTAAGTCATTTCATGTAGAACCCCGCAGTTAAATTTAGAACAAAATTATGTAAAAGTCAAAAACAGCTATTTATGTAGGCACATTGTACCACTACCCAAGCGCAAAGTGATTAACAAAGTGCTTACAAAGTTGTGAAAAGCTTGTGCAAAGTTGGTAGATTTGCATGGAAATGTTACCTATTCTGTTACATTATCGAGTCCAGTTGTTAAAAGTTCGCGAAAGTGAATGAATATGTTATAAAAGGCCCTTTGAATATCGCAGTGGCCCTCGAATGATGTAGAATTTTTAAACATTTCCATCAATTACATGGCCGCCAATAACAATAATTTTTAAACGACCCTGATAGATGAGTGGTCAGGTGATCGACCAATAATAGAAGTAAAGATCAATCGGTCGTGGTTAGTACTTGCATGGGAGACAACCTGAGAAATCCAGCGGTTGACACTTTTTTGAGTTTTTGTCGTCTGCACCTATTTTGTCCAAGCTGTTAAAACAGCGTACAAAGTTCTCCAAAGCGTTTCCAAAGTTACTAGATTTGTTTGTTTATTTGACCTAAGTTGTTGATATATCGAACCATGCAGTTATAAAGTATGAAAAATGACTAAAATTCATTTGAAACCTTCCATGTTAGCAGACTGTCATATGAGCCGGCCGTAAAAAGAACAAACACATACTGAAAATGTTAAAAGCGATTGAAAAGTTGGTGGATTTGCGTTTATATTCCCCCTAAGTCATTTCATGTAGAACCCCGCAGTTAAATTTAGAACAAAATTATGTAAAAGTCAAAAACAGCTATTTATGTTGGCACATTGTACCACTACCCAAGCGCAAAGTGATTAACAAAGTGCTTACAAAGTTGTGAAAAGCTTGTGCAAAGTTGGTAGATTTGCATGGAAATGTTACCTATTCTGTTACATTATCGAGTCCAGTTGTTAAAAGTTCGCGAAAGTGAATGAATATGTTATAAAAGGTCCTTTAAATATCGCAGTGGCCCTCGAAGGATGAAGAATTTTTAAACATTTCCATCAATTACATGGCCGCCAATAACAATAATTTTTAAACGACCCTGATAGATGAGTGGTCAGGTGATCGACCAATAATAGAAGTAAAGATCAATTGGTCGTGGTTAGTATTTGCATGGGAGACAACCTGAGAAAACCAGCGGTTGACACTTTTTTTGAGTTTTTGCCGTCTGCACCTATTTTGTCCAAGCTGTTAAAACAGCGTGCAAAGTTCTCCAAAGCGTTTCCAAAGTTGCTAGATTTGTTTGTTTAATTCACCTAAGTTGTTGTTATATCGAACTATGCAGTTATAAAGTATGAAAAATGACTAAAATTCATTTGAAACCTTCCATGTCAGCAGACTGTCATATGAGCCGGCCGTAAAATGAACAAACACATACTGAAAATGTTAAAAGCGATTGAAAAGTTGGTGGATTTGCGTTTATATTCCCCCTAAGTCATTTCATGTAGAACCCCGCAGTTAAATTTAGAACAAAATTATGTAAAAGTTAAAAACAGCTATTTATGTTGGCACATTGTACCACTACCCAAGCGCAAAGTGATTAACAAAGTGCTTACAAAGTTGTGAAAAGCTTGTGCAAAGTTGGTAGATTTGCATGGAAATGTTACCTATTCTGTTACATTATCGAGTCCAGTTGTTAAAAGTTCGCGAAAGTGAATGAATATGTTATAAAAGGCCCTTTGAATATCGCAGTGGCCCTCGAATGATGTAGAATTTTTAAACATTTCCATCAATTACATGGCCGCCAATAACAATAATTTTTAAACGACCCTGATAGATGAGTGGTCAGGTGATCGACCAATAATAGAAGTAAAGATCAATCGGTCGTGGTTAGTACTTGCATGGGAGACAACCTGAGAAAACCAGCGGTTGACACTTTTTTTGAGTTTTTGTCGTCTGCACCTATTTTGTCCAAGCTGTTAAAACAGCGTGCAAAGTTCTCCAAAGCGTTTCCAAAGTTACTAGATTTGTTTGTTTATTTGACCTAAGTTGTTGATATATCGAACCATGCAGTTATAAAGTATGAAAAATGACTAAAATTCATTTGAAATCTTCCATGTTAGCAGACTGTCATATGAGCCGGCCGTAAAATGAACAAACACATACTGAAAATGTTAAAAGCGATTGAAAAGTTGGTGGATTTGCGTTTATATTCCCCCTAAGTCATTTCATGTAGAACCCCGCAGTTAAATTTAGAACAAAATTATGTAAAAGTTAAAAACAGCTATTTATGTTGGCACATTGTACCACTACCCAAGCGCAAAATGATTAACAAAGTGCTTACAAAGTTGTGAAAAGCTTGTGCAAAGTTGGTAGATTTGCATGGAAATGTTACCTATTCTGTTACATTATCGAGTCCAGTTGTTAAAAGTTCGCGAAAGTGAATGAATATGTTATAAAAGTCCCTTTGAATATCGCAGTGGCCCTCGAATGATGTAGAATTTTTAAACATTTCCATCAATTACATGGCCGCCAATAACAATAATTTTTAAACGACCCTGATAGATGAGTGGTCAGGTGATCGACCAATAATAGAAGTAAAGATCAATCGGTCGTGGTTAGTACTTGCATGGGAGACAACCTGAGAAAACCAGCGGTTGACACTTTTTTTGAGTTTTTGTCGTCTGCACCTATTTTGTCCAAGCTGTTAAAACAGCGTGCAAATTTCTCCAAAGCGTTTCCAAAGTTTCTAGATTTGTTTGTTTAATTCACCTAAGTTGTTATATCGAACCATGCAGTTATAAAGTATGAAAAATGACTAAAATTCATTTGAAACCTTCCATGTTAGCAGACTGTCATATGAGCCGGCCGTAAAATGAACAAACACATACTGAAAATGTTAAAAGCGATTGAAAAGTTGGTGGATTTGCGTTTATATTCCCCCTAAGTCATTTCATATAGAACCCCGCAGTTAAATTTAGAACAAAATTATGTAAAAGTCAAAAACAGCTATTTATGTTGGCACATTGTACCACTACCCAAGCGCAAAGTGATTAACAAAGTGCTTACAAAGTTGTGAAAAGCTTGTGCAAAGTTGGTAGATTTGCATGGAAATGTTACCTATTCTGTTACATTATCGAGTCCAGTTGTTAAAAGTTCGCGAAAGTGAATGAATATGTTATAAAAGGTCCTTTAAATATCGCAGTGGCCCTCGAAGGATGAAGAATTTTTAAACATTTCCATCAATTACATGGCCGCCAATAACAATAATTTTTAAACGACCCTGATAGATGAGTGGTCAGGTGATCGACCAATAATAGAAGTAAAGATCAATTGGTCGTGGTTAGTATTTGCATGGGAGACAACCTGAGAAAACCAGCGGTTGACACTTTTTTTGAGTTTTTGCCGTCTGCACCTATTTTGTCCAAGCTGTTAAAACAGCGTGCAAAGTTCTCCAAAGCGTTTCCAAAGTTGCTAGATTTGTTTGTTTAATTCACCTAAGTTGTTGTTATATCGAACTATGCAGTTATAAAGTATGAAAAATGACTAAAATTCATTTGAAACCTTCCATGTCAGCAGACTGTCATATGAGCCGGCCGTAAAATGAACAAACACATACTGAAAATGTTAAAAGCGATTGAAAAGTTGGTGGATTTGCGTTTATATTCCCCCTAAGTCATTTCATGTAGAACCCCGCAGTTAAATTTAGAACAAAATTATGTAAAAGTTAAAAACAGCTATTTATGTTGGCACATTGTACCACTACCCAAGCGCAAAGTGATTAACAAAGTGCTTACAAAGTTGTGAAAAGCTTGTGCAAAGTTGGTAGATTTGCATGGAAATGTTACCTATTCTGTTACATTATCGAGTCCAGTTGTTAAAAGTTCGCGAAAGTGAATGAATATGTTATAAAAGGCCCTTTGAATATCGCAGTGGCCCTCGAATGATGTAGAATTTTTAAACATTTCCATCAATTACATGGCCGCCAATAACAATAATTTTTAAACGACCCTGATAGATGAGTGGTCAGGTGATCGACCAATAATAGAAGTAAAGATCAATCGGTCGTGGTTAGTACTTGCATGGGAGACAACCTGAGAAAACCAGCGGTTGACACTTTTTTTGAGTTTTTGTCGTCTGCACCTATTTTGTCCAAGCTGTTAAAACAGCGTGCAAAGTTCTCCAAAGCGTTTCCAAAGTTACTAGATTTGTTTGTTTATTTGACCTAAGTTGTTGATATATCGAACCATGCAGTTATAAAGTATGAAAAATGACTAAAATTCATTTGAAACCTTCCATGTTAGCAGACTGTCATATGAGCCGGCCGTAAAATGAACAAACACATACTGAAAATGTTAAAAGCGATTGAAAAGTTGGTGGATTTGCGTTTATATTCCCCCTAAGTCATTTCATGTAGAACCCCGCAGTTAAATTTAGAACAAAATTATGTAAAAGTTAAAAACAGCTATTTATGTTGGCACATTGTACCACTACCCAAGCGCAAAATGATTAACAAAGTGCTTACAAAGTTGTGAAAAGCTTGTGCAAAGTTGGTAGATTTGCATGGAAATGTTACCTATTCTGTTACATTATCGAGTCCAGTTGTTAAAAGTTCGCGAAAGTGAATGAATATGTTATAAAAGGCCCTTTGAATATCGCAGTGGCCCTCGAATGATGTAGAATTTTTAAACATTTCCATCAATTACATGGCCGCCAATAACAATAATTTTTAAACGACCCTGATAGATGAGTGGTCAGGTGATCGACCAATAATAGAAGTAAAGATCAATCGGTCGTGGTTAGTACTTGCATGGGAGACAACCTGAGAAAACCAGCGGTTGACACTTTTTTTGAGTTTTTGTCGTCTGCACCTATTTTGTCCAAGCTGTTAAAACAGCGTGCAAATTTCTCCAAAGCGTTTCCAAAGTTTCTAGATTTGTTTGTTTAATTCACCTAAGTTGTTATATCGAACCATGCAGTTATAAAGTATGAAAAATGACTAAAATTCATTTGAAACCTTCCATGTTAGCAGACTGTCATATGAGCCGGCCGTAAAATGAACAAACACATACTGAAAATGTTAAAAGCGATTGAAAAGTTGGTGGATTTGCGTTTATATTCCCCCTAAGTCATTTCATATAGAACCCCGCAGTTAAATTTAGAACAAAATTATGTAAAAGTCAAAAACAGCTATTTATGTTGGCACATTGTACCACTACCCAAGCGCAAAGTGATTAACAAAGTGCTTACAAAGTTGTGAAAAGCTTGTGCAAAGTTGGTAGATTTGCATGGAAATGTTACCTATTCTGTTACATTATCGAGTCCAGTTGTTAAAAGTTCGCGAAAGTGAATGAATATGTTATAAAAGGTCCTTTAAATATCGCAGTGGCCCTCGAAGGATGAAGAATTTTTAAACATTTCCATCAATTACATGGCCGCCAATAACAATAATTTTTAAACGACCCTGATAGATGAGTGGTCAGGTGATCGACCAATAATAGAAGTAAAGATCAATTGGTCGTGGTTAGTATTTGCATGGGAGACAACCTGAGAAAACCAGCGGTTGACACTTTTTTTGAGTTTTTGCCGTCTGCACCTATTTTGTCCAAGCTGTTAAAACAGCGTGCAAAGTTCTCCAAAGCGTTTCCAAAGTTGCTAGATTTGTTTGTTTAATTCACCTAAGTTGTTGTTATATCGAACTATGCAGTTATAAAGTATGAAAAATGACTAAAATTCATTTGAAACCTTCCATGTCAGCAGACTGTCATATGAGCCGGCCGTAAAATGAACAAACACATACTGAAAATGTTAAAAGCGATTGAAAAGTTGGTGGATTTGCGTTTATATTCCCCCTAAGTCATTTCATGTAGAACCCCGCAGTTAAATTTAGAACAAAATTATGTAAAAGTTAAAAACAGCTATTTATGTTGGCACATTGTACCACTACCCAAGCGCAAAGTGATTAACAAAGTGCTTACAAAGTTGTGAAAAGCTTGTGCAAAGTTGGTAGATTTGCATGGAAATGTTACCTATTCTGTTACATTATCGAGTCCAGTTGTTAAAAGTTCGCGAAAGTGAATGAATATGTTATAAAAGGCCCTTTGAATATCGCAGTGGCCCTCGAATGATGTAGAATTTTTAAACATTTCCATCAATTACATGGCCGCCAATAACAATAATTTTTAAACGACCCTGATAGATGAGTGGTCAGGTGATCGACCAATAATAGAAGTAAAGATCAATCGGTCGTGGTTAGTACTTGCATGGGAGACAACCTGAGAAAACCAGCGGTTGACACTTTTTTTGAGTTTTTGTCGTCTGCACCTATTTTGTCCAAGCTGTTAAAACAGCGTGCAAAGTTCTCCAAAGCGTTTCCAAAGTTACTAGATTTGTTTGTTTATTTGACCTAAGTTGTTGATATATCGAACCATGCAGTTATAAAGTATGAAAAATGACTAAAATTCATTTGAAACCTTCCATGTTAGCAGACTGTCATATGAGCCGGCCGTAAAATGAACAAACACATACTGAAAATGTTAAAAGCGATTGAAAAGTTGGTGGATTTGCGTTTATATTCCCCCTAAGTCATTTCATGTAGAACCCCGCAGTTAAATTTAGAACAAAATTATGTAAAAGTTAAAAACAGCTATTTATGTTGGCACATTGTACCACTACCCAAGCGCAAAGTGATTAACAAAGTGCTTACAAAGTTGTGAAAAGCTTGTGCAAATTTGGTAGATTTGCATGGAAATGTTACCTATTCTGTTACATTATCGAGTCCAGTTGTTAAAAGTTCGCGAAAGTGAATGAATATGTTATAAAAGGTCCTTTAAATATCGCAGTGGCCCTCGAAGGAAGTAGAATTTTTAAACATTTCCATCAATTACATGGTCGCCAATAACAATAATTTTTAAACGACCCTGATAGATGAGTGGTCACGTGATCGACCAATAATAGAAGTAAAGATCAATCGGTCGTGGTTAGTATTTGCATGGGAGACAACCTGAGAAAACCAGCGGTTGACACTTTTTTTGAGTTTTTGCCGTCTGCACCTATTTTGTCCAAGCTGTTAAAACAGCGTGCAAAGTTCTCCAAAGCGTTTCCAAAGTTGCTAGATTTGTTTGTTTAATTCACCTAAGTTGTTGTTATATCGAACCATGCAGTTATAAAGTATGAAAAATGACTAAAATTCATTTGAAACCTTCCATGTCAGCAGACTGTCATATGAGCCGGCCGTAAAATGAACAAACACATACTGAAAATGTTAAAAGCGATTGAAAAGTTGGTGGATTTGCGTTTATATTCCCCCTAAGTCATTTCATGTAGAACCCCGCAGTTAAATTTAGAACAAAATTATGTAAAAGTTAAAAACAGCTATTTATGTTGGCACATTGTACCACTACCCAAGCGCAAAGTGATTAACAAAGTGCTTACAAAGTTGTGAAAAGCTTGTGCAAAGTTGGTAGATTTGCATGGAAATGTTACCTATTCTGTTACATTATCGAGTCCAGTTGTTAAAAGTTCGCGAAAGTGAATGAATATGTTATAAAAGGCCCTTTGAATATCGCAGTGGCCCTCGAATGATGTAGAATTTTTAAACATTTCCATCAATTACATGGCCGCCAATAACAATAATTTTTAAACGACCCTGATAGATGAGTGGTCAGGTGATCGACCAATAATAGAAGTAAAGATCAATCGGTCGTGGTTAGTACTTGCATGGGAGACAACCTGAGAAAACCAGCGGTTGACACTTTTTTTGAGTTTTTGTCGTCTGCACCTATTTTGTCCAAGCTGTTAAAACAGCGTGCAAAGTTCTCCAAAGCGTTTCCAAAGTTACTAGATTTGTTTGTTTATTTGACCTAAGTTGTTGATATATCGAACCATGCAGTTATAAAGTATGAAAAATGACTAAAATTCATTTGAAACCTTCCATGTTAGCAGACTGTCATATGAGCCGGCCGTAAAATGAACAAACACATACTGAAAATGTTAAAAGCGATTGAAAAGTTGGTGGATTTGCGTTTATATTCCCCCTAAGTCATTTCATGTAGAACCCCGCAGTTAAATTTAGAACAAAATTATGTAAAAGTTAAAAACAGCTATTTATGTTGGCACATTGTACCACTACCCAAGCGCAAAGTGATTAACAAAGTGCTTACAAAGTTGTGAAAAGCTTGTGCAAATTTGGTAGATTTGCATGGAAATGTTACCTATTCTGTTACATTATCGAGTCCAGTTGTTAAAAGTTCGCGAAAGTGAATGAATATGTTATAAAAGGTCCTTTAAATATCGCAGTGGCCCTCGAAGGAAGTAGAATTTTTAAACATTTCCATCAATTACATGGTCGCCAATAACAATAATTTTTAAACGACCCTGATAGATGAGTGGTCACGTGATCGACCAATAATAGAAGTAAAGATCAATCGGTCGTGGTTAGTATTTGCATGGGAGACAACCTGAGAAAACCAGCGGTTGACACTTTTTTTGAGTTTTTGCCGTCTGCACCTATTTTGTCCAAGCTGTTAAAACAGCGTGCAAAGTTCTCCAAAGCGTTTCCAAAGTTGCTAGATTTGTTTGTTTAATTCACCTAAGTTGTTGTTATATCGAACCATGCAGTTATAAAGTATGAAAAATGACTAAAATTCATTTGAAACCTTCCATGTTAGCAGACTGTCATATGAGCCGGCCGTAAAATGAACAAACACATACTGAAAATGTTAAAAGCGATTGAAAAGTTGGTGGATTTGCGTTTATATTCCCCCTAAGTCATTTCATGTAGAACCCCGCAGTTAAATTTAGAACAAAATTATGTAAAAGTTAAAAACAGCTATTTATGTTGGCACATTGTACCACTACCCAAGCGCAAAGTGATTAACAAAGTGCTTACAAAGTTGTGAAAAGCTTGTGCAAAGTTGGTAGATTTGCATGGAAATGTTACCTATTCTGTTACATTATCGAGTCCAGTTGTTAAAAGTTCGCGAAAGTGAATGAATATGTTATAAAAGGCCGTTTGAATATCGCAGTGGCCCTCGAATGATGTAGAATTTTTAAACATTTCCATCAATTACATGGCCGCCAATAACAATAATTTTTAAACGACCCTGATAGATGAGTGGTCAGGTGATCGACCAATAATAGAAGTAAAGATCAATCGGTCGTGGTTAGTACTTGCATGGGAGACAACCTGAGAAAACCAGCGGTTGACACTTTTTTTGAGTTTTTGTCGTCTGCACCTATTTTGTCCAAGCTGTTAAAACAGCGTGCAAAGTTCTCCAAAGCGTTTCCAAAGTTACTAGATTTGTTTGTTTATTTGACCTAAGTTGTTGATATATCGAACCATGCAGTTATAAAGTATGAAAAATGACTAAAATTCATTTGAAACCTTCCATGTTAGCAGACTGTCATATGAGCCGGCCGTAAAATGAACAAACACATACTGAAAATGTTAAAAGCGATTGAAAAGTTGGTGGATTTGCGTTTATATTCCCCCTAAGTCATTTCATGTAGAACCCCGCAGTTAAATTTAGAACAAAATTATGTAAAAGTTAAAAACAGCTATTTATGTTGGCACATTGTACCACTACCCAAGCGCAAAGTGATTAACAAAGTGCTTACAAAGTTGTGAAAAGCTTGTGCAAAGTTGGTAGATTTGCATGGAAATGTTACCTATTCTGTTACATTATCGAGTCCAGTTGTTAAAAGTTCGCGAAAGTGAATGAATATGTTATAAAAGGTCCTTTAAATATCGCAGTGGCCCTCGAAGGAAGTAGAATTTTTAAACATTTCCATCAATTACATGGTCGCCAATAACAATAATTTTTAAACGACCCTGATAGATGAGTGGTCACGTGATCGACCAATAATAGAAGTAAAGATCAATCGGTCGTGGTTAGTATTTGCATGGGAGACAACCTGAGAAAACCAGCGGTTGACACTTTTTTTGAGTTTTTGCCGTCTGCACCTATTTTGTCCAAGCTGTTAAAACAGCGTGCAAAGTTCTCCAAAGCGTTTCCAAAGTTGCTAGATTTGTTTGTTTAATTCACCTAAGTTGTTGTTATATCGAACCATGCAGTTATAAAGTATGAAAAATGACTAAAATTCATTTGAAACCTTCCATGTTAGCAGACTGTCATATGAGCCGGCCGTAAAATGAACAAACACATACTGAAAATGTTAAAAGCGATTGAAAAGTTGGTGGATTTGCGTTTATATTCCCCCTAAGTCATTTCATGTAGAACCCCGCAGTTAAATTTAGAACAAAATTATGTAAAAGTTAAAAACAGCTATTTATGTTGGCACATTGTACCACTACCCAAGCGCAAAGTGATTAACAAAGTGCTTACAAAGTTGTGAAAAGCTTGTGCAAAGTTGGTAGATTTGCATGGAAATGTTACCTATTCTGTTACATTATCGAGTCCAGTTGTTAAAAGTTCGCGAAAGTGAATGAATATGTTATAAAAGGCCGTTTGAATATCGCAGTGGCCCTCGAATGATGTAGAATTTTTAAACATTTCCATCAATTACATGGCCGCCAATAACAATAATTTTTAAACGACCCTGATAGATGAGTGGTCAGGTGATCGACCAATAATAGAAGTAAAGATCAATCGGTCGTGGTTAGTACTTGCATGGGAGACAACCTGAGAAAACCAGCGGTTGACACTTTTTTTGAGTTTTTGTCGTCTGCACCTATTTTGTCCAAGCTGTTAAAACAGCGTGCAAAGTTCTCCAAAGCGTTTCCAAAGTTACTAGATTTGTTTGTTTATTTGACCTAAGTTGTTGATATATCGAACCATGCAGTTATAAAGTATGAAAAATGACTAAAATTCATTTGAAACCTTCCATGTTAGCAGACTGTCATATGAGCCGGCCGTAAAATGAACAAACACATACTGAAAATGTTAAAAGCGATTGAAAAGTTGGTGGATTTGCGTTTATATTCCCCCTAAGTCATTTCATGTAGAACCCCGCAGTTAAATTTAGAACAAAATTATGTAAAAGTTAAAAACAGCTATTTATGTTGGCACATTGTACCACTACCCAAGCGCAAAGTGATTAACAAAGTGCTTACAAAGTTGTGAAAAGCTTGTGCAAAGTTGGTAGATTTGCATGGAAATGTTACCTATTCTGTTACATTATCGAGTCCAGTTGTTAAAAGTTCGCGAAAGTGAATGAATATGTTATTAAAGGCCCTTTGAATATCGCAGTGGCCCTCGAATGATGTAGAATTTTTAAACATTTCCATCAATTACATGGCCGCCAATAACAATAATTTTTAAACGACCCTGATAGATGAGTGGTCAGGTGATCGACCAATAATAGAAGTAAAGATCAATCGGTCGTGGTTAGTACTTGCATGGGAGACAACCTGAGAAAACCAGCGGTTGACACTTTTTTTGAGTTTTTGTCGTCTGCACCTATTTTGTCCAAGCTGTTAAAACAGCGTGCAAAGTTCTCCAAAGCGTTTCCAAAGTTACTAGATTTGTTTGTTTATTTGACCTAAGTTGTTGATATATCGAACCATGCAGTTATAAAGTATGAAAAATGACTAAAATTCATTTGAAACCTTCCATGTTAGCAGACTGTCATATGAGCCGGCCGTAAAATGAACAAACACATACTGAAAATGTTAAAAGCGATTGAAAAGTTGGTGGATTTGCGTTTATATTCCCCCTAAGTCATTTCATGTAGAACCCCGCAGTTAAATTTAGAACAAAATTATGTAAAAGTTAAAAACAGCTATTTATGTTGGCACATTGTACCACTACCCAAGCGCAAAGTGATTAACAAAGTGCTTACAAAGTTGTGAAAAGCTTGTGCAAAGTTGGTAGATTTGCATGGAAATGTTACCTATTCTGTTACATTATCGAGTCCAGTTGTTAAAAGTTCGCGAAAGTGAATGAATATGTTATTAAAGGCCCTTTGAATATCGCAGTGGCCCTCGAATGATGTAGAATTTTTAAACATTTCCATCAATTACATGGCCGCCAATAACAATAATTTTTAAACGACCCTGATAGATGAGTGGTCAGGTGATCGACCAATAATAGAAAGATCAATCGGTCGTGGTTAGTACTTGCATGGGAGACAACCTGAGAAAACCAGCGGTTGACACTTTTGTTGAGTTTTTGTCGTCTGCACCTATTTTGTCCAAGCTGTTAAAACAGCGTGCAAAGTTCTCCAAAGCGTTTCCAAAGTTACTAGATTTGTTTGTTTATTTGACCTAAGTTGTTGATATATCGAACCATGCAGTTATAAAGTATGAAAAATGACTAAAATTCATTTGAAACCTTCCATGTTAGCAGACTGTCATATGAGCCGGCCGTAAAATGAACAAACACATACTGAAAATGTTAAAAGCGATTGAAAAGTTGGTGGATTTGCGTTTATATTCCCCCTAAGTCATTTCATGTAGAACCCCGCAGTTAAATTTAGAACAAAATTATGTAAAAGTCAAAAACAGCTATTTATGTTGGCACATTGTACCACTACCCAAGCGCAAAGTGATTAACAAAGTGCTTACAAAGTTGTGAAAAGCTTGTGCAAATTTGGTACATTTGCATGGAAATGTTACCTATTCTGTTACATTATAGAGTCCAGTTGTTGAAAGTTCGCGAAAGTGAATGAATATGTTATAAAAGGTCCTTTAAATATCGCAGTGGCCCTCGAAGGAAGTAGAATTTTTAAACATTTCCATCAATTACATGGCCGCCAATAACAATAATTTTTAAACGACCCTGATAGATGAGTGGTCACGTGATCGACCAATAATAGAAGTAAAGATCAATCGGTCGTGGTTAGTATTTGCATGGGAGACAACCTGAGAAAACCAGCGGTTGACACTTTTTTTGAGTTTTTGCCGTCTGCACCTATTTTGTCCAAGCTGTTAAAACAGCGTGCAAAGTTCTCCAAAGCGTTTCCAAAGTTGCTAGATTTGTTTGTTTAATTCACCTAAGTTGTTGTTATATCGAACCATGCAGTTATAAAGTATGAAAAATGACTAAAATTCATTTGAAACCTTCCATGTTAGCAGACTGTCATATGAGCCGGCCGTAAAATGAACAAACACATACTGAAAATGTTAAAAGCGATTGAAAAGTTGGTGGATTTGCGTTTATATTCCCCCTAAGTCATTTCATGTAGAACCCCGCAGTTAAATTTAGAACAAAATTATGTAAAAGTCAAAAACAGCTATTTATGTTGGCACATTGTACCACTACCCAAGCGCAAAGTGATTAACAAAGTGCTTACAAAGTTGTGAAAAGCTTGTGCAAATTTGGTAGATTTGCATGGAAATGTTACCTATTCTGTTACATTATCGAGTCCAGTTGTTAAAAGTTCGCGAAAGTGAATGAATATGTTATAAAAGGTCCTTTAAATATCGCAGTGGCCCTCGAAGGATGTAGAATTTTTAAACATTTCCATCAATTACATGGCCGCCAATAACTATAATTTTTAAACGACCCTGATAGATGAGTGGTCAGGTGATCGACCAATAATAGAAGTAAAGATCAATCGGTCGTGCTTAGTATTTGCATGGGAGACAACCTGAGAAAACCAGCGGTTGACACTTTTTTTGAGTTTTTGTCGTCTGCACCTATTTTGTCCAAGCTGTTAAAACAGCGTGCAAATTTCTCCAAAGCGTTTCCAAAGTTTCTAGATTTGTTTGTTTAATTCACCTAAAATGTTATATCGAACCATGCAGTTATAAAGTATGAAAAATGACTAAAATTCATTTGAAACCTTACATGTTAGCAGACTGTCATATGAGCCGGCCGTAAAAAGAACAAACACATACTGAAAATGTTAAAAGCGATTGAAAAGTTGGTGGATTTGCGTTTATATTCCCCCCAAGTCATTTCATGTAGAACCCCGCAGTTAAATTTAGAACAAAATTATGTAAAAGTCAAAAACAGCTATTTATGTTGGCACATTGTACCACTACCCAAGCGCAAAGTGATTAACAAAGTGCTTACAAAGTTGTGAAAAGCTTGTGCAAAGTTGGTAGATTTGCATGGAAATGATACCTATTCTGTTACATTATCGAGTCCAGTTGTTAAAAGTTCGCGAAAGTGAATGAATATGTTATAAAAGGTCCTTTAAATATCGCAGTGGCCCTCGAAGGAAGTAGAATTTTTAAACATTTCCATCAATTACATGGCCGCCAATAACAATAATTTTTAAACGACCCTGATAGATGAGTGGTCACGTGATCGACCAATAATAGAAGTAAAGATCAATCGGTCGTGGTTAGTATTTGCATGGGAGACAACCTGAGAAAACCAGCGGTTGACACTTTTTTTGAGTTTTTGCCGTCTGCACCTATTTTGTCCAAGCTGTTAAAACAGCGTGCAAAGTTCTCCAAAGCGTTTCCAAAGTTGCTAGATTTGTTTGTTTAATTCACCTAAGTTGTTGTTATATCGAACCATGCAGTTATAAAGTATGAAAAATGACTAAAATTCATTTGAAACATTCCAAGTTAGCAGACTGTCATATGAGCCGGCCGTAAAATGAACAAACACATACTGAAAATGTTAAAAGCGATTGAAAAGTTGGTGGATTTGCGTTTATATTCCCCCTAAGTCATTTCATGTAGAACCCCACAGTTAAATTTAGAACAAAATTATGTAAAAGTTAAAAACAGCTATTTATGTTGGCACATTGTACCACTACCCAAGCGCAAAGTGATTAACAAAGTGCTTACAAAGTTGTGAAAAGCTTGTGCAAAGTTGGTAGATTTGCATGGAAATGTTACCTATTCTGTTACATTATCGAGTCCAGTTGTTAAAAGTTCGCGAAAGTGAATGAATATGTTATAAAAGGCCGTTTGAATATCGCAGTGGCCCTCGAATGATGTAGAATTTTTAAACATTTCCATCAATTACATGGCCGCCAATAACAATAATTTTTAAACGACCCTGATAGATGAGTGGTCAGGTGATCGACCAATAATAGAAGTAAAGATCAATCGGTCGTGGTTAGTACTTGCATGGGTCTCAACCTGAGAAAACCAGCGGTTGACACTTTTTTTGAGTTTTTGTCGTCTGCACCTATTTTGTCCAAGCTGTTAAAACAGCGTGCAAAGTTCTCCAAAGCGTTTCCAAAGTTACTAGATTTGTTTGTTTATTTGACCTAAGTTGTTGATATATCGAACCATGCAGTTATAAAGTATGAAAAATGACTAAAATTCATTTGAAACCTTCCATGTTAGCAGACTGTCATATGAGCCGGCCGTAAAATGAACAAACACATACTGAAAATGTTAAAAGCGATTGAAAAGTTGGTGGATTTGCGTTTATATTCCCCCTAAGTCATTTCATGTAGAACCCCGCAGTTAAATTTAGAACAAAATTATGTAAAAGTTAAAAACAGCTATTTATGTTGGCACATTGTACCACTACCCAAGCGCAAAGTGATTAACAAAGTGCTTACAAAGTTGTGAAAAGCTTGTGCAAAGTTGGTAGATTTGCATGGAAATGTTACCTATTCTGTTACATTATCGAGTCCAGTTGTTAAAAGTTCGCGAAAGTGAATGAATATGTTATTAAAGGCCCTTTGAATATCGCAGTGGCCCTCGAATGATGTAGAATTTTTAAACATTTCCATCAATTACATGGCCGCCAATAACAATAATTTTTAAACGACCCTGATAGATGAGTGGTCAGGTGATCGACCAATAATAGAAGTAAAGATCAATCGGTCGTGGTTAGTACTTGCATGGGAGACAACCTGAGAAAACCAGCGGTTGACACTTTTTTTGAGTTTTTGTCGTCTGCACCTATTTTGTCCAAGCTGTTAAAACAGCGTGCAAAGTTCTCCAAAGCGTTTCCAAAGTTACTAGATTTGTTTGTTTATTTGACCTAAGTTGTTGATATATCGAACCATGCAGTTATAAAGTATGAAAAATGACTAAAATTCATTTGAAACCTTCCATGTTAGCAGACTGTCATATGAGCCGGCCGTAAAATGAACAAACACATACTGAAAATGTTAAAAGCGATTGAAAAGTTGGTGGATTTGCGTTTATATTCCCCCTAAGTCATTTCATGTAGAACCCCGCAGTTAAATTTAGAACAAAATTATGTAAAAGTTAAAAACAGCTATTTATGTTGGCACATTGTACCACTACCCAAGCGCAAAGTGATTAACAAAGTGCTTACAAAGTTGTGAAAAGCTTGTGCAAAGTTGGTAGATTTGCATGGAAATGTTACCTATTCTGTTACATTATCGAGTCCAGTTGTTAAAAGTTCGCGAAAGTGAATGAATATGTTATTAAAGGCCCTTTGAATATCGCAGTGGCCCTCGAATGATGTAGAATTTTTAAACATTTCCATCAATTACATGGCCGCCAATAACAATAATTTTTAAACGACCCTGATAGATGAGTGGTCAGGTGATCGACCAATAATAGAAGTAAAGATCAATCGGTCGTGGTTAGTACTTGCATGGGAGACAACCTGAGAAAACCAGCGGTTGACACTTTTTTTGAGTTTTTGTCGTCTGCACCTATTTTGTCCAAGCTGTTAAAACAGCGTGCAAAGTTCTCCAAAGCGTTTCCAAAGTTACTAGATTTGTTTGTTTATTTGACCTAAGTTGTTGATATATCGAACCATGCAGTTATAAAGTATGAAAAATGACTAAAATTCATTTGAAACCTTCCATGTTAGCAGACTGTCATATGAGCCGGCCGTAAAATGAACAAACACATACTGAAAATGTTAAAAGCGATTGAAAAGTTGGTGGATTTGCGTTTATATTCCCCCTAAGTCATTTCATGTAGAACCCCGCAGTTAAATTTAGAACAAAATTATGTAAAAGTCAGAAACAGCTATTTATGTTGGCACATTGTACCACTACCCAAGCGCAAAGTGATTAACAAAGTGCTTACAAAGTTGTGAAAAGCTTGTGCAAATTTGGTACATTTGCATGGAAATGTTACCTATTC
This sequence comes from Saccoglossus kowalevskii, assembly GCF_978046115.1. Taxonomy (NCBI): domain Eukaryota; kingdom Metazoa; phylum Hemichordata; class Enteropneusta; family Harrimaniidae; genus Saccoglossus; species Saccoglossus kowalevskii. The sequence goes on along the minus strand of NC_140650.1, from coordinate 6,762,206 downwards.
TGTTACATTATCGAGTCCAGTTGTTGAAAGTTCGCGAAAGTGAATGAATATGTTATAAAAGGTCCTTTAAATATCGCAGTGGCCCTCGAAGGAAGTAGAATTTTTAAACATTTCCATCAATTACATGGCCGCCAATAACAATAATTTTTAAACGACCCTGATAGATGAGTGGTCACGTGATCGACCAATAATAGAAGTAAAGATCAATCGGTCGTGGTTAGTATTTGCATGGGAGACAACCTGAGAAAACCAGCGGTTGACACTTTTTTTGAGTTTTTGCCGTCTGCACCTATTTTGTCCAAGCTGTTAAAACAGCGTGCAAAGTTCTCCAAAGCGTTTCCAAAGTTGCTAGATTTGTTTGTTTAATTCACCTAAGTTGTTGTTATATCGAACCATGCAGTTATAAAGTATGAAAAATGACTAAAATTCATTTGAAACCTTCCATGTTAGCAGACTGTCATATGAGCCGGCCGTAAAATGAACAAACACATACTGAAAATGTTAAAAGCGATTGAAAAGTTGGTGGATTTGCGTTTATATTCCCCCTAAGTCATTTCATGTAGAACCCCGCAGTTAAATTTAGAACAAAATTATGTAAAAGTCAAAAACAGCTATTTATGTTGGCACATTGTACCACTACCCAAGCGCAAAGTGATTAACAAAGTGCTTACAAAGTTGTGAAAAGCTTGTGCAAATTTGGTAGATTTGCATGGAAATGTTACCTATTCTGTTACATTATCGAGTCCAGTTGTTAAAAGTTCGCGAAAGTGAATGAATATGTTATAAAAGGCCCTTTAAATATCGCAGTGGCCCTCGAAGGATGTAGAATTTTTAAACATTTCCATCAATTACATGGCCGCCAATAACTATAATTTTTAAACGACCCTGATAGATGAGTGGTCAGGTGATCGACCAATAATAGAAGTAAAGATCAATCGGTCGTGCTTAGTATTTGCATGGGAGACAACCTGAGAAAACCAGCGGTTGACACTTTTTTTGAGTTTTTGTCGTCTGCACCTATTTTGTCCAAGCTGTTAAAACAGCGTGCAAATTTCTCCAAAGCGTTTCCAAAGTTTCTAGATTTGTTTGTTTAATTCACCTAAAATGTTATATCGAACCATGCAGTTATAAAGTATGAAAAATGACTAAAATTCATTTGAAACCTTACATGTTAGCAGACTGTCATATGAGCCGGCCGTAAAAAGAACAAACACATACTGAAAATGTTAAAAGCGATTGAAAAGTTGGTGGATTTGCGTTTATATTCCCCCCAAGTCATTTCATGTAGAACCCCGCAGTTAAATTTAGAACAAAATTATGTAAAAGTCAAAAACAGCTATTTATGTTGGCACATTGTACCACTACCCAAGCGCAAAGTGATTAACAAAGTGCTTACAAAGTTGTGAAAAGCTTGTGCAAAGTTGGTAGATTTGCATGGAAATGATACCTATTCTGTTACATTATCGAGTCCAGTTGTTAAAAGTTCGCGAAAGTGAATGAATATGTTATAAAAGGTCCTTTAAATATCGCAGTGGCCCTCGAAGGAAGTAGAATTTTTAAACATTTCCATCAATTACATGGCCGCCAATAACAATAATTTTTAAACGACCCTGATAGATTAGTGGTCACGTGATCGACCAATAATAGAAGTAAAGATCAATCGGTCGTGGTTAGTATTTGCATGGGAGACAACCTGAGAAAACCAGCGGTTGACACTTTTTTTGAGTTTTTGCCGTCTGCACCTATTTTGTCCAAGCTGTTAAAACAGCGTGCAAAGTTCTCCAAAGCGTTTCCAAAGTTGCTAGATTTGTTTGTTTAATTCACCTAAGTTGTTGTTATATCGAACCATGCAGTTATAAAGTATGAAAAATGACTAAAATTCATTTGAAACCTTCCATGTTAGCAGACTGTCATATGAGCCGGCCGTAAAATGAACAAACACATACTGAAAATGTTAAAAGCGATTGAAAAGTTGGTGGATTTGCGTTTATATTCCCCCTAAGTCATTTCATGTAGAACCCCGCAGTTAAATTTAGAACAAAATTATGTAAAAGTCAAAAACAGCTATTTATGTTGGCACATTGTACCACTACCCAAGCGCAAAGTGATTAACAAAGTGCTTACAAAGTTGTGAAAAGCTTGTGCAAAGTTGGTAGATTTGCATGGAAATGTTACCTATTCTGTTACATTATCGAGTCCAGTTGTTAAAAGTTCGCGAAAGTGAATGAATATGTTATAAAAGGCCCTTTGAATATCGCAGTGGCCCTCGAATGATGTAGAATTTTTAAACATTTCCATCAATTACATGGCCGCCAATAACAATAATTTTTAAACGACCCTGATAGATGAGTGGTCAGGTGATCGACCAATAATAGAAGTAAAGATCAATCGGTCGTGGTTAGTACTTGCATGGGAGACAACCTAAGAAATCCAGCGGTTGACACTTTTTTTGAGTTTTTGTCGTCTGCACCTATTTTGTCCAAGCTGTTAAAACAGCGTGCAAAGTTCTCCAAAGCGTTTCCAAAGTTACTAGATTTGTTTGTTTATTTGACCTAAGTTGTTGATATATCGAACCATGCAGTTATAAAGTATGAAAAATGACTAAAATTCATTTGAAACCTTCCATGTTAGCAGACTGTCATATGAGCCGGCCGTAAAAAGAACAAACACATACTGAAAATGTTAAAAGCGATTGAAAAGTTGGTGGATTTGCGTTTATATTCCCCCTAAGTCATTTCATGTAGAACCCCGCAGTTAAATTTAGAACAAAATTATGTAAAAGTCAAAAACAGCTATTTATGTTGGCACATTGTACCACAACCCAAGCGCAAAGTGATTAACACAGTGCTTACAAAGTTGTGAAAAGCTTGTGCAAAGTTGGTAGATTTGCATGGAAATGTTACCTATTCTGTTACATTATCGAGTCCAGTTGTTAAAAGTTCGCGAAAGTGAATGAATATGTTATCAAAGGTCCTTTAAATATCGCAGTGGCCCTCGAAGGATGTAGAATTTTTAAACATTTCCATCAATTACATGGCCGCCAATAACAATAATTTTTAAACGACCCTGATAGATAAGTGGTCACGTGATCGACCAATAATAGAAGTAAAGATCAATCGGTCGTGGTTAGTATTTGCATGGGAGACAACCTGAGAAAACCAGCGGTTGACACTTTTTTTGAGTTTTTTGCCTTCTGCACCTATTTTGTCCAAGCTGTTAAAACAGCGTGCAAAGTTCTCCAAAGCGTTTCCAAAGTTGCTAGATTTGTTTGTTTAATTCACCTAAGTTGTTGTTATATCGAACCATGCAGTTATAAAGTATGAAAAATGACTAAAATTCATTTGAAACCTTCCATGTTAGCAGACTGTCATATGAGCCGGCCGTAAAATGAACAAACACATACTGAAAATGTTAAAAGCGATTGAAAAGTTGGTGGATTTGCGTTTATATTCCCCCTAAGTCATTTCATGTAGAACCCCGCAGTTAAATTTAGAACAAAATTATGTAAAAGTCAAAAACAGCTATTTATGTTGGCACATTGTACCACTACCCAAGCGCAAAGTGATTAACAAAGTGCTTACAAAGTTGTGAAAAGCTTGTGCAAAGTTGGTAGATTTGCATGGAAATGTTACCTATTCTGTTACATTATCGAGTCCAGTTGTTAAAAGTTCGCGAAAGTGAATGAATATGTTATAAAAGGCCCTTTGAATATCGCAGTGGCCCTCGAATGATGTAGAATTTTTAAACATTTCCATCAATTACATGGCCGCCAATAACAATAATTTTTAAACGACCCTGATAGATGAGTGGTCAGGTGATCGACCAATAATAGAAGTAAAGATCAATCGGTCGTGGTTAGTACTTGCATGGGAGACAACCTAAGAAATCCAGCGGTTGACACTTTTTTTGAGTTTTTGTCGTCTGCACCTATTTTGTCCAAGCTGTTAAAACAGCGTGCAAAGTTCTCCAAAGCGTTTCCAAAGTTACTAGATTTGTTTGTTTATTTGACCTAAGTTGTTGATATATCGAACCATGCAGTTATAAAGTATGAAAAATGACTAAAATTCATTTGAAACCTTCCATGTTAGCAGACTGTCATATGAGCCGGCCGTAAAAAGAACAAACACATACTGAAAATGTTAAAAGCGATTGAAAAGTTGGTGGATTTGCGTTTATATTCCCCCTAAGTCATTTCATGTAGAACCCCGCAGTTAAATTTAGAACAAAATTATGTAAAAGTCAAAAACAGCTATTTATGTTGGCACATTGTACCACAACCCAAGCGCAAAGTGATTAACACAGTGCTTACAAAGTTGTGAAAAGCTTGTGCAAAGTTGGTAGATTTGCATGGAAATGTTACCTATTCTGTTACATTATCGAGTCCAGTTGTTAAAAGTTCGCGAAAGTGAATGAATATGTTATCAAAGGTCCTTTAAATATCGCAGTGGCCCTCGAAGGATGTAGAATTTTTAAACATTTCCATCAATTACATGGCCGCCAATAACAATAATTTTTAAACGACCCTGATAGATAAGTGGTCACGCGATCGACCAATAATAGAAGTAAAGATCAATCGGTCGTGGTTAGTATTTGCATGGGAGACAACCTGAGAAAACCAGCGGTTGACACTTTTTTTGAGTTTTTTGCCTTCTGCACCTATTTTGTCCAAGCTGTTAAAACAGCGTGCAAAGTTCTCCAAAGCGTTTCCAAAGTTGCTAGATTTGTTTGTTTAATTCACCTAAGTTGTTGTTATATCGAACCATGCAGTTATAAAGTATGAAAAATGACTAAAATTCATTTGAAACCTTCCATGTTAGCAGACTGTCATATGAGCCGGCCGTAAAATGAACAAACACATACTGAAAATGTTAAAAGCGATTGAAAAGTTGGTGGATTTGCGTTTATATTCCCCCTAAGTCATTTCATGTAGAACCCCGCAGTTAAATTTAGAACAAAATTATGTAAAAGTTAAAAACAGCTATTTATGTTGGCACATTGTACCACTACCCAAGCGCAAAGTGATTAACAAAGTGCTTACAAAGTTGTGAAAAGCTTGTGCAAAGTTGGTAGATTTGCATGGAAATGTTACCTATTCTGTTACATTATCGAGTCCAGTTGTTAAAAGTTCGCGAATGTGAATGAATATGTTATAAAAGGCCCTTTAAATATCGCAGTGGCCCTCGAAGGATGTAGAATTTTTAAACATTTCCATCAATTACATGGCCGCCAATAACAATAATTTTTAATCGACCCTGATAGATGAGTGGTCAGGTGATCGACCAATAATAGAAGTAAAGATCAATCGGTCGTGCTTAGTATTTGCATAGGAGACAACCTGAGAAAACCAGCGGTTGACACTTTTTTTGAGTTTTTGCCGTCTGCACCTATTTTGTCCAAGCTGTTAAAACAGCGTGCAAATTTCTCCAAAGCGTTTCCAAAGTTTCTAGATTTGTTTGTTTAATTCACCTAAAATGTTATATCGAACCATGCAGTTATAAAGTATGAAAAATGACTAAAATTCATTTGAAACCTTACATGTTAGCAGACTGTCATATGAGCCGGACGTAAAATGAACAAACACATACTGAAAATGTTAAAAGCGATTGAAAAGTTGGTGGATTTGCGTTTATATTCCCCCTAAGTCATTTCATATAGAACCCCGCAGTTAAATTTAGAACAAAATTATGTAAAAGTCAAAAACAGCTATTTATGTTGGCACATTGTACCACTACCCAAGCGCAAAGTGATTAACAAAGTGCTTACAAAGTTGTGAAAAGCTTGTGCAAAGTTGGTAGATTTGCATGGAAATGTTACCTATTCTGTTACATTATCGAGTCCAGTTGTTAAAAGTTCGCGAAAGTGAATGAATATGTTATAAAAGACCCTTTGAATATCGCAGTGGCCCTCGAATGATGTAGAATTTTTAAACATTTCCATCAATTACATGGCCACCAATAACAATAATTTTTAAACGACCTCGATAGATGAGTGGTCAGGTGATCAACCAATAATAGAAGTGAAGATCAATCGGTCGTGGTTAGTACTTGCATGGGAGACAACCTGAGAAAACCAGCGGTTGACACTTTTTTTGAGTTTTTGTCGTCTGCACCTATTTTGTCCAAGCTGTTAAAACAGCGTGCAAAGTTCTCCAAAGCGTTTCCAAAGTTACTAGATTTGTTTGTTTATTTGACCTAAGTTGTTGATATATCGAACCATGCAGTTATAAAGTATGAAAAATGACTAAAATTCATTTGAAACCTTCTATGTTAGCAGACTGTCATATGAGCCGGACGTAAAATGAACAAACACATACTGAAAATGTTAAAAGCGATTGAAAAGTTGGTGGATTTGCGTTTATATTCCCCCTAAGTCATTTCATATAGAACCCCGCTGTTAAATTTAGAACAAAATTATGTAAAAGTCAAAAACAGCTATTTATGTTGGCACATTGTACCACTACCCAAGCGCAAAGTGATTAACAAAGTGCTTACAAAGTTGTGAAAAGCTTGTGCAAAGTTGGTAGATTTGCATGGAAATGTTACCTATTCTGTTACATTATCGAGTCCAGTTGTTAAAAGTTCGCGAAACTGAATGAATATGTTATAAAAGGCCCTTTAAATATCGCAGTGGCCCTCGAAGGATGTAGAATTTTTAAACATTTCCATCAATTACATGGCCGCCAATAACAATAATTTTTAATCGACCCTGATAGATGAGTGGTCAGGTGATCGACCAATAATAGAAGAAAAGATCAATCGGTCGTGCTTAGTATTTGCATGGGAGACAACCTGAGAAAACCAGCGGTTGACACTTTTTTTGAGTTTTTGCCGTCTGCACCTATTTTGTCCAAGCTGTTAAAACAGCGTGCAAAGTTCTCCAAAGCGTTTCCAAAGTTGCTAGATTTGTTTGTTTAATTCACCTAAGTTGTTGTTATATCGAACCATGCAGTTATAAAGTATGAAAAATGACTAAAATTCATTTGAAACCTTCCATGTTAGCAGACTGTCATATGAGCCGGCCGTAAAATGAACAAACACATACTGAAAATGTTAAAAGCGATTGAAAAGTTGGTGGATTTGCGTTTATATTCCCCTTAAGTCATTTCATGTAGAACCCCGCAGTTAAATTTAGAACAAAATTATGTAAAAGTTAAAAACAGCTATTTATGTTGGCACATTGTACCACTAACCAAGCGCAAAGTGATTAACAAAGTGCTTACAAAGTTGTGAAAAGCTTGTGCAAAGTTGGTAGATTTGCATGGAAATGTTACCTATTCTGTTACATTATCGAGTCCAGTTGTTAAAAGTTCGCGAAAGTGAATGAATATGTTATAAAAGGCCCTTTGAATATCGCAGTGGCCCTCGAATGATGTAGAATTTTTAAACATTTCCATCAATTACATGGCCACCAATAACAATAATTTTTAATCGACCCTGATAGATGAGTGGTCAGGTGATTGACCAATAATAGAAGTAAAGATCAATCGGTCGTGGTTAGTACTTGCATGGGAGACAACCTGAGAAAACCAGCGGTTGACACTTTTTTTGAGTTTTTGTCGTCTGCACCTATTTTGTCCAAGCTGTTAAAACAGCGTGCAAAGTTCTCCAAAGCGTTTCCAAAGTTACTAGATTTGTTTGTTTATTTGACCTAAGTTGTTGATACATCGAACCATGCAGTTATAAAGTATGAAAAATGACTAAAATTCATTTGAAACCTTCCATGTTAGCAGACTGTCATATGAGCCGGCCGTAAAAAGAACAAACACATACTGAAAATGTTAAAAGCGATTGAAAAGTTGGTGGATTTGCGTTTATATTCCCCCTAAGTCATTTCATGTAGAACCCCGCAGTTAAATTTAGAACAAAATTATGTAAAAGTCAAAAACAGCTATTTATGTTGGCACATTGTACCACTACCCAAGCGCAAAGTGATTAACAAAGTGCTTACAAAGTTGTGAAAAGCTTGTGCAAAGTTGTTAGATTTGCATGGAAATGTTACCTATTCTGTTACATTATCGAGTCCAGTTGTTAAAAGTTCGCGAAAGTGAATGAATATGTTATAAAAGGTCCTTTGAATATCGCAGTGGCCCTCGAAGGATGTAGAATTTTTAAACATTTCCATCAATTACATGGCCGCCAATAACAATAATTTTTAAACGACCCTGATAGATGAGTGGTCAGGTGATCGACCAATAATAGAAGTAAAGATCAATCGGTCGTGGTTAGTATTTGCATGGGAGACAACCTGAGAAATCCAGCGGTTGACACTTTTTTTGAGTTTTTGCCGTCTGCACCTATTTTGTCCAAGCTGTTAAAACAGCGTGCAAAGTTCTCCAAAGCGTTTCCAAAGTTGCTAGATTTGTTTGTTTATTTGACCTAAGTTGTTGTTATATCGAACCATGCAGTTGTAAAGTATGAAAAATGACTAAAATTCATTTGAAACCTTCCATGTTAGCAGACTGTCATATGAGCCGGCCGTAAAATGAACAAACACATACTGAAAATGTTAAAAGCGATTGAAAAGTTGGTGGATTTGCGTTTATATTCCCCCTAAGTCATTTCATGTAGAACCCCGCAGTTAAATTTAGAACAAAGTTATGTAAAAGTCAAAAACAGCTATTTATGTTGGCACATTGTACCACTACCCAAGCGCAAAGTGATTAACAAAGTGCTTACAAAGTTGTGAAAAGCTTGTGCAAAGTTGGTAGATTTGCATGGAAATGTTACCTATTCTGTTACATTATCGAGTCCAGTTGTTAAAAGTTCGCGAAAGAGAATGAATATGTTATAAAAGGCCCTTTGAATATCGCAGTGGCCCTCGAAGGATGTAGAATTTTTAAACATTTCCATCAATTACATGGCCGCCAATAACAATAATTTTTAAACGACCCTGATAGATGAGTGGTCAGGTGATCGACCAATAATAGAAGTAAAGATCAATTGGTCGTGGTTAGTATTTGCATGGGAGACAACCTGAGAAAACCAGCGGTTGACACTTTTTTTGAGTTTTTGCCGTCTGCACCTATTTTGTCCAAGCTGTTAAAACAGCGTGCAAAGTTCTCCAAAGCGTTTCCAAAGTTGCTAGATTTGTTTGTTTAATTCACCTAAGTTGTTGTTATATCGAACTATGCAGTTATAAAGTATGAAAAATGACTAAAATTCATTTGAAACCTTCCATGTTAGCAGACTGTCATATGAGCCGGCCGTAAAATGAACAAACACATACTGAAAATGTTAAAAGCGATTGAAAAGTTGGTGGATTTGCGTTTATATTCCCCCTATGTCATTTCATGTAGAACCCCGCAGTTAAATTTAGAACAAAATTATGTAAAAGTTAAAAACAGCTATTTATGTTGGCACATTGTACCACTACCCAAGCGCAAAGTGATTAACAAAGTGCTTACAAAGTTGTGAAAAGCTTGTGCAAAGTTGGTAGATTTGCATGGAAATGTTACCTATTCTGTTACATTATCGAGTCCAGTTGTTAAAAGTTCGCGAAAGTGAATGAATATGTTATAAAAGGCCCTTTGAATATCGCAGTGGCCCTCGAATGATGTAGAATTTTTAAACATTTCCATCAATTACATGGCCGCCAATAACAATAATTTTTAAACGACCCTGATAGATGAGTGGTCAGGTGATCGACCAATAATAGAAGTAAAGATCAATCGGTCGTGGTTAGTACTTGCATGGGAGACAACCTGAGAAAACCAGCGGTTGACACTTTTTTTGAGTTTTTGTCGTCTGCACCTATTTTGTCCAAGCTGTTAAAACAGCGTGCAAAGTTCTCCAAAGCGTTTCCAAAGTTACTAGATTTGTTTGTTTATTTGACCTAAGTTGTTGATATATCGAACCATGCAGTTATAAAGTATGAAAAATGACTAAAATTCATTTGAAACCTTCCATGTTAGCAGACTGTCATATGAGCCGGCCGTAAAATGAACAAACACATACTGAAAATGTTAAAAGCGATTGAAAAGTTGGTGGATTTGCGTTTATATTCCCCCTAAGTCATTTCATGTAAAACCCCGCAGTTAAATTTAGAACAAAATTATGTAAAAGTTAAAAACAGCTATTTATGTTGGCACATTGTACCACTACCCAAGCGCAAAGTGATTAACAAAGTGCTTACAAAGTTGTGAAAAGCTTGTGCAAAGTTGGTAGATTTGCATGGAAATGTTACCTATTCTGTTACATTATCGAGTCCAGTTGTTAATAGTTCGCGAAAGTGAATGAATATGTTATAAAAGGCCCTTTGAATATCGCTGTGGCCCTCGAATGATGTAGAATTTTTAAACATTTCCATCAATTACATGGCCGCCAATAACAATAATTTTTAAACGACCCTGATAGATGAGTGGTCAGGTGATCGACCAATAATAGAAGTAAAGATCAATCAGTCGTGGTTAGTACTTGCATGGGAGACAACCTGAGAAAACCAGCGGTTGACACTTTTTTTGAGTTTTTGTCGTCTGCACCTATTTTGTCCAAGCTGTTAAAACAGCGTGCAAAGTTCTCCAAAGCGTTTCCAAAGTTACTAGATTTGTTTGTTTATTTGACCTAAGTTGTTGATATATCGAACCATGCAGTTATAAAGTATGAAAAATGACTAAAATTCATTTGAAACCTTCCATGTTAGCAGACTGTCATATGAGCCGGCCGTAAAATGAACAAACACATACTGAAAATGTTAAAAGCGATTGAAAAGTTGGTGGATTTGCGTTTATATTCCCCCTAAGTCATTTCATGTAGAACCCCGCAGTTAAATTTAGAACAAAATTATGTAAAAGTTAAAAACAGCTATTTATGTTGGCACATTGTACCACTACCCAAGCGCAAAGTGATTAACAAAGTGCTTACAAAGTTGTGAAAAGCTTGTGCAAAGTTGGTAGATTTGCATGGAAATGTTACCTATTCTGTTACATTATCGACTCCAGTTGTTAAAAGTTCGCGAAAGTGAATGAATATGTTATAAAAGGTCCTTTAAATATCGCAGTGGCCCTCGAAGGAAGTAGAATTTTTAAACATTTCCATCAATTACATGGCCGCCAATAACAATAATTTTTAAACGACCCTGATAGATGAGTGGTCACGTGATCGACCAATAATAGAAATAAAGATCAATCGGTCGTTGTTAGTATTTGCATGGGAGACAACCTGAGAAAACCAGCGGTTGACACTTTTTTTGAGTTTTTGCCGTCTGCACCTATTTTGTCCAAGCTGTTAAAACAGCGTGCAAAGTTCTCCAAAGCGTTTCCAAAGTTGCTAGATTTGTTTGTTTAATTCACCTAAGTTGTTGTTATATCGAACCATGCAGTTATAAAGTATGAAAAATGACTAAAATTCATTTGAAACCTTCCATGTTAGCAGACTGTCATATGAGCCGGCCGTAAAATGAACAAACACATACTGAAAATGTTAAAAGCGATTGAAAAGTTGGTGGATTTGCGTTTATATTCCCCCTAAGTCATTTCATGTAGAACCCCGCAGTTAAATTTAGAACAAAATTATGTAAAAGTCAAAAACAGCTATTTATGTTGGCACATTGTACCACTACCCAAGTGCAAAGTGATTAACAAAGTGCTTACAAAGTTGTGAAAAGCTTGTGCAAATTTGGTAGATTTGCATGGAAATGTTACCTATTCTGTTACATTATCGAGTCCAGTTGTTAAAAGTTCGCGAAAGTGAATGAATATGTTATAAAAGGTCCTTTAAATATCGCAGTGGCCCTCGAAGGATGTAGAATTTTTAAACATTTCCATCAATTACATGGCCGCCAATAACTATAATTTTTAAACGACCCTGATAGATGAGTGGTCAGGTGATCGACCAATAATAGAAGTAAAGATCAATCGGTCGTGGTTAGTACTTGCATGGGAGACAACCTTAGAAATCCAGCGGTTGACACTTTTTTTGAGTTTTTGTCGTCTGCACCTATTTTGTCCAAGCTGTTAAAACAGCGTGCAAAGTTCTCCAAAGCGTTTCCAAAGTTACTAGATTTGTTTGTTTATTTGACCTAAGTTGTTGATATATCGAACCATGCAGTTATAAAGTATGAAAAATGACTAAAATTCATTTGAAACCTTCCATGTTAGCAGACTGTCATATGAGCCGGCCGTAAAAAGAACAAACACATACTGAAAATGTTAAAAGCGATTGAAAAGTTGGTGGATTTGCGTTTATATTCCCCCTAAGTCATTTCATGTAGAACCCCGCAGTTAAATTTAGAACAAAATTATGTAAAAGTCAAAAACAGCTATTTATGTTGGCACATTGTACCACTACCCAAGCGCAAAGTGATTAACAAAGTGCTTACAAAGTTGTGAAAAGCTTGTGCAAAGTTGGTAGATTTGCATGGAAATGATACCTATTCTGTTACATTATCGAGTCTAGTTGTTAAAAGTTCGCGAAAGTGAATGAATATGTTATAAAAGGTCCTTTAAATATCGCAGTGGCCCTCGAAGGAAGTAGAATTTTTAAACATTTCCATCAATTACATGGCCGCCAATAACAATAATTTTTAAACGACCCTGATAGATTAGTGGTCACGTGATCGACCAATAATAGAAGTAAAGATCAATCGGTCGTGGTTAGTATTTGCATGGGAGACAACCTGAGAAAACCAGCGGGTGACACTTTTTTTGAGTTTTTGCCATCTGCACCTATTTTGTCCAAGCTGTTAAAACAGCGTGCAAAGTTCTCCAAAGCGTTTCCAAAGTTGCTAGATTTGTTTGTTTAATTCACCTAAGTTGTTGTTATATCGAACCATGCAGTTATAAAGTATGAAAAATGACTAAAATTCATTTGAAACCTTCCATGTTAGCAGACTGTCATATGAGCCGGCCGTAAAATGAACAAACACATACTGAAAATGTTAAAAGCGATTGAAAAGTTGGTGGATTTGCGTTTATATTCCCCCTAAGTCATTTCATGTAGAACCCCGCAGTTAAATTTAGAACAAAATTATGTAAAAGTCAAAAACAGCTATTTATGTTGGCACATTGTACCACTACCCAAGTGCAAAGTGATTAACAAAGTGCTTACAAAGTTGTGAAAAGCTTGTGCAAAGTTGGTAGATTTGCATGGAAATGTTACCTATTCTGTTACATTATCGAGTCCAGTTGTTAAAAGTTCGCGAAAGTGAATGAATATGTTATAAAAGGCCCTTTGAATATCGCAGTGGCCCTCGAATGATGTAGAATTTTTAAACATTTCCATCAATTACATGGCCGCCAATAACAATAATTTTTAAACGACCCTGATAGATGAGTGGTCAGGTGATCGACCAATAATAGAAGTAAAGATCAATCGGTCGTGGTTAGTACTTGCATGGGAGACAACCTGAGAAATCCAGCGGTTGACACTTTTTTTGAGTTTTTGTCGTCTGCACCTATTTTGTCCAAGCTGTTAAAACAGCGTGCAAAGTTCTCCAAAGCGTTTCCAAAGTTGCTAGATTTGTTTGTTTATTTGACCTAAGTTGTTGTTATATCGAACCATGCAGTTGTAAAGTATGAAAAATGACTAAAATTCATTTGAAACCTTCCATGTTAGCAGACTGTCATATGAGCCGGCCGTAAAATGAACAAACACATACTGAAAATGTTAAAAGCGATTGAAAAGTTGGTGGATTTGCGTTTATATTCCCCCTAAGTCATTTCATGTAGAACCCCGCAGTTAAATTTAGAACAAAATTATGTAAAAGTCAAAAACAGCTATTTATGTTGGCACATTGTACCACTACCCAAGCGCAAAGTGATTAACAAAGTGCTTGCAAAGTTGTGAAAAGCTTGTGCAAAGTTGGTAGATTTGCATGGAAATGTTACCTATTCTGTTACATTATCGAGTCCAGTTGTTAAAAGTTCGCGAAAGAGAATGAATATGTTATAAAAGGCCCTTTGAATATCGCAGTGGCCCTCGAAGGATGTAGAATTTTTAAACATTTCCATCAATTACATGGCCGCCAATAACAATAATTTTTAAACGACCCTGATAGATGAGTGGTCAGGTGATCGACCAATAATAGAAGTAAAGATCAATTGGTCGTGGTTAGTATTTGCATGGGAGACAACCTGAGAAAACCAGCGGTTGACACTTTTTTTGAGTTTTTGCCGTCTGCACCTATTTTGTCCAAGCTGTTAAAACAGCGTGCAAAGTTCTCCAAAGCGTTTCCAAAGTTGCTAGATTTGTTTGTTTAATTCACCTAAGTTGTTGTTATATCGAACCATGCAGTTATAAAGTATGAAAAATGACTAAAATTCATTTGAAACCTTCCATGTTAGCAGACTGTCATATGAGCCGGCCGTAAAATGAACAAACACATACTGAAAATGTTAAAAGCGATTGAAAAGTTGGTGGATTTGCGTTTATATTCCCCCTAAGTCATTTCATGTAGAACCCCGCAGTTAAATTTAGAACAAAATTATGTAAAAGTCAAAAACAGCTATTTATGTTGGCACATTGTACCACTACCCAAGTGCAAAGTGATTAACAAAGTGCTTACAAAGTTGTGAAAAGCTTGTGCAAAGTTGGTAGATTTGCATGGAAATGTTACCTATTCTGTTACATTATCGAGTCCAGTTGTTAAAAGTTCGCGAAAGTGAATGAATATGTTATAAAAGGCCCTTTGAATATCGCAGTGGCCCTCGAATGATGTAGAATTTTTAAACATTTCCATCAATTACATGGCCGCCAATAACAATAATTTTTAAACGACCCTGATAGATGAGTGGTCAGGTGATCGACCAATAATAGAAGTAAAGATCAATCGGTCGTGGTTAGTACTTGCATGGGAGACAACCTGAGAAATCCAGCGGTTGACACTTTTTTTGAGTTTTTGTCGTCTGCACCTATTTTGTCCAAGCTGTTAAAACAGCGTGCAAAGTTCTCCAAAGCGTTTCCAAAGTTGCTAGATTTGTTTGTTTATTTGACCTAAGTTGTTGTTATATCGAACCATGCAGTTGTAAAGAATGAAAAATGACTAAAATTCATTTGAAACCTTCCATGTTAGCAGACTGTCATATGAGCCGGCCGTAAAATGAACAAACACATACTGAAAATGTTAAAAGCGATTGAAAAGTTGGTGGATTTGCGTTTATATTCCCCCTAAGTCATTTCATGTAGAACCCCGCAGTTAAATTTAGAACAAAATTATGTAAAAGTCAAAAACAGCTATTTATGTTGGCACATTGTACCACTACCCAAGCGCAAAGTGATTAACAAAGTGCTTACAAAGTTGTGAAAAGCTTGTGCAAAGTTGGTAGATTTGCATGGAAATGTTACCTATTCTGTTACATTATCGAGTCCAGTTGTTAAAAGTTCGCGAAAGAGAATGAATATGTTATAAAAGGCCCTTTGAATATCGCAGTGGCCCTCGAAGGATGTAGAATTTTTAAACATTTCCATCAATTACATGGCCGCCAATAACAATAATTTTTAAACGACCCTGATAGATGAGTGGTCAGGTGATCGACCAATAATAGAAGTAAAGATCAATTGGTCGTGGTTAGTATTTGCATGGGAGACAACCTGAGAAAACCAGCGGTTGACACTTTTTTTGAGTTTTTGCCGTCTGCACCTATTTTGTCCAAGCTGTTAAAACAGCGTGCAAAGTTCTCCAAAGCGTTTCCAAAGTTGCTAGATTTGTTTGTTTAATTCACCTAAGTTGTTGTTATATCGAACTATGCAGTTATAAAGTATGAAAAATGACTAAAATTCATTTGAAACCTTCCATGTTAGCAGACTGTCATATGAGCCGGCCGTAAAATGAACAAACACATACTGAAAATGTTAAAAGCGATTGAAAAGTTGGTGGATTTGCGTTTATATTCCCCCTAAGTCATTTCATGTAGAACCCCGCAGTTAAATTTAGAACAAAATTATGTAAAAGTTAAAAACAGCTATTTATGTTGGCACATTGTACCACTACCCAAGCGCAAAGTGATTAACAAAGTGCTTACAAAGTTGTGAAAAGCTTATGCAAAGTTGGTAGATTTGCATGGAAATGTTACCTATTCTGTTACATTATCGAGTCCAGTTGTTAAAAGTTCGCGAAAGTGAATGAATATGTTATAAAAGGCCCTTTGAATATCGCAGTGGCCCTCGAATGATGTAGAATTTTTAAACATTTCCATCAATTACATGGCCGCCAATAACAATAATTTTTAAACGACCCTGATAGATGAGTGGTCAGGTGATCGACCAATAATAGAAGTAAAGATCAATCGGTCGTGGTTAGTACTTGCATGGGAGACAACCTGAGAAAACCAGCGGTTGACACTTTTTTTGAGTTTTTGTCGTCTGCACCTATTTTGTCCAAGCTGTTAAAACAGCGTGCAAAGTTCTCCAAAGCGTTTCCAAAGTTACTAGATTTGTTTGTTTATTTGACCTAAGTTGTTGATATATCGAACCATGCAGTTATAAAGTATGAAAAATGACTAAAATTCATTTGAAACCTTCCATGTTAGCAGACTGTCATATGAGCCGGCCGTAAAATGAACAAACACATACTGAAAATGTTAAAAGCGATTGAAAAGTTGGTGGATTTGCGTTTATATTCCCCCTAAGTCATTTCATGTAGAACCCCGCAGTTAAATTTAGAACAAAATTATGTAAAAGTTAAAAACAGCTATTTATGTTGGCACATTGTACCACTACCCAAGCGCAAAGTGATTAACAAAGTGCTTACAAAGTTGTGAAAAGCTTGTGCAAAGTTGGTAGATTTGCATGGAAATGTTACCTATTCTGTTACATTATCGAGTCCAGTTGTTAATAGTTCGCGAAAGTGAATGAATATGTTATAAAAGGCCCTTTGAATATCGCTGTGGCCCTCGAATGATGTAGAATTTTTAAACATTTCCATCAATTACATGGCCGCCAATAACAATAATTTTTAAACGACCCTGATAGATGAGTGGTCAGGTGATCGACCAATAATAGAAGTAAAGATCAATCAGTCGTGGTTAGTACTTGCATGGGAGACAACCTGAGAAAACCAGCGGTTGACACTTTTTTTGAGTTTTTGTCGTCTGCACCTATTTTGTCCAAGCTGTTAAAACAGCGTGCAAAGTTCTCCAAAGCGTTTCCAAAGTTACTAGATTTGTTTGTTTATTTGACCTAAGTTGTTGATATATCGAACCATGCAGTTATAAAGTATGAAAAATGACTAAAATTCATTTGAAACCTTCCATGTTAGCAGACTGTCATATGAGCCGGCCGTAAAATGAACAAACACATACTGAAAATGTTAAAAGCGATTGAAAAGTTGGTGGATTTGCGTTTATATTCCCCCTAAGTCATTTCATATAGAACCCCGCAGTTAAATTTAGAACAAAATTATGTAAAAGTCAAAAACAGCTATTTATGTTGGCACATTGTACCACTACCCAAGCGCAAAGTGATTAACAAAGTGATTACAAAGTTGTGAAAAGCTTGTGCAAAGTTGGTAGATTTGCATGGAAATGTTACCTATTCTGTTACATTATCGAGTCCAGTTGTTAAAAGTTCGCGAAAGTGAATGAATATGTTATAAAAGGTCCTTTAAATATCGCAGTGGCCCTCGAAGGAAGTAGAATTTTTAAACATTTCCATCAATTACATGGCCGCCAATAACAATAATTTTTAAACGACCCTGATAGATGAGTGGTCACGTGATCGACCAATAATAGAAGTAAAGATCAATCGGTCGTTGTTAGTATTTGCATGGGAGACAACCTGAGAAAACCAGCGGTTGACACTTTTTTTGAGTTTTTGCCGTCTGCACCTATTTTGTCCAAGCTGTTAAAACAGCGTGCAAAGTTCTCCAAAGCGTTTCCAAAGTTGCTAGATTTATTTGTTTAATTCACCTAAGTTGTTGTTATATCGAACCATGCAGTTATAAAGTATGAAAAATGACTAAAATTCATTTGAAACCTTCCGTGTTAGCAGACTGTCATATGAGCCGGCCGTAAAATGAACAAACACATACTGAAAATGTTAAAAGCGATTGAAAAGTTGGTGGATTTGCGTTTATATTCCCCCTAAGTCATTTCATGTAGAACCCCGCAGTTAAATTTAGAACAAAATTATGTAAAAGTCAAAAACAGCTATTTATGTTGGCACATTGTACCACTACCCAAGCGCAAAGTGATTAACAAAGTGCTTACAAAGTTGTGAAAAGCTTGTGCAAATTTGGTAGATTTGCATGGAAATGTTACCTATTCTGTTACATTATCGAGTCCAGTTGTTAAAAGTTCGCGAAAGTGAATGAATATGTTATAAGAGGTCCTTTAAATATCGCAGTGGCCCTCGAAGGATGTAGAATTTTTAAACATTTCCATCAATTACATGGCCGCCAATAACTATAATTTTTAAACGACCCTGATAGATGAGTGGTCAGGTGATCGACCAATAATAGAAGTAAAGATCAATCGGTCGTGGTTAGTACTTGCATGGGAGACAACCTGAGAAATCCAGCGGTTGACACTTTTTTTGAGTTTTTGTCGTCCGCACCTATTTTGTCCAAGCTGTTAAAACAGCGTGCAAAGTTCTCCAAAGCGTTTCCAAAGTTACTAGATTTGTTTGTTTATTTGACCTAAGTTGTTGATATATCGAACCATGCAGTTATAAAGTATGAAAAATGACTAAAATTCATTTGAAACCTTCCATGTTAGCAGACTGTCATATGAGCCGGCCGTAAAAAGAACAAACACATACTGAAAATGTTAAAAGCGATTGAAAAGTTGGTGGATTTGCGTTTATATTCCCCCTAAGTCATTTCATGTAGAACCCCACAGTTAAATTTAGAACAAAATTATGTAAAAGTCAAAAACAGCTATTTATGTTGGCACATTGTACCACTACCCAAGCGCAAAGTGATTAACAAAGTGCTTACAAAGTTGTGAAAAGCTTGTGCAAAGATGGTAGATTTGCATGGAAATGTTACCTATTCTGTTACATTATCGAGTCCAGTTGTTAAAAGTTCGCGAAAGTGAATGAATATGTTATAAAAGGTCCTTTAAATATCGCAGTGGCCCTCGAAGGAAGTAGAATTTTTAAACATTTCCATCAATTACATGGCCGCCAATAACAATAATTTTTAAACGACCCTGATAGATGAGTGGTCACGTGATCGACCAATAATAGAAGTAAAGATCAATCGGTCGTGGTTAGTATTTGCATGGGAGACAACCTGAGAAAATCAGCGGTTGACCCTTTTTTTGAGTTTTTGCCGTCTGCACCTATTTTGTCCAAGCTGTTAAAACAGCGTGCAAAGTTCTCCAAAGCGTTTCCAAAGTTACTAGATTTGTTTGTTTAATTCACCTAAGTTGTTGTTATATCGAACCATGCAGTTATAAAGTATGAAAAATGACTAAAATTCATTTGAAACCTTCCATGTTAGCAGACTGTCATATGAGCCGGCCGTAAAATGAACAAACACATACTGAAAATGTTAAAAGCGATTGAAAAGTTGGTGGATTTGCGTTTATATTCCCCCTAAGTCATTTCATGTAGAACCCCGCAGTTAAATTTAGAACAAAATTATGTAAAAGTCAAAAACAGCTATTTATGTTGGCACATTGTACCACTACCCAAGCGAAAAGTGATTAACAAAGTGCTTACAAAGTTGTGAAAAGCTTGTGCAAAGTTGGTAGATTTGCATGGAAATGTTACCTATTCTGTTACATTATCGAGCCCAGTTGTTAAAAGTTCGTGAAAGTGAATGAATATGTTATAAAAGGCCCTTTGAATATCGCAGTGGCCCTCGAATGATGTAGAATTTTTAAACATTTCCATCAATTACATGGCCGCCAATAACAATAATTTTTAAACGACCCTGATAGATGAGTGGTCAGGTGATCGACCAATAATAGAAGTAAAGATCAATCGGTCGTGGTTAGTACTTGCATTGGAGACAACCTGAGAAATCCAGCGGTTGACACTTTTTTTGAGTTTGAGTTTTTGAGCCGGCCGTAAAATGAACAAACACATACTGAAAATGTTAAAAGCGATTGAAAAGTTGGTGGATTTGCGTTTATATTCCCCCTAAGTCATTTCATGTAGAACCCCGCAGTTAAATTTAGAACAAAATTATGTAAAAGTCAAAAACAGCTATTTATGTTGGCACATTGTACCACTACCAAGCGCAAAGTGATTAACAAAGTGCTTACAAAGTTGTGAAAAGCTTGTGCAAAGATGGTAGATTTGCATGGAAATGTTACCTATTCTGTTACATTATCGAGTCCAGTTGTTAAAAGTTCGCGAAAGTGAATGAATATGTTATAAAAGGTCCTTTAAATATCGCAGTGGCCCTCGAAGGAAGTAGAATTTTTAAACATTTCCATCAATTACATGGCCGCCAATAACAATAATTTTTAAACGACCCTGATAGATGAGTGGTCACGTGATCGACCAATAATAGAAGTAAAGATCAATCGGTCGTGGTTAGTATTTGCATGGGAGACAACCTGAGAAAACCAGCGGTTGACCCTTTTTTTGAGTTTTTGCCGTCTGCACCTATTTTGTCCAAGCTGTTAAAACAGCGTGCAAAGTTCTCCAAAGCGTTTCCAAAGTTGCTAGATTTGTTTGTTTAATTCACCTAAGTTGTTGTTATATCAAACCATGCAGTTATAAAGTATGAAAAATGACTAAAATTCATTTGAAACCTTCCATGTTAGCAGACTGTCATATGAGCCGGCCGTAAAATGAACAAACACATACTGAAAATGTTAAAAGCGATTGAAAAGTTGGTGGATTTGCGTTTATATTCCCCCTAAGTCATTTCATGTAGAACCCCGCAGTTAAATTTAGAACAAAATTATGTAAAAGTCAAAAACAGCTATTTATGTTGGCACATTGTACCACTACCCAAGCGCAAAGTGATTAACAAAGTGCTTACAAAGTTGTGAAAAGCTTGTGCAAAGTTGGTAGATTTGCATGGAAATGTTACCTATTCTGTTACATTATCGAGCCCAGTTGTTAAAAGTTCGTGAAAGTGAATGAATATGTTATAAAAGGCCCTTTGAATATCGCAGTGGCCCTCGAATGATGTAGAATTTTTAAACATTTCCATCAATTACATGGCCGCCAATAACAATAATTGTTAAACGACCCTGATAGATGAGTGGTCAGGTGATCGACCAATAATAGAAGTAAAGATCAATCGGTCGTGGTTAGTACTTGCATGGGAGACAACCTGAGAAAACCAGCGGTTGACACTTTTTTTGAGTTTTTGTCGTCTGCACCTATTTTGTCCAAGCTGTTAAAACAGCGTGCAAAGTTCTCCAAAGCGTTTCCAAAGTTACTAGATTTGTTTGTTTATTTGACCTAAGTTGTTGATATATCGAACCATGCAGTTATAAAGTATGAAAAATGACTAAAATTCATTTGAAACCTTCCATGTTAGCAGACTGTCATATGAGCCGGCCGTAAAAAGAACAAACACATACTGAAAATGTTAAAAGCGATTGAAAAGTTGGTGGATTTGCGTTTATATTCCCCCTAAGTCATTTCATGTAGAACCCCGCAGTTAAATTTAGAACAAAATTATGTAAAAGTCAAAAACAGCTATTTATGTTGGCACATTGTACCACTACCCAAGCGCAAAGTGATTAACAAAGTGCTTACAAAGTTGTGAAAAGCTTGTGCAAAGTTGGTAGATTTGCATGGAAATGTTACCTATTCTGTTACATTATCGAGTCCAGTTGTTAAAAGTTCGCGAAAGTGAATGAATATGTTATAAAAGGTCCTTTAAATATCGCAGTGGCCCTCGAAGGATGTAGAATTTTTAAACATTTCCATCAATTACATGGCCGCCAATAACAATAATTTTTAAACGACCCTGATAGATGAGTGGTCAGGTGATCGACCAATAATAGAAGTAAAGATCAATCGGTCGTGGTTAGTACTTGCATGGGAGACAACCTGAGAAAACCAGCGGTTGACACTTTTTTTGAGTTTTTGTCGTCTGCATCTATTTTGTCCAAGCTGTTAAAACAGCGTGCAAAGTTCTCCAAAGCGTTTCCAAAGTTACTAGATTTGTTTGTTTATTTGACCTAAGTTGTTGATATATCGAACCATGCAGTTATAAAGTATGAAAAATGACTAAAATTCATTTGAAACCTTCCATGTTAGCAGACTGTCATATGAGCCGGCCGTAAAATGAACAAACACATACTGAAAATGTTAAAAGCGATTGAAAAGTTGGTGGATTTGCGTTTATATTCCCCCTAAGTCATTTCATGTAGAACCCCGCAGTTAAATTTAGAACAAAATTATGTAAAAATCAAAAACGGCTATTTATGTTGGCACATTGTACCACTACCCAAGCGCAAAGTGATTAACAAAGTGCTTACAAAGTTGTGAAAAGCTTGTGCAAATTTGGTAGATTTGCATGGAAATGTTACCTATTCTGTTACATTATCGAGTCCAGTTGTTAAAAGTTCGCGAAAGTGAATGAATATGTTATAAAAGGTCCTTTAAATATCGCAGTGTCCCTCGAAGGATGTAGAATTTTTAAACAATTCCATCAATTACATGGCCGCCAATAACTATAATTTTTAAACGACCCTGATAGATGAGTGGTCAGGTGATCGACCAATAATAGAAGTAAAGATCAATCGGTCGTGGTTAGTACTTGCATGGGAGACAACCTGAGAAATCCAGCGGTTGACACTTTTTTTGAGTTTTTGTCGTCTGCACCTATTTTGTCCAAGCTGTTAAAACAGCGTGCAAAGTTCTCCAAAGCGTTTCCAAAGTTACTAGATTTGTTTGTTTATTTGACCTAAGTTGTTGATATATCGAACCATGCAGTTATAAAGTATGAAAAATGACTAAAATTCATTTGAAACCTTCCATGTTAGCAGACTGTCATATGAGCCGGCCGTAAAAAGAACAAACACATACTGAAAATGTTAAAAGCGATTGAAAAGTTGGTGGATTTGCGTTTATATTCCCCCTAAGTCATTTCATGTAGAACCCCGCAGTTAAATTTAGAACAAAATTATGTAAAAGTCAAAAACAGCTATTTATGTTGGCACATTGTACCACTACCCAAGCGCAAAGTGATTAACAAAGTGCTTACAAAGTTGTGAAAAGCTTGTGCAAAGTTGGTAGATTTGCATGGAAATGATACCTATTCTGTTACATTATCGAGTCCAGTTGTTAAAAGTTCGCGAAAGTGAATGAATATGTTATAAAAGGTCCTTTAAATATCGCAGTGGCCCTCGAAGGAAGTAGAATTTTTAAACATTTCCATCAATTACATGGCCGCCAATAACAATAATTTTTAAACGACCCTGATAGATGAGTGGTCACGTGATCGACCAATAATAGAAGTAAAGATCAATCGGTCGTGGTTAGTATTTGCATGGGAGACAACCTGAGAAAACCAGCGGTTGACCCATTTTTTGAGTTTTTGCCGTCTGCACCTATTTTGTCCAAGCTGTTAAAACAGCGTGCAAAGTTCTCCAAAGCGTTTCCAAAGTTGCTAGATTTGTTTGTTTAATTCACCTAAGTTGTTGTTATATCAAACCATGCAGTTTTAAAGTATGAAAAATGACTAAAATTCATTTGAAACCTTCCATGTTAGCAGACTGTCATATGAGCCGGCCGTAAAATGAACAAACACATACTGAAAATGTTAAAAGCGATTGAAAAGTTGGTGGATTTGCGTTTATATTCCCCCTAAGTCATTTCATGTAGAACCCCGCAGTTAAATTTAGAACAAAATTATGTAAAAGTCAAAAACAGCTCTTTATGTTGGCACATTGTACCACTACCCAAGCGCAAAGTGATTAACAAAGTGCTTACAAAGTTGTGAAAAGCTTGTGCAAAGTTAGTAGATTTGCATGGAAATGTTACCTATTCTGTTACATTATCGAGCCCAGTTGTTAAAAGTTCGCGAAAGTGAATGAATATGTTATAAAAGGCCCTTTGAATATCGCAGTGGCCCTCGAATGATGTAGAATTTTTAAACATTTCCATCAATTACATGGCCGCCAATAACAATAATTTTTAAACGACCCTGATAGATGAGTGGTCAGGTGATCGACCAATAATAGAAGTAAAGATCAATCGGTCGTGGTTAGTACTTGCATGGGAGACAACCTGAGAAATCCAGCGGTTGACACTTTTTTTGAGTTTTTGTCGTCTGCACCTATTTTGTCCAAGCTGTTAAAACAGCGTGCAAAGTTCTCCAAAGCGTTTCCAAAGTTACTAGATTTGTTTGTTTATTTGACCTAAGTTGTTGATATATCGAACCATGCAGTTATAGAGTATGAAAAATGACTAAAATTCATTTGAAACCTTCCATGTTAGCAGACTGTCATATGAGCCGGCCGTAAAAAGAACAAACACATACTGAAAATGTTAAAAGCGATTGAAAAGTTGGTGGATTTGCGTTTATATTCCCCCTAAGTCATTTCATGTAGAACCCCGCAGTTAAATTTAGAACAAAATTATGTAAAAGTCAAAAACAGCTATTTATGTTGGCACATTGTACCACTACCCAAGCGCAAAGTGATTAACAAAGTGCTTACAAAGTTGTGAAAAGCTTGTGCAAAGTTGGTAGATTTGCATGGAAATGATACCTATTCTGTTACATTATCGAGTCCAGTTGTTAAAAGTTCGCGAAAGTGAATGAATATGTTATAAAAGGTCCTTTAAATATCGCAGTGGCCCTCGAAGGAAGTAGAATTTTTAAACATTTCCATCAATTACATGGCCGCCAATAACAATAATTTTTAAACGACCCTGATAGATGAGTAGTCACGTGATCGACCAATAATAGAAGTAAAGATCAATCGGTCGTGGTTAGTATTTGCATGGGAGACAACCTGAGAAAACCAGCGGTTGACACTTTTTTTGAGTTTTTGCCGTCTGCACCTATTTTGTCCAAGCTGTTAAAACAGCGTGCAAAGTTCTCCAAAGCGTTTCCAAAGTTGCTAGATTTGTTTGTTTAATTCACCTAAGTTGTTGTTATATCAAACCATGCAGTTATAAAGTATGAAAAATGACTAAAATTCATTTGAAACCTTCCATGTTAGCAGACTGTCATATGAGCCGGCCGTAAAATGAACAAACACATACTGAAAATGTTAAAAGCGATTACAAAGTTGGTGGATTTGCGTTTATATTCCCTCTAAGTCATTTCATGTAGAACCCCGCAGTTAAATTTAGAACAAAATTATGTAAAAGTCAAAAACAGCTATTTATGTTGGCACATTGTACCACTACCCAAGCGCAAAGTGATTAACAAAGTGCTTACAATGTTGTGAAAAGCTTGTGCAAATTTGGTAGATTTGCATGGAAATGTTACCTATTCTGTTACATTATCGAGTCCAGTTGTTAAAAGTTCGCGAAAGTGAATGAATATGTTATAAAAGGTCCTTTAAATATCGCAGTGGCCCTCGAAGGATGTAGAATTTTTAAACATTTCCATCAATTACATGGCCGCCAATAACAATAATTTTTAAAAAAACCCTGATAGATGAGTGGTCACGTGATCGACCAATAATAGAAGTAAAGATCAATCGGTCGTGGTTAGTATTTGCATGGGAGACAACCTGAGAAAACCAGCGGTTGACCCTTTTTTTGAGTTTTTGCCGTCTGCACCTATTTTGTCCAAGCTGTTAAAACAGCGTGCAAAGTTCTCCAAAGCGTTTCCAAAGTTACTAGATTTGTTTGTTTATTTGACCTAAGTTGTTGTTATATCAAACCATGCAGTTATAAAGTATGAAAAATGACTAAAATTCATTTGAAACCTTCCATGTTAGCAGACTGTCATATGAGCCGGCCGTAAAATGAACAAACACATACTGAAAATGTTAAAAGCGATTGAAAAGTTGGTGGATTTGCGTTTATATTCTCCCTAAGTCATTTCATGTAGAACCCCGCAGTTAAATTTAGAACAAAATTATGTAAAAGTCAAAAACAGCTATTTATGTTGGCACATTGTACCACTACCCAAGCGCAAAGTGATTAACAAAGTGCTTACAAAGTTGTGAAAAGCTTGTGCAAAGTTGGTAGATTTGCATGGAAATGTTACCTATTCTGTTACATTATCGAGCCCAGTTGTTAAAAGTTCGTGAAAGTGAATGAATATGTTATAAACGGCCCTTTGAATATCGCAGTGGCCCTCGAATGATGTAGAATTTTTAAACATTTCCATCAATTACATGGCCGCCAATAA
This sequence comes from Saccoglossus kowalevskii, assembly GCF_978046115.1. Classification (NCBI taxonomy): domain Eukaryota; kingdom Metazoa; phylum Hemichordata; class Enteropneusta; family Harrimaniidae; genus Saccoglossus; species Saccoglossus kowalevskii. Next base: position 6,736,043 of record NC_140650.1, on the reverse strand, counting down.
CAATAATTTTTAAACGACCCTGATAGATGAGTGGTCAGGTGATCGACCAATAATAGAAGTAAAGATCAATCGGTCGTGGTTAGTACTTGCATTGGAGACAACCTGAGAAATCCAGCGGTTGACACTTTTTTTGAGTTTTTGTCGTCTGCACCTATTTTGTCCAAGCTGTTAAAACAGCGTGCAAAGTTCTCCAAAGCGTTTCCAAAGTTACTAGATTTGTTTGTTTATTTGACCTAAGTTGTTGATATATCGAACCATGCAGTTATAAAGTATGAAAAATGACTAAAATTCATTTGAAACCTTCCATGTTAGCAGACTGTCATATGAGCCGGCCGTAAAAAGAACAAACACATACTGAAAATGTTAAAAGCGATTGAAAAGTTGGTGGATTTGCGTTTATATTCCCCCTAAGTCATTTCATGTAGAACCCCGCAGTTAAATTTAGAACAAAATTATGTAAAAGTCAAAAACAGCTATTTATGTTGGCACATTGTACCACTACCCAAGCGCAAAGTGATTAACAAAGTGCTTACAAAGTTGTGAAAAGCTTGTGCAAAGTTGGTAGATTTGCATGGAAATGTTACCTATTCTGTTACATTATCGAGTCCAGTTGTTAAAAGTTCGCGAAAGTGAATGAATATGTTATAAAAGGTCCTTTAAATATCGCAGTGGCCCTCAAAGGATGTAGAATTTTTAAACATTTCCATCAATTACATGGCCGCCAATAACAATAATTTTTAAACGACCCTGATAGATGAGTGGTCAGGTGATCGACCAATAATAGAAGTAAAGATCAATTGGTCGTGGTTAGTATTTGCATGGGAGACAACCTGAGAAAACCAGCAGTTGGCACTTTTTTGAGTTTTTGCCGTCTGCACCTATTTTGTCCAAGCTGTTAAAACAGCGTGCAAAGTTCTCCAAAGCGTTTCCAAAGTTGCTAGATTTGTTTGTTTAATTCACCTAAGTTGTTGTTATATCGAACTATGCAGTTATAAAGTATGAAAAATGACTAAAATTCATTTGAAACCTTCCATGTTAGCAGACTGTCATATGAGCCGGCCGTAAAATGAACAAACACATACTGAAAATGTTAAAAGCGATTGAAAAGTTGGTGGATTTGCGTTTATATTCCCCCTAAGTCATTTCATGTAGAACCCCGCAGTTAAATTTAGAACAAAATTATGTAAAAGTTAAAAACAGCTATTTATGTTGGCACATTGTACCACTACCCAAGCGCAAAGTGATTAACAAAGTGCTTACAAAGTTGTGAAAAGCTTGTGCAAAGTTGGTTGATTTGCATGGAAATGTTACCTATTCTGTTACATTATCGAGTCCAGTTGTTAAAAGTTCGCGAAAGTGAATGAATATGTTATAAAAGGCCCTTTGAATATCGCAGTGGCCCTCGAATGATGTAGAATTTTTAAACATTTCCATCAATTACATGGCCGCCAATAACAATAAATTTTAAACGACTCTGATAGATGAGTGGTCAGGTGATCGACCAATAATAGAAGTAAAGATCAATTGGTCGTGGTTAGTATTTGCATGGGAGACAACCTGAGAAAACCAGCAGTTGACACTTTTTTTGAGTTTTTGCCGTCTGCACCTATTTTGTCCAAGCTGTTAAAACAGCGTGCAAAGTTCTCCAAAGCGTTTCCAAAGTTGCTAGATTTGTTTGTTTAATTCACCTAAGTTGTTGTTATATCGAACTATGCAGTTATAAAGTATGAAAAATGACTAAAATTCATTTGAAACCTTCCATGTTAGCAGACTGTCATATGAGCCGGCCGTAAAATGAACAAACACATACTGAAAATGTTAAAAGCGATTGAAAAGTTGGTGGATTTGCGTTTATATTCCCCCTAAGTCATTTCATGTAGAACCCCGCAGTTAAATTTAGAACAAAATTATGTAAAAGTTAAAAACAGCTATTTATGTTGGCACATTGTACCACTACCCAAGCGCAAAGTGATTAACAAAGTGCTTACAAAGTTGTGAAAAGCTTGTGCAAAGTTGGTTGATTTGCATGGAAATGTTACCTATTCTGTTACATTATCGAGTCCAGTTGTTAAAAGTTCGCGAAAGTGAATGAATATGTTATAAAAGGCCCTTTGAATATCGCAGTGGCCCTCGAATGATGTAGAATTTTTAAACATTTCCATCAATACATGGCCGCCAATAACAATAATTTTTAAACGACCCTGATAGATGAGTGGTCAGGTGATCGACCAATAATAGAAGTAAAGATCAATCGGTCGTGGTTAGTACTTGCATGGGAGACAACCTGAGAAAACCAGCGGTTGACACTTTTTTTGAGTTTTTGTCGTCTGCACCTATTTTGTCCAAGCTGTTAAAACAGCGTGCAAAGTTCTCCAAAGCGTTTCCAAAGTTACTAGATTTGTTTGTTTATTTGACCTAAGTTGTTGATATATCGAACCATGCAGTTATAAAGTATGAAAAATGACTAAAATTCATTTGAAACCTTCCATGTTAGCAGACTGTCATATGAGCCGGCCGTAAAATGAACAAACACATACTGAAAATGTTAAAAGCGATTACAAAGTTGGTGGATTTGCGTTTATATTCCCTCTAAGTCATTTCATGTAGAACCCCGCAGTTAAATTTAGAACAAAATTATGTAAAAGTCAAAAACAGCTATTTATGTTGGCACATTGTACCACTACCCAAGCGCAAAGTGATTAACAAAGTGCTTACAAAGTTGTGAAAAGCTTGTGCAAATTTGGTAGATTTGCATGGAAATGTTACCTATTCTGTTACATTATCGAGTCCAGTTGTTAAAAGTTCGCGAAAGTGAATGAATATGTTATAAAAGGTCCTTTAAATATCGCAGTGGCCCTCGAAGGATGTAGAATTTTTAAACATTTCCATCAATTACATGGCCGCCAATAACAATAATTTTTAAAAAAACCCTGATAGATGAGTGGTCACGTGATCGACCAATAATAGAAGTAAAGATCAATCGGTCGTGGTTAGTATTTGCATGGTAGACAACCTGAGAAAACCAGCGGTTGACCCTTTTTTTGAGTTTTTGCCGTCTGCACCTATTTTGTCCAAGCTGTTAAAACAGCGTGCAAAGTTCTCCAAAGCGTTTCCAAAGTTACTAGATTTGTTTGTTTATTTGACCTAAGTTGTTGTTATATCAAACCATGCAGTTATAAAGTATGAAAAATGACTAAAATTCATTTGAAACCTTCCATGTTAGCAGACTGTCATATGAGCCGGCCGTAAAATGAACAAACACATACTGAAAATGTTAAAAGCGATTGAAAAGTTGGTGGATTTGCGTTTATATTCTCCCTAAGTCATTTCATGTAGAACCCCGCAGTTAAATTTAGAACAAAATTATGTAAAAGTCAAAAACAGCTATTTATGTTGGCACATTGTACCACTACCCAAGCGCAAAGTGATTAACAAAGTGCTTACAAAGTTGTGAAAAGCTTGTGCAAAGTTGGTAGATTTGCATGGAAATGTTACCTATTCTGTTACATTATCGAGCCCAGTTGTTAAAAGTTCGTGAAAGTGAATGAATATGTTATAAACGGCCCTTTGAATATCGCAGTGGCCCTCGAATGATGTAGAATTTTTAAACATTTCCATCAATTACATGGCCGCCAATAACAATAATTTTTAAACGACCCTGATAGATGAGTGGTCAGGTGATCGACCAATAATAGAAGTAAAGATCAATCGGTCGTGGTTAGTACTTGCATTGGAGACAACCTGAGAAATCCAGCGGTTGACACTTTTTTTGAGTTTTTGTCGTCTGCACCTATTTTGTCCAAGCTGTTAAAACAGCGTGCAAAGTTCTCCAAAGCGTTTCCAAAGTTACTAGATTTGTTTGTTTATTTGACCTAAGTTGTTGATATATCGAACCATGCAGTTATAAAGTATGAAAAATGACTAAAATTCATTTGAAACCTTCCATGTTAGCAGACTGTCATATGAGCCGGCCGTAAAAAGAACAAACACATACTGAAAATGTTAAAAGCGATTGAAAAGTTGGTGGATTTGCGTTTATATTCCCCCTAAGTCATTTCATGTAGAACCCCGCAGTTAAATTTAGAACAAAATTATGTAAAAGTCAAAAACAGCTATTTATGTTGGCACATTGTACCACTACCCAAGCGCAAAGTGATTAACAAAGTGCTTACAAAGTTGTGAAAAGCTTGTGCAAAGTTGGTAGATTTGCATGGAAATGTTACCTATTCTGTTACATTATCGAGTCCAGTTGTTAAAAGTTCGCGAAAGTGAATGAATATGTTATAAAAGGTCCTTTAAATATCGCAGTGGCCCTCAAAGGATGTAGAATTTTTAAACATTTCCATCAATTACATGGCCGCCAATAACAATAATTTTTAAACGACCCTGATAGATGAGTGGTCAGGTGATCGACCAATAATAGAAGTAAAGATCAATTGGTCGTGGTTAGTATTTGCATGGGAGACAACCTGAGAAAACCAGCAGTTGGCACTTTTTTTGAGTTTTTGCCGTCTGCACCTATTTTGTCCAAGCTGTTAAAACAGCGTGCAAAGTTCTCCAAAGCGTTTCCAAAGTTGCTAGATTTGTTTGTTTAATTCACCTAAGTTGTTGTTATATCGAACTATGCAGTTATAAAGTATGAAAAATGACTAAAATTCATTTGAAACCTTCCATGTTAGCAGACTGTCATATGAGCCGGCCGTAAAATGAACAAACACATACTGAAAATGTTAAAAGCGATTGAAAAGTTGGTGGATTTGCGTTTATATTCCCCCTAAGTCATTTCATGTAGAACCCCGCAGTTAAATTTAGAACAAAATTATGTAAAAGTTAAAAACAGCTATTTATGTTGGCACATTGTACCACTACCCAAGCGCAAAGTGATTAACAAAGTGCTTACAAAGTTGTGAAAAGCTTGTGCAAAGTTGGTTGATTTGCATGGAAATGTTACCTATTCTGTTACATTATCGAGTCCAGTTGTTAAAAGTTCGCGAAAGTGAATGAATATGTTATAAAAGGCCCTTTGAATATCGCAGTGGCCCTCGAATGATGTAGAATTTTTAAACATTTCCATCAATTACATGGCCGCCAATAACAATAATTTTTAAACGACTCTGATAGATGAGTGGTCAGGTGATCGACCAATAATAGAAGTAAAGATCAATTGGTCGTGGTTAGTATTTGCATGGGAGACAACCTGAGAAAACCAGCAGTTGACACTTTTTTTGAGTTTTTGCCGTCTGCACCTATTTTGTCCAAGCTGTTAAAACAGCGTGCAAAGTTCTCCAAAGCGTTTCCAAAGTTGCTAGATTTGTTTGTTTAATTCACCTAAGTTGTTGTTATATCGAACTATGCAGTTATAAAGTATGAAAAATGACTAAAATTCATTTGAAACCTTCCATGTTAGCAGACTGTCATATGAGCCGGCCGTAAAATGAACAAACACATACTGAAAATGTTAAAAGCGATTGAAAAGTTGGTGGATTTGCGTTTATATTCCCCCTAAGTCATTTCATGTAGAACCCCGCAGTTAAATTTAGAACAAAATTATGTAAAAGTTAAAAACAGCTATTTATGTTGGCACATTGTACCACTACCCAAGCGCAAAGTGATTAACAAAGTGCTTACAAAGTTGTGAAAAGCTTGTGCAAAGTTGGTTGATTTGCATGGAAATGTTACCTATTCTGTTACATTATCGAGTCCAGTTGTTAAAAGTTCGCGAAAGTGAATGAATATGTTATAAAAGGCCCTTTGAATATCGCAGTGGCCCTCGAATGATGTAGAATTTTTAAACATTTCCATCAGTACATGGCCGCCAATAACAATAATTTTTAAACGACCCTGATAGATGAGTGGTCAGGTGATCGACCAATAATAGAAGTAAAGATCAATCGGTCGTGGTTAGTACTTGCATGGGAGACAACCTGAGAAAACCAGCGGTTGACACTTTTTTTGAGTTTTTGTCGTCTGCACCTATTTTGTCCAAGCTGTTAAAACAGCGTGCAAAGTTCTCCAAAGCGTTTCCAAAGTTACTAGATTTGTTTGTTTATTTGACCTAAGTTGTTGATATATCGAACCATGCAGTTATAAAGTATGAAAAATGACTAAAATTCATTTGAAACCTTCCATGTTAGCAGACTGTCATATGAGCCGGCCGTAAAATGAACAAACACATACTGAAAATGTTAAAAGCGATTGAAAAGTTGGTGGATTTGCGTTTATATTCCCCCTAAGTCATTTTATGTAGAACCCCGCAGTTAAATTTAGAACAAAATTATGTAAAAGTCAAAAACAGCTATTTATGTTGGCACATTGTACCACTACCCAAGCGCAAAGTGATTAACAAAGTGCTTACAAAGTTGTGAAAAGCTTGTGCAAATTTGGTAGATTTGCATGGAAATGTTACCTATTCTGTTACATTATCGAGTCCAGTTGTTAAAAGTTCGCGAAAGTGAATGAATATGTTATAAAAGGCCCTTTGAATATCGCAGTGGCCCTCGAATGATGTAGAATTTTTAAACATTTCCATCAATTACATGGCCGCCAATAACAATAATTGTTAAACGACCCTGATAGATGAGTGGTCAGGTGATCGACCAATAATAGAAGTAAAGATCAATCGGTCGTGGTTAGTACTTGCATGAGAAAACCAGCGGTTGACACTTTTTTTGAGTTTTTGTCGTCTGCACCTATTTTGTCCAAGCTGTTAAAACAGCGTGCAAAGTTCTCCAAAGCGTTTCCAAAGTTACTAGATTTGTTTGTTTATTTGACCTAAGTTGTTGATATATCGAACCATGCAGTTATAAAGTATGAAAAATGACTAAAATTCATTTGAAACCTTCCATGTTAGCAGACTGTCATATGAGCCGGCCGTAAAATGAACAAACACATACTGAAAATGTTAAAAGCGATTGAAAAGTTGGTGGATTTGCGTTTATATTCCCCCTAAGTCATTTCATGTAGAACCCCGCAGTTAAATTTAGAACAAAATTATGTAAAAGTTAAAAACAGCTATTTATGTTGGCACATTGTACCACTACCCAAGCGCAAAGTAATTAACAAAGTGCTTACAAAGTTGTGAAAAGCTTGTGCAAAGTTGGTAGATTTGCATGGAAATGTTACCTATTCTGTTACATTATCGAGTCCAGTTGTTAAAAGTTCGCGAAAGTGAATGAATATGTTATAAAAGGCCCTTTGAATATCGCAGTGGCCCTCGAATGATGTAGAATTTTTAAACATTTCCATCAATTACATGGCCGCCAATAACAATAATTGTTAAACGACCCTGATAGATGAGTGGTCAGGTGATCGACCAATAATAGAAGTAAAGATCAATCGGTCGTGGTTAGTACTTGCATGAGAAAACCAGCGGTTGACACTTTTTTTGAGTTTTTGTCGTCTGCACCTATTTTGTCCAAGCTGTTAAAACAGCGTGCAAAGTTCTCCAAAGCGTTTCCAAAGTTACTAGATTTGTTTGTTTATTTGACCTAAGTTGTTGATATATCGAACCATGCAGTTATAAAGTATGAAAAATGACTAAAATTCATTTGAAACCTTCCATGTTAGCAGACTGTCATATGAGCCGGCCGTAAAATGAACAAACACATACTGAAAATGTTAAAAGCGATTGAAAAGTTGGTGGATTTGCGTTTATATTCCCCCTAAGTCATTTCATGTAGAACCCCGCAGTTAAATTTAGAACAAAATTATGTAAAAGTTAAAAACAGCTATTTATGTTGGCACATTGTACCACTACCCAAGCGCAAAGTAATTAACAAAGTGCTTACAAAGTTGTGAAAAGCTTGTGCAAAGTTGGTAGATTTGCATGGAAATGTTACCTATTCTGTTACATTATCGAGTCCAGTTGTTAAAAGTTCGCGAAAGTGAATGAATATGTTATAAAAGGCCCTTTGAATATCGCAGTGGCCCTCGAATGATGTAGAATTTTTAAACATTTCCATCAATTACATGGCCGCCAATAACAATAATTTTTAAACGACCCTGATAGATGAGTGGTCAGGTGATCGACCAATAATAGAAGTAAAGATCAATCGGTCGTGGTTAGTACTTGCATGGGAGACAACCTGAGAAAACCAGCGGTTGACACTTTTTTTGAGTTTTTGTCGTCTGCACCTATTTTGTCCAAGCTGTTAAAACAGCGTGCAAAGTTCTCCAAAGCGTTTCCAAAGTTACTAGATTTGTTTGTTTATTTGACCTAAGTTGTTGATTTATCGAACCATGCAGTTATAAAGTATGAAAAATGACTAAAATTCATTTGAAACCTTCCATGTTAGCAGACTGTCATATGAGCCGGCCGTAAAATGAACAAACACATACTGAAAATGTTAAAAGCGATTGAAAAGTTGGTGGATTTGCGTTTATATTCCCCCTAAGTCATTTCATGTAGAACCCCGCAGTTAAATTTAGAACAAAATTATGTAAAAGTTAAAAACAGCTATTTATGTTGGCACATTGTACCACTACCCAAGCTCAAAGTGATTAACAAAGTGCTTACAAAGTTGTGAAAAGCTTGTGCAAAGTTGGTAGATTTGCATGGAAATGTTACCTATTCTGTTACATTATCGAGTCCAGTTGTTAAAAGTTCGCGAAAGTGAATGAATATGTTATAAAAGGCCCTTTGAATATCGCAGTGGCCCTCGAAGGATGTAGAATTTTTAAACAATTCCATCAATTACATGGCCGCCAATAACAATAATTTTTAAACGACCCTGATAGATGAGTGGTCAGGTGATCGACCAATAATAGAAGTAAAGATCAATCGGTCGTGGTTAGTACTTGCATGGGAAACAACCTGAGAAAACCAGCGGTTGACACTTTTTTTGAGTTTTTGTCGTCTGCACCTATTTTGTCCAAGCTGTTAAAACAGCGTGCAAAGTTCTCCAAAGCGTTTCCAAAGTTACTAGATTTGTTTGTTTATTTGACCTAAGTTGTTGATATATCGAACCATGCAGTTATAAAGTATGAAAAATGACTAAAATTCATTTGAAACCTTCCATGTTAGCAGACTGTCATATGAGCCGGCCGTAAAATGAACAAACACATACTGAAAATGTTAAAAGCGATTGAAAAGTTGGTGGATTTGCGTTTATATTCCCCCTAAATCATTTCATGTAGAACCCCGCAGTTAAATTTAGAACAAAATTATGTAAAAGTTAAAAACAGCTATTTATGTTGGCACATTGTACCACTACCCAAGCGCAAAGTGATTAACAAAGTGCTTACAAAGTTGTGAAAAGCTTGTGCAAAGTTGGTTGATTTGCATGGAAATGTTACCTATTCTGTTACATTATCGAGTCCAGTTGTTAAAAGTTCGCGAAAGTGAATGAATATGTTATAAAAGGCCCTTTGAATATCGCAGTGGCCCTCGAATGATGTAGAATTTTTAAACATTTCCATCAATTACATGGCCGCCAATAACAATAATTTTTAAACGACCCTGATAGATGAGTGGTCAGGTGATCGACCAATAATAGAAGTAAAGATCAATCGGTCGTGGTTAGTACTTGCATGGGAGACAACCTGAGAAAACCAGCGGTTGACACTTTTTTTGAGTTTTTGTCGTCTGCACCTATTTTGTCCAAGCTGTTAAAACAGCGTGCAAAGTTCTCCAAAGCGTTTCCAAAGTTACTAGATTTGTTTGTTTATTTGACCTAAGTTGTTGATATATCGAACCATGCAGTTATAAAGTATGAAAAATGACTAAAATTCATTTGAAACCTTCCATGTTAGCAGACTGTCATATGAGCCGGCCGTAAAATGAACAAACACATACTGAAAATGTTAAAGCGATTGAAAAGTTGGTGGATTTGCGTTTATATTCCCCCTAAGTTATTTCATGTAGAACCCCGCAGTTAAATTTAGAACAAAATTATGTAAAAGTTAAAAACAGCTATTTATGTTGGCACATTGTACCACTACCCAAGCGCAAAATAATTAACAAAGTGCTTACAAAGTTGTGAAAAGCTTGTGCAAAGTTGGTAGATTTGCATGGAAATGTTACCTATTCTGTTACATTATCGAGTCCAGTTGTTAAAAGTTCGCGAAAGTGAATGAATATGTTATAAAAGGCCCTTTGAATATCGCAGTGGCCCTCGAATGATGTAGAATTTTTAAACATTTCCATCAATTACATGGCCGCCAATAACAATAATTTTTAAACGACCCTGATAGATGAGTGGTCAGGTGATCGACCAATAATAGAAGTAAAGATCAATCGGTCGTGGTTAGTACTTGCATGGGAGACAACCTGAGAAACCAGCGGTTGACACTTTTTTTGAGTTTTTGTCGTCTGCACCTATTTTGTCCAAGCTGTTAAAACAGCGTGCAAAGTTCTCCAAAGCGTTTCCAAAGTTACTAGATTTGTTTGTTTATTTGACCTAAGTTGTTGATATATCGAACCATGCAGTTATAAAGTATGAAAAATGACTAAAATTCATTTGAAACCTTCCATGTTAGCAGACTGTCATATGAGCCGGCCGTAAAATGAACAAACACATACTGAAAATGTTAAAAGCGATTGAAAAGTTGGTGGATTTGCGTTTATATTCCCCCTAAGTCATTTCATGTAGAACCCCGCAGTTAAATTTAGAACAAAATTATGTAAAAGTCAAAAACAGCTATTTATGTTGGCACATTGTACCACTACCCAAGCGCAAAGTGATTAACAAAGTGCTTACAAAGTTGTGAAAAGCTTGTGCAAATTTGGTAGATTTGCATGGAAATGTTACCTATTCTGTTACATTATCGAGTCCAGTTGTTAAAAGTTCGCGAAAGTGAATGAATATGTTATAAAAGGCCCTTTGAATATCGCAGTGGCTCTCGAATGATGTAGAATTTTTAAACATTTCCATCAATTACATGGCCGCCAATAACAATAATTGTTAAACGACCCTGATAGATGAGTGGTCAGGTGATCGACCAATAATAGAAGTAAAGATCAATCGGTCGTGGTTAGTACTTGCATGAGAAAACCAGCGGTTGACACTTTTTTTGAGTTTTTGTCGTCTGCACCTATTTTGTCCAAGCTGTTAAAACAGCGTGCAAAGTTCTCCAAAGCGTTTCCAAAGTTACTAGATTTGTTTGTTTATTTGACCTAAGTTGTTGATATATCGAACCATGCAGTTATAAAGTATGAAAAATGACTAAAATTCATTTGAAACCTTCCATGTTAGCAGACTGTCATATGAGCCGGCCGTAAAATGAACAAACACATACTGAAAATGTTAAAAGCGATTGAAAAGTTGGTGGATTTGCGTTTATATTCCCCCTAAGTCATTTCATGTAGAACCCCGCAGTTAAATTTAGAACAAAATTATGTAAAAGTTAAAAACAGCTATTTATGTTGGCACATTGTACCACTACCCAAGCGCAAAGTAATTAACAAAGTGCTTACAAAGTTGTGAAAAGCTTGTGCAAAGTTGGTAGATTTGCATGGAAATGTTACCTATTCTGTTACATTATCGAGTCCAGTTGTTAAAAGTTCGCGAAAGTGAATGAATATGTTATAAAAGGCCCTTTGAATATCGCAGTGGCCCTCGAATGATGTAGAATTTTTAAACATTTCCATCAATTACATGGCCGCCAATAACAATAATTGTTAAACGACCCTGATAGATGAGTGGTCAGGTGATCGGGTCAGGTGATCGACCAATAATAGAAGTAAAGATCAATCGGTCGTGGTTAGTACTTGCATGAGAAAACCAGCGGTTGACACTTTTTTTGAGTTTTTGTCGTCGGCACCTATTTTGTCCAAGCTGTTAAAACAGCGTGCAAAGTTCTCCAAAGCGTTTCCAAAGTTACTAGATTTGTTTGTTTATTTGACCTAAGTTGTTGATATATCGAACCATGCAGTTATAAAGTATGAAAAATGACTAAAATTCATTTGAAACCTTCCATGTTAGCAGACTGTCATATGAGCCGGCCGTAAAATGAACAAACACATACTGAAAATGTTAAAAGCGATTGAAAAGTTGGTGGATTTGCGTTTATATTCCCCCTAAGTCATTTCATGTAGAACCCCGCAGTTAAATTTAGAACAAAATTATGTAAAAGTTAAAAACAGCTATTTATGTTGGCACATTGTACCACTACCCAAGCGCAAAGTAATTAACAAAGTGCTTACAAAGTTGTGAAAAGCTTGTGCAAAGTTGGTAGATTTGCATGGAAATGTTACCTATTCTGTTACATTATCGAGTCCAGTTGTTAAAAGTTCGCGAAAGTGAATGAATATGTTATAAAAGGCCCTTTGAATATCGCAGTGGCCCTCGAATGATGTAGAATTTTTAAACATTTCCATCAATTACATGGCCGCCAATAACAATAATTTTTAAACGACCCTGATAGATGAGTGGTCAGGTGATCGACCAATAATAGAAGTAAAGATCAATCGGTCGTGGTTAGTACTTGCATGGGAGACAACCTGAGAAAACCAGCGGTTGACACTTTTTTTGAGTTTTTGTCGTCTGCACCTATTTTGTCCAAGCTGTTAAAACAGCGTGCAAAGTTCTCCAAAGCGTTTCCAAAGTTACTAGATTTGTTTGTTTATTTGACCTAAGTTGTTGATATATCGAACCATGCAGTTATAAAGTATGAAAAATGACTAAAATTCATTTGAAACCTTCCATGTTAGCAGACTGTCATATGAGCCGGCCGTAAAATGAACAAACACATACTGAAAATGTTAAAAGCGATTGAAAAGTTGGTGGATTTGCGTTTATATTCCCCCTAAGTCATTTCATGTAGAACCCCGCAGTTAAATTTAGAACAAAATTATGTAAAAGTCAAAAACAGCTATTTATGTTGGCACATTGTACCACTACCCAAGCGCAAAGTGATTAACAAAGTGCTTACAAAGTTGTGAAAAGCTTGTGCAAATTTGGTAGATTTGCATGGAAATGTTACCTATTCTGTTACATTATCGAGTCCAGTTGTTAAAAGTTCGCGAAAGTGAATGAATATGTTATAAAAGGTCCTTTAAATATCGCAGTGGCCCTCGAAGGAAGTAGAATTTTTAAACATTTCCATCAATTACATGGCCGCCAATAACAATAATTTTTAAACGACCCTGATAGATGAGTGGTCAGGTGATCGACCAATAATAGAAGTAAAGATCAATCGGTCGTGGTTAGTACTTGCATGGGAGACAACCTGAGAAAACCAGCGGTTGACACTTTTTTTGAGTTTTTGTCGTCTGCACCTATTTTGTCCAAGCTGTTAAAACAGCGTGCAAAGTTCTCCAAAGCGTTTCCAAAGTTACTAGATTTGTTTGTTTATTTGACCTAAGTTGTTGATATATCGAACCATGCAGTTATAAAGTATGAAAAATGACTAAAATTCATTTGAAACCTTCCATGTTAGCAGACTGTCATATGAGCCGGCCGTAAAATGAACAAACACATACTGAAAATGTTAAAAGCGATTGAAAAGTTGGTGGATTTGCGTTTATATTCCCCCTAAGTCATTTCATGTAGAACCCCGCAGTTAAATTTAGAACAAAATTATGTAAAAGTCAAAAACAGCTATTTATGTTGGCACATTGTACCACTACCCAAGCGCAAAGTGATTAACAAAGTGCTTACAAAGTTGTGAAAAGCTTGTGCAAATTTGGTAGATTTGCATGGAAATGTTACCTATTCTGTTACATTATCGAGTCCAGTTGTTAAAAGTTCGCGAAAGTGAATGAATATGTTATAAAAGGTCCTTTAAATATCGCAGTGGCCCTCGAAGGAAGTAGAATTTTTAAACATTTCCATCAATTACATGGCCGCCAATAACAATAATTTTTAAACGACCCTGATAGATGAGTGGTCACGTGATCGACCAATAATAGAAGTAAAGATCAATTGGTCGTGGTTAGTATTTGCATGGGAGACAACCTGAGAAAACCAGCAGTTGACACTTTTTTGAGTTTTTGCCGTCTGCACCTATTTTGTCCAAGCTGTTAAAACAGCGTGCAAAGTTCTCCAAAGCGTTTCCAAAGTTGCTAGATTTGTTTGTTTAATTCACCTAAGTTGTTGTTATATCGAACTATGCAGTTATAAAGTATGAAAAATGACTAAAATTCATTTGAAACCTTCCATGTTAGCAGACTGTCATATGAGCCGGCCGTAAAATGAACAAACACATACTGAAAATGTTAAAAGCGATTGAAAAGTTGGTGGATTTGCGTTTATATTCCCCCTAAGTCATTTCATGTAGAACCCCGCAGTTAAATTTAGAACAAAATTATGTAAAAGTTAAAAACAGCTATTTATGTTGGCACATTGTACCACTACCCAAGCGCAAAGTGATTAACAAAGTGCTTACAAAGTTGTGAAAAGCTTGTGCAAAGTTGGTAGATTTGCATGGAAATGTTACCTATTCTGTTACATTATCGAGTCCAGTTGTTAAAAGTTCGCGAAAGTGAATGAATATGTTATAAAAGGCCCTTTGAATATCGCAGTGGCCCTCGAAGGATGTAGAATTTTTAAACATTTCCATCAATTACATGGCCGCCAATAACAATAATTTTTAAACGACCCTGATAGATGAGTGGTCAGGTGATCGACCAATAATAGAAGTAAAGATCAATCGGTCGTGCTTAGTACTTGCATGGGAGACAACCTGAGAAAACCAGCGGTTGACACTTTTTTTGAGTTTTTGTCGTCTGCACCTATTTTGTCCAAGCTGTTAAAACAGCGTGCAAAGTTCTCCAAAGCGTTTCCAAAGTTACTAGATTTGTTTGTTTATTTGACCTAAGTTGTTGATATATCGAACCATGCAGTTATAAAGTATGAAAAATGACTAAAATTCATTTGAAACCTTCCATGTTAGCAGACTGTCATATGAGCCGGCCGTAAAATGAACAAACACATACTGAAAATGTTAAAAGCGATTGAAAAGTTGGTGGATTTGCGTTTATATTCCCCCTAAGTCATTTCATGTAGAAACCCGCAGTTAAATTTAGAACAAAATTATGTAAAAGTTAAAAACAGCTATTTATGTTGGCACATTGTACCACTACCCAAGCGCAAAGTAATTAACAAAGTGCTTACAAAGTTGTGAAAAGCTTGTGCAAAGTTGGTAGATTTGCATGGAAATGTTACCTATTCTGTTACATTATCGAGTCCAGTTGTTAAAAGTTCGCGAAAGTGAATGAATATGTTATAAAAGGCCCTTTGAATATTGCAGTGGCCCTCGAATGATGTAGAATTTTTAAACATTTCCATCAATTACATGGCCGCCAATAACAATAATTTTTAAACGACCCTGATAGATGAGTGGTCAGGTGATCGACCAATAATAGAAGTAAAGATCAATCGGTCGTGGTTAGTACTTGCATGGGAGACAACCTGAGAAAACCAGCGGTTGACACTTTTTTTGAGTTTTTGTCGTCTGCACCTATTTTGTCCAAGCTGTTAAAACAGCGTGCAAAGTTCTCCAAAGCTTTTCCAAAGTTACTAGATTTGTTTGTTTATTTGACCTAAGTTGTTGATATATCGAACCATGCAGTTATAAAGTATGAAAAATGACTAAAATTCATTTGAAACCTTCCATGTTAGCAGACTGTCATATGAGCCGGCCGTAAAATGAACAAACACATACTGAAAATGTTAAAAGCGATTGAAAAGTTGGTGGATTTGCGTTTATATTCCCCCTAAGTCATTTCATGTAGAACCCCGCAGTTAAATTTAGAACAAAATTATGTAAAAGTCAAAAACAGCTATTTATGTTGGCACATTGTACCACTACCCAAGCGCAAAGTGATTAACAAAGTGCTTACAAAGTTGTGAAAAGCTTGTGCAAATTTGGTAGATTTGCATGGAAATGTTACCTATTCTGTTACATTATCGAGTCCAGTTGTTAAAAGTTCGCGAAAGTGAATGAATATGTTATAAAAGGTCCTTTAAATATCGCAGTGGCCCTCGAATGATGTAGAATTTTTAAACATTTCCATCAATTACATGGCCGCCAATAACAATAATTTTTAAACGACCCTGATAGATGAGTGGTCAGGTGATCGACCAATAATAGAAGTAAAGATCAATCGGTCGTGGTTAGTACTTGCATGGGAGACAACCTGAGAAAACCAGCGGTTGACACTTTTTTTGAGTTTTTGTCGTCTGCACCTATTTTGTCCAAGCTGTTAAAACAGCGTGCAAAGTTCTCCAAAGCGTTTCCAAAGTTACTAGATTCGTTTGTTTATTTGACCTAAGTTGTTGATATATCGAACCATGCAGTTATAAAGTATGAAAAATGACTAAAATTCATTTGAAACCTTCCATGTTAGCAGACTGTCATATGAGCCGGCCGTAAAATGAACAAACACATACTGAAAATGTTAAAAGCGATTGAAAAGTTGGTGGATTTGCGTTTATATTCCCCCTAAGTCATTTCATGTAGAACCCCGCAGTTAAATTTAGAACAAAATTATGTAAAAGTCAAAAACAGCTATTTATGTTGGCACATTGTACCACTACCCAAGCGCAAAGTGATTAACAAAGTGCTTACAAAGTTGTGAAAAGCTTGTGCAAAGTTGGTAGATTTGCATGGAAATGTTACCTATTCTGTTACATTATCGAGTCCAGTTGTTAAAAGTTCGCGAAAGTGAATGAATATGTTATAAAAGGTCCTTTAAATATCGCAGTGGCCCTCGAAGGATGTAGAATTTTTAAACATTTCCATCAATTACATGGCCGCCAATAACAATAATTTTTAAACGACCCTTATAGATGAGTGGTCAGGTGATCGACCAATAATAGAAGTAAAGATCAATCGGTCGTGGTTAGTATTTGCATGGGAGACAACCTGAGAAAACCAGCGGTTGACACTTTTTTTGAGTTTTTGCCGTCTGCACCTATTTTGTCTAAGCTGTTAAAACAGCGTGCAAAGTTCTCCAAAGCGTTTCCAAAGTTGCTAGATTTGTTTGTTTAATTCACCTAAGTTGTTGTTATATCGAACTATGCAGTTATAAAGTATGAATAATGACTAAAATTCATTTGAAACCTTCCATGTTAGCAGACTGTCATATGAGCCGGCCGTAAAATGAACAAACACATACTGAAAATGTTAAAAGCGATTGAAAAGTTGGTGGATTTGCGTTTATATTCCCCCTAAGTCATTTCATGTAGAACCCCGCAGTTAAATTTAGAACAAAATTATGTAAAAGTCAAAAACAGCTATTTATGTTGGCACATTGTACCACTACCCAAGCGCAAAGTGATTAACAAAGTGCTTACAAAGTTGTGAAAAGCTTGTGCAAAGTTGGTAGATTTGCATGGAAATGTTACCTATTCTGTTACATTATCGAGTCCAGTTGTTAAAAGTTCGCGAAAGTGAATGAATATGTTATAAATGGCCCTTTGAATATCGCAGTGGCCCTCGAATGATGTAGAATTTTTAAACATTTCCATCAATTACATGGCCGCCAATAACAATAATTTTTAAACGACCCTGATAGATGAGTGGTCAGGTGATCGACCAATAATAGAAGTAAAGATCAATCGGTTGTGGTTAGTACTTGCATGGGAGACAACCTGAGAAAACCAGCGGTTGACACTTTTTTTGAGTTTTTGTCGTCTGCACCTATTTTGTCCAAGCTGTTAAAACAGCGTGCAAAGTTCTCCAAAGCGTTTCCAAAGTTACTAGATTTGTTTGTTTATTTGACCTAAGTTGTTGATATATCGAACCATGCAGTTATAAAGTATGAAAAATGACTAAAATTCATTTGAAACCTTCCATGTTAGCAGACTGTCATATGAGCCGGCCGTAAAATGAACAAACACATACTGAAAATGTTAAAAGCGATTGAAAAGTTGGTGGATTTGCGTTTATATTCCCCCTTAGTCATTTCATGTAGAACCCCGCAGTTAAATTTAGAACAAAATTATGTAAAAGTTAAAAACAGCTATTTATGTTGGCACATTGTACCACTACCCAAGCGCAAAGTGATTAACAAAGTGCTTACAAAGTTGTGAAAAGCTTGTGCAAAGTTGGTAGATTTGCATGGAAATGTTACCTATTCTGTTACATTATCGAGTCCAGTTGTTAAAAGTTCGCGAAAGTGAATGAATATGTTATAAAAGGTCCTTTAAATATCGCAGTGGCCCTCGAAGGATGTAGAATTTTTAAACATTTCCATCAATTACATGGCCGCCAATAACAATAATTTTTAAACGACCCTGATAGATGAGTGGTCAGGTGATCGACCAATAATAGAAGTAAAGATCAATCGGTCGTGGTTAGTATTTGCATGGGAGACAACCTGAGAAAACCAGCGGTTGACACTTTTTTTGAGTTTTTGCCGTCTGCACCTATTTTGTCCAAGCTGTTAAAACGGCGTGCAAAGTTCTCCAAAGCGTTTCCAAAGTTGCTAGATTTGTTTGTTTAATTCACCTAAGTTGTTGTTATATCGAACTATGCAGTTATAAAGTATGAAAAATGACTAAAATTCATTTGAAACCTTCCATGTTAGCAGACTGTCATATGAGCCGGCCGTAAAATGAACAAACACATACTGAAAATGTTAAAAGCGATTGAAAAGTTGGTGGATTTGCGTTTATATTCCCCCTAAGTCATTTCATGTAGAACCCCGCAGTTAAATTTAGAACAAAATTATGTAAAAGTTAAAAACAGCTATTTATGTTGGCACATTGTACCACTACCCAAGCGCAAAGTGATTAACAAAGTGCTTACAAAGTTGTGAAAAGCTTGTGCAAAGTTGGTAGATTTGCATGGAAATGTTACCTATTCTGTTACATTATCGAGTCCAGTTGTTAAAAGTTCGCGAAAGTGAATGAATATGTTATAAAAGGCCCTTTGAATATCGCAGTGGCCCTCGAATGATGTAGAATTTTTAAACATTTCCATCAATTACATGGCCGCCAATAACAATAATTTTTAAACGACCCTGATAGATGAGTGGTCAGGTGATCGACCAATAATAGAAGTAAAGATCAATCGGTCGTGGTTAGTACTTGCATGGGAGACAACCTGAGAAAACCAGCGGTTGACACTTTTTTTGAGTTTTTGTCGTCTGCACCTATTTTGTCCAAGCTGTTAAAACAGCGTGCAAAGTTCTCCAAAGCGTTTCCAAAGTTACTAGATTTGTTTGTTTATTTGACCTAAGTTGTTGATATATCGAACCATGCAGTTATAAAGTATGAAAAATGACTAAAATTCATTTGAAACCTTCCATGTTAGCAGACTGTCATATGAGCCGGCCGTAAAATGAACAAACACATACTGAAAATGTTAAAAGCGATTGAAAAGTTGGTGGATTTGCGTTTATATTCCCCCTAAGTCATTTCATGTAGAACCCCGCAGTTAAATTTAGAACAAAATTATGTAAAAGTCAAAAACAGCTATTTATGTTGGCACATTGTACCACTACCCAAGCGCAAAGTGATTAACAAAGTGCTTACAAAGTTGTGAAAAGCTTGTGCAAATTTGGTAGATTTGCATGGAAATGTTACCTATTCTGTTACATTATCGAGTCCAGTTGTTAAAAGTTCGCGAAAGTGAATGAATATGTTATAAAAGGTCCTTTAAATATCGCAGTGGCCCTCGAATGATGTAGAATTTTTAAACATTTCCATCAATTACATGGCCGCCAATAACAATAATTTTTAAACGACCCTGATAGATGAGTGGTCAGGTGATCGACCAATAATAGAAGTAAAGATCAATCGGTCGTGGTTAGTACTTGCATGGGAGACAACCTGAGAAAACCAGCGGTTGACACTTTTTTTGAGTTTTTGTCGTCTGCACCTATTTTGTCCAAGCTGTTAAAACAGCGTGCAAAGTTCTCCAAAGCGTTTCCAAAGTTACTAGATTTGTTTGTTTATTTGACCTAAGTTGTTGATATATCGAACCATGCAGTTATAAAGTATGAAAAATGACTAAAATTCATTTGAAACCTTCCATGTTAGCAGACTGTCATATGAGCCGGCCGTAAAATGAACAAACACATACTGAAAATGTTAAAAGCGATTGAAAAGTTGGTGGATTTGCGTTTATATTCCCCCTAAGTCATTTCATGTAGAACCCCGCAGTTAAATTTAGAACAAAATTATGTAAAAGTCAAAAACAGCTATTTATGTTGGCACATTGTACCACTACCCAGGCGCAAAGTGATTAACAAAGTGCTTACAAAGTTGTGAAAAGCTTGTGCAAAGTTGGTAGATTTGCATGGAAATGTTACCTATTCTGTTACATTATCGAGTCCAGTTGTTAAAAGTTCGCGAAAGTGAATGAATATGTTATAAAAGGTCCTTTAAATATCGCAGTGGCCCTCGAAGGATGTAGAATTTTTAAACATTTCCATCAATTACATGGCCGCCAATAACAATAATTTTTAAACGACCCTGATAGATGAGTGGTCAGGTGATCGACCAATAATAGAAGTAAAGATCAATCGGTCGTGGTTAGTATTTGCATGGGAGACAACCTGAGAAAACCAGCGGTTGACACTTTTTTTGAGTTTTTGCCGTCTGCACCTATTTTGTCCAAGCTGTTAAAACAGCGTGCAAAGTTCTCCAAAGCGTTTCCAAAGTTGCTAGATTTGTTTGTTTAATTCACCTAAGTTGTTGTTATATCGAACTATGCAGTTATAAAGTATGAAAAATGACTAAAATTCATTTGTAACCTTCCATGTTAGCAGACTGTCATATGAGCTGGCCGTAAAATGAACAAACACATACTGAAAATGTTAAAAGCGATTGAAAAGTTGGTGGATTTGCGTTTATATTCCCCCTAAGTCATTTCATGTAGAACCCCGCAGTTAAATTTAGAACAAAATTATGTAAAAGTTAAAAACAGCTATTTATGTTGGCACATTGTACCACTACCCAAGCGCAAAGTGATTAACAAAGTGCTTACAAAGTTGTGAAAAGCTTGTGCAAAGTTGGTAGATTTGCATGGAAATGTTACCTATTCTGTTACATTATCGAGTCCAGTTGTTAAAAGTTCGCGAAAGTGAATGAATATGTTATAAAAGGCCCTTTGAATATCGCAGTGGCCCTCGAATGATGTAGAATTTTTAAACATTTCCATCAATTACATGGCCGCCAATAACAATAATTTTTAAACGACCCTGATAGATGAGTGGTCAGGTGATCGACCAATAATAGAAGTAAAGATCAATCGGTCGTGGTTAGTACTTGCATGGGAGACAACCTGAGAAAACCAGCGGTTGACACTTTTTTTGAGTTTTTGTCGTCTGCACCTATTTTGTCCAAGCTGTTAAAACAGCGTGCAAAGTTCTCCAAAGCGTTTCCAAAGTTACTAGATTTGTTTGTTTATTTGACCTAAGTTGTTGATATATCGAACCATGCAGTTATAAAGTATGAAAAATGACTAAAATTCATTTGAAACCTTCCATGTTAGCAGACTGTCATATGAGCCGGCCGTAAAATGAACAAACACATACTGAAAATGTTAAAAGCGATTGAAAAGTTGGTGGATTTGCGTTTATATTCCCCCTAAGTCATTTCATGTAGAACCCCGCAGTTAAATTTAGATCAAAATTATGTAAAAGTCAAAAACAGCTATTTATGTTGGCACATTGTACCACTACCCAAGCGCAAAGTGATTAACAAAGTGCTTACAAAGTTGTGAAAAGCTTGTGCAAAGTTGGTAGATTTGCATGGAAATGTTACCTATTCTGTTACATTATCGAGTCCAGTTGTTAAAAGTTCGCGAAAGTGAATGAATATGTTATAAAAGATCCTTTAAATATCGCAGTGGCCCTCGAAGGATGTAGAATTTTTAAACATTTCCATCAATTACATGGCCGCCAATAACAATAATTTTTAAACGACCCTTATAGATGAGTGGTCAGGTGATCGACCAATAATAGAAGTAAAGATCAATCGGTCGTGGTTAGTATTTGCATGGGAGACAACCTGAGAAAACCAGCGGTTGACACTTTTTTTGAGTTTTTGTCGTCTGCACCTATTTTGTCCAAGCTGTTAAAACAGCGTGCAAAGTTCTCCAAAGCGTTTCCAAAGTTACTAGATTTGTTTGTTTATTTGACCTAAGTTGTTGATATATCGAACCATGCAGTTATAAAGTATGAAAAATGACTAAAATTCATTTGAAACCTTCCATGTTAGCAGACTGTCATATGAGCCGGCCGTAAAATGAACAAACACATACTGAAAATGTTAAAAGCAATTGAAAAGTTGGTGGATTTGCGTTTATATTCCCCCTTAGTCATTTCATGTAGAACCCCGCAGTTAAATTTAGAACAAAATTATGTAAAAGTTAAAAACAGCTATTTATGTTGGCACATTGTACCACTACCCAAGCGCAAAGTGATTAACAAAGTGCTTACAAAGTTGTGAAAAGCTTGTGCAAAGTTGGTAGATTTGCATGGAAATGTTACCTATTCTGTTACATTATCGAGTCCAGTTGTTAAAAGTTCGCGAAAGTGAATGAATATGTTATAAAAGGCCCTTTGAATATCGCAGTGGCCCTCGAATGATGTAGAATTTTTAAACATTTCCATCAATTACATGGCCGCCAATAACAATAATTTTTAAACGACCCTGATAGATGAGTGGTCAGGTGATCGACCAATAATAGAAGTAAAGATCAATCGGTCGTGGTTAGTACTTGCATGGGAGACAACCTGAGAAAACCAGCGGTTGACACTTTTTTTGAGTTTTTGTCGTCTGCACCTATTTTGTCCAAGCTGTTAAAACAGCGTGCAAAGTTCTCCAAAGCGTTTCCAAAGTTACTAGATTTGTTTGTTTATTTGACCTAAGTTGTTGATATATCGAACCATGCAGTTATAAAGTATGAAAAATGACTAAAATTCATTTGAAACCTTCCATGTTAGCAGACTGTCATATGAGCCGGCCGTAAAATGAACAAACACATACTGAAAATGTTAAAAGCGATTGAAAAGTTGGTGGATTTGCGTTTATATTCCCACTAAGTCATTTCATGTAGAACCCCGCAGTTAAATTTAGAACAAAATTATGTAAAAGTCAAAAACAGCTATTTATGTTGGCACATTGTACCACTACTCAAGCGCAAAGTGATTAACAAAGTGCTTACAAAGTTGTGAAAAGCTTGTGCAAAGTTGGTAGATTTGCATGGAAATGTTACCTATTCTGTTACATTATCGAGTCCAGTTGTTAAAAGTTCGCGAAAGTGAATGAATATGTTATAAAAGGCCCTTTGAATATCGCAGTGGCTCTCGAATGATGTAGAATTTTTAAACATTTCCATCAATTACATGGCCGCCAATAACAATAATTTTTAAACGACCCTGATAGATGAGTGGTCAGGTGATCGACCAATAATAGAAGTAAAGATCAATCGGTCGTGGTTAGTACTTGCATGGCAGACAACCTGAGAAAACCAGCGGTTGACACTTTTTTTGAGTTTTTGTCGTCTGCACCTATTTTGTCCAAGCTGTTAAAACAGCGTGCAAAGTTCTCGAAAGCGTTTCCAAAGTTACTAGATTTGTTTGTTTATTTGACCTAAGTTGTTGATATATCGAACCATGCAGTTATAAAGTATGAAAAATGACTAAAATTCATTTGAATCCTTCCATGTTAGCAGACTGTCATATGAGCCGGCCGTAAAATGAACAAACACATACTGAAAATGTTAAAAGCGATTGAAAAGTTGGTGGATTTGCGTTTATATTACCCCTAAGTCATTTCATGTAGAACCCCGCACTTAAATTTAGAACAAAATTATGTAAAAGTCAAAAACAGCTATTTATGTTGGCACATTGTACCACTACCCAAGCGCAAGTGATTAACAAAGTGCTTACAAAGTTGTGAAATGCTTGTGCAAAGTTGGTAGATTTGCATGGAAATGTTACCTATTCTGTTACATTATCGAGTCCAGTTGTTAAAAGTTCGCGAAAGTGAATGAATATGTTATAAAAGGCCCTTTGAATATCGCAGTGGCCCTCGAATGATGTAGAATTTTTAAACATTTCCATCAATTACATGGCCGCCAATAACAATAAATTTTAAACGACCCTGATAGAAGAGTGGTCAGGTGATCGACCAATAATAGAAGTAAAGATCAATCGGTCGTGCTTAGTATTTGCATGGGAGATAACCTGAGAAAACCAGCGGTTGACACTTTTTTTGAGTTTTTGCCGTCTGCACCTATTTTGTCCAAGCTGTTAAAACAGCGTGCAAAGTTCTCCAAAGCGTTTCCAAAGTTGCTAGATTTGTTTGTTTAATTCACCTAAGTTGTTGTAATATCGAACCATGCAGTTGTAAAGTATGAAAAATGACTAAAATTAATTTGAAACCTTCCATGTTAGCAGACTGTCATATGAGCCGGCCGTAAAATGAACAAACACATACTGAAAATGTTAAAAGCGATTGAAAAGTTGGTAGATTTGCGTTTATATTACCCCTAAGTCATTTCATGTAGAACCCCGCACTTAAATTTAGAACAAAATTATGTAAAAGTCAAAAACAGCTATTTATGTTGGCACATTGTACCACTACCCAAGCGCAAGTGATTAACAAAGTGCTTACAAAGTTGTGAAATGCTTGTGCAAAGTTGGTAGATTTGCATGGAAATGTTACCTATTCTGTTACATTATCGAGTCCAGTTGTTAAAAGTTCGCGAAAGTGAATGAATATGTTATAAAAGGCCCTTTGAATATCGCAGTGGCCCTCGAATGATGTAGAATTTTTAAACATTTCCATCAATTACATGGCCGCCAATAACAATAAATTTTAAACGACCCTGATAGATGAGTGGTCAGGTGATCGACCAATAATAGAAGTAAAGATCAATCGGTCGTGGTTAGTACTTGCATGGGAGACAACCTGAGAAAACCAGCGGTTGACACTTTTTTGAGTTTTTGTCGTCTGCACCTATTTTGTCCAAGCTGTTAAAACAGCGTGCAAAGTTCTCGAAAGCGTTTCCAAAGTTACTAGATTTGTTTGTTTATTTGACCTAAGTTGTTGATATATCGAACCATGCAGTTATAAAGTATGAAAAATGACTAAAATTCATTTGAATCCTTCCATGTTAGCAGACTGTCATATGAGCCGGCCGTAAAATGAACAAACACATACTGAAAATGTTAAAAGCGATTGAAAAGTTGGTGGATTTGCGTTTATATTCCCCCTAAGTCATTTCATGTAGAACCCCGCAGTTAAATTTAGAACAAAATTATGTAAAAGTCAAAAACAGCTATTTATGTTGGCACATTGTACCACTACCCAAGCGCAAAGTGATTAACAAAGTGCTTACAAAGTTGTGAAAAGCTTGTGCAAAGTTGGTAGATTTGCATGGAAATGTTACCTATTCTGTTACATTATCGAGTCCAGTTGTTTAAAGTTCGCGAAAGTGAATGAATATGTTATAAAAGGCCCTTTAAATATCGCAGTGGCCCTCGAAGGATGTAGAATTTTTAAACATTTCCATCAATTACATGGCCGCCAATAACAATAATTTTTAATCGACCCTGATAGAAGAGTGGTCAGGTGATCGACCAATAATAGAAGTAAAGATCAATCGGTCGTGCTTAGTATTTGCATGGGAGACAACCTGAGAAAACCAGTGGTTGACACTTTTTTTGAGTTTTTGCCGTCTGCACCTATTTTGTATATGCTGTTAAAACAGCGTGCAAAGTTCTCCAAAGCGTTTCCAAAGTTGCTAGATTTGTTTGTTTAATTCACCTAAGTTGTTGTTATATCGAACCATGCAGTTATAAAGTATGAAAAATGACTAAAATTCATTTGAAACATTCCAAGTTAGCAGACTGTCATATGAGCCGGCCGTAAAATGAACAAACACATACTGAAAATGTTAAAAGCGATTGAAAAGTTGGTGGATTTGCGTTTATATTCCCCCCTAAGTCATTTCATGTAGAACCCCGCAGTTAAATTTAGAACAAAATTATGTAAAAGTCAAAAACAGCTATTTATGTTGGCACATTGTACCACTACCCAAGCGCAAGTGATTAACAAAGTGCTTACAAAGTTGTGAAAAGCTTGTGCAAAGTTGGTAGATTTGCATGGAAATGTTACCTATTCTGTTACATTATCGAGTCCAGTTGTTAAAAGTTCGCGAAAGTGAATGAATATGTTATAAAAGGCCCTTTGAATATCGCAGTGGCCCTCGAATGATGTAGAATTTTTAAACATTTCCATCAATTACATGGCCGCCAATAACAATAATTTTTAAACGACCCTGATAGATGAGTGGTCAGGTGATCGACCAATAATAGAAGTAAAGATCAATCGGTCGTGGTTAGTACTTGCATGGGAGACAACCTGAGAAAACCAGCGGTTGACACTTTTTTTGAGTTTTTGTCGTCTGCACCTATTTTGTCCAAGCTGTTAAAACAGCGTGCAAAGTTCTCCAAAGCGTTTCCAAAGTTACTAGATTTGTTTGTTTATTTGACCTAAGTTGTTGATATATCGAACCATGCAGTTATAAAGTATGAAAAATGACTAAAATTCATTTGAAACCTTCCATGTTAGCAGACTGTCATATGAGCCGGCCGTAAAATGAACAAACACATACTGAAAATGTTAAAAGCGATTGAAAAGTTGGTGGATTTGCGTTTATATTCCCACTAAGTCATTTCATGTAGAACCCCGCAGTTAAATTTAGAACAAAATTATGTAAAAGTCAAAAACAGCTATTTATGTTGGCACATTGTACCACTACCCAAGCGCAAAGTGATTAACAAAGTGCTTACAAAGTTGTGAAAAGCTTGTGCAAAGTTGGTAGATTTGCATGGAAATGTTACCTATTCTGTTACATTATCGAGTCCAGTTGTTAAAAGTTCGCGAAAGTGAATGAATATGTTATAAAAGGCCCTTTGAATATCGCAGTGGCCCTCGAATGATGTAGAATTTTTAAACATTTCCATCAATTACATGGCCGCCAATAACAATAATTGTTAAACGACCCTGATAGATGAGTGGTCAGGTGATCGGGTCAGGTGATCGACCAATAATAGAAGTAAAGATCAATCGGTCGTGGTTAGTACTTGCATGAGAAAACCAGCGGTTGACACTTTTTTTGAGTTTTTGTCGTCGGCACCTATTTTGTCCAAGCTGTTAAAACAGCGTGCAAAGTTCTCCAAAGCGTTTCCAAAGTTACTAGATTTGTTTGTTTATTTGACCTAAGTTGTTGATATATCGAACCATGCAGTTATAAAGTATGAAAAATGACTAAAATTCATTTGAAACCTTCCATGTTAGCAGACTGTCATATGAGCCGGCCGTAAAATGAACAAACACATACTGAAAATGTTAAAAGCGATTGAAAAGTTGGTGGATTTGCGTTTATATTCCCCCTAAGTCATTTCATGTAGAACCCCGCAGTTAAATTTAGAACAAAATTATGTAAAAGTTAAAAACAGCTATTTATGTTGGCACATTGTACCACTACCCAAGCGCAAAGTAATTAACAAAGTGCTTACAAAGTTGTGAAAAGCTTGTGCAAAGTTGGTAGATTTGCATGGAAATGTTACCTATTCTGTTACATTATCGAGTCCAGTTGTTAAAAGTTCGCGAAAGTGAATGAATATGTTATAAAAGGCCCTTTGAATATCGCAGTGGCCCTCGAATGATGTAGAATTTTTAAACATTTCCATCAATTACATGGCCGCCAATAACAATAATTTTTAAACGACCCTGATAGATGAGTGGTCAGGTGATCGACCAATAATAGAAGTAAAGATCAATCGGTCGTGGTTAGTACTTGCATGGGAGACAACCTGAGAAAACCAGCGGTTGACACTTTTTTTGAGTTTTTGTCGTCTGCACCTATTTTGTCCAAGCTGTTAAAACAGCGTGCAAAGTTCTCCAAAGCGTTTCCAAAGTTACTAGATTTGTTTGTTTATTTGACCTAAGTTGTTGATATATCGAACCATGCAGTTATAAAGTATGAAAAATGACTAAAATTCATTTGAAACCTTCCATGTTAGCAGACTGTCATATGAGCCGGCCGTAAAATGAACAAACACATACTGAAAATGTTAAAAGCGATTGAAAAGTTGGTGGATTTGCGTTTATATTCCCCCTAAGTCATTTCATGTAAAACCCCGCAGTTAAATTTAGAACAAAATTATGTAAAAGTCAAAAACAGCTATTTATGTTGGCACATTGTACCACTACCCAAGCGCAAAGTGATTAACAAAGTGCTTACAAAGTTGTGAAAAGCTTGTGCAAATTTGGTAGATTTGCATGGAAATGTTACCTATTCTGTTACATTATCGAGTCCAGTTGTTAAAAGTTCGCGAAAGTGAATGAATATGTTATAAAAGGTCCTTTAAATATCGCAGTGGCCCTCGAAGGAAGAAGAATTTTTAAACATTTCCATCAATTACATGGCCGCCAATAACAATAATTTTTAAACGACCCTGATAGATGAGTGGTCAGGTGATCGACCAATAATAGAAGTAAAGATCAATCGGTCGTGGTTAGTACTTGCATGGGAGACAACCTGAGAAAACCAGCGGTTGACACTTTTTTTGAGTTTTTGTCGTCTGCACCTATTTTGTCCAAGCTGTTAAAACAGCGTGCAAAGTTCTCCAAAGCGTTTCCAAAGTTACTAGATTTGTTTGTTTATTTGACCTAAGTTGTTGATATATCGAACCATGCAGTTATAAAGTATGAAAAATGACTAAAATTCATTTGAAACCTTCCATGTTAGCAGACTGTCATATGAGCCGGCCGTAAAATGAACAAACACATACTGAAAATGTTAAAAGCGATTGAAAAGTTGGTGGATTTGCGTTTATATTCCCCCTAAGTCATTTCATGTAGAACCCCGCAGTTAAATTTAGAACAAAATTATGTAAAAGTCAAAAACAGCTATTTATGTTGGCACATTGTACCACTACCCAAGCGCAAAGTGATTAACAAAGTGCTTACAAAGTTGTGAAAAGCTTGTGCAAATTTGGTAGATTTGCATGGAAATGTTACCTATTCTGTTACATTATCGAGTCCAGTTGTTAAAAGTTCGCGAAAGTGAATGAATATGTTATAAAAGGTCCTTTAAATATCGCAGTGGCCCTCGAAGGAAGTAGAATTTTTAAACATTTCCATCAATTACATGGCCGCCAATAACAATAATTTTTAAACGACCCTGATAGATGAGTGGTCACGTGATCGACCAATAATAGAAGTAAAGATCAATTGGTCGTGGTTAGTATTTGCATGGGAGACAACCTGAGAAAACAAGCAGTTGACACTTTTTTGAGTTTTTGCCGTCTGCACCTATTTTGTCCAAGCTGTTAAAACAGCGTGCAAAGTTCTCCAAAGCGTTTCCAAAGTTGCTAGATTTGTTTGTTTAATTCACCTAAGTTGTTGTTATATCGAACTATGCAGTTATAAAGTATGAAAAATGACTAAAATTCATTTGAAACCTTCCATGTTAGCAGACTGTCATATGAGCCGGCCGTAAAATGAACAAACACATACTGAAAATGTTAAAAGCGATTGAAAAGTTGGTGGATTTGCGTTTATATTCCCCCTAAGTCATTTCATGTAGAACCCCGCAGTTAAATTTAGAACAAAATTATGTAAAAGTTAAAAACAGCTATTTATGTTGGCACATTGTACCACTACCCAAGCGCAAAGTGATTAACAAAGTGCTTACAAAGTTGTGAAAAGCTTGTGCAAAGTTGGTAGATTTGCATGGAAATGTTACCTATTCTGTTACATTATCGAGTCCAGTTGTTAAAAGTTCGCGAAAGTGAATGAATATGTTATAAAAGGCCCTTTGAATATCGCAGTGGCCCTCGAAGGATGTAGAATTTTTAAACATTTCCATCAATTACATGGCCGCCAATAACAATAATTTTTAAACGACCCTGATAGATGAGTGGTCAGGTGATCGACCAATAATAGAAGTAAAGATCAATCGGTCGTGCTTAGTACTTGCATGGGAGACAACCTGAGAAAACCAGCGGTTGACACTTTTTTTGAGTTTTTGTCGTCTGCACCTATTTTGTCCAAGCTGTTAAAACAGCGTGCAAAGTTCTCCAAAGCGTTTCCAAAGTTACTAGATTTGTTTGTTTATTTGACCTAAGTTGTTGATATATCGAACCATGCAGTTATAAAGTATGAAAAATGACTAAAATTCATTTGAAACCTTCCATGTTAGCAGACTGTCATATGAGCCGGCCGTAAAATGAACAAACACATACTGAAAATGTTAAAAGCGATTGAAAAGTTGGTGGATTTGCGTTTATATTCCCCCTAAGTCATTTCATGTAGAAACCCGCAGTTAAATTTAGAACAAAATTATGTAAAAGTTAAAAACAGCTATTTATGTTGGCACATTGTACCACTACCCAAGCGCAAAGTAATTAACAAAGTGCTTACAAAGTTGTGAAAAGCTTGTGCAAAGTTGGTAGATTTGCATGGAAATGTTACCTATTCTGTTACATTATCGAGTCCAGTTGTTAAAAGTTCGCGAAAGTGAATGAATATGTTATAAAAGGCCCTTTGAATATTGCAGTGGCCCTCGAATGATGTAGAATTTTTAAACATTTCCATCAATTACATGGCCGCCAATAACAATAATTTTTAAACGACCCTGATAGATGAGTGGTCAGGTGATCGACCAATAATAGAAGTAAAGATCAATCGGTCGTGGTTAGTACTTGCATGGGAGACAACCTGAGAAAACCAGCGGTTGACACTTTTTTTGAGTTTTTGTCGTCTGCACCTATTTTGTCCAAGCTGTTAAAACAGCGTGCAAAGTTCTCCAAAGCTTTTCCAAAGTTACTAGATTTGTTTGTTTATTTGACCTAAGTTGTTGATATATCGAACCATGCAGTTATAAAGTATGAAAAATGACTAAAATTCATTTGAAACCTTCCATGTTAGCAGACTGTCATATGAGCCGGCCGTAAAATGAACAAACACATACTGAAAATGTTAAAAGCGATTGAAAAGTTGGTGGATTTGCGTTTATATTCCCCCTAAGTCATTTCATGTAGAACCCCGCAGTTAAATTTAGAACAAAATTATGTAAAAGTCAAAAACAGCTATTTATGTTGGCACATTGTACCACTACCCAAGCGCAAAGTGATTAACAAAGTGCTTACAAAGTTGTGAAAAGCTTGTGCAAAGTTGGTAGATTTGCATGGAAATGTTACCTATTCTGTTACATTATCGAGTCCAGTTGTTTAAAGTTCGCGAAAGTGAATGAATATGTTATAAAAGGCCCTTTAAATATCGCAGTGGCCCTCGAAGGATGTAGAATTTTTAAACATTTCCATCAATTACATGGCCGCCAATAACAATAATTTTTAATCGACCCTGATAGAAGAGTGGTCAGGTGATCGACCAATAATAGAAGTAAAGATCAATCGGTCGTGCTTAGTATTTGCATGGGAGACAACCTGAGAAAACCAGCGGTTGACACTTTTTTTGAGTTTTTGCCGTCTGCACCTATTTTGTATATGCTGTTAAAACAGCGTGCAAAGTTCTCCAAAGCGTTTTCAAAGTTACTAGATTTGTTTGTTTATTTGACCTAAGTTGTTGATATATCGAACCATGCAGTTATAAAGTATGAAAAATGACTAAAATTCATTTGAAACCTTCCATGTTAGCAGACTGTCATATGAGCCGGCCGTAAAATGAACAAACACATACTGAAAATGTTAAAAGCGATTGAAAAGTTGGTGGATTTGCGTTTATATTCCCCCCTAAGTCATTTCATGTAGAACCCCGCAGTTAAATTTAGAACAAAATTATGTAAAAGTCAAAAACAGCTATTTATGTTGGCACATTGTACCACTACCCAAGCGCAAGTGATTAACAAAGTGCTTACAAAGTTGTGAAAAGCTTGTGCAAAGTTGGTAGATTTGCATGGAAATGTTACCTATTCTGTTACATTATCGAGTCCAGTTGTTAAAAGTTCGCGAAAGTGAATGAATATGTTATAAAAGGCCCTTTGAATATCGCAGTGGCCCTCGAATGATGTAGAATTTTTAAACATTTCCATCAATTACATGGCCGCCAATAACAATAATTTTTAAACGACCCTGATAGATGAGTGGTCAGGTGATCGACCAATAATAGAAGTAAAGATCAATCGGTCGTGGTTAGTACTTGCATGGGAGACAACCTGAGAAAACCAGCGGTTGACACTTTTTTTGAGTTTTTGTCGTCTGCACCTATTTTGTCCAAGCTGTTAAAACAGCGTGCAAAGTTCTCCAAAGCGTTTCCAAAGTTACTAGATTTGTTTGTTTATTTGACCTAAGTTGTTGATATATCGAACCATGCAGTTATAAAGTATGAAAAATGACTAAAATTCATTTGAAACCTTCCATGTTAGCAGACTGTCATATGAGCCGGCCGTAAAATGAACAAACAC
Source organism: Saccoglossus kowalevskii (assembly GCF_978046115.1). NCBI lineage: Eukaryota > Metazoa > Hemichordata > Enteropneusta > Harrimaniidae > Saccoglossus > Saccoglossus kowalevskii. The sequence goes on along the minus strand of NC_140650.1, from coordinate 6,703,703 downwards.
ATACTGAAAATGTTAAAAGCGATTGAAAAGTTGGTGGATTTGCGTTTATATTCCCACTAAGTCATTTCATGTAGAACCCCGCAGTTAAATTTAGAACAAAATTATGTAAAAGTCAAAAACAGCTATTTATGTTGGCACATTGTACCACTACCCAAGCGCAAAGTGATTAACAAAGTGCTTACAAAGTTGTGAAAAGCTTGTGCAAAGTTGGTAGATTTGCATGGAAATGTTACCTATTCTGTTACATTATCGAGTCCAGTTGTTAAAAGTTCGCGAAAGTGAATGAATATGTTATAAAAGGCCCTTTGAATATCGCAGTGGCCCTCGAATGATGTAGAATTTTTAAACATTTCCATCAATTACATGGCCGCCAATAACAATAATTGTTAAACGACCCTGATAGATGAGTGGTCAGGTGATCGGGTCAGGTGATCGACCAATAATAGAAGTAAAGATCAATCGGTCGTGGTTAGTACTTGCATGAGAAAACCAGCGGTTGACACTTTTTTTGAGTTTTTGTCGTCGGCACCTATTTTGTCCAAGCTGTTAAAACAGCGTGCAAAGTTCTCCAAAGCGTTTCCAAAGTTACTAGATTTGTTTGTTTATTTGACCTAAGTTGTTGATATATCGAACCATGCAGTTATAAAGTATGAAAAATGACTAAAATTCATTTGAAACCTTCCATGTTAGCAGACTGTCATATGAGCCGGCCGTAAAATGAACAAACACATACTGAAAATGTTAAAAGCGATTGAAAAGTTGGTGGATTTGCGTTTATATTCCCCCTAAGTCATTTCATGTAGAACCCCGCAGTTAAATTTAGAACAAAATTATGTAAAAGTTAAAAACAGCTATTTATGTTGGCACATTGTACCACTACCCAAGCGCAAAGTAATTAACAAAGTGCTTACAAAGTTGTGAAAAGCTTGTGCAAAGTTGGTAGATTTGCATGGAAATGTTACCTATTCTGTTACATTATCGAGTCCAGTTGTTAAAAGTTCGCGAAAGTGAATGAATATGTTATAAAAGGCCCTTTGAATATCGCAGTGGCCCTCGAATGATGTAGAATTTTTAAACATTTCCATCAATTACATGGCCGCCAATAACAATAATTTTTAAACGACCCTGATAGATGAGTGGTCAGGTGATCGACCAATAATAGAAGTAAAGATCAATCGGTCGTGGTTAGTACTTGCATGGGAGACAACCTGAGAAAACCAGCGGTTGACACTTTTTTTGAGTTTTTGTCGTCTGCACCTATTTTGTCCAAGCTGTTAAAACAGCGTGCAAAGTTCTCCAAAGCGTTTCCAAAGTTACTAGATTTGTTTGTTTATTTGACCTAAGTTGTTGATATATCGAACCATGCAGTTATAAAGTATGAAAAATGACTAAAATTCATTTGAAACCTTCCATGTTAGCAGACTGTCATATGAGCCGGCCGTAAAATGAACAAACACATACTGAAAATGTTAAAAGCGATTGAAAAGTTGGTGGATTTGCGTTTATATTCCCCCTAAGTCATTTCATGTAAAACCCCGCAGTTAAATTTAGAACAAAATTATGTAAAAGTCAAAAACAGCTATTTATGTTGGCACATTGTACCACTACCCAAGCGCAAAGTGATTAACAAAGTGCTTACAAAGTTGTGAAAAGCTTGTGCAAATTTGGTAGATTTGCATGGAAATGTTACCTATTCTGTTACATTATCGAGTCCAGTTGTTAAAAGTTCGCGAAAGTGAATGAATATGTTATAAAAGGTCCTTTAAATATCGCAGTGGCCCTCGAAGGAAGAAGAATTTTTAAACATTTCCATCAATTACATGGCCGCCAATAACAATAATTTTTAAACGACCCTGATAGATGAGTGGTCAGGTGATCGACCAATAATAGAAGTAAAGATCAATCGGTCGTGGTTAGTACTTGCATGGGAGACAACCTGAGAAAACCAGCGGTTGACACTTTTTTTGAGTTTTTGTCGTCTGCACCTATTTTGTCCAAGCTGTTAAAACAGCGTGCAAAGTTCTCCAAAGCGTTTCCAAAGTTACTAGATTTGTTTGTTTATTTGACCTAAGTTGTTGATATATCGAACCATGCAGTTATAAAGTATGAAAAATGACTAAAATTCATTTGAAACCTTCCATGTTAGCAGACTGTCATATGAGCCGGCCGTAAAATGAACAAACACATACTGAAAATGTTAAAAGCGATTGAAAAGTTGGTGGATTTGCGTTTATATTCCCCCTAAGTCATTTCATGTAGAACCCCGCAGTTAAATTTAGAACAAAATTATGTAAAAGTCAAAAACAGCTATTTATGTTGGCACATTGTACCACTACCCAAGCGCAAAGTGATTAACAAAGTGCTTACAAAGTTGTGAAAAGCTTGTGCAAATTTGGTAGATTTGCATGGAAATGTTACCTATTCTGTTACATTATCGAGTCCAGTTGTTAAAAGTTCGCGAAAGTGAATGAATATGTTATAAAAGGTCCTTTAAATATCGCAGTGGCCCTCGAAGGAAGTAGAATTTTTAAACATTTCCATCAATTACATGGCCGCCAATAACAATAATTTTTAAACGACCCTGATAGATGAGTGGTCACGTGATCGACCAATAATAGAAGTAAAGATCAATTGGTCGTGGTTAGTATTTGCATGGGAGACAACCTGAGAAAACAAGCAGTTGACACTTTTTTGAGTTTTTGCCGTCTGCACCTATTTTGTCCAAGCTGTTAAAACAGCGTGCAAAGTTCTCCAAAGCGTTTCCAAAGTTGCTAGATTTGTTTGTTTAATTCACCTAAGTTGTTGTTATATCGAACTATGCAGTTATAAAGTATGAAAAATGACTAAAATTCATTTGAAACCTTCCATGTTAGCAGACTGTCATATGAGCCGGCCGTAAAATGAACAAACACATACTGAAAATGTTAAAAGCGATTGAAAAGTTGGTGGATTTGCGTTTATATTCCCCCTAAGTCATTTCATGTAGAACCCCGCAGTTAAATTTAGAACAAAATTATGTAAAAGTTAAAAACAGCTATTTATGTTGGCACATTGTACCACTACCCAAGCGCAAAGTGATTAACAAAGTGCTTACAAAGTTGTGAAAAGCTTGTGCAAAGTTGGTAGATTTGCATGGAAATGTTACCTATTCTGTTACATTATCGAGTCCAGTTGTTAAAAGTTCGCGAAAGTGAATGAATATGTTATAAAAGGCCCTTTGAATATCGCAGTGGCCCTCGAAGGATGTAGAATTTTTAAACATTTCCATCAATTACATGGCCGCCAATAACAATAATTTTTAAACGACCCTGATAGATGAGTGGTCAGGTGATCGACCAATAATAGAAGTAAAGATCAATCGGTCGTGCTTAGTACTTGCATGGGAGACAACCTGAGAAAACCAGCGGTTGACACTTTTTTTGAGTTTTTGTCGTCTGCACCTATTTTGTCCAAGCTGTTAAAACAGCGTGCAAAGTTCTCCAAAGCGTTTCCAAAGTTACTAGATTTGTTTGTTTATTTGACCTAAGTTGTTGATATATCGAACCATGCAGTTATAAAGTATGAAAAATGACTAAAATTCATTTGAAACCTTCCATGTTAGCAGACTGTCATATGAGCCGGCCGTAAAATGAACAAACACATACTGAAAATGTTAAAAGCGATTGAAAAGTTGGTGGATTTGCGTTTATATTCCCCCTAAGTCATTTCATGTAGAAACCCGCAGTTAAATTTAGAACAAAATTATGTAAAAGTTAAAAACAGCTATTTATGTTGGCACATTGTACCACTACCCAAGCGCAAAGTAATTAACAAAGTGCTTACAAAGTTGTGAAAAGCTTGTGCAAAGTTGGTAGATTTGCATGGAAATGTTACCTATTCTGTTACATTATCGAGTCCAGTTGTTAAAAGTTCGCGAAAGTGAATGAATATGTTATAAAAGGCCCTTTGAATATTGCAGTGGCCCTCGAATGATGTAGAATTTTTAAACATTTCCATCAATTACATGGCCGCCAATAACAATAATTTTTAAACGACCCTGATAGATGAGTGGTCAGGTGATCGACCAATAATAGAAGTAAAGATCAATCGGTCGTGGTTAGTACTTGCATGGGAGACAACCTGAGAAAACCAGCGGTTGACACTTTTTTTGAGTTTTTGTCGTCTGCACCTATTTTGTCCAAGCTGTTAAAACAGCGTGCAAAGTTCTCCAAAGCTTTTCCAAAGTTACTAGATTTGTTTGTTTATTTGACCTAAGTTGTTGATATATCGAACCATGCAGTTATAAAGTATGAAAAATGACTAAAATTCATTTGAAACCTTCCATGTTAGCAGACTGTCATATGAGCCGGCCGTAAAATGAACAAACACATACTGAAAATGTTAAAAGCGATTGAAAAGTTGGTGGATTTGCGTTTATATTCCCCCTAAGTCATTTCATGTAGAACCCCGCAGTTAAATTTAGAACAAAATTATGTAAAAGTCAAAAACAGCTATTTATGTTGGCACATTGTACCACTACCCAAGCGCAAAGTGATTAACAAAGTGCTTACAAAGTTGTGAAAAGCTTGTGCAAATTTGGTAGATTTGCATGGAAATGTTACCTATTCTGTTACATTATCGAGTCCAGTTGTTAAAAGTTCGCGAAAGTGAATGAATATGTTATAAAAGGTCCTTTAAATATCGCAGTGGCCCTCGAATGATGTAGAATTTTTAAACATTTCCATCAATTACATGGCCGCCAATAACAATAATTTTTAAACGACCCTGATAGATGAGTGGTCAGGTGATCGACCAATAATAGAAGTAAAGATCAATCGGTCGTGGTTAGTACTTGCATGGGAGACAACCTGAGAAAACCAGCGGTTGACACTTTTTTTGAGTTTTTGTCGTCTGCACCTATTTTGTCCAAGCTGTTAAAACAGCGTGCAAAGTTCTCCAAAGCGTTTCCAAAGTTACTAGATTCGTTTGTTTATTTGACCTAAGTTGTTGATATATCGAACCATGCAGTTATAAAGTATGAAAAATGACTAAAATTCATTTGAAACCTTCCATGTTAGCAGACTGTCATATGAGCCGGCCGTAAAATGAACAAACACATACTGAAAATGTTAAAAGCGATTGAAAAGTTGGTGGATTTGCGTTTATATTCCCCCTAAGTCATTTCATGTAGAACCCCGCAGTTAAATTTAGAACAAAATTATGTAAAAGTCAAAAACAGCTATTTATGTTGGCACATTGTACCACTACCCAAGCGCAAAGTGATTAACAAAGTGCTTACAAAGTTGTGAAAAGCTTGTGCAAAGTTGGTAGATTTGCATGGAAATGTTACCTATTCTGTTACATTATCGAGTCCAGTTGTTAAAAGTTCGCGAAAGTGAATGAATATGTTATAAAAGGTCCTTTAAATATCGCAGTGGCCCTCGAAGGATGTAGAATTTTTAAACATTTCCATCAATTACATGGCCGCCAATAACAATAATTTTTAAACGACCCTTATAGATGAGTGGTCAGGTGATCGACCAATAATAGAAGTAAAGATCAATCGGTCGTGGTTAGTATTTGCATGGGAGACAACCTGAGAAAACCAGCGGTTGACACTTTTTTTGAGTTTTTGCCGTCTGCACCTATTTTGTCTAAGCTGTTAAAACAGCGTGCAAAGTTCTCCAAAGCGTTTCCAAAGTTGCTAGATTTGTTTGTTTAATTCACCTAAGTTGTTGTTATATCGAACTATGCAGTTATAAAGTATGAATAATGACTAAAATTCATTTGAAACCTTCCATGTTAGCAGACTGTCATATGAGCCGGCCGTAAAATGAACAAACACATACTGAAAATGTTAAAAGCGATTGAAAAGTTGGTGGATTTGCGTTTATATTCCCCCTAAGTCATTTCATGTAGAACCCCGCAGTTAAATTTAGAACAAAATTATGTAAAAGTCAAAAACAGCTATTTATGTTGGCACATTGTACCACTACCCAAGCGCAAAGTGATTAACAAAGTGCTTACAAAGTTGTGAAAAGCTTGTGCAAAGTTGGTAGATTTGCATGGAAATGTTACCTATTCTGTTACATTATCGAGTCCAGTTGTTAAAAGTTCGCGAAAGTGAATGAATATGTTATAAATGGCCCTTTGAATATCGCAGTGGCCCTCGAATGATGTAGAATTTTTAAACATTTCCATCAATTACATGGCCGCCAATAACAATAATTTTTAAACGACCCTGATAGATGAGTGGTCAGGTGATCGACCAATAATAGAAGTAAAGATCAATCGGTTGTGGTTAGTACTTGCATGGGAGACAACCTGAGAAAACCAGCGGTTGACACTTTTTTTGAGTTTTTGTCGTCTGCACCTATTTTGTCCAAGCTGTTAAAACAGCGTGCAAAGTTCTCCAAAGCGTTTCCAAAGTTACTAGATTTGTTTGTTTATTTGACCTAAGTTGTTGATATATCGAACCATGCAGTTATAAAGTATGAAAAATGACTAAAATTCATTTGAAACCTTCCATGTTAGCAGACTGTCATATGAGCCGGCCGTAAAATGAACAAACACATACTGAAAATGTTAAAAGCGATTGAAAAGTTGGTGGATTTGCGTTTATATTCCCCCTTAGTCATTTCATGTAGAACCCCGCAGTTAAATTTAGAACAAAATTATGTAAAAGTTAAAAACAGCTATTTATGTTGGCACATTGTACCACTACCCAAGCGCAAAGTGATTAACAAAGTGCTTACAAAGTTGTGAAAAGCTTGTGCAAAGTTGGTAGATTTGCATGGAAATGTTACCTATTCTGTTACATTATCGAGTCCAGTTGTTAAAAGTTCGCGAAAGTGAATGAATATGTTATAAAAGGTCCTTTAAATATCGCAGTGGCCCTCGAAGGATGTAGAATTTTTAAACATTTCCATCAATTACATGGCCGCCAATAACAATAATTTTTAAACGACCCTGATAGATGAGTGGTCAGGTGATCGACCAATAATAGAAGTAAAGATCAATCGGTCGTGGTTAGTATTTGCATGGGAGACAACCTGAGAAAACCAGCGGTTGACACTTTTTTTGAGTTTTTGCCGTCTGCACCTATTTTGTCCAAGCTGTTAAAACGGCGTGCAAAGTTCTCCAAAGCGTTTCCAAAGTTGCTAGATTTGTTTGTTTAATTCACCTAAGTTGTTGTTATATCGAACTATGCAGTTATAAAGTATGAAAAATGACTAAAATTCATTTGAAACCTTCCATGTTAGCAGACTGTCATATGAGCCGGCCGTAAAATGAACAAACACATACTGAAAATGTTAAAAGCGATTGAAAAGTTGGTGGATTTGCGTTTATATTCCCCCTAAGTCATTTCATGTAGAACCCCGCAGTTAAATTTAGAACAAAATTATGTAAAAGTTAAAAACAGCTATTTATGTTGGCACATTGTACCACTACCCAAGCGCAAAGTGATTAACAAAGTGCTTACAAAGTTGTGAAAAGCTTGTGCAAAGTTGGTAGATTTGCATGGAAATGTTACCTATTCTGTTACATTATCGAGTCCAGTTGTTAAAAGTTCGCGAAAGTGAATGAATATGTTATAAAAGGCCCTTTGAATATCGCAGTGGCCCTCGAATGATGTAGAATTTTTAAACATTTCCATCAATTACATGGCCGCCAATAACAATAATTTTTAAACGACCCTGATAGATGAGTGGTCAGGTGATCGACCAATAATAGAAGTAAAGATCAATCGGTCGTGGTTAGTACTTGCATGGGAGACAACCTGAGAAAACCAGCGGTTGACACTTTTTTTGAGTTTTTGTCGTCTGCACCTATTTTGTCCAAGCTGTTAAAACAGCGTGCAAATTTCTCCAAAGCGTTTCCAAAGTTACTAGATTTGTTTGTTTATTTGACCTAAGTTGTTGATATATCGAACCATGCAGTTATAAAGTATGAAAAATGACTAAAATTCATTTGAAACCTTCCATGTTAGCAGACTGTCATATGAGCCGGCCGTAAAATGAACAAACACATACTGAAAATGTTAAAAGCGATTGAAAAGTTGGTGGATTTGCGTTTATATTCCCCCTAAGTCATTTCATGTAGAACCCCGCAGTTAAATTTAGAACAAAATTATGTAAAAGTCAAAAACAGCTATTTATGTTGGCACATTGTACCACTACCCAAGCGCAAAGTGATTAACAAAGTGCTTACAAAGTTGTGAAAAGCTTGTGCAAATTTGGTAGATTTGCATGGAAATGTTACCTATTCTGTTACATTATCGAGTCCAGTTGTTAAAAGTTCGCGAAAGTGAATGAATATGTTATAAAAGGTCCTTTAAATATCGCAGTGGCCCTCGAATGATGTAGAATTTTTAAACATTTCCATCAATTACATGGCCGCCAATAACAATAATTTTTAAACGACCCTGATAGATGAGTGGTCAGGTGATCGACCAATAATAGAAGTAAAGATCAATCGGTCGTGGTTAGTACTTGCATGGGAGACAACCTGAGAAAACCAGCGGTTGACACTTTTTTTGAGTTTTTGTCGTCTGCACCTATTTTGTCCAAGCTGTTAAAACAGCGTGCAAAGTTCTCCAAAGCGTTTCCAAAGTTACTAGATTTGTTTGTTTATTTGACCTAAGTTGTTGATATATCGAACCATGCAGTTATAAAGTATGAAAAATGACTAAAATTCATTTGAAACCTTCCATGTTAGCAGACTGTCATATGAGCCGGCCGTAAAATGAACAAACACATACTGAAAATGTTAAAAGCGATTGAAAAGTTGGTGGATTTGCGTTTATATTCCCCCTAAGTCATTTCATGTAGAACCCCGCAGTTAAATTTAGAACAAAATTATGTAAAAGTCAAAAACAGCTATTTATGTTGGCACATTGTACCACTACCCAGGCGCAAAGTGATTAACAAAGTGCTTACAAAGTTGTGAAAAGCTTGTGCAAAGTTGGTAGATTTGCATGGAAATGTTACCTATTCTGTTACATTATCGAGTCCAGTTGTTAAAAGTTCGCGAAAGTGAATGAATATGTTATAAAAGGTCCTTTAAATATCGCAGTGGCCCTCGAAGGATGTAGAATTTTTAAACATTTCCATCAATTACATGGCCGCCAATAACAATAATTTTTAAACGACCCTGATAGATGAGTGGTCAGGTGATCGACCAATAATAGAAGTAAAGATCAATCGGTCGTGGTTAGTATTTGCATGGGAGACAACCTGAGAAAACCAGCGGTTGACACTTTTTTGAGTTTTTGCCGTCTGCACCTATTTTGTCCAAGCTGTTAAAACAGCGTGCAAAGTTCTCCAAAGCGTTTCCAAAGTTGCTAGATTTGTTTGTTTAATTCACCTAAGTTGTTGTTATATCGAACTATGCAGTTATAAAGTATGAAAAATGACTAAAATTCATTTGAAACCTTCCATGTTAGCAGACTGTCATATGAGCCGGCCGTAAAATGAACAAACACATACTGAAAATGTTAAAAGCGATTGAAAAGTTGGTGGATTTGCGTTTATATTCCCCCTAAGTCATTTCATGTAGAACCCCGCAGTTAAATTTAGAACAAAATTATGTAAAAGTTAAAAACAGCTATTTATGTTGGCACATTGTACCACTACCCAAGCGCAAAGTGATTAACAAAGTGCTTACAAAGTTGTGAAAAGCTTGTGCAAAGTTGGTAGATTTGCATGGAAATGTTACCTATTCTGTTACATTATCGAGTCCAGTTGTTAAAAGTTCGCGAAAGTGAATGAATATGTTATAAAAGGCCCTTTGAATATCGCAGTGGCCCTCGAATGATGTAGAATTTTTAAACATTTCCATCAATTACATGGCCGCCAATAACAATAATTTTTAAACGACCCTGATAGATGAGTGGTCAGGTGATCGACCAATAATAGAAGTAAAGATCAATCGGTCGTGGTTAGTACTTGCATGGGAGACAACCTGAGAAAACCAGCGGTTGACACTTTTTTTGAGTTTTTGTCGTCTGCACCTATTTTGTCCAAGCTGTTAAAACAGCGTGCAAAGTTCTCCAAAGCGTTTCCAAAGTTACTAGATTTGTTTGTTTATTTGACCTAAGTTGTTGATATATCGAACCATGCAGTTATAAAGTATGAAAAATGACTAAAATTCATTTGAAACCTTCCATGTTAGCAGACTGTCATATGAGCCGGCCGTAAAATGAACAAACACATACTGAAAATGTTAAAAGCGATTGAAAAGTTGGTGGATTTGCGTTTATATTCCCCCTAAGTCATTTCATGTAGAACCCCGCAGTTAAATTTAGATCAAAATTATGTAAAAGTCAAAAACAGCTATTTATGTTGGCACATTGTACCACTACCCAAGCGCAAAGTGATTAACAAAGTGCTTACAAAGTTGTGAAAAGCTTGTGCAAAGTTGGTAGATTTGCATGGAAATGTTACCTATTCTGTTACATTATCGAGTCCAGTTGTTAAAAGTTCGCGAAAGTGAATGAATATGTTATAAAAGATCCTTTAAATATCGCAGTGGCCCTCGAAGGATGTAGAATTTTTAAACATTTCCATCAATTACATGGCCGCCAATAACAATAATTTTTAAACGACCCTTATAGATGAGTGGTCAGGTGATCGACCAATAATAGAAGTAAAGATCAATCGGTCGTGGTTAGTATTTGCATGGGAGACAACCTGAGAAAACCAGCGGTTGACACTTTTTTTGAGTTTTTGTCGTCTGCACCTATTTTGTCCAAGCTGTTAAAACAGCGTGCAAAGTTCTCCAAAGCGTTTCCAAAGTTACTAGATTTGTTTGTTTATTTGACCTAAGTTGTTGATATATCGAACCATGCAGTTATAAAGTATGAAAAATGACTAAAATTCATTTGAAACCTTCCATGTTAGCAGACTGTCATATGAGCCGGCCGTAAAATGAACAAACACATACTGAAAATGTTAAAAGCAATTGAAAAGTTGGTGGATTTGCGTTTATATTCACCCTTAGTCATTTCATGTAGAACCCCGCAGTTAAATTTAGAACAAAATTATGTAAAAGTTAAAAACAGCTATTTATGTTGGCACATTGTACCACTACCCAAGCGCAAAGTGATTAACAAAGTGCTTACAAAGTTGTGAAAAGCTTGTGCAAAGTTGGTAGATTTGCATGGAAATGTTACCTATTCTGTTACATTATCGAGTCCAGTTGTTAAAAGTTCGCGAAAGTGAATGAATATGTTATAAAAGGTCCTTTAAATATCGCAGTGGCCCTCGAAGGATGTAGAATTTTTAAACATTTCCATCAATTACATGGCCGCCAATAACAATAATTTTTAAACGACCCTGATAGATGAGTGGTCAGGTGATCGACCAATAATAGAAGTAAAGATCAATCGGTCGTGGTTAGTATTTGCATGGGAGACAACCTGAGAAAACCAGCGGTTGACACTTTTTTTGAGTTTTTGCCGTCTGCACCTATTTTGTCCAAGCTGTTAAAACAGCGTGCAAAGTTCTCCAAAGCGTTTCCAAAGTTGCTAGATTTGTTTGTTTAATTCACCTAAGTTGTTGTTATATCGAACTATGCAGTTATAAAGTATGAAAAATGACTAAAATTCATTTGAAACTTTCCATGTTAGCAGACTGTCATATGAGCCGGCCGTAAAATGAACAAACACATACTGAAAATGTTAAAAGCGATTGAAAAGTTGGTGGATTTGCGTTTATATTCCCCCTAAGTCATTTCATGTAGAACCCCGCAGTTAAATTTAGAACAAAATTATGTAAAAGTTAAAAACAGCTATTTATGTTGGCACATTGTACCACTACCCAAGCGCAAAGTGATTAACAAAGTGCTTACAAAGTTGTGAAAAGCTTGTGCAAAGTTGGTAGATTTGCATGGAAATGTTACCTATTCTGTTACATTATCGAGTCCAGTTGTTAAAAGTTCGCGAAAGTGAATGAATATGTTATAAAAGGTCCTTTAAATATCGCAGTGGCCCTCGAATGATGTAGAATTTTTAAACATTTCCATCAATTACATGGCCGCCAATAACAATAATTTTTAAACGACCCTGATAGATGAGTGGTCAGGTGATCGACCAATAATAGAAGTAAAGATCAATCGGTCGTGGTTAGTACTTGCATGGGAGACAACCTGAGAAAACCAGCGGTTGACACTTTTTTTGAGTTTTTGTCGTCTGCACCTATTTTGTCCAAGCTGTTAAAACAGCGTGCAAAGTTCTCCAAAGCGTTTCCAAAGTTACTAGATTTGTTTGTTTATTTGACCTAAGTTGTTGATATATCGAACCATGCAGTTATAAAGTATGAAAAATGACTAAAATTCATTTGAAACCTTCCATGTTAGCAGACTGTCATATGAGCCGGCCGTAAAATGAACAAACACATACTGAAAATGTTAAAAGCGATTGAAAAGTTGGTGGATTTGCGTTTATATTCCCCCTAAGTCATTTCATGTAGAACCCCGCAGTTAAATTTAGAACAAAATTATGTAAAAGTTAAAAACAGCTATTTATGTTGGCACATTGTACCACTACCCAAGCGCAAAGTGATTAACAAAGTGCTTACAAAGTTGTGAAAAGCTTGTGCAAAGTTGGTAGATTTGCATGGAAATGTTACCTATTCTGTTACATTATCGAGTCCAGTTGTTAAAAGTTCGCGAAAGTGAATGAATATGTTATAAAAGGCCCTTTGAATATCGCAGTGGCCCTCGAATGATGTAGAATTTTTAAACATTTCCATCAATTACATGGCCGCCAATAACAATAATTTTTAAACGACCCTGATAGATGAGTGGTCAGGTGATCGACCAATAATAGAAGTAAAGATCAATCGGTCGTGGTTAGTACTTGCATGGGAGACAACCTGAGAAAACCAGCGGTTGACACTTTTTTTGAGTTTTTGTCGTCTGCACCTATTTTGTCCAAGCTGTTAAAACAGCGTGCAAAGTTCTCCAAAGCGTTTCCAAAGTTACTAGATTTGTTTGTTTATTTGACCTAAGTTGTTGATATATCGAACCATGCAGTTATAAAGTATGAAAAATGACTAAAATTCATTTGAAACCTTCCATGTTAGCAGACTGTCATATGAGCCGGCCGTAAAATGAACAAACACATACTGAAAATGTTAAAAGCGATTGAAAAGTTGGTGGATTTGCGTTTATATTCCCCCTAAGTCATTTCATGTAGAACCCCGCAGTTAAATTTAGATCAAAATTATGTAAAAGTCAAAAACAGCTATTTATGTTGGCACATTGTACCACTACCCAAGCGCAAAGTGATTAACAAAGTGCTTACAAAGTTGTGAAAAGCTTGTGCAAAGTTGGTAGATTTGCATGGAAATGTTACCTATTCTGTTACATTATCGAGTCCAGTTGTTAAAAGTTCGCGAAAGTGAATGAATATGTTATAAAAGATCCTTTAAATATCGCAGTGGCCCTCGAAGGATGTAGAATTTTTAAACATTTCCATCAATTACATGGCCGCCAATAACAATAATTTTTAAACGACCCTTATAGATGAGTGGTCAGGTGATCGACCAATAATAGAAGTAAAGATCAATCGGTCGTGGTTAGTATTTGCATGGGAGACAACCTGAGAAAACCAGCGGTTGACACTTTTTTTGAGTTTTTGTCGTCTGCACCTATTTTGTCCAAGCTGTTAAAACAGCGTGCAAAGTTCTCCAAAGCGTTTCCAAAGTTACTAGATTTGTTTGTTTATTTGACCTAAGTTGTTGATATATCGAACCATGCAGTTATAAAGTATGAAAAATGACTAAAATTCATTTGAAACCTTCCATGTTAGCAGACTGTCATATGAGCCGGCCGTAAAATGAACAAACACATACTGAAAATGTTAAAAGCAATTGAAAAGTTGGTGGATTTGCGTTTATATTCCCCCTTAGTCATTTCATGTAGAACCCCGCAGTTAAATTTAGAACAAAATTATGTAAAAGTTAAAAACAGCTATTTATGTTGGCACATTGTACCACTACCCAAGCGCAAAGTGATTAACAAAGTGCTTACAAAGTTGTGAAAAGCTTGTGCAAAGTTGGTAGATTTGCATGGAAATGTTACCTATTCTGTTACATTATCGAGTCCAGTTGTTAAAAGTTCGCGAAAGTGAATGAATATGTTATAAAAGGTCCTTTAAATATCGCAGTGGCCCTCGAAGGATGTAGAATTTTTAAACATTTCCATCAATTACATGGCCGCCAATAACAATAATTTTTAAACGACCCTGATAGATGAGTGGTCAGGTGATCGACCAATAATAGAAGTAAAGATCAATCGGTCGTGGTTAGTATTTGCATGGGAGACAACCTGAGAAAACCAGCGGTTGACACTTTTTTTGAGTTTTTGCCGTCTGCACCTATTTTGTCCAAGCTGTTAAAACAGCGTGCAAAGTTCTCCAAAGCGTTTCCAAAGTTGCTAGATTTGTTTGTTTAATTCACCTAAGTTGTTGTTATATCGAACTATGCAGTTATAAAGTATGAAAAATGACTAAAATTCATTTGAAACTTTCCATGTTAGCAGACTGTCATATGAGCCGGCCGTAAAATGAACAAACACATACTGAAAATGTTAAAAGCGATTGAAAAGTTGGTGGATTTGCGTTTATATTCCCCCTAAGTCATTTCATGTAGAACCCCGCAGTTAAATTTAGAACAAAATTATGTAAAAGTCAAAAACAGCTATTTATGTTGGCACATTGTACCACTACCCAGGCGCAAAGTGATTAACAAAGTGCTTACAAAGTTGTGAAAAGCTTGTGCAAAGTTGGTAGATTTGCATGGAAATGTTACCTATTCTGTTACATTATCGAGTCCAGTTGTTAAAAGTTCGCGAAAGTGAATGAATATGTTATAAAAGGTCCTTTAAATATCGCAGTGGCCCTCGAAGGATGTAGAATTTTTAAACATTTCCATCAATTACATGGCCGCCAATAACAATAATTTTTAAACGACCCTGATAGATGAGTGGTCAGGTGATCGACCAATAATAGAAGTAAAGATCAATCGGTCGTGGTTAGTATTTGCATGGGAGACAACCTGAGAAAACCAGCGGTTGACACTTTTTTTGAGTTTTTGCCGTCTGCACCTATTTTGTCCAAGCTGTTAAAACAGCGTGCAAAGTTCTCCAAAGCGTTTCCAAAGTTGCTAGATTTGTTTGTTTAATTCACCTAAGTTGTTGTTATATCGAACTATGCAGTTATAAAGTATGAAAAATGACTAAAATTCATTTGAAACCTTCCATGTTAGCAGACTGTCATATGAGCCGGCCGTAAAATGAACAAACACATACTGAAAATGTTAAAAGCGATTGAAAAGTTGGTGGATTTGCGTTTATATTCCCCCTAAGTCATTTCATGTAGAACCCCGCAGTTAAATTTAGAACAAAATTATGTAAAAGTTAAAAACAGCTATTTATGTTGGCACATTGTACCACTACCCAAGCGCAAAGTGATTAACAAAGTGCTTACAAAGTTGTGAAAAGCTTGTGCAAAGTTGGTAGATTTGCATGGAAATGTTACCTATTCTGTTACATTATCGAGTCCAGTTGTTAAAAGTTCGCGAAAGTGAATGAATATGTTATAAAAGGCCCTTTGAATATCGCAGTGGCCCTCGAATGATGTAGAATTTTTAAACATTTCCATCAATTACATGGCCGCCAATAACAATAATTTTTAAACGACCCTGATAGATGAGTGGTCAGGTGATCGACCAATAATAGAAGTAAAGATCAATCGGTCGTGGTTAGTACTTGCATGGGAGACAACCTGAGAAAACCAGCGGTTGACACTTTTTTTGAGTTTTTGTCGTCTGCACCTATTTTGTCCAAGCTGTTAAAACAGCGTGCAAAGTTCTCCAAAGCGTTTCCAAAGTTACTAGATTTGTTTGTTTATTTGACCTAAGTTGTTGATATATCGAACCATGCAGTTATAAAGTATGAAAAATGACTAAAATTCATTTGAAACCTTCCATGTTAGCAGACTGTCATATGAGCCGGCCGTAAAATGAACAAACACATACTGAAAATGTTAAAAGCGATTGAAAAGTTGGTGGATTTGCGTTTATATTCCCCCTAAGTCATTTCATGTAGAACCCCGCAGTTAAATTTAGATCAAAATTATGTAAAAGTCAAAAACAGCTATTTATGTTGGCACATTGTACCACTACCCAAGCGCAAAGTGATTAACAAAGTGCTTACAAAGTTGTGAAAAGCTTGTGCAAAGTTGGTAGATTTGCATGGAAATGTTACCTATTCTGTTACATTATCGAGTCCAGTTGTTAAAAGTTCGCGAAAGTGAATGAATATGTTATAAAAGATCCTTTAAATATCGCAGTGGCCCTCGAAGGATGTAGAATTTTTAAACATTTCCATCAATTACATGGCCGCCAATAACAATAATTTTTAAACGACCCTTATAGATGAGTGGTCAGGTGATCGACCAATAATAGAAGTAAAGATCAATCGGTCGTGGTTAGTATTTGCATGGGAGACAACCTGAGAAAACCAGCGGTTGACACTTTTTTTGAGTTTTTGTCGTCTGCACCTATTTTGTCCAAGCTGTTAAAACAGCGTGCAAAGTTCTCCAAAGCGTTTCCAAAGTTACTAGATTTGTTTGTTTATTTGACCTAAGTTGTTGATATATCGAACCATGCAGTTATAAAGTATGAAAAATGACTAAAATTCATTTGAAACCTTCCATGTTAGCAGACTGTCATATGAGCCGGCCGTAAAATGAACAAACACATACTGAAAATGTTAAAAGCAATTGAAAAGTTGGTGGATTTGCGTTTATATTCCCCCTTAGTCATTTCATGTAGAACCCCGCAGTTAAATTTAGAACAAAATTATGTAAAAGTTAAAAACAGCTATTTATGTTGGCACATTGTACCACTACCCAAGCGCAAAGTGATTAACAAAGTGCTTACAAAGTTGTGAAAAGCTTGTGCAAAGTTGGTAGATTTGCATGGAAATGTTACCTATTCTGTTACATTATCGAGTCCAGTTGTTAAAAGTTCGCGAAAGTGAATGAATATGTTATAAAAGGTCCTTTAAATATCGCAGTGGCCCTCGAAGGATGTAGAATTTTTAAACATTTCCATCAATTACATGGCCGCCAATAACAATAATTTTTAAACGACCCTGATAGATGAGTGGTCAGGTGATCGACCAATAATAGAAGTAAAGATCAATCGGTCGTGGTTAGTATTTGCATGGGAGACAACCTGAGAAAACCAGCGGTTGACACTTTTTTTGAGTTTTTGCCGTCTGCACCTATTTTGTCCAAGCTGTTAAAACAGCGTGCAAAGTTCTCCAAAGCGTTTCCAAAGTTGCTAGATTTGTTTGTTTATTTGACCTAAGTTGTTGTTATATCGAACTATGCAGTTATAAAGTATGAAAAATGACTAAAATTCATTTGAAACTTTCCATGTTAGCAGACTGTCATATGAGCCGGCCGTAAAATGAACAAACACATACTGAAAATGTTAAAAGCGATTGAAAAGTTGGTGGATTTGCGTTTATATTCCCCCTAAGTCATTTCATGTAGAACCCCGCAGTTAAATTTAGAACAAAATTATGTAAAAGTTAAAAACAGCTATTTATGTTGGCACATTGTACCACTACCCAAGCGCAAAGTGATTAACAAAGTGCTTACAAAGTTGTGAAAAGCTTGTGCAAAGTTGGTAGATTTTCATGGAAATGTTACCTATTCTGTTACATTATCGAGTCCAGTTGTTAAAAGTTCGCGAAAGTGAATGAATATGTTATAAAAGGCCCTTTGAATATCGCAGTGGCCCTCGAATGATGTAGAATTTTTAAACATTTCCATCAATTACATGGCCGCCAATAACAATAATTTTTAAACGACCCTGATAGATGAGTGGTCAGGTGATCGACCAATAATAGAAGTAAAGATCAATCGGTCGTGGTTAGTACTTGCATGGGAGACAACCTGAGAAAACCAGCGGTTGACACTTTTTTTGAGTTTTTGTCGTCTGCACCTATTTTGTCCAAGCTGTTAAAACAGCGTGCAAAGTTCTCCAAAGCGTTTCCAAAGTTACTAGATTTGTTTGTTTATTTGACCTAAGTTGTTGATATATCGAACCATGCAGTTATAAAGTATGAAAAATGACTAAAATTCATTTGAAACCTTCCATGTTAGCAGACTGTCATATGAGCCGGCCGTAAAATGAACAAACACATACTGAAAATGTTAAAAGCGATTGAAAAGTTGGTGGATTTGCGTTTATATTCCCACTAAGTCATTTCATGTAGAACCCCGCAGTTAAATTTAGAACAAAATTATGTAAAAGTCAAAAACAGCTATTTATGTTGGCACATTGTACCACTACCCAAGCGCAAAGTGATTAACAAAGTGCTTACAAAGTTGTGAAAAGCTTGTGCAAAGTTGGTAGATTTGCATGGAAATGTTACCTATTCTGTTACATTATCGAGTCCAGTTGTTAAAAGTTCGCGAAAGTGAATGAATATGTTATAAAAGGCCCTTTGAATATCGCAGTGGCTCTCG
The DNA here is from genome assembly GCF_978046115.1 of Saccoglossus kowalevskii. Taxonomy (NCBI): domain Eukaryota; kingdom Metazoa; phylum Hemichordata; class Enteropneusta; family Harrimaniidae; genus Saccoglossus; species Saccoglossus kowalevskii. The sequence continues at coordinate 6,685,177 of NC_140650.1, read as the reverse complement.
AATGATGTAGAATTTTTAAACATTTCCATCAATTACATGGCCGCCAATAACAATAATTTTTAAACGACCCTGATAGATGAGTGGTCAGGTGATCGACCAATAATAGAAGTAAAGATCAATCGGTCGTGGTTAGTACTTGCATGGCAGACAACCTGAGAAAACCAGCGGTTGACACTTTTTTTGAGTTTTTGTCATCTGCACCTATTTTGTCCAAGCTGTTAAAACAGCGTGCAAAGTTCTCGAAAGCGTTTCCAAAGTTACTAGATTTGTTTGTTTATTTGACCTAAGTTGTTGATATATCGAACCATGCAGTTATAAAGTATGAAAAATGACTAAAATTCATTTGAATCCTTCCATGTTAGCAGACTGTCATATGAGCCGGCCGTAAAATGAACAAACACATACTGAAAATGTTAAAAGCGATTGAAAAGTTGGTGGATTTGCGTTTATATTCCCCCTAAGTCATTTCATGTAGAACCCCGCAGTTAAATTTAGAACAAAATTATGTAAAAGTCAAAAACAGCTATTTATGTTGGCACATTGTACCACTACCCAAGCGCAAAGTGATTAACAAAGTGCTTACAAAGTTGTGAAAAGCTTGTGCAAAGTTGGTAGATTTGCATGGAAATGTTACCTATTCTGTTACATTATCGAGTCCAGTTGTTTAAAGTTCGCGAAAGTGAATGAATATGTTATAAAAGGCCCTTTAAATATCGCAGTGGCCCTCGAAGGATGTAGAATTTTTAAACATTTCCATCAATTACATGGCCGCCAATAACAATAATTTTTAATCGACCCTGATAGAAGAGTGGTCAGGTGATCGACCAATAATAGAAGTAAAGATCAATCGGTCGTGCTTAGTATTTGCATGGGAGATAACCTGAGAAAACCAGCGGTTGACACTTTTTTTGAGTTTTTGCCGTCTGCACCTATTTTGTCCAAGCTGTTAAAACAGCGTGCAAAGTTCTCCAAAGCGTTTCCAAAGTTGCTAGATTTGTTTGTTTAATTCACCTAAGTTGTTGTTATATCGAACCATGCAGTTGTAAAGTATGAAAAATGACTAAAATTAATTTGAAACCTTCCATGTTAGCAGACTGTCATATGAGCCGGCCGTAAAATGAACAAACACATACTGAAAATGTTAAAAGCGATTGAAAAGTTGGTGGATTTGCGTTTATATTACCCCTAAGTCATTTCATGTAGAACCCCGCACTTAAATTTAGAACAAAATTATGTAAAAGTCAAAAACAGCTATTTATGTTGGCACATTGTACCACTACCCAAGCGCAAGTGATTAACAAAGTGCTTACAAAGTTGTGAAATGCTTGTGCAAAGTTGGTAGATTTGCATGGAAATGTTACCTATTCTGTTACATTATCGAGTCCAGTTGTTAAAAGTTCGCGAAAGTGAATGAATATGTTATAAAAGGCCCTTTGAATATCGCAGTGGCCCTCGAATGATGTAGAATTTTTAAACATTTCCATCAATTACATGGCCGCCAATAACAATAAATTTTAAACGACCCTGATAGAAGAGTGGTCAGGTGATCGACCAATAATAGAAGTAAAGATCAATCGGTCGTGCTTAGTATTTGCATGGGAGATAACCTGAGAAAACCAGCGGTTGACACTTTTTTTGAGTTTTTGCCGTCTGCACCTATTTTGTCCAAGCTGTTAAAACAGCGTGCAAAGTTCTCCAAAGCGTTTCCAAAGTTGCTAGATTTGTTTGTTTAATTCACCTAAGTTGTTGTTATATCGAACCATGCAGTTGTAAAGTATGAAAAATGACTAAAATTCATTTGAAACCTTCCATGTTAGCAGACTGTCATATGAGCCGGCCGTAAAATGAACAAACACATACTGAAAATGTTAAAAGCGATTGAAAAGTTGGTGGATTTGCGTTTATATTCCCCCTAAGTCATTTCATGTAGAACCCCGCAGTTAAATTTAGAACAAAATTATGTAAAAGTTAAAAACAGCTATTTATGTTGGCACATTGTACCACTACCCAAGCGCAAAGTGATTAACAAAGTGCTTACAAAGTTGTGAAAAGCTTGTGCAAAGTTGGTAGATTTGCATGGAAATGTTACCTATTCTGTTACATTATCGAGTCCAGTTGTTAAAAGTTCGCGAAAGTGAATGAATATGTTATAAAAGGCCCTTTGAATATCGCAGTGGCCCTCGAATGATGTAGAATTTTTAAACATTTCCATCAATTACATGGCCGCCAATAACAATAATTTTTAAACGACCCTGATAGATGAGTGGTCAGGTGATCGACCAATAATAGAAGTAAAGATCAATCGGTCGTGGTTAGTACTTGCATGGGAGACAACCTGAGAAAACCAGCGGTTGACACTTTTTTTGAGTTTTTGTCGTCTGCACCTATTTTGTCCAAGCTGTTAAAACAGCGTGCAAAGTTCTCCAAAGCGTTTCCAAAGTTACTAGATTTGTTTGTTTATTTGACCTAAGTTGTTGATATATCGAACCATGCAGTTATAAAGTACGAAAAATGACTAAAATTCATTTGAAACCTTCCATGTTAGCAGACTGTCATATGAGCCGGCCGTAAAATGAACAAACACATACTGAAAATGTTAAAAGCGATTGAAAAGTTGGTGGATTTGCGTTTATATTCCCCCTAAGTCATTTCATGTAGAACCCCGCAGTTAAATTTAGATCAAAATTATGTAAAAGTCAAAAACAGCTATTTATGTTGGCACATTGTACCACTACCCAAGCGCAAAGTGATTAACAAAGTGCTTACAAAGTTGTGAAAAGCTTGTGCAAAGTTGGTTGATTTGCATGGAAATGTTACCTATTCTGTTACATTATCGAGTCCAGTTGTTAAAAGTTCGCGAAAGTGAATGAATATGTTATAAAAGATCCTTTAAATATCGCAGTGGCCCTCGAAGGATGTAGAATTTTTAAACATTTCCATCAATTACATGGCCGCCAATAACAATAATTTTTAAACGACCCTTATAGATGAGTGGTCAGGTGATCGACCAATAATAGAAGTAAAGATCAATCGGTCGTGGTTAGTATTTGCATGGGAGACAACCTGAGAAAACCAGCGGTTGACACTTTTTTTGAGTTTTTGTCGTCTGCACCTATTTTGTCCAAGCTGTTAAAACAGCGTGCAAAGTTCTCCAAAGCGTTTCCAAAGTTACTAGATTTGTTTGTTTATTTGACCTAAGTTGTTGATATATCGAACCATGCAGTTATAAAGTATGAAAAATGACTAAAATTCATTTGAAACCTTCCATGTTAGCAGACTGTCATATGAGCCGGCCGTAAAATGAACAAACACATACTGAAAATGTTAAAAGCAATTGAAAAGTTGGTGGATTTGCGTTTATATTCCCCCTTAGTCATTTCATGTAGAACCCCGCAGTTAAATTTAGAACAAAATTATGTAAAAGTTAAAAACAGCTATTTATGTTGGCACATTGTACCACTACCCAAGCGCAAAGTGATTAACAAAGTGCTTACAAAGTTGTGAAAAGCTTGTGCAAAGTTGGTAGATTTGCATGGAAATGTTACCTATTCTGTTACATTATCGAGTCCAGTTGTTAAAAGTTCGCGAAAGTGAATGAATATGTTATAAAAGGTCCTTTAAATATCGCAGTGGCCCTCGAAGGATGTAGAATTTTTAAACATTTCCATCAATTACATGGCCGCCAATAACAATAATTTTTAAACGACCCTGATAGATGAGTGGTCAGGTGATCGACCAATAATAGAAGTAAAGATCAATCGGTCGTGGTTAGTATTTGCATGGGAGACAACCTGAGAAAACCAGCGGTTGACACTTTTTTTGAGTTTTTGCCGTCTGCACCTATTTTGTCCAAGCTGTTAAAACAGCGTGCAAAGTTCTCCAAAGTGTTTCCAAAGTTGCTAGATTTGTTTGTTTAATTCACCTAAGTTGTTGTTATATCGAACTATGCAGTTATAAAGTATGAAAAATGACTAAAATTCATTTGAAACTTTCCATGTTAGCAGACTGTCATATGAGCCGGCCGTAAAATGAACAAACACATACTGAAAATGTTAAAAGCGATTGAAAAGTTGGTGGATTTGCGTTTATATTCCCCCTAAGTCATTTCATGTAGAACCCCGCAGTTAAATTTAGAACAAAATTATGTAAAAGTCAAAAACAGCTATTTATGTTGGCACATTGTACCACTACCCAGGCGCAAAGTGATTAACAAAGTGCTTACAAAGTTGTGAAAAGCTTGTGCAAAGTTGGTAGATTTGCATGGAAATGTTACCTATTCTGTTACATTATCGAGTCCAGTTGTTAAAAGTTCGCGAAAGTGAATGAATATGTTATAAAAGGTCCTTTAAATATCGCAGTGGCCCTCGAAGGATGTAGAATTTTTAAACATTTCCATCAATTACATGGCCGCCAATAACAATAATTTTTAAACGACCCTGATAGATGAGTGGTCAGGTGATCGACCAATAGTAGAAGTAAAGATCAATCGGTCGTGGTTAGTATTTGCATGGGAGACAACCTGAGAAAACCAGCGGTTGACACTTTTTTTGAGTTTTTGCCGTCTGCACCTATTTTGTCCAAGCTGTTAAAACAGCGTGCAAAGTTCTCCAAAGCGTTTCCAAAGTTGCTAGATTTGTTTGTTTAATTCACCTAAGTTGTTGTTATATCGAACTATGCAGTTATAAAGTATGAAAAATGACTAAAATTCATTTGAAACCTTCCATGTTAGCAGACTGTCATATGAGCCGGCCGTAAAATGAACAAACACATACTGAAAATGTTAAAAGCGATTGAAAAGTTGGTGGATTTGCGTTTATATTCCCCCTAAGTCATTTCATGTAGAACCCCGCAGTTAAATTTAGAACAAAATTATGTAAAAGTTAAAAACAGCTATTTATGTTGGCACATTGTACCACTACCCAAGCGCAAAGTGATTAACAAAGTGCTTACAAAGTTGTGAAAAGCTTGTGCAAAGTTGGTAGATTTGCATGGAAATGTTACCTATTCTGTTACATTATCGAGTCCAGTTGTTAAAAGTTCGCGAAAGTGAATGAATATGTTATAAAAGGCCCTTTGAATATCGCAGTGGCCCTCGAATGATGTAGAATTTTTAAACATTTCCATCAATTACATGGCCGCCAATAACAATAATTTTTAAACGACCCTGATAGATGAGTGGTCAGGTGATCGACCAATAATAGAAGTAAAGATCAATCGGTCGTGGTTAGTACTTGCATGGGAGACAACCTGAGAAAACCAGCGGTTGACACTTTTTTTGAGTTTTTGTCGTCTGCACCTATTTTGTCCAAGCTGTTAAAACAGCGTGCAAAGTTCTCCAAAGCGTTTCCAAAGTTACTAGATTTGTTTGTTTATTTGACCTAAGTTGTTGATATATCGAACCATGCAGTTATAAAGTATGAAAAATGACTAAAATTCATTTGAAACCTTCCATGTTAGCAGACTGTCATATGAGCCGGCCGTAAAATGAACAAACACATACTGAAAATGTTAAAAGCGATTGAAAAGTTGGTGGATTTGCGTTTATATTCCCCCTAAGTCATTTCATGTAGAACCCCGCAGTTAAATTTAGATCAAAATTATGTAAAAGTCAAAAACAGCTATTTATGTTGGCACATTGTACCACTACCCAAGCGCAAAGTGATTAACAAAGTGCTTACAAAGTTGTGAAAAGCTTGTGCAAAGTTGGTAGATTTGCATGGAAATGTTACCTATTCTGTTACATTATCGAGTCCAGTTGTTAAAAGTTCGCGAAAGTGAATGAATATGTTATAAAAGATCCTTTAAATATCGCAGTGGCCCTCGAAGGATGTAGAATTTTTAAACATTTCCATCAATTACATGGCCGCCAATAACAATAATTTTTAAACGACCCTTATAGATGAGTGGTCAGGTGATCGACCAATAATAGAAGTAAAGATCAATCGGTCGTGGTTAGTATTTGCATGGGAGACAACCTGAGAAAACCAGCGGTTGACACTTTTTTTGAGTTTTTGTCGTCTGCACCTATTTTGTCCAAGCTGTTAAAACAGCGTGCAAAGTTCTCCAAAGCGTTTCCAAAGTTACTAGATTTGTTTGTTTATTTGACCTAAGTTGTTGATATATCGAACCATGCAGTTATAAAGTATGAAAAATGACTAAAATTCATTTGAAACCTTCCATGTTAGCAGACTGTCATATGAGCCGGCCGTAAAATGAACAAACACATACTGAAAATGTTAAAAGCAATTGAAAAGTTGGTGGATTTGCGTTTATATTCCCCCTTAGTCATTTCATGTAGAACCCCGCAGTTAAATTTAGAACAAAATTATGTAAAAGTTAAAAACAGCTATTTATGTTGGCACATTGTACCACTACCCAAGCGCAAAGTGATTAACAAAGTGCTTACAAAGTTGTGAAAAGCTTGTGCAAAGTTGGTAGATTTGCATGGAAATGTTACCTATTCTGTTACATTATCGAGTCCAGTTGTTAAAAGTTCGCGAAAGTGAATGAATATGTTATAAAAGGTCCTTTAAATATCGCAGTGGCCCTCGAAGGATGTAGAATTTTTAAACATTTCCATCAATTACATGGCCGCCAATAACAATAATTTTTAAACGACCCTGATAGATGAGTGGTCAGGTGATCGACCAATAATAGAAGTAAAGATCAATCGGTCGTGGTTAGTATTTGCATGGGAGACAACCTGAGAAAACCAGCGGTTGACACTTTTTTTGAGTTTTTGCCGTCTGCACCTATTTTGTCCAAGCTGTTAAAACAGCGTGCAAAGTTCTCCAAAGCGTTTCCAAAGTTGCTAGATTTGTTTGTTTAATTCACCTAAGTTGTTGTTATATCGAACTATGCAGTTATAAAGTATGAAAAATGACTAAAATTCATTTGAAACTTTCCATGTTAGCAGACTGTCATATGAGCCGGCCGTAAAATGAACAAACACATACTGAAAATGTTAAAAGCGATTGAAAAGTTGGTGGATTTGCGTTTATATTCCCCCTAAGTCATTTCATGTAGAACCCCGCAGTTAAATTTAGAACAAAATTATGTAAAAGTTAAAAACAGCTATTTATGTTGGCACATTGTACCACTACCCAAGCGCAAAGTGATTAACAAAGTGCTTACAAAGTTGTGAAAAGCTTGTGCAAAGTTGGTAGATTTGCATGGAAATGTTACCTATTCTGTTACATTATCGAGTCCAGTTGTTAAAAGTTCGCGAAAGTGAATGAATATGTTATAAAAGGCCCTTTGAATATCGCAGTGGCCCTCGAATGATGTAGAATTTTTAAACATTTCCATCAATTACATGGCCGCCAATAACAATAATTTTTAAACGACCCTGATAGATGAGTGGTCAGGTGATCGACCAATAATAGAAGTAAAGATCAATCGGTCGTGGTTAGTACTTGCATGGGAGACAACCTGAGAAAACCAGCGGTTGACACTTTTTTTGAGTTTTTGTCGTCTGCACCTATTTTGTCCAAGCTGTTAAAACAGCGTGCAAAGTTCTCCAAAGCGTTTCCAAAGTTACTAGATTTGTTTGTTTATTTGACCTAAGTTGTTGATATATCGAACCATGCAGTTATAAAGTATGAAAAATGACTAAAATTCATTTGAAACCTTCCATGTTAGCAGACTGTCATATGAGCCGGCCGTAAAATGAACAAACACATACTGAAAATGTTAAAAGCGATTGAAAAGTTGGTGGATTTGCGTTTATATTCCCACTAAATCATTTCATGTAGAACCCCGCAGTTAAATTTAGAACAAAATTATGTAAAAGTCAAAAACAGCTATTTATGTTGGCACATTGTACCACTACCCAAGCGCAAAGTGATTAACAAAGTGCTTACAAAGTTGTGAAAAGCTTGTGCAAAGTTGGTAGATTTGCATGGAAATGTTACCTATTCTGTTACATTATCGAGTCCAGTTGTTAAAAGTTCGCGAAAGTGAATGAATATGTTATAAAAGGCCCTTTGAATATCGCAGTGGCTCTCGAATGATGTAGAATTTTTAAACATTTCCATCAATTACATGGCCGCCAATAACAATAATTTTTAAACGACCCTGATAGATGAGTGGTCAGGTGATCGACCAATAATAGAAGTAAAGATCAATCGGTCGTGGTTAGTACTTGCATGGCAGACAACCTGAGAAAACCAGCGGTTGACACTTTTTTTGAGTTTTTGTCGTCTGCACCTATTTTGTCCAAGCTGTTAAAACAGCGTGCAAAGTTCTCGAAAGCGTTTCCAAAGTTACTAGATTTGTTTGTTTATTTGACCTAAGTTGTTGATATATCGAACCATGCAGTTATAAAGTATGAAAAATGACTAAAATTCATTTGAATCCTTCCATGTTAGCAGACTGTCATATGAGCCGGCCGTAAAATGAACAAACACATACTGAAAATGTTAAAAGCGATTGAAAAGTTGGTGGATTTGCGTTTATATTCCCCCTAAGTCATTTCATGTAGAACCCCGCAGTTAAATTTAGAACAAAATTATGTAAAAGTCAAAAACAGCTATTTATGTTGGCACATTGTACCACTACCCAAGCGCAAAGTGATTAACAAAGTGCTTACAAAGTTGTGAAAAGCTTGTGCAAAGTTGGTAGATTTGCATGGAAATGTTACCTATTCTGTTACATTATCGAGTCCAGTTGTTTAAAGTTCGCGAAAGTGAATGAATATGTTATAAAAGGCCCTTTAAATATCGCAGTGGCCCTCGAAGGATGTAGAATTTTTAAACATTTCCATCAATTACATGGCCGCCAATAACAATAATTTTTAATCGACCCTGATAGAAGAGTGGTCAGGTGATCGACCAATAATAGAAGTAAAGATCAATCGGTCGTGGTTAGTATTTGAATGGGAGACAACCTGAGAAAACCAGCGGTTGACACTTTTTTTGAGTTTTTGCCGTCTGCACCTATTTTGTCCAAGCTGTTAAAACAGCGTGCAAAGTTCTCCAAAGCGTTTCCAAAGTTGCTAGATTTGTTTGTTTATTTGACCTAAGTTGTTGTTATATCGAACCATGCAGTTGTAAAGTATGAAAAATGACTAAAATTCATTTGAAACCTTCCATGTTAGCAGACTGTCATATGAGCCGGCCGTAAAATGAACAAACACATACTGAAAATGTTAAAAGCGATTGAAAAGTTGGTGGATTTGCGTTTATATTCCCCCTAAGTCATTTCATGTAGAACCCCGCAGTTAAATTTAGAACAAAATTATGTAAAAGTCAAAAACAGCTATTTATGTTGGCACATTGTACCACTACCCAAGCGCAAAGTGATTAATAAAGTGCTTACAAAGTTGTGAAAAGCTTGTGCAAAGTTGGTAGATTTGCATGGAAATGTTACCTATTCTGTTACATTATCGAGTCCAGTTGTTAAAAGTTCGCGAAAGTGAATGAATATGTTATAAAAGGCCCTTTGAATATCGCAGTGGCCCTCGAATGATGTAGAATTTTTAAACATTTCCATCAATTACATGGCCGCCAATAACAATAAATTTTAAACGACCCTGATAGAAGAGTGGTCAGGTGATCGACCAATAATAGAAGTAAAGATCAATCGGTCGTGCTTAGTATTTGCATGGGAGATAACCTGAGAAAACCAGCGGTTGACACTTTTTTTGAGTTTTTGCCGTCTGCACCTATTTTGTCCAAGCTGTTAAAACAGCGTGCAAAGTTCTCCAAAGCGTTTCCAAAGTTGCTAGATTTGTTTGTTTAATTCACCTAAGTTGTTGTTATATCGAACCATGCAGTTGTAAAGTATGAAAAATGACTAAAATTAATTTGAAACCTTCCATGTTAGCAGACTGTCATATGAGCCGGCCGTAAAATGAACAAACACATACTGAAAATGTTAAAAGCGATTGAAAAGTTGGTGGATTTGCGTTTATATTACCCCTAAGTCATTTCATGTAGAACCCCGCACTTAAATTTAGAACAAAATTATGTAAAAGTCAAAAACAGCTATTTATGTTGGCACATTGTACCACTACCCAAGCGCAAGTGATTAACAAAGTGCTTACAAAGTTGTGAAATGCTTGTGCAAAGTTGGTAGATTTGCATGGAAATGTTACCTATTCTGTTACATTATCGAGTCCAGTTGTTAAAAGTTCGCGAAAGTGAATGAATATGTTATAAAAGGCCCTTTGAATATCGCAGTGGCCCTCGAATGATGTAGAATTTTTAAACATTTCCATCAATTACATGGCCGCCAATAACAATAAATTTTAAACGACCCTGATAGATGAGTGGTCAGGTGATCGACCAATAATAGAAGTAAAGATCAATCGGTCGTGGTTAGTACTTGCATGGGAGACAACCTGAGAAAACCAGCGGTTGACACTTTTTTGAGTTTTTGTTGTCTGCACCTATTTTGTCCAAGCTGTTAAAACAGCGTGCAAAGTTCTCGAAAGCGTTTCCAAAGTTACTAGATTTGTTTGTTTATTTGACCTAAGTTGTTGATATATCGAACCATGCAGTTATAAAGTATGAAAAATGACTAAAATTCATTTGAATCCTTCCATGTTAGCAGACTGTCATATGAGCCGGCCGTAAAATGAACAAACACATACTGAAAATGTTAAAAGCGATTGAAAAGTTGGTGGATTTGCGTTTATATTCCCCCTAAGTCATTTCATGTAGAACCCCGCAGTTAAATTTAGAACAAAATTATGTAAAAGTCAAAAACAGCTATTTATGTTGGCACATTGTACCACTACCCAAGCGCAAAGTGATTAACAAAGTGCTTACAAAGTTGTGAAAAGCTTGTGCAAAGTTGGTAGATTTGCATGGAAATGTTACCTATTCTGTTACATTATCGAGTCCAGTTGTTAAAAGTTCGCGAAAGTGAATGAATATGTTATAAAAGGCCCTTTGAATATCGCAGTGGCCCTCGAATGATGTAGAATTTTTAAACATTTCCATCAATTACATGGCCGCCAATAACAATAAATTTTAAACGACCCTGATAGAAGAGTGGTCAGGTGATCGACCAATAATAGAAGTAAAGATCAATCGGTCGTGCTTAGTATTTGCATGGGAGATAACCTGAGAAAACCAGCGGTTGACACTTTTTTTGAGTTTTTGCCGTCTGCACCTATTTTGTCCAAGCTGTTAAAACAGCGTGCAAAGTTCTCCAAAGCGTTTCCAAAGTTGCTAGATTTGTTTGTTTAATTCACCTAAGTTGTTGTTATATCGAACCATGCAGTTGTAAAGTATGAAAAATGACTAAAATTAATTTGAAACCTTCCATGTTAGCAGACTGTCATATGAGCCGGCCGTAAAATGAACAAACACATACTGAAAATGTTAAAAGCGATTGAAAAGTTGGTGGATTTGCGTTTATATTACCCCTAAGTCATTTCATGTAGAACCCCGCACTTAAATTTAGAACAAAATTATGTAAAAGTCAAAAACAGCTATTTATGTTGGCACATTGTACCACTACCCAAGCGCAAGTGATTAACAAAGTGCTTACAAAGTTGTGAAATGCTTGTGCAAAGTTGGTAGATTTGCATGGAAATGTTACCTATTCTGTTACATTATCGAGTCCAGTTGTTAAAAGTTCGCGAAAGTGAATGAATATGTTATAAAAGGCCCTTTGAATATCGCAGTGGCCCTCGAATGATGTAGAATTTTTAAACATTTCCATCAATTACATGGCCGCCAATAACAATAAATTTTAAACGACCCTGATAGATGAGTGGTCAGGTGATCGACCAATAATAGAAGTAAAGATCAATCGGTCGTGGTTAGTACTTGCATGGGAGACAACCTGAGAAAACCAGCGGTTGACACTTTTTTGAGTTTTTGTTGTCTGCACCTATTTTGTCCAAGCTGTTAAAACAGCGTGCAAAGTTCTCGAAAGCGTTTCCAAAGTTACTAGATTTGTTTGTTTATTTGACCTAAGTTGTTGATATATCGAACCATGCAGTTATAAAGTATGAAAAATGACTAAAATTCATTTGAATCCTTCCATGTTAGCAGACTGTCATATGAGCCGGCCGTAAAATGAACAAACACATACTGAAAATGTTAAAAGCGATTGAAAAGTTGGTGGATTTGCGTTTATATTCCCCCTAAGTCATTTCATGTAGAACCCCGCAGTTAAATTTAGAACAAAATTATGTAAAAGTCAAAAACAGCTATTTATGTTGGCACATTGTACCACTACCCAAGCGCAAAGTGATTAACAAAGTGCTTACAAAGTTGTGAAAAGCTTGTGCAAAGTTGGTAGATTTGCATGGAAATGTTACCTATTCTGTTACATTATCGAGTCCAGTTGTTAAAAGTTCGCGAAAGTGAATGAATATGTTATAAAAGGCCCTTTGAATATCGCAGTGGCCCTCGAATGATGTAGAATTTTTAAACATTTCCATCAATTACATGGCCGCCAATAACAATAAATTTTAAACGACCCTGATAGAAGAGTGGTCAGGTGATCGACCAATAATAGAAGTAAAGATCAATCGGTCGTGCTTAGTATTTGCATGGGAGATAACCTGAGAAAACCAGCGGTTGACACTTTTTTTGAGTTTTTGCCGTCTGCACCTATTTTGTCCAAGCTGTTAAAACAGCGTGCAAAGTTCTCCAAAGCGTTTCCAAAGTTGCTAGATTTGTTTGTTTAATTCACCTAAGTTGTTGTTATATCGAACCATGCAGTTGTAAAGTATGAAAAATGACTAAAATTAATTTGAAACCTTCCATGTTAGCAGACTGTCATATGAGCCGGCCGTAAAATGAACAAACACATACTGAAAATGTTAAAAGCGATTGAAAAGTTGGTAGATTTGCGTTTATATTACCCCTAAGTCATTTCATGTAGAACCCCGCACTTAAATTTAGAACAAAATTATGTAAAAGTCAAAAACAGCTATTTATGTTGGCACATTGTACCACTACCCAAGCGCAAGTGATTAACAAAGTGCTTACAAAGTTGTGAAATGCTTGTGCAAAGTTGGTAGATTTGCATGGAAATGTTACCTATTCTGTTACATTATCGAGTCCAGTTGTTAAAAGTTCGCGAAAGTGAATGAATATGTTATAAAAGGCCCTTTGAATATCGCAGTGGCCCTCGAATGATGTAGAATTTTTAAACATTTCCATCAATTACATGGCCGCCAATAACAATAAATTTTAAACGACCCTGATAGATGAGTGGTCAGGTGATCGACCAATAATAGAAGTAAAGATCAATCGGTCGTGGTTAGTACTTGCATGGGAGACAACCTGAGAAAACCAGCGGTTGACACTTTTTTGAGTTTTTGTCGTCTGCACCTATTTTGTCCAAGCTGTTAAAACAGCGTGCAAAGTTCTCGAAAGCGTTTCCAAAGTTACTAGATTTGTTTGTTTATTTGACCTAAGTTGTTGATATATCGAACCATGCAGTTATAAAGTATGAAAAATGACTAAAATTCATTTGAATCCTTCCATGTTAGCAGACTGTCATATGAGCCGGCCGTAAAATGAACAAACACATACTGAAAATGTTAAAAGCGATTGAAAAGTTGGTGGATTTGCGTTTATATTCCCCCTAAGTCATTTCATGTAGAACCCCGCAGTTAAATTTAGAACAAAATTATGTAAAAGTCAAAAACAGCTATTTATGTTGGCACATTGTACCACTACCCAGGCGCAAAGTGATTAACAAAGTGCTTACAAAGTTGTGAAAAGCTTGTGCAAAGTTGGTAGATTTGCATGGAAATGTTACCTATTCTGTTACATTATCGAGTCCAGTTGTTTAAAGTTCGCGAAAGTGAATGAATATGTTATAAAAGGCCCTTTAAATATCGCAGTGGCCCTCGAAGGATGTAGAATTTTTAAACATTTCCATCAATTACATGGCCGCCAATAACAATAATTTTTAATCGACCCTGATAGAAGAGTGGTCAGGTGATCGACCAATAATAGAAGTAAAGATCAATCGGTCGTGCTTAGTATTTGCATGGGAGACAACCTGAGAAAACCAGTGGTTGACACTTTTTTTGAGTTTTTGCCGTCTGCACCTATTTTGTATATGCTGTTAAAACAGCGTGCAAAGTTCTCCAAAGCGTTTCCAAAGTTGCTAGATTTGTTTGTTTAATTCACCTAAGTTGTTGTTATATCGAACCATGCAGTTATAAAGTATGAAAAATGACTAAAATTCATTTGAAACATTCCAAGTTAGCAGACTGTCATATGAGCCGGCCGTAAAATGAACAAACACATACTGAAAATGTTAAAAGCGATTGAAAAGTTGGTGGATTTGCGTTTATATTCCCCCCTAAGTCATTTCATGTAGAACCCCGCAGTTAAATTTAGAACAAAATTATGTAAAAGTCAAAAACAGCTATTTATGTTGGCACATTGTACCACTACCCAAGCGCAAGTGATTAACAAAGTGCTTACAAAGTTGTGAAAAGCTTGTGCAAAGTTGGTAGATTTGCATGGAAATGTTACCTATTCTGTTACATTATCGAGTCCAGTTGTTAAAAGTTCGCGAAAGTGAATGAATATGTTATAAAAGGCCCTTTGAATATCGCAGTGGCCCTCGAATGATGTAGAATTTTTAAACATTTCCATCAATTACATGGCCGCCAATAACAATAATTTTTAAACGACCCTGATAGATGAGTGGTCAGGTGATCGACCAATAATAGAAGTAAAGATCAATCGGTCGTGGTTAGTACTTGCATGGGAGACAACCTGAGAAAACCAGCGGTTGACACTTTTTTTGAGTTTTTGTCGTCTGCACCTATTTTGTCCAAGCTGTTAAAACAGCGTGCAAAGTTCTCCAAAGCGTTTCCAAAGTTACTAGATTTGTTTGTTTATTTGACCTAAGTTGTTGATATATCGAACCATGCAGTTATAAAGTATGAAAAATGACTAAAATTCATTTGAAACCTTCCATGTTAGCAGACTGTCATATGAGCCGGCCGTAAAATGAACAAACACATACTGAAAATGTTAAAAGCGATTGAAAAGTTGGTGGATTTGCGTTTATATTCCCACTAAGTCATTTCATGTAGAACCCCGCAGTTAAATTTAGAACAAAATTATGTAAAAGTCAAAAACTGCTATTTATGTTGGCACATTGTACCACTACCCAAGCGCAAAGTGATTAACAAAGTGCTTACAAAGTTGTGAAAAGCTTGTGCAAAGTTGGTAGATTTGCATGGAAATGTTACCTATTCTGTTACATTATCGAGTCCAGTTGTTAAAAGTTCGCGAAAGTGAATGAATATGTTATAAAAGGCCCTTTGAATATCGCAGTGGCCCTCGAAGGATGTAGAATTTTTAAACATTTCCATCAATTACATGGCCGCCAATAACAATAATTTTTAATCGACCCTGATAGAAGAGTGGTCAGGTGATCGACCAATAATAGAAGTAAAGATCAATCGGTCGTGCTTAGTATTTGCATGGGAGATAACCTGAGAAAACCAGCGGTTGACACTTTTTTTGAGTTTTTGCCGTCTGCACCTATTTTGTCCAAGCTGTTAAAACAGCGTGCAAAGTTCTCCAAAGCGTTTCCAAAGTTGCTAGATTTGTTTGTTTAATTCACCTAAGTTGTTGTTATATCGAACCATGCAGTTGTAAAGTATGAAAAATGACTAAAATTAATTTGAAACCTTCCATGTTAGCAGACTGTCATATGAGCCGGCCGTAAAATGAACAAACACATACTGAAAATGTTAAAAGCGATTGAAAAGTTGGTGGATTTGCGTTTATATTACCCCTAAGTCATTTCATGTAGAACCCCGCACTTAAATTTAGAACAAAATTATGTAAAAGTCAAAAACAGCTATTTATGTTGGCACATTGTACCACTACCCAAGCGCAAGTGATTAACAAAGTGCTTACAAAGTTGTGAAATGCTTGTGCAAAGTTGGTAGATTTGCATGGAAATGTTACCTATTCTGTTACATTATCGAGTCCAGTTGTTAAAAGTTCGCGAAAGTGAATGAATATGTTATAAAAGGCCCTTTGAATATCGCAGTGGCCCTCGAATGATGTAGAATTTTTAAACATTTCCATCAATTACATGGCCGCCAATAACAATAAATTTTAAACGACCCTGATAGAAGAGTGGTCAGGTGATCGACCAATAATAGAAGTAAAGATCAATCGGTCGTGCTTAGTATTTGCATGGGAGATAACCTGAGAAAACCAGCGGTTGACACTTTTTTGAGTTTTTGTCGTCTGCACCTATTTTGTCCAAGCTGTTAAAACAGCGTGCAAAGTTCTCCAAAGCGTTTCCAAAGTTACTAGATTTGTTTGTTTATTTGACCTAAGTTGTTGATATATCGAACCATGCAGTTATAAAGTATGAAAAATGACTAAAATTCATTTGAATCCTTCCATGTTAGCAGACTGTCATATGAGCCGGCCGTAAAATGAACAAACACATACTGAAAATGTTAAAAGCGATTGAAAAGTTGGTGGATTTGCGTTTATATTCCCCCTAAGTCATTTCATGTAGAACCCCGCAGTTAAATTTAGAACAAAATTATGTAAAAGTCAAAAACAGCTATTTATGTTGGCACATTGTACCACTACCCAAGCGCAAAGTGATTAACAAAGTGCTTACAAAGTTGTGAAAAGCTTGTGCAAAGTTGGTAGATTTGCATGGAAATGTTACCTATTCTGTTACATTATCGAGTCCAGTTGTTTAAAGTTCGCGAAAGTGAATGAATATGTTATAAAAGGCGCTTTAAATATCGCAGTGGCCCTCGAAGGATGTAGAATTTTTAAACATTTCCATCAATTACATGGCCGCCAATAACAATAATTTTTAATCAACCCTGATAGAAGAGTGGTCAGGTGATCGACCAATAATAGAAGTAAAGATCAATCGGTCGTGCTTAGTATTTGCATGGGAGACAACCTGAGAAAACCAGCGGTTGACACTTTTTTTGAGTTTTTGCCGTCTGCACCTATTTTGTCCAAGCTGTTAAAACAGCGTGCAAAGTTCTCCAAAGCGTTTCCAAAGTTGCTAGATTTGTTTGTTTAATTCACCTAAGTTGTTGTTATATCGAACCATGCAGTTGTAAAGTATGAAAAATGACTAAAATTAATTTGAAACCTTCCATGTTAGCAGACTGTCATATGAGCCGGCCGTAAAATGAACAAACACATACTGAAAATGTTAAAAGCGATTGAAAAGTTGGTGGATTTGCGTTTATATTACCCCTAAGTCATTTCATGTAGAACCCCGCACTTAAATTTAGAACAAAATTATGTAAAAGTCAAAAACAGCTATTTATGTTGGCACATTGTACCACTACCCAAGCGCAAGTGATTAACAAAGTGCTTACAAAGTTGTGAAATGCTTGTGCAAAGTTGGTAGATTTGCATGGAAATGTTACCTATTCTGTTACATTATCGAGTCCAGTTGTTAAAAGTTCGCGAAAGTGAATGAATATGTTATAAAAGGCCCTTTGAATATCGCAGTGGCCCTCGAATGATGTAGAATTTTTAAACATTTCCATCAATTACATGGCCGCCAATAACAATAAATTTTAAACGACCCTGATAGATGAGTGGTCAGGTGATCGACCAATAATAGAAGTAAAGATCAATCGGTCGTGGTTAGTACTTGCATGGGAGACAACCTGAGAAAACCAGCGGTTGACACTTTTTTGAGTTTTTGTCGTCTGCACCTATTTTGTCCAAGCTGTTAAAACAGCGTGCAAAGTTCTCGAAAGCGTTTCCAAAGTTACTAGATTTGTTTGTTTATTTGACCTAAGTTGTTGATATATCGAACCATGCAGTTATAAAGTATGAAAAATGACTAAAATTCATTTGAATCCTTCCATGTTAGCAGACTGTCATATGAGCCGGCCGTAAAATGAACAAACACATACTGAAAATGTTAAAAGCGATTGAAAAGTTGGTGGATTTGCGTTTATATTCCCCCTAAGTCATTTCATGTAGAACCCCGCAGTTAAATTTAGAACAAAATTATGTAAAAGTCAAAAACAGCTATTTATGTTGGCACATTGTACCACTACCCAAGCGCAAAGTGATTAACAAAGTGCTTACAAAGTTGTGAAAAGCTTGTGCAAAGTTGGTAGATTTGCATGGAAATGTTACCTATTCTGTTACATTATCGAGTCCAGTTGTTTAAAGTTCGCGAAAGTGAATGAATATGTTATAAAAGGCCCTTTAAATATCGCAGTGGCCCTCGAAGGATGTAGAATTTTTAAACATTTCCATCAATTACATGGCCGCCAATAACAATAATTTTTAATCGACCCTGATAGAAGAGTGGTCAGGTGATCGACCAATAATAGAAGTAAAGATCAATCGGTCGTGCTTAGTATTTGCATGGGAGACAACCTGAGAAAACCAGCGGTTGACACTTTTTTTGAGTTTTTGCCGTCTGCACCTATTTTGTATATGCTGTTAAAACAGCGTGCAAAGTTCTCCAAAGCGTTTCCAAAGTTGCTAGATTTGTTTGTTTAATTCACCTAAGTTGTTGTTATATCGAACCATGCAGTTATAAAGTATGAAAAATGACTAAAATTCATTTGAAACATTCCAAGTTAGCAGACTGTCATATGAGCCGGCCGTAAAATGAACAAACACATACTGAAAATGTTAAAAGCGATTGAAAAGTTGGTGGATTTGCGTTTATATTCCCCCCTAAGTCATTTCATGTAGAACCCCCGCAGTTAAATTTAGAACAAAATTATGTAAAAGTCAAAAACAGCTATTTATGTTGGCACATTGTACCACTACCCAAGCGCAAGTGATTAACAAAGTGCTTACAAAGTTGTGAAAAGCTTGTGCAAAGTTGGTAGATTTGCATGGAAATGTTACCTATTCTGTTACATTATCGAGTCCAGTTGTTAAAAGTTCGCGAAAGTGAATGAATATGTTATAAAAGGCCCTTTGAATATCGCAGTGGCCCTCGAATGATGTAGAATTTTTAAACATTTCCATCAGTTACATGGCCGCCAATAACAATAATTTTTAAACGACCCTGATAGATGAGTGGTCAGGTGATCGACCAATAATAGAAGTAAAGATCAATCGGTCGTGGTTAGTACTTGCATGGGAGACAACCTGAGAAAACCAGCGGTTGACACTTTTTTTGAGTTTTTGTCGTCTGCACCTATTTTGTCCAAGCTGTTAAAACAGCGTGCAAAGTTCTCCAAAGCGTTTCCAAAGTTACTAGATTTGTTTGTTTATTTGACCTAAGTTGTTGATATATCGAACCATGCAGTTATAAAGTATGAAAAATGACTAAAATTCATTTGAAACCTTCCATGTTAGCAGACTGTCATATGAGCCGGCCGTAAAAAGAATAAACACATACTGAAAATGTTAAAAGCGATTGAAAAGTTGGTGGATTTGCGTTTATATTCCCCCTAAGTCATTTCATGTAGAACCCCGCAGTTAAATTTAGAACAAAATTATGTAAAAGTCAAAAACAGCTATTTATGTTGGCACTTTGTACCACTACCCAAGCTCAAAGTGATTAACAAAGTGCTTACAATGTTGTGAAAAGCTTGTGCAAAGTTGGTAGATTTGCATGGAAATGTTACCTATTCTGTTACATTATCGAGTCCAGTTGTTAAAAGTTCGCGAAAGTGAATGAATATGTTATTAAAGGCCCTTTGAATATCGCAGTGGCCCTCGAAGGATGTAGAATTTTTAAACATTTCCATCAATTACATGGCCGCCAATAACAATATTTTTTAAACGACCCTGATAGATGAGTGGTCAGGTGATCGACCAATAATAGAAGTAAAGATCAATCGGTCGTGGTTAGTACTTGCATGGGAGACTACCTTAGAAAACCAGCGGTTGACACTTTTTTTGAGTTTTTGCCGTCTGCACCTATTTGGTCCATGCTGTTAAAACAGCGTGCAAAGTTCTCCAAAGCGTTTCCAAAGTTGCTAGATTTGTATGTTTATTTGACCTAAGTTGTTGTTATATCGAACCATGCAGTTATAAAGTATGAAAAATGACTAAAATTCATTTGAAACCTTCCATGTTAGCAGACTGTCATATGAGCCGGCCGTAAAAAGAACAAACACATACTGAACATGTTAAAAGCGATTGAAAAGTTGGTGGATTTGCGTTTATATTCCCCCTAAGTCGTTTCATGTAGAACCCCGCAGTTAAATTTAGAACAAAATTATGTAAAAAATCAAAAACAGCTATTTATGTTGGCACTTTGTACCACTACCCAAGCTCAAAGTGATTTACAAAGTTGTGAAAAGCTTGTGCAAAGTTGGTAGATTTGCATGGAAATGTTACCTATTCTGTTACATTATCGAGTCCTGATGTTAAAAGTTCGCGAAAGTGAATGAATATGTTATTAAAGGCCCTTTGAATATCGCAGTGGCCCTCGAAGGATGTAGAATTTTTAAACATTTCCATCAATTACATGGCCGCCAATAACAATAATTTTTAATCCACCCTGATAGATGAGTGGTCAGGTGATCGACCAATAATAGAAGTAAAGATCAATCGGTCGTGGTTAGTACTTGCATGGGAGACAACCTTAGAAAACCAGCGGTTGACACTTTTTTTGAGTTTTTGCCGTCTGCACCTATTTTGTCCAAGCTGTTAAAACAGCGTGCAAAGTTCTCCAAAGCGTTTCCAAAGTTGCTAGATTTGTTTGTTTAATTCACCTAAGTTGTTGTTTTATCGAACCATGCAGTTGTAAAGTATGAAAAATGACTAAAATTAATTTGAAACCTTCCATGTTAGCAGACTGTCATATGAGCCGGCCGTAAAATGAACAAACACATACTGAAAATGTTAAAAGCGATTGAAAAGTTGGTGGATTTGCGTTTATATTACCCCTAAGTCATTTCATGTAGAACCCCGCACTTAAATTTAGAACAAAATTATGTAAAAGTCAAAAACAGCTATTTATGTTGGCACATTGTACCACTACCCAAGCGCAAGTGATTAACAAAGTGCTTACAAAGTTGT
Organism: Saccoglossus kowalevskii; assembly: GCF_978046115.1. Classification (NCBI taxonomy): domain Eukaryota; kingdom Metazoa; phylum Hemichordata; class Enteropneusta; family Harrimaniidae; genus Saccoglossus; species Saccoglossus kowalevskii. Next base: position 6,664,223 of record NC_140650.1, on the reverse strand, counting down.
GAAATGCTTGTGCAAAGTTGGTAGATTTGCATGGAAATGTTACCTATTCTGTTACATTATCGAGTCCAGTTGTTAAAAGTTCGCGAAAGTGAATGAATATGTTATAAAAGGCCCTTTGAATATCGCAGTGGCCCTCGAATGATGTAGAATTTTTAAACATTTCCATCAATTACATGGCCGCCAATAACAATAAATTTTAAACGACCCTGATAGATGAGTGGTCAGGTGATCGACCAATAATAGAAGTAAAGATCAATCGGTCGTGGTTAGTACTTGCATGGGAGACAACCTGAGAATACCAGCGGTTGACACTTTTTTGAGTTTTTGTCGTCTGCACCTATTTTGTCCAAGCTGTTAAAACAGCGTGCAAAGTTCTCGAAAGCGTTTCCAAAGTTACTAGATTTGTTTGTTTATTTGACCTAAGTTGTTGATATATCGAACCATGCAGTTATAAAGTATGAAAAATGACTAAAATTCATTTGAAACCTTCCATGTTAGCAGACTGTCATATGAGCCGGCCGTAAAAACAACAAACACATACTGAACATGTTAAAAGCGATTGAAAAGTTGGTGGATTTGCGTTTATATTCCCCCTAAGTCATTTCATGTAGAACCCCGCAGTTAAATTTAGAACAAAATTATGTAAAAAATCAAAAACAGCTATTTATGTTGGCACTTTGTACCACTACCCAAGCTCAAAGTGATTTACAAAGTTGTGAAAAGCTTGTGCAAAGTTGGTAGATTTGCATGGAAATGTTACCTATTCTGTTACATTATCGAGTCCTGATGTTAAAAGTTCGCGAAAGTGAATGAATATGTTATTAAAGGCCCTTTGAATATCGCAGTGGCCCTCGAAGGATGTAGAATTTTTAAACATTTCCATCAATTACATGGCCGCCAATAACAATAATTTTTAATCCACCCTGATAGATGAGTGGTCAGGTGATCGACCAATAATAGAAGTAAAGATCAATCGGTCGTGGTTAGTACTTGCATGGGAGACAACCTTAGAAAACCAGCGGTTGACACTTTTTTTGAGTTTTTGCCGTCTGCACCTATTTTGTCCAAGCTGTTAAAACAGCGTGCAAAGTTCTCCAAAGCGTTTCCAAAGTTGCTAGATTTGTTTGTTTAATTCACCTAAGTTGTTGTTTTATCGAACCATGCAGTTGTAAAGTATGAAAAATGACTAAAATTAATTTGAAACCTTCCATGTTAGCAGACTGTCATATGAGCCGGCCGTAAAATGAACAAACACATACTGAAAATGTTAAAAGCGATTGAAAAGTTGGTGGATTTGCGTTTATATTACCCCTAAGTCATTTCATGTAGAACCCCGCACTTAAATTTAGAACAAAATTATGTAAAAGTCAAAAACAGCTATTTATGTTGGCACATTGTACCACTACCCAAGCGCAAGTGATTAACAAAGTGCTTACAAAGTTGTGAAATGCTTGTGCAAAGTTGGTAGATTTGCATGGAAATGTTACCTATTCTGTTACATTATCGAGTCCAGTTGTTAAAAGTTCGCGAAAGTGAATGAATATGTTATAAAAGGCCCTTTGAATATCGCAGTGGCCCTCGAATGATGTAGAATTTTTAAACATTTCCATCAATTACATGGCCGCCAATAACAATAAATTTTAAACGACCCTGATAGATGAGTGGTCAGGTGATCGACCAATAATAGAAGTAAAGATCAATCGGTCGTGGTTAGTACTTGCATGGGAGACAACCTGAGAATACCAGCGGTTGACACTTTTTTGAGTTTTTGTCGTCTGCACCTATTTTGTCCAAGCTGTTAAAACAGCGTGCAAAGTTCTCGAAAGCGTTTCCAAAGTTACTAGATTTGTTTGTTTATTTGACCTAAGTTGTTGATATATCGAACCATGCAGTTATAAAGTATGAAAAATGACTAAAATTCATTTGAATCCTTCCATGTTAGCAGACTGTCATATGAGCTGGCCGTAAAATGAACAAACACATACTGAAAATGTTAAAAGCGATTGAAAAGTTGGTGGATTTGCGTTTATATTCCCCCTAAGTCATTTCATGTAGAACCCCGCAGTTAAATTTAGAACAAAATTATGTAAAAGTCAAAAACAGCTATTTATGTTGGCACATTGTACCACTACCCAAGCGCAAAGTGATTAACAAAGTGCTTACAAAGTTGTGAAAAGCTTGTGCAAAGTTGGTAGATTTGCATGGAAATGTTACCTATTCTGTTACATTATCGAGTCCAGATGTTAAAAGTTCGCGAAAGTGAATGAATATGTTATTAAAGGCCCTTTGAATATCGCAGTGGCCCTCGAAGGATGTAGAATTTTTAAACATTTCCATCAATTACATGGCCGCCAATAACAATAATTTTTAATCCACCCTGATAGATGAGTGGTCAGGTGATCGACCAATAATAGAAGTAAAGATCAATCGGTCTTGGTTAGTACTTGCATGGGAGACAACCTTAGAAAACCAGCGGTTGACACTTTTTTTGAGTTTTTGCCGTCTGCACCTATTTGGTCCATGCTGTTAAAACAGCGTGCAAAGTTCTCCAAAGCGTTTCCAAAGTTGCTAGATTTGTTTGTTTATTTGACCTAAGTTGTTGTTATATCGAACCATGCAGTTATAAAGTATGAAAAATGACTAAAATTAATTTGAAACCTTCCATGTTAGCAGACTGTCATATGAGCCGGCCGTAAAATGAACAAACACATACTGAAAATGTTAAAAGCGATTGAAAAGTTGGTGGATTTGCGTTTATATTCCCCCTAAGTCATTTCATGTAGAACCCCGCAGTTAAATTTAGAACAAAATTATGTAAAAGTCAAAAACAGCTATTTATGTTGGCACATTGTACCACTACCCAAGCGCAAAGTGATTAACAAAGTGCTTACAAAGTTGTGAAAAGCTTGTGCAAAGTTGGTAGATTTGCATGGAAATGTTACCTATTCTGTTACATTATCGAATCCAGTTTTTTAAAGTTTGCGAAAGTGAATGAATATGATATAAAAGACCCTTTAAATATCGCAGTGGCCCTCGAAGGATGTAGAATTTTTAAACATTTCCATCAATTACATGGCCGCCAATAACAATGATTTTTAAACGACTCTGATAGATGAGTGGTCAGGAGATCGACCAATAATAGAAGTAAAGATCAATCGGTCGTGGTTAGTATTTGCATGGGAGACAACCTGAGAAAACCAGCGGTTGACTCTTTTTTTGAGTTTTTGCCGTCTGCACCTATTTTGTCCAAGCTGTTAAAACAGCGTGCAAAGTTCTCCAAAGCGTTTCCAAAGTTGCTAGATGTGTTTGTTTAATTCACCTAAGTTGCTGTTATATCGAACCATGCAGTTATAAAGTATGAAAAATGACTAAAATTCATTTGAAACCTTCCATGTTAGCAGACTGTCATATGAGCCAGCCGTAAAATGAACAAACACATACTGAAAATGTTAAAAGCGATTGAAAAGTTGGTGGATTTGCGTTTATATTCCCCCTAAGTCATTTCATGTAGAACCCCGCAGTTAAATTTAGAACAAAATTATGTAAAAAATCAAAAACAGCTATTTATGTTGGCACTTTGTACCACTACCCAAGCGCAAAGTGATTAACAAAGTGCTTACAAAGTTGTGAAAAGCTTGTGCAAAGTTGGTAGATTTGCATGGAAATGTTACCTATTCTGTTACATTATCGAATCCAGTTTTTTAAAGTTCGCGAAAGTGAATGAATATGATATAAAAGACCCTTTAAATATCGCAGTGGCCCTCGAAGGATGTAGAATTTTTAAACATTTCCATCAATTACATGGCCGCCAATAACAATAATTTTTAAACGACTCTGATAGATGAGTGGTCAGGAGATCGACCAATAATAGAAGTAAAGATCAATCGGTCGTGGTTAGTATTTGCATGGGAGACAACCTGAGAAAACCAGCGGTTGACTCTTTTTTTGAGTTTTTGCCGTCTGCACCTATTTTGTCCAAGCTGTTAAAACAGCGTGCAAAGTTCTCCAAAGCGTTTCCAAAGTTGCTAGATGTGTTTGTTTAATTCACCTAAGTTGCTGTTATATCGAACCATGCAGTTATAAAGTATGAAAAATGACTAAAATTCATTTGAAACCTTCCATGTTAGCAGACTGTCATATGAGCCAGCCGTAAAATGAACAAACACATACTGAAAATGTTAAAAGCGATTGAAAAGTTGGTGGATTTGCGTTTATATTCCCCCTAAGTCATTTCATGTAGAACCCCGCAGTTAAATTTAGAACAAAATTATGTAAAAAATCAAAAACAGCTATTTATGTTGGCACTTTGTACCACTACCCAAGCGCAAAGTGATTAACAAAGTGCTTACAAAGTTGTGAAAAGCTTGTGCAAAGTTGGTAGATTTGCATGGAAATGTTACCTATTCTGTTACATTATCGAGTCCAGTTGTTAAAAGTTCGCGAAAGTGAATGAATATGTTATGAAAGGCCCTTTGAATATCGCAGTGGCCCTCGAATGATGTAGAATTTTTAAACATTTCCATCAATTACATGGCCGCCAATAACAATAATTTTTAAACCACCCTGATAGATGAGTGGTCAGGTGATCGACCAATAATAGAAGTAAAGATCAATCGGTCGTGGTTAGTATTTGCATGGGAGACAACCTGAGAAAACCAGCTGTTGACACTTTTTTTGAGTTTTTGTCGTCTGCACCTATTTTGTCCAAGCTGTTAAAACAGCGTGCAAAGTTCTCCAAAGCGTTTCCAAAGTTGCTAGATGTGTTTGTTTAATTCACCTAAGTTGCTGTTATATCGAACCATGCAGTTATAAAGTATGAAAAATGACTAAAATTCATTTGAAACCTTCCATGTTAGCAGACTGTCATATGAGCCAGCCGTAAAATGAACAAACACATACTGAAAATGTTAAAAGCGATTGAAAAGTTGGTGGATTTGCGTTTATATTCCCCCTAAGTCATTTCATGTAGAACCCCGCAGTTAAATTTAGAACAAAATTATGTAAAAGTCAAAAACAGCTATTTATGTTGGCACATTGTACCACTACCCAAGCGCAAAGTGATTAACAAAGTGCTTACAAAGTTGTGAAAAGCATGTGCAAAGTTGGTAGATTTGCATGGAAATGTTACCTATTCTGTTACATTATCGAGTCCAGTTGTTAAAAGTTCGCGAAAGTGAATGAATATGTTATTAAAGGCCCTTTGAATATCGCAGTGGCCCTCGAAGGATGTAGAATTTTTAAACATTTCCATCAATTACATGGCCGCCAATAACAATAATTTTTAACCGACCCTGATAGATGAGTGGTCAGGTGATCGACCAATAATAGAAGTAAAGATCAATCGGTCGTGGTTAGTATTTGAATGGGAGACAACCTGAGAAAACCAGCGGTTGACACTTTTTTTGAGTTTTTGCCGTCTGCACCTATTTTGTCCAAGCTGTTAAAACAGCGTGCAAAGTTCTCCAAAGCGTTTCCAAAGTTGCTAGATTTGTTTGTTTATTTGACCTAAGTTGTTGTTATATCGAACCATGCAGTTGTAAAGTATGAAAAATGACTAAAATTCATTTGAAACCTTCCATGTTAGCAGACTGTCATATGAGCCGGCCGTAAAATGAACAAACACATACTGAAAATGTTAAAAGCGATTGAAAAGTTGGTGGATTTGCGTTTATATTCCCCCTAAGTCATTTCATATAGAACCCCGCAGTTAAATTTAGAACAAAATTATGTAAAAGTCAAAAACTGCTATTTATATTGGCACATTGTACCACTACCCAAGCGCAAAGTGATTAACAAAGTGCTTACAAAGTTGTGAAAAGCTTGTGCAAAGTTAGTAGATTTTCATGGAAATGTTACCTATTCTGTTACATTATCGAATCCAGTTTTTTAAAGTTCGCGAAAGTGAATGAATATGATATAAAAGACCCTTTAAATATCGCAGTGGCCCTCGAAGGATGTAGAATTTTTAAACATTTCCATCAATTACATGGCCGCCAATAACAATGATTTTTAAACGACTCTGATAGATGAGTGGTCAGGAGATCGACCAATAATAGAAGTAAAGATCAATCGGTCGTGGTTAGTATTTGCATGGGAGACAACCTGAGAAAACCAGCGGTTGACTCTTTTTTTGAGTTTTTGCCGTCTGCACCTATTTTGTCCAAGCTGTTAAAACAGCGTGCAAAGTTCTCCAAAGCGTTTCCAAAGTTGCTAGATGTGTTTGTTTAATTCACCTAAGTTGCTGTTATATCGAACCATGCAGTTATAAAGTATGAAAAATGACTAAAATTCATTTGAAACCTTCCATGTTAGCAGACTGTCATATGAGCCAGCCGTAAAATGAACAAACACATACTGAAAATGTTAAAAGCGATTGAAAAGTTGGTGGATTTGCGTTTATATTCCCCCTAAGTCATTTCATGTAGAACCCCGCAGTTAAATTTAGAACAAAATTATGTAAAAAATCAAAAACAGCTATTTATGTTGGCACTTTGTACCACTACCCAAGCGCAAAGTGATTAACAAAGTGCTTACAAAGTTGTGAAAAGCTTGTGGAAAGTTGGTAGATTTGCATGGAAATGTTACCTATTCTGTTACATTATCGAATCCAGTTTTTTAAAGTTCGCGAAAGTGAATGAATATGATATAAAAGACCCTTTAAATATCGCAGTGGCCCTCGAAGGATGTAGAATTTTTAAACATTTCCATCAATTACATGGCCGCCAATAACAATAATTTTTAAACGACTCTGATAGATGAGTGGTCAGGAGATCGACCAATAATAGAAGTAAAGATCAATCGGTCGTGGTTAGTATTTGCATGGGAGACAACCTGAGAAAACCAGCGGTTGACTCTTTTTTTGAGTTTTTGCCGTCTGCACCTATTTTGTCCAAGCTGTTAAAACAGCGTGCAAAGTTCTCCAAAGCGTTTCCAAAGTTGCTAGATGTGTTTGTTTAATTCACCTAAGTTGCTGTTATATCGAACCATGCAGTTATAAAGTATGACAAATGACTAAAATTCATTTGAAACCTTCCATGTTAGCAGACTGTCATATGAGCCAGCCGTAAAATGAACAAACACATACTGAAAATGTTAAAAGCGATTGAAAAGTTGGTGGATTTGCGTTTATATTCCCCCTAAGTCATTTCATGTAGAACCCCGCAGTTAAATTTAGAACAAAATTATGTAAAAAATCAAAAACAGCTATTTATGTTGGCACTTTGTACCACTACCCAAGCGCAAAGTGATTAACAAAGTGCTTACAAAGTTGTGAAAAGCTTGTGCAAAGTTGGTAGATTTGCATGGAAATGTTACCTATTCTGTTACATTATCGAGTCCAGTTGTTAAATGTTCGCGAAAGTGAATGAATATGTTATGAAAGGCCCTTTGAATATCGCAGTGGCCCTCGAATGATGTAGAATTTTTAAACATTTCCATCAATTACATGGCCGCCAATAACAATAATTTTTAAACCACCCTGATAGATGAGTGGTCAGGTGATCGACCAATAATAGAAGTAAAGATCAATCGGTCGTGGTTAGTATTTGCATGGGAGACAACCTGAGAAAACCAGCTGTTGACACTTTTTTTGAGTTTTTGTCGTCTGCACCTATTTTGTCCAAGCTGTTAAAACAGCGTGCAAAGTTCTCCAAAGCGTTTCCAAAGTTGCTAGATGTGTTTGTTTAATTCACCTAAGTTGCTGTTATATCGAACCATGCAGTTGTAAAGTATGAAAAATGACTAAAATTCATTTGAAACCTTCCATGTTAGCAGACTGTCATATGAGCCGGCCGTAAAATGAACAAACACATACTGAAAATGTTAAAAGCGATTGAAAAGTTGGTGGATTTGCGTTTATATTCCCCCTAAGTCATTTCATATAGAACCCCGCAGTTAAATTTAGAACAAAATTATGTAAAAGTCAAAAACTGCTATTTATATTGGCACATTGTACCACTACCCAAGCGCAAAGTGATTAACAAAGTGCTTACAAAGTTGTGAAAAGCTTGTGCAAAGTTAGTAGATTTTCATGGAAATGTTACCTATTCTGTTACATTATCGAATCCAGTTTTTTAAAGTTCGCGAAAGTGAATGAATATGATATAAAAGACCCTTTAAATATCGCAGTGGCCCTCGAAGGATGTAGAATTTTTAAACATTTCCATCAATTACATGGCCGCCAATAACAATGATTTTTAAACGACTCTGATAGATGAGTGGTCAGGAGATCGACCAATAATAGAAGTAAAGATCAATCGGTCGTGGTTAGTATTTGCATGGGAGACAACCTGAGAAAACCAGCGGTTGACTCTTTTTTTGAGTTTTTGCCGTCTGCACCTATTTTGTCCAAGCTGTTAAAACAGCGTGCAAAGTTCTCCAAAGCGTTTCCAAAGTTGCTAGATGTGTTTGTTTAATTCACCTAAGTTGCTGTTATATCGAACCATGCAGTTATAAAGTATGAAAAATGACTAAAATTCATTTGAAACCTTCCATGTTAGCAGACTGTCATATGAGCCAGCCGTAAAATGAACAAACACATACTGAAAATGTTAAAAGCGATTGAAAAGTTGGTGGATTTGCGTTTATATTCCCCCTAAGTCATTTCATGTAGAACCCCGCAGTTAAATTTAGAACAAAATTATGTAAAAAATCAAAAACAGCTATTTATGTTGGCACTTTGTACCACTACCCAAGCGCAAAGTGATTAACAAAGTGCTTACAAAGTTGTGAAAAGCTTGTGGAAAGTTGGTAGATTTGCATGGAAATGTTACCTATTCTGTTACATTATCGAATCCAGTTTTTTAAAGTTCGCGAAAGTGAATGAATATGATATAAAAGACCCTTTAAATATCGCAGTGGCCCTCGAAGGATGTAGAATTTTTAAACATTTCCATCAATTACATGGCCGCCAATAACAATAATTTTTAAACGACTCTGATAGATGAGTGGTCAGGAGATCGACCAATAATAGAAGTAAAGATCAATCGGTCGTGGTTAGTATTTGCATGGGAGACAACCTGAGAAAACCAGCGGTTGACTCTTTTTTTGAGTTTTTGCCGTCTGCACCTATTTTGTCCAAGCTGTTAAAACAGCGTGCAAAGTTCTCCAAAGCGTTTCCAAAGTTGCTAGATGTGTTTGTTTAATTCACCTAAGTTGCTGTTATATCGAACCATGCAGTTATAAAGTATGACAAATGACTAAAATTCATTTGAAACCTTCCATGTTAGCAGACTGTCATATGAGCCAGCCGTAAAATGAACAAACACATACTGAAAATGTTAAAAGCGATTGAAAAGTTGGTGGATTTGCGTTTATATTCCCCCTAAGTCATTTCATGTAGAACCCCGCAGTTAAATTTAGAACAAAATTATGTAAAAAATCAAAAACAGCTATTTATGTTGGCACTTTGTACCACTACCCAAGCGCAAAGTGATTAACAAAGTGCTTACAAAGTTGTGAAAAGCTTGTGCAAAGTTGGTAGATTTGCATGGAAATGTTACCTATTCTGTTACATTATCGAGTCCAGTTGTTAAAAGTTCGCGAAAGTGAATGAATATGTTATGAAAGGCCCTTTGAATATCGCAGTGGCCCTCGAATGATGTAGAATTTTTAAACATTTCCATCAATTACATGGCCGCCAATAACAATAATTTTTAAACCACCCTGATAGATGAGTGGTCAGGTGATCGACCAATAATAGAAGTAAAGATCAATCGGTCGTGGTTAGTATTTGCATGGGAGACAACCTGAGAAAACCAGCTGTTGACACTTTTTTTGAGTTTTTGTCGTCTGCACCTATTTTGTCCAAGCTGTTAAAACAGCGTGCAAAGTTCTCCAAAGCGTTTCCAAAGTTGCTAGATGTGTTTGTTTAATTCACCTAAGTTGCTGTTATATCGAACCATGCAGTTATAAAGTATGAAAAATGACTAAAATTCATTTGAAACCTTCCATGTTAGCAGACTGTCATATGAGCCAGCCGTAAAATGAACAAACACATACTGAAAATGTTAAAAGCGATTGAAAAGTTGGTGGATTTGCGTTTATATTCCCCCTAAGTCATTTCATGTAGAACCCCGCAGTTAAATTTAGAACAAAATTATGTAAAAGTCAAAAACAGCTATTTATGTTGGCACATTGTACCACTACCCAAGCGCAAAGTGATTAACAAAGTGCTTACAAAGTTGTGAAAAGCATGTGCAAAGTTGGTAGATTTGCATGGAAATGTTACCTATTCTGTTACATTATCGAGTCCAGTTGTTAAAAGTTCGCGAAAGTGAATGAATATGTTATTAAAGGCCCTTTGAATATCGCAGTGGCCCTCGAAGGATGTAGAATTTTTAAACATTTCCATCAATTACATGGCCGCCAATAACAATAATTTTTAACCGACCCTGATAGATGAGTGGTCAGGTGATCGACCAATAATAGAAGTAAAGATCAATCGGTCGTGGTTAGTATTTGAATGGGAGACAACCTGAGAAAACCAGCGGTTGACACTTTTTTTGAGTTTTTGCCGTCTGCACCTATTTTGTCCAAGCTGTTAAAACAGCGTGCAAAGTTCTCCAAAGCGTTTCCAAAGTTGCTAGATTTGTTTGTTTATTTGACCTAAGTTGTTGTTATATCGAACCATGCAGTTGTAAAGTATGAAAAATGACTAAAATTCATTTGAAACCTTCCATGTTAGCAGACTGTCATATGAGCCGGCCGTAAAATGAACAAACACATACTGAAAATATTAAAAGCGATTGAAAAGTTGGTGGATTTGCGTTTATATTCCCCCTAAGTCATTTCATATAGAACCCCGCAGTTAAATTTAGAACAAAATTATGTAAAAGTCAAAAACTGATATTTATATTGGCACATTGTACCACTACCCAAGCGCAAAGTGATTAACAAAGTGCTTACAAAGTTGTGAAAAGCTTGTGCAAAGTTGGTAGATTTGCATGGAAATGTTACCTATTCTGTTACATTATCGAGTCCAGTTGTTAAAAGTTCGCGAATATGAATGAATATGTTATAAAATTCCCTTTAAATATCGCAGTGGCCCTCGAAGGATGTAGAATTTTTAAACATTTCCATCAATTACATGGCCGCCAATAACAATAATTTTTAAACAACCCTGATAGATGAGTGGTCAGGTGATCGACCAATAATAGAAGTAAAGATCAATCGGTCGTGGTTAGTATTTGCATGGGAGACAACCTGAGAAAACCAGCGGTTGACACTTTTTTGAGTTTTTGCCGTCTGCACCTATTTGGTCCATGCTGTTAAAACAGCGTGCAAAGTTCTCCAAAGCGTTTCCAAAGTTGCTAGATTTGTTTGTTTATTTGACCTAAGTTGTTGTTATATCGAACCATGCAGTTGTAAAGTATGAAAAATGACTAAAATTCATTTGAAACCTTCCATGTTAGCAGACTGTCATATGAGCCAGCCGTAAAATGAACAAACACATACTGAAAATGTTAAAAGCGATTGAAAAGTTGGTGGATTTGCGTTTATATTCCCCCTAAGTCATTTCATATAGAACCCCGCAGTTAAATTTAGAACAAAATTATGTAAAAGTCAAAAACTGCTATTTATATTGGCACATTGTACCACTACCCAAGCGCAAAGTGATTAACAAAGTGCTTACAAAGTTGTGAAAAGCTTGTGCAAAGTTAGTAGATTTTCATGGAAATGTTACCTATTCTGTTACATTATCGAATCCAGTTTTTTAAAGTTCGCGAAAGTGAATGAATATGATATAAAAGACCCTTTAAATATCGTAGTGGCCCTCGAAGGATGTAGAATTTTTAAACATTTCCATCAATTACATGGCCGCCAATAACAATGATTTTTAAACGACGCTGATAGATGAGTGGTCAGGAGATCGACCAATAATAGAAGTAAAGATCAATCGGTCGTGGTTAGTATTTGCATGGGAGACAACCTGAGAAAACCAGCGGTTGACTCTTTTTTTGAGTTTTTGCCGTCTGCACCTATTTTGTCCAAGCTGTTAAAACAGCGTGCAAAGTTCTCCAAAGCGTTTCCAAAGTTGCTAGATGTGTTTGTTTAATTCACCTAAGTTGCTGTTATATCGAACCATGCAGTTATAAAGTATGAAAAATGACTAAAATTCATTTGAAACCTTCCATGTTAGCAGACTGTCATATGAGCCAGCCGTAAAATGAACAAACACATACTGAAAATGTTAAAAGCGATTGAAAAGTTGGTGGATTTGCGTTTATATTCCCCCTAAGTCATTTCATGTAGAACCCCGCAGTTAAATTTAGAACAAAATTATGTAAAAAATCAAAAACAGCTATTTATGTTGGCACTTTGTACCACTACCCAAGCGCAAAGTGATTAACAAAGTGCTTACAAAGTTGTGAAAAGCTTGTGCAAAGTTGGTAGATTTGCATGGAAATGTTACCTATTCTGTTACATTATCGAGTCCAGTTGTTAAAAGTTCGCGAAAGTGAATGAATATGTTATGAAAGGCCCTTTGAATATCGCAGTGGCCCTCGAATGATGTAGAATTTTTAAACATTTCCATCAATTACATGGCCGCCAATAACAATAATTGTTAAACCACCCTGATAGATGAGTGGTCAGGTGATCGACCAATAATAGAAGTAAAGATCAATCGGTCGTGGTTAGTATTTGCATGGGAGACAACCTGAGAAAACCAATTGTTGACACTTTTTTTGAGTTTTTGTCGTCTGCACCTATTTTGTCCAAGCTGTTAAAACAGCGTGCAAAGTTCTCCAAAGCGTTTCCAAAGTTGCTAGATGTGTTTGTTTAATTCACCTAAGTTGCTGTTATATCGAACCATGCAGTTATAAAGTATGAAAAATGACTAAAATTCATTTGAAACCTTCCATGTTAGCAGACTGTCATATGAGCCAGCCGTAAAATGAACAAACACATACTGAAAATGTTAAAAGCGATTGAAAAGTTGGTGGATTTGCGTTTATATTCCCCCTAAGTCATTTCATGTAGAACCCCGCAGTTAAATTTAGAACAAAATTATGTAAAAGTTAAAAACAGCTATTTATGTTGGCACATTGTACCACTACCCAAGCGCAAAGTGATTAACAAAGTGCTTACAAAGTTGTGAAAAGCTTGTGCAAAGTTGGTTGATTTGCATGGAAATGTTACCTATTCTGTTACATTATCGAGTCCAGTTGTTAAAAGTTCGCGAAAGTGAATGAATATGTTATTAAAGGCCCTTTGAATATCGCAGTGGCCCTCGAAGGATGTAGAATTTTTAAACATTTCCATCAATTACATGGCCGCCAATAACAATAATTTTTAACCGACCCTGATAGATGAGTGGTCAGGTGATCGACCAATAATAGAAGTAAAGATCAATCGGTCGTGGTTAGTATTTGAATGGGAGACAACCTGAGAAAACCAGCGGTTGACACTTTTTTTGAGTTTTTGCCGTCTGCACCTATTTTGTCCAAGCTGTTAAAACAGCGTGCAAAGTTCTCCAAAGCGTTTCCAAAGTTGCTAGATTTGTTTGTTTATTTGACCTAAGTTGTTGTTATATCGAACCATGCAGTTGTAAAGTATGAAAAATGACTAAAATTCATTTGAAACCTTCCATGTTAGCAGACTGTCATATGAGCCGGCCGTAAAATGAACAAACACATACTGAAAATGTTAAAAGCGATTGAAAAGTTGGTGGATTTGCGTTTATATTCCCCCTAAGTCATTTCATATAGAACCCCGCAGTTAAATTTAGAACAAAATTATGTAAAAGTCAAAAACTGCTATTTATATTGGCACATTGTACCACTACCCAAGCGCAAAGTGATTAACAAAGTGCTTACAAAGTTGTGAAAAGCTTGTGCAAAGTTGGTAGATTTGCATGGAAATGTTACCTATTCTGTTACATTATCGAATCCAGTTTTTTAAAGTTCGCGAAAGTGAATGAATATGATATAAAAGACCCTTTAAATATCGCAGTGGCCCTCGAAGGATGTAGAATTTTTAAACATTTCCATCAATTACATGGCCGCCAATAACAATAATTTTTAAACGACTCTGATAGATGAGTGGTCAGGAGATCGACCAATAATAGAAGTAAAGATCAATCGGTCGTGGTTAGTATTTGCATGGGAGACAACCTGAGAAAACCAGCGGTTGACTCTTTTTTTGAGTTTTTGCCGTCTGCACCTATTTTGTCCAAGCTGTTAAAACAGCGTGCAAAGTTCTCCAAAGCGTTTCCAAAGTTGCTAGATGTGTTTGTTTAATTCACCTAAGTTGCTGTTATATCGAACCATGCAGTTATAAAGTATGAAAAATGACTAAAATTCATTTGAAACCTTCCATGTTAGCAGACTGTCATATGAGCCAGCCGTAAAATGAACAAACACATACTGAAAATGTTAAAAGCGATTGAAAAGTTGGTGGATTTGCGTTTATATTCCCCCTAAGTCATTTCATGTAGAACCCCGCAGTTAAATTTAGAACAAAATTATGTAAAAGTCAAAAACAGCTATTTATGTTGGCACATTGTACCACTACCCAAGCGCAAAGTGATTAACAAAGTGCTTACAAAGTTGTGAAAAGCATGTGCAAAGTTGGTAGATTTGCATGGAAATGTTACCTATTCTGTTACATTATCGAGTCCAGTTGTTAAAAGTTCGCGAAAGTGAATGAATATGTTATTAAAGGCCCTTTGAATATCGCAGTGGCCCTCGAAGGATGTAGAATTTTTAAACATTTCCATCAATTACATGGCCGCCAATAACAATAATTTTTAACCGACCCTGATAGATGAGTGGTCAGGTGATCGACCAATAATAGAAGTAAAGATCAATCGGTCGTGGTTAGTATTTGAATGGGAGACAACCTGAGAAAACCAGCGGTTGACACTTTTTTTGAGTTTTTGCCGTCTGCACCTATTTTGTCCAAGCTGTTAAAACAGCGTGCAAAGTTCTCCAAAGCGTTTCCAAAGTTGCTAGATTTGTTTGTTTATTTGACCTAAGTTGTTGTTATATCGAACCATGCAGTTGTAAAGTATGAAAAATGACTAAAATTCATTTGAAACCTTCCATGTTAGCAGACTGTCATATGAGCCGGCCGTAAAATGAACAAACACATACTGAAAATGTTAAAAGCGATTGAAAAGTTGGTGGATTTGCGTTTATATTCCCCCTAAGTCATTTCATATAGAACCCCGCAGTTAAATTTAGAACAAAATTATGTAAAAGTCAAAAACTGCTATTTATATTGGCACATTGTACCACTACCCAAGCGCAAAGTGATTAACAAAGTGCTTACAAAGTTGTGAAAAGCTTGTGCAAAGTTGGTAGATTTGCATGGAAATGTTACCTATTCTGTTACATTATCGAGTCCAGTTGTTAAAAGTTCGCGAATATGAATGAATATGTTATAAAATTCCCTTTAAATATCGCAGTGGCCCTCGAAGGATGTAGAATTTTTAAACATTTCCATCAATTACATGGCCGCCAATAACAATAATTTTTAAACGACCCTGATAGATGAGTGGTCAGGTGATCGACCAATAATAGAAGTAAAGATCAATCGGTCGTGGTTAGTATTTGCATGGGAGACAACCTGAGAAAACCAGCGGTTGACACTTTTTTGAGTTTTTGCCGTCTGCACCTATTTGGTCCATGCTGTTAAAACAGCGTGCAAAGTTCTCCAAAGCGTTTCCAAAGTTGCTAGATTTGTTTGTTTATTTGACCTAAGTTGTTGTTATATCGAACCATGCAGTTGTAAAGTATGAAAAATGACTAAAATTCATTTGAAACCTTCCATGTTAGCAGACTGTCATATGAGCCGGCCGTAAAATGAACAAACACATACTGAAAATGTTAAAAGCGATTGAAAAGTTGGTGGATTTGCGTTTATATTCCCCCTAAGTCATTTCATATAGAACCCCGCAGTTAAATTTAGAACAAAATTATGTAAAAGTCAAAAACTGCTATTTATATTGGCACATTGTGCCACTACCCAAGCGCAAAGTGATTAACAAAGTGCTTACAAAGTTGTGAAAAGCTTGTGCAAAGTTAGTAGATTTTCATGGAAATGTTACCTATTCTGTTACATTATCGAGTCCAGTTGTTAAAAGTTCGCGAATGTGAATGAATATGTTATAAAATTCCCTTTAAATATCGCAGTGGCCCTCGAAGGATGTAGAATTTTTAAACATTTCCATCAATTACATGGCCGCCAATAACAATAATTTTTAAACGACACTGATAGATGAGTGGTCAGGTGATCGACCAATAATAGAAGTAAAGATCATTCGGTCGTGGTTAGTATTTGAATGGGAGACAACCTGAGAAAACCAGCGGTTGACACTTTTTTTGAGTTTTTGCCGTCTGCACCTATTTTGTCCAAGCTGTTAAAACAGCGTGCAAAGTTCTCCAAAGCGTTTCCAAAGTTGCTAGATTTGTTTGTTTATTTGACCTAAGTTGTTGTTATATCGAACCATGCAGTTGTAAAGTATGAAAAATGACTAAAAATCATTTGAAACCTTCCATGTTAGCAGACTGTCATATGAGCCGGCCGTAAAATGAACAAACACATACTGAAAATGTTAAAAGCGATTGAAAAGTTGGTGGATTTGCGTTTATATACCCCCCAAGTCATTTCATATAGAACCCCGCAGTTAAATTTAGAACAAAATTATGTAAAAGTCAAAAACTGCTATTTATATTGGCACATTGTACCACTACCCAAGCGCAAAGTGATTAACAAAGTGCTTACAAAGTTGTGAAAAGCTTGTGCAAAGTTGGTAGATTTGCATGGAAATGTTACCTATTCTGTTACATTATCGAGTCCAGTTGTTAAAAGTTCGCGAATGTGAATGAATATGTTATAAAATTCTCTTTAAATATCGCAGTGGCTCTCGAAGGATGTAGAATTTTTAAACATTTCCATCAATTACATGGCCGCCAATAACAATAATTTTTAAACGACCCTGATAGATGAGTGGTCAGGTGATCGACCAATAATAGAAGTAAAGATCAATCGGTCGTGGTTAGTATTTGAATGGGAGACAACCTGAGAAAACCAGCGGTTGACACTTTTTTTGAGTTTTTGCCGTCTGCACCTATTTTGTCCAAGCTGTTAAAACAGCGTGCAAAGTTCTCCAAAGCGTTTCCAAAGTTGCTAGATTTGTTTGTTTATTTGACCTAAGTTGTTGTTATATCGAACCATGCAGTTGTAAAGTATGAAAAATGACTAAAATTCATTTGAAACCTTCCATGTTAGCAGACTGTCATATGAGCCGGCCGTAAAATGAACAAACACATACTGAAAATGTTAAAAGCGATTGAAAAGTTGGTGGATTTGCGTTTATATTCCCCCTAAGTCATTTCATATAGAACCCCGCAGTTAAATTTAGAACAAAATTATGTAAAAGTCAAAAACTGCTATTTATATTGGCACATTGTACCACTACCCAAGCGCAAAGTGATTAACAAAGTGCTTACAAAGTTGTGAAAAGCTTGTGCAAAGTTGATAGATTTGCATGGAAATGTTACCTATTCTGTTACATTATCGAGTCCAGTTGTTAAAAGTTCGCGAATATGAATGAATATGTTATAAAATTCCCTTTAAATATCGCAGTGGCCCTCGAAGGATGTAGAATTTTTAAACATTTCCATCAATTACATGGCCGCCAATAACAATAATTTTTAAACGACCCTGATAGATGAGTGGTCAGGTGATCGACCAATAATAGAAGTAAAGATCAATCGGTCGTGGTTAGTATTTGCATGGGAGACAACCTGAGAAAACCAGCGGTTGACACTTTTTTGAGTTTTTGCCGTCTGCACCTATTTGGTCCATGCTGTTAAAACAGCGTGCAAAGTTCTCCAAAGCGTTTCCAAAGTTGCTAGATTTGTTTGTTTATTTGACCTAAGTTGTTGTTATATCGAACCATGCAGTTGTAAAGTATGAAAAATGACTAAAATTCATTTGAAACCTTCCATGTTAGCAGACTGTCATATGAGCCGGCCGTAAAATGAACAAACACATACTGAAAATGTTAAAAGCGATTGAAAAGTTGGTGGATTTGCGTTTATATTCCCCCTAAGTCATTTCATATAGAACCCCGCAGTTAAATTTAGAACAAAATTATGTAAAAGTCAAAAACTGCTATTTATATTGGCACATTGTGCCACTACCCAAGCGCAAAGTGATTAACAAAGTGCTTACAAAGTTGTGAAAAGCTTGTGCAAAGTTAGTAGATTTTCATGGAAATGTTACCTATTCTGTTACATTATCGAGTCCAGTTGTTAAAAGTTCGCGAATGTGAATGAATATGTTATAAAATTCCCTTTAAATATCGCAGTGGCCCTCGAAGGATGTAGAATTTTTAAACATTTCCATCAATTACATGGCCGCCAATAACAATAATTTTTAAACGACACTGATAGATGAGTGGTCAGGTGATCGACCAATAATAGAAGTAAAGATCATTCGGTCGTGGTTAGTATTTGAATGGGAGACAACCTGAGAAAACCAGCGGTTGACACTTTTTTTGAGTTTTTGCCGTCTGCACCTATTTTGTCCAAGCTGTTAAAACAGCGTGCAAAGTTCTCCAAAGCGTTTCCAAAGTTGCTAGATTTGTTTGTTTATTTGACCTAAGTTGTTGTTATATCGAACCATGCAGTTGTAAAGTATGAAAAATGACTAAAAATCATTTGAAACCTTCCATGTTAGCAGACTGTCATATGAGCCGGCCGTAAAATGAACAAACACATACTGAAAATGTTAAAAGCGATTGAAAAGTTGGTGGATTTGCGTTTATATACCCCCCAAGTCATTTCATATAGAACCCCGCAGTTAAATTTAGAACAAAATTATGTAAAAGTCAAAAACTGCTATTTATATTGGCACATTGTACCACTACCCAAGCGCAAAGTGATTAACAAAGTGCTTACAAAGTTGTGAAAAGCTTGTGCAAAGTTGGTAGATTTGCATGGAAATGTTACCTATTCTGTTACATTATCGAGTCCAGTTGTTAAAAGTTCGCGAATGTGAATGAATATGTTATAAAATTCTCTTTAAATATCGCAGTGGCTCTCGAAGGATGTAGAATTTTTAAACATTTCCATCAATTACATGGCCGCCAATAACAATAATTTTTAAACGACCCTGATAGATGAGTGGTCAGGTGATCGACCAATAATAGAAGTAAAGATCAATCGGTCGTGGTTAGTATTTGAATGGGAGACAACCTGAGAAAACCAGCGGTTGACACTTTTTTTGAGTTTTTGCCGTCTGCACCTATTTTGTCCAAGCTGTTAAAACAGCGTGCAAAGTTCTCCAAAGCGTTTCCAAAGTTGCTAGATTTGTTTGTTTATTTGACCTAAGTTGTTGTTATATCGAACCATGCAGTTGTAAAGTATGAAAAATGACTAAAATTCATTTGAAACCTTCCATGTTAGCAGACTGTCATTTGAGCCGGCCGTAAAATGAACAAACACATACTGAAAATGTTAAAAGCGATTGAAAAGTTGGTGGATTTGCGTTTATATTCCCCCTAAGTCATTTCATGTAGAACCCCGCAGTTAAATTTAGAACAAAATTATGTAAAAGTCAAAAACAGGTATTTATGTTGGCACTTTGTACCACTACCCAAGCTCAAAGTGATTAACAAAGTGCTTACAAAGTTGTGAAAAGCTTGTGCAAAGTTGGTAGATTTGCATGGAAATGTTACCTATTCTGTTACATTATCGAGTCCAGTTGTTAAAAGTTCGCGAATGTGAATGAATATGTTATAAAATTCCCTTTAAATATCGCAGTGGCCCTCGAAGGATGTAGAATTTTTAAACATTTCCATCAATTACATGGCCGCCAATAACAATAATTTTCAAACGACCCTGATAGATGAGTGGTCAGGTGATCGACCAATAATAGAAGTAAAGATCAATCGGTCGTGGTTAGTATTTGAATGGGAGACAACCTGAGAAAACCAGCGGTTGACACTTTTTTGAGTTTTTGCCGTCTGCACCTATTTTGTCCAAGCTGTTAAAACAGCGTGCAAAGTTCTCCAAAGCGTTTCCAAAGTTGCTAGATTTGTTTGTTTATTTGACCTAAGTTGTTGTTATATCGAACCATGCAGTTGTAAAGTATGAAAAATGACTAAAAATCATTTGAAACCTTCCATGTTAGCAGACTGTCATATGAGCCGGCCGTAAAATGAACAAACACATACTGAAAATGTTAAAAGCGATTGAAAAGTTGGTGGATTTGCGTTTATATTCCCCCCAAGTCATTTCATATAGAACCCCGCAGTTAAATTTAGAACAAAATTATGTAAAAGTCAAAAACTGCTATTTATATTGGCACATTGTACCACTACCCAAGCGCAAAGTGATTAACAAAGTGCTTACAAAGTTGTGAAAAGCTTGTGCAAAGTTGGTAGATTTGCATGGAAATGTTACCTATTCTGTTACATTATCGAGTCCAGTTGTTAAAAGTTCGCGAAAGTGAATGAATATGTTATGAAAGGCCCTTTAAATATCGCAGTGGCCCTCGAAGGATGTAGAATTTTTAAACATTTCCATCAATTACATGGCCGCCAATAACAAGAATTTTTAAACGACCCTGATAGATGAGTGGTCAGGTGATCGACCAATAATAGAAGTAAAGATCAATCGGTCGTGGTTAGTATTTGCATGGGAGACAACCTGAGAAAACCAGCGGTTGACATTTTTTTGAGTTTTTGCCGTCTGCACCTATTTGGTCCATGCTGTTAAAACAGCGTGCAAAGTTCTCCAAAGCGTTTCCAAAATTGCTAGATTTGTTTGTTTATTTGACCTAAGTTGTTGTTATATCGAACCATGCAGTTGTAAAGTATGAAAAATGACTAAAAATCATTTGAAACCTTCCATGTTAGCAGACTGTCATATGAGCCGGCCGTAAAATGAACAAACACATACTGAAAATGTTAAAAGCGATTGAAAAGTTGGTGGATTTGCGTTTATATTCCCCCTAAGTCATTTCATATAGAACCCCGCAGTTAAATTTAGAACAAAATTATGTAAAAGTCAAAAACTGCTATTTATATTGGCACATTGTACCACTACCCAAGCGCAAAGTGATTAACAAAGTGCTTAAAAAGTTGTGAAAAGCTTGTGCAAAGTTGGTAGATTTGCATGGAAATGTTACCTATTCTGTTACATTATCGAGTCCAATTGTTAAAAGTTCGCGAATGTGAATGAATATGTTATAAAATTCCCTTTAAATATCGCAGTGGCCCTCGAAGGATGTAGAATTTTTAAACATTTCCATCAATTACATGGCCGCCAATAACAATAATTTTTAAACGACCCTGATAGATGAGTGGTCAGGTGATCGACCAATAATAGAAGTAAAGATCAATCGGTCGTGGTTAGTATTTGAATGGGAGACAACCTGAGAAAACCAGCGGTTGACACTTTTTTTGAGTTTTTGCCGTCTGCACCTATTTTGTCCAAGCTGTTAAAACAGCGTGCAGAGTTCTCCAAAGCGTTTCCAAAGTTGCTAGATTTGTTTGTTTATTTGACCTAAGTTGTTGTTATGTCGAACCATGCAGTTATAAAGTATGAAAAATGACTAAAATTCATTTGAAACCTTCCATGTTAGCAGACTGTCATATGAGCCGGCCGTAAAATGAACAAACACATACTGAAAATGTTAAAAGCGATTGAAAAGTTGGTGGATTTGCGTTTATATTCCCCCTAAGTCATTTCATGTAGAACCCCGCAGTTAAATTTAGAACAAAATTATGTAAAAGTCAAAAACAGGTATTTATGTTGGCACTTTGTACCACTACCCAAGCTCAAAGTGATTAACAAAGTGCTTACAAAGTTGTGAAAAGCTTGTGCAAAGTTGGTAGATTTGCATGGAAATGTTACCTATTCTGTTACATTATCGAGTCCAGTTGTTAAAAGTTCGCGAAAGTGAATGAATATGTTATTAAAGGCCCTTTGAATATCGCAGTGGCCCTCGAAGGATGTAGAATTTTTAAAAATTTCCATCAATTACATGGCCGCCAATAACAATAATTTTTAAACGACCCTGATAGATGAGTGGTCAGGTGATCGACCAATAATAGAAGTAAAGATCAATCGGTCGTGGTTAGTACTTGAATGGGAGACAACCTGAGAAAACCAGCGGTTGACACTTTTTTTGAGTTTTTGCCGTCTGCACCTATTTTGTCCAAGCTGTTAAAACAGCGTGCAGAGTTCTCCAAAGCGTTTCCAAAGTTGCTAGATTTGTTTGTTTATTTGACCTAAGTTGTTGTTATGTCGAACCATGCAGTTATAAAGTATGAAAAATGACTAAAATTCATTTGAAACCTTCCATGTTAGCAGACTGTCATATGAGCCGGCCGTAAAATGAACAAACACATACTGAAAATGTTAAAAGCGATTGAAAAGTTGGTGGATTTGCGTTTATATTCCCCCTAAGTCATTTCATGTAGAACCCCGCAGTTAAATTTAGAACAAAATTATGTAAAAGTCAAAAACAGGTATTTATGTTGGCACTTTGTACCACTACCCAAGCTCAAAGTGATTAACAAAGTGCTTACAAAGTTGTGAAAAGCTTGTGCAAAGTTGGTAGATTTGCATGGAAATGTTACCTATTCTGTTACATTATCGAGTCCAGTTGTTAAAAGTTCGCGAAAGTGAATGAATATGTTATTAAAGGCCCTTTGAATATCGCAGTGGCCCTCGAAGGATGTAGAATTTTTAAAAATGTCCATCAATTACATGGCCGCCAATAACAATAATTTTTAAACGACCCTGATAGATGAGTGGTCAGGTGATCGACCAATAATAGAAGTAAAGATCAATCGGTCGTGGTTAGTACTTGAATGGGAGACAACCTGAGAAAACCAGCGGTTGACACTTTTTTTGAGTTTTTGCCGTCTGCACCTATTTTGTCCAAGCTGTTAAAACAGCGTGCAGAGTTCTCCAAAGCGTTTCCAAAGTTGCTAGATTTGTTTGTTTATTTGACCTAAGTTGTTGTTATGTCGAACCATGCAGTTATAAAGTATGAAAAATGACTAAAATTCATTTGAAACCTTCCATGTTAGCAGACTGTCATATGAGCCGGCCGTAAAATGAACAAACACATACTGAAAATGTTAAAAGCGATTGAAAAGTTGGTGGATTTGCGTTTATATTCCCCCTAAGTCATTTCATGTAGAACCCCGCAGTTAAATTTAGAACAAAATTATGTAAAAGTCAAAAACAGGTATTTATGTTGGCACTTTGTACCACTACCCAAGCTCAAAGTGATTAACAAAGTGCTTACAAAGTTGTGAAAAGCTTGTGCAAAGTTGGTAGATTTGCATGGAAATGTTACCTATTCTGTTACATTATCGAGTCCAGTTGTTAAAAGTTCGCGAAAGTGAATGAATATGTTATTAAAGGCCCTTTGAATATCGCAGTGGCCCTCGAAGGATGTAGAATTTTTAAACATTTCCATCAATTACATGGCCGCCAATAACAATAATTTTTAAACGACCCTGATAGATGAGTGGTCAGGTGATCGACCAATAATAGAAGTAAAGATCAATCGGTCGTGGTTAGTATTTGAATGGGAGACAACCTGAGAAAACCAGCGGTTGACACTTTTTTTGAGTTTTTGCCGTCTGCACCTATTTTGTCCAAGCTGTTAAAACAGCGTGCAAAGTTCTCCAAAGCGTTTCCAAAGTTGCTAGATTTGTTTGTTTATTTGACCTAAGTTGTTGTTATATCGAACCATGCAGTTATAAAGTATGAAAAATGACTAAAATTCATTTGAAACCTTCCATGTTAGCAGACTGTCATATGAGCCGGCCGTAAAATGAACAAACACATACTGAAAATGTTAAAAGCGATTGAAAAGTTGGTGGATTTGCGTTTATATTCCCCCTAAGTCATTTCATGTAGAACCCCGCAGTTAAATTTAGAACAAAATTATGTAAAAGTCAAAAACAGCTATTTATGTTGGCACATTGCACCACTACCCAAGCGCAAAGTGATTAACAAAGTGCTTACAAAGTTGTGAAAAGCTTGTGCAAAGTTGGTAGATTTGCATGGAAATGTTACCTATTCTGTTACATTATCGAGTCCAGTTGTTAAAAGTTCGCGAATGTGAATGAATATGTTATAAAATTCCCTTTAAATATCGCAGTGGCCCTCGAAGGATGTAGAATTTTTAAACATTTCCATCAATTACATGGCCGCCAATAACAATAATTTTTAAACGACCCTGATAGATGAGTGGTCAGGTGATCGACCAATAATAGAAGTAAAGATCAATCGGTCGTGGTTAGTATTTGCATGGGAGACAACCTGAGAAAACCAGCGGTTGACACTTTTTTTGAGTTTTTGCCGTCTGCACCTATTTGGTCCATGCTGTTAAAACAGCGTGCAAAGTTCTCCAAAGCGTTTCCAAAATTGCTACATTTGTTTGTTTATTTGACCTAAGTTGTTGTTATATCGAACCATGCAGTTGTAAAGTATGAAAAATGACTAAAAATCATTTGAAACCTTCCATGTTAGCAGACTGTCATATGAGCCGGCCGTAAAATGAACAAACACATACTGAAAATGTTAAAAGCGATTGAAAAGTTGGTGAATTTGCGTTTATATTCCCCCTAAGTCATTTCATATAGAACCCCGCAGTTAAATTTAGAACAAAATTATGTAAAAGTCAAAAACTGCTATTTATATTGGCACATTGTACCACTACCCAAGCGCAAAGTGATTAACAAAGTGCTTACAAAGTTGTGAAAAGCTTGTGCAAAGTTGGTAGATTTGCATGGAAATGTTACCTATTCTGTTACATTATCGAGTCCAATTGTTAAAAGTTCGCGAATGTGAATGAATATGTTATAAAATTCCCTTTAAATATCGCAGTGGCCCTCGAAGGATGTAGAATTTTTAAACATTTCCATCAATTACATGGCCGCCAATAACAATAATTTTTAAACGACCCTGATAGATGAGTGGTCAGGTGATCGACCAATAATAGAAGTAAAGATCAATCGGTCGTGGTTAGTATTTGAATGGGAGACAACCTGAGAAAACCAGCGGTTGACACTTTTTTTGAGTTTTTTCCGTCTGCACCTATTTTGTCCAAGCTGTTAAAACAGCGTGCAAAATTCTCCAAAGCGTTTCCAAAGTTGCTAGATTTGTTTGTTTATTTGACCTAAGTTGTTGATATATCGAACCATGCAGTTATAAAATATGAAAAATGACTAAAATTCATTTGAAACCTTCCATGTTAGCAGACTGTCATATGAGCCGGCCGTAAAATGAACAAACACATACTGAAAATATTAAAAGCGATTGAAAAGTTGGTGGATTTGCGTTTATATTCCCCCTAAGTCATTTCATGTAGAACCCCGCAGTTAAATTTAGAACAAAATTATGTAAAAGTCAAAAAAAGGTATTTATGTTGGCACTTTGTACCACTACCCAAGCTCAAAGTGATTAACAAAGTGCTTACAAAGTTGTGAAAAGCTTGTGCAAAGTTGGTAGATTTGCATGGAAATGTTACCTATTCTGTTACATTATCGAGTCCAGTTGTTAAAAGTTCGCGAAAGTGAATGAATATGTTATTAAAGGCCCTTTGAATATCGCAGTGGCCCTCGAAGGATGTAGAATTTTTAAACATTTCCATCAATTACATGGCCGCCAATAACAATAATTTTTAAACGACCCTGATAGATGAGTGGTCAGGTGATCGACCAATAATAGAAGTAAAGATCAATCGGTCGTGGTTAGTATTTGCATGGGAGACAACCTGAGAAAACCAGCGGTTGACACTTTTTTTGAGTTTTTGTCGTCTGCACCTATTTTGTGCAAGCTGTTAAAACAGCGTGCAAAGTTCTCCAAAGCGTTTCCAAAGTTACTAGATTTGTTTGTTTATTTGACCTAAGTTGTTGATATATCGAACCATGCAGTTATAAAGTATGAAAAATGACTAAAATTCATTTGAAACCTTCCATGTTAGCAGACTGTCATATGAGCCGGCCGTAAAATGAACAAACACATACTGAAAATATTAAAAGCGATTGAAAAGTTGGTGGATTTGCGTTTATATTCCCCCTAAGTCATTTCATGTAGAACCCCGCAGTTAAATTTAGAACAAAATTATGTAAAAGTCAAAAAAAGGTATTTATGTTGGCACTTTGTACCACTACCCAAGCTCAAAGTGATTAACAAAGTGCTTACAAAGTTGTGAAAAGCTTGTGCAAAGTTGGTAGATTTGCATGGAAATGTTACCTATTCTGTTACATTATCGAGTCCAGTTGTTAAAAGTTCGCGAAAGTGAATGAATATGTTATTAAAGGCCCTTTGAATATCGCAGTGGCCCTCGAAGGATGTAGAATTTTTAAACATTTCCATCAATTACATGGCCGCCAATAACAATAATTTTTAAACGACCCTGATAGATGAGTGGTCAGGTGATCGACCAATAATAGAAGTAAAGATCAATCGGTCGTGGTTAGTATTTGCATGGGAGACAACCTGAGAAAACCAGCGGTTGACACTTTTTTTGAGTTTTTGCCGTCTGCACCTATTTGGTCCATGCTGTTAAAACAGCGTGCAAAGTTCTCCAAAGCGTTTCCAAAGTTGCTAGATTTGTTTGTTTATTTGACCTAAGTTGTTGTTATATCGAACCATGCAGTTGTAAAGTATGAAAAATGACTAAAAATCATTTGAAACCTTCCATGTTAGCAGACTGTCATATGAGCCGGCCGTAAAATGAACAAACACATACTGAAAATGTTAAAAGCGATTGAAAAGTTGGTTGATTTGCGTTTATATTCCCCTAAGTCATTTCATATAGAACCCCGCATTTAAATTTAGAACAAAATTATGTAAAAGTCAAAAACAGCTACTTATGTTGGCACATTTTACCACTACCCAAGCGCAAAGTGATTAACAAAGTGCTTACAAAGTTGTGAAAAGCTTGTGCAAAGTTGGTAGATTTGCATGGAAATGTTACCTATTCTGTTACATTATCGAGTCCAGTTGTTAAAAGTTTGCGAATGTGAATGAATATGTTATAAAATTCCCTTTAAATATCGCAGTGGCCCTCGAAGGATGTAGAATTTTTAAACATTTCCATCAATTACATGGCCGCCAATAACAATAATTTTTAAACGACCCTGATAGATGAGTGGTCAGGTGATCGACCAATAATAGAAGTAAAGATCAATCGGTCGTGGTTAGTACTTGCATGGGAGACAAACTGAGAAAACCAGCGGTTGACACTTTTTTTGAGTTTTTGTCGTCTGCACCTATTTTGTCCAAGCTGTTAAAACAGCGTGCAAAGTTCTCCAAAGCGTTTCCAAAGTTACTAGCTTTGTTTGTTTATTTGACCTAAGTTGTTGATATATCGAACCATGCAGTTATAAAGTATGAAAAATGACTAAAATTCATTTGAAACCTTCCATGTTAGCAGACTGTCATATGAGCCGGCCGTAAAATGAACAAACACATACTGAAAATATTAAAAGCGATTGAAAAGTTGGTGGATTTGCGTTTATATTCCCCCTAAGTCATTTCATGTAGAACCCCACAGTTAAATTTAGAACAAAATTATGTAAAAGTCAAAAACAGGTATTTATGTTGGCACTTTGTACCACTACCCAAGCTCAAAGTGATTAACAAAGTGCTTACAAAGTTGTGAAAAGCTTGTGCAAAGTTGGTAGATTTGCATGGAAATGTTACCTATTCTGTTACATTATCGAGTCCAGTTGTTAAAAGTTCGCGAATGTGAATGAATATGTTATTAAAGGCCCTTTGAATATCGCAGTGGCCCTCGAAGGATGTAGAATTTTTAAACATTTCCATCAATTACATGGCCGCCAATAACAATAATTTTTAAACGACCCTGATAGATGAGTGGTCAGGTGATCGACCAATAATAGAAGTAAAGATCAATCGGTCGTGGTAAGTATTTTCATGGGAGACAACCTGAGAAAACCAGCAGTTGACACTTTTTTTGAGTTTTTGCCGTCTGCACCTATTTTGTCCAAGCTGTTAAAACAGCGTGCAAAATTCTCCAAAGCGTTTCCAAAGTTGCTAGATTTGTTTGTTTATTTGACCTAAGTTGTTGATATATCGAACCATGCAGTTATAAAATATGAAAAATGACTAAAATTCATTTGAAACCTTCCATGTTAGCAGACTGTCATATGAGCCGGCCGTAAAATGAACAAACACATACTGAAAATATTAAAAGCGATTGAAAAGTTGGTGGATTTGCGTTTATATTCCCCCTAAGTCATTTCATGTAGAACCCCGCAGTTAAATTTAGAACAAAATTATGTAAAAGTCAAAAACAGGTATTTATGTTGGCACTTTGTACCACTACCCAAGCTCAAAGTGATTAACAAAGTGCTTACAAAGTTGTGAAAAGCTTGTGCAAAGTTGGTAGATTTGCATGGAAATGTTACCTATTCTGTTACATTATCGAGTCCAGTTGTTAAAAGTTCGCGAAAGTGAATGAATATGTTATTAAAGGCCCTTTGAATATCGCAGTGGCCCTCGAAGGATGTAGAATTTTTAAACATTTCCATCAATTACATGGCCGCCAATAACAATAATTTTTAAACGACCCTGATAGATGAGTGGTCAGGTGATCGACCAATAATAGAAGTAAAGATCAATCGGTCGTGGTTAGTATTTGCATGGGAGACAACCTGAGAAAACCAGCGGTTGACACTTTTTTTGAGTTTTTGCCGTCTGCACCTATTTGGTCCATGCTGTTAAAACAGCGTGCAAAGTTCTCCAAAGCGTTTCCAAAGTTGCTAGATTTGTTTGTTTATTTGACCTAAGTTGTTGTTATATCGAACCATGCAGTTGTAAAGTATGAAAAATGACTAAAAATCATTTGAAACCTTCCATGTTAGCAGACTGTCATATGAGCCGGCCGTAAAATGAACAAACACATACTGAAAATGTTAAAAGCGATTGAAAAGTTGGTGGATTTGCGTTTATATTCCCCCTAAGTCATTTCATATAGAACCCCGCAGTTAAATTTAGAACAAAATTATGTAAAAGTCAAAAACAGCTACTTATGTTGGCACATTTTACCACTACCCAAGCGCAAAGTGATTAACAAAGTGCTTACAAAGTTGTGAAAAGCTTGTGCAAAGTTGGTAGATTTGCATGGAAATGTTACCTATTCTGTTACATTATCGAGTCCAGTTGTTAAAAGTTCGCGAATGTGAATGAATATGTTATAAAATTCCCTTTAAATATCGCAGTGGCCCTCGAAGGATGTAGAATTTTTAAACATTTCCATCAATTACATGGCCGCCAATAACAATAATTTTTAAACGACCCTGATAGATGAGTGGTCAGGTGATCGACCAATAATAGAAGTAAAGATCAATCGGTCGTGGTTAGTATTTGCATGGGAGACAACCTGAGAAAACCAGCGGTTGACACTTTTTTGAGTTTTTGCCGTCTGCACCTATTTTGTCCAAGCTGTTAAAACAGCGTGCAAAGTTCTCCAAAGCGTTTCAAAAGTTGCTAGATTTGTTTGTTTATTTGACCTAAGTTGTTGTTATATCGAACCATGCAGTTATAAAGTATGAAAAATGACTAAAATTCATTTGAAACCTTCCATGTTAGCAGACTGTCATATGAGCCGGCCGTAAAATGAACAAACACATACTGAAAATATTAAAAGCGATTGAAAAGTTGGTGGATTTGCGTTTATATTCCCCCTAAGTCATTTCATGTAGAACCCCACAGTTAAATTTAGAACAAAATTATGTAAAAGTCAAAAACAGGTATTTATGTTGGCACTTTGTACCACTACCCAAGCTCAAAGTGATTAACAAAGTGCTTACAAAGTTGTGAAAAGCTTGTGCAAAGTTGGTAGATTTGCATGGAAATGTTACCTATTCTGTTACATTATCGAGTCCAGTTGTTAAAAGTTCGCGAATGTGAATGAATATGTTATTAAAGGCCCTTTGAATATCGCAGTGGCCCTCGAAGGATGTAGAATTTTTAAACATTTCCATCAATTACATGGCCGCCAATAACAATAATTTTTAAACGACCCTGATAGATGAGTGGTCAGGTGATCGACCAATAATAGAAGTAAAGATCAATCGGTCGTGGTTAGTATTTGCATGGGAGACAACCTGAGAAAACCAGCGGTTGACACTTTTTTGAGTTTTTGCCGTCTGCACCTATTTTGTCCAAGCTGTTAAAACAGCGTGCAAAGTTCTCCAAAGCGTTTCAAAAGTTGCTAGATTTGTTTGTTTATTTGACCTAAGTTGTTGTTATATCGAACCATGCAGTTATAAAGTATGAAAAATGACTAAAATTCATTTGAAACCTTCCATGTTAGCAGACTGTCATATGAGCCGGCCGTAAAATGAACAAACACATACTGAAAATGTTAAAAGCGATTGAAAAGTTGGTGGATTTGCGTTTATATTCCCCCTAAGTCATTTCATGTAGAACCCCGCAGTTAAATTTAGAACAAAATTATGTAAAAGTCAAAAACAGGTATTTATGTTGGCACTTTGTACCACTACCCAAGCTCAAAGTGATTAACAAAGTGCTTACAAAGTTGTGAAAAGCTTGTGCAAAGTTGGTAGATTTGCATGGAAATGTTACCTATTCTGTTACATTATCGAGTCCAGTTGTTAAAAGTTCGCGAAAGTGAATGAATATGTTATTAAAGGCCCTTTGAATATCGCAGTGGCCCTCGAAGGATGTAGAATTTTTAAACATTTCCATCAATTACATGGCCGCCAATAACAATAATTTTTAAACGACCCTGATAGATGAGTGGTCAGGTGATCGACCAATAATAGAAGTAAAGATCAATCGGTCGTGGTTAGTATTTGCATGGGAGACAACCTGAGAAAACCAGCGGTTGACACTTTTTTTGAGTTTTTGCCGTCTGCACCTATTTTGTCCAAGCTGTTAAAACAGCGTGCAAAGTTCTCCAAAGCGTTTCAAAAGTTGCTAGATTTGTTTGTTTATTTGACCTAAGTTGTTGTTATATCGAACCATGCAGTTATAAAGTATGAAAAATGACTAAAATTCATTTGAAACCTTCCATGTTAGCAGACTGTCATATGAGCCGGCCGTAAAATGAACAAACACATACTGAAAATGTTAAAAGCGATTGAAAAGTTGGTGGATTTGCGTTTATATTCCCCCTAAGTCATTTCATGTAGAACCCCGCAGTTAAATTTAGAACAAAATTATGTAAAAGTCAAAAACAGGTATTTATGTTGGCACTTTGTACCACTACCCAAGCTCAAAGTGATTAACAATGTGCTTACAAAGTTGTGAAAAGCTTGTGCAAAGTTGGTAGATTTGCATGGAAATGTTACCTATTCTGTTACATTATCGAGTCCAGTTGTTAAAAGTTCGCGAAAGTGAATGAATATGTTATTAAAGGCCCTTTGAATATCGCAGTGGCCCTCGAAGGATGTAGAATTTTTAAACATTTCCATCAATTACATGGCCGCCAATAACAATAATTTTTAAACGACCCTGATAGATGAGTGGTCAGGTGATCGACCAATAATAGAAGTAAAAATCAATCGGTCGTGGTTAGTATTTGCATGGGAGACAACCTGAGAAAACCAGCGGTTGACACTTTTTTTGAGTTTTTGCCGTCTGCACCTATTTTGTCCAAGCTGTTAAAACAGCGTGCAAAGTTCTCCAAAGCGTTTCCAAAGTTGCTAGATTTGTTTGTTTATTTGACCTAAGTTGTTGTTATATCGAACCATGCAGTTATAAAGTATGAAAAATGACTAAAATTCATTTGAAACCTTCCATGTTAGCAGACTGTCATATGAGCCGGCCGTAAAATGAACAAACACATACTGAAAATGTTAAAAGCGATTGAAAAGTTGGTGGATTTGCGTTTATATTCCCCCTAAGTCATTTCATGTAGAACCCCGCAGTTAAATTTAGAACAAAATTATGTAAAAGTCAAAAACAGCTATTTATGTTGGCACATTGTACCACTACCCAAGCGCAA
Source organism: Saccoglossus kowalevskii (assembly GCF_978046115.1). NCBI lineage: Eukaryota > Metazoa > Hemichordata > Enteropneusta > Harrimaniidae > Saccoglossus > Saccoglossus kowalevskii. The sequence continues at coordinate 6,632,234 of NC_140650.1, read as the reverse complement.
AGTGATTAACAAAGTGCTTACAAAGTTGTGAAAAGCTTGTGCAAAGTTGGTAGATTTGCATGGAAATGTTACCTATTCTGTTACATTATCGAGTCCAGTTGTTAAAAGTTCGCGAATGTGAATGAATATGTTATAAAATTCCCTTTAAATATCGCAGTGGCCCTCGAAGGATGTAGAATTTTTAAACATTTCCATCAATTACATGGCCGCCAATAACAATAATTTTTAAACGACCCTGATAGATGAGTGGTCAGGTGATCGACCAATAATAGAAGTAAAGATCAATCGGTCGTGGTTAGTATTTGAATGGGAGACAACCTGAGAAAACCAGCGGTTGACACTTTTTTTGAGTTTTTGCCGTCTGCACCTATTTTGTCCAAGCTGTTAAAACAGCGTGCAAAGTTCTCCAAAGCGTTTCCAAAGTTGCTAGATTTGTTTGTTTATTTGACCTAAGTTGTTGTTATATCGAACCATGCAGTTATAAAGTATGAAAAATGACTAAAATTCATTTGAAACCTTCCATGTTAGCAGACTGTCATATGAGCCGGCCGTAAAATGAACAAACACATACTGAAAATGTTAAAAGCGATTGAAAAGTTGGTGGATTTGCGTTTATATTCCCCCTAAGTCATTTCATGTAGAACCCCGCAGTTAAATTTAGAACAAAATTATGTAAAAGTCAAAAACAGCTATTTATGTTGGCACATTGTACCACTACCCAAGCGCAAAGTGATTAACAAAGTGCTTACAAAGTTGTGAAAAGCTTGTGCAAAGTTGGTAGATTTGCATGGAAATGTTACCTATTCTGTTACATTATCGAGTCCAGTTGTTAAAAGTTCGCGAATGTGAATGAATATGTTATAAAATTCCCTTTAAATATCGCAGTGGCCCTCGAAGGATGTAGAATTTTTAAACATTTCCATCAATTACATGGCCGCCAATAACAATAATTTTTAAACGACCCTGATAGATGAGTGGTCAGGTGATCGACCAATAATAGAAGTAAAGATCAATCGGTCGTGGTTAGTATTTGAATGGGAGACAACCTGAGAAAACCAGCGGTTGACACTTTTTTTGAGTTTTTGCCGTCTGCACCTATTTTGTCCAAGCTGTTAAAACAGCGTGCAAAGTTCTCCAAAGCGTTTCCAAAGTTGCTAGATTTGTTTGTTTATTTGACCTAAGTTGTTGTTATATCGAACCATGCAGTTATAAAGTATGAAAAATGACTAAAATTCATTTGAAACCTTCCATGTTAGCAGACTGTCATATGAGCCGGCCGTAAAATGAACAAACACATACTGAAAATGTTAAAAGCGATTGAAAAGTTGGTGGATTTGCGTTTATATTCCCCCTAAGTCATTTCATGTAGAACCCCGCAGTTAAATTTAGAACAAAATTATGTAAAAGTCAAAAACAGCTATTTATGTTGGCACTTTGTACCACTACCCAAGCTCAAAGTGATTAACAAAGTGCTTGCAAAGTTGTGAAAAGCTTGTGCAAAGTTGGTAGATTTGCATGGAAATGTTACCTATTCTGTTACATTATCGAGTCCAGTTGTTAAAAGTTCGCGAAAGTGAATGAATATGTTATTAAAGGCCCTTTGAATATCACAGTGGCCCTCGAAGGATGTAGAATTTTTAAACATTTCCATCAATTACATGGCCGCCAATAACAATAATTTTTAAACGACCCTGATAGATGAGTGGTCAGGTGATCGACCAATAATAGAAGTAAAGATCAATCGGTCGTGGTTAGTATTTGCATGGGAGACAACCTGAGAAAACCAGCGGTTGACACTTTTTTTGAGTTTTTGCCGTCTGCACCTATTTTGTCCAAGCTGTTAAAACAGCGTGCAAAGTTCTCCAAAGCGTTTCAAAAGTTGCTAGATTTGTTTGTTTATTTGACCTAAGTTGTTGTTATATCGAACCATGCAGTTATAAAGTATGAAAAATGACTAAAATTCATTTGAAACCTTCCATGTTAGCAGACTGTCATATGAGCCGGCCGTAAAATGAACAAACACATACTGAAAATGTTAAAAGCGATTGAAAAGTTGGTGGATTTGCGTTTATATTCCCCCTAAGTCATTTCATGTAGAACCCCGCAGTTAAATTTAGAACAAAATTATGTAAAAGTCAAAAACAGGTATTTATGTTGGCACTTTGTACCACTACCCAAGCTCAAAGTGATTAACAAAGTGCTTACAAAGTTGTGAAAAGCTTGTGCAAAGTTGGTAGATTTGCATGGAAATGTTACCTATTCTGTTACATTATCGAGTCCAGTTGTTAAAAGTTCGCGAAAGTGAATGAATATGTTATTAAAGGCCCTTTGAATATCGCAGTGGCCCTCGAAGGATGTAGAATTTTTAAACATTTCCATCAATTACATGGCCGCCAATAACAATAATTTTTAAACGACCCTGATAGATGAGTGGTCAGGTGATCGACCAATAATAGAATTAAAGATCAATCGGTCGTGGTTAGTATTTGCATGGGAGACAACCTGAGAAAACCAGCGGTTGACACTTTTTTTGAGTTTTTGCCGTCTGCACCTATTTTGTCCAAGCTGTTAAAACAGCGTGCAAAGTTCTCCAAAGCGTTTCCAAAGTTGCTAGATTTGTTTGTTTATTTGACCTAAGTTGTTGTTATATCGAACCATGCAGTTATAAAGTATGAAAAATGACTAAAATTCATTTGAAACCTTCCATGTTAGCAGACTGTCATATGAGCCGGCCGTAAAATGAACAAACACATACTGAAAATGTTAAAAGCGATTGAAAAGTTGGTGGATTTGCGTTTATATTCCCCCTAAGTCATTTCATGTAGAACCCCGCAGTTAAATTTAGAACAAAATTATGTAAAAGTCAAAAACAGCTATTTATGTTGGCACTTTGTACCACTACCCAAGCTCAAAGTGATTAACAAAGTGCTTGCAAAGTTGTGAAAAGCTTGTGCAAAGTTGGTAGATTTGCATGGAAATGTTACCTATTCTGTTACATTATCGAGTCCAGTTGTTAAAAGTTCGCGAAAGTGAATGAATATGTTATTAAAGGCCCTTTGAATATCACAGTGGCCCTCGAAGGATGTAGAATTTTTAAACATTTCCATCAATTACATGGCCGCCAATAACAATAATTTTTAAACGACCCTGATAGATGAGTGGTCAGGTGATCGACCAATAATAGAAGTAAAGATCAATCGGTCGTGGTTAGTATTTGCATGGGAGACAACCTGAGAAAACCAGCGGTTGACACTTTTTTTGAGTTTTTGCCGTCTGCACCTATTTTGTCCAAGCTGTTAAAACAGCGTGCAAAGTTCTCCAAAGCGTTTCAAAAGTTGCTAGATTTGTTTGTTTATTTGACCTAAGTTGTTGTTATATCGAACCATGCAGTTATAAAGTATGAAAAATGACTAAAATTCATTTGAAACCTTCCATGTTAGCAGACTGTCATATGAGCCGGCCGTAAAATGAACAAACACATACTGAAAATGTTAAAAGCGATTGAAAAGTTGGTGGATTTGCGTTTATATTCCCCCTAAGTCATTTCATGTAGAACCCCGCAGTTAAATTTAGAACAAAATTATGTAAAAGTCAAAAACAGGTATTTATGTTGGCACTTTGTACCACTACCCAAGCTCAAAGTGATTAACAAAGTGCTTACAAAGTTGTGAAAAGCTTGTGCAAAGTTGGTAGATTTGCATGGAAATGTTACCTATTCTGTTACATTATCGAGTCCAGTTGTTAAAAGTTCGCGAAAGTGAATGAATATGTTATTAAAGGCCCTTTGAATATCGCAGTGGCCCTCGAAGGATGTAGAATTTTTAAACATTTCCATCAATTACATGGCCGCCAATAACAATAATTTTTAAACGACCCTGATAGATGAGTGGTCAGGTGATCGACCAATAATAGAATTAAAGATCAATCGGTCGTGGTTAGTATTTGCATGGGAGACAACCTGAGAAAACCAGCGGTTGACACTTTTTTTGAGTTTTTGCCGTCTGCACCTATTTTGTCCAAGCTGTTAAAACAGCGTGCAAAGTTCTCCAAAGCGTTTCCAAAGTTGCTAGATTTGTTTGTTTATTTGACCTAAGTTGTTGTTATATCGAACCATGCAGTTATAAAGTATGAAAAATGACTAAAATTCATTTGAAACCTTCCATGTTAGCAGACTGTCATATGAGCCGGCCGTAAAATGAACAAACACATACTGAAAATGTTAAAAGCGATTGAAAAGTTGGTGGATTTGCGTTTATATTCCCCCTAAGTCATTTCATGTAGAACCCCGCAGTTAAATTTAGAACAAAATTATGTAAAAGTCAAAAACAGCTATTTATGTTGGCACATTGTACCACTACCCAAGCGCAAAGTGATTAACAAAGTGCTTACAAAGTTGTGAAAAGCTTGTGCAAAGTTGGTAGATTTGCATGGAAATGTTACCTATTCTGTTACATTATCGAGTCCAGTTGTTAAAAGTTCGCGAATGTGAATGAATATGTTATAAAATTCCCATTAAATATCGCAGTGGCCCTCGAAGGATGTAGAATTTTTAAACATTTCCATCAATTACATGGCCGCCAATAACAATAATTTTTAAACGACCCTGATAGATGAGTGGTCAGGTGATCGACCAATAATAGAAGTAAAGATCAATCGGTCGTGGTTAGTATTTGAATGGGAGACAACCTGAGAAAACCAGCGGTTGACACTTTTTTTGAGTTTTTGCCGTCTGCACCTATTTTGTCCAAGCTGTTAAAACAGCGTGCAAAGTTCTCCAAAGCGTTTCCAAAGTTGCTAGATTTGTTTGTTTATTTGACCTAAGTTGTTGTTATATCGAACCATGCAGATATAAAGTATGAAAAATGACTAAAATTCATTTGAAACCTTCCATGTTAGCAGACTGTCATATGAGCCGGCCGTAAAATGAACAAACACATACTGAAAATGTTAAAAGCGATTGAAAAGTTGGTGGATTTGCGTTTATATTCCCCCTAAGTCATTTCATGTAGAACCCCGCAGTTAAATTTAGAACAAAATTATGTAAAAGTCAAAAACAGCTATTTATGTTGGCACATTGTACCACTACCCAAGCGCAAAGTGATTAACAAAGTGCTTACAAAGTTGTGAAAAGCTTGTGCAAAGTTGGTAGATTTGCATGGAAATGTTACCTATTCTGTTACATTATCGAGTCCAGTTGTTAAAAGTTCGCGAATGTGAATGAATATGTTATAAAATTCCCATTAAATATCGCAGTGGCCCTCGAAGGATGTAGAATTTTTAAACATTTCCATCAATTACATGGCCGCCAATAACAATAATTTTTAAACGACCCTGATAGATGAGTGGTCAGGTGATCGACCAATAATAGAAGTAAAGATCAATCGGTCGTGGTTAGTATTTGAATGGGAGACAACCTGAGAAAACCAGCGGTTGACACTTTTTTTGAGTTTTTGCCGTCTGCACCTATTTTGTCCAAGCTGTTAAAACAGCGTGCAAAGTTCTCCAAAGCGTTTCCAAAGTTGCTAGATTTGTTTGTTTATTTGACCTAAGTTGTTGTTATATCGAACCATGCAGTTATAAAGTATGAAAAATGACTAAAATTCATTTGAAACCTTCCATGTTAGCAGACTGTCATATGAGCCGGCCGTAAAATGAACAAACACATACTGAAAATGTTAAAAGCGATTGAAAAGTTGGTGGATTTGCGTTTATATTCCCCCTAAGTCATTTCATGTAGAACCCCGCAGTTAAATTTAGAACAAAATTATGTAAAAGTCAAAAACAGCTATTTATGTTGGCACATTGTACCACTACCCAAGCGCAAAGTGATTAACAAAGTGCTTACAAAGTTGTGAAAAGCTTGTGCAAAGTTGGTAGATTTGCATGGAAATGTTACCTATTCTGTTACATTATCGAGTCCAGTTGTTAAAAGTTCGCGAATGTGAATGAATATGTTATAAAATTCCCTTTAAATATCGCAGTGGCCCTCGAAGGATGTAGAAGTTTTAAACATTTCCATCAATTACATGGCCGCCAATAACAATAATTTTTAAACGACCCTGATAGATGAGTGGTCAGGTGATCGACCAATAATAGAAGTAAAGATCAATCGGTCGTGGTTAGTACTTGCATGGGAGACAAACTGAGAAAACCAGCGGTTGACACTTTTTTGAGTTTTTGTCGTCTGCACCTATTTTGTGCAAGCTGTTAAAACAGCGTGCAAAGTTCTCCAAAGCGTTTCCAAAGTTACTAGATTTGTTTGTTTATTTGACCTAAGTTGTTGATATATCGAACCATGCTGTTATAAAGTATGAAAAATGACTAAAATTCATTTGAAACCTTCCATGTTAGCAGACTGTCATATGAGCCGGCCGAAAAATGAACAAACACATACTGAAAATATTAAAAGCGATTGAAAAGTTGGTGGATTTGCGTTTATATTCCCCCTAAGTCATTTCATGTAGAACCCCGCAGTTAAATTTAGAACAAAATTATGTAAAAGTCAAAAACAGGTATTTATGTTGGCACATTGTACCACTACCCAAGCTCAAAGTGATTAACAAAGTGCTTACAAAGTTGTGAAAAGCTTGTGCAAAGTTGGTAGATTTGCATGGAAATGTTACCTATTCTGTTACATTATCGAGTCCAGTTGTTAAAAGTTCGCGAAAGTGAATGAATATGTTATTAAAGGACCTTTGAATATCACAGTGGCCCTCGAAGGATGTAGAATTTTTAAACATTTCCATCAATTACATGGCCGCCAATAACAATAATTTTTAAACCTCCCTGATAGATGAGTGGTCAGGTGATCGACCAATAATAGAAGTAAAGATCAATCGGTCGTGGTTAGTATTTGCATGGGAGACAACCTGAGAAAACCAGCGGTTGACACTTTTTTTGAGTTTTTGCCGTCTGCACCTATTTTGTCCAAGCTGTTAAAACAGCGTGCAAAGTTCTCCAAAGCGTTTCCAAAGTTGCTAGATTTGTTTGTTTATTTGACCTAAGTTGTTGTTATATCGAACCATGCAGTTATAAAGTATGAAAAATGACTAAAATTCATTTGAAACCTTCCATGTTAGCAGACTGTCATATGAGCCGGCCGTAAAATGAACAAACACATACTGAAAATATTAAAAGCGATTGAAAAGTTGGTGGATTTGCGTTTATATTCCCCCTAAGTCATTTCATGTAGAACCCCGCAGTTAAATTTAGAACAAAATTATGTAAAAGTCAAAAACAGCTATTTATGTTGGCACATTGTACCACTACCCAAGCGCAAAGTGATTAACAAAGTGCTTACAAAGTTGTGAAAAGCTTGTGCAAAGTTGGTAGATTTGCATGGAAATGTTACCTATTCTGTTACATTATCGAGTCCAGTTGTTAAAAGTTCGCGAATGTGAATGAATATGTTATAAAATTCCCATTAAATATCGCAGTGGCCCTCGAAGGATGTAGAATTTTTAAACATTTCCATCAATTACATGGCCGCCAATAACAATAATTTTTAAACGACCCTGATAGATGAGTGGTCAGGTGATCGACCAATAATAGAAGTAAAGATCAATCGGTCGTGGTTAGTATTTGAATGGGAGACAACCTGAGAAAACCAGCGGTTGACACTTTTTTTGAGTTTTTGCCGTCTGCACCTATTTTGTCCAAGCTGTTAAAACAGCGTGCAAAGTTCTCCAAAGCGTTTCCAAAGTTGCTAGATTTGTTTGTTTATTTGACCTAAGTTGTTGTTATATCGAACCATGCAGTTATAAAGTATGAAAAATGACTAAAATTCATTTGAAACCTTCCATGTTAGCAGACTGTCATATGAGCCGGCCGTAAAATGAACAAACACATACTGAAAATGTTAAAAGCGATTGAAAAGTTGGTGGATTTGCGTTTATATTCCCCCTAAGTCATTTCATGTAGAACCCCGCAGTTAAATTTAGAACAAAATTATGTAAAAGTCAAAAACAGCTATTTATGTTGGCACATTGTACCACTACCCAAGCGCAAAGTGATTAACAAAGTGCTTACAAAGTTGTGAAAAGCTTGTGCAAAGTTGGTAGATTTGCATGGAAATGTTACCTATTCTGTTACATTATCGAGTCCAGTTGTTAAAAGTTCGCGAATGTGAATGAATATGTTATAAAATTCCCTTTAAATATCGCAGTGGCCCTCGAAGGATGTAGAAGTTTTAAACATTTCCATCAATTACATGGCCGCCAATAACAATAATTTTTAAACGACCCTGATAGATGAGTGGTCAGGTGATCGACCAATAATAGAAGTAAAGATCAATCGGTCGTGGTTAGTACTTGCATGGGAGACAAACTGAGAAAACCAGCGGTTGACACTTTTTTGAGTTTTTGTCGTCTGCACCTATTTTGTGCAAGCTGTTAAAACAGCGTGCAAAGTTCTCCAAAGCGTTTCCAAAGTTACTAGATTTGTTTGTTTATTTGACCTAAGTTGTTGATATATCGAACCATGCTGTTATAAAGTATGAAAAATGACTAAAATTCATTTGAAACCTTCCATGTTAGCAGACTGTCATATGAGCCGGCCGAAAAATGAACAAACACATACTGAAAATATTAAAAGCGATTGAAAAGTTGGTGGATTTGCGTTTATATTCCCCCTAAGTCATTTCATGTAGAACCCCGCAGTTAAATTTAGAACAAAATTATGTAAAAGTCAAAAACAGGTATTTATGTTGGCACATTGTACCACTACCCAAGCTCAAAGTGATTAACAAAGTGCTTACAAAGTTGTGAAAAGCTTGTGCAAAGTTGGTAGATTTGCATGGAAATGTTACCTATTCTGTTACATTATCGAGTCCAGTTGTTAAAAGTTCGCGAAAGTGAATGAATATGTTATTAAAGGACCTTTGAATATCACAGTGGCCCTCGAAGGATGTAGAATTTTTAAACATTTCCATCAATTACATGGCCGCCAATAACAATAATTTTTAAACCTCCCTGATAGATGAGTGGTCAGGTGATCGACCAATAATAGAAGTAAAGATCAATCGGTCGTGGTTAGTATTTGCATGGGAGACAACCTGAGAAAACCAGCGGTTGACACTTTTTTTGAGTTTTTGCCGTCTGCACCTATTTTGTCCAAGCTGTTAAAACAGCGTGCAAAGTTCTCCAAAGCGTTTCCAAAGTTGCTAGATTTGTTTGTTTATTTGACCTAAGTTGTTGTTATATCGAACCATGCAGTTATAAAGTATGAAAAATGACTAAAATTCATTTGAAACCTTCCATGTTAGCAGACTGTCATATGAGCCGGCCGTAAAATGAACAAACACATACTGAAAATATTAAAAGCGATTGAAAAGTTGGTGGATTTGCGTTTATATTCCCCCTAAGTCATTTCATGTAGAACCCCGCAGTTAAATTTAGAACAAAATTATGTAAAAGTCAAAAACAGGTATTTATGTTGGCACATTGTACCACTACCCAAGCTCAAAGTGATTAACAAAGTGCTTACAAAGTTGTGAAAAGCTTGTGCAAAGTTGGTAGATTTGCATGGAAATGTTACCTATTCTGTTACATTATCGAGTCCAGTTGTTAAAAGTTCGCGAAAGTGAATGAATATGTTATTAAAGGACCATTGAATATCACAGTGGCCCTCGAAGGATGTAGAATTTTTAAACATTTCCATCAATTACATGGCCGCCAATAACAATAATTTTTAAACCTCCCTGATAGATGAGTGGTCAGGTGATCGACCAATAATAGAAGTAAAGATCAATCGGTCGTGGTTAGTATTTGCATGGGAGACAACCTGAGAAAACCAGCGGTTGACACTTTTTTTTGAGTTTTTGCCGTCTGCACCTATTTGGTCCATGCTGTTAAAACAGCGTGCAAAGTTCTCCAAAGCGTTTCCAAAATTGCTAGATTTGTTTGTTTATTTGACCTAAGTTGTTGTTATATCGAACCATGCAGTTGTAAAGTATGAAAAATGACTAAAAATCATTTGAAACCTTCCATGTTAGCAGACTGTCATATGAGCCGGCCGTAAAATGAACAAACACATACTGAAAATGTTAAAAGCGATTGAAAAGTTGGTGGATTTGCGTTTATATTCCCCCTAAGTCATTTCATGTAGAACCCCGCAGTTAAATTTAGAACAAAATTATGTAAAAGTCAAAAACAGCTATTTATGTTGGCACATTGTACCACTACCCAAGCGCAAAGTGATTAACAAAGTGCTTAGAAAGTTGTGAAAAGCTTGTGCAAAGTTGGTAGATTTGCATGGAAATGTTACCTATTCTGTTACATTATCGAGTCCAGTTGTTAAAAGTTCGCGAATGTGAATGAATATGTTATAAAATTCCCTTTAAATATCGCAGTGGCCCTCGAAGGATGTAGAATTTTTAAACATTTCCATAAATTACATGGCCGCCAATAACAATAATTTTTAAACGACCCTGATAGATGAGTGGTCAGGTGATCGACCAATAATAGAAGTAAAGATCAATCGGTCGTGGTTAGTATTTGAATGGGAGACAACCTGAGAAAACCAGCGGTTGACACTTTTTTTGAGTTTTTGCCGTCTGCACCTATTTTGTCCAAGCTGTTAAAACAGCGTGCAAAGTTCTCCAAAGCGTTTCCAAAGTTGCTAGATTTGTTTGTTTATTTGACCTAAGTTGTTGTTATATCGAACCATGCAGTTGTAAAGTATGAAAAATGACTAAAATTCATTTGAAACCTTCCATGTTAGCAGACTGTCATATGAGCCGGCCGTAAAATGAACAAACACATACTGAAAATGTTAAAAGCGATTGAAAAGTTGGTGGATTTGCGTTTATATTCCCCCTAAGTCATTTCATATAGAACCCCGCAGTTAAATTTAGAACAAAATTATGTAAAAGTCAAAAACAGCTATTTATGTTGGCACATTGTACCACTACCCAAGCGCAAAGTGATTAACAAAGTGCTTACAAAGTTGTGAAAAGCTTGTGCAAAGTTGGTAGATTTGCATGGAAATGTTACCTATTCTGTTACATTATCGAGTCCAGTTGTTAAAAGTTCGCGAATGTGAATGAATATGTTATAAAATTCCCTTTAAATATCGCAGTGGCCCTCGAAGGATGTAGAATTTTTAAACATTTCCATCAATTACATGGCCGCCAATAACAATAATTTTTAAACGACCCTGATAGATGAGTGGTCAGGTGATCGACCAATAATAGAAGTAAAGATCAATCGGTCGTGGTTAGTACTTGCATGGGAGACAAACTGAGAAAACCAGCGGTTGACACTTTTTTTGAGTTTTTGTCGTCTGCACCTATTTTGTGCAAGTTGTTAAAACAGCGTGCAAAGTTCTCCAAAGCGTTTCCAAAGTTACTAGATTTGTTTGTTTATTTGACCTAAGTTGTTGATATATCGAACCATGCTGTTATAAAGTATGAAAAATGACTAAAATTCATTTGAAACCTTCCATGTTAGCAGACTGTCATATGAGCCGGCCGAAAAATGAACAAACACATACTGAAAATATTAAAAGCGATTGAAAAGTTGGTGGATTTGCGTTTATATTCCCCCTAAGTCATTTCATGTAGAACCCCGCAGTTAAATTTAGAACAAAATTATGTAAAAGTCAAAAACAGGTATTTATGTTGGCACATTGTACCACTACCCAAGCTCAAAGTGATTAACAAAGTGCTTACAAAGTTGTGAAAAGCTTGTGCAAAGTTGGTAGATTTGCATGGAAATGTTACCTATTCTGTTACATTATCGAGTCCAGTTGTTAAAAGTTCGCGAAAGTGAATGAATATGTTATTAAAGGACCTTTGAATATCACAGTGGCCCTCGAAGGATGTAGAATTTTTAAACATTTCCATCAATTACATGGCCGCCAATAACAATAATTTTTAAACCTCCCTGATAGATGAGTGGTCAGGTGATCGACCAATAATAGAAGTAAAGATCAATCGGTCGTGGTTAGTATTTGCATGGGAGACAACCTGAGAAAACCAGCGGTTGACACTTTTTTGAGTTTTTGCCGTCTGCACCTATTTTGTCCAAGCTGTTAAAACAGCGTGCAAAGTTCTCCAAAGCGTTTCCAAAGTTGCTAGATTTGTTTGTTTATTTGACCTAAGTTGTTGTTATATCGAACCATGCAGTTATAAAGTATGAAAAATGACTAAAATTCATTTGAAACCTTCCATGTTAGCAGACTGTCATATGAGCCGGCCGTAAAATGAACAAACACATACTGAAAATATTAAAAGCGATTGAAAAGTTGGTGGATTTGCGTTTATATTCCCCCTAAGTCATTTCATGTAGAACCCCGCAGTTAAATTTAGAACAAAATTATGTAAAAGTCAAAAACAGGTATTTATGTTGGCACATTGTACCACTACCCAAGCGCAAAGTGATTAACAAAGTGCGTACAAAGTTGTGAAAAGCTTGTGCAAAGTTGGTAGATTTGCATGGAAATGTTACCTATTCTGTTACATTATCGAGTCCAATTGTTAAAAGTTCGCGAAAGTGAATGAATATGTTATTAAAGGACCTTTGAATATCGCAGTGGCCCTCGAAGGATGTAGAATTTTTAAACATTTCCATCAATTACATGGCCGCCAATAACAATAATTTTTAAACCTCCCTGATAGATGAGTGGTCAGGTGATCGACCAATAATAGAAGTAAAGATCAATCGGTCGTGGTTAGTATTTGCATGGGAGACAACCTGAGAAAACCAGCGGTTGACACTTTTTTTGAGTTTTTGCCGTCTGCACCTATTTGGTCCATGCTGTTAAAACAGCGTGCAAAGTTCTCCAAAGCGTTTCCAAAATTGCTAGATTTGTTTGTTTATTTGACCTAAGTTGTTGTTATATCGAACCATGCAGTTGTAAAGTATGAAAAATGACTAAAAATCATTTGAAACCTTCCATGTTAGCAGACTGTCATATGAGCCGGCCGTAAAATGAACAAACACATACTGAAAATGTTAAAAGCGATTGAAAAGTTGGTGGATTTGCGTTTATATTCCCCCTAAGTCATTTCATGTAGAACCCCGCAGTTAAATTTAGAACAAAATTATGTAAAAGTCAAAAACAGCTATTTATGTTGGCACATTGTACCACTACCCAAGCGCAAAGTGATTAACAAAGTGCTTACAAAGTTGTGAAAAGCTTGTGCAAAGTTGGTAGATTTGCATGGAAATGTTACCTATTCTGTTACATTATCGAGTCCAGTTGTTAAAAGTTCGCGAATGTGAATGAATATGTTATAAAATTCCCTTTAAATATCGCAGTGGCCCTCGAAGGATGTAGAATTTTTAAACATTTCCATCAATTACATGGCCGCCAATAACAATAATTTTTAAACGACCCTGATAGATGAGTGGTCAGGTGATCGACCAATAATAGAAGTAAAGATCAATCGGTCGTGGTTAGTACTTGCATGGGAGACAAACTGAGAAAACCAGCGGTTGACACTTTTTTTGAGTTTTTGTCGTCTGCACCTATTTTGTGCAAGTTGTTAAAACAGCGTGCAAAGTTCTCCAAAGCGTTTCCAAAGTTACTAGATTTGTTTGTTTATTTGACCTAAGTTGTTGATATATCGAACCATGCTGTTATAAAGTATGAAAAATGACTAAAATTCATTTGAAACCTTCCATGTTAGCAGACTGTCATATGAGCCGGCCGAAAAATGAACAAACACATACTGAAAATATTAAAAGCGATTGAAAAGTTGGTGGATTTGCGTTTATATTCCCCCTAAGTCATTTCATGTAGAACCCCGCAGTTAAATTTAGAACAAAATTATGTAAAAGTCAAAAACAGGTATTTATGTTGGCACATTGTACCACTACCCAAGCTCAAAGTGATTAACAAAGTGCTTACAAAGTTGTGAAAAGCTTGTGCAAAGTTGGTAGATTTGCATGGAAATGTTACCTATTCTGTTACATTATCGAGTCCAGTTGTTAAAAGTTCGCGAAAGTGAATGAATATGTTATTAAAGGACCTTTGAATATCACAGTGGCCCTCGAAGGATGTAGAATTTTTAAACATTTCCATCAATTACATGGCCGCCAATAACAATAATTTTTAAACCTCCCTGATAGATGAGTGGTCAGGTGATCGACCAATAATAGAAGTAAAGATCAATCGGTCGTGGTTAGTATTTGCATGGGAGACAACCTGAGAAAACCAGCGGTTGACACTTTTTTGAGTTTTTGCCGTCTGCACCTATTTTGTCCAAGCTGTTAAAACAGCGTGCAAAGTTCTCCAAAGCGTTTCCAAAGTTGCTAGATTTGTTTGTTTATTTGACCTAAGTTGTTGTTATATCGAACCATGCAGTTATAAAGTATGAAAAATGACTAAAATTCATTTGAAACCTTCCATGTTAGCAGACTGTCATATGAGCCGGCCGTAAAATGAACAAACACATACTGAAAATATTAAAAGCGATTGAAAAGTTGGTGGATTTGCGTTTATATTCCCCCTAAGTCATTTCATGTAGAACCCCGCAGTTAAATTTAGAACAAAATTATGTAAAAGTCAAAAACAGGTATTTATGTTGGCACATTGTACCACTACCCAAGCGCAAAGTGATTAACAAAGTGCGTACAAAGTTGTGAAAAGCTTGTGCAAAGTTGGTAGATTTGCATGGAAATGTTACCTATTCTGTTACATTATCGAGTCCAATTGTTAAAAGTTCGCGAAAGTGAATGAATATGTTATTAAAGGACCTTTGAATATCGCAGTGGCCCTCGAAGGATGTAGAATTTTTAAACATTTCCATCAATTACATGGCCGCCAATAACAATAATTTTTAAACCTCCCTGATAGATGAGTGGTCAGGTGATCGACCAATAATAGAAGTAAAGATCAATCGGTCGTGGTTAGTATTTGCATGGGAGACAACCTGAGAAAACCAGCGGTTGACACTTTTTTTGAGTTTTTGCCGTCTGCACCTATTTGGTCCATGCTGTTAAAACAGCGTGCAAAGTTCTCCAAAGCGTTTCCAAAATTGCTAGATTTGTTTGTTTATTTGACCTAAGTTGTTGTTATATCGAACCATGCAGTTGTAAAGTATGAAAAATGACTAAAAATCATTTGAAACCTTCCATGTTAGCAGACTGTCATATGAGCCGGCCGTAAAATGAACAAACACATACTGAAAATGTTAAAAGCGATTGAAAAGTTGGTGGATTTGCGTTCATATTCCCCCTAAGTCATTTCATATAGAACCCCGCAGTTAAATTTAGAACAAAATTATGTAAAAGTCAAAAACTGCTATTTATATTGGCACATTGTACCACTACCCAAGCGCAAAGTGATTAACAAAGTGCTTAAAAAGTTGTGACAAGCTTGTGCAAAGTTGGTAGATTTGCATGGAAATGTTACCTATTCTGTTACATTATCGAGTCCAGTTGTTAAAAGTTCGCGAAAGTGAATGAATATGTTATTAAAGGCCCTTTGAATATCGCAGTGGCCCTCGAAGGATGTAGAATTTTTAAACATGTCCATCAATTACATGGCCGCCAATAACAATACTTTTTAAACGACCCTGATAGATGAGTGGTCAGGTGATCGACCAATAATAGAAGTAAAGATCAATCGGTCGTGGTTAGTACTTGCATGGGAGACAAACTGAGAAAACCAGCGGTTGACACTTTTTTTGAGTTTTTGTCGTCTGCACCTATTTTGTGCAAGCTGTTAAAACAGCGTGCAAAGTTCTCCAAAGCGTTTCCAAAGTTACTAGATTTGTTTGTTTATTTGACCTAAGTTGTTGATATATCGAACCATGCAGTTATAAAGTATGAAAAATGACTAAAATTCATTTGAAACCTTCCATGTTAGCAGACTGTCATATGAGCCGGCCGTAAAATGAACAAACACATACTGAAAATATTAAAAGCGATTGAAAAGTTGGTGGATTTGCGTTTATATTCCCCCTAAGTCATTTCATGTAGAACCCCGCAGTTAAATTTAGAACAAAATTATGTAAAAGTCAAAAACAGGTATTTATGTTGGCACTTTGTACCACTACCCAAGCTCAAAGTGATTAACAAAGTGCTTACAAAGTTGTGAAAAGCTTGTGCAAAGTTGGTAGATTTGCATGGAAATGTTACCTATTCTGTTACATTATCGAGTCCAGTTGTTAAAAGTTCGCGAAAGTGAATGAATATGTTATTAAAGGCCCTTTGAATATCGCAGTGGCCCTCGAAGGATGTAGAATTTTTAAACATTTCCATCAATTACATGGCCGCCAATAACAATAATTTTTAAACGACCCTGATAGATGAGTGGTCAGGTGATCGACCAATAATAGAAGTAAAGATCAATCGGTCGTGGTTAGTATTTGCATGGGAGACAACCTGAGAAAACCAGCGGTTGACACTTTTTTTGAGTTTTTGCCGTCTGCACCTATTTGGTCCATGCTGTTAAAACAGCGTGCAAAGTTCTCCAAAGCGTTTCCAAAGTTGCTAGATTTGTTTGTTTATTTGACCTAAGTTGTTGTTATATCGAACCATGCAGTTGTAAAGTATGAAAAATGACTAAAAATCATTTGAAACCTTCCTTGTTAGCAGACTGTCATATGAGCCGGCCGTAAAATGAACAAACACATACTGAAAATGTTAAAAGCGATTGAAAAGTTGGTGGATTTGCGTTTATATTCCCCCTAAGTCATTTCATATAGAACCCCGCAGTTAAATTTAGAACAAAATTATGTAAAAGTCAAAAACTGCTATTTATATTGGCACATTGTACCACTACCGAAGCGCAAAGTGATTAACAAAGTGCTTAAAAAGTTGTGACAAGCTTGTGCAAAGTTGGTAGATTTGCATGGAAATGTTACCTATTCTGTTACATTATCGAGTCCAGTTGTTAAAAGTTCGCGAAAGTGAATGAATATGTTATTAAAGGCCCTTTGAATATCGCAGTGGCCCTCGAAGGATGTAGAATTTTTAAACATTTCCATCAATTACATGGCCGCCAATAACAATAATTTTTAAACGACCTTGATAGATGAGTGGTCAGGTGATCGACCAATAATAGAAGTAAAGATCAATCGGTCGTGGTTAGTATTTGCATGGGAGACAACCTGAGAAAACCAGCGGTTGACACTTTTTTTGAGTTTTTGCCGTCTGCACCTATTTGTTCCATGCTGTTAAAACAGCGTGCAAAGTTCTCCAAAGCGTTTCCAAAGTTGCTAGATTTGTTTGTTTATTTGACCTAAGTTGTTGTTATATCGAACCATGCAGTTGTAAAGTATGAAAAATGACTAAAATTCATTTGAAACCTTCCATGTTAGCAGACTGTCACATGAGCCGGCCGTAAAATGAACAAACACATACTGAAAATGTTAAAAGCGATTGAAAAGTTGGTGGATTTGCGTTTATATTCCCCCTAAGTCATTTCATGTAGAACCCCGCAGTTAAATTTAGAACAAAATTATGTAAAAGTCAAAAACTGCTATTTATATTGGCACATTGTACCACTACCCAAGCGCAAAGTGATTAACAAAGTGCTTAAAAAGTTGTGACAAGCTTGTGCAAAGTTGGTAGATTTGCATGGAAATGTTACCTATTCTGTTACATTATCGAGTCCAGTTGTTAAAAGTTCGCGAAAGTGAATGAATATGTTATTAAAGGCCCTTTGAATATCGCAGTGGCCCTCGAAGGATGTAGAATTTTTAAACATGTCCATCAATTACATGGCCGCCAATAACAATACATTTTAAACGACCCTGATAGATGAGTGGTCAGGTGATCGACCAATAATAGAAGTAAAGATCAATCGGTCGTGGTTAGTACTTGCATGGGAGACAAACTGAGAAAACCAGCGGTTGACACTTTTTTTGAGTTTTTGTCGTCTGCACCTATTTTGTGCAAGCTGTTAAAACAGCGTGCAAAGTTCTCCAAAGCGTTTCCAAAGTTACTAGATTTGTTTGTTTATTTGACCTAAGTTGTTGATATATCGAACCATGCAGTTATAAAGTATGAAAAATGACTAAAATTCATTTGAAACCTTCCATGTTAGCAGACTGTCATATGAGCCGGCCGTAAAATGAACAAACACATACTGAAAATATTAAAAGCGATTGAAAAGTTGGTGGATTTGCGTTTATATTCCCCCTAAGTCATTTCATGTAGAACCCCGCAGTTAAATTTAGAACAAAATTATGTAAAAGTCAAAAACAGGTATTTATGTTGGCACTTTGTACCACTACCCAAGCTCAAAGTGATTAACAAAGTGCTTACAAAGTTGTGAAAAGCTTGTGCAAAGTTGGTAGATTTGCATGGAAATGTTACCTATTCTGTTACATTATCGAGTCCAGTTGTTAAAAGTTCGCGAAAGTGAATGAATATGTTATTAAAGGCCCTTTGAATATCGCAGTGGCCCTCGAAGGATGTAGAATTTTTAAACATTTCCATCAATTACATGGCCGCCAATAACAATAATTTTTAAACGACCTTGATAGATGAGTGGTCAGGTGATCGACCAATAATAGAAGTAAAGATCAATCGGTCGTGGTTAGTATTTGCATGGGAGACAACCTGAGAAAACCAGCGGTTGACACTTTTTTTGAGTTTTTGCCGTCTGCACCTATTTGTTCCATGCTGTTAAAACAGCGTGCAAAGTTCTCCAAAGCGTTTCCAAAGTTGCTAGATTTGTTTGTTTATTTGACCTAAGTTGTTGTTATATCGAACCATGCAGTTGTAAAGTATGAAAAATGACTAAAATTCATTTGAAACCTTCCATGTTAGCAGACTGTCACATGAGCCGGCCGTAAAATGAACAAACACATACTGAAAATGTTAAAAGCGATTGAAAAGTTGGTGGATTTGCGTTTATATTCCCCCTAAGTCATTTCATGTAGAACCCCGCAGTTAAATTTAGAACAAAATTATGTAAAAGTCAAAAACTGCTATTTATATTGGCACATTGTACCACTACCCAAGCGCAAAGTGATTAACAAAGTGCTTAAAAAGTTGTGACAAGCTTGTGCAAAGTTGGTAGATTTGCATGGAAATGTTACCTATTCTGTTACATTATCGAGTCCAGTTGTTAAAAGTTCGCGAAAGTGAATGAATATGTTATTAAAGGCCCTTTGAATATCGCAGTGGCCCTCGAAGGATGTAGAATTTTTAAACATGTCCATCAATTACATGGCCGCCAATAACAATACATTTTAAACGACCCTGATAGATGAGTGGTCAGGTGATCGACCAATAATAGAAGTAAAGATCAATCGGTCGTGGTTAGTACTTGCATGGGAGACAAACTGAGAAAACCAGCGGTTGACACTTTTTTTGAGTTTTTGTCGTCTGCACCTATTTTGTGCAAGCTGTTAAAACAGCGTGCAAAGTTCTCCAAAGCGTTTCCAAAGTTACTAGATTTGTTTGTTTATTTGACCTAAGTTGTTGATATATCGAACCATGCAGTTATAAAGTATGAAAAATGACTAAAATTCATTTGAAACCTTCCATGTTAGCAGACTGTCATATGAGCCGGCCGTAAAATGAACAAACACATACTGAAAATATTAAAAGCGATTGAAAAGTTGGTGGATTTGCGTTTATATTCCCCCTAAGTCATTTCATGTAGAACCCCGCAGTTAAATTTAGAACAAAATTATGTAAAAGTCAAAAACAGGTATTTATGTTGGCACTTTGTACCACTACCCAAGCTCAAAGTGATTAACAAAGTGCTTACAAAGTTGTGAAAAGCTTGTGCAAAGTTGGTAGATTTGCATGGAAATGTTACCTATTCTGTTACATTATCGAGTCCAGTTGTTAAAAGTTCGCGAAAGTGAATGAATATGTTATTAAAGGCCCTTTGAATATCGCAGTGGCCCTCGAAGGATGTAGAATTTTTAAACATTTCCATCAATTACATGGCCGCCAATAACAATAATTTTTAAACGACCCTGATAGATGAGTGGTCAGGTGATCGACCAATAATAGAAGTAAAGATCAATCGGTCGTGGTTAGTATTTGCATGGGAGACAACCTGAGAAAACCAGCGGTTGACACTTTTTTTGAGTTTTTGCCGTCTGCACCTATTTTGTCCAAGCTGTTAAAACAGCGTGCAAAGTTCTCCAAAGCGTTTCCAAAGTTGCTAGATTTGTTTGTTTATTTGACCTAAGTTGTTGTTATATCGAACCATGCAGTTATGAAGTATGAAAAATGACTAAAATTCATTTGAAACCTTCCATGGTAGCAGACTGTCATATGAGCCGGCCGTAAAATGAACAAACACATACTGAAAATGTTAAAAGCGATTGAAAAGGTGGTGGATTTGCGTTTATATTCCCCCTAAGTCATTTCATGTAGAACCCCGCAGTTAAATTTAGAACAAAATTATGTAAAAGTCAAAAACAGGTATTTATGTTGGCACTTTGTACCACTACCCAAGCTCAAAGCGATTAACAAAGTGCTTACAAAGTTGTGAAAAGCTTGTGCAAAGTTGGTAGATTTGCATGGAAATGTTACCTATTCTGTTACATTATCGAGTCCAGTTGTTAAAAGTTCGCGAAAGTGAATGAATATGTTATTAAAGGCCCTTTGAATATCGCAGTGGCCCTCGAAGGATGTAGAATTTTTAAACATTTCCATCAATTACATGGCCGCCAATAACAATAATTTTTAAACGACCTTGATAGATGAGTGGTCAGGTGATCGACCAATAATAGAAGTAAAGATCAATCGGTCGTGGTTAGTATTTGCATGGGAGACAACCTGAGAAAACCAGCGGTTGACACTTTTTTTGAGTTTTTGCCGTCTGCACCTATTTGGTCCATACTGTTAAAACAGCGTGCAAAGTTCTCCAAAGCGTTTCCAAAGTTGCTAGATTTGTTTGTTTATTTGACCTAAGTTGTTGTTATATCGAACCATGCAGTTGTAAAGTATGAAAAATGACTAAAAATCATTTGAAACCTTCCTTGTTAGCAGACTGTCATATGAGCCGGCCGTAAAATGAACAAACACATACTGAAAATGTTAAAAGCGATTGAAAAGTTGGTGGATTTGCGTTTATATTCCCCCTAAGTCATTTCATATAGAACCCCGCAGTTAAATTTAGAACAAAATTATGTAAAAGTCAAAAACTGCTATTTATATTGGCACATTGTACCACTACCGAAGCGCAAAGTGATTAACAAAGTGCTTAAAAAGTTGTGACAAGCTTGTGCAAAGTTGGTAGATTTGCATGGAAATGTTACCTATTCTGTTACATTATCGAGTCCAGTTGTTAAAAGTTCGCGAAAGTGAATGAATATGTTATTAAAGGCCCTTTGAATATCGCAGTGGCCCTCGAAGGATGTAGAATTTTTAAACATGTCCATCAATTACATGGCCGCCAATAACAATACATTTTAAACGACCCTGATAGATGAGTGGTCAGGTGATCGACCAATAATAGAAGTAAAGATCAATCGGTCGTGGTTAGTACTTGCATGGGAGACAAACTGAGAAAACCAGCGGTTGACACTTTTTTTGAGTTTTTGTCGTCTGCACCTATTTTGTGCAAGTTGTTAAAACAGCGTGCAAAGTTCTCCAAAGCGTTTCCAAAGTTACTAGATTTGTTTGTTTATTTGACCTAAGTTGTTGATATATCGAACCATGCAGTTATAAAGTATGAAAAATGACTAAAATTCATTTGAAACCTTCCATGTTAGCAGACTGTCATATGAGCCGGCCGTAAAATGAACAAACACATACTGAAAATATTAAAAGCGATTGAAAAGTTGGTGGATTTGCGTTTATATTCCCCCTAAGTCATTTCATGTAGAACCCCGCAGTTAAATTTAGAACAAAATTATGTAAAAGTCAAAAACAGGTATTTATGTTGGCACTTTGTACCACTACCCAAGCTCAAAGTGATTAACAAAGTGCTTACAAAGTTGTGAAAAGCTTGTGCAAAGTTGGTAGATTTGCATGGAAATGTTACCTATTCTGTTACATTATCGAGTCCAGTTGTTAAAAGTTCGCGAAAGTGAATGAATATGTTATTAAAGGCCCTTTGAATATCGCAGTGGCCCTCGAAGGATGTAGAATTTTTAAACATTTCCATCAATTACATGGCCGCCAATAACAATAATTTTTAAACGACCTTGATAGATGAGTGGTCAGGTGATCGACCAATAATAGAAGTAAAGATCAATCGGTCGTGGTTAGTATTTGCATGGGAGACAACCTGAGAAAACCAGCGGTTGACACTTTTTTTGAGTTTTTGCCGTCTGCACCTATTTGTTCCATGCTGTTAAAACAGCGTGCAAAGTTCTCCAAAGCGTTTCCAAAGTTGCTAGATTTGTTTGTTTATTTGACCTAAGTTGTTGTTATATCGAACCATGCAGTTGTAAAGTATGAAAAATGACTAAAATTCATTTGAAACCTTCCATGTTAGCAGACTGTCACATGAGCCGGCCGTAAAATGAACAAACACATACTGAAAATGTTAAAAGCGATTGAAAAGTTGGTGGATTTGCGTTTATATTCCCCCTAAGTCATTTCATGTAGAACCCCGCAGTTAAATTTAGAACAAAATTATGTAAAAGTCAAAAACTGCTATTTATATTGGCACATTGTACCACTACCCAAGCGCAAAGTGATTAACAAAGTGCTTAAAAAGTTGTGACAAGCTTGTGCAAAGTTGGTAGATTTGCATGGAAATGTTACCTATTCTGTTACATTATCGAGTCCAGTTGTTAAAAGTTCGCGAAAGTGAATGAATATGTTATTAAAGGCCCTTTGAATATCGCAGTGGCCCTCGAAGGATGTAGAATTTTTAAACATGTCCATCAATTACATGGCCGCCAATAACAATACATTTTAAACGACCCTGATAGATGAGTGGTCAGGTGATCGACCAATAATAGAAGTAAAGATCAATCGGTCGTGGTTAGTACTTGCATGGGAGACAAACTGAGAAAACCAGCGGTTGACACTTTTTTTGAGTTTTTGTCGTCTGCACCTATTTTGTGCAAGCTGTTAAAACAGCGTGCAAAGTTCTCCAAAGCGTTTCCAAAGTTACTAGATTTGTTTGTTTATTTGACCTAAGTTGTTGATATATCGAACCATGCAGTTATAAAGTATGAAAAATGACTAAAATTCATTTGAAACCTTCCATGTTAGCAGACTGTCATATGAGCCGGCCGTAAAATGAACAAACACATACTGAAAATATTAAAAGCGATTGAAAAGTTGGTGGATTTGCGTTTATATTCCCCCTAAGTCATTTCATGTAGAACCCCGCAGTTAAATTTAGAACAAAATTATGTAAAAGTCAAAAACAGGTATTTATGTTGGCACTTTGTACCACTACCCAAGCTCAAAGTGATTAACAAAGTGCTTACAAAGTTGTGAAAAGCTTGTGCAAAGTTGGTAGATTTGCATGGAAATGTTACCTATTCTGTTACATTATCGAGTCCAGTTGTTAAAAGTTCGCGAAAGTGAATGAATATGTTATTAAAGGCCCTTTGAATATCGCAGTGGCCCTCGAAGGATGTAGAATTTTTAAACATTTCCATCAATTACATGGCCGCCAATAACAATAATTTTTAAACGACCCTGATAGATGAGTGGTCAGGTGATCGACCAATAATAGAAGTAAAGATCAATCGGTCGTGGTTAGTATTTGCATGGGAGACAACCTGAGAAAACCAGCGGTTGACACTTTTTTTGAGTTTTTGCCGTCTGCACCTATTTGGTCCATACTGTTAAAACAGCGTGCAAAGTTCTCCAAAGCGTTTCCAAAGTTGCTAGATTTGTTTGTTTATTTGACCTAAGTTGTTGTTATATCGAACCATGCAGTTGTAAAGTATGAAAAATGACTAAAAATCATTTGAAACCTTCCTTGTTAGCAGACTGTCATATGAGCCGGCCGTAAAATGAACAAACACATACTGAAAATGTTAAAAGCGATTGAAAAGTTGGTGGATTTGCGTTTATATTCCCCCTAAGTCATTTCATATAGAACCCCGCAGTTAAATTTAGAACAAAATTATGTAAAAGTCAAAAACTGCTATTTATATTGGCACATTGTACCACTACCGAAGCGCAAAGTGATTAACAAAGTGCTTAAAAAGTTGTGACAAGCTTGTGCAAAGTTGGTAGATTTGCATGGAAATGTTACCTATTCTGTTACATTATCGAGTCCAGTTGTTAAAAGTTCGCGAAAGTGAATGAATATGTTATTAAAGGCCCTTTGAATATCGCAGTGGCCCTCGAAGGATGTAGAATTTTTAAACATTTCCATCAATTACATGGCCGCCAATAACAATAATTTTTAAACGACCTTGATAGATGAGTGGTCAGGTGATCGACCAATAATAGAAGTAAAGATCAATCGGTCGTGGTTAGTATTTGCATGGGAGACAACCTGAGAAAACCAGCGGTTGACACTTTTTTTGAGTTTTTGCCGTCTGCACCTATTTTGTCCAAGCTGTTAAAACAGCGTGCAAAGTTCTCCAAAGCGTTTCCAAAGTTGCTAGATTTGTTTGTTTATTTGACCTAAGTTGTTGTTATATCGAACCATGCAGTTATGAAGTATGAAAAATGACTAAAATTCATTTGAAACCTTCCATGGTAGCAGACTGTCATATGAGCCGGCCGTAAAATGAACAAACACATACTGAAAATGTTAAAAGCGATTGAAAAGGTGGTGGATTTGCGTTTATATTCCCCCTAAGTCATTTCATGTAGAACCCCGCAGTTAAATTTAGAACAAAATTATGTAAAAGTCAAAAACAGGTATTTATGTTGGCACTTTGTACCACTACCCAAGCTCAAAGTGATTAACAAAGTGCTTACAAAGTTGTGAAAAGCTTGTGCAAAGTTGGTAGATTTGCATGGAAATGTTACCTATTCTGTTACATTATCGAGTCCAGTTGTTAAAAGTTCGCGAAAGTGAATGAATATGTTATTAAAGGCCCTTTGAATATCGCAGTGGCCCTCGAAGGATGTAGAATTTTTAAACATTTCCATCAATTACATGGCCGCCAATAACAATAATTTTTAAACGACCTTGATAGATGAGTGGTCAGGTGATCGACCAATAATAGAAGTAAAGATCAATCGGTCGTGGTTAGTATTTGCATGGGAGACAACCTGAGAAAACCAGCGGTTGACACTTTTTTTGAGTTTTTGCCGTCTGCACCTATTTGTTCCATGCTGTTAAAACAGCGTGCAAAGTTCTCCAAAGCGTTTCCAAAGTTGCTAGATTTGTTTGTTTATTTGACCTAAGTTGTTGTTATATCGAACCATGCAGTTGTAAAGTATGAAAAATGACTAAAAATCATTTGAAACCTTCCTTGTTAGCAGACTGTCATATGAGCCGGCCGTAAAATGAACAAACACATACTGAAAATGTTAAAAGCGATTGAAAAGTTGGTGGATTTGCGTTTATATTCCCCCTAAGTCATTTCATATAGAACCCCGCAGTTAAATTTAGAACAAAATTATGTAAAAGTCAAAAACTGCTATTTATATTGGCACATTGTACCACTACCGAAGCGCAAAGTGATTAACAAAGTGCTTAAAAAGTTGTGACAAGCTTGTGCAAAGTTGGTAGATTTGCATGGAAATGTTACCTATTCTGTTACATTATCGAGTCCAGTTGTTAAAAGTTCGCGAAAGTGAATGAATATGTTATTAAAGGCCCTTTGAATATCGCAGTGGCCCTCGAAGGATGTAGAATTTTTAAACATTTCCATCAATTACATGGCCGCCAATAACAATAATTTTTAAACGACCTTGATAGATGAGTGGTCAGGTGATCGACCAATAATAGAAGTAAAGATCAATCGGTCGTGGTTAGTATTTGCATGGGAGACAACCTGAGAAAACCAGCGGTTGACACTTTTTTTGAGTTTTTGCCGTCTGCACCTATTTTGTCCAAGCTGTTAAAACAGCGTGCAAAGTTCTCCAAAGCGTTTCCAAAGTTGCTAGATTTGTTTGTTTATTTGACCTAAGTTGTTGTTATATCGAACCATGCAGTTATGAAGTATGAAAAATGACTAAAATTCATTTGAAACCTTCCATGGTAGCAGACTGTCATATGAGCCGGCCGTAAAATGAACAAACACATACTGAAAATGTTAAAAGCGATTGAAAAGGTGGTGGATTTGCGTTTATATTCCCCCTAAGTCATTTCATATAGAACCCCGCAGTTAAATTTAGAACAAAATTATGTAAAAGTCAAAAACTGCTATTTATATTGGCACATTGTACCACTACCCAAGCGCAAAGTGATTAACAAAGTGCTTACAAAGTTGTGAAAAGCTTGTGCAAGGTTGGTAGATTTGCATGGAAATGTTACCTATTCTGTTACATTATCGAGTCCAATTGTTAAAAGTTCGCGAATGTGAATGAATATGTTATAAAATTCCCTTTAAATATCGCAGTGGCCCACGAAGGATGTAGAATTTTTAAACATTTCCATCAATTACATGGCCGCCAATAACAATAATTTTTAAACGATCCTGATAGATGAGTGGTCAGGTGATCGACCAATAATAGAAGTAAAGATCAATCGGTCGTGGTTAGTATTTGAATGGGAGACAACCTGAGAAAACCAGCGGTTGACACTTTTTTTGAGTTTTTGCCGTCTGCACCTATTTTGTCCAAGCTGTTAAAACAGCGTGCAAAGTTCTCCAAAGCGTTTCCAAAGTTGCTAGATTTGTTTGTTTATTTGACCTAAGTTGTTGTTATATCGAACCATGCAGTTATAAAGTATGAAAAATGACTAAAATTCATTTGAAACCTTCCATGTTAGCAGACTGTCATATGAGCCGGCCGTAAAATGAACAAACACATACTGAAAATGTTAAAAGCGATTGAAAAGTTGGTGGATTTGCGTTTATATTCCCCCTAAGTCATTTCATGTAGAACCCCGCAGTTAAATTTAGAACAAAATTATGTAAAAGTCAAAAACAGGTATTTATGTTGGCACTTTGTACCACTACCCAAGCTCAAAGTGATTAACAAAGTGCTTACAAAGTTGTGAAAAGCTTGTGCAAAGTTGGCAGATTTGCATGGAAATGTTACCTATTCTGTTACATTATCGAGTCCAGTTGTTAAAAGTTCGCGAAAATGAATGAATATGTTATTAAAGGCCCTTTGAATATCGCAGTGGCCCTCGAAGGATGTAGAATTTTTAAACGACCCTGATAGATGAGTGGTCAGGTGATCGACCAATAATAGAAGTAAAGATCAATCGGTCGTGGTTAGTATTTGAATGGGAGAAAACCAGCGGTTGACACTTTTTTTGAGTTTTTGCCGTCTGCACCTATTTTGTCCAAGCTGTTAAAACAGCGTGCAAAGTTCTCCAAAGCGTTTCCAAAGTTGCTAGATTTGTTTGTTTATTTGACCTAAGTTGTTGTTATATCGAACCATGCAGTTGTAAAGTATGAAAAATGACTAAAATTCATTTGAAACCTTCCATGTTAGCAGACTGTCATATGAGCCGGCCGTAAAATGAACAAACACATACTGAAAATGTTAAAAGCGATTGAAAAGTTGGTGGATTTGCGTTTATATTCCCCCTAAGTCATTTCATATAGAACCCGGCAGTTAAATTTAGAACAAAATTATGTAAAAGTCAAAAACAGCTATTTATATTGGCACATTGTACCACTACCCAAGCGCAAAGTGATTAACAAAGTGCTTACAAAGTTGTGAAAAGCTTGTGCAAAGTTGGTAGATTTGCATGGAAATGTTATCTATTCTGTTACATTATCGAGTCCAATTGTTAAAAGTTCGCGAATGTGAATGAATATGTTATAAAATTCCCTTTAAATATCGCAGTGGCCCACGAAGGATGTAGAATTTTTAAACATTTCCATCAATTACATGGCCGCCAATAACAATAATTTTTAAACGATCCTGATAGATGAGTGGTCAGGTGATCGACCAATAATAGAAGTAAAGATCAATCGGTCGTGGTTAGTATTTGAATAGGAGACAACCTGAGAAAACCAGCGGTTGACACTTTTTTTGAGTTTTTGCCGTCTGCACCTATTTTGTCCAAGCTGTTAAAACAGCGTGCAAAGTTCTCCAAAGCGTTTCCAAAGTTGCTAGATTTGTTTGTTTATTTGACCTAAGTTGTTGTTATATCGAACCATGCAGTTATAAAGTATGAAAAATGACTAAAATTCATTTGAAACCTTCCATGTTAGCAGACTGTCATATGAGCCGGCCGTAAAATGAACAAACACATACTGAAAATGTTAAAAGCGATTGAAAAGTTGGTGGATTTGCGTTTATATTCCCCCTAAGTCATTTCATGTAGAACCCCGCAGTTAAATTTAGAACAAAATTATGTAAAAGTCAAAAACAGGTATTTATGTTGGCACTTTGTACCACTACCCAAGCTCAAAGTGATTAACAAAGTGCTTACAAAGTTGTGAAAAGCTTGTGCAAAGTTGGTAGATTTGCATGGAAATGTTACCTATTCTGTTACATTATCGAGTCCAGTTGTTAAAAGTTCGCGAAAGTGAATGAATATGTTATTAAAGGCCCTTTGAATATCGCAGTGGCCCTCGAAGGATGTAGAATTTTTAAACATTTCCATCAATTACATGGCCGCCAATAACAATAATTTTTAAACGATCCTGATAGATGAGTGGTCAGGTGATCGACCAATAATAGAAGTAAAGATCAATCGGTCGTGGTTAGTATTTGAATGGGAGACAACCTGAGAAAACCAGCGGTTGACACTTTTTTTGAGTTTTTGCCGTCTGCACCTATTTTGTCCAAGCTGTTAAAACAGCGTGCAAAGTTCTCCAAAGCGTTTCCAAAGTTGCTAGATTTGTTTGTTTATTTGACCTAAGTTGTTGTTATATCGAACCATGCAGTTATAAAGTATGAAAAATGACTAAAATTCATTTGAAACCTTCCATGTTAGCAGACTGTCATATGAGCCGGCCGTAAAATGAACAAACACATACTGAAAATGTTAAAAGCGATTGAAAAGTTGGTGGATTTGCGTTTATATTCCCCCTAAGTCATTTCATGTAGAACCCCGCAGTTAAATTTAGAACAAAATTATGTAAAAGTCAAAAACAGGTATTTATGTTGGCACTTTGTACCACTACCCAAGCTCAAAGTGATTAACAAAGTGCTTACAAAGTTGTGAAAAGCTTGTGCAAAGTTGGTAGATTTGCATGGAAATGTTACCTATTCTGTTACATTATCGAGTCCAGTTGTTAAAAGTTCGCGAAAGTGAATGAATATGTTATTAAAGGCCCTTTGAATATCGCAGTGGCCCTCGAAGGATGTAGAATTTTTAAACATTTCCATCAATTACATGGCCGCCAATAACAATAATTTTTAAACGACCCTGATAGATGAGTGGTCAGGTGATCGACCAATAATAGAAGTAAAGATCAATCGGTCGTGGTTAGTATTTGCATGGGAGACAACCTGAGAAAACCAGCGGTTGAGACTTTTTTTGAGTTTTTGCCGTCTGCACCTATTTGGTCCATGCTGTTAAAACAGCGTGCAAAGTTCTCCAAAGCGTTTCCAAAGTTGCTAGATTTGTTTGTTTATTTGACCTAAGTTGTTGTTATATCGAACCATGCAGTTGTAAAGTATGAAAAATGACTAAAAATCATTTGAAACCTTCCATGTTAGCAGACTGTCATATGAGCCGGCCGTAAAATGAACAAACACATACTGAAAATGTTAAAAGCGATTGAAAAGTTGGTGGATTTGCGTTTATATTCCCCCTAAGTCATTTCATATAGAACCCCGCAGTTAAATTTAGAACAAAATTATGTAAAAGTCAAAAACTGCTATTTATATTGGCACATTGTACCACTACCCAAGCGCAAAGTGATTAACAAAGTGCTTACAAAGTTGTGAAAAGCTTGTGCAAAGTTGGTAGATTTGCATGGAAATGTTACCTATTCTGTTACATTATCGAGTCCAGTTGTTAAAAGTTCGCGAATGTGAATGAATATGTTATAAAATTCCCTTTAAATATCGCAGTGGCCCTCGAAGGATGTAGAATTTTTAAACATTTCCATCAATTACATGGCCGCCAATAACAATAATTTTTAAACGACCCTGATAGATGAGTGGTCAGGTGATCAACCAATAATAGAAGTAAAGATCAATCGGTCGTGGTTAGTATTTGAATGGGAGAAAACCAGCGGTTGACACTTTTTTTGAGTTTTTGCCGTCTGCACCTATTTTGTCCATGCTGTTAAAACAGCGTGCAAAGTTCTCCAAAGCGTTTCCAAAGTTGCTAGATTTGTTTGTTTATTTGACCTAAGTTGTTGTTATATCGAACCATGCAGTTGTAAAGTATGAAAAATGACTAAAAATCATTTGAAACCTTCCATGTTAGCAGACTGTCATATGAGCCGGCCGTAAAATGAACAAACACATACTGAAAATGTTAAAAGCGATTGAAAAGTTGGTGGATTTGCGTTTATATTCCCCCTAAGTCATTTCATATAGAACCCCGCAGTTAAATTTAGAACAAAATTATGTAAAAGTCAAAAACTGCTATTTATATTGGCACATTGTACCACTACCCAAGCGCAAAGTGATTAACAAAGTGCTTACAAAGTTGTGAAAAGCTTGTGCAAAGTTGGTAGATTTGCATGGAAATGTTACCTATTCTGTTACATTATCGAGTCCAGTTGTTAAAAGTTCGCGAATGTGAATGAATATGTTATAAAATTCCCTTTAAATATCGCAGTGGCCCTCGAAGGATGTAGAATTTTTAAACATTTCCATCAATTACATGGCCGCCAATAACAATAATTTTTAAACCACCCTGATAGATGAGTGGTCAGGTGATCGACCAATAATAGAAGTAAAGATCAATCGGTCGTGGTTAGTATTTGAATGGGAGACAACCTGAGAAAACCAGCGGTTGACACTTTTTTTGAGTTTTTGCCGTCTGCACCTATTTTGTCCAAGCTGTTAAAACAGCGTGCAAAGTTCTCCAAAGCGTTTCCAAAGTTGCTAGATTTGTTTGTTTATTTGACCTAAGTTGTTGTTATATCGAACCATGCAGTTATAAAGTATGAAAAATGACTAAAATTCATTTGAAACCTTCCATGTTAGCAGACTGTCATATGAGCCGGCCGTAAAATGAACAAACACATACTGAAAATGTTAAAAGCGATTGAAAAGTTGGTGGATTTGCGTTTATATTCCCCCTAAGTCATTTCATGTAGAACCCCGCAGTTAAATTTAGAACAAAATTATGTAAAAGTCAAAAACAGCTATTTATGTTGGCACATTGTACCACTACCCAAGCGCAAAGTGATTAACAAAGTGCTTACAAAGTTGTGAAAAGCTTGTGCAAAGTTGGTAGATTTGCATGGAAATGTTACCTATTCTGTTACATTATCGAGTCCAGTTGTTAAAAGTTCGCGAATGTGAATGAATATGTTATAAAATTCCCTTTAAATATCGCAGTGGCCCTCGAAGGATGTAGAATTTTTAAACATTTCCATCAATTACATGGCCGCCAATAACAATAATTTTTAAACGACCCTGATAGATGAGTGGTCAGGTGATCGACCAATAATAGAAGTAAAGATCAATCGGTCGTGGTTAGTACTTGCATGGGAGACAAACTGAGAAAACCAGCGGTTGACACTTTTTTTGAGTTTTTGTCGTCTGCACCTATTTTGTGCAAGCTGTTAAAACAGCGTGGAAAGTTCTCCAAAGCGTTTCCAAAGTTACTAGATTTGTTTGTTTATTTGACCTAAGTTGTTGATATATCGAACCATGCAGTTATAAAGTATGAAAAATGACTAAAATTCATTTGAAACCTTCCATGTTAGCAGACTGTCATATGAGCCGGCCGTAAAATGAACAAACATATACTGAAAATATTAAAAGCGATTGAAAAGTTGGTGGATTTGCGTTTATATTCCCCCTAAGTCATTTCATGTAGAACCCCGCAGTTAAATTTAGAACAAAATTATGTAAAAGTCAAAAACAGGTATTTATGTTGGCACTTTGTACCACTACCCAAGCTCAAAGTGATTAACAAAGTGCTTACAAAGTTGTGAAAAGCTTGTGCAAAGTTGGTAGATTTGCATGGAAATGTTACCTATTCTGTTACATTATCGAGTCCAGTTGTTAAAAGTTCGCGAAAGTGAATGAATATGTTATTAAAGGCCCTTTGAATATCGCAGTGGCCCTCGAAGGATGTAGAATTTTTAAACATTTCCATCAATTACATGGCCGCCAATAACAATAATTTTAAACGACCCTGATAGATGAGTGGTCAGGTGATCGACCAATAATAGAAGTAAAGATCAATCGGTCGTGGTTAGTACTTGCATGGGAGACAAACTGAGAAAACCAGCGGTTGACACTTTTTTTGAGTTTTTGTCGTCTGCACCTATTTTGTGCAAGCTGTTAAAACAGCGTGGAAAGTTCTCCAAAGCGTTTCCAAAGTTACTAGATTTGTTTGTTTATTTGACCTAAGTTGTTGATATATCGAACCATGCAGTTATAAAGTATGAAAAATGACTAAAATTCATTTGAAACCTTCCATGTTAGCAGACTGTCATATGAGCCGGCCGTAAAATGAACAAACACATACTGAAAATGTTAAAAGCGATTGAAAAGTTGGTGGATTTGCGTTTATATTCCCCCTAAGTCATTTCATATAGAACCCCGCAGTTAAATTTAGAACAAAATTATGTAAAAGTCAAAAACTGCTATTTATATTGGCACATTGTACCACTACCCAAGCGCAAAGTGATTAACAAAGTGCTTACAAAGTTGTGAAAAGCTTGTGCAAAGTTGGTAGATTTGCATGGAAATGTTACCTATTCTGTTACATTATCGAGTCCAGTTGTTAAAAGTTCGCGAATGTGAATGAATATGTTATAAAATTCCCTTTAAATATCGCAGTGGCCCTCAAAGGATGTAGAATTTTTAAACATTTCCATCAATTACATGGCCGCCAATAACAATAATTTTTAAACGACCCTGATAGATGAATGGTCAGGTGATCGACCAATAATAGAAGTAAAGATCAATCGGTCGTGGTTAGTATTTGAATGGGAGACAACCTGAGAAAACCAGCGGATGACACTTTTTTTGAGTTTTTGCCGTCTGCACCTATTTTGTCCAAGCTGTTAAAACAGCGTGCAAAGTTCTCCAAAGCGTTTCCAAAGTTGCTAGATTTGTTTGTTTATTTGACCTAAGTTGTTGTTATATCGAACCATGCAGTTGTAAAGTATGAAAAATGACTAAAATTCATTTGAAACCTTCCATGTTAGCAGACTGTCATATGAGCCGGCCGTAAAATGAACAAACACATACTGAAAATGTTAAAAGCGATTGAAAAGTTGGTGGATTTGCGTTTATATTCCCCCTAAGTCATTTCATGTAGAACCCCGCAGTTAAATTTAGAACAAAATTATGTAAAAGTCAAAAACAGCTATTTATGTTGGCACATTGTACCACTACCCAAGCGCAAAGTGATTAACAAAGTGCTTACAAAGTTGTGAAAAGCTTCAGCAAAGTTGGTAGATTTGCATGGAAATGTTACCTATTCTGTTACATTATCGAGTCCAGTTGTTAAAAGTTCGCGAAAGTGAATGAATATGTTATAAAAAGCCCTTTGAATATCGCAGTGGCCCTCGAAGGATGTAGAATTTTTAAACATTTCCATCAATTACATGGCCGCCAATAACAATAATTTTTAAACGATCCTGATAGATGAGTGGTCAGGTGATCGACCAATAATAGAAGTAAAGATCAATCGGTCGTGGTTAGTATTTGAATGGGAGACAACCTGAGAAAACCAGCCGTTGACACTTTTTTTGAGTTTTTGCCGTCTGCACCTATTTTGTCCAAGCTGTTAAAACAGCGTGCAAAGTTCTCCAAAGCGTTTCCAAAGTTGCTAGATTTGTTTGTTTATTTGACCTAAGTTGTTGTTATATCGAACCATGCAGTTGTAAAGTATGAAAAATGAATAAAATTCATTTGAAACCTCCCATGTTAGCAGACTGTCATATGAGCCGGCCGTAAAATGAACAAACACATACTGAAAATGTTAAAAGCGATTGAAAAGTTGGTGGATTTGCGTTTATATTCCCCCTAAGTCATTTCATGTAGAACCCTGCAGTTAAATTTAGAACAAAATTATGTAAAAGTCAAAAACAGCTATTTATGTTGGCACATTGTACCACTACCCAAGCGCAAAGTGATTAACAAAGTGCTTACAAAGTTGTGAAAAGCTTGAGCAAAGTTGGTAGATTTGCATGGAAATTTTACCTATTCTGTTACATTATCGAGTCCAGTTGTTAAAAGTTCGCGAAAGTGAATGAATATGTTATAAAAAGCCCTTTGAATATCGCAGTGCCCCTCGAAGGATGTAGAATTTTTAAACATTTCCATCAATTACATGGCCGCCAATAACAATAATTTTTAAACGAACCTGATAGATGAGTGGTCAGGTGATCCACCAATAATAGAAGTAAAGATCAATCGGTCGTGGTTAGTACTTGCATGGGAGACAACCTGAGAAAACCAGCGTTGACCCTTTTTTGAGATTTTGTCGTCTGCACCTATTTTGTGCAAGCTGATAAAACAGCGTGCAAAGTTCTCCAAAGCGTTTCCAAAGTTACTAGATTTGTTTGTTTATTTGACCTAAGTTGTTGATATATCGAACCATGCAGTTATAAAGTATGAAAAATGACTAAAATTTATTTGAAACATTCCATGTTAGCAGACTGTCATATGAGCCGGCCGTAAAATGAACAAACACATACTGAAAATGTTAAAAGCGATTGAAAAGTTGGTGGATTTGCGTTTATATTACCCCTAAGTCATTTCATGTAGAACCCCGCAGTTAAATTTAGAACAAAATTATGTAAAAGTCAAAAACAGCTATTTATGTTGGCACATTGTACCACTACCCAAGCGCAAAGTGATTAATAAAGTGCTTACAAAGTTGTGAAAAGCTTGTGCAAAGTTGGTAGATTTGCATGGAAATGTTACCTATTCTGTTACATTATCGAGTCCAGTTGTTAAAAGTTCGCGAAAGTGAATGAATATGTTATTAAAGGCCCTTTGAATATCGCAGTGGCCCTCGAAGGATGTAGAATTTTTAAACATTTCCATCAATTACATGGCCGCCAATAACAATAATTTTTAAACCACCCTGAGAGATGAGTGGTCAGGTGATCAACCAATAATAGAAGTAAAGATCAATCGGTCGTGGTTAGTACTTGCATGGGAGACAACCTGAGAAAACCTGCGGTTGACACTTTTTTTTGAGTTTTTGTCGTCTGCACCTATTTTGTCCAAGCTGTTAAAACAGCGTGCAAAGTTCTCCAAAGCGTTTCCAAAGTTGCTAGATTTGTTTGTTTATTTGACCTAAGTTGTTGATATATCGAACCATGCAGTTGTAAAGTATGAAAAATGACTAAAATTCATTTGAAACCTTCCATGTTAGCAGACTGTCATATGAGCCGGCCGTAAAATGAACAAACACATACTGAAAATGTTAAAAGCGATTGAAAAGTTGGTGGATTTGCGTTTGTATTCCCCCTAAGTCATTTCATGTAGAACCCCGCAGTTAAATTTAGAACAAAATTATGTAAAAGTCAAAAACAGCTATTTATGTTGGCACATTGTACCACTACCCAAGCGCAAAGTGATTAACAAAGTGCTTAAAAAGTTGTGACAAGCTTGTGCAAAGTTGGTAGATTTGCATGGAAATGTTACCTATTCTGTTACATTATCGAGTCCAATTGTTAAAAGTTCGCGAATGTGAATGAATATGTTATAAAATTCCCTTTAAATATCGCAGTGGCCCTCGAAGGATGTAGAATTTTTAAACATTTTCATCAATTACATGGCCGCCAATAACAATAATTTTTAAACGACCCTGATAGATGAATGGTCAGGTGATCGACCAATAATAGAAGTAAAGATCAATCGGTCGTGGTTAGTATTTGAATGGGAGACAACCTGAGAAAACCAGCGGATGACACTTTTTTTGAGTTTTTGCCGTCTGCACCTATTTTGTCCAAGCTGTTAAAACAGCGTGCAAAGTTCTCCAAAGCGTTTCCAAAGTTGCTAGATTTGTTTGTTTATTTGACCTAAGTTGTTGTTATATCGAACCATGCAGTTGTAAAGTATGAAAAATGACTAAAATTCATTTGAAACCTTCCATGTTAGCAGACTGTCATATGAGCCGGCCGTAAAATGAACAAACACATACTGAAAATGTTAAAAGCGATTGAAAAGTTGGGGGATTTGCGTTTATATTCCCCCTAAGTCATTTCATATAGAACCCCGCAGTTAAATTTAGAACAAAATTATGTAAAAGTCAAAAACTGCTATTTATATTGGCACATTGTACCACTACCCAAGCGCAAAGTGATTAACAAAGTGCTTAAAAAGTTGTGACAAGCTTGTGCAAAGTTGGTAGATTTGCATGGAAATGTTACCTATTCTGTTACATTATCGAGTCCAATTGTTAAAAGTTCGCGAATGTGAATGAATATGTTATAAAATTCCCTTTAAATATCGCAGTGGCCCTCGAAGGATGTAGAATTTTTAAACATTTTCATCAATTACATGGCCGCCAATAACAATAATTTTTAAACGACCCTGATAGATGAATGGTCAGGTGATCGACCAATAATAGAAGTAAAGATCAATCGGTCGTGGTTAGTATTTGAATGGGAGACAACCTGAGAAAACCAGCGGATGACACTTTTTTTGAGTTTTTGCCGTCTGCACCTATTTTGTCCAAGCTGTTAAAACAGCGTGCAAAGTTCTCCAAAGCGTTTCCAAAGTTGCTAGATTTGTTTGTTTATTTGACCTAAGTTGTTGTTATATCGAACCATGCAGTTGTAAAGTATGAAAAATGACTAAAATTCATTTGAAACCTTCCATGTTAGCAGACTGTCATATGAGCCGGCCGTAAAATGAACAAACACATACTGAAAATGTTAAAAGCGATTGAAAAGTTGGTGGATTTGCGTTTATATTCCCCCTAAGTCATTTCATGTAGAACCCCGCAGTTAAATTTAGAACAAAATTATGTAAAAGTCAAAAACAGCTATTTATGTTGGCACATTGTACCACTACCCAAGCGCAAAGTGATTAACAAAGTGCTTACAAAGTTGTGAAAAGCTTCAGCAAAGTTGGTAGATTTGCATGGAAATGTTACCTATTCTGTTACATTATCGAGTCCAGTTGTTAAAAGTTCGCGAAAGTGAATGAATATGTTATAAAAAGCCCTTTGAATATCGCAGTGGCCCTCGAAGGATGTAGAATTTTTAAACATTTCCATCAATTACATGGCCGCCAATAACAATAATTTTTAAACGATCCTGATAGATGAGTGGTCAGGTGATCGACCAATAATAGAAGTAAAGATCAATCGGTCGTGGTTAGTATTTGAATGGGAGACAACCTGAGAAAACCAGCCGTTGACACTTTTTTTGAGTTTTTGCCGTCTGCACCTATTTTGTCCAAGCTGTTAAAACAGCGTGCAAAGTTCTCCAAAGCGTTTCCAAAGTTGCTAGATTTGTTTGTTTATTTGACCTAAGTTGTTGTTATATCGAACCATGCAGTTGTAAAGTATGAAAAATGACTAAAATTCATTTGAAACCTCCCATGTTAGCAGACTGTCATATGAGCCGGCCGTAAAATGAACAAACACATACTGAAAATGTTAAAAGCGATTGAAAAGTTGGTGGATTTGCGTTTATATTCCCCCTAAGTCATTTCATGTAGAACCCTGCAGTTAAATTTAGAACAAAATTATGTAAAAGTCAAAAACAGCTATTTATGTTGGCACATTGTACCACTACCCAAGCGCAAAGTGATTAACAAAGTGCTTACAAAGTTGTGAAAAGCTTGAGCAAAGTTGGTAGATTTGCATGGAAATTTTACCTATTCTGTTACATTATCGAGTCCAGTTGTTAAAAGTTCGCGAAAGTGAATGAATATGTTATAAAAAGCCCTTTGAATATCGCAGTGGCCCTCGAAGGATGTAGAATTTTTAAACATTTCCATCAATTACATGGCCGCCAATAACAATAATTTTTAAACGAACCTGATAGATGAGTGGTCAGGTGATCCACCAATAATAGAAGTAAAGATCAATCGGTCGTGGTTAGTACTTGCATGGGAGACAACCTGAGAAAACCAGCGTTGACCCTTTTTTGAGTTTTTGTCGTCTGCACCTATTTTGTGCAAGCTGATAAAACAGCGTGCAAAGTTCTCCAAAGCGTTTCCAAAGTTACTAGATTTGTTTGTTTATTTGACCTAAGTTGTTGATATATCGAACCATGCAGTTATAAAGTATGAAAAATGACTAAAATTTATTTGAAACATTCCATGTTAGCAGACTGTCATATGAGCCGGCCGTAAAATGAACAAACACATACTGAAAATGTTAAAAGCGATTGAAAAGTTGGTGGATTTGCGTTTATATTACCCCTAAGTCATTTCATGTAGAACCCCGCAGTTAAATTTAGAACAAAATTATGTAAAAGTCAAAAACAGCTATTTATGTTGGCACATTGTACCACTACCCAAGCGCAAAGTGATTAATAAAGTGCTTACAAAGTTGTGAAAAGCTTGTGCAAAGTTGGTAGATTTGCATGGAAATGTTACCTATTCTGTTACATTATCGAGTCCAGTTGTTAAAAGTTCGCGAAAGTGAATGAATATGTTATTAAAGGCCCTTTGAATATCGCAGTGGCCCTCGAAGGATGTAGAATTTTTAAACATTTCCATCAATTACATGGCCGCCAATAACAATAATTTTTAAACCACCCTGAGAGATGAGTGGTCAGGTGATCAACCAATAATAGAAGTAAAGATCAATCGGTCGTGGTTAGTACTTGCATTGGAGACAACCTGAGAAAACCTGCGGTTGACACTTTTTTTTGAGTTTTTGTCGTCTGCACCTATTTTGTCCAAGCTGTTAAAACAGCGTGCAAAGTTCTCCAAAGCGTTTCCAAAGTTGCTAGATTTGTTTGTTTATTTGACCTAAGTTGTTGATATATCGAACCATGCAGTTGTAAAGTATGAAAAATGACTAAAATTCATTTGAAACCTTCCATGTTAGCAGACTGTCATATGAGCCGGCCGTAAAATGAACAAACACATACTGAAAATGTTAAAAGCGATTGAAAAGTTGGTGGATTTGCGTTTGTATTCCCCCTAAGTCATTTCATGTAGAACCCCGCAGTTAAATTTAGAACAAAATTATGTAAAAGTCAAAAACAGCTATTTATGTTGGCACATTGTACCACTACCCAAGCGCAAAGTGATTAACAAAGTGCTTACAAAGTTGTGAAAAGCTTCTGCAAAGTTGGTAGATTTGCATGGAAATGTTACCTATTCTGTTACATTATCGAGTCCAGTTGTTAAAAGTTCGCGAAAGTGAATGAATATGTTATTAAAGGCCCTTTGAATATCGCAGTGGCCCTCGAAGGATGTAGAATTTTTAAACATTTCCATCAATTACATGGCCGCCAATAACAATAATTTTTAAACCACCCTGATAGATGAGTGGTCAGGTGATCGACCAATAATAGAAGTAAAGATCAATCGGTCGTGGTTAGTACTTGCATGGGAGACAACCTGAGAAAACCTGCGGTTGACACTTTTTTTTGAGTTTTTGTCGTCTGCACCTATTTGGTCCATGCTGTTAAAACAGCGTGCAAAGTTCTCCAAAGCGTTTCCAAAGTTGCTAGATTTGTTTGTTTATTTGACCTAAGTTGTTGTTATATCGAACCATGCAGTTATAAAGTATGAAAAATGACTAAAATTCATTTGAAACCTTCCATGTTAGCAGACTGTCATATGAGCCGGCCGTAAAATGAACAAACACATACTGAAAATGTTAAAAGCGATTGAAAAGTTGGTGGATTTGCGTTTGTATTCCCCCTAAGACATTTCATGTAGAACCCCGCAGTTAAATTTAGAACAAAATTATGTAAAAGTCAAAAACAGCTATTTATGTTGGCACATTGTACCACTACCCAAGCGCAAAGTGATTAACAAAGTGCTTACAAAGTTGTGGAAAGCTTGTGCAAAGTTGGTAGATTTGCATGGAAATGTTACCTATTCTGTTACATTATCAAGTCCAGTTGTTAAAAGTGCGCGAAAGGGAATGAATATGTTATTAAAGGCCCTTTGAATATCGCAGTGGCCCTCGAAGGATGTAGAATTTTTAAACATTTCCATCAATTACATGGCCGCCAATAACAATAATTTTTAAACGACCCTGATAGATGAGTGGTCAGGTGATCAACCAATAATAGAAGTAAAGATCAATCGGTCGTGGTTAGTACTTGCATGGGAGACAACCTGAGAAAACCAGCGGTTGACACTTTTTTTTTGAGTTTTTGCCGTCTGCACCTATTTGGTCCATGCTGTTAAAACAGCGTGCAAAGTTCTCCAAAGCGTTTCCAAAGTTGCTAGATTTGTTTGTTTATTTGACCTAAGTTGTTGTTATATCGAACCATGCTGTTATAAAGTATGAAAAATGACTAAAATTCATTTGAAACCTTCCATGTTAGCAGACTGTCATATGAGCCGGCCGTAAAATGAACAAACACATACTGAAAATGTTAAAAGCGATTGAAAAGTTGGTGAATTTGCGTTTATATTCCCCCTAAGTCATTTCATGTAGAACCCCGCAGTTAAATTTAGAACAAAATTATGTAAAAGTCAAAAACAGCTATTTATGTTGGCACATTGTACCACTACCCAAGCGCAAAGTGATTAACAAAGTGCTTACAAAGTTGTGAAAAGCTTGTGCAAAGTTGGTAGATTTGCATGGAAATGTTACCTATTCTGTTACATTATCGAGTCCAGTTGTTAAAAGTTCGCGAAAGTGAATGAATATGTTATTAAAGGCCCTTTGAATATCGCAGTGGCCCTCGAAGGATGTAGAATTTTTAAACATTTCCATCAATTACATGGCCGCCAATAACAATAATTTTTAAACCACCCTGAGAGATGAGTGGTCAGGTGATCAACCAATAATAGAAGTAAAGATCAATCGGTCGTGGTTAGTACTTGCATGGGAGACAACCTGAGAAAACCTGCGGTTGACACTTTTTTTTGAGTTTTTGTCGTCTGCACCTATTTTGTCCAAGCTGTTAAAACAGCGTGCAAAGTTCTCCAAAGCGTTTCCAAAGTTGCTAGATTTGTTTGTTTATTTGACCTAAGTTGTTGATATATCGAACCATGCAGTTGTAAAGTATGAAAAATGACTAAAATTCATTTGAAACCTTCCATGTTAGCAGACTGTCATATGAGCCGGCCGTAAAATGAACAAACACATACTGAAAATGTTAAAAGCGATTGAAAAGTTGGTGGATTTGCGTTTGTATTCCCCCTAAGTCATTTCATGTAGAACCCCGCAGTTAAATTTAGAACAAAATTATGTAAAAGTCAAAAACAGCTATTTATGTTGGCACATTGTACCACTACCCAAGCGCAAAGTGATTAACAAAGTGCTTACAAAGTTGTGAAAAGCTTCTGCAAAGTTGGTAGATTTGCATGGAAATGTTACCTATTCTGTTACATTATCGAGTCCAGTTGTTAAAAGTTCGCGAAAGTGAATGAATATGTTATTAAAGGCCCTTTGAATATCGCAGTGGCCCTCGAAGGATGTAGAATTTTTAAACATTTCCATCAATTACATGGCCGCCAATAACAATAATTTTTAAACCACCCTGATAGATGAGTGGTCAGGTGATCGACCAATAATAGAAGTAAAGATCAATCGGTCGTGGTTAGTACTTGCATGGGAGACAACCTGAGAAAACCTGCGGTTGACACTTTTTTTTGAGTTTTTGTCGTCTGCACCTATTTGGTCCATGCTGTTAAAACAGCGTGCAAAGTTCTCCAAAGCGTTTCCAAAGTTGCTAGATTTGTTTGTTTATTTGACCTAAGTTGTTGTTATATCGAACCATGCAGTTATAAAGTATGAAAAATGACTAAAATTCATTTGAAACCTTCCATGTTAGCAGACTGTCATATGAGCCGGCCGTAAAATGAACAAACACATACTGAAAATGTTAAAAGCGATTGAAAAGTTGGTGGATTTGCGTTTGTATTCCCCCTAAGACATTTCATGTAGAACCCCGCAGTTAAATTTAGAACAAAATTATGTAAAAGTCAAAAACAGCTATTTATGTTGGCACATTGTACCACTACCCAAGCGCAAAGTGATTAACAAAGTGCTTACAAAGTTGTGGAAAGCTTGTGCAAAGTTGGTAGATTTGCATGGAAATGTTACCTATTCTGTTACATTATCAAGTCCAGTTGTTAAAAGTGCGCGAAAGGGAATGAATATGTTATTAAAGGCCCTTTGAATATCGCAGTGGCCCTCGAAGGATGTAGAATTTTTAAACATTTCCATCAATTACATGGCCGCCAATAACAATAATTTTTAAACGACCCTGATAGATGAGTGGTCAGGTGATCAACCAATAATAGAAGTAAAGATCAATCGGTCGTGGTTAGTACTTGCATGGGAGACAACCTGAGAAAACCAGCGGTTGACACTTTTTTTTTGAGTTTTTGCCGTCTGCACCTATTTGGTCCATGCTGTTAAAACAGCGTGCAAAGTTCTCCAAAGCGTTTCCAAAGTTGCTAGATTTGTTTGTTTATTTGACCTAAGTTGTTGTTATATCGAACCATGCTGTTATAAAGTATGAAAAATGACTAAAATTCATTTGAAACCTTCCATGTTAGCAGACTGTCATATGAGCCGGCCGTAAAATGAACAAACACATACTGAAAATGTTAAAAGCGATTGAAAAGTTGGTGAATTTGCGTTTATATTCCCCCTAAGTCATTTCATGTAGAACCCCGCAGTTAAATTTAGAACAAAATTATGTAAAAGTCAAAAACAGCTATTTATGTTGGCACATTGTACCACTACCCAAGCGCAAAGTGATTAACAAAGTGCTTACAAAGTTGTGAAAAGCTTGTGCAAAGTTGGTAGATTTGCATGGAAATGTTACCTATTCTGTTACATTATCGAGTCCAGTTGTTAAAAGTTCGCGAAAGGGAATGAATATGTTATTAAAGGCCCTTTGAATATCGCAGTGGCCCTCGAAGGATGTAGAATTTTTAAACATTTCCATCAATTACATAGCCGCCAATAACAATAATTTTTAAACGATCCTGATAGATGAGTGGTCAGGTGATCGACCAATAATAGAAGTAAAGATCAATCGGTCGTGGTTAGTATTTGAATGGGAGACAACCTGAGAAAACCAGCGGTTGACACTTTTTTTGAGTTTTTGCCGTCTGCACCTATTTTGTCCAAGCTGTTAAAACAGCGTGCAAAGTTCTCCAAAGCGTTTCCAAAGTTGCTAGATTTGTTTGTTTATTTGACCTAAGTTGTTGTTATATCGAACCATGCAGTTGTAAAGTATGAAAAATGAATAAAATTCATTTGAAACCTCCCATGTTAGCAGACTGTCA
Source organism: Saccoglossus kowalevskii (assembly GCF_978046115.1). Lineage (NCBI taxonomy): Eukaryota > Metazoa > Hemichordata > Enteropneusta > Harrimaniidae > Saccoglossus > Saccoglossus kowalevskii. Next base: position 6,588,807 of record NC_140650.1, on the reverse strand, counting down.
TATGAGCCGGCCGTAAAATGAACAAACACATACTGAAAATGTTAAAAGCGATTGAAAAGTTGGTGGATTTGCGTTTATATTCCCCCTAAGTCATTTCATGTAGAACCCTGCAGTTAAATTTAGAACAAAATTATGTAAAAGTCAAAAACAGCTATTTATGTTGGCACATTGTACCACTACCCAAGCGCAAAGTGATTAACAAAGTGCTTACAAAGTTGTGAAAAGCTTGAGCAAAGTTGGTAGATTTGCATGGAAATTTTACCTATTCTGTTACATTATCGAGTCCAGTTGTTAAAAGTTCGCGAAAGTGAATGAATATGTTATAAAAAGCCCTTTGAATATCGCAGTGGCCCTCGAAGGATGTAGAATTTTTAAACATTTCCATCAATTACATGGCCGCCAATAACAATAATTTTTAAACGAACCTGATAGATGAGTGGTCAGGTGATCCACCAATAATAGAAGTAAAGATCAATCGGTCGTGGTTAGTACTTGCATGGGAGACAACCTGAGAAAACCAGCGTTGACCCTTTTTTGAGTTTTTGTCGTCTGCACCTATTTTGTGCAAGCTGATAAAACAGCGTGCAAAGTTCTCCAAAGCGTTTCCAAAGTTACTAGATTTGTTTGTTTATTTGACCTAAGTTGTTGATATATCGAACCATGCAGTTATAAAGTTTGAAAAATGACTAAAATTTATTTGAAACATTCCATGTTAGCAGACTGTCATATGAGCCGGCCGTAAAATGAACAAACACATACTGAAAATGTTAAAAGCGATTGAAAAGTTGGTGGATTTGCGTTTATATTACCCCTAAGTCATTTCATGTAGAACCCCGCAGTTAAATTTAGAACAAAATTATGTAAAAGTCAAAAACAGCTATTTATGTTGGCACATTGTACCACTACCCAAGCGCAAAGTGATTAATAAAGTGCTTACAAAGTTGTGAAAAGCTTGTGCAAAGTTGGTAGATTTGCATGGAAATGTTACCTATTCTGTTACATTATCGAGTCCAGTTGTTAAAAGTTCGCGAAAGTGAATGAATATGTTATTAAAGGCCCTTTGAATATCGCAGTGGCCCTCGAAGGATGTAGAATTTTTAAACATTTCCATCAATTACATGGCCGCCAATAACAATAATTTTTAAACGACCCTGATAGATGAGTGGTCAGGTGATCAACCAATAATAGAAGTAAAGATCAATCGGTCGTGGTTAGTACTTGCATGGGAGACAACCTGAGAAAACCAGCGGTTGACACTTTTTTTTTGAGTTTTTGCCGTCTGCACCTATTTGGTCCATGCTGTTAAAACAGCGTGCAAAGTTCTCCAAAGCGTTTCCAAAGTTGCTAGATTTGTTTGTTTATTTGACCTAAGTTGTTGTTATATCGAACCATGCTGTTATAAAGTATGAAAAATGACTAAAATTCATTTGAAACCTTCCATGTTAGCAGACTGTCATATGAGCCGGCCGTAAAATGAACAAACACATACTGAAAATGTTAAAAGCGATTGAAAAGTTGGTGAATTTGCGTTTATATTCCCCCTAAGTCATTTCATGTAGAACCCCGCAGTTAAATTTAGAACAAAATTATGTAAAAGTCAAAAACAGCTATTTATGTTGGCACATTGTACCACTACCCAAGCGCAAAGTGATTAACAAAGTGCTTACAAAGTTGTGAAAAGCTTGTGCAAAGTTGGTAGATTTGCATGGAAATGTTACCTATTCTGTTACATTATCGAGTCCAGTTGTTAAAAGTTCGCGAAAGGGAATGAATATGTTATTAAAGGCCCTTTGAATATCGCAGTGGCCCTCGAAGGATGTAGAATTTTTAAACATTTCCATCAATTACATAGCCGCCAATAACAATAATTTTTAAACGATCCTGATAGATGAGTGGTCAGGTGATCGACCAATAATAGAAGTAAAGATCAATCGGTCGTGGTTAGTATTTGAATGGGAGACAACCTGAGAAAACCAGCGGTTGACACTTTTTTTGAGTTTTTGCCGTCTGCACCTATTTTGTCCAAGCTGTTAAAACAGCGTGCAAAGTTCTCCAAAGCGTTTCCAAAGTTGCTAGATTTGTTTGTTTATTTGACCTAAGTTGTTGTTATATCGAACCATGCAGTTGTAAAGTATGAAAAATGAATAAAATTCATTTGAAACCTCCCATGTTAGCAGACTGTCATATGAGCCGGCCGTAAAATGAACAAACACATACTGAAAATGTTAAAAGCGATTGAAAAGTTGGTGGATTTGCGTTTATATTCCCCCTAAGTCATTTCATGTAGAACCCTGCAGTTAAATTTAGAACAAAATTATGTAAAAGTCAAAAACAGCTATTTATGTTGGCACATTGTACCACTACCCAAGCGCAAAGTGATTAACAAAGTGCTTACAAAGTTGTGAAAAGCTTGAGCAAAGTTGGTAGATTTGCATGGAAATTTTACCTATTCTGTTACATTATCGAGTCCAGTTGTTAAAAGTTCGCGAAAGTGAATGAATATGTTATAAAAAGCCCTTTGAATATCGCAGTGGCCCTCGAAGGATGTAGAATTTTTAAACATTTCCATCAATTACATGGCCGCCAATAACAATAATTTTTAAACGAACCTGATAGATGAGTGGTCAGGTGATCCACCAATAATAGAAGTAAAGATCAATCGGTCGTGGTTAGTACTTGCATGGGAGACAACCTGAGAAAACCAGCGTTGACCCTTTTTTGAGTTTTTGTCGTCTGCACCTATTTTGTGCAAGCTGATAAAACAGCGTGCAAAGTTCTCCAAAGCGTTTCCAAAGTTACTAGATTTGTTTGTTTATTTGACCTAAGTTGTTGATATATCGAACCATGCAGTTATAAAGTTTGAAAAATGACTAAAATTTATTTGAAACATTCCATGTTAGCAGACTGTCATATGAGCCGGCCGTAAAATGAACAAACACATACTGAAAATGTTAAAAGCGATTGAAAAGTTGGTGGATTTGCGTTTATATTACCCCTAAGTCATTTCATGTAGAACCCCGCAGTTAAATTTAGAACAAAATTATGTAAAAGTCAAAAACAGCTATTTATGTTGGCACATTGTACCACTACCCAAGCGCAAAGTGATTAATAAAGTGCTTACAAAGTTGTGAAAAGCTTGTGCAAAGTTGGTAGATTTGCATGGAAATGTTACCTATTCTGTTACATTATCGAGTCCAGTTGTTAAAAGTTCGCGAAAGTGAATGAATATGTTATTAAAGGCCCTTTGAATATCGCAGTGGCCCTCGAAGGATGTAGAATTTTTAAACATTTCCATCAATTACATGGCCGCCAATAACAATAATTTTTAAACCACCCTGAGAGATGAGTGGTCAGGTGATCAACCAATAATAGAAGTAAAGATCAATCGGTCGTGGTTAGTACTTGCATGGGAGACAACCTGAGAAAACCTGCGGTTGACACTTTTTTTTGAGTTTTTGTCGTCTGCACCTATTTTGTCCAAGCTGTTAAAACAGCGTGCAAAGTTCTCCAAAGCGTTTCCAAAGTTGCTAGATTTGTTTGTTTATTTGACCTAAGTTGTTGATATATCGAACCATGCAGTTATAAAGTATGAAAAATGACTAAAATTCATTTGAAACCTTCCATGTTAGCAGACTGTCATATGAGCCGGCCGTAAAATGAACAAACACATACTGAAAATGTTAAAAGCGATTGAAAAGTTGGTGGATTTGCGTTTGTATTCCCCCTAAGTCATTTCATGTAGAACCCCGCAGTTAAATTTAGAACAAAATTATGTAAAAGTCAAAAACAGCTATTTATGTTGGCACATTGTACCACTACCCAAGCGCAAAGTGATTAACAAAGTGCTTACAAAGTTGTGAAAAGCTTGTGCAAAGTTGGTAGATTTGCATGGAAATGTTACCTATTCTGTTACATTATCGAGTCCAGTTGTTAAAAGTTCGCGAAAGTGAATGAATATGTTATTAAAGGCCCTTTGAATATCGCAGTGGCCCTCGAAGGATGTAGAATTTTTAAACATTTCCATCAATTAAATGGCCGCCAATAACAATAATTTTTAAACCACCCTGAGAGATGAGTGGTCAGGTGATCAACCAATAATAGAAGTAAAGATCAATCGGTCGTGGTTAGTACTTGCATGGGAGACAACCTGAGAAAACCTGCGGTTGACACTTTTTTTTGAGTTTTTGTCGTCTGCACCTATTTTGTCCAAGCTGTTAAAACAGCGTGCAAAGTTCTCCAAAGCGTTTCCAAAGTTGCTAGATTTGTTTGTTTATTTGACCTAAGTTGTTGATATATCGAACCATGCAGTTATAAAGTATGAAAAATGACTAAAATTCATTTGAAACCTTCCATGTTAGCAGACTGTCATATGAGCCGGCCGTAAAATGAACAAACACATACTGAAAATGTTAAAAGCGATTGAAAAGTTGGTGGATTTGCGTTTGTATTCCCCCTAAGTCATTTCATGTAGAACCCCGCAGTTAAATTTAGAACAAAATTATGTAAAAGTCAAAAACAGCTATTTATGTTGGCACATTGTACCACTACCCAAGCGCAAAGTGATTAACAAAGTGCTTACAAAGTTGTGAAAAGCTTGTGCAAAGTTGGTAGATTTGCATGGAAATGTTACCTATTCTGTTACATTATCGAGTCCAGTTGTTAAAAGTTCGCGAAAGTGAATGAATATGTTATTAAAGGCCCTTTGAATATCGCAGTGGCCCTCGAAGGATGTAGAATTTTTAAACATTTCCATCAATTACATGGCCGCCAATAACAATAATTTTTAAACCACCCTGATAGATGAGTGGTCAGGTGATCGACCAATAATAGAAGTAAAGATCAATCGGTCGTGGTTAGTACTTGCATGGGAGACAACCTGAGAAAACCTGCGGTTGACACTTTTTTTTGAGTTTTTGTCGTCTGCACCTATTTGGTCCATGCTGTTAAAACAGCGTGCAAAGTTCTCCAAAGCGTTTCCAAAGTTGCTAGATTTGTTTGTTTATTTGACCTAAGTTGTTGTTATATCGAACCATGCAGTTATAAAGTATGAAAAATGACTAAAATTCATTTGAAACCTTCCATGTTAGCAGACTGTCATATGAGCCGGCCGTAAAATGAACAAACACATACTGAAAATGTTAAAAGCGATTGAAAAGTTGGTGGATTTGCGTTTATATTCCCCCTAAGTCATTTCATGTAGAACCCCGCAGTTAAATTTAGAACAAAATTATGTAAAAGTCAAAAACAGCTATTTATGTTGGCACATTGTACCACTACCCAAGCGCAAAGTGATTAATAAAGTGCTTACAAAGTTGTGAAAAGCTTGTGCAAAGTTGGTAGATTTGCATGGAAATGTTACCTATTCTGTTACATTATCGAGTCCAGTTGTTAAAAGTTCGCGAAAGTGAATGAATATGTTATTAAAGGCCCTTTGAATATCGCAGTGGCCCTCGAAGGATGTAGAATTTTTAAACATTTCCATCAATTACATGGCCGCCAATAACAATAATTTTTAAACCACCCTGAGAGATGAGTGGTCAGGTGATCAACCAATAATAGAAGTAAAGATCAATCGGTCGTGGTTAGTACTTGCATGGGAGAAAACCTGCGGTTGACACTTTTTTTTGAGTTTTTGTCGTCTGCACCTATTTTGTCCAAGCTGTTAAAACAGCGTGCAAAGTTCTCCAAAGCGTTTCCAAAGTTGCTAGATTTGTTTGTTTATTTGACCTAAGTTGTTGATATATCGAACCATGCAGTTATAAAGTATGAAAAATGACTAAAATTCATTTGAAACCTTCCATGTTAGCAGACTGTCATATGAGCCGGCCGTAAAATGAACAAACACATACTGAAAATGTTAAAAGCGATTGAAAAGTTGGTGGATTTGCGTTTGTATTCCCCCTAAGTCATTTCATGTAGAACCCCGCAGTTAAATTTAGAACAAAATTATGTAAAAGTCAAAAACAGCTATTTATGTTGGCACATTGTACCACTACCCAAGCGCAAAGTCATTAACAAAGTGCTTACAAAGTTGTGAAAAGCTTGTGCAAAGTTGGTAGATTTGCATGGAAATGTTACCTATTCTGTTACATTATCGAGTCCAGTTGTTAAAAGTTCGCGAAAGTGAATGAATATGTTATTAAAGGCCCTTTGAATATCGCAGTGGCCCTCGAAGGATGTAGAATTTTTAAACATTTCCATCAATTACATGGCCGCCAATAACAATAATTTTTAAACCACCCTGATAGATGAGTGGTCAGGTGATCGACCAATAATAGAAGTAAAGATCAATCGGTCGTGGTTAGTACTTGCATGGGAGACAACCTGAGAAAACCTGCGGTTGACACTTTTTTTTGAGTTTTTGTCGTCTGCACCTATTTGGTCCATGCTGTTAAAACAGCGTGCAAAGTTCTCCAAAGCGTTTCCAAAGTTGCTAGATTTGTTTGTTTATTTGACCTAAGTTGTTGTTATATCGAACCATGCAGTTATAAAGTATGAAAAATGACTAAAATTCATTTGAAACCTTCCATGTTAGCAGACTGTCATATGAGCCGGCCGTAAAATGAACAAACACATACTGAAAATGTTAAAAGCGATTGAAAAGTTGGTGGATTTGCGTTTATATTCCCCCTAAGTCATTTCATGTAGACCCCGCAGTTAAATTTAGAACAAAATTATGTAAAAGTCAAAAACAGCTATTTATGTTGGCACATTGTACCACTACCCAAGCGCAAAGTGATTAATAAAGTGCTTACAAAGTTGTGAAAAGCTTGTGCAAAGTTGGTAGATTTGCATGGAAATGTTACCTATTCTGTTACATTATCGAGTCCAGTTGTTAAAAGTTCGCGAAAGTGAATGAATATGTTATTAAAGGCCCTTTGAATATCGCAGTGGCCCTCGAAGGATGTAGAATTTTTAAACATTTCCATCAATTACATGGCCGCCAATAACAATAATTTTTAAACCACCCTGAGAGATGAGTGGTCAGGTGATCAACCAATAATAGAAGTAAAGATCAATCGGTCGTGGTTAGTACTTGCATGGGAGAAAACCTGCGGTTGACACTTTTTTTTGAGTTTTTGTCGTCTGCACCTATTTTGTCCAAGCTGTTAAAACAGCGTGCAAAGTTCTCCAAAGCGTTTCCAAAGTTGCTAGATTTGTTTGTTTATTTGACCTAAGTTGTTGATATATCGAACCATGCAGTTATAAAGTATGAAAAATGACTAAAATTCATTTGAAACCTTCCATGTTAGCAGACTGTCATATGAGCCGGCCGTAAAATGAACAAACACATACTGAAAATGTTAAAAGCGATTGAAAAGTTGGTGGATTTGCGTTTGTATTCCCCCTAAGTCATTTCATGTAGAACCCCGCAGTTAAATTTAGAACAAAATTATGTAAAAGTCAAAAACAGCTATTTATGTTGGCACATTGTACCACTACCCAAGCGCAAAGTGATTAACAAAGTGCTTACAAAGTTGTGAAAAGCTTGTGCAAAGTTGGTAGATTTGCATGGAAATGTTACCTATTCTGTTACATTATCGAGTCCAGTTGTTAAAAGTTCGCGAAAGTGAATGAATATGTTATTAAAGGCCCTTTGAATATCGCAGTGGCCCTCGAAGGATGTAGAATTTTTAAACATTTCCATCAATTACATGGCCGCCAATAACAATAATTTTTAAACCACCCTGATAGATGAGTGGTCAGGTGATCGACCAATAATAGAAGTAAAGATCAATCGGTCGTGGTTAGTACTTGCATGGGAGACAACCTGAGAAAACCTGCGGTTGACACTTTTTTTTGAGTTTTTGTCGTCTGCACCTATTTGGTCCATGCTGTTAAAACAGCGTGCAAAGTTCTCCAAAGCGTTTCCAAAGTTGCTAGATTTGTTTGTTTATTTGACCTAAGTTGTTGTTATATCGAACCATGCAGTTATAAAGTATGAAAAATGACTAAAATTCATTTGAAACCTTCCATGTTAGCAGACTGTCATATGAGCCGGCCGTAAAATGAACAAACACATACTGAAAATGTTAAAAGCGATTGAAAAGTTGGTGGATTTGCGTTTATATTCCTCCTAAGTCATTTCATGTAGAACCCCGCAGTTAAATTTAGAACAAAATTATGTAAAAGTCAAAAACAGCTATTTATGTTGGCACATTGTACCACTACCCAAGCGCAAAGTGATTAACAAAGTGCTTACAAAGTTGTGAAAAGCTTGTGCAAAGTTGGTAGATTTGCATAGAAATGTTACCTATTCTGTTACATTATCGAGTCCAGTTGTTAAAAGTGCGCGAAAGGGAATGAATATGTTATTAAAGGCCCTTTGAATATCGCAGTGGCCCTCGAAGGATGTAGAATTTTTAAACATTTCCATCAATTACATGGCCGCCAATAACAATAATTTTTAAACGACCCTGATAGATGAGTGGTCAGGTGATCAACCAATAATAGAAGTAAAGATCAATCGGTCGTGGTTAGTACTTGCATGGGAGACAACCTTAGAAAACCAGCGGTTGACACTTTTTTTGAGTTTTTGCCTTCTGCACCTATTTGGTCCATGCTGTTAAAACAGCGTGCAAAGTTCTCCAAAGCGTTTCCAGGGTTTCTAGATTTGTTTGTTTATTTGACCTAAGTTGTTGTTATATCGAACCATGCTGTTATAAAGTATGAAAAATGACTAAAATTCATTTGAAACCTTCCATGTTAGCAGACTGTCATATGAGCCGGCCGTAAAATGAACAAACACATACTGAAAATGTTAAAAGCGATTGAAAAGTTGGTGGATTTGCGTTTGTATTCCCCCTAAGTCATTTCATGTAGAACCCCGCAGTTAAATTTAGAACAAAATTATGTAAAAGTCAAAAACAGCTATTTATGTTGGCACATTGTACCACTACCCAAGCGCAAAGTGATTAACAAAGTGCTTACAAAGTTGTGAAAAGCTTGTGCAAAGTTGGTAGACTTGCATGGAAATGTTACCTATTCTGTTACATTATCGAGTCCAGTTGTTAAAAGTTCGCGAAAGTGAATGAATATGTTATTAAAGGCCCTTTGAATATCGCAGTGGCCCTCGAAGGATGTAGAATTTTTAAACATTTCCATCAATTACATGGCCGCCAATAACAATAATTTTTAAACCACCCTGATAGATGAGTGGTCAGGTGATCGACCAATAATAGAAGTAAAGATCAATCGGTCGTGGTTAGTACTTGCATGGGAGACAACCTGAGAAAACCTGCGGTTGACACTTTTTTTTGAGTTTTTGTCGTCTGCACCTATTTGGTCCATGCTGTTAAAACAGCGTGCAAAGTTCTCCAAAGCGTTTCCAAAGTTGCTAGATTTGTTTGTTTATTTGACCTAAGTTGTTGTTATATCGAACCATGCAGTTATAAAGTATGAAAAATGACTAAAATTCATTTGAAACCTTCCATGTTAGCAGACTGTCATATGAGCCGGCCGTAAAATGAACAAACACATACTGAAAATGTTAAAAGCGATTGAAAAGTTGGTGGATTTGCGTTTATATTCCTCCTAAGTCATTTCATGTAGAACCCCGCAGTTAAATTTAGAACAAAATTATGTAAAAGTCAAAAACAGCTATTTATGTTGGCACATTGTACCACTACCCAAGCGCAAAGTGATTAACAAAGTGCTTACAAAGTTGTGAAAAGCTTGTGCAAAGTTGGTAGATTTGCATAGAAATGTTACCTATTCTGTTACATTATCGAGTCCAGTTGTTAAAAGTGCGCGAAAGGGAATGAATATGTTATTAAAGGCCCTTTGAATATCGCAGTGGCCCTCGAAGGATGTAGAATTTTTAAACATTTCCATCAATTACATGGCCGCCAATAACAATAATTTTTAAACGACCCTGATAGATGAGTGGTCAGGTGATCAACCAATAATAGAAGTAAAGATCAATCGGTCGTGGTTAGTACTTGCATGGGAGACAACCTTAGAAAACCAGCGGTTGACACTTTTTTTGAGTTTTTGCCTTCTGCACCTATTTGGTCCATGCTGTTAAAACAGCGTGCAAAGTTCTCCAAAGCGTTTCCAGGGTTTCTAGATTTGTTTGTTTATTTGACCTAAGTTGTTGTTATATCGAACCATGCTGTTATAAAGTATGAAAAATGACTAAAATTCATTTGAAACCTTCCATGTTAGCAGACTGTCATATGAGCCGGCCGTAAAATGAACAAACACATACTGAAAATGTTAAAAGCGATTGAAAAGTTGGTGGATTTGCGTTTGTATTCCCCCTAAGTCATTTCATGTAGAACCCCGCAGTTAAATTTAGAACAAAATTATGTAAAAGTCAAAAACAGCTATTTATGTTGGCACATTGTACCACTACCCAAGCGCAAAGTGATTAACAAAGTGCTTACAAAGTTGTGAAAAGCTTGTGCAAAGTTGGTAGACTTGCATGGAAATGTTACCTATTCTGTTACATTATCGAGTCCAGTTGTTAAAAGTTCGCGAAAGTGAATGAATATGTTATTAAAGGCCCTTTGAATATCGCAGTGGCCCTCGAAGGATGTAGAATTTTTAAACATTTCCATCAATTACATGGCCGCCAATAACAATAATTTTTAAACCACCCTGATAGATGAGTGGTCAGGTGATCGACCAATAATAGAAGTAAAGATCAGTCGGTCGTGGTTAGTACTTGCATGGGAGACAACCTGAGAAAACCTGCGGTTGACACTTTTTTTTGAGTTTTTGTCGTCTGCACCTATTTTGTCCAAGCTGTTAAAACAGCGTGCAAAGTTCTCCAAAGCGTTTCCAAAGTTACTAGATTTGTTTGTTTATTTGACCTAAGTTGTTGATATATCGAACCATGCAGTTATAAAGTATGAAAAATGACTAAAATTCATTTGAAACCTTCCATGTTAGCAGACTGTCATATGAGCCGGCCGTAAAATGAACAAACACATACTGAAAATGTTAAAAGCGATTGAAAAGTTGGTGGATTTGCGTTTGTATTCCCCCTAAGTCATTTCATGTAGAACCCCGCAGTTAAATTTAGAACAAAATTATGTAAAAGTCAAAAACAGCTATTTATGTTGGCACATTGTACCACTACCCAAGCGCAAAGTGATTAACAAAGTGCTTACAAAGTTGTGAAAAGCTTGTGCAAAGTTGGTAGATTTGCATGGAAATGTTACCTATTCTGTTACATTATCGAGTCCAGTTGTTAAAAGTTCGCGAAAGTGAATGAATATGTTATTAAAGGCCCTTTGAATATCGCAGTGGCCCTCGAAGGATGTAGAATTTTTAAACATTTCCATCAATTACATGGCCGCCAATAACAATAATTTTTAAACCACCCTGATAGATGAGTGGTCAGGTGATCGACCAATAATAGAAGTAAAGATCAATCGGTCGTGGTTAGTACTTGCATGGGAGACAACCTGAGAAAACCTGCGGTTGACACTTTTTTTTGAGTTTTTGTCGTCTGCACCTATTTGGTCCATGCTGTTAAAACAGCGTGCAAAGTTCTCCAAAGCGTTTCCAAAGTTGCTAGATTTGTTTGTTTATTTGACCTAAGTTGTTGTTATATCGAACCATGCAGTTATAAAGTATGAAAAATGACTAAAATTCATTTGAAACCTTCCATGTTAGCAGACTGTCATATGAGCCGGCCGTAAAATGAACAAACACATACTGAAAATGTTAAAAGCGATTGAAAAGTTGGTGGATTTGCGTTTATATTCCCCCTAAGTCATTTCATGTAGAACCCCGCAGTTAAATTTAGAACAAAATTATGTAAAAGTCAAAAACAGCTATTTATGTTGGCACATTGTACCACTACCCAAGCGCAAAGTGATTAACAAAGTGCTTACAAAGTTGTGAAAAGCTTGTGCAAAGTTGGTAGATTTGCATGGAAATGTTACCTATTCTGTTACATTATCGAGTCCAGTTGTTAAAAGTGCGCGAAAGGGAATGAATATGTTATTAAAGGCCCTTTGAATATCGCAGTGGCCCTCGAAGGATGTAGAATTTTTAAACATTTCCATCAATTACATGGCCGCCAATAACAATAATTTTTAAACGACCCTGATAGATGAGTGGTCAGGTGATCAACCAATAATAGAAGTAAAGATCAATCGGTCGTGGTTAGTACTTGCATGGGAGACAACCTTAGAAAACCAGCGGTTGACACTTTTTTTGAGTTTTTGCCTTCTGCACCTATTTGGTCCATGCTGTTAAAACAGCGTGCAAAGTTCTCCAAAGCGTTTCCAGGGTTGCTAGATTTGTTTGTTTATTTGACCTAAGTTGTTGTTATATCGAACCATGCTGTTATAAAGTATGAAAAATGACTAAAATTCATTTGAAACCTTCCATGTTAGCAGACTGTCATATGAGCCGGCCGTAAAATGAACAAACACATACTGAAAATGTTAAAAGCGATTGAAAAGTTGGTGGATTTGCGTTTGTATTCCCCCTAAGTCATTTCATGTAGAACCCCGCAGTTAAATTTAGAACAAAATTATGTAAAAGTCAAAAACAGCTATTTATGTTGGCACATTGTACCACTACCCAAGCGCAAAGTGATTAACAAAGTGCTTACAAAGTTGTGAAAAGCTTGTGCAAAGTTGGTAGACTTGCATGGAAATGTTACCTATTCTGTTACATTATCGAGTCCAGTTGTTAAAAGTTCGCGAAAGTGAATGAATATGTTATTAAAGGCCCTTTGAATATCGTAGTGGCCCTCGAAGGATGTAGAATTTTTAAACATTTCCATCAATTACATGGCCGCCAATAACAATAATTTTTAAACCACCCTCATAGATGAGTGGTCAGGTGATCGACCAATAATAGAAGTAAAGATCAATCGGTCGTGGTTAGTACTTGCATGGGAGACAACCTGAGAAAACCTGCGGTTGACACTTTTTTTTGAGTTTTTGTCGTCTGCACCTATTTTGTCCAAGCTGTTAAAACAGCGTGCAAAGTTCTCCAAAGCGTTTCCAAAGTTACTAGATTTGTTTGTTTATTTGACCTAAGTTGTTGATATATCGAACCATGCAGTTATAAAGTATGAAAAATGACTAAAATTCATTTGAAACCTTCCATGTTAGCAGACTGTCATATGAGCCGGCCGTAAAATGAACAAACACATACTGAAAATGTTAAAAGCGATTGAAAAGTTGGTGGATTTGCGTTTGTATTCCCCCTAAGACATTTCATGTAGAACCCCGCAGTTAAATTTAGAACAAAATTATGTAAAAGTCAAAAACAGCTATTTATGTTGGCACATTGTACCACTACCCAAGCGCAAAGTGATTAACAAAGTGCTTACAAAGTTGTGAAAAGCTTGTGCAAAGTTGGTAGATTTGCATGGAAATGTTACCTATTCTGTTACATTATCAAGTCCAGTTGTTAAAAGTGCGCGAAAGGGAATGAATATGTTATTAAAGGCCCTTTGAATATCGCAGTGGCCCTCGAAGGATGTAGAATTTTTAAACATTTCCATCAATTACATGGCCGCCAATAACAATAATTTTTAAACGACCCTGATAGATGAGTGGTCAGGTGATCAACCAATAATAGAAGTAAAGATCAATCGGTCGTGGTTAGTACTTGCATGGGAGACAACCTTAGAAAACCAGCGGTTGACACTTTTTTTTGAGTTTTTGCCGTCTGCACCTATTTGGTCCATGCTGTTAAAACAGCGTGCAAAGTTCTCCAAAGCGTTTCCAAAGTTGCTAGATTTGTTTGTTTATTTGACCTAAGTTGTTGTTATATCGAACCATGCTGTTATAAAGTATGAAAAATGACTAAAATTCATTTGAAACCTTCCATGTTAGCAGACTGTCATATGAGCCGGCCGTAAAATGAACAAACACATACTGAAAATGTTAAAAGCGATTGAAAAGTTGGTGGATTTGCGTTTGTATTCCCCCTAAGACATTTCATGTAGAACCCCGCAGTTAAATTTAGAACAAAATTATGTAAAAGTCAAAAACAGCTATTTATGTTGGCACATTGTACCACTACCCAAGCGCAAAGTGATTAACAAAGTGCTTACAAAGTTGTGAAAAGCTTGTGCAAAGTTGGTAGATTTGCATGGAAATGTTACCTATTCTGTTACATTATCGCGTCCAGTTTTTAAAAGTTCGCGAAAGTGAATGAATATGTTATAAAAGGCCCTTTAAATATCGCAGTGGCCCTCGAAGGATGTAGAATTTTTAAACATTTCCATCAATTACATGGCCGCCAATAACAATAATTTTTAAACGACCCTGATAGATGAGTGGTCAGGTGATCGACCAATAATAGAAGTAAAGATCAATCGGTCGTGGTTAGTACTTGCATGGGAGACAACCTTAGAAAACCAGCGGTTGACACTTTTTTTGAGTTTTTGCCGTCTGCACCTATTTGGTCCATGCTGTTAAAACAGCGTGCAAAGTTCTCCAAAGCGTTTCCAAAGATGCTAGATTTGTTTGTTTATTTGACCTAAGTTGTTGATATATCGAACCATGCAGTTATAAAGTATGAAAAATGACAAAAATTCATTTGAAACCTTCCATGTTAGCAGACTGTCATATGAGCCGGCCGTAAAATGAACAAACACATACTGAAAATGTTAAAAGCGATTGAAAAGTTGGTGGATTTGCGTTTGTATTCCCCCTAAGTCATTTAATGTAGAACCCCGCAGTTAAATTTAGAACAAAATTATGTAAAAGTCAAAAACAGTTATTTATGTTGGCACATTGTACCACTACCCAAGCGCAAAGTGATTAACAAAGTGCTTACAAAGTTGTGAAAAGCTTGTGCAAAGTTGGTAGATTTGCATGGAAATGTTACCTATTCTGTTACATTATCGAGTCCAGTTGTTAAAAGTTCGCGAAAGTGAATGAATATGTTATTAAAGGCCCTTTGAATATCGCAGTGGCCCTCGAAGGATGTAGAATTTTTAAACATTTCCATCAATTACATGGCCGCCAATAACAATAATTTTTAAACCACCCTGATAGATGAGTGGTCAGGTGATCGACCAATAATAGAAGTAAAGATCAATCGGTCGTGGTTAGTACTTGCATGGGAGACAACCTTAGAAAACCAGCGGTTGACACTTTTTTTGAGTTTTTGCCGTCTGCACCTATTTGGTCCATGCTGTTAAAACAGCGTGCAAAGTTCTCCAAAGCGTTTCCAAAGTTGCTAGATTTGTTTGTTTATTTGACCTAAGTTGTTGATATATCGAACCATGCAGTTATAAAGTATGAAAAATGACAAAAATTCATTTGAAACCTTCCATGTTAGCAGACTGTCATATGAGCCGGCCGTAAAATGAACAAACACATACTGAAAATGTTAAAAGCGATTGAAAAGTTGGTGGATTTGCGTTTGTATTCCCCCTAAGTCATTTAATGTAGAACCCCGCAGTTAAATTTAGAACAAAATTATGTAAAAGTCAAAAACAGTTATTTATGTTGGCACATTGTACCACTACCCAAGCGCAAAGTGATTAACAAAGTGCTTACAAAGTTGTGAAAAGCTTGTGCAAAGTTGGTAGATTTGCATGGAAATGTTACCTATTCTGTTACATTATCGAGTCCAGTTGTTAAAAGTTCGCGAAAGTGAATGAATATGTTATTAAAGGCCCTTTGAATATCGCAGTGGCCCTCGAAGGATGTAGAATTTTTAAACATTTCCATCAATTACATGGCCGCCAATAACAATAATTTTTAAACCACCCTGATAGATGAGTGGTCAGGTGATCGACCAATAATAGAAGTAAAGATCAATCGGTCGTGGTTAGTACTTGCATGGGAGGCAACCTGAGAAAACCTGCGGTTGACACTTTTTTTTGAGTTTTTGTCGTCTGCACCTATTTTGTCCAAGCTGTTAAAACAGCGTGCAAAGTTCTCCAAAGCGTTTCCAAAGTTACTAGATTTGTTTGTTTATTTGACCTAAGTTGTTGATATATCGAACCATGCAGTTATAAAGTATGAAAAATGACTAAAATTCATTTGAAACCTTCCATGTTAGCAGACTGTCATATGAGCCGGCCGTAAAATGAACAAACACATACTGAAAATGTTAAAAGCGATTGAAAAGTTGGTGGATTTGCGTTTGTATTCCCCCTAAGACATTTCATGTAGAACCCCGCAGTTAAATTTAGAACAAAATTATGTAAAAGTCAAAAACAGCTATTTATGTTGGCACATTGTACCACTACCCAAGCGCAAAGTGATTAACAAAGTGCTTACAAAGTTGTGAAAAGCTTGTGCAAAGTTGGTAGATTTGCATGGAAATGTTACCTATTCTGTTACATTATCGAGTCCAGTTGTTAAAAGTTCGCGAAAGGGAATGAATATGTTATTAAAGGCCCTTTGAATATCGCAGTGGCCCTCGAAGGATGTAGAATTTTTAAACATTTCCATCAATTACATGGCCGCCAATAACAATAATTTTTAAACGACCCTGAGAGATGAGTGGTCAGGTGATCAACCAATAATAGAAGTAAAGATCAATCGGTCGTGGTTAGTACTTGCATGGGAGACAACCTTAGAAAACCAGCGGTTGACACTTTTTTTGAGTTTTTGCCGTCTGCACCTATTTGGTCCATGCTGTTAAAACAGCGTGCAAAGTTCTCCAAAGCGTTTCCAAAGTTACTAGATTTGTTTGTTTATTTGACCTAAGTTGTTGATATATCGAACCATGCAGTTATAAAGTATGAAAAATGACTAAAATTCATTTGAAACCTTCCATGTTAGCTGACTGTCATATGAGCCGGCCGTAAAATGAACAAACACATACTGAAAATGTTAAAAGCGATTGAAAAGTTGGTGGATTTGCGTTTGTATTCCCCCTAAGACATTTCATGTAGAACCCCGCAGTTAAATTTAGAACAAAATTATGTAAAAGTCAAAAACAGCTATTTATGTTGGCACATTGTACCACTACCCAAGCGCAAAGTGATTAACAAAGTGCTTACAAAGTTGTGAAAAGCTTGTGCAAAGTTGGTAGATTTGCATGGAAATGTTACCTATTCTGTTACATTATCGAGTCCAGTTGTTAAAAGTTCGCGAAAGGGAATGAATATGTTATTAAAGGCCCTTTGAATATCGCAGTGGCCCTCGAAAGATGTAGAATTTTTAAACATTTCCATCAATTACATGGCCGCCAATAACAATAATTTTTAAACGACCCTGAGAGATGAGTGGTCAGGTGATCAACCAATAATAGAAGTAAAGATCAATCGGTCGTGGTTAGTACTTGCATGGGAGACAACCTTAGAAAACCAGCGGTTGACACTTTTTTTGAGTTTTTGCCGTCTGCACCTATTTGGTCCATGCTGTTAAAACAGCGTGCAAAGTTCTCCAAAGCGTTTCCAAAGTTGCTAGATTTGTTTGTTTATTTGACCTAAGTTGTTGATATATCGAACCATGCAGTTATAAAGTATGAAAAATGACTAAAATTCATTTGAAACCTTCCATGTTAGCAGACTGTCATATGAGCCGGCCGTAAAATGAACAAACACATACTGAAAATGTTAAAAGCGATTGAAAAGTTGGTGGATTTGCGTTTGTATTCCCCCTAAGACATTTCATGTAGAACCCCGCAGTTAAATTTAGAACAAAATTATGTAAAAGTCAAAAACAGCTATTTATGTTGGCACATTGTACCACTACCCAAGCGCAAAGTGATAAACAAAGTGCTTACAAAGTTGTGAAAAGCTTGTGCAAAGTTGGTAGATTTGCATGGAAATGTTACCTATTCTGTTACATTATCGAGTCCAGTTGTTAAAAGTGCGCGAAAGGGAATGAATATGTTATTAAAGGCCCTTTGAATATCGCAGTGGCCCTCGAAGGATGTAGAATTTTTAAACATTTCCATCAATTACATGGCCGCCAATAACAATAATTTTTAAACGACCCTGATAGATGAGTGGTCAGGTGATCAACCAATAATAGAAGTAAAGATCAATCGGTCGTGGTTAGTACTTGCATGGGAGACTACCTTAGAAAACCAGCGGTTGACACTTTTTTTGAGTTTTTGCCGTCTGCACCTATTTGGTCCATGCTGTTAAAACAGCGTGCAAAGTTCTCCAAAGCGTTTCCAAAGTTGCTTGATTTGTTTGTTTATTTGACCTAAGTTGTTGTTATATCGAACCATGCTGTTATAAAGTATGAAAAATGACTAAAATTCATTTGAAACCTTCCATGTTAGCAGACTGTCATATGAGCCGGCCGTAAAATGAACAAACACATACTGAAAATGTTAAAAGCGATTGAAAAGTTGGTGAATTTGCGTTTATATTCCCCCTAAGTCATTTCATGTAGAACCCCGCAGTTAAATTTAGAACAAAATTATGTAAAAGTCAAAAACAGCTATTTATGTTGGCACATTGTACCACTACCCAAGCGCAAAGTGATTAACAAAGTGCTTACAAAGTTGTGAAAAGCTTCTGCAAAGTTGGTAGATTTGCATGGAAATGTTACCTATTCTGTTACATTATCGAGTCCAGTTGTTAAAAGTTCGCGAAAGTGAATGAATATGTTATTAAAGGCCCTTTGAATATCGCAGTGGCCTTCGAAGGATGTAGAATTTTTAAACATTTCCATCAATTACATGGCCGCCAATAACAATAATTTTTAAACGGCCCTGATAGATGAGTGGTCAGGTGATCGACCAATAATAGAAGTAAAGATCAATCGGTCGTGGTTAGTACTTGCATGGGAGACAACCTTAGAAAACCAGCGGTTGACACTTTTTTTGAGTTTTTGCCGTCTGCACCTATTTGGTCCATGCTTTTAAAACAGCGTGCAAAGTTCTCCAAAGCGTTTCCAAAGTTGCTAGATTTGTTTGTTTATTTGACCTAAGTTGTTGATATATCGAACCATGCAGTTATAAAGTATGAAAAATGACTAAAATTCATTTGAAACCTTCCATGTTAGCAGACTGTCATATGAACCGGCCGTAAAATGAACAAACACATACTGAAAATGTTAAAAGCGATTGAAAAGTTGGTGAATTTGCGTTTATATTCCCCCTAAGTCATTTCATGTAGAACCCCGCAGTTAAATTTAGAACAAAATTATGTAAAAGTCAAAAACAGCTATTTATGTTGGCACATTGTACCACTACCCAAGCGCAAAGTGATTAACAAAGTGCTTACAAAGTTGTGAAAAGCTTCTGCAAAGTTGGTAGATTTGCATGGAAATGTTACCTATTCTGTTACATTATCGAGTCCAGTTGTTAAAAGTTCGCGAAAGTGAATGAATATGTTATTAAAGGCCCTTTGAATATCGCAGTGGCCTTCGAAGGATGTAGAATTTTTAAACATTTCCATCAATTACATGGCCGCCAATAACAATAATTTTTAAACGGCCCTGATAGATGAGTGGTCAGGTGATCAACCAATAATAGAAGTAAAGATCAATCGGTCGTGGTTAGTACTTGCATGGGAGACAACCTTAGAAAACCAGCGGTTGACACTTTTTTTGAGTTTTTGCCGTCTGCACCTATTTGGTCCATGCTGTTAAAACAGCGTGCAAAGTTCTCCAAAGCGTTTCCAAAGTTGCTAGATTTGTTTGTTTATTTGACCTAAGTTGTTGATATATCGAACCATGCAGTTATAAAGTATGAAAAATGACAAAAATTCATTTGAAACCTTCCATGTTAGCAGACTGTCATATGAGCCGGCCGTAAAATGAACAAACACATACTGAAAATGTTAAAAGCGATTGAAAAGTTGGTGGATTTGCGTTTGTATTCCCCCTAAGTCATTTAATGTAGAACCCCGCAGTTAAATTTAGAACAAAATTATGTAAAAGTCAAAAACAGCTATTTATGTTGGCACATTGTACCACTACCCAAGCGCAAAGTGATTAACAAAGTGCTTACAAAGTTGTGAAAAGCTTGTGCAAAGTTGGTAGATTTGCATGGAAATGTTACCTATTCTGTTACATTATCGAGTCCAGTTGTTAAAAGTTCGCGAAAGTGAATGAATATGTTATTAAAGGCCCTTTGAATATCGCAGTGGCCCTCGAAAGATGTAGAATTTTTAAACATTTCCATCAATTACATGGCCGCCAATAACAATAATTTTTAAACCACCCTGATAGATGAGTGGTTAGGTGATCGACCAATAATAGAAGTAAAGATCAATCGGTCGTGGTTAGTACTTGCATGGGAGGCAACCTGAGAAAACCTGCGGTTGACACTTTTTTTTGAGTTTTTGTCGTCTGCACCTATTTTGTCCAAGCTGTTAAAACAGCGTGCAAAGTTCTCCAAAGCGTTTCCAAAGTTACTAGATTTGTTTGTTTATTTGACCTAAGTTGTTGATATATCGAACCATGCAGTTATAAAGTATGAAAAATGACTAAAATTCATTTGAAACCTTCCATGTTAGCAGACTGTCATATGAGCCGGCCGTAAAATGAACAAACACATACTGAAAATGTTAAAAGCGATTGAAAAGTTGGTGGATTTGCGTTTGTATTCCCCCTAAGACATTTCATGTAGAACCCCGCAGTTAAATTTAGAACAAAATTATGTAAAAGTCAAAAACAGCTATTTATGTTGGCACATTGTACCACTACCCAAGCGCAAAGTGATTAACAAAGTGCTTACAAAGTTGTGAAAAGCTTGTGCAAAGTTGGTAGATTTGCATGGAAATGTTACCTATTCTGTTACATTATCGAGTCCAGTTGTTAAAAGTGCGCGAAAGGGAATGAATATGTTATTAAAGGCCCTTTGAATATCGCAGTGGCCCTCGAAGGATGTAGAATTTTTAAACATTTCCATCAATTACATGGCCGCCAATAACAATAATTTTTAAACGACCCTGATAGATGAGTGGTCAGGTGATCAACCAATAATAGAAGTAAAGATCAATCGGTCGTGGTTAGTACTTGCATGGGAGACAACCTTAGAAAACCAGCGGTTGACACTTTTTTTGAGTTTTTGCCGTCTGCACCTATTTGGTCCATGCTGTTAAAACAGCGTGCAAAGTTCTCCAAAGCGTTTCCAAAGTTGCTAGATTTGTTTGTTTATTTGACCTAAGTTGTTGATATATCGAACCATGCAGTTATAAAGTATGAAAAATGACAAAAATTCATTTGAAAGCTTCCATGTTAGCAGACTGTCATATGAGCCGGCCGTAAAATGAACAAACACATACTGAAAATGTTAAAAGCGATTGAAAAGTTGGTGGATGTGCGTTTGTATTCCCCCTAAGTCATTTAATGTAGAACCCCGCAGTTAAATTTAGAACAAAATTATGTAAAAGTCAAAAACAGCTATTTATGTTGGCACATTGTACCACTACCCAAGCGCAAAGTGATTAACAAAGTGCTTACAAAGTTGTGAAAAGCTTGTGCAAAGTTGGTAGATTTGCATGGAAATGTTACCTATTCTGTTACATTATCGAGTCCAGTTGTTAAAAGTTCGCGAAAGTGAATGAATATGTTATTAAAGGCCCTTTGAATATCGCAGTGGCCCTCGAAGGATGTAGAATTTTTAAACATTTCCATCAATTACATGGCCGCCAATAACAATAATTTTTAAACGACCCTGATAGATGAGTGGTCAGGTGATCAACCAATAATAGAAGTGAAGATCAATCGGTCGTGGTTAGTACTTGCATGGGAGACAACCTTAGAAAACCAGCGGTTGACACTTTTTTTGAGTTTTTGCCGTCTGCACCTATTTGGTCCATGCTGTTAAAACAGCGTGCAAAGTTCTCCAAAGCGTTTCCAAAGTTGCTAGATTTGTTTGTTTATTTGACCTAAGTTGTTGATATATCGAACCATGCAGTTATAAAGTATGAAAAATGACTAAAATTCATTTGAAACCTTCCATGTTAGCAGACTGTCATATGAGCCGGCCGTAAAATGAACAAACACATACTGAAAATGTTAAAAACGATTGAAAAGTTGGTGAATTTGCGTTTGTATTCCCCCTAAGTCATTTAATGTAGAACCCCGCAGTTAAATTTAGAACAAAATTATGTAAAAGTCAAAAACAGCTATTTATGTTGGCACATTGTACCACTACCCAAGCGCAAAGTGATTAACAAAGTGCTTACAAAGTTGTGAAAAGCTTGTGCAAAGTTGGTAGATTTGCATGGAAATGTTACCTATTCTGTTACATTATCGAGTCCAGTTGTTAAAAGTTCGCGAAAGTGAATGAATATGTTATTAAAGGCCCTTTGAATATCGCAGTGGCCCTCGAAGGATGTAGAATTTTTAAACATTTCCATCAATTACATGGCCGCCAATAACAATAATTTTTAAACCACCCTGATAGATGAGTGGTTAGGTGATCGACCAATAATAGAAGTAAAGATCAATCGGTCGTGGTTAGTACTTGCATGGGAGGCAACCTGAGAAAACCTGCGGTTGACACTTTTTTTTGAGTTTTTGTCGTCTGCACCTATTTTGTCCAAGCTGTTAAAACAGCGTGCAAAGTTCTCCAAAGCGTTTCCAAAGTTACTAGATTTGTTTGTTTATTTGACCTAAGTTGTTGATATATCGAACCATGCAGTTATAAAGTATGAAAAATGACTAAAATTCATTTGAAACCTTCCATGTTAGCAGACTATCATATGAGCCGGCCGTAAAATGAACAAACACATACTGAAAATGTTAAAAGCGATTGAAAAGTTGGTGGATTTGCGTTTGTATTCCCCCTAAGACATTTCATGTAGAACCCCGCAGTTAAATTTAGAACAAAATTATGTAAAAGTCAAAAACAGCTATTTATGTTGGCACATTGTACCACTACCCAAGCGCAAAGTGATTAACAAAGTGCTTACAAAGTTGTGAAAAGCTTGTGCAAAGTTGGTAGATTTGCATGGAAATGTTACCTATTCTGTTACATTATCGAGTCCAGTTGTTAAAAGTTCGCGAAAGGGAATGAATATGTTATTAAAGGCCCTTTGAATATCGCAGTGGCCCTCGAAAGATGTAGAATTTTTAAACATTTCCATCAATTACATGGCCGCCAATAACAATAATTTTTAAACGACCCTGATAGATGAGTGGTCAGGTGATCAACCAATAATAGAAGTAAAGATCAATCGGTCGTGGTTAGTACTTGCATGGGAGACAACCTTAGAAAACCAGCGGTTGACACTTTTTTTGAGTTTTTGCCGTCTGCACCTATTTGGTCCATGCTGTTAAAACAGCGTGCAAAGTTCTCCAAAGCGTTTCCAAAGTTGCTAGATTTGTTTGTTTATTTGACCTAAGTTGTTGATATATCGAACCATGCAGTTATAAAGTATGAAAAATGACTAAAATTCATTTGAAACCTTCCATGTTAGCAGACTGTCATATGAGCCGGCCGTAAAATGAACAAACACATACTGAAAATGTTAAAAACGATTGAAAAGTTGGTGAATTTGCGTTTGTATTCCCCCTAAGTCATTTAATGTAGAACCCCGCAGTTAAATTTAGAACAAAATTATGTAAAAGTCAAAAACAGCTATTTATGTTGGCACATTGTACCACTACCCAAGCGCAAAGTGATTAACAAAGTGCTTACAAAGTTGTGAAAAGCTTGTGCAAAGTTGGTAGATTTGCATGGAAATGTTACCTATTCTGTTACATTATCGAGTCCAGTTGTTAAAAGTTCGCGAAAGTGAATGAATATGTTATTAAAGGCCCTTTGAATATCGCAGTGGCTCTCGAAGGATGTAGAATTTTTAAACATTTCCATCAATTACATGGCCGCCAATAACAATAATTTTTAAACCACCCTGATAGATGAGTGGTTAGGTGATCGACCAATAATAGAAGTAAAGATCAATCGGTCGTGGTTAGTACTTGCATGGGAGGCAACCTTAGAAAACCAGCGGTTGACACTTTTTTTGAGTTTTTGCCGTCTGCACCTATTTGGTCCATGCTGTTAAAACAGCGTGCAAAGTTCTCCAAAGCGTTTCCAAAGTTGCTAGATTTGTTTGTTTATTTGACCTAAGTTGTTGATATATCGAACCATGCAGTTATAAAGTATGAAAAATGACTAAAATTCATTTGAAACCTTCCATGTTAGCAGACTGTCATATGAGCCGGCCGTAAAATGAACAACACATACTGAAAATGTTAAAAACGATTGAAAAGTTGGTGAATTTGCGTTTGTATTCCCCCTAAGTCATTTAATGTAGAACCCCGCAGTTAAATTTAGAACAAAATTATGTAAAAGTCAAAAACAGCTATTTATGTTGGCACATTGTACCACTACCCAAGCGCAAAGTGATTAACAAAGTGCTTACAAAGTTGTGAAAAGCTTGTGCAAAGTTGGTAGATTTGCATGGAAATGTTACCTATTCTGTTACATTATCGAGTCCAGTTGTTAAAAGTTCGCGAAAGTGAATGAATATGTTATTAAAGGCCCTTTGAATATCGCAGTGGCCCTCGAAGGATGTAGAATTTTTAAACATTTCCATCAATTACATGGCCGCCAATAACAATAATTTTTAAACCACCCTGATAGATGAGTGGTTAGGTGATCGACCAATAATAGAAGTAAAGATCAATCGGTCGTGGTTAGTACTTGCATGGGAGGCAACCTGAGAAAACCTGCGGTTGACACTTTTTTTTGAGTTTTTGTCGTCTGCACCTATTTTGTCCAAGCTGTTAAAACAGCGTGCAAAGTTCTCCAAAGCGTTTCCAAAGTTACTAGATTTGTTTGTTTATTTGACCTAAGTTGTTGATATATCGAACCATGCTGTTATAAAGAATGAAAAATGACTAAAATTCATTTGAAACCTTCCATGTTAGCAGACTGTCATATGAGCCGGCCGTAAAATGAACAAACACATACTGAAAATGTTAAAAGCGATTGAAAAGTTGGTGGATTTGCGTTTGTATTCCCCCTAAGACATTTCATGTAGAACCCCGCAGTTAAATTTAGAACAAAATTATGTAAAAGTCAAAAACAGCTATTTATGTTGGCACATTGTACCACTACCCAAGCGCAAAGTGATTAACAAAGTGCTTACAAAGTTGTGAAAAGCTTGTGCAAAGTTGGTAGATTTGCATGGAAATGTTACCTATTCTGTTACATTATCGAGTCCAGTTGTTAAAAGTTCGCGAAAGTGAATGAATATGTTATTAAAGGCCCTTTGAATATCGCAGTGGCCCTCGAAGGATGTAGAATTTTTAAACATTTCCATCAATTACATGGCCGCCAATAACAATAATTTTTAAACCACCCTGATAGATGAGTGGTTAGGTGATCGACCAATAATAGAAGTAAAGATCAATCGGTCATGGTTAGTACTTGCATGGGAGGCAACCTGAGAAAACCTGCGGTTGACACTTTTTTTTGAGTTTTTGTCGTCTGCACCTATTTTGTCCAAGCTGTTAAAACAGCGTGCAAAGTTCTCCAAAGCGTTTCCAAAGTTACTAGATTTGTTTGTTTATTTGACCTAAGTTGTTGATATATCGAACCATGCAGTTATAAAGTATGAAAAATGACTAAAATTCATTTGAAACCTTCCATGTTAGCAGACTGTCATATGAGCCGGCCGTAAAATGAACAAACACATACTGAAAATGTTAAAAGCGATTGAAAAGTTGGTGGATTTGCGTTTGTATTCCCCCTAAGACATTTCATGTAGAACCCCGCAGTTAAATTTAGAACAAAATTATGTAAAAGTCAAAAACAGCTATTTATGTTGGCACATTGTACCACTACCCAAGCGCAAAGTGATTAACAAAGTGCTTACAAAGTTGTGAAAAGCTTGTGCAAAGTTGGTAGATTTGCATGGAAATGTTACCTATTCTGTTACATTATCGAGTCCAGTTGTTAAAAGTTCGCGAAAGGGAATGAATATGTTATTAAAGGCCCTTTGAATATCGCAGTGGCCCTCGAAAGATGTAGAATTTTTAAACATTTCCATCAATTACATGGCCGCCAATAACAATAATTTTTAAACGACCCTGATAGATGAGTGGTCAGGTGATCAACCAATAATAGAAGTAAAGATCAATCGGTCGTGGTTAGTACTTGCATGGGAGACAACCTTAGAAAACCAGCGGTTGACACTTTTTTTGAGTTTTTGCCGTCTGCACCTATTTGGTCCATGCTGTTAAAACAGCGTGCAAAGTTCTCCAAAGCGTTTCCAAAGTTGCTAGATTTGTTTGTTTATTTGACCTAAGTTGTTGATATATCGAACCATGCAGTTATAAAGTATGAAAAATGACTAAAATTCATTTGAAACCTTCCATGTTAGCAGACTGTCATATGAGCCGGCCGTAAAATGAACAAACACATACTGAAAATGTTAAAAACGATTGAAAAGTTGGTGAATTTGCGTTTGTATTCCCCCTAAGTCATTTAATGTAGAACCCCGCAGTTAAATTTAGAACAAAATTATGTAAAAGTCAAAAACAGCTATTTATGTTGGCACATTGTACCACTACCCAAGCGCAAAGTGATTAACAAAGTGCTTACAAAGTTGTGAAAAGCTTGTGCAAAGTTGGTAGATTTGCATGGAAATGTTACCTATTCTGTTACATTATCGAGTCCAGTTGTTAAAAGTTCGCGAAAGTGAATGAATATGTTATTAAAGGCCCTTTGAATATCGCAGTGGCCCTCGAAGGATGTAGAATTTTTAAACATTTCCATCAATTACATGGCCGCCAATAACAATAATTTTTAAACCACCCTGATAGATGAGTGGTTAGGTGATCGACCAATAATAGAAGTAAAGATCAATCGGTCGTGGTTAGTACTTGCATGGGAGGCAACCTGAGAAAACCTGCGGTTGACACTTTTTTTTGAGTTTTTGTCGTCTGCACCTATTTTGTCCAAGCTGTTAAAACAGCGTGCAAAGTTCTCCAAAGCGTTTCCAAAGTTACTAGATTTGTTTGTTTATTTGACCTAAGTTGTTGATATATCGAACCATGCTGTTATAAAGAATGAAAAATGACTAAAATTCATTTGAAACCTTCCATGTTAGCAGACTGTCATATGAGCCGGCCGTAAAATGAACAAACACATACTGAAAATGTTAAAAGCGATTGAAAAGTTGGTGGATTTGCGTTTGTATTCCCCCTAAGACATTTCATGTAGAACCCCGCAGTTAAATTTAGAACAAAATTATGTAAAAGTCAAAAACAGCTATTTATGTTGGCACATTGTACCACTACCCAAGCGCAAAGTGATTAACACAGAGCTTACAAAGTTGTGAAAAGCTTGTGCAAAGTTGGTAGATTTGCATGGAAATGTTACCTATTCTGTTACATTATCGAGTCCAGTTGTTAAAAGTTCGCGAAAGGGAATGAATATGTTATTAAAGGCCCTTTGAATATCGCAGTGGCCCTCGAAGGATGTAGAATTTTTAAACATTTCCATCAATTACATGGCCGCCAATAACAATAATTTTTAAACGACCCTGATAGATGAGTGGTCAGGTGATCAACCAATAATAGAAGTAAAGATCAATCGGTCGTGGTTAGTACTTGCATGGGAGACAACCTTAGAAAACCAGCGGTTGACACTTTTTTTGAGTTTTTGCCGTCTGCACCTATTTGGTCCATGCTGTTAAAACAGCGTGCAAAGTTCTCCAAAGCGTTTCCAAAGTTGCTAGATTTGTTTGTTTATTTGACCTAAGTTGTTGATATATCGAACCATGCAGTTATAAAGTATGAAAAATGACTAAAATTCATTTGAAACCTTCCATGTTAGCAGACTGTCATATGAGCCGGCCGTAAAATGAACAAACACATACTGAAAATGTTAAAAACGATTGAAAAGTTGGTGAATTTGCGTTTGTATTCCCCCTAAGTCATTTAATGTAGAACCCCGCAGTTAAATTTAGAACAAAATTATGTAAAAGTCAAAAACAGCTATTTATGTTGGCACATTGTACCACTACCCAAGCGCAAAGTGATTAACAAAGTGCTTACAAAGTTGTGAAAAGCTTGTGCAAAGTTGGTAGATTTGCATGGAAATGTTACCTATTCTGTTACATTATCGAGTCCAGTTGTTAAAAGTTCGCAAAAGTGAATGAATATGTTATTAAAGGCCCTTTGAATATCGCAATGGCCCTCGAAGGATGTAGAATTTTTAAACATTTCCATCAATTACATGGCCGCCAATAACAATAATTTTTAAACCACCCTGATTGATGAGTGGTTAGGTGATCGACCAATAATAGAAGTAAAGATCAATCGGTCGTGGTTAGTACTTGCATGGGAGGCAACCTGAGAAAACCTGCGGTTGACACTTTTTTTTGAGTTTTTGTCGTCTGCACCTATTTTGTCCAAGCTGTTAAAACAGCGTGCAAAGTTCTCCAAAGCGTTTCCAAAGTTACTAGATTTGTTTGTTTATTTGACCTAAGTTGTTGATATATCGAACCATGCAGTTATAAAGTATGAAAAATGACTAAAATTCATTTGAAACCTTCCATGTTAGCAGACTGTCATATGAGCCGGCCGTAAAATGAACAAACACATACTGAAAATGTTAAAAGCGATTGAAAAGTTGGTGGATTTGCGTTTGTATTCCCCCTAAGACATTTCATGTAGAACCCCGCAGTTAAATTTAGAACAAAATTATGTAAAAGTCAAAAACAGCTATTTATGTTGGCACATTGTACCACTACCCAAGCGCAAAGTGATTAACAAAGTGCTTACAAAGTTGTGAAAAGCTTGTGCAAAGTTGGTAGATTTGCATGGAAATGTTACCTATTCTGTTACATTATCGAGTCCAGTTGTTAAAAGTTCGCGAAAGGGAATGAATATGTTATTAAAGGCCCTTTGAATATCGCAGTGGCCCTCGAAGGATGTAGAATTTTTAAACATTTCCATCAATTACATGGCCGCCAATAACAATAATTTTTAAACGACCCTGATAGATGAGTGGTCAGGTGATCAACCAATAATAGAAGTAAAGATCAATCGGTCGTGGTTAGTACTTGCATGGGAGACAACCTTAGAAAACCAGCGGTTGACACTTTTTTTGAGTTTTTGCCGTCTGCACCTATTTGGTCCATGCTGTTAAAACAGCGTGCAAAGTTCTCCAAAGCGTTTCCAAAGTTGCTAGATTTGTTTGTTTATTTGACCTAAGTTGTTGATATATCGAACCATGCAGTTATAAAGTATGAAAAATGACTAAAATTCATTTGAAACCTTCAATGTTAGCAGACTGTCATATGAGCCGGCCGTAAAATGAACAAACACATACTGAAAATGTTAAAAACGATTGAAAAGTTGGTGAATTTGCGTTTGTATTCCCCCTAAGTCATTTAATGTAGAACCCCGCAGTTAAATTTAGAACAAAATTATGTAAAAGTCAAAAACAGCTATTTATGTTGGCACATTGTACCACTACCCAAGCGCAAAGTGATTAACAAAGTGCTTACAAAGTTGTGAAAAGCTTGTGCAAAGTTGGTAGATTTGCATGGAAATGTTACCTATTCTGTTACATTATCGAGTCCAGTTGTTAAAAGTTCGCGAAAGTGAATGAATATGTTATTAAAGGCCCTTTGAATATCGCAGTGGCCCTCGAAGGATGTAGAATTTTTAAACATTTCCATCAATTACATGGCCGCCAATAACAATAATTTTTAAACCACCCTGATAGATGAGTGGTTAGGTGATCGACCAATAATAGAAGTAAAGATCAATCGGTCGTGGTTAGTACTTGCATGGGAGGCAACCTGAGAAAACCTGCGGTTGACACTTTTTTTTGAGTTTTTGTCGTCTGCACCTATTTTGTCCAAGCTGTTAAAACAGCGTGCAAAGTTCTCCAAAGCGTTTCCAAAGTTACTAGATTTGTTTGTTTATTTGACCTAAGTTGTTGATATATCGAACCATGCAGTTATAAAGTATGAAAAATGACTAAAATTCATTTGAAACCTTCCATGTTAGCAGACTGTCATATGAGCCGGCCGTAAAATGAACAAACACATACTGAAAATGTTAAAAGCGATTGAAAAGTTGGTGGATTTGCGTTTGTATTCCCCCTAAGACATTTCATGTAGAACCCCGCAGTTAAATTTAGAACAAAATTATGTAAAAGTCAAAAACAGCTATTTATGTTGGCACATTGTACCACTACCCAAGCGCAAAGTGATTAACAAAGTGCTTACAAAGTTGTGAAAAGCTTGTGCAAAGTTGGTAGATTTGCATGGAAATGTTACCTATTCTGTTACATTATCGAGTCCAGTTGTTAAAAGTTCGCGAAAGGGAATGAATATGTTATTAAAGGCCCTTTGAATATCGCAGTGGCCCTCGAAGGATGTAGAATTTTTAAACATTTCCATCAATTACATGGCCGCCAATAACAATAATTTTTAAACGACCCTGATAGATGAGTGGTCAGGTGATCAACCAATAATAGAAGTAAAGATCAATCGGTCGTGGTTAGTACTTGCATAGGAGACAACCTTAGAAAACCAGCGGTTGACACTTTTTTTGAGTTTTTGCCGTCTGCACCTATTTGGTCCATGCTGTTAAAACAGCGTGCAAAGTTCTCCAAAGCGTTTCCAAAGTTGCTAGATTTGTTTGTTTATTTGACCTAAGTTGTTGATATATCGAACCATGCAGTTATTAAGTATGAAAAATGACTAAAATTCATTTGAAACCTTCCATGTTAGCAGACTGTCATATGAGCCGGCCGTAAAATGAACAAACACATACTGAAAATGTTAAAAACGATTGAAAAGTTGGTGAATTTGCGTTTGTATTCCCCCTAAGTCATTTAATGTAGAACCCCGCAGTTAAATTTAGAACAAAATTATGTAAAAGTCAAAAACAGCTATTTATGTTGGCACATTGTACCACTACCCAAGCGCAAAGTGATTAACAAAGTGCTTACAAAGTTGTGAAAAGCTTGTGCAAAGTTGGTAGATTTGCATGGAAATGTTACCTATTCTGTTACATTATCGAGTCCAGTTGTTAAAAGTTCGCGAAAGTGAATGAATATGTTATTAAAGGCCCTTTGAATATCGCAGTGGCCCTCGAAGGATGTAGAATTTTTAAACATTTCCATCAATTACATAGCCGCCAATAACAATAATTTTTAAACCACCCTGATAGATGAGTGGTTAGGTGATCGACCAATAATAGAAGTAAAGATCAATCGGTCGTGCTTAGTACTTGCATGGGAGGCAACCTGAGAAAACCTGCGGTTGACACTTTTTTTTGAGTTTTTGTCGTCTGCACCTATTTTGTCCAAGCTGTTAAAACAGCGTGCAAAGTTCTCCAAAGCGTTTCCAAAGTTACTAGATTTGTTTGTTTATTTGACCTAAGTTGTTGATATATCGAACCATGCAGTTATAAAGTATGAAAAATGACTAAAATTCATTTGAAACCTTCCATGTTAGCAGACTGTCATATGAGCCGGCCGTAAAATGAACAAACACATACTGAAAATGTTAAAAGCGATTGAAAAGTTGGTGGATTTGCGTTTGTATTCCCCCTAAGACATTTCATGTAGAACCCCGCAGTTAAATTTAGAACAAAATTATGTAAAAGTCAAAAACAGCTATTTATGTTGGCACATTGTACCACTACCCAAGCGCAAAGTGATTAACAAAGTGCTTACAAAGTTGTGAAAAGCTTGTGCAAAGTTGGTAGATTTGCATGGAAATGTTACCTATTCTGTTACATTATCGAGTCCAGTTGTTAAAAGTTCGCGAAAGGGAATGAATATGTTATTAAAGGCCCTTTGAATATCGCAGTGGCCCTCGAAGGATGTAGAATTTTTAAACATTTCCATGAATTACATGGCCGCCAATAACAATAATTTTTAAACGACCCTGATAGATGAGTGGTCAGGTGATCAACCAATAATAGAAGTAAAGATCAATCGGTCGTGGTTAGTACTTGCATGGGAGACAACCTTAGAAAACCAGCGGTTGACACTTTTTTTGAGTTTTTGCCGTCTGCACCTATTTGGTCCATGCTGTTAAAACAGCGTGCAAAGTTCTCCAAAGCGTTTCCAAAGTTGCTAGATTTGTTTGTTTATTTGACCTAAGTTGTTGATATATCGAACCATGCAGTTATAAAGTATGAAAAATGACTAAAATTCATTTGAAACCTTCCATGTTAGCAGACTGTCATATGAGCCGGCCGTAAAATGAACAAACACATACTGAAAATGTTAAAAACGATTGAAAAGTTGGTGAATTTGCGTTTGTATTCCCCCTAAGTCATTTAATGTAGAACCCCGCAGTTAAATTTAGAACAAAATTATGTAAAAGTCAAAAACAGCTATTTATGTTGGCACATTGTACCACTACCCAAGCGCAAAGTGATTAACAAAGTGCTTACAAAGTTGTGAAAAGCTTGTGCAAAGTTGGTAGATTTGCATGGAAATGTTACCTATTCTGTTACATTATCGAGTCCAGTTGTTAAAAGTTCGCGAAAGTGAATGAATATGTTATTAAAGGCCCTTTGAATATCGCAGTGGCCCTCGAAGGATGTAGAATTTTTAAACATTTCCATCAATTACATGGCCGCCAATAACAATAATTTTTAAACCACCCTGATAGATGAGTGGTTAGGTGATCGACCAATAATAGAAGTAAAGATCAATCGGTCGTGGTTAGTACTTGCATGGGAGGCAACCTGAGAAAACCTGCGGTTGACACTTTTTTTTGAGTTTTTGTCGTCTGCACCTATTTTGTCCAAGCTGTTAAAACAGCGTGCAAAGTTCTCCAAAGCGTTTCCAAAGTTACTAGATTTGTTTGTTTATTTGACCTAAGTTGTTGATATATCGAACCATGCAGTTATAAAGTATGAAAAATGACTAAAATTCATTTGAAACCTTCCATGTTAGCAGACTGTCATATGAGCCGGCCGTAAAATGAACAAACACAT
Organism: Saccoglossus kowalevskii; assembly: GCF_978046115.1. Classification (NCBI taxonomy): domain Eukaryota; kingdom Metazoa; phylum Hemichordata; class Enteropneusta; family Harrimaniidae; genus Saccoglossus; species Saccoglossus kowalevskii. Next base: position 6,556,018 of record NC_140650.1, on the reverse strand, counting down.
ACTGAAAATGTTAAAAGCGATTGAAAAGTTGGTGGATTTGCGTTTGTATTCCCCCTAAGACATTTCATGTAGAACCCCGCAGTTAAATTTAGAACAAAATTATGTAAAAGTCAAAAACAGCTATTTATGTTGGCACATTGTACCACTACCCAAGCGCAAAGTGATTAACAAAGTGCTTACAAAGTTGTGAAAAGCTTGTGCAAAGTTGGTAGATTTGCATGGAAATGTTACCTATTCTGTTACATTATCGAGTCCAGTTGTTAAAAGTTCGCGAAAGGGAATGAATATGTTATTAAAGGCCCTTTGAATATCGCAGTGGCCCTCGAAGGATGTAGAATTTTTAAACATTTCCATCAATTACATGGCCGCCAATAACAATAATTTTTAAACGACCCTGATAGATGAGTGGTCAGGTGATCAACCAATAATAGAAGTAAAGATCAATCGGTCGTGGTTAGTACTTGCATGGGAGACAACCTTAGAAAACCAGCGGTTGACACTTTTTTTGAGTTTTTGCCGTCTGCACCTATTTGGTCCATGCTGTTAAAACAGCGTGCAAAGTTCTCCAAAGCGTTTCCAAAGTTGCTAGATTTGTTTGTTTATTTGACCTAAGTTGTTGATATATCGAACCATGCAGTTATAAAGTATGAAAAATGACTAAAATTCATTTGAAACCTTCCATGTTAGCAGACTGTCATATGAGCCGGCCGTAAAATGAACAAACACATACTGAAAATGTTAAAAACGATTGAAAAGTTGGTGAATTTGCGTTTGTATTCCCCCTAAGTCATTTAATGTAGAACCCCGCAGTTAAATTTAGAACAAAATTATGTAAAAGTCAAAAACAGCTATTTATGTTGGCACATTGTACCACTACCCAAGCGCAAAGTGATTAACAAAGTGCTTACAAAGTTGTGAAAAGCTTGTGCAAAGTTGGTAGATTTGCATGGAAATGTTACCTATTCTGTTACATTATCGAGTCCAGTTGTTAAAAGTTCGCGAAAGTGAATGAATATGTTATTAAAGGCCCTTTGAATATCGCAGTGGCCCTCGAAGGATGTAGAATTTTTAAACATTTCCATCAATTACATGGCCGCCAATAACAATAATTTTTAAACGACCCTGATAGATGAGTGGTCAGGTGATCAACCAATAATAGAAGTAAAGATCAATCGGTCGTGGTTAGTACTTGCATGGGAGACAACCTTAGAAAACCAGCGGTTGACACTTTTTTTGAGTTTTTGCCGTCTGCACCTATTTGGTCCATGCTGTTAAAACAGCGTGCAAAGTTCTCCAAAGCGTTTCCAAAGTTGCTAGATTTGTTTGTTTATTTGACCTAAGTTGTTGATATATCGAACCATGCAGTTATAAAGTATGAAAAATGACTAAAATTCATTTGAAACCTTCCATGTTAGCAGACTGTCATATGAGCCGGCCGTAAAATGAACAAACACATACTGAAAATGTTAAAAACGATTGAAAAGTTGGTGAATTTGCGTTTGTATTCCCCCTAAGTCATTTAATGTAGAACCCCGCAGTTAAATTTAGAACAAAATTATGTAAAAGTCAAAAACAGCTATTTATGTTGGCACATTGTACCACTACCCAAGCGCAAAGTGATTAACAAAGTGCTTACAAAGTTGTGAAAAGCTTGTGCAAAGTTGGTAGATTTGCATGGAAATGTTACCTATTCTGTTACATTATCGAGTCCAGTTGTTAAAAGTTCGCGAAAGTGAATGAATATGTTATTAAAGGCCCTTTGAATATCGCAGTGGCCCTCGAAGGATGTAGAATTTTTAAACATTTCCATCAATTACATGGCCGCCAATAACAATAATTTTTAAACCACCCTGATAGATGAGTGGTTAGGTGATCGACCAATAATAGAAGTAAAGATCAATCGGTCGTGGTTAGTACTTGCATGGGAGGCAACCTGAGAAAACCTGCGGTTGACACTTTTTTTTGAGTTTTTGTCGTCTGCACCTATTTTGTCCAAGCTGTTAAAACAGCGTGCAAAGTTCTCCAAAGCGTTTCCAAAGTTACTAGATGTGTTTGTTTATTTGACCTAAGTTGTTGATATATCGAACCATGCAGTTATAAAGTATGAAAAATGACTAAAATTCATTTGAAACCTTCCATGTTAGCAGACTGTCATATGAGCCGGCCGTAAAATGAACAAACACATACTGAAAATGTTAAAAGCGATTGAAAAGTTGGTGGATTTGCGTTTGTATTCCCCCTAAGACATTTCATGTAGAACCCCGCAGTTAAATTTAGAACAAAATTATGTAAAAGTCAAAAACAGCTATTTATGTTGGCACATTGTACCACTACCCAAGCGCAAAGTGATTAACAAAGTGCTTACAAAGTTGTGAAAAGCTTGTGCAAAGTTGGTAGATTTGCATGGAAATGTTACCTATTCTGTTACATTATCGAGTCCAGTTGTTAAAAGTTCGCGAAAGGGAATGAATATGTTATTAAAGGCCCTTTGAATATCGCAGTGGCCCTCGAAGGATGTAGAATTTTTAAACATTTCCATCAATTACATGGCCGCCAATAACAATAATTTTTAAACGACCCTGATAGATGAGTGGTCAGGTGATCAACCAATAATAGAAGTAAAGATCAATCGGTCGTGGTTAGTACTTGCATGGGAGACAATCTTAGAAAACCAGCGGTTGACACTTTTTTTGAGTTTTTGCCGTCTGCACCTATTTGGTCCATGCTGTTAAAACAGCGTGCAAAGTTCTCCAAAGCGTTTCCAAAGTTGCTAGATTTGTTTGTTTATTTGACCTAAGTTGTTGATATATCGAACCATGCAGTTATAAAGTATGAAAAATGACTAAAATTCATTTGAAACCTTCCATGTTAGCAGACTGTCATATGAGCCAGCCGTAAAATGAACAAACACATACTGAAAATGTTAAAAACGATTGAAAAGTTGGTGAATTTGCGTTTGTATTCCCCCTAAGTCATTTAATGTAGAACCCCGCAGTTAAATTTAGAACAAAATTATGTAAAAGTCAAAAACAGCTATTTATGTTGGCACATTGTACCACTACCCAAGCGCAAAGTGATTAACAAAGTGCTTACAAAGTTGTGAAAAGCTTGTGCAAAGTTGGTAGATTTGCATGGAAATGTTACCTATTCTGTTACATTATCGAGTCCAGTTGTTAAAAGTTCGCGAAAGTGAATGAATATGTTATTAAAGGCCCTTTGAATATCGCAGTGGCCCTCGAAGGATGTAGAATTTTTAAACATTTCCATCAATTACATGGCCGCCAATAACAATAATTTTTAAACCACCCTGATAGATGAGTGGTTAGGTGATCGACCAATAATAGAAGTAAAGATCAATCGGTCGTGGTTAGTACTTGCATGGGAGGCAACCTGAGAAAACCTGCGGTTGACACTTTTTTTTGAGTTTTTGTCGTCTGCACCTATTTTGTCCAAGCTGTTAAAACAGCGTGCAAAGTTCTCCAAAGCGTTTCCAAAGTTACTAGATTTGTTTGTTTATTTGACCTAAGTTGTTGATATATCGAACCATGCAGTTATAAAGTATGAAAAATGACTAAAATTCATTTGAAACCTTCCATGTTAGCAGACTGTCATATGAGCCGGCCGTAAAATGAACAAACACATACTGAAAATGTTAAAAGCGATTGAAAAGTTGGTGGATTTGCGTTTGTATTCCCCCTAAGACATTTCATGTAGAACCCCGCAGTTAAATTTAGAACAAAATTATGTAAAAGTCAAAAACAGCTATTTATGTTGGCACATTGTACCACTACCCAAGCGCAAAGTGATTAACAAAGTGCTTACAAAGTTGTGAAAAGCTTGTGCAAAGTTGGTAGATTTGCATGGAAATGTTACCTTTTCTGTTACATTATCGAGTCCAGTTGTTAAAAGTTCGCGAAAGGGAATGAATATGTTATTAAAGGCCCTTTGAATATCGCAGTGGCCCTCGAAGGATGTAGAATTTTTAAACATTTCCATCAATTACATGGCCGCCAATAACAATAATTTTTAAACGACCCTGATAGATGAGTGGTCAGGTGATCAACCAATAATAGAAGTAAAGATCAATCGGTCGTGGTTAGTACTTGCATGGGAGACAACCTTAGAAAACCAGCGGTTGACACTTTTTTTGAGTTTTTGCCGTCTGCACCTATTTGGTTCATGCTGTTAAAACAGCGTGCAAAGTTCTCCAAAGCGTTTCCAAAGTTGCTAGATTTGTTTGTTTATTTGACCTAAGTTGTTGATATATCGAACCATGCAGTTATAAAGTATGAAAAATGACTAAAATTCATTTGAAACCTTCCATGTTAGCAGACTGTCATATGAGCCGGCCGTAAAATGAACAAACACATACTGAAAATGTTAAAAACGATTGAAAAGTTGGTGAATTTGCGTTTGTATTCCCCCTAAGTCATTTAATGTAGAACCCCGCAGTTAAATTTAGAACAAAATTATGTAAAAGTCAAAAACAGCTATTTATGTTGGCACATTGTACCACTACCCAAGCGCAAAGTGATTAACAAAGTGCTTACAAAGTTGTGAAAAGCTTGTGCAAAGTTGGTAGATTTGCATGGAAATGTTACCTATTCTGTTACATTATCGAGTCCAGTTGTTAAAAGTTCGCGAAAGTGAATGAATATGTTATTAAAGGCCCTTTGAATATCGCAGTGGCCCTCGAAGGATGTAGAATTTTTAAACATTTCCATCAATTACATGGCCGCCAATAACAATAATTTTTAAACCACCCTGATAGATGAGTGGTTAGGTGATCGACCAATAATAGAAGTAAAGATCAATCGGTCGTGGTTAGTACTTGCATGGGAGGCAACCTGAGAAAACCTGCGGTTGACACTTTTTTTTGAGTTTTTGTCGTCTGCACCTATTTTGTCCAAGCTGTTAAAACAGCGTGCAAAGTTCTCCAAAGCGTTTCCAAAGTTACTAGATTTGTTTGTTTATTTGACCTAAGTTGTTGATATATCGAACCATGCAGTTATAAAGTATGAAAAATGACTAAAATTCATTTGAAACCTTCCATGTTAGCAGACTGTCATATGAGCCGGCCGTAAAATGAACAAACACATACTGAAAATGTTAAAAGCGATTGAAAAGTTGGTGGATTTGCGTTTGTATTCCCCCTAAGACATTTCATGTAGAACCCCGCAGTTAAATTTAGAACAAAATTATGTAAAAGTCAAAAACAGCTATTTATGTTGGCACATTGTACCACTACCCAAGCGCAAAGTGATTAACAAAGTGCTTACAAAGTTGTGAAAAGCTTGTGCAAAGTTGGTAGATTTGCATGGAAATGTTACCTATTCTGTTACATTATCGAGTCCAGTTGTTAAAAGTTCGCGAAAGGGAATGAATATGTTATTAAAGGCCCTTTGAATATCGCAGTGGCCCTCGAAGGATGTAGAATTTTTAAACATTTCCATCAATTACATGGCCGCCAATAACAATAATTTTTTAACGACCCTGATAGATGAGTGGTCAAATGATCAACCAATAATAGAAGTAAAGATCAATCGGTCGTGGTTAGTACTTGCATGGGAGACAACCTTAGAAAACCAGCGGTTGACACTTTTTTTGAGTTTTTGCCGTCTGCACCTATTTGGTCCATGCTGTTAAAACAGCGTGCAAAGTTCTCCAAAGCGTTTCCAAAGTTGCTAGATTTGTTTGTTTATTTGACCTAAGTTGTTGATATATCGAACCATGCAGTTATAAAGTATGAAAAATGACTAAAATTCATTTGAAACCTTCCATGTTAGCAGACTGTCATATGAGCCGGCCGTAAAATGAACAAACACATACTGAAAATGTTAAAAACGATTGAAAAGTTGGTGGATTTGCGTTTGTATTCCCCCTAAGTCATTTAATGTAGAACCCCGCAGTTAAATTTAGAACAAAATTATGTAAAAGTCAAAAACAGCTATTTATGTTGGCACATTGTACCACTACCCAAGCGCAAAGTGATTAACAAAGTGCTTACAAAGTTGTGAAAAGCTTGTGCAAAGTTGGTAGATTTGCATGGAAATGTTACCTATTCTGTTACATTATCGAGTCCAGTTGTTAAAAGTTCGCGAAAGTGAATGAATATGTTATTAAAGGCCCTTTGAATATCGCAGTGGCCCTCGAAGGATGTAGAATTTTTAAACATTTCCATCAATTACATGGCCGCCAATAACAATAATTTTTAAACCACCCTGATAGATGAGTGGTTAGGTGATCGACCAATAATAGAAGTAAAGATCAATCGGTCGTGGTTAGTACTTGCATGGGAGGCAACCTGAGAAAACCTGCGGTTGACACTTTTTTTTGAGTTTTTGTCGTCTGCACCTATTTTGTCCAAGCTGTTAAAACAGCGTGCAAAGTTCTCCAAAGCGTTTCCAAAGTTACTAGATTTGTTTGTTTATTTGACCTAAGTTGTTGATATATCGAACCATGCAGTTATAAAGTATGAAAAATGACTAAAATTCATTTGAAACTTCCATGTTAGCAGACTGTCATATGAGCCGGCCGTAAAATGAACAAACACATACTGAAAATGTTAAAAGCGATTGAAAAGTTGGTGGATTTGCGTTTGTATTCCCCCTAAGACATTTCATGTAGAACCCCGCAGTTAAATTTAGAACAAAATTATGTAAAAGTCAAAAACAGCTATTTATGTTGGCACATTGTACCACTACCCAAGCGCAAAGTGATTAACAAAGTGCTTACAAAGTTGTGAAAAGCTTGTGCAAAGTTGGTAGATTTGCATGGAAATGTTACCTATTCTGTTACATTATCGAGTCCAGTTGTTAAAAGTTCGCGAAAGGGAATGAATATGTTATTAAAGGCCCTTTGAATATCGCAGTGGCCCTCGAAGGATGTAGAATTTTTAAACATTTCCATCAATTACATGGCCGCCAATAACAATAATTTTTAAACGACCCTGATAGATGAGTGGTCAGGTGATCGACCAATAATAGAAGTAAAGATCAATCGGTCGTGGTTAGTACTTGCATGGGAGACAACCTTAGAAAACCAGCGGTTGACACTTTTTTTGAGTTTTTGCCGTCTGCACCTATTTTGTCCAAGCTGTTAAAACAGCGTGCAAAGTTCTCCAAAGCGTTTCCAAAGTTACTAGATTTGTTTGTTTATTTGACCTAAGTTGTTGATATATCGAACCATGCAGTTATAAAGTATGAAAAATGACTAAAATTCATTTGAAACCTTCCATGTTAGCAGACTGTCATATGAGCCGGCCGTAAAATGAACAAACACATACTGAAAATGTTAAAAGCGATTGAAAAGTTGGTGGATTTGCGTTTGTATTCCCCCTAAGACATTTCATGTAGAACCCCGCAGTTAAATTTAGAACAAAATTATGTAAAAGTCAAAAACAGCTATTTATGTTGGCACATTGTACCACTACCCAAGCGCAAAGTGATTAACAAAGTGCTTACAAAGTTGTGAAAAGCTTGTGCAAAGTTGGTAGATTTGCATGGAAATGTTACCTATTCTGTTACATTATCGAGTCCAGTTGTTAAAAGTTCGCGAAAGGGAATGAATATGTTATTAAAGGCCCTTTGAATATCGCAGTGGCCCTCGAAGGATGTAGAATTTTTAAACATTTCCATCAATTACATGGCCGCCAATAACAATAATTTTTAAACGACCCTGATAGATGAGTGGTCAGGTGATCAACCAATAATAGAAGTAAAGATCAAACGGTCGTGGTTAGTACTTGCATGGGAGACAACCTTAGAAAACCAGCGGTTGACACTTTTTTTGAGTTTTTGCCGTCTGCACCTATTTGGTCCATGCTGTTAAAACAGCGTGCAAAGTTCTCCAAAGCGTTTCCAAAGTTGCTAGATTTGTTTGTTTATTTGACCTAAGTTGTTGATATATCGAACCATGCAGTTATAAAGTATGAAAAATGACTAAAATTCATTTGAAACCTTCCATGTTAGCAGACTGTCATATGAGCCGGCCGTAAAATGAACAAACACATACTGAAAATGTTAAAAGCGATTGAAAAGTTGGTGGATTTGCGTTTGTATTCCCCCTAAGACATTTCATGTAGAACCCCGCAGTTAAATTTAGAACAAAATTATGTAAAAGTCAAAAACAGCTATTTATGTTGGCACATTGTACCACTACCCAAGCGCAAAGTGATTAACAAAGTGCTTACAAAGTTGTGAAAAGCTTGTGCAAAGTTGGTAGATTTGCATGGAAATGTTACCTATTCTGTTACATTATCGAGTCCAGTTGTTAAAAGTTCGCGAAAGGGAATGAATATGTTATTAAAGGCCCTTTGAATATCGCAGTGGCCCTCGAAGGATGTAGAATTTTTAAACATTTCCATCAATTACATGGCCGCCAATAACAATAATTTTTAAACGACCCTGATAGATGAGTGGTCAGGTGATCAACCAATAATAGAAGTAAAGATCAAACGGTCGTGGTTAGTACTTGCATGGGAGACAACCTTAGAAAACCAGCGGTTGACACTTTTTTTGAGTTTTTGCCGTCTGCACCTATTTGGTCCATGCTGTTAAAACAGCGTGCAAAGTTCTCCAAAGCGTTTCCAAAGTTGCTAGATTTGTTTGTTTATTTGACCTAAGTTGTTGATATATCGAACCATGCAGTTATAAAGTATGAAAAATGACTAAAATTCATTTGAAACCTTCCATGTTAGCAGACTGTCATATGAGCCGGCCGTAAAATGAACAAACACATACTGATAATGTTAAAAACGATTGAAAAGTTGGTGAATTTGCGTTTGTATTCCCCCTAAGTCATTTAATGTAGAACCCCGCAGTTAAATTTAGAACAAAATTATGTAAAAGTCAAAAACAGCTATTTATGTTGGCACATTGTACCACTACCCAAGCGCAAAGTGATTAACAAAGTGCTTACAAAGTTGTGAAAAGCTTGTGCAAAGTTGGTAGATTTGCATGGAAATGTTACCTATTCTGTTACATTATCGAGTCCAGTTGTTAAAAGTTCGCGAAAGTGAATGAATATGTTATTAAAGGCCCTTTGAATATCGCAGTGGCCCTCGAAGGATGTAGAATTTTTAAACATTTCCATCAATTACATGGCCGCCAATAACAATAATTTTTAAACCACCCTGTTAGATGAGTGGTCAGGTGATCGACCAATAATAGAAGTAAAGATCAATTGGTCGTGGTTAGTACATGCATGGGAGACAACCTTAGAAAACCAGCGGTTGACACTTTTTTTGAGTTTTTGCCGTCTGCACCTATTTGGTCCATGCTGTTAAAACAGCGTGCAAAGTTCTCCAAAGCGTTTCCAAAGTTGCTAGATTTGTTTGTTTATTTTACCTAAGTTGTTGTTATATCGAACCATGCAGTTATAAAGTATGAAAAATGACTAAAATTCATTTGAAACCTTCCATGTTAGCAGACTGCCATATGAGCCGGCCGTAAAATGAACAAACACATACTGAAAATGTTAAAAGCGATTGAAAAGTTGGTGGATTTGCGTTTATATTCCCCCTAAGTCATTTTATGTAGAACCCCGCAGTTAAATTTAGAACAAAATTATGTAAAAGTCAAAAACAGCTATTTATGTTAACACATTGTACCACTACCCAAGCGCAAAGTGATTAACAAAGTGCTTACAAAGTTGTGAAAAGCTTGTGCAAAGTTGGTAGATTTACATGGAAATATTAGCTATTCTGTTACATTATCGAGTCCAGTTGTTAAAAGTTTGCGAAAGTGAATGACTATGTCATAAAAGGCCGTTTGATTAGCGTAGTGGCCCTCGAAGGATGTAACCTTCCATGTCAGCAGACTGTCATATGAGCCGGCCATAAAATGAACAAACACATACTGAAAATGTTAAAAGCAATTGAAAAGTTGGTGGCTTTGCGTTTATATTCCCCCTAAGTCATTTCATGTAGAACCCCGCAGTTAAATTTAGAACAAAATTATATAAAAGTCAAAAACAGCTATTTATGTTGGCACATTGTACCACTACCCAAGCGCAAAGTGATTAACAAAGTGCTTACAAAGTTGTGAAAAGCTTGTGCAAAGTTGGTAGATTTGCATGGAAATGTTACCTATTCTGTTACATTATCGAGTCCAGTTGTTAAAAGTTCGCGAAAGTGAATGAATATGTTATTAAAGGCCCTTTGAATATCACAGTGGCCCTCGAAGGATGTAGAATTTTTAAACATTTCCATCAATTACATGGCCGCCAATAACAATAATTTTTAAACGACCCTGATAGATGAGTGGTCAGGTGATCGACCAATAATAGAAGTAAAGATCAATCGGTCGTGGTTAGTACTTGCATGGGAGACAACCTTAGAAAACCAGCAGTTGACACTTTTTTTGAGTTTTTGCCGTCTGCACCTATTTGGTCCATGCTGTTAAAACAGCATGCAAAGTTCTCCAAAGCGTTTCCAAAGTTGCTAGATTTGTTTGTTTATTTGACCTAAGTTGTTGTTATGTCGAACCATGCAGTTATAAAGTATGAAAAATGACTAAAATTCATTTGAAACCTTCCATGTTAGCAGACTGTCATATGAGCCGGCCGTAAAATGAACAAACACATACTGAAAATGTTAAAAGCGATTGAAAAGTTGGTGGATTTGCGTTTATATTCCCCCTAAGTCATTTCATGTAGAACCCCGCAGTTAAATTTAGAACAAAATTATGTAAAAGTCAAAAACAGCTATTTATGTTGGCACATTGTACCACTACCCAAGCGCAAAGTGATTAACAAAGTGCTTACAAAGTTGTGAAAAGCTTGTGCAAAGTTGGTAGATTTGCATGGAAATGTTACCTATTCTGTTACATTATCGAGTCCAGTTGTTAAAAGTTCGCGAAAGTGAATGAATATGTTATTAAAGGCCCTTTGAATATCGCAGTGGCCCTCGAAAGATGTAGAATTTTTAAACATTTCCATCAATTACATGGCCGCCAATAACAATAATTTTTAAACGAACCTGATAGATGAGTGGTCAGGTGATCGACCAATAATAGAAATAAAGATCAATCGGTCGTGGTTAGTATTTGTGTGGGAGACAACCTGAGAAAACCAGCGGTTGACACTTTTTTTGAGTTTTTGCCGTCTGCACCGATTTGGTCCATGCTGTTAAAACAGCGTGCAAAGTTCTCCAAAGCGTTTCCAAAGTTACTAGATTTGTTTGTTTATTTGACCTAAGTTGTTGATAAATCGAACCATGCAGTTATAAAGTATGAAATATGACTAAAATTCATTTGAAACCTTCCATGTTAGCAGACTGTCATATGAGCCGGCCGTAAAATGAACAAACACATAATGAAAATGTTAAAAGCGATTGAAAAGTTGGTGGATTTGCGTTTATATTCCCCCTAAGTCATTTCATGTAAAACCCCGCAGTTAAATTTAGAACAAAATTATGTAAAAGTCAAAAACAGCTATTTATGTTGGCACATTGTACCACTACCCAAGCGCAAAGTGATTAACAAAGTGCTTACAAAGTTGTGAAAAGCTTGTGCAAAGTTGGTAGATTTGCATGGAAATGTTACCTATTCTGTTACATTATCGCGTCCACTTTTTAAAAGTTCGCGAAAGTGAATGAATATGTTATAAAAGGCCCTTTAAATATCGCAGTGGCCCTCGAAGGATGTAGAATTTTTAAACATTTCCATCAATTACATGGCCGCCAATAACAATAATTTTTTAACGAACCTGATAGATGAGTGGTCAGGTGATCGACCAATAATAGAAGTAAAGATCAATCGGTCGTGGTTAGTATTTGTGTGGAAGACAACCTAAGAAAACCAGCGGTTGACACTTTTTTTGAGTTTTTGCCGTCTGCACCTATTTTGTCCAAGCTGTTAAAACAGCGTGCAAAGTTCTCCAAAGCGTTTCCAAAGTTACTAGATTTGTTTGTTTATTTGACCTAAGTTGTTGATATATCGAACCATGCAGTTATAAAGTATGAAAAATGACAAAAATTCATTTGAAACCTTCCATGTTAGCAGACTGTCATATGAGCCAGCCGTAAAATGAACAAACACATACTGAAAATGTTAAAAGCGATTGAAAAGTTGGTGGATTTGCGTTTATATTCCCCCTAAGTCATTTCATGTAGAACCCCGCAGTTAAATTTAGAACAAAATTATGTAAAAGTCAAAAACAGCTATTTATGTTGGCACATTGTACCACTACCTAAGCGCAAAGTGATTAACAAAGTGCTTACAAATTTGTGAAAAGCTTGTGCAAAGTTGGTAGATTTGCATGGAAATGTTACCTATTCTGTTACATTATCGAGTCCAGTTGTTAAAAGTTTGTTCGCGAAAGTGAATGAATATGTTATTAAAGGCCCTTTGAATATCGCAGTGGCCCTCGAAGGATGTAGAATTTTTAAACATTTCCATCAATTACATGGCCGCCAATAACAATAATTTTTAAACGACCCTGATAGATGAGTGGTCAGGTGATCGACCAATAATAGAAGTAAAGATCAATCGGTCGTGGTTAGTACTTGCATTGGAGACAACCTTAGAAAACCAGCGGTTGACACTTTTTTTGAGTTTTTGCCATCTGCACCTATTTGGTCCATGCTGTTAAAACAGCGTGCAAAGTTCTCCAAAGCGTTTCCAAAGTTGCTAGATTTGTTTGTTTATTTGACCTAAGTTGTTGTTATATCGAACCATGTAGTTATAAAGTATGAAATATGACTAAAATTCATTTGAAACCTTCCATGTTAGCAGACTGTCATATGAGCCGGCCGTAAAATGAACAAACACATAATGAAAATGTTAAAAGCGATTGAAAAGTTGGTGGATTTGCGTTTATATTCCCCCTAAGTCATTTAATGTAGAACCCCGCAGTTAAATTTAGAACAAAATTATGTAAAAGTCAAAAACAGCTATTTATGTTGGCACATTGTACCACTACCCAAGCGCAAAGTGATTAACAAAGTGCTTACAAAGTTGTGAAAAGCTTGTGCAAAGTTGGTAGATTTGCATGGAAATGTTACCTATTCTGTTACATTATCGCGTCCACTTTTTAAAAGTTCGCGAAAGTGAATGAATATGTTATAAAGGCCCTTTAAATATCGCAGTGGCCCTCGAAGGATGTAGAATTTTTAAACATTTCCATCAATTACATGGCCGCCAATAACAATAATTTTTAAACGAACCTGATAGATGAGTGGTCAGGTGATCGACCAATAATAGAAGTAAAGATCAATCGGTCGTGGTTAGTATTTGTGTGGAAGACAACCTGAGAAAACCAGCGGTTGACACTTTTTTTGAGTTTTTGCCGTCTGCACCTATTTTGTCCAAGCTGTTAAAACAGCGTGCAAAGTTCTCCAAAGCGTTTCCAAAGTTACTAGATTTGTTTGTTTATTTGACCTAAGTTGTTGATATATCGAACCATGCAGTTATAAAGTATGAAAAATGACAAAAATTTATTTGAAACCTTCCATGTTAGCAGACTGTCATATGAGCCGGCCGTAAAATGAACAAACACATACTGAAAATGTTAAAAGCGATTGAAAAGTTGGTGGATTTGCGTTTATAATCCCCCTAAGTCATTTCATGTAGAACCCCGCAGTTAAATTTAGAACAAAATTATGTAAAAGTCAAAAACAGCTATTTATGTTGGCACATTGTACCACTACCTAAGCGCAAAGTGATTAACAAAGTGCTTACAAATTTGTGAAAAGCTTGTGCAAAGTTGGTAGATTTGCATGGAAATGTTACCTATTCTGTTACATTATCGAGTCCAGTTGTTAAAAGTTTGTTCGCGAAAGTGAATGAATATGTTATTAAAGGCCCTTTGAATATCGCAGTGGCCCTCGAAGGATGTAGAATTTTTAAACATTTCCATCAATTACATGGCCGCCAATAACAATAATTTTTAAACGACCCTGATAGATGAGTGGTCAGGTGATCGACCAATAATAGAAGTAAAGATCAATCGGTCGTGGTTAGTACTTGCATTGGAGACAACCTTAGAAAACCAGCGGTTGACACTTTTTTTGAGTTTTTGCCATCTGCACCTATTTGGTCCATGCTGTTAAAACAGCGTGCAAAGTTCTCCAAAGCGTTTCCAAAGTTGCTAGATTTGTTTGTTTATTTGACCTAAGTTGTTGTTATATCGAACCATGCAGTTATAAAGTATGAAAAATGACTAAAATTCATTTGAAACCTTCCATGTTAGCAGACTGTCATATGAGCCGGCCGTAAAATGAACAAACACATACTGAAAATGTTAAAAGCGATTGAAAAGTTGGTGGATTTGCGTTTATATTCCCCCTAAGTCATTTCATGTAGAACCCCGCAGTTAAATTTAGAACAAAATTATGTAAAAGTCAAAAACAGCTATTTATGTTGGCACATTGTACCACTACCAAAGCGCAAAGTGATTAACAAAGTGCTTACAAAGTTGTGAAAAGCTTGTGCAAAGTTGGTAGATTTGCATGGAAATGTTACCTATTCTGTTACATTATCGAGTCCAGTTGTTAAAAGTTCGCGAAAGTGAATGAATATGTTATTAAAGGCCCTTTGAATATCGCAGCGGCCCTCAAAGGATGTAGAATTTTTAAACATTTCCATCAATTACATGGCCGCCAATAACAATAATTTTTAAACGACCCTGATAGATGAGTGGTCAGGTGATCGACCAATAATAGAAGTAAAGATCAATCGGTCGTGGTTAGTACTTGCATGGGAGACAACCTGAGAAAACCAGCGGTTGACACTTTTTTTTGAGTTTTTGTCGTCTGCACCTATTTTGTCCAAGCTGTTAAAACAGCGTGCAAAGTTCTCCAAAGCGTTTCCAAAGTTGCTAGATTTGTTTGTTTATTTGACCTAAGTTGTTGTTATATCGAACCATGCAGTTATAAAGTATGAAAAATGACTAAAATTCATTTGAAACCTTCCATGTTAGCAGACTGTCATATGAGCCGGCCGTAAAATGAACAAACACATACTGAAAATGTTAAAAGCGATTGAAAAGTTGGTGGATTTGCGTTTATATTCCCCCTAAGTCATTTCATGTAGAACCCCGCAGTTAAATTTAGAACAAAATTATGTAAAAGTCAAAAACAGCTATTTATGTTGGCACATTGTACCACTACCTAAGCGCAAAGTGATTAACAAAGTGCTTACAAATTTGTGAAAAGCTTGTGCAAAGTTGGTAGATTTGCATGGAAATGTTACCTATTCTGTTACATTATCGAGTCCAGTTGTTAAAAGTTTGTTCGCGAAAGTGAATGAATATGTTATTAAAGGCCCTTTGAATATCGCAGTGGCCCTCGAAGGATGTAGAATTTTTAAACATTTCCATCAATTACATGGCCGCCAATAACAATAATTTTTAAACGACCCTGATAGATGAGTGGTCAGGTGATCGACCAATAATAGAAGTAAAGATCAATCGGTCGTGGTTGGTACTTGCATTGGAGACAACCTTAGAAAACCAGCGGTTGACACTTTTTTTGAGTTTTTGCCATCTGCACCTATTTGGTCCATGCTGTTAAAACAGCGTGCAAAGTTCTCCAAAGCGTTTCCAAAGTTGCTAGATTTGTTTGTTTATTTGACCTAAGTTGTTGTTATATCGAACCATGCAGTTATAAAGTATGAAAAATGACTAAAATTCATTTGAAACCTTCCATGTTAGCAGACTGTCATATGAGCCGGCCGTAAAATGAACAAACACATACTGAAAATGTTAAAAGCGATTGAAAAGTTGGTGGATTTGCGTTTATATTCCCCCTAAGTCATTTCATGTAGAACCCCGCAGTTAAATTTAGAACAAAATTATGTAAAAGTCAAAAACAGCTATTTATGTTGGCACATTGTACCACTACCCAAGCGCAAAGTGATTAACAAAGTGCTTACAAAGTTGTGAAAAGCTTGTGCAAAGTTGGTAGATTTACATGGAAATATTAGCTATTCTGTTACATTATCGAGTCCAGTTGTTAAAAGTTTGCGAAAGTGAATGACTATGTCTTAAAAGGCCGTTTGATTAGCGTAGTGGGCCTCGAAGGATGTAACCTTCCATGTCAGCAGACTGCCATATGAGCCGGCCATAAAATGAACAAACACATACTGAAAATGTTAAAAGCAATTGAAAAGTTGGTGGATTTGCGTTTATATTCCCCCTAAGTCATTTCATGTAGAACCCCGCAGTTAAATTTAGAACTAAATTATGTAAAAGTCAAAAACAGCTATTTATGTTGGCACATTGTACCACTACCCAAGCGCAAAGTGATTAACAAAGTGCTTACAAAGTTGTGAAAAGCTTGTGCAAAGTTGGTAGATTTGCATGGAAATGTTACCTATTCTGTTACATTATCGCGTCCACTTTTTAAAAGTTCGCGAAAGTGAATGAATATGTTATAAAAGGCCCTTTAAATATCGCAGTGGCCCTCGAAGGATGTAGAATTTTTAAACATTTCCATCAATTACATGGCCGCCAATAACAATAATTTTTAATCGACCCTGATAGATGAGTGGTCAGGTGATCGACCAATAATAGAAGTAAAGATCAATCGGTCGTGGTTAGTATTTGTGTGGAAGACAACCTGAGAAAACCAGCGGTTGACACTTTTTTTGAGTTTTTGCCGTCTGCACCTATTATGTCCAAGCTGTTAAAACAGCGTGCAAAGTTCTCCAAAGCGTTTCCAAAGTTACTAGATTTGTTTGTTTATTTGACCTAAGTTGTTGATATATCGAACCATGCAGTTATAAAGTATGAAAAATGACAAAAATTCATTTGAAACCTTCCATGTTAGCAGACTGTCATATGAGCCGGCCGTAAAATGAACAAACACATACTGAAAATGTTAAAAGCGATTGAAAAGTTGGTGGATTTGCGTTTATATTCCCCCTAAGTCATTTCATGTAGAACCCCGCAGTTAAATTTAGAACAAAATTATGTAAAAGTCAAAAACAGCTATTTATGTTGGCACATTGTACCACTACCTAAGCGCAAAGTGATTAACAAAGTGCTTACAAATTTGTGAAAAGCTTGTGCAAAGTTGGTAGATTTGCATGGAAATGTTACCTATTCTGTTACATTATCGAGTCCAGTTGTTAAAAGTTTGTTCGCGAAAGTGAATGAATATGTTATTAAAGGCCCTTTGAATATCGCAGTGGCCCTCGAAGGATGTAGAATTTTTAAACATTTCCATCAATTACATGGCCGCCAATAACAATAATTTTTAAACGACCCTGATAGATGAGTGGTCAGGTGATCGACCAATAATAGAAGTAAAGATCAATCGGTCGTGGTTGGTACTTGCATTGGAGACAACCTTAGAAAACCAGCGGTTGACACTTTTTTTGAGTTTTTGCCATCTGCACCTATTTGGTCCATGCTGTTAAAACAGCGTGCAAAGTTCTCCAAAGCGTTTCCAAAGTTGCTAGATTTGTTTGTTTATTTGACCTAAGTTGTTGTTATATCGAACCATGCAGTTATAAAGTATGAAAAATGACTAAAATTCATTTGAAACCTTCCATGTTAGCAGACTGTCATATGAGCCGGCCGTAAAATGAACAAACACATACTGAAAATGTTAAAAGCGATTGAAAAGTTGGTGGATTTGCGTTTATATTCCCCCTAAGTCATATCATGTAGAACCCCGCAGTTAAATTTAGAACAAAATTATGTAAAAGTCAAAAACAGCTATTTATGTTGGCACATTGTACCACTACCAAAGCGCAAAGTGATTAACAAAGTGCTTACAAAGTTGTGAAAAGCTTGTGCAAAGTTGGTAGATTTGCATGGAAATGTTACCTATTCTGTTACATTATCGAGTCCAGTTGTTAAAAGTTCGCGAAAGTGAATGGATATGTTATTAAAGGCCCTTTGAATATCGCAGCGGCCCTCAAAGGATGTAGAATTTTTAAACATTTCCATCAATTACATGGCCGCCAATAACAATAATTTTTAAACGACCCTGATAGATGAGTGGTCAGGTGATCGACCAATAATAGAAGTAAAGATCAATCGGTCGTGGTTAGTACTTGCATGGGAGACAACCTGAGAAAACCAGCGGTTGACACTTTTTTTTGAGTTTTTGTCGTCTGCACCTATTTTGTCCAAGCTGTTAAAACAGCGTGCAAAGTTCTCCAAAGGGTTTCCAAAGTTGCTAGATTTGTTTGTTTATTTGACCTAAGTTGTTGTTATATCGAACCATGCAGTTATAAAGTATGAAAAATGACTAAAATTCATTTGAAACCTTCCATGTTAGCAGACTGTCATATGAGCCGGCCGTAAAATGAACAAACACATACTGAAAATGTTAAAAGCGATTGAAAAGTTGGTGGATTTGCGTTTATATTCCCCCTAAGTCATTTCATGTAGAACCCCGCAGTTAAATTTAGAACAAAATTATGTAAAAGTCAAAAACAGCTATTTATGTTGGTACATTGCACCACTACCCAAGCGCAAAGTGATTAACAAAGTGCTTACAAAGTTGTGAAAAGCTTGTGCAAAGTTGGTAGATTTACATGGAAATATTAGCTATTCTGTTACATTATCGAGTCCAGTTGTTAAAAGTTTGCGAAAGTGAATGACTATGTCTTAAAAGGCCGTTTGATTAGCGTAGTGGGCCTCGAAGGATGTAACCTTCCATGTCAGCAGACTGCCATATGAGCCGGCCATAAAATGAACAAACACATACTGAAAATGTTAAAAGCAATTGAAAAGTTGGTGGATTTGCGTTTATATTCCCCCTAAGTCATTTCATGTAGAACCCCGCAGTTAAATTTAGAACTAAATTATGTAAAAGTCAAAAACAGCTATTTATGTTGGCACATTGTACCACTACCCAAGCGCAAAGTGATTAACAAAGTGCTTACAAAGTTGTGAAAAGCTTGTGCAAAGTTGGTAGATTTGCATGGAAATGTTACCTATTCTGTTACATTATCGCGTCCACTTTTTAAAAGTTCGCGAAAGTGAATGAATATGTTATAAAAGGCCCTTTAAATATCGCAGTGGCCCTCGAAGGATGTAGAATTTTTAAACATTTCCATCAATTACATGGCCGCCAATAACAATAATTTTTAATCGACCCTGATAGATGAGTGGTCAGGTGATCGACCAATAATAGAAGTAAAGATCAATCGGTCGTGGTTAGTATTTGTGTGGAAGACAACCTGAGAAAACCAGCGGTTGACACTTTTTTTGAGTTTTTGCCGTCTGCACCTATTTTGTCCAAGCTGTTAAAACAGCGTGCAAAGTTCTCCAAAGCGTTTCCAAAGTTACTAGATTTGTTTGTTTATTTGACCTAAGTTGTTGATATATCGAACCATGCAGTTATAAAGTATGAAAAATGACAAAAATTCATTTGAAACCTTCCATGTTAGCAGACTGTCATATGAGCCGGCCGTAAAATGAACAAACACATACTGAAAATGTTAAAAGCGATTGAAAAGTTGGTGGATTTGCGTTTATATTCCCCCTAAGTCATTTCATGTAGAACCCCGCAGTTAAATTTAGAACAAAATTATGTAAAAGTCAAAAACAGCTATTTATGTTGGCACATTGTACCACTACCTAAGCGCAAAGTGATTAACAAAGTGCTTACAAATTTGTGAAAAGCTTGTGCAAAGTTGGTAGATTTGCATGGAAATGTTACCTATTCTGTTACATTATCGAGTCCAGTTGTTAAAAGTTTGTTCGCGAAAGTGAATGAATATGTTATTAAAGGCCCTTTGAATATCGCAGTGGCCCTCGAAGGATGTAGAATTTTTAAACATTTCCATCAATTACATGGCCGCCAATAACAATAATTTTTAAACGACCCTGATAGATGAGTGGTCAGGTGATCGACCAATAATAGAAGTAAAGATCAATCGGTCGTGGTTAGTACTTGCATTGGAGACAACCTTAGAAAACCAGCGGTTGACACTTTTTTTGAGTTTTTGCCATCTGCACCTATTTGGTCCATGCTGTTAAAACAGCGTGCAAATTTCTCCAAAGCGTTTCCAAAGTTGCTAGATTTGTTTGTTTATTTGACCTAAGTTGTTGTTATATCGAACCATGTAGTTATAAAGTATGAAATATGACTAAAATTCATTTGAAACCTTCCATGTTAGCAGACTGTCATATGAGCCGGCCGTAAAATGAACAAACACATAATGAAAATGTTAAAAGCGATTGAAAAGTTGGTGGATTTGCGTTTATATTCCCCCTAAGTCATTTCATGTAAAACCCCGCAGTTAAATTTAGAACAAAATTATGTAAAAGTCAAAAACAGCTATTTATGTTGGCACATTGTACCACTACCCAAGCGCAAAGTGATTAACAAAGTGCTTACAAAGTTGTGAAAAGCTTGTGCAAAGTTGGTAGATTTGCATGGAAATGTTACCTATTCTGTTACATTATCGCGTCCACTTTTTAAAAGTTCGCGAAAGTGAATGAATATGTTATAAAAGGCCCTTTAAATATCGCAGTGGCCCTCGAAGGATGTAGAATTTTTAAACATTTCCATCAATTACATGGCCGCCAATAACAATAATTTTTAAACGAACCTGATAGATGAGTGGTCAGGTGATCGACCAATAATAGAAGTAAAGATCAATCGGTCGTGGTTAGTATTTGTGTGGAAGACAACCTGAGAAAACCAGCGGTTGACACTTTTTTTGAGTTTTTGCCGTCTGCACCTATTTTGTCCAAGCTGTTAAAACAGCGTGCAAAGTTCTCCAAAGCGTTTCCAAAGTTACTAGATTTGTTTGTTTATTTGACCTAAGTTGTTGATATATCGAACCATGCAGTTATAAAGTATGAAAAATGACAAAAATTTATTTGAAACCTTCCATGTTAGCAGACTGTCATATGAGCCGGCCGTAAAATGAACAAACACATACTGAAAATGTTAAAAGCGATTGAAAAGTTGGTGGATTTGCGTTTATAATCCCCCTAAGTCATTTCATGTAGAACCCCGCAGTTAAATTTAGAACAAAATTATGTAAAAGTCAAAAACAGCTATTTATGTTGGCACATTGTACCACTACCTAAGCGCAAAGTGATTAACAAAGTGCTTACAAATTTGTGAAAAGCTTGTGCAAAGTTGGTAGATTTGCATGGAAATGTTACCTATTCTGTTACATTATCGAGTCCAGTTGTTAAAAGTTTGTTCGCGAAAGTGAATGAATATGTTATTAAAGGCCCTTTGAATATCGCAGTGGCCCTCGAAGGATGTAGAATTTTTAAACATTTCCATCAATTACATGGCCGCCAATAACAATAATTTTTAAACGACCCTGATAGATGAGTGGTCAGGTGATCGACCAATAATAGAAGTAAAGATCAATCGGTCGTGGTTAGTACTTGCATTGGAGACAACCTTAGAAAACCAGCGGTTGACACTTTTTTTGAGTTTTTGCCATCTGCACCTATTTGGTCCATGCTGTTAAAACAGCGTGCAAAGTTCTCCAAAGCGTTTCCAAAGTTGCTAGATTTGTTTGTTTATTTGACCTAAGTTGTTGTTATATCGAACCATGCAGTTATAAAGTATGAAAAATGACTAAAATTCATTTGAAACCTTCCATGTTAGCAGACTGTCATATGAGCCGGCCGTAAAATGAACAAACACATACTGAAAATGTTAAAAGCGATTGAAAAGTTGGTGGATTTGCGTTTATATTCCCCCTAAGTCATTTCATGTAGAACCCCGCAGTTAAATTTAGAACAAAATTATGTAAAAGTCAAAAACAGCTATTTATGTTGGCACATTGTACCACTACACAAGCGCAAAGTGATTAACAAAGTGCTTACAAAGTTGTGAAAAGCTTGTGCAAAGTTGGTAGATTTGCATGGAAATGTTACCTATTCTGTTACATTATCGCGTCCACTTTTTAAAAGTTCGCGAAAGTGAATGAATATGTTATAAAAGGCCCTTTAAATATCGCAGTGGCCCTCGAAGGATGTAGAATTTTTAAACATTTCCATCAATTACATGGCCGCCAATAACAATAATTTTTAAACGAACCTGATAGATGAGTGGTCAGGTGATCGACCAATAATAGAAGTAAAGATCAATCGGTCGTGGTTAGTATTTGTGTGGAAGACAACCTGAGAAAACCAGCGGTTGACACTTTTTTTGAGTTTTTGCCGTCTGCACCTATTTTGTCCAAGCTGTTAAAACAGCGTGCAAAGTTCTCCAAAGCGTTTCCAAAGTTACTAGATTTGTTTGTTTATTTGACCTAAGTTGTTGATATATCGAACCATGCAGTTATAAAGTATGAAAAATGACAAAAATTTATTTGAAACCTTCCATGTTAGCAGACTGTCATATGAGCCGGCCGTAAAATGAACAAACACATACTGAAAATGTTAAAAGCGATTGAAAAGTTGGTGGATTTGCGTTTATAATCCCCCTAAGTCATTTCATGTAGAACCCCGCAGTTAAATTTAGAACAAAATTATGTAAAAGTCAAAAACAGCTATTTATGTTGGCACATTGTACCACTACCTAAGCGCAAAGTGATTAACAAAGTGCTTACAAATTTGTGAAAAGCTTGTGCAAAGTTGGTAGATTTGCATGGAAATGTTACCTATTCTGTTACATTATCGAGTCCAGTTGTTAAAAGTTTGTTCGCGAAAGTGAATGAATATGTTATTAAAGGCCCTTTGAATATCGCAGTGGCCCTCGAAGGATGTAGAATTTTTAAACATTTCCATCAATTACATGGCCGCCAATAACAATAATTTTTAAACGACCCTGATAGATGAGTGGTCAGGTGATCGACCAATAATAGAAGTAAAGATCAATCGGTCGTGGTTAGTACTTGCATTGGAGACAACCTTAGAAAACCAGCGGTTGACACTTTTTTTGAGTTTTTGCCATCTGCACCTATTTGGTCCATGCTGTTAAAACAGCGTGCAAAGTTCTCCAAAGCGTTTCCAAAGTTGCTAGATTTGTTTGTTTATTTGACCTAAGTTGTTGTTATATCGAACCATGCAGTTATAAAGTATGAAAAATGACTAAAATTCATTTGAAACCTTCCATGTTAGCAGACTGTCATATGAGCCGGCCGTAAAATGAACAAACACATACTGAAAATGTTAAAAGCGATTGAAAAGTTGGTGGATTTGCGTTTATATTCCCCCTAAGTCATTTCATGTAGAACCCCGCAGTTAAATTTAGAACAAAATTATGTAAAAGTCAAAAACAGCTATTTATGTTGGCACATTGTACCACTACCAAAGCGCAAAGTGATTAACAAAGTGCTTACAAAGTTGTGAAAAGCTTGTGCAAAGTTGGTAGATTTGCATGGAAATGTTACCTATTCTGTTACATTATCGAGTCCAGTTGTTAAAAGTTCGCGAAAGTGAATGAATATGTTATTAAAGGCCCTTTGAATATCGCAGCGGCCCTCAAAGGATGTAGAATTTTTAAACATTTCCATCAATTACATGGCCGCCAATAACAATAATTTTTAAACGACCCTGATAGATGAGTGGTCAGGTGATCGACCAATAATAGAAGTAAAGATCAATCGGTCGTGGTTAGTACTTGCATGGGAAACAACCTGAGAAAACCAGCGGTTGACACTTTTTTTGAGTTTTTGTCGTCTGCACCTATTTTGTCCAAGCTGTTAAAACAGCGTGCAAAGTTCTCCAAAGCGTTTCCAAAGTTGCTAGATTTGTTTGTTTATTTGACCTAAGTTGTTGTTATATCGAACCATGCAGTTATAAAGTATGAAAAATGACTAAAATTCATTTGAAACCTTCCATGTTAGCAGACTGTCATATGAGCCGGCCGTAAAATGAACAAACACATACTGAAAATGTTAAAAGCGATTGAAAAGTTGGTGGATTTGCGTTTATATTCCCCCTAAGTCATTTCATGTAGAACCCCGCAGTTAAATTTAGAACAAAATTATGTAAAAGTCAAAAACAGCTATTTATGTTGGTACATTGTACCACTACCCAAGCGCAAAGTGATTAACAAAGTGCTTACAAAGTTGTGAAAAGCTTGTGCAAAGTTGGTAGATTTACATGGAAATATTAGCTATTTTGTTACATTATCGAGTCCAGTTGTTAAAAGTTTGCGAAAGTGAATGACTATGTCTTAAAAGGCCGTTTGATTAGCGTAGTGGGCCTCGAAGGATGTAACCTTCCATGTCAGCAGACTGCCATATGAGCCGGCCATAAAATGAACAAACACATACTGAAAATGTTAAAAGCAATTGAAAAGTTGGTGGATTTGCGTTTATATTCCCCCTAAGTCATTTCATGTAGAACCCCGCAGTTAAATTTAGAACTAAATTATGTAAAAGTCAAAAACAGCTATTTATGTTGGCACATTGTACCACTACCCAAGCGCAAAGTGATTAACAAAGTGCTTACAAAGTTGTGAAAAGCTTGTGCAAAGTTGGTAGATTTGCATGGAAATGTTACCTATTCTGTTACATTATCGCGTCCACTTTTTAAAAGTTCGCGAAAGTGAATGAATATGTTATAAAAGGCCCTTTAAATATCGCAGTGGCCCTCGAAGGATGTAGAATTTTTAAACATTTCCATCAATTACATGGCCGCCAATAACAATAATTTTTAAACGAACCTGATAGATGAGTGGTCAGGTGATCGACCAATAATAGAAGTAAAGATCAATCGGTCGTGGTTAGTATTTGTGTGGAAGACAACCTGAGAAAACCAGCGGTTGACACTTTTTTTGAGTTTTTGCCGTCTGCACCTATTTTGTCCAAGCTGTTAAAACAGCGTGCAAAGTTCTCCAAAGCGTTTCCAAAGTTACTAGATTTGTTTGTTTATTTGACCTAAGTTGTTGATATATCGAACCATGCAGTTATAAAGTATGAAAAATGACAAAAATTCATTTGAAACCTTCCATGTTAGCAGACTGTCATATGAGCCGGCCGTAAAATGAACAAACACATACTGAAAATGTTAAAAGCGATTGAAAAGTTGGTGGATTTGCGTTTATATTCCCCCTAAGTCATTTCATGTAGAACCCCGCAGTTAAATTTAGAACAAAATTATGTAAAAGTCAAAAACAGCTATTTATGTTGGCACATTGTACCACTACCCAAGCGCAAAGTGATTAACAAAGTGCTTACAAAGTTGTGAAAAGCTTGTGCAAAGTTGGTAGATTTACATGGAAATATTAGCTATTCTGTTACATTATCGAGTCCAGTTGTTAAAAGTTTGCGAAAGTGAATGACTATGTCTTAAAAGGCCGTTTGATTAGCGTAGTGGGCCTCGAAGGATGTAACCTTCCATGTCAGCAGACTGCCATATGAGCCGGCCATAAAATGAACAAACACATACTGAAAATGTTAAAAGCAATTGAAAAGTTGGTGGATTTGCGTTTATAATCCCCCTAAGTCATTTCATGTAGAACCCCGCAGTTAAATTTAGAACAAAATTATGTAAAAGTCAAAAACAGCTATTTATGTTGGCACATTGTACCACTACCTAAGCGCAAAGTGATTAACAAAGTGCTTACAAATTTGTGAAAAGCTTGTGCAAAGTTGGTAGATTTGCATGGAAATGTTACCTATTCTGTTACATTATCGAGTCCAGTTGTTAAAAGTTTGTTCGCGAAAGTGAATGAATATGTTATTAAAGGCCCTTTGAATATCGCAGTGGCCCTCGAAGGATGTAGAATTTTTAAACATTTCCATCAATTACATGGCCGCCAATAACAATAATTTTTAAACGACCCTGATAGATGAGTGGTCAGGTGATCGACCAATAATAGAAGTAAAGATCAATCGGTCGTGGTTAGTACTTGCATTGGAGACAACCTTAGAAAACCAGCGGTTGACACTTTTTTTGAGTTTTTGCCATCTGCACCTATTTGGTCCATGCTGTTAAAACAGCGTGCAAAGTTCTCCAAAGCGTTTCCAAAGTTGCTAGATTTGTTTGTTTATTTGACCTAAGTTGTTGTTATATCGAACCATGCAGTTATAAAGTATGAAAAATGACTAAAATTCATTTGAAACCTTCCATGTTAGCAGACTGTCATATGAGCCGGCCGTAAAATGAACAAACACATACTGAAAATGTTAAAAGCGATTGAAAAGTTGGTGGATTTGCGTTTATATTCCCCCTAAGTCATTTCATGTAGAACCCCGCAGTTAAATTTAGAACAAAATTATGTAAAAGTCAAAAACAGCTATTTATGTTGGCACATTGTACCACTACCAAAGCGCAAAGTGATTAACAAAGTGCTTACAAAGTTGTGAAAAGCTTGTGCAAAGTTGGTAGATTTGCATGGAAATGTTACCTATTCTGTTACATTATCGAGTCCAGTTGTTAAAAGTTCGCGAAAGTGAATGAATATGTTATTAAAGGCCCTTTGAATATCGCAGCGGCCCTCAAAGGATGTAGAATTTTTAAACATTTCCATCAATTACATGGCCGCCAATAACAATAATTTTTAAACGACCCTGATAGATGAGTGGTCAGGTGATCGACCAATAATAGAAGTAAAGATCAATCGGTCGTGGTTAGTACTTGCATGGGAAACAACCTGAGAAAACCAGCGGTTGACACTTTTTTTGAGTTTTTGTCGTCTGCACCTATTTTGTCCAAGCTGTTAAAACAGCGTGCAAAGTTCTCCAAAGCGTTTCCAAAGTTGCTAGATTTGTTTGTTTATTTGACCTAAGTTGTTGTTATATCGAACCATGCAGTTATAAAGTATGAAAAATGACTAAAATTCATTTGAAACCTTCCATGTTAGCAGACTGTCATATGAGCCGGCCGTAAAATGAACAAACACATACTGAAAATGTTAAAAGCGATTGAAAAGTTGGTGGATTTGCGTTTATATTCCCCCTAAGTCATTTCATGTAGAACCCCGCAGTTAAATTTAGAACAAAATTATGTAAAAGTCAAAAACAGCTATTTATGTTGGTACATTGTACCACTACCCAAGCGCAAAGTGATTAACAAAGTGCTTACAAAGTTGTGAAAAGCTTGTGCAAAGTTGGTAGATTTACATGGAAATATTAGCTATTTTGTTACATTATCGAGGCCAGTTGTTAAAAGTTTGCGAAAGTGAATGACTATGTCTTAAAAGGCCGTTTGATTAGCGTAGTGGGCCTCGAAGGATGTAACCTTCCATGTCAGCAGACTGCCATATGAGCCGGCCATAAAATGAACAAACACATACTGAAAATGTTAAAAGCAATTGAAAAGTTGGTGGATTTGCGTTTATATTCCCCCTAAGTCATTTCATGTAGAACCCCGCAGTTAAATTTAGAACTAAATTATGTAAAAGTCAAAAACAGCTATTTATGTTGGCACATTGTACCACTACCCAAGCGCAAAGTAATTAACAAAGTGCTTACAAAGTTGTGAAAAGCTTGTGCAAAGTTGGTAGATTTGCATGGAAATGTTACCTATTCTGTTACATTATCGCGTCCACTTTTTAAAAGTTCGCGAAAGTGAATGAATATGTTATAAAAGGCCCTTTAAATATCGCAGTGGCCCTCGAAGGATGTAGAATTTTTAAACATTTCCATCAATTACATGGCCGCCAATAACAATAATTTTTAAACGAACCTGATAGATGAGTGGTCAGGTGATCGACCAATAATAGAAGTAAAGATCAATCGGTCGTGGTTAGTATTTGTGTGGAAGACAACCTGAGAAAACCAGCGGTTGACACTTTTTTTGAGTTTTTGCCGTCTGCACCTATTTTGTCCAAGCTGTTAAAACAGCGTGCAAAGTTCTCCAAAGCGTTTCCAAAGTTACTAGATTTGTTTGTTTATTTGACCTAAGTTGTTGATATATCGAACCATGCAGTTATAAAGTATGAAAAATGACAAAAATTCATTTGAAACCTTCCATGTTAGCAGACTGTCATATGAGCCGGCCGTAAAATGAACAAACACATACTGAAAATGTTAAAAGCGATTGAAAAGTTGGTGGATTTGCGTTTATATTCCCCCTAAGTCATTTCATGTAGAACCCCGCAGTTAAATTTAGAACAAAATTATGTAAAAGTCAAAAACAGCTATTTATGTTGGCACATTGTACCACTACCCAAGCGCAAAGTGATTAACAAAGTGCTTACAAAGTTGTGAAAAGCTTGTGCAAAGTTGGTAGATTTACATGGAAATATTAGCTATTCTGTTACATTATCGAGTCCAGTTGTTAAAAGTTTGCGAAAGTGAATGACTATGTCTTAAAAGGCCGTTTGATTAGCGTAGTGGGCCTCGAAGGATGTAACCTTCCATGTCAGCAGACTGCCATATGAGCCGGCCATAAAATGAACAAACACATACTGAAAATGTTAAAAGCAATTGAAAAGTTGGTGGATTTGCGTTTATATTCCCCCTAAGTCATTTCATGTAGAACCCCGCAGTTAAATTTAGAACTAAATTATGTAAAAGTCAAAAACAGCTATTTATGTTGGCACATTGTACCACTACCCAAGCGCAAAGTGATTAACAAAGTGCTTACAAAGTTGTGAAAAGCTTGTGCAAAGTTGGTAGATTTGCATGGAAATGTTACCTATTCTGTTACATTATCGAGTCCAGTTGTTAAAAGTTCGCGAAAGTGAATGAATATGTTATTAAAGGCCCTTTGAATATCGCAGTGGCCCTCGAAGGATGTAGAATTTTTAAACATTTCCATCAATTACATGGCCGCCAATAACAATAATTTTTAATCGACCCTGATAGATGAGTGGTCAGGTGATCGACCAAAAATAGAAGTAAAGATCAATCGGTCGTGGTTAGTACTTGCATGGGAGACAACCTTAGAAAACCAGCAGTTGACACTTTTTTTGAGTTTTTGCCGTCTGCACCTATTTGGTCCATGCTGTTAAATCAGCGTGCAAAGTTCTCCAAAGCGTTTCCAAAGTTGCTAGATTTGTTTGTTTATTTGACCTAAGTTGTTGTTATATCGAACCATGCAGTTATAAAGTATGAAAAATGACTAAAATTCATTTGAAACCTTCCATGTTAGCAGACTGTCATATGAGCCGGCCGTAAAATGAACAAACACATACTGAAAATGTTAAAAGCGATTGAAAAGTTGGTGGATTTGCGTTTATATTCCCCCTAAGTCATTTCATGTAGAACCCCGCAGTTAAATTTAGAACAAAATTATGTAAAAGTCAAAAACAGCTATTTATGTTGGCACATTGTACCACTACCCAAGCGCAAAGTGATTAACAAAGTGCTTACAAAGTTGTGAAAAGCTTGTGCAAAGTTGGTAGATTTGCATGGAAATGTTACCTATTCTGTTACATTATCGAGTCCAGTTGTTAAAAGTTTGTTCGCGAAAGTGAATGAATATGTTATTAAAGGCCCTTTGAATATCGCAGTGGCCCTCGAAGGATGTAGAATTTTTAAACATTTCCATCAATTACATGGCCGCCAATAACAATAATTTTTAAACGACCCTGATAGATGAGTGGTCAGGTGATCGACCAATAATAGAAGTAAAGATCAATCGGTCGTGGTTAGTACTTGCATTGGAGACAACCTTAGAAAACCAGCGGTTGACACTTTTTTTGAGTTTTTGCCATCTGCACCTATTTGGTCCATGCTGTTAAAACAGCGTGCAAAGTTCTCCAAAGCGTTTCCAAAGTTGCTAGATTTGTTTGTTTATTTGACCTAAGTTGTTGTTATATCGAACCATGCAGTTATAAAGTATGAAAAATGACTAAAATTCATTTGAAACCTTCCATGTTAGCAGACTGTCATATGAGCCGGCCGTAAAATGAACAAACACATACTGAAAATGTTAAAAGCGATTGAAAAGTTGGTGGATTTGCGTTTATATTCCCCCTAAGTCATTTCATGTAGAACCCCGCAGTTAAATTTAGAACAAAATTATGTAAAAGTCAAAAACAGCTATTTATGTTGGCACATTGTACCACTACCAAAGCGCAAAGTGATTAACAAAGTGCTTACAAAGTTGTGAAAAGCTTGTGCAAAGTTGGTAGATTTGCATGGAAATGTTACCTATTCTGTTACATTATCGAGTCCAGTTGTTAAAAGTTCGCGAAAGTGAATGAATATGTTATAAAAGGCCCTTTAAATATCGCAGTGGCCCTCGAAGGATGTAGAATTTTTAAACATTTCCATCAATTACATGGCCGCCAATAACAATAATTTTTAAACGAACCTGATAGATGAGTGGTCAGGTGATCGACCAATAATAGAAGTAAAGATCAATCGGTCGTGGTTAGTATTTGTGTGGAAGACAACCTGAGAAAACCAGCGGTTGACACTTTTTTTGAGTTTTTGCCGTCTGCACCTATTTTGTCCAAGCTGTTAAAACAGCGTGCAAAGTTCTCCAAAGCGTTTCCAAAGTTACTAGATTTGTTTGTTTATTTGACCTAAGTTGTTGATATATCGAACCATGCAGTTATAAAGTATGAAAAATGACAAAAATTTATTTGAAACCTTCCATGTTAGCAGACTGTCATATGAGCCGGCCGTAAAATGAACAAACACATACTGAAAATGTTAAAAGCGATTGAAAAGTTGGTGGATTTGCGTTTATAATCCCCCTAAGTCATTTCATGTAGAACCCCGCAGTTAAATTTAGAACAAAATTATGTAAAAGTCAAAAACAGCTATTTATGTTGGCACATTGTACCACTACCTAAGCGCAAAGTGATTAACAAAGTGCTTACAAATTTGTGAAAAGCTTGTGCAAAGTTGGTAGATTTGCATGGAAATGTTACCTATTCTGTTACATTATCGAGTCCAGTTGTTAAAAGTTTGTTCGCGAAAGTGAATGAATATGTTATTAAAGGCCCTTTGAATATCGCAGTGGCCCTCGAAGGATGTAGAATTTTTAAACATTTCCATCAATTACATGGCCGCCAATAACAATAATTTTTAAACGACCCTGATAGATGAGTGGTCAGGTGATCGACCAATAATAGAAGTAAAGATCAATCGGTCGTGGTTAGTACTTGCATTGGAGACAACCTTAGAAAACCAGCGGTTGACACTTTTTTTGAGTTTTTGCCATCTGCACCTATTTGGTCCATGCTGTTAAAACAGCGTGCAAAGTTCTCCAAAGCGTTTCCAAAGTTGCTAGATTTGTTTGTTTATTTGACCTAAGTTGTTGTTATATCGAACCATGCAGTTATAAAGTATGAAAAATGACTAAAATTCATTTGAAACCTTCCATGTTAGCAGACTGTCATATGAGCCGGCCGTAAAATGAACAAACACATACTGAAAATGTTAAAAGCGATTGAAAAGTTGGTGGATTTGCGTTTATATTCCCCCTAAGTCATTTCATGTAGAACCCCGCAGTTAAATTTAGAACAAAATTATGTAAAAGTCAAAAACAGCTATTTATGTTGGCACATTGTACCACTACACAAGCGCAAAGTGATTAACAAAGTGCTTACAAAGTTGTGAAAAGCTTGTGCAAAGTTGGTAGATTTGCATGGAAATGTTACCTATTCTGTTACATTATCGCGTCCACTTTTTAAAAGTTCGCGAAAGTGAATGAATATGTTATAAAAGGCCCTTTAAATATCGCAGTGGCCCTCGAAGGATGTAGAATTTTTAAACATTTCCATCAATTACATGGCCGCCAATAACAATAATTTTTAAACGAACCTGATAGATGAGTGGTCAGGTGATCGACCAATAATAGAAGTAAAGATCAATCGGTCGTGGTTAGTATTTGTGTGGAAGACAACCTGAGAAAACCAGCGGTTGACACTTTTTTTGAGTTTTTGCCGTCTGCACCTATTTTGTCCAAGCTGTTAAAACAGCGTGCAAAGTTCTCCAAAGCGTTTCCAAAGTTACTAGATTTGTTTGTTTATTTGACCTAAGTTGTTGATATATCGAACCATGCAGTTATAAAGTATGAAAAATGACAAAAATTTATTTGAAACCTTCCATGTTAGCAGACTGTCATATGAGCCGGCCGTAAAATGAACAAACACATACTGAAAATGTTAAAAGCGATTGAAAAGTTGGTGGATTTGCGTTTATAATCCCCCTAAGTCATTTCATGTAGAACCCCGCAGTTAAATTTAGAACAAAATTATGTAAAAGTCAAAAACAGCTATTTATGTTGGCACATTGTACCACTACCTAAGCGCAAAGTGATTAACAAAGTGCTTACAAATTTGTGAAAAGCTTGTGCAAAGTTGGTAGATTTGCATGGAAATGTTACCTATTCTGTTACATTATCGAGTCCAGTTGTTAAAAGTTTGTTCGCGAAAGTGAATGAATATGTTATTAAAGGCCCTTTGAATATCGCAGTGGCCCTCGAAGGATGTAGAATTTTTAAACATTTCCATCAATTACATGGCCGCCAATAACAATAATTTTTAAACGACCCTGATAGATGAGTGGTCAGGTGATCGACCAATAATAGAAGTAAAGATCAATCGGTCGTGGTTAGTACTTGCATTGGAGACAACCTTAGAAAACCAGCGGTTGACACTTTTTTTGAGTTTTTGCCATCTGCACCTATTTGGTCCATGCTGTTAAAACAGCGTGCAAAGTTCTCCAAAGCGTTTCCAAAGTTGCTAGATTTGTTTGTTTATTTGACCTAAGTTGTTGTTATATCGAACCATGCAGTTATAAAGTATGAAAAATGACTAAAATTCATTTGAAACCTTCCATGTTAGCAGACTGTCATATGAGCCGGCCGTAAAATGAACAAACACATACTGAAAATGTTAAAAGCGATTGAAAAGTTGGTGGATTTGCGTTTATATTCCCCCTAAGTCATTTCATGTAGAACCCCGCAGTTAAATTTAGAACAAAATTATGTAAAAGTCAAAAACAGCTATTTATGTTGGCACATTGTACCACTACCAAAGCGCAAAGTGATTAACAAAGTGCTTACAAAGTTGTGAAAAGCTTGTGCAAAGTTGGTAGATTTGCATGGAAATGTTACCTATTCTGTTACATTATCGAGTCCAGTTGTTAAAAGTTCGCGAAAGTGAATGAATATGTTATTAAAGGCCCTTTGAATATCGCAGCGGCCCTCAAAGGATGTAGAATTTTTAAACATTTCCATCAATTACATGGCCGCCAATAACAATAATTTTTAAACGACCCTGATAGATGAGTGGTCAGGTGATCGACCAATAATAGAAGTAAAGATCAATCGGTCGTGGTTAGTACTTGCATGGGAAACAACCTGAGAAAACCAGCGGTTGACACTTTTTTTGAGTTTTTGTCGTCTGCACCTATTTTGTCCAAGCTGTTAAAACAGCGTGCAAAGTTCTCCAAAGCGTTTCCAAAGTTGCTAGATTTGTTTGTTTATTTGACCTAAGTTGTTGTTATATCGAACCATGCAGTTATAAAGTATGAAAAATGACTAAAATTCATTTGAAACCTTCCATGTTAGCAGACTGTCATATGAGCCGGCCGTAAAATGAACAAACACATACTGAAAATGTTAAAAGCGATTGAAAAGTTGGTGGATTTGCGTTTATATTCCCCCTAAGTCATTTCATGTAGAACCCCGCAGTTAAATTTAGAACAAAATTATGTAAAAGTCAAAAACAGCTATTTATGTTGGTACATTGTACCACTACCCAAGCGCAAAGTGATTAACAAAGTGCTTACAAAGTTGTGAAAAGCTTGTGCAAAGTTGGTAGATTTACATGGAAATATTAGCTATTTTGTTACATTATCGAGTCCAGTTGTTAAAAGTTTGCGAAAGTGAATGACTATGTCTTAAAAGGCCGTTTGATTAGCGTAGTGGGCCTCGAAGGATGTAACCTTCCATGTCAGCAGACTGCCATATGAGCCGGCCATAAAATGAACAAACACATACTGAAAATGTTAAAAGCAATTGAAAAGTTGGTGGATTTGCGTTTATATTCCCCCTAAGTCATTTCATGTAGAACCCCGCAGTTAAATTTAGAACTAAATTATGTAAAAGTCAAAAACAGCTATTTATGTTGGCACATTGTACCACTACCCAAGCGCAAAGTGATTAACAAAGTGCTTACAAAGTTGTGAAAAGCTTGTGCAAAGTTGGTAGATTTGCATGGAAATGTTACCTATTCTGTTACATTATCGCGTCCACTTTTTAAAAGTTCGCGAAAGTGAATGAATATGTTATAAAAGGCCCTTTAAATATCGCAGTGGCCCTCGAAGGATGTAGAATTTTTAAACATTTCCATCAATTACATGGCCGCCAATAACAATAATTTTTAAACGAACCTGATAGATGAGTGGTCAGGTGATCGACCAATAATAGAAGTAAAGATCAATCGGTCGTGGTTAGTATTTGTGTGGAAGACAACCTGAGAAAACCAGCGGTTGACACTTTTTTTGAGTTTTTGCCGTCTGCACCTATTTTGTCCAAGCTGTTAAAACAGCGTGCAAAGTTCTCCAAAGCGTTTCCAAAGTTACTAGATTTGTTTGTTTATTTGACCTAAGTTGTTGATATATCGAACCATGCAGTTATAAAGTATGAAAAATGACAAAAATTCATTTGAAACCTTCCATGTTAGCAGACTGTCATATGAGCCGGCCGTAAAATGAACAAACACATACTGAAAATGTTAAAAGCGATTGAAAAGTTGGTGGATTTGCGTTTATATTCCCCCTAAGTCATTTCATGTAGAACCCCGCAGTTAAATTTAGAACAAAATTATGTAAAAGTCAAAAACAGCTATTTATGTTGGCACATTGTACCACTACCCAAGCGCAAAGTGATTAACAAAGTGCTTACAAAGTTGTGAAAAGCTTGTGCAAAGTTGGTAGATTTACATGGAAATATTAGCTATTCTGTTACATTATCGAGTCCAGTTGTTAAAAGTTTGCGAAAGTGAATGACTATGTCTTAAAAGGCCGTTTGATTAGCGTAGTGGGCCTCGAAGGATGTAACCTTCCATGTCAGCAGACTGCCATATGAGCCGGCCATAAAATGAACAAACACATACTGAAAATGTTAAAAGCAATTGAAAAGTTGGTGGATTTGCGTTTATAATCCCCCTAAGTCATTTCATGTAGAACCCCGCAGTTAAATTTAGAACAAAATTATGTAAAAGTCAAAAACAGCTATTTATGTTGGCACATTGTACCACTACCTAAGCGCAAAGTGATTAACAAAGTGCTTACAAATTTGTGAAAAGCTTGTGCAAAGTTGGTAGATTTGCATGGAAATGTTACCTATTCTGTTACATTATCGAGTCCAGTTGTTAAAAGTTTGTTCGCGAAAGTGAATGAATATGTTATTAAAGGCCCTTTGAATATCGCAGTGGCCCTCGAAGGATGTAGAATTTTTAAACATTTCCATCAATTACATGGCCGCCAATAACAATAATTTTTAAACGACCCTGATAGATGAGTGGTCAGGTGATCGACCAATAATAGAAGTAAAGATCAATCGGTCGTGGTTAGTACTTGCATTGGAGACAACCTTAGAAAACCAGCGGTTGACACTTTTTTTGAGTTTTTGCCATCTGCACCTATTTGGTCCATGCTGTTAAAACAGCGTGCAAAGTTCTCCAAAGCGTTTCCAAAGTTGCTAGATTTGTTTGTTTATTTGACCTAAGTTGTTGTTATATCGAACCATGCAGTTATAAAGTATGAAAAATGACTAAAATTCATTTGAAACCTTCCATGTTAGCAGACTGTCATATGAGCCGGCCGTAAAATGAACAAACACATACTGAAAATGTTAAAAGCGATTGAAAAGTTGGTGGATTTGCGTTTATATTCCCCCTAAGTCATTTCATGTAGAACCCCGCAGTTAAATTTAGAACAAAATTATGTAAAAGTCAAAAACAGCTATTTATGTTGGCACATTGTACCACTACCAAAGCGCAAAGTGATTAACAAAGTGCTTACAAAGTTGTGAAAAGCTTGTGCAAAGTTGGTAGATTTGCATGGAAATGTTACCTATTCTGTTACATTATCGAGTCCAGTTGTTAAAAGTTCGCGAAAGTGAATGAATATGTTATTAAAGGCCCTTTGAATATCGCAGCGGCCCTCAAAGGATGTAGAATTTTTAAACATTTCCATCAATTACATGGCCGCCAATAACAATAATTTTTAAACGACCCTGATAGATGAGTGGTCAGGTGATCGACCAATAATAGAAGTAAAGATCAATCGGTCGTGGTTAGTACTTGCATGGGAAACAACCTGAGAAAACCAGCGGTTGACACTTTTTTTGAGTTTTTGTCGTCTGCACCTATTTTGTCCAAGCTGTTAAAACAGCGTGCAAAGTTCTCCAAAGCGTTTCCAAAGTTGCTAGATTTGTTTGTTTATTTGACCTAAGTTGTTGTTATATCGAACCATGCAGTTATAAAGTATGAAAAATGACTAAAATTCATTTGAAACCTTCCATGTTAGCAGACTGTCATATGAGCCGGCCGTAAAATGAACAAACACATACTGAAAATGTTAAAAGCGATTGAAAAGTTGGTGGATTTGCGTTTATATTCCCCCTAAGTCATTTCATGTAGAACCCCGCAGTTAAATTTAGAACAAAATTATGTAAAAGTCAAAAACAGCTATTTATGTTGGTACATTGTACCACTACCCAAGCGCAAAGTGATTAACAAAGTGCTTACAAAGTTGTGAAAAGCTTGTGCAAAGTTGGTAGATTTACATGGAAATATTAGCTATTTTGTTACATTATCGAGGCCAGTTGTTAAAAGTTTGCGAAAGTGAATGACTATGTCTTAAAAGGCCGTTTGATTAGCGTAGTGGGCCTCGAAGGATGTAACCTTCCATGTCAGCAGACTGCCATATGAGCCGGCCATAAAATGAACAAACACATACTGAAAATGTTAAAAGCAATTGAAAAGTTGGTGGATTTGCGTTTATATTCCCCCTAAGTCATTTCATGTAGAACCCCGCAGTTAAATTTAGAACTAAATTATGTAAAAGTCAAAAACAGCTATTTATGTTGGCACATTGTACCACTACCCAAGCGCAAAGTAATTAACAAAGTGCTTACAAAGTTGTGAAAAGCTTGTGCAAAGTTGGTAGATTTGCATGGAAATGTTACCTATTCTGTTACATTATCGCGTCCACTTTTTAAAAGTTCGCGAAAGTGAATGAATATGTTATAAAAGGCCCTTTAAATATCGCAGTGGCCCTCGAAGGATGTAGAATTTTTAAACATTTCCATCAATTACATGGCCGCCAATAACAATAATTTTTAAACGAACCTGATAGATGAGTGGTCAGGTGATCGACCAATAATAGAAGTAAAGATCAATCGGTCGTGGTTAGTATTTGTGTGGAAGACAACCTGAGAAAACCAGCGGTTGACACTTTTTTTGAGTTTTTGCCGTCTGCACCTATTTTGTCCAAGCTGTTAAAACAGCGTGCAAAGTTCTCCAAAGCGTTTCCAAAGTTACTAGATTTGTTTGTTTATTTGACCTAAGTTGTTGATATATCGAACCATGCAGTTATAAAGTATGAAAAATGACAAAAATTCATTTGAAACCTTCCATGTTAGCAGACTGTCATATGAGCCGGCCGTAAAATGAACAAACACATACTGAAAATGTTAAAAGCGATTGAAAAGTTGGTGGATTTGCGTTTATATTCCCCCTAAGTCATTTCATGTAGAACCCCGCAGTTAAATTTAGAACAAAATTATGTAAAAGTCAAAAACAGCTATTTATGTTGGCACATTGTACCACTACCCAAGCGCAAAGTGATTAACAAAGTGCTTACAAAGTTGTGAAAAGCTTGTGCAAAGTTGGTAGATTTACATGGAAATATTAGCTATTCTGTTACATTATCGAGTCCAGTTGTTAAAAGTTTGCGAAAGTGAATGACTATGTCTTAAAAGGCCGTTTGATTAGCGTAGTGGGCCTCGAAGGATGTAACCTTCCATGTCAGCAGACTGCCATATGAGCCGGCCATAAAATGAACAAACACATACTGAAAATGTTAAAAGCAATTGAAAAGTTGGTGGATTTGCGTTTATATTCCCCCTAAGTCATTTCATGTAGAACCCCGCAGTTAAATTTAGAACTAAATTATGTAAAAGTCAAAAACAGCTATTTATGTTGGCACATTGTACCACTACCCAAGCGCAAAGTGATTAACAAAGTGCTTACAAAGTTGTGAAAAGCTTGTGCAAAGTTGGTAGATTTGCATGGAAATGTTACCTATTCTGTTACATTATCGAGTCCAGTTGTTAAAAGTTCGCGAAAGTGAATGAATATGTTATTAAAGGCCCTTTGAATATCGCAGTGGCCCTCGAAGGATGTAGAATTTTTAAACATTTCCATCAATTACATGGCCGCCAATAACAATAATTTTTAATCGACCCTGATAGATGAGTGGTCAGGTGATCGACCAAAAATAGAAGTAAAGATCAATCGGTCGTGGTTAGTACTTGCATGGGAGACAACCTTAGAAAACCAGCAGTTGACACTTTTTTTGAGTTTTTGCCGTCTGCACCTATTTGGTCCATGCTGTTAAATCAGCGTGCAAAGTTCTCCAAAGCGTTTCCAAAGTTGCTAGATTTGTTTGTTTATTTGACCTAAGTTGTTGTTATATCGAACCATGCAGTTATAAAGTATGAAAAATGACTAAAATTCATTTGAAACCTTCCATGTTAGCAGACTGTCATATGAGCCGGCCGTAAAATGAACAAACACATACTGAAAATGTTAAAAGCGATTGAAAAGTTGGTGGATTTGCGTTTATATTCCCCCTAAGTCATTTCATGTAGAACCCCGCAGTTAAATTTAGAACAAAATTATGTAAAAGTCAAAAACAGCTATTTATGTTGGCACATTGTACCACTACCCAAGCGCAAAGTGATTAACAAAGTGCTTACAAAGTTGTGAAAAGCTTGTGCAAAGTTGGTAGATTTGCATGGAAATGTTACCTATTCTGTTACATTATCGAGTCCAGTTGTTAAAAGTTTGTTCGCGAAAGTGAATGAATATGTTATTAAAGGCCCTTTGAATATCGCAGTGGCCCTCGAAGGATGTAGAATTTTTAAACATTTCCATCAATTACATGGCCGCCAATAACAATAATTTTTAAACGACCCTGATAGATGAGTGGTCAGGTGATCGACCAATAATAGAAGTAAAGATCAATCGGTCGTGGTTAGTACTTGCATTGGAGACAACCTTAGAAAACCAGCGGTTGACACTTTTTTTGAGTTTTTGCCATCTGCACCTATTTGGTCCATGCTGTTAAAACAGCGTGCAAAGTTCTCCAAAGCGTTTCCAAAGTTGCTAGATTTGTTTGTTTATTTGACCTAAGTTGTTGTTATATCGAACCATGCAGTTATAAAGTATGAAAAATGACTAAAATTCATTTGAAACCTTCCATGTTAGCAGACTGTCATATGAGCCGGCCGTAAAATGAACAAACACATACTGAAAATGTTAAAAGCGATTGAAAAGTTGGTGGATTTGCGTTTATATTCCCCCTAAGTCATTTCATGTAGAACCCCGCAGTTAAATTTAGAACAAAATTATGTAAAAGTCAAAAACAGCTATTTATGTTGGCACATTGTACCACTACCAAAGCGCAAAGTGATTAACAAAGTGCTTACAAAGTTGTGAAAAGCTTGTGCAAAGTTGGTAGATTTGCATGGAAATGTTACCTATTCTGTTACATTATCGAGTCCAGTTGTTAAAAGTTCGCGAAAGTGAATGAATATGTTATTAAAGGCCCTTTGAATATCGCAGCGGCCCTCAAAGGATGTAGAATTTTTAAACATTTCCATCAATTACATGGCCGCCAATAACAATAATTTTTAAACGACCCTGATAGATGAGTGGTCAGGTGATCGACCAATAATAGAAGTAAAGATCAATCGGTCGTGGTTAGTACTTGCATGGGAAACAACCTGAGAAAACCAGCGGTTGACACTTTTTTTGAGTTTTTGTCGTCTGCACCTATTTTGTCCAAGCTGTTAAAACAGCGTGCAAAGTTCTCCAAAGCGTTTCCAAAGTTGCTAGATTTGTTTGTTTATTTGACCTAAGTTGTTGTTATATCGAACCATGCAGTTATAAAGTATGAAAAATGACTAAAATTCATTTGAAACCTTCCATGTTAGCAGACTGTCATATGAGCCGGCCGTAAAATGAACAAACACATACTGAAAATGTTAAAAGCGATTGAAAAGTTGGTGGATTTGCGTTTATATTCCCCCTAAGTCATTTCATGTAGAACCCCGCAGTTAAATTTAGAACAAAATTATGTAAAAGTCAAAAACAGCTATTTATGTTGGTACATTGTACCACTACCCAAGCGCAAAGTGATTAACAAAGTGCTTACAAAGTTGTGAAAAGCTTGTGCAAAGTTGGTAGATTTACATGGAAATATTAGCTATTTTGTTACATTATCGAGTCCAGTTGTTAAAAGTTTGCGAAAGTGAATGACTATGTCTTAAAAGGCCGTTTGATTAGCGTAGTGGGCCTCGAAGGATGTAACCTTCCATGTCAGCAGACTGCCATATGAGCCGGCCATAAAATGAACAAACACATACTGAAAATGTTAAAAGCAATTGAAAAGTTGGTGGATTTGCGTTTATATTCCCCCTAAGTCATTTCATGTAGAACCCCGCAGTTAAATTTAGAACTAAATTATGTAAAAGTCAAAAACAGCTATTTATGTTGGCACATTGTACCACTACCCAAGCGCAAAGTGATTAACAAAGTGCTTACAAAGTTGTGAAAAGCTTGTGCAAAGTTGGTAGATTTGCATGGAAATGTTACCTATTCTGTTACATTATCGCGTCCACTTTTTAAAAGTTCGCGAAAGTGAATGAATATGTTATAAAAGGCCCTTTAAATATCGCAGTGGCCCTCGAAGGATGTAGAATTTTTAAACATTTCCATCAATTACATGGCCGCCAATAACAATAATTTTTAAACGAACCTGATAGATGAGTGGTCAGGTGATCGACCAATAATAGAAGTAAAGATCAATCGGTCGTGGTTAGTATTTGTGTGGAAGACAACCTGAGAAAACCAGCGGTTGACACTTTTTTTGAGTTTTTGCCGTCTGCACCTATTTTGTCCAAGCTGTTAAAACAGCGTGCAAAGTTCTCCAAAGCGTTTCCAAAGTTACTAGATTTGTTTGTTTATTTGACCTAAGTTGTTGATATATCGAACCATGCAGTTATAAAGTATGAAAAATGACAAAAATTCATTTGAAACCTTCCATGTTAGCAGACTGTCATATGAGCCGGCCGTAAAATGAACAAACACATACTGAAAATGTTAAAAGCGATTGAAAAGTTGGTGGATTTGCGTTTATATTCCCCCTAAGTCATTTCATGTAGAACCCCGCAGTTAAATTTAGAACAAAATTATGTAAAAGTCAAAAACAGCTATTTATGTTGGCACATTGTACCACTACCCAAGCGCAAAGTGATTAACAAAGTGCTTACAAAGTTGTGAAAAGCTTGTGCAAAGTTGGTAGATTTACATGGAAATATTAGCTATTCTGTTACATTATCGAGTCCAGTTGTTAAAAGTTTGCGAAAGTGAATGACTATGTCTTAAAAGGCCGTTTGATTAGCGTAGTGGGCCTCGAAGGATGTAACCTTCCATGTCAGCAGACTGCCATATGAGCCGGCCATAAAATGAACAAACACATACTGAAAATGTTAAAAGCAATTGAAAAGTTGGTGGATTTGCGTTTATATTCCCCCTAAGTCATTTCATGTAGAACCCCGCAGTTAAATTTAGAACTAAATTATGTAAAAGTCAAAAACAGCTATTTATGTTGGCACATTGTACCACTACCCAAGCGCAAAGTGATTAACAAAGTGCTTACAAAGTTGTGAAAAGTTTGTGCAAAGTTGGTAGATTTGCATGGAAATGTTACCTATTCTGTTACATTATCGAGTCCAGTTGTTAAAAGTTCGCGAAAGTGAATGAATATGTTATTAAAGGCCCTTTGAATATCGCAGTGGCCCTCGAAGGATGTAGAATTTTTAAACATTTCCATCAATTACATGGCCGCCAATAACAATAATTTTTAATCGACCCTGATAGATGAGTGGTCAGGTGATCGACCAAAAATAGAAGTAAAGATCAATCGGTCGTGGTTAGTACTTGCATGGGAGACAACCTTAGAAAACCAGCAGTTGACACTTTTTTTGAGTTTTTGCCGTCTGCACCTATTTGGTCCATGCTGTTAAATCAGCGTGCAAAGTTCTCCAAAGCGTTTCCAAAGTTGCTAGATTTGTTTGTTTATTTGACCTAAGTTGTTGTTATATCGAACCATGCAGTTATAAAGTATGAAAAATGACTAAAATTCATTTGAAACCTTCCATGTTAGCAGACTGTCATATGAGCCGGCCGTAAAATGAACAAACACATACTGAAAATGTTAAAAGCGATTGAAAAGTTGGTGGATTTGCGTTTATATTCCCCCTAAGTCATTTCATGTAGAACCCCGCAGTTAAATTTAGAACAAAATTATGTAAAAGTCAAAAACAGCTATTTATGTTGGCACATTGTACCACTACCCAAGCGCAAAGTGATTAACAAAGTGCTTACAAAGTTGTGAAAAGCTTGTGCAAAGTTGGTAGATTTGCATGGAAATGTTACCTATTCTGTTACATTATCGAGTCCAGTTGTTAAAAGTTTGTTCGCGAAAGTGAATGAATATGTTATTAAAGGCCCTTTGAATATCGCAGTGGCCCTCGAAGGATGTAGAATTTTTAAACATTTCCATCAATTACATGGCCGCCAATAACAATAATTTTTAAACGACCCTGATAGATGAGTGGTCAGGTGATCGACCAATAATAGAAGTAAAGATCAATCGGTCGTGGTTAGTACTTGCATTGGAGACAACCTTAGAAAACCAGCGGTTGACACTTTTTTTGAGTTTTTGCCATCTGCACCTATTTGGTCCATGCTGTTAAAACAGCGTGCAAAGTTCTCCAAAGCGTTTCCAAAGTTGCTAGATTTGTTTGTTTATTTGACCTAAGTTGTTGTTATATCGAACCATGTAGTTATAAAGTATGAAATATGACTAAAATTCATTTGAAACCTTCCATGTTAGCAGACTGTCATATGAGCCGGCCGTAAAATGAACAAACACATAATGAAAATGTTAAAAGCGATTGAAAAGTTGGTGGATTTGCGTTTATATTCCCCCTAAGTCATTTCATGTAAAACCCCGCAGTTAAATTTAGAACAAAATTATGTAAAAGTCAAAAACAGCTATTTATGTTGGCACATTGTACCACTACCCAAGCGCAAAGTGATTAACAAAGTGCTTACAAAGTTGTGAAAAGCTTGTGCAAAGTTGGTAGATTTGCATGGAAATGTTACCTATTCTGTTACATTATCGCGTCCACTTTTTAAAAGTTCGCGAAAGTGAATGAATATGTTATAAAAGGCCCTTTAAATATCGCAGTGGCCC
Organism: Saccoglossus kowalevskii; assembly: GCF_978046115.1. Lineage (NCBI taxonomy): Eukaryota > Metazoa > Hemichordata > Enteropneusta > Harrimaniidae > Saccoglossus > Saccoglossus kowalevskii. Next base: position 6,512,723 of record NC_140650.1, on the reverse strand, counting down.
TCGAAGGATGTAGAATTTTTAAACATTTCCATCAATTACATGGCCGCCAATAACAATAATTTTTAAACGAACCTGATAGATGAGTGGTCAGGTGATCGACCAATAATAGAAGTAAAGATCAATCGGTCGTGGTTAGTATTTGTGTGGAAGACAACCTGAGAAAACCAGCGGTTGACACTTTTTTTGAGTTTTTGCCGTCTGCACCTATTTTGTCCAAGCTGTTAAAACAGCGTGCAAAGTTCTCCAAAGCGTTTCCAAAGTTACTAGATTTGTTTGTTTATTTGACCTAAGTTGTTGATATATCGAACCATGCAGTTATAAAGTATGAAAAATGACAAAAATTTATTTGAAACCTTCCATGTTAGCAGACTGTCATATGAGCCGGCCGTAAAATGAACAAACACATACTGAAAATGTTAAAAGCGATTGAAAAGTTGGTGGATTTGCGTTTATAATCCCCCTAAGTCATTTCATGTAGAACCCCGCAGTTAAATTTAGAACAAAATTATGTAAAAGTCAAAAACAGCTATTTATGTTGGCACATTGTACCACTACCTAAGCGCAAAGTGATTAACAAAGTGCTTACAAATTTGTGAAAAGCTTGTGCAAAGTTGGTAGATTTGCATGGAAATGTTACCTATTCTGTTACATTATCGAGTCCAGTTGTTAAAAGTTTGTTCGCGAAAGTGAATGAATATGTTATTAAAGGCCCTTTGAATATCGCAGTGGCCCTCGAAGGATGTAGAATTTTTAAACATTTCCATCAATTACATGGCCGCCAATAACAATAATTTTTAAACGACCCTGATAGATGAGTGGTCAGGTGATCGACCAATAATAGAAGTAAAGATCAATCGGTCGTGGTTAGTACTTGCATTGGAGACAACCTTAGAAAACCAGCGGTTGACACTTTTTTTGAGTTTTTGCCATCTGCACCTATTTGGTCCATGCTGTTAAAACAGCGTGCAAAGTTCTCCAAAGCGTTTCCAAAGTTGCTAGATTTGTTTGTTTATTTGACCTAAGTTGTTGTTATATCGAACCATGCAGTTATAAAGTATGAAAAATGACTAAAATTCATTTGAAACCTTCCATGTTAGCAGACTGTCATATGAGCCGGCCGTAAAATGAACAAACACATACTGAAAATGTTAAAAGCGATTGAAAAGTTGGTGGATTTGCGTTTATATTCCCCCTAAGTCATTTCATGTAGAACCCCGCAGTTAAATTTAGAACAAAATTATGTAAAAGTCAAAAACAGCTATTTATGTTGGCACATTGTACCACTACCAAAGCGCAAAGTGATTAACAAAGTGCTTACAAAGTTGTGAAAAGCTTGTGCAAAGTTGGTAGATTTGCATGGAAATGTTACCTATTCTGTTACATTATCGAGTCCAGTTGTTAAAAGTTCGCGAAAGTGAATGAATATGTTATTAAAGGCCCTTTGAATATCGCAGCGGCCCTCAAAGGATGTAGAATTTTTAAACATTTCCATCAATTACATGGCCGCCAATAACAATAATTTTTAAACGACCCTGATAGATGAGTGGTCAGGTGATCGACCAATAATAGAAGTAAAGATCAATCGGTCGTGGTTAGTACTTGCATGGGAAACAACCTGAGAAAACCAGCGGTTGACACTTTTTTTGAGTTTTTGTCGTCTGCACCTATTTTGTCCAAGCTGTTAAAACAGCGTGCAAAGTTCTCCAAAGCGTTTCCAAAGTTGCTAGATTTGTTTGTTTATTTGACCTAAGTTGTTGTTATATCGAACCATGCAGTTATAAAGTATGAAAAATGACTAAAATTCATTTGAAACCTTCCATGTTAGCAGACTGTCATATGAGCCGGCCGTAAAATGAACAAACACATACTGAAAATGTTAAAAGCGATTGAAAAGTTGGTGGATTTGCGTTTATATTCCCCCTAAGTCATTTCATGTAGAACCCCGCAGTTAAATTTAGAACAAAATTATGTAAAAGTCAAAAACAGCTATTTATGTTGGTACATTGTACCACTACCCAAGCGCAAAGTGATTAACAAAGTGCTTACAAAGTTGTGAAAAGCTTGTGCAAAGTTGGTAGATTTACATGGAAATATTAGCTATTTTGTTACATTATCGAGTCCAGTTGTTAAAAGTTTGCGAAAGTGAATGACTATGTCTTAAAAGGCCGTTTGATTAGCGTAGTGGGCCTCGAAGGATGTAACCTTCCATGTCAGCAGACTGCCATATGAGCCGGCCATAAAATGAACAAACACATACTGAAAATGTTAAAAGCAATTGAAAAGTTGGTGGATTTGCGTTTATATTCCCCCTAAGTCATTTCATGTAGAACCCCGCAGTTAAATTTAGAACTAAATTATGTAAAAGTCAAAAACAGCTATTTATGTTGGCACATTGTACCACTACCCAAGCGCAAAGTGATTAACAAAGTGCTTACAAAGTTGTGAAAAGCTTGTGCAAAGTTGGTAGATTTGCATGGAAATGTTACCTATTCTGTTACATTATCGCGTCCACTTTTTAAAAGTTCGCGAAAGTGAATGAATATGTTATAAAAGGCCCTTTAAATATCGCAGTGGCCCTCGAAGGATGTAGAATTTTTAAACATTTCCATCAATTACATGGCCGCCAATAACAATAATTTTTAAACGAACCTGATAGATGAGTGGTCAGGTGATCGACCAATAATAGAAGTAAAGATCAATCGGTCGTGGTTAGTATTTGTGTGGAAGACAACCTGAGAAAACCAGCGGTTGACACTTTTTTTGAGTTTTTGCCGTCTGCACCTATTTTGTCCAAGCTGTTAAAACAGCGTGCAAAGTTCTCCAAAGCGTTTCCAAAGTTACTAGATTTGTTTGTTTATTTGACCTAAGTTGTTGATATATCGAACCATGCAGTTATAAAGTATGAAAAATGACAAAAATTCATTTGAAACCTTCCATGTTAGCAGACTGTCATATGAGCCGGCCGTAAAATGAACAAACACATACTGAAAATGTTAAAAGCGATTGAAAAGTTGGTGGATTTGCGTTTATATTCCCCCTAAGTCATTTCATGTAGAACCCCGCAGTTAAATTTAGAACAAAATTATGTAAAAGTCAAAAACAGCTATTTATGTTGGCACATTGTACCACTACCTAAGCGCAAAGTAATTAACAAAGTGCTTACAAATTTGTGAAAAGCTTGTGCAAAGTTGGTAGATTTGCATGGAAATGTTACCTATTCTGTTACATTATCGAGTCCAGTTGTTAAAAGTTTGTTCGCGAAAGTGAATGAATATGTTATTAAAGGCCCTTTGAATATCGCAGTGGCCCTCGAAGGATGTAGAATTTTTAAACATTTCCATCAATTACATGGCCGCCAATAACAATAATTTTTAAACGACCCTGATAGATGAGTGGTCAGGTGATCGACCAATAATAGAAGTAAAGATCAATCGGTCGTGGTTAGTACTTGCATTGGAGACAACCTTAGAAAACCAGCGGTTGACACTTTTTTGAGTTTTTGCCATCTGCACCTATTTGGTCCATGCTGTTAAAACAGCGTGCAAAGTTCTCCAAAGCGTTTCCAAAGTTGCTAGATTTGTTTGTTTATTTGACCTAAGTTGTTGTTATATCGAACCATGTAGTTATAAAGTATGAAAAATGACTAAAATTCATTTGAAACCTTCCATGTTAGCAGACTGTCATATGAGCCGGCCGTAAAATGAACAAACACATAATGAAAATGTTAAAAGCGATTGAAAAGTTGGTGGATTTGCGTTTATATTCCCCCTAAGTCATTTCATGTAAAACCCCGCAGTTAAATTTAGAACAAAATTATGTAAAAGTCAAAAACAGCTATTTATGTTGGCACATTGTACCACTACCCAAGCGCAAAGTGATTAACAAAGTGCTTACAAAGTTGTGAAAAGCTTGTGCAAAGTTGGTAGATTTGCATGGAAATGTTACCTATTCTGTTACATTATCGCGTCCACTTTTTAAAAGTTCGCGAAAGTGAATGAATATGTTATTAAAGGCCCTTTAAATATCGCAGTGGCCCTCGAAGGATGTAGAATTTTTAAACATTTCCATCAATTACATGGCCGCCAATAACAATAATTTTTAAACGAACCTGATAGATGAGTGGTCAGGTGATCGACCAATAATAGAAGTAAAGATCAATCGGTCGTGGTTAGTATTTGTGTGGAAGACAACCTGAGAAAACCAGCGGTTGACACTTTTTTTGAGTTTTGCCGTCTGCACCTATTTTGTCCAAGCTGTTAAAACAGCGTGCAAAGTTCTCCAAAGCGTTTCCAAAGTTACTAGATTTGTTTGTTTATTTGACCTAAGTTGTTGATATATCGAACCATGCAGTTATAAAGTATGAAAAATGACAAAAATTCATTTGAAACCTTCCATGTTAGCAGACTGTCATATGAGCCGGCCGTAAAATGAACAAACACATACTGAAAATGTTAAAAGCGATTGAAAAGTTGGTGGATTTGCGTTTATAATCCCCCTAAGTCATTTCATGTAGAACCCCGCAGTTAAATTTAGAACAAAATTATGTAAAAGTCAAAAACAGCTATTTATATTGGCACATTGTACCACTACCTAAGCGCAAAGTGATTAACAAAGTGCTTACAAATTTGTGAAAAGCTTGTGCAAAGTTGGTAGATTTGCATGGAAATGTTACCTATTCTGTTACATTATCGAGTCCAGTTGTTAAAAGTTTGTTCGCGAAAGTGAATGAATATGTTATTAAAGGCCCTTTGAATATCGCAGTGGCCCTCAAAGGATGTAGAATTTTTAAACATTTCCATCAATTACATGGCCGCCAATAACAATAATTTTTAAACGACCCTGATAGATGAGTGGTCAGGTGATCGACCAATAATAGAAGTAAAGATCAATCGGTCGTGGTTAGTACTTGCATTGGAGACAACCTTAGAAAACCAGCGGTTGACACTTTTTTTGAGTTTTTGCCATCTGCACCTATTTGGTCCATGCTGTTAAAACAGCGTGCAAAGTTCTCCAAAGCGTTTCCAAAGTTGCTAGATTTGTTTGTTTATTTGACCTAAGTTGTTGTTATATCGAACCATGCAGTTATAAAGTATGAAAAATGACTAAAATTCATTTGAAACCTTCCATGTTAGCAGACTGTCATATGAGCCGGCCGTAAAATGAACAAACACATACTGAAAATGTTAAAAGCGAATGAAAAGTTGGTGGATTTGCGTTTATATTCCCCCTAAGTCATTTCATGTAGAACCCCGCAGGTAAATTTAGAACAAAATTATGTAAAAGTCAAAAACAGCTATTTATGTTGGCACATTGTACCACTACCAAAGCGCAAAGTGATTAACAAAGTGCTTACAAAGTTGTGAAAAGCTTGTGCAAAGTTGGTAGATTTGCATGGAAATGTTACCTATTCTGTTACATTATCGAGTCCAGTTGTTAAAAGTTCGCGAAAGTGAATGAATATGTTATTAAAGGCCCTTTGAATATCGCAGTGGCCCTCAAAGGATGTAGAATTTTTAAACATTTCCATCAATTACATGGCCGCCAATAACAATAATTTTTAAACGACCCTGATAGATGAGTGGTCAGGTGATCGACCAATAATAGAAGTAAAGATCAATCGGTCGTGGTTAGTACTTGCATGGGAGACAACCTGAGAAAACCAGCGGTTGACACTATTTTTTGAGTTTTTGTCGTCTGCACCTATTTTGTCCAAGCTGTTAAAACAGCGTGCAAAGTTCTCTAAAGCGTTTCCAAAGTTGCTAGATTTGTTTGTTTATTTGACCTAAGTTGTTGTTATATCGAACCATGCAGTTATAAAGTATGAAAAATGACTAAAATTCATTTGAAACCTTCCATGTTAGCAGACTGTCATATGAGCCGGCCGTAAAATGAACAAACACATACTGAAAATGTGAAAAGCGATTGAAAAGTTGGTGGATTTGCGTTTATATTCCCCCTAAGTCATTTCATGTAGAACCCCGCAGTTAAATTTAGAACAAAATTATGTAAAAGTCAAAAACAGCTATTTATGTTGGTACATTGTACCACTACCCAAGCGCAAAGTGATTAACAAAGTGCTTACAAAGTTGTGAAAAGCTTGTGCAAAGTTGGTAGATTTACATGGAAATATTAGCTATTCTGTTACATTATCGAGTCCAGTTGTTAAAAGTTTGCGAAAGTGAATGACTATGTCTTAAAAGGCCGTTTGATTAGCGTAGTGGGCCTCGAAGGATGTAACCTTCCATGTCAGCAGACTGCCATATGAGCCGGCCATAAAATGAACAAACACATACTGAAAATGTTAAAAGCAATTGAAAAGTTGGTGGATTTGCGTTTATATTCCCCCTAAGTCATTTCATGTAGAACCCCGCAGTTAAATTTACAACTAAATTATGTAAAAGTCAAAAACAGCTATTTATGTTGGCACATTGTACCACTACCCAAGCGCAAAGTGATTAACAAAGTGCTTACAAAGTTGTGAAAAGCTTGTGCAAAGTTGGTAGATTTGCATGGAAATGTTACCTATTCTGTTACATTATCGAGTCCAGTTGTTAAAAGTTCGCGAAAGTGAATGAATATGTTATTAAAGGCCCTTTGAATATCGCAGTGGCCCTCGAAGGATGTAGAATTTTTAAACATTTCCATCAATTACATGGCCGCCAATAACAATAATTTTTAATCGACCCTGATAGATGAGTGGTCAGGTGATCGACCAAAAATAGAAGTAAAGATCAATCGGTCGTGGTTAGTACTTGCATGGGAGACAACCTTAGAAAACCAGCAGTTGACACTTTTTTTGAGTTTTTGCCGTCTGCACCTATTTGGTCCATGCTGTTAAATCAGCGTGCAAAGTTCTCCAAAGCGTTTCCAAAGTTGCTAGATTTGTTTGTTTATTTGACCTAAGTTGTTGTTATATCGAACCATGCAGTTATAAAGTATGAAAAATGACTAAAATTCATTTGAAACCTTCCATGTTAGCAGACTGTCATATGAGCCGGCCATAAAATGAACAAACACATACTGAAAATGTTAAAAGCGATTGAAAAGTTGGTGGATTTGCGTTTATATTCCCCCTAAGTCATGTCATGTAGAACCCCGCAGTTAAATTTAGAACAAAATTATGTAAAAGTCAAAAACAGCTATTTATGTTGGCACATTGTACCACTACCCAAGCGCAAAGTGATTAACAAAGTGCTTACAAAGTTGTGAAAAGCTTGTGCAAAGTTGGTAGATTTACATGGAAATATTAGCTATTCTGTTACATTATCGAGTCCAGTTGTTAAAAGTTTGCGAAAGTGAATGACTATGTCATTAAAGGCCGTTTGATTAGCGTAGTGGGCCTCGAAGGATGTAACTTTCCATGTCAGCAGACTGCCATATGAGCCGGCCATAAAATGATCAAACACATACTGAAAATGTTAAAAGCAATTGAAAAGTTGGTGGATTTGCGTTTATATTCCCCTTAAGTCATTTCATGTAGAACCCCGCAGTTAAATTTAGAACTAAATTATGTAAAAGTCAAAAACAGCTATTTATGTTGGCACATTGTACCACTACCCAAGCGCAAAGTGATTAACAAAGTGCTTACAAAGTTGTGAAAAGCTTGTGCAAAGTTGGTAGATTTGCATGGAAATGTTACCTATTCTGTTACATTATCGAGTCCAGTTGTTAAAAGTTCGCGAAAGTGAATGAATATGTTATTAAAGGCCCTTTGAATATCGCAGTGGCCCTCGAAGGATGTAGAATTTTTAAACATTTCCATCAATTACATGGCCGCCAATAACAATAATTTTTAATCGACCCTGATAGATGAGTGGTCAGGTGATCGACCAATAATAGAAGTAAAGATCAATCGGTCGTGGTTAGTACTTGCATGGGAGACAACCTTAGAAAACCAGCAGTTGACACTTTTTTTGAGTTTTTGCCGTCTGCACCTATTTGGTCCATGCTGTTAAATCAGCGTGCAAAGTTCTCCAAAGCGTTTCCAAAGTTGCTAGATTTGTTTGTTTATTTGACCTAAGTTGTTGTTATATCGAACCATGCAGTTATAAAGTATGAAAAATGACTAAAATTCATTTGAAACCTTCCATGTTAGCAGACTGTCATATGAGCCGGCCGTAAAATGAACAAACACATACTGAAAATGTTAAAAGCGATTGAAAAGTTGGTGGATTTGCGTTTATATTCCCCCTAAGTCATTTCATGTAGAACCCCGCAGTTAAATTTATAACAAAATTATGTAAAAGTCAAAAACAGCTATTTATGTTGGTACATTGTACCACTACCCAAGCGCAAAGTGATTAACAAAGTGCTTACAAAGTTGTGAAAAGCTTGTGCAAAGTTGGTAGATTTACATGGAAATATTAGCTATTCTGTTACATTATCGAGTCCAGTTGTTAAAAGTTTGCGAAAGTGAATGACTATGTCTTAAAAGGCCGTTTGATTAGCGTAGTGGGCCTCGAAGGATGTAACCTTCCATGTCAGCAGACTGCCATATGAGCCGGCCATAAAATGAACAAACACATACTGAAAATGTTAAAAGCAATTGAAAAGTTGGTGGATTTGCGTTTATATTCCCCCTAAGTCATTTCATGTAGAACCCCGCAGTTAAATTTAGAACTAAATTATGTAAAAGTCAAAAACAGCTATTTATGTTGGCACATTGTACCACTACCCAAGCGCAAAGTGATTAACAAAGTGCTTACAAAGTTGTGAAAAGCTTGTGCAAAGTTGGTAGATTTGCATGGAAATGTTACCTATTCTGTTACATTATCGAGTCCAGTTGTTAAAAGTTCGCGAAAGTGAATGAATATGTTATTAAAGGCCCTTTGAATATCGCAGTGGCCCTCGAAGGATGTAGAATTTTTAAACATTTCCATCAATTACATGGCCGCCAATAACAATAATTTTTAATCGACACTGATAGATGAGTGGTCAGGTGATCGACCAATAATAGAAGTAAAGATCAATCGGTCGTGGTTAGTACTTGCATGGGAGACAACCTTAGAAAACCAGCAGTTGACACTTTTTTTGAGTTTTTGCCGTCTGCACCTATTTGGTCCATGCTGTTAAATCAGCGTGCAAAGTTCTCCAAAGCGTTTCCAAAGTTGCTAGATTTGTTTGTTTATTTGACCTAAGTTGTTGTTATATCGAACCATGCAGTTATAAAGTATGAAAAATGACTAAAATTCATTTGAAACCTTCCATGTTAGCAGACTGTCATATGAGCCGGCCGTAAAATGAACAAACACATACTGAAAATGTTAAAAGCGATTGAAAAGTTGGTGGATTTGCGTTTATATTCCCCCTAAGTCATTTCATGTAGAACCCCGCAGTTAAATTTAGAACAAAATTATGTAAAAGTCAAAAACAGCTATTTATGTTGGTACATTGTACCACTACCCAAGCGCAAAGTGATTAACAAAGTGCTTACAAAGTTGTGAAAAGCTTGTGCAAAGTTGGTAGATTTACATGGAAATATTAGCTATTCTGTTACATTATCGAGTCCAGTTGTTAAAAGTTTGCGAAAGTGAATGACTATGTCATAAAAGGCCGTTTGATTAGCGTAGTGGGCCTCGAAGGATGTAACCTTCCATGTCAGCAGACTGCCATATGAGCCGGCCATAAAATGAACAAACACATACTGAAAATGTTAAAAGCAATTGAAAAGTTGGTGGATTTGCGTTTATATTCCCCCTAAGTCATTTCATGTAGAACCCCGCAGTTAAATTTAGAACTAAATTATGTAAAAGTCAAAAACAGCTATTTATGTTGGCACATTGTACCACTACCCAAGCGCAAAGTGATTAACAAAGTGCTTACAAAGTTGTGAAAAGCTTGTGCAAAGTTGGTAGATTTGCATGGAAATGTTACCTATTCTGTTACATTATCGAGTCCAGTTGTTAAAAGTTCGCGAAAGTGAATGAATATGTTATTAAAGGCCCTTTGAATATCGCAGTGGCCCTCGAAGGATGTAGAATTTTTAAACATTTCCATCAATTACATGGCCGCCAATAACAATAATTTTTAATCGACCCTGATAGATGAGTGGTCAGGTGATCGACCAATAATAGAAGTAAAGATCAATCGGTCGTGGTTAGTACTTGCATGGGAGACAACCTTAGAAAACCAGCAGTTGACACTTTTTTTGAGTTTTTGCCGTCTGCACCTATTTGGTCCATGCTGTTAAATCAGCGTGCAAAGTTCTCCAAAGCGTTTCCAAAGTTGCTAGATTTGTTTGTTTATTTGACCTAAGTTGTTGTTATATCGAACCATGCAGTTATAAAGTATGAAAAATGACTAAAATTCATTTGAAACCTTCCATGTTAGCAGACTGTCATATGAGCCGGCCGTAAAATGAACAAACACATACTGAAAATGTTAAAAGCGATTGAAAAGTTGGTGGATTTGCGTTTATATTTCCCCTAATTCATTTCATGTAGAACCCCGCAGTTAAATTTAGAACAAAATTATGTAAAAGTCAAAAACAGCTATTTATGTTGGCACATTGTACCACTACCCAAGCGCAAAGTGATTAACAAAGTGCTTACAAAGTTGTGAAAAGCTTGTGCAAAGTTGGTAGATTTACATGGAAATATTAGCTATTCTGTTACATTATCGAGTCCAGTTGTTAAAAGTTTGCGAAAGTGAATGACTATGTCATAAAAGGCCGTTTGATTAGCGTAGTGGGCCTCGAAGGATGTAACCTTCCATGTCAGCAGACTGCCATATGAGCCGGCCATAAAATGAACAAACACATACTGAAAATGTTAAAAGCAATTGAAAAGTTGGTGGATTTGCGTTTATATTCCCCCTAAGTCATTTCATGTAGAACCCCGCAGTTAAATTTAGAACTAAATTATGTAAAAGTCAAAAACAGCTATTTATGTTGGCACATTGTACCACTACCCAAGCGCAAAGTGATTAACAAAGTGCTTACAAAGTTGTGAAAAGCTTGTGCAAAGTTGGTAGATTTGCATGGAAATGTTACCTATTCTGTTACATTATCGAGTCCAGTTGTTAAAAGTTCGCGAAAGTGAATGAATATGTTATTAAAGGCCCTTTGAATATCGCAGTGGCCCTCGAAGGATGTAGAATTTTTAAACATTTCCATCAATTACATGGCCGCCAATAACAATAATTTTTAATCGACCCTGATAGATGAGTGGTCAGGTGATCGACCAATAATAGAAGTAAAGATCAATCGGTCGTGGTTAGTACTTGCATGGGAGACAACCTTAGAAAACCAGCAGTTGACACTTTTTTTGAGTTTTTGCCGTCTGCACCTATTTGGTCCATGCTGTTAAATCAGCGTGCAAAGTTCTCCAAAGCGTTTCCAAAGTTGCTAGATTTGTTTGTTTATTTGACCTAAGTTGTTGTTATATCGAACCATGCAGTTATAAAGTATGAAAAATGACTAAAATTCATTTGAAACCTTCCATGTTAGCAGACTGTCATATGAGCCGGCCGTAAAATGAACAAACACATACTGAAAATGTTAAAAGCGATTGAAAAGTTGGTGGATTTGCGTTTATATTTCCCCTAATTCATTTCATGTAGAACCCCGCAGTTAAATTTAGAACAAAATTATGTAAAAGTCAAAAACAGCTATTTATGTTGGCACATTGTACCACTACCCAAGCGCAAAGTGATTAACAAAGTGCTTACAAAGTTGTGAAAAGCTTGTGCAAAGTTGGTAGATTTACATGGAAATATTAGCTATTCTGTTACATTATCGAGTCCAGTTGTTAAAAGTTTGCGAAAGTGAATGACTATGTCATAAAAGGCCGTTTGATTAGCGTAGTGAGCCTCGAAGGATGTAACCTTCCATGTCAGCAGACTGCCATATGAGCCGGCCATAAAATGAACAAACACATACTGAAAATGTTAAAAGCAATTGAAAAGTTGGTGGATTTGCGTTTATATTCCCCCTAAGTCATTTCATGTAGAACCCCGCAGTTAAATTTAGAACTAAATTATGTAAAAGTCAAAAACAGCTATTTATGTTGGCACATTGTACCACTACCCAAGCGCAAAGTGATTAACAAAGTGCTTACAAAGTTGTGAAAAGCTTGTGCAAAGTTGGTAGATTTGCATGGAAATGTTACCTATTCTGTTACATTATCGAGTCCAGTTGTTAAAAGTTCGCGAAAGTGAATGAATATGTTATTAAAGGCCCTTTGAATATCGCAGTGGCCCTCGAAGGATGTAGAATTTTTAAACATTTCCATCAATTACATGGCCGCCAATAACAATAATTTTTAAACGACCCTGATAGATGAGTGGTCAGGTGATCGACCAATAATAGAAGTAAAGATCAATCGGTCGTGGTTAGTACTTGCATGGGAGACAACCTGAGAAAACCAGCGGTTGACACTTTTTTTTGAATTTTTGTCGTCTGCACCTATTTTGTCCAAGCTGTTAAAACAGCGTGCAAAGTTCTCCAAAGCGTTTCCAAAGTTGCTAGATTTGTTTGTTTATTTGACCTAAGTTGTTGTTATATCGAACCATGCAGTTATAAAGTATGAAAAATGACTAAAATTCATTTGAAACCTTCCATGTTAGCAGACTGTCATATGAGCCGGCCGTAAAATGAACAAACACATACTGAAAATGTTAAAAGCGATTGAAAAGTTGGTGGATTTGCGTTTATATTCCCCCTAAGTCATTTCATGTAGAACCCCGCAGTTAAATTTAGAACAAAATTATGTAAAAGTCAAAAACAGCTATTTATGTTGGCACATTGTACCACTACCCAAGCGCAAAGTGATTAACAAAGTGCTTACAAAGTTGTGAAACGCTTGTGCAAAGTTGGTAGATTTGCATGGAAATGTTACCTATTCTGTTACATTATCGAGTCCAGTTGTTAAAAGTTCGCGAAAGTGAATGAATATGTTATTAAAGGCCCTTTGAATATCGCAGTGGCCCTCGAAGGATGTAGAATTTTTAAACATTTCCATCAATTACATGGCCGCCAATAACAATAATTTTTAAACGACCCTGATAGATGAGTGGTCAGGTGATCGACCAATAATAGAAGTAAAGATCAATCGGTCGTGGTTAGTACTTGCATGGGAGACAACCTGAGAAAACCAGCGGTTGACACTTTTTTTTGAGTTTTTGTCGTCTGCACCTATTTTGTCCAAGCTGTTAAAACAGCGTGCAAAGTTCTCCAAAGCGTTTCCAAAGTTGCTAGATTTGTTTGTTTATTTGACTAAGTTGTTGTTATATCGAACCATGCAGTTATAAAGTATGAAAAATGACTAAAATTCATTTGAAACCTTCCATGTTAGCAGACTGTCATATGAGCCGGCCGTAAAATGAACAAACACATACTGAAAATGTTAAAAGCGATTGAAAAGTTGGTGGATTTGCGTTTATATTCCCCCTAAGTCATTTCATGTAGAACCCCGCAGTTAAATTTAGAACAAAATTATGTAAAAGTCAAAAACAGCTATTTATGTTGGCACATTGTACCACTACCCAAGCGCAAAGTGATTAACAAAGTGCTTACAAAGTTGTGAAAAGCTTGTGCAAAGTTGGTAGATTTACATGGAAATATTAGCTATTCTGTTACATTATCGAGTCCAGTTGTTAAAAGTTTGCGAAAGTGAATGACTATGTCATAAAAGGCCGTTTGATTAGCGTAGTGGGCCTCGAAGGATGTAACCTTCCATGTCAGCAGACTGCCATATGAGCCGGCCATAAAATGAACAAACACATACTGAAAATGTTAAAAGCAATTGAAAAGTTGGTGGATTTGCGTTTATATTCCCCCTAAGTCATTTCATGTAGAACCCCGCAGTTAAATTTAGAACTAAATTATGTAAAAGTCAAAAACAGCTATTTATGTTGGCACATTGTACCACTACCCAAGCGCAAAGTGATTAACAAAGTGCTTACAAAGTTGTGAAAAGCTTGTGCAAAGTTGGTAGATTTGCATGGAAATGTTACCTATTCTGTTACATTATCGAGTCCAGTTGTTAAAAGTTCGCGAAAGTGAATGAATATGTTATTAAAGGCCCTTTGAATATCGCAGTGGCCCTCGAAGGATGTAGAATTTTTAAACATTTCCATCAATTACATGGCCGCCAATAACAATAATTTTTAAACGACCCTGATAGATGAGTGGTCAGGTGATCGACCAATAATAGAAGTAAAGATCAATCGGTCGTGGTTAGTACTTGCATGGGAGACAACCTGAGAAAACCAGCGGTTGACACTTTTTTTTGAGTTTTTGTCGTCTGCACCTATTTTGTCCAAGCTGTTAAAACAGCGTGCAAAGTTCTCCAAAGCGTTTCCAAAGTTGCTGGATTTGTTTGTTTATTTGACCTAAGTTGTTGTTATATCGAACCATGCAGTTATAAAGTATGAAAAATGACTAAAATTCATTTGAAACCTTCCATGTTAGCAGACTGTCATATGAGCCGGCCGTAAAATGAACAAACACATACTGAAAATGTTAAAAGCGATTGAAAAGTTGGTGGATTTGCGTTTATATTCCCCCTAAGTCATTTCATGTAGAACCCCGCAGTTAAATTTAGAACAAAATTATGTAAAAGTCAAAAACAGCTATTTATGTTGGCACATTGTACCACTACCCAAGCGCAAAGTGATTAACAAAGTGCTTACAAAGTTGTGAAAAGCTTGTGCAAAGTTGGTAGATTTACATGGAAATATTAGCTATTCTGTTACATTATCGAGTCCAGTTGTTAAAAGTTTGCGAAAGTGAATGACTATGTCATAAAAGGCCGTTTGATTAGCGTAGTGGGCCTCGAAGGATGTAACCTTCCATGTCAGCAGACTGCCATATGAGCCGGCCATAAAATGAACAAACACATACTGAAAATGTTAAAAGCAATTGAAAAGTTGGTGGATTTGCGTTTATATTCCCCCTAAGTCATTTCATGTAGAACCCCGCAGTTAAATTTAGAACTAAATTATGTAAAAGTCAAAAACAGCTATTTATGTTGGCACATTGTACCACTACCCAAGCGCAAAGTGATTAACAAAGTGCTTACAAAGTTGTGAAAAGCTTGTGCAAAGTTGGTAGATTTGCATGGAAATGTTACCTATTCTGTTACATTATCGAGTCCAGTTGTTAAAAGTTCGCGAAAGTGAATGAATATGTTATTAAAGGCCCTTTGAATATCGCAGTGGCCCTCGAAGGATGTAGAATTTTTAAACATTTCCATCAATTACATGGCCGCCAATAACAATAATTTTTAAACGACCCTGATAGATGAGTGGTCAGGTGATCGACCAATAATAGAAGTAAAGATCAATCGGTCGTGGTTAGTACTTGCATGGGAGACAACCTGAGAAAACCAGCGGTTGACACTTTTTTTTGAGTTTTTGTCGTCTGCACCTATTTTGTCCAAGCTGTTAAAACAGCGTGCAAAGTTCTCCAAAGCGTTTCCAAAGTTGCTGGATTTGTTTGTTTATTTGACCTAAGTTGTTGTTATATCGAACCATGCAGTTATAAAGTATGAAAAATGACTAAAATTCATTTGAAACCTTCCATGTTAGCAGACTGTCATATGAGCCGGCCGTAAAATGAACAAACACATACTGAAAATGTTAAAAGCGATTGAAAAGTTGGTGGATTTGCGTTTATATTCCCCCTAAGTCATTTCATGTAGAACCCCGCAGTTAAATTTAGAACAAAATTATGTAAAAGTCAAAAACAGCTATTTATGTTGGCACATTGTACCACTACCCAAGCGCAAAGTGATTAACAAAGTGCTTACAAAGTTGTGAAAAGCTTGTGCAAAGTTGGTAGATTTACATGGAAATATTAGCTATTCTGTTACATTATCGAGTCCAGTTGTTAAAAGTTTGCGAAAGTGAATGACTATGTCATAAAAGGCCGTTTGATTAGCGTAGTGGCCCTCGAAGGATGTAACCTTCCATGTCAGCAGACTGTCATATGAGCCGGCCATAAAATGAACAAACACATACTGAAAATGTTAAAAGCAATTGAAAAGTTGGTGGATTTGCGTTTATATTCCCCCTAAGTCATTTCATGTAGAACCCCGCAGTTAAATTTAGAACAAAATTATGTAAAAGTCAAAAACAGCTATTTATGTTGGCACATTGTACCACTACCCAAGCGCAAAGTGATTAACAAAGTGCTTACAAAGTTGTGAAAAGCTTGTGCAAAGTTGGTAGATTTGCATGGAAATGTTACCTATTCTGTTACATTATCGAGTCCAGTTGTTAAAAGTTCGCGAAAGTGAATGAATATATTATTAAAGGCCCTTTGAATATCGCAGTGGCCCTCGAAGGATGTAGAATTTTTTAAACATTTCCATCAATTACATGGCCGCCAATAACAATAATTTTTAAACGACCCTGATAGATGAGTGGTCAGGTGATCGACCAATAATAGAAGTAAAGATCAATCGGTCGTGGTTAGTACTTGCATGGGAGACAACCTTAGAAAACCAGCGGTTGACACTTTTTTTGAGTTTTTGCCGTCTGCACCTATTTGGTCTATGCTGTTAAAACAGCGTGCAAAGTTCTCCAAAGCGTTTCCAAAGTTGCTAGATTTGTTTGTTTATTTGACCTAAGTTGTTGTTATATCGAACCATGCAGTTATAAAGTATGAAAAATGACTAAAATTCATTTGAAACCTTCCATGTTAGCAGACTGTCATATGAGCCGGCCGTAAAATGAACAAACACATACTAAAAATGTTAAAAGCGATTGAAAAGTTGGTGGATTTGCGTTTATATTCCCCCTAAGTCATTTCATGTAGAACCCCGCAGTTAAATTTAGAACAAAATTATGTAAAAGTCAAAAACAGCTATTTATGTTGGCACATTGTACCACTACCCAAGCGCAAAGTGATTAACAAAGTGCTTACAAAGTTGTGAAAAGCTTGTGCAAAGTTGGTAGATTTACATGGAAATATTAGCTATTCTGTTACATTATCGAGTCCAGTTGTTAAAAGTTTGCGAAAGTGAATGACTATGTCATAAAAGGCCGTTTGATTAGCGTAGTGGCCCTCGAAGGATGTAACCTTCCATGTCAGCAGACTGTCATATGAGCCGGCCATAAAATGAACAAACACATACTGAAAATGTTAAAAGCAATTGAAAAGTTGGTGGATTTGCGTTTATATTCCCCCTAAGTCATTTCATGTAGAACCCCGCAGTTAAATTTAGAACAAAATTATGTAAAAGTCAAAAACAGTTATTTATGTTGGCACATTGTACCACTACCCAAGCGCAAAGTGATTAACAAAGTGCTTACAAAGTTGTGAAAAGCTTGTGCAAAGTTGGTAGATTTGCATGGAAATGTTACCTATTCTGTTACATTATCGAGTCCAGTTGTTAAAAGTTCGCGAAAGTGAATGAATATGTTATAAAAGGCCCTTTGAATATCGCAGTGGCCCTCGAAGGATGTAGAATTTTTAAACATTTCCATAAATTAAATGGCCGCCAATAACGATAATTGTCAAACGACCCTGATAGATGAGTGGACACGTGATCGACCAATAATGGAAGTAAAGATCAATCGGTCGTGGTTAGTACTTGCATGGGAGACAACCTGAGAAAACCAGCGGGTGACACTTTTTTGAGTTTTTGCCGTCTGCACCTATTTGGTCCATGCTGTTAAAACAGCGTGCAAAGTTCTCCAAAGCGATTCCATGGTTGCTGAATTTGTTTGTTTATTTAACCTAAGTTGTTGTTATATCGAACCGCTACCCAAGCACAAAGTGATTAACAAAGTGCTTACAAAGTTGTGAAAAGCTTGTGCAAAGTTGGTAGATTTGCATAGAAATGTTACCTATTCTGTTACATTATCGAGTCCAGTTGTTAAAAGTTCGCGAAAGTGAATGAATATGTTATAAAAGGCCCTTTGAATATCGCAGTGGCCCTCGAAGGATGTAGAATTTTTAAACATTTCCATCAATTACATGGCCGCCAATAACAATAATTTTTAAACGACCCTGATAGATGAGTGGTCAGGTTATCGACCAATAATAGAAGTAAAGATCAATCGGTCGTGGTTAGTACTAGCATGGGAGACAACCTGAGAAAACCAGCGGTTGACACTATTTTTGGGTTTTTGCCTTCTGCACCTATTTTGTCCAAGCTGTTAAAACAGCGTGCAAAGTTCTCCAAAGCGTTTCCAAAGTTGCTAGATTTGTTTGTTTATTTGACCTAAGTTGTTGTTATATCGAACCATGCTGTTGTAAAGTATGAAAAATGACTAAAATTCATTTGAAACATTCCATGTTAGCAGACTGTCATATGAGCCGGCCGTAAAATGAACAAACACATACTGAAAATGTTAAAAGCGATTGAAAAGTTGGTGGATTTGCGTTTATATTCCCCCTAAGTCATTTCATATAGAACCCCGCAGTTAAATTTAGAACAAAATTATGTAAAAGTCAAAAACAGCTATTTATGTTGGCACATTGTACCACTACCCAAGCGCAAAGTGATTAACAAAGTGCTTACAAAGTTGTGAAAAGCTTGTGCAAAGTTGGTAGATTTGCATAGAAATGTTACCTATTCTGTTACATTATCGAGTCCAGTTGTTAAAAGTTCGCGAAAGTGAATGAATATGTTATAAAAGGCTCTTTGAATATCGCAGTGGCCCTCGAAAGATGTAGAATTTTTAAACATTTCCATCAATTACATGGCCGCCAATAACGATAACGTTTAAACGACCCTGATAGATGAGTGGTCAGGTGGTCGACCAATAATGGAAGTAAAGGTCAATCGGTTGTGGTTAGTATTTGCATGGGAGACAACCTGAGAAAACCAGCAGGTGACACTTTTTTGAATTTTTGCCGTCTGCACCTATTTGGTCCATGCTGTTAAAACAGCGTGCAAAGTTCTCCAAAGCGATTCCAAGGTTGCTAAATTTGTTTGATTATTTGACCTAAGTTGTTGTTATATCGAACCATGCAGTTATAAAGTATGAAAAATGACTAAAATCCATTTGAAACCTCCCATGTTAGCAGACTGTCAAATGAGCCGGCCGTAAAATGTACAAATACATCCTAAAAATGTTAAAAGTGATTGAAAAGATGGTGGATTTGCGTGTATATTCCCCCTAAGTCATTTCATATAGAACCCCGCAGTTAAATTTAGAACAAAATTATGTAAAAGTCAAAAACAGCTAATTATGTTGGCACATTGTACCACTACCCAAGCGCAAAGTGATTAACAAAGTGCTTACAAAGTTGTGAAAAGCTTGTGCAAAGTTGGTAGATTTGCATGGAAATGTTACCTATTCTGTTACATTATCGAGTCCAGTTGTTAAAAGTTCGCGAAAGTGAATGAATATGTTATAAAAGGCCCTTTGAATATCGCAGTGGCCCTCGAAGGATGTAGAATTTTTAAACATTTCCATCAATTACATGGCCGCCAATAACAATAATTTTTAAACGATCCTGATAGATGAGTGGTCAGGTTATCGACCAATAATAGAAGTAAAGATCAATCGGTCGTGGTTAGCACTTGCATGGGAAAACCTGAGAAAACCAGCGGTTGACATTTTTTTTGAGTTTTTGCCGTCTGCACCTATTTTGTCCAAGCTGTTAAAACAGCGTGCAAAGTTCTCCAAAGCGTTTCCAAAGTTGCTAAATTTGTTTGTTTATTTGACCTAAGTTGTTGTTATATCGAACCATGCAGTTGTAAAGTATGAAAAATGACTAAAATTCATTTGAAACCTTCCATGTTAGCAGACTGCCATATGAGCCGGCCGTAAAATGAACAAACACATACTGAAAATGTTAAAAGCGATTGAAAAGTTGGTGGATTTGCGTTTATATTCCCCCTAAGTCATTTCATATAGAACCCCGCAGTTAAATTTCGAACAAAATTATGTAAAAGTCAAAAACAGCTATTTATGTTGGCACATTGTTCCACTACCCAAGCGCAAAGTGATTAACAAAATGCTTACAAAGCTGTGAAAAGCTTGTGCAAAGTTGGTAGATTTGCATGGAAATGTTACCTATTCTGTTACATTATCGAGTCCAGTTGTTAAAAGTTTGCGAAAGTGAATGACTATGTCATAAAAGGCCGTTTGATTAGCGTAGTGGGCCTCGAAGGATGTAACCTTCCATGTCAGCAGACTGCCATATGAGCCGGCCATAAAATGAACAAACACATACTGAAAATGTTAAAAGCAATTGAAAAGTTGGTGGATTTGCGTTTATATTCCCCCTAAGTCATTTCATGTAGAACCCCGCAGTTAAATTTAGAACTAAATTATGTAAAAGTCAAAAACAGCTATTTATGTTGGCACATTGTACCACTACCCAAGCGCAAAGTGATTAACAAAGTGCTTACAAAGTTGTGAAAAGCTTGTGCAAAGTTGGTAGATTTGCATGGAAATGTTACCTATTCTGTTACATTATCGAGTCCAGTTGTTAAAAGTTCGCGAAAGTGAATGAATATGTTATTAAAGGCCCTTTGAATATCGCAGTGGCCCTCGAAGGATGTAGAATTTTTAAACATTTCCATCAATTACATGGCCGCCAATAACAATAATTTTTAAACGACCCTGATAGATGAGTGGTCAGGTGATCGACCAATAATAGAAGTAAAGATCAATCGGTCGTGGTTAGTACTTGCATGGGAGACAACCTGAGAAAACCAGCGGTTGACACTTTTTTTTGAGTTTTTGTCGTCTGCACCTATTTTGTCCAAGCTGTTAAAACAGCGTGCAAAGTTCTCCAAAGCGTTTCCAAAGTTGCTGGATTTGTTTGTTTATTTGACCTAAGTTGTTGTTATATCGAACCATGCAGTTATAAAGTATGAAAAATGACTAAAATTCATTTGAAACCTTCCATGTTAGCAGACTGTCATATGAGCCGGCCGTAAAATGAACAAACACATACTGAAAATGTTAAAAGCGATTGAAAAGTTGGTGGATTTGCGTGTATATTCCCACTAAGTCATTTCATGTAGAACCCCGCAGTTAAATTTAGAACAAAACTATGTAAAAGTCAAAAACAGCTATTTATGTTGGCACATTGTACCACTACCCAAGCGCAAAGTGATTAACAAAGTGCTTACAAAGTTGTGAAAAGCTTGTGCAAAGTTGGTAGATTTACATGGAAATATTAGCTATTCTGTTACATTATCGAGTCCAGTTGTTAAAAGTTTGCGAAAGTGAATGACTATGTCATAAAAGGCCGTTTGATTAGCGTAGTGGCCCTCGAAGGATGTAGAATTTTTAAACATTTCCATCAATTACATGGCCGCCAATAACAATAATTTTTAAACGACCCTGATAGATGAGTGGTCACGTGATCGACCAATAATAGAAGTAAAGATCAATCGGTCGTGGTTAGTACTTGCATGGGAGACAACCTGAGAAAACCAGCAGTTGACACTTTTTTTTGAGTTTTTGTCGTCTGCACCTATTTTGTCCAAGCTGTTAAAACAGCGTGCAAAGTTCTCCAAAGCGTTTCCAAAGTTGCTAGATTTGTTTGTTTATTTGACCTAAGTTGTTGTTATATCGAACCATGCAGTTATAAAGTATGAAAAATGACTAAAATTCATTTGAAACATTCCATGTTAGCAGACTGTCATATGAGCCGGCCGTAAAATGAACAAACACATACTGAAAATGTTAAAAGCGATTGAAAAGTTGGTGGATTTGCGTGTATATTCCCCCTAAGTCATTTCATGTAGAACCCCGCAATTAAATTTAGAACAAAATTATGTAAAAGTCAAAAACAGCTATTTATGTTGGCACATTGTACCACTACCCAAGCGCAAAGTGATTAACAAAGTGCTTACAAAGTTGTGAAAAGCTTGTGCAAAGTTGGTAGATTTACATGGAAATATTAGCTATTCTGTTACATTATCGAGTCCAGTTGTTAAAAGTTTGCGAAAGTGAATGACTATGTCATAAAAGGCCGTTTGATTAGCGTAGTGGCCCTCGAAGGATGTAACCTTCCATGTCAGCAGACTGTCATATGAGCCGGCCGTAAAATGAACAAACACATACTGAAAATGTTAAAAGCGATTGAAAAGTTGTTGGATTTGCGTTTATATTCCCCCTAAGTCATTTCATGTAGAACCCCGCAGTTAAATTTAGAACAAAATTATGTAAAAGTCAAAAACAGCTATTTATGTTGGCACATTGTACCACTACACAAGCGCAAAGTGATTAACAAAGTGCTTACAAAGTTGTGAAAAGCTTGTGCAAAGTTGGTAGATTTGCATGGAAATGTTACCTATTCTGTTACATTATCGAGTCCAGTTGTTAAAAGTTCGCGAAAGTGAATGAATATGTTATTAAAGGCCCTTTGAATATCGCAGTGGCCCTCGAAGGATGTAGAATTTTTAAACTTTTCCATCAATTACATGGCCGCCAATAACAATAATTTATAAAGTACCCTGATAGATGAGTGGTCAGGTGATCGACCAATAATAGAAGTAAAGATCAATTGGCCGTGGTTAGTACTTGCATGGGAGACAACCTGAGAAAACCAGCGGTTGACACTTTTTTTGAGTTTTTGTCGTCTGCACCTATTTTGTCCAAGCTGTTAAAACAGCGTGCAAAGTTCTTCAAAGCGTTTCCAAAGTTGCTAGATTTGTTTGTTTATTTGACCTAAGTTGTTGTTATATCGAACCATGCAGTTATAAAGTATGAAAAATGACTAAAATTCATTTGAAACCTTCCATGTTAGCAGACTGTCATATGAGCCGGTCGTAAAATGAACAAACACATACTGAAAATGTTAAAAGCGATTGAAAAGTTGGTGGATTTGCGTTTATATTCCCCCTAAGTCATTTCATGTAGAACCCCGCAGTTAAATTTAGAACAAAATTATGTAAAAGTCAAAAACAGCTATTTATGTTGGCACATTGTACCACTACCCAAGCGCAAAGTGATTAACAAAGTGCTTACAAAGTTGTGAAAAGCTTGTGCAAAGTTGGTAGATTTACATGGAAATATTAGCTATTCTGTTACATTATCGAGTCCAGTTGTTAAAAGTTTGCGAAAGTGAATGACTATGTCATAAAAGGCCGTTTGATTAGCGTAGTGGCCCTCGAAGGATGTAGAATTTTTAAACATTTCCATCAATTACATGGCCGCCAATAACAATAATTTTTAAACGACCCTGATAGATGAGTGGTCACGTGATCGACCAATAATAGAAGTAAAGATCAATCGGTCGTGGTTAGTACTTGCATGGGAGACAACCTGAGAAAACCAGCGGTTGACACTTTTTTTTGAGTTTTTGTCGTCTGCACCTATTTTGTCCAAGCTGTTAAAACAGCGTGCAAAGTTCTCCAAAGCGTTTCCAAAGTTGCTAGATTTGTTTGTTTATTTGACCTAAGTTGTTGTTATATCGAACCATGCATTTATAAAGTATGAAAAATGACTAAAATTCATTTGAAACATTCCATGTTAGCAGACTGTCATATGAGCCGGCCGTAAAATGAACAAACACATACTGAAAATGTTAAAAGCGATTGAAAAGTTGGTGGATTTGCGTGTATATTCCCCCTAAGTCATTTCATGTAGAACCCCGCAATTAAATTTAGAACAAAATTATGTAAAAGTCAAAAACAGCTATTTATGTTGGCACATTGTACCACTACCCAAGCGCAAAGTGATTAACAAAGTGCTTACAAAGTTGTGAAAAGCTTGTGCAAAGTTGGTAGATTTACATGGAAATATTAGCTATTCTGTTACATTATCGAGTCCAGTTGTTAAAAGTTTGCGAAAGTGAATGACTATGTCATAAAAGGCCGTTTGATTAGCGTAGTGGCCCTCGAAGGATGTAACCTTCCATGTCAGCAGACTGTCATATGAGCCGGCCGTAAAATGAACAAACACATACTGAAAATGTTAAAAGCGATTGAAAAGTTGGTGGATTTGCGTTTATATTCCCCCTAAGTCATTTCATGTAGAACCCCGCAGTTAAATTTAGAACAAAATTATGTAAAAGTCAAAAACAGCTATTTATGTTGGCACATTGTACCACTACACAAGCGCAAAGTGATTAACAAAGTGCTTACAAAGTTGTGAAAAGCTTGTGCAAAGTTGGTAGATTTGCATGGAAATGTTACCTATTCTGTTACATTATCGAGTCCAGTTGTTAAAAGTTCGCGAAAGTGAATGAATATGTTATTAAAGGCCCTTTGAATATCGCAGTGGCCCTCGAAGGATGTAGAATTTTTAAACTTTTCCATCAATTACATGGCCGCCAATAACAATAATTTATAAAGTACCCTGATAGATGAGTGGTCAGGTGATCGACCAATAATAGAAGTAAAGATCAATTGGCCGTGGTTAGTACTTGCATGGGAGACAACCTGAGAAAACCAGCGGTTGACACTTTTTTTGAGTTTTTGTCGTCTGCACCTATTTTGTCCAAGCTGTTAAAACAGCGTGCAAAGTTCTTCAAAGCGTTTCCAAAGTTGCTAGATTTGTTTGTTTATTTGACCTAAGTTGTTGTTATATCGAACCATGCAGTTATAAAGTATGAAAAATGACTAAAATTCATTTGAAACCTTCCATGTTAGCAGACTGTCATATGAGCCGGTCGTAAAATGAACAAACACATACTGAAAATGTTAAAAGCGATTGAAAAGTTGGTGGATTTGCGTTTATATTCCCCCTAAGTCATTTCATGTAGAACCCCGCAGTTAAATTTAGAACAAAATTATGTAAAAGTCAAAAACAGCTATTTATGTTGGCACATTGTACCACTACCCAAGCGCAAAGTGATTAACAAAGTGCTTACAAAGTTGTGAAAAGCTTGTGCAAAGTTGGTAGATTTACATGGAAATATTAGCTATTCTGTTACATTATCGAGTCCAGTTGTTAAAAGTTTGCGAAAGTGAATGACTATGTCATAAAAGGCCGTTTGATTAGCGTAGTGGCCCTCGAAGGATGTAACCTTCCATGTCAGCAGACTGTCATATGAGCCGGCCATAAAATGAACAAACACATACTGAAAATGTTAAAAGCAATTGAAAAGTTGGTGGATTTGCGTTTATATTCCCCCTAAGTCATTTCATGTAGAACCCCGCAGTTAAATTTAGAACAAAATTATGTAAAAGTCAAAAACAGCTATTTATGTTGGCACATTGTACCACTACCCAAGCGCAAAGTGATTAACAAAGTGCTTACAAAGTTGTGAAAAGCTTGTGCAAAGTTGGTAGATTTGCATGGAAATGTTACCTATTCTGTTACATTATCGAGTCCAGTTGTTAAAAGTTCGCGAAAGTGAATGAATATATTATTAAAGGCCCTTTGAATATCGCAGTGGCCCTCGAAGGATGTAGAATTTTTAAACATTTCCATCAATTACATGGCCGCCAATAACAATAATTTTTAAACGACCCTGATAGATGAGTGGTCAGGTGATCGACCAATAATAGAAGTAAAGATCAATCGGTCGTGGTTAGTACTTGCATGGGAGACAACCTTAGAAAACCAGCGGTTGACACTTTTTTTGAGTTTTTGCCGTCTGCACCTATTTGGTCTATGCTGTTAAAACAGCGTGCAAAGTTCTCCAAAGCGTTTCCAAAGTTGCTAGATTTGTTTGTTTATTTGACCTAAGTTGTTGTTATATCGAACCATGCAGTTATAAAGTATGAAAAATGACTAAAATTCATTTGAAACCTTCCATGTTAGCAGACTGTCATATGAGCCGGCCGTAAAATGAACAAACACATACTAAAAATGTTAAAAGCGATTGAAAAGTTGGTGGATTTGCGTTTATATTCCCCCTAAGTCATTTCATGTAGAACCCCGCAGTTAAATTTAGAACAAAATTATGTAAAAGTCAAAAACAGCTATTTATGTTGGCACATTGTACCACTACCCAAGCGCAAAGTGATTAACAAAGTGCTTACAAAGTTGTGAAAAGCTTGTGCAAAGTTGGTAGATTTGCATGGAAATGTTACCTATTCTGTTACATTATCGAGTCCAGTTGTTAAAAGTTCGCGAAAGTGAATGAATATATTATTAAAGGCCCTTTGAATATCGCAGTGGCCCTCGAAGGATGTAGAATTTTTAAACATTTCCATCAATTACATGGCCGCCAATAACAATAATTTTTAAACGACCCTGATAGATGAGTGGTCAGGTGATCGACCAATAATAGAAGTAAAGATCAATCGGTCGTGGTTAGTACTTGCATGGGAGACAACCTTAGAAAACCAGCGGTTGACACTTTTTTTGAGTTTTTGCCGTCTGCACCTATTTGGTCTATGCTGTTAAAACAGCGTGCAAAGTTCTCCAAAGCGTTTCCAAAGTTGCTAGATTTGTTTGTTTATTTGACCTAAGTTGTTGTTATATCGAACCATGCAGTTATAAAGTATGAAAAATGACTAAAATTCATTTGAAACCTTCCATGTTAGCAGACTGTCATATGAGCCGGCCGTAAAATGAACAAACACATACTAAAAATGTTAAAAGCGATTGAAAAGTTGGTGGATTTGCGTTTATATTCCCCCTAAGTCATTTCATGTAGAACCCCGCAGTTAAATTTAGAACAAAATTATGTAAAAGTCAAAAACAGCTATTTATGTTGGCACATTGTACCACTACCCAAGCGCAAAGTGATTAACAAAGTGCTTACAAAGTTGTGAAAAGCTTGTGCAAAGTTGGTAGATTTGCATGGAAATGTTACCTATTCTGTTACATTATCGAGTCCAGTTGTTAAAAGTTCGCGAAAGTGAATGAATATGTTATAAAAGGCCCTTTGAATATCGCAGTGGCCCTCGAAGGATGTAGAATTTTTAAATATTTCCATAAATTAAATGGCCGCCAATAACGATAATTGTCAAACGACCCTGATAGATGAGTGGACACGTGATCGACCAATAATGGAAGTAAAGATCAATCGGTCGTGGTTAGTACTTGCATGGGAGACAACCTGAGAAAACCAGCGGGTGACACTTTTTTGAGTTTTTGCCGTCTGCACCTATTTGGTCCATGCTGTTAAAACAGCGTGCAAAGTTCTCCAAAGCGATTCCATGGTTGCTGAATTTGTTTGTTTATTTAACCTAAGTTGTTGTTATATCGAACCGCTACCCAAGCACTAAGTGATTAACAAAGTGCTTACAAAGTTGTGAAAAGCTTGTGCAAAGTTGGTAGATTTGCATAGAAATGTTACCTATTCTGTTACATTATCGAGTCCAGTTGTTAAAAGTTCGCGAAAGTGAATGAATATGTTATAAAAGGCCCTTTGAATATCGCAGTGGCCCTCGAAGGATGTAGAATTTTTAAACATTTCCATCAATTACATGGCCGCCAATAACAATAATTTTTAAACGACCCTGATAGATGAGTGGTCAGGTTATCGACCAATAATAGAAGTAAAGATCAATCGGTCGTGGTTAGTACTAGCATGGGAGACAACCTGAGAAAACCAGCGGTTGACACTATTTTTGGGTTTTTGCCTTCTGCACCTATTTTGTCCAAGCTGTTAAAACAGCGTGCAAAGTTCTCCAAAGCGTTTCCAAAGTTGCTAGATTTGTTTGTTTATTTGACCTAAGTTGTTGTTATATCGAACCATGCTGTTGTAAAGTATGAAAAATGACTAAAATTCATTTGAAACCTTCCATGTTAGCAGACTGTCATATGAGCCGGCCGTAAAATGAACAAACACATACTGAAAATGTTAAAAGCGATTGAAAAGTTGGTGGATTTGCGTTTATATTCCCCCTAAGTCATTTCATATAGAACCCCGCAGTTAAATTTAGAACAAAATTATGTAAAAGTCAAAAACAGCTATTTATGTTGGCACATTGTACCACTACCCAAGCGCAAAGTGATTAACAAAGTGCTTACAAAGTTGTGAAAAGCTTGTGCAAAGTTGGTAGATTTGCATAGAAATGTTACCTATTCTGTTACATTATCGAGTCCAGTTGTTAAAAGTTCGCGAAAGTGAATGAATATGTTATAAAAGGCTCTTTGAATATCGCAGTGGCCCTCGAAAGATGTAGAATTTTTAAACATTTCCATCAATTACATGGCCGCCAATAACGATAACGTTTAAACGACCCTGATAGATGAGTGGTCAGGTGGTCGACCAATAATGGAAGTAAAGGTCAATCGGTTGTGGTTAGTATTTGCATGGGAGACAACCTGAGAAAACCAGCAGGTGACACTTTTTTGAATTTTTGCCGTCTGCACCTATTTGGTCCATGCTGTTAAAACAGCGTGCAAAGTTCTCCAAAGCGATTCCAAGGTTGCTAAATTTGTTTGATTATTTGACCTAAGTTGTTGTTATATCGAACCATGCAGTTATAAAGTATGAAAAATGACTAAAATCCATTTGAAACCTCCCATGTTAGCAGACTGTCAAATGAGCCGGCCGTAAAATGTACAAATACATCCTAAAAATGTTAAAAGTGATTGAAAAGATGGTGGATTTGCGTGTATATTCCCCCTAAGTCATTTCATATAGAACCCCGCAGTTAAATTTAGAACAAAATTATGTAAAAGTCAAAAACAGCTAATTATGTTGGCACATTGTACCACTACCCAAGCGCAAAGTGATTAACAAAGTGCTTACAAAGTTGTGAAAAGCTTGTGCAAAGTTGGTAGATTTGCATGGAAATGTTACCTATTCTGTTACATTATCGAGTCCAGTTGTTAAAAGTTCGCGAAAGTGAATGAATATGTTATAAAAGGCCCTTTGAATATCGCAGTGGCCCTCGAAGGATGTAGAATTTTTAAACATTTCCATCAATTACATGGCCGCCAATAACAATAATTTTTAAACGATCCTGATAGATGAGTGGTCAGGTTATCGACCAATAATAGAAGTAAAGATCAATCGGTCGTGGTTAGCACTTGCATGGGAAAACCTGAGAAAACCAGCGGTTGACATTTTTTTTGAGTTTTTGCCGTCTGCACCTATTTTGTCCAAGCTGTTAAAACAGCGTGCAAAGTTCTCCAAAGCGTTTCCAAAGTTGCTAAATTTGTTTGTTTATTTGACCTAAGTTGTTGTTATATCGAACCATGCAGTTGTAAAGTATGAAAAATGACTAAAATTCATTTGAAACCTTCCATGTTAGCAGACTGCCATATGAGCCGGCCGTAAAATGAACAAACACATACTGAAAATGTTAAAAGCGATTGAAAAGTTGGTGGATTTGCGTTTATATTCCCCCTAAGTCATTTCATATAGAACCCCGCAGTTAAATTTCGAACAAAATTATGTAAAAGTCAAAAACAGCTATTTATGTTGGCACATTGTTCCACTACCCAAGCGCAAAGTGATTAACAAAATGCTTACAAAGCTGTGAAAAGCTTGTGCAAAGTTGGTAGATTTGCATGGAAATGTTACCTATTCTGTTACATTATCGAGTCCAGTTGTTAAAAGTTCGCGAAAGTGAATGAATATGTTATAAAAGGCCCTTTGAATATCGCAGTGGCCCTCGAAGGATGTAGAATTTTTAAACATTTTCATCAATTACATGGCCGCCAATAACAATACTTTTTAAACGACCTTGATAGATGAGTGGTCAGGTGATTGACCAATAATAGAAGTAAAGATCAATCGGTCGTGGTTAGTACTTTCATGGGAGACAACCTGAGAAAACCAGCGGTTGACACTTTTTTTGAGTTTTTGCCGTCTGCACCTATTTGGTCCAAGCTGTTAAAACAGCGTGCAAAGTTCTCCAAAGCGTTTCCAAAGTTGCTAGATCTGTTTGTTTATTTGACCTAAGTTGTTGTTATATCGAACCATGCAGTTGTAAAGTATGAAAAATGACTAAAATTCATTTGAAACCTTCCATGTTAGCAGACTGTCATATGAGCCGGCCGTAAAATGAACAAACACATACTGAAAATGTTAAAAGCGATTGAAAAGTTGGTGGATTTGCGTTTATATTCCCCCTAAGTCATTTCATATAGAACCCCACAGTTAAATTTAGAACAAAATTATGTAAAAGTCAAAAACAGCTATTTATGTTGGCACATTGTACCACTCCCCAAGCGTAAAAGTGATTAACAAAGTGCTTACAAAGTTGTGAAAAGCTGGTGCAAAGTTGGTAGATTTGCATGGAAATGTTACCTATTCTGTTACTTTATCGAGTCCAGTTGTTAAAAGTTCGCGAAAGTGAATGAATATGTTATAAAAGGCCCTTTGAATATCGCAGTGGCCCTCGAAGGATGTAGAATTTTTAAACATTTTCATCAATTACATGGCCGCCAATAACAATACTTTTTAAACGACCTTGATAGATGAGTGGTCAGGTGATTGACCAATAATAGAAGTAAAGATCAATCGGTCGTGGTTAGTACTTTCATGGGAGACAACCTGAGAAAACCAGCGGTTGACACTTTTTTTGAGTTTTTGCCGTCTGCACCTATTTGGTCCAAGCTGTTAAAACAGCGTGCAAAGTTCTCCAAAGCGTTTCCAAAGTTGCTAGATCTGTTTGTTTATTTGACCTAAGTTGTTGTTATATCGAACCATGCAGTTGTAAAGTATGAAAAATGACTAAAATTCATTTGAAACCTTCCATGTTAGCAGACTGTCATATGAGCCGGCCGTAAAATGAACAAACACATACTGAAAATGTTAAAAGCGATTGAAAAGTTGGTGGATTTGCGTTTATATTCCCCCTAAGTCATTTCATATAGAACCCCACAGTTAAATTTAGAACAAAATTATGTAAAAGTCAAAAACAGCTATTTATGTTGGCACATTGTACCACTCCCCAAGCGTAAAAGTGATTAACAAAGTGCTTACAAAGTTGTGAAAAGCTGGTGCAAAGTTGGTAGATTTGCATGGAAATGTTACCTATTCTGTTACTTTATCGAGTCCAGTTGTTAAAAGTTCGCGAAAGTGAATGAATATTTTATAAAAGGCCCTTTGAATATCGCAGTGGCCCTCGAGGGATGTAGAATTTTTAAACATTTCCATCAATTACATGGCCGCCAATAAAAATAATATTTAAACGACCCTGATAGATGAGGGGTCAGGTGATCGACCAATAATAGAAGTAAAGATCAATCGGTCGTGGTTAGTACTTGCATGGGAGACAACCAGAGAAAACCAGCGGTTGACACTTTTTTTGAGTTTTTGCCGTCTGCACCTATTTTGTCCAAGCTGTTAAAACAGCGTGCAAAGTTCTCCAAAGCGTTTCCAAAGTTGCTAGATTTGTTTGTTTATTTGACCTAAGTTATTGTTATATCAAACCATGCAGTTGTAAAGTATGAAAAATGACTAAAATTCATTTGAAACCTTCCATGTTAGCAGACTGCCATATGAGCCGGCCGTAAAATGAACAAACACATACTGAAAATGTTAAAAGCGATTGAAAAGTTGGTGGATTTGCGTTTATATTCCCCCTAAGTCATTTCATATAGAACCCCGCAGTTAAATTTAGAACAAAATTATGTAAAAGTCAAAAAACAGCTATTTATGTTGGCACATTGTTCCACTACCCAAGCGCAAAGTGATTAACAAAGTGCTTACAAAGTTGTGAAAAGCTTGTGCAAAGTTGGTAGATTTGCACGGAAATGTTACCTATTCTGTTACATTATCGAGTCCAGTTGTTAAAAGTTCGCGAAAGTGAATGAATATGTTATAAAAGGCCCTTTGAATATCGCAGTGGCCCTCAAAGGATGTAGAATTTTTAAACATTTCCATAAATTAAATGGCCGCCAATAACGATAATGTTTAAACGACCCTGATAGATGAGTGGTCAGGTGGTCGACCAATAATGGAAGTAAAGATCAATCGGTCGTGGTTAGTACTTGCATGGGAGACAACCTGAGAAAACCAGCGGTTGACACTTTTTTTGAGTTTTTGCCGTCTGCACCTATTTGGTCCAAGCTGTTAAAACAGCGTGCAAAGTTCTCCAAAGCGTTTCCAAAGTTGCTAGATCTGTTTGTTTATTTGACCTAAGTTGTTGTTATATCGAACCATGCAGTTGTAAAGTATGAAAAATGACTAAAATTCATTTGAAACCTTCCATGTTAGCAGACTGTCATATGAGCCGGCCGTAAAATGAACAAACACATACTGAAAATGTTAAAAGCGATTGAAAAGTTGGTGGATTTGCGTTTATATTCCCCCTAAGTCATTTCATATAGAACCCCACAGTTAAATTTAGAACAAAATTATGTAAAAGTCAAAAACAGCTATTTATGTTGGCACATTGTACCACTCCCCAAGCGTAAAAGTGATTAACAAAGTGCTTACAAAGTTGTGAAAAGCTGGTGCAAAGTTGGTAGATTTGCATGGAAATGTTACCTATTCTGTTACTTTATCGAGTCCAGTTGTTAAAAGTTCGCGAAAGTGAATGAATATTTTATAAAAGGCCCTTTGAATATCGCAGTGGCCCTCGAGGGATGTAGAATTTTTAAACATTTCCATCAATTACATGGCCGCCAATAAAAATAATATTTAAACGACCCTGATAGATGAGGGGTCAGGTGATCGACCAATAATAGAAGTAAAGATCAATCGGTCGTGGTTAGTACTTGCATGGGAGACAACCAGAGAAAACCAGCGGTTGACACTTTTTTTGAGTTTTTGCCGTCTGCACCTATTTTGTCCAAGCTGTTAAAACAGCGTGCAAAGTTCTCCAAAGCGATTCCATGGTTGCTAAATTTGTTTGTTTATTTAACCTAAGTTGTTGTTATATCGAACCGCTGCCCAGGCACAAAGTGATTAACAAAGTGCTTACAAAGTTGTGAAAAGCTTGTGCAAAGTTGGTAGATTTGCATAGAAATGTTACCTATTCTGTTACATTATCGAGTCCAGTTGTTAAAAGTTCGCGAAAGTGAATAAATATGTTATAAAAGGCCCTTTGAATATCGCAGTGGCCCTCGAAGGATGTAGAATTTTTAAACATTTCCATCAATTACATGGCCGCCAATAACAATAATTTTTAAACAATCCTGATAGATGAGTGGTCAGGTTATCGACCAATAATAGAAGTAAAGATCAATCGGTCGTGGTTAGTACTTGCATGGGAGACAACCTGAGAAAACCAGTGGTTGACACTATTTTTGAGTTTTTGCCTTCTGCACCTATTTTGTCCAAGCTGTTAAAACAGCGTGCAAAGTTCTCCAAAGCGTTTCCAAAGTTGCTAGATTTGTTTGTTTATTTGACCTAAGTTGTTGTTATATCGAACCATGCTGTTGTAAAGTATGAAAAATGACTAAAATTCATTTGAAACCTTCCATGTTAGCAGACTGTCATATGAGCCGGCCGTAAAATGAACAAACACATACTGAAAATGTTAAAAGCGATTGAAAAGTTGGTGGATTTGCGTTTATATTCCCCCTAAGTCATTCCATATAGAACCCCGCAGTTAAATTTAGAACAAAATTATGTAAAAGTCAAAAACAGCTATTTATGTTGGCACATTGTACCACTACCCAAGCGCAAAGTGATTAACAAAGTGCTTACAAAGTTGTGAAAAGCTTGTGCAAAGTTGGTAGATTTGCATAGAAATGTTACCTATTCTGTTACATTATCGAGTCCAGTTGTTAAAAGTTCGCGAAAGTGAATGAATATGTTATAAAAGGCTCTTTGAATATCGCAGTGGCCCTCGAAGGATGTAGAATTTTTAAACATTTCCATCAATTACATGGCCGCCAATAACAATAATTTTTCAACGATCCTGATAGATGAGTGGTCAGGTTATCGACCAATAATAGAAGTAAAGATCAATCGGTCGTGGTTAGCACTTGCATGGGAAAACCTGAGAAAACCAGTGGTTGACACTTTTTTTGAGTTTTTGCCGTCTGCACCTATTTTGTCCAAGCTGTTAAAACAGCGTGCAAAGTTCTCCAAAGCGTTTCCAAAGTTGCTAGATTTGTTTGTTTATTTGACCTAAGTTGTTGTTATATCGAACCATGCTGTTGTAAAGTATGAAAAATGACTAAAATTCATTTGAAACCTTCCATGTTAGCAGACTGTCATATGAGCCGGCCGTAAAATGAACAAACACATACTGAAAATGTTAAAAGCGATTGAAAAGTTGGTGGATTTGCGTTTATATTCCCCCTAAGTCATTCCATATAGAACCCCGCAGTTAAATTTAGAACAAAATTATGTAAAAGTCAAAAACAGCTATTTATGTTGGCACATTGTACCACTACCCAAGCGCAAAGTGATTAACAAAGTGCTTACAAAGTTGTGAAAAGCTTGTGCAAAGTTGGTAGATTTGCATAGAAATGTTACCTATTCTGTTACATTATCGAGTCCAGTTGTTAAAAGTTCGCGAAAGTGAATGAATATGTTATAAAAGGCTCTTTGAATATCGCAGTGGCCCTCGAAGGATGTAGAATTTTTAAACATTTCCATAAATTAAATGGCCGCCAATAACGATAATTGTTAAACGACCCTGATAGATGAGTGGACACGTGATCGACCAATAATGGAAGTAAAGATCAATCGGTCGTGGTTAGTACTTGCATGGGAGACAACCTGAGAAAACCAGCGGTGACACTTTTTTGAGTTTTTGCCGTCTGCACCTATTTGGTCCATGCTGTTAAAACAGCGTGCAAAATTCTCCAAAGCGATTCCATGGTTGCTAAATTTGTTTGTTTATTTAACCTAAGTTGTTGTTATATCGAACCGCTACCCAAGCACAAAGTGATTAACAAAGTGCTTACAAAGTTGTGAAAAGCTTGTGCAAAGTTGGTAGATTTGCATAGAAATGTTACCTATTCTGTTACATTATCGAGTCCAGTTGTTAAAAGTTCGCGAAAGTGAATGAATATGTTATTAAAGGCCCTTTGAATATCGCAGTGGCCCTCGAAGGATGTAGAATTTTTAAACATTTCCATAAATTAAATGGCCGCCAATAACGATAATTGTTAAACGACCCTGATAGATGAGTGGACACGTGATCGACCAATAATGGAAGTAAAGATCAATCGGTCGTGGTTAGTACTTGGATGGGAGACAACCTGAGAAAACCAGCGGTGACACTTTTTTGAGTTTTTGCCGTCTGCACCTATTTGGTCCATGCTGTTAAAACAGCGTGCAAAGTTCTCCAAAGCGATTCCATGGTTGCTAAATTTGTTTGTTTATTTAACCTAAGTTGTTGTTATATCGAACCGCTGCCCAAGCACAAAGTGATTAACAAAGTGCTTACAAAGTTGTGAAAAGCTTGTGCAAAGTTGGTAGATTTGCATAGAAATGTTACCTATTCTGTTACATTATCGAGTCCAGTTGTTAAAAGTTCGCGAAAGTGAATGAATATGTTATAAAAGGCCCTTTGAATATCGCAGTGGCCCTCGAAGGATGTAGAATTTTTAAACATTTCCATCAATTACATGGCCGCCAATAACAATAATTTTTAAACGATCCTGATAGATGAGTGGTCAGGTTATCGACCAATAATAGAAGTAAAGATCAATCGGTCGTGGTTAGTACTTGCATGGGGGACAACCTGAGAAAACCAGTGGTTGACACTATTTTTGAGTTTTTGCCTTCTGCACCTATTTTGTCCAAGCTGTTAAAACAGCGTGCAAAGTTCTCCAAAGCGTTTCCAAAGTTGCTAGATTTGTTTGTTTATTTGACCTAAGTTGTTGTTATATCGAACCATGCTGTTGTAAAGTATGAAAAATGACTAAAATTCATTTGAAACCTTCCATGTTAGCAGACTGTCATATGAGCCGGCCGTAAAATGAACAAACACATACTGAAAATGTTAAAAGCGATTGAAAAGTTGGTGGATTTGCGTTTATATTCCCCCTAAGTCATTCCATATAGAACCCCGCTGTTAAATTTAGAACAAAATTTCGTAAAAGTCAAAAACAGCTATTTATGTTGGCACATTGTACCACTACCCAAGCGCAAAGTGATTAACAAAGTGCTTACAAAGTTGTGAAAAGCTTGTGCAAAGTTGGTAGATTTGCATAGAAATGTTACCTATTCTGTTACATTATCGAGTCCAGTTGTTAAAAGTTCGCGAAAGTGAATGAATATGTTATAAAAGGCTCTTTGAATATCGCAGTGGCCCTCGAAGGATGTAGAATTTTTAAACATTTCCATCAATTACATGGCCGCCAATAACAATAATTTTTCAACGATCCTGATAGATGAGTGGTCAGGTTATCGACCAATAATAGAAGTAAAGATCAGTCGGTCGTGGTTAGTACTTGCATGGGGGACAACCTGAGAAAACCAGTGGTTGACACTATTTTTGAGTTTTTGCCTTCTGCACCTATTTTGTCCAAGCTGTTAAAACAGCGTGCAAAGTTCTCCAAAGCGTTTCCAAAGTTGCTAGATTTGTTTGTTTATTTGACCTAAGTTGTTGTTATATCGAACCATGCTGTTGTAAAGTATGAAAAATGACTAAAATTCATTTGAAACCTTCCATGTTAGCAGACTGTCATATGAGCCGGCCGTAAAATGAACAAACACATACTGAAAATGTTAAAAGCGATTGAAAAGTTGGTGGATTTGCGTTTATATTCCCCCTAAGTCATTCCATATAGAACCCCGCTGTTAAATTTAGAACAAAATTTCGTAAAAGTCAAAAACAGCTATTTATGTTGGCACATTGTACCACTACCCAAGCGCAAAGTGATTAACAAAGTGCTTACAAAGTTGTGAAAAGCTTGTGCAAAGTTGGTAGATTTGCATAGAAATGTTACCTATTCTGTTACATTATCGAGTCCAGTTGTTAAAAGTTCGCGAAAGTGAATGAATATGTTATAAAAGGCTCTTTGAATATCGCAGTGGCCCTCGAAGGATGTAGAATTTTTAAACATTTCCATCAATTACATGGCCGCCAATAACAATAATTTTTCAACGATCCTGATAGATGAGTGGTCAGGTTATCGACCAATAATAGAAGTAAAGATCAGTCGGTCGTGGTTAGCACTTGCATGGGAAAACCTGAGAAAACCAGTGGTTGACACTTTTTTTGAGTTTTTGCCGTCTGCACCTATTTTGTCCAAGCTGTTAAAACAGCGTGCAAAGTTCTCCAAAGCGTTTCCAAAGTTGCTAGATTTGTTTGTTTATTTGACCTAAGTTGTTGTTATATCGAACCATGCTGTTGTAAAGTATGAAAAATGACTAAAATTCATTTGAAACCTTCCATGTTAGCAGACTGTCATATGAGCCGGCCGTAAAATGAACAAACACATACTGAAAATGTTAAAAGCGATTGAAAAGTTGGTGGATTTGCGTTTATATTCCCCCTAAGTCATTCCATATAGAACCCCGCAGTTAAATTTAGAACAAAATTATGTAAAAGTCAAAAACAGCTATTTATGTTGGCACATTGTACCACTACCCAAGCGCAAAGTGATTAACAAAGTGCTTACAAAGTTGTGAAAAGCTTGTGCAAAGTTGGTAGATTTGCATAGAAATGTTACCTATTCTGTTACATTATCGAGTCCAGTTGTTAAAAGTTCGCGAAAGTGAATGAATATGTTATAAAAGGCTCTTTGAATATCGCAGTGGCCCTCGAAGGATGTAGAATTTTTAAACATTTCCATAAATTAAATGGCCGCCAATAACGATAATTGTTAAACGACCCTGATAGATGAGTGGACACGTGATCGACCAATAATGGAAGTAAAGATCAATCGGTCGTGGTTAGTACTTGCATGGGAGACAACCTGAGAAAACCAGCGGTGACACTTTTTTGAGTTTTTGCCGTCTGCACCTATTTGGTCCATGCTGTTAAAACAGCGTGCAAAATTCTCCAAAGCGATTCCATGGTTGCTAAATTTGTTTGTTTATTTAACCTAAGTTGTTGTTATATCGAACCGCTACCCAAGCACAAAGTGATTAACAAAGTGCTTACAAAGTTGTGAAAAGCTTGTGCAAAGTTGGTAGATTTGCATAGAAATGTTACCTATTCTGTTACATTATCGAGTCCAGTTGTTAAAAGTTCGCGAAAGTGAATGAATATGTTATAAAAGGCCCTTTGAATATCGCAGTGGCCCTCGAAGGATGTAGAATTTTTAAACATTTCCATCAATTACATGGCCGCCAATAACAATAATTTTTAAACGATCCTGATAGATGAGTGGTCAGGTTATCGACCAATAATAGAAGTAAAGATCAATCGGTCGTGGTTAGTACTTGCATGGGAGACAACCTGAGAAAACCAGTGGTTGACACTATTTTTGAGTTTTTGCCTTCTGCACCTATTTTGTCCAAGCTGTTAAAACAGCGTGCAAAGTTCTCCAAAGCGTTTCCAAAGTTGCTAGATTTGTTTGTTTATTTGACCTAAGTTGTTGTTATATCGAACCATGCTGTTGTAAAGTATGAAAAATGACTAAAATTCATTTGAAACCTTCCATGTTAGCAGACTGTCATATGAGCCGGCCGTAAAATGAACAAACACATACTGAAAATGTTAAAAGCGATTGAAAAGTTGGTGGATTTGCGTTTATATTCCCCCTAAGTCATTCCATATAGAACCCCGCAGTTAAATTTAGAACAAAATTATGTAAAAGTCAAAAACAGCTATATATGTTGGCACATTGTACCACTACCCAAGCGCAAAGTGATTAACAAAGTGCTTACAAAGTTGTGAAAAGCTTGTGCAAAGTTGGTAGATTTGCATAGAAATGTTACCTATTCTGTTACATTATCGAGTCCAGTTGTTAAAAGTTCGCGAAAGTGAATGAATATGTTATAAAAGGCTCTTTGAATATCGCAGTGGCCCTCGAAGGATGTAGAATTTTTAAACATTTCCATCAATTACATGGCCGCCAATAACAATAATTTTTCAACGATCCTGATAGATGAGTGGTCAGGTTATCGACCAATAATAGAAGTAAAGATCAATCGGTCGTGGTTAGCACTTGCATGGGAAAACCTGAGAAAACCAGTGGTTGACACTTTTTTTGAGTTTTTGCCGTCTGCACCTATTTTGTCCAAGCTGTTAAAACAGCGTGCAAAGTTCTCCAAAGCGTTTCCAAATTTGCTAGATTTGTTTGTTTATTTGACCTAAGTTGTTGTTATATCGAACCATGCTGTTGTAAAGTATGAAAAATGACTAAAATTCATTTGAAACCTTCCATGTTAGCAGACTGTCATATGAGCCGGCCGTAAAATGAACAAACACATACTGAAAATGTTAAAAGCGATTGAAAAGTTGGTGGATTTGCGTTTATATTCCCCCTAAGTCATTCCATATAGAACCCCGCAGTTAAATTTAGAACAAAATTATGTAAAAGTCAAAAACAGCTATTTATGTTGGCACATTGTACCACTACCCAAGCGCAAAGTGATTAACAAAGTGCTTACAAAGTTGTGAAAAGCTTGTGCAAAGTTGGTAGATTTGCATAGAAATGTTACCTATTCTGTTACATTATCGAGTCCAGTTGTTAAAAGTTCGCGAAAGTGAATGAATATGTTATAAAAGGCTGTTTGAATATCGCAGTGGCCCTCGAAGGATGTAGAATTTTTAAACATTTCCATCAATTACATGGCCGCCAATAACAATAATTTTTCAACGATCCTGATAGATGAGTGGTCAGGTGATCGACCAATAATAGAAGTAAAGATCAATCGATCGTGGTTAGTACTTGCATGGGAGACAACCAGAGAATACCAGCGGTTGACACTTTTTTTGAGTTTTTGCCGTCTGCACTATTTTGTCCAAGCTGTTAAAACAGCGTGCAAAGTTCTCCAAAGCGTTTCCAAAGTTGCTAGATTTGTTTGTTTATTTGATCTAAGTTGTTGTTATATCGAACCATGCTGTTGTAAAGTATGAAAAATGACTAAAATTCATTTGAAACCTTCCATGTCAGCAGACTGTCATATGAGCCGGCCGTAAAATGAACAAACACATACTGAAAATGTTAAAAGCGATTGAAAAGTTGGTGGATTTGCGTTTATATTCCCCCTAAGTCATTCCATATAGAACCCCGCAGTTAAATTTAGAACAAAATTATGTAAAAGTCAAAAACAGCTATTTATGTTGGCACATTGTACCACTACCCAAGCGCAAAGTGATTAACAAAGTGCTTACAAAGTTGTGAAAAGCTTGTGCAAAGTTGGTAGATTTGCATAGAAATGTTACCTATTCTGTTACATTATCGAGTCCAGTTGTTAAAAGTTCGCGAAAGTGAATGAATATGTTATAAAAGGCTCTTTGAATATCGCAGTGGCCCTCGAAGGATGTAGAATTTTTAAACATTTCCATCAATTACATGGCCGCCAATAACAATAATTTTTCAACGATCCTGATAGATGAGTGGTCAGGTTATCGACCAATAATAGAAGTAAAGATCAATCGGTCGTGGTTAGCACTTGCATGGGAAAACCTGAGAAAACCAGTGGTTGACACTTTTTTTGAGTTTTTGCCGTCTGCACCTATTTTGTCCAAGCTGTTAAAACAGCGTGCAAAGTTCTCCAAAGCGTTTCCAAATTTGCTAGATTTGTTTGTTTATTTGACCTAAGTTGTTGTTATATCGAACCATGCTGTTGTAAAGTATGAAAAATGACTAAAATTCATTTGAAACCTTCCATGTTAGCAGACTGTCATATGAGCCGGCCGTAAAATGAACAAACACATACTGAAAATGTTAAAAGCGATTGAAAAGTTGGTGGATTTGCGTTTATATTCCCCCTAAGTCATTCCATATAGAACCCCGCAGTTAAATTTAGAACAAAATTATGTAAAAGTCAAAAACAGCTATTTATGTTGGCACATTGTACCACTACCCAAGCGCAAAGTGATTAACAAAGTGCTTACAAAGTTGTGAAAAGCTTGTGCAAAGTTGGTAGATTTGCATAGAAATGTTACCTATTCTGTTACATTATCGAGTCCAGTTGTTAAAAGTTCGCGAAAGTGAATGAATATGTTATAAAAGGCTCTTTGAATATCGCAGTGGCCCTCGAAGGATGTAGAATTTTTAAACATTTCCATCAATTACATGGCCGCCAATAACAATAATTTTTCAACGATCCTGATAGATGAGTGGTCAGGTTATCGACCAATAATAGAAGTAAAGATCAATCGGTCGTGGTTAGCACTTGCATGG
The DNA here is from genome assembly GCF_978046115.1 of Saccoglossus kowalevskii. Taxonomy (NCBI): domain Eukaryota; kingdom Metazoa; phylum Hemichordata; class Enteropneusta; family Harrimaniidae; genus Saccoglossus; species Saccoglossus kowalevskii. The sequence goes on along the minus strand of NC_140650.1, from coordinate 6,471,788 downwards.
GAAAACCTGAGAAAACCAGTGGTTGACACTTTTTTTGAGTTTTTGCCGTCTGCACCTATTTTGTCCAAGCTGTTAAAACAGCGTGCAAAGTTCTCCAAAGCGTTTCCAAATTTGCTAGATTTGTTTGTTTATTTGACCTAAGTTGTTGTTATATCGAACCATGCTGTTGTAAAGTATGAAAAATGACTAAAATTCATTTGAAACCTTCCATGTTAGCAGACTGTCATATGAGCCGGCCGTAAAATGAACAAACACATACTGAAAATGTTAAAAGCGATTGAAAAGTTGGTGGATTTGCGTTTATATTCCCCCTAAGTCATTCCATATAGAACCCCGCAGTTAAATTTAGAACAAAATTATGTAAAAGTCAAAAACAGCTATTTATGTTGGCACATTGTACCACTACCCAAGCGCAAAGTGATTAACAAAGTGCTTACAAAGTTGTGAAAAGCTTGTGCAAAGTTGGTAGATTTGCATAGAAATGTTACCTATTCTGTTACATTATCGAGTCCAGTTGTTAAAAGTTCGCGAAAGTGAATGAATATGTTATAAAAGGCTGTTTGAATATCGCAGTGGCCCTCGAAGGATGTAGAATTTTTAAACATTTCCATCAATTACATGGCCGCCAATAACAATAATTTTTCAACGATCCTGATAGATGAGTGGTCAGGTGATCGACCAATAATAGAAGTAAAGATCAATCGATCGTGGTTAGTACTTGCATGGGAGACAACCAGAGAATACCAGCGGTTGACACTTTTTTGAGTTTTTGCCGTCTGCACTATTTTGTCCAAGCTGTTAAAACAGCGTGCAAAGTTCTCCAAAGCGTTTCCAAAGTTGCTAGATTTGTTTGTTTATTTGATCTAAGTTGTTGTTATATCGAACCATGCTGTTGTAAAGTATGAAAAATGACTAAAATTCATTTGAAACCTTCCATGTTAGCAGACTGTCATATGAGCCGGCCGTAAAATGAACAAACACATACTGAAAATGTTAAAAGCGATTGAAAAGTTGGTGGATTTGCGTTTATATTCCCCCTAAGTCATTCCATATAGAACCCCGCAGTTAAATTTAGAACAAAATTATGTAAAAGTCAAAAACAGCTATTTATGTTGGCACATTGTTCCACTACCCAAGCGCAAAGTGATTAACAAAATGCTTACAAAGCTGTGAAAAGCTTGTGCAAAGTTGGTAGATTTGCATGGAAATGTTACCTATTCTGTTACATTATCGAGTCCAGTTGTTAAAAGTTCGCGAACGTGAATGAATATGTTATAAAAGGCCCTTTGAATATCGCAGTGGCCCTCGAAGGATGTAGAATTTTTAAACATTTTCATCAATTACATGGCCGCCAATAACAATACTTTTTAAACGACCCTGATAGATGAGTGGTCAGGTGATCGACCAATAATAGAAGTAAAGATCAATCGATCGTGGTTAGTACTTGCATGGGAGACAACCAGAGATTACCAGCGGTTGACACTTTTTTTGAGTTTTTGCCGTCTGCACTATTTTGTCCAAGCTGTTAAAACAGCGTGCAAAGTTCTCCAAAGCGTTTCCAAAGTTGCTAGATTTGTTTGTTTATTTGATCTAAGTTGTTGTTATATCGAACCATGCTGTTGTAAAGTATGAAAAATGACTAAAATTCATTTGAAACCTTCCATGTTAGCAGACTGTCATATGAGCCGGCCGTAAAATGAACAAACACATACTGAAAATGTTAAAAGCGATTGAAAAGTTGGTGGATTTGCGTTTATATTCCCCCTAAGTCATTCCATATAGAACCCCGCAGTTAAATTTAGAACAAAATTATGTAAAAGTCAAAAACAGCTATTTATGTTGGCACATTGTACCACTACCCAAGCGCAAAGTGATTAACAAAGTGCTTACAAAGTTGTGAAAAGCTTGTGCAAAGTTGGTAGATTTGCATAGAAATGTTACCTATTCTGTTACATTATCGAGTCCAGTTGTTAAAAGTTCGCGAATGTGAATGAATATGTTATAAAAGGCTCTTTGAATATCGCAGTGGCCCTCGAAGGATGTAGAATTTTTAAACATTTCCATCAATTACATGGCCGCCAATAACGATAATGTTTAAACGACCCTGATAGATGAGTGGTCAGGTGGTCGACCAATAATGGAAGTAAAGATCAATCGGTCGTGGTTAGTACTTGCATGGGAGACAACCTGAGAAAACCAGCAGGTGACACTTTTTTGAGTTTTTGCCGTCTGCACCTATTTGGTCCATGCTGTTAAAACAGCGTGCAAAGTTCTCCAAAGCGTTTCCAAAGTTGCTAGATTTGTTTGTTTATTTGACCTAAGTTGTTGTTATATCGAACCATGCAGTTGTAAAGTATGAAAAATGACTAAAATTCATTTGAAACCTTCCATGTTAGCAGACTGCCATATGAGCCGGCCGTAAAATCAACAAACACATACTGAAAATGTTAAAAGCGATTGAAAAGTTGGTGGATTTGCGTTTATATTCCCCCTAAGTCATTTCATATAGAACCCCGCAGTTAAATTTAGAACAAAATTATGTAAAAGTCAAAAACAGCTATTTATGTTGGCACATTGTACCACTACCCAAGCGCAAAGTGATTAACAAAGTGCTTACAAAGTTGTGAAAAGCTTGTGCAAAGTTGGTAGATTTGCATAGAAATGTTACCTATTCTGTTACATTATCGAGTCCAGTTGTTAAAAGTTCGCGAATGTGAATGAATATGTTATAAAAGGCTCTTTGAATATCGCAGTGGCCCTCGAAGGATGTAGAATTTTTAAACATTTCCATCAATTACATGGCCGCCAATAACAATAATTTTTCAACGATCCTGATAGATGAGTGGTCAGGTGATCGACCAATAATAGAAGTAAAGATCAATCGATCGTGGTTAGTACTTGCATGGGAGACAACCAGAGATTACCAGCGGTTGACACTTTTTTTGAGTTTTTGCCGTCTGCACTATTTTGTCCAAGCTGTTAAAACAGCGTGCAAAGTTCTCCAAAGCGTTTCCAAAGTTGCTAGATTTGTTTGTTTATTTGATCTAAGTTGTTGTTATATCGAACCATGCTGTTGTAAAGTATGAAAAATGACTAAAATTCATTTGAAACCTTCCATGTTAGCAGACTGTCATATGAGCCGGCCGTAAAATGAACAAACACATACTGAAAATGTTAAAAGCGATTGAAAAGTTGGTGGATTTGCGTTTATATTCCCCCTAAGTCATTCCATATAGAACCCCGCAGTTAAATTTAGAACAAAATTATGTAAAAGTCAAAAACAGCTATTTATGTTGGCACATTGTACCACTACCCAAGCGCAAAGTGATTAACAAAGTGCTTACAAAGTTGTGAAAAGCTTGTGCAAAGTTGGTAGATTTGCATAGAAATGTTACCTATTCTGTTACATTATCGAGTCCAGTTGTTAAAAGTTCGCGAATGTGAATGAATATGTTATAAAAGGCTCTTTGAATATCGCAGTGGCCCTCGAAGGATGTAGAATTTTTAAACATTTCCATCAATTACATGGCCGCCAATAACGATAATGTTTAAACGACCCTGATAGATGAGTGGTCAGGTGGTCGACCAATAATGGAAGTAAAGATCAATCGGTCGTGGTTAGTACTTGCATGGGAGACAACCTGAGAAAACCACCAGGTGACACTTTTTTGAGTTTTTGCCGTCTGCACCTATTTGGTCCATGCTGTTAAAACAGCGTGCAAAGTTCTCCAAAGCGTTTCCAAAGTTGCTAGATTTGTTTGTTTATTTGACCTAAGTTGTTGTTATATCGAACCATGCAGTTGTAAAGTATCAAAAATGACTAAAATTCATTTGAAACCTTCCATGTTAGCAGACTGCCATATGAGCCGGCCGTAAAATCAACAAACACATACTGAAAATGTTAAAAGCGATTGAAAAGTTGGTGGATTTGCGTTTATATTCCCCCTAAGTCATTTCATATAGAACCCCGCAGTTAAATTTAGAACAAAATTATGTAAAAGTCAAAAACAGCTATTTATGTTGGCACATTGTTCCACTACCCAAGCGCAAAGTGATTAACAAAATGCTTACAAAGCTGTGAAAAGCTTGTGCAAAGTTGGTAGATTTGCATGGAAATGTTACCTATTCTGTTACATTATCGAGTCCAGTTGTTAAAAGTTCGCGAACGTGAATGAATATGTTATAAAAGGCCCTTTGAATATCGCAGTGGCCCTCGAAGGATGTAGAATTTTTAAACATTTTCATCAATTACATGGCCGCCAATAACAATACTTTTTAAACGACCCTGATAGATGAGTGGTCAGGTAATCGACCAATAATAGAAGTAAAGATCAATCGGTCGTGGTTAGTACTTGCATGGGAGACAACCAGAGAATACCAGCGGTTGACACTTTTTTTGAGTTTTTGCCGTCTGCACCTATTTTGTCCAAGCTGTTAAAACAGCGTGCAAAGTTCTCCAAAGCGTTTCCAAAGTTGCTAGATTTGTTTGTTTATTTGACCTAAGTTGTTGTTATATCGAACCATGCAGTTGTAAAGTATGAAAAATGACTAAAATTCATTTGAAACCTTCCATGTTAGCAGACTGCCATATGAGCCGGCCGTAAAATGAACAAACACATACTGAAAATGTTAAAAGCGATTGAAAAGTTGGTGGATTTGCGTTTATATTCCCCCTAAGTCATTTCATATAGAACCCCGCAGTTAAATTTAGAACAAAACTATGTAAAAGTCAAAAACAGCTATTTATGTTGGCACATTGTTCCACTACCCAAGCGCAAAGTGATTAACAAAGTGCTTACAAAGTTGTGAAAAGCTTGTGCAAAGTTGGTAGTTTTGCACGGAAATGTTACCTATTCTGTTACATTATCGTGTCCAGTTGTTAAAAGTTCGCGAAAGTGAATGAATATGTTATAAAAGGCCATTTGAATATCGCAGTGGCCCTCAAAGGATGTAGAATTTTTAAACATATCCATAAATTAAATGGCCGCCAATAACGATAATGTTTAAACGACCCTGATAGATGAGTGGTCAGGTGGTCGACCAATAATGGAAGTAAAGATCAATCGGTCGTGGTTAGTACTTGCATGGGAGACAACCTGAGAAAACCAGCAGGTGACACTTTTTTGAGTTTTTGCCGTCTGCACCTATTTGGTCCATGCTGTTAAAACAGCGTGCAAAGTTCTCCAAAGCGATTCCAAGGTTGCTAAATTTGTTTGATTATTTGACCTAAGTTGTTGTTATATCGAACCATGCAGTTATAAAGTATTAAAAATGACTAAAATCCATTTGAAACCTCCCATGTTAGCAGACTGTCAAATGAGCCGGCCGTAAAATGTACAAATACATCCTAAAAAAGTCATTTCATATAGAACCCCGCAGTTAAATTTAGAACAAAATTATGTAAAAGTCAAAAACAGCTATTTATGTTGGCACATTGTACCACTACCCAAGCGCAAAGTGATTAACAAAGTGCTTACAAAGTTGTGAAAAGCTTGTGCAAAGTTGGTAGATTTGCATGGAAATGTTACCTATTCTGTTACATTATCGAGTCCAGTTGTTAAAAGTTCGCGAACGTGAATGAATATGTTATAAAAGGCCCTTTGAATATCGCAGTGGCCCTCGAAGGATGTAGAATTTTTAAACATTTTCATCAATTACATGGCCGCCAATAACAATACTTTTTAAACGACCCTGATAGATGAGTGGTCAGGTGATCGACCAATAATAGAAGTAAAGATCAATCGGTCGTGGTTAGTACTTGCATGGGAGACAACCAGAGAATACCAGCGGTTGACACTTTTTTTGAGTTTTTGCCGTCTGCACCTATTTTGTCCAAGCTGTTAAAACAGCGTGCAAAGTTCTCCAAAGCGTTTCCAAAGTTGCTAGATTTGTTTGTTTATTTGACCTAAGTTGTTGTTATATCGAACCATGCAGTTGTAAAGTATGAAAAATGACTAAAATTCATTTGAAACCTTCCATGTTAGCAGACTGCCATATGAGCCGGCCGTAAAATGAACAAACACATACTGAAAATGTTAAAAGCGATTGAAAAGTTGGTGGATTTGCGTTTATATTCCCCCTATGTCATTTCATATAGAACCCCGCAGTTAAATTTAGAACAAAACTATGTAAAAGTCAAAAACAGCTATTTATGTTGGCACATTGTTCCACTACCCAAGCGCAAAGTGATTAACAAAGTGCTTACAAAGTTGTGAAAAGCTTGTGCAAAGTTGGTAGTTTTGCACGGAAATGTTACCTATTCTGTTACATTATCGTTTCCAGTTGTTAAAAGTTCGCGAAAGTGAATGAATATGTTATAAAAGGCCCTTTGAATATCGCAGTGGCCCTCAAAGGATGTAGAATTTTTAAACATTTCCATAAATTAAATGGCCGCCAATAACGATAATGTTTAAACGACCCTGATAGATGAGTGGTCAGGTGGTCGACCAATAATGGAAGTAAAGATCAATCGGTCGTGGTTAGTACTTGCATGGGAGACAACCTGAGAAAACCAGCGGTTGACACTATTTTTGAGTTTTTGCCTTCTGCACCTATTTTGTCCAAGCTGTTAAAACAGCGTGCAAAGTTCTCCAAAGCGTTTCCAAAGTTGCTAGATTTGTTTGTTTATTTGACCTAAGTTGTTGTTATATCGAACCATGCTGTTGTAAAGTATGAAAAATGACTAAAATTCATTTGAAACCTTCCATGTTAGCAGACTGTCATATGAGCCGGACATAAAATGAACAAACACATACTGAAAATGTTAAAAGCGATTGAAAAGTTGGTGGATTTGCGTTTATATTCCCCCTAAGTCATTTCATATAGAACCCCGCAGTTAAATTTAGAACAAAATTATGTAAAAGTCAAAAACAGCTATTTATGTTGGCACATTGTACCACTACCCAAGCGCAAAGTGATTAACAAAGTGCTTACAAAGTTGTGAAAAGCTTGTGCAAAGTTGGTAGATTTGCATAGAAATGTTACCTATTCTGTTACATTATCGAGTCCAGTTGTTAAAAGTTCGCGAAAGTGAATGAATATGTTATAAAAGGCTCTTTGAATATCGCAGTGGCCCTCGAAGGATGTAGAATTTTTAAACATTTCCATCAATTACATGGCCGCCAATAACGATAATGTTTAAACGACCCTGATAGATGAGTGGTCAGGTGGTCGACCAATAATGGAAGTAAAGATCAATCGGTCGTGGTTAGTACTTGCATGGGAGACAACCTGAGAAAACCAGCAGGTGACACTTTTTTGAGTTTTTGCCGTCTGCACCTATTTGGTCCATGCTGTTAAAACAGCGTGCAAAGTTCTCCAAAGCGATTCCAAGGTTGCTAAATTTGTTTGATTATTTGACCTAAGTTGTTGTTATATCGAACCATGCAGTTATAAAGTATGAAAAATGACTAAAATCCATTTGAAACCTCCCATGTTAGCAGACTGTCAAATGAGCCGGCCGTAAAATGTACAAATACATCCTAAAAATGTTAAAAGTGATTGAAAAGATGATGGATTTGCGTGTATATTCCCCCTAACTCATTTCATATAGAACCCCGCAGTTAAATTTAGAACAAAATTATGTAAAAGTCAAAAACAGCTATTTATGTTGGCACATTGTACCACTACCCAAGCGCAAAGTGATTAACAAAGTGCTTACAAAGTTGTGAAAAGCTTGTGCAAAGTTGGTAGATTTGCATGGAAATGTTACCTATTCTGTTACATTATCGAGTCCAGTTGTTAAAAGTTCGCGAAAGTGAATGAATATGTTATAAAAGGCCCTTTGAATATCGCAGTGGCCCTCGAAGGATGTAGAATTTTTAAACATTTCCATAAATTAAATGGCCGCCAATAACGATAATTGTTAAACGACCCTGATAGATGAGTGGACACGTGATCGACCAATAATGGAAGTAAAGATCAATCGGTCGTGGTTAGTACTTGCATGGGAGACAACCTGAGAAAACCAGCGGGTGACACTTTTTTGAGTTTTTGCCGTCTGCATCTATTTGGTCCATGCTGTTAAAACAGCGTGCAAAGTTCTCCAAAGCGATTCCATGGTTGCTAAATTTGTTTGTTTATTTAACCTAAGTTGTTGTTATATCGAACCGCTACCCAAGCACAAAGTGATTAACAAAGTGCTTACAAAGTTGTGAAAAGCTTGTGCAAAGTTGGTAGATTTGCATAGAAATGTTACCTATTCTGTTACATTATCGAGTCCAGTTGTTAAAAGTTCACGAAAGTGAATGAATATGTTATAAAAGGCCCTTTGAATATCGCAGTGGCCCTCGAAGGATGTAGAATTTTTAAACATTTCCATCAATTACATGGCCGCCAATAACGATAATGTTTAAACGACCCTGATAGATGAGTGGTCAGGTGGTCGACCAATAATGGAAGTAAAGATCAATCGGTCGTGGTTAGTACTTGCATGGGAGACAACCTGAGAAAACCAGCAGGTGACACTTTTTTGAGTTTTTGCCGTCTGCACCTATTTGGTCCATGCTGTTAAAACAGCGTGCAAAGTTCTCCAAAGCGATTCCAAGGTTGCTAAATTTGTTTGATTATTTGACCTAAGTTGTTGTTATATCGAACCATGCAGTTATAAAGTATGAAAAATGACTAAAATCCATTTGAAACCTCCCATGTTAGCAGACTGTTAAATGAGCCGGCCGTAAAATGTACAAATACATCCTAAAAATGTTAAAAGTGATTGAAAAGATGGTGGATTTGCGTGTATATTCCCCCTAAGTCATTTCATATAGAACCCCGCAGTTAAATTTAGAACAAAATTATGTAAAAGTCAAAAACAGCTATTTATGTTGGCACATTGTACCACTACCCAAGCGCAAAGTGATTAACAAAGTGCTTACAAAGTTGTGAAAAGCTTGTGCAAAGTTGGTAGATTTGCATGGAAATGTTACCTATTCTGTTACATTATCGAGTCCAGTTGTTAAAAGTTCGCGAAAGTGAATGAATATGTTATAAAAGGCCCTTTGAATATCGCAGTGGCCTTCGAAGGATGTGGAATTTTTAAACATTTCCATAAATTAAATGGCCGCCAATAACAATAATTTTTAAACGATCCTGATAGATGAGTGGTCAGGTTATCGACCAATAATAGAAGTAAAGATCAATCGGTCGTGGTTAGTACTTGCATGGGAGACAACCTGACAAAACCAGCGGTTGACACTATTTTTGAGTTTTTGCCTTCTGCACCAATTTTGTCCAAGCTGTTAAAACAGCGTGCAAAGTTCTCCAAAGCGTTTCCAAAGTTGCTAGATTTGTTTGTTTATTTGACCTAAGTTGTTGTTATATCGAACCATGCTGTTGTAAAGTATGAAAAATGACTAAAATTCATTTGAAACCTTCCATGTTAGCAGACTGTCATATGAGCCGGACGTAAAATGAACAAACACATACTGAAAATGTTAAAAGCGATTGAAAAGTTGGTGGATTTGCGTTTATATTCCCCCTAAGTCATTTCATATAGAACCCCGCAGTTAAATTTAGAACAAAATTATGTAAAAGTCAAAAACAGCTATTTATGTTGGCACATTGTACCACTACCCAAGCGCAAAGTGATTAACAAAGTGCTTACAAAGTTGTGAAAAGCTTGTGCAAAGTTGGTAGATTTGCATAGAAATGTTACCTATTCTGTTACATTATCGAGTCCAGTTGTTAAAAGTTCGCGAAAGTGAATGAATATGTTATAAAAGGCTCTTTGAATATCGCAGTGGCCCTCGAAGGATGTAGAATTTTTAAACATTTCCATCAATTACATGGCCGCCAATAACGATAATGTTTAAACGACCCTGATAGATGAGTGGTCAGGTGGTCGACCAATAATGGATGTAAAGATCAATCGGTCGTGGTTAGTACTTGCATGGGAGACAACCTGAGAAAACCAGCAGGTGACACTTTTTTGAGTTTTTGCCGTCTGCACCTATTTGGTCCATGCTGTTAAAACAGCGTGCAAAGTTCTCCAAAGCGATTCCAAGGTTGCTAAATTTGTTTGATTGTTTGACCTAAGTTGTTGTTATATCGAACCATGCAGTTATAAAGTATGAAAAATGACTAAAATCCATTTGAAACCTCCCATGTTAGCAGACTGTCAAATGAGCCGGCCGTAAAATGTACAAATACATCCTAAAAATGTTAAAAGTGATTGAAAAGATGGTGGATTTGCGTGTATATTCCCCCAACTCATTTCATATAGAACCCCGCAGTTAAATTTAAAACAAAATTATGTAAAAGTCAAAAACAGCTATTTATGTTGGCACATTGTACCACTACCCAAGCGCAAAGTGATTAACAAAGTGCTTACAAAGTTGTGAAAAGCTTGTGCAAAGTTGGTAGATTTGCATGGAAATGTTACCTATTCTGTTACATTATCGAGTCCAGTTGTTAAAAGTTCACGAAAGTGAATGAATATGTTATAAAAGGCCCTTTGAATATCGCAGTGGCCCTCGAAGGATGTAGAATTTTTAAACATTTCCATCAATTACATGGCCGCCAATAACAATAATTTGTAAACGATCCTGATAGATGAGTGGTCAGGTTATCGACCAATAATAGAAGTAAAGATAAATCGGTCGTGGTTAGTACTTGCATGGGAGACAACCTGAGAAAACCAGCGGTTGACACTATTTTTGAGTTTTTGCCTTCTGCACCTATTTTGTCCAAGCTGTTAAAACAGCGTGCAAAGTTCTCCAAAGCGTTTCCAAAGTTGCTAGATTTGTTTGTTTATTTGACCTAAGTTGTTGTTATATCGAACCATGCTGTTGTAAAGTATGAAAAATGACTAAAATTCATTTGAAACCTTCCATGTTAGCAGACTGTCATATGAGCCGGCCGTAAAATGAACAAACACATACTGAAAATGTTAAAAGCGATTGAAAAGTTGGTGGATTTGCGTTTATATTCCCCCTAAGTCATTCCATATAGAACCCCGCAGTTAAATTTAGAACAAAATTATGTAAAAGTCAAAAACAGCTATTTATGTTGGCACATTGTACAACTACCCAAGCGCAAAGTGATTAACAAAGTGCTTACAAAGTTGTGAAAAGCTTGTGCAAAGTTGGTAGATTTGCATAGAAATGTTACCTATTCTGTTACATTATCGAGTCCAGTTGTTAAAAGTTCGCGAAAGTGAATGAATATGTTATAAAAGGCTCTTTGAATATCGCAGTGGCCCTCGAAGGATGTAGAATTTTTAAACATTTCCATCAATTACATGGCCGCCAATAACAATAATTTTTAAACGATCCTGATAGATGAGTGGTCAGGTTATCGACCAATAATTGAAGTAAAGATCAATCGGTCGTGGTTAGCACTTGCATGGGAAAACCTGAGAAAACCAGCGGTTGACACTATTTTTGAGTTTTTGCCGTCTGCACCTATTTTGTCCAAGCTGTTAAAACAGCGTGCAAAGTTCTCCAAAGCGTTTCCAAAGTTGCTAGATTTGTTTGTTTATTTGACCTAAGTTATTGTTATATCGAACCATACAGTTGTAAAGTATGAAAAATGACTAAAATTCATTTGAAACCTTCCATGTTAGCAGACTGTCATATGAGCCGGCCGTAAAATGAACAAACACATACTGAAAATGTTAAAAGCGATTGAAAAGTTGGTGGATTTGCGTTTATATTCCCCCTAAGTCATTTCATATAGAACCCCGCAGTTAAATTTAGAACAAAATTATGTAAAAGTCAAAAACAGCTATTTATGTTGGCACATTGTACCACTACCCAAGCGCAAAGTGATTAACAAAGTGCTTACAAAGTTGTGAAAAGCTTGTGAAAAGTTGGTAGATTTGCATGGAAATGTTACCTATTCTGTTACATTATCGAGTCCAGTTGTTAAAAGTTCGCGAAAGTGAATGAATATGTCATAAAAGGCCCTTTGAATATCGCAGTGTCCCTCGAAGGATGTAGAATTTTTAAACATTTCCATAAATTAAATGGCCGCCAATAACGATAATTGTTAAACGACACTGATAGATGAGTGGTCACGTGATTGACCAATAATGGAAGTAAAGATCAATCGGTCGTGGTTAGTACTTGCATGGGAGACAACCTGAGAAAACCAGCGGGTGACACTTTTTTGAGTTTTTGCCGTCTGCACCTATTTGGTCCATGCTGTTAAAACAGCGTGCAAAGTTCTCCAAAGCGATTCCATGGTTGCTAAATTTGTTTGTTTATTTATCCTAAGTTGTTGTTATATCGAACCGCTAAACAAGCGCAAAGTGATTAACAAAGTGCTTACAAAGTTGTGAAAAGCTTGTGCAAAGTTGGTAGATTTGCATAGAAATGTTACCTATTCTGTTACATTATCGAGTCCAGTTGTTAAAAGTTCGCGAAAGTGAATGAATATGTTATAAAAGGCTCTTTGAATATCGCAGTGGCCCTCGAAGGATGTAGAATTTTTAAACATTTCCATCAATTACATGGCCGCCAATAACAATAATTTTTAAACGATCCTGATAGATGAGTGGTCAGGTTATCGACCAATAATTGAAGTAAAGATCAATCGGTCGTGGTTAGCACTTGCATGGGAAAACCTGAGAAAACCAGCGGTTGACACTATTTTTGAGTTTTTGCCGTCTGCACCTATTTTGTCCAAGCTGTTAAAACAGCGTGCAAAGTTCTCCAAAGCGTTTCCAAAGTTGCTAGATTTGTTTGTTTATTTGACCTAAGTTATTGTTATATCGAACCATACAGTTGTAAAGTATGAAAAATGACTAAAATTCATTTGAAACCTTCCATGTTAGCAGACTGTCATATGAGCCGGCCGTAAAATGAACAAACACATACTGAAAATGTTAAAAGCGATTGAAAAGTTGGTGGATTTGCGTTTATATTCCCCCTAAGTCATTTCATATAGAACCCCGCAGTTAAATTTAGAACAAAATTATGTAAAAGTCAAAAACAGCTATTTATGTTGGCACATTGTACCACTACCCAAGCGCAAAGTGATTAACAAAGTGCTTACAAAGTTGTGAAAAGCTTGTGAAAAGTTGGTAGATTTGCATGGAAATGTTACCTATTCTGTTACATTATCGAGTCCAGTTGTTAAAAGTTCGCGAAAGTGAATGAATATGTCATAAAAGGCCCTTTGAATATCGCAGTGTCCCTCGAAGGATGTAGAATTTTTAAACATTTCCATCAATTACATGGCCGCCAATAACAATAATTTTTAAACGATCCTGATAGATGAGTGGTCAGGTTATCGACCAATAATTGAAGTAAAGATCAATCGGTCGTGGTTAGCACTTGCATGGGAAAACCTGAGAAAACCAGCGGTTGACACTATTTTTGAGTTTTTGCCGTCTGCACCTATTTTGTCCAAGCTGTTAAAACAGCGTGCAAAGTTCTCCAAAGCGTTTCCAAAGTTGCTAGATTTGTTTGTTTATTTGACCTAAGTTATTGTTATATCGAACCATACAGTTGTAAAGTATGAAAAATGACTAAAATTCATTTGAAACCTTCCATGTTAGCAGACTGTCATATGAGCCGGCCGTAAAATGAACAAACAAATACTGAAAATGTTAAAAGCGATTGAAAAGTTGGTGGATTTGCGTTTATATTCCCCCTAAGTCATTTCATATAGAACCCCGCAGTTAAATTTAGAACAAAATTATGTAAAAGTCAAAAACAGCTATTTATGTTGGCACATTGTACCACTACCCAAGCGCAAAGTGATTAACAAAGTGCTTACAAAGTTGTGAAAAGCTTGTGAAAAGTTGGTAGATTTGCATGGAAATGTTACCTATTCTGTTACATTATCGAGTCCAGTTGTTAAAAGTTCGCGAAAGTGAATGAATATGTCATAAAAGGCCCTTTGAATATCGCAGTGTCCCTCGAAGGATGTAGAATTTTTAAACATTTCCATAAATTAAATGGCCGCCAATAACGATAATTGTTAAACGACACTGATAGATGAGTGGTCACGTGATTGACCAATAATGGAAGTAAAGATCAATCGGTCGTGGTTAGTACTTGCATGGGAGACAACCTGAGAAAACCAGCGGGTGACACTTTTTTGAGTTTTTGCCGTCTGCACCTATTTGGTCCATGCTGTTAAAACAGCGTGCAAAGTTCTCCAAAGCGATTCCATGGTTGCTAAATTTGTTTGTTTATTTATCCTAAGTTGTTGTTATATCGAACCGCTAAACAAGCGCAAAGTGATTAACAAAGTGCTTACAAAGTTGTGAAAAGCTTGTGCAAAGTTGGTAGATTTGCATAGAAATGTTACCTATTCTGTTACATTATCGAGTCCAGTTGTTAAAAGTTCGCGAAAGTGAATGAATATGTTATAAAAGGCTCTTTGAATATCGCAGTGGCCCTCGAAGGATGTAGAATTTTTAAACATTTCCATCAATTACATGGCCGCCAATAACAATAATTTTTAAACGATCCTGATAGATGAGTGGTCAGGTTATCGACCAATAATTGAAGTAAAGATCAATCGGTCGTGGTTAGCACTTGCATGGGAAAACCTGAGAAAACCAGCGGTTGACACTATTTTTGAGTTTTTGCCGTCTGCACCTATTTTGTCCAAGCTGTTAAAACAGCGTGCAAAGTTCTCCAAAGCGTTTCCAAAGTTGCTAGATTTGTTTGTTTATTTGACCTAAGTTATTGTTATATCGAACCATACAGTTGTAAAGTATGAAAAATGACTAAAATTCATTTGAAACCTTCCATGTTAGCAGACTGTCATATGAGCCGGCCGTAAAATGAACAAACACATACTGAAAATGTTAAAAGCGATTGAAAAGTTAGTGGATTTGCGTTTATATTCCCCCTAAGTCATTTCATATAGAACCCCGCAGTTAAATTTAGAACAAAATTATGTAAAAGTCAAAAACAGCTATTTATGTTGGCACATTGTACCACTACCCAAGCGCAAAGTGATTAACAAAGTGCTTACAAAGTTGTGAAAAGCTTGTGAAAAGTTGGTAGATTTGCATGGAAATGTTACCTATTCTGTTACATTATCGAGTCCAGTTGTTAAAAGTTCGCGAAAGTGAATGAATATGTCATAAAAGGCCCTTTGAATATCGCAGTGTCCTTCGAAGGATGTAGAATTTTTAAACATTTCCATCAATTACATGGCCGCCAATAACAATAATTTTTAAACGATCCTGATAGATGAGTGGTCAGGTTATCGACCAATAATTGAAGTAAAGATCAATCGGTCGTGGTTAGCACTTGCATGGGAAAACCTGAGAAAACCAGCGGTTGACACTATTTTTGAGTTTTTGCCGTCTGCACCTATTTTGTCCAAGCTGTTAAAACAGCGTGCAAAGTTCTCCAAAGCGTTTCCAAAGTTGCTAGATTTGTTTGTTTATTTGACCTAAGTTATTGTTATATCGAACCATACAGTTGTAAAGTATGAAAAATGACTAAAATTCATTTGAAACCTTCCATGTTAGCAGACTGTCATATGAGCCGGCCGTAAAATGAACAAACACATACTGAAAATGTTAAAAGCGATTGAAAAGTTGGTGGATTTGCGTTTATATTCCCCCTAAGTCATTTCATATAGAACCCCGCAGTTAAATTTAGAACAAAATTATGTAAAAGTCAAAAACAGCTATTTATGTTGGCACATTGTACCACTACCCAAGCGCAAAGTGATTAACAAAGTGCTTACAAAGTTGTGAAAAGCTTGTGAAAAGTTGGTAGATTTGCATGGAAATGTTACCTATTCTGTTACATTATCGAGTCCAGTTGTTAAAAGTTCGCGAAAGTGAATGAATATGTCATAAAAGGCCCTTTGAATATCGCAGTGTCCCTCGAAGGATGTAGAATTTTTAAACATTTCCATAAATTAAATGGCCGCCAATAACGATAATTGTTAAACGACACTGATAGATGAGTGGTCACGTGATTGACCAATAATGGAAGTAAAGATCAATCGGTCGTGGTTAGTACTTGCATGGGAGACAACCTGAGAAAACCAGCGGGTGACACTTTTTTGAGTTTTTGCCGTCTGCACCTATTTGGTCCATGCTGTTAAAACAGCGTGCAAAGTTCTCCAAAGCGATTCCATGGTTGCTAAATTTGTTTGTTTATTTATCCTAAGTTGTTGTTATATCGAACCGCTAAACAAGCGCAAAGTGATTAACAAAGTGCTTACAAAGTTGTGAAAAGCTTGTGCAAAGTTGGTAGATTTGCATAGAAATGTTACCTATTCTGTTACATTATCGAGTCCAGTTGTTAAAAGTTCGCGAAAGTGAATGAATATGTTATAAAAGGCCCTTTGAATATCGCAGTGGCCCTCGAAGGATGTAGAATTTTTAAACATTTCCATCAATTACATGGCCGCCAATAACATTAATTTTTAAACGATCCTGATAGAAGAGTGGTCAGATTATCGACCAATAATGTAAGTAAAGATCAATCGGTCGTGGTTAGTACTTGCATGGGAGACAACCTGAGAAAACCAGCGGTTGACACTATTTTTGAGTTTTTGCCTTCTGCACCTATTTTGTCCAAGCTGTTAAAACAGCGTGCAAAGTTCTCCAAAGCGTTTCCAAAGTTGCTAGATTTGTTTGTTTATTTGACCTAAGTTGTTGTTATATCGAACCATGCTGTTGTAAAGTATGACAAATGACTAAAATTCATTTGAAACCTTCCATGTTAGCAGACTGTCATATGAGCCGGCCGTAAAATGAACAAACACATACTGAAAATGTTAAAAGCGATTGAAAAGTTGGTGGATTTGCGTTTATATTCCCCCTAAGTCATTTCATATAGAACCCCGCAGTTAAATTTTGAACAAAATTATGTAAAAGTCAAAAACAGCTATTTATGTTGGGACATTGTACCACTACCCAAGCGCAAAGTGATTAACAAAGTGCTTACAAAGTTGTGAAAAGCTTGTGCAAAGTTGGTAGATTTGCATGGAAATGTTACCTATTCTGTTACATTATCGTGTCCAGTTGTTAAAAGTTCTCGAAAGTGAATGAATATGTTATAAAAGGCCCTTTGAATATCGAAGTGGCCCTCGAAGGATGTAGAATTTTTAAACATTTCCATCAATTACATGGCCGCCAATAACAATAATTTTTATACGATCGTGATAGATGAGTGGTCAGGTTATCTACCAATAATAGAAGTAAAGATCAATCGGTCGTGGTTAGTACTTGCATGGGAGACAACCTGAGAAAACCAGCGGTTGACACTATTTTTGAGTTTTTGCCGTCTGCACCTATTTTGTCCAAGCTGTTAAAACAGCGTGCAAAGTTATCCAAAGCGTTTCCAAAGTTGCTAGATTTGATTGTTTATTTGACCTAAGTTGTTGTTATATCGAACCATGCAGTTATAAAGTATGAAAAATGACTAAAATTCATTTGAAACTTTCCATGTTAGCAGACTGTCATGTGAGCCGGCCGTAAAATGAACAAACACATCCTAAAAATGTTAAAAGCGATTGAAAAGTTGGTGGATTTGCGTTTATATTCCACTAAGTCATTTCATGTAGAACCCCGCAATTAAATTTAGAACAAAATTATGTAAAAGTCAAAAACAGCTATTTATGTTGGCACATTGTACCACTACCCAAGCGCAAAGTGATTAACAAAGTGCTTACAAAGTTGTGAAAAGCTTGTGCAAAGTTGGTAGATTTGCATGAAAATGTTACATATTCTGTTACATTATCGAGTCCAGTTGTTAAAAGTTCGCGAAAGTGAATGAATATGTTATAAAAGGGCCTTTGAATATCGCAGTGGCCCTCGAAGGATGTAGAATTTTTAAACATTTCCATCAATTACATGGCCGCCACTAACGATAATTTTTAAACGACCCTGATAGATGAGTGGTCAGGTGTTCGACCAATAATAGAAATAAAGATCAACTGGTCGTGGTTAGTATTTGCATGGGAGACAACCTGAGAAAACCAGCGGTTGACACTTTTTTTGAGTTTTTGCCGTCTGCACCTATTTGGTCCATGCTGTTAAAACAGCGTGCAAAGTTCTCCAAAGCGTTTCCAAAGTTGCTAGATTTGTTTGTTTATTTGACCTAAGTTATTGTTATATCAAACCATGCAGTTGTAAAGTATGAAAAATGACTAAAATTCATTTGAAACCTTCCATGTTAGCAGACTGCCATATGAGCCGGCCGTAAAATGAACAAACACATACTGAAAATGTTAAAAGCGATTGAAAAGTTGGTGGATTTGCGTTTATATTCCCCCTAAGTCATTTCATATAGAACCCCGCAGTTAAATTTAGAACAAAATTATGTAAAAGTCAAAAACAGCTATTTATGTTGGCACATTGTACCACTACCCAAGCGCAAAGTGATTAACGAAGTGCTTACAAAGTTGTGAAAAGCTTGTGCAAAGTTGGTAGATTTGCATGGAAATGTTACCTATTCTGTTACATTATCGAGTCCAGTTGTTAAAAGTTCGCGAAAGTGAATGAATATGTTATAAAAGGCTCTTTGAATATCGCAGTGGCCCTCGAAGGATGTAGAATTTTTAAACATTTCCATCAATTACATGGCCGCCAATAACAATAATTTTTAAACGATCCTGATAGATGAGTGGTCAGGTTATCGACCAATAATGGAAGTAAAGATCAATCGGTCGTGGTTAGCACTTGCATGGGAAAACCTGAGAAAACCAGCGGTTGACACTATTTTTGAGTTTTTGCCGTCTGCACCTATTTTGTCCAAGCTGTTAAAGCAGCGTGCAAAGTTCTCCAAAGCGTTTCCAAAGTTGCTAGATTTGATTGTTTATTTGACCTAAGTTGTTGTTATATCGAACCATGCAGTTATAAAGTATGAAAAATGACTAAAATTCATTTGAAACATTCCATGTTAGCAGACTGTCATGTGAGCCGGCCGTAAAATGAACAAACACATCCTAAAAATGTTAAAAGCGATTGAAAAGTTGGTGGATTTGCGTTTATATTCCACTAAGTCATTTCATGTAGAACCCCGCAATTAAATTTAGAACAAAATTATGTAAAAGTCAAAAACAGCTATTTATGTTGGCACATTGTACCACTACCCAAGCGCAAAGTGATTAACAAAGTGCTTACAAAGTTGTGAAAAGCTTGTGCAAAGTTGGTAGATTTGCATGAAAATGTTACATATTCTGTTACATTATCGAGTCCAGTTGTTAAAAGTTCGCGAAAGTGAATGAATATGTTATAAAAGGGCCTTTGAATATCGCAGTGGCCCTCGAAGGATGTAGAATTTTTAAACATTTCCATCAATTACATGGCCGCCAGTAACGATAATTTTTAAACGACCCTGATAGATGAGTGGTCAGGTTATCGACCAATAATGGAAGTAAAGATCAATCGGTCGTGGTTAGCACTTGCATGGGAAAACCTGAGAAAACCAGCGGTTGACACTTTTTTTGAGTTTTTGCCGTCTGCACCTATTTGGTCCATGCTGTTAAAACAGCGTGCAAAGTTCTCCAAAGCGTTTCCAAAGTTGCTAGATTTGTTTGTTTATTTGACCTAAGTTGTTGTTATATCGAACCATACAGTTGTAAAGTATGAAAAATGACTAAAATTCATTTGAAACCTTCCATGTTAGCAGACTGTCATATGAGCCGGCCGTAAAATGAACAAACACATACTGAAAATGTTAAAAGCGATTGAAAAGTTGGTGGATTTGCGTTTATATTCCCCCTAAGTCATTTCATATAGAACCCCGCAGTTAAATTTAGAACAAAATTATGTAAAAGTCAAAAACAGCTATTTATGTTGGCACATTGTACCACTACCCAAGCGCAAAGTGATTAACAAAGTGCTTACAAAGTTGTGAAAAGCTTGTGAAAAGTTGGTAGATTTGCATGGAAATGTTACCTATTCTGTTACATTATCGAGTCCAGTTGTTAAAAGTTCGCGAAAGTGAATGAATATGTCATAAAAGGCCCTTTGAATATCGCAGTGTCCCTCGAAGGATGTAGAATTTTTAAACATTTCCATAAATTAAATGGCCGCCAATAACGATAATTGTTAAACGACACTGATAGATGAGTGGTCACGTGATTGACCAATAATGGAAGTAAAGATCAATCGGTCGTGGTTAGTACTTGCATGGGAGACAACCTGAGAAAACCAGCGGGTGACACTTTTTTGAGTTTTTGCCGTCTGCACCTATTTGGTCCATGCTGTTAAAACAGCGTGCAAAGTTCTCCAAAGCGATTCCATGGTTGCTAAATTTGTTTGTTTATTTATCCTAAGTTGTTGTTATATCGAACCGCTAAACAAGCGCAAAGTGATTAACAAAGTGCTTACAAAGTTGTGAAAAGCTTGTGCAAAGTTGGTAGATTTGCATAGAAATGTTACCTATTCTGTTACATTATCGAGTCCAGTTGTTAAAAGTTCGCGAAAGTGAATGAATATGTTATAAAAGGCCCTTTGAATATCGCAGTGGCCCTCGAAGGATGTAGAATTTTTAAACATTTCCATCAATTACATGGCCGCCAATAACATTAATTTTTAAACGATCCTGATAGATGAGTGGTCAGGTTATCGACCAATAATGTAAGTAAAGATCAATCGGTCGTGGTTAGTACTTGCATGGGAGACAACCTGAGAAAACCAGCGGTTGACACTATTTTTGAGTTTTTGCCTTCTGCACCTATTTTGTCCAAGCTGTTAAAACAGCGTGCAAAGTTCTCCAAAGCGTTTCCAAAGTTGCTAGATTTGTTTGTTTATTTGACCTAAGTTGTTGTTATATCGAACCATGCTGTTGTAAAGTATGAAAAATGACTAAAATTCATTTGAAACCTTCCATGTTAGCAGACTGTCATATGAGCCGGCCGTAAAATGAACAAACACATACTGAAAATGTTAAAAGCGATTGAAAAGTTGGTGGATTTGCGTTTATATTCCCCCTAAGTCATTTCATATAGAACCCCGCAGTTAAATTTAGAACAAAATTATGTAAAAGTCAAAAACAGCTATTTATGTTGGCACATTGTACCACTACCCAAGCGCAAAGTGATTAACGAAGTGCTTACAAAGTTGTGAAAAGCTTGTGCAAAGTTGGTAGATTTGCATGGAAATGTTACCTATTCTGTTACATTATCGAGTCCAGTTGTTAAAAGTTCGCGAAAGTGAATGAATATTTTATAAAAGGCCCTTTGAATATCGCAGTGGCCCTCGAGGGATGTAGAATTTTTAAACATTTCCATCAATTACATGGCCGCCAATAAAAAGAATATTTAAACGACCCTGATAGATGAGTGGTCAGGTGATCGACCAATAATAGAAGTAAAGATCAATCGGTCGTGGTTAGTACTTGCATGGGAGACAACCAGAGAAAACCAGCGGTTGACACTTTTTTTGAGTTTTTGCCGTCTGCACCTATTTTGTCCAAGCTGTTAAAACAGCGTGCAAAGTTCTCCAAAGCGTTTCCAAAGTGGCTAGATTTGTTTGTTTATTTGACCTAAGTTGTTGTTATATCGAACCATGCAGTTGTAAAGTATGAAAAATGACTAAAATTCATTTGAAACCTTCCATGTTAGCAGACTGCCATATGAGCCGGCCGTAAAATGAACAAACACATACTGAAAATGTTAAAAGCGATTGAAAAGTTGGTGGATTTGCGTTTATATTCCCCCTAAGTCATTTCATATAGAACCCCGCAGTTAAATTTCGAACAAAATTATGTAAAAGTCAAAAACAGCTATTTATGTTGGCACATTGTTCCACTACCCAAGCGCAAAGTGATTAACAAAATGCTTACAAAGTTGTGAAAAGCTTGTGCAAAGTTGGTAGATTTGCATGGAAATGTTACCTATTCTGTTACATTATCGAGTCCAGTTGTTAAAAGTTCGCGAAAGTGAATGAATATGTTATAAAAGGCCCTTTGAATATCGCAGTGGCCCTCGAAGGATGTAGAATTTTATATTCCCCCTAAGTCATTTCATATAGAACCCCGCAGTTAAATTTAGAACAAAATTATGTAAAAGTCAAAAACAGCTATTTATGTTGGCACATTGTACCACTACCCAAGCGCAAAGTGATTAACAAAGTGCTTACAAAGTTGTGAAAAGCTTGTGAAAAGTTGGTAGATTTGCATGGAAATGTTACCTATTCTGTTACATTATCGAGTCCAGTTGTTAAAAGTTCGCGAAAGTGAATGAATATGTCATAAAAGGCCCTTTGAATATCGCAGTGTCCCTCGAAGGATGTAGAATTTTTAAACATTTCCATAAATTAAATGGCCGCCAATAACGATAATTGTTAAACGACACTGATAGATGAGTGGTCACGTGATTGACCAATAATGGAAGTAAAGATCAATCGGTCGTGGTTAGTACTTGCATGGGAGACAACCTGAGAAAACCAGCGGGTGACACTTTTTTGAGTTTTTGCCGTCTGCACCTATTTGGTCCATGCTGTTAAAACAGCGTGCAAAGTTCTCCAAAGCGATTCCATGGTTGCTAAATTTGTTTGTTTATTTATCCTAAGTTGTTGTTATATCGAACCGCTAAACAAGCGCAAAGTGATTAACAAAGTGCTTACAAAGTTGTGAAAAGCTTGTGCAAAGTTGGTAGATTTGCATAGAAATGTTACCTATTCTGTTACATTATCGAGTCCAGTTGTTAAAAGTTCGCGAAAGTGAATGAATATGTTATAAAAGGCCCTTTGAATATCGCAGTGGCCCTCGAAGGATGTAGAATTTTTAAACATTTCCATCAATTACATGGCCGCCAATAACATTAATTTTTAAACGATCCTGATAGAAGAGTGGTCAGATTATCGACCAATAATGTAAGTAAAGATCAATCGGTCGTGGTTAGTACTTGCATGGGAGACAACCTGAGAAAACCAGCGGTTGACACTATTTTTGAGTTTTTGCCTTCTGCACCTATTTTGTCCAAGCTGTTAAAACAGCGTGCAAAGTTCTCCAAAGCGTTTCCAAAGTTGCTAGATTTGTTTGTTTATTTGACCTAAGTTGTTGTTATATCGAACCATGCTGTTGTAAAGTATGACAAATGACTAAAATTCATTTGAAACCTTCCATGTTAGCAGACTGTCATATGAGCCGGCCGTAAAATGAACAAACACATACTGAAAATGTTAAAAGCGATTGAAAAGTTGGTGGATTTGCGTTTATATTCCCCCTAAGTCATTTCATATAGAACCCCGCAGTTAAATTTTGAACAAAATTATGTAAAAGTCAAAAACAGCTATTTATGTTGGGACATTGTACCACTACCCAAGCGCAAAGTGATTAACAAAGTGCTTACAAAGTTGTGAAAAGCTTGTGCAAAGTTGGTAGATTTGCATGGAAATGTTACCTATTCTGTTACATTATCGTGTCCAGTTGTTAAAAGTTCGCGAAAGTGAATGAATATGTTATAAAAGGCTCTTTGAATATCGCAGTGGCCCTCGAAGGATGTAGAATTTTTAAACATTTCCATCAATTACATGGCCGCCAATAACAATAATTTTTAAACGATCCTGATAGATGAGTGGTCAGGTTATCGACCAATAATGGAAGTAAAGATCAATCGGTCGTGGTTAGCACTTGCATGGGAAAACCTGAGAAAACCAGCGGTTGACACTATTTTTGAGTTGTTGCCGTCTGCACCTATTTTGTCCAAGCTGTTAAAGCAGCGTGCAAAGTTCTCCAAAGCGTTTCCAAAGTTGCTAGATTTGATTGTTTATTTGACCTAAGTTGTTGTTATATCGAACCATGCAGTTATAAAGTATGAAAAATGACTAAAATTCATTTGAAACATTCCATGTTAGCAGACTGTCATGTGAGCCGGCCGTAAAATGAACAAACACATCCTAAAAATGTTAAAAGCGATTGAAAAGTTGGTGGATTTGCGTTTATATTCCACTAAGTCATTTCATGTAGAACCCCGCAATTAAATTTAGAACAAAATTATGTAAAAGTCAAAAACAGCTATTTATGTTGGCACATTGTACCACTACCCAAGCGCAAAGTGATTAACAAAGTGCTTACAAAGTTGTGAAAAGCTTGTGCAAAGTTGGTAGATTTGCATGAAAATGTTACATATTCTGTTACATTATCGAGTCCAGTTGTTAAAAGTTCGCGAAAGTGAATGAATATGTTATAAAAGGGCCTTTGAATATCGCAGTGGCCCTCGAAGGATGTAGAATTTTTAAACATTTCCATCAATTACATGGCCGCCAGTAACGATAATTTTTAAACGACCCTGATAGATGAGTGGTCAGGTGTTCGACCAATAATAGAAATAAAGATCAACTGGTCGTGGTTAGTATTTGCATGGGAGACAACCTGAGAAAACCAGCGGTTGACACTTTTTTTGAGTTTTTGCCGTCTGCACCTATTTGGTCCATGCTGTTAAAACAGCGTGCAAAGTTCTCCAAAGCGTTTCCAAAGTTGCTAGATTTGTTTGTTTATTTGACCTAAGTTATTGTTATATCAAACCATGCAGTTGTAAAGTATGAAAAATGACTAAAATTCATTTGAAACCTTCCATGTTAGCAGACTGCCATATGAGCCGGCCGTAAAATGAACAAACACATACTGAAAATGTTAAAAGCGATTGAAAAGTTGGTGGATTTGCGTTTATATTCCCCCTAAGTCATTTCATATAGAACCCCGCAGTTAAATTTAGAACAAAATTATGTAAAAGTCAAAAACAGCTATTTATGTTGGCACATTGTACCACTACCCAAGCGCAAAGTGATTAACGAAGTGCTTACAAAGTTGTGAAAAGCTTGTGCAAAGTTGGTAGATTTGCATGGAAATGTTACCTATTCTGTTACATTATCGAGTCCAGTTGTTAAAAGTTCGCGAAAGTGAATGAATATGTTATAAAAGGCTCTTTGAATATCGCAGTGGTCCTCGAAGGATGTAGAATTTTTAAACATTTCCATCAATTACATGGCCGCCAATAACAATAATTTTAAAACGATCCTGATAGATGAGTGGTCAGGTTATCGACCAATAATGGAAGTAAAGATCAATCGGTCGTGGTTAGCACTTGCATGGGAAAACCTGAGAAAACCAGCGGTTGACACTATTTTTGAGTTTTTGCCGTCTGCACCTATTTTGTCCAAGCTGTTAAAGCAGCGTGCAAAGTTCTCCAAAGCGTTTCCAAAGTTGCTAGATTTGTTTGTTTATTTGACCTAAGTTGTTGTTATATCGAACCATACAGTTGTAAAGTATGAAAAATGACTAAAATTCATTTGAAACCTTCCATGTTAGCAGACTGTCATATGAGCCGGCCGTAAAATGAACAAACACATACTGAAAATGTTAAAAGCGATTGAAAAGTTGGTGGATTTGCGTTTATATTCCCCCTAAGTCATTTCATATAGAACCCCGCAGTTAAATTTAGAACAAAATTATGTAAAAGTCAAAAACAGCTATTTATGTTGGCACATTGTACCACTACCCAAGCGCAAAGTGATTAACAAAGTGATTACAAAGTTGTGAAAAGCTTGTGAAAAGTTGGTAGATTTGCATGGAAATGTTACCTATTCTGTTACATTATCGAGTCCAGTTGTTAAAAGTTCGCGAAAGTGAATGAATATGTCATAAAAGGCCCTTTGAATATCGCAGTGTCCCTCGAAGGATGTAGAATTTTTAAACATTTCCATAAATTAAATGGCCGCCAATAACGATAATTGTTAAACGACACTGATAGATGAGTGGTCACGTGATTGACCAATAATGGAAGTAAAGATCAATCGGTCGTGGTTAGTACTTGCATGGGAGACAACCTGAGAAAACCAGCGGGTGACACTTTTTTGAGTTTTTGCCGTCTGCACCTATTTGGTCCATGCTGTTAAAACAGCGTGCAAAGTTCTCCAAAGCGATTCCATGGTTGCTAAATTTGTTTGTTTATTTATCCTAAGTTGTTGTTATATCGAACCGCTAAACAAGCGCAAAGTGATTAACAAAGTGCTTACAAAGTTGTGAAAAGCTTGTGCAAAGTTGGTAGATTTGCATAGAAATGTTACCTATTCTGTTACATTATCGAGTCCAGTTGTTAAAAGTTCGCGAAAGTGAATGAATATGTTATAAAAGGCCCTTTGAATATCGCAGTGGCCCTCGAAGGATGTAGAATTTTTAAACATTTCCATCAATTACATGGCCGCCAATAACATTAATTTTTAAACGATCCTGATAGATGAGTGGTCAGGTTATCGACCAATAATGTAAGTAAAGATCAATCGGTCGTGGTTAGTACTTGCATGGGAGACAACCTGAGAAAACCAGCGGTTGACACTATTTTTGAGTTTTTGCCTTCTGCACCTATTTTGTCCAAGCTGTTAAAACAGCGTGCAAAGTTCTCCAAAGTGTTTCCAAAGTTGCTAGATTTGTTTGTTTATTTGACCTAAGTTGTTGTTATATCGAACCATGCTGTTGTAAAGTATGAAAAATGACTAAAATTCATTTGAAACCTTCCATGTTAGCAGACTGTCATATGAGCCGGCCGTAAAATGAACAAACACATACTGAAAATGTTAAAAGCGATTGAAAAGTTGGTGGATTTGCGTTTATATTCCCCCTAAGTCATTTCATATAGAACCCCGCAGTTAAATTTAGAACAAAATTATGTAAAAGTCAAAAACAGCTATTTATGTTGGCACATTGTTCCACTACCCAAGCGCAAAGTGATTAACAAAATGCTTACAAAGTTGTGAAAAGCTTGTGCAAAGTTGGTAGATTTGCATGGAAATGTTACCTATTCTGTTACATTATCGAGTCCAGTTGTTAAAAGTTCGCGAAAGTGAATGAATATGTTATAAAAGGCCCTTTGAATATCGCAGTGGCCCTCGAAGGATGTAGAATTTTTAAACATTTTCATCAATTACATGGCCGCCAATAACAATACTTTTTAGACGACCTTGATAGATGAGTGGTCAGGTGATCGACCAATAATAGAAGTAAAGATCAATCGGTCGTGGTTAGTACTTTCATGGGAGACAACCTGAGAAAACCAGCGGTTGACACTTTTTTTGAGTTTTTGCCGTCTGCACCTATTTGGTCCAAGCTGTTAAAACAGCGTGCAAAGTTCTCCAAAGCGTTTCCAAAGTTGCTAGATTTGTTTGTTTATTTGACCTAAGTTATTGTTATATCAAACCATGCAGTTGTAAAGTATGAAAAATGACTAAAATTCATTTGAAACCTTCCATGTTAGCAGACTGCCATATGAGCCGGCCGTAAAATGAACAAACACATACTGAAAATGTTAAAAGCGATTGAAAAGTTGGTGGATTTGCGTTTATATTCCCCCTAAGTCATTTCATATAGAACCCCGCAGTTAAATTTAGAACAAAATTATGTAAAAGTCAAAAACAGCTATTTATGTTGGCACATTGTACCACTACCCAAGCGCAAAGTGATTAACGAAGTGCTTACAAAGTTGTGAAAAGCTTGTGCAAAGTTGGTAGATTTGCATGGAAATGTTACCTATTCTGTTACATTATCGAGTCCAGTTGTTAAAAGTTCGCGAAAGTGAATGAATATTTTATAAAAGGCCCTTTGAATATCGCAGTGGCCCTCGAGGGATGTAGAATTTTTAAACATTTCCATCAATTACATGGCCGCCAATAAAAAGAATATTTAAACGACCCTGATAGATGAGTGGTCAGGTGATCGACCAATAATAGAAGTAAAGATCAATCGGTCGTGGTTAGTACTTGCATGGGAGACAACCAGAGAAAACCAGCGGTTGACACTTTTTTTGAGTTTTTGCCGTCTGCACCTATTTTGTCCAAGCTGTTAAAACAGCGTGCAAAGTTCTCCAAAGCGTTTCCAAAGTGGCTAGATTTGTTTGTTTATTTGACCTAAGTTGTTGTTATATCGAACCATGCAGTTGTAAAGTATGAAAAATGACTAAAATTCATTTGAAACCTTCCATGTTAGCAGACTGCCATATGAGCCGGCCGTAAAATGAACAAACACATACTGAAAATGTTAAAAGCGATTGAAAAGTTGGTGGATTTGCGTTTATATTCCCCCTAAGTCATTTCATATAGAACCCCGCAGTTAAATTTCGAACAAAATTATGTAAAAGTCAAAAACAGCTATTTATGTTGGCACATTGTTCCACTACCCAAGCGCAAAGTGATTAACAAAATGCTTACAAAGTTGTGAAAAGCTTGTGCAAAGTTGGTAGATTTGCATGGAAATGTTACCTATTCTGTTACATTATCGAGTCCAGTTGTTAAAAGTTCGCGAAAGTGAATGAATATGTTATAAAAGGCCCTTTGAATATCGCAGTGGCCCTCGAAGGATGTAGAATTTTTAAACATTTTCATCAATTACATGGCCGCCAATAACAATACTTTTTAGACGACCTTGATAGATGAGTGGTCAGGTGATCGACCAATAATAGAAGTAAAGATCAATCGGTCGTGGTTAGTACTTTCATGGGAGACAACCTGAGAAAACCAGCGGTTGACACTTTTTTTGAGTTTTTGCCGTCTGCACCTATTTGGTCCAAGCTGTTAAAACAGCGTGCAAAGTTCTCCAAAGCGTTTCCAAAGTTGCTAGATTTGTTTGTTTATTTGACCTAAGTTATTGTTATATCAAACCATGCAGTTGTAAAGTATGAAAAATGACTAAAATTCATTTGAAACCTTCCATGTTAGCAGACTGCCATATGAGCCGGCCGTAAAATGAACAAACACATACTGAAAATGTTAAAAGCGATTGAAAAGTTGGTGGATTTGCGTTTATATTCCCCCTAAGTCATTTCATATAGAACCCCGCAGTTAAATTTAGAACAAAATTATGTAAAAGTCAAAAACAGCTATTTATGTTGGCACATTGTACCACTACCCAAGCGCAAAGTGATTAACGAAGTGCTTACAAAGTTGTGAAAAGCTTGTGCAAAGTTGGTAGATTTGCATGGAAATGTTACCTATTCTGTTACATTATCGAGTCCAGTTGTTAAAAGTTCGCGAAAGTGAAAGAATATTTTATAAAAGGCCCTTTGAATATCGCAGTGGCCCTCGAGGGATGTAGAATTTTTAAACATTTCCATCAATTACATGGCCGCCAATAAAAATAATATTTAAACGACCCTGATAGATGAGTGGTCAGGTGATCGACCAATAATAGAAGTAAAGATCAATCGGTCGTGGTTAGTACTTGCATGGGAGACAACCAGAGAAAACCAGCGGTTGACACTTTTTTTGAGTTTTTGCCGTCTGCACCTATTTTGTCCAAGCTGTTAAAACAGCGTGCAAAGTTTTCCAAAGCGTTTCCAAAGTGGCTAGGTTTGTTTGTTTATTTGACCTAAGTTGTTGTTATATCGAACCATGCAGTTGTAAAGTATGAAAAATGACTAAAATTCATTTGAAACCTTCCATGTTAGCAGACTGCCATATGAGCCGGCCGTAAAATGAACAAACACATACTGAAAATGTTAAAAGCGATTGAAAAGTTGGTGGATTTGCGTTTATATTCCCCCTAAGTCATTTCATATAGAACCCCGCAGTTAAATTTCGAACAAAATTATGTAAAAGTCAAAAACAGCTATTTATGTTGGCACATTGTTCCACTACCCAAGCGCAAAGTGATTAACAAAATGCTTACAAAGTTGTGAAAAGCTTGTGCAAAGTTGGTAGATTTGCATGGAAATGTTACCTATTCTGTTACATTATCGAGTCCAGTTGTTAAAAGTTCGCGAAAGTGAATGAATATGTTATAAAAGGCCCTTTGAATATCGCAGTGGCCCTCGAAGGATGTAGAATTTTTAAACATTTTCATCAATTACATGGCCGCCAATAACAATACTTTTTAGACGACCTTGATAGATGAGTGGTCAGGTGATCGACCAATAATAGAAGTAAAGATCAATCGGTCGTGGTTAGTACTTTCATGGGAGACAACCTGAGAAAACCAGCGGTTGACACTTTTTTTGAGTTTTTGCCGTCTGCACCTATTTTGTCCAAGCTGTTAAAACAGCGTGCAAAGTTCTCCAAAGCGTTTCCAAAGTGGCTAGATTTGTTTGTTTATTTGACCTAAGTTGTTGTTATATCGAACCATGCAGTTGTAAAGTATGACAAATGACTAAAATTCATTTGAAACCTTCCATGTTAGCAGACTGCCATATGAGCCGGCCGTAAAATGAACAAACACATACTGAAAATGTTAAAAGCGATTGAAAAGTTGGTGGATTTGCGTTTATATTCCCCCTAAGTCATTTCATATAGAACCCCGCAGTTAAATTTAGAACAAAATTATGTAAAAGTCAAAAACAGCTATTTATGTTGGCACATTGTACCACTACCCAAGCGCAAAGTGATTAACGAAGTGCTTACAAAGTTGTGAAAAGCTTGTGCAAAGTTGGTAGATTTGCATGGAAATGTTACCTATTCTGTTACATTATCGAGTCCAGTTGTTAAAAGTTCGCGAAAGTGAAAGAATATTTTATAAAAGGCCCTTTGAATATCGCAGTGGCCCTCGAGGGATGTAGAATTTTTAAACATTTCCATCAATTACATGGCCGCCAATAAAAATAATATTTAAACGACCCTGATAGATGAGTGGTCAGGT
Source organism: Saccoglossus kowalevskii (assembly GCF_978046115.1). Classification (NCBI taxonomy): domain Eukaryota; kingdom Metazoa; phylum Hemichordata; class Enteropneusta; family Harrimaniidae; genus Saccoglossus; species Saccoglossus kowalevskii. Next base: position 6,441,291 of record NC_140650.1, on the reverse strand, counting down.
GATCGACCAATAATAGAAGTAAAGATCAATCGGTCGTGGTTAGTACTTGCATGGGAGACAACCAGAGAAAACCAGCGGTTGACACTTTTTTTGAGTTTTTGCCGTCTGCACCTATTTTGTCCAAGCTGTTAAAACAGCGTGCAAAGTTCTCCAAAGCGTTTCCAAAGTGGCTAGATTTGTTTGTTTATTTGACCTAAGTTGTTGTTATATCGAACCATGCAGTTGTAAAGTATGAAAAATGACTAAAATTCATTTGAAACCTTCCATGTTAGCAGACTGCCATATGAGCCGGCCGTAAAATGAACAAACACATACTGAAAATGTTAAAAGCGATTGAAAAGTTGGTGGATTTGCGTTTATATTCCCCCTAAGTCATTTCATATAGAACCCCGCAGTTAAATTTCGAACAAAATTATGTAAAAGTCAAAAACAGCTATTTATGTTGGCACATTGTTCCACTACCCAAGCGCAAAGTGATTAACAAAATGCTTACAAAGTTGTGAAAAGCTTGTGCAAAGTTGGTAGATTTGCATGGAAATGTTACCTATTCTGTTACATTATCGAGTCCAGTTGTTAAAAGTTCGCGAAAGTGAATGAATATGTTATAAAAGGCCCTTTGAATATCGCAGTGGCCCTCGAAGGATGTAGAATTTTTAAACATTTTCATCAATTACATGGCCGCCAATAACAATACTTTTTAGACGACCTTGATAGATGAGTGGTCAGGTGATCGACCAATAATAGAAGTAAAGATCAATCGGTCGTGGTTAGTACTTTCATGGGAGACAACCTGAGAAAACCAGCGGTTGACACTTTTTTTGAGTTTTTGCCGTCTGCACCTATTTTGTCCAAGCTGTTAAAACAGCGTGCAAAGTTCTCCAAAGCGTTTCCAAAGTTGCTAGATTTGTTTGTTTATTTGACCTAAGTTGTTGTTATATCGAACCATGCAGTTGTAAAGTATGAAAAATGACTAAAATTCATTTGAAACCTTCCATGTTAGCAGACTGTCATATGAGCCGGCCGTAAAATGAACAAACACATACTGAAAATGTTAAAAGTGATTGAAAAGTTGGTGAATTTGCGGTTATATTCCCCCTAAGTTATTTCATATAGAACCCCGCAGTTAAATTTCGAACAAAATTATGTAAAAGTCAAAAACAGCTATTTATGTTGGCACATTGTTCCACTCCCCAAGCGCAAAGTGATAAACAAAATGCTTACAAAGTTGTGAAAAGCTTGTGCAAAGTTGGTAGATTTGCATGGAAATGTTACCTATTCTGTTACATTATCGAGTCCAGTTGTTAAAAGTTCGCGAAAGTGAATGAATATGTTATAAAAGGCCCTTTGAATATCGCAGTGGCCCTCGAAGGATGTAGAATTTTTAAACATTTCCATCAATTACATAGCCGCCAATAACAATACTTCTTAAACGACCTTGATAGATGAGTGGTCAGGTGATCGACCAATAATAGAAGTAAAGATCAATCGGTCGTGGTAAGTAATTTCATGGGAGAAAACCAGCGGTTGACACTTTTTTTGAGTTTTTGCCGTCTGCACCTATTTTGTCTAAGCTGTTAAAACAGCGTGCAAAGTTCTCCAAAGCGTTTCCAAAGTTGCTAGATTTGTTTGTTTATTTGACCTAAGTTGTTGTTATATCGAACCATACAGTTGTAAAGTATGAAAAATGACTAAAATTCATTTGAAACCTTCCATGTTAGCAGACTGTCATATGAGCCGGCCGTAAAATGAACAAACACATACTGAAAATGTTAAAAGCGATTGAAAAGTTGGTGGATTTGCGTTTATATTCCCCCTAAGTCATTTCATATAGAACCCCGCAGTTAAATTTAGAACAAAATTATGTAAAAGTCAAAAACAGCTATTTATGTTGGCACATTGTACCACTACCCAAGCGCAAAGTGATTAACAAAGTGCTTACAAAGTTGTGAAAAGCTTGTGAAAAGTTGGTAGATTTGCATGGAAATGTTACCTATTCTGTTACATTATCGAGTCCAGTTGTTAAAAGTTCGCGAAAGTGAATGAATATGTCATAAAAGGCCCTTTGAATATCGCAGTGTCCCTCGAAGGATGTAGAATTTTTAAACATTTCCATAAATTAAATGGCCGCCAATAACGATAATTGTTAAACGACACTGATAGATGAGTGGTCACGTGATTGACCAATAATGGAAGTAAAGATCAATCGGTCGTGGTTAGTACTTGCATGGGAGACAACCTGAGAAAACCAGCGGGTGACACTTTTTTGAGTTTTTGCCGTCTGCACCTATTTGGTCCATGCTGTTAAAACAGCGTGCAAAGTTCTCCAAAGCGATTCCATGGTTGCTAAATTTGTTTGTTTATTTATCCTAAGTTGTTGTTATATCGAACCGCTAAACAAGCGCAAAGTGATTAACAAAGTGCTTACAAAGTTGTGAAAAGCTTGTGCAAAGTTGGTAGATTTGCATAGAAATGTTACCTATTCTGTTACATTATCGAGTCCAGTTGTTAAAAGTTCGCGAAAGTGAATGAATATGTTATAAAAGGCCCTTTGAATATCGCAGTGGCCCTCGAAGGATGTAGAATTTTTAAACATTTCCATCAATTACATGGCCGCCAATAACATTAATTTTTAAACGATCCTGATAGATGAGTGGTCAGGTTATCGACCAATAATGTAAGTAAAGATCAATCGGTCGTGGTTAGTACTTGCATGGGAGACAACCTGAGAAAACCAGCGGTTGACACTATTTTTGAGTTTTTGCCTTCTGCACCTATTTTGTCCAAGCTGTTAAAACAGCGTGCAAAGTTCTCCAAAGTGTTTCCAAAGTTGCTAGATTTGTTTGTTTATTTGACCTAAGTTGTTGTTATATCGAACCATGCTGTTGTAAAGTATGAAAAATGACTAAAATTCATTTGAAACCTTCCATGTTAGCAGACTGTCATATGAGCCGGCCGTAAAATGAACAAACACATACTGAAAATGTTAAAAGCGATTGAAAAGTTGGTGGATTTGCGTTTATATTCCCCCTAAGTCATTTCATATAGAACCCCGCAGTTAAATTTAGAACAAAATTATGTAAAAGTCAAAAACAGCTATTTATGTTGGCACATTGTTCCACTACCCAAGCGCAAAGTGATTAACAAAATGCTTACAAAGTTGTGAAAAGCTTGTGCAAAGTTGGTAGATTTGCATGGAAATGTTACCTATTCTGTTACATTATCGAGTCCAGTTGTTAAAAGTTCGCGAAAGTGAATGAATATGTTATAAAAGGCCCTTTGAATATCGCAGTGGCCCTCGAAGGATGTAGAATTTTTAAACATTTTCATCAATTACATGGCCGCCAATAACAATACTTTTTAGACGACCTTGATAGATGAGTGGTCAGGTGATCGACCAATAATAGAAGTAAAGATCAATCGGTCGTGGTTAGTACTTTCATGGGAGACAACCTGAGAAAACCAGCGGTTGACACTTTTTTTGAGTTTTTGCCGTCTGCACCTATTTGGTCCAAGCTGTTAAAACAGCGTGCAAAGTTCTCCAAAGCGTTTCCAAAGTTGCTAGATTTGTTTGTTTATTTGACCTAAGTTATTGTTATATCAAACCATGCAGTTGTAAAGTATGAAAAATGACTAAAATTCATTTGAAACCTTCCATGTTAGCAGACTGCCATATGAGCCGGCCGTAAAATGAACAAACACATACTGAAAATGTTAAAAGCGATTGAAAAGTTGGTGGATTTGCGTTTATATTCCCCCTAAGTCATTTCATATAGAACCCCGCAGTTAAATTTAGAACAAAATTATGTAAAAGTCAAAAACAGCTATTTATGTTGGCACATTGTACCACTACCCAAGCGCAAAGTGATTAACGAAGTGCTTACAAAGTTGTGAAAAGCTTGTGCAAAGTTGGTAGATTTGCATGGAAATGTTACCTATTCTGTTACATTATCGAGTCCAGTTGTTAAAAGTTCGCGAAAGTGAATGAATATTTTATAAAAGGCCCTTTGAATATCGCAGTGGCCCTCGAGGGATGTAGAATTTTTAAACATTTCCATCAATTACATGGCCGCCAATAAAAAGAATATTTAAACGACCCTGATAGATGAGTGGTCAGGTGATCGACCAATAATAGAAGTAAAGATCAATCGGTCGTGGTTAGTACTTGCATGGGAGACAACCAGAGAAAACCAGCGGTTGACACTTTTTTTGAGTTTTTGCCGTCTGCACCTATTTTGTCCAAGCTGTTAAAACAGCGTGCAAAGTTCTCCAAAGCGTTTCCAAAGTGGCTAGATTTGTTTGTTTATTTGACCTAAGTTGTTGTTATATCGAACCATGCAGTTGTAAAGTATGAAAAATGACTAAAATTCATTTGAAACCTTCCATGTTAGCAGACTGCCATATGAGCCGGCCGTAAAATGAACAAACACATACTGAAAATGTTAAAAGCGATTGAAAAGTTGGTGGATTTGCGTTTATATTCCCCCTAAGTCATTTCATATAGAACCCCGCAGTTAAATTTCGAACAAAATTATGTAAAAGTCAAAAACAGCTATTTATGTTGGCACATTGTTCCACTCCCCAAGCGCAAAGTGATAAACAAAATGCTTACAAAGTTGTGAAAAGCTTGTGCAAAGTTGGTAGATTTGCATGGAAATGTTACCTATTCTGTTACATTATCGAGTCCAGTTGTTAAAAGTTCGCGAAAGTGAATGAATATGTTATAAAAGGCCCTTTGAATATCGCAGTGGCCCTCGAAGGATGTAGAATTTTTAAACATTTTCATCAATTACATGGCCGCCAATAACAATACTTTTTAGACGACCTTGATAGATGAGTGGTCAGGTGATCGACCAATAATAGAAGTAAAGATCAATCGGTCGTGGTTAGTACTTTCATGGGAGACAACCTGAGAAAACCAGCGGTTGACACTTTTTTTGAGTTTTTGCCGTCTGCACCTATTTGGTCCAAGCTGTTAAAACAGCGTGCAAAGTTCTCCAAAGCGTTTCCAAAGTTGCTAGATTTGTTTGTTTATTTGACCTAAGTTATTGTTATATCAAACCATGCAGTTGTAAAGTATGAAAAATGACTAAAATTCATTTGAAACCTTCCATGTTAGCAGACTGCCATATGAGCCGGCCGTAAAATGAACAAACACATACTGAAAATGTTAAAAGCGATTGAAAAGTTGGTGGATTTGCGTTTATATTCCCCCTAAGTCATTTCATATAGAACCCCGCAGTTAAATTTAGAACAAAATTATGTAAAAGTCAAAAACAGCTATTTATGTTGGCACATTGTACCACTACCCAAGCGCAAAGTGATTGACGAAGTGCTTACAAAGTTGTGAAAAGCTTGTGCAAAGTTGGTAGATTTGCATGGAAATGTTACCTATTCTGTTACATTATCGAGTCCAGTTGTTAAAAGTTCGCGAAAGTGAAAGAATATTTTATAAAAGGCCCTTTGAATATCGCAGTGGCCCTCGAGGGATGTAGAATTTTTAAACATTTCCATCAATTACATGGCCGCCAATAAAAATAATATTTAAACGACCCTGATAGATGAGTGGTCAGGTGATCGACCAATAATAGAAGTAAAGATCAATCGGTCGTGGTTAGTACTTGCATGGGAGACAACCAGAGAAAACCAGCGGTTGACACTTTTTTTGAGTTTTTGCCGTCTGCACCTATTTTGTCCAAGCTGTTAAAACAGCGTGCAAAGTTTTCCAAAGCGTTTCCAAAGTGGCTAGATTTGTTTGTTTATTTGACCTAAGTTGTTGTTATATCGAACCATGCAGTTGTAAAGTATGAAAAATGACTAAAATTCATTTGAAACCTTCCATGTTAGCAGACTGCCATATGAGCCGGCCGTAAAATGAACAAACACATACTGAAAATGTTAAAAGCGATTGAAAAGTTGGTGGATTTGCGTTTATATTCCCCCTAAGTCATTTCATATAGAACCCCGCAGTTAAATTTCGAACAAAATTATGTAAAAGTCAAAAACAGCTATTTATGTTGGCACATTGTTCCACTACCCAAGCGCAAAGTGATTAACAAAATGCTTACAAAGTTGTGAAAAGCTTGTGCAAAGTTGGTAGATTTGCATGGAAATGTTACCTATTCTGTTACATTATCGAGTCCAGTTGTTAAAAGTTCGCGAAAGTGAATGAATATGTTATAAAAGGCCCTTTGAATATCGCAGTGGCCCTCGAAGGATGTAGAATTTTTAAACATTTTCATCAATTACATGGCCGCCAATAACAATACTTTTTAGACGACCTTGATAGATGAGTGGTCAGGTGATCGACCAATAATAGAAGTAAAGATCAATCGGTCGTGGTTAGTACTTTCATGGGAGACAACCTGAGAAAACCAGCGGTTGACACTTTTTTTGAGTTTTTGCCGTCTGCATCTATTTGGTCCAAGCTGTTAAAACAGCGTGCAAAGTTCTCCAAAGCGTTTCCAAAGTTGCTAGATTTGTTTGTTTATTTGACCTAAGTTGTTGTTATATCGAACCATGCAGTTGTAAAGTATGACAAATGACTAAAATTCATTTGAAACCTTCCATGTTAGCAGACTGTCATATGAGCCGGCCGTAAAATGAACAAACACATACTGAAAATGTTAAAAGTGATTGAAAAGTTGGTGAATTTGCGGTTATATTCCCCCTAAGTTATTTCATATAGAACCACGCAGTTAAATTTCGAACAAAATTATGTAAAAGTCAAAAACAGCTATTTATGTTGGCACATTGTTCCACTCCCCAAGCGCAAAGTGATAAACAAAATGCTTACAAAGTTGTGAAAAGCTTGTGCAAAGTTGGTAAATTTGCATGGAAATGTTACCTATTCTGTTACATTATCTAGTCCAGTTGTTAAAAGTTCGCGAAAGTGAATGAATATGTTATAAAAGGCCCTTTGAATATCGCAGTGGCCCTCGAAGGATGTAGAATTTTTAAACATTTCCATCAATTACATAGCCGCCAATAACAATACTTCTTAAACGACCTTGATAGATGAGTGGTCAGGTGATCGACCAATAATAGAAGTAAAGATCAATCGGTCGTGGTAAGTAATTTCATGGGAGAAAACCAGCGGTTGACACTTTTTTTGAGTTTTTGCCGTCTGCACCTATTTTGTCCAAGCTGTTAAAACAGCGTGCAAAGTTCTCCAAAGCGTTTCCAAAGTTGCTAGATTTGTTTGTTTATTTGACCTAAGTTGTTGTTATATCGAACCATGCAGTTGTAAAGTATGAAAAATGACTAAAATTCATTTGAAACCTTCCATGTTAGCAGACTGCCATATGAGCCGGCCGTAAAATGAACAAACACATACTGAAAATGTTAAAAGCGATTGAAAAGTTGGTGGATTTGCGTTTATATTCCCCCTAAGTCATTTCATATAGAACCCCGCAGTTAAATTTCGAACAAAATTATGTAAAAGTCAAAAACAGCTATTTATGTTGGCACATTGTTCCACTACCCAAGCGCAAAGTGATTAACAAAATGCTTACAAAGTTGTGAAAAGCTTGTGCAAAGTTGGTAGATTTGCATGGAAATGTTACCTATTCTGTTACATTATCGAGTCCAGTTGTTAAAAGTTCGCGAAAGTGAATGAATATGTTATAAAAGGCCCTTTGAATATCGCAGTGGCCCTCGAAGGATGTAGAATTTTTAAACATTTTCATCAATTACATGGCCGCCAATAACAATACTTTTTAGACGACCTTGATAGATGAGTGGTCAGGTGATCGACCAATAATAGAAGTAAAGATCAATCGGTCGTGGTTAGTACTTTCATGGGAGACAACCTGAGAAAACCAGCGGTTGACACTTTTTTTGAGTTTTTGCCGTCTGCACCTATTTGGTCCAAGCTGTTAAAACAGCGTGCAAAGTTCTCCAAAGCGTTTCCAAAGTTGCTAGATTTGTTTGTTTATTTGACCTAAGTTATTGTTATATCAAACCATGCAGTTGTAAAGTATGAAAAATGACTAAAATTCATTTGAAACCTTCCATGTTAGCAGACTGCCATATGAGCCGGCCGTAAAATGAACAAACACATACTGAAAATGTTAAAAGCGATTGAAAAGTTGGTGGATTTGCGTTTATATTCCCCCTAAGTCATTTCATATAGAACCCCGCAGTTAAATTTAGAACAAAATTATGTAAAAGTCAAAAACAGCTATTTATGTTGGCACATTGTACCACTACCCAAGCGCAAAGTGATTAACGAAGTGCTTACAAAGTTGTGAAAAGCTTGTGCAAAGTTGGTAGATTTGCATGGAAATGTTACCTATTCTGTTACATTATCGAGTCCAGTTGTTAAAAGTTCGCGAAAGTGAAAGAATATTTTATAAAAGGCCCTTTGAATATCGCAGTGGCCCTCGAGGGATGTAGAATTTTTAAACATTTCCATCAATTACATGGCCGCCAATAAAAATAATATTTAAACGACCCTGATAGATGAGTGGTCAGGTGATCGACCAATAATAGAAGTAAAGATCAATCGGTCGTGGTTAGTACTTGCATGGGAGACAACCAGAGAAAACCAGCGGTTGACACTTTTTTTGAGTTTTTGCCGTCTGCACCTATTTTGTCCAAGCTGTTAAAACAGCGTGCAAAGTTCTCCAAAGCGTTTCCAAAGTGGCTAGATTTGTTTGTTTATTTGACCTAAGTTGTTGTTATATCGAACCATGCAGTTGTAAAGTATGAAAAATGACTAAAATTCATTTGAAACCTTCCATGTTAGCAGACTGCCATATGAGCCGGCCGTAAAATGAACAAACACATACTGAAAATGTTAAAAGCGATTGAAAAGTTGGTGGATTTGCGTTTATATTCCCCCTAAGTCATTTCATATAGAACCCCGCAGTTAAATTTCGAACAAAATTATGTAAAAGTCAAAAACAGCTATTTATGTTGGCACATTGTTCCACTACCCAAGCGCAAAGTGATTAACAAAATGCTTACAAAGTTGTGAAAAGCTTGTGCAAAGTTGGTAGATTTGCATGGAAATGTTACCTATTCTGTTACATTATCGAGTCCAGTTGTTAAAAGTTCGCGAAAGTGAATGAATATGTTATAAAAGGCCCTTTGAATATCGCAGTGGCCCTCGAAGGATGTAGAATTTTTAAACATTTTCATCAATTACATGGCCGCCAATAACAATACTTTTTAGACGACCTTGATAGATGAGTGGTCAGGTGATCGACCAATAATAGAAGTAAAGATCAATCGGTCGTGGTTAGTACTTTCATGGGAGACAACCTGAGAAAACCAGCGGTTGACACTTTTTTTGAGTTTTTGCCGTCTGCACCTATTTTGTCCAAGCTGTTAAAACAGCGTGCAAAGTTCTCCAAAGCGTTTCCAAAGTTGCTAGATTTGTTTGTTTATTTGACCTAAGTTGTTGTTATATCGAACCATGCAGTTGTAAAGTATGAAAAATGACTAAAATTCATTTGAAACCTTCCATGTTAGCAGACTGTCATATGAGCCGGCCGTAAAATGAACAAACACATACTGAAAATGTTAAAAGTGATTGAAAAGTTGGTGAATTTGCGGTTATATTCCCCCTAAGTTATTTCATATAGAACCCCGCAGTTAAATTTCGAACAAAATTATGTAAAAGTCAAAAACAGCTATTTATGTTGGCACATTGTTCCACTCCCCAAGCGCAAAGTGATAAACAAAATGCTTACAAAGTTGTGAAAAGCTTGTGCAAAGTTGGTAGATTTGCATGGAAATGTTACCTATTCTGTTACATTATCGAGTCCAGTTGTTAAAAGTTCGCGAAAGTGAATGAATATGTTATAAAAGGCCCTTTGAATATCGCAGTGGCCCTCGAAGGATGTAGAATTTTTAAACATTTCCATCAATTACATAGCCGCCAATAACAATACTTCTTAAACGACCTTGATAGATGAGTGGTCAGGTGATCGACCAATAATAGAAGTAAAGATCAATCGGTCGTGGTAAGTAATTTCATGGGAGAAAACCAGCGGTTGACACTTTTTTTGAGTTTTTGCCGTCTGCACCTATTTTGTCTAAGCTGTTAAAACAGCGTGCAAAGTTCTCCAAAGCGTTTCCAAAGTTGCTAGATTTGTTTGTTTATTTGACCTAAGTTGTTGTTATATCGAACCATGCAGTTGTAAAGTATGAAAAATGACTAAAATTCATTTGAAACCTTCCATGTTAGCAGACTGTCATATGAGCCGGCCGTAAAATGAACAAACACATACTGAAAATGTTAAAAGTGATTGAAAAGTTGGTGAATTTGCGGTTATATTCCCCCTAAGTTATTTCATATAGAACCCCGCAGTTAAATTTCGAACAAAATTATGTAAAAGTCAAAAACAGCTATTTATGTTGGCACATTGTTCCACTCCCCAAGCGCAAAGTGATAAACAAAATGCTTACAAAGTTGTGAAAAGCTTGTGCAAAGTTGGTAGATTTGCATGGAAATGTTACCTATTCTGTTACATTATCGAGTCCAGTTGTTAAAAGTTCGCGAAAGTGAATGAATATGTTATAAAAGGCCCTTTGAATATCGCAGTGGCCCTCGAAGGATGTAGAATTTTTAAACATTTTCATCAATTACATGGCCGCCAATAACAATACTTTTTAGACGACCTTGATAGATGAGTGGTCAGGTGATCGACCAATAATAGAAGTAAAGATCAATCGGTCGTGGTTAGTACTTTCATGGGAGACAACCTGAGAAAACCAGCGGTTGACACTTTTTTTGAGTTTTTGCCGTCTGCACCTATTTTGTCCAAACTGTTAAAACAGCGTGCAAAGTTCTCCAAAGCGTTTCCAAAGTTGCTAGATTTGTTTGTTTATTTGACCTAAGTTGTTGTTATATCGAACCATGCAGTTGTAAAGTATGAAAAATGACTAAAATTCATTTGAAACCTTCCATGTTAGCAGACTGTCATATGAGCCGGCCGTAAAATGAACAAACACATACTGAAAATGTTAAAAGTGATTGAAAAGTTGGTGAATTTGCGGTTATATTCCCCCTAAGTTATTTCATATAGAACCCCGCAGTTAAATTTCGAACAAAATTATGTAAAAGTCAAAAACAGCTATTTATGTTGGCACATTGTTCCACTCCCCAAGCGCAAAGTGATAAACAAAATGCTTACAAAGTTGTGAAAAGCTTGTGCAAAGTTGGTAGATTTGCATGGAAATGTTACCTATTCTGTTACATTATCGAGTCCAGTTGTTAAAAGTTCGCGAAAGTGAATGAATATGTTATAAAAGGCCCTTTGAATATCGCAGTGGCCCTCGAAGGATGTAGAATTTTTAAACATTTCCATCAATTACATAGCCGCCAATAACAATACTTCTTAAACGACCTTGATAGATGAGTGGTCAGGTGATCGACCAATAATAGAAGTAAAGATCAATCGGTCGTGGTAAGTAATTTCATGGGAGAAAACCAGCGGTTGACACTTTTTTTGAGTTTTTGCCGTCTGCACCTATTTTGTCCAAGCTGTTAAAACAGCGTGCAAAGTTCTCCAAAGCGTTTCCAAAGTTGCTAGATTTGTTTGTTTATTTGACCTAAGTTGTTGTTATATCGAACCATGCAGTTGTAAAGTATGAAAAATGACTAAAATTCATTTGAAACCTTCCATGTTAGCAGACTGCCATATGAGCCGGCCGTAAAATGAACAAACACATACTGAAAATGTTAAAAGCGATTGAAAAGTTGGTGGATTTGCGTTTATATTCCCCCTAAGTCATTTCATATAGAACCCCGCAGTTAAATTTCGAACAAAATTATGTAAAAGTCAAAAACAGCTATTTATGTTGGCACATTGTTCCACTACCCAAGCGCAAAGTGATTAACAAAATGCTTACAAAGTTGTGAAAAGCTTGTGCAAAGTTGGTAGATTTGCATGGAAATGTTACCTATTCTGTTACATTATCGAGTCCAGTTGTTAAAAGTTCGCGAAAGTGAATGAATATGTTATAAAAGGCCCTTTGAATATCGCAGTGGCCCTCGAAGGATGTAGAATTTTTAAACATTTTCATCAATTACATGGCCGCCAATAACAATACTTTTTAGACGACCTTGATAGATGAGTGGTCAGGTGATCGACCAATAATAGAAGTAAAGATCAATCGGTCGTGGTTAGTACTTTCATGGGAGACAACCTGAGAAAACCAGCGGTTGACACTTTTTTTGAGTTTTTGCCGTCTGCACCTATTTGGTCCAAGCTGTTAAAACAGCGTGCAAAGTTCTCCAAAGCGTTTCCAAAGTTGCTAGATTTGTTTGTTTATTTGACCTAAGTTATTGTTATATCAAACCATGCAGTTGTAAAGTATGAAAAATGACTAAAATTCATTTGAAACCTTCCATGTTAGCAGGCTGCCATATGAGCCGGCCGTAAAATGAACAAACACATACTGAAAATGTTAAAAGCGATTGAAAAGTTGGTGGATTTGCGTTTATATTCCCCCTAAGTCATTTCATATAGAACCCCGCAGTTAAATTTAGAACAAAATTATGTAAAAGTCAAAAACAGCTATTTATGTTGGCACATTGTACCACTACCCAAGCGCAAAGTGATTAACGAAGTGCTTACAAAGTTGTGAAAAGCTTGTGCAAAGTTGGTAGATTTGCATGGAAATGTTACCTATTCTGTTACATTATCGAGTCCAGTTGTTAAAAGTTCGCGAAAGTGAAAGAATATTTTATAAAAGGCCCTTTGAATATCGCAGTGGCCCTCGAGGGATGTAGAATTTTTAAACATTTCCATCAATTACATGGCCGCCAATAAAAATAATATTTAAACGATCCTGATAGATGAGTGGTCAGGTGATCGACCAATAATAGAAGTAAAGATCAATCGGTCGTGGTTAGTACTTGCATGGGAGACAACCAGAGAAAACCAGCGGTTGACACTTTTTTTGAGTTTTTGCCGTCTGCACCTATTTTGTCCAAGCTGTTAAAACAGCGTGCAAAGTTCTCCAAAGCGTTTCCAAAGTGGCTAGATTTGTTTGTTTATTTGACCTAAGTTGTTGTTATATCGAACCATGCAGTTGTAAAGTATGAAAAATGACTAAAATTCATTTGAAACCTTCCATGTTAGCAGACTGCCATATGAGCCGGCCGTAAAATGAACAAACACATACTGAAAATGTTAAAAGCGATTGAAAAGTTGGTGGATTTGCGTTTATATTCCCCCTAAGTCATTTCATATAGAACCCCGCAGTTAAATTTCGAACAAAATTATGTAAAAGTCAAAAACAGCTATTTATGTTGGCACATTGTTCCACTACCCAAGCGCAAAGTGATTAACAAAATGCTTACAAAGTTGTGAAAAGCTTGTGCAAAGTTGGTAGATTTGCATGGAAATGTTACCTATTCTGTTACATTATCGAGTCCAGTTGTTAAAAGTTCGCGAAAGTGAATGAATATGTTATAAAAGGCCCTTTGAATATCGCAGTGGCCCTCGAAGGATGTAGAATTTTTAAACATTTTCATCAATTACATGGCCGCCAATAACAATACTTTTTAGACGACCTTGATAGATGAGTGGTCAGGTGATCGACCAATAATAGAAGTAAAGATCAATCGGTCGTGGTTAGTACTTTCATGGGAGACAACCTGAGAAAACCAGCGGTTGACACTTTTTTTGAGTTTTTGCCGTCTGCACCTATTTTGTCCAAGCTGTTAAAACAGCGTGCAAAGTTCTCCAAAGCGTTTCCAAAGTTGCTAGATTTGTTTGTTTATTTGACCTAAGTTGTTGTTATATCGAACCATGCAGTTGTAAAGTATGAAAAATGACTAAAATTCATTTGAAACCTTCCATGTTAGCAGACTGTCATATGAGCCGGCCGTAAAATGAACAAACACATACTGAAAATGTTAAAAGTGATTGAAAAGTTGGTGAATTTGCGGTTATATTCCCCCTAAGTTATTTCATATAGAACCCCGCAGTTAAATTTCGAACAAAATTATGTAAAAGTCAAAAACAGCTATTTATGTTGGCACATTGTTCCACTCCCCAAGCGCAAAGTGATAAACAAAATGCTTACAAAGTTGTGAAAAGCTTGTGCAAAGTTGGTAGATTTGCATGGAAATGTTACCTATTCTGTTACATTATCGAGTCCAGTTGTTAAAAGTTCGCGAAAGTGAATGAATATGTTATAAAAGGCCCTTTGAATATCGCAGTGGCCCTCGAAGGATGTAGAATTTTTAAACATTTCCATCAATTACATAGCCGCCAATAACAATACTTCTTAAACGACCTTGATAGATGAGTGGTCAGGTGATCGACCAATAATAGAAGTAAAGATCAATCGGTCGTGGTAAGTAATTTCATGGGAGAAAACCAGCGGTTGACACTTTTTTTGAGTTTTTGCCGTCTGCACCTATTTTGTCTAAGCTGTTAAAACAGCGTGCAAAGTTCTCCAAAGCGTTTCCAAAGTTGCTAGATTTGTTTGTTTATTTGACCTAAGTTGTTGTTATATCGAACCATGCAGTTGTAAAGTATGAAAAATGACTAAAATTCATTTGAAACCTTCCATGTTAGCAGACTGTCATATGAGCCGGCCGTAAAATGAACAAACACATACTGAAAATGTTAAAAGTGATTGAAAAGTTGGTGAATTTGCGGTTATATTCCCCCTAAGTTATTTCATATAGAACCCCGCAGTTAAATTTCGAACAAAATTATGTAAAAGTCAAAAACAGCTATTTATGTTGGCACATTGTTCCACTCCCCAAGCGCAAAGTGATAAACAAAATGCTTACAAAGTTGTGAAAAGCTTGTGCAAAGTTGGTAGATTTGCATGGAAATGTTACCTATTCTGTTACATTATCGAGTCCAGTTGTTAAAAGTTCGCGAAAGTGAATGAATATGTTATAAAAGGCCCTTTGAATATCGCAGTGGCCCTCGAAGGATGTAGAATTTTTAAACATTTTCATCAATTACATGGCCGCCAATAACAATACTTTTTAGACGACCTTGATAGATGAGTGGTCAGGTGATCGACCAATAATAGAAGTAAAGATCAATCGGTCGTGGTTAGTACTTTCATGGGAGACAACCTGAGAAAACCAGCGGTTGACACTTTTTTTGAGTTTTTGCCGTCTGCACCTATTTTGTCCAAACTGTTAAAACAGCGTGCAAAGTTCTCCAAAGCGTTTCCAAAGTTGCTAGATTTGTTTGTTTATTTGACCTAAGTTGTTGTTATATCGAACCATGCAGTTGTAAAGTATGAAAAATGACTAAAATTCATTTGAAACCTTCCATGTTAGCAGACTGTCATATGAGCCGGCCGTAAAATGAACAAACACATACTGAAAATGTTAAAAGTGATTGAAAAGTTGGTGAATTTGCGGTTATATTCCCCCTAAGTTATTTCATATAGAACCCCGCAGTTAAATTTCGAACAAAATTATGTAAAAGTCAAAAACAGCTATTTATGTTGGCACATTGTTCCACTCCCCAAGCGCAAAGTGATAAACAAAATGCTTACAAAGTTGTGAAAAGCTTGTGCAAAGTTGGTAGATTTGCATGGAAATGTTACCTATTCTGTTACATTATCGAGTCCAGTTGTTAAAAGTTCGCGAAAGTGAATGAATATGTTATAAAAGGCCCTTTGAATATCGCAGTGGCCCTCGAAGGATGTAGAATTTTTAAACATTTCCATCAATTACATAGCCGCCAATAACAATACTTCTTAAACGACCTTGATAGATGAGTGGTCAGGTGATCGACCAATAATAGAAGTAAAGATCAATCGGTCGTGGTAAGTAATTTCATGGGAGAAAACCAGCGGTTGACACTTTTTTTGAGTTTTTGCCGTCTGCACCTATTTTGTCTAAGCTGTTAAAACAGCGTGCAAAGTTCTCCAAAGCGTTTCCAAAGTTGCTAGATTTGTTTGTTTATTTGACCTAAGTTGTTGTTATATCGAACCATGCAGTTGTAAAGTATGAAAAATGACTAAAATTCATTTGAAACCTTCCATGTTAGCAGACTGTCATATGAGCCGGCCGTAAAATGAACAAACACATACTGAAAATGTTAAAAGTGATTGAAAAGTTGGTGAATTTGCGGTTATATTCCCCCTAAGTTATTTCATATAGAACCCCGCAGTTAAATTTCGAACAAAATTATGTAAAAGTCAAAAACAGCTATTTATGTTGGCACATTGTTCCACTCCCCAAGCGCAAAGTGATAAACAAAATGCTTACAAAGTTGTGAAAAGCTTGTGCAAAGTTGGTAGATTTGCATGGAAATGTTACCTATTCTGTTACATTATCGAGTCCAGTTGTTAAAAGTTCGCGAAAGTGAATGAATATGTTATAAAAGGCCCTTTGAATATCGCAGTGGCCCTCGAAGGATGTAGAATTTTTAAACATTTCCATCAATTACATAGCCGCCAATAACAATACTTCTTAAACGACCTTGATAGATGAGTTGGTCAGGTGATCGACCAATAATAGAAGTAAAGATCAATCGGTCGTGGTAAGTACTTTCATGGGAGAAAACCAGCGGTTGACACTTTTTTTGAGTTTTTGCCGTCTGCACCTATTTTGTCCAAGCTGTTAAAACAGCGTGCAATGTTCTCCAAAGCGTTTCCAAAGTTGCTAGATTTGTTTGTTTATTTGACCTAAGTTGTTGTTATATCGAACCATGCAGTTGTAAAGTATGAAAAATGACTAAAATTCATTTGAAACCTTCCATGTTAGCAGACTGTCATATGAGCCGGCCGTAAAATGAACAAACACATACTGAAAATGTTAAAAGTGATTGAAAAGTTGGTGAATTTGCGGTTATATTCCCCCTAAGTTATTTCATATAGAACCCCGCAGTTAAATTTCGAACAAAATTATGTAAAAGTCAAAAACAGCTATTTATGTTGGCACATTGTTCCACTCCCCAAGCGCAAAGTGATAAACAAAATGCTTACAAAGTTGTGAAAAGCTTGTGCAAAGTTGGTAGATTTGCATGGAAATGTTACCTATTCTGTTACATTATCGAGTCCAGTTGTTAAAAGTTCGCGAAAGTGAATGAATATGTTATAAAAGGCCCTTTGAATATCGCAGTGGCCCTCGAAGGATGTAGAATTTTTAAACATTTCCATCAATTACATAGCCGCCAATAACAATACTTCTTAAACGACCTTGATAGATGAGTGGTCAGGTGATCGACCAATAATAGAAGTAAAGATCAATCGGTCGTGGTAAGTAATTTCATGGGAGAAAACCAGCGGTTGACACTTTTTTTGAGTTTTTGCCGTCTGCACCTATTTTGTCTAAGCTGTTAAAACAGCGTGCAAAGTTCTCCAAAGCGTTTCCAAAGTTGCTAGATTTGTTTGTTTATTTGACCTAAGTTGTTGTTATATCGAACCATGCAGTTGTAAAGTATGAAAAATGACTAAAATTCATTTGAAACCTTCCATGTTAGCAGACTGTCATATGAGCCGGCCGTAAAATGAACAAACACATACTGAAAATGTTAAAAGTGATTGAAAAGTTGGTGAATTTGCGGTTATATTCCCCCTAAGTTATTTCATATAGAACCCCGCAGTTAAATTTCGAACAAAATTATGTAAAAGTCAAAAACAGCTATTTATGTTGGCACATTGTTCCACTCCCCAAGCGCAAAGTGATAAACAAAATGCTTACAAAGTTGTGAAAAGCTTGTGCAAAGTTGGTAGATTTGCATGGAAATGTTACCTATTCTGTTACATTATCGAGTCCAGTTGTTAAAAGTTCGCGAAAGTGAATGAATATGTTATAAAAGGCCCTTTGAATATCGCAGTGGCCCTCGAAGGATGTAGAATTTTTAAACATTTCCATCAATTACATAGCCGCCAATAACAATACTTCTTAAACGACCTTGATAGATGAGTTGGTCAGGTGATCGACCAATAATAGAAGTAAAGATCAATCGGTCGTGGTAAGTACTTTCATGGGAGAAAACCAGCGGTTGACACTTTTTTTGAGTTTTTGCCGTCTGCACCTATTTTGTCCAAGCTGTTAAAACAGCGTGCAAAGTTCTCCAAAGCGTTTCCAAAGTTGCTAGATTTGTTTGTTTATTTGACCTAAGTTGTTGTTATATCGAACCATGCAGTTGTAAAGTATGAAAAATGACTAAAATTCATTTGAAACCTTCCATGTTAGCAGACTGTCATATGAGCCGGCCGTAAAATGAACAAACACATACTGAAAATGTTAAAAGCGATTGAAAAGTTGGTGAATTTGCGTTTATATTCCCCCTAAGTCATTTCATATAGAACCCTGCAGTTAAATTTAGAACAAAATTATGTAAAAGTCAAAAACAGCTATTTATGTTGGCACATTGTACCACTACCCAAGCGCAAAGTGATTAACAAAGTGCTTACAAAGTTGTGAAAAGCTTGTGCAAAGTTGGTAGATTTGCATGGAAATGTTACCTATTCTGTTACATTATCGAGTCCAGTTGTTAAAAGTTCGCGAAAGTGAATGAATATGTTATAAAAGGCCCTTTGAATATCGCAGTGGCCCTCTAAGGATGTAGAATTTTTAAGCATTTCCATCAATTACATGGCCGCCAATAACAATAATTTTAAACGATCCTGATAGATGAGTGGTCAGGTTATCGACCAATAAAAGAAGTAAAGATCAATCGGTCGTGGTTAGTGCTTGCATGGGAGACAACCTGAGAAAACCAGCGGTTGACACTTTTTTTGAGTTTTTGCCGTCTGCACCTATTTTGTCTAAGCTGTTAAAACAGCGTGCAAAGTTCTCCAAAGCGTTTCCAAAGTTGCTAGATTTGTTTGTTTATTTGACCTAAGTTGTTGTTATATCGAACCATGCAGTTGTAAAGTATGAAAAATGACTAAAATTCATTTGAAACCTTCCATGTTAGCAGACTGTCATATGAGCCGGCCGTAAAATGAACAAACACATACTGAAAATGTTAAAAGTGATTGAAAAGTTGGTAAATTTGCGGTTATATTCCCCCTAAGTTATTTCATATAGAACCCCGCAGTTAAATTTCGAACAAAATTATGTAAAAGTCAAAAACAGCTATTTATGTTGGCACATTGTTCCACTCCCCAAGCGCAAAGTGATAAACAAAATGCTTACAAAGTTGTGAAAAGCTTGTGCAAAGTTGGTAGATTTGCATGGAAATGTTACCTATTCTGTTACATTATCGAGTCCAGTTGTTAAAAGTTCGCGAAAGTGAATGAATATGTTATAAAAGGCCCTTTGAATATCGCAGTGGCCCTCGAAGGATGTAGAATTTTTAAACATTTCCATCAATTACATAGCCGCCAATAACAATACTTCTTAAACGACCTTGATAGATGAGTTGATCAGGTGATCGACCAATAATAGAAGTAAAGATCAATCGGTCGTGGTAAGTACTTTCATGGGAGAAAACCAGCGGTTGACACTTTTTTTGAGTTTTTGCCGTCTGCACCTATTTTGTCCAAGCTGTTAAAACAGCGTGCAAAGTTCTCCAAAGCGTTTCCAAAGTTGCTAGATTTGTTTGTTTATTTGACCTAAGTTGTTGTTATATCGAACCATGCAGTTGTAAAGTATGAAAAATGACTAAAATTCATTTGAAACCTTCCATGTTAGCAGACTGTCATATGAGCCGGCCGTAAAATGAACAAACACATACTGAAAATGTTAAAAGCGATTGAAAAGTTGGTGAATTTGCGTTTATATTCCCCCTAAGTCATTTCATATAGAACCCCGCAGTTAAATTTAGAACAAAATTATGTAAAAGTCAAAAACAGCTATTTATGTTGGTACATTGTACCACTACCCAAGCGCAAAGTGATTAACGAAGTGCTTACAAAGTTGTGAAAAGCTTGTGCAAAGTTGGTAGATTTGCATGGAAATGTTACCTATTCTGTTACATTATCGAGTCCAGTTGTTAAAAGTTCGCGAAAGTGAATGAATATGTTATAAAAGGCCCTTTGAATATCGCAGTGGCCCTCGAAGGATGTAGAATTTTTAAGCATTTCCATCAATTACATGGCCGCCAATAACAATAATTTTAAACGATCCTGATAGATGAGTGGTCAGGTTATCGACCAATAATAGAAGTAAAGATCAATCGGTCGTGGTTAGTGCTTGCATGGGAGACAACCTGAGAAAACCAGCAGTTGACACTATTTTTGAGTTTTTGCCGTCTGCACATATTTTGTCCAAGCTGTTAAAACAGCGTGCAAAGTTCTCCAAAGCGTTTCCAAAGTTGCTAGATTTGTTTGTTTATTTGACCTAAGTTGTTGTTATATCGAACCATGCAGTTGTAAAGTATGAAAAATGACTAAAATTCATTTGAAACCTTCCATGTTAGCAGACTGTCATATGAGCCGGCCGTAAAATGAACAACACATACTGAAAATGTTAAAAGCGATTGAAAAGTTGGTGAATTTGCGTTTATATTCCCCTAAGTCATTTCATATAGAACCCCGCAGTTAAATTTAGAACAAAATTATGTAAAAGTCAAAAACAGCTATTTATGTTGGCACATTGTACCACTACCCAAGTGCAAAGTGATTAACAAAGTGCTTACAAAGTTGTGAAAACCTTGTGCAAAGTTGGTAGATTTGCATGGAAATGTTACCTATTCTGTTACATTATCGAGTCCAGTTGTTAAAAGTTCGCGAAAGTGAATGAATATGTTATAAAAGGCCCTTTGAATATCGCAGTGGCCCTCGAAGGATGTAGAATTTTTAAACATTTCCATCAATTACATGGCCGCCAATAACAATACTTTTTAAACGACCTTGATAGATGAGTGGTCAGGTGATCGACCAATAATAGAAGTTAAGATCAATCGGTCGTGGTTAATACTTTCATGGGAGACAACCTGAGAAAACCAGCGGTTGACACTTTTTTTGAGTTTTTGCCGTCTGCACCTATTTTGTCCAAGCTGTTAAAACAGCGTGCAAAGTTCTCCAAAGCGTTTCCAAAGTTGCTAGATTTGTTTGTTTATTTGACCTAAGTTGTTGTTATATCGAACCATGCAGTTGTAAAGTATGAACAATGACTAAAATTCATTTGAAACCTTCCATGTTAGCAGACTGTCATATGAGCCGGCCGTAAAATGAACAAACACATACTGAAAATGTTAAAAGCGATTGAAAAGTTGGTGAATTTGTGTTTATATTCCCCCTAAGTCATTTCATATAGAACCCCGCAGTTAAATTTAGAACAAAATTATGTAAAAGTCAAAAACAGCTATTTATGTTGGCACATTGTACCACTACCCAAGCGCAAAGTGATTAACAAAGTGCTTACAAAGTTGTGAAAAGCTTGTGCAAAGTTGGTAGATTTGCATGGAAATGTTACCTATTCTGTTACATTATCGAGTCCAGTTGTTAAAAGTTCGCGAAAGTGAATGAATATGTTATAAAAGGCCCTTTGAATATCGCAGTGGCCCTCGAAGGATGTAGAATTTTTAAACATTTCCATCAATTACATGGCCGCCAATAACAATACTTTTTAAACGACCTTGATAGATGAGTGGTCAGGTGATCGACCAATAATAGAAGTAAAGATCAATCGGTCGTGGTAAGTACTTTCATGGGAGACAACCTGAGAAAACCAGCGGTTGACACTTTTTTTGAGTTTTTGCCGTCTGCACCTATTTTGTCCAAGCTGTTAAAACAGCGTGCAAAGTTCTCCAAAGCGTTTCCAAAGTTGCTAGATTTGTTTGTTTATTTGACCTAAGTTGTTGTTATATCGAACCATGCAGTTGTAAAGTATGAAAAATGACTAAAATTCATTTGAAACCTTTCATGTTAGCAGACAGTCATATGAGCCGGCCGTAAAATGAACAAACACATACTGAAAATGTTAAAAGTGATTGAAAAGTTGGTGAATTTGCGTTTATATTCCCCCAAAGTCATTTCATATAGAACCCCGCAGTTAAATTTAGAATAAAATTATGTAAAAGTCAAAAACAGCTATTTATGTTGGCACATTGTACCACTACCCAAGCGCAAAGTGATTAACGAAGTGCTTACAAAGTTGTGAAAAGCTTGTGCAAAGTTGGTAGATTTGCATGGAAATGTTACCTATTCTGTTACATTATCGAGTCCAGTTGTTAAAGGTTCGCGAAAGTGAATGAATATGTTATAAAAGGCCCTTTGAATATCGCAGTGGCCCTCGAAGGATGTAGAATTTTTAACCATTTCCATCAATTACATAGCCGCCAATAACAATAATTTTAAACGATCCTGATATATGAGTGGTCAGGTTATCGACCAATAATAGAAGTAAAGATCAATCGGTCGTGGTTAGTGCTTGCATGGGAGACAACCTGAGAAAACCAGCAGTTGACACTATTTTTGAGTTTTTGCCGTCTGCACATATTTTGTCCAAGCTGTTAAAACAGCGTGCAAAGTTCTCCAAAGCGTTTCCAAAGCTGCTAGATTTGTTTGTTTATTTGACCTAAGTTGTTGTTATATCGAACCATGCAGTTGTAAAGTATGAAAAATGACTAAAATTCATTTGAAACCTTCCATGTTAGCAGACTGTCATATGAGCCGGCCGTAAAATGACCAACACATACTGAAAATGTTAAAAGCGATTGAAAAGTTGGTGAATTTGCGTTTATATTCCCCTAAGTCATTTCATATAGAAGCCCGCAGTTAAATTTAGAACAAAATTATGTAAAAGTCAAAAACAGCTATTTATGTTGGCACATTGTACCACTACCCAAGCGCAAAGTGATTAACAAAGTGCTTACAAAGTTGTGAAAACCTTGTGCAAAGTTGGTAGATTTGCATGGAAATGTTACCTATTCTGTTACATTATCGAGTCCAGTTGTTAAAAGTTCGCGAAAGTGAATGAATATGTTATAAAAGGCCCTTTGAATATCGCAGTGGCCCTCGAAGGATGTAGAATTTTTAAACATTTCCATCAATTACATGGCCGCCAATAACAATACTTTTTAAACGACCTTGATAGATGAGTGGTCAGGTGATCGACCAATAATAGAAGTTAAGATCAATCGGTCGTGGTTAATACTTTCATGGGAGACAACCTGAGAAAACCAGCGGTTGACACTTTTTTTGAGTTTTTGCCGTCTGCACCTATTTTGTCCAAGCTGTTAAAACAGCGTGCAAAGTTCTCCAAAGCGTTTCCAAAGTTGCTAGATTTGTTTGTTTATTTGACCTAAGTTGTTGTTATATCGAACCATGCAGTTGTAAAGTATGAACAATGACTAAAATTCATTTGAAACCTTCCATGTTAGCAGACTGTCATATGAGCCGGCCGTAAAATGAACAAACACATACTGAAAATGTTAAAAGCGATTGAAAAGTTGGTGAATTTGCGTTTATATTCCCCCTAAGTCATTTCATATAGAACCCCGCAGTTAAATTTAGAACAAAATTATGTAAAAGTCAAAAACAGCTATTTATGTTGGCACATTGTACCACTACCCAAGCGCAAAGTGATTAACAAAGTGCTTACAAAGTTGTGAAAAGCTTGTGCAAAGTTGGTAGATTTGCATGGAAATGTTACCTATTCTGTTACATTATCGAGTCCAGTTGTTAAAAGTCGCGAAAGTGAATGAATATGTTATAACAGGCCCTTTGAATATCGCAGTGGCCCTCGAAGGATGTAGAATTTTTAAGCATTTCCATCAATTACATGGCCGCCAATAACAATAATTTTAAACGATCCTGATAGATGAGTGGTCAGGTTATCGACCAATAAAAGAAGTAAAGATCAATCGGTCGTGGTTAGTGCTTGCATGGGAGACAACCTGAGAAAACCAGCGGTTGACACTATTTTTGAGTTTTTGCCGTCTGCACATATTTTGTCCAAGCTGTTAAAACAGCGAGCAAAGTTCTCCAAAGCGTTTCCAAAGTTGCTAGATTTGTTTGTTTATTTGACCTAAGTTGTTGTTATATCGAACCATGCAGTTGTAAAGTATGAAAAATGACTAAAATTCATTTGAAACCTTCCATGTTAGCAGACTGTCATATGAGCCGGCCGTAAAATGAACAAACACATACTGAAAATGTTAAAAGCGATTGAAAAGTTGGTGAATTTGCGTTTATATTCCCTCTAAGTCATTTCATATAGAACCCCGCAGTTAAATTTAGAACAAAATTATGTAAAAGTCAAAAACAGCTATTTATGTTGGCACATTGTACCACTACCCAAGCGCAAAGTGATTAACAAAGTGCTTACAAAGTTGTGAAAAGCTTGTGCAAAGTTGGTAGATTTGCATGGACATGTTACCTATTCTGTTACATTATCGAGTCCAGTTGTTAAAAGTTCGCGAAAGTGAATGAATATGTTATAAAAGGCCCTTTGAATATCGCAGTGTCCCTCGAAGGATGTAGAATTTTTAAGCATTTCCATCAATTACATGGCCGCCAATAACAATAATTTTAAACGATCCTGATAGATGAGTTGTCAGGTTATCGACCAATAAAAGAAGTAAAGATCAATCGGTCGTGGTTAGTGCTTGCTTGGGAGACAACCGGAGAAAACCAGCGGTTGACACTATTTTTGAGTTTTTGCTTTCTGCACATATTTTGTCCAAGCTGTTAAAACAGCGTGCAAAGTTCTCCAAAGCGTTTCCAAAGTTGCTAGATTTGTTTGTTTATTTGACCTAAGTTGTTGTTATATCGAACCATGCAGTTGTAAAGTATGAAAAATGACGAAAATTCATTTGAAACCTTCCATGTTAGCAGACTGTCATATGAGCCGGCCGTAAAATGAACAAACACATACTGAAAATGTTAAAAGCGATTGAAAAGTTGGTGAATTTGCGTTTATATTCCCCCTAAGTCATTTCATATAGAACCCCGCAGTTAAGTTTAGAACAACATTATGTAAAAGTCAAAAACAGCTATTTATGTTGGCACATTGTACCACAACCCAAGCGCAAAGTGATTAACAAAGTGCTTACAAAGTTGTAAAAAGCTTGTGCAAAGTTGGTGGATTTGCATGGAAATGTTACCTATTCTGTTACATTATCGACTCCAGTTGTTAAAAGTTCGCGAAAGTGAATGAATATGTTATAAAAGGCCCTTTGAATATCGCAGTGGCCCTCGAAGGATGTAGAATTTTTAAGCATTTCCATCAATTACATGGCCGCCAATAACAATAATTTTAAACGATCCTGATAGATGAGTGGTCAGGTTATCGACCAATCAAAGAAGTAAAGATCAATCGGTCGTGGTTAGTGCTTGCATGGGAGACAACCTGAGAAAACCAGCGGTTGACACTATTTTTGAGTTTTTGCCGTCTGCACATATTTTGTCCAAGCTGTTAAAACAGCGTGCAAAGTTCTCCAAAGCGTTTCCAAAGTTGCTAGATTTGTTTGTTTATTTGACCTAAGTTGTTGTTATATCGAACCATGCAGTTGTAAAGTATGAAAAATGACTAAAATTCATTTGAAACCTTCCATGTTAGCAGACTGTCATATGAGCCGGCCGTAAAATGAACAAACACATACTGAAAATGTTAAAAGCGATTGAAAAGTTGGTGAATTTGCGTTTATATTCCCCCTAAGTCATTTCATATAGAACCCCGCAGTTAAATTTAGAACAAAATTATGTAAAAGTCACAAACAGCTATTTATGTTGGCACATTGTACCACTACCCAAGCGCAAAGTGATTAACAAAGTGCTTACAAAGTTGTGAAAAGCTTGTGCAAAGTTGGTAGATTTGCATGGAAATGTTACCTATTCTGTTACATTATCGAGTCCAGTTGTTAAAAGTTCGCGAAAGTGAATGAATATGTTATAAAAGGCCCTTTGAATATCGCAGTGGCCCTCAAAGGATGTAGAATTTTTAAGCATTTCCATCAATTACATGGCCGCCAATAACAATAATTTTAAACGATCCTGATAGATGAGTGGTCAGGTTATCGACCAATAAAAGAAGTAAAGATCAATCGGTCGTGGTTAGTGCTTGCTTGGGAGACAACCGGAGAAAACCAGCGGTTGACACTATTTTTGAGTTTTTGCTTTCTGCACATATTTTGTCCAAGCTGTTAAAACAGCGTGCAAAGTTCTCCAAAGCGTTTCCAAAGTTGCTAGATTTGTTTGTTTATTTGACCTAAGTTGTTGTTATATCGAACCATGCAGTTGTAAAGTATGAAAAATGACGAAAATTCATTTGAAACCTTCCATGTTAGCAGACTGTCATATGAGCCGGCCGTAAAATGAACAGACACATACTGAAAATGTTAAAAGCGATTGAAAAGTTGGTGAATTTGCGTTTATATTCCCCCTAAGTCATTTCATATAGAACCCCGCAGTTAAGTTTAGAACAACATTATGTAAAAGTCAAAAACAGCTATTTATGTTGGCACATTGTACCACTACCCAAGCGCAAAGTGATTAACAAAGTGCTTACAAAGTTGTAAAAAGCTTGTGCAAAGTTGGTAGATTTGCATGGAAATGTTACCTATTCTGTTACATTATCGAGTCCAGTTGTTAAAAGTTCGCGAAAGTGAATGAATATGTTATAAAAGGCCCTTTGAATATCGCAGTGGCCCTCGAAAGATGTAGAATTTTTAAGCATTTCCATCAATTACATGGCCGCCAATAACAATAATTTTAAACGATCCTGATAGATGAGTGGTCAGGTTATCGACCAATCAAAGAAGTAAAGATCAATCGGTCGTGGTTAGTGCTTGCATGGGAGACAACCTGAGAAAACCAGCGGTTGACACTATTTTTGAGTTTTTGCCGTCTGCACATATTGTGTCCAAGCTGTTAAAACAGCGTGCAAAGTTCTCCAAAGCGTTTCCAAAGTTGCTAGATTTGTTTGTTTATTTGACCTAAGTTGTTGTTATATCGAACCATGCAGTTGTAAAGTATGAAAAATGACTAAAATTCATTTGAAACCTTCCATGTTAGCAGACTGTCATATGAGCCGGCCGTAAAATGAACAAACACATACTGAAAATGTTAAAAGCGATTGAAAAGTTGGTGAATTTGCGTTTATATTCCCCCTAAGTCATTTCATATAGAACCCCGCAGTTAAATTTAGAACAAAATTATGTAAAAGTCACAAACAGCTATTTATGTTGGCACATTGTACCACTACCCAAGCGCAAAGTGATTAACAAAGTGCTTACAAAGTTGTGAAAAGCTTGTGCAAAGTTGGTAGATTTGCATGGAAATGTTACCTATTCTGTTACATTATCGAGTCCAGTTGTTAAAAGTTCGCGAAAGTGAATGAATATGTTATAAAAGGCCCTTTGAATATCGCAGTGGCCCTCAAAGGATGTAGAATTTTTAAGCATTTCCATCAATTACATGGCCGCCAATAACAATAATTTTAAACGATCCTGATAGATGAGTGGTCAGGTTATCGACCAATAAAAAAAGTAAAGATCAATCGGTCGTGGTTAGTGCTTGCTTGGGAGACAACCGGAGAAAACCAGCGGTTGACACTATTTTTGAGTTTTTGCTTTCTGCACATATTTTGTCCAAGCTGTTAAAACAGCGTGCAAAGTTCTCCAAAGCGTTTCCAAAGTTGCTAGATTTGTTTGTTTATTTGACCTAAGTTGTTGTTATATCGAACCATGCAGTTGTAAAGTATGAAAAATGACGAAAATTCATTTGAAACCTTCCATGTTAGCAGACTGTCATATGAGCCGGCCGTAAAATGAACAGACACATACTGAAAATGTTAAAAGCGATTGAAAAGTTGGTGAATTTGCGTTTATATTCCCCCTAAGTCATTTCATATAGAACCCCGCAGTTAAGTTTAGAACAACATTATGTAAAAGTCAAAAACAGCTATTTATGTTGGCACATTGTACCACTACCCAAGCGCAAAGTGATTAACAAAGTGCTTACAAAGTTGTAAAAAGCTTGTGCAAAGTTGGTAGATTTGCATGGAAATGTTACCTATTCTGTTACATTATCGAGTCCAGTTGTTAAAAGTTCGCGAAAGTGAATGAATATGTTATAAAAGGCCCTTTGAATATCGCAGTGGCCCTCGAAAGATGTAGAATTTTTAAGCATTTCCATCAATTACATGGCCGCCAATAACAATAATTTTAAACGATCCTGATAGATGAGTGGTCAGGTTATCGACCAATCAAAGAAGTAAAGATCAATCGGTCGTGGTTAGTGCTTGCATAGGAGACAACCTGAGAAAACCAGCGGTTGACACTATTTTTGAGTTTTTGCCGTCTGCACATATTTTGTCCAAGCTGTTAAAACAGCGTGCAAAGTTCTCCAAAGCGTTTCCAAAGTTGCTAGATTTGTTTGTTTATTTGACCTAAGTTGTTGTTATATCGAACCATGCAGTTGTAAAGTATGAAAAATGACGAAAATTCATTTGAAACCTTCCATGTTAGCAGACTGTCATATGAGCCGGCCGTAAAATGAACAGACACATACTGAAAATGTTAAAAGCGATTGAAAAGTTGGTGAATTTGCGTTTATATTCCCCCTAAGTCATTTCATATAGAACCCCGCAGTTAAGTTTAGAACAACATTATGTAAAAGTCAAAAACAGCTATTTATGTTGGCACATTGTACCACAACCCAAGCGCAAAGTGATTAACAAAGTGCTTACAAAGTTGTAAAAAGCTTGTGCAAAGTTGGTGGATTTGCATGGAAATGTTACCTATTCTGTTACATTATCGACTCCAGTTGTTAAAAGTTCGCGAAAGTGAATGAATATGTTATAAAAGGCCCTTTGAATATCGCAGTGGCCCTCGAATGATGTAGAATTTTTAAACATTTCCATCAATTACATGGCCGCCAATAACAATACTTTTTAAACGACCTTGATAGATGAGTGGTCAGGTGATCGACCAATAATAGAAGTTAAGATCAATCGGTCGTGGTTAATACTTTCATGGGAGACAACCTGAGAAAACCAG
Source organism: Saccoglossus kowalevskii (assembly GCF_978046115.1). Lineage (NCBI taxonomy): Eukaryota > Metazoa > Hemichordata > Enteropneusta > Harrimaniidae > Saccoglossus > Saccoglossus kowalevskii. Next base: position 6,412,450 of record NC_140650.1, on the reverse strand, counting down.
CGGTTGACACTTTTTTTGAGTTTTTGCCGTCTGCACCTATTTTGTCCAAGCTGTTAAAACAGCGTGCAAAGTTCTCCAAAGCGTTTCCAAAGTTGCTAGATTTGTTTGTTTATTTGACCTAAGTTGTTGTTATATCGAACCATGCAGTTGTAAAGTATGAACAATGACTAAAATTCATTTGAAACCTTCCATGTTAGCAGACTGTCATATGAGCCGGCCGTAAAATGAACAAACACATACTGAAAATGTTAAAAGCGATTGAAAAGTTGGTGAATTTGCGTTTATATTCCCCCTAAGTCATTTCATATAGAACCCCGCAGTTAAATTTAGAACAAAATTATGTAAAAGTCAAAAACAGCTATTTATGTTGGCACATTGTACCACTACCCAAGCGCAAAGTGATTAACAAAGTGCTTACAAAGTTGTGAAAAGCTTGTGCAAAGTTGGTAGATTTGCATGGAAATGTTACCTATTCTGTTACATTATCGAGTCCAGTTGTTAAAAGTTCGCGAAAGTGAATGAATATGTTATAAAAGGCCCTTTGAATATCGCAGTGGCCCTCGAAGGATGTAGAATTTTTAAACATTTCCATCAATTACATGGCCGCCAATAACAATACTTTTTAAACGACCTTGATAGATGAGTGGTCAGGTGATCGACCAATAATAGAAGTTAAGATCAATCGGTCGTGGTTAATACTTTCATGGGAGACAACCTGAGAAAACCAGCGGTTGACACTTTTTTTGAGTTTTTGCCGTCTGCACCTATTTTGTCCAAGCTGTTAAAACAGCGTGCAAAGTTCTCCAAAGCGTTTCCAAAGTTGCTAGATTTGTTTGTTTATTTGACCTAAGTTGTTGTTATATCGAACCATGCAGTTGTAAAGTATGAAAAATGACTAAAATTCATTTGAAACCTTCCATGTTAGCAGACTGTCATATGAGCCGGCCGTAAAATGAACAAACACATACTGAAAATGTTAAAAGCGATTGAAAAGTTGGTGAATTTGCGTTTATATTCCCCCTAAGTCATTTCATATAGAACCCCGCAGTTAAATTTAGAACAAAATTATGTAAAAGTCACAAACAGCTATTTATGTTGGCACATTGTACCACTACCCAAGCGCAAAGTGATTAACAAAGTGCTTACAAAGTTGTGAAAAGCTTGTGCAAAGTAGGTAGATTTGCATGGAAATGTTACCTATTCTGTTACATTATCGAGTCCAGTTGTTAAAAGTTCGCGAAAGTGAATGAATATGTTATAAAAGGCCCTTTGAATATCGCAGTGGCCCTCGAAGGATGTAGAATTTTTAAGTATTTCCATCAATTACATGGCCGCCAATAACAATAATTTTAAACGATCCTGATAGATGAGTGGTCAGGTTATCGACCAATAAAAGAAGTAAAGATCAATCGGTCGTGGTTAGTGCTTGCTTGGGAGACAACCGGAGAAAACCAGCGGTTGACACTATTTTTGAGTTTTTGCTTTCTGCACATATTTTGTCCAAGCTGTTAAAACAGCGTGCAAAGTTCTCCAAAGCGTTTCTAAAGTTGCTATATTTGTTTGTTTATTTGACCTAAGTTGTTGTTATATCGAACCATGCAGTTGTAAAGTATGAAAAATGACGAAAATTCATTTGAAACCTTCCATGTTAGCAGACTGTCATATGAGCCGGCCGTAAAATGAACAGACACATACTGAAAATGTTAAAAGCGATTGAAAAGTTGGTGAATTTGCGTTTATATTCCCCCTAAGTCATTTCATATAGAACCCCGCAGTTAAGTTTAGAACAACATTATGTAAAAGTCAAAAACAGCTATTTATGTTGGCACATTGTACCACTACCCAAGCGCAAAGTGATTAACAAAGTGCTTACAAAGTTGTAAAAAGCTTGTGCAAAGTTGGTAGATTTGCATGGAAATGTTACCTATTCTGTTACATTATCGAGTCCAGTTGTTAAAAGTTCGCGAAAGTGAATGAATATGTTATAAATGGCCCTTTGAATATCGCAGTGGCCCTCGAAGGATGTAGAATTTTTAAGCATTTCCATCAATTACATGGCCGCCAATAACAATAATTTTAAACGATCCTGATAGATGAGTGGTCAGGTTATCGACCAATCAAAGAAGTAAAGATCAATCGGTCGTGGTTAGTGCTTGCATGGGAGACAACCTGAGAAAACCAGCGGTTGACACTATTTTTGAGTTTTTGCCGTCTGCACATATTTTGTCCAAGCTGTTAAAACAGCGTGCAAAGTTCTCCAAAGCGTTTCCAAAGTTGCTAGATTTGTTTGTTTATTTGACCTAAGTTGTTGTTATATCGAACCATGCAGTTGTAAAGTATGAACAATGACTAAAATTCATTTGAAACCTTCCATGTTAGCAGACTGTCATATGAGCCGGCCGTAAAATGAACAAACACTTACTGAAAATGTTAAAAGCGATTGAAAAGTTGGTGAATTTGCGTTTATATTCCCCCTAAGTCATTTCATATAGAACCCCGCAGTTAAATTTAGAACAAAATTATGTAAAAGTCAAAAACAGCTATTTATGTTGGCACATTGTACCACTACCCAAGCGCAAAGTGATTAACAAAGTGCTTACAAAGTTCTGAAAAGCTTGTGCAAAGTTGGTAGATTTGCATGGAAATGTTACCTATTCTGTTACATTATCGAGTCCAGTTGTCAAAAGTTCGCGAAAGTGAATGAATATGTTATAAAAGGCCCTTTGAATATCGCAGTGGCCCTCGAAGGATGTAGAATTTTTAAGCATTTCCATCAATTACATGGCCGCCAATAACAATAATTTTAAACGATCCTGATAGATGAGTGGTCAGGTTATCGACCAATCAAAGAAGTAAAGATCAATCGGTCGTGGTTAGTGCTTGCATGGGAGACAACCTGAGAAAACCAGCGGTTGACACTATTTTTGAGTTTTTGCCGTCTGCACATATTTTGTCCAAGCTGTTAAAACAGCGTGCAAAGTTCTCCAAAGCGTTTCCAAAGTTGCTAGATTTGTTTGTTTATTTGACCTAAGTTGTTGTTATATCGAACCATGCAGTTGTAAAGTATGAAAAATGACTAAAATTCATTTGAAACCTTCCATGTTAGCAGACTGTCATATGAGCCGGCCGTAAAATGAACAAACACATACTGAAAATGTTAAAAGCGATTGAAAAGTTGGTGAATTTGCGTTTATATTCCCCCTAAGTCATTTCATATAGAACCCCGCAGTTAAATTTAGAACAAAATTATGTAAAAGTCACAAACAGCTATTTATGTTGGCACATTGTACCACTACCCTAGCGCAAAGTGATTAACAAAGTGCTTACAAAGTTGTGAAAAGCTTGTGCAAAGTAGGTAGATTTGCATGGAAATGTTACCTATTCTGTTACATTATCGAGTCCAGTTGTTAAAAGTTCGCGAAAGTGAATGAATATGTTATAAAAGGCCCTTTGAATATCGCAGTGGCCCTCGAAGGATGTAGAATTTTTAAGTATTTCCATCAATTACATGGCCGCCAATAACAATAATTTTAAACGATCCTGATAGATGAGTGGTCAGGTTATCGACCAATAAAAGAAGTAAAGATCAATCGGTCGTGGTTAGTGCTTGCTTGGGAGACAACCGGAGAAAACCAGCGGTTGACACTATTTTTGAGTTTTTGTCGTCTGCACATATTTTGTCCAAGCTGTTAAAACAGCGTTCAAAGTTCTCCAAAGCGTTTCTAAAGTTGCTATATTTGTTTGTTTATTTGACCTAAGTTGTTGTTATATCGAACCATGCAGTTGTAAAGTATGAAAAATGACGAAAATTCATTTGAAACCTTCCATGTTAGCAGACTGTCATATGAGCCGGCCGTAAAAAGAACAGACACATACTGAAAATGTTAAAAGCGATTGAAAAGTTGGTGAATTTGCGTTTATATTCCCCCTAAGTCATTTCATATAGAACCCCGCAGTTAAGTTTCGAACAAAATTATGTAAAAGTCAAAAACAGCTATTTATGTTGGCACATTGTACCACTACCCAAGCGCAAAGTGATTAACAAAGTGCTTACAAAGTTGTGCAAAGTTGGTAGATTTGCATGGAAATGTTACCTATTCTGTTACATTATCGAGTCCAGTTGTTAAAAGTTCGCGAAAGTGAATGAATATGTTATAAAAGGCCCTTTGAATATCGCAGTGGCCCTCGAAGGATGTAGAATTTTTAAACATTTCCATCAATTACATGGCCGCCAATAACAATACTTTTTAAACGACCTTGATAGATGAGTGGTCAGGTGATCGACCAATAATAGAAGTTAAGATCAATCGGTCGTGGTTAATACTTTCATGGGAGACAACCTGAGAAAACCAGCGGTTGACACTTTTTTTGAGTTTTTGCCGTCTGCACCTATTTTGTCCAAGCTGTTAAAACAGCGTGCAAAGTTCTCCAAAGCGTTTCCAAAGTTGCTAGATTTGTTTGTTTATTTGACCTAAGTTGTTGTTATATCGAACCATGCAGTTGTAAAGTATGAACAATGACTAAAATTCATTTGAAACCTTCCATGTTAGCAGACTGTCATATGAGCCGGCCGTAAAATGAACAAACACATACTGAAAATGTTAAAAGCGATTGAAAAGTTGGTGAATTTGCGTTTATATTCCCCCTAAGTCATTTCATATAGAACCCCGCAGTTAAATTTAGAACAAAATTATGTAAAAGTCAAAAACAGCTATTTATGTTGGCACATTGTACCACTACCCAAGCGCAAAGTGATTAACAAAGTGCTTACAAAGTTCTGAAAAGCTTGTGTAAAGTTGGTAGATTTGCATGGAAATGTTACCTATTCTGTTACATTATCGAGTCCAGTTGTCAAAAGTTCGCGAAAGTGAATGAATATGTTATAAAAGGCCCTTTGAATATCGCAGTGGCCCTCGAAGGATGTAGAATTTTTAAACATTTCCATCAATTACATGGCCGCCAATAACAATACTTTTTAAACGACCTTGATAGATGAGTGGTCAGGTGATCGACCAATAATAGAAGTAAAGATCAATCGGTCGTGGTAAGTACTTTCATGGGAGACAACCTGAGAAAACCAGCGGTTGACACTTTTTTTGAGTTTTTGCCGTCTGCACCTATTTTGTCCAAGCTGTTAAAACAGCGTGCAAAGTTCTCCAAAGCGTTTCCAAAGTTGCTAGATTTGTTTGTTTATTTGACCTAAGTTGTTGTTATATCGAACCATGCAGTTGTAAAGTATGAAAAATGACTAAAATTCATTTGAAACCTTCCATGTTAGCAGACTGTCATATGAGCCGGCCGTAAAATGAACAAACACATACTGAAAATGTTAAAAGCGATTGAAAAGTTGGTGAATTTGCGTTTATATTCCCCCTAAGTCATTTCATATAGAACCCCGCAGTTAAGTTTAGAACAACATTATGTAAAAGTCAAAAACAGCTATTTATGTTGGCACATTGTACCACAACCCAAGCGCAAAGTGATTAACAAAGTGCTTACAAAGTTGTAAAAAGCTTGTGCAAAGTTGGTGGATTTGCATGGAAATGTTACCTATTCTGTTACATTATCGACTCCAGTTGTTAAAAGTTCGCGAAAGTGAATGAATATGTTATAAAAGGCCCTTTGAATATCGCAGTGGCCCTCGAATGATGTAGAATTTTTAAACATTTCCATCAATTACATGGCCGCCAATAACAATACTTTTTAAACGACCTTGATAGATGAGTGGTCAGGTGATCGACCAATAATAGAAGTTAAGATCAATCGGTCGTGGTTAATACTTTCATGGGAGACAACCTGAGAAAACCAGCGGTTGACACTTTTTTTGAGTTTTTGCCGTCTGCACCTATTTTGTCCAAGCTGTTAAAACAGCGTGCAAAGTTCTCCAAAGCGTTTCCAAAGTTGCTAGATTTGTTTGTTTATTTGACCTAAGTTGTTGTTATATCGAACCATGCAGTTGTAAAGTATGAACAATGACTAAAATTCATTTGAAACCTTCCATGTTAGCAGACTGTCATATGAGCCGGCCGTAAAATGAACAAACACATACTGAAAATGTTAAAAGCGATTGAAAAGTTGGTGAATTTGCGTTTATATTCCCCCTAAGTCATTTCATATAGAACCCCGCAGTTAAATTTAGAACAAAATTATGTAAAAGTCAAAAACAGCTATTTATGTTGGCACATTGTACCACTACCCAAGCGCAAAGTGATTAACAAAGTGCTTACAAAGTTGTGAAAAGCTTGTGCAAAGTTGGTAGATTTGCATGGAAATGTTACCTATTCTGTTACATTATCGAGTCCAGTTGTTAAAAGTTCGCGAAAGTGAATGAATATGTTATAAAAGGCCCTTTGAATATCGCAGTGGCCCTCGAAGGATGTAGAATTTTTAAACATTTCCATCAATTACATGGCCGCCAATAACAATACTTTTTAAACGACCTTGATAGATGAGTGGTCAGGTGATCGACCAATAATAGAAGTTAAGATCAATCGGTCGTGGTTAATACTTTCATGGGAGACAACCTGAGAAAACCAGCGGTTGACACTTTTTTTGAGTTTTTGCCGTCTGCACCTATTTTGTCCAAGCTGTTAAAACAGCGTGCAAAGTTCTCCAAAGCGTTTCCAAAGTTGCTAGATTTGTTTGTTTATTTGACCTAAGTTGTTGTTATATCGAACCATGCAGTTGTAAAGTATGAACAATGACTAAAATTCATTTGAAACCTTCCATGTTAGCAGACTGTCATATGAGCCGGCCGTAAAATGAACAAACACATACTGAAAATGTTAAAAGCGATTGAAAAGTTGGTGAATTTGCGTTTATATTCCCCCTAAGTCATTTCATATAGAACCCCGCAGTTAAATTTAGAACAAAATTATGTAAAAGTCAAAAACAGCTATTTATGTTGGCACATTGTACCACTACCCAAGCGCAAAGTGATTAACAAAGTGCTTACAAAGTTCTGAAAAGCTTGTGCAAAGTTGGTAGATTTGCATGGAAATGTTACCTATTCTGTTACATTATCGAGTCCAGTTGTCAAAAGTTCGCGAAAGTGAATGAATATGTTATAAAAGGCCCTTTGAATATCGCAGTGGCCCTCGAAGGATGTAGAATTTTTAAGCATTTCCATCAATTACATGGCCGCCAATAACAATAATTTTAAACGATCCTGATAGATGAGTGGTCAGGTTATCGACCAATCAAAGAAGTAAAGATCAATCGGTCGTGGTTAGTGCTTGCATGGGAGACAACCTGAGAAAACCAGCGGTTGACACTATTTTTGAGTTTTTGCCGTCTGCACATATTTTGTCCAAGCTGTTAAAACAGCGTGCAAAGTTCTCCAAAGCGTTTCCAAAGTTGCTAGATTTGTTTGTTTATTTGACCTAAGTTGTTGTTATATCGAACCATGCAGTTGTAAAGTATGAAAAATGACTAAAATTCATTTGAAACCTTCCATGTTAGCAGACTGTCATATGAGCCGGCCGTAAAATGAACAAACACATACTGAAAATGTTAAAAGCGATTGAAAAGTTGGTGAATTTGCGTTTATATTCCCCCTAAGTCATTTCATATAGAACCCCGCAGTTAAATTTAGAACAAAATTATGTAAAAGTCACAAACAGCTATTTATGTTGGCACATTGTACCACTACCCAAGCGCAAAGTGATTAACAAAGTGCTTACAAAGTTGTGAAAAGCTTGTGCAAAGTAGGTAGATTTGCATGGAAATGTTACCTATTCTGTTACATTATCGAGTCCAGTTGTTAAAAGTTCGCGAAAGTGAATGAATATGTTATAAAAGGCCCTTTGAATATCGCAGTGGCCCTCGAAGGATGTAGAATTTTTAAGTATTTCCATCAATTACATGGCCGCCAATAACAATAATTTTAAACGATCCTGATAGATGAGTGGTCAGGTTATCGACCAATAAAAGAAGTAAAGATCAATCGGTCGTGGTTAGTGCTTGCTTGGGAGACAACCGGAGAAAACCAGCGGTTGACACTATTTTTGAGTTTTTGCTTTCTGCACATATTTTGTCCAAGCTGTTAAAACAGCGTGCAAAGTTCTCCAAAGCGTTTCTAAAGTTGCTATATTTGTTTGTTTATTTGACCTAAGTTGTTGTTATATCGAACCATGCAGTTGTAAAGTATGAAAAATGACGAAAATTCATTTGAAACCTTCCATGTTAGCAGACTGTCATATGAGCCGGCCGTAAAATGAACAGACACATACTGAAAATGTTAAAAGCGATTGAAAAGTTGGTGAATTTGCGTTTATATTCCCCCTAAGTCATTTCATATAGAACCCCGCAGTTAAGTTTAGAACAACATTATGTAAAAGTCAAAAACAGCTATTTATGTTGGCACATTGTACCACTACCCAAGCGCAAAGTGATTAACAAAGTGCTTACAAAGTTGTAAAAAGCTTGTGCAAAGTTGGTAGATTTGCATGGAAATGTTACCTATTCTGTTACATTATCGAGTCCAGTTGTTAAAAGTTCGCGAAAGTGAATGAATATGTTATAAATGGCCCTTTGAATATCGCAGTGGCCCTCGAAGGATGTAGAATTTTTAAGCATTTCCATCAATTACATGGCCGCCAATAACAATAATTTTAAACGATCCTGATAGATGAGTGGTCAGGTTATCGACCAATCAAAGAAGTAAAGATCAATCGGTCGTGGTTAGTGCTTGCATGGGAGACAACCTGAGAAAACCAGCGGTTGACACTATTTTTGAGTTTTTGCCGTCTGCACATATTTTGTCCAAGCTGTTAAAACAGCGTGCAAAGTTCTCCAAAGCGTTTCCAAAGTTGCTAGATTTGTTTGTTTATTTGACCTAAGTTGTTGTTATATCGAACCATGCAGTTGTAAAGTATGAACAATGACTAAAATTCATTTGAAACCTTCCATGTTAGCAGACTGTCATATGAGCCGGCCGTAAAATGAACAAACACTTACTGAAAATGTTAAAAGCGATTGAAAAGTTGGTGAATTTGCGTTTATATTCCCCCTAAGTCATTTCATATAGAACCCCGCAGTTAAATTTAGAACAAAATTATGTAAAAGTCAAAAACAGCTATTTATGTTGGCACATTGTACCACTACCCAAGCGCAAAGTGATTAACAAAGTGCTTACAAAGTTCTGAAAAGCTTGTGCAAAGTTGGTAGATTTGCATGGAAATGTTACCTATTCTGTTACATTATCGAGTCCAGTTGTCAAAAGTTCGCGAAAGTGAATGAATATGTTATAAAAGGCCCTTTGAATATCGCAGTGGCCCTCGAAGGATGTAGAATTTTTAAGCATTTCCATCAATTACATGGCCGCCAATAACAATAATTTTAAACGATCCTGATAGATGAGTGGTCAGGTTATCGACCAATCAAAGAAGTAAAGATCAATCGGTCGTGGTTAGTGCTTGCATGGGAGACAACCTGAGAAAACCAGCGGTTGACACTATTTTTGAGTTTTTGCCGTCTGCACATATTTTGTCCAAGCTGTTAAAACAGCGTGCAAAGTTCTCCAAAGCGTTTCCAAAGTTGCTAGATTTGTTTGTTTATTTGACCTAAGTTGTTGTTATATCGAACCATGCAGTTGTAAAGTATGAAAAATGACTAAAATTCATTTGAAACCTTCCATGTTAGCAGACTGTCATATGAGCCGGCCGTAAAATGAACAAACACATACTGAAAATGTTAAAAGCGATTGAAAAGTTGGTGAATTTGCGTTTATATTCCCCCTAAGTCATTTCATATAGAACCCCGCAGTTAAATTTAGAACAAAATTATGTAAAAGTCACAAACAGCTATTTATGTTGGCACATTGTACCACTACCCTAGCGCAAAGTGATTAACAAAGTGCTTACAAAGTTGTGAAAAGCTTGTGCAAAGTAGGTAGATTTGCATGGAAATGTTACCTATTCTGTTACATTATCGAGTCCAGTTGTTAAAAGTTCGCGAAAGTGAATGAATATGTTATAAAAGGCCCTTTGAATATCGCAGTGGCCCTCGAAGGATGTAGAATTTTTAAGTATTTCCATCAATTACATGGCCGCCAATAACAATAATTTTAAACGATCCTGATAGATGAGTGGTCAGGTTATCGACCAATAAAAGAAGTAAAGATCAATCGGTCGTGGTTAGTGCTTGCTTGGGAGACAACCGGAGAAAACCAGCGGTTGACACTATTTTTGAGTTTTTGTCGTCTGCACATATTTTGTCCAAGCTGTTAAAACAGCGTGCAAAGTTCTCCAAAGCGTTTCTAAAGTTGCTATATTTGTTTGTTTATTTGACCTAAGTTGTTGTTATATCGAACCATGCAGTTGTAAAGTATGAAAAATGACGAAAATTCATTTGAAACCTTCCATGTTAGCAGACTGTCATATGAGCCGGCCGTAAAAAGAACAGACACATACTGAAAATGTTAAAAGCGATTGAAAAGTTGGTGAATTTGCGTTTATATTCCCCCTAAGTCATTTCATATAGAACCCCGCAGTTAAGTTTCGAACAAAATTATGTAAAAGTCAAAAACAGCTATTTATGTTGGCACATTGTACCACTACCCAAGCGCAAAGTGATTAACAAAGTGCTTACAAAGTTGTGCAAAGTTGGTAGATTTGCATGGAAATGTTACCTATTCTGTTACATTATCGAGTCCAGTTGTTAAAAGTTCGCGAAAGTGAATGAATATGTTATAAAAGGCCCTTTGAATATCGCAGTGGCCCTCGAAGGATGTAGAATTTTTAAACATTTCCATCAATTACATGGCCGCCAATAACAATACTTTTTAAACGACCTTGATAGATGAGTGGTCAGGTGATCGACCAATAATAGAAGTTAAGATCAATCGGTCGTGGTTAATACTTTCATGGGAGACAACCTGAGAAAACCAGCGGTTGACACTTTTTTTGAGTTTTTGCCGTCTGCACCTATTTTGTCCAAGCTGTTAAAACAGCGTGCAAAGTTCTCCAAAGCGTTTCCAAAGTTGCTAGATTTGTTTGTTTATTTGACCTAAGTTGTTGTTATATCGAACCATGCAGTTGTAAAGTATGAACAATGACTAAAATTCATTTGAAACCTTCCATGTTAGCAGACTGTCATATGAGCCGGCCGTAAAATGAACAAACACATACTGAAAATGTTAAAAGCGATTGAAAAGTTGGTGAATTTGCGTTTATATTCCCCCTAAGTCATTTCATATAGAACCCCGCAGTTAAATTTAGAACAAAATTATGTAAAAGTCAAAAACAGCTATTTATGTTGGCACATTGTACCACTACCCAAGCGCAAAGTGATTAACAAAGTGCTTACAAAGTTCTGAAAAGCTTGTGTAAAGTTGGTAGATTTGCATGGAAATGTTACCTATTCTGTTACATTATCGAGTCCAGTTGTCAAAAGTTCGCGAAAGTGAATGAATATGTTATAAAAGGCCCTTTGAATATCGCAGTGGCCCTCGAAGGATGTAGAATTTTTAAACATTTCCATCAATTACATGGCCGCCAATAACAATACTTTTTAAACGACCTTGATAGATGAGTGGTCAGGTGATCGACCAATAATAGAAGTAAAGATCAATCGGTCGTGGTAAGTACTTTCATGGGAGACAACCTGAGAAAACCAGCGGTTGACACTTTTTTTGAGTTTTTGCCGTCTGCACCTATTTTGTCCAAGCTGTTAAAACAGCGTGCAAAGTTCTCCAAAGCGTTTCCAAAGTTGCTAGATTTGTTTGTTTATTTGACCTAAGTTGTTGTTATATCGAACCATGCAGTTGTAAAGTATGAAAAATGACTAAAATTCATTTGAAACCTTCCATGTTAGCAGACTGTCATATGAGCCGGCCGTAAAATGAACAAACACATACTGAAAATGTTAAAAGCGATTGAAAAGTTGGTGAATTTGCGTTTATATTCCCCCTAAGTCATTTCATATAGAACCCCGCAGTTAAATTTAGAACAAAATTATGTAAAAGTCAAAAACAGCTATTTATGTTGGCACATTGTACCACTACCCAAGCGCAAAGTGATTAACAAAGTGCTTACAAAGTTGTGAAAAGCTTGTGCAAAGTTGGTAGATTTGCATGGAAATGTTACCTATTCTGTTACATTATCGAGTCCAGTTGTTAAATGTTCGCGAAAGTGAATGAATATGTTATAAAAGGCCCTTTGAATATCGCAGCGGCCCTCGAAGGATGTAGAATTTTTAAGCATTTCCATCAATTACATGGCCGCCAATAAAAATAATTTTAAACGATCCTGATAGATGAGTGGTCAAGTTATCGACCAATAATAGAAGTAAAGATCAATCGGTCGTGGTTAGTGCTTGCATGGGAGACAACCTGAGAAAACCAGCAGTTGACACTATTTTTGAGTTTTTGCCGTCTGCACATATTTTGTCCAAGCTGTTAAAACAGCGTGCAAAGTTCTCCAAAGCGTTTCCAAAGTTGCTAGATTTGTTTGTTTATTTGACCTAAGTTGTTGTTATATCGAACCATGCAGTTGTAAAGTATGAAAAATGACTAAAATTCATTTGAAACCTTCCATGTTAGCAGACTGTCATATGAGCCGGCCGTAAAATGAACAAACACATACTGAAAATGTTAAAAGCGATTGAAAAGTTGGTGAATTTGCGTTTATATTCCCCCTAAGTCATTTCATATAGAACCCTGCAGTTAAATTTAGAACAAAATTATGTAAAAGTCAAAAACAGCTATTTATGTTGGCACATTGTACCACTACCCAAGCGCAAAGTGATTAACAAAGTGCTTACAAAGTTGTGAAAAGCTTGTGCAAAGTTGGTAGATTTGCATGGAAATGTTACCTATTCTGTTACATTATCGAGTCCAGTTGTTAAAAGTTCGCGAAAGTGAATGAATATGTTATAAAAGGCCCTTTGAATATCGCAGTGGCCCTCGAAGGATGTAGAATTTTTAAACATTTCCATCAATTACATGGCCGCCAATAACAATACTTTTTAAACGACCTTGATAGATGAGTGGTCAGGTGATCGACCAATAATAGAAGTTAAGATCAATCGGTCGTGGATAATACTTTCATGGGAGACAACCTGAGAAAACCAGCGGTTGACACTTTTTTTGAGTTTTTGCCGTCTGCACCTATTTTGTCCAAGCTGTTAAAACAGCGTGCAAAGTTCTCCAAAGCGTTTCCAAAGTTGCTAGATGTGTTTGTTTATTTGACCTAAGTTGTTGTTATATCGAACCATGCAGTTGTAAAGTATGAACAATGACTAAAATTCATTTGAAACCTTCCATGTTAGCAGACTGTCATATGAGCCGGCCGTAAAATGAACAAACACATACTGAAAATGTTAAAAGCGATTGAAAAGTTGGTGAATTTGCGTTTATATTCCCCCTAAGTCATTTCATATAGAACCCCGCAGTTAAATTTAGAACAAAATTATGTAAAAGTCAAAAACAGCTATTTATGTTGGCACATTGTACCACTACCCAAGCGCAAAGTGATTAACAAAGTGCTTACAAAGTTGTGAAAAGCTTGTGCAAAGTTGGTAGATTTGCATGGAAATGTTACCTATTCTGTTACATTATCGAGTCCAGTTGTCAAAAGTTCGCGAAAGTGAATGAATATGTTATAAAAGGCCCTTTGAATATCGCAGTGGCCCTCGAAGGATGTAGAATTTTTAAACATTTCCATCAATTACATGGCCGCCAATAACAATACTTTTTAAACGACCTTGATAGATGAGTGGTCAGGTGATCGACCAATAATAGAAGTAAAGATCAATCGGTCGTGGTAAGTACTTTCATGGGAGACAACCTGAGAAAACCAGCGGTTGACACTTTTTTTGAGTTTTTGCCGTCTGCACCTATTTTGTCCAAGCTGTTAAAACAGCGTGCAAAGTTCTCCAAAGCGTTTCCAAAGTTGCTAGATTTGTTTGTTTATTTGACCTAAGTTGTTGTTATATCGAACCATGCAGATGTAAAGTATGAAAAATGACTAAAATTCATTTGAAACCTTCCATGTTAGCAGACTGTCATATGAGCCGGCCGTAAAATGAACAAACACATACTGAAAATGTTAAAAGCGATTGAAAAGTTGGTGAATTTGCGTTTATATTCCCCCTAAGTCATTTCATATAGAACCCCGCAGTTAAATTTAGAACAAAATTATGTAAAAGTCAAAAACAGCTATTTATGTTGGCACATTGTACCACTACCCAAGCGCAAAGTGATTAACAAAGTGCTTACAAAGTTGTGAAAAGCTTGTGCAAAGTTGGTAGATTTGCATGGAAATGTTACCTATTCTGTTACATTATCGAGTCCAGTTGTCAAAAGTTCGCGAAAGTGAATGAATATGTTATAAAAGGCCCTTTGAATATCGCAGTGGCCCTCGAAGGATGTAGAATTTTTAAACATTTCCATCAATTACATGGCCGCCAATAACAATACTTTTTAAACGACCTTGATAGATGAGTGGTCAGGTGATCGACCAATAATAGAAGTAAAGATCAATCGGTCGTGGTAAGTACTTTCATGGGAGACAACCTGAGAAAACCAGCGGTTGACACTTTTTTTGAGTTTTTGCCGTCTGCACCTATTTTGTCCAAGCTGTTAAAACAGCGTGCAAAGTTCTCCAAAGCGTTTCTAAAGTTGCTAGATTTGTTTGTTTATTTGACCTAAGTTGTTGTTATATCGAACCATGCAGTTGTAAAGTATGAAAAATGACTAAAATTCATTTGAAACCTTCCATGTTAGCAGACTGTCATATGAGCCGGCCGTAAAATGAACAAACACATACTGAAAATGTTAAAAGCGATTGAAAAGTTGGTGAATTTGCGTTTATATTCCCCCTAAGTCATTTCATATAGAACCCCGCAGTTAAATTTAGAACAAAATTATGTAAAAGTCAAAAACAGCTATTTATGTTGGCACATTGTACCACTACCCAAGCGCAAAGTGATTAACAAAGTGCTTACAAAGTTGTGAAAAGCTTGTGCAAAGTTGGTAGATTTGCATGGAAATGTTACCTATTCTGTTACATTATCGAGTCCAGTTGTTAAAAGTTTGCGAAAGTGAATGAATATGTTATAAAAGGCCCTTTGAATATCGCAGCGGCCCTCGAAGGATGTAGAATTTTTAAGCATTTCCATCAATTACATGGCCGCCAATAACAATAATTTTTAAACGATCCTGATAGATGAGTGGTCAGGTTATCGACCAATAAAAGAAGTTAAGATCAATCGGTCGTGGTTAGTGCTTGCATGGGAGACAACCTGAGAAAACCAGCGGTTGACACTATTTTTGAGTTTTTGCCGTCTGCACATATTTTGTCCAAGCTGTTAAAACAGCGTGCAAAGTTCTCCAAAGCGATTCCAAGGTTGCTAAATTTGTTTGTTTATTTGACCTAAGTTGTTGTTATATCGAACCATGCAGTTGTAAAGTATGAAAAATGACTAAAATTCATTTGAAACCTTCCATGTTAGCAGACTGTCATATGAGCCGGCCGTAAAATGAACAAACACATACTGAAAATGTTAAAAGCGATTGAAAAGATGGTGGATTTGCGTTTATATTCCCCCTAAGTTATTTCATATAGAACCCCGCAGTTAAATTTAGAACAAAATTATGTAAAAGTCAAAAACAGCTATTTATGTTGGCACATTGTTCCACTACCCAAGCGCAAAGTGATTAACAAAGTGCTTACAAAGTTGTGAAAAGCTTGTGCAAAGTTGGTAGATTTGCATGGAAATGTTACCTATTCTGTTACATTATCGAGTCCAGTTGTTAAATGTTCGCGAAAGTGAATGAATATGTTATAAAAGGCCCTTTGAATATCGCAGTGGCCCTCCAAGGATGTAGAATTTTTAAACATTTCCATCAATTACATGGCCGCCAATAACAATACTTTTTAAACGACCTTGATAGATGAGTGGTCAGGTGATCGACCAATAATAGATGTAAAGATCAATCGGTCGTGGTAAGTACTTTCATGGGAGGCAACCTGAGAAAACCAGCGGTTGACACTTTTTTTGAGTTTTTGCCGTCTGCACCTATTTTGTCCAAGCTGTTAAAACACCGTGCAAAGTTCTCCAAAGCGTTTCCAAAGTTGCTAGATTTGTTTGTTTATTTGACCTAAGTTGTTGTTATATCGAACCATGCAGTTGTAAAGTATGAAAAATGACTAAAATTCATTTGAAACCTTCCATGTTAGCAGACTGTCATATGAGCCGGCCGTAAAATGAACAAACACGTACTGAAAATGTTAAAAGCGATTGAAAAGTTGGTGAATTTGCGTTTATATTCCCCCTAAGTCATTTCATATAGAACCCCGCAGTTAAATTTAGAACAAAATTATGTAAAAGTCAAAAACAGCTATTTATGTTGGCACATTGTACCACTACCCAAGCGCAAAGTGATTAACAAAGCGCTTACAAAGTTGTGAAAAGCTTGTGCAAAGTTGGTAGATTTGCATGGAAATGTTACCTATTCTGTTACATTATCGAGTCCAGTTGTTAAAAGTTCGCGAAAGTGAATGAATATGTTATAAAAGGCCCTTTGAATATCGCAGTGGCCCTCGAAGGATGTAGAATTTTTAAGAATTTCCATCAATTACATGGCCGCCAATAACAATACTTTTTAAACGACCTTGATAGATGAGTGGTCAGGTGATCGACCAATAATAGATGTAAAGATCAATCGGTCGTGGTAAGTACTTTCATGGGAGGCAACCTGAGAAAACCAGCGGTTGACACTTTTTTTGAGTTTTTGCCGTCTGCACCTATTTTGTCCAAGCTGTTAAAACACCGTGCAAAGTTCTCCAAAGCGTTTCCAAAGTTGCTAGATTTGTTTGTTTATTTGACCTAAGTTGTTGTTATATCGAACCATGCAGTTGTAAAGTATGAAAAATGACTAAAATTCATTTGAAACCTTCCATGTTAGCAGACTGTCATATGAGCCGGCCGTAAAATGAACAAACACGTACTGAAAATGTTAAAAGCGATTGAAAAGTTGGTGAATTTGCGTTTATATTCCCCCTAAGGCATTTCATATAGAACCCCGCAGTTAAATTTAGAACAAAATTATGTAAAAGTCAAAAACAGCTATTTATGTTGGCACATTGTACCACTACCCAAGCGCAAAGTGATTAACAAAGTGCTTACAAAGTTGTGAAAAGCTTGTGCAAAGTTGGTAGATTTGCATGGAAATGTTACCTATTCTGTTACATTATCGAGTCCAGTTGTTAAAAGTTTGCGAAAGTGAATGAATATGTTATAAAAGGCCCTTTGAATATCGCAGTGGCCCTCGAAGGATGTAGAATTTTTAAGAATTTCCATCAATTACATGGCCGCCAATAACAATAATTTTTAAACGTTCCTGCTAGATGAGTGGTCAGGTTATCGACCAATAAAAGAAGTTAAGATCAATCGGTCGTGGTTAGTGCTTGCATGGGAGACAACCTGAGAAAACCAGCGGTTGACACTATTTTTGAGTTTTTGCCGTCTGCACATATTTTGTCCAAGCTGTTAAAACAGCGTGCAAAGTTCTCCAAAGCGATTCCAAGGTTGCTAAATTTGTTTGTTTATTTGACCTAAGTTGTTGTTATATCGAACCATGCAGTTAAAGTATGAAAAATGACTAAAGTCCATTTGAAACCTCCCATGTTATCAGACTGTCATATGAGCCGGCCGTAAAATGTACAAATACATCCTAAAAATGTTTAAAGCGATTGAAAAGATGGTGGATTTGCGTTTATATTCCCCCTAAGTCATTTCATATAGAACCCCGCAGTTAAATTTAGAACAAAATTATGTAAAAGTCAAAAACAGCTATTTATGTTGGCACATTGTTCCACTACCCAAGCGCAAAGTGATTAACAAAGTGCTTACAAAGTTGTGAAAAGCTTGTGCAAAGTTGGTAGATTTGCATGGAAATGTTACCTATTCTGTTACATTATCGAGTCCAGTTGTTAAATGTTCGCGAAAGTGAATGAATATGTTATAAAAGGCCCTTTGAATATCGCAGTGGCCCTCTAAGGATGTAGAATTTTTAAACATTTCCATCAATTACATGGCCGCCAATAACAATACTTTTTAAACGACCTTGATAGATGAGTGGTCAGGTGATCGACCAATAATAGAAGTTAAGATCAATCGGTCGTGGTTAATACTTTCATGGTAGACAACCTGAGAAAACCAGTGGTTGACACTTTTTTTGAGTTTTTGCCGTCTGCACCTATTTTGTCCAAGCTGTTAAAACAGCGTGCAAAGTTCTCCAAAGCGTTTCCAAAGTTGCTAGATTTGTTTGTTTATTTGACCTAAGTTGTTGTTATATCGAACCATGCAGTTGTAAAGTATGAAAAATGACTAAAATTCATTTGAAACCTTCCATGTTAGCAGACTGTCATATGAGCCGGCCGTAAAATGAACAAACACGTACTGAAAATGTTAAAAGCGATTGAAAAGTTGGTGAATTTGCGTTTATATTCCCCCTAAGTCATTTCATATAGAACCCCGC
Organism: Saccoglossus kowalevskii; assembly: GCF_978046115.1. Classification (NCBI taxonomy): domain Eukaryota; kingdom Metazoa; phylum Hemichordata; class Enteropneusta; family Harrimaniidae; genus Saccoglossus; species Saccoglossus kowalevskii. The sequence continues at coordinate 6,393,966 of NC_140650.1, read as the reverse complement.
AGTTAAATTTAGAACAAAATTATGTAAAAGTCAAAAACAGCTATTTATGTTGGCACATTGTTCCACTACCCAAGCGCAAAGTGATTAACAAAGTGCTTACAAAGTTGTGAAAAGCTTGTGCAAAGTTGGTAGATTTGCATGGAAATGTTACCTATTCTGTTACATTATCGAGTCCAGTTGTTAAATGTTCGCGAAAGTGAATGAATATGTTATAAAAGGCCCTTTGAATATCGCAGTGGCCCTCCAAGGATGTAGAATTTTTAAACATTTCCATCAATTACATGGCCGCCAATAACAATACTTTTTAAACGACCTTGATAGATGAGTGGTCAGGTGATCGACCAATAATAGATGTAAAGATCAATCGGTCGTGGTAAGTACTTTCATGGGAGGCAACCTGAGAAAACCAGCGGTTGACACTTTTTTTGAGTTTTTGCCGTCTGCACCTATTTTGTCCAAGCTGTTAAAACACCGTGCAAAGTTCTCCAAAGCGTTTCCAAAGTTGCTAGATTTGTTTGTTTATTTGACCTAAGTTGTTGTTATATCGAACCATGCAGTTGTAAAGTATGAAAAATGACTAAAATTCATTTGAAACCTTCCATGTTAGCAGACTGTCATATGAGCCGGCCGTAAAATGAACAAACACGTACTGAAAATGTTAAAAGCGATTGAAAAGTTGGTGAATTTGCGTTTATATTCCCCCTAAGTCATTTCATATAGAACCCCGCAGTTAAATTTAGAACAAAATTATGTAAAAGTCAAAAACAGCTATTTATGTTGGCACATTGTACCACTACCCAAGCGCAAAGTGATTAACAAAGCGCTTACAAAGTTGTGAAAAGCTTGTGCAAAGTTGGTAGATTTGCATGGAAATGTTACCTATTCTGTTACATTATCGAGTCCAGTTGTTAAAAGTTCGCGAAAGTGAATGAATATGTTATAAAAGGCCCTTTGAATATCGCAGTGGCCCTCGAAGGATGTAGAATTTTTAAGAATTTCCATCAATTACATGGCCGCCAATAACAATACTTTTTAAACGACCTTGATAGATGAGTGGTCAGGTGATCGACCAATAATAGATGTAAAGATCAATCGGTCGTGGTAAGTACTTTCATGGGAGGCAACCTGAGAAAACCAGCGGTTGACACTTTTTTTGAGTTTTTGCCGTCTGCACCTATTTTGTCCAAGCTGTTAAAACACCGTGCAAAGTTCTCCAAAGCGTTTCCAAAGTTGCTAGATTTGTTTGTTTATTTGACCTAAGTTGTTGTTATATCGAACCATGCAGTTGTAAAGTATGAAAAATGACTAAAATTCATTTGAAACCTTCCATGTTAGCAGACTGTCATATGAGCCGGCCGTAAAATGAACAAACACGTACTGAAAATGTTAAAAGCGATTGAAAAGTTGGTGAATTTGCGTTTATATTCCCCCTAAGGCATTTCATATAGAACCCCGCAGTTAAATTTAGAACAAAATTATGTAAAAGTCAAAAACAGCTATTTATGTTGGCACATTGTACCACTACCCAAGCGCAAAGTGATTAACAAAGCGCTTACAAAGTTGTGAAAAGCTTGTGCAAAGTTGGTAGATTTGCATGGAAATGTTACCTATTCTGTTACATTATCGAGTCCAGTTGTTAAAAGTTCGCGAAAGTGAATGAATATGTTATAAAAGGCCCTTTGAATATCGCAGTGGCCCTCGAAGGATGTAGAATTTTTAAGAATTTCCATCAATTACATGGCCGCCAATAACAATAATTTTTAAACGTTCCTGCTAGATGAGTGGTCAGGTTATCGACCAATAAAAGAAGTTAAGATCCATCGGTCGTGGTTAGTGCTTGCATGGGAGACAACCTGAGAAAACCAGCTGTTGACACTATTTTTGAGTTTTTGCCGTCTGCACATATTTTGTCCAAGCTGTTAAAACAGCGTGCAAAGTTCTCCAAAGCGATTCCAAGGTTGCTAAATTTGTTTGTATATTTGACCTAAGTTTTTGTTATATCAAACCATGCAGTTAAAGTATGAAAAATGACTAAAGTCCATTTGAAACCTCCCATGTTAGCAGACTGTCATATGAGCCGGCCGTAAAATGTACAAATACATCCTAAAAATGTTAAAAGTGATTGAAAAGATGGTGGATTTGCGTTTATATTCCCCCTAAGTCATTTCATATAGAACCCCGCAGTTAAATTTAGAACAAAATTATGTAAAAGTCAAAAACAGCTATTTATGTTGGCACATTGTTCCACTACCCAAGCGCAAAGTGATTAACAAAGTGCTTACAAAGTTGTGAAAAGCTTGTGCAAAGTTGGTTGATTTGCATGGAAATGTTACCTATTCTGTTACATTATCGAGTCCAGTTGTTAAATGTTCGCGAAAGTGAATGAATATGTTGTAAAAGGCCCTTTGAATATCGCAGTGGCCCTCCAAGGATGTAGAATTTTTAAACATTTCCATCAATTACATGGCCGCCAATAACAATACTTTTTAAACGACCTTGATAGATGAGTGGTCAGGTGATCGACCAATAATAGAAGTTAAGATCAATCGGTCGTGGTTAATACTTTCATGGTAGACAACCTGAGAAAACTAGTGGTTGACACTTTTTTTGAGTTTTTGCCGTCTGCACCTATTTTGTCCAAGCTGTTAAAACAGCGTGCAAAGTTCTCCAAAGCGTTTCCAAAGTTGCTAGATTTGTTTGTTTATTTGACCTAAGTTGTTGTTATATCGAACCATGCAGTTGTAAAGTATGAAAAATGACTAAAATTCATTTGAAACCTTCCATGTTAGCAGACTGTCATATGAGCCGGCCGTAAAATGAACAAACACGTACTGAAAATGTTAAAAGCGATTGAAAAGTTGGTGAATTTGCGTTTATATTCCCCCTAAGTCATTTCATATAGAACCCCGCAGTTAAATTTAGAACAAAATTATGTAAAAGTCAAAAACAGCTATTTATGTTGGCACATTGTACCACTACCCAAGCGCAAAGTGATTAACAAAGTGCTTACAAAGTTGTGAAAAGCTTGTGCAAAGTTGGTAGATTTGCATGGAAATGTTACCTATTCTGTTACATTATCAAGTCCAGTTGTTAAAAGTTCGCGAAAGTGAATGAATATGTTATGAAAGGCCCTTTGAATATCGCAGTGGCCCTCGAAGGATGTAGAATTGTTAAGCATTTCCATCAATTACATGGCCGCCAATAACAATAATTTTAAACGATCCTGATAGATGAGTGGTCAGGTTATCGACCAATAAAAGAAGTAAAGATCAATTGGTCGTGGTTAGTGCTTGCATGGGAGACAACCTGAGAAAACCAGCAGTTGACACTGTTTTTGCAGTCTGCACATATTTTGTCCAAGCTGTTAAAACAGCGTGCAAAGTTCTCCAAAGCGTTTCCAAAGTTGCTAGATTTGTTTGTTTATTTGACCTAAGTTGTTGTTATATCGAACCATGCAGTTGTAAAGTATGAAAAATGACTAAAATTCATTTGAAACCTTCCATGTTAGCAGACTGTCATATGAGCCGGCCGTAAAATGAACAAACACATACTGAAAATGTTAAAAGCGATTGAAAAGTTGGTGAATTTGCGTTTATATTCCCCCTAAGTCATTTCATATAGAACCCTGCAGTTAAATTTAGAACAAAATTATGTAAAAGTCAAAAACAGCTATTTATGTTGGCACATTGTACCACTACCCAAGCGCAAAGTGATTAACAAAGTGCTTACAAAGTTGTGAAAAGCTTGTGCAAAGTTGGTAGATTTGCATGGAAATGTTACCTATTCTGTTACATTATCGAGTCCAGTTGTTAAAAGTTCGCGAAAGTGAATGAATATGTTATAAAAGGCCCTTTGAATATCGCAGTGGCCCTCGAAGGATGTAGAATTTTTAAACATTTCCATCAATTACATGGCCGCCAATAACAATACTTTTTAAACGACCTTGATAGATGAGTGGTCAGGTGATCGACCAATAATAGAAGTAAAGATCAATCGGTCGTGGTAAGTACTTTCATGGGAGACAACCTGAGAAAACCAGCGGTTGACACTTTTTTTGAGTTTTTGCCGTCTGCACCTATTTTGTCCAAGCTGTTAAAACAGCGTGCAAAGTTCTCCAAAGCGTTTCCAAAGTTGCTAGATTTGTTTGTTTATTTGACCTAAGTTGTTGTTATATCGAACCATGCAGTTGTAAAGTATGAAAAATGACTAAAATTCATTTGAAACCTTCCATGTTAGCAGACTGTCATATGAGCCGGCCGTAAAATGAACAAACACATACTGAAAATGTTAAAAGCGATTGAAAAGTTGGTGAATTTGTGTTTATATTCCCCCTAAGTCATTTCATATAGAACCCCGCAGTTAAATTTAGAACAAAATTATGTAAAAGTCAAAAACAGCTATTTATGTTGGCACTTTGTACCACTACCCAAGCGCAAAGTGATTAACAAAGTGCTTACAAAGTTGTGAAAAGCTTGTGCAAAGTTGGTAGATTTGCATGGAAATGTTACCTATTCTGTTACATTATCAAGTCCAGTTGTTAAAAGTTCGCGAAAGTGAATGAATATGTTATGAAAGGCCCTTTGAATATCGCAGTGGCCCTCGAAGGATGTAGAATTGTTAAGCATTTCCATCAATTACATGGCCGCCAATAACAATAATTTTAAACGATCCTGATAGATGAGTGGTCAGGTTATCGACCAATAAAAGAAGTAAAGATCAATTGGTCGTGGTTAGTGCTTGCATGGGAGACAACCTGAGAAAACCAGCAGTTGACACTGTTTTTGCAGTCTGCACATATTTTGTCCAAGCTGTTAAAACAGCGTGCAAAGTTCTCCAAAGCGTTTCCAAAGTTGCTAGATTTGTTTGTTTATTTGACCTAAGTTGTTGTTATATCGAACCATGCAGTTGTAAAGTATGAAAAATGACTAAAATTCATTTGAAACCTTCCATGTTAGCAGACTGTCATATGAGCCGGCCGTAAAATGAACAAACACATACTGAAAATGTTAAAAGCGATTGAAAAGTTGGTGAATTTGCGTTTATATTCCCCCTAAGTCATTTCATATAGAACCCTGCAGTTAAATTTAGAACAAAATTATGTAAAAGTCAAAAACAGCTATTTATGTTGGCACATTGTACCACTACCCAAGCGCAAAGTGATTAACAAAGTGCTTACAAAGTTGTGAAAAGCTTGTGCAAAGTTGGTAGATTTGCATGGAAATGTTACCTATTCTGTTACATTATCGAGTCCAGTTGTTAAAAGTTCGCGAAAGTGAATGAATATGTTATAAAAGGCCCTTTGAATATCGCAGTGGCCCTCGAAGGATGTAGAATTTTTAAACATTTCCATCAATTACATGGCCGCCAATAACAATACTTTTTAAACGACCTTGATAGATGAGTGGTCAGGTGATCGACCAATAATAGAAGTAAAGATCAATCGGTCGTGGTAAGTACTTTCATGGGAGACAACCTGAGAAAACCAGCGGTTGACACTTTTTTTGAGTTTTTGCCGTCTGCACCTATTTTGTCCAAGCTGTTAAAACAGCGTGCAAAGTTCTCCAAAGCGTTTCCAAAGTTGCTAGATTTGTTTGTTTATTTGACCTAAGTTGTTGTTATATCGAACCATGCAGTTGTAAAGTATGAAAAATGACTAAAATTCATTTGAAACCTTCCATGTTAGCAGACTGTCATATGAGCCGGCCGTAAAATGAACAAACACACATACTGAAAATGTTAAAAGCGATTGAAAAGTTGGTGAATTTGTGTTTATATTCCCCCTAAGTCATTTCATATAGAACCCCGCAGTTAAATTTAGAACAAAATTATGTAAAAGTCAAAAACAGCTATTTATGTTGGCACTTTGTACCACTACCCAAGCGCAAAGTGATTAACAAAGTGCTTACAAAGTTGTGAAAAGCTTGTGCAAAGTTGGTAGATTTGCATGGAAATGTTACCTATTCTGTTACATTATCGAGTCCAGTTGTTAAAAGTTCGCGAAAGTGAATGAATATGTTATAAAAGGCCCTTTGAATATCGCAGTGGCCCTCGAAGGATGTAGAATTTTTAAACATTTCCATCAATTACATGGCCGCCAATAACAATACTTTTTAAACGACCTTGATAGATGAGTGGTCAGGTGATCGACCAATAATAGATGTAAAGATCAATCGGTCGTGGTAAGTACTTTCATGGGAGGCAACCTGAGAAAACCAGCGGTTGACACTTTTTTTGAGTTTTTGCCGTCTGCACCTATTTTGTCCAAGCTGTTAAAACACCGTGCAAAGTTCTCCAAAGCGTTTCCAAAGTTGCTAGATTTGTTTGTTTATTTGACCTAAGTTGTTGTTATATCGAACCATGCAGTTGTAAAGTATGAAAAATGACTAAAATTCATTTGAAACCTTCCATGTTAGCAGACTGTCATATGAGCCGGCCGTAAAATGAACAAACACATACTGAAAATGTTAAAAGCGATTGAAAAGTTGGTGAATTTGCGTTTATATTCCCCCTAAGTCATTTCATATAGAACCCCGCAGTTAAATTTAGAACAAAATTATGTAAAAGTCAAAAACAGCTATTTATGTTGGCACATTGTACCACTACCCAAGCGCAAAGTGATTAACAAAGTGCTTACAAAGTTGTGAAAAGCTTGTGCAAAGTTGGTAGATTTGCATGGAAATGTTACCTATTCTGTTACATTATCGAGTCCAGTTGTTAAAAGTTCGCGAAAGTGAATGAATATGTTATGAAAGGCCCTTTGAATATCGCAGTGGCCCTCGAAGGATGTAGAATTTTTAAGCATTTCCATCAATTACATGGCCGCCAATAACAATAATTTTTAAACGATCCTGATAGATGAGTGGTCAGGTTATCGACCAATAAAAGAAGTAAAGATCAATCGGTCGTGGTTAGTGCTTGCATGGGAGACAACCTGAGATAACCAGCGGTTGACACTATTTTTGAGTTTTTGCCGTCTGCACATATTTTGTCCAAGCTGTTAAAACAGCGTGCAAAGTTCTCCAAAGCGTTTCCAAAGTTGCTAGATTTGTTTGTTTATTTGACCTAAGTTGTCGTTATATCGAACCATGCAGTTGTAAAGTATGAAAAATGACTAAAATTCATTTGAAACCTTCCATGTTAGCAGACTGTCATATGAGCCGGCCGTAAAATGAACAAACACATACTGAAAATGTTAAAAGCGATTGAAAAGTTGGTGAATTTGCGTTTATATTCCCCCTAAGTCATTTCATATAGAACCCCGCAGTTAAATATAGAACAAAATTATGTAAAAGTCAAAAACAGCTATTTATGTTGGCACATTGTTCCACTACCCAAGCGCAAAGTGATTAACAAAGTGCTTACAAAGTTGTGAAAAGCTTGTGCAAAGTTGGTAGATTTGCATGGAAATGTTACCTATTCTGTTACATTATCGAGTCCAGTTGTTAAAAGTTCGCGAAAGTGAATGAATATGTTATGAAAGGCCCTTTGAATATCGCAGTGGCCCTCGAAGGATGTAGAATTGTTAAGCATTTCCATCAATTACATGGCCGCCAATAACAATAATTTTAAACGATCCTGATAGATGAGTGGTCAGGTTATCGACCAATAAAAGAAGTAAAGATCAATCGGTCGTGGTTAGAGCTTGCATGGGAGACAACCTGAGAAAACCAGCAGTTGACACTATTTTTGAGTTTTTGCAGTCTGCACCTATTTTGTCCAAGCTGTTAAAACAGCGTGCAAAGTTCTCCAAAGCGTTTCCAAAGTTGCTAGATTTGTTTGTTTATTTGACCTAAGTTGTTGTTATATCGAACCATGCAGTTGTAAAGTATGAAAAACGACTAAAATTCATTTGAAACCTTCCATGTTAGCAGACTGTCATATGAGCCGGCCGTAAAATGAACAAACACATACTGAAAATGTTAAAAGCGATTGAAAAGTTGGTGAATTTGCGTTTATATTCCCCCTAAGTCATTTCATATAGAACCCTGCAGTTAAATTTAGAACAAAATTATGTAAAAGTCAAAAACAGCTATTTATGTTGGCACATTGTACCACTACCCAAGCGCAAAGTGATTAACAAAGTGCTTACAAAGTTGTGAAAAGCTTGTGCAAAGTTGGTAGATTTGCATGGAAATGTTACCTATTCTGTTACATTATCGAGTCCAGTTGTTAAAAGTTCGCGAAAGTGAATGAATATGTTATAAAAGGCCCTTTGAATATCGCAGTGGCCCTCGAAGGATGTAGAATTTTTAAACATTTCCATCAATTACATGGCCGCCAATAACAATACTTTTTAAACGACCTTGATAGATGAGTGGTCAGGTGATCGACCAATAATAGAAGTAAAGATCAATCGGTCGTGGTAAGTACTTTCATGGGAGACAACCTGAGAAAACCAGCGGTTGACACTTTTTTTGAGTTTTTGCCGTCTGCACCTATTTTGTTCAAGCTGTTAAAACAGCGTGCAAAGTTCTCCAAAGCGTTTCCAAAGTTGCTAGATTTGTTTGTTTATTTGACCTAAGTTTTTGTTATATCAAACCATGCAGTTAAAGTATGAAAAATGACTAAAATTCATTTGAAACCTTCCATGTTAGCAGACTGTCATATGAGCCGGCCGTAAAATGAACAAACACATACTGAAAATGTTAAAAGCGATTGAAAAGTTGGTGAATTTGCGTTTATATTCCCCCTAAGTCATTTCATATAGAACCCCGCAGTTAAATTTAGAACAAAATTATGTAAAAGTCAAAAACAGCTATTTATGTTGGCACATTGTACCACTACCCAAGCGCAAAGTGATTAACAAAGTGCTTACAAAGTTGTGAAAAGCTTGTGCAAAGTTGGTAGATTTGCATGGAGATGTTACCTATTCTGTTACATTATCGAGTCCAGTTGTTAAAAGTTCGCGAAAGTGAATGAATATGTTATAAAAGGCCCTTTGAATATCGCAGTGGCCCTCGAAGGATGTAGAATTTTTAAGCATTTCCATCAATTACATGGCCGCCAATAACAATAATTTTTAAACGATCCTGATAGATGAGTGGTCAGGTTATCGACCAATAAAAGAAGTAAAGATCAATCGGTCGTGGTTAGTGCTTGCATGGGAGACAGCCTGAGAAAACCAGTGGTTGACACTATTTTTGAGTTTTTGCCGTCTCACATATTTTGCCCAAGCTGTTAAAACAGCGTGCAAAGTTCTCCAAAGCGTTTCCAAAGTTGCTAGATTTGTTTGTTTATTTGACCTAAGTTTTTGTTATATCAAACCATGCAGTTAAAGTATGAAAAATGACGAAAGTCCATTTGAAACCTCCCATGTTAGCAGACTGTCATATGAGCCGGCCATAAAATGTACAAATACATCCTAAAAATGTTAAAAGTGATTGAAAAGATGGTGGATTTGCGTTTATATTCCCCCTAAGTCATTTCATATAGAACCCCGCAGTTAAATTTAGAAAAAAATTATGTAAAAGTCAAAAACAGCTATTTATGTTGGCACATTGTTCCACTACCCAAGCGCAAAGTGATTAACAAAGTGCTTACAAAGTTGTGAAAAGCTTGTCCAAAGTTGGTAGATTTGCATGGAAATGTTACCTATTCTGTTACATTATCGAGTCCAGTTGTTAAAAGTTCGCGAAAGTGAATGAATATGTTATAAAAGGCCCTTTGAATATCGCAGTGGCCCTCGAAGGATGTAGAATTTTTAAGCATTTCCTTCAATTACATGGCCGCCAATAACAATAATTTTTAAACGATCCTGATAGATGAGTGGTCAGGTTATCGACCAATAAAAGAAGTAAAGATCAATCGGTCGTGGTGAGTGCTTGCATGGGAGACAACCTGAGAAAACCAGCGGTTGACACTATTTTTGAGTTTTTGCCGTCTGCACATATTTTGTCCAAGCTGTTAAAACAGCGTGCAAAGTTCTCCAAAGCGATTCCAAGGTTGCTAAATTTGTTTGTTTATTTGACCTAAGTTTTTGTTATATCAATCCATGCAGTTAAAGTATGAAAAATGACTAAAGTCCATTTGAAACCTCCCATGTTAGCAGACTGTCATATGAGCCGGCCATAAAATGTACAAATACATCCTAAAAATGTTAAAAGTGATTGAAAAGATGGTGGATTTGCGTTTATATTCCCCCTAAGTCATTTCATATAGAACCCCGCAGTTAAATTTAGAACAAAATTATGTAAAAGTCAAAAACAGCTATTTATGTTGGCACATTGTTCCACTACCCAAGCGCAAAGTGATTAACAAAGTGCTTACAAAGTTGTGAAAAGCTTGTCCAAAGTTGGTAGATTTGCATGTAAATGTTACCTATTCTGTTACATTATCGAGTCCAGTTGTTAAAAGTTCGCGAAAGTGAATGAATATGTTATAAAAGGCCCTTTGAATATCGCAGTGGCCCTTGAAGGATGTAGAATTTTTAAGCATTTCCTTCAATTACATGGCCGCCAATAACAATAATTTTTAAACGATCCTGATAGATGAGTGGTCAGGTTATCGACCAATAAAAGAAGTAAAGATCAATCGGTCGTGGTGAGTGCTTGCATGGGAGACAACCTGAGAAAACCAGCGGTTGACACTATTTTTGAGTTTTTGCCGTCTGCACATATTTTGTCCAAGCTGTTAAAACAGCGTGCAAAGTTCTCCAAAGCGATTCCAAGGTTGCTAAATTTGTTTGTTTATTTGACCTAAGTTTTTGTTATATCAATCCATGCAGTTAAAGTATGAAAAATGACTAAAGTCCATTTGAAACCTCCCATGTTAGCAGACTGTCATATGAGCCGGCCGTAAAATGTACAAATACATCCTAAAAATGTTAAAAGTGATTGAAAAGATGGTGGATTTGCGTTTATATTCCCCCTAAGTCATTTCATATAGAACCCCGCAGTTAAATTTAGAACAAAATTATGTAAAAGTCAAAAACAGCTATTTATGTTGGCACATTGTTCCACTACCCAAGCGCAAAGTGATTAACAAAGTGCTTACAAAGTTGTGAAAAGCTTGTGCAAAGTTGGTAGATTTGCATGGAAATGTTACCTATTCTGTTACATTATCGAGTCCAGTTGTTAAAAGTTCGCGAAAGTGAATGAATATGTTATAAAAGGCCCTTTGAATATCGCAGTGGCCCTCGAAGGATGTAGAATTTTTAAACATTTCCATCAATTACATGGCCGCCAATAACAATACTTTTTAAACGACCTTGATAGATGAGTGGTCAGGTGATCGACCAATAATAGAAGTAAAGATCAATCGGTCGTGGTTAGTACTTTCATGGGAGACAACCTGAGAAAACCAGCGGTTGACACTTTTTTTGAGTTTTTGCCGTCTGCACCTATTTTGTCCAAGCTGTTAAAACAGCGTGCAAAGTTCTCCAAAGCGTTTCCAAAGTTGCTAGATTTGTTTGTTTATTTGACCTAAGTTGTTGTTATATCGAACCATGCAGTTGTAAAGTATGAAAAATGACTAAAATTCATTTGAAACCTTCCATGTTAGCAGACTGTCATATGAGCCGGCCGTAAAATGAACAAACACATACTGAAAATGTTAAAAGCGATTGAAAAGTTGGTGAATTTGCGTTTATATTCCCCCTAAGTCATTTCATATAGAACCCCGCAGTTAAATTTAGAACAAAATTATGTAAAAGTCAAAAACAGCTATTTATGTTGGCACATTGTACCACTACCCAAGCGCAAAGTGATTAACAAAGTGCTTACAAAGTTGTGAAAAGCTTGTGCAAAGTTGGTAGATTTGCATGTAAATGTTACCTATTCTGTTACATTATCGAGTCCAGTTGTTAAAAGTTCGCGAAAGTGAATGAATATGTTATAAAAGGCCCTTTGAATATCGCAGTGGCCCTCGAAGGATGTAGAATGTTTAAGTATTTCCATCAATTACATGGCCGCCAATAACAATAATTTTTAAATGATCCTGATAGATGAGTGGTCAGGTTATCGACCAATAAAAGAAGTAAAGATCAATCGGTCGTGGTTAGTGCTTGCATGGGAGACAACCTGAGAAAACCAGCGGTTGACACTATTTTTGAGTTTTTGCCGTCTGCACATATTTTGTCCAAGCTGTTAAAACAGCGTGCAATGTTCTCCAAAGCGATTCCGAGGTTGCTAAAGTTGTTTGTTTATTTGACCTAAGTTTTTGTTATATCAAACCATGCAGTTAAAGTATGAAAAATGACTAAAGTCCATTTGAACCTCCCATGTTAGCAGACTGTCATATGAGCCGGCCGTAAAATGTACAAATACATCCTAAAAATGTTAAAAGTGATTGAAAAGATGGTGGATTTGCGTTTATATTCCCCCTAAGTCATTTCATATAGGACACCGCAGTTAAATTTAGAACAAAATTATGTAAAAGTCAAAAACAGCTATTTATGTTGGCACATTGTTCCACTACCCAAGCGCAAAGTGATTAACAAAGTGCTTACAAAGTTGTGAAAAGCTTGTGCAAAGTTGGTAGATTTGCATGGAAATGTTACCTATTCTGTTACATTATCGAGTCCAGTTGTTAAAAGTTCGCGAAAGTGAATGAATATGTTATAAACGGCCCTTTGAATATCGCAGTGGCCCTCGAAGGATGTAGAATTTTTAAACATTTCCATCAATTACATGGCCGCCAATAACAATACTTTTTAAACGACCTTGATAGATGAGTGGTCAGGTGATCGACCAATAATAGAAGTTAAGATCAATCGGTCGTGGTTAATACTTTCATGGTAGACAAACTGAGAAAACCAGCGGTTGACACTTTTTTGAGTTTTTGCCGTCTGCACCTATTTTGTCCAAGCTGTTAAAACAGCGTGCAAAGTTCTCCAAAGCGTTTCCAAAGTTGCTAGATTTGTTTGTTTATTTGACCTAAGTTTTTGTTATATCAAACCATGCAGTTAAAGTATGAAAAATGACTAAAGTCCATTTGAAACCTCCCATGTTAGCAGACTGTCATATGAGCCGGCCGTAAAATGTACAAATACATCCTAAAAATGTTAAAAGTGATTGAAAAGTTGGTGAATTTGCGTTTATATTCCCCCTAAGTCATTTCATATAGAACCCCGCAGTTAAATTTAGAACAAAATTATGTAAAAGTCAAAAACAGCTATTTATGTTGGCACATTGTACCACTACCCAAGCGCAAAGTGATTAACAAAGTGCTTACAAAGTTGTGAAAAGCTTGTGCAAAGTTGTTAGATTTGCATGGAAATGTTACCTATTCTGTTACATTATCGAGTCCAGTTGTTAAAAGTTCGCGAAAGTGAATGAATATGTTATAAAAGGCCCTTTGAATATCGCAGTGGCCCTCGAAGGATGTAGAATTTTTAAGCATTTCCATCAATTACATGGCCGCCAATAACAATAATTTTTAAACGATCCTGATAGATGAGTGGTCAGGTTATCGACCAATAAAAGAAGTAAAGATCAATCGGTCGTGGTTAGTGCTTACATGGGAGACAACCTGAGAAAACCAGCGGTTGACACTATTTTTGAGTTTTTGCCGTCTGCACATATTTTGTCCAAGCTGTTAAAACAGCGTGCAAAGTTCTCCAAAGCGATTCCGAGGTTGCTAAAGTTGTTTGTTTATTTGACCTAAGTTTTTGTTATATCAAACCATGCAGTTAAAGTATGAAAAATGACTAAAGTCCATTTGAACCTCCCATGTTAGCAGACTGTCATATGAGCCGGCCGTAAAATGTACAAATACATCCTAAAAATGTTAAAAGTGATTGAAAAGATGGTGGATTTGCGTTTATATTCCCCCTAAGTCATTTCATATAGGACACCGCAGTTAAATTTAGAACAAAATTATGTAAAAGTCAAAAACAGCTATTTATGTTGGCACATTGTTCCACTACCCAAGCGCAAAGTGATTAACAAAGTGCTTACAAAGTTGTGAAAAGCTTGTGCAAAGTTGGTAGATTTGCATGGAAATGTTACCTATTCTGTTACATTATCGAGTCCAGTTGTTAAAAGTTCGCGAAAGTGAATGAATATGTTATAAACGGCCCTTTGAATATCGCAGTGGCCCTCGAAGGATGTAGAATTTTTAAACATTTCCATCAATTACATGGCCGCCAATAACAATACTTTTTAAACGACCTTGATAGATGAGTGGTCAGGTGATCGACCAATAATAGAAGTTAAGATCAATCGGTCGTGGTTAATACTTTCATGGTAGACAAACTGAGAAAACCAGCGGTTGACACTTTTTTTGAGTTTTTGCCGTCTGCACCTATTTTGTCCAAGCTGTTAAAACAGCGTGCAAAGTTCTCCAAAGCGTTTCCAAAGTTGCTAGATTTGTTTGTTTATTTGACCTAAGTTTTTGTTATATCAAACCATGCAGTTAAAGTATGAAAAATGACTAAAGTCCATTTGAAACCTCCCATGTTAGCAGACTGCCATATGAGCCGGACATAAAATGTACAAATACATCCTAAAAATGTTAAAAGTGATTGAAAAGTTGGTGAATTTGCGTTTATATTCCCCCTAAGTCATTTCATATAGAACCCCGCAGTTAAATTTAGAACAAAATTATGTAAAAGTCAAAAACAGCTATTTATGTTGGCACATTGTTCCACTACCCAAGCGCAAAGTGATTAACAAAGTGCTTACAAAGTTGTGAAAAGCTTGTGCAAAGTTGGTAGATTTGCATGGAAATGTTACCTATTCTGTTACATTATCGAGTCCAGTTGTTAAAAGTTTGCAAAAGTGAATGAATATGTTATAAAAGGCCCTTTGAATATCGCAGTGGCCCTCGAAGGATGTAGAATTTTTAAGCATTTCCATCAATTACATGGCCGCCAATAACAATAATTGTTAAGCGATCCTGATAGATGAGTGGTCAGGTTATCGACCAATAAAAGAAGTAAAGATCAATCGGTCGTGGTTAGTGCTTGCATGGGAGACAACCTGAGAAAACCAGCGGTTGACACTATTTTTGAGTTTTTGCCGTCTGCACATATTTTGTCCAAGCTGTTAAAACAGCGTGCAAAGTTCTCCAAAGCGTTTCGAAAGTTGCTAGATTTGTTTGTTTATTTGACCTAAGTTGTTGTTATATCGAACCATGCAGTTGTAAAGTATGAAAAATGACTAAAATTCATTTGAAACCTTCCATGTTAGCAGACTGTCATATGAGCCGGCCGTAAAATGAACAAACACATACTGAAAATATTAAAAGCGATTGAAAAGTTGGTGAATTTGCGTTTATATTCCCCCTAAGTCATTTCATATAGAACCCCGCAGTTAAATTTAGAACAAAATTATGTAAAAGTCAAAAACAGCTATTTATGTTGGCACATTGTACTACTACCCAAGCGCAAAGTGATTAACAAAGTGCCTACAATGTTGTGAAAAGCTTGTGCAAAGTTGGTAGATTTGCATGGAAATGTTACCTATTCTGTTACATTATCGAGTTCAGTTGTTAAAAGTTCGCGAAAGTGAATGAATATGTTATAAAAGGCCCTTTGAATATCGCAGTGGCCCTCGAAGGATGTAGAATTTTAAAGTATTTCCATCAATTACATGGCCGCCAATAACAATAATTTTTAAATGATCCTGATAGATGAGTGGTCAGGTTATCGACCAATAAAAGAAGTAAAGATCAATCGGTCGTGGTTAGTGCTTGCATGGGAGACAACCTGAGAAAACCAGCGGTTGACACTATTTTTGAGTTTTTGCCGTCTGCACATATTTTGTCCAAGCTGTTAAAACAGCGTGCAAAGTTCTCCAAAGCGATTCCAAGGTTGCTAAATTTGTTTGTTTATTTGACCTAAGTTTTTGTTATATCGAACCATGCAGTTATAAAGTATGAAAAATGACTAAAATTCATTTGAAACCTTCCATGTTAGCAGACTGTCATATGAACCGGCCGTAAAATGTACAAATACATCCTAAAAATGTTAAAAGTGATTGAAAAGATGGTGGATTTGCGTTTATATTCCCCCTAAGTCATTTCATATAAAACCCCGCAGTTAAATTTAGAACAAAATTATGTAAAAGTCAAAAACAGCTATTTATGTTGGCACATTGTTCCACTACCCAAGCGCAAAGTGATTAACAAAGTGCTTACAAAGTTGTGAAAAGCTTGTGCAAAGTTGGTAGATTTGCATGGAAATGTTACCTATTCTGTTACATTATCGAGTCCAGTTGTTAAAAGTTCGCGAAAGTGAATGAATATGTTATAAAAGGCCCTTTGAGTATCGCAGTGGCCCTCGAAGGATGTAGAATTTTTAAGTATTTCCATCAATTACATGGCCGCCAATAACAATAATTTTTAAATGGTCCTGATAGATGAGTGGTCAGGTTATCGACCAATAAAAGAAGTAAAGATCAATCGGTCGTGGTTAGTGCTTGCATGGGAGACAACCTGAGAAAACCAGCGGTTGACACTATTTTTGAGTTTTTGCCGTCTGCACATATTTTGTCCAAGCTGTTAAAACAGCGTGCAAAGTACTCCAAAGCGATTCCAAGGTTGCTAAATTTGTTTGTTTATTTGACCTAAGTTTTTGTTATATCAAACCATGCAGTTAAAGTATGAAAAATGACTAAAGTCCATTTGAAACCTCCCATGTTAGCAGACTGTCATATGAGCCGGCCGTAAAATGTACAAATACATCCTAAAAATGTTAAAAGTGATTGAAAAGATGGTGGATTTGCGTTTATATTCTCCCTAAGTCATTTCATATAGAACCCCGCAGTTAAATTTCGAACAAAATTATGTAAAAGTCAAAAACAGCTATTTATGTTGGCACATTGTTCCACTACCCAAGCGCAAAGTGATTAACAAAGTGCTTACAAAGTTGTGAAAAGCTTGTGCAAAGTTGGTAGATTTGCATGGAAATGTTACCTATTCTGTTACATTATCGAGTCCAGTTGTTAAAAGTTCGCGAAAGTGAATGAATATGTTATAAAAGGCCCTTTGAATATCGCAGTGGCCCTCGAAGGATGTAGAATTTTTAAGCATTTCCATCAATTACATGGCCGCCAATAACAATAATTTTTAAACGATCCTGATAGATGAGTGGTCAGGTTATCGACCAATAAAAGAAGTAAAGATCAGTCGGACGTGGTGAGTGCTTGCATGGGAGACAACCTGAGAAAACCAGCGGTTGACACTATTTTTGAGTTTTTGCCGTCTGCACATATTTTGTCCAAGCTGTTAAAACAGCGTGCAAAGTTCTCCAAAGCGTTTCCAAAGTTGCTAGATTTGTTTGTTTATTTGACCTAAGTTTTTGTTATATCAATCCATGCAGTTAAAGTATGAAAAATGACTAAAGTCCATTTGAAACCTCCCATGTTAGCAGACTGTCATATGAGCCGGCCGTAAAATGTACAAATACATCCTAAAAATGTTAAAAGTGATTGAAAAGATGGTGGATTTGCGTGTATATTCCCCCTAAGTCATTTCATATAGAACCCCGCAGTTAAATTTAGAACAAAATTATGTAAAAGTCAAAAACAGCTATTTATGTTGGCACATTGTTCCACTACCCAAGCGCAAAGTGATTAACAAAGTGCTTACAAAGTTGTGAAAAGCTTGTGCAAAGTTGGTAGATTTGCATGGAAATGTTACCTATTCTGTTACATTATCGAGTCCAGTTGTTAAAAGTTCGCGAAAGTGAATGAATATGTTATAAAAGGCCCTTTGAATATCGCAGTGGCCCTCGAAGGATGTGGAATTTTTAAACATTTCCATCAATTACATGGCCGCCAATAACAATACTTTTTAAACGACCTTGATAGATGAGTGGTCAGGTGATCGACCAATAATAGAAGTAAAGATCAATCGGTCGTGGTTAGTACTTTCATGGGAGACAACCTGAGAAAACCAGCGGTTGACACTTTTTTTGAGTTTTTGCCGTCTGCACCTATTTTGTCCAAGCTGTTAAAACAGCGTGCAAAGTTCTCCAAAGCGTTTCCAAAGTTGCTAGATTTGTTTGTTTATTTGACCTAAGTTGTTGTTATATCGAACCATGCAGTTGTAAAGTATGAAAAATGACTAAAATTCATTTGAAACCTTCCATGTTAGCAGACTGTCATATGAGCCGGCCGTAAAATGAACAAACACATACTGAAAATGTTAAAAGCGATTGAAAAGTTGGTGAATTTGCGTTTATATTCCCCCTAAGTCATTTCATATAGAACCCCGCAGTTAAATTTAGAACAAAATTATGTAAAAGTCAAAAACAGCTATTTATATTGGCACATTGTTCCACTACCCAAGCGCAAAGTGATTAACAAAGTGCTTACAAAGTTGTGAAAAGCTTGTGCAAAGTTGGTAGATTTGCATGGAAATGTTACCTATTCTGTTACATTATCGAGTCCAGTTGTTAAAAGTTCGCGAAAGTGAATGAATATGTTATAAAAGGCCCTTTGAATATCGCAGTGGCCCTCGAAGGATGTGGAATTTTTAAACATTTCCATCAATTACATGGCCGCCAATAACAATACTTTTTAAACGACCTTGATAGATGAGTGGTCAGGTGATCGACCAATAATAGAAGTAAAGATCAATCGGTCGTGGTTAGTACTTTCATGGGAGACAACCTGAGAAAACCAGCGGTTGACACTTTTTTTGAGTTTTTGCCGTCTGCACCTATTTTGTCCAAGCTGTTAAAACAGCGTGCAAAGTTCTCCAAAGCGTTTCCAAAGTTGCTAGATTTGTTTGTTTATTTGACCTAAGTTGTTGTTATATCGAACCATGCAGTTATAAAGTATGAAAAATGACTAAAATTCATTTGAAACCTTCCATGTTAGCAGACTGTCATATGAACCGGCCGTAAAATGTACAAATACATCCTAAAAATGTTAAAAGTGATTGAAAAGATGGTGGATTTGCGTTTATATTCCCCCTAAGTCATTTCATATAGAACCCCGCAGTTAAATTTAGAACAAAATTATGTAAAAGTCAAAAACAGCTATTTATGTTGGCACATTGTTCCACTACCCAAGCGCAAAGTGATTAACAAAGTGCTTACAAAGTTGTGAAAAGCTTGTGCAAAGTTGGTAGATTTGCATGGAAATGTTACCTATTCTGTTACATTATCGAGTCCAGTTGTTAAAAGTTCGCGAAAGTGAATGAATATGTTATAAAAGGCCCTTTGAGTATCGCAGTGGCCCTCGAAGGATGTAGAATTTTTAAGTATTTCCATCAATTACATGGCCGCCAATAACAATAATTTTTAAATGGTCCTGATAGATGAGTGGTCAGGTTATCGACCAATAAAAGAAGTAAAGATCAATCGGTCGTGGTTAGTGCTTGCATGGGAGACAACCTGAGAAAACCAGCGGTTGACACTATTTTTGAGTTTTTGCCGTCTGCACATATTTTGTCCAAGCTGTTAAAACAGCGTGCAAAGTACTCCAAAGCGATTCCAAGGTTGCTAAATTTGTTTGTTTATTTGACCTAAGTTTTTGTTATATCAAACCATGCAGTTAAAGTATGAAAAATGACTAAAGTCCATTTGAAACCTCCCATGTTAGCAGACTGTCATATGAGCCGGCCGTAAAATGTACAAATACATCCTAAAAATGTTAAAAGTGATTGAAAAGATGGTGGATTTGCGTTTATATTCCCCCTAAGTCATTTCATATAGGACACCGCAGTTAAATTTAGAACAAAATTATGTAAAAGTCAAAAACAGCTATTTATGTTGGCACATTGTTCCACTACCCAAGCGCAAAGTGATTAACAAAGTGCTTACAAAGTTGTGAAAAGCTTGTGCAAAGTTGGTAGATTTGCATGGAAATGTTACCTATTCTGTTACATTATCGAGTCCAGTTGTTAAAAGTTCGCGAAAGTGAATGAATATGTTATAAACGGCCCTTTGAATATCGCAGTGGCCCTCGAAGGATGTAGAATTTTTAAACATTTCCATCAATTACATGGCCGCCAATAACAATACTTTTTAAACGACCTTGATAGATGAGTGGTCAGGTGATCGACCAATAATAGAAGTTAAGATCAATCGGTCGTGGTTAATACTTTCATGGTAGACAAACTGAGAAAACCAGCGGTTGACACTTTTTTTGAGTTTTTGCCGTCTGCACCTATTTTGTCCAAGCTGTTAAAACAGCGTGCAAAGTTCTCCAAAGCGTTTCCAAAGTTGCTAGATTTGTTTGTTTATTTGACCTAAGTTTTTGTTATATCAAACCATGCAGTTAAAGTATGAAAAATGACTAAAGTCCATTTGAAACCTCCCATGTTAGCAGACTGCCATATGAGCCGGACATAAAATGTACAAATACATCCTAAAAATGTTAAAAGTGATTGAAAAGTTGGTGAATTTGCGTTTATATTCCCCCTAAGTCATTTCATATAGAACCCCGCAGTTAAATTTAGAACAAAATTATGTAAAAGTCAAAAACAGCTATTTATGTTGGCACATTGTTCCACTACCCAAGCGCAAAGTGATTAACAAAGTGCTTACAAAGTTGTGAAAAGCTTGTGCAAAGTTGGTAGATTTGCATGGAAATGTTACCTATTCTGTTACATTATCGAGTCCAGTTGTTAAAAGTTTGCAAAAGTGAATGAATATGTTATAAAAGGCCCTTTGAATATCGCAGTGGCCCTCGAAGGATGTAGAATTTTTAAGCATTTCCATCAATTACATGGCCGCCAATAACAATAATTGTTAAGCGATCCTGATAGATGAGTGGTCAGGTTATCGACCAATAAAAGAAGTAAAGATCAATCGGTCGTGGTTAGTGCTTGCATGGGAGACAACCTGAGAAAACCAGCGGTTGACACTATTTTTGAGTTTTTGCCGTCTGCACATATTTTGTCCAAGCTGTTAAAACAGCGTGCAAAGTTCTCCAAAGCGTTTCGAAAGTTGCTAGATTTGTTTGTTTATTTGACCTAAGTTGTTGTTATATCGAACCATGCAGTTGTAAAGTATGAAAAATGACTAAAATTCATTTGAAACCTTCCATGTTAGCAGACTGTCATATGAGCCGGCCGTAAAATGAACAAACACATACTGAAAATATTAAAAGCGATTGAAAAGTTGGTGAATTTGCGTTTATATTCCCCCTAAGTCATTTCATATAGAACCCCGCAGTTAAATTTAGAACAAAATTATGTAAAAGTCAAAAACAGCTATTTATGTTGGCACATTGTACTACTACCCAAGCGCAAAGTGATTAACAAAGTGCCTACAATGTTGTGAAAAGCTTGTGCAAAGTTGGTAGATTTGCATGGAAATGTTACCTATTCTGTTACATTATCGAGTTCAGTTGTTAAAAGTTCGCGAAAGTGAATGAATATGTTATAAAAGGCCCTTTGAATATCGCAGTGGCCCTCGAAGGATGTAGAATTTTAAAGTATTTCCATCAATTACATGGCCGCCAATAACAATAATTTTTAAATGATCCTGATAGATGAGTGGTCAGGTTATCGACCAATAAAAGAAGTAAAGATCAATCGGTCGTGGTTAGTGCTTGCATGGGAGACAACCTGAGAAAACCAGCGGTTGACACTATTTTTGAGTTTTTGCCGTCTGCACATATTTTGTCCAAGCTGTTAAAACAGCGTGCAAAGTTCTCCAAAGCGATTCCAAGGTTGCTAAATTTGTTTGTTTATTTGACCTAAGTTTTTGTTATATCGAACCATGCAGTTATAAAGTATGAAAAATGACTAAAATTCATTTGAAACCTTCCATGTTAGCAGACTGTCATATGAACCGGCCGTAAAATGTACAAATACATCCTAAAAATGTTAAAAGTGATTGAAAAGATGGTGGATTTGCGTTTATATTCCCCCTAAGTCATTTCATATAAAACCCCGCAGTTAAATTTAGAACAAAATTATGTAAAAGTCAAAAACAGCTATTTATGTTGGCACATTGTTCCACTACCCAAGCGCAAAGTGATTAACAAAGTGCTTACAAAGTTGTGAAAAGCTTGTGCAAAGTTGGTAGATTTGCATGGAAATGTTACCTATTCTGTTACATTATCGAGTCCAGTTGTTAAAAGTTCGCGAAAGTGAATGAATATGTTATAAAAGGCCCTTTGAGTATCGCAGTGGCCCTCGAAGGATGTAGAATTTTTAAGTATTTCCATCAATTACATGGCCGCCAATAACAATAATTTTTAAATGGTCCTGATAGATGAGTGGTCAGGTTATCGACCAATAAAAGAAGTAAAGATCAATCGGTCGTGGTTAGTGCTTGCATGGGAGACAACCTGAGAAAACCAGCGGTTGACACTATTTTTGAGTTTTTGCCGTCTGCACATATTTTGTCCAAGCTGTTAAAACAGCGTGCAAAGTACTCCAAAGCGATTCCAAGGTTGCTAAATTTGTTTGTTTATTTGACCTAAGTTTTTGTTATATCAAACCATGCAGTTAAAGTATGAAAAATGACTAAAGTCCATTTGAAACCTCCCATGTTAGCAGACTGTCATATGAGCCGGCCGTAAAATGTACAAATACATCCTAAAAATGTTAAAAGTGATTGAAAAGATGGTGGATTTGCGTTTATATTCTCCCTAAGTCATTTCATATAGAACCCCGCAGTTAAATTTCGAACAAAATTATGTAAAAGTCAAAAACAGCTATTTATGTTGGCACATTGTTCCACTACCCAAGCGCAAAGTGATTAACAAAGTGCTTACAAAGTTGTGAAAAGCTTGTGCAAAGTTGGTAGATTTGCATGGAAATGTTACCTATTCTGTTACATTATCGAGTCCAGTTGTTAAAAGTTCGCGAAAGTGAATGAATATGTTATAAAAGGCCCTTTGAATATCGCAGTGGCCCTCGAAGGATGTAGAATTTTTAAGCATTTCCATCAATTACATGGCCGCCAATAACAATAATTTTTAAACGATCCTGATAGATGAGTGGTCAGGTTATCGACCAATAAAAGAAGTAAAGATCAGTCGGACGTGGTGAGTGCTTGCATGGGAGACAATCTGAGAAAACCAGCGGTTGACACTATTTTTGAGTTTTTGCCGTCTGCACATATTTTGTCCAAGCTGTTAAAACAGCGTGCAAAGTTCTCCAAAGCGTTTCCAAAGTTGCTAGATTTGTTTGTTTATTTGACCTAAGTTTTAGTTATATCAATCCATGCAGTTAAAGTATGAAAAATGACTAAAGTCCATTTGAAACCTCCCATGTTAGCAGACTGTCATATGAGCCGGCCGTAAAATGTACAAATACATCCTAAAAATGTTAAAAGTGATTGAAAAGATGGTGGATTTGCGTGTATATTCCCCCTAAGTCATTTCATATAGAACCCCGCAGTTAAATTTAGAACAAAATTATGTAAAAGTCAAAAACAGCTATTTATGTTGGCACATTGTTCCACTACCCAAGCGCAAAGTGATTAACAAAGTGCTTACAAAGTTGTGAAAAGCTTGTGCAAAGTTGGTAGATTTGCATGGAAATGTTACCTATTCTGTTACATTATCGAGTCCAGTTGTTAAAAGTTCGCGAAAGTGAATGAATATGTTATAAAAGGCCCTTTGAATATCGCAGTGGCCCTCGAAGGATGTGGAATTTTTAAACATTTCCATCAATTACATGGCCGCCAATAACAATACTTTTTAAACGACCTTGATAGATGAGTGGTCAGGTGATCGACCAATA
The DNA here is from genome assembly GCF_978046115.1 of Saccoglossus kowalevskii. Lineage (NCBI taxonomy): Eukaryota > Metazoa > Hemichordata > Enteropneusta > Harrimaniidae > Saccoglossus > Saccoglossus kowalevskii. Next base: position 6,370,374 of record NC_140650.1, on the reverse strand, counting down.
ATAGAAGTAAAGATCAATCGGTCGTGGTTAGTACTTTCATGGGAGACAACCTGAGAAAACCAGCGGTTGACACTTTTTTTGAGTTTTTGCCGTCTGCACCTATTTTGTCCAAGCTGTTAAAACAGCGTGCAAAGTTCTCCAAAGCGTTTCCAAAGTTGCTAGATTTGTTTGTTTATTTGACCTAAGTTGTTGTTATATCGAACCATGCAGTTGTAAAGTATGAAAAATGACTAAAATTCATTTGAAACCTTCCATGTTAGCAGACTGTCATATGAGCCGGCCGTAAAATGAACAAACACATACTGAAAATGTTAAAAGCGATTGAAAAGTTGGTGAATTTGCGTTTATATTCCCCCTAAGTCATTTCATATAGAACCCCGCAGTTAAATTTAGAACAAAATTATGTAAAAGTCAAAAACAGCTATTTATATTGGCACATTGTTCCACTACCCAAGCGCAAAGTGATTAACAAAGTGCTTACAAAGTTGTGAAAAGCTTGTGCAAAGTTGGTAGATTTGCATGGAAATGTTACCTATTCTGTTACATTATCGAGTCCAGTTGTTAAAAGTTCGCGAAAGTGAATGAATATGTTATAAAAGGCCCTTTGAATATCGCAGTGGCCCTCGAAGGATGTGGAATTTTTAAACATTTCCATCAATTACATGGCCGCCAATAACAATACTTTTTAAACGACCTTGATAGATGAGTGGTCAGGTGATCGACCAATAATAGAAGTAAAGATCAATCGGTCGTGGTTAGTACTTTCATGGGAGACAACCTGAGAAAACCAGCGGTTGACACTTTTTTTGAGTTTTTGCCGTCTGCACCTATTTTGTCCAAGCTGTTAAAACAGCGTGCAAAGTTCTCCAAAGCGTTTCCAAAGTTGCTAGATTTGTTTGTTTATTTGACCTAAGTTGTTGTTATATCGAACCATGCAGTTGTAAAGTATGAAAAATGACTAAAATTCATTTGAAACCTTCCATGTTAGCAGACTGTCATATGAGCCGGCCGTAAAATGAACAAACACATACTGAAAATGTTAAAAGCGATTGAAAAGTTGGTGAATTTGCGTTTATATTCCCCCTAAGTCATTTCATATAGAACCCCGCAGTTAAATTTAGAACAAAATTAAGTAAAAGTCAAAAACAGCTATTTATGTTGGCACATTGTACCACTACCCAAGCGCAAAGTGATTAACAAAGTGCTTACAAAGTTGTGAAAAGCTTGTGCAAAGTTGGTAGATTTGCATGGAAATGTTACCTATTCTGTTACATTATCGAGTCCAGTTGTTAAAAGTTCGCGAAAGTGAATGAATATGTTATAAAAGACCCTTTGAATATCGCAGTGGCCCTCGAAGGATGTAGAATTTTTAAGTATTTCCATCAATTACATGGCCGCCAATAACAATAATTTTTAAATGATCCTGATAGATGAGTGGTCAGGTTATCGACCAATAAAAGAAGCAAAGATCAATCGGTCGTGGTTAGTGCTTGCATGGGAGACAACCTGAGAAAACCAGCGGTTGACACTATTTTTGAGTTTTTGCCGTCTGCACATATTTTGTCCAAGCTGTTAAAACAGCGTGCAAAGTTCTCCAAAGCGATTCCAAGGTTGCTAAATTTGTTTGTTTATTTGACCTAAGTTTTTGTTATATCAATCCATGCAGTTAAAGTATGAAAAATGACTAAAGTTCATTTGAAACCTCCCATGTTAGCAGACTGTCATATGAGCCGGCCGTAAAATGTACAAATACATCCTAAAAATGTTAAAAGTGATTGAAAAGATGGTGGATTTGCGTTTATATTCCCCCTAAGTCATTTCATATAGAACCCCGCAGTTAAATTTAGAACAAAATTATGTAAAAGTCAAAAACAGCTATTTATGTTGGCACATTGTACTACTACCCAAGCGCAAAGTGATTAACAAAGTGCCTACAATGTTGTGAAAAGCTTGTGCAAAGTTGGTAGATTTGCATGGAAATGTTACCTATTCTGTTACATTATCGAGTTCAGTTGTTAAAAGTTCGCGAAAGTGAATGAATATGTTATAAAAGGCCCTTTGAATATCGCAGTGGCCCTCGAAGGATGTAGAATTTTAAAGTATTTCCATCAATTACATGGCCGCCAATAACAATAATTTTTAAATGATCCTGATAGATGAGTGGTCAGGTTATCGACCAATAAAAGAAGTAAAGATCAATCGGTCGTGGTTAGTGCTTGCATGGGAGACAACCTGAGAAAACCAGCGGTTGACACTATTTTTGAGTTTTTGCCGTCTGCACATATTTTGTCCAAGCTGTTGAAACAGCGTGCAAAGTTCTCCAAAGCGTTTCGAAAGTTGCTAGATTTGTTTGTTTATTTGACCTAAGTTGTTGTTATATCGAACCATGCAGTTGTAAAGTAGGAAAAATGACTAAAATTCATGTGAAACCTTCCATGTTAGCAGACTGTCATATGAGCCGGCCGTAAAATGAACAAACACATACTGAAAATATTAAAAGCGATTGAAAAGTTGGTGAATTTGCGTTTATATTCCCCCTAAGTCATTTCATATAGAACCCCGCAGTTAAATTTAGAACAAAATTATGTAAAAGTCAAAAACAGCTATTTATGTTGGCACATTGTACTACTACCCAAGCGCAAAGTGATTAACAAAGTGCCTACAATGTTGTGAAAAGCTTGTGCAAAGTTGGTAGATTTGCATGGAAATGTTACCTATTCTGTTACATTATCGAGTTCAGTTGTTAAAAGTTCGCGAAAGTGAATGAATATGTTATAAAAGGCCCTTTGAATATCGCAGTGGCCCTCGAAGGATGTAGAATTTTAAAGTATTTCCATCAATTACATGGCCGCCAATAACAATAATTTTTAAATGATCCTGATAGATGAGTGGTCAGGTTATCGACCAATAAAAGAAGTAAAGATCAATCGGTCGTGGTTAGTGCTTGCATGGGAGACAACCTGAGAAAACCAGCGGTTGACACTATTTTTGAGTTTTTGCCGTCTGCACATATTTTGTCCAAGCTGTTAAAACAGCGTGCAAAGTTCTCCAAAGCGATTCCAAGGTTGCTAAATTTGTTTGTTTATTTGACCTAAGTTTTTGTTATATCGAACCATGCAGTTATAAAGTATGAAAAATGACTAAAATTCATTTGAAACCTTCCATGTTAGCAGACTGTCATATGAACCGGCCGTAAAATGTACAAATACATCCTAAAAATGTTAAAAGTGATTGAAAAGATGGTGGATTTGCGTTTATATTCCCCCTAAGTCATTTCATATAGAACCCCGCAGTTAAATTTAGAACAAAATTATGTAAAAGTCAAAAACAGCTATTTATGTTGGCACATTGTTCCACTACCCAAGCGCAAAGTGATTAACAAAGTGCTTACAAAGTTGTGAAAAGCTTGTGCAAAGTTGGTAGATTTGCATGGAAATGTTACCTATTCTGTTACATTATCGAGTCCAGTTGTTAAAAGTTCGCGAAAGTGAATGAATATGTTATAAACGGCCCTTTGAATATCGCAGTGGCCCTCGAAGGATGTAGAATTTTTAAACATTTCCATCAATTACATGGCCGCCAATAACAATACTTTTTAAACGACCTTGATAGATGAGTGGTCAGGTGATCGACCAATAATAGAAGTTAAGATCAATCGGTCGTGGTTAATACTTTCATGGTAGACAAACTGAGAAAACCAGCGGTTGACACTTTTTTTGAGTTTTTGCCGTCTGCACCTATTTTGTCCAAGCTGTTAAAACAGCGTGCAAAGTTCTCCAAAGCGTTTCCAAAGTTGCTAGATTTGTTTGTTTATTTGACCTAAGTTTTTGTTATATCAAACCATGCAGTTAAAGTATGAAAAATGACTAAAGTCCATTTGAAACCTCCCATGTTAGCAGACTGCCATATGAGCCGGACATAAAATGTACAAATACATCCTAAAAATGTTAAAAGTGATTGAAAAGTTGGTGAATTTGCGTTTATATTCCCCCTAAGTCATTTCATATAGAACCCCGCAGTTAAATTTAGAACAAAATTATGTAAAAGTCAAAAACAGCTATTTATGTTGGCACATTGTTCCACTACCCAAGCGCAAAGTGATTAACAAAGTGCTTACAAAGTTGTGAAAAGCTTGTGCAAAGTTGGTAGATTTGCATGGAAATGTTACCTATTCTGTTACATTATCGAGTCCAGTTTTTAAAAGTTTGCAAAAGTGAATGAATATGTTATAAAAGGCCCTTTGAATATCGCAGTGGCCCTCGAAGGATGTAGAATTTTTAAGCATTTCCATCAATTACATGGCCGCCAATAACAATAATTGTTAAGCGATCCTGATAGATGAGTGGTCAGGTTATCGACCAATAAAAGAAGTAAAGATCAATCGGTCGTGGTTAGTGCTTGCATGGGAGACAACCTGAGAAAACCAGCGGTTGACACTATTTTTGAGTTTTTGCCGTCTGCACATATTTTGTCCAAGCTGTTAAAACAGCGTGCAAAGTTCTCCAAAGCGTTTCGAAAGTTGCTAGATTTGTTTGTTTATTTGACCTAAGTTGTTGTTATATCGAACCATGCAGTTGTAAAGTAGGAAAAATGACTAAAATTCATTTGAAACCTTCCATGTTAGCAGACTGTCATATGAGCCGGCCGTAAAATGAACAAACACATACTGAAAATATTAAAAGCGATTGAAAAGTTGGTGAATTTGCGTTTATATTCCCCCTAAGTCATTTCATATAGAACCCCGCAGTTAAATTTAGAACAAAATTATGTAATAGTCAAAAACAGCTATTTATGTTGGCACATTGTACTACTACCCAAGCGCAAAGTGATTAACAAAGTGCCTACAATGTTGTGAAAAGCTTGTGCAAAGTTGGTAGATTTGCATGGAAATGTTACCTATTCTGTTACATTATCGAGTTCAGTTGTTAAAAGTTCGCGAAAGTGAATGAATATGTTATAAAAGGCCCTTTGAATATCGCAGTGGCCCTCGAAGGATGTAGAATTTTAAAGTATTTCCATCAATTACATGGCCGCCAATAACAATAATTTTTAAATGATCCTGATAGATGAGTGGTCAGGTTATCGACCAATAAAAGAAGTAAAGATCAATCGGTCGTGGTTAGTGCTTGCATGGGAGACAACCTGAGAAAACCAGCGGTTGACACTATTTTTGAGTTTTTGCCGTCTGCACATATTTTGTCCAAGCTGTTAAAACAGCGTGCAAAGTTCTCCAAAGCGATTCCAAGGTTGCTAAATTTGTTTGTTTATTTGACCTAAGTTTTTGTTATATCGAACCATGCAGTTATAAAGTATGAAAAATGACTAAAATTCATTTGAAACCTTCCATGTTAGCAGACTGTCATATGAACCGGCCGTAAAATGTACAAATACATCCTAAAAATGTTAAAAGTGATTGAAAAGATGGTGGATTTGCGTTTATATTCCCCCTAAGTCATTTCATATAGAACCCCGCAGTTAAATTTAGAACAAAATTATGTAAAAGTCAAAAACAGCTATTTATGTTGGCACATTGTTCCACTACCCAAGCGCAAAGTGATTAACAAAGTGCTTACAAAGTTGTGAAAAGCTTGTGCAAAGTTGGTAGATTTGCATGGAAATGTTACCTATTCTGTTACATTATCGAGTCCAGTTGTTAAAAGTTCGCGAAAGTGAATGAATATGTTATAAAAGGCCCTTTGAGTATCGCAGTGGCCCTCGAAGGATGTAGAATTTTTAAGTATTTCCATCAATTACATGGCCGCAAATAACAATAATTTTTAAATGGTCCTGATAGATGAGTGGTCAGGTTATCGACCAATAAAAGAAGTAAAGATCAATCGGTCGTGGTTAGTGCTTGCATGGGAGACAACCTGAGAAAACCAGCGGTTGACACTATTTTTGAGTTTTTGCCGTCTGCACATATTTTGTCCAAGCTGTTAAAACAGCGTGCAAAGTACTCCAAAGCGATTCCAAGGTTGCTAAATTTGTTTGTTTATTTGACCTAAGTTTTTGTTATATCAAACCATGCAGTTAAAGTATGAAAAATGACTAAAGTCCATTTGAAACCTCCCATGTTAGCAGACTGTCATATGAGCCGGCCGTAAAATGTACAAATACATCCTAAAAATGTTAAAAGTGATTGAAAAGATGGTGGATTTGCGTTTATATTCCCCCTAAGTCATTTCATATAGGACACCGCAGTTAAATTTAGAACAAAATTATGTAAAAGTCAAAAACAGCTATTTATGTTGGCACATTGTTCCACTACCCAAGCGCAAAGTGATTAACAAAGTGCTTACAAAGTTGTGAAAAGCTTGTGCAAAGTTGGTAGATTTGCATGGAAATGTTACCTATTCTGTTACATTATCGAGTCCAGTTGTTAAAAGTTCGCGAAAGTGAATGAATATGTTATAAAAGGCCCTTTGAATATCGCAGTGGCCCTCGAAGGATGTAGAATTTTTAAGCATTTCCATCAATTACATGGCCGCCAATAACAATAATTTTTAAACGATCCTGATAGATGAGTGGTCAGGTTATCGACCAATAAAAGAAGTAAAGATCAGTCGGACGTGGTGAGTGCTTGCATGGGAGACAACCTGAGAAAACCAGCGGTTGACACTATTTTTGAGTTTTTGCCGTCTGCACATATTTTGTCCAAGCTGTTAAAACAGCGTGCAAAGTTCTCCAAAGCGTTTCCAAAGTTGCTAGATTTGTTTGTTTATTTGACCTAAGTTTTTGTTATATCAATCCATGCAGTTAAAGTATGAAAAATGACTAAAGTCCATTTGAAACCTCCCATGTTAGCAGACTGTCATATGAGCCGGCCGTAAAATGTACAAATACATCCTAAAAATGTTAAAAGTGATTGAAAAGATGGTGGATTTGCGTGTATATTCCCCCTAAGTCATTTCATATAGAACCCCGCAGTTAAATTTAGAACAAAATTATGTAAAAGTCAAAAACAGCTATTTATGTTGGCACATTGTTCCACTACCCAAGCGCAAAGTGATTAACAAAGTGCTTACAAAGTTGTGAAAAGCTTGTGCAAAGTTGGTAGATTTGCATGGAAATGTTACCTATTCTGTTACATTATCGAGTCCAGTTGTTAAAAGTTCGCGAAAGTGAATGAATATGTTATAAAAGGCCCTTTGAATATCGCAGTGGCCCTCGAAGGATGTGGAATTTTTAAACATTTCCATCAATTACATGGCCGCCAATAACAATACTTTTTAAACGACCTTGATAGATGAGTGGTCAGGTGATCGACCAATAATAGAAGTAAAGATCAATCGGTCGTGGTTAGTACTTTCATGGGAGACAACCTGAGAAAACCAGCGGTTGACACTTTTTTTGAGTTTTTGCCGTCTGCACCTATTTTGTCCAAGCTGTTAAAACAGCGTGCAAAGTTCTCCAAAGCGTTTCCAAAGTTGCTAGATTTGTTTGTTTATTTGACCTAAGTTGTTGTTATATCGAACCATGCAGTTGTAAAGTATGAAAAATGACTAAAATTCATTTGAAACCTTCCATGTTAGCAGACTGTCATATGAGCCGGCCGTAAAATGAACAAACACATACTGAAAATGTTAAAAGCGATTGAAAAGTTGGTGAATTTGCGTTTATATTCCCCCTAAGTCATTTCATATAGAACCCCGCAGTTAAATTTAGAACAAAATTATGTAAAAGTCAAAAACAGCTATTTATATTGGCACATTGTTCCACTACCCAAGCGCAAAGTGATTAACAAAGTGCTTACAAAGTTGTGAAAAGCTTGTGCAAAGTTGGTAGATTTGCATGGAAATGTTACCTATTCTGTTACATTATCGAGTCCAGTTGTTAAAAGTTCGCGAAAGTGAATGAATATGTTATAAAAGGCCCTTTGAATATCGCAGTGGCCCTCGAAGGATGTGGAATTTTTAAACATTTCCATCAATTACATGGCCGCCAATAACAATACTTTTTAAACGACCTTGATAGATGAGTGGTCAGGTGATCGACCAATAATAGAAGTAAAGATCAATCGGTCGTGGTTAGTACTTTCATGGGAGACAACCTGAGAAAACCAGCGGTTGACACTTTTTTTGAGTTTTTGCCGTCTGCACCTATTTTGTCCAAGCTGTTAAAACAGCGTGCAAAGTTCTCCAAAGCGTTTCCAAAGTTGCTAGATTTGTTTGTTTATTTGACCTAAGTTGTTGTTATATCGAACCATGCAGTTGTAAAGTATGAAAAATGACTAAAATTCATTTGAAACCTTCCATGTTAGCAGACTGTCATATGAGCCGGCCGTAAAATGAACAAACACATACTGAAAATGTTAAAAGCGATTGAAAAGTTGGTGAATTTGCGTTTATATTCCCCCTAAGTCATTTCATATAGAACCCCGCAGTTAAATTTAGAACAAAATTAAGTAAAAGTCAAAAACAGCTATTTATGTTGGCACATTGTACCACTACCCAAGCGCAAAGTGATTAACAAAGTGCTTACAAAGTTGTGAAAAGCTTGTGCAAAGTTGGTAGATTTGCATGGAAATGTTACCTATTCTGTTACATTATCGAGTCCAGTTGTTAAAAGTTCGCGAAAGTGAATGAATATGTTATAAAAGACCCTTTGAATATCGCAGTGGCCCTCGAAGGATGTAGAATTTTTAAGTATTTCCATCAATTACATGGCCGCCAATAACAATAATTTTTAAATGATCCTGATAGATGAGTGGTCAGGTTATCGACCAATAAAAGAAGCAAAGATCAATCGGTCGTGGTTAGTGCTTGCATGGGAGACAACCTGAGAAAACCAGCGGTTGACACTATTTTTGAGTTTTTGCCGTCTGCACATATTTTGTCCAAGCTGTTAAAACAGCGTGCAAAGTTCTCCAAAGCGATTCCAAGGTTGCTAAATTTGTTTGTTTATTTGACCTAAGTTTTTGTTATATCAATCCATGCAGTTAAAGTATGAAAAATGACTAAAGTCCATTTGAAACCTCCCATGTTAGCAGACTGTCATATGAGCCGGCCGTAAAATGTACAAATACATCCTAAAAATGTTAAAAGTGATTGAAAAGATGGTGGATTTGCGTTTATATTCCCCCTAAGTCATTTCATATAGAACCCCGCAGTTAAATTTAGAACAAAATTATGTAAAAGTCAAAAACAGCTATTTATGTTGGCACATTGTTCCACTACCCAAGCGCAAAGTGATTAACAAAGTGCTTACAAAGTTGTGAAAAGCTTGTGCAAAGTTGGTAGATTTGCATGGAAATGTTACCTATTCTGTTACATTATCGAGTCCAGCTGTTAAAAGTTCGCGAAAGTGAATGAATATGTTATAAAAGGCCCTTTGAATATCGCAGTGGCCCTCGAAGGATGTGGAATTTTTAAACATTTCCATCAATTACATGGCCGCCAATAACAATACTTTTTAAACGACCTTGATAGATGAGTGGTCAGGTGATCGACCAATAATAGAAGTAAAGATCAATCGGTCGTGGTTAGTACTTTCATGGGAGACAACCTGAGAAAACCAGCGGTTGACACTTTTTTTGAGTTTTTGCCGTCTGCACCTATTTTGTCCAAGCTGTTAAAACAGCGTGCAAAGTTCTCCAAAGCGTTTCCAAAGTTGCTAGATTTGTTTGTTTATTTGACCTAAGTTGTTGTTATATCGAACCATGCAGTTGTAAAGTATGAAAAATGACTAAAATTCATTTGAAACCTTCCATGTTAGCAGACTGTCATATGAGCCGGCCGTAAAATGAACAAACACATACTGAAAATGTTAAAAGCGATTGAAAAGTTGGTGAATTTGCGTTTATATTCCCCCTAAGTCATTTCATATAGAACCCCGCAGTTAAATTTAGAACAAAATTATGTCAAAGTCAAAAACAGCTATTTATGTTGGCACATTGTACCACTACCCAAGCGCAAAGTGATTAACAAAGTGCTTACAAAGTTGTGAAAAGCTTGTGCAAAGTTGGTAGATTTGCATGGAGATGTTACCTATTCTGTTACATTATCGAGTCCAGTTGTTAAAAGTTCGCGAAAGTGAATGAATATGTTATAAAAGGCCCTTTGAATATCGCAGTGGCCCTCGAAGGATGTAGAATTTTTAAGCATTTCCATCAATTACATGGCCGCCAATAACAATAATTTTTAAACGATTCTGATAGATGAGTGGTCAGGTTATCGACCAATAAAAGAAGTAAAGATCAATCGGTCGTGGTTAGTGCTTGCATGGGAGACAGCCTGAGAAAACCAGCGGTTGACACTATTTTTGAGTTTTTGCCGTCTCACATATTTTGTCCAAGCTGTTAAAACAGCGTGCAAAGTTCTCCAAAGCATTTCCAAAGTTGCTAGATTTGTTTGTTTATTTGACCTAAGTTTTTGTTATATCAAACCATGCAGTTAAAGTATGAAAAATGACGAAAGTCCATTTGAAACCTCCCATGTTAGCAGACTGTCATATGAGCCGGCCGTAAAATGTACAAATACATCCTAAAAATGTTAAAAGTGATTGAAAAGATGGTGGATTTGCGTTTATATTCCCCCTAAGTCATTTCATTTAGAACCCCGCAGTTAAATTTCGAACAAAATTATGTAAAAGTCAAAAACAGCTATTTATGTTGGCACATTGTTCCACTACCCAAGCGCAAATTGATTAACAAAGTGCTTACAAAGTTGTGAAAAGCTTGTGCAAAGTTGGTAGATTTGCATGGAGATGTTACCTATTCTGTTACATTATCGAGTCCAGTTGTTAAAAGTTCGCGAAAGTGAATGAATATGTTATAAAAGGCCCTTTGAATATCGCAGTGGCCCTCGAAGGATGTAGATTTTTTAAGCATTTCCATCAATTACATGGCCGCCAATAACAATAATTTTTAAACGATCCTGATAGATGAGTGGTCAGGTTATCGACCAATAAAAGAAGTAAAGATCAATCGGTCGTGGTTAGTGCTTGCATGGGAGACAGCCTGAGAAAACCAGCGGTTGACACTTTTTTTGAGTTTTTGCCGTCTGCACCTATTTTGTCCAAGCTGTTAAAACAGCATGCAAAGTTCTCCAAAGCGTTTCCAAAGTTGCTAGATTTGTTTGTTTATTTGACCTAAGTTGTTGTTATATCGAACCATGCAGTTGTAAAGTATGAAAAATGACTTAAATTCATTTGAAACCTTCCATGTTAGCAGACTGTCATATGAGCCGGCCGTAAAATGAACAAACACATACTGAAAATGTTAAAAGCGATTGAAAAGTTGGTGAATTTGCGTTTATATTCCCCCTAAGTCATTTCATATAGAACCCCGCAGTTAAATTTAGAACAAAATTATGTAAAAGTCAAAAACAGCTATTTATGTTGGCACATTGTACCACTACCCAAGCGCAAAGTGATTAACAAAGTGCTTACAAAGTTGTGAAAAGCTTGTGCAAAGTTGGTAGATCTGCATGGAGATGTTACCTATTCTGTTACATTATCGAGTCCAGTTGTTAAAAGTTCGCGAAAGTGAATGAATATGTTATAAAAGGCCCTTTGAATATCGCAGTGGCCCTCGAAGGATGTAGAATTTTTAAGCATTTCCATCAATTACATGGCCGCCAATAACAATAATTTTTAAACGATCCTGATAGATGAGTGGTCAGGTTATCGACCAATAAAAGAAGTAAAGATCAATCGGTCGTGGTTAGTGCTTGCATGGGAGACAGCCTGAGAAAACCAGCGGTTGACACTATTTTTGAGTTTTTGCCGTCTCACATATTTTGTCCAAGCTGTTAAAACAGCGTGCAAAGTTCTCCAAAGCGTTTCCAAAGTTGCTAGATTTGTTTGTTTATTTGACCTAAGTTTTTGTTATATCAAACCATGCAGTTAAAGTATGAAAAATGACGAAAGTCCATTTGAAACCTCCCATGTTAGCAGACTGCCATGTGAGCCGGCCATAAAATGTACAAATACATCCTAAAAATGTTAAAAGTGATTGAAAAGATGGTGGATTTGCGTTTATATTCCCCCTAAGTCATTTCATATAGAACCCCGCAGTTAAATTTAGAACAAAATTATGTAAAAGTCAAAAACAGCTATTTATGTTGGCACATTGTTCCACTACCCAAGCGCAAAGTGATTAACAAAGTGCTTACAAAGTTGTGAAAAGCTTGTGCAAAGTTGGTAGATTTGCATGGAAATGTTACCTATTCTGTTACATTATCGAGTCCAGCTGTTAAAAGTTCGCGAAAGTGAATGAATATGTTATAAAAGGCCCTTTGAATATCGCAGTGGCCCTCGAAGGATGTGGAATTTTTAAACATTTCCATCAATTACATGGCCGCCAATAACAATACTTTTTAAACGACCTTGATAGATGAGTGGTCAGGTGATCGACCAATAATAGAAGTAAAGATCAATCGGTCGTGGTTAGTACTTTCATGGGAGACAACCTGAGAAAACCAGCGGTTGACACTTTTTTTGAGTTTTTGCCGTCTGCACCTATTTTGTCCAAGCTGTTAAAACAGCGTGCAAAGTTCTCCAAAGCGTTTCCAAAGTTGCTAGATTTGTTTGTTTATTTGACCTAAGTTGTTGTTATATCGAACCATGCAGTTGTAAAGTATGAAAAATGACTAAAATTCATTTGAAACCTTCCATGTTAGCAGACTGTCATATGAGCCGGCCGTAAAATGAACAAACACATACTGAAAATGTTAAAAGCGATTGAAAAGTTGGTGAATTTGCGTTTATATTCCCCCTAAGTCATTTCATATAGAACCCCGCAGTTAAATTTAGAACAAAATTATGTCAAAGTCAAAAACAGCTATTTATGTTGGCACATTGTACCACTACCCAAGCGCAAAGTGATTAACAAAGTGCTTACAAAGTTGTGAAAAGCTTGTGCAAAGTTGGTAGATTTGCATGGAGATGTTACCTATTCTGTTACATTATCGAGTCCAGTTGTTAAAAGTTCGCGAAAGTGAATGAATATGTTATAAAAGGCCCTTTGAATATCGCAGTGGCCCTCGAAGGATGTAGAATTTTTAAGCATTTCCATCAATTACATGGCCGCCAATAACAATAATTTTTAAACGATCCTGATAGATGAGTGGTCAGGTTATCGACCAATAAAAGAAGTAAAGATCAATCGGTCGTGGTTAGTGCTTGCATGGGAGACAGCCTGAGAAAACCAGCGGTTGACACTATTTTTGAGTTTTTGCCGTCTCACATATTTTGTCCAAGCTGTTAAAACAGCGTGCAAAGTTCTCCAAAGCATTTCCAAAGTTGCTAGATTTGTTTGTTTATTTGACCTAAGTTTTTGTTATATCAATCCATGCAGTTAAAGTATGAAAAATGACGAAAGTCCATTTGAAACCTCCCATGTTAGCAGACTGTCATATGAGCCGGCCATAAAATGTACAAATACATCCTAAAAATATTAAAAGTGATTGAAAAGATGGTGGATTTTCGTTTATATTCCCCCTAAGTCATTTCATATAGAACCCCGCAGTTAAATTTAGAACAAAATTATGTAAAAGTCAAAAACAGCTATTTACGTTGGCACATTGTTCCACTACCCAAGCGCAAAGTGATTAACAAAGTGCTTACAAAGTTGTGAAAAGCTTGTGCAAAGTTGGTAGATTTGCATGGAAATGTTACCTATTCTGTTACATTATCGAGTCCAGTTGTTAAAAGTTCGCGAAAGTGAATGAATATGTTATAAAAGGCCCTTTGAATATCGCAGTGGCCCTCGAAGGATGTAGAATTTTTAAGCATTTCCATCAATTACATGGCCGCCAATAACAATAATTTTTAAACGATCCTGCTAGATGAGTGGTCAGGTTATCGACCAATAAAAGAAGTAAAGATCAATCGGTCGTGGTGAGTGCTTGCATGGGAGACAACCTGAGAAAACCAGCGGTTGACACTATTTTTGAGTTTTTGCCGTCTGCACATATTTTGTCCAAGCTGTTAAAACAGCGTGCAAAGTTCTCCAAAGCGATTCCAAGGTTGCTAAATTTGTTTGTTTATTTGACCTAAGTTTTTGTTATATCAATCCATGCAGTTAAAGTATGAAAAATGACGAAAGTCCATTTGAAACCTCCCATGTTAGCAGACTGTCATATGAGCCGGCCGTAAAATGTACAAATACATCCTAAAAATGTTAAAAGTGATTGAAAAGATGGTGGATTTGCGTTTATATTCCCCCTAAGTCATTTCATTTAGAACCCCGCAGTTAAATTTCGAACAAAATTATGTAAAAGTCAAAAACAGCTATTTATGTTGGCACATTGTTCCACTACCCAAGCGCAAATTGATTAACAAAGTGCTTACAAAGTTGTGAAAAGCTTGTGCAAAGTTGGTAGATTTGCATGGAGATGTTACCTATTCTGTTACATTATCGAGTCCAGTTGTTAAAAGTTCGCGAAAGTGAATGAATATGTTATAAAAGGCCCTTTGAATATCGCAGTGGCCCTCGAAGGATGTAGATTTTTTAAGCATTTCCATCAATTACATGGCCGCCAATAACAATAATTTTTAAACGATCCTGATAGATGAGTGGTCAGGTTATCGACCAATAAAAGAAGTAAAGATCAATCGGTCGTGGTTAGTGCTTGCATGGGAGACAGCCTGAGAAAACCAGCGGTTGACACTTTTTTTGAGTTTTTGCCGTCTGCACCTATTTTGTCCAAGCTGTTAAAACAGCATGCAAAGTTCTCCAAAGCGTTTCCAAAGTTGCTAGATTTGTTTGTTTATTTGACCTAAGTTGTTGTTATATCGAACCATGCAGTTGTAAAGTATGAAAAATGACTTAAATTCATTTGAAACCTTCCATGTTAGCAGACTGTCATATGAGCCGGCCGTAAAATGAACAAACACATACTGAAAATGTTAAAAGCGATTGAAAAGTTGGTGAATTTGCGTTTATATTCCCCCTAAGTCATTTCATATAGAACCCCGCAGTTAAATTTAGAACAAAATTATGTAAAAGTCAAAAACAGCTATTTATGTTGGCACATTGTACCACTACCCAAGCGCAAAGTGATTAACAAAGTGCTTACAAAGTTGTGAAAAGCTTGTGCAAAGTTGGTAGTTCTGCATGGAGATGTTACCTATTCTGTTACATTATCGAGTCCAGTTGTTAAAAGTTCGCGAAAGTGAATGAATATGTTATAAAAGGCCCTTTGAATATCGCAGTGGCCCTCGAAGGATGTAGAATTTTTAAGCATTTCCATCAATTACATGGCCGCCAATAACAATAATTTTTAAACGATCCTGATAGATGAGTGGTCAGGTTATCGACCAATAAAAGAAGTAAAGATCAATCGGACGTGGTTAGTGCTTGCATGGGAGACAGCCTGAGAAAACCAGCGGTTGACACTATTTTTGAGTTTTTGCCGTCTCACATATTTTGTCCAAGCTGTTAAAACAGCGTGCAAAGTTCTCCAAAGCGTTTCCAAAGTTGCTAGATTTGTTTGTTTATTTGACCTAAGTTTTTGTTATATCAAACCATGCAGTTAAAGTATGAAAAATGACGAAAGTCCATTTGAAACCTCCCATGTTAGCAGACTGCCATGTGAGCCGGCCATAAAATGTACAAATACATCCTAAAAATGTTAAAAGTGATTGAAAAGATGGTGGATTTGCGTTTATATTCCCCCTAAGTCATTTCATATAGAACCCCGCAGTTAAATTTAGAACAAAATTATGTAAAAGTCAAAAACAGCTATTTATGTTGGCACATTGTTCCACTACCCAAGCGCAAAGTGATTAACAAAGTGCTTACAAAGTTGTGAAAAGCTTGTGCAAAGTTGGTAGATTTGCATGGAAATGTTACCTATTCTGTTACATTATCGAGTCCAGCTGTTAAAAGTTCGCGAAAGTGAATGAATATGTTATAAAAGGCCCTTTGAATATCGCAGTGGCCCTCGAAGGATGTGGAATTTTTAAACATTTCCATCAATTACATGGCCGCCAATAACAATACTTTTTAAACGACCTTGATAGATGAGTGGTCAGGTGATCGACCAATAATAGAAGTAAAGATCAATCGGTCGTGGTTAGTACTTTCATGGGAGACAACCTGAGAAAACCAGCGGTTGACACTTTTTTTGAGTTTTTGCCGTCTGCACCTATTTTGTCCAAGCTGTTAAAACAGCGTGCAAAGTTCTCCAAAGCGTTTCCAAAGTTGCTAGATTTGTTTGTTTATTTGACCTAAGTTGTTGTTATATCGAACCATGCAGTTGTAAAGTATGAAAAATGACTAAAATTCATTTGAAACCTTCCATGTTAGCAGACTGTCATATGAGCCGGCCGTAAAATGAACAAACACATACTGAAAATGTTAAAAGCGATTGAAAAGTTGGTGAATTTGCGTTTATATTCCCCCTAAGTCATTTCATATAGAACCCCGCAGTTAAATTTAGAACAAAATTATGTCAAAGTCAAAAACAGCTATTTATGTTGGCACATTGTACCACTACCCAAGCGCAAAGTGATTAACAAAGTGCTTACAAAGTTGTGAAAAGCTTGTGCAAAGTTGGTAGATTTGCATGGAGATGTTACCTATTCTGTTACATTATCGAGTCCAGTTGTTAAAAGTTCGCGAAAGTGAATGAATATGTTATAAAAGGCCCTTTGAATATCGCAGTGGCCCTCGAAGGATGTAGAATTTTTAAGCATTTCCATCAATTACATGGCCGCCAATAACAATAATTTTTAAACGATCCTGATAGATGAGTGGTCAGGTTATCGACCAATAAAAGAAGTAAAGATCAATCGGTCGTGGTTAGTGCTTGCATGGGAGACAGCCTGAGAAAACCAGCGGTTGACACTATTTTTGAGTTTTTGCCGTCTCACATATTTTGTCCAAGCTGTTAAAACAGCGTGCAAAGTTCTCCAAAGCATTTCCAAAGTTGCTAGATTTGTTTGTTTATTTGACCTAAGTTTTTGTTATATCAAACCATGCAGTTAAAGTATGAAAAATGACGAAAGTCCATTTGAAACCTCCCATGTTAGCAGACTGTCATATGAGCCGGCCATAAAATGTACAAATACATCCTAAAAATGTTAAAAGTGATTGAAAAGATGGTGGATTTTCGTTTATATTCCCCCTAAGTCATTTCATATAGAACCCCGCAGTTAAATTTAGAACAAAATTATGTAAAAGTCAAAAACAGCTATTTACGTTGGCACATTGTTCCACTACCCAAGCGCAAAGTGATTAACAAAGTGCTTACAAAGTTGTGAAAAGCTTGTGCAAAGTTGGTAGATTTGCATGGAAATGTTACCTATTCTGTTACATTATCGAGTCCAGTTGTTAAAAGTTCGCGAAAGTGAATGAATATGTTATAAAAGGCCCTTTGAATATCGCAGTGGCCCTCGAAGGATGTAGAATTTTTAAGCATTTCCATCAATTACATGGCCGCCAATAACAATAATTTTTAAACGATCCTGCTAGATGAGTGGTCAGGTTATCGACCAATAAAAGAAGTAAAGATCAATCGGTCGTGGTGAGTGCTTGCATGGGAGACAACCTGAGAAAACCAGCGGTTGACACTATTTTTGAGTTTTTGCCGTCTGCACATATTTTGTCCAAGCTGTTAAAACAGCGTGCAAAGTTCTCCAAAGCGATTCCAAGGTTGCTAAATTTGTTTGTTTATTTGACCTAAGTTTTTGTTATATCAATCCATGCAGTTAAAGTATGAAAAATGACGAAAGTCCATTTGAAACCTCCCATGTTAGCAGACTGTCATATGAGCCGGCCATAAAATGTACAAATACATCCTAAAAATGTTAAAAGTGATTGAAAAGATGGTGGATTTTCGTTTATATTCCCCCTAAGTCATTTCATATAGAACCCCGCAGTTAAATTTAGAACAAAATTATGTAAAAGTCAAAAACAGCTATTTACGTTGGCACATTGTTCCACTACCCAAGCGCAAAGTGATTAACAAAGTGCTTACAAAGTTGTGAAAAGCTTGTGCAAAGTTGGTAGATTTGCATGGAAATGTTACCTATTCTGTTACATTATCGAGTCCAGTTGTTAAAAGTTCGCGAAAGTGAATGAATATGTTATAAAAGGCCCTTTGAATATCGCAGTGGCCCTCGAAGGATGTAGAATTTTTAAGCATTTCCATCAATTACATGGCCGCCAATAACAATAATTTTTAAACGATCCTGCTAGATGAGTGGTCAGGTTATCGACCAATAAAAGAAGTAAAGATCAATCGGTCGTGGTGAGTGCTTGCATGGGAGACAACCTGAGAAAACCAGCGGTTGACACTATTTTTGAGTTTTTGCCGTCTGCACATATTTTGTCCAAGCTGTTAAAACAGCGTGCAAAGTTCTCCAAAGCGATTCCAAGGTTGCTAAATTTGTTTGTTTATTTGACCTAAGTTTTTGTTATATCAATCCATGCAGTTAAAGTATGAAAAATGACTAAAGTCCATTTGAAACCTCCCATGTTAGCAGACTGTCATATGAGCCGGCCGTAAAATGTACAAATACATCCTAAAAATGTTAAAAGTGATTGAAAAGATGGTGGATTTGCGTTTATATTCCCCCTAAGTCATTTCATTTAGAACCCCGCAGTTAAATTTCGAACAAAATTATGTAAAAGTCAAAAACAGCTATTTATGTTGGCACATTGTTCCACTACCCAAGCGCAAATTGATTAACAAAGTGCTTACAAAGTTGTGAAAAGCTTGTGCAAAGTTGGTAGATTTGCATGGAGATGTTACCTATTCTGTTTCATTATCGAGTCCAGTTGTTAAAAGTTCGCGAAAGTGAATGAATATGTTATAAAAGGCCCTTTGAATATCGCAGTGGCCCTCGAAGGATGTAGATTTTTTAAGCATTTCCATCAATTACATGGCCGCCAATAACAATAATTTTTAAACGATCCTGATAGATGAGTGGTCAGGTTATCGACCAATAAAAGAAGTAAAGATCAATCGGTCGTGGTTAGTGCTTGCATGGGAGACAGCCTGAGAAAACCAGCGGTTGACACTTTTTTTGAGTTTTTGCCGTCTGCACCTATTTTGTCCAAGCTGTTAAAACAGCATGCAAAGTTCTCCAAAGCGTTTCCAAAGTTGCTAGATTTGTTTGTTTATTTGACCTAAGTTTTTGTTATATCGAACCATGCAGTTGTAAAGTATGAAAAATGACTTAAATTCATTTGAAACCTTCCATGTTAGCAGACTGTCATATGAGCCGGCCGTAAAATGAACAAACACATACTGAAAATGTTAAAAGCGATTGAAAAGTTGGTGAATTTGCGTTTATATTCCCCCTAAGTCATTTCATATAGAACCCCGCAGTTAAATTTAGAACAAAATTATGTAAAAGTCAAAAACAGCTATTTATGTTGGCACATTGTACCACTACCCAAGCGCAAAGTGATTAACAAAGTGCTTACAAAGTTGTGAAAAGCTTGTGCAAAGTTGGTAGATCTGCATGGAGATGTTACCTATTCTGTTACATTATCGAGTCCAGTTGTTAAAAGTTCGCGAAAGTGAATGAATATGTTATAAAAGGCCCTTTGAATATCGCAGTGGCCCTCGAAGGATGTAGAATTTTTAAGCATTTCCATCAATTACATGGCCGCCAATAACAATATTTTTTAAACGATCCTGATAGATGAGTGGTCAGGTTATCGACCAATAAAAGAAGTAAAGATCAATCGGTCGTGGTTAGTGCTTGCATGGGAGACAGCCTGAGAAAACCAGCGGTTGACACTATTTTTGAGTTTTTGCCGTCTCACATATTTTGTCCAAGCTGTTAAAACAGCGTGCAAAGTTCTCCAAAGCGTTTCCAAAGTTGCTAGATTTGTTTGTTTATTTGACCTAAGTTTTTGTTATATCAAACCATGCAGTTAAAGTATGAAAAATGACGAAAGTCCATTTGAAACCTCCCATGTTAGCAGACTGCCATGTGAGCCGGCCATAAAATGTACAAATACATCCTAAAAATGTTAAAAGTGATTGAAAAGATGGTGGATTTGCGTTTATATTCCCCCTAAGTCATTTCATATAGAACCCCGCAGTTAAATTTAGAACAAAATTATGTAAAAGTCAAAAACAGCTATTTATGTTGGCACATTGTTCCACTACCCAAGCGCAAAGTGATTAACAAAGTGCTTACAAAGTTGTGAAAAGCTTGTGCAAAGTTGGTAGATTTGCATGGAAATGTTACCTATTCTGTTACATTATCGAGTCCAGTTGTTAAAAGTTCGCGAAAGTGAATGAATATGTTATAAAAGGCCCTTTGAATATCGCAGTGGCCCTCGAAGGATGTGGAATTTTTAAACATTTCCATCAATTACATGGCCGCCAATAACAATACTTTTTAAACGACCTTGATAGATGAGTGGTCAGGTGATCGACCAATAATAGAAGTAAAGATCAATCGGTCGTGGTTAGTACTTTCATGGGAGACAACCTGAGAAAACCAGCGGTTGACACTTTTTTTGAGTTTTTGCCGTCTGCACCTATTTTGTCCAAGCTGTTAAAACAGCGTGCAAAGTTCTCCAAAGCGTTTCCAAAGTTGCTAGATTTGTTTGTTTATTTGACCTAAGTTGTTGTTATATCGAACCATGCAGTTGTAAAGTATGAAAAATGACTAAAATTCATTTGAAACCTTCCATGTTAGCAGACTGTCATATGAGCCGGCCGTAAAATGAACAAACACATACTGAAAATGTTAAAAGCGATTGAAAAGTTGGTGAATTTGCGTTTATATTCCCCCTAAGTCATTTCATATAGAACCCCGCAGTTAAATTTAGAACAAAATTATGTCAAAGTCAAAAACAGCTATTTATGTTGGCACATTGTACCACTACCCAAGCGCAAAGTGATTAACAAAGTGCTTACAAAGTTGTGAAAAGCTTGTGCAAAGTTGGTAGATTTGCATGGAGATGTTACCTATTCTGTTACATTATCGAGTCCAGTTGTTAAAAGTTCGCGAAAGTGAATGAATATGTTATAAAAGGCCCTTTGAATATCGCAGTGGCCCTCGAAGGATGTAGAATTTTTAAGCATTTCCATCAATTACATGGCCGCCAATAACAATAATTTTTAAACGATCCTGATAGATGAGTGGTCAGGTTATCGACCAATAAAAGAAGTAAAGATCAATCGGTCGTGGTTAGTGCTTGCATGGGAGACAGCCTGAGAAAACCAGCGGTTGACACTATTTTTGAGTTTTTGCCGTCTCACATATTTTGTCCAAGCTGTTAAAACAGCGTGCAAAGTTCTCCAAAGCATTTCCAAAGTTGCTAGATTTGTTTGTTTATTTGACCTAAGTTTTTGTTATATCAAACCACGCAGTTAAAGTATGAAAAATGACGAAAGTCCATTTGAAACCTCCCATGTTAGCAGACTGTCATATGAGCCGGCCATAAAATGTACAAATACATCCTAAAAATGTTAAAAGTGATTGAAAAGATGGTGGATTTTCGTTTATATTCCCCCTAAGTCATTTCATATAGAACCCCGCAGTTAAATTTAGAACAAAATTATGTAAAAGTCAAAAACAGCTATTTACGTTGGCACATTGTTCCACTACCCAAGCGCAAAGTGATTAACAAAGTGCTTACAAAGTTGTGAAAAGCTTGTGCAAAGTTGGTAGATTTGCATGGAAATGTTACCTATTCTGTTACATTATCGAGTCCAGTTGTTAAAAGTTCGCGAAAGTGAATGAATATGTTATAAAAGGCCCTTTGAATATCGCAGTGGCCCTCGAAGGATGTAGAATTTTTAAGCATTTCCATCAATTACATGGCCGCCAATAACAATAATTTTTAAACGATCCTGCTAGATGAGTGGTCAGGTTATCGACCAATAAAAGAAGTAAAGATCAATCGGTCGTGGTGTGTGCTTGCATGGGAGACAACCTGAGAAAACCAGTGGTTGACACTATTTTTGAGTTTTTGCCGTCTGCACATATTTTGTCCAAGCTGTTAAAACAGCGTGCAAAGTTCTCCAAAGCGATTCCAAGGTTGCTAAATTTGTTTGTTTATTTGACCTAAGTTTTTGTTATATCAATCCATGCAGTTAAAGTATGAAAAATGACTAAAGTCCATTTGAAACCTCCCATGTTAGCAGACTGTCATATGAGCCGGCCGTAAAATGTACAAATACATCCTAAAAATGTTAAAAGTGATTGAAAAGTTGGTGAATTTGCGTTTATATTCCCCCTAAGTCATTTCATATAGAACCCCGCAGTTAAATTTAGAACAAAATTATGTAAAAGTCAAAAACAGCTATTTATGTTGGCACATTGTACCACTACCCAAGCGCAAAGTGATTAACAAAGTGCTTACAAAGTTGTGAAAAGCTTGTGCAAAGTTGGTAGATCTGCATGGAGATGTTACCTATTCTGTTACATTATCGAGTCCAGTTGTTAAAAGTTCGCGAAAGTGAATGAATATGTTATAAAAGGCCCTTTGAATATCGCAGTGGCCCTCGAAGGATGTAGAATTTTTAAGCATTTCCATCAATTACATGGCCGCCAATAACAATAATTTTTAAACGATCCTGATAGATGAGTGGTCAGGTTATCGACCAATAAAAGAAGTAAAGATCAATCGGTCGTGGTTAGTGCTTGCATGGGAGACAGCCTGAGAAAACCAGCGGTTGACACTATTTTTGAGTTTTTGCCGTCTCACATATTTTGTCCAAGCTGTTAAAACAGCGTGCAAAGTTCTCCAAAGCGTTTCCAAAGTTGCTAGATTTGTTTGTTTATTTGACCTAAGTTTTTGTTATATCAAACCATGCAGTTAAAGTATGAAAAATGACGAAAGTCCATTTGAAACCTCCCATGTTAGCAGACTGCCATGTGAGCCGGCCATAAAATGTACAAATACATCCTAAAAATGTTAAAAGTGATTGAAAAGATGGTGGATTTGCGTTTATATTCCCCCTAAGTCATTTCATATAGAACCCCGCAGTTAAATTTAGAACAAAATTATGTAAAAGTCAAAAACAGCTATTTATGTTGGCACATTGTTCCACTACCCAAGCGCAAAGTGATTAACAAAGTGCTTACAAAGTTGTGAAAAGCTTGTGCAAAGTTAGTAGATTTGCATGGAAATGTTACCTATTCTGTTACATTATCGAGTCCAGTTGTTAAAAGTTCGCGAAAGTGAATGAATATGTTAGAAAAGGCCCCTTAAATATCGCAGTGGCCCTCGAAGGATGTAGAATTTTTAAACATTTCCATCAATTACATGGCCGCCAATAACAATACTTTTTAAACGACCTTGATAGATGAGTGGTCAGGTGATCGACCAATAATAGAAGTAAAGATCAATCGGTCGTGGTTAGTACTTTCATGGGAGACTACCTGAGAAAACCAGCGGTTGACACTATTTTTGAGTTTTTGCCGTCTGCACCTATTTTGTCCAAGCTGTTAAAACAGCGTGCAAAGTTCTCCAAAGCGTTTCCAAAGTTGCTAGATTTGTTTGTTTATTTGACCTAAGTTGTTGTTATATCGAACCATGCAGTTGTAAAGTATGAAAAATGACGAAAGTCCATTTGAAACCTCCCATGTTAGCAGACTGTCATATGAGCCGGCCGTAAAATGTACAAATACATCCTAAAAATGTTAAAAGTGATTGAAAAGATGGTGGATTTGCGTTTATATTCCCCCTAAGTCATTTCATATAGAACCCCGCAGTTAAATTTAGAACAAAATTATGTAAAAGTCAAAAACAGCTATTTATGTTGGCACATTGTTCCACTACTCAAGCGCAAAGTGATTAACAAAGTGCTTACAAAGTTGTGAAAAGCTTGTGCAAAGTTGGTAGATTTGCATGGAAATGTTACCTATTCTGTTACATTATCGATTCCAGTTGTTAAAAGTTCGCGAAAGTGAATGAATATGTTATAAAAGGCCCTTTGAATATCGCAGTGGCCCTCGAAGGATGTAGAATTTTTAAGCATTTCCATCAATTACATGGCCGCCAATAACAATAATTTTTAAACGATCCTGATAGATGAGTGGTCAGGTTGTCGACCAATAAAAGAAGTAAAGATCAATCGGTCGTGGTGAGTGCTTGCATGGGAGACAACCTGAGAAAACCAGCGGTTGACTCTATTTTTGAGTTTTTGCCATCTGCACATACTTTGTCCAAGCTGTTAAAACAGCGTGCAAAGTTCTCCAAAGCGATTCCAAGGTTGCTAAATTTGTTTGTTTATTTGACCTAAGTTTTTGTTATATCAATCCATGCAGTTTAAGTATGAAAAATGACTAAAGTCCATTTGAAACCTCCCATGTTAGCAGACTGTCATATGAGCCGGCCGTAAAATGTACAAATACATCCTAAAAATGTTAAAAGTGATTGAAAAGATGGTGGATTTGCGTTTATATTCCCCCTAAGTCATTTCATATAGAACCCCGCAGTTAAATTTCGAACAAAATTATGTAAAAGTCAAAAACAGCTATTTATGTTGGCACATTGTTCCACTACCCAAGCGCAAAGTGATTAACAAAGTGCTTACAAAGTTGTGAAAAGCTTGTGCAAAGTTGGTAGATTTGCATGGAAATGTTACCTATTCTGTTACATTATCGAGTCCAGTTGTTAAAAGTTCGCGAAAGTGAATGGATATGTTATAAAAGGCCCTTTGAATATCGCAGTGGCCCTCGAAGGATGTAGAATTTTTAAACATTTCCATCAATTACATGGCCGCCAATAACAATACTTTTTAAACGACCTTGATAGATGAGTGGTCAGGTGATCGACCAATAATAGAAGTAAAGATCAATCGGTCGTGGTTAGTACTTTCATGGGAGACAACCTGAGAAAACCAGCGGTTGACACTTTTTTTGAGTTTTTGCCGTCTGCACCTATTTTGTCCAAGCTGTTAAAACAGCGTGCAAAGTTCTCCAAAGCGTTTCCAAAGTTGCTAGATTTGTTTGTTTATTTGACCTAAGTTGTTGTTATATCGAACCATGCAGTTGTAAAGTATGAAAAATGACTAAAATTCATTTGAAACCTTCCATGTTAGCAGACTGTCATATGAGCCGGCCGTAAAATGAACAAACACATACTGAAAATGTTAAAAGCGATTGAAAAGTTGGTGAATTTGCGTTTATATTCCCCCTAAGTCATTTCATATAGAACCCCGCAGTTAAATTTAGAACAAAATTATGTAAAAGTCAAAAACAGCTATTTATGTTGGCACATTGTACCACTACCCAAGCGCAAAGTGATTAACAAAGTGCTTACAAAGTTGTGAAAAGCTTGTGCAAAGTTGTTAGATTTGCATGGAAATGTTACCTATTCTGTTACATTATCGAGTCCAGTTGTTAAAAGTTCGCGAAAGTGAATGAATATGTTATAAAAGGCCCTTTGAATATCGCAGTGGCCCTCGAAGGATGTAGAATTTTTAAGCATTTCCATCAATTACATGGCCGCCAATAACAATAATTTTTAAACGATCCTGATAGATGAGTGGTCAGGTTATCGACCAATAAAAGAAGTAAAGATCAATCGGTCGTGGTGAGTGCTTGCATGGGAGACAACCTGATAAAACCAGTGGTTGACACTATTTTTGAGTTTCTGCCGTCTGCACATATTTTGTCCAAGCTGTTAAAACAGCGTGCAAAGTTCTCCAAAGCGATTCCAAGGTTGCTAAATTTGTTTGTTTATTTGACCTAAGTTTTTGTTATATCAATCCATGCAGTTAAAGTATGAAAAATGACTAAAGTCCATTTGAAACCTCCCATGTTAGCAGACTGTCATATGAGCCGGCCGTAAAATGTACAAATACATCCTAAAAATGTTAAAAGTTATTGAAAAGATGGTGGATTTGCGTTTATATTCCCCCTAAGTCATTTCATATAGAACCCCGCAGTTAAATTTAGAACAAAATTATGTAAAAGTCAAAAACAGCTATTTATGTTGGCACATTGTTCCACTACCCAAGCGCAAAGTGATTAACAAAGTGCTTACAAAGTTGTGAAAAGCTTGTGCAAAGTTGGTAGATTTGCATGGAGATGTTACCTATTCTGTTACATTATCGAGTCCAGTTGTTAAAAGTTCGCGAAAGTGAATGAATATGTTATAAAATGCCCTTTGAATATCGCAGTGGCCCTCGAAGGATGTAGAATTTTTAAGCATTTCCATCAATTACATGGCCGCCAATAACAATAATTTTTAAACGATCCTGATAGATGAGTGGTCAGGTTATCGACCAATAAAAGAAGTAAAGATCAATCGGTCGTGGTTAGTGCTTGCATGGGAGACAGCCTGAGAAAACCAGTGGTTGACACTATTTTTGAGTTTTTGCCGTCTCACATATTTTGTCCAAGCTGTTAAAACAGCGTGCAAAGTTCTCCAAAGCGTTTCCAAAGTTGCTAGATTTGTTTGTTTATTTGACCCAAGTTTTTGTTATATCAAACCATGCAGTTAAAGTATGAAAAATGACGAAAGTCTATTTGAAACCTCCCATGTTAGCAGACTGTCATATGAGCCGGCCGTAAAATGTACAAATACATCCTAAAAATGTTAAAAGTGATTGAAAAGATGGTGGATTTGCGTTTATATTCCCCCTAAGTCATTTCATATAGAACCCCGCAGTTAAATTTCGAACAAAATTATGTAAAAGTCAAAAACAGCTATTTATGTTGGCACATTGTTCTACTACCCAAGCGCAAAGTGATTAACAAAGTGCTTACAAAGTTGTGAAAAGCTTGTGCAAAGTTGGTAGATTTGCATGGAAATGTTACCTATTCTGTTACATTATCGAGTCCAGTTGTTAAAAGTTCGCGAAAGTGAATGAATATGTTATAAAAGGCCCTTTGAATATCGCAGTGGCCCTCGAAGGATGTAGAATTTTTAAGCATTTCCATCAATTACATGGCCGCCAATAACAATAATTTTTAAATGATCCTGATAGATGAGTGGTCAGGTTATCGACCAATAAAAGAAGTAAAGATCAATCGGTCGTGGTTAGTGCTTGCATGGGAGACAACCTGAGAAAACCAGCGGTTGACACTATTTTTGAGTTTTTGCCGTCTGCACATATTTTGTCCAAGCTGTTAAAACAGCGTGCAAAGTTCTCCAAAGCGTTTCCAAAGTTGCTAGATTTGTTTGTTTATTTGACCTAAGTTGTTGTTATATCGAACCATGCAGTTGTAAAGTATGAAAAATGACTAAAATTCATTTGAAATCTTCCATGTTAGCAGACTGTCATATGAGCCGGCCGTAAAATGAACAAACACATACTGAAAATGTTAAAAGCGATTGAAAAGTTGGTGAATTTGCGTTTATATTCCCCCTAAGTCATTTCATATAGAACCCCGCAGTTAAATTTAGAACAAAATTATGTAAAAGTCAAAAACAGCTATTTATGTTGGCACATTGTACCACTACCCAAGCGCAAAGTGATTAACAAAGTGCTTACAAAGTTGTGAAAAGCTTGTGCAAAGTTGGTAGATTTGCATGGAAATGTTACCTATTCTGTTACATTATCGAGTCCAGTTGTTAAAAGTTCGCGAAAGTGAATGAATATGTTATAAAAGGCCCTTTGAATATCGCAGTGGCCCTCGAAGGATGTAGAATTTTTAAGCTTTCCCATCAATTACATGGCCGCCAATAACAATAATTTTTAAATGATCCTGATAGATGAGTGGTCAGGTTATCGACCAATAAAAGAAGTAAAGATCAATCGGTCGTGGTTAGTGCTTGCATAGGAGACAACCTGAGAAAACCAGCGGTTGACACTATTTTTGAGTTTTTGCTGTCTGCACATATTTTGTCCAAGCTGTTAAAACAGCGTGCAAAGTTCTCCAAAGCGATTCCAAGGTTGCTAAATTTGTTTGTTTATTTGACCTAAGTTTTTGTTATATCAAACCGTGCAGTTAAATGATGAAAAATGACGAAAGTCCATTTGAAACCTCCCATGTTAGCAGACTGTCATATGAGCCGGCCGTAAAATGTACAAATACATCCTAAAAATGTTAAAAGTGATTGAAAAGATGGTGGATTTGCGTTTATATTCCCCCTAAGTCATTTCATATAGAACCCCGCAGTTAAATTTCGAACAAAATTATGTAAAAGTCAAAAACAGCTATTTATGTTGGCACATTGTTCCACTACCCAAGCGCAAAGTGATTAACAAAGTGCTTACAAAGTTGTGAAAAGCTTGTGCAAAGTTGGTAGATTTTCATGGAAATGTTACCTATTCTGTTACATTATCGAGTCCAGTTGTTAAAAGTTCGCGAAAGTGAATGAATATGTTATAAAAGGCCCTTTGAATATCGCAGTGGCCCTCGAAGGATGTAGAATTTTTAAGCATTTCCATCAATTACATGGCCGCCAATAACAATAATTTTTAAAAGATCCTGATAGATGAGTGGTCAGGTTATCGACCAATAAAAGAAGTAAAGATCAATCGGTCGTGGTTAGTGCTTGCATGGGAGACAACCTGAGAAAACCAGCGGTTGACACTATTTTTGAGTTTTTGCCGTCTGCACATATTTTGTCCAAGCTGTTAAAACAGCGTGCAAAGTTCTCCAAAGCGATTCCAAGGTTGCTAAATTTGTTTGTTTATTTGACCTAAGTTTTTGTTATATCAAACCATTCAGTTAAAGTATGAAAAATGACTAAAGTCCGTTTGAAACCTCCCATGTTAGCAGACTGTCATATGAGCCGGCCGTAAAATGTACAAATACATCCTAAAAATGTTAAAACTGATTGAAAAGATGGTGGATTTGCGTTTATATTCCCCCTAAGTCATTTCATATAGAACCCCGCAGTTAAATTTAGAACAAAATTATGTAAAAGTCAAAAACAGCTCTTTATGTTGGCACATTGTTCCACTACCCAAGCGCAAAGTGATTAACAAAGTGCTTACAAAGTTGTGAAAAGTTTGTGTAAAGTTGGTAGATTTGCATGGAAATGTTAACTATTCTGTTACATTATCGAGTCCAGTTGTTAAAAGTTCGCGAAAGTGAATGAATATGTTATGAAAGGCCCTTTGAATATCGCAGTGGCCCTCGAAGGATGTAGAATTTTTAAACATTTCCATCAATTACATGGCCGCCAATAACAATACTTTTTAAACGACCTTGATAGATGAGTGGTCAGGTGATCGACCAATAATAGAAGTTAAGATCAATCGGTCGTGGTTAATACTTTCATGGGAGACAACCTGAGAAAACCAGCGGTTGACACTTTTTTTGAGTTTTTGCCGTCTGCACCTATTTTGTCCAAGCTGTTAAAACAGCGTGCAAAGTTCTCCAAAGCGTTTCCAAAGTTCTAGATTTGTTTGTTTATTTGACCTAAGTTGTTGTTATATCGAACCATGCAGTTGTAAAGTATGAAGAATGACTAAAATTCATTTGAAACCTTCCATGTTAGCAGACTGTCATATGAGCCGGCCGTAAAATGAACAAACACGTACTGAAAATGTTAAAAGCGATTGAAAAGTTGGTGAATTTGCGTTTATATTCCCCCTAAGTCATTTCATATAGAACCCCGCAGTTAAATTTAGAACAAAATTATGTAAAAGGCAAAAACAGCTATTTATGTTGGCACATTGTACCATTACCCAAGCGCAAAGTGATTAACAAAGTGCTTACAAAGTTGTGAAAAGCTTGTGCAAAGTTGCTAGATTTGCATGGAAATGTTACCTATTCTGTTATATTATCGAGTCCAGTTGTTACAAGTTCGCAAATGTGAATGAATATGTTATAAAAGGCCCTTTGAATATCGCAGTGGCCCTCGAAGGATGTAGAATTTTTAAACATTTCCATCAATTACATGGCCGCCAATAACAATCATTTTTAAACGACCCTGATAGATGAGTGGTCAGGTGATTGACCAATAATAGGAATAAAGATCAATCGGTCGTGGTTAGTACTTGCATGGGAGTCAACCTGAGAAAACCAGCGGTTGAGACTTTTTTTGAGTTTTTGCCGTCTGCACCTATTTGGTCCATGCTGTTAAAACAGCGTGCAAAGTTCTCCAAAACGTTTCCAAAGTTGCTAGATTTGTTTGTTTATTTCACCTAAGTTGTTGTTATATCGAACCATGCAGTTATAAAGTACGAACAATGACTAAAATTCATTTGAAACCTTCCATGTTAGCAGACTGTCATATGAGCCGGCCGTAAAATGAACAAACACATACTGAAAATGTTAAAAGCGATTGAAAATTTGATGGATTTGCGTTTATATTCCCCCTAAGTCATTTCATATAGAACCCCGCAGTTAAATTTAGAACAAAATTATGTAAAAGTCAAAAACAGCTATTTATATTGGCACATTGTACCACTACCCAAGCGCAAAGTGATTAACAAAGTGCTTACAAAGTTGTGAAAAGCTCGTGCAAAGTTGGTAGATTTGCATGGAAGTGTTACCTATTCTGTTACATTATCGAGTCCAGTTGTTAAAAGTTCGCAAAAGTGAATGAATATGTTAAAAAAGGCCCTTTGAATATCGCAGTGGCCCTCGAAGGATGTAGAATTTTTAAACATTTCCATCAATTACATGGCCGCCAATAACAATAATTTTTAAACGACCCTGATAGATGAGTGGTCAGGTGATCGACCAATAATTGGAATAAAGATCAATCGGTCGTGGTTAGTACTTGCATGGGAGACAACCTGAGAAAACCAGCGTTTGAGACTTTTTTTGAGTTTTTGCCGTCTGCACCTATTTGGTCCATGCTGTTAAAACAGCGTGCAAAGTTCTCTAATGCGCTTCCAAAGTTGCTAGATTTGTTTGTTTATTTCACCTAAGTTGTTGTTATATCGAACCATGCAGTTATAAAGTACGAAAAATGACTAAAATTCATTTGAAACCATCCATGTTAGCAGACTGTCATATGAGCCGGCCGTAAAATGAACAAACACATACTGAAAATGTTAAAAGCGATTGAAAATTTGGTGGATTTGCGTTTATATCCCCCCCCCCAAGTCATTTCATATAGAACCCCGCAGTTAAATTTAGAACAAAATTATGTAAAAGTCAAAAACAGCTATTTATATTGGCACATTGTACCACTACCCAAGCGCAAAGTGATTAACAAAGTGCTTACAAAGTTGTGAAAAGCTCGTGCAAAGTTGGTAGATTTGCATGGAAGTGTTACCTATTCTGTTACATTATCGAGTCCAGTTGTTAAAAGTTCGCAAAAGTGAATGAATATGTTATAAAAGGCCCTTTGAATATCGCAGTGGCCCTCGAAGGATGTAGAATTTTTAAACATTTCCATCAATTACATGGCCGCCAATAACAATAATTTTTAAACGACCCTGATAGACGAGTGGTCAGGTGATCGACCAATAATAGGAATAAAGATCAATCGGTCGTGGTTAGTACTTGCATGGGAGACAACCTGGGAAAACCAGCGGTTGAGACTTTTTTTGAGTTTTTGCCGTCTGCACCTATTTGGTCCATGCTGTTAAAACAGCGTGCAAAGTTCTCCAAAACGTTTCCAAAGTTGCTAGATTTGTTTGTTTATTTCACCTAAGTTGTTGTTATATCGAACCATGCAGTTATAAAGTACGAACAATGACTAAAATTCATTTGAAACCTTCCATGTTAGCAGACTGTCATATGAGCCGGCCGTAAAATGAACAAACACATACTGAAAATGTTAAAAGCGATTGAAAATTTGATGGATTTGCGTTTATATTCCCCCTAAGTCATTTCATATAGAACCCCGCAGTTAAATTTAGAACAAAATTATGTAAAAGTCAAAAACAGCTATTTATATTGGCACATTGTACCACTACCCAAGCGCAAAGTGATTAACAAAGTGCTTACAAAGTTGTGAAAAGCTCGTGCAAAGTTGGTAGATTTGCATGGAAGTGTTACCTATTCTGTTACATTATCGAGTTCAGTTGTTAAAAGTTCGCAAAAGTGAATGAATATGTTATAAAAGGCCCTTTGAATATCGCAGTGGCCCTCGAAGGATGTAGAATTTTTAAACATTTCCATCAATTACATGGCCGCCAATAACAATAATTTTTAAACGACCCTGATAGATGAGTGGTCAGGTGATCGACCAATAATTGGAATAAAGATCAATCGGTCGTGGTTAGTACTTGCATGGGAGACAACCTGAGAAAACCAGCGTTTGAGACTTTTTTTGAGTTTTTGCCGTCTGCACCTATTTGGTCCATGCTGTTAAAACAGCGTGCAAAGTTCTCTAATGCGCTTCCAAAGTTGCTAGATTTGTTTGTTTATTTCACCTAAGTTGTTGTTATATCGAACCATGCAGTTATAAAGTACGAAAAATGACTAAAATTCATTTGAAACCATCCATGTTAGCAGACTGTCATATGAGCCGGCCGTAAAATGAACAAACACATACTGAAAATGTTAAAAGCGATTGAAAATTTGGTGGATTTGCGTTTATACCCCCCCCCCAAGTCATTTCATATAGAACCCCGCAGTTAAATTTAGAACAAAATTATGTAAAAGTCAAAAACAGCTATTTATGTTGGCACATTGTACCACTACCCAAGCGCAAAGTGATTAACAAAGTGCTTACAAAGTTGTGAAAAGCTTGTGCAAAGTTGGTAGATTTGCATGGAAATGTTACCTATTCTGTTACATTATCGAGTCCAGTTGTTAAAAGTTCGCGAAAGTGAATGAATATGTTATAAAAGGCCCTTTGAATATCGCAGTGGCCCTCGAAGGATGTAGAATTTTTAAACATTTCCATCAATTACATGGCCGCCAATAACAATAATTTTTAAACGACCCTGATAGATGAGTGGTCAGGTGATCGACCAATAATTGGAATAAAGATCAATCGGTCGTGGTTAGTACTTGCATGGGAGACAACCTGAGAAAACCAGCGTTTGAGACTTTTTTTGAGTTTTTGCCGTCTGCACCTATTTGGTCCATGCTGTTAAAACAGCGTGCAAAGTTCTCTAATGCGCTTCCAAAGTTGCTAGATTTGTTTGTTTATTTCACCTAAGTTGTTGTTATATCGAACCATGCAGTTATAAAGTACGAAAAATGACTAAAATTCATTTGAAACCATCCATGTTAGCAGACTGTCATATGAGCCGGCCGTAAAATGAACAAACACATACTGAAAATGTTAAAAGCGATTGAAAATTTGGTGGATTTGCGTTTATATCCCCCCCCCCCCCAAGTCATTTCATATAGAACCCCGCAGTTAAATTTAGAACAAAATTATGTAAAAGTCAAAAACAGCTATTTATGTTGGCACATTGTATCACTACCCAAGCGCAAAGTGATTAACAAAGTGCTTACAAAGTTGTGAAAAGCTTGTGCAAAGTTGGTAGATTTGCATGGAAATGTTACCTATTCTGTTACATTATCGAGTCCAGTTGTTAAAAGTTCGCGAAAGTGAATGAATATGTTATAAAAGGCCCTTTGAATATCGCAGTGGCCCTCGAAGGATGTAGAATTTTTAAACATTTCCATCAATTACATGGCCGCCACTCACGATAATTTTTAAACGACCCTGATAGATGAGTGGTCAGATGATCGACCAATAATAGGAATAAAGATCAATCGGTCATGGTTAGTACTTGCATGGGAGACAACCTGAGAAAACCAGCGGTTGAGACATTTTTTGAGTTTTTGCCATCTACACCTATTTGGTCCATGCTGTTAAAACTGCGTGCAAAGTTCTCCAAAGCGTTTCCAAAGTTGCTAGATTTGTTTGTTTATTTCACCTAAGTTGTTGTTATATCGAACCATGCAGTTATAAAGTACGAACAATGACTAAAATTCATTTGAAACCTTCCATGTTAGCAGACTGTCATATGAGCCGGCCGTAAAATGAACAAACACATACTGAAAATGTTGAAAGCGATTGAAAATTTGGTGGATTTGCGTTTATATTCCCCCTAAGTCATTTCATATAGAACCCCGCAGTTAAATTTAGAACAAAATTATGTAAAAGTCAAAAACAGCTATTTATGTTGGCACATTGTACCATTACCCAAGCGCAAAGTGATTAACAAAGTGCTTACAAAGTTGTGAAAAGCTTGTGCAAAGTTGGTAGATTTGCATGGAAATGTTACCTATTCTGTTACATTATCGAGTCCAGTTGTTAAAAGTTCGCAAAAGTGAATGAATATGTTATAAAAGGCCCTTTGAATATCACAGTGGCCCTCGAAGGATGTAGAATTTTTAAACATTTCCATCAATTACATGGCCGCCAATAACAATAATTTTTAAACGACCCTGATAGATGAGTGGTCAGATGATCGACCAATAATAGGAATAAAGATCAATCGGTCATGGTTAGTACTTGCATGGGAGACAACCTGAGAAAACCAGCGGTTGAGACTTTTTTTGAGTTTTTGCCATCTGCACCTATTTGGTCCATGCTGTTAAAACTGCGTGCAAAGTTCTCCAAAGCGTTTCCAAAGTTGCTAGATTTGTTTGTTTATTTCACCTAAGTTGTTGTTATATCGAACCATGCAGTTATAAAGTACGAACAATGACTAAAATTCATTTGAAACCTTCCATGTTAGCAGACTGTCATATGAGCCGGCCGTAAAATGAACAAACACATACTGAAAATGTTAAAAGCGATTGAAAATTTGGTGGAATTGCGTTTATATTCCCCTCAAGTCATTTCATATAGAACCCCGCAGTTAAATTTAGAACAAAATTATGTAAAAGTCAAAAACAGCTATTTATGTTGGCATATTGTACCACTACCCAAGCGCAAAGTGATTAACAAAGTGCTTACAAAGTTGTGAAAAGCTTGTGCAAAGTTGGTAGATTTGCATGGAAATGTTACCTATTCTGTTACATTATCGAGTCCAGTTGTTAAAAGTTCGCGAAAGTGAATGAATATGTTATAAAAGGCCCTTTGAATATCGCAGTGGCCCTCGAAAAATGTAGATTTTTTAAACATTTCCATCAATTACATGACCGCCAATAACAATAATTTTTAAACGACACTGATAGATGAGTGGTCAGGTGATCGACCAATAATAGGAATAAAGATCAATTGGTCGTGGTGAGTACTTGCATGGGAGACAACCTGAGAAAACCAGCGGTTGACACTTTTTTTGAGTTTTTGTCGTCTGCACCTATTTGGTCCATGCTGTTAAAACAGCGTGCAAAGTTCCCCAAAGCGTTTCCAAAGTTGCTAAATTTGTTTGTTTATTTCTCCTAAGTTGTTGATATATCGAACCATGCAGTTATAAATTATGAAAA
This sequence comes from Saccoglossus kowalevskii, assembly GCF_978046115.1. Taxonomy (NCBI): domain Eukaryota; kingdom Metazoa; phylum Hemichordata; class Enteropneusta; family Harrimaniidae; genus Saccoglossus; species Saccoglossus kowalevskii. The sequence goes on along the minus strand of NC_140650.1, from coordinate 6,335,247 downwards.
ATGAATAAAATCCATTTGAAACCTCCCATGTTTGCAGACTGTCATATGAGCCGGCCGGAAAATGAACAAAAACATACTGAAAATGTTAAAAGCGATTGAAAATTTGGTGGATTTGCGTTTATATTCCCCCTAAGTCATTTCATATAGAACCCCGTAGTTAAATTTAGAACAAAATTATGTAAAAGTCAAAAACAGCTATTTATGTTGGCACATTGTACCACTACCCAAGCGCAAAGTGATTAACAAAGTGCTTAAAAAGTTGTGAAAAGCTTGTGCAAAGTTGGTAGATTTGCATGGAAATGTTACCTATTCTGTTACATTATCGAGTCCAGTTGTTAAAAATTCGCGAAAGTGAATGAATATGTTATGAAAGGCCCTTTGAATATCGCAGTGGCCCTCGAAGGATGTAGAATTTTTAAACATTTCCATCAATTAAATGGCCGCCAATAACGATAAATTTTGAACGACCCTGATAGATGAGTGGTCAGGTGATCGACCAATAATGGAAGTAAAGATCAATCGGTCGTGGTTAGTACTTGCATGGGAGACAACCTGAGAAAACCAGCGGGTGACACTTTTTTTGAGTTTTTGCCGTCTGCACCTATTTGGTCCATGCTGTTAAAACAGCGTGCAAAGTTCTCTAATGCGCTTCCAAAGTTGCTAGATTTGTTTGTTTATTTCACCTAAGTTGTTGTTATATCGAACCATGCAGTTATAAAGTACGAAAAATGACTAAAATTCATTTGAAACCATCCATGTTAGCAGACTGTCATATGAGCCGGCCGTAAAATGAACAAACACATACTGAAAATGTTAAAAGCGATTGAAAATTTGGTGGATTTGCGTTTATATCCCCCCCCCAAGTCATTTCATATAGAACCCCGCAGTTAAATTTAGAACAAAATTATGTAAAAGTCAAAAACAGCTATTTATATTGGCACATTGTACCACTACCCAAGCGCAAAGTGATTAACAAAGTGCTTACAAAGTTGTGAAAAGCTCGTGCAAAGTTGGTAGATTTGCATGGAAGTGTTACCTATTCTGTTACATTATCGAGTCCAGTTGTTAAAAGTTCGCAAAAGTGAATGAATATGTTATAAAAGGCCCTTTGAATATCGCAGTGGCCCTCGAAGGATGTAGAATTTTTAAACATTTCCATCAATTACATGGCCGCCAATAACAATAATTTTTAAACGACCCTGATAGACGAGTGGTCAGGTGATCGACCAATAATAGGAATAAAGATCAATCGGTCGTGGTTAGTACTTGCATGGGAGACAACCTGGGAAAACCAGCGGTTGAGACTTTTTTTGAGTTTTTGCCGTCTGCACCTATTTGGTCCATGCTGTTAAAACAGCGTGCAAAGTTCTCCAAAACGTTTCCAAAGTTGCTAGATTTGTTTGTTTATTTCACCTAAGTTGTTGTTATATCGAACCATGCAGTTATAAAGTACGAACAATGACTAAAATTCATTTGAAACCTTCCATGTTAGCAGACTGTCATATGAGCCGGCCGTAAAATGAACAAACACATACTGAAAATGTTAAAAGCGATTGAAAATTTGATGGATTTGCGTTTATATTCCCCCTAAGTCATTTCATATAGAACCCCGCAGTTAAATTTAGAACAAAATTATGTAAAAGTCAAAAACAGCTATTTATATTGGCACATTGTACCACTACCCAAGCGCAAAGTGATTAACAAAGTGCTTACAAAGTTGTGAAAAGCTCGTGCAAAGTTGGTAGATTTGCATGGAAGTGTTACCTATTCTGTTACATTATCGAGTCCAGTTGTTAAAAGTTCGCAAAAGTGAATGAATATGTTATAAAAGGCCCTTTGAATATCGCAGTGGCCCTCGAAGGATGTAGAATTTTTAAACATTTCCATCAATTACATGGCCGCCAATAACAATAATTTTTAAACGACCCTGATAGATGAGTGGTCAGGTGATCGACCAATAATTGGAATAAAGATCAATCGGTCGTGGTTAGTACTTGCATGGGAGACAACCTGAGAAAACCAGCGTTTGAGACTTTTTTTGAGTTTTTGCCGTCTGCACCTATTTGGTCCATGCTGTTAAAACAGCGTGCAAAGTTCTCTAATGCGCTTCCAAAGTTGCTAGATTTGTTTGTTTATTTCACCTAAGTTGTTGTTATATCGAACCATGCAGTTATAAAGTACGAAAAATGACTAAAATTCATTTGAAACCATCCATGTTAGCAGACTGTCATATGAGCCGGCCGTAAAATGAACAAACACATACTGAAAATGTTAAAAGCGATTGAAAATTTGGTGGATTTGCGTTTATACCCCCCCCCAAGTCATTTCATATAGAACCCCGCAGTTAAATTTAGAACAAAATTATGTAAAAGTCAAAAACAGCTATTTATGTTGGCACATTGTACCACTACCCAAGCGCAAAGTGATTAACAAAGTGCTTACAAAGTTGTGAAAAGCTTGTGCAAAGTTGGTAGATTTGCATGGAAATGTTACCTATTCTGTTACATTATCGAGTCCAGTTGTTAAAAGTTCGCGAAAGTGAATGAATATGTTATAAAAGGCCCTTTGAATATCGCAGTGGCCCTCGAAGGATGTAGAATTTTTAAACATTTCCATCAATTACATGGCCGCCAATAACAATAATTTTTAAACGACCCTGATAGATGAGTGGTCAGGTGATCGACCAATAATTGGAATAAAGATCAATCGGTCGTGGTTAGTACTTGCATGGGAGACAACCTGAGAAAACCAGCGTTTGAGACTTTTTTTGAGTTTTTGCCGTCTGCACCTATTTGGTCCATGCTGTTAAAACAGCGTGCAAAGTTCTCTAATGCGCTTCCAAAGTTGCTAGATTTGTTTGTTTATTTCACCTAAGTTGTTGTTATATCGAACCATGCAGTTATAAAGTACGAAAAATGACTAAAATTCATTTGAAACCTTCCATGTTAGCAGACTGTCATATGAGCCGGCCGTAAAATGAACAAACACATACTGAAAATGTTAAAAGCGATTGAAAATTTGGTGGAATTGCGTTTATATTCCCCCCAAGTCATTTCATATAGAACCCCGCAGTTAAATTTAGAACAAAATTATGTAAAAGTCAAAAACAGCTATTTATGTTGGCATATTGTACCACTACCCAAGCGCAAAGTGATTAACAAAGTGCTTACAAAGTTGTGAAAAGCTTGTGCAAAGTTGGTAGATTTGCATGGAAATGTTACCTATTCTGTTACATTATCGAGTCCAGTTGTTAAAAGTTCGCGAAAGTGAATGAATATGTTATAAAAGGCCCTTTGAATATCGCAGTGGCCCTCGAAAAATGTAGATTTTTTAAACATTTCCATCAATTACATGACCGCCAATAACAATAATTTTTAAACGACACTGATAGATGAGTGGTCAGGTGATCGACCAATAATAGGAATAAAGATCAATTGGTCGTGGTGAGTACTTGCATGGGAGACAACCTGAGAAAACCAGCGGTTGACACTTTTTTTGAGTTTTTGTCGTCTGCACCTATTTGGTCCATGCTGTTAAAACAGCGTGCAAAGTTCCCCAAAGCGTTTCCAAAGTTGCTAAATTTGTTTGTTTATTTCTCCTAAGTTGTTGATATATCGAACCATGCAGTTATAAATTATGAAAAATGAATAAAATCCATTTGAAACCTCCCATGTTTGCAGACTGTCATATGAGCCGGCCGGAAAATGAACAAAAACATACTGAAAATGTTAAAAGCGATTGAAAATTTGGTGGATTTGCGTTTATATTCCCCCTAAGTCATTTCATATAGAACCCCGTAGTTAAATTTAGAACAAAATTATGTAAAAGTCAAAAACAGCTATTTATGTTGGCACATTGTACCACTACCCAAGCGCAAAGTGATTAACAAAGTGCTTAAAAAGTTGTGAAAAGCTTGTGCAAAGTTGGTAGATTTGCATGGAAATGTTACCTATTCTGTTACATTATCGAGTCCAGTTGTTAAAAATTCGCGAAAGTGAATGAATATGTTATGAAAGGCCCTTTGAATATCGCAGTGGCCCTCGAAGGATGTAGAATTTTTAAACATTTCCATCAATTAAATGGCCGCCAATAACGATAAATTTTGAACGACCCTGATAGATGAGTGGTCAGGTGATCGACCAATAATGGAAGTAAAGATCAATCGGTCGTGGTTAGTACTTGCATGGGAGACAAACTGAGAAATCCAGCGGGTGACACTTTATTGAGTTTTTGCCGTGTGCACCTTTTTGGTCCATGCTGTTAAAACAGCGTGCAAAGTTGTCCAAAACGATTCCAAGTTTGCTAAATTTGTTTGTTTATTTGACCTAAGTTGTTGTTATATCGAACCATGCAGTTATAAAGTATGAAAATGACTAAAATCCATTTGAAACCTCCCATGTTAGCAGACTGTCATATGAGCCGGCCGTAAAATGTACAAATACATCCTAAAAATGTTAAAAGTGATTGAAAATATGGTGCATTTGCGTGTATATTCCCCCTAAGTCATTTCATATAGAACCCCGCATTTAAATTTAGAACAAAATTATGTAAAAGTCTGAAAAGCCTATTTATGTTGGCACATTGTACCACTACCCAAGCGCAACGTGATTAACAAAGTGCTTACAAAGTTGGGAAAAGCTTGTGCAAAGTTGGTAGATTTACATGGACATGTTACCTATTCTGTTACATTATCGAATCCAGTTGTTAAATGTTCGCGAAAGTGAATGAATATGTTATAAAAGGCCCTTTGAATATCGCAGTGGCCATCAAAGGATGTAGAATTTTTAAACATTTCCATAAATTAAATGGCCGCCAATAACGATAATTTTTAAATGACCCTGATAGATGAGTGGTCAGGTGATCGACCGATAATGGAAGTAAAGTTCAATCGGTCGTGGTTAGTACTTGCATGGGAGACAACCAGAGAAAACAACCGGGTGACACTTTTTTGAGTTTTTGCTGTCTGCACCTATTTGGTCCAAGCTGTTAAAACAGCGTGCAAAGTTCTCCAAAGCGTTTCCAAATTTGCTAGATTTGTTTGTTTATTTCACCTAAGTTGTTGTTATATCGAACCATGCAGTTTTAAAGTATGAAAAATGACTAAAATTCATTTGAAACCTTCCATGTTAGCAGACTGTCATATGAGCCGGCCGTAAAATGAACAAACACATACTGAAAATGTTAAAAGCGATTGAAAAGTTGGTGGATTTGCGTTTATATTCCCCCTAAGTCATTTCATGTAGAACCCCGCAGTTAAATTTAGAACAAAATTATGTAAAAGTCAAAAACAGCTATTTATGTTGGCACATCGCACCACTACCCAAGCGCAAAGTGATTAACAAAGTGCTTACAAAGTTGTGAAAAGCTCGTGCAAAGTTGGTAGATTTGCATGGAAATGTTACCTATTCTGTTATATTATCGAGTCCAGCTGTTAAAAGTTCGCAAAAGTGAATGAATATGTTATAAAAGGCCCTTTGAATATCGCAGTGGCCCTCGAAGGATGTAGAATTTTTAAACATTTCCATCAATTACATGGCCGCCAATAACAATAATTTTTAAACGACCCTGATAGATGAGTGGTCAGGTGATCGACCAATAATAGGAATAAAAATCAATCGCTCGTGGTTAGTACTTGCATGGGGGACAACCTGAGAAAACCAGCGGTTGAGACTTTTTTTGAATTTTTGCCGTCTGCACCTATTTGGTCCATGCTGTTAAAACAGCGTGCAAAGTTCTCCAAAGCGTTTCCAAAGTTGCTAGATTTGTTTGTTTATTTCACCTAAGTTGTTGTTATATCGAACCATGCAGTTATAAAGTACGAAAAATGACTAAAATTCATTTGAAACCTTCCATGTTAGCAGACTGTCATATGAGCCGGCCGTAAAATGAACAAACACATACTGAAAATGTTAAAAGCGATTGAAAAGTTGGTGGATTTGCGTTTATATTCTCCCTAAGTCATTTCATGTAGAACCCCGCAGTTAAATTTAGAACAAAATTATGTAAAAGTCAAAAACAGCTATTTATGTTGGCACATCGTACCACTACCCAAGCGCAAAGTGATTAACAAAGTGCTTACAAAGTTGTGAAAAGCTCGTGCAAAGTTGGTAGATTTGCATGGAAGTGTTACCTATTCTGTTACATTATCGAGTCCAGCTGTTAAAAGTTCGCGAAAGTGAATGAATATGTTATAAAAGGCCCTTTGAATATCGCAGTGGCCCTCGAAGGATGTGGAATTTTTAAACATTTCCGTCAATTACATGGCCGCCAATAACAATACTTTTTAAACGACCTTGATAGATGAGTGGTCAGGTGATCGACCAATAATAGGAATAAAGATCAATCGGTCGTGGTTAGTACTTGCATGGGAGACAACCTGAGAAAACCAGCGGTTGAGACTTTTTTTGAGTTTTTGCCGTCTGCACCTATTTGGTCCATGCTGTTAAAACAGCGTGCAAAGTTCTCCAAAGCGTTTCCAAAGTTGCTAGATTTGTTCGTTTATTTCACCTAAGTTGTTGTTATATCGAACCATGCAGTTATAAAGTACGAAAAATGACTAAAATTCATTTGAAACCTTCCATGTTAGCAGACTGTCATATGAGCCGGCCGTAAAATGAACAAACACATACTGAAAATGTTAAAAACGATTGAAAAGTTGGTGGATTTGCGTTTATATTCCCCCTAAGTCATTTCATGTAGAACCCCGCAGTTAAATTTAGAACAAAATTATGTAAAAGTCAAAAACAGCTATTTATGTTGGCACATCGTACCAATACCCAAGCGCAAAGTGATTAACAAAGTGCTTACAAAGTTGTGAAAAGCTCGTGCAAAGTTGGTAGATTTGCATGGAAGTGTTACCTATTCTGTTATATTATCGAGTCCAGCTGTTAAAAGTTCGCAAAAGTGAATGAATATGTTATAAAAGGCCCTTTGAATATCGCAGTGGCCCTCGAAGGATGTAGAATTTTTAAACATTTCCATCAATTACATGGCCGCCAATAACAATAATTTTTAAACGACCCTGGTAGATGAGTGGTCAGGTGATCGATCAATAATAGGAATAAAGATCAATCGGTCGTGGTTAGTACTTGCATGGGAGACAACCTGAGAAAACCAGCGGTTGAGACTTTTTTTGAGTTTTTGCCGTCTGCACCTATTTGGTCCATGCTGTTAAAACAGCGTGCAAAGTTCTCCAAAGCGTTTCCAAAGTTGCTAGATTTGTTCGTTTATTTCACCTAAGTTGTTGTTATATCGAACCATGCAGTTATAAAGTACGAAAAATGACTAAAATTCATTTGAAACCTTTCATGTTAGCAGACTGTCATATGAGCCGGACGTAAAATGAACAAACACATACTGAAAATGTTAAAAGCGATTGAAAAGTTGGTGGATTTGCGTTTATATTCCCCCTAACTCATTTCATGTAGAACCCCGCAGTTAAATTTAGAACAAAATTATGTAAAAGTCAAAAACAGCTATTTATGTTGGCACATCGTACCACTACCCAAGCGCAAAGTGATTAACAAAGTGCTTACAAAGTTGTGAAAAGCTCGTGCAAAGTTGGTAGATTTGCATGGAAATGTTACCTATTCTGTTATATTATCGAGTCCAGCTGTTAAAAGTTCGCAAAAGTGAATGAATATGTTATAAAAGGCCCTTTGAATATCGCAGTGGCCCTCGAAGGATGTAGAATTTTTAAACATTTCCATCAATTACATGGCCGCCAATAACAATAATTTTTAAACGACCCTGGTAGATGAGTGGTCAGGTGATCGACCAATAATAGGAATAAAGATCAATCGGTCGTGGTTAGTACTTGCATGGGAGACAACCTGAGAAAACCAGCGGTTGAGACTTTTTTGAGTTTTTGCCGTCTGCACCTATTTGGTCCATGCTGTTAAAACAGCGTGCAAAGTTCTCCAAAGCGTTTCCAAAGTTGCTAGATTTGTTTGTTTATTTCACCTAATTTGTTGTTATATCGAACCATGAAGTTATAAAGTACGAAAAATGACTAAAATTCATTTGAAACCTTCCATGTTAGCAGACTGTCATATGAGCCGGCCGTAAAATGAACAAACACATACTGAAAATGTTAAAAGCGATTGAAAAGTTGGTGGATTTGCGTTTATATTCCCCCTAAGTCATTTCATGTAGAACCCCGCAGTTAAATTTAGAACAAAATTATGTAAAAGTCAAAAACAGCTATTTATGTTGGCACATCGTACCACTACCCAAGCGCAAAGTGATTAACAAAGTGCTTACAAAGTTGTGAAAAGCTCGTGCAAAGTTGGTAGATTTGCATGGAAATGTTACCTATTCTGTTATATTATCGAGTCCAGCTGTTAAAAGTTCGCAAAAGTGAATGAATATGTTATATAAGGCCCTTTGAATATCGCAGTGGCCCTCGAAGGATGTAGAATTTTTAAACATTTCCATCAATTACATGGCCGCCAATAACAATAATTTTTAAACGACCCTGGTAGATGAGTGGTCAGGTGATCGACCAATAATAGGAATAAAGATCAATCGGTCGTGGTTAGTACTTGCATGGGAGACAACCTGAGAAAACCAGCGGTTGAGACTTTTTTGAGTTTTTGCCGTCTGCACCTATTTGGTCCATGCTGTTAAAACAGCGTGCAAAGTTCTCCAAAGCGTTTCCAAAGTTGCTAGATTTGTTTGTTTATTTCACCTAATTTGTTGTTATATCGAACCATGAAGTTATAAAGTACGAAAAATGACTAAAATTCATTTGAAACCTTCCATGTTAGCAGACTGTCATATGAGCCGGCCGTAAAATGAACAAACACATACTGAAAATGTTAAAAGCGATTGAAAAGTTGGTGGATTTGCGTTTATATTCCCCCTAAGTCATTTCATGTAGAACCCCGCAGTTAAATTTAGAACAAAATTATGTAAAAGTCAAAAACAGCTATTTATGTTGGCACATCGTACCACTACCCAAGCGCAAAGTGATTAACAAAGTGCTTACAAAGTTGTGAAAAGCTCGTGTAAAGTTGGTAGATTTGCATGGAAATGTTACCTATTCTGTTATATTATCGAGTCCAGCTGTTAAAAGTTCGCAAAAGTGAATGAATATGTTATAAAAGGCCCTTTGAATATCGCAGTGGCCCTCGAAGGATGTAGAATTTTTAAACATTTCCATCAATTACATGGCCGCCAATAACAATAATTTTTAAACGACCCTGGTAGATGAGTGGTCAGGTGATCGACCAATAATAGGAATAAAGATCAATCGGTCGTGGTTAGTACTTGCATGGGAGACAACCTGAGAAAACCAGCGGTTGAGACTTTTTTGAGTTTTTGCCGTCTGCACCTATTTGGTCCATGCTGTTAAAACAGCGTGCAAAGTTCTCCAAAGCGTTTCCAAAGTTGCTAGATTTGTTTGTTTATTTCACCTAATTTGTTGTTATATCGAACCATGAAGTTATAAAGTACGAAAAATGACTAAAATTCATTTGAAACCTTCCATGTTAGCAGACTGTCATATGAGCCGGCCGTAAAATGAACAAACACATACTGAAAATGTTAAAAGCGATTGAAAAGTTGGTGGATTTGCGTTTATATTCTCCCTAAGTCATTTCATGTAGAACCCCGCAGTTAAATTTAGAACAAAATTATGTAAAAGTCAAAAACAGCTATTTATGTTGGCACATCGTACCACTACCCAAGCGCAAAGTGATTAACAAAGTGCTTACAAAGTTGTGAAAAGCTCGTGTAAAGTTGGTAGATTTGCATGGAAATGTTACCTATTCTGTTATATTATCGAGTCCAGCTGTTAAAAGTTCGCAAAAGTGAATGAATATGTTATAAAAGGCCCTTTGAATATCGCAGTGGCCCTCGAAGGATGTAGAATTTTTAAACATTTCCATCAATTACATGGCCGCCAATAACAATAATTTTTAAACGACCCTGGTAGATGAGTGGTCAGGTGATCGACCAATAATAGGAATAAAGATCAATCGGTCGTGGTTAGTACTTGCATGGGAGACAACCTGAGAAAACCAGCGGTTGAGACATTTTTTGAGTTTTTGCCATCTACACCTATTTGGTCCATGCTGTTAAAACTGCGTGCAAAGTTCTCCAAAGCGTTTCCAAAGTTGCTAGATTTGTTTGTTTATTTCACCTAAGTTGTTGTTATATCGAACCATGCAGTTATAAAGTACGAAAAATGACTAAAATTCATTTGAAACCATCCATGTTAGCAGACTGTCATATGAGCCGGCCGTAAAATGAACAAACACATACTGAAAATGTTAAAAGCGATTGAAAATTTGGTGGATTTGCGTTTATATCCCCCCCCCAAGTCATTTCATATAGAACCCCGCAGTTAAATTTAGAACAAAATTATGTAAAAGTCAAAAACAGCTATTTATGTTGGCACATTGTACCACTACCCAAGCGCAAAGTGATTAACAAAGTGCTTACAAAGTTGTGAAAAGCTTGTGCAAAGTTGGTAGATTTGCATGGAAATGTTACCTATTCTGTTACATTATCGAGTCCAGTTGTTAAAAGTTCGCGAAAGTGAATGAATATGTTATAAAAGGCCCTTTGAATATCGCAGTGGCCCTCGAAGGATGTAGAATTTTTAAACATTTCCATCAATTACATGGCCGCCACTCACGATAATTTTTAAATGACCCTGATAGATGAGTGGTCAGATGATCGACCAATAATAGGAATAAAGATCAATCGGTCATGGTTAGTACTTGCATGGGAGACAACCTGAGAAAACCAGCGGTTGAGACATTTTTTGAGTTTTTGCCATCTACACCTATTTGATCCATGCTGTTAAAACTGCGTGCAAAGTTCTCCAAAGCGTTTCCAAAGTTGCTAGATTTGTTTGTTTATTTCACCTAAGTTGTTGTTATATCGAACCATGCAGTTATAAAGTACGAACAATGACTAAAATTCATTTGAAACCTTCCATGTTAGCAGACTGTCATATGAGCCGGCCGTAAAATGAACAAACACATACTGAAAATGTTGAAAGCGATTGAAAATTTGGTGGATTTGCGTTTATATTCCCCCTAAGTCATTTCATATAGAACCCCGCAGTTAAATTTAGAACAAAATTATGTAAAAGTCAAAAACAGCTATTTATGTTGGCACATTGTACCATTACCCAAGCGCAAAGTGATTAACAAAGTGCTTACAAAGTTGTGAAAAGCTTGTGCAAAGTTGGTAGATTTGCATGGAAATGTTACCTATTCTGTTACATTATCGAGTCCAGTTGTTAAAAGTTCGCAAAAGTGAATGAATATGTTATAAAAGGCCCTTTGAATATCACAGTGGCCCTCGAAGGATGTAGAATTTTTAAACATTTCCATCAATTACATGGCCGCCAATAACAATAATTTTTAAACGACCCTGATAGATGAGTGGTCAGATGATCGACCAATAATAGGAATAAAGATCAATCGGTCGTGGTTAGTACTTGCATGGGAGACAACCTGAGAAAACCAGCGGTTGAGACTTTTTTGAGTTTTTGCCGTCTGCACCTATTTGGTCCATGCTGTTAAAACAGCGTGCAAAGTTCTCCAAAGCGTTTCCAAAGTTGCTAGATTTGTTTGTTTATTTCACCTAATTTGTTGTTATATCGAACCATGAAGTTATAAAGTACGAAAAATGACTAAAATTCATTTGAAACCTTCCATGTTAGCAGACTGTCATATGAGCCGGCCGTAAAATGAACAAACACATACTGAAAATGTTGAAAGCGATTGAAAATTTGGTGGATTTGCGTTTATATTCCCCCTAAGTCATTTCATATAGAACCCCGCAGTTAAATTTAGAACAAAATTATGTAAAAGTCAAAAACAGCTATTTATGTTGGCACATTGTACCATTACCCAAGCGCAAAGTGATTAACAAAGTGCTTACAAAGTTGTGAAAAGCTTGTGCAAAGTTGGTAGATTTGCATGGAAATGTTACCTATTCTGTTACATTATCGAGTCCAGTTGTTAAAAGTTCGCAAAAGTGAATGAATATGTTATAAAAGGCCCTTTGAATATCACAGTGGCCCTCGAAGGATGTAGAATTTTTAAACATTTCCATCAATTACATGGCCGCCAATAACAATAATTTTTAAACGACCCTGATAGATGAGTGGTCAGATGATCGACCAATAATAGGAATAAAGATCAATCGGTCATGGTTAGTACTTGCATGGGAGACAACCTGAGAAAACCAGCGGTTGAGACTTTTTTTGAGTTTTTGCCATCTGCACCTATTTGGTCCATGCTGTTAAAACTGCGTGCAAAGTTCTCCAAAGCGTTTCCAAAGTTGCTAGATTTGTTTGTTTATTTCACCTAAGTTGTTGTTATATCGAACCATGCAGTTATAAAGTACGAACAATGACTAAAATTCATTTGAAACCTTCCATGTTAGCAGACTGTCATATGAGCCGGCCGTAAAATGAACAAACACATACTGAAAATGTTAAAAGCGATTGAAAATTTGGTGGAATTGCGTTTATATTCCCCCCAAGTCATTTCATATAGAACCCCGCAGTTAAATTTAGAACAAAATTATGTAAAAGTCAAAAACAGCTATTTATGTTGGCATATTGTACCACTACCCAAGCGCAAAGTGATTAACAAAGTGCTTACAAAGTTGTGAAAAGCTTGTGCAAAGTTGGTAGATTTGCATGGAAATGTTACCTATTCTGTTACATTATCGAGTCCAGTTGTTAAAAGTTCGCGAAAGTGAATGAATATGTTATAAAAGGCCCTTTGAATATCGCAGTGGCCCTCGAAAAATGTAGAATTTTTAAACATTTCCATCAATTACATGACCGCCAATAACAATAATTTTTAAACGACACTGATAGATGAGTGGTCAGGTGATCGACCAATAATAGGAATAAAGATCAATTGGTCGTGGTGAGTACTTGCATGGGAGACAACCTGAGAAAACCAGCGGTTGACACTTTTTTTGAGTTTTTGTCGTCTGCACCTATTTGGTCCATGCTGTTAAAACAGCGTGCAAAGTTCCCCAAAGCGTTTCCAAAGTTGCTAAATTTGTTTGTTTATTTCTCCTAAGTTGTTGTTATATCGAACCATGCAGTTATAAAGTACGAAAAATGACTAAAATTCATTTGAAACCATCCATGTTAGCAGACTGTCATATGAGCCGGCCGTAAAATGAACAAACACATACTGAAAATGTTAAAAGCGATTGAAAATTTGGTGGATTTGCGTTTATATCCCCCCCCCCAAGTCATTTCATATAGAACCCCGCAGTTAAATTTAGAACAAAATTATGTAAAAGTCAAAAACAGCTATTTATGTTGGCACATTGTACCACTACCCAAGCGCAAAGTGATTAACAAAGTGCTTACAAAGTTGTGAAAAGCTTGTGCAAAGTTGGTAGATTTGCATGGAAATGTTACCTATTCTGTTACATTATCGAGTCCAGTTGTTAAAAGTTCGCGAAAGTGAATGAATATGTTATAAAAGGCCCTTTGAATATCGCAGTGGCCCTCGAAGGATGTAGAATTTTTAAACATTTCCATCAATTACATGGCCGCCACTCACGATAATTTTTAAACGACCCTGATAGATGAGTGGTCAGATGATCGACCAATAATAGGAATAAAGATCAATCGGTCATGGTTAGTACTTGCATGGGAGACAACCTGAGAAAACCAGCGGTTGAGACATTTTTTGAGTTTTTGCCATCTACACCTATTTGGTCCATGCTGTTAAAACTGCGTGCAAAGTTCTCCAAAGCGTTTCCAAAGTTGCTAGATTTGTTTGTTTATTTCACCTAAGTTGTTGTTATATCGAACCATGCAGTTATAAAGTACGAACAATGACTAAAATTCATTTGAAACCTTCCATGTTAGCAGACTGTCATATGAGCCGGCCGTAAAATGAACAAACACATACTGAAAATGTTGAAAGCGATTGAAAATTTGGTGGATTTGCGTTTATATTCCCCCTAAGTCATTTCATATAGAACCCCGCAGTTAAATTTAGAACAAAATTATGTAAAAGTCAAAAACAGCTATTTATGTTGGCACATTGTACCATTACCCAAGCGCAAAGTGATTAACAAAGTGCTTACAAAGTTGTGAAAAGCTTGTGCAAAGTTGGTAGATTTGCATGGAAATGTTACCTATTCTGTTACATTATCGAGTCCAGTTGTTAAAAGTTCGCAAAAGTGAATGAATATGTTATAAAAGGCCCTTTGAATATCGCAGTGGCCCTCGAAGGATGTAGAATTTTTAAACATTTCCATCAATTACATGGCCGCCAATAACAATAATTTTTAAACGATCCTGATAGATGAGTGGTCAGGTGATCGACCAATAATGGAAGTAAAGATCAATCGGTCGTGGTTAGTACTTGCATGGGAGACAAACTGAGAAATCCAGCGGGTGACACTTTATTGAGTTTTTGCCGTGTGCACCTTTTTGGTCCATGCTGTTAAAACAGCGTGCAAAGTTGTCCAAAACGATTCCAAGTTTGCTAAATTTGTTTGTTTATTTGACCTAAGTTGTTGTTATATCGAACCATGCAGTTATAAAGTATGAAAATGACTAAAATCCATTTGAAACCTCCCATGTTAGCAGACTGTCATATGAGCCGGCCGTAAAATGTACAAATACATCCTAAAAATGTTAAAAGTGATTGAAAATATGGTGCATTTGCGTGTATATTCCCCCTAAGTCATTTCATATAGAACCCCGCATTTAAATTTAGAACAAAATTATGTAAAAGTCTGAAAAGCCTATTTATGTTGGCACATTGTACCACTACCCAAGCGCAACGTGATTAACAAAGTGCTTACAAAGTTGGGAAAAGCTTGTGCAAAGTTGGTAGATTTACATGGACATGTTACCTATTCTGTTACATTATCGAATCCAGTTGTTAAATGTTCGCGAAAGTGAATGAATATGTTATAAAAGGCCCTTTGAATATCGCAGTGGCCATCAAAGGATGTAGAATTTTTAAACATTTCCATAAATTAAATGGCCGCCAATAACGATAATTTTTAAATGACCCTGATAGATGAGTGGTCAGGTGATCGACCGATAATGGAAGTAAAGTTCAATCGGTCGTGGTTAGTACTTGCATGGGAGACAACCAGAGAAAACAACCGGGTGACACGTTTTTGAGTTTTTGCTGTCTGCACCTATTTGGTCCAAGCTGTTAAAACAGCGTGCAAAGTTCTCCAAAGCGTTTCCAAATTTGCTAGATTTGTTTGTTTATTTCACCTAAGTTGTTGTTATATCGAACCATGCAGTTTTAAAGTATGAAAAATGACTAAAATTCATTTGAAACCTTCCATGTTAGCAGACTGTCATATGAGCCGGCCGTAAAATGAACAAACACATACTGAAAATGTTAAAAGCGATTGAAAAGTTGGTGGATTTGCGTTTATATTCCCCCTAAGTCATTTCATGTAGAACCCCGCAGTTAAATTTAGAACAAAATTATGTAAAAGTCAAAAACAGCTATTTATGTTGGCACATCGTACCACTACCCAAGCGCAAAGTGATTAACAAAGTGCTTACAAAGTTGTGAAAAGCTCGTGCAAAGTTGGTAGATTTGCATGGAAATGTTACCTATTCTGTTATATTATCGAGTCCAGCTGTTAAAAGTTCGCAAAAGTGAATGAATATGTTATAAAAGGCCCTTTGAATATCGCAGTGGCCCTCGAAGGATGTAGAATTTTTAAACATTTCCATCAATTACATGGCCGCCAATAACAATAATTTTTAAACGACCCTGATAGATGAGTGGTCAGGTGATCGACCAATAATAGGAATAAAAATCAATCGCTCGTGGTTAGTACTTGCATGGGGGACAACCTGAGAAAACCAGCGGTTGAGACTTTTTTTGAGTTTTTGCCGTCTGCACCTATTTGGTCCATGCTGTTAAAACAGCGTGCAAAGTTCTCCAAAGCGTTTCCAAAGTTGCTAGATTTGTTTGTTTATTTCACCTAAGTTGTTGTTATATCGAACCATGCAGTTATAAAGTACGAAAAATGACTAAAATTCATTTGAAACCTTCCATGTTAGCAGACTGTCATATGAGCCGGCCGTAAAATGAACAAACACATACTGAAAATGTTAAAAGCGATTGAAAAGTTGGTGGATTTGCGTTTATATTCTCCCTAAGTCATTTCATGTAGAACCCCGCAGTTAAATTTAGAACAAAATTATGTAAAAGTCAAAAACAGCTATTTATGTTGGCACATCGTACCACTACCCAAGCGCAAAGTGATTAACAAAGTGCTTACAAAGTTGTGAAAAGCTCGTGCAAAGTTGGTAGATTTGCATGGAAGTGTTACCTATTCTGTTACATTATCGAGTCCAGCTGTTAAAAGTTCGCGAAAGTGAATGAATATGTTATAAAAGGCCCTTTGAATATCGCAGTGGCCCTCGAAGGATGTGGAATTTTTAAACATTTCCATCAATTACATGGCCGCCAATAACAATACTTTTTAAACGACCTTGATAGATGAGTGGTCAGGTGATCGACCAATAATAGGAATAAAGATCAATCGGTCGTGGTTAGTACTTGCATGGGAGACAACCTGAGAAAACCAGCGGTTGAGACTTTTTTTGAGTTTTTGCCGTCTGCACCTATTTGGTCCATGCTGTTAAAACAGCGTGCAAAGTTCTCCAAAGCGTTTCCAAAGTTGCTAGATTTGTTCGTTTATTTCACCTAAGTTGTTGTTATATCGAACCATGCAGTTATAAAGTACGAAAAATGACTAAAATTCATTTGAAACCTTCCATGTTAGCAGACTGTCATATGAGCCGGCCGTAAAATGAACAAACACATACTGAAAATGTTAAAAACGATTGAAAAGTTGGTGGATTTGCGTTTATATTCCCCCTAAGTCATTTCATGTAGAACCCCGCAGTTAAATTTAGAACAAAATTATGTAAAAGTCAAAAACAGCTATTTATGTTGGCACATCGTACCACTACCCAAGCGCAAAGTGATTAACAAAGTGCTTACAAAGTTGTGAAAAGCTCGTGCAAAGTTGGTAGATTTGCATGGAAGTGTTACCTATTCTGTTATATTATCGAGTCCAGCTGTTAAAAGTTCGCAAAAGTGAATGAATATGTTATAAAAGGCCCTTTGAATATCGCAGTGGCCCTCGAAGGATGTAGAATTTTTAAACATTTCCATCAATTACATGGCCGCCAATAACAATAATTTTTAAACGACCCTGGTAGATGAGTGGTCAGGTGATCGATCAATAATAGGAATAAAGATCAATCGGTCGTGGTTAGTACTTGCATGGGAGACAAACTGAGAAATCCAGCGGGTGACACTTTATTGAGTTTTTGCCGTGTGCACCTTTTTGGTCCATGCTGTTAAAACAGCGTGCAAAGTTGTCCAAAACGATTCCAAGTTTGCTAAATTTGTTTGTTTATTTGACCTAAGTTGTTGTTATATCGAACCATGCAGTTATAAAGTATGAAAATGACTAAAATCCATTTGAAACCTCCCATGTTAGCAGACTGTCATATGAGCCGGCCGTAAAATGTACAAATACATCCTAAAAATGTTAAAAGTGATTGAAAATATGGTGCATTTGCGTGTATATTCCCCCTAAGTCATTTCATATAGAACCCCGCATTTAAATTTAGAACAAAATTATGTAAAAGTCTGAAAAGCCTATTTATGTTGGCACATTGTACCACTACCCAAGCGCAACGTGATTAACAAAGTGCTTACAAAGTTGGGAAAAGCTTGTGCAAAGTTGGTAGATTTACATGGACATGTTACCTATTCTGTTACATTATCGAATCCAGTTGTTAAATGTTCGCGAAAGTGAATGAATATGTTATAAAAGGCCCTTTGAATATCGCAGTGGCCATCAAAGGATGTAGAATTTTTAAACATTTCCATAAATTAAATGGCCGCCAATAACGATAATTTTTAAATGACCCTGATAGATGAGTGGTCAGGTGATCGACCGATAATGGAAGTAAAGTTCAATCGGTCGTGGTTAGTACTTGCATGGGAGACAACCAGAGAAAACAACCGGGTGACACGTTTTTGAGTTTTTGCTGTCTGCACCTATTTGGTCCAAGCTGTTAAAACAGCGTGCAAAGTTCTCCAAAGCGTTTCCAAATTTGCTAGATTTGTTTGTTTATTTCACCTAAGTTGTTGTTATATCGAACCATGCAGTTTTAAAGTATGAAAAATGACTAAAATTCATTTGAAACCTTCCATGTTAGCAGACTGTCATATGAGCCGGCCGTAAAATGAACAAACACATACTGAAAATGTTAAAAGCGATTGAAAAGTTGGTGGATTTGCGTTTATATTCCCCCTAAGTCATTTCATGTAGAACCCCGCAGTTAAATTTAGAACAAAATTATGTAAAAGTCAAAAACAGCTATTTATGTTGGCACATCGTACCACTACCCAAGCGCAAAGTGATTAACAAAGTGCTTACAAAGTTGTGAAAAGCTCGTGCAAAGTTGGTAGATTTGCATGGAAATGTTACCTATTCTGTTATATTATCGAGTCCAGCTGTTAAAAGTTCGCAAAAGTGAATGAATATGTTATAAAAGGCCCTTTGAATATCGCAGTGGCCCTCGAAGGATGTAGAATTTTTAAACATTTCCATCAATTACATGGCCGCCAATAACAATAATTTTTAAACGACCCTGATAGATGAGTGGTCAGGTGATCGACCAATAATAGGAATAAAAATCAATCGCTCGTGGTTAGTACTTGCATGGGGGACAACCTGAGAAAACCAGCGGTTGAGACTTTTTTTGAGTTTTTGCCGTCTGCACCTATTTGGTCCATGCTGTTAAAACAGCGTGCAAAGTTCTCCAAAGCGTTTCCAAAGTTGCTAGATTTGTTTGTTTATTTCACCTAAGTTGTTGTTATATCGAACCATGCAGTTATAAAGTACAAAAAATGACTAAAATTCATTTGAAACCTTCCATGTTAGCAGACTGTCATATGAGCCGGCCGTAAAATGAACAAACACATACTGAAAATGTTAAAAGCGATTGAAAAGTTGGTGGATTTGCGTTTATATTCTCCCTAAGTCATTTCATGTAGAACCCCGCAGTTAAATTTAGAACAAAATTATGTAAAAGTCAAAAACAGCTATTTATGTTGGCACATCGTACCACTACCCAAGCGCAAAGTGATTAACAAAGTGCTTACAAAGTTGTGAAAAGCTCGTGCAAAGTTGGTAGATTTGCATGGAAGTGTTACCTATTCTGTTACATTATCGAGTCCAGCTGTTAAAAGTTCGCGAAAGTGAATGAATATGTTATAAAAGGCCCTTTGAATATCGCAGTGGCCCTCGAAGGATGTGGAATTTTTAAACATTTCCATCAATTACATGGCCGCCAATAACAATACTTTTTAAACGACCTTGATAGATGAGTGGTCAGGTGATCGACCAATAATAGGAATAAAGATCAATCGGTCGTGGTTAGTACTTGCATGGGAGACAACCTGAGAAAACCAGCGGTTGAGACTTTTTTTGAGTTTTTGCCGTCTGCACCTATTTGGTCCATGCTGTTAAAACAGCGTGCAAAGTTCTCCAAAGCGTTTCCAAAGTTGCTAGATTTGTTCGTTTATTTCACCTAAGTTGTTGTTATATCGAACCATGCAGTTATAAAGTACGAAAAATGACTAAAATTCATTTGAAACCTTCCATGTTAGCAGACTGTCATATGAGCCGGCCATAAAATGAACAAACACATACTGAAAATGTTAAAAACGATTGAAAAGTTGGTGGATTTGCGTTTATATTCCCCCTAAGTCATTTCATGTAGAACCCCGCAGTTAAATTTAGAACAAAATTATGTAAAAGTCAAAAACAGCTATTTATGTTGGCACATCGTACCACTACCCAAGCGCAAAGTGATTAACAAAGTGCTTACAAAGTTGTGAAAAGCTCGTGCAAAGTTGGTAGATTTGCATGGAAGTGTTACCTATTCTGTTATATTATCGAGTCCAGCTGTTAAAAGTTCGCAAAAGTGAATGAATATGTTATAAAAGGCCCTTTGAATATCGCAGTGGCCCTCGAAGGATGTAGAATTTTTAAACATTTCCATCAATTACATGGCCGCCAATAACAATAATTTTTAAACGACCCTGGTAGATGAGTGGTCAGGTGATCGACCAATAATAGGAATAAAGATCAATCGGTCGTGGTTAGTACTTGCATGGGAGACAACCTGAGAAAACCAGCGGTTGAGACTTTTTTGAGTTTTTGCCGTCTGCACCTATTTGGTCCATGCTGTTAAAACAGCGTGCAAAGTTCTCCAAAGCGTTTCCAAAGTTGCTAGATTTGTTTGTTTATTTCACCTAATTTGTTGTTATATCGAACCATGAAGTTATAAAGTACGAAAAATGACTAAAATTCATTTGAAACCTTCCATGTTAGCAGACTGTCATATGAGCCGGCCGTAAAATGAACAAACACATACTGAAAATGTTAAAAGCGATTGAAAAGTTGGTGGATTTGCGTTTATATTCCCCCTAAGTCATTTCATGTAGAACCCCGCAGTTAAATTTAGAACAAAATTATGTAAAAGTCAAAAACAGCTATTTATGTTGGCACATCGTACCACTACCCAAGCGCAAAGTGATTAACAAAGTGCTTACAAAGTTGTGAAAAGCTCGTGCAAAGTTGGTAGATTTGCATGGAAATGTTACCTATTCTGTTATATTATCGAGTCCAGCTGTTAAAAGTTCGCAAAAGTGAATGAATATGTTATAAAAGGCCCTTTGAATATCGCAGTGGCCCTCGAAGGATGTAGAATTTTTAAACATTTCCATCAATTACATGGCCGCCAATAACAATAATTTTTAAACGACCCTGGTAGATGAGTGGTCAGGTGATCGACCAATAATAGGAATAAAGATCAATCGGTCGTGGTTAGTACTTGCATGGGAGACAACCTGAGAAAACCAGCGGTTGAGACTTTTTTGAGTTTTTGCCGTCTGCACCTATTTGGTCCATGCTGTTAAAACAGCGTGCAAAGTTCTCCAAAGCGTTTCCAAAGTTGCTAGATTTGTTTGTTTATTTCACCTAATTTGTTGTTATATCGAACCATGAAGTTATAAAGTACGAAAAATGACTAAAATTCATTTGAAACCTTCCATGTTAGCAGACTGTCATATGAGCCGGCCGTAAAATGAACAAACACATACTGAAAATGTTAAAAGCGATTGAAAAGTTGGTGGATTTGCGTTTATATTCCCCCTAAGTCATTTCATGTAGAACCCCGCAGTTAAATTTAGAACAAAATTATGTAAAAGTCAAAAACAGCTATTTATGTTGGCACATCGTACCACTACCCAAGCGCAAAGTGATTAACAAAGTGCTTACAAAGTTGTGAAAAGCTCGTGTAAAGTTGGTAGATTTGCATGGAAATGTTACCTATTCTGTTATATTATCGAGTCCAGCTGTTAAAAGTTCGCAAAAGTGAATGAATATGTTATAAAAGGCCCTTTGAATATCGCAGTGGCCCTCGAAGGATGTAGAATTTTTAAACATTTCCATCAATTACATGGCCGCCAATAACAATAATTTTTAAACGACCCTGGTAGATGAGTGGTCAGGTGATCGACCAATAATAGGAATAAAGATCAATCGGTCGTGGTTAGTACTTGCATGGGAGACAACCTGAGAAAACCAGCGGTTGAGACTTTTTTGAGTTTTTGCCGTCTGCACCTATTTGGTCCAAGCTGTTAAAACAGCGTGCAAAGTTCTCCAAAGCGTTTCCAAAGTTGCTAGATTTGTTTGTTTATTTCACCTAATTTGTTGTTATATCGAACCATGAAGTTATAAAGTACGAAAAATGACTAAAATTCATTTGAAACCTTCCATGTTAGCAGACTGTCATATGAGCCGGCCGTAAAATGAACAAACACATACTGAAAATGTTAAAAGCGATTGAAAAGTTGGTGGATTTGCGTTTATATTCTCCCTAAGTCATTTCATGTAGAACCCCGCAGTTAAATTTAGAACAAAATTATGTAAAAGTCAAAAACAGCTATTTATGTTGGCACATCGTACCACTACCCAAGCGCAAAGTGATTAACAAAGTGCTTACAAAGTTGTGAAAAGCTCGTGTAAAGTTGGTAGATTTGCATGGAAATGTTACCTATTCTGTTATATTATCGAGTCCAGCTGTTAAAAGTTCGCAAAAGTGAATGAATATGTTATAAAAGGCCCTTTGAATATCGCAGTGGCCCTCGAAGGATGTAGAATTTTTAAACATTTCCATCAATTACATGGCCGCCAATAACAATAATTTTTAAACGACCCTGGTAGATGAGTGGTCAGGTGATCGACCAATAATAGGAATAAAGATCAATCGGTCGTGGTTAGTACTTGCATGGGAGACAACCTGAGAAAACCAGCGGTTGAGACATTTTTTGAGTTTTTGCCATCTACACCTATTTGGTCCATGCTGTTAAAACTGCGTGCAAAGTTCTCCAAAGCGTTTCCAAAGTTGCTAGATTTGTTTGTTTATTTCACCTAAGTTGTTGTTATATCGAACCATGCAGTTATAAAGTACGAAAAATGACTAAAATTCATTTGAAACCATCCATGTTAGCAGACTGTCATATGAGCCGGCCGTAAAATGAACAAACACATACTGAAAATGTTAAAAGCGATTGAAAATTTGGTGGATTTGCGTTTATATCCCCCCCCCAAGTCATTTCATATAGAACCCCGCAGTTAAATTTAGAACAAAATTATGTAAAAGTCAAAAACAGCTATTTATGTTGGCACATTGTACCACTACCCAAGCGCAAAGTGATTAACAAAGTGCTTACAAAGTTGTGAAAAGCTTGTGCAAAGTTGGTAGATTTGCATGGAAATGTTACCTATTCTGTTACATTATCGAGTCCAGTTGTTAAAAGTTCGCGAAAGTGAATGAATATGTTATAAAAGGCCCTTTGAATATCGCAGTGGCCCTCGAAGGATGTAGAATTTTTAAACATTTCCATCAATTACATGGCCGCCACTCACGATAATTTTTAAATGACCCTGATAGATGAGTGGTCAGATGATCGACCAATAATAGGAATAAAGATCAATCGGTCATGGTTAGTACTTGCATGGGAGACAACCTGAGAAAACCAGCGGTTGAGACATTTTTTGAGTTTTTGCCATCTACACCTATTTGATCCATGCTGTTAAAACTGCGTGCAAAGTTCTCCAAAGCGTTTCCAAAGTTGCTAGATTTGTTTGTTTATTTCACCTAAGTTGTTGTTATATCGAACCATGCAGTTATAAAGTACGAACAATGACTAAAATTCATTTGAAACCTTCCATGTTAGCAGACTGTCATATGAGCCGGCCGTAAAATGAACAAACACATACTGAAAATGTTGAAAGCGATTGAAAATTTGGTGGATTTGCGTTTATATTTCCCCTAAGTCATTTCATATAGAACCCCGCAGTTAAATTTAGAACAAAATTATGTAAAAGTCAAAAACAGCTATTTATGTTGGCACATTGTACCATTACCCAAGCGCAAAGTGATTAACAAAGTGCTTACAAAGTTGTGAAAAGCTTGTGCAAAGTTGGTAGATTTGCATGGAAATGTTACCTATTCTGTTACATTATCGAGTCCAGTTGTTAAAAGTTCGCAAAAGTGAATGAATATGTTATAAAAGGCCCTTTGAATATCACAGTGGCCCTCGAAGGATGTAGAATTTTTAAACATTTCCATCAATTACATGGCCGCCAATAACAATAATTTTTAAACGACCCTGATAGATGAGTGGTCAGATGATCGACCAATAATAGGAATAAAGATCAATCGGTCGTGGTTAGTACTTGCATGGGAGACAACCTGAGAAAACCAGCGGTTGAGACTTTTTTGAGTTTTTGCCGTCTGCACCTATTTGGTCCATGCTGTTAAAACAGCGTGCAAAGTTCTCCAAAGCGTTTCCAAAGTTGCTAGATTTGTTTGTTTATTTCACCTAATTTGTTGTTATATCGAACCATGAAGTTATAAAGTACGAAAAATGACTAAAATTCATTTGAAACCTTCCATGTTAGCAGACTGTCATATGAGCCGGCCGTAAAATGAACAAACACATACTGAAAATGTTAAAAGCGATTGAAAAGTTGGTGGATTTGCGTTTATATTCTCCCTAAGTCATTTCATGTAGAACCCCGCAGTTAAATTTAGAACAAAATTATGTAAAAGTCAAAAACAGCTATTTATGTTGGCACATCGTACCACTACCCAAGCGCAAAGTGATTAACAAAGTGCTTACAAAGTTGTGAAAAGCTCGTGTAAAGTTGGTAGATTTGCATGGAAATGTTACCTATTCTGTTATATTATCGAGTCCAGCTGTTAAAAGTTCGCAAAAGTGAATGAATATGTTATAAAAGGCCCTTTGAATATCGCAGTGGCCCTCGAAGGATGTAGAATTTTTAAACATTTCCATCAATTACATGGCCGCCAATAACAATAATTTTTAAACGACCCTGGTAGATGAGTGGTCAGGTGATCGACCAATAATAGGAATAAAGATCAATCGGTCGTGGTTAGTACTTGCATGGGAGACAACCTGAGAAAACCAGCGGTTGAGACATTTTTTGAGTTTTTGCCATCTACACCTATTTGGTCCATGCTGTTAAAACTGCGTGCAAAGTTCTCCAAAGCGTTTCCAAAGTTGCTAGATTTGTTTGTTTATTTCACCTAAGTTGTTGTTATATCGAACCATGCAGTTATAAAGTACGAAAAATGACTAAAATTCATTTGAAACCATCCATGTTAGCAGACTGTCATATGAGCCGGCCGTAAAATGAACAAACACATACTGAAAATGTTAAAAGCGATTGAAAATTTGGTGGATTTGCCTTTATATCCCCCCCCCCCAAGTCATTTCATATAGAACCCCGCAGTTAAATTTAGAACAAAATTATGTAAAAGTCAAAAACAGCTATTTATGTTGGCACATTGTACCACTACCCAAGCGCAAAGTGATTAACAAAGTGCTTACAAAGTTGGGAAAAGCTTGTGCAAAGTTGGTAGATTTGCATGGAAATGTTACCTATTCTGTTACATTATCGAGTCCAGTTGTTAAAAGTTCGCGAAAGTGAATGAATATGTTATAAAAGGCCCTTTGAATATCGCAGTGGCCCTCGAAGGATGTAGAATTTTTAAACATTTCCATCAATTACATGGCCGCCACTCACGATAATTTTTAAATGACCCTGATAGATGAGTGGTCAGATGATCGACCAATAATAGGAATAAAGATCAATCGGTCATGGTTAGTACTTGCATGGGAGACAACCTGAGAAAACCAGCGGTTGAGACATTTTTTGAGTTTTTGCCATCTACACCTATTTGATCCATGCTGTTAAAACTGCGTGCAAAGTTCTCCAAAGCGTTTCCAAAGTTGCTAGATTTGTTTGTTTATTTCACCTAAGTTGTTGTTATATCGAACCATGCAGTTATAAAGTACGAACAATGACTAAAATTCATTTGAAACCTTCCATGTTAGCAGACTGTCATATGAGCCGGCCGTAAAATGAACAAACACATACTGAAAATGTTGAAAGCGATTGAAAATTTGGTGGATTTGCGTTTATATTCCCCCTAAGTCATTTCATATAGAACCCCGCAGTTAAATTTAGAACAAAATTATGTAAAAGTCAAAAACAGCTATTTATGTTGGCACATTGTACCATTACCCAAGCGCAAAGTGATTAACAAAGTGCTTACAAAGTTGTGAAAAGCTTGTGCAAAGTTGGTAGATTTGCATGGAAATGTTACCTATTCTGTTACATTATCGAGTCCAGTTGTTAAAAGTTCGCAAAAGTGAATGAATATGTTATAAAAGGCCCTTTGAATATCACAGTGGCCCTCGAAGGATGTAGAATTTTTAAACATTTCCATCAATTACATGGCCGCCAATAACAATAATTTTTAAACGACCCTGATAGATGAGTGGTCAGATGATCGACCAATAATAGGAATAAAGATCAATCGGTCATGGTTAGTACTTGCATGGGAGACAACCTGAGAAAACCAGCGGTTGAGACTTTTTTTGAGTTTTTGCCATCTGCACCTATTTGGTCCATGCTGTTAAAACTGCGTGCAAAGTTCTCCAAAGCGTTTCCAAAGTTGCTAGATTTGTTTGTTTATTTCACCTAAGTTGTTGTTATATCGAACCATGCAGTTATAAAGTACGAACAATGACTAAAATTCATTTGAAACCTTCCATGTTAGCAGACTGTCATATGAGCCGGCCGTAAAATGAACAAACACATACTGAAAATGTTAAAAGCGATTGAAAATTTGGTGGAATTGCGTTTATATTCCCCCCAAGTCATTTCATATAGAACCCCGCAGTTAAATTTAGAACAAAATTATGTAAAAGTCAAAAACAGCTATTTATGTTGGCATATTGTACCACTACCCAAGCGCAAAGTGATTAACAAAGTGCTTACAAAGTTGTGAAAAGCTTGTGCAAAGTTGGTAGATTTGCATGGAAATGTTACCTATTCTGTTACATTATCGAGTCCAGTTGTTAAAAGTTCGCGAAAGTGAATGAATATGTTATAAAAGGCCCTTTGAATATCGCAGTGGCCCTCGAAAAATGTAGAATTTTTAAACATTTCCATCAATTACATGACCGCCAATAACAATAATTTTTAAACGACACTGATAGATGAGTGGTCAGGTGATCGACCAATAATAGGAATAAAGATCAATTGGTCGTGGTGAGTACTTGCATGGGAGACAACCTGAGAAAACCAGCGGTTGACACTTTTTTTGAGTTTTTGTCGTCTGCACCTATTTGGTCCATGCTGTTAAAACAGCGTGCAAAGTTCCCCAAAGCGTTTCCAAAGTTGCTAAATTTGTTTGTTTATTTCTCCTAAGTTGTTGATATATCGAACCATGCAGTTATAAATTATGAAAAATGAATAAAATCCATTTGAAACCTCCCATGTTTGCAGACTGTCATATGAGCCGGCCGGAAAATGAACAAAAACATACTGAAAATGTTAAAAGCGATTGAAAATTTGGTGGATTTGCGTTTATATTCCCCCTAAGTCATTTCATATAGAACCCCGTAGTTAAATTTAGAACAAAATTATGTAAAAGTCAAAAACAGCTATTTATGTTGGCACATTGTACCACTACCCAAGCGCAAAGTGATTAACAAAGTGCTTAAAAAGTTGTGAAAAGCTTGTGCAAAGTTGGTAGATTTGCATGGAAATGTTACCTATTCTGTTACATTATCGAGTCCAGTTGTTAAAAATTCGCGAAAGTGAATGAATATGTTATGAAAGGCCCTTTGAATATCGCAGTGGCCCTCGAAGGATGTAGAATTTTTAAACATTTCCATCAATTAAATGGCCGCCAATAACGATAAATTTTGAACGACCCTGATAGATGAGTGGTCAGGTGATCGACCAATAATGGAAGTAAAGATCAATCGGTCGTGGTTAGTACTTGCATGGGAGACAAACTGAGAAATCCAGCGAGTGACACTTTTTTGAGTTTTTGCCGTGTGCACCTTTTTGGTCCATGCTGTTAAAACAGCGTGCAAAGTTGTCCAAAACGATTCCAAGGTTGCTAAATTTGTTTGTTTATTTGACCTAAGTTGTTGTTATATCGAACCATGCAGTTATAAAGTATGAAAATGACTAAAATCCATTTGAAACCTCCCATGTTAGCAGACTGTCATATGAGCCGGCCGTAAAATGTACAAATACATCCTAAAAATGTTAAAAGTGATTGAAAAGATGGTGCATTTGCGTGTATATTCCCCCTAAGTCATTTCATATAGAACCCCGCATTTAAATTTAGAACAAAATTATGTAAAAGTCTGAAAAGCCTATTTATGTTGGCACATTGTACCACTACCCAAGCGCAACGTGATTAACAAAGTGCTTACAAAGTTGGGAAAAGCTTGTGCAAAGTTGGTAGATTTACATGGACATGTTACCTATTCTGCTACATTATCGAATCCAGTTGTTAAATGTTCGCGAAAGTGAATGAATATGTTATAAAAGGCCCTTTGAATATCGCAGTGGCCATCAAAGGATGTAGAATTTTTAAACATTTCCATAAATTAAATGGCCGCCAATAACGATAATTTTAGCAGACTGTCATATGAGCCGGCCGTAAAATGAACAAACACATACTGAAAATGTTAAAAGCGATTGAAAAGTTGGTGGATTTGCGTTTATATTCCCCCTAAGTCATTTCATGTAGAACCCCGCAGTTAAATTTAGAACAAAATTATGTAAAAGTCAAAAACAGCTATTTATGTTGGCACATCGTACCACTACCCAAGCGCAAAGTGATTAACAAAGTGCTTACAAAGTTGTGAAAAGCTCGTGCAAAGTTGGTAGATTTGCATGGAAATGTTACCTATTCTGTTATATTATCGAGTCCAGCTGTTAAAAGTTCGCAAAAGTGAATGAAGATGTTATAAAAGGCCCTTTGAATATCGCAGTGGCCCTCGAAGGATGTAGAATTTTTAAACATTTCCATCAATTACATGGCCGCCAATAACAATAATTTTTAAACGACCCTGATAGATGAGTGGTCAGGTGATCGACCAATAATAGGAATAAAAATCAATCGCTCGTGGTTAGTACTTGCATGGGGGACAACCTGAGAAAACCAGCGGTTGAGACTTTTTTTGAGTTTTTGCCGTCTGCACCTATTTGGTCCATGCTGTTAAAACAGCGTGCAAAGTTCTCCAAAGCGTTTCCAAAGTTGCTAGATTTGTTTGTTTATTTCACCTAAGTTGTTGTTATATCGAACCATGCAGTTATAAAGTACGAAAAATGACTAAAATTCATTTGAAACCTTCCATGTTAGCAGACTGTCATATGAGCCGGCCGTAAAATGAACAAACACATACTGAAAATGTTAAAAGCGATTGAAAAGTTGGTGGATTTGCGTTTATATTCTCCCTAAGTCATTTCATGTAGAACCCCGCAGTTAAATTTAGAACAAAATTATGTAAAAGTCAAAAACAGCTATTTATGTTGGCACATCGTACCACTACCCAAGCGCAAAGTGATTAACAAAGTGCTTACAAAGTTGTGAAAAGCTCGTGCAAAGTTGGTAGATTTGCATGGAAGTGTTACCTATTCTGTTATATTATCGAGTCCAGCTGTTAAAAGTTCGCAAAAGTGAATGAATATGTTATAAAAGGCCCTTTGAATATCGCAGTGGCCCTCGAAGGATGTAGAATTTTTAAACATTTCCATAAATTACATGGCCGCCAATAACAATAATTTTTAAACGACCCTGGTAGATGAGTGGTCAGGTGATCGACCAATAATAGGAATAAAGATCAATCGGTCGTGGTTAGTACTTGCATGGGAGACAACCTGAGAAAACCAGCGGTTGAGACTTTTTTTGAGTTTTTGCCGTCTGCACCTATTTGGTCCATGCTGTTAAAACAGCGTGCAAAGTTCTCCAAAGCGTTTCCAAAGTTGCTAGATTTGTTCGTTTATTTCACCTAAGTTGTTGTTATATCGAACCATGCAGTTATAAAGTACGAAAAATGACTAAAATTCATTTGAAACCTTCCATGTTAGCAGACTGTCATATGAGCCGGCCGTAAAATGAACAAACACATACTGAAAATGTTAAAAGCGATTGAAAAGTTGGTGGATTTGCGTTTATATTCCCCCTAACTCATTTCATGTAGAACCCCGCAGTTAAATTTAGAACAAAATTATGTAAAAGTCAAAAACAGCTATTTATGTTGGCACATCGTACCACTACCCAAGCGCAAAGTGATTAACAAAGTGCTTACAAAGTTGTGAAAAGCTCGTGCAAAGTTGGTAGATTTGCATGGAAATGTTACCTATTCTGTTATATTATCGAGTCCAGCTGTTAAAAGTTCGCAAAAGTGAATGAATATGTTATAAAAGGCCCTTTGAATATCGCAGTGGCCCTCGAAGGATGTAGAATTTTTAAACATTTCCATCAATTACATGGCCGCCAATAACAATAATTTTTAAACGACCCTGGTAGATGAGTGGTCAGGTGATCGACCAATAATAGGAATAAAGATCAATCGGTCGTGGTTAGTACTTGCATGGGAGACAACCTGAGAAAACCAGCGGTTGAGACTTTTTTGAGTTTTTGCCGTCTGCACCTATTTGGTCCATGCTGTTAAAACAGCGTGCAAAGTTCTCCAAAGCGTTTCCAAAGTTGCTAGATTTGTTTGTTTATTTCACCTAATTTGTTGTTATATCGAACCATGAAGTTATAAAGTACGAAAAATGACTAAAATTCATTTGAAACCTTCCATGTTAGCAGACTGTCATATGAGCCGGCCGTAAAATGAACAAACACATACTGAAAATGTTAAAAGCGATTGAAAAGTTGGTGGATTTGCGTTTATATTCCCCCTAAGTCATTTCATGTAGAACCCCGCAGTTAAATTTAGAACAAAATTATGTAAAAGTCAAAAACAGCTATTTATGTTGGCACATCGTACCACTACCCAAGCGCAAAGTGATTAACAAAGTGCTTACAAAGTTGTGAAAAGCTCGTGCAAAGTTGGTAGATTTGCATGGAAATGTTACCTATTCTGTTATATTATCGAGTCCAGCTGTTAAAAGTTCGCAAAAGTGAATGAATATGTTATAAAAGGCCCTTTGAATATCGCAGTGGCCCTCGAAGGATGTAGAATTTTTAAACATTTCCATCAATTACATGGCAGCCAATAACAATAATTTTTAAACGACCCTGGTAGATGAGTGGTCAGGTGATCGACCAATAATAGGAATAAAGATCAATCGGTCGTGGTTAGTACTTGCATGGGAGACAACCTGAGAAAACCAGCGGTTGAGACTTTTTTGAGTTTTTGCCGTCTGCACCTATTTGGTCCATGCTGTTAAAACAGCGTGCAAAGTTCTCCAAAGCGTTTCCAAAGTTGCTAGATTTGTTTGTTTATTTCACCTAATTTGTTGTTATATCGAACCATGAAGTTATAAAGTACGAAAAATGACTAAAATTCATTTGAAACCTTCCATGTTAGCAGACTGTCATATGAGCCGGCCGTAAAATGAACAAACACATACTGAAAATGTTAAAAGCGATTGAAAAGTTGGTGGATTTGCGTTTATATTCCCCCTAAGTCATTTCATGTAGAACCCCGCAGTTAAATTTAGAACAAAATTATGTAAAAGTCAAAAACAGCTATTTATGTTGGCACATCGTACCACTACCCAAGCGCAAAGTGATTAACAAAGTGCTTACAAAGTTGTGAAAAGCTCGTGTAAAGTTGGTAGATTTGCATGGAAATGTTACCTATTCTGTTATATTATCGAGTCCAGCTGTTAAAAGTTCGCAAAAGTGAATGAATATGTTATAAAAGGCCCTTTGAATATCGCAGTGGCCCTCGAAGGATGTAGAATTTTTAAACATTTCCATCAATTACATGGCCGCCAATAACAATAATTTTTAAACGACCCTGGTAGATGAGTGGTCAGGTGATCGACCAATAATAGGAATAAAGATCAATCGGTCGTGGTTAGTACTTGCATGGGAGACAACCTGAGAAAACCAGCGGTTGAGACTTTTTTTGAGTTTTTGCCGTCTGCACCTATTTGGTCCATGCTGTTAAAACAGCGTGCAAAGTTCTCCAAAGCGTTTCCAAAGTTGCTAGATTTGTTTGTTTATTTCACCTAAGTTGTTGTTATATCGAACCATGCAGTTATAAAGTACGAAAAATGACTAAAATTCATTTGAAACCTTCCATGTTAGCAGACTGTCATATGAGCCGGCCGTAAAATGAACAAACACATACTGAAAATGTTAAAAGCGATTGAAAAGTTGGTGGATTTGCGTTTATATTCCCCCTAAGTCATTTCATGTAGAACCCCGCAGTTAAATTTAGAACAAAATTATATAAAAGTCAAAAACAGCTATTTATGTTGGCACATCGTACCACTACCCAAGCGCAAAGTGATTAACAAAGTGCTTACAAAGTTGTGAAAAGCTCGTGTAAAGTTGGTAGATTTGCATGGAAATGTTACCTATTCTGTTATATTATCGAGTCCAGCTGTTAAAAGTTCGCAAAAGTGAATGAATATGTTATAAAAGGCCCTTTGAATATCGCAGTGGCCCTCGAAGATGTAGAATTTTTAAACATTTCCATCAATTACATGGCCGCCAATAACAATAATTTTTAAACGACCCTGGTAGATGAGTGGTCAGGTGATCGACCAATAATAGGAATAAAGATCAATCGGTCGTGGTTAGTACTTGCATGGGAGACAACCTGAGAAAACCAGCGGTTGAGACTTTTTTTGAGTTTTTGCCGTCTGCACCTATTTGGTCCATGCTGTTAAAACAGCGTGCAAAGTTCTCCAAAGCGTTTCCAAAGTTGCTAGATTTGTTTGTTTATTTCACCTAAGTTGTTGTTATATCGAACCATGCAGTTATAAAGTACGAAAAATGACTAAAATTCATTTGAAACCTTCCATGTTAGCAGACTGTCATATGAGCCGGCCGTAAAATGAACAAACACATACTGAAAATGTTAAAAGCGATTGAAAAGTTGGTGGATTTGCGTTTATATTCTCCCTAAGTCATTTCATGTAGAACCCCGCAGTTAAATTTAGAACAAAATTATGTAAAAGTCAAAAACAGCTATTTATGTTGGCACATCGTACCACTACCCAAGCGCAAAGTGATTAACAAAGTGCTTACAAAGTTGTGAAAAGCTCGTGTAAAGTTGGTAGATTTGCATGGAAATGTTACCTATTCTGTTATATTATCGAGTCCAGCTGTTAAAAGTTCGCAAAAGTGAATGAATATGTTATAAAAGGCCCTTTGAATATCGCAGTGGCCCTCGAAGGATGTAGAATTTTTAAACATTTCCATCAATTACATGGCCGCCAATAACAATAATTTTTAAACGACCCTGGTAGATGAGTGGTCAGGTGATCGACCAATAATAGGAATAAAGATCAATCGGTCGTGGTTAGTACTTGCATGGGAGACAACCTGAGAAAACCAGCGGTTGAGACTTTTTTTGAGTTTTTGCCGTCTGCACCTATTTGGTCCATGCTGTTAAAACAGCGTGCAAAGTTCTCCAAAGCGTTTCCAAAGTTGCTAGATTTGTTTGTTTATTTCACCTAATTTGTTGTTATATCGAACCATGCAGTTATAAAGTACGAAAAATGACTAAAATTCATTTGAAACCTTCCATGTTAGCAGACTGTCATATGAGCCGGCCGTAAAATGAACAAACACATACTGAAAATGTTAAAAGCGATTGAAAAGTTGGTGGATTTGCGTTTATATTCCCCCTAAGTCATTTCATGTAGAACCCCGCAGTTAAATTTAGAACAAAATTATGTAAAAGTCAAAAACAGCTATTTATGTTGGCACATCGTACCACTACCCAAGCGCAAAGTGATTAACAAAGTGCTTACAAAGTTGTGAAAAGCTCGTGCAAAGTTGGTAGATTTGCATGGAAATGTTACCTATTCTGTTATATTATCGAGTCCAGCTGTTAAAAGTTCGCAAAAGTGAATGAATATGTTATAAAAGGCCCTTTGAATATCGCAGTGGCCCTCGAAGGATGTAGAATTTTTAAACATTTCCATCAATTACATGGCAGCCAATAACAATAATTTTTAAACGACCCTGGTAGATGAGTGGTCAGGTGATCGACCAATAATAGGAATAAAGATCAATCGGTCGTGGTTAGTACTTGCATGGGAGACAACCTGAGAAAACCAGCGGTTGAGACTTTTTTGAGTTTTTGCCGTCTGCACCTATTTGGTCCATGCTGTTAAAACAGCGTGCAAAGTTCTCCAAAGCGTTTCCAAAGTTGCTAGATTTGTTTGTTTATTTCACCTAATTTGTTGTTATATCGAACCATGAAGTTATAAAGTACGAAAAATGACTAAAATTCATTTGAAACCTTCCATGTTAGCAGACTGTCATATGAGCCGGCCGTAAAATGAACAAACACATACTGAAAATGTTAAAAGCGATTGAAAAGTTGGTGGATTTGCGTTTATATTCCCCCTAAGTCATTTCATGTAGAACCCCGCAGTTAAATTTAGAACAAAATTATGTAAAAGTCAAAAACAGCTATTTATGTTGGCACATCGTACCACTACCCAAGCGCAAAGTGATTAACAAAGTGCTTACAAAGTTGTGAAAAGCTCGTGTAAAGTTGGTAGATTTGCATGGAAATGTTACCTATTCTGTTATATTATCGAGTCCAGCTGTTAAAAGTTCGCAAAAGTGAATGAATATGTTATAAAAGGCCCTTTGAATATCGCAGTGGCCCTCGAAGGATGTAGAATTTTTAAACATTTCCATCAATTACATGGCCGCCAATAACAATAATTTTTAAACGACCCTGGTAGATGAGTGGTCAGGTGATCGACCAATAATAGGAATAAAGATCAATCGGTCGTGGTTAGTACTTGCATGGGAGACAACCTGAGAAAACCAGCGGTTGAGACTTTTTTTGAGTTTTTGCCGTCTGCACCTATTTGGTCCATGCTGTTAAAACAGCGTGCAAAGTTCTCCAAAGCGTTTCCAAAGTTGCTAGATTTGTTTGTTTATTTCACCTAAGTTGTTGTTATATCGAACCATGCAGTTATAAAGTACGAAAAATGACTAAAATTCATTTGAAACCTTCCATGTTAGCAGACTGTCATATGAGCCGGCCGTAAAATGAACAAACACATACTGAAAATGTTAAAAGCGATTGAAAAGTTGGTGGATTTGCGTTTATATTCCCCCTAAGTCATTTCATGTAGAACCCCGCAGTTAAATTTAGAACAAAATTATATAAAAGTCAAAAACAGCTATTTATGTTGGCACATCGTACCACTACCCAAGCGCAAAGTGATTAACAAAGTGCTTACAAAGTTGTGAAAAGCTCGTGTAAAGTTGGTAGATTTGCATGGAAATGTTACCTATTCTGTTATATTATCGAGTCCAGCTGTTAAAAGTTCGCAAAAGTGAATGAATATGTTATAAAAGGCCCTTTGAATATCGCAGTGGCCCTCGAAGATGTAGAATTTTTAAACATTTCCATCAATTACATGGCCGCCAATAACAATAATTTTTAAACGACCCTGGTAGATGAGTGGTCAGGTGATCGACCAATAATAGGAATAAAGATCAATCGGTCGTGGTTAGTACTTGCATGGGAGACAACCTGAGAAAACCAGCGGTTGAGACTTTTTTTGAGTTTTTGCCGTCTGCACCTATTTGGTCCATGCTGTTAAAACAGCGTGCAAAGTTCTCCAAAGCGTTTCCAAAGTTGCTAGATTTGTTTGTTTATTTCACCTAAGTTGTTGTTATATCGAACCATGCAGTTATAAAGTACGAAAAATGACTAAAATTCATTTGAAACCTTCCATGTTAGCAGACTGTCATATGAGCCGGCCGTAAAATGAACAAACACATACTGAAAATGTTAAAAGCGATTGAAAAGTTGGTGGATTTGCGTTTATATTCTCCCTAAGTCATTTCATGTAGAACCCCGCAGTTAAATTTAGAACAAAATTATGTAAAAGTCAAAAACAGCTATTTATGTTGGCACATCGTACCACTACCCAAGCGCAAAGTGATTAACAAAGTGCTTACAAAGTTGTGAAAAGCTCGTGTAAAGTTGGTAGATTTGCATGGAAATGTTACCTATTCTGTTATATTATCGAGTCCAGCTGTTAAAAGTTCGCAAAAGTGAATGAATATGTTATAAAAGGCCCTTTGAATATCGCAGTGGCCCTCGAAGGATGTAGAATTTTTAAACATTTCCATCAATTACATGGCCGCCAATAACAATAATTTTTAAACGACCCTGGTAGATGAGTGGTCAGGTGATCGACCAATAATAGGAATAAAGATCAATCGGTCGTGGTTAGTACTTGCATGGGAGACAACCTGAGAAAACCAGCGGTTGAGACTTTTTTTGAGTTTTTGCCGTCTGCACCTATTTGGTCCATGCTGTTAAAACAGCGTGCAAAGTTCTCCAAAGCGTTTCCAAAGTTGCTAGATTTGTTTGTTTATTTCACCTAAGTTGTTGTTATATCGAACCATGCAGTTATAAAGTACGAAAAATGACTAAAATTCATTTGAAACCTTCCATGTTAGCAGACTGTCATATGAGCCGGCCGTAAAATGAACAAACACATACTGAAAATGTTAAAAGCGATTGAAAAGTTGGTGGATTTGCGTTTATATTCCCCCTAAGTCATTTCATGTAGAACCCCGCAGTTAAATTTAGAACAAAATTATATAAAAGTCAAAAACAGCTATTTATGTTGGCACATCGTACCACTACCCAAGCGCAAAGTGATTAACAAAGTGCTTACAAAGTTGTGAAAAGCTCGTGTAAAGTTGGTAGATTTGCATGGAAATGTTACCTATTCTGTTATATTATCGAGTCCAGCTGTTAAAAGTTCGCAAAAGTGAATGAATATGTTATAAAAGGCCCTTTGAATATCGCAGTGGCCCTCGAAGGATGTAGAATTTTTAAACATTTCCATCAATTACATGGCCGCCAATAACAATAATTTTTAAACGACCCTGGTAGATGAGTGGTCAGGTGATCGACCAATAATAGGAATAAAGATCAATCGGTCGTGGTTAGTACTTGCATGGGAGACAACCTGAGAAAACCAGCGGTTGAGACTTTTTTTGAGTTTTTGCCGTCTGCACCTATTTGGTCCATGCTGTTAAAACAGCGTGCAAAGTTCTCCAAAGCGTTTCCAAAGTTGCTAGATTTGTTTGTTTATTTCACCTAAGTTGTTGTTATATCGAACCATGCAGTTATAAAGTACGAAAAATGACTAAAATTCATTTGAAACCTTCCATGTTAGCAGACTGTCATATGAGCCGGCCGTAAAATGAACAAACACATACTGAAAATGTTAAAAGCGATTGAAAAGTTGGTGGATTTGCGTTTATATTCTCCCTAAGTCATTTCATGTAGAACCCCGCAGTTAAATTTAGAACAAAATTATGTAAAAGTCAAAAACAGCTATTTATGTTGGCACATCGTACCACTACCCAAGCGCAAAGTGATTAACAAAGTGCTTACAAAGTTGTGAAAAGCTCGTGCAAAGTTGGTAGATTTGCATGGAAGTGTTACCTATTCTGTTATATTATCGAGTCCAGCTGTTAAAAGTTCGCAAAAGTGAATGAATATGTTATAAAAGGCCCTTTGAATATCGCAGTGGCCCTCGAAGGATGTAGAATTTTTAAACATTTCCATCAATTACATGGCCGCCAATAACAATAATTTTTAAACGACCCTGGTAGATGAGTGGTCAGGTGATCGACCAATAATAGGAATAAAGATCAATCGGTCGTGGTTAGTACTTGCATGGGAGACAACCTGAGAAAACCAGCGGTTGAGACTTTTTTTGAGTTTTTGCCGTCTGCACCTATTTGGTCCATGCTGTTAAAACAGCGTGCAAAGTTCTCCAAAGCGTTTCCAAAGTTGCTAGATTTGTTCGTTTATTTCACCTAAGTTGTTGTTATATCGAACCATGCAGTTATAAAGTACGAAAAATGACTAAAATTCATTTGAAACCTTCCATGTTAGCAGACTGTCATATGAGCCGGCCGTAAAATGAACAAACACATACTGAAAATGTTAAAAGCGATTGAAAAGTTGGTGGATTTGCGTTTATATTCCCCCTAACTCATTTCATGTAGAACCCCGCAGTTAAATTTAGAACAAAATTATGTAAAAGTCAAAAACAGCTATTTATTTTGGCACATCGTACCACTACCCAAGCGCAAAGTGATTAACAAAGTGCTTACAAAGTTGTGAAAAGCTCGTGTAAAGTTGGTAGATTTGCATGGAAATGTTACCTATTCTGTTATATTATCGAGTCCAGCTGTTAAAAGTTCGCAAAAGTGAATGAATATGTTATAAAAGGCCCTTTGAATATCGCAGTGGCCCTCGAAGGATGTAGAATTTTTAAACATTTCCATCAATTACATGGCCGCCAATAACAATAATTTTTAAACGACCCTGGTAGATGAGTGGTCAGGTGATCGACCAATAATAGGAATAAAGATCAATCGGTCGTGGTTAGTACTTGCATGGGAGACAACCTGAGAAAACCAGCGGTTGAGACTTTTTTTGAGTTTTTGCCGTCTGCACCTATTTGGTCCATGCTGTTAAAACAGCGTGCAAAGTTCTCCAAAGCGTTTCCAAAGTTGCTAGATTTGTTTGTTTATTTCACCTAAGTTGTTGTTATATCGAACCATGCAGTTATAAAGTACGAAAAATGACTAAAATTCATTTGAAACCTTCCATGTTAGCAGACTGTCATATGAGCCGGCCGTAAAATGAACAAACACATACTGAAAATGTTAAAAGCGATTGAAAAGTTGGTGGATTTGCGTTTATATTCTCCCTAAGTCATTTCATGTAGAACCCCGCAGTTAAATTTAGAACAAAATTATGTAAAAGTCAAAAACAGCTATTTATGTTGGCACATCGTACCACTACCCAAGCGCAAAGTGATTAACAAAGTGCTTACAAAGTTGTGAAAAGCTCGTGCAAAGTTGGTAGATTTGCATGGAAGTGTTACCTATTCTGTTATATTATCGAGTCCAGCTGTTAAAAGTTCGCAAAAGTGAATGAATATGTTATAAAAGGCCCTTTGAATATCGCAGTGGCCCTCGAAGGATGTAGAATTTTTAAACATTTCCATCAATTACATGGCCGCCAATAACAATAATTTTTAAACGACCCTGGTAGATGAGTGGTCAGGTGATCGACCAATAATAGGAATAAAGATCAATCGGTCGTGGTTAGTACTTGCATGGGAGACAACCTGAGAAAACCAGCGGTTGAGACTTTTTTTGAGTTTTTGCCGTCTGCACCTATTTGGTCCATGCTGTTAAAACAGCGTGCAAAGTTCTCCAAAGCGTTTCCAAAGTTGCTAGATTTGTTCGTTTATTTCACCTAAGTTGTTGTTATATCGAACCATGCAGTTATAAAGTACGAAAAATGACTAAAATTCATTTGAAACCTTCCATGTTAGCAGACTGTCATATGAGCCGGCCGTAAAATGAACAAACACATACTGAAAATGTTAAAAGCGATTGAAAAGTTGGTGGATTTGCGTTTATATTCCCCCTAACTCATTTCATGTAGAACCCCGCAGTTAAATTTAGAACAAAATTATGTAAAAGTCAAAAACAGCTATTTATTTTGGCACATCGTACCACTACCCAAGCGCAAAGTGATTAACAAAGTGCTTACAAAGTTGTGAAAAGCTCGTGCAAAGTTGGTAGATTTGCATGGAAATGTTACCTATTCTGTTATATTATCGAGTCCAGCTGTTAAAAGTTCGCAAAAGTGAATGAATATGTTATAAAAGGCCCTTTGAATATCGCAGTGGCCCTCGAAGGATGTAGAATTTTTAAACATTTCCATCAATTACATGGCCGCCAATAACAATAATTTTTAAACGACCCTGGTAGATGAGTGGTCAGGTGATCGACCAATAATAGGAATAAAGATCAATCGGTCGTGGTTAGTACTTGCATGGGAGACAACCTGAGAAAACCAGCGGTTGAGACTTTTTTGAGTTTTTGCCGTCTGCACCTATTTGGTCCATGCTGTTAAAACAGCGTGCAAAGTTCTCCAAAGCGTTTCCAAAGTTGCTAGATTTGTTTGTTTATTTCACCTAATTTGTTGTTATATCGAACCATGAAGTTATAAAGTACGAAAAATGACTAAAATTCATTTGAAACCTTCCATGTTAGCAGACTGTCATATGAGCCGGCCGTAAAATGAACAAACACATACTGAAAATGTTAAAAGCGATTGAAAAGTTGGTGGATTTGCGTTTATATTCCCCCTAAGTCATTTCATGTAGAACCCCGCAGTTAAATTTAGAACAAAATTATGTAAAAGTCAAAAACAGCTATTTATGTTGGCACATCGTACCACTACCCAAGCGCAAAGTGATTAACAAAGTGCTTACAAAGTTGTGAAAAGCTCGTGCAAAGTTGGTAGATTTGCATGGAAATGTTACCTATTCTGTTATATTATCGAGTCCAGCTGTTAAAAGTTCGTAAAAGTGAATGAATATGTTATAAAAGGCCCTTTGAATATCGCAGTGGCCCTCGAAGGATGTAGAATTTTTAAACATTTCCATCAATTACATGGCCGCCAATAACAATAATTTTTAAACGACCCTGGTAGATGAGTGGTCAGGTGATCGACCAATAATAGGAATAAAGATCAATCGGTCGTGGTTAGTACTTGCATAGGAGACAACCTGAGAAAACCAGCGGTTGAGACTTTTTTGAGTTTTTGCCGTCTGCACCTATTTGGTCCATGCTGTTAAAACAGCGTGCAAAGTTCTCCAAAGCGTTTCCAAAGTTGCTAGATTTGTTTGTTTATTTCACCTAATTTGTTGTTATATCGAACCATGAAGTTATAAAGTACGAAAAATGACTAAAATTCATTTGAAACCTTCCATGTTAGCAGACTGTCATATGAGCCGGCCGTAAAATGAACAAACACATACTGAAAATGTTAAAAGCGATTGAAAAGTTGGTGGATTTGCGTTTATATTCCCCCTAAGTCATTTCATGTAGAACCCCGCAGTTAAATTTAGAACAAAATTATGTAAAAGTCAAAAACAGCTATTTATGTTGGCACATCGTACCACTACCCAAGCGCAAAGTGATTAACAAAGTGCTTACAAAGTTGTGAAAAGCTCGTGTAAAGTTGGTAGATTTGCATGGAAATGTTACCTATTCTGTTATATTATCGAGTCCAGCTGTTAAAAGTTCGCAAAAGTGAATGAATATGTTATAAAAGGCCCTTTGAATATCGCAGTGGCCCTCGAAGGATGTAGAATTTTTAAACATTTCCATCAATTACATGGCCGCCAATAACAATAATTTTTAAACGACCCTGGTAGATGAGTGGTCAGGTGATCGACCAATAATAGGAATAAAGATCAATCGGTCGTGGTTAGTACTTGCATGGGAGACAACCTGAGAAAACCAGCGGTTGAGACTTTTTTTGAGTTTTTGCCGTCTGCACCTATTTGGTCCATGCTGTTAAAACAGCGTGCAAAGTTCTCCAAAGCGTTTCCAAAGTTGCTAGATTTGTTCGTTTATTTCACCTAAGTTGTTGTTATATCGAACCATGCAGTTATAAAGTACGAAAAATGACTAAAATTCATTTGAAACCTTCCATGTTAGCAGACTGTCATATGAGCCGGCCGTAAAATGAACAAACACATACTGAAAATGTTAAAAGCGATTGAAAAGTTGGTGGATTTGCGTTTATATTCCCCCTAACTCATTTCATGTAGAACCCCGCAGTTAAATTTAGAACAAAATTATGTAAAAGTCAAAAACAGCTATTTATTTTGGCACATCGTACCACTACCCAAGCGCAAAGTGATTAACAAAGTGCTTACAAAGTTGTGAAAAGCTCGTGTAAAGTTGGTAGATTTGCATGGAAATGTTACCTATTCTGTTATATTATCGAGTCCAGCTGTTAAAAGTTCGCAAAAGTGAATGAATATGTTATAAAAGGCCCTTTGAATATCGCAGTGGCCCTCGAAGGATGTAGAATTTTTAAACATTTCCATCAATTACATGGCCGCCAATAACAATAATTTTTAAACGACCCTGGTAGATGAGTGGTCAGGTGATCGACCAATAATAGGAATAAAGATCAATCGGTCGTGGTTAGTACTTGCATGGGAGACAACCTGAGAAAACCAGCGGTTGAGACTTTTTTTGAGTTTTTGCCGTCTGCACCTATTTGGTCCATGCTGTTAAAACAGCGTGCAAAGTTCTCCAAAGCGTTTCCAAAGTTGCTAGATTTGTTTGTTTATTTCACCTAAGTTGTTGTTATATCGAACCATGCAGTTATAAAGTACGAAAAATGACTAAAATTCATTTGAAACCTTCCATGTTAGCAGACTGTCATATGAGCCGGCCGTAAAATGAACAAACACATACTGAAAATGTTAAAAGCGATTGAAAAGTTGGTGGATTTGCGTTTATATTCTCCCTAAGTCATTTCATGTAGAACCCCGCAGTTAAATTTAGAACAAAATTATGTAAAAGTCAAAAACAGCTATTTATGTTGGCACATCGTACCACTACCCAAGCGCAAAGTGATTAACAAAGTGCTTACAAAGTTGTGAAAAGCTCGTGCAAAGTTGGTAGATTTGCATGGAAGTGTTACCTATTCTGTTATATTATCGAGTCCAGCTGTTAAAAGTTCGCAAAAGTGAATGAATATGTTATAAAAGGCCCTTTGAATATCGCAGTGGCCCTCGAAGGATGTAGAATTTTTAAACATTTCCATCAATTACATGGCCGCCAATAACAATAATTTTTAAACGACCCTGGTAGATGAGTGGTCAGGTGATCGACCAATAATAGGAATAAAGATCAATCGGTCGTGGTTAGTACTTGCATGGGAGACAACCTGAGAAAACCAGCGGTTGAGACTTTTTTTGAGTTTTTGCCGTCTGCACCTATTTGGTCCATGCTGTTAAAACAGCGTGCAAAGTTCTCCAAAGCGTTTCCAAAGTTGCTAGATTTGTTCGTTTATTTCACCTAAGTTGTTGTTATATCGAACCATGCAGTTATAAAGTACGAAAAATGACTAAAATTCATTTGAAACCTTCCATGTTAGCAGACTGTCATATGAGCCGGCCGTAAAATGAACAAACACATACTGAAAATGTTAAAAGCGATTGAAAAGTTGGTGGATTTGCGTTTATATTCCCCCTAACTCATTTCATGTAGAACCCCGCAGTTAAATTTAGAACAAAATTATGTAAAAGTCAAAAACAGCTATTTATTTTGGCACATCGTACCACTACCCAAGCGCAAAGTGATTAACAAAGTGCTTACAAAGTTGTGAAAAGCTCGTGCAAAGTTGGTAGATTTGCATGGAAATGTTACCTATTCTGTTATATTATCGAGTCCAGCTGTTAAAAGTTCGCAAAAGTGAATGAATATGTTATAAAAGGCCCTTTGAATATCGCAGTGGCCCTCGAAGGATGTAGAATTTTTAAACATTTCCATCAATTACATGGCCGCCAATAACAATAATTTTTAAACGACCCTGGTAGATGAGTGGTCAGGTGATCGACCAATAATAGGAATAAAGATCAATCGGTCGTGGTTAGTACTTGCATGGGAGACAACCTGAGAAAACCAGCGGTTGAGACTTTTTTGAGTTTTTGCCGTCTGCACCTATTTGGTCCATGCTGTTAAAACAGCGTGCAAAGTTCTCCAAAGCGTTTCCAAAGTTGCTAGATTTGTTTGTTTATTTCACCTAATTTGTTGTTATATCGAACCATGAAGTTATAAAGTACGAAAAATGACTAAAATTCATTTGAAACCTTCCATGTTAGCAGACTGTCATATGAGCCGGCCGTAAAATGAACAAACAC
The DNA here is from genome assembly GCF_978046115.1 of Saccoglossus kowalevskii. Taxonomy (NCBI): domain Eukaryota; kingdom Metazoa; phylum Hemichordata; class Enteropneusta; family Harrimaniidae; genus Saccoglossus; species Saccoglossus kowalevskii. The sequence goes on along the minus strand of NC_140650.1, from coordinate 6,291,807 downwards.
ATACTGAAAATGTTAAAAGCGATTGAAAAGTTGGTGGATTTGCGTTTATATTCCCCCTAAGTCATTTCATGTAGAACCCCGCAGTTAAATTTAGAACAAAATTATGTAAAAGTCAAAAACAGCTATTTATGTTGGCACATCGTACCACTACCCAAGCGCAAAGTGATTAACAAAGTGCTTACAAAGTTGTGAAAAGCTCGTGCAAAGTTGGTAGATTTGCATGGAAATGTTACCTATTCTGTTATATTATCGAGTCCAGCTGTTAAAAGTTCGTAAAAGTGAATGAATATGTTATAAAAGGCCCTTTGAATATCGCAGTGGCCCTCGAAGGATGTAGAATTTTTAAACATTTCCATCAATTACATGGCCGCCAATAACAATAATTTTTAAACGACCCTGGTAGATGAGTGGTCAGGTGATCGACCAATAATAGGAATAAAGATCAATCGGTCGTGGTTAGTACTTGCATAGGAGACAACCTGAGAAAACCAGCGGTTGAGACTTTTTTGAGTTTTTGCCGTCTGCACCTATTTGGTCCATGCTGTTAAAACAGCGTGCAAAGTTCTCCAAAGCGTTTCCAAAGTTGCTAGATTTGTTTGTTTATTTCACCTAATTTGTTGTTATATCGAACCATGAAGTTATAAAGTACGAAAAATGACTAAAATTCATTTGAAACCTTCCATGTTAGCAGACTGTCATATGAGCCGGCCGTAAAATGAACAAACACATACTGAAAATGTTAAAAGCGATTGAAAAGTTGGTGGATTTGCGTTTATATTCCCCCTAAGTCATTTCATGTAGAACCCCGCAGTTAAATTTAGAACAAAATTATGTAAAAGTCAAAAACAGCTATTTATGTTGGCACATCGTACCACTACCCAAGCGCAAAGTGATTAACAAAGTGCTTACAAAGTTGTGAAAAGCTCGTGTAAAGTTGGTAGATTTGCATGGAAATGTTACCTATTCTGTTATATTATCGAGTCCAGCTGTTAAAAGTTCGCAAAAGTGAATGAATATGTTATAAAAGGCCCTTTGAATATCGCAGTGGCCCTCGAAGGATGTAGAATTTTTAAACATTTCCATCAATTACATGGCCGCCAATAACAATAATTTTTAAACGACCCTGGTAGATGAGTGGTCAGGTGATCGACCAATAATAGGAATAAAGATCAATCGGTCGTGGTTAGTACTTGCATGGGAGACAACCTGAGAAAACCAGCGGTTGAGACTTTTTTTGAGTTTTTGCCGTCTGCACCTATTTGGTCCATGCTGTTAAAACAGCGTGCAAAGTTCTCCAAAGCGTTTCCAAAGTTGCTAGATTTGTTCGTTTATTTCACCTAAGTTGTTGTTATATCGAACCATGCAGTTATAAAGTACGAAAAATGACTAAAATTCATTTGAAACCTTCCATGTTAGCAGACTGTCATATGAGCCGGCCGTAAAATGAACAAACACATACTGAAAATGTTAAAAGCGATTGAAAAGTTGGTGGATTTGCGTTTATATTCCCCCTAACTCATTTCATGTAGAACCCCGCAGTTAAATTTAGAACAAAATTATGTAAAAGTCAAAAACAGCTATTTATTTTGGCACATCGTACCACTACCCAAGCGCAAAGTGATTAACAAAGTGCTTACAAAGTTGTGAAAAGCTCGTGTAAAGTTGGTAGATTTGCATGGAAATGTTACCTATTCTGTTATATTATCGAGTCCAGCTGTTAAAAGTTCGCAAAAGTGAATGAATATGTTATAAAAGGCCCTTTGAATATCGCAGTGGCCCTCGAAGGATGTAGAATTTTTAAACATTTCCATCAATTACATGGCCGCCAATAACAATAATTTTTAAACGACCCTGGTAGATGAGTGGTCAGGTGATCGACCAATAATAGGAATAAAGATCAATCGGTCGTGGTTAGTACTTGCATGGGAGACAACCTGAGAAAACCAGCGGTTGAGACTTTTTTTGAGTTTTTGCCGTCTGCACCTATTTGGTCCATGCTGTTAAAACAGCGTGCAAAGTTCTCCAAAGCGTTTCCAAAGTTGCTAGATTTGTTTGTTTATTTCACCTAAGTTGTTGTTATATCGAACCATGCAGTTATAAAGTACGAAAAATGACTAAAATTCATTTGAAACCTTCCATGTTAGCAGACTGTCATATGAGCCGGCCGTAAAATGAACAAACACATACTGAAAATGTTAAAAGCGATTGAAAAGTTGGTGGATTTGCGTTTATATTCTCCCTAAGTCATTTCATGTAGAACCCCGCAGTTAAATTTAGAACAAAATTATGTAAAAGTCAAAAACAGCTATTTATGTTGGCACATCGTACCACTACCCAAGCGCAAAGTGATTAACAAAGTGCTTACAAAGTTGTGAAAAGCTCGTGCAAAGTTGGTAGATTTGCATGGAAGTGTTACCTATTCTGTTATATTATCGAGTCCAGCTGTTAAAAGTTCGCAAAAGTGAATGAATATGTTATAAAAGGCCCTTTGAATATCGCAGTGGCCCTCGAAGGATGTAGAATTTTTAAACATTTCCATCAATTACATGGCCGCCAATAACAATAATTTTTAAACGACCCTGGTAGATGAGTGGTCAGGTGATCGACCAATAATAGGAATAAAGATCAATCGGTCGTGGTTAGTACTTGCATGGGAGACAACCTGAGAAAACCAGCGGTTGAGACTTTTTTTGAGTTTTTGCCGTCTGCACCTATTTGGTCCATGCTGTTAAAACAGCGTGCAAAGTTCTCCAAAGCGTTTCCAAAGTTGCTAGATTTGTTCGTTTATTTCACCTAAGTTGTTGTTATATCGAACCATGCAGTTATAAAGTACGAAAAATGACTAAAATTCATTTGAAACCTTCCATGTTAGCAGACTGTCATATGAGCCGTCCGTAAAATGAACAAACACATACTGAAAATGTTAAAAGCGATTGAAAAGTTGGTGGATTTGCGTTTATATTCCCCCTAACTCATTTCATGTAGAACCCCGCAGTTAAATTTAGAACAAAATTATGTAAAAGTCAAAAACAGCTATTTATTTTGGCACATCGTACCACTACCCAAGCGCAAAGTGATTAACAAAGTGCTTACAAAGTTGTGAAAAGCTCGTGCAAAGTTGGTAGATTTGCATGGAAATGTTACCTATTCTGTTATATTATCGAGTCCAGCTGTTAAAAGTTCGCAAAAGTGAATGAATATGTTATAAAAGGCCCTTTGAATATCGCAGTGGCCCTCGAAGGATGTAGAATTTTTAAACATTTCCATCAATTACATGGCCGCCAATAACAATAATTTTTAAACGACCCTGGTAGATGAGTGGTCAGGTGATCGACCAATAATAGGAATAAAGATCAATCGGTCGTGGTTAGTACTTGCATGGGAGACAACCTGAGAAAACCAGCGGTTGAGACTTTTTTGAGTTTTTGCCGTCTGCACCTATTTGGTCCATGCTGTTAAAACAGCGTGCAAAGTTCTCCAAAGCGTTTCCAAAGTTGCTAGATTTGTTTGTTTATTTCACCTAATTTGTTGTTATATCGAACCATGAAGTTATAAAGTACGAAAAATGACTAAAATTCATTTGAAACCTTCCATGTTAGCAGACTGTCATATGAGCCGGCCGTAAAATGAACAAACACATACTGAAAATGTTAAAAGCGATTGAAAAGTTGGTGGATTTGCGTTTATATTCCCCCTAAGTCATTTCATGTAGAACCCCGCAGTTAAATTTAGAACAAAATTATGTAAAAGTCAAAAACAGCTATTTATGTTGGCACATCGTACCACTACCCAAGCGCAAAGTGATTAACAAAGTGCTTACAAAGTTGTGAAAAGCTCGTGCAAAGTTGGTAGATTTGCATGGAAATGTTACCTATTCTGTTATATTATCGAGTCCAGCTGTTAAAAGTTCGTAAAAGTGAATGAATATGTTATAAAAGGCCCTTTGAATATCGCAGTGGCCCTCGAAGGATGTAGAATTTTTAAACATTTCCATCAATTACATGGCCGCCAATAACAATAATTTTTAAACGACCCTGGTAGATGAGTGGTCAGGTGATCGACCAATAATAGGAATAAAGATCAATCGGTCGTGGTTAGTACTTGCATAGGAGACAACCTGAGAAAACCAGCGGTTGAGACTTTTTTGAGTTTTTGCCGTCTGCACCTATTTGGTCCATGCTGTTAAAACAGCGTGCAAAGTTCTCCAAAGCGTTTCCAAAGTTGTTAGATTTGTTTGTTTATTTCACCTAATTTGTTGTTATATCGAACCATGAAGTTATAAAGTACGAAAAATGACTAAAATTCATTTGAAACCTTCCATGTTAGCAGACTGTCATATGAGCCGGCCGTAAAATGAACAAACACATACTGAAAATGTTAAAAGCGATTGAAAAGTTGGTGGATTTGCGTTTATATTCCCCCTAAGTCATTTCATGTAGAACCCCGCAGTTAAATTTAGAACAAAATTATGTAAAAGTCAAAAACAGCTATTTATGTTGGCACATCGTACCACTACCCAAGCGCAAAGTGATTAACAAAGTGCTTACAAAGTTGTGAAAAGCTCGTGTAAAGTTGGTAGATTTGCATGGAAATGTTACCTATTCTGTTATATTATCGAGTCCAGCTGTTAAAAGTTCGCAAAAGTGAATGAATATGTTATAAAAGGCCCTTTGAATATCGCAGTGGCCCTCGAAGGATGTAGAATTTTTAAACATTTCCATCAATTACATGGCCGCCAATAACAATAATTTTTAAACGACCCTGGTAGATGAGTGGTCAGGTGATCGACCAATAATAGGAATAAAGATCAATCGGTCGTGGTTAGTACTTGCATGGGAGACAACCTGAGAAAACCAGCGGTTGAGACTTTTTTTGAGTTTTTGCCGTCTGCACCTATTTGGTCCATGCTGTTAAAACAGCGTGCAAAGTTCTCCAAAGCGTTTCCAAAGTTGCTAGATTTGTTTGTTTATTTCACCTAAGTTGTTGTTATATCGAACCATGCAGTTATAAAGTACGAAAAATGACTAAAATTCATTTGAAACCTTCCATGTTAGCAGACTGTCATATGAGCCGGCCGTAAAATGAACAAACACATACTGAAAATGTTAAAAGCGATTGAAAAGTTGGTGGATTTGCGTTTATATTCCCCCTAAGTCATTTCATGTAGAACCCCGCAGTTAAATTTAGAACAAAATTATATAAAAGTCAAAAACAGCTATTTATGTTGGCACATCGTACCACTACCCAAGCGCAAAGTGATTAACAAAGTGCTTACAAAGTTGTGAAAAGCTCGTGTAAAGTTGGTAGATTTGCATGGAAATGTTACCTATTCTGTTATATTATCGAGTCCAGCTGTTAAAAGTTCGCAAAAGTGAATGAATATGTTATAAAAGGCCCTTTGAATATCGCAGTGGCCCTCGAAAGATGTAGAATTTTTAAACATTTCCATCAATTACATGGCCGCCAATAACAATAATTTTTAAACGACCCTGGTAGATGAGTGGTCAGGTGATCGACCAATAATAGGAATAAAGATCAATCGGTCGTGGTTAGTACTTGCATGGGAGACAACCTGAGAAAACCAGCGGTTGAGACTTTTTTTGAGTTTTTGCCGTCTGCACCTATTTGGTCCATGCTGTTAAAACAGCGTGCA